>NC_087354.1:43064471-48064471 GCF_030014295.1 Loxodonta africana | reverse complement strand
CGAGCATTTGGACTGCCTCCAAACCCTTGTCCCCACCGCACAAGGCCACCCCCTCCCCTGCTTAGGGTGGTTCTCTGACCGGTATACAGCCAGCTGCGTACGCTGGGAGTAGGGGGAGGTGAGAATGGAGGAGAGAAAGACGCAATGAATTAATGATTTCCCTACTCTCTTCCTGACTTCTGTTCCGCTCTCCTTCAGAGGGTTGAGTACTTTAATGCTAAAATTAGAGTTTTCTCCAGGCTGTTGCATATGGTCTTCTTAGACCCTTTCCAAGGACACTGTCAGTTTTTGTCTCTCTGCATATTTTTATGAGTTTTGTAGAGAGGCAGGTGTGCTTCAGTGGAAAACTATGCATTATCTAGGGAATACCCTCCCAGGTATCTCATCAATTGAGCTCTTTTACAATTCGGTAAACTATAGATGACTGATGAAACCAAAAACCAAATCCACTGCCATCCAGTCGATTCCAACTCACAGCGACTCTATAGGACAGAGTAGAACTGCCCCATATGGTTTCCGAGGCTGTAAGTCTTTACCGAAGCAGACTGCCACATCTTTCTCCCACGAAAAGACTGCTGGGTTCAAACTGCCAACCTTGGGGTTAGTAGCTGATTACTTTTAACCACTTCGCCACCAGGGCTCCTTAGATGACTGATTGAAAAACAAAACAAAAACCAAACCTGTCGCCTTTGAGTGGATTCCAACTCATAGCGACCCTATCTATAAAGTCAGGCAAAATAGTTCTTGTCTATAGATGTGCAAAAATTAAATCCAGTGGAGATTTAATCGACTCCCTCCCACTTTCCCAGGTAGAAAAAGCCAGGTTTGCCTCCATTTGCACTTATTTCAACATTCCTGGCATGTAAATGTATCTTTTCTTCGGATTCTCCTTTGAACTGGTTGTAACATCTTTCTGATTCCCTCGTTGTTGCTGGGTGCTGTGGAGTCGATTTTGACTCATAGTGACCCCATGTGAGGAAACCTTGGTGGCGTAGTGGTTAAGTGCTACAGCTGCAAACCAAAGGGTCAGCAGTTCGAATACGCCAGACGCTCCTTGGAAACTCTATGGGGCAGTTCTACTCTGTCCTATAGGGTCGCTATGAGTTGGAATCAACTGAACGGCACTGGGTTTGGTTTTTTAGGTTTGAACCCATGTGATAGAGTAGAATTGCCCCATAGGGTTTTCTTGGCTGTAATGTTTACAGAAGCAGACAGCCAAGTCTTTCTTCATGGCTTCCATGGAGCAGCTAGTGGGCTCGAACTGTTGACCTTTTGGTTAATGGCCGCGAGCTTAACAGTTGTTCCACCAGGACTCCTGGTTCCTTCATTAATAAAGAGTAGAATAAAATATTTAACACGCTGATTTTTTATCTGTATGAGAGTTATCATTTTACCTTTTTTTCTTTTTTGAAAATTTTCTATCAACAGTCTTTTCCTGAAAAGTAGAGAAATTGTGTATTCACTCTATCTGTGACAACCTAGCAGACTCAAGTTAATGCTACTTATGGGCACTAGAGCAAGGATGTGTGTATGTTCTCTATGTTTCTGTAATGATCTCAATTCCCATAAGGTATAAGGCACTGTTATGCTTTCAAAATATATATGTATAAGCACTCATGATATGAACTTAGAAATATGTCTACCTTTGTGAGGCTCTCTAACAGTCATTAGAAAACTGTTAAGTCACTAGAAAGTTATGTAGAAATTTTTGAATATAGACTGAGAAGCATGTGAAGTATGTAAAGAACGTAAACAACCTTTCAGTTCACTTTGACCTGGCATGGTGTGACACAAGAAAATACAACATTGGCTGTCTCTAAACAACCTCTCTAGTCTCTAACCTTGAAGAAAAGATGCCTCAATTGGCTGTTTTCCACCCCTGGAGAAAAGACAGAACGTACTTGTCTTTGTTTGACGCCACGCTGGCCCTTGGCACGTGGAGCCAAGGTGACAATTTCACATATAAACCTGAAATTTCTGTTCACTCACTGAGAGAAGGCAGAGATGGAACTGAGATTCTGTCTGCAGCCGCTGACCTTGGACCCTGGCTATGAGGGACCTCTGCTGAGTTCTCAGCGTAGTTAAGCTTTCCTTCTGAGACCTCTCATTAAAGGCAAAAGCCTGAAGTCTAGAGATTTGGACTCTAACACTTGAACTGATATTATCATTATAATTTTTAATTCTGATTTTCTGGTTCTAAATGAATGTCACGAGGTCTTCCTTGCATGCCTTGCCATGACTACCGTGCAATTATCTAAACAAGTTCACACATGTCAAACCTGAGTATCTCTCTGTTCTTTTTCTAAGATAAATCCTCCAGAACAGTACACAATGTGATTAGAGCTACATTTAACACTCATTTTAAAAGTTGGCAAATGTTACATATATTTTTACAATTAAAAAAAAAACTGGAAAAGATATATCAAACTCTGTTAGACTGGGTTTGATATTTTTCTTTAGTATATTTTCCAAAATTTTAATAGTATGGACTGATGCTACCTTTGTTACAGAAATCCCTTGAGGCTAAACTCTAAGCCCTTATTTTATTTATGGAGTAATGATTGTTTTATGGATACCAAGGTGCTGGGGAAGAGTCAGCAGCAAGTCCTGCTGGGAGCTGAGAGGGCAGATGATGGTGGTAATAAAAATAAAATAATAAGCTCATATAATGTCCCCGGAATTGTGCTAACACTTCCCATGCAGGGTCTGACTTAACCTTCACAACATCCCTTTGAAGTAGGTACTATCAGTATTTCCATTTTACAGATGAGGAGACTGAAATTTTGGGGGATTAGGTAATTTGCCCAACTAGTAGTGGTGGGCAGGGATGGATTACCCAATAAGCAAGGTACACGTGGGCTTACTTGTGTTTACTTGCTACCTTGTAGTGCACAATTTCACATGGGTTTCACCACGTTATTATAAGCCTGTGCATACCTGGTTTACTGGTTAAGCCACTCTTGGTGGTGGGGTAGGGATTTAAACTTGGGGTCTTAACTCCCTTGCTATCCTGCTTCGTTTGAGAAACGTTGGAAAGGAAGTCCTGGGATGCCCTTCTGAAAATTCACCCTGCAAATTCTGAATCCAAGCCCTCAGAATTAATTCACCCACGAAACACTTACTTAATTTCCTCTATGTCCCAAGTCCTGAGAATAACAGATGGCCAGGTCTTCAAGTAACTCAGGAGCTAAGATGACCTGACAGGATGGAATATGTATGGGAGGACTGCTCTGGGAGCATAAAGGAAGGGTCTGCAAGGATGAAGGTTAGGAAGTGCTTCTGGGAGGAGGTGACAGCAGCTTGAGACTTAAAGAACAGGCTTGATGAAGGGGTTGAGGAATTGGTAAGGGCATTCAGGACAGAAGAATGGCTTGAACAGAAGGGTATAAAAGAAATACCAGAGAAGCACAGCAAGGACACTCATCTAGCACTACAGTTCCCAAGCTGCAGTGTCCCACCTCTTCTCCTGTCCCAGTTACCAGAAGCTACCATTTTGTTCAGTGGGAAGATGGACACAGCTGACTGTGGGGAATGTGTGCTTGAAACAAGGTATGGCAATCACAGCCCACCTTTCTCCGCATGTTTGGACTTGGGTCAGAACGTCTCCTCCCAAGACCTAATGGTGTAAGATGCAGCAGAAAAACTCAAGGCGGTGGGCGTGCAGAGGGCACCAGGAGTGTGAGCAGACACAGAGGAGTGGACCAGGCTGTGAGAGGTCTGAATGATGGGACTGTCCTTGGATGTACACATCCCTGAGGTCCAGCAGTATGTCCCACATGGAGTTCCAGGACACATGCCAGGGTCTTCTTAATAAATTACTCATTTTCTTTAGATTGTCCAAATTGGGTTTCTGTCACCTGCTTGACACAGTCTCCAAATTGGTCAGAGTCAGAACAGGAGTACCGAACTCAAAGAGGTTGACTATAGGCCAGGAAGCCAACTGATTCATTCACTGTGAGAAATGCAGCTGTTCATTGGTCGGCCTGTCATATTGTTATTGATGATGTCTCCTTTCCTTGTAGAAAAGACACTTGGATTGGCAAGTGGATCCTCGGAGCCTGCTTGGTGAACAGGCCCTAGTGCCAGTAGTAATCTTTATGTAGTGGTTAGGAAAACTAGGGTCACCCAGGGATTGGAAACTGTTTCTGAAACGGGTCAGAGTACAAATATTTTAGGCTGTGCAGTCTTTCTGTAGCAATTGTCCAACTCTGTCATTGTAGCATGAAAACAGCCAAAGATGACAAATAAATTGATGAGCGTAGCCATATTCTAGTAAAACCTTATTTGTGGATGCTAAAATTCAAATCTCATACAATTTCCATGTGTCTCGACATATTTTTCTTCTTTTGATCATTTTCAGCCATTTAAAAATATAAAAACGATTCTTAGATTGCAGGCCCAATAAAAACAGGCGGTGGTGGGGCAGATTGGCCCGTGGACAGTAGTCTGCCAACCCCTGGCCTAGAGCACAAGCCCTCATGTGAGGAAAGAAGATGGCTATCAAGGAGGCTGGACCATTGGGTCTACTGGGCAGGGCCACTGCTGGAGCCACTGCCCAGTCTTGTCACATTGGATTTCTCCTCTCTGTGGCCAGTCAGGCCACCCTCTTCAGTTAACACCCTCCCACAGACAAAGTTCAAGACCCTTAGGGTTATGTAATTAGAGGTAATGGTATTTTGTCTTTCCCAGAACTTAGACTTGACCACCTTGACACAGCCCGCTCCCGACACTTCCAATGGCAGCTGTCCTGCCGTCAGCCCCTGGGAGAAGCAGATTATTTCACCCCACCCACCCTGGCCTGCACTACTGAGGGACTAAGGGGGATGCCTGCCCAGAGCCCAGCCTGGGACAGGCTAGCTGCAGTCCCTGACTCATGGCCTGGCTAGAAAATACGGGCTGACCAATCTCTGCTATCTTTCGAGAGGTGTCTTAAGTGACCCAGAGGGAAGATGCAGTTGGTGGTAGGCTCTGTGGCTGGAAGGTTGAGTAGACCCAGGGTTGGCGTTGCCACAGGGCCAGCTGCTAGTTGAAGTTATAGGGGAGCAGAGAAAATGTGTGAGAAAGGAAGGTGGGTGGGAAGAGATAACAGAGTGGGTGCCCTAAAGACAGAGAAAGAGAGAGGAAAGAGACATTGTCTTAGGCTGGGTTCTCTATAGAAGCAAAACCAGTGAAGCATATATATATATATATATACATAAATCACACACACACACACACACATAAAGAGAGGGAGATTTATCTCAAGGAGATGGCTCACACAGGTGTAGAGGCTGACAAGTCCCAACTTTGTGGGTCAGGTGTCAGGCTGGAGGGTTCTCCTGACTCATGCTAGCTGCAGAGGCTGAGGAACCCAAGGTCGGCAGATAAGATGTCAGGCTGCTGGCTCATAGGCCACAGAGCCTGATGAATCTTGAGATCAGCAGGCAACATGGCAGGCCGCTGGCTCAAGTCCCAGGAACTGGAGATCAGATGATGTCATGGGTTGAATTGTGTCCACTAAAAACGTGTGTCAACTTGGCCAGGCTGTGATTCCCAGTATTGTGTGATTGTCTACCATTTTGTCATCTGATGTGATTTTCCTGTGTGTTGTGAATCCTACGGCTATGACGTTAATGAGCCAGGACTCAATCTATGAGATTAGGTTGTATCCTAAGTCAATCTCTTTTGTTATATAAAAGAGAGAAATGAGCAGAGAGAAACAACAGCCAGGAGAATAGCATGTCCTTTGGACCCGGGGCGCCTGTGCTGAGAAGCTCCTCAGCTGGGGAAGATTGATGACAAGGACCTTCCCTCAGAGCTGACAGAGAAAGAAAGCCTTCCCCTTGAGCTGGCACCCTGAATTTGGACTTCGAGCCTCCTAAACTGTGAGAGAATAAATTTCTCTTTGTTAAAGCCACCCACTTGTGGCATTTTTGCTATAGCAGCACTAGGTGACTAAGACAGATGATGACGAGCTGGGTGCAGGATCCAGAACAACAAAAGCCAGTGAGCTTTGTTGGAAGGTCCCTATATACTGGATGCAGGCCAACCCCTGATGAAGCTCCCCTTACAACTGATTGGCTGATCACATCCTGGAGGTAACTACATTATATCACAAAATGGAGAATAACTACATTATATCACAAAATGGAGAATAACTACATCACCACATAACTGCCAAATACAGAATCAGGGCCCAGGCAAGCTGACACAACCTTGACCATCACAGACACATACTGAGAGACAGATATAGTAGCTGGATCTCCAAACTGCCCTGTTTCAGGCCCTTTTTGGGGCTTGACAAGGGATCTTCCCTGAATCTTCTTAGCTTGCCCCTCCCCCTTTTCCTGGGGTAACCTGAACACTTCTCTGATAGGCTCTATCAGACAAAAAGCCCTGACTAGAGCAGGTCCTTTCTGCTGCTGGCTGAAGTCATCCTTTGCATTGCAACTCTTTCTGATTTCACTCTCAGAGGGAAACGTGACCTTCGGGTTGGGTACTCCTTGCTGTCTGCAGGTTGGAATCTTGCCTCACCCACTTAAACTTACACTTGGGTGACTTGGGTCTCACTTTCTTCATCTCTTAAATGATCATCCTGAAGCATGGTCTACTGACTATTACAATGTTGAACTTTATCTGAGCCCTGTGCTCCGGAAAGGTAGTGATGGTTAGGGGCCCAATCCCCCACCCTTTTATGTTCCCAGAAACCACTAACGACAAAGGACCACCTTGCTCTCTGCATATTCCAAGACTGGCCTCCATCCTTTCTATGACTTCCTTAAGACTGGCTGATGACTTCTTTATTTATCTGCCTCTACAAAACCACAAGCCTCTTTTCTTTTCTTTGAGAGGTTCCTCATTAATGAACGTTCTCTCAACTGCAATATCCTGATAAAATAATCTCTTTACTTGTCCTGTGCATTTTGGTTTCACAGTTACCAGGGGTTTTTGGAAGCATCAGTTGGATGGGCGTCCGTAGTCCCAGATTCCAGTCCCAACCTTCCCCTTCAGGCAGGATTCAGGTCTGGAGTGTGAGCTCGCTAAAGGCGCCCCCACTAGAGGACGTGTGAGGTTTCGCGATGTAGCAGCAACCTGGACCCCCAGCCCCTGGGCGGGGAGGCGGCGAAGCCGGTAGCTGTAACTTTGCACGCTGCCACCAGAGGGCGGCGTCTCCGCGAAGGAGGGCCATAGCTGCTGCCGGCGGACTCGCTCGCTCCTGCAGAGCCTTTAGAAAAGCGCATTGAAAGTGAACGCCACGCAGCATTCTTTTCAGCCCTCCGGCGCTTTCCCCTGCTCCCACAGCTGAACTCAAGGCGCCTCCTTCTACTCCTGCACCCAGCCCGTGCCCAGCACAGGCTCTTGGATGGGCGGGAGGGGGGTTTAAAAATCAATCTCCACCCCCTGGGCCTCTGGCGCTTGATGGGTGACACAGTCATCCCCTCGCTCGGCCCTCTGGCCTCTCTACTTGAGGCCGGTTGAAGGATTTCTGGGGCAGCCGGGAAACTGGGAGGAGGGGCAGGAGGGAGGAGAGGGGGGAGGACAGATTTGGGCGCGGCACTTTACCGGTCACGTGCATCAGCGCCTTGGAGCACCAAGTGTCCCCTTAAAGTAGGGAAGGCAGGAACCGTCACCCCGTTTGAGAGATGGGGAAACAGGCTCTGTCCGAGAAAGAAAAAGTGGCTAGCCTATGGCCGCACAGCTAGAAAATGGCAGAATTAGGAATTCCGTTCTCCAGCCCTAAACCCGAAGCCCTTGAGATGGGGCCGCACGGTTAGATGGCTTACCATAAACCTGGGCCACTGCGGCGGAAAAGGGCGCTGGGCATTCTGTCCCCCCGGGGCAGCGACCCGGTGGACACCAAAATGCAGCCGCTGTGAAGGACTCAAATTGTACGACTTTAAACATTGACTGGAACAGATGATCCCGTTTGCTTTTTAAAGTGTATATGTCTAAAAAAAAAAAAAAAATTTTTTTTTTTTTTTTTTTACGTACACATTTTTAAAGCAAATATAAAAATCAAACTTTGCAGCGTCTGGCTGCCGTGTTTAGAACTGCAGTGCCGGGAGGAGGGTTTTCATGTTTTCTGTATTGTTCCAGTTATTCATTACTAGCATATATAAAAAGAGCCCTGGTGGCGCAGTAGTTAAGCACTCAGCTGCTGACCGAAAGGTTGTCGGTTGGAACCCAGAGGCTCCCTGTGGGAGAAAGCTGCTTGGAGGAGGGGCATTACTGCTTCGGTAAAGATTAAAGAAGATTACAGCCTTGGAAACCCTATGGGGCAGCTCTACTCACCTATAGGGTCGCTATAAGTCAGAATCAGCTGGAGGGCCAAGGGTTTGGGGTTTAGCATATATAAGCCAGGAAAAGGAATAACGAGTCGTATTTCTGTTTGACAAAAAGCAATACACCCTTGGTGAAGAACTGGAAAATACAGAAGAGAATGAAGACAATAAAAATCATCAGTAATGCCCCTCCTCCAAGAGATACTGTTTTTTTCTTTCTGGTTGGTTGGTTTCTCTATAAAATGTGAGTAATAACAGCATTAACTGTACCCAATGTTGTGAGGACTGAGAGAATGTACGTGATAATTAACATTCCAGGAGAGTTAGCTATTTTTGTATGTAACAAAATTAGCATCAAGCTGTATATATATCACTTAAAAGCTGCTGTTTTTCACTTATAGCGTTACTTCATAAAGTTTTCCTTGAAAACTGTGTTTTTACTGATGACCCAATATTTCATTACATTTAACTACAATTTCTTTAACCTATCCCCCACTGCTCAACCTTTAAATTGTTTCCAATTTTTGCTGTTAAAATAACAGTGAGATTAACATCTGTAAACATCTATCCTTGTCAGCATTTCTGACTCCTTCCTTAGATGGATTTCCAGACATAGGATTACCGGGACAAAGGGTGCGAATATTTTTCAGGCTTTTGATTCAGGTTACCAAATCGTTTCCCAGAAAGCTCTTGCCAATTTACGCTCCCACCTGTGGTGCATGAGAATGCCTGTCCCACAGCGCACAAGGGAGAGATTTTTTAGGATGGGTGAGATTTGAGTATGTTGCTGGAGCAAGGAGAAGGAGCCTGTAGTGAGGGAGAGTTTAAATGTCAAGAGAAAGAGAGAGGGTACTAAGGGAGTCAGGTCCCTTAGAGAAAGGGAGGGGGTGTCCGGAGCACATTTATAGGGTTTGCCTTGGATTTAAGAAAACCCCTTGCTGTCGAGTTGATTCCGACTCGTAGTGACCCTGTAGGACAGAGTACAACTTCCCCATAGGATTTCCAAGGACCACCTGGTGGATTTGAATTGCTGACCTTGTGATTAGCAACCTGAGCTCTTAGCCACTGTGCCACCATGGCTCTCGGAAACTGTCCAAGTGGGCATAAAATAGGACTGAGGAAGATAGAGAATTTTTCTGCCCCCCAAAATTATCTCTTCCACCAAGTCCTGCCATGATTTCATGCTTCATGGTTATGACAATAGTTCTTGGCCTGGTGACCTGGAAGCCCACCAATCTAGTCTCCTATTCCCACCACACACACGCGCGCGCGCACACACACACGTACACATACACACACACTTGGATTCCTGGGCATATAAGGAGGAGGAGAGCAATCCTGGATACTAGCCACTAGCTGAGGTGAAGATAAGATATGTCGTGGGTCGTGTGCAGTTCCGGGTAGCTCACTGTACCAGCTATGTCTCTCCTTCTCAAAAAAACATACTGTAATTCAAGGGAGTAAAAGTGTCTTATTATAGTTGAATGGACTTTGCTTTTTCACAGTTAATTCATTAATTACATTAATATTAAATCAGGAACTATTTCAGGCAATCAAAGAAATTTGTTGTTGTTAGGTGCTGTTGAGTCAATTTTCAACTCATAGTGACCCTATGTGACAGAGTAGAACTACCCCATAGGGTTTTCTAGGAGTAATCTTTATGGGAGCAGGTTGTCAGGTCTTTCTCCTCTGGAGCAGCTGGTTGGGTTCAAACCACCAACCTTTCAGTTAGCCACTGAGTGCTTAACCATTGTGCTACCAGGGCTCTTTCAAAGAAATATGTATGTATGTATATAATAAACAATAACATGCCCACTACCTAGCTTAAGGATGGAAACATTAGAGATGTAATTAAAGGCTCCTATGCATGCCTCTGATTAAAACAAAATAAAGCAAATTTATTGAAGTATAGTCCACATTCATTCATTTATTTTTAACAAATAAATAGCAAAAATCAAAAGACACTTTAACTCAAACAATGTCTTTTGACTTTTCCTATTATAATATGATATTTTAACACTTTATTGTTGAGTGTGTTGATGCCAACAATCCAACATTCAAAAACATAGAAGAGTACACAAGTGAAATTAAGTCTCTTGCCCATCTCTGTCCTCAACCAAAACCAAAACCCACTGCCATTGAGTTGCTGCTGACTCATAGCAACCCTGTTGGACAGAGTAGGGTTTCTAAGGAGCAACTGGGATATTCAAACTGCTGACATTTTGATTAGCAAATGAACTCTTAACCACTGTGCCACTAGGGCTCCATGTATATACGTGTATATGTATATGCGTTTTTAGGTGCATCAAGTCGATTTTAACTCATAGTAACCCCATATGAAGCGGTAGAACTGCCACACAGCGTTTTCTTAATAGGAGCAGATTGCCAGGCTTTTCTCCCATGGAACTGCTGGGTGGGTTCAAACCGCCAACCTTTCTGTTAATAGCTGAGTGCTTAACTGTTACACCACCGGGGCGGTCTCTCTCTCTCTCTCTTTCTGCCTTGGTAACCTTGTGCTGCTCTAACAAAAGATACCACAAGTGGGCAGCTTTAAAGAAGAGAAACTTATTTTCTCAGGGTTCAGGATACTAGATGTCTGAATTCACGATGTAGTTCTAGGAGGCAGCCCTTCCTTGTCTATTTCAGCTTCTAGTAGCTGCTGGCAATCCTTGGAATTGCTGCACGTACGTGTCTGTCTTCATATGGCACCTTCCCCTCTGTGTGTCTGTGTTAATTCTGCTCTTTTTATAACTGAGAAATGATTACGTTTAGGATTCACCATATACTGATATGGCCTCATTAACATACAAAAGAAGTCCCCTATTTTCAACAGGGTCAGGGTCATATTTAAAGGCACAGGAGTTAGGATTTCAACATGTATTTTGGGGGGAGGGCACAATTCAATCTGTAAATGCTGTATATATATAAAATCAGTGAGGTGGCATAAAACAAACCCAACTCTACTGACAACCAAATAGGGGTGTCTGTTTCTCACATAGTGAGAGGGCTGCAGCAGGCTGTCAAGGTTGATACAGCAGCTCCATGATGAACTCCAGCCTTCTGTCCACCTCTTTGCCCTGTCACACTTCATGTATGGCTTTTGCCCTCTTGCTTATCGTCTTGTGGTTGCAAGTTGGCTGCTCCACCTTCAACCCTACGTCTGCATTTCAGAAATCAAGAAGTAGGAAGAAAGAGAGAAGCAGGATGCCTATATTAAAGCAAAAATGTTCTTAGTCTTCACTGTCTCCCGTTTGTATCTCATTGGCTACGATGGAGTCCCATGTCCATTTCAGTGGAGACCGGGAAGTTGAATATTTTCTTTGGGCCCATTACCACTCTCAATGACATTTCCCTTAGTAACGAAGGACAACAGATAATTGCATAGTATATCTATGGATCCTACTTTGCTTTTTCATTTATATATGAGTCAATATATTTTTCCTTCTCAGAAGGTAGACTTTCAATGCCACTTATATCCATTGCCATTGAGTCGATTCTGACTTATAGGAACCCTATAGGGCAGAGTAGGCCTGCCCCATAGGATTTCCAAGGCCATAATCCTTACGGAAGAAGACTACCACATCTTTCTCCCACAGAGTGAGCCACTGACCTTTCGGTCAGCAGTCAAGTGCTTAACCGTTGCATCACCTAGACTCATTCATTAATTTATTTATTCTTTTAACAACTAAGAATGTGTTCCTTCTTTAGGTAGTGGAGACTGCTTATTGCCAATAACAGTTTCTATTGTTTTTAGAACCACTAATTTTTAGATGAACCCAAGACTATCCAGAGTAAAAGGTTACACTTCCAAGTACCCTTTCAGCTAGGTGTGGCCGTGTGACTAAGTCCTTGCCTATGAGATGAGAGCAGAAACAATGTGTGCAACATCCAGGTCCTGCTTTTGATAAGGATGTATGCCTTCCCCTTCCTCTTCCTGGCTCTATTGTGGACTTGGTGGTGCTCCATCTCGATTCATGTGGATGAGAGGTTGCATACAACAGCAGCCAAAGCTACACGCTGCCACCACCGTCAATGTGCCAAATGTTTCACTACCCGCTGCAATTCAGTCAGCTCCAACTTACGGAGACCCCATGTGTTGCAGAGCAGAAGTGCTCCGTAGGATTTTCTTGGCTGTAATCTTTTTTTTTTTAATTGTGCTTTAAGTGAAAGTTTACAAATCAAGTCAGTCTCTCATACAAAAAGTTATACACCTTGCTAGGTACTCCTACTTGCTCTTCCCCTAATAAGACAGCACACTCCTTCTCTCTACCCTGTATTCCCCGTGTCCATCCAGCCAGCTTCTGTCCCCCTCCACCTTCTCATCTCCCCTCCAGACAGGAGCTGCCCACATAGTCTCATGTGTCTGCTTGAGCCAAGAAGCTCACTCCTCACCAGTATCATTTTCTGTCTTATAGTCCAGTCCAATCCCTGTCTAAAGAGTTGGTTTTGGGAATGATTCCAGTTTTGGGTCTGGGGACCATGACCTCCAGAGTACTTCTAGTCTCAGTCGGACCATTAAAAAAATTAAGTCTGGTCTTTTTACGAAAATTTGAGGTCTGCATCCCACTGCTTTCCTGCTCCCTCAGGGGTTCTGTGTTGTGTTCTCTGTCAGGGCAGTGTTGGTTGTAGCAGGGCACCATATAGTTCTTCTGGTCTCAGGCTGATGTAGCCTCTGATTTATGTGGCCCTTTCTGTCTCTTGGGTTCATAATTACCTTGTGTCTTTGGTGTTTTTCATTCTCCTTTGTTCCAGGTGGGTTGAGACCAATTGATGCACCTTAGATGGCCACTTGCTAGTGTTTAAGACCCAGATGCTACTCTCCAAAGTGGGATGCAGAAAGTTTTCTTAACAGACTTTATTATGCCAATTGACCTAGATGTCCCCTGATACCATGGTCCCCTGGCCCCGCTCCTGCTACTCTGGCCTTTGAAGCATTTGGTTTATTCAGGAAACTTCCTTGCTTTTGGTTTAGTCCAGTTGTGCTGACCTCTCCTGTATTGTGTGTTGTCTTTCCCTTCACCTAGAATAGTTCTTGCCTACTATCTAATTAGTAAAAACCCTCTCCCTCCCTCCCTCTCCACCCTCATAACCATCAAAGAATATTTTTTTCTCTGTTTAAACTATTTCTTGAGTTCATATAATAGTGGTCTCATACAATATTTGTCCTTTTGCAACTGACTAATTTCACTTAGCATGCCTTCCAGATTCCTCCATGTTATGAAATGTTTCACAGATTCATCGTTCTTTATTGATGAGTAATATTCCATTGTATGAATATACTATAATTTATTTATCCATTCATCCGTTGATGGGCACCTTGGTTGCTTCCATCGTTTTGCTATTGTAAACAATGCTGCAATGAACATGGGTGTGCATATATTTATTCGTGTAAAGGCTCTTATTTCTCTAGGATATATTCCAAGGAGTGGGATTGCTGGATCATATAGTAGTTCTATTTCTAGCTTTTTAAGGAAGCACCAAATCTATTTCCAAAGTGGTTGTACCGTTTTACATTCCCACCAGCAAAGTGTCCCAGTCTCTCCACAACCTCTCCAGCATTAATTATTTTGTGTTTTTTGGATTAATGCCAGCCTTGTTGGAGTGAGATGGAATTTCATTGTAGTTTCGATTTGCATTTCTCTAGTGGCTAATGAGTGTGAGCATTTCCTCATGTATCTGTTAGCTGCCTGAATGTCTTCTTTGGTGAAGTGTCTGTTCATATCCTTTGCCCATTTTTCAGTTGGGTTATTTGTCTTTTTGTTGTTGAGTTTTTGCAGTATCATGTAGATTTTAGAGATCAGACGCTGATTGGAAATGTCATAGCTAAAATCTTTTTCCCAGTCTGTAGGTAATCTTTTTACTCGTTTGGTGAAGTCTTAGATGAGCATAGGTGTTTGGCTGTAATCTTAACAAAAGCAGAACGCCAGGTCTTTTTTCTGCAGCACTGGTGCATGGGTTTGAACTGCCAATCTTTAGGTTAGTAGTCAAATGCAAACCATTTATGCCACCCAGGGACCTGTGTATATACACGTCTGTGAATACGCTCTTCTCATTTAAACTTCTGACTTAATGAGAAAACATAACTGTTGTGTGAAGAAATTAAATGGTTCCCATACTGGCCCTCATTAACACATTTATCTGCATGTCATTTATCAAAAACGCCGTGAATTTATTTAGTTTAAAAAATTAAATATCAATCCCATTTATATGAAAATATCTAGAACAAACAAATGCATAGAGACAGAAAGTAGATTGGTGGTTGCCAGGGGCTGAGGGAGGGAGGGAGGGAGGGAATGGAGAATTATTGTTTAATGAGTATAGGATTTCTGTTTGGGATGATGAAAAAGTTTGGAAACCAATAGTGGTCATGGTTGCCCAACATTGTGTGATTGATGCCACCAGGTTGGTCACCTGAAAAGGGTTAAAATGATAAATTTTACTACAATAAAAACATTAAATATCAAACTTAAGCAGCTAAGTCTAGTGTTAATGGAGAAGGACTGTAGGGAAGGAGGAGAGAGAGCAAGGTTGGGGAAGGAGGGGAGGAAGAAGGAAAATTTTTCTTTTTGCAGTCTGAAGCACCCTGGAATCTGTAGGAATTCTGTCCTGTTCTTGGTTCTGGGCAGATAGAAAGAATTGAGCCCCTTCTACCTCTGTCCCTGAGGCAAGAAACTTACTGTCCGCTCAGAAAGATGAGACACACGATTGCAAAATCAAATAGCACAATGGGCTATACTACAAGAGATGTCAGGAGGGGGCTATGATATGCCAAGCATGTAGCAAATAGTATGAAAAAGAAACATGCATTTCTCTACTGGGGTGGTAGTCACAATGGCTTGGATTCAGGGGCAGATTAGCCAGTAAGCAAGGTACACAGGGGCTTAATTGTGTTTACTTACTAATCTGTAGTGCATAATTTCACGAGGTTCTCACTACATCTTTGATGCGGTGAAAAACAGGTGAAATTGTGCACTACAGATTAGTAAGTAAGCACAGGCAAACCCATGCGTACCTTGCTTATGGGGTAATCCGTCCCTGCTTGGAACTATGGGAATCTACTGTTCCTTCCCCCTCCTTCCCTTCCTCCCAGTTGTAGGCACTGGGGGATCTGTAGGTGAAGAAAACAGAGAAATCCCTAACCTCACAGAGCTTGCATTCTAGTGGGGTGAGACAGACAATAAACAAAATAAATAAAAATAACACAGCATCTAGGACAGCGATATGTGCTAAACAAAGGATCAAGCAGGGAAAAGGAATCAGGAAAAGCAATCACGAGACGCTATTTAAATAGGACGATCAGGGAAGGCCCCACAAAGAAGGCGACTTGAGTAAAGACTGAAGGTGAGGGGAAGCAATATAGGTATCCAGGGAAAGAGCTTTCCAGGAAGAGGGAACACATGTGCAAAACATTTATTTGGTGCCTTCTGTGTGCCCACATGATAGCAAGAGCGATACGTGGCTATTTGCCAAATTCTCATCAGTCCTCGGTCATTTAAAGCCTACTACAAAGAATGAGAATGCCTCTTCCTTTTCCACAAGGTGGTGGGTTGGAGGCAGGTGGGGGTGGGTTGCAACAGAAGAAGCAATAGAAACAACAGCGACGTTTGCATTTTTAAATTCGGTAGCGCCTGCACCCAAGAGGAAGATTGGAGTGGGGAGTTCAGTAATGACTCTGCAGTTAACTGTGGTGGAGGAATTGTAAGGGGGAGCGAATATAATGACGATGGGATGGCGCTTTTATCACAGAGCATTCCTTCGTCCTCAGTTTAGGGCAGCTGACCTGCCCCCTGCCCTCTGGGGAGTTTCTGGGTGGAGGAAATGCTCCCACCAGCACCAGGCAGCTGGGCTCCCGGAAGCAGCGGACTTGGGAGAAGACAGCAGCACCTCAGCTGGTGTTAGATATCATCTGAGACTCATTACACCCCCGCAGCTTGAAAGCTTCTCAGATTACCAGGCAACGCTGGCTCAGGCAGTGAGAAGGAAGGACTGTCCTTCCAGAAGAGCCCCCATAATCAGACTCTGGGGGGGGCCCCAGTCCACCTCCGTATAAAATACTGTGAGAGGAGGTCATAGCTAAGCTGCTGTTGGGTTCTGGCTTCAGAATGAGGGGGTTCCGCTCCCTAGACCTGTAATGTCTTCCCAGAGCCTGAATTCTTTTATCCCTAAAATTGGAATTACAGTGACACCTCTGAGAGCTGCAACTCCGTGGGACTGCCTTGTTTTTCTGGGTCTCACAAGTCTTCTGCCTGTGACAGGATGCAGTTTTCCCACTTTTCTATCGTCTCTATTAGTGGAAAATATTTGAGTTTTCCTTCCCTGACAGGTTTCTACTTACACAGGTTCTGGTTTTTGCTGGTTTTATGGTATAATAGCACTTACCTCATAGGATGTTGTGAGAAGTACAGCTGAGACCTGGTAAGCCCTCAGTTGGTGATAACTATCATTACTTAGTATTAAAATAATTATCATAAGTAATATTTCTCTCAAAATTATTACATGGCTTGCAACATGTCTGAATAAATATTTTAGGGATTCTCAGAGACTGGGAATAGTCAGAACTGACTTGATGGCAATGGTTTTGGTTTGGTTTTTGGTTATCTGCAGAGGTTAGGAGTGGGGGCTTTGGGACCAGACTGCTTGGGATGGAGTCCTGGATGGCCACTTAGGAGCTGTGTGACCTTGGGCAAGTTACTTAACCTCCCTGAGCTTCTCCTTCTTCATCTTTAAGGTGAAAATCCTATTAGTGCGTTTTACTACCTGAAACCAGGCAGGAATAGGCCCTCAGGGGCTAAAGCCTCTGTGCTGTCCAGGGGCCCGGGCAGTGAAGGGATGTTATCCTATTAACAGTGTAATTATGTTGTTGTATTATCAATAGCACCTACCTCAAAAGGTGGCTGTGAAGAATGAGCACTTTACAACAGTGCTTGGCACAGATTAAGTCTCAATAAGGATATGTCATTATCGTTATTATTATTATTAGTTTGCAGATGAAAAAAACCGAAGCCCAGCAAGGTGAGGCATCCAGGGGCATCCAGCTCATTAGTGGCTAGGCTGACACTGGAATCCAGGGGTTCCGTCTGGCACCCCACAGCTGCCCAGCCTGGGAACTAGACTACCCCCGCTCTCGGCCCCAAGGAGTCCTGGGAACGGAAAGTTGGCTGCCCTCCAAGTCTCAGGGCGCCCTCCAGCCCTGCCCCCGCTCCGCTCTCCCCGGTCCTCGAACAAAGTACACTTCTGCCCCGGGAACATTCCAGCAAACTGAAGGCATCGCTGACGCTGCGGCCGCGCCCCCCAGGGCTGCGCGGGGCGTCTGTGGCTCTGGGCTCAGGGCCCAGCTGGCGGTGCCCACTCCCCGCCAACGACCCTGCGTCAGCCGGGTGTGCAGAGGCACTTGCCCGGGAGGAATTCTCTCTTCCATTCCCTAACGTCCTGGACGCAAAATTGAAAAGGCCAGGGTGAAGCCGAGCAGAGGACTGCGATTGCCGAGCGGCCACTAAGCAAACGTTGCGTTCTCGTCCACGCCAAGGCTTGGAGGCGCTGGGCCCTGGGCGCGCTGACCTTGGGCCGGAGCAGCCCCTACTGCCTCGCGTGGCTTTTTTTACTCCTTTCTATGAAATTAATGCATGCTGTTGTTAAAAAAAAAAACAAGGAGAAGTAGAAGTAGGAGAAAGACCTCCGTTAATCTCCCCCCCCCACCAACAACTGCTATTCATTTCGGTTATGTCCTTCCAGATTTTTTTTTTTTTAATTCGCAAAAGCACACAAAGATGTTTATTAGCATGGAAAGAATCATACTATTATACTGTTTTCTAGACAGCTTTTTTCAATTATGTCGTGTCCATATTACAAATACAGATCTCTATCATCGTTTTAAATGACTGCACAGGATTCTATCAGTTTATTTAACCAACCCGCATCGTTGAACATGTAGATCATTGGCTCTTTGATTCTGATCTCATAAACCTGCCCCAACCTGTGGTTCACACTTGACAGTATCTTCCAGTTGTTTAGGCTTGGCTGCACAAATCCCAGCCACCTCACTTACTTACTAAGTGACGCTGGGGAAATTACTTTACTTCCCTATGCTTCAGATTCCTCATCTGTAAAATCGGAATAATAATTCAGGATTAAATGAGCTAATATATGTCAAGTGGTTAGAGTAGTGTCTGGCATATACTAAACGCTCAGTAAAAGTTTAGCTGTTATTTATTATCTTCTATCTACTGAGCTACACTTTGTGGAAGTTATGAAAAACTAAATCTTATGGGTACTCTTACCCTCAAGGAACTTTGCTTTAATTCTGGCTCGAGTGGATAAGCCTGCACCATAGTACTAATTCTTTTAGGTTGTTTTCTTTGTGCCAGGCAGTTCTGAAGCCTGGGAGTAGCAGAGCTGGAGTTTGAACTCAGCGGTCTGGTACTAACCACTACACTATTCTGTCTCTCTGTAAAAAGTACACGCCGTCCTCAGTTATCAACATGGTTAGGTTCCAAAGACTGGGTTATTATGTAAAAATGAAGGATGACCACATCATAACGCAAAAATGGGTGTGACTACATCATTACATAACTGCCAAAACACTGAGGATCATGGCCCAGCCAAGTTGACACATAACCTTAATCATCACAGCCAGCATCACTTTTGCCTCACACCTCAGTGTTTGTTACTGCCAGACTTACGTCATTAATGTGCAAAACAGCTGGATAGTAGATTTTTTACTATTGCTGTAAACACGAAATGTCAGATAACAAGATAGTAGATAAGTGAGGAGAAAGTGTACTTCCAATACAAAATACGAAGCAAAATAAAGTGGAGATAAAGAGCTGTTGAGAATTCAGGAGACCCAGTGATGGCTTCAAGCTGGGCGTACCAGGGAAGATTTTATGTTAAAATTCATTCAGTGAACACCTATTGAGCTTTCCTGTACCAGACACGGCCCTAAGCATTGGGTGAATAAAGAGGAAAATAAAACCAGTGTGAATACAATAGCTTCAAGAAGAATAAAACACTTAGAAATAAATTTAATCAAGCAAGTGCAAGACCTGTCAACTGGAAACTACAAAGCACTGTTGAAAGAAATTTAAGAAGACCAAAGTATGGACCACATCTACCCTGGCGTCCACCAGACTGAGTTCAGTACAACAAGATGGTGCCCGGTTACCACCACTGAGTGCTCTGACAGGGATCACAATAAAGGGTCCTGGACAGAGCTGGAGAAAAATGTAGAACAAAATTCTAACTCAGAAAGAAAGGCCAGACTTGCTGGCCTGACAGAGACTGGAGAATCCCTGAGAGTATGACTCCCGACACCCTTTCAGCTCAGTAATGAGGTACTCCTGAGGTTCGTTCACCCTTGGGCCAAAGATTGAACAGGCCCATGGAACAAAACAAGACTAAAGGGGCGCACCAGCCCTGGGACAGAGACTGGAAGGCAGGAGGGAACAGGAAAGCTGGTAATAGGGAACCCAGGGTTGAGAAGGGAGAGTGTTGACATGTCATGGGGTTGTTAACCAATGTCATGGAACAATGTGTGTACTAACTGTTTGATGAGAAACTAGTTTGTTCTGTAAACCTTCATCTAAAGCACAATTAAAAAAAAAAAAAAAAAAGACCTAAATAAATGGAAGGATACCCCGCGTTTGTGGGGTGGAAGACTTAAGACTGCTAAGACGGCAGTACTCTATATTGATTTATGGATTCAATTCAATCCCTACCAGAATTCCAACTGGCTTTTTTGCAGTATTGGATAAGCTGATCTTAAAATTCATATAGAATTGTAAGGGGCCCTCAATAACCAAGAAAATCTTGAAAAAGAAGAACAAAATTGGAGGACTCACACTTCCTGGTTTCCAAAAGGTACTATAAAGCTACAGTAATCAAAACTGTGTGGTACTGGCACAAGGATAGACATATACATCAAATGGGATAGAATTGAGAGTCCACAAATAAATCCAAACATCTATGGCCAATTAATTTTTGACAAGGGTGCAAAGGCCATGCATTGGGAAAAGAATAGTCTTTTCAACAAATGGTGTTAGAACAACTGGATGTTCACATGCAAAAGTATTATGTTGGACCCCTACCTCACATCATATGCAAAAACTAACTCAGAATGGGTCAAAGACCTAAATGTAAGAGCTAAAACTGTTAAACTCTTAGAAGAAACCATTGGTGTGAATTTTTCGACTTTGGATTAGGTAATGGTTTCTTAAATATGAAATTAAAACATAAGCAACAAAAGATAAAAATTAAAATATTTTGTGTATCAAAGGACACTGTCAAAAAGTGAAAAGACAACCACAGAATGGGAGAAAATATCTGCAAATCATATATCTCATAAGAGTCTAGTATTCAGAATACAAAAAGAATCCTCACAGCTAACAATAAAATTTAAAAATAGGCAAAGGATCTAAATAGATATTTCTCCAAAGAAGATACACAGATAGGCAATAAACACATGAAAATATACTCAACACCATTATTGAGTGAAATGCAAATCAAAATCACAGTAAGATACTGCTTCACAGCCACTAAAAAAAAAAAAAACATTGCTGTCGAGTCTATTCCAACTCATAGCGACCCTATAGGACAGACTAGAACTGCCCCATAGGGTTTCTAAGGAGCACCTGGTGAATTCGAACTGCGGACCTTTTGGCTGGCAGGCATAGCGCCTAAACACTATACCACCAGGTTTTCCTCACATCCACTAGGATGGCTAAAAAAAAAAACTTGTTGGAGAGGATGTGGAGAAATTAGAACCTCATGAGTTAATGATGGGAATGTAAAATGGTGCAGCCACTATGGAAAACGGTTTGGCAATTTCTGAAAAAGTCAAACATGGAGTTACCATATGATCCAGAAACTCTACTCCTAAATATAAAACCAAACCTTTGGCAGTCAAGTTGATTCTGAATTCACAGCGACTCTATAGGACAGAGTAGAACTGCCCCATAGAGTTTCTAAGAAGTGGCTGGTTGATTTGAACTTCTGACCTTCTGGTTAGCAGCCGAGTCTTAACCACTGCGGCACTGAGGAAAATTGAAAACATATGTTCACACAAAAGCTTGTACACAAATGTTCATAGCAGAATTATTTATAATAGCAAAAAAGTGAGAACAATCCAAATGACCATCAACTAATGAATGGATAAACACAATGTGGTATATTCATGCAGTGGAATACTATTTAGCCATCAAAAGGAGTAAAGTACTGCTACCTGCTGCAATATAGATGAGCTTTGAAAACATTATGCCAAGTGAAAGAAGCCAGATACAAAAGACCACATTGTATGATCCCATTTATATAAAATGTCCTGAGTGGGCAAATCCATAAAGACAGAAAGTAGATCAGTGGTTTCCAGGGATTGAGGGGAGTGGGTAAATGGGGAGTGACTGTTAATTGGTACAAATTTTGGGGGGGGAATGATCAGAATTTTCTGGGATTAGATAGCTGTTATGGTTGCACAATCTTTTAAATATACCAAAAACCACTGAACTGTTACTTTAAGAGTCAATTTTATGGTATGTTAATTTTATCTCAATTAAAATTTTAATATGCTAGGTTTTTTTTCTTGCTTTGTTTTTTTTTTTAATTGTGCTTTAGATGAAGGTTTACAGAACAAATTAGTTTCTCATGAAACAATTAATAAACATATTGTTTTGTGGCATTGGTTGCCAACACTGAGACGTGCCAACATTCTCCCCTTGTTGACCTTGGATTCTCCATTTTCATTCATCCAGCTTTCCTGTCCCCTTCTGCCTTCTTGTCCTTGCCCCTGGGGTGGGGTGCCCATTTAGTCTCATATATAAGATTGAGCTACATTTATTATTGTTTGTTTTATGGGCCTGTCTAATCTTTGGCTGAAGGGTTTTTTCTTACTTTTTGATGTGAACGCTTTGGTCACTGGTTTTCAGCTTTTCTTCTTTCCTAATATATGCATTTAAGCCTATACATTTCTCTATAACAAGGACGTTTCGATATGTCAGGTTTTCATTATCATTCAGCTCAAAATATTTTCTGATTTCCATTGTGATTTGCTCTTTAACCATTCTGGGTCAATTAAGAAGTATATTTCTTAGTTTCTAGATATATGAAGATATTCTAATTATTTCTAGTTTAATTGGACTGTGGTCAGAGAACATATTCCTTATGATTAGAATTCTTCAAAAGGTGCTCAGACTTGCTTTATTGCTCAGCATAAATTTTAGTAAATATTCTCTTCGTGAAAGAATACATATTCTGTACTCTTGGGTACCGTGTTTATAGATGTTACTTCAAATTTGAAAATCATATTCAAATTTTCTATATTCTAACTTTTTGGCAGTTTGTTCTATCAGTTACTGACGGATATTAGTGCAAATAATAAATTTAGAATTATTTTATATTTTCCATTGAATCAAATCTTTTATCATTCTACAAAGTGTCTCTTTTTAATAATGCTTTTCACCTTAAGGATCACTTTGTCAGTACAACAGAAACATAGTACATCTTTTCTTTTACTTTCAACCTTTCTGTAACCTTCTATTTTATATTTATTTCTTGCAAGCATATGGTAGGATTTTGTTGTCTTGTTTTCTTATGACAATCTTTGTCCTTTACTTGGAGCATTTAATTCATTTACATTTAATGTAATCATTGATTTTTTTTTTAAACTTCAAATCTAACTTTTTGCTTTCAATTTGTTTTCCTGTTTCATGTTTTTTTCTTGCCTTTCTTGTCTTATTTTAAATAAAATTTTAAATGTTTAATTGAAATATAACATATGTACTGAAAATTATAACAGTATATCATGATGAACCTCACAAACTTAGTACAGACGTATAACCAGCACTCAGATCATTAAACACAGGATTACCAACACAGCAGAAGACTTCTTCACACTCTCTTCCAGACAACACCACCAACTAGGCTTACTTTTGTTCTAACCTCAAACACTGTAGATTAGTTTTGTCTAGAAACAGTATATAAAGGTAATAACTCAGTATGAACATGATCCTTTTGCTTACAGTTATTTGTGAAAGCAATACATGTTATTTCCTGTGGTTGTAGTGTGTTAATTTTCATTGCTATATAGAAATTTGTTGTATAAATACGCTATAAGGTATTTACCCATACTGTGTTACTGTATGGGTACTGGACACTTGGCTAGTTTTCTGTTTGGGGTTAATATGAATAGTGCTTTTGTGAACATTCTTATGTATTTTTGGTGAATATTAATTATTTCTGATGAGTCACAGCCATTGAAAACCCGATGGAGCACAGTTCTATTCTGAAACACGTGGGGTCACCTTAAGTCAGAATCAACATGACAGCAATTGGTCTATACCTAAGAATTTCTGGATCATAAGGTATACTTATGTTCAACTTTACTGTTGTTGTTAGGTGCTGTCAAGTTGGTTCCAACATATAGTGACCCTGTGTATAAGAGAACGAAACAGTGCCTGGTCCTATGCCATCCTCACAATCATTGTTATGTTTGAGTCCATTGTTGCAGCCACTGTGTCAATCCATCTCATTGAGGGTCTTCCTCTTTTTTGCTGACCCTCTACTTTACCAAGCATGATGTCTTTTTCCAGGGTCTGGTCCCTCCTGATAACATGTCCAAAGTATGTGAGATGAAGTCTTGCCATCCTTGCTTCCAAAGAGCACTGTGGCTGTACTTCTTCCAAGACAGATTTGTTCATTCTTCTGGCCATCCATGGTATATTCAATATTTTCACCAACACCATAATTCAAAGGCATAAATTCTTCTTCAGTCTTCCTTATTCATTGTTCAGCTTTTGCATGCATATGAGGCAATTAAAAATATTGTGGCTTGGGTCAGGTGCACCTTAGTCCTCAAAGTGACGTCTTTGCTTTTCAACGATTTAAACAGGTCTTTTGCAGCAGATTTGCCCAATGCAATATGTTGTTTGATTTCTTGACTGCTGCTTCCATGGGTGTTGATTATGGATCCAAGTAAAATGAAATCCTTGACAACTTCAATATTTTCTCCATTTATCATGGTGTCCCTTATTGGTCTAGTTGTGAGGATTTTTGTTTTCTTATGTTAAGGTGTAATCCATACTGAAGGCCGTGTCTTTGATTTTCATTAGTGAGTGCTTTAAGCCCTCCTTGATTTCAGCAAACAAGGTTGTGTCATCTGCATATCACAGGTTGTTAATGAGTCTTCCTCTAATCCTGATGTCATGTTCTTTCTCATACAGTCCAGCTTCTCAGATTATTTTGCTCAGCATACAGATTGAATAAGAATGATGAAAGCTTTACTAGATACTGACAAATAGTTTTCCAGTGAATCAATTCATTCTTTTACCATCAGTTATTGAGAGTTCTGTTTGCTATATATCTTTGTCAACACTTGGTAAATATGACTTTTTTTCCCTTTTTTTTTTTTCATTTTAGTCAGTTCTGGAGGTTGTATAGTTTATGGTTGTCATGGATTGAATTGTACCCCCGCCAAAAAAATATGTGTCTTGGTTAGGCTATGATTCCCAGTATTGTGTAGTTGTCCTCTATTTTGTGGTTGTAATTTTATGTTAAAGAGAATTAGGGTGTGATTGTAACACCCTTACTAAGGTCACATCTCTAATCCAATGTAAACGGAGTTTCCCTGGAGTGTGGCTGCGAGCAGAGTGCATTCTTTGGACCTGAGGTTCCTGCACTGAGATGCTCCCAGGCCAAGGGAAGACTGATGACAAGGACCTTCCCACAGAGATGACAGAGAAAGAAAGCCTTCCCCTAGAGCTGGAGCACTGAATTCAGACTTCTAGCCTACTGGACTGTGAGAGAATAAACTTCTCTTTGTTAAAGCCATCCACTTGTGGTATTTCTGTTACAGCAGCACTAGGTGACTAAGAAAATGGTTTAATTTATGTTTCTGTTATGATTAATGAAGTTGAGTACCCTTTCTATGTTTATCGGCCATTTGGATATACTTTATTGTGAAGTGCTTGTTCAAGTCTTTTGCCCATTTTCCCATTGTGTTGTCTGTCATTCTGTAGGAGTTCTTAATATATTCTGGCTACACAAATACTGTATTTTATGCAAATAATGCACACCTTCTACATTTGTTGGCCAACCATTCCCTCCCCTAATGAGATATTTTCATCAGTGCTCTATGCTAATTTTTTTACAGCAACATTTTTAAAAAATTAGCATAGCAGCACTTGTGAAAATATCTTAAAGGAGAACGGAGCAGTTGGCAAACAAATGTAGAAGGCACATGTTATTTGTGTAAAAATACACTATAACCTCTGTTGACCAAAGTTTATTAGTGGTTACTAGGGCAGGAAGAAGCTGTGGTGGTGCAGTGGTTAAAGCACTCAGCTGCTAACCAAAATGTTGGTGATTTGAAGCCACCAGCTGCTCTGCGGAAGAAAGATGTGGCAGTCTGCTTCTGTAAAGATTTACAGCCTTGGAAACTCTATGCGGCAGTTCTACTTTGTCCTTCAGGGTCATTCTATGAGTCTGAATCAGCTTGACTCAGCAGTGGGACCGTGGGAAGGAGGGAGGAAGCAATTAGGAGATATTGCTTATGGAATACTGAGTTTCAGTTTACAGTGATGGAAAAATCACATTTAGGTTGGGGTTGCACAGACAATTAATGTAATTGCTGTCTATAGTGGTAAAAAAAAAGTACACCTGTAAAATGTTGAATTGGCAAAAATTGTGTGATAGATGTATTTACAACAATGACAAAAAAAAAGAAAGAGTAGCTGCTGAGGCTGCTTATGTACAACCAAACACCTCATGGTATTTGGTTTCTTGGTTTGGAGGTTTAGGGTCATGATTTCATGAGACATCCCAGTTAACTGGCCTAATAACATGTTTAGTGCTTCTTTCTACCTCCTAGTTTGTTGCATAGTGCCTAGGGTCTTAAAAACTTGTAGGTGGTCATCCAAGGCACAATCGGTCTTTATTTGCCTGGAGCAAGAGAAGAAGAAGGAGAGTCAGGAATAGGAGGAGGAAATGGAATGCATGGCTAATTGCCTCCATGAGCAACTACCTCCTTTGCTATGAGACCAGAAGAACTGGATGGTGCCCAGCTACCATTACTGAACATTTAGATCAAAGATTCTAAAGAAGAATCCTGATCAAAAGGGGGAAAATGTAGAACAGAATTTAAAATTCTAATGGACTCCATACTTTCTGGAGCCATGGGGGCTGGATGAACCCCAGAAACTGTTGCCTGGAGATAATCTTTAAACCTCAGACCAAAAATATCCCCTAACTAGTAAAAAATATCTGATTTGAGCATTATGATTTTTTTTTCTTTTT
This sequence comes from Loxodonta africana, assembly GCF_030014295.1. Lineage (NCBI taxonomy): Eukaryota > Metazoa > Chordata > Mammalia > Proboscidea > Elephantidae > Loxodonta > Loxodonta africana. The sequence continues at coordinate 48,037,934 of NC_087354.1, read as the reverse complement.
GGCTTTAACAAACAGAAATTTATTTCCTCACAGTCTAGTAGACTAGTTTTCTCACAGTAGTAATAGGTCCAAATTCAGGGTGTCAGCTCCATCAGAATGCTTTCTTTCTCTGTCAACTCTGGAGGAAGGTCCTTCTCATCAATCTTCCCCTGGTCTAGGAGCTTCTCCATGCAGGAACCCCAGGTCCAAAGAAGCACTCTGCTCCTGACATTGCTTTCTTGGTGGTGTGAGTTTCCCATGTCTCTCTGCTTGGTCTTACTCTTTTTTTTTTTTATATATAATTTTTATTGTGCTTTAAGTGAAAGCTTACAGATCAAGTCAGTCTGTCACATATAAGCTTATATACACCTTACTCCATACTCCCACTTACTCACCCCCTAATGAGTCAGCCCGCTCCCTCCTTCCAGTCTCTCCCTTCGTAACGATTTTGCCAGTTTCTAACCCTCTCTACCCTCCTAGCTCCCCTCCAGACAGGAGATGCCAACACAGTCTGACGTGTCCACCTGATACAAGTAGCTCACTCTTCGTCAGCATCTCTCTCCAACCCATTGTCCAGTCCCTTCCATGTCTGATGAGTTATCTTCGGGAATGGTTCCTATCCTGGGCCAACAGAAGGTTTGGGGACCATGACCCCCGGGATTCCTCTAGTCTCAGTCAGACCATTAAGTCTGGTCTTTTTATGAGAATTTGGGGTCTGCATCCCACTGATCTCCTGCTCCCTCAGGGGTTCTCTGTTGTGCTCCCTGTCAGGGCAGTCATCGGTTATGGCTGGGCGCCATCTAGTTCTTCTGGTCTCAGGATGATGTAGGTCTCTGGTTCATGTGGCTCTTTCTGTCTCTTGGGCTCATAGTTGTTGTGTGACCTTGGTGTTCTTCATTCTCCTTTGATCTGGGTGGGTTGAGACCAATTGTGATTTGAGCATTACGATTTTTTAAGAACTATATAAGATCAAAGTGACAACAGCAACTCCAAAGAATAGTTAGGAAACTTAGGGGGCAGTGAGTTTGTGTTAGTGGGGGAGGAACAACTCAGAAAAGGAAGGTCAGAATGGTCACACAACTCAAAGAATGTAAGCAGTGTCACTGAATTGTACATGTAGAAATGGTCAAATTGGTGTATGTTTTGCTATGTGTATTCTTGATGACAACAAAATAAATTAAAAAATATATATCCCTAAAGTCTTCTTAAAACCAAGCTAAGTTTAGCTTAACTAGTAAAGAATGCCTGCTTTGAGTAGTATTCTTAAAAGAATCTGTCTATGTGGGATCAAACTGACAATAGCAACTCGAAAGATTAGATAGGAACCTTAGAGGGCAGTAAGTTTATGTTAATGGGAAGGAACAACTCAGAAAATGAGGGTGTTGCCATGCCCAACTATCCCCACTATCTAGTTCCAGGACATTTTCATTACCCCAAAAGGAAGCCCTGCACTCATTAACCAGTCATTCCACATCCCCCTCTTCTGTTGGCTTCTGGCAACCACTAACCTGCTTTTTGTCTCTATGGATTTGCCTATTCCGGATATTTTATATAAAAGATATCATACAATATGTGGTCTTTCGTCTGGCTTCTTTCACTGGGCATATTTCAAGGTCATAGATTTTTATATGTGGTATTTTCTTGGTTTTCTAAATATTCTGCAATTACTATTTTGATTCCCTCTCTGACTCGGAAGGCAATTAGGAAATTGTTTTCTAATTTTTCTTTCTACTTTCATTATTCATTGTCATTGTGCACTGTAGTCAGATAATACAGTTGATACTATTTCTATGTTTTGTAAATCATTTTCTTTGTGGCTTATTGTACTATCAAAATTTGTAAATGTGACATGGGGGCTTGAAAATAACATACAATCTCTATATTCAGTATGCATTTATATTCACTCTGTTTATCAGTCTACCTGTCTAGATAGCTAGCTAACTAAAAAAAAAAAAATTAACTAGCTAGCATCTATTCATACCCTCAATCTTATTAAATATAGTATTCAAAACCTGAGAATCATGACTTGTTTTTTATCTACCTGATTTGTCACGGTCTGAGAAACGTGAGTTAAAATCCCTATTGCAATTTTATTTCTGTATTTATCCCAGTATTATATTCTGTAAATTGATTCTTATAATTTTTATAGTTTTATCTTACATATCTCAATGCTATTATTTATTAGAATGTTTATTAGCTTGAACCCAGTCTGTTATTAACACAACCCTTACCTACTTTTGCTTTTGCCTGCAATACTTGTGTTCATTTCAGCCTTTCTGGGTTCTTCGAGTCTTGGTGGCACAGTGGTTAAAGTGCTCAGCTACTACCCAAAAGGTCAGCAGTTTGAACCCACCAGCTGCCCGCTCCGAGGGAGAAAGATATGGCAGCCTGCTTCTGTGAAGATTATAGCCTAGGAAACCCTATGGGGCAGTTCTACTCTATAGGGTCGCTATGAGTTGGAACTGACTAGACCACAGTGGGTTTGGTTTGGTTTCTTGGTTACTGGTCATCTTGTATCTCAGTTTCCTCCTAGGTTAGTTCTTAATTTGGATTCATCTTTTGATTGTTTTAACATGTCTTCAAACAGAGTGATATACTTCCTGATGATGTAATGAATGATAAGAATTTTATTTCTTGTGTGATTTCAGGCTCTTCAGTATGTCCTTAGAGGAGAACGCTTCAGGCCTGAGGATGGTAACAACTCTCCTGGTGTTGCTAGTTCTGGGTGTAGCACCATCTCTTTTGGTGTCCCTAAAAAATAAACAAACAAAAAACAAACCAGGTACTGTCATATCAATTCCAACTCATGGTGATCCAGTTGTGGCTTTTCAGTGGCTGATTTTTTGGCAATGGATCGCCAGGCCTTTCTTCTGAGGTGCCTCAGGGTGGATTTGAACTGTCATCCTTCCATTTGATAGCCAAATGCCTACACCTTGTAAATAGCCCCTTTCTTAAACTCTCTTCAATTATCCAATTTGAAGGTGCCTTCTGCTTCCGGCTGGAACTATGACTGCCACAGCCTCTGCCTCCTTTTCTCTCCCTGAGCTTTTTGCCTCTGGTTTCCTTTCTATTTCTTTCTTCTCTCCCCAGCACCCCACTCCTATTCCTCTCCCTTCTCTTTCTTCCTCTTTCCTTCTTTTCCTTTTGGAGCTATGTGACACTCGAGCATGTAGGGTAGCATATCACTCTTCTCATCTGGTCTGTAGCTGCCCTTGTCCCTGGGTGGTCAAGAACAGAGTATTCCTTCTTTCTGCACTGCCTGGCCTTCTGGCTGGTTTTCAGAATGGACGGCCCATCCCCCAGCCTCTCAAAAGCCCCGCCCTGGCCAGCAGCCCTACAGAGCTCAGGATTCCGTCCTAGGCTTTCTACCTTATAGAAAACCAGTTTTATTTCCTACTCTGACATTTTGGGAGGCTGAGTGCAACCAAATCTGTTATACCAGGGTCTAGATAGAGCACTAGCTAATTCAGGCCAAAACATTATGAGTTGCTTTTTTATTGCTTTCTCAATCCTAGTGTGCAGATTTGATTGTGCTAGGAGTTGAAAATGTAATAAACAAGAAGGGAAAAAAAAAAAAATTAAGTCACTCTGGCTAAAGACTCCAGCCTAACAAAATCCTTAACAGACCCTTGTAAGTCCTGTTGCTGGGGAGTATTTGTCCCGCAGACCTGGAACAGTTTAAAAAAGGAGGAGTGGGGGCTGGTTAACATTGAAGAAACACAAAGATTTTTCATCTGGCTCTGGGGGAGACCAGAGCAGCAGAGGGAACAAGAAAAGAAAGAGGGGATTGAGCATTTTTGCAAACAAATGATAAAACTGCCTTTTAAAGAAGGAGGGTGGAGGGGGGACCCCTTGTCCAAACAAGACTTTTGCCAGGGTAGGAAATCATTTCTGCAATTGTTTACAATGTTCAGGCGGCCCGTCCAAAGTCAACATGGCCTGGGAGCGTTGCCCTGGTGCCTCCAGCTCCTTGCCAGCTGCCTGCCATCGCGGGCTCAGCTATTTCTGGGACTTGGTTCCCTCCCTTGAAAAACAAACTGTGGCCCTCACTGTCATCCCCAGTAAAACCCCACGTTCTGCAGCCTGAATCATGTTTTTCCAGAACTGTTGTCTAACTGGGGACCTGGATGCAGAGTGTTGGGCTTGGGAGAGACAATTTAGGGGTGAAGAGGGACTTTCGTTTCCCAGGTGTCACGGTGGAAATTTCCACTGCACACCAAGATGGCTTCACCTGTGGCCAAGGAAACCTATTCTGTCTCAGAGAGGAGACCTGGCTGATGGGCATCCTGAAATTTAAGCCCCTTCCAACAACACGTTCCACAAACCCAGAGCAAAGTTTGCTTTTACTAAAAAGCACCACGATGGCTAGCAATAACCCTTTACATGTGGATATTACTTTAGTGTAGAAAAGACTTGCACTTTATTTATCTTATTTGTTCTCAGGAACCTACCATGAGAAGGGTGTTATTAACCACATTTACTTTATTAATCCATCTACTTATTTCCTTCTTCTCTGTTAATAAAACAGTCATATGGCTTGAACGTGTATAAGCATAGTGAAAATAAAATCTCCCTTTTACTCCATCCACATCCTCTCAGGCACCACCTGCTCATAGGTAGCCACTGTCGTTTATTTTGTGTGTCTCTTTCCTGACATGCTTTTTGCGTATATAAGCAACTTGGAGTGCTGCAAGGAGAAAACATTGCACTGAAGAGTCCCAGGCACTAGTCCTAGCTCTGCCTTAATCTGCTGTGTGACATTGTGCATGCCACTTTCCCTCTCTGGACCTCACTTGTGTCATCTGTCAAAATGCGAATAATAATAGATAGCCTTCACTGGCCTCTTATGTGCCTGCCACCTTGCTAAGTGTTTTCACATGTATTAGTTGGATTGTAGAGCCCTATAAAAACCCACCAAACTTGTTGCCCTCAGGTTGATTCTGACTCATAGTGACCCTGTAGAGCCCTGGTGGTGCAGTGGCTAAGTGCTTGGCTGCTAGGTTTGAACCCACTAGCTGCTCCACAAGAAAAAGATGTAGTACTCTGCTTTTGTGAAGATTACAGCCTTGGAAACCCTATGGGGAGTTCTACTCTGGGTTGCTATGAGTATGAGATGATGACAGCCTTTAAAAAAAAAAAACAAACTCAATGCTGTCAAGTCAACTCCAACCCATAACGACCCTATAGGACAGGGTAGAACTGCTCCATAGGGTTTCCAAGGAGCACCTGGTGGATTCGAACTGCTGACCTTTTGGTTAGCAGCCGTAGCTCTTAACCACTGAGCCAGCAGGGTTTCCAACAACCCTATAAGGAGGAATTATTACTCCATTTATTGATGATGAAACTGAGGCACAGTGAAATAACTGGCCCAGATCATTGCTAGTTAGAGGGAGAGCCTGGGTTATGAAACCGGGCAGTCTAACAGTAGAGCTCGTATTTGCTTAAAGCACCGTGCAAGGGGACAGCGGTGGTTCAGTGGTAGGATTCTCACCTTCCATGTGGGAGACCCAGATTCGATTTCTAGGCAATCCACCTCAAGCGTAGCCACCACCCGTCCGTCAATGGAGGCTTGTTGTGTGTTGCTAAGGTGCTGAAGAAGTTTCAGCAGAGCTTCCAGACTAAGATAGATCAGGAAGAAAGGTTTGGCAATCTGCTTCCGAAAATCAGCCACTGAAAACCTTATGGATCACAATGGTTCAGTCTACAACAGATCACGGGGATGGCACAGGACCAAACAGCATTTCCTTCCGTTGTGCATGGGGTCACGGTGTGTCGGGGAGACTCGACAGTAGCTAACAACAATTATATTGGAACTCATTAATGATATTGACAATACCAAATGATGGCTTGAGGCAGAAGGCTGGTCCAGAGGTGGTCTCTCCCAATTCTGGTTATCTATATGGTCTCTGTCCAGTTTCTGTAGGAGCCTGGCCAGACACCTCTGACTCACGTAGCCCCATTTAGCTGGGATGGTGGACAGCTGGCAAAGAACAGGACACAGCAGGGCAAGGCTCAGCATGAACCTTGATGTCAGTTCAGTGGCTCCTTCTCTCTCCATTTAGGAGCATCAGGACAACCCCTTAAAAACAATAATTTCTTATTTTTATCAAGGTAGTAACGCACATAGTTTAAAAAGTCAACTAATATTCAAAGACTTATAACCAAAGACAGCAGCCCAGAAGCAATCACTTCAACACTTTTGGCAACTTCTGTAAGTATTTGCCTCCATTATTCTAAATGGGGGTCAGCAAACTTTTTCTGTAAATTGACAGACAGTAAATATTTTCAGCTTTGTGAGCCATACTGTTTCTCTTGCAACTACTCAGCTTTGCCCTTATAGCTAGGAAGCAGCCAAAGATAATATGTAGATGAATGAAAGTGGTTGTGTTCCAATAAAACTTTATTTACAAAAACAAATTTATTTAACAAGATTAGGTTTGGCCTATGGGATGTACTTTGTTGACACTTGTTCTCAATAATTGCTTAAACTTCTATTTCCTGTTGAAGTTTTTCAAACTTCAACAGCCTCTGAAAGACAATTTTCCACATGGTTAAAAAGCCTATCAGGTCATTGTTTTCTTGGAGCCCCTCCTTGGGCCCTCCAGCTCCAGTGTAGACTGGGTACTCCCCGGACCTGGGCTCAGCTCTTATCCTTGGACTTCCTGTCTCTTTTGTCCTGGAAATCCACTTGATCTCTTTTGTGTTGGATCCCTTTTTCCTGGATCCCATGTCTTCCCTGACTTACTCTTTTATCCAGCTGTAGCATACCCTCCAGTAGTTTCCTGAGAAAGGGTACATGGGAGGTAAAGTTTTGAGATTTGATATACCTGAAAATGTTTTTCATCTACCATCTCGCTTGAAAGATACCTTTGCTGGGTGTAGAATTCTAGACTGCAGATCATTTTTTTCCTCAATATTTTGAGGCGTACGTGTTATTGTTAGAAGTCTGAGCTGATTCTTAATTCTTTGTATGCAATCTGTTTTTTCTTTTCTGGAAGCTTTTACTATCTCTTTATTCCTAACATCTAAAATTTCAACTTTATGTACCTTGTCAAGATCCAATTTCTAGTCGTTGTGCCAGGCACTCAGTGGACTTTTCAGTTTGGACGTTCATGTCCTTCAGTACTGAGAAGTTTCTTTGTATCATTTCTTCATAATTTCCTCCCCTCCATTTTCTCTGTTTTTTTCTTTCTGAAACTGCAATTCATTGGCTTTTGGGCCTCTTGGATTAATTCCTTATTTTAAAACAAACTGACAAACTTCTCTGTTGTCTAATTCTATCTTTCTTATTTACTTTTGGAAGAATTTCCTAGACTATATATTCTAACTCTTCTATTTAAATTATTTTTATTCTAGCTACCATCAGGCATCAGGATTGGAGGAAGACTCACTAACAACCTGTGTTATGCAGATGACACAACCTTGCTTGCTGAAAGTGAAGAGGAGTTGAAGTGCTTACTGATGAAGATCAAAGACTACAGCCTTCAGTATGGATTACACCTTAACATAAAGAAAACAAAAATCCTCACTTCTGGACCAATAAGCAACATCATGATAAATGGAGAAAAGATTGAAGTTGTCATGGATTTCATTTTACTTGGATCCACAACCAACGCCCATGGAAGCAGCAGCTAAGAAATCAAAAGACGAATTGCATTGGGCAAATCAGCTATAAAAGACCTCTTTAAAGTGTTGGAAACCAAAGATGTCACCTTGAAGACTAAGGTGTGCCTGACCCAAGCCATGGTGTTTTCAATCCTATGCATGTGAAAGCTGGATGATGAATAAAGAAGACTGAAGAAGAACTGATGCCTCTGAAATGTGGTATTGGAGAAGAATATTAAGTATACCATGGACTGCCAAGAGAATGAACAAATCTGTCTTGGAAGAAGTACAACCAGAATGCTTCTTAGAGGCAAGGATGGTGAGACTATGTCTCACATACTCTGCACATGTTGTCAGGAGGGATCAGTCCCAGGAGGACATCATACTTGGTAAAGTAGAGGGTCAGCAAAAAAGAGGAAGACCTCAGTGAGATGGATTGACATCGTGAGTGCAACAGTGGACTTAAGCACAATAACGATTGCAAGGATGGTACAAGACCAGGCAGTTTTTCATTCTGTTTTATATACAGTCGCTATGAGTTGGAACAAACTCGATGGCACCTAACAACAACAACCATATTTTTTATTTCCCAAAGCTGTCTCATTCTTTGTTCCTTTTTATAGCATTGCATTATTTTTGCATGTTCACAGTATGTTTCCTTATTCTTCTGAGAATATTAAATGTGGGTGGGACTTGTAAATTTTTTATTCTACTACCTACATTGTCCTTGTTTCCTCCAAGTTCCTATTTTCTGTTTGATTTGATCTCTGTCTTTAATATTGGAAGCCTTCTTCAACTTCTTGATAATCTTTTATTGTCTATTCCTATTAAAGAATGAGACACTAAAACGCTATCGGGAAGTTCTGTATTCATGGAAAGGATTGTCAGTTGTTGGTCTCAATGAAGGAGATAGAGCTGGGAGACTATGTTTGGAAGGAATCCCTAAATGTCAGTGTCTTAGTTACCTAGTGCCATATAACGTAAATACCACAAGTGGATGGCTTTAACAAACAGAAATTTATTCTGTCTCCTACTCTAGGAGGCTGGAAGTCCAGATTCAGGGCACCAGCTCCGGGGGAAGGCTTTCTCCCTCTGTTGGCTCTTGGGAAAGGTCCTTGTCATCAATCTTCCCTGGTTGAGGAGCTTCTCAGCACAGGGGCCCTGGGTCTAAAAGATGCACTATCATCCTGGCTCTTGTTTCTTGGTTGTATGAGGCTCCCCTGTCACTCTGCTCACTTCTCTTTTTTATATTTCAAGAGATTGATTTAAGAGACAACCTAATCTTGTAGATTGAGTCCTGCTTCATTAACATAAATACCACTAATCTCACCTTATTAACATCATAGAGGTGGAATTTACAACACATAGGAAAATCACATCAGATGACAAAATGGTGGACAATCACACAATACTGGGAATCATGGCCCAGCCAACTTGACACACATTTTTGGGGAACACAATTCATTTCATGACAGTCAGTGTGATCATTAAAGGTTGTGTCAACTCAGCTGGGCCATGATTCTCAGTGGTTTGGCAGTTATGATGTAGTTTGGCAGTCATATGATGATATGATCACTTCCATGGTGAAATTTGATATACTGTCATCACCTCCATGATGATATCTGCTGTGAGTAGCCAATCAGTTGAAAGGGTGTTTCCCCGGGTGTGGCCTGCATTGAATGTAAGTGAACACTCTGACAAGGCTCACAGGCTTTTGCTTGCTCTGGATCCTGCAGCTGGGTCTTGTTTGACTTACCTCTGGTTTTTGGGACTTGAGCTGGCAACTTGTCTGTGATTTTGCCTGCAAATCTTGGGATTCATTGATCTTCACAGCCTGTGAGCAAGAGCTCTGCTCTCTGACCTGCTGATCTTGGGTTCACTAGCCCCTGCAGCTTCATCAGTCAGGAGATTGATGGCTGGTGGAATGGGGTGCCTCCAGGTGCTTTTCGACGGAGCCAACGGAGCTGTAACACTTGCCTGAGCAGGGCAGAGGCCAGGCCGAGCAGGGTTGGTCTGTGAGTTCTGTGTGGCCAATGATACAAATTATCAAACCCAGCAGAGAAGTAGAGTGTCATGGGAGGAAGAGCTGGTGTCGGAATTGTTAAAAAAGTTTCAAGAGTGGAGGTGTGTCTGATCTCCACCTCAATGGAATCATCTTTGTGTTGACGATGGTGATTTTCTCTCCTCCTCATGAATTTAGATGGCTTCTGACACCAGTAAGTTACATCGCCCAAGAAAATGAAGATGAATATTTTTTAAAGTAATTAAGCCCAATACTGAGGAGTTATTATCAATGTTTCCCTTCCTCTTATTCCCCACATCCAAGTGCTGCCAGCTCTACTTTCAGAATATCTTGAGTCTGTCCCACTTCTCTCCATCTCTAGTCCTACTACCCTAGACTAAGCCATAGGCATCTTTTGCCTGAACTATTACAACACCTTCCCTGCTATTCCCCCTGCTTGCACATTTACCCTTTCCTGGTTTATGTTCCACACTGTAGCCAGAAGTTTCTTTTAAAATTAAAAATTAGATCATGTCGTTCCCCTTCTTCAAACTGTACCAAAATTTTGCTTTCTCTTTTACTGTATTTGGTGTAGGAGATAGTTTCCAATTTTAGAAATACTCCTGAAAAAACAAAGGGGAAATGGAGTTAACATTTATTGAAGGCTTATGTAAAGCAGACTTTATATGTATTATGCCATCTACTCTTTATAACTGTCCTGTGATGTGGGGACAATCACTGTCTCCATTTTAAAGATGAAGAGACTTGAGGCTGAGGAGGCTGCATGCATGTCAATGGGAATTATCTGTTCAGCATCCCACTTCTCTTTGCAATTTCGAACAGCTGACCTTTTGATTAGCAGCCAAGCTCTTAACCACTGTGCCACAAAGGTGCTTTTTTTTTTTTTTTTTTTGGTTTTTTGGAAGCTCCATCCAAAAGGATGCCTGGTGGTGCAGTGGTTAAGTGCTTGGCTGCTAACTGAAAGGTGGGCAATTCGAACCCACCAGTTACTCTGTGGGAGAAAGATGTGGCAGTCTGCTTCCCTAGAGATTACAGTCTTGGAAACCCTATGGGCAGTTTTACTCTGTCCTATAGGGTTGCTATGAGTCAGAATCAACTCACCAGCAAAAGTGTGGTTTGGCTCAAACTCTACCAGCTGGGTTATTGTAGGAGCACCATCATCCACAATTATTCTGCCTCTTGGCCACAGATGATTGGTTCAAAGGCAGGCACTTGACCCAAAGTGAGCCAATGAGTCTCTTCCCTGGAATTTTAAGACTTGGGACCACAAAAAGGTCAGTTTTTTTTTTTTTTCCCCCTCTGTAGTAAAACTTGGAGCAAGTTAGTAGCTGTGTGTCTTGTCCTTTCGGGGAAAAAAATCTATCTGTGGTAAATGAAAACAAAGTTGACATGGAGAGAGGAGTGGAAATAAAAGCTGGACAGCAAATCCAGTTGGTGCTCATGTTCCTGAATACATTTGTTCCTGAGGCCACAGTTTTGTAGTTTAAACCAGTTTCTGATTATGTGAGGTTATAAATTTCCTGTTTTGACTAAGCTAGTTTGAGTTGTATTTCTGTTACTTGCACCGAAAGAAAAAGATTTCACCTAATATAAAGGTGAAATCCCCTGTGCAAGGTCAAAAATCTAACTGGGGACTTCTGACTCTGAATCTTTCCGTTATTGTACAAGGCAGAGTAGGCTAGGTTGTGCTGCATTAACAAACAAGTCTGACATCTTAGTGACCTAAAACAACAAAGATGTATTTCTTGCTCATGACTCAAGTCCACTATGTGCTCATTGCAATCACTTGGGGGCTCAGACTGATGGCTCAGCCACTATCATTGTGCCAGAGGGAAAGAAGTGCTCTGGAGCAGAGGTTGGTAAGCTTTTCTGTAAGGAGACAGCTACCAAATATTTTAGGCTTGTGACTATACAGTCTCTGCTGCAACTGCTGTTTGATGCCGTCAAATTGGTTCCAACTCATAGCGATCCTGTGTACAACAGAACAAAACACTGCCTGGTCCTGTGCCATCCTAACAATTGTTGCTATGAGCCCATTGTTGCAGCCACTGTGTCAATCTATCTCGTTGAAGGCCTTCCTCTTTTTCACTGACCCTCTACCTTACCAAGCATGATGTCCTTCTTCAGGGACTAGAGAAGTGCGTAGTATGAAAGCAGCCATAGAAAATCTATAGCAAATGAGCATGGCCATGTTCCGATATAACTTTATTTATTAAAAACAGGTCTTGGGCCAGATTTGGCCTGTGGGCCATAGTTTGCTAACTCCTATTCTGGAGGGTCTTGCATCAGCAATTAATGGATGGAATTAACACATTTCTGCTCATTACTCATAGGCCAGAGCTAATCACATGACTCATCAATGACATGTGCTCAGGAAGGGCAATTCTACCATGTGACGAGGAGGTAGAGGACCAGAAATGTTTGATGAGCAATACTAATGACCACAACTCTACTGTATTACAGAGATGGCTCAGTATGCCCCATGTGGACTGTCCCCTTCAATCCATCAGCTCTCTTTAGCTTCCCTCCAACCCTCCTCTCTACTTTCCACCTCCACTCCTTTACTCAGACTCCTGTCCTTTCTTGGCATCCCCTTTATTATCCCTGCCATCTCTCCAAATCCTCTGCTCTAGCAACTCTGGCTTCCTCCTCGGAAGTCTTTGCTAATCCTCTTGCTCTCACCTCTGAGTTCCTACAACGGGTACTGTTTGTACTCTCCATACTCCTGAGCATGCTTAGCACATGCCATCATGGCGCACAATCCTGTTCGCTTTCCCAATGTCCGTTTTCCTGGGGTCTCTTAGTAATAGTATCTCAACTTTGGTCATGGTAGCAGTGTACCCAGTACAAAATACTCACCTCTCTAGACTCCTTTGCAGCCACATAAACTTGTCTTCACCTATTAAAAAAAACAAACCCATTGCCATTGAGTCAATTCCAATGCATAGCAGCCCTATAGGGCAGAGTAGAACTGCCCCATAGGGTTTCCAAGGAATGTCTGGTGGATTCAAACTTGGTTAGCGGCCGTAGCACTTAACCACTACACCACTAGGGTTTCCAACTTCACCTATAGATATTAGCAAAAGCCACTGAGAGCAGTTTATGGAGAAGCTAATTTTTTTGCCTGATAAAAAGGGCCAGACTCAGACAGCATACACCCATCCCCTTCTTCCTCTCTGGAATTTAGACTTCATGACTGGAGGCGTAGAAGCCACCTTACAACCACGAGAACAAAAGTCACACTCTGAGGATGGTTGGACAGGTGAGGAGAAGTATCCTTAAAATAGCTGCAAGGGAGGCCTGAAAGTAGGTTATTTGGCTTTTCAGCTTCTATAGAGGGAGTAACGTACGTCTATTCAAGCATATGGCAAGACAGAGAGGCAGAAGGGATCAGGTGGTAGGGAGGCAAGTGGACCACCAGGGTCAGAAGGACAAGGGAAGAGAAAAGAGGTTGGGGACAATGCATGAGGCAGTAGTACAAAGAAAGCCCTAAACAGAGGCAAATTCATATCTTGGCAGAAGCTCCTGGGTCTCAAAGGCTGGAAGGTGAGAACCATCTGAGTTGTAGGGCTATGAAAGCTTCAGTGAAGATGCTATATTTGAAAGAGTCCTTGAATGATGGGTAGGATTGTGATAGGAACAGGTGCGGAAGGGCATCCGGATAGAGTATAAAGCTCAAGCAAAAGGCATGAAGTCAGGACAGTTGTGGATGTGCTTGGGGGAATATCAGATTTGCCTAAATCTCAGAATGCAAGGAGGGGAGAAGGGGAAGGGGAGGGCAAAAGGGGAGGATGGGGCTAGGCGATAGCACTGATGGCCAACTCAGGTGGCCAGAAAGCAGGCTCAAAAGATCTTTTCCTTGGCTGGAAGATTGGCTAGCAGCATGGATTCCCTAGAAGTAACCTTCCAGCTGGTTACTTAATTAAACATCTGGTAACAGCTGTGGAGAGACTCAAGAGCTAGACCAGGAGACTAACCTTGAAGATCATTACTCCCAGCTGACAAGACGCTGAAAGCTGGTGGTGAAGACTCCAGATAACCCGGCTTCTAGGAGCCCTGGTGGCACAACAGTTAAGCACTTGGCTGCTAAACTAGAGGTTGACAGTTTGAGTTCACCCAGTGGCTCCACAGGAGAAAGTCCTGGCAATCTGCTCGCATAAAGATTAAAGTCTAGAAAACTCTAGGGGGCAGGTCTACCTGGTCACACGGGCTTACCACCAGCCCAGACTGACTCGACGGCACCTAACAACAGCAGCCTGGCTTCTACTGTCCATTCTACCCTAAAATTGATGGGAAATCTTGAGCTTGTCACTTTCTCCCTCTCTACCTCAGTCTCCCTCTCTGTAAAATAATGAGATGGGAGCCGACAGATTGAAGGAGATGATGTCCAAGGACCCTGATTTGTTGTGTGACCTTGGGAACTTTGCTTCCCCACTCTGGGCCTCAGTTTTCTCAACTGTAAAATGGAAGTTAGGGATGGATGGGGAAGTGGAGAACGAATGAGACAATGTTGATGGACTCTCCAGTGTAAAACCTTATGGGGCCAGCATATCAGAGGTAAGAGGACACCTCCCCTTTCATTAGGAACACATTCTTTTCCCTAGCTTTTTGGCTGAGCCCCTTCCTGGCCTCTAATGAAAGGATGGTGGACCTTATAACCCAAGACTTCTGACTCGGAAGGGACTGATCGCGCCCAAAACAAATGAACCACAGAGACAAAAACCATCTGTGGTGCAGCAGAGGCTCTGCAGAGGTCCCTTAACGGCCTGCTTCTCACCAAGATCCTAGCATCCGCCCCCAGCCCTCTTGGCAGCTCCTTTCCCCCCAGATTTGATTAAATGTTAAATTCCCATCATGCACTTGGGCATACTGCTTGGAGGTTACTAACTACTCTTATGAGTTCTTTATATGACTCTACTTGGGCTCCCAGCCACCAAATTCTTCCTGCTCATGCATTACTTAGATTAGGGATGTTGGCGTTTAGAAGCAAACTCCAGCATTTATCTCGGAAGGCAGCCTTGTGACTGCCGTGGCTGTAGTTTTAATGCAGCACTCCTCTGCAGGGATTGTTCTTTGTCATGTGGGGCATTATATAGGCTCTCACTGTATCCATAATTCTGCATATTTTTACAGTCATCTGGCTAAGAGTACATTCCACCATAAGCCTCTTGCACGTCGATCTATCCAGAAAGTGAGGCGGCAACTCCAGCCACTTTTGTTCCCTGGCTGTTCTTCAGATGACCCCACCTTGCCTCTCAGGTGAGTCAGAGCACATCGAGTGCCCTCTATTGTGCAGGATGCTGAGTTGCCCTCACATTTGTATGACATTTGACACTTACTGGTATGATACTCTTCTCATACTTCTGTGGTTGCCATTTTATCATTGAAGAAAGTAAGTCTCACAGAGGAAATGTTTGTCAGCCATAATGCAAAGCACAAAATGTTAATTTTCATCAACGAGACAGATTTCTTGATTTTGAGCCTAAGGCGTTTTCCTTTATTGTACCATAACTGCCTATTATTTATAAAATGGAAACTAAAAAAAGTAAAAAGGAAACAAACTTTGAGATGGATGCTCTACCGTAGATGGTCCATACAAGACGTACCTGTTAGGTCAAGGTCAGCTGCAGTAACAAAGAGATCCAATGAAACTGTGGCTTAAGGAACAAAGGAGTTTATTTTTCTCTCTGTTGTACATAGTTGCACAGAGACCCAGGTTCCTTCCAAGCTGTTGCTCTGCCATCCTCAGAGCCCAGTCATCATTTTCGTGATTGAAGCTGGGTTTGCAGCCACATCTGGGTTGCAGCTGGTGGGAAGGAAAAAGAGAAGGAAGAGACATGTTCATGATCTTAAAGCCTGAGCTCCCAAATGCCACATATCACTACCACTCACACTTGACTGGAGAGAATTCGGTCACTTGGCCATGCAAGAAGGGTTGAGAAATGTAATCTAGCTCTGTGCCCAGGAAGGAAGGGAGATGGATTTTGGTGGGTAACTAGCAGAATTTCCCACAGAAAGCTTTGAAAAAATCTGTGATTATCCTTCATACTCTCCTTGCCTTCTTCCCAAAAGAATAACTTTCTCACTCACTAGCTTCTCCTTATGTCTGAAAAACAGCCGTTTCAGGGTCTTTCTTTGGGTTTTGGAAGCCCTTTGGTCTTCTAGCAATCATTATTTAAATCCTTTTTCATTCTTTCAATAACCATTCACTGGGTACCTGCCATGCTCTGTGCTGAGCACCTAACATCATCTTTAATCCTCCAAGAAACCTCATTAAGAGAGTGTCATTATCCTCCTTTTATAAATGAGGAGATCAAGACTCTACAAAATTGAGTACCTGATCCAAGATAGAGTTAGAATGGAACCCGGGTCTGTCTGACTCTAAAGCCCAGATTCTTTCCACTACATCATAATCCTAGCTGATGCATTTTCTTTGTCACTACAGATTTTCTTCTTATACAGTAACACCTTCTGAAGATTGGGTGCCAGTCCAAGAGCAGGAAGAAGGCAAGAAAGGAAAAGATACCTAGTGGCTGTATACCTGGTGGGTGAGTAGGCCTTGAAGGGGAGGGAGATGAGGGTTCAGAGGACTCTTCAAGCATTGCCACAGGAAAAGGTGGTGTGGGGCTCCAGGGCAGTGGCAAGGTGGGGGCATCTTTTCTTTCAGGACTATGATGTGTTGCCATTCAGAAACTCTTTAGGGCTGTGACCCAGACTCTTCAAATTTAAAAACAATTCTTAACAAAACCAAAACACATGTTTTGTTGCTGGATATTGTTTTACAGAAAAGACTAATCTACTAAGAAAAAAAAAATTTTTTTTTTTCAAAATCCTTGGAAAATCCTACTTCTCTTATAACCTATGGGCCAACATGACTTTCAGTCCATGTCAATTGTGTTTTTTGGACAATCTTACATTTAGTTTCTGAGCTGTCAGTACTGGGCCTACAGGCAGAGTCCCATGGAGAGAGCTTAAGGATTATCTCAAAAGAAACTCAGGGCTGCTGTTTGTTCTCATTCCATATGCACAATTTATGTCTCCCATCCTTGGGCTCATTCACTACCAAGTCACTGCCATATCTCTAGTGTGGCATTTTTTCTTCTAGTGAAGGGAAATCTTCCTGAAAGCATTCATCTACTGGCCCTGGTTCTCCCTCTTGCATCACCTAAAGCAAGCCAAATTTCTCTCCCATGCAACAGATTTTTAGGCTTCTCTTCCTTGGAGTGAACATCCCAAGGCCTTCAATCTTTTCCTGGACAATAGCTCTGAGTTTCTTTGTCCCACAAGCTGGTCCACTTTGTTCTTCTCTCTTATATTGGTCAGGAATATTTTGGTAGCCTGTGACCAAAATCCAATACACTCCAGGGAAACTCCCTTTACATTGGATCAGGGATGTGGCCTGAGCAAGAGTGTTACATTCCAGCCTAATCCTTTTTAACCACAGACAGAGATTATGATTTATAACACATAGGAAGATCGCAAAATGGAGGAGAACCACACATGCCCTAACCAAGTTAATACACATATTTTGGGGGGAACATAATTCAATCCATAAGTCACCCAGGGAGGACAGGTTTCAGCTGAGCTTCCAGACTAAGACAGACTAGGAAGAAGGACCCAGCTGTAAAGAATTAGCCAGTGAAAACCTTATGAATAGTAGCAGTGCATTGTCTGATATAGTGCCAGAAGATAAGCTACTCAGGTTGGAAGGGACTCAAAATACCACTGGGGAAGAGCTGCCTCCTCAAAGAAGAGTCAACCTTAATGATGCGGATGGAGTCAAGATTTTGGGACCTTCATTTGCTGATATGGCACAACTCAAAATGAGAAGAAACTGCTGCAAACACCCATTAATGATTGGAACATGGAATGCACAAAGTATGAATCTAGGAAAATTGAAAATCATCAGAAATGAAATGGAATGCATAAAGATCAATATCTTAGGCATTAATGAGCTGAAATGCAGTGGTATTGGTTATTTTGAATCATACAATCATATGGTATACTATGCCAGGAATGACAACATGAAGGCGAATGGTGTTGCATTCATCCTCAAAAAGAACATTTCAAGATCTATCCTGAAGTCCTGAAGTACAATGCTGTCAGTGATAGGACAAAATCCATATGCCTGCAAGTAAGACTGGTTAATATGACTATCATTTAAATTTATGCGCCAACCACTAAGGCCAAAGATGAAGAAATTGAAGATTTTTACCAACTTCTGCAGTCTGAAATTGATCGAACATGCAATCAGGATGCACTGATAATTACTGGTGATTGGAATTCAAAAGTTGGAAACAAAGAAGAAGGATTTGTAGTTGGAAAATATGGCCTTGGTGATAGAAATGGTGCCGGAGATCGCTTGATAGAATTTTGCAAGACCAATGACTTCTTCTTTGCAAATACCTTTCTTCACTAACGTAAATGATGACTATGCACATGGACCTCCCAGATGGAATAAATCAACTACATGGAAAGAGACAATGTAAAAGCTCAATATCATTAGTTAGAACAAGACCAGGGGCTGACTGTGGATCAAACCATCAATTACTCATATCCAAGTTCAAGTTGAAACTGAAGAAAATCAGAACAAGTCCACGAGAGCCAAAGTATGACCTTGAGTATATCCCACCTGAATTTAGAGACCGTCTCAAGAATAGATTTGATGGGTTGAACACTAATGACCAGAGACCAGGTGAGTTGTGGAATGACATCAAGGACATCATACATGAAGAAAGCAAGAGGTCATTAATAAGACAGAAGAGAAAGAAAAGATCTAAATGAATGTCAGAAGAGACTCTGAAACTTGCTCTTGAACGTCAAGTAGCTAAAACAAAAGGAAAAAATGATGAAGTAAAAGAGCTGAACAGAAGGTTTCAAAGGACAGCTCAAGAAGACAAAGTAAAGTATTACGATGTCATGTGCAAAGAACTGGAGCTAGAAAACCAAAAGAGAAGAACACACTCAGCATTTCTCAAGCTGAAAGAACTAAAGAAAAAATTCAAGCCCCAAGTTGCAATACTGAAGGGTTCTATGGGGAAAATACTAAACAATGCAGGAAACATCAAAAGAAGATGGAAGGAATACACATTCACTATACCAAAAAGAATTGATCATCGTTCAACCATTTCAGGAGGTAACATATGATCAAGAACCGATGGTACTGAAGGAAGAAGTCCAAGCTGCAATGAAGTCTCAACATTATTTTTTTGTTCTTTTTTTTGCAGAAATTTCAAACATACATAAAAGTAGGGAAAGTAGGACAATGAATACTCATACCTATGACCTGGATTTAACAATTATTAACATTTTTCTGTTTGTTTCATCTTTCATTTATTTATTTTGCTGAGTTTTCAAAACAAACTTCATCATATTTCAATATACATCTCTAGAAAATGAGAACGTTTGCTACAGAACCACGATACCATACTCACACCCAAGAAGGTTAATGATTCTTTAATACCTATATTCAAATTCCTCCAATTGTCCTAAAATGTTGATTTATGGTTGGTTTGTTCACATCAGGATCACACATTGAATTTTTTACTTGTATCCCTGAATATATTTTAATTTAGAATAGTCCTTCATCCACCTACTCCCTTTTTTTTTTTTTTTTCATACTATTAAAGAAGTTAGGGCAGTTGCCGTGTGGAATATCCCATGTCCTGAATTTGCGACTTAAATTAAAAAAAAAAATCCCACTTGCTGCTGTGTGAAGAATAGACTGCAAAAGGATGGGGATGGAAGCAAAGAGACCAGTTAGAAAGATACTGCGATAAGAAAAGACCCTAAGCCCAGGAGGACAAAAAAGGCAAGAATGGGAAAAAAATAGGGGGAAAGAGTTGTCAACATGTTTTTGTTGTTGTCCCATCTCATTGAGTCCTCTCTGATTCTTGGCAACCGGATGTTATAAAAAACTGCCCCACAGGGTTTTCTTGGCTGTAGTCTTTAAGGAAGCAGATTACCAGGACTTTTCTTCCACAATGGCTCTGGGTAGGTTTGATCCACCAACCTTTCAGTTACCAGCAAACACAGGCCACTTGCGCCACCCAGAGACCTTCAACATGTCTTGTTGTTGGGCACCAGTGAGTTAATTTTGACTCATAGGGACCCCACGTGACAGACTGCCCTATAGGGTTTCCTAGGCTGTAATCTTTATGGAAGCAGATCACCAGTCCTTTCTCCCTCAGAGTGGCTGGGTGGGTTTGAACTGCCAATCCTTCAGTTATCAGCCAAGCACTTAACCATTGTGCCACAGGGCTCCTTCAACATGTTTTAGGAGAATGGAAAGCTGATGGAAGGATCCAGCCTGTCTTAGCAGAGTAAAAGAAGCTGACTCTTAAGAGACCATCCAGCGGGGATGCCTTGAGGAGCAAGCCAGTTTACCTTGCAGAAACCCAGAAGGGCTCAGTAGCTGGAGGCACCATATAATGCAGAAGGTGAATACGGGGCTAAAACAAGTTTGGTTGATACTGTCTTAGGTGGGTTCTCTGGAGAAGCAAAACTAGTAAAGTGTATAAATATCTATATAAAGAGATTTATACCAAGGAAATGGCTCACATGGCTGTAGAGGCCACACCCTAGGGAAACTCCCTTTACCTTGGATCAGGGAGGTGACCTGAGTGAGTTGTGTTACAATCCCACCTTCATCTTCTCAATATAAATTTTACAATCATAAAATGGAGGGCGACCACACAGTACTGGGAATCATGGCCTAACCAAGTTGATACACACATTTTGTTGGGGGGACATAATTCAATACATGACAAACCCCAAGTCCAAAGGATACACTCCACTCCCAGCTTTTCTTGATGGTAGTGAGAGTCCCCTCTAACCTCTGTGGGACTGGCCTTTTTATAAGCCTACTCCTCCCACCAAGACCAAGGCCTGACTAACCCCCTTAGTAGGCCACAGTCACCTGATTTGGATGGTAATTGACCAATCCCTGCAAGGGTTTTATGTACCTTATTTGCATTGTAAACTGTCCAGTTCCTGTAAGGGTTTTACATACATTATTTGCATAGATAACTGTGCAATCTCTTTGCAAGTTTGTAGCCTAGCAAATCATCTTGACAGAATTACAAACCCAGGACCAGAAAAGCCATATACAAAGAAAAACTCGTGTTTATTTTTTGATAGTCAATATCTTCACATGGTACAAAATAAAGGTATAAAAGGTATACAGTGAAAATTCTCCCTGCCCCAACCATCAAGTACCCTCTTTGGAAGCAATCAAAATTATGAATTTAATGCATATCATTCCAGGGATATTTTATTCCTATAGAAGTATATATATATATATATACATATACAGATCCCCCTTTTTTTTATCAAAAGATAGTATATTATACACATTGTCCTGAACCTTGATTTTTCTACTTAAGAATACATCTTGCACAATCCAAAAAAAAAAAAAAAAGAGCAGTAGGTCCATATGTAAATTTTTTTAAGTAAAAAAAAAAAAAAATCTTGGAGATTATTCCTCTCACTCCTGCATAACAAATTAACCCAAAACTTAATGTCTTGGAACAATACTTATTCTCTCAGTTTCTGTAGGTCAGGAATCTGGGTGCTGCTTAGCTAAGTCCTCTGCTTTTGGTTTCTCTTAGGCTTCAGTCAAGGCTTTGGCAGGGGCCATGGTCATCTCCAGGCACAATGAGGATGCATCTGCTTCCAAGCTCACCTGTGAGGTTGTTGGCAGGTGTATAAGTCTCCTAGGGCTGCTATAACAAAGTACTGCAAAGTGGGTGGCTTATAAGAACAGACATTGTCTCACAGCTCTGGAGGCTAGGCATCTGAAATCAGGGTATTGGCCATGTTGATTTCCCCTGAGGGTTCTGAGGGAGAATCTATTCAATGTCCCTATCCTAGCTAGTGGTGACAGTTCCTTGGCTTGTAGTTGAATCACTGCCTCTGTCTTTATATAGTCATCATCCCTCCGTGTGTCTTTCTATGTGTCGTCTCCTCTTTTATAAGGATACCACTCATATTGGATTAGGACCCACCCTACTTCAGTATGACCTCATGTTAACTGATAACATCTCCAAAGACTCTATTTCCAAACAGGATCATGTTCACAGGAACCAGGGTTTAGGGCTTCAACATATCATTTTAGGGGATACAATTCAACTCAGAACAGCGGGATTCATTTCCTCATGTGTTCTCAGACTGAGAAGCTCAGTCCAACTCCAGCTGGCTGTTGGCTGGAGGCCACCCTCAGTTACTGGTTTCATAGACCTCTCCTACAGAGCAGCTGACTTCATCAAAGTAACCACCGTGAGAAGGCAAGAGAGACCGCAAGACAGATGGAAGTCCCAGTCTTTTATAGCTTAATCTGAAAGCGACATTCCATCCCTTTTGCTGTATTCTAGTTGTCAGAAGCAAGTTATTAGGTCCAGCTGCCCCACCACCAGCACCACCAACCACCATGTGCACGTGCTCATACACACACTCACACACGAGAAGGGGATTACACAACAGTGTAAATACCAGGAGGCAGGGATCCTGGGGAGCGACTTCAGAAGCCACAATTCTCCAGCAGCACATAAAAAGCATCCTCTTTCTGCTTCAGCCTTCCATCACATGGTTGGGCCCTAGTCTCTTTAACCAGGGCTCTGCCGATGGGTTGATGATTTAACATCTTTTACCCCCACTGGCTGGGAAGCTCTTGAGGGCAGGGGTGTCTTGTGAGTACGGTGTTCATAGCGGGCACACAGCTAATATTCTTTTGGGTGTGTGGAGGGTCGAGAAAGTTGTCTTGGCCTGTCTTAATCGAGACAGCACCAGGTGATAAACTGTTGTTCGTTCTTATGGAACTCGGGGTGCTTTGAAGAGATGTTTCGGAAAAATTTTGAAACTCTGATCCGGAGAATTGCAGAAATCACATATAGATGTGATTGTCACCTAGAAAAGAAGCTGTGAAAAGGGCCTGGGCCAGGCCAGGCTGGACACAAAGGGAGGTTTAATACTCAGAAACCTGGACTGCACTGATCTTGGGCTATTTTGTGTTTATGTAAGTGTCCTGCTGCTGGCAAGGAGCAAAAATACAACCTTGGGAGAGGGGCAGATTCTACTGAAGGACTGATCCCACTGCCAATCATCCTGGGAAGAAGTCTGTCTTGGGCAGAGCTTCGAACTGGTTATTTTCTGTTTGACCTCATGCTGAGAATTTTAATTTCAACCCCAGGTATACTGAATCAGAATCCACATTTTAACAAGATTCCCAGGTGATTCTTATGTATCCCCCCCGTGAGTCTTACGCATCCCCTCCTCTGGTGACTCTCATGTATCCCCCCAACCCCCCCCACCCCCGCTGATTCTTATGTACTCATAAGAATCCCCTAGGGATCGATCTATAAGAATCTGAGGGAAGACATGCTCCAAACAATCCTGGAACTGGGGCTGAGCTGGACCTGCCATGTGGAACAAGCAGGCTGACAGGTACGTGGCCCTGTAAAGTAACCTGGTTGCCAGCCTGGGATCTAGGAAGCAGGCTCAGAAAAGCCACATTGGTCAAGGTTGTGAGTAACCTGTTTTTCTCTTCTGGAAACTCTATTTCAGCTCCTGCTAGAAGCTGCGCCTGGTCTCTCTGCTGAGTATGACGCACTGAGGAAAGGTGCCATTCATGCTTGGGGCTGAGTGGCTAAGAGGAGGCCAGAGAGGTGGGTGTGGTGGTAGAAGCAATCCACAGAGGATGGCCATGCCCAGCAGAGTGGGGAGCTCACGGGCGCGGGGCCTACTGAAGGAGGTGGGGTGGAAGAACATAAGAGGCCAGCTCTGGGCCAGATGACGGACTCTCCAAAACAGCTAGGGGACACTTAGAGGGGGTTGAGTTCCTACGTGGGTTAGTAGAGAGCAAAGTAAATTGTAATTTAAGTATTTAATGGAGATGAGGGAGCTTAGTGTCATTGGTTGGGTAGGTCTGAATGTAGCTGTTTTATTAGATATTGTAGTGATAAAAATAGATAATAACAATGATGACTGACTATGTCAACATCTGAACAGAACTTTTCACCTTACAAAGCATTTTCATATATATCCACCTCTAGTTGATCCTCAAAATAATCTTATAAGATATACAGATTGGGTATTAGATTATTCAGTGTTCTTATTATCAGGTTGAATCTTATGCAGTTGCCATATTATAGGCCAAATAAGGTTAAAAGTCAGCAATTCTTTATGGTTCAGCCTATTGTTACATAAAAATTATAACTAGAATTATTATAACAGAAATAGGTAACTTTTTTTTTTTTTTTTAACATTCCGTGCCTGGCATATTGCTAAACCCTTAACATGTTTTACCTCATTCAGTTCCCACAAGAACTTGATGAGCTAGATATTGCAGGGAATACAGCAGTTTTCTTCCTGGGGCCCCCTTCAGGCCCCCACACTCACTCCCAGTTCACTGGAAATCGCTTCATCCACAGGTTGTTGCCTTCACCAAGGTGTCACCCAGTCCCCACAGGTGGTCTGCAGCCAATCACTGGCCAAAGTGGGGCGATAAAGGCCAGGCCACCTTGCCTCAGTTCGGGACCCTCTGAAGGGCCATCCCAGCTTCAGAGCTTCCCCACAGTGTCTGTTGAAACCTCTGTGGCAACCACATTGGAAGTTTTCTTCCCCCTTCCCAATCCTGCCCTCTTCACTTCCTTTCAAGTATGTCTCCCAAGAGCAAACCAAAACCAAAGCAGCTGCTGTGAAGTTGGTTCTGACTCCTGGCGACCTCATGTGTGCGACCTCATGTGTGTACTCCCTGACACACCCTCTGCAGACATTTCGCCATCTCAGAGCGTGCTTCCCAGTGGTGTCACGAGGGTTGGTATCACTCAGGGCGATAACTCATGGCGTAACCCTGCCCCCTGCCATGGGGCTCCTCCCATACCAGACCATACAGAACCCTTAGTAATGTTTTTTGTACTAATGTTAACCCATAAATAGTAATTCCCGTGTATCACTCCTTTCCCTTGAACTACTACATCATTCTCAAAAAAGTTATTGATATAGGTTCACGAATACTAATTTACCACAATATTGTAGCTGAAAACCAGAAAATTTGACAAAATAAGCAACTATAAAAAACATTGGCAGCAACAAAAACAACAGTGCATGCTTGTAGTCCATGCAGAAGAAACCACGTGATTTGAAGCATTGTTGTAATTAGGTGATAATGACAGCTCTGGACTAATGGACCACAACTACCACAGCGTCCACCAGACTGAGTCCAGCAAAACTAGATGGTGCCCAGCTACCACCACCGACTGCTCTGACAGGGATCACAATCAAGGGTCCCAGACAGAGCCGGAGAAAAATGTAGAACAAAATTCTGACTCACACACACATACACAAAAAAGACCAGATTTACTGGTCTGACAGAGACTGGAGAAACCCCGAGAGTATGGCCCCTGAACACCATTTTAATTCAGTACTGAAGTCACTCCTGAGATTCACCTTTCAGCCAAAGATTAGACAGGTCTGTAAAACAAACAATAACACACATAGTTCAACCATTATACAAGACTAAATGGGCACACCAGCCCAGGGGCAAGAACGAGAAGGCAGGAGGGGACAAGAAAGTTGGTAATGGGGAACGCAAGATCGAGAAGGGGAGAGTGTTGACATGTTATAGGGTTGGCAACCAATGTCACAAAACAGTGTGTGTATTAATTAATGAGAAACTAATCTGCTCTGTATAAACCCTGGTAGTGTAGTGGTTAAGTGCTACAGCTGCTAACCAAAGGGTCGGCAGTTCAAATCCACCAGGCACTCCTTGGAAACTCTACGGGGCAGTTCTACTCTGTCTTATAAGGTCGCTATGAGTTGGAATCGACTCGACGGCACTGGGTTTGGTTTTTTGGTTTAATCTGCTCTGTAAACTTTCACCTAAAGCACAAGGAAAAAAAAACAACGACAGCTCTGACTGGAGTGCTTTAGAAGGTTCAAAAAGTAAGTTAGCATAGAGTTTTAGCCTCATGTATATTGATACATGTAAGCTGGGCTTACGAAAAATGTTTTTGTTATAACTACAGGAATATTTTTATAAAAAATAATAAATTTCTACTGAAACACTGCACAAAAATTGTATAGACAGTCTTTTTGATATCACCCCTCTGACAGTGTCACCTGATGTGGTCCACACCCCCTGCATCCCACTAGTTATACCACTGCTTCCAGGGAACCCAAACTAAAACAGTTCTGCATGGAGGCAGCCATTGGGCTGCCCCTGAGAAGAGGATGTGACCCTGAGAGAGTGGTTCTCTTCAGCCAATGGCAATTCCCCCAGGAGACTTCGCTGAGAGATGTTGGCCTCCAGCACTTCAGCTGCTGGGTGAATGACTTCTTCAGTTCTGGGAGGGGAAGATCTGGGTGACACCACAGTGTCCACTACGCCTGTCCAGGGTCCCACAGCTAGTGGCTGAGTGGCAACTGAGTGGTCCTCTGACTCCAAATCTAATATGGTTAGCCTTGCTTTTCTAACTTCATGATGTGCTTCCCCACCTCAGGGTGAACGACCAGGACCGTGGGCTCTAGCTGGGGATGATTGATTGGAAAGAACAATA
Source organism: Loxodonta africana (assembly GCF_030014295.1). Taxonomy (NCBI): domain Eukaryota; kingdom Metazoa; phylum Chordata; class Mammalia; order Proboscidea; family Elephantidae; genus Loxodonta; species Loxodonta africana. Next base: position 48,011,774 of record NC_087354.1, on the reverse strand, counting down.
ATCCATTCAAATCTGATCAAATGAGAAGGAGAGGCTGTTGTTAAATAGGAATCTTATCAGCATTCGAGGAGAGAGAGAAAATTTCGTTCACTCAAAAATATTTTTGAGTGCTTACAGTATACCAAGCTCTGTTCTAAGTGCAGGAGAAATAACAATAAAGTAAACAAAGCTCTTCTTTCATTTTGATGGGGTCTTGAAGGGACTGCTATTGAGGGACTCCACTCTCTCTAGCCATGAGTGGGGCCTGTGACACAAGTTAGGCCAATCAGATACGCTCTCCCAGGAAGTTGATTCTTGAGCAGATGGTCCAAAAACAGAAAATGTTTGGGGCCAATTTATCCTAGCTCTGTTACCTTTCGGTGACTGCCCACGGGTGCCTGCTCCCCAGATACCTGCAACCGCCTTCCTGCCTATTCTTCTGAGCCTGGGGCTTCAGCTTTTTCTTTAGTTCTCTGTTGCCTCACATCTTAACAATGAATTTCTTTTTGAGTTAGTTACCTAGAGCCAGTTTCTGTTGCTTACTACCTAAGACCTCTGACTAACATGGCATCCGTGCCAGCTAGGTCTTTGAAGCTTCATCACTCACCACCCCCCAAACAATGGTTTAGGTTTTTAAATGTGTGTGTGTGTTGCTAATTCCAATAGTGTTTTATTTATGCTGGGGCTGAGGAGCAGGCACCGGTTGAACAGGATAGATTGGGTGAGGGGCTAAAAGAGAAGCAAGGACAACCTCCCTTAGCTCTGCCTTCAAATGGGGATGTGCATACCACGGAAGGGGGTTTCTGGCAGAATAGCTGGCAGAACAGGAAGCCACAGGCTGAACACACTGCATTTTCTGGAAATGCCGATTTGAAGATTTTATGGGAAGTGGGGAGACATGGTTTTTAAAACAATTTCAGATTAAATACACATATATATATTGGCATAGAATACAAGAATCTGCAGGAATTTTTATGAGAACACAAGTGTGTTCTAAGAACTTTCCACCCAGCATAAAGCCAATTCTGTATGCAAAAAAAAAAAAAAATTTTTTTTTTTTTTTTATCTAGGCCGCTCAGTAGTATGCATTCCTTTCCCTGACCATAAAGGGTTCTTGGGTGGAAATTTAGAGAAACACAGACCAGTGGTGTTGGGGGCTTTGGTTAAACCACCCAGGCCATGTTCCAATCCAGGTCTCCTTCCCTGCCTACCCTCATAATGCTTTTAGGATTGGGCTAGCAGTGGGGCCTCTCAGAACCCCGCCAGCCCTGACATCTTTTCACAGCCTCTAATTAGTGTTACTCTCATGGACAACCTTGTTAAAATCATTCAGCTAGGGAAGAGCCACTTCCTCTGCAGGCGAATGCAGGGTGCTTAAAACCAACGTGGTGGGTCTTCATCTGGAAGAGAAGAAAGGCAATAAAGGAAACTCAAAACTTCTCTTATGGCATGCTTGAGACTGAAAATATATCATTTCCCATGATGTGCTGAAAGTTTTTTGCATGTAATCACAACCACAAGGCAAAGATGGTATCACAGTCATCACGGTATAGGTGAGGATACTGGGGCTCAATGAGGTTGAGTAACTTACCCAAGGTCACACGGCTAATTAGGCCACTTATCTCCTTTTTTGGAGATTGTGCTTGTGGCCTAAGCAGAGAACACAGTAAATCTGCAAAACTTCAGCCTGAATGCTTTCATCCTAATGGAAGGGGCTTTGCTCTGCAAGGGGGCCCTGACCACTTGGGGTTGTGGAGACTGGTGAGGGGCACAGAGAGGAGGAGGGGCCTGAAGATGATTTCCCCCAGGGACCCTACAGTATAGGGGTTCAGACCGTGGGCTTTAAGGACAGAGCTGGGTTTAAGACCCCACTCTCCTACTTGTTATGTAGACCAGAGGGACAGAATGGGCACAGAGAGCAGGGAACCCACCACCAGCAAGACACAGACTCCTCAGAGACCGCAATTGGGACCAAACACAACTGTGTCCCTAGCGTCTTTACAAAGAGGAGCTGCAGCTGCTACACCTCCCACAATCTCTGATGGAGCATCCTGCAAAGTATTGCAAATTACACAGAAGCCAGTGGCCAACTAGTTGTGGACGAGCCTGCAGCCTGGCCCTGGCCAAATCCACCGCCCTACCACTTGCTCTCCCGACCCAAAGCAGCAGCTCTACAGGTGTTCCTGTTCTCTCTAACACCCCCAGGCCTGGCAGCTCAGCACAGGACCAGGACCACAGGACACCCTTCCTTGACTCCTGGGCTGGAGTCTGTAGTTGTGACCACTCCTTGCTGAGGTCCCTTCGGTGGCAAGAGCATTCCCTTCACCCCCAACCTTTTCAGGGACGTCCTGTGCAGCAGGAGGAGGTAACCTGCATGCAGACAGGTGGGGCAGACAGTGTCTGGCTGCCAGGCCCTGAGCACCGAACCAGCGTGCATGGGTCCCTGGCAGAATGGGAGTGGGGGGAAGGGGCCAGCCAGAAGCAGAGCCAGGGATCACATTACCCTCTACTACTTTATTGCCAAGTTTTTTTTGTTTTGTTTTTGGCTTCCTTTCCATTATGTTTCTTTTAAGGGAAGAATTCCACTGTGCCCTGTGACCTCAAACACTTTTTCATCTTTCAGAGAGCTTCCCTAGTGGTGTAATGGTTAAGCTCTCGGCTACTAAGCAAAAGATTGATGGTTCGAACCTACCCGGTGGCTCTGAAGGAGGAAGACCTGGTGATCTGCTTTCTTAAAGATGACAGCCAAGAACATCCTATGGGGGTGCTCTCCTCTGTCATATAGGGTTGCTATGAGTTGAAATCAACGGAACGACAGCTAACATCAAAAACAACAGGGAAGAACCATTAGCATCTCTGACGCTGGAGGTTGGGAGCCCTGTGTTAGTGCCACAAAGGGCCCTAGAGCTCCTGTAAGTCAGCCCAGAAAAGTGGAAGGAGATTGTCCAAGAACTCATGGCTGGTCAGGGCTTGAGCTGTAGAATGTTCTGCGCAGGGCAGAGCTGCGGTCACTTTTCTCACTGCTGCCTCCTCCCACCCAGCACAAAGCCTTGCCCACAGTTGGCTCTCCAGAAATGTGCATCACCAGATGCTTGTGGTACATCCATACAATGGAATACTACTCAGCCATAAAAAGGAATGATGTTCTGATATATGCTGCAATATGGATAAACCTTGAAGACACTCTGATAAGCGATAGAAGTCAGACACAAAAAGACAAATATTGTATGATCTCACTTGTATGAAATATTGTGAACATATAAATGTGTAGAGGCAGAAAATAGAATAGAGGTTCCCAGAGGCTGGAGGGAGGGGACGGCAATGGGGACTTATTGCTTAATGAGTATAGAGTTTCTGCTTGAAATGATTAAAAAAAAAATTGGAAATAGAAAAAAAAAATTGTGATGAAGAAATGAACAGCAGAAGCAGGCAGCGGAAGCTGTTCTCTTGCCTCCCAAAGAGTGGCATTGACTGGGAACTGAGGCCAAACCAGTGGCCCTGGTGGCAGGTAAGCTTTTCATGTTGCTGCCTGTGACCTCGCCACCTGGGGCTACTTCTTGGTGTCCCCATCACCTAACACAGAGCCCTTCATGGAGAAGATGTTCGGCAGAAGTTGTCGAACGCGTTTGGATAGGATGTCCTGTCCTTCTAGCTATTTCTCTACCTGGGGAGCATGGAGAGGGTTACCTTAACTTGGGTGTCTCCAAAAGTAGCCCCTAAGACAAAGATATGGGGGAAGTTATTTTATTTTATCCCAGTAGGACCAGATGAGCAAGTGAGGAAATAAGATAAGGAAGGAAGGAAAGGCCATAAAGGGGTATTAATGAGTAGGTTATCACCCTGGGCAATTGGGGTCCGTCCCATTGGGGACCCTCTGAGGCACTGTGTTGTGTGCTGTTGAGTTGGTTCTGACTGAGCCACTCTGTAACAGAGTAGAACTGTCCCATAGTGTTTCCTAGGCTGTGATCTTTATGGGAGCAGATCGTCAGTTGGTGGGTTTGGAACACTTAACCATTGCACGACCAGGACTCCTTGAGGTGCTGTGTAGAACACACCAGAGAATGGGCCCATGAGGGCCTAGGAAGCTGGGGTATTTATCCACCAACAACTGTTGCTCATTGATTGAAGTTTGCTTCTGGGGCTATGTTTTTGGTCTGCCTCATGCTCCTGCTTCGATATAAAGCCCTCAGGCAGAGACAAGCAGGTGTTTAAAGTAGAAAACCACATGTCTCTATAGGAACTGTTAACCACAGCTGTAGAGGACCTCCAGAGTGGGTCATGGGGATATGGGTCATCTCTAGTCCTTCAGCCAGGCTTTCTTTGTCCACCATTGGCCCAGGCCATCCTTAGGTGCAACGGAAACAGACAGCAGCAAAGCTATTTGATGGACACAGCCTGAGTCTCAACCCCAGCCTCATCCCAGCCAGACAGCCATCTCCATCAAATATACCAGAGTACCCCGCTGAGTTGATGGCTCTGCTGGCTCTAAGGGGCTGGTGGATGATGATGAAAAATCACTCCCTGCTTTTACGTTGCTGTGAGTCTCCAGGGTGGGAAAACTAGGCACCGAGTTTGGGGCATGCCCAGGAGGTGCAGTATCAGCAGGCCTGGGGTCAAAGCCTGTCAATAACTGACTGGGTCACCCTGAACATATCATTTGGCCTCTCTGGGCCTTAAATGGCTGTAAGATAGTAACAGTGTTAAGTCCTTACAGGAGTTTCACAGCTTCTGTATCGTCTACACAAGGCAAATATTTTTAAACCCATTTTTGAAGTGAGACAGGTCTAGAAAGGGTGAATGACTCCTTCAAGGTCACATAGCTAAAAGGGCCAGCACAGGGTTTCTATCCTGCTCTTCTCGAGCTAATACTAACACCCTTCCAGGGCCAATCTTTCATGAATTATGGTGAAGAAAATGGAGACAAGGTGACTTGGTGAGCAGCATGGTGACACTTGATGGGGAATAATACGCTACCTTTAAAAACCTGTTTTTGAACCTTAGTGGAAAGGTTCATTTCTTCACTAATTCGTTTATTCATCCATGTGGACATCAGACAAGCTTCTGTGGGGCAGCAAATATGTGCTAGGTATGGTGGTAGGGATTGGGATGAAGAGAGGAATCAGCCATGATCTTTGCTTTTGAGAAATGCCCCAAAACAAACCAAACCAAACCTGTTGCCCTTGCATCCATTCCAACTCACAGGGTTTCCAAGGATCATCTGGTGGATTCGAACTGCCGACTTTTTTGTTAGCAGCCGTACCTCTTAACTACTAGGCTATCAGAGTTTCCAAGAAACACACAGTATGTAAGAAATAGATGTTGAAATAGAACCTCAGCAGAAAGCAGCTGATTTACTCCTTGAATCTGAATGTTTTTCAGTCTTCAATAGTCCTACAGAAAGAGTGAATACCCATAAGGAGACCTCTTAAGGAGGCGGGAGGCATGCAGGGTGGGGGCTGAGGACAACTTTAAAAGCTCACAATTGTGTTGAGGGCCGTGTGTGTGTGTGTGTGTGTGTGTGCGCGCATGCGCGCACGCATGCACATAAGTGGGTGGGTTGTGTGGGGGCAGTGCCTGAGCACATGTTCTCAGAGAACAGAATCCCTCCCCCCACATTCCCCACTGTGTCTCCCCGGTCACAGGAACTTTGTAATCACATCCAGCCTGGGACTATGACCAAACACACAGCATTCCACCACCCTCTGAAACCTCTTTGTTTGATCTTCCCCTTGGAGACACAGGTCATGAGGAAGAGAAGGGGAAGAGGGGGGCGAACTGCAGGGAACATGTGGAGAGCTTCCTTTGAATCCTCTTTTAATTCAGGAACTGAAAACAAGATGTCTTCTCCTGAGGCCTCCTGAGTGACTGCCACCCTGCATTAAAGGAGCTCGCAGTCACAGAATTGGGGGGGGGGGGCACCTTGGAGGTCACTAGTCCAACCCACACAATTTACAGAGCTCAGAAAGGGGCAACGACTTCTTTGATGTCACACAGCAGAAAGGGGCAGCTTTGCTTCAGATGGCCATCTATGGAGCAGGATTCCAGAAGTTCTGAGAAGAGCCTTCGACTTCAGAGTCCTCCCCACCTATTGCTTGAGGACAACTCAGATGCCTTGCACAGGGCACAGCCTTCTATTAGATCAGGCCTAACAAGCAAATGCCCTGGGGGAAGGAGTGAGGTAATGGGGACTCATTTATGCTAGGGTGTAGATGACTGATATCAGAGTCTTTAACACCAAGAGTTTTAGGTAGGAGGCAGAAGAGAGGAGATCAGAAGGCACTGGATCCTGAAAGGGAAGAGGGAACCATAGCTCATTCAAGAGGGAAGAAGGTGCAGAGCTGAGAGGCTGGAGGCACAAGAGAGAAGCTCAGTACCTGCTTTGCAGGTTCCCAATCTTGTACCTGTTTTTTCCTTTCCTCTGGAAAGGAAGCTGTGAGATTTCTAAGGTATCAAGTCACACTTCACGTCTATTCCTGTCACCTTCTATGGAGAATATGTTTCAGATTTATTTTCAAACTGCGTCTAAAAGTATGAGCATGGTCATTCGTTCTAGCGCCCTGGGTCTGGTGGATTCCTCTGCTGGAGTACACAGCAACCGTTCCTTCATCCAGCCCTGCGAGAAATGAAGTATTTCTCAGGCGGAGGCTTTTGTTTGCTCTTGTTTTGTTTTTAATAATTTAAGCTCATGCTTTATGTATCTAATCTCTTCATATTTTCTGTGTGGAAACATTTCTAAGAGACATTTTATATTCTCTGGGTGTTGTTGCAATAAATGTTGTTCAAATAATTATTGTTGTTTAAAAGTAATCTGATTTTTGTCTTTCTTTAGTGTTTGTAATTACTTAAGAAATTCATACTTATAAATGACTCAAACAATGTAAAATTATACTAAGTAAAAAAGTAACATTGCCTAATTACTTTCTGCTGTGAGAGGTAGCCACTGTGAGGACTTTTGTCACATCGGTGTATATCTTTTTTTTTTTTAATTAAACAACCAAAACACAAGGGGGATTATATTCCATACCAGCAACTCTCAGTGTGGTCTGTGACTTCCCGATGATCCTTGAGACTTATCAGGGCACCCACAAGGCCAAAGGATCCTGGGTAACACAAATGATTAAGTGCTCAACTCCTAGTCAAAAGGTTGGCTTTTCAAACCCACCCAGAGGAGCCTCAGAAGAAAGGCCTGGAGATCTGCTGCTGAAATATCACAACTTTGAAAACCTTGTGGAGCAGTTCTACGTGGCACACTTAGGGCCACCATGAGTCAGAATTGACTAGACAGAAATTAACAACAACAAGAAGAAGACCAAAGCTATTTTTATAGTAATACTGAGATACTATTCGCCTTTTTCATGGCGTGGGTGCAGTGATGTTGTAAAAGGCGTTGGTGGGTAAAGCTGCTGGTGCCTGGCATGAATCAAGGCGGCCACGCCAATGACCTGGTGGTCGTCGTGCCCTTCATCACCTCGCATGCACAGTAGTGGGAAGGCCAGTTTCTTTAGGAATGTTCTTGATGAAACAGGAAAGGTTATTCATTTTATTAAATGTCAGCCCTCGAGTATCCATCCTTTTGATCTTCTGTATAATGAAATGGGAAGCATGCAAAGCACTTTTGCTACATTCCAAAGCACAATGATTGTCTCCAGGAGATGTGCTTGTGCAGTTGTTTGAGTTGCCGGCTGAATTCACTGGTTTTGTTTAAAAGAAGTGTTGTATAAGGAGCCCTGATGGCGCAATGGTTAAGCCCCCTGCTAACAGAAAGGTCCAAGGTTGGAATCCACCCGGTGGCTCCGCAGGAGAAAACACTTGGCCATATGCTCCCATAAAGATTTCAGCCTTGGAAACCCAGTGGGGCAGTTCTATTCTGTTCTATAGGGTCACTATGGGTCAGAATCGACTCGACAGCAAGCGACAACAACAATTGGCAATTATAGACAATGTCATGGAGAAATTAATAAACTTTTTCTAAAAAAGTATTTTATTTATTTTTTTATACTTATTATGCCATGAATGCACAGGGAATAGTTTCCAGCAGCTCAGACTCCTTTCCCTTGATTCTCACAAAATGTGCTTCTGTAGGTGGAGCAGGCTGGCACTTCAATTGAACCCATCTGCCTTTCTCTTTGGTTTCCTTCTTTAACTGATTTTTTTTCTTCATGTGTTCCAGGAAGCTATCTTGGCTCTTAAGAGTACTTAATATGCTCAGTAAAAAAGCAAACCAAACCAAAAAAAAAAAAAAAACATTGCCATCGAGTCAATTCTGACTCACAGTGACCCTATAGGACAGAGGAGAACTGCCCCTTAGGGCTTCCAAGGAGTGGCTGGTGGATTCAAAACGCTGACCTTTTGGTTAGCAGCCAGGCTCTTAACCACTGCACCACTAGGCTCCACCTAACATGCTCAGTACCTACATTAATTCTCTTGGCAAGAATCTTGCCCTTCACTTGTTTATTTACAACAATGCCAACAGCATGCTGGATAACATTGTAGACTCTTCCAGTTTTGCCATAGTAACATTTGTGGGGCATTCCTTTTTGAACAGTGCCCATTCTCTTGATGTCTACAATATCACCTTTCATGCATGTGGCCAAACGAACAGCTCCATGTTTCTAAAAGGCATAGAGAACATTGAACAGTTGCCTCTCCTCTTTCCTTTTGTGTCCATTGTTTTTGGCACATCAGTACAAGATGGTGGTTGTGGCTGAAAGGACTCACTGCTTTTTTCATGGAACACCAGTTTTACATGAAAGAATGACTGACAGATCAGTACGGTTGTTCAAACTTGGGTATTTTAGAGACGCTTTCTCAAAAATGAATGAAATAAGCCTGTTAAACCAAAAACCAAACCCAGTGCCGTCGAGTCGATTCCGACTCATAGCGACCCTATAGGACAGAGTAGAACTGCCCCATAGAACCTGGCGGATTCGAACTGTCGACCCTTTAGTTAGCACCCATAGCAGTTAACCACTACACCACCAGGGTTCCTGTTACTTATAAGAAAATGGACAGCATTGGTTGCTAATGATGAAATTCAAGCTTTTAAGCAAACATTCGAATTTTGGAAGATTTGTATTTGCCTCTGAGCTGTCCAGCTAGCTTATCAATACTTACACACATCAGTGATGATACTGGTGACGATATAACAAACGTGGCTCTGATACTGTTAATGAACTGTGTGGATGTTAGAAAGACCTACGTAACTCAGTGAACCAATATTCTTCAAATGACCAATGCATGAGGTTATAAAATCATGCATAGGTAAAAGATTAATTCATAGTGGAAGATAAACCAAAGGATCTTAAATGTAATAAAAAAAAAAATTAAATGTAATAGAGTAGGAAAAACCATTGATATGGTTTCAGATTCCACGATGTAACTAACCTTTAAGAAGCTACTGCTAGTCAAGTTTTCGTGAACTATCAAAGGATATCCACAATGATCTGAAAAAGCTATTAAAATACTCCTTCCTTTCCATCTACATATCTGTGTGAGGCTTTGTTGTCTTCATGTGCTTCAACCAAAAAGGCGTATTGCTATGGATGGAATGCAGAAGCACAGTTAAGAATCTCGTTGTCTTGTGTGAAGCAAGACATCAAATACATTTCCAAAAATATGAAACAATGACAGCCTTCTCACCAAATTTTTTTATATAATTAATTTTGATAAGAAGGATGCGATTTAGTTAAAATGTAATGAGTTTAGTATTGTTACTTTAAATGAATCAATAAATAAAATTTGAAAGTATTTTAATTTCCATGTTGAATACTATAAATACCAGTAGATATAACTTACATAACAAAAGCTCTTTGGGATCCTCACAATTTTTTTTAAGAGTATAAAGGTCTCCTGAGAGCAAATGTTTGAGAACCTCTGCTGCACATATTGTGCCAAACTTGATCGTTATTACACGTCACTTAATACTACTCTAGGAGTCTCTGGGTGGTGCAAATGGTTAATGGTTGGCAGTTCAAAACCACACGGGGGGCCTCAGAAAAAAGGTCTGGTGATTTGCTTCTGAAAGGTCACAGCTTTGAGAACCCTATGAAGCGGTTCTACTCTGCACACTTAGGGCTGCCATGAGCTGGAATCAACTCGAAGACAAACAACAACAAATACAACTCTACCTCACTCTTTTAACTACTGGATGATTTTCGTAATTTATTTAACCACGCCTCTATTGATGAATTGGTTATAATTTTTCGTTATTATTTATAATGAACGTCTTTTGTACTTGTGTTTTATGCATTTCGGTACGTGTTTCTGTAGGACAAATTCCTAAAAGTGGAACAGATGAACCAAAGACTATGAACACTTAAAAACTTAATGGATACTTCCAAATTACCTTCTAAAAAAGAATGTTCCATTTTAAACTTCTGTCAAAAATGGACGAGAGTGCCTGTTTTCAACAGAAGTTTACAATGGGCAAGAGTGCCCAGTTTTCTGTCTTTTTAAATTAAGTATTGTATCTTTATTCTTTCCTCTCCTTTTTGACAATTTTGCCACAAAAAGGATTAGGATGGATAATGTTTCAGTCGTCTCGTGCTGCTATAACAGAAACACCACACATGAATGGCTTTAAGAAAGAGAAGAAATTTATTTTCTCACAGTCGAGTAGGTTGCAAGTCCAAATTCAGGGCGTCAGCTCCAGGGGAAGGCTTCTCTGTTGGCTCTGAAGGGAGGTCCTTGTCATCAGCCTTGGTCTAGAAGCTTCTCTTTGCAGGAACCCAGGTCCAAAGGATGCACTCTGCTCCAGGTGCTGCCTTCTTGGTGGTATGATGTCCCCCCTCTCTGCTCACATCCCTTTCCTTTTTATCTCTTAAGAGATAAAAGGTGGTGCAGGCCACATCCCAGGGAAACTCCCTTTACATTGGATCAAGAATGTGACCTGGGTAAGGGTGTTACAATCCCACCCTAATTCTCTTTAACATAAAATTACAATCACAAAATGGAGGACAACCACACGATACTGGGAATCATGTTGACACATATTTGGGGGCGGCAGGATACGATTCAACTCATGATGGATAGGCTTAGAATAAAAGTCAGAAACAAAGAGAAATTACCAAAAGTCAGTTAAGGGGTGGGCCTGTGGGGAAGTGTTATTCTAGAAACCTAGACAAAAATGGAAGATACCTCACAATCATTGCTATGTTTAAGCCCATCATTGCAGCCAGTGTGTTAATCCATCTCATGGAGGGTCTTCCACTTTTTTGCTGATCCTCTATGTTACCAAGCATGATGTTCTTTTCCAGACTGGTCCCTCCCGGTAACATGTCCAAAGTATGTGAGATGAAGTTTCGCCATCCTTGCTTCCAAGGAACATCCCTGCTGTACTTTTTCCAAGATGGAATTGCTTGTTTTTCTGGTAGCCCATGGTATATTCAATATTCTTTGCCAACACCAGAACTTAAAGGTATGAATTCTCCTTTGGTCTTCCTTATTCAATGTCCAGTTTTCTCATGCATATGAGGCCGTTGAAAATACTATGGCTTGGGTCAGGCGCACCCTAGTCCTTAAAGTGACATCTTTGCTTTTCAACACTTTAAAGAGGTTTTTGGCAGCAAATATGCCCAATGCAATAAGTTATTTGGTTTCTTGACTTCTGCTTCCATGGGTGTTGACTGTGGACCCGAGTAAAATGAAATCCTTGACAACTTTAATATTTTCTTCGTTTATCATGATGTTTCTTATTGGTTCAGTTATGAGGCTATCTGTTTTCTTTGCATTGAGGTGTAGTATATACTGAAGGCTGTGGTCTTAGATCTTCATAAGTAAGTGCTTCAAGCCTTCTTGGCATTCAGCAAGCAAGGTTGTATCATCTGCACAACACAGGTTGTTAATGAGTCTTCCTCCAATCCTGATGCCATGTTCTTCTTCATATACTCCAGCTTCTCAGATTATTTGCTCAGCATACAAACGGAACAAGGATGGTGAAAAGATGCAACTCTGATGCACACCTTCCCTGATTTTAAACCATGTAGTATCCCCTTGTTCTGTTTATGAAACTAGCTCCTAATTGCTGGACTTTAGGGTTGTTTACCATCTTGCTATCATAATCAGTGCCCTATTATCACACGAATTTTTGCAGAAGAGACTTTGCTGTAACAAAAGGTAGGGTGAGATAACAATATTACACAGGGCAGTGATTGCTCTGCAGGGAGGCAAAGCCTGGGTGAGATCTCAGCTATCTGGGGTCCTTCTAATCCTTAGCTTTGCAGGTCTGAAACTGCTCAGGCCTAAGTCACTGATGGGCAGCTACAGTCAGTAATTCATTGATATTAAATAGAGGGGATTCTTTATATTTACTGAATACACTGCCTTCCCAGAAGACATCCTTCAGTCCGAGGAAATGTATAATCCTGACAGATACTTTATCCAGATTTGGTCCCTATACCAAGTATGCCTCTCCTTTTACTGGAAAACTTGTGTCCATTGGGTTTACCTTTTTCTGTACAGTATCATCCATCTGGGCTGTCCTCTCATAGATGCTTTAGAAATTAACCCCTCCTCTTAACTTTGCTCTTTCTTCGGGCAGAGTACAATATGCTTGGGGAGATTTCACCTTGCTTGATGATGGTCATATTTCAGTATAGTTTCAAGTCTTCCCCAAACTCGTCAATCATACAACCTTATAATCTTTAATGTTGTGGTTTTATAATATGTCTACAACTTATTTCCTACTCCTCTCTTCAAGATATTGTTGTTGTTAGGTGCTGTCAAGTCGATTTCAACTCATAGCAACCCTATATGACAGAGTAAAACTGTCTCATAGAGTTTTCTAGACTATACAGTCAGAATGCTCCTTAGAAGCAAGGATGGTGAGACTTTGTCTCACATATTTTGGACATGTTATGGGAGGGACCAGTCCCTGGAGAAGGACATCAAGCTTGGTAAAGTAGAAGGTCAGTGAAAAAGAGGGAGACCCTCAACAAGATAGAGTGACATAGTGGCTGCAGCAATGGGCTCAAACATAGCAATGATTATGAGGATGACACAGGGCCAGGCAGTGTTTCGTTCTGTTGTATTTAAGGTTCTTGTCTTGTTATATAGTGCTGCTGTAACAGAAATACCACAAATGGGTGGCTTTAACAAACAGAAATTTATTCTCTCACAGTTTAGGAGGCTGGAAGTTTGAATTCAGGGTGTCAGTTGCAAGAGAAGTCTTTCTCTGTCTGTCAGTTCTGGAGGGAAGGTCCTTGTCATCAGTTGTCCCCTGGTCTAGAAGCTTCTCAGCTTAGGGACCTCAGGTCCAAAGGATGAGCTCTGCTCCCTGCGGTTCTTTCTTGGTGGTATGAGGTTCCAATCTCTCTGCTTACTTCTCTCTCCTTTTATCACTTGTAAGATAAAAGGTGATGCAGACCACACCCCAGGGAAACTTCTTTTACATTGGATCAGGGCTGTGACCTGAGTAAGTGTGTTGCATCCAACCCTAATCCTCTTTAACATAATCTTGCCTCATTAACCACAGACAGAGATTAGGATTTACAACGCATAGGAAAATTACTTCAGATCACAAAATGAAGGACAACCACATAATACTGGGAATCATGGCCTAGCCAAATTGGACACATATTTTAGAGGTACACAATTCAATCCGTAACAGTCACTATGAGTTGGAATCAACTCAACGGCACCGAACAACAGCACCAACAATCTATACGGGAGCAGATTGCCAGGTCTTTCTCCTAGGGAGCTGCTGGGTGGGTTCAAACAGCTAACCTTTCAGTTAACAGCTGAGTACTTAACTGTTGGGCCACCAGGACTCCCTCTTCAAGATATGGAGCATAATTCCCCTCCCTTTTAATGTGAGCTGGACCTTGTGACTTGCTTCTAATGGATAGCATACGGCAGAAGTGGATGGTGTGTCACTCCTGAGACTAGGTCATAAAAGGCATTATGGCTTCCTCTCTGCTTTGCTCTCTTGGATTACTTGCTCTGGGGGAAGCCAACTGCCTTGCTCTGCAGACACTCAGGCAGCCCTGTGGAGAGGTCCACGTGGTGAAGAACTGTGGCTTCCTGCCAACGACTGGCACTAACTTGCAAGGTAGGTAAGTGAGCCACCTAGGAAGTGGATCCTTCGGTCCCAGTCAAACCTTTAGATGATTACAGCCCTGGCCAGCTTCTTGACAACCTCGTTAGAGACCCTGAGCTAGAACCACTCCGAGAAGCCACTCCCAGATTCCTAACCCACAGAGACTGTGTGAGATAATAAATGTCTATTTATGCTGCTAAGTTTTGAAGTAATTTGTTAGCAAGAATAGGTAACTAATTTACCACAGATGGCTGAGTTCATCCTTTTTTTTTTTTCTTTTAATTCTTACTGGTTTCCCTCTCAGAGGCTAATTTTGACTTCTATTCTGCAGGGACACTGAGTGCTTATTAATAATGGAAGTGCTGGACATCTGGACATCTTGCATTTGCCTTTCCAGCTCCCCCCCGCATCTGTTCCCACCCTATTCTGTACCCCAGGAGGCTGACCTCCGGGAACTGAATCAATAGCATCTCTTGCTCTCAGGCTTCCCATAGGGTTTGGCAAATGGGAAATACTGGTTGAAGAAAGGAAGGGCAGAGGGAAGTGAGGGAGTGATACATGTCTTTGGTTTCCTCCCTGCTAGGTCACTATGGTTTGACTTTGTCCCTCTACCTAAGGCCACAGCTCCTGTCAGGGATCCTCTCCATACAGCCACCCTGTATTGGTACTGTTGACTACTTTCTTCTTTTACCCCTTCAGGCTGGTAATTGCTCCCACTGTTGTTAGCCCCAGGGTGCCGCACTATCCCTTAGTGGTTTCCCTAAACTGTTCCCACACCTCTTTATAAATAGTCCCTTTATTAAAGTCTCCTCAGATTACATAGATCCCCTGCAGGGATCCTGACACACATAGCTTAGAAGTGATGTAGAACTTTTTGTTATGGCTGTTTTTAATAATGGTCCTGGATAAAAACATGGTACAATCTGAAATTCTTGCTGTGTGAAGGCGTTTCTATGGATTGCTATGAATCTAAATAGCTGCAAGTTTAAGCTTAGAAAAACCTAAAGAAATAGTTATTTAGAATATCCAGTGTTGAGTTCTTTGGCTACACGCATGTGATATGTACAGAAACAACTTTACTCCTCCTTAAAAACAAAACCCAGGACCTCTACCATCAGCTCTGGAAGGAGCATTCCCGGGTGAAGGAGTGGGAGAAGGCAGCTGGCCCAGACGACCTTGACTTTGTTTCTGGAGAAGTTTCTGACTCTGAGCCTTACCCTTTTCATCTCACACACTCCTGCCTACAGGGTGTTGCTGCTTTCCTTTAATGGTCTCACTGCAACTTCAACAACAACAACAAAAACAACTTTATAAATATGTAAGGAGAACAAAAAGGAGTGAAACTTGAGTCAGGACCACCCAGTTAAACTGAGCTTTCATGACGCAGTAGCTCTGCGCTCAGCTGCTAACCAAAAGTCAGAGGTTCAAACCCACCAACTACTCCTTGGGAGAAAAATGTGGCAGTCTGCTTCCACAAAGATTACGGCCTTGGAAGCACTATGCAGGCAGTTCTACTCTGGCCTATAGGGTCGTCATGATTTGGAATTGGCTCAACAGCAATGGGTTTAAACCAGCCTAGATTAGGAAGTATGGTTTAATCCCTAACCTGGCTAGCTCTTCATCAAGACTTTCATGTCCGGCCCACTCCATACTCCCACTCAGAAATGGATTATCCAATAAACAAGGTAAGCACATGCTTAGGGCATCAACAAAAGAGGGGCACCAGTTGTCCAAAGCAAAGACCCATAGATGCCAAGCAGAGAGAACACAAAGAAAAGCGAGTGCCTCAGTGGAAAGAAACTAGCAGGGCACTAAATGAAATTGATACCAGCTCCAGTGCGTGAGAATGCGTGGCCAGAAATAAAGTTCATGCAGGGTCACAAGGGCACCCATGCAAAAGGTTTTTTAAGCTATGAGGCCCCTACCACTTCAGTACCTTCACTGACATCTGTCTCCTACAGTCCCCTCCCATGTAATTGAAACTCCTTATCTTGCCAAGTCTCTTGGGAGTGCACTATTTCGGTCTAACAAGAACAATGGGTAGGAATGAGCTCTTGAGTCTAACTCTTGTTATATTCACCTAATGTGCACTTGATCCAACACAAACAGCTACTGGGCAAGGACAGATTATATTAGTAGAAAACAGGTCTTTGATCCATTTTGAAAGAACTGTTTTGTACATCTACATATGCTGAGCCACCAACTCCAGCCAGGTGGGCCAGCAATGCTCTTTGCCATGATATAAACACAAGGGTATGCTCTTGCACATATCCTGGTAAACGACCAATGGGAGCTCTAGTCCCAGATGATGTGCAAAAGGGAGGAAACTGGAATAAGTCCAGTATTGCAATGAATTTGATCAAGTTACTTTTTAACAGTATAGCATTGACACACAAAGTTACATCCTAAATTTTGTAAACAATAATATTTATAACTTGAGCTTTAAAATATATTTAGCATATACCGAGGTGCAATCTAGCATACATCTAATATAATTCTAACATGGATAATAATTGCATATAATATTAACATAGCAAACTTCTAAAAAAATTGGAAATATTAATATTTATCTAACATGAAAAGTTTTAATTTATGTATCAAGTGAGTTTTGTTTTTTATTATCTGTTGTTTAATCTTAATGTATATATGCTAATAAACGAAGTATTACGTACTTTAACTGAGGACACAAAATTCAATATTTATTTATTGTGCAAAATATGTTTCTGTTTTGCAACAATTAGTGTATTCTAAATTCATCTTCCAAGAAAGCAACAAAGGGCGTGGATATTCCTGATGAAGAATTTATGAAGGCATCAAAGAAATTAGTGCAGGCTTATTCCAAAGTCTTAAGTACAGACCTTTACAGAGAAGTGTAACAATTTCATTCTTACATGAGAACTAAGTTTACAGATTCAGGAAAGACAAATTTTACTCACGTAGGAATGTATGATTCCATAATAGAAGATAAAGTACAATGCATATGTCCCAATGTTGAAATTGCTTTATGTGTATTCCTAATTTTAATGATCACAAACTGCACAACAGAATGCTCATTTTCATCCCTAAAGAGACTGAAAAACCCTCAGCATATAACAATGATTCAAGAAAGACTCGATTCATTATCCTTATTAATGTATGGAAGCAGATATCATTCAGCCACTTAATTGTGACAAAATCATCAAAGAATTTGTAAGAGCAAAGAATAGAAAGAAATGCTTTCAGTTATAACATGTTAGAGATGAAAGATCTGTCTAAAAATAAATATAGTAATGTGTTGTAATATTTGTTTTCTGATCATTAAATTCTCTTTTAACATCTTTTCATTTTTTATTTATAATTATAGCATTTATTATGAAACAAGCATCAAAATTGAAGTTTGAGCTGTTTAAAGAAAATTGATGAAAGTCAATTCTTCTTTGTGGGAGATCAACAGAATTTTACATTGATTACCGAAACAACCAAGTTCACTGACTCATTTTCTTTGTTGTGGAATATCCCTTTTGTAGAAAATGTGGTATCTAGTAAAAATCTTGGAATCCTGCCACCACTCAAAATTTTACAAACCAGTTCATCTCATTCTGCTAAAATGGCACAAGCTACTTTTGTGTTCAGTTGCTAATATTAAAGTCACATTAAAAGAAAAGTTATATCATGGATAGCTAAGACAGACAAACACATACACACACACACATACATGTGTATATGTATTCCATTCAAATGCGTGTGTAAGCAGAGGAGGGGGCACCATAGATTATTAATGCTTAGGGCCCTCATATGCCTTAATCTGGCTCTGATCCCACCCCATGGGGCCAGCACAGATTTACGAGCACCTTGCTTGACTTTCTCATCTACAAGGGGGGCATTATACTGCCCCCTTATAGGTGTAAGGTTCTCGAAAGGATTTATGTATGTAAAGTGCCTGGGGAAGTGCTTGAAACCCAGTAGGAGCTATTTGAAATAGGAGCGGCAGCGGTAGTTGTTAGTGAAGAGGGCAGTTGTGGAATATAGACAAGTATTTTGACATTTAGGGTTGAAATTCATGCCAAGAGCCCATAACTCAGTCTCAAGAGTATCTGGAATAGACGGAAAAGGCATGAAAGTCGGATGTCTCCACAGAGATGATACAAGTTGGCCTGCAGATAATTTTTGTCAATGGAAAGAAGACATGACGACACATCAATAAAGTATTTTAAGTTGTTTTCAACCGATGAGCATGGGACAAAGATGTGGCAGTCTACTCCTGTAAAGATTTACAGCCTTGGAAACCCTACAGGGCAGTTCTACTGTGTCCTATAGAGTCTCTATGAGTTGGAATCAACTCCATGGCAATGGGTTTGGTTTTTGTCTGGTTAACCACTGACTAGAGCCTTCAGAATCCAGCTTAACATTTCCATGTCTCAGGGCTATTCTGAATCTCAAGTATAATTCAGTGCTGTAATATGGAGTGGACTGGGGTTACTGAGAGCCCTGGTGGCACAGTGGTTAAGCGCTCGGTGCTTTGAACCCATCAGCCGCTACACAGGAGAAAGATATGGCAGTCTGCTTCTGTAAAGATTTACAACCTCAGAAACCCTATGGTGCAGTTCTACTCTGTCCTCTAGGGTCACTATGAGTTGAAATGAACTTGTAGGCAATGGGTTTGGTTTTGATTTACGGGGTTACCGAAGGGTCTAGGGCTTGCACTGACACTAAATGGTCCCAATTGGTAGCTTCTTGAGTTCTTATATCTCAATTATAATTTTTTATGTCATAATTTTTGTCCTATTTCCTCACTGTAGGCTTTTAGCAGCCCCATCTTATTGCTTAGACAGGGATTAATAAATGTTGGTTGATTAATAAAGGTTTAGCTAATGATTGTAAATGCTTTCTCATCTTCCATTTCCTCTCATTACCATTAACTGCTTCTAATCTGCTATAAACTGGGAAGCCAGATGTCAAAGCTGGTAGTTGTGTCTGCTGCTGGAAGGAGTAAACATTGGACAGAAGCTTATTTCACTCTTTGAGCCTTAACGCCCACCTGGAGCTCCTTTTGAGGATAGCTGACCACTCCACCCTGCCACCGTGGAGCAGGGGTGGGCAATGAACCCAAGAACGGTTGGCTATGGATTGGCCAGCAGCCAATGAGACAGCTCCAAAAGGACATGGTAACTAACTGAGCCAATCAGATCCTCTTTTTTAGAAAGCGTGAGTGTGAGTACCAAGAGGGTGACCCACACTGAGGAGCTGGAGAGAGGGTAGAAGCCTAAAGATATGCAGAGCAAAGGCCCTAAGCCGAATCCCTGAAACAGAGGGAAGAAGAGTGAGAGTTGGTGGGAACGGTAAGAGTAGTAGGGGAGAGGTGGAGTAACTTCTTTGCCTGGCGGTGGAGGCCCAGAGTCAGGGGCAACAGATGCTGCAGTTGGGGTCATTGAACAATACTCGAGTTTTAAAATAAAAATCATACTAAGCCAGAATAGATATTGACTGAAGTTTATTGAATATACACAATTTGCAAATCAAGGTAACATTTTGACTATAAATCTATTGCCACAGAATTGATTCCAACTCATAGTGAACCTATAGGACAGAGTAGAACTGCCCCCATAGAGTTCCCGAGGCTGTAAATCTTTATGGAAGCACACTGCTACATCTTTGTCTCCAAAGGGTAGTGGGTGGATTTGAACCACCAACTTTTCCGTTAGCAGCTAAGTGCTTTAACCACCATGCCACCAGGGCTCCTAACGTTTCGAACAGGGAGTCAGAAATGTTCCAGAGATAAGTGATCCTCTAAAGACGCTTATATCCCATCTTACTGTCATTGCCCTGGAAAAAGGCCCTGGAACAATGTTTACATAATAACAATTTACCCTAAAACACAGCTGCCAGTCTGACCCCAGAGTTCCTGTTTCTCAAAACCGACTGCACACGGACAATTCTTCAAAAGAGCCCGAAGCCTGAGGCAAAACAGTCTCCACTGAGTTGGTTACTAGGCTATTATTTGATGTAAAGGTGACTTTATGAAACCAGGTTCTTCAAGGCTCAAGGTTCAAAAGGACACCAAAGGGCAAATTGCCTGGGTGGGTCA
Organism: Loxodonta africana; assembly: GCF_030014295.1. NCBI lineage: Eukaryota > Metazoa > Chordata > Mammalia > Proboscidea > Elephantidae > Loxodonta > Loxodonta africana. The sequence goes on along the minus strand of NC_087354.1, from coordinate 47,991,696 downwards.
CGCCAACTCCACTGACCCCAGAAACTGGATTCCAGGAGAATTAAAGTGGTTTCTCACCAGGCATCAGAGCTGCAGTGATCCCAAACAATCCAAGTCACGTCCTATTCACCTCCAGGGCTGCTCGTTTTAAGGAACGAGAGCTGGTGCAGGGTAGATGTTCTGTATTTGTGGCTGCGTGGGTTGTTGTCGTTTGTTTGATGAACTGCAGAAAAACAAAAAACCCGCTGCCATCAAGTCAATTTCGACTCACAGTGACCCTATGGGACAAAGAAGAACTGCTCCATAGGGTTTCCAAGGCTGTAAATCTTTCCAGAAGCAGACTGCCACAGCTTTCTCCTGTGGAGCAGCTGGTGGGTTTGGTTATCAGGGGAGCACTTTAACCACTGCACAACCAAGGCTCCTTATGAACTGTGGAGAGGTAAGGAACTCAGACTCTTATTATAACCCATGGCTGTGGAGTCGATTCTGTCTCATAGCGGCCCTATAGGACAGAGTAGAACTGCCTCGTACGGTTTTCAAGGAGTCCCTGGTGGATTCAAACTACCGACCTTTTGGTTAGCAGCCCTAGCTCTTAATCACTATGGCACCAGGGTTTCCACTCTTACTGTAGTATTCTTATTTTTCTAATTAAAAAAAAATTTTTTTTAAGCATTTGATCTATGGAGCTTGGAATATATATTAAAATTCACTCAAAAGGAGACATGCTTTTGAGCTGAGGTCCTATTTTCCAATTTCTTTTTCTCTCATTTTGGGTCTGGCAGGAGGTTTTTATATTGCCTCCCAGATGTGGGGACCAGCCACTGTGTAGCGCTTATAAAGAACAAATGGGTTTTGAAAAAAATTAAACAATTCTTTTCCAAGATGCTCCTGGCTTTAAAAACACAGTCAGCTAGCTCAAATTTTAGATACTCAGTTCAAGGTCATGAAATGCCTCTCACCTCTCATCTCTGCTTTCTCAACCCTTGTGCTCCACCGAGTCCCAACCCACTTCTTTCACTGCCTTCTCAGACTATCTTGCTTCCTCCACTCTTTCCTTGCTCTGTGTTCTCCTGACACAGTGTAACACTTCCAATCAGCAGACATTATTACATGGTGTTGACAGATAAGGAACCCAAGATGCTGGTGTGAGGGCCAGAGCAGGGCTCAATGAGGACATTCATTGCCAGCTGTCTCTGGGGAGTGAATGAAGAATGTAGAAAGGGGCCAGGAAAGCAGAGAAGAAAGGCTTTCTAAACAAGCCAAGAAGCACAGAAGTCATAAAGGAAAAATGAGCACATTTGACAATATGAAATATTTAAAACTTCTGAATGGCAAATGATATCACAAAGTCAGAAGACAAATGACAGAGTGGAGAAAAATATTTACAACACATGCAGGAGATAAAGGGTAAATGTCCTTATTATACAGAAAGCACTCTACAAATTAACAAGAAAAAAATGAGAAGTCCAATATAAAAAATGGGTTAAGGTTTGAAAAGGCAATTTACAGGCAGAAAGTGCAAACCTCCAAAAAAAAAAAAAACATAAAGTGATGGTTGGCCTTATGGAAATGCAACTTAAAACAGTGAGGCACTATTTTTTGCCTATCAGTTTGGAAAAAATTAAAAGACGACATCCAGTAAGAAAATGAATGTGCTCATATCATACATTGTTGGTGTATATCACCACAACCTTTAGAACGTATTTTTGCAATGCCTATCAAAATTAACATGTGCCATTCCCTCTGACCCAGCAGTGGGGACCTCATACCACCTAGAAAGCAGTGCTAGGAGCAGCATGCATCCTTTGGACCTGGGGTTCCTATGTGGAGAGGCTCCTAGTCCAGGGGAAGACTGATGACAAGGGCCTTCCTCCAGAGCCAACAGAGAAAGCCTCCCCTGGAGCTGATGCCCTGAATTTGGACTTCTAGCCTACTAGATAGACCGTGAGAAAATTAATATCTCCCTATTGAAACTACCCACTTGTAGTATTTCTGTTACAGCAGTACTAGATGACTAAGACACTGACGTCAGATATGAACCATACCTAACTGTTCTAACTTAGTATAAATTTCAACTTAAAGACAGACTTAGTAATGGAACTAATCTGTAATCTCCGGACCGCCTGTATTTTTTAAAAAAGCATGTGCATATGAAGAGAAAAAGTATGATAGATGAATTAGCTCATGCAAACGTGGAGAAAATAAAAAGAGGAATGCACACCGGATTGTTAACAGCAATTTAGTCTGGGAAATGGAAAGAGTGGTCTGGTGAGTATTTGCGTAGGACTTTCTTTTTAAGCATAGTTGGGTTATGGTTGGTGTTTGCTCTATGTTGTTTTTCAGTAATTTTTGCGTAAATTATAAGATGCATTATCATTGGAAGGATGTTTATGACAACTGATCAAGCTGTTGCACACCCATTTTGCACTGTTTTAGGCACTGTACTGGGGAATGTCCACGTAGTATTTTATTTTATCCTCACACCCCTTCTGCAGGTGAAGGTGGCATTTAAAGAGCTGAGGTGACCTGTCCACTCTCACTGTGGTCATGGCCTGTAGCCAATTCGAAGCAAACATGTGGTCAACACAGGTGATACCCAGAGTGTTATGGACTTGATTTAAAGCCCCCAATATGATAAACCCCTCTTAAAGTACATGAGGAAACCCTGGTGGCGTAGTGGTTAAGTGCTACAGCTGCTAACCAAAGGGTCAGCAGTTCGAATCCACCAGGCGCTCGTTGGAAACTCTATGGGGCAGTTCTACTCTGTCCTATAGGGTCGCTATGAGTCGGAATCGACTCGATGGCACTGGGTTTGGTTTTTTTTTTTTTGTTTTCCTGGGCTGAAGTCAATTCCCTCTCCTGATTTACCCATGTCCTGGCTTTGTAGAGACACCATGCTCCAATCAGGGGACCCAAGTGAGGGGGTGTCATGAATTGAACTGTGTACCCCAAAAGTGTGTATCAACTTGGCTAGGCCATGATTCCCAGTATTGTGTGACTGTCCACCATTTTGTCATCTGATGTGATTTTCCTATGTGTTGTAAATCCTATCTCTATGATGTTAATGAGGTAGGATTAGTGGCTGTTATGTTAATGAGGCAGGACTCAATCTGCAAGATTAGATTGTATTTTGAGTCAATATCTTTTGAAATATAAAAGAGAGAAGCGAGCAGAGAGACATGGAGAACTGATACCGCCAAGAAAGCAGCACCGGGAGCAAAGCTCGTCTTTCGGACCCAAGGTTTCTGTGCTGAGAAGCTCCCAGACCAGGGTAAGATTGATGACAAGGATCTTTCCCCAGAACGGACAGAGAGAGAAAGCCTTCTCCTAGAACTGGCACCCTGCATTTGGATTTATAGCCTCCTAGACTGTTTTTTTTTTTTTTTTAGACTGTGAGGGAATAAATTTTTCTTTGTTAAAGCCACCCACTGGTGGTATTTCTGTTATAGCAGCACTACATGACTAAGACAGAGGGCAAGATGAGAGTAGAGGCTTGAAGTACTGGAAAGCAACTTTACCGCCCACCCACTTAATCCCAGATTAAGGAAAAGCAAATGGTGGTCCAAGTGTGTCAACTGCCCACATTTTCAACAATGCTTTCAATGCTTTTTCCATTTCTTTCTCAGGACACCTCCACAGCTGCCAGTTTCCTAGAACCCCCCTTTCCAAAGCCAGCAACCCTTGCCCAAGGCTGTGGCAATGACTGCAGACCCCTGGAGAGTCTAAATCTCTACTAGGACTGTCTATGGGATGGGAGGCCAGTCTTCCTGGTTGGAAGAGAGTCTGTGTAGGGTCAAAGATGACAAAGGTAGCTGGGAACCAGGGGAGCAGGTGACATCTGAGATGGGAGGGGGTAAGGGGTACAGGAAAGCCAGTCGTAGTCATTTTGAAATGAGTCTGCCTGAGTCATTAAAGGAAAAAAAAAAAAGACAAAAGGGGTTTCTGGAGCCACAAAGCAACCCCAGGGAATAAGGTATCCCAGATAATATTGTAAAAAAGAGCAAGGACAGCTAAACACCTTAGTTTGTGCTTAAATGAGTCTGTGTGTGTGTGCACTCGCACGTGCGCTCGCACACACGGTGGAGGCACAGGCTGCCCCATCTTTTCTTACTTGCCAAATTCCCATCATTTGATTCATGTATCAGGGCATTTGCCTCACCCTGTAAATCTCCCCAACTTCCCGTGTGAGACTCTCCCCTCCTCCCTTACCCCAGCCCCCAGTGCAGGCCAATGTCTCAGCTTCACCAGGGGGTGGACAGATTGCCTAAGATCATTCAGTCTTGCACATCAAACTGAGTCTGCTTTCCTAAGACAGCAGCCCTCCTTAGCTCAGCTCAGGGAGCCCTTTTCCTGAATTTTTTTTTTGGAACCAAGGCACCTCACGTTGGACTTGAACTTCCAACCTTTCAGTTAGCAGCCAAGCCACCCAAGGATGTCCTCAGGGTGCCCTTTGGAAAGTCCCTGAGTGACGCCAGATAATAGCTTTCAAACTTTTTTCACTGCAACCCTCAGTAGAAATACATGTTCCGTCACAACCCAGTACATACGCATGCACACACATGAACAGAAGTGTCAACAAACAATACTTAATACTTAGCCTAATTACATGTGGTGCACTCTGATTATTTTCCATCCTATTCTTTTCTTTTTCATTTTTTAAAACGTTTGTCACTGCTCACAACTCAGTGGATTTCAACACCAATGACTTAAGACCAGCCCTTTGAAAATCACATTCAAGGCTACTGAATTATGTAGACATTATGGTCACAAGCCATGTGTGCTACAGGAAAAACCAGAACGATGGGCACATGGTGGTCAAAAGCCACCCCTTGGGCCTGCATTGGTGAGAGATACTGGTCAACCACAGGGCTGACTGTACTGAGTCGTATGATGAAAGGGACCCGTCTAGGTCTAGAATAAAAATAAGATTAATTATTGAGGGCTTCCTGTGCCAGGCATTGTTCTAAGTGCTTCACACCAATTAAGCATTTAATCCTCACAACAACACCGTACCATATGTAGCATTATTAATCTCTGATGGACAGAGTTTGAGTAACCTAACATCCGGGAAACAGCTAGTAAGTGCAAAACCAGGTATCAAACTCAAGTAGGCTGGCTCTAGAGCCCCCAATTCTTAAGGACCACACCTACTAACTCCCTACTGCAGGCATTTGCAGACCTTTCACTACGGGCCATTTTGGCATCTTTTCAGCAGCAGCTACTGGCCAGAATTCCACAGTGGACTAGAGTAGAGCCGGGACTCCTGTGGTCACCAGTCCAGGACCCTTTAATTCTGGTGGTCTTGGGCAGAGATTGTCAGCAAGAGGACTCGAGAGCATACCTTCAACATGCACTTACTGAGCACCTCAACCAAGAAGGTCAGGGCTGGAAGGCACCTCAGAAATTACCCAGTTCCTTGCTGCTGTTGTTTGCTGCCATTGAGTCAGCCCTAGTCAAGGTGACCCCATGCACAACTGCATTAACCCACTGCTTCATCCTGCACCATCCCCAAGATCGATTGTGGAGCCAACCATTGGGATCCATAGAGTTTTCACTGGCTGGTATTCGGAAGTAGATTGTCAGATCTTTCTTCCTAGTCCATCTTAGCCTGAAAGATCTGCTGAAACCTGTTCAGCATCTTAGCAACACACAAGCCTCCACTGAAACAAAAGTGTGGTGGCTGTGCACGAGGCGCACTGGCGAGGAATTGAACCCAGGTCTCCTGCATGGATCCAATACCATAGGCACTTTCTTATGGGGTAAAAAGACAGTTTTGTCCATTTCAGATATGGAATTTTTACATAAGTTTATACTAAAGCAAAAAAGTTTTGCTGCTAAAACAAGTTTCTCATTTGTATTAATTTTTGGCCCCTGCTCTAATCCAAACATCTCCCTCCGCTCATTTTATTGTTGAAGAAACCAAGAGCTGGAACTTGCCCAAGGTCCTGCTGCTCCTTATGGCTGAGCTTAGGCTAGGAATGCAATCTTAGCTCTTTTTGCTTGGTATCAAAGCTCCTGCTCACCCCTTAAATGAACCCCCGACTATTCACGATGTAACTTGAGGGCACAAATTCCAGTAAGTTTTCTATGTCCCCTTCCCATCCCTTCCAACTCTTCTTTTTCCACCCCTAACTTGGCCCCATTTCACCATTATCAGGAGCCCAGACTGGACCCCTATGCCTTCCAGGCCTCCAGCCCCAGGCTCCAGGTCCTTGGAGATAACCCCTGGACAGATTAAACCTCAGGGGCCCTTTGCCCCTGACCTCCTGGCTCACCCCACTCCCTTTGCCCGGCCCACTCCCATCCCCAGTGACCCACTGTCGTCTCCTGGGGTTGTTTACTGAAGCGTTTCAGGCCCCCCTGGGATCCCAGACCTGCTTGTCCCCAGCCTCCCCAAACACAACAAATGCCTTTGCTCACGCTGCCCTGGCCAGGTGATAACTTTTGCTGTCAACACATCTGCCAGGAAGACACGCAAATTCAACATGCAAACCAGGATTATTTCAGGGGTTTGGGGTCCCCCCCCTAGAATCTGTTTTCCATGCCCACAAAGGGCAGTCCTAATGGTGGAACTCAGACCTCCAGACCCAGAGCAGCTTTGGGCTGAGGTAGGGCCGGGTTGGGAAGTTGGAGGGGAGGGGGAGAAGGGGGAACCACAGCCTAGTGTCTGCCAGGGTTGTCTAGGTGATGGGGGAGGAGGGGGTGAGGGAGAAGTGGGGCCTGAGCTGACATGAACGTTTCCAATCTTAACATCATCTAATAGCTCCTGCTCCCTCTTCTGCTCCCAATAGCTCAGCCCCCGATGGGAGAAGGGTGGCAGGAGCCTGGATCCTTCCCCATCTTTTTACCCTAAAACCCGGGGTTCTGTGACTCATGGCAAGTAGAATGTCAGCCCTGAAAAAGGACTCTGGAAAAATAACCTTGTGGACCAGCGGCTTTTCAAGCAGGTTTATAGCAACAGATCTTTAATTCAAAGGAAATCTTACCCAGAACCCTAATCTGGAAAACAGACACATGGAGCGCCACTCCCCCACCCCCACCCCACTCCCCCACCCCCACCCTGCCCCCCCCCAGACCGCAGGATTGCAACACTCAGAATGTAAAAACCACTGGTCTGGCCCCAACCCTCATTGTACAGATGGCAAAACTGAGGACCCCCAGGCAGGTACGTGCTCAAGGACACCCACCAAATGAGTTCAAGGCAGAACCAGGATTGAAAGGGGCCTCCCATGACCATAGCGGAGCAAGTAGAGAGAAGCAGAACGCTTGAGGCCGCAGGGAAGAGGAAGGGGCCACAGGCTGCCTTAAACCCAAATCAAACCCACTGCCATTGAGTCAATTCTGACTCACAGCGACCCTATAGGACAGGGTAGAACTGCCCCATAGGGTTTTGAAAGCTGTTAATCTTTACGGAAGCACTGCCATGTCTTTCTTCCGCTGTACAGAAGAACTGCCGAGCTTTCAGTTAGCAGCTGAGCTGCTTAGCCACTGTGCCACCAGGGCTCCGCACGCTGTCTTAGGACCCAGGAATAGCTCAATCTACTGGGACAACAGAACTCCTTCATTGTAGGAAGAAGACACTGAGGTCCAGAGAGGGGGCAGTGGCTTGTTAGTAGAGTGATCATACTAAGGAGATATATTTGAACATCTGGCTTTTTAGCTGGCTTATATAGTAAGTCTTTGATGAAATTCGGAGGTGCCAGATGGTAAAGGGGAGGGCACCCGCCTGGGAGTTTTATATCCCCTCGGTTACAGGCAAGCCCCGTGACCTTGGGAGATTTATGTTAAAGAGCCAAAGGGATCATCCTCTGGTTTGCAAGAGGTCCAGAAGAATAATAGGATTAAATGGTGCGGCAGTGTGTTTTATATTACTTCTAAGTGTCAGGGGCCTCCTTTTAGAGAGGCGGTAGATAAGCACACTGGTGTAAAGACTGACATTGATGGTGGGTTTCAAAGATACCTTTTCTTTTTCATTTTTTATGGCTAATTATAAAGTAACACATAGCCATTTCAGAAAATGTGTGGAAGTATGGGGGGAAAGCAGGAAATAAAGTCACCCATAAACACATCACTCAGAAGCAACCATTGTACATTTCCTCTCAGTCTTTTTTCTTTGTACAAACCAGATGGTATTTGCAGATTTTAAAAAATGTTAATTAAAGATTAATATTTGAATTTTAGAATACTACAGCTAAAGCTAAAGATCCATTTGACCAGCACTTTCAACCCTGGACTCTTCCCATCATCCCATAGATAACCGCTGGTTCCTTGGGTGTACATATTTCCGTATATTATGATGTATGTTGTTGTTAGCGGCCATCGAGTCAGACCCCAACTCATACTGCCCCCATGCTGACAGATAGGCCATGCCTGCCGGGAGGCGCATTGGTAAGGAATCGAATCTGGGTCTGCCACGTGGAAGGTAAGAATTCCACCACTGACTCTCCATTGCCCCCTAGTCTATGTATCCAATGGGAAGCGTAGGGTTTTTGTTTTTAATATGTCTATGTGTGTGTCTGGTTTCATAATGGCATAATGTGTTTTCTCTGTAATTTGCTTTTTTTCACTCATTTATTTTGACTGTTGTATTATTCCATCTTATGTGTAATCCACTTTATCTATACTTCTGGTTCTCGATCGACATGTAGGTTGGCTCCAATTTTGTGCTACAACAAGGAGCCTGGGTGGCACAAGCAGTTTGTAATCAGCTGCCAACCAAAAGATGAATGTCCTTGTAAATCCATACCTCCTCTTTACTTGATTATAAAAATTTTTTAATTTTATTTATTTATTTTTATTGTGCTTCAGGTGAAAGTTTACAGCTCATGTTAATTTCTCATTCAAAAATTTTTGTATAAATGAACAATTCAAAATTATTGTTTTGTGGTATTGGTTGCAATCCCCACAATGTGACAGATGCTCCCCCTTTCCACCCTGTGTTCCCTGTGTCCATTCGCCCAGTTAAATTTTTTAATTTTACATTTTTTACAACCTACTGGATGAAAATGACTTTTCATTATTGTCTTAGTATGACTTTCCCTGATTATTAGTATAGTTTTTAAAGCATATTTTCATATTTCTTACTTATTCCAAAAATTAATTTATGGGGCATTTTGTATATTTAGGCCACTACCATCTTTCATTTACATGTGCTGTAAATGTTTTTCCCAATCTGCTGATTATCTTTTAAATTTGTTTGCAAAGTCTTTTAATCTCTCCTTTCCTTTATGGTTTTTGGCTTTTTGTTAAAAAATATGTTTGATCTATCTGTTCCTCTAAATTTTAAAAATACTTTAACGGTTAAATCTTGAATCCATCTGAAATTTATTTTTGTGTTTGTGTGTGATAAGGATCTAATTTTCTTGTTTCTCATATGAATAGTCAATTGTCCCAGTATCAGTTACTGAATTTCTCCTGTTGTTCGTTGCCTTTGAGTCAGTTCTGACTCATGGCGACCCCATGTGTGCAGAGCAGAACTGCTCCCGAGAGCTTTTAAGGCTGTGACCTGTGGGAAGCAGTTCACCAGGCCTGTCTTCTGAGGCAGCTCTGGGTGCATTTGAACTGCAACATTTTGGCTACTTATCTAGCACTTAACCATTTGTGCTAGCCAGAGACTACTTCATTGCTTTGCTCCCCTTTGGTTTTGCATACAAGTGTTTCCTGTTAGATATATTTTTGTCCTTAAATAGAACACAACATCTGAGAGGTTTTGTTTTGTTTTGTTGGGGGAAGGGTAAGCTTTTTAAAATACTTTTATGTCTGAAAATACCTCTATTTTACTCACATTTAAATGATAACCTGTCTGGCTATAAAATCATAAATTCAAATTCCCTTACTTTAACATTTTGAAGGCATTGAAGGTATTTTTTTCTGTGAGCATTTAGAATTTCTTCCTTATTCTTGAGAGCCTAAAATTTCACAATGATGAGCCTGGATATGGGTTTTAAAATTATATTATTTAGTATCTGGCCTTTTCAATCTGAAGACATATATATATGTATTTTTAATTCTAGGAAATCCTTGGTTATTTTTTCTTCCAATATTCTCTCCCCTCTACTACCTCTGCCCCTAATTCTGGAATTCTTCTTAGTTGGATATTGGCATTTCTAATCTATCCCCCACATTTTTAAGTTTTCTTTTTACCATTCTTCTCTATCACTTTGTGCTGCATTCTAAAAGAATTCCTGGGTCTCATCTTCCAGTTCTATAATTTACTCTTTTATAGTGTTTAGTCTAAGGAGCCCTGGTGGCTCAGTGGTTAAGCACTTGGCTGCTAACTGAAATGCTCACAGTTTGGACCCACAGTCCACTCTGTGGGAGAAAGATGTGGCAGCCTGCTTCTATAAAGACTGCAGCTTTGGAAACCCTATGGGTCAGTTCTGCTGTGTCCTATAGGGTCACTATGACTCAAAATAGACTCGATGGCAGTGGGTTTGGGCTTGGCTGTGTTCAGTCTGCTATTAGTCCATCTACTTTTTAAATTCGATAATTATATCTTTCATTACAAGGTCGTTAATTGGTGCTTTTTCACAACCAGCTGTCCCTGTTTCGTGAATGAAATACTTTTTCTTATCTCTCTGAGGATTTATAATTACGTTTATTTTTATGTACTGTTCTGGTTACCTTATTAACTTTCTTTCCTCAGGTATGAGTTTTGTTTTTTGGTCTGTGATCTCTTTTTTATCGTTTTGGTATCCTCAAGAGTGTGTTCATTCTTGACTGTGTGTGCATTTTTGCAATTGCAATGTCTTGTTAAGCTGACAGCTGCCTCTGGCTGAGCAACTTGCCTACGGGAAGGGGCTTAACAGCTGCTGGAGCTTGTGCTCCATACTATTATGATGGGCAGGACCTGCTGCTGGGTGGGGAACCTCAGCAGCTGGTCTTCTAGACTTGATGTTTTTCATTCCTCAAAGACTTCAACAGCCACTTAGTAACTGGCCATTTCTCAGTAATGCAAGTAACTATTCCCAAGTTCTTCCACACAGAGAGTACATAGAGGAATGGGAGGTTGACAGGCCTGGCTGCACCTACTAGAGTTGCCCCAGTTAACTCCCCTATCAGTTGCCCCTGGGAACTCTTTTGCTTCCAACTTTCTTCCATCACCTCTGAACACGGAACATCTTGGTGCTTCTCCCTCTTTTGGAGTGGCTCATTTCAGCTGTTGTGTTTCATCCTTTAACACAATTCTGTGTGCTTTCAGTCTCACAGAGCTTCCTCACAGTTTTGGACTATAAAGAAAGCACCTTTTTGCTTTTGAATATGTATCTTGCCCCTGTCTTTTCCAAGGTTGAGAGTGGGCTCAGTCTGCCATATTAATATAAATATAATTTAAAATGTTGTATTTTTCCACTTGCTGTTATAAAAACGTGGAGTCCTGGTGGTGCAGCGGTTAAGAGCTATGGCTGCTAGCCAAAAGATCGGCTGTTCAAATCTACCAGCCATTCCTTGGAAACATTATGGGGCGGGTCTACTATGTCCAATAGGGTTGCTATGAGTTGGAATCGACTCAACAGCAATGGATATTGTAAAAAACATATTCTACTGTAACACATATACCACAAATAGGTGGCTTTAAAGAACAAAATTTATTTTCTTACAGTTCTGGAGGCTAACAGTCCAGATCAGGCCAGTAGCCCCAGGCCTTCCTTGGTTCCGTGGTGATCCTCACATGGCATTTGTCTTCCTCCATGTGTGCATCTTTCTATGTCTAATCTGCTCTTTTAATAATTCAGAAGTGATTAGATTTAGAATCCACTCTACTTGGGTATGATCTAATTAACAGAACAAAGAAAACCCTATTTCCAAACAGGATTACATCCATAGGTATAGGAGTTAGGATTCCAACACATATTTTGAGGAGACACAGTTTAATCCACAACACATATTTTCAGATATCTGGATATAAATTATGTGTATGTTTTCTAGCCCTGTCTACTGACAGGGCCTAGAGACAATGACATTTTGATAATAAACAACACATCTATTGCCCAGATCTTGGTTTCTATACACCATTAGCCACTAAAATCAACCAAGGTTTCTTTGAAAAAATAACTGATTCTAGGGCTGAGTCATGGGACATACAAGATAAATGTGGAACATCTTCTCGTTCCAGATAGTATGGACATGCTAAAAAAAAAAATGATGGAGTTATGTCAAAGGACATAGCCAACTTGAAGGGGGTCCCACTGGCCAAATCTGGGACAGTAAAGCATCACATTAAATAATGATATAAGAAAATATAACTCATGAATAAAATAGGAATCCACATATCTATGCTGACATAAATAAAGAAACAAATAAATGGGGGAGAAGAGAAAACTCTTCCTTAGAGTAGAATTCCAACTGATAAGTGAGGAATTATAAAAGCACCACTAGTTTTATCAACCATTGGTGATCCTTGTTCCAAGCAAGGATCACCAATGGTTGATAAAACTAGTGGTGAATGATGGTGGCATCAGACCTCACCTAACTTCAGGGGGAGAAAGGAGAATCGAGATCAGCCCAAGGCTGACTCCTGTGATGTGGAGGTCAGGCATACTTCCATTCTTCAACCTTTTTACTGATTCTGACACCAGCTGTCCTCCCCATGGCACTCTTTACTTCTCTGCTGGGTTGAACAATTTGCTGCCATGGCCACACAGAACTCACAAACTGTACTGACAGTTAAGCGATTTATTAAGGAAGTAACAGGCTACACCTCAGGGTCAGGATCAGGAAGCTTGTAGGCAAAGTCTGGAAGGCTCCCTGAAGTAGAAAGCGCATTCCTCCCTTCTTCAGTGCAGGACAGCGTTCTCAGCTCTTCTCGGCTGGCTGTGTAAGCAAGCAGGCCCTTCTCTCTGCGGTGCATTCCCCCTCTCCACTGTGCAGGCCTCCTCTCGGCACCCTCAAGACAGGCCTCCATTTAGCTGTGCTTGCCGCCTCTCAGCCATGCAGGCCTCTCGGCCTTCAACTTCCTTGCCATCGGCCTCTCCACCACTAACCAACCCAGCTCATAGCGAGTGTATCAGCTTTGTTCAGCTCTCTTAGCTGCATTCCTAGAAGGTGTTTCTCTCGTCACCACCAACTTTCCTGCAGGGCCCTGTCATGGATTGAATTCTGTGCCCAAAAATACGTGTATCGATTTGACTAGGCCATGATTCCCAGTATTGCGTGATCATCCACCATTTTGTCATCTGATGTGATTTTCCTATGTGTTGTAAATCCTATCTCTATGATCTTAATGAGATGGGATTAGTGACAGTTATGTTAATGAGGCAGAACTCAGTCTACAAGATTAGATTTTGTCTTAAACCAATTTCTTTTGAGATATAAAAGAGAGAGGGGAGGAGAGAGACATGGGACCTCACACCACCAAGAAAGCAGCGTCAGGAACAGAGGGCATCCTTTGGACCCAGGGTTCCTGTGGAAAAACTCTGTGACCAGGGAAGATTGATGACAAGGATCTTCCCTCCGAGCTGACACAGAGAGAAAGCCTTCCCCAGGAGCTGACACCCTGAATTTGGACTTTTAGCCTACTGGACTGTGAGAGGATAAACTTGTTTGTTGAAGCCATCCACTTGTGGTATTTCTGTTACAGCAGCACTAGATGACTAAGACATGGAACCTTCTGGATCTCATACTGTCTTCAGTGTTACAACCCTTGACCAGTGTAACAGCTCTTTTAGGAGGTTAATGACCTTCTCTCTGCTTCTCCTCTCTTCTTTCCTCCCTTGCATTTTCTTCTTTCTTTCTGAAACCTCTGTGGGGTTAAAAAAGTATATATGCAGATTCCTTGTCAGTTTCAAGGCATGGCCCTCCCCATAGGCCAGTCCCCTCAGTGGACCACAGTCACTTCATTTGCATAGTCTATAGTCATTTCATTTGCATAGTCTATAGGAAACCCTGGTGGTGTAGTGGTTAAAAGCTATGGCTGCTAACCCAAAGGTCAGCAGTTCGAATCCACCAGGTGCTCCTTGGAAACACTATGGGGCAGTTCTACTCTGTCCTCTAGGGTCGCTATGAATCAGAATCAACTCGACCGCAATGGGTTTTTTTAATAGTATATTGACCAATCCCTGCAAGGTGAGTAAAATATTGTACTTTTGCAAATAACACAGGTATTCTGCGTTTGTTTGCCAACTGCACCCTCCCCCTACGAGGTATTTTCATAAGCGCACTATGCCAATAAAAATAAAAATTGGCATAGCACACTTATGAAACTACCTTGGGGGTGGGGAGGAGGGCACAGCTGGCAAACAGACGTAGAATACCTACGTCCATTATTTGCGTAAAAATCAGTAGATTAATCACAGGTTGGCTGCCACCTGGGGCCAGACAAAGTGTCAGATCACCCTCAAGTTGTTTGCCGCTTACCCAGGAAATGTCAATCAACCTGGACAAAAGTAACAAATCCTCTGGGGTAGAAAAGTAGGGCAAAGGTAACTCCTCAAGGCTTGGGGGAGAAATCTCTCAAGCTGTTTTTCTAAAGAACCAAGTCAAAAGGCCACGTAATGGAACTTTCACCACAAGTGGGTAAAAATTTGATAAGAAACAGGGTATTTGCTTAATCTTAATGTATCTCCCCACAAGATATGTATTAATTATAAAGGAGAAGTGGTAAGTTAGCTGTGGGAAAGGAAACCTGGCAATCACCACCTTAGGTGATCAAAGTTAACATCCCCAGTCAAGGGATAGGGAGACATCAGGTGCTTCCGGATTGGATAACAGCATGCCATCACCTCTGTCACATTCCTGACCAAAATGCATAACCAGAATCTAATCATGAAGAAACATCAGACAAACCCAAATCGAGGGACATTCTACAAAATAACTGACCTGTTCTTTTCAAAAGTGTCAAAATCATGAAAGACAAGAAAAGGTTTGAGAAACAGTTTTGAATCAAAGGAGACTGCAGAGACCTGACAACCAAATGTAGCATGCAGTGCTTGATCGCATCTTAGGCCAGAAATTTGCTTTTTTCCTTTTTGTATAAAGGATTTTATTGGGACAATCGGTAAACCGTTTATGCCTGTGGATTCGTTAATGGTATGCACCATTGTATCATAGGAACTCTGGTGGCACAGTGGTTAAGAGCTTAGCTACTAACCAAAAGGTCGGCAGTTCAAACCCACCTACCACTCCTTGGAAATCCTATGAGGCAGTTCTATTCCATCCTTATACGGTCTCTGTGAGTCGGAATCAACTCGAAGGCTATGAGGTTTTTTTTTTTTGGTATCGTTAATTTCCTGATTTTGATTATTGTTATGTAAAATAGTCTTTGTTTTTAGAGAAAACACACTGAAGTATTTAGGGGTAAACAAACCCAAAATGCACACATACACAGGCACATATTTTCATGCTATTAAAAATTCTTCCATAAACATCTTCTATAGGGGGCTGCGTAAGACTTCATTGTCTGGGTGCCTTGTAATTCACTTAAGACCTTCATGTTGACGTTCTAATTATTTCTCATTTTTCCCTATGAGAAATAATACTGAAATAAGCACCCTTGTATTTAATAATCTGTCCACATTTCAGGTTTCTTTAGATAAATCCACAGAAGTATTTACTAATAATCCATACCCAGTTTACTACTGGTTATGAACATTTTTAGATTCTTGATACATAGTTGACTTGTGTGACTTGGCATAACCTAATCATGTTTTTTTTAATCATGTTTGGGAAACCCTGGTGGCGTAGCGGCTAAGTGCTACGGCTGCTAACCAAAGGGTCAGCAGTTGGAATCTGCCAGGCGCTCCTTGGAAACTATGGGGCAGTTCTACTCTGTCTTACAGGGCCGCTGTGAGTCAGAATTAACTGGACGGCAATGGGTTTAATCATGTTATGCATATTCTTATTCATTTGAAAGTTTTGCTAAGAATTATATTTCATATTGTCTTAATTGGCATTTCCTTAACCATTACAAAGGATGACTTTTTTCCACTAAAGGTAGAAGATTTTGCAAGTGTTTGTTCCTGGTTCCTGGAGGGATTATGACAGTCACACATTCCTCTCCTGGGTGAGAATAGCAAAGCTGTTGGCAACTTCGAAGAAGTAATAAGCAGTGATTACCATACTATAGCATGCTGTCAAGTCACTTGTGACACAATCACATTATGGCACAAGATTGAAATGACAATTTATTTAAACTCCTAGAAGTAGAACACACAGTATCTCCAGGGACGGATAAAGTGGGTGATGGGAGGAGGTAATTTCATTGCCTGCTTGTTTATCTACTCCCTCTTCTCCCTTCAAAATATTGATAATACAATGTGTATATGAGTTTGCCAGGCATAAAGAGGATTCAGAGCTAGGAGGCAAGCCGTCTTTCCTCTGAGAGTGTACACTCTAGTGAGGGCAACAAGATTCATGCCTCCTGATTCCAGGGCAAGGGGGCCAAGCCTGCATCCAAGGTCTTCCAACATGGCCCCAGCCACCCTTTACAAGCATCCCTGCACTGTCTACTAATCTGATCGCTGTTTTTCTCTGAAAAGCCCCTCACTTTTCTTCTCAGTATCTTGCTGTACCTGGAGTTCCCTTACTTCAGGGCCCCTCATCTAACCTGATCATCCTTCAAGTCCCAACTCAAACGCCACCTCCTTGAAGAAGTCTCCCCTGCCCGACCCTCCAACCACACACACAACAATTAGATGTGATGGGGTCCTTCTCTGAGCTCCCTCTGTACTCTCCACTCTTCCGTGACACTCGGCACTTTAGACTTGGCACTGTGACTGTCATTATACTTGTCATATGTCTTCAGATGGTCTGTGAGACCCTAGAGGGCAGGAGCAGGTCTGACTCACCTTTGCTTCCCCATGCCACTGAGCACAGATCCTGGTGTGTAGAAGGCACTCAGTGAACGCCGGGATGAGGGGATGAATGAACACATACATACAATATCTTACATTTTACAGTTTGCCCCACATCTTCGATGTGTGCATAGTGTGCAAAAGACTAGACTACCTCAATCCATTGCTGGTGGGAATGTAAAATGGTGCAGCCACTGTAGAAAACAGTTTGGTGGTTTCTCAAAAAAAATAAACATAAAATTACCATATGACCCAGCAATCCCAGTCCTAAGTATATACGCAGAAGAAGTGAAGTCTGGAACTCAAACAGAAACCTGTACGCTAATTTCATTACAGTACTTTTCACAATAGCTAAAAGGTGGAAACAACTGAAATGTTCATCAACAGAGGAATGGATAAGCAAAATGTGGTATATACATATAATGGACTATTATGCAGCGAAAAAAAGAAATGATGTTCTGATGTATCCCACAACATGGATGAATCTTAAAAACATGCTGAGTGAAACAAGTTAGTCGTTAAGGGACAAATAATGTATGATCTCACTTATATGTTGTTGGTGGTATTAGGTGCCGTTGATTTGGTTCCGACTCATAGCAACCCTATGTACAACAGAACGAAATGCGGCCTAGTCCTGTGCCATCCTCACAATTGTTGTTATGCTTGAGCTCTTTGTTGCAGCCACTGTGTCAGTCCATCTCATTAAGGGTCTTCTTTTTCATTGACCCTCTACTTTACCAAGCATGATGTCTTTCTCCAGGGACTGGTCCCTCCTGATAACGTGTCCAAAGTACTTGAGATGAAGTCTGGCCATCTAAGGAGCACTGTGGCTATACTTCTTCCAAGACAGATTGGTTTGTTCTTCTGGCAGCCCATGATATATTCAATATTCTTTGCCAACACCATAATTCGAGGCATCAATTCACTTATATAAAATAAGCAAATATATAGAAACCAAAGACTATTAATGGTTACTAGGGAGGGGAACCCTGTTGGCTTAGTGGTTAAGTGCTACGGCTGCTAGCCAAAGGGTCAGCAGTTTGAATCCACCAGGCGCTCCTTGGAAACTCTATGGGGCAGTTCTACTCTGTCCTATAGGGTCTCTATGAGTCGGAATCGACTTGATGGCACTAGGTTTGTTTTTTTTTGGCACTAGGTTTGTTTTTTTTTGTTTAGGGAGGGGAGAGAAATGGTGAGTTCTTGTCACAGGGAGACATTGAGTTTATGTTAATGGTGGTGGAATGTTTTGGAAAAGGATAGTGATAATGGTGGCATGACATGAAAAATGTAATCAATGTCATTGAGTTGCAAATGTGAACATTGTGTTGACAGATGTTTTGGTGTGTCTGTTCACCATAATTAAAAAGAAAATTTAGAAAAAAAGACTGGGTTAGGTGTCAAGCCATCACCTCCGAGAAAACACTGCACACAGTGGGGTCTATGGGCTAGTCCCCAAGGGGAGAGCAAGAACTGGGCATGTGAGCATGGAAAGGACAATGGACCGGGAATCAGGAAACCTAAGTTCTTTCTCTAGCCCTGCTGTGTGACCTGGGAAGTCTACTCCCTCCTTTCTGGGCCTTTATCTATGCATCTGTAGAATGGGAATTGAACTGATCTCCAAGGGTCTTTCCCTCTTAGACATTCACACTTTTAGCACAAAATGTGTTGTCTGCCCTGGCAGCCCCAGAAGACTTTGGTACTCAGAGATTGAACCAGAACAGAGAAAGCAGCTGCAAGGTATGGTGAATAGAAGCTCTCCATTTTCTTGAAGGCTGTGGCATTTCAATAAAGATATTTCCCACTTGTTAACCTCTTAGGTTTCATAAATTATTTTATTTATATACATGTAGCCTGAGATAAAAATGCACTCCTGTAGTAAAAAGTAATCATGGATATAAAGGGTAATCCAGGCACAGCCCACAAGATTAACTGTCAAAGTATAAGGAAGAGCCCATTTCCTATGGGGATATACATGTGTGTATGTAAATGCATAGAACAGGGCAGAGAAGGGGACACACCAAACTGATAATGATGTCTTCCTCTGAGGAGGCGGGGAGGGGACTGGGATCAGGGGGTCCAAAGGAGCCAGCAGTGTTCAATTTTTTACAAGGAGAATGCGTCTATGAACTATTTGTGTAATTAAAAATTAAATAATAATCAATAATAAATTTAAAAGCTCTCCACCTATGGTCACCTGAACTTCGACAAGGGCCCAAAGTCCATCAAATGGGGAAAAGAAAGTCTTTTTAACATATGGTCCTGGCAAAACTAGATGTCCATCTGCAAAAAAAAAATGAAACAGGACCCATATTTTACACCATATACAAAAAACTAACTCAAAATGGATCAAAGACCTAAATAGAAAGGCAAGAACTATGAAGTTCATAGAAGAAAAAACAGGATCAACGCTAGAGGCCCTAATACAGGGCATTAACAGGATACAAATCACAATCAACAACACACAAGCTCCAGAGGATAAGCTGGATAACTGGGATCTTCTAAAAATTAAACACTTACGCTCATCAAAAGACTTCACCAAAAGAGTAAAAAGGGAACCTACAGGCTGGGTAAAATATTTGGCTGTTACAAATCAAAGGTCTAATCTCTAACATCCATGAGAAAATCCAACACCTTTACAACAAAAAGACAAATAATCCAATTAAAAAATGGGCAAAGGATATGAACAGACTCTTCAGCAAAGAAGACTTTCAAGCAGCCAGCAGACACATGATCTCTAACATCAGAGAAATGCAAATCAAAACCATAATGAGATACCATCTCACCCCGCATTACCGGCACAAATCAATAAAGCAGCAAATAACAAAGTTGGAGAGGCTGTGGGGAGAGCAGAACTCTTATGCACTGCTGGTGGGAATGCAAAATGATACAACCATTTTGGAAAAGGATATAGAGCTTCCTTAGAAAGCTAGAAATAGAAATACCATTTGATCAAGCAATCCCACTCCTAGGAATATATCCCAGAGAAATAAGAGTTGTCACACGAATAGATATACGTACACCCATGTTCATTGCAACACTGTTCACAATAGCAAAAAGATGGAAACAACCTAGATGTGCATCAACAGATGAATGGGTAAACAAAGTGCAGTACATACACACAATGGAGTATTACGCAACACTGAAGAACAGTGATGAACCTGTGAAGCATCGCATAACATGGATGCATCCGGAGGACACTATGCCAAGTGAAATAAGTCAATCACAAAAGGACAAATATTGTATGAGTCCACTACTGTAAAAACTCATGAAAAGGTTTACATACAAAAAGAAAAAATATTAGATGGTTACGAGGGTGGGGAGGGGTGGGTATGGAAAAACAATAGACAATAGATAAGTGGCAACTTTGGTGAAGGGTAAGACAGTATACTATATGGGGAAAGCCAGCACAGCCTGTACAAGGCAGGGCCATGGTAGCTCCATAGACACACCCAAACTCTCTGATGGACAGAATTGCTGGGCTGAGGGCCGTGGCGACCATGGTCTCAGGGAATATCTAGCTCAATTGGCATGACAGAGTTTATAAAGAAAATGTTCTACATTCTGCTTTGGTGAGTAGGGTCTGGGATCTTAAAAGCCTGTGAGTGGCCATCTATGACACCCAACTGGCCTCACCCCTTCGGGAGCAAGGAAGAATGAAGAAAACTAAAGACACAAGAGAAAGATAAGTCCAAAGGACTAATGGACCACATCTACCACGGCCTTCACCAGACTGAGTACACTACAAGATGGTGCCTGGCTACCACCACTGACTGCTCTGACAGGGATCACAACAGAGGTTCCTGGACACAGCTGGAGAAAAATGTAGAACAAAATTCTAACTCAGAAAGAAAGACCAGACTTGCTGGCCTGACAGAGACTGGAGAAACCCTGAGAGTATGGCCCCCTGACACCCTTTTAGCTCAGTAATGAAGTCACTCCTGAGGTTCACCCTTTAGCCAAAGATTGAACAGGTCCATGGAACAAAACAAGACTAAAGGAGCACATCACCCCTGGGGCAGGGACTGGAAGGCAAGAGGGAACAGGAAGCCTGGTAATAGGGAACCCAGGGTTGAGAAGGGGGAGTGTTGACATGTCATGGGGTTGTTAACCAATGTCATGGAACAATGTGTGTATTAATTGATGAAAAACTAATTCTGTAAGCGCTCGTCTAAATTTCAATTAAAAAAAAGAGGAAAAAAAAATTGGCCAGTGAAAACCTTGTGAATAAATACCTGTATTTGTTAACTAAATAAACTCCAAATTTCCTCAAACATGAAGCAAGCATGACTTGCCAAAATATCTTAATAAAAACTGCTTCTAATAAAAAATAAATGGATTTAAAAGGCCAAGGTGTTGTTTAGTGCTACACTGCCATAATTCTGGGTTTTGATACTCGCATGGGTATACCTCTTTATTTTTATTTTCCCATCTTTCTGTCTGTCTATCTCCTGTCTAAATACAAGGATCGGAAATCATTAAATTTCCAACAACAGAGGTAGCCCTCAGACTATTGCTTGGAGGCAGAGAATCCTACTGCAGGCCACATTGTACCAGATACATAGTAGGTGCTTGATACATGTTCAGAGAATAGATGAGTAATATTTATGACCCTGGCCCTGTGCTGGGTGATGGAGGGCTTACAATGACATATAACAACATGCCTGTCCCAGAATAACTTATTGTTTCATTGAGAAGACAAGGAACGACACCCACAAATCAGTTAAACCAAAAAACCCAAACCCAGTGTTGTTGAGTCGATTCTGACTCATAGTGACCCTATAGGACAGGGTAGAACTACCCCACAGAGTTTCCAGGGAGTGCCTGGTGGATGCGAACTGCTGAACCTTTGGTTACCAGCCATAGCACTTAACCACTACGCCACCAGGGTTTCCAAATCAGTTAGAAGACAAAATATATGCAGTCAGATGCTAAACTGGGTGGTTTAAATTCTGAGTGCTGAGCAAAGATGAGGGAGACCCTTGTGGACCTGGCAGGCCAGAGGAGGCCTTAGGGACTTGAAGTAGAACTGGGTGTGGGATGAAGTGCCCTCCCCTTAGGGGTGCCACAACCACAACAGCTGTTATGTAGCAGCATTACTGTGGTCAAGTAAGTTAAGGAAATGCTAAGTCTTTGCCACATTAATGGGTGGAATGGATCTCCATGGGACTATGAAACCCTTGTTTTTATTGTTGCTGTTGTTAGTTGCCATCCAGTTGACCCCTGACTCATGGTGACCCCATGAACAATGGAACTAAATGCTGCCCAGTCCTGCATCATCCCCATGATCCGTTGCGGATCAGAGTATTGTGATCCATTGTGGATCAGACTGTTATGATCCATACAGCTTTCATTGGCTGATTTTCGGAAGTAAATCACCAGATCTTTCCTCCTAGTCCGTCTTAGTCTGGAAGCTCTGCTGGGACCTGTTCGGTGTCATAGCAACACGCAAGCCTACATTGACAGATGAGTAGTGACTATGCATGAGCTGCATTGACTGAGATTTGAACCTGGGTCTCTCACAAGGCAGGTGAGAATTCTACCACTTAACTACCACTGCCAAACAAAAGAGAAAAGGGAAGCCCAGAGAAATTAACTTCCATTTCATTTCCACCAGTGTTCTTTTTTAAAAAATTAATTTTTAGAGGTGCAATGTATTTTTGTACAGTTTAACTTTAAAGGAACTTGATGCATGATTAGAATTTTAATAATATCTATGATTGAGGGTTAAAATTGGATAAGGTATTTAATTTCTAAACCTGAGATCTTTATTTTCTCATAAGGCGAGATATGATGGGCAGGCACATCTTCCTGGCTTGTGATTGAGAAGGTCACCAATGGCCATAATTGTCTCTTCCTTTATGCGCTATTGTCCAGCTGAGACATTTCTTGAAAGACTTTACACTTGCCCAGTGTTTCCAAACCTGTCAATGTCAATTGCTTTTGCTCTTACCCTAATACATGTTGTCACATAAAAAAGATATGAGAAACTATTATGAGTGCCTTGAGAATAAGGATACCCTCTGTGATAGTCAGGACCATGACCGGAAGCAGAATTCACCCAGATGGACCAAATGAAGACACTTAAAGAAAGAGACTTAATACAGACATGGGCAGAGTTTAGGGAAACAACAAGAGATGCTGGAGGCTCACAGACTAGCATCCAAGGGATGGAGGAAAGCTGCTACCATCCTCAGGCCTGAAGGGACGGGGTGGCGGGTAAATAACATTACTGGGGGCCAATATGAGCTGGACCTGGGAAGAAGGGAGGCTCATCAGGAGCTGTAGTAATGGAGGGAGGCAGCCACTGCAAAGATAGGCCATCACAGCAGGAGAAAAGAGGGTGTCTTAGTTATCTAGTGCTGCTATAACAGAAATACCACCAGTATTTAACAAACAGAAATTTATTCTCTCAGTATAAGGAGGCTAGAAGTCTGAATTCAGGGCTCCAGATCTAGGGAAAGGCTTTCTCTCTCTGTCAGCTCTAGAGGAAGGTCTTTGTCATCAGTCTTCCCCTGGCCTAGGAACTTCACAACTCAGGGATCCCACTTCCAAAGGGCAAGCTCTACTCCTGGCTCTTCTTGCTTGACGGTAATGAGGTTCCTCTCCTTTCTGCTGGATTCTCTCTTTTATATCTCAAAAGATATTAACTTAAAATACAATGTAATCCTGTAGGTTGAGTCCTGCCTCATTAACATAACTGCCTCTAATCTTGCCTCATTAACATCATAAACCCCATTGCTGTTGACTCAAACATCAAAGGGGTTAGGATTTACAACACATAGGATAATCACATCAGATCACAAAATGGTGGACAACCACAGAATACTGGGAACCATGGTCTAGCCACATTGACACACATTTTGGGGGGACACAATTAAATCCATAACAGAGGGAAAGAAAAAATTTGACCTCTCTCTTCCTGTTCTCAACCTCCTGCCGATGTCTTTCTCGGCAAACCTTACCAGAACCGAGCTGGCAAGGGAGCCTAGAAGGGGCATCCAAGAAGCCACACTTGGGGGCATGGAGTAAGGCAGAGAGTAGATCTGGGTGGAGTATGTCTTGGGGGAAGGGGACTAGCCAGCATATTCTCTAAGATCAAAACTAGAAAAACAAACACATGATGGATGCCACAAGCCAAAGTAGAGCAACTTTTCATAGGTGAGTGACAGAGCTGAGTGCACCCAGGTCTCCAGTTACAGTGCATTGATGTCACCCCTGGAAAGCAGAACTGGAATGGGATTTCAGCTAAGGAAATGAAACTCGATTGAAAATTGGTTGCATTGTACCCAATCTTGGAGTGACAAGGCTCTCACTGAGTATGGTCAGCTGGTGTGAGAGAAAGAGGCTCTGTAAGATTTTGGCCATGTGTCTCCAACACTCTCCGAGGGAGAAGATAGACTCCTTGTAAGGTCCCCTGCAAACCTGCCCTCAAAGAGGGATGGATGTATCAGGCTGTCATAGCTCAGTGGTACCTGTCACAAAGACCATCCACTCCCTCCAATGGCTTTGATTCCAGGCTCCCCAAACGGCCTTATGGTTAGTATTTGACTTCCTGGAAAGGCTGCCCATAGAGAGAGAATGTAATGATTAGCCCATGAAAGTCTGATTCTGTTGACAGTTATAGCTCATTGAAAATTAATAAATTGGCCTTTGGTGTATCTGATGAACTTGGGGATTCTGAATCAGGGGCTGCTCCACAGCTCTTCATCTACTCTCATATCCATGTCCAGGGCTCAGTCACACCTGAGTCCAATAACCGCATGGCTGAAGTTCCGATGCTGAGGACCAGACTCTGGAGTGAGGGACCTGCCCCAGCACCATGCCCCTGTGGGTAACCAGCCAGCCTCACCAGAATACAGCTTCACCTCTCTTCCCCAGCTGCAGTGGGCTGCTCACAGTCCACACTCTGCCTGCCTTTAAATTCTCGTTCCTATGAAACTTTAGCACCCAAGACTGGCAGGGAACTATGAGACCAGCCATTTATTTATTTTTTTAAAAGAAGGAAAAAAAACCCCAGAAAGAGACAGGGTTTTAAAACATATTAGTGGACACCTAAAGTCTTTTTTACAATAGGAAGGAGCACTATGGATGGACAGATGGATGGACGGACGGACGGGTGGATGGATGGATGGATGGATGGGTGGGTGGGTGGGCAGATGGTGCTATGGGCAGGACTACTCAACTCTGTGTTCTGGTTGTGGCAGAGGCTCCGTGTGCCCTGTGCCACCACAGCAGCTATAGCTGTGATGGATGTTTCTGTGCACACTGACAGTACCCCACCTCAGGCGCCTGGCCCCTTTTTCATGCTTCAAATCCTTCTCCAAAGCTGCAGAAGTTCACTCAGCCCAACTACAGGGCAGCCTGAAAGTACAGGGGAGTCAACATCCCCAGGGATAACTCTCAACCAATGGGGGGTGTAAATCTGTACTTAAATGCCCCAGCTTCCCATCTTTCAAAGGAAGAATTCTGAGATGCATTCTACACGATTCCTCAGAGGTTCCCCAGCAAGATTGAGCCCCACCTGCCCACAGCAATAACTAACTCAATATCATACTCCTTACTGGCTTTTCCTCCTTCCCTATTTGACTGTCCTCATTCCTTCACTCCTGCTTCCTGGCATCATCCCCACAAAAAAACTGTCTGCACTGAAGTCCCTGTCTCAGGCCCTGCTTTCAGAAGAATGCAAATTAAGACACTGGTCAAACTGGTTTACTTCTCTTCCCCCGGAAGGAAGGCACTAGTATTTATTCATGCATGCATGCATTCCTCCTTTCCCAGAGAGAAATTCAAGGCTCAGAGCAGTTAAAGAACTTTCCCAAATCCACAAGCCAATAAATGACAGTGCTGAGCTGAACAGATATCAGCCTACATAGCAATCCTCAATCATGGACCTACAGAATGTCATAGAACTCTTGGAATCATCTAGTGCAGTGCGTCTCAACCTTTATTATTATTAATTATCACCTTCCCAAAGAGCCTTCTTAGACATTTTTTTCCTAATCACCCCCCATGAAATTTTAATATCATAGATATATTACATACCTATGTTCTGTCTATAAATAGATAGGCACATATAGCAATAGATGTATGATTGGCTAAATATTTGTTATGGATTGAATTGTCCCCCCAAAATTTGTGTTGTAAATCCTAACCCCTGTACCTATGGTGGAGCCCTGGTAGTGCAGTGGTTAAGAGATTTCGCTGCCAACCAAAAGGTCAGCAGTTTGAATCCACCAGCCGCTCCTTGGAAACCCTATGGGGCAGTTCCACTCTGTCTTATAGGGTTGCTGAGTTGGAATCCACTCCATGGCAATGGGTTTAGTTTTGGTGTTGTTACACTTGTGGTTATAATCCCATTTGGGAATGTGTTTTCTTTGTTATGTTAATGAGGCAGTAGTAGTGTAAGGTGCGTTTTAAGTCAATCTCTTTTGAGACATAAAAGAGCAGATTAAGCAAGCAAACAAGCAAGTGCAAATGGAGGGGAAAATACATGCCACATAATTATCAAGGAACCTAGGAATAGAAGCTGAAAAGAGACAAAGACCTGCCACCAGAAGGGACAGAGAGAGAGAGAGCCTTGCCTTAGAGCCAGCGCCCTGAATTCAGACTTCTAGCCTCCTGAACTGTGAGGAAATAAATTTATGTTTGCTGAAGCCATCCACTGTGGTAATTCTGTTATAGCAGCTCTAGATAACTAAGACAGTATTCATTCAGACATTGCAGATATTGTTAACATTTTTTTTCATCATTTGACATAATTATTGGTGGGTTGGATAACTTGTTGTTGTTAGGTGCTGTCGAGTTAATTCCAGCCCATAGCTACCCTATGCACAACAGAACAAAACACCACCCAGTCCTTCCCATCCTCACGTGGTTGTTATGCTTGAGCCCGTTGCTGCAGCCACTGTGTCAGTCCATCTCATTTAGGGTCTTCCTCTTTTCCACTGACCCTGTACTTTACCAAGCATGATGTCCTTCTCCAGGGACTGATCCCCCCTGACAACGTGTCCAAAGTATGTAAGATGCAGTCTCTCTATCCTTGCTTCTAAGGAGCATTCTGGTTGTACTTCTTCCAAGACAGATTTGTTTGTTCTTTTGGCCACCCGTAAAAACCAAACCCATCGCCATAGAGTCGATTCCAACTCACAGTGATCCTATAGAACAGAGTAGAGCTGCCCCATACTGTTTCCAAGGAGCACCTGGTGGAATCAAACTGCCAAACTTTTGGTTAGCTGCCATAGCTCTTATCCACTACGCCACCGGGGTTCTTTTGGCAGTCCTTGGTATATTCAATATTCTTTGTCAACACCACAATTCAAAGGCATCAATTCTTCTACGGTCTTCCTTATTCATCGTCCATCTTTCACATGCATATGATGTGTTTGAAAATAATTTGGGGTCAGCCACGCCTTAGTCCTCAAGGTGACATCTTTGCTTTTCAACACTTTAAAGAGGTCCTTTGCAACAGATCTGCCCAATGCAATGCGTCATTTGATTTCTTGACTGCTGCTTCCATGGGTATTGATTGTGGATCCAAGTAAAATGAAATCCTTGACAACTTCAATCTTTTCTCCTGAATAAC
This sequence comes from Loxodonta africana, assembly GCF_030014295.1. NCBI lineage: Eukaryota > Metazoa > Chordata > Mammalia > Proboscidea > Elephantidae > Loxodonta > Loxodonta africana. The sequence goes on along the minus strand of NC_087354.1, from coordinate 47,964,348 downwards.
TTGAGTAGAATTAAATAATAAAATATAAACTACTTTCATTTAATTTTCAAAGCCCAAGTTACATACAAAGCACTGAGAATCAAACATCAACAATATCCACAAGGTAGCTAATGGCAACCAATAGCCAGGCACAAGCCACCTCTTGCCATGTGATATAACTTCTCGATCAAGCAGTGATGGAGAAAAAGTCCTCTAATCACAGGATCTCTATTCACCATAGTTTTGTAGCACAGATCTTTTTTTTGTTTGTTTTAATATTTTATTGTGTTTTTGGTGAAAGTTTACACAGGAAATTAGGTTCTCATTTAACAATTTCTATACATATTGTTCAGTGACATTGGTTACATTCTTCACAGTATATCAGCATTCTTGTTATTTCCATTTTAGTTGTTCTGTTCTCATTAATCTAGCTTCCCTGTCTCTCTTTGCCTTCTCATCTTTGGTCTAGGGTAAATACTAACCATCTGGTTTCATCTAGATGATTATTTTGAGAAGCACAGTACTCGATGGTGATATTAGTTATTTTGGGCCAATCTGTCATTTAGCTGAAAGGTGACGTCAGGGAGAGATTTGAGTTCCAAGTGTAAAGAGTATCTCAGGGCTATAGTTTCCAGAGTTCATCTAGTCTCTACCAGTCCAGTAAGTCCGGCCTTTTTTCAGGAATTTGATTTTTGTTCTACATTTTTCTTCCATTCTCTCCGGGACCATGCATAGTACCCCTGGTCAGAACAGCCAGTAGTGGTAGCTGGGCACCACCTAGTTCTTCTGGTCTCAGGATAGGTGATATTGTTGTTCATATAGACCATTAGTTCTGTAGATCAGTTTCTTCTTTGAATCTTTGGTTTTCTTCTTTCTTTTTATCTCCAGAAGTGTCAAAAAAACCCACCGCCATCAAGTCAATTCCAACTCATAGTGACCCTAAAGCACAGAGTAAAACTGCCCTGTAGGATTTCCAAGGAGCACCTGGTGGGCTCAGACTGCCAACCTTTTAGTTAACAGCCGTAGCTCTTAACCACTATGCCACCAGGGTTTCCAAAAGAGACTAGCATTTGTATCTTAGATGGCTGCTCACAAGCTTTTAAGACCTCAGATGTGTAGCACTGATCTTGCATGCATTTTGTGTATCTTCCATGATCTCGATGTCAATGCTGTTCATTGGCTACCCAAGAAGACCCCCAATGAAAAAAATTAAATACTAAAGAATAGATTTTGTCTGGTAGTGTTGTGCTCCGAAGGGCCACAAACCATTGTAATAGATAAAATTTTTTGCCCCTGATCCCAGAACCAATTTTTGCCCCCTTGGGCATAATGAAAATGCATGATTTAGTCCAACAACATCATTTTACAAATTATAAGGACATGGAGGCCTAGAGAAGTGGCCATACAGTAGGGCCAAGCAGAGCTAGCATAGAAACCAGAACTTCAGACTCCAAGTCCAGAGCCCTTTCTATATCACCCAAGAACTTGCTCTGGACCTAAATTTTTGTTGAAGAAAAATAGCCCTTTTTCTGCAGAATGTACTGTATTAAGCCACATTACAGTTGCTCACCGACTCGATTTCCACTTTTTTTCTATAAAAGCAGAGAGGTAATTATATGATGGTAATTACCTGGAAATTATATGTTTATTGTTTTTCTACTTGCAGGTACTACTATTTTTGAACTTTTCATTGTTCTGCTCAGCAACAGGAGTCACGCTGTCTCTACTCTCAGTGTCCCCTCCAATCTCATGATTAGCAGATGTTTTAACTCGGGGCCACCGGAGACGGTATGGAAAGCCTCCAGGGGAGGGGAGGGAGCCTGTTGACTCAGATGGCAGGAGGCACCCGGAAGTTTCTACCACCCACGTTCATATGCACCCCGTTCTTGACAAGAGCCTTTAATAATAAAGTGCTCTGCATCCTCCAGTCTAAATGAAACACATTCCGGTCTTTTCTTTGGATACTGGGAATAGTACCCAATAGGGAGGGACCTCATCTACCACCAAATATATTTATATATACCCTTCAATTACGGTGTGTGCTTTGGTTAATTGTCCCTTTCCTACCAGCTTTTCTTACAATAGAGAGGTCCTGAACCTTGGCTGTAATTATAGTGAGGAAATATTTCTACGAGCTTTTAGAATGGAAACCTAAACTGGGTCAAAACATTGAAGGTGGTAGGTCAGGGAGCAAAGGTCAAAATTGACTTTACTCTGATGAGTTGAGTTCCAAGAGCTTTAAGTGTCTTCTGCCACTTGAGGGTCCTTGCCTGAAACTCTACCATCGGCACCTTAGTCTATTGTTAATATTATTACGATTCATATTGATAAGCAACATCTGTGGAGGACTTTTCAGTTTACAAAGTGCCTTCTACATACAGCATCCCATTTATTTTCTCCACAAATGCCAAGAGCAGCTAGGTGACTTGGCTGCATTCACTCAGCTGTTAAAATGCATCTCCTCACCCCTCCTGAAGGGCCACAGGGCAAGGTGATTCCAGTCATATTTATTCTTCAGCATGGATCACTATGAGGCAGAATTGACTCACCTGCATTTTTTTTTTTTTAATGGATAAAGAGAGAGAGGCCTCGTAGTGCAATGGCTGAGTGCTCAGCTGCTAACCAAAAGGTTGGCAGTTTGAACTGCCCAGCAGTTCCACAGGAGAACTGCTGGTGATCTGCTTCTGTAAAGATTACAGTCAAGAAGACCTTATAGGCAAGGTCATGGAAGCTCCATAGACACATCCTAACCCCCTGAGGGACTGAATTACTAGGCTGAGGGCTGTGGGGACCATGGTCTTGGGGAACATTTGGCTCAACTGGTGTAACATGGTTTATAAAGAAAATGTTCTACGTGCTACTTTGGTGAGCAGCGTCTGGGTTCTTAAAAGCCTGTGAGCGACTGTCTAAGATACTCCGCTGGTCTCACCCCTTCGGCAGCAACGGAGAATAAAGAAAACTAAAGATACAAGGGAAAGATTAGTGCAAAGGACTGATGGACCACATCTACCATGGCCTCCACCAGATTGAGTCCAGTACAACTAGATGGTGCCCGACTACCACCACTGGCTGCTCTAACAAGGATCACAATAAAGGGTCCTGGACAGAGCTGGAGAAAAATGTAGACAGAACAAAATTCAAACTCACAAAAAAAGACCAGACTTACTGGCCTGACAGACTGGAGAAGCCCCGAGAGTATGGCCCCCAGACATCCTTTTAGCTCAGTAATGAAGTCACTTCAGAGGCTCACCTTCAGCCAAAGGTTAGACAGGCTCATAAAACAAAACAAGACTAAAGGGGCACAACAGCCCAGGGGCAGGGACTAAAAGGCAGAAGGGGACAGGAAAGCTGGTAATAGGAACCCAAGGTTGAGAAGGAAGAGTGTTGACATGTCATGGGGTTGTTGACCAATGTCATAAAACAATATATGTGCTAACCGTTTAATGAGAAATTAGTTTGTTCTGTAAACCTTCATCTAAAGTACGATAAAAAAAAAAAAAGAAGAAGACCTTATGGAACAGTTCTACTTTGTCAAATAGGGTCGCCATGAGTTAGAATCAACTCCACTGTACTCAAGAATAGCAGTAACAATGGATAAATAACCAGTTTACCACACTTGTACTGGCAGGGATGGACTACCCCATACGCAAGGTATGCACAGACTTACTCGTGCTTACTTACTAATCTGTAGGGCACAATTTCACCTGTTTTTCACAATCCATGTGAAACTGTGCACTACAGATTAGTGAGGAGACACAAGTAAACCCATGCATACCTTGTTTACCGTAAGCCTGTGTGTCCCTTGCTTACTGGTTGAGCTGACCATGCTAGTACAGCGCATGGTAGGATGTAGGAAATATTTATTGAGAGAGTGAATGTATGCATCTAGCACAGGAATTTATGAAATTATTGTTAATTTATGGGCCTTCTCCCGGTTCAGTACATTCTCACCTCCATGCCTTTGCTGATTACACTTGCTTGGAATACCCCCTGGTTATCTAAATGTGCCCCTCATATTTGGCACAAGCTCTACTAACTTCAGGATCTTTTCAGAGCAGCAGTGACCCCAGGGATTCCTTCCTTTTCTGAACTCCTCCAGGCGTCTTCAACAAAATCATCAGCTCCACTTATTTAGCCTTGATTTGAGGGTGGAAACCAATTAATTACCTGCCCAACCACCTAATTTAACAGATGAAGAAACAAGGTCTAAAGAAGTAAACAACCTTGCCCAAGCCCCAGATATTCCGGTGAGTCAATGGCGGGGCTGAAACCAGAATCCAGGCTTCTGACTAGCTGTCATGTGAGTTCCCCGTTACACCAAGTATAGGAAATAGGTTTTACCAGAATTGTCAGCTTCAATCAAGCTGTGGTGGCTGTTGAGAGTGATGGACTGAGAATGCTTGTAAGGCAGTACTAGCCCCGCTTGGTGAGAAAGAGAGTTGGGGTTGTTTGGTCATGTCTGCCAGGGCTGTGGGAATGAGTGTGTGTGGTGACAGTGGCTCACGTTGCGACATTTGGGACCTCCAGTTAGCCTGATCTGAATTCTGTGCTGCAACTGAAGTTGTTAGCTGCCCATTCACAATCCCAGCTCTTGGTGAATAGATTCAGGGGCAACTGTCTTTCCCTCTCACTTTTGAAAAGAACAGTGCAACTGAAGACCAGTCCCAGGGGTAGGTCAGGACCTTTCTCCTCCTCAGCCTGGTAACAGGGATGTGCTGTTGCCTATCCTTCCCCAAACCCAGAGGTGGTTTCCAAGCTTTGACTGTGTGTTTGTATAGTTAGAACAGCCTTTAAGAGACAAACAATTGGGTAATAGAATTTTTTTTTAATTCTAAGAGGGCCAAAGAAGCCTATTTGAAAGAAGGAAGGGAATTTAAGGAAAGGATCAAGCACAAGCCTCTAACAATATGAAGTACTAAGTCCACTGAAAGAGAAGCAGATTTGCAAATTAGGGACAATTAGGAAAACGTTTCTCCCTTGCTAGCTTGGAAGCGTGACTGCAAACGCAGATGCCCATAGGAGCAAAACAGATCATATAAAATGAGTGACTCGGCTTGGGTGTAGGACAGCAGGGAACAGTGGGGACTGTGGCTAACTGAGAGAGGATTCCCCACCTAAAGGAGTTCAACTTCTCAAATATTTTTAAAAACACAGCACTGGCCAAATAGAAGATGCTTGCAGGCTTCGTTTAGCTTTAGGACTGTAGACTGAAAACTGTTGTTATTGTTGTCAGTTGCCACGGAGTCAGTTCCAACTCATGGAAACCCCATGAGTGCAGAGTAGAACCTGTCCATGGGGTTTTCAAGGTTGCAGATTACCAGGTCTGTCTTCCAAGGCACCTCCGGGTGGGTTAGAACTGCCAACCTTTCAGGTAGTATCGAACGCTACCCAGGACTCCTTGATTTAACAATTACTCACTGGTTAATCAGAAAAATAAAGAAGCACCCCTGATACTCATGGGGTGGTGGTGATGGTGGGTTCCGAAGGAGACTGGCAAGGCGCTCCACAACTTTTCTGACTGTTTCGCGGAACCCTCTGGGTTCTGTCCTGCTGACTCTGTGGATATGATTTCAGATCTCATTATATAACAATGACTTCAGGAATGTACTGCTGGGGGTAGGGAATGGTCAGGGGCGAGACCAAGCCAGGATTTGAAGGTGGGGCTTCCTGAAGGGTGGGGGCAGATTTGCAAGGCAGAAATAGAAAGATTTGCAAGTCAGATCTGGAAGGAGGAAGTAAAAGGAGGAAGCTTTCTCAGAGAAGCAAGAGGCTGGGGGACTGCATGAGAGACTGGTCACCCATTGCTGTCGAGTTGATTCCGACTCATAGCGACCCTATAGGACAGAGTAGAACTGCCCCATAGGGTTTTCAAGGCTGAAATCTTTACGGAGGCAGACAACCACATCTTTCTCCCATGGAGCGGCTGGTGGGTTCGAGTCACTGACTTTTCGGTTAGCAGCCAAGCATGGACTGGTAAGACCCCAGATAGGGCCGGAGTTGCTCAGTATGGTAGCCCTGGGGGCCTGTGGTACCCACAGATATACACCTACGAAAAGCTTAACTTCTTGGTGCTCTCCCTTTAAACTATGAAGAAACTCATACTTAGCATGTGTCTTAATTTTTTTAGTGCTACTGTAACAGAAATACCACAAGCAGGTGGCTTTAGAGAATAGAACATCTTTTTGGAGGCTAAAAGTCCAAAGCAGGTCCTTCTTTGTCGGTAGCCCCAGCTTGGCGATGCTCACTTGGCATCTGTCTTCCCCTGTATGTGTCTCTGTGTCTAATCTGCTCTTTTTATAACTCAAACCAAAAAACAAAACAAAACCATTTCCATCATAGTGACTGTATAGCACAGAGTGGAACTGCCCCATAGGGTTTCCAAGGAGCTGCTGGTGGATTTGAACTGCTGACCTTTTGGTTAGCAGCCGAGCTCTTAACCACTGCACCACCATAGAAGTGGATTAAATTTAGAACCCGTCCTGCTTGGGTATGATCTAATTAATATAACAAAGAAAACCCTATTTCCCAATAGGGTTACATCCACAGGTACAAAATTCCAATATATATTTTAGGAGGGACACAGTTTAACAGCATACAGGCTAAAAACATTTTCCACTGCTATGTAAGATTCTCCCTAATTACCCATGCCTTTTTTTCATTTTAGCACATGATGATGTTGTAGAGAATACATGGGTGGATTGGTAGGGTACAAGTGGCCTGACCCTCCTATTTGGAGAAAGCAGCTTGGTCTCAAGGGCGCCGCGATCAAGATTTGCGGTGGCCCCTGTGATCTGGGTATCAGGGAGGAAAGCGTGGTACTGGAGTGTTGTTTCTAATCCACACTGGTGGATTGTTGTAACCCTTGGAAGGGGGGCAGCTGGGGCTTGGACCAATTCAGTTCAAGGGACCTGCCTGATTTTGACTGGAATCCTCTGAAGGAAGCCAGGGGTAATAAATACTCCAGCTCCCTCACGGGAGGGCTGGATGACTCAGTTCAGTGGAAACTGTAAAATGCTTGGGAAAATAGAGAGCCCTGTAAATGCAAAATATTATTATGAACTCTCCCTCCGCACACACTCTTCACCTTCATGAGGTGTTGTCTTTAAGAATGAAAAATTATAAGGTTATTAAACTCACTGATCTGACAAGCACACATTTAACTGGAGCCCCGAGCCTTCTGCAATAGCAGCCCTCGGTTCTACCTTGCCTCTCTCTTCCTCCGGAAGAGAGACTCACTGGCGCGGTGAGTCTCTGGCAAATCTGAACCTCAGCTTCACAAATGGTGGGACTTAACCCTCTCTGAGTCTCCATTTCCTCACCTGTAATATGGGGTGATGACATCTCCCTCATAGAGACAGTTCTTCGGAGCCTCTGAAGCTTTGAGTAACATAAAGTGGTGAATTTATATGTGAATGGAAAGGAAGGAAGGCTGGTTGAATTCTCGGAGGATGTTTATACTTTTGATATAACTCTGCAATTTCCCAAAGAGTAAGACCAGGGACAAATGAGCTGTGTCTCTAGTAAATTGAGACCAGACCAGACCCATGGCCGTTGAGTCGACTCTGACTCATAGTGACCCTATAGGACAGAGTAGAACTGCCCCATAGAAGTTTCCAAGGAGTGCCTGGTGGATTTAAACTGTTGATCTTTTGGTTAGCAGCCATAGCACTTAACCACTATGCCACCAGGGTTTCCTCTAGTAAACTAGCACTCTTTTAATATGAGGATGTGTTATTGTTTGCTGCAAGGGGCATACGAAAACTATCTCTTGGGCAGTTACAGACTTTGTGGCACTTGATGGCCAAAGAGGTCAAAGGTCAAGATCCAGAGAAATGGCTATATGCTGGGATTCTAATCAGTGGGACTCCTTACCCTCCCAAGGCCCCTTTGGTGCGGTCACCAGATGCTGCTGACTTCTGCACCCTTCTGGCTACTTTGTCAGGCCAAGCTTCTCTCTGACTGGTACATCTGCAGTCCTACTCAGCGCAGAGGCAGTGAAACTGCAGCAAACAACTTGGCGTCTGCTTCCTGGTGGGTTGTTCTCTAGGACACAGCAAAGAAAGCATGAAGACCACCGGCTTCAAGGTTGACCTAGTAAGGCGGTGTCTACATTTCCTGTTGTTGTTAGGTGCCTTTGAGTTGGTTCCAACCCATAGCGACCCTATGCACCACAGAACGAAACACTCCCCAGTCCTGCACCGTCCTCAAAATTGTATGCTTGAGCCCATTGTTGCAGCCACTGTGTCAATCCATCTTGTTGAGATCTTCCTCTTTTTTGCTGATCCTCTACTTTACCGGGCATGATGTCCTTCTGCAGGGACTGATCCCTCCTGATAACAAGTCCAAAGTATGTGAGACGAAGTCTCGACATTGTGGTTGTACTTCTTCCAAGACAGATTTGTTCATTCTTTTGGCAGTCCATGATATATTCACTATTCTTCACCAATACCACAATTCAAAGGCATCAATTCTTCTTCTTTTTTCCTTGTGGTGCTATAACAGCAATACCACAAGTGTGTACCTTTTAACGATCAGAAATTTATTTTCTCACAGTTTAGAAGGCTGTAAGTCTGAATTCAGGGCATCAGCTCTAGGGGAAGGCTCTCTGTTTTCACTCTGGGGGAAAATTCTTGTCTCAGTTTCTCTAGCATTCTTCTTGGTGTTCCTTGGAGATGTCCATGTGGCATCTATCTTTCCCCCACTCATGCTTTCTTGTTTCTATGCCTTATCTGCTCCTTTTATATCTCAAAAGTTGTCTCAAAAGCCACACCATACACTGATACGGACTCATTAACATAACAAAGACAACCCTATTTCCAAATGGGATTACCTCTACAACCCAAAACCCAGTGCTGTCGAGTCGATTCCGAGTATCCCAAAAAACCAATCTTGACTGGTAATGACCCTACAGGACAGAGTAGAACTGCACCATATGGTTTCCAAAGAGCGACTGGTAGATTCAAACTGTCGTCTTTTTGGTTAGCAGCCGTAGCTCTTAGCCACTGTATCACTAGGGCTCCATCTACAGGGACAGGGTTAGAATTTATAACATAATTTTGGGGGGCACAATTCAATTCATAACAAGCAATGAGTGCTCCTGGGAACCTGAGGTTCAGAATCATCTCTTCTTAATTGAAGAGGTGACTGTCCTTCTAGCTGTAGGATGAAGTCTGAGTCCCGGAGCTTGCACCCCATCCTCACCCCCACATATGGCTCAGGCCCACTGGCCCAGAATCACCCGTAGCTGCAGCCCCCCTGTAATATAATTTTCTAAAAATGCTATCTTGACCCAGTTTTGAGGCCCTGGCTGGAGGCTGGTCAGTTCCCCTTCTTGAGCAGCTGATGAAGTCTACTCCAACCACCCTCCTTATTGGGTTCTCAGATTCCTGGACCACCATTAAAAAAAAAAAAACAAAAAACTCATTGCTGTCGAGTGGAATCTAACTCATAGGTGAGGCTATGGGCTACCATGGAGGCATTCAGCTCGCCTAGGGCCAGGTATCCAACAACTAGGGAGAGCCCTTCTGCCCCCTGAGCCTGCAGAATTATTCAAAGTGCCCAATCCCCAGGAAGTCTGTGAAACCTACCTAACCCTATCCTGCTTGCCATACGTAAGCCATCTGCTACAGTTCTAGCTTCTTGTTACCTCGTCCTTGCGTACAAACACCTGTGTGGCCTTGCATCATGGTGTGTTGTGCCTCCCTGTCTCTGGGAGCTGTGGGTGTAATAAACTGAGTTACTTTTCATGGCCTCCCTGATCGTCTTTTCTGTGTCACACTTGACTTACCATCCCACAAATCTGTCAGATCACCCTCTAGCTCATTGTCCAGCCCCTCACACACTTCCTGTCTTTGCCCATATGGCTCCTTCACTTCCTATTTCCACCAGTTGAACACCTGACTATTTATCAACCCCTCTGAGAAAACTTTCTCCACTTCCCCAAACAGAGCAGGTTGCCATAACTTCCCCTCCGCCCCCCGCCATTGCCTCCCTAACCCTCTAAATTGACTGATCCACCCACATGTTATTACCCCTTGACAAGCATGTGAGAATAATCAGAACAGAAGCAGGCTAACACGGAACACTGCTTTGGTAGGCCATCCATATCCATTGGTAATGGATCACGGCTAGGTCCCCGAGGAGAGGCAGGAGTCGCAGAGCCAGTAGGAGGTACTCAGGGAGCTGGAGAATCTTCTGTTTACCAGTCAAGACAGAGTTATCTTATTAAGTTAATCACTAGCACCGCTGTACTTGTTCATACTACCTGAGTGTAGGTCCTGCATAAAAGCAAGCCAGTTCTGTCAATTGATGCCGATTCTTCGCTTTTGTGATCGATCTGACCTCCCTGGTTCCCCAGGCTTGGGGCTTTGTGCTCCAACACTGAGAGTTGCCTCTGAGACCTTTGTCTTATCCACCCTATGACTTTCCTTCTAGATCTGGAATTGGCATGGATCTTGGCTTGAGTCAAATTTCTGGTTTTCATGGAGGAATTGCCAGCCTGGGGTTCTCAGGTCCTTACCCAGCTTTTCATCCTTTCAGGAAGTGTCAGACTGCTCCTTCCTCTATACTCCTCAACTCTTTGATCTATAACTTATCATCTTGTCTTGTAACCATTTGTTTTCACGACTGAGCCCTCCCTGTCGCTATGAGTTGGAATCGACTCAACAGCAATGGATTTGTTTTTTTGGGGGTGGTACTATGAATGGAAGAAAACTCTGGTGGCGAAATGGTTAAGAGCTACGGCTGCTAACCAGAAGGTCAGCAGTCCAAATCTACCTGGTGCTTCTTGGAAACCGTATGGGGCAGTTCTGCCCTGTCCTGTAGGGTCGCTATTAGTTGGAATCGACCTGATAGCAAAGGGTTTGGGTTTTTTTTTTGGTACTATGAATAGTTTAAGGGCAAGGATATGGCAGAGTGGGGGTTGAAATATATTTTGTAAACAAATGCGTGTATATATTAAAATCAGTCTCTTATAATACTATAAATGATATTTTAGTCCAATGAATTACACAGAGAATCAGTTTTATCACCCGTGATTTCCATTTCAAGTCCCCAAAAAGGAGGAGAAAAAGAATCTGCTTGTCTGGCCTCACCTGGAGTCAAAGGAGTATACTCTTTTCCTTATACTTTTCTAATGCTACCATGTTCTTCATGGCTAGGCCACCTTCGTCACTACTGTTTGAATTTGGATTAAGTCTGTTGCTTGGTTATGCATTTGAACTTCATCTTAAATTGGTCATGGCCCATTGCCATTGCTTCACATTTCACCTATTGTGTTTCCTCATTTATTACTTCTATAGGTTGTGAGTTAGGATAATAAAGTCAAGATAAAATCACCCCAAGCCATTTACAGCTCTGGGAAGCTGGCACAGGGCTGTCAAAAGCTGGCTGGGTACCATCAAGAGGAGGCAATGTTCCTCCATGTTGCCAACCTTATCAGGACTCTTAAAAGTTTCTCTTCTAAATTTTAGGAAAATGATGACACACTTCCCTAGAGGTGTTCTGGAGGTTTCTTTTGGTGGGAAGTCTTTCAGCAAGTATTTTGATTATAAGTACTTCTCATGCTTTTTCATTGGATTAAGTCTGTAACTTGAGTTCTATATTGTGAAATACTGACATAGAGATAGTAATCATTGTGCATAGTTGAGGTATCATTGTCATCATCACCAGCCACTCACACTAAGTATAAGTTTATAGTGTATGGGATCCCATACAGGATGCGCTTGTTAAAGAATAATTGGGAAGTTTTTTTTTTACTGTGACAAAATATTTTGTATGAGGGGCAGGGAGAACAGGAACAGCTTGTGAAAGCTGGTAAGTAATCATACAACCCCATTCCTTTAAATATTTACATTATGTGTCTTTGAGTCCAACACAACCACTTGATTCAGTCAATTTTTTTTGTATGTGTGACTGAATTTCTTATTTGATGGGGTGGCTTGTTTATTTGACATGGACAAACCAGCTACATTTCAAATTCTTTTTTAAGTGTTGAGACAATATAGCCAATAAGCGTGTCTTTCGGCAATCAATCAATTGATCATCAATAGCAATGCTTACTAAGCACTAACCACATGCCCAGGCCCGTGTTTAGAAGGACACAGAGAAGAGGAAGGCACCATTTCTCCCTCTTTTCTTTATGAATTGATAATCTAGGCAGACAGTCCTGGGTTCAGATCTTAGTCCTGTAACTTTCTAGCAAAGTGGAGCTTTGGTAAGTGATGTTATACCTCTGAGCTTCTGTTTCCTCCTCTGTAAAATGGAGATAATGATGACGCCTACCTCACAGGGCTGCTGTAGGGATGGAGGGGGATAATAGGTGGATTCTGTAGGGTGTATCTATGAATGTTGGCTTTTTTCTCCTTCTCCTAGCCTTCAGCCTGGAGAAGGCCCATTGGAGAGGGTGGTCCTACCAAGCCCTGTGTGAAGGCCTTGTTCTCCAGGCTGAGGACCATTATTTATGCCCACATGAAAGTGGATCCATGGTTGGCTTGCTCTAAGCAGAGGCTACAAGCTGGCTGCCCACCGGCCAAAGCCAACCTTAGACTCTTCCAATTTGTCCTGTTGTTCTTGTTGTTGTTAGGTGCTGTTGAGTTGGTTCCAACTCATAGCCACCCTCTAGGACAGAGAAGAACTGCCCTGTAGGGTTTCCAAGGAGCAGCTGGTGGATTTGAACTGCTGACCTTTTGGTTAGCAGCCATAACTCTTAACCACTAAGCCACCAGGGTTTCCACTATGCCACTAGGGCTCCCCAATTTGCCCTATGTGATATTAAAAATCAAATTAGTTGACAATGTTTAAATATCAGAAGATTTCCATAAAACTCTGAATTTGAGGATTCCCTTAAAAATCAGAAGATCTGGCCTTTGCTACTCAGATAGAGCTGATCAGAAGCAACCCTCTTTGGGTGAGTCAAGCACTCTCCTGACTGCTTGTGACACCACACAGGGAGATGAGCTGAGGTGAAAGGGCACCATTTAGTTCAGTCAGAGTTCAAAGCTGAAGTAAAAGAACAAATTGATGAGATAGGTCAGTCCAAGCCCTAAGAGGATTCCAAGAAGTTTAAAGACTTAGTTCATTTGTTCATTTAACAAATATTATTCTGGAGCACCTTGATGCACAAATTGTTGTATTGGCTACAAAGGGGGGAAGAGAATGAACATTATTGAGCACCTAGTATGTGTCGGGCTCTGACATGGGCTCATTTAATCCTCCCAGCGACTTTGTGAGAATTGTTTTGGATGCATTTTTTGGAGAGGTAACACATTTGCTTTCCTGTAATTCATCAGTTATGATGTATTTTCACATTTTAACATCTCTGAAATCGAGACAGATATGACAATCAATGGACTCTTATAATTACTGTTGGCCAGACTGTGATGCAGTTGTCATTGCCTGTGTACATGTAAGTTTGGCTGTTGCTCCTGGTGGCATGACTGTTGTTGAGTGCTATCAAGTTGATCCTAACTCGTAGCGACCGCGTGTAACAGAATACAACTGCTCCCATAGGATTTTCTTGGCTGTAATCTTTATCTATAAAGATCATCAGGTCTTTCTCCCGCAGAGCTACTGAGTGGGTTTGAATCATCGACCTTTCAGTTAGCAGCCGAGCACTTAACCGTTTGCGCCACCAGGTCTCCTGGGTGGCATGACTAGATATCTGAGAATTCTCAATGTTTCAGTCAAAAACTACTTAAGAACCATTTTGGAGAAGGAACACGAGTCCTGCTTGTTGTCTGAAAACCTGTGTTGATACCTTTCAGCAAGATCAACTAGCAGAATGGGAGCCAGGGGCTTGGAAGGAAATCCCAGAGACAACGATGAGCGCTGTTTTAAGAAATGCTGCATTACCAATGTTCTTGGTGGCAGAGAGGATGACATTGTGTGGGAAACACAGACAGCAGTTTCTTGGGGTTGAAAGTGACTTAGGAAAGTTGGCCTTAGAAGGTGAAGAAATTTTAGGGATACCCTAGCCGATTTGTTTAGCTCCTATTTTCCTTTTTTATTTATGTCCAAGAGTGACATGTGATAAAAGTAAATGTCTGAATGAGTCTGTAATGGATTGAATTGTGTCCCCTAAAAATATGTGTCAACTTGGTTAGGCCATGTGTGGTTGTCCTCCGTTTTGTGATTTTCCTATGTGTCATAAATCATAATCCCTGCCTGTGGTTAAAGACGATTAGGGTGGGATGTAACACCCTTGCTCAGGCCACATCCCTGATGCAGTGTAAAAGGATTTTCTCTGGGGTGTGGCCTGCACCACCTTTTATCTCTCAAGAGGAAAGGGAAGCAAGAAGAGAGTGGGGGACCTCATATCACCAAGAAAGCAGCACTGGGAGCAGAGCGCATCCTTTGGGCCCGGGATCCCTGCACCAGAGAAGCTCTTCGACTGGGGAAGACAGAGGACAAAGGCCTTACTCTGAAGCATACAGAGAAAGAAAGCCTTCCCCTGGAGCTGACATCCTAAATTTGGACTTTTAGCCTACTTTACTGTAAGGAAATCAATTTCTCTTTGTTAAAGCCATCCACTTGTGGTATTTCTGTTGTACAGCACTAGATAACCAAGACAGAGTCTAAAAGAACTCTTTCAGTAAATATGAAATGCAAATTCTAAGTGATAAGAAAGTATTGTGTCAAAGTTTATTTGGTAGCATTTCTTTCATTTTTAGACAAAATAAGAATTTTATGTGATGCATAAAATAATGGTGTATCTTATAAATGATGGTATCTTAGATTCAATGAATTATGGTGGTGATATTTGTATTAAAAGAAGCCCTGGTAGTAGAATGGTTAAGCACTCAGCTGTTAACCAAAAGGTTGGTGGTTTAAACCCACCAGCAGCTCTGCGGAAGAAAAGACCTGGTGATCTGCTCCCATAAAGATTAGAGCCTAGAAAACCCTATGGGGCAATATGAGTCAGAATCAGCTTGATGGCACACAACAACATTTGAATTTAGGTAAACCTGAGGTCTTGAAGCATTGTCTTGTGAATGAAAGGACTCTAATATATGTGTTCCTTGCTTCTTTTCTTATTGTGCATCTTTCCAATATAAGCATATTGCTTACGCACTGCGACAGAAAAAAAAAATTCAGAAAAGAAAGTGAAAGTTCCCCTATACCCAGTTCCCAGACATACCATGGTAAACAGAATGGTGTATATTCTTCCAAAATCTAGCTTTTAAAATAAATTAAAAATTATAATTTGAAGTATCTGATACAAACCAAAGAATATATGTAAATTACAAAGCATAACCCAGACCCATGAAGTCACCCACTGAATTAAGAATTGTCACCTTCCCAGTAGTATCGCATTTTCTTGTACACCCCTTCCCAAGCCTATCCCCCAGTCTCTCCACTAGGGAAGCTACTGTTCTGACTTTTGTTGTCATTCTTTCTTTTGCTTTCTTTATAATTTTGCCATATATGTATGAACCCCTAAGCCATGTATTCTTCTTGTTTTGTTTCCTTTTGACTTCTAAAAAATAATATTGGACTGTATGTATTCTTCTGCAACTTGCTTTCTGCACTCAATGTTATATAGTTTGTGAGATTCATCTCAGTCCTGACACAATTGACATTTGAGGCCAGATAATTCTTTGTTGGGGAGGGGCTGTCCTGTGCATTGTAGAATGTTTAGCAGCATCCCTGGCTTCCACCAGCTAGAGACTGGTAGCACCTCTGAGTGTGAGAAAGAAAAAAAAATGTGTCCAGATACTGTCAAATGTCCTCTGGCAAGCAAAATGGCCCCTGGTTGAGGGGAAGCAAAATGGCCCCTGGTTGAGGGGAAGCAAAATGGCCCCTGGTTGAGGGGAAGCAAAATGGCCCCTGGTTGAGGACCACTGCTGGAACTGGAACCCATTCATTCGTTCTGCTCTCCAGCATTCCATTCTGTAGCTATACTGATTCCAAATCCACTGCGGTCAACTCCAACTCATAGCAACCATATAGGACAGAATCAAAGCGCCCCATAGGGTTGGTTTCCGAGGCCGTAAATCTTTACAGAACCAGACTGCCACAGCTTTCCCTCGCAGAGCAGCTGGTGGGTTAGAACAGCCAACCTTTCAGTTAACAGCCAAGCACTTTAACCACTGCACCACCACGGCTCATTTCTACAGCTATGAAAAAAAAACTGTATTTATCCAGTCACCTATCCTCCTAATGTTGGACATCTGAGTTATTTATATAAATATAAATGTAAGTATATATATGTCTTTTTGTTGTTGTTGTCATGCCGTGATTAGTCCGGTGCAAGAGTCTCTCTAGACTGGGATATGTACCTAGGGGTCGTTTAGTATGTAATGTTCAGCTTCGTAAGTTCATGCCTGTGTTGAGTTCTTTGAAACAGATCCGTAATAAATATCATGAGATCTCAGCTTCTTTGATCATTTATGCATTCACCTGAATTCCCTTCTCTCCCTTGGGCTGCACAGGTCAAAGCAGAGAGCCGAAGGGTCCAGTAAACTAGAGACAAAGAAAAGGATAGGTCCTAGGAATACTGGACATTTCCTTCCTAGGAAGGAAACAGAGGAAGTCTGAATTCTTTATCTTGCTTCTAAGCTGTCTAGGACCTGATTGCTTCCTGCCTTTTGGGCCCCATCTATCTTCCACTCTAACTCTTCCCTATCTTGTGCTCGTCGCCCAGATTACTCCTTGTGTCTCGCTCAAGCAGCGCCTCTGCTAGAATATCCTTACCTGCCTCCTCTACCTATCAGAAGCCTCCTCACCTTTCAAGGCCCACGTCACGTGTTGCTTCTTCCCAGAGCCTTGAGCTCCCACAGCATTTAGTTGATGCCCAACTTACGGCACCCTTCTTGGGAGTCATCATCTTCTTTGCTTCTAGAATCTTCTTGAGAGCAGGAGCCATGAGGGTACATCATTTTGTCATCCACCAGAAAATCTACTATTGTGTGCCCACCTTGCATATGGAGCAGTAAAAGATCGTATGACAATCCCTCTGTGCCCTAATGGGGATTAAAGACAGGTCTTCGTGGTGTAGAGGATAAAGCAGGGGACACGGAGTTAGGCATAAGTAAGTGGGATTCTGGCTCTGGCCCTCGCCAGCTGTTCTATTTAACGATTCCATTCCATTGTCTCATCTGCCAAATGAATATCTTAATAATAGCCAAGTTCACAGCTACAGTGGCAATGATAACTGCATCACAATCTAAACAACAGCAATTATGGATTATGTTATCTGTCTCAATTTCAGAGATGTGAAAATATATCAGAATTGATGAATTATAGAGAAGCAAATGTGTTACCCCGCAAAAAATGCATCTGAGACCAAAAGTAGAAAATAATAAAGCCAAGAAGAGGTAAAAGACAAATGGTTGAAGGTCACAGACCTTCAAGTTCTGTTAAAAACAGTCGTGTACTAAGAACCAGTAGTGATGGCTATGCTCCCGGGGTACAAGCATTAAAGGGATGGACCGCCTCTAGAGAATTTAGAAATAATAAAACCTTCTAAGACTCCATCTGCTCTTTGTTATCATAATGACTAAACAATATCAGTGCTAAAATACTCTTCCCTAAAAAGAAAATCTCTTGCTGGTCTAAATTCTAAACAACCCTGGAGTTACTGTTGAGTTTTAATTATAGATAGGTAAGTAGGTAGGTGGATGAATGGATGGATGCATGGATCGATGGATGGATGGACAGCTGGATAGAATAGATAGATATATAGATAGGTGCTTCAAATTGGCATCATTATTACCCATTGCTGTCAAGTCACAGCGTTCTGACTCACAGTGACCCTATAGTACAGAGCAGAACTGCTGCATAGGGTTTCCAAGGTTGTGATCTTAACAGAAGCAGATTGCCACTCATCTTTCTGGCTGGTGGGTTTAGACAGCCAACCTTTCAGTCAGCAGTTGAGTGCTTAACCACTGGGCCACCAGCGTTCCTGGCATCGTTATTGCATAACTCTTAATATACATTGTATTCTACATGAAAGTTAATTTGGACATTCCCAGTTCTACAGTTGCCCTCATCACACACACAAGCAGACACATCTACATACATTCAGTTCAAAATTGTTCTTCAGCCCACTTGGGGCTCAATTCATGTCTCCAACCCTTGTGGTATTACATCTTCCTGCATTTAAACAGTAAATTTGTAATAAATAATGATAGCACAGTGGTTGTAAGAACTTGAATTACTGCAGTTCTGTCATTTTATGTGACTACCTGGAGTTTTTATTTGTGTTTAAAATTTTTATTTAATAAGTAGAAATTCCAGCACACATGTAATATTTTATGATTTTGAATATCTTGTGTTTGAAATATATTATTTTAAAATTACTAATTTTTTTAAAACTAAAGAACAAATTAAGAGAATATAAATGGTTGTTGTTAGGTGTCATCAAATGGGTTATGACTCATAACCACCGTATGTACAACAGAATGAAACACTTCCCAGTCCTGCGCCATCCTCACAATCCTTGTTATGCTTGAGCTCGTTGTTGCAGCCACTGTTCCAATCCGTCTTGTTGAGGGTCTTCTTTCTTTTGATGACCCTCTACTTTATCAAATATGATGTCCTTCTCCAGGGATTGGTCCCTCCTGATAACATGTCCAAACTACTTGAGATGAAGTCTTGCCATCCTTGCTTCTAATGAGCTTTCTGGCTGTACTTCTTCCAAGACAGATTTGTTCATTCTCCTGGCAATCCATGGTATATCCAATATTCTTCATCACACCATAATCCAAAGGCATCAGTTCTTCTTTGGTCTTCCTTATGCATTGTCCAGCTTTCACACGCATATGAGGCAACTGAAAACACCATGGCAAGAGTCAGGCGCACCTTAGTCCTTAAAGTGACATCTTTGCTTTTTAACACTTTAAAGAGGTCTTTTTGCAGCTGATTTGCCCAGCGCAATGTGTTGTTTGATTTCTTGACCGCTGCTTCCATGGGTGTTGATTGTGGGTCCAAGTAAAACGAAATCCTTGACAACTTCAATATTTTCTCCGTTTATCATGATATTGCTTATTGGTCCAGTTGTGAGGATTTTTGTTTTCTTTATTTTGAAGTGTAATGCATACTGTGGTCTTTGATCTTCATCAGCAAGTGCTTCAAAGTCCTCTTCACTTTCAGCAAGCCAGGTTGTGTCACCTGCATATCGCAGATTGTTAATGAGTCTTCTTCCAATCCTGATGCTGTGTTCTTCTTCATATAGTCCAGCTTCTCTGATTATTTGCTCAGCATACACGTTGAATAAGCACAGTCATAGGATACAGACCTAACATACACCTTTCTTGACTTTAAACCACACAGTATTCCCTTGTTCTGTTCAAACGACTGCCTCTTTGTCTAAGTACAGGTTTCTCATGAGCACAATTCAGTGTTCTGGAATTCCCATTCTTTGCAATGTTATCCATAATTTGTTATGATCCACACAGTCAAATGCCTTTGCATAGTCAATGAAACACAGGTAAACGCCTTTCTGGTGTCCTCTGCTTTCAGCCATGATCCATCTGACATCAGCAATGATATTCCTCATTCCACGTCCTCTTCTAAATCCTGCTTGAATTCCTGGCAGTTCCCTGTTGATGTACTGCTGCAACTTCTTTTGGATGATCTTCAGAAAAATATTACTTGTGTATGATATTAATGATATTGTTTGATAATTTCTGCATTCTGTTGGATCACCTTCCTTTGGAATGGGTACAAATACGGCTAGGCAGCTGTCTTCCAAATTTCTTGGCATAGACGAGTAAGCACTTCCAGCGCTGCATCTGTTTGTTGAAACATCTCAATTGGTATTCTGTCAATTCCTGGAGCCTGTTTTTCACCAATGCCTTCAGTGCAGCTTGAACCTTTCCTTCAGAACCGTAAGTTTTTTTTTTTTCCTTGAGTACATGTGATTTTTTTAATTATTATATTTTTTTTATTGTACATTAGATGAAGGTTTACAGAACAAACTAGCTTCTCATTGAACAGTTAGTACACATATTGTTTTACGACGTCAGTTAACAGCCCCACAACGTGTCAACACTCTCCCTTCTCCACCTTGGGTTCCCTATTACCAGCTTTCCTGTCCCCTCCTGCCTTCTAATCCTTGCCCCTGGGCGGGTTTGCCCCTTTAGTCTTGTTTTGCTTTACGGTCCTCTCTAATCTTGGGCTAAAGGATGAACCTCAAGAGTGACTTCATTACTGAGCTAAATGGGTGTGTCTGGGGGCCATACTCTCGGGATTCCTCCAGTCTCTGTCAGGCCAGTAAGTCTGGTCTTTTTTTGTGAGTTAGAGTTTTGTTCTAAGTTTTTTCTTCAGCTCTGTCTATTCAGGTCATCTATTGTGATCCCTGTCAGAGCAGTCAGTGGCAGTAGCTTGGCACCATCTAGTTGGAGAACTGTAAGTTCTTGATCATATGCTACCTCCTGAAATGGTTGAACGTTGACCAATTCTTTTTGACACAGTGACTTTGTGTATTCCTCCCATTTTCTTTTGATGCTTCCTGCATCGTTTAATATTTTCCCCATTGTTGTTGTCGTTAGGTGCTGTCGAGTTGGTTCCAACTCGTAGCGACCCTATGCACAGTGGAACAAAACACTGCCTGGTCCTGCGCCATCCCCACAATAGTTGCTATGCTTGAGCACATTGTTGCAGCCACTGTGTCAGTTCATCTTGTCGAGGGTCTTGCCTTTTTTGCTGACCCTCTACTTTACCAAGCATGATGTCTTTCTCCAGGGACTGATCCCTCCTGATAACATGTCCAAAGTATGTGAGATGTAGTCTCACCATCCTTGCTTCTGAAGAGCATTCTGGTTGTACTTCTTCCAAGACAGATTTGTTTGTTCTTTTGGCAGTCCATGGTATATTTAATATTCTTTGCCAAAACCACAATTAAAAGACATCAATTCTTCTTCGGTCTTCCTTATTCACTGTCCAGCTTTCGCATGCACACGAGGTGATTGAAAACACCATGGCTTGAGTCAGGCACACTTTAGTCCTCAAGGTGACATGTTTGCTTTTTAACACTTTAAAGAGAGCTCTTGCAGCTGATTTGCTTAATGCAATGCATCTCTTGATTTCTTGACTGCTACTTCCATGAGTGATGATTGTGGATCCAAGTAAAACGAAATCCTTGACAACCTCAATCTTTTCTCCATTTATCATGATGTTGCTTATTGGTCCAGTTGTGAGGATTTTTGTTTTCTTTATATTGAGGTGTAATCCATACTGAAGGCTGTGGTCTTTGATCTTCATCAGTAAGTGCTTCAAGTCCTCTTCACTTTCAGCAAGGAAGGTTGTGTTATCTGCATAACACAAGTTGTTAATGAGCCTTCCTCCAATTCTGATGCCCCATTCTTCTTCTGATTATTTGCTCAGCATACAGATTGAATAGGTATGGTGATAGGATACAACACTGACATACACCTTTCCTGACTTTAAACCATTTGATACCCCCTTGTTTTGTTCAAACGACTGCCTCTTAATCTATGTACAGATTCCTCATAAGTACAATTAAGTGTTCCGGAATTCCCATTCTCCGCAATGTTATCCATACTTTGTTACAATCCACACAGCCGAATGCTTTGAATCCACCAGGCACCTCTTGGAAACTCTATAGGGCAGTTTTACTCTGTTCTACAGGGTTGCCGTGAGTCGGAATCGACTCGATGGCAACAGATAAGACCCAGGAGATTTTCCCCATAGAGTCCTTCAGTATTGGAACTCAAGGCTTGAATTTTTCTTCAGTTCTTTCAGCTTGAGAAATGCTGAGTGTGTTCTTCCCTTTTGGTTTTCTATCTCCAGGTCTTTGCACATTTCGTTATAATATTTTACTTTGTCTTCTCAAGCAGCCCTTTCAGCTCTTTTACTTCATCATTTTTTGCTTTAGCTGCTCTATGTTCAAGAGCAACTTTCAGAGTCTCTTCTGACATCCATTTTAGTCTTTTCTTTCTTTCCTGTCTTTTTATTGGCCTCTTGCTTTCTTCATATATGATGTCCTTGATATCATTCCACAACTCATCTGGTCTTTTGTCATTAGTGTTCAATGCATCTAATCTCTTCTTGAGATGGTCTCTAAATTCAAATGGGATATACTCAAGGTCGTACTTTGGCTCTCGTGGACTTGTTCTAATTTTCTTTAACTTCAACTTGAACTTGGATATGAGCAATTGATGGTCTGTTCCACAGGTGGCCCCTGGTCTTGTTCTGACTGATGATACAGAGCTTTTCCATTGTCTCTTTCCACAGATGCAGTCGATTTGATTCCTGTGTATTCCATCCGGCGAGGCCCATGTGTACAGTTGCCGTTTATGTTGTTGAAAAAAGGTATTTGCAACGAAGGAGATATTGGTATTTCAAAATTCTACCATGTGATCTCTGGCATCCTTTCTATCACCAAGGCTGTATTTTCACCAATCCTTCTTCTTTGTTTCCAACTTTCACATTCCAATCACCAGTAACTATTAATGTATCCTAATTGCATGTTTGATCAATTTCAGACTGCAAAAGTTCATAAAAGTCTTCAATTTCTTCATCTTTCTGGCCTTAGTGATTACTGCATAAATCTGAATAATAGTCATATTAATTGGTCTTCCTTGTAGGCGTATGGATATTATTCTATCACCGACAGTGTTGTATTTTAGGGTAGATCTTGAAAAGTTCTTTTTGATGATGAACGTGATGACATTCCTCTTCAATTTGTCATTCCTGGCATAGTATACCATGTGATTGTCTGATTAAAAATGGCCAATATCCGTCCATTTCAGCTCAGTAATGCCTAGGATGTCCATTTATTTTTGATGACTTCCAATTTTCCTAGATTCACACTTCGTATATTTCATGTTCTGATTATTTATGGGTGTTTGCAGCTGTTTCTTCTCATTTTGAGTCATGAACATTAGCAAATGGAGGTCCCAAAAGTTCTACTCCATCCATGTCATTAAGGTCCACGCTACATTGAGGAGGCAGCTCTTCCCCAGTCGTATTCTGAGTGCCTTCCAAAGTGAGAGACTAATCTCCCAGCACTGTATCAGACAAGGTTCTGCTGCTAGTTTTCACTGGCCAGTTTTTTCAGAAGTAGACCACCAGGTCCTTCTTCCTAGTCTGTCTTAGTCTGACAGCTCCACTGAAGCCTGTCCACCAAGAGTGACCCTGCTAGTATTTGAAATACCAGTGGCAAATCTTCCAGTATTACAGCAACTCACAAGCTGGCATAGTATGACAGACTGACAGACACGTGGTGGTTAGTTAATAATAATATGTCATACTGGTTCGTTAGTTGTGACAAACATACTATTTCTAATTTAAGATGTTAACAACAGAGGAAGCTGAGTGGGGGTGGGTAGCTCCAGTATCAAATATGCTGGGAAATCATTGCTTAAAGATAAATAAAATTTTAGGTTTGAAATCTGCCAATCCTAGAGGTCTTCTATAGTCCCTTTCAGGGACTCTCTGTCTTCATGCCCCTTTTGTAGTCCCCCAAGTCCCTTCTGTAGGCCATAACCCCTGGAGTTAGGATCCATCTTATTGCTTCTCAATTTCTTTCCTCTAGTCCAGCTGTTACAAAAGTGTAGTTAGCAGAAACACTGGGGATGCCCAAGACCACTTCAGGAGGTCTGTAAGGTCAAAACTATTTTAAAAATAATACCAAGACATTTTTGCTTTCTCCCCCTAGATTGATGGTGCAAAAGCATTGGTGGGTAATACTGCTGGTACCTGAGGACAAACCAAAGCAGAGGCATCGCGCCGATTTAAGAGGTCGTGCCCTTCACTATCATGCACTCTCAGTCAAAAAAAAAGAGAGAGAAAGAAAGCCAGATTCACAATGTCCTTGATGAAGCAATGACAAATACTAATTTTATTCAATCTTGACCTTCCAGTACTTGCCTTTTTGATCCCATTCTGTATGGTGAAGTGCATAGTATGAGTAAGACACTTCTACTGAAGAACAATGACCACCTCCAGGCGAAGCACTTGTGCAATTGTTTGAGTTGTAAACTGAACTCCCTGCTCTTTTCCTGGAACAACATTTTTACGGAAGAGCTTGAGACTGACAGACAAAGTGTGCTTATTCAGACTTGAATATTTGGCAGACATTCTCTTGAATATAAACGAAGAGAGCCAGTCACTTCAAGGAAAACAACTGATAGTATTTGTTGCCAATGATAAAATTTGAGCTTCAAGGGAAAATTGGAATGTGAGTCGGAATCGACTTGATGGCAATGGGTTTGGTTTGGTTTTTTCTATTAGCCATCTTCCCAGTACTTAAAGACTTTTCTGATGAGATTTGTGGTGATACTAACAAATGGGATTTTTTTATATTATAGAAAGAAATGTGTCAACATTTGAAAAAATCTGTATAGCTTGGTGAACTAATATTTTCCAAATGACCAAGGCATAATGTTACAAAGTCATGCATGGGTAAAATGACCCATTCAAAGTGCAAGAAAGGCCAATGGGTTTTATGTTACAGAGTATGAAAGTTCAGGGATGTGGTTTCAGAATTCACACTGTAACTAACCTTTAAGAAACTATCACTCGATGAGATCTGGAGTGGTAACAAGGAGGAATATCCACAGTTCTCTGAAAAGGCTATTAAAATACTCCGCCCTTTTCCATCTGGAAACCCTGGTGGCATAGTGGTTAAGTGCTCTGGCTGCTAACCGGGGGGTCGGCGGTTTGTGATCCACCAGGTGCTCCTTGAAAACCCTACGGGGCAGCTCTCCTCTGTCCTCTAGGGTTGCCATGAGTCGGAGTTGACCGGACAGCAACAGGTCTGGGTTTTTTTTCTTTTCCATCTGCATATCTGTGTGAGGCTGGATTTTCTGCACATACTTCAACCAAAACACCTTAATGCAGCAGATCGAATGCAGAAACAGATATAAGAATTGAGCTGCCCTCTATTAGTCAGATATTAAAGATATTTACAAAAATATAAAACAATGCCATTCTTCTACCAATTTCATTTTGTTTTGGAAAACAGTTATTGTTCATCAAAATATGTTATTTAAGTTAACATGTAATGAGATCGTTATTGTTATTTTTAAAAGAATAAAAAAATTAAACATTTTAAAATTCTCAGTTTTAGTTTCTAATATCGTAACTATTGACAGATATAGCCCGTATAAACAAAAGCTCTGGGGATCCTCAATAATTTTTTAGAGTGTGAAGGGATCCTGAGGCCAAAATGTTTGGGAAAAGCTGCCCTAGTCTAAGATGGGTCTAGTTCCTTTACCCCCTCTCCCAGTTTCATCTTTTAGAAGTTCCATTTATTGAGTATCTACTCTGGGCAAACGTTCTCTTTGGGCCTCAGTTCCTTCTCATTTACAACTTGGATGAAACAGTTATGAGAACAACCTTTGGCTCCCAGTCTCTACATTCAGCAAATGCCTAGGTAGATTTTCTCCAAGTTATTTTCTTCCTCCTCTGTTCATTGCATTCACTCATTCAGTAAATAAACATACAATGCCCTTTAACAATAGATAATTTTTTTTTTTAAATCAAACACTTACCTGTACCAGATTCTGCACTTTATATGGGTTATCTCATTTAATCCCTCAACAACCCTACAAGGCAGGTATTATTCCCACTTTACAAGTAAAAAGACTGAAGGCTAAATGAGTGAAGTGACTTGTGGTACAGTCCAGATGTGATCCAGGCCTAGTGGACTACGGACCTTGGGGTTTTAGCCCTTCTCCTGCACTCACCTACAATTGTGCTTGGGAGGTATGTGAATAAATTAATAAGATACATTCTCTTTTGTCAAAGAGTTTATAGGCTGGTAAAGGAAATTAAACAATTTTGTAAACATTTGACATTTTAAAACTTAACTTGTAGGCTGTATTCATTTACTAAAGAGCCTTGGCGGCGCAGTGGTTAAGCCATTTGGCTGCTAACTGAAAGGTTGGTGGTTCAAACTCCCCAGCTGCTCTGCAGGAGAAAGATGTGGCGGTCTGCTTCCGTAGAGAGTACAACCTTGGAAACCCAATAGGGCAGTTCTACTCTGTCATATAGGGTTGCTATGAGTCAGAATTGGCTTGATGGCAAGAGGTTTGGTTTTTTGGTTTCAGTATTCATTTACTGCCTGACTCTATCAAGGGTATGGAAACATTAACAGGCATTCACTGAGGGCTGACCATGTTCTGAGCAGAGCATTCAGGGAAAAAAGGGGTTAAAAAAAAAAAGCAGAAGCAAAACACAGACCTTCTACTCCAAGAACTTACCCGTTAGTGTGGGGGCGGATAGACTCCAAGCAGTTGCATTATGGAGGAGAATGAGTCAGTTCAACAAAAGAGGTGCTCCATCTAAGTGGTGACAGGTTACAGGATGGAGAGAGAGCACATGTGACTGGGGCAACTGGGAAAGGCTTATTAGAGGAGGCGGACGGATTGTGCCCAGAATTAGCCAAACTGCAAAGTTTGAAGAGCAGTTCTCAAGATTGCCTTCGTTTCTAACACCAACTGCAAGTTCAGGGGGTTCCCCAAACCACCCTCAGTTTCGATACTTCACTAGAAGGACTCACAAAACTCATTGAAAGCTATGACACTTGTGGTTACAGTTTATTACAAGAAAGGATACAGAGTAAAAATCAGCCAAAGGAAGAGACACTAGGACAGAGCCTGGAGGAGTTCCAGATGCGTAGCTTTGTTGTCTTCTCCTGTGGATGCATTACCCTCCCAGCATTGATATGTGACAACATGCATGAAGTATTGCTAACCAAGGAAGCTCACTCCATTTTTTGAGTATCTACCATTGGCAAACGAGTCCCTGGGTGGTACAAATGGTTAAGTGCTCGACTAATACCCGAAAGCTTGGCGGTTCAAACCCACCCAAAGGCACTTCAGAAGAAAGGCCTGGCAATCTGCTTCCAAAAAGTCACAGCCTTCAAAACCCCATGGAGCCATTCTACTCTGCACTCATGAGGACACTGTGAGCCAGAATCAACTGGATAGCAACTAAGAACAAAAATAACACTATGGGAAAATGTTCTTTTTGGATCTCAGTTCCAGAGTTTTTATTGAGACTTCATTGATGGACTGATTGATTGTCCACGTGGTTGAACTCAGTTAACTTGGATGACCCAAAGCCTTCATCCTAAATAGTATGGTTGGTATTTCTTGTGGGCCGAGCCCCACCCTAAAACTGTCAGGTGTGGCCAGTCGCATCCTAAGAAATGGGTGTGGCCAGACCTTCTCTACAGCCCTAAACAAAGACGCTTCTCTCAGGGATGACATAGATGACCTCTCATAAGCCCAAGGCAAAAGCCAGACCTCTCTTTGGGCAAGGTCAAATTCTTTACTGCACAGTCTGGGATCAGAGGAGATGGTAGGAGATAGAAAAATCTAGGTGGGCAGAAGGATGTGTGCAGTTGTCACAAGTTGGCTTCTCTAGAAGCAGACACTGAGACGGAGTTTATTAGGTGTCAAAACTTACGAAGGGAGAGGAAGCAAGATTGGGCAGAGGAAGGAGTGGAGATATAATTCAGGCTTGACAAAGCCTCAGCCAACCCGGCAGGGAACTCTGCAAGGTATAGTGTCTGGCAGAGTTGTCCCGGGATAGCTTGGAATGGCCAGGCCTTTATTCGTGCCATTTCACACAGCCTCAGGCTGCAGGCTGCCCTGGGACATGACCTCAGGTGAGACAGCTCTCCGTAGCTGAGGCAGAGTTGTTGAATGAAAAGTGACTTGACGGGCTCTACTTTGGGAAACATAAACTGTAGCAGCTTGAGGGACAGATTCAAGGCTGAAGGTGTAGGTTCATCATTGGGCTGTTTGCCCAGTTCCTCTTCTCCAGGAATGGCCCCACCCCTTCCACATACATGGCAACAGTGCTTGGCACAATGAGACCTTGTCCCCAGACCACAGTTGAGCAGCCCAAGGCTAGGGGCCTGACCCTAGTTGGGTAAATCAGAGGCCCTTAGGAATTTGGAGTTGAGCCTAAGAAATTCCAGTTCCTGTCTGGTGTGGTCTCTTGAATGGAGGTGTAAAAATTCAGCTGTGGGTCGATGGCCATATTTTTGACCATGGGGCCTGAATAACAGGGCAAAGATGTGCAGGCTAAAATCACCAAGAGCTACACAGAAAGAGGTACTATCTTAGTCTGAGTTCTCTAGAGAAGCAAAACTAGTGAAGTATATACAGATATGTACAGAGAGAAGTTTACTTCAGAGAAATGGCTCACAGAGTTGTGAAGAAATGCCTCATACAATTTTGGGGGCTAGAAAGCCCAAATTCTGGGGTCAGGCAACAGGCTGAAGACCTCTGCTGGCTCAGGTGGTTGCAGGGGCTGACGAACCTAAAATCTGCAGGTCAGGAGGCAGGCTGGAGGCCTCTGCTGGCTCACGGGATTGCCGGGGTAGGCGAGTTCAAAATCTGCAGGTCAGGTGGCAGACCAGAGACTTCTGCATGCTTATGTCCCAAAAACTGGAGGTCAGGTGACAAGAAGATTGCAGGGATGAGAAAAAAGAGCAAACTCTACCAGAGCATCCATTTACATACTGGAGGCGGGCTCTACCCCCAAAGAAACCCCGCTTTCAACTGATTGACTGCTCTCATCAGATCACAGAATGGGAGCTGATTATATAGTGTCTGCCAAACCACCGAGAATCATAGACTAGGCAAGATGACACACAGCATTGACCACCACAGGCACCAAAAGAGCCTTGGTGACTTTCTTGTCCCTGACTCCAGCATTTTTTTGAGGTTGCATCAGTCACCTTTGTTATCTTTCAGTGAATCTTCCCTTCTGGACTTTTTTCTTTTTTATCAATAAATCTCTTACTTGCTTCTGTTTTCCAAAAAGTCCTGTTAATACATGGGGAGACCGAACCATAAAAACCAAACCAATTGCCTTCAAGTCGATTCTGACTCATGATGACACCACGCGTGTCAGAGTAGAACTGTGCTCCATAGTGTTGTCAATCAATGACTTTTCAGAACTAGATCACCAGACCTTTCTTCCAAGGTGCCTTTGGGTGGACTCAAACCTCCTACCTTTTGGTTAGTAGCTAAGAGCGTTAACTCTTTGCACTACCCAGGGATTCCTCCTATTGCAGTGAGGTAAGGAGAGGCTTAACAAAGGGGTGGCAGTTGAAATGGAAAGAGGATGGATTTGAGAAACACTGTTACGAGATAAAGTTTGGCAGCTAACTGAATGTGGAGGGGGCAAAAAAGAAAGAAGAGAGCAAGAGCATCGATGCCTGTGGGAGGATGGCAGTGCCAGAAACCATAATATGGAAGTCAAGAAGAGGAAGTGGCTTGGAAGTGGGCAGGGCATGGTGATTTCAGCATGGCTTTTGCTGTCAGGTGCTTCCCAAGTGCCTCACTTCACTCCAGCCTTCCTCCTGTCTGAACACCAGGAAACCCAAACCAAACCCACTGCCAGTGAGTTAATTCTGACTCATAGCAACCCTATAGGACAGAGTAGAACTGCCCCATATGGTTTCCAAGAAGTGCCTTGGTGGATTTGCACTGCTGACCTTTTGGTTAGCAGCCTTAGCTCTTAACCACTACACCACCAGGGTTTTCTGTCTAAACACAATACTCCTGAACAACCTTCCTACCTCCAGCACAGCGCATACTCTCTACCCATCCACCCCCCATCAACTTTTTCATAATTGCATTCTTGTATATCTAATTACGGTCCCTGAGTGGCACAAAGGATTTACACTTGACTACTAACCTAAGAGGTTTACTAACCTAAAGGCTGGCAGTTTGAATCCACCTAGTGGCACTGCAGAAGAAAGACCCCTGGCAATCTGCTTACATAAAGATTAAAAAAAAAAAAAAACAGCCAAGAAAACCTTATGAAGCAGTTTTACTCTGTAACACATGGGGTCCGTGAGTGAGAATCCACTCAGTGGCAATGGGTTTGGCTTTTGGTTTTATAACTAATCATTCAGGGGAAGTTTCTCTCTCTCTCGGCTCTAAAAGAAGGTCTTTGTCATTAATCTTCCCCCCTAGTCGAGGAGCTTCTCAGTGCAGGGAACCCAGCACCAAAGGACATGTACTCCTGTTCTTCTTTCTTGGTGGTATGAGGTCCCCATGTCTCTCTGCTAGCTTCTCTTTTATATCTCGAAAGAGCTTGGGTTAAGACACAATCTAACCTTGTAGATCTCATCAATATAACTACTGCTAATCCATCTCATTAGCATCATAGTGATAGGCTTTACAACATACAGGAAAATCACATCAGATGACAAATGGTGGACAACCATACAATTCTGAGAACCATGGCTCAGCCAAATTGATACACATGTTTTTGGAGGACACGATTCAATCCATGACACAGACATAAAGTACACCAGTCATAAATATGCAGCTTGATAAATGTTCACATTCATGTAACAAGAACCCAAATCAAGAAATGAAACAAGACCAGCACTCCAGAAGCCCCTTTTGGTCACCATCCCCTTCCAAGAACACAGATATATTTGTAAAAGCCCTGGGGGACACAAATGGTTCATGAGCAGCTACTAACTAAAAAGTGGACGGTTCGAACCCACCAGCAGCACCATGGAAAAACGGTCTGGTGATCTGCTTCTGTAAAGATTGCTGCCAAGAAAACCCTATGGAGCAGTTCTAATCTCTAACACATGGGGTCACCATTAGTTGGAATCAACTCAATGACAACAGGTTTGGTTTTTCTCGAACAGCAGTCAGAAAGATGGCTTGGAGGGGTTCAAACTAAAGGCAGAGAAATTTGTTAGGAGGCAAGAGTCCATGCAAGAGATGATAACGACTGGCGGTGACAGCAGGAAAGGAGAGGAAAGGTCCAAGTCAAGAGTCATGAACGTGGTAAAATTGACTATGTTCTCTCCCCAGAATTTGACAATTGGAATATACTCTTCTAGGCAATTGTGATCTGATTCTGAGAATTTCCAATGGCTTCTCTTTTAATTTAAGGTACCCAAGATCTGATATGTAGAAGCAAATGTCTCTGCCCTCAAAGGGACTTGCATCTCAATGCACTGTCCCTTTTTAAGGAAGGAAATACTTTGGTTGGCTTCCTGGCATTTGTTTTTTGCTTTTTCTTTTTTAAAACTGGACCTTGCAATAAGAGATAACAGGCTCTTTCTGAGGACCTTTACCCTGAAGGAGTCTTTCTGCTGCTTGGAAGTGCTCACTGAGGCACTCTGGCAGAGCTATGTGGCATTGACTCAAGCCATTTAATTTCACAAACGCCCACGCAGTATTATAGGGAAAACATTTTTAAAGTAATGAAAAAAAAAAAAAAACGATAATTGCTATACATGTTTCTGCAATCCTGACACAGTAAAAACTTGCCTGTAAACACTGTCCTTGAAGAATTGGTTAACAGTATGCGCAATACATGGCAAAGGAAGTAGTTTATCTCACAAAGCCTTTAAAGAACAGACCGTTGCTTCTTCTTGTGAGTCTGTGGTGATTCTATATGATTGAAAAGGATAAAGTAACAAGTTTCTAAAGAGGTAGAACCAAACCAAACCCATTGCCATCAAGTTGATTCCCACTCATGCAGACCTTATAGGATAGACTAGAACTGCCCCACAGGGTTTCCAAAGAGTAGATGGTGGATTCAAACTGCCGACCTTTTGGTTAGTAGCCGAGCTCTTAACCACTGCACCACCAAGGCTCCCAAAGGGGCAGGATGGGGTAGATTTATGTGAAGTGGAAGTGTTCCCTAGCCTTAGTTATCTCAACTGTAAAATGAAGGCACTGGGTGAGACCTGTGGGTTTTTATTCTGATCTGTAGTGGTGGACCTCTCTTAGCACCTTATTTTCCCTGCTCTAACTGGATACAGAAACCCTGGTGGTGTAGCAGTTAAGTGCAATGGTTGCTAACCAGAAGGATGGCAGTTCAAATCCACCTAAGTGCTCCTTGGAAACTCTATGGGACAGTTCTACTCTGTCCTGTAGGGTCACTATGAATCAGAATCAACTCGACCGAAACAGGCTTGGTTGTTTTGTTTTGTTTTTTAACTAGACTATCTCTGCTCTCACCTGGTTAAGTATTGGGTTTCCACGTAAGATTTTGTTTGAAACAGGGACGGCAGAACTGAAACAGTGCTGGAAAAAACACTGGATTAAATCAATGAGCTTCAAGGTCCCTTACAGCTCTAGAATTTTAGGGATCCAGCTAACATATGTGAAAAATGAAAAGTCTTTGTGAAAAGTGCTGAAGATACAAACTTTTTTTTTAGAAACCACAATTCCTACCTACAAGAAATTCGCCAGTTTAAGGTGTGGGTGTGAAACAAGAGTATAAAATTAATGACAGTAACATGATAAGGCCTAAAATGGAAGGACGAATTGTTTGGGGAGAAGACTTTTTAGAGAAGGTGACATTTAAGTAGGTGTTAAATGAAGACTAGGAGCTCACCAGGTAGAGAAAGGCAGAGGTGGGGTGGGGGGTTATTGCAGGCAGAGAGATCAGCACAAGCAAAGTTATGGAGACCATGAGGTTGCAGGGTTGCAGAACCTCAGGCAGCTCACTATGTTCACTGTATACCTAGGGACCATAGAGTACACAGTGAATACAGCAGAAGAGCCCGTTCCCAGCCCCCAGTCCCTAGGCACTGTTTTTGCGTTGTTGCTGGATTCTGCAAGTACATGACCAGCTAACAATAAGGTTGTTTAATCATTGACTGCACCGCTCCTTCCTTCCATTATTATGTAACTCCACTGGATAAGTAAAAGAAGAATGTGTTGATAAGACAGTGGGTTGGCCCACAACAAAAGCCTAGAAAAAGGAGAGTCATAGCTAAGTGCACTAGCAGTGCTTGCCCAAAACTCTGTCCAGAGACAAGGAAGACCCAGCCCAGGGAAGTGACCTGTCCAGCCCAGGCCAGGACTTTCCTCTATGCCCAGAGGATTGTTTCAGCCTGATGGCCCAGGTGCCCTTCAGCAAACAGGACTGTGTGTTTAAATATGAAAAGGGTCTGGGAGAAGGAGGCTCCCAGAACTGAAGAGACCGTCACTTTCCTCAAGGCAGGGAAGGAAGGAAGTGGGAGCTTGGGGGGCAGGGTCCATGGGTGGTATACTTCTGGACACCCATTGACACACAGTACCCCAGCTTGAGGGTGGCCGTGTGGTGGGTCCAGAGAAGCTGGACCCAGATACCATGGCATGGAAGTCTGGGTGAAAGCTCTCTGTGTTATTGAATCAGAGGAAATGGAGCTGCCTTGTAAATTGAACAAAGAGCATCTCAGCAATGACCAAGATGAACCAAAGCCCAGAAGGTCTTTCCTCAAACTTTCTGGCCTTTTTTAAGCCTCCTGGGATTTCTGTTCATTCTAAGAAGAAAAATTCTCAATAATAAGCCACTTTGCTGGACAATGAGTGCTCAAAGTGAGCTCAATTTGATTTAGAGAGATGAGATGTGATATTTCTTGCACCCGAATATTGTGGAGCCGATGCTTACCACTCTAATGGCTTTTCCGTGGGTGTAAGACATGATGAGACCTGTATTTTGGAAAGATCACCCTGGCGGTTATAAGGAGGATGTACTTGAGAGGGAATGACTGAGTATGGGGAGACCCGTCAAGAAGCCATTATGGTATTCCAGATGAAGGAGTGATGGGGACCTCAAACAGAGTCAGTACAGTAGACCGTACATTAGAATCACCTGGAAATCTCAAAAGCCCAATGCTCAGGTTACACCTCAGACCAATTAAGTCTGAATTGCTACTCGCAGTACCGAGGTAGTTTTGCAACACAGCTAAGGTTGAGAACCACTGCACCAAGATTTCAAACTTAGTCAGCAGAGTAAATAGGGTTGGTATTAAATGAGATAGGGAACAGACAGTTCTTTGTGGTTAGGGTGTACAGTAGATAGGGAGCGGGGAGAAAGAGCAAGTTCAGGCAGAAAATAATGAGTTCAGTTTGGGATGTGCAATTAATGGCCTTATGTCCCAGAGATGGCTGAGAATAGGAGCACGGGGGTGAAGGGTGAGCCTCGGAAAGGAGTGGGGTGTGACTTCCTCTTTAGTGAAAAAAACGGGTGGATAAAGACTTGGAACAGCTGCCACAGGGAATGGGAAGGTTCTGAATTAGGAATAACAACAACAAAAAGAATTTATGCATCAAAGACTAGCAATGAGGTGTTAGGTGAGACTGCTCTGTATTCACTATAATATTAACCCTGTATTAAACTTGCATTTGAATTTGACCAACAAACGTTCATCTCAATCAGTGGTGTAGGTGACTTGTGCCAGTTTGCAAAAGAAGATGGCAGATTTATAGGAATTTTGCAAGTCAATTATTAAACACAGCCATTATTAAAAATTAAATTATATAAATTTAATACATTAAATATACCACATTATAAGCAAAGATAATAAACTATGATCATTACATTCCAATTATTTTACTACGTTTTACTATTATCTGTGCTCTTGAGGAAATTTACATCTAGTGTATGTATATTGTAGAAATTTATAATGATGTGCTATTGTGCATTTCTTCCTAGTTCTGTGTTTGATGACCTCACGTTGATCACTTGACATTCGTCCTGATGGAGTATTTACACCATGGAAATCGGCAAATCCTACAAATAGGGGCTTACCACTTCCCAAGTTAGTTGTTAAACTTTTACCAGCGTATTGCTGATCTCAATTCATTCCATAGGTTTTTCTTGAAAAAGTACTAGCACCATGGTATCCTCTGTGGGAAAAATTAAAGACATGTAAAAGTTTACTATAGCACTGAAATGGGAAAATCATTGAATTGTGAACCTAGAGGCCCCAGCTCTAACCTGGCTCTGGCACTAACCAGCAGCGTTGGTAACATCTCTCTTCTCAAATTCTTGCGACAATTTATGTTTATCATATGTAACCCAGTGCTGTCGATTCTGACTCATAGCGATCCTAAAGGATTGCATTTATGACCTGTGTATTAGTTGATTGCAGTAATAGAAACCAATTACTGCTGACTTAAGCAAAAAGGGGGGATTTATTTAGAAGAAACAGAGGTGTTTCATGGAACCAAATAAAAGTAGCCAAGCCTCAGAAAAGGACTGGAATGTTGTCAGAACTTTCTCATTTTTCATCCTCTTTGTGCATCTTTCCTTTTACTAATTGCAGCCTGGCTGTCTTGGCTCTCTAGACCACGTGGCAGAAATACCCAGGGCTTCCTCCTGGTTCATTCTGGTTAGAACCCCTGCTGAGAATTTTCATTTCTAACAAGTTCCCAGGCAATGCTAATGCTGCTGGTTAGGGACCAATTCTGAGAACAACTAGTAGAGCAGTTGTTCTTTTAGATGTTGTGCAGTCATTTCTAATTCATAGCGACTCTATAGAACAGAGTAGAACTGCCCCACAGGGATTCCAAAGAGTGACTGGTACATTTAAACTGCTGACCTTTCGGTTAGCAGCTGAGCTCTTAACCACTGTACCACCAGAGCTCCAGAAGAGCAGTAGTTCTTAAAATTTATTATACATAAGAATTCACCTGGGGATCTTGTTAAACTATAGATTCTGATTCAGCATATCTGGAGTGGAAATGCAAATTCTCACCAGGGGTCTGAACCAGAATGAACCAGTTCAAAGCCCTGGAAATAACCACTCCCAGATTCTGAGTTTTTACGTACCCACTTACAAACTTCATAAGTTTCAGCCACACTAAAACTCGAATCTCTTAGTCTTGATTCCAGATTCCTCAGGAAGGAGCTTATTGGCTCAGCTTGCCCTAGATGCCCAGCCCTGGACCCATCAGCCAAAGCTTCTTCTATAAAATAAGAAAGAGGGAAATATGGAAGCCAGACAGAAAAAAAATGTCTACATCTCTGTGTCCATTTCTTTCTTAGCAGGAAATGCATCGTTTGTGCTCTGAAAGGGCTGGGTATTATAAAAGATGACAGCTGTGTCCTGAGACCAGCCATGCAAAGCTTTATAGGAGACCTCATTGTTCTTCTCCAACCTAAGACAAAACCAAGATATCACATATCAGTGTTGTTTCTGGCAGAGAGATGAATAGCTCCAGAGGGTGTCAGGCAAACAAAATACATTAGTCTAAGTGGCAATTTATAATTTTAATAGCCCAGCTGCTTGTCATGGTGGGGTGGGATATATTTTAATTTAGTACCATTTGCCGTGAATAGGACTGGATTTCCCTCATCATTCATTGTGAAATGTCTTTGGCCAGTTAGTCTTGTCAATGTTTAGAGCAGTTGTTGGTTTGGGCTTAGCTGACTTCTTAGTTCATGACCTTCTCATTGACCAGCTTGAGGTACAGAAGGAAGGCAGAGCACATATCTATGGATTTGAGCAGAAGCCAGGGTAAGGATTGAGATTGGTGTGCTGTTTATTGTTTACATTATTAGACTATAAGCAATTGAAGGCATGGCTGTCCATAATCTAGATTATTTTGACCGTTTCATAGCTCTTGGCAACAAGACTCACACATATTGATCCTTGATTTTTTAAGAGGAAAAGAGTTGTCCATTCCTTTAATTTATGAAACATGAAACACTCACCAGCTCTAGTTGTGGTGGTGGTGGTTGTTAGTTGCCATTGTGTCAGTTAAGAATTTATGCAGTTATCCCACTTTGAAGTGTGGCATCTGGGGTCTTAAACGCTAGCAAGCGGCCATCTAAGATGCAGCAATGAGTCTCGACCCACCTGGGTCAAAGGAGAATGAAGAACACCAAAGACACAAGGTAATTACGAGCCCAAGAGACAGAAAGGGCTACATGAACTAGAGACTACATCTTCCTGAGACCAGAAGAACTAGACAGTGCCTGGCCACAACCGATGACTGCCCTGACAGGGAACACAACAGAGAACCCCTGAGGGAGCAGGAGAATGGTGGGATGCAGACCCCAAATTCTCATAAAAAGACCAGACTTAATGGTCTGACTGAGACTAGAAGGACCCCGGTGGTCATGGTCCCCAAACCTTCTATAGGCCCAGGACAGGAACCATTCCTGAAGCCAACTTGCCAGACATAGATTGGACTGGACAATGGGTTGGAGAGAGACGCTGTTGAGGAGTGAGCTACTTGCACCAGGTGGACACTTGAGACTATGTTGGCATCTCCTGTCTGGAGGGGAGATGGGAGGGTAGAGGGGGTTAGAAGCTGGCAAAATGGTCATGAAAAGAGAACTGGAAGGAGGGAGTGGGCTGTCTCATTAGGGGGAGAGTAACTGGGAGTATGTAGTAAAGTGTATATAAGTTTATAAGTGAGAGACTGACTTGATTTGTAAACTTTCCCTTAAAGTACAATAAAAATTATTCAAAAAAAAAAAAAAAAGGGGGAAACAGTAGATGCTATAGGGAAGGTTCCTAAAGAATATAAGGAGGACTTAGCTAATATTTGTCATTTCCCTCCACAGTTACTTATTCTATTTTCTCTGTATCTTCATGGTGAATCAAATATTCATTCATCAAATGCCTGAATCCGTGGTGGCCCTGTCTATATAAGTTTATTAATCTTCCCCTTAACCCTTGTTGTTGTTATATTCTTCACAATTGCCACTACTATTTATTGAGCATCTACCAGGTGCTAGGAATTGGGCTTCATGCACTACATACATTTCCTTAGTCAGTCTTTACTACAACTCAGGAGGTGGGTACTATTTAGAGAAGAGTTAATGTGCTAGGTTACTAATGTGCCTAATATTACAGCCAGGAAATAGTAGAAACGATTGTCATGGATTGAATTATGTCTTCCCAAAAGTGTGTGTATCTATTTGGCTGGGCCATGATTTCCACTATTGTGGTTGTCTTCCATTCTGTGACTGTAATTTTATGCCACAAGGATTAGGATAGGATTGTAACGCCACCCTTACCCAGGTCACATCCCTGATCCAATGTAAAGGGAGTTTCCCTGGGTTGTGGCCTGCACCACCTTTTATCTCTCAAGAGATTAAAAAGGAAAGGGAAGCAAGCAGAGAGTTGGGGACCTCATACCACCAAGAAAGCCGTGCCGGGAGCAGAGCACTTGCTTTGGATTTGAGGTTCCTGCGCTGAGATGCTCTCAGACCAAGGGAAGACCATAGCATCATAAGGACCTTCCTCCAGAGCCAACAGAGAGAGAAAGCCTTCCCCTTGAGCTGACACCCTGAATTTGGACTTGTAGCCTGCTTGAGTGTGAGAGAATAAACTTCTCTTTGTTAAAGCCAAAAAAGAAAAAATAATTTATGCGGTTAATTCCGTTCCCAGTTCTGGTCAAGGAAAGGTATATTATGTTTACCGATTACACAGCAAATGCTTCTTTTTTTAATATAATTTTTTTGGTTGTTGTCATTGTTGAGAATATACACAGCAAAACGTACACCAATTCAATAGTTTCTACATGTACAGTTCAGTGACACTGATTATATTCTTTAAGTCGTGCAACCATTCTCACCCTCCTTTTCTGAGCTGTTCCTCCACCATTAACATAAACTCACTGCCCCCTAAGGCTTCTATCTAGTCTTCCTAGTTGCTGTTGTCAATTTGATTCCATAAGCAAAAGTTTCTTGAGGGTTTTCTTCACCTAAGGACAATGAAGCCAGCCAAAGAATTATCAAGCCTTTCAAGGAAGAACTTAGGATCTAATTGTGAGTGGATTGGTGACTTAGCCAAAACAAAAACAAAACCCAAACCCATTGCTGTCAAGTCGATTTTGACTCAGCAACCCTACAGGACAGAGTAAAACAGCCCCATATGGTTTCCAAGGAGCAGCTGGTGAATTCAAACTGCCGACCTTTTGGTTAGCAGCCTCTTAACCACTGTCCTCCAGGGCTCCGGTTGGTGACTAGCTATGTTATATTTATACTGTATTTGGGTTATCAATTTTCAGAAAATTAAATTATGATAAAACATCCTTGGCACTGATACTATTTGGACCTTAATCGGTCTTTGATTATTCAGAGGACATAGTCATACCTTTCTTCATTTAAGTAATATTCAAATACCGAGCCATCTATTACGTGTGAGGAGCCCTGGTGGCACAGTGGTTAAGAGCTCGGTTGCTAAACAAAAGGTTGACAGTTTCAGCTCCCTAGTCGCTCCATAGGAACCCTATGGGGCAGCTCTACTCTGTTCTATAGGGTCACTATGAGGCAGGATTGACTTGACAGCAACGGATTTTTTTTTTTAATGTGTGAAGCCCTGTTCTAGATCTTATAGCTACAATCACGCAGTCTTCCCTCTCAAGGAAATTACTAGTTTAGTCAGGGAGAGAGGAGTTAGGTACACAGGGGAATTGCAGCTTTAACAGGAGCACTGTATGCCAGGATTTTCCAGAGACCAAGTGTGTTACCCAGATGTTTGGGTGGGGTGGTCGAGAAAGGTCCTCCAGAGGAGATGACATCTAAAATTGGTGTCAAAAAATCAAGAGGAGTTCCCGCAAAGGAAAGTGGGCTGGGGAGAGTGGGGCAAGATGTTCCAGGAAAGGGGAACAGGCTGTGCAGAAGCCTGGACACCAGGAAGCTCAACCTCCAGGAACTAACTGCTCTTGAAGGTCTAGCAGGGCCTCAGGGCTAGTGGTTATTGTTCTTCTACCTGATGTTATTCCTAAACAGAGACATTTGCATAGTATAGTTTATTTCCTCTCTGTTACCTTACCTAAGGCTCACTGGAACACTTTGAAGTAGGTGTTGTACCTTCATTTCACAGTTCAGGAGCCTGAGACCCAGCATTGTCACGGGGCTCTGTGAATCTTAGGGAGTCAGGGACTGTGCCAGCCTGTACTCCTTCCACCCCACAGGAGAGGGGTCACCTGAAAGGTATACGACATACCCTCATACCTCTGGGGCAAAAAGCTATCAGTGGCTCCTTGAAGGAACTAATGTAGATACTAACATAGAATTTCTGCAAAACTGTAATTTCCGAGCCCTGGTGGCACAGCAATTGAGAGCTCGGCTGCTAACCAAAAGGTTGGCAGTTAGAATCTACCAGTTGCTGCTTGGAAACCCTATGGGGCAGTTCTACTCTGTCCTATAGGGTTGCTATGAGTTGGAATCAACTTGACAGCACCAGGTTTTTGTTTTGCAGAGTAATGAAACACATGGATGCTAAAGTCAACAGACCTGGCCTTGAATACCAGAGCTGCCACTTGCTAGCAGCTGTATGACCTTGGGCAAGTTACTTAATTGAATCTGAGGGTCAACTATGCCTTCATCCAGTTGAGAGCTTAACCTGAGCTCTTCCCCTGGTGATTTATCCCTCTTCACCAGCAGGATTGTACCACATAGCTCCAGGGTCTTACCCAGTGCCACGATCGATGTGTTGGGGGCATTAACGTACTCCTCATCAGGCTTGTGGCAACACTGAGACAGGTGTGGGCCCTGCCCACATGGTCCCTTTAGTCCCCGCAATTCTCTAATTCTTTGTTACTTTTGAGTCATGTTTAGGATTCAGACATCTTTTGAGGGTCAGCTTATAGTCACCGAGCCTAGACACAGCCAGAAGCCGTTCCTCTCTGGGGACTTGTGGCCTCTCAGGCAAGAGAACCAGGCTCCCTGTTGATCAGAGACCCTCAGGCCTCTCTTTTCTTCTTCTCCTCCCCACCCCCCCACCCGGTAAGTCTATTTTTGCCTCTAAACACTATCTAGACCTGCAAATAGCGTTTTTCCCTTCTCTTCTCTGCAAACCCTCTAATTTTCTCTCAGGCTCCTTGGGCTCTTGGAAAACAAAAGCCAAAAAGCTTCGCTGTCATTTTCCTTCTGCCCTGCCTTGGACCTTTCTCTAGGAATCATAGGTCAGAGCTGAAGGCCTACTTGAGTGGGGTGGAAGGAAATAATATGTTAACATCTCAAAATACAAAATCTAGTCACATAGCTGTCCCTGGGTGGTGTAAACAGTTAACACACTTGGCTACTAACCAAAAGGTTGGAGGTTCCAGGCCACACAGAGGCACCTCAGAAGAAAGGCCCGGTGATCTACTTGTGAAAAAAAGCAGACACTGAAAACCGTCTGGAAGAAATAAAGTCTTGATACATGCTATATTGTGGTTGGAGCTTGAAGACATTGTGCTGAGTGAAATAAGTCAATCACAAAAAGATATTGTTTGACCTCACTTATAATAAAAAGGCAAGACCAGACAAATGTATAGAGACCAAAGTTTACAGTGGTTACGAGGGGTGGGAGGGAGAGGAGAATGGGGAGTTATTGCTCATGGCGTACTGACTTTTGGTTTACAGTGATGGAAAAATCGCATTCATTAAAGATAGGGTTGCACAGCCAATTAATGTTAATTGCTGTCAATAAGTCATACACCTGTAAAAAGTTAAATTGGCAAGAGTTGTGTGATAGATATAGTTGCAACAATGACAAAAAAAAGAGTAGCTGCTGAGGCTGCTTATGTATAACCAAACACATCATGGGATTTGGTTCCTTCCTTTGGAGGTTTAGGGTCATGGCTTCACAGGTTTTATTCCAGTTACTTGGCCTAGCAATGTGCTTAGGGCTTCTTTTCTACCTCCTAGTTCATTGTGTAGAGTCTGGAGTCTTAAAAGCTTACAAGTGGCCATCCAAGGCACAGCAATTGGTCTGTATTCGCCTGGAGCAACAGAGGAAGAAGGAGGGTCAGGAACAGGAGGAGGGTATGGAATGTGTGGCTAATTGCCTCCATGAACAATTGCTACCTTTGCCATGAGACCAGAAAAACTTGATGGTCCTCTGCTACCACTGCTAAATATTTTGGACCAAGATTCTATAGAAGAATCCTGATCAAAAGGGGGAAAATGCAGACCAGAATTTCAAATTCTAATGGACCCCATACTTTCTGGAGTCATGGAGGCTGGGTGAACTCCAGAAAATATTGCCCTGAGATAATCTTTAAAGTTTAAATCAAAAATATCCCTTGAAGTCTTCTAAAAACTAAACAATATTTTAGCTCAACTAGTAAAGAATGTTTGCCTTGAGCATTAAGCTCTCTTAAGATCTATCTATACTGGATCAAACTGACAACAGCAACTTGAAAGAACGGAAAGGAACCTTAGGGTCAGTGAGTTTATATTAGTGGGGGAGGAACAACTCAGAGAAAGAAGATGAGAATGATTGTACAACTCAAAGAATGCAATCAATGCCACTGACTTGTACATATAGAAACTTCAACTGATGTATGTTTTTGCTGTGTATATTCTCAACAACAATAAAATAAATTATTTTTTAAAATATGATACTGATGATTGGACTTCATCATTGTGAGTAAGTTGTACCAGTGCTATACTCAAGATCTGCTCTTAGGAAGTGTAGGGAATATTCCATAACAGCCCCAATTCAGAATTCCAAAGATAATTAATTACAGATAAACAGTGAAAACACGTAGATCAGAAGGTAATTTCAAAGACTCAGATTAAATGATATCATGGGGACAAAATCAGCATAATCTAGATTGTGGGAAAACCACAGGACAGACAACCTAGTTTCTTCAATAAATAAACTGCAGGAAAGAAAAACAAACAAAGCAAAACAGGAGAGGGAAAAGAAACCCACAGATTAAAAAAAAATGAAAAATACATCAACCATTTGCAATTTCAGACTTCATTTGAATCCCGATTCAAATTGCGTTTTTAAAAAAATTGAGACTCTTGGGGAAATGTGAACAACTTAAGGTATTTGATGTTATTAAAGGACTATTGTTAATAAAAAAAAAAAGTATGCAACACAGTTCCGCTCTGATCATGGTTGCCCTGATTCCAGGGCAACTGGTTAACTAGTGAGTCACACAGCTTAGAAAGGATAGAGGTCCTGAACTATGGAAGGAGGTCCTGAACTATGGAGATAGAAAGGGATGGATTCAATGTGTAGAAGAGAGAATCATTAGTACTTGGCGACCAATCCAATATGGGAGTCAAAGAATGAATGTCTGAACTAATATTATGACCCAGGTTAATCAAACAATGTAATCAGTAGCTATCGTTTTAAGTTGACCTTCAGTTACCTGCAAGTAAATTAGTTGAGTCATCATCTGTTGACTGCACTCAGTCAACTGAACATCTTAAAGATAAATATGGACATTTTAGATTGATTACCTTGAGCAATGGTACATGTAGGTTCATCATATGATCCTCCTTTTGTATGTGTTTGAAATTTTCCATAACAATTTTTTAAAATAAGTATTCCCATTTGAAAAGTAGCTTTTTATGATCCATCAACTTTTATATGATGACAAGGAATATTTGAACATATATTTCAGACTCAATGTGAACACTTCATTCTACTATTTAGATGTTATCCATAACCCTTAGAAGTTCCAATCTAATGAATTTTTGAAACTTAAGATCTTAAGTCTCTTGCAAGACTTAGACGTGCAAAGCAAGACAGCTAGTCAAGAAACTAGGGAGAAAAACTAAAATTTTAAGGAGCCATGTCTGTATTTTCTTGGTGGTAAACCTAAAGCCTAAAAGGTAGAGGAGGTTATAACAACATGAGTCTGCTCGCCTGTACCCTCAGCATCATGGGTTAGTGGGGAAAGAAGAGGAGCCAGGAGCCTGAGGGTATGGAGCTAGAGAAAATGACCCTGCCATCAGACTAGCCTCCAGGGAAGTCAGCAACAGTCCAAGACACCGTGTCCAAAGGGACATGTGGTACTCCAAGTCAGACAGGCGGAAGCACCTTTGTTCTGGGTCATCAGTTTATTCAGAACAAGACAGCAGCCAGAAGTTGGGGGTTAGAGAACACTAGCCAATTTCTCAAAGGGAGAGGCTGACAAATGTAGGCATAGTGTCCCAGTCATGTGGTCCGATAGTCCAGGCTAAAAGTGGAAAAAAATAAGGACACAAGGCAGATGACCAGCCTAGTTGTCTGGCTGAGTGTGGTTCTGAGGCTCTTTCTGATTGGAAGGAAGGAAGAAGAAGACAAACATCCCCAGGCTACGGAAAATTCCACTGCCTCAGCCAGCTTGTTGGCATGCTCCTGTAGCTTTACATTAAAATCCTGATTCCCCTCTTCTTAACGGCTTCCCCAAAAGTAGAGGAAACTGGCAGAAATAGGTTTAGGTGCCATGCTGACATGCGGGATAATCTTCTAGCTCATTAAATACCTCATACACAGTAACTTCCCCTCCTCTGGGTGGAGTTTAACTGCCATTTTCTGAACAAGAAAAAAAAAAGAGATGCGTGAAATTATGTGTAAACCCATTGCGCCTGCGAAGTATGATTACAAATGTTGCTGATATAACTTGTATGAACTTGCTACTTGTGAACCCCTTAAAAGTAACCTTCCCCCCTTGCCGTTGCTGAGCAGTCGTGACAGCAGCAGCCTCAACTGTTTCTTTTGTGCAATGTAATAAAGGTGCCTTTCTACTCTCCTAACTCAGTCTCTCGTTTATTGACTGAGACGAGTTAGAACCTGGGGCTTTCACCCAGCAACAAGCCAACTTCAGGGTACCTCAAATGATTTTGAGGATGCATTGAGACAATGATTTGACTTCTCTATAATTTGTTTTTATCTGTAGCTCCTGACCTCTGAAAGCCTTGTGTGTAGCCATGAGTTCAGCTGCCCCATGGCTTACTGTGTGTCTTCTCTGATGGTCTCTAGGCTCTGTTCCACTGTCTGCTTCCCCTTCTGTCTTAGGTTGAGTTTCCTAGGAAAAAGACTCTGAGGTAGGGATTTGCATGCAGGAATTTTACTGGGAAGAGCTCTTCTGATCAACACCTGTGAGGAGTGAGGGATTAGGGAGAAGTTGGGCTGTGATACAGTCAATACAGAGGCCCCAGCTGAGCTATCCAGAGCTCTAGAGTTGGAATTGACTTTCGGAGTTGCCCCAGATTGATGTAATGGAGCCAGGTCTTTGTACTCTCACCAGGCACTGGAAGCTGCTGCTTGTGGAGAAGGGGCATAACTTGCTTGAGGGCAATTCTAGGAGAGAGACTCAGCTTTGGACTCAGAATGGCCAACACTGTCAGTGCCTCAGGGAATGAGTGCCTCAGACCTGAAGGGGAATGTGGTAGCACAATCCAGTATCCACTACATCTTCTGTCTGA
Source organism: Loxodonta africana (assembly GCF_030014295.1). Lineage (NCBI taxonomy): Eukaryota > Metazoa > Chordata > Mammalia > Proboscidea > Elephantidae > Loxodonta > Loxodonta africana. The sequence goes on along the minus strand of NC_087354.1, from coordinate 47,919,528 downwards.
CTCTTCCCTAGAGAGTAGCTCTGGGGGTGGAGGTGGAGGTCTACTGGTTACTTTGCAGTAGAGAAGGTACCTGTTTGTCAGTGTTCTCATGCTGGCTCCCTACAGACTTCCCTCATGTCTAGCCTATAAAGACAGCTGCCATTGACTTGGGCTTGATCCTCGGTGTAACAAGTGGGGGATAGGTTGCAGAACTACCTGACTCAGAGCAAGACAGCTTTCTCACAAGGGCCTGTAAGAGTGGTGTCATGTGTTACCAGTAAGACAGATGTTGGGGAAATACATAACTGGTGCCCACAGGCCCCAACAAGGTTGTAGCAGCCAACTTAATCCCAAACCCACCTACGTGAGAGATCTATGGCTGCTTGTACACTCCCTGCCTTGGTCAATTTTGGCCTGGAATTTGTGTGGAGTTGAGGCCGTACATGGTGTACTGGATGGACTTAGCTAAGGAAAAGATAAATGCTGACAGAATGTCTTAGTTTCCTAGTGCTATACGGTAACACTGATACCACGTTTGTGGCTTTAAAGAACATAAATTAATTGTCTCACAGTTCTGGAGGCTAAAAGTCCAAATCAGAGTCTTGGCTATGTTGATTCCTTCCTTGTCAGTAGCCCTGGGCTACTTGGTTCTTGGTGATCCTCACATGGTATCTGCCTTGCCCAGTATGTGGTTACTTCTCTGTGTCCATGCTGTACTTTATACATTCAGAAGTGACTAGGTTTAGGACACGTCCTATGCTGGTATTACCTCATTAACATAATAAAGAAAGACCTATTTCCAAACAGGATTATACCCTTAATTTTAGAGGTTAGAAATTCAACACTTTGGGGGGGGGGCGGTGGGGGGACACAATTCAATTAAGAGCACTGAAACAGCATGGTCTATGGCACATAAAGTCTTCACCCCAAGGGAGTTAGAGCCTGTTCTGAGAGTGAGGGAGAGCCTAGGGAGCATGGAACTCAGGGTCAATGAGTTTGCGTTAGAGTCTGAGTTCTAACTGCAACTTAGAGACAAGTCATTGGCCTAAGGTTAGTCAGTCCGCAAATATTTAGTGAACACTTGCCAGGCACTGCCAGGCACTGTGTCAAGCACTGGTAAGTCCCTCTCTGGGCTTCACGTTCTTCTCTGGAAAATAAAGGTGTTGGAGTAGATGGTCTCAGTGGATTAAGATAGTGGCCATATTTTCAGAAACAAAAATCCAAGATGTACAGTCTGCCAACACCAGAGTATTTGATATTGAGAGTGTACCCAGGAAGTTCAGGCTGAACGACTTCATTGTGCATTTACAGGCAGAACCCATTTCCCTCACCCCCCTGTTTTTTCCCCCCAGGACATTCCACCTAGAATGACTAGATCCTCAGAACCATGGTGAGGGGGCATGGTAGAGGATATATAAGATACCCAGTCTCCCCTCTTGCTGATCTTTAAAATCATTGAAGTGTTTGCTCTTATTTTTGGAATTCTTAAGAATTTAAACGTACTGAGTTTAAATAGTCCAGAACAAATTCCTCAAACACTCTTATTTAAACACAGCCCAGCCATAGTGATTACACAGCCAGGTTTTTTCAACCCCTACAGACTTCATCACAATTTTATCTTAGGGCTAAGCATCCATACCTCTGAAGTGTTTTGCATTTGAATAGTTTTTCAGAGATGGGCACTGCAGCCAGAGTTCTCTACACAGCAGCCCATAGCAGCTCATGCAGTTTGGGTAAGGTGGGGCTCCTAGCATCACCATAATAATGTATGCACTCTCCCAGTGGCAGCAAAGCCCCAGGAGCCGAATACTGGGGAGTGGAGAGGAACAGGGGTCAGAGGTACAGTATTTGATTTGCCATTGTAGACAGTGCTCCTAGTGATAGAGGGGCTTGAAGGTGAGCAAAATGTCAATAGAGTAGTGAGCACAAGTAAGGGAGATTACTATAGGCTAGGTGTTGTTATTTGTTGTTCTTAGATGCCATGGAGTCGATTCTGACTCAAAGCAACCCAATGTACGACAGAATGAAACACTGCCTGGTCCTGTGCCATCCTCACAATCATTGCTATGTTTGAGCCCATCGTTGCAGCCACTGTGTCAATGCATCTCTTTGAGGGTCTTCTTTTTCTATGACCCTCTACCAAGCATGATGTCCTTCTCTAGCAACTGGTCCCTCCTGATAACATATCCAAAATTCTTGAGATGAAGTCTCCCTATCCTTGCTTCTAAGGAGCATTCTGGCTGTGCTTCTTTCAGGACATATTTGCTCATTCTTCATATATTCAATGTTGTTCACCAACACCATAATTTAAAGGCATCGATTCTTCTTTGGTTTTCCTTACTCATCGTCCTGGTTTTATACACATATGAGGTGACTGAAAATACCAAGGCTTGGGTTAGGCGCACCTTAGAACTCAAAGTGACATCTGTATTTTTTAACGCTTCAAAGAGGTCTTTTGCAGCAGATTTGCCCAAAGCAATACATTTTTGATTTGTGGATCCAAATGCAATCCTTGACAATGTCAATATTTTCTCCGTTCACCGTGATATTGCTTATTGGTCCAGTTGTGAAGATTTTTGTTTTCATGTCGAGGTGTAATCCATTCTGAAGGCTGTAGTCTTTGATCTTCATCAGTAAATGCTTCAAGTCTTGTTCACTTTCAGCAAGCAAGGTTGTTATCATCTGCATAACACAGGCTGTTAATGAATCTTCCTTCACTCCTGATGCCGTGTTCTTCTTTATATAATCCAGCTTCATGGATTATTTGCCCAGCACACACATTGAGTAAGTACGGTGAAAGGATACAGCAATGACTCGCACATTTTCTGATTTTAAAACACACAGCACCTCTTGTTCTGTTCGAAGGACTGTCTCTTGGTCTATGTACAGGTTCTGCATGAGCACAATTCAGTGTTCTGGAATTCCTATTGTTGGCAATGTTTTCCATAATTTGTTATGTTTCACAGTCAGATGCCTTTGCATAGTCAATAAAACAAGATAAACATCTTTCTGGTATTCTCTGCCCAGCCAAGGTCCATTTGACATCAGCAATGATATCCCCCATTCCATATCCTCTTCTGAACTCTGCTTGAATTTCTGGCAATTCCCTGTTGATGTACTGCTGCAGCCGCTTTTGAATGATCTTCAGCAAAAGTTTATTTGTGTGTGATATTGATATTGTTCGATAATTTCTGCATTCTATTGGATCATCTCTCTCTGGAATGGGCACAAATATGGATCTCTTCCAGTCAGATGGCCAGGTAGCTCTCTTCCAAATTTCTTGGCAGAGATGAGTAAGCACTTCAGTGTTGCATCCATTTGTGGAAACATCTCAGTTGGTATTCCATTAATTCCTGGAGCCTTGTTTTTCACCAGTGCCTTCAGTGCAGCTTAGACTCATTCACTCAATACCATTGGTTCTTGATAATATACTACCTCCTGAAATGGTTGAACATTGACCAATTCTTTTTCGGTATAGTGACTCTGTGTATTCCTTCCATCTTCTTTTGATGCTTCCTGCTTAATGCTTTATATTTTATTTCATTTCAATCATTCAACACATTTGTTTTAACATCTACTATGTAGGAAGTCAGAAACCCTGGTGTAGTAGTGGTTAAGTGCTACGGCTGTTTCCCAAGAGGCTGGTAGTTTGAATCCACCAGGCGCTCCTTGGAAACTCTACGGGACAGTTCTACTTTGTTCTATAGAGTCGCTATGAGTCGGAATCAACTCGACGGCAGTGGGTTTATGTAGTAAGTAGGTGCCCTGGTGGCACAGTGGTTTAGTGCTCAGCTGCTAACTGAAAGGTCGGCAGTTTGAACCCACAAACCTCTCCTTGGGAGAAAGATATAGCGGTCTGCTTTTCCATAAAGATTTACAGCCTTGGAAACATTATGGGGGCAGTTCTACACTGTCTTGTAGGGCTACTATAAGTTGGAATCTACTCGAACAGCACACAACATAACAACAGATAGTAAGTGAAGTCCCTGGGTTGTACAGTTAAAGCACTCAGCCGCTAACAAAGAGTTTGAAGGTTCAAGTCCACCCAGAGGTGCCTCAGAAGAAAAACCTGTGGATTTACTTCCAAAAAATCAGCCATTGAAAGTCCTATGGGGAACACAGTTCTACGCTGACATAATTGGTTAACTGGAGGTAGTAAGTGCTAGGAGACATCAGTGAGCAAAAATCCCTGTCCGTGTAGAGTTTTTATTCTGGTGGGGAGGGACAGGCCCAGAAGTGTAACAAAAAAGTAAATTAAATGGAGTGTTAGAAGATGATAATTACTGTGTAAAAGAATAGAGCTGAGTTAGATGGACCAGGGGAGTGTGATACATAGGTAGTCAGGAGGTCAGAGTGACCGAAGAGGAGAGAGCAAGGGCCTGATGAAGGACTTTTGCCTCTTACTATGAGTAAAATGGGTAGCCATTGGAATATTTATTTTGTTTTGTTAATTTGTGTTTTAAAGTATGGATTGGCAAACTTTTTCTGTAAAGGGCTAGATAGTAAATATTTTAGGCTTTGCTGGCCATATGATCTCTGTTATGACCACTAAACTCTGCTGTGCAATGCAAAAGCAGCCATAGACAAGGCATAAACAAATGAATGTGGTTATATTCCAATAAAACTTTATTTATGGACACCGTTTAAACTTTATATAATATTCATGTGTCGTGAAATGCTATTCTTCTTTTGATTTTTTTCAACCACTTGAAAATGTGAAAGCCATTCTGAGCTCACAGGTCATACAAAAACAGAGGGTGGTTCATGTTTTGCTGCCATAGTTTGCTGACCCCATTTTAGAGGGATGGCATGATCTAACTGGGTTTCAGTACGAACACCCTAACTGCTGTATTGAGAAGACACTATAGAGAGGCAGGGAGAGAAGCAGGGAGACCAGCGAGGAGGCCATTGCAGTGAGCCAGATGAGAGATTATGATGATTGGTTGGACCAGTGAGGTCATAGCAACTATAGTCTCATTTTATCCTCCACCAACCCTTTACTGGAAACTGAAACCAACAGCCATTACCTAGGTAAATAATTACTGGGACACAGGAAGAGGAAGCCCTCAGGGAGCAAACAGGAAATCCCTCCTCCAGTCTCCCAATCTCCCTCCAGCCACCCATATTGTCAGAGTTTAACGAAGAGCAAGCAACTGGCCCAGTAGAAATGTGGAGTCTCAGCCCCAGCATCACAAAGCTGAGTATAGAAGGGTTGGTTTGAAGTTAAAACAATAGCCTAACATAATAACAAGTACATACTGTTAACAATTTGGTCCTTATCATTATACACCTTTCTCCACGCTCATACAAATATATATTCACATTCATTATGGGCTTTTCCCCTTTCTTTCTTTTCTTTTTTGTTAAAAATGTGGTCATCCCTTCCATGTTACTCTGAACCTTGTTTGTTCCATTAAACAATATATCATGCCCATCTTTCCATGTAAGCATACCACAGCAATCTCATTTTTTAATTTAAAATTGTTCAATAACACCCCATGAAAATGCCAAAATTTACCCAATCATTTCTAGTCTCAATTATTGATTTAGGGATTTGCATGTGACTCAAATCAGTCTGAGTCCTACCTGGAACTAAGGGTGTGGTCAGAGCCCTTTAGTCATTTCTGACTCATAGTGATCCTATAGAACAGAGTAGAACTGCCCCCATAGGGTTCCAAGGAGTGGCCGGTGGATTAGAATTGCCAGAGCTACTGACCTTTTGGTTAGCAGCTGAGCTCTTAAACCATTGCACCACCAGGGCTCCTACCACATATATAGGAGGTAAGATTTATAACATGTAATGGCTAAGGTTTTGTGTCAACTTGGCTAAGCCGTGATTCTCAGTGCTTTGGCAGGTATTAAGTAATCATCTACCATTTTTTGATCTGATGTGAGCAGCCAGTCAGTTGATAGGGAATTTCCTTGGGGGTGTGGCCTTCATCCAGTATATACGAATGTTCTAACAGAGCTTCCTCTCTCTCTCTCAATCGTGACTCTGACTCTACATCCTCTGACCTCTGTTTCCTGGGACGTGAGCTAGCAGCCTGCTGCCTGACCTGCAGATTTTGGAACTCATCCGCTCCTACAGCCCCATGAGAAAGCAGCCTGCCAAATGACCTGCCGATTTGGGTTCATCAGGATCTGCAACCATGTGAGTCAGGAGAAGCCTCCAGCCTGACTTCTGACCTACGGATTTGGGACTTGCCAGCCTCCACAACTGTGTGAGGCATTTCTTTGAAATAAATCTCTATCTTTGTCTCTGTCTCTGTTTCTCTCTCTCTATATTCTTCACTGGTTGTCTTAGTCATCTAGTACTGCTATAAGAGAAATACCATAAGTGGGTGGTTTTAACAGAGAGAAATTTATTCTTTCACAATTTAGGAGGCTACAAATCCAAATCCAAGGCACTGACTCTAAGGGTAGACTTTCTCTCTCCGGCAGTTCTGGGGGAAGGTCTTTGTCATCAATCTTCCCCTGGTCTAGGAGCTTCTGAGTACAGGGGCCCAAGGTCCAAAGGATGTGCCCTTCTTCTGGCTCTTGTTTCTTGGTGGCGTGCAGTCCCTTGTCTCTCTGCTGGTTTCTCTTTTTTATATCTCAAAAGAGATCGATTTACAACACAACCTAACCTTATAGATTGAGTCCTGCCCCATTAACATAACTGCCACTAATCTTGCCTCATTAACATCGTAGAGGTAGGATTTACAAGACATAGGAAAATCACATTAGGTGACAAAATGGTGGACAATCACACAATACTGGGAATTATGGGCTAGCCAAGTTGACACACATTTTTCAGGGGGACATAATTCAATCCGTAACACTGGTTTTGCTCCTCTACAAAACCCACCTAAGACATTTGGTTCTGAGAATGGAGTGCTGCTCTAAAAGATACCTAAAATGCAGAAGCAGTTTTGGAATTGGGTAATGGTCAGAGCTACCCAAATCATGTTTCCTTAAGGAAAATCTAGGTATGTTTTTTTTTTTTTAATTTTAATTGTGCTTTAAGTGAAAGTTTACAAATCAAGTCGGTCTCTCACACAAAAACTTATATGCACCTTGCTACATACTCCCAGTTGCTCTCCCCCTAATGAGACAACCCGCTTCCTCCCTTCACTCTCTCTTTTGTTGTCCATTTCGCCAGCTTCTAACCCCCTCTACCTCTCACCTCCCTCCAGGGAGGAGATGCCAACATAGTCTCAAGTGTCCACCTGATCCAAGAAGCTCACTCCTCACCAACATCCCTCTCCAACCCATTGTCCAGTCCAATCCCTGTCTGAAGAGTTGGCTTTGGGAATGATTCCTGTACTGGGCCAACAGAAAGTCTGGGGGCCATGACCACCTGGGCCCTTCTGGTCTCAGTCGGACCATTAAGTCTGGTCTTTTTAGGAGAATTTGGGGTCTGCATCCCACTGCTCCCCTACTCCCTCAGGGGTTCTCTGTTGTGTTCCCTGTCAGTGCAGTTATCGGTTGTAGACAGGCACCATCTAGCTCTTCTGATCTCAGGCTGATGTAGTCTCTGGTTTATGTGGCCCTTTCTGTCTCTTCGGCTCATAATTACCCTGTGTCCTTGGTGTTCTTCATTCTCCTTTGATCCAGGTGAGTTGAGACCAATTGATGCATCTTAGATGGCCGCTTGCTAGCATTTAAGACCCCAGACGGCTCTCTCCAAGGGATGCAGAATGTTTTCCTAATAGATTTTATTATGCCAGTTGACTTAGATGTCCCCTGAAACCATGGTACCCAAACCCCTGCCCCTGCCACGCTGGCCTTCAAAGCATTCAGTTTATTCGGGAAACTTCTTTGCTTTTGGTTTAGTCCAGTTGTGCTGACCTCACCTGTATGGTGTGTTGTCTTTACTGTCACCTAAAGTAGTTCTTATCTACTATCTAATTAGTGAATACCCCTTTCCCACCCTTCCTCCCTCCTGCCTCTCATAACCATCAAAGAATATTTTCTTCTCTATTTAAACTATTTCTTGAGTTCTTATAATAGTGGTCTTATACAACATTTGTCCTTTTGCAACTAATTTCACTCAGCATAATGCCTTCCAGATTCCTCCATGTTACGAAATGTTTCACGGATTCCTCACTGTTCTTTATTGATGCGTAGTATTCCATTGTGTGAATATACCGTAATTTATTCATCCATTCATCCGTTGATGGACACCTTGGTTGCTTCCATCTTTTTGCTATTGTAAACAGTGCTGCAGTGAACATGGGTATGCATATATCTGTTCGCATAAAGGCTCTTATTTCTCTAGGGTATATTCTAAGGAGTGGGATTGCTGGATGTTATGGTAGTTCTATTTCTAGTCTTTTAAGGAAGCGCCAAATTGATTTCCAAAGTAGTTGTATATTTTACATTCCCACCAGCAGTGTATAAGTGTTCCAATCTCTCCACAGCCTCTCCAGCATTTAATGTTTTGTGTTTTTTGGATTAATGCCAGCCTTGTTGGAGTGAGATGGAATCTCATTGTAGTTTTGATTTGTGTTTCTTTAATGGCTAATGATCATGAGCATTTCCTCATGTATCTGTTAGCTACCTGAATGTCTTCTTTAGTGAAGTGTCTGTTCATAACTTTTGCCCATTTTTCAATTGGGTTATTTGTCTTTTCGCAGTATCATGTAGATTTTAGAGATCAGGCGCTGATTGAAAATGTCATAGCTAAAATCTTTTTCCCAGTCTGTAGGTAATCTTTTTACTCTTTTGGCGAAGACTTTGGATGAGCATATAGGTGTTTGATTTTTAGGAGCTCCCAGTTATCTAGTTTTTCTTCTGCATTGTTAGTAATGTTTTGTATACTGTTTATGCCATGTATTAGGGCTCCTAACGTTGTCTCTATTTTTTGTTCCATGATCTTTATCATTTCAGATTTTATATTTAGGTCTTTGATCCATTTTGAGCTCGTTTTTGTGTGTGGAGTGAGGTATGGGTCTTGTTTCATTTTTTTGCAGATGAATATCCAGTTATGCCACCACCATTTGTTAAAAAGACTGTCTTTTCCCCATTTAACTGTTTTGGGGCCTTTGTCAAATATCAATTGCTCGTATGTGAATGGATTTATGTCTGGATTCTCAATTCTGTTCCATTGGTCTATGTATCTGTTGTTGTACCAATACCAGGCTGTTTTGACTACTGTGGCAGTATAATAGGTTCTAAAATCAGGTAGAGTGAGGCCTCCCACTTTGTTCTTCTTTTTCAGTAACGCTTTACTTATCTGGGGCCTCTTTTCCTTCCATGTGAAATTGGTGATTTGTTTCTCCATCTCATTAAAGAATGTCGTTGGAATTTGGATTGGAACTGCATTAAATGTATAGATTGCTTTTGGTAGAATAGACATTTTTATACTGTTAAGTCTTCCTAGCCATGAGCAAGGTATGTTTTTCCACTTATGTAGGTCTCTTTTGGTTACTTGCAGAAGTGTACTGTAGTTTTCTTTGTATAGGTCTTTTACATCTTTGGTAAGATTTATTCCTAAGTATTTTATCTTCTTGGGGGCTACTGTAAATGGTATTGATTTGGTGATTTCTTCTTTGATGTCCTTTTTGTTGGTGTAGAGGAATCCAACTGATTTTTGTATGTTTATCTTGTATCCTGATACTCTGCTGAACTCTTCTATTAGTTTCAGTAGTTTTCTGGAGGATTCCTTAGGGTTTTGTGGGTATAAGATCCTGTCGTCTCCAAATAGAGATAATTTTACTTCTTCCTTGCCAATCTGGATGTCCTTTATTTCCTCATCTAGCCTAATTTCTCTGGCTAGGACCTCCAGCATAATGTTGAATAAGAGTGGTGATAAAGGGCATCCTTGTCTGGTTTCTGTTCTCAAGGGGCATGCTTTCAGACCCTCTCCATTTAGGATGATGTTGGCTGTTGGCTTTGTATAAGTGCTCTTTATTATGCTGAGGAATTTTCCTTCTATTCCTATCTTCCTGAGAGTTTTTATCATGAATGGGTGTTGAACTTTGTCAAATGCCTTTTCTGCATCAATTGATAAAGTCATGTGATTCTTGTCTTTTGTTTTATTTATATGATGGATTACATTAATTGTTTTTCTAATATTGAACCATCTCTGCATACCTGGTATAAATCCCACTTGGTCATGGTGAATTATTTTTTTGATATGTTGTTGAGTTCTGTTGGCTCATCTAGGTGGTTTTTATAGGAGAAGGAAAAAATATGCTGGAGAAACAAATAACAAATGTCTACCACAACTTGCTCACATCCTTTGCCCATTATTTCTATTGGGCTGTCATCTTTTTGGTATCAACTTACTAATGGTCTTTGTACATAACTAATGTTAACTCCTTGTCTTTTTATGTATTTTTCTTAGTTGTTTAGTGCACTATAGCAGAAATACGACAAATGGGTGGCTTTAACAAACAGAAATTTATTTTCTCACAGTTTAGGAGGCTAGAAGTCTGGATTCAGGGCACTGGCTCTAAGGCAAGGCTCTCTCTCTCTGTCAGCTCTGGAGGAAGGTCCTTGTCTCTTTTGAGATCCTGCTCCGGGGTGATCAACAGGTGGCTTGGCATCTCTCTTCCTTCATCTCTGCTTGCTCATTTGCTTGTTTAACCTCTTTTATGTCTTAAGGGATTGACTTAAGACACACCCTACACCAATACTATCTCATCGACATAACAAAGAAAACCCATTCCGAAAAGGGATTTATAACCACAGGTATTAAAAAAAAAAAGCCAAACTAACCAACTACCACAGCTGAAAATCCATCAGCTTAGACCTAAGGGAACAGAGAAAGAGTGAAAGAACTCTTAGAATTTTACAGCCAGGAAACAGACCAAAGGATTTGCATCTACTGTCCTCCAAGAAAAGAAAAGAACCATCCCTGGAGCAGCTCAGAGATCAGGAGAACTGTTGGAAGGAATGCTGGAAGCAGAGCTGCCTTTGTCTCAAGGGGTGGGGCCATGGGGTCTGGAGTCTCAAAGGGAGCCATGGCCTCCTAGATATCAGAGTCAGATCTTCACCAATTTGGTTCTGGAGTGTGGGACTGTCATTCAGTTTGGCCAAGAGGATGGGGCCACTGCCCAAAACTGAGGGGGCAGGGGCTGCCATGCCCAAAGGGAAGAAGAAAGTGGCCTGCCAGGGCTGAGGAGGCAGGGTCACCACCCAAATGGACTAAGGGAATGGGGTCACCCAAAACCAAGAGAGCAGAGTTACAAATCCAGTGTGCCTGGAAGGCAGAGCTTAAGCCCAGGGCCAAGGGGCCTCCACCCAAAATCCAAACAGCATGGTTAACATCCAGAATCTGTAGGGCAGGGCCATTGCCTAGGTGGTCTTAAAGAAGAGAGGATTATTTTCAAGCCTTGAGAGCTAATGTAAGTTTTTCCACTGGGTTTTGAACTTGCCTGGTGCCTGTTATCCCTTCTTTCCCTCCAATTTCTCCCATTTGTAATAGAAATGTTTGCCTTGTGCTTGTTCCACCATTGTACTTTGGAAATAACCCTGTGCTGTCTAAATTTCACAGGTTCATAGATAAAGAAGAATTTTGCCCCAGGATGGAATATACCTAAAGTCTCGCCCATATTTGATTTAGATTCAGATTTAGATTTGATTTAGATTCAGAAGATGAGATTTTGGGCTTGATTTAAGACTTTTGGGATGAAGTAATGGGGTAAATGTGTTTTCCCTGTGGGAAGGACATGAATTTGGGGGGACTAGTGGAATGTTATGGATTGAATTGTGTGCCTCCAACATATGTGTTGTGACTTCTAAACTCTATGCCTGTGGTTATAATCCTGTTTGGGAATGAGTTGTCTTTTGTTACGTTAATGAGGTAAGATTAGTGTAGGGTGTTTCTCCAGTCAATTACTTTTGAGATATAAAGGAGATTAAACAAGCAAGCAAACTAGCAGAGATGGGGGAAGAGAGATGCCCAGCCACCTGAAAACCACACAGGAGAAGCTCAGAAGAAACAAAGACTCTCCTTTAGAGCTGACAGCAAGAAAGCCTTCCCCTAGAGTCAGAGCCCTGAATTCAGACATCTAGCTTCCTAAACAATGAGAAAATAGATTTGTCTGTTAAAGCTATTTACTTATGTTATTTTTGTTATAGCAGCACTAAATAACTGAGACACAATACGTATTTTGAGGGGACCCAATTCAATCCATAACAGTGTTCCAAATGTTTTTCCTAACATAATTTTTTATAGTGTCTTTTACCACACAAAAAGGAGCCCTGGTGGTACAGTGGTTAAAGCGCTTGGCTGTGACCGAAGAGGTCATGGTTTGAACCCACCAGCTGCTCCGTAGGAGAATGATGTGGTAGCCTGCTTCTGTAAAGATTACAGCCCTGGAAACCCTGTGGGGCACTTCTACTCTTTATGAGTCGGAATCCACTCAATGGCAATGGTTTTGGTTGATTTTGGTTACCATATAAAAGTTAAAATTTGTATGTCGTCGATGTAACTCTCTTTTACTTTATATTTTTTACTTTCACTTTTTACTTTATGATTCCAACTAATAGCAACCCTATAGGACAGAGTAGAACTGCCCCATACGATTTCCAAGGAGCAGCTGGTGGATTCGAAGTGCCGATCTTTTGGTTAACAACCATGCCACCAGGGCTCCAAACATATTGGTCATTGTATTGGCAGGATAGATAAGAGGTGCTGTGGTTAAAAAAACAAAAACAAAAAAACTATTGTTTAACTCAATAAAAGTCTCTTTTTAAAAATTTTTTGTTTTAGGTAAAAGTTTACAGCAGAGTCTAGTTTTTCATTCAAAAAAATTATGCACAAATTGTTTTTTGACTTTGGTTGCAATCCCTACAATGTGCCAGCACTCTCCCCTTTCTGTTTCCACCCCAGGTTCCCTGTGTCCATTTGTCTAGATTTCCTGTCCCATACAGCCTTCTTGTCTTTGCTTTTGGGCAGGTGTTGCCCATTTGTTCTTACACAGTTGATTGAACTGAGAAGCATGTTCCTCATGTGTTATTGTTTGTTTTAGAGCCCTGTCTAATCTTTCGCTGAAAGGTGGAATTCAGGAGTGGCTTCAGTTCTGAGTTAGCAGGGTGTCAGGGGGCCATAGCCTTGGAGGTTCAAAAATTTATTTCCCATTCACACTACATTGTGGGTTGGCAGAAGGCTCCGCTGGTTGTAGTTACTCGAACCCAGGCTGATGGAGGCTCCATCTCAAGATGTGCTTCTACAAGCTTCTCTTCTCTTACCATGTGTTTAGGAGAGGAGACCCTTGTATGAAGAGTCATAAAGACTACTAGAATCCACACTGCTGGTCACCAAATGCCTTTCTCACTATCAAAATATTTCACTTACTCCTTCCCAAAGGAGACAACACCAAAGTCCCATTCATTCAGTCATGTCCATCAAGGACAAAGTCAGAGATCTCTGGGTGAAGATTCATCAAAATTGAATATAGTGATTTCTGTATCAGGCATAGACATTGCTTTCCTTGAACCAAAGACATGTGAATTAAAAAGGTAAATTATCAGCAGCCCCCCCCCCCCAACACCAATGGAACTTCTATCCCAGTTGCAGTGGTGAAATAGAGATAGGAGATCTGCAATAAACACTCTCATTCATAAAGGGGAAGAATGAGAGATACCGTGGCAGATACAGTCAATAACAACCCTGAAATCCTATTGGGCAGATGTTTTGACAGCCTCCTACTCTGAGGTTGGAGAATTTCCCTTGACTAGGTACTGATTTCACACCCCAAGAGTAGTTTCCTCTTTCCTTGTTTTTTAAGGATTATGGCTTTACCCTTTGAGAGAGTCTCCCCTATCTATTATCTTTCTTGGCCAATTATGAAATGGATTTTGGCGAATGTGTCTTCCCTGGGGGCTGAGCAACTTTCTTAATCTGTTTCTTGTCCTTAGACTGCAGTTGCCCTAAGATTTTACTATATCTTGGACTGTCATAATCTTTCTTTGTCCTAGCTGGTTGGTCTTTTGACTGTGTAAACCGTATTACTATCAAGTTTGATGTCTTTTCTTGAGTCATTTTGTCCAATTGAAAAGATTAACTAGATGCCATACCCTTGGTTGAACCTTTATTCCAAGACACTTAATCCATTCAGAGGTTTTAACCCTGGGTATGATGGTAAATGCCCTGAAAAAGCCTGAGTTTTCTTTGTTTAGTGCCAGATTTTTTTTGCATTTTTGTGCTTTGTGTTGGTAATTTCATTATTTAAAATGGCCCTCAAGCATAATGCTGAAGTGCTGTCTAGTGTTTCTAAGCTCAAGAAGGTTGTAATATGCTTCTGGGAGAAAATACATGTTTTGGGTTAGCTTTGTTCAGGCATGAGTTATAGTGCTACAGGCTGTGAGTTCAATGTTAATGAGTCAACAGTATAGTACAACCAGAAAAAGGTAGAGGAAATATACCAATAGAAACACAAGGCTGCTCATGAAAATACAAAAGTAACATCTATATTGAATGATTGTCACAATTGAATTGTGTCCTCCAAAATACGTGTCAACTTGAGTAGGCCATGATTTCCTGTATTGTGTGGTTGTGCTCCATTTTGTGATCTGATGTAATTTTCCTATGCCTGTGGTTAATGAGGAGCCCTGGTGGCACAGTGGTTAAGAACTCAGCTGCTAACCAAAAGATCAGCAGTTTGAATCTACCAGCCACTCTTCGGAAACCCTATGGGGCAGTTCTACTTTGTCCTATACGGTCGCTATGAGTCAGGATGGATTCAGTGGCAAGGGGTTTTTCTGTTTGTTTGTTTTGGTGGTTAACGAGGCAATATTACGTTATGTTAAAGAGATTACGGTAAGATGCAACACCCTTACTCAGGTCACATGCCTGGTCTGATGTAAGGGGCATTTCCCTGGAGTATGGCATGCATTGCTTTTTATCTTACAAAAAATAAAAGGAAAGGGAACCAAGCAAGAAGTGCCAGGAGTGGAGTACATTCTTTCGACCCAGGATCCCTGCACTGAGAAGCTCCTAGACCAGGGAAGATTGATGACAAGGATCTTCCTGCAGGGCCAACAGGAGAAAACCTTCCCCTGGAGCTGATGCCCTGAATTTGAAACTTTAGCCTCCTAGAAAATGAGAGAATAAATTTCTGTTTGTTAAATCCATCCACTTGTGGTATTTCTGTTATAGCAGCACCAGATAACTAAGGCAGTGATGAAACCATGGGAAAGATGGAAAAGTGACCAGATTTGTGGATTCATGACACGATGACCAATAAAATTAAAAAAAAAAAAAAAGGCATAGTGGACAGCATTGTTGTGAGGCTGAAAGCCAAAGACTTTTACAGTCATGTTACCTGAGTCAGTACAATATTAAATTCTTCTTGACTAGTGTTTTATTTTAAAGAAATACTGTGTATAGTTCATGATTTGTAAGAAATATATATATTAAATAAGGTGTCTTTAAACAGAAACTCACGTAAAACAAGTTTATATATTGTTGGTTGAGAAAGATGTTGTGGCCAGAGGCTCACAGGAACCAAACCTTGTATTTCCCCTGGGAGCAATGGCTCAGTATTTGCAAATTCAGTGTTTATGGCTTTATAGAACATAACTACCACAAATAAGAATAGGCTGTAATTTCAGGCAACAGCTTTACCAAATGTTTCACCATTGTGTAAAACGACTCACCATTCCTTGTCACCACAACCTAACCACTAAGCCAGTGACACTTTTTAAAGATTTCGTGCTGGCAGGGATCAGCTAGGATGAGGTAGGTTACACTATAGTAATATAACAAACCTCAAAATCTCAATGACTTAATTAAAACAACAGAAGTTTATTTCTTGCCTATGCTACATGTCTAATATGGGTCACCAGGGGCATCTCCTCATTGTAGTTATTCAGGAACCTTGGCTGATGGGAGCTTCCCCTCAGGATATGCTTCCACGATCATCACAGCAGAGAGACAGGGACATGGCACAAATTCAGCTTGGCTGTGCCTAGAAGTGCTAACCCTTCTTTATTCTTTCCTTATTCAAAGCCTATCACATGGATATGCTTAACTTCAAAGGGGGCAAGAAAGTATCATCCTATCAGGTTTAGAGAAAAGATAACCTGTGTATTTGTGAACAAACTAACTATCTGAGGAAATTTTTCTTCTTTTTGGAGGGTTTATTGCAGTGAAATAGCCTGTAGGTAACAATAACAACAACACCTTTTCATGATCTGCATCCCTAGGTTTAGTTCTTTTAGTTCTATCTTTACGGTGAGGAAAGTAGGCTACCATATTCTGATTCCACCTTGAAGTAAAAGTCAATTTTTCCTTAAAGCTGAATAAAAATATCATATCCTTGAGATTGAGTTTCTTCCACTAAGTCTCACTGGCTCAAAATGAATTATAATTGGAATATTCTTTTATTATCCTCCCTTCCTTACCCAGGATTTTGTTATGCAATATTTTACTAAAGACTGATGAATCTTTACTAAAGAAAACCGTGATGAATAATATGGTCCGTGAAAAGGTCAATTTAGACAAAATAAAAATATTTGTGTCACTCCCTTTCTGTTTTGTTTTCATTCGAAATAAAAATGGCTTAATTCAGTTCAAAGAAATAATAGACATTCTTCAAAGTACAATTATCTACTTTATTGAACAGAATGTTAGTGAGAAAGCAAATTGCACTCTTTTTAGTAACTGAAAGGTTAACATAAATATCTGGGCATATTTAAGAAATAGCAATACGAGGGAGCTTTCTAACCTTTTATCCTGAAATTAGATCCTGGGCCTATCTGGAAGCTAGGTTCACTAAATGCTGGCTCTTAATCATTGGTTTAAAATACTCTGAGGTGAAAATATGTCTAGTTAAACATTAAAATGGTGACTGATTAAAAAAAAAAAACTCTTTGAATGGGTGTGAAACAAACAAGACAGCAGGGTAGTAAGAAAAGGAGGCACCCATTCACTCACTCATTCAACTAGCGTTTATTTCATTCCTGTTGTGTCAGGCACTGTTCTAAGTGCTGGGGATACAGTGGAAAACAAGACAGATATGACCGCTGACCTCATGAAGCTTACTCTCAGGTATGTATTACCACCAAGTAGACAAATAAATGAAATAATCATGAACTCTGATAAGTGCAATGAAAAAAATGAACAAGAGAATAACGTATCAGTCAGGATTCTTGATTATAAGCAAGAGAACCCACTTAAGCAAAAAAAAGAAACTTATTTGAAGGTAATTGTGAAATTTTAGGATCAATGGGAATCTGGAGGAGTGGGCTTAGAAAATGAACTAGCAACCTGAAAGATCCAGAGACCAGGTAGCAGGAACCACTGAGAAGGTCGTGCTGCAGAAAGCTGTGTTTGCCAGGTCTCTGCCCTTATGCTCTAGTGTCCCAACAGAGAACCAGGTAACCAGAAGTGAGGTTTTGCTTGACTGAACTTGGTTCACACATCTGCCCCCAGCTGAAGCTGAAGGCTGTTTTTCCTCAGCTTCTAGCCTCCCTATTGGCTGACTAGTTCTGGGCATTCCCCAATCACAAAAACCTCCCACCAAAGGGAATTCCCTCAGTGAGATCTACTCTAATGGAGGTGAGTTAGATGCGGGTCAGCCAAAAGTAGCGCAAATGTTGACTATAGGTTAAAGATGTCACTTTGAAGACTACAGTGTGCCTGACCCAAGTCATGGTATTTTTAATTGCCTCATATGCATATGAAAGCTGGACAATGAATAAGGAAGACCGAAGAAGAATTGATACCTTTGAATTATGATGTTGGCGAAGAATCTGAATGTACCACAGACTGCCAGAAGAATGAACAAATCTGTGCTGGAAGAAGTACGGCCAGAATGCTCCTTAGAAGCGAGGATGGGCAAGACTTCATCTCACGTACTTTGGACGTGTTATCAGGAGGGACCAGTTCCTGGAGAAGGACATCATGCTTGGTAGAGGGTCAGTGAAAAAGAAGACCCTCAAAGAGATGGATTGACACAGTGACTGCAACAACAGGCTTAAGCATAACAACGATTGGGAGGATGGTGCAGGACTGGGCAGTGTTGCGTTCTGTTGTACATAGTGTCACTATGAGTCAGAACCAACTCAATGGCACCTAACAACAACAACAATGAAGTTGAGCATTTTTGCATAAGTCTTTTGACCATTTGGAGTTATGCTTTTATTGAAGTGCCAATTCAAATGTCTTGCCCATTTTTCTGTGGTTGACACATTCATATCCATTTAAGAAATCTCTGCCTACGTAATTTACAGAATATTTATTTATTTGACATTTTATATTTAGTTTTATAATTCATCTGGAGTTAATTTCTACGTGTGATTTGAGGTAGGGGGTCAAGAATCTTTTTTTTTTTTTCCTAAATGATATCCAATTGACCTATATCTTTTATTGAAAAGATCACCCTTTCCCCAAGTGTCTCTGAATTCTCTGTTCTGTTACCAGTCTATTTATCTATCCTTGTGCCAATACCAGAAACCCTGGCGGTGTAGTGGTTAAGAGCTATGGCTGCTAACCAAAAGGTTGGCAGTTTGAATGCACCGGGAACTCTTTGGAAACTCTATGGGGCAGTTCTACTCTGTTCTATAGGGTTGCTATGAGTCAGAATCAACTTGATGGCAGTGGGTTTTTGTGTCTGTGTGTGCCAACACTATAATAATTTATTCTAGGTTTATAATATGTCTTGATATCTGGTAATGTCAGGCCTCCAATTTGGTTTTTCCCTTCAAGATAGCTTTGGTTATTCTTTAGTCTTTGCATTTCTATAAATTTCTGAATTAGTTTATCACTTTCCACAACAAATCTACTAGGATTTTGATTGCAATTACATTGAATCTTTAGGTCAATTTTTGGAGAACTGAAATCTTTGCAATACTGAGTATTCCAATTCATGCACAGGATATAATCCTCCTATTTAGGTCTTCTTTAATTTTGTCAAAAATTTAGTAGTTTTCAGTGTAAAGGCCTTTTGTTGTTGTAGTTAGATTTATTTGAAGATTTTTGTTGTTATTTTAATATGTAATTGCTATCTTTTTCTGAATTATGTTTTTTGTTTATTGTTGATATGTAGAAATATAGTTGATTTTTGTTAGCTGAGCTTGTATCCAGTGAATTTGATAAATTTATTTAATTCTAATAACTAGTTTTTCTGAGAATTCTTTTAGATTTTCTCCATACAAAATCATGTTCCCAGTGAATGATGTCTTTATTTCTTTCTTTCCAGTCCTGATAATACTGGCTAAGATTTTTCTTCTAATACTGGCTAAGATTTCAGCCCATTATAAACAGGGATGAGAATAGTGGGCATCCTTACTTCGTTCCTGTTATCAAAGGAAATGTTTTCAATATTTTACCATTAACTCTAGTGTTTTCTGTAGTTACTTATAATCATATTAAAGAAGTTCCCGTCTACTAATAGCTTCCTAAGAGTTAAAAAGGGAACTTTTAGATTAAAAAAGGGAATGTTTTTAATATTATACCTTTAACACTAATGTTTTCTGTAGCATTTTTTTCGTAGATACTTACAATCATATTAAAGAAGTTCCCTACTATTAATAGTTTTCTAAAATTTAATATCATGAATAGGTGCTACATTTTTGTTAAGTCCTTTTTCTGCGTTTGTCAACATGATCATATGATTTTTCTCTGTTAATGTGATGAAATTAAATTGATTAGTTTTCATATGTTAAGCAACCTTTTATGCTCTGGGAATAAATTCCTCTCAGTCATGTTGCATTATGCTTTTGTATATTGCTGGATTGAATTTGCTAATATTTTGCTTGAGATCTTTGTGTAACCACCACAACAATCAAGATATTCCTCTGTACTATCACAAGACTTCCTCCTGTTACTTTTACAACCACACCCATCCCTTCCCCCATTCCTAATGCCTGTTGTTCTTGTTGATAGGTGCTTGGAGTTGGTTCCAACTCATAGCAACCCTGCATACAACAGACGAAATACTGCCCAGTCCTGTACCATTCTTACAATTGTTGCTATGTTTGAGCCCATTGTTGTAGCCACCATGTCAATTCATCTCTTTAACCGTCTTCTCTTTTGCTGACCTTCTACTTTACCAGGCATGATGTCCTTCTCCAGGGATTGGTCCCTCTGATAATATGTCCAAAGTGTGTGGGATGAAGTCTTGCCACCCACCCTTCTAAGGAGCATTCTGGCTGTACTTCTTCCAAGACAGCTTTGTTTTTTCTTCTGGCAGTCCATGGTATACTCAATATTCTTTGCCCTAATCCCTGGCAACCACTAATCCATTCTCCAACTCCATAATTATTTCGTTTCATGAATGTTGCATAAATGGAATCATGCATTATGTATCCTTTTTTTCTCTCAGCATAATTTTTTTGTGGTTTATCCAATTTGTGTGTATCAATAGTTTGTTCTTTTTTATTGCTGAGTCAGCCCGAGTCTCCCAGAACTGGGTCAGAGCTCACAAGTTAGATGGACACTGTCTTTCAGCCATAACCACTCAAAGCTAGGTCGGAGCTCACACATTAGAAGGACACCTTCTTTCAGACTGTCAAATAGACAGACGCCAGCCCCTGCTGGCTCTCACTGCCCCTGTGGGTTCATTAATTTGCTGGAATTACTCACAGAATTCATGGACAGTACACCATACTTATGACTACAGGTTTATTATAAACAAAAAGCACAAATGAAGAAATACATGGGTAAGGTTTGGGAGAGTCCCAAAGAGAGATGTACTACCTTCTCCCATGCATGGTCACCAACCACGTAGCTCTATCTTAGCCTCAAGGCTTAGGGCTCTTATTAGCCTCACCACATGGCCATGATAGATTACATCAGGACTCCTGAAACTTAGTACTGAGCTACTGAGCCCCAGGTGGTCTCTCTTGAGCTGGTCAGCCCCCACTCATTAGCCTCAGGTGTCGTTCCAGCTGGAAAGAACTGAGAACTAAGGCCAAACTGCTTTTTGTAAGTAGGGTGATTCTACATCTCAAAATTTGCTACAAACATTTGTGTAGAAACTTCCTGTAGGAAGATAAGTATTCATTTCTCTGGAATAAATATCCAATGGTTCAACTGCTGAGTTTAGTTTTCTAAGGAACTACCAATTTTCCAGAGTGGCTATACAATGTCTATGCATTTCCTCCAACAGGGTCTGTTTAATCCATATCTAAAAGGCTATGCCTAACCCAAGGTCAAAGAGATTTACTCCTATATTTTCTTCTAAGAGTTTTATAGTTTTATCTCTTACGTTTTTGAATGATCTTCAGATAAATTTTGCTTGCGTGTGATATTAATGATATTGTTCTATAATTTCCACATTCGGTTGGATCACCTTTCTTGGGAATAGGCATAAATATGGATCTCTTCCAGTCAGGTGGCCAGGAAGCTGTCTTCCATATTTCTTTGCATAGAAGAGTGAGCACCTCCAGTGCTGCATCTGTTTGTCAAAACATCTCAATCGATATTCCATCAATTCCTGGAGCCTTCAAAAACAGCTGCAGCAGTATACTGAGAGAGAACTGCCAGAAATTCAGGCCAGTTTCAGAAGAGGATGTGGAACCAGGGATATCATTGCTAATGTCAGATGCGTCCTGGCTGTAAGCAGAGAATACCAGAAGGATGTTTACCTGTGTTTTATTGACTATGCAAAGGCATTCGACTGTGTGGATCATAACAAATTATGGATAACATTGCCAAGGATGGGAATTCCAGAACACTTAATTGTGCTTATGAGGAATCTTTACATAGATCAAGAGGCAGTTGTTTGGACAGAACAAGGGGATTCTGATTGGTTTAAAGTCAGGAAAGGTGTGCGTCAGGGTTATATTCTTTCACCATACCTATTCAATCTGTATGCTCAGCAAATAATCCGAGAAGCTGGACTATATGAAGAAGAACGGGGCATCAGGATCGGAGGAAGACTCATTAACAATCTGTGTTGTGCAGATGACACAACCTTGCTTGTTGAAAGTGAAGAGGACTTGAAGCACTTACTAACGAAGATCCAAGACCACAGCCTTCAGTATGGATTGCACCTCAACATAAAGAAAACAAAAATCCTCACAACTGGACCAAAGAGCAACATCGCGATAAACAGAGAAAAAATCGAAGTTGTCAGGGATTTCATTTTACTTGGATCCACAATCAACAGCCATGGAAGCAGCAGTCAAGAAATCAGAAGACGCGTTGCATTGGGTAAATCTGCTGCAAAGGACCTCTTTAAAGTGTTGAAGAGCAAAGATGTCACCTTGAAGACTAAGGTGTGCCTGACCCAAGCCATGGTATTTTCAATCGCATCATATGCATAGGAAAGCTGGACAATGAATAAGGAAGACTGAAGAAGAATTGAGGACTTTGAATGGTGGTGTTGGGGAAGAATATTGAATATACCATGGACTGCCAAAAGAAACACCAAATTTGTCTTAGAAGTAGAACCAGAATGTTCCTTAGAAGCAAGGAGAGCAAGACTGCATCTTACATACTTTGGGCATGTTGTCAGGAGGGATCAGTCCCTGGAGAAGGACATCATGCTTGGCAGAGTACAGGTTCAGCGGAAAAGAGGAAGACCCTCTACGAGGTGGATTGACACAGTAGCTGCAACAATGAGCTCAAGCATAACGATGGTAAGGATGGCTCAGGACCAGGCAGTGTTTCGTTCTGTTGTGCATAGGGTCGCTATGAGTCGGAACCAACTCGACAACACCTAAAAACAACAACAACAACAACATCTCTTATGTTTAAGTCTATGATCCATTCTGAGTTAATTTTTGTGTGTGGTATGGAGACTCCAATACTTTTAGTGGCCCTGGGCTATTAAAGTCACATTGTGGCCCTATAAATTGAGAGGGTTTTGCAGCAGCCTAGGCACGAGACTATAAGAGTAGAAACTCAAGAGGAGGCTGATGGGAATGAAGATGCAGGAAAAGGACTGGCTTGGGATATGTTTTGGAGGAAGAGTCAGAGAGCCTGGCTGACGGATTGGGTGTGGGAGGTGAATGAAAGTGCTGTTTCAGGATGACATCTAGATTTTTGGCTTGAACAACTAGGTGGGTAGTGGTGCCATCCACTGAGAATACCACCAGAAAATCAGGATTGCGAGTGGAAATCAAGAGCGGTCTTTGACCATAAAGAGTTGAGATGACAAGAAGACATGAAGTAGAGATATTAAGTAGCCAGCTGGATTTGTGAACCTGGGTTTTGGTGGAGCGGACTGGGCTGGAGAGAAATTTGAAAGTTATCAACATACAGGTTTAAAGTCAAGGAATTGGATGAGATCCTCTGGTGAAAGTATAATAGAGAAGTGGGCCAGGAACTGAGCCCTGGAGCACTCCAACATCTAAAGGTTGAGCATTACAGGAGAAATCAGCAAAAGGTACTGAAAAGGAGGTCTGTGGAGGGGACAGGAGAATCAGAACAGTGTCATGTTGAGAGAAGTCCAGAGGGAAAAGTGTTTCAAGATAAAGGAAGTGAGTCAACTCTTTGCAATTCTGATGAGAGGTCAATTTAGATAAAAATGGAAATTGGCTATTGGTTTTGGGAAGATAGAGATCATTAGTAATCTTGATAAATGATCATGATGAGGAATGCCAAAGCCAGATCTGGGTAGGTAGAAAAGAAAAAGTGAGGTGACGAAGTGGGAGTAGGCCAGGGCTTTGAACCGGTTCATTCCAGTTCTATTCCCTGCCAAAAATTTGCCTTTATATCCCCAGAGATAATGAATCAGAATCTACATTTTAAGAGATCCTATAAAAAAATTTTTTTTTTAATTTTTTATTAAAATGTAAATGTATACATAGAAATCACCTGGGGGATCTTGTTAAAATGTAGATTCTGATTCAGTACATCTGGGGTGGAAATTCAAATTCTCCACAGAGGATTGGACTGGTACAAACTGTTTGAAGCTGTGGAATAGGCACAGTAGAGAGATCTAGGAAAACTCCTCTGGGAATTTATGCAGTGAATAGAGCAGAGCAATAGGGTGGTTGCTGGAGGCAATTTTTGAGTCAAGGGAGGCTTACCTTAAAAAAAAAATTTTTTTTTTTTTGGCAGAAATTTCAGTATGTTGATATGCTGATAGACGTAATCCAATAGAAAGGGAAAAAAGTCATGATGCAGAAACCAAAAAAATCAAACCCATTGCCTTCCAGTTGATTCCCACTCCTAGCAACCCTGTAGCACAGAGTAGAACTGCCCCATAGGGTTTCCAAGGAGCAGCTGGTGAATTTGAACTGCGACCTTTTTGTTAGCAGCTGAATGCTTAACCACTAAGCCATCAGGGCTCCAAAAATGCAGAAGGGGGAGGTAATTGTAGGAGTAAAATCCTTAGGAATGTGGAACGGAAAGGAATCCAGGTTACTGGCT
Organism: Loxodonta africana; assembly: GCF_030014295.1. Classification (NCBI taxonomy): domain Eukaryota; kingdom Metazoa; phylum Chordata; class Mammalia; order Proboscidea; family Elephantidae; genus Loxodonta; species Loxodonta africana. The sequence goes on along the minus strand of NC_087354.1, from coordinate 47,895,290 downwards.
AAGGACTGAGCTTCAGAGGTTCAGGGACAATTCATTCATAATGATTCAAATATTACTAGTATGCAGGTAAGAGTAGTTTTGATGGTAAAAAGATATCTTTTTTTTTTTTTTTTTGCATGAGGTATGAGACAAAGTCGATCAGCAAAAAGTGGCAGATGGGGAAGAAGTATAGGAGTTTTTAGTAGAGAAAGGTATAGAATAATCCTTTCGTCAAGTCTCTACTTAAATGTCACCTCAGTAGAGAAAGCCCTGTCAAGATTAAATACAACTCCTTCCAATCCCTTTTTCTCTCTAGCTAAACCATCTGCTGCTTTCCAGCACTCACCACAATCTGTAATTCCATCTCTATTGGTTCACTTGTCTGTTCCCCCATTAGTCAGAGAGCTACAGGAGGGCAGGGACTTTGTTTTGTTTAATTTCCCAAAGTATATGTAACGTTTAACACAGGGCCAGTACACAGTCACTAAATAAAAGCTTGTTGAAACCAAGAAGTTAAGTGAGGAACACCTTCAGAGTTTTGTTTAGGGCATTTCTGTCAAGTACCTGTTGGGGCAAGCCACTTTTCCTCTCTGAGCTTCCATTTCTGAATATTTACCATGGAAATGATAATCTCTTCCCTTGCCTACTGTACCGCATTGTCATGAGGAGGATTTGAGCTAATAAACCTGGAAATGCTTCATCGAGTGCTGCTCAAATGTAACGGATTGTTATTTTTAGCCCACATGGAGCTTTATTTTTTTTTGGAGCTTCGGAGGCAGCAGGTGCTCAAAAAGACTTTCTGATTGGGAGAGGGGGGCATTGCTGTTCCGTGGCTGTAGGTATGGAAGCTTTGCAGAGGGTTCCGCGGACCGCAGAGGGGCGGGGCTCAGGCCAGCAGCCCGCTCTCCCGGGCCTTTCCCCGGAGGCGCTAACCAGGCGACGATGGGGGGCGGGGAGGCCGACGGGGGAGTAACTGTCAAACCTCCCCGCTTGGCGCCATTATTTAAATAGTACGTGCCTGTCTGGCAGCTGTACGTGCCGGGGGCGGGGCTCCGAGCGCCCGGAGCGGGGCGGATTCCGGGGGCGGGCCGGGAAGGTGGAGGGGCGAGGGGGGGCGGGCCGGGGCGGGGCCAGGCCGCCTAGAGGGGAGGGTCTAGGAGCGGCCCCCGGCGAGGTTCACTGCGCTTGCGCTGACAGACGCAAGATGGCGGACGGTGCGGAACTAAAGGTAAAGCGCAGCTCGAATTCACTTCTAATATTCGGCCGCGGAGACGGCGCCGCTGGTGCCGGGGGGGATGGGTCCGACCCTGGGGGGCCGCTCCGGCCTGACTCCACCCGGGCCTGGAGTTGTAGGGAAGAGCGGCGCGCCGGGCCCCGGCAGAGGGGGCTCAGTAGCGGCGGGCCGCGGGCCCCGGGTGCCTCGGGGGCGCTGACGGGTTGTCCCCGGCGTGTTATTGTTGTGGGCGCCTCTGGCGGGGGTGGCGGGGGAAGAGATCGGGAGTCGGGAGGCAGGGACTGCGGCTGCCTCTGGGGCTCCGCGCCCTCACCTCCTGCCTGCCTCCCCGCCCCCCATGGGGAGCTGTGGCTGGGGGCTGGGTGTCCGTGTAGGGGGGATTGGGAAAGCTCCCCGCCGCCGCTTCCTCTTCCTCCTTTGCAGTCCCGGGCTCCTGTCAGGCGCTCTCCTCAGACCCCCGGGAACTTGGCTCCGGCCGCCCCGCCCCTCCGTGGCTCTCTGCCACCCCCGCCCTGGACTCGGCTCTCTCCGGCTGCCCGCCTGTCAGGAGGCGCCCGGGCGCCCCGCTTGGGGGATGCGCGATCCTGGGGTGATGGGGTGGGAACGTGGGGGAGAAGCTCCGGTAAAGTTTAGTGAGCCCCGGGCCGGCGTTGGGGTTCGGCCGTGGGGCAGCGGCGGGAGTCTGCCTGGGCGGGACGTTACTCTTTCTCTCTGATTCCGGGCAACCGGGGGGAGAAACCCCCTCGAAGGGTGTGTGTTTGGATGCAGTGTTGGGTGGTGGGATGCAGCTACCTCTTCTCCCTTCTTTTCCTTCTCTGGCTGGTGTGGAGGGTGAACGGAGCCTTTGGGGGTCTCTGCACACACCATGATGGCGATGCTATAGCTGCCGGAGGTGAATGGTTCGTGTTTATATCCCCCCGTTGCCTTTTGTTTGTAGGGACATCTTGCTGGCCATGTTGATTTGAACGAAATTCTGCCCTCATCTTCCAGCAACCCCCAATAAATAGAACGTTCCTCCGTTCCTCTCAACTGTACTAATTACTCACGGCTCGCGAAATGAGATGAAAGGGTGCCCCCCTCTCCCCGCTTTTTTCTCCCACCCCAATCTTCTTTACCTGACGATGGCTTCTTTACCGAAGCAGATACACCACTACACAAGCAGTTGGGGGAGGGGGTGGAACCCTTATGATTGGATTGTGACAAATGGGGCTCCGCTTGAATAATTTTCGTTTAGTAGCAAGCCGTTTTTAACTAACGCGTATTATTTTGAAGCTCTGAACGTTATATTCCCATCTCTGTGGCTTCCTGTGTGTGAACCAAGCAGCCGATTATATCCTGACCCAGAGAACTGACATCTCTGTCAGAGTGGAGCTTGGGATAAACAATTGTAATTCTTTGCGGGGAGAGTCTCTTTTTAATTAATAAAAATTATTCAAAAAAAATTCTCCGTTATAATGAAACGAGAACTTCTAGAACATCCAGATACCAGGTTTCTTTCTGGAGAGTTTTTTGTGGAAAAGCCTCCCTGGAAGATCGTTTTTCTCCAGTAACTTTGCAATGTTAACATTGCAAGATTTGTAAGGTGTTGGCTTTAGTGTCACTCTTTTAATTTGCTTCTAATTCCAATTTACTTCAGGAAGAGCAGATTTAGAACGGTTGGTTTCGTTTTCCCCAGCTTCAAACTGTTGACTGAAGTGAGGAAACCTCGGAATTGGGATACTTGGAGATATTTAAAGAGAGTAAAAGTACACAACTTTAAGATACGTGTTTTCTATGGTTTTACTCTCTAAAAATGCGGTCAATATGTTGCTGTGATCTTTGCCTTCTGATATTCATTTTGTTAGGAATCCTTTTAGATGAAAGCTAATGAGTTCTGTTATACACGGACCACAGAGTAAAGCCGAAAAGCTTGTTCTGGCTATATTGTCACTCTTGATGCTGTCCAAAGAAACTGGTATGGGAAGCACATGCTGGGAGATTTCTCCTTTGTTCTTTCTCATTTTAAGAAAGTGCCTTTGGGGATAGATCAGATCCCTGGCGTGAGTTTTGTTAAAGTTTCTCTTTACAAAAAACAGCCAGTATCAGAGCTGAACACTTGGGGGAAATGTTATTTTTCTAGTATTGGTCTCCTTTTTTGCCTCTCTCCAAAATGTACTTCAGTTTTTCTGGAGGAGTTATTTTTTACTTTCATGTTCCTGTTGTATAAATTTTCAAATTATAATAACTGTTTTGACATACTGGTCTGTCATTGTGTGCCCCATACTTTGAAGAGCTGTGATAAATTGCTTAGCTGGTGATAACAGTGTTACCGTTTTTGTTAAAACTTGATTTTGGTTAGATTTGCTGGTTTTGTTTTGTTTTTCCCTGGAGGTGGGGCATAATCTCAGGAACACCTATGTTAGGGTTGTTTGAGAATGTCTGTATGTTTCTGTGCGGTGAGTTTTGGAAGATACTTGTTTTAGAAATTTTCTGAGGGTTTTCGTTTGTGGTTTTTGGAGGTAAGTAACTGTTGTAATAAAGTAGGAAAAGTAAGAATAATTTTTTAAAAATGAGATTTTTCAAAGTTTTAAGTGAAAATACAGCACTTCCAATAAATTTCCAACTATGAGGCTTTGAGTTAATATAGTGACTTGTTCTGTATTAGTTCACAACCCACATTTCATTTGGCTGTGGATTGTATTCGTAATTATTCTCCTCATGTCCCATTTTTAGTGAGTCCTTTCAAATCTATAATAAAACTCTAAAGATCAGATGGCCAAAATCGATAGATCCATATCCCTTGTAGGAATAGTTCAAGCTTTAGCACTTCAAGATATTGCCAATAAAAATTAGATTGTGAGTCATACATATCAAAATGAGTTCTCTGTGCACAGTTATGAAAGGTTGAATTTTTCATTAGAGGATACCCATAAGTGACATTCTTAAGAATGTAGAGGGTGAGCATTTTATTATCTTTAGGAACTTAAAAGTAGAAGGATGAAATGGCCTGACGATCTTGGTATTAATAATCTGACAGTTAAGTGTAGCTCTTCTTAAAGTGTGCTTTTTTTTTAATAGTATTTTTTTGCATTAAAATGCAAAAACAATTATATTGTCATTGTAACAGTGGGAAAGAAGTAGTTGAGTGGGAAGAGAAACCACTTTTTAAAGTATTGGTAAGAGTATCAGTAAATCCTGTTGAATTCTGCCTGTTTTATTTTCAAGAAGTAGCCACTTAATTTTGACCTTCGTGGTGTAGTTTGTCAGCCTTTGTCTCAGATAGAAGCAAATAAATCTGAGAATTCATGGATTTGATTTGAACCTCTGTAACTTGCTGCTGTCAAGTGCCACATTTAGATGACTTTTGTTTTATGTCACCGGTGTTAAGAACATTATTTGAAAACAATTTTTAAAATTCTTTAGTTTTTAAGTATTTCATATAATTGTTTTGAAATACTGCCATCTTTTCTACCCCCATTTTCTCCTTGGTGGTTGTATTGTCTTTTTCTTCCAAGAGTGACTCGTAATCCCTGTTGATTGCAGTAGTGCTTAGTGGTTAGTCCATAGCTGATTAAACTTGGATTTCTCCTGGTGAATTCCATCAACCTGCTGCTCCAGGGTTCTTGCTGAGACTTTTGAGTCCGGTGTAATTGTACTTTTTCTTGCTGGTAACTAGGGATAAGAAAATAAAATAGCTTGTATTTGTAGTGGGAACTGGGAAGAAGTATCTAAGTCCTGAGAAAACTAGATGCTTATGATGAGATATAGCCTTCAAAAACAAAGAGAACCTAGTCCGTTACTTCATATAGTACTTTGCAGTTTGTATGAATTATCTCATGTGATCTCTCCAGCAGTTCTTTGAGGTAGGCAAGGCAGATGATACCTCCCTTTTATGTGTAAAGTGAGCCCTGAAGAGGTTAGTGACAAGCGCAAAGTCATACAAATAAAAGTGGTAGAGACTTGAACCTAGGTGTTCTGATTTCAAAACCTTGGGTTGCAGGCTGCTTTAAAGGTGCCATGGCAGTCCTGGAACCCTCTAAGCAGGGCTTCGAACATGCTGGTGAGGATTTGGATTTCCACTCCCAGATATACTGAATCAGGTTCTACAGTTTAACAAGCCCCCAGGTGATTCTTCTCCCCCCTTAAAAAGCAGCTATGTACATAAGAATCACCTGGGGATCTTGTTAAAAATGTAGATGTACCATAAGAATCACCTGGAGAATGTGGATTCTGATTGAGTATATCTGGGATGGAAAGGCAAATTCTCAGCAGGGGGTCAACCTGGAACAAACCAGTTCGAAGCCCTGCCTCTACAGGGTGCCTTGTTCATGAAGAATTCCAGTTATGTTGTTGCTAATACTTTCCCTTTTGCTTTATGTCAGGGTATGTTTGGATATTCCTTGGGTTTTTTGCAAGGAAGATTTTGGAGTTTGTTAGTTGAAATCATAGGCATTACTTCTTGCAGATGTTGTTTTGCGTGGGAAAATTTCAGAGAATACTGAAAAGTAAGCAGAAAAATAAGCAACACCTGTAATCCCAGCACCCAGAAGTATCATCTGGGTATATATCCATTTAGTCATTTTCTCTGTGAGTGTATGGTTATTCATCACAAAAGGAGATCACACTCTACACTTTTTGTAATCTGCTATTTTCTTAGCTATCTTCGCAGGTCAGTAAGTATAGGTCTGTGTTATCATTTTAAAGATTACATTGTATTTTATTCAACTAGTCCCTGTCCATTTTAAACAGTGCCTTGACAAACATCCTTATGTAAAAGTTTGCAGATGTTTTATTTTAATTAAATAAATTGATATGACAGACCTTCTTCTTGCTTTAGGGATCAGTGCAAATGATATGTTGATTAGATGAAGTGCTGTGAGTGAATTAAGTTAGTTCTTGCTTTGTTCATTGTTTATACCTTTATTATTTGTTTCTATAAATGTGTCGTATAGGATTATTAAATGATGGCAGAGATAGATTTTATAAAATGTAAGCAAATATTACTTCTGAATTAGAACATTTGATGGAGTATGAAATGGATTATGAAATAGCATGTATAACTTATTTCAAGTATGTTTGATTTTGGAAATTATAATCATTAAATATTGCAAGTTTATGTGCCATATTTAGATGTTCATCAGTTTTTAAATGACATTAAAAAGCTATAAAGTGGAAAAAACCTGTTGCTGTCGAGTCAATTCCGACTCATAGTGACCCTGTAGGACAGAGTAGAGCTGCCCCATAGGGCTCCCAAGGAGTGGCTGGTGGATTCGAGCTGCCGACCTTTGGGTTAGCAGCCGAGTTCTTAACCACTGTGCCACCAGGGCTCCTAAAAAGCTACACTGAGAAAGTAGAAATGAGAATTTGCTTTATGCTTTATGCATTTAGCCTCAGCAAAGTGTTGCTGTAGTATTAAATTTGTAGGTAACATTTTTTGGAGAAGCTGATTATAGAGAAGGTTACATAGGCAATAAAAATACCTTTCTGTTTTAAGAAGTAAATTTATGCGTTAAACTAATTAATACATATGTGTATTAAGTTAAGGATACCAAATGTTGGTGTAACACCTGAAAAGTACTGTACTGTAGAAGGAACTATTGATGAAATTAAGGATATGAAATTGATCGTACTCTAAATTTGATTTGTTAGAATTTGGTCCTTACCTAATTATGTAACGTATTTTATTAAGATTTTTGAAATAGGGAATGGAGAAATTTCAAGGTATTCAACTGTCCTTTACCATCAATTTCAAAAGTAGTACTAACTGCCATTTACTTTTTGCTACTCTTACAACTAGGTATTTACTTCTTCCATATGAAAAATGTGGACCCATTGCTTTTGATTTCCTCAACTCTTGGTTTCAGTGGTGTCACATGTAAAGATAATTCCTAGAACCCTCCTCCCCTCAGAATTTTCTGGTAAGCCTTAATTTTTTTGCCGTGAAAGTCTACAGTTCTTCAAAATGCAGAAATCACTTTTTTCCATTTCTACTTCTCTTTAGATCAAGCAGACAAAACAAATCCTTCGAACTTTAACTAGTAACTTTGGAATATCAGTAACTCTCACAAAACTTTTGCAAATGTTCCAATTTTTAATAGTTTCTTCTCTTTCTTACCCTTCTTGCTAATTGCTACTTACAGTTTAAACCCCTTTAACCCTTTGGTTGCCAGGTTAATTTTCCTAAAACACTCCTTTCATTCTGTCTTGTCTACAAAAGCTTTCAGTGGTTTTGCCCTGAAAACAGGATGATCAAGACTTAGCGTTGTCAGGCTGATATTCAGGATTTTCCATAGTCTGACCCTGGTCCACCATTTTGTGTGTGTGTGGGTGTTGTCTCCTTAGCTATATAGCAAAAGTCCTTAAGACCAGAGCTTTTAGTTTGCTTCTTTTTTGTTGGTTAGTGTTCTGCTTTGTACGCCAGTCCATTCCCCCCTTCCCTGCGCTGTGGAAACAGTAGGTGCTTAATATATATTTGCTAAATGACCAAATTATATTAAAAATTTGATTATGTTAAGGGGGGGCTAATGCTTGTGTCTGTATGACGGCCTGAATTGCACATAGAGATACGGTCATTTATTTACCCTTAAACTTTTTTCCATGGCTGCTGCTTTGATTAACATTAAATCCAGAATAATTTATGAAAGACTTTTTGGTTTAGACAGTAAATGAATACATTTCTCATTGTAATGATTTAGGAATAAAATTTGAAAGCCATCATCATCTCATTCCTCTTGCCCCCAGAGGTGACCACTTTGGAGTGTATCCTTTGTTTACTTTTTTAGTAACGGCTTTGTTAAGAAGTAATTCACAAGCCATATAATTCACCTGTTTAAAGTGTACAATTGAATGGTTCTTAGTGTATTCACTGAATTGTGCAGCCATCACCACAGTCAATTTTTAGAACATTTTTTTCACCCCCAGAAGAAACTAATCTCCTTGAGCTACTGCTTTCCCCCAGCCCTAGGCAGCCACTAATTTCTCTCTGCGTGGGTTTACCTGTTTTGGACAGTTCATGTGAATGGAATCATGTATGGCCTGTTGTGTCTAGTTTGTGTTCATTTTTCTCTTCATGTGCATTTAAATATCTATGCATACTATTTGTAGTTTATTGTATGTGTGTATATCTAGATCTAGAACAATACTAGGCACATAAAAGGAACTCAGTAAATGTTTAATGAATGTTCGTATACATAAATACTGTTTCTGAAAGCATTAATGTGATCATATCATACGTAAAACCATACAACTTGCTATTTTCACTTAACATGTAATTGGAGATCTTTCCATGACGTGGGTAAGAATGAAATGGTTTTATTCTTTTTAACAGTGCCTAATATCCCATATGTATGTTTATAGAGGTTTACCCCTTGAATTTATCAATGTATATGGCTAGAAAAAAGTTCTTAACTTGTTTTGATAGTTTTATTATACTTTAAAAAAAAAATAGTTAAAACATCTACTATAACCTCTACAGCATTAATATTGAAGTTTCACTAAATATAGAAATAAAAAAACATAGCAGGTAAGTGTTGTTTGGTTTGGAGGAGAAATGGAATGAAGGCTCTTTTTAGGGTTGTGGCAGTGCACAGCCAAAGCAATTCATTTTGTATCTGGGATTCTGAATGTGAGCAAGCCTGTTTTTAGCTTCATGGCATAGTGCTTAAAATAGAACTTAACATGCTATCTTGTGCTTTATGGTGAATTTTAAGATTTTTCTCTTGCAGTCACGCAGGTCTAATCTTAAAATCTGAAAGATTTTAGGGTAAATATTTTTATTATATGTTAAAATCATCATTCTGGTTTATCGGCTTCTGAAAGTTATCTAAGAAAGGAAATGTAGAGGCACCTAGCTGGGAACCTGGTTGGTGGCGGTTGTCGTCGTCGTTAGTTGCTGTTGAGTCACCCCCAGCTCACGGTGGCCCCAGCCGTGATGGAACGAATCACTGCCCAGCCCCGCATCATCTCCACTGTCAGCTGGTTGCAGGTTGGACCGTTGTGATCCATGGAGTTTTCATTGACTGATGTTCTGAAGTAAATCACCAGGCCTTTCTTCCTATTCGGTCTTAGCCTGGCAGCTCTGCTGAAACCTTTTCAGCATCATAGCAACATATAAGCCTGCACTGACAAGTGATGGCTGCTCATGAGGTGTGTCGCTGGGAATCAAAGCCGGGTTTCCTACACAGAAAACCACAATTCTACCAATGAACCACCAATGCCTTTGGTAATTGTTATTTAAGAAATACCTATCACATTCTGCCTCTCATTTTGTTTGAGTGTCTATTGTGTGTGAAGTGCCACGCTATCTGTGGTTTGAGCATAGTTTAATATATGTGTGTATATTTATTAAAACACTCTTGTTATAATGGAATATTTACTGAAAAATTCTTTTTTTTTTAATCCTCGAAGTAAGGCATCAACTGTTACAGTGATTTTCAAAGTGTATTCCCCAGATCTCTGGGATTTGCTCCTCCTTTCTGGGGCCTCCAGGTCGAAGCTGTTGCCCTAATAGTAATCGTGGATTCCTTGCTGTGTTAAACACTCGCAAAAGTAATGGGAGGTGGCACTTCTGGTGCCTTAGCGCATGTTCAGGTAGTCGCACTGCGTCGTTCTCATGGGTGTTCTTCACTGTCAGGCACTTGGGATTAAAAAACAAATGACAGTTACACTTAATGTCTTGGCAAAGCAGTAAAACTTACTGATTTTGTGTATCTCAATCCTTGAGTACATTTTAAAAAAATATTCTTTGTGATGAAATGGAAAGTATCTGTAAAGCAGTCCTACTGAATACTAATTACAATGGGTAATTCAACGAAAAGAATTTGTATGATTGAGTTGCGGGCTGAACTAGTTGCTTTCCTGTGGAATACCATTTTTATTTGAAAGAATGACAAAGTATGATTATACAAACTTGTGCATTTGGCAGACATTTTCTTAAAAATGAACAAAGTCATCCTGTCACTTCAAGGAAAACAGCTGACAATAGTTGTTGGTAGTGATGAAATTTGAGCTTTGAGGAGAAAATAGAATTTTGGAAGACTTCTTTACCACTAAACAGGACAAGTTCCTAATACTTGACTTTTTTTTTTTTTAAATAAGATCAGTGGTGATATTAGTGAATGTGATATGTTGAAATTGTGTAATGAATTGTGTTAACATTTGGGAGATCTGTACAACTCAGTGAACCAGTATTTTCCACGTAACCAATGCATGATGTTACAAAAGCATGCATGGGTAAAGAGATCCATTCAAAGTAGAAGATAAACCAGTAGATTTCAGTATATCAGAGTAGGAAAAGTTCATTGATATGGTTTCAGGTTCCATATGCAACAACCTTTAAGAAACTGCCAGTTGTTGAGTTTTAGAGAAATATCAGAGGATATCCACAGTTACCTGAAAAGGCCGTTAAAATATACCTCCTTTTTCCAACTGTAATTCTGCTTGAGGGTGGATTTTCTTCATATTCTTCAATCAAAACAACCTAATGCAACAGGTTGAATGCAGAAACAGATGAGAAAATCAGATTGTCTTCATTAAAGAGACATTAAAGGCACTTGCAAAAATATAAAGCAATGCCTGTGTTCTTGCCAGTTTATTTTTGGTTTGGAAAATAGTTTCATAAGATACGTGATTTATATTAACTGTAATGGATTTACAGTTATTTTTAATTGACAATAACTTAAAAAATTTCTTAGTTTTAACTTCAATACAGTATATATTGATATAAAAAATAATCAGCATAAATTTTGGGGGGAGATCTTCCATTTTTAAAAATGTAAGTGTCCTGAGAGCAAAAAATTTGAGAACTGCCGCTGGATATTTTTTTTTTTACTTGTGCTTTAAGTGAAAGTTTACAAATCAAATCAGTCTCTCATACAAAAATAACCTTGCTATATACTCCATGGAAACCCTAGTGGCGTAGTGCTTAAGTGCTGTGGCTGCTAACCAAAAGGTCAGCAGTTCGAATCCTCCAGGCGCTCCTTGGAAACTCTATGGGGCAGCTCTGCTCTGCCCTACAGGGTTGCTATGAGTCGGAATCAACTCGACGGCAGTCAGGTATATACTCCTGGTTGCTCTCCGCCTGATGAAACAGTGCACACCTTCTCTCCACCCTCTGTTTTCGTGTCCATTCAGCCAGCTTCTGTCCCCATCTGCCTTCTCATCTCCCCTCCAGACAGGAGCTGCCCACATAGTCTCATGTGTCTACTTGATCCAAGAAGTTCACTCATCATGGACATTCTTGTTATGTAAGATTCACACAGTATACAAACTAAAAACCAAACCCAGTGCCATCGAGTCGATCCCGACTCATAGCGACCCTATAGGACAGAGTGGAACTGCCACATGGAGTTTCCAAGGAGCGCCTGGTGGATTTGAACTGCCAACCCTTTGGTTAGCAGCCGTAGCACTTAACCACTGCGCCACCAGGGTTTCCACACAGTATGGAAGTCTATGATTTAAAATGGGAATATCCCCTTTGCCTTCTCACCCGTGGTATTTTTTATAATTTAAAAGAAAAAATAGTTTGTTTATATACTGATTCATTTATAAGGCAAGTTTGCTAATCAGAAGCTAATTACATCCTGCATTTCTCTTGTAAATGCTAAGTAGTAATGGCTTGCATCACACTCAGTTGCACAGTAATGATGTGGGAAAGGAATTTAAAAATTTTGTTTTTTCAAGTTTGTGTCTTCACCCTTGATTTCTTTTTCCTGTTGTAGAGGATGAGAATAACCCATTGCCGTCGAGTCGATTCCGACTCATAGCGACCCTATAGAACAGAGTAGAACTGCACCATAGAGTTTCCAAGGAGCGCGATGAGAATAGCATAGATAAATAAAAAAATCCACGCAGATGTCCGTTAACCTAATTTTAGCTAATAATCTTGTCTCCAGCAAAGCTTAGCTCTTACCGAATATCTTTAATATGATTGATTTGCATTCTACCTATTTTGTTTTCTTTCTTTCAATCTTGTGGGACGAAAGTGAAACCTGGCTTAGAGGTCATAAAAAGACTGAATGTTTTTCAGTTTCTTTCTGCTGTTCTTTAGAATTGCTTTTGAAAAACTCCAGCTTCTGTATTCCTCTGGGTTCTGTATTCCTCTGGCATCTTTTTCCAGGGTCTGAAGGTAAGAATGGGAAAAGGCGATTTTTTTTTTTTCTTTCTAAATTATGCTTTAGGTGAAGGTTTACAGCTCAAGTTAATTTCTCATTCAAAATTTATACACATATTGTTATGTGACTCTAGTTGAAATTCCTATAATGTGAAACCACTCTCCCGCTTTCTGCCCCCGGTTTCCGGTGTCCCTCTACCCAGCTCCTGTCCCCTTCCTGCCTTCTCATCCTGCCTCCTGACAGGAGCAGCACATTTGGTCTCATGTATCTGCTTGAACTAAGAAGCACTCTCTTCACGAGTATTATGTTTCGTAGTCCAGTCTAACCTTTATCTGAAAAGTGGGCTTCAGGAATGGTTTTTGCTCTGGGTTAACAGGGTGTCTGAGAGCCATGGCTTTTGGGGTTCCTCCAGTCTTAGTCAGACCATTAAGTCTGGTCTTTTTATGTGAATGTGAGTTCTGCTCCACACTTTTCTCCTGCTCTGTTAGGGACTGCCTGTTGTATTCCCTGTCAGGGTGGTCATTGGTGGTAGCCAGGCACCATCTAGTTCTCTTGGTCTCAGGCTGATGGAGTCTCTGTTTTATGTGGGCCTTTTGTTTCTTGGGATAATATTTGCCTTGTGTCTTTGGTATTCTTCATTCTCCTTTGCTCCAAGTGGGCTGGGACCAATTGATGCATCTTAGATGGCCGCTCACAAGCTTTTACGACTCCAGACACCACTCGCCAAAGACGGCTGCGCAGAACATTTTCTTAGTAAACTCTGTTATGCCATTTGACTTAGATGTCCCTTAAAACCATGGTCCCCAGACCCCAGCCCCTGCTCCTCTGTCCCTTGAAGTGTTTGGTTTTGTTCAGGAAACTTCTTCACTTTTGGTTAGTCCAGTTGTGCTGACTTCCCCTGTATTTTGTGCTGTCCTTCCCTTCACCTAAGATGATTCTTGTCTACTATCTAGTTAGTGAATGAAAAGGGTAATTTTTGTAGCAAAAGTTTTGCTAATGTGTGACTCCAGAATAAAGTAGCATCTCAGAGGTGAAAGATCTGTTAAAAAATTATGGTATCTTTTGTTTCATTGAATCACAATGAGGGAAAAGAACATGAATTTTAGTATTGCCATTAATTTTACTCCTGAATTTAGATAGTCATCCTGGGAATAGTTCAGACTTAGGGGATGGATGGACAATTTGATACGCTTTAATCCCAGACTATTTTTTTAAAAGTTATTTCTTGGTATATGTGGCAACTATTTAAAAATTTTTTTCCAAGTAACAACCCTGCACTGCCCATTGGAAAGGTCACTAGGTAAGGCTTGTTTGTAATGAGCTCAGTGGTTAAGAGCTCGGCTGCTAACCAAAAGTTTCAGCGGTTCGAATCCGCCAGCTGCTCCTTGGAAACCCTATGAGGCAGTTCTGCTCTGTCCCATAGGGTCACTATGAGTCAGAATGACTTGAGGTTTTTTTTTTTTTAATGGGTAATGAGCATCATTTGCATATAGATAATAAATGTGTTAAAACCATAGAACAGCTTATTTTCTAGGTTAGGTTAAAATTCTGCTTATAGGTTGATTGATAATTGTTTAATACATATTTTCTTCTAGGTAAACATTTCATACTTCACTGAACTATTGTTTTTAGAATCTGCTCATCTTAACAGGTGGTAGTATTGAGTGTGGAGAGTGATGCTGAATATTTTCTTTTGCAAATAGATTTTTTATCTGTCTGTAGTTTTAGTAAAAGTGGATCGCTTTTTGTTGTTCAGACACCTGTCATCCTAACTGCATGATCTGCCTGAGTGGTTGGGATCTGAGGGGGATGGCTGTGTTTGTGCGTATATTGGGGGTGTTGGCTAGGATGCTGTGAATGCTGTTGGAATTCAAAGGGTCGCAATGAGTTGGAATCAAGTCTCTGGGTAGTGTGAATGGTTATGTACTTGCTGGAAACTGGAAGATTGGAGGTTTGTGTCCACCAAGAGGTGCCCCGGAAGAAAGTCCTGGCTATCTGCTTCTGAAAAACCAGCCATGGAAAACCCTATGGAGTTGAAATTGACTCGATGGCACCCAACAACAACAGTCTTAGATAGCTTGTTAAAAAACAGGACATTGAAGAGAACTGGTTTCTCCTTTTTATTGTTTGTTTGCTCTCTTTGGAGGTCTGGCCCTCTGCCTTTGCTTCTTTTTCTCTTCGTCTAAGCTTTTGTTAAAAGCTTTCTGTGAGGTTCCCTTGACTTCTAAGCCTTCAAATGGATTTTTAATTCTTGCTATCGTATTTTAGAATTCTAGTGGCTCTCTTTTTTCTATTTTATGTAGCATTTTATTATTTTTCAGGGATTCAGTCTTCTTTAATGTAAAGAATAGTACTCTTATTTTTTCCCCCAGGTTATTTCTGTGTAATGTTTTTCTCTTCCTCATATTTACTTACGCTTTTTTTGGCGGGGGGGGGGGTGTTAAATATATAGGTAACAAAACGTGCCATTTCAGTGATCCTTGTTTTCCTTTTTGTCTCGGCATCTTTTCTGTTGGGAGGTTTTCTCAAATTATTGATGATTTTTGATTTTAAGATGATTGAGAAGTGAGTTCTCCCCCACGTCCTCTTTGGAATCTTCCAACTGTGAATAGTTTTGGTTTGAGGCTGTCCATTTTTCCAGAGGGGAGCTCTCCCACCTCCTGTTGAGTGTACTTACTTGGCTGCTGGTGTTTAGGGAACAGGGCTGGATAAAGATGTCCTACTTATGGGTATACAAAAAAAAAAAAAAAGACAAACCCATTGACTTTCCTTATCTATACATGTTCAGGCCTGTTCCTCCCCCTTGACCTTAGCTCTCTGTGGGGTTCCTGAGTCTGGAGCCTCTCTGGTTAAATTGTTCCAGTAAACAAACCTCTGGCCTCCTGTGTGAGGAGGGGCCAGGGAGCATGGTAGGGAAGTTGTCTCCTCCATGTTTGGATAGTGAAAACTTGAGTATCTAGTCATCCAGCTTACAGACTTTCAGGTATCCCACTGATTTTCAGCCTTGCATCTATGATTGCCTCCTCCTTTGGCCTTGTGCATTATTTTTCCCGTTTTTCTTCATTTACTGTCATTTTTGTTTCCCTTCAGGGAGGGAGTATGTTAGATGTTTGTATATGGTTAGTTTACCATATTTAAGTGGCGATCATTGTAAACTTTCTGTGAAGCTTATAATACAAACTATGTTAATATGTTATACCCATTCATAAATAGCTGCCAGTGTTGAATCAAGATTTATACTGAGTGGTAATAGAAGTTGTGTTGTTTTGGGAGGGAAAGATAGGTTGCATTTTTAAAAAAATTAAACATGCATAAAAATAGTACAGCATGTATGACTTACAGAAATATGTGGAGTTTATAGAATAATAATAAAACAAACATTAAGAAACATTTTAAAACTTCTAGGCCTTCCCTTGTACTTCATCATCCTGTGTCCTTCTGCCTCCTCTAAGGCTACTTGTATCAACAGGTTATTTTTTAAAATAAAAACTGGTAGTGAAATAATATTTTTTAATATTATCTATTCATGTGGTTGTTTTTAAACCATTGCTTCTAATTAAGTCTTTTAATTCTATCGTAGGCATGTGCATTTCTAAATTTGCTATAGCATCCTTTGAAAAGGAGGATTCTATCGGTGTGGTGGAAAGAAGAGTTTTGGGGATCTCATTTTGAAAATATGCATTACTGTGGCATAAATATATATAAAACCCGTTGCCGTTGAGTCAATTCTGACTCATAGCGACCCTGTAGGACAGGGTAGAACTACCCCATAGAGTTTCCAAGGAGCACGTGGTGGATTTGAACTGCTGACCTTTTGGTTAGCCGCTGTAGCCCTTAACCACTATACCACCAGGGTACCCATTAAAAAAACCGTTGCTGTCACGTTGATTCTGACTTTTTGCAACCCTGTGGGCCACAGAGTCTAGCAATTATGCCTGATGATGTTTGGGAACGAAGAAGGGACTTAAGTTAATTGCCATAGTAATCGACACTTGGTTGAGTTTCTGAAAAGTACTCAGATTTAGATGTGTCCAGGCTGTAATCCATGAAGTTGAATCAGAGTTAGACTTAAGAAGAAAGTCCAGCTATTTGGAGAAAGTGTAAACCATTAAAGTCTGTGTTATACTTTACATATTTTTGTCTATTTTTTTAAATATTTAATACATTTTTAAATTTTATGTAAAGATAATTCTTTACTGGACTATAGGTATTTGTATTAGATATTAAAAACAGATAAGCACCCCCTCCTTCTGCCTATTTGCACATTGGCCTTTCATATCACATTTGCGTAAAGCAAGGTTCTAATTCACTCATCCTGTCAACGAAAAACGAGAGCTGATTTATGCCCTAGAATACTGTGTTTAAAAAAAAAAAAAAAGCCAAACCTGTTGCTGTCAAGCTGATCCCGACTCATAGTGACCCTGTAGGACAGAGTAGAACTGCCCCATAGGGCTTCCAAAGAGCAGCTGATGGATTTGAACTGCTGACTTTTGGTTAGCAGCCGTAGCACTTAACCACTACACTACAGCTGCCACACCAGCAGGGCAATAGATAGAGTTTTTGCCTTTGTGAAACTTACATTCCAGCATTTCTATAAACATATGGAAAATAGTTTATAAAGAGCATGTTTTTATAATTAGAAAAAAGTATTTTTTTATTTTGAAGAATTTTTTTTTTTTTTTTTTAAATATAAAATTCAAACCCAAATGCACTGTTGTCAAGTCAGTTCCAACTCATGGCGACCCTGTAGGACAGAGTAGAACTGCCCCAAAGGGTTTCCAAGGCTGTAATCTTTACGGATCTTTCTCCTGCAGAGCGGCTGGTCGGTTCAAACCACTGGCATTTCAGTTAGCAGCTGAGCTCTTAACCGCTGTGCCACCTACCTACTTCGCAAAAACCAAACCTGCTGTAGAGTCGATTCCGAATCATAGCGACCCTATACGACAGAGTAGAACTGCCCCATAGAGTTTCCAAGGAGTGACTGGCAGATTCCAGCTGCCAACCTTTTGGTTAGCAGCTGTAGCACTTAACCACTACACCACCAGGGTTTCCAACTGTGCCACCAAGGCTCCTTAATATCAAATAAGCAATGTTAAATATATCGTTAAGGTTAAATAGTCATTTATTTCTGCTTCTTTAAGATAACTTTTTGGGGGAAGGAGAGGAGGGAAGAGCAAGGGAAAGATATGAAATGGTTATTGTGGGAAGTTTGCTGGTTAACTGAAGAAATTTAGTGGGGATGTCAGTGCCACTGAGGTTGGTGATTTGGATGTACAGTAACATTTCTCTGGGTGCGTGCATTCTTTTCTTCTGCAAAGTTCAAGCCAGTTGAGTGTGATAGGCATAGAGGGGCAAGGGAATTTTGCAAGAGAATAGTTAGTGATAGACCTTGGAATCTTACACTGAACTGGAACCGAAGGATGGTATCATCCACGGATAGAGATAATTTACTTTGTCTTTTCCAATTTGGATACCTATTTATTTCTTTTTCTTGTCTTATTGCTCTGGCTAAGACTTCTCATAAATTATTGAATAGAAGCTGTGAGAGCAGGCACCCTTGTTTTGTTCCTGTTTTCAAGAGGAAAGCTCTCGGTCTTTTTCCATTAAGTGTAATGTTGGCTGTTGGCTTTTCATATCATACTGAGAACTTTTCCTTGTATTCTGATATTCTTTAGAGTTTTCGTCAAGAAAGGATGTTAGATTTTATCAAATGCTTTTTCCGTATCCACAGAGATTATCATATGGTTCTTTTCCCTTGTTCTGTTGGTATGGTATATTACATTCATTTATTTTCTAATGTTGAACCATCCCTACGTTCCTGGAATAAATCCCACTTGGTTGGTATGTGGCTCTTTTAACATGCTGTTGGACTTTGCTAGTATTTTGTTGAGGATTTTTGCATCTATATTCATAAGAGATATTGGCCTGTAGTTTTTGTTTTTTGTGGTATCTTTGTCTGGTTTGGGTATCAGGGTTAGGTTTGCTTCATAGAATGAATTAGGGAGTATTCTTTCCTTCTCTATCTTTTGGGAAAGTTTAAACAGTATTGGTGTCAGTTCTTCTCTAAATGTTTGCTAGAATTCCCCAGCGAAGGCATCTGGTCCAGGACTTGTTGTTGTTGTTGGGAGGTTTTTCATCACCGATTTGATCTTTTCACTTGTTATGGGTCTGTTGAGACTTTCTATTTCTTCTTAAGTCAATTTGGATAGATTGTGTGCTTCTAAGAATTTTGTCCACTTCATCTAGGTTATCCAGTTTGTTGCCATATAGTTTTTCATAATATTCTGTCACAATTCTCTTTATTTCTATTGGGTCAGTTGTAATGTCCCCTCTTTCATTTTTTATTTTGGTTATGTGCATCTTTTTTCTTTGTCTAGCGTCATGGATTGAATCGTATCCCCCAAAAATATGTGTCAACTTGGTTAGGCCATGATTCCCAGTATTGTTTGCTTGTCCTCCATTTTTTTATTGTAATTTTATGTTAAAGAGGATTAGGGTGGGATTATAACACCATTACCCAGGTCTCATCCCTGATCCAATGTAAAGGGAGTTTCCCCCGGGGTGTGGCCTCTACCACCTTTTATCTCTCAAGAGATAAAAAGGAAAGGGAAGCAAGCAGAGAGGAGGGACCTCATACCACCAAGAAAGCAGTGCCCAGAGCAGAGCACGTCTTTTGGATTTGAGGTATCTGCACAGAGAAGCTCCTAGGCCAGGGGAAGATTGATGAAAAGGCCAAAAGAAAGAGAAAACCTTGCCCTGGAGCTGACACCCTGAATTTGAACTTTTAGCCTACATTACGGTCAATAAATGAATTTCTGTTTGTTAAAGCCATCCACTTGTGGTATTTCTGTTATAGCAGCACTAGATGACTAAGACATCTGTCTAAAGGTTTGTCAGTTTTATTGATCTTTTCAAAGAATCAACTTCTGGTTTTATTGATTCCCTCTGTTTTTGTTTTTATTTATTTTTGCTTGATCTTTGTGATATTCTTTCTTCTGGTAGGTTTAGGCTTAGTCTGCTTTTCTCTTCCTAGTTCCTGGGGTTGTCAAGTTAGGCTGTTAATTTGAGATCTTTTTTTATGTAGGTGTTTATTGCTGTAAGTTTCTCTCAGAGCCAGACTTCGCTTCTTCCCATACATTTTGGTGTGTTATGGTTTCATTTTTGTTTGATTGTGAGAAACTTTTTATTTCTCTTTTGATTTCTTCCTTGACCCGTTGGTAGTTTAATAGTGTGTTGTTTAATTTCCATGTTTTGTATTTTCCAAGTTTTTTTTTTTTTTTCTATTATTGATTTCCAGCTTCACTCCATTGTGGTCAGAGAACATACTTGGTATGATTTCAATCTTTTAAAATTTCTTTTTATCTTTTTTAATATAACTAAAATTTAAAATAATTTAAATATGTGGCTTGCATTTCCAGCTTATATCTCTTATGGGCAGCACTGTCTTAGAGTTGGGAGGCCCTCAGTAGTGGTAACGGTTAATGTGCTTGGCTGCTAACCGAAAGATTCGGGAGTTTTGAGTCCACGCAGAGGTACCTCAGAAGAAAGGCCTGGCGATCTACTGAAAATTCAGCCATTGAGAACCCTGTGGAGCACAGGTCTACTCTGATGCATGGGGTTACCATGAGTTGGAGTTGACTTGATGAGTGCTGATGTTGCTCGTAAGGCTCTAGAAGTATTATCACTAATAAATAATAATAAAATAAGAATTAGGAAGAAAGACATCTGTAGGAATCTGTAGAACCCATTTTAAGCATCCTTAGGGAGAGGGAATAGATATTTCTTAAATTTATTTTCATTGAGTCCTCTCTTGCCTTTTCTTCTACTAGTCTTTGTGCTTGGAATTTCCTTATCTTCATCCCCTTGACATCCTTTTCTCCCCTCGCTCCAACGGCTAACTTCAAGGAGTTTGCCTCGTTTTTGTGGAAGAGAGAAATGTACAAAACAACTATAATAAAGTCATATAAAAGAATGACCATGTAAGTAGTTAACAATGCATTCATAAGAGGAAGAAGTCATTTCTGGCTAAGCTTATTTTAAACTGGACAGGCAGGTAATTTTAAGTGGAAAGAACACCATGAAAAAGGTAATGAAAGAAAACATTGAGGTATGTTTATGAAATACCTAGTAGATCCATGTGTGGAGATCTATGTAAGAGAGTAATGAAAGCTTACTTTTCTCTCTAGGGCCTTTTCTTAATCTTTTTTCTGGGACCCAGCCTGAAGGCTATGTGTGGTGCAGTGAATTAAGATGGGACTTCTGGCCACAGTCTTTGTAATTACCACCAAATGACTGAGTGGGACTATACAAATGAGGTGCTTGTGGCCCACCAAGGGGATTGCATGGCTTGCTAATAACGTAAATAAGGTTCACGGCACCCTTGGGGGGGTGGGACCCTAACAAGGGGATTGGTCAGTTTTGCCATCCTGCTTGGCTTAAAATGAGCCATCCTAGAGGCAGGAAAGAGGATCTCACCACCACTAAGAAAGAGCCAGGAGTGGAGCATGTCCTTTGGACCTGGGATCCCTGCACTCAGAAGCTTCCGGAACCAGGAGACCAAGAGAGAGAGTTGTAAAGGCAAGAAGCATCAGCAAAGGCAAGAGACTGGCAGGAGGCAAGAAGCATCAGCAAAGGCAAGAGACTGGCAGGAGGCGGCATGGTGGGTTCCTAGCCCACTAAGCGAGAAAGCTGAGTGCCTTCAGGCAGGAGGCTTGCTGATGAAGTGGGATGCCTCCAGGCACCTGGTCGGGGAGCTAGGCTCTTGGACCCACAGAAAGCTGAGTACCTTTGGGCGGAGACTTACTGGCAGAATGGGGTGCCTCTGGGTACTTATTTAGGGCTTGTGCATTGATCCAGAAAGCATTTATCAAACATCTTTATGCAGAACAACTTGGTAATATGTTAGGATTTTAAACTTTAAATTAAAAAATTTTAATTTGTTTTTTATTAGGAAAAATACTGCATTAAAATTTTAAAATGTTCTGAGTTGGGCTTATTATTTTTAGCATTCTAGTTGAGGGAGCTGTTTGAAGGACATATCCGTATGTTTTATGAACGGTGATAGTACATAAATGGGGTGATGCCTAAATGATCAAAAATGGAAGTCATAGCACACCACTTCAGCGGTTAAGTTTATAGTCTGCTTAAAGGAGAGAGGAATCTCCATGTGTGTATAATCACAATATTTTGTCATTATGTGGTTGCTGAATGAAATTAGTATGATGGAATAGAAACCAGGAGAAGAGGAAGATGATCAGCACAACAGGTCATTTTTCGGTTTGTTTATGTTGAGAAATAAATAAAAGATGAGAAATTGGGTGAAATAAGATCATGGAGAAGTATGTAACCAGCCTGATGTGCTGCACTGAGTAGAAACTGTCTAACTAGGTTTTCTGGTTGAACAGGGCATTGTTGACAAACTGCTAACCTAATAGCTGCTTATTAACTTTCAAACAGGGAGGATTAGAAATGGCCCAGAAGTGAGTTCCATTGAATGAAGAATCTGATTTTGAAAAAAATAAAGTGTTTTTGTACTGTGTAGACTTCAATGTATGCAATTGTAGAATTACAAAAAAATTATTTCATTGCTTTTGTGGCTGGAAAGCGCAAAAGTACAAGTGAAATATTTTGACATTATTATATGCCTGTTTTGTTTGTCTTCAAAATTTATTCTGGTTTACAGTTGGTTAAAAATTGATACCAGATAGACTCAATATAAAGTCTATTACTACTAATCCTGCAAACTACTCCCATGGGACCGATGAATGAGAATAATTATGTGGTTCAACAGGAAATACCTAATTCCTATTCATAGTTTAGATATGACCTTTAATAATGTAAGGTCATAGCTAATGAGACATAAAACCAACACTTCATTTAATCACAAAAAAGCACCCTGTCTATTTAATCACGAAAAAGCACCTTGTTGATATTACTTGAATGTTGTATTGGTTTTGTCTTTCTCAGAATATGGCCCCAGCCTCTGTGTGGTTGGGATTATGTATATAATAATAGGCATACAAAAAAAGAGAACTAAAAAACAATTAGGGGAGACATAGTAAGAAAACTTCCCAGAACCGAAGGACATAAATCTCTAAAAGAGCTCACCAATTATTAGTTCATGCAGTTTAAAAAACAAAAACAAAAATCGACACCATGGCAAGGCAAAGCATTGTAAAAATTTCAGAATGCATAAGGAAAAGTGCCTAGAAGCTTCCAGATGGGGATATATAGATGTCTGTGCTTGGTGATCGAAATGGTGCTAGACTTAACAGGAACACTGGAAGCCAGATGACTATGAGGAAAGGCTTTAAGATTCTGATGGAACGTGATTTCCTGCCTAGAATTCTACTGAGCCAAACTCAGTAAAGAAGAGGATAAATTAGAAGATATTTTTAGACCGTGCAAGGTAATAGTACCTCCCATGCTCCCTTTCTCAGGATGTTACTGGAGGAAATACTCCACGAAAATGAGAGAAAACCAAGAAAGAGTAAGAAGTGAGATCCGGGAAACGGGTCCACCAAAGAAGAGAGACAAGGGAATTTCTAGGATAAGTTAAAGGGGTATTCCATGAGAGTAGTTGTGCACCAAGCCTAGAAAGCAAGCAGCCCAAATTGCAACAGAAGGATGGAGGGTTATATCTGGGAAAGAAGTTAAAATACGTAGACTTACCTGATACATTTGAATAGATTGAGAGGAAAGTTACACTTCTGGCACCAAGTTTGCAGATGAATTAGCAGTCTAACTGAAAGGTTGGCAGTTCAGACCCACTCAGAGGCACCTTGGAAGTAAGGCCTGGCCTGGCAATCTGCTTCTGAAAGGTCATGGCCTTGAAAACCCTGCAGAGCAATTCTACTCTGTGTGCACAGGGTCACCATCATTTGGAATTGACTCAATGGCAGCGAACACTTGATGACCACCAACAGCAACATAGAAAACTAAGCAAATGGAAAAACGATGCAGTTGTTAACTACAAGAAAAGCAAAGTAATACAATAAAGGAAGAGTAATCATGATGTACTTTTGGCTCAGCTGTGAATATTAATTACAGTCATAGTGATGTAAACACCAACCATTGATTCCAGGGGTGGGTTATCAAATAGGCAAGGTAAGCACAGGCTTACTTGTGCTTACTTACTAATCTGCAGTGAAAATTTCACATGGGTTTCACCACATCATGTTGACCACAGATTAATAAGTAAGCACAACTGAGACCATGCTTACCTTGCTTACTGGGTCATCCACCTCTGTCAGGGATTATACCTTTGAAAAGAGGCTTTGATTCTGTAGGAAGGTGCTGTGGGGTTGGGAGAGAGACAGATGCCAGCCATACCTGGAAGCAGAATCTTTGATGTGCTGAAAAAATGTGAAATGGTTCACAGATGATCTGGTAAGTAAGGTAAGCAGTGTGGGTCATCTGTTCCTGATTGATTCAACTGAAAATAATGATTTAGGAAGATGGGGGGAGAAGAGATGTAATAGAGCTAAACCATTTTCTCTAATAATAGGAAGTTAACCCACCCCAGTGCCCTCGAGAAAAAGAAAAACTAAGACCTGTATAGACCTGCTATTTAGAATGTATTGGAAAAATGACAGAAGAAATAGGTAAGAGCTGAAAGTGGTTGTCTGAGGATGGGAAAATTGGGATTGGGCAAGGGACTGCTTTTTTTCTTATAAAATGGTTTGGTTTTTAAACTATGTGCATATCTGATTTTTTAACAAAAATTAATTGAAAAAAATGCACCTCTAATCATAGACTGCTCTTCTGTACAGAACATATGCACTTCACAGTCATTCTGAATCCCTTAGGATTCTGAGAACTATATCATTTGAGGTTGTAGAGTCAGCAGAATGGCATGGAATTCTGGTTGCCAAGAAGGTAATGATTTATAGTAGTCGTAGTGGTTGATGCTGTCCTTAGCTGTAAATATTCATTTCGTTGTAGTGCTAACAAATGGGGATTTTTAAACACATGGTAGATTAAAATATATTGCATTTCATCATCTCAGATGTACTTGTGTTTAGTTTTCCTGTGTTGTCAACACTTTACATTGTAAATTGACTGCACCGTGCTTTTCTGCAGCTTTTCAGTTGAGTGACATTTCAGACGTTTTACTGTTTCCCACCTCCTTGTTTTATTTAGCTTTTTAAAATAGCGCATGCTTATTACAGTCCTTCAGAAGAATAGCTGCTCGGGTAACAGCGATAGGGACCACCCGATCTCTCCCTGTACCTGGTTATAAGGTGCAGTGGTTAATTTGAATCCAGGTGCATTCTTTTTTTTTTTAACAACCAATTTTTTTTAAAGCTGAAATGTTGAAGCTTGAAATAGAGAATAAATGTTAAATAAATCTTCTTATAGGTTTTTATTTTTCCCATTTAAAAGGCGTGTGGCTTACTTCCTCTAAAAGACAGCACATCACAGTATAAAAGCATGAGAATTGGAGTGGAACTGGTTGGGTGATACTCTGGTTTCTTAATTGTCCTAAACCTCAGTTTCCCCATGTGTAAAATGAGGACAATACTTGCTTTATATAATTGTGGCAATGAATGAGGCATCCTAAATAAAAAAAAACAAAAATTTAAATCCTTGTCTTTCTTGTTACGGTTAGGGGCCGTCGAGTCAATTCTGATTTATAGCAACCCTGTGTACAAAATGAAATGCTGCCCGGTCCTGCACCATGCTCACATAGTAAAAAAAAAAAGCATCCTCAAATAGTAGCTGCTCAGAGTAGCTACTGTTTGAGTACTTAGTGTGTGCTAAGTGTTGTTTTTACTGCTGCTAATGCTTGCTGTGCCTTTCAGAGACAGTCACAAACGTAATTGAGAGCTGTCAGGTTTATGTCATTAACTTTTGACCATCAAGCAAGAGATTTTATTTTACGTGAATTACCAGTGTGTTCTTAAACAAAAATAGAACAGTGACGCATCTATGTTGTATTTAAATCCTTGTACCTATAGAGCACGGACAAAAGCTGTCATCGATGAAGACCCAACCCAGTGCCATCGAGTCAATTCCGACTCATAGTGACCCTATAGGACAGAGTAGAACTGCCCCACAGGGTTTCCAGGGAACGCCTGGCGAATTCGAACTGCTGACCCTTTAGTTAAGCAGCCGTAGCACTTAACCACTACGCCACCAGGGTTCCCTCATCGATGAAGAGTTTTAGTAATCACTGTGTTTGAGAATGGAGTTGAATTGAAATGGAAAGACATTTTTCACTTTATGAAATTTGTACGGTTTTCTCTGTAAAGCAAAATGCATTTGACCAGTGCTAACCTAAATTTATTTTTAACCTGTAATTCTTGAAGCATATTTCATGTTCTGTAGAAGCAGAAACTTACTAAGCATCTTTTTCTATTAGAAGTCCCTGTTCCTTTTAAAATAGGCAGTAAAAACCTTTAAAGCTGTTTTGTACTCTTAGACATTTTGATGATTAGGGATAAACTGATATTTTACTGATGTTATAGTTAGTAATTAATTCCTGATAACATCCTAAAAAGAAACATTTATAGGATTTGGGATAGAATTTGTTTTTAAGGTCTACATCATATCATGCTTTCTCTAAAGCGTTAGAGTTGGGAGCTCATTTGAATTTATAGCTATATATAACTATAACTTCTCACTGTAAATTCCACCCTCACCCATTCTTCTGGTTCGTCGCCTCATTCATTTGTTCATTTGTTGTCCAGACATTTTGAGCTTCTACTGTTGTCAGACCCTAGTCTTAGACGCTGAGGGTAACATGGCCTTTTGTGCTCCAGAGAACCTCAATCTAGTCATGGAATCAGTTGTATAAACAGAAAATTATGATAAATGGGATAAATGCTAAAATAAAGATACGAAAAGTGACCAGTAAGAATAGTGAGGAGAGAGTCATTATTTCTACCAGCCTGATGGGCAGAGGCTGACAGAAGCTGGACCTTGAGGAAATGTAGAGTTTCTGAGATCAAAGAAGCAAGGGAAGGCCTCGGATTTGTTTGATTAAAACTGGTTGTGATCAAAGATTCCAACTCATGATGACCGTATATGTTGGATTAACCAGCTTGTATTGCACACATACCCCCCCCAAAAAAAAAAACCTGTTGATGCCAACTCATAGCGACCCTATAGGACAGAGTAGAACTGCCTCGTAGGGTTTCCAAGGAGTAGCTGGTGGATTCGCACTGCCGACCTTTTGGTTAGCAGCTGAGCTCTTAACCACCGTGCCACCAGGGCTCCATTATTGCATATAGAGCTCTTAATACACTTTTCCTCACTATTTTATGTTTTACTTAATTGTTTTTCCACATGCAAAGAACTTTCAGAGGATTGACTTGGGGGAGAGCTCTTTAGAGAGAGTAGTGGTGAGTTAGGAAAGGCAGCGTAATAGCTTTTGTGTATTTGTATGAGGTGGAAATAAGACAGTTGGGAAATAGCAAATATTTCTATTTGTATTTCTGCCCTAACACTCCCTGTCAGAGGTAGTGAAGTCTTTTGGGTAAGCCATTTCTTCTCTTTGGATTCCATTTTCCTCTACTTTAAAATGGGAGGATTGGTGTAGATGGGTATTTCCTACTAGTAGCCTCTCAGTAGGTCCACGAAAAGGAGAAACAGTGACCAAGTAAGTCTGAGAGTACAAGATAAAACAAAGTTAAATAGGTTTCTTTACTGTAGCTGCACACATTATAGCATGTGGATTGAATTCCTGGACTTTTTAGCCTGGCCTTGCAAGTGGAGCGTGAGTCAATAATGTTTCCAGTTCCGGCCTTAATGGTTTAGGAGAAAGACTGTGGGTTTTAGAATCAGACATATCTGAGTTTGAATTCCAACTGCTATTTAGTAGCTGTGTGGCCTTAGGTGAATTATTTAATCTTTCCGAGCTAGTTTCCTCATATGTAAAACAAGCATAACTCCTTGTGGAGTTGTAAATACTAAGTAAGAACCCATGTGAAACTGTCAAGCATAGTATCTGGTATATAATGAGTCAAAAAGGGCATGTACAGTAAGTGCTGCCAACTCCAGAGTTAGTGCAGACTATAATACTTGATAATGTTATTTATATACTGCTTATATCTGGCATTTGAGGTGAGCCGTTTATATGTGTTTCATGTATACTTGTAATTTCCCCCAAGAAAACAAAATGTTCTTGAAGGCAGATTATTACCTTTGCCATCTACATAAGACTCAGCACTTTCCTGGATACTCAGTAAGTGCTTGATAAATGTTTGGCAGCTTCATTGAAGGAATGAGGAATGAGGTGAGATGTGATACTATCATGGTGTGTATACTTTTATCTTACATCTTTTACTTTCCCAGGCAGAAATCAGTACATTTATGAATATTAATTTTAGTTTTCTTTGGTTATTTATGTTAACTGATCAAATCTTAAGTTTGAAATAACTAGAATTGACTATAAATGAGCTAGTGACCTTTAAGTAAACCATAAGTAAAGGGGTTGTAATAAAGTATTGTTTAATATTGTGAATTATATTGTTGGAATACTAATATTTCATATTTTGTTTTGTTCCTAAGCAAATGGTTATGAGCCTTAGAGTTTCTGAACTCCAAGTACTGTTGGGCTACGCTGGGAGAAACAAGCACGGACGCAAACACGAACTTCTCACAAAAGCCCTGCATTTGCTAAAGGCTGGCTGCAGTCCTGCTGTACAAATGAAAATTAAAGAACTCTATAGGCGGCGGTTCCCCCAGAAAATCATGACGCCTGCGGACTTGTCCATCCCCAACGTACATTCAAGTCCTATGCCAGCAACTTTGTCTCCATCTACCATTCCACAACTCACTTATGATGGTCACCCTGCATCATCACCGTTACTCCCTGTTTCTCTTCTGGGACCTAAACATGAACTGGAACTCCCACATCTTACATCAGCTCTTCACCCAGTCCATCCGGATATAAAACTTCAAAAATTACCATTTTATGATTTACTGGATGAACTGATAAAACCCACCAGTCTAGGTAAGGTTGTTGTGTAATGGTTATTTGGTGACTTTTGGGGGATAAATTTTCATTTAAGACTTTTAATTTGACCCGCTTTGTTATTCATAGTGAAGTTCACATTTGATAGTAGCATCCAGACAATAGTAAAGATCTTTCAATTTTAGGTAAAATCAAATATACAAAAACTATCTTTTGGACAGAAGGAAAAAAGCATAATCAAGTTTCTAGTTATGGTTGCTAATGTAGTAAGTATTAAAAGATTTTCAAGAATATGAACTTTTAAAGTGTAATATTTTATATTAATATTTTTAAGTTTCAAAATTAAAACCAAGTAAATTACTATCAGCTTCTGAATTCAGTTCTTCATTTTCAGAGGTTGATGACATCTGAAACATGAGTTTTGATTGTTCAAATGAGTAAATGGTTTCACTTAGGAGAGTTTGAGCTGTTATGTGTGGTATTTCAGCTTCAGATGATTTTTTTCAAGTAGATACGTGTGCTTGTGCAGGCGTACACATGGCCATGGCTATCTTATGATGAATGGTTGGAATCTTATTCACTGTGTTTTCCCATCATCTGATTAGTATCTGGCCTGGCGTATTAGTAGAATTCAGTGTATTATTAACCAATTTGTAATTTTATTGCTATAATGCTAACTTATTTAATATAGAATATAACAGGCCTTATTGTGATCACTGATGCCTTTGTGTAATATATTTACAATATTTGACTTACACATGCTTGTTTGTTGTTTAAATCAGTGGTCTACAAATTACAGCTGACAAGCCAAGTGTAGCCTACAGTCTATTTTTATGTGATTCTGAGATAATTATTTTTAAAGGGTTATTAAGAACAAAACAAACAAAAAACCAAGAATATGTAACAGAGACCATGTATGTCTGCAAAGCCTAAAATATTTACTGTCTTCCCTTTACAGAAGAAGTTTGCCAACCCCTGTTATAAATCATTAAACATTTCAGTTTTGGGGATTGGTGAGTGTTGAATTTTGACGCCATTTACTGAAATTCTGTCTTTGAACTGGGAAGGATTTGAATGGGAGAAAAATGTAGGACGGAAATCAAATTCACGAAAAAAGACCTGACTTACTGGTCGGACAGAGACTGGAGGAACTCCTGAGACTACGGCCTCTGGGCACTCTGCTAACGCAAAGCTGAAACCACTTCCAAAACCCACTTTTCAGACAAGATTAGACAGGTCTATTTATTATATTTAGCATAAGTTACCTGAGTAAGTGAAGATTATTGTTGTTAGCTGCTCTCAGGTTGGCCCTTGAATCATGGAGACCCCATGCACAACAGGATTGGACTGTTGTGATTCATAAGGTTTCATTGGCTGTTTTTTTTTCATAAATAGACTGCCAGGCCTTTCTTCCTACTCCATCTTAGTCTGGAAGCTCCACTAAAACCTGTTTTGCATCAAGACTGAAAACCTTCACTGACAGACTAGTTAGTGGTGGCTCAATACTTGAGATGTATTGGCCGGAAATTGAAGCTGGGTCTTCGGCATGGAAGGGAGGGAGAGTTCTACCACTGAACTGCACAGATGCCCTCAAGTGTAGATTACGGGAGTCGTTTTTAAACTACATGAATTTTATTTCCTATTTTTTAAATGACTGTAACAAGAAAAGAAAGCTAACATTTGTTGAGAGCCTACTGTGTGCTTACAAAAAGAAAAGTTATTCATGCTCCAAAGTCCCTGTCTCATTGCAAGTTTAGTGTATATGCATATACAAGCAAATTATATTCTTATTTTTCACAGAGGGAATTATATATAACATTCTGTGATTTGCTTTTTTATTTTATTTTTCTCCACAATATATTATGGATATATTCCCTTGTCTGACATATATATGTATAAGTATGTATATACATATCTTCTCTCATTTTTAATCAAAGGCAATAGTGTGTATGTGTTGTGTGTGTATATTCTAGTTCATTTCTTATTAAAGACTATATACTATTACATGATTTATTTAATGAGTTCTTTATTAAAAGACTAAGCGCTCAGCCACTAACCAAAAGGTTGGCGGTTTGAATCTACCCAGAGGCATCTCAGAAGAAAGGCCTGGCGGTCTGCTTCCAAAAGATCACAGCCATTGAAAACTGTGAAGGGCTGTTTTGAAACCCATGGGATCGCCGTGAGTTGGAATCAACTCGATGGCAGCTGGTTTGGTTTTTGGTTTTGTTACTAGAAGACAAAATTTTCTAGTTTTCACTAATAAAAACAGTGCTGCAGTGAACATTATCTGAAATCTAAAAGGAAAAATATGTTAGTGGCTTTTATTTGATTTGATTCTTAGCTCTCAAATTTTCTTCTGGTCTTAATTTTGCTGTTTTTATTTTCACTAATGAAAATGTCAAGTCCTGGTGTGATTAGAATGCAAACTGGACACACATTATAGTTATTATATTGGATGATACTTACAGAATTTTAAGCTAATTTTTATTACTATGACAAGATACTTTGGTTGAATATGTAATTAGGCGTTCGTTTCAAATTGTTTGCGCCAGTTGTCTTTTCACTGTTTCATGCCTGAGTAGGCATTGTAGCTTAATTTATCATAATTTCCATCCTATATTGTATTACTTTAATACTTCAAGATACATTTATCCTTATGAACTTTTTAACGTGTAATAGATAAAACCAAAAAAACATAGTGTCGATAATAGATAAACCTATTTAATTTTCTCTTGAAAAGTAATTAGAAGCAGAACTAGCTCAAAAGAAATTGTGCTGTTAAAACTGCAGACATTTCTGATAACATTCTATAGTTTTCCATCCATAATGACAATTTTTAAAGAATAGACAATATATTTTACATTATTTTTCCATTTTCATTCTTTATTTGAAAACTTACAGCGAGAACTTCAGTGGGTTTTTTGTCTGTGTGTGATGATTTAAAAGCAATGTCATAAAGTTTTACCTAGTCTTTTTTTTTTTTTATTTGTGGTAAAATACATTGCCCGTTTAAAAGAAAATTTATTCTGTAGTTGTTGAGAATATACACAGCAAAACATATACCAATTCAACAGTTTATGCATGTACAATTCAATGACATTGATTATATTCTTCAGGTTGTACAGCCATTTTAACCCTCCTTTTTTCTGACTTGTTCCTCCCCCATTAACATAAACTCACTGCCCCCTAAGGTTCCTATCTAGTCTTTTGAGTTGCTGTTGTCAGTTTGATCCCATGTAGATAGATCTTAAAAGAGCACAATGATCAAGGCAGACTTTTTTTTTTTTAGTTAAGCTGAACTGTTGTTTAAAGAAGTGGATATTCTTGGTTTAAGATGTAAAGATTATCTCAGAGCAGTAGTTTCAGGTGTTCATCCAAGCTTCGTGGCTCCAGAAAATCTGAAGTCCATGAGAATTTGAAATTCTGGGCTGCTTTTTTCCCCTTTTGATCAGGATTCCTCTTTCGAATCCTTAATCAAAATGTTCGGTAATGGTAGCCAGGCACCATCCAGTTCTTCAGGTCTCATATGTCGCCCATTGTTGATAACCAATATGTAAATCCTCACATTTGCAAAATTGACTGGGTTGACTTACTATAAGTGACTGGTTGAATTACTATAATATTTCCCATGAAATTTATTTAACTGGGCTTTACTCATGTTTAAAGTGTTATTTAAAGTATAACTGGTTTGAATACCAGTTTTCATTAATAAATCCACTGTTTGTGGTATATAATTGTACAAAGTGAATGGTGGTGTAGAATTATTTTTGAAGGTTAACGTGGTATGTAAATAGATTTCTGATTTCTCATTGTTAGAGAACTAAAATAAACACTTTGATTATACATAAAAGGTCTCACCAGAAAGTAATTTGTGGAAGTTTATTGACTCAGTAAATATTCTTGGGAGGGGAATGCTCAGTGAATATGAAAAACATTTAATGAAAATAGATTCTGAGTAATCCTGCAAAGCTTAGGGTGAGTATTATTTTGAGGCTCTGTTGATTTTTTTTTTTATAGGTTCCTTAATGCTGTTAAAGGACTGTTTCTCTACTTCATTAAATGAAGTGGCTACTTCACAGAATTTAGTTCCCTAAACGACTACTTTTGCCAATAGAGCATTTGTTTTGAACCTAGAAAAACGATGTTTTCTGAAAAATAAGTGGCTTCTAGCATTCTCTTATTTTTAAACATGGAGTACAATTAAAATTGGTCATACATGTGTTACAAGCTCTGAAGAGCTGAATTTTGACCAGCTAGTTCACAGCTCTCCTTTGAGTCTAGAATGTGACATGTAAATTTAGCTCTTTAGTTTTTCCTTCTACTTTGGCCTTACATACTAGCCTTAAATTTTAAGATGTTCAAATGTAAGCTGATTGTTTTTGTGCATGGTTCATGCTCCTAACTAAAATTAAAATAATGGCTTAATAGTAATCCCCATTTTATCCTCTCATTCTTACCCATTTTTAACATCATTTTATTGCTTCTTTAAAAGTAAATAATTTTAAGGTTTTTATTCGTTTTGGAACTATGTATTAAAGAGAATTCCTTCTGCTGTCCATAGTTAACTAGAAGAATTTAGAGATGAAGTAAAGGTAGTGGTAAAATAAAATGCATGAGTCATTGTGTGCTTTTGCCTATTAATATCAAAACCCTGTTCATTGCTATGAGGCCCATTTCAAATGCTCTCTTTTTAACTTTTCCGTTAATCTTTTAGGATTTCTCCCTTTCGTTTGTCCCTTCCCCATCCTGAATCAATTTCACTTTCCCACATGCTCTCTTATCATTTAATTGACCTCTCTTTAAGTGCTTTTGTTGTCAGTTCCTAAAAGGGTAAGGACTCTGCGGTATTCATCTGTGTATTCCTGTGACAGCTATCTGTGAAACTGTTACATTTTAGTTCAGTAAACATTTATTAGCTCTCAAATTCATTTTAGATATCACAGATTTGAATCTTTTATTTCACTTAAATTCAGTACATTTCAACCATTTTACCATCCAGACACAGCTGAGGAATACCAAATTCTATCATCATAAACAGGGACTTCTGGTGGGGATGGGGAATAGAGTAGGAAAAAAGGGTATCCTCCTGCCTCTGCTCTGATCACTTAATTGGTAACATGGAAATTTAATATACTCTACTTAAAAAATTTTTTTCCTAATCACAAAAATACTACATGTTAATGTAGAATCCACAAAAATCACTTGCTTACTGTAGAGATATGTTCTTAAAATATTTCCCTAGTCAGTCATATCTCTATGTGTATGTATGTGTGTGTTCCTGCTTTTGTATTTAAGGAGAGGAAAATTTCAAATACTAGCTGCCTTAGCCTAGCAGAATCTTAGCCACGTATATTATGAATTCATGTAAATAATAGGGCACAGAAAAATTTAATCTTCATAGTATGTTGCACAGTGTTTAAGAGCTTGGCTGCTAACCAAATGGTTGGCAGTTCGAATCCACCAGCTGCTCCTTGGAAACTCTATGGGACGGTTTTACCCTGTCCTATAGGGTTGCTAGGAGTTGGAATCAACTCGATATTAATGTGTTCAGTTTTTTTTGGTTTTGTTTGAAATGCCATAGTTGCATGGTGTTCTGCTATTGTGTTGATGAACTGTGGAATTTACATAATTATGTAAGTCAAAAGGAAAAATCATCAATTTAGGATTAAAATGTCTTGTTATGTCCATTCAGAGAAAAAATGACTACTTGATATTTTCTCTCAGTCCTATAATATTCTTTTATTGAGAAGAATAGCCATATTCTAAATTATTTAGAATTGTTTATATTAGTCTCTGTTGGAGCATAATGGCAAACACAAACAATATTTTCACAGTGGCTGAAAGAATAATATTTACTTAGGATGCAGTATTTGATTTGTTTCAGACTTGAATAAATAAATCTAT
Organism: Loxodonta africana; assembly: GCF_030014295.1. Lineage (NCBI taxonomy): Eukaryota > Metazoa > Chordata > Mammalia > Proboscidea > Elephantidae > Loxodonta > Loxodonta africana. The sequence goes on along the minus strand of NC_087354.1, from coordinate 47,861,164 downwards.
TAACTCAATTTTATATTTGTCACTAATTTAGGTATTTGTACCTTCCTTGATTTGGGTAAATTTTCAAAGCCGAAGATAAACTTTCAATATAATACTTTAAAACAGTTTTTTAACACAGTGCTTTTTAATATTTTTAAATAGTTTAAATTATTTCAGAGGCTTCCATGTAGAGAACAGCTTTGCATTCATTTGGAGTGGTCATATAGAAGCTTGGTGACTCATCTCCAGGTTTACTTTATATCAAATTTAAACCAGATTATTTCTTCTTAAGAGATGCCTTCCTTTACAGGTTTTTTTTTTTTTTTTTTCTGTGAAGTGGCTGGTGGGTTGGAACTGCTGACCTTTTGGTTAGCAGCCGAGTGCTTAACCACTGTACCACCAGAGCTGCTATTATTCTTTTTTTTTTTTTTTAAGTAATTTTTATTGTGCTTTAAGTGGAAGTTTACAAATCAAGTCAGTCTGTCACATAAAAGTTTATATACACCTTACTCCATACTCCCATTTACTCTCCCCCTAATGAGTCAGCTCGCTCCCTCCTTCCAGTCTCTCCTTTCGTGACCGTTTTGCCAGTTTCTAACCCTTTCTACCCTCCCATCTCCCCTCCGGACAGGAGATGCCAACACAGTCTCAAGTGTCCACCTGATACAAGTAGCTCACTCTTCATCAGCATCTCTCTCCAACCCATTGTCCAGTCCCCTCCATGTCTGATGAGTTGTCTTTGGGAATGGTTCCTGTCCTGGGCCAACAGAAGGTTTGGGGACCATGACCGCCGGGATTCTCCTAGTCTCAGTCAGACCATTAAGTCTGGTCTTTTTATGAGAATTTGGGGTCTGCATCCTACTGATCTCCTGCTCCCTCAGGCGTTCTCTGTTGTGTTCCCTGCCAGGGCAGTCATCGGTTGTGGCCGGGCACCATCTAGTTCTTCTGGTCTCAGGATGATGTAAGTCTCTAGTTCATGTGGCCCTTTCTGTCTCTTGGGCTCATAGTTATCGTGTGACCTTGGTGTTCTTCATTCTCCTTTGATCCAGGTGGGTTGAGACCAATTGATGCATCTTAGATGGCCGCTTGTTAGCATTTAAGACCCCAGACGCCACACTTCAAAGTGGGATGCAGAATGTTTTCATAATAGAATTTATTTTGCCAATTGACTTAGAAGTCCCCTTAAGCCATAGTCCCCAAACCCCCGCCCCTGCTTCGCTGATCTTCGAAGCATTCAGTTTATCCGGGAAACTTCTTTGCTTTTGGTCCAGTCCAGTTGAGCTGACCTTCCCTGTATTGAGTATTGTCCGTCCCTTCACCTAAAGTAGTTCTTACCTACTAACTAATCAGTAAATAACCCTCTCCCACCCTCCCTCCCTCCCCCCTCTCGTAACCACAAAAGTATGTGTTCTTCTCAGTTTATACTATTTCTCAAGATCTTATAATAGTGGTCTTAAACAATATTTGTCCTTTTGCATCTGACTAATTTCACTCAGCATAATGCCTTCCAGGTTCCTCCATGTTATGAAATGTTTCACAGATTCTTCACTGTTCTTTATTGATGCGTAGCATTCCATTGTGTGAATATACCATGATTTATTTAACCATTCATCCGTTGATGGACACCTTGGTTGCTTCCATCTTTTCGTTATTGTAAACAGTGCTGCAGTTTACATGGGTGTGCACATATCTGTTCATGTAAAGACTCTTATTTCTCTAGGGTATATTCCGAGGAGTGGGATTTCTGGGTTGTATGGTAGTTCTATTTCTAACTTTTTAAGAAAACGCCAGATAGATTTCCAAAGTGGTTGTACCATTTTACATTCCCACCAGCACTGTATAAGAGTTCCAGTCTCTCCGCAGCCTCTCTAACGTTTATTATTTTGTGTTTTTTGGATCATTGCCAGCATTGTTGGAGTGAGATGGAATCTCATTGTAGTTTTAATTTGCGTTTCTCTAGTGGCTAATGATCGAGAGCATTTTCTCATGTGTCTGTTAGCTGCCTGAATATCTTCTTTAGTGAAGTGCGTGTTTATATCCTTTGCCCACTTTTTGATTGGATTGTTTGTCTTCCTGTGGTTGAGTTTTGACAGAATCATATAGATTTTAGAGATCAGGTGCTGGTCGGAGATGTCATAGCTGAAAATTTTTTCCCAATCTGTAGGTGGTCTTTTTACTCTTTTGGTGAAGTCTTTAGATGAGCATAGGTGTTTGATTTTTAGGAGCTCCCAGTTATCTGGTTTCTCTTCGTCATTTTTGGTAATGTTTTGTGTTCTGTTTATTATGCCTTGTATTAGGGCTCCTAAGGTTGTCCCTATTTTTTCTTCCATGATTATCGTTTTAGTCTTTATGTTTAGGTCTTTGATCCACTTGGAGTTAGTTTTTGTGCATGGTGTGAGATATGGGTCCTGTTCCATTTTTTTGCAAATAGATATCCAGTTATGCCAGCACCATTTGTTAAAAAGACTATCTTTTCCCCAATTAACTGACACTGGGCCTTTGTCGAATATCAGCTGCTCATATGTGGATGGATTTATATCTGGGTTCTCAATTCTGTTCCGTTGGTCTATGTGCCTGTTGTACCAGTACCAGGCTGTTTTGACTACTGTGGCTGTATAATATGTTCTAAAATCAGGTAGAGTGAGGCCTCCCACTTTCTTCTTCTTTTTCAGTAATGCTTTACTTATCCGGGGCTTCTTTCCCTTTCATATGAAGTTGGTGATTTGTTTCTCCATCACATTAGAAAATGTCATTGGAATTTGGATTGGAAGTGCATTGTATGTATAGATGGCTTTTGGTAGAATAGACATTTTTATTATGTTAAGTCTTCCTATCCATGAGCAAGGTATGCTTTTTCCACTTACGTAGGTCCCTTTTAGTTTCTTGCACTAGTACTTTGTAGTTTTCTTTGTATAGGTCTTTTACATCTTTGGTAAGATTTATTCCTAAGTATTTTATCTTCTTGGGGGCTACTGTGAATGGTATTGATTTGGTTATTTCCTCTTCGGTGTTCTTTTTGTTGATGTAGAGGAATCCAAGTGATTTTTGTATGTTTATCTTGTAACCTGTGACTCTGCCGAACTCTTCTATTAGTTTCAGTAGTTTTCTGGAGGGTTGCTTAGGGTTTTCTGTGTATAAGATCATGTTATCTGCAAATGGAGATAATTTTACTTCTTCTTTGCCAATCTTGATGCCCTTTATTGCTTTGTCTAGCCTAATTGCTCTGGCTAGGACCTCTAGCACAATGTTGAATAAGAGCGGTGATAAAGGGCATCCTTGTCTGGTTCCCGTTCGCAAGGGAAATGCGTTCAGGCTCTCTCCATTTAGAATGATGTTGGCTGTTGGCTTTGTATTAAAAAAAAAAAAATTATTATGTTGAGGAATTTTCCTTCAATTCCTATTTTACTGAGAGTTTTTATCATCAATGGGTGTTGGACTTTGTCAAATGCCTTTTCTGCATCAATTGATAAGATCATGTGGTTTTTGTCTTTTGTTTTATTTATATGGTGGATTACATTAATGGTTTTTCTAATATTAAACCAACCTTGCATACCTGGTATAAATCCCACTTGGTCGTGGTGGATTATTTTTTTGATATGTTGTTGAATTCTATTGACTAGAATTTTGTTGAGGCTTTTTACATCTATGTTCATGAGGGATATAGATCTGTAATTTTCTTTTTTTGTGGTATCTTTACCTGGTTTCGGTATCAGGGATATGGTGGCTTCATAGAATGAGTTAGGTAGTATTCCATCATTTTGTATGCTTTGAAATACCTTTAGTAGTAGTGGTGTTATGTCTTCTCTGAAAGTTTGGTAGACCTCTGCAGTGAAGCCGTCTGGGCCAGGGCTTTTTTTTGTTGGGAGTTTTTTGATTACCTTTCCAATCTCTTTTTTTGTTATGGGTCTATTTAGTTGTTCTAGTTCTGATTGTGTTAGTTTAGGTAAAAAAAAAAAATTTTTGTAGGTACTGTTTTTCTAGGAATTCATCCATTTCTTCTAGGTTTGCAAATTTGTTAGAATACAATTTTTTGTAATAATCTGATATGATTCTTTTAATTTCAGTTGGGTCTGTTGTGATATGGCCCATCTCGTTTCTTATTTGGGTTATTTGTTTCCTTTCCTGTATTTCTTTAGTCAGTCTGGCCAATGGTTTATCAATTTTGTTAATTTTTTCAGAGAACCAGCTTTTGGCTTTGTTTTTTCAATTGTTTTTCTGTTCTCTTAATTCATTTAGTTCAGCTCTAATTTTTATTATTTGTTTTCTTCTGGTGCCTGATGGATACTTTTGTTGCTCGCTTTCTGTTTGTTCAAGTTGTAGGGACAGTTCTCTGATTTTGGCTCTTTCTTCTTTATGTATGTGTGCATTTATCGATATAAATTGGCCTCTGAGCACTGCTTTTGCTGTGTCCCAGAGGTTTTGATAGGAAGTGTTTTCATTCTTGTTGCATTCTATGAATTTCTTTATTCCCTCCTTACTGTCTTCTATAACCCAGTCTTTTTTGAGCAGGGTATTGTTTAGTTTCCAAGTATTTGATTTCTTTTCCCTGATTTTTCTGTTACTGATTTCCACTTTTATGGCCTTGTAGTCTGAGAAGATGCTTTGTAATATTTCGATGTTTTGGATTCTGCAAAGGTTTGTTTTATGACCTAGTATGTGATCTATTCTAGAGAATGTTCCATGTGCACTAGAAAAAGAAGTATACTTTGCAGCTGTTGGGTGGAGTGTTCTGTATAAGTCTATGAGGTCAAGTTGGTTGATTGTAGCAATTAGGTCTTCCATGTCTCCATTGAGCTTCTTACTGGAAGTCCTATCCTTCTCCGAAAGTGGTGTGTTGAAGTCTCCTACTATAATTGTGGAGGTGACTATCTCACTTTTCAGTTCTGTTAAAGTTTGTTTTATGTATCTTGCAGCCCTGTCATTGGGTGCATAAATATTTAAAATGGTTATATCTTCCTGGTAAATTGTCCCTTTAATCATTATGTACTGCCCTTCTTTATCCTTTGTGGTGGATTTAACTTTAAAGTCTGTTTTGTCAGAAATTAATACTGCTACTCCTGCTCTTTTTTGATTGTTGTTTGCTTGATATATTTTTTTCCATCCTTTGAGTTTTAGTTTGTGTCTCTAAGTCTAAGGTGTGTCTCTCGTAGGCAGCATATAGACGGATTGTCTTTCTTTATCCAGTCCGGGACTCTCTGTCTCTTTATTGGTGCATTTAGTCCATTTACATTCAGCGTAATTATAGATAAGTATGTGTCTAGTGCTGTCATTTTGATGCCTTCTTTACAGATTTTTAAACACCCTAGCACAGTGGTTAAGAGCGCAGCTGCTAACCTAAAGGTCAGCAGTTTGAATCCACCAGCTGCTCCTTGGAAACCCTGTGGGACAGTTCTACTCTGTCCTGTAGGGTCAGTGTGAGCCAGAATCGACTTAACGGCAGTGGGTTTGGTTTGGTTTTAGACAATACATCTAAATAAGTTCACATTATGTGTCTGTGGGTTAGTGATTTCTCATGGAGTGGTATGGGGCATAACAATTGTTGACTTGGATTGTTATTTCTGATGTACTAATTCAATGTTTTTCTAACCCATTGCTGTCGAGTTGATTCTGACTCATAGCGACTCTATAGGACAGAGTAGAACTGCCCCATAGGGTTTCCAAGGAGCAGCTTGTGGATTCAGACTGCTGACCCTTTGGTTAGCAGCCTGAGTTCTTAACCACTGTGCCATCAGGCTCGTATGTTTTTCTAGTTGACTATTAAAAGATGCAGTACCCCCTCTTACCCAATGCACGTGGAACCAATAGTTAATTGATAAAAAGTGGTGAATGATAGAATTTATACGTAACAACTTTAACATAAGACATACTAACGTATATTCACTTTCCAGTCTTTTGGGTAGGTCAAGGCCTTGTCTTTGAGACTGCTGATTTCTGCTTTTAGATTCTTTAAAGCAATGAGAACATCAGGCAAGAACCAGTAGTTCTTACTTGATGGGATAGATATGAATGCTTCTTGAGGAAGACCAGCAACCTAGGTACTGGCTTATAGTCTCAGTGTTTTTCTTTTAAAACGGAACATTTCTACATACAAATTTACAGGTATGTAAATAATTTATAGAAAAGGTTTGACTTTTTTGTATATATAAACACTTGGACTTTGCTGTATGAAAACAGGCAACAGATGCTTCAGCACCCCTAAATAGCCGAGATGATCCATCCTGTTGCTCCCAGGGGGGTAAGGTTTCTGCTGCATCTTAATAACCTCGCTTACCAGTGTTTCCTGCCAAAGGCTCCTCTGGCATTGGATTGTATTTCACAGTTTCCTTCTCTTCTCATTTTTTATAATTGAGTTCTCCTTCCCCCCACATGCCTAATAGCCAGTGCCTGGAGATCAGGTGATGCCGATTCAAGGACACAGGCTCCGATAAGTACTGGAAAGGGCATTCAAAGGTTTTGTGATTCACTCCACTCTGCTTTTAGAAAATCTGCTTTCTAACAATTCAACACAAGCTGTGTTCTTTTATCCTTGAATTTTGGGAAATCAAAAGCACTAATTTTTCTGTAGGCAGATTTCTTCCTAGAAACTTCTCTTCCTAATTTGGCAGCACTGGTTTCTGACCTTGAAAACAAAACCTAAGGTTTACCTTCTAAATCTTAAACATTTTTTGTAGGTAGTATGCTGTTTTTTAGTCTGGTGTATTTAATTTAATATTTTTATTAGTATTTGTACAGTTGCCCAGAAACCCCAAGGCATCCACTGCGCTTTTAACAAATGGGTGTCTGTGTACTTTAGTGTAATCTTGGGAACTAAGAATGATAGACTTTTTTTGGTTGGAAAGGAACCTTGACCATCAGAATCAGTAAAGAACCTCTCTATAAAAATTGTCAATTTTAAATTGTTAGATTAAGAGTCACTCATTTAGGAATCAGAAGAAGTAAGTACAGTTTAACAAAGAAATCCAATGTACAAAATTTTACTGGGATGGAATTTAAAGATCAAACATCTAATGTATAGTGTTCAAAATGCAGCATTTCAGAATTCGACAGTGGGTTTTGCAGCCTTTGGCCCAGCCTCCCTAGCACAAACTGGGTGGCCGTGAGAGTTGCAGAGTAGCCAGCTGGAAGACTTGGTAGACCTTTGCAGTTGTGGTAATCATGGGGCAGGTGGGATAGTGTATCAGAGAGGAGTACCTGATTTTGGCAATCTGTTTCTTTAATTCTTTTTTAAAGTAATTTTACTGATCTGTGTTAGAGTGCCTGGAAGGTAATTTTAAATCATTCCCTTTCTTGAGCCATACTACTTCTGGTGCTAACGGTGCTTGCAGATGACCAACTAGCTTTGAGGGAAGATTAGCCGTTCTAGTTCTTTGACACTGCTGCTGGAGAAGTTAACTAGAGCTACAGCGTAAGGAAGCTTTAGAGACACCGTGGGCCAAAGATGAGGGTGTTGCAGTGCAAAAACAACGGGAACAGGGCACGTTGGATGTGGCCTTAGAATTAAATCATTTTAAAGTAAATAAAAAGGCCATATTATGTAACAAAAACGAGCTCAGTTTATCATCTCTGCATATCTTTGTATGATAGACTGTAGTTCCTAAAATTTTCAGGAACTGAAAATTTGAAGCCATATTTTTTAATTAAAATTTTATTTGTGCTCTTAAATTATACTATTTTAATGATAAAATTAATCTGATTGTACTATAAAATATGAGTGGAAGAGAAAAAAATCACTTATCTATAATATACTCAGCTTTTTGTGCTTCTTTTCATCAGCCCTCCTCCCCAACTAAAGTTTAGTTATCAGTTTATGTTTACAAAAATGGAAGAAATCACGAAGGAAACGATAGTTAATTACATAAAAATTTTAAATTATCAATTTTTTTAAAAGCCCAAGTATAAATACTAGATAGAAAAAAATACTTGAATCAAACAAGACTATAGGAGAGAACTCACAAATCATTATAGGGGAGAATACTGAGACCCTATTAGCAAAATTTATGAACAGGGAAGTGTAACTAGGAAATATGAAAAGATACTTGGTTTCACTAGTTACTAAAGGAAATTGAAAATAATTTAACAGAGGTTCCAAATCTTGTCTATAGTTTTATGTATATTAAAATATATATATACTATCCAGCATTCATGAAATTCATTAAAATGTGTATTCATTCTTGGGTGCTTTTTGGGAGTTTAATTGGCCAGTATGTACCAAGAGCTGGTTTTTCAGTTACCTCATATGCATGCAAAAGCTGGACAGTGAATAAGGAAGACTGAAGAAGAATTGATGCCTTTGAATTATGGTGTTGGTGAAGAGTATTGAACATACCATTGACTGTCAGAAGAACGGAAACCCTGGTGGCATAGCGGTTAAGTGCTGTGGCTGTTAATCACAAGGTCGGCAGTTCAAATCTGCCAGGCGCTCCTCAGAAACTCTATGGGGTAGTTCTACTCTGTCCTTCAGGGTCACTCTGAGTCGGAATCGACTTCAACGGCAGTGAGTTTTGTTTTGTTTTTTTTTGCCGGAAGAACAAACAAATCTGTCCTGGAAGAAGTACAGCAGGAATGATCCTTAGAAATGAGGATGGCGAGACTTTACGTAGTTTGCATGTTATCAGAAGAGACTAGTCCCTAGAGAAGGACATCATGCTGGTAAGGTAGAGGGTCAGCGAAAAAGAGGAAGACCCTCAAAGAGATAGATTGACACAATGGGCTCAAACATAACAGTGGTTGTGGGTGTGGTGCAGGACTGGGCAGTGATTTTTCTGTTGTACATAGATAGATAGGGTCGATATGAGTCAGAACCAACTCAAGGGCACTGAACAACGGCAACAGCCAAAAGCTTAAAATTACCTTTTAATCTGTTAATTCCACATTTGGGAACCAACCCAATCCCAAGAATATTCATTGCAGCATTATTTCTAGTATAAAAATTAGAAATAAATATATAATAATAGGGTAATATTGAACCTGTGATATATCTACTGTATAGAATGTTTTAATGCCTCAGTTGAAAATGATTATCAAAAGCCCTTTAATACATGATTTGGAGTAAGAAATGGGATAAATGAAAACCAAACCTGTTGCTATCAAGTCAATTCCAACTCATAGCAACTCTACAGGACAGAGTAGAACTGCCCCATGGGGTTTCCAGGGAGTGGTTGGTGGATTCAGACTGCTGACCTTTTGGTTAGCAGCTGTAGCTCTTAACCAAATTATTGGGCACCTTTTCTGCCAGGCACTAAGTTAGAAGCTTTATGTACATCATCATTAAAACCTCCAAACAACTTTGGAAGATTAATATCCTAAATTTTATGAAAGGTAGCTGAGATTGAATATAAGCTTGTTTGATTCCAAAGCCAATGTTCTCCATGCTATATGAGATAATTATAAAAAGATAGAAAAACTATAATTTAGTAATTTTATAACATCTTTTGCTCTCATTTTTGTTTAGAAAAACATCCCTGACTTTCTTTTTTTTAATGGAAATTTTTGGAGAGAAATGGGGTGTGTTAAAATTTACAAACACTGAAGGTCTTTTGTACTCTGTACAAAGGTTTTTAATTTGAATTTTAAAGAAAAACTGAATTATTTTTTCAGTCCAGTCTAAATTTCAGGTTTTTGTAAGATGCATTTTATTAAAATGACATGTATGTAATCCATCTCAAAATCTCCCTAACAATTTCTTAATATTTTGGGGGAACCAAATCTTTTTTGTTTTAAAGAAAATAATTTACAGCATCTCCTAAGATGTAGAGAGACCTTAAAAATAGGATGAAGATTATAAGACTTCTCAAAAGAGTGGGGAAAAGAAATAATAAGTAAAATATGAGTTCCAAAATTACTTGAATAAAAGAAAAATGAAACTGTAGAGAGTTCATGATTTAATTTGTTATTTTCTTCTTTAGTTCTTATTTTTTGTTGATTTTTATCCTTTCCGTGTGCATCAAGCCACTGTAAAATATTCCAAAAGAATAACACAAACCAAATGCACTGCCATCGAGTGGATTCTGACTCACAGTGACCCTGTAGGAAGAGTTGAACTGCCCCATAGGGTTTCCAAGGCTATAAATCTTTACAGAAGCAGAATGCCACACCTTTCTCCCGCGGAGCAGCTGGTGGGTTTGAACTGCTGACCTGTTAGTTAGCAGCTTGAGTGCTTTTAGCCACTGCACCACCAGGGCTTCTTCAAAAGAATAAAGACCGTATTTAAAATGTGTTTTCATTTTTATGTAACTATTCATGGCCATGGAAGTAGAATCTTCTCCATCTCTTCCTCCCAGGAGATTTATGACTTTTTAGTACATATTCATGGCCATGGAAGTAGAATCTTCTCCATCTCTTCCTCCCAGGAGATTTATGACTTTTTAGTACATAAATATGAAAATATTTATTTTTCAGAAAAATTTTGGTAAAATATAAATAACAAAATTTACAATTTTAAGCATTTTTAAGTATACAATTTATTGTACACATTAGTTGTGTTCACAGTGTTGTGCAGCCATCACCCCTGTTTCCAAAAGTTTCTCATAACCCCATATAGAAATTCTGTACCCATTAAGCAATAACTCCCCATTCGTCACTCTCCCCATCCCCTGGTAATCACTATTCTACTCCCCATTCGTCACTCTCCCCATCCCCTGGTAATCACGATTCTACTCCCTGTTTCTATGAATTGGCCTCTTCTAGATATTTCACGTAAATGGAGTCATATAGTATTAGTCCTTTTGTGTCTGGCTTATTTCACTTAGCATAGTGTTTTCAAGGTTCAGCCATGTGGTAGCATGTATTAGAACTTCATTCTACCCCACATCTCCAAGAGACCAATCACTAGACTTTTTTGATGCAGAGTCTGAGGGTGAAGAAAGAAGGACAGCAGGGGGGATGGAATGAGAGGTAGAATGACTTGGGGGAAGAGATCAAATCAATCTACATAATAAAGGAGGGAGAGAGAAAAGAGAGGACATTTAGGAAGTAAAAGTCACTGGAGTTTGTGGAAGGGGAACAAATTCTTTGAAGTTTTGGCCAGTGAATGGCTTCAGCAGAGTGTGGCATATGGAGAAACTGGACAAGAGACCAAAGAGCATGCAAGACATACTGCCGAGGGTTATACATGGAAGCCTGTTTAACGTCCTTTCAGAAATAGGAAAAAATCAAACTCTTGTAAATACTTTTTAATCACTTTTTGGCTTATTTGGACTACGCTTCATTCTGTAACTGGTTCTAGGACTGGACCATGTGGATTATGGCTTCAGTAAGGTTACGTGGGATATTGAACATGTAGAAACTGTTAAATTGGTATATGTAATGCTATGTATATTCTGAAAAAAAAAATAGGAAAAAAAACTTCATTCTAATCTATTTTATGTGTATACCACATTTTGTTTATCCTTTTATCTATTGATGGACACCTGGATCATTTAAACATTTTAGCAGTTATGAATAATGCCTCAATGAGTATTGGTGTACAAGTTTCTCTTTGAGTCGCTGTTTTCAGTTCTTTTTGGGTATATACCTAGGAATGATATTGCTAGGTCATATGGTGTGATTCTATGTTTAACTTTTTGAGAAGCCACCAAAATGTTTTCCACAGCAGCTGTATCATTTTATATTCCCAGCAGCAGTGCAGGAGGGTTGCAGTTCCTTCACATCCAACACTTGTCCTTTTTTTTCCCTGATACTAGCTATTCTAGTGATTATGAAGTGGTATCTTGTGGTTTTCATTTGTATTTTCTTATGACTAAAAATATTAACCATATTTTTTACCTATTTTTTAATGGATCTCTTTGTTGTTGAGTCATAGTAGTTCTTTGTAGTTTCTGGATATAACTGCTTGGTTATATGATTTGCAAATATTTCCTCCCATTCTATAAGTTGTCTTTTTACTCTCTTGCTAAAGTTTTTTGATGCACAAAGTTTTTAATTTTGATGAAGTCCCATTTATTTGCTTTTCCTTATTTTTGCTCGTGCTTTTGATGTCAAATATAAGAATTCATTGCTAATCCAAGGTCATGAAGATTTACCCCTATTTGTTCTTCCAAGAGTTTTATGGTTTTGGTTTTTACTTAGGTGACTGGTTCATTTTGAATTAATTTTTGTATATGGCGTGAGGTAGGGGTCCCACAAACAAAAGAACTTTATTCTTCTGTATGTGGATACCTAGTTGTCCCAGCACCATTTGTTGAAGAGACTCTTCTTTGCCATCGAATGGTCTTGGTGCCCTCATTGAAGTCAATTGACCGTAGGTGTATGGATTTATTTCTGAATTCTCAGTTCTTTTCCCTTGGTCTATATGTCTGTCCTTATACCAGTATCACACTGTTTAGATCACTGTAGCTTTTATTACAAGCAAGTTATGATTGGGAAGTATGAGTCCTCTTTTTTTTTTTTTTCCATTTTCAAGATTGTTTTTAGCTGTTAAGAACTCCTTGCAATTCCATATAAATTTGAGGATAAAAATTGTTTATTTTTATAAAATTCATTCAGCCAACATCTATTGAATTCTTTATTGTGCTAAGCACCATTCTAGTTGCTGTAAGACTTGGTTATTCAAGGAGTTGTGATCTAGTGCAGAAGTCAGACATACATTAGTTCACCTTAAAAAACATATAGCTAAGTAAACTAAAAGGCAGAATTTAGTGATAACAATTAAAGGCATTATTTCTACTAGGGAACATGAATTTAATATTTTTGTCATGTGGACTAATTGAATCAGAAATACATGAAGGTGCTTATTAAAAATAATTTTCCACTCCTCAGATCTCCTGCATTGTATTTAGCATCATAGCATATTCTCAGATAGATCACCTTATTTCTTTGAACTCCTACGGAATGTATTATAATATAATTAATTATAAACTTAAGTTTTTTCCTTTCCATGAACATTTATTGCTTTTTGTTTTTTGCTGTTACATCAGTGAATATCCTCATATATAAGAATATGTATTTTAGTACTCACGTGAGTATTTCTTTAAATCTGAAGTAGTTTTACTAGGTCAGAGGGTATGCATACAGTGTTGTTAGGTGCTGTCGAGTTGATTCCAAGTCATAATGACCCTGTGTACAGCAGAACGAAGCACTCTGCCAGGTCCTGCACCATCCGCACAATTGTTGCTATGCTTGAGCCCATTGTTGCAGCCACTGTGTCAGTCCATTTCATTCAGGGTCTTCCTCTCTTTCGCCGACCCTCTACCAGACATGATGTCCTTCTCCAGGGACTGGTCCTTCCCGATAACATTTTCAAATTATGTGAGACAAAGCCTCACTATCCTGGCCTCTAAGGAACATTACGGCTATACTTCTTCTAAGACAGATTTGTTCTTTTGGCCATCTGTCCTATATTCAGTATTCTTCACCAACACCACAATTCAAAGGTGTCAGTTCTTCCTCAGTCTTTATACAGTAGTCTCCCCTGTTTGTGGGGCATACAGTCCAGGATCCCCTGTCGATACCTGAAACAGCAGATAGTACCGAACCCTGTATATGCTATGTTTTGTCCTATACATATATGCCTATAATAATGTTTAATTTATAAATTAGGCACAATAAGAGATTAATAAAACAGAAGAGTTACAGCCATATGCTGTAATAAAAGCTATGTGAATGACAGAGCGGAATGGTGCAAGATTTCATCACACTAGTACTCACTTAACATTTTGGGGCCATGGTTGATCACATGTAACTGAAACTGTGGGTAAAAGGGGACTACTGTACTTCTAATGTTCTATCAAATCATATTCCCCTCTACCCCACAAAAAGTTAACATTCCTACTAACACTCTTATGAGAATGCTTATTACCTACAGTTTTATCAATTTAAAAAATAGGTATGAACTGATACAATGAAAATCATATCTGGTTTTAATTTACATAGCTTTCCTTACTGCAGAAGTTGAACATTTCTATTAATATACCTACTCCTCACTCATCGACTCTCTTGTTACCCAACAGTTTGCATTTACGACAATAGTAAAAAATCTACTATCTGGCTATTTTGAGCATTAACGATGAAAGTCTGGAAGTAACAAAAGCCGAGGTGTGAGGCAAGACTAATGCTGGCTGTGATACCTAAGATTATGTGTCAACTTAGGTGGGCCATGAATCTCAGTGGTTTGGCAACTATGTAATGATGTAATTCGGCAGTTAGGTAATGATATAGCCATCTTCTGTTTTGTGATCTAATGTGGTCATTCTCCGTTTTTGCATTTCGCTGACTTTTGCATAATGATCTGGTCTTTGGAACCTAACCATGTCAGCGAGGAGGAGGTGTATTAATCATTTGTATTCTGTCAGTTGCTTGTTCATATTCTTTTCATTTTCCTGCCTTTTTTCTGTTTGTGTTTTATATATAGTGCATGTTAACCTGGCTTCTATTAATGTGTTGTAGATATTTTATCTGCTTCATTTGTTATATAATTTTGTAGTGTCTCATTACACAGAAGTTGAAAAGTTTGCCTTTTCTGGATATTTCATATAAATGAAATTATATAATTTATAGAGTTTTGTATCTAGCTTCTTCCACTTAGCATAAAGCTTTTAAGGTTCATCCATGTTGTAGAATGTTTCAGAACTTGATTTCTTTTTATGACTGAATAACATACCACGTTTTGTTTTTTCATTCATCTGTTGATGGACATTTGAGCTGTCTTCACTTTTTTTGTTTTTGCTGTCATGAAGAATTCCACTATGTACGTTCGTGTAGAAGTTTTTACATGAATATATGTTTTCATTTCTCTTGAAGTATATACCAGGGAGTGAAATTGTTGAGTCATATGGTAACTTCATGCTAGACCTTTGAGGAACTGCTAGACTTTTTTTCAAAGTGGCTGTACCATTTAACGTCCCCACCAGTCATGTACAAGGGTTCCCATCTCTCCATATCCATCCTAGTGCCTAGTACCTCCAGTACAGTGTCGACGAGAAATGGCTAGAGCAGACACCCTCGTCCTGTTCCTTGAAGGGAAGGCATCCAGTCTCACATCATTAAATACAATGTCAGCTCTGAGGTTTTTCTGTTGATTCCCTTTGTCAAATTGAGGAAGTTCCCTTATATTTCTAGTTTGTTGGATATTTTTATCGTGGAAGCATGTTAGATTTTGTTAAATAGTTTTTCTTTTTCTGCATCTATTGAGATGATCATGTGTTTTTCGTCCTCCATTCTATTATTATCTATATTATTCTATAATCCTTAACATGTTTCATTGTTGTTGGTTGCCACGGAGTTGATTCTGACTCACAGTGACCCCATATGTGCAGAATAGAACTGTTTAATATCTACAATTCTTAATATGTATATCTATAGAGAAATACATGGATTGCTTTTTATGTTAAACCAATAGTTTTGGGATTTTGTCTGATTTCTGGTGACCCATTCTACCACTAAGATGAGTAAATAGAAAGTCCCCTATACTTTCCAGTTCCGGCATTTTCGTTTTTTTATGTTCAATTCTTTGACTCATCTGGATTTATTTTTATGTATATGGGAGTAAGATTCTAGTTTTATTTTCTCCAAAACTTTCTTTCCATGAAATCTTTTTCTGGGCCTTATTCTATTCCACTGATCTATTTGTATATTTCTTCAGTAATATGGCATTATGGTATTTAAATATTTTATTGTAAAAATTTCAAATATGGTATAAAAAAAATAAGTTACAAAAGGGCTTATAGGGAAGTCCGTCCCTCTCCTGCCCTTATCCCAGCCACAGGTGTTGCTTTCAGTTCCCTTTATATCTTTCCAGAGAGAGTTCTTTGCGTATGCAAACATATTTGCCTCATCTGTTTTTTAGAAGTTGGTTAATATTTGATTGATTGAACCATATTTTGTTAAATATTCTCCCACTGATTGACATTTAGATAGTTTCTTGCTGTAAAACACAAAGCTACAGGGAATGACCTCCCCGCCTCCGAGTCTCACCTATGCATGTTTCAATATTTCCAATATTTTTTATAGGATAAATTCCTAGAGGCAGACGGTACATTTAAAATTTTCGTAAATGTTGCCAGTTGCCCTCCATAAAGGTCTGTGCTAATTTACACTCCCATGGGCTGTTTAACAGTGTTTATTTCCCCCATTCCCTCAGCAGTACTTTGTATTACAAATCTTGTTGACTATTCCAAATTAAAAGGTGGAACTTTTTAACTCATTATAGTTCTAACTTTTTTTTTTCACTTGTGAGTGAGGGTAAAGGGTTTTTAAAAAAATATTTTCGAAGGCGTCCTGCTGGCGCAACAGTTAATTGCTTGGTTGCTAATCGAAAGGTTGGTAGTTCAAACCAACCCACTAGCTCCACAGGAAAAAGACCTAGCGATCTGGTGATTTAGTGGCAGAATTGTCACCTTGCACTCAGGAGAACTGGATTTAATTCCCAGTCAATACACCTCATATGCAGCCACCACCCATCTGTCAGTGGAAGCCTATGTGTTGCTTTGATGCTGAACAAGTTTCAGTGACGCTTCTGGATGAAGATAGACTAGGAAGAAAGGTCTGGTGATCCACTTCTGAAAATCAGCTAATGAAAGCCCTGTGAACCACAATGGTCCAATCGTGGGGTGGTGCAGGATTGGGCAGTGTTTTGTTTCATTGTGTTGTGCATGCGGTCGCCATGAGTTTGGGGCCACTGACACGACAGCAGCTGATGACAACAGTCCTTAGATATGTGCTTTGCAAATATTTGCTTCCAGTTTGTAGCTTTTCTTTTTTTTTTAACTTGATTTTGAAATACAGTCGGCCCTCTGTATCCTTGGCTTCCGTATCTGTGGATTCAGCCAACCACGGGTAGAAAATATACAGGGAGGAAAAAAAAGAAGATTCCAAAAAGCAAAACATGAATTTGCTGCATGCCAAGCACTACGGTGAATCCGTGCGAATGAAGCGATGTGTAGGCATACCCGCTGTGGCCTCCCACCGTCTCACAGACCCTCGGTCGCTCTCCAGCACTTGTGGGAGCATTGTTCACTTCTTGTTCATTTGCTACTTGTGTGCACCCTTTGTTTCTGTGAAAAAATGGCTCCTAAAAAGCAATCAGGTGGTCAAAGCAGTACCTCAAAGGCGAAGTGTGAGGAGGCTGAGGAGACAAAAGGAAGGAGTTTAAGGCTAGTAAGGGATGGCTGGCAAGCTGTGTAAAGTGCTACAGCCTCAAGAGCTTAAAAGATCCCTGGAACCTTCTTTTTTTTCTCCCTGTATATTTTCTACCCGTGGTTGGCTGAATCCACAGATACAGAAGCCAAGGATACAGAGGGCCGACTGTATTTCAAAATCAAGTTAAAAAAAAAAAGAAAAGCTACAAACTGGAAGCAAATAGTTGAAAACCACATATCTAAGGACTGTTGTCATTAGCTGCTGTCGTGTCAGTGGCCCCAAACTCATGGCGACCGCACGCACAACACAATGAAACGAAACACTGCCCAATCCTGCACCACCCCACGATTGGACCATTGTGGTTCACAGGGCTTTCATTAGCTGATTTTCAGAAGTGGATCACCAGACCTTTCTTCCTAGTCTATCTTCATGCGGAAGCTCCACTGAAACTTGTTCAGCATCAAAGCAAAACATAAGCTTCCACTGACAGATGGGTGGTGGCTGCATATGAGGTGTATTGACTGGGAATTAAATCCAGTTCTCCTGAGTGAAAGGTGACAATTCTGCCACTAAATCACCAGATCGCTAGGTCTTTTTCCTGTGGAGCTAGTGGGTTGGTTTGAACTACCAACCTGTACTAGCACCACAAGGCTCCTACTTGTGAACCCTGCATAGCCACAGCTCTCCCCTTCCCTAACCTCCAGCAAGCGGTAGTCAGTTCTCTAGCTCTAGAATGATGTATGTTTCATGTTATATGAAAGGAATCATGCAGTGTGTGTCCTTTTCAGATTGGCTTTTTTCACTCAGCATAATTTCTTTGAAATTATCCAAATTGTTGCATATGTATCAATAGTTATTTTTGTTATATACATTTTTAAACTGCTGAGGAGCATTCCATCATATGAATGTTCTTATTGGAGGACATTTGGGTAGTATGATTGGGGTTGTGTGTCATCTTGGCTGATTCATGATTCTCAGGGTTTGGGAGTTACATAATGATTTATTTTGGCAGTTATATAATGATTAGTTATCCTGTATTTTGTGATATAACTTAATTACCTCCAAGATTTGATCTGATATGATCAGCCAGTCAGTTATAAGGGGAGTTTCCTTGGGAGTGTGGCCTGGATCCAGGATATATGGACGTTTTGGCAAAGTTCTCTGGCTTTTGCTCACTCTGGATCCTGCATCCAGCTCATCATCATCTGACCACCAGTTCTTGGGTCTTGAGCCAGTGGCTGCCATATTGTCTGCCGATCTTGGGTTTGTCAGCCTCTGTAGCTGTGTAGGTCAGCAGAAGCCTTTAGCCTGACACCTGACCCAGGGACATGGGACTTGCCAGTCTCTACAACTGCGTAGCCATTTCCTAGAGATAAGTCCCTTTCTTTCTATCTATATACACACTTCAGTGGTTTTACTTCACTGGAGAGCTCAGCCTAAGACAGGGAGTTTTTAGTATTTGGCTGTTAGGAATGAAGTTTTGCCGTGGACATTCATGTATACAAGTTTCTGTGTGAAAATAAGTTTTTATTTCTCTGTACATGAAAATGTTCGTGTACAGGTTTTTGTATGGACATAAGATTGCTTTTCTCTGGGATAAATGCCCAAGAGTGCAGTTGCAGGGCCATATGGTAAGTTTGTAGTTTTAAACAGAACTGCCAGGCTGTTTTGCGTAGTGGCTATACCATTTTACATTCCCACCAGTCATGAACAGTCCAGTTTCTCAGCATTTCTCCAGGTGATGGTGTTATCACTTTTTTATTTTAGCCATTCTGATAGGTGTGTAGTAATATCTCATTGTGGTTTTAATTTGTATTCCCCTAATTGTTAATGATATTCAACAGCTTTTTGTATCCTTTTTGATATCTGAAGATCTTCTTCAGTGAAATATCTCTTCATGTCCTTTGTCTATTTTCTAATTGGAGTTTTTTTTTTTTTGTACTGTTGAGTTTTGACAGTTTTTTATATGGTCTAGATACTAGTTCTTTTGTCAGATAAGCAGTTTGCAAATATTCTCTTCCACTCTATATCTTGTCTTTTCATCCTTTTAAATAGTCTTTGCCGATCAAAATATTTAATTTTGAATGAAATCCAATTTGTTGATTTTTTTTTTAAAGATCTTTTGGTGTGAAGTCTAAGAATTCTTTGCTTAGCCCTAGATCTGGAAGATTTTCTCCTATGTTTCTTCTAAGAGTTTTATATTTTACATTAAATCTATGACTCATTTGCTGTTACTTTTTTGTATAAGGTGTGAGGTTTAGGTTGAGGTTCATTTTTTTTCCCCCACCTATGGAGATCTAATTATTCTAGCACCGTTTGTTGAAAAATCTGTCTTTTTTCCATTGAATTGCTTTTGTGCCTTTATCCAAAATCAGTTGTCTGTACTTGTGTGGAAGGCCCCTGGGTGGCACAAGCAGTTTGTACTCAACTATTCACAGAAAGGTTGGTGCTTTGAATCCACCCAGTGGTGCTATGGAAGAAGGCCTGGCAGTCTTCTTCTGTAAAGATTACAGTCAAGAAAGCTTTACGGGGTCACCATGAGTTAAAATCCACTCG
Source organism: Loxodonta africana (assembly GCF_030014295.1). Classification (NCBI taxonomy): domain Eukaryota; kingdom Metazoa; phylum Chordata; class Mammalia; order Proboscidea; family Elephantidae; genus Loxodonta; species Loxodonta africana. Next base: position 47,841,556 of record NC_087354.1, on the reverse strand, counting down.
TTGGCAACAGGTTTGGGTTTTTGTTTTGTACTTAAATGGGTCTATTCCTGGATTACTTGCGTGGGTTTATTTCTGGGTTCTCTGTTCTGTCCCGTTGATTTATTTATCTCTCCATCATTACCACATTGTCTTCATTGTTGTAGCTTTATAATAAGCCTTAAAAATGGGTAGTGAGTTCTCCTACTTTGGTTTTTTGCTTTAAAATTCACTTACCTATTTTAGTTCTTCTGCCTTTATGTGTAAATTTTCAAATTGCCTTGTCTATCTCTACAAAAAAAATTTTTTTGCTGCAGTTTTCATAGGAATTGCATTAAACCTGTATATCAGTTTAGGGAGAATTAACCTTTTTTATATGTTAAGTTTTCGTTTTTACGAACATGGCATGTCTCTGCATTTGTTCTTTGATTTCATTCATCAGCATTTCGTAGTTTTCAATATAAAAGCCTTGTGCTAATTTTGTTAAATTTATACTTTATCTGAAGGATTACAAATGTTTTTTTATTTAAAATTTTGATTTCCACATGTTCATGGCTAGTATATAGATGTTCAATTATTTTTTTGTTGTTGTGGTAAAATATATATCACAAAAAATTTGCGATTTCAGCCAGCCTTAAGTTTACTCTTCAGTGACGTTAATCACATTCACCATGCTGTGCAACTGTCACCACTATCTATTTATATATTAAAAAAATATATATATCACCCCGAACAGAAACCCAGTACCCCTTAAGCAATAACTCTCCATTTCCTTCCTCCCCCAGCCTTTGGTAATCACTGATAAACTTTTGTCTGTGTACTTTCTTGTTCTAAATACTTCTTTTAAGTAGAATGACACAGTATTTGTCCTTTTGAGTCTGGCTTAGAAAAATATTTTCAGGGTTCATCCACATCATAGCAGGTATGAGTTTCATTTCTTTTTATGGCTGAATAATATTCCATTGTATATATTTACCATATTTTATTGTTCATCTGTTTTTGGATGCTTGGGTTGTTTCCACCTTTTGGCTATCGTGAATAATGCTGCACTGAACATTGGTGCACACGTATCTGTTTGAGTCTCTGCTTTTGAGTCTCTTGGGTATATACCTAGAAGTGAAATTGCTGGGTCATATGGTATTCTGATGTTTAATTTTTTGAGCAACCGCCAAACTATTTTCCACAGCAGCTGCACCATTTTACATTCTCACCAGCAATGTGTGGTGGCTCCAATTTCTCCACATTTGTTATTTTCCTTTTTTCTGAGAATAGCCATCATAGGGGGCATGAAGTGGTTTCTCACTATGGTTTTTATTTGCATTTCTCTAATGACATTGGGCATCTTTTCATGGGCTCGTTGGGTATTTATACATCTTTGGAGAAGTGTCTATTTAAGACCTATGCTCATTTTTTGAGTTTTCTTTTTGGTGTTGTGTTATAACAGTTCTTCATACACTAGATACTAAATCTTTATCAGATATATGACTTACAAATATTTTCTCTCATTCTTTAGGTTGCCTTTTTATTGTCTTGATAATAGAAATACACAAGTATTTAATGAAGTCCAATTTATCTGTTTTTTATTTTGTTGCCTGTGTTTTTGGTGTCATATTTAAGAATCCATTGTCAAAAACTGGGTCTCAAAGCATTATTACCCTTGTGTTTTCTTCTGAGTTTTATGGCTTGAGTTCTTATATTTAGGTCCTTGACCCATTTTGGGTGAATTTTCATATATGGTATGATGTATGGGTCCAACTTCATTCTTTGGCATGTGGAGATCCAGCTGGCTCAGCACCATTTCTTGAAGAGAGTATTCTTTCTCCGTTGAATGGACTTGGTACCATTGTTGAAAATCATTTGGACATAAATGTATGGGTTTATTTGTGGATTCTCAGTTCTCTTGCATTGGTCCATATGTCTGTCCTTATGCCAGTACCACCACACTGTTTTAATTGCTGTGGCTTTATAGTGCATTTCAAAATCAGGAAATGTGAGCCCTCCTACTTTGTTCTTCTTTTACAAAATTGTTTTGGTTATTTGGGACCCTTCGTAATTCCTTATTTCTTGAGGATTAGCTTTTCTACTTCCACAAAGAAGGCTGTTCAATAGGGATTTTTGATAGAGATTTCGATAGTGATTGTGTTGATTCTATAGATCACTTGGGGTAGTGACATTGTAATGATATTAAGTCTTCCAGTCTATGAACATGGGCTGTCTTTACATTTATTTAAGTCTTAATTTCTTTAAGCAATGTTTTATAGTTTTCAGTGTGTAAATCTTTCACTTCCCTAATTTATTCCTAGGTATTCTTTTTGATGCTATTATAAATGAAATTCTTTTCTTCCTTTTTTCCCCCCCGTATCGTTCATTTTTGGTATATAGAAAAACAACTGGTTTTTTTCTTTTGATCATGTATCCTCCAACTTTGTGGAATTCATTTATTAGCTTTAGTAGATTTTTTGTGGGCACTTTATGATAATCTATATATAGAATCATGTCATCTGTGAATAAGGATAGTTTTATTTCTTCCTTTCTGATTTGGATACCTTTTATTTATTTTTCTTGCCTAATTGCAATACTAGAAATTCTAGTACAATGTCGAAAAGCAGAAGTATAAGTGGACAGCCTTGTCTTATTCCTGACCTTATGTGGAAAACATTGTCTTTCTGTATTGACTCTGGTGATAACGGTGGGTTTTTAATAAATGCCCTTTATCATGCTGAGGAAATTTTCTTCTGTTCTTAGCATGTTGAATGTTTTTATCATGAAAGGGTTTTGGATTTTGTTAAATGTCTTTTCTGCATCAGTTGAGATGATTATATGATTCTTTTCCTTCATTCTGTTAATGTGGTATATTACATCGATTTTTCTGTATGAACCACCTTTGCATCCTGGGATAAATCCCACTTGGTCATGGTGTTGTGTTGTTATGTGGTTGTATGCCATGGAGTTGGTTACAACTCATAGTGACCCTATTGGACAGAGTAGAACTGCCTCATAGGGTTTCCTAGGCTGAAATCTTTATGGGAGCAGATCACCAGGTCTTTTCTCCGGCAGAGCAACTGGTGGGTTCAAACTGCTGACCTTTTGGTTAGCAGCTGAGCGCTTAACCATTGTGCCCCCAGGGCTCCTTTATTCATGATGTACAATCTCTTTAATGTACTGTTGGATATGGTTTGCTGTATTTTCCTGAAGATTTTTACATCTACACTCATAAGGGACATTTGTCTATAGTTTTCTTTTGTGGTGTCTTTATCTGGCTTTGGTGTCAGGGTGATGCTGGTCTCATAGAATGAGTTCAGCAAGTGATTCCTCTTACTAATTTTTGAAAGAGTTGAGAAGAATTTGTGCAATTTTTCTTTCAGTGTAGGATTCCCCAGTGAAAGTCACCTGATCCTGGACTTTGTTGGGAGGTTTTTGATTACTGATTTGATCTCTTGTTAATGAATCTGTTCAGAGTTTCTGTTTCTTAGTCAATTTATGTAGTTCATGTGTTTCTAGGAATTTGTCTGTTTCACCTAGTTTATTTAATTTGTTGGCGTACAGTTGTTCATAGTATTAGAATTTTTATTTCTGTAGGGTCAGTAGTAATTCCTCTACTTTCATTTTTTTTTATTTTAATGATTTGTATCTCCCCCAATCACTTTTTTTTTTTTGTCAGTCTAGCTAAAGGTTTGTTGATTTTATTGATCTTTTCAAAAAACCAGGTTCTGGTTTTGTTGATTATCTCTAGTGGTTTTTCTGTTCTCTATTTCTTTTACCTCGGCTCTGATCTTTTTTATTTCCTTCTTTCTGGTAGCTTTTGGCTTAGTTTGCTCTTCTTTTTCTAGTTCCTCAAGTTGTAAAGTTAGATTTTTTTATTTGAGGTCTATCTTCTTTTTTTAATATAGTTATTTATAGCTATATATTTTCCTCTAAGCATTGCCTTCACTGCATCCTGTTAGTTTTGGCCTTGTACTTTCATTTTAATTTGTCTGTATTTTCTCATTTCTTCTTTGCTTAATTGGTTATTTAATAATATGTTGACTAATTTCCACGTATTTGTAATTTCAGGTTTTCTTTCTGTTGATTTCTAGTTTCATTGTAGTATGGTCAGAGAAGATACTTCGTATGATTTTAATTTTTAAAGTTTGTTGAGACCTTGGTGACCTAGTATCTGACCTATCCTAGAGAATGATCCATGTGCGCTGTATTATCCTGATGTTGGGGTGGAGTGTTGTATGTATGTCTGTTAGGTCTAGTTGGTTTATATTGTTGTTCAGGTCCTCTATTTCCCATTGATATTCTGTGAATCTGTTCTTGAAAGTGATGTATTTAAGTCTCTAAGTTTTATTGTAGAACTGTCTCTCCTTACAATTCTGTCAGTGTTTGCTATGTATTTTGGTTTATGTATATTAGGTGCATATATGATGAATTATATTTTCTTTGTTTCTCTTTCATTTTCTAGTCGTTTGGAAGTTCTACCTTCTATACTAAGTACTTACTGTTTAAAATTTAACAAACACATTTAATCCTAAATTTTCTTAACAGGAATAATTTTTCAGTGTAATCAGTGTATCTTGCCTTTCTTTCCCATTTATTTATTCATTGATTTATCAGAAATGTTGATGGCTGTTCCTCAAAACTCATTAACAAATTTAAGCTTACATAAGGGTCATTGACAAAAGTGTTTTCCCGAGGTGCATGGTGAGAGTCAACATCTTTGTAGGTTCAGTAATGACAGTTATGAAAGAATTAAAAGAATTGCTGTTGAATAGAGAAGTAGTCATTCATCTTCAGTGCTCTACTTCAGATTATTTGAGAAGACTCCAGTGTATAGAATCCAAAAGCTAAGAAGCAGTCGTTCAGCTCAGGGCAGGTAGGGTGGAGATAAGAAAGTCTGATGAGTACATTGAGAATTGTGTTAAAGCTCAACCAAGAGAGCTGACTTATAACAGTATTTAACATGCTAAATTGCTATTTTATCTAAGCAGGTTAGAACATTTCAGTTGTCGGGTTCACTCAGGACATGGATTGTTAACTTCGTCTTTAATATATTATTTAGCAGATGGCCTTGGTATACTACTATAACTTAACATTTTTACTTCGTATTGGTGTTCTCTATAATTCATCTTTTAGTTTTAGATAAAGTACATCAGGCCATATTATTGTATTTATTGCTTGCATATTTGCATATAATTTGCTTATGTCTTTATTGATCATGGAGTGCTTTCGAAGTCAATTTCAAGTCAAGATTATATTTAGGTGATTAAAAAAGAAATTATTTCTCACCTACTGTATGATCTAGATTTTCTAAATCTGAATAATATTTGGAGGAGAATGACATGCTAAACTCAGTATGTCTAGAGTAAAAAATCTACTAGAGCCTTAAGTACCTCATGAATAATCAATATTAACTTTTCTAAGTTTGAATCTTCCTTTTATTTTACTCCCCAAGTCTAGCATTTCTTCTCTAGTTTTACCCCAATTTTGCTTTTAACACAACCTCTGAAACGCATTTGACTTTATATAAAATGAAGGTACAGATCTTAATGATACCCAAACTGAAGGTGATCCTGTTGCTGTCAGGCGATTCCTACTCATAGCGACCCTATAGGACAGAGTAGAACTGCCCTGTAGGGTTTCCAAGGAGCGGCTGGTAGATTGAAACTGCCAACCTTTTAGTTAGCAGCCGAGCTCTTAACCACTGTGCCACCAGGGCTCCACCTTAATGATAGTGGTTAGTTATATCTCTTTATTGCCCTGTATACGTTAGAGTAAGTTTTGTATATAAAACTAGAGGATAGACACTAAAAATTTCTTTTTTTTTGATATCTAAGAAATCACCTCACACAGTTAAGCATTTTACCATTTAAAAAAATTACAATTACCAAAATAATTCAGTTCTTCAGCTGAGAATCACTGCAAAGTATACCTCGTCTGTTGTATTGTGAACTACAATTTTAGATATTGATTTAGTTAAAGGTAATATTTCCTTTTCTAGTTGATTCTTATATTCTAGTTTGTATATATATGAATATGTTTGCACCCAGGGCTGGGAAGAGGAAAGAAAAGAAGTGAGAAAGTATATATTGGGTACATTAAACTATTTGTACTCCCCTCCTCCCATCAAGGCTAAAAATGGTAGTTGAACTCATGACTTTATGCCCATGAGGAAAGTAACTTTTCCATCTAAGACCTTCTAGATTTTCTAAACAGAGTTTTGTGGCATAGGAAGTTGGACTAGTAGGAGCAGGAAGAAAATATCCTGTTATGTGGGTACAGGACTGGCCCAGGCCAAATGTCAATTGGAAGCTGTCTTTAACATCTCCCCAACTGTCTTGATGCTTCTCCCACCTCCGTCTGCACTCTACTTAAGCATCTAGTGTCTTTAACTCCTCACTGTGGCATTCTTCCCAGACCTGCAGATGTACCTCGTGCTGTAACCCGCAAAACCCCCTTTAGTTTCCTTCTAGTATTATCAGTAAAATAGAAGAACACAATCTGATCTATTAAAGTGACAGGGGTTAGGTTCTAAAGTCAGTGTATTAGCCCAATGATTGCTGAAAATTCCAGGAATTGTCCATCAGTTACAGTAATGTACCATATTTAAATAGATACAACACAGCTTTCCTCGAGCATTGGGTCACATTGCTGTTTCTGTGATTGAACACAGATAAAGTAGTTGGCTTATATTTAGGGGCCACATTATGTGAAAAATCATTATAGCATCATATTCAGCCTGGTGAGATGCTCTCATTAGGAGAGGCACGGAGAAACTGACTAAGTAAACCATGCTCTTTCATCTGTCTACTTGGATGCTGTACTCAGGGAGGATCTCAGGCATCATTTATGATTATCTGGCACTATAGGGGGATGATGGTTTTAAGGAGGGAGCTAAATCTAAGAAGCCTGCTTTTGCTTGAGCATTTTTTTTTGGGTCAGCTCCAGTAAATTAACCTTGCTATGTATATTTCTACTTCTGAAACTTCAGGTTTTCTACTTGGGGTAAGGGAGTTCAGGGCAATAGTAGCTATTTGTATATATTTGTTATTTGAAATTTAAGTGTTTGTCAGATTATCCATTAACTAATAGCTGTTTGCCCTCTGATCACTATTGATAGCAAGTATGCTTGAGTGTGGGTGCACATGCTACCATCTCCTCATGAGTTCTCTTAATTCTAATCAGAAGGAAATTCTGTTTCCTCCTGGAAGAAGGTGAACATAATAGTTTGTAAGATTGAGTTTTCTTGTTCTGTATATTTCAGAAGTACAAATCAATATTTACCCCATAAATGCCTGGAATCTCTAGCTTATCTGTTGTGAATATAAAATCAGTTATGGGCAAATGTTAAGTGCCTGGTATTTATATTAGGTAATTGTAGCCTTTGGAGCTTTTCCTGGGTTCCTGAATTTAGGTTGCTGCTCAAATTTTAATACTTTACCCGTATACTTCATTTAATAAAGAAAGGATTGTGTAGAATGGATTTGAAAATGGCTATTATACTGTATCTAAATGCAGCTATACAACTTATAGTTATGTATGATGAAAGATAAGCTGGCCAACACTTATAAACTGGAAAAAAAGTTGATGGTAAATGCTTATGCTTAGGTAGAGAAAATACACATTTAAGAAGAAAACTAAAGGACATTTTGTAGCATTCTAGACTACCAAGTAGATAGTGAAATATTATTTTAAGTAATTTCTCTTTCTCGTCTCAAATTGACTTCCAAGATGCTACACCCTTGACTTTCCTCCTCTCTTGCTAGTCATTTCTTCTTTGTCTGTTCCTCCTTTCTTCTCAGATCTCTTCGTCTACACTCACTCCCTTGATGATCTCATCCAGTGTCAAGACTTTAGATAGTATATAAACACTGATGACCCTAAATTTGTATCTCCAGTTAGAGCCTCTCGTGAGTTCCAGACTCTCATCTACCTACCTACTCTATATCACAATTCAGACATCAGTCTCAAACTTAACTTGTCCAGAGTGAACTTTTGTTCTTCCTCCCCAGACTAATTCCACCCACAGTCTTCTCCCTCATGGTTTAGGGGCTCTTCCTCCTGTAGTTGCTCAGGCCAAAAACTTTAGTCATCATCTCTCACCTGGATTATCACATTGATCTTTGCTTCTACCTTTACATCTTTTTAATGTAAGCTAATCATGTTCCTCTTCTGTAAAGTTCTCCATTGGCCACTTATCTCAGTAAAATCCAAAGTTGTGATAGTCTGGTCCCCTCTTCATCACTGTCTCATGTCACCATCTACTACTATTCTTTTTGTTCACATGGCTGTGAACACACTGACCTTCTTGCTGTTCCTTAAATACATGGCATTCTCTTGCCTTAAGGATTTGGCATGCCTATGTCTTTCACCTCCTTCAAGTCAAAATATTACATTTCTTTGAGACCTACCCTGACTCTTTTATTTAAAATACCACCTCGTTCCCTCCAGTCCCCATTACTCTGCTCTGTTTTTTTTACATGATGGTTCCCTGGGTGGCGCAAATGGTTAAACGTGCTGCCGCTAGCCAAAAGGTTGGTAGTTCGAACCCACCCAGAGGTGCCTCGGAAGACAGGCCTGGCGATCTGCTTCCAAAAGGTCACAGCCTTGAAAACCTACGGAGTGGAGTTCTACTCTGCACACGTGGAGTGGCCATGAGTCAAGATCAACTCAGTGGCAACTAACAACAATGATTTTTTTCCATAATGATCATCGCTTTCTACTATACTTTATTATGTGTATTACTTTTCTGTCTCCGTTAAATGTAAGTGCCATAAGGGCAGAGGTTTTAGTCTCTTGTTCATTGATGTATCTCAAGCACCTAAAATAATATCTTACACATATTAGGTGCTCAATAAATATTTGTTGAATAAATGTTTGTGAAACCAATCTGTTTCTTGTTCTCCATTTCTTGGCTCTGCTTCCTTGATGTTGGTCCTATTTTTAGGCCTTACGTGGTTCCCAGCAGTTCCCAGGAATCCTTCCAGATGCAAATCTAGCCAAAAAGAGATAAAAGTCTATGTCCCAGCATTCCCAGGAAAAGTCCTGAGGTTCACCACGATTGTTGCTGTTAGTCGACTTGATTCCAACTCATGGCAACCCCGTGTGTGCAGAGTAGAACTGCTCCATAGGGTTTTCAAGGCCGTGACCTTTCTTTTCTGATAATACTTCAGGTCACCTAAGAAGAGTTTATTGTAAGGATATATAGGGATTAAAACCAGAATCAAAAAGTTATGATTGTTCTTTCTCTGGCTAGCTATGTGCTTTCCCTCTGTGGCGCCTCTGCATCTTTCTAAGTGTCTATTCTGTTTGCCTCTGGCTACTAGTCTCAGAGACTCTTCATATTCCAGACTGCAGATCCTCGAAGAAGCTAGTTTGAATTGATTTTAGTTAATCTGTTGCTAATGAACGAATCCCTTCAGGCCTAGTCATTTTATGGGTTGCCCAGAAGCCTGTGAATGGCCATCCCTAGGAAAATTATGGTCCCTGGGAGCCCTGGTGGTTAAGAGCTTGGCTGCTAACCAAAAGGTTGGCAGTTCAAATCTACTAGCTGCTGCTTGGAAACTCTGTGGGGCAGTTCTGCTCTGTCTTCTAGGGTGGCTATGAGTCAGAACTGACTTGACGGCAGTGGGTTTGGTCTCATAGGTGGCTGGCTGCTCAATGCAGCAAACAGCCTAGAGATACTTACCTGGTAGGAGGTGTGGGCTGGGAAGATTGGTCTGCAAGGGAAGTTGGGTATGGCAGGCACCATGACTAATATGCCCAGTATCATCTAGATGAAGAAAAAAAAAGAGTAACCAAGGGAATTTGGAAAAAGGATACCACATATAAAACATAGTATTATCTGTATATATAGTACCAAAATGAAAAAAACAAAAAAAATTCATTGCCATCGAGGGGAAATATCTGCAATACATGACTACGTTACCCACTAAAAAAACCCGCTGCCGTCGAGTCGGTTCCATATGAAGGACTGTTCATATATATAATCTTAATGAGCACCTTAAGCCTACCTAGCACTCGTAGAATAGTTTCCTAGTCCTTTCACCCTCCTGCTTTCCTAGATGACCATTTTTCATGCCTTATTCTTTCACTGCATACTCCTGACAACTTTTCTCCTGCTCTAGCTCTCTGCTGATGGCTCTGCTTTTTATTTCTTCTTCATTGAGAAAATAGAACCAGCCAAAAAATAACTTCTAAAAGCTCCCACCGTCATATATATCCTATACCACCATACCCACATTTCTGCCCATATGCTGTATACGTTTTCTTCTGTAACCATGAATGAACTCTCTGATCTCTGGGCTAAGGCCACTTCCTATACTTGTCCATCAGATCCCACTTGCTTGCTTACTCAAGGGCGTTGCATAGTAATTCTTTCCCCTCTTTCCTACATTATCAGTTTTTCCTGTCTTGAATAGATGATTCCCACTAACATATAACTTTATGCTGATTTTCCCATCATAAAAAACAAACTGCTTTTCTGCTCATTACTCTCCAGCCACATCTCCATTTTCTTTCCTCCACTGCATAATTCCTTGCCAGAGATGTCTCTATTCACTGCCGCTCATTTCTGTCCTCCCTTTCTCTCATGGACCCTTTTCAAGTAAGTTTTAACCTAGCCCATTCCAAAGAAATTGCTGTTATCTTGGCATCAATGATCATTACATCACTAAAATCAATGGTCATCTCTCAGTTCTAAGGAATGAAATTAAAAAAAAAAAATTAAGGATGAATATACCCTATACAGCAGAATAGTATAGCGACCCTATACAGCAGAATAGATGGTTCACAACACAAGAGAGCCAGTAAGTATATGAAAGTAATCAACTTCTACAGTAGTATTCATAGACATGCAAGTTTCAGACAGTAGGATATCTAGAACTCTCATATACTCCTTGCTTATGCAGGTGAAAATCAGTACAGCATTTCTGGATACAATCTGGCAACTTGAGCAAAAGCTTTAAAAATGTGTATATCTTTTGACCCATCCATTCTTTTTCTAAGATGATACCCTAGGGAAACAAAAGTCATACACAGACACACAGGGAGGAAAGGTACGAGGGAGAAAAAGGAGAGAGAGAGGGAGGGAGGGAGGAAGGAATTCATTAAGGCACTGATTCTGAAAGAAAAAAATGCCTAAAATGTCCAGCAATGGGAGATTGGTTAAGTTACAGTGCATCTGTATAATAGAATACTACGTATATACTTAAAATGATGTCGTAGATACATTTATTGACGGAGAGATTTTTATGATCTATGTCTAAGTGAGACAAGTATTTGGCACAGTTTTGTGGGGAGTGATGTGTGTATTACACTCATTGTAATATATGTACGTGTGTACATATGTATGTGTGTATGCACGTACATGTGTATGTGTGTACATATGTATGTATAGGAAAATGCCTGGAAGAATAGACAGCAAAATGGTTTTCAGCTGCTATTATCAAGTATAGCAGAATTAAAGTTTTTTTTTTCCCTAGCTTAGAATGCTTGTTTTAACAACCACAGAAATAAGAAGAAAACCAAAAAGAATTTTTGCAAAAAAGAGAAAAAATTATCCCAGTTATATTTGACTTTTTCTATTTTTGCATTCAAATACTGATCATCAGACTTGGTTCATATCTGACTGTCTTGGTCTGACCCAGTCCTGTTTCTTGATCCCCGTGGACTTAAAATAGCTTGATAGCCTGAGCTGTCAGAGAAGAGATGGGCCAGATAAAATATTTATCATGCTTTTAGTTCCAAAGTTTTCCAGGGGTTTCTATAGGCTCCTTTGGTTAATTCTACCAAGAGGCCAGCTACTAACTCAGTAAAACTATCTGAGAAATAATAGAACACGTAGAGGTGAGCCCCAGAGAAGAAAGATGATGAAAAGCATAGGAAAGTTCACTGAACGTGGCTTTATCAAGAAGCCTCAATTGTTGCTAGATGCCTTCCAGTCAGTTCCAACTCATGGCAACCTCTTGTGTGCAGAAGAGAGCTGCTCCATAGGGTTTTCAAGGCTGCAACCTTTCAGAAGTAGATTGCCAGGCCTGTTTCCTTAGTAGCCTGTGGATGGGTTCAAACCACCAACCTTTTGATTAGCAGTCAAGTGCTTAACTGTTCACGCTACCCAGGGACTCCCAACCTGCAATTAGGGTGTGATAAAATGAAATCAAAGGGTTTTATAGAGCTAAAGTCCAGTAGTATTGTATGTTGTAATTGCTGTTTCCTGTTTCTTTTCATTGGGTCATTTCTGTTCTTTATGGGTGGAAAAATTCATGTGTAACTTTTGTTTTACCCCAAAGAATTTTAGCTAGGTTTTGTTGTGAAATATTTGCCACCATGGTAATTCTTAAAATCTAGTAATACAGTATCATAGTTATATTTTACATATACACAAACACACACGCACACGCAGGGTATTATGTCTTGTAAAAATGGTGCAGTGGCATCACAGGTCTTCTAACTTCAGGGGGGAGGAGAATCAAGATCAACATTAGCCCAAGGCTGATTCCTATGAGGTAGAGCTCAAACATACCTCCACCCTCCAACCTTTTCACCAATTCTGATATCAGCCATCTTTCCCACAGCACTCTATACTTCTGTACTGGGTTCGATAATTCGTTGCAGTGACTACACAGAACACAGAAAATACTCATGATTATGGGGTTTATTAGAGAAGTAACAGGTTACAATTCAGGATCAAGAATGACTCAGGATACAGTTCCTCGGTCAGGACATGTTTTCAGATGTCCTGGCAGGCAGGCCTTTCCCTCGGCCCCTCCGCCTGGCCTCTGCACTGCTCATGCAAGTGTTACAAAGCTCTTTAGCGTCTCGGGTAAGTGCGCAGAGGCACCCTACTCTGCCCAGAAGCATCCTGCTCAAAGACACTCAGCTCACTTGCTCTGTGGGTGGGCACATCCACTGTAGCCACCTTGCTCTGAGTGCTGGGAAGCCCACCACACTGTCTCATGCCAGTCTCCTGGTTATTCTGCCACCATTTCTCTGCCACTGCTTCTCACCGTCTTGCATCATCTGTGGTGTTACAGCTCTGTTGCCTGGGTCTAGGAGATTCTCATCACAGGGACCTTGGGTCCAAAGGGTGCACTCTACTCCTGGATCTTCTTCCTTAATGGTAGTGAGGCCCCCTCTCTGCTCTGGGATTGGCTGTCTGTTTAAGCCTGGTGGGGTGGCAAAACTGACCAGTCCTCTTGTTAGGGTTCCAAACACCTTACTGGCATAGTCCCACCTCCACAAGGGTGCCAGGCACCTTACTTGCATTATTAGCAATGTTGTCCAAACCCTTCGGTGGGCCACAAGCACCTTATTTGCATAGTCCCGCCTAATCATTTTGTGGATGTTACAAGGCCTTGGTGAGAAAGGCCATATAAAAGGGATTCATTGTACTGCACATTGGTTTTGTACCAAAAACAAAACAAAACAAAAAGGAGCCCTGGTGGCGCAGTGGTTAAAAGCTCAGCTGCTAACCAAAAGGTTGGCAGTTCAAATCTACCAGCCACTCTGTATCAATATGAAGAATTTGAAGAATAGAAGTTACAAAGAAGTCAATTTTTACTGCTTTTTTTAAAAAATCTTTCAATGCATAGATATAAAAATAATTTTGTTTATGTGTTATGTTTCAAGTTTACATCTTGCTTGTCTTCATTTAATGTCTTATGACCATGCGGTCATGTCATTAAATACTCTTAAAAAAAAAAAAAACTCCCGTTTTAAAGATGAAGTAGTTAAAGCAGTGTGAATTTGTTAATGATTCAGTGTATGCCTTTTATTAGAGGAAACGGTTTTCCACAGCCTTTTGTCTTAATGGTAGTTGCCAGTCTAAGGATTAAATGACAACATTCCGACTATATTTTTAAAAACTACATTTTTAGTTTGTTTGTTTGAATAAACCGTAGAGTTCATGAAAGATTTTAAGGCTGACATTTGTAGGTAGGTACTTTAGACAGCAAGAAATATTCTATAACAGAAAGATGACTATTTTTAGCTTTTCTTTCTGCTGGTAAGGTGGAATAGCAAATATTTTTAGAGCAGTTGAAAGTACAGGCACTCAGATTAGCTCAGTGTTTCTATCATCAGAATCTCAATAACCTTGTTTATGTATCTAGGTGTTACCTTCCAATGTTTTGAGTTTATGTAAATTGTAACTTGATTCGTCTTTCTCTTTGGTCTAGTTCATCTCTCTGTGGAGTGATCTATAAAAAACAAAAAATGATGAAAAGGCCAAATTTCTAAAACCTCAACGTTCTCTCTGCACATTTGTTGCATTTTGAATTATAATTATATCCTTCTGGGTTATTGTGGGCAATGCTTTGCTTACAAAGGAAACTTCTGTCATTAATAATTGTGTGTGGGGGGGGGTTGTTGCAAATCTTCTCCTGTAAGTACAATAAACCCTTAGTGCACATAAGAGATGACCTCATGACCTTTGTAATTACCCAAACTTAGAAATACCACTAGAACATTTCATCTTTCCCTTAAAATGAAGCCTAGGATAAGTGAAAATTTGAGTGTCTGCTGTTTTACTCTTAATGAGAGCTCCTGATGACAAGTACAGAACATTTCAGGCCACAGTGAGAGGCTGAGCCACTCTCATCTCACCAAAGTTTCAAATTACTGTATATTAGAGAACTTTAGGGACATTCACAATTGGTTACTGTTATTCAAAGGAGCACAATAAGAAATTCACAAATCTGAGACACTAATATAATTTCCTGTTGCAGGTTTGAAAACTATTAAAGATCTCATTTAAGTGCCAGAATCGTTGACTTAAACCATTCACACCTCAACTCGTTGCAATCTGGCTTCTACACCTACCATCCCACTGAAACAGCTCCAACCAAGATTACCTATGACTCGCTAGTTGTTAAATCCAGTTCTCAGTTGTTAACTGACCTCTGTAATATTAACAGTGTCCACTGCCATCTTTGATATCAGAAATACAGTTGTCCTCTGCTTTTCCTTCTGTGTTTCTAGGCATTTCTTCCTTGACTGGAGCCTTACATGTTGGCACCAGTGCCCTAGGGTTTTGTTGTCTCCTCTCTGTTTTTTTTTTCTTTGTGCCGTATTCTTCTGCCACTTTTTTAGAAAACAGCTTTATTGAAGCATCCTAGACATGTAAACTGCACATATTTAAACTGTACAGTTTGATAAAAATTTTTTTTCTGGATGTTACTTATTTTATAGTTGAGAATATACACAGTAAAACACACACCAAATCAGCAGTCTTCACATATACCGATTAGTGACATGATGACGTTGTTCACGTTGTGTAACCATTCCTAACCGCCTTCTCAGAGCTGTTCCTCCCTTGTTTTAGTTTCACTTTGCCCATTTAGGTTCTTAGTCCATTTTGAATTTGGTTTTGTCTATGGTGTGAGGCATGGATCCTGTTTCATTTTTCTACATGTGGAAATCCAGTTTTCCCAGCACCGTTTATTGAAGAGACTCTTCTTTCCCCATCAAATGGACTTAGCACTCTTGTCAAAAATCAGTCGTAGATGTGTGGGTTCATTTCTGGACTCTCAGTTGTATTCCATTGGTCTGTGTGTCTGTTGTTATACCAGTGCCAGGCTGTTTTGATTACTGTAGCTGTACAGTGTGTTTCAAAATCAGGAAGCGTGAGTCCTCTTACTTTGTCCTTCTCTTTCATTATTATTTTAGGTATTTGGGGCCTCTTGCCATTCCATATAAAGTTGAGAAAGGCTGTTGGAATTTTGATTGGGGTAGTATTGATATCTTTACAATATTAAGTCTTCCAATCCATGAATATGGGCCTTTTTTTTTTTCTTCAATTTATTTAAGTCTTCTTTAATCTCTGTCAGCACTGTTTTATAGTTTCATCGTATAAGTCCTTCACATCCCTGGTTAGATTTTTTCCTAGGTATTGTATTCTCTTAGTTGCTATTGTAAATGGAATTATTTCCCCGATTTGCCTTTCGGATTTCTCATTGCTGGTGTATAGAAACCCAACTGGTTTTTGTTCGTTGACCTTGTACTATACAACTTTGCTGAATTCCTCTATTAGCTCTAGAAGCTTTCTTCTGGAGTCTTTGGACTTTTCTATGTATAGGATCATATCACTCGTGAGTAGAGATAATTTAACTTCTTCTTTCCCAATCTGGATACCTCTTATTTCTTGTCTTACCATTCTGTTGAGGACTTCTAATACAACATTGAATAGAAGTGGTGAGAGCAGGCACCCATGTCTTGTTCAGTTTGATAATTTTTGACATGTATGAAACCATCACCATAATTGAGCTAATGAGCATATTCATCTGCCCCCTGAAGTTTCTTCATGTCCCTTAGCATTCTTCTTTGCTACCTCTTCCGTCCCCTCCCCAATCTCTAGAGGACCACTGCTTGGCTTCCTGTCACATTAGTTTATATTTTCTAGAATTTTATGTAATGGAATATTCCTTCTTTTTTGGTCTGGCTTTTTTCACTCAGTATTATTATTTCGAGTCTTATATGTGGTATATCAGTAGTCCATTCCTTTTTATTGCCGAGTAGTATTTCATTGTATGGTCGTACCACAATTTGTTATTTATTCAACTGTTGGTAGACATATGGGTTGTTTCCAGTTTGCCCTTTGCAAATAAACCTACTATGAACATTTGTGCCCATGTCTTTGTATGGTTACATGCTTTTATTTCTCTTGGGTTGGGTTACCTAGGAATAGAATAGGTAGGTCATACCGTAGGTGCTGGTTTAACTTTTGAAGAAGCTTTCAAACTGTTTTCAAAAGTGTTGGGTCATTTTACATTCCTCCCAGCAGTGTATGGGAGTTGCAGTTGCTCTACATCCCTATCAACAGTTGGTATCATCATCTCTTTAATTTTAGACATTCTAATAGTTGTTGTGTAGTGGTATCTCATTATGGTTTTAATTTGCATTTCCCACAGACTAATGATGCTGAGCATCTTTTAATGTGCTTTTGGGCAATTTGTATATCTTCTTTGGTGAAGTGTTTGTTCAGATCTTTTGCCCGTTTTAAATTTTATTAGATTATTTTCCTGTTACTGATACAGAAGAATTCTTTCTGTATGCTGAATATAAGCCCCTTAATGGATATGCAGTTTGTAAATATTTTCTCTCAGTCTGTGGCTTGTGGCTTATCTTTTCGTACTTTTAGTAGTGTCTTTCATAGAGCAGGATTTTTTTGTTTTTAATTTTTATTGTGCTTTTTACTTTCAAGTCAGTCTCATACAAAAATGTATACATACCTTGCTATATACTCCTAATTGCTCTCCCCCTAATGAGACAGTATACGCATTCCCTCCACTCTCTCTTTTCTAGTCCATTTGGCCAGCTTCTGACCCCCCCCGCCCTCCCATCTCCCCTCCAGACAGGAGATGCCAACGTAGTCTCTTGAGTCTGCTTGATCCAAGAAGCTCACTCTTCACCAGTATCATTTTCTGTCCCATTGTCCAGTCCAGTCCCTGTCTGAAGAGTTGGCTTTGGGAATGGTTCCTGTCTTGGGCTGACAGAAGGTCTGGGGACCATGACCACCAGGGTCCTTCTGGTCACAGTCGGACCATTAAGTCTTTTTACAAGAATCTGGGGTCTGCATCCCACTGCTCTCCTACTCCCTCAGGGGTTCTCTGTTGTGTTCCCTGTCAGAGCAGTCATCAGTTGTAGCCAGACACCATCTGGTTCTTCTGATGTCAGGCTGATGTAGTCTCTGGTTTATGTGGCCCTTTCTGTCTCTTGGGCTCATAATTACCTTGTGTCGTTGGTGTTCTTCATTCTCCTTTGTTCCAGGTGGGTTGAGACCAATTGATCCAACTTAGATGGCCGCTTGCTAGCATTTAAGACCCCAGATGCCACTCTCCAAGGTGAGATGTAGAATGTTATCTTAATAGATTTTATTATGCCAGTTGATTTAGATGTCTCCTGAAACCATGGTCCCCAAACCCCTGCTATGCTGGCCTTCGAAGCGTTCAGTTCATTCGGGAGACTTCTTTGCTTTTGGTTTAGTCCAGTTGTGCTAACTTCCTGTATTGTGTGTTGTCTTTCTCTTCACCTAAAATGGTTCTTATCTGTTATCTAATTAGTGAAAAGGCCTTTCCTTCCCTTCCTTCCTCCCCCTCTTGTAACCGTCAAAGAATATTTTCTTCTGTGTTTAAACTATTTCTCAAGTTCTTGTAATAGCGATGTTATACAGTATTTGTCCTTTTTTTTACTAGCTTAATGCCTTTCAGATTCCTCCATGTTATGAAATGTTTCATGGGTTCGTCATTGTTCTTCATTAATGTATAGTATTCTGTTGTGTGAATATACCATAATTTATTTATCCATTCATCCATTGGTGGACACCTTGGTTGCTTCCATCTTTTTGCTATTGTAAACAGTGCTGCAGTGAACATGGGTGTGCATATATCTGTTTGTGTAAAGGCTCTTATTTTCTCTAGGATATATTCCAAGGAGTGGGATTGCTGGATCGTATGGTAGTTCTATTTCTAGCCTTTTAAAAAAGTGCCAAATCGATTTCCAAAGTAGTTGTACCATTTTACATTCCCACCAGCAGTGTAGAAGTGTTCCAGTCTCTCCACAACCTCTCCAACATTTATTATTTTGTGTTTTTTGGATTAATGCCAGCCTTGTTAGAGTGAGATGGAATTTCATTGTAGTTTTGATTTGCGTTTCTCTAATGGCTAATGATTGTGAGCATTTCCTCATGTATCTGTTCACTGTCTGAATGTCTTCTTTAGTGAAGTTCCTGTACATATCCTTTGCCCATTTTTTAATTTGGGTTAATTGTCTGTTTGTAGTTGAGTTTTTGCAGTGTCATGTAGATTTTAGAGATCAGGCACTGATTGGAAATGTCATAGCTAAAAACTTTTTCCCAGTGTGTAGGTAATCTTTTTACTTTTTGGTGAAGTCTTTGGATGAGCACAGGTGTTTGATTTTTAGGAGCTCCCAGTTATCTACTTTCTCTTCTGCATTGTTAGTAATGTTTTGTATACTCTTTATACCATGTGTTAGGACTCCTGATGTCCCTATTTTTTCGTCCATGATCTTTATCATTTTAGATTTTATATTTAGGTCTTTGATCCATTTGTGTTAGTTTTTGTGCATGATGTCAGGTATGGGTCTTGTTTCATTTTTTTTTTTTTTTTTGCAGATGGATATCCAGTTATGCCAGCACCATTTGTTAAAGAGACTGTCTTTTCCCCATTTAACTGACTTTGGGCTGTTGTCAAATATCAGCTGCTCATATGTGGATGGATTTTATGTCTGGATTCTCAATTCTGTTCTACTGGTTTGTGTACCTGTTGTTGTACCAGTACCAGGCTGTTATGACTACTGTGGCTTTGTAACAGGTTCTAAAATCAGGTAGAGTGAGGCCTCCCACTTTGTTCTTCTTTTTCAGTAACGCTTTACTTATTGGGGGCCTCTTTCCCTTCCATATGAAGTTGGTGATTTGTTTCTCCATCTCATTAGGAAATGTCGTTGGAATTTGGATCAGAATTGCATTGTATCTGTAGATGGTTTTGGTAGAATAGACATTTTTACAATGTTGAGTCTTCCTATCCATGAGCAAGGTGTATTTTTCCACTTATGTAGGTCTCTTTTGGTTTCTTGCAGTAGTGTCTTGTAGTTTTCTTTGTATAGGCCTTTTACATCTCGGGTAAGATTTATTCCTAGGTATTTTATCTCCTTGGGGGCTACTCTAAATGATATTGATTTGGTGACTTCCTCTTCGATGTTCTTTTTGTTGGTGTAGAGGAATCCAAGTGATTTTCGTATGTTTTTCTTGTATCCTCGGTACTCTGCTGAACTCTTCTATTAGTTTCAGTAGTATTCTTGAGGATTCCTTAGGGTTTTCTGTGTAGAAGTTCTTGTTATCTGCAAATAGAGATACTTTTACTTCTCCCATACCAATCTGATTGCCTTTATTTTTTTTTATCTAGCCTAATTTCTCTGGCTAGGACCTCCAGCAGCAATGTTGAATAAGAGTGGTGATAAAGGGCATCCTTGTCTGGTTCGTCTCAAGGGGAATGCTTTCAGACCCTCTCCATTTAGGATGATGTTGGCTGTTGGCTTTATATAAATGCCCTTTATTATGTTGAGGAATTTTCCTTCTGTTCCTGTTTTGCTGAGAGTTTTTATCATGAGTGGGTATTAAACTTTGTCAAATGCCTTTTCTGCATCAATTGATAAAATCATGTGGTTCTTGTCTTTTATTTATATGATGGATTGCATTAATTGTTTTTCTAATATTGAACCATCCCTGCATACCTAGTATGAATCCCACTTGGTCATGGTGAATTATTTTTTTGATATGTTGTTGAATTCTGTTGGCTAGAATTTTGTTGAGGATTTTTGTGTCTAAGTTCATAGGGGCTATGGGTCTGTAATTTTCTTTTTTTGTGGTGTCTTTACCTGGTTTTGGCATCAGGGATATGGTGGCTTCACAGAATGAGTTTGGGAGTATTCCATCCTTTTCTATGTTAGCAGAAGTTCTTAATAAAAAAAAATTAATTGTGGTAAGTATGTAGGTAACAGAACACTTGCCATTTCCACAGCCTTCACCTGTATATTTCATTGATATTAATTACATTCATCATGTTATTCAACCATCACCGTTAATGATTTCTGAATTTTTCCAACACCCTAACAGAAGCTCAGTGTCCCCTAAGTTCTTAATTTTGATGACTTCCAAATCATCAATTAAAAAAAAAAAAAAGAATTGTGCTTTTGGCATTATATCTTAAGAAAGCTTTACCTAAGCCAAGGTCACAAAGGTTTTCTTTTATGTGTTCTCCTAGAAGTATTACAGTTTTAGTTTTTACATTTAGGACTATGGACTATTGTTAATTGTGGTGAAAATTATATAAAATAAATAAAACTTGCCGTTTTAACAGATTTTAAGTGTATAGTTCAGTGGTATTAATTGCATTCACAAGGTTGTGCAACTGTCACCACTATTTTCAAAATTTTTGTATCACCCCATTCAGAAACTCTATACCCATTAAGTAGTTACTCCCCATCTTCCCCTCCCCCAGCTCTTAGTAACCTCTAGTTTGTGTCTCTGAATTTGCCTATTCTGGATAGTTCCTCTAAGTGGAATTATACAGTACTTACCCTTTTGTGTCTGGCTTATTTCACTTAGTATAATGTTTTTAAGGTTTATCCATACCGTAGCATGTATTAGAACATCATCCCTTCTTATGGCTGAATAATACTCCACTTTATACCACATTTTGTTATTCATTCATCTTTTGATGGACACTTGGGTTATTTACACCTTTTGGCAATTGTGAATAATGCTGCAATCAACATTGGTGTACAAGTATCTGAGTCTCTGCGTTTAAGTCTCTTAGGTATACACTTAGGAGTGGAATTCCATTATGTTAATGTTCATTCAGTCGTTCTCCTATTGACAGATATTTGGGGTAATAATGGTCTTAATGGGAGCTATAACTAATATATATGATGGATATGACAAAACCTTGAGGGTCTGAATAAATGGACACAGGTATAAACTCCAGGGTGGGAAAATTAAAGATATCAAGATATAAAGCTCTCAAAATAATACCTTAAAAAAAAAGTTGCTATCAAGTCACCTCTGACGCATGGTGACCCTACATATGTCAAAGTAAAACTGTACTCCTTAGGGTTTTTAATGGCTGATTTTTCAAAAGTAGATCACCAGGCCTTTCTTTCATGGTGCCTCAGGGTAGACTCCAACATCCAGCCTCTTGGTTAGCAGCCAAGCACGTTAACCATTTGCCCCACTTGAAATTCTGTGTAATACTAGAAGAACAAATATTTGAGTCCATGTTAAAGTTATGGGGGGGGAAGGGGAGAAAAAGAATGGACAGAGGGCAACCTAGTTATAAAATATTAAAATATAGTGAAGCTATAACAATTTTAAAAAATTACCAGCATTGGAATAAAAAAGACCACCAGGAAATTAGTCCAGAAATGGAACCTGTTAAATATAAAGATTTGATATATGATAAAGGAAGCATACGTATCAATAGGAGGGGAAGGGTTATTTAACAAATGGTCTTGGTATTACTCTAAGCAATTTGGAATAAAAAAAATTTAGGTTTTTAAAACATCACATACTAAAATAAGCTCCAGATGGATTGAATAATTACATGGAGACAACAAACCAGAGAAATGAATTGTGTATTGATTGGACTTTAGAAGGGGTTATGGATTGAATTTTGTCCCCGCAGAATCTGTGTTGGAATCCTAACCTCTCTACCTGTGGATGTAATACCATTTGGGAGTAGGGTTTTCCTTGTTAATGTTAATGAGACCACATGAGCGTAGAGTTTGTCTTAAACCTAATCACTTTTGAGATTTAAAAAAAAAAAAAAAAAAGAGCAGATTAGCCACAGGGGCCAGCAGGCTCACGTAGGGAAAGATAGGTTCCAGTGGAAATTGCTAAGGAACCGAGGGGCAGAAGCTGAAAGGGACAAAGGTCTTCCTCCCAGAGCTTTCCTTAGAGCAGCTGCCGTGATTCGGACTTCTAGCTTCCTGAACTGTGACAAAATAGATTTCTATTCTTTAAAGCCACTGTTTGTGATATTTCTGTTACAGCAGCACTAAGAAGCTAAGACAGAAGGAGAATAACTAAGCATAAAAATTGTAGAAGAATTTACAAAGGAGATGATTGACAGTCTAGACTGCATAAATGTTTAACTTCAGTATCATTGAAAAATGGACCCAAAATGAAAAGACAGCAGACTGCAGAGAATATTTGCTGCAAATTTCCGAGGGTTAATATTTTTATATAGGAAATCCTTCTGCTAACATATAAATCAGCATAGGACAGAATTGGACAGTTAACTAAGTAGGAAATTAAACAACTAAGAAACGTGGAAATTTTTTAAAGTCTCAGTTAAACTACTAAGGAGTTGCTACCAGGATCCACCCGTTAAATTAGCAACAACTCCCCTGTTGGCCAGAGCACAGTGCAGTTAATAGATGGCAACTTGCTGTTAGGCTCAGATACTGTTACAGCCGTTTGAAGGGCACTCTGGTGACATGTCAGGATTCATAAAAATCTTCATACTCTTGATTCTGAAACCTCACATTTGGGAGCTGATCCAGAGGAAATAATAATCTTCCCCTACCCCCAACAAAAACCAAACTTATAAGCCTAAAGATGTTTACAGAGTTGTTTCAAATAATGAAAATTAGAAACAACTTAAATGACTAATTAAGGGAGTAATTAAAACTTTCTATACAATGCAATTATTAAAATATGGTAATAGAGACTGTCAATTGAAAAATGTGATGAGTATTTTTTTTCAAGGCAAGCTTTCCAACTGCATATACAGTATGATATAAAAATGACTGGAAGGAGATACATAAAAATGATAATCAGTTACAATGAGAGGATAGTAGGTAATTTTTTCCCCTATTTTCTGTGATCCAGCGTAGTGCTAGGCTGCACTGATAGAAGCATAGTGCCCAGATCAGGGGAGAGCTAATACACTTATGTTACGAGAAGAGCTGGGCTTTGGAGATGTGGAAATCTGAGTTTGAGTTCTGTTTCTGCTACTTACCAAGTATGGGTCAGTGACAAGTTATGTAACTACCCTAAACCTCAGTTTCTTCATCTGAGAAAGGAGCTGATATCTTTTCTTCGTGCTTGTGTGTAGATTAGCAATAGCATATGTAAAGCCTCACACGTTTGTTAATAAAATAGTGTTTTACTCACACCACATGGGATAATATATCAGTCAGCTACAAGCAACCCTAAATCTCAACAGCTAACAAAGGTTTATTTCTCGCTTGCATTACTTATTACCTGCAGGTTGGCTGACTCTATGTTCTCTTCATTCTGGGATCAAATTTTTTGGGGGGAGGGGACGGGGAAGATGGTAAAACCACAGGATAGCTCTTAAAGCTTCTGCTTGGAAGTGGTAGATTCCCTTCACATTTCACTGGCCAAGGCTGCTGTCCGTGGCACTGGGGGTATAATCCTCCGATGGAGGTGGGTCAGCACAGAAGGGCAGCAAATGTTTTGAATAAATAGTATATACTGTAGAGTGTGTCCTGTTTTGGCTGTCACAGGGTGTGACAACCGGAGTTATGTCCA
Organism: Loxodonta africana; assembly: GCF_030014295.1. Classification (NCBI taxonomy): domain Eukaryota; kingdom Metazoa; phylum Chordata; class Mammalia; order Proboscidea; family Elephantidae; genus Loxodonta; species Loxodonta africana. Next base: position 47,817,528 of record NC_087354.1, on the reverse strand, counting down.
GAGTTGGAAGATCAAGATGTTGAGTAATTCTGAAATCTTGCCAGAAATACAGGGGAAAGAGACAGTGGAGATGGGAGGGACATATTTATGCTGTCTTCAGATACATGAAGAACAGAGATCACTGGTACTGAGAGCAGTCCAGTGCTGTTATATCAGTGGAAGTTATAACAGTGTACACTTTGATTCAATATAAGGGTGTAAGGAGGAAATGGAACAGAAAAGGAAATTGTTGGTTGTTTTAAATACATTAAATAGATAAATGCCATCAAGTGGACTCTGACTTTTGTACATCCTTGTGTACAATACCCAGCCCTACATCATCTTCACAGTAACCATCATTGTGGCTGTTGTTCCAATCCGTCTCACAAAGGGTTTCCCTTACTGGCCCTCTGCTTCACTAAACATGATATCCTCCTCTAGTGATAGATCCCTCCTTATCACATGTCTAAAGCCAATGAGTCAGACAGTGTTCTATTGTGATCTATAAGGTTTTCACTGGCTGATTTTTTGAAAGTCGGTTTCCAGGCCTTTCTTTCTAGTCTGTCTCAGTCTAGAAGCTCCACTGAAACCTGTCCACATAGATGGCCCTGCAGGTATACCAGTGGCATAACATTAGAGCACCATGCAAGCCACAACAGTACAACACACTGACAGAAGGGCGGTGGTTAAATATATTACCTCATTTTTATATTCTTAAAAATAACTCTGAGGATATATGTGTATGTTTAAATGCTGGAGGAAGTGGGCTCATATTGGCTAATTACCTAAGGTCACATGGCACGTAAAGTGCCAAAACCACTCTGGAATCCAGGTCTGTGTGAACTCATGTCTCTTCCCATTCAACTTTGCTACTCTCTGTAAGGTTGCAAGCTTTCTTAATCTTAAACTGTCCATAACTAGCCATCTTCTACCTGAAAAAGTAATGACCGCTTCTCCTCCATCTCAAAAGGTTTGGGCAGAGAAAGAAGGGAAGGGTTGAAAGGAAGATCGAATTCTAGATCAATGATTAGGTTTTTTTGATCACATGTACCTCTAAGCAAAGTAATTGAGTGTACACCATATTTATATATCTGTTATATATATATATGAATATTTTATTAGCATGTGTATTATAAAACATACATGAAAAATAGTTTATAAAAATCAAGATTTTACATAACATTTTTTATTATTTTTAGTAAATTAGATTTTAGATTTTATGTAAAATATAAACTTTTTTAAGCTTCTGTTTTACAGGTAGATAGATATTTTTCCTGTAGTACTGAGACGCATACCCCCAATGTTAGAGGCTGTTGTTTTAAATGACGAAGACTCCTTCAGTATGAAGATTCTGTGATTCTATGATCTTGGCCTGAACTTTATTGAAAGGGCTAAGGTTTTTTTTTTTTAATGATAGCTTGGAGTCCCTGAGTGGAGCAGATAGTTAAGGGGTTGGCTGCTAAGCCAAAGATTGGTGGTTTAAACCCACCCAGAGGCACCTCAGAAGAAAGGCCTGGTAGTCTGCTTCCAAAAGGTCACAGCCATGAAAACCCTGTGGAGTGCAGTTCTACTCCGCAACACATGGGATCGCGATGAGTCAGACTTGATTAAAGGCAAATGTTCCCCCCCTCCCTTTGATTTAATGATAGCTTAATTTACTGTCAGAGGAGTTTTTAGATAGCTCGTTATCTAAGACCAAAGCTGTAAAGCCTTCACTGGGTCTTATATTTGTAGCAGCAGTTAAGCCTCATATCCCTATCATGTGAAAGATACTTTTCCAAATAAAAAGTACCGACCTCATGAGCATTAACCAAAACCAAACCATTACTATCAAGCTCATTCTGACTCATAGCAACCTTATAGGATGGGCTAGAACTACCCCATAGGATTTCCAAGACTGTAAATCTTTACGAAAGCAGGCTTCCACCTCTTTCTCCCATGAAGCTGCTTGTGGGTTTGAACCGTCGACCTTTCAGTTAGCAGCCAAGTACTTTAACCATTGCACACTGGGCCTCCTTCATGAGCATTACAATCTGTATATAAAAGAGGATATAAAATAAGGGACTATTATTAAATAATGAACCTGATTGCTATATGTGGCATGAAAAACCTCATTTTTGTCATATCTTTTCTGTAAATCTGTGTGCGTGTCCAAAATTTACTGTAGTCACATATTCTAAAAAGAATCTGAAATCTTGCCTAACAGGGCATATGAATTTTTGTACTTTAGAAATTATTTTAGCAGTGTTTTAAAATAGAGCCAAAAATCCAAATTAGGCTCAGCCTACTGGACTGAAATCTTTATACCAATATATTCTTTAAGAAGCAAAGGAGTCACTTGCTTTCCTTGACAGAAGAAAATGTCTGCTTTTTTTACGTGAGGAACTGTTGCTTGGGGATAGGTTCTTTAAGAACAACCCTGCCTAGATCCCAAAAGGACACTTAAGACTAATTTATAAGAAAGCAAAAATGCAAATCTAGCTTTTAGTCACCCATAAAAGATACCTATACTAAGATGAAATTCTAGATCAGCGTTGCTTTTCCCCCATCCCCCCCAAAGCAGTGATTCATTTGTAGAGATTTTTTCTGCATGACATAGTGTACTTTTGGTGATAGTTGTAGAGGACATGTTGCTTGCAAGTAGGATCAAACCCAGCTAAAGTCAGCTGCTTTTTCTGCACAGGTCTTACACGGCCCACAGGGCAGGAATTCTTTGACAATAACTCTTAGGGACCCTTTTGTTCCACAAAATCACCCTGGAAAAGTAAAGTTTAGACAGTGTAATCTGGTATTTCTTAAAGTTTTGTGTTACTTATTCAACAGATAGTTACTCATTGCTGCACTGTGCCAAGTTTTGTGCCAGAGTTATTGACCACTGTTTTGTTTTTTCCTTCATGTAACATATATAGAAACCAATTGACATTTTGGAAAACAATTTGGCAATTTCTTACAAAGTTCCCTAACTTTATCAGTCAACGATTCTGTTCCTAGGTACTTACCTAACAGAAAAGAGAACAGGGTCAAAAAAAATACTACAGCAGCTTTCTTCATATTAGCAAAAAATTATGAACAACCCAAAGGGGAGACTGGATAAATACACTGTGGTATAGTCATATAGTAGATAGCAGTAAAAAGGAATTGAACTACTGATACATATAATAACATGGCTGAATCTCAAACACATTACGCTGAATAAAAGAAGCCAGACAAAAAACAACTGAACTATTGTTGCATGCAACGACATACTTTAGGAGTTCCTGCTCCAGACTGACCTGTGTTTGCTTGCCTGCTCACTCGTTCTCACTTTTCCTCTCTCTCTTCGCTCTCTGCCTTTTATTCTTCTCGTGACTCTTTCCTTCTTTGAGATAGTGAAAACAAATTTTTAACTCGAGTCATCTAAGTATAAGAAAAACTATGTATGATATTTGAGGTATGATAACATTCTTAGTTTGTCTTAAAGACCCACTGTCGTCTCCCCTGTGCAGAGCTCAAGGAGTGTGTGTTAGCTCCAAGACCATGTGTCTTTAAATGGGTTTATATTATTCCAAGTAAAATTAGATATTGGTATAATTTTTTCATAAAAGTACAAGTGTGCTTCTTAGACGCTTTTTATATAATTAGTTTTTTATTAGTGTTTCTTTGAATGTATATTTTCTGAATTTGAATGCTGATAGGTTATCTTCTGGAATTAGCTATTTTGGGGCCTGTTTCTGTTATAGTACAGCTGGCATATTTCTTATTTTTCAGTGTTTTAATTGCCTTGTTATCTAAACTCTAGAATACTTCCCAGTTAATTAAAGGCATGAGTGTGTTTTTGCCATTGTCTTCTCTACTGCTGAAATTGAAGGTCATTAAAGGTATGTTCTTTTCTTCTGCAGCATCAGACAACAGTCAGCGCTTCCGAGAAACCTGCTTTGCTTTTGCCCTGACACCACAACAAGTGCAGCAGATCAGCAGTTCCATGTGAGTTGTCTTCAGCTGTGACTTGCGGTGTCACCTTTGAGCCACTATTGTCTGTAGTAACTGATTCTCTAAGAACATTGTATTACGTTAGTATTGAAGTCATACTATATTAATACTTAAAGTTAAAATTATTATAGTGTGTTAGTTGCCCTAAGAACAGTTATAAATTATAGCTGTGATAATTTAAAAAACTTGCTGCAGTAACAGTATCTTTGAGTCATCTTTCATGCGGATATTTTTAAATAATTGTAGTTCTTATTCTGTCTTTTCTAGGGATATTTCTGGGACCAAATGTGACTTCACAGTGCAGGTCCAGTTAAGGTACAGTGTTGACTGCAATACATATCCAAAGTTTAAAAGTTAATATTCCTTAAAGATTTTTTAAAATCTACCTAATTTTCAATAAGCATATAGAGAGTATTGAGTTTAGATGTTTGGGTAAGGAAAGACCTTCTTTTATGAGATACCCTAATTTTTTATCCAACTTAGATTTTTAATATAGCAAGTCATGTACCTTGTGTCTAACCGTATCTCTCTACTTGGGTTGCCCTCAGTTGGTAGAGAAGCTCCAGCTAATGGTATCTTTAAATATCGTAGTGGTCAGCTCTTTAGAAGTACAAAGTTTTATGAAAGGGAAGTGCTATGTGCATGAGAGGCAAACTACTGTAGGTAAGAAACGAGTCTAAGTCTACGGTATTTCATAGACTAGCAAAAAACAAAATATTGCAGTTTGCTTTGTCATGTATTTAAATCATTAATTTAAATTCTCTCTAATTTAGATTCCACATAAGATATCTAAGTAGTTTTGCAAAGTCTACTGGAAAACTTTCTGACATGAATTCACAGCTGCCTCTTACTCAGTTTCTTTTCTAAGTCTACTCATTTCTTCCTAGAGTATCTAAGAAATCTTTTATGTTAATATGTCTTCTCGTGCTTATATAAACCACTTTATGCTGCACTTACATGATTATCCATGTATTAACCTAAGCACCCCACCCTGTACTTGTTACCATTGTAATTGAAGAGGAAATAGAAAACAGTTGTTTTCTTCAATAACCTGTTTCTGTAAATCTAACTGATAGCCGAGTGTCAGTACTCAGATACTAAGTTGTATGTACAAATTATAAATACAACAGGAGTCAAAAAAGTGATTAATCTAAAACAGCTGCTCAGAGCATTGTAGAACAGTTTGAAAATCTCTGATCTGGGCTTTAAAGTAGTGCGACGAAAACAGTGAGAAAAGCGGAGGAGAGGTTGAGTTAAAGATTTTTTTTAAAGGATGTGACTATACTCCATTAGCTTTTATCCCATACAACACTATGACAAAACCTTAACCCAGTAGACTAGTGATAATCTAGGTATTGGTTTTGGAAGGCACTGACAAAGATTATCCCATGTACAGAAGATTTGGGTACTTTATTCTTGACCGAATAAATTAAAGGACTAAAATACGATCCCATCATAATTAATTATATATCGCTAAAATCATCTTTACTTTTTGCCTTGAACAATTTACATTTTGCTTGTACTGATATGTAAAGTTACTGTTTAAAACAGTGGCTTTCAAACTGTTGCATGGGGAGACACCCTTAGGGGTCCACATTCTGGCTACCTTTCTAGCCCCACTACCCATTTCCCCTTCTCTGCTAATATTCGTGCACTGAACCAAAGTAGTGCTGCTTTGATCTGTTTCACATGTGTGATTTCTGGATAAGTTATCATTTGAAGAAAGGATCCCAAGACTAAAATAAAGTTGAAAAACCATAGCTCTAAAATAAAAGATCTAGTTATTATCCTCAATATTTTATATTAAAGCATGAAATAAGTTTGTTAGAATTAGTCAGTGATTTCTCTGTTAAGACTCTCAGCCTGTTTTCTTTGTGTACCCGGTTTTCCTCCTGTCATGAACTCCTCCTTCACAGCAACTTTCCACTACTGTTCCCTTTTTTTCTTTTTTCTCCTCAGTTTATTCGGGTAGTTTAGAATAAGAATCAACTTGTCATATAAATTATTCTCTTCCTGTAGCGTCAGGCAGCCAGGGTCCATATAAATTTATCACTGCATTGGAATAATTGATTAACAACTTGTGGTATCCTCCTACTGTTGCAGTGCAAAACAAAATTTGCCTGTAATGACAGATTTTCCTAGAGTTAGCGATGACCCTGTGAGCTTGCGTATTTTGAGAAAGTCTTCATAGATCAGTAATTTTTAACCTTTTATGGGTTCCTAGTCCCTTTGACTGAAGACCAGATGAGTTGTGGAATGACATCAAGGATATCATACATGAAGAAAGCAAGAGGTCATTAAAAAGACAAGAAAGAAAGGAAAGACGAAAATGGATATCTGAAGAGACTGAAACTTGCTCTTGAATGTTGAGTACCTAAAGTGAAAGGAAAAAATGATGAAGTAAAAGAGCTGAACAGAAGATTTCAAAGGGCAGCTTGAGAAGACAAGGCTAAGTATTACAATGACATGTACAAAGACCTGGAGTTAGAAAACCAAAAGGGAAGAACATGCTTGGCATTTTTCAAGCTAAAAGAACTGAAGAAAAAATTCAAGTCTCGAGTTGCAATATTGAAGGATTCCATGGGCAAAATACTGAACGATGCAGGAAGCATCAAAAGAAGTTGGAAGGTTTCACTCCAACAAGGCTGGCATTAATCCAAAAAACACGAAACAGTAAATGTTGGAGAGGCTGCAGAGAGATTGGAACTCTCATACACTGCTGGTGGGAATGTAAAGTGGTACAACCACTTTGGAAATCTATCTGGCGTTATCTTAAACAGTTAGAAATAGAACTACCATACAACCCAGAAATCCCACTCCTCAGAATATACCCTAGAGAAACAAGAGCCTTCACACAAACAGATATATGCACACCCATGTTTATTGCAGCTCTGTTTACAATAGCAAAAAGCTGGAAGCAACCAAGGTGTCCATCAACGGATGAATGGGTAAATAAATTGTGGTATATTCACACAATGGAATACTACCCATCGATAAAGAACAGTGACGAATCTGTGAAACATTTCATAACATGGAGGAACCTGGAAGGCATTATGCTGAGTGAAATTAGTCAGAGGCAAAAGGACAAATATTGTTTAAGACCACTATTATAAGATCTTGAGAAACAGTAAAAACTGAGAAGAACGCATACTTCTGTGGTTACGAGGGGGGGAGAGAGGGAGGGAGAGAGGGTTTTTTATTGATTAATTAGTAGATAAGAACTGCTTTAGGTGAAGGGAAAGACAACACTCAATACATGGAATGTCAGCTCAATTGGACTGGACCAAAAGCAAAGAAGTTTCCGGGATAAAATGAATGCTTCAAAGGTCAGCGGAGCAAGGGCGGGGGTTTGGGGACCATGGTTTGCGGGGACTTCTAAGTCAATTGGCAAAATAATTCTATTATGAAAACATTCTGCATCCCACTTTGAAATGTGGTGTCTGGGGTCTTAAATGCTAACAAGCGGCCATCTAAGATGCATCAATTGGTCTCAACCCACCTGGAGCAAAGGAGAATGAAGAACAGCAAGGTCACATGACAACTAAGAGCCCAAGAGACAGAAAGGGCCACATGAACTAGAGACCTACATCATCCTGAGACCAGAAGAACTAGTTGGTGCCCGGCCACAATCAATGACTGCCCTGACAGGGAGCACAACAGAGAACCCCTGAGGGAGCAGGAGATCAGTGGGATGCAGACCCCAAATTCTCATAAAAAGACCATACTTAATGGTCTGACTGAGACTAGAGGAATCCCGGCGGCCATGGTCCCCAGACCTTCTGTTGGCACAGGACAGGAACCATCCCCGAAGACAACTCATCAGACATGAACTGGTCAGTGGGTGGGAGAGAGATGCTGATGAAGAGTGAGCTAATTATATCAGGTGGACACTTGAGATTGTGTTGGCATCTCATGTCTGGAGGGGAGATGGGAGGATAGAGAGAATGGGAAGCTGGCAAAATTGTCACGAAAGGAGAGACTGGAAGGGCTGACTCAATGGGGGAGAGCAAGTGGGAGTACGGAGTAAGATCTATGTAAACTTATATGTGACAGACTGACTTGATTTGTAAACGTTCACTTGAAGCTTAATAAAAGTTAATAAAAAAAAAAAAAAGAAGAAGATGGAAGGAATACACAGAGTCACTGTACCAAAAAGAATTGGTCAATGTTCAGTCATTTCAGGAGGTAGCATATGATCAAGAACCGATAGTACTGAAGGGAGTAGACCAAGCTGTACTGAAGACACTGGTGAAAAATAAGGCTCCGAGAATTGATGGGATACCAGTTGTGATGTTTCAACAAATGAATGCAGCACTAGAAGTACGCACTCATCTATGCCAAGAAATTTGGAAGACAGCTACCTGGCCAACTCTCTGGAAGAGATCTGCATTTGTGCCTGTTGCCAAGAAAGGTGACCCAACCGAATGCAGAAATGATGAAACAATATCATTAATATCACATGCAAGTAAAATTTTGCTGAAGATCATTCGAAAGTGGTTGCAGCAGTACAGCGATGGGGAACTGCCAGAGATTCATGTCAGATTCAGAAGGACGTGGAACAAGGGGTCTCGTTGTTGATGTGAGATGTATATTGGCTGAAAGTAGAGGGTACCAGAAAGATGTTTATCTGTGTTTTGTTGACTATGCAGAGGCATTGGACTGTGTGGATCATAACAAATTATGGATAACATTGGGAAGAATGGGAATTCCAGAACACTTAATTGTGCTCTTGACGAACCTGTACATAGATCAAGAGGCAATCATTCGAACAGACCAAGGGGATACTTCGTCGTTTAAAGTCAGGAAAGGTGTGCGTCAGGGTTGCATCCTTTCACCATGCTTATTCAGTCGATATGCTGAGCAGATAATTTGAGAAAAAAAAAATTTGAGAAGCTGGGCTATATGAAGAAGAACGTGTCAGGATTGGAGGAAGACTGATTAACAACTTGCAATATACAGATGACACAATCTTGCTGAAAGTGAAGAGGACTTGAAACACTTACTGAGGAAGATCAAAGACCATAGCTACAGTATGGATTACATCTCAACATAAAGAATACAGAATCCTCACAACTGAACCAAAGAACGACATCATGATAAATAGAGAAAAGATTGAAGTTGTCAAGGATTTCATTTTACGTGAATCCACAAGCAACGCTCATGAAAGCTGCAGGCGTGAAATCAAACAACGCGTTGTGTTGGGCAAATCTGCTGCAAAAGATCTCTTTAAAGTGTTAAAAAGCAAAGCTGTCACTTTGAAGACTAAGGTGCACCTAACCCAAGCCGTGGTGTTTTCAGTTGCCTCATACGCATGTGAAAGCTGGGTAATGAATAAGGAAGACCAAAAAAGAATTGATGCCTTTGAATTATGGCGTTGGTGAAGAATATTGAGTATACCATGGACTGCCAGAAGAATGAACAAATCTGTCATGGTAGAAGTACAGCCAGAATGCTTCTTAGAAGCGAGGATGGTGAGACTTTGTCTCACATACTTTGGACATGTTATAAGGAGAGCCCAGAGTCTGGAGAAGGATATCATGCTTGGTAAAGTAGGGGGTTAGTGAAATACAGGAAGACCTTCAACAAAATGGATTGACATAGTGCCTGCAACATCGGACTGAAGCATAACAATGATCATGAGGATGGCACAGAACTGTGCAGTTTTTCATTCTGTTGTACATAGGGTTGCTATGAATCTGAAGTGACTTGACGGTACCTAACAACAACACAAGTCCCTTTGAGAATCTGATGAAAGCTATGCATTGTCTCCCCAAAGATGAACATATATATGTACTCACAAAAGTTTACATTAAAAAATTGTCCATTTTCTTGACTCTCCCCATTAACAGATTCTGTGGCCAGCTACGCCCTATGTGTTGAGGGAAGATGTTTGTGCATGATGAATATTTCACAGGATTCAGAGACAGGGTTCTCCATATCATATAACAAAAATATGCTGTGAACATTCTGTAAACGTAGAGTGAGCCTCAGGTATATATTGGGAATAAGGAAGAAATAAAGAAGTCATAAATAGCAAAGTAATAATTTATTCCATTATCTGTATAAGCATGAATAGATTACAAATTATATAGCTATCCTTGGTTTTCCCAAAAGATTATGCATTTTATTTAGAAATAAGTATTTTAATAAGTTTCTAAAATAGTATTCCAAATACATGTGGATGTAACACAAATGTTATTATTCAGGTTCTTTAGTTCTGAGCAGCTAATGGATTACCTTGGTCCTGGGGGTGGACTTAGAGCATTTTCAGTATGCTCCATTGAGAGCCAAAAAAGTGTTTGAATACTGTATCTTACTCTTAGAGAGTTACAATGCATATTAGCCTATTTAAATTTCTCAGAAGTTCTGTGTTAAGGAAGCGTAAATGTGGTTTTTTTTACTCAGAATTTCTTAAATTTATTCAACTACAGAACCTTTTTTTTTTCTTCCTCCCTCTTACACCTGTTAATATCCCAGGAAGCTAGTGCTCCTCAGAACATGCTTGAACTAAGCATTGACAGTATTATGAAGACAACTACAGGTTGATAGTCATGATCACTGAAACCCGACATTGTCGGAATTGTTTATTTTAAACTTAATTAAATATGCTTATTCATCATGTGAAATCCCCAGTTTCTATAGTTTTCTCTTTTTTTGTTGTTAGGAGTTGATCATCTTTTAAATTATCTATTGAACAAAAATATTATTTCATGCTTTAATAAAGGAAATCAAACTTCTTGTTGTTTAGGTTTTGTTTATCAGAAACCAGTTGTCCACAAGAAGATCACTTCCCACCCAATCTTTGTGTGAAAGTGAATACAAAGCCTTGCAGCCTTCCAGTAAGTCCTAAAAGCTGTTTTTAAATGCCTTGCCAACATAGCTAGCGAATAAGTCATCACAGCTGTGATTGTGATTTTTCATAAACTGTTTTATTTTGGATATATTTCCATGTGACTGAGTGAAACGCTTGTACCACCTTTGTACAATTAACAGCTGTGACATTAGCTGTGGGGAGCAAATCTGATATTTGGGCCGGGGTGTGGTAGATTTAGAGGAGAAGAAATCGTTTCAACAGAACCTCAGTGGTGTTCATGTGGCCCTGTGAGCATGCGGTAGAGTGCTGTAAATGGGGGCTGGGAGAGGCACTGTTTTGATGCCCTTGAAAATATTCTCTATAGGCTTTATCTAAGCTCTTCATGAATTCTACTGATTCTTAAATTTTAAGGATTTCTTATTTCTACCAATATTTTTTCTCAGGCCTAGTACAGTGAGACTGTAATGTTTAGAGAAATAATAGCACAGGAAACTTCTTAAATGTTTGCTTCTTTACTCTTGAATAAAATATTCATATTTTCTAGTGTGTAGTTTGTAGGTTTTGGCGTTTTGTTAAGGAATGGACATTTAAATTATTGTGGAAATAATGCATAAAAGAAATCATTTCATTCTTAGGGTTATCTTCCACCTACTAAAAATGGTGTGGAACCAAAGCGACCCAGCCGACCAATTAATATCACCTCACTTGTCCGATTGTCCACAACAGTACCAAACACCATTGTTGTTTCTTGGACTGCAGAAATTGGAAGAGTAAGTAAATTTTTATTTCTACCAGATATTTGTATTAACCTAAAAGGGTTAATAGTCTCCACGGCTTCATGAGCTTATAAGTAAATGATTTTGTAAAATAAGTTACAGAAGAATTTATTTTTATCTCACAATGAATTTTCAGTGTGTTCCCTTTAAAAAATACACACACAAATATTTGTTTAGAGAGTCCCTAGGTGGCACAGATATTTAAGTGCTCATCTCCTAGCTGAAAGGTCAGTGGTTCAAACCCATCCAGGAGTGCCTTGGAAGGCAGTCTTGGCAATCTGGTTCCGAAAGATCATAGCCTTGAAAACCCTGTGGAGCGCTTCTACTCTATACACATGCGGTCGCCATGAGTCAGAATTGACTTTACGGCAATAACAACAACACGTTTTTGTTTATATTTTCTTCTAGACTTTTAAGATTTCATATTTTACACTTAATCCATCTTAAATTTATGTGTGGCTTAAGATAAATACTTTTTTAAGTAGTCAGAGTCTTTTGATTATTGAGGCTTTATAATATGAGCTCATACGTATTCACTAATTCATTTGAAATTTTCTGAATGCTCCCTGTGTGCCAGACATTGTGCCGAAAATCAAAAACCAAACCCACTGCCGTTGAGTCGATTCTGACTCATGGCGACCCTGTAGGACAGAGTCAGACTACCCCGTAGGGTTTCCAAGGCTGTCATCTTTATGGAAGCAGACTGCCACATCCTTCTCCTGCAGAGCGGCTGGTGGTTAGCAGCTGAGCACTTAACTCCTGTGCCACCAGGGCTCCTTGACAGTGGCACAGTGAGGGGGAAGAAAAGTCCTTGCTTTCATAGAGCCTGAGGTGTCTAAGGAGCAGGTGGTCATACACAAAAAATACGAACTTGTAAGTACTATAAAGGGAGTACATGATGATTTTAGAGTGTATTAAAGGGTTTCTTGTTTAAGCTAGAAGGAGGTCAGGGAGGACTTTCTTAAGGAAGTAGTAACTGAGGAAAAAGCTGAGAGAGGGTAGGAATCACTTAGGCAAAAGGTTCAGAGGAAACAACCTACGTAACAGCCCACCGGCAGGGGTGAGCTTATTTTTTTCCAAAAAGCTGAAAAGGAGCCACTGCAGCAGGAAGCCAAAGAGCGGGGAAGAGCAATGTATGAGATGAGGCAGGAGAGGCAGGAAACCATGGAGGACCTTGTAGGTAATGCTAATGTTAAGGGTTTTCTTTTTAAGTGAAAGTTTGCAGAGTCATGTTTCTGTTGAGAAAAAAACCACTCTTTAGAGTAGAAAGTAGTTTGAATAAAGGTTTGCAAAGAGCCCACCTCAGGAGCAAGCTATTGCAGAAGTATTAGTGAGAAAGTATTTTGGCCGAGAGTGGTAACGGGATTGAGGTTAAGTAGGTGAAACTGAAAGACTAAGTGATGGATTGCGTGGATGGGTGGTTGAGAGAAAGGTGGTTATGTCAGGAGCAACTCCTTGGTTTCTGGCTTGGGTAACAAGGTGAATGATGATACTACTGAGATAGAAGAAACACTGCAAAGGACCAAGTTTAGATTTTTGTTTTTAATGAGGGGACGTTGGAGGGGTGGATGGGGAAAACCCTGAGTTCAGTTTTGAAGGTTTTGAGTTTGAGATGCCTTTGATGTTCTGAATTAGGTAATTGAGCATATACCATTCAAAGGATACATTTAGGCTGGGAGGGAAATAAAATGTATGAGACACCTGCAAATTGATTGTATTAAAGACATACAGGACAGGGAGCACAACAGAGAACTCCTGAGGGAGCAGGAGATCAGTGGGATGCAGACCCCAAATTCTCATAAAAAGACCATACTTAATGGTCTGACTGAGACTAGAGGAATCCCGGCGGCCATGGTCCCCAGACCTTCTGTTGGCACAGGACAGGAACCATCCCCGAAGACAACTCATCAGACATGAAAGGAACTGGTCAGTGGGTGGGAGAGAGATGCTGATGAAGAGTGAGCTAATTATATCAGGTGGACACTTGAGATTGTGTTGGCATCTCATGTCTCGAGGAGGGATGGGAGGATAGAGAGAGAGGGAAGCTGGCAAAATTGTCACGGAAGGAGAGACTGAAAGGGCTGACTCAGTAGGGGGAGAGCAAGTGGGAGTACGGAGTAAGATCTATGTAAACTTATATGTGACAGACTGATTGGATTTGTAAACGTTCACTTGAAGCTTAATAAAAAAAAAAAAAGACACACAGGCAGGGCTGACATTTAGGAGGAATATATCAAGTCGGAAGAGAAGAGCACCTAAGGGCTGTCCTTGAGGAACTATAACATTTAATACTGGGTAGAGGAGAATGAGCCTGAGGAGGAGGTGGGAAATAGTGCCAGAGAGGTGGGACTGGGTATGAGAAAAGATAAGGAAAGAGCTTCAAAAAGGAGGCGATGGTAGGCAGTATTTAACAGGTGTTTTTTTAAGAGGCAAAGTATGTTGAAGTCTGAAAGATACCCTTTGGATGAAGAACATGAAGGTGACTTTAGCACGAGCTGTTTTGGTGGAATGGTGGGAGTAGAAGCCAGATTTTGGTGAGCTGGAGGTGAGGCAGTAGAGATAGTGAATGATAGAAATGTGTCTTTGGAAAGAGTCGAGGGTGAGCTGGAGGAAAATGTGGGATGAGAGTTGTTTGTTCTAATGGGAGAATCTTTAACATGTTTGAAAGATGATGACGGGGATCTTCTTGAGAGGAAGAAATTAAATATATAAGAGAAAGAAGGGATAATCAATAGTGAATTGCATAGTTGGAAGAACTCAGCAGTAGATAGGAGAGACAGCTTTATTTAGTTGGAGAATGAAAGGACTGATGTGTATGTTTGGTACCAGAGACGTGAGTAAGTTCTGATCTGATGACTTCTCATATTGTGAGATAGATAGGAAGTGAAGTAAATCTGCTAAGAGTGAGAGAAGAAATAGGGGCATTGAAGAGAGTAGGAAAGGTTACAAAAGTTATTACAGAGAGCGAGACATGTTCCCTTATGTTACTCTTGTTTCTTAGCATTTATTCTTTCAGATGAACTGTAGAATTAATTTTATGAAGTTTCCTCTTCTTCCTCCTCCACCTTGTACTCAAAGCTCCCTGGGAATTTGAATGAGATTGTTTTATATTTACAGATTAAGTTGGGGGAGTGAATTTATTTACAATATTTAATGTACCCATTCCAGGAACTCTATGTTTCTCCATTTACTCAAATCCTCTTTAACACTTCCAGAATTTCATAGATTTCTCCCTATAAGTGCCCTTTTTTAAAAAAAAAATTAATTCCTATGCTGGTTATTGTTTTTATTACTTTTGTAAATAGATCTTTTTTCTATTATATTTTCTAAAGTACTCATTTATTGTTAGTTTATTTAAAAGCTAGTTATTTTTGAAAAATTTGTGCCTAACTTCACATATTAGTTCTAATAACTTTTTATTTGATTTCGTGGGGTTTCCAGGTAGGCAGTTTTGAGTCTGAGATGTATCATTTTACAAATAATGATAATCCTAATACTTATGCCATTATTTCTTGTTCTTGTTCTGTTGTGCTGCCTAGAACCTTTAGAACACAGTTAAATAAGGCAGGTGCAAGTGGGCATTCTTGACTTGTTCCTTATGTTAATGAGAACGCTGTGGGTGTTACAGTGTTAAGTGTCATAATGGCTGTTAATTTCCTATAGAACTTAATTACATCAATGGTGTGTCCTGTTCCTCTTTTACTGGATATCTTTGTTTGAAATAGATTTTGAGTTTTATCAAAATCCTTTTTGACATCTATCAAGGTTATATCCTTTTCCTTTGACTAATGAATATGGCACCATTAGATTTTTAAAATCCTTCCAAATGTTTTACTTTTAGTGTAACTTAGAGTTCCCATCTTTTTTTTTTTTTTTTCAGTGTCCACCTGATTTAATTAGCTCACTCTTCATCAGCATCTCTCTCCCCCCCGCTGCCCAGTCCTTTTCATGCATGATGAGTTATCTTTGGGGATGGTTCCTGTCCTGTGCCGTCAGAAGGTCTGGGGAGCATTGCCTCCGGGATTCCTCTAGTCGCAGTCATACCATTAAGTATGGTCTTTTTATGAGAATTTGGGGTCTGTATCCCATTGGTCTCCTGCTCCCTCAGGAGTTGTCTGTTGTGCTCCCTGACAGGGCAGACATCGATTGTGGCCGGGCACCAACTAGTTCTTCTGGTCTCAGGATAATGTAGGTCTCTGGTTCATGTGGCCCTTTCTGTCTCTTGGGTTCTTAGTTGTCGTGTGACCTTGGTGTTCTTCCTTTGCCTTTGCTCCAGGTGGGTTGAGACCAATTGATGTATCTTAGATGGCCGCTTGTTGGCATTCAGGACCCCAGACGCCACATTTCAAAGTGGAATGCAGAATGTTTTCATAATAGAATTATTTTGCCCATTGGCTTAGAAGTCCCCTCAAACCATGTTCCCCAGACCCCAGCCCCTGCTCCGCTGACCTTTGAAGCTTTCATTTTATCCCGGAAACCTTTTTGCTTTTAGTCCAGTCCAATTAGGCTGACCTTCCTTGTATTGAGTGTTGTCTTTCCCTTCACCCAAAGCAGTTCTTACCTACTGATTGATCAATAAAAAGCCCTCTCCCTCCCTCCCTCCCCCCGCCTTTGTAACCACAAAAGTATGTGTTCTTCTCCATTTTTTCTATTTCTCAAGATCTTATAATAGTGGTCTTATACAATATTTGTCCTTTTGCCCCTGACTCATTTCGCTCAGCATAATGCCTTCCAGATTCCTCCATGTTATGAATTATTTCAGAGATTCGTCACTGTTCTTTATCGATGCGTAGTATTCCATTGTGTGAATATACCACAATTTATTTACCCATTCATCCGTTGATGGACATTTTGGTTGCTTCCAGCTTTTTGCTGTTGTAAACAGAGCTGCAATAAACATGGGTGTGCATATATCTGTTTGTGTGAAGGCTCTTGTATCTCTAGGGTATATTCCGAGGAGTGGGATTTCTGGGTTGTATGGTAGTTCAATTTCTAACTGTTTAAGATAACGCAAGATGGATTTCCAAAGTGGCTGTACCATTTTACATTCCCACCAGCAGTGTATGAGAGTTCCAATCCCTCCGCAGCCTCTCCAACATTTATTATTTTGTGTTTTTTGGATTAATGCCAGTCTAGTTGGTGTGAGATGGAATCTCATCGTAGTTTTAATTTGCATTTCTCTAATGGCTAATGATCGGGAGCATTTTCTCATGTATCTGTTGGCTGCCTGAATATCTTCTTTAGTGAAATGTGTGTTCATATCCTTTGCCCACTTCTTGATTGGGTTGTTTGTCTTTTTGTGGTTGAGTTTTGACAGAATCATGAGATTTTAGAGATCAGGCGCTGGTCTGAGATGTCATAGCTGAATATTCTTTCCCAGTCTGTAGGTGGTCTTTTTACTCTTTTGGTGAAGTCTTTAGATGAGCATAGGTGTTTGATTTTTAGGAGCTCCCAGTTATCTGGTTTCTCTTCATCATTTTTGGTAATGTTTTGTATTCTGTTTATGCCTTGTATTAGGGTTCCTAAGGTTGTCCCTATTTTTTCTTCCATGATCTTTATCGTTTTAGTCTTTATGTTTAGGTCTTTGATCCACTTGGAGTTAGTTTTTGTGCATGGTGTGAGGTATGGGTCCTGTTTCATTCTTTTGCAAATGGATATCCAGTTATGCCAGCACCATTTGTTAAAAAGACTATCTTTTCCCCAATTAACTGACACTGGTCCTTTGTCAAATATCAGCTGCTCATACATGGATGGATTTATATCTGGGTTCTCAATTCTGTTCCGTTGATCTGTGTGCCTGTTGTTGTACCAGTACCAGGCTGTTTTGCCTACTGTAGCTGTATAATAGGTTCTGAAATCAGGTAGAGTGAGGCCTCCCACTTTCTTCTTCTTTTTCAGTAATGCTTCACTTATCCGGGGCTTCTTTCCCTTCCATATGAAATTAGTGATTTGTTTCTCTATCCCCTTAAAATATGACATTGGTATTTGGATTGGAAGTGCGTTATATGTATAGATGGCTTTTGGTAGAATAGACATTTTTACTATGTTAAGTCTTCCTATCCATGAGCAGGGTATGTTCTTCCACTTAAGTATGTCCTTTTGAATTTCTTGTAGCAGAGTTTTATAGTTTTCTTTGTATAGGTCTTTTACATCCTTGGTAAGATTTATTCCTAAGTATTTTATCTTCTTGGGGGCTACTGTGAATGTTATTGATTTGGTTATTTCCTCTTCGGTGTTCTTTTTGTTGATGTAGAGGAATCCAAGTGATTTTTGTATGTTTATTTTATAACCTGAGACTCTTCCAAATTCTTCTATTAGTTTCAGTAGTTTTCTGGAGGATTCCTTAGGGTTTTCCATGTATACGATCATGTCATCTGCAAATAGTGATAGCTTTACTTCCTCCTTGCCAATCTGGATACCCTTTATTTCTTTGTCTAGCCTAATTGCCCTGGCTAGGACTTCAAGTACGATGTTGAGTAAGAGCGGTGATAAAGGGCATCCTTGTCTGGTTCCCGTTCTCAAGGGAAATGCTTTCAGGTTCTCTCCATTTAGAGTGATATTGGCTGTTGGCTTTGCATAGATGCCCTTTATTATGTTGAGGAATTTTCCTTCAATTCCTATTTTGGTAAGAGTTTTTATCATAAATGGGTGTTGAACTTTGTCAAATACCTTTTCTGCATCTATTGATAAGATCATGTGGTTTTTATCTTTTGTTTTATTTATGTGATGGATTACATTAATGGTTTTTCTGATATTAAACCAACCTTGCATACCTGGTATAAATCCCACTTGATCAGGGTGAATTATTTTTTTGATGTGTTGTTGGATTCTATTGTCTAGAATTTTGTTGAGGATTTTTGCATCTATGTTCATGAGGGATATAGGTCTATAATTTTCTTTTTTGTAATGTCTTTCCCTGGTTTTGGTATCAGGGAGACGGTAGCTTCATAGAATGAGTTGGGTAGTATTCCGTCTTTTTCTATGCTTTGAAATACCTTCAGTAGTAGTGGTGTTAAGTCTTCTCTGAAGGTTTGGTAGAACTCTGCAGTGAAGCCGTCTGGGCCAGGGCTTTTTTTTGTTGGGAGTTTTTTGATTACCGTTTCAATCTCTTTTTTTGTTATGGGTCTATTTAGTTGTTCTACTTCTGAATGTGTTAGTTTAGGTAGGTAGTATTTTTCCAAGAATTTATCCATTTCTTCTAGGTTTTCAAATTTGTTAGAGTACAGTTTTTCGTAGTAACCTGAAATGATTCTTTTAATTTCATTTGGCTCTGTTGTGATGTGGTCCTTCTCATTTCTTATTCGGGTTATTTGTTTCCTTCTCTGTTTTTCTTTAGTCGGTCTAGCCAATGGTTTATCAATTTTGTTAATTTTTTCAAAGAACCAGCTTTTGGCTTTGTTAATTCTTTCAATTGTTTTTCTGTTCTCTAATTCATTTAGTTCAGCTCTAATTTTTATTATTTGTTTTCTTCTGGTGCCTGATGGGTTCTTTTGTTGCTCAGTATCTATTTGTTCAAGTTGTCGGGACAGTTCTCTGATTTTGGCTCTTTCTTCTTTTTGTATGTGTGCATTTATCGATATAAATTGGCCTCTGAGCACTGCTTTTGCTGTGTCCCAGAGGTTTTGATAGGAAGTATTTTCATTCTTGTTGCTTTCTAAGAATTTCCTTCTTCCCTCCTTGATGTCTTCTATAACCCAGTCTTTTTTCAGGAGGGTATTGTTCATTTTCCAAGTATTTGATTTCTTTTCCCTAGTTTTTCTGTTACTGATTTCTAGCTTCATTGCCTTGTGGTCTGAGAAGATGCTTGGTAATATTTCGATGTTTTGGATTCTGCAAAGATTTGTTTTATGACCTAATATGTGGTCTATTCTAGAGAATGTTCCATGTGCACTAGAAAAAAAAGTATATTTTGCAACAGTTGGGTGGAGAGTTCTGTATAAGTCAATGAGGTCAAGTTGGTTGATTGTTGTAAGTAGGTCTTCCGTGTCTCTATTGAGCTTCTTACTGGATGTCCTGTCCTTCTCCGAAAGTGGTGTGTTGAAGTCTCCTACTATAAATGTGGAGGTGTCTATCTCACTTTTCAATTCTGTTAAAATTTGATTTATGTATCTTGCAGCCCTGTCATTGGGTGCATAAATATTTAATATGGTTATGTCTTCCTGATCAATTGTCCCTTTTATCATTATATAGTGTCCTTCTTTATCCTTTGTGGCAGATTTAAGTCTAAAGTCTATTTTGTCAGAAATTAATATTGCTACTCCTCTTTTTTGCTTATTATTTGCTTGATATATTTTTTTCCATCCTTTGAGTTTTAGTTTGTTTGTGTCTCTAAGTCTAAGGTGTGTCTCTTGTAGGCAGCGTATAGATGGATCGTGTTTCTTTATCAGTCCGTGACTCTCTGTCTCTTTATTGGTGCATTTAGTCCATTTACATTCAGGGTAATTATAGATAAATAAGTTTTTAGTGCTGTCATTTTGATGCCTTTTCATGTGAGTTGTTGGCCATTTCATTTTTCCACATACTTTTTTGTGCTGAGGCGTTTTTCTTAGTAGATTGTGAGATCCTCATTTTCATAATGTTTAACTTTATGTTAGTTGAGTCGTTACGTTTTTCTTGGCTTTTTTCTCGAGTTATGGAATTGATATTCCTTTTTGTGGTTACCTTATTATTTACCCCTATTTTTCTAAGTAAAAACCTAACTTGAATCGTTCTATATTGCCTTGTATCACTCTCCATCTGGCAGTTCAATGCCTCCTATATTTAGTCCCTCTTTTTGATTATTGTGATCGTTTATCTACTGATTTCCATGATTCCCTGTTATGTGTATTATTTTGTTTATTTATTTATTTTTTAGAATGAATCTTAATTTGTTTGTTTTTGTGCTTTCCCTATTTGAATTGCGTTGATATCAGGACGTTCTGTTTTGTGACCTTGTATTGTGCTGGTACCTGATATTATTGGTCATCAGGCCAAACAATCTCCTTTAGCATTTCTTGCAGTCTTGGTTCAGTTTTTGCAAATTCTCTAAACTTGTGTTTATCTGTAAATATCTTAATTTCTCCTTCATATTTCAGAGAGAGTTTTGCTGGATATATGATCCTTGGTTGGCAGTTTTTCTCCTTCAGTGCTCTGTATACGTCGTCCCATTCCCTTCTTGCCTGCATGGTTTCTGCTGAGTAGTCTGAACTTACTCTTATTGATTCTCCCTTGAAGGAAACCTTTCTTTTCTCCCTGGCTGCTTTTAAAATTTTCTGTTTGTCTTTGGTTTGGGCAAGTTTGATGATAATATGTCTTGGTGTTTTTCTTTTTGGATCAATCTTAAATGGGGTTCGATGAGCAGCTTGGATAGATATCCTTTCGTCTTTCATGATGTCAGGGAAGTTTTGTGTCAGGAGTTCTTCAGCTATTTTCTCTGTGTTTTCTGTCCCCCCTCCCTGTTCTGGGACTGGGACTCCAATCACTCGCAAGTTATCCTTCTTGATAGAGTCCCACATGATTCTTAGGGTTTCTTCATTTTTTTTTAATTCTTTTATCTGGTTTTTTTCCAGCTATGTTGGTGTTGATTCCCTGGTCCTCCAGATGTCCCAGTCTACATTCTAATTGCTCGAGTCTGCTCCTCTGACTCCCTATTGCGTTGTCTAATTCTGTAATTTTATTGTTAATCTTTTGGATTTCTACATGCTGTCTCTCTATGGATTCTTGCAACTTATTAATTTTTCCACTATGTTCTTGAATAATCTTTTTGAGTTCTTCAACAGTTTTATCAGTGTGTTCCTTGGCTTTTTCTGCAGTTAGCCTAATTTCATTTGTGATGTCTTTAAGCATTCTGTAAATTAGTTTTTTATATTCTGTATCTGATAATTCCCGGATTGTATCTTCATTTGGGAAAGATTTTGATTCTTTTGTTTGGGGGGTTGGAGAAGCTGTTTTTTCCTCCTTTTTGAAGAGGGGGTTGAATATCTTTTTCCTTTGTGAAGAGTGTAGCCAACCAGATAAGAAGGGGGTGTTTAAGGTGAAATATAGAACAAGTTTGAAACTGTGGAGAGAGGAGAACGTGGTTGCTGCTATATGGTGCTAGAATAGCAGGCGAGATACTCCTCCCTGGGAAGCCTTCCAGGCCTCAGAGAGAAAAAATTGTCATCAGTGATTTGATCTACTACGTAAGGTCTTTGTGTAGATCCTGGTCTTACGAGTTGGAAGCCTTTTTGAACTAAGACATAAAAAGAAAATTATTCTTTCACCAAAGCCCAGAACTGTGATAAGTTACTAGATATTTTTTTTAGATTACTGATTTTAATGCAACTTGTGAAGATACTCTTCATGTAGAATCTATTACTGTTTTGCTGATAAATTTTTATGACTAGTTGCTATTGAGAAACGTGATAAATACGCATTTTCAAATGAAATGAATAGAAGAGCTAGTACAGTGCCTGAAGGAAGAAGTAAGTGACCGCTTGTAATTTCTTATCCTACTTCAGTGTAATTACAGCATTTACCACCCATTACAGTCATTGTTTATAGAGAAATATTTTAGATACTAGTATAAGGAATTTAGAAGACTTTTGGAAAAGCATTTGACAAAAACATCAGTGATGCAGTGTATTTCAGTAGTTGGAGCTAGGTAGTACCTTGGAGGATTAGCAGTAACAATATAACATCATCTGCCTAGAAGAGATACTATGCCATTATTAAGTTTGGGGGGTTTTGCTGCTGACCTCCTTTGATTTGATGGAAAGTTTAATTCCATATTATTGGTACAAGTGGCATTTGTTAATACCCGCCATTCTTGTTGCTTCTTTCTTTTTTATTTGGTTACATGTTCCAACTAGAGTGAACAAATACCTTTTCACTGAACTTGTAGCTGTGGTTTCTACTTGATCTCTTCTTAAATATTTATATGAAGCCTGAGGGAAATTCCTAGTTCTGAAGATTCAAGTTGTCTGTATATAATTTCAGTATTAATTAGCATTTCTCCACTTTCTTGAAGCATTAAACAATAAAGGTGGATAAGTTTTCTTTTTTTCTAAAAGAAGCTTTTTGATTTTATATTAGATGATATGTTTTATGCACTAAAATTTAGGAAAGTTTTAAGGCTATTTGTGCCTCATTAATAAATTGTGAACTTTATTAATGAAAGTAAAGTAGCTTTCTTTGATATCCCATTGTTTGTTTGTTTTTTAATTCCTTCCAGTTAAAGCATCAGTAGAGAGACATTGCAGCCTAGTGGTTAACAGAACAGCCTTGGAGCCAGAGGACCAGGGTTTCAGTCCCAGCTCTGCAGTTTATTAGCTGTGTGACTTTGGGCAAGTTACTTAACTGTTCCATGCTTCAGTTCCCTCATCTGTAAAGAGAACATAGCATATAAACATGGATAGGTTTATGAACTTTAAATGAAAATTTGGCTTTCTGGAGCGTACTGGAGAATATTTTCTCTTGTTGCCAAGAGAAGGGAGTGCATTTCCAAATACGGGAAAGTAACCGAAAATTGGAATGTGCATTGGACTAGATTAGGAGGCTCTAAGGCAAGTAGGGTCTGTGAAGGGAAGACCTGTGACGAATACACCGGCCTTGGTCATTGAGTCCATGCTCCTGACATCTCTGTTCTTGGGTTCTAGTGCCTGCTCTGTCACCAAGCAGTTGCATGATCATGAGCAGATTATATCATCTTTTTGTGCCTCAGTTTCATCTGCCCTTCACTTAGAAAAATACCTATCCTACCTATATCTTACAGGCCTTCTGTGATGTTTAAATGAAATAGATACATATGTTGAGAGTACTTTGAAAACTGTATGTAGCTATAAAGTATAAGATGGCAGTAATTATTCTTCCCTTTGTTTTTCAGATTTCTTGATCCCAACACCAAATGAACAGTGGTCCTTCTCATTTAGTTCTCTCTCCCTGCCTGCATAAGCCTCAGCCCTCTTTTCTTCTTTACTCAGTCATGTGCCTTTCACTCTGTCTTGGCTTGTTGATAAACTGTTTTCTTTGTTCTCTTCTCTGCCGGCAGTAGATACTCATGTGTTTATCTGCCAAACCAGCAGCTCCCTTAATACTCACTTGGCTTGAAGAACTTTGTAGTAATAATTGCTCAAATAGGGTCTTTTCAAGAACTAGTTGAAGGCATAAAAGGAGGTTAAAAGATATAAATTAGGATAGGTTAGGAAGTCAATCTCATTAATAATTTTTAAAAATAGCTACTATTTTAGATATATCTGTCACCTACTAAATATTGTTTATGATGACTTTGATGTCCTTATTGGCCTTAGTCTTAACAGTATCCTTTTATATAGTGCCTTAAATTAATTAGCTTCAAGCATAGGTAGTCAAGTAATAGAGAGGCATGGCAGACCTGAGTTTAAGTTCTGGCTTTGTCACTTAAAAGTTGTAAAATAATTAGGGCAAGTTAATTTAATTTTTCACACTTCACTTTCCTCATCCATGAAGATAGGTATACGAGCACTTCAGCAGCTTTTCGGTCAGTATTAAATGAAAACACCTGAGATAGACTTGGCATACAGTAGGTGTTTGACAAGTGTTAGTTTTCTTGCCCTATCAATGTGGGATTAAAATAGATGTACCATTTACTTCCGTTTTACTATTTACTTACATATGTTGTTTGTTTTCTACATTTTTTTTTTTTTCCAGAACTATTCCATGGCAGTGTATCTTGTAAAACAGTTGTCCTCAACAGTTCTTCTTCAGAGGTTACGAGCAAAGGGAATAAGGAATCCGGATCATTCTAGAGCTTTAAGTACGTATGATAAACTTATTTCATTTATATAGCTGAAATACTTTGTTAAAGGTTAGAATAGTATTTTCTCAACTCAAGAAGTTTTAGGGTTTGTCTTTTACTAGAGTCTGTCATACAGGATTGAAAATACTGAGAACCTTTTTCTGTGAGTTAGGGTAAAACCAGACCTGAGAGTAGCTTTAATATCTTCGTCATGACCTATATTTTATAATCTATATTTTGTTGATCCTAAAAGTAACTTTGTATAGCCAGTACACGAACATGGAAGAATATTTTACTAAAGCTTCATAAAATAATTAGTTTAGGAATTCTAGGAGATGGGAAGAGAAACTTGGCATATTTTTCAAGAGAGTTATTTTAGACTGAAGGTTTATCCAGGAGAAAATACAACCCTGCATTAACAAAGTATAAAGAAAATCAGTAGGGTGGTAGAAATAATAGTAAAGTGGGTCCTGCTATTAGTCAGTTTTGTATGGCCTTGGCCAAGTCATTCTACTCTGAGTCTCGTATTCTTCATCTGTTGAGAGGTTTAGACCAGGTAACTGCTGAAGTCTCTCCCAAGTCTGGGTTCATAGATGGGAATTACTGAACAGTTCATTTTGACGTTTTGGATTTGTGACATAGTAAGGTCTTCAAATTGACTGTTATGGCCTCAGTTTTTGAGAGTTAATGCCAGAGGTCAGTGGCCTTTCCAAAGATGTGAACTTAAGTTCTACTTATATTCTCTTTTTTGTATTCCTCATGAATGAATTTGGGGGTGAAGACTGATCCCTTAGGGAACAAAACTTTTACAGGTACCCTTTAAGGATCTTTGATGTGAGTTGGCTAATGAAGCCCACTGTCAGATTTGTACTTAGGAAGGAACTAAGATAATAAAATTGGCTTTTCTCTCACTTCCCTTTGTAGCATAACTTTTATCTTTTTCTCTTACCTGTTTCTGTGTCAGTAAAAGACCTACTGCCTCTGAGTATCAATATTCAGACAGTCATTTGATAGCGGTAGCTCATTGAAGGATTTTTCTGTATTAAAAGAGCTTTTTAAAAAACTGTAGATAATCCAGAGTCAGAGGCAACACGCCTTTAGCTGATGCTTCTGTAGGCATTCCTTGACAGACTAGAGTGATGGCACTGATTAGGCCTGGAGAAGTGGAGGTACCATCCGGCAGGCAGGGAGAAGGAGATAGTGGAGCTTCTGAAAAAGGAAGAGGGACAGTGCTCTCCCTGAAGGAGGGTGCAAGTGAAGAGCTTCATTTTTTCCTATCTTGCTAAAGTCCATTCCTTGTCATTCCACTGAGAATCTTCATATGTTTGTCATATAGTGCTAGAGCGAGTCAGAAAGCATTATGGAGTTCTGTGAGCCTTTGTGGGGAAGGGGATACCAAGAAATAAGGCAGATAAAGCTGTTATATTGCAAGATAATAATAGTGCAAGCTGTCTTTGCTCAGTTAACGCTTCTGCACTTGTCGTTATAGCACCACCACCTGGAGGGAGAGTAGGACGGTGAGCCCAGAATTGTATTTTCCCCAAGGAGCCACTCTTAGCCACTGTTAGTAGCAAAAGCTATTTATTTCAACTCTGATATAGTGCTGGAGGTGGAGAGAAGTAGCAGAGCAGGTGGGATTTTTGTGACATTTTATGTCTTGTCTTACTTCTTGGCCTGGGGTACCGAGTGAAACATTACTTTGGATCCTGTCCAAAAGAAATTTGTTGTAATTGATTCAAGACAGAGGTTGTTTACATTTGTTGTTGTTGTTATTAGTTGCCATCGAGTCGATTGCAACTCATGGCGACACCATGTGTTACAGAATAGAACTGCTCATAGGGTTTTCCTGGCTGTAATAGTAATGGAAGCAGAATACCAGGCCTTTCACAGTACTGCTGGGTGTTTACCTTTATAGTTAGAGTTATATAAAGTTTAAAGTTACATAAAGAAATAACTTTCCAACAAATTAATTGTGTAATTGAAAGATTGTTTAAAAAAATGTTGGCAGGTATCTCAGATATTTTTTGAAGAATCAGTTTATCTACATATAAGTTCATTGTAAGTCATTCTTAGTCTTATTAAATTCTTCTGGCAAAGCTTTATTAGTCAAGTCAGGTACTTTTATCTTCTTGAAAGGATAAAGTAGATAGTATTTAGACTTTTTACCAAGTCAGAAATTCATTCTCTGATTTATTTGATTTAGTGGATTTTTGTCTTGTGGCCCTACCTTTTATGTATGGTTCTTATCTCAACATCACGCCGTTGTCTTTAGTAACTCTTGGTCAGGTTCTCACCCTCACCCACCTACTTCAGCAGTCACTTCAAACCTTGGCTATACTTTACACAAACACTATCCCCCTTCCCAGCATACCATCAGTGAAAGAAAATTGGGTTACCAGATGCGAATTCTCTAAACCGCCTGTTTCTTCTCTAGTCTTAGCGCCTCCAAAACTACCTTTCAACTTATCTACATTTGTGCTCAGCCTCACTTTATTCCCTTCAGTCTTGTAGGAGGACATGTCCCTTTTCCTGCTCAAGGTTAATCTTCTATTCATTTATTTTACTTATTCAAGGAATTATATTAAAAGTCTGCTGTGTTCCAGGCACTAGAGAATGTAGGTAGCATTAAGCAAAACACACAGCAACTCTGCATCCCCCAGAAGCTTGCAGTCTGATGAGAAGACATTAAATAATTGTGCAAGTCACAAATGAATTACAGTTGTAACATGTTGCCGTGAAGAAGAGAGACAGGGAAATCTGTGGAGATCCAGCAGGAGGACATAGTCCTCTCTGATGATGTGATGTTTAAGACAAGATTACAAGGATGAGGAGGAGTTAAGCCCCAAGATGGGAAGGGAAGTATGCCAGGAGAGAAGGCCAGTGGTGCTGGAGTAGAGAGAGTAAAGGGGAGGAGCAGCCAGAGAGATACACAGCGGGTAAGTTCATATAGAAGATAGAAAGCTGATAAAGGATTTTATGCGGAGGAGTGACATCATTAGATTTGGACAATAAAAAGATAATTTTGAGGACTGAATTGAGGTAGGGCCAGCCTGATGCAGTAAGACCAGTTAAGAACCTATTGCAGTTGTCCAAGCAAGAGACAATTTTGTTTTGGGCTAAGGGAATAATGATGAAAATAGAACTGATAGATTTGAGAAGTATTGTGGGGGTAGAAATGGTGATTGATTATATGTGAGGAGTGAAGAAAAAGACATTGAGGTTGAGTTCTAGGCTTCTTGAGCACCAGGTTACACAGTGGTGCTGTTTATTGCAATGGAAAACTGCTGAAAAGATCAGGTTGCAGGGGGAACATCAGAATGCAGTTTTATATCTGTGGTGTTTGAGATGCCTATGAGACATCCAGGTGGAGATGCTCAGTAAATAGTATTATGAAACCTGGCTGCCTCATTTTTCTGCTCTTTTCCTGTGTTTCCCTGTCTGTCAAGTCTCTTTTCATCCTTTGAAAAAGGAAAACAAGCACCTCTGTAGATACAGTTCTGTGTTTCTCCTATTGTTCTTATCCTAGTTTGTTGAAGGAGTCTACTTGCTCCTTCGACTTCTTCACTGTAACCCATTGCGATCTGTCTTTAACCCACATCATTCCACTTAAACTGCCCCTTGAAATTCTCTCCTCTCCTCTCCTCAGACCATTTCTTTCCAATCAGTTGCCAATGGATTCTCTTAAGGAAAGCATCCTAAATGTTGGTATTTCTTGGGGTTCCATCCTTGGCCCACTGCATGCTGTCTGTGTAGACAATCACATCCCACCTTATAAATCTATATCTTCATCCTAGACCTTATCCCAGAATTTCAGACTTATAGAGCTAGCTGCCTTCCCTTACACTGGTTCTGCAAATGCAAGTATTTAAAACTGAACTCACTAAGTCCTATCAAACTTATACCCTAAATATTTCTCAAATCTGTCTTCTCTGTATTTCTACCATCACTGCCCTGGTTTGAGCCCTTATATCCTGCCTTTATTTTAAAAGCTTATTTTAAATAATCTTCCTCTTCTTTCTTGACACTTCTTCACGTCTCCCCTCTGGTAGCAACCTAAGTGAAATAAAAATTCCAACTTTCTCAACATGACGTACAAAGCAACTTGTGCAAATGACTTCTAACACCAACAACCCAGAATTAGGCCAGACCTCACAGGTTAGGGGCACAGTACTTCATAGGACTGCTCTCACTCCAGTCACCAGCCACAGTACAGGGGTTCCTAGGCCACCCTCATATCTGACCAGTTGGCTACAAATTCAGGGATTCTCACCTTCCCCTCATGTTTGGTAATTTTCTGGAACTCCCAGAACTCAGGAAAGCACTACACTTACAGTTATGTTTACGTTTATACTACAGTTATATTATAGTTACACTTTTTTATTATAGGAAAAGGATACAGATCAGAACCAGCCAAAGGGAGAGAGCCATAAGATGAGGTTTCAGAGGTC
Organism: Loxodonta africana; assembly: GCF_030014295.1. Classification (NCBI taxonomy): domain Eukaryota; kingdom Metazoa; phylum Chordata; class Mammalia; order Proboscidea; family Elephantidae; genus Loxodonta; species Loxodonta africana. Next base: position 47,788,809 of record NC_087354.1, on the reverse strand, counting down.
CAAAACGTGAAGCTTCTGTTGTTCTCAGGAGCACATCACCCTCCTAGCATATCAGTGTGACAGTGCTCAGAATATTATCAACTAGGGACGCTCACCCAAGCTTTGAAGTGCAGAGTTTTCATTGGAGATTCATTCATTACATAGGCATGATCTATTGAATCACTGACTACGTGATTGAACTCAGTCTCCAGCCCCCCTCCCCAAGGTTGGGCTTATATTATACCTTTCAAAGGGCCAAACCAGTGATCACGTGGTTGGACTTTCTGGCATGGCCAGCCCCCATACAGAGCCATCTTATGAGCATAAGCTATCAGTGTGGCCTGGGGGTCCCATCATGAATAGCAAAGACATTTAAATTATTTGAGAAAGTCCAAGAACTTAAAGGTTACCTCCCAGGAACTGGGGACAAAGGCCCAAATTCTTTATTGCACAGGTGTCCAGCTGTAACTTTATTATAGGTCATATAATAAAACACTGTTACTGCTGGAAATCCGGATGACTTCCCACGTGCTGTTTATTACAGCAGGATAAATACGGTCTTCATTTTTACTCTCTTGCCCACAGAGAACAAGTACTTTTATTTCAGTCCCCCCGCCCCGCTCCATTTTTTCTTGTGGTTAAATTTAATATAGTTCTGTTTCCATCCCTTCTTCTCTTCCAGTCGTGTTTATTAAAGTATAATTTACAAGCAGTCAAAATCTCTTTTTTAGTGTATAGTTGGATGAGTTTGTCAAACTTAGGCAGTCATGAAGCATTGCCACAATCAAGATGGAGGTCATTTCTTTTACCCTCAGGAAGTTCTCTGTGGCCCTTTGCAGTCAGTCTCATCCCTTACCCCCAATCCCTGTAACCATTTATGTGATTTCTGTATCTGTAGTTTTACCTTTTCTAGAATGTCAGATAAATGGAATCCTACAGTATTGTGTTTTTACACAAATAGTGCGCATTTTATATTTTACCTATTGCCACTCAGTCCCCCCACACGCCCTCCGCAGGTGTTTTCCTAAAGGCACTATGGTAATTTTTTTATGTGTTGCTCTAAAAATATTAGCCTGGTATCCTTATGAAAATAATTTGGCGGGGACGTGCAGTTGGAAAAAAACATATAACACACGTGTTATTTGTGTAAAAATAAGTATATAGCCTTTTGTGTCTGACTTCTTTTACTTAGTATAATGCTTTTTGGGTTTATCCATGTAGTTTCATGTGTGAGTAATTTGTTCATTTTTATTGCTGAGTAGTATTCCATTTATTTGTACCATAATTTGTGTATCCGTTTATCAGTTGATGCATATTTGGATTGTTTCCAGTTTTGAGTTATTATGAATCAAGCTGCTATAAATAAACATAAACATTTGCATTTTGCATATGGGTATCGCATTTTTGTGGATATATGTTTGCATTTCTCTTGGGTAAATACCTAGGAGTGGGATTGCTGGGTCATATGGTAAGTTTCTAGAAAACAATCTGACAGTTTCTTATAAATTGGGTATGCCATTTTTTCATTCCCACCAAGAATGTATGAGATTTCCAGTTGCTCTCCGTTATCAGCAGCACTTAGCATTGTCAGGCGGTTTTGATTTTAGCCATTCTGGTTCGTGCGTTTTTGGGTTCGCGTGTAGTGGAATCTAATGGTAGTTTTAGTTTGCATTTTCCTAATAAATTAAATAGGAAAACTGCAAATTAAATGACTAAATATGTTAACCATCTTTTCATGTGCTTATTTGCCATCCTTATAGCTTCTTTGGTGAAGTGTCTGTTCAAATCTTTTGGCCATTTTTAAAATTGGGTTGTTTATCTTATATCAAGTTATGAGAATTCTTTATATATTCTGGATACAGATTCTTTAACAGATGTGTTTTTGCAAATGTTTTTTCCCAGTGTGTGGCCTGCTTCTTCATTTTCTTATCAGGGTCTCAACTTATATTTTAATTTTGATGAAGCCTACTTTATCAGTTTTTTTTCCTTTAAATAAAATAAGTTTATGCTTTTTGCATATTAAGAAATCTCGGCCCAACCTGAGGTCACAAACATTTTCTTCTAGAAGTTTTATTGTTCTAGCTCTTACATTTAGGTCTGCCATCCATTTTGAGTTAATTTTTGTACATGGTGCAAGGTAAGGTTAGAGGTTCTTTACCCCCCACCTCCACACACACACATATCCAGTTGTTCCACAGCATTTGTTGCAAAATCTATCTTTTCCACTATTTAATTACCTTGGCACCTTTTGCCAAACACCAGCAGACCATAGATGTCTGAGTCTATTCCTGGACCATTGATCGATATATGTCTATCCTTATGCAAATATCACAGTCTTGATTACTTTAGCTTGTAATGGTAAGTCTTGAAATCAAGTAATGTGAGTCCACAAACGTTATTTTTCTTTTTCAAATAAAAAACCAAACCCACTGCCGTTGAGTCGATTACCGACTCATAGCGACCCAATAGGACAGAGTAGAACTGCCCCTATAGAGTTTCCAGGGAGCACCTGGTGGATTCCAATGGCTGACCTTTTGGTTAGCAGCCGTAGCTCTTAACAACTACGCAACCAGAGTTTCCTTTCAAATAAAGGTAACTACAAAAAACCTGTAGCTAATATCATTGTTAAGGGTAAAAGACTAATGCTTCACCCTAAGATTGGGAACAAGGCAAGGATATCTGCTCTCACTGTTTCTATTCAGCATTTACCACAATAAGACCAAAAAAAAAAAAAAATTCATACAGTTAGAAATGAATAAATAATACTGTCTTTATTTGCAGATGGCATTATTGGGAAAAATCCCAAAGAATGTATGAAAATGCTACTAAAACTAAGACATGAGTTTAGCAAGGTTGCAGAATACATGGTCAGTATACAAATACCAATTATATTTATACTAGCAATGAACAATTGGAAATTAAAATTCAAAAAACAAGATAATTTTACAGTAACACCCCACAACGTGAAATACTTAGGGATGCATCTCACAAAATATGTGCAGGATTTGTATGCTGAAAACTATAAAGCATTGCTGAGTGAAATTAAAAGAGGACCCTAAATAGGTGGAGAGAGATGCCATGTTAATGGATCTAAAAAAACCAAACCAAACCCAGTGCCGTTGAGTTGATTCCGACTGATAGCGACCCTATAGGACAGAGTAGAACTGCCCCATAGAGTTTCCAAGGAGACCCTGGCGGATTCGAACTGCCAGTCCTTTGGTTAGCAGCCGTAGCACTTAACCTCTACGCCACCAGGGTTTCCGTTAATGGATTAAAAAAACTAGTCTCAAAATTGCTAAAATGTCAGTTCTCTCCAAATTGCTCTCTAGATTAAATACAATCCTAGTCTAGGTCCCGGCAGGTTTTTTAAAATAGAAACTGATAAGCTGATTCTAAAATAATTCCAGAAAATTCTTCCCACTCTGAAGAGGAAATAAACACACAAATCACATTTATTTTTCAGTGACGGTAGCTAATATTTATAGAATATTTTACACAAGTTTAAACTAAACCTACGAGGTATTATTATTATTATTGCCATTTACCAGATGATGAAACTGAGGCACAGAGAAGTTAAGTAACTTGACTAAGGCACATAACTAATAAGAGACTGAATGGAGAGTCAAACTTAGGCTAGGTCTAGACCTGGAGCCTATGCTCTGAACCACTGGTTTATGTTGCCTCTCCTATTTCAGTTTCTTTTTTAAGTACTATACAGTGAACTTTGTTTTGCATGAGGTTGATATTATGATGTATGTTATTGCTTCATTTAAGTGAAACTTGACATAGACAAAGCCCAAATTCAATTACTGTTCCCATTGCTATGTGTGTGGAAGGGTGCTGGTGGGGCGGTTGGTGAAGGCATGCAGAGTGGCTAGTAATCACATTAGAATTCTCTTTTCATGCTTATTTTCTATGGCAATTATGTGTTGCCTTTAATACAATATATCATTCTTTAAAAGTATCTTTACAAGAAAGGGTTGATTAAGATTAGGTCTGTAATGGCACAAAGGTGTACTTTTCATAACTTACACGTGGTGTTAATTAATAGAAGTGATGCAATCACTGTATTTTTCAAACTAAAAACCAGGAGTTTTATGCATTTTCAGATGTGAGAGGCAATCTGTGAAATATATAGATTTTGACAGTTTGGAATTTCCGGGCCATTAAATGATTTGTGGGCTGGGAGTTCGGGCATCAGAATCACACCTGAAGCTTCGTAAAAACTACCCACTGGCATCCCTCTTTCCCATTCTGATTCAGTGGGCACAGTTCCAAAGCTCTCTGGGGTAACTCTGATGGGCACTTTGGTTGAGAACCACTGATTTATGAAAACAGTTGGCTAGGAGATTCAAGATTTGGACCATCTCAAAAATTTCAGCACTGTGGTCCCCATATTTATTAAAGGCACAATTCTTAATTTTCATGAATGGTTATCAGCACAGCAGACATGTAACTGAAATCATTCTTACTTATTGGTGCTTTTCCCGCTTTGAATTTTCTGTTTTCTACTATATGTTACCTATCTGATCACATTTAGTTGTGCCTCTGAAATTCCATGATTCGTTATGTACACAACCACTTCACCTAGGGCTCCTTATACAATATGGACTTTAAAGTAACTGTGGAGTACTTTCTAAAATTATTGGACTATTACATTTAGACATTTCCAGTCTTATAGTGTCTTGTTGATTAAGGTTTTCAGTTTCCAAATGAGAAGCATAAATGGCCTCATCATATTAGACTGAAAGAGTAATGGAATAGTCATTAAAAGAAAATTACTAATGCCTCTTCTCTTAGGAACCATAAGAAGTTGGAACTGAAAAGACAGATTATCTAGTGTGTATTTTTATTTTACTGTAAGTGAAATTACGCTCAGAGAGGTGGATTGACTTGCTCAAGATAGCACTGGGTATAGATTAATAACTGCAGAACTCAAATAACTGTTCTTGTTGTTAGGTGCCATTGAGTTGGTTCCAACTCATGATGAAACACTGCCTGGTCCTGCACTGTCCTCACAATCGTTGTTATGCTTGAACCCATGTTGCAGCCACTGTGCCAGTTCATCTCATTGAGGGTCCTCCTCTTTTTCGCCAACCCTCTACTTTACCAAGCATGATGTCCTTCTCCAGGGACTTTTCCCTCCTGATAACATGTCCAAAGTAAGTGAGACGAAGTCTCTCCATCCTTGCTTCTAAGGACCATTCTGATTCTACTTCTTCCAAGACAGATTTGTTCCTTCTTTTGGCAGTCCATGGCATATTCAGTATTTTTTGCCAACACCATAATTCAGAAGGTGTCAATTCTTCTTTGGTCTTCCTTATTCTTTGTCCAGCTTTTGCACGCACATGAGGCAATTGAAAACACCATGGCTTGGGTCTGGAGCACCTTAGTCCTCAAAGTGATGTCTTTGCTTCGTAATACTTTAAAGAGGTCTTTTTCAGCAGATTTGACCAGTGCAATACATTGTTTGATTTCTTAACTGCTGCTTCTATAGGTATTGATTATGGATCCAAGTAAAATGAAATCCTTGACAACTTCAGTAGTTTCTCCCTTCATCACGATGTTGCTTATTGATCCACTTGTGAGGAGGCTGTGGTCTTTGGTCTTCATCAGTAAGTGCTTCAAGTCCTCTTCACTTTCAGCAAGCAAGGTTGTGTCATCTGCATATTGCAGTTTGTTAATAAGTCCTCCTCCAATCCTGATGTCACGTTCTTCTTCAAGTAGTCCAGCTTCTCAGATTATTTGCTCAGTGTACAGATTGAATAAGTATGGGGAAAGGATACAACCCTGATGCACACCTTTTCTTATTTTAAGCAATGCTGCATCCCCTTGTTCTGTTCAAATGACTGCCTTTTGGTCTATGTGCAGGTTCCTCATGAGCAAAATTAAGTATTCTGGAATTCCTCTTCTTCGGAATGTTCTCCATAATTTGTTATGATCCACACAGTCAAATGCCTTTGCATAATCAATAAAACACAGGTAAACACCTCTGATATTCCCTGCTTTCAGCCAAGATCCATCTGACATCGGCAATGGTATGCTTTATTCTACATCCTCTTCTGAATCCAGCTTGAATTTCTGGCAGTTCCCTATCGACGTACTGCTGCAACTGCTTTTGACTGATCTTCAGGAAAATTTTGCTTGTGTGTGATGTTAATGATACTGTTCAATAACTCCCGCATTCTGTTGGATCACCTTTCTTTGGAATGGACACAAATATGGATCTCTTCCAGGTGATTGCCAGGTAGCTGTCTTACAAATTTCTTGGCATAGACCTGTGAGCACTTCCGGCACTGTATCCATTTGTTGAAACATCTCAATTGGTATTCATCCCCTCAGTTCCTGGAGCCTTGTTTTATGCCAGTGCCTTCAGTGCAGCTTAGACTTCTTCCTTCAGTACCATTGGTCCTTTATCATATGTTACCTTCTGATTCTTTTTGGTACAATGACTCTTTGTATTCCTTCCATCTCCTTTTGATGCTTCCTGCATCGTTCAATATTTTTCCCTTAGAATCCTTCAGTATTGCAACTCGAGGCTTAAATTTTTTCTTCAGTTCTTTCAGCTTGAGAAATGCCAAGTGTGTTTTTCTCTTTTGCTTTTTTGACTCCAGGTCTTTGCACGTGTCATTGTAATACTTTATCTCTTCGAGCCGCCCTTTGAAATCTTCTGTTCATTTCTTTTACTTCAGCATTACTTTCATTTGCTTTAGCTACTCTGCGTTCAAGGGCAAGTTGCAGTCTCTTTTGACATCCATTTTGGTCTTTTCTTTCTTTCCTTTTTAATAACCTCTTGCTTTCTTCACAAATGATGTCCTTGATGTCATTCCACAACTCATTTGGTCTTTGGTCGTTAGTGTTCAGGGCATCAAATCTGTACTTGTGATGGTCTCTACATTTAGGTGGGATATACTCAAGGTTGTACTTTGGCTTTCATGGACTTGTTTTAATTTTCTTCAGCTTCAACTTGAACGAGTAATTTGATGGTATGTCCTGCAGTCGGCCGCTGGTCTTGTTCTGACTGATGATATTGGGCTTTTCCATTATCTCTTTCCACAGATGTAGTTGATGTGATTCCTCTGTGTTCCATCTGGTGAGGTCCATGTGTATAGTCACCGTTTATGTTGTTGAAAAAAGGTATTTGCAATGAAGAAGTTGTTGGTCTTGCAAAATTCTATCATACGATCTCTGGCATCATTCCTGTCTCCTAGGCCATATTTTCCAACTATAGATCCTTCTTTGTTTCCAACTTTTACATTCCGATCACCAGTAATTACCCATGCATCTTGATTGTATGTTTGATCAATTTCAAACTGCAGAAGTTGGTAAAATCTTCAATTTCTTCATCTTTGGCCTTAGTGGTTGATGAATAAATTTGAATAATAGTCTTATTAACTGGTCTTCCCTTGTAGGTGTATGAATATTATCACTGACAGTGTTGTACTTCAGGATAGATCATGAAATGTTCTTTTTGATGATGAATGTGACGCCATTCCTCTTCAGTTTGTCAGGCCTAATAGATCATATGATTTTCCAATTCGGGATGGCCAATATGGTCCATTTCAGCTCAGTAATCCCTAGGATATCAATGTTTATGGGTTCCATTTCGTTTTTGACGACTTCCAGTTTTCCTAGATTCATACTTCATACATTCCACATTCCAATTATTAATGGATGTTTGTAGCTATTTCTTCTCATTTTGAGTCATGCAACATCAAGCAAATAGTTATATGGGGAAAAAAAGCAATTTAGCTTTTTTTCTTTTTATAATTTGAAATTAGAATTAATATGTTTTATAATAAATATTTTGTTTATTACCTGAGCTTTCAAAAATTTATAAATGTAAGCTGGAAGCAACCAAGATGTCCATCAACAGATGAATGGTTAAATAAATTACAGTATATTCACGCAATGGAATACTACGCATCGATAAAGAACAGTGAGGAATCTGTGCAACATTTTATAACATGGAGGAACCTGGAAGGCATTATGCAGAGTGAAATTAGTCAGATGCAAAAGGACAAATATGGTATAAGACCACTATTATAAGATCTTGAGAAATGGTATAAACTGAGAGGAACACATTCTTTTGTGATTACTAGAGGGGTGAGGGAGGGAAGGTGGGAGAGGGTTGTTTACTGATTAGTTAGTAGATAAGAACTGCTTTAGGTGAAGGGAAGGACAATACTCAATACAGGGAAGGTCAGCTCAACTGGACTGGACCAAAAGCAAAGAAGTTTCCTGGATACACTGAATGCTTCGAAGGTCAGCGGAGCAAGGGCGGCGGGGGTTTGGGGACTATGGCTTAAGAGGACTTCTGAGTCAATTGGCAAAATAAATTCTATTATGAAAACATTCTGCATCCCACTTTGAAGTGTGGCGTCTAGGGTCTTAAATGCTAACGAGCGGCCATCTAAGATGCATCAATTGGTCTCAACCCACCTGGATCAAAGGAGAATGAAGAACACCAAGGTCACATGATAACTATGAGCCCAAGAGACAGAAAGGGCCACATGAACTAGAGACTTACATCATCCTGAGACCAGAAGAACTAGATGGTGCCAGGCCACAACCGATGACTGCCCTGACAGGGAGCACAACAGAGAACCCCTGAGGGAGCAGGAGATCAGTGGGATGCAGACCCCAAATTCTCATAAAAAGACCAGACTTAATGGTCTGCCTGAGACTAGAGGAATCCCGGCGGTCATGGTCCCCAAACCTTCTGTTGGCCCAGGACAGGAACCATTCCCAAAGACAACTCATCAGACATGGAGGGGACTGGACAACGGGTTGGAGAGAGATGCTGATAAAGAGTGAGCTACTTGTATCAGGTGGACCCTTGAGACTGTGTTGGCATCTCCTGTCTGGAGGGGAGATGGGAGGGTAGAGAGGGTTAGAAACTGGCAAAACAGTCACGAAAGGAGAAACTGGAAGGAGGGAGTGGGCTGACTCATTAGGGGGAGAGTAAATGGAAGTATGTATAAGCTTATATGTGACAGACTGACTTGATTTGTAAACTTTCACTTAAAGCACAATAAAAATTATTTTTAAAAAAAAATTGCAAAGCAAAAAAAAATTTATGTGATTTAGTTACTACCTATTAATTTCATTTAAAATAGAAGAGCCAAAATAATATTAGTCACAGTTTAAAAGAATGTTTTTATCTAGTATCTTAGAATGAAGAAAAAAAAAGGCGAGGGGGTGGCCTGCCATTGGTTGAATATGTCAGCCTGCTCTAGAAATTTCCTTTCTGTTACTGCAATGTGGTTTTTTCTTCCGTGGGTGAGAAATAGGAAACTCACAGGAAATGTAGTCAGCCCGTAGATAAACAATTGTTTTTCTTCCTTTGCTTGTTGTAGAATTTATAGACCATATAATTGTTTTTATTTGTCTGTTCTGTTGATTGGAAAATAATTGAGCGAGTTGTTTTTTGGTTTTTTTTTTTTATGATTTCTCATTTAAGTTCCTCCTTTTTTAATGTTACATCACTGATGTATCTTTAATAATCTCGTTCTATTTGTTTGTTTTATCTTCAATGATGGTCAGTTAAAGAGAAGTTGACTGCGGATCCAGACAGTGAAATAGCTACAACCAGCCTGAGGGTTTCTCTGCTCTGTCCAGTAAGTGTTAAATAATACTTATTTTCCAGAAAGTTTAACATGAATTTCTTCTTATTATTAGGTTTTTTCCAGTATTTGAGAAAATCTGTTCTCTTTGAAAATCTGCTCACCTTTCTTACAGCTTGTGAAAGTGGAAAGACGGTATCATCTAGGCATAGGGTTTAGAATCCATTCAAGTCTATGAAGATTCTCTACTCTTAGTAAGACATATCTAATATTGCCTGTGATTAATGACTATTCTGCTCAAGTATAAAATCTCAAAATATGGAATGTTTATTATCTCTGTGTGTGCTCATAAAAATTTGATCTTTAAAAAAATATCCTTTAGAATAAAAATCTGGCCATGATTACCCATACTTTCAATCTGACCATTTTGCTCACATTGTCTACATTATAAGAATCTACTAATTAAAAACTATTCTATTCAGCCTGAATAATTGAATTCGTTTTGCGTATAAAAATAGCCTGGACATATTTTTAAATCAGAAAATGAGGTCAAAATCAAGCACATTTATGAAGTAAATATAAGGCTTCAAGACTTATAAAATTATTGAACTTACAGTGAAAAAGCCTCAAAAAAATGTTTTCTTGAGGTTCATTTCTTAACTAGTTTGATGTTAGATCCACCAGTAGTAGAAATGATAGTTAAATATGGCTTTCATTCAAAAATATGTGAAAAGTAAATAGTACATTACTTTGACATTTTGATTACCTTTTGTTCTCTAATTAATCATGTCTGAATTGGGGGAAATACGGAGAATGAGAGTGCACATCTGTTTCTTGATTGACTGGATTGTGCAGGTCTGATATTGAAGACTTTCAATACTGAAATCCTATGTATCTGAGAGGAAGAATTTAAACAAAAATTAAATCAAAGTGTTATTTATCCTAAATCCTAGCCTTCTGTAGTTTATAAAACTTTAAACAAAATAAAGAAGTCATGAGCTCTTGAATTTGTTTCTAATACTATAGTTTACATAGCTTTTTAAAAACAAATATACCCTCCCCCCCTTTTTTTTTTTGATAATTACTAAGATAATTCCTGCTTATTATAAAACTTTTAAAAGTTACAGAAAAAAATAAGTTAATAGAAACCACCAAATCCTCTCATATTCTTTTATTCTTCCTATATGTTTTCTCTTTATAGCCCTTCTTTTTCTTAGGGAAAATATTTTAGTGCCAGGCCTTTTATAATTAAAAATTATTTAATTGAGTAACCAGATAAATGTTAAATGACATTCTGTGTTGTGAAGGGAGCTGGTACTTTTTAACATTTAGAAAGTGATTTATAGATCAGGAAGTGGAAGGTGGGAGGACTATGATCTAAAAAAAAAAAGATATATACTTTTTTTTTTTTTTTTTAATCCCACCATTTTTCCCCAAAATCCTGATTTATCTCCCCCCAAACACATAACGCACACACACACGGTTCCTTGACACACTCTATTCCGTTATAAAACAGCAGTTTAGAGAATACGATAAATTTAGAAAAGTATGTAAGCTTTTGTTTTCAATTTAAATCAGTGGAAGAAAGCCTGTTTTTCTGTGGTCTCGTTTTAAAAGTGTTTAGAGTTGTGCTAGTATATATAATGTTTATAGTATTTAACATTCATAAAAAGCTGTTATTCTTATAAATAAACAGTCCAGTATAAATGTTGGAAATTTTTATTTGTGGGTCTTATCTTAAATTTTAAAGTCCAGATGCTTTTCCCTCTAGCAGTAGAAAATGTTGATCTTTGCACCGCCGAATTTAGTGGGTCAGCTCTTAATTTGTCTTCCTGTGTCCCCTTGCTCCTCCTGTTGCAGTCCAAACAGTTTTAGCAGTTTATTTTAAAATTGACCTCTGCTTTCAAAATTCAGATTATACAAAAAAAATTTATAATAATTTGATGAGTTTTTCTTTGGCTAAAGGGACAGTCCCTTTTCAGTTCTCTGGAACAGTAGGGCCTTGCATTTTAGGTATGTTTTTACTCAAAAGTAAAATTTAGTAATGAAACTCATCTATATATCAAATTTATAGAATAATTAAAAATATTTGTTCCCTTCAAAATATATAAATAAGATGTCACACTGTGCACTTGTCTTTTTTATGATGCACAAATCTCAAAATAAATGAGTTTCTGTTGTTTGTGTGCCATTAACTAAATTAGCTAAAGGCAACAAAAATAATTAAAAATATTTTTGCTCTTAGGTGGGAGTTTTTTGGTTCCCATTTATTAGAAGTAGAGCCGGAAAGAATCTTTGAGAGACTGCTCATTGAGATTCTCACAGGCCTGTACACACAGATACAAATGACTTAGAGTTGATAAAGTGGGGGGCGAGGGAACACTTTGGATATTTATGAAGTATTTGTTAGTGTTATGAAAAGGCTGTGAAATGATTCTTAGTATCACACTTGTTTCATTTTACAAGGTAAAAAATACATACTTTATTGACTTTTTTAGGGTCCTTTTGATATAAACTGGTAGAAACTTATCTCTAGGGCGTTTACTCTTGTCTTGCAACATCATCAGTTAATATAGCTCCAGTGTACTGTAGTGGTAGGTTAGTAGCCTTAGAGAACCCGTTTGGGAGTTGTTTTCCCAGTGTTTATTTGGAAATGACGCAGATATCCAGAGCATCCTGTAAAGGGGGAGGTGGGATTTGCAATTACAAGATGAAGGTGTTCAGAAGTCAGCTTTTCCTCTGATACTGGGTTGGAGAAGATCAGTATCCATTTGTCAGATAAGTATTTAGAATTTAGCTATTTTTTAAAAATCTGGAATATGAGGGTTATCACATCATAGTTAATTTGTGGCTCTTTGAAAGGAGGCATTTGTGTGACAGCTAATAAACAGGGCATTTGACAGTGAACTTTGGCCTCATCGTATCCGTTTGTAAATGTCCTTTCTGTGCCATTCATGCATGTTTCAGTATTCCTTAAAAACTCCATAGGTCACCTTGTCGGCGTGGCTGATCAAAAGGGCTTGAGCATTGCTCTCTTGCCAAAAAGATATGAAGTGACACCTGTGAATTATGGGGATAAAAGTATGTGAGATGAAGGGATTTGGGGCATAACTGCTTTTCAGAGTGTAAATTCTGCAGGCTACGGCTTGGATTCTGAGACGATCTTTATTTCTTCTTATCCCCTGTCCTCATAAACCGTTAGAATAACCCACTAGTTCTGCAGGGCATGAACCTTTTGTGCTATTACCAGATCTGTCTAGAAGTCTTAGCCCGGGTTTTCTCTACTTATTATTAGGGCAATAGCAAAAATACTACTCAGTAGGAATGTGCACTTCACAGGTAACTTAAGGTCTAACTTAAGATATAAAAATTTTGCACCACCAACCAGATTGTTACTTGCAAAATATTTCTGAACTAACACAGCATGTCCTGAGGATTTTCTGTCACACTAGTGATGGGCGGGTGTCATCAGGAACTTACGGAAATTATAAAAATTAAACAGAGATGTGTGAGGGAATGAGAGGCTGCCTGACACTGTGTGATCCTAGAATAGAAGAATGAGCAGAGATTTGGGTGAGTCTCCTACACGCTTACAAAGTGATTTAAAGCAAATATGTTTCTTCAATTAACAATGGGTGACCACAACACGTGTCGGACACTGTACAACAAACATATATATAATTTAATCCCCACCACTCTATGATGTAGATGCTAGTTTTACCCCCATTTCGCGAAACTGAGTCTCAGAGTGACTTACATTCAGGAGTTAAACAGTTAGTAAGTAGCGGAGCCTGGATTTAAACCTAGGTAGTCTTAAGGCCAGAATTAAAATGTGGTTACCTAGTAAAGTGCTGTATACGACCTGCACACCCTCTGTTAATGGTGCTTTCTAGATCGTTCAGCGTGCATAACCGAAGTCTCATTGGTACACTAGACTGTCTTCTTGCTGTAGAGCAGGTACTTTTCTAAGTGCTGGGGGAAGGAGATGAGTGCGATATGTTTCTAGCGTACACACTCATAAGTAAATAGTGTAGGAAATGCTGGCCTGTGAGAAAGGAGCTATTCCTTCTGTCTGGGAGGCCCCTCCTGTCCATACTCCTGATACTGTAAACTGGCATCAGTCCCTTCTCATAAGTGTTTATACCACTTTGTTTACTTTAGAGATAGAAAAAAGGGCCCAGAAAAGTTAAGTGCCTTTCCTAGAGGCACAGTAAATCCTTGGTACCAGAACAATAATTTAAGGCTCTAAATGACAGTTAATTCACTTAGTAGAGTAGGAAATAGCACATTTCCCTGAAATTCTTCTAGGGCAAGAATTTTTTCCTCTTTTTGTCCTCATTTAACTCACATCCTTTTTGAGCCTTTATGTTTTTCAAGCTGGCAAATATGTGGAAAATCTTTTCCTGATAGTTAGCAAATAATGTGGTTATTGAAAGCAAATAACTTGTATTCAATACAACCAGTGTGGCCTGTGAGGTCCCCACAGTGGTCACCTTGCTGTCTTTTATGAGGTGTCCTCCAGGGCAAAGGGTTGTGGTATGGCAGCTCCCTGTGCAGGCCTCTTGGCAGCTTATGTACCTTCGTGGACCGAAGCTAGCAGCGCAGGGACCCGAAGAGGGCGTGTGCATCACTCGTAGGATAGACTCAGAGGAGCCCTGGTGGTGCAATGGCTGCTAACCAAAAGGTCAGCAGTTCGAGCCCACCAGCTGCTCTGTAAGAGAAGAGACCTGGCAATCTGTTTCTGTAAAGATTTTAACCCAGGAAACCCTGTGGGGCAGCTCTGCTCTGTCCCCTAGGGTCACTATGAGTTGGAATCAACTCAACAGCATACAACAGGATAGACTCAACACTTGTAAGCTGCGACAACATTTGCAGGGCAAGAGGAGAGAGTCTTGTAATAAGCTTAGAGATGCTAGAGGTCCAGGGGTGTTTGCCAAGTGGTCTTTGATGGTGCCTAGTGAGGGAAGAAATATTTAATAAGACATTTCTATTTCCCTAGTTAAGTGGTTCTTAACTTTTTTGGATCAGGGACTGCTGAGAGAATTTGGTAAAAGCAATATATCCAGAAAAATGCACACACTGACAAAATTTTACATAGAATTTCAAGAGGCTCCTCCAGAAAGCCATTCTGTGAGCCATGGATTGGAGTAAATAACCCTTGATGTAGACTTTCCAGAGTCATTGTGTTTAATATTCAAAGAAATACTGTAATTTCTTAACCTGTAGTTATGTTTCACAGAAAATGTGTTTAATGTTCTCCAACACTGATGCAAAGTAAACACAATATGCTTTAAATCAGAACACATGCACACACATTGTGCTTCAGGAAATTTTGACCAAAGTTTAGATTTTTATTAACAGTTGTCTAATATTTACTTTTCTTCCCCTCTTTTAAAGCTTGGTAAAATGCGGCTGACAATTCCATGTCGGGCCCTTACATGTTCTCATCTCCAGTGTTTTGATGCAACCCTTTATATTCAGATGAATGAGAAAAAACCAACCTGGGTTTGTCCTGTCTGTGATAAGAAGGCTCCGTATGAACACCTTATTATTGATGGGTATGTCACTTTAAAGTATTTCCTTGTACCTTGAAATGACCATCTGTTACCTGGGTTTATTACCCCTCAGGTTTGATATAAAAATATTAACAGTTAGTGTTTTCTAAGTTATATATTTTTAGAATTCTCGT
Source organism: Loxodonta africana (assembly GCF_030014295.1). Lineage (NCBI taxonomy): Eukaryota > Metazoa > Chordata > Mammalia > Proboscidea > Elephantidae > Loxodonta > Loxodonta africana. The sequence continues at coordinate 47,773,575 of NC_087354.1, read as the reverse complement.
GATTCTAGAAATCAGTGTTTTCAAAGCTCAGTGATCCTGTGAATATTTTTTTCTTTTTTAACTTGATGTCCCTTGTTTCGGAGATGCATACTTCACTGTTAGTACCTCCTGACGTTTAAAGCACCAGTAGTTCTAAGCAAGAGTGTACTTACTCCTTTTCCTAGCATGAGTCCATCTATACCCAGACATACAGAACATATTGGAGAAAGAATGAAAGGATTGTGAAACTATGGTTAATTTAAGCTCACCAGAAATTGGGCTTTTTTAATGGACGTTAGCCTGTTTCTCAAGATTGGATTGAGCTTTAGTCCTGGCCCATCACGCCTCTTCTCCCTCTGTCAGGGCTCCTGAGACTGATCAGAAAAGTGAATAGCAGCTTACTTTGTTTTTTTTTTTCCTCTGAAGTGTTTGTCTTTTTCTTCCTTGTCCATCTACAGTATCACAATAATCACTTGTTTTTTTAATACTCCTGTGTTTTTTCTGTCGTGTCAGACATCATGGAATGTTCCTGTAAATTTCTCCCTACTCTTTAGCCTCCTTTAACACTGAACAAAGGTAGCAAACTGTGAAGAGGAGGATCTACTATTTCCTGTATTCTCTAGCAAAACATTGAAGGCACCTTAGTATCTGAAAAAACATAGGAGCCTGAAGGTGTCACACAAGAAGTGGAATATATTTAGCAATGCAAATATAGTCCATGATTTAAAAGATGTCAAACTTCTTGTGCAAGAAATAAACATATAACGTAAATGGTCTTATGTTTAATTTTTCAAAGATGACAACTATCACTATTAAATCTGAACTGAAGAGTAATATTTTATCAACTATATTTAGCTTTAGATCCTTCCATAGGGATTTTTTTTCTTGTTATAAAAGGTGTGTGTGTGTGTATAAAGAAAAATTGGTCCCTAGGTGGCACACATAGTTACGCACTTGACTGCTAGCCAGAAGTTTGGCTGTTCAGACTATTCAGAGGTACCTTGGAAGACAGGCCTGGTGATATGCTTCCAAAAGGTCACAGCCTTGAAAACCCTATTGAGCTGTTCTACTCTGCGCACATGGGGTCACAATGAGTCAGAATCAACTCAGCAGCTAACAACAGCAACAGAAGAAAAAACTGTGTTTAATTTTCTGGACGTGGAACCAGGGATATCATTGCTGATGTCAGATGGATCCTGGCTGAAAGCAGAGAATACCAGAAGGATGTTTACCTGTGTTTTATTGATTATGCAAAGGCATTCGACTGTGTGGATCATAACAAACTATGGATAACGCTGCGAAGAATGGGAATTCCAGAACACTTAATTGTGCTTATGAGGAACCTTTACATAGATCAAGAGGCAGTTGTTCGGACAGAACAAGGGGACACTGATTGGTTTAAAGTCAGGAAAGGTGTGCGTCAGGATTGTATTCTTTCACCACACCTATTTAATCTATATGCTGAACAAATAATACGAGAAGCTGGACTATATGAAGAAGAGCAGGGCATCAGGATTGGAGGAAGACTCGTTAACAGCCTGCGTTATGCAGATGACACAACCTTGCTTGCTTAAAGTGAAGAGGACTTGAAGCACTTACTAATGAAGATCAAAGACCACAGCCTTCAGTAGGGATTACACCTCAACACAAAGAAAACAAAGGTCCTCACAACTGGACCAATGAGCAACATCATGATAAACGGAGAAAAGATTGAAGTTGTCAAGGGGATTTCATTTTACTTGGATCCACAATCAACAGCCATGGGAGCCGCAGTCAAGAATCAAAGGACGCACTGAATTGAGCAAATCTGCTGCAAAGGACCTCTTCAAGGTGTTGAAGAGCAAAGACGTCACCCTGAAGACTAAGGTGCGTCTGACCCAAGCCATGGTATTTTCAATCGCATCATATGCATGTGAAAGCTGGACAGTGAATAAGGAAGACCGAAGAAGAGTTGACGCCTTTGAATTGTGGTGTTGGTGAAGAATATTGAATATACTATGGACTGCCAAGAGAACAAACAAATCTGTCTTGGAGGAAGTACAACCAGAATGCTCCTTAGAAGCAGGGATGGTGAGACTGCGTCTTACATACTTCGGACATGTTGTCAGGAGGGATCAGTCCCTGGAGAAGGACATCATGCAGAGTACAGGGTCAGTGGAAAAGAGGAAGACCCTCAACAAGGTGGATTGACGCAGTGGCTGCAACAATGAGCTCAAGCATAACAACGATTGTAAGGATGGCGCAGGACCGGGCAGTGTTTCATTCTGTTGTGCATAGGGTCGCTATGAGTCGGAACCAACTCGACGGCACCTAACAACAACAACAACATGTTTTTATATAATTGTGATTATATGCTATTCATAATTTTTATCCTTTGGTTTAATTTAACATTGTAACCCAAGAATTTTACTATTAATTTTATACACTCTTTGCAAATATCATTTTTTAGTGTCTGCATGAAATCAAGGATGCTTAACATTTGATGGACATTTTTGTATATATTCAGTTTATAAAATATCAGCCATGCTAGTAGACAATCTGGAATATGAAAAACGGTATAAACAAGAAAAATAGCTGTAATCTTTGAAACCCTCATTTTTCATGACCTCATATTTTGTTGTATAAATGTACCATAATTTAACTATTTTCCTAGTCAGCATTAAATTTTGAGAATAAATATAACTTGTCTATTCTACTTTATTGTTCCTCATTTATATTTGTACAAAACATAGAAAATCTGAATGTTTTTGTATTTTGGCGAACATACCTTTGAACAAAAATATGAACAGTAATAATTCTAACTTATTTTCATTTAAAATGTGATATTCAAAGGACAAATTATTTTTTATAGCTTGTTTATGGAAATCCTAAAATACTGTACAGATTGTGATGAAATACAGTTTAAGGAGGATGGCTCTTGGGCACCTATGAGATCAAAAAAGGAAGTACAGGAAGTTTCTGCCTCTTACAATGGAGTTGATGGTGAGTGTTAGTTTTCCAAAAGGATAGTGCAATTTTCCTGATGTTGTAAAGCCTTGCTTTTCAATATTAAAATGTGTAAAAATTTTAAAAACAGTAAGCAATTCATGAATACCTCAGTAATACTTATTAAATTATTGGTTAAATATTCAGAAGTAGTAAGACTCCTTTTAAATTCACTTTTTTGCCAGCTTTTAAAAATGTTCTGATACAAGATTTCAAAGTAGCATAATCTAATAAGTTATTTGTAAAGTCATTCTTTTGAAATGGTATCCTTTTAAATTTTTAACAGAATTGATACTGAATAGTGAACATTCCTTTTTCATTTGCATTTTTTTCCCCTGGCTTTTAGTATGTTTTTTGCTGAAAGGGTGCTAAGGCTTTTAGGAATTTCACCGTGATATTTCTTAAATATGTCAGGTACTGTCCAGATAAACATATATAACACACAGTCTTCGCTTTCAAACGGCTTTTATGCTGAGGAGGACTTAAGACTTACATTTTGATTGTTTGCCCTAATTCAGAATGGTTTTCCAAAAAAAATCCTTTAACAGACAATAACCAAGTAGTAGTTTTAATAAAGCTTAGGGGAACAGAGCCAATTTTAATTCTTCTACTCCCTGGCCCTAGCAATATTGTGAATCAAAGCTGTAACTGATGAATTAATCCATAGGGACACTGAGAAAAGAAGCAAAGTCATAGATGTTCTCTCCCTTGTGTCTTAATCACGCCTATGCAGGATGCTTGAGCTCCACATTGGAGCATCAGGTGGCTTCTCACCACCAGTCCTCAAATAAAAACAAGAAAGTAGAGGTGATTGACCTGACCATAGATAGTTCATCTGATGAAGAGGAAGAAGAGCCATCTGCCAAGAGGACCTGTCCTTCCCTATCTCCCACGTCACCACTGAATAATAAAGGGTAAGTGCTGAGACCAAAAGGGGTTGGGGAGAGTCCTGAAAGTTAATTTAGCAATAGGGATTAAAAGACCTACCAAATAAACTGATTATTCACGATCGTAAAACTTAACTTAGCAATCAAAGTATAGGTGAATTTTTCCCAGATATTCTTGAGTGATTGGGATAATACATTAAAGGGGTCACTTGGGTACAGTATTCATCATACCAAAAGATGACTCTAGTACTCCAACTTTGGTGTGCATCAGAATTACCTGGCGCACTTATTAAAACATACATCACTCCTTCCTCCCCCTCTTCTGATTCAGGAGTAGTGACTGAGAAAATTTGTATTTCTAATAAGTTCCCAGGTAATCCTGGTGCTGCATGTAGGATTTAGAGCATTTACTCAAACTGGAAAAATGTATGCTGTAAAATTAACCATGTGTTGAGTTTCTCTCACGGAAAGCAGAAGAACATCAGATGAATGCTTTAAATCTGCCTCTGGATCTGTATGAGGCTGGAATGAAGGAGGTCAAAGATGACTTAGGTTACAATACACAATAGTTTCTAATTTGCAAGCTTATTTTCCATATTTTCTATTAGTCTCATGTCAGTCATGCTTGGTTATGCTTCAGTTCAATTCATGAAACACTGGTATGTACTTTGTGTAAAACTCTCTGTGCTAGTTACGGATGATGGTAAAATGAAAAAGTACAGTCCTAACCTTAAGGAGCTTATTAATACCTTGTAGGGGTAGCATAACAAGTGTATAACTCTAGCTGTACTCTAAAGCAGACTATTAGTCCCACGAGACACATCAGAGATGCTCAGCAAAAAGAGCTCATGTTCTGCTGTGGCACAGTTTAGCACAGTTGGGTTTGTTGTTGGTGTTAGGTGCCATCGAGTCAGCTCTGACTCATAGCAACCCTATGTACAACAGAACGAAACACTGCCCGGTCCTGTTCCATCCTCACAATCATTGTTATGCTTAAGCCCATTGTTGTAGCCACCATGTCAGTCTATCTCATTGAGGGTCTTCCTCTTTTTTGCTGACCCTCTGCTTTACCAAGCATGATGTCCTTCAGGGACTGAGCCCTCCTGACAACATGCCCAAAGTATGTGAGACGTAGTCTCGCCATCCTTGCTCTGAGAAGCATTCTGGTTCTACTTCTTCCAAGACAGATTTGTTCGTTCTTTTGGCAGTCCATGCTATATTCAATATTTTTCTCCTACACCACAATTCAAAGGCGTCACTTCTCCTTTGGTCTTCTTTATTCATCGTCCAGCTTTCACATGCTTAGGAGGTGGTTGAAAACACCATGGCTTGGGTCAGGTGCACCTTAGTCTTTAAGGTGACATCTTTGCTTTTCAATACTTTAAAGAGGTCTTTTGCAGCAGATTTGCCCAGTGCAGTGCATCCTTTGGGGTGTTGATTGTGGATCCAAGTAAACTATGGAACCAAACATTTTCCCCATAGAATCCTTCAGTATTGCAACTCAGGGCTTGAATTTTTTCTTCAGTTCTTTCAGCTTGAGAAATGCCAAGCGTGTTCTTCCGTTTTGGTTTTGCATTTCCAGGTCTTTGCACATGTCATTATAATACTTTACTTTGTCTTCCTGAGCCTCCCTTTGAAATCTTCTGTTCAGCTGTTTTACTTCACCATTTCTTCCTTTCACTTTAGCTACTCGACGTTCAAGAGCAAGTTGACATCCATTTTGGTCTTTTCTTTCTTTCCTGTCTTTTTAATGACCTCTTGGCTTTCTTCATGTATGATGTCCTTGATGTCATTCCACAACTTGTCTGGTCTTTGGCCATTAGTGTTCAGTGTGTCAAATCTGTTCTTGAGATGGTCTCTAAATTCAGGTGGGATATACTCAAGATCGTACTTTGGCTCTTGTCGACTTGCTCTAATTGTCTTCAGTTTCAGTTTGAACTTGCATATGAGCAGTTGATGGTCTGTTCTGCAGTCAGCCCCTAGCCTTCTTCTGACTGATGATATTGAACATTTTCATCGTCTGTTCCCACAGATGTAGTCGATTTGATTCCTGTGTATTCCATCTGGCCAGGTCCATATGTGTAGTTGCTGTTTGTGTTGGTATTTGCAGTGAAGAAGTTGTTGGTCTTGAAAAATTCTGTCACGCGATCTCTGGCATCGTATCTAGCACCAAGGCCATATTTTCCACCTTCCGATCCTTCTTCTTTGTTTCCAGTTTTCACATTCTAATCTCTAGTAATTATCAATGTATCCTGATTGCATATTCAGTCAATTTCAGACTGCAGAAGTTGGTAAAAATCTTCAGTTTTTTCATCTTTGGCCTTAGTGGTTTATGCATAAATTTGAATAATAGTCGTATTAACTGGTCTTCCTTGTAGTTGTATGGATGTTATCCTATCACTGACAGTGTTGTACTTCAGGATAGATCTTAAAATGTTCTTTTTGACGAATGCAACACCATACCTCTTCAAGTTGTCGTTCCTGGCATAGTAGACCATATGATTGTCTAATTGAAAATGGCCAATACCAGTCCATTTCAGCTCACTAATGCCTAGGACATTAATGTTTATGTGTTCTATTTCATTTTTGACAACTTCCAATTTTCCTGGTTTCATACTTCGTGCAATCCACATTCCAATTATTAATGGATGTTTGCAGCTGTTTCTTCTCATTTTGAATCATGCCACATTAACAAATGAAGGTTCTGAAAGCTTGACTCCATCCATGTCATTAAGTTTGACTCTGCTTTGAGGAGGCAGCTCTTCCCCAGTCATCTTTTGAGTGCCTTCCAACCTGAGGGGCTCATCTTCTGGCACTATATCAGACAGTGTTCTGCTGCTATTCATAAGGTTTTCAATGGCTAAATCTTTTCAGAAGTAGACCACCGGGTCCTTCGTCCTAATCTGTTTTAGTCTGGAAGCTCAGCTGAAACCTGTCCGCCATGGGTGAACCTGCTGATACTTGAATACCGGTGGCACGGCTTCCAGCATCACAGCAACACGCAAGCCCCCAAAGTATGACAAATTGACAGACACATGGGGACACAGTTGGGTATACGAAGGTAAATCTAGAAGTAGACATGCCCTTCTTCAGGTGTGTATCGGTAGGATCACATGGCCTGTTGTAACTGAATAAGAACTACTGAAAAAATTTTCTGACCAACAATAGTACCTCAAGATAGAATGTACTTAAGGCTAAGAAGGCAAGTCCATGGATGGCATTGTTATAGAGTTCCATGTTCAGGAGGGAAAGTTGACACCAGTCCAAGAGCAGACATTTCCCTTCTTGGAGCCAAATCATTTTCAGTTTTGATATTACATAATGAGATTAAAAGACCTTATAGTTGAATATATTTGTAGTTACTTGAAAGATAAAATTGTAGCGATAAAACAGCACAGTTACAATAAATGTAGCTTCTCACTTGTCAGGACCTTGACTGTTTCAGGAGTCTACATAATACAGTCAAGCATTACAAAGGTTGATATTTTTGTTCTAGAGTAGCTCATCTCACCATACTATGGAAAAACAGAAATGAAGATGTTAAAATCGGTATTATTCCAAAAAACACAAATGCTTACACGCTAACTCTCCTTTAAATCCTACCCTGTGAACATTGCCTCTGGTAAAAGCCTATTTTGATGGTTGCTACCCAGCAAGCCTGGCCTTGTTATTACTCTAGCTTATTTTATAAATTTGTGTAGGAGCAAAAAAAAAAAAGCCAAATTACTTGAAGCTAACGTATTTAAAACAATTTTCTATAAAATTTTTATGTAATATCAAATCACAGAATGACCAAATGTGTATTGTCACCTGATTTTTAATGTCATAATTGCAGCATTAAAAGACGTTTCAAAAACCTCTTGAGTATAAATAATTTATGGGCTAGGTGCATCATTATATATGTTAGTTCTACTCCTTATAATACTAATAGTCATTTATGTATAAAACCCACTGCCGTCGAGTCGATTCCGACTCATAGGGACCCTATAGGATAGAGTAGAACTGCCCTGTAGAGTTTCCAAGGAGCGCCTGGCGGATTTGAACTGCTGACCTCTTGGTTAGCAGCCATAGCACTTAACCACTACGCCACCAGGGTTTCCAATTTATGTATATATATAGTATATATAGTCATTTATGTATATTTATGTGGTCATTTATGTATATATATAAACTGCAATGTATTGTTTTTTCTGACCACATTTTTTTCTTAAAGGAAACGGTCGAGTGTTTCAAAATCTAATATTTCTTCTTTGAATATTTACTTTGCTCTTTCTCCAAATACAACTCTATGTTTATTATGTTTGGAAAATGACATTAGTTGCATTAACTACTTCCTGAGCTTCCCAGTGAATAATCAAACCCAGATAGAGTGCTTGCAAATGCCAGGCCTTTCTTTCTCTGCTTTGAGATAAAAATCAGGAAACCTGAAAAGTGTATGTCATTTTTAGAAGTAAGGTAATGTCATACTCAACACTAATGGCCATTTTACAGTAGCAACTAGCCAATAACTAGCAACATAAACCCAGCATACTGTTTTTGTTTATTTTACTGTGTCAAGGTGGAAATGTATTTTAGGATATTATAACAAAATGAAAGAAAAGGCGCCGTCTAAGAGTCAGAAAGAAGCGAACACCAGTAAATGTAAAACATTTGCCGTCTTCGGTCACTGAGTGTGCTTCTAGTTAGTCTTTCATCCAGAAATTTCCTGTACTGTTTGGTATACTGAGATGTTTTCAAACACTAGCATCTCAACTGCTTTCTTTTTTCTTGTAATCCCTTAGGCATTGTCAGAGCCCAGCTCATGGAGACTGGTCCTTTTTATAGATGGAAGAGGTTTAATTAAAGTTTCCATTAGATGAAACATTTTTTATGGAGTGGATGAAAGTGTTTTATGCTTCATATCCCATTCATAAAAACGTGGTGGAGGGCTAGAACTACACCTCTATTCTGGAAATCTAACCTTGATGTCTTTTGAAATATTCTGTACCATTGAGATTACATTCCCACATCCCTAGTACTTTCAATGAAGTTTTATAAACAAAAGACAGGCTCTTTTTTATTTCTTCGTTTCTATTTATTTTATAAAACATATAGGCCTATCGTGGGCCTATAAGTGAAATATTGCCTATAGCCTCTTGTGTAGTTGGGCTAGAATATGACCCTTATGTTTCCACCTGGGACTATTTTCAGTTCTTTCTTTTTGAAGATAATTTAATTTCTTCCTTTTTTTCCTTTCTTCTTCATCTTTGCTTTTTTCTTTATTTTTGGTTAAAAAAATCAAAAGATTTTGACCCTTGGTTACTTGAACACTTCACTCTCTTATTCTAGAAGTTTTTCTTTTTTCGGTGATACTATTCTCCCTATTAAAACTCTCTATTCATTTTGGAGCATTTCTTCTCCTTGCCTCGCTGCTTTCATTCATTCGGCGAGGTCTTTTATGCAAACAGTGTGCTGATGGCTGTGTTAAGCTTTAGATACACCCAGATAGACACGATCCAGCTTTTTTGTTCTTACAAAGCTTACAAGTTGGTGGGCCAGAGGTTAACTCCTAACTGCTCAGGTTGCTGCATTCCCCCAGTCTTATTTGTATGTATCGTCTTTGCTAAGATCTACGTATACTTTTTAGTAGGCACCATGCCAAACCAAAAAACCAAACCAGTTTCCATCAAGTCAGTTCTAACTCATGGAGACCCCATGTATCGTAGACTAGAGCTGTGCTTCATAGGGTTTTCACGGCTGTAACCTTTTGGAAGCATATCACCAGGCCTTTCTTCCAAGGCACTTAGCTATTTGCACCACTCAGGGACTTCTGTCAATACTTCAGTGCTTGATTTAAAAGGGTTTCAGAATTTCCACTGCTGTAGATACCCTTCTGTCATCCCATTGAATTAGCTCAACCACATCTCTCCCCTACATTCTGAAAGTGTAGGTGATGATGTTCCCAGAACAGCTAGTGGCTTGTGGATGTTGAATGTCATTACATCTGTTTTTCCCTATAACCTCTGCAAACTGCTACAATGTACACAAATTATTTCCTAATAATCGTGGATAGTTTAAATTATGCATTGCTCTGCTTGTCTATTATTGTCGTTGCTTGTTTGTTTTTCCAGCACAGAAGGTAGGACTTGTGAAATAAATGCAACTCTTTTGTTTGTTAAACTTAGAATTTCAACTTACTCATGGAAACGGTGCAAACCTTTCCTTCCTATAGCATTTTAAGTCTTCAACATCAAGCGTCTCCAGTGTCCCGTACTCCAAGCCTCCCTGCTGTAGACACGAGCTACATTAACACGTCCCTTATCCAAGACTACAGGCATCCTTTCCACATGACCCCCATGCCTTATGACTTACAAGGTGAGTCACCAACTCTTTAGTATTGTTAAATAGTATCATGAATGCCTTTGATCTATATAGATGGTTCTCTTCTGGGTGAGTCTAAAGAAGAATCAAAAAATTTAGGGGATAATAAGGGCTTGGACCCAAGGAACTAGGGGAAATTTATACTGTGGTCATAGATACAGACCACGGTCCTTGATTGTACCTTCATGTGTAGCCAGTGTTTCACTACCAGTGGTAAAACTAGTACAGTGATCTTTAGGTTTTATGAGTTTCAGAGTACCCTACAAGTTGTTTTTGGATGGCTTCCAATATGTTGCTTTGAATTTTGATGTTTATGAACATTCATTTCATTTCCCTGATGCCAGTTATAATGCAGCAGGCAGTATAGGTACTCAGTTGTATTATTATCTTTGAGAATTGACACATTGGAATTCAGACATTTGAAAGTTTCAATTTTTGTTTGAGTGAGGCTGATCCTTTTGAAGGGTAGTTTAAAACATCAGTGTGCTCATTTGTACAATGTATTCCGAGTTAACAGTAATCATTTGCATTATCAAAAAGAATTATTACTTGTGCTTATGTATCTTCTAATTTAGTAATTTGTATATTAGCCATATAATCTAAGAAAAATTTTTTTACAAAAATCTGTATATGCACATTATAGAAAATTCAAAAAGAAAGGGGAAAAAAAAACAAAAACATAAAGTGAAAGCTTCCATTCACCCCTCCCCATTCCCACACCTCACAATATTCAACTACACTTTACAGTTTGTTAGATATCTTTCCAGACCTTTTTTTACATGTATGAAATACGCACACAAAGGTTTTTGTTTTTTTGAAAAAGTGTTTTTTTCCCTGCAACTAGCTTTATTCGTTTAATATATCAAGAACATTACTTATGAATTTGTGATTAATGGTTTTGTGGTTAAAAACAGGGCACATAATTTGGATATTGTTTGTTTGGAATGTTTAGCCATCAGCTGGCTTATTCAAAAGATGTGTTATTACATAAAATAAGTAAAAGTGAGTATGACTTCCCTCTGAAAAGTTATGGTTCTGTATTTTAAGAAGATCTTGAGTTGGAGGTGGGGATGAATGAACCAGTTAACTAGAATGCTCTTTCTTAAGGCTTCGCAAGCTGCTAACTAAATCAGAATGGGAACTTTGTGTGGCAAGTGTGTACGTATTTTATTTGCCTCATGAATTTCCATTGTTATTTCTTATTCGGTATTTTACTTTAAAGGGTGTTCATGAATTCAGTGACTTTCGTGCTTGTTTTAATGTTAGATCCTGTCACTCTCCCCTTCTCTCTCTTCTTCACCTATAGACACGTACCAATTTTTAATCTGCTTTCACCACTGAGAAAAATAGGTCTATGGCCAGCAAGCCTGCATACTGACTTCCTTCCTAGCCTCTTCACTTCCTGCTGGGTGAACCCTGGCCCAACCCCAGCAACACCAGACCCATATCTCTCTGGCTAGAAAACCTATAGATCTTCCTTAACTGGCCCCATTGGCAGGACCTGCCCTCATAGACAGTGGCTAGTCAGCAAAGAGTAGTCAAGTTTCCTCCTTTTAGGCTTGTGGGATCGTACAGAGAATTCCAGGGCCACTGGCAGATGGACATGGAGCATAGAAGTTGAGTGAATTCTTAGTGATTGTTATGAAAATCCTATTTGAGCACTGTCCAATAGAACTTTCTGTGATGAGAGAAATGTTTTAATCTATACTGACCAATACTAGCCATGTATGTCAATAGTGTGACTGGAGAACTGAATTTTTAATTAATCTTAATAGATTTAAATAGCCCCCTGTGGTTAGTGGCTACTCTGTCGGATAGTGCAGCCCTTTATCTCACTTAGCCCACTGTCAGATCTCACTGTCGAGGACCAGTGCTGTGTGTTTTGCTGTCCTCATATCGTGATCTCTTCTAATGTTGACAGTGAATGGATCCTCACACAACATACCTTTTAGAATCTGTGTGGTGTTCCATATTCGTATCTACATCTGCTAGTTGTACTTTCCCCCAAAGATTAGGTATCATAATGAGGCCTTCTATTCATGTTGGCTTACTTGTACTTCGTGGCATTACACATTACATTACACATCACATTACAACTCAGTACACATGGGCAGATTGGACAGGAAGGTTGATTGAAAGAGCATTGCTTGCAGCAAATCCCTGGCAGCCAGGGATCAGGGCTGGGCCTTCTGTAATAACCAGCATCCCAGCTCTCAGGCACCCCTCAGATCTCTTCCACCCTCGTGCCACTGAGAGTCTCTGAGTTAGAGTCTGCTGACAAGTGCAGTGAGGTGGCAAGCAAGGCAAGTTGAGAAAGAGCAGTGGAGTACAGAAAATCTGTGCTACAATTTGCTTAACCTCTTCCAACTTCAATCTTTCTCTGCATAGTGAGGCCAAAAATAATGACACACCTATGAGGTGTTTGTGAGGGGTAAATTAGAGCAGACTGAACAGTTACTTAAGAACAGTCATTGAAAGCACTTCGTGGAAAGTGCCCTGCCAGCTGAGGGGATCGGTGTTGGCTCTCGAAGGGCAGCGATGACCCAAGTCCTACAAATGGACGGGGATGGGGAATCATTGCTAAAGCTTGGGTGTCAGCCTTAGTAATCTAGAGATGGAAGACCATAAACCTGCTTCAGCTCACCTCTTCATGTTGAAATAAAATCCTAAATGACATAACATTTAAGATCTGTATTTGTTTTTGAACTGTTGGGGCATTTGGGAGGTTTTTTTCTTTTTATGTTTTTCAAAACTAAAATAATTTTTTTGTCCTACAGGATTAGATTTCTTTCCTTTCTTATCAGGAGACAATCAGGTATGCTCTATGAAAAAAAATTACTGTTATTTTAATTGTACATTAAAATATTTAGAAGTGTAATATGTAGCCGAGAGAAAGAAAATAAGTTTCCTTGGAATATTCAGTGTGTTCATACCCTTTATGGTTACGTTTTGAAGGATTGAACTAAGAATCCCTTTGTTTTAGCTGCGCCTGAGTAAATGATAAGAACAGTGTCTAGTTGTCGCTTTCCGTTACCGCTTTGTAAAGAAACGGGGCAGTCAGTCATATTGACGATAGATTTCTTGGCCAAATATCTCCTTAAGAGAAGCCATTTCGTGCTTCTTCTGAGCATATGCCTCTTTGGATATAGAATTTTGAGACTTGTTTGCAATACAAATTAAAACAAAAACAATAAAATTTTATTTTGGATTTTTTTTTCTAGCTTCAGGTACAATAAGTCTCTCAAGAGCAAAGGTCATAACATAAGGCCATTTGATTTTGCACAATGTCTTATTAAGACAGATTAGTGTATGTTTATATACTCAGGAATGAGCAGAATTAACGTTTGTTTTTGTGTTCTGTCCCCTTCCCTAGCATTACAACACCTCCCTCCTTGCCGCCGCAGCAGCAGCAGTTTCAGATGACCAAGACCTCTTACACTCGTCTCGGTTTTTTCCGTACGCCTCCTCGCAGATGTTTCTCGATCAGTTAAGTGCAGGAGGCAGTACTTCTCTGCCAACCACCAATGGAAGCAGTAGTGGCAGCAACAGCAGCCTCGTGTCTTCCAATAGCCTGAGGGAGAGCCACGGCCACACCGTCACAAATCGGGGCAGCACAGACACAGCGTCCATCTTCGGCATCATACCAGACATCATTTCATTGGACTGATGCCCCTGCCCTGCGGCTCCCATCCCCACCCCAGAGTAAATGGACTTGGCAGAAAGAAGAGAACTTTGTGCTCTGTTTTACCTTATTCTGTTTAGAAAAGTACACAAGCGTGTTTCTTTTTTTCCTTTTTTTAGGGAAAAAAATTAAAAGAATTGTACAGAGAACAAAACTATATTTTCAGTTTTACTTTTGTATATAAATCTAAGACTGCCTGTCTGATAAAACACTTGTTTTAAAAAAAAGAAAAAAAAAAAGAAAGAAAAGAAAAAAACAAGCACCCACAAACCACCTTCAGTTCATTTTTTCTGGATTCTGAAGATTTTCATCATTTGTCCTATGGTTTCGGTTTTATTTTACTTCAGACAAATGGCATTATTTTATTTGCAAGAACATAAAAGGAACTGCATGTATGAAGTTTTAAATTGTGGGCTTTTCTTTGTTGTGGGGAGGGGCTGGGGGAAATAGGTTTAATTTCCATTTGCTAAAAATGACAGAGTTGAATTCTGTGTGTGTGTGCATATTTTATCCAGCTTTAAGTTATAAATCTCATCTGTCCCACTGCATTCCCTACGTATTTTCAGGACATAGCTCGTGGGTGTGCGTGTTCAGTGTGTGGGTCTGTGTGTATTTGCTTGTCATTACTGTTCCTTCTCCTCCCCAGTTTGCATTCAGTTGATATGTCAGTTGCCTGCTTCTTTCAAAGTGCTTGGAAGGCCTTGAACTCACATGTAAACATCTTTACCACCTATGCATGTTCTCCATCACGTATTCTCTCTTATTTGCTATACTCCCAGAGAAAGTCTTTTAGAGATAATGGAACAAAGCTGTCAGGGTAAGAGGTAAGAGTAGGCCTAGCAGACCTGTGAATAATACCCTTCAGTTCTTTATTCTAAATCTGGATTGCCAGCGAGTAGTGTGTATTTAAGCAAAGTCTGTGAGCACCTGCTTTTTTGGCCACAGGGTAACAAGTTTTCATGTAAGATCTTCATACCAAAGTAGGAAGTACAAGTAGTTTAGAAAGCCTTGTTGCACGTCTTTTGCAGCTGACAGAGGTCATGTTACATCACATCAGAAAAGAAAGATGGACAGTCAGTTATCCTGAAAGTCAATTCTGCTTTGAAAGGACAGTGTACCACACATGTCGATCTTAGAAATCTGCTTTTTGATAAACAGTCGAAATTCAAAATGGGTTGGATCCTTAGTCATTTTTACTCTCTGGTTCTGAGTGTACTCATTTTCTGAACCTGTCTACCTTGTTTGTTTTATCTTCATCTTTTAAAGACAAGCATGCCACGGGAAAGTCACTGTTGGGAATTCCTGGATCAGCCTGATCTCTTCTTATTAATAATGGAACATGTAAATATATTGAAAGCTGTTTGTCAGGAGATGAGTGAGGGCTGGAGGGTAGGAAAAATGGTTCTGTTTGTGTCCTAGAATCCTCATGAGAGAAGGCAGTAGTACTTTCTCAAGTGTGGGAAATATTTTTCTAGCTGATTGAGGATGCAGGTTTAACAGAAAAGATAAAGAAGGGACATAATGATTGCCAGTTTTCCAGACGGTTTTTATATCACAACTGTTAATGCCAATGAGTCGTTGTTAGAGCTGATGAAGGACCACTCTTTGTGTATAAACTTGTCTTTTTAAACGTTGCATTGGTAACAAAATGACCCACTTTAATCCAGGTAGAATCCAAGATGGCTGTATCTTCAGTTGTATGCTAAACTGAATGGTTCACATGACTGTGTGGCATTAAAAATAATGTCTGTTTTTACAGCATCTCTCTGCCACTAAATTGTTGACTTGAATTTCGGGCAAAAAAAGTTGGTGTTGATATGTATATGTGTGTGTGTATATATGTATTTATAGACATATGTGTGAGTGACAAGTGAGTTATATGGTCTTCCCCTATGCATGCATATTCCACACATAAATGGCTGAGTTCTAGTCACTAAATAATTGCAATAAAAAAAAAAAAAAAAAAATGGATTCATTGTCAGTTAAAACAGGAAATAGTTTTGTTTTTTTAATGCATCTGGTATTATGGTGAATAAATACTTTAAGAATTCTCATTGCATATTAATTTAGGTTATTATCTAATAGTATCATAATTTGTGTTTAAATTTGGGTTGAGGTAGAAATTAAATTGTGGGGAGTTGCTTCTGATTTAACGTTAGATTAGGACACATATTTCTATTAATTCAACTACCCAAGGTAAGAGGAATAGTTTATTTTTTTTTTTTTCCTTTTTCTGTTGTTGTTAGTGGGTCTCAAAACTCTGATCAGTAACTGTATGTGATACTGAATTACAAACTCTTTAAATGATCCAGTTGAAAACCCTTCCGTCTACTTTCTTTAGCCCAGTTTTGGTGAGGGTTAATTAGTTTCCTGCGTTTTACCAACCTAAGGGAAGAACAGATAATGTCTGTCCGGTGTCTATGGTCATGTCTCCATGGGAGAAGTAAACCAAACGTCTTTTTATTTTAGCTCATTCCATTCTGTGAGGCGTTAACGTTTCTTTCAGTTGTCTACTGTCCAGAATGTTGTATTATTAGTATTTATCACTCTGTTGGTCTCATGGTTGATACCAGTCAGTGACTTTCCTATAATTAGTAGTAGAGTCGTGCACTGCATCTTTACTTTCTGATAAAAAAGCTCATGGTCGTTTCACCTCTGTTTCCCTCAGCCCATCCTCAGTCCCCACCCCTGCCAGTACTGACATGCTGTCTGTGGACAAGTAGCAGTTCTCAGAACCTTAGGCACATTGGCACAATTCCCCTTGCCTTGGTCTTTCATAGTAAGTGTGCGTATGTTTGTATATGTGTTTCTGTACAGTACTGTGTGTGTGTGGTGTGTGCGCACACATCTTTGATGAAACAGCTGTTTGAGTAGCAGGGTTGAAGTGGCTTTTAATTACTTTGTGGGCATTATTGGACACCTTTTACAGCCATCTGAACTTTAACCGTGCCGTATTTGCTTGGCTCATTTATTTTGAGCATTAAAATTTTTCTACTATTAACTTAGGCATTATCACAATTCTGTATCATCACCGACTTAGGAAGAATTCACCTAAGCTTTTGACAAATGTGATTTCTTGGCAGATTTTCCTTTGAGTCAGATGTCTGAATCTGAAATTGTATCCCAATTTTAAATTAATAACTGTAGGAAGCATATTGTTTTTTTTTTTAATCAGTTTTAAATACATAAAATATTTCAAGATCTTTGAGACTTTAAAGCCTATTTGAAATTATTTTAGTAAGAATTTTACCAATATATGTTGAATTCTGTTTTTTAATAAAACACAAAGCTTAGATTTCAGAAAGAGGGAGGAAGAATAGCTGGTGGTCCCAGAGTGTGCTGCTGTTATGTATATAAACAGATATAAAAGTTACCATAAATTCCATGAACTTAAAATCTGTGATTCATTGCCTTAAAACTTTCTCTCTTAGAATTTCCATACCGCATGCCAAACCAGTAAAATGGCTTTTAAAAATGTATAGTAGACCAATGTCAGTTTGTATAAAAGTACCAAGTGAAAATATTTATTACATGCATTGGAAAAAAAAAATTGTTTACCTATTGAATGTTACCTGTTTATGTAGAGCTCTTTAGATGTAATAAAAGAAAAGCCTTCAGTTATAATTTGTCTTCTGTAAAATATACTGCTGGGTGTACAAGGCAACAATCCCTGTGAGAAAAGTGATCATGCTCTGAGCTTCCAAAGCACCTTTCATCCAGAGATTTCAAAGTATGACAAGTAACTGATTCTTCTGCAGTACGCTTTGAGGTAAGTGATAAATATACCGCAACCATTTCCCCTTCTTACGGAAATATGGCTAGTTTTCTAGCAAACCACAGCATCTGTTTGGTTTTAAACGCTGAATATCTGCAATTTGAGTGCCAAGAGCACTGTGGCCTTGTTAACAACACAAAGGGACAGGTAAGCCAACTGGGATTTCAGGAATAAGCATCAAACAAGGACAGAGGGGTAGTCAGGCAGCCTTTCCCGGGGTAGAGGCTTAAATCAGAATACTTCCCAGAATCTTAGACACCGAGCTGCTGAACACCCTCCACTGGGAACAGACATTCCTCAGTGAAGAGGAGCCCTGGGCTCTAAGGACCACTCCGCAGCAGCTGCGTGTTTCTGGTAAGCTATACTTTTTTTTTATACTTCAGATTCCTCTTAGGCAAGTGAAATTAATAAAGCCTGCCTTAACACCATACTACAGAAGCCCTGGTGGCACAGTGGTTAAACGCTCAGCTGCTAAGTGGAAGGTTGGTTCAAACTCGCCAGCCACTCTGTGGCAGAAAGATGTGGCAGTCTGTTTCCGTAAAGATTTACAGCCTTGGAAACCCTACGGAGCAGTTCTACTCTGTCCTGTAGGGTGGCTATGAGTCAACCAACTTACAGCAGCAAGTTTCTAAAACCATACTGCCCAGTGATAAATTAGCACTCAGTGATAAATAAACCAACCCAAACCCACAGCTGTCGGAGTCAATTCTGACTCACAGTGATGCTACAGGACAGAGTAGAACTGCCCCATAGGGTTTCTAAGGAGCGCCTGGTGGATTTGAACTGCCAATCTCTTGGTTAGCAGCCGTAGCACTTAACCCTTATGCCACCAGGGCTTCCCAGCAATAGAGGTTTAAAAAAGCTTTTCAGGAAAGGACCCTTGTTTATTACTGTAGTCAGAGCTTGCTTTGCTTCCGCATCTAAACCATTCTAATCCTTGGTCTTCCAGATATGCTGTGCAGCATTTGCTTTCTAATGTCCGTGACAAGTTAAAGGTATAGGTTGCGGACCCTTGTGCCTTGCCTGAAGGTCAAATAGCAGTTCTCCGTGAGGTGCCAGCATACAAATTAAATAGATACGGTAAAAAGATACAACCCTGATACACACTTTACCTGACTTGAAACCATGCAATATCCCCTTGTTCTATTCAAAAGACTGCCTTTTGATCTATGTACAGGTTCCTCATGAGCACAATAAAGTGTTCTGGAATTCCCATTCTTTGCGATGTTATCCATAATTTGTTACGATCCACACAGTTCATTGCATAGTCAATAAAACAGGTAAACATCTTTCTGGTATTAACTGCTTTCGGCCAAGGTTCATCTAATATCAGCACTCACATCACTCATTCCACTTCCTCTTCTGAATCTGGCTTGAATTTCTGGCAGTTCCTGTCGAAGTACTGCTGCAGCCATTTTTGAATTACTTTCAGCAAAATTTTACTTGTGTGTGATATTAATGATACTGTTTGATGATTTCTGTTGGATCACCTTTCTTTGGAATGGCCATAATTTTTTTTTAATTGAACTTTAGGTGAAGGTTTACAGAACAAACTAGTTTCTCATCAAACAGTACACACGTTGTATGACATTGGTTAACAACCCCACGACATAGCACTCTCCCTTCTCAACCCTGGGTTCCTAATTACCAGCTTTCCTGTTCCCTCCTACTTTCCAGTCCCCACCCCAGGGCTGGTATGCCCCTTTAGTCTTGTTCCATGGGCCTGTTCAATCTTTGGCTAAAAGGTGAACCTCAGGAGGGGCCTCAATACTGAGCTGAAAGGTTGTTCAGGATCCATACTCTCAGGGTTTCTGCAGTCTCTGTCAGGCCAGCAAGTCTGGTGTTTTTGAGTTAGAATTTTGTTCTACATTTTTCTCCAGCTGTGTCCAGGAACCTCTGTTGTGATCGCTGTCAGAGCAGTTAGTGGTGGTAGCTGAGCACCATCTAGTTGTCCTGGACTCAGTCTGGTGGAGGCCATGGTAGATGTGGTCCATTAGTCCTTTGGACTAATCTTTCCCTTGTGTCTTTAGTTTTCTTCATTCTTCCTTGCTCCCGAAGGGGTGAGACCAGTGGGGTGTCCTAGACGGCCGCTCACCGTCTTTTAAGACCCCAGATGCTACTCACCAAAGTAGAATGTAGGACATTTTCTTTATAAACTCTGTTACGCCACTTGAGCTAGATGTTCCCTGAGACCATGGGCCCACAGCCCTCAGCCCAGCAATTCAGTCCCTCAGGGGGTTTGGGTGTGTCTATGGAGCTACCATGGCCCTGCCTTGTACAGGCTGTGCTGGTTTCCCCAGTATTGTGTACTGTCTTACCATTCACCAAAGTTACCACTTATCTATTGTCTACTAGGTGTTTTCCCATCCCTACCCCTCCCCACCCTCGTAACCATCAAAGATTGTTTCTTTTTGTATGTAAACCTTTACATGAGTTTTTACAGTAGTGGTCTCATACAGTATTTGTCCTTTTGTGGTTGACTTATTCCACTCAGCATAACGTCCTCCAGATGCATCCATGTTATGTGATGCTTCACAGACTCATCGTTGTTCTTTAGTGTTGGGTAATACTCCATTGTATGTATGTACCACAGTTTGATTATACATTTGTCTGTTGATGAGCATCTAGGTTGTTTCCATCTTTTTGCTATTGTGAACAATGCTGCAATGAGCATGGGTGTATATATATTTATTCATGTGATGACTCATTTCTCTAGGATATATTCCTAGGAGTGGGATTGCTGGATCATATGGTATTTCTATTTCTAGCTTTCTAAGGAAGAGCCATATCCTTTTCCAAAATGGTTGTATCATTTTGCATTCCCACCAGCAGTGCAGAAGAGTTCCGATCTCCCCGCAGCCTCTCCAACATTTGTTACTTTCTGTTTTATTGATTCGTGCCAGTAATGCCGGGGGTGAGATGGTATCTCATTGTGGTTTTGATTTGCATTTCTCTGATAGTTAAGAGATCGTGAGCATTTCCTCATGTGTCTGTTGGCCACTTGAATGTCTTCTTTGGTGAAGAGTCTGTTCATATCCTTTGCCCATTTTTTAAGTGGATTATTTGTCTTTTTGTTGTAAAGGTGTTGGATTTTCTTGTAGATTTTAGAGATTAGACCTTTGATTTGTAATAGCCAAAAACTTTTTCCCAGCCTGTAGGTTCCCTTTTTACTCTTTTGGGTGAAGTCTTTTGATGAGCGTAAGTGTTTAATTTTTAGAAGATCCCAGTTATCTAGCTTATCCTCTAGAGCTTGTGTGTTATTGCTTGTGATTTGTATCCTGTTAATGTCGTGTATTAGGGCCTCTAGCGTTGATCCTATTTTTTCTTCTATGAACTTAATATTTTTCGGCTTTATATTTAGGTCTTTGATCCAATTTGAGTTAGTCTTTGTATATGGTGTGAGGTGTGGGTCCTGTTTCATTTTTTTGCAGATGGACATCCAGTTTTGCTAGCACCATTTGTTAAAAAGACTGTCTTTTCACCATTTGATGGACTTTGGGCCCTTGTCGAAGATCAGGTGACTGTAGGTGGATGGATTTACATCTGGGTTCTCAATTCTGTTCCATTGGTCAATGTATCTGTCATTGTACCAGTACCAGGCTGTTCTGACTACCACAGCCATAGCTGTATAGTAGGTTCTGAGGTCAGGTAATACGAGTCCTCCTACTTTATTCTTTTTCAGTAGCGCTTTACTTATCTGGGACCTCTTCCCTTTCCATATAAAGTTAATAAGTTTTTCCACCTCTTTAAAGAATGTTGTTGGTATTTGGATCAGTATTACATTGTATTTGTAAATCGCTTTGGATAGAATTGTCATTTTCACAATGTTGAGTCTGTCTATAAGCATGGTATGTTTTTCCATTTATGTAGATCTTTTTTGGTTTTTTGCAGTAGTGTTTTGTAGTTTTCTTTATATAGGTCTTTTACATCCCTGGTTAGATATATTCCCAAGTATTTTGTTTTTTTTAGGGGCTATTATAAATGGCATTGTTTTCCTGATTTCCTTTTCATCGTTCTCTTTATTGGTGTGTAGGAATCCAACTGATTTTTGTATGTTGATCTTGTATCCTGCCACTCTGCTGAATCTATTAGTTCCAGTGGTTTTCTAGTGGAGTCTTTTGGATTTTCTTGTATAATATCATTGACACAGAGGGAGCATTTAACTTTTTCATTACCAATTTGGATGCCCTTTATTTCTGTTTCTGGCCTTATTGCTCTAGCTAAGACTTCCAACACAGTGTTAAATAGGAGTGGTGATAAAGGGCATCCTTGTCTTGTTCCTGTTCTCAAGGGGAATGTTTTCAGCCTCTCTCCATTGAGAACAATGTTGGCTGTTGGTTTTGCATAGATGTTGAGTAATTTCTCTTCTATACCTATTTTATTGAGAGTTTTTATCAGGAACAGGTGTTGGGCTTTGTTGAATGCCTTTTCTGCGTCGATTGAGATGGTCATGTCATTGTTTCCTTTTATTTATGTGGTAGATTATGTTGATTGATTTTCTAATGTTGAACCATCCTTGCATACATGGTATGAATCCTACATGATCATGGTGTATTATTTTTTTGATATGATGCTGAATTCTATTGGCTAGAATTTTTTTGAGAATTTTTGCATCTATATTCATGAGAGATATTGGTCTGTAATTTTCTTTTTTTGTGGTGTCTTTGCCTGGTTTTGGTATCAGGGTTATGCTGGCTTCATAGAATGAATTTGGAAGTATCGTGTCCTTTTCTATGTTCTGAAATAGTTTGAGTAGTACTGGTCTAAACTCTTCTCTGAATGTTTGGTAGAATTCTCCAGTGAAGCCATCTGGGCCAAGGCTTTTTTTGGTTGGGAGTTTATTACCTTTTCTATCTCTTCTCTTGTTATGAGTCTGTTCAGATTTTCAATGTGTGTTACTTTGGGTAGGTAGTGTGTCTCTAGAAGTTTGTCCATTTTCTCTAGGTTTTCAAATTTGTTGGAGTATAGTTTTTCATAATACTCTGTTATGATCCTTTTTATTTCAGTTGGGTCTGTTGTAATGGCCCTGATTTCATTTGTTATTTGGATTATTTGCGTTCTCTCTGGTTTTTCTTTTGTCAATTTGGAATGGCCATAAATTTGGATCTCTTCCATTCGGTTGGCCAGGTAGCTGTCTCCCGAATTTCCAGGCATAGATAAGTGAGCACTTCCAGTATTGTATCCATTTGGTGAAACATCTTGGTATTGTCAATTCCTGGAACTTTGTTTTTTGCCAATGCCTTCAGTGCAGTTTGGACCTCTCCCTTCAATTCCGTCTGTTCTTCTTGATCATATGCTACCTCCTGAGAGGGGGAACATCAACCAATTCTTTTTGGTACAGTGACTCTGTATTCATCTTTTGATGCTTCCTTTACTGTTCAATATTTGCCCATAGAATCTTTCAATATTGCAACTCGAAGCTTGAATTTTTTCTTCAGTTCTTTTAGCTTGAGAAATGCCAAATGTGTTCTTCCTTTTGGTTTTCTAACTCCAGGTCTTTGCACATTTCATTATAATACTTTACTTTGCATACTTGAACTTGCATATCAGCAATAAGTTAACATCATGATAAACGGAGAAAATATCGAAGCTGTCCACGATTTCATGTTACTTGCATCCACAATCAACACCCATGGAAGCTGCAGTCAAGAAATCAAATGACATGTTGCATTGGGCAAATGTGCTACAAAAGACCCCTTGAAAGTGTTAAAAATCAAAGATGTCACTTTAAGGACTAAGGTGTGCCTGACCCAAGCCATGGTGTTTTCAATGGCTCCATATGCATGTGAAAGCTGAACAATTAATAAGAAGACCTCGAGGACACCTTTGCGTTACTGTGTTGGTGAAGAATACTGAATATACCATAGATTGCCAGAAGAAGGAACAAATCTGTCCTGGAAGAAGTACAGCCAGAATGCTCCTTAGAAGGGAGGATTGCCAAACTTTGTCTCATGTACTTTGGATATGTTATTGGGAAGGACCAGTCCCTGAGAAAGACATCGTGCTTGGTGAAGGTCAGTGAATAAAAGACCCTCAGTGAGATGGATTGATACAATGGCTGCAACAGTTGGCTCAAACAGCCCATTGTTGTAGCAGTCATTGTGAGAATGGCACAGGACGGGGTAGTGTTTGTATGTTGTTGTACACAGGGTCGCAATAAGAACTGAACTGATGGCTCCTAACAACATGAGGTGCCAGAGTCTAACCAGCTCTCAGGTGGATTCACAATGAAGGTAATGAAGCTTAAGCACCATGATTCCTCACTTGCTCGGACCTCTTCCAGGATCCTGGGAGCAGCCTTAGCAATTCTGCATTTCTATTTTTGTATTCTTAAAGAAGGCTGCCAAATCACGTAAGCCTCAGACCCCACAAAAACCCGGATCAGCCCCTGGACCATGGAACCTGGGCATCTGAGATGGATGATCACTTAGAAAGTGTTGGGGACATTTACTACCTGTCCCTCCACCAAAACCCTTCTTTGCATTCTGGGGAATTCATAGTCATTCCCATAAGCAATTACAACACTGGGAAAATAAAAGGATCTCCTTTCTCAGGAGGAACCACACAGCATGGTGAGCTATTTGCACTAAGACTATGAGGGTCTTGTTCCTGCTTTGCTGGTGCCCGGCCCTTAGTAAAGATTTGTCTTTTATTAGCTTCCAGGACCCTCAATGGCTGCAGTAATGAGCTTAAACATAGCAACGATTTTGAGGATGGTGCAGGACCAGGCAGCATTTCGTTCTGTTGCACACAGGGTCACTATGAGTCGGAACCAACTCAACGGCACCTAACAACAACATAACCTCCCAAAAGGCACACCCCTCCTTGATTTGGTTTTCTTCTGCTTTAGCCACTTAGACACCATTAGACAAAGGCACAGCCCAGAGAGCCAAATTTTGATACATATAAGGATGAAAATCTCTACTTAGATCTCCCTCCCTTCCATCCTGTATGCTGACAAGTTTGACGAATGCACAGCCACCTCTGAAGCTCAGGCAGTACCAGCCCACAACACGTCCTCGCTGCATAACTCACTCAAAGCCAGTTGAGCCGGAGGGGTCTGGAAGGACCAGTGCCCCCCAACAGGTTTCCAGGTCTCTTGCTGTATCTCTGGCCATGGCTCCAGATTCAAGTAGCTCCACAGCCAGCCCTGATACATACCCTTACCTCTTTTCAATTGTCCTGGGAAAGGGGCTTGAAGCCATGATCAGTTTGGCCCACTTGAGTCAACCATCCTAGTCTCTTGAAACTCTGTCTGATAACAGAGCCCAGGAGAGAGCTCGGAGTTCTAGGAGTGTCAGAAAGGCCTCAGGAGCCTTCAGGGCCTCTGAGTGCAAGATGCTGCATCCTCTGGTTTCCTCTGTGTGGGGATGTGAAGTCAGCTCGCTCCTCCCACTGTTCAGCAGACGCGGCCTCATCTTCACACAAATGTTTCGCTCTATGCTTCGTGTCTGTGAACAAATATCCTGCACTGTATGTCAAGATGAAAGTGAGAGTTTGTAAGCGGCCCCACGCTGCTGCAAGAAACGTTGCCATAAGTTTTGTTTTTGTGTTTTTAAATGTTCTTTGCTTGTTGCTATCTGTCAGCCAGTATTGGCTTTTTTCCCCCCAGAAGTATGGAAGAGGATTCCAACTCATAGCGACCCTATAGGACAGAGTAGAACTGCCCCGTAGGGTTTCCAAGGAAGGCTGTAAATCTTTACAGAAGCAGACTGCCACATCTTTCTCCCTTGGAGTGGCTGGTGGGTTCGAACCACTGACCTTTTGGTTAGCTGCCGGGTGCTCAACCACTGTGCCACTGTGCCACCATGGCTCCTCCCTGAGGTAAGGGGTAGGAGTCCCACTTTAGTCAGGATCCTGAGGCCTTGAGGGGTGAAGTGATGTGGCTAGCCACACAGCTGGGAAACGTAGAGCCAGGACTGGAACCCAGGCCCAACTCCAAACCAACCACAGGCTCTTTCCATGTTTTAAAGTGCTGGACCAAGGGAAGTTCCTAAAATCAATACAAATCATTGATGAAAGACATGCTAATGTCAGAGCTGAAATGATTTATTTCCACTGCCGGTTACTATCTGCTGCAGTCGGGTATTGTCAGCTTGCCGCTGGTCTGCCGTCTCCCTGGAGTGAAAGGAACACTTTTTAAAAATTCATCAGTCTGAGTTTTCAGGCCCGGGGAAGGCTCCATCATGCCCGTCCTCACTCAGTAGTCCCTCGGGGGAAGGGTAATCTTGTGGATGAACTCATCGTACTTCACTTTGCCATTTGGTTCAATGTTTGCTTCCCTGAAAAGTTCGTCCACTGCAATAAATCACAAAGTTTTCAGTTTGGCTTTAGCGTCATGTTATAGGACGTGGAGTTCTTTGGGGGCTGGGGCTCCCCAGAGGTTTTCCCTGCATGCCCAACTGACTCTTCTTGTAGACCAAGAAGTAAACCAGCAAACAGAAAGGGACGACCCACCTCCATCCCCTTAGAGACCACCCAGTGCAATTTTGAGCTAAGTGGGGTAGGGGAGTGTGGTTAGGTTTCAGTCCCTGAAGCCACTCTATGCTTTTTTTTTAAGAAAATATCGTACCCCTTTATCTTTATTTCCGGGAATCTCTGGCCTGGTTTTCAACTCTCACAGCCTAGCCTCTGAGAACCTCAGAAGAAAGGACACCCTCCGCAGCTGCACCCTGGGCCAGTCCAGCCCCAGCTCTGGCCTACCCTTGACCATCCTGCCTTCTCTTACACGTCAGCATTTCCCACCGCCCCTGCCCCCAGACCAAGGGGGGACTTCGTGACAAGTGGTGTCTGCTACCATCACCTCATAAAAAATAGTGTGTTTTGGGGGTGTGGGCAATATAAGGGAAAAATAAATCCCACTTTGTCTAAAGCTCCAAGACTACAGAACTGCCATTGTTTTCACGCGTTGCTCAAAAAAAAAAAAAAAAAAAAATCACTTCATTTGCTTGTTTCTTCTGGTTCTGGATTCTGGGACCAAATAGTAGCTTATCTCAGGCCTTGGCACGAAGCCCTGTTTCAGCCTGTATATCTCCACAGCAACCTCTTCAGGCCGACTCACCTTTGGCTCTTCCGAGCATCCTCGCCCCCCTGCAAAAACGCTCACCATCCTATGGGACCCTGCCCAGCCCTAGACGCTCCCAACACACACAATTCTGGGCAGTTAGAAAATATCCTGCGCTTCTCTGCTTAACCATCCTTGAAAGTGTAATTACTGTGTTCTGTGCCTAAGCTGATACCCAGAGATAGTAGTTCTGGGTATTTTTAGAAAGTTGAAGAGCCTGTAATTTATCTTATTTCACAGAGAAACTTCTACCCATCAGTCTGTTGGTTACACTGTCCCCAGTGGATGTGCCCAACGCTAGCTCCAGCTTTGGCGGGGGCTAGCTCCAGCTTCGGCAGGGGGGTCCCAGCACCCCTTCCAGCCAGTCCAGGCTGTCAGTGCCGCCTTCTGTCCAGAAGAGGGCACATCACTTTAAAGCCAGGTGCTGGAGCCTACAAATGCCATCTGGGTAAAATGGCAGTGCACTGTCTCCTTTTGAAGAACCAGGGTGCTCAGATCAGCCTATTTCCAGGCCTTGGAAGGGAGTCCTGCCTGGTAGTAGCCTTCCGCAGCTGCCCCAAGAATGCTTAATAAAATTGAAGATTTTCTTTTGCTCACTCAGGGTAGAGGACTCCTACTTCTGGTATCATCTTTCTGTCCCCCACTGCAAGAGGAAGCGAAACCTGTCTCCTGGCTTGTCTGGAACATATTACCAGTTTCTTTGAAATGTTTCTTTGCTAGTTAAACAAATGACAGCTGTAGGAAAATGGTGTTTGCTTTAGACAGAGCTCATTAACCACAAGAATTAAGACTCTGGCTGGTCCTATATGCAAACACTAACCCCTGGTACATAAAAGGCCAAGGTGTCTTCAGAACCTAAGAGGGAAGGAGAACCCATGTTTTCCCCTGTTCACATGAAAACAGCCACAATGAAAGTCGAGATTGTGATCTCTGCCAGCCTGAAAAGGCGGGGGGGAGGGAGATGAAGTTGCCTTCTGTGGGGCTATTTTTAATTGCTGTGCACCATGTCTTTGTGACTGCAGATAAAATCTAAACAGGCTGATTTATAGAAAGCCTTGGAGGGAGTACTGTAGCCTCATTCCACACTTAGGAAACTGAGGAGGTTAAGAAACTCATCTACAGTTCCCCAGAAAGTGGGGGTGGGGGGGTGGGGCAGATGCAAACCTGACTCCACACCTGTGCAACCCCTCCATAAACCCCCGCTTTAATGAAAGGCCACAAGTTCACTCAAAATGAATCCTTTTCCCTCTACCAGCTGTGTCCTAGCCCCAGCCCTACCACACCAACCACAGGCAAGCCAGGTGACCTAACTAGAAATCTCAGCCTTTGGAAGTCGGTGGAGCTTTGGGAGCAGACCAGGGATGGCTTCTATGGCA
Organism: Loxodonta africana; assembly: GCF_030014295.1. Lineage (NCBI taxonomy): Eukaryota > Metazoa > Chordata > Mammalia > Proboscidea > Elephantidae > Loxodonta > Loxodonta africana. The sequence continues at coordinate 47,745,467 of NC_087354.1, read as the reverse complement.
GGACCCAGGGGCTAGCCAGGAAATGTCCCCTCAGGCTGGAAGAACACCCACAAATGGCCCAGCTTTGGGGTCAACCTTTTCAGTTTACAAAGGGCTTTCCCAGAGGACCCAGGGCCCTCTACAGCAGGAGAAGGCATGCTGGGTTTCTGGAAGGTGTGAGGGAAAGGCCTCCTGGCGGGGCTCCAGGACAGCAGTACTTGTCCCACTGTCCCGGCAAAGGCTACCGCAGAGTCCCCTTCTGAAAGAGCTTGTACGGCTGAGTCATGAGGAAAGGGACCAAAGGAGCATCTAAATTCGGAAGCTCTTGGCATCGGCAGCAACTTCAGAGGACAGCTGTGCTGCAGGGCTTCGAACTGGTTCAAACCGGTTCAGTTACGAACGATGAAGCAAAATTGGAACAGACTTGAATTTTTAAAATTTGGGTGAAGCAGAATGAGAACCAAAACAGGAAAAATTATGGGTCAAAGCCCTGGAAGGGGAGACTCAGAATAGGTGTGTGAGCCCTTTCAGGAGCCTGATTTGTAAGACTGGATTATTGCCAGGACTGTGGAGCGCTACACACATTCAAAGGCACCATGGCCGGCCACCATCTTTCAGTGGGGCACAGCTGTTTCCATCTCTGTTGGCCAAGAGATTTGGTTGCTATGCAACGTGCATACTGCCCTTGTTTTCTAAGAAGGAGATTAATTTTCTAGTAGAGCTTCAGCCAGTAATTTTTCTTGTTCTGGTTATTATTCACTTACATTTTAAAAATTCGAGTCCATTCATGCATTGTCGGCCATGACTGAACCAAGCAGAACCATTTCAAAGCTCTGCTGTGCTGAGGGAAAAAGGCCTGAGATGGGAGGAGGGATTAGGGGGAGCCTAAGAGATCTGCATTTAAATCCCAGCTCTGCTACTCACAAGCACTCGCTTCACTTCACATCCAGTCTTTATCAGTATAAGGTGGGTAGGAGTCCCTGAGTGGTACAAATGGTCAATGCAGTCAGTTGATAACCAAATGGCTGGAGGTTTGAGTCCACCCAGAGGTACCTCAAAAGAATGGCCTGGTGATACTCTTCTGAAAAATCGGCCATTGAAAACCCTATGGAGCACAGTTCTATTCTGACACACGGGGGGGTCACCAGGAGTCAGAGTTGACTCGATGGCAACTGGTTTTATAAGGTGAGTAACAGTGCTCACAGGGGTGTTGTAAGCATTATATGAAGGCCCGCGCTGAAAGCTTAAACACAGGGCAGGGCCCAAGTAGATGTTCCCACCACATGCTATCTGCGTCGAACCCTCCTGGCAGGGTTTCCTCAGGTTCCTTCACCCTGCCCCTCCCCTCTCACCTCCAGATCCTCCAGGGCCCCGGGTGAGCCCCAGCTCTTCCCCCCGGGCTCCGGTCCAGAGCCCCCCAGTTTGATGTTTGGTCCCAGTCTTCTGTGACATGCATCAACTGTGGTGGTCTACACCACCCAGGTAGCACTGATTTGGCTCTAGTGTCCCCTCCCAACTCCCTACTCCAGCTGTTGGGTGACAGGGTCCCAGGCTGTTACCTTCCTTGTAGGTGAGCTTCTCCCCCAGTTTCATGAGCTTTGACCGCAGCTCAGATGCCATGATGTAGCCTTTCTTCTCCTTGTCTGCCATCAACATGGCCAGGAGAATTTCTTTCTTTGGGTCTTCTTGTTTCATTTGCACGTGCATAATGGTCAGGAAGGTAGAGAAATCCAGCTCTCCATTTCTGTCTAGGAAACCCCCAAACACAGCACAGTGAGCAGCCTGAAAAGGCCAACTAACTGGCCTCCTGCCCAAGTCTTCCCAGCCAGCTCAGGTGCCAGCTAATTCAGGAGGTGCCATGACGGCACCACTGGATCCACTGGACTGGATCTTCCCTATTTAATCCTCCCAACAGTGCTCACTGATTATGGTTACCATCCACCTACTAATGAGACGGAAGCTCAGAGTGTGTGGTATCTTCCCAAGCTGTGGCAGGATCAGGAGGTGGCACCCCCACTCCTTTCCCGCTGCTCCCCTTCTGCCCTGAACTGCAGGAAGGACGCCCACGTGTCCACCCCGCCTAGGCCAAGCTCCATGCTTCCCTTGGCAGCCCTTGCAGACAGCCACGAGGATGGACGGATGACCCCACCTGAGGCCTCAAGCCCCAGTCCCAGCCTGGGTGGCTCACCTGCCTCCCGCCCGCCCCTGCAGCCTCCCCAGCGGTGCCCCTCCCGGGAATGCCTAGAGGCTGCTGCCCAAGCCATGCCGGAAATCAGATCTTCCGCCTGACTGCAACTTCCTGTTTGCAACCACCCCCACCACCGGGAGCTGGAAATGGGCGCTCCCAGGTACCAAACCACTGCCCATCCTATAATCAGGCGCGCTGTCCAGGGCCCAGCCTGGCCCGCCTGCGGATGGGCCTCTGCAACGTTGCTGCAGCCGCTCTGTCGGGGCCTCCGTAACCTTGGCAGATGGTGATCAGCCGTCCGATAGGCGGGAAAACTGAGGTCCAGAGACTGACAAGTGGCCGCGGGCTCCGGGTCAAGTGCTCTTTCCAGGCCATTGCCTCCCCCTGGGCCAGTCCCCCCTTCCTGACTGTCCCAAGACCACAGCAAACAGCTTACTGCCCCCCCCGACCTTTTTTTTTCTTTTTTGAAACTTAGTGTTTGTTTCCGATGATAAAAGTGCAGTACGTTCCCATTGTGGGAAATACAGGAAACCACCGTGAAGGGAGTGAAAATCCTTCACACTTCCATCACCAGAGGGAACCACTTGTAACTTTTGGGGTGGGTTTTCCTCCAGATTTTTTCTGGCAGTAGTGCACAGTTTTTAGCAGGTCAGGCTTTGGAATCAGAAAAACCCGTTCCAGTTCTGGTTCCACCACTGGCTGGAGAATTTGAGCAAATTACTTAAGGGCTGTGCGCCTTGCCCTTCACCACACAGTGGGACCAGGACAGCGCCTACCTCATAGGGTGTCTGAGCCTAGCCTGGCACCTGGCAAGTATTCAATAAAGGGAAACTTGCCTTTAAAAACAAAACTAGGACCACCCCGTTGGCTCTGTTTTTATTATAGGTTTGTGATAAACTTGTTGAAATGCAGACCCCAAGGTCCTCTCTGCACTGGGGGTGTCAGTGGTTGCTGTGAGGATTTGAACAAGCAGAACCATGCTGGACCACCTGGCCAGGTGCCTCCATGGCTCAGTCTTGCCACCTGCCCCTCACACTTCTGAGCTTCCACACAGTCCTCCCACTGAGCCCCTCACCAGGCCCTCAGCTACCGGGCTCAGGGCCCACCTCCCAGCCCAGGCTGCCTCTCACTCACAGCCCGCACTGGCCCAGGTCACTTACCTATTTGGTGAGTCTGGAGGTGCCGCTGCACTTCCCCCGGTGTGGGGCTGGCCCCCAGGCACCTCATCACCACCATCAGGTCAGTGGCTTTTATCTTCCCCCTCTGCTCCTTGTCATACAGGGAGAAGCACTCCTTGTACTCTGCGCACAGCCCCATGGGAAAATCAGCACTGCTCCTTCACCCCTCCGTCCCTTCCCCTCCTCTCCCCTCCCCCCTTCTCCCAGCACCTTCTTCCTCTCCCCTTTCTCCTCTCCTTCCCTTCCTTTTCCCCACACCCTCCTCCTCCCCTCCTAAGGTTGCCAGATTTAGCAAGTAAAACACAGGCCTGTCAAGCCAAATTTAATTTCAGATAAATGATGAATAACGTTGTAGTGTGTCCCAAATATTATATGGAACATACCAGACATGTATTTGTTGTTTATCTGACAGACAGATTTAATTCGGTATCCTGCATTTTCTCTGACCTCTACCCCCTCCTCTCCCAGTTTGCCTTCCCTCCCCTCCCCACTCCCTTCCCTTTCCCCCTCCCTCTGCCTTTCTTCCTCTCTCTCCCCTCCCACAGCTGAAACCACAGTCAAAGCTCCCCTGCCCTCCAGGGCCTGTCCAGGGAGCCCAGGAGCCCAGGCAGGACGCCCAGGCTCCCAGGGGACCTTCGCAAACCACAGTTTATCTTGGATAACAGTGCCTCTGAGTTACTTTGAGGACCAGAAATTCCCTCTGGGAAGGCCTGGCAAAGAGTGGTTGTCACTCCATAAACCGAAGAAAAAAAAAAGAATCAAACCTGACTCCGACTCATGGTGGCCCCATGTGTGACAGAGTAGAACTGTTCTATAGGGTTTTCCTGACTGTCATCTTTAAGGAAAGGAGTGCTGGTGGCACACACTTAAGTGCTCAAGCACTCAGTTTGAACCCAGGCAAGCAGTTCTTTGGGAGAAAGATCTGCTTCTGTAAAGACTACAGCCTAAAAACCCCTATGGGGCAGCTCTACTCTGTCACATGGGGTTGCTGTGAGTTAAAATCAACTAGACAACAATAACAACCTTAACCGAAGCAGATTGCCAGGGCTTTCTTCCGTGATGCCCTAGATGGGTTTGAACTGCCAACCTTTAGTAGCCCAGCGTGAACTGTTTGTGCCACCCAGGGACTGCTCTCCCTCCACAGATGATGATTATTATTACCACAACTGCGAAACTTCTGGAGTCTATTGCTCCAGCCCCCTGCTTCCAGGCTGCTGAACACTTAAACTGTGTCGGACACAGGTGCTGGACCTGTTCTTAAAGACTTCAGGGTGCACTGTCAGAAAGTCCTCCCAGGGTCTGACTGCAATCTGGCTTGCTGCTTTTCCGCTGAACTGCTTTTTTCCTAGTATTGGGTGGAGATGAAGTGGAAGCGGCTGCCAGAGCTAAGGCCTCTCTAGAGCCACAGACTCACAGCCCAGCAGTGCTGGCACTCTGGAATCTACATCTTGAGCCTCTGGCTCCCCACGCTGGGGGCAGAGTAAATCCAGCCTGGGAAACAGGAAAGACCCCATAGCCCCATGGGCAGAGATTCTGATTCAGGAAATGGGGTACGGCTTGCCATCAGAATTGGTTAAAAGCTCCCCAGGTGATTGAATTGACAGAAGGAGCCCTGGTGGCGAACACCATTAAGCTCTTAACTGTTAACCTAAAGGTTGGCAGTTCAAACCTAGCTGCTCCTATAAAGATAACAGCCTGAAAAACCGTATGGGACAGTTCTGCTCTGTCAAAGGAGTCACTATGGGTCCTCAGCAGCACCTAACAACAGGTGATTCTAATCCAATCCCATTTATTTTCCCAAAAAGGCAACTGAGGCCCACAGGGTGAGGCCACTTGCTGGAGCCTCACGGTGAGAATCCTGCTGGCCCAGGCCCTGGACTCTGCCCCCTCGTGATGTCTCTTCTCCTTCCTGCTTCTTACATCACCAACGTGGTTCCTCAGCGGCCTGGACCTTAGCTGATAATAACAACAATAGCAATGCCTGCTGAGCACTTTACCCTCTGGCCCTCATTTGATCCTCACAACTAACCTGTGAGGCTGGTACTATTATTGTCTCCATTTTGCCGATGGGACAATGAGGCGTGAGCCGCTGAAAGCCTGCAGAGCCACCTGCAGCTCAGCAGCCTGACTCGGGGAGCACTGCCCACTAGGCACCACTGTCTCCTCTGTTCTGGGTCAGAGGGTCACCAGAGCACAGTAGTGTGGGGAGGAGAGACTGAAGGAAGCCTCCAATCTCCCCATCCCCCCGCCCTGCTGGGGCCCTTATGTTCCTTAATTAAAGCACTCAGGCCTCCCCACCTCCTCCTGGGTGGCGGGCTTTCCAGTCTAGGATTTCTGAAGGGCCACCAGCAAAAAGCAGCAGTCCCAGTGGGGCTTAGAGACAATTATTGGCCTTTGTGCATGCAGAGAGGCTGTGGTGGGAGGGCCCCCACCTGCTCTTTCAGAACTTTCCAGAGCCTGGGCTTTGGAAGGAGCCCTCGTGGTGCAGTGGTTAAGAGCTCGGCTGCCAGCCAAAAGGTTGGTAGTTTGAATCCACCATCTGCTCCTTGGAAACCCTGCAGGGCAGTTCTACTCTGTCCTGTAAGGTCCCTATGAGTTGGAATTGACTTGATGGCAATGGGTTTTTTGGTCTGGGCTTTGGAACGGGCAAACCAAAGACAGGACCAGGTGGCAGGGGCTGGACCGGCCCCAGGGAAGCAGGACCAGAGCCCAGCCTAAGACCCCACCTTTGGTTCCTACAAAACCTAATTCCCTCCAAGAGGCATTGGCCTTGTAACCTCACATCAAAGAGACAGGTAGAGGACACCCACATATAGGGCTTAAACTCAGCCCTCCTCCTGGTACAGCTCCTAGGGACCCTGGGACTCTCGTGGCCTCCCACCTTGTCCTTCTGTCTGGATTTGCCCAAGGGCAAGGAATGGGCCCACTTCTCTGTGCTCAACCCAATCCTATGACTATCGTCCCCACTAACCAGTGCTGGAAGCCATGGTCACACCCTTGGCCAGAATCAGATCTGACTGTACAGGTGGGCACACCCCCTCCCACCCAAGCCCTGCATCAGCAACTGGGGGCCACTGCCCCTCACACTGGCAGGGCCGGAGCTCAAATGGAGGCCACCTCTCATATGTCTATAATGTTCAAAGTTCTAAAATCAGGCTAACAAACTGATACATTAAATACCGTCTATTTTTTTTTTTTTTTTTAATCTTTCTACCTTGAAAGAGACCTTTTAAAGGCCTGGAAGGCCAGATCTGCACTGAAATAACCAAGGGGCCCCTGAATACTGGCCCCAGCCTCCCGTCTCTGCCATCAAACATACTAGATGGTTTAATACTTTTGTTTGTTGTAGAGTACCTGGATGGTGCAAATGATTAAGCCTTGGGCTACTAACCAAAAGGTTGGGGGTGTGGACCAACTCAGAGGCCCCTTGGAAGAAAGGCCTGGTGATCTGTTTCCAAAAGTTCATAACTATGAACACTTTACCGAGGACAGTTCTACTCTGACACACATGGGGTCGCCATGAGTCAGAATGGACTCGATGGCAACTGGTTTGTTTTTATTTTTGTTTGTTGTTCAGTCAAACGTGAACCCCATGAGGGCAAGGACTTTGTCTTTCCTGTTCACTGCTGATTCTTTAGTGCCTACAACAGGCTGGCACAAAGAAAGGATTCAAATACTTGTCGGATGAAAGAAAGAATCGGGTTAAAAAACTGAATTAAAAAAAAAAAAACTTTAGGCCTTCTCTTTGAAAATGCAGATGTGCCAGGGCAGGAAAAGCTGTCCCCAAAGGCCTAGGACAACACCAGTTGTGTGCAGGTGAATGTTTAATGAACAGTTCTGATGGGAAACCAAACCAAAAACCAAACCCAGTGCCGTCGAGTTGATTCCGACTCATAGGGACCCCTTAGGACAGAGTAGAACTGCTCCATAGAGTTTCCAAGGAGTGCCTGGCGGATTTGAACTGCCGACCCTTTGGTTAGCAGCCGTAGCACTTAACCTCTATGCCACTGATGGGGAAGTGGGTATATATAAATGTGTTCATAAGTTTATTATGGATTTTACCAACATAAGGGATGAAGTCCTTGGGTGGTACACATGGTTAATCGAAAGGTTGGAGGTTCAGGTCCACTCAGAGGTGCCTCGGAAGAAAGGCCTGCTGATCTCCTTTGGAATAATCAGCCTTTGAAAACCCTGTGGAGCACAGCTCTGCTCTGACACACGTGCGTTTGCCGTGAGTCAGAATCAACTCTCCCCCAGGGACATGGAGCACAGAATTTATGAATAATAATAAAATGCATAGTATTTTTTCTTATAAATTACATCTAGTAACTCAATAATCACAATTGAATTTTGCTGACCTCTTGTATCTGTAGCCAACTTATAGTTGTGATTCAACCATAATTTGACAGATGGTGTTGATGCCAACGGAGTCTCCCAGTGAATATACTGTTATTAAATCTGGCATATGAGCTACCGTTAAACTATTTTTCACCCTTTACAAATTATTCATTAAACTGAAACCTTTTTCACAAGCTTCGGCACTGCTGATTGCAATAGAGCTATCTTTTTAGCTTCTTAATAGACGCAGGGATTGGGATATTGTTTGAGTCCCCCGTATTTAATAATGGCTGGGTTTAACAGCTAGCTCCACACAAAGCTCCTGAAAATGGACCAGTCGGCTCCAGCACATACCTGGTGGTACCTGTACCAGCCCAGGGTCAGGCTGGGACACATGCCCTCTGTCCCTCACTCACAGCAGCCTGGTAGGGTGGTATTACTCTCCCTATTTCACAGATGAGAAAACTGAGGTTCAGGGGTGACTGGACCCCAGGTCCTACTGCCTCCAAAGCCCCTGTTCTTCCCTCTCCAGCAGGCTTCCCTGTCCAGTTTTTCATTTATTTATTAAACATTTGTGGAGCGGGTCAGTGAGCCTCAGAACGGGGCTAGCGGGTAAAAGAGGGGATGCTGAGGCTGACAGCTGGACTCCACCCCTGACCCACAGAAGAGGGCCCTCTGTCTGGGCCCTGTGCTTTAAAAGGTCCCGCTCTGGCTTTGGCCCTCCTCTTGGAGCAAGGAGCCCAAGGAGTCTAAGGAGGGTGTCCCTCGAAACCCACCCCTCCACCCCCTGCCCTTCTAGACCAAGCTCTGATACCTGGGACTGTGGAATCCCTGCCCAGGTAACTCTTAACCCACTTCCGGGGGGGGGGGGGTGGGGCTGAGGCACCACAGGCCTGAGGTGACTCTTTGATCCTATTTCCAGTGGTTGGGGAAGGTCTCAGTGAGAAGGCGACGTTTCAGCAGAGATCTAATGGGATGGGATTAATAAAGGCGGACTTTTTTATCAGGCCGGATGGCTGCCCACTGCTGGGATTGCTTCAGGGGCACAGCCTGCAGGGGCAGCTGGCAATGCCTCCCTCAGGCTCCAGGATGGGCCTCTCCCACCAGGGGCTCCGGTACTTTAGCCATGCCCCGGGGTCTGGGCCCCTGGGTCCTGTGTGACCCAGCCCCAGTCAGGTTCTGTGTAACCCAACTCTTCCGTTGGCCTTGTGGAGGTGGAACTACACACCAAGGCCAACTGAAGCCTGGCTGGGGCCGGCAGGTCAGGGAATAAAGTGCTCACACCGAGCTAGGCTTGACAGCAGGGCAAAGGGGACCTCAGAGATCACCTAGTCTTACACCCATTTTACAGATGAGGAGACGGAGGCCCAGAGAGTGGAAGTATCCTGCCTGAGGAGGAAGACCTGGGCTCTCTCCTCTTTTTCAGGCCTCATCCTCAGCTGCTTAACAGTCTTTCCATCCCCTTACTCCCTCCTTCCAAAGAAAAAAATACTATCAGTTTCTGGAGGAAAACCTAGTTTGCTCTCTCTCCCATCACCCCTGCTTGTAAGCCACACTGACAAATATAAAAACCACAGTTCTAACTTTGAGCCCTATCCCCACCTCCACTGAGCCCAAGTCCCCTGCAGCAGCCACCCCTTGCCTGTGGGTGGGCCCAGTATGCCCAACAGCTGCCTTCCTTCTACCGATAAAAAATGAGCAGAGCCAATTGCTTAATGAGACCCATATTTCGCTGTGAGTTGCTAATTAAAGAGCAAACACAACCTACCATTAATCTGGTCCTGGGAAAGAAACTTGGCCTGCAGCAGAGAAGGCAACAGTCAGGGCAGGCCCCCATTAAATCGCTCCCCCTACTCCAGCCCCATCAGCCAGCCAGGGGCACATGGACCCTCACTCACCATCGGTCCTGGGCTCTGGGTGCCACCCTGGGCTCCTGCTCTCAGACCGGTGATCTCCGTTCCCTTTCCTCCCAGCTTCAAGGTGAAAGTCCACCAAGTCAGGTGGAGGCCTCAGTAATAAATCCTCGTTGCTATGGAGACAGGGCCCAACGCCACCGGGGGTCAGATTCCACTTTCCGGTGCACAGCTGGTGCCCCAGTCAGGGCCTGGGAAGGCAAGGAGGCAGGCTTGTTTTGAAGGAAGCAGGACCACAGGGGGCCCTCCCCAGACTGGGGCGCCCCTGCCCTGGGAAGCTGACACTTTGTAGCTAAAATGACAAACAGTGTTGTTCCTTCCTGGGTGTTATGAATGATGTGTGTCCCCACAAAAGGCGCGCCGAAGTCCTAACCCTTGCACTGGTGGATGTGCCCTTGTTGGGGAAAAAGGGCTTTTCTTTGCAGATGTTATCAGTTAAGGAAGTCATACTAGAGCAGAAAACCAAAACCAAACCCGCCGCTGTCCAGTCGATTCTGACTCACAGTAGAACCGCCCCGCAGGGTTTCCAAGGCCGTAAATCTTTATGGGAGCAGAGGATTCCAACGCAGAGTAAATCTTTATGGGAGCAGACTGCCACTACTTTCTCCCAAGGAGCAGCTGGTGGGTTCAAACCACTGACCTTTCAGTTAGTAGCCAAGAGCTTAACCACTGCACCACCAGGGCTCCTTGGAGCAGGGCGGGTCCTAATCCTAGTCCTTTCTGAGCGGTATTTTATAAAGAACAGGACAGACATGGGAAGAGTCACACCCAGAGGGCAGCCCTGTGACGACGGAGGCCATGCATCCACAGGCAGCCAAGGAACGCCAAGGGTCGCCCACTCAGCAGACTCAAGGAGAGAGGCGTAGGAAGGTTCCTCTCTGGGAGCCCCTAGAAGGAACCCTCCGCACCAGCTGGTTTGGACTTCTAGCCTCCAGAACTGTGAGAAATTGAATTTGTGTTCTTTAAAGCCACCTACTTTGTGGTATTTTCTTATGGCAACCCTCGAGGACAGAGTGCCCTGGGCACCCTGCACCCCAAAGAGGTCGGTGAAACACAGAAAGGGGGTGCTGGGGTGGAGCTGGTCCTGCCCTACCCTGCACCTGCCTCCAGGGGACCTTCTCTCTCTCCTGGGACCAGACTGGGTGGGGAGAGGGTACGCTCCTCCTGTGCCTGGTGCGGGATGAGCAGTATATTTAAGGCTCAGGAGACATATTTTGTACGCAAGAGTGAAATCTGTTCAAGACAGCACATCTCAGAACTACATGTCTCTGATTCCGAAGCTGCGGAATGCGGTACTGTAGAAAGGTCACAGACTTTGGGGCTCCCAGATTAGGGTTCAAATCCTTCCTCTGACCTGACTTGCTGAGTAACCTTGGTTGAGTCATTTCTCCTGTCTGTGCCTCAGTTTCCTCTTTGTGCCACATTACAGGGCTGCTGAGAGAATCAAACGGCCAGCACACACCTGCGTCAGTTCCCTGGGGGCAGGGATGGGTGCCTGGGCTGGGGCCTCCAGCCCCTCAGGGGGCTTGGAGGGAAGCCTCCTAGATGGCTTTTCTTCTTTCCCATTCTCTGACTTCTTTTTTCTTCTTTCCCATTCTCTCACTGCCGAAACTCCACCTCTTCCAGCAGAAGCTGCTGACACCCCTAATTTCCTCAGTGGTTTGTGCTGCTCCCCTTCCTCACAAAGGAAGCAAGGGCAGGGCAGGGGTGTTTCCCAGAGCGGCTGGGCTGGGCAGGCCTGTGTGGGCTCTAACCCTCCATCTCTGAGGTCACAGATCCCCATTGTGGGGCTGGAGGCCCTTGCCCGCAGCTGTCTGGTTTGTCTGTGGGGCTCTAAAGCCAGAGTTCTGCCAGGCCACCAGGTCTGGCTGCACAGGTTGTGCCCTGCCTAAGGGCTCCTGGACCAGGGGTAAGAGGGTCCTGGCGAGGAGGTGCCTTGGGCCAGAGGAAGCGATAGCTCTTTAATTTGTACAAAGGAGCGTGGACTGGGGGGCTTGCCTTCAGTCTTCTCTCTCCCTCCCTCCTTCCCTGACCACCTCCATGCGGAAAGTTCTCCTCCTACAAATTGTGTCTCTTGATTTACCTCTTCCCCTCTGTTCCTCCACCCTGGGAATTTCAGTTTGAGAGTTCTGACTCCTCCCTATGCGGTGTGAGAAGGAGGAAAGGCTGGCCCCCCCGCACAGAAGGCAGGAGAAGGAAATGGCAGCCAGATGGGGCCTTGGAAGGGCACTGGGCAGAGCCAAGCCTTCTGGGGAAGCCTGAAGAGAGCACACTACAGCTCTGTTGGCTACACTCACACAGTCTCCCTGTGTTTGGGAAGGAGGGTCCTAGGGGGAAATAAGACATTTATTTCCTTGAGTGGTTTAGGTCAGTGCTGTGCCTGGGGTTCTTGTGTGCCGTCAAGTCAATTCCGAGCCTATAAAACAGAGCTGCCCACAGGGTTTCCCAAGCTGCAGTCTTTACGGGAGCAGATCACCAGTTCTTTTCTCCAACGAAGCTGCTGATGGGTTCAAACTGCCAACCTTCCAGCTAACACCTGAGCGTTTAACCATCGCACCACCAGGGCTTCTGTGCTTGGGGTTACATGCCCCCAAAGGCATCCTAACTGATAGACCCTTGCCAACTGTCTCCTTTTATTTTTACATGTCTCCAAGGAATGTCACACATATGGTCAAAAACGCCTGCCTTGGGGTGGGACTACATGAGAGCACACTACAAAATATAAAGCTGTGTGATCTACGGTAGTGTGTGCGCTGCACCTCAACACCAAATGGAAAACACACACGGAAGACACCTCCAATACCACTGGGAGCCATGAGTTTGTCTCCTTTGTTCTCAAACCCTAGTCTCTCTTGGCTGGGGTAGACACTTCCTCTGGGTCCTTTCCCTCCTGCCCCCACTCTCTGGCTGGAGGAAGCTCTTCCTCCCTCCCGTGCCCTCCCCCACCAGGCCCCATCATCTTCTAGGGGGTTGAGGCGCTCTCGGTGTTTGCTGGTAGCCTCTCTGCCCCTCTCCCCAACTCCTGGAGCCCCAGGAACGCAGGTGTTCTGACACCCAGTCCTCCTTCCTCTCCACCACCCTGCACTCCATTCTGGGCCGAGCTTGTCTCCACCCTGGGGTCAAGTTCTCCCCATGAGGCTTCTCCACTCCTCCAGCCCCCAGTCTGAGCTCTTGGTAGGTTCAGGGAGTGCCTGCTGGGTGAAGGGCACAGATGTGGCCCTCGGAGGTCCGCTGAGCCTTGCTCCTCCCAGGCCTGCATGCCCCAGAGCAGAGGCTCGTGGAGCTTCAGGCCTAATTTGGAAACGGGGTCTTTGCAGATGTAACCACGTGAAGGTTGCACTGGATTAGGGTGAACCCCAAACCCAATGACTGGTGTCCTTACAAGATAAGGGGCACACAAGGGAGAAAGCTCATGGTGACACAGGCAGAGACGGATGTGTCTACAGGCCAATGATTGCCAGCAACCACAGGAAGCTAGGAAGAGGCAGGGATGGATCTCCCTAGAGGCTTCAGAGGGGGCATGGCCTTCATGTTGGCCTTCCAGCCTCCAGAACTACAAGAGAGTAAATCTGTAGTTTCAACCCCCCGCGTGTGTGGTTCTTTGTTACAACAGCCCCAGGAAACTGCTACAAGGACCCACACCACCCTGCTCTGGGCCCCAGGAAGGCTGGGAGCTCAGGGGAGTCGTGGAGTGGTGCTGTGTGGGAATCAATCAGAGATCAGGTTAAAACGCTGACTCAGGAGGTCCCAGGTGGGGCCAAGAGCCTGCACTTCTCACAAGCTCCTGGGTGGACCCAATGCTGCTGATCCAGGGCGCACTTTGAGTAGCCAGGGCCTACTGTGGTGGCTCTGACTTGAGCAGGTGTCAGAATCACCAGGAAGCCCCACTCCTAGAGCTTCTGACTCAGCAGGTTTGGGGCAGAGCATTTCTAACTAGTTCTCCGGCCACCCCATGCAGCTCGTCAGGGACCACACTCCGAGAATCATCAGCCTACAAGCTTCTAGGTGGAGTGGAGCCAGGCTGCCATCAAGAAGTACTTGTAGGGAAGTGTTCTCAGTAAACTCCCCAGAGAGCTAGGGGGGTTAAGAGGGACAGGAATGTCCAAGGCTCAACAACTTGCTGCGATTTCTTTTCCATTCTAAATAGTCACTTCCATGCCTAATTTCTTACTTTTTTTTAACTGATTGCTTATCAAGGCCCCCAAGTTGTAGAAGCTCCAGGCTCCACACAACCAGCCCACCCCTGCTCATAAGATAGTCACCGAGCCCTTCCACGGAGAAGTGTCCTGGAGCAGGGTTTGGAGGAATGGGCCCTCAGTGTAGCGAAGGAATCAAACGAGTTTTCTGTTTGGGGGGCTTCTTCCTGGGCCCAGCATATGATGGTCCCAGCCGTCTCCCATCCAGTGCCGCCATCCCTGTGTCATCTGACGACACCAGCACCAGTGAGAGACTCCCTGGTGACCACAGTGAGGCTGAGCACTTGAATACTAAGAGCCAAGGCCCCAAGGGATCAAGGGAATTGCCCAAGGCCGAGCACCAACCTCCAACAAACCAGCTCTCCTACCTTCCCCCTCAAAGAGCACCCTCTCGGCTTCAGCCTCTGAAATGGGGCTGGCAGGCTCAGGGGGACACCCCAAGGCAGACCTGGAGGCGCCTCTCCCACCTTCCCCCACAGCCCCCAGACTCCCCTGAAGAGGTGTAAAGAAGGAAGACACCGGCTTGTCCCCCACTCGAGAAGCCTATGAGGTGGTATGGAGGGCCAGCAGGCAGTGGCAGTGCCTGTTCTCAGCCAGACAGGAGGCTGGGTAAGCCTTGGGAGTCTGCCCAGGCCAAACCCCAAGCTACCCAGTCCCCCTACCCCCACTTCAGGGAACACCCTCCTGCCTCCCAAGTCACACCCAAAGCAAGCAGCAGCTGCCAGCCAGGCTCCGCATGGCCTTTATTTGCACCTCTCACCCTCCGATGATGATGCAAACACTGGGGAGGATGGTCCAGAGGGAGCCCAAAGGAGGCTGCAGAGGCCTGAGCCCTGAAAGGAGGGGCTGAGGTGCGGGGCTACCTGAGAATTTGAGGAGAGAAGGCTGGGTCCTGGTAAGGCAAGGCAGGCCCTGAGGCCTACAAGCACGTGGGTCAGTGCTGGCCAGGAAACAAGGCTGTGCTGCCTTCAGCTGAGTGCAGCCCGGCCCAGGACTCACTGCCTGGGAGAAGGGCCTGGGGGTTCACCCAGCCCGTCTGCTGGGAATGAGGACTCCGTTTTCTGGGAGCAGGGCCAGGCATGTAGTTCAGGCTGAGGCAGGGCTGACTGGAGAGCCTCAAGGTGCCCACCCCACCCTTTAATGCGTCAGAGAACCTAGTGCAGTGTTTGCGAACCTGGCCTTCAGTGCAGCTCAAACACCTGTGGCCGGCTGACATGAAGGGGGTGCCCCAATTCTCTGGAACAGGAGTAGGGCGACAGGAGCTTCTGGCAGGGGGAGGGAGAGATGGTGGGAGAACTAGTGCCCCCAGGCCCAAAGTCAGGTTTGTGTAGTCAAGGAGTGAGCTGGGCCTCTGGCTTCTGGGGGGCAGGGTAGGGGTGGGGGTGGCTCAACAGCCTGGGGGGACTAAGATTGGGTGAGGGTTTGGGGCATACACACCTGCCAGGTGGGAGGGCAGTGACAGGTAGCTGGGCCTCAAGGACATAACCACTTGTCCCAAGGCTGCCCCAAGAGGACTCCGCAACCCCAGCCCCCTGCCCACCTTGGGACCCTGGGACCATCTGATGCAAATGAGGCCCAGAGAAGAGAATGATCTGCTCAGCAATACACAGGAAGTTCATGGAGCCTATGAACCTAGCCTCCACGTCCGGGGTAGGCCTGAGGGATGAACAGGTGGTGAGGGAACAGGCTGACTCCCCTCCCTGCCTCCACCCCACCCAGGCCTCTCCTGTGTGGCCACCAGTACATGACCCTGAGGAGTCAGGTCTGTGGCCCCAACTCCAGTCAGGCACACAGGAGGACAGGGGACCAGGTCTTGGCCTAGACACTCTTCCGAAAACTAAACTTGAAAGACCCAAACCCTACAGAGACATGACCAAAACAGTGGAGTCTTACGATGCACTCAGTCCACACATACTGTGGCACGCATGCGCGCGCACACACACACGCCTACCTGTGTGCGCAATGCTCTCCTGCCCACGTTCTCAGTCACTGTTGCACACACACTCATGCACACACAGGTACACACACAGCATGCTCAGATGCCCTCCCCGGCCCATCGCCGGCCCAGCAGAGCACCAGCAGCTGGTGCCAGGGACTCAGTGCTGGCTGCTGACATGGAGGGTGTAGAAGGCCCAGGGCTCAGGGACGTAGATGACGCCCGGATACTTCTTCCTGAGCACGGGGTCGTTCCACAGCCAGGCGACCCAGAGCGCCACAAGCAGGAGGGTGAGGGCGAAGGAGTAGAAGAGGAAGAGGCCGTTGCTGTCCAGGAAGAGCCGCTTGCGCTTCCGATGCAGGACGAGGGCCAGCATGGCGAAGAAGGTGAAGATGAAGAGGATAAAGATCTGGCCCTCGGTGACCAGGTACCTGAAGAGGCCAGAGGGTGGGGTGAGGCGGGGGCCGTGACAACCCCGTCCTGCCCGGCACCCCTCCCTGTGCCTGAGAGCCACGCTATCCGCCCAGGCTCAGGGAGCCATGCTGCTCTAACCGCACCCCATATGCAGCATATTGGTTTGCTTAAAGAGTTGCCACAATTTAAACATCGGGAGATTACCCAAAAATGTGGATGTCTGGCTTCTCTGGTCACACTAGGTCCATACTCCCACGTGACAACAGCTGACTAGAGGAAGCAGCTACTCCTTTTAGGGAGAGGATTAATCTGCAGTTTGCCACAGTCCCCACCACTCCCTGTTGCCTCATGTGCTGCCTCCTTGATTCATTTGTTACCAGCTTGTTTTGCTGGCATTTGAGTTTGGGAATGCTGTTCCAATTCACAGAGTTGTTCTTAGCTATCTCCTCAAAGGCTGGGACAGTCTCAGATCTCCCAGAGTTCACTGCAGCTCCCAACACTACCCCCAGCACACAGCCAGGAGCTCAGTAACACTCGGAGGGATACTGAGGGGTCCCTTGGTCCACTCTCCAGCCTCTCGGGAGAACCGCAGTGCTGACCCATCCTATTCAGGAAACGCCAGCACTACAACTTAATGGCTGTATAACCTTGGGGAAGTTACATGACATCTTGGAGCCCTTGTTTTATAACCTATATATAAAAAAAAAAATCCCCAAACCGAACCCGGTGCTGTCAAATCGGTTCCAACTCATAGCGACCCTATAGGACAGAGTAGAACTGCCCCACGGGGTTTGCAAGGAGCGGATGGTGGACTTGAACTCCTACCTTTTGGTTAGCAGCTGAGCTCTTAACCATTGTGCCATAACTGGTCCTACCTCCCCAGGTTACTGCGATGAGCTGTGCACATCTCTCACTTGGACAAGCGTGTCGCTCAGCAGAGGGCTGCTGCTACGACTGTAGCTACCACTGCATCAACATGCTGTGGGGAAGAACCGGGCGGGAGGCTCTTCCCCGTGTCTGACCTCCTTTCCTCTCGCTGTGGTTTGTATCCATTTCTTTGAATCCTGTCTCAGCTGACCCTCTCAGCCAGGAAGGGGCAAGCCCTGGAGGAAACTTTTCATTTTCCAGGAGACCTCCTCTCAGGGAAGGCCCAATACTGACCCAGGTCCTTCCTGTGACACCCACAGTCCCAGGGAATCTGTCCCCTGTGTAGAAGTGACAGGAAGGGTAAGAGCCTGGCTGAGGCCTGGGACATCCATAAAGGGAACGGAGAGCTGGAGGGGAACCAGGCGAGGGCTCCTGAGGCCTTGGAATCCCCCCATGTCTGCTCCCTACATCTCCCTGGTGCTTTACGGCTTACAGAGCCCCTTTCTCTTCCCCCGGATCCTTCCAACTCCTGAGAGGGAGACAGGCAGGTATCATCATCACCATTTCACAGAAGAGGAAACTGAGGCCCACAGGGTTCTACAGAGCTTGGTGTCAGAGGCGGATTCTACTGGCCCCAGGGAGCACTGGGATGCTGGAAGGAGGGGCAAAGAGGCGGGAGGGGCACGAGGACAGAGAGGTTGTGCAACCTCGCTGCTTCCTCCCACCTCCCTGCCACACTCAGGTCTGGCTTCCTGGTAGCACAGAGGTGCCACAAGACACTGTCACATTCCCCACTAGACAGAAAAGGAGACAGGGCCCCGGAGAGGGAGACCCTTGCCCGGAATCACTCGGCCAAGTCTGTGGTGAGTCAGCGTTTCACTGCCGTGGCTCACTGAGCACCCACCCCCACGCCTGCCACAGGGGCAACGTCCTCTCACCAGTAGTACAGGCCACTGGGCACCACCAGGAGCAGGGCTGTCCCCGGCACGGAGCTCTCGGCTTTGGTGGGCGTGAAGCAGCCACTGAAGTACATGAAGAGGATGAGGAAGAAGGGGACGTACCTGCAACAGGGACGCCAGAGCCTTAGGGCCGGCCGGCCACCCCAGCTGCCACCTCCGCCTGGTCCTCTCCGTCCCCATGGCCCATGCCCTGCACCATCCCGTGGGTGTCACTTCATGGTGTACAAAATGCCTGACTTGGATGAGGGTGCTCACCCCTGCTCAGCCTTTCCTGCTCTGGAGACCCAGGGTGGGACACAAATGGAACCAGGAAGACGAGGCCTGCTACCTGAGCACATGCAAATCAGAGGCTGAGGCTATGAGGCAGGGGCCCTGGGATGCTGCGCCTCACTCAGTCCATGTAGGGGCAAGTGTGTGGGGTGCCTTTGTCTCGCACACACCCCCTAAACACAAGCAGCCCCAGCCCCACACTGGCTGAAACAGGTGCGCCCTGCAGGGCTGAGGAGACAGAGGCCCAGGGCTAGGTTAAAAAAAAGAAACCAGCACCTGCTGGCACCCTCTGAGGGCTCAGAAGCCCGCGTGCACTCAGCCCACAGCCTCATCCCTCCCACGCACATACATCTCACCCTAAAGGCACTTGCTTCTCTACCCATACACAGGCCCCTCTTCCCGCACACCTGTCCTGACTCTCACACACCCGTCTCTTAACCATGTTTACCCATCCTCCTGCCTCCCCCTCAGCCACTCCCCACGCTGCCGTGCTCTCTCAGCTATTTCTCCAGGTCTCTGCTCCTCCCTCCCCAACCTTCCAAGGGAAGGGTCTTCCGGCAAAGGCCGGGGAAGAGCTGACAAACACCTGCCCAGAGACCCTGAACCCACTGAGCCAGGAGGAGTCCTCACTTTCCATGTCTGAAGCAGGGCCTGGAAACACAAAGGTAGAGTGTGTGTGAAGTGACAAAACCCTCTCACTAAGGAGTAAAGCTACCCAGGTCCCAGGGTAGTCCTGTCACTCACTGACAACCCTTCCCAGCCCTCCTCTGGCCTCAGTTTATCCTGTGTGAAGTGGAGGCTTGGAACAGATGACCGCTCCCAGCTTGGGCCCTGGATCTCCCATGGCTGAGCCCACATTTCTGGGGTTATCCTCCATACCGCGGGATAAGGTGGGGTGGAGGAGTTTCCCCCCTGGGGTGGGGGAGAGCACAAACAGCACCCTGTACCCCCACACGGCTTCTGTTTCCTCCTTGCCTCCATGTCACAGACCACAAGCCCGATTTGGGTGAGGGGTCCCCTACTTCATCCACACCCGCACTTCAACCATCTGGGGGGTTGTTTTTCAGGGCTGTATCCCCATCGTCCCCCAGCCTCCTCAGGCTCCAGGCTCGGCAAGGCAGGGACGACAGCCGCTCACTGCCCTCTTATGGCCGCCACCGGCACTGCGGGCTAGGAGGAGGCGGGGCAGGGTGCCAGTGCCCCGGCCAGGCTGTGGCCGTGCTCACAGCGCCCTCCCAGGGGAAGAGAACGCCATTGCAGCTGCTCTGCTTGATAGAGGAAGAGAGGGTCCAGAGCCCTGGGAATAGACAGGCTGACTGCATGCACTCTCCAAGCCCAGACGAGAGCCATCACTCACCACATGGAGTGGCCCAGGTACTCGTCATAATAGTAGAGCAGCTCAAAGGAGTCAATCTGCAGGAAGCGGGGGCACAGCAGTTAGGACGGGATGCCCTTCAGGGAAGGTGCCTGGCCCCAAGCAGCCCCTCTGGCCACCCTCCCCGACTCCCTAGCCTCCCCTACCTGCTGTCATTCCCTAAGGCCTGGCCAGCTAACGTGTTATTTCTGATAGGACCTGAGCACCCTAGCCTGGCCAGTTGCAGGGAGGGGGAGGTGGCCTCACCAGCGTCTCTGGTTTGAGATTCTTGATGATGGGGTTCTCGCGTACAGACAGGTGGTGCTGGTAACCACTGAAGAGCAGGCGGTGGTTCACGGAGTCACCCACCAGGTGGATGCTGGCGCCCATGATGAAGGTGATGATGCTGATGTAGATCATGGAGCGGGGCAGGGTCCGGGGGGACCGCTCGATGAGCTGGGGTGCAGAGTAAGGTGTGTCCCAACAGCCCGAACCCTTCCTCCATCACGGTATGTGACACCCTCTGCTTCCCTCCCAACACCTGGGGTGGGATGGGGATGGATGCCACTGGCTGAAAAGTCACTTGGAAGCTGGTGGGTCCCTTTGGTGAGCCCCATGCCAACCTTTAGATTCTCACATGATCCCTGTGAACTAGGTAGGGACCAGGGGGACCAGCATCCCTTTTTCCCAGGACAGAAACAGGCACAGAGGGGCCAGCTCCTTGTCTAAGGTCACACAGGAGCTGGAGGTGACAGGCTCCCAGGCCCCAGGCCCATCCTCCCACTGCTCCAGCTGCACCTACAGCCACAGCGCCCCTGGGTGGCTGCGTGAGGCACTGAAAGGACCCTTCGATTTCTGAGTGATTGGCCCACAGCAAACATGGGGATGGGGGTGCTTCTCCAACTAAATCATTTAACTGAAAAGGCTCCTTGGAATTCTGAGATTATAATCTTCCTGCTTCTGGCGATTTGAGGGATCTCTCTTAAACACTAACTGATGGGGATAGTCGACAGTGGCAGTTGTCTTAAGAGCTCTTAGTTGGAAAAGGGAAAAGCTGGCAGTCCTCGTCGCAGTCACATCAGGGATCCCAGGCCAAAGGGCCCGCTGCCATCTGGTCCCAACCTGCCTTCCCAACCATCCCTGACCTCTCCCTGGGCACCCAATCACTCCTTCCACCTCAGCTTCCCCAAATGCCTTATGGTTTCCCAAACACAGCCTCGTCTTCAGATCCTTCTGCCCTGAGCCTCTTCCATTCACGTCTCAGCACATGGGGCTGAGGGCCACATCAAACCTCCCTTCTGGGGAGGCCTCCTCCGTTCCTCCTGGCCAGAGGCAGTGCCTGACTCCCCTGGGACCCACAGGCACCTGACACCTTCCATGATCACAGCCTTCATCTCCCCCCCAACCCCCGCCCCAACCCGCTGTCAGGCAGGGGAAGAGCCTGATTCTGCTGGACCCAGGGCTCCGCCCAGCTCCCAGCCAGATGTAAGAAGGAAGGGGGATAGGAGATAGGAGGGGAGGGGCTTCCTGAGGAGGTGGGGCCTGGGACTGTACCTTGAGAAGAAGAAAAGGTGTGATGATGTTGTAGGCCATGTGGAAGTAGTCCCCCACGCTGGGCTTGTTGAGCGGAAACCATTCCAGAGGGAACACCAGCTGGAGAGGATGGGAGGGAATGGTGTTCACCCAGGCACAGCCCACGAGACCCCACTGTCTCCCCCCACCCCACCCCATCACACACACACATCTTTTTGTGATCCCTGGGGCTCCTCTTGGCAACTCCAGACAGAAGGTATTACCAGACAGGGAAACTGAGTCCCAGAGAAGGTAAATCAACTTGTCCCCAGTCACACAGTTGATGCAAATCTGGTGCCTGACCCCATGCCCTCTCCTAAATAGATGTCCCAGGACACCAGCCTGGGAGTCAGGAGGTGCCTCTGGGGCTCAGCTATGCCACCAACTTGCTGGGTAACCCTGGGCAGGTCCTTCCCCTCTCTGAGCCTTTCCCATACGTAACACAACTGGGGTGCCCCATGTCATTCGCTTGGACCCTTAGGGCTCTGGCACTCCAGGTCTTATGGTGATGACGAGCTCTCCTGACCACTGGGTCAGCGGCCTGCCTCCCAGGCCAGAAGCCCCACCCCAGGTTTGGAAAGATCCTTTATCTGCTGATGGACCCTTCCAGATTAGGTGAAAGTATAACGAAGTAGAAACAAGCACCTTCTACAAAGCAGCTTCAAATTGTCCACCTCTACCCTGCCTGAGGGAGGAAGGCAGGCCGGGGGCAGCTCCGCCCGTCTGGAATGCCCTCTCTCCCCTGTTCCATCTATCAAGCCCTGGCCTTGTAGGGTCAGTGTGAAGACTACATCACAAACACCCCAAACTGTGCTTCCAGGATGCGTTGGCTGAGAATGTGTGTAATGACTAAGAGTGTCCATCAGAAATTTAACAGGCATCTCTTTTAACTTAGAAATGCCACATTGGACAAAGCTAACCCGCAGAAATAAAACCTCCAGGATACAGGAGTCTCAATCTCTTTTTTTTTTCTCTCACTCTATGTGTGTATCTTTATATCTTTATCAATGAAATATTTTATGACAGTAAAATAAAAGAAATAGGCTGATTCTTCAACCCAACAGGACTAGTAGAATAAATTATGGTACATCTTGACTAAAAACCAAAAAACCCAAACCTGTTGCCATCAAGTCGATTCCGACTCATAGTGACCCTATAGGACAGAGCAGAACTGCCCTATAGAGTTTCCAAGGAGCGCCTGGTGGACTTGAACTGCAGACCTTTTGGTTAGCAGCCGTAGCACTTAACCACTATGCCACCAGGG
Organism: Loxodonta africana; assembly: GCF_030014295.1. Classification (NCBI taxonomy): domain Eukaryota; kingdom Metazoa; phylum Chordata; class Mammalia; order Proboscidea; family Elephantidae; genus Loxodonta; species Loxodonta africana. Next base: position 47,723,039 of record NC_087354.1, on the reverse strand, counting down.
TTTCCCACATCTTGACTACAGAAGGTTAAGCAGCCATTCTGAGAAACGATTCCTTACGTGTACCGACGTGGAGAGAGATGCATGATATCTCCTAAGGCAAGCAAGTTGCAGAATAAGGTGTGAAGTAAAATCTCATTTGGTTAGGGAAAAAAAAAAAAGACAAGGGAAGAAAACCCCTCTGTATGTGTGTGTTGGTATGAGCAGAGAAAGGAGTGGAAGGATGTTTCCCAAACTGTCAGGGGTGGAACTGGAAAGGGGGTAGGGAGGGTCTAACCCATCTCTTTTTTGTATACTTGGGTATGAATTGACTTGTTACAATGATATTACTTTCATAATTTCTAAAGGTTTTTTTTTTTTTTTTAAAGTTATTACTTTTGGGGATATCATGTATACATCTGAAAAGCTCCAGTGTCCACATGAGCCAGGTGTTGATTTACTCTGCTTCTCAGAAGCCTCTCCTGGTTGGGCAAGGCTGGGAGGATCCTCCAAGGAGCCCCACTTGGGTTTACATAGCCACAGCAACTCCGGGCAGGAGGGGGAAAGTGATTTTTCCAGCAGAAGACCCCCATTAGGGCAGCTGAGACCGAGTCCTATGAGCCTGCTCCTGACTCCATCTTTTCATTCCCCAGACACCATAGTTTGGTGGGCAGCTCCTTTAGCCGCAAATACATAAGCCCTGGTGGCACAGTGGTTAAGAGTTCGGCTGCTAACCAAAAGGTCAACAGTTCAAATCCACCAGCTGTTCCTTGGAAACCCCATGGAGTTGTACTCTGTCCTATAGGGTCACTATGAGTTGGAATCAACTCAACGGCAATAGGTTATATTATTATTATCATTCAAGCTGGAAGGGGGCTCAGAGCAATCTTTTTACAGATGAGAGAACTGAAGCCCAGAGGACAGTGACTTGTCCAAGGTCACCCACACACCTGACTCCTGGCTCAGTGCCTTTTCTTTTTTCCTACACTTAAAAAACAATATGACAACATCACACAAAGTCTGCAACAAAGAGAGCCCGTATCTACCATCGCTCCTCCTCCTGATACCACTGCCAGGCAGCCTTTCTTTATCCCTTCAGGTCTTCGGTCCCAGGGATACAAAACCGTTACCAGTTCGCCATCAGTCAGTTTACTTGCCACTTAGGAACCGTTTTCCTCCTTAAACATTAAGTTGTAGACATTTTCTAGGCTGCTCTATATCTCCATAATTCCTGCTTAATGGCCAAATAACACTCCCTATATTGGAAACAGAAACCCTGGTGGTGTAGTGATTAAAAGCTACGGCTGCTAACCAAAAAGTCAGCAGTTTGAATTCACCAGGCACTCCTTGGAAAGTCTATGGGAGCAGTTCTACTCTGTCCTACAAGATCGCTATGAGTCAGAACCAATTCAATGGCAATGGGTTTGGGTTTTTTTTTTTTTTTGGTTATACTGGAAACAGCAGTATTGATTTCCCTCGTCCCTACTGCTGGACACTGAAGTCTCTTTCAAGTTTTGGCTATTATAATCAACACTACAATGAACATCTCTGGGTGCAGAGGCTATCCTCTTCTAGCTCATTACCTCCTCAGGGCAGATTCTCTGAATCAGTCTTGCTGGCTCAGGAAGGATGAACATATTAGGGTTCTTGAAACACACACAACAGTTTAACCTTGTTGGGAAGGGGGTGGGTTCTGGAACCAGAGTACCTGGATTCAGATCCTGGCTCCTCCACTTGCTAGCTGTGAGACCTTGGGACAGTTACCTACCCTCTTTATCCTCAAGTTTTCTCATCTCTACAATGCGGACTATGATAGGATCAATGTGAGAATTGAATAAATTGGAATAAGAGTTCAGAATAGAGCAGGCACTCAATATGTATTAGCTGCCATTTTTACCTCCTGTTAGTCATTCAGTAAAAATGTATCTAGCACTTACCATGTTAGGCACTAATTATTATCTTGCAAAGCTGCTTTCCGAAAGGCCTTTGCTAATTTGCAGTATCACTAGCATGGACGAGGTGTCAACTTCAACATTGGATATTGTTATTTTTGTCACACACACACAAATTAGCAATTTTGTACATGGTGATACCTCATGGAATTTTTTTCACATCCTGTTATCTATCCTTCCATCCATCTATCCATCCACCTATGACAAGTGAGGGGCTTTGGTATCCTTCCAGTATTAACCTCACCCGTGGAGACCATTAGTGTATATCAATGCATGAAGCAGCTGTGGAGGCAAGGAGATGGTTTCACCAAATGGCACTACAAATTATCTGAGTCTCAGAGTCATATATAATATGCAGAACCAGCCTCTACCCTTCATCTTTGGAAGATAATATCTCTAGACCGTGGGGAAGGACTGTGGGAAAACTCTGCTTCCTTTCCCATACTCCTGTTTCAGTGATTTGGTTAAACCTGGTTCACCAGCTTAATATGTGGGCTTATCATGGTCATGGCACACAGGTCTCCCATGCGGGTTGCGGCTTAGTAGGACTGTTCAGGTCCCCCAGTTCCTTGGCATGCTGGCAGCTGCCTCAAAGGCCAAAGTCACAGAGCTAAAGGATCTGAAGACATCCAGTCCTAGTCTCTCAATTTGCTGGTAGGGGAATGATTTGCCTAAGTCCACTTAGATAATATAAGTTACACTAAGTTTCCTCACTCCTGATTAGGGCTCCGTCCACAGCTTCACACTCACCATGGCAATGGGGCGGCCAAAGTCCAGAACCCAGTTCTGCAGGGTGAAGTAGAACCAGAGGTCAAGGTGGAAGGGAGCCGTGCGGGCAGCCTCATCAGCCTTCACAGAGCCGTGCCTGGGAAGAAACCAGACTAGAAGTTCAATTCTTCTCTCCTCCTTCCATGGGACTCTGCCCCTGAGATGTGCCACAGAGAGGGCTGGGGGAGACACAAGATTAAGTTCTAGGGAAAGGATTATTGCTGGAAACACTAGGGTCTGGCCCTGAGGTCAAGGGAGTAGATACCAGCTGCCCTGGCCTTAGCCTCTCTGTGCTTCAAGAAGAAACTGCCCAACAGGGATAATAACTGTTGGACTCTCTCCCCCATGGAATGATGGGAAAATAAAAATAAACAAAGGATACAAATGTAGCTAAAAAATGTAAAACATGACCATGATGATGACAGTTGCTAACCTTTATGGACACTTACTATGTTCCTGGCACTATTGTTAGCTCTCATTTTTCACATGAAGGATATGGTGAAACCATGTGCCAAGAACAGGAGTGGTGTGACATGTCCCCATATTCCCCAGAGTTCTCAGCCAGCACCTGGCTTAAGCTCAGTCATTACTGGCTGATTTAGAGGCTTTCCTCTGTCAATGCAGCTGTTGGCTTTCCTTCTGTAACATTCCAGCACCCTTTTGAGCCAATCCCAAGAATGGTCTGTACTGGACTGGCAGCAGAGCTCAAACAACAGGGAGACAAGCTCTCGGGGGATTTTATCATGCTGTGGTAGCAGGTAAGACAATGGAGTGGGCCTGCCCGAGGTCAACGAAGCCTTACTGTCATCTCTGCTCAGTGCCCCCACATGTCCTGAATGCCACCTGCGTGGTACGCTAGGAGCGTACCTCACCATCTCATCTAATCCTCACGACAACACCAGGAGGCAGGAGCTGTTATCCCATTTTACAGATGAGGATAATGAGGTTTAGAGGGGGTGAATGACTTAGCCAAGGAAACCCATTTAGTAAGGAGCTGCAGTGACTATTCCTTTTGTCGACCTATTTCCAACCCCGTTTCTCCTGGTAAGAGACGAGGTTTCCTTGGCCACAGGGAGGGTCTGTGATCCAGGCTGGCTCAGTGGGACTTTTCTAACTGGAACTGGTGAAACGAGGGATTTAAGCCCAAGGCTGCCTGCGGCCAACGTTCCAGTCTTAAGGGACAGTCAGGTGAGAATCAAGTAGCCCTACGGAAAGAAGCAGGGAGAGGGAAAAAACAGCCCTAAGTGTGTTCAGGTCCCCAGTTTCAGGCATCCCCACTGCCACTGGCTGGTCACATGAGCCAATACACTCCTTTTTGCTAAGGGTGTTGCAGTTCACATTGGATTTCTGTCACTTGCAACCCAGGAGTCCTGAATAGCACAGAATTCAAGCCCAGGCCTATCTGAATTCAAGGCCTGTGTTCTTAAAAGCTCGGTATTCTGCTCCGGTTGTTACAATAAACCACATGGCATATGGTAGAAAGGGCTCACTGAGGCTTGGAACAGCACACAAGGACTGCCTGAAGGAAGGGAGCCATAAAGCATGGATGGGCGAATTTACCCAGACAGGAAAGCAGGATCAAAGGCTGGAGGTGAAAGTGCAGAAAGGCACTGCAAGGAGGTGATGCCTGGCTTACTGGAGGGAGAAGAAAAGGAAGGATTGGCTGGGTCTTCAGACTGGACAGTACTCAGAAACCAATTATGTGGAATTCTCAGGGGCCTGAGATGAGGACCAGCATGGAGACCCCACCCTGCCCCTTCCTGTTGGTGGCCATCAGGGCAAGGCCTCAAAAAGTAGACAATGATAACATCCAGGCCCAAAGAACCTGGATAGAGAAGGGTACGACCCCTCAGTGTTTTGCTCTGGAAACCTCCAAACGGGGCAAAGAGTGGGACGTTTGGCATAAGGAATTAAGAACTTTTGAAAACCTGCAGAAGCACTTGGAAGTGGATCCCTGGCACCTGTAATGGGCTCAGTAACTATTTCCTCCTACACCTTGGGAGGCACCTTGGTCATGGGGATCCCTGTCATCAGTCTAGCGCAGCTGAGCAAGGCAGGACAAAAAGGCAGACACAGGGCAGACATTCAGCTTGGGAATCCAGACTTATCAGCAGGGGACTGGTTTTCTCCTGTTGGGACCCTGACTACAGGAGGCAGGTCATGGAGGGTGAAAGCATACTTTCCTCCAGCTCTGTTCTGGGGATGAGCAACCTCAAGCCTGTCCTGCATTCCTGACTCCACACACTGAGCCCCCGGCCTGGCCAGCCCTAGGTCTCAATCACCAGCAACTGCTGCTGAGAACAATGATGAAAGCACAATGCCAGATAACCTGAAACAAGACTGGCTATACTCTCCTTCACAGCTTTACAAGTCTACCATATGGGGAAACCGATACCATGACAGTCAGACAGCTCATACCATACAGTTGAGGTATTCAAAGCAGTCGGCGGCATCTGCAGGACTGCCTAGCAGAAAACGAAGGGGTCTTATTCTGGGGGAGTCAAGCCGGGACCCTTGGATGGGGACATTAGAGGATTGATTTTGATTCCTCATGAAGAAACATATAAATATCCGACCTGATGGAAAATTTGAACAAAAAGCGAGAAAATGATGGCAAATAATGAGAGAAAAAAATAAAGGCAATTAGAAACTCTAGGAAAAACAAAAGCAACATAGGAAAGCAAGTGTAATCATTGAACATGTAGGGAACACTATTTACATGGCTAAAATAATGCAAATATTGTATGTTGATTTGTCCATTTTTAGAATCAATCCATAGGCGAAACATGGAAGACTATTATTGTTAGAGGACAGCAGATAAATATTATCAACTTTGACAACTTGAAAGTAAAAACACAGATGACAGGAGTTGGGGAAAAGGGTGAGGAAAGCTAGGTTAGACTAAGGTATTAAAAGTCTCCTTTTAAAAGTGGCTTCAGCTCAGCAATGAAGTCACTCCTGAGGTTCACCCTTCAGCCAAAGATTAGACAGGCCCATAAAACAAAATAAGACTAAAGGGGCACACCAGCCGAGGAACAAGGATAAGAAGGCAGGAGCAGACAGGAAAGCTGGTAATGGGGAACCCAAGGTCGAGAAGAGGAGAGTGTTGACATGTCGTGGGTTCGGCAACCAATGTCACAAAACAGTATGTGTACTAATTGTTTAATGAGAATCTAATTTGTTTTGTAAACCCACATCTAAAGTACAATAGAAAAAAAAGTTACTGATTGAAAAAAAAGTTACTGATTAAAAAAAAAGTGGTGAATCAAGAGATACTAGTTGACCAAAAAAGACATAATGGTTTATGTACATCCTCTAAGGCTTCAAAGGTAATTGTTATGGAGTGAATTATGTCCCTCAAAAATTTATGCTGAGTCCTAACCCCTGGTACCCGTGAACATGACATTGCCTGGAAATAGGATCTTTGAAGGTGTTATTAGTTAACATGGATTCATACTGCAGTAGGGTGGGTCCTAATCCAATCTGAGAGATGTCCTATAAAAGAAAAGCCAGACAGACACAGGGGAAAGGCAGCCATGTGAAGATGCATCTATGAGCCAAGGAAATCCGGGGGTTTCCAGAAGAGACAACGAAGGATCTTCCCCTACAGCAGATAGAGTGAGCCTGGCCCTGCTGAGACCCTGAATTCAGACTACTAGCCTCTAGAACTGTGAGACAATAAATTTCTGTTTTTATAAGCCACCCAGTTTGTTTCATTTTGTTACAGCAGCTCAAGAAATGAGTACAGTAACCCATAGAAAAACAAAACGTAATGAAAAAAGAACCATCTTGGAAAGATGGGGGAGGCATCCAAAATCAAACCCATTGCCGACGAGTTTATCCCAACTCACAGCGACCCTACAGGACAGAGTAAAACTGCCCCACAGGGTTTCCAAAAGGCCTTCGAACCAGTTCATTCCAGTTCAGATCCCTGCTGAGAATTTGCATTTTCACTCCCAGGTATACTGAATCAGAATCAACATTTTAACAAATTACCCAGGTGATTCTTACGTATTATAAATTCTATAATCCACTGCTTCACTATCTACTAGTGGTTCTCAGAACCGGTGCCAGAGAACTTGTTAGAAATGTAAATTCTCAAGAGGGGTTCAAACCAGTTTGAAGCCTTGGTTTCCAAGGCTGTCACCTTTATGGAAATAGACTGCCACATCTTTCTCCTGCATAGTGCCTGGTGGGTTTGAACCTTTCAGACAGCAGCTGAGTGCTTAACCATTGCATCACCAGGGCTCTATGGGGGAGGTATAAGTGAGCCAAGTCATACCAGGAAGTCAGTAGGTCACATAAACCAAGAAACAGTCTATTTAAGAGCATGGACTTTGGAGACTACCTGAATTCATATTCCAGCTTTGCTACTAACCAGATCTTGAGCAAGTTATTTAACTTTTTGGCATCAGTTTCCTCATCTGTAAAATGGGGATTAATAGTAGATCTTACCTCAAGGGTTGAGGTGAGTTAATATATGCAAAATGCTTAGAATACTACCTAGCCCACAGAAAGCACTACATTAAGTGTCTGTTATTATTATAAGCCTGTTACTAAAAAATATGAACAGCTAAAGAGGCTAAGGTGGTTGTTTCTGGTGTAGGGAAGGGGTAGGGCTTTTATACTCTGAGTCCTCTGTAGTATTTGAGTTAATCATGGGCATGTGTTACTTTGACTACAATACAAGAAAATGTCTAACAGGGCAGCTGGAAGCTAGAGAGGTACTGAGTGCCTTGATATTAAGGGTATGCAAGCAAAGCATGGATGTAGCAGAGGTAATGAAAGCATCCTAGGAGTTGGGCAGGATGATTCTGCCTTCTGTCTTGTGCAGCAATGATATTGGGAATGGGCTCAGAGGCACCCACTGGAGGGAAGGGGCAGAGACACCCTAGGAAAGAGACGGCCCCTCATGTTATCCCTGGGGAATGCCCTGGCTGGTGGGGGGCTCATGCAGAAGCAATGGAGGACATCACTCGCTGGCAGCCACGGTGGAGCAGTAAGAACAGAAACCAGGAGTCAGAGCCCTGAGTTTAGTTCTTGCCAGCACATGACATACCTCTGTGGGCCTCAGTTTCCTCATCTGTACATTGGAAGTGTTACCTGGCAGCTCACTGGGAGGTTTTGAAGACTGAGTAAGGTACTAGACAAGGAAGCCCCATGCAGGTGACAAAGTGGTGACCATATCTGATACCCATAGGCTGTTCTAACCAGGGTACTGCAGTTCAGGGCAGCTGCAGAACCCCAACTTGATGGGGATACACAACAGAGAAGTCCCTCAGGTAGAGGCTCCGTGGAAGAAGACAGCTGGCAAGAACAGTGGGACCTCCTTGGGGAAGGTAGAAGGCCACAGGGCAGGTGCTGTGGCAGACAGTCTTGAGTGCGCAACTCAGCCTAGGCAAGCTCCTTAGCTCATCTAGGCCTGTTTCCACCCCAGTAAAATAATACCTTATAGGTGAGGCAAGACTTAGATGGTCTAATGGGTCTAAAACACACAGGACATACTCAGTAAATTGTTCCTAAAAGTGAGAAAGAAAACCGAGTCCACAGTCCCTCAGTCCACATTCCCCTCAGCAGCAGGAGAAAGAGCTATTCTCAGCCCAGTCTCTCTGACATCTCACCTTGTCCCAAACCATACCACAAACTTTCTGAAACTGGCTCTAAGCACAACAGTGCTCAAACACCTTCCATGGCTCCCCAGTGCCTACGGAATAAAAGCCACATCCTTAGCTTGCCATTCAGGGAAAGAGCGAGAGTGCAGCAACTAAGGGGCCTAGGGCCCAAAAAGAGGAACTCACTCCCAGGGTTGTGCCCTGCCCTGAGAGTGACTGACTCCTACAATTTTGTGTTCTAGGCACCTCACTCTGGTCCCAGCCCTGTGGCCATTAAAGTCCCTTCACAATTGGGCAGCCTCCGCAGCCACTTCCCTTCACACCCACAAAGCTCCGGCACCACTGCGCCCCTTCTCTTTCCCCAAACTGTCTTCCGGCTGGAACAGCTTTTCTTCCCTATGAGTCCTCTGAGGCCCAGTTCAAGTGCCACCTCCTCCATGAAGCCCTCAGAGATTACCTCTCACCCCCACTTGGGCTCTGTCCCTCCCAGCCTCTACCGGAAGGTGAGCCCCTCCAGCTTCACCCTACCCGGCCCCTTAGTGCCTGGGGCAGTGCTGGGCACACCCAGATGCTTAATGAATGAATGCCTGTTGAATAAATATCTCCGATCAGTAAAATGAGAAGTAGAAAGAATGGAGGGGAAGTTTAAAGGTGGCTTCCGAGCCACCCCTTCCAAATAAAAAAACTAACTCCCCTTGGGTGAGAGAAAAGCCGTTCCTTCTTTCTTCTTTTGGGTGTGGGGAGGGGGGCCAACCACCCTTCTCCACCGAGTCTTTCATTGCGTTCCCACATTCTTGGGTTACCTCTGAGGGAGAGAGCCTCTTAAATAACAGCAGAATCCAAGTCCCATTCAGGACCGGAGGGACCCCGAGAACTTGGAGGTGGCGCCTGGGGTTTGCAGATGCACTGTGGGTCCGAGTGAACGAAGTCGTTCCCCCGGGCCGCCGCCTCCCACCCCGAATTTCCCCTCTCCGTGGGCAGCCCGAGGAGAGGCGGCCCCGGACCCCAGACCCCCGCCCGGGCTCCTCACATTCGGGCGACGGCGGAGCCGGGGACGCTGAACCTCACTGGCTCGGGGCTCCCTACGAAGGGACGGAAGCCGGAGGCAGGGCGCAGGCGAGCGGACGAGGGGTTAGCTGCCAGGGCAGTGCAGGAAGGCCGACTCCAGGGGCGGCTGGCCCAGTCGCGGGCTCCGCTCCACCGAGGGCCCCCGCCACAGAGGAGGGTCTCCAGCGGGGCCCTCACCCCGCGCCGTGGGGGGAAAGCGTTCCCAGTACCCGGGCGCGGAGCCCAGCCCCTCACCCGGGGTCCCGCGCCCACCTGGCCTGCAGTGAAGAGGCGCCCGGCTGCGTGCCCGGGCCTCCCGCCGCTCCCGGGTGCTGCCGCCTCCGCGCCGCTGCCTCCATGACTGCCCGCCCGCCTGCCAGGGCCCCGGCCCTGCTTCTCCGGGGAAGCCACCCGCCCCAAGGGTTTCGCCGCAGCGACTGCGAGCACGCAGCGCCTGGGCGTGCCGGGGGCCCCCGGAGGCGGGGCTAGGCCGGGGCGGGCCGGTAGGGGGCGGGGCGAGCGGAGGCGGGGTGAGCTGGCAGAGGGCGGGGCGGGGGCAGGACGGGGCGAGCGGAGGGAGGCGGGGCGAGCGGGGGGAGGCGGGGCGAGCTCCGCCGGAGAAAGGAGGGGCACCGCGATTGCGGCGTTCACGGCGGGACTCCGGGAGGATGGGCGCGCGCAGCACGTGTGTCCATTATGGGAGCTGCAGGTTTTTAGAGTTTCCTGCGTTGCAGGGGCTGGGAAGCTTTGCCTAGGCTGGCTGAAGCCCAGATATTGGAGTGGGGCGGGGTGGGGACCCCAGGAAAGACTCACCTGGCCCAAATACTCCTTTGGGGAGGAGGCGAGGCAGGATTTCTCCTGTCCTCGGGAACGGGAGGGCCTGGAGGGTTTCATGTCCCTCCCCACTGTGCTGCGCGCCTTCCTTCCTCAGAAGAAAGCTGGGTCTTCTTAAAGTGGCAACTCTGCGGACCTTGACACCGGGAATGAAGAATCTGTGGGGTAGGAGGGCAGGGCCAGAAGACAGTTTTCCCAAGTTCGGGGGTCCAGATTCCACTCCTGTCTTTGTCACTCGGCTTTGTGGCCTTGAAGAAGTCACTTCCCCTCTCTCTCATTCAAACACTTATTAAGTGCCTGCTGTAAGCAGCACACTGTGCTGGGAGGAACGGCTAAACCCTGCTCTAGCTGAGCTTACAAGGAGCCCAGGTGGTGCAAACGGTCAAGCACACGACTACTAGCTGAAAGGTTGGCAGTTTCAACGCAGCCGACCGTTCTGCGAGAGAAAGACCTGGCCACCTGCCTATGGTGCATCTGTACACTGTCCATGGGATTGCCATGAGCCGGAATCGAATGGGCTCGATGGCACCCAACAACAGTAGGGCTTAAAGCTGTATGTGTGTGGGGGGGTGGGGGGAGAGTATTCCTGGTAAGCTAAGGGGAAAAGTTCAGAGTATGTGCAGACAAAGACGTGGAGGGAGTGGGTTCCGACAAGTCTTTTGGAGGACGTCGGACATCCTAGCCATGACTTTGGATTCCTGAGAGTGAAGCCTGAGCTGGAGTCATGCAAACACGCCGGGTGGGGAAGAGTATTCCCGGCAGAGGGAACAGCCATGGAGAGGCCCAGCATCCAGAGAGATGCTGGGGTATGGAAGAACGGGAGAAGTTCAGTGAGAGAAAGCATGCGGGAAGAAAGAGCAACAAGAGTTGACCTGGGGAAGGGACAGGTGCAGATCCTGGAGGGCTTTAATCCTGAGAACAATTCCCTGAGCAGGGAAGTGGCGGGATCATGTTTTGTGTTTGTATTTTAGGCCCATCCCCTGCACAGCGTGGAGGTTGGATGACAGAAGGCAAGACTGGAGACCCCATGCAGCATGTGGGAAGGAGAGAACTGCACGGGAGGTCCCGGGCAGTGACTTGGTAATTGGATGCGGAGTGAGAGAGAGCGGAGTTTAGGCTGTTGACTTTCGACAGCAGGGTGGCCAGTGGAGGCACCCACTGGGAAGTGAGTTAGGGCAGCTTTAGGGTACTTGGGGACTCACCTTTGGACACATTAAGCTTGAGATAGGTCAGGAAGGTTGTTGGTCCCATGAGTCTGAAGCTCAGGTGAGACCCATGAGTCTGAAGTTCAGGTGAGCTGAGCTGATTGACTTGGGAGTCACAGAATATAGATGACAGTGGGAACGTGAGAGGAGAGATGATGACGAAGGCAGAACCTGAGGAGAAAGACTGGGCGGGGCGGGGCAGGGGGGCCAGAATGCCTGGATTTCAGTCCTGGCACTTCTAACTAGCTGTAACACTTGAGTAAGTCACTCAACCCCTCTCAGCCTCAGTTTACTCATCTGTAACGAAGTTTGTTGCATCTACTGCATTGGGGTTGTGATTAAATGAAGTAATGCACCTGCAGTGCTTAGCATAGACCCTAAAACAGGTAGACTGGTTCTTTTCAATAATCCCTGAACCTCAGTTTCTTCTCCATGGTGGGAAGGGTTTGAGGTATGCCTATTTCCATTCTATTTTCTGTCTTTCCTCTTGGGAGGTTTTTCTTGTTTTTTTTCTTCTTCTCTTCATTCAGAACCAGCATGTCCCTTCTCAGCTGTGGGAAGTTGGGGTTGCCTGGTTCATGGACCATTTTCCATCAGCCCCACCCTGGCCTCCAGTGGTGCGTAGGCTACAGCCCAGTCCCCACCCTGGCCTCACTGAAGGAGACGTTTGCTTTATAGCTTTCTTTCATTTGATCCCCACCATGCCATAAGGAGAACAGGTCGTGTCCCTATTCTGCAGCAGAGGAAAGAAACCAAGGCCCTGAGCTGAAGTAGCATACTCAAGGTCAGCTAACAGCAATACTCAGCCCGGATTCCAGGTTTAATCTCAGTGAATCTGATCTACAGATTGAGTATGTATATAGCAGAGAGGAAGAATCAAGGCTTCCCACTCTGACCTCAGTCTCCCTTTCTATGGTGGCTTTGCAAGCTTGCTAAGCTCCAGGGAAGGGCACGAAGTCATGTCATCATGGATTTAATCACACTCAGGGGTGGCTTTCCAGGCATGAGGATGAGGCTGTGTGGAGGGAGCCTTTATGGCCCATTTAATCCTCCAATCCCTTAAATACTAACACATCTGCCTTCTGCCTGGAGCCGGCAGCTGCCCCCCGAGTGGAGGGGGAGTCCAGGCTGGCATGTGGGCCAGACCTCCCTGAAAGATGAAAACTCCCCCAACCTGATGGGATTATCCACCCCTCTCTTTCCCATCCCATTAGGACTCTTTAAAATACCATCTTCATTAGCTCTTAAAATGCATGGAAATTTGTGTGTGTGGGAGGGGGCAGAGTAAAGTTGGTGCCAACTTTTGGGCACTAAGGGGTACACATTTTTAGGGATCTTGCTTGCAACTCTCTGGGGACATGGTCCCTGCACACCAGAAGGACCAATGGTCTCAGCTGTCTGAGCAGCAATTTCAGTGAACAGCATCAGAGAATTTTGCAGCTGAGAAGGTCTTTTGTGGTTACCCAGTTCAGTGATTTCAATTTTCATTCTAGCAGAGGTCCTCATTCATTTTCAGTTACAGCTGTATCAGACTGTTTTTAAAGCACCACCTCCGGTCCTCTCAGCCACACCTGTCTTCCAGGTCCATATCACCTGTTTCACTCCAGTTGCAGTCAAAACTGACTTCACACAGGCACAAGCCAACAGAGTCTTCCCTCACCCCATCTCCCACACCCCTGCCCATGGCACTTCTGGCCTTGGAAGTGCAGGAGTGTCGGACACTCCTCAGGGTGAACCTTTAACCAACAAGACACAGGGACTAGTGGATAATTTCTTCTCTCTGCCTCTTCTTGGATGGACCATCCTGAACTTGAGCAGTTCACACAGCCTCTAACAATCAGTTGGAACCAAGTGGTGGCCAGCTCAGCAATGTACTCTTGTGTGTGCTTTCCATCCTTCTCTGCCTCACTCTCCTTTTCCCTCACTAAAGCTTCCCTGGGATTGCACTCCCTAATAGAGTATTGGAGTCCCTGAATGATGCCGAATTTTGGCTAACAGAAAGGTTGGAGGTTCAAGTCCACCCAGAGGCAATCGACTTCCAAAAAATCAGCCATTGAACATCCAATGGAGCACAGTTTTACTCTGATACACATGGGGTTGCCATGAGCTGGAATCGACTCAACAGCAACTGGTTTTTAATAAAGTATTAGCACACATGCTTCTACCTCAGGTCTACTTCTCAGGGAACCTGGGCTAAGGATGCGCAGTATATAAAACAGATACAAGTGAGGCGACTTTGAGCGAAGAGAAATGGGGCCCTGGGTGCCAACTCTTCTCCCTTTATGGTTTCCAAGGCTATGGCGAGGCATCTCCAGAGGGCTCCCTGAGAAGCCTTTGAGCTCATCCAGTTCCCTCCTGCTGCGGAAAAAACTGAAACCTAGAGCCGCACGGTGAGTTAGAAGCAAAGCCAGGACCAGAAGCCAGTCTCTGCATTCCTAACCCAGTGCTCTTTCTAGGAAATCAATTTAAGAACTTGTGAAATTTTTTCTTCTCCCAAAACACCTTCCCTCACTGGCCTGCCCCCAGAAGGCTTTGAAGGCCCCTGTTTGACTACAGCCACGACCTGGGAGGCATGACCTACAGACCCCTGAACTCTTAAGTGGGGACCCAAGGGGGCAGAGAAAGACGAAATGGGACAAGGGGAAAGGTCAGTTATGCTGGGAGAAAGGCAGTCAGGAAAGGCCTGATGGGGACGTCTAAGGGTGGAAGACAGGCATCGTGCCTGGTGAGAAGGCCACATGAGGACTGGTCCCTAGAGGGCTGGGGTACTGAGGGGAAGAGTGAGGGGCTGCAGAAGGAGATGAGACTGGCTTTACCTGTCAACTGGTTCAGGCTGAAGTCATCTTTAGGGAAGCTGCGAGGGTCACTAGAGTTCACACTGTGGGGAAAGAAAGAGGAGGTGCTTGCCTCAACTTGCTTTAATTAAGATCCTTGTAGCTGAGACTGCTAGGAACATCTGGGGACAGAGTGATGAAAAAAAAAAAAGATTTTATATTATAAGAATGCAGGGTCGTCCTGAGGAATCTAAACATAAAGATGGAGTTGGGCTTCTGAACAGAGAAGAACCCAGAACGTCACTCCCATCAAACGGTTTCTGTGTCGTCCTTCTCTCTCCTTGCTGACTGCCTTGCCCTGCTTCCTAGGGAACATGGCAGCAAATGGCCTCAGCCCCAAGCTTCTCTCTCCTGCATCCCAGAGAGTAAGCTGGATGAGGCTGGACTTGCCTGGGCCAAACGCCCAAGTGCCATAGGGAATTCTGATTGGCCCAGCTTGAGTCAGTGCCCACCCTGGACCAATCAGTGAGGCCGGGCTGTGTATAAATATGGCTGGTCCCTCTCTAACCACACTGACTGAGCAGACCGGAAGAGGGTGGTTTGCTACATTGGCCTTGCGCATGTAAACAAAGCCCAACATAGGAGATTTTGTACTCTTTTCTCTCCCATTAATGGAAATGATCACTCCCTTCGACATATAGGTATAAATTCAGAAGCCTAACCTCCCATTTTGGAGTCCTAGGTAGTGTAAGCGCTTAATGCACTGGGCTGCTAAGCGAAAGGATGGAGGTTTGAGTCCACCCAGAGATGCCTCTGAAGAAAGGGCTGGCCATCTACTTCCAGAAATCAGCCATCAAAAACCCTGCAGAGCACAGTGCTACTCTAACACACCTGGGGTCGCCATGACTCAGAAATGACACCACAGAGACTGGCAACCTCCCGTTACAGCCCAGAGCTGCACTGCTCAGCCACCCCCTCCCATCTGAGAGACACTGAGAAGGTCCTGGGGCCTGCCACTGTCCTGACGTCTTCCTTTTCTCCTTCTCTTTCATTACAACTAACATTTATTGCACAATTTTTTTATGCAAGCCACTGTCAGGGCTTTCTGTTTATTATCTCATTTAATCCTCAAAACAGCCCTGAGAAGGAGAAATAACTTGCCTCAGTTTACCGATGAGGAAACTCAGGCACTGAGAGGCTGAGTCACCTGCCCCAGACACATAGCTAGTCCACGGGGTAGTTGTAGGTGAACCTAGGTCACCTGCCTCCGGGGCCTACACTCTTCGGAACCCACTACACTAAACTGCCTCAGCAGAGGGTCCCTGAAGCCTTGAGGGAGATTTTTCCCTGGCCATGGTGAGCAACAAGTAATATCTGCTTTGAAAACTGCTTAGAAACTGTCAGACCTGAACTGTATGTTGTCAACTTTGGAATAGAATCATCTGTTCAAGTTACAGGAGACCCAGAGCTGTCGGTCTTTAGATTTTGATTTTCCCGGAGGCATCTTCACAGGCCTCGATCTTTTTAAAAAAAAAAAAAAGTTCACTCCAATGGCCGGCCATACTACCCAGTCCCACCTTTGTAGTTGACCCAGTCTAGTGAAGAAGGTGAAGGGTTTGAAGAGATAAACCCTAAATGAAATATGGTCCCACTGAGATTGATTCAGGGCTGTGTCACCTTGGAAGGGGCTGTTGTGATCATTCCCGTTTTAGAGATGAAGAAACTAAGACTCAGGGAGGTTGGGTGGATTTTTTAGATTGATTCATGGCTGTGTGATCCCGAAAAGCCACCCAAGTTTTCTGAGCCTTAATCAGATGTAAAACAGGAATGATCACAACAGCCCCCTTCCAATGTTATTGGGAGATTCAAACATATCAGAGAAGACCTGACAACTTGTGCTCATTGTCCTGGCAGCACAAAAAAGTTTCTGGGTGGGGAGCTCTGGGAAGATGATGCTTAATCCAAAAGAAGCACTAGGTTGGAAGTGCAGGCACCAACCTGGGAGTCCCCTAAGGGAAAGCTTTCTGGGCCCCTCAAATTCCACCAGGTGGCTTGGTGCCTTCTCGTCATAGGCATAACCCTGAATTTTTTCTGGGCTTTGGATCTATGAGCCCCATAAAGTTCTGATTTTAGAGGGTACACTCAGCCTTTTCCACCACAGGCTCAGAAGCAGGTTCTGAGGAATTCTTTTGAGGCTCATTGACCTGCTTCAAAAAGGAGTTTAAGATCAAACTGAAGTCAACTTAGTCTTAGGTTTTATTGAGAGATAAACTATGATAACTTCTAAAAAATCAGCTTTGTTGAGGTATAGTTTACATACAATAGAATTCTTCAATTTTAAGTACAATTTGATGACTTTTGACAATTGTATATTCTCATATAGCCACTACCACAGCCACGATACAGAATTCCATCACCTCAAAAAATTCCCTCGTGGCCTTTGCAGTTACCCACTTCTCCCACTCCCAGCCCCTGACAACCACTGATCTTTCTGTGATGGTTTTGTCTTTTCTTGAATTTCATATAAATGGAATCATCGTTTTGTGTCTGGATTCTTTTACTTAGCGTGTGTCTTAGTTATCTAGTGCTGGTATAACAGGAATACCAGAAGTGGATGGATTTAACAGAGAGAAATTAATTCTCTCACAATCTAGTAGGCTAGAAGTCCGAATTCAGGGTGCCAGCCCCAGGGGAAGGCTTTTTCCCTCTGTTGGCTCTGGAGAAAGGTCATCAATCTTCTCTTGGTCAGGTTGCTTCTCTACGCAGGAACCCCGGGTTCAAGAGACACGCTCTGCTCTTGGCACTGCTTTCTTGGTAGTATGAGGTCCCCATGTCTCTCTGCTTGCTTCTCTCTTTTATATATCAAGAAAGATTGGTTTAAAACACAATCTAATCTTGTAAATTAAGTCCTGCCTCATTAACATAACTGCCACTAATCCCTTCTCATTAACGTCATAGAGATAGGATTTACAACACAGGAAAACTACATCAAATGACAAAATGATGGCCAATTGCACAATACTGGGAATCATGGCCAGCCAAGTTGATACATGTATTTTTGGGGGACACAATTCAATTCATGACAGCATATTTCGTAGTATTCTTGGTAATACTTGGTAATTGATATTTTTTATATTAGTATAATGCTTTTGAGATTCATTCATGTTGTATGTATCAAGAGTTAGGTCCTTTTTATTTATTCTGCTGTCTGGGCGTACCACAGTTTGTCATCCATGCACACCATTTGAAGGAAATGTGCGTTGGACTGTTTCCAGTTTGGGGCTGTTATGAATAAAGCTATATGAGTCCGAATCAACTCAATGGCAATGGGTTTGTTTTTTTTTTTTTTGTAATGAATATAGCTGGTAGGAACATTTTTTTTTTTTTAACTTATGTTTGTTGTCGTCGTTGAGAATATACACAGCAGAACATATACCAATTCAACAATTTCTACGTGCACAATTCAGTAACATTGATTATACTCTTCAACTTGCACAACCATTCTCATCCTCCTTTTCCGGATGTTGGGAACTTTCTTGTACAAGTTTTTGTGTGGACAGATGTTTTCATTTCTCTTGGGTAAATACCTAGGAGTGAGATTGCTAGGTCATATGGTAAGTATATGTTTAACTTTATAAGACGCTGTAAACTGTTTTCCAAAGTAGCTGTGCCATTTCAATGGATTTTTAACCTTCAAAACTTCAGGTGCTCTGCCTGGCTATAGAAGCCAAGAAAGATTGCCTTCTGGGCTATCCAGTGGCAACCACAGCAGTATCATCTTGGTGATGAATGGAGTTGAACATCTGACTCCTGTGGCCTGGAGGTTCCTCACCCCTGCATTGCAGGAAGGAGGCCCTGAACTGGGTCACTCCCCCCAACCCTACCTCTCATCCTTTTTGTCCCTCCATGATCTCCCTGTGCCAAGAGCAGAATCAGGTCAAAGCAGTCTATACATAATACATGAATTATCTGGGAATTAAGTTTCTACCCAGAGCAAAAAGCCCTAGTGGCCTGACTTTAACTATTTATTTGTTTGGCTACAGGATCTCCCATTGAACAATGGGCGAGTCATAATTCTAAAAGGACCCAGCAGACAAAGCTGGATCTCTTTTCCTAGCTAGACAATTAACTAGAGGCAGTTCTCAGTTACCCAGGTGGTCAACAGACATTTGTCGAGCTGCACCAGGCTAAGGCACACACAGGACCAATATTTCTTACAGCCTTACTGTCCTCACCCAACCACTCTACAGGTATTGTCATCACTCTCTCACAGATGGTTAAACACCCCAGGCCTTTCTGCTATGCCATTCCTTCCCTGGAGAACATGAAGGGACTAACACGCATGGAACCAGGCAGCTCATTTTTTCACTCAGGGCATTCCTGGTTGAAAAAGCTGACCATTGCATCAAGCTGTGCTTTTCCTGTAAGGACGTTGTTTGAGTTTATAACTGATTAAGGTCCTGACATAATTGATGATAATGTTGTATAAGCAAAATTATTATAAATGGAAACCTTTATAATAATTAATAAAACTGCACACAGCCTTTACGAAACAGGCATGAAGGCATTGTACATGTTAATTACACAGGGGACCTTATTCAACTGCAAATGTTTTATGCGACCTGAAAAACTTTACTATGCCTTTAATATAATTTAAAACTAATATGCTAACAATGGTGAATGGTGAATGGTGAATATTTAATTAATGTTTAGAAAAGCATTGGGAGAAGAATTTTGATGCTTTGGCCTCTTTGTAAAACTGGCCTTAGATTCCAAAAGAGATGCCTGCTTGCCTTCTCTCTCCCTCCGTCTCTTTCTTTCTTGTTTTTCCTGCACCATTTGTTGAAAAGACTGTTCTTTCCCCCATTGAATAGCCTTGGCATCCTTGTCAAAACTCAACTGACCATATACGTGAGGGTTTATTTCTGTGCTCTTTATTCTATTCCACTGGTCTATATGTCTATCCTTACGCCAGTACCACATTGTTTTTATTACTGTATCTTTGTAGTAAGTTTTGAAATTGAGAAGCATGAGTCCTCCTGCTTTCTTTTGGCTATTCTGGGTCCCTTGAAATTTCATTTGAATTTTGGGATGGGTTTTTCTATTTCTATGAAAAATGTCATTGGGATTTTGATAGAGATTACATTGAATCTGTATATCACTTTGGGTAATATTGTCATCTTAACTGTATTAAGTCTTCCAATCCATGAACATGGGATGTCTTTCCATTGATATAGGTCATCTTTAATTTCTTCCAGCAATGTTTTGTAGTTTTCAGTGTACACGTCCTTCACTTTTTTGGTTAAGTTTACTCCTAAGTATTTTATTCTTTTTGATGCTATTGTAAGTAAAATAGGTTTTTTAATTTCCTTTTTGGTTTGCTCATTGTTGGTGTTTAGAAATACAACTGATTTTTTTTTTAATAATTTTTATTGTGCTTTTAAGTGAAAGTTTACAAATCAAGTCAGTCTGTCACATATAAGCTTATACACACCTTACTCCATACTACCACTTACTCTCTCCCTAATGAGTCAGCCCACTCCCTCCTTCCAGTCTCTCCTTTCGTGACAATTTTGCCAGTTTCTAACCCTCTCTACCCTCCTATCTCCCCTACAGACAGGAGATGCCAACACAGTCTCAAGTGTCCACCTGATACAAGTAGCTCACTCTTTGTCAGCATCTCTCTCCAACCCATTGTCCAGTCCCCTCCATGTCTGATGAGTTGTCTTTGGGAATGGTTCCTGTCCTGGGCCAACAGAAGGTTTGGGGACCATGACCGCCAGGATTCTTCTAGTCTCAGTCAGACCATTAAGTCTGGTCTTTTTATGAGAATTTGGGGTCTGTATCCCACTGATCTCCTGCTCCCTCAGGGGTTCTCTGTTGTGCTCCCTGTCAGGGTAGTCATCGGTTGTGGCCGGGCACCATCTAGTTCTTCTGGTCTCAGGATGATGTAAGTCTCTGGTTCACATGGCCCTTTCTGTCTCTTGGGCTCATAGTTATCGAGTGACCTTGGTGTTCTTCATTCTCCTTTGATCCAGGTGGGTTGAGACCAATTGATGCATCTTAGATGGCCGCTTGTTACCGTTTAAGACCCCAGACGCCACATTTCAAAGTGGAATGCAGAATGTTTTCATAATAGAATTATTTTGCCAATTGACTTAGAAGTCCCCTTAAGCCATAGTCCCCAAACCCCCACCCTTGCTCCGCTGACCTTTGAAGCATTCAGTTTATCCCGGAAACTTCTTTGCTTTTGGTCCAGTACAGTTGAGCCGTGTATTGAGTATTGTCCTTCCTTTCACCTAAAGTAGTTCTTATCTACTAACTAATCAGTAAATAACCCTCTCCCACCCTCTCTCCCTCCCCTCCTCGTAACCACAAAAGTATGTGTTCTTCTCAGTTTATACTATTTCTCAAGATCTTATAATAGTGGTCTTATACAATGTTTGTCCTTTTGCCTCTGACTAATTTCATTCAGCATAATGCCTTCCAGGTTCCTCCATGTTATGAAATGTTTTACAGATTCGTCACTGTTCTTTATCGATGCATAGTATTCCATTGTGTGAATATACCACAATTTATTTACCCATTCATCCGTTGATGGTTGCTTCCAGCTTTTTGCTATTGTAAACAGAGCTGCAATAAACATGGGTGTGCATATATCTGTTGGTGTAAAGGCTCTTATTTCTCTAGGGTATATTCCTAGGAGTGGGATTTCTGGGTTGTATGGTAGTTCTATTTCTAACTTTTTAAGAAAACGCCAAATAGATTTCCAAAGTGGTTGTACCATTTTACATTCCCACCAGCAGTGTATAAGAGTTCCAATCTCTCCGCAGCCTCTCCAACATTTATTATTTTGTGTTTTTTGGATTAATTCTAGCCTTGAATCTCATCGTAGTTTTAATTTGCATTTCTCTAATGGCTAATGATCGAGAGCATTTTCTCATGTATCTGTTAGATGCCTGAATATCCTTAGTGAAGTGCGTGGGTTCATCTCCTTTGCCCACTTTTTGATTGGGTTGTTTGTCTTTTTGTGGTTGAGTTTTAACAGAATCATGTAGATTTTAGAGATCAGGCGCTGGTCGGAGATGTCATAGCTGAAAATTTTTTCGGTCTGTAGGTGGTCTTTTTACTCTTTTGGTGAAGTCTTTAGATGAGCATAGATGTTTGATTTTTAGGAGCTCCCAGTTATCTGGTTTCTCTTCGTCATTTTTGGTAATGTTTTGTATTCTGTTTATGCCTTTTATTAGGGCTCCTAATGTTGTCCCTATTTTTTCTTCCACGATCTTTATCATTTTAGTCTTTATGTTTAGGTCTTTGATCCACTTGGAGTTAGTTTTTGTGCATGGTGTGAGGTATGGGTCCTGTTTCATTTTTTGCAAATGGATATCCAGTTATGCCAGCACCATTTGTTAAAAAGACTATCTTTTCCCCAATTAACTGACACTGGGCCTTTGTCAAATATCAGCTAATCATATGTGGATGGATTTACATCTGGGTTCTCAATTCTGTTCCATTGGTCTATGTGCCTATTGTTGTACCAGTACCAGGCTGTTTTGACTACTGTGGCTGTATAATATGTTCTAAAATCAGGTAGAGTGAGGCCTCCCACTTTCTTCTTCTTTTTCAGTAATGCTTTACTTATCCGGGGCTTCTTTCCCTTCCATATGAAGTTGGTGATTTGTTTCTCCATCACATTAAAAAATGTCATTGGAATTTGGATCGAAAGTGCATTGTATGTATAGATGGCTTTTGGTAGAATAGACATTTTTATACTGTTAAGTCTTCCTAGCCAAGAGCAAGGTATGTTTTTCCACTTATTTAGGTCCTTTTTAGTTTCTTGCTCTAGTACTTTGTGGTTTTCTTTGTATAGGTCTTTTACATCTTTGGTAAGATTTATTCCTAAGTATTTTATCTTCTTGGGGGCTACTGTGAATGGTATTGATTTGGTGATTTCCTCTTCGATGTTCTTTTTGTTGATGTAGAGGAATCCAAGTGATTTTTGTATGTTTATCTTATAACCTGAGACTCTGCCAAACTCTTCCATTAGTTTCAGTAGTTTTCTGGAGGATTGCTTAGGGTTTTCTGTGTATAAGATCGTGTCATCTGCAAATAGAGATAATTTTACTTCCTCCTTGCCGATCCGGATGCCCTTTATTTCTTTGTCTAGCCTAATTGCTCTGGCTAGGACCTCTAGCACAATGTTGAATAAGAGTGGTATAAAGGGCATCCTTGTCTGGTTCCTGTTCTCAAGGGAAATGCTTTCAGGCTCTCTCCATTTAGAGTGATGTTGGCTGTTGACTTTGTATAGATGCCCTTTATTATGTTGAGGAATTTTCCTTCAATTCCTATTTTGGTGAGAGTTTTTATCATAAATGGGTGTTGGACTTTGTCAAATGCCTTTTCTGCATCAATTGATAAGATCATGTGGTTTTTGTCTTTTGTTTTATTTATATGGTGGATTACATTAACGGTTTTTCTGATATTAAACCAGCCTTGCATACCTGGTATAAATCCCACTTGGTCGTGGTGGATTATTTTTTTGATATGTTGTTGAATTCTATTGGCTAGAATTTTGTTGAGGATTTTTGCATCTATGTTCATGAGGGATATAGATCTGTAATTTTCTTTTTTTGTGATGGCTTTACCTGGTTTTGGTATCAGGGATATGGTGGCTTCATAGAATGAGTTAGGTAGTATTCCGTCATTTTCTGTGCTTTGAAATACCTTTAGTAGTGGTGGTGTTAACTCTTTTCTGAAAGTTTGGTAGAACTCTGCAGTATAGCCGTCCGGGCCAGGGCTTTTTTTAGTTGGGAGTTTTTTGATTACCGTTTCAATCTCTTTTTTTGTTATGGGTCTATTTAGTTGTTCTCCTTCTGATTGTGTTAGTTTAGGTAGGTAGTGTTTTAGAAATACAACTGATTTTTGTGTGTTGATGTTGTGTCCTCCAACATTGCTGAATTTGTTTATTAGCTGTAACAGTTTTCTTGTGGATTCTGTAAAAACCCAACCCACTGGTGTGTAGTCAATTCCGAGTCATAGCGACCTTATAGGACAGAGTAGAACTGCCCTGCAGAGTTTCCAAGGAGCACCTGGGAAATTCAAACTGCCAACCTTTTGGTTAGCAGCCATAGCACTTAACCACTACACCACCAGGGTTTCTGTGGACTCTTTAGGGTCCTCTATATATTCGGTTTTTTTATATATAAGATCATGTCGTCTGTGAACCGAGGTAATTACTTTTTCATTTCCAATTTGGATGGCTTTTATTCCTTTTCTTATCTAATTGCTTTGACTAGAACTTCCAGTACTGTGTTGAATAGAAGTGGTAAAACTGGGCATCCTTGTCTTGCTCCTGATTTCATGGAAATGTGTTCAGGCTTTCAGTATTCAGTATGGTCTCAGCTATGGATTTTTTTACATATGGCTTTTATCTGTTTAGGAAGTTTCCATCTATTCCTAGTTTATTGATTTTTTTTTTTTCACGAGAGTGTTGGATTTTGCGAAATGCTTTTTCTGCATCAATTGAGATGAGAATTTTTTTTTTTCCCTTCACTCTATTAATATGGTGTATTATATTGATGGAAGCACCCTTGCATTCCTGGGATAAATCCCACTTGGTCATGGTGTATAATCCTTTTAATATGCTGTTGGATATTGTTTGCTAGTATTCTGTTGAGGATTTTACATCAAAGGATACTGGCCTGTAATTTTCTTTTCTTGTCATGTCTTTGGCTTTGGTATCAAGGCAATACTGGTCTATAGGTTGGATTAGAAAGTGTTCCCGCCTCTTCTGTTTTTTTGGAGAGTTTGAGGATTGGTGTTAATTCCTCTTTAAATGTTTAGTAGAATTCACTAGTGAAGGTATCTTGTCCTGGGCTTTTCTTTGTGGGAGGATCTTGATTACTGATTGAGTCTCCTTACTCGTTATAAGTCTATTCAGATTTCCTATATTTTCTCGAGTCAGTGTTCATAGTTTGTGTGTTTCTAGGAATTTGTCTGTTTCATCTAGGTTGTCCAATTTGTTGGATTACAGCTGTTCATAGTATTTGCTTATTCCTTTTTATTTCTGTGGCGTCCTTATTATTATTATTTTTGATCAGGTTCTTGCTTTCCATGGACAAGATTCACAGGTTCTTTGAACCCCTTGAAATGATATGCAACACATTTTGAGGATATAGGTTTTTTTCTGGAGTCCTGAGCTTTTTATTAGATCCTCAACAACCTCTGTGATACAGCTACAAGTTTGAACCATTTATATCGTTAAGATTTTCTGTTATAAGCAGGGGCATCAAAATTATGACAAGGACTTTAGAGAAGTGTTACAAGTTGGAATCATTCTTTTAGGATTCCTCTAGATCTTTTAGGAGCCCTGGTGACACAGTGGTTAAGTGCTCAGTGGCTGGCCCAGAGGTTGGTGGTTTGAACCCACCAATCGCTCTGTGGGAAAAAGATGTGGCAGTCTGCTTCTGTAAAGATTACAGCCTTGGAAACCCTATGCGGGCAGTTCTGCTCTGTCCTATAGGGTTGCTATGAGTCAGAATCGTTTCGATGGTAATGGGTTTGGTTTCGAGATCTGCTTTTGGGCAATGTGGTAGACTGGATTCTCTGGAGGACTTCTTTCCTATATGACAACTAAATCCTGGAAAAAGAAATACTTTTTTATGCATTGGTGGGTATGCAGCAAATAAGGGAAATCTCCAAGGTTCACACTGCTAAAAGCAAACAAAAAATTGTGAGGTGAAGCTGGAATCAGGAGTGGTGACTGGAAAGCAAAGGAGAAGGTGGGCTGCCCATAGGGCAAATGACGTATCTGCTGCTACTGGGAAGCCTGGCCTTGACAGTGGCAAGGTGTAGCATCTGAGCCAGCCTCCACCTTAACTCAGGTCTCACAAAGGATTGTGCATTGTCACTGTTGCCCCCTGAGGTCTCCTCTGGATCACAGAGAAGACAGGAACTACATTTCCCAGAATCCTCTGCCCATATGTTTCCCGTGGAGAGTCTGCAGATGAGAGGCACTTGTGAGAAATTTGGAAGGCAGGAGACAAGGAGAGGGCATACTTCTCTGAGGTGTTGCAGGTGGACTCAGGGGCAGACATGAGTTCACAGCAGCTTCTGGGTGTGCTTGAAAATCACCTGCTGTGGCTCTGCAGCCTGAGAGCATGGGTGGAGCTTCCCAGAGGCTCTGGAGATTTGGAGTGGTTTCAGGGCAAGCCCTTGAGAACACCTATTTGGGTGCTACAGACTGTGATCCACTAGCCCTTCCAATGGTTGCACAAACCTGTATTTCCCTGTATTCAAACTTCAGACACTTGGTGTGCCAGTTATCAGCTTATTGCCTCTCTGCCCTAGGTTCATTTTTCAATACCTGCTATGTGATTTTGCTGTTGTGCGCTCTTGAGTCAGTTCCAACTCATAACTAAACAGAGTCGAATTGCCCTGTAGGCTTTCCAAGGCTGTAATCTTTATGAGAGCAGACTACCAGGTTTTTCTCCCAGGAGCTGCTAGTGGGTTCAAGATCCTTTATATCGGGCAAAATTTCTTTAAACATATCTCCTTTACAGTGAGTGTGATGTTAATCTTTTTCAGTAGAGGGCCCTGCAGAAGGCAGAGGCTTCTTCTGCTGGTTCAGGAGGCTGCACCTTCAGGAGTGGTGTGGATGGGTGGATTTGTGGTGGTGCTCTGTCCTAGCCACACAGCCAGAATACAGTCACTTGGTGACCTTACCCTCCCTGCCCTGGTGACCACCTTCCTGTGGCCAAGGGATCCCTACCCTCCTTTCTGGAGTCTCTGGGTGGCCTAAACCATTAACATGTTCAACTACCGTTACCTGATTAGGGTCCATGCCCTGGAGCAGTCGAGCCAAAGAAACACACTCCAAACCAGAAAGAGTGAGAAAGTTTATTAAGGAGATGCATACATCACTGGGGACCCAGCAGCAAAACAGCCTGTCTCTGTGGAGTCCCAAAGAGCAGTTTTACATTAGAGCTTATATAGAATCTTACAACGGTTACAAGTGTCTTTGTAGTCCCTTGCCAGACATTCCTTTATTAGGCTAAAGACATACATATCTGATACCTGGGCTCCAACTTTCCTGGGGGGGTGGGGGGTTGTATGTCACAGGTAGTCAGGACAGAACAAAAGGTTATTTGCATCAGTTTAAAACAAAGAACAAAGAAATTAACAGAGGTATGTGAGGAGGCAGGCAGAGGAAGAACAACTTATAGGTTTATCATGCCCTTAGTTATGTTAAGCTCTCAGTTGCCCATTTTAAATAATGAGAAAACAGGCTGGGTGGTATTGGGGGTCACAAAACTGAAAGGCTGGAAGTTTGAGTTCACCTGGGATGCCTCAGAAGAAAGGCCTGGAGATCTACTTCTGAAAAATCAGCCGTTGAAAACCCTATGGAGCAGTTCTACTCTGACACACATGAAATCACCATGAGTTGCAGTCTACTTGATGGCAACTGGAAAAAAACTGGGCCACAATAAGACACCATTTTACACCAACTGTACTGGCAAACATTAAGAAATCAAGTAACACTAAGTGTTGGCGAAGACATGGATTAATGGGACCTCATATATCACAATGCGGTGTACATTGGTGCAACTTTGAAAAACACTTGGGCAATATTTTGTAAAACTGGACCAGGTATATTACAGAGAAATTCTTGTACATGCATAGAAATATTCATTGCAGCACCGTTTACAATAGCAAAAAAATGGAAACTACCAATTGGTAGGAGAATGTATAATAAGTAGCGATATATTTACACAGGGAATAAACTACAGCTATGTGTTTCAACTTGGCCAAACATAATATATGAAAAAAGGCAAGTTGTGGAAAACTACATAAAGTCATGATATGACTTTTATAAAGCTCAAACAAGTAAACTAAACAATATTTTGTTTAGGGATGCGTACACATCCTTAAGTACATATTAAAAGATAAGCAAGAACATGGTAAACATAAAATTTTGAGCTAGTATTGTCTTTGGAGCCCTGGTGGCACAGTAGTTAAGTGCTACGGCTGCTAATCTAAGAGGTTGGGAGTTTGAATCCACCATTCACTCCTTGGAAACTCTTTGGGGGTAATTCTACTCCATCTTCTGGGGTCACTATGAATCAACTGGACAGCAATGGCTATTATCTCTGGTGAAGGTGGGGTGAGATAGGAAAGGAATTTAAAGGTAGGCATATCAATAGATAATGTTGTAGTTTTTAAGTTGGGGTAAGGGTTGCCCTGCATTCATTTCATGTTGCACTTATTCTTTTTTTTTTTTTTTTAAATATTCTCAGCAGATTTTTTTTTTATTGTGGTAAAAAAATATGTAACAAAATATTTGCCATTTCAGGATGTTTTAGACGTACAATTCAGTGACACTAATTATGTTCATCACGTTGTGCAACCATCACCACTATCTGTTTCCAAACTTTTCCATCGCCCTTAACAGAAACTCAGCTCCCCCAGTAATGACTCCCAGGTATACCTTGATGTATCACATTTAAAATTTTAAGTGGCATGTAGTTTCACCTTTTCACCACTACGTGGCAGTCTAATAACATCAGTAAAATAATTCCCGCAAGGGTAATGCTGGTCCCTTTCGGCAGTGTACTGAAATAGCATTCTAGTGGCTAGCTTTGGAGTGCCCGGGTGGCAAAGCGGTTAAAGTGCTCGGCTGCTAACGGAAAGATCGACAGCTGCTCTTCAGGAGAGGGATGTGGCAGCCTGCTTCCGTGAAGATTTACAGCCCTGGAAATCTTATGGGGCAGTTCTACCCTGTGTGACCTCACTACTCCCCAGCAAGTTTTCCCCGTTTTCAAAATGGGTGACAGAACGCCATGATGAACGTGTAAGTTTTTCTCCTTCCTCTGCCTGCCTCCTCCTTCCCATACTTCTGTTAAAGACTTTGTTTTGACCTTATGTTAATGACTTTGTTCTTTGTTTTAACCCGATGCAGATAAGTTTGTTTTGTTCTGTCCCACCACGTGTGACTTAAACCCCCACAGGAAAATTAGAGCCCAGGTACCTGATATGTATATCTTTAGCCTAATAAGGAGATGTCTGGCAGGTATCTTTTGTTACTATCCTGTAATGAATAATTCCTCTCGTCCATACCTCTGGCCAAATAACTACAAAGACACTTCTAACCCTTTTAAGATTCTATATAAGCTCTAATGTAAAATTGAACTGTGTTGCTGCCGGGTCCCAGGTAATATATACGTCTCCTTAATAAACTTTGTTGCTCTTTCTGACTTGGAGTATGTTTCATTGGCTAAACTGCTCCAGGGCACGGACCCTAATCGGGTAACACCTGTCTGTCCTCATAGGGTCACTATGAGCAGAAATTCGACTGGATGGCAGTCGGGTTTTAATAGCATTCTAATTTCCTCATAGGAATACATATAAAAAAGGGCTGTAAATTCTCACTGCAGCGTAGGAAACTATTACTGTGGAATGAATCTTGCACCTATGTGGTCGGGTTTTTGTTTTTGTTTTTGTCTGGCTATGTAACCATTTGTGCAAATTTAGAAGTATACCTGCTTGAATACTTCTTTTTATTTCTCAGAATTCCCTGTTATTTCCCAGGGTTTTCATTCCCAAATTAACAACGTGGAGCATGAGAGTCTTCTTGGTGGCATTTGACAGACACATCTAATGTCTCTTTTGGGGCCGTGTTTTTCAGCACTAGCATTAGAACGACAGCTTAACGAATGTCTGAATGATACTGTTATACAGTAAAACCTGAGAAACCCAGAACCTGTGTAAGGTGGAAACCTGCCAGAGAAGGAAAACTCAAATATTTTCCACTAAAACCAGCGATAGGAAAGTGATAAGACTGCACCCTGTCAAAGGCAGAATACCTGAGACCTGGAATACCAAGGCAGTCTTGTCGAGTCCGGCTTTCACAGGTTTCAACTGTATAAAAGAATATTTAAAATTTAGTAATAACTCATGTTAAAATAGCAACACGTTAGTCACCAAAATCACAGAAATTCTGATGCCAAATATCTGGTTCATGGGAAGTGACACTGGCAAATGTTGGTAGATACTTGTTTTAGCAGCCAGCCTAATACCGCCAAGTGGCAATAGCCTAAATAGTAACTCAGCCACCCACTTCCATTTTCATTTTCTAGACCCGCCCTGTCCACAAAGTCACCACTATAGCCACATGTGGCCATTGAACCCTTGAAATGTGAAGTACTGTCAGTATAAAATGCACACTGGATTTTGACTGCTTGGTATCTAAGGGAGCCCCGGTGGTGCAGGGCTTAAGAGCCAAGGCTGCTAACCAAAAGGTGCCCAGTTGGAATCCACCAGCCAGTTTGAATCCACTAGCCGCTCCTTGGAAACTGTGGGACTCTGCCCTGTAGGGTCACTATGAGTTGGAATTGATTTTCAGGCAACCGATCTGGTTTTGGTTTTTGTATGTAAGTTGTCTCTTAATAATTTTTATGTGGATTTCACGTTGAAACAACAGTATTCTAGATAATGTTGGATTATTATTAAAAATCAATTTCACCTGTTTCTTTTTACATATTTGAATGTGGCTACCAGAAAATGTAAATATGTGACTGGAATTTGCTGCTCACATTATGTTTCTATTGGACAGCGCTGCTCTAGATGTTATCAATACTTGTGATCTCTATATACAGGATCACCTTCATGGGTGTGCAGCCAGAACAGTCTCACAGGTCCCTATGCTCAGAAGGACCCCACACTTGGTTTAATGCTCTGCTGTCATTGTCCTGAAATCCTTAATTTT
Organism: Loxodonta africana; assembly: GCF_030014295.1. Taxonomy (NCBI): domain Eukaryota; kingdom Metazoa; phylum Chordata; class Mammalia; order Proboscidea; family Elephantidae; genus Loxodonta; species Loxodonta africana. The sequence continues at coordinate 47,693,108 of NC_087354.1, read as the reverse complement.
ATCTTTGAGTTTGGTATGTGAAGCCTCATGGGATAATGGAGCATGCGTCAGGGGCTTGCCGCCTTGGCTCCTGCCCTGTCCCGCCTTACTGGGAGCATGTGTACGCGGTGGTCCGCTGCCTGACATCCTTGCGTCCCTGGCCCTGCCCAGCCTCTTCCTCCCCGCTTCTGCCCGGCGACTGCCTGCCACCCTGTGACCTCGAGAGTTGGTGGGTGCAGCTGAGGGAGACTCAGGCGTGCGCGCCCCACGGTGTCTGAGGGCAGGGTGTGGTCGTGGCTTTTCCTTCCCTGGTCTGGCAGCGCTTTAAGTCTGACGCACACCCTCAATCTGGTGCAGTGGTGGCCGTCCCTTGGGGATTCCCCAGTTTACACCCTTGGGAAGGGGAGACTCCGGTCTGACTTTTGCAGTGGCGTGTTGGCCAGGGGTTGGCAGGAGGGGGAGCCCAGGAGCCTTCAGGCTAGAGCTCGCTCACACCCCGCCTAGAGGGCTGGGGCTCCCGGGCGCCTGGGAGGGTCCGCAGGCACTTGCCCCGGGAGTGTTCGCGTGCTTCCGGGCCTGCTCTCTCTTCCCAAGCTTCGTGCTTGGGAAGGATTCCGTCTTCCTCCTTCCAATCTTCCCTAGTCTTTCCTGTGTTTGTGTCTCTGGCCATCTCGAGGCACCCTCTGAGGACAAGCCATAGAGTGCGAATTGTGTGATTTCGGTGATTTTTCCTATGAGTTAAATATTTGCAATTGTAACTGGCGTTGCAAAATGTAAAGATGAAGAGTAAAATTCATGCTAATAATTAACATTTAAAGTTCTTCTTTACTTAGACATTAAGTAGCAAATTAAGAGCACCATACCAAATCAAGAGAGATACCCCTGAAGAAAGGAAAAAGCTTCTTTCCTGCTTTTTAAACAAGGGATCCTGCATCTTCGTTTTGCACTGGGCCTGGCAAGTGAATATGACCGATACTGCCTCTTTCTGTTGGTTCATCTCACTCCATCTAGCACCCCAAATCTAGCACCTCTTTGATTCCAGTGGGACCTACAATCCATTGATCTTAGCATCTTTGTCCTTCACCTCCTACCCTTGTCCTGTCTTCCCTCCTTAAAAATACAAATAAAACACCGGTTGCCTTCTGATACTTGTGGTGACCCCATGTGTGTCAGAGTAGAACTGGCTTCATAGGGTTTTCATGGCTGTGACCTTTCCAAAGCCTTTCTCCTGAGGTGCCTTTGGGTGGATTTGAACCTCCCACCTTTTGGTTGGCAGCCCCATGCTTAACCATTTACACCAACCAAGGACTCTACCTAGCTTAAATTTCATTTTCCACCATTATAGTCACTCATGTGAATACATTCTCAACTCCCTGCCCCTTCTTTCACAATAGTCACCTGGCAAAAGCCATCTCCAGTAAAACTCAACTCTCTGCTCCTTGTAGTCTTTCACTCCCCAGTAGGCTGGCCTGGGGCTCTTCACATGGCCAATCTGGGGTCCCGAAGAGAGGCCAGAGAGTAAGACCCAATGTGCAAGAACTTTTAACACCTGCTTTAGTCATATTTACTGCAGCTGCATTGACCATAGCAAGTCCTATGGCCAAGCCCAGACTCAAAGAGTGGAGAAATAGATCCCACCACTTGGTGGAAGAAGCTACGAAATCGCATTGCAAAGGGGCTTGTGTACATGGTTGGGTAAAATTTGTGGCCATTTTTTTTTTTTTTTTTTCCGATCTACCATAAATTTTAAAAGGAAAGAAAGTGGGTCTTAATGTTTCTCCTCTCAGGAGACATTTTAGTTTCTGCAAATTTGACTACTCTGTACCCAGCAACCTGAGTTAATGGGGTAATAGGAAGGAGAGAGGCAACTTTGTCAAGTCCTTAGATTCTCCAGAATTATGATTGCCTAGTCACCATATGGAAACCCTGGTGGCGTAGTGGTTAAAAGCTATGGCTACTAACCAAAAGGTCGGCAGCTTGAATCCACCAGGTGCTCCTTGGAAACCCTGTGGAGTGGTTCTACTCTGTCCTGTAGGGTCCCTATGGGTGGGAATCAACTCAATGACAGCGGGTTTGGTTTTTTTGGTTTGGATCACTATACATAACTAAAAGTGACTACTCAAAAAAAGAAATTCAAACCTTTAAATATCTGTTGAGGACACTGTTTCATGTGGATTATGACACTTGTTCCTCAGAACAACACTATGAAAACCGGTTGCCATCTGAGTCAATTCTTGATTCATAGCTGCCCCGTGTGCGTCAGAGTAGAACTGTGCTCCACAGGGTTTTCAGTGGCTGATGTTTTGGAAGTAGATCCCCAGGCCTTTCTCCTGAGGCACTTCTGGGTGGACTCGAACCTCCAACCTTTCAGTAGTAGCTGAGCACATTAGCCGTTTACACCACCCAGAGACTCTGCTACATTAGGAGGTAAGCTATATTATTAAGCCCACTTTATAGATGAGGAATTAGAGGCACAGGATAGTTAAAATATTTACATGGAGTCCACAGCTAGGGAGTGGCAGAATCCAGATTTGAACCCACGTCTGTCAGAAACCAGAGCACATAACCACTACGCTGTCTCCTAACTTGAGTGGTTCTTTCTAAAATAAGGGATACCTGCTTCAGGTAACATAAGTGTACCTTATAACTACCATTTTTGAGAAATACATATTCCATAACCTTACTGCTACATGTTGACTACACACTAATTAAATACTTTCTTTAACAAAATACTTTAAAATTTAAGTTTTTTTTTCAGATACAGAGAAATTAAATGTTATTGAATAGCATAGTAATGTTGGACCCCAGACTAGACTGTGTGGTTGTTAGTTGCCATGGTCCTGTGTCATCTTCATGATTGTTTGCATGTTTAAGTCCACTGTTGCTGCAACATGGTCAGTCCACCTCACCAAGGGCCTCTCTCACTTTCCACAACCCTCCGCTTTACCAACCATGGTGTCCTTTTCTAGTGACTGGACTTTCCTGATGACCTGTCCAAAGTAAGCCAGCTGAAGTCTCCTCATCCTCGCTGCTAAGGAACGTTCTGGTTGTATTTCTTCTAAGACTGTTTTGTTTATTCTTCTGGCAGTCCCCAGTATATTCCATATTCTTCGCCAGCACCACAGTTTGTGTAAATTCTTCCTCTGTCTTCGTTTTTCATTGTCCGGCTTTCACATGCCTGTGAAGTGAAAAGACCATGGTTTGGGTCAGGCGCACCTTAGTCATCAAGGTGACGTCTTTGCTTTTAAAAACTTTAAAAAGATTTTTTACAGCAGATTCACTCAATGCAGTAGGTCATTGAATTTCTTGACTGCTGCCTTCTATGGATGTTGATTGTTGATTCAAGTAGAATGAACTTGTTGGTAAGTTCAATTTTTTTCTCCAACATTTATTTTTAGTTTAAATAAAAATTTCCATGAATAAATATATACGCTGTTTTGTGTTTTGCTCTTTTGCTTCCCCCTCCTGGTATGGAGATTGTTCTATATCACTAATACAGAGATAACTCATTCTTTTTTTTTTTTTTTGGTAGCAAAAAAAAAAAAAAAAAAAAGCTTTATTGTTTCTACTTAATCCATGATGTGGGAGAGGGCACCAGGGTTAAAAAGTTGCCTCATGGCTGAGGGAGAATCTCAGACGGAAGCCCTGAGGCCAGGGGAATGCAGAAGGGCCCTTCAAAGGCTGCTTGGGCTCCTGAAGCACCTAGCCATGCTGAGGGTGAGTCTTTAGAAGAGATCCCTGCCCAGCTGGGCTTGGGGGACCTGCCAGCCTGTTAAGGTCAGGTGGCTGCCCATCTTCTTGATGAGCTGCACCTCCTGCTCTAGGGAATGGCTCTCCAGAAAAGTCGCAGAGATGGGGGTCTGTGTGGACTGAACCCAAGGCATGCAGATCCCAAAGGGCTTGGCTCAGGTTCTTCTCCAGGGCCTTTGTGGCTTCCAGAGTGTCAGGGTTCTAACCCACTCATCTCTGGGAGGCTCTGGCATGGTCTGGAAGAGGGTGTGGCCTCAGCGCTGATGTTGCATCTTTAGCAGACACTTGCTCGGCCCCCTCCTGCTTCTCCTTTGCCAACTCTCAAAGAAGTGTCTGAAGCCTTCCAAGGCCACATCCTCGTGTTCAAAATAGAAGTCCAGGGAGAGAGGCCAACTGTAGGAGGCCTGCAGATGCAGGTTGGCTGCCCTTCAGCGGAATAATTCTGATGTATCTGGGAGCATATGGTTGGTCGGCAATAAAGAGCTTAATCCCCCAAAAAAGGTATTAGCTGGTCCTGGAAATGGGATGGCCGAGGAGATGATCTGGGAGGCTTAGAGGAGAGGTTGGAGGGTGGTCACAGGTTGGGGCTTGGGAACCGGGGGTGTTCCGTCCAGTCCAAATACCCTTAAGCAAAAGATAGATTCACAGGCCCACCTGATTTGCTTATCTCATTCTGTTTAATAACTATACGATACTCCTTGGTCTGAAAGTTCCTTAACTTATTCATTCCATTCTCCTTTAAATTTTTATATATTTTTTAAAGTATAGTGTGATATAGGTAACAAAAAACTTGCTGTTTCAATGTTTTTGACATGTAGAATTCAGTGATGCCAAATACCTTTATCACGTTGTGCAACCCTCACCACTACCCATTTCTGAATTTTTCTGTCATAACATTCCTCTTTTAATGGACATTTAGGTTGTTTCCAACCTTTTGCTAAATTAAATAAGGCTACAGTGAACATCTTTGTACACACACCACTCTGCATGTGTGTTGAGTGTATCTGTAGGATAAATTGTGGGTCAAAGGAAATGTGCATTTTCTAAGTTGATAAATATTACCAAATTTCTCTCCATATGGCTTGAGCCACTTTACACAGCCTCACAAACACTGTCTCAACCTTTTTGCTCTTTGGCAATATGGTAGATAAAAACGGAATTTCCATCAGTAAGAATGAATTTCATCAAATATGTTGAAATTCATGAGTTTGTAATGATGGCAAAAAAGAAAACAAGCCTCACTGGTCACTTCTGAAGGATGCTAGGGAAAGAATTCACTGTTTTGAAAAAAAATTGGAAAGCAAAAGAATCAAGTGTAACCTGCCTTTTCAATGTAAACTGTATCTCAGGATAGCCAAATATTCGATGAGAGGAAGTTTTCCTTTACAGAAGTATTCCAATTCTTAAGTAAAGAGGGAATAATGCAACTCCTGGTGGCTTAGTAGTTAAGAGCTATATAATGGAAAAAATGGTGGCATGGTAGTTAACCTCTACGGCTGCTAACCCAAAGTTCGGCAGTTGGAATCCACCAGGCGCTCCTTGGAAACCCTATGAGGCAGTTCAGCTCTGTCCTTTAGGGTCTCTATGGGTCGGAATTGACTCAACGGCAACAGTTTTTGGAAACCCTGGTAGGGTAGTGGTTAAGCGCTACGGCTGCTAACCATGAAGATCGGCAGTTCGAATTTACCAGGCTCTTCTTGGAAACTTCGTGGGGCAGTTCTCCTGTGTCCTATAGAGTTGCCACAAGTCGGAATCCACTTGATACCAATGGGAAGGAAAAATAAATGTAGGCAACGGTCATCAACGGCTGCAAAAGCGATACAAAGGGAGAGACAACTAGACCTCTGTGCCTCCCTTTAGATCACAACCCCACTTATAAAGTGTTCTTGTCTGAAAGGACGAACCTGAATCTGATCAAGTCCCTAGTTATAACTACCAGTTACCAACTTACAGAAAATATAGGGATAAGAAGGACACGTTAAACAACATACTAAGGGGATGCAATCAGCAAAATCCAGACTATAGGAGACTCTATGGGACAGGTAACCTAGTCTCTTCAATAAATGTATTAAAATTTTTAAAAAGAGGAGGGAGAGAAAACCTCGAATTAAAATATTTAGGAAATATAGCCACTAAATTCAATATGAACTTTATTTAGATTCTGATTTAAACAACAAAAAAGTGCAATATAATTTATGAGTCAATTGGAAATTTGAAGCTGAATAGATATTTAATGATATTAAAATATTAATTTTTTAGGTATGTCATGATGATATTACAGTTAGGTTAAAAATTTTTTCTTTTAAAGGTATATGCTAAAATAATTCCTGGTGAAATGAAACAACATCTGGCATGTGCTTCAACATAATACAACGGGAGGAGGGCTAGGTATGGGTGAACCAAGACGGACTAGGACTTGAAAGATTACTGAATCTGGATGAGGAGTACTCTCTGATTTTGCAAGTGTTTGAAATTCACCCCTCCCCCGCCCTCAAAATGCATTTAAAAAAAGAGGATGAGAGCAGAGTAGTTGGAAACGATGAATACAGGCAACTCCTTTTAGGGATTTTGATATAAAAAAAAGAGCCAGAAAAGGAAAAGGAAAAAAGTCAATAGCTAGCAAGGAAGTTGGGTCAACAGAAGAGTTTTTTTTTTTTTTTTTTTAAAGAAACTTAATCACTGGGGAATTATATACATATAATGGAGCATTGGTGGCACAGTAGTTAAGTGCACAGCTGCTAACAGAGAGGTCAAGGAACTCACCAGCCACTGCAGGAGAGAGATGAGGCAGTCTGCTTCCATAAAGACTACAGCCTCAGAAACGCTGTGAGGGCAGTTCTATCCTGTCCTATAGGGTCCCTATGAGTTGGAATTGACTCAACAGTGGGTTTGGTTTGGTTTGATATGCATACAGGAAAGTGTATAGCTTGAACCATCACTAAATAAACATCCCCTTATATGAGAAAAGAAGGTATTTTATTGAGTTTTTTGGTAAATATTTTTGTTGAAGTATAATTTACATACAATAAAGTGAATAAACATTAAGTATACTAGGCTCAGAAACCCTGGTGGCATAGTGGTTGAGTGCTACAGCTGCTAACCAAAGGGTCAGCAGTTCGAATCCGCCAGGTGTCCTTGGAAACTCTATGGGGCGGTTCTACTCTGTCCTATAGGGTCGCTACGAGTCGGAATCGACTCGACGGCACTGAGTTTGGTGTTTTGGTTTTATGCTAAGCTCAATGAATTTTACAAATGAGTGTCCCCATGTAACCAACCACCCAGCTCAAAAATAGAACATATCCATCTCGTAAAAAGACCAGGCTTAATGGGCTGACTGAGACTAGAGGGACTCCGGAGGTCATGGTCCCCGGACTTTTTGTTAGCCTAAGACTGGAACCATTCCCGAAGCCAACTTTTCAGGCAGGGATTGGACTGGAGTACAAGATAGAAAATGATACTGGTGAGGAGTGAGCTTCTTGGCTAAAGTAGACACATAAGACTATGTGGGCAGCTCCTGTTTGGAGGGGAGATGAGAGGGCAGAGGGGGACGGGAGCTGGCTGAATGGACATGGGGAATACAGGGTGGAGAGGAGGAGTGTGCTCTCTCATGGGAGGGAGAGCAGCTAGGAGTACATAGCAAGGTGTGTGTAAGTTTTTGTATGAGAGACTGACTTGATTTGTAAACTTTCACTCAAAGTACAATTAAAAAAAAAAAAGGAACATTTCCAGAATGCCAGGAATTTTCTTTCACATTCTCCCTACCCCCCATCAAAATCCCTTGCAAAAAGCACCTTTCTTCTGACTTCTATCACCAAAGTTTACTTTTGCCTGCTTTTGAACTTCATATAAATGGAATCATGCAGTAGGTATTCCTTCTACAAAAGTGCGTATACACAAAAGTGCCTATACATAGAAGTGCATATATACAGATAGTGTATATACATAGGAAACCCTGGTTAAGAGCTACGGCTGTTAACCAAGAGGTTGGCAGTTCAGATCCACCAGACACTCCTTGGAAACTCTATGGGGCAGTTCTATTCTGTCCTATAGAGTCGTTATGAGTTGGAATCGACTTGATGGCACTGGGTTTGATTTTCTTGGTTTGGTATATACGTAGGTGTAGAGTATAATTTTGTTTTGTGTATAGAGATATGTACTAGTAAATCGTTCTGATGTATGAATATAACCAAACCTATTGCTGCTGGACGTTTGGGTTTTTCCAGTTTTGGGCTGCTACAAATAGTGCTGCTATGAATGTCCTTAGGTACATGTCTTTTGGTACACATATACACCCATTTCTGTTGAGCATTTATGTAGGAGTAGAATTGCAGTATAATAGGAGATGCCAGTTTTTCAAAGTGACTGAACCAGTTTATATTTCCACCAGCAATGTGTGAGTGCCAGTTGTTCCCCATCTTTACCAACAATTGATATTATTAGTTTTTAAAAGTTTAGCCAGTCTGGTGGGTGGATGTTGGTATTTAAGAATCATTTTATTGTGATTTTCTCTGATAACTAATGATGCTGAACTCTTTTGTCATATGCTCATTGGTCATTTGGATGAACTCTTTTGTTAAGTGCCTGTTCAAGTCTTTTGCTCATTTCTCCCATTGGTACTCTGTCTTTTAAAAATTGATTTGTAGGTGTTCTTTATATATTCTAGATTTCAGTCCTTTGTTGGATATGTATATTACAAAAGTTTTCTCCATTTGGTGGCCTTTATCTTCACTGAATGGTGCTTTTTGATGACCAGATATTTTTAAATTTAAATGGGGTCCGGTATGTTAAACATTTTTTTTATGTCCTGTTCAAAAAGTCTTTCCCTACCTCAACTTCATGAAGGTCTTCTCTCATGCTATCTTCTAGAACAGGTGACATAAGTATATACAGTGGGTTGTGTCACAAGACAGAAACCAAGGGCCAAGCCCCAGCACTTTTTGAGCAAGCAGCAAACAAGGCCTTCTGGTTGCCTAAGTGACTAGCTACAGAAACTGCTCAGAGTCAGGCAATGGGTGAGCCCTGGAGAGTGAGAGGTATGCTCTCATACATTGCTGGTGGGAGTGTAAACTAAATATATTTCTGGAAAATAATTGGGCTATATATATATTTTTATATGTATTAAACATTAAAAATCTGTTAAGCTGGTAATTTCATTACTAGAAATTTATCCTTAGGACAAAATCAGATATATAGACCAAAATGTAAGTGAAAAGATGCTCATGGCAGCATTATTTATAATAGGAACATTTTTCAAAACCATCTGAATGTTTGAAAATCAGGCAATGGTTATAGAAATTGTGGCACAACTGTACTGAGAATTTCAGCCATTATGAATTGTGATAACAGACTGTTTGGTGACATTGGGAAATACCTATGATTTGATGTAAAATGAAAAAAAAAATGATAAAGAACTCTTTACATCGTATGGCTCTAATTTTGCTTGATGAACTGTGTATGTATATGGGCTTGGAAAAAAAAGACCAGTTGGAAATTTGATGAAAATTTTATTGCTAGGATTACCATTCAATATACATATCTGAAATTTTCTTATTCACGTGTTTTAAGTTTTTTCTAGTATTCCTTAATAAGTGTGTTGCTTTGTAATAAGAGAAACAAATTATTTAAAAAACAACTCAAAATCAAGGTTATTTGTGTGAAAGTGCTTTGAAAATCACATTGTGCTACACAGATGTGAAATGTTACTTGCATTTTTCTGGAGCTTTAGAGGCACAGGTGGATTCACGTTTGCCTTAGTCATCTACACCCAGAAAAACCAAACCCAGTGCCGTCGAGTCGATTCCGACTCACAGTGACCCTATAGGACAGAGTAGAACTGCCCCATAGAGTTTCCAAGGAGCGCCTGATGGATTCGAACTGCCAACCCTTTGGTTAGCAGCCGTAGCACTTAACCACTACACCACCAGGGTCTCCCTTAGTCACCTAGTGCTGCTATAATAGAAATACCATCAGTGGATGGCTTTAACAAACAGAAATTCATTTTCTCACAGTTTAGGAGGCTAAAAGTCCAAATTCAGTGTGCAGGCTCTAGGGGAAGGCTTTCTCTCTCTCTTTTCTCTGCTCTGGAGGAAGGTCCTTGTCTCTTCAGCTTCTGCTTCCTGGCTCCTTGGAGACCTGCCTGTGTCTTGGCATCTATCTTACCCCACCTGCTTTTCTGCTTTCGTGAATATTTTTTATATCTCAAAAGAGATTGACTAAAACACACCCTACCTAAACCTGTCTCATTAATATAACAAAGACAACCCTTCCCAAATGGGATTATAACCACAGGCATAGAGGTTAGGATTTACAACACGTATTTTGGGAGAATGCAATTCAATCCATAACAACATTTAAATCAATAAATTTGACTTCAAGGAAGAGAAATTGGTCAGTGGGCAGCAATGTTTTGCACAGTTCCTCAAGCGGCCCTCCCTTGCCTTGCTTCTCCTCCACCTCCCCCTGCATCCCAGCAGCCCTGAGTCCCGCCTGGTTCCAGCCCCTGTTTGTTTTTCTTCTTTCCCTGGATCTACCGCCCAGCCCTCCTTCCCCTGGTAGGAGTCTGTCTGGTCTTGTCTCCTGGGCTGAATCATGCCTCAGAAATGGAAAAAGCCTCAAGGCCAGGGCCTGTTGGTGTTGAAAAGCTGGGGCCCAGCTTTTTGGATGACATCAATGCACATAATGAGGGTTTCACTGCAGATTCCAGGCTAGAGAGCAGGCACGGGTGGTGCCATGTTTACAGGCTTCTAGGCCTTGGTCCTGAGGGAATGCTAAGCAATACGCCCAAGCATAGGTGTGGTATGATTTGAGGGCATCCTATGGTCTCCTGGACCTCAGGGTCTCTGCTGGGGTCTCACTCTCCTCCCCTCCTGAGATTGCCATTAGAGAATCTGCTTTGCCGGTGAAGACAGCTAGAAGAAGACATAAAGGGCTTTTGTTAAAGGTACGTGGACCACATGGGGCAGCATCAACATGTCCTAATATTAGGACTGAGGTTCGAATCAGACAGGCTTGGATTTGGATCCCAGCTCCATAATGCTTGGGGACGTCGCTTGACGTCTCTGAGCCTGGGTCTCTTCAACTGTGAATGATGTCAAAAAGCACTTACATTCACTAAGGATATGCCAGGCAGAGTTCTAGGCACCTTTCTCATATTAACACATTTGGTCCACACAATAACCTTATGAGGCAGGTTATCATCGTGCCCATGCTACAGATGAGGAAACTGAGGCACAGGGCAGCTAATTAACTTGTGCAACGTCTCACAGGTCAGCACTAGAGTGAACCAGGGTAGTTTGGCTCCAGAGTCTGTCCTTTTAGCAACCATGCTTGGGAGCCTCACTATAAAATGGGGATAAAAATAGTAAAAACAAAAAACAAACCCTTTGCTGTCAAGTGGATTTTGACTCATAGTAACCCTATAGGACAGTGTAGAACTGCCCCATAGGGTTGCCAAGGCTGTAAGCCTTTAAGGAAGCAGACTGCGCATTTTTCTCCTGTGGAGTAGCCGGTGGGTTCCAACTGCCAACCTTTTGCTTAGCAGCCAAGTGCTTAACCACTGCACCACCAGGGATCCTTAAAGTGCTGTATAAAAAACCCATTTTCGTTGAGTCGATGCCAACTCATAGCACCTCCGCAGGGCAGAGAAGAACTGCTTCACAGGGTTTCCAAGGAGTGGCTGGTGGATTCAAATTCCTGACCTTGCTGACATTTTGGTCAGCAGCCGTAGCTCACCGTAGCTCTTAACCACTGTGCCAACAGGGCTCCAAAGTACTGTATAGATGTGTAGCTGTTATTAGAAAGAATAAGGGTCCCAAGAAAGGTAAAAAGTGGCATAGAGCTCAAGGCAAAATCAAGGAAGATCTCTGGGCTAAGATGGTGTTTGCTCGGGATTTGACCTGTGCTCCTGGAAGAGCATTGAGGACTGTCCTGTGTGTATGTGTGTGTGTGTTGTGATCAGGACCTCAGAAAGCCTTGGGGGCCTACAGCCTGGGTCTTAACTGCAGAAAGCAGACTAAGTGGGGGCAACTCTGAGAGGGGCTCAGTCTTGGGTAAAAGAAGGCACAGGAAGTTGGTAGCCGGGACAGTGAGACAACGTGGAGTGGTTACGTGCACGGGCTGGGAGGAGAGGTCAGACAGCCTGCATTCAAATCCTGACTTTCCACCATACTGTAGTTATGAGGCCATAGGCAAGCCACTCAACATCTCTCTCTGTCTCAGTTTCCTCATCTGTAGAATGGGAATGACAGTATGTACTTCAGAGGCTTGTGCAAATTTAACATACTAATCCGTGTATAGGAGTCCTTGGGTGGTACAAACAGTTAAGCACTAGACTACTAGTCAAAAGGTTGGCAGTTCGAACCCACCCAGAGGTGCCTCGGAAGACAGGCCTGGCGATCTGCTTCTGAAAGATCTCCGTCTTGAAAACCCTATGGAGTAGTTCTATTCTGCATACACGTGAGCCAGAAAAACAGTAACAAACAACAATAGCAACCTGCGTAAAGTGTTTACTATGATGTCTGCCACATAGTAAGCACTCAATAAGAGCTAGTCATTGTTATTTCTAATCCCAGGGACCTGATTGGTACCACTATCCGGGTAGGAATGGAGTTAGAACAAAGCAGACACGCATCTGCTTCACTCTACTTTCCTGGTAAAACTAAACTGCGCAGAGGAGAATTGGTTTGGGAAATAATACAGACTAACTGGCCCTCTTCTCCACTCTAGGTTTTTGCCAATCACTAGATCTGCTTTCCAGGGAAAGACAAGGAGAGTGAGAGGCAGGGGAGGTGAAGGCCAGTGAACTGCCAGTCCTCTGAAACTGGACTCATAGAAACTGATCATCAGTGGCTTTCTGGTCACCATGCAGATTGAGACGGCAGATTGAGACGTTTCCTTTCATAGCTTTGTTGGAACTTCTGAAGCCTTGTTAATTAGCTTCCCCAGCCCCTTGCGGAGTGAGGATTTATTCTCCCTTCTCAGAGACAGACACATTCTTGTGAAGAAAATGCAGATGGGGTGGGGAGTCCTTTCTTAGACAGGTTAATGGCACAACAGAGGGGTGGCTGCTGGGGTAGAGTTAGAGGGAAGGAAACTGATATGTACTGAGATGCTCCCTCACAGGACCAGACCCTGCAAAGGAGATTTCGTGTCCTCAACCCTGCAAGCTCAGTATTTATAAACCCCATTTTACAGATGAGGAACTTGCCCAAGGCCACAGCTAGTCCATATAGACTTATAGATGGGAGTTCAACCAGATTTATTTAAGCTCAAGAGTCATCCTTTTCCATTATAGTACATGGGAGGCTTACGGGATGGGATTTAATTATGTTCCCCTAAAATACGTGTTGGAATCCTACCTTCTGTTCCTGTGGATATAATTCCCTTTGGAAATAGGGTTTTCTTTGTTATGTTAACGAGGTCATATCAGCATAGGATGTGTCCTAAACCGAATCACTTCTGAGTTGTAACGAGCAGCATTAAAAAAAAAAAAAAAAAAAAAATTGCCGTGATTCAGACTCATAGTGACTCTATAGGACAGAGTAGAACTGCCCCATAGAGTTTCCAAAGAGCACCTGGTATATTCAAACTGCTGTTAGCAGCCGTAGCACTTAACCACTACACCACTGGGGTTTCCACCAAGGTATAGCGCAGACACAGAAATAAAGAAGCATAAACGAGGGAGACAGATGCAATGTGAAGATCACCAAGGAAGATCCTTGTCTCAGCTTCTGCTGTACCTAGGGTCACTGTGAATTGGAACTGACTTGATGGCATCTAACAACAGCAACACACTGTGGGAAAATAAATTTCTGTTCTTCAAAGCTACCCACTTGTGGTATTTCCATTACAACAGCACTAGGAAACTAAGACAAGGACTAAAGCCAAGTATCTTTACTGGTATTCAAAATGACATTTTGCATGCATTTTATACAAAATCCAAGATGCTGCATTAATTCAGAGCTGTAGGCTGGGCACAGGCTGGCTTAGAAAAAGGAATCACCCACAGGAGGCCCAGCCAGTTCTGCTCTTAAGCCACTGCCCAATCCCCAGGAAGTAAACTGCTGGAGATGCCTGATCCTGTCTTTGGTCCAGGTGCCTTTTGTTGTCTTCAGCAAGTCAGTCTCCATCGGGATATAACTACTCAGGGTTACAATTTACTATTGTTTGGTTACTTGGTTTCTTTTGGTCAAAAGGGAAGGGAATAGGTCAGAAGCACAAGGAACTATTTCTGGGCTCTGGCCTTTGGAAAAGCAGCCCTGTTCTGTTTACACATCCTTTTTCCAGATTTGCACAACCAGACCAAAGAGACATCACCCTCCAAGCCCAGGTAAACAGAGGCGACCAAAGAGTCTCCAGTCAGCCAATAGCTATTGAGCTCTTAGGAGCCCAGAACCCTGTATTAGGCAAATGCAATAAATATAGATGAAAAGAGTAGAAATTGTTCCCGGCCTTAGGTTACTGGAACAGAGGTGTATTTCAGTCTGGGGAGGAGGCCACTCGGTGCAAGCTCTGAGTCCCTCTCTGGTGTGACTCTTGGTCCAGCCATCCCTCCTAGCACCCTCCAGGTTACACCACCAAACTGAAGAGGGGAGGGCAAGAGAGGAAGAAGGAAGTTTCCCACCTGGCAATGAAGGTCTGGATGAATCAGGTCTGCTTCAGAAAACAAAACTGGGAGAAAGGGTTTGTGTCCGGACTTTCAAATCACCTTTGTCTTAGTCATCTAGTACTGCTATAACAGAAATATCACAAGTGGATGGCTTTCACAAAGAGAAATTTATTCTCTCACAGTCTAGTAGGTTACAAGTCCAAATTCAGGGTGTCAGCTCCAGAGGAAGGCTTTCTCTCTCTGTTGGCTCTGGAGGAAGGTCTTTGTCCTCAACGTTCCCCTGGTCAAGGAGCTTCTCAGGCATAGGGACCCCAGGTCAAGGACGTGCTCTGCTCCCTGCACTGCTTTCTTGGTTGTATGAGGTCCCCAATTCTGCTTGCTTCCCTTTCCTTGATAAAAGGTGGTGCAGGCCACACCCCAGGGAAACTTCCTTTACCTTGCCTCAGGGAGGTGACCTGGGTAAGGGTGGTGTTACAATCCCACCTTAATCCTTTCAACATAAAATTACAATCAGAAAATGGAGGAGAACCACACATGGCCTAACCAAGCTGACACATTTTTTGGGGGGGGACACAATTGAATCCATGACAACCTTCTTCAAAAAGTCAGGAGAAGCAGGATGCAGGGACATAAGAGCAAAATGCTGTGAGGAGAGGGTCTTTTCTAGGGAGGCAGTCACTCTTCTATGGCCAACAGCTGTCACACTGCAGGGGTGGACGGAGGAAGAGCAGATGAGGCGCCTCCTTGCTCTACAGGAGCCAGGGTGAATTGGAACTCACTTGAGGAGGGAGCCCCCAGGTCACTCATCCAAATGTCACTGGCACTCTGCCCTTTCTGTCCTTGAGTTCACCAAGACTGTTCCCTCCTCAGGGCCTTTGTACTACATCTCTTCTGCCTAAAATACTGTCTGTCCTTGTCACTTGTCCTCGAGTTTTTCCCAGACTATCCAAACTCAGTTAGCCCCCCCCATCACTCTGATTATTTGCTTCTTAGGAAATGGCCAACGATACTAATGCAAACAGGCTTCTTGATCATCTGCTTACTTGTTTATTGTCTGCCTCCCTCACAACACCACAAGGCCCTGGAGGGAAAGGGCTGTGTCTGGTCTATCACTGAATTCCAAGTGCTGTGAGACCCCAGTGCCACAGTAGACCTCGAGTATTCGTTGGATAAATTATCTTTTCAAATTCTAACAGCCTTGTGAGGTATGTGGGGAAACCTTGGCTCTGCGAGGAGGCTCAGGATGGGTCCTGCTCTGTCTCAACACAGAACGCCTCTTCCTCCCTAGGACACCTCTCCCCTTGCCACTGCGGAAGCAGCTCCCCTTGGTTCCCGCCTTTCTCAAACACATTTTCCTCTCCAGGGAGGACGGGCCCGACTTCTAGTGCCTTCCCAGTCTGAGCCCACGGTCTTCGTGCCCTCCACATTTCAGAGGTCCCAAAATGCTTCCTTTTCCTCCAAAATGGACCAGCAGCAAATTCCCTCCCTGGGTAGAAAGGGGTCCCTTACTGTCTATGGTAAGATGCGGGTGGGCTCCGTAGCCCACCGGTAGGATGGATTCTGCGCGCCCACTCCATCCCGTCCCTATCTAGAGACCCTCAGGGTGGTGTCTGGAGTGAGGAGGGGGCTCGAGGCGTCAAGGACACTCAGGACACCTATGCCGGAGTTGGTGAAGGGCCGACTCCGCGCGGCGGAACCTTTCTTCACCACGGCCTGGCTTTCCCGCCGGTCAGCTTTGGAGGAGGCACTCCACCTAACCGTCCCTCCCGCTCCCAAGCCCCGCCCCCCGGCCTGGCGGCGTAGGCTGGCCTTCCTCCCGCCGGGAGTTCCGGGGCTGCTGCTGCGGGAGCGTTCCGCGTCGCCCCGGTGCCCCGGGCGTGGCTCCCCGAAGCTGTCGCCAGCGCCCTGCGCTTCAGCGCTCTGGTGGGCGAGGCCCTGCAGGTTTCCCCCAGCCAGAGAGGGCGGAGAGCAGCGGCGGAGGAAGTTCCAGGCCGTGGGCCGGCGGACCGGGTCGGGCGAGACGCGCCCGTCGCTCGCCGTCCGGGGCGCGCGCGGCCCTCGGGATCCCGCCGGCGCCCTACGCGGGCACGCGCCTGTCGCAGCCGCAGGGAGGAGGGGCTCGGCCTGAGGCCCGGGCGGCGGCCGCCATGGAGCTCCCCTCGGCCCAGGGCCGGCGCCCGGGGTCTCGGGGGCAGCCCTGAGCGCCCTGCTCCCTGCCCGGGCTGCGTCGCGGACGTGCCCCTCGCGGCGCTCGGCCTCCGCGGGGTCTCCGGCCTCCCCGGGGTCTCCGGCCTCCCCGGGTCGCGCTGCTGCCTGGGCGCGGCGGCGGCGGCGGCGCCCTGTTGAATGGGCTGCGCGGGCCCCGGTTTGAAGCTCTGGCGAACGCGGCCTCCGGGGGCGCAAGGCAGCAGCAGCGGTGGCGACCAAACGGGTGTTGGAGTTGGCGGCGGCCATGGAGGGCCTGGCTGGCTATGTGTACAAGGCGGCCAGCGAGGGCAAGGTGCTGACTCTGGCCGCCTTGCTCCTCAATCGGTCTGAGAGCGACATCCGCTATCTGCTCGGCTATGTCAGCCAGCAGGGAGGGCAGCGCTCCACGCCCCTCATCATCGCCGCCCGCAATGGGCACGCCAAGGTGGTGCGCCTGCTGTTGGAACATTACCGGGTGCAGACTCAGCAGACGGGCACCGTCCGCTTCGACGGGTAGGTACACCCCAACTCCAGCCTTCCCCGACGCCCGCGCACCCCCGCTTCGCGGGTGCTCGCCCCCTCCTCATGTAGGTACTCAGGTTTTGTACCTCCTCTTGCCCCCATTAATGCCCCCGTCATCTTCCATCCCGTGTTTGGCTGCCCAATCTCTTCGACCCTTTTCCCTCAATGGATAGATAGCCACACCCTCTGTCTTGATATCTTGTAGATAAGATACTCTGTTTCCCCACTAGATAGTCTGTGAACCAGCAGTATGGAGGAGGTGTCGGCCTTTCCAGGTTTTACCTTTATCAGTACTGGGGTTGTAACCGAGGCCAACAGTTAACATCGAAGACCTCTAATGAATTGTTTGGTTACCCAGTTCCCCCTACACCATTCAAGTGAGTGGTTGCATAAAGCCCTCAGCAGGCTGCTGTGGCCTCAGTGTGAAAATAAGCCCCTAGAACCAGCAGCAGTTCCGGATCCTCAGGCCGCCAGACATCCCAAGACATGTTTCCGACTCTTCCATATTGTCCAGGGTAGATAGATGTTGGGTGCAAAAATGTTACTGGACCTGATGTGGGAGATGATGCCCTTGCTAAATTACATGTTGCCCTGTGATATTGTGGGGAGACTTGATAATTTACTGTTACTGGAAGTGGGGAGTTCAAAAATTCATACTGCTTTAGTTAAAATTTGCCCCTTGGGTTTACTTGTACATAATTTTTGGATGTGATCATGTTGAACACCGAATTATCAGGTTTTACGTTATCCTCTTTTCTGTGCTGGAGAATTATAAAGTGTTTTACACATTACAACTTCACAAATGCAACCTGGCTGGTTGCCTTTATTTTTGTTGACTTGCACCAGTTCCTAAGCTATCCTGGCAGTTTCTTCTTTTGAAGTAGATGAGGTCCCAGCTTAAATATGTGAAGCTTTGGTAGTTGAAAACTCTGGTTAAAACCTGTTTGAAAAAGCATTTCTTTTTTAAGACGACTACAGGTAATGTTGAATTTTGGTTGATTCTTTTCTAGGTTTAAATAATAGAAGCTTTCTCTTCTGTGTCTTAGAGTAAAAATATTTTAGGGCATTAAACTTTAATGAAATGACAGCCCACGGGGTGGTGGCATAACTCCAGGCTGTCTAAGGAGATGGACTTTTTCATGTTGACCAGAGATGGCAACCTGATTCATGTCTGCCTTTTACTGGCTTCTGTGTCCTCGCTGTGACTCCCTACCTTTCCACAGCCCGGCCTGCACCCAGGGGAGGAGTGAAGCAGAATGACCCCTGCACCTCCAGCACCGTTCCAGCTGGTGTGGGCACATGCATCCATTGAGGTGTGAATCTCTGCAGTAACAGCTACTGGGGACACTGCTGCTGAGGAGCTCCTTGAGGCCTTTGTGGATAAGGAAGAGTAGTGGGGAGAGAAAGTTTTCTAAAGAATTTGGAAAGGCTTTGCTTATTGCTCTCTTCCTTGGCCATCAAAAGAAAGGTATTGAGAGGTGACAGTTGAGAGAACCTGAAATGATGAGAAATGTACCGTTGAGCCTGTGTAGTGGCTTACTCTGCGCAGTGTTCTGCACTGGCCAGTGAAATTAAGGGGTTGGGTATGCAGACATTTATTGCACACCTATTGGGTACCAGGCTTTGTGGTAGGAGTTGAGTATGCAGAGATGAATAGTGCACTGTTCCCGTTGTGGAGGAGGACGCAGTCTAGTGGGGGAGAGAGAAAAAGTTATATAAATAAGTAATTGCAGATGTCATGCCATGCCACTTAGGGTTACAGAAATATCTGGATTACTGAGGGAGTACACTGGAGGAGGAAGTGCTCAGCTTCACCTGGGGCAATCAGGGAAGGCTTCACAGAAGAGGTGGTATTTGAGCTGGGTCTTAAAAGGTAATAGGGGAAAACAAAAAGATAATAGAAAGTGAAGAAGAAAGGCAGCAGCATGGTGCAGGTGCAACGACAAGTGTTTCAAGTGTGGTTGCAGGAATGGATTCCTGCCAGGGCAAGTAAGAAAGAGGCTGGGAGGCTGGAAAGAGGTGGAGGCCAGGTTTGGATGACCCTGTGTAAAGATAGCAAGAGGTGGCACTATAAACGCTTCTATCCTTTGCTATTTCATTTGCGCCTTGAGTCCATTTAGTTTTATGGATTATTATAATTGTGGATTTATTTGCTGCTATTTTTTTTATGTAGTTTGGTTTCTCCTTTTGAGGAGCTTACTACTGAACAAAAGGGAAGAATTGAAGTTCATAACCACCTTTCTGCCCACTTACATCACCGTTTTTCTTTTGCAGCTTATCCTAGTCATTTTGGCATTTCAGAACCAGAAAAACAGATCGTTATTTGCAAATGTGATGTGTTCACTTTGCAGTCGTTCCAGGCATTGTGAAAATGTCAGCCTAAGTGAGTTATGAACAATCTGAAGCTCCCTCACCCTTGGAAGCTGGCTTTTCAAAGCCACAGCCTTTCCTTAGATGCCTTTTGGCACTGACTGGGACAGCCAGGTGGGGACCAACAGGTTCTCTGTGTACTGAAGTTGATTAGCGTTTCCTAATTTTTTAGTCAGTCACATACGGTCTGTGCAGTTTTTTTCCCCCCACATAATTTTTTACCTATTCTGTTAGTTACTTAATATTTAAATTATCTCACTTCTCAGCTTCACTGTAACCAACAGCATCTGTGTAATTAGGGTTTGATGTGCTACATTTTTGCAAGCACACACAGGTATGCATGAGAGACATTAAAATAAATACTAAATTTTTTAAAAAGCCTATGTTTTGCCTAAAAATTTCTCTAATGCTTTAGGAAACTGAAGTGAGTTCTTTTCTTTTTTTAAAAAAAAAACTTGTATTTATTTTGTTTTTGAGAATATACACAGCAAAACATATCAATTCAGTAGTTTCTACATGTACCCTAAAGTGGATTCGTAATAGAGCCTCAAGGGGGAAGGGACCACCCATCCAGATTAAGCCAAATGTGATGTTTGAGTCCTTGTTCACATTTTTAGGAGTAACATTTGAGTTTATTTTATTTAAGATTTAACAACCAAAATTAATATGGATGAGTGAACAAGAAGAAAAGTCACATGAGTGGGAATGAAGGAAGAGCCATTAGTTGGAGAATGGAACATAACAAAGGGGAGGTGTCATGTGACCATGGAATACTGTGCTGGCCTGAGTTCTGAGGACTTGACTGCTCTGTGCTGGTTTGTGTGGACTCCTGTCCTAGACGAGGTTTACTGACACGGATGGGGAAAATGGGATCCATGTCCCCCTGCTGCTTCTTCTTCCCCTGTTGCTCCAGGTGAATAGAGAGCAGTCGTGCCTTGAAGAGCCTCTGGCAAGCTTTTAAGACCCCAGGCACTGTGCAGGAAGTAGGAGGTAGAACAGAAGCACTAAACATTTTATTAGGCCAATTAGCTGGGATGTCCCATGAAACCATGACCCTATACTTCCAAACCAAGAAGCCAAATTCCGTGAGGTTTTTGTTTGTATGTTTGCAGCCTCAGTAGCTATTGTCATTGTTGTAAATATATCTATCACACAACTTTTCCCAATTCAGTCTTTTACAGCTATACAACTTATTGACAACAGTTACAATAATTGGCTGTGCAACCCTACTCTTAGTCAGTTCTATATTTCCATCACTGTTAACCCTTCCTTTTTCCCTTCCATGTACCTGGTAACCACTCACAAACTTATTTGCCTTTTCTTGTCTTTTTATGTAAGTGAAGTCATATAATATTTATCACCTTGTGATTGACTTATTTCACTCAGCGTAATGTCTTCTAGCTCCATCCACATTGTAGTATGTATCAAGACTTAATTTCTCCTACTGGCTGCATAGTATTCCATTGTATGCGTGTACTACGTTTTGTTTATCCATTCATTCGTTGATGGGTGTTTAGGTTGTTTCCACCTTGTGGCTGTTGTGAGTAGTGCTGCAGTGAACATGGGTGTACAAGCCTGAGTCTCTGCTTTTAAGCCTTTGGGTATATACCTTGGAGTGGAATTGCTGGGTCATATGGTAGTTCTAGTTTTAGTTTTATGAGGAACTGCCACGCTGTTTTCCACAGTGGCTGTACCATTTTGCATTCCTGTTAGCAATAGGTAAGGGTTCTAATTTTCCCATATTCTTGTCAACTTTTGTTATTTTCAGATTTTTTTTTACCCTGGCCACCCTAGTGGGAGTGAAATGGTATCTCATTGTGGCTTTGGTTTGCATCTCTCTGATGGCTAATGGCTCTGAGCATCTTTTCATGTGTTTGGTGGCCATTTGAATGTTCTCTGGTGAAATGTGTATTCAAGTCCTTGCCCATTTTATGATTGGGTTATTTGTCTTTTTGTTGTTGAAGTTTTAGATATATTTTAGTTATTAGATTCTTCTTGGATATATGGTTTCTGAAGATATCCTCCCAGCTGGTAGCTTGTTTTTTCAATTTTTTGACAGTCCTTTGGTGAAAAAATGTTTTTAATTTTTATAAGGTCCCATTTATTTGTTTTGTCTTTTGATGTTTGTGCTCTTATTATATTAGATAATCCACTGTTGAGAACTAGGCCTAACAGCCTTGCCCCTGCTTGTTCTTCTAAGAATTTTATATTTTAGTTTGCACTTTAGGTCCTTAATCCATTTTGCATTTGTTTTTGTGAATGGCATGAGGTATGGATCCTGATTCATTTTTCTGAATGTGGAAATCCGGTTTTCACAGCACCGTTTATTGAAGAGACTCTTCTTTCCACATTCAGTGGACTTGGCACCCTTGTCAAAAATCAGTTGACCATAGATAAAAAAATGTGGGTTTATTTCTGGACTGTCAGTTCTGTTCCGTTGGTCTATGTGTTTATCGTTATGCTGTTTTGATTGCTGTAGCTTTACACCAAAGAAAACCCATTGCTGACGAGTCGATTCTGACTCATGGTGACCGTGTAGGACAGAGTAAAACTGCCCGATAGGGTTTCCAAGGAGCAACTGATGGATTCGAACTACCAATCTTCTGGTTAGCAGCTGTTCTCTTAACCACTGTGTCACCAGGACTCCACTGTAGCTGTATAGTATGTTTGAAAATCAGGAAGTGTGAGTCCTCCTGCTTTGTTCTTCTCTTTCAACATTGTTTTTAGCTATTCAGGGCCTCTTGCCATAGAGTTACTGGGGGGAGGTTATTGTGAGAACTAAGTGAGATACTGCATATTAAAGACAATATAGTGCTTGCACATCGAAAGTACTTGATAAAAATTCTTTGAATTCATTGAAGCAGTTTTTCTTTAAAATGATTTGTGACTCTTTTTAAATTATACCTATTTTAAGATACGGCATATCTAGTAAAACGTGTATAACTTGTTGAATTTTTACATGTATTTATATCCATGTAATCACCTCCTAGATAAATATATACAACATTTTTATCATTCTAAAAGTTTCCTTTGGTGGGCATTTGTATTCATTTCTCTTGGGTATATACCAATTACCCAAGGAATGGAATTGCTGGGTCGTAGGGTGGTTAGTTGCCTTCGAGTCTGTTCCATCTCATCATGACCCCTTGTGTGCTGAGTAGAACTGCTCCATAGAGTTTTTAAGGCTATGACCTTTTGGAAGCAGATTGCCAGGCCTGTCTTCTGAGGCACCTCTGGGTGGGTTCAAACTGCCAACCATTCGGCTAGTAGTTGAGTGCTTAATGGTTTGCACCACCTAAGGACTCCATTGGTATATGTTTAACTTTAATACATATTGTCAAACAGTTTTCCAAAGTGGTTGAACCAGGTTCCATACCTACCAGCAATTCCCACCAGTAGCGAGAGTTTCTGTTGCTCCACACCTTCTCCAGCACTTAACGTTGTCATGTTAGTTTTGTTAATTTTAGCTGTTCTGGTAGGTGTGTGTTGGTAACTCCTGGTCTTAATTAGTTTTTCCCTGGTGAATAACTATGGTGAGCATCTTTTCATGTATTTATTGGGCATTTGGATATCTTCCTTTGCAAACTACCTGTTAGTCCTTTCACCCGTTTTTTAATTGAGTTGCCTTTTTCTTATTGATTTGTCAAATATATATATATTGCAAACATCCTCTCCCAGTGGGTGACTTGCTTCTTCACTTTCTTCCTATCTTTTAACGAATGCTGTTGTTAGGTGCCGTTGAGTTGATGTTGACTCCCAGCGGCCCCATGGAACAGTTAGAGCTGCCTCATAGAGCTTTCTTGGTTGTAATCTTTATGGAAGCAGATGGCCAGTTCTTCTCCTGCAGAGCCGCCGGGTGGGTTTGAACAGCTGAATGTATAACCGTTTGTGCCACTGAATAGAAGTTCTGAATTGTAATGAAGTCCATTAAATCAGGGTTTTTTTTCCTCTCATGGTTCGTGCTTTTTTTTTTTGTATTCTGTTTAAGAAATTATTATCAGCCCCAAGGATACGAAGACTGTTTTTTTTTCTAGAAACTTTTGTTGTTTTGCTTTTTATACATAGGTCTATGCTACTTCTCTAATTTTTGTGCATAATGTGAGGTAGGAGTTATGGTTAATTTTTCTCCATACAGTTATCTAGTTGCTCCAGTGCTGTTTATTGAAAATCTTGCTGCATTTCAGCGGAGTCTTGTCATAAATCAAGGGACTATATGTGTAGGTTTATTTCTTCACTTTTTTTTCTTTCATTGATTTGTCTATCCTTGTGCCAGTGGCACACTGTCTTAATTACTGTGATTTGTCCTTCAACTTTATTTTTCTTCAAGATTGTCTTGGTTGTTCTAGGTCCTTTGAATTTTCTTACGTATCTTAGAATTGGCTTGTCAGTCTGCGTGTACATGCACGCACGCACACACGCATACACGCGCACACAGCCTGGGGATTTTAATTTGGATTGTACTGAATCTCTAGAACATTTGGACGAGAATTAACATTTTGACACTATTGAGCGTTCCAGACCGTGAACATGGACTGTTGCTCCATTTATTTAGGTCTCGTTCATTTATTTCAGGAATGTTGTGTAGTTTTCAGTGTCGTGGTCTTAGACGTTTCTCATTAGATTTATTACCAGCTAAGGCTATTTTCTGATGCCGTGGTAAGTGGTATTTTATTGACAGTGAACATTTTCTTTTATTGAACTTTGTGTATGTAATCATGGCAATAAAAATGTAATAAGTGAATTCTAATTAAATTGAATTGTTTGCAGGAGGTACAATTTAGGCAACCAGTAAAACGTCACTATATAACATTCTAATTTCTTGGTTCATTCTTTAGTTTAAAAAAGTCAGTCAGCAATTAAATGCTATTTTTTAAAAAGAAACTTCAGAAGGCTTTTAATTTTTTGAGGCATATTTACATAAGTAAAATGTACAAATCTAAAGTGTACAGCTTGAGTGTTTTCCTGAGTGTCTACCCATGCAGCCACCACCAGATCAAGATCCAGAACCTTTCCAGGAGCCTGGAGCTTCCCTGTGCCTCCCCCTTCCCCAGAGGGAACCACTGTTTCTGAGAAGGCTTTTTGCTTATAAACACTTTGTGTCATTATTTGAAACTGAAGAAGTAATAGCTTTGATTATTATAAAGCAGGTATTTTCAGAAGAAGTGACAGAGGGTGTTGTTTTTGGAATGTTGTTAACTATACAATTTATGTTATACCAGGGGAATTGTATTTTTTTTTCACAATTGTAGATATAATTTGACCTGTGTTATAAGGTTGCTGTATAGTGAGACGCTCACCAGTGAGGTTTTTGGTGAACATATTTTATTACTCTTTTAACTGTTGCTTTTGATTGGCTTTTTACCTTAATACTTCCAAGTATACTTATTTTGATGATTCTTGTAGAGTATATCTGAGTATCTCCAGTAAAAATCTACTTTCTAGGCCTGGTGGTGAGTAATAGAATCAAAAGTTAGGAAGTTGAGTTGGGGAAAAATTGAAAGCAGAAAGATAGGAAAGATTGAACTTCTAGCAAGAATCCAATTTTGTATGTTAAGTAGCGAACCTGGCACATATTAGGCACTCAAGAAGGTCAGGGAAGATGCCTGCTGGTTTTCCGAATGTGTTGTTTCCTGGTGCTAGTATTTTCTCCCACAGTGGTTTGGTTGAGGAACACACATATGTGCATATATATTTACATGTACATATATATTTAAATGATTTAGAGTATGACATATATACATAAAAATATACTAAAAAGTGTGTAATAATTCCTCCAAGTGAACATATTTGCTTAGTAAAGTCTGCTCTGTGCTCCTTTCTATTCACTACCTGACAAAGTGACCAATACCCTGACTTCTGACATAACAGATAAACATATAAATGCAATAATATATACTATTTTTATTTGACTTCTTATGCTCCACGTTATATTTATGTGATCCATCCATGTCGTTGTATGGAGCAGTAATTCTTTTATTCTCATTGCCGTAGCAGAGGAAGCATAATTTTTAATTAGCTTAAGTAATCTTAGGGAAAATTATCTGCTTAAAATTGTTCTTCCAAAGGCAGTTTCTAACACAGCATTAGGGTAGGGACTGGGACAGCTTCCATACCGACGTCCTGAGAAAAACTGGCCCGTGGGAGCTGTGGGGAAGGAGGAGCACGCTGTGCCTTGAGATGCAGCGCATGAACTTGGTGGTCAAGAATTTACGGACTTCCATGCATTTCCTCTGTGTTTTCTAAAATTTATTTAATTTTGCTACTAGGAAGTTGGTGATTCCTTAGAGTTTTTCTTACGTTTATATACTTTAGCAATAACAGCAACAGTTAACCTCTGTTGAGCTTGTACTAGGTATAAGGTACTATGCCAAGTGCTTTGCTTAAATTACCTGATTTTATTTTCACCAAAACTGGTGTTTTATGAGTATCGTGGAGAGTGAGGTCTTAGTTGGTGCAAATGAACACACCCTTTAATGTATACAGGTGCGTGTGGCCTCTTGTCTTCTAACTGTTTGCTTTTTTCGTGTGTAGGTATGTCATTGATGGTGCCACTGCTCTTTGGTGTGCAGCGGGAGCAGGACATTTTGAAGTTGTTAAGCTTCTAGTCAGTCATGGAGCCAACGTGAACCACACCACAGTAACTAATTCAACCCCCTTGCGGGCAGCGTGCTTTGATGGCAGACTGGACATTGTTAAGTACTTGGTTGAAAATAATGCCAACATCAGCATTGCCAATAAGTATGACAACACCTGCTTAATGATTGCAGCATACAAGGGACACACTGATGTGGTCAGATACCTTTTAGAACAACGTGCTGACCCCAACGCTAAAGCACATTGTGGAGCCACAGCATTGCACTTTGCAGCTGAAGCTGGGCACATAGATATTGTGAAAGAGCTGATAAAATGGCGTGCTGCCATAGTAGTGAATGGCCACGGGATGACGCCATTAAAGGTAGCTGCCGAAAGCTGTAAAGCTGATGTCGTCGAACTGTTGCTCTCTCATGCTGATTGTGACCGAAGAAGTCGAATTGAAGCTTTGGAACTCTTGGGTGCCTCCTTTGCAAATGACCGTGAGAACTATGACATCATGAAGACATATCACTATTTATATTTAGCCATGCTGGAGAGGTTTCAAGATGGTGACAACATTCTTGAAAAAGAGGTTCTACCACCAATCCACGCTTATGGGAATAGAACTGAATGTAGAAATCCTCAGGAGCTGGAATCCATTCGGCAAGACAGAGATGCTCTTCACATGGAAGGCCTTATAGTTCGGGAACGGATTCTAGGTGCCGACAATATTGATGTTTCCCATCCCATCATTTACAGGGGGGCTGTCTATGCGGATAACATGGAATTTGAGCAGTGTATCAAGTTGTGGCTACACGCTCTGCACCTCAGGCAGAAAGGTAACAGGAACACCCACAAGGACCTTCTTCGATTTGCTCAAGTTTTCTCACAGATGATACATTTGAATGAAACTGTGAAGGCCCCCGACATAGAGTGTGTTTTGAGATGCAGTGTCCTGGAAATAGAACAGAGTATGAACAGAGTAAGGAATATCCCGGATGCTGATGCGCACAGTGCTGTGGACAGCTACGAGTGTAACCTCTACACTTTTCTGTATCTAGTGTGCATCTCCACCAAAACGCAGTGCAGCGAAGAAGACCAGTGCAAAATTAACAAGCAGATCTACAACCTGATTCACCTTGATCCCAGAACTCGGGAAGGCTTCACCTTACTGCATCTAGCTGTCAACTCCAATACCCCAGTCGATGATTTCCACACTAATGACGTCTGCAGCTTTCCAAACGCTCTGGTCACAAAGCTCCTGCTGGACTGTGGTGCTGAAGTGAACGCCGTGGACAATGAGGGGAACAGTGCCCTTCATATTATCGTTCAGTACAACAGGCCCATCAGTGACTTTTTGACCTTGCACTCCATTATCATTAGCTTGGTTGAAGCCGGCGCTCACACTGACATGACAAATAAACAGAATAAGACTCCGCTAGACAAAAGTACAACTGGGGTATCTGAAATACTACTTAAAACTCAAATGAAGATGAGCCTCAAGTGCCTGGCTGCCCGAGCAGTTCGGGCTAACGACATTAACTATCAAGACCAGATCCCCAGGACTCTGGAAGAGTTTGTTGGATTTCATTAAGTGACTGGATATGTAAAATCGCTCAATGTGGTGCTAAAAAGTAAAGGACTTTAATCACAGACAATAGAATTATGTGTTCCTAAATTCTACTTTTCTTTTCACTGCCCTTCCTCCTAACCCATCCTCCCTTCGTTCTGTATTTGGCCTTCTTGCCTCTTGTGGTAATCGGTTTCAGATACACCTCATGCAGAGTCATGTTGTTTAGGTATAACTATAAAGATGTTTGGACACTGGTCACTTAACTATTTTTCTTTTTCTTTTTTTTTAAAGAAATGAGTATAACTTTGTATAACAAAGGACATTTATGATCAGAAGTTGATAATGTTTTAAACGGCTACCTAAAAAAGTATTTCTGTTAAAAGCCTATGTCAGCATGTTATCCACGCAGTAGTCTTGAGGATTTAATGAAGAAAAAGATCTAAAAGGAACGTTAAAAAGACATGGGATCCCCAGGTGTTCTGTGCACGCCAAACTGCTGCAGACGGGTTTTCACTCTTCCAGTATTTATGTGAAGCGGAAGGACAGGAGGATTTAAAAAAACAGAGCCGTGGATTACTCTGAAAAAATGTGCTAATTTAGTAATATTCTCAAATTTATAAAGGTAAATAAATCTATTGAAATTGTATTATTCTGGGTGTTATATTCAGAGTAGTAATAATCTTAAAGCGGTTTTCAGAGAGTATTGATGTACTTTTGTCTTTAGACTTGAATTCTAAAATTCTTTTAAGTCTCTGTTTTAATGTAATTTATCTAAATTGCAGCAGTCTGCATTAGCTCTCAGCTCCCAGACACGTAAAACTGATGATAATCCCAATAGAGTTACGCAGTCTATTTTTGCTCCCTGTACGTTTCCCTTATCCTCCTGTGTGGCGTCTTTGAAAATTTGGAAGCTACTCTTCCAGAGGCCATTTTTAGTGCTGCCTGAGTGCAGCTCTGCTCTGAAGCACACGGGGTTGCCATGGGTCGGGATGGACTCCACGGCAGATGTTTGTGTAATGAGGTGTTTATGACAAATGAAAGGGAACCTGGATATTTTAATTTTATTTTCATATTTTTTTTTTACTTAGTCGATGACGAGAAGTAGAAGAATCATTAGTGTAGTATTGGAAATCAAATGTTTTTGATTATGAAAAGTAATTCATGATGCCATTTTGAAAGGTATTTCTATCTGAGAGTGGCATATTTTTAACCACGAGATGTTACTCATTCCAGCAAGGCTGTACAGAGGCCTTTATGTGTTTTGTTTTGTTGTAACTACCGCATTTTAACTGTGAGGCTAAGAGTATTCTGTGATTATTTTTTAAGCATCACAGAAGTTCAAGTAAAGGTACACCCTTATTTCTATTGATGTTAATAATGAGAAAGTAAAATTAGCTTGTGTCTGTATTTTTCTCTCTAGTGCCAAATGAATGCCTTAGCTCCTCATAGTGCATGGTACTGTAAGTGAAGACCTGCAGCTTTTTTTTTCTTTAATGAAAAGCATTATAATGAGTTGCAACATCAGATAGAAACTAAAAAACAAAAACAACTCTAAGGTTTCAATTAACATTTTTTGTATGAAAATTACTTTGTGAAATAGAAAAGGTTGCAGTTGAATCAGTATAACACGTAATGACCAAGCCAAAATCAGCACCTAGGGCCTTAAATAAAATAGAGATACCCTCCAAAATGAAATCCTTTGCAGGGTGGGAGGGAATGGAAGGGAAGGGCTTTAAAACCTCTCCCCGCCCCCCACCAAGAATGCCAGATACTTTTACAGTCACTATATTATACTTTGTGTGTCTTCCTGCTTGAGTTAGGAATGTTCTGATGATAAATTCTGCCGTGGCAGTAGATTTCTGTTTTCCCAGCCTGAGATTTTACGGGGAAGGTTTTTAGAATGGTTTAAAAGGGGGAGGTATTTTGAATGAGCCCTAATTTGAAATTACTGGCCTTGATCTTCCTGGGATGTATCAAGTAAATACTGTACCTTGCTCTTGGTAGCTCTTGAGGCCTGAGAGAGAAAATGTACTTCCTTAAGGTGAGTGAATCATGCCTTTTCCACAACTCAGGTTGGACCTTTTATTTTTTGACTTCAAGGCCTACTTATTTGACAGTTTAAGGAATAGTTAGTACCCATTAATGTATATGATTTTTAAACACCAAAACTTAAAATATCAGATAACATTGCATGTTTTAAAAACACATTTCATCCCTTTGGCTACCCAGGACGAGCACCATTTTAGATATTATTTTTAAAATGAGGCTAATGATCCTATGTGCATATTCATACATTAAAGTTTAATGACACTCGAAGGTTTCTGAGAAGAGAGCACTGAATGCTGGCAAAAGTACAACTGTGCTGACTGAGATGCTGGCCAGGTTGGAGCAAGAATTTGAAGATAGTAGAATAAGCTATGAATTGTGCTGATGGTAACTGATGATTTGTTTACGATAGTATAGTGGTACCTCGCGTGTTGTATTGCTAAGGCTGTCGTGTAAAATAAATTCAAATATGTATTGTGAAGCGTCTTTATAAAACCATTCTGGAAACAAGTGATCTAAATGCCTGTTTTTAAAATTTTTTGGGCGGGAGGGGTAGAATTATTTTAAAATGTGTTCAAAGCCTTTCCAAACTTGTGTGTTTTTTTCTTTTTTTTTTTTTAAATGAAAATAAATAGGTAAGAAAGGTGATAGTTCTGTATCTCAGCTCTTTTCTCTTTCCCAGCCCCTTCTGTCACTTTATATTTGTTATTGGTAGAATTATGCCTTGGACTGTAACTCTCAGTAATTGTCATAAAAATTTGGGTACACTAGAGGCCCAGGTGGATGCTTTCATTTGCAAACCACGTGAAACTGAGATGGGTTTTGTCCTTTGAGTACAGCTGGTGAGAATAAACTCTTGCATTTAGTAACTGTTTAACTCAAGGAATGGGCAGCAGATCCACCCCCCCAGTTGGTAGAGAAAGGAGGGGGACATTATTCCACAGAAGAACTGTGCCACTGACGTAGTTTTTTTCACTCCACCCTGGATTGCTCTAGTAGGTCACAGTCCAACTGCCTCCAGGTCCTTAGCTCTGGGAACTTTAAACAAACCAAAAAGCAGACTTGGTCTCGCTTGATTCTGGGATGGGTTTTATTTAATTGTACTAATAGCTGATTAATAACTGGTAATGAGAAACCTAGATGATGTGATAGCTCTGTTGGAATAAAAGATGATTTGGGGGCTGCAGCTCCCCAAGTACCAACTCTGTATTTGGCAAGGGTCCTTGAAAATTACTACCCCAAGGGAACAGCACCCTGTCACCAGTTAGCACTGTAGCTGAGGCAGCTACCTGATGAAAAAGACCAGTCGGGCTTATTCAAGCAGAAGCATTTCTCTTTTTGGAAGGGGGTGAGGCGGGAAGTGAATTGCTGGTTTAGAAGCAGCCAGTGCTTGACTAGTGAGTAAAAAAAAAAAAAAAAAAAGATGGGTAAAAGTATAAAAGACTTGTTTTTATGATAGTTTTCTATAAAAATCTTAAATGTTCCTTTTCAGGCTACCGACCTATCAGTGTACAAATGACCGTTCTGGTTCCTCAGCCCAGGCACTGACTATACTGTAACATTAAAATAGGCTAAAGAAAACAAAACGTTGCCTTTTGCTACATAAAAAGTTGTTATTCCATAAGATTTTAAGCTGTGTGTTCATTCCTACTCTACAAACGCACAACTCTGTTCTCTGGGTACCCTCTTTTGAAAGTAGCAAACTCCTAGGTGTGTATATGTCATCGTAGGGTTTTTTCATAACGTTTTCGTCAGCCTTGCCCAAATCTTCAGACAGGCTGGGTTGTATAGTGTCCTCCCCCTCAAATACGGGGTCTGGAATAACTACTGTGCTGATCATGGCGATAGATGCATTAATTTTTAAAACCGAAGTAAACGTGGTCTTCAGTCCTAGGTTGTAGTGTGTATACTTGTGTTGATGTGCTGGGAAGGGGACGGTGACTTGATAGCTGTGGGGACTGTATCTCGATGTGTGTGCAGGGGTGAGCCTTGCTAATTAACAGCTTTTCATTTGAGGGAGTCGTACACGAGTGGTCTAATCAGAAAAAGAAGTTGCAAGCTTGCCAAGTGATGAAGTGAACAAAGTCTTGTATCTGTTTTTATCAGGTGTTGTAAAAATTGTGCATGGCTTTTTTTGTTTCTTAGAAAGTAACTGATAGAAGAGAAAAGATAGGGAGAAAAACCTCCGCTTTCTTAACCCATCTTTTCAGAGGTACATAGTTGGAGAGTAAAATCTGACTGGCCTGACCTGTCCTTTATAATAATCACCCCATCCTGCAATCCTCCTTGTAGAGGACTACATTGTTATTTTCTAGTAATTCACTGTGATTTATAACAAACCCGTGATGTCATTCTGTTGCGCACTTTTGTCAAACCATTTACGTACCTTTAATAAACATGGTAAACTTGCTGACTGCACCTGAGGTCTATTAGTGATTTATATATTGCATGACATTTTCTATTTGAGTTTGACATGTAGAATTATTTTTAATTCCGTGGCAATTGATAGTACTGATAGCTCAGCTAACTTTAACAGTCTTGCTGTATAAAAGGAAAACGTGGTGTTTGTGTTCAGTAAATGTTTGGAAAAAAAAAAACTGCCTTGAAGTTTGTGTCTTTATTGTTCAGTGTGCCCTTAGTCGAGATGATTTTTTTGTTGAGTTTATTAAAAAAAAAAAAAAAAATTGTCAAAGTTATACATGTTCTTGGGGAAAAAAAATTCAGATAGTAAAGAAAAATTCAGATAGCAACAATGAAAATGTTTCCTTCTCGCCTTGTCCCACCTCCCATTTGGACCCAGCAGGCAGTCCTTATTAATAGTATTTTGAGTACTTTCCCAGAATATTTCTGTGTGTCGGTGTATTATTTCTCCTTTTCATTTTTTAGAATGCAAATGGACTTTACCTTTCCTACACTGTTCTCTATCATTTAATAGATCTTAGATAATTTTTCATTTCAGTATGTATGGATTAAAAAAAAAAAAACTTCATACCACTTAATTCTGTGAATGGACTTAAATTTATTTAACCAGACCTTATTGATGGACTTTGAGGTTTTCAGTGTTTTTATATTCCTAATTGCTGCAACAATGAGCTCAAGCATAACAACGATTGGAAGGATGGCTCAGGACTGGGCAGCGTTTTGTTCTGTTGTGCATAGGGTCGCTATGAGTTGGAACTGACTGGACAGCACCTAACAACAACAACGTATTCCTAGCCATGCTGCAGTGGACTGTATTCATATGTGCTAGGTCCACAGAATAAACTCTGTTCCTAGCCCTGAAACTTCTGGTTTAGTGACTGCCTTTAACATCTTGATAGAGATGATCAAATTCCATCACCCTATACCTTTATCGGCACCAGATATCACCAAATCATTTAGTTTTTTACAAAGTGATTAATAAAAATGGTATTTCATGGTTTTGACTTGCGTTCCTTCGTTACAAGTTAGGTTGAATGCTTTCATATATTGACTGGCCATTTGTTTTGCTTGGAGGTTGTGGTCTCTTTCTTACTGACTTGTTAGAAAGTCTTTGGAAGTTTTCTCTGTCATGTCATAATTTATAGGTTTTTTTTTTTAATGGTAGTTTTTGTATCAGAAGTTTAAATTTTTATGTAGCTAAATTTATCCTTTTTTTTTTCTTTTTTCTGGCTTCTAATTTTTGTATCCTGCTTGTAAGGCCTTCTCCATTCCAAGATTATAAATTTTCTTTTTACCCACGTTTTCGTCCTCCCCCTCTTCTTTGGTTTAAATGTTTGGCCTACGTGGAACTTATTTTGATGTAAGGATTCAGCTAGCCAAGGGCCCCCTTAATTTTTTCTGCCGATTTTAATTATAAATTCCCATTCTGTAGTTGATTCTTCTCCTGGATTCCCTATTCTGTTGATCTGTCGATGTGGTGGCGCTCAGGGCAATATTGTTTAAATTCTGGCTCTACTACTTAGTAGCTCTGTGACCTTGGGCAAGTTGCTTTTCTACGGAAGCCTGTTTCTGTAAATTGGGATAATAATATTATCTAACTTGGATTGTGATGAGCATATAAGTAAAATTCCTAATAGCACCTGACATACAGTGATGTGCCTGGTAAATGCTAAATATTAATATCTAGTGGGGCTGATGTTTCTGAAAGTGGAGTGAATCATTTTTTCTGTTATGTTTATTTTTCCAGATGAACTTTGGTATCATTTGGTCATGTTAAAAGCTTCTTTTGTTCAGCATTGACTTACTAGATTAATTTAGGGGGACTTGACATCTGTACAATTTTGAGCCTTTTTATCCAAGAGAAAGAAATACCCATTTAGTCAAGTCTTCTATGCCTCTGCCCAGAGAGTTTTGAAGTTTTTTTTTTTTCTTTTTAAATGAAGGTTTTACAAAATAACTTCCTTTTATTATTACTAGGTTTTTTTTTTTTTTTTTTTTTTTTGCTTTATATTGTGGATAGAAACTTTGCTCCTATTATATGTACTTCTAAATGTTAATGTTTGCACATAAGGCCCTTTAACAGGTTTGCCTTCTTTCAGTTGCTTCTTTTGGATATTCTGAGTACACTAATCATCGTTTCCAAGTACTGATAACTTCGCCTTCTGTTCAGTAGCCATACCTCATATGTCTTTTCTCTAATTACATTGGTTAAGATGGCCAGAAGAATATTGAACAGTGGTATTAGAGCACGTCCTTGGGACACATTTGTTTTCAAATTTAGATTTAGAGTAGCCATTCCAGTGTCTAGCAGTCTGAAAAAAATCAATACAACCCTCTTTTTATAGGTGAGGATGTAGGCCCAGAAAGAAGTGACTTGGCCATCCAAGGTCACATGAGGACTGAGTGTCAGAGTTGGGAGTAGGATCTGGACTTTTTGACTCACTGAGCATGCCTCTCCACTGCCAGACTCATGCCAGTACTGGAGAAGCCCCTTTCAGGAGCTCACCCAGGCCCCTGCGTGGCTGCAACCCCAGCTGTCCTGCAGAGATCATCCCAGGGGGAAAAAAAAAAAGTTGCCTTCAAGTCGATTCTGACACATAGCGACTCTATAGGACAGAGTACAACTGCCCCAAAGGGTTTCCAAGGAGAGGCTGGTGAATTTGAACTGCTGACCTTTTGGTTAGCAGCTATAACTTTTACCCGCTGTGCCACCAGGGCTCCCAGAGATCGTCCAGACAGATTTTAAAAAAAGTTTTTTTCTTTGTTCGAAGTAATGTCTGCTATATTAAGAATAAGATGACCAGACTGAAGAAAATATTGGTGGTAATATTTTTCTTCAGATAGTTGATGTAGAACATTCATATGTGAGATGCAGATTTCAAGTGGTTCACACAATCTTTGCTTGTTGGCAAACTTAGACAAAATTACATTTTTTAAGTTGCACAGGCCTCTTTAATTTGGTGTGTCCATTTGCAGAGCAGGACTGGGGTTTTGCTCTTACTTCAACCAGTGGGAACGAACGTTTGGAAATGAGCACTTACTGAGCACCCACTGTGTGTCAGGCACTGTACTAGAGATGTGCATACAAAATAAAGTGCACAGGTCCTTGTCCTTGACCAGCTCACGGTCCAGCTAGATACCCCTATTGGAAGTCTGATTTTTCTGTTTGTCCTCAGTAATTTTTAATTTCCCAAGTAAAAGTTTATGATGTTACTTTGTGACTCTGATTTGGGCCACCTGAAAACATTTCAGAAAGCATCATTTGAGTTTCTGCTCATTGTTCCTTTTATGCAACACCAGGGAGATAAGAACAAAGAACATGGAAGACTGATTAAAAAGGATGAGCCCATCAAGGAATGGCCTCCCCCGCTTTTTTTTTTTTAAGAAAAAGAATTTTCTGCTCATACCCTCTTTTGATCAGATGAATTTGCTAGGTACAGTTTAGCCTATTTATATTGGAACGTTTCTGAGTTCAGGTGTGAGGCTTCTAACCCTCTCCACGCTAAACCAGCAAAGCTCCTCTGTCCCTGTTTGAGTTTCTGTTTTTAAACACGCTGCTCTACTTTGGTGCAATGTCAAAGCTAATGGAATAGTGACCCAGCAGCACTCTGCAGATTGTAATCTGCCCTATTAAGCTTGACTGTCCTTTGAGAAGAGCCTAATTGATGTTAATACAGGGATAATTTATGATTTTTTTTTCCCATCATAGGAAGCAGAATAAAGGGTTGGCACAGCATTAGCTGAAGGTAAAAGTAAAGGTGAGTGTGTTGTTGAGTGAAAATTGGGGACCAGTCACTACTAATGGCTGTGACTTTGCCACTTCCTTCTTAGTTTAGGGGTGAGGGTTGGTGGCAGGGAGTCATTACGCCAGGAGGGGGGTGTGATTAAGCCAGCTGTTTCTATTACAGGCTTTGACATCTAACCACTGTGCCACCAGGGCTCCTGAAGCCAGGGAGACTGACTCAAGTCTAGTGTCTTATTCTGGGAGAGTATTGACACTAAAAACGCTTGAATATTAATGGAGGTAGCAACTTGTCTTTTAAGGACCTCTAGGGACGGAGATATGAGTCAGAATTGACTTGACGTGGGTGGGTAGGGACAGGGAGGAGCGGTGGTGAAGAGCTTGCCTGCTAACCAAAACCTCTGCATTTTAAATCCACCAGCCATTCCTTGGAAACCCAATGGGGCAGTTCTACTCGACAGCAAGGGTTTCTTTTTTTTAGGGAAGGAGAAGGAGCGCTGGTAGCGCAGTGGTTAAGCACTCCAGTGCTAACCAAAAGGTCGGTGGTTTGAACCCACCAGCTGTTCTGTGGGAGAGACCTGGTGATCTGCTCCCATAGAGATTTCAGCCTAGGAAACCCCATGGGGCAGTTCTACTCTTGTCCTGTAGATTACTGAGTCAGAATCGACGGCAATGGGTTTTTTTTTTTTTTTTTTTTGGAGGGAAGGAGAGTTCCTCACCTTCTCCCAGGAGCTCCTCCTTATTACCCTGTGCAGAATTTTTCCCTCCCTCTGTTGTGTTGAGTTAGCACTTTGCCACTTACACTTCGCATTGAAAATACTGGATACCTGTCTTCCTGTTAAGAAATACCACCTTCCTTAACAGAAGTAAAACCCAGAAACTCCACTGTTGGCACTGGAAAGACACCTCTTGGGATTCTTTGCTGATTACTGCTGCCAACAAGATAGGCCCAAGTGCAGCTGGCAGACAGCAGAGACAGGTTGGCTGTTTGAGAAACTAACATTGAAGATTAGGGAATAACTCAGGATATTACATGGCTCTGGCTTGGTAGATCTCCAAGTTTAATGTGTTTTTAAAATTACCTCATAGAATGTGTATCTGTGAGGTCTGGGCTGGGTGGAACTTAGGAGTCTGGTTTTGATGGGGTGGCTCTGAGACTCCGCCTTGAGCAGCTAGCTCTGGGTAGACGGCTTACCCTATGAGACACAACTTATCTGCTGAGCTTGCATGCCCACACCATGTAATGCCAGAAAGAAGCAACACTCGTGTTTGGACTCCTTCTTTCAGCTCGTGGAGGGAACTGAAGGATGCCAGAATTTGATGCTCACTTCCCCAGAGAACACTGCATAATAGCTCCAGGGCCTGAGGCCTTTTTGAATCTACCCTAGGTCTGTCCCTCAGCTTCTGTTTCTTCTCTGGGACCTTCCTACATCCTGTGGTGGGGTCTCCTAAGGCCAGGCTCCTCTACAAGCTGACTCGTTAGAGTCAACAGTCAAGCCACCCAAGACATCTTTCACAGCTCCCTTCACAGCTCCCTGTCTGAGGTCCATCACCACTACTAGACAGACCTCAGACATTGTGACACCCATGGACCAAATTCTAAAGCCACCTTTTGTTGGTAACTTGGTTTATAAGGGTCAGACCTTGTGCCAGACACGTTTTCTCCTGTGCACTTAAGTTTGCTGCAGACTCGCCTAAGTATCTTGTGGCCACATGAAAATCAAGGCAGCTTGTTCAGTGTCTAAGGTGGGCCAATAATGACTGGAAAAGTCCGAACCATTTTTAAGTTGGTTTAATTTCCATGTTAACACTCTGAGCTTAGCCTTTAGCTCCATCATAAATAATTATTCTTAGTTACTAGATAGAACATTGTTAATAACATCCACTTATGAACCAAATATGCATTTAAATGTTGACTCGAGGTCGTGTTTTGGGCTGCTTGCCTCTAAATACTAAAGTTGTTTCAGAGACTGTTCCTCAACTCCCCTCCCAGACAGTGCCAACGTGCCCAGCTCCTCCAGGAGTCCCCTAACTTCTCATCTTGGAAAAGTGGGTCAAAGAGCAAATCCCAGCCTGGAAATTTGCTGTAACAAAAAGGTCTTCCAAGCACCAGGTTGGAGTGTGGTTAACTTGACAACACACATGATGACAGTAATTCCCAGTATTCATCATAGAAGGTCACCCACGCACGTTAGCCCCGGTTCTTCATCTTCCAGTCTGTACGTTCACTTGTTGATCTCAGCTCTCAGGCATTAGAATCACCGGGGGAACGCAGATTTTAAAACAAAAATGATGCCCTGACCACACCTCAACCAATTAAATCTGAATCCCTGGGGCAGGGCCCTCAAATCGGTGTTTTTTTAAAGCTCCCAGGAGAGAAACGCTGCTCTAACACGAGGCTTTGCTCCATATTCAAGTCTTTCTTCACTCATCTCCCAGGCGCGCGTTAGGCCAATCTTGGACGTTTTTACCTTAGAGTAAATAAATTTGGAAAGGAAGAGTTGATAAGAAAAAGAGAAGGGAGAGACGGCAAGGACTGAAGGCCATGAAGATATGAGTCAATTTCCCCACCTTTTGACCATTTAGTTGGTATAGGGTTAGGAGAGGGCCTGCCTGGGATAAAGGCTCCCTGTGACTGAGGGTCTAGAGGCGCTACTTGGTGGCCGCTGGGCTGCATCTGACCTGCAGGTACATTTTCTTTGGCTTGTCATATGGTTGCACATAGCAGTTGTAAAAAACGTGAATGCCAGCCTCTACAGATCAGGTTCCCATAAAAGCCTTCTCTCAAATCTGATGGTGTTTGCTGGAGGACTCGGCGCTAAATCAAACAGTGCGTTTTTGTATGTGGGTTCATTGATTCTCAGTTACCCAGGTTACCCCCTCATGAGGGTGGTAACTGAAGAAATATGATTTAACAGCTTTGCTTTCTGATTCTGCTATCAGAAGGAAAAATGGATTTTCAGATTCAGATTCCTGTTTCACCACTGAGAAAAAAAAAGACCTACAAAGTTACTTTATATCACTTCCTTCTGCAGAGTCCAGCTTGGGAGATAGCAGTCCAGGGTTTAGTCTTGATTTTACTTTGGAATTTAGGGCTATCTCTTAACTTCTGCGTGTACTTATCTATGCGGGGATAAGACTAAGTCATTTCTAAGGGTCAGTTTCTGGCTTCTTGAACTCCCAGGAAGCCAGTGGCACAAGAATAGGAGACAGCTTGGGTTAAGAGCAGCCTGTGTATAAAGGTGATGGAGAAACTCCAAGTCCAGGTGTAAGACTGTCAGCGTGAAAACTCCAGCCAGAAGCCTGGGAGGCCAGACAGGAAAGAGCTGAACTTAGGGGCAGAAGCTACAGTGAAATATTTGGGTTCTAACCATCTGAGCTGGCCAAAGAGGGAACATGTGGTTTGGGAGGAAGGGCTCAGTCACGGGAGGTGTCCATCAGAGGCCAGGCAGCCACTTGGAGGGGATGTTTTCGGGAGCAAATGGCGGACAGGTCCCTTCCCAGCACTTAGAGATAACCGGAAGGTCACAGGGAGCTCCTTTTCCACCTCTTGTTCAAGGAAGGCGGCGTGGCTGTCTGGGACATGGTCTGCCCACAGAATGGGAAGTCAGCACCTTAGGTGTTTTCAAACACTGTATTTTAAAATTTTTATTTCTTAAAAATATTTACGACCATAAAAGTACTATGCAACAGGGGACAGATGCCTTTGATGTGTCCCCCCCTTTCGTTTATCTCAAAACAAGGTCAAGGCATAAATTACTCCGCTGGGCACCAGGCATGCCCCTTGTCCTCGGGGCTCCATGGCTGGTGCTGCCGCTTGTTCCATCCACCGCGGGTATTTGCCCCCCGAGGCTGCGCAGGCTCCGGGGTCCCTGCACGGGCTTTATTCAGTGCATTCCAGAGATGACCCCTCATCAGCGCTGGCCGAGCCCCTCCCACGTGCACCGGTAGGCGTATGGAAGGATGGGAGGCAGTGTGTGTGTGGCCGGGGTGCGGGAAGGGGTGCTCCCCACCCCACCCCTGTGGCCAGGGCAGCAGCCAGGCCAGCGTCAGGGCCGGCTGTGGGCAGACTTGGGAATGCGAGGCCTGGGGATGCGTCCCCCACGCGCTTCCCCGTGAGGTACCTAGGAACAAAGCGGCCGGGGGCGGCCGGGTGGCAGACGACAGGCGTTGGCGGTCAGGTCAGTGTGAATCTCGTGAGTGGAGAGTCCGCCTGTCCCCGATCTCGGGGCCTCACCTGCCCACCCATCACCGTCTGGGCACCCCAGGGTCTTTCTTTATCCCTGGCCATCAGCTGTCACCTGCAAGCCCTTGGGCTCGGGTTCATTCACGGGGAGCCCGGGGAGAGAGTGGAGGTGACTCAGGAGCCATGAGCAGCGTGGGGGGGGGGGAGCCGGGGAGGACGACGCAGGTTCCAGATCTAGCACCTGCTGTCCCTTGGGGGGAAGGAGGGGGCGGGGAGGGGGGAGGGACGTGTATTTACAGTCTTCCTGGATTTCTTGTGAGGATGGCGATGATTACCAATTCCTAGCACCAGAGTGACTGGGGCAGCAGACGCTCCCCTAGAGCCTGGGGAGGCCCTACAGGGGTGTGGGGGGGGGGGCCTCTTTAAGTCCCCAGGGGTCTGTGTTGGAGGTGTCTTGGTCTCCCAGTAGGCGGTCCCTCTTAAAACAGGCCTGAGTTCCATTCCAGAGGGGACAGACAGTTTCTCAGGAGAGGAGGTCAAGTGCAAGGTGAGCTGGCAGCTGGCAGCCATCCTCTCCACCCCAGCTCTGTGGGGCACAGGCCTCGGCCTGCTTGCATGCAGCCTTGGGCCTGTTCCTGGTCCCCATCAACTCGCAGCCTCCTCCGGAGCCTCACTCCAGCACTTTGGGGTCAGGGTCCAGGCTGTGTTCCCTCCTGCGCTTGGCATTTTTAAAGAAGCCGAGCTGTGGGGAGGCCAAGGAGGCACTCTCAGGGGTAAACAAGGCCTGTTTCCCCTCCCTGCTGCCCCTCCACTCACTGTCCTCAGGCTCCCTCCCTCTGAGGACTTCCCTGAATACCCCAGCTCACTCTGAGCACCCTCCACCCACCAGAAGTCCCTCAGGGTACTGAACAGTGGACCAGGTAATTGCTGAGTGGAGGCTGGAATGAGTGGATTCTGCTCTTGGCAGGAGGCAGGAAATCATGCTGGCTCCCACCATCTTGCTGTGTGACCCTTTTCTGGTCAACATCCCTCTCTGGCCCACTCTCCCCTCATCTATAAAAGGAGGAGGTTGAGACTGGGGTCCTTAAACTGAGGTTCAGAGACAGAGAAGGCTCCGGAGGATTCATTAGCAGCCTGACACTGTGGGAGAAACTTGGTGCAGTTGTGTGTACTCGCTTTTTTCTGATCAGAGGAACCCTAGCTTTCATTGGTTCTCCAAGGGGCTTGCAACCCACAAATGGGTCAGAGCCATAGCCTGAGTGCCCCTGCTGGCCCTAGCCCATCTGCCACTGCGGTAAGGGGCTGGCAGGTTGGGGAGGAAGGCTGGTTGGTGGCCAGCTCCCAGGAAGAGGCCAATGTGCGGAGTGGCCACAGAGCCCTGAGGCTGGAGCTCCAGGCCCGGGCCAACCAGCCTGGGGGCTGCTCCCACCCCCACCTGCAGGGTCCTCACCTTCCACAGTGCCAAGACCAGTAGGGCCAGGAGCAGGAGGCCCCCCAGTGTGCTGCCCAGAATGATCCAGATGGGGATCTCCATGTCTTCTTGCTTTGAGATCTCAAACACGATCTGCAAGGGGAGGGGTGGAGCCAGGCCCACAGCATTACTGCCTGGGGCAGGTGGCAGCTGGGGCAGGTGGCAGCTGGGGCAGGTGGCAGCTGGGGCAGGTTGGCAGCTGGGACAGGTAGCAGCTGGGGCAGGTGGCAGTTGGGGAAGGTGGCAGCTGGGACAGGCGGCAGTTGGGGCAGGTTGGCAGCTGGGGCAGGTGGCAGCTGGGGCAGGTGGCCACTGGGGCAGGTAGCAGCTGGGGCAGGTTGGCAGCTGAGGCAGGTTGGCAGCTGGGGCAGGTGGTAGCTGGGGCAGGTGGCAGTTGGGGCAGGTTGGCAGCCTGGGGCAGGGTGTGAGGGAAGAGATAATTGGCGGGGAGTAGATGCTGGAGGAGTGGGTGGCACACCGTCAGCAGAGAGGCCTCTGAGCTGCCAGCCCTGCCCGTGGACACCTGAATACAGTGACCTAGCTGACCCTGCTTCTCCCTGAGATGCCTTCTGCCTTTGGCCTCCAGGCTGCCCCACTCTTCCTGGTTTCTTCTCCCACTTATTGGCTACTCTTTCTCTGCTTCCTCACCTTCTCCCAAACCTCTAAGTGTTGGCATGTCCCGAGGTCCCTTGGGCCTCTTCTTCACCTACAGTCCCTCCCTGGGTGAGCCTGAGGCCAACCTTGCCACAAGGCACAGCGGGCACAGTGCCAGGGCCCACAATACTTTTAGGGGCACATGAACATGTTTTCATTTCTTTTAAAATCAGAGGAGAAAAAAATGAGTATAATTCAGCCTGGATTACATCTTTATACCAACGTGGTCATATAGTAGAATTTTAAAGATTTTTTCATGGAGAAAGGCATCCACGAAGGCAAAAGAGGTTAGGGTCAGCAAACTCATAATGCGCCCTGGGTAACCTCAGTCCCGTGGCTCTCCCTGTCTATATGCTGACCGCTTTCGCTTTTGTCTCCTCCACCGGGACTCTCCCCTGAATTCTAGATTGTATCCAACTGTCTCCTTGGCACGCCTGGCATCTTCAAACCAGTTGCCATTAAGTCGATTCCAGCTCATGGCGACCCCATGTGTGTCACAGTAGAACTGTGCTCTGTAGGGTTTCCAATGGCTGGTTTTTCGGAAGTAGATCACCAGGCCTTTCTTCCACGGTGCCTCTGGGGGACTTGACCCTTCAACCTTTCAGTTAGTAGCTGAGTGTGTTAACATTTGCACCACCCACGGATGACTCTGGCATCTTTAATAG
This sequence comes from Loxodonta africana, assembly GCF_030014295.1. Lineage (NCBI taxonomy): Eukaryota > Metazoa > Chordata > Mammalia > Proboscidea > Elephantidae > Loxodonta > Loxodonta africana. The sequence continues at coordinate 47,650,363 of NC_087354.1, read as the reverse complement.
ACCCCAAATCAAACTCCTGATCCCACCCCCCACTGCAAACCAGTTCTCGCCATGTCTTTCCCATTGAAGCAAACGGCAACATCATCCTTTCTTCCCGTTGCTCAGGTCCAAAACCTTACATTCATCCTTGGATCTTCCTTTCACACCCACGTGGAATCTACCAGCAAAGCCTGTCTGCTCCCTTTGCAACGCCCAGAACAGGGCCTCTCTTCCCGCCTCCGCGGCTCGCTCCTTGGTCTGAGCCCCTCATCTCTCACCTGGGGCCTGCAGTGGCGGCCTGACTACCTCCCTGCTTCCGCGTCGCCCCCTACAGTCCATCCTAAACACAGCAGCTAGAGGGATCCTTTTTAGCAGTAAGGTGGCCCTGTTCTCTGCTCTGGAGCCCCCGGGGGGTGTAAACAGTTAACACGCTTGGCTGCTAACTGAAGAGGTGGAGGCTTGAGTCCACCCAGAGGCAGCTCAGAAGAAAGGCCTGGTGATCTGCTTCGGAAAAATCCGTGAGAACCCTGTGGAGCACAGCTGTACTGTGACACACGTGGGGTCGCCACAGGCCAGCGCTGACTCGCCGTAACTGGTTTCATTCTCCGCTCTGCTCCAAGCCCTCCTGTTCCCCATCCCATTCACAGAAAAAACCAAGTCCTTACGGTGGCCTGTGGAGCCCTGGGGGTTCAGTGGTTAGGAGCTTGGCTGTTAATCAAAAATTCGGCAGTTCGAACCCACTAGCGCTCCTCGGACACCTTTTGGGGCGGTTCTACCCTGTCCCGTGTGGCCGCTGGATTCTCTGGCCGACCTGGCCTCCCGTTCTCCCCGGCTCTCCACCCCAGCCCCCCGGCGCCTTGGCCCCCCTTTCTCCCCGGCTCTCCACCCCAGCCCCCCGGCGCCTTGGCCTCCCGCACGCCAAGCACGTGGCCACTCGGGGCCTTGTGTTTGCGGTCCCCTCTGCCTGCAAGGCTTCTCCGCAGACATTCTCGTGAGTCCCTCCTGCGTTCCCTGTGGTCTCTGGCTGATGGCACCTTATCGGAGAGGCTTTCTCCAACCTCCTTGTATAAAATAGCACCCCCAACTCTCCACCCTTAGGTGCCCACATTTTTCTGGGTAGCCCTTATCACCACTTGACATTGTATATATTTAAGTTTATTGTTTTTCTCCTTGTCTGGATTGTCAGCCCCAGGAGTGCAGGGGCTTTGTCTGTTTTGCTCAGTGCCTGGGACAGTGCCTGGAATGTAGTAGGAGCTCAGCAGATATGTGTTGAATGACTGAATGAATGAACTCTCTGCAACAGCATCCTAGAGTCCTGACCTGGCCACTGACTCACTATGCAACTGGAGGCAAGGTGCTACCGCTTCTGTCTTATCGCACCCAGCCTCAGTTTTCATATCTGAGAAATGGGGATGATGGAACTTGCTTCACAATGTTGTTGTGAAGAGGGAGCAAGGTAACGTGTGCAGTGTCTGGTGCAGTGCCTGGCACACAGTAAGGGCTCACCGAGCGGTAGGTCCCTTATACGTTCTTTCCCCATCCCTGAAGCTTGCCTCCCCACCCCCAGCATGATAAGGGCTTGATTTTGGGGTAGCTGGATTCCTAAAAGAGAAATGAAGCATCCAGAGAATATAAGTGGGATTTAGGGGAAGGGGCGGGGTGGAAGGACATGGAGAATTCACCTAGAAGACATGTACTAGTGTGGGGAGAGGGGTCGTTTGTAGGGGTGCCTATAACACCTCCCTTCTGGTCATCTGGCAAGTTCCATCGTATCTTCCAAGGCTCAGTTCTAATGCACCGTCTCAGGAAAGCTTTCCCTGGACTTGGCCTCGCTCGGACCTCATGGTGCCTTTGCTCACCCCAGTTGTGTCCACACTTGGTTGTCATTGTCCCTTGTCTGCCTACGTCATCTCTGTGTCCCCTGTGGGGTAGGAGTCATGGGAGGGGCACCCCACAAATGCTAAATGAATGAATGAATGAATGAGTGAGTAAAAAATGGTCATCGTTGGTTCCTCACTTGCTGCTTCGGGGCTTTTGCCCCTGCCGCTGCTCTGCCTGGGGTTTGTGATTGACGTTTGATTATTTTATTAGGGTCCGGCTCCCAGAAGGCATCTGTTTGCTCTCAGCGTCTCACGGGGCCGGGGCCGGGGCGGGGAGTGGGGGAGGTGACGAAGGGGGTGCTGACTCGGTATCTGTTACCCAAGAGTTTGCTGAGGCCGGCCTGCGGCATTTCTGGGACATGGCCAGTGGGGGGCAGCAGTGTCCCACACCAGGCGCCTGCTCTATTTTCAGAGGACTGGGTTTTCCTTTTAAGACCCAACGTCTTTTCTCAGAAGAGCACTCACAGAGCCTCACCGGCTCCTGGACCCTGACTCCAGCCAGTCTGATCTGCAGATCACAAAGCAGCCCACTACCGAGGCGTTTCACGCTCTGGTCTTCACAGGTTCAGTTCACACCAGATGTCTACAGCACTTGAATTTCATTAGATTTGAAGTGTGAAGGGCGGCGGAGGAGAATGCTGGGTACCCATTCTACAGCCACCAGTCTGCCCGAGGACACTGCCTCACCCACTCCAGCTTCCTGTGGGGTAGGCAGGCCTGGCATCTTCAATTTCCCAAAGCGTAAAATAAGGAAATACACAGGGCCCCTCTTCCCCCCACCCCTGTCTCACTCCCTCAGGGAGCACAGAGCCTGGTACCCCCCAGGCATGGGGGCAAATGCCTACTTCTGCCCCCCTCCTCAGTTTTGCCCTGAAGGCCAATTTGTCTTGCTTTTTCCCCTCTCCTCAGATGCCACACCATTGCTGTCTGCCATCTCTCTCCCCGAAGCGAGGTGGGCAGAAGGTGTTGGAAAAGTCTAGGGGAGCGGGCAGCCCTTTCCCAGGCTGGCGGCTCAGGGGCTGAGACCGGGATCCCAGGGCTCACCTGGCGGCTGGGGTCCTCCTCACGGAAGATGAAGGGACTGTGGAACTGCCGCTGCAGGGCCGCGTGGACCGTTATTTTCATGGACTTGTACTTGAGCTGTGCAAGCACAGGCCCTGTCAGAAGCTGGCCCTGGAAGCCTCCCACCCCGCCTCTTCCCCAGGACCCCCAGGTGGGAGCTGTCCCAGCACTGCTCCTTCCTGTTCTTCCTTCCAGACAAGCCCTGGTGCCCCACTTACTGCTTTTAGGGACGTCAACCACAGGTTCCCCAGCAGGTGGAAATTGATTTCCTGGTTAGGGGCCAGCCTCACGTTGCAGTTGATGGAGACGACATCAGAGTTGCTGTGATTCTGAAAGAGGAGATGGGTCTGGGGGTGAGCAGCTGGGCCCTGGGGGAGCAGAGGGAGGCAACTGGTCCAGCGAGAACCTGAGAAGGTGAGCAGACACCTGGGCCACAGGAGAGACGGTTGTGTGGCACCGCTTAACCAACTGGGGTTTGCTCCTGGGAGGGAGGGGAAAGGAGAGGACAGGGGGCCAGGGGTGGCCGGAGGCCAAGGTAAGGGTGGGTATGTCTGATCTTCCATTTGAACTCAAGCATAATGGCCAGGCTGGGTGTATTCCAGGAACAGAAGTCTGGTTCAACATTAGGAAGCCTATAAATGTCATCACCATACAAACAAATCAAAGGGAAAAAAATTATATGAGCATCGCAACAGATGCAGAAAGAGCATGTTAGGAACTCCAACTTCCATTCATGATAAGGACTCCCAGGTAAATTCTTGAATCTGATTACCAAAAAACAAACAAACCCAGTGCCGTCGAGTCGATTCTGACTCATAGCGACCCTATAGGACAGAGTAGAATTGCCCCATAGGGTTTCCAAGGAGCGCCTCGTGGATTCAAACTGCCGACCTTTTGGTTAACTCTTAACCACTGAGCCACGAGGGCTCCTGATACTTGTTTAATCTGATTAAAGGGTATTTATTAAATACTACAGCAAGTATCAGGAGCCCTCGTGGCTCCGTGGTCAAGAGTTTGGCCACTAACCAAAAAGTCGGCAGTTCAAATTCACCAGCCGCTCCTTGAAAACCCTACGAGGCAGTTCTACTCTGTCTTATAGGGTCACTATGAGTTGGAATCGACTTGACGGCAAAAAGTTTGGTTTTTGGTTATAGCAAGTATCATAGTTAATAATAAAAAAATTGGAAACAATTCCTTTAAAATCAGGATCAAGACAAAACTGCCGCCACTTCTGTTTACCGTTGCCCTCGAGGTCCCAGCCAGAGCACTAAGACAGGAAAAAAGTCTGGTGGGAATTGAAGGGAAAAGCGAAAACAGCTTAATGGGAAACCCCAACAAATCTCCAGACAAGTAATTAGAGCGTATTAGGTTGAAGTTGTCCATACTGCTGCCTTGCTGCCCGCGCCAACCCCCACCCAAGCCCAAACCTTCAATAAAGTGCACTACACTTAAAAAAAAAAGGCTCTGTGTGATGTACTTGTTTGGGAAAAGAAAACTAAAACAGCTATGTTTTATGTCTGGATAAGGAATAGCGAAATCAAGCTCAGAAACTGGTATTTGGGGGCAGAGGAGACCGTGAAGACATAAACCTGGATGCTGGTAGATGCGTTGGGGAGGGCTTTGGACTCCACAGGACACCCCACCGGGTGCTGAAGCTGAGCTGGGCTCCATCTCCAGGGCAGAGGTCTTAGCTGACATGGTCGATTGTCTCCAACACAAGCCATGTATGTTCTGGCCTCCACAGTGTTGCTCCGTCTGCTTTCTTCGCTTCCCTCCGCTTATCCACATCCCACCAGCCTCGCAGGCCCAGGGTGAGCCCACGGCCCCAACTCCGCTACCCTCTGGGCTGTCTGCCTACTGCTGACCTCTTGTTGCCTGGCTTTGTAAGCTGCACTCCGCGTCTGTCTCCCCCACCCAGTCTGGGCAAGAGTGTCCGTTCCACATTGTGTTTCCTTTCCATTTGAGGCTGGGCACATATTAGGTGCTTGATAAGCTCTTAAAAAATATATATTTTTTAATTAATTAAAAAAATTGTTGTGGTGAAAATATGCGTAATAAAACATACGCCATCTCAACAGTTCCTACATGTGCAATTCAGTAACTTCGATGACGTTCTTCAAGTCATGCAACCATACTCCCTCTCCTTGACCAGATCATTCCCCACCACTAACATAAACTCAACGTCCCTTAAGCAAACCCCCACCCCCTGCCCCGCTTTCCTGGTAACCACTAATAATCTTTGGTTTCTATATTTTTGCTTATTTCAGATAAGTGAGTTGACGAGCTTTTACTGACAAGCTCTTGGAGGAGAGAAATCACCCCTGGAGATCAGGCAACCGTCTTCTTCCCCTCCCCCCATGGCTGTCTGTGAGGGGGACACTCACCAGCTGTGGGGCGTGACTCAAGTCCTCCTCTGCCGGGGTGCGCCGATACTCAGTGCTGTTCCCCCAGACATTGCAGGACACGTTTCCCTGCACAAAGGACACAGACACACAACCTCACAACCGGCTCTTGCTGACTCAGCATCCCAGAAAAGACCTTTTTCTCTTCTTTCCAGAGAAGATGCAGCCCTGGTCCTAGGAGAAGGGAGCTGGGGTCTGGGGACTCAGGGATATACGTAGACGATGTGTCCTTCTCTTCCTGGTCCCCTCCCCTAAGCTGGCTCCTGGGGACACTGGTACCTGGTTGATGTACCTAAACGATACGTCCTTCTCCTCCTGGTCCCCTCCCCTAAGCTGGCTTCCAGGGGCACTGGTACCTGGTCGGTGAGGACGTCCTTCAGCATCAGCAAGCGGCTGCCGCCCCTGGTGGCGATGGGAACGGTGATCTTCATCATCACCCCGTGGATGGGGAACAAGCCCAAGTTTTGGATCTGTGGCCAGAGATGGGGAGGTGTCAGTACACCTAGCGGCAGTTCGGGGCTGGCGGTGGGGAACGAGGTCCACAGAGGTCACCCAGGCCCTGGGCACAGTGATTCCCCTATCCCCCTCCCCCAGCCAGGCCTGTGCGCACTCCATCCAAGGCCCCTGGGGGCTGCATGGGGGAAAGTGTGAGAAAGTGCTGAGAGGGAGTGGGGTACTGGGGCCATGAAAGCCAGGGGTCCCTTCCATTTTCAGTCTTCTTGGCTGTGGGCCATTTTGTTGCCTGGTGCTGGTGGACACCTGGACAGAGGCCAGGAGCGGAGATGGTGACAGCCATTAATTTATTATAAGAGCTAACCATTAATCAATGAAGGACATAAACAGTGACTCTGTGGTAATATGCATTCTAGCCATGATGTATTCTGTGGCAAAGCAGTGGCAGTAGCTACAAGCAGAGCTTTGCAATCAGAAAGACCGAGAATATATCTCTGGGGCTGCCACCATGTATGAGTTCTGTGACCTTGAGCAGGTTACTAAGCCTCTCTTGGACAAGTTGTCCAGGTCTCAGTGTGTCTGAGTTGCAATTTTCTGATGTCAGCCTGCTCCTAGCCCTCACGGCTGTGGAAGTTGATAAACTCACAGCAGTTCGGGAGTGGGGAGAATTCGGAGCCCACTGTCAGAGGCTGTGAGATTGCCCACTAATCCTTTTTCCCTCCTTCCTCAGTGACAGAACCAAGTAGAAAAGCCCCACTCCCCAGCCTCACTTTCAGCTAAATCTCAACATTCTGGTCAATGAGAGGCAACTAGATGTGTTGTGAAAAACTGCCAGGGAGGCTCCTTAATAGGGAGAGGGCATGCTTTTCTCCCTTTCTTTCTTCCTACTGCCTGGAATGGGGATGTGATGGCTGGAGCAGCAGCCATCCTGGTCTGTGAGGTGACCTTGAGGCTCAAAATTGCATGCTGAGGATGTGGATGAGAAAAAAGACAGGGGAGCCAGTCCTGGATGACTTTGTGAAGCTGCCAACTCTGACTTCCTTTATGGGAGAGAATAAACTCCTGGTGCCCTGGAACCTATGTGTAGCCAAACCTAATTCTCACTGTCACACTTACCCTGTCCGATCACCCTTTTCAGGTGAGAAATAAGAGGCCCAGAGAGGGAAAGTGGCTTGCCTGAAGTCACACAGCGAGTGGGTAGAAGGGTTGAGGCTGGACACAGTCACTACAGATGATTCCAGATTCCTCTCCCCGAATGGGGGGTCCTTAGCTCCTGTCCCATACCCTCTGTCTGCCTCCCCACCAGCCTTACCTTGAAGGTGCTGTTGAAGGGAGGGCCCATGCCATCATATCTTTCAAGTGAGCTGTTGGACTTGACCTCGTAGTGGCTCAGACTGGTGCGCCTGCAGGGACAGAGGGCAGGGCTGCCGTGAGCTCAGTCAATGCTGTCTGGACGAGTAAATGAACAAGAGGGGGTGGGGGCATGCGCCGGCCTCCCCCGAGACCAGGAAAGATAGGCTTCATCTCGAGTCCTCTGGTTGGCTGCCTGGCGTGTTGGGAGGACTCTGAGGCCGGGTCTGGGTTCAGCAGGAATAAGTGCTGAGATCAATTAGCTGTGTCTACCCTGTGTGTGGAAACCCTAGTGACTCAGTGGTTAAGAGTTTGGCCACTAACCCAAAGGCTGGCAGTTCGAATCCACCAGCGCTCCTTGGAAAACCTATGGGGCAGTTCACTGTGTCCTATGGGGCCACTATGAATTGGAACTGACTTAATGACAACGGTGGGTTTTTTTGGCCCTGTGTGTGTGTGGCGGCGGGGGCGGGGGGGCCTGAGTGAGAAGAGGTGTTATTTGCATCCTTGTCTTAGCTCTGTGTCCAGGGGTCAGGCCTTATTTTGAGCATGAACTTGGCCGCTATGTGCTGTAGAAGGTTCCAGCCTCCAGGAGTAGTCGTGGCGGGGCCAAGCTTGCTTTCCAAGTCTTTGCCAAGTTCTCCCCTTACCCGGGAGCTCTCAGAAGGCAGGGGCTGTTTCCTCCACCCAACTGGGGGCCAGGGCATACTAAGGGATGGGGGAAGCCGGGAAAACAGTCTGCCCTGTGGGGAGGAGTATTTCACCACTGACATTGTCTAGCTTTGCAGGTGCAAGGTGATAATAAAAAGCAGACTGACTTTTAGTAGGTTTTATTACTGTTTTTAAATTCTCTACAGAAAATTCACCCATTTATTGCCTACACCTGGGGCAGATAATTCCCACCGACCCTCCCCCACACCCTTGCCACTCCTGGGAGCTCCCCAGGGGCCAGGCCTGGGGCTCCTCCTTCCTCCATTTTGACACCCCCTCCCCGCCTTGGAATGAGGGGGATGTGGTTCCCTGGCCCTCCAGGGACACACTTGGTTCCCATCTTCATGGTCCTCCAGTGCCTGGGCCAGGTCCCCTGAGACCTCTGACTCACTAAAGCCCCCCAGAGGGTGTCCCCATCTTAGGCTTTGCTCCTCACATGCCTTCCCTCCCTGGGGCTCCAAGAGCCAGGCCCACCTTGTGAAGAGGATGTCGGCCTCATATTTGAGGTGGAAACGCAGGAGGGCCGTGTTGTCTTCCTTGGTGCTCTCCTGCTCGTCACTGTCACTGTGAGGAGAGCCAGGCTGTGGGTGCCAGGAAAGGGCCACCCTCCCCTCTCCCTGCTCAGCAGCACATCCTGGCTGTCTTGGCACAGCAGGAGGGGTCTAAGTCAGACTAAAGGAAGAACATCCTGGCGTATAGAGCAGATAAGCACCAGAACAGGCGAGAGAGGGAACCCCAGGCGTCTCCTTAGGAGAGGACAGGCGTCCTGAGAGAGGCAGGGGATGGATGAGGTCAGCTGTTCCTGTCACTTTCTTAGGTGCAGCACCTCTGGGCTGTGTGGGGTCAGGGAAAGACTGGACTGAAGCTTGGACGACTCTGCGGGCTCAGCCCCAAGCGCCTTTGTTACCCCCTCTTGGCCTCATCATCTGTGCTGTGGGCTAGAGGGAGGTAATGCCTGCGGGGGAAGGTGGGAGAAGCAGCCTGCTCCTTCCACATGAGGGAAAGACAACTGGGAATTCCTGGCAGAGTTGCTTATTTATGCTTGCACAGCCGAAGGAAAGCTGCTCCTCACCCGGCTTGAGGGCAGCTCCTATGGGGTTGGCTGAGGTGGCTTTGCTGCTGTGGAAAGGTTGAGAGTGAAATTCAGAGACACTGGTGTGTGTGTAGGGGGGCGGTTGTTACACATGCTTCCCTTTCATCTGAGCACCATGAACTACCAGGTCAAATCATTTTAGACAGAAGAATATATGATTTCCGCTCAGCATATAAACTAAGTCCTCTGCCCCCAGGATAGGTGTCTAGTTAGAAAACAGGACACCCAACCCACACAGACACCCCTGCAACGCCCCCTCCAACACACCAGATTCACAAACACCCACAGCGCACACACTTGTACCAAAAACATGCCTATGCAAGCGCATTTGTGCCCTGTGAGAAACGGGACTGTTTTCTAAGTGCGCAAAGAGCAGGAGGGAGGCCGTGAAGTATCCCTGTGTCTGCCTGGCTCTGTCTCCCGTCCAGTAAGAATTCCAGCAAAAGGCACACTTCACTAAGTACAGCTGAGAAGTGAGCATGTGCTGGCGTGTGGACCCCCTGTGCTTCCAGACCTCTGACTGGGATGTGTGTGAGTGTGCATGTGTGTGAGAGTGTGAGTGTGTATGCGTGTGAGTATATGACTGTGTGTGAGTGTGAATGTGTGAGTGTGTGTTAGAAGGTTGGTGTTCGGTTTCCCTGAGTACTTATTTCTCAGCGTGGAGAAGTTCTCTGCAGGATTTGGCTGTTTATGAGCCTCCACAGTAGACAGAATTCCCCCCTCCCTGCCCACATCGAGGTAATTCTGTGAAAAAGGAAAGCGTGTTTACTACCGACGCAGGGTGATTTATGGTGTCAACCTATAGCAGGCTGCCTCAGGAAGGCCTGGGGGGGAGACACACATGTACCTTGTAAAGAAAGGTCCTTAAAAAGGAATAGCTTGCAAGGGGAGAGAGATGAACAGGAAAGAGCACTGGATAAGGAGTAGGGGAATTAATGTCCAGCTCCTAGTTCTACTATTTAGATGCTGTGTGTCATTGGGAAATCCACTCAACCTCTCTGAGCCTCAGTTCTCTTATCTGTAAATTGGTGGGGGTGGGAGATGACCTCTGCTTTGCCTAACTTAAAGGGCTGCTGTGGGAACTGACTGAGATATGTGTAGTATTTTATAACTGTATAGGGTTTTTAAAAAATAACTGCTCTATAAAGGTAAGGAATCCCTGGGTTATGCAAAGAGTTAACGTGTCCAGCAGCTAAATGAAAGGCTGTAGGTTCGAGCCCACCCAGAGGCACCTTGGAAGAAAGGCCTGTCATCTACTTCTGACAAACCAGCCACTGAAAGCCCCGTGGACGCACGTGGGGTTGCCATGAGCTGGAGTTGACTCGGCAGCAACTGGATTACATAAAGGCAAGGGACTGTCACTGTTATTTATGGCCAAACTGCTAAAGAGTGAAGAACGGTGGCACAAGGCAGGCAGCAGGTGGGTCCGCACTCTGGGACTGACCCATGGGCCCTTCCAGGATGGAGCAGCGAGACACTGGGCACTGGATTCAGTGCAGGGAGGGGCAGTGAACAGTGGGAGGAGGGAGAGAGTGGGGGCCCAGAGCCCTGAGCTGGAGGGAGAAGGAGTGGGTGTGGCCTGACCTGCCCACAGCAAGCTGGATCTCCAGATGGTGCAGAAAGACAGATTTGCTGAACTCAAAATCTAGACGGAATGACACCTGCAAGGAAGAAGTCACCTGAGCAGGGCAGCTGGGAGCTGTACATCTGGGCATTGCCGGGATCAGGCCTTGGCAGACCACCCATGCCCTGCCTGGGTGTGCCCTGCTGGCTGGGAATAGGTGGGGGGGACAGGAGGACCAGGTGCTGGGGTAAAGTGAGCAGAGGCTTGGGGGGCTACTGAGGGGGATGCAGCCAAAGACAACAGCTTCTGCGATGGGGTTCCTTGGCTGAGGGTCCAGCCCCCTTCCCTCCTCCTCCTTCCCACACCCTACAGGCTCCTTCCCACACCCTACAGGCTCCTTCCTGCACCCTACAGGCTCCTTCCCACACCCTACAGGCTCCTTCCCGCACCCTACACGTTTTTAACTGAAGGCAGCTAGAAGGCAGCAGGTCCAGCTTTAGGCACTTTCTGCAGGAATTTTGGGGAAGGGGACAAGATGGCAGGAAGGGGAGATGGCCAGCGCCGTGTACCACAGGTTGCGGGGGCCAGAAGCCAGTGGAAATACCACCTCACCCACTGTTCCTCCTATGTGTGTGTGCAGGGGCGGGGTAGGGGGGTGCAGTGAGAGAAGGGTAAATGGTGCCCCAGGCACCCAGCAGATTAAAAAGGCCTCCTTGTCCAGCAGCGCTCCGGCCACACCGGTGAGCCAGGCCCTGATGCTTCCCTTGCCCTTTGCCCTTTGCCCAGGAGTGGGGCCCAGGTCCCCTGACCAAGGCCCTGCAGTGTCTGACCCCCCTTGCCTCCTCTCTGGCCCACCCCAGGGGCGTTACTGGGGCTTTGGGCAGATCTCATTTGCTCTCCCCAAGTCTGACCCTCAAGCCCAGTTTCCCAAGGAGATCTCAGGAAGTGGCTCGGTGGGGGCTCGGCAGCCTATGGTCTGTTCTACTTCTTCCCCTGGCCCCCTGCGTCTTCACTTCATAGCTGCTGAGCTTGTTGGTGTCTCACTCCATAAACTACAACCTTGATTTATGCACCACCGGAGGGGTTCTTTTACCAGGAGTCCCAATCTCCCCCCACCACCTCCTCTCCTCCCCAAGCCTTGCTGACCCTGCTCCCGGGACACGCTGTACCTCCTCTCCTCCCCAAGCCTTGCTGACCCTGCTCCCGGGACACGCTGCTCTCATCTAGCCTGGCTCCTGCCCCAGATCCTCCGAGTCCTACTTTACCAGCAGCTTAGCCTCAATCAGGGGCCCAGGTGGCGTAGTGGTTAACAGCTACAGCTGCTAACCAATAGGTCAGCAGTTCAAATCCACCAGGTGCTCCTTGGAAACTATGGGGCAGTTCTACCCTGTCCTGTAGGGTCATGATGAGTCGGAATTGACTTGACAGCAATGGGTTTGGGTTTTTAGTCTCAATCAGGCCTTCTCCTGCTCCAGAACCTTCAGTGGCTGCCTACTGCCCGCGGCTGATGGCCAAATACTCCCACACCATCTGGAGTTTACCTCCCTTTCCTGGCTAATTCACCCCCTCCTTCACACACCCTACACGCTCCTTCCCACACCCTACACACCCCCTTCCCACACCTTACAGGCTCCTTCCCACACCCTACATGCTCCTTCCCACACCCTACACGTTCCTTCCCATACCTTACACACTCCCTTCCCACACCCTGCATGCTCCTTCCCACACCCTGCATGCTCCTTCCCACACCCTACACGTTCCTTCCCATACCTTACACACTCCCTTCTCACACCCTACATGCTCCTTCCCACACCTTACATGCCCCTTCCCACACCCTACACGCTTTTGTGCACGTGTTAGGAGCTCAAGAAATGTTAGATTCCTCTCCCCATCCTTCACCATACACAGCACGATGACAAAGAGGCTGGAAATTGGAAAAACTTGGCTGAGAGGGGGTGGGAGAACGGCGGGGTGAGAGTGGTAGGGATTCCCCGGGACATAAAGGGGGCACGGATGCTCTCCAGGGGTGGGCTGGCTAATTAGATCATTCGAATGCACTTAATGGGACCAAAAACTATTACACCTAAAAGCTACCCCAGGCCTCTCCATCTTTCCCATGCCTGCTCTGTTCATTTCCATTTCTCTTGCCTCCCTGTACCTCCCAGTACCCACCCTAGTCCCTCCCCCACATTGCCCCCGTACTGCCCCAGCCTCAACCTTGGCCTTGGCCCGGAAGAAGGGGTAGCTGACATTGCAGACTTTCTTGTGGAATCTCCGTTCCTCGTTCACGCACTCGATGCTGCCATCAAAGTCGTCCTGGGGGTGGGTGGAAGGTCCCAGGCAGCAGTTAGATGGGGTCTGAGACCCTCACCCCAACCATCCTCCCTAGTCTCCTAGAGTCCACCCCACCGCCCCTGCTGAGGACTGTGGCATAGGCATCTTGGCCTCTGGGAGCATCAAGGGCCTAGGGTCTGGGCTGTGGCTTGTTCCAGGTGTGGAAATGATGGGTGCACACTCAGCACCGGCAGGCTGAGCCCACATATGCGTTTCACCGTTCCCTCTGTATATCAGCCTGACCATCTGCTTACAGGTAGGGACACTGAGACCCAGAGACAGGGAGTCACTGTCTAAGCGCAGGCTGCTAGGAGCTGGGGTTGGGGGGCAGATGCTAAAGCCTGTGTTTTTCTGCCTGAAGGCAAAGGAGGAGGCAACTCTCCAGCCTTTGGCTCTTTGCTGCCCTCCGGCTTTTGGACCCCTGCTTGACCACACATCTTTCCATCAGAAGGATTAGAAAGGATCTCTGTGGGCCATGGAATGAGATTTTTGGGGTCTCGCATGACTTTGTAATCCAGAAAAACAGTGAGCAGGGTGTGGGCTGACCTCCTGGTGGGGGCATGCTGGAGAAATTTTTCTGAGGACTCCTCCCTGCCCCCACCCCATGGCAGTGTTCAACTCTTGCTGCCCAAGAGCAGAGAATGATGTCCTTTCTCTCGGACCTTGGTCCAAGGTCCCTCTGGCTTCAGGATGCCATCGTCCCTGTTGACTGCACGGGCAAGGGGTGACCCAGGTGGCTCTACTCCGCTCCCCCACAGTTGCAGGCCAACCGGTTCCCCAGATGTCAGCCTATTCGGGAAGGAAGGCATGTGAGGACGTCTCAGTTTGGGTGGAGGTCGGGGATGGAGGGGCAGCTGGACTGTGGGCCATGCAACCCCCAGCCCGTGGTTGGAGCTCCCAGCTCAGCTCACTCATTGGCCGCGGCCCCGTGTTACAGCTGGGGCCTGGAGCTTTTACTGAGCAGGTCAGCACTGAGGAGGGCCGCTTTGTCCTCTGGACCACACCTGCCAGTGGCTCAGGGGCTCTCAGGCGTGTCCTGCTTTTCCTGTCTGATGGGCCACTGCTTGCCTTTCCTCTCCAGCCTCCCATCTCCAGGGCAGGGTCCCCAGAGCTCTGTTGCTGCCATCAGGCTGGCAGGCAGGGGGAGGTGGGCAGTAAGCTTCTTTCTCTTTTTCTTAGTGGCTCCACTGCCTCCAAGCCCTCCCCACCCCTGAATAGCAAGTCACTTAAAGGGTGGCTGAGTCTAAGGGGGGAAACACCACCAGGCTGCTTGGCCTGTCTGAGCTGGGCCCCACTGGGCTAGCACGGATGCCCCTTAGCACAAACCAGAAAGGAGGGACTCTCACGCGCTCCTCTAGCTTTGTGCTGCTGGTTGGCCACATACTCATTTACTCAGGTCTCAGTTTCCCCATCTGTTAAATGGGGATAATACTTAAGTACCTCATTTAATTGTTGTGAGGATTAAATGACATACTGCCTGTAAATGCAACGCCTATTTTTATGCACCCCCCAAAAAACTCGTTGCCGTTGAGTCGATTCCAACTCATAATGACCCTAGAGGACAGAGTAGAACTGCCCCACAGGGTTTCCAAGGGGTGGCTGGTGGATTTGAACTACCAACCTTTTGGTTAGCAGCCGAGCTCTTAGCCACCACGCCACCAGGGCTCCGGTTCCCCAGAAGATTGTAATCCCTCAAAATATGGCAGCTATTATCATGATTACTGTCTGGACCTGCTGTGGTCCCTGACTGCTGGGCTCTGCCTTGACATAGGCACGCGCCGCCCTTTGGCGATGTGCACGTGTGGATGTAAGCGCCTGCCTGTGTAGACTCTGGGAGGTGGGTCTGCATGTAGGTGCGTGTATACAGAGTACTTGTGCGTCCTCCTGTGGGTGTGTAGGTTTGTGTGTTTTTGCATGTGTGTGAGAAAAGTGCGTGTGAGCACACTAACAAAGTTGCATTTGGCCGAGAGGCTTCTCCAGAAAGTTCCTCTTGGCCAGCTGGCGGTGGGGAAGGGGATGGAAGATGTGCCTGGCCAGCCTGGGCTGGGGATGAGGAGAGGCACTCTCTGGAGGAGTCAGACCACAAGCAGCGCTCCCACCACTTGCCATGTGTGTGGACACAACGGTTCATAGAAGATGTTTCTGGCTTCTCTTTGCCTCTCCTCGGTTCTAAAAGCCCTTCTGTACGGCAGGAAGAAAACTCCACGGTTCCCTCCCTGGGGCTGTGAACAGGCATAGGACTGGCCTTGTAAAGTCTGGGCCAGGCAAACAGGCTATGTAGGCCCGAGGCACGAGCCCCCCCTAAATACCCAAACCTGACAGACACAAAATCCCTGAGCAGAAGAGGACTTGGCAAGACCATGGGGTGGGCTCCCCGTCTTCACTCTGGCAGCAGAGGGGAGCGGTATCATGGCCCAAAGAAAGCCCCCACTCAGGGGCTCCTGAAGGTCTTCTGAAGATGCCAGGAGCCCACTGAGCAGGGAGGGAGGACACGGCAGGCAACCCCTCGCCTTCCTGGGGCAGCCTTGTCCCTGTCCCCTCAGCCTCCCGTCCCCACTGCAGGAATGCTTCTCTCTTTCTCTCTCTGTGCGTGTGTGTGGCCAGGGCGGGGCAGGCCCTGAGGGGTATGCTGGGTAGTCAGTTCTGAGGTAGAGGTGAGGACAGCTGGGTCTGATGTTGGTCCCATCCGTACCCTGGACTCTGAGGAACGTGAAGACAGGGACCATGTCTGAGAGGACTTTGGATCCCCAGCACCCACACATGACAACTGTTTCTTGGAGGGCCTTCTATGTGCCCAGCCCTGGCCCAGCCCCAGGGACAGACCCAGCTAAGATAGACCACTTGCTCTCTCTGGAAGGTCAGGTTTCGAAGGTGTGACCCTCAGACACTGGAGATTTCCTCAGAACCTGCACAGGGCTGTACCGGAGGGCTCGGCTGGCTGGAGGGCCCTGCGTGGCCTTTGGGGACATTGAGGAAGAGACCCCAGAAAGCGTGACATGAGGGCATGCCCTGTAGTGAATTGCAGGCTCAGTGGCTGGCTGCAGTGCAGGAATTCCACTCCTCCACTTGCTAGCTGCGTGGTCCTGGGCAGGCTACTTAGTCCCTCTCTGTGCCTCAGTTTTCTCCTCTGTAAGATGGGCTACAACCACTGCTACTCATGAGGTGGTTGTGACGGTTAAATGCATGCCAAGTGCTTAGCACAGTGCCTGGCCCCTTGGGAGCACATGATACGTGGTGGTTACCGAGGAAGAGCAGGAGGGAGTCCCAGGCAGGGGGTCACGTGGGCAGGCCCTGGTACAAAAGAGCGGTGCCAGTGGCCTAGAGGGAGACGTGTGGGGTGAAGGGAGAGGTGGCAAGGGTGGGTGGAGAAGCAGAGAAGTGTCTTGAATGCCCTGATAAGGACTTTGGAATTTGTTGTGAAAGCAATGAGAAATCTTTGGGAGTTTTAAGGCAGGAGTGACTGGTTCTGGGAGCTCTGGTGGCACAGTGGTTAAGAACTCAACTGCTAACCAAAAGGTCAGCAGTTCAAATCCACCAACCGCTCCTTGGAAACACTATGGGGCACTTCTGTTCTGTTCTATAGGGAATCAACTCGACGGCAACGGGTTTGGTTTTCTGGTTTAACTGGTTCGGATTCTTGCCAGAAGGATCCTTCTGAGAAAGCCTGGAGGGTAAACGTACAGAGAATACGTGTACACACGGTGTGTGTGTGTGCTTGTGTGTGTATGTGCGTGCATGCGTGCCCCTGACTAGGGCTGAGGAGACTGGCTGAACGATAGTCCTCCTCACTTTCCAGAAGGACTCAGCCTCCCCCTGTACCGATGCTCCTCAGCACTGGCTGCACCCTGAAACTGCCTGGGGACCTTCAAAACACACTGCTGCCAGGCCCCACCCCAGCCGAGGTCAGCTAGAATCTCTGGGGGTGAAGTCTGGACCCAGGTGTTGTTAACCTCCCGAAGTGACTGCTTCCCCAGGTGATTGCCTCCCCAGGTGACTGCCCTGGCCCTTGTCCTTCCCCTCAGGCAGCCCGGGCAGGCTGCTGAGGTCTCACCTTCTGGATCAAGCTGGCGAACTGCAGGTTTGCTGACTGTGAAATGTTCAGGGCTGTGCTGTAGGCGTTCTCGCCCCTGTTCTCCAGCATGGCCTCCACTGCCACCCGGCGGCGCGTGCTCTCGATGATGAAGACCGTGGTGTCAAAGGACAGCGTGTAGGCCGAGCAGTCCTGCACAGGCTTCCGCAGCACCCTCTGGCAGTACTCCCTGAGGGAAAGAGACCACCAGGAGTCAGGCATGACGGGGGTGCAGGGACAGAGAGATGAGTCTGGGGGCACCTGGCTGGCCCTTGCCCATGGGAATAGCCATGGGAGAGGAGAGAGAAGTGGATGAGTGGGCTGGGAAGAGCTCACCCTTCACGACAACTTCCTGCCCCAAAGGCCTCTGGCCTTCCCGCTAATAACCTGTTGCCATTGAGTCAACTCTGATTCATGGTGACCCCATATGTGTCAGAGTAGAGCTGTGTTTCAAAGAGTTTTCAATGGCTGATTTTTTGGAAGTAGACTGCCAGGTCTTTCTTCTGAGGTGCCTCTGGGTAGACTCAAACCTTCAAACATTTGGTTAGCAGCTGAGCCCATTAATTCTTTGTGCCACCTAGGGACTCCCCGCTAGAGAGACTGTAGCCTCCTCCCAGCCCAGAGCTCTCTACTTAGCTATCACCCCTCCACTCAGCATGTTTCACAAGATAAATGTAAAGACAATTCTGCCTAATAGCCTAAACCTGTTGTCATCGAGTTGATTCCGACTCATAGTGACCTTATAGGACAGAGTAGAGCTGCCCCATAGGGCTTCCAGTGAGCGTCTGGTGGATTCGAACTGCCAACCTTTCGGTTAGCAGCCATAGCTCTTAACCACTACACCACCAGGGTTTCTGATTATTAACCAAAAAAAAAAAAAAAAACCCAAACCAATTGCCATCGAGTCGATTCTGACTCATAGTGACCCTATAAGACAGAGTAGAACTGCACCACAGAGTTTCCAAGGAGCGCCTGGTGGATTCGAACTGCTGACCTTTTGGTTAGCAGCTGTAGCCCTTAACAACTATGCCAGCAGAGTTTCCATTATTAGCCTAGACGGTTGCAATATTTGCTGCTTCATCATTCTGCACAGTTCGGGTATGTTATTTCTATTTATTGTATAGATGAGGGTATGTATGCCTTCTATCATAAATCATCTCAAAGTTGGGTAAAACTTGAGCATAAATTATTTGCAAATGCATTGCATAAATTTAAGCTACGATATTGTTCATTGTCTTCCCTTGGATGCTAGTTTGCTTCTACCAGGGGAGTGGGGGCAGCCTGCTTGTCCTCTGCTAGCCTCCTTAGCACGAAGTCCAGGTGTTCAGCCAATGGACTTTGAGGTCGCCTGGTCTGGGGGTTTGGAAGATGACCACGCAGCACTTCAAATCCCCCACCTCTACCTTTCATCTGTTTTGTAGGGTGGGCTCCAAAGAAAGGATTCCTTTTCTAAACAAACTTGGAGGAGATCAGATTAGACTAATGATTTTTCATTTTACCGAGGAGGTAACTGAAGCTCAGAGAGGGGAAGGGATTTGCCTAAAGTCACACAGGAGCTAGAGGCTAAATCTGGGAGAGAACCCAGGCTCGAGTTCAGTGCTTGGTCCCAGCTGCCTCTAAGAAGCAGTCCAGGGCCCAGGAGCCCAAAGACTCCGGTCAATTGGGAAGGGAAGGAGCCAGGGGAGGGCACAGAGGAGCTGACTCACATGGCTGTGGGCAGGTCGCTCCGAGCATCCAACACGAGATCGGGGACACAGTGCTCATCCTCATTGCAGCCATTCCAGAAGGGCACCTGGGAAGGGAGACCCCACAGCTTCCAGCCACCATCTTTGCCCTGGGCCATCCCCTTATTCCCCCAGCGCACCAGCTCCTCTCTGCACCTCACTGCATATTGGACTCTGTCTTTTGTGTCCTTTCGCCAGACACCACACTGCATTTTCTAATGTTTTTGGGTAGATACTTCCTTTTCAAAACATGGCCCAAAACTCAGCTGAAGGAGGCCCCTTCGGTTCTTAACTGAGCCAGTAGAACAGAACGCTCGGTGAACTCAGCAGAGCCATTCCAGTCAACATTTACTGATCATTGTCGGTGTTGGGGCAAGGTCTCTGGTAAAGGGGATATAGGATACAGAAGACACGGCTTCTGCCCTCAGCTATAACGTGACGTGTGTAACAAGCAGGAATACGTATGAGGGACGGAAGAGGCTCAGGGGAGGAAACAGTTGTTTTGGCCTGCAAGCGGTCAGAGGAAGTGTTGTAGATTCAATTACGTCTCCCCAAAATATGTGTTGGAATCCTAACCCCTATGCCTTTGAATGGAATCCCATTTGGGATTAGGGTTTTCTCTGTTACGTTAGTGAGGCCATCCCATTGTAGGGTGTGCTTTTAACCTAAACACTTTTGAGATATAAAAAGGGCAGATTAGGCATAGGGATAAACTAGCACAAAAGGAGGAAAGATAGATACCTCAGGAATATAGCTAAGGAACTGAGGAACACCAGGGCTGGAGAAGCTGGGAAAGGATTTTCCCTCAGAGCCAACAGAGAGAGAGAGAGTCTTCCCCAGAGCCTGTGCCCTATATTCAGACCTCTAGCCTCCTAAACTCTGAGAGAATAAACCTCTGTTAGTTAGAGGCACTCACTTGTGGTATTTCTGTTACAGTGGCACTAGCTAAGAGAAATGACAGTAGGTCAGAGTTCTGAAGCTGACCGAGTAGATGGATGGAGGAAAGAGCCTGTGCAAAGGTCCTGTGGCATGAAGTGACATGATGAGTTTGGGAAACTACGGGTAGTTTGGTGTTGTAGGAAGGAGGAGATGGAGCCATGGCAGGGGCCAGTTCCTACAGGGCATTGGGGTCATGCCTCGACACTGATAGGAGCCACCAAGAACTTTAGGCAGAGGAGTGTCCCCCCAGAGCCCACACACTGAAGGTTCCCTCTGGCTGCTGTGGGAAATGGACTTGAAGAGGCAAGGCTAGAGGCAGGGAGACCACTGAGGAGGCTGCTGCCATTCAGGTGAGAGATGACAGTGGTGTCGTGTGGTAGAGGGTGTGGAGAGGAGAAAACAGGGCAGGGACCTCAGAGGTGGGATCAACAGGGCCCGAGGCTGACTGGTCATCAGGGTGAAGGGATACTGGCAGAGTTTCCTTTAGGTGTCAGGAAGGATGTATGCACAGCTCATTTATAAGGGGGGGTGGTTACCTTGAGGAGTCAAGTTTTGGGGCACGTGGCATTTGACAAATTGGTTTAATTCTCCCGGAATCCAGATTTCTGGGTTCATGAAGTTGGGGTGATCCACTCGGACCATCTGCCACTAGGTGTGCTTTTGAACCTTGAGCCTTTAAAGAGCTGATTTCTGAACTCACCTTCACGTCAAACAAAGGCCTAGTAAGCAGGTTAGCAGAGGTGGAGATGGTTTTGCCTTAGGCATCGGGCTCTTTTGGAGAATCATCTACGTGCAGCCAGTGTCCAGAGGCAGGAACACCAGGGTCTGACTGGACAATGTATACCATGTCCTTAGTGACTGTTTCTACAGCCCACTGACTCTGGAACCCAGCACGTGTTCTGATGCTATCTCCTGAGAAATTAACATGACAATGATCTATGTAACCCGTTCTTACTATCCCGTCTTCTGAGAATCTGTATACTTTCTGAGTTGACGCTGCTTGATTTGAATCTTATCTACTCACAATAAATGTATTCTGAGGCACTAATTTTTGGTGTTTCTTTGTGCAGTCAGGTGTCTGACACATTAGAGGTGCCTGTGGCTCATACAAGACCAGATGCTCAGAAGGCAGCTGGATATCCAAGCCTGGAGCTGAGAGGCAGCAACTGTCACTACCCAGAGCACAGCCAAAACCCAGGGAAGGGGACAGAGGAGTCACAAAGTCCACTCATGTCTTAAACTCATGAACTTTTCACAGAGGAGAGCATTCTTGCACCAAGGTCCACGTGCTCTTAGCTTAGACACATTTCTCAGGCTTCCCCATCACATGGTGGGTTTGTAGTTAGAAGCAAGCACACTGCAAGAGCAGCCAGGACACCGGACAGCAAAGAAGACAGCAAAGCCATGTGAAGTAGGGGAAGTGGGGCCAATTAGTGAAGGACATCCTTCTAGATGCTTCTGTAGTCCTTGAGTGTGTCATTGAATTCCAGCACTGATGTTCATCCTGGTAACCTCGAGCCTTCAATAAAACACCATCCCCCCTCCCAGCATACTAAGTCTGAGAATTATATAAAAGCCTTCAGAAAAATGATTATAAGTAATAATTTAACGTGATAAGCAACTATTACACTCAACTGTATGGAATTGAGTTCATTCCCTCAAAAGGCCAGATATTATGGTATTAGAACCAAAAAGAACCTATAGAATGAGCAATGGGAAGAATGTTTCTAATTTGCTGGGGCGGAAATCCAGATGAACAAGGTTTTATACATTTAGCTGCTCTTCAACCCTTGATAATATGCCTGCAGACCGTCTTTTTCAGCTGTCTCAACTTTTCTTTCATGAAACATCCACTGCTTTTTCCCCCTTCCATGCCTTGCTGACACTGTCATCTCTCCTGGAATAAAAATTCATCATCCCCATCTCTGCATGTTTGAATCTTGTCTATTCCCAAGGTCCGACCAAAAGCCACCTCCTCCAGGAAGCCCTCCCTGCCCTCCCATCTGATTGCTCGATTACACTTCCTCTGAGCTCATGGTGCCCATTCTCTGACCTCTCCTGTGACTCTTATCACCACCTTGCATCGATATCACCAATGTCAGAGCTCCCCTCTGCTAGTGAGTTCCTGGACAGCAGGGATCACCCTTCACACTATCTGTATCATGGGCTTTCAAGTGTGTATAGAATGAGTGACACGTACTCATTCACTGGCTGCAGTGCCTTTGTAATTATTGTGGTGGGACAAAAAGTATTCATGACTTAGTGCACCCAGCTTTCCCCTCTCCTAGCCCACTTGAGGGGACTCCAGCTTTGTCAGCCCAGCTTCTCCCCTCTCTTGAGCTACACTTTATTTATTGTGCTTTAAGTGAAAGTTTACAAATCAAGTCAGTCTCTCATGCAAAACATACACACGCCTTGCTATGAACTCCTAGCTGCTCTCCCCCTAATAAGGCAGCACACTCCTCCTCTCCACCCTGTGTTCCCCGTGTCCATTCAGCCAGCTCCTGTCCCCCTCTGGCTTCTCATCTCTATCTGCCCACACAGTCTCATGTGTCTACTTGAGCCGAGAAGCTCACTCCTCACCAGTATCATTTTCTGTCTTATAGTCTAATCCCTGTCAGAAGAGCTGGCTTCAGGAATGGTTCCAGTCTTGGGCTAACAGAGGGTCCGGGGACCATGACCTCTGGGGTCCATCCTTGAGCTGCATTTTAAGACAGCCTCTCTTGGGCTTTTGTGATGCAGCACCAGGAACAAAGGGCCGAGGTATGGAGGACAGTGTTGGGCAGGAGGAGGAGCTGGATAGTTGGGGGAGGGGATTCGGGAGGAGCTGTGGGGGGCGATGGATGCGAATGAGAGAAGAGAGATGATTTTAAGAAGCATCGCCGTGGACTGTACAGACCCTTCATGGTTTTCGAGAAATGCAAGTAAAGAACTTGAGCAGTTCTGAAATTCTGGTTTGCGGCTGGACTGAATACAGCTCCCAAAGACTGGACCTCACGGGTCCTAGGGTTAAGAGCGTAGTGGTATGATGTGAAGTCATCTCGCATTAGGATAACTCATTTACAAATTTTGCCTGTTCTCCCAGCACAGCTTGGACAGAATGGATTTTCTTGAATGGGATTTCTATGGGGCTGCTGATGCCGGGAACGTCTTCCAGAAGATGCTGGTGCCCCTAGAGCCAGGGATTAGAAAATGTGGCTGAGGGCTGGGTCTATAGCCACTTAGGAGCAGGCTTGGGGGTGGACAGGTTGTCTGTTCATCAGTTAGTCATTCAACAAGCAGAAGACCAGGCTCCAGGCCTGGCTCGGACTCTGAGTGGCTGCAGCTCCCTCTCTGGCCTCGGTGCCCTCATCTGTGAGCGAGGGAGATGGGTGGTTGAGATCTAAGGTCCCTTCCAGCTCTGTGACTCTCTGTCTTCCTCCAGCACCCACTCAGTGCTCACCCTCTGCTGGGGAAACTTGGACAGGGGCAAGTTCTGCAAACACCCAGCACGGGTCCCAGGGGAGGAGATATGCTGTGGGCTTGGCAGGGCAGCTGTGGGGGAAAGTGTGGAGGAGAAAGCAAGCTTCTCTGCACTCGTGGGGGTGCCCGTTCTCGTGCCTGGCATGCCAGCACGTACCGAGACTCTGAGGGTAGTGGGCCAGCCGTCGTCCAGCATGGGTCCGTGGTCGGCGGCCTCCAGGGCATACTCTACTGAGAAGGTTACTGGTTTCACGTAGTCAGCGGTATCCTGTGGGGATGAGGGAGGGAGAGAGGGAATATCAGTTTCTGAGCCAGGCCCCCTAACGCTGAGCTAGAACTTCCACCTCCCTAAGCTGGTGGGGGACAGAGGAGATGCTGTCAGTGGGTGGATGGAGGTTCCCAGCAGGGTCCGTAGAGGGAAAGAGTGTGCTACATGGGCAGGAGTCTGTGGCTCAGCTATGCCAACCCAACTCCTGCTCATCCTTCAAGGCCTGGCTTCCATAGCCCCAAGACCTCAGCCTCCATAAAAACAGGCAGCACTGACCACCAGCTCCTCTGGACAGCCCCACGCTCTGTTCAGACCGGTTAATGCCACTTCTCACATGGCATTTCAACGGTCTGATTGTGCCAGTCTTCCTCCTCAGCAAGGAATGAGCTCAATAAACATTGAATTAATTTAAATGAACAAATATGTGAACAAGATGGGGTGATTCAGGCTGGTCCCATGTATAGATGGTAAATGAAGGGGGTGCTTAGCGCTACCTAATAAACTTTCCCCGTGGAAGCTGCAATTCCTGATCAAGTGACTTCTTTGTATTAAGGCCTGTACCTGTTGCCGTCAAGTTGATTCCGACTCATAGCAACCTTATAGGTCAGAGTAGAACTGCCCCATAGGGTTTCCAAGGAGCGGCTGGGGGATGTGAACTGCTGACCTTTTGGTCATAGCTCTTAACCACTATACCACCAGGGTTCCCTTGTGTTAAGGCAGTGGTTCTTGATTTAGGGAGCATCAGAACCCCCTGAAACCAAACCAAACCCACTGCCGTCGAGTCGATTCCGACTCATAGCAACCCTATAGGACAGAGTAGAGCTGCCCCATAGAGATTCCAAGGAGCGCCTGGCGGATTTGAACTGCCGACCTCTTGGTTAGCAGCTGTAGCACTTAACCAGTATGCCACCAGGGTTTCCAGAAGCCCCTGGGGAGCCTATTAAAACTCTGATTACTGGGTCTCACCTCAGAGTTTCAGATTCCAGAGGTCTGGGGTACAGACCGAGAATCTGTATTTCTAACACATTCCCTGATGCTGCTGCTGCTGGTTTAGGCACCACGAGAAGGGATGGCAGGGATGGCAAGTGCCCCAGGTGACGCTTGCGGGGGTGGGGGGCGCCAGCGGGCAGTTCCTATTGGCCGGCTCAGTTTCTGTCACCAGCTGTGAGCGATTATTCAGCAATTCAAGACTAACTGCCATAGACACTATTTTCTGTAGATATGCTGCTGACCCACTTTGAGAACCAATGCACAAACATATCAGAGGGGGTGACATCAACAGACATCAAGACTTCTCATGCCTGTTCACTTTTCTGACCCTTTGGCCACTGCACAACTGGACTAGGTGAGCTGAGTGCCTCCTGCTTGCATCTCAGAGATGCCGGCTGTGGCCTGGGTATTTGGTGCTTCCAGATGGAGGCAAATTTATCATCCTCTTCCTTGTCTGTAAAATGGGGCATCAGGCCACCACCCTGCCAGTGATGTCACTAGCTTCCCTTCTCTGCCAGACTGGCCTCTCTCTGTTCCACCTCACAGCTCGTCCATGCCACTGGCCCAACTTACCTGGCCTTCAGCCCATGCCTGCTGTCTCTTCATTTCCAGACCCCCACCGGCTGACCCTAGTTCTCCCAGCTAGATCTCATGAGCTCATGTCTCTCCTTGGATGGGAGCTAAGGAAACCACGGACATCTGAGAGCTGGGGAAGAAGGGATTCTGGAGGTACACAGTGAGGTGGTAAGCGTGTCCCATGGCCCTTTCTCTGAGCCATAAGGTGGGGAATGGAGTGGCCAAAGTTCAGAACACTGCCCCTTGGCCTGGTCTCCTGTGGTCTGCTGGGGCTCAGCATTGCCTGGCACCCCCTTTCCCATGGCAGGTGCCCATCCCCATAGCCTGGACTCTGCTGGATGGGGCTGCTGAGTTGTGGGGCTCACCAGGACGTGGAAGCTGATCCGCTCACAGTGCTCTTGGCCAGAGGAGAGCAGGACAGACCTGTGGGTATATCGGTCCCCGCCCTCGTCCAGGTGGGCCCGTGGTGTGTACCGTCTCTCGTCCATGGTGGCGTTGTACTTGAGGCCTGGAGGAGAGGAGAGGAAGATCACGAAGGTGGAGCCACATACTACCCAAGACTATTTGCCTTACTTTTAAGGGCCAGAGTCTTCCATGCAGAGAGCAAGCTGTGCAGTGAAAAAAGGGGGAAGGAGGGAACTGAAGAGCAGAAGGAGGCAGAGGAGGAGAAATGGAGATGGATCAAGAGGGGAGAAAAGAGGGGGAGAAATGGAGGGGAAATCGAACATGGAAGAACAGGAGAGGAGAGAGGATGGGGGCCAGGGTGATGACCTAGTGTGAGCCCCCTTGAAGTCAGTACATTCCTCCATCTCTCCCTTCACCTTCCCTGGTGTCCCCCTAGGATTCCCCTTCAGAGCCTCTTCAGGAGTAGTCCCTGCCCACTCCAAGGAGGGGCTGGCCAGGCCCAGCCCACCGGCTTTTCACACCTAAGACTGCTGTTCTGGAGGTTAAGACTTGAAGCCGTTCAACTAGGATGACCTTTTGCTAATTCTGGGAAAGGTTCAGTCCCTTCTCCTGAATCCCAGCCAGTCCTCTGAGTGCTCCAGGTTCTTGTATTTTTCTTCTTTCATAGATGGAAGTCAAAAAAGAAGGACACAACCACCCAGCCTGCCTTTGCTCTCCTCTTCCCCCTAGGACTTGTGCCTCTCCTTCATCTGGCTGGTCCTCCTCCTGGACCTGGAAGCTGCTCTGCAGTCTCTGAACCCAGCACCGGCCCAGCCAGGTTCCAGAGCCTGCAGCTGTCACTTCCTAGGTCTGCCTGTGCCCAGGGCTGTCCTGTGCATCCCTCACTGGAAGTGATGGACCCTCAGAAGGTAATGTCCTGCTTCAGACTCACACCTTCTTCTGAGTGGTGACTACGACTGCTGGGGTCTTCATCTGCTCGACCCCCTGGTTTCCAACTCCTGTTTTGCTAGCTCCTGAGTCGAAATATTTTCTGGATTCAGGCTGACTTCTTGGCTTCCACATGCCAGTTTGCTTCGCTGCTTTTGGTCGCTTGTTCTGATTCAATCTGCACCCAGACTCCTTCTTCCCCTGGCCTTTCCTTCTTTGGTCACCCCTGCTCATTGCCATCCTCACCCTGGCATGATATTCCCTCTTCGTACATGCGGTGTGACCTACAAAGAGAGAGGGACCACGGTGCCTTTGCTTAGAGCATTGAATGGGCATCTAAACTCCTTGCCATCGAGCTGATTCCAACTCATGGTGACCCCATGTGTTACAGAGCGGGGTTTTCTTGGCTGTAATCTTTATAGAAGCAGATCTTCAGGTTTTTCTTCGGCATCACTGCTGGGTGGGTTTGAACTACTAACCTTTAAGTTAGTAGTCAAGCACAAACTCTTTGTACCACCCAGGGACATTGAATGGGCATCTAGCAGTCATCAAAGCAGGCTCTAGCACCCATAACCCATTTCAAAGAAAGCCCAGGCTTTGAAGCAGAGCAACCACAAAGTCCATGGGAGAGACAGGGGGTGGGGGAGAGGGAGGGAGGCAGGGCCTGGTTTACCAACAGTTTCCATTTGGAAATAGGGTGCCAGGAAGACAGGCGTGAAGCAGAGGAAGGCAACCAGGCAGGTGGCGTCCCTGCCACTGCGTTTACAGTCCCTGTGGAAGATGTTGATCTTGGGTGGCTCAAAGTGGAGGCTGGCATTGATCTGCAGCACAGGGCGGGACCTGCAGGAGAAAGGCAGTGAGCTGAGGAGAGGCAGAGGTTGGGCTGCTCTGCTTTGACTACCAGGGGGCTAGAGCCAGCACTGAGGGGTGAGGCAGGGTGAGGAAAAGAGAGGGTAGCATTTCCAGCTGCCAGGGAATTGGGCAAAAAAGCACACAGGTGGACAAGGGGCTTGCACCTCACAGCCCCTCGAGGCAGCCCTTCATCATTTCCCTAAGGCTGTACTTGCCACAGACTAGATTGACTTCCTTTGCCTCCTTGCCACTTTTACAGCGGTGGTTCCCAGCCCTGGCAGTACATAGAAAAACCTGGAGAGCTTTGAAAAATCCTGATGAACAAACTGCACTGTGGGACAATTAAATCAGAGTCTTTGGGGTTAGGGGTGAGACTCAGGCATTAACATTTCTTAAAGTTCACAAATTTTCATATGCTTGCAAATCCCCTGGGGATCTTTAAAAATGCAGATTCTGATTCAATAGGTTAGCAGAGAGTCTGCATTTCTGTTGAGCTCTGAGGCTTTAAAAGCTCCACAGGTCATTCCAATTGGCAGATGTGGTTGCGAACTATGGAGTTTGACCATAAAGTCTTCCCAGAGGGCTTGGCCCAAAGTTTCATTACTATTTAAGCAACACTTAAGGTCTCGACCTCAAAAGATAGCGCTCAATCAAACTCTTTCTGTTAGACTGATTCTCTTGTTTTGTGTGTGTGTGTGTGTGTGTGTGTGTGTGTGTGTGTGTGTGAACACACACACGTGTATCTTGTTTCCTATAAAGGACTCAGTTTTTGTATCACCCTAAAAACCTGCTAGGCCATGTCTACCCTCTACCCTGGGCCTTGGTTGCCTGTATTGCTTCCTGACATAGCCAATAACTTTACCATGGCTTTAAAGGAACCATCTAAGGCCTAAGAGCTCCTACATGTGGCATGCCCTTCAGACAGTCATGGTGCCTACACACTGGGCTGTGCTAGACCTGCAGTGACTCTGGCTCCCTCAGTGCTGCCTAGAGGGCCTAGGGAACACCACCTAGAAGTAAAGGGGCAGCTGGTGCTTTGACCATGGAAAAATGGGGTATGAATGAGGCAGGAGATAAAGCGCTCCCCTTTCCTCCCCTACAATGGACTATTGCCAGAGGTGGAGGTTCTATACCACCTTTCTAGAGACATCCTGAAGTACTGAGCACTTAGCTGCGTGTATTATGAAGCTGTGGTTAGCTCAATAATGCATCTCCTCTGATCTACTCTCCTTTTCTCCTTCAATTTTCCCTTTTCCTTCACTTCTGGTTCTGGGATTGAACATTAAGAAGCATTAGCATATAAGCTTTAGTCTTAGGAACCCAGGGTGAGCTATTTCCCCAACTGAACTCTAATATCCTTGAGTACCAGGACCACATTCTCTCCTTTATTCCACCTTGGAAGTCATATTATATCTTTGTTTAATGCCTTTTAAAAATTATATGAAAAATGTGATTGCATTCATATGAAGTTGTATGTAGGAGACAAAAGATTGGAAGGGCATTCACCATAATGCTAATAGTTGAAATATTAAGGAGATGGGACTCTGAGTGATTTTTTCTTTATTTTACAGATTTTCTTTAAGTTATTATATTTATGATAAAAAATCTCATCATATATAAAAAAAGCTCAAGTTATGATAATTTTCTGGGGGCTCAAACAGTCACAGAACATTTTGTGTGTGAATTGTTGAATGGGAATCTAATTTGCTGTGTAAACTTTTACCTAAAACACAATAAAATATATATTTTTTAAAAGTAGCTAACATGACAAAACATATAGGCTCTCCTAGAAAGCAGTTTGTATCAAAGGTAGGTTCTTTTTTTTTTTTTTTTTAAAGAGACAGTCCATTGCTAAGAGGAGACCCTGGATGCCGATGTGAGGTGTTGCAGCAATGAGGCCCCCAAAAAGGAAACAAATCGTCAGAGTGGTTTGAGTGGAAGGACATCTCTGTATTACATAAACATTCTTTCACTCGAGGTGAGAAGAGAAGATCCTCCCAGCTTGTAGAATATGCTCAGCCTGTCCCTTTAATTAGCTTGAAAAGCTGAAGTGGAAGAAATGCCTGAGTAGCCAGAACATTTAGTATAAGTTCTAACAGGGTCTTTTAGACGCAAGGTTGGTATAAAGCTCTAGAACTCTATAGAGGAAAGAGACTTGCACTCCCAGATAACTCATGGTGATTCCATTAAAAAAAAAAATATTATAATCATGATGGAATAAGAACAGGGTGTTTGGCTGATAGTGGCTAAAGACAAGGGATGGAGATCCTGAAAGCCTCTTTTAAAACCTGCACCCTTTGTGGCCCTCAGGAGAGCCCAAGAGTCAAGTACAGTGGGGGAACCAACCACAAGATCACGGCGTTGCCAAGGGCACCCACTGCCAGGTCCACAAGCCCATCCTCATTGAGGTCCAGTTGCCCGTGGATGCTGCAGCCAAAATACTGGAGGCCTGGAGCTAGCTCGGAGGCCGAGATTCTCTGCAGGGGGCAGAAGGAGAAAGCTGAGCGTACGCACTGTTGGACAAGACAGGGCAGGGTAATCCTAAGGGGTAGCTACAATTAGTCATGGAGAGAGCCTATTTGACACCATCGAGAAGTTCCCTAGTCCATAGCTATTCCTCCCTCGCCTGTCATGGCCCCTGAAAATCCTACCGCAAAGTCATTCTTTTGGATTAAAATATCACGTCTCAAGAGTTTCCCATTCAACGTAAATACACGTTACCTGACAGGGTTATATATCGAACCCATCCTCATCTCTAACCTCGATATATTTATGCAACTATCTTACTAACTAGGAGCCCTGGTGGCACAGTGGTTAAGTGCTTAGCTGCTAACCGGGAGGTAGTTGGTTTGAATCCACCAGCTGCTCTGGGAGGAGAAAGATGTGGCAGTCTGCTTCTGTAAAGATTGCAGCCTTGGAAAACCTAGGGGGCAGTTCTACTCTGTCTTATAGGGTCGCTATGACTCAGAATCGACTTGATGGCAACAGGTTTTTATCTTACTAATTAAATCTGTAGGCAAAAATGATGACCTGAGAAGATAGGACTGGGGATGGGTCAGTTTGAGGTGAGCAAGCTCGAAGGGAGGAGCTCTTTATTTGTAGTCAGTTGTGTAAGTGTGTGCGGAGGGGGAGTGAAGTTCAGGTTGTTCTCTGGGATTTTTTTTTTTGAGGGGGAGATAAAGGTAAGCAGGGAGCGGTGCCAAAAGAGGTGATGGGACAAAATGCACCCAATTCAAAATTTTGACTTGAGGCAAGTATAGCTAGGGCAGATTGGAGTTCCTCACTGTCTGAGAAAACAGAAGAAATTCCTAAGCCATATGACCAAACGGGAGATTCTGGAACTTCTCAGCAGGTGCCATAGATTTGATTCCAACTCATGGTGACCCCATGTATGTCAGAGTAGAATTGTGCTCCATAGAGTTTGCAAAGGCTGATTTTTCAGGAGTAGACTGCGAGGCCATTCTTCCAAGGCACCTCTTGGTGGACTCCAAAAGCCAACCTTTTGGCTAGC
Organism: Loxodonta africana; assembly: GCF_030014295.1. NCBI lineage: Eukaryota > Metazoa > Chordata > Mammalia > Proboscidea > Elephantidae > Loxodonta > Loxodonta africana. Next base: position 47,619,812 of record NC_087354.1, on the reverse strand, counting down.
AGCCAAGCACATTATCTGGACCACCTAAGGAGCCCTCTGGGGCTCCTGGTCCCATGATGTTTATCATGTTCCCTGGTTTCCTACGGGGAGCATTACCTGCTTAGGCTTCTTTAGGAGGCTGCCTTGGAAGCCATGGAAGATGTAGATGACTCCTCCATGGTTGTCCTCCAAAGGGGCTCCCACCACCACGTCGTTGTAGGAATCCTGATTCAGGTCTCGAACCGAGGCAATGGAGGCCCCGAATCGGGCATTCTGGTAACTGTGGGAATCCTTCAGTGTTCCATTATAGACAAACTGACTCTGCAAAGCCAGGGGAAGGAAAGGCTCAGGGGGTAAAGTAAAGTAAAGACCCTTGGGATCATGATTCCCTCTGGCCTGCAGCATCTTCTCTCCACCCCACTTTTTCCAGAGTTCCCTCTCTTGCTACGTGAGCCCAGGGATAGCACAGCTTCCTATTCTCCTCTGGCCTGGCTCCAACAGATGGGCACTGATCTTTCCTGTAACCCAATTTCCCTCATGGCTACCCAGGTCAAAGCAGGGGTTAGCTGTCCCTGAAAAGCTTCCTGCCCCCGCCCAGCCATACCTGTCTCAGGTTGTAGATGTACACCTTGCCCCGCTCCCGGCCCTCGCTGAAGTACATGGGTGCGCCCACCAGCAGGATGTCGGTCACACCATCGCCGTCAATGTCCACTGAGGTGATCTCACTCCCATAGTAAGAGCCTATCTGCGGCACAGGGATGGGGACAGGGAAGAGGGGCCGGGCCTGCCCCTCACACCACAGAGAGCCCTCACCTCCCAGACACCAGTGAAGGAAACTTACAGAGGGAAACCACATCCTTTGACTGGGAATTGTTGGTGAACCAGTGGGTCCTCCCCTTCCCTCCCCTTCCCTCCCCCTCCCTTTCCTGCCTTTCCCCTGGAGTTGACTTCCTGTTTTCCTTTCTCCTTCTGCCTTTCCTTCTTTTTTCCTTCAGTTATTCCTCCTCTCCCCCACTCTCCTTTCTTTCCTTTAGTTATTTTTATTGAGGGCCATTTATTCTGATTATAAAAGTAATATATTAAATGAGAAAAATATAAAAAATTATAAAACGGCAAATAAAAAATAGACTCAACAGATCTGCGGTTTTTCATTTTTTTGTTTTTTTGTTTGTTTGCTTTACGGTCCCAACAAGGAGCCCTGGTGACACAATGGTTAAGTGCTTGGCTGCTAACCGACTGGTCCATGGTTTGAACCGACAAGCAGCTCTGCAAGAGACAAGGCCTGGTGATCTGCTCCCATCAGCCTAGGAAACCCTACGGGGCAGTTTTACTCAGTCATATAGGGTTGCTATGAGTTGGAATTGACTCAGTGGCACATAAAAACAACAATAGAGTCCCAACATCTGAAGATAACTACCATCAACATTTTGGTGTATTTCTTCTAGGCTCTTTTATTGCTTGTTTATATATGTGGGTATATTTTTAATAAAAAAACGATATCATACATATATACAGTTTGTACACTCCTCTTTTTTAAGTCACTCTAAATGTTTTTATTTGGCTTTAACTTAGAATAGTGGCTAAATTATTCAGCAAGGGAGGAGGAGGGAGGGGTAGAAAGGAGCCACAGGGCCCGAATCAACCTTAAGGAGTCAAGGGTGGGGAGAGTGGTGGCATCTGTCTGGGGGTGGCGGCTGGTGGCCGAGGGCTGACTGGATTCCTTCTGAATTTGTGTATACTCATTTTTGAATGAACCAATGTATCATGAACATTTTCTCTATGACATATTTTTTTCTTTAACATGATCATTGATGAACCATAATATTTCAAATTATACATGTACTGCAGTTCTCTTCGTGGCACAAATGCCTTGTGCTTGACCACTGACCTAAAGGTGAGAGGCTTGAACCCACCCAATGGTAAAGGGGCCACAGAAAAAAGGCTTGGCAGTCTGCTTCCCTAAAGATTACAGCTAAGAAAACCCTGTGGAGCAGTTTCACGCTAACACATGGGGAGGCCATGGAATTGATGACATGGGACGAACTGTAGTGACTGTATAATTTGCTGATGAATTCATGACATTTTTTCTGCCTGGTTCTGCCTTCAACATCTGAATGAGAAACCGCAGAGCTGAAGGCAGCTAAATTAAGTGCTATGATGTATTTACTCAATCCTCTGTTGGTGGGCATTTAACTTGTTTATTTGTTAATGTCATAAATAACTGAGATTCACATCTTTGGTCAGGTACGATGGTGATTTCTTTTCAGTATCGGGGCGCTTGCTGTGTCCCTCTGCCTTGGCCGCTGTGCTCCCTCTTCAGCCAAGGCGCCATCGGCCCCATCAGTCAAAACCTGAGGGTCCTCCCCGGCTCCACCCCTCCACCGCTCCCCCTGCAATCTACCAACGAGTCCTGCCTGGTGTGTCCCAAATATGTCTCCAATCTATATGCCTCCCTCTTCCTCTACTTCTTCCCTTGGAGAGCCTTCTCTCACCTTCCAAAGCCTTCCTGCCTCCAGTCTGGCCCCTAACCCACCCTCAAGGGCAGACTCTAACAGCTGACCACGCTGCTCCCTTGATTTTGGGATTCATCCAAACTCTTCATCACATTCCTGCAGGAATGGCCTCCCTCCCTCCCCAGCCTCTGTCTCCCCAGCCTCTGCTCCCATGCTTGCTCCAACCATACACAGTTATTTCTCCTCTTCAGAGGTCCCAGCTCTGGTTGAGTTCCCGGCCTCCCCCTGCACATGCTTTCCTCCTGCCTTGGAACCCTCTTCCTTCATCCCTCTCCCCGTTAATGTCTTTTCATCCCTCAGGTCTCTGCTGAAACGTCACTTCCTGTCAGAAGCTGGCAGTGACCTGCTCACTCCACTCCAAGCCTGCAGCGGGTGGAGTGTCCCTCCTCAGTGCTCCCCTGGCCCCATATTCCTCCCACCCAGCACCTGCTTCTCCATGGGAGCCTTATGTGGCCAAGGACTATTGTATTCACCTCGAAGCCTGGATATAGTGCTGGAGACATTAGTAACTAGTTGCCATCATGTCGATTCTGATCCATGGTACCCCATGCTTGTCAGAGTAGAACTGTGCTCCATAGGGTTTTCAATGGCTGATTTTTTGGAAGCAGATCACCATGCCTTTCTTCTGAGGCATCTCTGGGTGGACTCGAACCTCCAACCTTTTGGTTAGCAGGCAAGAACTTAGCTGGAATACCCAGGAACTTTGTCTGGTATACAGGAGGTACTTACTAAGTGCTTATAGAACCAATGGGTTGTTTAAGAAAGGGGAACGAGCCCTTCCCAAGGACAGGCAGCGTATCAGATACTTTGCAGCCTCGGGTAGCTCCTCTGAGCCTCAGCTACCTCAGCAGAGAGAGATCACGTCGCTCATCTCATAGGGGAGGAAAGGCAGTGCAGAGAATTCACATCACTTGCCCTAGGTCAGGCAGTTCTCAGGGCCGAGCTGGGCTGGAACCTGTGTCTGTCTGACCCCAGAACTCATAACTGTCCCTCCCCCAGCCATCTCCTGGCTTTGGGGGCTTTTAGATGAAATCTAGTCTCAAGCGTTAAAAGAGTTTAACAGAGAAGAAAGGTTAAAATGCAGAAGAGAGAAAAGGAAAGAATAAACACGGGAGAAGGGGCGATGTGCCTGTATAAAGTAATTAAGAGGCAGACACAGAGAACAGAGGAGGGGGAGGGAGACATGTCTAAATATGTAGCCTCAGTTATGTGGGTCACTGTAATTTGGAATGCGCTTAATATAGCTGCCTTCAGCACTGTGGTTTCTCATTCGGATGTTGGAGGCGAAACTGGGCAGGAAAAATGTCATAAATTCATCAGCAAATTCCCTCCAACTCTCAAGGTCTAGCCTTAAATTCCCGAAAGAGCTGATCCTGGGCAGGGTGTGGGCGGGCGGGCAGGAGCAGGCTGGAAGAGGGAGCCCTGCCAAGGTCTGCAGGAAGAGGAATGGTGGAATGCTGGCTCCCTGCAGCTAGAGGGATTTAAGTTAGACTCAGGAAGGAGCTTGTCCTCATGGTGACAAGGCAAGGGCAGTAGAAGATGCAGGAGACAGGGCTGTTCCCAGGCTCAGGAGAAAAGAGGGAGAACTGGGATCAACAGGTAAGGACCTGATCAGGACCCAGCTCAGGCCCAGGGTGCCATGGATGCTGCCAGTCAGAAGGCACCCAGGCCTGGTTTGGGGGCTGTAGGGATCAGGAAGTGGCATGATCAAAGAGAACTCACCAAAAAACCTGGGTTGTAAACTTGACCCAGCCCATAGCGACCCTATAGGATATAGTAGAGCTGCCCCACAGGGTTTCTAAGGCTATACATCTTTACAGAAGCAGACTGCCACATCTTTCTCTACGGAGAGGCTGGTGGGTTCAAACTGTTGACCTTTTGGTTAGCAGCTGAGTGCTTTAACTGCTGCACCACCAGGAATCCTTTGCAGCTTCTCAGGGCCTCAGTTTTCCTCAGCCTTTGATCTCTTTACCACTAGTGACTCCTATCACAGCTTTCCAATCTGCATTCAGGATTGTCTAACATGAGACTCCTAGGAACACAGTCTGGTCGCCAACCACATCCTAGGTAGGGCACAGCGTTACCACTCTGCTTTGCTTTCGTTCAAGGAAAAAGGAAGAAGTGGTGTCTTGGTGAGCCACGGGGCTTTGCTGTGAGCAGAGGCACATGAAGGTGGCTTGAGGAGCACCACTTCAGGATGCCCAGGGCCCAGCAGCCCAGCCTGGGGAGCCATAGTCTAGATGGTCCTTCTAACTCTGGCCTCTAGGCCATGAATTCTGGGACAGTGCAGAGGTCTGCACCTGCGGAGTGGCAGAGAAGAGTGAATGCACCAGAAACACGAGGTTCTTGAAACAGGCAAGGAATTCTCCTAGGCTCCCCCAGCTGCAGCAGGACCGGGGCCTGGCTTTCTGGGGAGAGGAGGCCCTAGGTGGCATGACTCTTTCAGGGCAGTAAGTGGCCACATATGGCCTTCAGTCTTGGTGTGAATGAGGTCTATGTCCCCAACCAGAAAAGATTTTTGTGGGCCTAGGGACAGTCCTATTGAGAGATGAAATTTCAAGTCCGCTCCACCTGGCCTCTGCCTTTTCTGTTTGTTTGACCTCGTCTTCTGTGCCCTCCACCCCTCCAGCTTCCTCCCTTACCTGCTCGCCCCGCAGAGCCTGGTGGATGGTGAGGGTCTGGTTGTTGTGCATGGTGAACAGGATGACTTTGCCCGTGTGGTTGAACCGGGGCGCTCCGGCCACGTATACCCGCCCCTGCCTGGAGGACACGACCGATGTGACTGTGTACCCTGCCACAGGAGGAAACAGGCTGGTCTCTGGTGCAGGTCCCCAGCAGACCCCGCAGGGCCAGTGTTTGGCTCAGCTGTGCCAGAGGATGGCTGTGGATCACGTAGGGAAGGCCAAGCAGATGCGCTCACGAGGGGCAGCACTTCCCAGGGACAGCAAGCGAAGCCTGGAAGAGGCAGGGCTCAGGAGAGGGGCCTCCAGTCCACCCCTACTGGAGGAAATAGAGGAAGCCAGGGGAGGCCATGAAAGTCCAGTGTGGCAGGCCTGGAATGCACACCTCCACTCCGTCACCATCCTCACAAGCACTGTCACGCACAGGGGGAAGGAGATGGGCCAGCTCCAGCCACACTTCGTTTTATATGGGGCAGACTTCGCTTTTGACCTCCTCCAGTCTCCATGAACCCCTGCGAAGTGGGTCACTGGTAACTGCAGTGCGGGCTGGAAAGGTGTAAGGAATTGCTCCCATCTGGATATTTACACAGGGGTTAGGAGATTCTTGCGGCCCCAAAGCTTTGCAGACTCAAAGGACGGAGCAGTCTGACACACAGACACCAAGCAGAGAGGAAAGAAATGGAAGCCCAGTGGGTCTGTGGGAAAGCTACAGATCCCTGTCCCTAGAATTGCTCCGCCAGGTCACTCTGAAACTCGCTCCTGCCCAGGACCAGGAGGAGAATGTGGCATTTTCAGGCAACTCTCTGAAAAGGGGTGGCCCCAGCAGGTGTGCAAACCCAACGGCACCTGAGAATCTCACTTTCTGCCAGATGACAACCAGACCTTGGATGCTAGATCCCAGGTTTTAGGTGGGCGTTGGGCTTTGTTGGCAGTCATGGGCTGTTTCTGGGGAGTGGATGTCTCCTTCTGCTGTGTGTGTGTGTGTGCACTCATAGTCTGTATGTGTGCACGGCGTGTATGTGCACATGGTGTGTATGTGTGCAGTGTGTGCATGTGTGTGTGTGCATAGTGTGTATGTGTGCACAGCATGTATGTGAACATGGTGTGTATGTGTGCATCTGTGCAGTGTATGCATGCATGGTGTGTGTGTGGGTGTGTGTGGTGTGTATATGTGTGCTGTGGGGTGTGTGTGTGTGTGTGTGTGTGTGCGTATGCTGTGTGTGATGGTAACACTGTCTTTCAGCTCCCACAGTTACTGCTGGAGTGACATCAGGATGTACAGACGAGTGAGTTCAGAGCCTGGGAGCTGGGAGTGGAGCAGGGTGGGCTACTCTGGCCCCAGATGTGTTTTAAGCTCTTGGAGTGGCATCTGGGCAATCTGGCCTGATGGCTTGGTAAGACCCAGAGATCTCATGGAGGGTAGCTGACAAGGGCATATCTATCCGGGAGTCAGGTGGTGGCGGGGTTAGCCTTGTGGGGTGGAGCAAAGATTTCCTCTGACTGAGCCCTCAGTGGCACTCCAGAAAAGGGTTCTCAATTGTCCTTGGGCTTTTGGGCTTCCTCAGAAGGAGGGACGGTGGTGGTGGAACAGGGCTTGGGGGCCGAGTGTCCAGGGGCAGGCAGTGCCTCCACAATGAGCCTCCAGGCGTGCCAGCCCCTTGAGCCACAGCCACCCACGTGCTTTCCTCCACTCACTTGAAATTTACCCTGTGGGGCCCTGGCATGTTGCTGATGTTATTTATCTGCCTTGTTACTTAATGCTTCATATCATGTGTTCCTTACACCTCTTACTTGGCTCCTCCACTTTTGGTAGAGTCCGGAGCACATGGCAGGAGACAGTGAAACGCAAATGAATCTAGTTAAAGTGCTAGCCTTCATTTAGGAGCCCTGGTGGCATGATGGCTAAGCACTTGGCTGCTAACCAAAAGGCCAATGGTTCGAACCCACCAGCTGCTTCTCAGGAGAAAGATGTGGCAGTCTGCTTCTGTTAAGATTATAGGCTTGGAAACCCTGTGGGGCAGTTCTACTCTGTCCTATAGAGTCACTATGAGTTGGAACCGACTTGACAGCAATGGATTTTATCCTTTGTTTGTAGTCCCGGGGTAGTGTAAACTCTTAGTGTGCTTGGCTGCTAACTGAAAGGTTGGCAGTTTGAGTCCACCCAGAGGTGTCTTGGAAGAAAGGCTTGGTGATCTACTTCTGAAAAATCAGCCGTTGAAAACCCTATGGAGCACAGAGTCTCCACGAGTCAGAATTGGCTCAATGGCAATTGTCTTTTTTTTTTTTTTTTAAATCCTTGGTTCTTCTGACATATTTTCTAGTGTGAGAGCAGTTATCAAGGTAAGGAACCCAATCCCTCTCTTCTTTATTTGTGCTTTTATGTGCACTCTTACCTTACTTGTTATAGTTATCTGTGCACAGTCCCTCTCCCCGCTGGGAAGCAGGCTGAGGGCAGGGGCTGTGTCTTCTTTACCACTGCCCATGGCACTCTGATCTCATGGGCCACAGATGCTATTTACACAGTCCAGGTTTAATGCATGCCGAACTCAACTGCACCCAGAGCCTAGGGCCATAGCACTGTTGGGAAACTTCTAGGGATCTGCACCTTTGGATTTTCCAGGACAGTTCTGATTCCAGTATTTTGCCCTGTTGTCAGCTGAGGGTGCCAAGTTGGGGACAGAAGACAGGGTAGCCACAGTGTGGGCAGGGTCACAGGCAGGGTGTGTGGCTGAAGAGCTGAGGGACCAAGGCAGGGATGGGATGGAGCATTAGAGAGGATGGACAAGTGGAAAGACCCGCTGGCAACTGTGGATGGCCAAGGTCATGGAGGAGGCATTAATGATGAGGAACTTCACGGACGGCAGACTTAGTTCAGAAACTCAGAAAGACCCAGAGACAAGGGGATCCCTGGGCATTCACCCCTGGTTGCTATCCTGCTAGCTCAGCCCTTTAAGAAGGAAAAATTCATGGCCGATGGGACTTGGCTATGGATGTGGACCGCCAGGGGACTGCTCCCGAGGTGACTGGGTCCCAGTGAGTTAAGGTCTCACAGCTGGAACCTACCCCCATCAGGCCAATGAATTGTGATGCTCTTTATGGGTCCACTTCCAAAATGTCTAATGAGAAGCAACTTCTGTTTCGATTGTGAGAATGACCTTCTACTGACTTGCATTTTGCCCCAGGAAGGCAGAGTATTTCGTATGCTAAAACCCTAGTCAGGACAGAAAGCTTTAAAGATATACCGACAACTGACCTAGAGTCTAGATGTGTCAACGGAAACACATTTAAGGTATGGGTGAATTGCTGGTCATTTTTTCTGCCTCCTCATGTGGAGCCTATTATGTGTTGGGTGTGCAGGACATGCTGCAGAGGAGGAAAAGGCCCTGGCCCCAAGCACCCAGGGCCTGGAATTGCTCTTCAGGGTTGGGTACTTGAATCAGCACAGAATAGGCACAAAGATGCCCCTCACCTGGAGTGTGGGCCAGGGCTTCTGGGTCCTTTGGGCCCCCCTCCTCCCTGCCAGACAGGCACGCCCCAGTGCTGGCTCTTACCCAGGTAGGCACCGTGGTTCTTGAGCTCCTCAGGGAACTCCTTCAGGTAGGACTCACGGTGAGGAATGACCTTCCCGCCACTGGTCTCCTTTAGCACCGCTCCGTTCCAGTCATAGGCGCCCACAGCTCCCAGCAGAATCCCGTCCTGGCAATGGGGAGGGGACACGCATCAGCTGAGGTCCCCCAGGTACTCCTCGCTGGGGGCCCATCAGGCTCTGGGGCCAGTGAAGCATCTGTCAGCCACATCAGGCTCCTTCTCCAGGGTTTGTTACTTAGTGGTCTACCCTTCCAGGTGGTTTCTTGGCTTTGAATGAGCTGAGAAGACCTTCTTATGCTATCATATTGTGAGCACAAAATGGGTCAAGCTGATCCCAAAGATGGGATCTTAGGACAGAAGGAATGTTCGAGAAACAAACTTTAAATCTAGGATCAAATCTCCATTCATCCTTGGGTTTCAAAGCCCCCAAAAGGGAATCTCTTATCACTTTCTCTTCCTTCTGACACCTCTTTGAGCTGTGCCCCTCCGTACCCGGCCTCCTCCAATATTTCTTCGTGTGTCTGAGTTGCTTCCCTGTGTTTAAATCCTGTGCCCTCTTCCTGTCTTCAGTAAAAATTCCCTACTTCATGCCACGCACTTGCTTGGTATTGGGGATCCTGTCTCTGCCCTCCCAGAGCTCAAAGATACTGAACAAATATGCAAATAAACACATTGTTGTAAACGGTGACAAGTGGGATGAGGGACAACCACAATGAGATCTAATTGAGATTGAGATGGGGGTGAGGGAAAGCCTTTTTGAAGAAATGATGTATACTCAGTCCCTGGAAGATGGATGGGTCAGATAGCAGAAGAGCTGGAGGAGGAGACAGCTTGTGCAAAGGCCCTGAGGCTGGAGAGAATTCAGAGATTTTGCTTTCAAAGAACTGAAAGTTGTTTGGGGGGCTGGAGCTCTGAGTGGGGGAGGGGCAGAGTGGCTTGAGATGATGCTGGGCAGTCAGCTGGGGCCACATCTGTAATGGCCAGCACCCCGAGAACAGGAGCCTGCCTTTCAGTGCTTAGAGGGTTTGCTCCACCTGCCATTTGCAGGACAAGTGGATGCTGAAGTGCTTGGGCAGGAAGGTGGGAAGCTTCCATGTAACTGACACCAAGGTCATTTCCTAGGACTGAGGCCACTTACTTTCTGGGTCACCGCTGCACACCCCACCACTCCCGACTTAATCCACTTAACTAGTGGGTACAGAAGACAAACAGCAAGTGCCTAGAAGAGGAAGAAAAGATACCCTAGGATAGTGAGGGGCCCAAGGAGGGGGGTGAAAGTAGGGAGGGGTCAACCCCAGGGTTACCTTTGTGACTAGGGGCTGGGGGCAGATTGTATCCCAGTCTTGGCTTTTTTTAAGCACAAGCCAGTCAACTCAACTCTCTCCCACTGAGCCCGGGTGGCTGGCTGGACTTGACGTTCCTCCACCACTTGGGGCCCAAGGCACTCAACCTCCCCCTGACCCCCAAAGCAATTATACCAATGGAAGAATATGCTTCTGGCCTGGGTACAAGCAGAGCGGTAACCAAACGCAGAGGCAGGGTCACCAAGCGCTAGTTTTGTTGGTGGTGGAGGAGGGGGCAAGATTGTAATCCTTGTCTCAGTTCCAAGGTGCCACTTTAAAGAGTTAAACTGAACACAGGCTTAAGACATCCTAACACTCTTGCGGTAGAACTCACTGTTCAAAGTACTTTCATGACTATATCCAGCTGGTCTTGGATGTCTGAAGTGCTTGGTTATGTTCAACAACCCACTTTCTAATTAGCCTTCTTCCTCCTTCCCTGTGCTTGTCCCTCAGCCTGGGCAGCTCTGACAGTTGGCCGGGGCTAGAATTGACTCCAGAGCCTCAAATACTCTCTGTCGCTGAAGTCACTGCCAACATCCCTTGTGTGGATGGGGCGTGCTCCATTCTTTGCAGAGTACTTTCTCACACAGTAACCCACGTGGCTCACAAAGGCCCCGTGAGACTACAGGACAGATGTTTATAATCTGCACTTGACAAATGAAGCACCTGAGATTCAGAGAGGGGAGGTGACTTGCCTGAGGTCACACAGCAAGTCAGAGGCAGGCTGGGACTAGGATCAGGTACTTGGGCTGGGCAGAGAAGAAAACACCCATCTGCTTTCCAAAGCCCGGTGTGAATCCTGCTTCTGAAGTTTCTACCTGAATTCCCTGCTGGGAGGAGCTCGCTGTTTGGGCCTCGTCTCTCCCTTTCCTCCCACTCTGCCTGCTGGGTCTGAGTTTGCAACTGCAGGCCAGTCCGCTTCATTTCACAGAGGCCTTTGAAGACCTGGGCCCTTTGAAGATGTATTTTTGGCTTTTCAGATGGCAGGGACCTTGGTGATGTGCCGAGACGGGCTGGGTCAACCTAGGTGCCTGGGTATCAGCTGGGGGAGACACCAGATGCTGACTCAACCTATGTGATGGGGGTTTGGGAATTCCACCAGGACATCCGCATTTGGCAGCCCTGGGCTGGGTGATTGCTCTGGAATTTCACCTCATTTTAACCGTTGCAGGCGGCTGCAGTCTTGTACCGCCATTGGGGATGAGTTTTGGGGGGCCCTTCCTGAAAGTGGGTTTGGTGGGGGAGGTAGGGAGTGTTGCTGAGTACATGGTGCTGTGAGGAGTGGGCCAGGGCTTAGAAGGCAAGCAAAGGCCACCAAAGCAAACCTCAGCATGTCATAATCTTTTTCCAGCTGGAGGACCCCAGACATTTTGCATTTGGGAAAAATCTGGAAGGGTGGGGCCAGCCTTGCTGCAGAGAGCCAAAGTCTTGACAGGGCACCAGGGATACAGGCCAGCTGGAAAACGAACAGCGGGGTGCTCCAGGGAAGAGTAGTACCCTGCTCCGAGGGCCTGGTGCTGGCTCCCTGATTTATGGCCTCTTCTCCTACGGGGCCACCTGCTCCCACCAGTTACTACCAGTGTGTGCCTGGATGGCCTTGTGCGGATGGACCCCGCACGCATGCTGACTCTCCTGTGTAGAGATGAGGAAGCAGGCTTGGCGGTCAGAAAGTCCAAGGCTCACTTTGTGCCCTCCCTGACAAGCCAAACCTGCACCCACTGTCAGATCCTGCCAGCTCAGCTCTTAGCTGCCCTCTGCCCTGGCCTCTGTAGCAATCTGCCTTCCCAGCCACACTGAATGTGCCCTGGGTGTATGACCCTATCCCCTAAAACTCTGTGTTCCAGCTGGCCCATGTCCCAAGCCAGGGTTGGCCACAGCCCTGGCCCTGGAGGCAGCACGGTCGAAAGCAGTGGTTGTCAACTGGGGGCAATTTTGCCGCCACCCCCTCCCCCCAGAGGATGTTTGTCAATGCCTGGAAACACTTTTGATTGTCACAACTGGGGGTGGCATTAGTGGTGCTACTGGCATCTAGTGGGTAGAGGCCAAGGATGCTGCTAAACATCCTACAGTTCACAGGATAGGCCCCCACAACGAAGAATTATCCAGCTCCAAATGTCAACAGTGCTGAGAGGCTGAGGATCCCTGGCTTGGTGGGCAGAGCACGGGCTCTGGAGTCAGACGTTCCTGGCTTCCACTGCCAGCTCTAGAGCACCTAGCTGTGACCTTGGGCAAATCAATCTCGTTCTCTCTCTGAGCCTGGTTCTTCAGAAACTCTTGAGAATTTGTAGTTTTAATGTTTAGCATGGTGCTTGGCAGTCAATCAGTACTTGATACATGGTCACTCTTTTCATTCATTAATTCACCCGAAAGCATCTTCTGAGAAGGCCAGAATCAAAGAAAAACCAGACCCCACAATCAAGTTGTTGCAACAGATGAGTAATTGCAGTAGAGCATGAGAAGTGCTCTGATGGAGGTAATTACAGCAGAGCATGAGAAGTGCTCTGATGGAGGTAAGAAGAGCCTTTTTGGGGTCTAGAGGAAGGAGGGAGCCCTATGGCAAAGTGGTTAAGAGCTCGGCTGCTAACCAAAATGTCGGCAGTTCAAATCCACCAGCCGTAACTTGGAAACCCAATGAGGCAGTTCTACTCTGTCCTATAGGATTGCTATGAGTTGGAATTGACTTGGGGGCAATGGGTATTGGTAATGGGTAGAGGAAAGAGGGAGGGAGAGGTGGCATAGTGGGGTTAGGAAAGGATTTTAAGAAAATGTTACTTGATTTGTTGCTGCTGTTGGTGTTACATGCTGTTGAGTCGATTCTGACTCACAACAACCCGATAGGACAGAGTAGAACTGCCCCATATGGTTTCCTAGGCTGTAAATCTTTACGGGAGCAGATCACCAGATCTTTTCCCCTGAGTTAGTGGACTCTCATAAAATGGAGGCACTTGAATCAGGCCTGAGACAATGGAACAGTGCATTCCATCTTGTGTTAAGCAGAAGCAAGGGGGAAGGGGCTCATGGAAATGAATATTGAAAGATAAGCAAGAGAACCACTTTTAGATGTTTGCAAAAAATTACTTGCTTCACTGCTTTCTCTTATGCAAACTGTTCTAATGACTAATGTTGAAACAAGACAGTTAAAATGTTTATCAAGAACGTGTGGGCAGCTTATTCCAGGAAGAATATATATTTAAAGTAGGATTACTGATGTTGAGAAAGACCACGATCATCCACTCACCTTTGGCTTGAGTCATGTACCCTCTCCCCATTTTACCATATAAAAGACCCACCCCTTTTCCACTAAGTTGGAATTCTTTGTAATCCTGCACTGCACTGTGTTCCCCAGCCTGGCTGTTGCTATTCCCTGAATGAATCTCTTTTCTTTCACTTTTGACAACGTGTGAGTTTTGTTTAACATTATGACATTTCTGGTGTCAGAAGTGGGATCCAAAGGTACATTGCCAGCATCTACCCCCAAGGTGTCAAGGACCTGAGCTCAGGTACCAGCAAGGGTCATTTGGGCTCATCGTCTCCAGCAACTCCTGCCTTCTTGCACTGATGATCACTGAGGGTTTATTTAGGGACCTGGCATCTAGATGTTTGTCCCTTTTTGTTCAATGTAAAGTTGGATACTCTGGCAGAGATGTTGGTTCAGGTTTGTGACTTGACTGCTGCTTAGGAATTTCAGAATCTATAAGTTACAAAAATGTGAGCACATGTCCAAGCAAATAAAAGCCCTTATGGTAGTTGATCACTAACTGAAAGTTTCCCGTGACAGGATAAACTGGTTGAGGGGAAGGGCTTGAGGGGAAGGGCCAAAAGCACTAGGCTGCCCTCCAATCTCAAGACAATTCACCTGTAACAAGGCATATATTAATGAAAGCAAAACACTGTCCAAACCCTGTCACAATCCCTTCTAGGCATTTGTTTGACTCTGAGAAACCGAAAGTAACGATTGAGTTCGGATTTTTTTGTGGCATGTTTTCCTGTCCATCAGAAAATAGTATGGTTATTACAACTGGGGATGATGTTAGACATTAAACTTAGAATGACCATGAACAGTGTGATTACTAGAGACAAAACAACAGTCATGGAAATGGGAGAGAATATATTTAAAATACTTTTTTTAATGTATTGTCCCATTTTGTTATGCCAAAATATGAACATATTTTAAGCTGTCTTGTTGATACTTGCACTTTTTTAGAGAAACATGTTCATATATTGCAGACTCTAGGTGCAAAATTATTGTTAGCTGCCCCTTTTATGTAAATTTCTACACCTTGGCACCTTGGTCAGACAGCAGAAACAAACAAACAAAAATCTTTAAATGCCCCTGTGGCCAGAAGCAGATGACTTCTGAAGTAGATAGCTTGATCTCAAAACTGCGGATTAAGACTTCATGCACCCTGCTGAAACTTTTGGACTTTATAATTGTAGCTATTCTTATGTTATTAGCTTTGCTCCATTATTGTGGTCTCCTTCTTTAGTAATTATTAATAATGGAGGTCTATTTAGGTTTTATGATGTTTCTTTCTGTGATTACTCCTAATGCCTGGAGAGAAAATCAGTAACCAGTGCTGGAAATTTAACTGAATGTTGAATCCGTCATCCCTCCCCTCCCCACCCCCCCATAATCTGGGCATGAGAATTCAGATCCTTTAGCCTCTCCTGAACTGAATTATGGTCATGTACTCAGTGCTACTACTAACCCCAACATCTGCTCTAAATGGGCTATACATAGATTATGGCATCCCCCTGAATTATCAACTCAACCTCAAGTACGGTGTTTTAACCTAATCCTAATCACAACCAAAAAATGCTCTGAGACTTCTTGGGACCCTTCTGATCCCAAGTGAAAAATGATTTTCTGGCCTCATACTCCAAACCTGCCTAGATTTTGGATTAAAACTCACATAGCCAATATAACAAATTGTAAGAGTAAATTTAGAAGAATCTCTTGTGCCATACTTTGGAGTCTGGATAAGTTAGCATTAGGACAAAAGCCCATTTGTGAAAATTTTTATGATAATTCTTTGACAGAGGAATGGCTTGTGCAAAAGAATCAAATCGTTCCCTTGCCATACGGTGAAAATGGTGTAGTTTGTACCCTTGAGGGCATGTGTTTTTATACAGAGGATCAAAATACCCCTAGATAAAACCAGACACCAAAGATGAACTTTATGCTTGGGCATTACCTTGTCTGTATGGTTGGAACATGATGAGTCAATGCACTTTAGAACATTTAGGAATTTCCTTGGAGATCCATTCCTATAATGGGAGTATGCACTAGACTAATGAATTGAGCATTCTTACTCATCACAGAAGAAATGTAAATCCTTTGAAATGAGCAGATCAAATGAAATGCCAAAACCTTATAGCTGAAAAATTCAGTCTGGGATGGGTATTTCTCTGAGCCTTTCTACCCTGGTATGGTGTCCCTCAACTTGAAAAGTCTATTTGCAATTTGTCTGCCACTATGGCTCAAATTGCTGATGATATTGCAGATGGGATAGTAGCTCAACAAAAAATCTTTAGACTCTCTCACTAGGTTGAGTTAGATAAAAGAATAGCTCTTGATTTCATTTTAGCTCAACAAGGGAGAGTTTGTACCATTGCTAATACCTCTTGCTGGGCCTGAGTAAATACTTCAAGAGAAACAGAATAAGATATTAGAAAAATTCATTGAAGAACCACTTGATTACATTCAATACCCCCAAACCTGATTCCCTTTTTCTTAATATTTTTAGCTGGTTACCCAATGGCCTTGGTTCCTGGATTAGATCAATACTACTGACTATCCTGATGTTACTCATAACTGTTGTAATAACCATTGGGTTAATTAATTGCTACTTGGAATGTTTTTCTAAGGCTTTTGATCAGACTACTAGTTCTATGTCTATGAAAAGAATCATGTAATAGATGAAACTACTTTTTCAAGTGAGAATAATTTCACTCCTGATGTTGAATTCCTAATGTTCTGACTGCACTCTGTTACAGTTTCAATTATCTTGATTAATTCAATGTATTATGAAATGTTTGTCGAATGCCGATGACCAAACTACTAAATCCCTTGCTATGTAAAGAGTTATGTATATTGAAGAAAATGTGATAGATAGTCCCTAAGCCTCTTTCTGCCCTCCAAAGACAGAATGTTTAAGTTTTCATTGTCCTGGCTTAATTTAAGTTGTTCCTCACATGTGGCCTATGTCTGCTACTCTGCTACCTTTACCTGAATTAACCAGCTCACCCTGAAGATGAGGCCTATTAACATGGCACGGTGAAGGCGCGTCTTTATAGAAAATCAGTAATAACATGCCCTAATAAGTAGATGGTGCCTGGCTACCCTTTTATTGAATAGTGCCTGGGGTCTTAAAGATTTGCAATGACAAACTGCCATCTACCTGTTACTCCTACAGGAAGAAAGCCCTTGCAGAAGAAGGATACTCTTTGGTTGGTGATTATAAGGGATCAGTGCCCCCTAGCAGAGGCTTCATCAAAAGGGGGGGAATGAGTTATTGGACCCTCATAAAATGGAGGCACTTGAGTCAGACCTGAGACAATAAAACAGTGCATTACTTCTTGTGACAAGCAGAATCAAGGAAAAAGGGACCGAAGGAAATGAGTGTTGAAAACTAAGCAAGAGAGCCACTTTTAGGTGTTTGGAAAAAACTTCTTGCTTCACTGCTCTATCTCTTATGTAAAATGTTCTAATGATTAATGTGGATACAAGATAGTTAAAATATTTATCAAGAAGGCTTGTGCAGCTTATTCCAGGAAGAATGTCCATTTAAAATAAGATTGCTGATGCTGAGAAAGACTGTGATCATTTACCCACCTTGTGGCTTGAGTCATGTGTTCCTTCCCCGTTTTACCACATAAAAGACCTACTCCTTTTCCACTAAGTTGGAACACTTTGTAATCCTGCATTGCACTGTGTTCCCCAGCCTGGCTGTTTCTACTTCCCAAATAAATCTCTTTTCTTTCACTTTTGACAGAGTGTGAGTTTTGTTCAATGCTATAACACTCCCATAGAGTGGCTGGTGAGTTCAAACCACTGGCCTTTTGGTTAGCAGCTGAGCACTTCACCATTGTGCCACTAGGGCTTCTATTTGATTTATTAGTAAGTCTCAAAATGAATGCTTTTAGTTCCAAGCCTTGAGATTCAATTCCACAAATATTTTTCAGACATTTACTCAAGACAGAAGTTCAGAGACATTAAGTGATTTATCTGAGGCCACACAGCCGGGAAGTGCCCTCCTGTTGCTTGGCAGCAATGGAATTAGAATACCAGATGCCAGCAAGCCTTCCTTCCAGCTCTTCTTGAATTTTGAGAGACAAGACTTGCAGAGAAGTGGGAGGTAACTGCTGGTCTGGTCTTGTGCGCTAGTGAGGTAGGAGGCCACCTAGAGGGTGTGGTTGAGGGGGACCCTATTGGCTCCCATAATGCCCACCCAGTCCCCTTCAGAGTGACTGTATAGGGAGTGAGGCTCTGTTTCTAAGATAAACATATGAGTAAAAGGATAAATTATGTTTTAACTAAGGAGCCCTGGTGGTGCAGTTGTTGAGCACTCAGCTGGTAACGAAAAGGTTGGTGGTTCAAACCTACCCAGAGGCTCTGCAGGAGAAAGACCTGGTGACATGCTCAGATGGTGATTACAGCCCAGAAATCCCTATAGAGCAGTTCTACTCTGTCACATTGGGTTGCTATGGGTTGAAATCAACTGGATGACATCTACAAGAGTGATATGTTTTAACTAGTTGTTCAGATTCTGTTATTAGAAAACTTGTTTTCAACAAGCTTAAAGTGGAACCTGAGGAAGGGATGAATGGCCAGGAGGTTTAGATGGAGTTTGGGCAGAAAAGACCTAGAAATGGGCCCTCAACATTTCTGTGGAGAGGAGACCCTCATCAGATGGATGCCTGGGGGCCAGTGTTGGGAGAAGGCCATACGAGAGGGCAGGGGTACACTGCCTGGGTATGGGTACTTGACTGCTCATTCCAGATCAGATGGCTGAAAGTCTTCGGTCAGAAGTCCTGTGAACACAGGCTCGGTGCTGGGCACCGTGACACAGTCTGAGAACACAGGGCTGACTTTGTTAGTGTTAGTTGCTACTGAGTCGGCTTGAATCATGGCGACCCCATGTACAACATAATGAAAAATGTTGCCTGGTCCTGTGCCATCTTCATGACTATTGGCATGTTTGAGTCCATTGTTGTGGTCATTGTGTAGTGCCTTCCAGGCTAGGGGGCTCATCTTCCAGCCCTATATTGAACAATATTCTGGGTCTGACTTAGGACCAAAATGAACCAGAAATGATTCACCAGGAGTCAACTTGCAAACAATCAGGAACAGCACGCTGGCAGACCTTGGCTACCATGTCCTGGCCTCATGGGGAGGGGACAGCTGTGCCTGGAAGCTGGCAGGTGGAGAAGTCCACCATTCGGGGCTGTGGAGTCAATTTCAGGAGACTCACGTGAGGTTTTCAGCTCTAGATATTGACCCTTTAGTTCACCATTATGGGTAAATTTCTTTCATTTTTGTTGGAACCAGAAATATAAAATTAGTTCAAACACAAAACTTATAGGAAAAATCACACCTTAAGTCTTCAACAGCCAAGAGCCTCAGAGCCAATAACTTTAGCTATCCAGGCACAAGTTTAGGAGAGCCTTTGGGAAGAGCACAGGCTGAAGAGGCAGGAGGGTGGATGGGGCCGCTGATCTGGAAGGTGGAAGGCCTCTCAACCTTGGCTTGTTTTAAAACTTAGCTGAGAGCTGGTCCTGTTGGATCATCACAAGCCAGATAAAAGAGATCTCATCCTTAGGTTAGAGGAAAACTATCTCCTTCCCTCTCTGGTGAGTCACCAACATTTATGTGTGGACAGAATCCACCCCAATAAAACAACTTCCTTCAGTAAACTTTTGGTGTTAGAGGCAGATTTATGGACTCCAGTGTGGGAGGGTAAATATGAGCTTCCTTCTGCTGAGCCCTTGTGTAGGAGGAGTTCCTCAGCAGCTCCATCACCAACGGGCATCTCTTCTTTGTAGCCCTCTTCCTCCTCCACATTTTCCCCTCGTGGCCCATGGGGATTACAGACTCTGATTTTACTCCCCCCTTTGAGGTATCTCTTTTACAAGCTTTCTGGCAGATTTACGCAGCTTCTGCTTGATTACCCAGCTCGACTGGGAGTTCACCAGCTCAGGAGGCAGCCAGCTCTAATAGGAGGCTCTTAGCCACCTTCGCACTCATTTTCTAAGCTAATGGAACCATTGGCTTAAAAATTCATTCTAGATTTTGGCCAGGGGGTCATAGCTAGCCTTCCAAATGGTAATTTCTGGAATCTTCTCTTTTCTCTTTTGCAAATCAAGACTAGAGTTTTCTGGGATGGCTCCAGCTCCCCAGGCTCCCCCAGTAGTTCTGATCCTCTGTCACCAGCCTGGGATGCATTGCCTCTGGTCTAGGGGCCTTGGACTGTACGAGTGGGGAGATGATATCTTCTGCCCTGGGCTCTGGTCCCTCCTTGCTATGGTTGCTTTTATACTTGGTAATTTGATGGCTTGTTTTCTGGCTAGATGACAGCAAACTAGGCAAAGAGGAACTGGTCTTCCCTCTGCTGTCTGAGAATACTCTACTAGGGCCCCTTCCTAAAGTCCAGGGACCTTTCCTTCCAATGTAACTAAAAGGCCCAGGGAATCTGAAGGATCCTTCAACATGTTTTCAGGAAGTAGCTGTTTGAGACCACCTGTGGAACATTTCTGGAGGAGATGGGGTTGGTGGCTGGCTCAGGAGGGGAACCCACTCTGGCTCGGAACTGCTCTGGGCAAAGCGGAAAGGCTGGACCCACCTGCCTCTGGTCCCCAGAGAGGTCTGCCTGACCCTGAGAGCTGAGGAGCTGGTTCCCAGGACAGGATGGCTATGGCCAATTATGATGGTGGCAGCAGCCCAGGACTAAAAGGCCTCTGTGCTCTAAAATAGCCACTGAACATTGGTCACAGTGCCAGACAACCCACCATGATCACATTATTTCTTGGGATTTTGGAGGCCCCTCACCCTCGGATTAAAGAGTCTTAGATTCCAATATAATCATTACCTCTTAAAACAAGTTCTATCAGCTGGAAACTTCAAGATGATTGCTATTTGAAAACAAGACCAAACTAGTCAGGAGTAATAGAACTGGAGTCTGCATCTAGAGCATGGGGAGAGGCAACATGGACCACCCCCCTCTAACTGAGGAACAGGACTAGAGTTGGGTAAATGTGGAAGAAGCTGCCTAGGGCAGCCCATGACCTTTCCTTGACCCAAATAAAAGGCTAGGGCTTGGAGTTCCTGGTCTCCCACCCTGCAGCTTGTAACCCATCTGTCCTGCAGGGACCCATCTTTCTTAACATCCTGAGCTGTTTGGGCCATCTTCAGGGCTCAGCACAAGCTTCCCCAAATCTCCGAAGCCTGTCTTCATCTCCCCTTCTCTTTAGGCCCCCGCCGTTCCTGGACATACACAGATTCACAGTATTGGAAACAGGAGAGTGAACTTACTCATTTAAGAGTCTTTCTCCCCAGCTAGCCCGTGAAATGCCAATCTCTGTTCTATCACAGAGCCTGACGCACAGGAAGATGCGCAAAAATGTCTGTGGAGTGGTTGAAGAAGGAGACGTTGGGGCATCCATCCTCTCACTGTCCCTGACCTCAATGCTGGCCCTGGTCTGTGCCCAGGACTCCCTCCCCACCATCTGTGTACACAACTCCTTCTGCTCTATTGCATGGCTGCTGACATTCTTGTTCTTTAGGGGCCTGTCCTTCCCATATGCTTCACTGACCACCCTCTTCTCCCCTAGCCTAGGCCTTTCCTTCTGTAAGACCCTGACCACATGCTGCCTTGATTAGAAGTAGATGTGTACTTCTCTGGTCCCCCACTTGAGCAGAGATCTTCACAGTGCCTCCATGGATGGGCGACCCTCCTGAAGTTATAAGCTTTTACCTAGGAGACATCTATAGTTTCTTTCATCCCACCCTCAAAGCTGAGAACTGCTGCTCTGGTTGTTCGCACGTTGATTTCTGGTGGCAGGAATCATTTCCGGGTCATTTTGGGCTCTTCCACAGAGCCATACACATACTAGCATTTGACAAATGCTGGTTGGATTGAATGAAATTGAATTTCCTTGTTGCATCTTCTCATCAGCACTGACCTCAGACCCGAGGGCTAGTCCTGCTGGAGCACGGGCCTTGCTGCCTGACCTAGGGCAAATACAAGCTCTCGCCCTCTGTGCCAGCTCTGTGAGGGCAGGCTCACTTTTGTATCTCTCCTGGCATCCAGCACAGAGCCCAGCACAGAGAAAGCCATGAAAAGATCTTCTGAGCTGACCACCTAAGATGGGCATAAATACTTCCACCTGCCTCCTTGCAGGGATGTTCTGAGCATGAAATGAGATACAGAAATTTCCTGGAAAAGTTGAAAGTGTTCTGCAAATGCAATTTATTATTATGATAGCTGCTTACAGCTGCAGCTTTTACATCTTGTTGCCTTCAAGACAGCGGCTGAGATTTTCCAGATGTGGCTCAGAAAATGTGAGTGTGAGTTGCACGTCCGTCCATCTGCCTGCTGCGTGTGGTACATGTGTCCCCACCCTGTCCAATTTGGGGTTTCTGACTCAGACCCCCAACAATGCCCACATAGATCCCAGACTCTCTCACGGAGCGGCTGCTTGATGTGGAGGGAAGAGTATGAGACCAACACTTCTTTTGCTAAAGTCACTTTAGCAGGTCACTGAAGCTTCCTGTGACTCAGTTTCTTTACCTGTAAACTGGGAACAAGGAGACCTACCCTATCTACCTCACGGATGTTAGGAGAATTCAGTGGAATTATGAAAGTGATATATAAATAAGATGGGCTAATAGGCCTTTTCTAGTAATTAATTAGGAGGCAGGCAGAATAACTACCCCCCGCATGCCTGTCTGTGCACAGCATTCCCACGGGGGCACACGCTGATACCCACACAGGCAGGTGTTTCCCCCATGTTACTCCTGGGGAGGGGTTGACATTTTATAAAGCATTTCACAGGTGCTGACTCCTCTGTGAGGTCTCAGCCTTATCTTAGGAACCAGAATCAGGTGAAGCTCAGAGATCGTGAGTGACTTGCCAGAGACTCTGGCCTGGGACACAGGTTTGAGGCCCAGTCACAACATGCTGTGTGTGACACCATGTTCCCCCTCCATCTATGGGCCAGGCCCTCCTGGGACCTCTGCAATGGGATGCAGAGACCACACAGCGAGGCGGCCCAGTGGCCATCTGCAGGAGCACATTGGAAACATCTGGGTACACTCTCAACGTGGGCGCAGGGCGAGCCCCTCCATCACAGGCTGCCTTGGGCACTGTCAGAACACACACAATCGGTCAGCATGTCAACGTGGTTGTTGCCCAAGGCTCCGTGGACTGAATGGGACCGTTAGTCCTTGGGGGACAAGTTAGTGTGGTGTGAACAAAGACCTTGATTCTCTGTATTCAGTCCACAGAACATGGGAGGCACAGACACCCCAAGACAGAGGGAAAGGCAGAAGAACAGACAGCCCATGAAAGGGGGATGGCGGTCCGAGAGAGCTGAGAGGGTAAGCGTAGGCACGTGAAAGATAGCGGGAGGTGGCCCTGAACCCGTACCTCCACCACGTGTGAGGAGAAGCCCGTCTGTGACATTTCTAGTCCAAAGGATGTTTCATTCTTGTTGGTGCCTAAAATCAAGGGACAGAAAGATGTTAGCTCCAGGCCTGAGGGCTCTACCTACACGCCCTGTTTCCCGGGGGACATCTCCAGGGGGCAGGGATCCTGTGGGTAGAAGCACCTTCCAGGTGGGCAGGTGGGGTTCTTACTTGTAGCCCACCCCATTCTGAAAAGGGCCTATAACAATTTATATTAAAGGCATGTCTACTATAAGGCTGTTAAAACAGAAAAAGAAACAAAGTGACCAGAAATAAATATTCTACATTTTTGGCAGGAAATGGACCTTCCCACTTTGTCCGTCCCTATTATTCACCAGTCTTGGCTCCAGATACCTTTGGATGGTTCCCAAACATCAGGTTTACCCTTGGAAGGAGGCTTGTCACCACTGTGGATTTGCAAAAGAAATCCCAAGTGTGCTGAAAGCACCTCCCCACAGAGAAGCCCCTCCAACACGTAACTGGAGTCAATGTTCTGTCTCATCACCAAAGGGGACCATTTTGAGGAGAAACACACTGGTTTGCATATTTAAGTTCTGGTGTGGGTGTCAAAACTCACATTCATACATTCTATTTATTTACACTCCTTATGAGGGCTGTTTCAGGTGGCGCAACCATTAAGTGCTCGGCTGCTAACCGAAACCAGAACCACCCAGCGGCTTTGAGGGAGAAAGACCTGGCAATCTGCTTCCATTAAGATTACAGCCAAGAAAATCTTGTGAGGCAGTTCTACTCTGTGACATGGGGTTGCCATGAATCGGAATAGATGGGATGGCACCCAACAAGATGTGGGCCGTTCATGGCTGCTTTCGTGTGTTTGTAGCTCATCATTTCCAATACGCTTCAGGCTTCCCATGGAAACCCTGGTGGCATAGTGGTTAAGTGCTATGGCTGCTAACCAAAGGGTTGGCAGTTTGAATCCACCAGGCGCTCCTTGGAAACTCCGTGGGGCAGTTCTCTTCTGTCCTATAGGGTCTCTATGAGTCGGAATCGACTCGACGGCACAGGGTTTGGTTTTTGGTTTTGGGGCAGGCTTCCCAGGCTTTGGAAGAATGGCTTTGATTTCTTTTTACAGTGTTCCCATATGCCCAAAGCCCCGTATTGGAAGGGCCCAGAATAGCAATATATGGTGTCAACGAGATGGGTGCAAATCAAAAACAGAGTTTAAATTACGAAAAGAGAGGTAACTTCAAAAATGCGAAAAATGCTTGTGGTGGAGTGGGAGGCAGTGAGCCGAGGGATTAAACATTCCAGGCTATGGAGGCAGGCCCACTAGGGTTGCCAGATAAAATAGAGGCTTCCTGGTTAAATCTGAATTTCAGATAAACACTAAATACTTTTTTAGTATAAATATGCCCCAAATATTATACTTTATATTGGCTAAATCTGGCTAATCTGTTAAATGTGGCAACCTTAGTTCAAATCCCAAGCCCTTCCCAAGCTGTATGAGCTGGGGTAAATCAC
This sequence comes from Loxodonta africana, assembly GCF_030014295.1. NCBI lineage: Eukaryota > Metazoa > Chordata > Mammalia > Proboscidea > Elephantidae > Loxodonta > Loxodonta africana. The sequence goes on along the minus strand of NC_087354.1, from coordinate 47,595,541 downwards.
CCAACTCTTTTGAGATCATTTTCCTTAGCAGTAAAATGAGGACATTATCAGCAAAACCACCTTTTGGGGTTGTCCATAAAGTGCAGAGCCCCATGTCCAGCACCCAGTAGTGCTCAATTGTTGGCATTTATTAAAAAGGAAGGACTCTTTCTAAGCCAGGGACAATGGTAGTTCAGTGGCAGAATTCTTGCCTTCCATGTGAGAGACCCAGGTTCGATTCCTGGCCAATGAGCCTCAGGTGCAGCTACCATCCACTTGTGTGTTGCTAGGAAGCTGAACAGGTTTCCCTGGAGCTTTCATACCAAGACAGACTAGGAAGAAAATCCTGGCGATCTGCTTCCAAAACTGAGCCAGGGAAAACCCTGTGGATCACAGAGATCCTGAGGCAGTTAATGACCACCTACTAAACCATTCCATTTTGTGGGACTTGGTTTTGCTCTGCGGGGTTTACCCAATGTGAGCCCAGGACGGTGAACCCCCTCTTGGCATGCCTTGCTTACCTTCCAGGCTGAAGATCCTGTCCCCCAGGGCATCGACAATGTCCTTCAGGGCCGCCTCATCGGTGACATTGAAGAAGTGCTTTTCATCAGGGTCGCTGGCGATGTATTTGATTTCATTTAGAAAAGTTTCTGGGTTGATGCCTCTGCGGTTGTAGTAGCCAAGGACCTGCCGGGGAACAGGGGCAGGGACGACAACCGAGGACATAGCACAGACTTCCCCACTCACCCATGGCCCCTGACTCCACGGGCCCCACTGTGGGCTGGAGCCATGACTGCTTCAGTAGCCACAAGCATTTCTTGAGGTCCCTTTTGCATTTTGGAACAAACTGCCTTATAGAGACAAGACAAGGCACCTACTCTAAGCTGGGATTATGTGGGGCGGCGGCTGTGGGGTGTTTTCTAGTTTTCCATGGTTAAGAAATTTCCTAGCAAAGAAGAAGAAGGAAAAAAAAAAAAAAAAGCTTTCATGGGTAGCCCCGGATAGTGCAGAAAGAAAATCCTCAACTTGTCTTTAGAAGAGGATGAATAAGGAGAGGCTTGATTTGAGAATCTCTTAACCTGGAGAAGGACATCACACTTGGGAAAGTAGAAGGTCAGTCAAAGAGAGGAAGACCCTCAGTGAGATGGATTGACACAGTGGCTGCAAAAATGGGCTCAAGCATAACAACAATCACGAGGATGGTGCAGGACTGGGCAGGGTTTTGTTCTGTTGTACATAGGGTCACTGTGACTCGATTGTACCTCACAACAGCAACAACCTGGACAGCTTGTTACACTACCTGGAAACTGCCCCTTTGAAGTCCCCAAGGATAGATGGCCAAGCCTCTAAAAGGTAGCCAGCAGCTCTGGGGCAGGAGAGATGGGACAGGACTTACGGCCACAGCGTATCTGGTGACATTGTCTCTCTCGCTTTGCTGGATCACCTTCTTCAGGTCAGGGCTGTCGTGAGACTCCCCATCTGTGATGACAATCATCACCTTCTTGGCCCCTTTCCTTCCACCTTTCTGGAAAGCCTCTGAACTGGAACCAGGCACAGGGAGGGTCAGAAGAGGGAAGTAGAGATGGACTGAGTCCCCCTTGGGAAGCCCGACAAGTGCTGGGACCTCATACCAAAGAAGTGGCCAGATCAAGATGTCCAGGCTAGTCTTTGACCAGCTGCTCAGATGGGTCTTGTATCTGCTTGTCTTTAAAAAAACGCTTTAGAGCGCTGAACTTGCCATTTGGGGCAGACAGAGGGGATGGCGTAAGACTGGGAGGGGAGCTCAGGGTCAGACGGAAGCCTTAAGAAGTGGTTCAAAAACCCAGCTGTATGTTAAATCACCCAGGAGTTAAAAAAAAATATTTATGCCCAGGCCCCACCAGACCCAGAAATCAGAATCTCTGGGGTGTGGCAGGGGCATTGATATTTTTGAAAAGTTCTAACCAATGTCCAGAGTGAAGAACTCCTTCCCTAAGTGCTGAAAAAGTGACGTGCAAGGGTAATTCAGTACTCAAAATGAATCCATAAAACTCGTGTGATGAAGTCTGACAAGGTTCTGATCTCTCCCATGAGGACTATTTTGATTCTATTTTGGGAATATTAAATGTCAAATTCTATCAAAAATATTTCTCTTTCTCACTTTTGGTTTTGTTTTTAAAGCCCAAAGCGTGAGCTTGGCCTGCCAATAAGGCATCCAGGGGACGATGGGGCACTGACCCTCAATGCAGCAGAGATGTTTTGCAGCTGGCAACTGTTCTATCAAGTGTGAAAAACTGGCTCCTGAACCATCGCTGGCTCTTGATGCCTCAGTGGCCAACCTTCCTTTACACCGTAAGGTTCTGAGAAGTACAGACTAGGGAATGCCCAAGAGTCTGGCCAAGCAGATGGAAGTTTCCAGTAAGGATGTAAAAATAAATGTTACTTTTGGACTGTGTACTGATTCCTCACAGCCCTGACACAGGGTAGGGCCGAATGCTCTACCGATTTAGGCTCTGTAACGCCCAGTTAAAGCCTGTCCTGGTGGACGGGTTACCAGAGGCAATTGTTACATGACAAGCTGTCACTCTGACATGCATGATTTAGATGTTGAGGAATTCACAAAACCTCCCAGTTAAGAGGAAAGGGTGGCCTGCCATTCTCTATGATATTCTGGATACATTGACTTAAAAAAACTGAACGTTAATATAAGCCGTGGACCAAAGGGCCACAGGGGTACGCTTAGCTAGAACAAATATGGGGCTTATGCATGAGTCCAGGGAGGAAGAACTCTGCTATTCTCTCAAAGAAGATTCTAGAAGCTTCCATGATCTCACTGCCAGGCCCAAGAGCAAAACTCCGTGCAAGAAAGCACGGCAGGGGAAAAATAGGTTTCATTATACATGGTGCCAAGAAAAAGTTCACATTTCTATATAATGGGAGAGTGTGAATATCTGTATGAATCTGTAATAATGTGAATATCTGTGTGATTCATTAGGATTTAAATTGTGACTATTGTATTGTGTAAAGGAACTTGAGCTTGGTTCCTTTGTAAATTAGATCGTAAGTTCCTGAGAACATTACAGTCACAACAGGTGCCATGAGCCTGGGAGCCAGAGTAATTCCGCTGAAATGTAGTTCAGATCATGTCTCTTTTCTGCTCAAAATCTCCACTGGCTCCTGTTTCTCTCAGGGGAATGCCCAGGTCCCTAAAATGGCCCACCAGACCCTACGTGACCTGGCCCCTGTTCTCTCTCCGAGCCCTTTTTCTGCTCACTCCACTCTGGCCACACTGGACTTTTTGCTGTTCCAAGCACATTCCCATCTTACAGCCTGTGGCTGAGCTGAACCCTCTTCTTGGAACAACCCCCCCAGATATTTTGCTTGGCCAGCTTGTCACCTCCTACAAGTCTGCACTCAAAGGTCATCCTCTCAGTGAACCCTTCCCTGACCACTTGTTAATGCTAATTACACGCCTGCCCTCTCAACCTGCTCAGCCCCTTCTACCTTGGTCTGCTATGTCCCATAGCTTTTGCCTCCTTCCAGTGCACTGCCTAACTTGTTTGTTGATTGTCTGCACTGCTTTTGTGTGTGTTTCTTCACTCATCTACACCCAGTGCATGAAATAAGTGTGAGGTTCAATAAATGTGCATTGAGCGAACGAAGGGCTCACACCACATTGTTCAGGGACTATTAGCCCATGTTGCGTCATACAATCCCGCTCCAAACCATACGTGGCTACGAGGTTCACCTTCTAAACGCCACATCTGATGATAACACTCTTGAGCTCAAGAACGTTCAGTGGCTACTCACTGCTTGTGTCAGCTAAAACATCATCTTCGCCCTCATGACCTGCTTCCAACTCATCTTTCTAGCTGCATGGCTCACTGCCTCCAGCACAAACCCCACGTGGTAGTCGAAGGAGCGTGGCTCTGTATGCAAATGTTCCTCAGACTTTCCATCCCCCCTGCCTTTACCCAGGGAGCCCTGGTGGTGCAAATGGGTAAACTCTCAGCTGCTAAATGAAAGGCTGGCAGTTTGAGCCCATCCAGATGCTCTGTGGGAGAAAGACATGGTGATCTGTTCCCATAAAGATTACAGCCAAGAAAACACTATGGGGCAGTTCTACTGTGTCGGATGGGATTGCTATGAGTTGGAATCCTCTCGACAGCATCCAACAATAACAAATGTCCTCATCCAGGTGGTTGTCTCTGTTGAGTGTCTTCTCTCCACCCCTCTGCTGGGCTCCCACGGGTCTTTCTAATGAGGTGCTGTCAAGTTGGCTCTGACTTACGGTGATGTCGTGTATGTCAGAGTAGAACTGTTCTCCATCGGGTTTTCAGTGGCTGATATTTCACTAGGCCTTTCTTCTGAGAAGCCTCTGGGTAGACTTGAATGTCCAACCTTTTGGATAGCAGCTGAGCATGTTAACCATTTGCACCACCTAGGACAGGTCAAATTCTACCTTTTCTTGGCAATCCTTTCAGGCCCCGCCCCAAGGAGACCTCTCAGTCCTCATTGTGTTAGGGTGAGCTCCCCTGTTGGGCTGTTAGCCAAGGCCGGGGGCCACAGGTTATCATCTTTGTAGTCCCTCAAGTCCACGGCCTGGATCTTCGCTCTTAATAGGTGCACAGACAAACATTGCATTATGAATAAAGGGGTGAGGAGAGAAAACCTTTCACCTTAAAAGACACTGGCCATAATTTGGGACCCGCAGAACGTGGCAGGCTGGGAAGCTTGGAATTTCAAACTTCACTTGAGGTGAAGTTGCATAGCCCTGTGATGCTCGTGAATCATTAATGATTCCGACTACCTGGTGACTCACACACTTAAAATGGACCCGGGGCTGGTGGGCTGCAAAACCAGAGCAAAACAGTGGGCTTCATCCCCATAGGAGTCAATTAGCTTTGCACTGAGAAAGTGAGAGCTTGGTGGTCACAGGTGTGCTCCGTCATTCCACGAGTGCCTGCCGGGAGCCTCAGAGGCTCAGCTGGTGCACCCTCGGTGATGGAAAAGCAAAACATGGCCCGTCCTTCATGAGGATGAATAAGAGAACCACCTTCACACAGAGGAATGCTCCTTTAGGAAAAGCTTGAGCGGGTTTTCACGGCAAACAGAGCTGTGCTAGCTGAGCGGTGACTTCACCATAAGGAGTTGTGAGTTGGAAAGACATTAATATTTTGACCACACGAAGCATGATACTATTAAATAGCTCTTACACTGTGGAATTCTGTTAAGTGCTTCGACTATGTGAGGTGGGATTTTAAGGTAATGGGACTGTGAACTTACCTCTGTAGGTGTAAAATTTAAAATCTAAATGCCTTTGACATAGTCATCTCAGGAGTTTAGGCCTTGGTTCAAAAGATGTTGGCAGATTGCCTTTCAAAGTGGCTAATTTCAATGGGGTAGGCATAATGTTTTGAGCAATGGCAGTGTTACTGGGGACAGCTCCTGTGGGGACAACTTCTAGAGATAACATTCATTCAACTGAGTGAGCTCTGGTGTGTTCTGTAAAAACCAGCCTCATTACTCTCTAATCCCAGATATTAGATTTAACTGTGGTCTTCACAGCTCGGTGATGACAAGCACTTAGCTAGCCATTCTGCAGGAAGATTTTACACCCCTAGAACTTACACACTGTTTATAGTCTGTCTGTGGCAGAACACATTTTCCAAAGTTGGCTGCAATGGTGTCTCTCATCCCAAATGCTCTTCTGCAATGTGACCTTGCCACTCCTCCACCAAGAGGCAGAATAAAATTCTCTTCCCCTTGAATTTCAGCTGGCCTTAGTGACTTCTTGACCAATGGAATGTGTCAGAAGTTATGTTCTGGGATTTCTGTGGTTAGGTCATAGGCAGACTTGCATGGAAACTTGCTGTGGGGACATTCCGTCTTAGAACCCAGCTGCCATGCAGTGAGAAGACCAACCCATATGGCCATGTGTGAGTACTCAGGTGACAGCCCCAGCCGAGCTCCCAGCCAACGGAGAGCATCAACTGCCAGGCACATGAGCGAACCATCTTGGATGTCCAGCTCAGTCGAACCTTCAGGTGAAAACAACCTCAGTTGATACCGGATTGCAATCACATGAAAGAACTCAAGACAGAACCTCCCAGCTGAATCCCATCAACCCCCAGAACTTTAAGAGTTTAGTAAATTAATATTTCAAGGTACTAAATTTTGGGGTGGTTTGTTATGCCGCAGTAGATAATAACTAGAACAGTATCTGAGGTTTTTCTTTTTACCGAGCAAATTCTATGCCAAGTGCTGTCCGAGTCTCTGTTCCTCCTCTCTGCTCAATGTGGCTGGCAGCTTCTACCACGTCCTTTACAGACCTATAGTCATTGAGGTGAAACTCATGCACCACGTCTTCTCCATACTGAACAACTCCAACCTGCAAGTTAGAGGAGAGGAGAACAGAACCTCATGGCCTCCTAAAACGTAGATCTTAGACCTCAGAATTCCCGGAGTCATTTCTTTGTCTATGATGGTTCAGGAGTTAGAAGGGCTGAAGACACTCCTAAGAGACAGTAACTATGTTGGAAAGGAAATTCCAGAAATGATCGATGGCTTGGTGGAACAAGTGGGAGGTGTATGTTGGGGGAGGAAAATATTTGTGGTTTAAAGAAAGGCCCAACAGATTAACTTTTTTACTTAGAAGGACAAAAGTTGAGCCCAGACATGAATGAAGTCTAAACTCTTAGGAACAGTGTGGGTGGAGGGCTATGGCATTGTTCATCAAACTCTGGAATTAAGGTCCCTTAACACTTGAAAGAGGATCTTTTATCCTCAGGGTTGATAAAATATCAGCAATACACCCACTCCTCATTTATCGACATGGTTAGGTTACAAAGAGATGGTCGTTATGCCAAAATGGAGGATGACCACATCAGGTCACAAAATGGAGGATGACTAGGTCATTACATAACTGCCAGATTAGGTCATTACATAACTGCCAAACCACTGAGAATCATGGCCTAGCCAAGTTGACACATAACCTTAACCATCACAGCCAGCGTTACTCTCCTCTCACACCTCGGCTTTCATTACTGCCAGATGTATGTTGTTAATGTGCAAAATAGTAGGATAGCAGATTTTTTACTATTGTTGTAAATGCAAAATGTCAGATAATGAGATAGTCAATAAGCGAGGAGTAGGTATATTAATAATTTCAAAACAAACAAAGCACCTTAAAGACCTATGCTAAGAATAGAATCATAAAATGTTATTGTTGGGTGGGCCCACAGTGTTTATTTGCTACACTGGCTTCCTAATTCTGGATGTCTCCCCCCAAATACCCTAAAAGTAGTTTTTCAGTAGTGGGTACACCCTTTTTAACAACTCTAATTGTTAAAATGGCTTGAATTCTGTCCCCTTGTAACTGCTCTTTATTGGTCCTCATTAGACCTGCCAAAACAGTATGGAATAAGTCTACCCCCTCTTTAGCAGGCAGCATTCAAATATGTGCTGGCAGCTATTACCTCTCCCACCAGTCTTCCGCTCTTAAGTTCAATATGCCCAATTCTCCTCTGTCTCACTCAACAGGGTTTGTGCCTACTCAACCTCTCCTGCCTTCCTTCCCACTTTCTAGCAGGTCAAAGTCTTTCTTAGTAACGAGTTGCCATTGAGTCAGCTCTGATTCATGGTGACCCCATGTGTTCCAGAGCAGAACTGGGCACCATAGGGTTTTCATGGCTGTGACTTTTGGGAAGCAAATCACCAGGCCTTTTTTTGAGGCACTTCTGGATGGCTTTGAACGCGAACTTTTGGTTAGTATTCAAGCGCTTAACTGCACCACCCAGGGACTCCTTTTGCTTAATAGGTGGTAGTGTTTGACCTGCAAAGTAAGGCCTCCCCCAAACTGTCCCTTGATGTGACCACCAGAGATGGTGTCCTGGGCTGCAGGGCCCTGGTGCTGGCTGAGCCCACCGGTACTGATCTTTTCTCCTACACCTTAGTGCATGCATAGATGCTCCCACACATAAAGGCAGCATCTGTCACTGTGTCCCTGTTCAGAGGAGGAAAGAACCCCAGAGAAGCTCACCTGGATCTGCCCAGGCCCGATGTAGAATTTCTTCAGGATGTTGATGAGGAAGTGCTGAACCTCCACCCAGGGGTAGATGCTGTTAGAACCATCCAGGACAATGACGATGTCCATGTAGGTCTGGCACCCTGGGAAGCGGGGACAGGGTCATGGCTATCCAAGGAGCCAGTGTCTGCAAATCTCTGATATTCTGGATGGTTGTCCAAAAGATGACGGAAGAATAGCTCTGCCACATGTGTGTAATTCCCTGGGGTGGGAAGCCATCCTTGGGCAAGACATTTGTTTGGGCCACATGAATGACAAACCCAGGAATCCCTCGGTCCACTTCACTTTATGTGCTGGCTATTTGAACAAAGCTTAAGCAAGCCTGACTGCCTCTGCTCCTTATCCAAATTGATTGCCCTTGGATGGTCAATGTTTCTGAGGTGGCCAGCACTCCTCGAACCAGTATCTCATTCTCATTTGTTTTTCTCTAACAGCCAGGCTTGCATTTACCACTCTCAGCCCAAATGAATGGGTACCCCTTTTCAGGAGGGCAGTATGGTGTATGGTTAGGATGTGGACTCCAGCATTGGACTGTTGACTCCTAGATTTGCCGCTCACTAGCTCAGTGACCTCATGCAAGTCACTTAATCTCTCAGCATCTGTTTTCTCTTCTGTACAACACGCATAATGATAGTTGAGGGTTGCCATGAGGATTTAATAAAACGATGCTTCTAAAAACCTGAGCACAAAGCAAGTGCTCAAGTCTTAGCTGATCCTATTTTTGCTTATTTTTTAAACAAACCAACCAGTTGCCATCAAGCCAACCCCAACTAATGGAGACCCCTGTGTGTCAGAGTAGAACTGTGCTCCAAAGGGGTTTTAATGGCTGATTTTTTTGAAATAGATTGCCAGGCCTTTCTTCTGAGATGCCTCTGGGTTGACTCGAACCTCCAATCTTCTGGTTGGCAACCAAGGGTGTTAATTGGTTGCACCACCCAGGGACTCCATTTTTAAAACAAACCACTTAGTTAATGTGCTAATGACATCATCAGACCACACTCTAGTGCCTTTGTCTGCCTCTGCTATGTTAACAAAGATTACATCCTTATAGCATTAATACTGAGTTAAAGTGAACAGCAAAAATCATCAAAGAAAAAAAATGAAGCATTGTTGTTGCTGTTAGGTGCCATCGAGTCAGCTCTGACTCATAGTGTGACCCTATGTACAACAGAACAAAACAGTGCCCAGTCCTGCACCAACCTCACAATCATTAATTAAGGCTGTTATTGCAGCCACTGTGTCTACCCATCTCATTGAGGGGCTTCCTCTTTTTCCATGATCCTCTACTTTACCAAGCATGTTTTCCTTCTCCAGGGACGGGTCCCTCCTGATAACATGTCCAAAGTATATGAGACACACTCTTACCACCCTCATTCTAAGGAGCATTCTGGTTGTACTTCTTCCAAGACAGATTTTGCTTGTTCCTTTGGCAGTTCATGGTATATTCAAGCTTCTCATTCAACACCATGATTCAAATGGGTCAATTCTTCTTTAGTCATCCTTATTCATTGTCCAGCTTTCTCATCATATGAGGTGATTGAAAATACCATGGCTTGGGTCAGGTGCATCTTAGTCCTCAAAGTGACATCTTTGCTTTTTAACACTTTAAAGAGGTCTTTTGCAGCAGACTTTTTCTGTTTATTGTGATATTGCTTATAGGTCCAGTTGTGAGGATTTTTTTTCTTTATGTTGAGGTGTAATCCATACTGAAGGCTGTGGTCTTTGATCTTCATCACTAAGTGTCTTCAAGTCCTCTTTGTTTTCAGCAATTAAGGTTGTGTCATCTGCACATTGCAGGTTTTTACTGAGCCTTCCTCAAATCCTGATGCTGTTTTCTTCTTAATATAAACAGCTTCTCAGATTATTTGTTTAGCATACAGACTGAGTAAGTATGGTGATAGGATACAACCCTGACACACACCTTTCCTGATTTTAAACCACCCAGTATCCCCTTGTTCCATTCAAACGGCTGCCTCTTGGTCTGTGTACAGATTCCTCATGAGCACAATTAAGTGTTCTGGAATTCTCATTCTTCGCGATGTTATCCATAATTTGTTACGATCCACACAGTCGAATGTCTTATCATAGTCCATAAAACACAGGTAAACATCTTGTTAGTATCCTTTGCTTTCAGTCAAGATCTATCTGACATCAGTAGTGATAGCTCTTGTTTCATGTCCTCTTCTGAATCCAGCTTGAATTTCTGGCAGTTCCCTGTTGATGTACTGCTGCAACCGTTTTTGAGTTATCTTCAGCATAATTTTACTTTTATGTGATATTAATGATACTGTTCAGTAATTTCTGCATTCCGTTGAATTACTTTTCTTTGGAATGGGCAGGAATATGAATCTCTTCAAGTTGGTTGGCCAGGTAGCTGTCTTCCAAATTTCTTGGCATGGACGAGTAAGTGTTTCCAGCGTTGCATCTGTTTGTTGAAACGTTTCATTTGATATTTCATCATCTCCCAGAGCCTTGATTTTTGACAATGTCCTCAGTGCAGCTTAGACTTCTTTCTTCAGTATCATTGGTTCTTGATCATGTATTACCTCCTGATATGACTGAACATCAATTGTTTTCGGTAGAGTGGCTCTGTATATTCTTTCCATTTTCTTTTGTTGCCTCCTGCGTCATTCAATTTTTGGCCTATAGAATCCATCAATATTGCAATTCGAGGCTTGAATTTTTTCTTCAGTTTTATCAGCTTGAGAAATGCTGAGCATGCTCTTCCCTTTGGTTTTCTAACTCCAGGTCTTTGCACATTTCTTTATGTTACTTTGTCTTGTTGAGCTGCTCTTCAAAATCTTCTGGTCAGCTCTTTTACTTCATCATTTCTTCCGTTAACTTTAGCTGCTGTACATTCAAGAGTAAGTTTCAGAGTCTCTTCTGACATCCTTTTTGGTCTTTTCTTTCTTTTCTGTCTTTTAAATGTCCTTTTGGTTTCTTCATGTATGATGTCATCCAACAACTCTTCTGGTCTTCAGTCATTAGTGTTCAATGTGTCAAATCTATTCTTGAGATGGCCTCTAAATTCAGGTGGGATATACTCAGGGTCATATTTTGGCTCACATAGATTTGTTTTAGTTTTCTTCAGCTTCAACTTGAATTTGCATATGAGCAGTTGGTGGTCTATTCCTCAGTCAGCCTCTGGCCTTGTTCTGACTGATGATACTGAACTTATCCACAGTCTCGTTCCACAGATGTCATCAATTTGATTCTTGTGTATTCCATCCAGTGAGGTCCACATGTATAGTCACCATTATGTTGTTAAAAAAAAAAGTATTTGCAATGAATAAGTCATTGGTCTTGCAAAATTCTCTCATGCTATCTCTTGCGTTGTTTCTATCACCAAGGCCATATTTTCCAACTACTGATCCTTCTTTGTTTCCAACTTTCAAATTCCAATCAATGCATCTTGATTACATGTTTGATCAATTTTGGACTGCAGAATTTGGTCAAAATCTTCAATTTCTTCATCTTTGGCATTAGTGGTTGGTGGACAAATTTGAATAATAAGTTGTATCACTGGTCTTTCTTGTAGGTGTATGGATATTATCCTATCACTGACAGTGTTGTGCTTCAGGATGTATCTTGAAATGCTCATTTTGATGATGAATGAGACATCATCCCTCTTCAATTTGTCATTCCTGGCATGGCAGACCGTATGGTTGTCTAATTCAAAATGGCCAGTACCAGTCCAATGAAACATTGGTACCATAAAAATGAAACAAAACAAAACAAAACACCTGTTCCTGTTGAGTTGACTTTGACTCATAGTGACTGTAAGACAGAGTAGAACTGCCCCATGGGGTTTCCTAGGCTGTAATCTTTACAGGAGCAGATCACCAGGTCTTTTCTCCCAAGGAGTGGCTGGTTGGGTTTGAAAAGCCAACTTTTCAGTTAACAGCCAAGCATTTAACCACTGTACCACAGGGGTCCTTTTGGTTCTGTAACACATCTAAAAAAACCTCTTAAAATCTAAATAATTTATTCCTGCTGTAAAAGGTTGGGGGTACTTTGATATGTTGCTTACACTTTGTACCTGGCATCTGCTAATTTTTACCAGCAAATTTTCATGTTGTTATACAATTGACTTAATAACAACATTGGGAGTGTTTTTTTGTGTTAACTATTCCAGCCGTCTCTACTGCATAAAGGTGTAGTATATTGAAGTCATTGCTCACTAAAGAGGACTGTGCGGCAGCCTTGAGCATAGGGGCCAGTTGCAGGCTGTGCATTTCCTAGACCATTTTAGAAGCATTTGGATGACTCAGAGGGTCAAAGTCACTTCTGCTTTGGGAAACGTTGTAGACATTCTTGTTCCCCTGCATGCTATGCACAGGATCTGATGACCTGACGCTTCTGGACTGAAAGAGCCTGTGGGATTCGCCCTTTTTCAGTTTGGTTTAGCTCAACATATGTGGATGGAGCACCTGCTGTGTGCTAGAGTTCTATGTGATTCTGGCAGCCCTGGGGTGAACAAGATGGAAACACCGTGCTTTGGAGGCGTTTAGAATCTAGTGGTAGGAACTGGGCTGCTTTTATCTTTTAAGACAGTTTAATTATTATAATGCACTTATTATTGCTGGTTTTCTTCACAGAATTTAAAATTTTTCTTGAGAAGAAACTTGCTTGAGGTCTGTGGTTCCTAAAGATGGTTGAACTCTAGACTCCTGTGGGGAGCTTAAAACACACACTCATGCGTACACTCTTGGGCTTATTCCAAACAAGTTGCTGTCAAGTTGATTCCGGCTCCTAGGGACCCATATGTGTCAAAATAGAACTGTGTTCCATACACGGTTTTCAATGGGTGCTGTTGAGTCGATTCTGACTCATAGTGACCCTATATGACAGAGTAGAACTGCTCCGCTGGGTTTCTTAGGCTGTAATCTTTATAGGAGCAGATTGCCAGGTCTTTTCTCCCTCAGAGCTGCTGAGTGGATTCAAATTGCTTAACCATTGCACCAGCAGGGCTCCTAAGAGGACTGTTTACCAGCCTGTGCTGGGCTGATGCTTCCTCGCTTTCGCTTCCTAGCATTATCTTTCCATCTCTGACTGGGCCCCGTTGTTTGGCGAGGCCAAGGTGCTAATCCCCTGACCCTCCATAAAATAGGCAGCAGCTGCTTGGGTGAAGATGTTTAACTGAGAGGGAACAGTGAGGCCTGGAGCCAAGCAGTCTGGGATGGTGGAAGGCAAGGTCTGAGCGTTATTTCCCCAGGTTTTCTTCCCCAGTTTCCTATCTATGCTTGGTGGGAGGGGAGTGAGCAGTTTTTTTCTCTTCTTCTAAATTTTATTCATTTTGTTGTTGTTGAGAATAAACATAGCAAAACATACACCAATTCTACATGTACAATTCAGCGACATTGATTACATTCTTCGAGTCGTACAACCGTTCTCACCCTCCTTTCTGAGTTGTTCCTCCCTTATTAATATAAACTCACTGCCCCCTAGGGTTCCTATCTACTCTTTCAAGTTATGTCAATTGTCAATTTGATCCCATATAAAACCAAACCAAACCCATTGCCACTGAGTAGATTCTGACTCATAGTGACCGTAAAGGACAGAGTATTACTGTCCCATAGGATTTCCAAGGAGCACCTGGTGGATTTGAACTGCTGACCTTTTGGTTAGTAGCTGTAGCTCTTAACCACTACACCACCAGGGTTTCCTTGATCCCATATAGATAGTGCTTAACACTCAAGGCAGACCTTTTTTTTTTTTACTAGGTAGGCTAAACTATTGTTTGGTTTGGAGAAAACTTCAGGGGATATTTTTGGTTTAAGGTTTAAAGATTATCTCAGGGTAATAATTTCAGGGGTTTGTCCACCCTACATGGCTCCAGAAAGTCTAGAGTCCGTGAGAATTTGAAATTCTGTTCTGCATTTTCCCCTCTGATCAGGATTCTTCCATAAAGCCTCTGATCAAAATGATCAGTAATGGTAGCTGGGCACATCCAGTTCTTCTGGTCTCATTAGAAAGGAGACAGTTGTTCATGAGGGTAATTAGCCACACATCCAATATCCTCCTCCTATTCCTAACTCTCCTTCCTCTGTTGCTCTGGGTAAATAGAGACCAGTTGTTGTGTTTTGGATGGCTGCTTGTAAGCTTTTAAGACCCTAGGCACTACGCAACGAACTAGGAGGTAGAACAGAAGCGCTAAACACGTTATTAGGCCAATTAATTCTGACGTCCCATGAAACTACCACCCTACACTTCCAAATCAAGGAACCAAATCCCATGAGGTGTTTGGTTGCACATAAACAGCTTCAGCAGCTACTCTTTTTTGTCATAAATATATCTATTACGCAACTTTTGCCAAGTCAACTTTTTATAAGTGTACAACTTATTGACAGCAATTACAATAATTGCTTGTGTAACCCTACCTTTAATCGATGTGATTTTTCCAACACTATTAACCTTCCTTCTCCCCCTCCCTTCTGCCCCTGTTGTTGTTGGGTGCCATTGAGTCCATTCTGACTCATATGTACAACAGAATGAAGCACTCCCTGGTCTTGCGCCATGCCCACAATCGTTGTTATGCTTGAGCCCATTGTTGCAGCCACTGTGTCAATCCATCTCATTGAGGGTCTTCTTCTTTTTCGTTGACTCTGTATTTGACCAAGCATGATGTCCTTCTCCAGAGACTGATCTCTCCTAACAACACTTCCAAAGTATGTAAGACGTAGTCCTGCCATCCTTGCTTCTAAGGAGCATTCTGGTTGTACTTCTTCCAAGAAAGATTTGTTTGTTCTTTTGGCAGTCCGTGGTATATTCAATGTTCTTCGCCAACACCACAATTCCTGGTAACCACTAATAAACTTTGGTCTCTGTACATTTGCCTTTTCTTGTCTTTTTATATAAATGAGGTCATACAATATTTGTCTTTTTGTGACTGGCTTGTTTTGTTCAGCATAATGTCTTCAAGTTCCATCCATACCGTAGCATGTATCAAGACTTCATTTCTCCTACTGGTTGAGTAGTATTTCATTGTACACATCTACCATGTTTTGTTTATCCATTCATCCATTGGTGGGCATTTGGGTTGTTTCCACCTTTTGGCTATTGTGAATACTGCTGGAATAAACATTATTGTACAAGTCTCTTTTTGAATCTCTGCTTTCAAGTCTTTTGAGTATATACCTAGAGGCGGAATTGCTGGGTCATATGGTAATTCCATTTTTAGGTTTTTGAGGAACCACCATACTGTTTTCCATAATAGCTGTACCATTTTGCATTCCCACTAGCAATGGATAAGGGTTCCAATTTCCCCACATCCTCACCAATTCTTAGCCATCCTAAACCAAACCAAAAACCAAACTGGTTGCCGTCGAGTTGATTCCGACTCATAGGACAGAGTAGAACTTCCCCATACGGTTTCCAGGGAGCACCTGGTAGATTTGAGCTGCCAACCTTTGGTTAGCAGCCGTAGCTCTTAACCACTATGCCACCAGGGTTTCCTTAGCCATCCTAGTGCGAGTGAAATGGTATCTCATTGTGGTTTTGATTTTGATTTTTAATGGCTAATGATGCTGAGCACCTTTTCATGTGTTTGGTGGCCATTTGAATGTCTTCTTTGGTGAAATTTCTATTCAAGTCCTTTGCCCACTTTTTGATTGGGTTGTCTTTTTGTGGTTAAGTTATCAAAGTTTTATATATATTTTGGTTATTAGACTCTTGTCATATATATGATTTCCAAAGATATTTTCTCAGTCAGCATTTTGTCTTTTCACTTTTTTGGTAAAGTCTTTCGATGAACAAAAGTTTTAAATTTTTATGGGGTCCCATTTATTTATTTTATCTTTTGCTGTTTGTTCTTTTGTAATTATATTAGGTAATCCATTGTTGAAAGCTAGGCCTGACAGTGTTGTCCCTGCTTGTTCTTCTAAGAACTTTATGGTTTTAGTTTGCACATTTAGGTCCTTAATCCATTTTTTTTTTTTTAAAGATAATGTGAGGCATGGATCCTATTTTCTAATTTTCCCAGCACCATTTATTGAAGAAACTCTTCTTGCCCCAGCGAATGGACTTAGCACACTTGTCAAAAATTAGTTGACCATAGATGTGTGGGTTTATTTCTGGACTCTCAATTCTATTCCATTGGTCTACAAGCGTATTGTTATACCAACACCAGGCTGTTTTGATTACAGTACCTGTGCGGTATGGTGTAAAATCGGGAAGTGTGAGTCCTTCTACTTTGTTTCTTCTCTTTCAACATTATTTTAGCTATTTGGGGCCTCCTGCCATTCCGTATAAAGTTGAAGATTTGTTTTTCTATTTCTGTAAAGAAGGCTGTTGAAATTTTGGTTGAGATTGCATTGACTCTATAGATAGCTTTGGGTAGTAATGACATCTTAACAATATTAAATCTCCCAATTCATGAACATGGAACATCTTTCCATTTATTTAAGTCTTCTTTTTTAATCTCTTTCAGCAGTGTTTTATAGTTTTCATGTATAAGTCCTTCATGTCACTGGTTAGATTTATTCCTAGATATTTTATTGTTTTATATGCTATTGTAAATGGAGTTGTTTTCCTAATTTCCCTTTCAGATTTCTCATTGCTGGTGTATAGAAACCCAACTAGTTTTTGTTTCTTGTACCCTGCAACTTTGCTCAATTCTTCTATTAGCTCTAGAAGTTTTCTTGTGGACTCTTTCGGAGCAGAAAGTTTTGTGTTGGGCAAGCAGGACAGAGCCTTCAGCTGCTCAGGAGCACTGATTGGAGATGACTGTTACTAGGGAGATTTCTATTCTCCTTGGCCCTCCACCTACAGGGCTACTGCGCTGCACAACATCAGTGGGTGTCATTCATACTGTAGTCTAAGTGAATGGTGCCTCCAGAATTTTGCAGTGCACAGCCTGCCAGTTGTACGTGGTGGCCTGACAATCTCTTCCATGCTTAGAGTGGACTTGCAGGGAGCCTCCCTTGCTACCAGGATAGTCTTCATAACCTTTTGCTCATTAGACCCTCACTATTTTTTTTATCACTCTGTAGGGGAGGGAGGGCCAGGATGATGACCCCATAAAAGCCTGGAGAAGTGAAGTGACTTGTCCCAGGTTACCCAGGCAGCTGGAAGGGGCGTGGTTAGGGTCCAAGTGACCGAGCTGTCTTGTGGACCCAGGACAGTGGTGATGAAACCCCCAAGCTTCCCCAACTATCAGTTGCTCAGCCCAAGTCTGCAGATTTGAAGCCACTTACTTTGGAGGGCTGGGGCCACGGTCTTGGAGAACCTGAAGTTGGAGTTGACCCACGAACACATTCCCGTGGTATAGTAGGAGCTTCCACACTCGTGGGACCAGAGGGGACTGCAGGCCTGTGAAGCACAGCACAGGCCCCAGTCAGCAGGAGCCTCAGGAAGGCCTATGGCGCAAGACAGATGTCCGCTGTCTGAGTTTTGGCAGCCCCAGGGTTTAGAGGCTCTTCTTTGAGTCTAACTGAACTCTCCCCTGTTGGAATGTGCATCAGTTCCCTTTGAGGTGGAATGGAGAAAAAGTAATCTGGGAGTCCACCTTCTTTTTTTTCAAGGGCCTCATTCTCCACCACATCGTTTGGGGTTGTGACTCTTCTCCACCCTATCTGCTCCTTTCCTCCACCCCATCCACTACTCAGGATCTTGGGAAGCTTTTTCATCCATGGATTGGACTTTCAAGATCACTAGAATAGTTCCTCTGTCTGAAGAGGCCACCTAAGATCCTTACTGGACAAACATCCAGGACTATGTCCCAACAATATGCCCATGGCTCTTGCCAGGGAAAGAAAATAGAATGTCACTGCTCTTTTTGTAAATTTGCTATCAAAAACATTGACCTCAATTCCTCACTTAACGATTGGGTGATACAGTCCTCTCAGAATCTAAAACAAATGCTCAGTTCCATGCTTCCATTTTTGTCCTGCCTGAAACCCAGGACTAAATTTTGTGTTGTAACTTCTTTTGGTTTGGGAAAAATTATTCCTCTCCCAAACCCCTTCTTTAGTTAGCTTTCTTCTTTTCACCCCGATCTTAATGACTTTGTTTTACCTGTATTCTTTGTTAAACCAAAAAAAAAAAAAAAGCAAAAAACAAATCCAGTGCCGTCGAGTTGATTCTGACTCATAGTGACCCTATAGGACAGAGTAGAACTGCCCCATAGAGTTTCCAAGGAGCGCCTGGCGGAGTCGAACTGTCGTCCCTTTGGTTAGCAGCTGTAGCACTTAACCACTATGCCACCAGGGTTTCCCTTCTTTCTTAAAGGTGCTGTAAATTATTTTTTGGAAGTAAAGGGAGAATAAAGAATGGGAGGATGGATGGATGGAAAGATGGATGAATGATTGACTGGGAGGTTGAGTGGCTGTATCAATTTACAGAGAGATGGGACGATATATGAAGGGTGGAAGGATGGGTAGAAAGATGGATGATTAGATGGGAGGATTAGTGGGTGGATCGATGTACAGAGAGATGGAAGAATACATGATGACTGGAAGGAAGGATAGAAAAATGGATGACTGGATGAGAGGATGAGTGAGTAGCTCAATGTATAGAGAGATAGTAGGATAGATGATGGATGGGTGGTTGAATGGAAGGATGAATGACTGGATGGGAGGATGAGTGAGTGGATCAATGCACAGAGAGATGGGAGGATACAAGATGGATGGAAGGATGGATAGAAGGATGGATGACTAGATGGGAGGATGAATGGGTAGATCAATGTACAGAGAGATGGGAGGATAAATGATGGACAGGTGGATGGATGGGTGGATGAATGACTGGTGGGGATTGAACAGATGAGAGAATGGATGAATGGGTGAATGAGTGAGTGAACAGAAGTTGTTGTTTATAAACCAGAGACTTAACCTACCCACAGAGACCCCAGAGGGCATATCGCATTACCCCTCTCAGCCCTTCATTTCACCTTGTGAAGGTGAAATCAGGTTAGTACGATGGTGACAACAAGCCTCAGAGGGAAAGGGAGACCCTGAAGGAAATGCATGTGGACAGGGCCAGGAATCCTTCTTTCTCTTGGTTGGGATAGCCAAGGGCTGTGGGCTGACTGTCATCGAGGGACCTCAGGACTTTCTGAGCCTCCTGGCAAGGCCACTATGTTCTCCTCAAGTCCCAGTGCACCCAGTCATCTCATTACCCTGGTGTCTGATGCTCCATGCCCCTGATGGCTCATGTCACCACAGTCAAAAAAATGGACCGATGGACAAGAACAAAGAGTGATGACACAAGCTCTCCCATCCTAAAGTGGGAGTTCTGCTTTGTGCAGAGATTTCTGGGAGTGATTCTTCTGAAATCCTCTCTCAGCTGTTTCTAAGAACTTTTGGTCCCAGAAGGGTCCTGTTTTGAATCCCGACAATTGCTCACACTCATAGAAGTTCCCTCAGACTTGATGGAAGGAGCAGGCAGTGCCAACCAATCACGGCAGCCGCACTATCCTACTATGTGAAACACCCGGATATCCCCTCCTGGGCAGAGTACAAAGGCCTCCAGTCCCCGCGGTCCCTTCTGTTCCCAACATCACATTATCATTTGCTTACTGTCTGTCCCCCAAACAGAAAATAAGCTCCAGGTGGGCAGGAGATAATCATCTCGGAGTCTCTGTTGCCTGGCATTGGGCTTAGTACCTAGCAAACCAAAAGCCAAACCCGTTGCAGTCGAGTTGATTCCAGCTCATAGCGACCCTATGGGACAGAGTAGAACTGTCCCATAGGGTTTCCAAGGCTGTGATCTTTACCAAAGCAGACTGCCACATCCTTCTCCCACAGAGCAGCTGGTAGGTTCAAAACAACAACCTTTCAATTAGCAGGAGAGCGTTTAACCACTGCATCACCAGGGCTCATTAGTACATAGTAGGTGCTCAAAAAATTATTGACTGAATGAATGAATGCCTCTATTATCCCAGCCCAAATACCCCTCTCTTTCCTCCTTGCTAAGACCTGTCTCTAAAAACAAAACAGAATGCTTCCCGGGTAACCCCAGTTCGACCTCTAGATGGGTCTAACCCTCTGCCAGTCTGCATCCCTTCCCTCCTGCAGCCACTCCTTTATGGCTTTCCTTCAAAGTCTCCCTCGGGAGTGTGCTGTGTTGTTTCTTTTATCAAACCTGGAGCAGAGACTCAGCCTCTGCCTCAGAAAATGAGCTCCCTAAGGGAAGGAAAGCTCCCCCATTGGACTGTTGTTGTTAGCTGCCCTCAGGTTGGCCCCTAACTCACGACGACCCCATGCACAATGGAACAGAACGCTGCCCCATCATGTAGCATCCCATGGTCGGTTTCGGATTTGACTTGTTGTGATCCATACTGTTTTCACTGGCTGATTTTCAGAAGTAGATCTCCAGGCCTTTCATTCTAGTCCGTCTTAGTCTGGAAGCCCTGCTGAAACCCGTTCAACATCATAGTAACATCATAGCCTCCACTGACAGATGGGTGGTAGCTGTGCACGACGTGCATTACTGGGAATTGAACTTGGGTCTCCCTTAGGTAAGGTGAGAATCTACCATTGACCCACCAATCAGGCTGTTGATACCTTTAACTACCCTTGTTACTTCTCAGGTCTGGCCCACCCCCACCCCGAGGATGTTCCCACAAAGGGGCTCAATCCTTGGTCCTGCTTGGACTGTCCCGCACAGAATGGCACAAGAGGAAGCTAGTGGAGAAGCTGCTTGCTGGAGGGGTGAGGACAGGCAGCCTTGGGGATCAAGTGTGTGAGAGTGGTGTGAGTATGGGGGGGAGATGCATGGGAGTGTGTGTAAAGAGAGCCCAGGCAGCGGGTCTGTGGGGACATGAAGGGCTGGGGATCAGAGAGAGAGGTGGGGCAGATGGTTCTTACCAGGAAGCTGTTGTCCTTGGGGTTGGTGGCGAGGCTCAGGCCGAGGCGCATGTTGTCCTTCCGCTCGGACACGTTGGACAGGGTGACCCTTCCTGGAGTGGGAGGAGAATCTCAGTCTGTACCCTTGCCTGTGTATCCTCCACGCAGAGCCTGCTGCTGCTACTTGCCCCCGGAGGTGCCCATGGCAGGATCGCTGCCAGGCAGAATCCTCCCTCCTTTAGCTGCACACCTGTGAAGCCTTTCATAGTGTATTAAGGCTTTGCCCAGGCATGGCCTCACAGCTCCCTATGAGATGAGGAAACTGAGGCTCAGAGAGGACAAGCAACCTGCCCAAGGTCACATAGTAAGTGCTTGGCAGAACCTTCTATCTCCTGGTTTAGAGTCTTTTCTTCTCTAGCCATCTGATTGACTCCCAACACCACCTTGTACCCCAACTCCAAATACACCAAGGCAATCCACTTAAACTGGCTTCCTCTGCACATTTTCTTCAAGCCAAGCTTCCATCAAAACTTACCAGTCCTGTGTCCTACCCTCTCAGGACCCAATTTTCTGCTCCTTTTTTTTTTCTGATAAACGGACATATGATAATGAATTCTCTCTTGTAGGTAGTGAACAGCCAATTTAACAAGAGCCTTGCCCAAGAATGTCAAATTCTGTAGTTGGCTGCCAAGAGAGATATTTAGAGCAGGGTCACCAGCCAACTGGTTGTAGGGAGAGGGTTGGCCCTGTGACAGATTAGAAGTATAAAAAAAAATTACATTGGTTAAGGTTTTACTGGGTCATTCTGCCAGGCCATTGAAGGGAAGGAAGTCCGTTGGTGTGTACGTATGTATGTGTACATGTGTTAGCGTGCTGTGTGTAAAGGTGTGCATGGGAGGAGGGAGGGGGAACACTGGGGAGAAGAGAGTTGGGCATTGCATTAAGCCTGTTGTTATTAGGAACCCACAGTGGTTAAGTGCTTGGCTCCTAACTGAAAGGTTGGCAGTTTGAACCCATCGGCTGCTCCACGCAAGAAAGATATTGCAGCCTTCTCCCTTAAAGACTTACAGCCTTAGAAGCTCTATGGGGCAGTTCTACTCTGTCGTGTAGGGTGGCTATGAGTCGGAATTGAATTGACAGCTATGGGTTTTTGTTGTTGTTAGGTGTCATCGGATCGATTCCAACTCATAGTGGCACCATATGACCGAGTAGAACTGCCCCATAAGGTTTCCTAGGCTGTAATCTTTATGGGAAGAGACTGTAAGGCCTTTTCCCCCTCGGAGCGGCTGGTGGGTTGGAACCACCAACCTTTTTGTTAGCTGCTGGGAGTTTAACTGTGGCATCAAAGCCTAGAATGTGTCATTCCCGCCCTGCTGTGAAAAGAGATCTCCTGTGAACCCTGCTTGGGGAATCAGGGAGGGCAGATGGTAATTTCTAAGGGGCTTAAGAGGCCTCAGCCAAAAACAGTTTGCAGTTGCCTTTTGTCTGTGATGAGAAGCAATGAAGAGTTGGCCTGGCTTCCAGGGGGCACAGGTCACCAGGGCCAGGCATTAGCCCTGGTTCAGGCTGAGGCCAGAATTTCAGACTCGTGACTGTTTTGTGGGGTGGCAGAAGCTGTATTTGTTATTTTTTTCCCCTTTAGTTTCTGTCAGTTTTTAGTAAAGCTCCTTTTGAAATCCAGCCCCTCTTGGCTGTGCTAAGGTTGACTGGGATTATTTTACTGTATTTTGTCTGTCCAAACATAAGCCAGAAAGAAAATATTAGTAACAGCCCTAGTGTTTCTGTGGTGCTTTCTCATTACAAAGTCCTGTCCACATGTGGCCTCCCATACTCCCCTCCCCCGAATCTTGGGAGGCCTAGGTTACTATTTCCATTTTACAGATGAGAAGATCGAGGTGCAAAGAGGGTTGCAACTTCTATCAGGTCAATCGCTAGTAAATACCGGAGTGTGGGCTTGAACCCAGGCCACCTGACATAAAATCTTGAGATTTTCCCATCTGATAGCAGGGCTGTGGCCGCAGTGGATGGTAGTGAGAAGTTTGGCTTGGAGGATCTGCCCTCCATTTGTTCAAGGAGCACATCCTCATGCCACCCTGCCCTTGCTCCTTCCCCCCTCTCCTCAGGGACTGAAGTTCTTAGTGAAACTGCGCTGGCAAAGAGAGAGGAGTGAGATGGAAAAGACCATGGGTTTGGAGAAGAAAGACTCAGGTTCAAGTTCTGCTTCCGTGACACACTGGCTTTGTGGATTTGGGGTAGTCACTAACTTCCCTCAGTTCAGTCTGCCCTCTGTGAACAGGAGAGACTAATGCCTTCCTCGGTGGATCTGTGTGAGGGCCCTGGGGTACAAGCCCCTAACACAGGGCCTGCCTTCCAGAATCACATCACCTCCTCTGAGCTCCTGCCCCTCATTAAAACCATGACTTCATCTAGGTGTTGGGAAGAAAACCGCCAGTGTGGACTCTTTCATACTGAGGTGTGAATGATGGACACTCACTTCAGTTTCCCCCGAGAGAGCAGGGGAAAGAATGTTCCCGGTGTGGTGAGGCTCAGAGCCTGGAAAGGCTGTAGGAAAACCCAAGGCTCAGATTTCCCAGCCTGCCTTTTCCACCCTGGGGATAAACTGACAGATGGTCTCCAGCCGTCTGTCCTGGCTCACTTTGCCCTCCACTGCCTCCTGAGCACATACCCCAGCTCAGGAACGCTTTCCAGTGTCTTCCAGCTTCATGTCTCTGACATCTGGGGCTCCTCCCTCTTCCAAGGGAAATGGCGTCACATTGGAAACCACAGCAGCAGTTGTTGTTGTGTGCTGTTGAGTCGATTTCCACTCTTAGTGACCCTACAGGAGAGAGTAGAACTGCCCCATAGGGTTTTCCAGGCTGTAATCTTTACGCAGGAGCCCTAGTGGCACAGTGGTTAAGAGCTCAGCTGGTAATTGAAAGGTTGGCAGTTGGATGCCACCAGCTGCTCTGAGGGAGAAAGATGTGGCAGTCTGCTCCGGGAAAGATTACAGCCTCGGAAACCCTATGGGGCAGTTCTGCTCTGTCCTAGAGGGTCACTATGAGTCAGAATTGACTCAACAGCAAAGGGTTTGGTTTTCGATTTTTTAATCTTTATGGGAGCAGATTGCCAGATCTTTTCTCCCACGAGTGGCTGGCAGGTTAGAATCGCCAACCTTTCTGTTAGTAGCTGAGAACTTAATCATTGTGCCACTGGGCTCCTCCTCCCTTCTGAAAGAAATGAGGTTCACGTTGGAAGCCACAGCAATACAGAAAACTAAGTAATCGGTTGAGGTATCCATACCCCTGCCCGGACCAGGAGCTTCTCTCTGTGGCTGGGGAACTGAGCACAGTGCCTACCTCTCCAGCCGCTCCCTTTGCTCCAGCCGCAGTGCCCTTCTTTCTGTCCTCCAACAGAGCAAGCTCATTCCCACCTCAGGGCCTTTGTACTTGCTTCCCCTCTGCCTGAAATACTCCACTCCTACCTGATTCCTTTTCACCATCAGGCCTTTGCTCAAATGTGGTCTGCTCAGCACGGCCTTCGCTGACCACCTTGCTAAGGCAGACCCTCTCTCCACCTCCTCCACACTTGCTCTCTCTTGTCATGGTGCTCTGGTTTATTGCGCAGCATTGAGCCCTACCTGAAATCATCCTGCTTTCTAGTCTGCCTGCTCACTTATTGTTTCTTCCCAGCAGAATGCTCGGGTTCTTTTTCCCAGCTGTATCCCCAGCAACTAGCACTGTGCTTGGCACATGAACTGTTGTTAAATGCCATTGAGTTGGCCCCTGACTCATGGAGAGCCCGTGCACAATGAGATCAGACCTTTGTGATCCATTGGTATATAATAGCCCCAAACCTGTTGCTGCCGAGTTGATTCCGACTCATAGCGACCCTATAGGACAGAGTAGAAAGGCTCCATAGGGTTTCCAATGAGTGGCTGGTGGATTTGAATTGCCGACCTTTTGGTTAGCAGCTGTAGCTCTTAACCACTGTGCCACCAGAGCTCCTGGTACACGATAGGTGCTCATTAAAGGTTGGTGGACAGATTAGACCTGAAATGGATGCTAGGGGTCACTGAGTCCACCTTCTCACTTTATACACAAGCAGACCGAGGCTCAGAGAAAGGACATGAATTCCTTCCTCATGGATGTACAGCTGGAAGAAGAATGCAGAGTGGCCCTTTTGGAAGCCTGTTGTCACAGGGGTGATGACCGGGAACCATGAGCCACCGCTCCGGGCTCCCCGCCTCCCTTAGACTCTTTCCTCACTGAAGTTTGAGGCCTGCTGCGCTGGTTTGAACTTCCCAGCCATGGTGCTGACGCAGATGTGGACAGCGGGAGTGTCCAGCACCATGTGATGGTACAGCTGGCTGCCCTGGGGATCTGAGCTCTTCGGACTTTCTCTTTGATGCGGGCCTTTTCATCCATCTGCTTATCTCTTGAAGCTCTGCCATCTCCCCCCACGGAGTCCCTGCTGCCCTCGTCCCTCCCCGATCTCCCGAGGAAGCCCTGCCCGCCCAGCTGCACCAGGGTTGCGCTTCCCTTTCTAAGATGAGGAGGCTGAGATCCTGGCCCTGGGAAAGACCAGTCCTCCAGGACAAGGCCAGGAGTCATAGCTTCTCAGCGCTGGTGGGACTTTTGCTCACTTCTGAGAGGAGAAGGTGGCCCAGCTACTGTCTGACCTTTATGACATAGTGGAAGTGGTTGAGTGGGCCATTGTGAGTGCTTTAGGGGACACATGCACACACACACGCACACATACACACACAGGCACACGCACACAAGTTGATTTTACAGGGGCTTGGAAGACCTTGAGGCTGCTCACAGCATCTCCCCTACTTCCTGTTCCAGAATACTCCTGAAAGCTCTCCAATGAGAAAAAAACCCTTCATTTCAGAAGGCAGTGTCGTGCAGTGGTTAACAGTGTGGACAGGCTGCCCGGACTGGAATCAGCCTGGCTTCTTATTAGCTGGCTGACCCTGAGCAGATCACCTCTCCCCATATACCTTCATTTCCTCATCTGTTAAGTGGTTAAATCTCATAGGGTTGTTGTGGGGAGTGTATGAGTCAAAATATCTAAAAGCGTGTAAAACAATGCTTGGCACACGGAGAACATTATGTAAGATATAAGAACGTTAGCTATTGTTGTTATTTTTTCAAAATCAGCAGAAGACAGGGGATGGTTTGCTCCTGCTGGGAGAGAAAGCCCTGAGTTGAAGGGCAGTGGATGAGCTAGGAACAGTGATGGCCTGGAGCTCTGGAGGCCCTGGGTTCAAATCCTGACCAGGCCCCTGACAAGCTATGACTGTGGGAAAGCTGCTTCCTCTCTCTGGCCCTGGCTTTCTCATCTGTAAAATGGGAGCAGCAATACCCTCTGGGTCATCTCAAGGGGCAGCTGTGAGGAGCAAACGTGACCATCGACATGGAGGTGTTTTAGAGCCTGCACTGCCCTAGACAAGGCTTGCCTAGTTGTGAAGGGGCCAGCAGCCCTGCCTGAGTTACCCAGGTTGAGCTTGGTGCAGTTCCCGTGGATCACCGGACACTTGTACACATCTCCTGTCTTCTGGTGGCCGTTTGTTTCCAACGGGGCGCCCACAACCAGCCTGGGGAGAAAGAGAAGACAAGTGAAGATGCTAAGGGAGGTACTCCTCCCTATCAAAGGGTAAAACCTGACAGCAGTGTTGAGGGGAAGTTTGGGTGGGGAAGGCCGGAGGGAATCCTGGAAGGGTGGCCACACCTTTGGGCTTGGACCTTTGTCTCCCTGGGGAGGGATGCTGGGCTTTCAGGGTCACCTTTGCAGGGTCTGGAGATATAGAGGTGAAGGCCACATGGGCCCCTCAACAAATGGGATGTCAGCAGTCCCTGGGAGACAAGAGGGAAGACCTCAATTTGGGATAGTCAAGGCAGTCAGCATGGAGGAGGTGATGCTTGAGCTCGGTCTTGATGGATGAGCATGAGTTTGTCAAAAGAATAAATGGTGGAGGGTGGTAATGGTGGTCATTCAGGCAGAGAAGGGATGGTTTTGGAGGTGTATAGTCTTGGCCATCTGTCACACCCAGCAGGAGTCTCATACCTCATCTATTCCTCACCATACCTTGAGTTACATGACAGCCTCTCAGTTGGTGACCCTGTCCTTGCCATTCTCTAGGAGCAGAGCATACTCCTCAATGATCATGGCTGCCTCCTGAGCTACTAAGTCTTTGCTCACGGTGGGCAAGGCAGCCAGTGGGGTTTAAGAGTGGCCAGGGGCAGCCACCCAGCCAGGACATCTATATAGTACCCATGCCTTGTGTAATGGGTTGATTGGTGGACCCCCAAAACATATATCCACATGCTAATCCCTGCGACCTGTGAGAGTGACCTTATTTGGAAAAAAAGTCTTTGCAGATATACTTAGTTATGGATCTTGAGATGAGGGAATCCTCCTGGCTTATGCAGGTGGGCCCTACATCCAATGACAAATGTCCTTATAAGAGGCACACAGAGAAGAGGAGACAGAGAGAAGAGGAGAAGGCCCTGTGAAGACAGAGGCAAAGGTTGGCAGTATGCAGCCATAAGCCAAGGAACCCCTGGAGTCACCTAAAGCTGGAGGAGGCAAGTGGATCTAAGAATCCTTCCCTAGTCTTCAGAAGGAATGTGGCCCTACTGACATCTTGATTTTGGACTTCAGAATCGTGAGAGAATAAATTTCTGTTGTTGTCAGCCATCCAGGCTGTGGTAGCTTGTCACTGAAGCCCTAGGAAACTAACACACCTTGCTTTGCGTGCACATGTGTTTTTAGGAAAAACTGAACAGCCATTATTTCCTGATCTGGCTAAGCCCCAGCAGTTCCCTGGATGAAAATTCCATGACCCTAGACACATTTTTTTTTTTTTTTTTTTAGACACATAGGTTGCAGACTCACCTCCTTCTGAAAGCGTGAAGAATCTCACCTGGGACTGGGAGCTCCCCCAATGCCGTACTCTATGCCTCATCTCCTGCCCATCCATAGGGCAGCATTAACAGGGTGGCCCAGAGTGAGCCTGAGGGGGCAAAGGAACCCCAGTGCTGACTTGAAGCTAATCTCTATCCCTTCAGTGTCCGCCTGCCCACTCGGTCAGTGCTTTGTGTCTCCAGCATGTCTAGAGCCTTCTAGGTTTTGAGTGCCTGTCCAGCTCTTAGCCAGCAACCACCTCCTCTATTCAGGCCTGAAAGCTAATAGTGACTCAAGGATAATAACCCTTCCTGGGACAGCTGCATTTACAACGGCTCTGAAAGTCTTCCAGATTCTGAGGGATAAAGAATAGATGTGGTGGAATTTGGGGCACAGGGACAGGGGAAACATTTGGGAGCCAGGAGACCTTCCTGGAGCCCTTTGAATCCTGATCTTCCAGCAGCTTCCAACTCCTTGGAAACATGGCAACCATTTATTTTCCGACTTAGGATGATTGAGAGGAGACAGCACTGGAGGTTCAGGCTACACAAGACTTAAGTAGCTTCTTGTGGTCAAATAATCCCCCTGCCCCTTCTCAGTGCTGTCAGAGAAGGGAAAGCTAGGTCTGAAGTGCTGGTGAATAGAGCTCTGTTTGAAATTAAGAGTCTATGAAATAAGAGCTGAGGTTTCTCCCCTGAGGAGCCAGATAATGATAGATTCTAAATATATCCCCTTATTAAGGGTACCTATTTTTGACTGACAGGAATTAATTGGACCCATAAAATCTGTTTGTCTAGACGACGGTGATTTTTGGCTACTTAGTTCTTCGAGTGATTGTGTGGCCACGGCCCCTCTGTTCTTTCCAGCTAAGAAGAAAAGAGAAGTCGATCAGCGAGGCCTGGGCTCCAAGCCTGCTCTTCTAGCTGCCTGGGCTTTCAAGGTCAGCCTGATATGTGACCAAGCCTCCCTGAAGGATGTGCCCTCCCCACTGCCGGGCAGTGGGTACTTTCTGGAAAGACTGCCTTCAAGGAACACCTCGAAGGCTGCCTCTGGGAGAATCACAATACATTCTAGATCAGAGCAATAGTGGCTGTTTTCTAGAAAAGCTGTCTCCGGGGGTCTTCAAGAAAACACCCCAGGAGCCTAGCAAGTTAGAAACCCCATAACTCTTCCTGTTTTACAGGGTGGAACTCTGAGAACCACATGGTTTGCCATATGGCCTTAAGAAGTCATTTAATTTTCTGGGCCTTGGTTTTCTTGGCTATGAAATGGGTTAACAATTCTCACACTGCCTACCTCACAGGGTCATTGTGTGAAGTCACAGATGATCAAAAGCTCTAAGAAATAAAAAGTGCTGTCTCTAGGGGAGTTGAGCACAAAGGCTGGTGGCTTCCTAGAAATTAGGTGTCCTGGCAGTGACCAAGATGGCAGAACCTGGCAGTAAACTCACCAAGTCACTGTGACCTCACATTCGCTACACAACAGGGTTTTGTTCTTTCAAAGAACAAAGGCCACTCCCTACATCCTATCTCTAGGACCTCATTTCTCTGGGGTTCTTGGTACATCGTGAGGCAGCAGTGCAGGGACGGCTGTGCCCATATTACAGATGCAGAAACCGAGGCCCCAAGAGGGGAGTCGACTCCAAATCCCACAGTTCTCCTTGGCTACTGTCTCCGTGTTGCCCTAAATATCCTTTTGCCTGAGGAGAGGGCCTGGGTCAGCCCTCCTCTCTATTCTTGAGTCTCGGGATTACGTGCTCCTGCCGGCCTTGAGGTTTTGAGGACATGATTCAACCTCACTGTGAAGGGATAAGTGCCGAAGCACAGGGAAAATGTTTGCGTCACCACAGAGATTAGCCAAATTGCTCCTGGGGTCTGGCAGCCCGTCTCCCCCCAGTCCCCCATCCCATGGCCTGAGCCTTATATAGCCATCTGCAGCCTCAGGGCTGTTTTGTCTCCTGGGGGCTGGATACCCTATACCTTCTGGCGTGGGCACCAGACAGCGCAGCAAACCCCAAAGGTCGCGGCGAACATCAGGCCCTTTCCATGGGCTGGCTGCTGTGAGTCACCAGCTGTGGGCGCCCACATTCTTCCTGAGGAGGCTCATGGGCAGGTCTGCTGCTGAGGGGAGAATCCAAGGCAGGCCTTTCAGTCATAGCCCTGTGAGACCCCTTCCTGGTGGCCACTGTCTAGGAAGTCTCCACAAGGGAGGGTGCTCGCTGTGGAGACGGCCTCTCTGAGGAAGGTGAGACAAGGCTCCTCAGGTGCTGGGCTCCTTGGCTCCCAGAAGGACACCGGGAAGGGGCCCCTCCCACCTGACTCCCTACCTATAAACAAGACGCTGTGGGAACTCATCCTGACTTCTGCTTATTTCCAGATCCCTCCTTCAGGGCAGTTTTGGTCACCAAGCTTTTTAAATTACATACCTCTATATGAGTGAAGGAGTCCCTAGGTGGTACAAACAGAGAAGCACTCGACTACTAACTGAAAGACTGGGATTTTGAACCCACCCAGAGGTGCCTCAGAAGAAAGGCCTGGTGGTCTGCTTCTGAAAGGTCGTGGCCTTGAAGACGCCGTGAAGCACAATCCTGCCCTGCACACACGGGGTCGCCACGAGTAGGAATCAATGTTTGCTTTTTGAGGGAAACCCTCAAAGGGACAGACACAGTTGCTGCAATAACGAGCTCAGAGATACCAGTGATTGCGAAGATGGTGACGGACCTGGCAAAGTTTCGTTCTGGTAAAAATAAGGTGATGACTCGATAGCAACGGGCAATAACAACATTCAGAAAAAGAAGACGACACGGACCCCCAGTATATGTCCATTTCTGTGTAAATCATAAAAAAACCAAACCAAACCCAGTGCCGTCGAGTCGATTCCGACTCATAGCGACCCTACAGGGCAGAGTAGAACTGCCCCGCAGAGTTTCCAAGGAGTGTCTGGCAGATTCAAACTGTCGGCAGTTCGAATCCTCCAGGAGCTCCTTGGGAACTCTATGGGGCAGTTTACTCTGTCCTATAGGGTCACTATGAGTTGGAATCGACTCAAATGTCAACCTTTTTTTTTTTTTGTTAGTAGCCCTAATTGTTTTTTCAAGCCTCGAGCTGCAATAGTGAAGGATTCCACAGGGGAAAATATTAAATGAGGCAGGAAGCATCAAAAGAAGATGGAAGAATACACAGAGTCATTATACCAAAAAGAATTAGTCAATATTCAAACATTTCAGGAGGTGGCATATGATCAGGACCCGACGGTACTGAAGGAAGAAGTCCAAGCTGCTCTGAAGGCGTTGGCGATAAACAAGGCTCCAGGAATTGATGGAATATCAATTGAGATGTTTCAACAAACAGACGCAGCGCTGGAGGTGCTCACTCGTCTATGCCAAGAAATATGGAAGAGAGCTTCCTGGCCACCTGACTGGAAGAGATCCATATTTATGCCTATTCCCAAGAAAGGTGATCCAACCAAATGTGGAAATTATAGAACAATAGCATTAATATCACACACAAGCAAAATTTTGCTGAAGATCATTCAAAAGCGGCTGCAGCAGTATATCGACAGGGAACTGCCAGAAATTCAGGCCGATTTCAGAAGAGGACGTGGAACCAGGGATATCGTTGCAGATGTCAGATGGATCCTGGCTGAAAGCAGAGAATACCAGAAGGATGTTTACCTGTGTTTTATTGACTATCCAAAGGCGCTCAACTGTGTGGATCATAACAAACTATGGACAACACTGCGAAGAATGGGAATTCCAGAACACTTAATTGTGCTCATGAGGAGCCTTTACGTGGATCAAGAGGCAGTTGTTCAGATGGAACAAGGGGATATTAATTGGTTTAAAGTCAGGAAAGGTGTGCGTGAGGGCTGTATTCCTTCACCATACCTATTTAATCTGTATGCTGAACAAACAATCTGAGAAGCTGGACTATACGAAGAACGGGGCATCAGGATTGGAGGAAGACTCATTAACTACCTGCGTTATGCAGATGACACAGCCTTGCTTGCTGAAAGTGAAGAGGACTTGAAGCACTTACTAATGAGGATCAAAGACCACAGCCCTCAGTATGGATTACGCCTCAACATAAAGAAAACAAAAATCCTCACAAGTGGACCAATGTGCAACATCATTTTACTTGGATCCACAATCAACACCCATGGAAGCAGCAGTCAAGAAATCAAAAGACGCATTGCATTGGGCAAATCTGCTGCAAAGGACCTCTTCAAGGCGTTGAAGAGCAAAGATGTCACCCTGAAGACTAAGGTGCGCCTGACCCAAGCCATGGTATTTTCAATCGCATCACATGCATGTGAAAGCTGGACAATGAATAAGAACAAAGAAGAGTTGATGCCTTTGAATTGTGGTGTTGGCGAAGAATATTGAATATACACCATGGACTGCCAAAAGAACGAACAAATCTGTCTTGGAAGAAGTGCAGCCAGAATGCTCCTTAGAGGCAAGGATGGCGAGACTGCGTCTTACATACTTTGGACATGCTGTCAGGAGGGATGAGTCCCTGGAGAAGGACATCATGCTTGGCAGAGCACAGAGTCAGCGGAAAAGAGGAAGACCCTCAACAAGGTGGATTGACACAGTGGCTGCAACAATGAGCTCAAGCATAACAACGATTGTAAGGATGGCGCAGGACCAGGCAGTGTTTCGTTCTGTTGTGCATAGGGTCGCTATGAGTTGGAACCGATTCAGGGGCACCTAACAACGACAATTTGTTTTCAGATAAAATATACACCAATCTAGAATGTGAGTCACTGAGCCCCAGTATACTGCCCTGCATATCCTCCCTGGAGACTCACTTTAAGATCCAGCATAAATTCCACCTCCTCCAGGAAGCCCTCCACGATTACTCCCAGCTTTCCCACATAAGCCAGCATTTGATCCATGCTGTTTGTTTGGTGTGGCCAACTTTTTAGTGTCATAAGCTCCTTGAGAGCGGAGATGTCCTTGTCTGCCTGCTGCCTCAGTGTAGGGAGGTCTTGAAGGCACAGAGTAAAGAGATATCCATTGACTGGTCTGCCTTCTGGCTGCCAGCCTGAGGCAGCAGCTGCCTGGGGAGCTTTTGGCTTTGCTTCAGGCCTAAGAGAAGCACTCAAATTCAGCACCTGAAAAAACGGTGGCTGAGAAATCCATGTTTTCCAGGCATGGAGGTTCAGTGGAGTGACCCAGTTTGTGTTCTAAGCTTCCCTGGTTTCCATTTCCACCTTTCCAACAGTCCCCAGTTCTGTTTGGGAACCCTGGGAATTGGGCTCCCTTCCAAGTTCCAGGGATGGAGTCCATACCTCAGGCGAGGTGAGCTTTACCCTCTAGCTGCAGTGATTGAGTCAGGGCGGGTAAATGACCTAAGCTGGTCCAAAGACTTAAGTCCAAACGGAGTGAACCTCAGGACTTCTGCTTGGGTGGGACGGACCAAGGTGGTCTCATTTTCTCTGGATGCCATAGTGCGTGGATACAAGGGTTCAACCACTGGTAGCCACCTTGTGACAATGAGGGGTATAAGCTGATGTGTGGAGATTGGGGGCGCTGAGAGAGAATCACCAAGAACTGGAGCTGAAGTCCTGATGATACGTGAATCTCTGGATCAAACTATACGTGAAGCCTGCCCTGTCTCTAAACTTTTCAGATATATAAGTGATAACTATCATTTACTGTATAAGCCTGTTTGAGTTGGGTTTTCAGGTATTTATAACTGAAAACATCCTAACTTTTAGACTGTGAAAGGCAAAAAAAAGTACATACCTAAAATTACCCTACAAAATCCCATAAAGTAAACAAATACTTGTACACCCATGTTCACTGTAGCATTATCACAATAGCCCAAACCTGGAAATGACCCAAGTGTCCATCAACAGATGAGTGGATAAACAAAATGTGGTATACACATACAAAGAAACAGTATTCAGCCATAGAAAGCAATGAAGCTCAGACGCATGCTATGACATGGATGAACCTTGAAAACATCATGTTAAATGAAAGAAGCCAGACACAAAAGGACAAATATCGTATGATCCCATTTACTCATACGAAATATCTAGAATAGGCAATATACGTAAAGGGACCAAAGTAGATTAGCGGTCATCAGGGGCTGGCAGAAGGGCGAATGGGGAGTTACTGCTGAAGGGGTACTGAGTTTCTATTTGGGCTGATGAAGAATTTTGGAAATAGAGGTGATGGTTGTACAACATGATGAATATAATTACAGTAATGTCACTAAATTGAACATTTAAAATGGCAAATGATATGTTATCTATACTTTACCACACACACAAAAAATCCCATAAATTACCATGCTATGAGAGGTACATGGGAACCCAAGGCCAAGGGAAGAGCAGATTCTCTCCCCAACGCTCCGTCCGGGGAGTCTACTCACTGAGCGGTGGGTGGAACCGCCTATGCCATGTACGTTATTTCTCTCTTGTTTAACTGAATGTATAAAACTGTCCCAGGCTCAGCCTTGTGGGAACAGAGAGCATTTGTTCTATGTACAACCCTCTTACAACAGCTGCTCAGAGGACCCCTGCCCTCCAGATGTTTCTGGTTACCTAGTGACTGGCCCCACAGACCCTCAGAGCTGGGTGGGAGCATGGACGATCCTCAGGCTAGGCTGTGACGTCATACCTAGGAGGCCCAGAGCAGGGAAGTGCTGTGTCCCAGAGCTCAGAGCGGGCAGTGCCAGGTGTGCTGGCTCCCAGGGCAGTGCTGCCCCCAAGTCCTCCCCCTAAGCCCTGGAGGCAGAGAGCCTGAGGCAGGCGGTGTGTCTGGTGAGGCAGGCGCGAGCAGCTTAGCTCCCCACCAGGATGGGGCGAGCCCTGAGGTTGTGGGCACAACTGGCATCCATGGGGAAGGAGGAAGATCACCTACAGGTGATGGGCCTGTCTCCTGAGGACACCCTGAGCCCACAGGCCCCCACAGCCTGACCTAGGAAGGGGACATGTGGGTCCAGGCCCTCCGGGCCAGCCTCATTGCCCCCCTGTGCAAGGCCTGGAACGCCCATCCCAGCAAATCAATGATCACTGGTTATCCTTTTCATTAAAGGAGTCCTGGTGGTACAATGGTTAAGCACTTGACTGCTAACCGAAAGGTTGGCGGTTTGAACCCACTCAGCTGCTCTGTGGGAGAAAGACCTCGCGATCTGCTTCTGTAAAGATTACAGCCAAGGAAATCCTGCAGGGCAGTTCTACTCTGTCACACGGAGTCTCTTTGAGTCAAAAATGGACTAGATGGAACCTAGTAACAATCTTCTTTTCATTATAACGGGTCACCTTCACATCGTGATTGGATTTGATTTGGATCCCCAGGATGGCTCGGAGGCTGGGAGAGCTGTTTGTATCTTGGTTCCGCAGGCGAGGAAAGGGCATGGAAACAAGTCTGCAGGGAGATATGGACCAGTTTCAGGGCCAGGACTCCAAGTCTTTTCACCACTGTGAAGAACTGGGGGGCCCAGAGAGCCCAGCTCTGGGGCTGGACAGTGCCGTGAGGGGAGATGCTGCCTGCCCCAAAGCCAGCTGGCCTGTCCCACAGGAGCCTCTGCCCGTCTTCTCTCTCCTCCAGTCCCTTCCTCACCTGCTCCTCTCCCCAGTAGCCCCCACCTTGCTCCTCTCAAACCCACACAGGCCCTTTGTTCCATTTCTCTCCTGGCTTCTTTTTTTTCTGAAATCAGATAGGGGACATCGGGGAGGGGGTTTCACTGGAGGAGCAGAGAACTCAGGGGAACAAAGGAGAGACTTTTCCTTTAGCGAGGCTTTCTCTCCCTCTCTCTCTCTGTGGAAAATGTAATCTCCTCCGGCCAGCAGTGAGGATGCCGGCTAATGTGTTCAAGATGGGGCTGGAAGTGCTGAGCAAGCAGGCTGGCGGGGGCGGAGGGGGGGTTGCATTGGCTGGGGGTGGTAGTGGAGGGGGGTCACTGCCCCAGAACCTGCTCAAGGCGAGACATGGGCACGTTCAGGCCTTCCTGGGCTTGTGAGGCTTGTGGCTCACCTGGGCCCAGACACCTGGCGAGACCTGGACTCCTGGAGGCCAAGAAAACGAGGACCCCCTCTATTTGCCAGCACATCCCTCCCACCACAAAACTTTCATCAGAGATAGGAATTCTCTGTGTGTGTGTATGTGTGTCTGAATTGCCTTTAAAAAATGAATTGTGGTGACATATAGATAAAACACTTGCCATTGAACTATCTTCACGTGCACAATTCAGTGACATTAATCATATTCACCATGTTGTGCAACCATCACCACTATTCATTTCTAAAATTGTTCATCACCCAAACAGAAGCTAAAAAAAGAAAAAAAGCCCCATTGCCACTGAGTCGATTCCAACTCACAGTGATGCTACAGGACAGAGTAGAACTGCCTCATAGGGTTTCCGAGGAGCTGCTGGTAGATTCGAACTGCCCACCTTTTGGTCAGCAGCCTGCGCTCTTAACCTCTATGCCACCAGGGCTCCAAACTCAGTACCCCTTAAATAATACCTCCCCATTTCCCTCTCCCTCCCACCTCTGGTAACCACTAATAAACTCTGGTCTCTATACACTTGCCTATTCTAGATATTTCACGTAAGTGGGGTCATACAGTAGTCGTCCTTCTGGGTCACTGATTTCACTCAGCATAATGCTTTCAAGGTTCATCCACGTTGTAGCACACATCAGGACTTCATTTCTTCTATGCCTGAGCAGTATTCCATTGTATGCATATCCCACATTTTGTTTATCCATCCATCTGTTGAGGGGCACTTGGTTGTTGCCACCTTTTGGCTCTTGTGTTGCAATGAACATTGGTGTCTTTGTGTGTGTTTTAAACTCACATTTATACATAATGCTTATTACGTTCTCAGCGATTGTATGTATTAACTTATGTGACTTAGGTTCATGGCCTCATTCGTTCATTGATGAAAAAATATTCATTGAGTTCCTACTCTGAGCCAAGCACTGGGGGACAAGGGGGAACATGAAGCTTCCAGTCTAGTGGAGGAGACGGGCAGGTCAGGAGGTGATTACAATGGAGCAGTGGTTCTCAAAGCAAGTTCTAGAGCAGTTGGCATCAGCCTACCCTGAGAGCTTGTTAGAAATGCAACATCTTGGGCCCTCCCTGCCCCAGACCCAGAGATGCGCAGACAGGCCTGGGAGCCTTGTTTAAAGGATCTACTGAAGAAGCCCATAGATGAGCCCCCTGGACAAGACAGAACCAGAAAGCAGACTTGCAGAGGTGAGGTCCGGCATCTGTGTTTTAACAAGCCTTCCAGGGGATGCGGATGCATGCTGAAGTTTGAGGATCTCAGTAAGACAGCGAGAGAAATGCTTATATGAGGGAAACAGAGGCATGGGTCCCCTCGCTGGGCTCAGGAAGCCGCACATCCATTGCAGTAAAATCCACGCTTTTCACCACGCCTTCTGAGACTGTGCTTTGCCTCACTGCTGCTCACCTGTCTGTCTCCTCTTCTACCTGGGCTGCACCTCACTGCTCACCTGTCTACTTCTACCTGGGCTGCACCTCACTGCTCACCTGTCTGTCTCCACTTCTACCTGGGCTGCTGTGTATCCTGTGCAAAGCCGGGCCTTTTTTGTTCATTTAGGGCTCAGCTCCAATGCCACGTCCTCAAAGAGGCCATCTCTGACCACTTTCGGTCCCTGTCTTACCACACTGCCCCATCTCCCTCAGTGCCTTCTGCAATATCAGAGGCTGGCTTGCTCATGTGCCTTTTCCTTGTCCATAGCTTCCAGTAGGATACGAGCTGCGAGGGAGCTAGGAAACTGTCCATCAGGTTTGTAGCTGTAGATATTCCAGCGCCCAGAACACTGCCTGGCAGAGGAGGTCCTAGAAATATAGCTCTGGAATGAATTAGCAAATTATCTGGCTTAGCGGGATGACTGCTGTACCCAACATACTGCAATTTGGGGCCACTGGCTGCAGGCCCTCTTTTGTCTTCCAATACCTGGTGGCCCAGCTGCCAGAATAGAAGAAACTCTAACAGAGGAACCAACAGACTCTACACAGTGGCCCGAGGCAAGGCTATTTATTACCTGGGCCTTGGTGTTCTCGTCTACCAAATGCGACAGAAAATATTTGGGCTGCTTACCCCCTCTCCCCCCAGGGTTTTCAGGGGCAGTGGCCCCCAAATGTGGCTGGTCATCAGAATCACCTGGGGAGTTACAAATGCAGGTTCCTGGGCCCTACCTTCAGAACGCTCAGATTCAGCCAGTCTGGGATAGGGCCCAGGAATCTGTATTTTTAGGAGTTCCTAATATGCAGGTGAATGGTACTGAAGAAACAGGTGTGAGGCCCCCTGTTGTTGTTAGGTGCCTTCGAGTCGGTTCTGACTCATAGCGACCCTATGCACAACAGGAGGAAATACTGCCCGGTGTGCCATTCTTACAATTGTTGTTATACTTGAGCTCATTGCTGCAGCCACTGTGTCAATCCACCTTGTTGAGGGCCTTCCTCTTTTCCGCTGACCCTGTACTTTGCCAAGCATGAGGCCCCCTAGACAAGAGAGAATGTACTTCTGCCCGGAAACTCTCACTACATTGAGACCAGAGCAACCTCCTCAGCCTCCTGGGGACAGTCCTGGGTTGGGTATTTTTGTTTTTTGTCAGAATAAAACTTGTAAGAAATACCTACTTTAACTGGTTCTAAAATGCACTAACTTATTTGAAATGCGTTAGTAAAAAAATTTTTTTAATAAAGGTAATACCTATTTGTTGATTGGCACTGATACTGCCAAAAAAAAAAAAAAAAACCCAAGCCCATTGCTGTCAAGTTGATTCCGACTCATAGCAACCCTACAGACAGGGAAGAACTGCTCCACAGGGTTTCCAAGGCTGTAATCTTTACGGAAGCAGACTGCCGCGTTTTTCTCCCAATTCATACTGCAGAACTGTGCAAAGTAAAAGGCAAAAGCCTTCTCCTTCCCCTTCCCAACCCAGCTCTCTGCGGGTAACTACCATTAGCCCCATGGGGTAAGATATTCATTAGGCATTTATATGAAGAATTAAAAAAAAATTATCCTACATATGAGGTTCTGCAATAACAAAACAGTTATTTTATACACGGACATCTTTCTGGGTCGGTATATGTTATTGTTGTGCTTGGTTGCTGTAGACTAAGTCCTGACTCATGACGACCCCATGTGTGCAGAGAAGGACTGCTCCATAGGATTTTCAAGGCGGTGACCTTTCAGAAGCAGATTGCCAGCCCTGTCTTCTGATGCACCTCTGGGTGGGTTTGAATGGCCAACCTTTTGCCTAATAGTCCAGTGCTTAACTACTTGTGCAAACCGGGGACTCCTGGAAGTACATATGGTGTGCCCTTAAACTCGGTGACTGGGGCCTCTGCCCTGGGCCTCACTCTGACCCTTCTTTGATTGTGCCCTTCTAGATGAGGTGAGGGATCCTAGAGGCCAAGGGGACAGGCCCACCTAGAGCCCATGACCCCCTAGTCTGGAGACCCAGGACACTAGAATCCTCTGCCCCAACAACCAGAGCCTGCTTCCAGGGCCTGAGCTGTATCACATCACCAATGGTGCGCACACCGCTAGGCCCGAGGGGTACCCAAGTGGTGTGGACAGAGCTTGGATGTGCAGGCAGAAGTGTCCACACGTGCAAGGTCCCTCAGTTATTGAGTGGCAGCTGCCAATGGAAAGGAAAGATGGTGGGTGGTGGGCCAGAGACTCCATTTGCTTTCTTGCCCCAGGCCCCTCAGATGTTAGAGGTGCCCCTGGGATAGATAATATAGGTAGATAATGTAGAGGTAGGTGGTATAGCTCCACCTCACTCTTCCTGGCCAACGCATCTCATGCACAGCCATAACCCATCTATCAGTGAAGGCTTGAGTGCTGCTAGGAGGCTGTACAGGATTCAATGGAATTTCCAGACTAAGACGGACTAGGAAGAAAGGCCTGGTGATTTACTTCTGAAAAAAAAAAGCAGTCAGTAAAAATCTTGTGGATCACAACAGTCCCATCTGCAACCTGTCATGGGAATGGTGTAGGACCAGGAAGCATTTTGTCTCGATGTCCGTGGGGCTGCCATGAGTTGTGGGTCAACCTGACGCAATTAACAACTTGTTTTTTTACAGTGGTTACACAGTGTCATGCTTTCCTTTTCCCCCACCTGGTGGATACTTCAATTACGTCAGCCATTTTCCTATTGATAGATGTTTAGGTCCTTTTCAAAGTTTTTCCTATTATGCAAGCCTTTTTATCAATATTCATCAATTAAAGGAGCCCTGGTGGCACAGTGGTTAAGCATTTGGCTGCTACCAAAAGGCTGGCAGTTCAAATCCATCAGCCGCTCCTTGGAAACCCCTTGGGGCAGTTCTACTCTGTCCTATACGGTCACTAATCAATGAAAAGTCTTCCATGCACAAAGCCCACACATGTTACTCTGAAGGCTGGAAGGGGAGCCAGCCTTTCTTGTCTCAGGCCCACAGTCTGTTGACAAGCATCATTATAACTGTCGATTTCACAAGCTTGGCTTTCTGGTTTTTTCCTGGCAACTTTTGGTTCTACCTCAGGTTATATTCAAACCACGTTTTTCCTAAGTTCCAGAAGTGCTTAGAACAGAAGAGGGAAGAATGAGGGAAGGTGGCGGCAAAGGAAGTTCTTAACCCATTTGAAGGGAAAATGAGAGCCTGAACCACTGAAGAGAGGCTAACAGTGCCCAGGTTGGTGCCATTGAGTTAAAGGGTGTCAGTGTCTCAAAGCCCCTCCCCTTCTCATACCCCTGCATGCCAGTCACACCAGGTGCTTGCCCTGTTTTCAACATGCCTGGCACTATTTCCTCCCTGTCTCTGCTCATGCGTGCAATCCTCTCATCCCAAACTCGCTGACTGTCCCTATTCCATCTAAGCGCCTCTTCCTCCGGGAAGCTCTCTTTGATATCTCAGCTGGAACCTGTTGCCGTATAGTTGATCCTGATTCATAGTGACCCTAGAGGACAGAGTAGTTCTACTGCCCCACAGGATTTCCAAGGAGCAGCTGGTGGATTCAAACTGCCGACCTTTTGGTTAGCAGCCTGAGCTCTTACCAACTGTGTCACCAGGGCTTCTCTCAGCTGGAAGGCCTTTCCCAGTTCTCATGGTGCTTTGTTTGTTTTTCCCTTGCCTATGGCTATTCTCTCCTCCAGAATAAAGCAATATCATGATAAACAGAAAATATTGTAGATGTTGAGCGTTTCATTTTACTTGGATCCATGATCAACGCCCATGGAAGCAGCAGTCAAGATGTATTGGATTGGGTAAATCTGCTGCAAAAGACCTCTTAAAAGCATTAAAAAGCAAAGGTGTCGCACTGAGGACTAAGGTGCGCCTAACCCCCCCAAAAAAAGCCACGGTATTTTCCATTGCCTCATATGCGTGTGAAAGCTGGACAATGAATAAGGAAGACTGAAGAAGAACTGATACATTACAGTGTTGGTGAAGAGTACTGAATACACCATGGACGGCCAGAAGAATGAACACATCTGTCTTGGAAGAAGTACAGCCAGAATGCTCCTTAGAAGCAAGATGGCGAGACTTGGTCTCACGTACTTCGAACATGTTATCAGGAGGGACCACACCCTGGAGAAGGACATCAAGCTTGGGAAAGTAGAGGGTCAGTGAAAAGAGGAAGACCCTTAAAGAGATGGGTTGACACAGTGGCTGCCACAATGGCCTCAAACAAGGAATGACTGTGAGGGTGGCGCAGGATGGGGCAACGTTTCTATTTGTTATTACATAAGGTTGCTTATGAGTTGTAGCCAACTGGATGATACCTAACAACAACAACAGATAACAGAGAGACACTGACTCATCTTTAAATCTCCCCCTCAGTGACTTGAACCCATTCGAGGCTCAATAATTGATTGTTGAGTGAATAAATGAATGGAAAAATGGGGGAGGCCACTCATTTTGCAAAGACAAGCTGAGTCATCACTCTGTTTCTTGGGGTGTAACTGGGACCAGAGCAGGGCTGAGCTCTTTTGGGCCCCATTTGCAGATGGACCACCAACCTTGGGGTGCCCTTGGCCCAGCTCTCCCCAGCAAGGTGGCAGGAGTCTGTTCTCCCTCAAGAGAAGCCAAGCAGACAGTAAAAATTGTCCTTCTCTTTTCAAAATGCCTGAACTCCTTTGCTTATTTTTCAAGTCATGCTCAGCATTTTTTCCCAGTTTTATAACGACTCTCTTCTCTGAAAATGAAACATAAACACAGCTGTAGTTTGGGCAGATGTTTCTCTGTGGAATGTATAGCTTTAATTTCTTGGTGGTGTGCGTCTGACAGCTCCTTAGCCATGGCTTGGTAGTAAGGAAAGCGGCTCAGGAACTCCCTGCTCTTCCTCCTGGGTGGTGTGTTTCCTTTGGTTCATAAGGAGCCCTGGTGTCACAATGATTAAGCACTCGACTGCTAACTGAAAGGTTGGCGATTCGGACCCACCCAGTGGCTCCACGGGAGAAAGGCCTAGTGATCTACTCCCGTCAAGATTTCAGCCTAGAAAACCCTGTGGGGTAAAGGTACTCTGTCACTGTGAGTTGAAAATAGACTCGACAGCACCCAACAACAGCACAACAATACCATTCGGATGGTAATATGTCTTTATATGTCTTCAGCATACAAACCCAACAGTTCATTTCACTGTACTCACAACCAGGGGAGTCACCGGGCAAGCAATACGACTCCTGTTTGACTGGGGAAGAAACCAAGGCCCAGAGAATGTTAAGATTGGCCCCAAATCACACAGCTGGGGATAGGCTGAGGCCGCACAGAAATGCCAGTGCCCTTTCCACGAGCCACACGGCTTTGCGTAATGTAGGAAAAAAGGAGAAGGCTTGGAGACTAAAACACAGACACCCCTCCTCAGTCACAGCCTTGTTGACATGTTTATGGTCAGATTTAATCCACCCTCAGGTGGGCTAAGTGACCTGGCTTCTCTGGGCCTCAGTTTCCTCATTTGTAAAATAATGGGCTTGGGCAAGTTCAGTTCAAAAAAATAGCTACTTAGCACTCATCGTGGGCTGGTGCTGTGGACTGAAAGACGAATGAAGCCCACCCCTCATCTGGTGGTGGCAGAGAGACCTATACCCAATGATTTCAGTGTGGAGAACCATGCTATCAGAGAGGGGTGCCAGGTGTGGTGGGGCCCAGAGGAAGGTCACTGTTCATCCATCTGGAAAGCCTTCCTGGAGAAGGTGACTCCTGGAGAAGGCCTTGAAAGATGAATAGGTGTCACCCAGGTGAAGAAGGGCTGGGGGCCATAGGAGGTAACAACAGCTCTCTGAGTCCCGCATGGTGCCAGCGCTCATGTGTGTTATTTCTGATGTGACTTTCAAGGTGGTAGGTGGCCTGGGGATGGACCCAGAGGTGACAGACAAATCCATGCCTTCAGGAGCTTGTGGCTGAGTCATCCTGATCCTGGGCTCCACACATCTCTGTTCTTCCTCCGCATTGTGCCTCCCTGACATCCCCAAACCCCCTTCCTTCTCCCCCCAATTGTCTGGAGAACACTATTGAAAGTGGCCCTAAGTATAGACAGATGGTTGGTTGCCTACATGGGTTGACAAGCATCACGTTGTCCCCTTGATTGGGGTACTCCCACCTGCTTTCTGGGGTCCCTAAATTCCTACCTTTGGTCACCCTTTCAGGTTCAGGCATTGAGGGTTACTCTCAAAGTAAGCCTAGGAAGGAGTTCACCTATGAATCCACGGGAGTCCCTGAGTGGTGCAAGTGGTTAACACACTCAGCTGCTAGCCAAGAGGTTGGAGGTTCGAGCCCACCCAGACATGCCTTGGAAGAAAGGCCTGGTAATCTAAAAAAAAAAAAAAAATTTTTTTTTTTTTTTTGGTAATCTACTTCTGAAAAATCAACACTAAAAACTCTATGGAGCACAGTTCCACTCTGACACTCATGGGGTTGCCATGAGTCATAATTGACTTGACAGCAACTGGTTTACGGGGAGAGATCCATGAGGATCCTAGACTTCTTAAAAAGGAGTAAGTCAGTGGCTCCAGAGCCTTCCTGGGTGTATATTAAAAATATAAATTCCCAGGTCCCACCTCGAGGAAATCTGACTTTGTATATTTTTGAGTTTCACAAGCGGTTCTGTTTTGCAGCCAGCTGAGGAGCCCCTGGATTACGTCACCAGGTGATCAGCAGGCTCTGAAATAATGCAACACAGAGGACTGGGCCAAGATGCACAATCAAGGCGCAGTGAAGAAACTTTCTGTCACGCCCTCGTCTACTCTGGAAGCATTCAATATGAACAAGCAAATAAGCCAGTGCATGAGAGGATGCCCCAGGGATTGTGCTAGCCGCTTTCTCTGATACTAGCTTATTTCATCCTCCCAACAACAGTATCCCCATGTTGGAGCTAAGGACGCAGCAATACAGAGAAGCTAGGTGACTCACCCAAGGCCACCTGGCTGGTCAAGCGGCAGCTCTTTGCTGGCCCCCTCCCCATCTCTGGGAGGTAGGTGAGGTGTGACCTTAATGCCTGAATCTGAAGGAGTGGTCAGTGGTAGAATTTAAGGACCCCAGAAAGCACAGGACCCAGAAGCCTGCTCCATCAGGGAATTCCCCTGATGCATCAGGGAATCGTTTGTTAGGTGGAATCCTTGGAAGCACTTTCCATCTGGTTCAAACCTCAGACTGATGTCCCTCCTCTCCCTCTGGATTGTGACGAATGGCTAGTCTTACAGGAGCGTTATTTTGAGAAGCCATAAGGCTGTGGACTAACTTGCACCATTGAAGGGTGAAGTCTGTCATTACATTTTTGGAAAAGACCTCCTCCTTAAAGTCCTCTTCCTTGGGCTACAAAAGCATTGACTCAGCGGTTGGAAAGAGGCAGAGGAGAGAGGGCAGAGCGAACAGCCCGGGGAGTGGGGCCAGGCCACCGTCTACCGCCCACCTGCCCTCCTGCCCGCCTGCAATTCAGCTGAGCCTTCCAATCATTTCAGGGGAAGGAGAAGAACAGGAAGTCTCAACCTCCCCCATATAAACCTATAAAAAACCTATTTCCATTGAGTTGATTCCAACTCATAGCGACCCTACAGGACAGAGTAGAACTGCCCCATAGAGTTTCCAAGGAACACCTGGTGGATTTGAACTGCCAACCTTTTGGTTAACAGCCGATCTCTTAACCACTGTGCCACCAGGGCTCCAGGGGC
This sequence comes from Loxodonta africana, assembly GCF_030014295.1. Classification (NCBI taxonomy): domain Eukaryota; kingdom Metazoa; phylum Chordata; class Mammalia; order Proboscidea; family Elephantidae; genus Loxodonta; species Loxodonta africana. The sequence continues at coordinate 47,550,664 of NC_087354.1, read as the reverse complement.
CATCATTCCCAAACCCTTTATAACAAGAACATCCAGCTTTGAGCTTCCCTAAGATTTTGCTCGGGTCACACCCAGACTTCTAAACCTCTCTGTCTCTCTCCTCTCTTCCTTCCGTCAGCCTGTGTCAAGTGCTGAAGATACAAAGATGAATAAAGGCAATTGCTGCTACCTTAGGGGCTCATAGTCCCCCTCCTTTCCTCTTTACTCTCTCTTAGAAAGAAGAAAAACAAAAAAAACAAAACTGTTGCCATCCTGTAGGCTCCTACTCCTGGTGACTCCATGTGTGTCAGGGTAGAATTGTTCTCTATAGGATTTTCGATGGCTGATTTTTTGGAAGTAGATTGCCAGGTTTTTCTTCTGACGTGCCTCTGGATGAACTCGAACCTCCAACCTTTTGGTTAGCAGCTGAGCGTGTCAACCATTTGCATATCCTGGGACTCCTACTCTCTCAGCTGTCTTTAATCTTCGCCTCATTTTCTCCTTTCTTCCCTTTCCCACAGCTTTCTCTCCCCCTTTCTCTGAGGTGACTCATCACATCTAAACCAGGAAGAAATGATTCAAGATGGAAAGTGAGGGGAAAATTTAGGAATTTTAACAGAAAACGACAAACACCCATCAAGATAATCTCCAAGGTCAGCAACAAGCATTTTGTCACCATCTGTGTCTGAGGGAAACCTCGGTGTGTAGTGGCTAAGAGCTACGGCTGCTAACCAAAAGGTCAGCAGTTTGAATCTAACAGGTGCTGCTTGGAAACCCAAGGGGGCAGTTCTACTCTGTCCTATAGGCTTGCTATGAGTCGGAATTGACTAGAGGGCAATGGGTTTGGTTTGTTTAATTTGGTATGTCTGAGTGTTACAGCTGTGTGGAACAGAAGTTGCCGAAAAAGAGGAAAAGCCACTTGAGAGAGTTTAAATCCCAAGAAGCACTTGATCCTTCAGGAAGGAGTCAGGGAAAGCGAGAAGGAAGTATTCTACCCAAGCCTGGGGGAAAAAGGATTAGGTTAAGTAGTGATTGATCACAGTTAAGATTAGTGAGAAAAGGCATCTATAACATGCTGGTTTTTCTAACTGCATGTAACATTTTTGTAACATTAAAACACGTATAGGACACTTTGTGGTTTTTGTTTTATAAGGAGTTCTGTTTGTACATTTTATAGCCCAACTGAAGAGAGGCACGAGCTGCCCTGGTGGCATAGTGGTTGAAGCTCTTGGCTGCTAACTGAAAGGTCAGCAGTTCCAACCCACCAGCCTCTCCAAGGGAGAAAGGTGTGACAGCCTGCTCCGGTAAAGATTTACAGCCTTGGAAGCCCTATGGAACTGGTCTATTCTGTCTTATAGGACCCCTAAACATTGGAGCCACTCAACTACTTAGATACTTGAATAGAAGAGCCACTACTGGGCAGCACTGCTCCCCCTAGGGTTAGCCCTGATAGTCGCAGATAAAGTGCCAAGGAACAATTAAAAACTAGGTACCAGTCTTGACTCATAGTGACCCTATGTGTTGTTGTTGTAAGGTGCAGTCCAGGCAGTTCCAACTCATAGTGACCCCATGCACAACCGAACGAAACACTGCCCAGTCCTGTGCCATCCTCACAATTGTTGCTACGCTTGAGCCCATTGTTGCAGCCACTGTGTCAATCCATCTCCTTGAGGGTCTTCCTCTTTTTTGAACATAATCCTTCTACAGGGACTCATCCCTCCTTACAACATGTCCAAAGTATATGAGACACAGTCTCACCATCCTTGTTTCCAAGGAGCATTCTGGTTGTACTTCTTCCAAAACAGATTTGTTTGTGCTTTTGGCAGTCCATAGCGTATTCAATAGTCTTCACCAATACCACAATGCAAAGGCGTCAATTCCTCTTCGGTCTTCCTTAGTCATCGTTCAGCGAAAGCATGCATAGGAGGTGATTGAAAATACCACGGCTTAAGACAGGTGCACTTGATGTCCTCTAGGTGACATCTTTGCTTTTTTTTTTTTTTAACACTTCGAAGAGATCTGTTATAGCCGATTTGCCCAATGCAATGCATCTTTTGGTTTCTTGACTGCTGCTTCCATGGGTGTTGATTGTGGTTCCAAGTAAAATGAAATCCTTGACAACTTCAATCTTTTCTCTGTTTATCATGATGTTGCGTATTGGTCCCAATGTGAGGACTTCTGTTTTCTTTATGCTGAGGTGTAATCCATACTTTGATCTTCATCAGTAAGTGCTTCAAGTCCTCTTCACTTTCAGCAAGAAAGGTTGTGTCATCTGCATAATGCAGGTTGTTAATGAGTCTTCCTCCAATCCTGATGCCTTGTTCTTCTTCATATAGGCCAGTTTCAGACAGTCCAGTTACAGAGTAGAATTGCTCTATACGGTTTCCTTGTCTGTAATCTTAACAGAAGCAGATCACCAGGCCTTTTCTTCCACGGTACTGCTGGGTGGGTTTGAACCACTGATGTTTAGGTTAGCAGTAGAGTGCAAACCATTTGTGCCACCCGGGGACATGGGGTCAAAGTGAGTCAGAATCTACTCCATAACAACTAACGACAACAACCAGTCTTGAAAATCCAAACCTATGAAATTACAGAAAGCCACTATCAAGATGGAGCAAAAATTCAGCTTTAGTTTATTTTCTACCTCCTTAAGGAGTTCCCGTTTCCCTTTCTCCCCTGTGCTGGGCTTAGGAAGGACACTTGGGTCACAGAATGAAAGAGTGTTGGCTTTAGAGATGTGAGGCAGGTGGAAGATACCACCGGCTGCTGGGAGGTGGGGGTGGGAGGCAGTGGTGGAGAAAGAAGTTGCTGATTTGGCAAATCCCTCTTGCTTCCCTGAACTGCCCAAATTTATTTTCTTTCTTGGAGGTTAGTAACCAGGAGACTTTCCTTTCAGTGTTTCCACTAGCAGGGTTGTGCATCTTACCCCCAAAGGATGTGATGGTTGGCTCCCTTTTCCTTGAAGCTCAGCACTGAAGACATTCCATGCCCTGAGCACTGGTCTTAGCTCCATCTCTGTCCATGGGTTTGTGTGCATGTCAGGGGTGACCTAAACCCCCATTGATATATTCAAGTCCTGGGATTTTCATTTGTTCATTTGGGTGAGACAGAGACAGAGAGAGAGAGAGAAGGAAAAGATAGAAGAGAAAAAATAGTCTGGGAACTATCAAGAGCCTTGGGAGCCTTTCGCAGGCTGCATCTTAAATGCACACACCACTCCAGCATTCTTGCTGGGTTCTGAACTGGCACTCAGGCTCTTTTTGGCTCCTCTCAGTGCTGTTTTGTGCTTTTGAGGGCCTGTAGGTGCCCTCAGCTCCTGCCAGTGAGGACAACTGTCTTGATTTCCACTCTTCCAGCTAGTTCTCTGTGGCGCACTCTTTTCTTGTCCATGAGCTCCCTGCCAGGGTCTGCTGGGTGGCTTGGCCTGATGCCCTGGGCCAACATTTCCCCACGAGTACAGTTTTGTTTTTTTCTCCCTTTCTCTCTCTCAAGCACTGGGTGGTTTTATCCTATCCTGGGCTTAGCTTCTGTAGTGATTTATTCTTTAACCAGAATGAGTCATGGTGCCTGAATGTATTTGTTCCAAGAGAAAATAGTAGAGGGCGTTTATGTGCTGTGGTGTTGAGAGCTTGCTCCTGTGGGCTCGAGCCAGAAAAAGAGCTTAGGGTTCTCCTCAGTGAGATTTCCACAGCAACAAAGGCACTGGCTGGGGCCTGCTTGTCACTGCAGAGGAGGGACAGACTCGGATAAGAGCTGTCACTCTGCCTTGTCCAGACAACTGGCCCCAGAGGTCCTACTCCTTGAAGCCTCTCCCTGGATACCATCGCCTTTCTCTGGAGCCAGGCCAGGGTAAGGCATTAGCTCATCCGGCTTTTGCCTCATTGTAGACACTTTACATAACATCTCCTATGTATTCCTCATAAGAATCTTATGGGGTTGGCATCACCATGCCCATTTCACAGACCAAGAAATTGGGGTCTGGAAGGTGGATGTGATGTGCTCGAGTTTCCCTGGCTTGGAAAGTGGCAGAGCTGGGAAGGGAATGTAGGTTTGTGTGACTCTGAAGCCTGGATGTTCCCTGTAGGAAAGAGCCACTCAGATATGCCTTCATTTTATCTGCTGAGGCTGAAGGCCTGCACCCACCTTGAGACACGGCTGTAACCCTGCAGAAAACAGCCATATTTGAGAGGGCATCACCACTGAGCCAGGCTCAGCAGCCGAAGTTTGTGATTTCATTCCTCCTGGATTACTTACAGTCAACCTGCAATTCCACCTTTGGTGTCCTCTGGATTTAGACATGGAAAATCCTACTGAAAATATGAGCTTGTTATCTGGAAAGGTCAGTACATAAAGCCATTGTAAACGACTGAGTGCCATACTCATGTTGGAATTTAGTCTAGGTACTGGGGAGATGAAACCTAGAGTGGCGGGGGGAACAAATCTTTTGTCAGGTTTCACCTAAGCCCTTGATAAGCCAGATGGAAATACCACAGAGAGTGGAAACAAAGCTGGACTGGGAGTTTGAGGACCTGGGTTTTGGTCCTGGCTCTCTCTCTGATTTGTTTTGTGACCTTGGTCTAGTCCCTTTCTATTCGTAGGTCTCATTTTCCTCAGCTGTAAAATAAGTGGGTTAGGGTAAATAACTTCCAAGACTCTTCCCAACCTAATGCCATTGAGTCAATTCAGACTTATAGCGACCCTATAGGACAGAGTAGAACTGCCCCATAGGGTTTCCAAGGAGCAGCTGATGGATTTGAACTGTAGATCTTTTGATTGGCAGCTGAACGCTTAACCACCAGGGCTCCAAGGCTCTTCCCAGACAGGAGAGAAATGCTGCAAGGAGTGGCAAAGCCCTGAAGGCCAACTCCACACAGCTGACCCTCTTGGGCCTGCTCCCGGCCTGCCCTGTGCCTCCCCAACCCATGTCTGCCTCTGAGAATCAGGGTCTGCTGAAGAACATGGAAGCCCTGTCTTCAGGCCAAGAAGATATCGCCTGTGTCTGGGGTCTCCACCAGAAGACACAGCCTCTGCAGAGAGGTCTCTGGAGAGAAACAAGGTATTGACAGTGTCAAGTAGGTCCAGTTCAATCCTTGTCCATCTCGGTGGCTGACCCATGCCCATCCACCGCTGATGTCAAGCCTTTGTGTGGGGGGGGATGGGGGGTGGAGGGGGTAGGGGGAAGAGTGTGACAGGGTCTGCACTTAGCCATGGATGGCCTCTGGGGTCTCCATCTCCACAACTCAAGTCCATACTAGGGACGCCCAAACACACAGCCTTTTCAGCATCTGACCACACAAGCCCGGAGTTAAGCTGTTGCAAAAATAATCCAAAAGAAATATTCAAAGAGATGGGAAGGCTGTCTAGGACTCCACGTGACTTTGGATGAGCCAAGCCACCAACTATGTCCTTTCATTGCTGAGGGTGATGAGGGATATGTCTAAGATGCTCTGTTTTCCTTGCTTCCCATCAGGACATCCTAGAGACAGAGACGGAGGGTTGGGGTGAGGAATGACAGCAAGTCTCCTAACTACCTTCTCTGCCCCCACTCAGCCAGGTTCCAATGCTGGTTTTCTCACAGCCTTCCAGAACCCTCCTTCTCACAACCTCATCCAGGTCTGACCTAACTCGTTCCTTCCCCCCCTGCACATGTGCCCCTCCCCCACTGGCTGTGGGAACCTCCTGGCTAGGACCACTGCAACCAGGTAGGCAGGGGCTGGGCAGGGGGCCGGCGCCAGGAAGCCTGGGCTTGGCTCCTTCTCCTACTCCCCTCAAAGATACAAGCCGGCTGATGAGACAAATAAGCTGGCGGCTTCACACTCGGGGGGAGGGGGGCTGGGGTGAGTGCAGGGCAGCCTCACTTGGCTTTGACCACTCCAACACCCCTACCCCCCATCTCCATCGGAAGCTTTTGGTGGAGGGGTCAAAGAGGGGAGTGGAAGATGTGGGGAGGGGAGGGAGGGGGCGGAAGGGGGGAGGGGACTGAAGGAAAGGTAAGAAAGTAAGGACCAGGATGAAAGACTCTGAAATCAGGAAGAGGAAATGGGCAAAAAGAAGAAAACAGGAAAAAGAAAAGTAGGAGAAGACAAAGGAAGGAATAAAAGGAATGTGAGGAAGCTTTGGCGGGTTACAATAATGAGACGTGAGCAGATCTTCTAAAAAATAACCCCCTCTCTCTTTGTCCAACGAGGAAGAATCATTAATAGCCTGTGTTATCCAGATGACACAAGCTCGCTTCCTGAAAGTGAAGAGGACTTGAAGCATTTACTGATGAAGATCAAAGACCACAGCCTTCGGTATCGACTACGCCTCAACATAAAGAAAACAAAAATCTTCACGTTGGGACCAATAAGCAACATCATGATAAACAGAGAAAAGATTGAAATTGTCAAGGATTTCATTTTACTCGGATCCACAATCAACACCCATGGTAGCAGCAGTCAAGAAATCAAAAGACGCATTGCATTGGGCAAATCTGCTGCAAAGGACCTCTTCAAAGTGTTGAAAAGGAAAGATGTCACCTTGAAGACTAAGGTGTGCCTGACCCAAGTCATGGTGTTTTCAGTCACCTCCTATGTATGTGAAAGCTGGACAATGAATAAGAAAGACTGAAAAAGAATTGATGCCTTTGAATTGTGGTGTTGGCGAAGAATATTGAATATACCATGGACTGCCAGAAGAATGAACAAATCTATCCTGGAAGAAGTACAACCAGAATGCTCCTTTGAAGCAAAGGTGGCGAGACTCCGTCTCACATACTTTGGACATGTTATCAGGAGGGATCAGTTCCTAGAGAAAGACATCATGCTTGGTAAAGTAGAGGGTCAGTGAAAAAGATGAAGACCCTCAAAGAGATGGATTGATACAGTGGCTGCAACAATGGGCTCAAGCATAACAAGGATTGTGAGGATGGCATAGGACCGGGCAGTGCTTCGTTCTGTTGTACATAGGGTCTCTCTGAGTTGGAACTAACTTGATGGCACCTAGCAACTCTTTGCCCAACCCCACCTCCAGCCCCATCCTCCACTGCCTCTGGGTTCCCAATGCCACCATTTCCCTACACATGGGGCACCTATACAGTTCAGGTGATTTCTTTCTGCCTAGTTATCATCCAGTTAAGATCCTGGGAACTGAAACCTCTAGCCTGTGGTTCTCAGAGTGTGGTCACCAGACCTGCAGCGCCAGTACCACCTTGTCAGAAATGCACATTTCCAGGCCCTTTTCAGGGTCTACTGATTTAGAATCTCTGGAGGAGGGGCCCAGCAACCTCATTTAACAGGCTTTCCATTTTTGAGGATCATTGCGCTACAGTAGTAATTCCAGATGGTTTACACAGGTTACAAAGATCCTTTGCAAGAACTCTGGAGTTATTCAGTGTGTATTAATGTACATGCATGAAGATTGCCTTACATGTCAAGGGGTCTGGTCAGTTAGAGGCTTGCCTAGCACTGCCACCACCCCAGCAGACCCCTGCACGCTTCTTCTGGGAGAGGCACCCTCCACGATAATTCCTCTCTATGAGCTGACGCACTCCCATAGCACCATATCCCTTCCCTCTGGTCTCTGAACAGGCAGCTCCTCCCCACTTTCTCACAATTCTCTCCTCCTCTGCTGTCTTAGACACAGCACCCTCTTCTATTCCTACCTCTGCCTGTTCTCCATCTCCCCACTCACACCTGCAGACAACCTGGGGTTCTTTCCCCAGTGCCTTTTCCTCCTCTGGACCGCTCCTCTACAGAGTGCAGCTCTCCCTGTGCACATCTGGGTCTCTGCCCTGGTCTCCCTGTTAAACTTAAGGCCCCTGTCCCCAGCTGTGAGATGGTCATTTGCACCTGGGTGATCTCGGACACTTCAAACCAATGGGTCTAAAGCTTAACTCACCTGCTTCCCCAAAGCCCATTCCCTGTTGCTGGACTTTGATTTTCGGTTAAGGACATCACTATCTTCCCAGTTAGCACAATACGTCCCCAGTCATCCTTTATTCTGTCGCGTCTCCGATCTTGCCTTCTTCTATTCTTGCCCTCACTCAATCCACTCCAGTCACACTTGTTTCTTGAACATTCCGAACATGCTCCCACCTTAGGGTCTTTGCACTTGCCATTTCCTTTGCAAGTGCCTGGAACACTCCTTTCTCAGGTATCCATGTAGCTAGGTTTTTCCTTTCCTTCAGATCTCTATATCACTGAGGCCTTCCTGGACAGCCTGTATAAAGCAGCAGGCCTCACCCTCACCCACTGCTCCCAAGCCCCCGTACCATGCTTAATGTTTCTCCATGGCACATGTCATCATCTGACGGACAATGGACAAATCAGTATGTCCCGCCCACTAGAAGAAAGGCTCCATCAGGGTAGGGACTTTGCAATTTTGTTCACCACTGAATTCCAAGACCTACCACAGGTATTCAAGAAATATTAATTCAATAAATGAATGAACAACTGATACTCATAAGCAGGCTCCTCCCTCAAATTTTCAGCCCTTAGCTCGAGCATCCCCTCCAATCACCTAGACTTCTACAGCCTTCTTGCCAGGCTCCTCACCTTCAGACAGTCTCCTCCCTCAATTCCATCCTCCACATGGTAGCCAAATTGATCATCCTAAATTACAACTGTAGGGAACAAGTCTCATGCTCTAAAACCTTCAATGTCTTCTCATTGCCTCCCAGTTGTAGTCCCTGTCTTAGTTCTCCAATGCTGCTATAACAGAAATACTACAAGTGGATGGCTTTACCAAAGACAAATTTATTCTCTCACAGTCTAGGAGGCTAGAAGTTTGGATTCGGGGTGTCAGCTCCGAAAGGCATTTAGCCTTTCTCTGTCAGCTCTGGAGGGAGGCTTTTGTCATCGATCTTCCCTGGTCAAGGAGCTTCTCAGCACAGGGATCTCCGGTCCAAAGGACGTGCTATTCTCCTAGCTCTTGTTTCTTGGTAGTATGAGGTCCCCCATGTCTCTCTGCTTGTTTCTCTCTTTTATATCTCAAAGGAGATTGGCTTAAAACACAATCTAATCTTGCAGATCGAATCCTGCCTCATTAACATAACCACCAATAAGCCCTCTCTTTAACATCATACAGATAAGATTTATAACACTTAAGAAAATCACATCAGATGAAAAAATGGCCGACAATCACACAATACTGGGAATCATGGCCCAGCCATGCTGAAACACATATTTTAGGGGGACACAATTCAATCAATGACAGTTCCCTTGCTCTGATATTCAAGAGCCTCTGTGGTACCATCCTCACCCATCTCAGCCTCTGTCTTATGGCTGTATTTTCTGCACCTTCTCCTCCAGCCACACGGGACTGTGTCCTTTCTCTACATACAGCCCCTTCTTTTCCACCTCTGTACTCTTACCCATGCTGTTCCCTCCCTCTGTTACACCCTTCTCACCCATGTCCACTCTGCACATCTGAAATCCTGCCCATCTGGAAGCCACCTCTTCTGTAGCACCTTTCTGATTCTCTCTGCTGCCCAGTCCTGCCAAGTTGGAAATGAACTCTCCCTCACATAAACTCCCCCAGTCCTTTCACTTATCATCTGGACTGGGGCTCTGTGAAAATACACCTTCTCTTCCCTGCTGGGCTCAGCACTCCTTCTTCCCAAAGGTGTTTATGTGAATCTGCTAAGTGAGGAGCCCTGCCATACGGTGGTGAACTAGACACCACAGCCTTGGCTCTCATGGGCCCACAGTCTATCTGGGGAGGTGCGTGGTGCAACCAGGGTGGTGAGGGGCTCAACAGCGGAAGACAGTAGGTTCCTGGCCTGCCTCGGGATGGGGCTCCTTCTGTACCCTGAGATTCCTGGCCAGCTCAGGGATGGGGCTGCCTCTGTACCCTGAGGTTCCTGGCCAGCCTTGGGGACGGGGCTGCTTCTGTACCCTGAGGTTCCTAGCCAGCTCGGAGATGGGACTGCTTCTGTACCCTGAGGCAGGGGGAGTGGACAGATCTGGGCTCCAGGAGTGGCTCTGACATTTCCTAATTCTGTCATCTCTCTGAGTCTCAGTTGCCTCTCCTGTAAAATGGGGACAATCATGCCTCCCTTACAGGTTGCTCATGCCCCTGGACCTGAACCTCAGGGAGTCCACCATGGCCTCTTGTTCTCAAAGCTCATTGAGTTCCAAAGCGGTCCCTCTCTTGGCACTCACTGGGGGCTGTCAGACTCCTGCCCACAACACCTATGAGGGAACTTGAGGGAAGATGTTCTCAAAAATAGCCCCCTCTCTCTTTGCCCAACCCCACCTCCAGCCCAGCCCCCAGTGTCTTGGGGTCCCAATGTCCCCAGCTCCCCACACACACAGCACTTGGACAGGCAAAATGCTCAGCCTTGCTGAGAGCTGAGGCTTCTTCTCCCTCCAGGGGCTAGAGCTTCAGAGACAAACTGGAAGCTTGTGGGGCCCAGCTTTGTTTTTTCTCAGCACCAGGAGGCTTCCCAGTGCCGGGGGCCAAAGGCTGTGAGAGGCCCACCGCAGGCCCTGCACTGGAGCTTCAGGAGCATCAAATGGCCTTAGAAGACTAACTGACTTAATGATTTTAATGTAAATACATTCGAGTCATATGGATTAAATTTCTCTGAAAATACACAAGGGCTGAAAAAGCAGGGGCAGAGAACACTCAGCCCAAGAGGAATTTGTTTTCTCTTTTCCTTTTTGTGTGTCTGTGAGTGTTGTTATTGTTGCTCAGACCGAGGCATGTGGAAAACTGTTCAAGATGTCTGACCAGTCGGCATCCAGTCAGCTTTGCCCAGTTGGAGTTCTGAGATGGGAGCGCAGTGAACAGAAGGTGAAGGGTTAAGAAAATAAAGTGGCAGTTCCCCCACACCTGTTTGTCTATCCTGCCCTGTCCTTCAAGGAAGTTAAAAAACAAAAAACCAAACCCATTGCCGTCAAGTGGATTCCGACTCATAGCAACCCTATAGGACAGGGTAGAACTGCTCCATAGAGTTTCCAAAGAGTGCCTGGTGGATTTGAACTGCTGACCTTTTGGTTAGCAGCTGAACTCTTAACCACTACGCCTCCAGGGTTTCCAAGAAGGTTACGATCTGGTAAACAGGGGTCTATCTCATGGGTGCCTGTATTGGGAGACAGCTGGTAGGTCCTTCTCTGGGGCAATGGGACCTGGATTGGGGGCAGGGTGGGATTGAAGGTGATGCTTTTCCCACTGGCATCCCCCTACCTTATGTCATTAGAGGATGAGGATCCTCAGGAGGCCCCAGTCTCCATGCTGGGTTCCCTGGTCCCACCATGGACCCAGAAGATGCAGAGCAAGATGTGAGAGCTCTGCCTTCAGGGCTGGAAGCCAGGTACACACAGGAGATGGAAGAGCCTGGGTCAGAGGGAGCCTCTCCACCATGTCTCCTGATACCTGATCTCAGACTTGGCTGCCTGATGGCTGCAAGCAACTCAGGCTTCCACTTCCTACTTCTAATTACAGAACATGCCCACATTTTGGGCATTCTTTGTTTCTGCATAGCACTCTGAAGTGGGTGAGTTCATCTTCATTCTACACGTGAGTAGAGGTTGAGGATGGTTTAGAGATCTTCTCTCAAAGTCTCCTACAAGTGGCAATCCTGGACTTCAAACCCTTGCTTGTGTCTCACTGAGGAGGTGCATCCTGGATGGAGGTGAATGAGCATGCACCACTAGGGTTGCACATAATAGTCAGCCAGGGGGCCCCAAATGACATTGGCATCAACCTCTCTTTTCCTACGATCAGTACCCACAGGGCCTATGTCTGAATAAGACTCTTGGAATGCTGCCTGCAGGTCAGGGAAAATGGAGGCTGGGGCAAGGGGCAGGAAGAGGAAGCAATCAAGTAGGATATGCTGTGGGGTCCACGTAAGTGGGGAAGGGATTCCTGAAAGGCCTGGTGTGCTCCTGTCCATCCTGCACGTGCTCCCTGGCTTCCTGGAGCTCCAGGGCCTCTTTTTCTGTTTGTTTCTCTCAGCCCAGTTGTGGCAGTAAACACACTCAGGTCAAGAGGCCACAATAGGTATGATCCTGTCCCCTTCAATGCCCTCTCCCACAGTGCTCCTGGCTGCATTCAGGTCAATGAAAGCAATCTGGAGTTGGTTCTATCATACCTTATACCTTTCTGCTTACCTAAGTCCAAACTTCAAGACTCCGTTCAAATGTCCCTCTTCTATGAAACCCTCCCAGAGACTCCAGGCATGGGGATTTCTCCTTTCCAAACCCTAGCTGAGCTTCTCTGTGAGCAAGATAGTGTGTGGGCTGCTCTCAGGCTGCTGGGAGATGGTTGTCAATAGGGGAGGTGTCTCATGGGCCTAAGTGACTCCAACCCAAGGTAGGAAGTGATATGTGCCATAGGAGGGAGGGCTCAGGAAGGGTAATTAGACTAGGAGAAGGATCCAGAAAGGCTTCATGGAGCAAGGCCTTACAAAGATGAACATAATTAACACTAGGCCATACTTTGTTTTGTACAGCTTTTTAATTATTTCAGGGATATTAGTGTTGCCTCCCCAACTGGTCTATGAACTAACTGAGAGTGAGACCATGTCTTACTCATACCAATATTTTGCAGAGTCTAGTGAAATTTATTAACACAGATGCCTAATAAACAAATATTGGTCAAAATAAATTATATCTGGGAAAAATCAGTTCAACTCAATTTTAATCATTCATACCATGTGAAGAATGTGGATGTTGTATGTATTATGTCTGGGTTGGGTAAGAGAGGTTCCAAACATCCATTCAGTATTTTAAAGTATATTCTTTTGAACACTTACTAAATGTCACAGATTACAACCCTGATTTCAGGAAGAAAGATAATGAAACAAGCAATTATGATCCAATTTCATAAATGGTATAAAAATAGAAATACAAAATTCTATAGGGACAGCTAATCTAGTGACGAGAAGGATGGTCAGAGAAGGTCTCTCAGAGCAAGTGATATCTAAATTGATAAAAGAATATTAAAGAGGACTTTCAATTCCAGCTACCAACAACAATAAAAGCCAGACAAAATATAGAAAACAACGGTTTTCAAGCACTGGGCAGCAACCAATCCAGAGCTAGTCTCTAACAGAAGGGATGCATCACCATGTTCACCCCAGGTTTCTCTCTGAGGACATCGTTCTCCTTGCAGCACAAGGAAGTAAAGTCCAAGCAGGGAGCAGCAGTTTTGCTGGGTGGAGGAAACAGTGGTTGGAGCTGGAGCTGTAAAATTGGCTAGGATCTGGGGATGGGGGAGGCAGGGTACCAGAAAACAGACAGCTTCGGAGGAAGATCCCCTCAAATCTGCTAAAAGTCCCCTTGGGTCTTCGATTGACTCCTGAGCTGTGCATGCAGATTATGAGACTCTAGAAGGTCCTTCAGAGAATAGCCATTGGGATCAGAGATTTTAGAGGTGGCCCAGTGGTGGGGAGATGTTGAGGTTCACGCCTAGCAGAATGGAGAGACCTCAGTGAATACACTGGGTTTTTAGTTGAGACCCAAGAAAATCTATGCCCTGTGAATAACGACCACACCCTAGGAGTAAGTGCAAAATGAGATTAGCTCTGCCATAACCAAGGCCAAAACCAACCACTGTTAAAATTTAAGTGATGTCATCAGTAACTTAAATGCATATAAGGACAAAATTTAACATTCGTTAAAGGAAGGTTACATGACCTAGATCCTATAAAATGTATCATCGACAATGTTCAGCATAGAATAAAAAAAATTACTTGTCAAAATCAGGAAGAAGTGACTGATAACCATGAGATAAAATAGTCAATAGAAGCTGACTCAGAGATGATCCAGATATTGGGGTTAGCCAACGAGGACTTCAAAGTAAGTATGATTAAGATATTAAATAAAATAGAGAAAAAGATGGAGAAATCGATCTGTTATTTTAACAGAGAAATAGAATCTATATTAAAAAAAAAAAGGATAGAATTCAGTCAGTAACTACAAAATAAAAAAAAAAAACTAGCTGTCTGTAATTAGAATGTATTGCATGGGTTTAACTGCACATTGAATACAGCAGAAGACAGGATTAATGAACTGAAGACAGATCACTAGAAAATGTCTAAATTGAAACAGAGAGAAGAGAAAAAAATTAAATAAGAAACAGAACAGAGATATGAGAAACACGGTGAAAAGACCTAACATATAAAACATATACTCAGTTGGAATCTAAGAAGTAACGGAGAGAAAAAATGAGACAGAAGTCAAATTAAAAAAAAATAAAGGTAGAGAATTTACGAATCTGATGAAAGACAGCAACCCAGATATTCAAGAAGTTTAGGAAACCCTAAGAAGAAAACTGCATTCAAGTACATAATAGCCAAACTGAAGTTGAAGACAAACAAAAAAGCAACCAAGGGAAAATGACATATTCAAAGAAATAGCAATAAAGCTTAAGGCAGACATCTCAACAGAACCCATAAAGCCAGAAGACTTTATGACATTATGACAATGTCATAGAATGACAATCTAGAGAGATAAAAGAAAAAACTGCCAACTTAGTATTCTGTACCTTGTGAAAATATCCTTCAAAAATTAAGGTGAGATAAAGATATTTTCAGACAAACAAACACAAACAAACAAAAACTCAACCTCCAAAGCCAACAGAACCATTGTTAACAGGCCTGTACAACAGGAAAGACTAAATAGAGTTCTCTGGCTAAATGAAAATTATCTCAGATGAAAGTACAAAAATGTCTGAAAAAGTGAAGACCACCAGAAAGAGCAACTAAGTGAGTAAATAGAAATTTCATCAATGGTTTAAAACAACAAAAATAATAATTTCTTGTAGAATTTATAACACATGTAAAGGTAAAATTTATGGTAAAATAACACAACGAATGGAATTGAAATTAAAGTGGAACAGGAACTGGAATTAAACTGTTGTAAAGCTCTTGTACTGTTTAGGAGGTGGTAAAAGTACTAATTTAAAGTAGATTGTACTAGATCATGAATGCATATTGTAATTTCTACCATAAACACTAAAATATTAATAAAAAGAGGTATAACTAAAAACTAATAACAGAGAAAAAAGGGAATAATACAAAATACTTGAATAATCCAAAAGAAAGAAAGGAGAAATAAAGGGCACAATAAATAAATAAATAAGAAAGATGGGACATATAGAACACACAGAGCAAGATGGTAGATTTTGACTTAACTGTATCAGTTACTACACTAACTGTAATTATCCAGTTACAAGTCAAGGATTTTCAGGCTGTATTAAAAAACAAAACAATAATATGCTGTTTAAAAGAGAGACACTTTAAATATAAGGACACAGAAAGGTTGAAAGCAAAAGGATGAAAAAAGATACAGCACACAAAAATGAATCAAAAGACAGCTGGTACACCTATGTTGATATCAGACAAAGTAGACTTTAAGGTAAGAAATACTATGCAATATAAAGAGGAACATCTTATAATGATAAAGGGATCGATTCAACAGTAACACATATTTGTATGCGCCTACTTAACACAGTTTCAAAATATATAAAGCAAAATTTGACTGAGCTAAAAGGAGAGATAGGCAAATTTCCAATGATAGCTGGAGATTTTAATACATCTCTCTCAGAAATTGCTAGAATAAGCAGACAAAAAAATCAGTAAGAATGTAGAAGATTTGAACAACCAAATTAAGTAAATTAACCAAACTGACCTAATTAATATACATATATATGTATATATAAATATACAAATACTACAGAATAAACTGTAGAAATACCATAGAATGGACATTCTTTTCAAGTGCACTGATAATTTACTAAAATAGGCTATATTCTGAATCATAAAGTCTTAAAAAATATCAAAGGATTTAAATTATACGGTGTATCTTCTCTGACTACTGTGAAGTTAAATTAGAACACATTAACAGAATGATAACTCAAAAAATCTCCAAATGTTTGGAAATTAAGCAACACACTTCTAAACAGCAGCCATTAAAAAAAAGATGGAAAAATTGGACTTCATTAAAGCCAAGAACTTCTGTTCATCAAAAGACACTATAAAGAGAATGAAGAGGCAAGCCACAGATTAGGCGAAGATATTTGTAACACATCTATCTGACAAAAGATTAGTATACAGAATATATTTTGTTTTTTAAATTCTAGAAATCCAAAAGAAAAAGACAATTAAAAAATGAGCAAAATATTTGAGCAGACACTTCACAAAAGACAATATCCAAATGGCTAATAAGCTCACAGAAAGTTGCCCAGCATCATTAGCCATCAGAAAAATACAAATTAAACTCACAATGAGATACCACCTCGCCCCTGCCTGAATGGCTAAAATTAAAAAAGACAATATCAAGTGTTAGTGAAGATGTGGAGCAACTGGAACTCTCTTACATTGACAAAAACACCTTGGAAAAATTCTTCACCGTTACGACTGAAGCTAAACATACACCTGCCCTTTAACACAGCAATTCTACCTGTTGTGGATTGAACTGTGTTCCCCCCACCCAAAAAAAGAAAAGAAAGGGTGTGTTGAAGTACTAACTCCTGGACCTGTGAATGTGACCTTGTTTGGGGAAATAGGATCTTTCCTTAAAGGTATTATCAATGAAGCCATACTAGAGTAGGGTGGGTCCTAGTCTTTATCCTCTCTGAGCAGTGTCTTGTACAAGGAGAGAACAGACGCAGAGAGAGGGTCATTTACAGGGGAAGACAGACACCTTGTGATAATGGAGGCAGATGCATCTGTAAGCAGCAAAGGAATGACAAGGATTGCCGGCGGCCACCAGAAACTAGGAGGGTGGCATGGAACAGTTTCTCTCTCAAAGCTCTCAGAAGGAATTGACACAGCTGATAGCCTGATTTGGACTTCTTGCCTCCAGAACTGTGAAAAACTGATTTCCTTCTCTTTAAATTCACCCACTTTGTGGTTTTTTGTTATGACGGCCCAAGGAGACTAAGACAATACCCAATGAAAACGAGTGCGTGTGTTCACCAAAGCCCATGCTCAAAGACTTTAATAGCAGCTCTATTCAAAATTGCCCCAAACTGGAAACAATCCAAAGATCCATCAATAGTTCCCTAGCTGCCCATCGAGTCTGTCCCAACTCATGGTGACCCTATGTCTGTCAGAGCAGAACTGTGCTCCATAGGCTTTTCAGTGGCTGATTTGGGGGGAGTTGATTGCTAGGCCTTTCTTCAAAGCCACCCCTGGGTGGACTCAAACTTTTAACCTTTTGGTTAGCAGTGGAGCATTGTAACTGTTTGCACCACCCAGGGACTCCATGAGTGGGAATCAATTTGATGGCAACTGGTACGATACAATCAACAATAGAAAGAATAAGTAAGTTGCAGTATATTGATACTGTAGAATAAAATCCACTGCCCTCGAGTTGATTCCGACTCATAGTGACCCTGTAGGACTGAGCAGAACTGCCCCACAGGGTTTCCAAGGCTGTAAATCTTTATGGAGGCAGACTACCACATCTTTCTCCTGAGGAATGGGTGGTAGATTCAAACCGCTGACCTTTTGGTTAGCAGCCAAGTGCTTTAACCACTGCACCACTAGGGCTCCCAAAATAAAAGAATACTATTGAGCAATTAAGAAGCATGCAGTATTATACATTCCACAACATGGTTGAACCCACAGACATAATGTTGAGTAAAAGAGGTCAGACACAAGTGAGCACCTACTGTATGATGTTCAAAAATAGGCACAATTAATCGATGGTGATAGGAGTGGTTGCCTTTGGAAGGAGCACTGACTGAGCAGTGTGGGGGCATTTAAGGAGCTGAAAATGTTCCATCCCTTGTTCTGGGTAATGATTACATGGGTATAACCTGTACACTTAGGATGTCTACACTTTACTGTGTGAAAGTTATACCTCAGGAGAAAGATAATAAATAAGGCACGCCTAAAAAAAAAAAAATTTTTTTTTTTTTTTTTTTTTTACAGAGGGGGAAAACAAAAAGAATACAGAGAATTAGCCAGATCTGGGTGGTGGGGCGAGACGAGTGGGGAAGGCGAAGAAGGCGAAGGAGAGTCCTCCCAGGAGGAGGGAACAGCATGTGCAAAGAAATCCTGGAAAATGGAAATAATTTGGCTGGAGTGTGGAGTGTGGAGCACAAGAAAGGGATCCTGGCAATGAAAGGAGAACAGGCTGACCAGGGCAGGCAAGGTCCAGATCAGGGAGGGGACATTTATCAACAGTGTCCACAGGGTTCCTTGGCTTCGTGAGGGCTTCTAAAAGAACCAAGCAGAGGCCTATTCCGTCCATCCCAGGAAGGGAGGCAGGCCATTCCTCGTGCCAAAAACCAGTGAGAGCCAGGGGAATGGGGATCAACAGTAAATATGCGTGAGAGGTCTTACTAAAGGATTCCGACTCAGAGCAACCTTACAGGACAGAGTAGAGCGGCCCCATAGGGTTTCCAAGTAGCAGCTGGTGGATTTGAACTGCTGACCTTTTGGTTAGCAGTTGGAGCTCCTAACCACTGCACTACCAGGGCTCCAGGTTGCTTACTGGAGCGATGAAAATGTTCTAAAACTGGTTTGTGGTGACGGTCACAAAACTTGGTAAATTTACTAAGAAAATCATTAAATTGGACACTTGAAAGGGGTAAGTTACATGATATGTAAAATATACCTCAATAAAGTTATTTTAAAAAGAATCAAAGGCAAGCCCTCCCCTCTTCTTGACTATCCCTGGCCTGGGAGTGGTCCTCTGGGTCTTTCTGGCCTTCTCCTCCATTCAGTCTTGCTCTCCCTTTCCTTCGCTCACCAGTTGCCTGTGTTTTAATTATGAGCACACTCACGCCCATCCCTTCAGACACCTCCTGACAGCTCTCTAAGTGGACTGGCAGTGATGTCCCCATTGATGAGACAAGGACACTGAGGCCCTGAGAGGGGAAGAAGGGATAACTATCATGCCTAGGTGACTGCTACCTGTGCTCTCAAAGGACCAGAGAATGCAGGGTGGTTCATTCCCATTTCACAGAGGAGAAGGTTGAGGGCCTGAGAGAGTGAATGCTCAAGGCTTCATAGTCAGGGGCAGATCCTGTGCAGCCTTGACCTGCCAGGACCAACAGTCAAGTCACTGGAAATGGGAGGGGCTGCATGTGAGGGCTGTCTGGGCAGCAGCTGGGCTGAGGGGTGGGCGGTGGGGCCGAGAGTGGGACAATTCAGGGCTGGGGCGGCAGCTGTCACTTACCACTTCTTGCCACTGATCTCATGCTGCTGCACCGTGTAGCCAAAGAAGGCGGTACTGGGGCCGGAGATGACCCGGGGCCTCCTGGTGTCCATGTTGAAGGTGTCTGTGAACCCTGGGGTGGGGAGAAGAGATGGGAGAGTCAGATGGGTGGAGGTATGGATCCCAGGGGCATGACTGGCCCCACCTGCAGGTTGCCTACCTCAGAGGGTCTTGGTTGTGGGGGTGTTCTTTTCTCTCTTTTGGGGGAGCCCTCAAATGAGGTGGTTGACATAGTCCCTGCCTTGGGGAGCACACAGTCTGATAAAAACCAAACCCCTGCCATTGAGTCAATTCTGATTCATAGAGACACCATAGGGTTTGCCAAGGCTGTACATATCTACGTGGTTTTGAGCCACCAACCTTTCCTTTAGCAGATGATCCCTTTAGCCACCATGCCACTAGGGCAATCTGATACCAAAAACCAAAACCAAATCCAGTGCCGTCGAGTTGATTCCGACTCATAGCGACCCTATAGGACAGAGTAGAACTGCCCCATAGAATTTCCAAGGAGTGCCTGGTGGATTCAAACTGCTGACCCTTCGGTTAGCAGCCGTAGCACCTAACCAGTAAGCCAACAGGGTTTCCTGGGCAATCTGATAGGGGAGGCATATATGGGAGACTCAGTCCCTCCTTCAGAGAGTTCCTGGTCTCAGAGGGAGAGACAGCCTGTGTGTCTCAAAGGAGCCACAGCCTCTGACCTGGAAGAACCCATGGTCTGATGGGGGAAACAACCTGACCCGGAAGAACTCTTGGTCTGATGGAGGAGACACAGCACCCACTCTTAGGGAGACACTAGTCTGAGAGGCGAGACACTGCCCCTGTCCTGGGGAAGCCCAAAGTCTGCTGGACAGTCAGGCACAGACACGTGATTCAGACAGAAATGACCTGCCCCGGAGCAGGGGCTACTGCTCCCAGCCACAAAGGGGCCAGTCTGAGCCCTCTGTGACCCCTTGAGAAGCCATGCCCCCTGAGGCCTGGTCCTTCTTGATACCTAGGGATCCCTGAGTCCCTTCTCTGTGGCCCCCTTCCTCCTCCATCTTGCTTTCCTCCGGCTCTGACCTCCCAGCTTCTGTTTGTCTCTTCTTCCTTTTTTTCCCTCTTTCTTCTTCTCTCTCCTCCTCTTCCCTCTCCTTCCTCTCTCCCCGCAACCCCCATCTTTGCCTGCTAAGGGCTCAGGAAACTGGGTTCCCACCTCTGGGGCTGCTGGAAACGGCCTCCTTGGGCACCAGTTTGCAAAGCTCTGTCTGGCTTTAGCAGGGGCTGCTGCTTGGCGAGGTCCAAATCTGTCCCAGAAACACATTTGCATGTACACACACGCACACACATGTGTGCACGCACATGCACACACCTACCCTGATGGAGGCAACGCTTTACCTGCCTACCTGGCACCCCCTGGAGCCGAAGTCCTCCCCTTCTTGCATCTGACCCCAGCAGGGGGAGGTGGTGCTGAAGGAGAGGAAGGCGTGTTGTGGCTGTTGGGGAAATTCAGACCCAGCACGGCTCCCAGGCCGGCAGGAGGGTGAAGATGAAACCATAAATCGTGTCTCCGGGGCCTTCTCTACCCTTGTGTCCTCTACCAGAGGTTCCTGAGCATCCACAGCCCTTTCAAAACCTGTCAGATCAGATCACACCTCAGCTTGATACCCTCCAGCAATTTCCCGCTCCACTCAGAGTCAAAGCTGAACTTTTTACTTGGGCCTACAAGGGCCTGGAGCCCTGGTGGCACAGTGGTTAAGAGCTATGGCTGCTAACCAAAAGGTGAGCAGTTCAAATACACCAGCCGCTCCTTGGAAACCCTATGGGGCAGTTCTACTCTGTCCTATAGGGCCACTATGAGTTGAAATCAACTGGACAGCAATGGGTTGGATACAAGGCCCTATGCGATTTGACCCTGTTACCTCTCACTTCTTGTTGCCTGCCCTCTCCCCTCAGCCTTCTGCTTGGCCACACTGCCCTCCTTGCTGTTTCTGGTACCTGTCACATGTGTTCTCTCCTCTGGGACTTGGCCCTGGCTGTTCTCTCTGCCTGGGATGCTCCCCCCTTTCTCACCCAGCCAACTCCCTCATGCCATTCAGGTCTCTGTTTCAATGCCGCCTTATCACCGTTACTGCCACCCTCTAACCCCACTGCCCTCCTTAATAATTTTTCCACACAGCATTTACAGCAGATTAATTACATATTTATTTTATTGTCATGCAGCTGATACTTTATAATAGTCTTATATCCTCTAAGCTTCAGAAAATGCCGTTATAGCCTCACCACTGTATTCCCAGTGCCCCGAATAAACATCCAGCTCATAGCTCTTGGTCAATAGATGTTGGTTGATTAGATGATTAGAGAGCAGGCTGTCACTGGGCTGGGCCTCCTTCTCCCCTCAGTGAGGAAAAGCGGTAAGAGAATTTCCTGAGCATTTATATGTTCCTATCTAGGGACCCCCTTGGCTGCTAACTGAAAGGTTGGAGGTTCAAGTCCACCCAGGGGCACCTTGGAAGAAAGGTCTGGTGACCTACTTCTGAAAAGCTGGCCATTGAAAACCCTGTGGTGCACAGTTCTGCCTTGACACACATGGGGCTGCCATGAGTTCGGGCCTCCTTGAGTTGGAGTTGATGTTACAGCACCTGTTTTTTTTTTTTTTTTTTTTTTTAATTCTACCTGTATAACCATTAATCTTACAGTAATTAGTTAAATCTCACACCAATATTATCATGCCTTAAATAACTTGCTCAAAATCACTCAGCTAGGAACAGATTAGAGCAAGGCCATGTTCAAATAGCTTGAGGTGCTGGAGGATGTGTTACCCCTCCCTGGGAGGTCAGCTTTCATAAGAAGGACCCCCGGGGGAGAAGCGAGGATTCTTTTCAGGAAAGGAAAGGGCAGATAAGAGATAAGTACCTGCCCTCAGGTACTGCCTCCTCCGTCTCTGGGTTCCAGTTGGGGTGAACACATGGGAGAGAACGTAGGCTGCACTCCTTCCTGTAGCCAGAGGGAGGCGCCCTCATTTGGGGCTCTGTCTAGGGCTAGTCCTGCGTCCTCTCCCTATTCCCCCACCCCCACCAAGCTCACTCAGGACTGGGTTAGCGCCATCTGGCCACAAGGAGGAGGACAGAACGCCAGGGCATTAAGTTACAAAGTGCTGGTTTCTTGCCCTGAGTCTGCATTTGCTTTGACCAAACCGAAACAACCGAGAATGGATTTCCTAAAAATGAAGTGAAGCCCGTCACTCTGACCCCAGCTCCCGACAAGATCTGTGGCCGTCCCTCTGGTGGGAGATGATTTTCATGCTCAGAGAATGTACTCTGCTCAAAGATTTATAGCCCCCAAGACCAAAAAAAACAAAACAAAGTTGTTTTTGAGGGGAATCAACAGGCCGGTTTCGGAGGCGCTGCGAGCCTGGCTGGGCAGCTTGCCACATTTCTGCTCTTGTTACTGATGACAGAGGAAAAAAAGCCCTAATTCCCGGCCTGCTCTCGTGGACTGTGGCCAAAGTTACATTAGCTCCTGCTTCTTTCTCAGAATCTCTTATCTGCCCTTTCTAAAAGGCGTGGGTCAGGCACCAAAACCATGGCAACCTGCTTGAGTATCACTGGGGGGCTCCTGAGTTCTCGAACCCGACTCTCTGGAGCTGGACCACCGGGCTGGGCAGTCACAGTGTGGCTGCTGAGGAATGCTGGCCACTCACGTCCACACCTGCAGTTAACTCCACGGTGTCATGGGATTGTCTGCTGAGCGTCCATGCTGTGTGACCCATTCTCAGTGTGGCCAGGAAGGCCTTGTGGGGGAAAAATCTGACCAGTTGCTCCCTTACTTACTCCCCTCCTCTCCCAATCACTTCCAGGGCTCTTAGGAGAAAGCCTAAGATCCTCTCCACAGCCCCAAGGCTCTTGGAGCTCCCCCAGTTCACCTCTGGCCCCCTGTGACCCAGGCACCAGGGCCTCTTCTGCGGCCCCGCCTCACACACATCTTGCTTGTACCACCTTGGGGCCTTGCGCAGCCATTTCCTCTGCCTGGGCCTCTTTGATAAACTTTCCATTGTCGTTCAAAACATCACATCACTACCACCCCCCATCCCTATACTGAGATCACGTCAGATCTTGCTTAATGATCTGGTCATTGCCTGTACTTCACTTACTGGTGACGCTGGGCTCGTTACTTCTCCCTTTCAGGTCACAGTTAGGAATGATATATTGAAGGGTGTGATTATTTGATGACGACTCTCCCCATCAGGACCATGGCTCCATGAGGGCAGGATCTGTTTGCTCAGATTTTGGGTGCTATTTGTTACACAGCATTATTAGAGCAATAGATAACTGATACAGCCTGGCTTTTAAATGATGGACAATCAAGGAGGAGAAGGAAGAATTTCACAGGGGGATTGGGCAAAGACCTCAGAAGGGAGGCTGGGGACCTGTGGGGACTCATGGTCTTTGGGGTAGTAATCCAATTGTTCTCTTCTCAAGGCCTCATGGGGAAAGCTGGAAGTATATACCCAAGAAAACTGAAAACATATGTCCACATATATGCCATCCAGGGAATGACAAACACTGACAGACAGACAGGCACCCACCCAGCATGAATTCCAGGCTCCTGAGAAGGTGCTGTGCAGCAACAGAGCCTACATAGAAGGAGGGTTCTCCTTCACCTACTATTCTTCCCTTGTGCATGGGGTCGCCATGAGTCAGGGGTCGACTCGACAGCAGCTAACAACAGCAGCAGCAACAACAACAATTGCCATGGCACTTGAACTTCACACCAGACAAGTTACCACTGGGTCAAAAGTGGTATGTAGCAAATACATTATCAGGGAGTGGTAGGTTATTAGGATTTTGATTTTAAGGGTAAGCAGAGATCTTAACGATCAAATAGTCTAGTGGTTTACAAACTTCATTTTTCTGCAGTGAATCCTACCTTTTTGAACATAATCTATACATGAAAAGCAGACACAAGAGATTGATGTTGGGGCCAGAGGTAGAGGTTAGCTCCTTATCCCCGGTGGCAACCCTGAGACACCTTCTTGGAATCTTAGGGTTTCCTGGAACACACTCGGAAAACTACTGGATCTGTTTTAAGATCCTTGTTCTTGTAAGTGTGAAAACTAAGGCCTAGAAGGCACTGAAGGTTTGTTCGAGGTCACCAGTATTTCTTCATGTTCATCTTTATTCTTCACTACCCCTTCTGTAGAACCCTCCTCTTCAGTCCTTAAGGGTCCTTGGGTGGTGCAAATGGTTAAGTGCTCAGCTACTAGCCAAAAGGTTGGCAGTTCGAACCTACCAAGAGATGCCTCAGTGGACAGGCCTGGAGATCTGTTTCTGAAAGGTCACAGCCTTAACAACCCATGGAGCAGTTCTACTCTACACACATGGGGTCACCATGAGTTAGGGTCCATTCAAAGGCAACTAACAATAACAACAATGGAGTCCTTAAACCAATAAACTTCTCTTTGGGGTCTCTGATGCTCCAGGCTCCAGGTCCTGCAGATAAGGACACCAAGGCGGTAAGACATGACCCGAGGCATTCGAGAGGGTCTTAGTTTCCTAGAGCTGCTGTAACAAAATCCTACAAAGTGGAGATCGTATAAGAATAGACATTTGGTGTCTCACAGTTTTGGAGGCCAGAAGTCCAAATTCAGGGTGTCTACAGGGCCATGCTCTCTCCGAAGGCTCTAGGGGAAGATCCTTTCTTGTCTCTTCAAATTTCTAAAACCCACAGAATTTCTTGGCTTGTAGCTACAGCCTAAATCCATCTTCTCATGGCCATCTTCCCTGTGACTCTGTGTCTCTTTTCGTCTTTTATAAGGACATCACTCAGGTTGGATTAGTACTCACCCTATTCCAGTAGGACCTCATGCTAACTGGTAGCATCTTCAAAGACCCAATTTTAAACAAGGGATTAGGGCTTCAACAAGGAACCCAATTCAATTCATAACAAAGAATCTACAGGTGGCCAGTTGGGCCAACAGACATATCTGTAAGTTAGAAAAGCCAGAAGTCAAGTCAAAAGAACTTGGGTTCAGGATTGGGCGATCTGGGTTCTGGTCTCAGCTTTGTCACTAACTTGGCTGTGTGTCCATGCAGAGTCACCACGACTCTCTGGGCCTCAGTTTCCCCATGTGTAAAATGAGAATGCTCAGCTCTTTGACATGTATGAGCCACCCGAGGCACACATCGATAGTCTCTTGGGCAGACTTGCAGCCAGCTCCCAGTTGTAGGCACACCAGCATCTGTCTTGAGTCTCCGCAAACAATTTAGAATTCGAGGCCAACCAGTGTGGAGGAATGCAAACTCATCTTAATGTTGGTCTGAGCCAAACACATTTACTAAGGGAAATCTCTAGGCAAAAATGATAATATTATGCATTCCCAAGCCAAAGGAAAGGATTAAAAGAAAATTGTCATCGAATGTTCTATATTACCCAGGCCCCAGCTCCCTCTCCCCTTGCTGGAATCATGGTGACTTGGCCTCTTCCTTCCCTGGCTGGGGCTTCTGGGCACACCCAGATGTCAGTGAGATGGAGGCTGTGGTGGGGGCCCAGGAATATGGTCACCTTTCCACGGAAAGCCCAGCCCAGGAGCTTGACCTCAGCGAGGAGTGGTCAGGCCGGCAGGGGCTCCATGGTTCTCTGCAGACCCCTCTCATTTAAAAATGGTGGCTGCCAGGATGTGTACACTGACTTCTTGAGTACACAACTAAGTGTCTTGGAATAACTGAGGTTTCTCTCTCCCTGGCGTCTTCTGAGAATAGGAGCCATGGTCATCTTGGTGGGGAGAGATGGCTGGAGGGCAGAGAGCCAAGGTCAGAGGCCAGAAGATGGACTACTGACTCTAGGAACCTGTGTGTGGCTGGGACAGCTGGCTCTAGAGCTTAGAAAATGGAATGTTGAGGTGTAACACCCACCTCCTGCCAGCTAGGACCTCCGTGACAAACAAAACTAGGCTGGGTATTGGGAGACCTGATTTCGCTTCTAGGTTCTGCTACCAACTGGCTGTGTGACCTTGAACAAGACACTCTCCCTCTCTGAGCCTCAGTTTGCCCTTATATAAAGTAAGGAAGTTGAACCAGGTGGTCTGAAAACCTTTACAGTCCCCGTGAAAGTGCCTCTCTTCCTCCTGGTTCATTTCCAACCCATCTCCCTTTAGAGGGGGAGAGGCAGATCAGTGCTGGGGGAGCACCTGAGGGTGCAGGTAGATGACCACCCCACCTGCAAGTCTCTGTCAGATTGGCTTTCTGGACTGAGGCCACTCCTTCCCTTACCTCCAGCACTTGAAACAACACAAGTGTCCCTCAAACCCACTCCCAAGAGCTCAGCACACAGGGGGGCCTGCCCTGCTGCTAGAACTGGGAGCAGAGGGCTGCTGCTGCCAGGCCAGTTCTTACCACCAGGCCCTGATGCCCTCCTGGGGCTTTAGAGCAAATCTGCCCAAACTGGGGTATCTCCAGGAGAGGGACCAGCCTCTCATCTATACTCTTGCAAAGACCTCCTGTTTTCTAGCTTCTCTATAGAGCATTCTGCTTCCTTACAAAATGAGTGCCCTTCTGGAGGCAGCTTCTTGCCTGCCTGATAAGTGGCCATTATCCCATTGCCTTCTTCTCTGATGGCAACGCTATGGAGTCCGTCTTCCTTCTTTATGTCCCTCCAACCACTAATATCACCTGCCACCATCTTCCTTCCTTTTCCTTCCCTCTGCTGAAGAAGCATGTGATCCCTGGGTGGGACAAACGATTAAGCACTTGACTATTAGCTAAAAGCTTGGCAGTTTGAACTCAGCCAGAGGGGCCTTGGAAGACGGGCCTGGCAATCTGCTTCTGAAAGGTCACAGCCTGGAAAGCCCTATGGGGCAGTTCTACTCTGCACACATGGGGTCACCATGAGTCAGAACTAACTCCACGGCAACCGATTTGGTTTTGGTTTTTGTTGAAGAAGCAGGAGAGAACTTTGTCTCCGGGTGGAGTCTCTTGTCCTCGGCTTCTCCAGCCTCCAGGCAGGTCAGGACACCTCTCTGGGGGAACCTGGTGTGTGCGTGCGTGCGTGCATGCGTGTGTGTGTGAGTGAGTGTGCATGTGTGAGAGTGTGTGTGTGCACATGTGTGACAGTGTGTATAATGTAAAGGGATAATCAGAAAGGAAAAGATGGGGAAGGGTAAAGGGAGGAAGGAATTCTTTTTCCCAGTGGAGTCCAGAGAAAGGAGGGGGCTTAAGGAGTGGGCGGTACCTTGCATTTGAAGGGCCATCTATCCCCAGGCTGGACCAAGAAGGGACTGGAGAGGGAATAAAGCCTGAAGGCTTCCATGGAAAGACGTCCATCATTCTTCCCCATGGTGTGAGCATACCACCCGTATCCTAGTGAAATCTCCCAGGGACATTATCTCATTTGGGAACCAGCACGTCCCTGTCCACACCCACTGCTGACTCTGGCAGCGGGCTGCTCCGACAGCTCCAGCCAGTTTCAGGGAGGCTGGGGCCAGAATGTTCACCCTACCCAGGAGGTGAAGCCTGGTCAGTGTATGCTTCTACGTCCTCTCGAATTTTTAATGTGTAAAAATAGTACCCACCAGGAACAGGAAGCCTCTTCATAGGAACCACGAGGGGCTGCGCCTCATCCTGTGATTTCTAATTCCCACTTTAGCACTGAGAGCCGGGAAGATGCCCTTGCATATGTGCAGAGGTGTTAACTGGGAAAGAGCCTTGCATTACGGTCTTATTTGGTCTTTCCTAGTGGCTTCTATTTGTGGTCAACTACTAACCTAAAGGTTAGCAGTTTGAACTCACCCCGGGGCCCTGCACAAGACAGACTTGGCAATCTGCTTCTGTAAAGACTAGAGCCAAGACCCTATGGCTGTCAAGTAGAACCCTATGGAGCAGTTCTACTTTGTAACACATGGGGTTACCATGAGCCGGAATTGACTCAATGGCAAGGGGTTTGGTTTTTCTTTTTAGTGGCTTCTAACATACGGTCTACACATAAGGAACACCATCAGTCTCACCTCTGAGCCTTTGCTCTCAGTTTCCCCCACCTATAAGCCTTCTCCTACTTCCTGGCCCCTCTTCTGCAGCCACTCATACAGTGGGGCCCTGTGCATGTCCCACTTGCCCTGTGAATTCTTCCCCTGCCCCCAACCCTAAGTCTCTTCCCAACTGTCCTGAAATCGACCTGACCCTCCCCAGCTGTGTGCAGAGTCCAGGGCACAAGGACAGTGGTGTGTACTGCGCCTCATCCCCTTGGTTCTTAGACTAGCATTACAAACAGTAGGCACTCATCAAATACTAAAGAGATGCGTGAGCATGTGGTTTCTTGCGAGTGGTGAGTCTCAATGTCGGAAGTTTTATCCCTACTGACAAGGTAAGGAATCGGAGACTCCAAGACGGACTTGCCTGTGGCCCAGAAGTGTCTGGTGCTACGGTCTCACCCAGCACCCCCCCCCCCACTGCTTCCCCAGGCAGGACACCCTTCACCCCTTTTGAGTGTCCCTGTTAAGGCCAGCTGGTTCTGTGAGAGGGTTGGCAGGGCAGGAGAACTCTCATTGGCGGGATCGGATGAGACACTCTGCTCACACCCAAGATGACTTTCCACCAGCTGGACTCCGAATGGTTCTGTTTTCAAAACTTTTATTTGGGTGGAAACACCCGTCTGTCATTTTGCCATATTGTGGTGGCTTGCACGTTGCTATGGTGCTGAAAGCTATGCCATCGGTATTTCAGATACCAGCAGGGTCAACCATGCAGGTCCCCCATGGAGGACTAGGAAGAAAGTCCTGGCAATCTACTGATGAAGGCTCTATGGATCACAACAGAATATTGTCCTATATAATGCTGGAAGATGAGCCCCCTAGGTTAAAGGCATGACACAAAAGCTGCAACAATGGACTCAACCATACCAATGATCAGGAAGATGACGCAAGACTGGGCAACGTTTTGGTCTATTATACACAAAGTTGCCATGAGTTGGAGTTGACTCGATACCAACTAACAACCACGTTGGAAACGCTATGCTAACCTCACCTTTGGTGCCCAAACTGAGACTCTATTAACCAAGTCAAGGGGTTCTGCACCCCTCAACTCTCTGCCCTGCACAGTGTCTGGCACACAGCAGGCTCCCAATAAAGTTGAGAAACAAACACATAAATGAACAAAGGAATGAATGGATGAGCGTAATGAGTTTATCAGAACCCAGTGTTCCTCCAAGAAGGACAGTAGGTGAGACACAGGACAGCCCTCCCTTTCCCTATTGCCCTCCATCAGTTCAGCCTCCTTGCTCCCCAGCCAGGCCCTGGTGTGTCCTCATGATCCACGCTGGGTACCTGGGACCTTGGAGCCCCTCCCTGGCCTGCCAACCTGCTCCCCAACTTTAGTCTCACCCTCTCATCAAGAAATTTACTTGTTTTCTGTCCCATTCCCTCAGTGACCCATCTGTGCTGAGGTGCTCATGACTTATCGCAAACTTCCCATGACTCTTAAGGCCTTTGCAGCTCTAGAGAAGGGAGAATTCTCTAGACCAGAAACAACCAAGCATGGGATGAGCAGCCTTACATGGTAGCGAGGGCCACATCGCCGGGGGGTTTCTGGCAGAGACTAGAATGCTGTGTGCTGGGTGGGTGGGAGAGGGCAGAAACAGAGACACTTACATAAGCACTCAGAGGGGGGCAGACTGAGAGAAGGAGCAAGTGCCAGTAAGAGCAAAGGCCATTTTTTTTGTTTGTTTGTTTAGAAATCAGAAGTTGCCAATGCGCTGGTTAAGCAGATGTCAAGCTTATGGAAAACAGGCCTAAAAATTGAAAACAGCAAACACCAAGTGAAAGCTGCTGCCATTAGCATTGTTTTTCCTCCTAGCCCTAGAGCGTCATCTCGTGCCTTCAGAGAACACACGGGTCACACTTCCTTCAAGAATGAAACTCATTGGTTCAGGAAAGCCAGCACATTTGTCTGTCTTCTATCATTTATCCTTTTTCCTAGGCAGGAAAACTGATCAAAGCAGACCTCCTTCCTCAGGCTTCCAAGAGCTGCTACGAAGGATGTGAAAACACACCACGCTGGGTGGAAAACTGGAGCCAGGAGCCGTGACCAGACATACACATACCTGCAGGGTCTCGCCAAGACCATGATCTGCTGAGTGGACTGGGCCTGACTGCTGCCTTCCTCCACTCCCCTCTTGATGGCCCAGGCCCCTGAGAACCCCCAGATCACATCCCCGTCCAGCCCAGCCCTGCCCTCTGCACCCTCCATCAATCATTCAGCTGCCTATAGGCCATGTTCACTTGGATGTCCCGTAACATCTCACACTTCACACAACCAAAAAGGAACCCTAGACTTTCCCTACCAGACTTCCTTTTCTCCAAGCCTCCTCATCTCAGGAAATAGCATCACTACCCACCGGCAGGAGAAAGATGTGGCAGTCTGCTTCGGTAAGGTTTATAGCCTTGGAAACCCTATGGAGCAGTTCTACTCTGTCATACAGGTTGGAGCCCTGGTGGCGCAGTGGTTAAGAGCTTGGCTGCTAACCAAAGGGTTGGCAGTTCAAATCCATCAGCTGCTCCTTAGAAACCCTATGGGGCAGTTCTACTCTGTCCTATAGCGTCACTATGAGTCGGAATCGACTTGACAGCAATAGGCTTTTACGAACTCGACGGCAAGGGATTTGATTTTGATATCTACCCGATTGCTCAAGTCAGAAGCCCAGACGTCGTTACTCACAATTTTCCTTCACTTCCCATCAGCAAGTCCTGCAGATTCTATCCCCCGACTTCCTCTCAAATATATCCACTCTTCTCTATCTCCTGGGCCGCCACCCAGACCAAGTCATCCTCATCATTTTGTGCCTGGGTTTTTGCCAGAATCTTCTAGCTGACCCCTCAGTCCCGCTCTTGCTTAGCTTCAGGCTGTGCCCTTCGCAGCGCCCAGAACGATCCTTTACGTGCCAAGTAAATCCTGATGCTTTTCAGCCTAAAAGTCTCAGGGGCCTTTCCATACCATTTAGAATATTCCAGACCTTTCTCCAAGGCCGAGTAGGCCCTGTAGAATCTGCCTTCTCCCGTGCGACCATCTTCATCACTGCCTTCCTCTCTGTTCCTCAAACAGAACAAACTCTTTCCCACCTTGGAAGCCTTTGCACTCACTGTCCCCTTTGTCTGGAGCAAACACTCTTACCCAAGATCTTTGCTTGCCTGGCTCCGCCTCATTCTCCAGTTTTATTAATGTCACAGCCTCTGAGAGGTCTTCTCTGACCATGCTGTGATGAACCCATTATTCTCCTTCATAGAATCTGCTTAATTTATTTTACAATTAAAATCAATACAGAGTTATTGGCTTTCTTGGGCACTGTCCCCCTCACACAGGACTTTAAGTTCCACAAAGGAAGGGACCAGTGGTGTGCTGGAGTCTGCTCAAGGGAGCCAATTGTATGCAACCTTTCTCATTCACTGATGTCAGATGGGTAGCTTGAAATTCACCATAGAGTATTTACACCATGATGCCTAGGAAATCCGCCACCTCTCTACCAGTTTGCCTGTCTGTCAGTTTGTCATACTGCGATGCCTTGCATGTTGCAATGATGCTGGAAGCTATGCCGCTGGTACGGTGGACAAGTTTCAATGGAGCTTCCAGATTAAGACAAACTAGGAAGAAAGACCTGGAGATCTACTTAAAAAAAGCAACCCATGAAAACCCTACGGTTCACAACAGAATATTCTTCAGTATAGTGCTGGAAGATGAGCCCCCTAGGTTGGGAGGCACCCAAAATACACAGTGGCTACAACAATGGACTCAAATATACCAACAATCATGAAGATGGTGCAGGATCAGGCAATGTTTCATTCTATTATACGAAAGGTCGCCGTGAGCTGGAGCCGATTTGGCTGCAAGTAACAACAATTGGCAAATGCTACAAATCAGGACCCATACCCCTCTCCACCAAGAGCCAGAGCTGGCTCCATGGGAAGAGACTGGATCTGTCTTCTCGCTTTGTCCTAAGCATCTAGAACAGTGCCTGGCACACAACAAGTGCTCAACACAGAAGGCATTGAAGAAATGGAAAAAAAAAAAAAAAAAGAATGGAAAGCTTCAGGCCTCCAAGAACCTCATGTGATAACCCCGCAGCGAGGGGCTAGTATGTGGGATACTCAGAGTCCAAGGGAGGGAGGGCAGGTAAAGTATGGAATTTGGCTTCAGAGGCCCTGATTTCTTATCCCTGCATGGTTTCTAACTTGCTTTGCAACCTTGGACCAGTTTCTTTCTCTTTCTGGGCCTCAGTTTCCTCATGTGTAAAAGGCACACACTGGACTAAATTTCTATGTCCCCATGTTGGGTTTAAAGAAGCCCATTTATGTTGTCGCTTTCTACAGCCCCACTCCCAGGGTCCCTGCACTACACAGCTGCAGGGGGCACTGTTCCCACTGTAGCTGACATGAGTTATGCAGTGCACAGCCTGCATAGCTGTACGTGGCAGCCCTGCCCACTCTGACCCTGGCCACTGACCATTTCAAAGGGAGCCCAACTGGACAGTGAGTCCCTCCCTTTCCTGACATACCACCCAGCTCAAAGTGCTCAGACAGCTTGGTTTTGGTTTTCCATCTCCTAAGCTTGTCTCCTCCTTGTCACGGATGGTAGATCAACAGCCCTGTGCATCGGGGGTTCACCCCAGCCCAGGGAGTGTTTGGGCAACAGCAGAGCAAGACAAGGTGCAGGACATGCAATTTGTGGCAGGGTTTTCCCTGGGGGGTGAGGAAGTTGGCAGTGAGGAATCAGAGAACTGCTGGGCCTGTCTGCCCCGGCTCTTTGAATGCCAACTAAAAAAGGAATTGCGGGGGCCCTTCCCTTCTAAGCCCACAGGATCCACCCTACAATGGATGCACCCACGCCCATGTAAAGGTTCTCCAGCTGCCAGGAACTCGTCGAAGATCCAGCAGAACCCAAGTTAGCTGGATGCTGTTGGCTAGGCTTGGTGAGGATGGGGGGACACTGGAGAGAGGAAGGGTTCTGTTCCCCGAGGTTATGCAGAAGTCCTTTTGGCTTTCAGTGTGTGTCAGGTCGTTATGGTTGCAAAACTACCTCAAATGTCTACCACCACTTTTAGGGCCTTAGAGGAGCCAAGGGCCCATGATTCCATCTGCCTCTGCTAGAAAACAAAGGCTTGCCTTGTGAGGTGGTGAGCTCCCTGTCACTGGAGGTATGCACACCAAGGGTGGCCACTTGTCTGGGATGTTTAGGCTCTGTTAAGGGTCCGCCCAGGTAGACACTTAGTGCTGAGCCTCTCTGGGGGCCCATGGGATGTGGGGGCACTGACGATGCAGACTCCTCCCATGTCCCCGAGTCCCTGTTTTCAGCTTCTTTCCCATATCATATGTGGTTTTATAATCAAAGTTAAGGTTCTAGCTCAGGAAATATTCACAGAAGCATAGCAACATAGCTGCCAAAGGGCTTTAGGAAACATGAAGGCCAAAAATTTATTTTAGAAGTGACTGAATGAGAGTCTTAAGAGGATACCTAGTTCACTCGAATTTAGTAGCTGAACATTAGCCAGTCGAAAGCCCTATGTGCAGGCCTTTTTCATGACCTCATGCTTAGTGAGACCATTTAGTAAGTGAGGTGTGTGGTCTGCACCGCAGGCTTTCATTTCCACATTTGTAACATTGGGGGTTGGCCCCCTTGGTCCAGCTGGGCTAAGATGTAGCTGGCTTCATGTAGCCTCTCCCAAGAAATCAGTATGGGGTGGGGTAGGTAGCAAGTCTGACATTCTATCAGTCAGGAACTCCTCTGTGTGAATTAGTTCATCAGCTGTCCTGCCCAGCAGGTCGAGCAGAGCCAGGGTCTGGAGAAGAGGGGGTGTGGCTGGAGTGAACAGTCTGAGGCAGTGTCAAGACCCGAGGTAGGGGGTGTGCTGGAAGTGGGGTAGGATGGCCTGATGCTACGCAGAGGAGGCGGGACTAAGAAGAAAGGAAGCAAATGGTGCTCACTGCCCAAGGGGTCCGGGCAGCCTTGTGGAGCATGAGGGCTGCTGATAACACGGATGGAGAAGCCCAGAGGAATATGACTGTGGCTTTTTGGTAGTGGTCCAGGGGGGCTTCCTGGAAGAAGGGACATTTTTGGAGCTGCAAGGGCCTGGAGAAAACAGGAGGCTCCTCCCCACTTTAACCTACATCCAGTGAAGACGTGGATGAGGTAGAGGATTGGGGTTTCCTCTGTTTTTCATGGAGGCTGTAGAGTTATTTGGGCTTCCTTCCCAGCAGTTCTCTGTTCTCTCACCATAACTCTCCACAGTCCCCACTCCAGGTCGCCCCATGTTCAACAAAGCTTTCATCTGGAGCTTTCTACATAAAAACTTTCTCCACCCTCATGAGTCGGGTACCTGGGCAGCCCCCTCCCCCCTGCCCCACCCCCATTAGTGATGGGGGCAAGTCCAGAGGGGCTGCTCCCAACACAATAAGCACTCCAGACACAGCAAAAGACCCTGTTACCAGGTGGAGGAAAAATGCTCTCCTCGTCCTTACCCTGAGGTGGGCTGAGCAGGAGAGAAAGTAGCCTGGACACCTGCCTGCTCTCCAGATATGCCCAATGTGTGCTAAGGGAGTCGCTGGCCCTTAGGGGACATTAACCAAGCCTCCAAGGAGAGAGAACCCAGTGCAGCTGAGATGTCATGCTGCCGATGAATAGAATCTAGGTCTGTCTTACTAAAAATCCCCCAACCAAACCCCACCCTCCCACTCTGAGGGGAGTGGGCGTCTGATCTCCCTGGGGGCAGCGAGGTGTGACCCAGCGCTCCCCATGGTGTGACGGGCGGGCGAGGTGTGACCCGGGGCTCCCCGCGGCGTGACGGGCGAGCGAGGTGTGACCCAGCGCTCCCTGCGGTGTGGCGGGCGAGCGAGGTGTGACCCACCGCTCCCCATGGCGTGGCGGGCGGGCGAGGTGTGACCCGGGGCTCCCCGCGGCGTGGCGGGCGGGCGAGGTGTGACCCAGCGTTCCCGCGGCATGGCGGGCGGGCGAGGTGTGACCCGGGGCTCCCTGCGGCGTGGCGGGCGGGCGAGGTGTGACCCGGCGCTCCCCATGGTGTGACGGGCGAGCGAGGTGTGACCCAGCGCTCCCCGCGGTGTGGCGGGCGAGCGAGGTGTGACCCAGCGCTCCCCGCAGCGTGATGGGCGAGCGAGGTGTGACCCGGGGCTCCCCGCGGCCTGGCGGGTGAGCGAGGTGTGACCCGGCGCTCCCCGCGGCGTGGCGGGTGAGCGAGGTGTGACCCACCGCTCCCCATGGCGTGGCGGGCGGGCGAGGTGTGACCCGGGGCTCCCCGCGGCGTGGCGGGTGAGCGAGGTGTGACCCACCACTCCCCATGGCGTGGCGGGCGGGCGAGGTGTGACCCACCGCTCCCCATGGCGTGGCGGGCGGGCGAGGTGTGACCCGGGGCTCCCCGCGGCGTGGCGGGTGAGCGAGGTGTGACCCACCACTCCCCATGGCGTGGCGGGCGGGCGAGGTGTGACCCACCGCTCCCCATGGCGTGGCGGGCGGGCGAGGTGTGACCCGGGGCTCCCCGCGGCGTGGCGGGTGAGCGAGGTGTGACCCACCACTCCCCATGGCGTGGCGGGCGGGCGAGGTGTGACCCGGGGCTCCCCGCGGCGTGGCGGGTGAGCGAGGTGTGACCCACCGCTCCCCATGGCGTGGCGGGCGGGCGAGGTGTGACCCGGGGCTCCCCGCGGCGTGGCGGGCGGGCAAGGTGTGACCCACCGCTCCCCATGGCGTGGCGGGCGGGCGAGGTGTGACCCGGGGCTCCCCGCGGCGTGGCGGGTGAGCGAGGTGTGACCCACCACTCCCCATGGCGTGGCGGGCTGGCGAGGTGTGACCCACCGCTCCCCATGGCGTGGCGGGCGGGCGAGGTGTGACCCGGGGCTCCCCGCGGCGTGGCGGGTGAGCGAGGTGTGACCCACCACTCCCCATGGCGTGGCGGGCGGGCGAGGTGTGACCCGGGGCTCCCCGCGGCGTGGCGGGCGGGCGAGGTGTGACCCGGGGCTCCCCGCGGCGTGGCGGGCGGGCGAGGTGTGACCCAGCCTTCCCGCGGCGTGGCGGGCGGGCGAGGTGTGACCCGGGGCTCCCCGCGGCGTGGCGGGCGAGAAGTGTTCAGAGGGTAGGAGAGTTAACGCGGAAACCTAACCAACCAGTTGCTGCCGAGTTGACTCTAATTCGTGGCGACCCATGCATGTGAGAAGTAGATTACCAGGCCTTTCTCCTGAGGAGCCTTGGGTGGCCTCTAGCCACCAAGTTTTCATTTAACAGCTGAGCGTGTCAATCATTTGTGCTGTGCCATCCAGGGACTCCAGAACTTTATTTAATGGGTATTTAAAAATTTCAAGCAAATCAGAACTTAGACTTTCAAGCATTGCTTAAAAAAAACAAGAAACCAAGCCCGTTGACATTGAGTCTGACTCACAGTGACCCTGTAGGACAGAGTAGAATTGCCCCCTAGGGTTTCCAAGGCTATAAATCTCTACGGAAACAGATTGCCACATCTTTTCCCCTCAGTGCGGCTGGTGGGTTCAAACCACCAGCCTTCTGGTTAGCAGGTGAGTGCTTGACCACTGTGCCACTAGGGCTCCTTCTAAGTATTGCTTAGGATGAAATTAAGTAGAAAGACTGAGTTGATTTAAAATCAATTTAAAGCAAATTAGGAGTTCCCAGGTGGTGCGAATGGTGAAGTACTCAGCTGCTAACTGACAGGGTGGAAGTTGGAGTCACCCAGGGGTGCCTTGGAAGAAAGGCCCAGCTATCTGTGTCCAAAAACTCAGCCATTGAAAACCCTATGGAGCACAGTCCTACTCTGACACATGGGGTCGCCATGAGTCGGAGCTGGCTTGATGGCAAGTGGTGACTGGTTAAAGGAAATTATTAAGTGAACACAGTCAAGGTGTTACACAGATACAACCACAGGCAGGTGGGCGATGCTTGGAAAGCAGGGGAGAAGGCAGGCTTTGGAGCCTGACAAGCCTGCACTTGGATTCTGGCTGTCTTATGCTGTGTGGCCTTGGGCAAGTCACTTAACTCTCAGAATTGTAGTCTCTGGAGCCAGACTGACTGGACTGTGGCTTTACCACTTGGGTGATCTTGGTAAGTGATTTAATCTCTATGCCTTAGTTTCCTCATCTCTAAAGTGAAGGAAATAACAGCACCTCTTCCCCAGGATTACTGAAAGGCTAAAACGAGTGCTCAGAACAAAGCCTGATTCACGGAAGCCCCCAGTGAATGCTAGCTAGGTTTACTACTGCTATTAGTGTTTCCCAAGCACCTCCTCCCTGCCGGATGTTTCGTTTGGTATTGGGTATTATTTCCAATTCTTCATACTAACCCTACAAGGTATTATAATTTCCATGATACATTCCAAAGGGAGGGAGTGATTTGCCCAAGGTCACACACTTAGTAAGTATCAGGGCCATTATTCGAACCTCATGTCAGTGGAGCATGCCCCTAATATGGACCCAGGGGAGCTCAGACTCAGTCTCTCCGTCTGTACAATGGGTCTCTTGTCATCTCCAAGCTACCAGGACAAATTCTGATGCTTCCCAGGGATTAAACTATAAGCTGGGATATATTGTTCAGCCTTCACCGCCTTGTCAGGGCACTTCTTGGGTACTAAATGACATGGCCAGGTTCTGCGGATTATGTCTGAATCACTACCCTGTTGTAGGGAATGAGGCATTTTAAACTTTTGCTCTACCCCCTTGATTGCTGGGAAGTCTCACTGTAAACCTAGGTCTTCAGTGTATAAAACAAGTCCTTCCCATGTCTCCTGGAGTCCTCTCTGAGTCACAGTAAACAATGCTGAGCAGCATGGGGCCGGCTGGGCTGGCCTGGACTGCCTGCTGAGACCAGAACTGTCCCTTTTTAAAGCCTTCCTCCCTTCGAAATATCCTCCTCCCTCTCAGCAACCCTCCTGCCCTGCTCACATGCAATTGGCCTTCCACAGCCACTGGCCTCTTCCTGTCTAGAAAGAAAGCCTTTAAAATGACCACAGAAGTGTCAGGTCAGAGAGAGGGCAATGCTTAACTCAAACGTGTGCTTGATTGGCTAATGGGAGGGAATTCAGGCTTCTGTTGCAAAATGGGGAAACCCTGGTGGCATAGTGGTTAAGCTCTATGGCTGCTAACCAAGAGGTCGGCAGTTCGAATCCACCAGGTGCTCCTTGGAAGCTGTATCGGGCAGTTCTACCCTGTCCTATAGGGTTGCTATGAGTCGGAGTAGACGGCAGTGGGTTTGGATTTGGTTTTTGGTTGCAAAATGGTGGGGAGATATTCACTGATTAATTCATTCATTCTGTAAATATTTATTACATGCCTACTCTAGCCAGGCATTCTTCTGGCCACTGATACATTAGTTAAGACAGTAGACAAAAATGCTTGCTCTCATGAAGATTACATTCTGTTGGGAGAGTCAGACAATACACAGGTGAATAAATAAGTAATACTGTTGTTGCTAGTTGCCAGTTACCATGAGTTGGCTCTAACTTACGGCAACTATAACAGGATGAAACATTGCCTGGTTCTCTACTACAATGTTGGAAACCCTGGTGGTGTAATGGTTAAGAGCTACGGCTTCTAACCAAGAGATAGGCAGTTCAGATCTACCAGGTGCTCCTTGGAAACTCTATGGGGTAGTTCTACTCTGTCCTATAGGGTCCTTATGAGCCAGAATCAACTCTATGGCAATGGGTTTTTTTTAGGGGGAGGGTTGGTACTATAATGTTAAAAAACCAGGTGCTGTTGAGTTGGCTTTGACTCACGGTGACCCTACGTGTGTCAGAGTAGGACTGTGCTCCGAAGGTTTTCCAGGGGCTGATTTTTTGGAAGTAGATTGCCAGGCCTTTCTTCTGAGCTACCTCTGGGTGGATTTAAACTTCCAACCTTTCAGCTAGCAGCCAAAGTGCGTTAACCGTTTACACTACCCATAATGCTAGCCCATTGCCATCAAGTTGAATCGCCCCATAGAGTTTCCAAGGCTGTAATCTTTACGGAAGCAGGCTGCCACATCTTTCTCCTGCAAAGCGCCTGGTGGGTTTGAACCACTAACCTTTCGGTTAGTAGCTGAGCACTTAACCACTGTACCACCAGGCCTCCTTGTCCTAGTGCTAAAAAAAAAAAAAAAATTTAGTGCTAGATAACATTAAATGCTTGGTAGAGACTAAAGCAGGGAAGGGTCACGGTGAGAGTGTTTACGTGTGGGTGCATGCAGGTGGAGGCTTCAAGTTCAGTTAGCAGTGCCAGGGAGGCCTCATGAGAGTGTGATGTTGGAGTAAAAACCAGGAGGAAGTGAGGGAGGTTTTCTGGGGAAGAGCATAAAGGCAGAGGGAACAGCAAGCGCAAAGTCCCGAGCTGCCTGGTGTTCTGACCCAGTGGTGTCACTAGGGGAGTTGCGGGGGGCACAGACCACACTGGGTGACACTGTCAGAGGAGGTAACACCAAAATGACAGTCTATAAAATGTGCAGTGTTTCAGCAGAAATTTATTATTTTTTATAAAAATATCCCTGTAGTTAGTTATAACTAACAAAAATCTTTTTGTAAGCCCAGGTGACATGCATCAATATACCTACAAGGTGAAAACTTGTTGCTAATTTACTTTTTGAACATTGTAATGCGCTGTGGTCAGAGCTGTCCTCATCCAACGGCAGTGGCGCTTTGAATCACGTGATTCTGTTGCATAAGCTAAAAGCACATTTTGTTTTCATTGCTGTCGGTGTTTTTATAGTGGCTGATTTTGCCAAATTTTCTGGTGTTTTAGCTAAAATATTGTGCTAATTAGCATGAGGGGGGTGATGCCATAACTTACTGCATTGGGTGGCACCAGCCTTAGTGATGCCACTGAGAGCACCCCAAGGCCATGTGAGTGGAGCGAAGAGAGCCCGGGGAGAGGAGATGAGGCGGTCAGAGAGGCAGTGGGAGCCAGATCTCTCAGGGCCTCTGACTCAGAGTAAGAAGGGGAGCCTTCAAGGGTTTGGAGCAGAGGAGATAAGACTTGATCTGACCTACATTTTCACAGGATCCCTCTGTGGCTGGGTGGAAGGGACCGAGGGGCAAGGGCAGGAGCAGGAAGACCACTTAGCCAGCTGTTGCACAAACCATGGGAGTCTTTCTGGAGCCCCTCGCTGAAGGTCGCTGCCCCCTGCCTGCCTCCTGGTCCTCATTCTCCCGCTGGGCAGAGGTGGGAAGACTGAGGGAGACCAGAGCTTTCACTGGAAGGATGATAGGGGGCAGGTGGAACTTAGAGGCTAAGGGGAGAGGGAGGAAGGCGCCTGGGTTTAAGGTGTACTAGAACGCAGACCCACACTGAGAAGCAGGGACCATCTTGTTGACAATTTCGACAAGTTGAGGACACTCGCAGGGCCTCTAGAGGGCCTGCCAGTGTCTCTGCTCCTGGCTGCCCTTACCACCAACAGCAAGCACATTCCACAGCTGATGTTTGGCTTGTGGTCTGGCCTGGCCTGGGCCTCTCCTGGGCTTCTTCTGCTCTGAAAGGCTTTTAAACTTGGAATCTGGGTTCTCTTTAAATCAGGGGCATGAATCACTGCTTGTGGGCCTGGAAAGAGGAGGAGGACTGGAGGCCCCATCCTGTGGGCACTCCCTCTCATATCCGCCACTGAGGCATGGTTATGTGACAGGCCCCCAGTCAAAAACACTCCAGGGCAGACTCACTCCCAAGCTCCCAGCCAACGTTCCAACTGCCTGAGGGACACCTTCACCTGCCCCACCAGCACCACGAAGTCAACAGGTCCAGAACCGACTCAACTTCCCCCTGCTCAAGCTTCGTCCCCACACACTCTCCTCAGGCTGGTGGCACTGCCTGTTGCGGATTGAATCGTGTCCCCCGAAACATGTGTTGAAATCCTAACTCCTGTACCCATAAAGGAGCCCTGGTGGCACAGTAGTTTAGAGCTCAGCTGCTAACCAAAAGGTTGGCAGTTCAATCTACCAGGAGCTCCTTGGAAACCCTATGGAGCAGTTCTACTCTATCCTATAGGGTCACTATGTGTGGGAATTGACTCAACAGCGACGGATTTGATTTTGGTCTTGACTAGAAGCTGAACTAGCCAAGGAAGGGCCTCCCCCTAGAAATATACCTTGAATTTGATCTTCTATTCGCCAGAACTGTGAGAAAACATGTTTCTGTCCTCTAAAGCCACCCACTTGTGGTATCTTTTTTTACAGCAGCCCTAGGGAACTAAGACACTGCCTTTTGCTGTCTCCTTCCCCTCTCTGGTGATGGGCCTATGGGATTCTGTCCCTCAGAGGGTCGCTCCTCCTCTGCTACCTCCCTGCCTCCACTCCAGGCTCTAGCACACGCTTGCCTCCATCACTGCAGGAGCCATCTTAGTGTCCTACCTGCTCCCTGTCATTGTCTTGCTGCATCCAATCCCACTCCTGTCTTCCTTCACCAGGGACCTTCTCAAAACACAGATTAGAACATGCCACTAAAAACAAAAAACAAAACTCACTGGTGTCAGGTCGATTCCGACTCACAGTGACCCTATAGGCTGTGACCTTCCCTCAAAAACCTTCAGTGGTACCCATCTGCCAAATCCACACACCTTAGTTGGTGTTCCGGTCCTCCCTCATCGGCCTCAGCTCGCCATAGCACATACTCCAGCACCCTGAAGGCCAAGCGACAGGCAGTTTGCCCAGATATACCCTCTACCCACTCGCCCTTGCTGCCAGACCTGATCTTTCTTGTATTTACAGATGATCTCTCCCCCGTCTTGCAAATCCCAAGTCCTTTATCTGTCATTCTTATTGCCCTTGCTACTTCCTCCCTTGTATTGTGGTCATTTTTTCGGAAGATCTTCCCTGACCTATTAAACCACAAGTTCCTCTTTTTTAAATTCTATTTTCTTTGTCGTTGAAAATATACGCAGCTAAACACACACCAGAAACCCTGGTGGCGTAGTGGTTAAGTGCTACGGCTGCTAACCAAGAGGCCAGCAGTTCAAATCCGCCAAGTGCTCCTTGGAAACTCTATGGGGCAGTTCTACTCTGTCCTGCAGGGTCGCTATGAGTCAGAATCGGCTCGACGGCACTGGGTTTGGTTTTTTTTGGAAACATACACCAATTCAACAATTTTTACATGTACAATTCAGTGGCACTGATTACATTCCCCCAGTTGTGCAACCATGCTCACCCTCCTTTTCCGATTTGTTCCTCCCCAATTAACATAAACTCACTGCCCCCTAAGCTTCCTAGTTAAGCTTTAGAATTGCAGTTGTCAATTTGATCCCATATAGATAGTTCTTTAAACGATGCTCAAGGCAGACGTTCTTCACTAATTAAGCTAACCTATTGTTTGAAACCAAAAGTTCCTTGGCAGACAGGACTTTTCTCATCTTTTACTCCTCAGAGCACCTAGCACAGGGCCTGGCTCATATAGTCTAAATACGTTAGGACCTCCTGGAGTCCGTGTGCAAGGAAACTGAAGACATCTATCTTGCCCTTGGAAGAAAGGCCTGGAGATTTACTTCTAGAAATTCAGCCATTGAAAACATTATGGAGCACAGACCTACTCTGACACACATGGGGTCGCTGTGAGTCAGAACTGGCTCGATGGCAACGGGTTTGGTTTTTTTAAAAAAAATTCTGCCCTTGGAGTCTCTGGGTGGTGCAAACATTTAATATGCTTGGCTGCTAACTGAAAAGTTGGAGGTTCAAGTCCATCCAGAGATACCTCGAAAGAAAGGCCTGGTGATCTACTTTTGAAAAATTAGCCATTAAAAACCCTACGGAGCACAGTTCTGCTCTGACACACATGGGGTTGCCATGAGTTGGAATCCACTTGAGTGTAACTGGTTAAAATTCTGACCTTCAGTATCTTTCCATTTACTTCGTCTGACAGCTCTTTCATTTATCCAACACTTCTAAATTGAGTACCCACTCTGGTCCTGTGTGAGGGCTAGAGATACAGTGGTTGACAAGACATGGGGTCCCTAGTCTCAGGGAGCTCCCCGTCCAGGCGGGAAGGTGCTCAGCAGTGCAGTCCTCCGCGGTGGGGAAGTACAGGTATCTTGAGATCACACAGGTGGGCCCCAAGCTCCAATGGAGGGCGTCAGGTGAGGTCTCCTGGTTATCCAGTGCTGCTATATACAATGGAAATACCACAAGTGGATGACTTTAACAATGAGAAGTTTATTCTCTCACAGTCCAGTAGGCCAGAAGTCCGAACTCAGGGCTCTGGCTCCAGGGGAAGGCTGTCTCTCTCTGTCAGCTCTGGAGGAAAGTCCTCGTGATGCATCAGCCTTCCCTTGTGTGAGCATCTCAGCACAGGAACCTCAGGTCCAAAGGACACTCTCTGTGCCCGGCACTGCTTTCTTGGTGGTATGAGGTCGCCATGTCTCTCTGCTCGCTTCTCTCTTTTATACCTCAAAAGAGATTGGCTTAAGACACTATCTAATCTTGTAGATCTCATCAGTATAACTGCCACTAATCCATCCCATTACATCATAGTGACAGGATTTACAACATACAGGAAAATCACATCAAATAACAAAATGGTAGACAATCATACAATACTGGGAATCATGACCTAGCCAAGTTGACAGATATTTCTTGGGACACAACTCAATCCATGACATAAGGCTTTCAGAAGGAAGTGGTGCCCAAGTGGAGACCTGAAGGCTAAGGGAGGAGGAAAGGGGGAGAGTGCAGTAGGGGGTAAAGGGACAGGATGAGTGAAGGCCACGGACAGTGGGGTGCAGTGGAGAAGCTAAGAGTGCTCAGCCTGGTGGGGTGCTGCAGGGGTGTGCAGTGCCAAAGCCACTGTGCTGCTGGGAGCGAGTCCTGATCCTCAGCCAGGGTCTGCTCATTCTGTTAAGGAGTCTGGAGTCACCCTGATAGCAGTGGGGAGCCACTGAGGCTTTTAAGGAGGAGCGTGACTACACAGCTTTATTTGTGTTTTAGCCTTATTTTTTTTTTTTTCTAGCTACTACAGAGAAAGGTCTGGATGGATGAGGGCAGGAGGTATTGGCAGGAGTCCAGGAGCAGGCTTTGTGGTTCTTTGGGGAGGACTGAATTTCGGGCAGGAGCCCTCCTGCTGTGCCCTGATCCTGGCTCCCCTCCACCTCTGTGGAGGGCCCCTTTCCCACCCAGTCTGGGCTTTGTTTACCCAGAGTCCCATCCCCAGTTAGCTGCCTCCTTCTTCTGAACACATACAACAGCTTCAGGGGGTCCAGAACCCTTGTGGACTTTGTTCAACCCCTGCTGGACAGACACCTCCAGCATCCCAGTCCCCCACGCCAGCCCGTCTGTTGTCTGTCTACAGGCAGCTCTGACAGGGACGCTCGGCCACATCAATCCCCTTGTAGCTTATCTCTGGCT
Organism: Loxodonta africana; assembly: GCF_030014295.1. Classification (NCBI taxonomy): domain Eukaryota; kingdom Metazoa; phylum Chordata; class Mammalia; order Proboscidea; family Elephantidae; genus Loxodonta; species Loxodonta africana. Next base: position 47,506,214 of record NC_087354.1, on the reverse strand, counting down.
TTCCTGGCTCTCCTGCTTGGGGCCACACAGTAATCAAGTAGCTTATGGCCTTGTGGGGGACACAGAAAAAGTTACCAGTGAATAATCTACCAGGTCCCCACTCATTTCCCAGCTCAGCCTCTCAGAATCCAGGTTATGGCTCCAGCCCCACCTGGCTATGGAGCCTGTGGGATTCAGGCTGGGAGGTAAACTGGGAGGCACTGAGAGTCAGGGAAACCAGTTAAACCTTGGCTTTATCACTGATTTGTTGAATGACCTCTGAGCAAGTCCCTTCCCCTCCTCTGGGTGGTGTTTTCTCTTCTGCTTGGTTGGGACTCAGTTTAGACTACACTGGTCCCTGGGTGGTACAAATGGCTAAGTGCTCAGCTTCTAAGGGTTAGGCAGTTCTAATCCACTCAGAGGTGCCTTGAAAGCAGGGCCTGGTGATCTGCTTCTAAAAGGTCACAGCCACGAAAACCCTATGGAGCAGTTCTACTCTGCACACGTGGGGTTACCATAAGTTGGAACTGACTTGATGGCAACTTAAAAAATTTTTTTTGGTGATCCTCAAATGTGGGTGCCCATTAGAATTATTAAGGAGCTTTAAAAAATACCATTCTGGGCCCCATCATGAGGACTGATGCGTTCTGCAGTGAGGCCCGAGCAAAGATTTTGTTTTAAACCGTTATTTTCATGCTCAGCAGGATTGGGACCCACTAGCCTCACTGATCACTTCAATCTCTCCCGGTATCGACTGTCGACGATTCCATGCCAGACCTAGAGGGAAGGCTGCTAAGGGCAGGTAAACTCCCCTCCCTGAGGAGTTGTCCTAATTTGAAGTGTTAGTCCAGCAGGACCACCGCAAGTATCTGAGACTGCAGACAGGCCAGCAACTCCAAGTCCTGGCTTCTCAAATGTGCCTGGTGGCCACTCCAGAGCCCAGGGTCAAATGCTCAGAGGTCTCCCAAATGGCTCTCAAAGCAGCCTTGGGGCTGTAACTGGGAACAAAGGATCTTATGAAATCTGCAGTTTAAAAACCTCCCCACAGACCCGGCCATGTGCCTTACAACTGCTCTGTGGCCACCACCTCCTCCAGCATTTTGCATGAGCCCTGCGATCCCCAAGTTCCTTGAGGGAAGAGATTGTGCCTTACTTAATTTGGATTTCCCAGTACCTGGTGGTGCCTGGGCTTAGTGGGTGCTCAACCCATGCGGGCCAGATGGACAAGCCACTCAGTTTCTTCATCCGTAAAGTGGGATCACAGTGACTTCCTGGCCCAGTGATGAGCCGGCTTCACAGGTGTGCGTCCTGTGCAGCCACTCAGGGCCCCACGCGCAGATGGGTCTCACGCTTTCATTAATGCTCCACTGTTACCGCGATGAAATCCCTAGCAACTTTTGAACAAGGTGCCCACGCTCTCATTTTCCACTGGGCCCTGGACATTGCATAGCCAGTCCCACAGGTGAGGTGAGTCATCTGAATAAACTAAGAAAAGTTGTGTCTAAAACCAATTCGTAGGACTTTATGACCACCACCAACCACTGAATATGAGGGGTTCCCTTGCCTTGTGCTCAGGGGGCGTGGCTGATTTTTGGGAAGTAGATCACCAGGCCTTTCTTCTGAGGCACCTCTGGGGTGAACTCAAACTGCCAGCCTTTTGGGTAGCAGTGGAGCACACTTACTGTCTGCACCACCCAGAGATCCACTTATGCCGTAAGTTTCCCTAACAGGTGTAACCAGTTAGGCTCCAAACCTCACCCTTGTCCAGAAGACCTTGGCCCTGCATCGTCACGTGATCTTGGGCAAATCATTCAACCTTTAGGAACCTCAGTTTCCCCATCCCTTTAATGGACACACTAGCCTTGTGAGGGCCTCTGGCCTCACCTGGCCTATCCTGACTGATGGAATGAACATGTGGGAGAGCTCCCCACAGACTGCCAGGAGCTGCACCATTCGCCCATTTCACGATTTTTCCTAGTCCGTGGCCTTCCCAAGGCCCAGTATTCCTGATCGGCAGGAAAGCAACGCGCCCTGGAAATCTGCAGGGTCAGCTGGGTGATGTGCTAGGGGGAAGAAAGCCGTCAGCGCCAGCTGCAGAGGCAGGAACCCCTTCTCTGTGTCATCTTGTTTGGAATGCTGGTGTGCGTTGCTATAGCAACTTGTCTAACTCACCCCATATGCCACGTGGAAAAACCTCTGTCTCCTTTTTTTTCTTCTTCTAAATTTCTTTTTTAAATATTTTATTGCGATTTTTGAGAAAATATATGTTAAGGATTGCATTGCATCCCCCAAAATATGTGTTGTAAACCCTAACCTTTATGCCTGTGCTTATAATCCCATTGGTGAATGAGTTGTCTTTGCTGTGTTAATGAGACAGGATTAGTGTAGGGTGTGTCTTGAGTCAATCTCTTTTGAAATATAAAAGACATTAAACAAGCAAGTGAAAGAAGCAGGAGATGGAGTAGAATAGATGCTAAGACACTTGGAGATCTCCAAGGAAGCAGAACGCAGGAGCTGAAGAGACAAGGACATTCCTCCAGAGCTGACAGAGAGAGAAAGCCCTCCCCTAGAGCCAGGGCTCTGAATTCGGACTTCTAGCCTCCTAAACTGTGAGAAAATCAGTTTCCGTTTGTTAAAGCCATCCACTTGTGGTATTTCTGTTATAGCAGCACTGGATAACAAAGACAGAATTTGGTACCAGAATAGTGGGATGCTGCTCTAACAGATACCTAAAATGTGGAGGTGGTCTGGAATTGAGTAATGGGTAGAGGCTAGAAGAGTTTTAAGATGCCTAATAGTAAAGGGGGAGCCCTGGTGGCTCAGTGATTAAGAGCTCAACTGCTAACCAAGAGGTCGGCAGTTTGAATCCACCAGCCACTCCTTGGAAGCCCTATAGGGCACTTCTCTGTCCTACCGGGTCGCTATGAGTCGAAATCGACTTGACAGCAACGGATTAGATTTTTGGAATAGTAAAAGGGTGTAGCCCTGGTGGTGAAGTGGTTAAGAACGCAGCTGCTAACCAAAAGGTCCGCAGTTCGAATCCACCAGCCACTCCTTGGAGACTCTATGGGGCAGTTCTACTCTGTCCTATAGGGTTGCTATGAATTCGAATTGACTCAACGGCAAAGACTTTAATAATAAAAGCCTAGAGTGCCTCGGAGAGCCTATTGTTAGAATTATGAATGTCAAAGGCAGTTCTGGTAAGGGCTCAGAAGGAAGTGAGGATAGCCTTAGAGAAAGCCTCTGTCATCTTAGAGAATACATATGGTGCCAGCTAGAAATGTGGAAGTTAAATGTGCTTCTGGTGAGGCTTTAAAAGAAAATGATGAACGTGTGATAGGGCAATGGAAGAAGGGGGATGCTTTTTACGCAGTAGCAAAGAACTTGTCTGAATTATGTTCAAATGTTTGGTGGAACATAAAGTTAGAACTTATAAGTGATGAACTTGGATATCTGGCTGAGGAGATTTCTAAGCAAGATCTGAAAGAGGCTACGAGGTTTCTCCTTGCTAAAATGCTTATAGTAAAATGCAAGAGGAAAGAGATGCACTTAAAAATGAACTTTACAAAATGAAAATAAAATTTGGAAAATTCTGTTGTACAAACTAAGGATGCGTGTCCTACCAAGGATGTGGCTGCACAACCTTTTGGTAAAGAAATTAAGCCCGTGACTGGTGGATCTAACCAACCATCACAGCAGAAAACCCATCAGCTTAGACTGAAAGGGACAGAGAAAGAGCAAAAGGAAAGAACACTGTCTGCCTCTTAGAATTCTACAGGCAGGAAACAGGCCAAAGGAGCTACTTCTGTTGTCCTCCAAGAAAAGAAGAGGACCATCCCTGTAGTAGCTTGGAGATCAGCAGAACAGTTGGAAGGAGCACAGGAAGCAGGGCTGCCTCGATTTCAAAGGGTGGAACCATGGCCTGCTGGGTTTCAAAGGGTGGGGTCACAGCCTCCTAGGTTTCAAAGAATTGGATCTTCGCCAACTTGGTTCTGGAGTGTGGGGCTCCTGTTCACAAGTGTCAGGTGGATGGGGCCATTGCCCAAAGCAAAGAGGGCAGGGCTGCCATGCCCAATGGGCAGAAGAATGGGGCCTGCCAGGGCCAAGGGTGCAGGATCGCCACTCAGATGGAGTAGGAGAATACCCTAAAGGCCTAAAGCTGAGGGAGTAGAGTTGCCTTTGCAGTGGGCCTTGAAGGTGGAGCTGAAATCCAGGGCTGAGGGGCCTCTACCCAGAATCCAGAGGGCATTGTCAACACCCAGTCTAGAAGGCAGGGCCATTGCCCAGATGGACTCAGAGAACAGAGGATTATTTTCAAGCCTTGAGAGCGAATGTAAATTGTTCTGCTGGGTTTAAGATTTGCTTGATACGGTTATCCCTTCTTTCCCTCCAATTTCTCCCATTTGTAATGGAATTGTCTACCTTGTCCCTGCTCTACATTACACATTGGAAACAGATAACCCGTAGTCCAAATTTCACAGGTTCACAAAAGAAGAGGAGTTTTGCCCCAGGATGGAATATGCCTAAAGTCTCATCTATTTTTGATTTAAATGATTCAGAAGATGAGATTTTGGACTTGGAGTTGATTTAAGACTTTTGGGATGATGTGATGAGTGAATGTGTTTTGCATATGGAAGAACATGAATTTTGAGGGGCAAAAGGGTAGAAGGTTATAGATTGAATCATGTCCCCCCAAAATACCTGTTGTAAAGCCTAACCTCTATGCTTGTGGTTACAATCACATTTGTGAATGGGTTATCTTTGTTATGTTAATGAGACAGGATTAGTGTAGGGTGTGTCTTGAGTCAATCTCTTTTGAGATGTAAAAGAGGTTAAACAAGCAAGAACAGGAGCATGAGATGGGGTAAGGTAGATACTAAGACACATTGAGATCTCTAAGGAGCCAGGAATCAGGAGCTGAAGGGACAAGGACCCTCCTCCAGAGCTGACAGAGAGAGAAAGCCTTTCCCTAGAGCTGGGGCTCTGAATTTGGATTTCTAGCCTCCTAAACTGTGAGGAAATAAATATCTGTTTGTTAAAGCAGTCTGTAGTATTTCTGTTATAGCAGCACTAGATAACTGAGACAATTTACACAGCAAATTACATTCTCAGTGGTTAAGAGTTCAGCTGCTAACCAAAAGGTTGGAAGTTTGAATCCACCAGCCACTCCTTGGAAACCCTGTGGGGACAGTTCTACTCTGTCCTACAGAGTCGTTATGAGTCGGAATTAACTTGATGGCAATTTTTTTTTTTTTTAATGCATGCTATTCAGTGGCATTGGTTACACTTTTCACAATGTGCCAGCATTCTCATTATTTCCACTCTGGTTGCTCTATTTCCATTAATCTAGCTTCTTTCCACCTCCCCCCTCCCCACCTTCTCATCTTTGCTCCAGGGTAACTGTTGACTGTTAGGTCTCGTTTAGATGATTGTTTAGAGAATCACAGTATTCATGGGTGATATTATTATTTTTTTCTATGAGCCTCTGTCTTTTGGCTGATATGTAATCTCCAGGAGTCGTTTGAGTTCCGAGTTTACAGGGTATCCCAGGGCAATAATCTTGGGGGTTCCTGTAGTCTCTACTGGCCCCGTAAGTCTGGCATTTTTTAGGAATTTGAGTTTCGTTCTACACTTTTTTCCCATTTTATCGGGGACCGTCTATCGTGTCCCTGGTCTGAAAGGTTAGTAGTGGTAGCCAGGCACCATCTAGTTCTTCTGGTCTCAAGGTACGTGAGGCCGTGGTTCATGCAGACTATTAGTGCTGTAGACTAGTTCCTTTTTTGAGTCATTAGTTTCCTTCTTTCTCTTTTCCTCCAGATGTGTAGAGAACAATAGCTGTATCTCAGATGGCCACTTGCAAGCTTTTAAGACCCCAGACATTACTCACCAAACTAGGATGTAGAACATCACCTTTATGAGCTATGTTGTGCCAGTTGACAAGTTGCCCCCTTAGACTATGGTCCTAAGCCCTCAAGCCCAGTAACCCAATCCCATGAAGTGTTCCTCTGCCTACTTTTGCGTGGCTTCAACCAAGCCACAGACTCACTTCTTCTGCATTACAGGATGAGGCTGCCCACCCTCAACAAGGACTGGGCTAGGGTACATCTCACCAGGGATGGCTCAGTGGTTGGACCAGGCCGGGGAGGCCCCCCTTTCTCAACTATTCCTCTGATGGCTGGTCATTGTGCAGAAGCTCCACCGTTAGCCCTTCATGTCTTTGACTTGTTAAGATGCGAATCTCTCTGGGTAGGTCACATCAAGCTATCATTACTCCTTAGCACTGCTCAGCATGAATTAATTCATTAAGGCTGAAGCTCAGAGCAAGTCTTGATTAGGGAGATGGGAGCAGAAGGCGGGTGAAGGGCAGTGCCCGGTCTGGACCCAAGGACAGGCTGGAGAGGGACGCCCTGGGAAGTCAGAGTGACCCAGAGTACTGGGCACCTGGGAGTGAATGGTGGAGCTCCTACTGGCCCTGAGCTGGGGGGAAGTGAGGAAGGGAAGCTCCCACACAATGAGGCGCAAAGTGAGGACCCTTTCTCGCTAAGCCAGCGTCAGAGAAGATACACTGTCCAGCTCTGAACTGGCCAGCCTTGGTGAGGAGGCGGCCCTGTCCCTGGGCATCCCCTGTGGGGATGGCTATTTTCAATACAGGTTTCAGTTTCCCTGAAGACCAGCTCTTTAACGAGGGGATCTTGTTTACTTTTCTATGCCTTCAAGGCCATTTCCCAAAAAGAGTATGGTGCGTGGATTAAGAGCACTGTCTTTCGAGTCAGACTATTCCGGACACCCCTTCTTACTCTATTAGCATGACTCTGAACAGACCATTTACCCTTCTCCCGAGCCTCCAGTTCCTCATCTGTAGCCTGGTGATTGCCGCAGTGACTTCATGTGGCTGTTAAAAAAACCCAGTTGCCGTAGGGTCAATTCCAACTTATGGTGACCCCACGTGTGTCAGAGTAAACTGTCCTCCACAGGGTTTTCAGTGGCTGATTTTTTGGAAGTAGATCACCAGGCCTTTTTTCCAAGGTGCGTCTGGGTGGACTCCAACCTCTGACTTTTCAGTTGGCAGCTGAGTGTGTTACCTTTTTGCACCACCGAGGTACTCCCATGTGGCTGTGGTGAGGCCTAAATGAGATGAGAGAAAGTGCCTGGCACAGTGCCTGGCATCAATCAAAAAACAAAAAAAAGTGCTGGGGAGGATAATAACTGCTACCATTCATTGAGAGCTTACCGTGTGCCAGGCACTGTTCTAAACACGTTAAGCAAATGAATCACGTATGAATCACTTAACCCACACACCAGGCATAAAGTCATTATTCTTCCCATTTTACAGCTGAGGAAATGAGGCTCAGAGGGTCACTCAGCTAGAAAAGATCTGAATCCAGGTAGTCTGGTTCCCGAGCCCAGGAGCTGATTATTACTATGGCTCAGTAAGCCTTTGGTGACGAAGGAAATGACAGATGGAGGCAGGGAGGAGAGAGGGTGTCTTCTGGGGGGTTGACTATCCTGGCTTTTTCCTCCAGGTAGGAAGGCACACATCTTATGATACAGGTCATAAGTTGTTGCTGTTGTTGTGTGCTGTCGAGTCAATTCCTACTCGTAGCGACCCTATAGGACAGAGTAGAACTGCCCCATAGGGTTTCCTAGGCTGTAATCTTTATAGGAGCAAATCGCCAGGTCTTTCTCCTGTGGAATGGCTGGTAGACTTGAGCACCAAACTTTCAGTTAGCAGGTGAGTGCTTAGCCACTGCACATCAGAGCTCCTAGGTCAAAAATACACAGTATGAAAACCCTTCATGGAATTATGCACAGCCCATTTGATTTTGGTTTACGAGATGACCAACTCCAGTCACTTTCCTCCCCGTCTCCTTGCAAATGGCAACAAACCCCTGGGCCAGGTCAGCTGAACTAAGAATTTGCACAATTTGGATTTACACGATGGGGGTGGGAGCTGTACCTTCCTGGACCACAGCCTCCTTATAGCAAGCACCCCATACTGAGGGCAGGGCTGGTGTGGCCATGAACTGGTTGTGGGGAGGGGTGGAGGGTTGGCCCTGGGACCGAAGGCTTTACAATTGTGTGTTGTGTGTGCGTGTGTGTGGTGGGGGTGTCCTTGGAGCCCACAACTGCTTTGGGGAAAAGTTTCAATGGCTCCAAAGCCTTGGTGATGGCCCGAATTGCAGTGGTTTGGTGGTGATGGGGTGGGGGGCATCAAAGTAATGAGGTTGTTGTTGTTGTTGTTAGGTGCCATCGAGTCAGCTCTGGCTCATAGTGTGCCTGTGTACAACAGAAGGAGACACTGCCCTGTCCTGCACCGTCCTCACAATAGGTGCTATGTTTGAGCCCATTGTTGCAGCCACTGTGTCTAGCTTGTCAAAGGTCTTCCTCTTTTTCAATAACCCTCTACCTTACCAGGCATGATGTCCTTCTCAGGGACTGGTCCCTCCTAATAACACTTCCAAAGTACTTGAGATGAAGTCTTTCCATCCTCGTTTCCAAGGAGCATTCTGGCTGTACTTCTTCCAAAACAGATTTGTTTGTTATTTTGGCAGTCCACAGTATACTCAATATTCTTTGCCAACACCATAACTCAAAAGTGTCAATTCTTCTTTGGTCTTCCTTATTCATTGTCCAGCTCTCACATGCATATGAGGCGATTGAAAATATGCCTTGGGTCAGGTGCACCTTAGTCCTCAAAGTGACATCTTTGCTTTCCAACACTTTAAAGAGGTCTTTTGCAGCCGATTTGCCCAATGCAATACATCATTTGATTTCTTGACTGCTGCTTTCGTGGGTGTTGATTACAGATCCAAGTATAATGAAATCCTTGACAACTGCAATATTTTCTCCATTTATCATGATTACTATAAGTAATGAGGAGCAGCAGAGATACCATTTTTGAAACGTATTAGTGCATTCTTTGAGTCTGTTTTGTAGTTGACTCTCCCTGAGTCAGCCAGAAGCCATCACTGCCAGGGGAGGATTATGGTGGCTCTTTCTCTTTACAATGGCGCTAGAACAACGCTCAACTTTGACATCCCCAAATAAGATCTTGAAGCCTATGACGAGACAATAACCTCCAAAGTCAGGCATTAGGCAGAGGTAAAAGGGCTTTTTAAATTCTCCAGACTCCCTTCTACATAGCAAGAGCCAAGGCTGCTCAAAACATGGTTTTATCATAAGCCGCAGGAGGAGAGGATGGAAGGGAAGCTCCCCGCAGCTGGGAGAGGAAGGAAGAAGGTTCCACCACAGGAGGGAAAGGACGAGGTGCAGCGAGGCCAAGACTAAGGTGAGATGCCCTCCGAGTTCCCAAAGGGCTCGAAGTCCCATGTGGGTGGGCTGGGGAAAGATGGGACCAGCAAGTAGGTAGGCATCCCATCTCTCGGGGTCCATCGTGTGGTAGAGATGGGGGTATGGTGAGGAAGTAGAAGGAGAGCTAACCTCCATCGCATCTCCTTACATCCCTGAGGACCTGCAAGTGTTGTGGAGCCGGATGATGGTAGCTGAGGGGCTGGGCTGGCAAGTTCCCAGCAGGGTGGACATCAGGGGAAGCAAAGCGACAAACACCCTCTCCTTCACTGCACCCCCACAGAACTGGACGGCAGGGCTTGGGCCTTATTAGTCTGCACATCCATGGTGCCTAGCATGGTGCTTTGTCTATACGAGGTTTTCCCCTTGAGTAGGACCCCAGCTGGTCTGGTTATGGCCCCTCTCCTCTCCAATACCTCAAAACATCCACACCGAGATTGTGGTAACATCAAGATAGTCTCTGGCGAACAATCCCTGTGTTCCCACTATGATCAAGATCTTGGGCCAGGTCTTTGGGGGAGGGACTAGGAAAGCCTAGGTTTATTTAGGACCCAGGCATGTCCGTCTCCCCTGAGCCTTAGCACTTCTAGGCTTCTCTTACGGATGGGAATTTTAAAATTATATCTCTATGCCTCTTCAGATCCCTTACTGAGTGGCCAGCATCTGGAACAATGAAGAGGATGATGATGGAGAAGAAAAATAACCGTGCTGAGTGCTTAATATGTGCCAGGCACTTTTCAAGTACTTTATGGTCATTTGCTCATCTAATCCTTGTGACAACTCTCTAAGTGCTATTATTATCCCCATTTTGCGGGTGAGGACACTGAGGCACCGAGCCCTTCAGTAACTTGCCCAAGAGCACAGAGCCCTAACTGGTAGAGCCCAGACCCATCCGAGGCAGTGTGACTCCAGGGCCTACACCCTTCTCCCCTGCGCTGTGTCTGATCCCACTTTGTGTCCTCATGGGTCCTGACCGACAACAGGTCCTCAATAAAGACTGATTTTTTAAAGAGAATTATCACCCTTACTACATATATGTTATGATAATAAATTCTGATCAGTGAATCTGCACTCTTGGAAAGTCAGCTATAAAAGTCTTTGGACTTGTTTACTTCTTTCCTCCCAGGTTTCTTGGTAGTTTTGCCCACCCACCCCCTGTGGCTGGAGCTCTGGAAGGGTAGAGGTCTCAGCAAGGACTCCCTTCCCGGTCAGCCTGTGACAGGCATGGGTCTGGACCCTCTGCCCAGCCAAAGTGTGCCGCCACCAGCAGGCAAGCTGCCCCGTAATCCTCACATTGAATCTTTGTGATGCATGAATGAGAGGTCAACATCAATCCCACCCTGGGCCCAGGGGAATGGGCACAAGGACCGCTGAGGCCTTTCCGATCTTCAGAGTCCAGCCTGACCACAGTCAGCTTTGTGATTTAAAAATATTCACCTTTTTGTTCTAAAGTACAGGCAGTCTCACTTTAAAGCCCATCCGCACTCTACGTATCCTTCAAGGCCCAGTTCAAATTATACCTCCTCCTCCAGGAAGCCTCCCTTGCTTATGCACCTGGAACTGAACCTCTCCTGTTTGAGCCCCCAGCCTTCTGACTTCTCTGCATATTCCTTGTTGTTGTTGTGCGCCTTTGAGTCAATTCCCACTCATAGTGACCTTGTAGGTTTTCCTAGGCTATAATCTTTATAGGAGCAGATCGCCAGGTCTTTTCTCCTGAGGAGCTGCTGATGGGGTCAAACCGATGACGTTTTGGTTAGCAGCTGAGTGCTTAGCCATTGTGCCACCAGGGCTCCTTAATCAGACCTTGTTCTCAGCTACAGGCAGGGCCCAGGATGCACACATGCTTGGCCCCTGCCCCCAGCTCCTTGGCAAGCTGATGCGGTTCCAACGTTGATTGATACGTTTAACGAATCCCACATTCTATGAAGTGAAACTGAACAGACATAACTCGGGAGTGCTTTTCTGCGTTTAAAGCGAGCTCTGAGTCATAAATCCTGACTTCTGAGGTCCTTTACCGTCCCCTCTCCCTGCACACAGCCCCGGCTTGAATAACAACATCAGCAACCACTGATTAAACCCGACCGTGCGCCCAGCCCTGTGTTAAGAGCGCTTCGTGCAGAGCCTCAACTTGAGGAACTCAGAACTTCTATCTCCGTTCCACAGATGAGGAAACCTGCTGCAAAGCTGCATAATCTACCCAAGCTTGCACAGCAACTGGGCAGCGCCCCCAGAATTGGAACCCAGACCCGGTTCCAAACAAAGGCTTTGCTCTTACTTTCTGAGGTCGGGACTGTCCCTAGCCCCTGAGGCAGCCGCTCTCCCTCGGGCTCTGGTGGGACCCCTTTCAGGCCCAGTAGGATCTCTGTGGTCACACAGGAGTGTATCCCATTTAGCTGTGGCTGTATCTCCTAGAGATGTGAAGACAGCTCCTGGAGTTGTCTCTCTTCCTGTCTAAATGCACCCTGAGCGGGCTCGCACGCCCTGCAGCTGGTTTCTAGATGTATCCTGGCCCGGTCGCTGCTCCTCCCCCATAAACAAACTCCCTACCCCAACTTAATGCTTCAGCACACAACTTAAACTCTGGCTCTAGGATCTAAACTGAACCCCACTAGCCAGAGGCCTTTTCAACTGCAAGGCGTCCCAGAAGCTCTGAGACGACCAGAGAGCCCACTTGTTGCCCATGGTATTCGGATCTGAATGCGGAGTGGGGGGGTCCCACCTGTGGCTCCCTGCGGGGGCTTCTGCGGGGAAGCCCCCGCAACCTCATCTGATCCCTACTACCGGCCTTTGTCCCCCCTGAGGCTGCTACAGAAGGGGCGGCGAGGCTGGGCGTCCCCCCCCCACCCCATGTCCTCCAGCCAGTCCCCAAGCGGGAGCTGCTTCCCTCCGGAGCCCGCCGGCCGCGCCAAATAGGAGCCAGGAAAGCTTTCGCTGTCTGCAGAGCAGCGCCGCTGGCAGCAGCCGCCAAGTGGCGACTGCGGCCCGGGCGCCCAGTGCAGGGAGCTGGACTCACGCTCCCTGCCGCGCGCCCGCCAGCTCGAGGTCCCCGCCGTGCCCGGACACCTGGAGTACATTAGGCGGCGGCGCGCGCCTAGGCGACGGCGACGGCGACGGCGGCGGCTTCCCTCCCAGAACTCTTTCCCTCGGATTATTGAATAACCGCATAATTCCGAGCGCGGATTGGGGCGGGGGCGATGCCCGTCCTCATCCCGGGTGTCAGGTAACGCCGCCCGGGGCCCTGGACTACTGGGTTGCGCTCCACCGCCTTCAGCCGGGCTGGCGAAAAGTCGCCACAGCCGACGGTCTGACTGCCCGGGGCTGAGCCCCGTCCCCGGCCCGAGGGACTCTGGGCAGCCTCCGGCTCCCGGGGCCGCCGCTCTCGGCCCCCAGACTGGGTGGCAGCCGAGGCGGCGCTCTCTCAGTGCGTCCAGTCCCTTTCCTCAGCCTGGGCCGCGCGCCCTCCGCGCTCTGGGGACGCCCGAGTGCCCCCAGCCGCGCGCGGGGAAGGCCGGCGTGCCCTGGGAGGTCCGCAGGGCTCCCAGTTAGACCACCAGCCCTCAGCGCTTTTCAGCTCGAGCCTTCTCAGCTCCCGAAACACACCAAACTCCGGGCTCCAAGTCGCCCCGCGCCCTTCCCTCTTTTGCGGAACTCGGCAGAGCCGCTAGACGCAGGCGGCTCTCGGGGGACCCACGTCTCCAAGGGCATCCAAGGTCCGACCCAGGGAGGTGCACCGCATCCTGCTCCTGGCAGCTGGATCTGAGCACCCGGCGGGCCAGGAAGGGACCCCAAGAGGCAAAGGGAGGTTGGGGGGGGGCGCGTACCTGGCCACAGGCTGAGCGCCCAGGCCACCACAAGGCCCCTGGGCAGGTCCATGGTCCGCGGCGCGGCGGCGGGTGCCGGGTGCGGAGCGGCAGCGGGGGGCCCCGAGCCAGAGCGGCAGCCTAGTCGGCGCGGCGCCTGGAGCCTGCACTGTGCGCGGTGCGCCGGGCTCCCTGACAGCCGCGTCTCATTCAGAGGAAGTGGGAGGGCTCGAGCGGCAGGGAGGGGCGCCTGGACATCACTACGGCTCCGGCTGCAGACTCGGCCCCTCTGCCACCTGGGCAGGCAGCGTGGTGCGACTCCTCGGTGCCATCTCCAGACCTACCTTCTCCGCCACCACACCTCTTCCTTCGGAGAAAACTCCTAGGAGCCACCTCACCCATGTAGCACCTCTCTCCCCTCTGCCACCACCCAGTTCAGAGCCTGTCCAGGAAAAGTGATTTTTAGTCCCATTTTTCAGGGAAGAGTTTCGCACAGCTGGCAGCGGTTTTGAAGGTGACCCAGGCTTCCCTTGGCCAAGGGGAGTGGAAGTCCCTTAAAAGCCCATTTTGAGACATCCCCTACTTCCCTGCACCCTGGGGTTTGGAATGTAAAGCCCTCAGTGCTTCTTCAGACACTGGAATAAATGCAGCCTCATCCCCCCACCGCCCCCCCCCCATGCCACAGAAGTATCCAGGAGGACCGGGAGGACGTGTGCCCACTTTTACCATGAAAGTGAAGCTCCTCTTTGGAGCCCAGCTGCCTTCCTTCCCAGCCCTTCCAACCACTGCAATTAAGTTCAATGCACATTAATTGTGCAAGTTCTAAATCAGGCGTGGACCACAACCCCTGGGTGTGGAGGCTGGCCTCCTGCAGGGGAGACAGCCAGGCAGAGGGTAGATGACAGCGTGTGTGGTGACAGCTGGAGTCCAGGCCTCTTCTCTCTTCCTCAGGAAGCCTTCCCTGACCCCCTCTCTGCCTCCACCAGGTCAGCCCCCCACAGACATGTTAGTGTTCTCTCTATCTTTAGTAACTCTTCTTCATTGCACTTGGTAGAGAAACTGGACAACAACTGGTGTGATTAATTTTTCTCTCCCTGTCTAGAATGAAAGCATCATTAGCGTAGAAGTGTCTGGTTTATCACTGAGTACTTAACCCCCAGCATCCAGGAACACAGTAGGTGAGTGGATGGATGGATGGATGGATGGATGGATGGATGGATGGATGGATGGATGGATGGATGGATGAATAAGAAGAGGTGGTGTGTGGGTGCACGGGGGAGGAGACTTCTGCCTGGGAGGAATTGGAAGGGATTCTAAGAGGAGGTGACATTTGGGCTGGGTACTAGAGGATGAGTTGGATTTTGAGAAGGTCCAGGTAGAGTAGTTGGCATTGTTTCTGCCTCCCCAGGAGGCATTCCTCTGTCTTGGAAGCTACCCTGGTTTTTACTTGGGTATTGTCACCTCGCCATCAGCCCACAGACCTTGGAGGAAGCTGATTCCATCCCTGGGATGTATGTGTGTGTGGGGGGGGAGACGTGTGGCTCAGGCTGAACATACCAATCTATGCCCTGGCCATAGTTTAAGGAACCCTGGTGGCACACCGGTTAAAGCACTCTGCTGGCAACTGAAAGCTCAGCAGTTCAAATCCACCAAACACTCCACAGGAGAAAGATGTGGCAGTCGGCTTCTGTAAAGATTTACAGCCTTGAAACCCCTATGGGGCAGTTCTACTCTGTCCTATAGGGTTGCTATGAGTTGGAATCAACTTGACCGCAGTGGGTTGGGGGGCCACAGTTTAAGGAAGGGCGATTTTCAGAGGGATCCTTGCTGAAAGCAGAGAATAAATACCAGAAAGATATTTACCTGTGCTTTACTGATTATGCAAAGGCATCGACTGTGTGAATCATAACAAATTATGGATAACATTAGGAAGAATGGGAATTCCAGAACACTTAAATGTGCTCATGAAGAACCTGTACATAGATCAAGAGGCAGTAGTTTGAACAGAACAAGTGGATACTGTGTAGTTTAAAGTCAGGGAAGCTGTGCATCAGTGTTGTATTCTTTCACCATACCTATTCAATCTGAATGCTGAGCAAATAATCCGAGAAGCTGGACTATATGAAGAAGAACGGGGCATCAGGATTGGAGGAAGACTCTTTAACAATCTGTGTTATGCAGATGACACAACCTTGCTTGCTGAAAGTGAAGAGGACTTGAAGCACTTACTAATGAAGATCAAAGACCACAGCCTTCAGTATGGATTGCACCTCAACATAAAGAAAACAAAAATCCTCACAACTGGACCAATAAGCAACATTATGATAAATGGAGAAAAGATTGAGGAGTCAAGGATTTCATTTTACTTGGATCCACAATCAACGCCCATGGAAGCAGCAGTCAGGAAATCAAAAGACGAGTTGCATTGGGCAAATCTGCTTCAAAGACTTCTTTAAAATGTTGAAAAGCAAAGATGTCACCTTGAAGACTAAGGTGTGCCTGACCCAAGCCATCGATCACCTCCTATGCATGTGAAAGCTGGATGATGAATGAGGAAGACTGAAGAAGAATTGATAACTTTAAATCATGGTGTTGGAGAGGAATATTGAATATACCATGGACTGCCAAAAGGAAGAACAGATTTATCTCGGAAGAAGTACAACCAGAATGCTCCTTAGAAGCAAGGATGGTGAGACTCCGTTTCACATACTTTGGACATGTTGTCAGGAGGGATCAGTCCCTGGAGAAGGACATCATGCTTGGTAAAGCAGAGGGTTATTAAAAAGAGGAAGACCCTTTATGAGATGGATTGACACAGCGGGCTTAAGTGTAACGAAGATTGTAAGGATGGTACAGGACTGAGCAGTGTTTTGTTCTGTTGTACATAAGGTCGCTACGAGTCCAAACAGACTTGATGGCACCTAAGAACAACAACAACTGTGCCCCCATGTTCTTCCAAATATAGGAGGAGAAGCCTGCGCTCCAGGAGCTAGTGATGGGGTTGAGAAGGCGAGACATAACCTCAACAACGTGTGAACCATCACACAGGGCAGCAGCACACAGGGCAGCAGCGTGTGGGTGACAAATGTGTGCTCTGTGTTCTCAGGCTGGAGAAGCTCAGAAAACTGGGGGAAGGGCTTTATGGCAGCTGGGATTTGAGCTGAGTAATAATAATCAGAATCCTTTACATCTACGTAGTGTTCAATTTATTTGTGTTTAATTTTAACTGAGACATAATTCACCTACTATAAAATTCACCCTTTAAAAGTACAATGAAAAATGAATTTCTAAAATAAAAAATTAACTTCTTAAAAATTTTCTAAATTCAATTTAAAAAAGTTTATTTGTATAGATAAAAGTACAATTCAATAGTTTTTAGTATATTCCCAAGGTTGTGCAACCACTAACGTTTTCATCACTTCATCATTCCAAAAAGAAATCCTGGGTCCATCAGCAGACACTTTCTGTTCTCTCCCTCCCCGTGACCCCAGGCAATCACCAGTCTACTTTCTGTCTCTATGGCTTTGGCTGTTCTGGACATTTCATGTAAAATGGAATCATTCACTATGTGGCCTTTTGTGACTGGTTTCTTTCCCTTAATGTAATGTTTCCAAGGTTCATCCGTGTTGTAGCCTGTGTCTGTACCTCATTCCTTGTTATTGGTGAATGATATGGTATTATATGGATATACCGTGTTTTGTTTACCCACTCATCAGTGTGTTGTTCCCACTACGGGAGCTATTATGAATAATGCTGCTGTGGACATTGGTGTACAAACTTCTGTGCGAACATATGTTTTCATTTCTCTTGTCTATATACCTAGAAGTGGAATGGCTGGGTCATATGATAACTCTGTGTCTAACTTTTAGAGGAACCGCCAGGCTGCTTTCCAAAGCAGCTGCACAATTTTACAAGCCCACCAGCCATGTATGGGGCTGCAAGTAGTGTTTCATGATTTCAGAAATCTCTTTCACAGCCATAATTTCAGCTAATCCTCACAATAGCCCTGCGAGGAATTAGATTCATTTTTTTTAGGTAAAGAGATTGTATTGGTGGGAATTCTTTCAGTTGCAAGTGACAGAAATGCAACACAAGCTAGCTTAAGCAGAAAAGGGACTGTACAAACTCATGTAACTAGGACACACAAGTTACATGAATGATTGGCTGCAGGTATGGCTGGATCAAGAGCCTCAAATGAATGATGTTACCTTTTTCTCTTAGCTTTGCTTTACTCTGCTTTCTTTCCTGCAGCAGAGAGGGTATCTCTGCCTAGCTGGAAAGATAGTGGCCAGCAGTCTCAAGCTTATACTTTACAGACTCTAAAAGGAGACCGAGCCTTCTGTCCGAGCTCCAGCAGGAAAGTCCAGGGCTTTGCTTCATACCCACTCCTGAACCAATCACGGTGTTTGAAGGATCTGCTACTATGTTTGGCCCAATCTGGGGCACGTGCCACCCTCCCCCAGGTTGGGAAGAGAAGGGTACCATGACTGACAGCCTTGCCAAAGCCACATATTATAGGAGAGAAGCTCTCTAAAGAAACCAGAAAAGGGGAGGATGGTAAAATATACTGGAGAGTCAAAATCCATCATTGCTAAGTCCACCTGAAAACTCTACATTCAAAGCAGCAAGGGATGTCTCCAAGATCCCACAGCATCTACATAGCTGAACTGGGACTGGACGCAGGTCTCTGACAGCTGACTCAGAACTCATCACCATGTCACAGCTGGACTTGGGAAAGCAGATATTACTGGCCAGGATTGCATGAGCACTGTTAGCCCAGATAGGACACTGGGGGCAGGTCCTCTGGTGGCCATTTTCAGTGCGAGCCTCTCTGCTTTGTGGTCTGGCTGCCCTGGACCCCTCTGATGGGGCCCTGGCCTCTCTAGGAAGGAGATGTGGGGGAGAGGCTATCCTCTCCAAAAGTTGGGGGCACTGATGGCCAAGGCCTCGGCTCAACCAGGAATAGTGCACTCTTCTTCCAGGAAAGTGCTTGGGGCAGCCCGACTTCCTTTCATTTTGGAGGAGCACCCTCTTCCTACATTTTCTCTGCATTTTTTTAAACGTCTGAGACCTAGGGTGAACAATCATCTTGGCTTGCCTGGAATGGAAGGGTTTCCTGGGTTGCTGGACCTTCAGTGTCAAAACTGGGATAATCCCTGGCAAACTGGGGCAAATTGGTCCCTCAAATTGGCCTTGACAGCAGCACACTCTCCACCATCAGCTGGTGGGTGTCTACCTGGGGATACATCCCACCTTCTGACTCTGTCCCCTCCAGACCACACTCACGGACCTGGCCTCCTCCCTGCAACCCTATCTGTTGGTTTGTGCTAAGGAAATGAAAACTCTCGCTCGTTTTTTTGGTGAGATAAACTTAAGTAATCTCACAGTTACTGAGAAGGCACATCTGCCAAAAAATGATATAATCAATTCCAAAGGGGGAAAAAAAAGAGCTGGAAAGGAAAGCCACCAGATTGCTTTCGTTATCTGCTGTTTGAATGACGTGTGCCACTGTACTGGGCCAGTAATGTGGGTGGTGGAAAGGTGGCCATGTGTGTCGCACACAAATGCGCTTGGAGGGCTTCCCTTGGTTTCTGTTGTTATCAAGCCAGGTTTCAGTTCTGCTAGCAAAGTAAGGAATGTTAACTTTGAATAAATGTGTTTATACCAGTAGCTTATGTTTGTTCCGGCCACTTTTTACCTCAAAGTCCAATCCAAAATGTTGGAGTAGGGTAGAGGACGCCGTTCTCCCGAATCCTGTGTCTGAGCCCCAATCTCATTACCCCTACTGAGGGTCAATGACCAGTATTTCTACCAGGATCAGGCTCTGTACACAGCCTATACGGAATCCAGAAAGTTGTTTTGTGATCTTCATTGCTCAAGCCACAAGTATGTACAGCATTCACTGTAAAGATATCAAAGGGAAGGACTAGGGCCACGACACAAACAGACACGCAGAATGGATAAAGAAATATCCCTTTGAAGAAAAATTACTTCAAAGCATAGGGAGAATAAAAATTGCCTTAAAAGTCTAGAGCTGTCAGCCAGCATCCTAGTTGAGGGGCCATTTGTGATGGAGCTTAGGTGAGCTAAACCTCTGCCATTAGATACGACTGGAAGAACCACATCACAAGCAACAATCGCAACAACAATATACTGTGAAGAATAAACAAAAGACCAGTTGACATTGAGTTGAGTTTGATTCATGGCAACCCCACCCGTATCATAGTAGAACTGTGCTCCATTGAGTTTTCAGTGGCTGAGTTTTTCAGAAGTAAATCATCAGGCCTTTATTCCAAGGCTGCCTCTGAGTGGACTCAAACTGCCAACCTTTGGGTTAGCAGCTGAGCACATTAACTGTTTGCGCCACCCAGGAACATCTGTATGAAGAAAAGCTGCCTTCAAAGGAGCACTCAGTAAGGGCTAAATGCAACTCCTGCATCTTCTTCTTAAGCCCTCAGCACAGCCTGGCTGGGCTGAGAGCTCAGGCAGAAGCCATGGGAGTTAGGAGTCTGGGTGAAGTGCACCAGCGTGAAGATGAACTTATGGAGAACTCTCAGGAAGCAGAGCTATGTCGTTAAATGGACACGTGGGCACAGTGAGGAATTCCCACAGTGCATAGCGGTCAGGCAAGGGAACAGGGAGCTGAGCCATTCAATAAGTGTCCTTAGTGAGCACCAAGCTGGGGATGCGGGGCCAAACGAGGTGTGGTCTTGCCTCCCCACAAAGCTAATCTAGGAGGGGAGGCAAACATGTACCATAATAACCAACAACAGCTTCTATTTATTGACCACTTGTTAGCGTGGATGCTCTAGTTACAGCATTTCTTTTAATCCTCGTGACAATCCTATGAGGTAGTATAATTACTATCTGCCTTTTACAGATGAAGAAATTGAGATTCAGAGAAGTAAGGTTCTAGAACTAATAAAAGACAGACCTAGGATTTGAACCTGGTCTTTCCAGATTCCAGATTCTGAGCTCCAAATCCCTTTCCTTCATTGCTTTCCAAGGCTGGGTTGTAAACTGGACTGCAATAAGGGCTATAATCGAAGTTTGAACAAGATGTCAGGAAAGGATAGAGGAGCGTCAGAGAAGGAGTTGACAACTAAGCCGGCCTTGAAAGTCAGAGTTTCTCAGAGGGGAAGTGGAGGAGGACATTCTAACTAGAGGAAACTGTAAACCTCCAAGAATCTAGGCAAAAGGACAAAAGTACTCAGGGAATGGTGAACAGCTGAGGGTGGCAGAAGTGTAAGAACAGAGTGTCTTAGCTCCCTAGTGCTGCTGTAACAGAAATACCACAAGTGGACGGCTTTAACAAACAGAAGTTTATTTTCTCACAGTCTGGGAGGCTAGAAGTCTGAATTCAGGGAGCCAGCTCCAGGGGAAGGCTTCCTCTCTCTGTTGGTTCTGGGAGAAGGTCCTTGTCATCATCTTCCCCTGAACTAGGAGTTTCTCAGCGCACGGACCATGCGTCCAAAGGATGTGCTCTGCTCCCAGCTCTTCTTTCTTTCTTTTTTTTAAATTGTATTTTAGATGAAGGTTTACAGAGCAAACTAGTTTCTCATCAAACAGTTAGTACACACATTGTTCTATGACATTGGTTAACAACCCCATGACATGGCAACACTCTCCCTTCTCAACCCTGGGTTCCCTATTACCAGCTTTCCTGTCTGCCCTTGCCTTCCAGTTCCTGCCCCAGGGCTGGTGCCCCCCTTTAGTCTTGTTTTGTTCAATGGGCCTGTTCAATCTCTGGCTAAAGGATAAACCTCAGGAGTGACCACATTACTGAGCTGAAAGGGTGTCCAGGGGCCATACTCTCAGGGTTTCTCCAGTCTCTATCAGGTCAGCAAGTCTGGTCTTTCTTTTTAGTTAGAATTTTTTCCACATTTTTCCTCCAGCTCTGTTCCGGACCCTCTATTGTGATCCCTGTCAGAGCCGTCAGTGGTGGTAGCCGGGCACTATCTCATTGTACTAGACGCAGTCTGCTGGAGGCCATGGTAGATGTGGTCCATTAGTCCTTTAGACTAATCTTTCCCTTGTATTTTCAGCTATCTTTGTCCTCCGTTGCTCCTGAAGGGGTGAGACCAGTGGAGTGTTCTAGATGGCCACTCACAGCCAGCTCTTTCTTGCTGGAAGGAGATCCATCTCCTCACTGCTTGCTTCTCTCTTTTTATTTTTTATCTCAGAAGAGATTAACTCAAGATGCAACCTAATCTTGTAGATCGTCCTGCCTCGTTAGCATAATTCCTCTAATCATGCCTCATTAACATCATAGAGTTTAGGATTTACAACACTTAGGATAATTACATCAGATCACAAAATGGAGGACAACCAGACAATTCTGGGGATCATGGCCTAGCCAAGTTGACACACATTTTGGCAGTGGGCGGGGGGGGGGGAGGACACAATTCAATCCATGACAGTTAACTTTCAGATTTATGTCCCTTCAAGGGTCGGCTCCCTCTGGTGTTTTGGGGGAGAGGGAGTTTTCCTCAAGTCTGCTCCTGAGTTAGCCACTTGGGGGCCACTTCTTTGGTCCTCTGAGTTTGATCGGTTTTAAGTCTCTTCATTGGCAGGACGAGGCGATGCGCAGACATGGCCCCCTCCCTGCAGGCTTTCAGTGTGGCAGGATTGGGGCACACACACACCCCCCTCAACAATAAATCATGCCCTTCAGATACAGTACAGTCCAAACGCATATTATGGAAGGAACCATTTCCTTCAGCGAGCATCACATGTATGGATTTTCCTGTGCATTCTGGTGACATAATTTTCTATTATTTCTCAGAGCACTGCTGGTTCCTCAGGGTTCTTTCTCCCACTTTCAGGTGATGCCTAAGACCATGAGTCATGGGGCTATGTCTCAATGCCAGGGACAGAGCCCTTGAAGGACACTCTTTGGCTACAAAAAGGCCCAGGTGAAATTTTCACAATTTCAGCTTTTTCTTTACTTTGTTGTTGTTGTTGCTGTGTGCTGTCAAGTCAATTCCGACTCATAGTGACCCTATATGACAAAGTAGAACTGCCCCAGAGGGTTTCCTAGCCTGCAATCTTTATGGGAGCAGATCACCAGGTCTTTTCTCCTGAGGACTTTCTGGTCAGCAGCCAAGCTCTTAACCATTGCTTTGGGGCAGATCAAATTCTAATGAAGTAAAGTAATTTATTATTATCCCTGACCGTTAAATTCTAGGTGCTTTTAAAGTAATTTTTTATTATCCCTGACCGTTAAATTCTAGGTGCTTTTTTTCTTTTTTTCAAGAGATAAGTATGGAAAAATAATTTTAGGTCACACTGTGAGGGATTTTTAATTCCATAGTAAAGAGGATAGTCTTCCTTTGATAGGTAATGAGAAGGCTTTGGAGATTTTTGATAAGATTAGGGAAGGGAAGGGGAGGGGAGTGGAGAGGAAGGGAGGAGAGATCCTTGTCTATACTAATCAGGAGGGTGTAAGCCCTGTCACCTTCGGACCAGTTCAAGAAAGCTCCGTGGGGCTCGCTCCGTGGTGTTGCTGCCTCAGGGATCCTCTTTAGTCCCCTGGCATTCCCCCAAGACATCGTGAACTTTTGTGTCCGTTACATGAGGTTGCATAAAGGTGCTGTATTTTTCCCACCTCTGCACCTCTGTGGGTGCTCTTCCCTCTGCTCACCGTGTGCCCTCATTCCCCAGCCCTTCTGCCCTCTGGGTCAAATCTCTGCCCTGCCTGACCTTCAAGGACCCATATAACCAAGCTGGATCCTGCCTTCCTTATTTTGTTTCCTGCTTCTCTCAAAAAAAAGAAATCACGTACTCTGATCTAGCTAGTACTTCAGCATCCCCAGAGTGTGAGTAACAGGACCAAGAGTCAGTACTGATTAAGCACTCACCATGGACTAGGTGCTGTACTGGGTGCTCTTCCGGATCGCGTCCAGTCTCTCAGCATGCAGCGGGGCTTTCGGTTCCCAACAAATGGATGGTGTCGCACAGGCTGTTGGTACTCTACTCACCAATCCTATGAAAGCCAGATCCTACGGCTTCCAGCTTCAAGCCTGAAGGTTGTTCTCTGGCTTCTAGAGCTCTCTCAGCAGGCTAAGTGTGGTGGGGAATTAAGGAGAGCAGTCAGGTCAAACAACGTCTGGTGGAAGTTGGTGGATAAATACCGCAGCTCCCATACCCCTCCTGAGGGCAAGTCTAAGGCACGTTCTGTACATCCTCCCAGAGATGCCCAGTGGTATTGTGCCCCAGTTGCCCACAGTGGTGGCCTGCTCACTAGTGCACCCGTATCAGCTCCTTCCCTTCCCTGTCTCACTTCCCTGTTCCCTGGCCAGTGTTTCCTGGGATCATAACCCAAAAAATCTCCTAACGCTTAAATTTTTATATTGGGGTCTACTTCCAAGGGAACCCAACCTGAAGGAGACGGTTCGGAGAGGTGAAGTAACTTGCCCAAGTTTCATAGCTAGAAAGTGATAGAGTCAGGATTTGAATTCAAGGGATGTGGGTGCGACACTGAGGGTGCCTCAAACCACTCTAATTATACTACCTCCAGACTTTCTCACATCTGTTCAAACATCTGGAATGTCTGGGAATGCCAGAAATTCCACTGTTTCAGTTTTCTAGCTCCAGGCATACTCTTTGAAAAAGAAAATTCCCCTTGCGAAGCAGAGTAACCTGTAAAGCTCATATCAGTCATTCATGCATCTTGTGAACTTCTTTATCACATTGTTTTCTTCCCCAAGGACCCTGGACAGAGAAGGGGCTTTAACAGGGAAGAGAAAGGGGAGAGGCTCTGGCATGGAATAGGGGTCAGGAGCACCAGCCCTTGTGCAGCTGGAGGGCCTCAGAGGAGGAAGCAGGTCCTCAGAAAGGCAACTGCAAGTGCGACGAGCATGACTGAGTCCTGTTTCCCCATTCAGCCGAGAGCTGGTCCTAACACTCTGGGCTGATGCACTCAGGGCTTTCTGAACATCACAAATTGCCCAACTGATCTTGGAAGTCAAAGAGCAGAAGGCAGAGGAGCACACCTCAAAGCAAACCATAAAAACATCACTTACAGTGCGTCCAGTGACATAACCCACCACCTCACCTCCGCCTCCAGCCAGCCTTGCTAATCCAGCAGCTGGAATTTAACAAGGATGCTCCCTCCCTCTTCCTCCCCTCCTGCCCAGGCACTGAGAGGCTGGCCTCACCCCTGTGATGACCAAATGCACATCAGGCTGGGCAGCTGCCCTGGGTGCCTGCTTAGAGCCTCTGCTGGTCTACACATATTTCTGCAGGGGTGAGTGACCTGCTTGCCAAAGGAGCTGGTCCCCAGACTGTGCCAGCTGCTGCTGCTCATCCTGAAGCATGAGCCAAATAAACATCTCCCAAGCCATTTGCAGCTGGGGCAGAGGCCACACTGCAGTGGGGCTGGGGGAAGAGCTATGGTGAGTGTGAGTGTTTTAGTTGATGTTAAAGTAACAAATGCTTCTGTGTGTATTTTTCCCTCTGCTGAGCATTCATGAGAAAAATGTGGGTTCAAGTGTTGGGCTTAAAGCCTCTTGAGAACTTCCTCCTCGGTGAAGGCCAAAAAGCAAGCATCATCTGGAGGATTCTTGCAGGGAAAATGGAGACAGCAGCTTCCTTGTTCTTTGCTGAATCTCCAAACAGGCTCTGCAAATGGCTGGCAGCCCCTGAAGCTGTAGTGGTTAAATGTGTAGACTCTGGGGTCAGAGACACCTGGGTTAGAATCCCAGCCCAGCTCCTCAGCAGTTGGGTGACTTGCCATTTAAAACCATTTCACTTCCTAGAAAATGAAAATATGTTGCAGTTAGTTACTATTGTTGACTTGATTCTGACTCATGGCGACCCCATGTGTGTTAGAGTAGAACTGTGCTCTGTGGGGTTTTCAATGGCTAATTTTTTGGAAATAGACCATGAGGCCTTTCTTCCAAAGCATTTCTAGGTGGACTTGAACCTCCAACCTTTCCTTAGCAGCCAAGCACATTAAACATGTGCACTGCTTAACACACATTAACTCGCTGAATTATCACAACAGTTCTATGAAGTTGGTGCTATTATTATTCCCATTTTACAGAGGCGGAAACTGAGGAAACAAAGAGGGCCGTGAGTTGTTCAAGGATACTCACCTGGTAAGTGGAGGAGCCCGGATCTGGCCTTGGGCCATTTGGCTCTAGGGTTAGCCCCTTGACCCCTCTGTTGCGTGGCTTCTTGGGTTGCTGTGAGGAATAGATGAGCTGCAGCCTATAAAGGGCTTGGCGCAGTGCCTGGCACATGCCGGCCCTCAATAAATGTTAGCTTTTATTATTAACAACATATGTGACTGCGTAAGACAGACTAGCCAAGCTATCTGCACCGTTTGAAATTCTTAGCCATGCCTAACATTTGTGTGTAGTTCAAAGGGCTTTCCCAGCCATGTCTCTCGTAACCCTCCCTAAAGTCCTATGAAGACAGTGAGGCAGTTTAGAGAGGCCCAAAAAAGGACAGTGACTTGCATAAGGTCCCACACTAGGTCTCATTCCATCCTTCAGCAAGCCTATATTGATATCACAGAACCTGAGTTATACACCCCGTGGGCTGAAAAAAATTCCAAAGGACCATCAGTACGTGACTCTTTGTTGTTATCTGCCATCAAGTTAACTGACTCAGGGAGACTCCATGTACAATAAATAAGAAGAAATGTTGCCTGGCTCTGCACCATCTTCGTGATCGTTGGTATGATCCAGTCCTCTGTTGTGGCCACTGTGTATTTTGAATGTCTTCCAATCTAGAGGGCTCATCTTCCAGCACTATCTTAGACAATATTCTGTTGTGATCCACAGTTTTTGCTGGCTAATTTTCGGAAGTAGATCACCAGGCTATTCTTCCTAGTCTTTCTTAGTCTGATCTTTTAATATGTTTTAAATCAGATTTTATTTACATAAATATTTTTTATACCCAACTGTATAAACAGTGATGCAACAATAATAATTTGTTAATTGTTTATACTCTACCTTTTTAAAATACCAATATGAACAGATTACATTACAAAGCAGATACCACAAACCCATAAAATCAGTGCCTGTGGCAGAGGAGATAAGACAGGAGTATCACACAGCCCAGAGTCATTTCCTCAAGATGGTTTTAATGATATTTCATAAAACTCGGCAACAATTTTCTGATGAATCTTCTAGGATTTCCTATTCAAAAGCAGGGACCCCTGGGATGGTGATTGCATCCACTCTTATCTAGTAAAACCTTGAGGACTAGGAGATTGGTTCATTTATTCAACACATACATATTCAGTGTTTGCTCTATGAGCCTGGGTAGCACAAGCCATTTGCAATCAGCTGCTAACCCAAAGTTGATGGTTCGAACCCACCCTGGTGGGTGGGTCCTGGTGAACTGCTTCCATAAAGATTACTCTGGGGAGCAGTTCTAGTCTGTAACACACGGGTCACCATGAGTGGGGGGCAGACTTGATGGCAGCTAACAACAACAACAATGATGTCCCAGGCACTGACCTGGGCCCTAGAGAAATAATGGCAGCACAGCAGACACACTTCCTCTTCTGCCATAAAGTTCAAAGTGTAGATAGACAAGGACACATTAAAAAAAAAAAAAATGCTACACTCAACTGTGATGAGAAATTGAGAGGAAAAATTGAGAACAATCGATTGCAATAGGAATAAGATGAAGATGCCAAGTACAAGAAGGATTACATCAATTGTAATGCTTTGTCTGCAAGTACCGGAAGACCAGACTCAAATGGGCTTACATAATGGGGGAATGTACTACCCCTCCCAAAATAAGAAGTCCAGAGGTGGAGGAAATCCAGACAGAGGTCATTAGACTATAGCTCTTCTTCTGCCACTGCCGTCTCATTGTCCTTGGGCAGGAAGCAAGGTGGCAGCAGAAGTTCCATTTGTCTCATTCATATGTGGCAACATCCAAAGGAAGAAAAGGAAAACTTCCCAGAAGCCCCCTGGCAGACCTCTCCCCATTTTTCATCGGGTCACATGCCCACTTCACTGGCAAAGAGAATGACATTATCATGATGGGCTTAGACAGGTCACCATCTTCCCTGGATCTGGGGATGGGGCCAGCCTCCTTTGAGTCATGTGAGACAGAAGCTCATTCCTGAACAAAACTAGGATTCTGTTACGAAGGAAGAGGAAGGGGCAGAATGGTTGTCGGGCAGGCAGCTAGAAGTAACCACCACAGGGGGTTGATGGTAGAGGTGGGAAGTCATAGGAGACAAACCATTCATTCCACAATTCCCTTGATATCTTTTACATATGCATTCTAACATGTTCTTCACGATAACCCTGTAAAATAATAGTAATAACTACCATTATTGAATGTCCACATATGTTAACTCATTTAGGCTTTGGGACAGTCCAATGAGGTAGGTCCTACTAATATTTTCATTTTATGAATGGCAAACCTGGGATGTAGAGTTAAGGAGTTTGTCCAAGGTTGTATAGTTGGAGGAGCCTGGATTTAAATCCAGGTCCCTAGGTGGCACAAACAGTTTGTGCTTGCCTATTAACCTCAAGGCTGGCGGTTCAAACCCACTCAGTGGCACTGTGGAAGAAAGGTCTAGTGATTTGTTTCCATAAAGATTCTTGTTGCTAGAAAAATTAGGTCAGAGGACTAACGGACCACAACTACCACAGCCTCCACCAGACTGGGTCCAGAACAGCTAGATGGTGCCCGGCTACCATCACTGGCTGCTCTGACAGAGATCACAGTCCAATCAAAAACCAAACCCGTTGCCGTTCAGTTGATTCAGACTCACAGTGACCCTATAGGACAGAGTAGAACTGTCCCATAGGGTTTCCAAGGAGCAGCTGGTGGGGTCTAACTGCTGATCTTTCGGTCAGCAGTCAAACTCTTAACCTCTGCACCACCAGGATCACAGTAGAGGGTAGAAAAATAGAGTGGGAGAAAAACATATAACAAAATTCAAACTTACAAAAAAAGACCAGGCTTACTGGTCTGACAGAGACTGGAGGAACCTCAAGAGCACGGCCCCCGGACACCCTTTTCCTTGCTACTGAAGTCACTCCTGAAGTTCACCCTTCAGCCAAAGATTAGACAGGCCTATAAAACAAACAATAACACACGTAGTTCAACTGTGCATAAGAGACTAAATGGGCACACCAGCCCCAAAGCAAAGATGAGAAGGCAGGAAGGGACAGGAAAACTGTACAAATGGAAACGGGGAACCCAAGGTCAAGAAGGGGAGAGTGCTGACACATTGCGGGGATGGCAACCAATGTCACAAAACAATTTGTGTATTAATTGTTTAATGAGAAACTAATTTGTTCTGTAAACTTTCACCTAAAGCACACACATAAAAAAATAAAAGATTGTTGCTGCTCTTAGTTGCCATTGAGTTGATTCTGACTCATGGCAACCCCAGCCGACCTCACAGCCAAGAAAATCCTATGGAGCAGTTCTACTCTGTAACACATGGGGTCACCACTAGTCGGAATCGACTGGATGACAATGGTATTTTTTTAGAGACTCGTTCCAAAGCTAATGATTTAAACCTTTTGGATAAACTGTCTCTAGCAAGGTAAATGGGGATTATTGGTCTGATTTTTCAGAAGACGAAACTGGGGCTCAGAAATGTTAAGTCAATTCATTCATTTATTCACTCAGTAAACCTTTATCAAGTCCCTTATATATTCCAGGTGCTGTGCTAGACTCTAAGGTTACACTTATGAACAAGACCCTGCCTTTGCCCATAGGATGCTTAGAGGCTAGTGACTTAATAATTAGCACAAAAGTAAAGACTGCAGGCTCTGGGATCAGATGCTTGGGTTTAAGTTCCAGCTTCACGGCTCATTAGCTCTGTGACTTTAGGCAAGTTTCTTAACCTTGTTGCACCTTTGTTTCTTCATCCATAAAGTGGGAACAATAGTGCCTAACACACTGGTTATTTGTGAGTTTTGAATGAGATAATGTGGGTTAAACACATAATACAGGGCCTAGCACATGCTGAGCGTAGTTATTACCAAGTGCCAGGCACGGCCTAAGTGACTTGCTTAAGGTCGTATGGCTGGTAAGCTGTATGCTCAGATTTAAGCATCCATCTCTTGTTTCCAGATGGTGGAATCTTTCTACAACACTGTGACAGAACTGAGATCTTGTTCATTGGAAAAGTATAGGTTTGTTTGTCCACCTATCCGTCTAATCCTGCATCCATCCATCAACTTATTTGTTCATTCATTTGGCAAACATATACTGAGAGCCTACTATGTGCAGGGTGCTGGCAATGAAGACGGCCTTCTAGAAGCTCACAGTCCGATGAAGAAGACAGACACACTACAAGTGTAGAATGATGTGATAGGCGTTATATCATGAGAGGTCAGTACCAAGGACGAACCCAGGGAAGGACCTTCAAGGCTGAGTGTGGGTTGAAAAGACCCTGAAAAAATGCCTGAAAGCAACGCATTGAAATATTTCTGGTTCCCTCCTCATAACATGGGGCTCATGATCTTACTATTGCACACTGGAGTGGAATTTCCCATCAGGATTCCTGGCCAAAAATTGACAGATTTTCCCTGCACACGAGGAAATTTTTTCTGGCTTCTCAGCTGTAGCTGCTGCTCACTGGTGGTATCATCTCAGGCCCCTTCTTCTCACTGGGTCTCAGTTTCTTCCGTTGAAGAATGAGGGCACCAGGCTAGGTGGTCTAGGAGGTTCCCTCCAGCCCTATCTGGGGATAAGTGTCTGAACACTGTGTCTCATGAGACTCTTACTTCGTGGAGCCACAGCTATTCCCTGAACTGGCCCCCACTTGCCCTCACCCCCAAATCCCATGCATGACCAGTATACACATCCTTCCAGTCTACAGAACACCCTCATGTGGGCAGGAACCAGCTTCTTCAGAGAATTGTTTCCAGGAAGAAAGCAAATGAAGCAACAGCAACAAAACCAACAAAATCCAATAGAAAGAAAATTTCGTTGCGTGCCTCTGTCTTTGGAGGTTGGCACATTTTGTTCACTTGGGCGGCCTGACATCTCCCCAGCTAGGACCCTCATCTTTAAGTTAGACTGTACCATAGCCTGGCAGCTCTATTTTTCATTCCAGGCTTGGAGCTCCACAGGCTTTCAGAAAGGAGAGCCAGTTTTGCAGTTTTCTCCAAATTCGCTTGTTACCCAAATATCTGGGAGGGTGGCTGCCGAGGCTGGAAAGGAAGATGGAAATCCAGCAGCATCTGTTACTTCCCATGTTGGCCTGACTGCAGCCCTGTGGGTAGGCAAGCAGGCAGGCAGCTGGGCTGGCAGCCAGGGGAGGACCCAGAGAAGGAGGCTTCCTCCTCCAACTGGGTGCACAGGAGATGGGAAGGAGCACTTCTGGCCCTGGGCTCTCTTGATCTTGTGTGGGGGTCTGCTGGGGTCAGAGATTCACGTGATCAGTGTTGGAACTTGCCTCTTGCCTGTGTTCTCTCTTCTCGTGGCACAAAACAGGTTCTTTTAATCAATGAAAGCACCAGAGTTCCTAGAGGGAAGATGACTGGAATAGACTTATGAACTGTCCAGACCAAAGAGTGTCGTGGGTCAAGGTCTCGGCCTTGTGCAAGGTACGGAGGGGGGCTTCCACAGTTGCCCACTTTCACTGTCCTGGGACATCAAGGGAAAAGTCGTGCAAAGCCTATAACTGCCACTGACAAGCTGTGTGACCTTTGTCCAATTGTTTTACTTCTCTGAGTCTCGAGTTTTCTCATTTGCAAAACAAAGGGATTGCACTAGATTAGCCATAAGGTTGCTTCAGGCGTGGTCTTCGGAATCAGACAGACCGAGTTTGAATCCCACCTCCACTACTTACGAGTGCTGCAGCCTTGGGTAAGTGAATTTAACTCTTTTAACTTCAGGGTTAAAATCTGCCAGGCGCTCCTTGGAAGCTCTACAGGGCAGTTCTACTCTGTCCTGCAGGGTCGCTAAGAGCCGGAATCGACTCTACAGCAGTGGTGGGTTTTTAACTTCAGGGTAGGCCTGAGAATTAGATAAGCAACTGCATGTTAAGGGTGCGGCACAGGGCATAATGCAAAGTAAGCATTTCGTAAACAATGAGCTCTTGAGATGATGAAGGCGATGAGCTTGAGTGCTCAGCTGTGTTCAGCTTTCTCCTTCTCACTCTTCCTAGGGCAGACATTGGAAAGCAAATGCTGTGAAGTGCCCATGAGCCAAAGGTGGCTCTTCACTCTTCACGGCTGGCATTTCCTTTCCAGGCCCGGTGGGCCAATATCTGGCTGGCCACCAGAGGGCGGGAGACTAGATATTAGTCGACTGTGCTGCTGAGTGTTAGGCAGGGAGCCAAGAAAGAAGCCAGCTGAAACCCAACAATTGCCCATGGATGCCCAGGGAAGGGGCAAAGAGCATTTTCTGGAGTGGACTATAATTGGGAAGAATCTAATAATTTTACCTCTAACTGGACTTGGCTACTCAGGCCTAGGACCTCCCTGTGGATTTGAATGAAGGTGGTGCCATGTGATAGGGAAGGAGGAGGCATACAAAGATGGCAGGTGCTACGGGTAGCTGGACTCTCCATGGCCATAAATTAGAGATGTCTCCTGGCTACACTGCCCACAACGACCATGGTGGATAACCTGCCAGGTCAGCCCTGGTCCCAGGAGACCTTCTATGAAAATCACTCTCAGTGGACCCGCCTAACTTCTGTGGCAGGTCAGCATTGGTGTGGCTGTGAGCTGGCTGCTTCTCTCTGTGTCTTAGTCTCCCCTTTTGCAAGGTGACACAGACTTATTTTTTTATGCATAATGGAGACTAGATATCACAAATGATGCTATCAAATGAAACAACTTATAATGGTGTATAAAGAAGACAAAATATTTTTAAGTGTACCACTGAGTTGGCATAAAATTAAAGAATCACAAAAAAGGTGAAGCCAGGGATTCTTGGATGTAAGTTGGTGCCAAACTCTTTTGAATGGTGGGATTCTGTCAAAATTGGGAGATCTTGAGCTTATAGAAGCATGGAACAGGAGAAAAAGCCTAGGGGCTATTCAAGGTAGAAAATCTTATAGGAGATCTATGCATAAGGCAGACCCAAAAGGTGTTCTCTTCAGTGTAAGGGTGAATAAGAAATACATTCTGCAAAGAAGGGTGAAGCATGGAAACTAGCCTTTTTTGATCTTCACTGTGGATGGAGAGAGAAAAAAAATCTGAAAATTAAAAACTATATGCTTCTTTTAATGTTGGCTTGCAGTCTAAATTCATACTGTTGGTGTGGTGCAAAAACCTGAAACGGAGAATATAATTTTTTTGGAGAATATAATTTTAAGTGGTCCTAGGTTGGAAGAAGCAAATGTAAGTCATCTCTGGAGGAACTAAACTTCAAACCAGCCCTCAAAGCATCCCCACAAATATATTTCCAAGGAAAATGGGCAACTCCCAGTAAAAACAAAATGAAACAAAACACACAATATAGTCAGCAGAAGTCGGGCACCAGAAGACAGAGTTAGCAGAAACAGGCCCACGAAGATGTCCTATGACGGAATTGCCAGACAGAATAATCATGTTTAAAGAAAATTTGAAAAGCAGCTTAGAAATAGTAAGGAACAAGTAGGTTTGAAACAGAATCAAATAGATCCAGAAATGGAAAAGGTAATTACTGAAATTAAAAACCCAAAGTAATTAGTTAATGAGCAGATTTGGTACAGCTAAAGAGAGAACTTACAAATTGGAAAATATTTTCAAAGAACTAGCCAGAATGCAGTCTAGAGAAACAAAAAGCTAGAAAATATGAAAGGGAGAAGTATATTAAGAGACATGAAAGATAGGATAAGAAATTTTAATTGATTTTAAATTGATGTGTTTTGAATTGATTTACAGAAAGAGGAAATAGAGAAATGGTGAAGAGATAAGTACCAATAATTTCCCAGGGTTGTTGAAAGCTTTGAGTCTTTATACCCAAAAGCCTAATGAATTCCAGTAAACACAACATGCACACACACACACACACAAATGAGGGTGGTTTTGAGAATGTTGTTAAAGTTCTATTTCTTGATTTGGGTGGTGTTTAAGTGGGCGTGTTCAGTTTGTGACAATTCAGTGAACTATTCATTTACGTTATATGTACTTTTCTAATGTATGTTATGCATCAATAATTTTTTTAAAATACCAAATTAAAAAAAAGAATCTAAAAGAATCGAGGAATAAATCTAACAAAGATGGGCTAGCTCTTCATGAATAAACCTATAAAATTTTATTGAGAGACGTTGAAGAAGATCTAAATAAATGGAGAGTGAGACCATGTTCTTAGATTAAAAGAAAAAAAAACAAACCTCGTTGCCTACTAGTCAATCCCTACTCATGTATTACAGAGTAGAACTGCTCCATAGGGTTTTCTTGCCTCTAATCTTTGCAGAAGCAGATCACCAGGCCTTTCTTCTGTGATACCACTGGGTGGGTTCAAATACCAACCTTTAGGTTAGTAGTCAAGTGCAAACCGTTTGCACCACAGTGACTTTATGTTCTAGGATAGTAAGATTGAATATCGTCATGGTATCAGTTCGCCCTAAATTGGTATGTAAACTCAATTAAATTCCAACAGAATTTTTTTTTCTGAAACTTAACAAGCTGATTCCAAAATTTATATGGAAGAGTAAAAAGCCAAGAATAGCCAAGACACTCTGATTTAAAAAAAAAAAAACCCACAGCCTCCACCTGACTAAGTACAGCACAACTAGGTGGTGCCCGGCTACCACCACCAACTGCTCTGACAGGAAACACAATAGAGGGTCCTGGACAGAGCTGGATTAAAATGTAGAACAACATTCTAACTCACAAAAAAAGATCAGACTTACTGGTCTGACAGAGACTGGAGAAACCTGGAGAATATGGCCCCTTTATACCCTTTTAAATCAGTACTGGAGTCACTCCTGTGGTCCACCTTTCAGCCAGATTAGACATGCCCATAAAAAAAATAAAACAAAAACAAAATGAGACTAAATGGGCACACCAGCCCAAGGGCAAGGACAAGAAAGCAGGAGGGGACAGGAAATCTGGTACTGGGAAACCCAAGGTTGAGAAGGGGAGAGTGTTGATGTGTCATGGGGTTGGCAACCAGTGTCACAAAACAATATGTGTATTAATTGTTTAACGAGAAACTAATTTGCTCTATAAACCTTCATCTACAGCACAAATAAATATATATATATAAATAAAGAAATAAATATTTAAAACTTAAAAAAAGAAGGAAATGATACATTGCCTTGTGCAAATCTGCTGCAAAAGACCTCTTTAAAATTTTAAAAAGAAAAGATGTCACTTTGAGGACTAAGGTGGGCCTGACCCGAGCATGATATTTTCAATTGCCTCATATGCATGCAATAAGGAAGACTGAAGAAGAATCGATTCCTTTGAATTATGATGTATGGCAAAGAATATTGACTATACCATGGGCTGCCAGAAGAACGAACAAATCTGTCTTGGAGGAAGTACAGCCAGAATGCTCCTTAGAAGTGAGGATGGTGAGACTTAGTCTCAAGTACTTAGGACTTGTTATTAAAATGGAAAAGTCTGTGGAGAAGTTCGTGCTTGGTAAGTTAGAGGGACAGGCAAAAAGGGGGAGATCCTCAACAAAACGGATTGACACAGTGCCTTCAACAATGGGCTCAAATACAGCAAAAATTGTTAGGATGGTGCAGGACTAGGCAGTGTGTCGTTCTGTTGTACGTAGGTAGATATGAGTTGGAACCAACTGGATGACACCTAACAACCACCACAACAAATGCTCTCACGTTTTAGATAAACATTTAAATAAAAATTTTTTAATATTAAAAAAAAACAACAAACCAGGTAGTGAACTTAACATACCAAATATCAGAATTTTTCATAATGACATGATAATTAAGACAATGTGGTATTACCATAGGGATGAAACAGAAGAAAAGCCCAGAAGGAGACCCTCACATATGGAAAAATGTGATTCAGGACAGAGCAGACATTGCGGATCTGGACTACTGGAACAGCCAGTTATCCATATGGGGGGAAAAATGAAATTAAATCCCTACCTTACATGATACACAAAAATCAATTCCAGATGGAATGAAGACTAAAATATAAAAGGAAAAGCTATCAAACTATTGGATGACAATATGGAAGAATACCTTTATGGCCTCAGGATAGGGCAAAATTTCTTAAATAAGAAACAATAAGTATAAAGCATAAAGAGGGATATATTTAACTACATTAATATTTGGAAATTTTGCTCATCAAATGACACCATAAAGAGAGACAAGCCACAAACTGGGAAAAGATAATTGCAACACATAAAACTAAGAGAGAATTGAGTAACATCTAGAATACATAAATATTTTCTATGAATCAATTACAATGGCTGACAAATAGACAAAAGATGTAAACAAGAATTTCATAGAAGAGGAAACGTAACTGGCTTGTGAATGTATGAGAAAAGGCTCAACTTCATTAGTAATCAGGGATATTGAAATTAAACCCACAATAAAATTACACACTCAAGAGATAAGCAAAAATTAAAAAGTCTGACAACAGCAAGTATTGGTGAGGGTATGGAGCCACGGAACACTCTTCAACTGCTGTTGGGAGTATAAATTGAGGAAGGCGTTTGGGAAATAGTCTGGCATCACCTAATGTAGTTGGAGCCCTGGTGGCGTAGTGGTTAAGAGCTATGGCTGCTAACCAAAAGGTTAGCAGTTCAAATCTACCAGCTGCTCCTTAGATACCCTATGGGGTAGTTCTACGCTGCCTGATGGGGTTTTTATGAGTCAGAATCAACTCAACAGCAACGAGTTTGGGTTTTTTTGGTTTAGTGTAGCTGAAGATGCACAAGCTCTATGAATCTGAAGATTTTTCTCCTAGATAAAGGCATTTTTGCACACATGCAGCAGGGAACACTTCAAAAAATGCTCATAGCAGAACTGTTTGTAATAGCTCCAAACTGGAAACAACTCAAGTGTCCATCAACAGTAAAAGGGATAACATTTATAACATTCAAACAATAGGCTTACACTGAGATGGAATGAGTGAACTACAGCTGCACGAAAACGTGCATGAATGTCAAAACAATGTCGAGCGAAAGAACAAGCCATGGAATAATTCAGGCAGCATGATTCCAGTTCTA
This sequence comes from Loxodonta africana, assembly GCF_030014295.1. NCBI lineage: Eukaryota > Metazoa > Chordata > Mammalia > Proboscidea > Elephantidae > Loxodonta > Loxodonta africana. The sequence continues at coordinate 47,470,041 of NC_087354.1, read as the reverse complement.
TCATGTTTAGAAACAGGCAAACTAGACAATACATTGCTTCTTTCTTTTTTTTCCTTAACAATTTCATTGAGATATAATTCACATATCATAGAATTTACCCATTTAAAGAGTACAATTCAATGGCTTTTAGTATATTTACAGAATTTTGCATCTATCATCACAATCAATTTCTGAACATTTTCATTAACCCCAAAAGAAATACGCACACCTTAGTTGTCACCTCCAAACTCCTCTATCTCCCTCAGCCTTAAAACCAAAAAACCAAACCCATTGCCGTTGTGTCAGTTCCAACTCATAGCGACCCTGTAGGGCAGGGTAGATCTGCCCCATAGGGTTTCCAAGGCTGTAATCTTTATGGAAGCAGACTGCCACAGCTTTTTCCCAAAGAGCTGTTGGTGAGTTCTAACCACTAACATTTCTGTTAGCAGCCCAATACTTAACCACTGCACCACTGGGGCTCCTTTCTCTTAGTTCTAGGCAACCACTAATTGCCTATTTTTTACATTTCAGGTAGACCGACTCATAAAACGTAAGCTTTACCACTGACTTCTTTCCCTAAGAAAGAATGTTTCCAAGGTTCATCCACATTGTAGCATGTATCAGCGTTTCATTTCTCTTTATTGCCAAATAATATTTCATTGTTTGGATACACCACATTGTATGTAGCCATTGCTGGTGGTGCTACAAAATGGTTCACAACTCTGGAAAGCAATTTGGCAGTTCCTCAAAAAGTTGAAATAGAGTTACCATATGACCCAGCAATTCCACTCCTAAGTACATAGTCAAGAGAAATGAAAACATATGCTCACAAAAAACATGTAAAGGAATGTTCGTAGCAACATTATTCATAATAGCCGAAAAGTAGAGACAACACAAATGTCTACCATTGGATGCAAGCATAAATAAAACATGGTATATCCATGCAATGGGATATTATTGGGTCATAAAAAGGAATGACATGCTAATAGATGTTATCACTTGAATGAACTTTGAAAACATTGAGCTGAGTGAAAGAAGCCAGACACGAAAAGCCACAAAATGATTCTGTTTACATGAAATGTCCAGGACAGGCAAATCCATAGAGACAGAAAGTAGATTAGTGGTTGCCAGAGGCTTTGGAGATGGGGGAATGGGGCGTGACTGCTAATAGATACAAGGTTTCATTTGGGGAAGATAAGAATATTCTGAAGTTAGTGATAATGGTTGCACAACTGTGTGAATATACTAAAAGCCACTGACTAGTACACTTTAAAAGGTTGAATGTTATGGTATGTGAATTATATCCCAATAACAATAACACGTATTAGATCCTAAAACCATTTTAAAAAGTAAAGAATGGTCAACCCAAAATCAAGAGAGTGGTTATATCTGGGGGTTAGGGGGAAGGAAGCCTCTTGTGACAGGGAATAGGTCTGGGCAGTTCAAATGGGCTGGTCTGTTTCATTTCTTAGCCTGCGTCGTATGTACATGGTGTTCTTTTCTATGATTATACGAACTATGCACACATCTCATGTGCACTCCTGAATGTATGACATAAAACCAAAAAAAAAAAAAACCAAACCCAGTGCTGTCGAGTCGATTCTGACTCATAGCAACCCTACAGGGCAGAGTAGAGCTGCCCCATAGAGTTTTCAAGGAGCGCCTGGAGGATTCAAACTGCCAACCCTTTGGTTAGCAGCTGTAGCACTTAACAACTATGCCACCACGGTTTTGTTATGACAAAAAATCGTAACATGGGGCAGGTGGATTAGATGATCTTCGAAAGTCCTTCTGCCCAGAGTGTCTCCCGCTCTGTGGAAATGACAGAGGAGTAGAGGCAATTCCAAGCAGAGACGCTATGGTACTCCAGAACTGGGAGTGTTAATGCACCTGACCGTGGTGAGGCCATTCCAATGGAAAGGGGCATTCCCAGGCTGACCATGAGGCGGGGCTCTGGGGATCGCTGCAAGCCACCTCTCGGAAGACCTCAAGGGGTGCTCGTCACCTTGATGCTCAGCCAAGCACACTCAGACCCTGGCTGTCAGCCCCACCCAGACACCCCACCTTGGGGTGTGAGGAGAGCAGCCTTTCATGAATAAAGCACATGAATCTGAGGGGTAAATATAAATGCCTTATTATCAATCTGCATTAAGAACTCAGTACTCACGTACCTGTGACCACCATGTTCTCTTTCTGAAGGGGGAATGAGCGGAGCCTTAACCACCAGCAGGAAGCAGCCTGGTGGGCTTACAGTGAGGACAGGGGGAGCTTCCGGAACAGCATGGATCTTTAATTTCTCAGCTCGTCTCACACGAGAATGGCCTTGCCAGCCAGACTTGAATCCTCTGGGTCTATTGATACAGTTTCCTGCATATCTTGCATCAACAGGGATGATGAGTCTTTTGAAAGGTCAGTGATTCGAATCCGCCAGCAGCTCCACGGGAGAAAGATGTGGTAATCTGCTTCCACAGAGATTTACAGCCTTGGAAACCCTGTGGGCTGGCTGTGAGCCGGAACTGACTGGATGGCAGTAGAGTTTTTTTTTTTTTTTTTTTTAAACTATCATTCATTGCACGGGGCTCTGGGGATACAGAAGTGGCCAGAGCAGAGTTTACAGTCTAATGGCGGAGGCAGATCATACCAATACCATCCACTGAAAATAAAGTTACAAAGTGCAATTAATGCAATGGAAAGCCCTCTGTTCTGTTCACCAGCAATCCTACAACATTGCCCGGTGCAGGTATGTCTGCTGAGTAAATGAATGACTAGAGATCGAAAGAAATGCATTTGTTAAGTGAATGAAAATACTCTAAGTCCATACCCAAGCACTGCCTCTCCCCTACACTCTTGGGTTGGGCTGGGAACATCTTCTTTCTCCACTGGTCTGTGATTGGCCAGTCCTTCCCCAACCGACCTACACATTACTTCTTTACACCTTTCCATCAGAAGTCCTGAGCGCCGATCTGTCTCTTAAAGTAACTTTGCTTATTTCCACCCTGATGTAAGTTCATGGAGAGCTCCGCCAACGTAGCCAGCACTGACAACCACCTATGTGGTGATCACGGTGCAGCCCAGGTGGGGTCTCACCTTACAGTGAGATGGTGCTAATACCCCATCTGGGGAAACTATTCCAGCCCAGAGATGAACATGCTTAGATAGCCAGGAGATGCCACCTTCTCTGTATAGCTGGCCAGAAGAACTTGTACAGCACCAGGTAGAAGGGGCCTACTCACTCTACTACCCCACAAAGACACCCTGTCTTCCAAGAACGAGGGCAGCCACTGTATGGAAGGGCTGGGCTGAAGGCCCGTGCTGCCTGGGTACAGGCACTAGGTCTGCCCGTGTCTCCTAGCAGCAGAGTCCCCACTCTGTAACGTGAGGCAGGATGGTCTTTATTGAGAGCTGATTCTGCCCGAGTATCCAGGAACCAGGGAGAGTGGAATAATGGAGCAGATACGTTATGGATTGGATTGTGCCCCTCAAAAATGTGTGTCAACTTGGCTAGGTCATGATTCCCAGTGTTGTGTGGTTGTGAACCATTTTGTGATCGATGTGATTATCTTATGTGTTGTAAATACTAACCTCTATGATTCGACTGCAATGGGTTTTTTTCTTTTCTTTTAGTGATGTTAATGGGAAACCGTGCTGGCGTAGTGGTTAAGTTCTATGGCTGCTAACCAAAAGGTTGGCAGTTCAAATCCATCAGACGCTCCTTGGAAATTCTATGGGGCAGCTCTACTCTGTCCTATAGGGTCACTATGAGTTAGAATCCACTAGACGAAATGGGTTTGGTTTTTTTGGTTTTATGATGTTAATGAGGCAGAATTAGAGGCAGTTCTGTTAATGAGGCAGGGCTCAAACTACAGGATTAGCTTGTATCTTTGGTCAGTCTCTTTTGAAACATAAAAGAGAGAATTGAGTAGCGCGGAGAGGGACATCATACCGCTAAGAAAGTAAGAGCCAGGAGAGGAGCATAACCTTTGGACCCACGGTGCCTGTGCTGAGAAGCTCCTAGACTAGGGGAAGATTAATGACAAGGACCTTCCTCCAGAACAGACACAGACAGAAAGCATTCCCCAGGAGCTGCGGCCCTGAATTTGGACTTCTAGCCTCCTGAACTGTGAGAGAATAAATTTCTGCTTGTTAAAGCCATCCATTTGTGGTATTTCTGTTTTGGCAGCACTAGATGACTAAAATAAGATACTTTCCTGGTCTTGCCTGGAATGGTAACAGTCTAGCTATTTAGACAGGACTGTGGCACTAGTTTTTTGTTTTTTTTTTTTTTAACCCATGAGAAGGGATTCCTGGTTGCACAATCATTAAGCTGCTAACTGCGAGGTGGTTGGTTCAAACCTATCATTGGCTCCACAGTAGAAAAGACTGGCAATCTGCTCCTGGAAAGATTACAGCCTAGGAAACCCGATGGGGTGCAGTTCTACTCTGTCATAGAGGGTCACTATAAGTCGGAATCAACTCGATGGCACACAACAACAACCCGCAGGAAATTGGCACCAATGAGACAGAGTGTAAGAAGCTGCCAGGACAGGTGGTAGAGACTGAATGAGTTGAGGACCCCAGAAGCAGTGCTTTCCAGTGGTGAGAACAAAGCTTCTGGCATTCCCTAGCTGGCCTGGGCTTGAGTCCAAGCTCTGCCGTGTGACCTTGGGCAAGTTACTTAATCTTTCTGGACCCCTGCCTTCTCACCAGCAAAATGGGGATAAAAATACTACCCATCCACTAGGGTTTACATGAGATGGTCTGTGGCAAGCTGTTAGCATTGTACTTTGGTATATACTGTTGTTGTTAGTTGGTGTCCAGTCAGCTCCCGACTCATGGCAGCCTCATATGTTAGAGTAGAACTGCTCCATAGGGTTTTCTTGGCTGTACTCTTTACGGAAGCAGATTGTCAGGTCTTTCTTCCGTGGGGTCACTGTTAGTTGCTGTAATAATAATTATTATCCTGGTCCAGAGACTATGGGCTGGAGAGTCTGGGATAAGCTTCATGGAGCAGACAGAAATGATTCCTTTAAAAGAAGAGCAAAAACTGGATATGTGGAAAGGATGGTGTTGAGGTGGGCGGAACCGAGGCAAGGGGTGGGGGGGGCGGTGGGGGAGAGTGGTAGCTGGTTGGTGAAGAGCCCTCCGGGCTAGAGCACAAAATTGGAGCAGGGGATTCTTGATTGTTGATGGAACCTGATGAGGGTGAGGGTGGACTCTGAACCACAGTCTAAAGAGTGCTTTTCATCTTGGAGGCAAAGGCTCCCTACCAAGGGCTTCTTGAAAGTACCACGTCCGCCCACTTCCTGAGTCATTCGGTCACAAGCGGAGAATTTGTGAGACAGCTGCCATTTTGGAAAGAGCATTACAGGAGAATAGGAAGACTCAAGGTCTCATCCTGGCTCTGGCTCTAACCTGCCAAGTGACACTGTGCTGGACCCTCCTTTCTTGGGGCCTCAGTTTCCTCAGATGGGGGGTGGAGGTAACTACTTGATCTCTAAAGTTTCTGCTGCTTTGTGATCTCTGTAAAGAAAACGCCCAGCCCTAACCTGGCTACTCCTGTTTCAAAGAGTTCTGGGGGCAAATCTCCAGATCTTGGGTTTGCTTGGAGTTGATGGAGAGGTTGCTATGAGCTGACCCTCACAGTCTCATTTATTTAGGTCTGAAAATTAGCAAGGCAACTGTTGTCTCTGGTTCTGAGTTTCAGGACTAATATTTGCTTAAAGGCTCTTTAAATGCAAATTGGCTCCAGACTAACCCACAGGCAGCTGTGGGCAGTGGAGGGAGCATTGGTCTTGGGGTTGGTGGACGGAGCAGGATGCTAGCTCAGCCACTCGCCATCTCCTTGATCTTAACCAAGGTAATTAATCTCTCTGAGCCTCAACTTTCTTGTCTCCAAATTAGGGTTAACAGTCCCAGGAGGTGGAGATGGATTGTGATAACTGCCTGTGCCCGTGGGAGTTAGCGGTGACATTCTACCTTGTTTCAAAGTGTTAAACCTTGGTCATTACAATAGTCTTGTGAGCCGGAGCAGTTATTTTCTCTATTTCCAGGTTGGGAAACTGAGGTTCTGAAGCCAAACCAAACCAAACCCGTCGCTGTAGAGTTGATTTTGACTCATGGCAACCTCACAAGTTGCAGAGTAAACTGTGCTGCACTGGGTTTTCAAGGCTGTGATCTTTCAGAAGCAGATGGCCAGGCCTTTCTTCCCTGGGCCAGTTCAAACAGCCAGCCTTTTGGATAGTAGTAAAGCATCCGCCCCACCCAGGGACCCCTGAGCCTCTGAAAGAGGAAGTGAATTTTCCAAAGTCACGAAACCATGGCAGAGCTAGGATTAGAAAGCCACTTCCGGTCTCCTTGTTACCACGATAACACTCATGGAAAACTGTATTTTCATAACCATGGTGAATGGAGACTTTGAATCCATCATTCTCGTCTTACGGATAGACCCCAAGCAAGGGGAGCAGATGGCGTGGTCTCTGACGTCTGCGCCGCTGGCACAACCCTAGTGGATCTTTATGAGAGTGCTCTCCAGCCTGGGCTGTGGGCAAGAGCCTTCCCCCAGTCAAAGATGACCATGGCCCAGGAAGGCGAAGCAGGGCCGTGTGGATGTTGACCACAATTGCCAGCAGGCCCCTGATTCCAGTAGCTGTCCCGGAAGCTGCAAGCCAGGCCTGTAATTTCCAGGCTGGGCCTGAACCAAGAGCAACCCCACTGCTGAATTAGTCACTCAATCAGTCCTATCTTATTATTTCTTGGCTCCTGCGCTGAGTGGCTTTGCTTCCTGAAAGTGGCGCTCAGGAGCCTGCCTCCTGCCTGGCATGCCCGAGGCATTGGATTGTGCTCACTGGCCCCCTGGCAGCCTGTGCCCTGGTCCGTGGAGCTCTCTGCCTGGAGGAATCCATGCCCTCCCTACCCAGCCCTCGCCCCCCACTTCCCTCACACCTTCCCGGCTCCACCCCACCCGCTGAATCATGCATTTCTTCTCCCCAAAGGGCCCAGGCTGGGGTTTCTGCCAATCTGACAATCTGTGCAGATAACTGCAGGGCACTTTCCCACAAAAAATGGGCTAGGGGCCCAGAAATAAGAGAACTTGCCTCCTTTCTTCACTTCTTCCCCCCAACTCCCACCATTTTGCAAAATGCCTGAGCTAAGTCAGAGAGGAGGTGGTTCTTGGGAGGGGAAAGCAGGGCCTCCTTTCTACCTCCGGGTGTCTGTTTTGTTCCTAGATGCCAACAAGCTAAGCATCCCTGCCTAGACCCCAATGCCTTGCAAAAGGGGTTAAGGACTCTGGGGGCTGGTGAGGGCAGGTCTGCGTTCCCCCCTAAAAGACCTTGGTACCTGCCACCATCGTCTCTACTCTGGACCATGCAACCACCTCCCCGTAGGGCTCGCTGCTTCCCCACAGGGCTTGCTTCATCTCTTTCCCACTTGGAAGCCAGAGGTCTCTTTCTGAAATGTAAATCTGGTACGACTCTCTGCGCCCCTGCATGAAACCCATCAACAGCTCCCTGCTGCTTTTGAGCAATGGTCACTACCACACCTTGGAGGCCCTGCCTGGTCTGCCCACTAACCGTCCAGCTTCTCTCAGGCCTCGTACCCCTCCATCTCTGCTCAGGTGGCACCACCTTCCTTCAGCCATGCTTACTCCTACCACAGGACCTTTGTACATGCTGCTCCTTCTGCCTGGGGTGCTCTTCCTGCCTGTTACCTGACCAACACCTGCTTATTTTCAGACCCCAGCCTATGTGTCCCCAAGCCTGTCCACACCCAGCTCAGTCCCAGTCCCTCAGGGCCCCTCTCATATAGCACCATGGACCTCCCCCCATGGCAGCAGAGTCATGGGGCAATTGTATGTTTGTGTGATTGTTTGGTGACTGTCTGCTTCTTCCACTAGACAGTCAACTCCATGTGGGCGAGGACCTTGTCTGCTTTTGGTCATGACTATATCCCCAGCACTTGACACCCTGCTTGGCCCAGGGCAAATACCACCCCCCCCCCAAACCATACCCGTTGCTGTCAAGTCAATTCTGAGTCCTAGAGATTCTATAGGCCAGAGTAGAACTGCCGCATAGGGTTTCTAAGACTGTGATCTTTATGGAAACAGACTGCCACATCTTTCGCTCAAGGAGCGGCTGGTGGATTTGAACCACCAACCTATCAGTTAGCATCCAAGCACTTAACCACCAGGTGTCCTTATAATTTCTACCTTATAGGATTATAATGAAAATTAAATGTAATAATGTATTTAATGTGCTTAGCACAATGCTTGGCACAAAATAGGAGCTCCACCACTGAGAGTTATTAGCATCGCTGAAACCTACATTTGCTCTTTTGTGAACAGTCTTTGGTTTTGTCCCAGGCCAGTCTTGATCAGGAGTCAAGACTTTTATGTGCCTCAAAAGTAAAGTCACCCCCTGTCTTATTTACCTAGTGCTGCTATAACGGAAATACCACAAGTGGATAGCTTTAACAGAAATTTATTCTCTCACAGTCTAGGAGGCTAGAAGTCCAAATTTAGGGTGCTAACTGCAGGGCAAGGCTTTCTCTCTGTCGGTTCTGGGGGAAGGTCCTCGTCATCAATCTTCCCCTGGTCTAGGAACTTCTCAGAGCAGGGACCTCGGGTCCAAATGATGTGATCCCTTCCTGGTTCCTCATTCTTGGCAGCATGAAGTCCCCTGTCTCTCTGCTCACTTCTCTCTTTTATATCTCAAAAAAGACTGACTCAAGATACAGCCTAATCCTGTAGATTGAGTCCTGCCTCATTCACACAACTGCCTCTAATCCTGCCTCATTAACATCATACAGGTGGAATTTATGACGCAGAGGATAATCACATCAGATGACAAAATGGTGGAGAATCCCACGATACTGGGAATCATGGCCTAGCCGAGTTGACACACATTTTGGGGGGACACAATTCAATCCATAACACCCCCCAAAACATTAGCGATGACTTTCAAGCTTAATGAAGATTTTGAAGTGGGATGAAGATGAGGTTTCCAACGACACCACACAAGCTACCAATGCCATCTGTGTAATCAATAAAAGCCCCAAACACCCTGCTCGTCATGATTTCTCTCCCCAAGGCTCTCCCTCACCCCATGCCTCAGCGCCACTCTTCCTCCACCCTCCCCCATATGGCTTTTAGCTACTTCTGTCTCCAGCAGTTCAGCTTCACCCCAAACTTGCATGCACCTCTGAGGAGAATAAAAGCTCACAGGTCTCCAGACTTGCCTTTACCGGGCGTGCAACCTGACAGCAGTGATCACTCACTGTTACTGAAGTTTGCCTCTTGGGGCTTTATTCCACCCTCAAGCCTAGCTGTTGGTCATCATTCCTCTTTCCAGCCCTATGGAATGCTCTTCCTAAGAGAAATTTTGGTCAATACAGTTTTCTCCACTTCGTAAGCAAATCATGAAGCAGCCCAGTTCACTGCAGGGCAAATCTGTGATAAAACTCTTTCTTATGCTGAGCTGAAATCTGTCTCCCTGCAACTTACCCTTGGCGGGCCCTAACTGCCCCCTGGAGAAACACCCCTGAAGCTCTCTCTCTCCTTCATAGGACATGTCCCCAGATGCTCAAAGATGACCACCACATGCCCCAAAGTCTCCCATTTTCCAGCTTAAATATAAATATCTTCAGCTCCTCAGTATATGATGGTGCTCCCACAACCACCTCCCAGCCCTCTGCCAGCATCATACCAGCCAGGCCAAGATAGGGTGCTGCTCTTGTTTCTCATCAATTTCTTTAAAAAATTATTCCTCAGATCATTCTGGGCTTCAGGCTTCTCAGGAATTCCACATCACGCTCTTGCATTTGTTCTTGGCTACGAGTCTGTCCTTTTAGCTTTCATATATGGCCTTTTCCACCTGTGGCTCATGAGAGTGCCTGATGCCACCATGTTGGGTTTATCATCTGTCATGGATTGAATTATGTCCACCAAAAATGTGTGTATCAATTTGGCTGGGCCTTGACTCCCAGTATTGTGGGGCTGTCCTCCATTTTGTGATTATAATTTTATGTTAAAGAGGATTAGGGTGGGATTGTAACACCCTTACTAAGGACCCTTCCCTGATCCAATGTAAAGGGAGTTTCCCTGAGGTGTGACCTGCACCACCTTTTGTCTTACAGGAGATAAAAGGAAAGGGAAGCAAGCAGAGAGTTGGGGACCTCATACCACCAGGAAAGCAGTGCCAGGAGCAAAGCGTGTCCCTTTGAACCTGGGGTCCCTGCGCGGAGAAGCTCCTAGTCTGAGGGAAGGTTGATGAGAAGGCCGACAGAGAGAAAGCCTTCCCCTGGAGCTGATGCCCTGAATTTGGACTTTTAGCCTACTTTACTTTAAGATACAGTCTCTCAAAATAAGATGGGAGAACTACTTGCTTCTAAGTTGTCTAGGGAGATTATTAAAAATGCAGATTCTTGGCTTCATGAACTGAAACCAAGCCTGTGGGGATGGGACCTAGGAATAGCGTTTAGAGCTCTAAGGAAACCAGTGATAAACCTAGTAGAGTTGGGACTCCTTGCATACTATTGCCCTTGCCGCCAAGTGGATTCGGCCAAAGGAGGATAAAATTCTTGTGAGGCTGGTGAAGGGGAGAGAACAGAGGTGTTAGTTTTGTTTTGTTCTTCAAAGAGCCAAGCCAAACCTGTTGCCGTGAAGTCGATTCCTGCCCTTAGTGACCCTGAAGAGAGGAGGCTGTTCACCTATGATTGGAAGGTACCATGCCTGGGGCTTTTCGTAACATCATTTCTGGAGCTTTAGGGACTTCCAAAAACAGTCCAAAAGCTGAGGAATTGAATCAGTTCCAAACCCACTGGCCAGTTGCTCAACCACACCATGCATTTAATTGTGTTCAATAGTAATTACTGAGTGCCTATTTTGGGCCAGGCACTGGGGTACTTTAGTGAACAACATAGACAAAAATCCTGCTCTTGTATAACTCACTTTCTAGTGGAAAAAGAATAAGCCCGCAAGGACAAAGAGCAAGAAAGGAGACAACAGCCGATAGAGATGTCTATTCTCCTTTTGGAGGATAAAATGCAGATGAGAAAGGGCCTGTATCGACATTCCCTGTTTGTCAGAGACTGTTCTGAGAGCGTTCAACGTTAACTCATTTCATCTCATTACAGTTCTGTGACTTGGGTTGTTGTTACCTGCTGGTGAGTCATCCCTGACTCATGGCGACCCCATTCACAACGGGATTGGACCATTGGGATCCATAGGGTGTTCACTGGCTGATTTTTGGAAGTAGATTGCCAGGCCTTTCTTCCTAGTCTATCTTAGTCTGGAAGCTCCACAGAAACCTGTTCGGCAACATAGCAACACGCATACATCCACTGACAGACAGGTGGTAGCTGTGCGTGATGTACCTTGCCTGGGAATTGAACCCTGATCTCCCATGTGAAAGGGGAGAATTTGTCACTGAATCAACACTGCCTCCATTCTATGGCATAAGGACTATTAATACCCGCATTTCGTAGTGAAGAAACTAAGATACAGAGAAGTTAAGCAAATTGCCTAAGGTCACGCAGCTAGTAAGCAATGAAACTAGGATTTAAGCCCAGGCAGCTTAGAACCTCTATGGGGCAGTTCTACTCTGTCCTATAAGGTTGCTATGAATTGGAATCAACTCGACAGCACTGGGTTTGGTTTGGGTTTTGGTTTAGTTTGGCTCCAGAGCCTGGATTCCTAATCATCCCATCATATGACCTCCAACCCAAAAAACCCAGTGCCGTCGAGTCGATTCCGACTCATAGTGAACCTATAGAACAGAGTAGAACTGCCCTGTAGAGTTTCCAAGGAGTGCCTGGCAAATTCAAACTGCCAAGCTTTTGGTTAGCAGCTGTAGCACTTAACCTCTACGCCACCAGGGTTTGCATATGACCTCCAGCCAGGGTAATAAGGGTGAGGCCTTACTGCCACTGAACAACCAGAGAGAAAAGGCTGAGGTCTCTCTGCACCTCATCTCCATCTGCATGCCTTCAAGGCCCCCTTCCCACTTCACTGGGGGAAGGACTGGTGGATGGGCCCTCCACAGCTCACTCTACCTCTAGTGAGGAACATAGAAGCTTGTCAGCTGCCCACCTCATTCCATAGGCCCTAATGTACACATCGGTCACCATGGCTGGTTATGACTTAGCAAAGGACCTCCATTTCTCCCCTGCCCAATGAGGCAGTTGAACAGGGTCCCAAATTCAAGTGCCTGCAGGGGCCGGAAAGATAATTTAAATAAATGAAGGGGCGGGGGGGGGCATGATATAGTAGAGAGTGTCTACTCCAAGGGACAATGGCGGTGGTCTCTCTGCTCCAGCTGAGGGAGGGTGAGCCCACTGTGGTGAGGGCTTCCAATGTGTAAAGGGAAGCTAAAATTTCAACTTTTATAGAAAATTGACCAATTTTTTTTTTCAATGCTGGCAACTAATTCACCATTTTTTAAAACTCACTGTGGGTGACATAAGACATTGCAGTGGTGGCCTGTGATGACCACTAGGTTCTCTTCCTGCTGAGACATTAGAATCCTGTGAACAGCCCACACCCCTGAAGATTTTCCACATTCAGCCTCATCAGGGAGATGGATTCATTCTTTTCAGTAAGTAGAATGAACACAACTTCCCTGGGCTGTTCTCATCAACAGCCAGGGCCGGGAGGTTGAGGCAAAGAAGATGGTTTCCAGGGCGCTTGACCATCTCTGCTGGGGCTCTGCTCTTGGGGTTGAGACATAGATAAAGGTGCCCCATGAGGAAGTTATGAAGGGGAGTCCAAGGGCTGAGGTTTTGGCGGTGTCTTGGTTTCCTAGGGGTGCATAACAGATACCCCAACTGGGTGGCTTAAAAGGACAGACATTTATTGTCTCACAGTTCTGGAGGTTAAGAGTCCGAATCCAGAGTGCTGGCAGGGCCATGCTTTCTCTGAAGGCTCGAGGGGAAGATCCCTTCTTGTCTCTCAGTTTCTGGTCGCCCCAGCTGTTCCCTGGCTTGCAGCTGCAGTATTACCCCATCATCACATGGCTGTCTTCCCTCTGTCTGCGTCTTTTCTTTTTTCATAAGGACACAACTCGGACTGGATTAGGACCCCTGGTGGCACAGTGGTTAAGTGCTTGGCTGCTAACCAAAAGATCACTGGTTCAAAACCACCAGCTGCTCCGTGGGAGAAGATGTGGCAGTCTGCTTCCGTCAGGATTACAGCCTTGGAAACCCTATGGGGCAGTTGTACTCTGTCCTGTAGGGTCGCTATGAGTCAGAGCTGGCTTAACGGCAATGGGTTTGGGTTTTTTGGTTACTTTAGTGTAACCTCCTGTTAACTTCACTGAGAATGTCTTCAAAGACCTTATTTCCAAACAAGGTCACGTTCACAGGTATCGGTGGGTTAGGACTTCATTAATTTTGGGGGGCACACCATTTAATCCATAATAGATGGTGATTAGGGACTGTGTTGAGGAGGGGCTGGATCTTATGGCAGACTAGAGGGGCAAGAACCTAAGCAGTAGAGGGGCAGCGAGATGCTGGTTAGTAGCAGGGTGGAGGGGTGTGCCTGTGGAGAGAATGAGGTATGAAATGAGTGTCAGAGCGATGGGGGTGAGCCTGTGGCTGAGGGACGTGAGCTGTGAAGTTGGGCATACAGGGAGGCCGGGCTTCAACGTGGGTCCAGGCCATTTGGACAGGACTGGGGAGTCGGGGCTGGGTGATTCTCAGCTTCAGCTCATCCTTACTGGGTTCATGCCTGCTGAGAATGGCCACTGGCCCCTCTCCAGACAAAAGGGGTGTGACAGAGTGGAGGGCCCATCCCCAGGCCTCACTAGAGGCACACATGAAAGATGGGTTCTGAAAGGGCATATATACACACACACTGGCACACTCACACATGTACACACTTACATGTTTATACATATTCACACATACTGACACACACATTCACCCATTTTCACACACACATATACTGACACTCATGCTCACACACTTGGACATGGGCTCACACATATTCACCAAATACTCACACTCATGCACACACGGTCACCCTCCTTCCTTTGCTACGCGGAGCTACAAAGGAAGAGCTACAAAGGCTGCTAGTGAAGTTGGTTGGGACATTTGAAGACTAGAGGCAAGACAGACTGCTGTTTCTTGACATCTAAGTGAAAGATCTATGACAATGTCATTACAGTGCAGCTCTGCTCTTCTCCTGCCTGCAACTGAACGTTCCCCAGTGAATTAGGAATGACCGTGTCAACAAAGGAGAGTGCACTTCAAATAGCACCAAATTGGTGCTTGTCCTTCTGCAGGGTGGAAAGCACATTTCTGAGGCCAGATTGTTTTATTGTAGGGAAGTTGTTTTCACCAGTGCAGCTAGGCTAGTGGTGTGGTGTCATTTGTGACGATACAATTTTATGTTCATTATATTCCTGCGTGGTTAACTTTCCTTTTACCCTTTGATACATACCCATTTATTTTGCACCAGCTGTGTACCAGGAAGGAGCCCCTGGATAACACAAATGGTTAAGTGCTCCACTACTAACTGAAAGGCCGGCGGTTCAAACCCACCCAGAGGCACCTTGGAAGAAAGGCCTGGTGATCTACTTCTGAAAAGTCACAGCCAGTGGAAACCCTAAGGAGCACAGCTCTGCTCTGACACACATGGGGTCGTCGTGAGCTGGGACTGACTGAGTGGCAACTGGTTTTGTTTGTTTTATGTACCAGGAATTGCTCTGGATGCTAAGGATACAGTGGTGATTGAATAAGCCTCAGCCTTTGTGGACCTTATGCCCTCGTGTAAGATCAGGCCCAGGGGAGCAGAGAGGGCTGGGACCCTGAACTGAGGACCATTGTGAACTGAAGATGTGCAGCCTTCTTCCACCTTCCCAGACGATGCTGCTAGAGAGGCTGCCGGGCCCGGCTTCCACCACGGCTTGCAGAGAAGGAGATCACAACTGAGCAGGGTCAGGAAGACCCCAGGGCTGGTGAGTGGGTAGCAGAGGTGTGAACCTAGCTCCATCTGCTCCCTGAGGCCAGGCTCTTTCCTTCAACTACCCCCTTCTCCCCAGAAAAGAGCCAGCAGGTCAAGTTCTCCCTGCTCCCTGCTACTTGGGATTCCCAGCCACACTCCACATTGTCCTGGGGGTGGGGGAGACAGAGGCCCACCTTGGGTATCGCCAGCTTCCTGTGAGGCCCCAGAAACCAAAGTACGACATTGATCTGGGTACGTTTTTCAGGCCAGGGCTTAAGCATTCCGGCTTCCCTTCTGCACCTTTTCCAAGGATGCAGCGTTCACCGGGCTCCTTCCGAATGTGGCCTCCCAGTCTCCCTGCCTGCCTTTGATTCTTCTTGTGGTCCAGCTCCACTCAGTAAATATGCGGGCTCCAGCTCTGTGCCGAGCCATGTACTGGGTGCTGGGGCCACAGAAATAAAGGAACAGACATGTTCAGTACGTGTGGAACACAGGTATAGAGCTTGATAAAGTAAGAGCAGACTCCTGAGTAGGTTTAGGATAGGGGACACTTAGCTCTGAGAGGGAAATGTGCCCAAATGTACATGGAAGCTGTCTTCGCTGTAAGGAAGCTCCTTGGGGTGGGACTAACTCCATTATGTCCATTGTGACGTCCCAGTGCCTAGCACAGCACCTGGCACACAGTAGATGCACACTAAATACTCGTTGAGTAAATGACTAAATAAAAAGCCAGGCAGTAAATGTGAGTGAGGTCATCTATTTTGCCCTTCTCTTGTGCCCTGGGTTATGACGTCATCAAACTGTAGATCCCCTGAAGAGGTTGTTCAGAGACACAAGCACCGCCACTGATCAATCCTTAAAAACTAGTTGTGGTTGAGTTGACTCTGACTCATGGTGACGCTGTGTGTGTCAGAGTAGAAGTGTGTTCCACAGAGTTTTCAATGGCTGATTTTTCAGAAGTAGATCACCAAGCCTTCCTTCCAAGGTGCCTCTGGGTGGACTTGAACCTCCAACATTTCAGTTAGCAGGTGAGTGGACACTGTGGAGGAAGAGCCAGGTGTGGCCTTACCAGTAACTAGCCATGAAGTCAACTTTTCTAAACCATCGACAACACAAAACACATTTTGCTAACCCACGCCAGAGGTAAGACTGAATTACCTTTCCTCTCTGTAGAAAATATTGCAAAATCATTGTTATGTAAAGAGGTAATCAAAAACTATGCAGCCAGAAATTTTTAAAAAATACGAAAAGTATTATTGCAGTGTCTTAGTTGTTTATTACTCTTAATAATGGAAATACTGTGCTGTTCTTCTGGATTTTGTGATATCTGTGCTATTTGTAAGGTTTTTGAATTTTAAAATTTGTGATCTCTCATTCTAAATGTTCACTTTTATATCTGGTTTTGTATTTGTAACTTTGTGTGTTTTGTTTTTTTTTTCTTGAAGAACCCTCTCCCCCAAGTTGTACAAGTTTCAGGATGCACACAACTTGGATATGTCTGCCTGGTTCATGACATATGTTGAGGATTGCTGTATCCATGGCCTATCTTTTTATTTATGTGTTTAATAAACAATCTTGGACCCACCATCCAACACCCAGAACTGGAATGCTGGTAACTGACACTCCACCCTGTCTTTCTACCTTCCCTCCTGTCTCCCTGCCTTCCCTCCTTTCCTTGCTGAGATAGCCACTGTCCTGAATATTGTACTCATCATTCTCTTACTTTAAAAATAAGGTTGTTTTATACACACACACACACACACACACATACATGTATATGTATACGGGTGTATATATATACATACATATGTACACACACACACACTAAACAAGTATATATTCATACACATTCCTAAAGAGTAAATTGTTTAGTCTTCTTTTATTTTTATCTTTATACAAGTGGTATTGTGCAGTTTGCAACCTTCTGGACTTATGGTTTTTATTCAATATTTTATTGCTAACATTTATATTGAATAAAGAAGATAGAAGAAGAATTGATGCACTTGAACTGTGGTGTTGGTGAAGAATATTGAACATACATGGACTACCTGAAGAAAGAACAAATCTGTCTTGGAAGAAGTATAGCCAGAATGCTCCTTAGATGCGAGGATGGCAAAACTTCATCTCCATGTACTTTGGACATTGCCTTAGTTATCTAGTGGATGGCTCTAAGAAACGGAAATTTATTCTCTCACAGTCTAGGAGGCTAAAAGTCTGAATTCAGGGTGCCAGCTCCAGGGCAAGGCTTTCTCTTCCTGTTTGCTCTGGGGGAAGGTCCTTGTCATCAATCTTCCCCTTGTCTAGGAGTTTCTCAGAACAGGGACGCCAGGTCTAAACAATGCACTCCCTTCCTGGTTCTTCATTCTTGGTGGCATGAGGCCCCCATCTCTCTTCTGGCTTCTCTCTCCTTTTATCTCTCGTAAGGTAAAAGGTGATGCAGGCCACTCCCCAGGGAAACTCCCCTTACATTGGTTTAGGGGTATGACCAGAATAAGGATGTTGCATCCCACCCTAGTCCTCTTTGACATAACCTAACCTTGCCTCATTAACCACAGGCAGAGATTAGGAATTACAACACATAGGACAATTAAATCTATCACAAAATGGAGGACAATCTCACAATACTGAGAATCATGGCCTAGCCAAGTTGACATATATTTTTTGGAGGACACAATTCAATCCATGACAGACATATTATCAGGAGGGACCAGTCCCTGGAGAAGGACTTCGTGCTTGGTAAAATAGTTGTTGTTGCTAGGTGCTGTTGAGTCATTTCCTACTCATAGGGACCCCATGTACAACAGAAAGAAACACTGCCCAGTCCTACGCCACCCTCACAATCCTTGTTAGGCTTAAGCCCGTTGTTGTAGCCACTGTGTCAGTCCATCTCGTTGAGAGCCCTCCTCTTTTTCGCTGACCCTCTACTTTACCAAGCATGATGTCCTTCTCCAGGAATTGATCCCTCCTGATAATGTGTCCAAAGTAAGCAAGACGAAGTCTTACCATCCTCACTTCTAAGGAGCATTCTGGCTGTACTTCTTCCAAGACAGATTTGTTTGTTCTTTTGGCAGTCCATGATATATTTGATATTCTTTACCAACACCAGGGTTCCAATTATATATAAAGTCTCTCCATTTAGGAGTGTATTTTTTTCTGAAGATTTTTTCCCTTTTATATTTTGCTCTGTAAATATCCTATTCAGAAGATGAAAAACAAGTTACAGTCAGTGAGAAAATATGTGTAAATCACATATCTGACAAAGGACTAGAACCTAGAATATTTAAACAACTCTCAAAGCTCAACAGTAAAAAAAACAAACAATCCAATTAGAAAATGGGAATGAAACATGCACAGATATTTCATCAAAGACGATATACAGATGACAAATAAGCACAAGATGTCCAACATTCTTGCCATTGGGGAAATACAAGTTAAAACCATGAGATATCACCACATATCTACTAGAATGGATACAAAAAACAAAACAACACAACCCAACCAACACCAAATGCTGGCAAGGATATGGAGAAATTGGATCATTCACACATTAAAAAAAAAACCCACATAGATGGTGGAAATGTGAATGTAAAATGCTACAGCCTCTTTAGAAATCAGTTTAGCAGTTTCTTTAAAAAAATAAATAAATAAACAAACTAAGGAAGCAACTACCATATGGCTAGCAGTTGCATTCCTGGGCATTTGTCCTGGAGAAACAAAAACTTGTGGTCACACAAAAACCTGTAAATGAATGTTTATAGGAACGAACTAAAAACTGAAGATGTCCTTCAGCAGATGAATGGTTAAACAAACTGTGGTACATCCATACCAGGCAATATTACTCAGCAATGAAGAGGAACTATTGATACACGCAGCAACCTGGATGAATCTCCAGAGAATTATTCTGAGTGAAAAAAAGCCAATCCCAAAATGTTGCTTACTGTATGATTACATTTACATAACATTATTTAGATGACAAAGTTATAGAAATGGAGGACAAGTGGTTCTCCAGTGGTTGCCGGGGCAGGGATGGGAGGAAGAGGGTGTGGCTATAAAAGGGAGCATGAGGAATCATTATGGTGATGGAAATGTTGTGCCTTCATTGTCTCAATGGCAACATTGTAAAAATGGCGTAGCAGGGGCATCGGACCTTCTCGTCTGACTTCACAAGGGGGAAGGAGAATCAAGACCAACAGCCCAAGGCTGACTCCCATGAGGTAGAGGTCAGACATACCTCCTCTCTCTAACCTTGTTGCCAATTCTGACAGCAACTGTTTCTCCCACGGCACTCTCTACTTCTCTGCTGGGTTTCAAAATTCATTGCAATGGCCACACAGAACTCACAGACCATACTCACCGTTACGGGACATCTGCTCCACCCATAAGCCTCCTCCTGAAGGCGCTCAGCTTTCTCACTCAGTGGGCTCCCAGCCTACTGTGCTGTCTCTTGCTGGTCTCCTGCCTCTGCTGCCACTGTTTCTCTGCCACCACTTCTCACCTTCTGCAGTGTTACAGCTCTCTCTCTTGGTCTCCTGGTTCTGGGAGCTTTTCAGCCCAGGGATTCTGGGTCCAAAGGATGCGCTCCACTCCGGGCTCTTCTTTCTTGGTGGTGGTGAGATCCTCCCTTCCCACCTCTGGGATGGCTCGTTTTAAACCTAGCAAGATGGCAAAACAGACCAATCTCATTGTTAGGGTTCCATACGCCTTATTTGCATGGTGCCACGCCCTTCATTTACATTATTAGCAAGCTATCCAATCCTCTTGGTGGGCACCTCATTTGCATAGTCCCACCCAGTCAATTGGTGGGATGTACAAAGATTATGGCTAGCAGGGCCATATTAAGTAATTCACTTCTCTGCAAATATCTTGTCTGTGATGCTATACTATAGTTTTGAAGATGCTACCATTGGGGAAGCTGGGTAAAGGGCATATAGGATTCTTGTTGCTGTTAGCTGAAGTCAAGTTGATCCCTGACTCAAGGAGACCCTATGCACAATGGGATAAGAGTGTTGTACCTCTGTATTATTTCTTACAATTGCATATACATCTACAATTATCACAAAATAGTTTAATAGAAAAAATTGTAAAATGCAGCAGACATGGTATTTTGAGAGAAGTTTAGCCTTAAATACCCTTTTAGAAAAGATGAATCATTAAATATTTGTTGAGAGCACCTTTAGCTTTCACTCTGTCACTCTTGTCATGTGGGTGAGTTCTTTGGTTCCCCTAGGCCTCCTTTTTTCAATTGTACATCTCTTATAGTTTTCTGGGGATGGGGAAAAAGGGAGTGTTAGCTAAAATTATCTGAAAAATTAAAGATGCCCTTGGCGGTTTGAACCAATCAGCTGCTACACAGGAGAAAATACCTGGTGATCTGCTCCTGTAAAGGTTACAGCCTAGGAAACATTATGGGGCAGTTCTACTCTGTCACATTGGGTCATTGAGTTGGAATCGACTGGACAGCACACAACAATAGATTTGATGGCTGCCTGCTGTAGCTGCGTATGTCGACTTTGATGGCGCCTCTGGAACTGGCTAGTGCTGTGGATCACAGCTAGGATATAGGAGCCAACCCTTGTGTGAAGACAGAAGGCTTGGGTTCAAGCCTCAACATCACCTCTCACCAAGCACCTGATATTTGGCAAGTGTCTTGTGGCCCATCCCATTTGTCGTGATCCTCTCTTCTACTCTGTGTGCTTCAGATGGGGCTGACCCAACCTTGCTGACTAGGTGTGGCTCAGAACCCAGATCTGACCATTCAGGAACTTATCAATTCAGCCAGAACTACTGGTTGTTATTGGGCTCTGACCAAGGCAAGATCAATGATAGTCCTTCAACTGTGTTCTTCTCCTTCTCCTCCTCTTCCTCTTTCTCAAGCTATTAGAAAGGGTCTCTCCTTTCCTACAGGATCTCAGACTCTAAGAATGATGTATTTTGGAATTGCATGTCATCTTCTTCCCCAGCCACATAGAGGGAGCTGTAAGTTGAAGACATTGTTACAGTTCCTAGGCTCAACCAGTTCTGAAGCCAGCCTCTGCAATAAATACCCTTTTTTGTTTGTGCCAGTTTGAGTGAGTTTTCTGTCACTGGAACCTGAAAAAGTCATGACCACTATTTCCCTTAACTTTTATGAGTCTATTTTATTATCTCTAAAGTTTTGCTGTTGACGTTGGGTGCTTTCAAGTTGGCTCTGACTCACAGTGACCTCATGTATAGAGAACGTAACACTGCCCGGTCTTGCGCCATCCTCACAACAGTAGCTATGTTTGAGCCCATTGTTGCAGCCACAGTGTCAATCCATCTTGTCAAGGGTCTTCCCCTTTTTTGCTGACCCCCTACTTTACAAAGTATGATGTCCTTCTCCAGGGTTTGATCCCTCCTGATAACATGTCCAAAGTAAGTAAGATGAAGTCTTACCATCCTCTCTTCCAAGGAGCATTCTGGCTGTATTTCTTCCAAGACAGACTTTTTTGTACTTCTGGCAGCCCATGACATATTCCACACTCTTCACCAACACCATAATTCAAATGGTCAATTCTTCGGTCTTCCTTATTTGTTGTCCAGCTTTCACATGCTTATGAGGTGATTGAAAAGACCACGGTTTGGGTCAGACACACCTTAGTCATCAAAGTGACATGTTTGCTTTTCAACACTTTAAAGAGGTCTTTAGCAGCAGATTTCCCAATGCAATGAGCTATTTCAATTTCTTGGCTGCTACTTTCATGAGTGTTAATTGTGGATCCAAATAAAATGAAATCCTTGACAACTTCAATGTTTTCTCTGTTTATCATGATGTTGCTTATTGGTCCAGTTGTGAGGATTTTTGTTTTCTTTATGTTGAGGTATAATCCATAGTGAAGTCTGTGGTCTTTGATTTTCATCAATTAAGTACTTCAAGTCCTCCTCACTTTTGGTAAGCAAGATTGTGTGCATATCTCAGGTTGTTAATGAGTCTTCCTTCAATCCAGTATTTTTATATCTATAAACAGGTATAACAACAATAATAATATCATTGGATTGTTATAGGAATTAAATAGATCATGCACGTAAATTGTTGTTCCTTTCCCCACTCCTAACAGTTGATTAACTTGGAGTATCACCGAGGAGATTAGAAAGCATAGACTGAATGGTCACCAGTGGAGGAGCTCTTAACGGTCATCTAGTCCACCCCTCCCATACTTGAATCTTCTCTACCCTCTCACTTAACTTTCCTGAGTCTTCTTTTCACAGTGGAGATTACAACCACTTTTCTCAACACATGGTGTGTTTGGGAAGATCAAATGGCTTGATGCATATCAAAGCCTTTTGCACAAAATATAAGAAAATCGTTATTATGTTGCAAGGATCTTGTGGTCTGGCAATAGAGATAGGAAATATTCCAAGAATCCTCCAGGCTGAGGTTCTTAAAATATAGCGTGCATAAGAACAACGCCTCGAGTAGAGCAGGCTGATCAAAACGCGACTTCCTCCTATTTACCAACAGTCTGGTGCAACACTTGGAGAATCTAGTGACTGGAGGAAAGGACAAGAACATGCGGAAAGGGGGCCCTTCAATGCTTGCTGCTGCAAATCAGAGAAGGGGCCAGGCCAGTGGCCTGCTCATCAGGAAAGCGCAGAGCATGCGTCTTGGTCTGGAGCCAGTGTGGGCTCCTGGAGAAAGGGCTTCATAGTTAGGGCCCTGCCAGAAGCTGACCCGGAGCCAAGCATTCAGGTGCAATGGGCTTATTAAGGATGTGCTCCGTGGAAAACTGGTAAGGGAGTAGGCAGAGTAGACTAGGCAAAGGGAAGAAGCCAAGGAAAGACGCAATCGCAGCTGAAGTTTCACATTTAGCCCATTCCAGGGGGAGCTCTGAAGCGCAATGGTGGGTCAGTGGTAGAATTCTCGTCTTTCCTATGGGAGACCGGGGTTCCATTCCCACCCAATGCACCTCGAGCACAGCCACCACTTGTCTGTCAGTGGAGGCTTGTGTGTTGCTGTTGATGCTGACCAGGTTTCAGTGGAGCTTCCAGACTAAGGTAGACTAGAAAGAAAGGCCTGGCGATCCACTTCCAAAAATCGGCCAATGAAGACCCTATGGATTGGAATGATTTGATTCACGCAGCTTTTTGTTCTGTCATGCATGGGGTCACTATGAGTCCAGGGGCTGACTCCACAAGAGCTAAAAACAGCTCCCACTCCAGTCAGTCATCAGCTGTCACGGTGGGGGTGAGTGGGGATTAACTCCCACCACGACCAGCTCTCCCTGTGGTGAGGCTGTTTCAGTGTCCAAGAGCAACCTTCTGAAGGTCATGGGTGCTAGCTGTTAGCAGGAAAGCTCCAAGAAGCTGGAGGATGGAATCTGGGCGGGGAGCCAGTGATGTCCACTACGGAGGGCTTGGATTGTACCTAGAGGCTGGAAGGAGGAGAAGGAAGAGGACATCTCAGAATTCGGGGCTGAAAGGATGGTGGGATGGATTCAGCGCAGCCAGAACTGCCACTCTCGGGTTCTGTATTCCCAGCAAAGAGCAGATAGAAATCCAGAGCACTTTGGAATGTCACCCACCTTCCCACAACCCCTCCGCCTGGGCCCCCCACCACACACACCCGAAAATGAAATATTTTTAGCTGTGCTCATTTGCTGTCTGTCTCTCCAGACACGGTTGCATAAGAAGGGGCTGTTTTCCTCCCCGCGGGATTGCAGCGGGGTGGTTAAGCGGCACACACGGATGGTAAAGCCATTTACACGTGGGGAAGCAGCCAGTCTGGCTTAGGGGGGTTGGCAGGTCCCAAGCCTCTCGGCACATAAAGGGAAAACCTGATGAACGCCAGGGAGGCGAGGTGACTTCAGACGGGGCTGATTTACTGTGAGGAATAACATACGAGCCCTCCTACTGCCCCTGCCTCTTGGGAATTTTGAAATCACAAAATGTCACAGTTGTGGGAAGGATTTTTGAGAGCAGATAGTCTGGCCTGACTGGATATTACGAAGACAGGGAAACCGAGGCTTCAAAGCGAGGAAGGGGAGATGACTAACATGTGTGAAGTGAAGCCACCACTAGGGCCACGCACTGTGCTGGACACTTATTCTAGATTGTTCCATTTTAGCTCCTCAATAGCACTGTGGGGTAGAATGAACATTATTTTCAAAAATGGAGATACAGGCCCAGAGAGATAAAACAGCTTTCCCAAAGTCCCACAGCCAAGGAGGGAGCTGAGATGAGAGCCCAGGAGCACCTGGTTCCCAGCCAGAACATTTGTTTGTTGTTCTCAGTCTTCAGGGTAAGTGGAGGACAACTTTCCAAGAGCCATGAAAGAACCTGTGCCTGCAGCTTTTCCTTGAAGTGTCAGCTCCCCAAGGGTGGGGCTGTTTTGTTCACTGCTGTGTCTTTGTGTCCCCATGGACTGGCACATAGTAGGTGCTCAATAAACTTCTATTGACTAAGCGAGTGAGGCAAGCAAGCATTTATTAAGCATCCCTCTTCATGCAGTTGGAAACTCTGGTGGCTTAGTGGTTAAGAGTTCGGCTGCTAATCAAAAGGTCGGCAGTTCAAATCCACCAGCCTCTTCTTGGTAACCTTATGGGGCAGTTCTACTCTGTCCTATAGGGTTGCTAGGAGTCAAATCGGCTCAGCAGCAACAGGTTCATGCAGTTGGGGTTTCTGGGTGGTGCAAAAAGTTAATGCTCTCAGCTGCTAACTGAAAGGTTGGTGGTTTCAGTCCACCCAGAGGCACCTTAGATGAAAAGCTTGGCAATCTACTGAAAAAATCAGCCATTGAAAACCCTATGAAGCACGGTTCTACTCTGACGCACATGGGGTCACCATGAGTTGGAGCCAACTCTATGGCAACTGTCTTGGTGTTTGGTTTTATGCAGCTACCTGTTCCACTGAAGAAAAAAGAAATAGTCCCTGCTCTTGAGGTGCTCGCACTCCAGTTGATGAACAAGATATACACGTAGGAACACTAGAAAATGGTCCCAGCCAGTCAGATGCACACATGAGCAGAGTTGTCCAGATGGGTCTGGGTTCAGGGCTGCTTTGGGGTGAGGGGTTGCGTATTTTACTCCTGCCCCACCCACCTTCACCCACATATGCTCCAGCCAAGATGAGTTATTCCTCATCTTTCTTAACCTGGGCCTTGGCCCTTGGCCAGAAATGTTCTTCCCTAACTCCCCATGTCCAGAGCCCACCAGCTTTCAAGGCCTAGCCTAAATGTCACCTCCTACAAGGAGCCTTCCCTGATTCCTTCAGCTGCAGGGGATTGCTCCCACCACACTTGAGCCCCATCACACTTGACCATGCTTCTCTTGTGGCACATCCCTCACCACCTTTGCTGGTCTACAGTACAGGTGTCAGGTTTACCACGGTAGCCCCAGGCACCTAACAAAGAACCTCTCACACACTAGGTGCTCCCCACATGTATAATGAGTGAGTGAATGGGAAAATGGACAGAGAGATGAATACTAGACTGGCAGGGCGTCTCATGCTTTTTGGAGCGGGTGGTTGTCTCCATGGTATGATTCAGGAGCCCAGGAATAGGTCTCTTGTTCACATATTCTCTAGCAAGTTGCTAATTCTCACATCTCCTGTTAGCCATATACTGCTTTGAGTTAAGGTAGAGGTGGGAAACTTCTGTCCCACTGGCTAAATGAAGCCCTTAGCTTAATTTCAACTCATGCATGGAGCAAGTAGCAATACGTGAAATCTTTATTTGGTGCTTACAGCTGCAAAAAAGGCAACATAAGCTGTAAACACCATTAGTATAAAATCCTGGAGGAGTGGGTTTGAAACTGTGCTCGGAGCCATACTTGGGGTTCCATGAACAGCTTGCTTCTATCTTATTTTATGTTTTTCTCATTTGATTTGTTAGAACAAATTCCACATTAAGAAGTTTATGCATCCAAGGTGGAGACATCACGCCTATATCTCCATTTGCCTGCCTTTCTCAGTGTATCTGGGTGACCTGGCCACCAGGGTGCCAACCTGTGTAGCATTTAGAAAGCTGCCTCAAAGCCCACGTTTCCTTCTCACCAGATTGCAGGCTTCTGGAGGACAGGCACTCTGCCTTGCTCATGGTTGGTGCCTCCAGCACCTCGCACAGTGCCTGGCACACAGTCGGTATTGAGAGTTTCTTCTTACGTTTCTTCACAAGGAGGAAAGGGGGATAGAATGGCTAGATTAGGTGATTTGAGGTGTTTGAGCGTTTGTTAAACTTATTCATAAACATTTGACAGACACTTTAGAACACTGGGGAGAAATGGGCTCTGGGGATAAAGCAGGTGCATGGAGGTGGGTGGGGACATGGGAAAGCAATGATTAAGTCTCTAGAAGCCTTGGTGGTGCAATGGCTAAGCACTAACTGGAAGGTGGGTGGTTCGAACCCACCCAGTGGCTCCGTGGGAGAAAGACCTGGTGATCTGCTTTCATAAAGATTACAGTCTAGGAAACCCTATGGGGCAGTCCTACTCTGTCACATGGGGTTATGAGTTGGCATTGACTATGAGTCAGCATTGACTATGAGTCAGCATTGACTCCACAGCATGCAAGGACAAACACAGGTCTGGCTGGGAGTAGAGTGCAGGCTCCTGGTTGAGGCTTGTCCTCATGTCCTCATATGCATGTGAATGCCTGGCCTTTGGGTCCCAGCTCCATTTGCAAACCTCCAGAAAGCACCCTTGTCTGGGCCACCTGTAGAGCCTAGGGGGTGCACCTAGCAGTGTGAACCATCCTTAGGAGGTGGTTCTGGGGAAGAGCCCTGGAGGTGGGCTGCAGCCATTTGGGTTGGGATTTCTGGGGCACCAGGTACCCAAAGTGTGGTCTAGAGGGGAGGTGTGTGTGGGCCCAGGTGTGCACATCCTTTTGGCCCTAAAAATGTCTCCATCTCTTGAAAGAGGGCAGTCAGAAAGTGGCCAGTGGGGGGCCCAGGGTAGAGACCCTAGAGGCCAGGTCTGACTAAGAAGTTAACTCCGAGAAAAAGAAGTTACATGCAAATGGAAATAAATACAGTCACTACTTAACCGGCCAGGAGCAATTTCCACATAGGTGCAATATAACCACCACTTACCGATTTAGCAAAAAATTGTGATTTTGCAAATATGGGAGTCAGGGAAGTGGGAGAGTCCATAGCAGGAAGCTGAGAGAGTCTGTCTCCTCCAGACACCCTCACCCAAATGTTTTTCCCCCAAAAAATAGCCAAAAGGAGACTAGAGGCACAAAATGTTTGTGATCGATCCATCAGTTGGCTGCTAACCTAAAGGTTGGAGGTTCCAACACACCCTGCATCTCCGCAGAAGAAAGACCTGGGGAAGTGCTTCCATAAAGATTGCTGTTAGGTGCCATTGAGCTGATTTCAACTTGAGCGACCCTGCGTGACAGAGTGGAACTGCCCGGTTAGGATTTTCTAGGCTGTAAACTTTATTACAACTATGAAAACCCTGCAGAGCCATGCTACTCTGTAGCACATGGGTTTGCCATGAGTCCTGGGCCAACTTCACGGCAGCTAACAACAACGAGCTGTATAAACATGTATATTTCCTTGTAAAAATACGGAAATCAAAACCAGAAGAAAAAACTAGAAGAGCTGGAAGTTGGTGCCACAGAGGGAGAGAAAGGGATGGGGGTGGGGGCGGAGGTGGTTAGGGACTATAGTTTTCGTTGTCTTTTAGCAATTTTTTTTTAAATGAAGAATGTGTTCTCATTATACTTCAATTAACATAAAAATTAAAAAATAAAAGATGACTTTGGTGGTTGTGTCGACTATGATACCAGGGGCAGCGAGGTCAGCTGGAAGCCGTTGGGAGGGTCCCCTGGGAGGGCGGCAGGACAGGGCCTGGGGATAAAAGCTTTTGTGGGGAGTGGGGATGTCAAGGTGGGACTGAGTGAGGAGCTGCAGGTTCTGGGACCCCAGAAGGCTCAAGTGTTAAGGGCCCGAGGGGTCAGGTCAGCTGAGGAGAGGAACAGCACTGGGCAGGCAAGGCAGGCCCTGGGTGGCTGGCCGAGTGCGGTGTGGAAGCCGAGTCCTGCCTGGCCGTGGTTGCTGTGGTGAGGTGGCCGGGTGAGCGCCTCTGCCATTTTTCCGACCCTCACTCAGGACCTTCCTGACGGCGTGGGAGGGGTCGGGGTTCCCATGGCAACCGGGCAAAGAATCCCAGGAAAGAAGAAAACCATGAAGTCAAACCTGGCCCTAAAATAAAAATAGCCAGTAGATGAGATTTTTAAGAATGAGGAAAAACAAAAACAGCATTTGGTACATGAGTCACACCGACATCTCCCAATCACCAGGATTTAGGCTCCAAATAAAGCGTCCGACTGAGGAGCCCTGGAATGGCGCCGGTGGTCAGGACGCTGAGCTCAGACCTCTCCTGCCAACCTCATGTTTGGCTCTTCCCTATGGAAATATTTACCCTCCCAGCCCAGAGACAAACACCAGAGAAAGATCACTGGACTGGGGGCCAGGAGAACCCCGCAAGTTACAGCCCTCTTGGGTCCTCAGTTTCCCTGTCTGCAGGATGATGAAGAGGCTGTATTGAGTGGTCTCAAAGTCCCTTCCACCACCTACATGGTTCCTTGTGCTTCGGTGCGGAGAGGGCAGCAGAGGTCACTATGGGCATGCCCCCGGCACTTGGCCCATTTTCTTATGGCTTAGGGGTGTATTCTTTTGTCAACAAAGATCCCTGGGTGTGCAAACAGTTAACACACTCAGCTGCTGATGGAAAGATTGGAGGTTTGAGTCCACCAAGAGGCCCTTCAGAAGAAAGGCCTGGCAATCTACTTCTGAAAAATCAGCCACTGAAAACCCTGTGGAGCACGATTCTACTCTGCCACCCATGGAGTGGCCATGAGTTGAGGTCTACTCGACAGGAACTGGCTTGGGTTGGTTTCCTTTGTCAACAGATAACAGGGAGACACTGAACCCTGGGAGTGGTTCCTACGCAGAAGACAGAGTGTGTAAATTTGAGGGGGGGGGGGGAATCCACCTAGCCTAGTAATTTGCAGAGGGCAAGAACTCTATCTATGGGCTGGGCTGGTCAGGGAGGCTTCTTGGGAAGGTGGGTTTCATGACTGGAGAATAGGATCAATGACCACCTGATGGGGCTGGTTCAGCAGAGGGTGCCCGGATGCAGGAGGACGGACCAGATGACCTCTTCAGAACTCCCTGCCCCACTCACACCTTCAGGACCAGCTTGGCAGTGACTTTCTCCACCGCTGGGCCTGACCACTCTGCTGCTTCTGCATATGCCCTTTCCCTACAACACCTGCACTTCATAACTTCCAGCATTTAAGGCAGGCATGCTTGGATGATGGGGGTGGGAAAGAACTGTAGTGCTGCAGGAAATGGTGGCCACCTTCTCACCCAACACAAGGGGCTGGAATCTCCTGGGCCCTAGGTCAGTCTCATGTCTGTGAACCTCACCTGGTGAGGGCATCTGGCCAAGCTGAGCACACCCTTGTTGTAAAGTTGCAGGTGCCACATTCACCTTGGACACTGACGTCAGGGCCTAGCCATGCTCAGAGACCCTGGTTTGAAGCAGGTACAAGAGTCCCTGGTCTGTATTGACAAGAGGCATGTAGCACAGTGAGTAAGAGGCTCTGGGTGGTCTGGAGCCAGACTGCCAGGGCTTGAATCCTGGTCCTGCCTCCTACAAGCTGAGTGACCTTTTTTAAAAAAATTTTTATTGTGCTTTAGGTGGAAGTGTACAGTGCAAATTAGTTTCTCATTCAAAAATTTATACACAGATTGTTTTGTGACATTGATAGCAATCCCGGCAATGTGTCAGTACTGTCTGCTTTTCCACCTCGGGTTTCCCATGTCCGTTCTTCCAGTTTTCCTGTCCCTTCCTGCCTTCTCATCTTTGCTTTTGGGCAGGTGTGATCCCTGTCAGAATGGTCAGTGCTGGTGCCAGGCGCTATGTAGTTCTGGGCTCAGGCTGGTGGAGGCTGTGGTCCTTGTGGTCCATTAGGCCTCTGGACTAATATTTCCATTGTGTCTTTGGTTTTCTTTATTCTCCTTTGCTCTGGATGGGATGGGACTAATAGATGTATCTTAGATGGCCGCTTGCAAGCTTTTAAGACCCCTGACTCTACTCACCAAAGTAGGATGCAGAACATTTTCTTTATGAACTATGTTATGTCAGTTGACCTAGATGTTCCCTGAGACAATGGTCCTTGGCCCTTGGAGCTGAGTAATCTTAAGCAGGTCCCTCGTGGAGCGTTGAACTGAGCAGTTTACTGCAGGGGCTGTTGACAGGAGTATGCAGAGGTTTGAGGGAACAACCCAGGATGGAGCAGTACCCCAGGACCCAGACAGTGGAGGTTGTTCCTCCTCTGGGCCTGAAGGGGCAGAGGGCGGGAGTGTGTGACAGGAACTGGTGACAGCAGTATCCTGTACCCCTGAGTTAAGGGCTGAGGATGGAGCTGTGGTCACAGGTGGAGGAAAGCAGCTCTGCTGAACCATGGCCAGCAGAGAGGGAGCCAGGCAGACACTCTGACTTCACTGTCCTCCTGCCAGCCAGAGGACAAGAGCAAGGTGGGGGGAAGAGGGGAGCTGATGACTTCCCCGTCCTCCTGCCAGCCAGAGAACAAGAGCAAGGTAGGGGGAGGAGGGGAGCTGACTGTAGAGTCAGCCCTCAGGACACAGGGCACGGTGGAGAAGGGCGCAGTGCAGAACTGAGGGCAATGACCAGCACACACAGCCTTTCTGTGCCTCGGTTCCCTAACTTGTAGTTAAATAAATATGTGTATGTGTGTGTATGTGTGTATACAAGGAACCGTGGTGGTGTAACGGTTAAGCTCTTGGCTGCTAACCAAAAGGTTGACAGAACCTACCCAGCGGCTCTGTGGGAGAAAGACCTGATGAACTTCTCCTGTAAAGATTACAGCCTAGAAAACCCTATGGGGCAGTTCTACTCTGTCACATGGGGTCACAATGAGTTGGAATCAACTTGATGGCACCTAACAATAACAACAACAAACATATGTAGGGCAACCCCGGTGGCATAGTGGTTAAGAGCTATGGCCGCTAACCAAAAGGTTGGCAGTTTGAATCCACCAGGCACTCCTTGGAAACTCTATGGGGTGGCTCTACTCTGTCCTGTAGGGTCGCTATGAGTTGGAATCGATTATTTGCAGTAGTTATAAAGTTGTCCTAAGCCCTGAATCAGCAAATGCTGAACCGTTGCTCCTAGGAGAAATAGAGGGTTAGGTTTCTGCAAGCCTCTGGTCACAACATTTTCGTCAAATGATCAATATATAATCCAATGTTTTATGTGTGTTTCTGTTTAAAGAAACCTTATCTAACATATATTGTTGATTCATTAACATTGAACTCACAGCCAAGAGAGCTACAACTCATGCCTGGACGCAGCTTAGCTAACATGTATTTTGCTCATACAGCACACCATAGCCTTCTCGTGCTTGGGAACACTAGACAGCATGTCAGCACTACGCTCAGGGGCCATTTTAACAGCAAAATCACCAACAAAAGCACAAAAATATGGCACCGAATAGGCTGTGAGAAGGGTGCTTGTTTACAGCACGAGAGCTGAAACAGGAAGGCAGAGTATCAGCCTTATCTACCTCAGCCGGGAACGTGGACATCAGGACAAATGGTTCACAGCTCTGCTTGTGTCCAAGAATGACTACAAAATGCCACGAGTATTGATTTTGGAGTTACAGGTAAATTTTAGCAAGTAGGCAGATTTGCAAATATGGAATCTGTGAATAAGAGGGATTGACTATATATATAAAACATATATATGCATATATACTTACACACATGTATACATATACACACACATACATATATATACACATATACGTACATATTTAAAAAGAAAAAACATTGTCATTGGGTTGATTCCAACTCATAGTGACCCGAAAGGACAGAGTAGAACTGCCCCATAGAGTTTCCAAGGCTGTGAGTCTTTACGGATGCAAACCGCCACATCTTTCTCCCGCAGCTGAGCACTTAACCACTGTGCCGCCAGGGATCCTACATATTCATATATGTAAACATATACAGTTGTCCCTCGGCATCTGCGGGGGATTGGTTCTAGGACCAAAGGTTGGTGGCTCAAACCCACCCAGGACCTCTGCAGGAGAAAGACCTGGCGATCTGCTCCCGTAAAGATTGTAGCCAAGCAAACCCTACGGGGCGTTTCTATTCTGTCACGTGGGTCCTGGGGTCCTATAAACTGAGAATCGACTGGATGGCATCTAACAAGAACAATAACTACATATATGTATTTAAAATATATATATTTTTAAATATAAATATACACACACAGATACATACACAGTAAAACCTGTGATAGCTAGAACCTGTGTAAGGCAGAAGCCTGTCAGACAGAGAAGGGAAACTCAAATATTTTCCACCAAAAGGAGTGATAGAAAAGTACTAAGACTGTACCCTGTTAAAGGTGGAAAACTTGTGTGACCCAGAAAAGCAAGGCAGTCCCACAGAGTTCCGGCTCTCACAGGTTTCACTGTATACATATGTATATAAAACAGTGCCTGGAGCATAATGTGTGATTTGTAAATGTTTGCTTTTACCCATATTGTCACCATGCTCCTATGCTTACTTGTCCCCTCCACCTAGGCCCTCAAGTTTCCTTCCTCCCTTTTAACCAAATCTATTCCCATCCATTTGGCGTTTTGGATTGGCCCTACTAATCAGTTCACACTAAGGGATACATAACTGATAAGGGCTTCAGGAGTTAGCTCTGCCTGGGGACACTTATGTTTTGACAGAAAACACAGCACCCACCTTTGTTGGCGCTGAAATTGCAGGTAAGAGGCTGGCACATGGTTGTAAGGTGGCTGTCCCTGCACTGAATAATAACAACCAGCAGGGAGCTATTTAGGAGCAGGGAGGCTTCCTGTGGTCTGCAATGTAGACAATGTTCCCGCCCAGGGACTGGGGCTGTGAGCATCTGCCTGTAGCGGGTGACAGAGCTAGACCCTTAATGCTGGGCAAAGTGCTCCCAGTGCTCAGACAATGAGGGGCTCAAAGAGGGGTCACCTAGCCCCAGGTTACCCAGAAGGCTGGTGGTAAGGCCAGGATTTGAACCTGGAGTCCTGACCCCCTGCTAGGTCCTTCCTTTGCACCTCCCTCCACCGTCCATTCTAAGTGCACACCATTGAGTGGCCAGAGACATCCAGTGGGCGGCAGCCTGACCTCACCAGCTGGCCCTGGAGCAGCTCAACCTTTCAGCCAGAGGGGAATGTGTGACCCAGGAGAGGCTCCAAGTGTGACTCAGGCTGAGTGTGGGCTCTGTGGGGTGCGGAGGTCCTGTGCCCTGCTCCATCCGGTGGTCCTGAACCTCTCTCTGCGGCCACTGGACCCTAGCAATTACTCTCCCTGTTCCCGCCTATGGAGGTGTCTCCCACGTGAGGCTCCAGGTGACCTCCAGATGCCTCTCCCCCGCCCCATAGCTGAGCCCCTCCAGGCCACTGGTCACGTGCTCTGGGACACGCGTGTGAGCTGACTGTTTATACAGTGTTTGCTCTTATTAGCAACAAGCCCCCCTCCCTTCCGCTGCCCTTTCACAGCAGAAGGGCGTCACACTAGGAGGGACTACAAAGAAGCTGTCGGCAGAAAACATCTAAAAAAAAGCTGGGGCTCAAGAAAGTATTTGGAAAACAAGCCCAGACTCAAGAAAGCGTCTGAAAAATACGCTTGGGCTCCTGAAAACATCCAAAACCCAAGCTGCGGCTCGAGGTCCCTCCCCAGCTCCTGGCTCAGCTGCACCACCCTACTCTTTGCTCCATGTGACAGGGTCAGTCCCCCTCTGCCACACTTCAGCCTTGGGAGCCTCCACAACCCCTGACACAGCCCCGCTCCAAACCAGCCCAGGTGCCGCAGACCCCAAGGCTGAGAGGAGGAGACGAGGGAGCACCAGGGATATTAGAAAACGCAGATGAAATCTTACAGCAGTACAGCTAAAAAAAAAAAAAAAAAGAGGGTCTTAATTTCGTGTGAGCGCGCAGTTTTCTCGCGGTCCGAGCTTTCATTAGATTCCCCGAAGGGCCCGGTATTGGTCCGGAGAGACTAGATACTGCCATGGGAACCATCCCAAATTCTCAGAGGCTGACAACACAGTGAATTTTCAGAGATCCCACTGGTGGGAGACGATTTCCTGTCCCTATTGTCCTTCCCTAATACCCAGCTGCCCATCTACCTAAAAACAAACTAAACGACAAAACACGAGCACAACCAAGTTGTTTCACTGGTTTCGCCTTATGCGTGGCAGGACAGAGAATACTGGGTGTTTTACTAAGTGCCATCTCACTGAATCTTGTGCGGAAGAGGAAAGTGAGGCTCACACAGAGGAAGGGACTTAGGCTAAGTCACCCAGCGAGTTGTCTAGCTGAAAGCCAGGCTGAGATCTGAACCCAAGCTCAGCCCAGTACTGAGCTACTGAATCCAGCCATATGCAGGCTTCCCGACGGCTTCAGTTTTTAGCCCAAATATCTGTATTGTGTTTTCGAGTTTTCATAGCATTTTCATTTATTTATTTGGCAAATACATACTGCGCACCTCTTATGTGCTGGGCATTGTTGTAGATGCTGAAGTTCTAAAAAAGAACCCGCTGCTGCCCAGTCGATTCTGACTCACAGCGGCCCCAAGTGGTACAGAGCAGAACTGCTCCGTGAGTTTTCTTGGTTGTAATCTTAACGGGAACAGATCGCCAGGACTTTCTTCCACCGTACTGCTGGGTGTGTTTGAACCATGAACATTTAAGTCAACTGTTTACGACACCCCGGAGCCTAGCTGGAGTTCTGGTGGTGACTAATACTGACATGTTGCTTGTCCTCACAGAGCTTATGCTTCTAATGTGGTAGATAGAAACTAAACCTGTAAGCAACAGACATTCAGGTATGCATTGTGATATAAACTATGAAGGAAGGGAATAGGGAGGATGGAGAAAAAAGGAGGGGTTGGAGGAGGGCCAGGGCCTGGACTGTGTTGGGGCAAGTCAGGTGGCCAGGTGGCAAAATTTAAGGAGGCCTCACTCTCAGGGTCCTGCAACTGCTGGTCACTGACTCACGCAAGTCCTGGCCACACCCTCCTCTCCCTGGTCCCAGCCCCTGGTGGGGTGGGGTGGGTGCATCCCTGAGAAGGTGATATTTGAAGGATGATAAAATGTCACCTGTAGGATGTGTGTTAGTGTCCTGTGGTTGCCATTAAAAATGACCACAAACCTGGTGGCATAAAACATCAGAAATGTATTCTGTGAAAGTTGTGGAGGCCAGGAGTCAGAAACCAAGGTATTAACAGGGTTGTGCTCCTTCCAAAGGCTCTAGGGGAGAATCCTTCCCAGCCTCTCCCAGCTCCAGGCATTCCTTGGCTTTTGGTGGCATACTCCAGTCTAAGTGTCATGGATTGAATTGTGTCCTCCAAAAATATGTGTTGTAAATCCTAACCCTTATACATATGGTTATAATTCCATTTGGGAATGAGTTTTCTTTGTTAAGAGGCCGTGACAGTGTAGGGTGTGTTTTAAGCTAGTCACATTTGAGATATAAAAAGAGCAGATTAGGACAGAGAAGTAAGCAAAGATGGGGGAAGATAGATGCCAAGCCACATGAAAATCATCAAGGAACCGAGGAACAAGGACCTTCCGCAAGAACCAACAGAGAGAGAGCCTTCCCCTAGAGCTGACATCCTGAATTCGGTCTTCTAGCCTCCTAAACTGTGAGGAAATAAATTACTGTTTGTTAAAGCTACCCCCTTGTGGTATTTCTGTTATAGCAGCAGTAAGTAACTAAGTCATCAGGCCTTCACCTTCACATGACCTTCCATTTTTCTCTGTCTTCTCCTCTTCTTATAAGGACACTTATCAATGGGTTCAGGGCCCACATGCATAATCCAGGATGATCTCAAGAGCCTTCACTTGACGAAGTCTGCAAAGACCCTTTTTCCAAATAAGTTCGCATTCACAGTCCTAGGGGTCAGAACGTGCGCATATCTTTTGGGAGCCGCCATTCAACCCACCATAGGAAGAGAGGGGAAGGTGTTTCTGACACAGGAGACAGCCTGAGGTAGGGAAGAGGTGGACCCTATAATTTCATTGGATCATACATGCTTAACAGAGGCCCTCAGGCAACAGACCTACTGAGTCCAATTTAGAATGAAACCCACAGTCATGGAATCTACCGGAGTGTACAAGCCCCACACATGTGGGCCTTGAGTCCCTCCCACTTCCCCTCCTCACTCTGTCTTAGGTGCTCACATCCAGCTATACTGATCTTGCCGTTTCTCTTTCCCCATCTCAGGACTTTTGCACTTGCTGCAGCTGCTGCCTAAGGCTCTACTTCTAGGCTCCTCATGGTTCTTTCCTCACTCCATTTTAGGATCTGCCCAAATGCCATCACCTCAGACAGGACCCATGCAAATTAATATCTCCCACTGTTCTCTAGTCGAAGACTGCCATTTTGCCTGCAATGGGCTGTGGCTGATTGATGATCTAATAGGAGATGGTCCTGGACCCCCTGTAAGAAGGTACAAAGATTGCAGTGAGAACAGACATTTGATCCTGGGGATTTGTGGGGACACTATGGCCCTGTGTCTATGTCAGTCAGGATCCTGGTAGAAAGCAAAATTCATGCCTTGCTGGTTCCACTGCAGAGACTTCAATGAAAGATTCCATATTGAGTTGTGGATGAGGTTGTGATGGTTAAGATTGTATGTCAGCTTGGCTGGGCCATGATTCTCAGTGTTTATACATGATCACCCCCATGATGGGATCTGCTGTGAGTAGCCAATCAGTCGAAAGGGAGTTTTCTTGGGTGTGTGGCCTGCATCCAAATATAAAAGAACGTTCTGGCTTTCGTTTGCTCTGAATCCTGCAACTGGCCCCTGACCTTGGGTTCTTGGGACTTGAGCTAGCAGCTTACCTGCCAAACTTGGGATTCATCGATCTTCACAGCCTGTGAGCAAGAGCCCTGCTCACCAACCTGCCAGTCTTGGGTTCGCCAAACCCTGTGGCTATGTGAATCAGGAGAAGCCTCTATCCTGATTCACGGACTTGGGACGTTCCAGTCTCTACAACCTTGTGAACTGTTTCCTTGATATAAATCTCTCTCTCTCTATATATATATTTATATGCTTTACTGGTTTTGCTTCTCTAGAGAACCCAGACTAAGACATGGGTTAAGAGAAAAAACTAGGGATAGTGAGGTACCAGAGACCAGCAATGGTGGGAAGGTGTTACCATCCTTAGGGCTGAAGGGACCAGGGAGGAAAGATGTTTATGGAGCCTATAGGAGCTGGAGAAGTGGAGAGGATCGCCCAGCAGGAGCTGTGTAGGGAGTGACTACTGCCAAGATGGGGCATTGAGGCAGGGGGAGAAAGGGAGAAATAACCTGAACTCTTTCTCCTCCCACCTTCCAATTGTCTACCAGGGATTTCCATTGGTCTACCCAACTGGAAGCTAGCCAGCAAAGGCACTTGGGAGACGCTGTCCTCAAGGTTAGCCTTCCAGGCCCAGGGAATGGTGGAGAATGAATTAAGGGATGAAAAGGGAGAAAAATCCAAGCAGGGACTGATGATGAGACAAAGCTTTACCTGAAAGAAAAGGTTCCTGATGGGGGATTCAGGGTCCATGCCGGACTGGCAAGAGATATTCATGAAGCTTCTACAGACAATCAGGTCACCCTGCACCCCTGGTGGAAGATGCAGCTGCCTAGAAGGAGTTCTGGGGATGTCCCCACCACTGAGCCTGACTACAATTTTTTAGCATTTAAAAAAAAAATTGAGGTATAGTTCACATATGATAAAATTCACCATTTTAAACTGCACACATCAGTGGGTTTTAGTATATCCAGTATGCTGTGCATTGTGATCCATCACACGACCCAATTCCATAACATTTCCATCAACCCCAGAAGAAACCCTGAGCCTGTTAGCAGTTAAGGGCTGCAATATCTTTGCAATGGAATCACATTCAGCTTTGTGTCTTCAACAGGATGGGATCTGGTCCAGAGAAGATGTTCCCCAATTGTTTATTCAATGAACGAATGGATCTGTGGATGTGTGGATGAATGGACGGATGAATGATGACTGACTCGAACAAGCTCCTTTCACTCACTGGGCCTCGGTTTTCCCATCTGTTCACCAAGATGATGTCTAAGGGCCCCTTTTCTGCCGACATCTGGTAACTAACGTGACAGCAGCATCCCAGTATGGTTTGAAGACCTGCTTTCTCCGTCTGCCCAAATGAGACCATGTGTCAGTCATTGAAGCTGACTTCTGGGTTATCTAGGTGATTTCACCCTAGAGAGAATTGCTCACACTGTTAGTGGGGAAATCAGCTTCCACCACCTTGTCTGGAGTTGGTGCAGATTCCCCAGGGCCAGGCTAGCTGCACTCAAGGACTCTTGTGGCCAAGGTTCATAGTCAGACACAGACGGGTGTGACTCCAGAAGCAGAGACAGGAAATGACTTTTCCCAATACCTCTTTCACTGGAGCCTAAAATTCCATCATTTGAGATTTATTCCATTAGGTTCAGCATTGCCTTTGTGTGTGTGTGCGTGGGTCCTCTTTTTAAATGCCAAAAACCTTGGCAGAGTGATGGTGCTTGAAATAAAATTACTTTTGCTTTTTTGTAAGCCAGCCTCTGCATGGGGCTGGGGTGGTAATAGTGACATCAGCACAGCTACTGTTTATTGAGCATTTACTATGTGACACAAGGAGCCCTGGCGGTGCAGTGGTTAAGTGCTCAGCTACTAACCGAAAGATCAGCAGTTTGAATCCACCAGCCACCGCACGGGAGGGAGAAAGATGTGGCAGTCTGCTTCCATGAAGATTACAGCCTCGGAAACCCTATGGGGCAGTTCTACTCTGTCCCATAGGGTCACTATGAGTTGGAATCGACTCAGGGACAACAGGTTACTACGCGACACACTCTGCATACATTGCTTACTTTAGCCCTATCCACAGTGCCTGTGAGATACTCATTTTGGCTTCATTTTATACATGAGGAGACTGAGCGGGCATTAGTGGTTCAACAGTAGAATTCCTGCCTTCCATGCAGGAGACATGGCGGCTGCAACAATGGGCTTAGGCATGATAACAATTGTGAGGATGGCGCAGGACAGGGCACTGTTTGTTCTGTTGTACCTAGGGTTGCTATGAGTTGGAACCGACTTGATGGCATCTAACAACAACAACAACATGCAAGAGACCCAGGTTTTTACTTCGCAGCCAATGTAAGGCCACTACCAGTCTGTCGGTAGAGGCTTGCGTGTTGCTCTGGTGCAGCATAGGTTTCCATAGAGCTTCCAGACTAACATGGACTAGGAAGAAAAGGCTGGTGGTCTACTTCTGAAAATCAGCCCAAATCTGTCTGATCCACACTCTGTCAAGGGTATGATGCAGGGTGAGGCAGCTTCTCTGTCATGCATGCGGTTGGCATGAGCCAGTGACCGACTTGACGGCAGCTAACAACAACTTGTGTCAAAAACAAAAGTACTTTTTTTTTAATAAATGAGGAAATTGAGTCACAGCGAGGCTAAGACACTTTCCCAATGTAACATAACTGAGCCTTTCCTGCCCACTTAACTGCTGTCCTACAAACCCCTTGGCTTGTGGGGTTTATATCTATTGGGTGAAAGAGATGGACGCTGAACGGACTCAGTGTTAAGCAGAGGCATAAACACCGTTCCAAGGGGGGAGGCGTGCTTGGGTGATCAGGAAAGCTGAGGAGGTGTATTCTAGCTGATCCTCAAAGGATAAGAAGGATTTTCACACAGTGAGAAGGAAAAAAGGCAATAAACACTGGGAAGGTTGCAGGAACCAAGGCAAATCCAGAGCTTTCTGTTCGTTGGCATTGAGTTGGTTGGAGAATATAGTGGATGGAAGAAGAGGCGGTGAGCAGAGTGGACCAGATCATGGAAGGCCACAGTGTATGGTAATGAGGAGCCATTGAAGGTTTTTGCAAAGGGAGATTCTACGAGGTCTGTTTTACATTACTCCCTCTGCTGAGATACTGTCACCGACCAGAGGGGGATAAGGAGACATGATGACTAAACACAATGTGTCGTCCTGATGGGATCCTGGACGTTACGGGGGAAAGGAATGGTATCTGAAGAAGTATGGAGTTTAGTTAATAGTAATGTACCAATCCTGGTCCATTAGCTGTGACAAATGTACCACAGGATGTTAGCAAGAGGGGAGACTGGATATGGGGTATGTGGGAACTCTCTGTAATGTCTTTGCAACTTTTCTGCAAATCTAAAACTACTGTCAAGTAAAAAGTTTATTTAAATTACATATATATATATACATTCCCTCTGCAGGCAGCATGGAGGGTGGAGTGGAGTAGGGAGGGTCTGGGTGCAGGGAATGTGTCCACCCCCATACTAGCAGTGGGAGGACCCGTACTGGGTGGATGGCAGCAGGGCCAGAGGGAAGGGGGTAGAAGCGAGGAACACACAGACAGTAGATGAGACAGAACATGACAACTGGTTGGAAGGGTGGGCTGAGCTGGAGGTACAGCTCAAAGGTGATGATCTAGTCCCGAGCACAGTGCCAGGCACAGAGGAGGCCTGCAAGAAGAGAAGGATGACCAACCTGGGGCAGCTTGGGGGAGAGGGGAAAATCCTACCCCAATACCACCTGAGCCTTCCCAGATTCTGATCCTAACAGCGGCTGCTCATCATGTGGCTAGATGCTTTATCATGATGCAGTCCAAACTATGGCGGTGAAGGGCCAGGTTTTGTTTTGTGTTTTTCTAATGTCTTTCCAGTCCAACATGGCTTGGCATTTTGGTCTATAACCTACTCAGCAACATGAGTGCACTGATCAGGTGCTTGGATGTGCAGCAATGTCAAATGCTTTAAAAGTTTCTGAACACTTACCCTCCATTTCTATTTTTAGCTCCCTGCAGGCCAGTAAAAATACAGGTTGTGGACCAGAGCCAGGCTGCTTTGCAGTCCATTAGCCCCTTTAAGCCTTCCAACTACCCAAGCTTTAGGGGCTATGAGTCTCAATTTACAGACGAGAAAAGGAAGACTCAAAGAGGTTTACAACCTGCCCGAGGTCACATGCAGCTAGAGGATTGCAGAGACCGGGGATTGAACCTGTAGTCAGTCTGGCTCTAAAAGCAATGTTCCCACTTACTTCACATGACTCCACCATTTACTCAGACAGCCCTGACCTCTCTTCCTCCTGTCCTTCAGGTTGTTTTCAGTACTTCTTTACTCTTCTTCCTGGAAGGCCAAATCACGGGTTGCTGTGACTCAAGTAGAGGACAATGTGAAGAGGAGGGCCTGGAAGAGCTTTTGCCAGAGGTGACCTCACAGCGTCTCCCAGGGCCTGGGGCCAGAGGATGCAGGGAGTTCAAGGCCAGCAGAGACCTTGCCAACAGAGCCGGGGCACCCATCCTGACCGCAGGCAGATGGAGAAGGGAAGAGGTCACCTGGGGTCCCGCCTAAGGTCAGTCCCCTTAGTGGACCCAGGCAGCACTTAACATCAGCTACTCACAACAGAGAAATGTTGGAGCACCCACCACATGGACACGTGTGGAGGCTATGTGCGGAGATACTAATTTGTGTTGATTTTTGGCTGCTATGGAACAGTCAGGAGAATGAGAACTCCTTGGGTTTTCATTTTTCCCAGAGTTCCCTTCTATTCCGAGGCTAAAGCTGGGCTTTTGGGATCCCCCTCCTCAGGGATGTTTGCTGGGGTGAAAGAGAAGCAGACTGGAAACAACCTCCCTCCCAGGCCCCTAAGAAAGCTGAAGCTTACAGAGCAGATGAGCCAGGGAAGGAAGAGACGGTGCCTCTGGGGCAGGTGAGGCAGCAGTGGACTGGGGGAGAGTCCCTAGCTCTGGAAGAAGGGCTAGAGTCTGCAGGTGTAAGTAGTGTGTCTACTCCTTGGGGCAATGGCTTTACTATGTGCCTTGGGAAGCTCCCAGGTTCTTCAAAGATTCATCCTTTCATTCACCAGTCACCATACACCTACTATGTGCTTGTACCCTGTTATGGATTGAATTGCAACCCTTGAAAATAGGTATTGAAGTCCTGGCCATCTGCACCTATGAATATTATCCTGTTTGAGAATAAGGATTTCTTTTATGTTAATGAGGTCATACCAGAATAAGGCAAGTTCTAAACCTCATTACTTCTGAGTTATAAAAAGTAGAATAGACATAGAGACACACTCAGGGGGAAGATAGATGCCAAGACACCTCAAGGAACCTCGAGGATTGACGAGAGTCACCAGAAGCTAGAAGACAGACTCATAGAGGGAACTGGCATGGCTGCGACCCTGATTTGGACTTTTAGCCTTGCAGTGCAAAGGGTTTCTCTTTATATATGACTTTACTGGCCCTGGGTTTATAGTTCTGCCAAGATGATTTGCTGGGCCACAATCTTGCAAATGGATTGGGCAGTTTACTATACAAATAAGGTGTGTAAAACCCCTGCAAAGATTCGTCAATTACTATGCAAATTAGGTGACTTTGGCTTACCAAGGGAATTAGTCAGTTTGTGGTCTTGGTGGGAGGAGCAGGCATATAAGAGAACAAGTTCCACAAAGTTTAAGGCATACTTCACTACCATCAAGAAGAAACACCTGGAGTAGAGCATATCCTTTGGATTCAAGGTCTCTGTGCTGAGAACCTCCCAAACTCAGGAGACAGGGAGAGCTGTAACATTGAAGATGGCCTGAGACAGTGCAAGGTGCAGTGGGCTTGCCACTCATGGAGAGAAAGGACTGAGTGCCTTTGAGCAGGAGGCTTGCTGGCAGAGTGGTGTACCTCTAAGCACTTGTTGTCAGAGCTCAAGAGCTTTAACACTTGCCCGAGCAGGGCAAAGGCTAACATGGTCAGCAACGGGCTGAGAGCTGTCTTGGTCGGAAGCTAAGAGGAGGCCAGCATGGCGGACAAGGAGCTGAGAGCTGTCTTGGCTGGAAGCTGTCCTGATTGAAGAACTGTATCCTGTCTACTGACTTCTTGTTACTTCCAAGTTGATTCTGATCCTGAATTGTAGCCTGTTACCTCCCTAAGAGGCCACATAATTGTGAATATGGTTTGTGAGTTCTGTGCGTTCATTGCAACAAAATATCGAATCCAACAGAGAAGCAGAGATCACCACAGGGAGGACGGCTGGTGTCAGAATCCATTAAAAGTTGGAGAGTGGAGGTACGTCTGACGTCTACCTCAGTGGAATCAGCTTTGAGCTGATGGTGATTCTCATTATCCCCCTGAAGTTAGACGAGGCCTGGCGCTACTACCTTAGAAGCCTCCAGAACTGTGAGAAGATCAACTTCTGTTGTTAAAAACCACCCAGTTGTGGTATTTCTGTTACAGCAGCACTTGGTAACCAAGGCACACCATTTAGGTTCTGGGGTTACAGCGGTAGGTAAGACAGACTTAACAGAAAATAAGACCACAGTTCTTGCCCACTCCATTTCACAGAGTAAGATTCTTCAGCTCCTGGCAGGGACTGTCTGCCTTCCCTGAACCTTCCCCTCTGGCCCCTGCTTGCCTCGCCT
Source organism: Loxodonta africana (assembly GCF_030014295.1). NCBI lineage: Eukaryota > Metazoa > Chordata > Mammalia > Proboscidea > Elephantidae > Loxodonta > Loxodonta africana. Next base: position 47,426,649 of record NC_087354.1, on the reverse strand, counting down.
ATTCCACAGGCGAAAGACATCCCCTTGCTCAAAACCTCTCAGTGGCTCTGTTCTAGCAAAGGTTAAAGTTTCTACTCCATGTCAGAGCATGAGAGGCCACTCAAACGGAATAAATTAAATCTATGGGTGTACTTTTCCTTTGGTTCTCTATAGCTGGTCCTAGCTCCTACCCTTCCAGCACGTCCTTCCCGCAGGAGTCAGGCTCTGGAAACACATAACCACTCCTTACTATCCACTTTCAGGTCTCCATGCCCTTTGTGATACTGCTTGCTCTGCCCTGAATGATTTTTGGATTTTCTGTTTCTCTGTGTAGTGACGTCTTATTAATGTCCCAAGGCCCAGTTGACATGCCACCTCCACTGTGGAGCCTTCTCTGAATTCCATGGTCAGGATGAATGCTTTCCTACCCTCGGTTCCCAGGAGACTTGACTTACACGGACTCACTATAACCTCCTCACTTTCCCACATCACCTTCCATTTCTTCTGCAAAGCACGCTGCTGGTAGGCTACTCTCTAGCTGGCTCTCACACTTCTCCCACCAGTTTACAGTCTGCTCACCAAGGCAGTGGTTCTCCAACCTGTTTATGCCAGTCGTTATTGACATTGCCCAGGATGACAGATTTGCAACAGGCTTAAAGAATAACCAGTTCAGACTGGAGCAGGAGAACAAAGGGTCCAGAAGAATGGCTCCAGGAAAGAGGGACCTAAGGTTACCTGATGTAGTTAATTTGGTGGAAATATGTGTACAGTTATGACAGAAAGGTGGGGGCTGAATTAATTATAGGCTCAAAGAAAATAAACAAATGGGAGGGGAAAAGCAATTACTCACTCCTAAAAACAAAAAAAGTTGTTCAAACAAAGGAAAATGTAATCATAGCATGCTATTGGCTCAGCTGGGAACAATATTTATATAATTGTAATCATGTCAATACTGAAGACAGATTTCACTAAGAATTGTGACGAAACTATATTGAAAGGATGGGCATTAGGGAAGTGTGGGGGGGTGAGGAAGACGTATGAGAGCTAAATTGTCATCTTTGATAGTAAATGGTTAATGTCTGTTGTGCATTGAATTGTTTACCCCCCAAAATATGTATTTTCATCCTGGCCCCTACACCTGGAGCCCTGGTGGCACAGCGATTAAGTGTTCGGTTGCTGATCAAAAGGTTGGCAGTTTGAATCCATCAGCCACTCCTTGGAAACCATATGGAGCAGTTCTACTCTGTCCAATAGGGTGGCTGTGAGTCAGAATCGACTCGAAGTCCACGGGGTTTTTTAATGAGTTTTTATACCTATGGCTATGATCCTGTTTGGAAATAGAGTTTTCTTTGTTATGTCAGTTAGGTCATATCTAGAAGGATGGGCCCTAAACCTAATCACTTCTGACTTATAAAAAGAACAGAATAGACAGAGAGACATCCAGAGGGGGAAGATAGACACCAAGGAAAGCCAAGGAACTGCTGAGACTACTGACAAGGAAGGACCTGCCTCTAAAGTCTCCTTCTGAATTTGGACTTCTAGCCTCCTGTAATGTGAGAAAATAAATTTCTGTTCTTTGAAGCCACCCACTTGTGGTATGCTATGTTAGGCAGCACCAGGTAACTAAGATGATGTCTAAAATTGGAAAATCAGTAATTTGAATCATAAGCTTGTCCTACAGAAACATGCAGGTAAGTGCACTCCAACAAGTGTTGAATATGCTCGCCTTTGGGGGATGGCGAGGGACTGTTTTTGTTATAAATTTTAGGGTACTATTTTCTTTTTTCAAACTAAGCACATACGCTGCTTTGATTAAAATTAAACTTAAAATTAAAAAATTTTAACAGTAGATAAAAAAGAAGTTGACTGCTGTTGCTCCCAAATAACAGGTGCTGACATTCATGGCCCCCTCCTACTGGGGAAACGGTGGTAGAGCCAGGCCGAGGGAAGCAAGCCTCAGCTCTCTTGGGCCATCCATTCCCCAGGGAAGGGTATCTGCAGAATCTGCTCAGGCAGAGCTGCTGTGTCTGGGCATGTGTCATTGTCATGCCTTTATATTCCAGTTCGCAGACTGGGAAGCATTATAAACTAGCACCTGAAGAAGCGACCCACCTTATGGCAGGTGGTGACAGGAAGCTTGGGATGCACTTGTGAGCCAGGGTTAGGGCTTATTCCTTTGAGACTCAGACACTTCCAGTAACCATCGTTCCCAAGTGTGGTTTTTTGAAGACTATTCTTTTCAAATTCCATGGGCAGCCCAGACTGATTCGTCCGTCTAGGAATTTGAGGGGCCAAAAGCAGAAATAACATTTTAGAGGAAAAGGAGGATCAAAGCCAACAGGCTTTTTACAGAGCCGATCCAGGTCTTGCACTTTGAGAATCACACCTCATTAACGGAGGCCCAAACCTCACCAGGTTAGTTTTTAACAAGCTGCCCTTTGGCATGCTCTGGACTTCTGGCAACATTTTCCAGGCAAGCTGCTGTTTCTCCTGGGGCTGGGAAAAACCCCAGTGACTCCAAAGCAGGACCCAGGCTCCATCAGACAAGTGCTCTTGTGGTTTGTCTGCCTTCTTTCTCAATGCCCTTTTCCCTTTAAAACAACTGTTTAGATTTCTCTAATGCATTACAGTTCATAAACCACCCCATTTGACCTATGCAACATCAACATGGAATGGACAAGGATTATTGCTTCCATTTTACAGGTGGGTAAAACTGAGGCCCAGAGAGGTTAAGGGACTTAGCTTAGGTCACAAGTAGAAAAGGTAGAGCTGCGAATTGAACCCAGGTCTCCTGAGTTCTTGACCAGGAGGACTCTTTTCCTAACACCAGGCATCTCTGAAGGTGCCAACCCCAGGTATAGTGGATATGTTCCTGTAACACGGCATAGCACCTAGGCTAGCTCACCTGCCTGCCTTGCTCAGGTAAAGCCAGGTCTCCACTTTCCCAGGCCTCTCAAGCTCCTGCTTTCTTCCCAACGTTGGCCTCTTTCCTAGAGCCTGGGTTTCAGCTATAACCATCAATTGGACAGAACCTGAAGTTAACTCACCTAAAGGTAAGTGAATGCCTCTCAGCCCCTCACAGATCAGAGTAGAGAGAGCTCTGATTTGATGTGAGGTACAAATCCTGGTCGGCTACTGTCCAGCTGTGGCCTTGGAAAAATCATTAAGCCACTCTGGGCCTCAACATCCTTTTCTCTGAAATAGGCACAGTAATTCCTATCTTAATAGGTTTTTATAGACCAGATAACCAAAATGATTTATCAGCCATATAAATAAGAAGGATTATCAATAACACCAGCAATAGTAATAACTGCCTTGGACCCCCAATTTTTCTCTGGAGAATGCATTATTTTGCATTTCTTGCCCCATTTCACAGGTGGGAATACTAACACTCAGAGACAGTATTTGACTTACCCAAGGTCACACAGTGAGTTGGTGAAAGGTTCTGATCTAGAGCTTAGCTTTGTTCATGTCCAAGGTCAATGTTCTTCCACTGACCAGAAGTCAAAATATTTGTGTCCTCATGTAAATGCCTGTCTTGTGCCTGGGTGAGTCCACATCTCTCAGACTTCAGAGATTAGCTAATAAACTCTTTCATAAAAACAAAGTTATATTTCTGAGGATGCTTTTGGTTGCAAGTAACAGAAGTCATCACTAAAACAAGAGGAAAACATATATCCCGTAACAAGCAGTCCGGTGGCTCCAGGGTGGGTGAGTTCAAGGCTCAATGCCACCATTAGTGAGCGGCAGGGCGAACATAGCCGGTCCAGGTGATTCACAGGTAGGGCCAAGCTCAGTGAAGCAGAGGTGTGTTTTCTGCCATGTGTCTCCTCATATTAGTGAGGAAGCTTTTCCAGAAGCTACCCACCCACTAGTTGACTTCCCCTTACATCTCATTGTCAGTAGCTGCAGCACACGCACAGACCATACTCATCACTGGCAAGGGGCAGGCAACTACCAAGTTTGGCTTAGGCTTAAGCAGTCAATATCTGCCCCTGGGGTGGGTGTGGAGCTGGGCTCCCCTTCCAGAACTCAGGAGAAGGTGAACATCTGAACAAAATCAGGGCTCTGGCAATAATCCAGAGTATCTGTCTCCAGTAGAACTTTTTGCAATGATGAAATGCTCTAGATCTGTGCTCTACAATACAGTTACCGCACTGGACATGGCAGGTCTAGAAGGTGTATGTGAGTGTACTTGTGTGTGTGCATTTGTGCATGCTCATGCATGTTTGTGGCTATTGGATAGGCAGCTGGGTGTCCACCACAGAGTTAATGGCATCTAGTTCCCTGGAAATACCTATACTTTGAATAAGAAATAATATCTTAAAAGACAGAAGATCTAATGGTGAAATTCCTGGCACTGAGATGGGCCATGGGGGAGAGTTGCAGGGAGGACCATAGACCACCAATTATCACAACTCCGTGGAAGAACAGACAACCCCATCATCCTCCTCTCCACCCCCAAAAATGCAAAGAAAGACTAGTTGCAGGTTAAATGCTAGAGAGTAGAGGAGGGAGAGGAAAAACTCCCAGCAGGCCCAGGTCAAAAAAAAAAAAAAAGCAGTGGAGGATTGAATCTGGCCCAGGACCTCAGAGGAGAAGCCACCACTAAGGGGGAAGTGGCTGCACCCCTAGGGCTACCACAGCAGAACCCCAGGACAGAGGGACTGAGGTCCTGAAGACCTGCCTTCCCGTGGGCTTCCTGTCTTCCCCTTTCCCTCCCCCAGGAATCCTCCATTCTCCTTTCTATCCTTTCCACCCTCCTTTTCCTCTCCTTCTTATCTTTCACCCTTTCCAGCCCCTGCCTTCTCGCCCTCGTCCCTCTGCCTTTCCTTACCTCTTTCTCCCTCACTTCTCCATCCCTCCCTTCTGGCTCCCTTTTTCACTCCCCACTCTTTTCTTCTTTACTTTTCCTCATTCTGCCAGATTTTAAACCCTGGTCAAAAAGCTTTTCCAAAACCTTTCTCTTTCCCTAGTTTGCCAAATCTTCCAGGCCCTGCTCCTTTGCCCAGCTCCTGCCTCTAGCTCAGCCCTGGCAGGGGATCCTCTCGTGGAAGAGGAGCCTTTCAGAGACACGATCAATCCTCAAACCCCAAGTTAGGAATCTGAGCAAGGGAACCCCGGCCCCCAGGCAGGCCTTGGCAGGGTTGGAGGAATGATTTGGGAGAGGAAGGGGACTTTCTGTTATCGGGGCTGTCGAGTTGACTCCAACTCATCATGACCCCATGTGACAGAGTATTACTGCCCCGGAAGGTGTTCTTGGCTGTAATCTTTACATAAGCGGATCACCAGGTCTTCCTCACATGGAACCAATGGGTGGGTCCCAACTGTCAACATTTCAGTTAGCAGCTGAGAGCTTAACCACTGCACCACCAGCTTCCTGGAGCTCCTCAAATCACTCTGTGCAGCAGGAGCGGTGGACAGCTGGGGCATCCCATGGAGAAGATGGACCAGGAGTGCCAGAGGTCACCCATTTCTGCGTGGCCTGGGGTTCTCAGGTAGCCCACAGCGACATGAGATAGATTAAGGCCTTAAGTCTGGATCTTTGAACCAAAGGAAGAGCCATGGGTTCTCAGTAAGGAGGGTGGAAGCAGCTGAGATGCTACCCCATGCACTCTCCTTGTTGGCCTGAAGGTTTTCAGAAGAGGATAGCATTTGCAGGGTCACCTGCCTCGTTCTACATATGGAACTCCTGGGCCAGGTCATACTGTGAGCGAAGCCCTGGGGGTCTTCTCCTTGCTTCTCGAAGGCTGGCTAGACGTGGAGAACCATAGGTCCCCCATGTTCTGGAAGGCAGGTTTTCCTGACCTGAAATGGCCGCTATCTGAGGGCTTCCCATAATTTCTGAAACCTGGGGATCCCAGGACTGAGGGCCTCAGCAGCTCTTGGGAAGGAGGAATGACTTCATCAGAATTCTTTCCAGGTTCTTGTCTTGGTCGTATTTGTAAGGGCAAAATGCCATCGCCCAGACCCTATCCAAAAACCCAAGTGGCTTTCATCTGGGACAGAAAGGGGCTTCTACTCTCCAGGAAAATCGTCTATCCCAAGTCATAAACGGCCTGGGTAATCCTACCTCAGCGTACCCGAGCTATAAATGCTGGCTTTGTTCAGTGAAGGGGCCTGGTAGAGGTATCAAGTCTGAGTGAAGTGATTGCTTTCCCTCCTGGGGTCTGCGTGAGCGGGGGACACCAGTGTTACCATGTCAAGCAATGCAGCCCACCCAGGTGGCAGTGTACGGGGCTATGACCCCCATGGGTCCTGAACACACATAGATAGGGTTGGGGAGCACGGCCCAGGCTGTAGGGTTTCATCGTAAACACCCCTGTGCGCCTGCCAGCAGACCACCTCACAGAGCAAGCACTCCCTAGCTCCTGTGGGCCCTTTGCAGGCCCTCCAGGTTTTCCCCAACTCCTTCTTCCCCTCCCTGCCCTCAGCCCCAACACTGATCCTCCAACCCTTCGGTCACAAGGCAGGACCCCATACCCCTCTAGCTCCTTGATTCTGCTTTAACCGTCTCCTTCTCATCTGCCTCCATGGTCCTCAGAGTCTAGCAAGGCCCATGTCAATAGCTGCCTCTTCTGTGAAGCCCTTCCAGATTTTCACCCAGAATTGAGCAATTTCCCCTCCCTCTCAGACAACCCATTTGTAAGAAAGAACAAATCAGAGTCCGCCTTGCTTTAGAGTTCACTGTACATGTCTATTGTCTCACCAGCATATCTCTGGAATCCGCTCTCCCAGCACCCCCAACCCAGGGCCAAGCACAGTGACCTGTCTGAACTGGGTGCTCAGTCTTCTGGGTGAAGACTCTCTCCCTTTCAAGATTTTGGATCACTGTAGTAACGATCCTAGTTGCTGTCCAGTCACCTCCGACCCATGATGACCCCATGTGTGTCAGAGCAGAACTGTGCTCCATAGGATTTTCAATGGCTAATTTTTGGGAAATAGATTGCCAGGCCTTTCTTCTGAGGTGCCTCTGGGTGGACTCAAACCTCCAACCTTTTGATCAGTCACTAAGCACATTAACAATTTGCACCACTGTTCCACTCCTATAACTTCCTATATGCCTGGATAGAGGCTAAGTATCTTTCCAATAACCCAATGAAGTAGGTACCAAAATCACCCCATTTTACAGGTAAAGCAACTAAGGCACAGAGATGTTAAGTAACCTGCTCAGAGCCACACAGTCAGTAAGTGGCAAAGCCAGGATTTAATTCTGGCCAGCCTGAGTCCAGAGTCCACGCCCTTTAATCTCCCCGCTCTCCCCGGTCAAAACGGTTATGAACATGGGGTGTGACTGCTGAGGTTTGAGTCAGGGCTCCATCTTCCATAACTGAGTGACCTTGATGAGGTTATTTAATTCTCTGCACCCCAGTTTCATCGTGTGTTATAGGGGTTACAATAGTACCTTCATCACAGGGTTATTATGAAAATTTGGGGAAAGGGCGGTGTGAACGGCTTTGTACAGCGCTTGGCATGTGGTGAGTGTGCTCAGAACAGGGCGTGGTGCTTCCTACTCCTACCAGGATCACATAGCATCAGAATGATCTCTGCCATCAGCATGCAGGCCCCAGGCATCGAGATGCAATCGCAGAAGGTGCCTGGTGTACTCACATAGAGCAAGCCCAAGTATAAGGGTCATCCCTCCTGGCACCCTGGCAAGACCTGCCCAAGTAATAGGCAGGGGGCAGGGGGCAGGGGGCAGGGGAAGACCAGGGCCAGCCTGCCACCTGGCACCTTCCAGTCTCATATATCCCCAAACCAAAAAATCAAACTCATTGTCATTGATTCTATTCCAAATCATGTTGATGCCACGTGTTACAGAGTGGAGCTGCTCCGTTGGATTTGCTTGGCTGTAATTTTTATGGAAGCAGGTCACCAGACCTTTCTTTTGCAGCACTGCTGCATGGGTTCAAGCACCAACATTTAGGTTAGTACATACCCATTGTCATTGAGTCAATTCTGACACACATAGTCATCCTACAGGACAGAGTAGAACTGCCCGCATAGGGTTTCCAAGGAGCAGCTGGTGGATTTGAACTGCTGATCTTTTGGTTAGCAGCTGAGCTTTTAACCACTGCGCCACCAGGACTTCTTTAGGTGAATAGTCAAGAGCAAACAATTTGTGCCACCCAGGGGCTTTCACACCTCCCAGCACCCCAGAAATAACCCACCTTCATTCTCACAGAGCCACAAGGGCAAGATTCCAACTTCAGGGAAAAAATAACAGAAAGCAATGGACCAAAACAACACCCTGGAGACAATAGGATTGCCGTCAGAGGCCCTGAGTGGCAAGGTTCCTTGATACCTTTTATGAAAGGAATCAGCCACTGCAACCCCAGGCTAACTCTTGTCTCTCAAGTCTGCCCTGCAGCAGGGGAGCTGTAAGCTTTATAGCTGTTATACCTGCTGCTTTGTAACTGGCACTGTGTAAACAGGATGCATGTGTGAAAACAAGGCCTGGAGATCATGAGGAAACATGAAAAGAGCTGTTGTGTTAGGCTGGTGGCATAGTGTGTATGTGTGTGTGTTTCCAGAAAACTCTTTAATGGTGTTGTTATACCATCATGCCCCCCATAAAAAACAAAACACTGGAGTTAAATAATGTTGGTTCAGACGCATTTGCTGTTTGCCAGTGCACCACTGTTATTCCATCTTCTGGGCAAATAATACCTCCCCCTCAACCCCTCATTCAGCCCATGGGGCTCTGGAGTTCTGGGATGGGCCCTGGCCCTTACAGCATCAGATCCCCGGGGCCACAGAGGGTGGCTCGGAGGAGCATATAACCCCAGGTAGCCCAGTGAGACTCCCTTCTGGACTTGTGTTTGAACAGCTGGGGATGGCGTGAGCCTTGAGTTGCCAATGGCCATCACCTGGAGAAGCCTGCCTGAGACCGAAGTCAACACCAAGAGCTGGGTCAAAGACAGCGAAGGGAGTGGGGTACTGGGAATGTTATCTGAGCCTGTGAATGCAGGCACGCCTGAAGTGAGGTCTCTTCCTGGGTTTTCATTCCCATTGGGGATTAAGAACACAGGCCAGTCAGTTTAGGCCAAACCTTGGCTCTAGCATTTGCCAGCAGTGGGACTTCAGGTGAGTCGTCTCTCTGCCTCGTATTCCTCATTCGTAAAATGGGGATAAGAATGTACCTACCTTTAGATTGTTGTGAGGTTTAAGTGAGTTAATATGGTAAAGCAAATACAAGCACTAAATAAGTGTTGGTTATTTTCAATACCGATGATTAACTTCAAGCTGGGTTTCTGCCTCTCACAAGTGAAAGAGCCCTCACTGACACAGGGTGCTGTGGTTGGGAGCATTGTCTAGGCTAGCATGGAGGAAAGTTTCCTGCGTGGCACAAATTGTTTGCCCTTGACTACGATCTAAAGAAGGAGCCCTGGTGCGCGACAGTTAAGCACCTCAAACCTACCCAGCCACTCGGTGGGAGAAAGACCTGACAACCTGCTCCTGCAAAGATTACAGCCTAGAAAACCCTATAGGGCAGTTCTACTCTGTCGCATGAGGTCACTGTAAGCCAAGAACACCCTATGGCACAGCTCTACTCTGTAACACATGGGGTGGCCATGATTCGGAATCGACTCAGTGGCAACGGGTTAGCATGGAGGAAGGCTGAACAATTGCCCCCACCAGGAAGAAGAATCCATGGGGCCAGATATTGTGGCTGTCAATCCCATCACTGCTTGGCCACAGTCCCCCAGAGCCCTTCATAATGTGAGCCATTTCCAACTTGGGCAGTATGTCCTATAGGATCCTTATCCCCACCAAGCAAGGATTGGAGTTAACTGTCCTGCTATGTCCTGGGTCTGGGAGAACCTGGCTACGTGTATGCCCACTGACCGGACCTGTCTTCTTTGTCCCCTGACCCGCTGGCCTCACTTGGAGGATGGCTACTGACTCACTGTCCTGACTTGCCCTGCAGCACCCTGTGCTAGTAACACCCACCTGGCTCAGTTTGCACCAGCCTCGCCCCAGCCATGGACTCTGTCCATGTATGCTCAGCTTGCTCCAAACAGCTGGACATCCTGGAAGCTACAAAAATTTGACAACTTCCTATCAAAGGACATCCTCAGCGGGCCCCAAACCAAAAGCATGGCCTGGTCAGTTATAGAAACAGCTACTATTTATTGAGCAGGGATAGGGGTTCCTTGACCACAGAGGGGTAACAAAAGGCAGGGCCCTGGCCAGGCAAATGTCCCACCTACTCAGCTGGGACCTCCATCTGCAGAGGCTGCTGCTATTAGAAATCTGGGGCTCTTTCCTCCCTGTGATCTTTAACGTTGTGTGTCAACTTGGCTAGGCCATGATTCTCAGTGGTTTGTAGTTTTGATGTAATTTGGCAGTCATATGATGATGTGATCACCTTCATGGTGGAATCTGCTGTGCATATATGATCAATTGAAAGGGAGTTTCCTTGGGCATGTGGTCTGCATGGAGTATAAATGGATATTCTGGCTTGCTCTGGATCCTGCAGCTGGCTCCTGTTCGTCTCACCTTTGGTTCTTGGGAAGTGAGCTAGCAGCTTACCTGTTGTCTTGCCTGCTGATCTTGGGATTCATTGATCTTAGCAGCCTGTGAGCCAGAGCCCTACTGTCTGACTTGGCCATCTTGGGTTCACCAGCCCCTGTGGCTACATGAATCAGCAGCCTCCAGCCTGACCCACGGACTCTGGATGTTCCAGCCTCTATAATCATGTGAGCCATTTCCTTGATATAAATCTCTCTATATATATATTTATATGCTTTATGGTGTTGCTTCTCTAGAGAATCCAGACTATGACATTCCCAATCATGCCACCAGTCCTATAAGGAAAATCTCCCCTCCCTCCCTGCTCACTGGCTTCTGGCAGTGAATCAGCGTGAGCTCCCATGCCCACTCCAAAACCCCAGGATTAACTATTCATTGATGGCATAGCAAATTACCCCAAAACTTAGCTGCTTGAAACAACAAATGTTTATTGTCTCACACAGTTTCAGGAATCTGGTTGTGGCTTGGGTGGGTGGTTCTGGCTCAGGATCTCTCATGAGGTTTTAGTCAAACTGTTAACTGGGGCTGCAGGCTCATCTGAGGGCTTGTCTAGGGCTGGAGGATCTACTTCCAAGATGGCTCACTCACATTGTAAGGGGGAGGGGAAGAGCTTGCACTCGGGAGGAGGAAGAGACAGGGGATGGTGACATTCCTCAATAAAATAGTCTCTACAGGGGTCCCTGACTTAGTAGTTAAACATTAAGCCAAGGAAATGGTTCCTACAGGGGTCCCTAACTTAGTAATTAAATGATAAGCCAAGAAAATAGTCTGTACAGGGGTCCCTGACTTGGCAGTTAAATGTTAAGCCAAGGAAGTGTTCTCTACAGGGGTCCTTGACTTGGCAATTAAACATTAACAGGCAGAGGTAGGAGAAAAGTGGTATAAAACCCCAAGAAAACGACTGCATCGGGGCACTCAGGCTCTTTCTCTGAGTAGCCCACTTGATACTCCCTAGTCAAGTGTACTTTCGCTACTAACCCTCTGCTAGCTAATAAATCTTTGCTTGCCTAGCACTATTTATCTCAGTGTTTGAATTCTTTCCTACACCGAAGATAAGAACTGAGGCTATTCTCCGGTAACAACATGGCTGTTGTCTGGAGGCTTCGGTTCCTTCAGGCCCATGTGGATCTCTCCCTGGGGCTGCTCAGGTCATGGTAGTTGGCATCCCCAGAGTGGGCAAGAAGAGAGAGAGGCCACAGAGATGGAAGCTTCAGTATCTATATAACCAAATCTTGGAAGTCACACACCATCACTTGCACCGTATTCTGCTGCTCATACACGCCAATCCTGGAACCAAGTGTGAGGAGACAAGTGTGAATACCAGTAGTCAGGTTACTGGTGGCCATCTTGGAGGATGGCTACCACAATACCCCAGGAGGGCTTGGAATCAGAAAATGGAGACAGGGAAAGAGTGCAAGTCAGGGTCCAAGAGCTCTTAGAAGTGTGAACGGTGAGGGTAACACTTCACTGACTGGATACTCACCCAAGAGTCTTAGATTTCAGTAACTAACTGGATCACAGAGACTGTTGAGCTGGACTAAGGTTTTGACAGGAGCAGGATGAAGAGTGAGATTCTGCTCTGAGTAGATTGGATGGCGGAGGGGGCAGGGGAGTGTTTGGGGATTTGAACAAACAGAATCTATAGATTTGAGAATAAAGTGGGTTTGTACTTGAGTCTCCTCAGTTGGGCTGGTCACATGCTTACGGGCTGTGTATTAAGCCCTATGAGAGGAGCCGTGAGTAAACCATTGTGTTCACTCGCCAGGAGACGACACCAAGAGCTCTGTGGGAGGCCTGAGAAGACAGACTTCACATGGAAAGGGAGCTGTCGAGAGCCTTGAAAGAAGGGAAGGATTTTGACAGGCACAGGCAGCGAGGACATGGGGAGTATGAAGAAAGGAAGCACAGAAGCAAGGGCGTGGAGAAAGGAAAAGTGCAGGACAACTTTTAGGAAAACTTTCAGGTCCCTTACTGCCCCGATTCTCATCCCAACGTCTTCAGGCTCCTTATCTCCTCGTTTGGACCCATCAAAACATAGGGTTCTGAAAGTTGCCCACAGGGAGTTTTATTTATCTCTTTTCAAATAGATGTAAATATCTACTCTGACCCCTTCCTTCCTGATCACACAGGTTTTGCCCCACCCCCACTAGCTCACTCTTCCTCTCACCATTGGTTGTCTTCAGCTGCTCCACCTCTGACCCCGCTGTGGTGGAAATTCCATCCCCAGGGAAGCAGAGGGTGTGGGCTGCTCCAGAGCCAGACAGCAAATTCTCGAAGCTTTAACAGGTTGGTGTTCATCAAAATACTTAAAAGCTTTGGATGGCCAGGCCGTCTCTTCAGGGGAATGATATTTGCAGGCCCCAAGGCCTGTCTTCCAAAGCTCCTGTGCATGGCAGCTCTCTGTCTCCCAACACTCATCACTCTGTGGGTGCCAGGCTCCCTGAGGCCTTCTCCACACACACACATACACACTCTCACATCCAGAGACCTCCAGGGCCTGGGGTCTCACTGAATGGGACAGAAACCAATTCCCATTAGCTAGGCATGCTGCTAGGAGAGACTAGGGGGCTGCAGTCCTCAGATGCAAGCAAATGCGGTCCAGCCTCAGGCCTAGCTCTTCAGTCATGACCAGTGTCACCTTCCCCTCTGACCCCTGACAGTTCACCCACTGCCTTCCCACCTGCCAAGCTCGTCAGCAGGGTCTGCCCCTTGGGCCCCCCTTAGAAAGGCAGTGAAACACTGGTTGGGAGTAAGAGAAGAGGAGCTGGGAAAGCAGAGTCCAGCTCTGCTTTGACTTCTGAGAAGATTTCTAGCAAATTAGCTCAGCTGTCTTCCTTCAGGGCTCCCTGGCTAAAATTTCCGCCTCCTGCCTCTCAGGAAGGCTGAGAAAATTAATCAATGACATTATGTAACCGTACGTGTTGGCTGTTGCTGCGTCAGTTATTTGTAGGAGTTTGGTTTCTTTGGGTGGAGGACCCCATGGTACCGCTATTTTCTTTTTGCCAAATTCAGTTCAGGCCACCTCCTCAGAACCTCCACTCAAGTAATTTGAGGCAAGTGATGCTTCTAGTCAAGATACCCAGGAACCAGCTGCCGTCAAGTGGATCCCAACTCATGGAAGAGGGATAACCAGTTCCTACCTATGGTTGTGTGCCTTGATATTTGCAGTGTTGTGAAAGCATTCCAAACGCCCTCACACAAACCCACTTAGAAAGTTATTGTGATGCCAGGCTGCCTTCTCTCTTGTTCTAAACATCCCTTCCATCCCCTACAGGTGACACCCATGAGAGTAATTCATGATTTCTAGATTAGAACCAGGTACAGAGGATTTGTCTTCCCCACCTTTCTTTCACACCTCTGCCTGCCCACAGCCTCCCCTTGCTGCAGGTCTCCTCTGAGGCCGGGTGAGGAATCTCTGGGTTAACTATTGCAGGGTGTTGGGTGTGGCATTTTCCTTCCCTCTGAGCAGTGAGCTTGTGCAGCTGGGATAACTGAAGCCACACAGGGCTCCCTGTGCGCAGCTGTCTAGCCTCCAGGCAGGGCCTGCAGTGCTGGCTGCAGCCTCCACGTGAATGTGCAGGTGTCCTGGGCAGTGAACTCATGTCCTCTGCCCCTGCGTTGCCTATGGGGCAGGACTGGTTTGAAATCACAGGAGTTGTGTTCTGTGAGCACTGTTGTCTACCCCTTGCAAACTAAGAATCTGTGACTTCCAGGGAGTGTCACCTGGCACATGCACCAGCTCTGGGCAATCAGATCCAGGTCACCTAGGAAGGAGCGAGCAGAGACAGAGGGTGCAGAGATCCATTTACTCATTAAGTTGATGTTCATCAATTCAAGAAATATTTTCTGTCTTCTGCACCAGGCCCTGGGGATGTGACGGTGAGCATGTATGATCTTTCTCTCATGGAGCTTACATTCTAGCAGGTGAGGCAGACTGTTGGACCAGGAATTGCAATGCAGTGTGACAAATGCTGTCTGTGCCATTGGAGACCGTGAATAGGGGCACCTGATCCAGTCTGGGGGCGTTAAGGAAGACTTCTTGGAAGAAGTGACATTTCAGCTGAGATCTAAAGAATATTGTTCTAATTAGTGCCATGTTGTCTGTAGGAGCAGAATTCCTTAGACTAACTCAAATAAAAGGATTGGTGATGGCGCTGGGGTATTAAAAGGAATGGGCGTACCTCATAGAGCCCAAATGTGGAAAGAGTGGTTGGACCTCTCGCATCTGAAGCCTGGAACTAGGAATTCTGAACCATGCTGTGGTTTTCGTTGGCCGGGGACTAAATTACCTCCTCCTACACCGCTTCTCTTTCTTTCTACCTCTTGTTTCTCTCTTTAATTGGCTCCATTTCTTCTCACTCTCACCCATGGAAGCAGCAGTCAAGAAATCAAAAGCAGCATTGCATTGGGCAAATCTGCTGCAAAAGGCCTCTTTAAAGTGTTAAAAAGGAAAGATGTCACCTTGAAGACTAAGGTGTGCCAGCCCCAAACCATGGTGTTTTCAATCGCCTCATATGCATGTGAAAGCTGGACAATGAATAAGGAAGACTGAAGAAGAATTGACACCTTCGAGTTGTGGTGTTGGCAAAGAACATTGAATACACCATGAACTGCCAAGAGAACGAGCAAATCTATCTTGGAGTACAGCCAGAATGCTCCTTCGAAGCGAGGATGGCGAGACATTGTCTCACATACCTTGGATGTATTATCAGGAGGGATCAGTCCCTGGAGAAGGACATCACACTTGGTAAAGTAGAGGGTCAAGTAGAGGAAGACCCTCAATGAGGTGGGTTGACACAGTGGCTGCAGCAATGGGCTCAAGCATAACAACGATTGTGGGCATGGTGCAAGACCAGGCAGTGTTTCTTTCTGTTGTACATAAGGTTGCCTTAAGTCTGAACTGATTCAACGGCACCTAACAACAGTGTACATGTTACCTCCTCAGGAGGCCTGAGTAGATGCGGGAAAGAGGGAGAACAGATAAAGCAGGAAGGACCCCTCGGGATTTGGGATATGGTGATTGATGGAGGAGATGATGACGGTTTTCCTGGATGTGGTGAATTACAGATGCCTATGGAGATGTTGGTGAACAACTGTAACATCTGTGTCTATGGTCTGGAGTTCTAAAGAGAGGGCTTGTCTGGAGATATAGCTTTGGAAGTCTTTGCGTATGAGTATTGGAACCCATGGATGACTTCCAGGAGAATGGACTCAGAGTCAGGCTTCTAGTTCAGATTCTACCACTCGCCAGCTGTGTGACCTTGGCCAAGGCATTTGCCCTTTCTGGGCTTTTGTCTCTAAAATTTATCAAATGATTTAGAGATAATTTGAGGCCCCTTCCAGGTATGTTTGTCACTATTTAGGGGACTGGTTACATGGGAAAAGACATCAAAAAGAGCTTAAAGATTCAAAAGAAAGGTTTAAAAAATAAAACTGATAAAATTCAGCATTTCCTGGATCTAGTTGGTAGCTAATATGATTAATAATACTAATAATAGCATGTTTTATTGCAAGCCAACAGTTATCCTTAAGGGCCTATGTACCCGTAAGGGCAGGCACGGTGCCCAAACGATAACCTTCAACACACAAGTATTAGCCTCACCACTTTCAACTATTCTGGGGAATGTGGCAATTTCTCCTGCCTCAGTGACATCACCTGGTGTGAGGTAGGCAATGTTTCAGCACTTGGCTCAGCAACAAAACACAAAGCAGCTTCATCTGCATGTGGGTGTCTTCCTTTCTTTGGTCTGGTAAAGCATTTTGGCTGTTACTGTGAAAGAAAAAGGAGCCCTGGTAGTGCAGTGATTAAAGTGATCCACTGCTAACCGAAAGGTCGGCAGTTTGAAACCACCAGTGACTCCACGGAAGAAGGATGTGGCAGTCTGCTTCCGTGGAGATTTACAGCCTTAGAAACCCTAAGGGGTCACTACGAGTCGGAATCGACTCAACAGCGGTGGAGTGAGTGGGATACCAGAAAATACGAAAGTTACGCTCATTCTTCCAACTTCTGGTACTGATACCAAACTGATATCTGCTGTCCTCTGCAATGCCTTTCTCTGTGCACAGTGCCATTTGGTTTTAATGCTGAGTCATAGTTGTTGTTTAAAGAGACTTTAAATAGTAATTAAACTGAACACATGTGGTACCAGGAATGTAAAACAGCACACAGAGGAAGTGACAATAACACAAACAGCCATGAGCAGGTTCGGGCACAAACAACTGCCTTGTAACAGCCACATCTGGCCAGTGACAACTCTTGAGGCCCCACTGGCTAGAAGTGCATCCTGATCTCAGATGTTAAAACATGGGGAAAGTGTGGTTCTTAGAACTGATGAAATATGGTAATATAAGGAAGGCGCCAATGACTATAAAACAGAAATGAAGCACTGAATTGTGGAATACAGGTTATTTATGTAAGGAGCTCTGGTAGCCCAGCAGGTACGTGCATAGCTGCTAACTGAAAGGTTGGTAGTTCAAACCTACCAGCTGCTCTGCAGAAGAAAGATGTGGCAGCTTGCTTCTGTAAGGATGAAAAACAAAAAACAAACCCATTGTCATCAAGTCAATTCTGACTCATAGCGACCCTGTAGGATAGAGTAAAATTGTCCTATAGGATTTCCAAGGCTGTAAATCTTTACAGAAACAGACTGTCACATGTTTCTTCTGTGAAGTGGCTTTGAACAGCTGATCTTTTAGTTAGCAGCCAAGCTGTTAACCACTGCGTCACTAGAGCTCCTCTTTGTAAAGATCACAGTCTTAGAAAGCTTTTGGGGGCAGTTCTGCTTTGCCCTATAGGGTCGCTTTGAGTCAGAATCAACTTGACAGCAACGGGTTTAGGGTTCGGTTACATGTGTTTACAGAGGTGACCCTGGGCCCCCTGCCCACCCTTATAGGGGGTCTCAGTGTCCTACAGTGAAGATGCTTGGAGTGACCTGCCTTCACCTTTTTACTTGTAGGGCCAATGCCATCTGCTCGAGATCTGGCCATTCTAGCATCAAATCAGCCAGTTTGGAATCAGTCTGGGGCTGGGGTTAGAGGTCAGTCTGTGATCAGTGAGTGGTTAGTTCATAGGAGTGAGGGGCAGTGTTTGAGGGTTGAGTCAGTCTTCGCATATGGTTCATGTTTGGAGTTAGTCTCCATGTAGGATAAGCCAGTGTCTGGTTCATGGTCAGCCTGTGACTGGGGTCTGGAGTCAGTTTGTGCCTGATTTTAAGGGTCTATGTGTGGCCAAGGCTGAGCCAGTCCACGGCCAGGGTTAGGAGTCAGCGTGTGGCTGGAGCCACAGACCAGAAAGCAGCCCATGTCGGGCCTGAGGCTGGCTTTGCTCTCACGAGCTCCTCTTACTACCCACACACCGCACAGTCCCCTGCCTGAGCCCGTTGGCCAAAGAACCCCTGCTCCGGGTGTCTGTACAGCATGTGCTCTGGCCAGATCCTTCGTAGTAGACTGGGCCACGGCAAACCTTGGCACTATCCCCCTCATTGGGGGGCACTCAGAGGTCCAGGGGTGGCCTGTCACTCTGCTTCCCGACACAGTGAGGTAGCACTGCTGTGAGTCAGCACTGCCCAGGCTCACCTAGAGCCGGCACCCTAGCCACCTGCCTCAGAGAACCTGGAGGCAGACCTGGAAGGAGAGGAGTGAGCCATGGAGGAGAACATGGCTGCTAAAGGGTTGGTCTGAAGGTGCCCAAACATCTACCTAGTGGCACTGCTGCATGGAGGAGAGGGTCCTGGGTTCAAGTCCTACCTCTCTCACCATGGACTGAGCAATCTTGGGCAAGTCACTTGCCCTTGCTGAACTGCAGTTTTCTTGTTCGTAAAACAAGAATTAGCATTTCTGCGAGAATGAAATGAAATAAAACACTGGAAATTACTGTGAAAACTGTAAGTGCTGTTACAGAGTAGGGGATGTGATGATGACAGAGACGGAGCCTCACAGTGGGGCCCAGGGCATTTGCTATGTCAGATATAGAAGGACTTTGGAATCACATACTCTGCTGTTCCTGGCTCACGCTCTTAGTAGATGTGAGTCCGTGGACAAGTCATGCACCTCTCTGAGCCTCATCAACTGTGGAAGGAAACACAGATAACAGCCACCAGTTTTGGGGTATTTACTACGTGCTAAGTGCTTTTTTTTTTTTTAAGTGCTTTACAAGGCCTGGTGGTGCAGTGGTTAAATGCTTGGCTGCTAACTGAGAGGTCAGTGATTTGAACCCACTAGCCACTCCATAGGAGAAAGATGTGGGAACCTGCTTCCAAAAAGGTTAAAAAAAAAAACAAAAACCTATTGCCATCGAGTCAATTCCGACTCACAGTGACCCTATAGGACAGAGTAGAACTACCTGATAGAGTTTCCAGGGAGTGCCTGGTGGACTGGAACTGCTGACCCTCTGGTTAGCAGCTGTAGCACTTAACCACTGGGCTTTCTTCTGTAAAGATTACAGCTTTGGAAACCCTGTGGAGCAGTTCTACTCTGTCCCATAGGGTCGCTATGAATTAGAATCGACTCATTGCAATGGGTTTGGTTTTTGTTTTTTTGGTTAAGTGCTTTCCATGTAATAACTCATTTATATCCTCACAACATCGTGCAGATGAGGACATAGAGGCACAAAAAGGTTAAGGAAAGTGGTCAAGTCACACAGGAAGGAAGTGCAGAGTCAAGGGTCACACTCTGGCCACATGGTTCCAGAGTCCTCACTCATAACGTCCAAGCTCTGCTCCCCCTCTTGGGCTCCCCCTCCCCCTCCCTACTGGGCTGTCATGGGAATGAAGCTATACTACGTGGCACATAGTATATGATCACTAAATGGCAGCTTTCTTCTCTGTTAGTGTCAAAGCCTGAATATCCCAGGAGAAAATGTCTGTGAGCCCCAGGTGTTTCTGGTGCTGAATCCATGCCCAGCCCTCTATCCTTCAGCTGGAAGAGCTGTCACTCACATTTTACAAAGCCCTTCCAGACAAGATTTCATTTGCGCCTCATCACCTCAATGAAATAAATACCAAAACCAAACCAAACCCGCTGCTCACGAGTCGGTTCTGACTCATAGGCATCCTATAGGACAGAGTAGAACTGCCCCCTAGGGTTTCTAAGGAGTGGCTGGTGGATTTGAGCTGCTGACCTTTTGGTTAGCAGCTGAGCTTTTAACTACTGCGCCACCTGGGCTCCATGAAATAAATAGGAGTGGTATATTAGTCAGGATAAGATAGGCTACACTGAGACAACAAATAAAACCCCTAATCTTAGTGACTTTCCACAGCAAAGGCTTTCTTCTGCCTCACGTTACAGTTCAGTGCAGGTTGGGTGGCTTTGTTCCATACAGTGATGCAGGGACTCAGTTTGCCTCCATCTCGTAGTTATGCCATCTCCTTCCCCACAGGAGAACATAGGGCTGCAGAAACATGTGGGATGTTTTTAAGGACCAGGTCTGGAATAGCCTACATCACTTCTGTGTGTATTCCATTGGAAAGAACTCAGTTACAGGGTCCTCGATCAAACTGTACATGTACTGTGAACCCAGGAAGAAGAAATGAACACATAGCATTGTCCTAGCCACAGAAGGTATTATTAATCCCATTTATAAAGAAAAAAAATTTTTTTTTTTATAGATGAGGATACTGAGACTTGAAGATTATCTGACCTCCCCCAGGCCACGAGACTCAGAGGTTTTCTGACTCCTATTTTGGGACTGGTGCCATGACACTGGCTGTCTCAGAGTGGAATGTTGCTGATAGCTGGTTCATCCTTCTCTTCTCTAGAAGAGAAGTTGTTGGCGTCACAGCATAATAATGAAGATGGTAACAGCAATTTACGGAGTGCTTGCTATCTGCCAGCCACTGAGCTAGGTTCTTTAGACACATCATTTCATTTTATCCTCACGGCAGCCTTAAAAGTGGGGTCTATTACAGATGAGGAAATGGAGGCTCAGAGAGTGGGAGTGGCTTGCCAGTAAGTGGCTGATCCAAGGCTTAATCCCAGACCCCTCTGGCTCCAAAGCCCACACTCATAACCACTATGTTACATTGCAAAGTTGCCAGGTTACCTGGCTTCTAGACCTAAAGTGGCCTGCCAATGACACTTTTGTGTAACTTTGGACTTATCTAGACTTGCATTTGTAGAAAATGAATACCCCTACCAGGCCTACTTCTCAGAGGTAATTGAGGATCAAATGAGTTAAGAAGGATACATTCAAAAGGTCAAGTTGCTACATAAGTGGAATGAGTTTTTAATATCCTCAAAACCTCTTTGTTTTTCTTCACTTCTCCTTCTAGGTTTCCTCACGCCCCCTCAATAACAGACAATAGTGATGATTATTCTGAGAGGAACAACCAGGGTCTGTCCCTTGGAAAGGCCTCTCCTCCCAGCCCCCTGGGGGGTTTCCCAGTTTCCAGGCTGTTCCCTGAGGATGCTGCCACCGCTACCCTCCACAGCCACGGAAATAATTAGCTCCCCTCTTCCTGTTTGGAGAGTCATGCCTAGTTGGGCTCTTAAATATGATCTTTGTTTGCAGGGCATTTTCAAGCCCTTGCAGGTTCTATTTTTACTTCTTTAGTTGGAGGAACTCTGTGGAAGGCGATGGCAGCACAAAGGGCCCTAATTAATCTCCACTGCCTTTAAATATTTTCTCAGAGTATGTGTTTGAAAAGGACATTAAAAAAAATTCCATGACTCTGGAGGCGGATTCCAGCATATTTCTCACTGTTTTCCACTTGGAGAGCAACCTTCCCCTTGCCGCGGTGGCCTGGCTAGACGTTGTGTTTTGCAGCTGGTAGCTCTGTTCCTTCTCCCTGACAAGGTGTACGGCCCGCTCCACCCATCTCTCAGACAGCTGAGGGCTGGTGCAGGGTATGATGGTCTTATTACTCAGACCACAAACTGGCTTAAGTTCCAGAGTTCGAGGACCCAGAGAGGAGAAGATAGTCCTGGCTAAAGGTCAGGTGAAAGTGATGGGGGCAAAGGGGCCTGTGAGGGCCAGAACACCAAAGCACAGGACTGAGGCCTTTGGAAAAAACCCCAGGACAGATTCCTTTGCCCTGCATCCCCATTCCCAGAACGGCTGCCAAGCCAAACCATACACGTTGGATTTATTATCGATGTGGCTGCCCTGACTTTTAAATGATATTCCATAAATGGCATGTGCCCATACCAGGCCATGGGGAAGAGGGAGGGTCTGAATACGTGACCCCAGGGTGAGTGATGCGGTTGTGATCAGAACACAGAGTTGGGCGGTGGGAGACGGTTTTATTCTTTGGGAGCGCTTCCAGTTTTCGAGTTCCTCATTGAAAAGTTATTTTGAAAGAGCAGCTGACTTTTGAAAATACACGGGAAAAATTCTTCCATTTCCAGTGTTCAGCTGCCAGGGTTTAGGCTCCAGCTTCCTGGAATAGATGGGAATCCTAGGCAGGGAGGCTAGAAGGCTACAAGATGTGACTTGAGGGGTGTCTCCTGCATTGGAGAGCTCCTGGGCTTGTAACCCCACCATTAGCTCTTCATGCTTTAGGGTTTCAGGCCCTATCCCTGGCAAAATGAAAATCTTTTTCAGCCAGCCCATGAAAGGTGTGGGTGGCAGTGGACTAGAGACAAGCTCCTCTCTCCCCTTTTCCTCTCCTCTCTGGCCTCTCCTACCTCCCAGATCCTTTCTTCTCCCCACTTCTCATTCCCTCCCCTGTCACGCCCTCTCTGTCCCCACTCTCCCCTCCTTCCCCATCTCTCCTCAGTCTTTCTCTCTCCTCTCCTCCTCTCTTCGGGCTCCCTTCTCCCTTGCTTCCAGGAGCCAGCTACCCAGTCTCTTTCTTCCCCATTTAGTGCCATGGGCTGGGGACAGGGCTTTGAACAGGTCCATTCTGGTTCGAACCCTTGCTGAGAATTTGGCTTTCTAACAAGTTCCCTGCTGAGAGTTTGCCTTTCTGCCCCCTAGATATACCGAATCAGAATCTTCATTTCAAGCAGATCCCCCAGATGATACTTATATATAGCTTCCTGGGAACTTGTTATAAATGTAAGCTCTCAGCGGGGGTTCAAACCGGAACAAACCTGTTTGAAGTCCTGGGTGGGGGGAAGCTGACTGCAAGCACTGCAGACTTGCTGCTAGATTTGGGGCTGTTCTAGGCATATGCTGCAGCTGTGGTTGGAGAAACATATTCTGGCCCATCTCCAACCCTGCGGCTTCCCGGGGCTTCCTGGTAACCCTGTGATGAATTTCCTGCTTCTTCCTCCTGGGGTGATATGGAGGACAGCTGAAGGAAAGACAGGTCTTCTCTTTGTGGTTGTGAAAGTCCAGGGGTCGAGGAGCCTTTTAGACACAGCGCCAGCCAGAGGTGTTCTATCAGTCTTAGACCCTAGGCCTCCAGTCCCGCCTGGAATGACCTCCAGCCTAGGAGGAGACTTAGAGTATATTAAGTGCTTTAAGTAACAGCTCTCTGTTCACGAAATTGGCAACAACTATCCAGCTCCAGTCCCACATCCACATCATCTACGCAGGAGCAAAGGCAGAGCACACTTGGGAGTCCCTGACCCAGCGTGCACCCATGCATGCGTGTCCGGGGGACTTTGCTGCACAAACTACTGCTGTTGTGGTCACTTGAGGCCAAAGGTGGTCTGTAAAAATATCCCTGCGTAGGGCACTCTAGAAAAACCCAATCCCAATAGCCTGCAGAGAAAACAGCCAGGATCGACAAAGGCCAGAGACAGCTGACTTAGAAAGTGTACAAATGCACACCATGAATGTGTGTGATTGGAGCTCCAAAAGAGAAGAAAGGATATGGGCAAAAGCCGTATTTGAAAAGACAATGGCCAAGAATCTTCCAAAACTGTCATGTAGGTGAATTCTACCTCATTAATTCTATTTTAAACCCCAAAGACCTAGGCAGTCTGGTTTTAGGCTGTCTTAACCACTCTGCTATATGGCCTGTATAAGTTTGTTACAAATATTCATCTTTTCATTCCAATATTGGCAATTTGTGCTTTCTTTGGTTCTAGATTAGTCTTTCTAGAGATTTATCAATTTTATTAGTCTTTAAAAGAGCCAACTTCTGACTGCTGATTTTTCTTTATTGTATTTCACTCATCAGTATTGTATTTCATCATCAGTATTTCAGTCATCAATCATGTAGTTCATTGACACCTGCTCTTATATCTGTTACTTCCTTTGTTCTATTTCTTCAGGTATATTTTGCTTTTTTTTTTTCTAATTGTTTGAGATGGATACTTAAAGAACTGATTTTCAATCTTTCTTCTTACCTGACACATGAATTTAAGGCTATATGTATCTCTTTAAACATAGCTTAGCTGCT
The DNA here is from genome assembly GCF_030014295.1 of Loxodonta africana. Taxonomy (NCBI): domain Eukaryota; kingdom Metazoa; phylum Chordata; class Mammalia; order Proboscidea; family Elephantidae; genus Loxodonta; species Loxodonta africana. The sequence goes on along the minus strand of NC_087354.1, from coordinate 47,402,845 downwards.
TCTTGAGATAAATACTTAGAAAAACTGGTTTTCAGCCTTTCTTCTTTTTTAATTTATGCATTTAAGGTTATAAATTTTCCTCTAAGCACAGCTTTAGCTAGATAAGTGTTATGCCGTATTTATCACATCATTCAATTCAAACTATTTTCTAATTTTTATTGTGATTTTGAATACATGTATTATTTGAAGTGTACTGTATTTTTACATAAATAATGCGTACCTTCTACGTTTGTTTGCTAACTACATCCTCCCCCCCGCAAGGTATTTTCTTTCTTTTTTCTTTTTATTGTATTTTAGATGAAGTTTTATAGGGCAAATTAGTGTCTCATTAAACAGTTAATACACATATCGTCTTGTGACATTGGTTGCCAACCCCATGACATGTCAACACTCTCCCCTTCTCAAACTTGGGTACCCCGTTACCAACTTTCCTGTCCCCTCCTGCCTTTGTGTCCTTGCCCCTGAGCCGGTGTGCCCATTTAGTCTCGTTTTTTTTATGGGCCTGTCTAATCTTTTGCTGAAGGGTGAACCTCAGGAATGACTTCAATACTGAGTTAAAAAGTTGTCTGGAGCCCATACCTTTGGGGCTTCTCCAGTCTCTATCAGAGCAGTAAGCCTGGTCTTTTTTTGTGTGAATTAAAATTTTGGTCTATACTTTTCTCCCGCTCTGTCTGGGACCCTCTATTGTCATCCCTGTCAGAGCAGTTGGTAGTGGTAACCAGGTACCATCTAGTTGTGCTGGACTCAGTCTGGTGGAGGCTGTGATATATATATATATATATATATATATATATATATATATATATATATATATATATATATATATATATAATATATACACATACTGTGATAGTTGTGGTCATTTAGTCCTTTGGACAAATCTTTCCCTTGTGTCTTTGTTTTTCTTCACTCTCTCTTGCTCCAGAAGGGGTGAGACCAGTGGAGTAACTTAGATGGCCACTCACAGGCTTTTAAGACCCCAGAGGCTACTCACCAAAGTAGGATGTAGAATATTTTCTTTATAAAATATGTTATGCAATTGAGCTAGATGTTCCCCAGTACCATGGTCCCCAGCCATCACCCTAGTAATTCAGTCTCTCAGGGAGTTTGGATGTATCTGTGAAGGTTCCATGACCTTGCCTTAGACAAGTTGTGTTGGCTTCCCCAGCATACTGTACTATCTTGCCCTTCACCAAAGTTACCACTTACCTCTTTCCTATTTAGTGTTTGTCCCTCCGCATACCTCCTCTTCCTTGTAACCATCAAAGATTGTTTCTTTTTGTGTACAAACCTTTTCATGAGTTTCATAATAGTGGTCTCATACAATATGTCTTTTTGTGACTGACTTATTTCACTCGGCATAATGCCATCCAGATTCATCCATATTATGAGATGTTTCACAGATTCATTGTTGTTCTTTATTGTTGCATAGTATTCCATTGTGTGTAAGCACCATAGTTTACCCATTCATCTGTTGATGGGCACCTAGGTTGTTTCCATCTTTTTGCTGTTGTGAATAAGGCTGCAATGAACATGGGTGCGCATATGTCTATTCCTGTGACGGCTCTTATTTCTCTAGAATATATTCCTATTTTTTTTTATATTCCTAGGAGTGGGATTGCTGAATCTTGTAGTATATCTATTTCTAGCTTTTTAAGGAAGTGACCTATCGTTTTCCAAAATGGTCGTACTATTTTCCATTCCTACCAGCAGGGCATAAGAGTTCCACTCTCCAGGCAGCTTCTCCAACATTTGTTATTTTCTGTTTTTTTTATTTGTTTCAGTAATGTTGGGGTGAGATGGCATCTCATTGTGGTTCTGATTTGCATTTCTCTAATGGCTAGTGATCCCATGAGGTATTTTCATAAGCATGCTATGCTAATTTTTTCACAGCAACATGTAGAAAAAAATTGGCGTAGTGGCTCTTACAAAAATAGCTGGGGACAGGGCACAGTTGGCAAACAAACATAGAAGGTGCACATTATTTGCATAAAAATACGGTAATGCTTTATTTCCAGACATTTAGGAATTTTCTAGTTATCTTTTCATTATCAATGTCTAGATTTAGTCCACCGTGGTGAAAGAATATCCTTTGGATCATTTATATGTGAAACTTTTGAAATGTGATGAGATTTGCTTTATGGACTAGCATGTGATCAAAGTTGATAAATATTTTGTGTGCACGTAAAATGAATGTTTTCTACTGATGTTAGGTGTAGGTTCCATGTATGCCAACTAGGTGAATTTTTTTTAGATTTATATCCTTATAGATTTTTTGTTGTTGTTGTTCCTCGTTCCATCAGTTACTGAAAGAGGTGGATTAGAGCATGTCCTTATAGTTATGAATTTATCTATCTCTCGTTTTCACTCTGTCCATTTTTGCTGTATGTATTTTAAAGCTATGTTATTAGGTGAATAAATCTTTCTGATGGAATGGCATTTTTATCATTACGAAATGTCTCCCTTTGACTCCAGAAATGTTTCTTGCCTTGAAGTATAGCAATATCAGTTTTCTTTTGGTTACAATTTGCACAGTATATATTTTTTCCCATCCTTTTGCTTTCAGCTTCACCACATCCTCAGTTTAGGTTGATGGCAGCCAACAACAACAACAAATATGAAACTGCTATTTTTGCAAGTAAAAAATGGTCAAATACTGACGCTTCCATATGGCTCAACTTGATATTTAAGGTAAGTCTCTTGTAAGCAGTGTGATTTTAAAAATCTAATCTGACAAACTTTGTGTTTTAATGGAGTATTTGGCCCATTTACATTTAATTGGAGTATTTAGTTTTTTTGCTAATATATTTGAGTTCATATCTGCCAACTTTACTATTTGTTTTTCTACCTGTTTTACATTCTTTTTTTTTTCTTTTTCTTGCCCTCTTTTGGATTAATCAAATATTTTTATTATTCCATCTGCCCACAGTAGCTTGTTACTTTTACATTATTTTGGAGGCTGTCCTAGACTACTTGATTTATTAGTCTAATATAAAGTAGGGAGCCAAGGTGGCACAATGGTTAAGAACTGGATTGCTAACCAAAAGTTTGGCAGTCAACCACCAGCCGCTCCTTGGAAACTTTATGGAGGCAGTTCTACTCTGCCTTATAGGGTCACTATTAGTCAGAACTGACTCAGCAACAACAACAGCAATATAAAGCAGTACTGTTTTAAGTTATTAGACAGTGATAGAAACTTGGAATACTTTAATTCCATATACTCCATGCATTTAATCTGACTTATAGTGACCTTGTAGGACTGAGTAGAGCTGCCCCATAGGGTTTCTAAGACTATAAATCTTTACAGAAGCAGACTGCCACAACTTTCTCCCGCAGAGCAGCTGGTGGGTTTGAACCGTTGACCTTTCAGTTAGCACCAAGTACTTTAACCAGTATGCACCAGGGCTCCTATCTATCCATCTATCTATCTACCTATCTGTCTGTCTGTCTAGCTATGTAGCTATCATCTATCTCTATCTGTAAAACTAAATTTATAAACTTAACATGACATGTTCATATAGACTTAACATGACATTATTATCTCATGAAGCCAATATTCACTTGGACTTACCCACATAGTTACCCTTTCTATTGCTCTTTATTTCTCCTTACAAGCCCCCTTTTCCACCTGGGATGATTTTGTTTCTGCCTAACAAACTACATTTTGTATTTATTGTAGTATAAGCCTACTGATGCTGAGTTTTCTCAGTTCTTGTTTATCTGGAAATAACTTTATTTTGACTTCATTTTTGAAAGATATTTTCACTGGGTATACAATTATAGATCGTCATTTATTTATTTACTTTAGTAATTTGAAGATATCATTCCGTTGTCTTCTGGCTTTCACCTTTTCATTGTTGTTTTGAAGGTGAGCATTTTTCATCCTGGAAGCTTTTAAGAATATTCTCTTTACCTTTGGTTTCAAAGACTCACATAGTTCTTAGATGGTGTCACGGATTGAATTGTTTCCCCCCGAAATATCTGACAACTTAGCTGGGCCATGAGTCTCAGTATTGTGTGATCGTCCACCATTTTATGTGATTGTCCACTGTTTTACATGATTTTCCTCTATGCTGGAAATCCCATCATTATGATGTAATAAGATGGATTGGCGGCAGTTACACTGAGGAGGTCTACAAGATCAGGTAGTGTCTTAAGCCAATCTCTTTTGAGATATAAAAGAGAGAAGTGAGCAGAGAGACAAGGGGACCTCATACCAGCAAGAAAGCAGCTTTGGGAGCAGAGCACGTCCTCTGGACCTCAAGTGCCTGCACTCAGATGTTCCCAGACCAAGGGAGGACTGATGCATCACAAGGACCTTGCTCCAGAGCTGACAGAGAAAGAATGCCTCCTCTAGATCCAGCGCCCTGAATTCATACTTCTCGCCTACCGGACTGTGAGAGAATAAACTTTGTTGAAGCCATCCACTTATGGTGTTTCTATTACAGCAGCACTAGATGACTAAGACAGACGGGATTTTCCTTATATTTACCCTGCTTGGACTTTGTAGCACTTCTTGGACCTCTACCCTGATTTTTTGGGTCAGTTTTAGAAAATTCTGGCCATTATTTCTTTAAACACTACTTCTTCCTCACTCTTCTCCCGTCCCCTTTAGGGACTCCAATTATATGTATATTTGAACTTTCTACCATGTCCCATACATTCTTTTCAGTATTTCCCATATGTTTTATATTTGAAATTCAGACTAGATATTTTCTAATGACTTAATTATGAGTGCACTAATTCCCTTCAGCTGCCCTTATCTGCTGTTGAACCACTTATTAGAGTCTTAATTTCATGAATTACATTCTTTTTCAGTTTAAGAATTTGTGTGCTTTTTTTTTATAGATTTAAGTTATCTGATAAAATTTTCTATCTTACCATGTCTTTTTATGAACATATTAATCACAGTTATTTTAAAGTTGCTACCTGATTACCCTAATATCTAAAGCATCTGTAGGTTTGTTTTTATTGTCTGTTTTTTTTTTTTTTCTTTCTTTCTTGGTCCTGTAACATGGTATGCCCAGTGTATTTGATTAAATGTTGGAAATTTTATATTAAAACTTTTGGAGGCTTTGGGCAATATGATCTTCCTCTGTAGAGGATTCATCCTATTCTCTGGCAAGCACGTAGAGTCGGGCCAGTCCACCTCAATCCAATCAAAGGTTGAACTAGTTTGAGGCTCATTTGCAGTCTTTCTAAGATTTGATCTTCCTGTGGAAATAATAACTCGTACAGTGTAGCCTTTCAGTGGTCCCAGCTGGGAAACTTGGGATGTTTCTTGGGTTCCTCATCCTTGGCAGATTCTAAACTCAATTTTTTTGTTTGCTAGGGACCATAGAGGTCCCTGGGTGGCACAAAAGGTTTGTGCCCAACTACTAGCTGAAATGTTGGTAGTTCAAACCTACCTAAAAGTGCCTCGGAAGACAGACAAGGCAATCTGCTTCCAACAAGTCACAGCCTTGAAAACCCTATGGAGCATTTCTCTGCACAGATGGGGTCACCTTGACATGGGGTTGGAATTGACTTGATGGCAACTAACAACAACAAGGGACCATAGAACAGCCCAAACTGCACTCTGTTTCCCATCCACCATGTTCTTGGCTTCTTAAGCTCTCGCCCTGCACAGCTAAGAATCGACAAATACTTCAGATACCTCTCGAGTATAAGAAAAGTGTCAACTCTCAGGTTTACTTCTCTGGGTCTTCTTTGTCCCTTGGATCTTGGTCCCTTATGTCCTGGCTGCCTTGGCAGCCTGGAACTGTAATTTTTATTTCCCCTCTCTGTAAGATGACCTAAAGCTCTGCCGGCTTCTCTGCCTCTTTGAGGGTAACCTCTGCAGGCTTCTCAGCCTCTCACCAAGAATCATAAAATGTCCCAAGGGGAAAAGTGACAACTAAATGATTGAGATCTTTCAAAGAGCTTCATTTTCCCCCAGAATCTTTGCCTTTTCAATATTGGCTACCCCAACAGTTTTACAATCTCTACAAAGAGATTTTAAAAAATATTTTATTCAGCTTTTCTGGTTGATCTCAATGAGAGAGTTGATCTCGTATAAGCTGCCCCATCATAACTAGAAGTGGAAGTCTAACTCTTTGTCTTTAAAATATCTTGCTTTAATGATTTTCAGGTTAATTGAATCTATCGTTTTCCCTAATCCCTTTTTGGTGTTCTTTAATGGCATACACAGATAAATAAAAAAATTTCCATGCACTGTTTGCTAATGTGTCTTAGGCTTTTCTTCCCAGTCATATTCTAATGAACTTTATAATTTTACTGCATTTTTATTTTATAAATTATTATAAGCATTACCTTCTTTGGAACTAACCCCAATTCTTTGAAGTAAATAGGAATATTTTTTTCCTATTTTACAAATGAAGACACTGAAGCTCATTAAAATACATTTTAAAAGAAAAAGTTAAATGAATTCTTCATGTTGCTTATTGAGCAGAAGAATCCTAACTAAAATTTCATTCTTCTGGCCCAAAGCCATTCATGCTTCCTTTTCAGTGTAGGCTTGTTGAGGCCAGGCTCTCCTTCTGAGTCTTCCACAGGGCTCCTCAAAGGTCTAAGGACATGGTAGATATCCTAGGAATACTTGCTGAATTGATTTCTATGTTGCATCAGCTGACCAGAGGAAGAGGCTCCCCACTTAACTGGCCCTTAGCTGTTGCATCAGACCTTACATAAAAAGGAACTGAGACCAATAAATTAAATGCTAGTGCCAAAAGGAACCCACAGGAATTTATGAGAAATACAACCTAAATTCACTGAAACTCCTACTTGGTATTTATTCTCTTCTGACTTATATTTAGGCACATCTGGGCATGACTAAGTCAGACAAATCTGTGCCTATCAGGCAGACACCTTAACCAGAGGAAAAAAAATAATAAATAAATAAAGCAAACTGACATCACGTAACAGTTAATGGGACCGATTATGGTCTCAAATGACAGGCATGTAAATTGAAGCCATTTCTAAAATAAGTTACTCAGAATTCCAGGGGTTGGGGCGGGGCTGGGGGGGGCAGCAGAATACAACCTTTATTTTCAAATTACATTTTGAAAAGCAAGGAAGAGCCGTCTGTGAACCAATGTTGAAAAAGCCAGTAATGACTACAGATGTTTTGAAGCAAATTACTGATGAGCTTGTCGAAATTTGGAGAAGCATAGTTTCCCCTCATTCAGGGTTATGGAAGGACTCCACCAGGCTTTCTAAGTTACTGAGCTGAGACTAATCTTTCTGGGCAGAGCCTTTTGCAGGGTTATGAGGAAATATTTTTCATTTGTTCAAAAGTAGAAATACAATTTCTGTTAATTTGATCACTCAATGAAAACCTCCGAACTCCTGTCTCAAATTCAGTATAATTTGTATATATCCGTGCCCAGAACAGAAATCGCAACCTGTGAAGAGGGTCAAAGTTATCGACATTGTTTACAGAATGGGCTGCTGGGGAGAGTCAAACTTGGCTTCTTGGATTTTTTAAAAATTGCTTGAATCAATTTTATTAAGGTATTATATTTACATGTTCGAGTTGATGGCAGTGGGTTTTTTTTTTTTTTGGTACATGTATGTGTGTGTGTGTGTATACACACGCAGTAAAATGCATCCATTTTAAGTATGCAGTTTGCTTTCAACAAATTTGTAACAAATGTTGTTGTTGTATGCCATAGAGCCAGTTCTGACTCATAGCAACCCCATAGGGCAGAGTAGAGCCGCCCCATAGGCTTTCCAAGGAGTGGCTGGTAAATTCAAACAGCTGACCTTTTGGTTAGCAGCCTGAGGTCTTAACCACTCTGCCACCAGGGCTCCAACACATGACTCATAGCGACCCTATGGGACAGGCTAGAACTGCCCCATAGAGTTTCCAAGGAGTGCCTGGTGGATTCGAACTGCCAACCTTTTGGTTAGCAGCAGTAGCACTTAACCACTACGCCACCAGGGTTTCCCAACAGGTTTATAAACACCTATGTAAATAATATCAAAATCAAGGTATAGAATACTTCCTTCGCCCAAAAGTTTGCTTGTCCTCTGTTTCACTCATTGTCCTTACACCCAGCCCTAGGAAACCACCGATGGGCTTTTGTCGCCATAGCATAGATTTGTTGCATTGAGTTCCTAGAGTTTCAAATAAATGGAAACCCTGGTGGCGTAGTGGTTAAGTGCTACTGCTGCTAACCAAAGGGTCGGCAGTTCGAATCCGCCAGGCGCTCCTTGGAAACTCTGTGGGGCAGTTCTACTCTGTCCTATAGGGTCGCTATGAGTCGGAATCGACTCGATGGCACTGGGTTTGGTGGTTTTTTTTTTTGGTTTAAATATGTGCTCTTTTGTACCCGGCTGCTTTCACACAGAGTAATGATTCTGAGAGTTATCCATGTGGTTGCATGTATCAATAGCATAGTGAGATACGACAGAGATTTTTGAATTATCAGGCTGGGAATTTAAAATAACTATGATTAGTGTGTTAAGGATTCTAACAGGAAAAGTGGACAAAAATATTTAAAGAAATATTGAGCAAAACCTTTCCAATGTAATGTAAGCCCACAAATTCAAGAACCTCAGTGAATCCCAAGCAGAATATAAACAAAGGAATGAAAAAAGAAAAGCAGACAAAGGCACATCATAATCAAATGGCTGAAAAATCAGTGATAAAGAGAAACTATTAAAAGCAGCTAGGGAGAACTCCTGAAACTATTGCCCTGAGATAATCTTTAAACCTTAAACGAAAAGTATACCCTGAAGTCATCTTAAAACCAAACAATAGTTCAGCTTACTAGTAAAAAAAAAAAAAAAAGGTCTGCCTTGAGTATTATGCTCTTTTAAAAATTATCTACCTGAGATTACATTGACAACAGCAATTAAAAGATTAGATAGGAACCTTGGGGGGCAGCAAGTTTATGTTAACAAGGGAGGAACAACTCAGAAAAGGAGGGGAGAATGGTTGCACACCTTGAAGAATGTACTCAATGTCACTAAATGTTAAACGTAGAAACTTGAGCTGGTGTATGTTTTGCTGTGTTTATTCTCAACGACAACAACAAAACAAATAAAATTTAGAAGGAAAAATAAAATAAAAGCAAATACAGAAAAAAGACACTTTATATCACAGACTTCTTGTCACAAGCTACAAGCCAGACAACACAAAAGCCTGAACAAACGGATGAGCCTGGACAAGTAGGATCTGGGTAAACTCACCAGCCCAGTACAGACTACAGAGCAAGGTCCAGTGGAGCTGGGTCATTGGACGCCTTAGTTTAGTTTGGGTTCTCTAGAGGAGCAAAACCAGTAACCAAAAACCAAACCCACTGCCGTCGAGTTGATTCCAATTCACAGTGACCCTATAGGACAGAGTAGAACTGCCCCATAGAGTTTCCAAAGAGCACCTGGCGGATTTGAACTGCCGACCCCTGGGTTAGAAGCCGTAGCACTTAACCGCTATGGCACCAGAGTTTCCAAAACCAGTAAAGCATCTATAAATGTATATATAGAGAGAGAAATTTACTTCAAGGAAATGGCTTATGAAATTGTGAGGAAATGGCTTACTCAGTTGTGGGGGCTGGCAAGTCCCAAATCTGTGGGTAAGGTGATAGGCTGAAGACCTCTGCTGGCTCACATAGTTGCAGGGTCTGCTGAATCCAAAATTTGCAGGTCAGGGAGCAGGCTGGAGGCTTCTGCTGGCTCAAGGGGTTTTCCAGAGTTGGGGAATCCAAAATGTGCAGGTCAGGTGACAGGCCAGAGACATCTGCAGTCTGAGGTCCCAAGAACTGGAGGTCAGGTGACGAGTGTGGGGTCCAGAGAGAAAGACTGAGCTTTGCCAGAATATCCATTTACATACTGGCGGCAGGCCCCACCACCAAGAAACTCCCCTTCAACTGATTGGCTGCTCACATCAGATCGCAACATGGAAAGTGATTACATAGTGTCTGCCAAACCACTAAGAATCATAGCCTAGCCAAGGTGACACATAACATTGACCTTCACATTGTTGGTATTGGGTATGAGCTTATTAGTGATAGCTGTCATTCCCTTGTGGTAAGAAGAGTGAAGTCATACTGGACTGGGCCTCTCCTGGGCAGGGGCCATGAGAGCATGAGGTCAAGGAGATGAGTAGCTATGGCTCCCCCAAGCATTGTCTCATAAAACAGTGCCTTGTCAACATTTTCAAAGGTTATATTTAACATGACAGTAAGAAATATTCGTTGAAATATCTATGACCAAATTATGAGAGCCTAGAGAAGGCAATCAAGGGGTGATCTTTTTGTGATTGTTTTCCCACCCCCATTCCACCCATGCTGTGCACACCCCCATGTTAGATCCTCACGCTTAATGGCTTCCTATAGCCTACAGAATTGATCCAAACAAGGCCCTTAACATTTGGGCTTTCCTCTTGCCCAACCCTCATCTCCCTAACGTGAACTCTACGTCCAAGGCACGCTGAGTTCCTCATGGATCTCCACGCTCACTGGGGCCCTTTCTACCCTGTGGAACTTGTGTACCTGGTGGGTCCTCTGTTTGGGAAGATCTCCCACCACCTCTGCCAACCCCACCCCAGCTGGCAGACTTCTTCCTTCTTGTCTTTCCAGATTCAGCCCACCATCTCCATCTCTGTGAAGCCTTGTTCTCCCCTAACCTCTCTGTGTGCACGTGCGCATATGAACACACACCCCCCCCATAACTGTACATATGTTGTGATCTTTTTCACCTTTTTCTCTAATTGAAGTGGAACTCCTAAAAAACAAAGAGTTTGATTTAAACATTTTTATAGTATTCTATCTCCAGACCCAGGAACATAGTAGAAGCTCAACAAATGAAGGCTGTACTCATCTGTCCGTTAGGAATTCATCTGACAAATGGGCCAGTCCAGGCATTCCCTTTTCCCTGCTCACTGCTTATTAAGCGCTGATAAATTACCCTTTGTAAATTCACTGTAGGTTACAGCCCCTTCACCATTATACCTGTTTTTTCTACATGGTCCAGCACAATGAGTCATGTTATGTGTTTCTTAGTTACATGGGAATGCACTCAAGGCTTTGCCCTGGTCATCTTATTTAGATTTCTGCTTTCCCCAAGTCCCCTTGGCTCTCACCTTCTATCCATGCCTCAGAAGGATCATTTTTACATATGGCTCCTTTTATAATACTCCTGTTGAAATTTAGTAGTTTTGATCTCCAAGGGTGGGGTGGCCTTTTTCTACACTCTGCTCTAATTCTGGAGGCATCTCCCTGTAGCCCTGGAATCAACGACCAGGACTATAACTTTGAATCTGCTATTTCATTGTTGTATAACCTTAGACAAGTTATTTGGCCTTTCTGAGACCAAGTTTTACCATCTGTAAAATGAGGATATTAATGAAAATTATTAGTAATATTAATTATAATGATAATTCAATTACTGGGTTGCTTAGATGATTAAACGAGATTATGTATGTCAAGAATTTAGGATGCTGTCTAACACATAGAATCCTGGTGGCACAGTGGTTAAGAGCTTGACTGCTAACCAAAAGGTCAGCAGTTTGAGTCCACCAGTTTCTCCTTGGAAGCCCTATGGGGCAGTTCCACTTTGTCCTATAGGGTCGCTATGAGTCAGAATTGACTTGACACAAATGTGTTTGGTTTTGGTTTGTCTGGCCCACAGTAGAGAGTCAGCAAATGTTTTTCTAATTATTATTAACCCAACCATACACTGATGATATTACCTCTCACTCTGGTCCCGCCTCTCAAAAATATATAACCAGTTCTAGAATCTGTTACGGTTTATACAACAGTTGGAGGTGCCTGGAGCAATAGAGTACTTGCTGTTGGTATGGGCGGGAACAATGTTTTGTGAGTCCTAATTTGAGAGCAGACAGTCAGTTTCCATTTCCAGCTCAGTGGGAGACTTAGGAACTAGAACCAGGGATATCGTCTACAACAATGATGTGGGATTCCACAACCCAGGTCATTTAAGAACATTATATGATTCTGGAAACTTGGTATGTGAGAATTGTATGGGTTTAGGGTGTGTGATTCTGAATACAATGGCTTGAAAGAACTTTGGGTGACTCTGGAATATTGGCCTGTAAGAATATTATGTGATCTGCAATTATTGTAATAACGTCATGCTGTGTCATAACTTTGTATGTTTCTGGAAACTAGACCTCTGATAAATGTATGTGATTCTAGAAACTTGGTTTTCTAGAATCAAGTGATTCTGGAAAGCTGCTCTGTAAAAATATGTGATTCTGGAAACTTGGCCTGTAAGAACATTACTGTAATAACACTTTGATTTCTGAAACCTGCTCTACAAGAATATTGTGTGATTCTGGAAGCTTAGTCTATAATAAATTTAGTGTAATTCTAGAATCTTGGTTTACATGGACTTTGACATCTAGGCACCTTGCATGAGTCTAGAAGATTGTTCTGTAAGAGATTCAAAGGAGCTTCTATATAATTTTCATGAGGATCACTCTAGTTAATTCATTGACTCTCATCTCCAAATCTGTCCTTCATTGCCTGTTCTGCAAAAATTGAGTTGGGCCCTTTAAATATTTTTACTTGGCCAGCTGTCACAATGTTAAGCTTTGTCAGAAAAGGGTGCTAGAGAGACACTGCAAGAAGAAGAGTTTTCCCTCCTGGTTTCTCTGAGCTCTCCATAGGCTTCTGCAGGGTAGGGTCCTCAGTGTCCAGCTGTTATATGGTGACTAGACATTCTCTTCAGTCACAGTACTATTCCTGGTGTCACAGCAGTTAAAGTGCTCAGCTACTAACCAAAAGGTCAGCGGTTCAAACCCACCAGGCACTCCACAGGAGATAGATGTGGCAGTCTGCTTCCATAAAGACTACAGCCTTAGAAACCCTATAGGGCAGTTCTCCTCTGTCCTGTAGGGTCACTATGACTTGAAATCAACTCAACTGTCTTAGTTATCTAGTGCTGCTATAATAGAAATACCACAAGTGGATGACTTTAACAAGGAGAAATTTATTTTCTCACAGTCTAGAAGGCTATAGGTCCAAATTCAGAACATCAACTCTAGGGAAAGGCTTTCTCTCTTGGGGGCAGGAGGGGTGCAAGGGGAGAGTACTTGTTGTCAATCTTTCCCTGGTTGAGGAGCTTCTCTGGGCAGGAACCTTGGGTCCAAAGGACATGCTCTGCTCCCAGTGCTTCTTTCTGGGTGGTATGAGATTCTCCTGTCTCTCTGCTCACTTCTTTATATCTCAAAATGGATTGTCGTCATAAAACACAATCTAATCTTCTAGATTAACATAACTGCCACTAATCCCATCTCATTAACATCATAAAGATAGGATTTATAATGCATAGGAAAACCACATCAGATGACAAAACGGTGGACAATCACTCAAATACTGGGAAGCATGGCCTAGCCAAATTGATACACAGTTGATAACAACAGCAATGGGTTCGGTTTGGGGTCTTTTAAAAATCTGTCTTAAACAGCTTAATACGATTCAATTGTAATGCAAAAATTTGCATTTAGGTACAGAAACTGAAACATAAGAGTGTGCTTTGCCATTCCATGAAATACTAATTTAAAAGGATTTGTGGTTTTCTAAACCATCAATGCCTCAGGATATTAGCCAGCTCCCTTCATGGAAATGAAGATTCCATAGCCATCTCCCCTTCCCTGACTGGTCAAATCTAGGCCCAGCTCCTTGAGAACCTGCAGGCTGCTGGAATGACAGCTAGGCCCTTCCTTAGCCATGGTATACTCAGTACACTGCCTACCATGGAAGAAGTCCTAGCGGGTTCAGGGATCCTCCTTTTCTCTCCCACTGGGCCTAGGGAGGTTGGGAGATAACAGTAAAACTGACTTTTTTTGTGTTATATTAATATTTCATGAGTTTCCTTTCTCTAGGTAAAGACCTATTCATTTAGAGCAAACTAGGTTTTAATCAAAATAACACCAAAAACAAGAATCAAAGTGGGGCCAAATCACCTGGCGTCATGTGGGCTCTGACCATGGTTAGGCTCATTTCATTCACTTTAAACATAATGCTAAAAAAAAAAAAGGTACTGCTGCCAAATACCCAGGTTTGACTAATTCTACTTTATCTGGCTTTCAAGCAAAAGGAGTGTTCCATGAAAAAGATGGCTAGTTTAGCTAACAACTCAAACAAACACACAAATGTTTTTTCTCTAGAGAACCTGCATACTTAGGTAGGCAGAAGAAGTGCTTTTATGTATTCTTCTGGTTTTGTCAAACAGAATCAGAATATCAAAAAGGCATGTACATCCAAACTCCCTGAGGGCCCAAATTACTGGACTGAGGGCTGGAGACCATGGTCTCAGGGAACATCTAGCTCAATTGGCATAACATGTCTTATAAAGAAAATATTCTATATCCTACTTTGGTGAGTAGCATCTGGGGTCTTAAAAGCTTGTGAGTGGCCATCTAAGATACTCCACTGGTCCCACCTCATCTGGAGCAAGGGAGAATGAAGAAAACAAAAGGCACAAGGGGAAGATTAGTCCAAAGGACTAATGGACCACAGCTACCACAGCCTCCACTAGACACAGTCCAGCACAATTAGGTAGTGCCTGGCTATCACCACTGACTGCTCTGACAGGGATCACAATAGAGGGTTGTGGACAGAGCTGGAGAAAAATGTAGAACAAAATCCTATCTCACGAAAAAAGACCAGACTTACAGGACTGACAGAGACTGAAGAAACCCTAAGAGTATGGTCCCTGGACACACTTTTAACTCAGTACTGAAGCCACTCTTGAGGTTCATTCTTCAGCCAAAGATTAGACAGGCCCATAAAACAAAACAAGACTAAACGGACCCTTCAGCCCAGGGTCAAGGATGAGAAGGCAGAAGAGGACAGGAAAGCTGGTAACTGGGAACCCAAGGTCTAGAAGGGAAGAGTGTTGACATGTTGTGGAGTTGGTAACCGTTGTTGCAAAACTATATGTGTATTACTTGTTTAAAAAGAAAGTAATTTTCTCTGTAAACCTTCATCTAAAGTATAATAAAAAAAAAGAAATACGCACACCTATACAAATAAATAAATAAAAAGGCATGTACACAAGTTCAACAATGAATAGTTTTCACTGTTTCATCAAGGACATTCTTAGATAAAACTGGCATTTTTTTTAACCACAGGTATGTAGTTGCAAAATCAATACCTACAAATAAAGCTTGGTGCCTGTGCCCTGATTCATGCTAAAGTACCAGCAGTTTTACCCACTTTTGCTTTTGCATCATCAGTGCAAATTTCAACACAGTAAAAAGGGAAAGTCACGTCTTAGTATTATTGTGAGAATAGTTTTGACCTTGAGGACCCCTGAGAGGGTCTCAGAAACCTCCAGGGGTCCATGCAAACCAGGAGTCCTTTGGAAATCATCGATCCTGTTGAAGTAGTTTATGATTAAGTGTCATCATGTGATTTCAGGGCCTTCATTTTCACTTGGATTAAAAGTCATGTTGGCACCAAGCAGTACTATTTTACTTTAAGGGCTAGTAAGACCCTGTCCTATAGGGTCGCTATGAGTCAGAATCGACTCGATGGCACTGGGTAAGACGAGAGCAAAGGGGACATAATACATAAATGTGAGCTCATACCAAGTGAAAGCCAAGTAATGTTAAAACCTGCTATATGAACAGAGGTCTTACAGTAGTTTGGATAGAGGAAAAAGTGGTAGGAGTTGGATCATCGCACAACACAGGCCAATAATATGATGACCCCAAAGGAATATACACCATTCCCGTCCATACCATCATCATAGTGCCAGTAGTGATCTATTTTCAGTAAAATAACATCATCTAGAGCTAGTTATTCTCCACTACTGAGGCAAGACCTTTCTGCCTACTCCAATGACTTGTAGAATTACGGTTTTTCAGTCTGGCTGGAAAGGAGCGCTATTCCTGGCAAGACCTTTCTGCCTACTCCAATGACTTGTAGAATTACGGTTTTTCAGTCTGGCTGGAAAGGAGCGCTATTCCTGGATGTCCAAGTTGATTTTCAACTCATAATGACCCTGTACAATGGAGTAGAACTGCCCCATAGGGTTTTCTAGCCTGTAATCCTTACAGAAGCAGGTCACTAGGTGTTTCTCCTGTGGAGCCACTGGGTGGGTTTGAACTGTCAACCTTTCGGTTAGCAGCCAAACATTTAACTGTTGAGCCACCAGAGCTCCTTCTTCTTTCCCTAGAGTACATTTAATTAGAGCCATGATCTGCCTTCCAAATAACCAAGGGCAACAGTTTTACCAAATGCTTCCCATCTGCATGGAACACCATCTTTCCAGTCTCCAGCAGCTTCCTTACCACCTGTCGCTGATCCTCTAAGAGAAAGCTACATCTTCTAGTCTGTCGTTTCAATAGCACCTCACTTACAGGTACAAATTTCTGTGTCGGTCAGGATGGGCTAGGCTGGGCTGTGCTAACGAGCAACAATCCCCAAATCAACAAGGGTTTATTTCTGGTTCGTACTCCAACTCTTATGGGACCAGTTAGTTGTGAGGGGCTCACTCATGCAGTTGCTCATTGATCAGGCCATCTGCATCTCCATCTCAATACTTGCCTTCACAGTCACTGAGCAGGAAGAAGGCATGGTCAGTTGTGCACTCGTTCTTAAAGCTTCTGCCCAAAAGGGGCATGACTCACTTCTGTTCATATTTCATTGGTCAGGCCAAGTCATATGACTTTACTTAACTTCTAAGAGAGCAGAGATGTTCTATCCCTACCATGTGTTGAGATGGAGGGAAATGGGAATATTTTTGACCAACCCTTCATTAGGTTTGAAACCACTAGCAGCTCTGTGGGACAAAAATGTGACAGTTTGCTTTCATAGAGACTTACAGCCTTGGAAATGCTATGGGGTCGCTGTGAGTCAGCATTGACTCTATGGCAGTGGGTTTTTTGTTTGTTTTAATGACTACTGGAAGCTATGCCACTGGTATTTCAAATATCAGCATGGTCACCCAATGGTAGACAAGTTTCCGTGGTGCTTCCAAACTAAAGATGGACTAGGAAGAATGCCCTGGTGACCTACTTCTGAAAATTAGCCAGTGGAATCCTTATAGATCACAACAGAACAGTGTCTGGTTCATTTGATTTGGATACGTCATCATTGCTGGAGGAGGATGTCATGTTTGGTGAAGTAGAGGATCAACGAAGGTGAGGGAGACCTTTGGTGAGATGGATTAGAGCAACAACTGCAGTGATGGACTTGACCATGTTGGTGATTGTGAGAATGACTCAGGACCAGGTAGAGTTTCTTTCTATTGTACATAAGGTCTCCACGAGTTGGAGTTGACTCCATGGCAGCTATCTATCTCTCCAATGACTACCTATATGCTCTGTAGCCTCTTTGTTACCTCTGCTCCCTCTTTGGCATCAATGATCAATACATGACTTGTTGAGCAACGCTGAACTAACCAGTATATTTAATAAGAAATGCCTTGTTCCAGACTTCCACTGGGCTGTCAGAGTTTATTGTAAAACAAAAGAAACTCTTAACTGCCAAGGCAATGCAAATCCAGAAGAATCAGGTTGGATTGATGGAAGACATCCTGTAAGGGAGAAGGCGACATCGTGTAACCAGAAATAGCCACAAATCTTAGTGGCTTGAGCATAGAGGGATGTGCTGTGCTGCTTACTGGCTATGTGACCTTGAATGAGTCATGTCCCCTCTGTAAAACCAAAAAAAAAAAAAAAAAACAACCGCCTTGCCCCCCAGTCAATTTCAACTCACAGTGACCCTATAGCACAGAGTAGAACTGCCCCACAGGATTTCCAAAGAGCGTGTGATGGTTAACATTGTGTGTCAATTTGGCTGGGCCATGATTCTCAGTGTTTTCACAGTTGCATAATGTTGTGATCACTTCCATGTTGAGATTCGATATGTGATTAGCCCCATGATGGGATCTGCTGTGAGAAGTCGATCACTTGAAAGTGAGTTTCCTTCGGGGTGTGGCCTGTATCGAATATAACTGGACATTTCGGCAAGGCTTGGGGGCTTTTTTGCTCTTACTGGATCCTGCAGCTGGCTGCTGTTTGTCTGACCTCTTGTTCTTGGGACTTGAGCTAGCAGCTTACCTGTGGTCTTGCCTTCTAATTTGGGGATTCATTAATCTTTGCAGCCTGTGAGCAAAAGCCCTGGTCTCTGACCTGCCAGTGTTGGGTTCGCCAGCCCCTGTGGCTATGTGAATCAGGAGAAGCCTCTATCCTGACCCACGGATTTGGGACGTTACAGCCTCCATAACTGCGTGAGGCATTTCCTTAATATAAATCTCTCTATATACTTATATCTATATTTACACACCATCTATATTTACATGCTTTACTGGTTTTTCTTCTCTAGAGAACCTAGCCTAACACAGTGGATTCGAACTGCGACCTTTTGGTTAGCAGCCAAGGTTTTGCGCCACTGTGCTACCAGAGCTCCAACCCCTCTGTAGTCCTAAGTTTTCTCCCCTGTAAAACAGGGTTAATATGAGTGGAAATTTCTAGAACAGTGGCTGGCTAGTTCCCTTCCCCTTGGCTGGGAAACATCTCTCTCTTTTGGACCGCTGCCTGGGGCTGATTCACAGTCACTATCAGTATCATTCTTAGGGCTGGGCCAGGTCAACACTTTGTTTATCTTGGTGTCTGAGCCCATTCCTGACATTGCAGAGACACACAGAGTGTCTGAGGAGGTAGTGGATCTCCAGCCCCTGTTTTTCTACCCTTTCCCCTTCTTCTTCTTGTCGCCCCAGGGGCTTGTGGGAATCACTAAAAAAATGTGACCCTAAGGACAGCAATGCCAATTTCCCAGCAGCAGAAGCCATGGTTCCCGTATAGACCCTCCTGTCTTCTTCCAAGGAGCCTTCCCCTGTAATGACTTGAATGTATTGCCCAGTTCCCATCCCCTGTGCCTGCCTTTAAGCTTAGAGCCTTCATTCCTCCCACCGAGACTACTGTAGAAACCTTCCATCTGTCATCCCTGCTCTAGTCTTTCCATCCCTTCTTCATCCATCCTGCTTGTGACTGTCAAACACAGCTGCTCAGCTAGGCCTTTGCTCATTCCAGTCTCCTGCCCAGTAGCCTTTAACAGCTGCCCAGGTGACAAGAAGAAGTCTCACCCTAACTCTGGATCCTTGTCCCTTACTCCTCCCTATCCCAAATTCTCTATTTAGACCCAACTGTCTGCTGAACAAGTCATGTGTTTCCTGCCTGGAATATCCATCCTGCCCCAGGACTTTCTGATTGTCAAAGGGGCATCACAGATGCCACCTTGGTGACCACACCAGCCCAACTCAAGGCTCCCTTCCTTAAGCACTTATGGCCCCACTGTAGATCACCAAATGCAGAGTAACAGATAAGAGCAGAGGCTATGGCATCCAACTGCGTGATCCACACTCTGTTTCTGCCTCTCCTCAGCAAGTGGCTACATCTCTCTGTGGCTCAGTTTCCCCATCTGTAAGAGGGAGATAATTATGGTACCTTCCTCATAGGATTGTTGAGAGACAACGTTTAAAGCACCTAAACCAAACCAAACAACATGTTGCCGTCGAGTCGATTCTGACTCATAGCGACCCTACAGGATAGAGTAGAACTGCCCCATAGGGTTTCCAAGCAGAGGCTGGTGGATTCAAACTGCCAACCTTTTGATTAGGAGCCGAGCTTTTAACCACTGCACCACCAGGGCTCTTAAAGCACCTGGAGCATTGTAAACGCTCACTACACCTTGGCTAGTGTTAATATGCAGCACCTGTGGCACGAATCATCCTATAATCCATCCGCTGACCCATCCATCCAACATGCCTGCTGAGCCCTCTTTTTTGTCATGCTCTGAGCTAGAAGCTGGGGACCCAGAGATGCCCAGGACTCAGTCTTTGCCCTCCAGGATCCCTCCTTCAACTGAGAGACAGATAAACAAACAGTTGAACACTGTGTCCCATGAGTGTATAGAACCATGGCCGGATGAGCGCAGACAACAAGGAGTGGGCCTTCTGCCTGAGGGAGAACACCTGCGCTGGTTCACCTGGGTTAGCTGCCAAAGCGGACAAGGGGCAAGGGCACCACACCCCAACTTGATCCTAAACTCTTAGAGGATGGGGACAAGAGCTTAGATGTCTTTATACTCCCTCCAGTGCCTGATACAGAGCCCCGCATAGTGCAAGAGTTCAGTAATATTTGTTGAAATTAATGAAGCACAGAGCAGTTAAGGAAACTACTGGTTTTGTAACCTTTCCACACTGCATTTTCTGCATCTACAAAATGGGGGAAATAACAGTTCCTTCTTCACAGGGTTGTGAGGAGATAATGTACCTGGCATATATTGAGTGCTCAATGTGTTGTTGCTGTTAGTTGCCGTCCAGTTGAACCCCGACTCATGGCAGCCCCATGTACAGTGGGAGGAAATGCTGCCTGGTCCTGTGTCATCCCCTTGGTTGGTTGTAGACAGGACTGTTGTGATCCGTAACGTCTTCACTGGCTGATTTGCAGAAGTAGATCACCAGGCCGTTCTTTCTAGCATGGCTTCAAACCAGCTCATTCCAGTTTGACTCCCTGCTGAGAATTTGCCCTTCCAACCCAGATATACTGAACCAGAACGTACGTTTTAACAAGATCATACATTTTACATAAGAATTACCTGCAGATCTTATTTAAATTCTTATGTATACGTGTCTTAGTTATCTAGTGCCGCTGTAACAGAAGTATCACAAGTGGATGACTTCAACAAACAGAAATTCGTTCTCACAGTTTAGGAGGCTAGAAGTCCAAATTCAGGGTGCCAGATCCAGGGGAAGCCTTTCTTTGCCTGTAGGCTCTGGAACAAGGTCCTTTCATCAGTCTTCCCCTGGTCTAGGAGATTCTCAGCGCAGGGACCCCAGGTCTAAAGGATACTCTCTGCTCCTGGTTCTTCTTGTTTGGTGGTAATGAGGTCCCTATCTCTCTGCTTGCTTCTCTCTCCTTTTATCTCTCGTAAGATAAAAGGTGATCCAGGCCACACCCCAGGGAAACTCCCTTTACACAGGATCAGGTCTGTGACCTGAATAAGGGGGTTGCATCGCACCCTAATCCTCTTTAACATAACCTAATCTTTTTTTTTTTTTTTTAATCTTGCCTCATTAATCATAGGCAGAGATTAGGGTTTACAACACATAGAAGAATTACATCAGATCACAAAATGGAGGGAACTGTGACCTAGTCAAGATGACACATATTTTGGGGGGACGCTATTCAATCTATGACAGTGCATAAGAATCACCTGGGGATCTTGTTAAAATATGGA
Source organism: Loxodonta africana (assembly GCF_030014295.1). NCBI lineage: Eukaryota > Metazoa > Chordata > Mammalia > Proboscidea > Elephantidae > Loxodonta > Loxodonta africana. Next base: position 47,381,624 of record NC_087354.1, on the reverse strand, counting down.
TTCAGTGTATCGGGTGGGAATGCAAATTCTCAGCAGGAGGTCAGACCGGAATGAACTGGCTCAAAGCCTTGTTTTCCAGTTCGTCTTAGTCTAGAAGCTCTACTAAAACCTGTTCAGCATCAGAGCGACATGCAAGCCTCCACTGACAGACAGGTGGTGGCTGCATATGAGGCGTATTGGCCAGGAATCAAACCCAGGACTCCCACATGGAGGGCGAGGCTTCCACCACTTAGCCTCCACTGACCCCATGCTGGGTATATGTATGAATGAGTGAATCCTCCCTTCATGCCCACTCATGTGCTACTACTCCAGAACTTCTTGTCTTTGATCTTCCAGGCCTTTCCCTTCCGGGCTCCTGACCAGATGGCCTGACCATTGGCCACTGCCCAGGAATCTATACATATGCTCGCTTTGAACTACTTCTGCTCCACAAAGTGGATGGCCAGGCCCACGGATCACAACTCCATCCACAGGGAAGGTATTCCCTCTCCAATGGTTTTCAGGGCTGAATGTTACCGTAAGGCAGCCATTATGCATTTTCTCTGCCATCCGCATATTGAGCTGACCTATTCTTAACCAAGCTCAGCCTTTTTCCTTCTTTTTCAGCTGGTCGTTGGTAATACAGGTCCCTTCCCCGCCCTCTGCCCCCTTCCCCGCCAACACACACACACATATGGCCATAGATGGAAGTTGGACGGGCACTGGTACGGGTGGTAGGTGACATGTGCCTATGTGCTGCCATTCTCTCTGGCAGGCCCTGGTGCACAGACTTTAGCCATGTAGGGCACCGAGTATATGAAGACTTTGATTCCCATCTACAGCAGCCATGAGAATGTGCCTTGCTGACTTTCGACTACAGAGAGCATAATCACCCAATTTTTACAGCCACTGCATCTAATGTGAGGAGCTCCGGTGGTGCAGTGGCTAAGCGCCTGGCTGCTAACTGAAAGGTCGGTGGTTCAAACCCAGCCACTCCACAGAAGAAATGTGTGGCAGTATGCTTCCGTAAAGATCACAGCTTTGCAAACCCTATGGGGCAATTCTACTCTGTCTTATATAGGGTCATTATGAGTCGGAATTCACTCGATGGTAGTGTTCCGGTTTTTTTTTTTTTTTTTTTCATTTCCGAAGAGGCCCTTAAGGAGGGGTTTTGTGTGGTCTCAGGTTGAAGGTGGGGACTTGGGAAGAGGGAAGCTTCACCAAAGTTTGGTTAACAAGCATTTTGTTTCTGATTGATTAGGGAAGATTAGCAGTTCAGTTAATCACTTATGAGGTAAAGAAGGAGAATTTGGAGGGTCTGTGTGTGTCATAGCAAACGGGGTGTTGGGGGGAGCCTGTGAGTCTTCCCTAAGTTACATGGAGAAGGGGGGCTATCTGCAGTAAGCAATAACACAAAGGATGGGAGATTTCTTCAACCACTGCTGTTTTCCAGGATCACACGGTTGAGGTAAAATTCAACCTTGCCAGGTGTTTAATTCATCTATTCTCACTTTTTCATTTTTATTGACATGGAAAGGTGTCTGATGCTATAAACGGTAGGCCTCAGGTTTATGTGGTTGCCAGGTTTCTGGCCTTCCTGCTCTACCCCTCAGTCCCCGGCCCATGTTAGGTGCTGAGTTCAATCCTGTGAGATGCTTCCCATCTCCTGTGTGAGTGGGGCTGGTCTCTACATTTTAAAGATCTTGAGATACAGAATGAGGTTTCTCTGTGGACTTTACCACCATCCCAGAAACTCGCTGAGTATAAGGCCCAGTGGGCCCCCACCTGACTGGGTCCCTCCTCACCCTGGACCCCCACCTAGAACACAGCAGAAGGGGTGGTAACGCTAGGGGGCAGGGGAACAGGGCAGCAGCCAGGGTGGCGTTCGGAGGAGCCAAAGAGGCCTCCCCTTTCTTGGGTCCCCAGTAGAAATGTTTCTTTCTCAAGAGAATCATCTAATTAGTGGGGTAAAAAGCCAGGGAAATGAGCCCTGCCTGGGGGCTGTGGGTACTCCCGCGGGGGTGGCAGGAGCTGAGGTCTGCCTCCTGGGCTCAGGCCCAGGTGTCCCCAGCCCTCAGCCCACAGTCGTGGTTGTAGGAAAGTGGCAAACAGCTGCACCTGGGCCCAGGGATGCTGTCAGGACTAATGGCCACCCAGATACTGAGCATTTCCTCCAAAAGGGCCTCTGTAACAGCCTTCTGCTTCCCCACCCCCTCCCCGCTTGGCTCTTCCTCTCCTGCCAACTTCTTTCACTCATTTTCCAGAGCCGAATGCCAGTGGTGTGTTGTGTGGGCCACCCTTGAGTCTTTGGGTCGAAAATGGACTTGAGTCTCTTTTCTGAATATAACTCACTCTTTTGTTGATTGTCCACTACCATCCAGGCTTCTCCCCTTAGGCAAACCCCAGATTTGCAGAGGGTGGCCCCTTCCTGGACCCCCTTCATGTTTACCACCGGGAGGTTGGCCAGACAAGGAGTGATTATGCCCACTTTGAAAATAAAGATGCCAAGCTTAGGGATGGTGGATAATTTGCCCCCAGACTTCCCAGGAGATGGTCTCTCTTGTCTTCCCAGGAGTTGGTTTTCTTGTCTTTCCAATATCATGCATTGATTTGGGTTTGTGTGGAATGAGTTTCTATAAATTGAGTCCTGGCTCAGATGCCCAAGAGCTCCCAAGACTTCCAGGGACCTGGGCGAGTCCTGTCAAAGTGAGAATAAACAGCAACCCCCAGTCCAGATCCTCTGACTCTGCTGCATTGGTTTTCCCAAGCTGGTTTCGGTAATTCTGGAGCCTAGAGTGTCTAGATGGGCCACCAGGAGCTGCTGCTGGCTCCCTACCTGGCCTACCTTCACTGCAGTGTAGTGCATTTTCTTCCTTTCCTGAGTCTATCTGGCTTCTGACTCAGTGCCTGGTGGTCAACAGTTATGATGCCTTGTTATGCTCCTGGCCCTGTCTTCCTTGTGCCTGCCTCTCTGTGGTCTTACACTGACCTTTTCCTCCATTGACTTTGGTCTTGACCTTGGCTAGAGTTTGCAACCCTCTGTCTACTCCATCTCCAGCCCTTTAAACCAGGTTCCAAAAAAAAAGCTGCAAATACTAATATTTTAGGCAAGTACTCAGGATACTTTCTCCCTCATTCCCTTTCAGCTACCTGATGGATTTGAAAATTAAATTAATTGATAGCCAGTCTCATTCCAGAAGACTCAAAGTATTTTATAATTTTAAATATAATACAAAATGAAGTAAATAGTAAAACAAATAAATGAGGGAAACACAGCGAAGGGGAAATGAGGGTAGAAAAGAGAAAGTAAAACAATGACTGAGATAAATGCAAACTGGGAGGTCCAGTAAAATTGCTAGAGATAGGCCAAATATCTGTCTCTGAGCTTCCTAGCAGCCAATGTAAAGAGGGCAACCTGATTAGTTATATGATGCCTTAGTGTCCATAAGATAAAAACAAATCAGGTAGTTGGAGAAGCCCATCTACTCCTGGAATCATTATACATCCTCATAAAGGAGATTTTTGTGTGATGCAGTTGCATCTGCGATTACAGCCTTGGTAACATAAATAGACAAGAAAGTTCCCAGCACTGCTTCCTTTATTATAAAACACAATAAATGCAGAGACCATCAGAAGCATCTACTGCCTCACCACCTGCAACGACAGGTTTAACATTTTGTTAGGATTGCTTTAATAAATAAAATGGGAATAGCTTCATGTCAGATGAAGTCCCCCACTCTCATTCCTCTCACTTTTCTCTCCCTAAAAGCACCTACCGTGATGAATTTGGTGTTAATCCTTCCGGTCAATTTTTAAAGATTATTTTATATAAGACTTATGATCCATAAAATGTTAAATATTGTTTTCAATCTACATAAACCGTGTTCTACTGAACATTTCATTCCATCATTGCTTTTTTAGCTTAGCAGCATGTTTTTTAGATCAGTCCGTGTTAATATATAAATCTAGTTCTTTTCTTTAAACTTCTGTACACTATTTCATAGACTTTACTCATTCATTCCCTTATTGGTGGGCATTTAGGCTAGCCGATGATTTTCTATTAACATCAAAGCTGTGAAGTATGCTGGTAAATGTTTAACTACCAGCTGTCTGAAAAAAAAAAAAAAAAGAGCCAGGGTTTGTACTGTTTGCCAACTTCCCTGGTGTAAATATTCTTACCATGGTCGTTTACACTCGAAGGTCACATCTGAAAGCCATGTGAAATTGTCCACTACAGATTAGTAAGTAAGCAAAAGTAAGCCCTTGCTTACCTTGTTTACTGGGTCACCTGTCCCTGTCAGGGACTGTAAATTTGAAAAGAGGCTTTGATTCTGTAGGAAGGTGGTATGGGGTTGGGAGAGAGACAGACGCCAGCCTAGAAGTAGAATCTTTGGTGTGGTGAAAAAATGTAGAAGTGTCCACTACAGAAGATCTGGTAAGCAAGGTAAGCACTGTGCTTACCTTGCCTATTGGCTAATCTGCCCAATTAGGCCAGCGACATCACACCACTAGAGGGTATATTGTTGTGATTTAGCACGTTTTACTATTTCAATCTCCTTTTCTGACATACCAGATCTAGGCCATCCACGCTTGTTTTTTTGTTTGTTTGTTTTTCTGTTTATTGGTTGGGTGGTTGGTTGTTTTAATTTGTCTGCTCTTGTGGGACCAAAATCTCCTGCTGTCTTGAGCAAGGACTTCCAGCTCCTTCCTTTCTCACTTCCGTCCTCGGCTAGCCTTTGGCTGAACCAGCTTGGGCCTTCTGTGGGGTAGGTGAAGGGACCAGCAGGGAACATGGGATGGGGAAAGCCCTGAGTTAGTCACTTCATTCTAGTCGTGGCTTCTCCACGAAATTGCTGATGACCCTGGGCAAGTCACTGAGCTTCTCTGGGCCTTGGCAAGCTCCTTGATTTCTGCTGTTGGAGGGCGCAAACTACACTCGGTGGGTCTTCCAGGCCTGGGAGACTCTGCCAAGAGATATATGGGAGAATGGTCTCAGGGAACATCTAGCTCAATTGGCATAACAAAATTTATAAAGAAAATGTTCTACAATCTATGTTGGTGAGTAACATCTGGGGTCTTAAAAGCCTGTGAACAGCCATCTAAGATACTCCACTGGTCTCACCCCTTTCAGAGCAAGGGAGAATGAAGAAAACTAAAGACACAAGGGGAATATTAGTCCAAAGGACTAATGGACAACAACTACCATGGCCTCCACCAGACTGAGGCCAGTACAACTAGATGGTGCCCAGCTACCACCACTGACTCAATAGAGGGTCCCGGACAGAGCTCGGGAAAAATGTAAACAAAATTCTAACCCACAAAAAACATAAATAAGACCAAACTTACTGGCCTGACAGAGACTGGAGAAACCAAGAGTATGGTCCCTGGACACACTTTTAGCTCAGTAATGAAGTCACTCCTGAGTTTCACTATTCAGCCAAAGATTAGACAGGCCCATAAAGGGGCACACCAGCCCAGGGGCAAGGACTAGAAGGCAGGAGGGGACAGGAAAGCTGGTAATGGGGAACCCAAGGTCGAGAAGGGAGAGCGTTGACATGTTGTGGGGTTGTTTACCAATGTCATCAAACAATATGTGGACTAACTGCTTAATGAGAAGCTAGTTTGTTCTGTAAGCCTTCCTCTAAAGCACAATAAAATAAAATAAAATAAAAAAGCGATAGATGGGAGAGATGCCCGGCCTGAGACGTGCTTGAAGCTGGGGTTCTCCATGGAGAAACCTGCTTGCCTAAGGAGGATTTGAAGCTGCTTCTTTCTTCTCAGCGTGAAAATGCAGACTGGCTCAGAGAAGCCCTCAAAAGCAAGCTTGGCGGAAACCCCTGGGGTTCAATGGCCTGCTTCCTAGTTGATTTGGCCCTTTCCCAACTCTATCACTGACTTAGCATGTGGCCTTGGCAATTCGCTTACCCTGGGCCTCAGGTAACCCTTACAGAAACCAGAGGGTAGGGAGGCTGGTTAGTGATGTCAGAGGCTTTGGAGTTAAAATGGCAGCATTGGGTTTCAGCCCCACCACTGACCAATTTTTTGGAGACTTTTGTTAGAGTTACGGCTGCTAACCAAAAGGTTGGCAGCTCGAATCCACCAGCCACTCCTTGGAAACCCTATGGGGCAGTTCTACTCTGTCCTATAGGGTCACTATGAGTTGGAATAGACTTGACAGCAACGGGTTTAGTTTTTGGTTACTGATCAATTTAAGGTCATTTGCATTTGACTACTAAACCTAAAGGTTGGCAGTTCAGACTCACCCAGCAGCACTGTGGAAGAAAGACCTGATGATCTGTTTTCATAAAGATCACAGTGGAGAAAACCCTATGCAGCAGTTCTGCTCTGTAACATGTGGGGTTGCTATGGATCAGAATGGACTCAACGGCAACGGGTTTGGTTTGGTTTGAACTGACCAATTCAGGCAACTTATTTAACTTCTCTGAAGCTCAGTTTCATAATCTATAAAATTGGAACACGAATAGCACCTACCTCCTATGGTTATTCTGCAGATTTAATGAAATGACCCAGATGTGAAGCAAGGTTCAACAAGTATATTTTAGCAACCACTGTTACTGTTAGGGCTGAGTTCTGAGATGCTGGGGTCCTCTGTAAAAGCGTGTGCGTCCTAACAAGGATGGCCAGCAGGTGGTGCTGTCTCAGAAGAAATCTCCCCCTGGCTCTGTGGGGAAGGCTTTCTCCAGAAGGCAAGGAAGGCCGTTTTGAAGCTAAAGCCCAGCTGAGGATGGAAGGGGCTTTGGAGAGCCCAACCCTTCTTTTTCTAGAAGGGGACCCTGAGACCAAAGATGGCATACTGCTGTGGCCATGACAGAGCCAGGGCTTGAACCCAGGCCACCTGCCTCCCAGGCAGGATACCTTACTCTCCCCACCCCACCTATCTCCCTCCCACCTGTGGAATAGCCCTCTCCAAGGATGTGTGGGCTGTTTGGTGGGCTTAAAGATGTTAGGACAACAGACCTCCAGCAACCACACTGGGTGTGTGTCTGGGTGGAGAGGCAGTGCCTGACCCTGTACAGTAAGTGGAGCCCAGGAGGGGTCACCTGGCGGAGATCATCCCTCAGCATTTCCCAGCAGTCACTGGCTAAAGCTGGTTCAGAGAAAGTGCAGCTGGGAGAACCTAATACATAACCCTAAAGAGGCAGCTCATCAGACGCAGAGCCAGGCTCTAATGGGTGAGCTTCCGACCCCCAGCCCAGTTCCCTAGGTAGCTAACTCTTAGTGGCCAGGAACTAAGAGACCCAGCGGACGGCCTCCAAGTTTCTCCCTGCAGGCTGGAGGCCTTGGGTTCGGTGATGTTGTTTTAGATACAACACTGAAAGCATGATACCTAAAAGAAAAAATCTGTAACTTGGGCTTTGTGAAAATTAAAAACTTCTGCTCTACGAAAGACACAAAAGAATAAAAAGACAACCTACAGACTGGGAGAAAATACTTGTGAAAAATATGTCTGATAAAAGGGCTTGTATCCAAGATGTACAAAGAACTCTTAAAACTCAACAATAAGAAAACAACCCAATGACAAAATGAACAAAAGATCTGAATAGACATCTCACCAAAGAAGACACACAGATGACATGTAAGTATATGACAGGGTGTTCAACATCATACGTCACTGGGGAATTACAGGCTAAAACAACAATCAGATACCACTACACACTATTATTGTTGTTGTTACGTGCTGTCCAAGTCAGTTTCAACTCATAGCGACCCTGTATAAAAAGAATGAAACACCACCCGGTGCTGTGCCATCCTCACAATCGTTGCTGTTTGAACCCATTGTTGCAGCCACTGTGTCAGTCCCTCTTGTCAGGGGTTTTCCTCTTTTTTGCTGACCCTCTACTTTACAAAGCATGATGTCCTTCTCCAGGGACTGATCCCTCATGATAACGTGTCCAGAGTCCATGAGACGAAGTCTTGCCGTCCTCACTTCTGAGAAAGCACTCTGTCTGTACTTCTTCCAAGACAGATTTGTTCATTCTTCTGGCAGCCCATGGCATATTCAATATTTTTCAACAATACCATAATTCAAGGACATCAATTTTTCTTTGGTCTTCCTTATTCATTGTCCAGCTTTCGCATGCATATGAGGTGATTGAAAAGACCATGGCCCGGGTCACGCATACCTTATGCCTCAAAGCAACGTCTTTGCTATTTAACACTTTAAAGAGGTCTTTTGCAGCAGATTTGCCTGATGCAGTATGTCGTTTGATTTCTCAACTGCTGCTTCCATGAAACCCTTGACAGCTTCAATATTTTCTCCGTTTATTGTGAGGTTGTTTAAAATGAAACCCTTGACAGCTTCAATATTTTCTCCGTTTATTGTGATGTTGTTTATTGGTCCAGTTGTGAGGATTTTGTTTCCTTTATGTTGAGGTGTAATCCATACTTTGGTCTTCATCAGTAAGTGCTTCAAGTCCTCTTCACTTTCAGCAAGCAAAGTTGTGTCATCTACATATTGCAGGTTGTTAATGAGTCTTCCTCCCATTCTGATGCCTCGCTCTTATATAGTCCATTTTCTAGGACTATTTGTTCAGCATACTGATTGAATAAGTGTGGTGAAAGGATACAACTTTGATGCACACCTTTCCTGGTATTAAACCACGTAGCATCCCCTTGTTCTCTCATGCACTTGCTCTGATTTTCTTCAGTTTCAGCTTGAACTTGCATATGAGCAATTGATGGTCTGTTCCACAGTCGGTCCCTGACCTTGTTCAGACTGATGATATTGAGCTTTTCCATCATCTCTTTCCACAGATGTAGTCAATTTGATTTCTGTGTGTTCCATCTGGCGAGGTCCATGTGTACAGTCGCCGTTTATGTTGGTAAAAGAAGGTATTTGCAATGAAGAAGTTGTTGGTCTTTCAAAATTCTATCATTCAATCTCTGGCATTGTTTCCATCACCAAGGCCACGTTTTCCAACTACTGATCCTTCTTCTTTGTTTCCAACTTTTGCATTCCAATCACCAGTAATTATCAATGCATCTTGATTGCATGTTCGATCAATTTCAAACTGCAGCAGCTGATAAAAATCTTCTATTTCTTCATCTTTGGCCCTAGTGGTTGGTGCATAAATTTGAATAATAGTCATATTAACTGGTCTCCCTTGTAGGCGTATGGGTATTATCCTATCACTGACAGTGTTGTACTTCAGGATAGATCTTGAAAAGTTCTTTTTGACAATGAATGCAACACCATTCCTTTTCGAGTTGTCATTCCCAGCATAGTAGATTATATGATTGTCCTATTCAAAATGGCCAATACCAGTCTGTTTCAGCTCACTAGGATATCAATGTTTATGTGTTCCATTTCATTTTTGATGATTTCCAATTTTCCTAGATTCATACGTTGTACATTCCAGGTTCCAATTTTTAATGGATGTTTGCAGCTGTTTCTTCTCATTTTGAGTCATGCCACATCAGCAAATGAAGGTCCCGAAAGCTTTACTCCATCCACGTCATTAAGGTCGACTCTACTTTGAGGAGGCAGCTCTTCCCCAGTCATCTTTTGAGCGCCTTCCAACCTGGGGGGCTCATCTTCCAGCACTAAATCAGACAATGTTCCGCTGCTATTCATAAGGTTTTCACTGGCTACTGCTTTTCAGAAGTAGACTGCCAGGTCCTTCTTCCTTGTCTGTCTTAGTCTGGAAGCTCAGGTGAAACCTGTCCTCCATGGGTGACCCTGCTGGTATCTGAATACCGGTAGCATAGCTTCCAGCATCACAGCAACACACAAGCCCCCACAGTACGACAAATTGACAGACACGTGGGTATAACCCACCTGAATTTAGAGTCCATCTCAAGAAGAGATTGGACTCATTGAACACTAGTGACCAAAGACCAGATGAGTTGTGGAATGACATCAAGGACATCATCTGTGAAGAAGGCAAGAGGTCACTGAAAAGACAGGAAAGAAAGAAAAGACCAAGATGGATGTCAGAGGAGACTCTGAAACTTGCTCTTGAGCATCGAGCAGCTAAAGCAAAAGGAAGAATTGATGAAGTAAAAGAACTGAACAGAAGATTTCAAAGGGCCTCTCAAGAAGACAAAGTAAAGTATTATAATGACATGTGCAAAGAGCTGGAGATGGAAAACCAAAAGGGAAGAACACGCTCGGCGTTTCTCAAGCTGAAAGAACTGAAGAAAAAATTCAAACCTTGAGTTGCAATAGTGAAGGATTCCATGGGGAAAATATTAAACGACGCAGGAAACATCCAAAGAAGATGGAAGGAGTACACAGAGTCATCGTACCAAAAAGAATTAGTTGATATTCAACCATTTCAAGAGGTGGCATATGATCAGGAACTGATGGTACTGAAGGAAGAAGTCCAAGCTGCTCTGAAGGCATTGGCGAAAAACAAGGGTCCAGGAATTGATGGAATATCCATTGAGATGTTTCAACAAACAGATGCAGTGCAGTGCTGGAGGTGCTCACTCGTCTATGCCAAGAAATATGGAAGACAGCTTCCTGGCCAACTGACTGGAAGAGATCCATTTTTATGCCTATTCCCAAGAAAGGTGATCCAACCGAATGTGGAAATTATAGAACAATATCATTAATATCACATGCAAGCAAAATTTTGCTGAAGATCATTCAAAAGCGGCTGCAGCAGTATATTGACAGAGAACTGTCAGAAATTCAGGCCGGTGTCAGAAAAGGATGTGGAACCAGGGATATCATTGCTGATGTCAGATGGATCCTGGCTGAAAGCAGAGAATACCAGAAGGATGTTTACCTGTGTTTTATTGACTATGCAAAAGCACTTGACTGTGTGGATCATAACAAACTATGGATAACACTGCGAAGAATGGGAATTCCAGAACACTTAATTGTGCTCATGAGGAAACTTTACATAGATCAAGAGGCAGTTGTTTGGACAGAACAAGGGGATACTGATTGGTTTAAAGTCAGGAAAGGTGTACGTCAGGGTTGTATTCTTTCACCATACCTATGCTGAACAAATAATCCAAGAAGCTGGACTATATGAAGAAGAACGGGGCATCAGGATTGGAGAGAGACTCATTAACAACCTGCGTTATGCAGATGACACAACCTTCCTTGCTGAAAGTGAAGAGCACTTGAAGCACTTACTAATGAAGAACAAAGACCACAGCCTTCAGTGGATTACACCTCAACATAAAGAAAACAAAATCCTCACAACTGGACCAATGAGCAACATCATGATAAACGGAGAAAAGATTGAAGTTGTCAAGGGGATTTCATTTTACTTGGATCCACAATCAATAGCCATGGAAGCAGCAGTCAAGAAATCAAAAGATGCGTTGCATTGGGCAAATCTGCTGCAGAGGACCTCTTCAAGGTGTTGAAGAACAAAGATGTCACCCTGAAGACTAAGGTGCGCCTGACCCAAGCCATGGTATTTTCAACCGCATCATATGCATGTGAAAGCTGGATGATGAATAAGGAAGACCGAAGAATAGTTGACGCCTTTGAATTGTGGTGTTGGTGAAGAATATTGAATATACCATGGACTGCCAAAAGAACGAACAAATCTGTCTTGGAAGAAGTGCGGCCAGAATGCTCCTTAGAGGCAAGGATGGCGAGACTGTGTCTTACATACTTTGGACATGTTGTCAGGAGGGATCAGTCCCTGGTGAAGGACATCATGCTTGGCAGAGCACAGGGTCAATGGAAAAGAGGAAGACCCTCAACGAGGTGGATTGACACAGTGGCTGCAACAATGGGCTCAAGCATAACAACGATTGTAAGGATGGCACAGGACCGGGCAGTGTTTCGTTCTGTTGTACATAGGGTCGCTATGAGTCGGGACCGACTCGACGGCACCTAACAACAACAACAACATCCCCTTGTCCTGTTCGAATGACTGCCTCTTGGTCTATGTTCATGTTCCTAACAAGCACAATTAAGTGGTCTGGAATTCCCATTCTTCCCAATGTCATCCATAATTTTTATGGTCCACACACTCAAATGTCTTTGCATAGTCGATAAAATATAGATAAACATCTTTCTGGTATTCTCTACTTTCAGGCAAGATCCATCTGATATCAGCAGCGATATCCCTTGTTCCATGTCCTTTTCTGAATCTGGCTTGAATTTCTGGCCGCTCCCTGTCAATGAACTGCTGCAACCATTTTTTAATTATTTTCAGCAAAATTGTACTTGCATGTGATATAATGATATTGTTCAATAATTTCAGCATTCTGTTGCATTGCCTTTCTTTGGAATGGGCACAAATATGGATCTCCTCCAGTTTATTGGCCGGATGGGTGTCTCCCAAATTTCTTGGCATAGATGAGTGAGCACTTCCAGCACTGCATCCATTTGTCGAAACATCTCAATTGGTATTCCATCAGTTCCTGGAGCCTTGTTTTTTGCCATTGCCATCAGTGCAGCTTGAACTTCTTCCTTCAGTACCATCAGTTCTTGATCATATGCTACCTTCTGAAATGGTTGAAATTTAACCAGTTCTTCTTGGTACTCTGTGTATTCCTTCCATGTTTTTTTGATGCTTCCTGTACCATTCAATATTTTGCCCACAGAATCCTTCAAAATTGCTACTCAAAGCTTTGATTTTTTTCATCAGTTCTTTCAGCTTGAGAAATGCCGAGCGTGTTCTTCCCTTTTGGCTTTCTAACTCCAGGTCTTTGCACATTTCATCGTAATACTTTACTTTGCCTTCTTGAGCCGTCCTTTGAAATCTTCTGTTCAGCCATTTTACTTCATCATTTCTTCTGTTCGCTTTAGCTATGTTCAAGAGCAAGTTTCAGAGTCTCTTCTAACATCCATTTTGGTCTTTTCTTTCTTTCCCATCTTTTTAATGACCTTTTGCTTTCTTCGTATATGATGTCCTTGATGTCATCCCAGAACTTGTCTGGTCTTTGGTCATTAGTGTTCAATGGGTCAAATCTATAACTGAGATGGTCTCTAAATTCAGTATTGGCCTCTAATACTCAAGTTATGCTTTGGGCTCTCGTTGACTTCTTCTAATTTTCTCTGTTCACAGTCGGCCCCTGGCCTTGTTTTAACTGATGATATTGAGCTTCTCCATCATCTCTTTCCACAGATGTAGTTGATTTGATTCCTGTGTGTTCCATCTGACTAGGTCCGTGTGTTGCCGTTTATGTTGTTGAAAAAATATATTTCCAGTGAATAGGTCCTTGGCCTTGCAACATTCCATCATGTGATCTCCAGCGTCGTTTCTATCACCAAAGCCTCGTTTTCTAATTACCAATCCTTCTTCTTTGTTCCCAACTTTCGAACTCCAATCACTAGTAATTATCCGTGCATCTTGATTGCATGTTTGATCAATTTTAGACTGCGGAAGTTGGTAAAAATCTTTGGTTTCTTCATCTTTGGCATTAATGGTTGGTACATAAATTTGAATAAAGTTGTATTACCTGGTCTTCCTTGTAGGCACATGGATAATATCCTACCACTGACAGCATTGTACTTCAGAATAGATCTTGAAAAGTTCTTTTTGACAATGAATGTGATGCCATTCCTCTTCAATTTGTCATTCCCAGCATAGTAGAACATAGGATTGTACAAACTCAGAATGATCAACACCAGTCCATTTCAGCTTACTAACACCTAGGATATCTATCTTCAAGCGTTTCCTTTCATTTTTCACAACTTCCAATTTTCCTCAATTCATACTTTGTACATTCCACATTTCGATTATTAACAGACATTTGCAGCTGTTTCTTCTCATTTTGGGTTGTGCCACACCAGCAAATGAAGGTCCCAAAAGCTTTAGGCCATCCATTTCATTAAAGTTGACTCTACTTTGAGGAGGCAGCTCTTCCCTGGTTATATCTGGAGTGCCTTCTAACCTAAGGGGCTCATTTTCTGGCACTATATCAGACAATGTTCCAGTGCTACTCACAATGTTTTCACTGGCTGATTTTTTTAGAGGTAGATAGCCAGGTCCACCTGCCTAGTCTGGAAGCTCTGCTGAAACCTGTCCACCATGGTTGACCCAGCTGGTATTTGAAATACCAATGGCATAGCTTCCAGCATCACAGCAACACGCAAGCCACCACTGTACGACAAACTGACAGATGAGTGGTGGATACACCTATTAGAATGGCTAGGATCCAAAACACTGACAACACAAAATGCTAACGAGGATGTGGAGCAACAGGAACTCCCATTTGCTGCTGGTGGGAATGCAAAAAAAACCAAGTGCTATAGCCACGTTGGATGACACGCTGGCAATTTCTTACAAAGCTAAACATAGTCTTACCATATGTCTTAGCTACCTAGAACTACTGTAACAAAAACATACCACAAGTGGGTGGCTTTAAAGAACAGAAATGGACTTTCTTACAGTTTTAGAAATTAAAAGTGCAAATTAGGGGTCTTGGCTGTGACAGCTGTTTCTGTGGGCCTCACAGTTTCTGCTATCTGCTGACAATTCTTGGCATAGCTTGGCTTGCAGAAGTGCCTCGCATAGCGTCTGTCATCCTGCTGCATGCATCTCTGTGTCTATTCTGCTCTTTTTATGAGTAGGCAGTTATTAGATTTATATCCCACCCTAGCCTGGTATGACCTCCTTAATATAACAGAAGAAAATCGCTATTTCCAAATAGGGTCACATCCACAGGTACAGGGGCAAGACTTTAGTACATACTTTTGAGGCACAAAGTTTAGTCCCTAACACCATGGAATCCAGCAATCATGCTCCTAGGTGTTTACCCAAGTGAGATGAAATGATGCCTACACAAAACTCTGCACACAAATGTTTGTAGCAGCTTTATTCATAATTGCCAAAAATTGGGGAAACAACCAAGATGTCCTTCCAGAGGTGAATGGATAAACAAACTGTGATGCACACATACGATGGAGTATCATTCAGAGATAAAAAGAAATGAGCTATCAAGCCATGGAAAGTCCAAATTTCAGGGTATTAAATGCATACTGCCAAGTGAAAGAAGTCGGTCTGAAAGAACTGCATACTGTATGATTCTGGAAAAAACAAAACTATAGAGATAGAAGATCGGTGGCTGCCAGGGGTCCTGGGGTCGAGGAGGGGGGATGAATAGGTGGAGCACAGGGCAGCGAGATACCCCATATGATACTCTAATGGTAGAGACATGAGATTATGCATTTGTCAAAACCCAGAGGACTATACAAAGAGTGGACCCTAATGTAAACTATGGACTTTAGTTACTCATAATGTATCAATATTGACTCATCAGTTGTAACAAAGTTACCACAGGTATGCGAGATGATAATAGCAGAAATAATGTACAGAGAGGAGGGGAATAGAGAAACGTTCTGTACTTTCTGCACAATTTTTCTGTAAACCTAAAACTGCACTACTAAAAAAAAATAGTCTATTGGAAAAAATCACACCAACTATATAACCTTCTTTGGTGATGACCTCAAAAATCTAGCTTTGAGATCCTTAGTGAATGTGAGGCCTGGAGACCCCTTACCCCACAACAGATCAGAACCAAGGTGCTGCAGGGCTGGGTGGGCAGACAGGACAGAGGCCTGGCAGAGAACATGAAGGTTCTGGAATCACGTGAAGGGGCTTGGTGATCAGCTTGCCCAAACCCGTCTCTCACAAGCAGGGAAACTGAGGTCCAGGAAGGGAAACTCAAGTGCCTAAGATACATAGCAAGTGAGAGGCAGTGCCAGGCCCTGGACCCAGGTCTCCTGACTCCCCTGGTGTTCTTTCTGCTTCACTTTAGTGAAGATGGAGGGGGAAAGACACCCAAGAAAAACCCAGGTCAAAATACCCTCTTGTTCACCTCTCCTCGCCTAGGCCCCTCGGTTCTCCTCTCTCCTGGCCGTTAGTCCATGACCCCTGACCACAGCAGTCACAAAAGGGCCCCCCCCACCCTGCCACTCTGCTACCATCAGTATTTGGATGCAGAAAGAAGCTGGTTGCATCTAAACACCAGAGCAATATGGAAAGGCCACAAATCTCCTGGGGGTCAGAAATGGCCATGGGCGCGATGGAGTGGGGGTGGGGCAGGGCCTTGTTGCTGGGCAACGAGCCTCATCTGTTGCCTGGGCAACAGCCCCAGCAGAGGGAGTTTGCGTGCAGAGCGCGTGCCTATGAGCCTTGAGTCTTTTTAGCACCAGCTGGCTAGAGCCACCTCCTCCCCATTGCAGACTGCCTCCTGCACACATTTGGAGCCCCTGAGTCCTTGGATAACCCAAACGCCTAAGCACTCGACTACTAGCCGAAAGGTTGGAGGTTTGAACCCACCCAGAGGTGCCTTGGAAGACAAGCCTGGTGATCTGCTTCCAAAAGGTCACAGCCTTGAAAACCCTGTGGAACAGTTCTACTCCGCACACACGGGGTGGCCATAAACTGGAATCAACTCAATGGCGACTAACAACAACAAACATGCTTAAGGCCCTCACCTGCCTCATTTCCTGCTTTTCCCCCATTCCTCATCACGGAATTCCCAAACCGTCAGCCTCTCTGGTAGCACATCCTTGGTCTTGCCTCTGGGACTTTGCCGGGGTCACTGCCCCCCAGGAGTAGAAAGGAGGGAAGAGGGAGGCCGGCCAATGACCACGAGGCTTGATGGTAGCAGAGGCTTTCCCGAGTTGGCTTCTAGCTGTCCACCTCTCGGTAACTGAGGAAGTCAGAAAGATAGCCATTTATTCATTTAACGAATGTCCAGGAAGCACTGGGTACAGGCCAGGCACCATGCCAGGCCCGGGAACACAGGGCACATAAAACATCCAGTCCCTGCAGCTCAGCCTACCCAGAGAGACAGACAAGGAAAAGGGCAGTCACATAGAAGTGGGTGTACTCCAGTAAAGAGGACTTCAGAGAGATACATGAGCAAAACAAAAGATGTCGAATCCACACTTGGGGGAGAGGGAAGAGAGTGGAGGGCTGAATAGTGGCCCCGCAAAGATGTCCACCCTCTAATACCCAGAATCTGTGGCTGTTTCCTTACATGGCCAAAGGCGCTTCACAGATACGATTAAGTCAAGAATCTTGAGATGGGCAATGATCTAAGGATCATCACAAGACATTGGAAAAAGAAGAGCAAATTGAACCTGAATGAAGGAGAAGGACATGATAAAGAGCAGAAACCTATTACATACAATGGAAACTTAAATGAATTCACACTTGGAAAGCACCTCATCTGTACTAAGCCCTCAGTGACCAGTAGCCTTTCCCTTCCTTTTGGTTGGAATGTACTTGTGTTTCCCCATTCAGCGTGATGCTGCCCTGGGGTCTAAGATAAATGCATTTTATCATGCTAAGGAAGAATCTATAGGGTTGTAAGAGTCAGAATCCACTCGACGGCAGTGGGTTTTTTTTTTTTTTTTTCTTTAAAGGAAGAATCAATTGACTCCTATAGATACCAGAAAATTCTATGGCTGCCATTGCTAAAACTGGACATTCGGCTAGGCTTGTGGTGATACAACCCTGCCCCTCTATTCTCCTTGATCCCAAATTCCCTTTTAAAATGCAGGCAGAGTTGGCCCTGGTCTTTGGGGAAGGTGGACTGTAGACTTGTTGATTTCCGTGTTAACAAGCATTGAATTGTGCCAAATGCCTTTTCAGCAACCAGTAGAAGTAATCTTGAGATTTTTCTTTTAAAATCAATGTGATACTTTATATTATCAATTTCTTAATATTAAATCATCCTTGAATTCCTGAAATAACTCCCACTTAGTCTTGTTGTATTAAAAAAAAATCTTGAGTTGGGGAGATTATCCTGGATTACCTTGGTGGGCCCATGTAATCACAAGGGTCCTTCATAAGGAAAAGAGGGGGGCAGAAGAGTCAGAGGGAGAAAGAGAGAGAGAGAGACAAAATGTGAGGATGGAAGCAAGAAGTCAGAATGGCGTGAGGAAGGGACCACGGGCTGAGAAATACAGGTAGCCTCTGTTGTTGTTAGTTGTCATTGAGTCAATTCGGACTCATGGCAAGCCCAGAAGCTGAAAAAAAAAAGCAAGGATCAGATCTCCCCTGAACCCTCCAGGAGGAATGCAGCCCTGCAAAGGCCTTGATAATAGCTCCTTAAGACCCTTTTTGGATTTCTGACCTCCAGAACTGTAAGTGAATTGTTGTTGTTAGGTGCTGTGAGTCAGTTCCTGCTCATAGTGACCGTATGCACAACAGAACGAAACACTGCCGGTCCTGTGCCATCCTTACAATCGTTGTTATACTTGAGCTCATCGTTGCAGCCACTGTGTCAGTCCACCTCGTTGAGGGTCTTCCTATTTTCCGCTGACCCTGTACTTTGCCAAGCACAATGTCCTTCTCCAGGCACTGATCCCTCCTGACAACATGTCCAAAGTATGTAAGACGCAGTCTTGCTATCCTTGCTTTTAAGGAACATTCTGGTTGTACTTCTTCCAAGACAGATTTATTCTTTCTTCTGGTAGGCCCTGGTCTATTCAATATTCTTCACCAACACCACAATTCAAAGGCACCAATTCTTCTCCAGTCTTCCTTATTCATTGTCCAGCTTTCACATGCATATGATGCGATTGAAAATACCATGGCTTGGGTCAGGAGCACCTTAGTCTTCAAGGTGACATCTTTGCTCTTCAACACTTTAAAGAGGTCCTTTGCAGCAGATTTACCCAATGCAGTGCGTCCTTTGATTTCTTGACTGCTGCTTCCATGGCTGTTGATTGTGGATCCAAGTAAAATGAAATCTTTGACAACTTCAATCTTTTCTCCGTTTATCATGATGTTGCTCATTGGTCCAGTTGTGAGGATTTTTGTTTTCTTTATGTTGAGGTGTAATCCATACTGAATGCTGTGGTCTTTGATCTTCATTAGCAAATGCTTCAAGTCCTCTTCACTTTCAGCAAGCAAGGTTGTGTCATCTGCATAACGCAGGTTGTTAATGAGTCTTCCTCCAATCCTGATGCCCTGTTGTTCTTCATATAGTCCAGCTATATTAATTTGCATCAATCCACTAGGTTTGTGGTAATTTGTTACAGTAGTGATAGGAAACTAATACAAGAGAGAAGGCTTCTTGGAGGAGGTGATGTCTAGCAGAGTTTTGAAGAACAAGTAGGAGTGAGTTCGGCAAAGCAACAGAGGAATCAGCTTGGGAAAGGCTAGAGCAAGAGAACTCCCTGCACCTTTGGGTCCTGTAAGGGGTGCAGTGAGGGTTTTGGTGGAGAAGGGTGGCAAAGCTGCCAGAGACGAGGTTGGAGAGGAAGGCAGGGGCCAGATCACGCAGGGCCTTATAAGCCCTAGGAAGGAGTCTGCACCTCTCCCTGAGATTAATGGGGATCTATTTAAAAAAAAAAAAAAATTTTTTTTTTTTTTTTTATTGAGGGGTATAAACAAGGGTGGACGGATCACACTGGAATCCTACAAAGGTCACTCTGGCTTCTTAATGGAGACAGGATTGCAGAAGGCAAGAGTGGATGCGAGGAGACTGAGTTGGAGGCTAAACATTAATCCAGAGGGAAGATGAGTAAGGTAGTGTCAGGCTGGAGAGGCAGGACAGGGATGGAGGAGGTAGGCAGGTGGCCTGGCCAGGCCCTGATAGCTGCTTTTGAGTATGTGGAGGGCAAAGAGTCAAGTTATACAGAGGTTTGGGCTTTGCCAGTGGGTGGTGCCATTAGCCATATCTGGGGAGCAGTGTGAGCAGCTGGAGGAGGTCAAGAGGACTAGACCCTGAGGCAAGTGTTGGATCAACAAGGGTTCTTTCCTTAGGACTTCCAGCAGGTCAGTGTAAACTGAGCAGAGACCTCATCCCAGCTCAGCCTCGCCACCCAGAAGAAGCCAACCTAGAAGCCAGGTAATCTCACCCAGAGAACTTGTGGCTTCTGCGTTCTAAACAGATCTTTACCTCCTCCTCAGGTAGCCCTCTAGCCCAGGTACTTTTCTTTTCATAGATGGTAGCCCGGAGAAACGTAGCCCGGAGAAACTTACCAGAAGATTCTATGCCATTGCTAAAACTAGGACATTCGGCTCAATTCCTGGTAATACAACTCTTTTATTCCCATTTATTCCAAATTCCCTTTAAAAACACAAGCCGAGTCAGTCCTGGTCTTTGGGGAGGTGGGCTGTTGACATGTTGACATTTGTGGTCACATCTGGGGGTTCCTCCACGATGAGTAAGGGCTGATGTCCAGTGTCTGCTCTATACCTCTGTGTGACCTTTCAAGGTGGTGTTGCTGTTAGTTGCCATCAAGTCGATTCCGACTCATGGCAACCCCACGTGCACAGAGTAGAACTGTGCTCCATAGGTTTTCAAAGCTGTGACCTTTTGGAAGCAGATCGCCAGGTCTGTCTTCTGAGGATCCTCTAGGTGGGTTCGAACCTCCAACATTTTGGCTAGTAGTCGACTACTCAACCATCTGTGCTGCCCAGGGGCCTTGGTCTCAGGGTAGGGGCTATGAAGTCTCCATTAGCAAACGGCTAGGAAACAGATGAAAAAAGATAGTCACCTTTATAAAATATCCACGAATCCGTTACACTGCAAAACGTCATCACCAATGATGGCAAGTGTTTGGTGGGACCCCAGAATGCAAAACCTGTCCGTAGAGCAACTTGAGAACATGTAGCTTAAAAATGCTCATTCCAATTCCCCCAGTAATTTCTCTTTCACAAATTTATCCTAAGGAAATAATCAGAGATGTGAAACAAAATATTTATCTACAAGGGTGTGTATTGTGGGGTGTTTGTAATGGAGAATAATGGATGCTATCTAACTATTCAACAACAAGGTGGTAGTGATGGAGTTTATGGTTCTGCATAGGAAGAAATATTATAAGGCTTTAACAAAAAGGTGTTTGCAAAAAAAATAAATTAGTAATGTGGGAAAATACTCATAATACAAAATACTCATATCATCCAAAATTGTCTTGATAGAAACTCAACTCTGCAACGCGAATTACAAAGAATGAAACTTAAAAGCAGTAGGTCAAGGTGAAACTTTGATTGGCTATAAATTTGGTGCTTTGGGGTTTTGTTTTGTTTCTACTCTATAATTTTCTAAGCTGTCCACATTTTCTACAATAAGCAGATATTACTTTGACAAGCAGAAAAAAATTTAATAAACAAACAAACAAACAAAATCTACTTGGAAATCCACTTTCTAAACCAGGAGGCTTTCTTAGAACAGCTGATACCTGGAGAGTCTAATTCCCCTTCCCACCCCCACCTGAGGCCAAGGTCGGGGAGGGGGACCAAGAAAGTGAGCAAAAGTGAGTTTCCAGGTGATGATCCCAATATAAATCAGTCACCTGGGTACTCCTGGCTTTGACACAAAGTCACCCAATGACCTGAGGGAGTGAGGTGAACTTTCTAAGCATTGCTCTCCTCATCTTCGGGGTAACTGGTGACTCCCTTGCTCCACTTCTCAGGTACCAGGCACGGAGCCAAATGCTTCACCTGCATCATTTGGCTTAGTCTTCTCACTCACTCTATGAAATACGTGTTGTTCTCACTGCACAGACGAGGAAACTGAAGGTCAGAGAGGCTGAGAAAGCTGATAAATTGCTCGAAGTTCCATAACTAGGAAGGGGCAGAGCCAGAGTTCAACCCCAGATTGTCTGACTCCAGGTGGCAAAAGATGCCCCCAGTGTTTGGGGCCAAGATCAGACAAGCCCACCCTCAATGGCCAGTCAGTGGCTGAACTGGGATTTGAACCCCGGACTATCAGACCCATGGAAATGAGTGGATTGAGTGCAGGGATGGCTCCTAACCCTGGCTGCACTTTAGAGTACAGATAGTGGGGCCCCGGCCTCCAAGCCAACTAAACTATATTCTCTAGGGTTATGGCCAGGGCATTAGCATTCTTTAAAGAAAAGTCCCCGAGGGGTTTCAGTGCCGTACAGGGCCGAAAACCACGGTGCTAGATGATCTCTAAACCAAAAAAACCCTTGCCATCTAGTCGATTCCAATGCATAGCGACCCTGTGGAGCAGAGTCGATCTGCCCCATATGATTTCCAAGGAGTGGCTGGTGAATTCGAACCACTGACCTTTTGGTTAGCAGCTGACTCTTAATCACTGAACCACTTCACCACTAGGGCTCTGGATTTTCTCTACAGTCCTTTCTAATTCAAATGCTGCAGATGCTGTTTTGTCATAGGGCTAATTAGAGGTCTGAATGAGAAAGTGAGCCAGACTTCCTGATTCCCAGGCAGGGTCCTGTCTACTTCCTGCTGGCTGTGGGGCTCAGTGAGCAACAAGTCATGGTCTCTGGGCTGCTTGGTCCCCTCTGCTGGCTCTTCCCTGCTGGTGCCAGCCAGACCTGGCCCTATTGGACTGTTTGCCTCCCCCTCCCCCTCCCCTCCCCCTCCCCCTCCCCTCCCCCTCCCCCTCCCCTTCCCCTTCCCCTTCCCCTTCCCCCTCCCCTTCTCCTTCCCCCTCCCCTTCTCCAAGGGCTCCCTCTGGGCCTGGCTCCTGGACCAACCACACCTCCCATCCCAGCCATCTTGTTGCTCTCACGCCCCCCCTGGCTCCAGGGCGGGTAGGCTGAGGTGGAAGACCTCTTTCCCATACTGCCCAACCTGGGGTATGCCCTCTCCCCAGACCGGCCCTCGAGGCCCTGAGGATGTGTCTCAGGAAGGCCCCGTGACAGTGCCTGCGGGGAGCAGCCTATGGCTGGCCCATTTAGCTGGCAGGACACTTTTGTTGCCAGGTGGGTGAGCAGGATTTGGAGGCTGTAAGAGCTGAGTTACAGCTTCCCTCCCCCTAGGCTGACATTCCCACAGCCCCTCCACCCACAGAAAGTCCGGCTTGAGGCACTGCTCCCTGCTTCCTGTGCCCCCTGCTAGGGGAGTCACCCCTTCCTCTAAGCCTCAGTCTCTCTTCTGTGAAAAAGGGCCATAGGGGTCCCTACATCCTCCCCGGCTGTGAGTACTTGAGGGTGCTTTGCAAATAGGAAAACCCGCTTCCCTCAAGTCTATAGCGACTGCATAGGATTTCCAAGGCTGTAAATCTCTGCGGAAGCTGACTGCCACATCTTTCTCCCAAGGACCTGCTGGTGGCTTCGAACTGCTGACCTTTTGGTTAGCAGTCGATTGCTTTGACCACTGCGCCTCCAGGGCTCCTTTGCAAACAGGAAGCTGCCCACACCATAGATCCTCTGCTTAGCTTGTCGGGACTCTCAGAGAAGCAAAAGAGTTCAGGATCAGCCAGATAGACCTGGGGTTTAATCCCAGTTGTATGACCTCCATACTGTGAGACTTAAGACTCAGTTTCCTTCCCTGTAAAGAAGGTTAGTAAAACCACTGCCCAGGGCACCAGAAAGAGGCAGTGCTGATGGAGGGAAGGGCCTACCATCTTGCCCAGCATCAAGTATGCTTTCAGCGAACATTCACTCCCTGCCTCACCTCTTCCCCTTCCCCAGAGCTGAAAAGGGTTCTAGTCCAGGCCCCTCTTTTTGCAAATGAGGAAACTGAGGACCAAAAGAATGAATACCCTACTCAGGATAACCCAAACCATTTATGACAAAGCCAAGACCAGAACTCACCATGTTAACTCCCAACTGGTGTTCACCCAACGGCCAGGCAGGGGGCTAGGCAATGCCGAGGAAAGACCAGGGACACTCTAGCAGACTCTCTGCTCCACAGTCAAGGGCAGCCCATAGCATGGGACTTGTCCCCTCACTCTGAGTTGCCCTGCGGGGGTCTGTGTGTGCAAAATGTTGGGTGCAGCCCCAAATTACTTGCTTGCAGTTGTTGTTGTTAGGTGCCATCCAGTTGGTTCTGACTCATAGTGACCCTATAGGACAGACTAGAACTGCCCCATAGGGTTTCCAAGGAGAGGCTGGTGGATTTGAACTGCCGACCTTTTGGTTAACAGCCAAGCTCTTAACCACTATTCCACCAGGGCTTGTGGTGGTAGGAGATTTTTATTTTCTACCCTGATGAAATTTGTGTGGTATTAAATTGTTACAGAAAAAAAAAAGAGAATAACTTTGCTTCATAGTCAATTCAGTCACTTTCCTGATGGTTTCCCAATTCTGAGAAGTTGGGGGGGGGATTAGGAAGTGGCCCCCTCCTCTTTCCAATACTTTTTTTTTGTTTTTCCAGTTAAAACACATCATATACTTAATGAAAAACATTTCTCAACTCTAATTTTAATTTAAGTTACAAGATTGAAACTTGCTGCTTAAAGATACGCCCTTTCTGTTTGAATGGTCAACTTCTAATTAACTTTAAAATGATTTTTTCCATAACCAGGAACAAAAATTGGAATAACATTAATTACATTTTCTTTTTATTCTCCATTATTTTAATCAGAGTAAAAGTTGTTTTTTTCCCCCCCCCTTTCTTTTTGTTTTAATAATATTATGTTTCTGGTGAGATTTATACAGTAGTTTAGGTTCTCATTCAACAATTTTCTACGCAAGTTTTTCAGTGACACTGGATACAGTCTTCACAATTTGTAAATAATCTCACTGTTTTCAGTCTGGTTTCCCTGCCCCCTTACATTCTTATCTTTGTTATAAAGTAATTATTGACCATTTGGTCTCATATGGATGATTTTTTAAAGGAGCACAGTACTCATGGGTGATATTCTTTATTTTGTGAGCCAATCTGTTATTTAGCTAAAAGGTGACCTCAGGCAAGTTTTTGTTCAAGGTTAAAAGAGTATCTTAGAACAATAGTCTCAGGGAGCCCTCCAGTCTCAACTGGTCCAGTGAGTCTGTTTTTTTCCCCAAGAATTTGAGGTTCTGTTCCACTTTTTCTCCCATTCTATCAGGGTCCATCTACTGTGGCCCTGATCAGAGCAGTCGGTAGTGGTAGCCGGGCACCATCTCATTCTGGCCCCAGGGTAGATGAGGCCGTGGTTCATGTAGCCTGTTAGTCCTGTGGTTTCTTCTTTGAATCTTTAGTTTCCTTCTTTCTCTTTTCCTTCAGATGAGTAGAGACCAATAGTTGTATCTTAGATGGCTCCAATGTGCTTTTAATTACATATGGCAGAGGTTGTGGGGTGGGAGGCGTGCCTGGAGATAGGCTCCAGCATGCAATCTGCGCTGAGAACCAGAGTTCCAGAAGGGTCAGGTCAACCTCAAGAGTCACAGCCCACCTCCTGGCCCCTCCCTCTGTGTGACCTGAGAGCTTAGGGAAGAGGTTATGGAACTGTTAGAACAAGAAGGGTGAACAGTTGGTGCAAAGGGGAGATGGGTTCAAAGAAGGACAGGAGAGTCCTTACTCCTGATCCTTGTGCCTCAGCACAGTGCCTGGCTCAGGCCTGTGTGGAGTGAGGACACATCCAGAGAGATGGGAGGAGGTTCAGGGACAGAGAACAGAGAAAGAAACAGGAGAAGTGAAACCCACTCGTTTTTTCCGTCTTCCCACAATACCTAGTAATAAATGAGTGA
Organism: Loxodonta africana; assembly: GCF_030014295.1. NCBI lineage: Eukaryota > Metazoa > Chordata > Mammalia > Proboscidea > Elephantidae > Loxodonta > Loxodonta africana. Next base: position 47,356,351 of record NC_087354.1, on the reverse strand, counting down.
CAAGAACTGAAGCCTCTAGGAAAAGAGAAAGGCTCACCCATCTCTGAGCTCTCGCCAGTGGGAGGGAGCAAAGATGGCAGGGTTCACCCAGGCTTCCAAAGAAGAGTTGGATGGGATCAGGGCTGGAAATCATGTCCCCTTTACCCAAACTAAGTGCTGCACCTCCACACACATCCCATCAGTTATTCCTGTTTTTGATATTTAGGAGAGTCTGCCTTCCCATCTAGAAGGACTTGTCCTGCTCAAAACATCCATAATTATAAGGTTTATAAAGCCAGGACCCATGTGGCTCAGCCAGAGATGCTGAAGTCAAAAGGATGTCCAAATGTTAACTCTAAAACAACTCAAGTGCTTTGCGTGTGGAGCAGGGTGAATCTCAATCCATAACTCAGGTGTGCTTGAAATGTACTCACGGTGCTCCCCCAAAGCACTTATACTCATGGCTACAATTCACTACAGACAAAGGGTACAGACTAAAATCATCCAAGGGAGGAAGCACATAAGGCAGAGTTGAGGATGGTGCCAAAGGCAGAGCTTCCATTGTCCTCACCCCACGGAGTCAGGAAGTGCTGCTTTCTCAGCATTGGTGCATGTCAGTACACATGGAGTGTTGCCAACCAGGGGAGCTCATCTGAGCCTCGGTGTCCAGATTTTTTATTGGGGCTCCGTTACACAGGCCTGACTGATTGATTGATTGCCCAGGTGGTTAATCTCAGTCTCCAGGTCGACGGATACTGTGTGACCCAAAGCCCCCATCCTGAATCATATTGTCTTCCTAGTGTGGTTAGCTCCTACCCTAAGACTATCCGGGTGTGGCCAGCCCCACTGTAAGATCCATTGTGGCCATCACCCATCCTAAATTACATTGTTAGACTATTCTGTGTAAGCCAAACCCTCAGACAAACAAAGACACTCCTATTAGGGGTGAGAGGGTGACATTCCATGAGCTTAGAGATTATCTCCCAGAAGCTGAGGGCAAAGACCAGACCTCTCATTGGGCAAGGCCAAGTTCTTCACTACATACCTTCTTATACTCTGAAAGCACGGATTTAATATTACCCACCTTGCCTATGGAAACCCTGGTGGCATACTGGTTAAGTGCTACAGCTGCTAACCATAGAGGTTGCCAGTTCAAATCCGCCAGGCGCTCCTTGGAAACTCTACGGGACAGTTCTACTCTGTCCTATAGGGTCGCTACGAGTCAGAATCGACTCGATGGCAATGGGTTTGGTTTTTTTTTTTTTTTTTTTCACCTTGCCTACACAGGGGCCTTGGTGATGCAGTGGTTAAGCACTTGACTGCTAACCAAAAGGTTGGCAGTTTGAACCCACCAGCCATGTTGGAGGAGGAAGATGCGGCTGTGTACTTCTGTAAAGATTACAGCCTTGGAAACTCTGTGGGTGCAGTTCTACTCTGTCCTATAGGGTCACTATGAGTCGGAATTGACTCAACGGCACTGGGTTTGGTTTTGTTTACCTTACCTACTGAGTGATGTGCCCCTCCCCAAAGAAAGATGTCCACATCCTAATCCCAAAAACCTGTGAAGATGTTACCTTATATGGTAAAAGAGGCTTTGCATGTGTGATTCAATTAAGGACCTTGAAATGGGATGATTATCCTGCATTATCCAAGTGGGTCCAATGTAACCACAAGAGTCTTTATAACAGGAAGGTAGGAGGGTCATGGTCAGAAAAGAGATGTGAGGACAGAAACAGAAGTCAGAGTGATGCTATTGTAAGGAAGGGGCCCTGAGCCAAGGAAAGCAGGCAGTCTCTAAAAACAAAAGACAAGAAACCTATTACCATTGAGTCAATTACAATTCATAGTGACCATGTAGGAACAGAGTAGAACTGCCCCATAGGGTTTCCAAGTAGCGCCTGGTGGATTTAAACTGCCAACCTTTTGGTTAGGAGCCCAGTTCTTAACTGCTGCAATGCTGGAAAAGTCAGGAAAACAGATTTTCTCCTAGGACCCCTAGAAGGAACCAGCCTTGTCAACATCTTGACTTTAGCTCAGCGAGACTGATTTTGGATTTCTGACCTCCAGAACTGTAGGAGAATAAATGTGTGTTGCTTTAAGCCACTAGGTTTATGGTAATTTGTTACAGTGGTAACAGGAAACTAATACACCTACCATATCCATAAAGGTCAGTCCACAGAAAAGGAGGGTGTGACGCAGGCTCCAAGCTAGGCCATGGGGACGGGAAGCAGCTTCAGCGGGGCTGGGCACGCAGGACTGCAACAGGCTTGAGTGCTCTGCAGCACTGGGAGAGGGCAGAGAATGAGGTCAGAGGGAGGTGGAGCCACAGTGGGGAGGATCTGAAGGTTGGGTGCCATGACAGGGCTTTAGGCCAGAAAGAAGCATTGTCTTATTTGTGTTTCAGAAGGGTCACCCTGGCTGCAGAGACAGGGGCGGACCAAACACACCCGTGAGGAGGGAATGAAGACAAAGGCCAGTGTTGGAAAGGAGAAAGGGGGACTGGTGTGAGACACATGCTTGTAAATGGGTAAGTCAGGTGAAGAGGGCCAAGTCGGCAGTTCCCAAGTCAGGTCTGGGAGAAGAGCTGAAGGGAAGATGAGGAGCAGAGAAAGCAACCTTGGTGATGACAAGGGGACCCCAAGGTTCTTCAGATCTGTAGTTCTTTCCCTCTTTAGGCCACAGTTTCCCCGTTTGTACAGTAATCTATGAGGTTCTTAACCCAACAGCCTCTGAGCCTCAGGTGCCATTCAACGTGAACACTCCATGCTTTCCCCTGGGTTCGGGAGGTGTAGTTCTAAAGCATGTCCACCAGAGGGCGAGGCTGCCCACGTCTTTCGGAACTCTGAGCCTCGGCGAGGTATTCCTCCCCCGCCCCACACACGATTCTGCCTCTTAGCTTCTGTGTCAGTGTGGGTCTTCCAGTAAGCAGACGTTAAGATGGAAGAAGCAGGACTGGGTGGGGAGAACCTCAGACCATGATGCAGATCCCACAGAGTCTCAGCCAAGTCTACAGGGAGCTCTGGAACCAGCCTGCCCGTTAGAACAGTCTGCCATGGGCCGAAATGGCCAGGCCCTTGTTCCCTTGTCCTGCCCCGTGGTTGGCTGGGGGCTGCCTGGAAAGATGGGACACTGGAGCTCATTGGCCAGTTCTGTCTTGAAGAGAGATCCCAGCAGCGAGCAGTGCATCCTTCAGGCTCCTCTCCCCAATCACTGCTCTCCCCACTCTGCCCTTTGCTGCTCAGGGCCCCTGTCTAGCTGCCCTCCTTGGACCCCTCCCTCTGGAATCCAGCTTTCAGGACCTTGAGGACAGGGTCCCAGGAATAAGCAGGTCTTCTTGCTGGTGCATACAGTGTGAGGGAGGAGCCAGGATGACCTGGAGCTCCCAGAGGACCCAGGCCACAGCCCTCCTTGTCCTGTTGTGGGACTTATTGAATCACCATCCACTCTTATGGGTTTCCCATCACACAGTCTGAGTCTTCTCCCCCTTCAGCCCTGAAATGGGAATGCAAAACGGGCCAGCTTCCCTCCCCTCCCTACCAGGGGATGGCACACAAAGAGTCCCAAAGCGCATGGTTGTGAAGGAGTTTGTGTCTCCCTTCCCTCTTAGCACCTTCCATGGCTGGTTGGGTTCCAGGGAAGGGAGCACAGAGAGGATTTTCTCTAGGATCATTTATACCTGAGGGTAGTACAGAAGGACTGGGCTGTGAGAGTGAGGCACTTCTGCAGATGCCACGCTGGGCTGCCCCACCCAGTTCCTCTCAGGCACCATGAAGACCATCTGCCATTTTGGATCACTGGGCAGTGCCAGCAGCTCTACTCTCCCGGGTCCAGATGGCCACCCCATTCCTTCCTTCCCACTCTCCCCACTGCCCTCATGCCCAGCCCCGCTCAGATCTCTGCCTCTCAGCACCTTCTTCTTCCAGCTAGCTGGCACTCAGTGGGGCTGAGTAGAGGGTCCCCGGTTGCCATGGAGACCAGGCTCGCCCACCCTCCTTTAGCCTTCTGGGAGGGAAGGAGGCAGATGGCTGGGGTTGGAGGGTGGAGGGTGGACAGATACCCAGAGAGAGACACCAGGAGAAAATGCAGAGAAGCGCACACGCACATACACAACCAAAGCCTGAGAGAGGGCCGGCAGAGTGTACAAGGTTTGCTGTATGATCTGTGTATCATGGTGTGCAGGGGTGAGAGGGTAGATGAGTATAGGAATGTGTGCAGAGTTGTGTGTCTGTGTGAGTAAGCATGTTTGTGTTTCCGAGTGTATGAGACAGTGCTGGCTCCACTGGTGTGTTGGTGGGGTTATATATCTGTGTGCAAATGTGTGTATAGTAAAGGTGTACCTGTGAGCATGAATGTGAGGGGTAGGTATTGTGAGTGTGCACACACATGTATGAATGTGGATGAATGCGTATGTGTGTATGTATTGGCGGGACTGAGGATCTGCATGTGAGCACGTGTATACTAAAGGTGTACTTGTGAGGATTAATGTGTGTATTGTGAGTGTGTGCACATGTACATGACTATGGACAAGTGGGGGGGCTACTATGAATGCCCTCTTCCTCCACAGACCCTGAGCCGTCTCCACTCCCAAGGAGGCTGGCTGGGACTCGCCAGCTCCTACCCACTGGGTACTGGGGCTCAGGGACCCAGGAGAAAGGCACCAGTGGTTTTCTCCTCTAGCAGCCCACTCCCTTGCCCTGCCATCTGCCAGGGCACTCTAGAGAAGGCTGGCTGGCTGGCTGATCCCCAGGACTGCACAAAGGTGGGTTTCGGGTGCGGGGCATGAGGGGGACTGCAGGGTGGGGGTGGTGGGGCCTTAGGAGACCCAGGAAGGAGCTGGGGCCCCAGTACAAAGGCCTGGCTAACCCCCTCACCCTCATGGTAAGATTGTGCCATCCTTCTCCCCGCTTCCTCCCCAGACTGTCATCTCCCTGTACAGGGATTGTACTCCCCACGAGCTGGGTGCCTCTCCAGGGCAGGTCCTGGTTTCCCCCTGAAATCAGAAGTTCTCAGAGTGTAGAGCAGCTCACTGAAACAGGATGCCCAGTTAAATGTAAATTTCTGATAAACAATGAAAAATTTTTAGCATAAATACATCCCAAATATTGCATGAGATATACTTACACTGAAAAATTATTCATTGCTTTCTGAAATTTAAATTTAACTGGTCATGCTGTATATTTATTTACTCAATCTGGCAGCCCTATACTGGAAGTCCGCCAAGAATCTGCCTTTTTCTGATTCTTCCCCCAGGAGACCACTTAGGAAGGGGCTTTAGCTGCCCGTATTCCTTGGAGATGGGGACCCCCAAGCCCAGAGGCAGAGTCCTTATGAGTGACTTGCTCAGCAAACATGGCTGACAGGGTAGGTGAAAGGGAGTTGAAGGAGCCCACACCCACTGTCCCATTGACTGCACTGGATACTTAGTTAAAGGGGCATCTTATACCCCCTAACAAAAGGGCGAAATCTGGGATACTTTCAACAATTTAATCATCATTACTCTGGGCTCCTGAGGGCCCAGTAGCTGGATTGTGAGAGATACACCCGAGACAGAAAGAGTCCACAAAGACATGGTGCATGTTCAGTTCCACATGGAGCAGTGTGGACTTGGCCAAATGAATTAGCCTCTCAAAGCCTCAGTTTTCCTTTCCATAGAATGGAATTGGCGACATCAACAAAAATGGTGGAGTAGGTAGCTCCACCAAGGGCCCATTCCTCCAAGGGTCCATTCCTTCAAACGAATGCTGAAAAATCCAGCAAAAACTGTCAGAGTCAACTTTTTCAGAAATCTGGAAAACAGTCAAAGTTTAACAGCAACCAAGTGAACACTGACTCGAGAAAAAAGCAACCTAAAAATGGTAGGAAATTTATAGGCTCTTTTTACTTGCTCTTGCCCCACTCCCCTCCCCAGCTCTTAATAGTGATCCTGAAGATGGCAGCCCATGTACCCAGTGTGGGACTCTGGTCCCTGGTCCCAGAGGGAGCAGGACAGACTTTATTCTCAAAGAATCGTTTCTGTTTTCACCTATCTGAAAGTTGAGATGAAGGACTGACACAAGGCACTTCCCTTTGTTTCACCTCAGAACTCTCTTAAGGCAGGAAAGCAGCTACATAGAAGACAATCCTTGAAAACATTGTAAGGCAAATAACCAGCTGCCACCTGGAGCAAATAATTACAGTTGAGGGAAAAGCTGAGGAGAGCATTTCTTTGTGAAATCAGGGCACTGAGAAGCATCTGCATATACTGGGGAATTTAGAAAACCACATGCATGCCGAGGGCAGGACACACACTGAGAAAAAACCTGATAAGACCCTAAGCTTTCACCTCTGGCTGATCTCTAGGCTCAGCACGAGCAGGAAGTGAAAGCTAAGGCAGAGTTATAAGTGGTCTGGCTAAGCATTGAAGAAGTGGCCCAACAAAGAGCTGATCTGCAAAGACACGAGGAGTCTTCAGGCAGAAATGAAAGGACCCGTTAAAGCCAGGGCCATCAAGTTGATTCCAACTCATGGCAACTCCAATGTTACAGAGTAGAACTGCTCCATAGGGTTTCCAATGGCTGTAATCTTACAGAAGTAGAACACCAGGTCTTTCCTCTGTGGCAACACTGAGTGGATTTGAACCGCCAACTTTCTGGTTAGTAGCCAAGCACAAACCATTTGCACTGCCCAGGGACTTCAAATGAAAGACCACTAGACAGTAGGTTGAAGCCATACAAATAAATAAGGAACACTGATGTGATTGTTAGGGTCATTTGCCAGCTTGGCTGGGCCGTGGTTTTCATTGATTTGGCAGTTATGATGTAGTTTGGCAGTCACATGGTGATATAATCACCTCCGTCGTGAAATCTGATATAATGTGATCACTTCCGTGATGGAATCTCCTGTGAGTAGCCAATCAGTTGAGGGGGAGTTTCCTTGGGGGTGTGGCCTGCATCCAATACAGGTGGACTTTCTGGCAAGGCTCATGGGCTTTTGCTCACTCTGGATCCTGCAGCTCGCTCCTATTCATCTGACCTCTACTTGTTGGGACTTGAGCTAGCAGTTTACCTCCCCTCTTACCTGCCAATCTTGGGATTCATTGGCCTCCACAGCCTGTGAGCCAGAGGCCTCCTAGCTGACCTTCCAATCTTGGATCTGCCAGCACCTGCGATTATGTAAGTCAGGAGAAGTCTCCAGCCTGACCCACAAACTTGGAACTTTCCAACCTCTACAACTGAGTGAGCCATTTCCTTTGTATAATCTCTCTCTATATGTATTTATATGCTAAGCCTAAGAACTGGTAAAGGTAACTACACAAAAAGGAAAACACAAAAGCAAATATTATTGTACTTTTTGTTCATAATTCCTCTTCTTTCTCCTATATGATTTAAAAGACAAATGCATAAAACAATAATTATAAATGTATGTTACTGGGCACACAATTTATAAAGATGTAATTAGTGACAACAGCAACACAAAAGAGGAGAGACAGAGCTGTACAGAAGCAGAATTTTTGTATACTATTAAAGATAAGGAGCCCTGGTGGTACAGTGGTTAAGAGCTATGGCTGCTAACCAAAAGGTTGACAGTTCAAATCCACCAGCCACTCCTTGGAAATCCTATGGGGCAGTTTTACTCTGTCCTATAGGGTAGCTATGAATCAGAATTGACTCAATGGCAACAGGTTTTTTATTGAAGATAAAGTGGTATTCATTGAAAATCAATTGTTATAAGTTTAAGAGGTTATTTGATATACCTAGGATAGCTACTAAGAAAATATCTAAAAAATATACAGAAAAGTAAATAGAAAGGGATCAAAATGTTACACTACAAAAAAATTAATGGAACACAAAAGAAGGTAGTAATGGAGGGATTGAGGAAAAAAGCTGTATAAGACATGTAGACAATAAATAGCAAAATAGCAGAAGCGAGTCCTTTCTTATCAGTAATTACTTTAAATGTAAATGGATTAAATGCTCCAATTAAAAGGCAGAGATTGGCAGATGAATTTTAAAAAGCCACAGTCCAACTACATGCTGTCTACAAGATACTCTTTCTAGATCCAAAGACACAAATAAGTTGAATGTGAAAGAATGGGAAGAGATATTCCATGTAAATGGTAACCAAAAGAGAGCTGGGGTGACTATAAGATAGAATAGACTTTTAAGTCAATAATTATTAAAAGAGAAAAAGAAGGACATGATATATTCATAAAAGGATTGATCCATCAAGAAGATATAATAATTGAAAACGCGTACACACGTAACAACAGAGTCCCAAAACATGTGAAGAAAAAATTAACAGAAATGAAGAGAGAAATAGAGAGTTCTACAATAATAGTTGGAGACTGCAGAACTCTATTTTCTAGAACAACTAGACAAAAGACCAATACAGAAATAGAGGACTGGAACAACACTATAAATGAACTAGACCTAAGAGACATATACAGAGCATTCCATCCAAAATACACATTTTTCTCAAGTGCACATGGAATAGTCTCTAGGTCATAGGTCATATGTTAGGCCACAAAACAAGTCTTAATAAACTTCAAAAAGATTGAAATCATCCAAAATATCTTCTTTGACCACAACGAAACTAAAAATCAATAACAAAAGAAAAACTCAGAACATCACGAATATGCAGAAATTTCAAAATACACTCTTAAACAACCAATGGGTCAAAGAAGAAATTACAAGGGAAGCTATAAGATACTTTGAGACAAATGAAAATGAAAACACAACATACCAAGACATGGGATTCTGTGAAAGCAGGGCTTAGAGGGAAATTTATAGCTGAAAACACCTACGTTTAAAAAGAAGGAAGATCTTAAACTGGTAACCTAACTTTACACCTTAAGGAAGTAGAAAAAGAAGAGCAAACTAAGCCCAAAACAGAAGGCAGGGAATGATATAAAGATTAGAACAGTGATAAACCAAATTGAGAACAGAAAAACAATAGAGAAAATCAATGAAGCCAAAAATGTTTCTTTGCAAAGATCAACAAAATTGACAAGACTTTAGCTAGGTTAACTAAAAAGACTTAAATTACTAAAATCAGGAGTGGAAGAAGGAACATTACTACAGCCTTACAGAAAGAAAAGGGATTACAAGAGAATACTACCAACAACTGAACACAACGAATTAGATAACCCAGATGAAATGAACAAAACCCTAAAAACACACAAACTACCAAAACCGACTCAAGAAGAAATAGAAAATCTGAACAGACATATAACGAGTAAGGAAATTCAATCAGTAATTAAAAAACTCCCAGCAAAGAAAAGCCCCAGACCAGATGGCTTCACTGGTGACTTCTACCAACCATTAAAGAAGAACTAACATCAATCCTCAAACTTTTCCAAAAAATATAATTCATTCTATGAGGCCGGGATTACCCTGATACCAAAACCAGACGACATCACAAGAAAAGAAAATTACAGACCAATATCCCTTATGAATATAGATAGTCTAAATTCTAAATAGGAAACCCTGGTGGTGTAGTGGTTAAGTGCTACGGCTGCTAACCAAAGGGTAGGCAGTTTGAATCCGCCAGGCGCTCCTTGGAAACTCTATGGGGCAGTTCTACTCTGTCCTATAGGGTCGCTACGAGTTGGAGTCGACTCGACGGCACTGGGTTTGGTTTTTTTTTGGTTTTTTTGGCTTTAAGTTCTAAATAATTGCTGTGTTTATTGTTGAGTATATGTGTGGGGTACAACAAATTTGTACATTTTTATTACTTACCCTTAAAAAAAAAATCCTATTCAACATGAGTTAATTCAGAGAACTCCTAGTTATACCAAAACCAAAAAACATAAAAAGAAACCCATTGCCGTAGAGTTAATTTCGACTCATAGTGACCCTATAGGACACAGTAGAGCTGCCCTATATGGTTTCCAAGGAGCGCCTGTTGGATTCAAACTGCCGACCTTTTGGTTAGCAGCCATAGCTCTTAACTACTACGCCACCAGGGTTTCCTCCTATACGGTGAGCCCCAATACAACTAAGCTCAGCTATATGAGTTTGCTCAGAGAACAATTTCATAACTACTGGCACAGTTTGTGTATCAGCAAATTCAAAATAATTAATGATTGCAGAGTTACTCAGTTGTATCACTCCTTCTAAGCTTGGGTCAAGTCACGTCAATGTGCATCACTCAGCCATCTTCTCTGATTTTTACAGGAGGGCAACTTTGGAAGGTTTTTACCAAATAAGCAAATTTTCTGGTGAAGATATTTTCCTGGAAATTTTTAACTGTAGAAACATTTTGAAAACCACTATAATGGATCCTGAAGAAACAAACATAGGTACAGTTTTGCAATTTTTGGAATTTATTGTGAAATGGAATTTTTAGAACCTCTCCCGAACTTATCCTTATGTTTACGTTTTCCTAACTATTTCTGTATCCGCTGCTTCATGTGAAAGAAAGTTTTCAAAGTTAAAGTAAATAAAAGGCGTTCTTGAATCAACTATGAGCAAAGATACATGGATGAGTGTGGCTTTACTATCTACTGAGCACGAATTTCAGAAGATGGATTTTGACATCATCATTTAACAGATTTGTAGTGGTGGGGTGGGTTTAGAAGCCGTAATGCATATTATTTGTTACTTTGACAGACTAATATATAGGTATAAACTTTCTCGTTTTCAAAAACAGATTAATGTAATTAAAAAGTACAAATCCATTACCATCTTTCTTTTTTCGTATTTTAATTTTTTATTGGCATGATTATATGTATCAAATTTAACAAAATTGTCACTGTCCGCATTCCTTTCCTGGTCATTTTTATTCTTTGTCTTATTGCCAGGTTATGGCTGAAAGTAAGTCTGTTGTATAGGCAAGGGGAGGACGCCAGCTTCGGGTGTCAGATGCATTAGACGGGCCATTGACTCAGGCCGGAATTTGTCAATGGTCATGATGAACCAGACCCACCCAGCTGCTCCAGACCATGCCTCACTCCTTTCTGGAGCCTTCCAGCCCAGCCAGGAACACCTGGTTGGGCTTCTGCTAAGACACCCCAGCCTCAGCCTGATGGTCCCACAGTTTCCCACATGCCCCCGGGGCCTCACAGCTTCCTCTGCCATGTGGCTGCAGGCCCCAAGGCAGCAGAGAGGGGGACCAGAGCAAGAGCAGAAGGGAGCTTTCTGGTGTTAATTACTGTTGATGAAATCCCATCTCTCCTCCACCCCCACCCCCTAGCAGGCAGCTAAGAGCAATGCCATCTTTGCACTTGTGTACAGAATTCAATCAGTCCCCTCCCCTGCACCCTAGGTGCCCTGCCTGGGTGAGAAGAAGGGACAGAAGAGGAAGAGGGTGCTAATGGCAGTAAAAATAGTCAGCATTCTCTGTGCCAGGGCCCCTTCTAAGTGCTTCTTTTGTGTTTTACTCATTCAATCCTGATAACAAGGTAGGCACCGTCAGCAACCCTATTTACAGCTGAAAAGCAGCTAATGTATTTTGAGTGTTTATGCAGTGCCAGCCTCAGCCCTGTGAGGTGGCTCCCATCATTAGGCCCGTTTGACAGAGGAGAAAGCTGGGGCCCAGAGAAGCTAAGTAATTCAGCTTAGCAAAGGCTGGATTTGGACTCAGGTCTGTCTGGTACTAAAGCCCTACATTCCTGATCACCACCCAAAACAACCTGTCTGAATCGGGCCTCTGATCGTGTGGGTACCAAAGAGGAGGTGCCTGCCGGGATGCCAGCCTCTCACTTCCCCTCCAGCCTCTGCTCATGCCTGCTGGGAGTCAGGACATGGGCTTGGCTTCCTGACACTGAGTCCCTGGACAGACGGCCTCCCTAGGCTACTGCCTCCACCCCCCTCTACCCCATCTGTGACACATTTCTGATGCACAGAGACCTTCTCCCTGGGGGCGAGTCAAATGAGGCCCCAGGCTTCTGACTTCTCTTCCCTGGCCTAGAATTTGGGGACAAAGTGCCATCTTGGATGAGAGGTAGCCAGGCACCCCTGGGGTGAACTGCATAGGAGATAGGGCCCTGGAGGCCCAAAAGTGGTTTCCCTTGGCTATTGCTTTGGTGGGTCCCAAAAGGAAGTATAGCAACCACACAGGGCATGTGTGTCACAGACACACACACACACACAATCAATTGTTCACTCACACCTGGCCGACTGGCCTTGTAGCAGCTCTAGGACCTAAGGTTGCCTGAAAGGAGGCAACATTTCTAACCTTCCTGGGTCTAAAGTTTTCTGTTCTTTGAATTCTGTGCTTCAGTTTCCTCCTCTGTAAAATGGGCATAATAATAGTACCTGCTTCGTGGGGTTCTTGTAAGAATTAAATGAAACGGTGCATGTCACGTGCTAGGAATAGTCCTGACTCACTGTGGGGCCCATAGAAGTGATGGCTATGATTATCATGTATTATTTCGATGGTGGCCGCTGCCTCTGCCTCCCCAGCTTTCAGTACATATGAAGCCAGTGCCCCATGACAAGGCAAGGAGGCCCTGGGGTGCCCTCCAGGGTCAGCCGAGGAGTCGTGGAGTAAAGCGGAGATTGAGCACAAGCCATTGAGTCTTCTAGGCCCTGCTTTCCCACTGACCAGCTGTGTGACCCGGGGCGAATCATCGCTCCTCTCCCCTGTCCCCACCCTGTACCCCAGTTTTCTCACCTGTAAAATCAGGATGGCTGTAAGGATTAAACGAGACAGTGTGTAGAGACTGCTTAACACGGTGTTAGATAGAAGTGGTGGCTGTCACCATCTCGCCAGAAAAGGACATCACGTTTGATAGAGGGCCAACAAAAACAAGGGAAACCCCCCAAAGAAATAGACTGACACAAAAGCTGCAACAATGGGCGAAAACATATCGATGACCATGAAGATGCTGCAGGACCTGTTACAGGTAAGGCTGCTACGAGTCTGAGCCGACTCAACAGCAAGGAATGACAACATCACTATTACTGCCATCTGCCCCCTCAGAGGTTGTCATGGGGAGCAGGGTGGGTGGTGAAGAGCAAGTATTCACCTCTTGGTTTGCACCCAAGGACGTATGAACCCAAAAAGTCAAAGTGACTGCACTGAACTCCCACTGCAGACTTACGGCTCGGCTGGGATTTAGGAACATAACGGTACCAGTTTCTGACCTCAATAAACCAGTTTTCTGACTATGAACTTTTTTATGTCTGTTCGCTCATTTAATGCAGTCTGAGACCTGGGCGGTATTGTCCCCATTGTGTGGATGAGAAGACTGAGGTGCAGAGAAGTAAAGGCCCTGCCTAGGCAGTGACAGATTGCCCTCCTGCTTCACTTCCTTCCTGCATGCATAACCCTCACAGTGCAGGCTGATGGGTGGTCTTCGGCTGAGGAGTCATTTTTTAGCGAGGGCCATGCATTTCCCAGCATGCCTTGGGTGGGGTCTCACCTGCAAAGGAAGGCTACTCTGGTGGGTCACTTGGGCAAGGTGCCTGGCAGAGGTGACCTTGGAACCAAGCACCTGCCGGTATCCAGGGTGCAAACCTGCAGGGTGGGCTGTTTCTCTTGCCTTCTGGGGATGGCTGTGTGGTGTGGCGGGAAGAACTGGTCTTGGAGTTGGACTTGGGTTTGAATCCCAGCTCTGCCACTTGCTAGCTCTGTGACTGCCTGCAAGTCACTTAGCCTCTCCAAGCCTCGGTGTTCCCACCTAAAAAATAAGTGCAACTTCATGGGGTTGTTGGGAGACTCTGCACATAAGGCACCTGCATGTAAAAAGGGGTTATTTTGGGTCTTGATCATGAAGCAGCTTAACTGTTCCCTTTAAAAGTAGGAGTTGCCTGCCTCAGAGGTAAAGTCAGACAGAAGCTCTGGAGGGGGAGCTTTGCTACTCACCACACAGACCAGCAGGAGCTGCATCACCTGGGAGCTTGTTAGAAATGCAGAGTGCCAGGCTAGCCCCCAGACCTCCTGAATTAGAATCTGCATGTCACCAAGATTACTCAGTGATTGGTTAAAGTTTGAGAAGCTGCCCAGCAGCATATTTTACAGGAAGGGACTCTCCAGCCAGCCCTGACCTGGCCCAGCCAATTCAGGAGTAATTGTTGACACACAGGAGGGAGCCCAAGACAGAAAGGGATGGAAAGAAGTTCAAAGCAGTATCACCCTTAGACCAGGAGAGCAGGGCCTCCAAGCCATGCCCTGTGCCCCAGGGGCACACTCCGCTTCAGAGTGCCTTCCTGAGAGGGATGCTCCAGGGCTTGGACTAGACCTGAGATGGCCTTGGCCTCTGTTTCTCTCCTTTGCAGCTCTCTGGCTTTCTACTCCATGCGGTAGGTGGACCAGATAACCCCAGGAGCTCCAGGACTCATGCCTCTAGGGCCCCAGTTCCAGGATGGAGGTCTGGTGAACACATTTTTTTGCTACCTGGCTGGTATAATAGTCCTTTCCTGGGATCACAATTATGAGAGATTAGGCCACAAGAAAGGTGCTAACTTGCTGGCTTTGAGTTACTGCATGTTAGATACAGGACAAGTTCAGGCTCTGGACTACTATCAGTCCACCGCTGACCCTTGGGCTTGAGTCACACCTGTGAGGCTGCATTGATTGGCTCTGGCCCATTTGGTTTTCGACTGTGGTGCCACCTCTGGTCCACAGCACCAGGAGCAACAGGACAGCCAGCATCTTTTACCCTTTGCGCCTGCCCCGTTAGCACCCAGGGCATCACCAACCCTATCACAAGCTCCGACAGCTCCGTGAGTTCAAGAGAAGACCCAGTTGGAAGATATATTGTTCTACATTTACACTCTAAAATGTATCATGACCAGAAAACACCTGATCATTCTCCTTTTTCTGCATACTCGATAAGACTTGCAATTTGTGGTCATCATCAAAACAGCAGGTGAACACCCTTGGAGAGAGTCTTTGGAAGCCAGTGTTCATGGGCAGCTTGATGGATGATGCCGTATAAGGAGTAATGATGTAACCAGCACTAAAATAAAAAAAAAAAAAACAGTATTAGCGAGCTACAAAGGCAAGAAGATCTACACTATTTTAATCCAGTTTCCTAAGAGCCACGGCATCATGAGTAGCAGCAGGGTTGTTCCCTTTTTCTCATGGTGGGAGACAAGACATTCACCAGAAGTGACACATTTGACAATAAAGTACACAGGGAGATGGTGCCTGGGCCTCAACAGGAAGAGTTGTTTCCTGGGCCAGACAGAGAAGCTCCAAGTCACTGATTGGACAGTAAACGAATTTGTAAGCTCCTCTTCTTTTTTTCTCCCCATTATTCTAGACCCAAAAAAAAAAAAAAATTTTTTTTTCATCGATAAATCATAATATCTCATATCAGCCAAGAATTCTGTATTACATTTTCCATTTTCACATCAAACTGGTTACGTAGACAAGGGTTCCCTCCCCCAAAACAAACAAACAAAAAAACTTGCCCAAGGCCCCTCAGTAAGGGCAGCCCTGTCCCTGCGCACTAGAGTTCAGAATGCCTTGGAGCAGGAGAGACCCGGGCAACCATCTACCAAAAAAACCAAACCCGTTGCTGTTAAGTTGATTCCGACTCATAGCGGCCCCGTAGGCCAGAGTAGAACTGCCCCATAGGGTTTCCAAGGAGCCCCTGGTGGATTCAAACTACCGACCTTTTGGTTAGCAGCCATAGCTCTTAACTACTACACCACCAGGGTTTCCATGGCAACCGTCTGGTCCTGCTCTTAACAAATGACTCCAAACCAAATCCGTTGCTGTCCAGTCATTCTGACTCACAGCAACCTATAAGCCCCATAGGATTTCCAAGGAGCGGCTGGTAGATTCAAAATGCCGACCTTTTAGTTAGCAGTGGAGCTCTTAACCATTGTACCACCAGGGCTCCTTACAAATGATAAGGGACCAAATGCAGCAATGACAGATGCCTGGGGTCTTTAGTGTGGAGTAGGTACTAAGTGCTGGAAGTTCCATGGAGAACTATGTGGCTGGGGCGGGGGGCTATCTGGAATGAGAGGGCTTTCTGTGAGCCCTGAGGCACTGGCCAGATCTGGAAGCCTGGAGGAGAAGGCCAGAGAGCACTCCTGCTGGAGCAGGGCAGCAGAGGGCCCCGAGGGAGCAGGAGCTGGGGGGGGCGGGGGGGGGCGCTGCCAGGGAACGGTCTGGCTGAGCAGGGCTTCTGGGAAGGGGCTGCTGGGCCGAAAGTGGATCTCCAAGATCTTCCTCCCAGTCTCTGAGGCTCTACCCTTGCTCTCCCAATTAAGGACCATCTCAGTGTGCTTCTGAAGGGTCACAGTCTTGGAAACTCCATGGAGCGCAGTTCTAATCTGCACACGTGGGGTTGCCATGAGTCAGAATAGACTCCAATAGCAACTACCATCTCCCATGAGGCAATCAGGATATTTGCCCATTTCCACCACTGGGGGTGTTTTTAGGTTCTGCCTCAGAGGGGCCATCACCCGCTGCCGTTGACTCATAGCTATCCTATAGGACAGAGTAGAACTGCCCCACAGGATTTTCAAGGCTGTAATTCTTTACAGAAGCAGACTGCCACACCTTTCTCCCGCGCTACTGGGTTCCAACGGCTGACCTTTTGGTTAACAGCCAAGTGCTTATTCACTGTGCCCCCGGAGCTCCTCAGGGGGGCCAGTGGGGCTAAACTACAGTACCTGAAGCCACAAGGTTTACATATGATTTTAAGCCAAAGCATGAAACTTCAATGATAACTTCCTTTGCTGGAGCTGTTTCAGGTACTCGCCCAGCAACCCCATCCCCGCCCCCTGCTATGTTTGTGTTCTCCCCGGCCTTCAGTGGAAAGATTTGAAAAGCCTCTCCTTGTTGAAGATATTGAAGCCCAGGTTAAAATTCAACTATGTTGCCTGGGAGATGGAAGGTGAGAACAATTCTTCAAATCTGCTTTGCATGGTTTATAAGGCACTTTCTCTTCTCATCTGCTATGTAACAGGGAGCTCACCTCACCTTCCGATGTAAATCAACTATTCTCAAACTTGAGCCTGCATCAGAATCACCAGAGGCCTTGTTTAGTAACAGACTCCTGGGCCCGCCACCAGAGGTCCTGAATCAATGGGCCTGGTACTGGGCCTGAGAATTTACATTTCTAACAAGCTCCTAGGTGAAGCTGAGGCTGATTTGGCAACCACATTTTGAGAACCACTGATGTAAATGTTACCAAAGTTCTCCTTCCAAAAGGATCTACCCATTGCCATTGAGTCAATTCTGACTCATGGCAACCCCATGTGTTACAGAATAGAACTGCTCCATAGGGCTTTCTTGATTGTATTCTTTTTGAACCAGGTCACCAGGCCTTTCTTCCACAGTGCTAGTGGGTGGGTTCAAACCTCCAATCTTTAGGTTAGTAGTTGACTGCAAAAGTTTGTGCCACCCACCAAAACCAAACCCACTGCTGTTGAGTGGCAACCCTGTAGGACAGAGTAGAACTGTCCCATAGGGTTTCCAAGGCTGTAAATCTTTACGGAAGCGACTGTCACATCTTTCTCCAGGGGCCTGGCTGGTGGGCTTGAACCACCAACCTTTCGGTTAGCAGCTGGGTACTTAACCACTGTACTACCAGGGTTCCTTTGTGCCACCCAAGGACCTTAAAAGTCTCTAAAAGGCTGAAAATTGGTTTCCAAGTCCCAAGGAGTCCTATATAAGGGACTGCTTGTGCCCTCTGTTGGTGACTGGCAACATGGCAGGCTTTTTTCCTTTGGTGAGGCATTGGTCAAGCATTAAAATTTGTCAGTTGATAGCTCTTAAGCGCCTGTATTTCCACTCGACGGACGAGTCTAGGTTATGCGGCTTTGCTAAGCCACGTGCTTATATGTGGTAAAGCTTGAGCCAGAACTCAGGACTCCCGACTCCCTCCCTGTCACCCTTGAGAGACCCTGATCCACAGCACTGGTAGGAGTTTGGGATTTGCAGGAGAGCTAAGTTTTGATGGGAAATGGGGCCCTGCCCCAGGAAGGGCGGGCTGCCTCAGAGGAAGGAGAGTCCTGCACAGATGCTTGAGGTTCTGGAAAGTGCAGCAAAGGTGAAGTCGGACCTGGGCTCTGCTCCCAGTCAGCATGTGTTAGCTTTTGTCAAGCTCAGGCAAGCCAGGTAGTCTCTCTGAGCCTCAGCTACCTTTCTTTTTCTTGAGAAATGGGAATGGTGATAGTTGTTTACTCTTCCCTGACTAAAATATTCCGAGGACTGAACAGAAACTGAGAGTGATCCAATGAGAAAGCAGCCTGGCACACATCACTGATTTGCAACAGTAATAACGGCATTTATGGAG
Source organism: Loxodonta africana (assembly GCF_030014295.1). Taxonomy (NCBI): domain Eukaryota; kingdom Metazoa; phylum Chordata; class Mammalia; order Proboscidea; family Elephantidae; genus Loxodonta; species Loxodonta africana. Next base: position 47,338,188 of record NC_087354.1, on the reverse strand, counting down.
CGGGTATACCACCCCATGCACTGTATCTCATTTATATCACATATTACTTCCGTTTTGCACAAGGAGTTTAAGCAACCTGTCCTAGGTCAGACGGATAGTAAGTGGGGGAACTGGGGTTTGAAGCTGAGTATTCTCTTAACCACTAACAGCACCAGTTGCCAGGGAGTTGATTCTGACTCATGGCAACCCCACGTGTTGCAGAGTGGAACTGTGCTCCACAGGGATTTCACAGCTGTGACCCCTCATAAACATATCACCAGGCCTTTCTCCTGAGGCACCTCTGGGTGGATTCGAACCACCAACCTTTTAGTTAGTAGGCGAGTGTTTAACTGTGCCAACAAGGAGCCACTTAACCACTACACTATATAAAAGTGGAGGACGTTTCTGGAGCACATCTGCTTCTGGTCTGCACGTGTGGGCTCTGACGAGGGAGCACTCACAGGACAAGCCATCTGCTCTCCCTGTGGCTGCATGTGCCTGTTTGCCATCTTGGCCCTAGTGGGAGCTGGGAGAGTAGACCTCTGGGGAGAGGCTGGCCCCTGGGGTATCCTAAGCCCAGTCCTACCATTCCTCCCCGCCCCACCCATCTGCACACCTCTCGCATGTGTGCACACGCACACACACGGATACACACAGTCCCAGACACAGTCATTTGCACACGCCCACACAGCTCACAGAGTGGGCCAAGGACAAAGAGCCCGCTGCCCAGGTTAGTGCTTCCCCGGAGCCCTCATCCCAGCTGCCAGGCAAGGGTGCAGCCCTCAGAGGTTCCAGTTTCCAGGTGCTCCATCAGTCATCACCTCTCAGCTATGGGGTGAAAGATGTCACCCCCAGTGCAGGGCCACCACCTGCCCCAGCACCCACCCTGCTGAAGACAACATTATATGTATTGTATAGGAGCAATGGAGAAAGGGAGACAGGGATGCCGAGAGAGTGAGTCAGAAAAGACAGACAGAGAAAAGAGACAGATAGAGTCACAGTCACAGAGGCAGGGAGTAAAGATAGAAACACACAGAGAAGCCAGCAGGGCAGGACAAAAATAAGCAGAGATGGTGGGGGGCAGATGCAAGTGGCTAATTAGGATACTCCACTGGTCTCACACCTTCGGGAGCAAGGAAGAATGAAGAAAACTAAAGACACAAGGGAAAGATTAGTCCAAAGGACTAATGGACCACAACTACCACGGCCTCCACCAGACTGAGTCCAGCACAACCAGATGGTGCCCGGCTATCATCACTGACTGCTCTGACAGGGATCACAACAGAGGGTCCTGGACACAGCCGGAGAAAAATATAGAACAAAATTCTAACTCACAAAGAAAGACCAGACTTAATGGCCTGACAGAGACTGGAGAAACCCTGCGATTATGGCCCCCGGACACCCTTTCAGCTCAGTGATGAAGTCACTCCTGAGGTTCGCCCTTCAGCCAAAGGCCAGACTGGCCCATAAAACAAAATGAGACTGAAGGGGCACACCAACCCACTGGCAAGGACTAGAAGGCAGGAGGGGACAGGAAAGCTGGTAATAGGGAACCCAAGGTCAAGAAGGGAGAGTGTTGACATGTCGTGGGGTTGTTAACCAATGTCATATAACAGTCTGTGTACTATTTACTGAGAAACTAGTTTGTTCTGTAAACCTTCACCTAAAGTAAATAAGAAAAAAAAAGAAAGAAATGGTGGTGGGCGCAGAGCTGGAGGGGAACTTGAAGGTCAGGGAGGAGGTGAGAGGGGAGCCCCACACCCAGGCAGGAGAGCCCAGTGAAGGCGGGGCGAGGGGACAGGATGGAAAGGTAGGCATTGGGCAGATCTGTGGGTGAAGGGGTGTAGGGAGACACAGCAAGGAGATGTGAAGCCTAGAAAGGTGGGAGCACCAGGAAGACAGGCGTGGAGAACCTGGAGCAGAGACACGCCGTTGGGAAGAGAGGTGGGAAGACAAAAAAAAAAAAACAAAGAAAGGGAGAAATGAGGACCAGGAAAGAAGGAAGCGGGGAGACTTAAAGCTGATGTTATTCTGAGTATCTGGTCTGAGCAAGGTACTTGCTACACGATGGAATCTTCCAGAGAAAGAGCAGGTCCCTGTGGTCCTTGTCCCCACAGCTCTCCCCCTAGCAGAGTGTCAAACACACACACAGGAAGTGATGAACCAGGCACAAGTGCAGAGAGAGGCAGGCTCAGGGAGCTACAGGAAGGAGCACAGAGGTTGGGCATAATCTGGCAAGGCTTCCTGCAGGAGGGGACACATGAGGAAAGAATGAGGAAGAGTCAGCCAGGTAATGAGGGGGAGAGAAGGGCAACGGTGTAGTGAGATGGGGAGCCTGGAGATGCAGGTGGGGGCGGGTCTGTCAGGACCTCGAGGATGGTGACGAGCCCCTGAGGGGTCTCAAGCAGGCAGATCTGTGTGTGTTTGAGCAGGGCTGCATCAGCGGCTGGGTAGAGAACGGACTGGACAGCACAAGGTGGGAGGCAGGACCAGTCAGTGGCCTAAGCAAGAGGAAATGCTGAGCTAGCGCAGTCAGCAGAGACGGCGGGGAGGGGAGGATTTTCAAGGCACGGGGACAGTATGATCTGCAGAGCTGGAAGACGGAGTACCTGAGGGTGGCAGGAATGTGGGGGCGTGTTCTGGGCGGCACGAATGAGGCAGGCCATGAGGACCAGAAGAACATCTCCCTCCTGTGGGGTGTCATGGCTTTGGCATCTCCCTTCATGCCCAGGCTACAATGCAGCACCCACCTGTGGTCTAGGATGTCTGCTTTTCTCTGTGGATCTTTCCTAGGAGACTGCAAACTTCTTGTGGACAAGGACCAAGCCTTCCTCACTCTGTTTAGCTGGCACCCAGTATACCAAAAAAAACCATTGCCATCAAGTCAATTTAGACTCATAGTGACCCCATAGGACAGAGTAGAACTGCCCCATAGGGTTTCGGAGGAGTGGCTGGTGGATTCGAACTGCTGACTTTTTGGTTAGCTGACAAGTTCTTAATCACTGTGCCACTATAAAAATTAATTTAAAAATTATTATTATTTTTTTTTATAGTGACACAGTGCCACAAGGCCTGGGTAAATGCTAGACGAATGAGCACAGGCAAAGCCTGATGTCCAGAGGCCCTGGTCCCTGAGGCAGGCAGCTGGGTTTTGAGCCAGGAGGTTATTAGGGCAGAAGCTTAAAGGTGCCCATGGTGGCCTGATTGGATTGGTTGGGCAGTTATCCAGCATCTTCTACGCACCAGCTATTCCTTGTTATTTAAAAAAAAGAGAGAGAGAGAGAGAACACACAATCACAGCCTATAAAGAGACAGGAGCAAATATATTTCATTGCGATAATTATAATAGAGTATGAATCAGGCTGCTGTGAAGGTAGTGTCAGGAGACCTACCTAGAGATGACATTTGAGCTGGGCTTTGAGAGATGAACAGGCGTCTGCCATAGGGACAGAGAAGGGTAAAGGCATTCCAGGCTAGCAAAGGGCAGAGCCTAAAGCACTGAGGCATGGAAGCTTCTAGGAGAAAAAAACAAAACCCAAATCGGTTGCTGTCGAGTCGATTCTAACTCATTGTGACCCTATATGACAGAGTAGAACTGCACCCATAGGGTTTTTTTCCAAGGAGTGGTTGGTGGATTTGAACTGCCAAACTTTTGGGTAGCAGCCATAGCTCTTAACCACTGCACCAGGGCTCTGTGTCTAGGAGAGACGAGAGCTAATCCTGCAAACTCATTTATTCCACACCTTGAATCACATCCCCTCAGCCCACCTGATTCCACCTGCAGGTTTGCTGGATGGTCTGAGAGAGCTCAGACTTGGGCTGACAGTGTCCCACCTCAAGGAGGAGCTGGGCAGGCTTTCCAAATTTTGCCCCAGCTCTTTCTCTGAAGCTGAGGGGCCTGCTCTGCCCACCCCAGAGCACAGTCCTGAAGTACAGGGAAGGAATGCCCTCAGAGGCAGCCCTCAAAGGCCAGGGAAGAGGAGCCAGTGGAGAAATTCCTGGCTGGCTGGCTCCTGGCAGGCAATTCTGCAACTTTCCAGAGGTCTCTGTGGAATTGAGTACCCATTGCTGCCAGCAATGACCTTGAGAATATACTTTTATATTGGCTTTTCCTCCTTCCCAATCTCACTACCCACACCCACTCCGTTTTTCCACTCCTGCTTCCTGGGGTCACCTTCCAATTAACCTACCTGCATCCAAGTCCTTCCAGGTGAACCAAAGTAAGGTGGGGTATGTTGCTGGGGACCCAGGGTGGGAGTGTTGTGATGTGGGAAATTTATTCTAGACACACCCAATTCTGAGTATCTACTTTTTATGGGTGTAGGAGTCCCTGGGTGGCGCAAACCATTAAGTGCTCAACTATTAGCTGAAAGGTAGGCGGTTCAAACACACCTAGAGGTGCCTTGGAAGACAGGCCCTTACATCTACCCCAAAGGTCACAGCTCTGAAAAATCTATGGAGCAGTTCTATTCTGCACACATGGGGTCGCCATGAGTCAGAATCAACTCAATGGCAGCTAACAGCAATAACTATGGATCGAGCCCCTGGCTGGCCACTAGAGGATACAAAGTCCTTCCAGACCACAAGTCGGGGGGAAGATGTGACAGAAGGGGTGAGTTGGCAGCATGCAGGGGACCAGAAACTTCCTCTTTCTGCCTTTGGAGCACATCACATGGGTTGAGGGCAGCAGATTGATGTTCTAATTACATTTGGCTCAAGCTGATATTGAGTATTTGTCTCATTCCGGGAGCCCACGATGCTGGCGGATGGCAGGGAAAGTGGCCAAGAGGCGTGCTGGGTAGCTGAGGAGGATAATCTGGGATTCTAAATATCCACAAGAGGTGGCCAAGCCACAGTGCAAGTGCAGGGTGACTGGTGTTCCTGAGTTGCCCCATAGCAGCTTCCAATGGAGCCCTGGGGCTGGAGGGGCCCTGGGAAGGTCTTGGGACTCATCCCCCTGTCTTGAGGCTGACCTACCCAAGACAATCCAGACAGGGAACTGAACCATTTCCGATGGTGGACAATTTGCTGATGGGAAATGCTTTCATGGGTCTAATTTCAATTTCTTTTGCTACAGGTTGAAAGGGGCCCTGGTGGTGCAGTGGTTAAGAGCTTGGCTGCTAACTGAAAGGTCGGCAGTTCGAATCCACCCGCTGCTCCTTGGAAACCCTATGGGACAGTTCTACTCTGTCCTATAGGGTCAGTATGAGTTGGAATCAACTGGACACCAACAGGTTTGGTTTGGTGGCACAACGGTTAAGAGCTCAGCTGCTAACTGAAAGGTTGGCGATTAGAACCCACCCAGTCGCTCCAGGGAAAAAGACCCGATGATCTTCTTCCATAAGGATTACAGCCAAGAAAACCCTGTGGGGCAGCTCTGCTCTGTCACATGGGGTGGCTATGAGTTGGAATTGATGGATGGAAGGCACAACAACACTGCATTTAGGATTGTATGAAAAAATGTAAATAAAAATAGAGTGGTGACCCAGATAGCTCTACAGACGCTGGCTACTCTTACTATTATTGATCGAGTCTATGCAGTGAGCTCCTTGGAAGTAGGCATTCAATCTCTCTCTGTTCCTCCAGCACCTTCCACAGAGCAGGTGCCCCTGTAGGACGCGCTCACTGCCTTCCTTAACTGCGCTGGATAATCGCCTTGGAGCAGGAAGCAAGCACTTCCGGGTTTTGGGGGGAGGTTCTTTTTTTCTGATGCATGTAAGACCCCTCCCCTCCTTAGCCTCAACAGTTCAGTATCTGCCCAAACCGGTTCTGCCTAGGATCTCAGGAAGGGGCTCCCTTCTCAAGACTGTGGCGTCACCTGTAGGTGACTGTCCCTCAGATCCATGCTGCAGCTCCGGGTTATGGTGTGACCCGAGGTCAGGATTAGTTCACTACACAGGATGCCCCTGCATCCCTCCCCCCCACCCCCCCCGCCCAGGGCAGCGCTGCACCCAAGGGTAGCGTACACGCGCCCGAGGCAGGGCCCGTCTGGTCTCTAGAATGCCGCCTTTAATAACAAGGGGTTCGGTGGAGAGTGAGGGCCCCAGGAGACACGGCTGGGCCAGTAAGGGCTATGTGCCCTTGTTTAAGTCACTTCCCACCCTGGGCTCAGTTTCCTTCTCTGTAAAATTGGCTAGGATGCCGCCTCTAGAAGAGCTGACTGCGGCTTACACAAGCCCGTCTCGCGACCCTCTGCCTGAGGGTCTGCGCCAGGTGAGGGTGCCCGCAGAGCTCCCCGGCTTGTGGCCGCCACGCCCCTCCCGGCCTGCGGCGCATGGCCCCAGGCCCACCGGCCGACTTTGCGAACCTCCAGGGGGCGAGCCCGGCCGTCTTCCCGGCCCGCCGGGCGCCTTGGCCGTCTAGCGTGTGACTTCACCAGCGTCCCCGGGCCAACGGGGCAACGAGAGCCGAGGTCGCCGCCCACACCCCAGCCGGCAGGTGCCAGGACCCTGCCTCGCCCAGCCGCGTGGCGCCCGCTGGCCCGAAGGGGTTAAGGCCGCGGGCCTGGGCGCCTGGCCGGGGAGACCAGCAGCCGTGCCCGGCGGCCCGAGAGCGAGCTGGGAGGCGCGGGGCCCGGCAGCGGGCGGGCGTGCGCTTCTTCCTCCTCCTCCTCCTCCCTCCGCCTCCTCCTTTGTAGCGAACTCCCGGCCCCTCTTCCTCCCCCCGCCCCCCAAGCCCGGGCCCTCTCTCTCTCCCTTTCTTCCTGCCTCGCCTTCCTGCGGCGAAGGAGGCTCATCTATTATAAATGCACATTCTGGGCTGACATCAGCGACGAGCGGCGGGCGAGGGCCAACGAGCGGTCCCTGCGCGCTGCCCGCCCGGAGCGCGGCGCCCAGGCTCGGTCGACCGCCCGCGGGGCGCGGGGAGCGCGCCCACTGCTGCCCCGGCCGCGAGCGCGCCAAGCCGCGCCGGACCCCCTGCGCGCCCTCCGCCTGGGCCCCTGCGGACCCAGACCGCCACCCCCGCACGCCGCCCCCGCAGCGCCCTGGAGTTTCTGCATGACTGTCACAAAGGTAAGAGCCACTCGCCCGCCTCGCCCGGGACCCGCCGGCGCCTGCAGACCCCGGCCTGGGCGGCTGGGGGCGCGGGGGTGTGGGCGTGGGGAGGTGGCACGGGTGCCGGGAAGGTGCGGCGTGCGCCTCTCCTGCTCCCCCAGTCGCTGGAGTCACTCCGGTCCCCCAAGGACTGCGGATGGGAGGGGGAAGGGGAGGATGCGGCTTTGGCCGTGGAGGAGGTTCGGGTAACGTCCCTCCGCACCCAGCCCAACCCCGGTCTGCATTTTTAACCCTTGTTTAGGATGCTGCATTTTTAACCCCTGGAGAGCTGTGCTGGACATCCCCGTGGTGTCTCCCTTTGGAGTTCGAAGCAGGGTTGGTTACTGACAGGGACTGGCGCTAGGTAGTGGATTTGGGAATGGGCTTGCCCCAGTGAAGAGGCTTGACCAGAGGGAACCCCACCCCACCCCACCTGCCAGCCTCTGCCGCCTGTCCCTGGAGTGCTGGCCCCACTCTAGAGCCACTCTGGAGAAGGCTCTGCCCAGTCCTGAGAGTCACTACCCAGGAACCGGAAAGGCTCCGTGAGCCGGTTTGGCGATGTGAGGAGGGACTGAGAAAGAGAAGGGGGAGGTGGGCATCCTGGCAGCCCCCATTTTGGAGGAGGGTTCTTGGGTCTTGCCAAAGCGCCCCAGATTTATTGCAGAGACTTTGGAAGTTTTCATGTTGTAGGGCATAAAGAGTTAAGAGGAGAGCAGAACCTAAGGGAAGTAGAAAGACCCTGCAGTTAGGGGAAGGGGAAGACCTGAGCTCCACTCCCCAGCTCAAACCCAAACCCTCTGAGTGACCTTGGCCTGTGGCTTTTCTCTGGTGTAACATGAAAACGATAACATGGGTCTTGGGAGCGGGACAGGCAGTGGAAGAACCAATAAGATCAAGGGTTGAATTCATTCTTTTCAAAGGGCTCTGCTGGAGTTAGGCCCCTCCAGCCGGGCTTTGGCTCCTTAGGGCTTGGCCTTGGGCTTGGTGACTCCACCCTTTCCAGCTGCCCAGCTGGCCCTCAAAATTGGGGAGCTGGAAGCCAAAGCAAGAAGGGCTTGCAGTCAGAGTGGTGTTGTCAGATGGGTGATCAGGGGTAGAGGGATGGCAGGGGTGGTTCGAGGCCCTTCTGATAAGCCAGAGGCTACAGTACCTCCAGGAGATCTGCCATAGGGAAGCACGTGTGTGCTTCCTTCAGGGTTATTGGGCTGAATTCAAAACTTTGTCATCAGCCCTGGTTCTGGGACTTGGAATCCTGTGGGAAGGTGAACTTGGGGCTACTGACAGGGCTGCCATGACCCACAGGAGGTAGAATGCCTAATGCTTTGAAATTATACAAATGCTGTTCCTCTGGGAGGGGTTGTATCATTAAGGTTATTTACGTGGGAAACATAGGCAGGCCAGGGCAGAAGAGCAATGGCTGGGTCTGGAGGCAGCAACGAAGGCTGTGAGATCTGTAATAATAGTGCTGAGGACTGACTGGCGCCTCCCCCGTGTCTCTGTCTCCACCAACTCAAGCGGACTTCCTTCCCAGGAGGCCTGCAAGGAAGGTGTGTTGAGCCCCCTTTAACAGACGAGGAACCTGAGACTGAGGGGTGAAGTGACTCAGGGCACACAAGTAAGTGGCAGAGCTGAGAGTTGCCCTCAGCCCTGTCTCCATCTATGACCCATAATCTTTCCATTGATCCGCACTGGAGAGCACCCTGGGAACCGGGGTACTCCCACAGTGGAGGGGCACTGCTTGGAAGCCTGGGTTTTGGGGTGCAGGGGAAGTCCATGAAGGGGCGTACTCGTCTGTGGAGAGTGTTAAGCCCATTGGCAGACCTGGCCCCTTGGTACTCAGTGTATTATTCACTAGCAACCCGCACCCCTGCTCCCCAGCCCGAACCCCTCTGTGTCTCCCTCCTCCTGCTGAAACCAGTGTGGCTGCAGCTTAAGCCAGCTCAGAGGATTAAGTAAAGTCCCCACCCTTAACCCTATCCTCTCTCACCTTGCCGGCCCTTTGCAGACTGGACTAGGTGTTCTGGGGGTGGTGTGGGGAGCAGGAGGGATGCATGTGGGAGGAGAGGGGCTGGGGCGGGGGCAGTGCTGCTGCTGACAAGCCTGCTGGAAGGGGCCCCTCTACAAGTCCTAGAGGAGACACAGTGCTCTAGGAGTCTGAAGGCCTGACCTCTAGCCCTAGCTGGGCCACTAACACATGCTGTGTGACCTTGGGCCAGTTACTTCCATCTCTGGCCTCTGTTGTCCTACCTGTAAAATACAGTACTTGGTTCTGAGGATCTCTAGGGTCCATTCTGCTGAACCTTGGGACAGCTTCAGCTCTGGAAAGGAAGTCAGTTCTGACTGAGATTGGGGGCCTCTTTGCTCTTGGGGGTCTGTTTGCAGTACAGACACAAAGAAGAACCTTAAAGGGTGTCTGGGAGGTAGGAATCACTGCCTATAAACTGGGGGTGGTAGGCAGGGGAGGGAGGTGGGGTAGAAGGTGAGGTTATGGGACATGTCCAGGGCCTCAGTCCTTGCTGCTCTTCCTGTGGGCGAAGGGTCACAGACTAGGCCCCAGTTTCCTGCCCTGTAGACCCATGCCCTGTGGGTTTTGGGAGAGGCCCATATGGTTGGAGAGACAGTGTCCTCCTGGAACCGATGGCATAGTACAGAGCAGCAAGGCAGAAAGTGCATGAGTGGGACCTGGGGGAGAGGGTCCAGTAGGGGCTGTAGTAGTCAGGAAGGGCTCCATGGATGAGGTGAGGCTCCAGGCAGGCCTTGAACGACCAGAAGGATATGATGAGGGAGGGCATTACTGGAAGAGGGAGTAGCGTGTGTGAAGCCCTGTGACTAGCAGCCATCCTGTGTTGGATGGCGTCTGGCAAAGCAGATAAAAGCATGGCTTGTGGCATCATTTTGGCCTGGGTAGGAGTCCCTGCTTTGCTACTTTTTGCCTAATGCCTTTGGGCAACGTACTTCCTCAGTCCCTAAAATGGAGATGTTCACACCTACCCTGGACATTGCTGCAAGGCGTGAAGGAGAAAGTGCACGTAAATGACAGCAACTTCTCCACCACCATGAGCACTATGGCCACCACCACCATCACCACCACATGAACATCACCAAATGACCACCACCACGGCCACCACCACCACCTCGGCCACCACCACCTCGGCCACCACCACCACAGCCACCACCACCACGGCCACCATCATAGCCACCACCACCACCACCACCACAGCCACCATCATAGCCACCACCACCACCACCACCACAGCCACCATCATAGCCACCACCACGGCCACCATCATAGCCACCACCACCACCACCATCATAGCCACCACCACCACCACCATGGCCATCACCATAGCCACCACCACGGCCACCATCATAGCCACCACCACCACCACAGCCACCATCATAGCCACCACCACCACCACCACCATGACCACCACCATAGCCACCACCACGGCCACCATTATAGCTACCACCACCACCACCACCACGGCCACCACCGCCACCACCACCACCACCACCACGGCCACCATCATAGCCACCACCACCACCACGGCCACCACCACCGCCACCACCACGGCCACCATCATAGCCACCACCACCACCACCATGGCCACCACCACCACCTCGGCCACCACCACCTCAGCCACCACCACCACAGCCACCACCACCACGGCCACCATCATAGCCACCACCACGGCCACCATCATAGCCACCACCACCACCACCATCATAGCCACCACCACCACCACCATGGCCATCACCATAGCCACCACCACGGCCACCATCATAGCCACCACCACCACCACAGCCACCATCATAGCCACCACCACCACCACCACCATGACCACCACCATAGCCACCACCAAGGCCACCATTATAGCTACCACCACCACCACGGCCACCACCGCCACCACCACCACCACCACCACGGCCACCACCGCCACCACCACCGCCACCACCACGGCCACCATCATAGCCACCACCACCACCACCATGGCCACCACCACCACCACCACCATGGCCACCATCATAGCCACCACTGCCAGAACATCACCACGTGAACAGCACTACCACCACTACCATGATTGCTTCTCCTAGATTGCAACCGTCTGACCTGCTGGTGCTTTTCCTGGTTATGTTCTTTAAAAATCTATTTTATTGTATTATTTTAATAAGCTTTCTTAATCCTTTTATGCAACGAGAAGGGGAAGAAAAAAAAAAAAGAGAGCAGAGGAAAGGACCAGGTGCAGATTCCCAAACCGTGAACACCCACGGGAAGTCGAGGCCCAGTCTCCTGCCAGTCTTAACCCCGCATCCTTCCACAGGGCAAGTCAGAGCTAAGGAAGTAAGGCTGCTTTCCCCACTAACAAGTAGCCCCGGATCTTACCTTTCAAGTTCTTGTGCCTGCTTGATTTTTCTGTCTCTCTTCCACCTCAGTCATGTGCCACACTATCATTTCCCCAGTTCTAAATACCTGTTTCTAAACCGCTGTCGACTGGGGAAATAGATCAAAGTGGGTTAGAACCGTGTGTAAAGTACAAGTTAACGGACTTTGGAGCATTCTCTTAGGAGAAATGCCTGTGAGCTGTGACTTGGCAACCTCTTGTTTGCTGCTCAGAGGCCCTACGGAATGACTCCCAGCTGTGACCAGAGGTGGGGTTTCTAGGTAAGGGGTGGTGGCTTGTAGTGACCGGGCTCCCCTGTTCCCAGTGAGCCCCATTAAGTTAGATGCTAGTGAGCTGGGTGCTTTTCCAGGCTAGCTCAGAGGTCAGCGGCCCAGGACAGAGCATCCTGAGCAGCAGGAATGCCTGCTGCGCTTTAGAAGGACCGGGGGCAAAAATGTGGGCGGAGAGAAGACCCCGGATGCCAGCATCCCCATCCCCACCAAGCAGGCCTGGGGGCAGCGTGGTCAGCCGCACCTGGCCTCTCTTGGTGCGGGTCAGCCTTCTCTGTCTGCCCCAGCCCCGGCAGGGCTCGGCTCGCTGGTGGGAGCCCCGGCCCCTGCTGCGTGCAGTTGGACTGAGCATGTTGTTGCCCTGCCCAGGTAAGAGCAGGCCTGCGTTTGGTGAAGACCGTGTGTCTCCAGGGCACCAGCAGAGTGACTCATAACCAGAAAACCAAATCAGTTGCTGTTGAGTTGATTCCGACTCTTGGCAACCCCATGTGTGCAGAGTACAACTGGAGTCCATAGAGTTTTCATAGGGCTGTGACCTTCTGGAAGCAGATCACCAGGCCTTTCTTCCGAGGCACCTTTGGGTGGGTCCAAATGTCCAATCTTTTGGTTAGAAGCTGAGCACTTAACCGTTTGTGCTGCCCAGGGACTCCAGAATGACTCATAAGAGAACAGAATGTTTGTATAATCAAACCATCCAATCCTCTCCTTTGGCAAATGAGAGGCCTGAGGCTCAGGGAGCAGAAGCCATGACTTGACCAGTCACCCAGTAAGTTTGAGGCATGGAGGGACCGGAACCTGGGTCATTGCTCTTTCCATCTGGCTACCTGTGGAGGAGACTGCAGCAGGCTGCATGGGGCAGGTGTTCTGCATCACCGCTGCCTGTACTGCTGGTGTCGGAGTTTCCCTCTGCTGGGCAGCCTCTACCCTCAGAGAGAGTGTTGGAAGTCAAGATCTGTGGGAGTCCTTAATACACCCAGAGTCAGGATGGTGAAGATGAAATTTCAGGACCCTTCTGCCTCCAACTCCCTGACCCAGAATCCAGCCTACCCAGGAGATGCCTGTAGTCCCAGACATCCCACTTCTAGTGCCTCTTTCCTGTCTGACTCTCACTGGGACAGGAGGTGAGGGAGCCAGCATCTCATGGAGCCTCAGTTAAAAGGCTGAGAGGTCCCACCACAGACCCAGCTCCCAGACGCTGGGGGGCTCTGCCTCCTCTGTCCCCCAAGCTTTTATGCCTCCTAGTTTTTTTGTTTTTTTTTTTTTAAGATGTGTGGCTAGTTTTTTTAAGGTGTGTGGCTAGGCAGCTGGGCGGTACAAACGGTTAAGTGCCCAGCTACTAGCTGAAAGGTTGGTGGTCTGAACCCACCCAGAGGTACCTCGAAAGTAAAGCCTGGTAATCTGCTCCTGAAGGGTCACAGCCTTGAAAACCCTATGGAAAGGTTCTCCTGTGCACACATGGGGTTGCTATGAGTCACAATTGACTAGAGGGCAACTAATGTCAGTAACAACAAGGTGTGTGGCTGACATTCATTCATTCAGCCAGCACCCACCGAGTACCTACTTGGGTCAGGCCTGGTGCTAGGCATTAAAAAAAAAAAAAAAAAGGCATTAGGGACACAAAACACATAAGCCACAGTCCCCACCTTCAGGACCCTAAAGGAGGCAGATACAGAAGCCGATGTGCCGATGTTGCTGAGTTAGGAGTCTTGAGGTCCCGTGTGCACGAGCCAGGAGAGGTCTGTCTTGCCTGCATACTGTAAGTGCTCAGTAAATACAAGCTCTTTCCCTCCTTATTAACTCTCTCTCTGCTCAATGAAATGCTCTCCAGAAAAGCTCTGGCCGGTTGCTTTATTTCTGAGTGTGCCCTGAAGCGACGTGTACCTTTGCCCCGGGGCCTTGCCACCTTCCCATCTATAGCATCTTTTGGAAGCATCTGAGAAGGAGTGTGCAGCTTCCAGGGCCCCTGAGTGACCCCCGCTGTGGAGTCAGAGCAGACTTGAATGCAGCCGGTTTGGGAGCGTGGACACTGTCTGGGCTGATGGCCTGGCAGCAACAGACCCTGGCAGGCCAGCGATGGAGTGAGTTTTTCCACTTCTCTACCAGGTCTGCGAGCCTGGAGCAGACATGGCCTCAGCTGGCGGCGGCGGCAGTGCCGGAGTCTTGGCTCCTGGCACGGGGGCAGCCCAGACTCTGATTTGGATACGCCTGGCCACAGAATTTGTCTAGTGTCCAGCAGCTGAGAGGACGCGCACATTCCCTCTGTGCCCGTCCCCCTTTCCTTCCCCTCTCTTGATCAGCACCGCCCTGTTTCCCTTCGTTTTCCTGTGGACCTGCAGGCTCCGGCCCAGGCCCTGGGAAGCCTGGAGCAGCTGGTGTGGAGCAGGCCTCACCAGGGAGGACAGATGCAAATCCAGTGGCTTCCACATGAAAAGAAGCTGTTTAGAATGAGCATCTCTTTTGTGGGCTTGGAGTGTGGGACCAGCTGCGCAGCGGGCAGAAATGGGGTGGGGGTGGGGGAGTGGGTAAGGAGCCACCGCCCACCCTTTCTCACCCTCCTCCTCCTCACCCTGCAGAGGCCCCTGCGGGGACTTTGTAATTGGTTTCTGCCTGGCACTCTTGTTCCAATTAATTAACGCAGCAATGGGAGCCGCTCACGTTTGCCCAGGACTGGCCTGTTTACAGAATGCACACACGCTGCTCTACTGAATCCATTCAGTGATCCCATGGTGGAAAGGGCTCCCCATATTTACGGAAGAATAAAGAGAGAGTCTCTGAGTGGACAGATGGCCGCACTGTAGTCACACAGCTCCTGTGGGTCAGAGCTGGGACACACACCTGCATCTTCTGACTGTGGGCCAGAACCTACTGAATACGATCCCATCGTCAGCCACGTCCCGTGAAGATCCTTTATCATCATCATCCCCATAATAACAGTTGTTAAGCAGGCAATCAGCACGCATGATCGAATTTGCTCTCTACAACCATGGGGCAGATTCTATCAATCGCATTTCCCAGAGGAGGAAACTGAGACTTAGCAAGGGTAGGTGAATTGCCCAAGATCACACATTTAGTGGCTGGGGAGGGAGGATTTGTACCTGGGTTAACTGCAAAAAAATCCTTTGCTCTCAAGTCGAACCTGATCCCCTGTGTGGCAGAGTAGAACAGCTCATAGGGTCTTTGTGGCTGTAATCTTTATGGAAGCAGGTCACTACACCTTCCTCCTGCCGCACCACTGGGTGAATTTGAACCACTAACTTTTAGGTCAGTGGTCAAGCACAAACCAGGGCCATGAATTCATTATACTTCCTGGCCTCTTGCCCTGATGCTCAGTCCTGCTCTGCCTCCCTTCTCCCAAGGTGAGGGCTCCTGTCTGCTGTGTCTGTGACCCTGGCCCTTCAGGTGACACAGTGGATGTGTCCTGCTTAGATATCCTCACGGCCTTTGCTGGAGCAGGAACCATGTAAATCACTTGGGGGAGGGTGCTGGGTGAGGAGGGTGCCTGACGTCAGACCGGGCTGCTTAGGCAGGGTGGGCAGCCCAGGGGCAGAACAGGCTGTGGTGGAGACAGGGCCTCCTTTTCCATGCCCACGAAGCTACCTCTGTGCAGGGAACATGGGTCCCGGATCCAGGCTTGCAGTTCTTACCAGAAGTGGGCTTGTCCAGAGAAGACCCCTGATTACCAAGGGTTGCCAGTGGCTGACAGTGCTGGCTTTGGACTCAGACAGATGGAGCTTTGTGATTTCCTTGCTCTGTGTTCTTGGGCAAGTTGCCTAACTTCTCTGAACATCTGTTTCCCAGTCCATGAATTGGGATTGATAACACTAGTTGCCAGCCAATCGATCACGACTCCTGTGACCCCATGTGTATCAGAGGACAGCAGCGCTCCAGGGGGCTTTCCAGAACTGATTTTTCAGAAGTACATAGGTCGCCAGAACTTTCTTCCAAGGTCCTTCTGGGTAGACTTGAACCTTCAACCTTTTGGTTAGCAGCCAAGCTTGTTAACTATTTATACCACCCAGGGACTCCAGGATTGATAATAAAACCAAAAAACCAAACCTGTTGCCGTGGAATCAATTCCGACGCAGGGACCGTACCTCACGGGATTGTTGTACCCATTAAATCAGCGGAGCCATGGGCAGCGCTTATCACGTGCTGAGCAGTTGGTGTTAGCTATTACTGTTGTGAAGACAGAACACTAAAAGCGTAATCTATGCTTGTGATGGGTATCCTGGGGGTTAGGAAATGAGGAGTGTGGGGAACTCCAGGAATAATAGCAGGGACCTGACCTAGTCAGGGGGTCAGGAGGTGACTTTCGAGCTGAGTCACGATGGACGAGTAGGAGGTAGCGGGTGAAAGGAGGGGAGCCGAGGGGAGGGTAGCAGGCAGAGCACAGCAGGTACAAAGGTGTGGAGTCGAAACAACACATCACGAGGGCTCCCTGCAGGACCTGAACATGGTGTGTACATTACTCACTTAGTGCTCAGAGCGACTTCGTGGACTAGGTTACTGCTGTTATTCCTACCTTATGGGTGAGGCAGTGGGCAGAGGGGCCAAGGTCAAGTAACCTGTAAGCGGTCTCCCAGTGAGACAGCCAGGAGCCTGACCCAGATGGGGACTCCTGACTCTGGCCCTCTTTCCTGCCCTCCTCCCTGCTGCTTTGTGGTGGGGAGGGAGCTTCCTGAACTGACCTGGCAAGAGGGGCAAGAAATGTCCCGCCCAGAGCCTCCCTGGGCCAAGTGAGGGAGGGCAGGGGTCCTCCTGGCTCACAGGCAGCTCTGGGAGGGGTCATTTATTTTTCCAAAAGGAAATTTTGCCATGGCAGGAAAATTTGCACCTAAGTTTTCACTGGGCCCAACAATGACCATTTTGGTTTTTTGAATCTTTCTGCTTATCTGGCTTGGGCTTGATCTTTAAGGTAAAACTATAGAAATATGTATATATATCGATATATACTTTGTGTGTGTGTGTATATATACATATATATGTATATGGAAACCCTGGTGGTTCAGTGGTTTAGAGCACAGCTGTTAACCAAAAGGTTGACAGTTGGAATCCGCCAGCACTCCTGGGAAACTCTGTGGGGCAGTTCTACGGTCCTGTAGGGTTGATATGAGTCGGAATCAACTCAATGGCAACAGGCACTTCTCACTTATTGACTATCTTGTCCGACATTTCTCATTTATGGTAATAGTAAAAAAAATCTACTATCCGACTATTTTTTACATTAAGGACTTAACGCCTGGCAGTTACAAACGCAGAGGCGCAGGCGAGAGTAACACTGGCTGTGATGGGACATATAAGGCCAACTTAAGTTTTTGACTTCTCGGGTTTCTTGGGCTGCCGGTGCCCCACTTATAGTACATGCTGCCATCTGATTTCTGGGAAACGCAAGTCCCGCTTACATTTCACATGATGCCGATTTTGTAATAACGACCTGATCTTTGGAACCTACCCATATCCATGAGTGAGGAGTGGGTGTACTTATATGTACATGTATGTGTATAAACAGACATACATACCCACGTGTACACACATACACATGTACATACATATATATAAATAAGTATGTATATATTTTTATTTTTACACATATATATTTACATATTCATGTAAAATAGTTTATATTACATATATTTTTATGTATTTTTTAATGTTTGTTTCATGTCTGCCTTCCCCAGGCTCGGAGATGGTGGCCATTTTACCTGATGCTCATACCACAGACTTTTATACTTAGTGAGCCCCTGTGTGCAGGGTCAAATTACCCAGGAAGCAGGGTAAGCACGGGCTTACTTGTGCTTACTTATCTGTAGTGAACAATTCCACATGGGGCTTAGACCTGCCTCTCCTTTGGCGTATGGAGAGGAGTATCCTTACTGACCTGAGGTGCTTGTAGCAAATCGTTTAAACACCTTGAATTTGGCTTCAGAACTAGCAGTTTTGTGACCCGGGTCCTGGCGGAATCTCCAGGACCTGGAACAGCTGATGGAAAGAAAGATATTGGTGGGAGGGGACAAAGAGATATATTCCTGGATTGTTGTTTAACTTCATGAAGAAAATAACTTTTATGCCTGCAGACTGCCAGGTGAAAGATCAGTTTACAGGAATGCACGGGGGAGTTTGGGATTCCCAGAAATTTGGAATTCTGGGAAAGGGGATTTCTGCATACCTAGGGGTCATCCGATAACTTTTCATTATCACACATCTGTCTTCTCAAGGCCCTGAGTTGGCCTTCCTGCCTTAGTCATTATAATATCCAGAACGAACTCAAGTTGTTGTGGATTGAGGCTGCCGTGGCTTCACCGGCCTTTTCAGGGTTCAGGGCCTGGGTTAATCTCCTGTAGCTGCCGGTCTCCGTGGTACCAACCAACAGGTGAAGGCCGTGCCTGTTGTTTGCTGTTTCCTGAGCATAAGCCTGGATTCTCTAATTGTGAGCTTGCTGTGGCCAGGGATGACATCTGATTCTATCTTCACGAAGGAGCCCTGGTGGTGCAGTGGTTAAGTGCTCAGCTGCTAACTGAAAGGTTGGCAGTTCAAACCCACTTGCCACTCCACACGAGAAAGATGTGACAATATGCTTCCGTAAAGATTATAGAATCGACTCGATGGCAACAGGTATATTTTCCACTCACCCCACTGCCATCAAGTCAATTCCAACTCACAGCGACCCTGGAGAACAGAGTAGAACTGTCCCATAGGGTGTCCAAGACTGTATTCTTTACAGAAGCAGACTGCTATGTTTTTCTCCTGTGGAGTGGCTGGTGGGTTCGAACCACTGATCTTTCAGTTAGTAGCCAAGGGCTTAACCACTGCACCACCAGGGCACCTGTATTTTCCACAGCACTCAGCAAAGGGCTGTGCATGTCAATATAATTGTGGTATAGACTTTTGGTTACCAGGTGTAGACATACAAGAGTGGATAGGATTTGAAGCAAGCCTAAAATATTTCCTGGCTGTTGCTGTCTGGGCTAAATTCTTATTCTTGTAGAAACATGACTATTAGAGCCAGGAGGGACTGCAGAGGTGTCGTGGATTCCCCCATCTTACAGGGGAGAAAACTGAGGCCCCAGGAGGCTTGCCCGAGGGGACGTGGCTGAGTATTGGTGAGCACCCCCGCCCCGCCCGCCCCACTCCTGTTAATGATGGTCTCAGGTTGAATGGGTTTTAATTCAGTTGGTTTTTCTAGATTTGTGGTAGCTGTCGGATGTCTGGCAGGCCAAGGACTGATTCAAAAGTGGGGGTCGAGAGACAGTTCCAGAAAGGCAATTTGAGGACTTAGCCTAGGTGGGAGGGGGCACCTGAATGGATAGCTTGGCTCCCCAAGTGACCAGCCAGGAGGACTAGTCAGGGGCCTGGTCAGAGCTGTGGCGGAGGCCAGAGGAGCAACTTCTGAGGCCCTTTCTGGGCTGTGATCCCCGAAATCTGGCAGCTGCGTGTGGACTGGGCTCTCACTCCTGGAAGCTGGCTGTCCTGGCACTCTGGGCTGCGGCAAGCGTTTACTCCTTTGTTTTTCTGAAACCATTAGAAGGGCCGCTGGGCTGGGAGCCTGGGTTGCTAAGCGCTGCTCTCTGGCCAGACCTTATCACTCCTGCTTGAGAAGTCTCCCTGCAGTTTTCCCTGAAACTCTGGCTTGGCGGGAGGGAGGGAGAGAGAGAGGGGGCTCAGGAGCCACAAACAAAGCTGCCCGCCTGCGACTGCAGGAGAACTGGAATGCTTGAGTGGGCTTGGGAGCGCCAAACCCTGTGGGCTTTTGCTTTAGAAAAGCAGCGGGACAGCGGAGCTGCTCAGCCTGCCCCCAGGCCTTGCACTGCACAGCCTTTACCTTGTATCTCTGCACTCTGCTGCTATCCCCACTTTACAGGTAGGGAAACTGAGGCTTAGAGAGGGTGGCTCTCGCCCTGGTTCATACAGCAGTAAACGGATGACTTGGACTTGATCCTGGTATGTCTGACTGCACAGCCACGCAGGCACTCAGAAGCTTAGCAGCCTGGCTGACGATGCTGTATGATTTTTTTTTTAAAGAATGTCCTCGCAAATCACTGTGCCTAAAGTCCCACTGTTAAAATTCAGTTTGTTGGGAGCTTTTTTTTTTTTTTTTCCAGTTGCCATTGAATTGATTCTGACTCATGCCGACCCCATGTGTTTCAGAGGAGAACTGTGTTCCACAGGGTTTTAGATGTTATTAAAATATAAGTTCCCCTGGGAGAGGGGGACAATGCCTTACTGGGCTCCCTACCACCCTGGCTGCCGGTGTCCTGACTACTGCCCACCCTCCCCCCCTCACCCTTGGCCCAATAAAACCAAGCCCTAGATTTATGTAAGAAACTTTTGCTGAGCGCTTGCGTGCCTGGTCATAGGCTGGGGTCACTGACGGTACAGGCCTAAACCAAAGCAGGCCCCCTCCTCAGGGGAATCCCAGTCTGTGGGGAGACCCTTGGGCTGCAGGGATTTGAAGAAGGGAGGCTGAGGGGCAGGGCCATGGGAAGGCAGTGGTAGGGAGCTTGCACACAGAATTAAGATGCTCTCAGGAAGGGGCGGGGGGGTCAGGGAAGGTTTCTGGAGGAGAGAGCTGAGCTCAGGCTTCGAGGATGAGTAGGCAGCGACAGATGAAGAGGAGGGAAGGCATTCCAGGTAGAGGGAGCAGGGTGAGTAAAGGCGTAGAATGGGGCTACTGTTTGGCTTATTCTAGGAGAAGCAAGAGCTTGGTGCTGCTGGGCTGGGAGGGGTGGGGGCAGTAAGTGGAAACCAGGCTGGGGAGACAGGTGGGAGCCATGGGGAGCTTTGAATGCCAAGCCAAGGAAAGAGCTTGAGCTTCATCCTGTGATAGCATTGGGGTCCCTAGAGGGGTTTTCAGCAGAGGGTGACACAATTAGATTTGCGCTTGCGTTAGTCCACCTGACCCGTGTTGCCACAGAGACGGGGGGCGGTGTGTGGGAATTTACAAAGCAGGTGTGTGATGAGGTGGGGTAGGGGGTTCCCCGGATTCCAGCCCAGATTCCCTGCAGGTACCTCCCTGCTGCTGGGGCCGTTGGTGGCTGCCTGTGCCTGCTTCGGCAGGAGAGCCCTTCTTTGAGGAAATCCTATGCAGCTTTCAGTGGTTACCTGGGGTGAGGTGTTGTATTATCTGCTATAGGGCAAGAGAGAACCTTTTGGAGTGATGGTTTTACGTGGATGGATACATGTATAAAAATGTATCAAACTGAACACTAAAGATGTATGTACTGTAGGCACGTTGTATATATTTTACACCTTAATTTAAAAAAACGGAAAAAAGATCTTTTCTAGTTTTTTGGTGCCAGCTCCACCTCTCTCCATGCTGTCATATGTTCATTCGCTCTACATATACTGTGCTCCAGGCAGTACAGGCATACAGACGGGAGGGGATGCAGATGTGTGCACCGTGGTGGTGGTGGGAGCTCAGAGGTGCAGAGCTTTCGGTGGCTCCCCATCACCCACAGTGGTGGTTCTCAACCCAGCTGCAAGTCACCTGGGAGAGTGTTGGCAGGAGCAGTTCCTGGCCAGTGGTGACAGCGAGTGATGACGGTGCTCAGGGAGGAGAGGGGGGATCATTGTGCATAGAATGGTCAGGGATGGCTTCCTGGAGGAGGTGGCCCATGAGCATGCTAAGTAGGGCAAGAGAAGGGGAGAGGAGAAAGGCAAAGATGTATGTAGGAAAGGAAGGGCTCATTTGGGGGAAAGGGAGGAACCAGGAGAACTGGAGTGTGGAGTGTGACCTGAGATGCAGAGGAAGATGTGGTCGGGGAGCTGGGGTGGAGCTAGATTGGGAAGGACAGGAAATGACAGTCTGAGAAGTCAGAATCCTGTTGGCAGTGGGGAGCCATTGAATGTTCCAGATCCAAGAATAATGCACTCCATAAACATTTGGCTGAATAAACAGAAGGAGCGTTTGGGGAAGATTTAGAGGGAATTGGCTCACTGTGTTGCCGGGGTTTCCAGCCAGAACTCTATTCCGCCTGTTCTTGGAGGCTCTGTAGCCTCTTCTCTGTAGGCGGTGACTGTCTGTGCAGGAACCTGGTGTCCCCTGTGCTGTGGTCTTGGGGTAGCAGCGATTGAAGCATCCCCAAAAACAACAGACGTGGAGCAGACCCATTTCCTCCCATTTCTAGGAACAGCAAGCAGTGGGGGGTGGAAGCTTCTGGTAAAAAGGGCTTCCGCTCTCCAACTCTCACCAGGCCCCCCCAGCCCAGGCGAGCAGCCTCCGCAGGAAGGTATCTGTGTGTCTCCCATGCCTGCTGGTCACTGAGGTGCCAAGGAAAAGGAGGTAGCCTTCCCGGGATAGAGGAGCCCCTGTTTCTGAGTAGCCAGCTGCAGATCAGAGGCAGATCTGTTTCTTAGTCTCCTTAAATGTTTATGCAGGAAGATGAGGAAGGGGCTCTGTTTGTGGAATACATCCTCCAGGGAAAAAGCCACAGGGAATAGGCCACTTCCCGTGTCCGTGTCTGGGAGCCAGGGAGCAGAGATGGAATTTCCTTGGAGACGGAAGAGGGCGAGATGTCTGGAGGGGATCTCTCCCCTCCAGTCACAGGAAAGAATTTCAGCACATACTTTCTTGCCTACTCCAAATAATTGCAACTAAAATCAGCCTAGTTTTATTTTGAGTTCTATCTCTAATATGCTGTGTAACTTTGGGGAAGTTACTTAACCTCTCTGGGCTTTATTTCCAACTCTGAAAAGAGGGAGACATCAATCCAATTCTGTCTGCCCCATGGTAGTGTTTGAAGAGTCAAGTGAACTATGAAGTGGGCTTGCTCTGAGGCCATGGAAAGGGTGTAGGAACATTGCACTGTGCGGAGGTCCCAGCTGTGTTGTGTTCAAGGCTAAAGAACTGGCCAGGGAGAGACTGAGGGCGCCTGGCTTTGCAGAGTGGACAACCCAGCAGGAAGCCTCAGCTGTGACCTATGGGGTCAGGCCAGAAAGGGCCTGTTAGAGTTCTCCTGTCCCACCCTGGCTCAGGGACTGGGACAAAGGGGGCCCATCCCTCCTGCCTCCTCGTGCTAAGCCCTGCTGTCCCTGAGAATGCTGGCAGGATTTCCTCCCAGGAAGGGGGCTCGGGGTCCAGTTTATATCCCTTGGAAGTCACAGGCACCGAGGAGCAAGGAAGCACTTCAGCCTGGCAATAGGACCAGCTTGTCTGCAGATGTGAAAGCCTGTGGCTCCGTGCTTGAGCCATGTGGTGGGCCCCAGATCATCTGCTATCCATGCCCTGAACCAGGCCCTGCCCTCCATCCAGCCCCTCAGGTCGGGCTTCAGGGGCTTCTCCTGGGGCTGGAGCTCTGTTCCTGCTGCCCACCGCCGCCTTGCAAGCGCTAACAGGTAATATCAGTCATCGCCATGAGAACAATCCAAATCTTAACGCAAAACTACCATCCATTAAGCACCTGCTCCATGCCAGGTGCTGCTCTGACTAAGAGAACACCGAGGAGAACAATTTTCCTGGCCTTTAAGGGAACTGAATCCTGCCTAGGAGGCAGACACGCAAACAAATAATGATGAAGTGATTGGATCGGCTGATTCAGGCTTGGACTGGGAAAAACTTCAGAGAGGAGGAGGTGCTTGACGTTAACATTGAAAGATAAGTAGGGTGTCTTTGAAAGGAGAGTGGGAGAGGGAGGTCTAGCATGAATAAAGACAAGGGCTCTGTGAAGCTCCGGGAGTGTTCCAGAGCCTCCAGGTTGTCTGGTGAGGTTTGAGAGTTGGCACTTGGGGCAGTGGCAGGGGGTGGGGGCTGGAGTCCCTGGGTAACGCAAATGGTTACCACTGTCGGCTGCTAACCGAAAGGCTGTACGTTCAAGTCCACCTAGAAGCACCTCAGAAGAAAGGCCTGGCAATCTACTTCTGAAAAACCAGCCATGAAAACCCTGTGGAGCACAGTTCTACTCTGATAACCATGGGGTTGCATGAGTCAGAGTTGACTCGATGGCCACTGTTTTTTTTTTTTTTTTAGGGGGTGGGGTCAGGGCTAGAGGTGAGGTTGTAAGAGGGAGGCCTGGCTGGTTGTGTACAAGTGTTGTTCCTGGGCCTGTGGACTTCATTCTAGGGACAAGGTGGTGTCAATAAAGAGTTTTTAATAGGAAAGAGATATGATCAAGGGGTTCGATTCCACGACAATAAATATTCATCCAGCATGTCCTGTGCCAGCCAATGTTCCAGCCAATGGGGACACATAAGCATTAAAAAAAAAAAAAAAAAGGTTGCTGTCCAGTCGATTCTGACTCGTAGTGACCCTATAGGACAGAGTAGAACTGCCCTATAGAGTTTCCAAAGAGCACCTGGTGGATTCGAACTGCCGACATTTTGGTTAGCAGCCGTAGCTCTTAACCATTGCGCCACCAGGGTTTCCATACATCAGCATTTGGGGCCAAAATAGGAAGTCCCTGCCCTCAAGGGACAGGCATTTGAATGTGGGGGGACAGGACAGAAAACAAATGCATTAACATTTTGACACTGGTCAGGAGGTGGTAAATGCTGTAAGAAAAATGCAGCAGGCTCTGGATTGGCCCCATAGACCCTGTCACATCCCCTTACCCTCTCACAGGTGCTCCGAACTAGGTTGTGTCCTCCTGCGGGGCCAGCAGGACTGGGCGGAAGCCGTCAGGGGCCGCCCTCCCCTGCCTGCCTCACCTCCCATCCAACCTCATTAGTATTTTGAGCAGAAGCATATTTATTTTTTTCCTGCAGGGAATTGGTGCCCTGCTCATTTCAAATGGAGCAAAACCAAAGAGCAATTAAGAGGCCAGCCTTGTTGGGTCAAGGAGATACGGGAGAGAAGCAGCTTTGGCATGGCATGGCCTGGCTTGGGAGGAGCAGGAGGTGGGGAGATGCTGTGGGATTTAAATTCGCCAGTAAGGAGTATTCCTGATTAGATAGGCACCACAGCTAATGTTTAGAGTGCTTATGGTCTCCCAGGGACTGTGCAAAATGCTTTATCTGCGTGTCATATAATCCCGACAGTGGCCCCCAAGGCACAGGGCCCTGGGTTCTACTCTTTTCTCCATTTTGCATGTGAAGAAACTGAGGCTCAGGGGTTAAGGAATGTGCCCAAGGTCACAGTGCTAGTAGGCAATGAAGCCAGGGTTCTATCCCAGCCCTGATGCCCTTAACCACCTGGCTGTTCCGCATTTCAAAAGCATTGCATTTAGCCAGTAGCTTCTGCCTCAGTTCTGTTCCCTTTCATTAAGAACAAACATGAAAATTGTCTACTTTGAGCCTTGTGCTCTTTTAAGAACTATCTATAGGGGATCAATTTGACAACAGCAACTGGAAAGATTAGATAGGAACGTTAGGGAGCAGTGAGGTTGTGCTGATGGGGGAGGAACAACTCAGAAAGGAGGGTGAGAATGGTTGCATGACTTGAAGAATGTAATCCCTGTGACTGAATTGTCCATGTGGAAACTCCTGAATTGGTGTATGATTTCCTGTGTATATTCTCAACCACAACAAAATAAGTAAAATGAAAAATTAAAACAAACAACAAACTACCAAACAAACCAAAAAGCCCTCTGTTGCCATGGTTCTTGGAGGCGTCACTGGAGTTACCGTGGCGAACAAGGGCAGGGAGGAAGCATGGGCACACTTTTGGGCTGTGGCCCTGTCCCTGTCTCTCTCCCGGGGTCTGCACAGTTAGACCCATTGCTCTTGGAGGGTTCGGAGGCAGCGGACCAGTTAGGAAGCCATGGTGGTGGTGCAGGTCAGAGACCTGGTTGGGTGGGTGGAAGAGGCGGGCTGGAGGGGAGGGGAGGGGGGGACCACGTGGTGAGATGAAGTTTTTGGAAGTTGTTGAGTTGGTGGAGGTGGGCACCAGGTAGAAGGTAGTCAAGGCTTCTTCCCACAAGGTTGAGGGTGATGGCGAGCCCAGGAGGACGCAGCTCTGGTCAGTCGATCTTTGTCCCAGATTTAGGCCACTCCCCAAGCCCCATCTCCTACCTTGAACGTGTACACGGGTCTGAGAGATTTTTCAGAGAGCAGACCCTGTGGAAGCTCGGTGCCTCGGGCTCTGCAGGCAGCTCCAGAGGAAGAGCAGTGGCTCCCTGGGAACTGAACTGGGTTCCTGGCTCAAACTGATAGTGGTTTTAACGTTGTTAACCCCTCCTAGAACTGGTGTGGAAACCCTGGTGGTAGTGTGTGTGTGTGTGCGCGTGCGCGCACGTGCGCATGTGCGCACAAACTGGAAGTTTTTTGGTTTCTGCTTCTTTAGCACGCACCGTCAGAGATTTCTGCTAATAACCAACAAAACCAGAACAGTCTCCTGGAAAAAATTGGTCAAAGGGCGGTCAGTGGTCCAGTTTTTCGCTGGTGAGCCAGCCTGCTTTCTAAAACAGCATCATCTTTAGAGAAGCTTGGAGCCCTGGTGGTGCAGTGCCTAAGCACTCAGCTGCTAACTGAAAAGTTAGTGGTTCAAACCCACCAGCTGCTCCATGGCAGTCTGCTTCTGTAAAGATTTCAGCCTTGGAAACCCTATGGGAAAGTTCTACTCTGTCCTATGGGGTAGTGATGAGTCAGTTGACTTGATGGCAATGGATTTGGTTTGGGTTTGGTTTAGAGAAGCGGGGGGGGGGTTGGTGCCCTAGAGAGGCAAGTCCCTGGTGGGTGTGCTGGGGCAGTTTATCCTCATACCTTCTAGGTTGCTTGTCCTTAGACCTCCATCTTCCCCTGGAGCCCACCAGGCCGGGATCACCCTCTGCAGGGTCTTCTCTCCCCAGTTACTTACCTCTGACTTTTAACTCTATTGAAAACCTTACTTTCTTCCATCCCTCCCCCCTCTTTGCTTGGCTCTTCGCTGGGCACCAGGGGGCTAATCTGCTAAACTGATCTGTGTTCAGAACACTGAAGGAGGGGGAGGATTGTGGCTAAAAGAAATGATTCTCTCCTGATCTGCTTCCAGAGGCCTGGAAGAGTGACTCTGTTCAAAGGAAGCTGGCGGGGGGTGGGGGGGGGCGATGGAAGGAGGGGGCCTAGGGCAGGGTGAGCCTGTCCTTGGTACAGGGATTGTACCTGTGGAGACTGCATGCCCCACCTAGGTGGCAATAGTGTTTGGGTTCACTCTGACCAGTCCACTCAGACTGGCATCGAAGCCCTCTCTCTCTCTGGCCACCAGTTGCTGGCAAGGGATTTTCCCTTCCTCGATAAGCAAACAAATAGCCCTTCACATAAAAAACTAATAATCCTTTTTTTTTTTTTTTAACACACACACAGACAGAGATCACCCCAAATGCCAGTGGCTTAAGTGCTTTTTGTTTTGCAAATTTTTCTAAAATGAGGACAGTGCATTCCTCTTTGATGACTGGGCTCAAGTGTCACCTCCTCCAGGAAGTCTCCCTGGAAGGTTTGTCTCTCCCTGTCCTGTTCTGCCACTGTGCCTGACCTCTGGCCAGACCCTGCCCTCCAGCCCCATTGGTCAGCTTACTGCCCTTAAACTCAACTTGTGCTTCTTTGTTCCCTCTCCACTTGAAAGGCCTCCTGATCCTTGCTTTCAAGACCCCACCAAATGCCACCTCCTCCACGGAGCCCCCTCTGGTGTCTCTGTGCTCTAAACTCCACCCTTCTCAAAGCACTGCCATGTTGAGAGGGCTGTAGCTCAAGTGTCTTATCTCCCTGCCAGAAGGCACAGCTGACCTGCGTGGGAAGCAGCACGTGATACCACCGTGACTGGCCCTGCAGACCTTCAATTAGAGGTTTTCAAATGACGTATTTGTACTTTTTGCATGAACATGGAATCTATTCTGGGGGGGGCAGCATAGCTTCAGCCCTGTGAGATGTGTTTGTTGGCACATTCATCAGCAGGGTGCAGAATAAAACTCCCCATCCCATCCCCAAGGGGCCTGGGACAGATATAGGGAGCTTGTATTTCCTCTCTCCCACCCCCACAGTGGCTCAGACGGAGGCTGTCCTGCCCTTGAAGAATTCTAAAGGAGGGGGGGACATGCTCCCCAGTGCCTCTCAGACCTGCTCAAGAGAGGCGGCGGCGGCCTGGTGACCCTGTGACAGCAGCGTGCCCTCGTGGCTCTGCCCTCCCCTGGGAGGCTGCCGTATGCTTTCCGGATGTCCGGGTCTCATTATGCTCCGACTCAAAATTTCATCTTGTTTAATTGTGCTCAAGGCCTGACTGAATGCAGTGACAATTAGCCAGGGCTCTGTGGGCCCCGAGTCTCCATGGCAATGGAGGATGCCTTGGAGATTGGCTTGGAGGTTCCCCTCCTGCTCCTCATGGACTGCTGCTACTGCCCCTGCTGCTTTTCAGAGGCCCCCTCCACAGCATTCCCAGGACCCCTGTGGTGTAGCCCCTAACCCATCCCAGAACTGCAAGGTAAAGGGTCCTCACAAATGATCCCACAGCCTCGTTGCTGGCCAGGGGTTTCCCCTTTCTCCACAAACCAACCAACCAACAGTCCTTCACATAAAAACAAAATAATCTTTTTCTTTTAACACATACACACACAACATACCAAATTCCAGTGATTCAAGTGCTGTTTGTTTTGCAGCTCTTTCTAAAATGGGGAGATTGTGCTCTTTCTGTGGCTGGGCTAAAGCATCCCCTCCTCCAGGAAGCCTTCCTGGAAGGTCTGTCTCTCCCAGACCTGTTCTGCCACTGTGCTTGGTGCATGCCATTGGGACATTTTCCAGCACGGTCTGCCCAGGAGTGGACTTCACACAATGAGTGTGCACCAGGCTCCCTCCCTACCAGGCAACAAGCTCCTCCAGCCTGGGCAGCCTACTACCTTCCCCTTGGGAGCCTCAGACCTGGGCCCCACAAGGGCTCAGTCAGGGGAGGAAGGGTCTTTGCCAGCAGCTCTGTCTGACCTGGATCCCACCCCCAGGACCCTAGCCTGGGAGCTTCAGGGGCCTTCCTGGGACAGAGTGCCCAGTGGCCAGCCTATGATTGCAGACGCAAGGGTGCGGGCACTTGGGCTTCCCCTCCTGGGGAGGAAAGGGGTGCCCTAAAACTGAGCCATCGGGAAGGAGTAGAGAAGAAAAGGAGACTTGAAGAAATAGACATGGCGAGTGTGCTGGGGGGGCAGCCCTTGCCCAGCCCCTGCCTCTTGGCTGCTGGGCCCAGGCCCCTGGCCTTCAGCCCACAACCTGTGTGTCTTTGGGAGAGGATGACGGAGAGCTGCAGACCCAACAACTTCTCCTACATGCACCACACCTCCCTTCTCAGCTGTCCTGCTGATTCTCAGTCTCTGGGAGTGATCTGGAGAGAAAGGAATGTGTGCGTGCGTGCGTGCGTGGGGAGGGGGTGGTGCCTGTCTGACTGTAATTAAAAGGGACAGGACCCCCCCCCTTGGGGGAATTTGAGGCAGTGGTGCCTCCTGTGTGGTGTGTGAGGTGTGTGTGTGTGTCCCAGCAGAGGGGGTTGGGGTGGCACGCAGGTGTGTGGGTGTGTGAGTGGCTGACAGACACAAGTAGAGATTTGCAGGTCTATCTGGAAGGCTGAGTTCTCCCCGCACTCCTCCACACCCACTCACTTTAACGCAGCAAACGGTGGAGCAGAGCTGTGAGCTGAGCCCTGCTGCAGACCCTGGGAGGTAGAGATGGGCAAGATACTGCCCCTGGCCTTCTGGAGTCGGGGCACTGAGGTGGTGGGTGCCCTGTCCCTGCCTGCCACTGATCCTTCATTCAGCCAGCATCTCCTGAGCGCTGCCAGCGTGCCGCAACACTTGGTAGGTGCTGGTGGTGATGTTCGTTGCCATTGAGTCAGCTCTGATTCATGGCAATCCCACGTGGAACAGGACAAAATGTTACCAGATCCTGTGCCATCTTCCTGATCACTGGTATGTTTTGGTTCATTGCGGCGGCCCCTGTGTATTTTGAGTGACTTCCAGCCTAAGGGGGGGGTCATCTTCCAGCACTATGTCAGACAATGTTCTGCTGTGATCCATAAGGCTTTTGTTGTCTACTTTTCAGAATTGGATTGCTGGGTCTTTCTTCCCAGTCTTTCTTAGTCTGGAAACCCTGCTAAAACCTACCCACCATGGGTGACCCTGCTGGTATTTGAAATAGTGGTGGCATAGCTTCCAGTATCACAGCCACATGAAAGCCACCACAGTACAACAAACTGACAGACGGGTGGTGGTTCTGGTAGGTACTGAGGGTGAAATGGTGAATGTGGTAGAGATCCCAGCCCACTTGGAGCTTACGGTCAAAGGCAGTTTAGGGGCGGGGAAGGCAGAGCCTGACAGTGCACTGCGTGGTGAATGCCTGGCCGAGGGAAGCACAGACGAGGTACAGTCAATACAGTTGAGGGGACTCTGGGAGGCTTTCCTGAGGAAGTGGCATTGAAGCAGAGGAAGGCTTGGCCAAGTGAGCCACTGGGAAGAGCGACGAGGTCGAGGGAACAGGGGTGAGTGGCAAAGGCCCAGAGAAGAGTATCAGAAAGCTTGAGGAGCAGAAAGAAGTGAGCACAGCCAGAACGTAGATGTGCCATGGCCAGGCCCAGGCCATGACGGGCCACCATCGTCCAATTTGCAAGGACCGTAGACCTGATCCTGAGAATTGGCGGGGTGTGTGTGTGTGAAGGAACCATTTACTGGCTTACACTGGGGAGTAACACGAAATTACTTAATGTTTTAAGATGACCACTCTGGCATGTGGTTTTTTTAGATTAAAAAATAAAAATTCAGACTGCTGACCTTTTGGTTAGCAGCCGCGCTCTTAACCACTGCACCACCAGGGCTCCAAGTTCTGTGTCTACACCAAATCAAACTTTTTGCTGCCGTGTCTATTCCGGTCCCTAGTTTATGGCATTGCCAGAGCCATGCTTTCTCCAGAGGCTCTAAGGGAAGATCCTTGTCCCTTCCAGCTTCTGGTTGCCGCAGGCATTTCTTGGCCTAGAAATGTGTCTTCACATGGCCATCTTTCCTCTGTCTCCCTGTGTCTCTTTTCCTCTTTTATAAGGATGCTGCTCAGATTGGATTAGGAAGGACCCTACTCGGGTATGACCTCATGTTAATTTAACTGATAACTTCTCCAGACACCTTATTTCCAAGCAGGGTCGCATTCACAGGTACCAGGGGCTAGGACTTCAACATGAATTTGGGAGGGGGGGCACAATTCAATCCATAGCATGTATCTTTTTTTATGATTAAAAAATAAAAATAAAATAAATAATAAATAAAATAAAAAAATAAAAATTCTAAAATTTTTTAAGGTCACTGTGCTGTGGAGAAAGCAATAGCAGGGAGACGATTGAAGTGACTAGAATATTTGGACCTGCCCAAATTAGGGTCTGCCCCCCCCGCCACCCCGGCCATACACATGCATTTTACCTAGATGTTTTAATTCGTCTTGGTATGGACATTTCAGGCCACTAAGAGTAAAACTCCTTGGAAACTCTGTGGGGCAGTTCTACTCTGGCCTGTAGGGTCTCTATGAATCAGAATCGACTCGATGGCATTGGTTTTAAGAGTAAAATGTGGAGCTCTGGTGGCACAGTGGTTAAGTGCTCAGCTGCTAACCAAAAGGTCAGAGGTTTGAACCTACCAGTAACTCCACAAAGATTACAGCCTAGGAAACTCTATGAGGCAGTTCTACTCTGTCACATGGGGTCTGTATGAGTGGAAATAGATTCAACGGCACCTAAAAACAACAAGAGCAAGATCCCAAAAAAGAGCTCTCGCCATGCCTTTTAATCCGCGTCATATACCACCGAGCAGGCTCCCTGTTGTATACCACTGAGCAGGCTCCCTGTCACATACCACTGAGCAGGCTCCCCGTCCTATACCACTGAGCAGGCTCCCCGTCCTATACCATTGAGCAGGCTACAGCTATAATCTCCGTGCTGCCTGGGCTCTGACAGCCCTGGTTGGTGGGAGCCCCCTGGCTTTCCCTGCTATGGTGTTTCCTCCTTTGGTAATCCCGCTGGGGTAGGGATACTAGGTGTGAGGTGCCTGCCAGATTCATAGTTCTTACTTCAGTGAAGTTCAGTGAGACAAACAACACCCACCTTCTTTCTTCCTGAGGACGTCAAGAGGCAATTCTGTTTTCTGATAGAAATGTTCAGTGGAAGCAAGCCTGTTTCCTGGGCAAAGCGGGACTGCTTGTAGGAATCTTGCAGACACACGTTTGTGTCCCTTGTTGGCACATGTGTGATTTTATTTTCTAGGAGGGGACATACAGTTCTGCAATCCCTTGCCTAGAAACAGCTGCCACGTTAGATTAACACCATCTGTTTCCCGTGAGCAGGAGGGTGTTAAGGAGCCCCCTGCCCAATAGGGGGGTTGTCAAGGGTCTGTTAAGATAGGAGGTGAGAGACATTGGTGGCCTGAGGTTGGGGAGTACAACGGGAAGAGGAAGAAGGGGGCAGGGTGGCTGTGTTTTGATGCAGGATTGTTTGCCGTGTCTTGCGCACCGTCGAAGCCACAGTGCCTAGCTCATACTAAAACCAGGTGCTGTTGAGTCGATTCTGTCTCATGGCGACCCCAAGTGTGTGTCAGAGTAGAACTGTGCTCCATGGGATTTTTAGTGGCTAATTTTTTTGTGATCTACTGGTCACCATGGAAACCCTGGTAGCATAGTGGCTAAATGCTATGGCTGCCAACCAAAAGATTGGCAGTTCGAATCCACCAGGGGCTCCTTGGAAACTCTACAGAGCAGTTCTACTCTGTCCTGTAGGGTCGCTATGAGTCGGAATATACTCCATGGCAATGGAGGAACTGATTGCCAGGCCTTGCTTCTGAAGCATCTCTAGGTGGACTCAAACCTCCAAACTTTTGGTTAGCAGCTGAAAGTTTGCATCGCACAGGAACTCCTGGCTCATACCAGATGCTTACTAAATAGTTGTTGGATGACTGAGTGGCTGACCAAATGAATGAATGAATGAATGGGAGAGTATGCACAGATGAGTGAAAGAACCTGTAATGTCCAAAGAATCATAATCTAGCAAGAAAAAGCCTTGTTGATAATGCTCACATGAGGCGTGACTGAAGAAAAGACTTCGTGGAGGGTGAGCTGTAGAGACAATGCAGGCTCATCTGGCAAATGGCAGGGAGTCTGCGTTTCTCAGGCAGAGTTAGGGTGACACAGGAACACTGGATCTAGAGAGGGAGGTCAAAGGGACAGAACCCAGGGAGGGCAGTGCAGCGCCCTAGAATCCGAAGGGCAGTTGACCTCCTTGGGAAGCTCATATTAGAACGTGTGCACCCAGGAGATGCAGAGAAGAGCTGGGCTGGGGGGTCAGACTGCCAGGTCCAAATCCTGCCCTTTCCACTCTCTCACTGGGAGAACCTGGATACGTTTTAAATTCCTCAGTTTCCTTATCTGTAAATAGGGGTGATAATAGTTGCTGCCCATAGAAAGATTGTGAGCATCAAATGCGTTTTATGTAAGTAAAGCGCTTGGCATTAAGCCTGGCATATGGTAATTCTTCAGCAACCATGAGCAGCCTCTCCTCAATCTTATTCTTCTTCTCTTCAGTTTAATCACTCTGGATGCCGCCTCCTCAAAACATGTGTTCCAGGGCCTTGCCATTGCCCAGAACATTCTAGAACCTCCTTGAGAACAGCTTTCAGTACCAGTTTCTAAGGTTGCACAGGAAATCAGCTTGGCACTTTACAGCCAAACATTTAGGAACCCAAACAGTCTTACCCATCCTGAATGCCCAAGCTTGTGCCTGAAGGACTTTGATTATGGCAAAGGAAATAAGCTCTGTTCATGAAGGGCAATGATATTCTGGTGCTGAGGATGGCCCTAAGAATGCCCCCTGACTCCTTAGAGGGATTTCGCACTAGGAGTTTAAAAGTTTTTTTTTTTTTTAAAGTGACTGATCGCAACAAAGTGGCTAGGATAAGCGCGTGACCTCCCCAGCGGACCATTCTGGAAAGGCCAGGACCCTCTGTATGTGTTGTTCGTTGCCGTTGAGCCGGTCCTGACTCACGGCAGCCTTAGACCTTGTGTGTAACAGGATGAGACACCGCACGGTGCTGCATCAACTCCATGTCCATTGGTACGCAGTACTTGAATCCCTCGTTGCGGCTGTTGTGTCCGTCCAGCTCCTTGAGGGTTTCCCTCATTTTTGCTGACCCTCTGCTTTACCAAGCACAACGTCCTTTTCTAGCAATCGGTCTTTCCTGATGATGTGTCCAAAGTGAGCAAGCCAAAGTCTTACCATCCCGACTTCTAAGAATCATTCTAGTTGCATTTCTTTCCAGACTGACTTACTCATCTTTCTGATAGCCCGCAGTATATTCAATGTTCTTCGCCAATACGACAATTCAAATGCATCAATTCTATATAAAAGTTGTGATTAAAAACAACCACCTCCATGTCTGTATAAATTCAGCCCAACTGCCTCATCCTAGCATTCCAGCAATCAGGAAGTCTTCTGGGAACCTGTGTAAAAGTAGGATTACAGGGACTTCTGTTTTATATTTTGTATACTTTTCTATGTTTGTCTTTCTACGAAGTGCACTGATTACTTTGATGATTAGGAGAAAATTAAGCAAATAAAAGCCTTTAAAAAAAGAAAAAGAAATCTCCAAGCCCCTAGTTCCCCAAACTGTACGTCGTCATGTGGCGTATTCCAAAGTTGGATAAACCATTAGTCAAGTCACATAAAGTCAAGCCACATCACCCTTTTGGAGAGCAATTTGGCAACATGTAACATAAGCCATAAAAATCTCCGTATCCCGTGATCTAGTAATCCCACTTCTGGGAACTTGTCCAAAGGAAAAACCCAAACCCCGGGAAAAGGCTGTCTGCATCAGGATGGTCATCACGGCATTATTTATAATCACTAAAAATTAGAAGCAAAGTAAAGATCTAACAACGTGGAACTGGATCAGTAAATTAGACGGCATGCACTCAATGAACATTCAACAGCCGTTAAAAATTATAATGCCGAGATGATAATGGCAGTGTGGAAAAATGCTCACGCTAAGTGAAGAAGGCAGGAGGCAAACTTGGATGCACACCGTGATGACAGCTGTGTAACAGTCCTTTAGAAAATACAGAGGCTCCGAGAAATGGAAATGGAAGGGAGGAGGAGGAGAGAAAACATGTCCGTATCCTCCCCAGCAGACCACTCTAGAAAGGCCGGGAGCCTCTATGTATGTTGTTAGTTGCCGTTGAGCCGTTGAGAACAGCTCCATGGAGGTTTTTTTTGGTCTGTTTGTTTTGTTTGATTGTGGTGAAAGTATTCCGTAGGGTTTTCAGTGGCTGATTTTTTGGAAGTAGATTGCCAGACCTTTTTTCCGAGGCACCTCTGGGTATACATGATGCTCCAGCCTTTCAGTTAGCAGCTTGCACCACTAACAGCCTCAGGGTCTGGCAGCGTGGCTGTGCCCAGCTCTGGGGTCTGTGGGGTCTAGAACTCAGCTGATGGTTCCCTCACTGCCCGGCCCATGGCTGCTATGTTCTGTTCCGCTGCACTGAATGGAGTAGTTGTTGACTGGCCACTTTCCTTAAAGCGAGCAGTTTCCATACCCCAAATTCTGGCACATGGTCTGACAGGATTCCAGAGACCATGTAGAAAATGCAGCTTGGATATAGAAATGCTGGAATGACTAGGGGGGTTTGGTAGCTCCTGGATAGGATGGCACAGAGTACTTGAAACTGGGACAGAGAAATCTGGAACATAACTGAGCACAGAATTCTGTTTTTTTTCTCTGATATCTCCAGTCAGCCTCTGCTGACTGCCAGAGGGTAAGTTTCTTTCTTCCTTTTTGGTAAATCTATAGCTAATAAAACGTTTGCCATTTTAACCGTTTTCAAGTGTACAGTTCCGCGACATTAATTATGTCCATCGTGTTGTCCAACCATCACCATGGTTTTTTCTATAGAGGGTAAGTTTCTTAGGCACAGAGGGGTGGGTGTGGAAAGCATTTTCAGTGTCACCTGGGACCACTGGCACAGGGCAGGGCACTGTGGTCAGTACGTCCTCCACTGACATGATTGATTTGGGGCAGGGAAGGGGTGAGCCCCTGAGCAGTGTCCCAAGCTGGAAGGCACTGCAAGAGGGAGCCTTCCCCAAATGTCCCCAAGTCTCTCCCGGCCTTCTCCCTGGTTTGCCAGTATTGGGACAGATAGAGGGCGTCTGAGCAGTCAGAGAGGCTAGCAGTGGGCTCCAGGTGGGGGCTGGAGTGCTAGGGGACAAAGAAGTTCCTCATTTAGGGTCTCTAAGATCACCTTTTTGGAGCCCTGGTGGCATAGTGGTTAAGAGCTCGGCTGCTAACCAAGAGGTTGGCAGTTCGAATCCACCAGCCACTCCTTGGAAACTGTCTTAGTCATCTAGTGCTGCTATAACAGAAATACCACAAGTGGCTGGGTTTAACAAAGAGAAATTTATTCCCTCACAGTCAAGTAGGCAACAAGTCTAAATTCAGGGCATCATCTTCTGGGGAAGGTCCTTGTCATCATCAGTCTTCCCTTGGTCTGGGAGCATCTCAGGGCAGGAACCTCAGGTCCAAAGGACATGTTCTGCTCCTGGCGCTGCTTTCTTGGTGGTGTGAGGTCCCCTTGTCTCTCTGCTGGCTTCTTTCTTTTATATCTTAAAAGAGATTGGCTTAAGACACTATCTGATTTTGTAGAGCTCATCAATGCAGCCGCCACTAATCCATCATATTGCATCATAGTGATGGGACTTACAACACACAGGGAAGTCACATCAGAAGATAAAACGATAGGCAATCATACAAGACAATAATGACCTAACCAAGTTGACAGATATTTTGGGGGGACACAATTCAATCCATGACATCCCACCCTTTGGCCCCCCCAAATTCATTCATGTCCTTGCCACATGTAAAACATATTCACCCCATCCTATCATAGCAAAAGTTTTAACTCCAAGTCCAAAATCCAAAAATTCTTCTCCATCTGTGAAATCTAGAATACAAGTTATCTGCTTCCAAAGTATAATAGCAGAACAAGCCCAAGCTAGACATTTCCAGTACAAATGGGAGAAAATGGCAAGAAAGAGTGCACACCAGGCACCAAGCTAGTTAGCAGAACACATTACAAAGGAATCATGACATAGCCAAGCTGATAGATATTTTTGGGGGACATAATTCAACCCATGACAGAAACCCTATGGGGCAGTGCTACTCTGTTCTATCGGGTCTCTATGAAGTCAGAATCGGCTCGACAACAGCGGATTTTGGGAGATCACCTTTCCACTTCAAGGAACTTCTTTTTTGGCACCTAAAATAGGGAGGGAATCCCTGAGCGGTACAAAAAGTTACCACACTTGGCTCCTAACCAAAAGGTTGGAGGTTTGAGTCCATCCAGACATGCCTTGGAAGAAAGGGCTGGTGATCTACTTCTTAAAAATCAACCATTGAAAACCCTATGGAACGCAGCTCTACTCTGACCCACATGGGGTCACCATGAGTAGTAGTCAACTCAGTGGGAACTGGTTGGTTAAAATGGGGAGAAGAGTCCATGGAACCTTCCATGAGTAGGGGTCTGTGGAGGCTGGGGTTCTTCAGGGACTTGGGGCCACCTTGTCTCCTCTCTGCACTGGGAGGTCGAGCCCTGACACGTGATAACTTCTCAAGGCCTGGCCTGAGGCAGAGGGAAGACAAGACGAGGGGCTTAGAAGGTGGAAAGAAGGGCAGGAAAGGAAGGGCGCGTACAGTTATAGAGCACTGAGGTGCTGGGCACTTTATATGCATCATCTTGTTTATTCTATACAAGAACCCTGAGGTTGGTGTTACCGTGATTCCAGCTTTACAAATAAGGGTAACTGAGGCCCATAGAGGTTAGGGGACTTCCCCCAAGTCACACAGCTGACCTTAACCCTGTGTTCTTCCCACTGTGTCATACTCGGAGATAGGAAGGGGAAAAGTGAGATGGTGTTATGTGGACATTACCCAGCAGAGTCAGGGGACTGGGAAACAGACTCCTGTGTTTATTTATTCAAAATTCAGCAGCCAACCATGGAGTGAGCACAGGAAGGGGGTGCAATCAGGGAAAGGGGAAATATTAAAAACACGCCTGATCCCTGCCCTTGAGAACTTACAATGCAGTTGGAAAGAGATACGAAAACGTGAGACAGCTAAAACCAGGACAAGATATCACTGCATGCTCTGTGGTGATGTGGTATAAGGAGCAAGAGAAGAGAGAGCCCTGGGCAGGGAGGCAGTCAAGGAAGGCTTCCTGAAGAAGGTGGCTCTTGTGCAGAGATTAGATACAGTGGAAGATTTGTGTTTATGGAAAGACAAACTAGGGGCTTCTAAAGAGAAGGGAGGGTGAGCAGGGTGTTCATTAAGGGGTGTCCTTGGGATCAGCACTTGTGGGAGGGCGGGGGAGGAAGCAGGACTGAGCAGAGAGAGACGTTGAGCTGCCACAGGCCCCACAACAGCCTCGGCTGATCCAGCTGGGAGCTCTAGAGCTAAGTGACCCGTCCGAGCTCTCCTGGGGTCGATGGAGATGGCCAGGCCTCTGTATTCCCTCTTCCACCAGCCATTGGATGTGGACTACCTCAGGAAGGCTGAGACATCTCTCCACAGCTTCCCAGCAGCCAGGACAAGACTTTTGTTGATGGGGCATCTGGGTGGCACATCACAGTGTCCACTACAGAGGGATGCAGGTCTTGGAAGAACTCAGAGTACTCAGGAGTCTGTTGGCAGTGGGCTGAAATGGGATCTAAAGAAACATGGACGGCGGGGCAGGAAGATCATTCCGTGGCTGAGTTGGGCCCAGATCTTTGCATTCTCCTTCATCCCATAAACCCATTGCCATCGAATCGATTCCGAGCAGAGCGATCATACAGGTCAGAGTAGAATTGCCCCATAGGGTTTCCAAGACTAATCTTTACAGAAGCAGACTGCCATATCTTTCTTCTGTGGAGCAGCTGGTGGGCTTGAACCGCTAACCTTTCATTTAACAGCTGAGCACTTAACCACTGTGCCACCAGGGCTCCTTTATTCTCCCTTATATTTATTCACTCACTTAACCTGTGTTTATCGAGTAATTAATTTTGTGCTGCGAGGTAAACCAAAAACCAAACCCACTGCTGTTAAGTCAATTCCGACTCACAGCGACCCTGTAAGACAGAGTAGAACCCGCCCCCATAGGGTTTCCAAGGCTGTAATCTTTACAAAAGCAGACTGCCACATCTTTCTCCTGCAGAACAGCTGGTAGATTCGAACCCTTGACCTTTGGGTTAGCAGCCGAGCGCTTTAACCACTACAGCACCAGGGCTGTATGCACTGCTAGGTATTGGGGATCTATTGGTGGATAAAAACAGACACCAAGGCTTACCATAGAGTGAGGAGCAGACCTTAATTAGAAAATCACATATGTCCAAAAAGAAGTATTTGAAAGGCCTCAGCCTACACAAGTGTGCCATTTAAATAAGATTCTATGTTTTAATTCCCCAAGGAGACTCTAAAAAGAAATTTCAGACAGGTTCCCATCACCCTTTGGGAACTCAAAATATCCAGTGATACAGCAGAGAAAAGCCCCAGGGCTAGCCCAGGCAGACATTTCTTTTCTCCTCAAAATATGGAAATTTGATCAAAGCTCTGCAAGAGTTTGACAGAAAAAAAAAGTTGGGGCGGAGTTATAACCATCGGCTAATGGGGCCTGAGGGCCCTTGGGTTGCACGGGCTATCTCAAATGAGCCTTTTCACCAACCCGTAAACAAGCAAGGGGTGGGGAAGGAGGGAATAAAAGGAGCATTTGCCCAGCAACTACTATGCCAGGCAGCTTACCAGGCTCTTCTCTGCCCAAATTCCATTTAACCTTCACAGTATGCAACTTCACTTCACAGTCAAGGGCACAGAGTCTCAGGGGGGTGAACTTACATGCGTAAGGTAACCTGACAGGTAAATGAAGAGCCAGGTCTCAGTCCATAGCGACCCTAGAGAACTGAGTAGAACCCATAGGGTTCCCAAGGAGCAGCTGGTGGATTCGAACTGCCAATGTTTTGGTGAGCGGCCATAGCTCTTAGCCACTGCGCCACCCAGGCTCCATCTGCCTCTAGGGCTAGCATTTTCTGTCCCTTGGGTCTAGGCAACCAAAACCAAACCTGGTGGCTTGACCAGGGCTACCACAGGCCCAGAGCTGGGAAGACAGAGACAGTCTTCCTCTGTGCTTGGCTGGGCGGTGACCTCAGGGTGAAGTGATCAAGGAATGGCCTCCTGTGGCTGGCTGCCACGACCAGACCTGAGGGATGGAGGTTGCATTTTCCAGGCCTTCTGGGAAAGGACCAGCAAGGCGATTCTCCCTCCCCCATGCTCCGGAAGAGTGTGGCCTTAAGGACAACTCCCCTGGCTGGGCCAATCAGTGTCTGCAGGCCAGCTGGGCTGGTACAGTACAGCTCTCTCCCCACAAAGCCCCTGGCCGCCTTCCTGGTACTGCTCTGTGTGTGCGCTGAGGGGTGTTTTGGTTTTTTAAGGATTTCGCTCTTTATGCAGTAAAAAGATTTGTTTGGTGTGAGGTCTGTGGGTCAGGGAACGCGCTCCCCTCTTCCTCCCAGGCCCTCCTCTCCTAGGGAGGGAACTCCCCCAGGGAACCAGAATTCCTGACTCCTGAATGGTTGGAGCCTCAGGGCTTTGTTCTCTGCCCCTCCCCTGCCAGACCCCAATGCCATTTCTCAGGCCTCCCACAGCTGGTTTCCTGGGGGGTGGGGGGCGGCTTCAGAGGGGCACTTGGGATTCTTCATCATTATCATTGTCTTCATCTTCATCCTGTCCCCTTGTGTCCAGTGTTCCAGCCCTCCATTGATCCTTTTAACAAGCATTTACTAAAACTCCCGCTCAATGCCAGGGAGGGGGAGAGAGAACGAACTCACACCTGTCCTTAAGGGGCAAAAACCAAAAACTAAATAGTGACCCTGTAGGACAGAGTAGAACTGCCACATAAAATTTCTAAGGAGTGGCTGATGGATTCAGACTGCCCACCTTTTGGTTAGCAGCCATAGCTCTTAACCACTGCGCCACCAGGGCTCCATCCTTAAGGGGAAGCACCTCCACCTGGGGAGCCAAGGAATGGTTAAGGGAGGAGGCAGCATTTGAACAGGGCCTTGGGGGATGGCTGGGACAGAGAGAGGGAAAAGAAATTCCAGGGGCAGGAGCAGCAGGAGCCTGGGGCCTGGTAAGGACCACCAAGGCCAAGTGCAGTCTCCCAGTGGGGCATATTTCCTGTCAAGAAGTTTCTCCCCATCCCACAGTGTTCCCTCTCTGAGACTTCTAGGGCAGAGGGTAGAAGAATCTGGCGAACTGAGTCTCACCAGGCTGTTACGAGCTGTCCTCTCCCTAAACCCACTGCCGTGGAGTGGACCCTGACTCTTGGTGACCCCATGTGTGTCAGAGTAGAACTGTGCGCCATAGGGTTTTCAATGGCTGAACTTTTGGAAGTAGATCTCCAGGCTTTTCTTCTGTGGCACCTCTGGGTGGGCTCGAACCTCCAGCCTTTCAGGCTAGTGGCGAGTGCGTTAACCCTTTGCACCACCCAGAGACTCTTCACACTCCAGTGATCTGAATTTAAGAAGGCGGCTCTAGGACAGAGAACCCGTTCATGGCCCATGTCGAGAGTCTAGGAGTGAAGTAACAAAGGTCTTAACCAGAGTTCAGTGGAAGGAGTATCTTTGAGTTCCTAGGCAGGGGCCTTGTCTCCCTCATCCTTGGGGCCTGACACAAAACCAAACGCGCTGCCATCGAGTTGATTCTGACTTATGTAATATTTACAGAAGCAGATTGCCTGGCCTTTCTTCCGTGCTGCCATCCAAAGACCTTCCCTGACACAAAGGAGGTGCTTAATAAACATTGCTGAGCTTGACTTCCACCAGTTTCCTTGGAGTTGGTGAAGTAGAAGAGGTTCCCATCTTCTCTTTGCTGCTGGTCTCCCATTGTTTTCCAGTCCGGGTTCCTTGCCCTCTGCTCCACCACTACCATTGTCTCCACAAAACGTCCTGCAGTTTAACCCAACCAAACCATAAGAGCCCCTGATGAGAAGCTGCATTTCACCTGGCAGAGCAACATGGCCTCTGGGCTTGTTGCCGGCTGTGATGGCAGCCGGGTGGAATGGGGTGGGAGCCATGCACTGTCTTGACCCAGAACCCCAGTGAATCATCCAGGTTGGCCAGCTGGCCCATCCCTAGGAGGCCCCCTAATTGTGCAACCAGCCCTCACCTCCACCTCCAAGATTCATGGTGGAAACCTGGCCAGAGACTCAGGCACAGAGAATAAATGGATGACACGCAGAGTCCATTTGTTATTTGGAATAAATTAGGTGAGTAGTGAGCACCTCCTAGATACTGGCACTGAGGGACGCAGAGACCTGTCAGAAGCGGACCTTGTCCTGAGGGATCCAGCTGCCCTCAGTAGAAGTGCTGCACTAGGACCCTGCAGGGTGGGGAGGAGTCTCCAGCACCTAATTTGGGCCTCTCCCAGCTCTGGTGGCATAGTGGTTAAGCACTATAGCTGCTAACCAAAGGGTCGGCAGTTCGAATCTGCCAGGTGCTCCTTGGAAACTCTGTGGGGAAGTTCTACTCCGTCCTATAGGGTCGCTATGAGTCGGAATCGACTCGACGGCACTGGGTTTGGGTTTTTTTTTTGGTTTCCCAGCTCTTAGGGTCTGCATTTGCCTTTTGACTCAGTAGAGGAAGGGCTGGAGGCTGGCTTAGGCCCTGGGATACACCCCTCCACTGCCTACCCCTTAATTTGACCTCTGAGACCCGTTGCTGCCTAGCCCTACCCATGTCCCCAGGCTGGTCCCCTGCACTGATTTCGGCGCTCCTTGGAAACTCTATGCCGCAGTTCTACTCTGTCCTATAGGGTCGCTATGAGTCGGAATCGACTTGACGGCACTGGGTTCTGGGCTGTTTCAGTAACAAACCCCTTGCTCTTTTCCTAATGGCCGATGAACTTTGCCCCTCCATTCAAGCCTTTGTTTGCGCTGTTTCCTTTACCGGATGGTGTTTCTCCCCATCCCTGCCCCCTGGTTCTGCACTCAGAGGTTGGGTCAGGCTTCAAGGCACAGCTCTTGCCAACTTTTCCACAACTCTGCCCACCTCCGTGGGCATCAGTCAGGCTTGTTCTACCTCCTGGCCTTCTGCTCAGCATTGCTGTTAGTTGTCTGGCTCAGACACTCACTAGACTGAGTTCTGGGAAAGCAAAGATGGTACTTTCTTCTTAGAGGGAAGATGAGGCATAGACTCTCAACTCAACCATTTACGGTGCTTCCATCTTGAGCAAACAACCTACCATCTCTGGACCTTGGTTTTATTGTCTGTAGAATGAAGACAAATAATAGCTGCCTCCTGGATTGTCACAGGATTAACTAATAGTAGGGTACATTTCTAGCTTCGTGCCTGACAAGTGTTAAATTGGGAAATTTTGGTTGTCCTAGTTATCTAGTGCTGCTGTTAACAGAAACACCACAATGGTTGGCTTTAACAAATGGAAATTTATTTTCTCACAGTTTAGGAGACTAGGAGTCTGAATTGAGGTTGTTGGCTCTAGGGGAAGACTTTCTATCTCTGTCAGTTTTGGGGGAAGGTCCTTTGTCTCTTTTCAGCTTCTGTTCCTTGGCTCCTTGGTGATCTTCATGTGGCATGGCGTCTGTCTTCCCCCATCTCTGCTTGCTTCATCTGCTCTTCTATATCTTAAGAGATTGACTCAGGACACACCCTACACCAATACTCCTCATTAACATGACAGATAAAACCCATTCCCAAGTGGGATTATAACCACAGCATTAAAAAAACAAACCAGAGCCTTTGCCAGGAAGTTGATTCTGAGTAGAACTGTCCCATAGGGTTTCTAAGGAGTGGCTGGTGGATTTGAACTGCTGACCTTTTGGTTAGCAGCCAAACTCTTAACCACTGTGCCACCAGGGCTCCAAACCATATAACCAAAAAAAACAAACCTGTTGCGGTCAAGTCGATTCCAACTCATAACGACCCTGTGGGACAGAGTAGAACTGCCCCATAGGGTTTCCAAGGAGCAGCTGGTAGATTCAAACTACCAACCTTTTGGTTAGCAGCTGTAGCTCTTAACCACTGCCCCACCAGGGCTCCATCACAGGTATAGGGGTTAGGATTTACAACACATTTTTGGAGGACACAATTCAGTCCATAACAGGTCCCTCCTCCCATTCTGCTTTGCAGCTGTGACAGTCTTAATGCTGTACTTTGGACCAATAATGTGTTCAGTGATTGTTGAATGAGTAAATGAGTGACTGGACTGAGCTGTACCTATTCTAGAACTGTAAGATGTTCAAACCAGAAGGGAGCTTTAAGATCATTTGGTTTACACCCTTTCTTTCTTTTTTAATTGTGGCAGCTGTATATGTAACAAAGCACTGGCCATTTCAACATTTTTTGACATGTACAATTCAGTGACATTAGTTACACTCGTCGTGTTGTATAGCCATCACCACTATCTGCTTCCTAATTTTTCCATCACCCTTAACAGAAGCTCACTGTCCCAAAGGAATGAGTCTCCCTTTTCCTCTCCCTCCGGCCCACACCTGGTAACCACTAATAAATTTTGGCTGTATGCATTTGCCTGTTCTAGATATTTCACGTAAGTAGGATCATACCATATTTGTCCTTTTGTGACTGACTTATTTCCCCCAGCATAATGTTTTCGAGGTTCATCCATGCTGTGGCGTGTATCAGAACTCCATTTCTGTTTACAGCTGAGTAATATTTCATTGGATGCACGTGTTTATCTACTCACCTCTGTTGATGGTGGTCATTTAGGCTCTTTTCACCTTTTGACTATTGTGAATACTGCTGTAGTGAACGCTGGTGTCCAAGTGTCTCTTTTGAGTCCCTGTTTTCAGTTCTCTTGGTATATACCCAGGGGTGGAATTGCTGGGTCATGCAGTAATTGTAATGTTTAACTTTTTGAAGACCAGCCAAACTGTTTTCCACAATGGCTGAGCCATTTTCCATCCACCCGCAATGGATGAGGGTTCTAACTCCTTATGTCTTTCTTTTTATATATCTGGAAACTGAATGTCAAGGAGGACGTGCAATGTACCAAGGTCATCTGGAAGAGTCATGACTCACAGAGGAAACCTTGGCCTCCTGCTCATAGTCCAATGTTGTGACTGGTCCTGAAATTTTGACTGGGTAAGAATATGGCCAGGGGAGAGCCCAGGGGCAATGTGGTTCCTTTGTCAGGATCCTATGGCTTCATGGCTCCCAAATACTTCCCCTACACACACACACACACACACCCCCACACATGTGCACACACACCGCACAGTTTTTTCCATCTCCACTTTTGTGTCCTTTCCTTTGGGGTCATCTCCCTCCTGCATTTTCTGAACCCCTCACTCCTGCA
This sequence comes from Loxodonta africana, assembly GCF_030014295.1. Taxonomy (NCBI): domain Eukaryota; kingdom Metazoa; phylum Chordata; class Mammalia; order Proboscidea; family Elephantidae; genus Loxodonta; species Loxodonta africana. Next base: position 47,293,252 of record NC_087354.1, on the reverse strand, counting down.
TGCACCGTGTGTGTTTAAGTTCTGTTCGTGGAAACCTGGTGTCAAACGAGATCCCATGTCTGCCTTCTATCCCCGAGTGTAACTTTCTCCCAGGGTCCTCTTCCAAGGAATTGGTGTTTTAAGCCAGATCTCATCTTGTAGAGTGAAATACTCTGCTCCCCAGTCAGATTTAAACTTCTGGGAGGATGGTTTGGTAGGCCAGCACCCAAGAGCCACATTATTTGGGTTTTATTTTAGGCATCAGGCCAGCCCAGAACATTCACCCTGAGAAACATAGAGTATCAGAGTGAAAATGAACCTAAGATACCATCCTATCCCTTGGCTCCAACTCACAGAGAAATGAACTAACACCTAGAGATGTCAGGTAGCTCCTTCCATCCCACACCCTGCAAACAGCCAAGGAAGTAACCCGAGAGGGAAAATAAAAGAAGTACTTAGCACAAAGCTTTACTTGTGTTAGCAAAAAATTGGAAAACATTCCACGTACTGAACAACAAAGGACAGCTAAGCCAACCAGAGGTTCATCAACTTGGGGGAATACTCTCCACCCATGGAGCATGAGTTGTGGGAACCACTCACTATATGGAAGTGTGCATCCGAAGTGAGGAGAAAGGAAGAATGCAGAATCCAGTGTAAGATGCTCACTGTGATTTTAACCTGTTCTGTTGTATATTTTTATATTTATTCTTAAAAAAATGCCTTTATCCCATTTAAAAAAACAAAACAAAACCATTGCCATCCAGTCGAATCCAACTCATAGAGCAGAGTAGAACTGCCCCACAGGGTTTCCAAGGCTGTAAATCTTTATGGAAGCAGACTGCCATGTCTTTCTGTCGCGAAGCGTCTTGTGGGTTCGAACTGCCAACCTTTTAGTTAGCAGCCAGCCAAGTGCTTAACCACTGCTCCACCAGGGCCCCTTAATAAATATAGCAGATGATTAAAACGATATATGTTCATTCTAGAAATTTTGGAAAGTCAGAAAAGTATAAAGATGGAACAAAAAATCACCCTTTAGCCTACCCTCTTTTATCTTACCATTTTGGTGTCTTCCCTTTGAATTGTTGTTTTATGAGTACATATCCTACCTTTTTCATTTAATATTATAACATTATATAAGGAACATTTCCCTCATGGTATTATTTATTACCATATTTCATTTTTTATAATATTTCACATTTTGTGATCTCGGAAATTGGGGTATATCTTCAATTTATAGCATGTCATAGTTTAAATACTACATTTTTTTTTTCTCTCTCTCAAACCAAAAACCCGTTGCTGTCGAATCAATAGCGACTCATAGCAACCCTATAGGATAGGGTGGAACTACCTTACAGGATTTCCAAGGAGCATGTGGTAGATTCGAACTGCCGACCTTTTGGCTAGCAGCCATAGCTCTTAACCACTATGCCACCAGGGTTCAGGAGAACATAAAAAAAGGTCAGTTCTATAACTGATAGGATTAGATTTGATGAAATACGGTATATGCTTCAAAAGTGTGATTTTTATGCGTTTTTAATATTATGTGAATAGAAACTCATTTTACTTTATCAACCTCTTCTATTGGACACTTAGGTGGTTCCAACTTGTTACTTTTAAGAAGCACGCCTGTACATGAAATGAGCCACATTACTTATTTTTTATTGGTGTGAATTCTCAGGAATAGATATAATGAGGCAAAACCGCTCAAGGTATTAGAGGCTTTTGATGCAGACAGCTGTAGGTGTTGATAAGAACCAGAAGTGAACACAGAGGGAGCTAGGTGGGCATTACATTTCCTGAGCTCTTATTTTCCATGAAGTTCTCTGTACATACGTATTAAATGATCACAAGAGCAGATTCAGCAGTGAACAGTGCATTTATTTATGAGGGTGTGTCTGTGTGTGCACGTGTGTGTGCGTGCATGTGTGGTGGAGGGTGCGAAGGAGAGAACAGGTGAATGAGCAATGCCCAGCACCGCAGGGAAGCCCTGGAATACTGGAACAGAGGGTGTAGGAGCGAGTGCTCAGAGGTCTGGAGTGGGGCAGGGAGCTGCTGGGTGTTAGGGAAGGTCGTTTGGTAAGTTTTTGCACACCCCTAAGTTCCTGGAAAGGAGTCCTGATGGTGCAGTGGTTAAGCACTCAGCTGCCAACTGAAAGGTTCATGGTTCTAACCCACCAGCAGCTCCGAGGGAGAAAGATGTGGCAGCCTGCTTCTGCAAAGATTACAGCCTTAGAAACCCTACGGGGCAGTTCTGCTCTGTCTTATAGGGTCACCTTGAGTTGGAATTGACTTGACAGCAACAGGTTAAGTTCTTGGGAGCTGGACTGTTCCACCAGTTGGAGCACAAAGTCTAAAACAAGAATTGTACTGAGTGAGGGCCAGGCGACCTGGCTTCAATTGCTAGCCTGCCGATAACTTCTTCTCTAAACAACGTTGAAAGTGTGACTTCCCCTCCTCACGCCTCAGTAAATGAGGGAGCAGGGCTGGATGATATTTAAGGATCCCTCTGCCTGTGCAGGTATGTAGCTTGGGAGCTCCCAGAATTTAGGGAGAGATGCGTGGTAGAAGCTGGTTCACTGCACGAGTCTATTCCCTCACCTTCCCCTCCCCTGGCAGGGGTCCACTGGTTCCTTGGGGCTTGGAACAACATTCTCAGCACGCCTCACCAACAACCAGAACATCAGAGCCATTTAACTGCCTTTGGGGGTGAGTCCCTGGGTGGTGCGAATGGTTAACAAGCTGGGCTGCTAACTGAAAGGTTGGCGGTTTGAGTCCACTCAGCAGCACCTCAAAAAATCAGCCGTTGAAAACCCTGTGGAGCTCAGTTCTGCTCTGACAGACATGGGGTCTGTGTGACTCAGAGACGACATGACAGCAACTGAGTGTTTTTTTATTTTTGGTTTGGGATTGCACAGGGTGGTACGGCCAGGTTTTAACATGACATGAAACTCCCCTTCTTAACTTCATCAAAACTCCTGATGGCCCTTCAGAGAGCTCTTTCTTTCTCATCACCCTCATGGGCACTGCTGCTTTCCTGTCTTCCCCAGGCTTTCTAAAAGAAGCAGGCAATGTAACCAGCCCCTTTTGTTTTTGGCCTAGTATACTCTTAACTATCTCCCATCTAAATCAGGGGTCATACTCCCCTGGGGATCGTGAAAGAGTGAGAAATAGCAGTTAGAAACAGTGCTTTTTGTTAGGAAATGGTCTGGGTTGCTGTAATAAAGACTCAAAATAACTGTGGCAGGAACAAAACTGAAGTTTATTTTTCTCTCAAATCATAGTCTAGATATAAGTAGTCAGGGCTGTTAAGGCAGCTTTCTTTTTCAAAGTTGTTAGAGGCCCAGGTTCCTTCTCTCTTGTTGCTCTGTTATCTAAGATGGTTCCCCACCATGTCCACTCTGTCTACCTGTGGGTAGGGGGAAAAGGGGAAGAGGAAAACTCTCCTCAGAGCTACCACATGATACTGCTGTTCACATTCTATTGACCAGAACATCATCACATGACCACACACTCAACTGCAACCAAAAAAAAACAAACCTATTGTCATCGAGTCACTTCCAACTCATAGACACCCTATAGGACAGAGTAGAACTGCCCCATAGGGTTTCTGAGGAGTGGCTGGTGAATTTGAACTGCTGACCTTTCGCTTAGCAGCCGTAGCTCACTATAACTCTCAACCACTGAGCCTCCAGGGCGCGTTTATTAACATAGCTTATAAAACTGAGGCTTACAAGCCCCAACAAAATGGGTTGAACTTGACTCCTTTTCTATCTTAGCCCTCCCGGCCTCTGTCCTTTCACTTATTCAGTGACTCTTGAAGGACCAGGCTTGAGTCCACTGGGGGGTGGGAGGCTCTCCCTGAAGGGTTGAGAACAGATCCAGAATTGCAAACCTCCCTTGGGTTCTTAAGAACCAACCTAATCCCACTGATTTTTCTATCTTAATATACAACCGAAACCAAAACCTGTTGCCGTCGATTCTGACTTACAGCAACCTTATAGGACAGAGTAGAACTGCCCCATGAGGTTTCCAAGGAGCGGCTGGTAGATTCAGACTGCCAACCTTTTTGTTAGCAGCCAAGCTCTTAACCACTGTGCCACAACCAAAGGTTGCTTACAAATATCCTCCAGAATTAAACAAGAGTTCTCAAAACATGGTATTTGTAAACCCAAATGAGCACATTCTAGGGTTTCTTCAGACCTTAAATCAGTGTTCTCCTAAGACACCTGGCTCCTTGGCAGCCCTTGGCAGTGTTGCAAGGCCCCTACAGTGTGCATCTGTAAAAAGAGCTAGAAATCCCCAAATCTGCAGCGAGGGTACTTTGCCCTCAGTGTCGTCTTGAGTTGGCTCCAGTTTCCAGGTGCAGCTATTCCTCTTTTTAACTATAAATTGCTCTGAGTTTGGCTCCATCATTATTGATTTAGTTTGTTGTGGGTTGTTTAGTTAACTGCCAGTGTGTGGGACCGTGTGTATTTGAAGCCTATAATTTTTGATTAAGCAGTGTATCTTGAAGTGTCATCTGGAGCCCACCTGCATTGGAATCTTTTGGGTGTTGTTAAAGTGCAGATTCCTGGGCTCTCACCCAGATTTCCTGAGTCTGAATCTCTGGAGGTGGGAACCTCTAAACATGTCTTTAATGTGTTTGCATGATGATCCAAAAATGAAATCTCCCAGGCCCTTATTGCTGAAGTAGCTGTACACATAATTCCCCAAATCTATTTATATAGAGATGGCTTGGGTTAACGCTCAGCTGCTAACCAAAATGTTGGCAGTTCGTGTCCACCTGTAGGCACCTTGGAAGAAAGTCTTAGTGATCTACTTCTGAAAAATCAGTCATTGAAAATCCTGTGGAGCACAGAGCTACTCTGACACACATGGAGTCATATGAATTGGAATCAACTTGAAGGCAGTGGGTTTTGGTTGCAAGTGAGTTTATATATATATATGTATATAATATTTTATTATGTTTTTGATGAAAGTTTACACAGCAAATTAGAGTCCCATTTAACGTTTTCTTTACATATCGATCAGTGACATTGGTTACATTCCTCACAATCTGTAGACATTCTCATTATTTCCATTCTAGTTGTTCCTTTTCCATTAATCTAGCTTCACTGCCCCCCCCCCCCCATCTTCTCATCTTTGGTTTAGGGCAAATGTTGACCATTTGGTCTCTTATAGATGATTTTTTACAGGAGCACAGCACTCACGGGTGATGTTTATTTTACGAGCCAATCTGTTATTTAGCTGCAAGGTGACCTCCAGGGGTGGTTTTGGAACAAAGTTGAAACTATCTCAGAACAATGTCTTGGGGGTTCCTCTAGTCTCAATTAGTCCAGTAAGTCTGGCTTTTTTTTTTTTTTTTAATTGTGCTTTAGGTGAAAGTTTATAGCTCAAGTTAGTTTCTCATTCAAAATTTTATACACATATTGTTTTGTGACATCAGTTGTAATCTCCACAATGTGACAGCACTCTCCCCCTTTCTATCCCAGGTTCTCAGTGTCCATTCTTCTAGTTTTCCTGCCCTTTCCTGCCTTCTAATCTTGCTTTCGGGCAAGAATTGCCCATTTGATCGAGTATGTTTGATTGAACTAAGAAGCACGTTAATCTGGCCTTATTAAAGAATTTGAGTTTTGTTCTACATATTTTTCCCATTCTATCCAGGGCCATCTATTGTGTTCCTGGTCAGAACGGTCGGTAGTGGTAGCCAGACACCATCTAGTTCTTCCGGTCTCAGGATAGATGAGGCCGTGGCTCATGTAGTTTCTTCTTTGAGTCTTTGGTTTCCTTCTTTCTCTTTTGCTCCAGGCAAGTAGAGACCAATTGCATCTGAGATGTGAATTTAGTCTACTTACATATCTTGCAGTATACTCTTGTGGTAAAAGAAACAGATATCTGGAATTCCCAAAACACTCAGTAAAAATACTTTGCCCTCAGTGTCATCTGGAGTTGGCACCAGCTTCCAATGGCAGCTGTTCTTGCATTTTAATTATAAGCTGCTGTGAGTTACTATGCTGTTTTATCACGTAAAATCATGCATAAGCTTCTCTTAGGAAGTGCGTGGTAGGTGATTCATACATGCCCCTCTCATTCTTTGTCATCCCCATGCTGTGGTCCAATGCATGGGTATGGGTGGGTGAGGGGCCTCTGGGGCAGTCAAGGTCGGTAACCATTGCCCAGGGCACCAAGGAGCATACCAGCCCCAACGGATGGTAGCCTACAAGAAACTCTTATAGAAGGAGCGTGGAGTCTAAGACAAGGGAGGTCCTGAATAACTCTCCATGGGGTCAAGAGGGGAGAGCGTCAAAACCCCCAGGGTCAAGGATGTGGCTGGAGTCCGTGCTGAAAAGTGACTGAGAAGATTTCACCACTTTGGGCCCTCTGGGGACAGCTGTCAAGAGGCGCCGTCCTCTCCAAGCCTGCACTGTGCGCTGGGGGATGGGGTCTATTCCAGGGCCCCAACGAGTCCTTTATCTGCTCCCCTCTGCTCTAACTGGAGCGCCATTGTGTCCTGGCTGCGTCCCTCACAGCCTCTCAGTGACGGGCCTGTTGTCCAAGATGGGCCCGAGGCTGGTCCGGGCCTGCGCCCATGTTTTATGCATCAGCAGCAGAGACAAAGCGCCTGTGTGTGGGTGTGGGGGTGGGGTGGGGGCTTGGCTCTCACAGAGTCCTGTTTACCAGGCACTGGGACACGGAGAGGCTGGGTTGGTGGGGCTGCTAAACAGCCCCCTGAGAGGGGAGGTGAGGGCATCGTGGGTGCACCTCCAGGCCTTCCTGGCAGGGTGGATGTGTTGGCTCGCTCAGGGCAGCAGCAAAAATGGTCCCTCCACCTCCCAGGTCTCTTAGCTCAGCTCAGAACACACTGTTTGGTCATTAACAGGGGCTCCCTGGTTACCCCGACCCCAATCAGCCAGTAATTCCCTGTGGCACCTGTGGTGTGTCCTGAGGGCCTCAGACATCCTAGAGAGGGAAGCAGTGCTGACCTTCCTAATCAGAGTGGACATTCATTTCCTGGGCTGGGAGCCTCTTGAGGGGTGCGGCCGAGCCTTGCTCCTCCCGGTGTCCACCAACCCCCAGGGCCTGGGGCAGGGCAATGACAGCAGATGTTTGTGGAATTGAAAATGTGTTCTCCGGTCTTTATCATGTGCCTATTCTTGAGCCTGAGGCTGGGGCTTCAGCTCAGAAGAGAAGCAGAAGACAAGCATCCCTCTTTCCCAGTTTACCAAAGACAAACTTCACACAGATGAGGAGGGTGGAGGCTGCACCTTCTGTGGACCAGACCCACTGGGTGGCTCACATGCAGGGGGTCACTCCCTCCTCCCAGCAGCCTGTGCAGCGTGAAACCTTCTCTCCATTCTGTGACGAAGAACCCGGCTCAGATTGGCTAAGGAATTGCCAAGGACTGACTCTGCAGCCTGTGCTTCCTAGTGAACAGTGTGTTGATGGGTGTAAGTGGGTCACTGCTTGGGGCTTGGCTAATCAGAATCATCTTGGGAGCCTTTTCAAAATAAGGCTTGTTCCCCACCACCCCGTTGGTGCCACGGAAGGGGCGTTAGGAATCTTGGCAGGATATGTGTCGCTTGAAAAAGCTCTCCAGTAGCCCTAGTTCCTTCCCAGACGGCTATTTAGCCTTATTTTTAGTCTTATTTATAGATTTCAGAATTTTACTTTGAATCAAACAGAAGGGGAAGGCTTCGCTCAAGGTCACCCAGCCTCCACCAGGGCCCCTTGCTTTCTTGTCTGCTGGCCTTTCCGCCATGCCATGCTTCCTTAAAAAACAGACGGCCTCCTGGATCCAGATTCAAACTGCTTGCTGGGTGCCTTCAGCACCTGCACAGGGCTTCCAGCCCACAGCCCTAATGATTCTGACAGGTCATGGGCGGAGCTGGGCCATGTGCAGGGGATCCTGGGTCACAGCCATCCCTGAGCATCTCTGTGTGCTAGTACCTGAGTGTCCCGAACTGGTCTTTCCTCTCAGGTGCTCATGGTCTCATGAGGGAGACCCACAGGCACAGGAGGTGTGATTACGCAGGGTGCTGTCTGCCTTTGGTTCTGGAATTGAACTTACACAGGCGGACCAATTCCAACTGCATGAATATGAGAAGGCTTTTGGATTTGGGGTTTTGAAAAGGGAGTATTGAGGAGGAAAGTCTGAGTGGAGTGTGCCGTGTGTGTATATATGTGCGTATGTGTACGTGTGTGCGTGCACATGTGTGTGTGTATGTGCTTGTGTGTATATGTGTGTGAGGGTACATGCATACATGTCTATAGTATGTAAATGTGTGTGTATGTGTGTGTTTATTCTCAGCAAACCCTGTGACCCCAGGTGACAGGACTGGTCCACCACATTCATAGACAAAAGGGCTAAAGAGATAAATTAAGATCCGGTCTGTAAGGGTTTCGATCATTGGGCTGGGGAGTTTGGACTTTATGCTTAGAACAGAGGGACATAGAATGTGTTAGAGCAGAAGAGGGATACGGTCAAACCAAAAACCCTAACCCGTGGCTGTCGAGTCGACGCTGGCTCATAGGGATATGGTCAGAGGTGTATTTTATGTGGAAGAAATCTCTGAGGATGAAATAAAGGGTGTGGAGGAAGAAGGGGAGGGGAAGGACTGACATTTATAAACACTTACTAGATACTTAACTTACTTGCCTATTTAGTCTTCCCCAAGAACCATGTAAGTGGAAAATAGTGACCCTGGGTTTCAGATGAGGAACCAGGGCCCTGAGGGGTTAAGAAAATGGCCCAGGAATTGTTGGGACTGAGAGTTACATGCCTCCCAATGGCAGGAGCTTCCTCTGGCTCTACAAGCAAGATAAGGTGCTATGCTGGCACAGGTAGCTCTGCGGAATGGGCCAGAACACAGTGTCTGTGAGGTCAGGAGGGGTGGGGAGAGGTGTGTCGGCCGCTGTGGCCTCTTGTCTCTGCAGTCTTGGGGCTGGTCATTGTCACTCAGCACCTCCGTTGCAAGGTATCTTCTATGTTTTTCTAAGCACTTTTCCATTTAATGTATCATTTGTTCTTCCCACACTCTTAATCTGGTTCTAGTCCTAGGTCTGCCACTAGTTTGCCACGTGACCTTGAGCAAGTCACTTGCCCTCACTAGATTTCCACATTCCTACTTATGAGTGAAGAGTTAAACCAGATGAACTCTGTGCCTTTCCTTACAGGGTTCTCTCCCTCTGGGGTGGGTGATACCAACACCATCCCTTCCCGCACTCAACAGTATCAGCTTTGAAATCCCTACCACGTGGCCACCTTCCTCATCACTCCTACTGGGTGGGCCCTGTGCCTAAATAGGGCCCTTGGAAGTTAGCACTGGACTTGGGGGCTCACAGTTGATTGAATCTGAGGCACCCAGAATCCTCCTGCAACCATGCTATTCTGGATTACTGGATTTTCAGCTCACTTCAACAAATATTTATTGAGCACCTATTATGTGCTAGGCTCAGTGCTAAGTGCTAAGGATGTTTGCTTCCAGCCCTTCAGGAACCCAGTTAATGCTGTGGCTTTTGGAGATTTTGGCTACCACCCCAGCACACACACACACACACACAAATATATGTCATATATTCAAAACCAAATCAAAATTCATACTGTGCACTCTAATATTTTCTAGCCTTTCCTACTGTTTCCTTTTTTTCTTTTTTTAAATGCTGGCATCAGCCAGGGGTTCCTGGGTGGTGTAAGCAGTTAATTCGCTTAGCTGCTAACCGAAACGTTGGGGTTCAACCCAGAGGCATCTTGGAAGAAAGGCTTGGCAATCTGCTTCCAAAACTCAGCCACTGAAAACCCTATGGAGCACAGTGCTACTCTGACACACGTGGAGTCGCCACGAGTCGGAGTGGACTTGACGGCAACTGGTATTTGAGTAGCAATCAACCACTTTAATTTCACAATGTATTAGTAGGAAGCGACCCCCAGTATGAGAAACACTGGTTGAATGTGGCATATATTACGATGTGGTGTTGCATATAAATTATGTGCTGTGGGAAAAAAGAGCAAGGAATGGGTTATTTTGATTGAGAAAATCAGAGAAGGCCCTTAGTTCAAGTGGTACTTGAGCTGGGTCCGAACGAGTGATAGGGTTTCAGTTAACAGAGAAAGGGGGGAGGCAGCCAGATTGAAGAAACACCAGGAGCGAAGCGGAGAGGTATGAGAGTGCGTCGCCGAAAAGCTAATACTGATGTGCCCAGCAGGTGAGAAACGCTTTCCTGGGTTATCACATTCAGTCCTCATGTAATCCTGTGCAGCAAGGACTCTTCAGCTCTTCATTGCCAGGTGAGGATGCTAAGAATCAGAGAAGTTACATAACTTGCTCAGGGCCAAGGACTAATAAATGGTGGAGCCAGGGTTTGAACTCAGGCAGGTCTACTGTGATCTAAAGATGAAGTTGCTAGAGATGTGGTCCTAGAGATATTCTGGAACTAGTTCATGGAGATTCTTGAACATGAGTCTGAAGAGGTTACATTTTATTTTGTAGGCCAGAGGAAAACATTGTCCATTTTTGAGAAGGGAAGTGACATGATCAAACCTTTATATTGGGGAAGATCACAGCAGTGGCAGCATAGGAGATGGGCTGAAGGAGAGACCAGAACCTGTGTCAGGAGACAGGCACAGCATCTCTCCATCCAGGTCAGCAGCCTCAGAGACTATTATATCATGTGAATTATAGGGATGTGGTTAAGGACATTGTTCATATATTACATGCTGATGAGAATGAAAGGAAATGAATCATGTTTCCCTTTTACTTTGGCTGCTAGGAAGCTCAGAGCCCAAATCTGTGGCACTCTTCCAGGAAACATTCAGGAGCTCTAGTAAGCCTTTTATGTGCTCCCTTTGTCTTGCCTCAGTTCTCCTATCTTATTTTCTCATCCTGCTGTGATGTATATATGTTAGTACGATGCCTTAAGGCAAGCTTTAAATACAATACAAGTAAACATGGGTAAGCAAACGGAGTTTCACTGACAAGATTGGAAGCTCCTGGAGGATGGGGATTGTCTGACCATTGCTTGGGGCTTCTGTCCCAGAGCTGGGTGCCTGGGGGATGCATCACATAGATGTAAACCATGGGTTGTTGGAGTTGGAAAAGAGGGTCTGAAGGGTCTGCTGTCCCTCTCTTCCTCAAAGAGTGGATGTGGACACTGGTGGTGCACAAAGACGTTTCAGTGGGGCCTGGATGCACATGTCATGTATTTATTTAATAAATCAGTAAATGTGTTTAATTTATTTATTAGAAAAAAAAATGTAACCAATACATCATGCCATCGATATCAAGGATATTATTCTTAGAATGAGGCTCAGGCAGATATATAAATTTGAGAAAGAGTCAAGTTAAAGAAAATTGTAAAATAAATATCGTTCAGAAATGGCAAAAATTGTGTTGGGAATGGTAGACAAATTACGAAGTTCGGAAAACACGGGTTCAGCTCAAACCCTTCTCTGACAAATGATGAAACCGAGGCCCTAAAAGGACGGAGTGCTTGTCCATGGGTCTCGTCAGTTATTTGATGCCATGGAAGTGAAGAGGGACCTTCCCCTTCCAAGCTCATTCACAAGCTTCAGTTTAAGGATTACTTGGTCCTGCATCTTGCTTTTAAATTATTTTTATGCTTTCCAAAATGCCTTCTTTTTTTTTTGTAAATGCACTCATTCCCTTCTCATCCCAGCTCTGTAAGACAGAGAGGGATTATGTCTCCTGTTTTGTGGACAAACTGAGGCCCAGACAGCAAGTGGGCCTGACATCACCCAGCCAGCTGTGGCGGGACCAGCATCAGAGCCTTTCCAGTCCTTAGCACTGTGTGCGTCCGCAGGGTGGAGCCGGGAGCCACTTTCTGTGAGGAAATCAAATCCCCCAATAAATGGTAGAAAAGTCAGCTGGGGTGAGAGCAAGGCATCCTGCTGGCCTTGCTCCACTTGGGAGGGTGATGAACATAACATCCCTGATGACACTCTGTTTTACTTCCGAGAAGTTACTGCTTTCTGATGGAGCCACAGCTGTTCTAGCCTGCTTAACGGGCTGTGGGACTTGCCTCCGTGTGGACACATGATATCAGCAGGAAACATTCTCTAATACGTTCCCCCACACAAGCTCCGCCAGCGTGCCCTGTGTAGGGACCTTCCTGGCCATAAGTCATTAAACCGTAAGCTTTTATTGAGCATTTTTGGGTGCCAGGCCCTGCTCATTGCTGGAATGGAGGCACGATGAATCAGACACTACCCTGGCCCCAAGGGACTCACAGTCTGGTGTGGGAGGCAGTTAACATAAACAACTAGCCAGAGAACAATGTAGCAAAAGCTAGAATAGAGGAATGTACCCAGAGTTGAGGAGGCACAGAGCAGGGAGCCATGAGTTCTCCCCCTCAGGATTAGAGAGGCTTCACAGAGGGGGAGACGGTACTTGTACCATTATACAGGATTTTATAGGATTTGCCAGGAGGAGAAGAGGAGCAGGCATTCCTGGTACAGGGAGCAGCCTGAGCCAAGGCTCAGTGGTGACCAGGAATGGTCCAGTTTGTTTGGGATATAGGGTTCGGGGAGGTAGTAGGGGATGAAGCTACAGAGGCGGGGTGGAACCATTCACAGGCTGGTTTGCATGTTCCAGCTCATGTCCAAACAAGAGCAATGTCCACTGTTGGCTGGGGTTCCGTGCTTGCATGAGCCTGGAGCCGAGCGCCCAGGCAGCTGGGGTGAGTGTGTACCTCTGGTCTCACGACTCTGCCTTTCCTGATGGCCGTGTAACCCAACTGGCTCCACCATCAAGGTTGGGATGACATCTGGGCTGGAAGGAGCCTTGCAAGCACCGATTAGGTTAGTTTTGGTTTGTATTAGGGAGGTAGCATGGCTAAGAGGGCAGGCTTTGGAGCAAGGTAGACCTGGGTTCAAAGCCCAGCTGTGCTTTTCTGCAGCCATGTGACCTTGGGCAAGTTGTCTCACCTTCTGAGCCTTGGTTTTCAATCTTTAAAATGGGGATGATGAGCCCTTCCTCTTAGGAGTGAGAATGAAATGTGACCACTAAGCACAAAGCCTGGTTTGCAGTGAGTGCTCAGTACATCAGTTACTGCTGCTGTTAATGATGGTGACAACCGCGCTTGGTGGGTGGTGGTGCATGCAGAGGGGGGTGAGTGTGGATGGGCATGGGCGTGTTTTTGAAACCATCCGTGTGGGTGGAGTATGTGACCACAGTGTGAGGACGTGAGGGTTGGTCTTACACGTACTTGAGCATGTGTTGACTGGACAAGCCTGGGCTGAGGGCTGTGGGAGGCTGGAAGGATTTGGGAAGAGGTGAGTGAGCCTGTCATTCACTCTGAATTGGAAAGTTTCCTTGAAGGGTCATGCAGTTCAACTGGTACCTGATGTGTGAGTCCCATCTCTGACACCTGCGCCGAGTGACCTTCCAATTTCTGCTAGCTTGCCTCCAGCAGTGGAGAACTCACCTCTTCCTAATACATCCTGTCCTGCTGTTGGACATCATCAACTACCCGTTAGCAACAGAAGCACCTCACTGCTGTAAAGTGCCTTCAGAGTCACGAGATTCCTCACACAGCATTCATTCAAAAGTATTTGCTGAGCACCTACTATGTGCCAGGCACTGTTCTAAATCATGGGGACACAACAGGGGGATGAGGCAGACACCAGCTCTGTCCTCCTGGAGATTACCATTTTGTTTAACTTGTCTCACAACACCTCTGGGAGATAGGCAGGGCAGGAGTTAGGATTATTCCCGTTTAACAGACTAGGAAACTAAGGATGGTGGTGGAGGTGGTGGTGATAGCTAATATTTGTTGAGACCTAGAGTATGTCAGGTGCTTTATATACTTCAGGCATTCGATCCTAACATCAGCCCTATGAGGTAAGCTCTGTTGCTATCACCCCCATTTTACAGATGAGGAAACTGAGGCTCAGAGAAGTGATGTTTCTTGTTCAGGGTTACACAGCAAGGAAGTGGCCCAGCTCTTTTAATCTCCACCCTATACAGACTTTTGCACCAAGGCCCCACCGAGCAGAGCGGGGGCCAGAACTGAAGCTGCTGGATGCAGGCTCTATGTCCTTTGTACACACCAGGTGGCTGGAAGGCTGTGTGGGAGCCCTCGTAGACCCTGGAAGTGTCCACACATGTGAAGGCCTGACCTGAGTGACCTCTAGCCCGCGCCTCCTGCATCTGTGTTTACCCTATGTCCTTACCCCACTCCACCCCATCCCTAAGGGACAGAAGTGGGTGAGGTCAGCCTCCCCTACGTTTGGCATAAGTTGAGGCCGGCCCAGATGACCAGGAATTACCTCAGGGCAGTGGGATGGACTCCTCATGAGAGAAGCCAAGGGCAGCCCTCAGGTCCCTTTCCTCCAGAAACCCTGTTTGGCCTTTCCCTCCCAGCATACAGGACCCTGATTCTTCCCTGGGGGGTGGGTGCTGAGGCAGACAGTTGGGCTGAGTGAGGATTACTGCCTGCCGGATTACAAAAAACCAAACCAAACCCACTGCTATCCAAGTCAGTTTTGACTCATAGCAACCCTATAGGACGGAGTAGAACTGCACCATAGAGTTTACAGTACTGTAATCTTTATGGAAGCTGACCGCCACATCCAAGGCTGTAATCTTCATGGACTGCCACATCTTTCTCCCGAGGAGCAGCTGGTGGGTTCGAACTGCCCACCTTCTGGTTAGCAGCCAAGTGCTTTAATCACTGCACCACTAGGGCTCCCTTGCTGGATTATAAAACCAAAAACCCAAACCTGCTGCATCAATTCCAACTCATAGCAACCTTATAGGACAGAGTAGAACTGCCCCATAGGGTTTCCGAGGAGTGGCTGGTGGATTTCAGCTGCTGACATTTTGGTCAGCAGCCATAGCTCTTAACCACTAAACCACCAGGGCTCTCTTGCTGGGTTATAGCTCCTGGTTAATCCCAGTGTGGGCCACTTGCCAGGAATGAGATTGGAGGCTGGCTTGTTGGAGCAGCCCCATCACCCCTGTTGACTTCATCAATCTCAGTGGCCTCTCTCTGAAGCTGGGCTCAGGGAGCAGACAGGCCTCCTGACCACTGTGTTGAAAGGAAACCCTTTCTGCGTTCTCCCACTCTCTGCCCATCCCTCATCATCTCAGCCCTAGAGACAGGGTGATGAAAAGAGGGAAGAAATGGACTCAAAGGACCGGGGTCAGTGGTCCTGCCCACTGTGCCACCTTGAACGGGTAATCCGACTTTGCTCTCTAACTCCATTTCCTCATCCGATAAATGAGGACAAAATATAAAGCCGCCTGCCCAGCTTAAATCCCTGTTAGGATGCCCTTAAGCTTGGAGCACTCACCAATGGTAGGCACTGGAATCAACAGTGGACACAGTAACCAAACCAAACACCTACTGCCATCAAGTCAATTGCGACTTGTAGTTACCCTATAGGACTAGGGTAGAGCTGCCCCATAGGGTTTCCAAAGCTGTTAATCTTTACGGGTGCAGACTGCCACATCTTTCTCCAATGCAATTAGTAACACATACAATAATAATGATAAAAGCAGAACATCAGAATCTTTAAAAGGCATTGTTGACCGGGTCTCCTCCAGCCCTAAAACCCATATGGGAGGTATCTCAGATTTTAGGTGGGCATTCGAAGCACCTGAGGAGCTTCTTAAACATGCAGACCTGCAAGTTCCTGAAGTCCACCCTCAAAGATTCTATATCAGTAGATCTAGAGTTAAGGAGCCCTGGTGATGCAGTGGTTAAGCACTCAGCTGCTAACAAAAGGTTGGCTGTTCAAATCCACCCAGGGAGAAAGACCTGGCCATCTGCTCCTGTAAAGATTACAGCCTAGAAAACCCTATGGGGCAGTTATGCTCTGTCACATGGGATTACTCTGAGTCAAAAATTGACTCAATGGCTCCAAACAACAGCAGGTCTGGGGTGACCAGGGATCTCTGTTTAAGCTCCAGTGCTAGGGGCTGAGGGCCACAGCTGCCCAGACTCTAGGACATCACAGGACAAGTAGCAGTGTGCCCAGGGCCCTTCCTCCCCTGCACTCAGCTGTTCCTAGGCTCCTGGCAGTGGGTGTCCAGAGCATGACTTTGCCGTGGGTGAAGAGACCCCAGGTCTAATTAGTCAATCTGTCCTGGAAGAAGTACAGCCAGAATGCTCCTTACAAGCAAGGATGTCGAAACTTCGTCTCACATATTTGGGACGTGTTATCAGAAGGGACCAATCCCTGGAGAAGGACATCATGCTGGTAAAATAAACCGTTAGCGAAAAAGAGGAAGACCCTCAATAAGATGGATTGACACAGTGGCTGCAACAGTGGGCTCAAGCGTAACAACGATGGTGATGGTGGCGCAGGACCAGGCAGGGTTTTACTCTTCTGTAAATGGGGTCGCCGTGAATCAGAACAGACTTGACAGCAACTAACAACAATCAGTCCACCCAACTTGAAACTTTTCCACATTCTCTTTCTTGCAACTTCTGTACCTAGGACCAGTGCAAACATTTCTTCAAGTAATTTTTTTTTTAAGTTAGGCTTCTTTGAGGTACAATTTACATGCAATAAAAGTCACCCTGTTTGACAGCAGTTAAGGGTGATGGTTACAGAACGTGAGGAACACAATCACCGTCACTGAACGTCACATGCGAAGAGTGTTGAAATGGCAAGTGTTTGGCTATGTATATATTTACCTCAATAAAAACAATTCTTTAAGTCACTCTTTTAGCGTATAGTTGAGTTTTGACAAATGCATAACCATCACCACAATCACAATATTTCCATTTCCAAAGAAACAAAACAAAACAAAAACCCATTACCATCGAGTTGATTCCAACTCACAGGACTGACCGTATAGGACACAGTAGAACTGCCCCATAGGGTTTCCAAGGAGTGGCTGGTGGATTTGAACTGCTGACCTTTTGGTTAGCAGTCGAGCTCTTAACCACTGCGCCAGGAGGGCTCCTTTCCATTTCCATCACCCCCCAAGTTCCCTCCTGCCTCTTTGCAATCTGCTCCTCCTCCCACCTCCAGTCCCTGCCAGCGCTGCTCTGTCTTCTGTCCTTACAGTTGCGTCTTTCCCAGAATATCATATAAGTGGAGTTATGCAGTAGTTAGCCTTTTGTTGCTGGCTTCTTTCTCTTAGCATAACACACCTGAGATTCATCCGTGTTGCATGTTGCATGCATCAGTAGTTCGTCCCTTTTTAATTGTTGGGTAGCATTCTATCATATGGATGCACCACAGTTTATCTTATTGCTGTTGTGGTTGTTGGGTGCTGTCCAGTCGATTTTGACTCATAGCGACCCCATGTGACAGAGTAGAACCGCCAAATAGGGTTCTCTAGTTTGTAATCTTTGTGGAAGCAGGTGGCCAGGTCTTTCTCCCTCGGAGCTGCTGGTGGCTTCCAACCACCAACCTTTCGGTTAGCAGCCAAGTTCTTAACTGCCCTGAGGTAATTTAATTGTTGCAGAAATGATATCTGGAAAAAATGAATTTGTTTGATTCACACGTAGATCTTTCTGTCCCGGCTGCTTCAAAAGTCAAAGTAGACTTATCCATTTGGCAATCTTTTGTAAAAATTGCTTACTACATGCCTCAAACGATTAAGTTCTTGACTATTAACTGGAAGATTGACTGTACCCATCCAGAGGCACCTCAGAATAAAGTCCTGGTGATCTGCTTCCAAAAGGTTGCAGCCATTGAAAAGCCTGCAGAGCACAATTCTGCTCTGCACACGTGAGGTCACTGAGTTGGAAGTGACTTGATGATGACTGGTTTTGGGTTTGGTTTGTTTGTTTTGGTGCACGCCTCTACATGGCAGATAGCTCACGTGCTTGCAGCGCTCAAAGACTAGTGAGGGAGGTGGCTTGGGCCTCATCAGCACCCACTCCTCTTCTGAAGGGGCAGTGGCAGGAATGTGGGCCCAGAATGACCAGAGCTTCCAATTTCTGGTTTTTAGGAGAGGGAAGGAATTTGGATTTTCATGTGAAGTTTCTTGCTTTTTTTAATCTTGGCAACTAAATCAGAACATGTTTGATCACTGCACTGGGCCCGAAGCCCCGTATCTGTGAACAGATTGAAACTATGGCTTTCTGTCTCATGACCTCTGGCTTCTGCGGTGCTAAGAGCTGGGGACACAAAGAGGCAGATTCTTGCCCCGAGTACATCAGATACTAGTGGGAGAAACAGGCCTGTAGAGCAATAACTACACTGCATGGTGAGGCTCCATAAGTGGACTATAGGCTGTTTTGAAAAGATAGTACCATACAAGCAATGTACCTAGGACCATCAGGAAAGGCACCAGGAGGAGGTGACCTCAAGGTAGGCCTCCATGAATGAGTCAGAGTGTCTACCTAAGGGTTGTGCCATCCAGGAGGATCAGCATAGACACAGAAGAACCTGGTCCTGCAGAGACTGGCAGGCCAGAGAGTGTGGGTAGGCACTTTGGGCCCAATGTTTGATTCATTAGAAATTCCTTTCACGAACTTGACCCCAAGATGCTATATTGTCAAATCGGGAAGTCTGTGCTGACCCTGGATTGCTTTGCTCTTGTAATGTACTCTTCCGAAGGCCCAACTATCCATTGCCCTGGAAGTCTTGCTATGCTCTTTGGTGGACTTGCAGGGCTCTGGGCTTTCTGCCCCCCACCCCCCACCAGGTGCACTCAGCAGATGTGAAGGCACAGAAGTGTCCTGCAAGTAAAATCATCAAAGCCAAGCTCCCAGGGAAAGATGGGAGACCAAATTCCACAAAAATGTAAATAACCAAAAATAGCAGCAATCACCAGGGAGTTAGAATTAGGCCATTAAGCCTGCAGGATGGGGAATTTTAAGACCACTCGAGACTCCCATAAGTGTTCTGAACATACTCTGGCTGCATGTAGCATTAGGTCTAGCGCCATGTGTGATGTAGCGAAGACTGGGTTGAGTTTGGCTCCTGTGGCCTCCCTGATGGCCTCTGGGGTTGGAGCGGAGTGGACAGAAACCAGAAGCCAGCAGTCTGTATGATACAGAATGGCTGGTCTTTGAGTGAGGGGAAGAGGTAGCAGGACAGAGCCAGGGATCCCCACAGGAATCACCACCTTCGGAGCAGTGGCTCTTAGCTCTCACCGTGGGGAGCTTATAAACACGTAGGTACTCAGGTCCCATCATCAACAGTGCCATTTTGTTGGCTGGGAGTGGCTCAGGTATCAGTACTTAAAGAAAAAAAATCTCCCCATGTGAATTTAAGGTGCAGTAGGAGTCTCTGGGAGCCTTGGTTGCACAGTGGTTAAGAGCTCAACTGCTAACCAAAAGGTCAGCAGTTTGAATCCACCAGTCGCTCATTGGAAACCCTGTGGGGCTGTTCTACTCTGTCCTGTAGGGTCAATGGCAGTGGGTTAGGAGTCTTTGGGTGGTGCAAATGGTTAAGAGCTTGACTACTAACCAAACGTTGGCCACCCAGAGGCGTCTTGGAAGACAGGCCTGGCAATCTGCTTCCGAAAGGTCGTAACTTGAAAACCCTATGGAGCAGTTCTACTCTGCACACATGAGGTCACCATGAGGCAGAATTGACTAGAGGACAACTAACAACAACAACAAAGAGCAGAGAAGTACTCCCTTAGAGAGCGGTCAGGGGTTCTGGTCAGAGGCTGCGCCAAAGCCCCAGACCCCAGACCCCACCTTGCTGCCTGTCTCTCAGGGGAAGTCAGGGATTTGAAGAGCAGGTAGGAGGCCAGGTGCCACTCAGCCACTCAGCAGTTAATGAAGAAAGAGTGCAGTTGAGCCAGACTTCAGTCCTGCTACTTGCTAACTTCCAAGGAGCACTCTGGCTGTACAGCTTCCAAGACAGATTTGTTCGTTCTTCTGGCAGTCCATGGTATATTCGGTGTTCTTTGCCAGGGCCATAATTCAAACGCATCAATTCTTCGGTCTTCCTTATCCACTATCCAGCTTTCACATGCACATGAGACGATTGAAACTATCATGGCTGGGGTCAGACACACCTTAGCCCTCAAAATGACATCTTTGCTTTTCAACACTTTAAAGAGGCCTTTTGCAACAGATTTGCCCACTGCAATATGTTTTTTTTTTTTTTTTCTTGACTGCTGCTTCCATGGGCTTTGATTGTGGATTCAAGTAAAATGAAAGCCTTGACAACTTCACGATGTTGCTTATTGGTTCAGTTGTGAGGATTTTTGTTTCCTTTATGCTGGGAAAAAAATATATATTTTTTTTTAATTTTTTTTTATGCTGAAGTGTAATCCATACCGAAGGGTGTAGTCTTTGATCTTCATCAGTAAGTGCTTCAAGTCCTCTTCACTTTCAGCAAGGAAGATTGTTTCATCCACATATTGCAGGTTGTCCATGAGTCTTCTTCCAGTCTTGATGCTGTGTTCTTCTTCATGTAGTCTAGCTTCTCAGATTATTTGCTCAGCATACATATCGAGTAAGTATGGTGGAAGGATACAACCCTGATGCACACCTTTCCTGCCTTTAAACTGTGCAGTATCCCTTTATTCTGTTCGAATGACTGCCTCTTGGTCTATGTACAGGTTCCTTATGAGCACAATTAAGTGTTACAGAATTCCCATTCTTGGCAATGTTATCCATAATTTGTTATGATCCACACAGAAGTTCTACTGTGTTCTCATGGTGTCTGGAGCATAGTGGGCACTGAAAAAAAAAGTCCTTTGTACTTATTAAATTTTATTTTTAAGTATAATAAGCTTTACTTTTTACTTGTTTGTTTTACTTTATTTTTGTTTATTCCTTGTTATTATTTTTATCTTGTTCTAGTTTAGTATGGAGACTCAGAGATGGCTAAGAGCCTCCAGGAGTTTAGAGGCAAGGCCTGACACAGGAAAGGGCAGCAGGGCAGAGCAACCTTCCCTAAGTGCTGCGAGTGGTGTGATGGGACCTCCAAGGGTGGGTGGGGCCCCCAAGAAGAAAGAGTGTGTCGGTGGTGAGTAGTCAGGGAAGGTCTCTGTTTGGGGATGGAAATGGGCTGTGTGCAGAGAAGCTGTCTTAGTCCCCTAGGCTGTGCGCAGGGTGCCAACAGGCCCGTGTTCTTCTAATGGCTCTAGGAGAAGATCCTTCTTGTCTCTCTCAGCTTCTGGTAGCCCAGGTGTTTCTTGGCCTGTGGATGCAGCTTCACGTGGCCATCTTCCCTGGGTACGTTTCTCCATGTCTCTTCTCTTTTAGAAGGACAGCAGCCATATTGGATTAGGATCCACCCTACTCCAGTGTGACCTCACGTTAACTGATGGCATCTTCAAAGATCCTATTTTCAAACAAGGCCACGTTCTCATACCAGAGGTTAAGACTTCAATCTATCTTTCTTGGGGAACACAATTCAATCCATAACAGGGTCTTTGGTGGTTCAGTGGTAGAATTCTCACCTTCCAAGAAAAAAAAAAAAAAAAAGACCCAGGTTTAATTCCCAGCCAGTGCACTTCATATGCAGCCACAACCTGTCTTGTCAGTAGAGGCTTGTGTGTTGCTATGATGCTGAACAGGTTTCAGTGGAACTTCCAGACTAAGATGGAGTAGGAAGAAAGGCCTGGTGATCTGCTTCTGAAAATCAGCCCATGAAAACCCTCTGGATCACAACAATCTGATCCTTAACTGATCATGGGGATGGAGCAGGATCAGGCAGCGTTTCCTTCCATTGTGCTTGGGGTCGTCATGAGTTGGGGGCCAAAAGGTTGACAGGGACCTATAACAACAACATTGAATTCATGGCAGATGGGTAGGATTCCAGGACACAGAGAGAATAGGGCAGGTGAGCCTTGGGCTGTTTTTGGAGGGTTGGGAGGTGGAGGTAACTAGTGCCTAGAACAGGGAGGAGAGTTTGCCTGCAGCATAAGGCATTAGCAGGAAAGGAGACCCCAAATGATGCTTTAGTGAGAGGCGCTGTGATAGCTTGCAGGGCTGGGTGGGATGACATGAGCAGTGAGCATGTGGGAGGGAGAGGGGCCTGGACAGACACTGGCTGAGCCCAGCAAGAGGGAATGACTGGGTGTTAGTCAAAGCCAGGACAGAGGAAGAAAGGATGGCCCAGGGTGTGACACCACCTCTCCTTTGGCAGGGACAGAGTCCTTGTTGATGGTGGAAGGGAGTGGGAGTTGTCCCCCATTGTCCCTCTGCATTCAGCTCGTGCCTTCACATTGCTCCCTCTCCAGGGCAACCTCAGAGTCTCACCAGCCACACAGCTGCTCTGCTACAACAAGGTCACAGAAAAGAAAGGTCCAAATGCACGGGAGCTATATATAGCCCATTCCTTCATGTATTCACTCAACAAGCATTCATTAAGCCTGTCCTCTGTGGAAGGTCCTACAGGGGATACAGATCCTATAGACACCGTCCTTGTGCTCCAGAAGCCTATAGCCACAAAGACGCTTGGCCTCTTTGTGCTATGAATCTAAAACAAGGCAGGCATGGTATAGGCTGGGCTGGACTTATAAAGCGTTCCAGAAGCAGAAGGGAGGAAGGGGTTGATCTGAGTGGGAGATCTAGAAAGGCTTCCTGGAGGAAGTGGCATTTGCACTGGGCCTCGGGATTGTATCAGGAGGCTTAGTTGCGATTTGCTGAGTTGAATCTTACAGGGAGGGGCAGCCTTGTCTCCCTCTGCCTGCTTCTCATAGACCCCCAGGCTCACAGGGTAGCCTTCTTCGTGCTCCACACACCTGGTTGTCCCCCCACTTCCAGGCCTCCCCTTATGGTTGTTGTTAGTTGCCATGAAGTCTGTTTCAACTCATGGCCACCCCATGTGTGCAACATAGAATTGTTCCATAGGGTTTTCAAGAATGTGACCTTTTGGAAGCAGATCACCAGTCCCGTCTCTCAAGGAGTCCCTGGGTGGGTTAGAACACCAGTCTTTCAGTTAGTACTCAAGTTCGCCCCACCCAGGTTGATTTGCAGTGCATCTCATGTTCTGGTCTGGTGCGGTTCTGGGCTGAGCGAGTTACTCACTCTCCTGTGTAGCCGAGGTCTTCCTTCCCTGCTCCCAAACTGGAAACCAGGCAGGAAGCCATCTGTAGAGTGCCACCACACTCCCCCCACCCCCCACCTCGAGGAAAATGTGCTGGAGAGAGAAAGACAAAGAAGGGGCAGCTTTGCATGTATTAGTGATAAACAGCGATGTTAATATCATGGCCATATAGTGGGTGCCTTCTGTGTGCCAGGCACTTTGCATGCCTTATCTCATCTGATTCTCACAATAGCCATAGAAAGGCACTGTTGTGGACTGAATTGTGTCCCTTAAAATTTATGTTGAAGTCCTAACCCTAGAACCTGTGAATGTGGCCTTGTTTGTAAATAGGATCTTTAAAGGTGTTATCAGCTAACGTGAGGCCATGCTGCAGTAGGGCGGGTGCTAATCCTATATGACTGGTGTCCTTACAAAGGAGGAGAAGATACACAGAGACAGGGAGGCAGAGGAGGAATGTCATAGAAAGCTGCAGCTGCAAGCCCAGGACACTTGGAGCCACCAGAAGCTAGGAGAGAAGCATTCAACAGACTGTCCCTCAAAGCTTCAAGGAATCAACACAGCCGACACCCTGGTCTTGGACTTGCAGCCTTCGGAACAATAAAACAAGAGATTTCAGTTGTTTAAAGCCATGCACTGTGGTTCTTAGTTACAGAAGCCATAGGAGACCAATAGAGGCCTGATGCTTGGTGGCTGAGCACACAGCCTCCAGAGCTAGACAGCCTGGGTTTAAATCTGCCATTCCTTCCCTGGGTGACCTTGGGCATGTTACTTTACCTCTGAGCCTCAGTTTCCTCCCCTGTAGTAAGGGAAAGATAATAGTACCTACCTAGTTGAGTTGCTATGAGGATTAAGCAAGTTAGTATTTGTGGAGTGTTTAAAATGGTGCCTGACACATAGCAAGCACGACACTGTCAAATACATTAAAACATGCAATATGTTGCTTTACCCATTTTAAACAAGGCAACAGGAAATAGCTACATGTATTAAGTACATACAGCTATGTGCCAGGTAATGGAGCAAGCGTCTTACCTGCATTTGCTCAATGCCTGTATCAACCCCATGGGAAGTGCTGTTATTATGCCCCTTTGACAGACATCTGGGGTACTGAGAAGTAAAGCACCTTGTCCAGTACAATGGATTGAATTGTGTCCCCCCAAAATATGTGTTGTAGACCCTAAACCCTTGTACTAGTGGATGTAATCCCATTTGGGAAGAGGGCTTTCTTTGTTATGTTAGGATGTGTCTTGAACTGATTACTTTTGAGATTAGGCACAGAAAGCAAGCACAGATAGGGGGAAGGTACATGCTGCATGGAGATCACCAGGGAATTGAGGAACACAAGCGGCAAAGCGACAAGGAACTTTCCCCAGAACGGAGAGAGAAAATTTCCCAAGAACCAGTGCCCTAAATTGGGACTTCCAGCCTCCTAAACTGTGAGAAAATAAACTTCTGTTAGCTAGAATCACATACTTGTGGTATTATCTCTGTTAACAGCAGCACTAGCTAAGACATCCAGGAAGGAGCTGATTAGTGGTAGAGAAGGGCCCCTCCATCCACCCCCAGAGTCTATGCACTTTCCCTGGCTTCATGGGGTCACCCAGTCTCCACTCATCCCTGAGACTCACCTAATGGCCCTGGGTGTGAGGGGCTTTCCCACCAGAGGCACCCCTCTTTGAGGGGGAAGCAGGGAGGGCTGGGGAAAGGGCAGGCTGAGGGACTACCTGTCTCCTGGGTCCTGGGACTCATCCCCAGCTAGGGGCAGGAGATGGATTGTAATTGGGCTTCAGAGGGGCTGGGACTTTAGCTAGTGTTAGCGGAGAAGAGCCCCAGGAGGCCAGACCAGCGAGATGCTGGGTGAGCCACAGGATGGATTGTGCTGGGGAGCACCACACCTTCCTGGAGTTTTGTAATGCCTACCCTACCCCTCGGCGCACGTGCGCACACACACACACACACACACACACACACACACACACACACACAACTAGGCTGCTGCACATTGGAAGATCTGGGGTAGTCAAATGCCCTGGAGAAGCATTTAAGTCAGAAACACGGGAGGGTGATTGGAAGGGTTCCTGTCATGACCCTTCTACTGGCCCCTTGCCCACTTAATAACCACAATACAAAGCCTCGAAGCTGCATAGCGCTCACCCCTTCCACATCCATCATTTTGTCCCAGTCCTGGTCCTGGGCTGCACTCTGTTTTGGGCCCTCTTGGTCTGCCATGTATGGTTGTGCAAGTTGTGCCTTGCACAAGGGCGCCTGGTGAGGGCCAAGTTCCGCTCACCGAGTTCCACAAAGTTCTGCCAAGTTCCACCAAGTTCCACCCTGGCACAGAAGAGTGTTTGCCCAGCGGAAGAGGCAGCTTTTACTCTTCTTACCAAAGCACTCTGTGGACTGGGGTGGGCCTGACTCCATGGAGAGGGCGAGTAGAGAGTCTACCTGGAGAGGTTTGGCCTCAGGGAACTACAGCTCTGATTTTCATAGTGACCAAGAGGACCCAAAGCAAAGAGTGCAGCCTGGGACCAGGACTGGGTGAAATGATGTGTTTGGAAGGGCTGAGCTCTAGGCAACATCGAGGGCTTTATAATGTGGTTGTGAAATGGACAGAGGACCAGTAGAGGGTCAGTGACAGGAGTGGCCTCTGTGGGAGCCAGATCACAAAGCTTCAGATGAGAAAGATACTGAGAGTCCTGAGCCTGTGACCCCAGCTCTCTGTGCAGTCAGGGACCAGCTGTATGTATGTGTGGGGCTGTGTGTGCATGTGTGTGCTGTATTTAAGTGGACACTATGGAGGAGAGGCACCCCAGGAGAAGGAGTACCTCAGAAACCAAGAATCCCAAAAGGACATTAGGAGCACACCCAACCAGAGCCTCCATGGCCCTTTAGGAGTTGCCCGATGACCATGTCCTGTCACTCAGCAATGCTATTCAACCGGAAGGGGGAGGGAGGGGCGCTGGTCTTTGCTGACTGTCCCCCCCAGGCACGGGGGCCAAAGTTTTACATACATTAGCTCATTTTAATCTCTACCCCTCTTCCCTTATGGTTTCTGTGGTAATAACAGCATTCAGCGGAATAAAGAAATAAAAGGGGGGAAAATCTCCTTTAAGGCTTTGCAGCGTTACTGGACCTGGGAAGGTGTAGAGTGGTTGTGTAGCAATGAGCAGAATGAATCTGATTATGGCTTCTTGTCCCCAGTTGTTGTCATTATTATCCCCTGAGCTGCGCGGGTGTTCCAGCAACCTGCACAGGAGGCAGAGGTGGCTCATCAGCCCACCCTGAGGAACTCTGCTAGGGGATGAGACAAAACCTGGAAAGGGAATGGAGGGGCCCTTGAGTTTCTCTGTCCTTGGCAGGGGGAGGCCCGCTGGGCTCAGGTAGGGGCGTGTGAGGCCTGGACCGCCTTACAATCTCTAGGTTCTTGGCTGTGGGGCAGAGAGACCTCACAGGGACAGAGTGACTTCCTGGGGGACAGGTGACAGACAGTGTCCAAAGACTCAGAGGTCTGCTATTCTCTTCTTCATTTCTCTCAGTTGCAGTGCTGTTGGCTGCAAGTAACAAAAAAAGCCAACCAAGAATGACTCAAGCCATAGAGCTATTTATGGTATACTGAACAAAAGGCCTGGAAGGAGGAAGTCCTAGGAGTGATTTGGTGGTTGAACAGTGTCAGCAAGGAGCAAGGCTTTTTCTATCCTGTTGGTCTGCCTCCTCACCATTCGGGCTTTTGATACTGCAAATGGTACCTCACGGTCACAAGATGGCTGCCACAGCTCCAGGCTTTATATTCTCAAATGCAAACAAAGGCAAGAAGCAGGGCATCAACCAGTAGGCCGAAAAGAGCCCTTCTTGTGTGTCTTTTTTCTTCTATTATTGAGAAAAAATCTTTCCCAGAATCCTCCCCCACCCCATCAGACTTCCTCTTATGTCTTATTGGCCAAAACTGGGTCATGAGGGATGCTGGGACAGTAAGTACCCAGCCTTTTCAGACTCTGTAGTGGAGGTGGGTGGGGAGGGGGTGGGAATAGTTGGTATGTGGCCAATCAGCAGCATCTGCTATACCCCCATTGTCTAGGCAGTTGTGCCACTGCTCCCAGGAACACCCAGACGGCCAAAGCTATGGGAGAGTTCTGAGTTAGACTTGACTCCCCACCCCACCCCCCCCCAGCCAGTCGCTTACCCATCCATTCGTTACGACTGCCTGCCGCATACAGGGCTCTCTGAAGGAGACCCAGAGGATGCAAACTGCTGCAAGAAGTTACATTGCTACTCCCCATTTTTACAGATGAGAACTCAAGCTCCAGAAAGCTAATTAGCTTGTCCAGGGCATGTAAGGTCCATACCTAGTAAGTGATTGAGCTAGGCTTTCCCAGATCTGTCTGACTTTAGAGTACCTGCTCTTTCAAGTCTTCAGAGCTGGGATGTTGGCCCAGCTTCTAGCCTTCCAGAGAACTAGTCAGACCGTGAAATAGATGCCAAAAGCCAGGTGAGGGCTGCAGCCAGGAAATGCAGGTGCTTAGTGGAGAGTGGGTCCTCAGGGACAGGATGGTCAGTGACCTCTTGGAGTGCATTCATTAACCTCTTGACACCAGCAACCTGGGAAAGTCCTGACACAGCTGTGAGAGGACAGC
Organism: Loxodonta africana; assembly: GCF_030014295.1. NCBI lineage: Eukaryota > Metazoa > Chordata > Mammalia > Proboscidea > Elephantidae > Loxodonta > Loxodonta africana. Next base: position 47,265,706 of record NC_087354.1, on the reverse strand, counting down.
GCCTCCTTTTGAACGGCCAGGGAAGAGAGCTTCCCCTGCCAGAGTAGATAAGTTGCTGAAATGGCTCAGAGCCGCTGCCCTGGGAGAGCCACAGGTTGTCCCCAGCATCGTGGGATTGGGCTCTCTGTTGGTGACTAGAGCAGACGCTCTCTGATGACCTTAGTAATGGGGGTTTGTTGTAAGGATACACCTGAGGGCACCTGGATGGTGCAAATGGTTAATGTGCTTAGCTGCTAACTGAAAGGCTAGAGGTTTGATTCCACCCAGAGGTGCCTCAAAAGATAGACCTGGTGGCCTACTCCCCAAAAGCCAGCCATTGAAAATCCTGTGGAGCACAGTTCTATTCTGACACTCATGAGGTCGCCATGGTCGGAGCTGACAACTGGTTTTTTCAGATGTGAGGGCAGGAGAGTGATGGGAGCCAGGCCTCCCAGGCTCCCAGAGCAACAACGTGACCAGGCATCCAAAGCCCAGAATGACGTCTGAGAGGTCCAAGATGCTTACGTCCTCCTGTTACTTCATTGTCTGCTCAAGCCCCACCTCTGGGATGGGGATGCAACTGCTCTTAATTTGCCTCTCCTGCTTCTGGGGCCACCTTCTCACTTCTGAAGTGGCTTGTAGGTCCCCCACGTTGGATAACTCCATGCTATTCACATGGTCTATGTGTGCAGTGCACAGCCTTCAAGATCTTACACGGCGGCCCTAACAACGAGTATGCAATGAAAATGTAGACTTTTTCCGAAAGCCGCTCTGATATCCCTGAGGAGCCCCCGTCTCAGAGGACAATGAGGATAGAGCACGTACAGTCAGCCCAGTCAGTGAAGTCAGTACGATGGGTAATTTAAGCAGTCTTGTGATGCGCAGCCTCTTTTGGGTAATTTGGCTTCTGCTTGAATGACTCCAAAAGGCTCATCTCTCAGAGCTCCTCCCCCTCTGGCTGTTTCCCAGACAGCACCTGGGGATACGGATGGCCAGGGCTTATGTGATCGCAGATGGTGGGATTCTCTGGCTGTTGCATGTGTCTTGGCTGATGCACCCTGAGGTGTGGCTGGCCTGTCGCATCCTGGGGCATTCTGTGGGCATCCACTGCTGAAGTCTGCAGCTGGCAAACTCGCGGTCCATTATGTTCTTGGCCCTGAAGCCGGGGCCCATCCACCCCAGGCCTTTGCTGGCCTTGTACATCACTTTGAACTACTCCTCACTAGCCATCTCACCCCAGGCTGAGCTGTCTTCCCCACAGCCCTGATACAGTTGCCTTCTCCTCACTATGGCAACCTTGGGTGGCCTGCGGCTCTCAGGCCTTCCATGCCTGTCCTCAGGGTTGTGCAGGGACTGTCAGGTTCTCTCCACTAGCCAAGAGCTGAAGGAGGCTCAGGAGAGCATGTCAGGCCCTTCCTGTCTGGCCATGCCCTTCGGCCATCTTAATTTTGTAGTTGTTAGGTACTCGTTGAGTCGATTTCAACTCATAGCGTCCCCATGTGACAGAGTAGGACTGCCCCATAGGGTTTTTTTTCTAGGCTGTAATCTTTACAGAAGCAGATTGCCAGGTCTTTCTTCTGAGGAGCCACATGGTGGGTTCAAACTGCCAATCTTTTGATTAGCAGCCAAGCGCTTAACAGCTGCACTACCAAGGCTTCCCTAATTTTGGTGGGTCACCCTTATTTGACCCAGGACTGCCCTGAACAATGGTCTTTTCTTATTCCAGAATCCCAACTAGGAGGCTGGCAGAAACCCCTCTGCCCTCAGGACCACCCTCCACCTACCTAGCAAAAGTCCCCCCTCCTCTCCCAGTATTCCCACCCAAATTAGGAGAAATCATGACAGGCATCTGAACATGCTTTCCTTTCTCTGTTTCCCTTCTCATTTCCATAATCCTTCAGGCTGCAGGGGGTGGGCTTGCCTCTTCCTCTGGGGTCTGGACCTCCCAGATCAAATCGGCTCTGCCTGATGCTTCATTTGCTAGCAGGGAGAGACGGAAGTTTGGAAAAGCCTCTGTCTTAACAAGTCTGGCTTTTAAGACTACCATGTTGCTGCAAAATCCTATTTTGAATATGAGAACCTGATTTTTTTTGTATTCCTGCTTTAACAGTCCTAGTAGTCTGGATAAATGGATGAATGGATGCTATTTAGAGGAATAAACAGAAGGGCACAACTAGGAAATGCAAAAGAATAGAACTGCCCCATAGTTTCCAAGGAGTGCCTGGTGGATTCGAACTGCCGACCATTTGGTTGGCGGCTATCGCTCTTAACCACTACGCCACCAGGGTTTCACAAAAGAATAAAGCTCACTAATATATTTTTTTTAAAGTATCCTCTTTACCCTTCTGTCTGTCCTCTTCTCCACCCCCTCTCTCAACGTCTGGCTCCTGCCTTTGCCGCCAATTACTGGTTCAATGGAGCTCATATTCAAACCCTTCAAGTGGGAGGAGCTGATTGGTTTAGCCAATCACCGTTGTGTGGGGTGTTACCCTTGTTGGGCAGAGCTTCGGTGCTGAGCCCTGTGCACCCTATGGATTGGCCGCCCATGGGTCAGGTGACCACTCCTGAAGGGCCATGTGGAACACAACATGGCCACTTAAAGTGAGGCTGTATCCCTTGTAAGTTTGGGGAGCAGAGAATGTCTTAGCGGAATGGCTGGCCAAAGATCCAGGAAGACTCCCCTTATCTTTGCCAGCTCCTAAATTCACTAGTAGATTCTTTTCATAAGGCCGCCAGTGCAAGATGGAGACCATCATGAGACAGACATCAGTCTGAGGTTTTCCAAACAATAACCCTGTTATTTTTTCTGTAACGTTAAGTTTAATCACAAAGTTCCTGTCCTAGTTTCTAGGCCCTCAGTTGGTGAGGCCTGTTGAATTGTCTCCAGAGTCCAGGAGGAAATAAATGGTGACCCCTCTGCACATACTCACACATCCCTTGGGGAGAAGGGAAGACAATACAAAGAGTTTAATCTCCAGAGAAACTCTGCGCATGTGGCTGGCGTCTGCCCTCTTTTGTATACCAGATGCTGAACACTAACGTGCAGGATTTCAGCTTTCTCATGTGGAACACTGAGACATGGTATCACTGAGAGGTGGTAAAACTTCTGTATTGTTTCGTTCTGTTGTAAATAGTGTCGCTATGAGTCGGAACTGACTCAATGGCACCTAACAACGACAATATCCTCTAACAGAGGTACTGTGGTGTAGCTAGCGGACCGTTCTTTTCTCCCTCTCCCTCTGATTGTAATTAAGATAAATAATCTCCTGGGAAGGGGAAGGTCCAAGCCTTGTCACTACCTTCCCCAGGGACAATTTATCAGCCCATGTTTTTCTGCATTGTAAGGTAATGGGTAGCCAAAGGCTAGGTCTATGTGGTAGGTGGTCCAGGGATCTCCTGGCTGCAGGGACCAACAAGTAGTAGGTTCTCTGAAGGACCCCTGGGCCTGACAGGAGCACTGGCTTTCTCCCACTCAGATGTCCCCCTCCCAGCAAGCCCACTTGACACAATGTTTTAGGAGGTTTTGTTGACAGGAGTCCTGGGTGATGCTAGCAGTTAATGAGCTCTGCCGCTAACAGAAAGGTTGCAGGTAGCGTCTACCTAGAGGCACCTCAGAAGAAAGGCCTGGAGATCTACTTATCAGTAATTAAAAACTGTACGGGGCACAGCCTCTACTCTGACACACGAGGTCGCCATGTGTGTCAACTGGTTTGCTTTTTGGTTTATTGACAGCAAGCAGCATCAGCCCGTGCCAGGTCTGCATGGGTAAACACAGGGAGCCTTACAGTGCCCGGGTATAGGGTGCCTGGGTCATGCAGACCTGCGGCGGGAAGGAAGCCTGCATTGAGGGAGCACCCCCCGTGCCAGGGGCTGGGTAAGGAACTTCAACGTGGCTTCCCAAAGCATCCTGAGAGTTGAGGCAGTGAGCCGTAGCCCAGTTCACAGGCGAGGAGCCTTGGTGATGGCCAGTGTGTTTGGGGTCTCCCCAACTCAGCCTTTAGCTTTGACAATGACACAACATTTTTTTCAGAAAAAGCCCCTCAGGCCCTGAGGGAGCAGGAGAGTAGTGGGATGCAGACTCCAAATTCTCATAAAACCAGACTTAATGGTCTGACTGAGACTAGAAGGACCCCGGTGGTCATGGCCCCCAGACCCTCTGTTGGCCCAGGACAGGAACCATTCCTGAAGCCAGCTCTTCAGACATGGATTGGACTGGACAATGGGTTGGAGAGGGATGCTGGTGAAGAGTGAGCTTCTTGGATCATGTGGACACTTGAGACTATATTGGCATCTCCTGCCTGGAGGGGAGATGAGAAGGTGGAAGGGGTTAGAAGCTGGCGAAATGAACACAAAAAGAGAGAGTGGAGGGAGAGAGCGGGCTGTCTCATTACGGGGAGAGTAATTGGGAGTGTGTGGCAAAGTGTATATGGGTTTTTGTGTGACAGACTGAGTTGATTTGTAAACTTTCACTTAAAGCACAATAAAAATTATTAAAAAAGTCCCTCAGCCTCCCCTACCATGGGCCACAGGGCCACGAAGGAGGATGTGAATAGAGACTGTAGTGGAAAAAGAATTGGGCTGAAAACGAGAAATCTTGGGTTGAATGCCACCAACCTTTACTTAGCAGTTACTGTGCGCACAGTCTTATGCTTGGCAGTCTGGGGATGCAGAATAAAGCCCTGAAGGAAAGTATTAGGCCCAGCTCTTACTGACTTGCTTTGTGACAGGGTGGTTGTCACAGGCAAGCGAGATACCCTAAAATATCTTTTGAGGCACAAATGGCTTTGCATAAAAACATTTGTATAGCAGTATAATTCACAGTTCACGAAGTGCTGTTCCATACATTATCATTTCATTGGATCCTCACAGTTATCCTAGGAAAAAGGTATGAATTATATCCATTTTACAAATGAATAAACTGAAACTCAGGTAAAGGGACTCTTGAAGGGTCACAGAGCTAGCAAAGACCCAGTGGGGATTCAGACCTAGGGCTTCGGAGGGCCCAGTGCGCCTTGTACTAGAACTCAAGGGCTAAAGTGTGGGTCCAGGGCCCCAGCATCACCTGCAACTTGTTAAAAGTGCAGATTCTCATGCCCCACCCTCCACTGCCCTGGGGTCAATTCTCACTCCTGGCGGCCCTGTAGGCCAGAGTAGAACTGCCCATAGGGTTCCCAAGGCTGTAATCTTTACTGAAGCAGACTGCCACATCTTTCTCTTTGGAGTGGTTGGTGGGTTTAAATTACCGACATTTTGGTTGGCAGCTGAGCACATTAACCACTGTGCCACCAGGGCTCACTTGGCCCCACCACAGACTTCCTGAATCAGAAACTCTGGGGATGGAGCCCAGCAATCTGTTTTAACAAGCCCTCTAGAAGATTCTGACGTAAGCTCAAGTTTGAGAAGCGGGCAACTGGAGCGGTGTTTCTGAACTTTAATGTATTTGCGAATCATTTGAGGATCTTGTTAAAATGTCGATCGGATGTAGGTCAGGGATGGGGCTCAGGATTCTGCAATCTGCGTTCCCGACAAGCTCCAACGCTATATGCCAACAGACTGACTGTACAGTGAATGGCAAAGAGCAAGCAGGAACCACCTGGGTAACCTGGTTCAAATGCAGATTCCTGGGCCCCCTCCTAGAGACTGCGCTTCTGCAGACCTGGAGTGGAGCCCAGTGACCTGCATTTCCACAAACACCTCAGGTGACTCTAGGCAGGTGGCCTGAGGCTCACATGCCACAGACTTCTTCTCTGGAGTTCGAGCTTTTAGACCATCCATGCAAGCCTCATTTTCAAAGGTTTTCCCCCACTACTGTTCCGGCTCTGAACCGCCCAGCGATCTGCTGCCAGACTGTGGGTTAGGGAGGTACAAGTGGGAGGCCATCCCTGAGCCAGCGGCGTCCTCAGTTCCTCAAAATAGGTCAGGAGTCTGGCGTAGACCAGGCTCAGTGGCTGCAAATAGAAACCATCTGCTAGGTCTGTGCTCTGAGATCCGCCTCCTTCCCTCGCCTGGGCAGAGAACCCAGAACCCAGAACCTGGGTGGAGGGAAGGGCGCTTCCTGGGTGGGGCCTGGGGGGCCACTCTGACTCTTCCGGGCCCAGACATTCCCACTGGGTTGGCTTGCAGGGATCTCTACATCCTATGCTCCAGGGACAGGAGGCCTGGGAGTCAGGTAATCTTGTGTGACCTTGGACAAGTCATTTCCCTTCTCTGAGCTTCCATCTATAAAATGAAAGGCTGAACTTCAGTGGATCCACGGGTCCTTTTCTGCTCTGGCAGGCTATGGTTTGATGAACGCCTTTCTGTGTTGGGACCACATGGAGGAGAAGGCTGAGCTTAGAGGGAGCCAGACTTTTGCTTCTTCCGGCTTTCTGCCCAGGTCCGATGTCACGAGCTGGACATCTGGCCCTGTAGATAAAAGAATGGACAAGGTTTGTGATCTGGGAGCACCATGGTGGCTTTCGGAGACTTTGAGGGTGGGGGTCAGGGTCTGCTCTTCCTTATCCCCTTCCTTCTATTCCGTCACTCACTCATTTATTTAGTAAACGTTTATCAACACATGCTCTGTACTAAGCCCTGATAAGCCCCAGGAAAATAGGAGGAATGAGACAGGGTCTCTGCCCTCAGTCACATCCAGCGTAGTTGGAAAACAGACAAGTAGAGACTTGGTGCCACATCTAGTCCAGATCCCAGCTCCTCTACCTAAGTGACCTCAGATCAGCCCAGCTTCGTCTGTATATGGGGATGGTAATTGTACCTACTCCTGGGGGTTGTTATGAGGACTCTAGGGTGGAATGTTTTTAGGGTGGAATGTACGTTAAACACTTAGCTCATAGTGAGAACGTAGTCAGTGTTGGCTATTAGTGTGATGATCCAGGAGCAAGGGGAGCACCAAACAGGCTCTGGGCTTCTGGAAAGACTCCTGAGAGGTAGGCTGCCTCAAGAGAGCAAGACAGAGGAGGCCTGTAGCCCCTCCTCACACGTCCAGCTCAACAGAGCAGGAAAGGTCTGGTCCAGGGATAGACTATATGTGTGGCTCAGCTTGGTCTGGGCGATGGGCAGAGTGCAACATCTGTGGTGGCCGTGGTTACAAACCATCTGTATCCTCCCATTTGCTGAGAAGAACCATCCCAGTCATCCCATCCCCACTTGACTTTGATCTGCCCCCCGAGAGCATGAGGGAGATAGGATGGAGCTGGTCGGAGACGGGGAGAGAAGAATCCTCATTTCATGATTGAGAAGACTGAGGCGCTTGCCCAAGAGCCATGTGGCTAGGCAGGAGAGCTGGCCTGGTACCCAGGAATCCTTGTTCACTAGGCGTGGGAGAGAGATGGTGGGGTGACCCCCAACCGTGGCCTTCCTTCATCCTTCCACATCCCACCAGGAACTCGCAGGTGTGAAAGTTCAGTATGACTTTTTCTTCTAGGGTGTGACTTTTGGGGGCCAATCAGTGTTCTACCAGAGCTGTCCAGTAGAGCTGCCTGTGATAGTGGAAATGGCCTGTAATCTGTGTTGCCCCTATGGTAGCCACTAGCCACATGTGGCTATTGAGCACTTGCAACGTGATTAGTGTAACTGAGGAACTGAATTATTAATTTGATTTAATCTTAATTAATCTAAATTAGTGGCTTTAGTGGCTAGCAGTTACCATATGGGACAGCGCACCTTTAGCCTACTCTTGGGTGCATAGGCTAGATAAGTGCAGATGTTTACAGATACGTGCCTTTACAACACCCTCTCCAGATGATTCTGATGCAGTCAGGTTTGGACGTCACCAGTGAGGGGTCTGGAAGATGCTATATTGAGGGAAGTGGTAAAAACCACACAGTTCATATAGCCTCCCATTGTCCATCTGTCTGTAGCCTCTACCACTTTCTCTATTGCTTTATTCCTGTTGCTGTTTAACGCTAGCCCAACTCTAAGTTCCACAGAGTTCATTCATGGTGGTAGTTTGAAACTGGTTATGATGGGAGTATTTACACCACAGAAATTGGCAAATACTACAAACCAGAGAGCCAGCAGTTAAACATTTACCGCTGCCCTACCCCACTGGCAGGTCTAGTCATTGAGCGGTCACCCTGGGCCAAGCACCATTTTAGGCACTGCAGATAGAGCCATGAACAAAAGAAACAGCAAAGCTCACAGAGCTGGCATTCTGGAGAGGCAGGAGAGCACAAAACCAGATAAATAAAATATGTAGCGTGATCGCTAATGACACCTGATTAGTCAGGGTGAATGGGGAAGGTCTCATTGAGAGGTAACCTTTGGGAGAAGACCTGAAGGAAGTGAGGAATGAGGCATTCGGGTACATGGGAAACATTCCAAGAGAGGGGAACAGCACCCTTACAAGAGCGTCATGTCCTAGGTAAGGCCACTAAGTCTCAGGGACCTGTTCACTCAGGTTTAGTGACTTGCCCAAGGTCAGCCTGAGTGAGGTGGAGCTAGGACTCAGAGGTCAGCCACCCGCCTGTCATCACTGCTGTGGTGCTGGAAAATGAGCTCGGGCCTAACGGTGACAAGCAAGTCAACGAGTCAGCTTCGCCCCCCTTGCACCTGTGCTGAAGTTGGCTGTGCCGTCGGGTACAGATGACTCAGAGGTGGACCCTCAAGGAACTCCGTGCATTCAGCACTCAGAGAGCATTTAAGAGAGAACACGTGTGGTCCAGCTTCTCTGTGCTGGGAATTCTTAAATGGCTACAGCATCTTCTCCGAAGTCTTGGAAGCCAGAGAGAACCCAGCATCCTGGGCTAGACCGTGAAATGGCAGAGCTAGATAGCCTGGTCCAGACACCTGCGGAAGGAAGAAGAGGAGGAGGAGGAGGAGGAGGAGGAGGAGGAGGAGGAACCTGCCCCCAAGTTAGTGGCTGAGCCAGCTAGAACGCAGAGGTTCTCAAACTGGGTTCCATGCAGCCCCAGGGTTCCGCAGTGTAGTCCCAGGGCCACTGCTTGGAGATGGTCCCAGATTCCTTCTCAACTTGAATCCACATACCTCCAATTCTGCTTGCATATTTGGAGTTCAGAGTACTTTTTTATTTGGAGAAGGGGTTCTTCTGCTAAAAAAAAAAGAAGAGAATTTCAGCCCCTTTATTTTAGAGAGGAGGAAGCTGAACCTTAGACTCTACTAGTTATTACTGCCCAGGCTTTTCGGGGCCCTGGGCTGACTCACTTTGGCTCTTTCCAATCTGGAAACATGCACTATGTCCCCTTGCCGAGTCCTGGACCTAGGGAAGCAGATTCAGAGATGGAGGAGGGGTAGGTGCCCAGCTATTGCTCACAGGCCTAGAATGTTGTAGGTGAATGAGCCGGAGATAGTGATAATAGTATCTTCCATTCATAAGGTGTCTCCCATTTGCAAAACCCCTTTCTCTGTGTTCTCATATCCCATCCTTATGCAGATTGCAAGACGTAGGCATGGTTGTTACCACATTTCATGGGAGAGGACCCTGAGGCCTGGAGAAGGAAGGTGACATGTCCCAGGTCACAGGTAGTAGTGACCCAGTCAAGTGTCTTTGACAGCACACGGTCAGGAGGTGGCTCTCTTGTGTATCCCAATGGGCAGCCCCATGGGAACAAGGGCCTGGCAGCCACCAGTGGTCTCGGTGGTCTCCTGGGCTCCCCTGGCTGCTCTCTCCAGGGTGCTCCCCATCCCTGGATCTTGTATACAAAGCGCCCTCACCTGAGCCGGTGACAAGAAAAAAAATCTGCCCTTGTATATTTTATATTCCGGTTGGGGACTGTGTTATAGTTGTCATCTAGAAAGTGCCTCTGCTGGCCACAATAAATCACTTTTGGGATCCAAGGGACAGGGTGCAATTTGCTTCCATGTGGGGTGTACGTAGTGATTATCTCAGGGGAGGAAAAAGCCAGCCTCCATTTCTTGAGAGGCTACAAGGGCCATTCAGCAATGAAATAAATAGTTCTTCCTTCCAGGCCCTCCTCCTCTCAGAGGGAGACAGGGATGGCCCGGGGCTGAGGGAGAGGCCGCCAGGGAACAGCTCAGCAGCTGTGCACATCTGGAGGCTGAAGTCTCCCCCTCCTCCCCTTGACCTTGGCCCCAGTCCAGCCCAGCCCCTTCCTCCTCCTGGCAGAGCCTGGCCTCTCCCAATAAACGATTAATTCTTGGAGGGCAGGGACCCTCCCTTACAGGAGAGAGGGACAAGATAGAACTAGTGTTTGGCAAGCACCTGCCCTGTGCCAGACACCTTGCCAGGCACTTTACATTTGGCCACTTCATTGCATCCATGGAGCTGGATGATATTATTCCCCTGTTAAGGAAACTGACGCTCAGAGAGATTGAGTGACTAGTCTAAAGTCACACAGCTAACAAGTGGCAGAGCTGAGATTCCTCAAACCCTGCCTAGCATAGAGTTTCTTTATGCCTTTGTTTAGTGCCCTGTATTGTGTGGAACAAGTGGGGAGAGGTAAGTGTTGGCCTGGAAAAGCTGAAGGAGAAGAAGATATGTATGATGTTGGAAAAAAGAGTACATTAAGAGTCAGATGTTCTTGCCTGAAGTCTTGGCTCTGCTACTTTTATAGTTTGTGACTTTGGGCAAGTCTCTTAATCTTAACCCTTCTGGGCCTTGAATTAGCCATACATTCAATAAATAAATAAATAAATAAACCCTTGCCGTAGAGCCAATTCTGACTCATGGCAACCCCATGTGTGCAGAGTAGAACTGCCCCACAGGGTTTTCAAAGTCTGTGACCTTTCGGAATCAGATCACCAGGCCTTCATTCAGAGGCGTCTCTGTGTGTGTAGCCAAGCACGTAACCATTTTTGCCACCCAGGAACTCCCAGTCACGTATAAAGATATACTTTTAGTGGAAATGTAGTACCTGCTCAGTTCTGCCTGCCGGACAGCTGTGGGGATTGAGTCAGGTGGTGTCTGGAGATGATCCTGGCTGTGTGTGGGCTTTGTGGGTTTGTCCTGCGGGTGGTCCACCTGTTGATACAGGTGCTGTCTGCAGCCAGGGGCTCACTAAGCCCAGCTGAGAGCAGCATTAAGTTCAGAGGTCTCAGTGTTCTGGGGACAAGGAGCCCAGAAGAGATGGGGCCTGCCTGACTGGAAGGAGGAACTCAGTAGAGGAGGGGCTCATGAGGGGAGGGGGAAGATGAGACCCTCACCCTGTGACCAGAGGGGTGGGCATCAGCCTGAAAATGAAACCCAGAGCCTCAGCAAGCTGAAGGCAAGCCCTGGGTCGGGGGAGGTATGTGAGGGAGGCTGTGCCTGGCCGTGGCTCCTGCCCTCCCAGCACACAGAAGGATTATTCAGCCAGAGTCCTCAGGAGGCACCAGTTCCCGGGAGCCCTGGATCAGTCACAGGGTGGGTTGGGACTGCGCAGGGGCCAGTAGGAGTTGGATGATCAGTAATTTATAATCCAGTCGTGGAGAGAGAAAACATACAATCCTAAAGTTTAAAATAGAGGTCAAGTGTTAAGCAGCTCTGTGGGATGCCCTGTGAGGAGATGGCATGTGACAGTGGAAGAGCCATTGTCACTCAGGGTTACAGCCACCCAGCTGGGAGGCATGGTGGTCCCCATTTTACAGAGAAGGGGATACAGCCAGGGCAGCAGAACCAGGATTCCTGCTTGGTACATTGACCCCTGAATCCACTACCGTCGAGTTGATTCTGACTCATAGCGACCCTATAGACAGAGTAGAACTGCCCTGGGTCTCCAAGGAGCAGCTGGTGGGTTTGAACTGCAGGTCTTTTGGTTAGCAGCCTAGCTCTTAACCACTGGGCCACCAGGCTCCACGCTGACACCAAAGCTGGTATATTCTTCTCTGCAAAACAGTCTCTTTACAATAAAGCAGAAGAGCTCTTAAATCTTGGAGCTGGAAGACCATCTAGTCTCATCCATTGTACCACATTGACCTTGACCAACGTCATCCACCTGAATCTTGAACACTTCCAAGGACTTGGCACTCACTGCCTATCCAGCAGCTTCTTTTCCCATCTCAGGCAACTCTAACTATGAAGAAATTCCTTCTTTTAATGAAGCTCAAATGTGCCCCAACCTTGTGCCCAGTGGTGCTGATAGGTTCCAAGAGTGTCTCCTGCCCCCACCAGAACCAGCGGAGGACATCCACCAGGACCTGGGGATAGAGGACCAGATTTCAGGTCACTTCTTGGTCACCCCCACTGATTTCCTGTTGGGGCCTGGCCCCATCCTCCAGTTCCAGGCCTCTGTGGGACCTCCTCCCTCTGGCAGAGTAGGGAGGAGTCTTCGGTTCCCTGCTTATACACCCATGCCTCTGACCTCAGAATGAAGTCAGCCCTTAGTAATGGAGGGCTGAAAGATCAGACGCCCAGGGCCTGCAGACGCCCTGCTTTGGCCCAGAGTGTGTGCTGGTGCCTGATTGGGCCCCCCAGGGCTTCCAGCTCCTGTCCCACCTTCCTCCAGAGCAGACTCTTGCCTCTGGAGAGCCCAGCCCCCTCAGTGTCTCCAGCTGGGCCAAGCACAAACTCACACTATTCCCTCTGCCTTCTCTTCTCCATCCCTCACCCCTGCCAAAGCCAAGTGATTAATTATGGGGACATCTTTAACCTAAATCTCATTGTCTTAGTCACCTAGTACTGATGTAACAGAAATACCACAAGTGGATGGCTTTAACAAAGAGAAATTTATTTCCTCACAGTAAAGTAGGCTAAAAGTCCAAATTCAGGGTGTCAGCTTCAGGGGAAGGCTCTCTCTCTGTCGGCCGTGGAGGAAGGTCCTTGTCCTCAATCTTCTCCTGGTCAAGGGGCTTCTCAAGCACAGGGACCCCTGGTCCAAAGGATGTGCTCTGCTCCTGGTGCTGTTTTGTTGTGGTATGAGGTCCTGAACTCTCTGCTTGCTTCCCTTTCCTTTTATCTCTTGAGAAATAAAGGGTGGTGTAGGCCACACCCCAGAGAAACTCCCTTTACATTGGATCAGGGAGGGGACCTGAGTAAGGGTGGTGTTACAATCCCACCCTAATCCTCTGAACATAAAATTACAATCACAAAATGGAGGACAACCACTCAATACTGGGAAGCAAAGCCTAACCAAGTTGATACCCACATTGGGACATAATTCAATCCATGATGCTCATCAAGTCTTTAGGCTTGACTCCTAAAGTTTATGTGGGACACAGGAATGACTTCAGTGATGCCACTAGGCAACATGAGAGAAGTCCCTGGAAAATTTCCTAAGACAACTCAGACTCAGTCACTTCAAAAATCCAATGTCATTAAAAAAATACACACGTACATACACACATGTGCACACACACGTGTATATATACATTTGCTGTTGTTAGCTGTTGTCAAGTTGGCACCCAACTGATGGTGACCCCATGCACAACAAAATGGGATATATATGTATATATATATAGTCGTGCACTGCATAACGTCCATTCAGGGAGTGTCTGACTGCATATACGTCCGCGGTCCCATAAGGTTATAACACAGTTCAGAAATCCTGGTCAGAGAATGGGACATATCAGATTTAGGCATGTCACACTTGACAATCATTAAGATCCTCAAAAACAAAGAAAAAATACTCCACGCTGTTAAAGGCTTGGCTCCACTGAAAGCTGCAAGGCTAATGACAATGCGAGACAGACCTATATCGGATACGGAGAAATTGCTAATGACACGGACTGAGGACCAAACACAAAAGCGAACCCCCCTCAGCATGTTGACCGTCACTGCTAAGGCATGAAGTCTGTTTGAGATTCTTAAAGAAAAAAATCAGGACCAGACTAAGATATCGAGTTTAGGGCTAGCTAGCTCTGCGTGGTTCAAGAGCTTCAAACAATGTTTTTCGCTGCATAGTGTGAAAGGAAGTGGTGAGTCTGTGAGTGCTGATGCAGGGGCAGCAGCAGAATTTGTGGAAACCCTAAATAAACTAATTGTGTAGTTGTCGTTCTTAGGTGCTGTCCATTCGGTTCCGACTCGTAGCGACCCGATGCACAACGGAATGAAACACTGCCCGGTCCTGCGCCACCCTTACAATCACTGTTATGCTCGAGCTCATTGTTGCAGCCACTGTGTCAATCCATCTTGTTGAGGGTCTTCCTCTTTTCCACTGACCCTGTACTTTGCCAAGCATGATGTCCTTCTCTAGGGACTGATCCCTCCTGACAACACATCCAAAGTATATAAGATGCAGTCTCGCCATCCTTGCTTCTGAGAAGCATTCTGGTTGTAGTTCTTCCAAGACAGATCTGCTCTTTCTTTTGGCAGTCCATGGTATATTCAATATTCGCCAACACCGCAATTTAACGTCATCAATTCTCCTTCCGTCTTCCTTATTCATCGTCCAGCTTTCACAGGCGTAGGGGACGATTGAAAACACCATGACTTGGGTCGGGAGCACCTTAGTCTTCAAGGTGACATCTTTGCTTTTCAACACTTTAAAGAGGTCTTTTGCAGCAGATTGGCGCAATGCAATTTGTCTTTTGCTTTCCTGACTCCTGCTTTCATGGGTGTTGAATGTAGATCCAAGTAGAATGAAATCCTTGACAACTTCAATCTTATCTCCATTTATCATGATGTTGCTCATTGGTCCAGTTGTGAGGATTTTTGTTTTCTTTATGTTGAGGTGTAATCCATACTGAAGGCCTTGGTCTTTGATCTTCATTAGTAAGTGCTTCAAGTCCTCTTCACTTTCAGCAAGCAAGGTTGTGTCATCTGCATAACACAGGTTGTTAATGAGTCTTCCTCCAATCCCGATGCCCCGTTCTTCTTCATATAGTCCAGCTTCTCATATTATTTGCTCAGCATACAGATTGAATAGGTGTGGTGAAAGGATACAACCCTGGTGCACACCTTTCCTGATTTTGAACCAATCAGTATCCCCTCATTCTGTCTGAACAACTGCCTCTTGAGCTATGTAAAGGTTCTTCATGAGCACAATTAAGTGTTCTGGAATTCCCTTTCTTTGCGATGTTATGCATAATTTGTTATCATCCACACAGTCGAATGCCTTTGCATAGTCAATAAAACACAGGTAAACATCTTTCTGGTATTCTCTGCTTTCAGCCAGGATCCATCTGACATCAGCAATAATATCCCTGGTTCCACGTCCTCTTCTGAAACCGGCCTGAATTTCCGGCAATTTCCTATCGATATACTGCTGCAGCCATTTCTGAATGATCTTCAGCAAAATTTTGCTTGTGTCTGATATTAATGATACTGTTCCATCAGTTCGTAATACCGTGGGGGCTTGCGTGTTGCTGTGATGCTGGAAGCTATGCCACCGGTATTCAGATACCAGCAGGGTCACCATGGAGGAAAGGTTTCAGCTGAGCTTCCAGGCTAAGACAGACTAGGAAGAAGGACCTGGCAGTCTACTTCTGAAAAGCAGTAGCCAGTGAAAACCTTATGAATAGCAGCGGAACTCTGTCTGATACAGTGCTGGAAGATGAGTCCCCCAGGTTGGAAGGCACTCAAAAGACGACTGGGGAAGAGCTGCCTCCTCAAAGTAGAGTCGACCTTAATGACGTGGATGGAGTAAAGCCTTCAGGACCTTCATCTGCTGATGTGGCACGACTCAAAATGCGAAGAAACAGCTATAAACATCCATTAATAATCAGAACCTGGAATGTACAAAGTATGAATCTAGGAAAATTGGAAAACATCAAAAATGAAATGGAACTCATAAACATCGTTATCCTAGGCATTAGTGAGCTGAAATGGACTGGCACTGGCCGTTTTAAATCAGATAATCATATAGTCTACTATGCTGGGAATGACAACTTGACGAGGAATGGTGTTGCCGTCATCGTCAAAAAGAAACTAATTGTAGAGGGAGGTTATTTGCCCCAGTGAATTTTTAATATGGACGAAACCTCATTCTGGAAGTAAATGCCTGAAAGGACCTTCGTCCATAGTATGGCATGTGCACAACGTCCAAATCACACAACGTCCTATTTCACAGAATGTATCATGGCCATTAAGCGATGCGTGACTGTGTGCGTGTATGTAGCTATACATATGTATAATGGGCATGTTCTTGATTAAATAATGCAACATATGAACCTTTGATTGGATCCTGATGGAAAAAAAATATAATAGCTGTAAAAGATATTTAGAGAAATTTGCATATGGACTGGGAAATTAGATGGTATAGAAAAATTGTCAGCTTCCTTCGATGTGAGAACGGTGAAGTGGTTATGTAAGAAATTGCCCTCCTTTGTAGGAGATGCACACTGCAGCAATAAGGGGGCAGAAGTCATAAGTTGGTAATTTCTTGTCCAATGATTCCATGAAAGAAAGGAATACACACACACAACCCTCCCCTCCAAAAACCCGTTGCCATTAAGTTGATTTCAACTCATAATGACCCTATAGGATACAGTAGAACTGCCCCATAGGGTTTCCAAGGAGCGGCTGGTGGATTTGAACTGCCAACCTTTTGGTTAGCACCCGAGCTCTTAACCACTGCACCACACAGACATAGAGGGAGATAGAGCAATTATGTAAAATGTTAACAGTTGTTAATTTAAGTGGTAGATGATTGTTAGGCTATTTTTTCAACTTTTTTTGTATATTGAAATATTTCATAATAAAAAGTTGGAAAAAATATGATGTGGTCTCCGGAGTCAGAAAGATCAGGTTCAAGTCAACTCTGTCCTTGATAACTGTCTGAACTTGCCTGCGCCTCGGTTTCCCACACTGTAGAAAAAGCCAAACCCGTGGTGTCAATTCTGACTCCGAGTAACCCTGTAGGACAGAGTAGAACTGCCCCCTAAAGTTTCCAAGGAGTGTCTGGTGGATTCGAACTGCCCACCTTTTGGTTGGCAGCTGCGTTCTTAACCACTGTGCCGCCAGGGCTCCAGTCCCCATGTTGGAGAACAGGGATATTTGCAGTTCCCACTTCAGGTTCGAGTCAGGTCCTGAAGGCTAAGCTGTGGCTGGGCAGAGAAGAAGGGAGAAGGCATTCCAGGTAGAGGAACTGCACCAGCAAGGAATGGGAGGTTGGAATGGGCAAGCTCAGCACCTTCTTTCTCTACTATGGAAACTGTAGAATCTAGAATGTTCTACCAGAACGATTTCCAGCGTTCTCACCTCAGATTGAATTTTTGCCAGGTCCATGAACCATCTGTACTAGATTTACCTAGTGTATTTCTTTGAATTGATTCTTTTTTTTTTTTTTTTAACTTCCCCTTGTTAGCAGTGTTGTTGTTGTCAAGTGCTGCTGAGTCAGTTCCGACTGATAGTGGTCCTATGTACAACAGAACGAAACACTGCCCAGTCCTGCACTATCCTCATGGTGGTTGTTATGCTTGAGCCCATTGTTGCAGTCAATGTGTCAACCCACCTCATTGAAGGTTTTCCTCTTTTTCGCTGGCCCTCTACCAAGCATGATGTCCTTCTCCAGGGACTGATCCGTCCTGATAACATGTCCAGAACATGTGAGACGAAGTCTCACCATCCTTGGCTCTAAGGAGTATTCTGGCTGTACTTCTTCCAAGACAGATTTATTCATTCTTTTGCCAGTACATGGTATATTTAATATTCTTCGCCAACACCGTAATTCAGAGGTGTCAGTTCTTCTCCAGACTTCCTTATTCGTTGTCCAGCTTTCGCATGCATATGAGGCGATTGAAAACACCATGGCTTGGGTGAGGCGCACCTTAGTCCTTCAAGTGTCATTAGCAATAATATCTGTGAAATCAGGAGTCTGGCATGCAAGTTATATTTTTTCTAGTGCACATTAAAATAAACACATGACTGCTAAAATTAAAAACTTCATCTCTGTACCATGCATAAAGGAACCTTGGGTGACCTCCTAGGACTCACTTTGAGAATCGCTGATGCAATCCTGATGAGGAGCCAGATGCCCAGAAAGACCACACAGCCAGAAGTGACTAGACCAGGCTCCCGTTCTATGGTCTCCTGCATGCCTTTGTCCTGAACAGTCTTGGGCAGTACTCAGCAGAGAGAAAAGGCAGGCTGGAAAGGGGACCGGCAAGGGCAAAGTCAGGGAAGGAAGGAAAGTGGAGGATGTAGGGGGGCCATGCTGCTGGGATGGCTGGGACCTGGGGAGCAGAGGGTGTGGGGGGCTGTGCTGCTGGTATGGCTGGGACCTGGGGAGCAGAGGGTGTGGGGGGCTGTGCTGCTGGTATGGCTGGGACCTGAGGAGTTGAGAGTGTGGGGGGCTGTGCTACTGGTATGGCTGGGACCTGGGGAGCAGAGAGAAAACCACTGGGGCAGCAGTGTGGGATCCAGAGAGCAGGTGGGAAGAGGATTTGCCTGAAGGCGAGCAGACTTCCCTGGGATTCTCCTTATTGGGTTCTGAACTTCTTCCTTCGATAAACTGTGGCTTAATTCCTGGCTTTGTTTAAATGAAATGCCAGGTTTTGTACTCAGTCAGATTCCCAGAGTTGGTTTCCTGATTCTGCTATATGGTGTTTCCTTTTGTTCTTCCTCCCCTTGGAGATTCATCTTAAGAAATTCGCTTGCCCCTTTCTGTTCTGAGATGAGGTGGGAGACTCAAGGCAGATCAGGAGACTTGGCAGGAAGGGGAAGGGATATGTAAGGGCAAAGTCTGCTGGGCAAGAAGCATATTAATTTAAAAAGCACTTATTGAGCCCCTGCTGTGTGCCAGGCCTAGGGGTGAACCAGGGCTGGGTCAGGCACTGTATCGGGCTCACTGTTCAATGGTGACTGTTTGCAGGACCTCCCGGTAGGAGGCGCCATGCTATAGCAAAGCTGGAATCTGTCTTGTTCGGCCCATTCAGTCTTCCACCCGTGTGTTCTCTGTTAGCCTAGCACAGGGCAGACATGCTGTAGGGGCCAACCAAACATCAATTAGCTGGTTAGGTGGTAGAGCCTGTGTCAGGGATAGTGGCCTGGGAGGGGTTCCACTCTGCTCTCTTAGGCAGGGGCTCTCAAAACTACTTCACACTCACTAGTGTGGGGTAGGGGAGCAAGCTGGATTAAAATGCTGATTTGGGGGCTCTGTTCTCAAACTACTGGATTCAGTAGGTCTGGACTTGAGCTGAGGAATCAGCATTTCTAACAAACCTCCCCACTCCAGATGATTTTGATACAGGTGATCTGTGGACCATACGCTGAGAAACCTGGTTGCTCCAAAGTGTGATCTGGTATTGAAAGCATCAGATGTATCATTCTAAGAGTCACGTCATGGCCCTACTCTTTAACTGTGTGGCCTCGGACAAGTCACTTAGCCTCTCTGTGCCTGAAAATGATAATGATGATGATAGTCATTGTCATCACCACAATGCATTGGACTGTCTTAGTTACCTGGTGCTGCTGTAACAGAAACACCACAAGTGGGTGGCTTTAACAAACAGAATTTTATTTTCTCACCGTTTAGAAGACTAGAAGTCTGAATTCAGAGTGCTGGCTCTAGGGGAAGGCTTTGTCTCTGATGGCTGTGGGGGAAGGTCATTGTCTCCTTTTAGCTTCTGTCCCTTAGTCCCTTGGTGATCTTCACATGGCCTGGCGTCTGTCTTCTCCCATATCTGCTTCCTTCTCTGTGCCTAATCAGCTCATTTTATATCTCAGAGTTGATTGGCTTAAGGCACACCTCACACTGACATGGCCTCATTAACACAGTAAAGAGAACCTAGTTTCCAAAGGTGTTACATCAGAAAATGTTAAAAAAAAAAAAAAAACTGTTGCCATCAAGTCTATTCAGACTCATAGCGGCCCTATAGGACAGAGTAGAACTGCCCCATAGAGTTTCCAAGGAGAGCCTGGTGGATTCAAACTGCCCCCCTTTTGGTTAGCAGCTGTAGCACTTGACCACTCAGAAAACAAAGGGGTTAGGGATTACAACACTTATTTTTGGAGACACAATTCAATCCATAATAAAGGACTAAGGGATTTCTGAGGGTGCATTTGTGGACTAGAAGCTCTGGAGAGACTCAGAGAAGGGATGGTAATGGGTGGTCTTGCCTCCTTGCACATAGGGGACACCCCCCAGTGGCCCAGTCACAGTGGCCTCTCCCCGTTGTGAGTACCCACCCTGCTCTGAATGCACCTCCCAGACCGAATTGAGGCAGCCCATACGTGTTGTTGGACGGATGGTTTGCTCTACCACATGGCATGTTCCTTGGTAGTAGAAGGGCCCTACAACCTTTCTGGAAGGTGGAATGGGCGTGTGTGCCAGAAGAAGAAAAAGTAAAAGTGCGAATGCCCTTAAGTGAGCCTTTGGTGTTGTAGTACTTTTTTAAAAGAGTAAGTTATCTTGCACAGGAGCCTTTGGAGGCTCCTTACCCTTTGCCCCTTTCCTCAGGACCGGCACCAGGGCTCGCTCACCTCCTGCGCCCTGATGAGCAGCTCTCCTCTCCCCAGCGCCCTTCCCTGCCTGAAGCAGTGATCAGCCTGACCCATGTCTCTCTTGCGCCCCCACAGATGTCCTGGCGTCCGCAATACCACAGCTCCAAGTTCCGGAATGTCTATGGGAAGGTGGCCAACCGGGAGCACTGCTTCGATGGGATTCCCATCACCAAGAATGTGCATGATAACCACTTCTGCGCCGTCAATGCCCGCTTCCTGGCCATTGTCACTGAGAGTGCGGGCGGCGGCTCCTTCCTCGTCATTCCCCTGGAGCAGGTAGGTGGTCCCACACCTCCCTGGGTTGCCCGGAGAATCCCAGCCCTGGTTGCAGCCCTAGGACAGAGCGAGCGCCTCCTTGGTCACTTGTGACAGGGCCTGCGGCCCTTATCATCTCTGAGTTTCCCCATCTCTGCCACCTCTTACTCGCTTGTCATGTGTTCAGTGACTGTGTCTTGCCCTGAGATTCACCAGAACAAGTGCGGACATGGGATCCAGGAGACCTGAAGTCTGTCCCCACACCTTGTCCCCAGGTGTGCATGTGGACAAGTTACTGCCCCTCAGCATGCATCAACCTGAAACCAAAAAAACCAAACCCATTTCCCTCAAGTCAATTCCGACTCACAGCCACCCTGTAGGACAGAGTAGAGCTGCCCCATAGGATATCCAAGGAGCAGCTGGTAGATACGAACTGCCAAACGTTTGGTTAGCAGCCATAGCTCTTAACCATTGCACCACCAGGGCTCCCCCATCAACCTAAGGGTTTGGAAAATATTGACCCCTGAGACCAGGTCCAGCTCTACAATTTTGTGTTCTGGGTGTTCTTTTGGTTTGGAGCTGAAAGGGATGAAGACCTAGCCATGGTCATATTTTAAAAAAAAAAAAAGTTGCCGTGGAGTCCCTTCCAACTCATGGCAACCCCATAGGATTTTCATGACTCTGACCTTTTCAAAAGCAGATCACCAAGCCTGTCTTACCTGGATGAGTTCAAACAGCCAAACTTTAGGTCAGTAGCCTAGAGCTTACCCATTGTGCCACCCAAGGACTCCTGTGTGCCCATTGGGCAGTGTGAAAATGGCACGCCCATTAAAAAACATTGGGAGCTCTCCACTCAGAGACTGGAAATACCTTCTCCCTCACCCCCATCTGTTTTTCCCCTTCTGTGGCTGCTTACCTGAATATAGCAAATTAAGTCTGCAAAGCCTAGACCATGAAAATTTTAAGCTGTGGTCCTTCAAGCGGAGTCCCAGGAGACCTGTTGGAGGTCACGAGCCTCAGGGTAAGTGCTCCTGTCAGCCCCACTTGATTATAGCTGAGTTCTCCCTTCCAGGCCTGACTCATCCCCACCCCCACCCTCCGTCAAACCTGCAGGGGGAGGAGGAGGTGTGTGTTTGGGGAAGCCTTGGTGCTCGAAATTCACCATCAGCTGGTGGTGGAGGAGGGATTTTTCCAGTCTCTCCTACCCACATGGGGGGAGCATAGATTTAGAAGAGGCTTAGTCCAGATGCTTCTTGCCACTGAAAGGGGCCACTGCAGTGACAATAAGGACAGAGCCTGAGGCTTTGTACTTCTGGGCAGAGGTCTGAGGAGCATCCAACTTGGCGAGGGTTCTAGTGGGCTCTGCCAGTTGCCGGCTGTGTGACCTTGGGCATGTCACTTAACCTCTCTGGGCCATATTATTCCTGTAATTGTAAAGTGAGGATAATAAATTCTTCTCTGCCTACTTCTGTGATATTGGCAGCAAGTGGGAAGGTGGGTAAGTGAGCTCCTGTAAACCACTCATTGTGTTAGAGACGTTTCTTGGGAAATTTGTGAGCTCTGCTCTTCGCCCTTGCAAATGCCCACAGCAGCGCGAACCATTTGGAGGGATTCTCAAGTGTAGCTTGCCTATGCCCCTGAACCAGATGGCCCCAGATTTCTATCTGCTCTGCTCCATCCACAGCAGGCCTGCGGGCCACCAGGAACGTGTGGACTGGTTCTCAGTGAGGCTCAAGCCCATGGCTGGCACCCTGCCAGGCTCTACTTTATACCTTGCAAGAGCCAACGGTCAGTGCCTTGCACTGTAACAGAAATTAATTCCAGATGAATTAAAGATCTAAACATTAACAACAACAAAAAAGAAAACATGGATCACTGAATGAGGGAAAGGCTTCCTAAGCAAGATAAGAACCCCAAAAGCAGGAAATGATCAGTAGATTTAAATACATTAAAAAAAAAATAACGCTTCTGTACTACAATACGATACCTTAAACAAAACGAAAAGGCAAGCCTCATACTTGAGGACAATATTTGCAATATATAACAGACAAAAGATTCCTGTCCAGAATATATGTAGAATTCCAGAAGAATCAATAAGAAAAAGAACCCAATAAAAAAATGGGCAAAGGATGTGAATAATCAGTTCACAGAAGACAAACTGTAACTTTTACCCTAAAAGGTTCATAATCTTCGGTATTGCCAAAGGTGTGGGAGAACAGGTGCTCTGATACACTTGAACCAGTCAGAACAGAACTGCACTCCATAGAGTTTTCAATGGCTGATTTTTGAAGTAGATCACCAGGCCTTTCTTTCCAGGCACCTCTAAGCCATACCAAACTCATTGCCCTTGAGTTGATTCTGATTCATAGCGACCTATAGGACAGAGTAGAACTGCCTCATAGGGTTTCCAAGGCTGTAATCTTAACGGATGCAGACTGCCACATCTTTCTCCTGAGGAGCAGCTGCTGGGTTTGAACCATGACCTTTCAGTTAGCAGCTGAGCATTTTAACCATGCACCACCAGGGCTCCTTGAGACACTCTGGGTAGACTCAACCTCCAACCTTTTGGTTAGCAATTGAGTGGGTTAACTGTTTGAACCACCCATCCAACCCAAACCCATTGCTGTCAATTCCAACTCATAGCAACTCTATAGGACAAGGTACAACTACCCCATAGGATTTCCAAGGAGCAGCTGGTGGGTTTGAACTGCTGACCATTTGGTTAGCAGCCATAGCTCACTGTAGCTCTTAACCACCGTACCACTAGGGCTCCTGAACTACCCAGGAACTCCTGAGACACCTTGGGGAGCTGTAAATGAGAACAGCCTTTTCAGAGGGCAACTTGGCAGTATCTATTAACATTGAAAGACATGTGTCCATGAGCCCCACAATCCCACTTCTAGGAATCTATCCTATAGAAATATTCTCCCGTGTATATATAAAAAAATGTTTGCAGCGTTTTTTTTATACTCGATGATCTTTTTACAAACCTCATTTTTTATTATTTTTGACAGAAATAAAATTCCTATGCCAAATTGCCTGAAAGTTTCTAAACTCTTCCTCTCAGTTTCCACAGTGGTAACAAGAGTTTTATGTGGTCAGTAGCACTGGTCTAGAATATGATCAGATTTTGTAAATGTTCCATGGGCAGCAGAAAGAATGTATATTCCCTCTTTACAGAATATGAATCTCCCTCTACAGAAATATATGATATATGATATATATATATGTGTGTGTATATGTATATATATATGTGTGTGTGTGTATATGTATAAAAAAAATGTATGTGTATATATACATGTGTATTCTGTGTACACATATTTTTTCAACTTTATTTGTCCACATTCTGTGCTACAATTTATTTTACAGCCCTTGATTAATTATAGTCTGAAGATGATGGCTCATATTACAGGTTGGTTTCTGTCTCTTCACCTCATTTCAAGACGTTTTCACCTGACATCAGTACTCGATGATTTTTGCAGTATTTTTGTAGTAGCAAAAACTTGGGAGCAACCTGCAGGCCCATCAGTAAGGAAATGAGCAAGCAAATTAAGGGACATCTACACAGAGAGGTACTGTGCAGCCCTTAAAACTGTGTACAGCAGCTGTTCTCAAATTTTTCAGTCTTACACTCTTAAAAATTATTGAGGACCCCAAAGAGCTTTTGTTATATGGGTTATATCTGTCAGTATTTAGCATATGCAAATTAAATAGAAGACATTTTTATAAATATTTATTTAGAAAGTCACTGAAAAAAAATGATAAACCAATTTCATGTTCTCATAAAAAAACATTTTTATGAAAAAAAAAAAAAACACCACATTTTTCCAAACCAAACCAAACATGTAGTGAGCAGAATGGCACAGTTTTAGGTTTTTGCAAGTCTCTTCACTGCCTGACGTAACAGAAGACAGCCACAGCGGCTGATCTGTATTCAGCTTGTTGTAATAGTACGCATCATGCAGCCTCCAGAAGACCCCACTGCACAGTCGTGAGAGAACAAGATAAAAAGAGCGAATGACATCTTAGGTTTATTGTGAAGATAGTTGTGACCTGATGGAGTCCCCAGAAAGGTCTCAGGGATCCCCCAGCGAGCCACAGAACTACGCTTTGAGAACCACTGATGCAGAGGCATGTTTAATGATAGAAAACTATGACACACTATTAAGTGGGGGGAAAAAAAGGTGAAATGTGATTAATCCCATTTTAAAATATCTGTGTATCCATCTTTCTATCTGGAAAAACCTGAGAGAATATACACCTAACACTAAAAGATAACTCAGTTATCTCCAAGTTTTGAGATTGTGAGTGCTCTTTAATTTTCTTCTTTTTCCTGAGCTATATTTTCTAAATTTCTTACCATTAACGCTTAATGTTCTGTACTTTTGGAGGGGGGGTCAGTAAAAGCAGAGGTGTATAGGGAGCATGTGGTTTCAGAGGCTGTCCAGCCCAGAGAGGGGGACAAGTTTCCCTGGCTCACCTGGGCAGCCCCTCCTCAGCAGGGACCCCACCCACAGGATTTACCTGCCGCACTGCTCATCTGATGGATTTCTTTGTATACCACGAGCATCGGCACTCCCTATGTATCTTGACAATACAGTCTCCTGGAGTAACACATAGGTATGAGCTTGCTGTAGAAAGTCCAAACAAAATCGAAGTGCCCAAAGCGAGGAAGTGGAGGGTGGAGGGAAGTTTTGACTGGGTGGGGGGGTAGGCAGCTACGGACTAAATGATCTGGGTGGTTCATTCTGTTTGAAGCAGGACCTGGTATCTGGGACTTTGTGGAGCAAGATCCCACCCCCAAGGCAGATCTGCTTAAGAAGCAGGGCAACTCTGGCCTTCCCATGCTGCCCGAGCCTAGGCTGCCAGTCTGCTGCCCCCTGTGGTCAGGGCTGAGCCTGCAGGCCTGGGGAGGCCTGGTGCTGGGTGGGAGAGCTGCCAGTATGTTGCCTTCCAGTTGACTACAACTCATGGCAACCCCACGTGTGTCAGAATAGAACTGTGCTCCAAGAGGTTTTCTATGGTTGAGTTTTTGGAAGTAGATTGCCAGGCTTTTCTTCCAAGGAACCTCTGGGTGGACTTGAACCTCCAACCTTTTAGTTAGCAGCCAAGCCCATTAATCGATTACACCATCCTGGGACTCCCAGTAGGGAAGACAGGAGGAGCTGATAAACAAAAATAATAAAAACACCAAATTCAGAACCCCTTTGATGAGCTGTTCCCCCTTGGCCAGTGTTCTAGAAAGAAAAAAAGTTATATTCTTTCAGTTCCAGCTTTTCCCCCGCTTGATAGAAATCTCCTTAAAAAACAGTTTCCTATATTATTCAATACAAGCACAGAAACTATTTTGGCTATTTCTTGGCAACTCCAAATCATTGTTTTACTCGTTAGTTATAGGCTGTGCCACTTTTCAGAATGAACTTGTGGGGCACACTTTCACTCCTACTCTGAATGGCCCCATATTGCTGTCCTGGACAAACAGAAGGCCACAGGAAAACATGTCTGCTTTCACAGTTCTTCTCTACAAATTTCCTTTCCGTTGTCAGGTATGCCTTCTCGTTCCTTTCTTACTTCTCTGAGGTTTGGGCCAGAAAAGAACAGAACTCATCAAAAAAACAAACAAACAAAAAAAAACCCAAAACCTGTTGCCGTCAAGTCAATTCTGACTTTTAGCAACAGTATAGGACGGAGTAAAACTGCCCCACGGGGTTTCCAAGGAGCGCCTGGTGGATTCGAACTGCCCACCTTTTGGTTAGCAGCCGTAGTACTTAACCAGTACGCCACCGGCACTCACCCAGGACCCTCGAATCCCTGCCTCGAGGCTGAGCCTTCAGAGGAAGGCTTAGACACTTCCCTCGACACCCCTTGTTCAGTTTTTTCCAAAGCCAGCTTCCCAAGGATGTTTGTATTTGTGATTAAAAACTTTCTCCCAGGGTAGGAAGCCATGCCCACAACAACTACGAACAACAGTAGTAATGCTTAGCCTTTGAAAAACAGTCTCTGGTTCCAGCACTCGGTCATGATCTTCTCAGTAGGTAGGCAAGCTGTCCCCTTTTACAGCTGGGGAAACTGACACAGCAGGGATGGGCACAGAGATGGTCAAGGGAGGAGCTGGACCTGAAGCCAGCTCACTGATTTCTGAATCCAGGACTCTTTCCACTGCCCATGATGCTGGTGAACAGGCTGGCTGGCTGGCATATCTGAAGGCGTGGATTTGTCTTCCGGGGCTCTTGTTTGGGCTCCTGTTGTGAAGGCCACAGCCTGGTTTTTCCCTAGTTAACATTCAGCTGCAGCTCTCGCCTCTCTGGAGTGGAATGTTAAGCTGCAGATGGGGCGCAATCAGCACCCTGATTGCCTGGCACAGCTGGAAGGGCCTTATGAATATTCCAGAGACGAGGCACTGTGCCCAGGAGCCTAATTAACCACTTGGGCCTCCCCAGGTGCACCGCCCCTTTCCTGCTGTGCTCCACCAGGCCGCCTGCCACCTCCAAATCCAGGCCACAAGAAGACCAGGACTGGAAGCAGAGTCTCGCCTGCCTAAGCTTCAGCCAGCTACTTGGGGCCCCACTGGCACCTGGCAGAAAGAAAAGAAACCTGGCTTGAGCATCAGAAGTCTGAGTTTACCCATAACTCAGCGGGTCTCAGCTTTGGCTACACGTTAGAATCACCTGGAACTTTCGGGGGCCTAGGATACTTGCTCTCCTCGAATCTCACCTCCGATCCCGTGAAGGAAGCACGATGATCCTCCCTGTTTTACAGATGAAGAAGTGGGGGCTCAGAGAAGTCAAGTGACTTAACGAAGATTCCACAGCTCACGAATGGCAGAGCTAGAATTCAGACCCAACGCTCTCCCCACTGTACCTCTGGATTCTCACTTCCTCATCAGTAAAATGGGAACACAAAGGTCTGCCCTGCTCACCTGACAGAGGGTTACCTGTTTCCATGGAGTTGATTCTGATTCATGGAGACCCCATGTGTGTCAGAGTAGAACTGTGCACCATAGTTTTCAGGGGCCGATTTTTTTGTTAGCAGATAGCCAGGCCTTTCTTCCAAGGCACCTCTATGTGGACTCAAACCTCTAACCTTTCAGATAGTAGCCGAGCCCATTAACAGTTTGCACTACCCAGGACCTCCCATAGAGGGGTATTTCTGTATGTGTGCCTTGTATTATTACTACTGTCATTTGGATGTCTCCAAGGATTTCTTTGATCATTAATTCAATTAATACTTTATTGAACTCTACTGATACCACACATGTCCATCCCTGCTGGAAGCCGAGGGAGCGGGCATTTCCTAGACTCCACGAAAGCACAGCAGCCCTTGGGGGAATTTCCTTTCTGAATGGAGGGAGGGAGGGAGGAAGGAAGGAAGTGGCAATTCCAGTTAGCAAGGATAGGTGTGGGAGAGGGTCCTAGAGCCGGGGACCAGACAAGACAGCATTGGACCTTCAGTCATGGGACATGGACTGGGCACTCAGCACTGTGCCAGGCTTGGGGACCCAGATAATATCAGGCCTGGTCCAGTTGGCGGACCCAGGTAGGCAAGAGTTCCTCAAGAGGATCCTGCCCTTATCTTGCTCAACAAACCAACACATTGTCCAGTGGGGAGAGCTTCTGAACATGTCCATTTTACCTGCTCCCTGCCAGCAGACAAAAAAGACAAAGCGTTTTGCAATCTGTGGCATCTGGGGTCCCTGTTTAATTTATGTTCAGAATTAGCTGCCTACAGTGAAATTAACCTAGTAACTCAGCTTTATTGCAGCAGTCTGATTCTGGGACTGGGATTTGGGGCTTGGTATGGGGGGAGGGAGGGTCATACCCATCCGCTCCTTCAAGCCCTGCATTCTCCCCTCCCCCTCCCACCCTGCCAGGATTCTTGCTTAGTCTCTATCTGGGGCAGAGCACTTTCCCATGGCTTCTGGCTTCCAGGGCTAGGGTGCTGCATTTTGCCTACCACCCACTTGGGTGGACTCCTCTTGCTTCTTCTCTTATCTCTGGTCTACAGGAGTGGAGGTTCTAACCAGGGCTGGACAGTTGCCTCAGGTCTCTCCAGCCCTGGAGGGGTGGGTGGTGGAGGGGGTCGGGGGAGGAACAGTAGCAAAAATCCATTAGGCATCAAAGTGAGGAGAGCCCTGGCTCAGGAGAGCTGCCTGGAATGGTGGCTGAGAGCTCAAGCTCTAGAAGCTGACAGATCTTGCTTGAATTTCTGCCTTGCCATGTAGGTGCTGTGTGACACTGGGTGAGTCACTTAACCTTCCTGTGCTCCAGTTTTCCCCTCTGTGAAATGGAAAAATTGGATGGGGTTGGACCACATGATCTCTAGGGTTCATTTTAGCTCTCACATTCTGTTGCCTTTTATTTAACCATATCCTCACCAGTCTACTGGTGGACAATATGCAGAATACAAGAATGGCTCCTTTTGTCCCTCAGCCCCAACTCAAATGTTGCCAGCTCCATAAAGCCATTTCCATTTTAATGCCCATCTGGAGGCATTTCATGTCTATTGTTGTTGGAGCTCTTTCTACATGCTTCTTTATCTTCCATTTGGTTAGTCCATTCATCCATCCACCCACCCACCCACCCATCCATCCATCCATCCATCCACCTACCCACCCGTCCACCCATCCACCCACCCATCCATCCATTCATCTGTCCATCCACCTACCCACCCATCCATCCATCCACACATCCATCCATTCATCCAGCCAGAAGCCAACAAATGCTTATTGAGCATCTACTATGTTTCCATTACAGTTTCAGTATTGGGGATACAGCAGTAAACAAGATCAAATCCTTCTGCACGTGGACTTTACAGTCCAGTTAGTTGCACCCCTTGGACTCAGAACCCCTGGGGTCAGGGGTCATGTTGATTTTCTCAGGGCCCAGCACACAATAGGTGCTCTGCAAATGCCTCATCTGTCCCTGGCTGGGATTTTCTCTTTGCTGGTTTTTTTTTTTTGGTCCTGGCAGCCCCTTCCCTCCAGGGACTGCAGAGACTGCTCGGATTGAAGGGGCTGTATCTCCGCCTTAAAACTCTTAGAACAGTACTGCCTGACCCAGCCAGTCTTACTGGAGTCCAGTCCAGGAGCTGGCACACCAGTTAGCCCTGTGACCTAGAGATTGTTTGTTGCCTGTTAGTTGCCATCCAGTCAATTCTAACTCATAGTGACCCCATGTGTGCAGAGTAGAACTGCTCGGAATCGACTCGAGGGCACTGGGTGGGTGGTTTTTATAGGGTTTTCAAGGCTGCAACCTTTCAGAAGCAGATTACCAGGTCTGTCTTCCGAGGCACTTCTGGGTGGGTTCCAAGTGCCAACCTTTCAGCTAATAGTACAGCGCTTAGCCGTCTGCACCGCCCAGGGATTCCTACAGCATGTCTGAGGCCTTATTAAAGAAGGAAAGGAGGTGCCCAGCCTAGTACTGAGGACTGTAATGAAATCAGATTTCTTTGCTCACAAAAAGCCTTTCCTTCCATTCCAGATTTCAGTAACCCCTGACCCCCGTCACTCCCCCTCAATCACCACTGTGCTCCTTAAACCTTCCCGACAAAAAAAAAAAACAAATCTTCATGGCTGTTTCCCTCTGCAGCAAGGTCTCCCCCTCTCTGGGGGAATTCAGAGAGCCTTTTCTAAATCCATTTTTCAGATCTTTCCTCAATCCTTCTTTGTTCTTCAGGCTGCCTTCCACATGGAGCAATTTGCATCTCAAAGCCGGTGACAGTCTGAATGTACAGTAAGTGACTTTGGGAAAGGGGGGAGAATCCAGCTCTGAAAGAGAAAGAAGTCTCAACTTCATTCCATTTGTTTAAAGCCCTGAGATTGACAGCCTTGCTTTTTGGTTTTTTCCCTTTTTTGGAAGAATGACTGCTTATTCTGAGAAAAATGAAGGCAGGCTCTTCAGCAGAAGTGCGAGAGTTATTCCCTTTTATTTCAGGGCTTGGCGGAGAGGCACCCAGGGATGCAACCTGACCAGTGGGCGTCCTGGGAGGTCAGAGAATCCACCCCATGGGGCCTCAGCTGATCTGTCCCCATTCCTTCTTGCAGAGGCTGGAGAGAGTCATGCCTGGCTAACTAGACTCTGAGAACTGAGGCCTGGGGGTTGAGGGCAGACAGGAGTGGATGCAGACCCTGGACCCTAACTCTGCCTGGAGGCACCAGTCTGGATTCCAAACCAGTTTACCAGTCTGCTGGATGTACTACCCATTTCCCTTCAAGGCACAGCGCCTGCTGTACCATCAGAAATCCTAACTTTATCCCTTACCAGCTGTGAGGTCCTGGACATGTAACCTCTCTGGCACTTTCCCTGTTTGTGAAATAATAATGGCACTTGTTTCTAACGGTGCTGTGACATTAAATAAATAAGGTCTGTATAAGCACTTAGCTCTTAGCCTGGTGCGTAGGGTGTGCTCAGTAAATAGGAGGAAGCTGTGCTAATGTCAGGGACTTCCACCCTCCCCTCTTCTTCTCTGGTCCACCCAGGCTCAGAAATAGCCCGGGGCTTTGGTGGGCTCCAGAGCCTGAAGCCAATAGCCTTCTTGCTACTTCTTGCTACTGTCTCCTTTGCCCAGTGCAGCCCCTGAGCCCCCACCCTGCCTAGAGAGGAAGGCACCCACAGCCCAGCCATTGTGCCCAGAAGGGAATGGGTGGTGGCACAGAGCCTCCATGGGGCATGACTGATGGGCTGTTCCAGGCCCAGAGGGAAGGGGCCTGGGGAGAGGATCAAGCCTGCTTTGGAGCCTGGTCCCGTGCCTCTGCAGTCGGCCTGTCTGCTTGTCTGGAGTCGGCTGTCTGCCAGGGTAAATGAGACGATGCATGGGAAGGACTGACTGTAGTGTCTGGCATACAATAAATCCCAGCTATATTGCTTCTATTGTTATAACCAAATAATAAGCTTCAGGTCCTTAGGTGACCCAAATGGTCTGCATTCGACTACTGACCTAAATGTTGACAGCTTGAACCCACCCAGCCACGCTGTGGAAAGAAAGGCCTGGTGACTGCTTCCGTAAAGATTATTGCCAAGAAAACCCTATGAACAGTTCTACTCTGTAACACATGGGGTCACCATGAGTCAATGAACTCAATGGCAATGGGTTTATAATAAGCTACAGGTTGATGGCGGTAAACGGTGTGGCTCAGGTGGGCACCTCTGTGTCCTGAGCCGACCTGAAGCCACATAGTCCTCGCAGTCCACCCCTCCCTGAGCCCACCTGCCCGGCGCCACGATTCCAGTCTTGTACTGACACAGTGCCAGAGGCAGGGGAGACCCCAGAGATCACATGTTCCAAGCAGCTCATTTTACCCATGTCAAATCCTGGCCTCAGAGAGGAAATGTGTCTTATCCAAGGTTGCACAACGTGCTGGACACTCTCATGGCCCCATCCCAGGAATCCTTGACGCAGCCACTTCTCAGAGTCCAAAATCCAGTCTACTGAGATGTTGCTGATGACTGTGGCTTTCCTTTACCAGGGAAATTTACATTTGGTTAAGGTTAGAATGAGACTTAAGGAGATCACACTCTTGAGATCCAAAGGAATGTGTTGCCATGATGGAATTTCACACCGCGGGGAGCTCTGTTCCCACAAAGCCACTGTCCCCAGGTTCCTCAAGATAGGCCATGTGGAGACTTACCTCTTCTGTCAGGTCTGAGGCCATAGTGGCAGAAGCCTGCCTCCTCACATGTCCCTGGGATCTCAAGGCTTCAGGGAATAAAATGAGGCGGGATACATGAGGGGCGTGGGGGCGTAGGCTTAGGGTGTCTAGACTTGAAACAGAGCATCTCCGTGGGGGCCAGGGGGCCCTGAGGCCTTGGCCAAGACCTCTACTCACTGGCCCTTCTCATGGCAGCTTCCAGAACAATGACTGTCTGTTTGCCTTGCCTGAGAAACTCCAGGCCTGATTAGTCCTTAGGGCAGTTTCTATTTCTGCATCGCCTTCCTCACTTCCCTACCCACCACCCTATCACAAGGTTCTTAAAGGACCCACCAAGTACCGCCAAGTCCCCGTGTGTGGTGTCGGACTAGAACTGTGCTCCATAGGGTTTTCGGAAAGTAGATCACCAGGCCTTTCTTCCGAGGCACCTCTGGGTGGACTCTAACCACCAACCTTTAGGTTAGCAGCCCAGGGAGTTAAACCGTTAACCGTTGGCACCATCCGGAGACTTCCTTAAAGGACCAGGTCATCTTTTTGGGGGGTGGGGAGTGGTCACAGTGTTCACAGCCTCTTAAAACAAGAGGCTTCATGCGCTGTGCATCGCGTAGAGCTCATCTGTCTCCCCCCTTTCTGTTCCACTCAGCTAAGACCTTGATTTTAGTTGCTAAGCAACACATGCCTAAATTTCCAAGTGGGTCTTCAGTGAACGTGGGTGGGGGAAGATAGGGGTGGCAGTGCTTAGAACTCTGCATTTTATAGATGGGACACTGAGGCTCAGAGAGGGTAAGGGGCTTGGTCAAGGTTGCACAGCTAGCTGGCAGTAGGGCTGAAAGCAGAACTGTTATGTCTCAGCGCCTAGAGTCTGCCCACGCCTCACAGCTCCCATGAAGCCCCATGTGCCAGAGGATTGGGCAGCAAACCCTTCAGGATCCCATACTCTCATCCCACCTCCACCAAGAGAAGCACCCAGGCAGCAGCAATACCTAAGGGACACCCTGTGAAAGGCTTCCACCCACCCAGACGGGGAAGCAGTATGCCCAGTGGCTAGACACACAGGCTCTAGCATCGGTGGCCTGGATGCAATTCCCGGCTCCACCATTTACCAGCTGTGTGCTTCCAGCAAGGTATCTAACTGCTCTGTGCCTCAGTTTCCTGACCTGCAGAATGTGGTGCCAGCCTCTAAAGGCTGTTCTGAGGATTCAGGAAGGTGTTACAGAAAGCCCTGGAAGGGTGTCTGGCGTAGAATGAGCCTCTCCGGGAGTGTTGCCGGCTCCCGTGAACCTAACCGCAGGGTCCAGATGCACCCTCCCCACCTGGGGCATCAGCCCCCCGCATACACACACCAAGTACCCACTCCTTTATCTCAGGGAAGTTCAGACCCAACTCTGTGAGATCACAGATACAGTACAAAAGTTCTCAAACTTTAGTTTTTAACACTGTAGCTTGTTGTTCAAATAAAACAGGTTCTTAGCTGTTTTTAGGGGGAGACACGGGCCCATTTGACAGTCTGGAAAAGCCCATGGACCCCTTCACAGAATAAAGTTTTTAAGTACATAAGATAAAATAAATAGAATGACAAAGGAATCCAATTATATTGAAATATAGTTACTCAAAATGTGTACCAGATCTAGTAGTATATGCACTTTTATATGACGGCATTAAATGACCTCGTGGAGGGTCTGGTGACTTCGGTAACTTCCAAGTAGCCATGAATGTGAACAATATTTTGAGATAGCAGTAACAGAGTAAGGTGATATGAAAATATCTGTGATGTCTGTTGATGAAAAACTTATAGGTTCAGCCAATCCTACTTTGGGTTTGTTGCCTACATTGATAAATAAAGGAAGTATTAAATTTCAATTAGAGATAGTGAAGATAAAGATGTAGTTTTTCTCCTGTCCAAACTCACAGATCTCCAGAAGGGGTCTGCGGCCCCTGGTTAGAACCAGTTGCCTGTCGAGTTGATTCTAGCTCATGGTAACCCCATGTGTGTTAGAGTAGAACTGTGCTCCATAGGCTAATTTTTCAGAAGTAGATTGCCAGGCCTTTCTTCCCAGGCACCTGTGGGTGGACTAAAACTTCTTTCAGTTAGCAGCTAAATGTGTTAACCCTTGGCACCACTCAGGGATTCCTGAACCCAGGAAAGGATCCCTGAAATAAAACCTCAGGGAGAATGTCCTTGTATAAAATTAGTCCAAGCAGAACTGCTGTGGCTGAAGCTGATGAGGAGGGGGCAGTGAACCAGCTTGAGCGTACCCTTGCCCATAGGGGGTGCCCTGAAATCCTGGGCTTCCCTGATAGGCAGGAAGCCTGATGTCTCTGCCTGCCTAGTTCTTCATGACCTTGGGCTCATTCCTTGTCCTTTCTGGGCCTCAGTTTCCCTGTCTATAAAAGGCGGTGTTGGACCCATTGTCCTCTGAAGTCTTGTCTAGCTCTGACATTTTGGGATAAGTGTGTGTTTCTCCTCCCCTGGAGACAAAGGCCTCAGAAGCTTGGGTCTGCAGGACCCCTGGACCAGAGAGAGAGAACAGCTGGGGCCGGGCTGGCCAGGTCCCAATTGTTCAAGGGAAGAGGAAGAGGAGGAGGAGGAGGTGTGTGGTACTCTCCAAAGTGACAGCTGGGTGAGCCTGGCTGGGGGCCTCGTCCTCGCCTGCCATCTGTGCCTCCTTCCTGCAGTCGGACCGGCAGGGAGGCGGATGGGGGTGCGGTTGGGGCTGAGGCCAGCCAGCAACCTGGGTGGAAGTGGGGAGGGCCCGCAGAGAGAAAGCCTGGGAAGAGCTAGGGAGCTTACTCTTGGGTGCTTAACCCTTTCCACCCTGGTCTTCTAGGACCTTTGAAAGGCACAGGATTGAGGTTATGCTGTCCTGGGTCCAGTTAGGCTACTTAATGGCTAGGTGACTTTGGACAAGTTTCTTAACCTCTTGAAGCTTCACTTTCCCTCTGTGTCCAATAGACACCATTCCTGAAACCTACCTCTTGGGATTGGAATGAGGTTTAAATGAC
This sequence comes from Loxodonta africana, assembly GCF_030014295.1. Classification (NCBI taxonomy): domain Eukaryota; kingdom Metazoa; phylum Chordata; class Mammalia; order Proboscidea; family Elephantidae; genus Loxodonta; species Loxodonta africana. The sequence continues at coordinate 47,230,547 of NC_087354.1, read as the reverse complement.
ACAGTGTAGATGAAGTGGGATCCCTGGCTGGTACAAATGGTTGATGCACTCAGCTGCTAACTGAAAGGTTGGAGATTTGCATTCAACAAGAGGCACCTCAAAAGAAAAGCCTAGAGATCTACTTGTGGAAATGCAGTCATTGAAAACCCCTGTGGAGCGCAGTTCTACTCTGACAAACCTGGGGTTGCCACGAACTGGAACTGACTGGACGGCAGCTGGTTTGGTGGTAGATTAAGGACCCCAACACAGCATTTTGCTGGGTGCATAGTGCTTCAGCCTGTCCAGAGAGGGCTCACACTGGGACTGTAAAATGAAGGAGAATTTGTTGGAATGCGACAAAGGGCCATGATGAGACTCTGGCAAAAGTTCGTAAGTGTTCCCAAGGTGCCCAGGCACATGGGAGTTTGCAGGTGGCTTTCCCTCTTCCACCCGTTTGTTCCAGCTCTTCCCTCCCCCGGGATTGCCCTTACTTGCCAATATCCACAAATGAAAAACCCTATCACCGAGAATAACTTATCATTTATGAATAAGTATTTTCAGATAGGCAAAACCTTCCCATAGTTCAAACCTCAAAAGCAATCAAAGGGCATCCAGTGAAGAGTTTGCCTCTCACCCCTACTTCCAGTCACTCAATTCCTCTATCAGGAGACTGCTGATGTTAGCAGCTTCTCAAGTGTCTTTCCTGAAATAATATATATATTCTTTTGACATAAAAGATCATACCCTACCTGCATTGTTCTCTCTGCACCTTGCTTTTTTCTGTAATTAAAGATCTTGGAGATCTCTCCACATACATCAGATACAGAAAGAACCTCCTTGTCTGTTTTTACAGCTGCTCAGTATTTGCTCGTTTGTATGTATCATCATTTCTGGAGCCACATTTTGTGTATTGATGGGCATTTAGATTATCCCCAAGCTTTCACGATCATAAATGGTGCTTAGGAGAATAATTGCAGACATGCCTATCGCATGTGAGTGCAGGCGTTTCTATAGAATAAATTCCTAGAGGTAGAACTAATGGCTCAAGAGGTGTGTGCTTTCTTCCAGGGAGGAAAAAAAAAAAAAAGAAGAAGAATTTCTTCTAGCAGACAAAAATTGCTTCACAAGACATAGAAAGCAATAATTAGAAAAAATAATGAAAAAACAATTAATAAATTGGATTTATCAAAATTAACAAATTGGATTCCTCAAAGATACCGTTAAGAAAGTGAAAGGCAAGCCACAGACAGGAAGAAAATATTTACAATACATGTATCTGACAAAGGACTGGTATCCATAATATATAACCAGAGTTAAAAATCGGTAAAACATTTGAACAGACACTGTGTCCAAGAGGATATTCAAATGACCAATAAGCCTGTAAAGTGCTATTTTCTCAGAGTAGTTTCAATTATTATTTTCATTAATAATGAGGTTGAAAGTTTATTTATATACTTAAGATCTATTTGCATTTCTTTTTGTGTGAATTGTCTATGTTTTTTTGCCCATTACCAGTCACCAGGAGAATGCAAATTAAAGCCATGAGTAACTGCAATACACCCATAGAAATGGCCCAGGTTACAAATTCTGACAATATTAAGTGTTGATGAGGATGAGGAGCAACTGGAACTCTCACATACTCCTGCTGGAAGTGTAAAATGTTATAGCCACTTTGGAAAACTGTTTGGCAGTGTCTAATGAAGTTAAACATGTGCCTGCCCTATGACCAAGCAATCCTAGTTCTATGTTTATACTTAAGAAATAAGAATACATAAACCCACAAAAAAGACTTGTATAAGAATGTTCATAGCAGCTTTACTCATCATAGCCCCAAACCAGAAACAGCTTTACTTATAATAGCTGAAAACCAGAAATAATCCACCAGCAGGATAGATATATTGTGGTAGATTCATAAAATGGAATAGTATGCAGCAGTAGAAAAGAATGGACTACTGATCCATGCAATAACATGATGAATCTTTAAAACACGTTGAGCAGAAGAAGCCAGACACAAGATAGTATACACTGTATGTATGATTACACTTATGTGAAGTTCAAGAACTGGCAAAATTGATCTGTGGTAATGGAAGTCAGAATAGTGGTTACATTTTGGAAACTTTCAGGATGATGGAAATTTTCTATACCTTGATCATGGAGGCAGATACATGAGAATATATGTATATATGTGTGTGTATATGTAAAATTTTTTTTTTTATATGTATATAAGTTCATCAGGCTATACCCTTAAGATATGTGTTCTATTGGGTATAAATATACCTAAATATAGCTTAGTTTAAAAATTCAAATGAGGGGGAGTATGTGCTTTGGAAGTTTTTATAGATATTGACAAAATTGTCTTCCATTGAGTTTGTAACAATTTACATTCTAACCAGTGATGGATATTGTTGTAGTTTTTACGTGCCATCAAATTGATTTTAGACTCATAGTGAACCTATGAGACAGAGGAGAACTGCCCCATAGTGGTTCCTAGGCTGTAATCTCTAGAGGAGCAGATCGCCAGGTCTTTTCTTCCGCAGAGCTGCTGGGAGGTTAGCAGCCGAGTGTTTAACCATTGCACCACCAGTGTACTTTTCAGCAACGAAAATGCAGTGCTTATCAAACTTGGTGTTTTTCTTTGTCTTAAAGTTTATTTTGTCAGATTTTTAAATAATTGCACTCTTGGTGAAAGTTTACAGAGGAAATTAGTTTCTCATTCAAAAATTTGTACACAAATTATTTCATGACATTGGTTGCCGTTCCCTTAATGTGTCAGTGCTGTCCCCCTTTCCACCACCGGTTCCCTGTTTTCATTCACCCAGTTTTCTTGTCCCTTCCTGCCTTCTCCTCTTTGCTTGCAGGCAGGTATTGCCCTTTTGGTCTCATATACTTGATTGATCTAAGAAGCACATTTTCTTTTTGTTTTATAGGTCTGTCTAATCTTTGGCTGAAAGGTGAACTTTGGGAGTGGCTTCAGTTCTGAATTAGAAAGGTGTCTTAGGGCCATAGTCTCAGGAGTTCCTCTAGTCTCTCTCAGACCAGTGAGTCTGGTCTTTTTTGTGAATTTGAATTCTGTTCTACATTTTTCTCTCATTCTGTCTGGAACCCTCTATTGTAATCCCTGTCAGAGCCGTCAGTGGTGGTAGTCGGGCACCATCTAGTTCTTCTGGGCTCAGGCTGATGGAGGCTGTGGCTCACATGGTCATTAGTTTCTTTGGACTAATGTTTTCCTTGTGTCTTTAGTTTTCTTCATGCTCCTTTGCTCTGGATGGGGTAGGACCAGTAGATGTATCTTAGGTGGCCCCTCACAAGCTTTTAAGACTTTAGATATTACTCACCAGAGCAGATGAAGAACATTTTCTTTATGAAATGTGCCAGTTGACCTAGATGTCCCCCAAGACCATGGTCCCCACCCCTCAGCCCCAGTAACTCTGTTCCTCAAGGTGTTTGGATGTGTCTAGGAAGCCTCTATGACTGTGCCCCCTTTGTGCTCTATTATATATTTGAATATACCCGCTGTACATATAAATATGTAAGTAAAAATATCCACAGCCTAACCTGTATAAGTACGTGGATATACTCCTATACGCCCTCCTTCTCCTATTCAGCATCCATCTGTGCCTATGTATAGCTTATTGGTTTTATTGTTGTAGGATGATATATGCTACAGTAATTACTGTGGTTGCCTGTTTTTTTTTTTTTTTTCTTGTGTTCCTCTAAGTGTCTTCCTTTGCCTTGGTCAGGTTGTGCTGACTTCCCCTGTATTGTGGGTCTTCTTTCCCTTCACCAGAGTTAACATTTGTCAGGCATCTAGTTAGTGATTCCTGCTCACCCCTCCTCTCCTTTGAAACCATCAAAGATTGTTTCTTTCTGTGTATAAACTTTTTTCTTGAGCTGTCAAACTTTTTTTTCCCCCAGGCTGCTGGGTGGAAAACTTCCTCAGAGAGTAGTTTTAATTAGCATTTTATTAAATATGAAGTTGAAAATCTCTTTATATGTTAAAGATCTATTTGTATTTCCTTTTTGTGTGAATTGTGTATCCCTATCATTTGCCCATATTTTTACTGGGTCATTGATCCTTTTCTTATTGGTTTAAGAAGTCCTTTACCTATTCCTTGGTTTGGGATATGAGGTGCAGGTATTCTCTTCTTATGATGTTTTTTGGCAAAGCAGATTTCTTCTTTGAAATTCCAAGTAGTCTAATTTACCATTCTTTTATGGCTTCTGGATCTTGAGACATAGTAAGGCCTTACGTTCTCTGAGGTTATAATCTTCCCACCAGGTCTTCTAGTAGTCTAATAATTTCATTTTTTTTTTATTAACTTTTATTGAGCTTCAAGTGAATGTTTACAAATCAAGTCAGACTGTCACATATAAGTTTATATACATCTTACTCGGTACTCCCACTTGCTCTCCCCCTAATGAGTCAGCCCTTCCAGTCTCTCCTTTCAATTTTGCCAGCTTCCAACTCTCTCTATTCTCCCATCCCCCCTCCAGACAGGAGATGCCAACACAGTCTCAAGGGTCCACCTGATATAATTAGCTCACTCTTCATCAGCATCTCTCTGCTACCCACTGTCCAGTCCCTTTCATGTCTGATGAGTTGTCTTCGGGGATAGTTCCCGTCCTGTGCCAACAGAAGGTTTGGGGACCATGACCACCGGGCTTCCTCTAGTCTTAGTGAGACCATTAAGTATGGTCTTTTTATGAGAATTTGGGGTCTGCATCCCACTGATCTCCTGCTCCCTCAGGGGTTCTCTGTTGTGCTCCCTGTCAGGGCAGTCATCGATTGTGGCTGGGCACCAACTAGTTCTTCTGGTCTCAGGATGATGTAGGTCTCTGGTTCATGTGGCCCTTTCTGTCTCTTGGGCTCTTAGTTGTCGTGTGACCTTGGTGTTCTAATTTCATTTTTATATTTAGATTTTTGATACATTTGAAATTTATATTGGTGTAAAGGATGAGGTATGGATTCAACTTAATCTTTTTTCCATATGGCTACTAGGTTTCACCAGTCATCTGTCAGTTTGTCATACTGTGGTGCTTTGTGCGTTGCTGTGATGCTGGAAGCTATGCCACCAGTGTTCAAGTATCAGCAAGATCACCCATGAGGGACAGGTTTCAGCAGAGCTTCCAGAGTAAGACAGACTAGGAAGAAGGACCTAGCGACCTACATCTGAAAAAACTGGCAAGTGAAAGCCTTAGGAAGAGCCACGGAACATTCTCTGATATAGCACTGAAAGATGAGCCCCTCAAGTTGGAAGACACTTAAAAAATGACTGGGGAAGAGCTGTCTCCTCAAAGTAGAGTCAACCTTAATGACATGGATGGAGTAAAGCTTTCGGGACCTTCATTTGCTGATGTGGCACAACTCAAAAAGAGAAGAAACAGCTGCAAACATCCAATGGTAATCAGAGCCTGGAATGTACAAAGTACATTGAGGAAAAGTGGAAGTTGTCAAAAATGAAATGGAACTTTTGAAGATCGATACCCTAGGCATTAGTGAGCTGAAATGGACTGGTATTAGCCATTTTGAACTCGAACAATCCTGTGGTCTCCTGTGCCGAAATGACAAATTGAAGGGGAATGGCATAGCATTCATCAACAAAAAGAGTATTTCAAGATCTGCCCTGAAGTACAGTGCTGTCAGTGATAGGATAATATCCATATGCCTACAAGGAAGACCAGTTAATACCACTTATTATTCATATTTACCTGTCAATCGCTAATGCCGAAGATAAGGAAATTGAAGATTTTTTACCAACTTCTGCAGTCTGAAGTTGATCAAACATGCAATCAAGATTCACTGATAATTACTGGTGACAGGAAAGCAAAAGTTGGAAACAAAGAAGAATCAGTAGTTTGAAAATATGACCTTGGTAATAGAAACAACGCTGGAGATCACATGATAGAATTTTGCAAGCCCAACAACCTGTTCATTGGAAATACCTTCTTTTTTCAACAACATAAATGGTGACTTTACAGGTGGATCTCACCAGATGGAATACACAGGAATGAAATCAACTACATCTGTGGAAAGAGACAATGGAAAAGCTCAATATCACGGTCAAAGCAAGGCCAGTGGCCATCTACAGAACAGACTGTCAATTGCTCATATGCAAGTTCAAGTTGAAGCTGAAGAAAATTAAAGCAAGTCCACAAGAGCCAAAGTACAACCTTGTGTATATCCCATCTGAATTTAGAGACCGTCTAAAGAATAGATTTGATGCATTGAACACTAATGACTGAAGATCAGATGAGTTGTGGATGACATCAAGGACATCATAAATGAAGAAAGCAAAAAGTCATTAAAAAAAATAGAAAAGAAAGAAAAGACCAAAATGGATGTCAGAAGAGATTCTGAAACTTGCTCTTGAATGTAGAGCACCTAAAGCGAATGGAAGAAATGATGAGGTAAAAGAGCTGAAGAGAAGATTTCAAAGGGCAGCTCAAGAAGACAAAGTAAAGTATTATAATGAAATGTGCGAAGACCTGGAGTTAGAAAACCAAAGGGGAAGAGCTCACTTGGCATTTCTCACGCTAAAAGAACTGAAAAAAATTTTAAAAATTCAAGCCTCGAGTAGCAGTATGAAGGATTCTATGGACAAAATATTGAACCATGCAGGAAGCACTAAAAGAAGATGGAAGGAATACACAGAGTCATTGTACTAAAAAGAATTGGGTGATGTTCAACTGTTTGAGGAGGTAGCATATGATCAAGAACTGATGGTATTGAAGGAAGAAGTCCAAGCTGCACTGAAGGCATTGGCAAAAAACAAGGCTCTGGAAATTGATGGAATACCAATTGAGATGTTTCAACAAACAGTTTGAGCACTGGAAGTGCTCACTCGTCTATGCCAAGAAATTTGGAGGACAGCTACATGGCCAACCAACTGGAAGAGATCCATAAACAAGAAAAAAAAAAAAAAAAAACCCAAGCCCATTGCCATTGGATCAATTCTGACTCATAGCAACCCTATGGGACAGAGTAGAACTGCCCCATAGAGTTTCCAAGGAGTGCCTGGTGGATTCGAACTGCCAACATTTTGGTTAGCAGCTGTAGCTCTTAATCACTACACCGCCAGGGTTTCCATATTTATGCCTATTTCATTTTACTTGGATCCACAATCAATGCCCATGGAAGCAGCAGTCAAGAAATCAATGTATTGCTCTGGGCAAATCTGCTGCAAAAGACCTCTTTAAAGTGTTAAAAAGGAAAAATGTCACTTTGAGGACTAAGGTGCCCCTGCCTGGCCCAAGTCATGGTATTTTCAATCACCTCATATGCATGCAGAAGCTGGACAATGAATAAGGAAGACCAAAGAATTGATGCCTTTGAATTACAGTGTTGGCAAAGAATATTGAATATACCATGGACTGCCAGAAGAATGAACCCATCTGTCTTGGAAGAAGTACAGCCAAAATTCTTCTTAGAAGTATGGAAGGCGAGACTTTGTCTCACATACTTTGGACATGTTATCAGGAGGGACTGGTCCCTGGAGAAGGACGTCATGTTTGGTAAAGTAGAGGGTCATCGAAAAAGAGGAAGGGCCTCAATGAGATGGACTCACACAGTGGCTGTGACAATGGGCTCAAGCATGACAACTGTGAGGATGGTGAAGGATCGTGCAGTGTTTCCTTCTGTTGTAAGTAGGGTCGCTGTGTGTTGGAACTGACTTGATGGTACCTAACATTGACTCTTTATTCTTTCCTGTTGCTCTGGGTCTCCATCACGTATCAGTAGCACAGTGCTGTGTTACTAAGGCTTTATTGGGCTAGTCATCACTCATTGCTTCTTTCCTCAGAAGTTCCATGGCTCTTCTTGATTGTTCATTTTAGTATTTAACTTTAGAATCTGTTTGTGTAGATCCCCCCCAAAAAAAGACTTTTGGTTTTTTTTGGGTGTATTGTGTTCAATTTATAGATTAAGTTACAGAGAATGTATAACCTTATGATATAGAGTCTGACTTTCCATGAACATAGTTTACTTATTCTAGTTTGCTTTTGTATCCTTTAGAAGCGTGTTAAGGAGCCTTGGTGATGCAAACAGTTAAGCGATCAGCTCCCATAAAGATCACAGCAAAAAAAAAAAAAAACCTATGGGGCAGTTCTACTCTATCACATACAGTCGCTGAGTCTTTTTTTTTTTTTTTTAACAACAATAACTACAGTAATGTGTTAAAGTTTTCTTTACATGGGTCTCATACATTTCTTTCCCATGTTTCTTAGTATTTATCTTTTTTGTAGCTGTTGTAAATGAGGTCCTTTGCCATTGTATCTTCCAGTTGGCGGTTTGTATGCTTGAAAGCCATTGGTTTTTGTATATTATTTTTTTATCCTGCCATGTTACTAAATTTACTCATTGTTCGTACTAATTTTTCAGTGGTTTCTCATGGATTTTCAAGGGATATTATCTTATCATTTGCAAGTAGTGGTAATTTTACCTCTTCATTTATAATTGTCATACCCTCGTGCCTTTTTCTATTCTTATTGCATTGACTAGTACCTCCAGAAAAGTGTTAAATAATACTGATGTCTTGCTCCTAACTTTGATGGCAGTGCCTCAAGTGTTTACCCATTAAACAGTTTGGGTAGAGAAAGACAGATTTTTTCCCCCAGCATTGTATTATTAAACTCTTTAAACGTACCGCAAAGTTTAGTTTTGCAGCGAACACCACCTAGATTCCACCGTTAACAACTTACTATGCTTGCCACGTGTCTGTCAGTTTGTCGTACTTTGGACATGTTGTCAGTAGGGATCAGTCTCTGGAGAAAGACATCATGCTTGGCAGAGTACAGGGTCAGCGGGAAAGAGGAAGACCCTCAACAAGGTGGATTGACGCGGTGGCTACAACAATGAGCTCAAGCATAACAACGATTGTAAGGATGGCGCAGGACCGGGCAGTGTTTCGTTCTGTTGTGCATAGGGTCGACATGAGTCGGAACCGACTCGACGGCACCTAACAACAACATGCTTGCCAGTGCCAAGTGCTCCCATTCGTTTGAGTTGGGGAGGAGGCTTCAGACAGAGAAGGGGGCATTCTGTGTAGCTGGCACAGGACCTGATAATGGTGTGTGCAGATCATCATCACATGTACAGATGCCAGAAGTGGGCCCAGGTGGCTTAGTACCCTGCCCAAGGTGTCGTGTGGGCATCACAAGTAGAAGAGTAGTCAGATTTTAGGACATGAGGTGGGTGGGGTGATGCTCAGATGAACAGAGGCAAAGGATGACTGCACCCCTTGCCCCAACTCCACTGAACTTCTACAGGACCAGGAAGGGGTGATGGCATTTACAGCATCTTTCCTGGCAGCTGGCAGGAATTTCCTTTCTTCCTTTCTTTCTCTGTCTCCTGCTTCTCCCAAGCTGACCCCTCCTGGCAGAGCCCCAGACAAAGAAAGGGAAGTGTCCAGCGAAGGTGCTTCCCTTCTCCCCTGAATAAGCCCTTCCTGGACAGCTGGAAAGGAGCCCTGGAGGCACAGTGGTTAAAGTTCTCCGCTGCTAGCCAAAAAGTCCACTGTTAAAACCCACCAGTCACCCACCAGGTCGGCTATTCAAACACACCAGGAAGAAAGATGTGGCAGTCTGCTTCCTTAAAGATTACAGCCTTGGAAACCCTGTGGGGCAGTTCTGTCCTACAGGGTTGCTATGAGTCAGGATCAACTCCATGGGTTTGGACAGCTGGAATGGGGCAAGGGGAGGAGGGGTGGGGGCGTCAGAGAAGGGCTAAGGAGGGGCCAGGGAAGCCCCTTGGTGGTGGGCAGGGGGCCTTGGCGGTGTCATTTTTTATCTGTACTATTGCAATCACTTCCTTGAGTTAAAAAAAAAAAAAGATATGAAAGAACATACAATTTTTAAAAATATGTATTTTATTTATTTTTGGTGGCAATATACACAACCAAACATATTGCATCGCATTCACAATTTCTACACGAACAGTTCGATGATATTGGTGACGTACTTCACATTGTGTCACCATTCTGTCTCCACCCGTGTTGATTCATCACCGTTAAATTAGGCTCTCCTCCTCTTAAGGTTCTCGCCTGTGCTTTGGACTAACGGTTGTCAGTTTACACTCATAGAGATAACTCCTTACAAGAGCACTACGCTCAGGCAGACGTTCTTTACTAACTGAGCTAAAGTGTTGTTTAGTTTAGCGATGGCTTCATGATCATTGGTATGTCTGAGCCAGAGTTGTTGTTGTTAGTCGTCATTGAGGTTTAAAGATTATTTCTGGACATTAGATCCAGCGGTTCCCCAAGTCTCAATGGATCCAGTAAGTCCGAGAACATACACAGGGTTACGGTCTGGCAGACATGTGTTCAAATCTTGGAACTGTGCAAAACCAGCTGTGTGACTTTGGACAAGTTGCCTCCCTCGACTCCTCCTCGGGGTTCTGAGAGAATCTGCCATCACCATGGAAGCAATGAGTGCTGCACCTGCCTGGGGAAGGCCCTTGGCAAGTGGTCACTGGGTTTCGTCTCCCCCGTCTCCCTGCATCTTCCTCCTCACGCACACATGTCCTTTCCTGATGCCAAAAGCCCCCAAGGCTTCCCATCCGTTTCTGGGTTAAGTCTACCCCACCCTGGCTCAAGGAGTCCCTGGATGGTGCAAACAGTAAGTGCTCAACTACTAACCAAAGGTTGGCAGTTCAAACCCACCCAGAGGTTCCGTGGAAGAAAGGCCTGGTTATCTGCTTCCAAAAGGTCGCAGCCTTGAAAACCCTATGGACTGCAGTTCTACCCTGCTCATATGGAATCCTCATGAGATGGAGTCAACTCGATGGCAGCTTTGGCTAAAACACACCAACTATCATGAAGATGGTGCAGGACCGGGCAACGTTTCATTCTGATATGTATAAGGTTGCCATGAGTTGGAGCTGACTCAACAGCAATTAATAACATAATAATGATACCTTGGCTCCTCCAAATCTCCCACTCCTCCTTCAAGACTCACCTGCCCTACAGCCAAACCCTGAGCCAGGACTGGTCTTTCTTTCCCCAGACCCTTCTCCAGCACTAGATCACTTCTGCTTACCCTCCCAAGCACAGCTCCTGGGCCCCAACCCAAGGAGGCCTCCTGAAGCCACCAGCTTCTTCTGCTCTGCCATCAGATTCATTCAGACTTCAGTCCCGCCACGTGGGGGTTCTCTGTCTGCTTTCCACCTGTTCCTGCCACCAGGCTCTGGACTTCTTGAGGCCAGGGACCAGGCTCATTCACCTTTCTATTCCCAACAGCCAGTGTTGGGTCAGGATGCTGGACAAGGGCGTTTTTGGATGGGGAAACCTTCTGAAGCTCAGGTGGTGATGAGTCTTGATCAAAGCTCCAAGTCTGTCTGATTCTATAGCTATGAATATAAGACCCAGGGTGAGGGGTGTGCCAGGTGAGACCCTGTAGACAAGGCAGAGACTCCCTGCAGACACCACCCGGCTGCCTACAGCTATTCCGCCATGTGGAGTAGCAGCCAGGTTGAGTGCCTGGGACCAGCATCCGTGAAGTTACAGTCAAGAAACCAGGTCTGTACTGGGCTTCTCTACTCACTCATCCCCCGTCCCAGCCTCAGTTTGCTCCATCTGTGAGATGGGACAGTGCACTAAGACTGGGGTAATATGGGCATTGCATCATGCTAGAGGAATGCAGAAAGAGCTAGTTCTTTTCTTGTGGGGATGGATTTGCTGGAAAGGGAGACTTCAGAACAGTTAGCTCCGTCAGTTACAGAATTAGGATATGTGGCCGTGAAGGTCGTGGGCTCTGGGGCTTAGAATCTTGATTCAGCTACTTTCTAGCTGAGTTATTACACCCTCAAGCCTTCGTTTTCTTATGTATACACTGGGGGCAATAAGTCCCACCTCCAAGGGTTGTTATGAGAACAATCGTCTCTCATTCCTAGTGAACATGTACAATGGCCAGGGACTGTTCTCACCCTTTGTCTCACTGAATGCTCACAGCAACCCATTGTGCAGATGAGGAAACTGAGGCACAGGAAGTTTAGGCAACATGCCCAGAGTCACACAGCTGGAAAGTGATAGTAGCAGAATAAAATAGGATGATACAGGCCAAGAGGTCAGCAGTGTACCTAGCACATAGCGAGTCAGTGGGATGGCCTGGGTCGTCACCCCTCAGAATGCTCAGACTTGGCAATCTGCAGCCATTGTGTGTGTGGGGCGGGGGGCAGTGAGGGGAGCTACAGGACGTCAGAGGTTGTTCTGCGTCATGCAGACTTTACAGACAAGGTGAACATACAAAGTCCTGTTCTCTGGAGCTGTGTGGGCCAGTCAAGAAAACTGACAATCAGCAAATAAACAAGCCGATAATTAAGGTGATTTGAGACAGTAATAGTGCTATAAAGAAAAAAAACAAAACAAAATAACACGACAGCTCAGTAATGTCACAGAGTCTCGAGAGGGGATTTTGGATGAGATGATCAGGAAGACCTCTCTGAAAACTTGAATGAGAAGGAGCCAGTCATGTAGAGACCACAGGGAAGAGTGTCTTAGGAAGAGGGAACAGCATGTGCTAAGGCCCGAGGCAAGAAAGAAAGCTGATGTAGGTAGGGCATCGCGGGTGGGCGGGAGAGCAGTTGGAGAGAGAGGCAGGGGCTGGATACCCAGCGCCTTGGAGAGACCATGACAGGGAGTTTTGATTTTCTTCTAGACGCAGTGGGAAGCCATTGGATGATTTTGAGCTCAAGGCTGCTTCTTACTTGAGAGACGCAAAGACATGCACGTAATAATACTTCCCTTAGAAAGCCTGAGACAGGACTTGACCTTGAGAAGCAGGCACCTTGTTCAAGCTTGGACTGTGGTTTATTCTTTGTGCTGAGGTGAAGCCGAGCTTAAGGCCTCCATTTCTCAGGACCACCTAGGTGTTTGAAATCCACCCAGCAGCTTTGCCTGCCTGCAGATGGGCAGGTTCTCCATTGAGAACTACCACAGACCCTTTCTCTGGCCAGGGCAAACTTAGGAACTGGGCATGACGAGTGTGGTAGATGTTCTGGCCTGATGGGTGGGACGAGTCTCTGAGAGAAAGTGCAGTGGTTTGCATAAACACAGACAGCAGGAGTGGGCTGGGGCCAGGAGAGGAACCCATTGCTGAGACTGACCCTAACTTTGGGTGTCTCACTGGCTGGCCCCATCCCAAGGCAGTAGGCGAGGCTGTCCCTAAGCTAGCTATGATTTACGTTCCTGGGCTGCAGAAAATAAACATGAACCTACTGAAGAGATCATTCCAGGGTGGTTTGGGGCTCAACAAAGAAACCCCTGACAGTTCCTAGATAATAAAAAGATTGTTTATAGATAATCAACTAGGTAGGGAACCAGGTAGGGTCCCTGGCTAGTGCAGATGGTTAAGTGCTTGGCTACTAACCAAGGTTGGTGGTTTGAACCTACCCAGAGGCACTTTGAAAGAAAGGCCTGGTGATCTGCTTCTGAAAGGTCACAGCACTGAAAACTCTCTGAAGCGCAGTTCTACTCTGACATACATGGGGTTGCCATGATTTAGAATCGACTCGATGGCAGCTGGTTTGGTTTTGGTTGCAGGGAACCAGATAGGGACTAAGGAGAAGAAAGCAAAGTAGAGATATTTGGACTCATTAGTTTTTATAGATGGATCAAAAGACAAAAGGGACAATAAATGTGACAAAGAGCCAATAAGGTGAGTTAATGTCCCTAGTATACAAAAAAAAAACCAAACCCATTGCCGTTTAGTCAATTTCGACTCACAGTGACCCTGAAGAACAGAGTAGAACTGCCCCATAGGGTTTCCAAGAAGCGCCTGGTGGATTCGAACTGCTGACCTTTTGGTTAGCAGCCATAGCTCTTAACCACTATGCCAGCAGGGCTTCCCTAATATACAAAGAACCTTTGTAAATCATTAAGAAAAAGACAAACACCCCATTAGAAAAAAAAACTCACATAATCAGATAATTCACAAAGAAATGCAAACGTCCGATAAGCAAATGAAGACAGTCAAGCTCACTAGGCATCAGTAACATGCAAATGAAAGCAATGGGGTGTTCTTTCTCACCTTTTAACAAGCAAATTTAAAAAATTGTAATATCCTGTGCTGTGCCTGATGGTAGGAAACAGTCATTCTCTAGAGTGACTGATGGGAGTACAAATTAGTATCTTTTTGCAAAGCATGTTTAAATTTATAACAAGAGCATTGTTTTAAAGAAATGCAGATTTGTTAGCCCAGCAATTTCAATTATAGGAATTTATGCTTTTAAAAAGACACAAAGGTGTGCAAAGATTCAGCTACAATGATGTTTATTATAACCTTCTTAGAGTATTGAGAAATTACCGTCCACCTGTTATGGATTGAATTGTGTCGCCTAAAAATATGTGTGATAAATCCTAACCCCTATGAAAAAAAAAAAAAAAAAACCCTATACCTGTGGTTATAATCCTGTTTGGGAATGGGTTTTGTTATGTTAATGAGGCAGTGCTAGTGTAGTGTGTATCTTGAGTTGATCTCTTCTGAGATATAAAAGCAGATGAAGCAGAGATGGGGGAAAATAGACGCCATGCCACATGATCGCCAAGGAACAGAAAATGAGAAGAGACAAGGACCTTCCCCAAGAACCAAGAGAAAGAGAAAACCTTCCCCTAGAGCCAGCACCCTGCATTCAGACTTTTAGCCTCCTAAACTGTGAGAAAATAGATTTCTGCTTGTTAAAGCCACCCACTTGTGGTATTTCTGTTATAGCAGCACTGGATGACTAAGCTACCACCTAAGGCTGCAAAAGGAGGGAACTGGTTGATGTGCTGTGGTACAGTCATATTATGGAATACAATGCAGCCATCAAAAATGAACATGTTGAAGAATTTCTAATAGTACAGGAAAAAACAAAACTGTCTACAACTGGGTATAAAATGGAGCAAAATGATATTCACTAGGATGTAGGCATAGTTATTCCCCATTGATATTTGCCAAATTTTCTACTTTTTTTTTTTTTTTACTACTTTTTTAAAAAGTGGGGGAAGAGCCTCTGAAACATCATGAGTCGGAGCCCTTCAGTGGGAACTCTGGAAAGTTTGTGTATCAGGCCCACCCTCATTGGCTGTGGGGCCTCACCTACATGGCTTACCTGCTCTGTGCCTCAGTTTCCTGTATGAAAATCTGAGGTAATGATACCTGTCCTGTCTCCCTCACAATAGGTGGGTAAATATATCTATGTTCATTTTCTACTGTTCCATAAGAAATTACCCCGAAACTTAGCTGGGTAGTTCTGGCTAAGGTTCTCTCATGAGGTTGTGGTTTAAGCTGTGAGCTAGATTGCAGTCACTGGAAGGCTCAACTAGGGGAACATATGTTTCCAAACTCACTCAACATGGCTGGTGGCCAGAGGCCTCAGTCCCT
The DNA here is from genome assembly GCF_030014295.1 of Loxodonta africana. Classification (NCBI taxonomy): domain Eukaryota; kingdom Metazoa; phylum Chordata; class Mammalia; order Proboscidea; family Elephantidae; genus Loxodonta; species Loxodonta africana. The sequence goes on along the minus strand of NC_087354.1, from coordinate 47,215,214 downwards.
CCCTGCCTGGGCTCTTCACAGGCTGAGAGTCCTCAATCATGGCAGCTGGCTTCCTTCAGAGCAAGTGACCCAAGAGAGAGCAAGAGAGCCCAGGTGAGCAGCCACAGTCTTTCCTAACCCTCTTGGAAGTGAATTACCATCACCTTTGTCATATTCTCTTGGTCACAGAGACCAGCCTTGGTACAGTGTGGGAGGAGGCTACGCAGGGTGTGTATGCCAGGAGGCGAGGATCGTTAGGCGCCATCTTGGAGGCTGCCTTCCACAACATTCTCACATTAAAATGCTTTACAGGTACAGGTAGTGTTCTGAGGGCCAGCAAGGGGCAATGTGCCAGCTCAAAACATTCCGACTGTGCCCGAACTTTTCAGAAACGTGATGGAGGCAGGGAGGCTACAGGGATAGTAACAGGGGCCAAGGGACCACGCTGCACCTGTTCCCTTTGTGATGACTGGGGAGGACTTACGTAAAAATACTAGTGATAATCGCTGGGGGTAGTAGAACAGCTTGGTGATTTGGAATTAGCTGCAGTATGTGCACACATATGTGTGTGTGCTTTTTGATGTTTGTCAAGTTGTCTTCTTTGAGCGTGTGTAACTTTTGAAATTAAGAAAACATTTTTAGATGTCTTAAGGGGGATGAGAAGATGTTTACCTCACACACATCTGCCAGTACCTCTGCAGACACTTCTTTCTTGTGACTCTGCGTCTTGGCAGTCAAGCTCCGCTCCTCCTCTTCCAGCCCTTTCTGGGAGCTTCCACAGGTTCCCGCCTCTCCATCACTGATCAGAGCATATTTCTTCTTCCTTATAAAACCTGAGCATCAGACCAATACCCAGGACAGAAACAAGGAAAAGAGAGAGAGAGAGGAAGAAAGAAAGAAAATGCTTGTAAAGTAAAAATGTGCAAGGGCAATGAGTTCATCTGACTTAAAAACAAAAACAAGCAGTGCAGCTTTGGAAGGGAAAGGAAAAGGCACCATCAAAACCAGGAAGAACCCTGGTCCGGTACAGAGAGACCAGGGGAGAGATGGAGAGAGAATGAAATAAATCAGACCCTCCAGGTTATAGCTGACTCTGCACCCGCTGCCTCCCCACTTGTGCGCCATGTATTATGGGACCACATTCAGGAGGGACAGCAAGAGCCATGTGTGCGCTCAGTGACCCGTGAGCAGCCTCTCTGCCTGGAAGTTTGGATCAGATGCCTGTAGTGAGGGATGTCAGAGGTGGCCTGGGCTAAAGATGAGTTCAGGTGGAGGTGAGGGTGCAGCAGCCAGGCTAGCTGGAACCCGAAAGGAAAGAGAGGATGCCTGGGAGCCACTGTTAGTGCTGGACCCCTGGGCCAGGAGGGTGGGGTGTAGCCCCCCCTTCTATCCTTCAGTGGTAACTGTTAAAGGGAGGCCTGTCATTTGGAATGTCAGAGTTAGGAGGGGCCTCAGAATTTACCGAGGGCCAACCCCGTCATTTTATAGATAAGAAATAAAGACCCAGAGAAGGAAAGCACTTTGCCCAAAATCACATGGCAATGTGAGTGGCCAACTGGAAAAAAGGCTCTGGCTCCCAAGAGCTGGTAAATAAAAAAGTGGTTGGCTTTTTCCGTGTGGTCCTCAAAACAGGAGCTTCTGGCAAGTGTTACAAGGAGGCAGATTTTCACCTAAATATAAGAATTTTCTAGTGAATTGAGAGTAATTTCTAGTAATGGGAGACAGGAGACTGGGAGCATTCAAGTCAAGGCTGGAGGGTGGCTCAGTGACGTGAGCTCTAGCAAGGGGCCTGGTCCACCAAGTTCCTTCTTAAACTGGCTGGAAGTCAGGATGTGGCTGAGAGCAGCGGGGCTGCCGCCCTCTGCTGGTAACATGGTAGTACTGGAGCCTCCTGCTTGCCCACACTGCTGTCCTGCAGCCAGGCCAGGCTTGCTAGATAGGAACCAACCCTTTGGATGAGAGTGCCCCCTCTGGTCCTTCGGGAGAAGGGGTGGGGATACACCCCGCACACACATGTCAGGAAGATGGGTGAAGCCAGAAATAAGGGATGCAGTCCCCACCAGTGTCTGTAACATGGGGGCGAAGGCAGTGAAGCCCCTTGGATAACTGCTATATGCCCAGCGTCCAGCATAGCAGGTTCTCTCAGGGTAACCATATTGCAGCCTTCCTGTAATGAGGGTCTCCAAGACTGACAGGGCCAGGACTGGGCCCTGACCTGGCACTCACCTGGGTGTCTGGAGACCTGGGCGTGGCTCTGGCATAGCTGTCACCCACTTACTAACTGGGTGACCTTGGGCAATCATCTTCCTGTCTCTAGACCTCACACTGATGATGGGCTGGAGGGGCAGAGGCTCTGACAGCCAGAGAGAGGCCATGCACAGGGGCTGCTCTGTGGGACATGGTGAAGAAAACCCAGCTCAGTGATGCCTGATGGCCTCGCCATGCAAGGTCTGGAGTTAATATTTGCACAGAGTCCAGTCACCTAACTTCCTTTCTTATCTTCCCGTTTCCACTCTTTCCACCTGGGCCCTCACACTCTCTCCCCTCAGACCTGCCTTCAGGAACATTGCCAAAGCTCATTCATGATGAGCTGACAGTGACCAATAACATCTGCCACTCTGCCCTCCTCAGTGGTATTTATATGTTAATAGTAGCAAGGTCTAGCACCAAAAGAATGAATCCCTAATGGCTGAATATCAGGTATCAGCCAACGTGGGTGTCAGAGATCTTTTAGGGTCAAGAAAGAAGGAGGAAAATCTTCCCCTTCCCTTTTGTGCCGGTCAGATCACAGGCTAGAGTACAGCATTGTTCTCAGCTCCATGAACCACGCTTTAATTGGGAAATAGAGCAGAAGGGAATCTGAGGAAGGCAGCCATGATGGCAAAAATACTCTTGATCCAGCATGAATTGGAGTTTTGTACCAGCCCCCCGACAACGTGTTCTAGAATTCTTCCAGCAGCCGCCTCCTGCTTTGCTGTCTGTCAGTCATCCTGTGAGGATTTCACAGTACCTTTGGAAGTAGGGAAACAGCTTCAGTTCTCCTTCCTCCACCAGCTGTGGATCCCCCCACCCTTCCTCTGTCTTCTCTTTCCCAGAAGAGTGTAAGCCTATGAGGACAGGATCGGCATCTACGAGACAGAAGAGGGGTACCCTGGTGTCTGGAAAGGACTGGGGATGTAGGGGACAAAGTCCTAGGCTCTAGTTTCAGCTCTTACTTGCTGTGCGACCTTAAGCATATTGCTTAACCCTTCTGAACCTCAGCTTTTATGTCTCTAAAGTTAGAGAAATAATACCTCCTCCAGGTAAGGTAAGACTCAAATAAAATGTTTATAAAAGTGTTTGTAACACATAAAACCAAGGTCATTAATAGAATAATTTACCCATCCTTCACAGCGCCCCTGCGAGACTCCTTGGCTTTGAATTCTTCATCTCCCCTATGTGGTCTTGACCAAGTCATCTGTAAAATGAAGATAATAATGAGCCCATACGTATGTGAAGCACTTAGAAAACACTAACTCACAGTAAACACCCAAAACCAAACCCAGTGCAGTCGAGTCGATTCCGACTCATAGCAACCCTATAGGACAGAGTAGAACTGCCCCATAGAGTTTCCAAGGGACTCCTGGTGGATTCAAACTGCCAACCCTTTGGTTAGCAGCCATAGCACTTAACCACTATGCCACCAGGTTTTCCTAACTCACAGTAGGGGCTCAATAGATAATAAAAGTAAATTAGAAATAAGTGCTCAAAGCCACTAGTACCTCTCCTGGGAGAGAGCATTCATTGACTCAGCAGGTTTTTACTGAGCAGCTACTATGTGCCAAGCACTGTTCTAGGCACTCAAAAAAAAAAGAAAAAAGAGTGAGCAAAACAGGCAAAAATCTCAGCCTTCTTGGGACCTACATTCTAGTGAGGAGACAGGCAATGAGGTAAAAGAAGTAAATCATAGGGTATAAAACCCATTGCGTGGAGTCAATTCTGTCTCAGACCGACCTTGTAGGACAGACAGAAACAGCTTACCAGGTCTTTCTCCCACAGAGCCTGTGGATGGATTTGAACTGCCAACCTTTCGGTTAGCAGCTGAGAATTAACATTAGGAAGACAAATAACAAGGGAAGGCAACAGAGAAGTGGAAGGTGGAGGGTAGTACAACTTTCAAGAGAGTGATCAGAAAATCTGATTGGCCCAAGCTTGAATCAGGTGTTCATCGTGGTCCAATCAGCCGTGTGCATGTGGGGAGGGGAGGGAAGAGGAGGCCCGGGAATCCGACTAGCTCGTGCTTCAATCCAATCAACGGGGGTGGGGCAGGGGAGCATACGTGTAGTGCTAACGTGGCTGCTAGGCTCGCGTCTGTGGGAAGGGCAGTTGAGGCAGTCATTGTGAACTTTGTGAGCCATGCAGACACTCCAGGGGACAACCCTGAATTCAAAGAACTTCCTTCTCCTGGGCCACCTTGGGCTTAAAGTCTGATGACCAACTAGCTAAAGATCATTGCCCTCACCAGTCAGGACTTAGGTGGCAGAGGGTGAGCAGGCTGCTTTAATAGCAACGATAACTGCCACTGACTAAACCCACTAAGTACCAGACACTTTCACACACTGCCTGTTCCCACAGCGCCTCTGCAAGATGGGGGCTGCTATTCCAAGAAAGCCTCAGAGGTGGGACTTGAACCGAGGTACATAAAACTCCGGAGTGGGTGCTCAGGCTGTTGTAGCAGTGGCTCACACATACCTGCTGTCACTGCTGTGCTGGTCTGGGCGCATCAGGACCTCCCCCTCCAATGGCTGCATTTACAGGGGGCTGCTGCTCACCCCACTGAGACTCCTGAGTCAGTGAATGGGAAAGTGCCAGGGCCTCCACACAGTGCTCCGTTGTACAGATGGTGAAAGTGAGGCCCACACAGGGTTGGGCCTGGCTCACACAGCAGAGCTAAGACCAGTGGCTGAGGACCAAGGGCCCCTTTCTGCTCCAGAGAGAAAGCATTTGCACAGGTAGCTGGGAAGCAGCTTTTTGGGGGAAAGGCCAGGCTGGGAGGGATGATGAGGCTGTAACAGGGGGTTTTGGAGATTTGCTTGGAGAGGCAAAGGTTATTTGAGAGCCAAATTTTAAGGCCTCCCTGGGCAGAAAGGAAATAACCATCCTTGCCACAGAGGGCCTCAGGACTTTGTGTTGGAAATTGCTCACCTGGGCCGGCCCCTGCCCCCCTTGCTAAAGAAACAGCGCTGCTGGGTCAGTGGGCCACTCTCCCACTGCTGGGCCCCTTCTGTGTGTGTCTCCCACCTCCCCTATCCTGACGTCAGTCCCTCTCCCCCTCCTTCTCCTTCCGGGGTCCTCCTGTACCGTGGCTGTGGTGGCTGGGTCCCCTCTGCTGTTGTGTCAAGGGCGGAGCTCAATCTCCTGCTGAGCTGATTACTGGTTCTCTGCAGCTACGGGAAGGCATGAGGCCGGACTGGGCCGGGGCTTTCCAATCCTTCCCGAGTGGAGATCAGACTTCTGGGAGAGTCCCCTGCCTGGTGGGGGTCCCTGGGTGGTATAAATGGTTTGCCCTCGACTACTAACCTGAATGTTGGTGGTCTGAACTCATACAGTGGCACCACAGAAGAAAGGCCTGGCAATCTGCTCCTGTAAAGATCATAGCCAAGGAACCCTATGGAGTACAGTTCTACCCTACCACATGGGGTCGCCATGAGTCAGAATTTACTTGAAGGCAATCAATGGGTTTGGTTTTTTGGTTTTAGAGCCTGGTGAGGTCCGGCCCCTTGGCCCAGGAGGCTGACTGTGCCCTTCTTTAATTGACAAGAGGCTCTTTCACACCTCATGTGCTGCTGTCCCTTCCTGACTAAGGCCTGCGGTGCACCTGGCATCTACCATATTGCACAGCATGCATGCCACTAGCTGCTAGCTCATCCTGCAGCCCCAGGTGGGTTAGATCCCCTTCCTAACCAGGCAGGGAAGGCTGCTGAGCCAGCGCTGCCCCTGGAAGGAGCCAGGCAGAGCAGCTTAGGGCTCCACAGCACAGAGCTGGGGCTCTGGGGACAAGGAAGCCCCAATTTCTCTATGTATGGCTGCACTGTCCGCCTTCCCTCACCCAGAGCCTCCAGAAGGTGGCTGTGGAGCCATTGGACAATAATGGAGGAAAGGCAGCCATGGCGAGTGTCTCAGGGATTGCAAGTCGGGGCAGCCAGGGCCACGGTCAGAGGAGCTGCCCCTACTGCCTCCCCTGGGGAACCCCCAGCACACAGGCATGGCCCACCCAACCCCCAGCCTTCACTGCTGCACAACCCAGTGCTCAACACAGGGCAGGCCTCACATCCCATTTACCGTTTCAGAATTAGAGTAGAAAATGTAGCCCTAGGCCATTGGAAAGACAGTGAATCTGGCTGGAGGCCAGGTGGCAGCTGGGCATGTGTTCACCTCCCGACCCCTCTGGTGGCCCAGCTCTGCTTGGCGATAGGACCCAGTCCCCATCCTGGCCTTCCAAGGGGTAGGGGGTTTCCTGGCAATGTCATCTGCTTGTCATTCACTCACTCATTCATTCACTAAATATTTATTGAGTCTACTATGCACCAGGCACCATGATAGGTGCTGTGGATACACGGTGAGCAAAAGTGACAATGTCAAGGGAGGGATCCCTGTGGATTCATCTCTAGGTGGCCAGCACCAAGCCTGGGGAGGGTCCTTTGTGTTTGATGAACTGGTGGGTGGAGGTTCAACATGGACTATCCAAGCTGGAAGGGGCCTGATACTTCAGATCCAGTCAGCAGACACTTTGTGAGCAGGTGTGCCAGGAGCTGTCTAGGTCTGGGAGTGCAGAGATGTATTAGACAATGCTCTGCCCTCAGAGGGCTCCCCATCTGGGGGAGATAGAGCCCTGGGATGCCAAGCACAGTACAGGGCAGGGTGTGGTCCCAGAGGCATGTGCAGAGCACGGGGGCAGAAGGGGGAAGCGAACCCTCATTTTGCAGATGATAATAATAGCTAACATTTCCTGAGTGCTTATTTAGTGCCAGGCACTGGGCCAAGTGCACTTCTGTTTGTTATCTCATGAGGAAACTGACACCCAGGGAGGATGAGTGTGTCCAGAGCCACATCTAGGCCCCTAATTTCTAGGAGCTTGTAGTACAGTACATCCCTTCACCCACCACCCTAGCCTCTGAGGATCCACCACCCCTTTACCCAGCACCCTAGCCCCTGAGGATCCACCAACCACCCTTAGTAGATGCAGCCATGAGAAGGCTGAGCATGGAACATGATGGAATATTGAAGGCTTAGGCTTCTGACCTTCAATTTAAAGGCAGTTTTTGAGGCCACTGATGTTCCAAGACCATTGCCTCAGAGGCACTTCTCCGGCTTCTTAGGTATCCCTGATAGAGCAGGGCCAAAGGTCTGGTCCAGAGGTCTCCTGCCCAACCCACAGATCCCACATCATCCAAAAGACTCAGGGCTGAGTCCAAATATATATATGCATATAATTTATTTTATTTATTTTGTTGTTGTTGAGAATATACACAGCAAAACATACACCGATTTAACAGTTTCTACATGTCTTTTTACATGTCCAGGACTGAGTTTTGATGGTGTCCATATAAGGAAGATGGCGGACACTGCGCCCTTGCAGAGTCTCTGTGCTCTTGATGGATGATGGGGTCTCCCAGTGGATAATCCCAAACAGGCCACTCAGGGGGGTGACTCAGCTCAGCAGAAGGTGGATGGTACCCTGTGAGCCATCCTCACTGCTGACAAAAGCAGCATCTTGTTCAACTGGCAGCATGTGGTTGGGGGTCATTTGAGCCCTGAGTATAGACTGCATTGTCTGTTGGGCCACAGGGCATAAAAAGCATGTCTTATACTTCTTAGGTTTACTTTACACTGTCCCAGGATGCCTCCATGAATATCTTATGTAAGATGACAGGACTGGCAATCTCTTTGGGATGGCAAAACCAACATCTGTGAAATAAAGCAAACAATACCAGGCAATGCTGAATTGAGCAGCAGGACAGTGTCATGGTTAGGCCCAGAGCACCACAAATAGCTGCGCGGTCTGTGAACGGTGCTCCCTCAGATTGTGCAGTGCACAACCTATACAACTGTACAGGAGACCTTGGCTAGATCCACAGTTTATGGCATCATTAATTCAACAAAAGTTTACTAAGGGCCTACCATGTGCCAGTATTATTCCAGGCACTGGGGTATTCAGAGAACAAGACAAAGCACCTCCTTTATGTAGCTTACATTTTAGTTCCAAAGTCAGAGAGACCTAGGCTTGAATCTTGGCTTGGCTTTCGTTTCACCGGGCTGTGGTTTTTTCTTCTGTAAAATGGACCCAACGATGTGTGCTTCATACAGTTATCATGACCAGTAATGGAAATAATACTTGGTTCAGGTCTGACACATGAAGGCCCTTGGGAAATGGCAGCCTGTCTTATCATAAATCGTGGGTTATGGGGAGAAAGGCCTGTAAAAGTTGAGGAAAAAGGGAGACGATGAGGGTTGGGTGAATCAGAGGAGATGTCTTAGCAGGAGCAGGAGTTGAGTGGGCAGGAGCAGGAGTTGAGTGGCTCTTGAGGATGGTTAAGGCCTGTAGAGGCTCAGAGGAGCAGGATCTTCTAAGGATGCGTGTCATGAGGAGGTGGGAGGAGCGAATGCAGCTGTTGTGGGCCAGTGAGAAGCACCCTGAGTTGGGACTGTATTTTCCCAGACTGATGAGAGTTAGGTAGGACACACACAGTCTGTCAAAGGAGCTCTGTGTCTTCCAGGCATGAGAAGCAGTCTGGGAGAAATTTCGGTCATCAGAATATTGGGGTTTGGGGAGATGTCAGTATTTTATTAGGATCTGAAACAGAACAATTAAAATTGGATCTATCTCTTGACAGCTTGAGAAGTGTGACCCCATAGGGCTGAGCAAACTGAAGCGTGAGGTTGGAGAGGTGGGGTGGGAGCAGGGAGTGCAATCCCCTAAGAGGCCAAGCACATAGGCTGGATCTGATAAGGGAGGGAGCAGGAAGCGGACTCCATCAGGATTCCTGGTTGCTAGCAACAGAAGTCATAACAAGCAGGAAAGGATTTGGGGGCTTCACTGATTCAAGGGGCTGGGGCCGTGGGCAGCTGAGAGCCAAACTTAGAACACAGGTCAGCACCCAGACAGCTCCTGAGGGCGCGGAGCAGGGAGCTCAATCAGTCTGAGGCCAGCTTAGGTGGGGCCAACCCAGTCAGTGCCCTCCTCCCTGGCCAGCAGGGGGCCCCGGGTAGGAGGAGTCCCCTGCTTCATGGTGAAAGGTGTGGTACCGCAACCCACCAGCCCAGCCCACAGTGGCAGAGTTCCCCCAAACCAGGAAGGGGGCTCAGATGCCCAAATGCCAAAAAGATCCTACAAATGACCACAAGCGGTGTGGGAGATCCTGGAGGTGTTGCACAATGGACGTGATAATTACAGAACACCGATCTCCCACTGGGTTTGAGGCAGACGAGCACCCAGGAGGCTGATGAGAAGGCTGCGGGAGTGCCCCAGGGTGCCGTGGGCATGGCGGGCATGGAGAGGAGGGGACAGATGTGAAGGCATTTGTGGGGATTAACTTTCCAGAGGCCTCTGGGAATCCTCTCTGGATACAGAGAGGTACACAGTATCTCGGGGGCTTAGCAAGGCACTCACAATGCTAACAGCTGAAAGAGCTTTAGGAGATCAGCCCCAGGCTGCCACTCAGCCGTCCTCTCACTTGCCCTCTCTGATGGACTACTGGTCCAGCTCCCTAAATGCTGCACTCAGGTGGCTGCAGAGGCCCAGGCAGGACTGTGAGCAAAGACACTGTGACCGATTACAAAGGCTGCTGCAGACACAGAAGGCGCAAGGGGTGGCATGTGTACCATGTATCTGTCGCCTCTGTCCCTGGCCGATGTGTCCACTTTACAGAGGGAGAAACTGAGACCCAGAGAGGCAAAAGGGCTTGTCCCAAGACACACAGCCAGTGAGCAGCAGAGCTGAGATGCAAACCTAGGTCTCCTGACCACCAGGCTATTGTTCTTGTCACTGTAACAGTGGGGAGTGATGGTCCCGAAATCCCAGGTGGGCTGGGCAAAACAGTATCCCTAAATCAATTTCCTTCTCCCCGCAGGAGACACACGTGGATGTTGGAAGGCTGCAGGAAGGGCTTCGGGTGGGAGGGTTCCCCTTTCTCTCCTTCTCTGGGCCAGATGGCAGGTGGAAGGAGGGATTTTCGCATGCTTGCCAACCAAAAAAAAAAAAAACCAAACCCGCTGCTGCTGTGGTTTGGTTCCGACTCATAGCGACCCTATAAAAAAAAAATTTTTTTTTTTTTTTTTTTTACTGAGTGGGTCCTCTGTTGGCAGGGCCCCTGGTGCAGCAGCTGTCCAGGCCCATAGGGCCAGAGAGGCAGAGGGCTGACCTGGGAACGAGCTCCTGACCTTGACTGCATGCCACTGGCTCAAAGCCATCCGTGTCTACATCCCCTCGCCCCACCACCCCCATCTGGTGTGGATTCCCACCGGGGCCCTCTCCTGAGCACAGGGTTCCGGGGAGCAGGGGGGGATGTACAGGGGGATTTCTGGGCAGCCCCATGGGCTCTGGGCGGAGCCTGAAGAATGGAGGCCTGTTTGGGGCCAAAGACCAGAAGACACTGAAGCACCCAGAGCTGCATCTTGCAGTGGGCAGACCCATGTCCCCAGCACTCTCCACTTGCTTGGAGGCAATGGCTCTGTGGTGGGGAGAAGGCCGGCACTAGTGACAACAGCCTCCAGGTAGCATAAGCCCTGTCTTTCTGTTTCGCTTTTCTGTATGAACCGGAAGTGTATTTTCCTACCCATCGTAGAACAGATAGAGCTGAGGCTTTTCACAACTCGCAGAGATGCTGGCGTGTGTCTTTTGCCAGTTCTACCGCATTTCCAAGAGTTGCAAATGTTTGCCCATCCCCTACCCCATGTGGGACACTGGAACATAATGGTGGGACTAGGACGCTGGGAGACCCACCTTCCCTCCATGGATCTGGTTCCCACCCCTGTCACACTTAGGTGGCTGTGTCACCACCTTGGAGCACAGTTGGCTCACCTCCGTGCAGAGCTTGTTCTGCCTCAAAGGAAGGCAGTGTGGCCTCAAAGTCCCGGGCAGGTTCTGATCGCAGGGCTGCCACTTCTGTGTTGTTGCATGACCTTAGACGAGGCAGTCTCTAAGCCTCGGGTTTCTCTTCTGTAAAGCAAGGGAGACGCTCCCTGGAGTAGGGCCCCTTCTCTGCTCTCCCCTAGGCCCCGGGCTCCACTGAGCATAACATACCTCTCACCCTTCGGTAATTGCCTGGCACTTCTCCTGCATTAAACCTTCAGTGGTTCCCCATTGCCCACAAGGTAAGGTCCGGACTCAGGGGCGGATTATCCAGTAAGCAAGGTAAGCACAGTGCTTATCTTGCTTACCAGGTCATCTGTAATAAACAATTTCACATTTTTCACCACATCAAAGATTCTGCTTCTAGGTATGGCTGACATCTCTCTCTCTCCCAGCCCCACAGCACCTTCCCACAGAATCAAAGCCTCTTTCCAAATTTATAATCCCTGACCGGAATGGTTGACCCAGTAAGCACAAGTAAGCACAGGCTTACTTGTGCTTACTTACTAATCTGTAGTGGCCAATTTCACATGAGTTTCACCACATCTTAGTATGTAAGCACAGGTAAGCCTATGCTTACCTTGTTTACTGGGTCATGTACCCCTGTCCAGATTCCTTCACAGGAACAGAGAGTTTCTGAACATTCCGGTCTGTGCCTTCCTCTCCAGCCTCGTTTCTCTCCATATATTGGGCTTTCACAAAAATACCTAGGCTTTTGCAGGTGATAAGGAGCTCTGGTGGCACAGTGTTTAGCCACTCAACTGTTAACTGAAAGGTCAGAGGTTCAAACCCACCAGCCACTCCATGGGAGAAAAATGTGGCAGTCTGCTTCCATAAAGATAACAGCCTTAGAATCTCTATGGGGCAGTTCTACTCTGTCCTGTAGGGTTGGTTATGAGGCAGTATCAACTCAACAGCAGTGGGTTTTGCAGGTGCTGGTCCCTCAGGGTCTAGAGCTTCCCCCGCCGCATCTCCTTCCCCTCTTCACCTGGCTTTGTGCTCTCAATTCTTTCAGTCTTTGACACCTTCTCAGGGAAGTTTTCCTGATTTCAGAGTCTGCAGTGCTTGTCCCTCCTCTGTCCCCACAGCCCTGGCACTTCCCCATCACAGCAGAGCTCACTCCGTACTGCAGTTGTCTGGCTGTTTGTCATTCTCCCTCATAGACTGTGAGCACCCAGGGCAGAAACCCACACCCCTTCCCAGGACACCCCATCAAAACTCCACCCCGTTACTGTCTATGCAGGGTTGTCGGGCACAGTTATTTTGGAGTTTCCGTAGTGTAATGTGTTTTAGCATAGAGTTTTATAAAAAGGACCAGGAGTGGGAAAACAGCAGGGACGTGTATGAGCTCTGAGGTCTGCAGAGAGTGGTGGGGAATCCCTAGGCCTGTATTCTAGGTCCACTCCCCCCGCCCCCACACACACACTAGGGATCTTAACCAAAAAACCCAGCAAACTCTTTTCTATCTTGAAAAACACAAGGATAAAAGAAGGAGGAGAAAAATCAAAACAGGAAGCTGTGCAGTTAGGAGGCTTCCTGAGAGTTCACTGGGAGTTGCTCTGACTGGGTGGCTGACTTCAGAAGAGTTGCAGCCTTTGTCACACACTCTGCCCCTTGACTCCAGAACTACCCCCAAAGCTCAGCCCAGATCCAGAATTTCTCAAGCCCAAAGAGCAGGATCCAGAATTCTTTTTTGGTGTGGGGAAGGGAGAGAGCACCTGTATATTCACTGGAAGAGTTTTTTCTGTGTACCAAGGATAGGCAAGTGCAAAGAAGGGTAGGAGGCCCAGGCTGAAGGGACAATGTAAACAAAAACCCAAAGGTGGGAAGCACAGGGCAGCAGTCATCCGTCCACCCATTCACCCAGCTCAGGTGCTTGCTGTGAGCCAGGCATTGTGTGAAGCCCTGAGGTCAAGATCACTGCCCTGGTGGTGCTCCAGGAACCAGAAGTCATCAGGTGGTGGGAGCATTCGGGGTGGGGATGTATTGGTGTGTGTGTCATGAGCATGGCAAGGGCAGTGGGGTGAGGGAAAATGTCAAAGCAGGAGATCAAGCTGGGATAGCAACGGCTGTGATACCTAAATAGGGAATTTGGCTCTTAAGGTCTGGGGAATAGGGAGCCATTGAAGATTCTGGAGCAAGGGAATTATTGCCTCCAAGCTGTACTCTAGGAAGATCAGGCAATGGTATGTAAGAGGGATTGGAGTGAAAACTGAAGGGGGCAGACGCTAGAGGTGAAGAGACAGATCAGTGGAACCACTTCAGAAATCCTGCAGTACAATCTAGCTCACTCTAAAGTGAATAAAGCCCACAAACCCAAATAGAGCTCCTAGAGGCCTGCCTCAGTGACTGAAAACCCCACGATAGAACACCTTTAGGCCAAGAGGGACCTCCTTAGGAGGTTTGTTGGATTAACTCGCCAAAGATGGCCGGTCCTGAGATGAGTCCATTTTGATTGGGGGAAGGAGAGGGAAAGATCCGAGGCCTGAGCAGAAATGGAGGTGGAAGAGGTACTTGCGTGGACATGTGTGTGAATGTGAGCGTGTATATGTATGTGTGTTGGGGACAGCCTCTGGCAAATAGGTGGTTTCTACAGATGAACCTGTGTTAAGTGTACAATAATGTTCTTTCGTAGCTCACCCAGCCTCCGTATTAGGTAAGACTGACAGTCAGCCAACCTCTGACCCTGTCTTAAAACGAATGACTGTTTCAGGTACTTCCTTGAGGCAGAATATGGAGCCTGTGGGGCAGTTCTACTCTGTCACATGGGGTCACTATGAATGGAAAATCTACTCAATGGCACTTAACAACAACAGGGTAATGGTCCCCAAACTTTGCTGTGCATTGGAATCACTTGGGGATCTTTGAAAAGCACAGATGCCTGGCTCCCACCCCTCCAACATTGTGATTTAACTGGTATGGGGTACAACCTGGGCGTTAGGTGTTTTAAAACTTCCCAGGCAATTCTAAAATATAGGAAAGTATGGGAGCCACTGAGGGAGGGGAGAGATTGAGTGGGAAAGAAGGAGGAGGGGGAGGTCTCCAAGAACACGTTTAAGGAGCTTCATAACTGAGCTGCCAGCCAACCCCTTATGGAACCTATCAGATATTTTGAGGTTTTCCCCTGATTTCTGACTTCCCTCTCTAATTTGCCAGGTGTCTCGGCTGCATTCTAAAATAGGAGGCAGCATAGCACAGATGCCTTAGAGTCAGACAGAGCCAAGTGCAAATCACAGCTCTGCACTTCCTAGCTGCATAACCTGTGGCAAGTCATGTCCCAGAGCTCAGTTTTCTCATCTGTAAAATGGATTGTTCCACCTAGGTGCAGGTAAACACCTCATGGGATTAGTTTTCTTGGTTCTAGGGTCTAGGATCATAGTTTCAGGGGTCTGTTCAGTTCAATTGGACTAATATTGTTTTTAGAGTTTCTATTCTACCTCCTAGTTCAGTGAGTAGTGCCCGGGGCCTTAAAAGCTTGCTAGTGGCCATTCAAGATACAACAATTGGTCTCTATTTGCCTGGAGCAGCAGAGGACGAAGGAGACCCAGGAATCAGAAGGAAATAGACTACAAATCTTAGGGCCTCCATGAACTACTACCTCCTTTGCCATGAGACCAGAAAACTGGATGGTGCCTGGCTTTTACCAAGGACACAATAGCTGGATCCTGATGAAAAGGAGGGAAAATGTGAAACAGAATTTCAAATTCTTATGAAAACCAGACTTACTGGACCCACTGAAACTGGAGGAACCCCTGAATTTATTACCCTGAGATAATCTTTAAACTGAAACTATCCCCTGACGTCATCTTTAATGGCAGTTTAGCCCAATTAGTAAAGAATGTTTACTTTAAACATTCAGCCCATTTATCTATATGAGATCAAACTGACAACTCTAAAGCATAGATGATAAGTTTAGTGGGCAGTGAGGCTAAGCTAATGGTAGGAAAACAATGTGAGTAGAGATGACAAGAATGATGACACAATATGAAGCTTGTAGCCAATGTCATTGAACTGTACATGTAGAAATTGAATGGGTGTAAGTTTTGTTGTGTATTTTTGCCAAAAATAAAATAAAACATATCATTACAGTGTAGTTATAAGAATCTGATAAAACTTCATAGGGTCATTATAAGGATTAAATAACATATATAAATTGCTTAGCACAAGACCCAGCAATTCGTAAGCACTCATCAAGTGGTCTTTTGTTATCATCATTATCTTTTTATGGTGATTATTAGTATTTAAGGGTCTTTCAGACATGGAACTTGGTGTGGCTCCCTGCATTCTGTCCTGGAACCCCGGGAAGCACGACGTTTTGTTGGTTGCAGGTGTGCCTTGCCTTGCACAGCACAAAGGGCAGCCACTGAGAAGCAGAAAGGGTGTTGGGCCAGCATCTGGGAATCTGGGCAGCCCAGAGGCGAAAGGCAACGTCCAAGGTCACTCAGCCGGTGAGAACCAGAACTGGGCCTAGAAACTCTATCTTCTGCTCAGTCTGTTCTTTCTGCCTCGCTAAGCTGATTCCCCAGGTAAGGAAAACATTTTGCTTCTGTGTACAAAATTCAGCTCTGCAGTGACGGGAGAGTCTAGGAAGCTGAAGCTGCAATGCAGGTTGTTTTGAAAATACTTCGCCCTCAGTCAGTTCACAGGGTTCAGATGAAGCCTGGGCAGAAGCCCAGAGCACTCGCTGCTCCTCTGGGCAGCCTGCTGTGTGAGCTACACGGATGAACTCACCATACCGCCAACCTTCCCCAGGGGGGACCTGGCCAGGCATGCCAAACGCACATGCTAGTACCCACATGCACACACATACCCACACACAAACACATGCCCATATGAGTATCACACACAATATGCACATGTACACACACATACATGTACACACACATACATGCACACTGACACCTCTCTTTCAATTAACTACATAATATTATTCAATCCCAAGGGTCTTATTTCCCCAATACAATTCGTGTGACTGCAAGGGAGTAGAGAAGCCTGTAGGAGCAGGCTTCTATGTGTTTTTGCTCCACAAACACTTCTGAAACATGTAAACCTTACAGACAGCAGGCTGCATCTCACTTCTTTATGGCCTTTTTGCTTCCAAGTAGACAGAAAAAAAATTAATTCAAAGCTGTGGGCTAACTAGCCACTGAAAACCTTATGGAGCACACTTCTACTTTGACACACATGGGATCTCCATGAGTCAGAGCCACAGCAGCTGGTTCTGGTAACTTTTGAAGAAATTTTTAAATGTACATTGTAGGAGAATTTGAAACTAGTAATATCCGACTAGCCAGAGATTGCCTCTATTAACATTTTGGTGTATTTTCTTGAGTATTATGTATTTTCTAATAGCATACCGTTTTGTGTATATAGATTGATTCTGTTTTACTCAACGTTAGATCTTGAACAATCCCTTGGTCATTAAACATCCTTTGAAAATATGATTTTAAATGACCTCATAATATTCCATTATATTGGAATAGAACTCACTTTGGCAGTGCCCCCTTGTTGGGCATTTACTGTATTGTTTCCTCTTGTAAATAGCTTGGCAGTGAATGTCTTATGTGCTTCTCTGTTGATGTCCCTGGGTAAATCCCTAAAGTGGAACTACTGGTCAAGGCTATGAACCTTTTGAAAGACTTTGAGAGATCCTGTCAAATGGACCTCTGGAAAAGTCTCTACTTCACCCTCCCAGCCACCCTGCAGCAGAGCACCTGTGCCAGCCCCTCCCCATGCTGTCGATTAGCAGATAGGGGGTGTGTATTGAGATACAATCTGATCCTCAGCACCGGCTCCTCTCTAAGAAGGCTAAGGGTACTTAACAGCTGCTATCCAGCATTTGGAGTTGAAGGTCCATCCCGGTGAAGGAAACCTGGGTTTCCTCTTCCAGGCCCCCCGGGATAAGACCCACACCAACAGTATGAAGACCGTCCTAATGATGATAGCTCCTCCAAGAAATGGGCTTCCCCACCCCACCCCACACAGCAAGTTCTCTGCCCCAGCTGTCTTGAGGCTGAAGCTCTCCTTGAGGTTCGAGGACCAGATGGCAGGTTAGACCCTGGGACCCCTGAAAACCTACCACTGGGACAATTGTGTGTGCTGACCATCTGAGCAGTGATTCTAAAGTAAGGAAAGAGTTCAAACATTTTCCTTCTACCACTTAGAAGCTCCCTAGACCTCCGTTTCCTCAACTGTAAAATGGGGGGTGTTATGAGGATTAAATTTGATTGTATTTGTAAATCAATATAACTTTGATTATACTAATATGAAAAAATATTAATAATAGCTCTTGGTGTTGGTATAAGCATGAGTATTAGTGTGAATATTAATGTTAGTAGGAGCATGAGAAGGTAGTATTGTATAGCAGTTAGAGCCAGCCATTGGAGACAGACAGATCTGGGCTTGACCTCAGGTCAGACCCCCTAGACAGAAACTGGAACTCACGCAACAGAGGCATTTGTGGGGTCTGCGAAGAGGATTTTTCAGTTTTTTTAAAAGTCAGAACAAGCTTGCTTTAGTGTACCTGGGTACTGTCATCTTATTTGTTGATTCTTTAATTTTGACGTCTATAGAGAACAAATGTGCATAGTTCATAAAGAGTACTGCATAGTACTACAAACCCAATAGTACTACAAGGCGTATAGCCAGGGGTCTTCTAGAGCCGGCTTGTACTGGCTCATGAAAGCTGATTGCTGAATTTTTAGGAGTTGTGCAAGCCAGATGTTAAACATAGCCATCACTGAAAATTAAATGACAAAAACTTACAATTAAATAAGTTTTATAAAAACAGAGAAAACAAACCCTCAGAGCTCACCACTTCCTAATGATTTTTCTACATTTTACTATTATTTGTACTCTTGAGGTTATTTATGTCTGTCATATCTGTTAGATCCCTAGGTGGTGCAAATAGTTTGCGCTTGAGTGCTAACCTAAAGATTGTCAGTTCAAACGCACCCAGTGGTACTGTGGAAGAAAAGCCCTGACAATCTGCTTCCATGAAGATTATAACCAAGAAAACCCCATGGACCAGATCTGCTTTGTAACACATGGGGTTGCCAGGAGTCAGCGTTGACCTGCCAGCAACTAACCTCAACGTTGTCTGTATGGTGGAACTATAATACAATGGCGTGCTACTGTGTGTTTCTTCCAACTCTGCAATTGGTGATGTCACCTTGGTAGCTTGAAATTAGCCATAGCTTGGTATTTTCAATCATATCATATGCATGTGAAAGCTGGATAATAAATAAGGAAGACTGAAGAAGAATTGACCCCTTTGAATTGTGGTGTTGGAGAAGAATATTGAATATATCATGGACTGCCAATAGAATGAACAAATCTGTCTTGGAAGAAGTACAACCAAAATGCACCTTAGCAGCAAGGATGGCGAGACTGTGTCTTACATACTTTGGACATGTTGTCAGGAGGGGTTATTCCCTGGAGAAGGACATCATGTTTGGCAAAGTAGAGGGTTAGTGAAAGAGAGGAAGACCCTCAACAAGATCGTATGACACAGTGACTGCAACAACGGGCTCAAGCATAACAATGATTCTGAGCATGGCGCAGGACCGGGCAGTGTTTAATTCTGTGGTACATAGGGTCGCTATGAGTCGGAACTGACTCAATGACACCTAACAACAACAATAGGGATATTTATTTTTAAAAAAAACCCATTGCCGTCGAGTCGGTTCTGACTCATAGTGACCCTATAGGACAGAGTAAAACTGCCCCATAGAGTTTCCAAGGAGCGCACAGTGGATTTGAATTGCCGACCTTTTGGTTAGCAGCTGTAGCACTTAACCACTGTGCTACCAGGGCTGAGTCCCCTCATATGCATGCGAAAGCTGGGCAATGAATAGGGAAGACCAAAGAAGAGTTGATGCCTTTGAATTGTGCTGTTGGAGAAGAATATTGAATATACCATGGGCTGCCAAAAGAATGAACAAATCTGTCTTGGAAAAAGTACAACCAGAATGTTCCTTAGAAGCAAGGATGGCAAGACTATGTCTCACATACTTTGGACATGTTATCAGGAGGGATCATCCCCTGGAGAAGGACATCATGCTTGGGAAAGTAGAGGGTCAGCGAAAAAGAGGAAGAGCCTCAACAAGATGGACTGACACAGTGGCTGCAACAATGGGCTCAAGCATAGCAATAATTGTGAACAAGGCGCAGGACCCGGCAACGTTTCGTTCTGTTGTACATAGGGTCACATAGGGTCGCTATGAGTTGGAACTGACTCCGAGGCACCTAACAACAACAACAGGGATATTTACACCACCGAAACAGGCAAACGCTACAAAACGGGACCTTTTATTCTCCCAGAGAACGAGTTGTTAAACATTTACCGGCACACCACTGCTTATAACCTCAGCTCTCGTCCTGCCTTGCTACACCCCCGTTCCCTACTCCCCAGAGGCAGCTGCTTTCATTCCTTTTAGCTGTTTCTGCTTGTACTTACCTCCAAATTTCTTAATTACATGCTTTTACTGCCATGTCTTGATTTCTTGAAATCTTAGACCTTGTCTATTGACTTCCTATTACGGAAGGTGTCAGGAGCTAGCTTTCTTCCAGCTCTCTCCCTTCTCTTGCTGTGCACGCACGCACACGTGCACACACACACACACACACACACACACACATATTTTCTCTACCTCTGTCCTCCCAGTATTTTATAGCACAACTCTTGTTTAAATAAATATTCGGTTTCAAATTAGGATGAAAGGCAATGGGGAACCCAGGGAGGAAATGGAGAGAGTGCTGACACATTATGGGGAATGAGAACCAGACCATGAAACATTTCACATGCAAACTATTGAACGGGAATCCAGTTTGCTTTGTAAACTTTCACCTAAGGCACACACACACAAGAAGTATTGCTTACTGCTTAAAAAAAGTATTGGTCACCTTTGGAAGATACTAAACCAAACCAAAAAAACAACTGCAATAGAGTCGACCCTGACTCAGAGCGACCCCACAGGGTTTCCAAGGCTGTAAATCTCTACAGAAGCCAACTACCACATCCTTCACCCAAGAAGACACCGATGGTTTCGAATCACCCAACCTTTTGGTTAGCAGTCCAGCACTTTAACCACTGCACCACCAGGGCTCTTACTAGGGAATCTATTTTGAAAACTAATAAGCAAAGGTAAAGAATTAAAAAAAAAAATAGAGTTTACATTATTAAATAAAAAAAAACCAAACCCGTTGCTGTCGATTCCGATTTATAGTGACTCTGTAGGACAGAGTAGAACTGCCCCACCGGGTTTCCAAGGAACGGCTGGTGGACTTGAACTGCTGACCTTTTGGTTAGCAGCTGAGCTCTTAACCACTACACCACCGGGGTTCCTTATGTTATTACAAGTATGTAAATATTGTACATAGTTCATTGTGTACTGTGTTTATACTAGATTTCTTACACAGCTTTTTTCTGGAGTTAAGGATTGCGTTGTTTTATTTGCTTGATTTTTCTGTAGAACACTGTTTTCAGACTTTTCTTTTTAGCAATGAAACTCTTCTTTCAAGCAAAATTTTACATGGGACCCTACTGTATAGTGCAACAGGAAAATCAGAGCTGCCTGATTGAAAGGAGGTCCTTCGTTTCAGGGCTGCTGGGTATAGCCAAGCAGGCTGTGCACTGCACAGCCTTAGAAGTCGCCGTTCATATAAACAGCAGTTTGATTCAGTCCTGGAAATCTTTTTCTGCCCTGTTGGGAAATGCACCTCTTGTGTAGAGAGAGTCCACCTGGAAGTGCACATGACATCAGGATCATTCTCTGTCACAATGGTGTGGTGGCAGCGGCATCTGACCTCCTCCAGCTTCACAAGGGGGAAGGAGAATCAAGACAAACAGCCCAACGCTGAGGCAGAGCTCAGACAAGCCTCCTCTCTCTGTCATCTTCACCAGTTCTGACACGAACCATTCCTCCCACAGCACTCTCTACTTCTCTGTGAGATTCGATAATTCATTGCAATGGCCACACAGAACTCCCAGACAATATTCATGATTATGGGGTTCATTAGGGAAGTCTAAAACCTGTAGCTGTCAAGTTGATTCCAACTCGCAGCGACCCTATAGGACAGAGTAGAACTGCCCCACAGGGTTTCCAAGGAGCATCCAGTGGACTCGAACTGCTGACCTTTGGGTTAACAGCCCAGCTCTTAACCACCATGTCACCAGGGTTATTAAGGAAGTAACAGTTTACAATTCAGGTTCTGGAATTCTCAGGACAGCCTTTTCTCAGCCATGCCTGCAGGCACACCTCTCTGGTCCCTCAGCTTTTGCCCTGCTCTGGCAAGTATTACCAAGCTTTTTTAGTTCTGCCTACAAGTGGCCTGGAAACCTTGGTGGTGCAGTGGTTAAGTGCTATGGCTGCTAACCAAGAGGTCGGCAGTTTGAAACCACCAGGTGCTCCTTGGAAACTATGGTGCAGTTCTCTGTCCTATAGGGTCGCTATGAGTTGACTTGATGGCAATGGGTTTGGTTTTGGTATGAGTGGCCCAAGGTACCCGCCAATAAGCCTCAGCCCAAAAGCACTTGGCTCTAGCTCCACCAAGTGCCTGGAGAAACCCTACTCTACCAGTCTGAAGGCACTCAGCTTTCTTGCTCTGTGGGCTGGGAAACCCACTATGCCATCTCCTGCCAGTCTCTCCTGCTGCTGTTTCTCTGCCACTGCTTCTCGCCATCTTCAGTGATACAGCTCTTACTCATTCTCTCTTGGTCTTCTGGTTCCAGGAACTTCTCAGCACAGGGATCCCAGGTCCTTTTTTGCACAGTCCCACCCAGTTACAAGACCATGTCAAGAAAGGCCACACAAAAGCGATCCATCACACCATACTCTGCATTAAAAAGTCTTGATCCCTTCCCCACTGCAGGCCACTGGTATCCTCCTCATTCAAAATAGGTTCCAGGGTTGTTGCTTAACCTGTCCCTCCAGCGCATCACCCACAGGGTGCTGGCCAGAAGCTGCTGTTAGCTGATGACCACCTATTGACTGATTTGCTGCCTCTCAGATCTGCCTGGGCTGGGCACCAAAGGTTTAATGCAGACAGAGTTGTTCAGGGAATGCTTAAATGCAGCCTTTGGGGTCAGATGTAAGGAATAGCTCTGTGAGACAGTAAGTGAGCTCTGGAAGCAGACAGTGTAGGGCCTCCCTGCTCATGGAAGTCGGAGCTGCCCGGCAGTGAGCAGTGGGGTACAAAAAGATCAGCTTTGGGGGTTACATCTATGTGGGAATCCTAGCTTTGTTTTCAGCCTTGGGCAAGTTGCTTAACCTCTCTGGGCTTTAATTTTCTCATACTTAATTTACAGGATCGTTATGAGAGTTAAAGGAGGTAATGTGGGGCCCTAATCTGTGTAACCCTAATAAATCCCAGGGCCACATGTGGCTCAGTCTCTGCTTCGAGTCTCATATGAAAAAAAGTAGTCCAGCCACCCAAAAGTAATTGAAAAAGGTATTCCAATTCTCATTGCATCCGCCACAGAATGTCAAAGGGGAGCTTGGTCATAACTGATGGCAACAGTCCCCAAACTCCTTTCCTCCAGCCTCCAATTTCCCCACAACATACAGCGTCAGGGAAGTTCTTCTGAAGCTTCTTCTATCAGGCTTTTCTGTTTTAATTTTATTGTTTTAGGTGAAAGTTTACAGTGCAAATTAGTTTCTCATTCAAATATTTATACACAAATTGTTTTCGTGACATTGGTTGTGATCCCTGCAATGTGTCAGCACTCTCTCCCTTTCCCTTTCCACCCTGGGTCTTCTCAGGCTTTTTTCATCTTTTTCTTTCTCTGCTCCATTCATACCTTCCATACCACTACCATTTTCTCCGGACCCATTTTCCTCTACCCATCCCACCATGGCTGTAGAATAAAAGATCAAAAGATCTGGAAATAAGATGATAAAATCGCAGGCAGGAAGTGGGTGGGAAAGAGGTTGAGGGCAGGACTCACAGTCTGAGATAGTTCTGTGTCATCACACTAGTGAAACATTAGATATATGCAGAAGACACTTGGCACAAACTGATTCTCTTCCTCCTTATTCAGATGAGGCACCTAATTTAGTGCAGATGAGGTATGACCTGCCCAAGGGACCTCCCTCACTTTTCTTACTATCTACCCACTATTAGCAGACGGGCAGTGGCTGGAAAAAACCTCCTTGCCTTCTTTCCTCCAACCCCCCGCCCCCTGCAAAAAAAAGCTAGTGTTAACAAAGCCTGTGGGGTGAAGACACAACATCTGCCTACAATTCCCCTTTCCTTTCCTGCCACCTTTGTAGCCTCTAAGCAGGGAACTGTTCCCCTTGCCCCAACACACATGTCCTTTGTTATTTCCTTTTGTAGACTCCTTTCCCTTCCCAGGATGCCTTTCGGGTCATGTACTGCACACCTACTGTGTGCCAGGCCTGTCAGGGACAAAGAAGACACAATTGTGTCCTCAGCTGCTCACAGACAACTAGGAACAGACTGTGATTTCATGTGGCTGTGTTATAATAGAGGGAAACGCAGAATTCTGTGATGTACGGAGGAAAAGCACTTCATCCATTGAGAGATCAGGGAAGGCTTCCTGGAGGAGGTTTCATCTAACCTGTATGATAATAACTACTGTCGTATATTGAGCATTTACTGTGGTGATAGTCTCCACATTAAGCACTTTGTCAAGCACATTAGCTCATTTCATATTCACGACAATGCTAAGAGGTAGGTGTTAATATCCTCATTTTGAAAATGAAGAAACTGAGGCTCAGAGAAGGTTGTTGACCTTCTCAAGGCCACAGAGCTAAAAAGTGGCAGAGCTGTGATTCAGACACAGGCCTGTGTGACTCCAAAGACTATGCATCCAATGACGGGGCACTGCGTACAGGTGTTCAAGTTGCACACTCCACAAGAATGTCACGTCGGGGGGGCACCACTTACTTCATAGACAGACGCAGAATCCGCTTTGCTGACTCCTGGAAGCCATTGCCATTGAGTCAATTCCCACTCGTAGCGACCCTATAGGACAGGGTAGAACTGCCCCACAGGGTTTCCGAGAGGCAGCTGGTAGATTTGAACTGCTGACCTTTTGGTGAGCAGCCGAGCTCTTTACCACTGCACCACCAGGTAGGAAAGAGGCCACCTCCTGATCCAAACATGACCTGTCACCTGACCTGGAGAGCAATGTGGGGCATGGGCACTGGGGGCAGTATCTGCACCCAGTCTCTGGGGTGTGTGTGAATGTGGGAGAATGTGGGCACTGTTTGGTGCCAGGGCTGCTGCCCCCAGGGCTTTGGTTGTTAGGTAGGCAGTACTATATTAACTAACTTCTTTACCTGAGGAGGGGCCACCTTGTCCTCATTTTTACGGTGCCATATGGACCAGCAGGAGCCCTGCCCTGCCACTCAGCTGTGTGGACTCCCCCTTCACACAGTCCATTCCTTCTACCACCAGACAGTGTGGGGAGGATGGAGCCACAGAGCAGTTTGGCCCAGCCTGATGTGGGGACC
This sequence comes from Loxodonta africana, assembly GCF_030014295.1. Classification (NCBI taxonomy): domain Eukaryota; kingdom Metazoa; phylum Chordata; class Mammalia; order Proboscidea; family Elephantidae; genus Loxodonta; species Loxodonta africana. The sequence continues at coordinate 47,190,647 of NC_087354.1, read as the reverse complement.
CAAAGAAGAATAAGACACTGGCAGATCTTTGAGGACCTGCCAGCCCAGTTGAGAAGCCCAGGAAAAAAGCTCTTTTCTGAGAGCCACCCCAGAGCCATCAAAACCAATACCTTCTTTCTCTCTCCTCCGCAGACGGGCAGGATTGAGCCCAACTACCCCAAGGTCTGCGGTCACCAGGGCAATGTGCTGGACATCAAGTGGAACCCCTTCATTGACAACATCATTGCCTCCTGCTCAGAAGACACCTCGGTGCGTAGGAGGGGTGCTCTCTGGGGAGGGTGGGCTTCTCCTGTCTCCTCCAGGAAGCCTTCCTTATTGCACTCCCCTCCTGCTCCGCTCTCTGCCCTTTTTCCTTTCTCTTTGTCTTTCTCCCAGCTAGCCCAGGTAGGGAGGAAGGGAATTCGGAGAAAGACTGAGAGAGCAAATCCATGGAGTAGTCTGATAAATCTCATGTGTTTGGCTTGATTGAGTTTGGAGGTGTTGATTTTGCAGGTGAGAATTAAACAAAAAAAATTAGCTGTGTGGTTCAGCACGTGTCTGTGCCCTTGAAAGGAGAAGGGCAGGAAGGAGAATGTGGAAAAGGAGAAAAAGAGCTCCCACTCCTTGCAGGAGGACATGGTAGATGTATCATCTGGTTGTGTTCTTTGTGAGCTGTGGTTTCTAGGAAAGGACCCTAGGCTAAGAGAGTTGTTGCAACTTGTCCAAGGACAGACAGTGGCAGCCCAGTTTGAATTCCATGTGGCCCACCACTCAATGGGAAGCGAGAAGAAACAAGAGAAGGGAAATAAGAATGAGAGGGCACAGAGGAGATCAAGAGGAAAGGAAGAGAAAATGGATAGAAGTGATGGAGATAGGAGAAGAGGAAAAAGAATCCGGGGAGAGTGAAATTTGAAGCTGCTTTCTGGCAACCTTCTCTTTGGACTCTGATGGCTTTCACAGGTGGAGGGAGCATCCAGTGTGCTAGCAATGGCCATCATGTTTCTGGAGAGGGGCCCCTGCTGTTCCCTACACTGCCCCTGAGCAGCGTGAACACACCAGCTTGGAAGCAAGAGGGGGTTTCAGAGCTGCAGCTGAGCTGGTGAAGAGGGCCCCCCCAAGCCTTGGTGTTCCCAGGCCACACGCATCTATCTAGTGATCACTGACATAGACCTCCAGGATGCTGGAGCTGGAAGGGACCTCAGAGCTTGTGTTATCTTGATGTCTTCCTGGACTGGACTGTGAACTCCTGAGGACAGGGACCATGGTCTATTTGGCTCTAAACCTCTGCATTCAGCACAGAGCCAGCCATCTAGTAAGTGCTTAGTAGATGTTGGATAGGGTGGATGGATGGACGGATGGACGGATGGATGGACAGACATCTAAATGGACAGATAAGTGGATGAGTGAGTTGATAGGTTGGTGAATGAGGGAGTGGGTGGGTGGGTGCATGGATGGACGGATGGACGGACGGACAGATGGACAGGCACCTAAATGGACAGATAAGTGGATGAGTGAGTTGATAGTTTGGTGGATGAATGAGTGGGTGGGTGGGCAGGCGGATGGGTGGGCAGGTGGATGGGCGGGTGGATGGGCGGGTGGATGGATGGATGGAAGGATGGATGGATGGATGGATGGATGGATGGATGGATGGATGGATGGATGGATGGATGGATGGATGGATGGGTGGGTGGGTGGGTGGGTAAATAGATTATTGGATTGTTGGATGGATGGCTACATTGATGGGTAGAGAGATGACTAGATGGTTGAATGATGGATAGATGGATCAGTGAGTAGAAGGAAGGATGACTGGATGAGTGGATGACTAGATGATGAGTGAGTTGATAGGTGAACAAATGGAGAGATATACAAATGGATGAATAAATGAATATAATCCCACTAATCACATTAAGGAGTCTTCTTTATTTAAGGAAGTTGGGAGTGAGGTCACCTGGCACAGTACTTGGTACATGGAAGCGTGGTAGAGAGAGGCTAAGAGAGTAGAGTGGGCTTGACCAGTTCCTGATGGTCAAAATCCTAAGGATTCCTTAGAGCGGCCATAGTGATGGGCAGTGCAGGTAAGAACAGAGAGAGCTAAAACTTGTGGTGAACAGGGTCCATCAGGTTTAATTACTTTCTTCAGCAGCCCCACAGCCAAAGTGGGGGACAGCAATCAAGGGTCAGGACACAGACAGACCAGAGCTACAGAGGATGGGCCTGAGTTGATAGAGCCCAGGACAGGTGATGACACACGGGGAGAGCAGTGAGATCACCAGGTGCTTCCTGGGCTGGGAAGGAGGCAGATGGAGCTGGTGGGTGCTGGAGAGTTCTGTAGTTATTGAAGCATGAAATCAGCAGGAGACAGGGCAGGTGGCTGGTGGAGGTGCTTCCCATCCTTCACTTGTGGATGCAGGGAGCCCAAGAAGGAATGCCAGTGACCCACAACTGGCTCCGTCTGTGTCTGCAGAGGTGCTGAGCAACTTCCACCAGCCGGCAGAGAGCAGACGCCCCAGGAACTTAGGGCTGCCTCTTACCAAGCTCCTCCACCCACTGTGGACTGGGCACCTTACTTACGTTTAGCCTTCACGGCCACCCTATGATATCAGGGTTGGGGGCAGGTCACTTGACTGAGGCCACACTAAGTAGAGGAATGAGGACTTTACCCAGGGCTGCTGACTCCAAAGCCTGCACTCTTCCTGTCCACCATGTTTCACCATCACATGAATCAATGGGTAGTCGATGCTGGAAGCTTCAGGCTCCTCCTGCCTGAACCGCTTTGCCCTTACCGGGGAACCTGCTGGGGAGAAGGGCAATGCCATCTTGATGTGGGGAGGAGGAAATTGGGCCAGGCTGGGCTCTCGGAGTTCCTGGCTGTCCGGGCTTCTGCCTGAACCGGGCCAAGGGCCTTGATGGCCCTGCCTGGCTATGGCTCAGCACCTCATTCTACCTGACAGCCAGGTGCTTCATGCTCTGGGACACCAGCTAATAAGCAAGACATCCACAGTGTGTTCAAAAAAAGCACACGGTGCCACCCCTGGCCGCATGAGCCAAACGACTCTTCTCAGTTTCACACACACTGATTAAGTGGTCACCATGTGCCCGAAGTCCTCCCAGCTGCTGGGGTTCAAAGAGCTGGACTGTGGAACCCACTGGACCTGGGATTGAATCTCAGCTGCACCACTTAGCAGCTGGGTGACAAGGGCATGTTACTTAACCTCTCTGAGCCTCAGACATGCTCATCTTGGAAACAGGAACGATGCTAATCCTTCCTTAGGCCGATGAAAGGAGGTCTGTGCCTAGCACTGTCCTTGTCCCCTCGTATTGTTGTCGTTAGTTGGCTCTGACTCATGGTGACCCTGTGTACAACAGAACAAAATGTTGCCCAGTCCTGTGCCATGTCCAGTATCTTTGATATGTTTGAGCCCATTGTTGAGGCTAGTGTGTCAGTCCATCTCATTGAGGGTTTCCCTCGTTTTTGCTGACCCTCTACTTTATCAGCTGTGTCCTTTTCTAGCAATTGGGCTTTCTTCATGATGTATCCAAAGTCAGCCCCTGCTAACCTCAGTTGTGCCCTGGAAGCACCCTCAGCCTAGTAGAGAGACGGAGTCACACCCCACTCACCAAAATGCAAAGCAGAATGAGATCTCTGTATTCCTGGAGGGTCGAGAAAAGAGCTGTGTGCCCAGGAAAGAGGAAGGGATTAATTTTGACCTAGGTGCAGTGAGGGATAGAAGGGGTGGAGAAAGCTTCAGAGGGAGAGATACCTGAGCGGCACTTTGGAGGAGAGGCAGGACTTGGACCACAGAAAAGGATTAAAGGGACCCCAGGAAGACACATGGTGCAAGCAGAGGTGTGGAGGGAGTGTGTGCAGTGTGTTTGGAAAGCCAGACGTCATCAGCCAAGCTGGGGCCCCGGGTGTGGTCAGTGAGAGGAGAGGAGGCTAGGGGGTTGAGGCCAGAGGGAGAAGGCTTGGACACCAGGGTGAGCAGCTGAACTTGAGGGGACATCTGTGCTTCCCCAGCTACCCAAGCTTAAGCCGGGACCCCTCAAGTGGAAGACTGTGTGGAGACCGCGTGCCCCAGGGACCAGAGAAGGGGAGCTTGCAGGCTGGATGGGGTCATTCACGCAGGCCTTATGGAGGGAGTGGGGCTGAGCTGGCTGCAGGGCTTATGGGACATGAATCAGCTAGAGAAAGGAGAACACCCAGCAAGGGAAGGGAGTGGCTGAAGGACAGGGAGGGTGGGGCTGCCCCGGCTGCCCTAATGAGAAGCAGGTTAAGTCTCCTGATCAGAGGGGACTAAGCTCTGGCTCCAGCTGCCAGGCCAGCTGCCCTGAAGCAGCAGCTCAGAACCCCAGTCCTGCGCATCAGGTCTCTGCCCCTCCCCAGCCTGGCCCCTGCAGCTGGAGCTCAGCCCTTCATAGAGAAGGACCCACTGAGGCCTGAGGGAACCTGCTTGGCCCAGGTCACACAGTTCATCCCTGGCATAGACAGGGGCCTGAACCCAGGTCTCCTGACTCCCAGCTAGTGCTCTGCACACATCACAGCAGCCCTGGTTTCGCTGGCGGGGGAGGAGGGGGAAGAGTAACAGGCGCTGGTCGTGAAGGGGCTGACTGTTCAACTCCACCAAACACTCAATGTTTACATCACAATGTCTCCTCTGTGCAAAACCCCTGTGCCATACTGAGGCCACATAGAAGGGGCATCCCAGCCTGGGCCTGGGTGGGAATAGAGACATACAGGAAATGAAGCCCGCGGCTCAAAGATGTGGACTGGGGACACTCGTCACAGCTACTAGGGTTGTTCTGTTGGCCTTCCTGCCTCCATCAAAGTGCCTGAGGCACAGGCAGCCAACACTCCCTTGGCCCGCTCCAGCCCAAATGGCCAACTTAGGACGTCCAGAGCCAGGGACTGTCAGGGCTATAGCTGGTCAGTCGGCACCCCTGCTGTGTTCCATATCTGTGCTACAGGGCAGGGGTGGGAGAGAACCATGCCAGAGGGGCCTCATTTCACAGGTGAGGCAGCAGAGCCCCAGGGAGAAGCTGTTCCCTGCAGGTCTGGCACTATTTCTCCCAGTAGCGCATGCCTACCCCACACCCCTACCCCTCCACTGCCCTTTCCTCACCTCCCAGAACACTGAGGGCACACAGACGGGATTTAGAGACATCCCCCCGCCCCAGTCAGCTCCTTTTCTATATTCCCTAGCCCTGAAAAATCTCCAGAGAAATCAATCCCCGGCTCCCTCAGGCTCAGCCTCCCCGCCCCCAGCCCCATCCCCCAGAGCCTGAGGAAGTCCTCCAGAGTCTAACCTCCATCCCTCAGGGGATCCAGTTGAACATACCCAAGCCCTTTCCCAAGCGGCTCCCATCCTGAGGGAGGGGCGGGGGCTGTAACTCTCCCTGGCATCTGGCAGAATCCAGTTCTTTCCGCCACTGGGTGATGTCACCTATTGTTGAAGGGCTGTGCTTTTTATAGCTCCTGCCGCAGCTAGAGAGGGCGGCTGGCGGGCGGCAGGGAAGGGCGCTATCGGTTTCCAAGCTGGCCGCCGCCGCCACCTCCTCCTCGTGCTCCCAGCCCTCCTCCTAGGGCCTGCCGCTGCAGAGGAAGAGCGGTTTTTGACGTCTCGAGGAGAGGGAGAAAGTGATCCCGAGAGAGAGGGAGGAGGCAGAGCGAGGCAAGCCCCTCTCCATGGCAGGCCTAGCTCAACATCTTTCCTTTGCCTTCTATGCAAGCTCCTCCACCCAGCGGCTCCTCTCCCTGCCTGGAGTGATGCTGCCCCCCCGCCCCAAGGAGCTGGGGGTGGGTTGGGGCAGGATGTCAGCCCTGCTGGAAGCGGCCGGAAGCCACCCACCGCCCTGTCTCCCCCACACGCTCCAGAACCAATACCTCATGGAGCTGGAAGGGAGCATTGCACTCCTCTTAGAGATGAGAGGTACCCGCAGAGGCTGGCAACTTGACTGAGGCCTCCCAGAAAGGACCTGGCAGCCGCAGAAGAAGTGGCAGTGTGGTTCAGTGGTTGAGCAGCCAGGCTCAGGCTTCCACAGACCTCAGTTCAAAACCCAGCCCTGTCGGCTTCCAGCTCTGTGGTCTTGGGCACTTTCTTTAGGTCTCTGGGCATCCATTGCCTGTCTGTAAAATAGGGATCATGTTGCAGTTGTCATGACAACTAATGGACATAGAAAGGTTTCAGGGGTACCAACTGCCCCATAAACATTAACTTTTATTTTCTTATCTGTATTTTACAAGTGGGGACAAAGGGTTAAATAACTTGCCCCAGTGAGGGGCGGAGTCCCAGAGAGCTGGGAGTCCAGACCAGGCTCCAGGCCAGTGCCCTTCCCACTGTGTCTCATTCTTTGGTCACAAGTCCCCAAACAGGCCCCTCCATTGCTGGATTCCAGAACAGACTTACCTGAATGCTGAATTGACAGCAAAATCCAGGAGAGAAATTCCTCACCCAGCTCCCCCTTTCCCACGTGTGTGGCCCACCAGTAGCCAGAGTAAGGGTTGGTCATACCCCCAGGCTGGGGGAGGTTCACTGCTAAACCTGCTGATGGTGGGGAGGCTTTTCGACTTCTAGGGTTCTTCCACTGTTCCTGGTTGGAGCCGACTGACCATCAGTGGAAGGCCTGGCAGGTTGTCTGTGCCCCAAGACCTATGGAAAACTTGTGTATAATCTTAGGGGAAGGGAAAGACAACATACACTACAGGGGAAGTCAGCACAACTGGACTAAACCAAAAGCTAAGAAGTTTCCTGAACACAACCAAATGCTTCGAGGCACAGAGTAGCAAGGGTGGTGGTGTGGGGACCATGGTTTCGGGGGACATCTAGGTCAATTGGCATAACAAAGTTTATTAAGAAAATGTTCCTCATCCCACTTTGGTGAGTGGTATCTGGGGTCTTAAAAGCTTGTGAGTGGCCTTCTAAGATGCATCGATTGGTCCCAGCCCACCTGGAGCAAAGGAGAATGAAGAACACCAAAGACAAAAGGAAAATATTAGCCCAAGAGACAAAGGGGCCACATAAAACAGAGACTCCATCAGCCTGAGACCAGAAGAAATAGATGGTGCCCAGCTACCACCAATGACCACCTTGACAGGGAACACAACAGAGAGTCCCTGACAGAGTACGAGAAAAGCGTGATGCAGAACTCAAATTCAAGTAAAAGGACCAGACTTAATGGTCTGACTGAGACTAGAGAAACCCTCAAAGACACGGTCCCGAGACTCTCTGTTAACCCAGAACTAAAACCATTCCTGAAGCCCACTCTCAGGCAAAGATTAGAAAAATAAAACATAAAATAATATTCGTGAGGAGTGCGCTTTTCAGTTCAAGCAGATACACGAGACTAAGTGGGTGGCTCCTGTCCTGAGGCAGGATGAGAAGGCAGGAAGGGACAGGAGATGGTTGGATGGACACAGGAAACCAGGGTTGGAAAGGGGGAGTGTGCTGTCATGTTATAGGGATAGCAACTAGGGTCATATAACAATATGTGTATACATTTTTGTATGACAAATTAACTTGAGCTGTAAACTTTCAGCTAAAGCACAATAAAATAAATAAACTTGTATATAAGCTTTAATTAATATTAAGTAAGCATCCTTAGGAAACCCTGGTGGTGTAGTGGTTAAGTGCTATGGCTGCTAGCCAAGAGGTCAGCAGTTCAAATCTGCCAGGCTTTCCTTGGAAACTCTATGGGGCAGTTCTACTCTGTCCTATAGGGTCGCTATGAGTCAGAATCGACTCGACGACAGTGGGTTTGGTTTGGTTTTGAAGTATTGTTAAGTGCTTGGTAATCTGCTAGGTAGTTTATTTATCTTACCTTTATTTAGTCTTTATAACAACTCTGTTGTACAGGTGTAATTAGTCTTTCAGAGGAAAACACTGAGGCTCAGCGAGGCTAAGTAACTTGGCTCAAGTCTCACAAACAGTAAGGTCACAGCGTGGATTTAAACTGCGCTTATCAGGCTCTTGCTTTGTTGCCCAGCTGCTCCCTCCCCCATGCACAGAGACACTTGGTTTTGTAGCTTTATTCCTGGACCTTATCAGCTGCTTTGCCTTGGCCTTGACTGCATGTATCTACTGCTCCCCCACAAGTTGTGAGCTCCTTGAGACCAAGGACTGTCCCCACACAGAGGCATAAAGAGGAGCATTAGGGGTTAGGGAGCATTTGCCCCGGGTGCAAGTCCAACGGGGGCCTCCAGATGAGGTCAGCCTGTTAATCACGCCCCTTCTGGCTACACCTCTGTCCCCACAGTGTCTAACCTGTGTGATGCAGGGAAGGGCTGAGCATATTTTGTTGGATTGAATGTAACTGAGCTAAACAAGGTTCTGGCCTGGGCACCTATAAAGGGGACAGTCCCAGGCACAGCTGGCTTACAGGGGAGAGTCTTTTGCCACTTCTCCCCCCCACTTCCTTCCAGAAATCCGGTTTGGCAGACCGGATTTGATTGAGTTTCCTGTTGAATTGAAGTAACCTCCCAGAGCAACCTCTGGGCAGATCCGTAGGGCTCCTCCCACTCTCCATCCACTCTTTGTTTCCAATAAATCCCTTTATTACTTAGGGGTTGGAGTCCCTTTTCCCAGCTCTTTTGGCCCACTCTGAACTCCAGCTCCTCCCCTGAGCTCCTGTGGCACATAGTGCCAACTGTTTGCTGTAACCATGGATAAAGTAGAACCCAATCTCCTCCCCCAAGCATTGTATTCAGTGACATCAAAGGCAGAGAAGTGTGTCTAATACACACACGTCAAAGTGCAAATGGGAAAACAGAGGCCCAGGGAGCAAAGGTGGCTGCTCAAATGGGAATAAGGCAGAGTACCTCTCTCCCTCTCTGTGGGACACTCTTTCATTCAGGTGAACACGAAGCCCTGCCTGGCCCTACATTTCACAGTTATCTGTGAATGCGGCTCTTTTGACTGCCACCTGCAGCCCTTGGCTCCCTTGGGCTGGGATTAGTCCAGGGGCCAGAGCCAGGACACCTGCACTCCCTCATCACCTTGACTTAGCCCCTTGGTTCCCAGGCAGAGCTGTCACCCTCAATGAATCAGCTCATGTGTCAAGAAGGCTTTAGACTCACAAGGACTTTCTGAAGCCTAGCATATTTTAACCCCCACACTTCTAAAAGGTATATAAGTATATATTCATTTTCTAGACAAGGGGCCTGAGTTTGAGAGAGGTTAACGGGCTTGTTCAGTCACCCAACAAGTAAGTGGGGATTACAGTCTGGGAGGAGCCTCATTCCACAGTCTCCTGCGTGTGCGTACCTTAACCTGGCACAGGGGTAACCTGGGGATACCTCAGTCAGCTGGGCTGCTCAGAACAATTAGGCTGTTCTGGGCAAGGACCGTTTTCTGAAACTCTGGGCCCAAGCAGGGCTTCTTTGGGAACTTGGTGACAAGGCGTGACACACACAGCTTCTGGCCTTATCTGCTGTCCTGTCAGCCTGCTGCCCTCCGCCAGGCTCACCCGCTTCCGGTTTCCCTGCCCACTATGCCCAAACTCACAAGTGCTGCTCATGTTTCTGTCTCTTCACCCCTCCCCGGGTGTCCAACTTCAACCTGTCATTTCAAACTGAGTGCCAGCCTCCCCTCTTCTAACTCTGCTCCTTCCAGACCCTCCTACTCCATCACCCCCAAGACAGGATTCAAGACTTCCTAGCCTCTGTGCTCCATGGGTTCTCTGCCCTGTCTGCCCACACTGTGCGTCGCTCCAGGGCAAGCACTGGGTGAGCTCACCACAGCACCCATTGGTGCATGGTTCATAAGAGGCCCTCAGGAAGTGATGGTGGAATAAATAAATGAGGCTTAATTTCTCTCCCAAAGATTTTTCTTAAAGACTGGAAGAACTTTCCTGTCTCAGTCAATGTTTATACACAAACGGTTTGGCCCTTGTGCCTGCTGAACCGCCATGATGTTCGCTGTTTGCAAGACGCAGGATGAAGCATTCACTGACAGGATCCTCTGCCCCCAGACGCTTCCCCTCGGGCCCACTGTCATTCTGCCCTTTTGAGCTTCACCCCACTGAGTCTTAGAACTTCTAGAGCTTCCTACTCGAATGCAAATATGAGTGGCCAACAAACACAAAACCGGTGCTCAGTGTTGCTGAGAATCAAGCAGTACAGATCCAAACAACAGTGAGGTAATATGTTGACCTACTGGATGGGCAAAAACCCATGTTTGAAGGACTCTCATCTGTTAGTGAAAACTGGGACAGCTTTGGGGGATGATTTCACAGTAACTATAAAAAAAGAACTACTTCTGGGCATCCAGAATACTCACATTCATGCATAAACTTATATTACAAGGATGTTCATCATAGAATGAACCATAATAATTAAAAAAAAAAAAGAATTGGGCAGAACCTGGAAGTCCATTAATAGAGGTTGAACAAATCCATCATGGCACGGTGAGACAATGGATGACATGCGGTCGTTTTAAAAAATAAGACAGATTTCAGAACAGAATTTCAAATTCTCATGAACTCCAGATTTTCTGGACCCATGGAGGCTAGATGAACCCTGAAACTATTGCGCTAATATAATCTTTAAACCTTAAACCAAAAATATCCCCTGAAGTCTTCTTAAAATCAAACAATAGTTTAGTTTAGCTAGTAAAGAATATCTGGCTTCTCAGAGGGGGACAGGAGCTGGTTGAATAGACATGGGGAATACAGGGTGGGGAGGAGGCGTGTGCTGTCACATTACGGGGAGAGCAGCTAGGGGTGCATAGCAAGGTGTGTATAAGTTTTTGTATGAGAGACTGACTTGAATTGTAAACTTTCACTTAAAACACAATTTAAAAAAAAGAATATCTGCCTTCTGCGTTGTGCTCTTTTAACATCTATATGGGATCAGGGGCCCTGGTGGTGCAAAAAAATCAGCAGTTCAAATCCACCAGGTGCTCCTTGAAACCCTGTAGGGCAGTTCTACTCTGTTCTATAGGATTGCTATGGATCAAAATAGATTCTATGGCAATGGGTTTTTTTTGGTTATATGGAATCAAATTGACAACAGCAACTTGAAAAAGTAGATGGAAAACATAGAGGCCAGTGAGTATATGTTAATGGGGGAAGGACAACTCAGAAAAGGAGGGTGGGAATGGCTGCACACCTGGAAGAATGTAATCAATGTCACTGAACTGTACGTGTAGAAACTATTGAATTGGTGTATGTTCTGCTGTGTATATTCTCAACAAAAATAAAATAAATTATATATATATATAAGGTAGATCTATATGTAGCTGTTAAGGAGCCCTGGTGACGCAAGTGTTAAGTGCTGTGCTACTAACTGAAGGGTTAGCAGTTCTAACCCCCTGGTGGCGCCTCGGCAGAAAGACCTAGTGACCTGCTTCTGTAAAGACTATAGTCAAGAAAACCCTATAGGGCAGTTCTACTCTGTCGCTATGCGTTGGAATCGACTTGACAACGGCCGCCAACAACAACAACGTGTAGTGATGTGGAAGGACGCTCTCGCTAGACGTTGTTACACGATTGTTACATGAGAAAAGCAAGTTTCCAACAAGATGAGTAATAGCATCCCTGTGGGGTAAAACAGGAAAGAAAATGTGTGTGTGTGTGTGTCTAACTCAAGCATTGGTCTTCCCCACATCAAGAGCCACCTTTCTCTAGTACATTTGGTGACGAGCAGAATGTGTGTCTTATTGGTGACGTCTGAGTCGTCTACCCAGCAGCCTGTCCCCACCCGACCCTGCCTGCCATGTCCAGACCAGCCCTCATCTCTGAACGCTGACCCTGCTGCACAAGGCTGTCACGGAAAGACCATGGCCATGCTGGGGCTTCTTTTATGTCACTTTCTGCCCCCTCCCAGTCCCACTACCATGCAGGGCTGTGTGGGTGTTTTAGGGTTTACTAGAGGCTGGGTCAGGCAACCAAAGGGGATTACGATGAGGATGGGAGAACATTTCAAACTATCCCCTAGTTACAAACTTTTTATTGAGTGGGCTTTTGAAGCTGATTTGCTGAACTGAGACTAGCACCCATAAGAAAAAACCCATTGCCATTGATTCCAACTCTTAGCGACTCTGTAGGAGTGAGTAAAATTGCCCCATAGGGTTTCCAAGGTTGTAATCCTTACAGAAGCAGACTGCCACATCTTTCTCCCATGGAGTGGCTGGTGGGTTTGAACCGCCGACCTTTCAGTTAGCAGCCGAGCGTTTAGCCGCTGTGCCACCAGAGCTCCTGGTGCCCATAAGGGTGACCCCTAATTCTAGACTGAATCTGCCTTTCTTACCCTGAAAACCCCTATGACTACATATGCATGAGATGGGGGCTTCAGAGGCAACACAGGTGAGGGAAATACTCATTTCTATAGTCTGAAAGATACCATCGGTGGTTCAGTGGTAGAATTCTCACCTTCCGTGTGGGAGGCCTGGGTTCAATTCCCAGCCAGTGCACCTCACATGCAGCCACCACTCATCTGTCGGTGGAGGCTTTCGTGTTATTATGATGCTGAACAGGTTTCAGCAGAGCTTCCAGACCAAGATGGACCAGGAAGAAAGGCCTGATGATGATCTGCTTCTGAAAATCAGCCTGTAAAAACCCAATGGATGCCAACAGTCTGATGCCCAACCGATCATAGAGATGGCACAAAACTGGGCAGCATTTTGTTTTGTTGTACATGAGGTCGCCATGAGCTGGGGCCCAACTTAATGGCAGCCAACAACAACACAGTCTAAGGGAAAGGCCAAAAGGGGGAACCCAGCAAGGGATTTCCCTTAGGGGCACCCCCATTTTCTAGCCTTGCTCCCCTGTCCGCAGGACTGCCTTAGGCTTTCATTAACATGTTTTCCATGTTTACTCATAGCCTTCAGAATTATGGTTGAACAGCTAATGCTCCATATTGATATGACATATAAATTAAATTATTTTACTAATGTTGGTCACTGTCATGGATTGAGTTGTGTCCCCAAAAAATATGTGTATTAATTCAGCTAGGTCATGATTCCTGGTATCGTATGACTGTCTACCATTTTGTCATCTGATGTGATTTCCCTAATGAGATGGATTAGTGGCAGTTATATTAATGAGATCTATAAGATTAGATAATGTCTTAAACCAATCTCTTTTGAGATATAAAAGAGAGAATCGAGAAGAGAGACGGGGGGCCTCATACTGTCAAGAAAGCAGCACCGGGAGCAGATCGTGCCTTTGGACCTGAGGTTCCTGCACTGAGATGCTCCAGACCGAGGGAAAATTGATGACAAGGAGCTTCCTTCGGAGCCCTCAGAGATAGAAAGGTGTCCCCTGGAGCTGAAGCCCTGAATTTGGACTTATAGCCTGCCACACTGTGAGAGAGTAAATTTCTGTTTGTTAAAGCCGTCCACTTGTGGGGTTTCTGTTATAGCAGCACTGCTTGACTAAGACAGAGTGTTTCTAAATTTTCTGTATAAACGATGTTGCAGTGAACATCTTCATGCATGGAGCTTTTTGCTTCTATTGAATTTTAAGAGTGAAATTATTAAGTCAAAAAATATATTATAAATGTCTTTTTGGTTCCTACTATAGATTGCCGATTGAATGTATCAATTCCAGTATAATCTTGGCAACACCGGCTCTTTTTTTTTTTTTTTTTTCCAGTTGGCTATTTTAGTAGGTTATAAATGGTAACTCAAAGCTGTTTTTCCTGTTTTTCTCCTTCCTAGCGAGGGTGGAGTTCAGATTTTCAAAAGCCTTGCTCTTTCTTATTCACCCAGCTAAAATATAATCCCCATTGCTGTCGAGTTGATTCCAACTCACAGCGACCCTATAAGGCAAAGCAGAATTGCCCCATAGGGTTTCCAAGGCTGTAATCTTTACAAAGGCGGACTGCCACATCTTTCTTCTGAGAAATGGTTGCTGGGTTCGAACCACTGACCTTTCAGCTAGCAGCCAAGCACTTATAATAGATAACATTAATGATGATGATAACAAGAAGAATCATAATTCCTTCAATCTTGAGAGTGCCTTATAGTCTACAAACTTTTACAACCATCATCTCATTTTATGCTCACAACCTCCCAGTAGGTGAAGCAGGACAAGGGCTGTTCCCATTGATAGATGAAACAGCTAAGCCTGGTAAGTGGGGAGTGGTGGCCCACCCTTCATGCCTAGTTGGGTCTTTGACTCCTGTTTGTGGATCCAGGATGAAGAAGGTAAGGCTGGGTGCAGTAATTCATGGTTCAGTTATATTGTTTGGTCTTGCTCTTTGAAATTGAACTTGTCCTCTCTGAAAAGTAGGTTTGGTTGGAGTAACGGAAGTCCACCAGGGCTGTTGTAAATTATCAGGGGGTATATTCAAGAATTAGGAGTCCTTTGGTGGCACAAATAGTTAAGTACTCGGCTGTTAACCAAAAGGTTGGCTGTTTGAATTTACCTAGAAGTGCCTCTCCAGAAAGACCTGGTGATCTGCTTCTGAAAGATCACCCACTGAAAACCCTGCGGATCACAGTTCTACTCTGACACATGTGGGGTTGCCGTGAGTGGGAGTCACCTTGATGGCAGCTCCTACTGGTATTCGGAAATTACAGAGAAAGAGCTCAGCTTCTCTCCCTCTCTCTCTGGGGCCGTGGTCTCTTTTCTGCTTCTCTTGGCATGTCTGTTTCATTCTTCTGTCTGCACATCATCTTCTTCTGCTTCTTTATCAGCATCAACGAGACTGAAAGCAGCAGCTGCAGCCAGGCTCTGCCCGTGCTTTCAGTTCAGGCCCCAACATGCAACCAAGTCCCTGTCCCTTAGCTCATCATCTCTCAGGAGAGACTCTGGGCCCCCCAGCCTCTCAGATCTGTTCCCTCTGCTCAGGTGTCCATCCTGGGTTGGAGATAGAATGGGGCAAGGTCACGTGGTACCAAGAGAGGCTTTGGGGCTGAGGAGAGTAGAAGAAAGTCCCATCCTCTTGGAAGAGTGCAAAGGGGAAGCAAAGATAGGCATTTAATATAACACTGTGGCTAAAATCTGTGGTGCCTGATCTTCCAGGCCTGGCTGGACCATAACAATAATGGGCCAGGACTAATGGTTCCATAGGTCTGCAGAGACTCCTCAGAGAAAACCCTCCCAAGGCAAAGAGGAGACTGTCTCTTCCCTCTCTAACCATACCTGGAACTCCCCCTTCTGCCCGCTCTCCCCCAGGCCTCATCCAGGGCTCTGCCCCATGGCCCTGAGCCAGGGGAGGCCTCCCTAGCTGACCTCAGAAGGCCTAGGGTGGAGAGAGGGCCTTCCAGGGAGCCTCCTGGCCCTGCCCAGCCAGCCTCGGCCTCCATCCCCCTGCAGGTACGGATCTGGGAGATCCCCGAAGGCGGGCTGAAGCGGAACATGACAGAGGCGCTCCTGCAGCTGCACGGGCACAGCCGGCGCGTGGGGCTGGTCGAGTGGCACCCCACCACCAACAACATCCTTTTCAGCGCCGGCTATGACTACAAGGTGCACAGCCCAGGCAGGCAGCAGTGGCCAGAGCCAACCCAGTGGGGAGGGAGAGGGAGACGGGTTTCTTTGGAGGGGTTGTAGGGACCACTGTTGTTTTCCTAAGCATGTTACCCAGTATTGTCATGTTCATTCATTTGTTCATTCACTCATTCACTACACACAACTGGGCATCTCCTGTGCACCCCACCATTCCTGGGACCCAGCTTTCCAGTCTCATCCACAAAGGCTAGACGCACCTTGACTGCCTTCCCTGGTGGCTGGTGGACTTGAGAAGAACGCCATGCTCCATGTCCACATCCCCTGCCTGGCCACTCCTTAACCCAGAAGTGGCTTCTGCCCTCCTGATGGGACAAAGGAGCAACCAAAGTTGCTGGAGGGAAGAAATGGAGCCCCAGCCCCCACCCCAGGCACACCCTCAAAGGGGCGGTTATCCTTCTTCCTAGTTTCAGAAACCTGGCCCAGGCTGGGGCAGGGATCTGCCCAGGCACACTCACTGGTGGATTTCTGTGACAGGGATGGGTCTGCCCTTTGATCTAGAACTCAGGACCCCATCGTGCATCCCAACACGCCCCAGACCCTGCAGGAAGGGAGGGTCTATCCCAGGGCCATTGCGTGCAGATGAGGACACTGCTCATGACCGCAGCAGCCGGGCTGACCCAGGCTCCTGTCGTCTGCCCTCGCAGGTCCTCATCTGGAACCTGGACGTGGGTGAGCCGGTGAAAATGATCGACTGCCACACGGACGTCATCCTGTGCATGTCCTTCAACACAGACGGCAGTCTGCTCACCACCACATGCAAGGACAAGAAGCTGCGCGTCATCGAGCCCCGCTCCGGCCGCGTTCTGCAGGTGGAGCCCCACGTGTTTTGAGGAGGGGGGAAGGTATTGGGGCCTGGGGCTCAGCTCTCAGCCAGGAAAGGCTGTGCCAGCACCCTTTTCCCATCTACCTGCACCAGTTTCCTGGGACTGCTGTAACAGGTTACCACAAACTGGGTGGCTTAAAACAACGAAAACTTCTTCTCTGACAGTTCTGGAGGCCAGAAGTCTGAAATCAGCAGAGCCACGCTACTACGGAAGCTGTAGGGGAGAACCCTTTCCCTGCCTCTTCTAGCTTCTGATGGTTGCTGGCTTCTTTGGCTTCTAGCCACATCAATCCAGTCTCTGCCTCTGTCTTCACATACTGTCTCTCTTTGCCCCATCCTGTAAGGACACTTGAGATGGTATTAGGGCCCACCTGGGTTTTTTGGAAGTAGATTGCCAGTAGGATAATCCAGGTAAACCTCATCTCAAGATCCTTAGCTTAGTTACACCTGCAAAGACCTTTTCCAAATAAGGAGGCATTGTCAGGTTCCAGGGACGGGGCCACGGACTTATCTCTTCTGGGGACCACGTCCAGCCCACTACCCGAGTGTCTGGGGCCCCAGCTCACCCTGCTCTCTGTCCATGCCAGGAGGCGAACTGCAAAAACCACAGAGTCAACCGGGTGGTCTTCTTGGGGAACATGAAGCGGCTTCTCACGACTGGGGTTTCCAGGTGGAACACAAGACAGATCGCTCTCTGGGACCAGGTCAGCCTCGGGAAGCTGGGTTGTGGGCAGGCGTTCTTGAAAGAAGGGAGCAGGTAGCTCAGATGTGAGCTCATGGCTCCCCTGCTTTCTAGATGGGGCAAGAGTGGGATGAGGCTTGTGGTCCAGGGTAGACCAGGCCTCCATCACCCCGGCGCCTCGGATTCAGGTACAGGTGGGATGAGATCTTGGGCAGCGGAAAGGCTAGAAGGAGGCTGGAGGGATGGACCAAAAGATGGTGCCTCAGAAGGGCCATAGCCCTGGCCATCCTTGAGTGGAGAGCAGATAAGCCAAGTGCCACTCTGGCTGGGGCTGAGAGGTGGCCACAGACACTTTCCAACAGAGGCACGCATTTCCACAAGCACGTGAGTATACGCTACGATTTTGTCCTGGAGTGGGACATAGGGCCCAATGGGCTTGGGGGACCCCAGAACAGTCCTTACTGAGGTCCCCAGAAGCCACAGGGCATCCAGGTCAGCATTTTTACCATGGGAGTGGCTGCAGAGCTTGGCTCTCTGGCCCGAGATCCCAAGGTCAAGGCAAACTGTGGCCTCCAGCCAGGCCTGGCCAAACTCCCAGCTGGGTCTGCAGGGCCACTGTGACCAGTGTCCAGTCCCCTCCCCATCGTTCCTCCACCCTCCACTTCACTCAGAGCAGA
Organism: Loxodonta africana; assembly: GCF_030014295.1. Lineage (NCBI taxonomy): Eukaryota > Metazoa > Chordata > Mammalia > Proboscidea > Elephantidae > Loxodonta > Loxodonta africana. The sequence goes on along the minus strand of NC_087354.1, from coordinate 47,173,039 downwards.
GGTGCCAGCCAGTGGGCAGGTCTGGTGGTCAGCTGCCAGTGTGGGAAGGGGGCACTGGACTCCCTGCGTGTCCATCAATTAAACAAGGAGCATGGACGAGAGGTGTTTGTTAAGGTCCTTGCTGCTATCGACTCCCTCTCTGTCCTGGAAAGAGCTGCAGAGGGCACAGCAGGAAGGAGCAGGATGGAGTAGAGGAGGAAGGCTCCGAGAGCCCAGGAGCTGTCAGCTGGCCTTTGGCTAAAGGAAGCATCCATGGGTTTCCCCAGAGGTCATTTCCTCTGAAGGTCAGGAGCCTGGGCCCATACAACAGCTCCTGACTTAACACCAGTTGGGCTTCCTCTGCAGAGGTGGGGCGGGGGCACAGAAGGGCTGCAGGGAAAATACTCTGTGGCACCTGTGAGATGTTAGAGTCAAGGCTGAGCTCTAGAGAGACCAAGAGCAAGTAGTAGGTATGGGGAGGCTGCTGAGAACAAGTCCCTGCCTCCTATTTGCAGAGCCTTTTCTCCGGCTGGGAAGGAGCCCTGGTGGTCCAGTGGTTAAAGTGCTCGGCTGCTAACCAAAAAGTTGGTGGTTCAAACCACTGGCCACTCCATGGGAGAAAGAGGTTGCAGTATTTTCCTTAAAGATTTATAGCCTTGGACGCCCTATGGGGCAGTTCTACTCTGTCCTACAGGGTTGCTGTGAGTCAGAATTGACTCCACGGCAGTGGGTTTCGGTTTTCCTCTGCCCTGGGCTGCTTTTGACAATAAAGAATTCAGCCTTGTCGCCACTGATCTGAGGTGTGTCTGGACAACTCAGTTCTGGGGGCTTTGCTGGGACTGGGAAGATGAGGCCCCATGGCCTGGTCCTAGGCTGATGCCCCCTCCCCCACTTCCCCGCCCACAGGAGGACCTGTCCATGCCCCTGACCGAGGAGGAAATCGATGGGCTCTCTGGCCTCCTGTTCCCCTTCTACGATGCCGACACGCACATGCTGTACCTGGCTGGAAAGGTGGTGGGGAGATGGGGGACGGGGCAGCTTGTGGGAGACCCCTGCCCCCAGTGCGCCCATGTTCCTGCCCTCCCACCCCCAAGAAGAGCCAACCTAACCTCTCCGTCCTCCCCCTGACCCAACCCCATCCCTGATCACCCTTTCCCCCATCTAAACCTACCCTCAAGTCCTGGACTCATTTCCACTGAGGTGTCAGTGGCTGAGAATTCCTTAAAACGCAAGTCATTGGAGTTGATTTTACATTGGAGTAAGGATCCAAAGCCTGAAGCTGAAAGGACCCTGACTAATGATGAAATTTGAGGCACCTGCCGGGAGGTCTTTAGTAAAGATGGCCTTGTTTGTCAGAGAGCTGTCTGTACACACACACACATACACACACACCACTCCTATCCCACCCCCGCCCACTGCAGTAACTCCCCAGTGGCAGGTCCATTGAGGGTCTAGAGACCAGATCTCCCTGGCCTTTTGACCAGCTCTGAGGCACAATGGGGGCTCTCTTCAGGGGACCTCTGGTTCTGGGGCCCGCTCAGCCCTCCCCTTCTCACTGCCTTTCTCACCTCCCTCTCTCCTTGCCCCCCCAGGGGGATGGAAACATCCGGTACTACGAAATCAGCACGGAGAAGCCCTACTTGAGTTACCTCATGGAGTTCCGCTCCCCAGCCCCACAGAAAGGCCTAGGTAAGAGGGGTCTAGAGGCTGCCAGCCCTTTCCGTTGACCACCCAAGGTGGCGTTATCTGTGACTCTGTGCCTCATCACAGGGAGCAGCAGGAACTAGGAGGAGTGTAGAGCTATACCTGTGTGCCACTCCTCAGCTGAGTGAACCTAGGCAAGTGCCTTCACCCTGTCGAGCCTCAGCCTCCTCATCTGCAAAATGGGGAGAGTCAGATCTGCCTCGCCTAAACCCCTCAGCAGGTTATAGGAGACTCAGACCAGTAAAGTGCATTGTAAACTGGGCAGTTGGTCTAAATTCATTTTTTTATAGGTGAGAAACTTAAGCCCAGAGAGGACAAGTAACTTGCCCAGGGTCACACAGCAAACTAGTGTCAGAGCTGAAGTGAGAACCCAGGTTCTGGACTCCCCATCCAGCACTCTTCCCCACTACACCAGGCTGCCTGACTCAGGAACTGAGGGCCCCAGCGGGGGGGGCCTAGGCTGGAGGGGATTATCTCCTGGTCCTTCCAGGATTGCTAATCAGTCCACTCCCACCCCTCCCCCAACACCTGACTCACCACTGAGGCCTGCGGCTTCCTCAGCCTCCTCATCCTCCCAGTCCTCCTCATCCACCGAGTCCTAATGTGGAGGCGTGAGGCAGTGGGTGTGAAAGTTCTGTGTGAGCTTCTGGGTACTGAGTGAGCCAAGCGGTTGTTGTTACAGTTAGTGTCATGGTTAAGAGCCTGGACCCTGGAGCCAGACTGCCTGGGATTCAATCCCAGCTCCACCACTTACCAGCTGTGTGACCTTCGACAAGTTACTTCAACTCTCTGTGCATCGGTTTCCTCGTCTGTTAAATGGGGATAAAAAGAGTACTCACTTCACAGAGTTATGAGAATTAAAACCAAAAAAACCAAACGCGCTGCCACCGAGTCGATTCCAACTCATAGCGACCCTACAGGACAGAGTAGAACTGCCCCATAGAGTTTCCAAGGAGCGCCTGGTGGATTTGAACTACTGACCTCTTGGTTAGCAGCCATAGCACTTAACCACTACACCACCAGGGTTTCCCATGAGAATTAAATAAGTTAATATTTGTAAAGTGTTTGGAAAAGTGCCTGGGACATAGTAACTACCTAAGTGCTCGTTACAGCCCATCAGTTCATCAGTCAAAACACCTAGAAGCGCGGGTGTTTTCAGCAGGGGCTTTCTAAGGCGAAGCCACAGTTGCTGTTGGTGAGTGTGGCTTCTGGAATGGAGGTCTGGTCCCTGCAGGCACATGTGTCTGGGAAACCCTGTCCCCAAGCCCCCTCTCCAGATCTTGGCTGTGTCCCCTGCTCTCTCCCTAGTTAGTGATAAAAAAAAAACCCAGCTGCCCTGGAGGAGATTCCAACTCACGGCAGCCCCGTGTGTGTCAAAGCAGAGCTGTGCTCCGTGGGGTTTTCAGTGGCTGATTTTTTGAAGTAGATTGCCAGGCCTTTCTCCTGAGACACCTCTGGGTGGACTCAAAACACCAACCTTTTGGTTATCAGCTGAGTACTTAACTGTTTGTGCCACCCAGGGACTTGCAGTTAACGGCAGCAGCTACTGTTTAGTGAGCACTTTCTTTGTGCTCACTGAATCCCCCCAACAATTCTATAAAGTGAGACTTTCTCCATTTTACTGATGGTGAAGCTGAGGCTCAGAGAAGGGAAGTGATAAGCTCTGGGTCATTCACTAGAGAGTGACAGAGTCTGTGACAACAAGTATCTGACTCCAAAGCCATTGCTCTTAACTGTTTGCTCCAAACAAGAGACTGGACATTTGGCTCATGGGTCACCCATCTGAGGAAAAAGTCACATAGACTCAGAAAGCTACAGCTCATGATCAGGTCAGAATGAAACCTGCAGGTACTGCCCCGATGATGGAAGCCTGGTCTGTCTTCAGCCAGCGTGTCACCTGCCCATCTGACCCAACGCTAACTTTCCCTAGTATGTGGCGTCCACCACATCTCAGCCCATCCAGCAACCTGTAGGGTGTGCAGTCTTCGTTCCCGTTTGCGCATAGGGCAACTGAGGCCCAAAGTGGCTGTGACATTGGTGGGAGGTGGTTCAGTAACTAAAGGTCAGGGTCTAGATCCAGGCCCCTTCCTAAAGCCTCTGGAAAGCCAGAGCCCAGAGCGAGCAGGAAGGGTTCCAGGGTGTCCCCATCACTGCATCCCTAAGCTCCCAGGTTCTCAGGCAAAACCCTAGAGAGAGGGCTGCAGGGCTGGGGTAGGGGTGTAGTGAGCAGGGGTGGGGCCAAGAAATGTTCTTCAGACCCCACATTCTCCTGCTGCTAAAGTCTTACAACAAAACTAACACTAACACTGGCAATGCGAAGGATTCACCCTGCTGTGTTCGGGCCCCGAATCACCTAGTGGAGGAAACCTCTTCAGGGCTTGATTCCCACTTCTGTGGGTGACCCTGCTCCTTGGAGCACTTGCTCCCTCTATGGATCAGATATTACAGATGGGACTTGAGGGCCATCTCCAGGGATGTCAGCGTGGAAGGGCCTGAGAGCCCACCTCAGTGACCAACAGCGTAACGGAGACCCAGAGACATGCCTGAAGTTCCAATGACCATTCTGTCGACTTCAGACTTCCCCAACTCTCCGTCATCACAACCTCCCTCACCGTCGCTCCTTCATCAGATAATACAAGAGGCAGCCTGGACTTTGGAGTTGAATCTGAGTTTACTGTTTGGCTTAGCTGGGTACTTAATCTCTCCCTAAGTCTCAGTTTCCTCATCTGTAAAATGGGGATAATCAAACTGACCCTGCAGGTCTGTTTCAGAGATTAGAGACTATGTGTACCAAGCACCTGGCAAAACACTTGGTTCTCCTGCTCCTTCATTTAGTTGTTCAACAAACATGTGTTGAATACTAACTGTGTGTAGACCCTGTACTAGGCTTGGGGGTACCGTGGTAAATAAAACAGAACACGACCTCACTCTTGTGAGGCTTACATTCCACTGCAGGACAGACAGACAATATTTGATTCTAGACAGAGAATCAAGTGGGTTGATGGGACAGGCAGTGGGGGCTACTTCAGATCAGGTGGTCAGGGAAGGCCTCCCTGTGGAGGTGATGACCCCCAGCAAGAAAGGGGCAGAGGCAGGATTCAAACCCAGGCCTGTCTGACTCCAAAATGTGTACTCTTGACACCACAGTGTACTCTCTGCTTATAGTAGGTGTTCAATAGGAGCATTATGGCTAATGCCCGCGCGCGTGCACATGCACGCACGCACACGCACACACAGTTGGTCCTGGGTAGACGCACAGTACAACAGAAATCTTGGGCTGTGTCTAAACCTCTGGGGTCCTCTGGGAACAGTCTCTCCCTCTTTCTTTCTCTCTGAGGACCAGGGACACCGAAGCTTAGGAAAACCAGGTCATTTCAGAAGGTGACAGGCTCTGTGGCCCTGCCCCTGCCCTGCTCTGTGACTTTGGGCAAGCCCTTCCCCTGTGACCCTCCAGTCTCAGCTGTAAAAGGAGTGGGCTAATCACAAATATTTCTGCAGTCCCCCCAGTTCTAAATGGTCCCAGTTTTAAAGTGTGCACCTTGGGGAGGCAGGTCTGGCCAGAAGGGGCTGATTTGAGGAGTTACAGCACAGAAACAGAGCCTGGTTCTAGAAGGCCCAGCCCTCCCGCTGCCCTCTGCCTGGGTCTGTGCCTACCACCTCCGCCTTTCCCTCAGCGGAGGCATGAAGGAGGAGGGGCACTGAAGGGGAGTCCTAGAACCCCATGGGAGCCATGTGTCCGTCCACAGGGGTCATGCCCAAGCATGGGCTGGACGTGTCGGCCTGTGAGGTGTTCCGTTTCTACAAGCTGGTGACTCTCAAGGGCCTGATCGAGCCCATCTCCATGATCGTGCCCCGGAGGGTGAGTGCAGCTGGGCTGGGCTCCCAGGGACCCCTGGTTTGAATCCTAGCTTGCTCGCCACTGACTGCGGGCCACAGGAGCCCAGGAAGAGGCGGATCCCCTAGACTGGGGTCTTCAGGCCCAATTTGCGGTGGAGGTGGGGGCCTTCCAAGAAGGGGACAGTTTGGCTAGCTAATGAATACAGGGTGGGAATTGCAAGTAGAAGACTCTAGTGAGGGCAACGGCTTGGAGCAGGAAAGCAGGTAGCGTGGTTGGGGGTCAGTGAGGAGAATCGGGCTGCAGAGCAGGGGTTTTCTCAGCAGCACCCCCATCTGTCTACTCTCCTGCTCCCCTCGCTGCAGTCGGATTCCTACCAGGAAGACATTTACCCCATGACACCGGGAACGGAGCCAGCTCTGACCCCCGATGAATGGCTGGGAGGCATCAACAGAGGTACGGCGAGGGTGGGCTTCCCAGAACCTTGGCTTGGGGGAGAGCATTGCTGGGGCATCGCCCAGGCCTTCCTGGGTCAAGGCCTCTAGGTTGCCTCCAGAAAGGTTCCTTCGCCATAAACAGCCCAGCACCAAGGCCACTGGGGTGGCTCTCTCCTCTGCCCCAGGACTGAGACCCCTCATCTCTAAAGACAAGGGTTGAACTGGATGACCTTGAGTCTTCCCCAGCCTTGCAGTCCTAGGATTCGAGGTCTCCTCTTTGCAGAGCTGGATCTTTCTATGTGGCATGGAGGTCAGCCCAGGCCACCATCCTTTCCCTCGGCCCTGAGGCTGCCACTCACACTCCCTTCCCTCTTCCCAGGGCCCCAAATTCCTGAATAAAACTTTTTTTTTTTCAAATTAAAATGGATTAAAAATAATTGTTTTATGGAGAAAAAAGCACAACCTGCTCTGAGACAACTGGAAATCATAGCATAGAATACAGGCCAGACACCATTGCTCACCATCTGCCTGACCTTAGCCAAGTCCCTGGGCTTCACTGATCCTCAGTTTCCTCATCTGTAAAGTGGGAGTGCTTGGTGTGTACTTCATAGGATTGTAAAGATGAAATGAGACATCCCATGTAAAGGACTTAGCATTGTGCCTGGCACATGCTAACTACTCAATATGTTAGCTATTGCTGTGTATCATTATTGTTATTGTTGTTATTGTAGCCTCAGCAGCATTGAGTCAGAGCCAGGTGCAACCTCAAAGATCAGTTAGACCAATGGCTCTCAGCCTAGGATGGGGTGGACGTGGGTAAGGAGAACCTACTTGGGATGCCCAGTGGGATGGTTGAGATAGAATCCGACAAATAAATTCAGTTTGGTAAACTTTCTTTTTGGAGAAAAACCTATTGTTTTGGAACATGAACTATATAAAGGCACGTGTGGCATCACTTTAGAGATGAGGAAATGGGGACTCTGAGGTATCTTGATTCCCTCATGTTCATTCGGTGTGTCAGTAGGCAGCCCTCTGGCTCCTGGTGCCCTGGCTGTTGGATGACGTATTACATCACTCTGCTCTGGCCCAGGCATTGCCCAACAGCCAGGGCTAAAGATCTTTGCTTCCTGACTTTGGCAATGGGGAAACAATCACAACATGTGACACACTGTATATAAAGAGAACCTTAGAAGGAGTCCTTCAAAGTTCCCACCCTGCCTCCAGCTTCTGATCCCTGCCAAATACAGGAGTGGCCTTTTCCCATCCCAGCAGCTGAATGACGAAGGATTTCAGGTGCCAGCAAACTTGTTTCTCTGTTCTAAAACCTTGTTCTTTTTTACATTGAGCCTATTCAGTTAATAGGGAAGATGGGCTCCCCCCCGCCCCCGCCCCAGAGGCTGAGAAAACCAGGAGGAGGTGGTGGGATTTGAAAACAGTGAGGGCATGAACATAGACGCTGGCAGGCCTGGCGGTGTCTGAGCAGGAGGAAGAGCAGTCAACCAAACTGGTCCCCCCCAAAGTGGTTATGTACCATCCCCAGGATCCTCAGCATCTGCCTCCCACCCCTACGCTCCAGAGTCCTCAGGTAACATGCAGGAGTCAGAGGGCAGTCTGCACGCCTTAGGGAATTTGGTTGACCTCATAATACCCATTGGGCATCACGGGAACAAGCAAAGAGATGTCACAAGTGCAGCCAAGAAAGACATTTTCACACATTTCCACATTGCCAGATCTTTCCTAAGCCCAGCCCAGTTCAAGCCACTTCCTATCACCATGACAATCCACATCCCATAATAATTATTGTTGCCAGAAGGCTGAGGGGAGCAAGCCTTTGTTCAAAGGTGTCTGTCTCAGGGGTCTCAGCCAGTGTCTTATCTTCTGTATGTCTCATTTCCCGACATCTACAGCATCCTCTCGCCATCTTGGTACCAAAGATCCCCCCACCCCATATCCAAATACCAAGAGCATATGAATAGCAAGAATCCCAACTCAACCTAACCATACCCAGCCACAAAACAGGCTAAGAGACGACAATCTTTGCCTTCAGTCTAGCTCCCTCCCCCCCATTTCCCTTTGTCTCCCCTTGTTTAAACTTCCCCAGGCCCTTGACGGACTGTCAAGCATGATGTAAATGAAAGACACCACCACCTGACTAGTCCATCAAAGGTCAGCGAGAATATTTCCCTTGCCTTTCTTAGATCCTGTGCTGATGTCTTTGAAAGAAGGCTATAAGAAGTCCTCCAAAATGGTATTTAAGGCTCCCATCAAAGAAAAGAAGACTGTTGTAGTCAATGGAATAGATTTATTAGAAAACGTCCCACCCAGGACAGAGAACGAGGTAAGGAATATAAGTTATGATCTCCACAGGCCTGCAAGAGCAGGACCTTTCCATTTCAATTATAGGCTTCGGGCCTTTAAGCCCGTTCCAGTCTGAGGCATTTTTCTTTTTGTGACAAATACCACAAGTAGCCTGCTATTGGCTTCCGTTGTCTCTGACCCTAATAAATAGAGGCAGGGGATATCAGGAGTATATTGGTGCCCCCCCCCCAGCAAAAGCCTCAAATTCACTAACCCACAACGTCTCGTGTCTCCTCATGAATCCATTTCAGAAGGCTGCTGTCATGTGGTGTTACAGGAGTTATAAATTCTCAATTAACGGGGGAAACATTTGGCCTCGTGCCTCACAACACTGCCGCCCTCCCTGGCATTTGGGCAGTGTTGGGGCCTGGCCATTTCCTGTCTTTGTGAAAGAAGCCAGGTGTCTGTGGAAGTAGCTTGCTCGGGGGCAACGATAGCCAGGCCTTATCCATGCCCCCTGAAGGCTTCTCGTCACCCCAGTCACCAGTGCAAATACAGCTGTGTTCAGCCAGATTTGCAGAATGCTGGCTGTGTGCCAGGCACTAGACTTGATGCAGCTGAAATGGAGATGGTTACATGGACCCACCTGTGTTTGGGTCTGCCATTTCCTGGCCTTAAGTCTGTTTCCTCATGGTAAATGGGGTTATGAAATACTGGGAGTATTAAAGAGATAATCCGTAAGTATCTAGCAGTCTTCCTGGCTCGTCTTTAGTGCTCAAAGAGGCCAACTATCTCTTGTTGCATAACAAATTACCCCAGAATTTTACCATATTTTTACGCAAATAACATGCATATTGTGTGTTTTTTCCAGCCATACAGCTCCTTCAAGCATTAGTTTCCTAGGTGTACTATGCGCGTTGTATGTGGGGCATTATTTGCGTGGGCAAGTTAGTTGTTTAAAATATACAGTATTTTCTCACAGTTTCTGTGAGTGCTTCTGGCTCACAGTCTCTCGTGAGGTTACCATTAAGCTGTCAGCCAGGGCTACAGTTACATCTGAAGGCTCAGCTGAGGAAGGTTCTTCTTCCAAGTTCACTCATGTGGTTGCTGACAAGATTCATTTCCTCACGGGTTGTTGGGCTGAGGGCCTTGGTTCGTCATGGGCTGTTGGCCAGAGGCCTCCCTCAGTTCTTTGCCACATGGGCCTCTCCATAGGGAGGCTCACAATATGGCAGCTGGTTTTTCCCAGAGCAAGTGAGTGAGAGAGAGAGCAAGACAAAATGTCCAAGATGTAAGCCATAGTCTTTTTGTAATCTCATCTTGGTAATAGCATCCCATCGCTTTTGCCATTTTCTATTTATTAAAGCATATTACTAGGTCCAGCCCACACTTAAGGGAAGGGGCCTTCACAAGGGTGTGAATACCGGGAAGCTGGGGTCTTCAGGGACCATCTTAGAGGCTGCTTGTCACGCCCATTTATGATTAACAGTATTACTAACAAAAATAAGACAATTACTGATCTTTAGAGCTTCACAGTCTTATACAGGAGATTAGCAGGTAAACTGATAATTGTCATAAAATATGTTTACGTGCTGTTACAGAGGGATATTTAAGATTTCTAAGGCTGGATAAAATCATGTAACGAATGGGATTTGCTTTAGAATAATTCCCAAGAGGGTGGTGCAGGAGAAGTGGGTGGGAGTAGTGATGAAGCAAGGGTCATGTGTTATTTGTTGAAGCTGATTAAGGGGTACCTGGGGGTTCTTGGAGTTAGTCTTTCTACATTTACATTTGTAAATATTTGACATTTTCCACTCAAAAAAAAAAAGAAAATGTAATTGATGTTGCTAAATTGTACACGTGAAAAATCTTAAATTGGCAATGTTGGGTTGTATATATATTTTTACAACAATAAAAAAAAAAAAGTACCCTGAGAAAGTACACGGGTTGCTGCGATCGCCCAGGTGAGCAATCATCAGGGTCTAAACTTGGCTCTGGCACTGGGTGTAAGGACAGCAGAGTTGAATAGTAGTCAGAGTGACACTGAGCTCTATAGATTTGTCTGTTTGAATCAGAACAAAGAACCTGGAGGAAAATTTAAGAGGGTCTCTGGTCAGACAAAATGAATCCCACTAACTCTACACTCAAGCTCATGCAACTTCCTTGACCCTCGCTCAGAGCCTCCTGACTGTTTTTCCCAGCAGTTTTCACCATCACAGTAGATTGGAAGCCACCAATCTGAAAGCAGGGCTGTAGAAGGTAGACACTTTGGTCTAAAAGTGAAGAGGCAACTGATAGCTTGGTACAAGGGGAGAGATTTATGGTTGTACAACTCTGTAAATTTGCTAAAAATCATTGAATGGTACACTTAAAATGAATGAATTGTAGGGTATGTGAATTACACCCCAGTAAAGCTTTTTTCTTTTTTTTAAGTTGTCCAAAAAACCATGTAAAGAAATTTGAAAACTTGGAAGACACAAGGGTATAGGAGCATTCAGTGTAGGGGCAAAGGGTGTATGATTTCTCTGATCAGACGTAGCTAGGGTTGGTGGTTTGTTGGTTAATTTCAAAAAGTCAGTTAAAGAAGGGGATCATAAAAATGATAGCTGTACACCCTTTGAACCTTTTATTTTCATTTCAAACATGAAAACCCAGACATTCATTCAGCAGCTTTTGATGCAGGACCAAGGCCTTTTCTTTGAGGATGGCTTTCCTGGTTGTAACATGCCACGTCTTTCTCATGTAAAGCACACCTTAGCTCCAATTTCCAGTTTCAGCTTCTTTCAGGTGGAGTGAGACCGGAAAGTCAATCAGAAAGCAAAACCCTAAGTTTTACAACATTTTCCCTAATCTAATTTTAAGACAGATTTATTGAGGTGTACATTACGTATGATAAAATCCATCCGTTGTAGTATCTAGTTTCAGGGGTTTTGACAAACACGTACAGTTGCATAACCACTGTCACACATCAAGCTATAGGAAACAGTTCCCAGTCTCTTCTGGTTCTATCACCCACAGCTCATTCAGCAGTTTTCTTTTTTTTTTTTTTAGAAAGTCACTTTATCAAGGTTTTCTAAAGCATTCAACTTAGTCTGTATGGAAGTAGCAGCTCTCTTTTGTACTCGTAATTCATCAGTTTATATCATATTTAATTAAATGATGCAATCACTATAGCTAATGCAACTCATGCCAGGAAGTTTGAGAACAAACACGCCTGACTCTTGGTCACATTCAGCTCTAATGTATGGGAGTCTTTGGGTAGCCTGCTGGTCGCCAGGGCTCAGGGCTTCCTGAGCATCTGTTAGTATGTTTACAGATGGGATGATCTATGCCAGTTGCCATCAAGTCTACTCGGGCTCATGGTGACCCCACATGTGTCGGAGTAGAACTCCTTTCTATTGGGTTTTCCATGGCTGATTTTTCAGAAGGTCACCAGGGCTTTCTTCTGAGGTCCCTCTGGGTAGATTCAGTTAGCAGCCGACCACGTTAACCATTACACCATCCAGGGTCTCCACAGAAGGAATGGAGACGCTGGTTAATCCAGGGAGTCAGCCAAGTGAATGTCCGTCAAGATATCTATGCTTTGGCCATGGCCACCCCAGCACACGCCTCACTGCCCAGTGCAAACTTTGGCTTCCTGTGATAGTCCTGGAGTTCCTGGGTGGTGCAAGTAGTTAACACGCTCAGTTGCTAATCAGAAGGTTGGTGGTTCCAGTCCACCCAGAGATGCCTCAGAAGAAGGGTCGGGTGATCTACTTCCAAAAGATTAGTCATCGGAAATCCTATGGAGCACAGTTTTACTCTGACCCACATGGGGTTGCCATGAGTTGGAACCAACTTGAAGACAAGTGGTGGTGGGTGATCATGCTGTGTCATCAGGAAAGAAAAGCTCGATTTCAGTCATATACGAAGCCTCCATAAGAAGGGAAGGATGCAAAACATTTTAGGAAGGTTCCCATCTAGAACAGTAAACAAAATGTTAGATTTGGGCCCGTAACGGGTAAGCTTGGGATATTTGGAAAACTGGCCTATGTGACATTACTCCTTGCTCAGGGACCCCAAATCAATGAGGCAGGTGCATGGGCTGGAGCCTTCTTTGTTTCCTACCTGACAGGGGAATACAGAAGTCGTGGGCTGAGTGGGCAGAAGCAAGATCGCAATGACCATGAGTTGCAATGATCATGAGTCGCCCAAGATGCTGAAGTGCAGCGGCAGTGGGAGGGCCAGGGGAGAGAGGGGCAGAACCTGGAACGGGTGGGCATGGGGTGGGCGGAGTCTGGAGACCCACTTGGGAAGTCACCTTCTCACCTGCTCTCCCCCGGCCCTCCACGGGCCTCTCTCCTCATCCATCCCAGCTCCTCCGAATGTTCTTCCGGCAGCAGGATGAGATTCGGCGGTTGAAAGAGGAGCTGGCCCAGAAGGACATCCGCATCCGGCAGCTACAGCTGGAACTGAAAAACTTGCTCAACAGCCCCAAGAGCCATTAGCTCCCTGGTTGGGCTGTTTTCTAAGCCGATCTCTCCATTGTTTCTACTCGTCCTGTAACTTCCCCTTATCCAGTGACCCCAGAGACGGAACCAGGACTGGAGCCAGGTGGGGGGCAGGCCTGAGGACCCCACCTATCACCTCAAGAAGGGGAAGCCAACATTTGACCTCTTGACCTCATGCTAATGAAAGTTCCCAGCCTCTCCTGGAGACCCACCGCTGGCAGCCCCTTTGCCTGACACCCCAGGAGCCTGGACTTCCCTCAGCTGGGCGAAGACCATGGACTCCCTGAGGGGCTTCCCTCACTGAACCAGGGATCCCAGCTAGACTAGGACTTGAACTTTTCCCCTGCAAGGGAGCCTGCCTGGACATTCCCAGCACTCCCCACTGGAACATCGCTGATGGTACCACAAAGGGTGGGCTGTATTTGGAGGTCAGCTGAAGTTCTCCTCCCCCCTCCCCCCACCACCTCTCTTTCATCCCTCGGCAACCCTGGAAGCCTGATTCGCCTGACCAGGGTTGCCAGCTCCCTTCTGTCTCTGGCCCCACCTCTCTTGTCTTCAGGGAATTAAGAAGATTGTTCACCGAGGCCATAATGACCCCTTGCCTTCCCATGATTCTCTTCAATGCTCCTGCGTACCCTTTTCCCATTTTATTTTTGAGGCAAGCAGGGTAGGGATTAGTGTCCCCATTTTACAGATGACCGAACTGAAGGTTTAAATGGGGAGATAACTTACAAGGTCACCCAGCAGGTCAACAGTGGGCCCAGGACCAGGACCCTGGGTGTCCAGACCTGGGGATAGGGCCTGTCCTACTGTATCAAGATGCCAATCCCCTGTGGGCTTTGCCAGTATCCACATCTTAGTGGAGAATGAGAACTAGAAGCCAATTCTGCCATCTGTCCAACACCAGTAGTGCCAATGTGCCACGCTACCCACTTGAGGCCCCTCACACTCAGTGCCCCGAGGCCCTTCTGGCTTCCACCGTCTGCTCTCCCCGTCCCTGGGACTCCATCTGATATGAGGCCTCTTCCTCCTGCAAGCCGAGGCTGAGAAGGGTGGAGGTTGGCCCTGGGGAAGGCAGAGCAGGGTCTGATCTCTTCAAGGGTCCTCTGTGTGTCTCTCCACCACCTCAGCCATCCCAGCCTTCCACACAAGAGTGACCACAGCCCCTCACTTCGCTAGAGCACTTTAAAGTTTACGTGGTTCTTCAACACATAGGATCTCATTCAGCCTCCCAGCCACTGTAGGAGGTAGGGCGCATTCTTCTGATTTTACAGATGAGGAAGCTGAAAGAAGTAGACCCGGGTCACGCACCTCTTGGAGACATCACATTTCATTTGGTCTACTACACATTTCTTTTTTTCTCACTACCCACACAAAGTCCACAAACACCATTCTTCTCCGAAAAGTTGGAGTTTGGGGGTGGGATCTGGCCTGGGGATCTAAAATGGGTGTCCACTCTTCTCTCATTAGCTAGGAGCTGTTAGGCACATTGTATTGCACACTCCTGCTTTTCCTGTGGCCACCCTGCCAGACATCCTGGCCACCAAGGCCAGGGGTGCCCAAGCCCCTCCGGGCTGACTGGGCAGGGGAAAGCCTCCTCACCCCTTGGGCTTTTCCTCTCAGAACCTTCCACACCCCCAGCCAGCTAAAGCAGGGTTTCCTCACCCCCACCCCAGCAGCTAGTCGGTGTTAGTCCTCATCTCTTCCTCCCCATACTTCTTGGGCTTTTTTTTTCTTCCCCATTGACCTTTGTGGTCTTCTGTGATTATTTATGCTGCCTTCAAGGATAGAATTGAAATAAAATGTTTTCAACTTATCAAACCTGGGCATGGCCATCTCATTTAGCTCTGGTAGCTCCTGATCTTGATCAGCATGGTCTCTTGATGGTCAACTCCTCAGCCACTGCTCTGTTGTCTTTCTGGAATGACAGCCCACATCTGTCTACAGAAGTAACGTTACACTTTTATTCATCTACAGAAAGGTTTCTCACTTCGGCACTACTGACATTTGGGGCCAGAGAATTCTTTGTTGCATTAGCTGTCCTGGGCATTGTAGAATGTTTAGCAGCATCCCTGGCCTCCACCCACCAGATACCTATAGCATCCCCTCCCCCAGTTTTGATAACCAAAGATGTCTCCAGACACTGCCAAATGTCCCCTGGGAGGCCAAAGTCACCTCCAGTCGAGGGCCGCGGCTCTACAATTATTCAGTGGGCATCTGCTGTGCACCCAGGCCTGAGGTGGAGTCTAGGGGAGACCAGTGCTTTGTCTTGGGATGTTTACATAGCACCATTACATATACACTCTGGGCAGTAGGATCTATTATTATTCCCATTTTCAAGATGAGCTGTCAGGCCCAGAGGAGTGGAATGCTCAAGGTCACTCAGCCCGTGTAGTGGGGGAGACAGAGAGGGACACAGATCGTCTGAGTCCAGACCCAGAGGAGTTGCATGTCCCAGCAATGAAAATCCAAGAAAAGAGAGCTAGGAAGAAATTGCAAAGGGCTTCGGGAGGAGCAGTGGGCCAGGCACCAGGGCCAGGAAGGGGTGCTCCATGCCCAGTTCAGCCTCTGATAGATAGTATGACTTTGAGTAATTCATTTCCCATCTCTGGGCCTCATTTTCTCCATCTATAAAATGAACGGGTGGGACTATTCTAGGATCCCTTCTTGGTCTGACTTCTTAGGTTTCTATCATACCAGCAGTTGAGAGGCTGGGACAAGTCTCCAAGACCACCCATTGTCTAAGACGAGTGGTCAAGACAAGAAGTATATCAGGAGGAGGGAGGCTGTTGGAGGGCTTCATCCAGGGCTTGGGTGCAGAGAGGTACTTTTGTTAGACATGAACTTGAACAAACACCCCTGGAGTTTCTGCTGTAGATCAGTCCACAAGCCTTCGGCTTAAAAGAAATGCCAAAGTCATTGAGAGTCTGGCCTTCCTGTGCTCCTCCTGGGAAGCCAGGGAAGATGGAGCTGGTTGTCTGACTGAGCTGTCCCCCACCAGGGCCCAGGGGAACAGGTAAATGGACAAGGTGGCCAGTCACAGCTACACCGCTCTGAGTCCAACCGGGCAGCCTTGTAATCCATTACTTATACAGTGAAGTGAATTACTTAATATGGCCCTTCTAGCCATGCATAGTCTTGTGACGCCTGCAAAATGATTGGGGGGACTATGCAAATAAAGTGCTTGTGGCCCACCAAGGGGATTGGTCAGCATTGCTAATAATGCAAATGAGGTTGATGGAACCCTTCGGGGGGGGGCGGTGGGACCACGCAAATAAGGTGTATGAAACCCTAACAAGGGGATTGGTCAGTTTTGCTATCCCAGTAGGCTTTAAGAGAGACATGGAGAGAGAGAAAAAGGAGCTGTCACACGGAAGACAGTGAGAGACGGAGGCACAGCAGGAGCAAGAACGATAGCACCAAGAGACAGCAGGCACCAAGAGACAGTAGGAACCAAGAGACCAGGTGAGATGGCTGTAGTGGGACTTATCGACCCACAGAGTTAAGAGCTATGACACTTGCCTAACAGGCCCTCAGTAGGGTCTGGTGGCAGAGGGCAGAAAGAAGCTGTCCTGATCAAGGACTGTATCCTGAGTTGTTCCTGCTACTTCTGAGTTGTTCCTGCTACTTCTGAGTTGTTCCTGATTCTGAGTTGTACCCTGTTACTTCCCTAATAAACCCCGTAACTGTGAGTATGGTCTGTGAGTTCCGTGTAGCTACTGCAGTGAATTGTCAAACCCAGCAGAGGAGTAAAGTGTGCCATGGGAGGAACGGCTGGTGTCAAAATTGGTAAAAAGTTTGGAGAGAGGAGGTATGTCTGACTTCTACCTCATAGGAATCAGCCTTGGGCTGTTGATCTTGATTCTCCTCCCCATTGTGAAGTTAGAGGGGGTCAGACACCCTTTCCATACCATTCTTACGACTTACAAATTGTCTAAGGTCAGAATCAAACTTCATTTTCCTCCCGAGTAGCGCATTTTCCCAACTACATCTGTTGACCAGCCAATCATTCCCCCATTGTTTGCTTATGGATCTTTTAATTCTTCATTAAAAAAAAAAAAAATCCATTGCCGTTGAGTCAATTCCGACTCATAGTAACCCTATAGGACAGAGTGGAACTGCCCCATAGGGTTTCCAAGGAGCAGCTGGTAGATTTGAACTGCTGGGATATTGGATTGCAGCCAAGCTCTTAACCACTGCTCCACCAGGGCTCCTTAGTTCTTCATATACAAGAACATAGCCCATGCCTGGCCTGGTACACTGACCTCTCTGCCTATTACGGCCTAGTCCACCACTTGGCTTTAATTATTACAATGATGTAGGAGAACAAGTCCCTCATGACTCATGGAACCCCTTCCCACTGCCACACCCCCCACCAGAGTTTTCTCCCTTCTCTTCTCCAGATGAGGAAATGCTAAGCTCAACTCCAGACCCTTCTCTTCTATGGAGAGGTTCCTAATGTCCCTGCGAGGCACCCTCCTGGGAATACTACAACTCCTTGTCTTACCCTTTGACACCTAATTAGACTTTCAACTCAATTTAACACACACTAAGAACTGGACCTACTCAGTGCTGGGCACTGAGGTCCCAGAGATGGGAAAGAGCCAGGTCTGCCCTTCAGAGGCTTCTGGCCAGTGGTCTTTCTGGTCACCCAACAGGACTCAGAGTCCCAGGAGGCTGGAATGGGTTTTGCCCCTCAGCTGGTTCAGTATGAAGTGGAGATGGATCTCATTTGGGATCTGCTGACTCTTGAGTTCTTGTTCGGCCAGCTTTCTGAGATCCCAAGACGGGCCAGGGAATGTTTAGACTCTCTCCTGGTGCTGGGCAAACATCCCAGACTGCCAGTGTGCCATGCAGAACGTGGCTGCCTCTTCCTTGTGGGAAATGACTTCACATGAAAAACACCACCACCACCAGGCTCCCATTCCCCAGCCTTCCTGCCTTGGAAGGGTACACAGAGGGGGGCCTGCCTGGAGCAGAAGCAGACACTTACCTTGACCACACGAAGCATTACCAGATTCCTCCCCCAAGTCTGCCAGCCTGGGGGCTGCAGGCCTGTGGCGCAGGGAGGGGAAGAGGCCCCCTCTGGGATGTTGGCAGGAGCTCCTTGTTCTCTGGGTGTGTATGTTTCCTATTTGGGAACAACCTGCAGTCTGTCTTTCCTTGGAATTTTAATTTGGTCACAAACACAAATGGGTCAGCCTTACTCAGAGAGGGGAGATGAGTACCCACAGGGTCAGGTCTGAGGAGTTCCAGGAAGCTCCTGTCCCGGAGCCCCTCCCCTATACCTGGTCTGTCACACCGCCTGGAGTCCCCCATTAGTACACAGTCCCTTTGAGTTAAGCATTGCCCTTGCCAGAGCCCTCTTCAATACAAAACCCCTGGAACTAGGATGCTAGTGTGACTAGGTTGACAGATTGAGAGAAGGAAGAGTGGGGACGATAAAAAAGAGGGGGCTGCAGGTGGGGACCCTGAGGACAGGTATCTTGAATTTCAAGGTCACTGTGATTGTGGCAAGATTCAAAGACCAGGAAGAGCTTGCTAGAACCTTCAATCTAGCCAGCAGGTGGCAGATTCTGGTCTTCTAAAAAAAAAAAGCTTATTTTTTCTGAGCTAAGCCCACCTCAGCCAGAATTAATGACCCCCACCACCACCACGCCCCCCCACACACAGGTGATCCAGGGCCTCATGGCAAAGCAGGCACACAGAAAAGCCGGGATCTGAAACACCCCAAGGATAGGAGGAGTCCCTGGGTGGTGCAAACGGTTAAGTGCTCGACTGCTAACCAAAAGGTTGGCGGTTCAAACCCACCCAGAGGCACCTCGGAAGACAGTCCTGGTGATCTGCTTCTGAAAAGTCACAGCTTTGAAAGGCCTATGGAGCAGTTCTACTCTGCACACATGGGGTGACCATGAGTGAGAACAGACACAAAAGCAACGACAACAGCAACAACAGAGGAGAAGGGAGACTCAAAAGAGGCCAGCCAGATCCTCCCACTGCCCCGAGCGAGGCCAGCCGGCTCCAAGGAACGGCCAGGGGAGGGCGCTCTCCTCACCTGTCCCCCTGAGGCAGCAGAGACCCTGGCGGGCCCTGTTCCCTCAACAGCTGGAAAGAGGCTTGCTCTGCTTTCCTGTCCCAGCCCAGCCCCTGACCTGCTCTGTGACCTTGAGCAGTTTCCTTACGGGGACAATGACAGAGAGGAGCCCTTTCTGCCCAAAGAATTTGCAAACCGGTGAGGTTTAGGGCTGAGGAGGTGGCAGAATGAAGAGGAGGGGTCATGAAAGAGAAGGAAAGACACTGAGAGGGAGAAGGAAGCAGGGGTCCAGGCCAGATTAAGTGGGTGCCCTCTGCAGCCCCGGCGGTCACAGCCTAGCCCAGCCCTGGCGCTCACGAGTCAAGCCCACGCTGTGTCCAGGAAGTTACTGAGGAGAGAAACAGAAGAGGGTGTTGAAAGTCTCTGCTTCCCAGGTTGCAGGGCCAGCACCGGAAGCCCTGAATCCTTGCCCTGGGAGGCTGGATCCACTGAGGGCAACCAGGAGCCAAGGAAGGGCTTGAGCAGGAATGCTACCTCCCTGTGGCTGTGAGGAAGGGAAAGGATTAGAGAAACAGGGAGCCTAGCTGGGGACTGGTGGACTAGTGCTCCAGGCTGGACATGGTGGTAGCCTAGACAGGGAACAGCAGTCATGGGGTACCAAAAGAAGCTGGTGTAAGAGAGCTTGCTGAGATAAGGAATTGACATCCTTGGTCACAGGGCAGGGAGGTATGGGATTTGAGGGTGGAGAGTATGTCAGCAGACCTCTGGGAACGAAACTCGAGCTAGGATGGGAGATGACCCACCACTGCCATCAGATGGGGCACTCCACAAGGAAGGGATGGCTTTTACGGCTGTGCTGCAAACCACCCCCAACAAGGCACCTAGGACAGTACTGACTGCACCCTGCTTAGCAAATGTCCTTTGACTGACTGGCAGGGAGGACCAGTCCTAGAAAACTTGCTGGGTCCTTTGATCACTGGGTGGAGGCCCTGGATGGTGCAAATGGTTAAGGGCTTGACTACTAACTGAAAGGTTGGCCAGTCAAACCTACCCAAAGGTGCCTCGGAAGAAAGGCTTGGCAATATGCTTCTGAAAGACTACAGCCTTGAAATCTCTGCGGAGTGCAGTTTTACTCTGCAACATTGTGGGGTCTCCATGAGTCAGAATTGACAACTGGTTTTTGGTGTTTGTTTGATCACTGAAAGACCTAGCTGCTCTTGGGACCTTTGACAGAATGCTGTGAAAGCCTCTCACCCTCCCCCCGCACCCCCCGCCCAGGGGTCTCCCACCAGCCTCTCAGGATGCCTGAAATTCACTCACTTGTCCCTCCTTTGGGCTAAATCCTTTGTAAAGACAGTGAAAATAGGTTATCTCTTCTCTCTCTTTTTCTACTAGGAGATTTGAGACAGTTTTCCTTAAAAAATTATTTTATCCAATATTTGTCTAGTGCCTTTACTGCTTCAGGTGTTGTGCTGGATGCTGGGACTAAAGACATGAACAGGACATGGTTTTTCCTGTCAAAGAGGTTCTGGTGTACTTCATAATTCAAGTCCACTTGCAGGGCAGAGAGAAAAGTCTGGAAGGACCTAGATGACTGCCAGGGATGATCTCAGTCTCAGGGGGATGGGGTAACAGAGGAACTCTATTCTTTTCGAATACCTACATTTTAATAAACAATTTTTTTTCGATAAGAGAGGAAGGTATTTTATTAGTTTTAAAGACATTTTAAACCCGTGTGAAAGCTTAGCATTTGCCACTGGCTGTTCTCCTGGAGACAAGTCTGAGGATGGTGCTGTTCAGCTCACCTGGTTTGGGCGCTGCAGCTTTGTCCCCCTCATCACCACTGCCCCTGTGAACCAAAAGGGGGGTGTTCATGTGGATAGGAGGATGTGGTGAGTGGACTTAGGTTCTGGCTGGGTAGCACTTCTCTTGACTCTTGACAGGTGGACTGCTGACGGAACACCAGCTGCCCCGCTGAGATGTCCAACGAACACGGAGCAGGTATGGGCTCAGCTCCCCAGGATCCTCTTGCTGCTGACGCTGCCTTACCTGGTTCCCCTAGGTCTGGTTTCATTCACTGATCTCCTCCCATTCCGCCACACCAGTTGCTGTTCAGTCAATTCCGACTCATGGCAACCCCATGTGTATCAGAGTAGAACTGTGCTCCTTACGGTTTTCAATGGCTGATTTTTTTGGAAGTAGATAGCCAGATCTTTCTTCCAAGGAGCCTCTAGGTGGATTCAAACCTCCAACATTTCAGTTAGCAGCCCAGTGCGATTGCACCAACCAGGGACCCCATTCCTAATCTTGCCTGTGGGCAGAGTATATGAGCTTTTACCCATTCCCTTCCCAACCTACTGCTTGTGGCATAACCCCCATTCTTGTTGTGTGCTGTTGAGTTAATTCCAACTCATAGCGACCCTATAGGACAGAGTAGAACTGCCCCAGAGGGTTTCCTAGGCTGTAATCTTTATGGGAACAGATTGCTCCGTCTTTTCTCTTGCAGAACCGCTGGTGGCTTCAAACCCCTAACCTTTAGGTTAGCAGCCTAGAGCTTAACTATTGTGCCACCAGGACTCCTTGCAACAAACCCTAAGACCTGCTTCTCTGGAGTTGAGACCTTTCGTCTCTCAAAAGCTTCCAAACCAAAAGCCTTAACTTTTTTTTTTTTTAATTTTTATTGTGCTTTAAGTGAAAGTTCACAAATCAAGTCGGGCTCTCATACAAAAATTCATAAACACCTTACTGTATACTCCTAACTGCTCTCTCCCTAATGAGACAGCATACTCCTTCCCTCCACTCTCTCTTTTTGTGTCCATTCAGCCAGCTTCTGACCATCTGTACCCTTTCATCTCCCCTTCAGACAGAAGATGCCAACATAGTTTCATGTGTCTACTTGATCCAAGAAGCTCATTCTTCACCAGTATCATTGTCTATCCCATAGTCCAGTCCGATCCCTGTCTGAAGAGTTAGCTTTAGGAATAGTTCCTGCCTTGGGGTAACAGAAGGTCTGGGGACCATGACCTCCAGGGCCATTCTAGTCTCAGTCAGACAATTAAGTCTCGTCTTTTTACAAGAATTTGGGGTCTGCATCCCACTGCTCTCCTGCTTCCTCAGGACTCCCTTTCAGGGCAGTCATTGGTCGTAGCCGGGCACCATCTAGTTCTTCTGGTCTCAGGACGATGTAGTCTCTGCTTTATGTGGCCCTTTCTGTCTCTTGGGCTCATAATTACCCTGCGTCTTTGGTGTGCTTCATTTTCCTTTGATCCAGGTGGGTTGAGACCAATTGATGCATCTTAGATGGCCACTTGCTAGCGTTTAAGACCCCAGACGCCAGTCTCCAAAGTGGGATGCAGAATGTTTCCTTAATAGATTTTATTATGCCAGTTGACTTAAATGTCCCCTGAAACCATGATCCCCAAACCCCCACCCCTGCTACACTGGCCTTCGAAGCATTCAGTTTATTCAAGAAACTTCTTTGCTTTTGGTTTAGTCCAGTTGTGCTGACCTCTTCTGTGCTGTGTGTTGTCTTTCCCTTCATCTAAAATAGTTCTTATCTACTATCTAATTAGTGAAAACTCCTCTCCCTCTCTCCCTCCCTCCCCCTCTCGTAACCATCAAAGAATATTCTCTTCTCTGTTTAAACTATTTCTCGAGTGCTTATAATAGTGTCTTATACAATATTTGTCCTTTTTTTTAATATTTGTCCTTTTGCAGCTAATTTCACTCAGCATAATGCATTCCAGATTCCTCCATGTTATGAAATGTTTTATGGATTCATCATTGTTCTTTATCGATGTGTAATATTCCATTGTGTGAATAGACCATAATTTATTTATCCATTCATCTGTTGATGGGCACCTTGGGTGCTTCCATCTTTTTGCTATTGTAAACAATGCTGCAATGAACATGGGTGTGCATATATCTGTTTGTGTAAAGGCTCTTATCTCTCGAGGATATATTCCAAGGAGTGGGATTGCAAGATCGTATGGTTTTTCTATTTCTAGTTTTTTAAGGAAGCGCCAAATCGATTTCCAAAGTGGTTGTACCATTTTACATTCCCACCAGCAGTGCAGAAGTCTCTCCTCAACCTCTCCAACATTTATTATTTGGGGTTCTTTGGATTAATGCCAGACTTGTTGGAGTGCAATGGAATCTCATTGTGGTTTTGATTTGCATTTCTCTAAACCTTAACTTCTAAGACTACAAATTTTTGAAAATCTGTTTAGAAACTAAAAAGTCAAGCATTAACTGTTTTACTTGCATCCTAATCCTCCCTCAGGCAACAAATAACCTCTTACTGGGAACTACAAAATCAACAAGTGTTATTTATTTTCAAAATCCACCTCTCCACCCCCTTCCCTACCCCCATCCATACCTGTAACGGGAAAATTAGAATTGCCAGACGGATTTAAACCATATGGGATGGGGAATTGTAATTGATGATGACATGGAACTGGAGAATAATGCTCTTTTGCTAATTTTTCAATTAACATCTGCTGGACAGTGATACTATGTTGTTGTTGTTAGGTGCCGTCGAGTCAGTTCTGACTCATAGTGACCAACAGAACGAAACACTGCCGGGTCCTGCACCATCCTCACCATTGTTGCTATGCTCGAGCCCATTGTTGCAGCCACTGTGTCAATCCATCTCGTTGAAAGTCTTCCTCTTTTTCACTGACTCTCTACTTTACCGAGCATGATGTCCTTCCTCAGGGACTGATCCCTCCTGATAACATGTCCAAAGTATGTGAGGCACAGTTTCACCATCCTTGCGTCTAAGGAGCATTCTGGTTATACTTCCTCCAAGACAGATTTGTTCATTCTTTTGGCAGTTCATGGTATATTCGATACTCTTTTCAAACACCACAATTCCAAGGTGTCAATTCTTCTTCAGTCTTCCTTATTCATTGTCCAGCTTTCTCATGCTTACGAGGCAGTTGAAAACACCATGGCTTAGGTCAGGCACACCTTAGTCTTCAAGGTGACATCTTTGCTTTTCAATACTTTAAAGAGGTCTTTTGCAGTTGATTTGCTCAATGCAATGTGCCTTTTGATTTCTTGACTGCTGCTTCCATGGGTGTTGATTGTGGATCCAATTAAAATGAAATCCTTGACAACTTCAATCTTCTCTCCATTTATTGTGATTTTACTTATTGGTCCAGTCGTGAAGATTTTTGTTTTCTTTATGTTGAGGTGTAATCCATACTGAAGGCTATAGTCTTTGATCTTCATCAGTAAGTGCTTCAAGTCCTCTTCATTTTCAGCAAGCAAGGTTGTGTCATTTGCATATTGCAGATGGCTAATGAGTCTTCCTCCAATCCCGATGCCCCGTTCTTCTTCATATAGTCCAATTTCTGAGATTATTTGCTCAGCATACAGATTGAATAGGTATGGTGAAAGGGTACAACCCTGATGCACACCTTCCTTGGCTTTAAACCATGCAGTATCCCCTTGTTCTGTTCGAACAACAGCCTCTTGATCAGTGTACAGATTCCTCCTAAGCATAAGTGTTCTGGAATTTCCATTCTCCTCAATGTTATCCATAATTTGTTATGATCCACACAGTCAAGTGCCTTAGCATAGTCAATAAAACACGGGTAAACATCTTTCTGGTATTCTCTGCTTTCAGCCAGGATTCATCTGCCATCAGCAATGATATTCCTGTTAGGGACCCACAAAACAAAACAAAACCTGTTGCTGTCATGTCTATTCTGACTCATAGCGACCCTACAGGACAGACTAGAACTGCCCCATAGAGTTTCCAAGGAGCAGCTGGTTGATTCAAACTGCCAACTTTTTGGTTAGCGGCTGAGCTCTAAACCACTACGCCACCAGGGCTCCCTAATGGGTCGTGAAATCAATTTAGTGGGTCAAAGCAGGATTTTTCAATAGAATAGAATAAAGTAGAATAGAAAAGAAATATTAGTGTGCATTATACAAAATAAGGGAAAGTATCTATGTGTGAGACTTTTTTCAGCAGCGTACAAGTATGTATTTGGGTGGGTGGGTGTGTAGTGTGGTATGTGCTGAGATGCTAGGTAAAATATGTGTTTCTCACTGTGGGTCACAGTCAAGGAAGTTTGAAAGCCACTGGTCTGGAAAGTGCAGAGAGTAATCGCTGATGGGATTCCCAGGAGAGATTCAATCTGTGTATGGCTGTTGGGGATGGCTTCCTAGGGTACGTTCCAGAGCTGGAACTGGCCCTTGAAGGAGGATGGGTGCAGGTGATGGAGAAGAAAGAGAAAGGCATCCCGTGGCAGAGAAGACCTTGAGAGGTGGGTCCCAGAACAGTCCTTCTGGATTGCCCCTTAGCCACAGCCCTTCCTAACAGCCTCAAGATGGTTATATCGGGGAGATGGCATTTCAGTCTCAAAAGCCATCTGCTGACTCTTATCTTTTCCTCCAGCACTTTAGTAAAACCTAGCTGCCAAATAAGTGTCTCTTGACTTTCCACACACCTGGGAGTAGGATGCTTCTGGGAGCTAAAGAGCTTTTTGTCACTTGCTGGAGCAGGGCCAAGGGGCTGAAAGCCAGAGAGATGCTTGCCTGTGGACACGGCTGAGAAGGGGCCGTCCTGATCCTGACAGAAAAGAAAGCCTTCCCTGTGAGCTGGTGCTCTAAATTTAGACTTCTAGCCTCCTAAACGACGAGAAAATAAATTTCTGTTTGTTAAAGCCATCCACTTGTGGTATTTCTGTTATAGCTCACTAGATAATTAAGACAGATCAAGTTCATTCTCAAAACAGCTCATTTGACAAACAACCAAGGGGCATTTTCCATTTTCATAAAAATTCCAGAGGAAAGAGAGCTGAATGAGCTGAGACCTGGGTTCATGTTGTAGCTTGGAAGCTCATCCATCCAGTCACTGAACATTTCAGCTCATCCACAAATTGAGGCCCACCGCTTAAATGGGGCTAATCAGAGCCACTCAGTCTTTCTCCCAGATAATGGGTGCAAACCCAAGTTTCCAGGAGTGCCGATTCTTTCCCTTGGCCTAAAGGCCCAACTAATGTCAGATCTCCCCAAAATAAGCACAATTTGGCAACCTTGTCTTTGTTTTAGCAGATAAGTTATTATTTTATCAGCCGGCACTAGAATTCCTTTTAGGGAAGGAAGTGTCTTTGTTTAGGAAAATACCTTGATAAGCCCTTAGGGGTAGAAGGTGAGGTCCTGAAGACTTGAGTTGGGAGGAAAAAAACAAAGATAGCTAAACAGCCCTGCAGAAGAAAAGAACAAGAATTTGGGAATGAGGAAGAAAAAAGGAGAAGAAAAGGAAAGCAATCTGGTCAGAGTCTAAAGCCCTGACCCATTGCCATCAATTAATTTGAACTCATAGCTTTAGCAATCAGTTGATTCCAACTCATAGCTTTAGCAATTAGGAATAGTGGTAAAGCTTCTTAATAACAAGGAGGTCCAAGGTTTAATTTTAAATTATTTGGGCTGTGATCCTGCAACTCAACCCTTCTCTCTGAGGTAGGGAATACAAGAAGAACTCAAAAGAAGTAATGTTCTAAATCCTGGCCTGGGTAATGTTTGGTGTTGTTGTTGTTAGGTGCCATTGAGTTGCTTCTGACTCATAGCCACCCCATGTATAACAAACTAAATGCTGCCAGGTTCTGTGCCATCCCCACAATGGTAGGTATGATTGAACCCACTGTTGCAGCCATTGTGTCTGTCAATTAATCTTGTTGAGGACCTTTTTCTTTTTTGTTGATCCTCTACTTTAGCAAGCATGATGTCCTTCTCCAGCGATTGGTCCCTCCTGATAACGTGTCTAAAGTACGCGAGACGAAATCTCCCCCTCCTTGCTTGTGGCGTAGTTGTTAAGAGCTACAGCTGCTAACCAAAAGGTGGGCAGTTAGAATCCACCAGGTGCTCCTTGGAAACTATGGGGCAGTTCTACTCTGTCCTATAGTGTTGCTATGAGTCGGAATCGACTTGACAGCAATGGGTTTGGTTTTTTGGTGTTTTTTGCTTCTAAGGAGCATTCCACTCATCTGTCAATTTGTTGTACCATGGTAGCTTGCATGTTGCTATGATGTTGGAAGCTATGCTGCTGGTATTTCAAATACAAGCAAGGTCATGCATGGCGGACAGGTTTCAGTGGAGCTTCTAGACTAAGACAGACTAGGAGGAAGGACCCGATGATCTACCCAAAAAAAAAAAAAAATTAGCCAATGAAAACCCTATGGATTGCAGCAGATGGTTCATAGGTGTTGATTATTTATTAACTAGTGTTACCTGAAGGAGCCCTGGGGGTGCAACTCAGCTGCTAACTGAAAGGACAGTTCGAACCCACCCATCGGCTCCACTGGAGAAAGACCTGGTGATCTGCTCCCATAAAGATTACAGCCTATGGGGCAGTTCTACTCGGTCACATGGGGTCTCTATGAGTCAAAATCAACTAACAGCAGGTGTTACCTTGGGGGAGGGATGTGAGTAGGAAATTGTGATTGGTGAGTTACAAAGAGGCTTCAACTGTATATTAGTCATGCTTTACTTCGTAAGTTAGGTGGGCTCTATTATGGTTCATATGTGTGTCCTAAATATAACCTTTAGGAAAAGAGAGAGAGGGAGACTGGGAAGAACAGGACTACCTATCAACAGGACCACCTGAAAACAGAGTATTGTTAGAGTGAAAAGCAGCTTTGTAGTGGTCTCAGTGATGTGTTCTCATGGTCCCATTAAAAGGTCACCAGAGGTGAGACTACATCCAGGACTAAAGCCAAAAAGTGGCTTCCAAATAACCTGTAGGTGACAATGGCAAAATTGAATACAGATGTCGTAGTTTCTAGGACACAGTGAGATGTTAGGCTCCAGGAAGTGATGTAATCCAAGAAATTTCACGTAAAGACGAAATCCAGGAAGTAACGCTTTAATCCCTGTTTATAGCAGGGGAGGCAGAGGTCCTTGTTGGGACTCTGCACAGGGAGCTTCCTAAGCTAAGGGCACAGAGGGAAATGCAGAGCTTTGCCGGAGATACAAGGGCTGAGGAGAAAGGAGAAGGAAGCCTGGGCTGACTATGCCAGCCCCTGGGAGGTGGTGATACAGGGCACCGTCAACAACACAGGATCAGGAGGTAGGTTGTTTCCAAGCACTGTATTTGCCCCTTTTCACTATGAAGGAAGAACAGCTGAAAAAAGTAAACATTTTGAATATGTCCCATGAAGCAGAAGATCAAGACAATGTTTCAGTTGAATAAGGAAAATAAAGAAAAGGAAAAGGAAGAACAAACACCAAAATTCCGATAGCAAACATCCATCAGTGAGGATGACACTGCTGGGAGAGATCTAAAAAGGAAATGGCACATCCTTTCCCTTTTTGCTGTAAAGCCCCTGAATATGGCTTACAGCTTAGGGATTCCAATCATGGCCAGAGACGGCAGATTCCTCTGGCTTCTGGGCAAAAAAGAATCCGCTGATTCAGGAACCCTGTCAGAGCAAGAGGCACTCCTGGTCTCCCACAAGACACCAGGAAAGAAGAGTAAGTGGGAAGATGAGTCACAGGACAGGAAACCAAGGTCCCCAAGATACAGCACACATCGCATTTTAACATAAACAGGAAAGGAAGAGGCAGAACCAAGAGTCTTTCTCCTAAAAAAGATTTCCAAATGCTCTATACTCCAGAAAACTCTCAGCAGAAGAGAAGAACTGGAAGGTAAATGGCAAGAGGATGAGGAATGCTAAGGTGCCGGATGAAGGCAGGCTGAATGTCCTCAAGAAGTAGGAGAAGGATGATAAAAAAGGAGAAGAGGCTTGAAAAATGAGAATGTCCACATGGGACCTTTATCCATGGCCTGGAGCTAGAGACTGAAACAATTTCTCCTTAGAGGATTGGGTGTACAGAAATAGATGCTTCCTGTGGAGAACCTCAGCAGCACAGAAGTTCTTGGTGAGAAAATGAAAGTTCAGCCCCTCTCTTCTCAGCTCTCCTGGTAGACAACTGATTCCTTAAAAATTCTCTTATAAGATTTCAAATGACTTTATCCAAAGATCAAACCATGATTGTTCAGTGATTCTCCTCCCATTCTGAGAGCAGGTCTCTCTCCAAGTAGCTGTGGAGCTGTTTGTGCACCACCCCAGTGAGGTGCCAGGTAGGTAGTTAGGGCACCTATTCATGGGTTGGAGGTGGGCCGTCTTGGTGGGAGACTCCTCCCTCCTTAGGCCTGCTCCTTGTTCTGAAATCAGGGACTTTCTTCTCACCTGGTGTCCATGCACACTGCACCACCTCGACCTAGACTGGACCTCTCAAAAAAGTCCATTTAGGATCATTCATAGACAACTTACACTCCCTGCTGTAAAATATCTTTAAGTTCAACTTTAATTTGCAGGTGTTATAGATTGAATTGTATCCCCTCATGTGCTGAAATCCTAACCCCTACACCTGAAGATGTAATCTAACATAATGTAATCATCTTCCATAACACAATCTAATGTAATAGTCATATCAGTATAGGGTGGATCCTAAACCTAATCACTTCTGAGTTATATAAAGAGCAGCATAGAAACAGGGGC
The DNA here is from genome assembly GCF_030014295.1 of Loxodonta africana. Lineage (NCBI taxonomy): Eukaryota > Metazoa > Chordata > Mammalia > Proboscidea > Elephantidae > Loxodonta > Loxodonta africana. The sequence goes on along the minus strand of NC_087354.1, from coordinate 47,143,745 downwards.
ACATACAAACTGGGGAACCACAGATGTCATGTGAGGATGATCAAGGAGCTAAGGAAGGAATGCCTGGGCTACTGACAAGGAAGGAAAAGACATGGCCAAGACTCCGATTTGGACTGTTAGCCTCCAGAACTGTGAGAAAATTAATTTCCCAGTTTATTAAAGTCACCTGCTTGTGGTATTTCTGTTACAGCAGGATTAAGATACTATGACAGTAAGTATTCAGAAAGAGATTCAAGTCAGCTTGGGAAGAGTCTAGGGAGTAAAAAAGAAACTAGAAATGGAGAAAGCAATACCTAGAAGTACTAAAGAAAACTAGTTTTTTAATCATTTAAAGAATATTAGTGTTTGAGAAGTGACTTTACTAAGGTGACCATGCTGAAACATTTTCCAAGTGACTTGGCAGGACAGCGAGTGCTGTTACCTCTGAATCTGTATTGGTTTGGTTTGGTTTTTAACACACAGGGTCCAAAGCACTCTTTTATACCTAGTCAGTTCTTGATGTTTCTGATGACATCAATGTAGGAGTAAAATAAATTTAAGGAGTCAGGAACTAAATGCCCATACGACTCCTGCCTCTTAACAACAACGAGTTCACTGCAAGAGCCGGTTCATCATTAAAAAAAGATTCATACAATTTGGAAATTGTCATGGATTGAATTGTGTCCCCAAAAAATACCTGTTGACTTGGCTAGGCCATGATTCCCAGTATTGTGTGATTATCCACAATTTTGTCACCTGATGTGATTTTCCTACATGTTATAAAACCTGTCTCTATGATGTTGATGAGATGGGATTATTGAAGTTATGTTGATGAGGCAGGACTCAATCTGTAGGATTGGGTTGTGTCTTGGGCCAATCACTTTTGAGATATAAAAGAGAGAAGCCAGCAGAAAGACATAGGGACCTCCTACCACCAAGAAAGCAGCGCCAGGAGCAGAGCATGTCCTTTGGTCCTGGGGTTCCTGCGTGAAGCCCCTTGACCAGGTAAGATTGATGACAAGGACCCTCCTCCAGTGTCAACAGAGAGAGAAATCCTTCCCCTGGAGCTGGCACCCCAAATTTGGACTTCTAGCCTCCTCGACTGTGAGAGAATAAACTTTTAATTGTTAGAGACATCCACTTGTGGTATGTCTGTTATAGCAGCACTAGATGACTAAGATAAAAATATACAAAGTGAAGTCCCCCTTTCCTTCCCTTTTCTCACATCCAGGGGTAATTGAGGGAATATCCTTGATTATCCTTCTTTGATTATAAAATTTTTTACTATCAAACACCTTTGATTTGCTGAGCAAATAATTTGAGAAGCTAAACTATATGAAGAAGAATGGGGCATTAGGGTTGGAGGAAGATTGATTAACAACCTGCCATATGCAGATAACACAATCTTGCTGAAATTGAAGAGGACTTGAAGCACTTACTGATGAAGATCAAAGACTATAGCCTTCAGTATGGATTACACCTCAACATAAAAAAAAAAAACAAAAAACCTCACAACTGGACCAATAAGCAACATCACAATAAACAGATAAAATATTAGAGTTGTCAGGGATTTCATTTTACCTGGATCCACAATCAGCACCCATGGAAGCAGCAGTCAAGAAATCAAAGGACACATTGCATTGGGCAAATCTGCTGCAAAAGACCTCTTTAAAGTGTTAAAAAGCAAGGATGTCACTTTAAGGTCTAAGGTGTGCCTGACCCAAGCCCTAGTATTTTCAATCACCTCATATGCACATGAAAGCTGAACAATGAATAAGGAAAACCGAAGAAGAATTGACACCTTTGAATTATGGTGTTGGGGAAGAATATTGAATATACCATGGATTGCCAGAAGAACAAAAACATCTGTCTTGGAAGAAGTACGGCTAGAATGCACCTTAGAAGCAAAGATGGTGGTCTCACATACTTTGGACATGTTATCAGGACGGACCAGTCCCTGGAAAAAGACCTCATGCTTGGTAGAGAGTAAGAGAAAAAGATGAAGACCCTCAAAAACATGGCTTGACACAGTGGCTGCAACAGTGGGCTCAAGCATAAAAACGATTGTGAGGATGGCTCAGGACAGGGTGGCGTTTTGTTCTGTTGTACATAGGGTTGCTATGAGTTGGAACCGACTCGATAGCACCTAATAGAAACAACATTTAATATCTATCTACTCATCTACCTGTGTGATTGATACATCGCACACACATATGTATGAATGAACTCGTGCTGCCTGAGCTACTCTACATCCTCCTTTTTCATTTTTTTTAACAAGATGAGAAATCATGGACATACTTCCATGTTAGTATATAAAGATTTACTTCATTCTTCCTCATGGCTACCTTGTTTTCCACAGTGTGGGTTTATAGTAATAATAACTAACACATCTTGGGACATTTAGAATTCTCTAATATTTTTGTTGTTGTTGTTAGTCGCGGTCAAGTTGACTCTGACTTACGGCAACATTATGTAAAACAGAACACAACGTTGCCCTGTGCCGTCTTCACGATCACTGGCATGATTGCCTCTATTGTTGTGGTCATTGTGTCAATCCATCTCACTGAAGACCTCCCTCGTCTTCGCCAACCCTCCACTTTACCAATCATGATGTCCTTTTCTAGCAATTGGTCCTTCCTGATGACATGTCCAAAGTAAGTGAGCCAAAGTCTTACCATTCCCACTTCTAAGGAGTGTTCTGGTTGTATTTCTTCTAAGACTAATTTGTTTTGGTTTTTTTGGCAGTCCATGGTATATTCAATATTCTTTGCCGACACCACAATTTGAATGCATCAATTCTTCTTCTGTCTTCCTTTTATGTATTTTTACTTTTTTAAAATAGTCTATTTGTATAATAAAGTGCACCAACTTGAGCCAGCCTTCTTGGGCCAATCCTAGCTCTGCAGTTTCTTAGCTTTACCCTCTCTGTTTCGGTTTCCATGTCTGTACAGTTGGGATAGTAGCCCCTACCTCCTAGTGCGCTTGGGAGGATTAGACAAGTTATCTGTAAACCATCAGCATTGTCTGCCACATGGTAAGAGCTATACAGGTGTTTGCTGTTATTACATACACCTTTGTAACTTAGGCTAGGATTTCTGTAAACAGCTTTCTAGATGTAGAATTTCCGAGTCAAAGGGTATCTAATTTTAAAATGTAAAAGATTGTGCCAAAATTCCTTTTAAAAGTCTGACCAATTTAGATGGCCACCAGCAGTGCATGAAAACGCTCTTTCTCTCACACTCTTGCAATGGGACAGGTCTGTTCTAATTCAGCCAATCACATTCAGGCATTCTTGACCCATGAGTTTCTTAATTTGAAGCAACTTGCATTTTAAAACCTGAGTTCAGAATATCTGTGAAATTTTCAAATATATATTATTCTTCGACCCAGCAGTGCCAATTCTGGGAATTTATCCGACAGATACATTAGCAAACTTGCAAAATGATGTGACTGCAAGGTTATTCATTGTGGTATTGTTGGTAACAGTGACAGACTGGAAACTAATAGGGGACTGGCTAAATAATTTATGGCTTATCCACACAATAGATTACTATGTAGCCATTAAAAAAGAGAAGCAGCTTTCTTTTGACCAATACAGAACAATAGCCAAGATTTATTTTTAAGTGAAAATATGAGTGGAATCGCTAACACTTCTATCCCTTTTTCATCAATTTTAAGATGTACATTTTTTTTCACTTTGTAAGATTTTTAAATGAAAATGTCTTATAGTCAAAGACATGTCATAATTTAATTGGAATGAGTTTTCTTAGTACATAAAACAAGGGTGTGTCTTACAATCCATGGCATCTTGGGTTTAATGAAATACAACAGCGCTTACCAAGTACAAGCACGGTATGTGTATGTGTGTGTATATATATAAAAAAAAAGATGTGTATATATATTCATTTTAATCTCACCACAACCCTATATGGGTAAGTACCATTATTATTGACCGTTTACAGGTAAGGGAGTGCAGACACAGAGGTTAAGTCACTTATCCAGAGACACAAACAGGAGAGTGGTGGAATTCTGACTGAATTTGGATGGTCTTGCTCCAGAGCCCACGCCTTTAGACTCACACTACCTCCCTATGATAACAGCACTACATATAAAGGACTTATGATGTGCCAGGCTCTGTTCTAAGTGTTTAATACTTAAACCTACTCCTCACTTATTAGCTATCTCATTATCTGACATACCACATTTATAACAATAGTGAAAAATCTACTACTTGACTATTTTGCAATTGACAACGTGTGTCTGGCTATAATGAACGGCGAGGAGCAAGGCGAGAGTAACAAAGGCTGTGACAGTTAAGGTTATGTGTCAACTTGGCTGGGGTGGGATTCTCAGTGGTTTGACAGTTATGTAATGATGTATTTTGGCAGTTATGCATTGATGTAATTTGGCAGTTATATAATGAGGTAATTTGGCAGTTGTGTAATGATGTAGTCATTCTCCATTTTGTGATCTGAGGTGGTCATCTTCCATTTTTGTATAATGCTGATTTTCACATAACAACCTGGTCTTTGGAATCTACCCATATCAATAAGTGAGGAGTGAGGTGTATTAGCTAATTTAATCCTCAGAAGAATCACATAAGACAGATGCTATTATTATCCTTATTATACACATGAGAATATCGAGACACTGAGAAGTTGTGTAATTTGCCTAAAGGCACTCAGATAATGAGTAGAAGGACTGGGATTTGACATTGGCAGCCTGGCTCAGAGTTCGTATTCTTAATGGACTTCATACTACCTTTTGTGTAAAAAAAAGGGGGGTTATAATAATATATTCACATTTTCAAAATGGAACCTCAGAAGGAATTAAAAAAATGGTGGTGGGAATGAAACTTTTTTCTGTACACCTTTTTATATAATTTGATTCTGAACCCATGTGAATGAATTACTTATTTAAAACAAAACAAAACAACAATTTTAACTTTACTTCAAATTAATATGAAGTGGTATGAGAGACTTCATCCTCAGTATTCAGTTAATAAGGTTTTTGGGCCCATTCGTTCTTTTAATAGTTATCTGTTAAGCCCCAGAAGGATTTCATTTTATTGCATTTAAAGTAGCAACAGATCACAGAAGAAACTTCCATTAATCCTGGTCTCAAATGGCATTATAGGCAATCCCTGGGTTACTAATGCGATCTGTTCCTAAGTCTGTCTTTAAGTCGAATTTGTAGGTAAGTTGGAACAGGTACATACAGTTCTTTTTCAGCATCAGTCAAATGTTTGTCTTAGGATGTAGTATATGTTTTACCTTTCTATGCATATAAAACACTTAAGAAACACTTGTAATGTTTTCATGAGCGTCACAAAGTAGTGCGTGTGTTCATTATTGAGAACCAGTGTATTTAACTCCAATTTTTAATATAATAGGCCTTAAGGTTTTTTTTAGGGTAGTCTGTTCTTAAGTACAACTTGTGTCCTTAAGTCAGACATTTGTAGCCTGGGGAATGCCTGTACTTCAAGGCTTAAATCCCACTAAAAGTGTGTCATACACGGCTGTACCAGATCATGCCCATAGAAGGATGGTGTTATGGATTGAATCGTGTCCCCCCCAAATATGTGTTGTAATCCTAACCCATATACCTGTGATTGGAGTCCTGGTGGCTCACTGGTTAAGAGCCACAGCTGCTAACCAAAAGGTGAGCAGTTTGAATCCACCAGCTGCTTCTCGGAAACCCTATGAGGCAGTTCTACTCTGTCCTATATAGTCGCTATGAGTTGAAATTGGCTTGATGGCAAAGGGTTTGGGTTTTCTTTTGGGTATACCTGTGATTATAATCCCATTTGGGAATGGGTTAATGAGGCAGTATTAGTGTAGGGTGTGTCTTAAATCAATCTCTTTTGAGATATAAAAGCAGATTAAGCAAGCAGAGACGAGGGAGGAGAGGCCATGACAGATGACGATGGCCAAGAAACAGAAACTGAAAACAGACAAGAACCTTCCCCCCAAACCAGCAGAAAGAAAGACTTCCCCTAGAGCCGGTGCCCTGAATTTGAGTTTCTAGCCTCCCAAACTGTGAGGAAATAAATTTCTGTTTGTTAAAGCCATCCACTTGTGGTATTTCTGTTACAGCAGCAGTAGACAGCTAAAACAGATGGCAATATACAGCCCAAGCAAAATTCCACCTCCTCTTTGTCCATGGCTGCTTCAGGATGTCGCCTCCACTGTGAGCTAGCGTGAACACTAGTCGTGCTGTGTATTGATTTTTGAGTGCTTTAATGCACTGTCGTCTTCAGCATGGCAAGGCCATTTACTTTCTCACCCTTTAGTCAAAATTCAGAGGACCTGAATCTCTTGAATATCTGGATTCCCGAAAAATGTCATCTTGAAGTACTGGGTATTTGGGATGGCTGTATTTGTATTACACATTTGTGGCATCAACTTTCAGATGAATTTTTAGAACACTAAATCTCTTTCTTTTAGGTTCTTTACATTCTGGATAAGGGTTGCTATATTTTTTAAAGGTATAAAATGTCTACTTTTAATTTGTGTTTACTTCATGATGCTCTCCTGCTATTATCTACATGAAGGACATGGAATGATGTATTTTGATGTTGTTGAATGTTTGTTTGTTTGAGTTGGTAGATCAGCATCCCAGCCTGATGCGTCATTAGGTGGTGGAAGGCAATCATCCTTCTAGTTGCAGTCCTTCCCAGGTAGATGCTCATTCCAGCACAAAAGAAAAATACCTGGCTTCTGCTTTTCTCCAGATAAAGGCCTCCAGAATCAGCTAATATGAAACCAGTCAGCCTAGACCAGGGTATACTGTACACAGGGTTCAGGGGTCACTGCAGACAGATTCTCTGAGCAGTCAAGACACCTCAGCTCCCAATCCAAGGTATATATCCAAAAGAATTGAAGCAGGAATGCAAGGAGAAACCCACACACCAATGTTCATTGTAGAACTTTTCCCAATAACCAAAAGGTGGAGACAACTGAAATATCCATCAACACATGAACAGATAACACGAGGGAAAGATTAGTCCAAAGGACTAATGGACCACAACTACTACAGCCTCCACCAGACTGAGTCTAGCACAACTAGATGGTGCCCGGCTACTACCACCGACTGCTCTGACAGGGATCACAATAGAGGGTCCCAGACAGAGCTGAATACAGATGTAGAACAAAATTCGAACTCACAAAAACAGACCAGACTTACTGGTCTGACATAGACTGGAGAAAGCCCAAGTGTATGGTCCCTAAAAAAAAAAAAAAAATGGTCCCTAGACACCCTTTTAACTCAGTACTGAAGTCCCTCCTGAGGTTCACACTTCAGCCAAAGATTAGACAGGCTCCTAAAACAAAATGACACTAAATGGGTACACCAGCCCAGGGGCGAGGACAAGAAAGCAGGAAGGAACAGGAAAGCTGGTAACGGGGAACTCGAGGTTGAGAAGGAGAGAGTGTTGATATGTTGTGGGATTGGCAACTGTCGTGGATTGAATTATGTCCCCCGAAAAATCTGTGTGTCAACTTGGTTAGGCCATGTGTAGTTGTCCTCTATTTTGTGATTGTAATTTTATGTTAAGAGAATTAGGGTGGGATTGTAACACCACCCTTACTCAGGTCACCTCCCTGATCCAAGGTAAAGACAGTTTCCCTGGGGTGTGGTCTGCACCACCTTTTATCTCTCAAGAAAGGAAAGGGAAGCAAGCAGAGAATTGTAGACTTCATACCACCAAGAAGGCCGTACCAGGAGCAGAGTGCGTCCTTTGGACCTGGGGTCCTTGTGCCTAAGAAGCTCCTCGACCAGGGGAAGATTGAGGATAAGGACCTTCCTCCAGAGCCGACAGAGAAAGCCTTGCCCTGGAGCTGATGCCTTGAATTTGGACTTTTAGCCTACTTCACCGTGAGGAAACAAATTTCTCTTTGTTAAAGCCATCCACTTGTGTTATTTCTGTTATGGCAGCACTAGATGACTAAGACAGCAACCAGTGTCACAAAACAATGTGTGTATTAATTGTTTAATGAGAAAATAATTTGCTCTATAAACCTTCATCTAAAGTACAATTTTAAAAAAAAAGGACCACGGTGGGGGAAGCGGAACAGATGAATGGAAAAACAAAACGTGGTACATACATACAATACAGTATTACTCAGACATAAAGAAAAATGAAGTTCTGATACCTGCCATAACATGGGTGAACCTTGAAAACATTCTGCTGAGTAAAGTCAGTCAGTCACAAAATGACAAGCATTGCATGATCTCAATTATATATGAAATAGGCAAATATTTAGAAACCATACGTTATTAGTGGTTACAGGGGTCAGAGGGAGGGGAAAGAGGGAGTTTATGCTTAAGGAGCACTGAGTTTATGTTAATGGGGGTGAAATAATTCAGAAAAGTGTAGTGACAATGGTCGTATAACATGAAGAATGTAAACTTCACTGAATTAAACGTAAAAATTTGTTGAATCGCCAAATGTTTTTTATATATATTTTTACTACACACACAAAGACACTCCAGGTAATGTCATTTTTCTGAGTTCCTAGCAAGTTATTAGGAGCCTGGCAGCACAGTGGTTCAACTTTCGGCTGCTAACCAAAAGATCGCCAGTTCGAATCCACCAAGCACTCCTTGGAAACCCTATGGGGCAGTTCTGCTCTGTCCTCTAGGTTCTCTGTGAGTCGGAATTGACTCAACAGCAACGGGTCTGGCTGGTTTGGTAAGTTATCAAAGGAACCCTGGTGGCCCAGTTGTTAAGTGCTAGGCTGCTAACCTAAATTAATGAGCTGAAATGGACTGGTATTGGCCATTTTGAATCAGACAATCATATGATCTATGCTGGGAATGACAAATTGAAGAGAAATGGTGTCACGTTCATTGCAAAAAGAACATTTCAAGCTCTATCCTGAAGTATAATGCTGTCAGTGATAGGATAATATCCATACACCTACAAGGAAGATCACTAATGCAACTATTATTCAAATTTACGTGCCAACCACTAAAGACAAAGATGAGGATTGAAGAGATTTACAAACTTCTGCAGTCTGAAATTGACTAAACACGCAATCAAGATGCATTGATAATTACTGGTGATTGGAATGGAAAAGTTAGAAACAAAGAAGAAGGATCTGTAGTTGGAAATATGGCCTTGGTGAAAGAAACAATGCTGGAAATCGCATGATAGAATTTTGCAAGACCAACAACTTCTTTATTGCAAATACCTTTATTGCAAATAGTTGCAAAGAAACCTATACATGTGGACCTCACCAGATGGAATACACAGGAATCAAATCGACTACATCTGTGGAAGGAAGATGACCACAGAGGCTCAATATCATCAGTCAGAAAAAGACAAGGGGCAGACTGCAGAAAAGATCATCATTTGCTCCTATGCAAGTTCACAGAAGCTGAAGAAAATTACAGCAAGTCCGTGAGAGCAAAAATATGACCTTGATTATATCCGACCTGAATGTAGAGACCATCTCAGGAATAGAGTTAACTCACTGAACACTTATGACCAGAGACCAAATTGTGGAATGACATCAAGGACATCATAAATGAACAAAGCAAGAGATCATTAAAAAAACAGGAAAGAAAGAAAAGGCCAAAACAGGTGTCAGAAGAGACTCTGAAAGTTGATCTTGAACTTAGAATAGGCCAGCAGTTCAAACCCACCACCTGCTCCGCAGGAGAAAGATGTGGCACCCTGCTGCCATAAAGATTTCAGCCTTAGAAACACTATGGGGCAGTTCTACTGTGCCCTATAGGGTTGCTGTGTGTCAGAATTGACTAGATGGCAACGGATTTGGTTTTAGTTTGTTATTTTCCATTTTAAAGAGGCTCTTTAGAAAAAATTGCTCTTGTGAAATCTTGAAGGAGGCATAGTTACAATACCTGAGTTGTATTGCGATTTAATACTAAATGAACAGTTCTCTGCATTGGCTGGTGAAGATGCTGTCTAAGTTTCCTACAGCTGCTTTAACAAACTACGTGACTTAAATTTATTCTCTCAGTTCTGAAGGCTGGAGGTCTGAAAGCCAGGTGTCAGCAGAGCCACACTCTCTCTGAAGGCTCTAGGAAAAAACAAGGCTCCAAAGAGGATATACTGATGGCAAATAAACACATGAAAATATGTTCAACACCATTAGTCATAAGAGAAACAGAAATTAAATATACCATGAGTTATCACTATACATCTATCAGAATTTCTGGAAAAAAAAAAGTGATAATACCAAATGCTGGCAAGGATGCGGAGAAATTTGATTGTTCATATAGTTGGCTGAAGTGTGTCCCTAAAAAAGTATGTTCAAGTCCTAACCTCACCCCCAGCCACCACCTATGAATGTGACCTTATTTGGAAAAAGGGTCTTTGCAGATTTAATTAAATTGAGTTCATCCTGGATGAGGGTGGGCCCTATATAAGAAGAGGAGAGGACACTCAGAGAGAGACAGGGATACAAAGAAGACAGACACGTGAAGACCGATGCAGAGACTGGAGTGATGCAGCGACAAGCCAAGGAATGCCAAGGATTGCTGGGAGCCACCAGAAGTTAGGAAGAGACAAGGAAGGATTCTTCGCTTGAAGTTCAGAGGAGCACCACCCTGCCGACACCTTGATTTTGGACTTCTAGCCTCCAGAACTGTGAGAGAATAAATTTCGGTTTTTTTGAGAGTCAAAATTTGTTGCCATTCGTTACAGAAGCCTTAGGAAATGAATACAGTCAACTGGCAGGAATGTAAAATGCTACAGCTACTCTGGAAAACAGTTTGGCAGATTCTCTGGAACCTAAACATGCCACTACCATATGACCCAGAAATTGCACTCCTGGGCATTTCTCCCAAAGAAACAAAGATTACGTTTACCTAGAAACCTGGATGTGAATATTTATAGCAACTTTATTCATAACAGACAAAAACTGGAGACAACCTAGATGTCCTTCAATGGGTGAATGGTTTAACAAACTGTGGAACTTCCATGCCGTGGAACACTAATTCGGCAATAAAAAGGAATAAACTATTGATACATGCAACAGCCTGGATGAATCTCCAGAGAATTATGCTGGGTGAAACAACAAAAAGTTATATGCTGTTTGATTGCATTTATGCAACACTCTTGTAATGACAAAATTATAGAAATGGAGAACAGATTAGTGGTTGCCAGGGATTAAGGAGGGATTGAGGGTGGGAGGGAAGTAGGTGTGGTTATAAACAGGCAGCATGAGGAATCCTCGCTGTGATGAAAATGTTCTTATCTTCACTGTATCAATGTCAGTATTCTGGCTGGGATACTCTCCCATCGTTTTACAAGATTTTACCATTGGGGGAAACTGGGTAAAAGGTAACAAAGATTGTCCCTGTACTATTTGTTACGACTACATGCGAATCTACAATTATCTCAAAATAAAAGATTAATTAAAAAAAAAAAAAAAGGAGGGGGCAAGAAACAACCAGAAATACATGTGCTAAACACTTTATACATAAGATTAATGTGCTTATTTTATAAAAAGCTATAACAAATTAATATAAAAATGGCAAAATCCCCCCAGAATAATGGGGAAAAGGATGTGTGAACAGACAATTCAAAGAAATAAGAATCTCTAACTAGAATCTGAAAAAAAAGTTTAACTTCAATACTAAGCAAAGGTATATAAATTAAAACGGTAATAAGATACAATCTTACCTCTATCAAATTGGCAAATAATAGTAATGAGGAAATAAATACTCAGAGATGACCAAACACACTCATACATTACTTAAAGTATGTAAATTGGTATAACCTTTCTGAAAAACAATTTACTAGTATTAAACATTAAAAATGTTCCTAACCTTTGACCCAGTAGCCCAACTTCAAGGAATCCATCCTAAGGAAATACTCAGAGTGTGGTCAAAGATGTATGCACAATAATGTTCACCCCAGCTTTTTTTTGCAATAGAAAAACATGGAAACAAGCCAACATCTAACAATATGGAGTGATTAAACAGTTTATATATAGTACGTAGATACGATGGAATACAGTGATGATTAAGGTTGTGAGTCAGTTTGGCTGGGCCATGATTCTCAGTGGTTTGGCAGCTATGTTGCAGTTTGGCAGCTATGTGTTGATGAAATCACCTCCATGATGAGATCTGATATAATGTAATCACCTCCATGATGAAATCTGTTATGAGCAGCCAATCAGCTGAAAGGGAGTTTCCTTGGGGATGTGGCCCGTGTCCAATTTAGATGGACTTTCTGGCAAAATTTGCTGGCTTTTGGCCACCCTGGATCCTGCAGCTGGCTCCTGTTCATCTGACCTCTGGTTCTTGGGGCTTGAGCTCACAGTTTACCTGCCAATCTTGGGATTTGTCGGCCTCCGCAGCCTGTGAGCCAGAGATGTATTGTCTACCTGCTGATCTTAGGTTTGCCAGCCCCTGCAGGTACATGAGTCAGGAGAAGCCTCCATCCTGACCCACAGACTTGGGACTTTCCAGCCTCTACAATCACATGAGCCATTTCCTTGATATAAATCACTCCGTGGTGGCACAGTCATTAAGAGCTCAGCTACTAACCAAAAGGTCAGCAGTTCTAATCCACCAGCTGCTACTTGGAAACCTTATGGGGCAGTTCTACTCTGTCCTATAGGGTCCCTATGAGTCAGAATTGACCGACGGCAACAGGATTTTTTTTTTTTTTTAATATGTGTTTATTTATACCCTTCACTGGTTTTGCTTCTCTAGAGAATCCAGCCTAAGAAAAATAGATTATCTAAAAATTATACTTTTGAAGAAATTTGACGGGGAAAATGTTCCAGATGTTAGGGGCAAAAGAAATATATTAAAATTATTTCCCGTGGATCACGGAATTACAGATTAAAAATTTTCTACTTTTCTACATATCCCAAAATTGATATAATGAGCTTCCCTCCCCTTCTGGTAAAACAAGGATTATGTTAAAGTATTTTAATTGAACATAAATATAAATTTTAGATGGTTTTAAAAAATAACCATAATCTTAATTCCATAACATGTCTTTGTTTTCCATGTTATCTTCCTGCCATTATTTCATTATGAAATTTTTCATACGCACAGAAAACTTGAAGAAATTGTACATTAAACACTCATATATTTACTACCTAGATTCTATGATTAGCATTTTGCTGTATTTATCACATATCCATCAATTCATCTTTTTTATGCATTTCAAAATGAATTCCAGAAGTCAGTGCACTTGACCTCCAAACACTTCAACATGCATATTATTAATTAAAGTTCAATAATTATTTAAGGTGTTGTTTTGTTGTTGTTCTTAAAATTTACAGACAGTGAAATGCACAAACCTTAAGTGTTTGATGAGTTTTGAGAAATGTATATCCATGTGTAAGTCACACCCCAATCAAGATATCAAATAATTCTATCACCCCAAACAATTTCCTTATGCCCCTTTGCAGTTACTCTCCATTCCTATCAGCTTGGAAAAGTAGAGGGTCAGCAAAAAAGAGAAAGAACTTCAATGATACGGTTTGACACAGTGGCTGCAACAATGGGCTCAAACATACCTACTATTGTGAGGATGGCCCAGGACTGGGCAGCATTTTGTTCTGTTATACATAAGGTTGTTATGAGTCAGAGACAACTCAATAGCACCTAAAAATAACAACTCATTCCCATACTCCCAGAAGCAAAATTTGACCTCTATTGCTATAGATTAATGTTGCCTATTATTAATTTTTATACGAATGGAATCATATGGTATATACTCTTTTGTGTCTGGACTGATTTTGCTTAGCATGACATATTTATGATTCTTCCATGTTATTCATTTGTTTTTACTGCTGGGTAGTATTCCTTTGTACAGATGTACCACACTTTGTTTTTTCATTCCCCTCTTGTTAGATATGTGAGTTGTTTTCAGTCTTTGGCTATTACGAACAAAGCTGCCAGAAACATTCTTATACAAGTCTTTGTGTGAGCAAATTTTATTTCTGATGAGTAAAAATCTAGGGGTGGAATTGTTGGTCAGAGGGTAGGTAAAAAAATATAAAATTAAAGAGGCTGTACCATTATAAAATACTCTGCCAACAAGACATGAGAGTTCTGGTTACTCTGCATCCTTGCCAACTTTTGCTGTTGTCAATCTTTTTAATTTTAGCCATTCTGGTGGGTGTGAATGGTATCTTGTGCATGTCATTTGCACTTCCCTGACAACTAATTATTTTAGGCATTTCTTCATATATTTATTGTATCTTCCTTTGTAATGTGGACTGTTAAAATATTTTGCCCAATTTTTTAAATGGATTTTTTTATTTTTTCTTGAGAATATACACAACAAAACGTACACCAATTCAACAGCTTCTGCATGCACAATTTAGTGACATTGATTATATTCTTCAAGGTGTGTAACAATTCTCACCCTCCTTTTCTAAGTTGTTCCTCCCCTATTAACATACACTCATTGCTCCCTAAGGTTCTTATCTAATATTTTGAGTTGTTGTTGCCAATTTGAACTCACATGGATAATACTTAAAAGAGCATAATGCTTAAGGCAGACCTTTTTTACTAATTGAGTTAAATTATTGTTTGGTTTTAAGAAGACTTCAGGGGATATTTTTGGTTTAAGGTTTAAAGATTATATCAGGGCAATAGTTTCATGGGGTCATCCACCTTCTGTGGCTCCAGAAACTCTAGAGTCCATGAGAATTTGAAATTCTGTTTTGCATTTCCCCCCCTTTTGATCAGGATTCTTCTATGGAATCGCCAACCAAAATGTTCAGTAATGGTAGCCAGACACCATCCAGTTCTTCTGGTGTCATAGTAAAGGAGGCAGTTGTTCATGGAGGCAATTAGCCACACATTGCATATCCTCCTCCTATTCCTGACTTTTCTTCCTCTGTTTCTCAAGGTGAATAGAGACCAATTGTTGTGCATTGGGTGGCTGCTTGCAAGCTTTTAAGACCCCAGGTACTACTCAATGAACTAGGAGGTAGAACTGAAGCACTAAACACATTGTTAGTCCAATTAACTGGGATGTCCCATGAAACCATGACACTAAACCTCCGAACCAAGGAAAAAAATCCCTTGAGGTGTTTGGCTGTACATGATCAGCTACTTTTTTTTTTGCCGTTGTTATAAATGTGTCCATTATATATTCAACTTTTTACAGGCTTACAACTGTTACAATAATCGGCTGTGCAGCCCTACCCTTAATCAATGTGATTTTTCCATCACCATTAACCCCTTTTTCCCCCTTCCCTCCTGCTCCTGGTAACCATTAATAAACATGGGTCTCTATACATTTGTTTTTTCTTATCTTTTTATGTAAGTGTGGTCATATAATATTTGTCCTTTTGTGATTGGTTTATTTCACTCTGCATAATGTCTTCAAGCTCTTTCCATACTGTAGCCTGTATCAATACTTCGTTTCTCCTACTGCCTGAGTAGTATTCCATTGCATGTACGTACTACATTTTGTTTATCCATTCATCTGTTGACCCATTCATACATGTTGAGGCATGTAGATTATTTCCATCTTTTGGCTACCGTGAATAGTGCTGCAATGAACATTGATGTGCAAGTCTCTTTTTTTTAGTTTCTACTTTCAAGTCTTTTGGGCATGTGCCTAGGAGTGGAATTACTGGGCCACATGGTAGGTATTTTTAATTTTTTGAGGAACCGCCACACTGTTTTCCCACAACGGCTGTACCAATTTCCCCACATCCTAGTGGGAGTGAAATGGTATCTCATTGTGGTTTTGATTTGCATCTCTCTGATGACTAGTGAGGCTGAGCATTTTTCATGTGTCCAGTGGCCATTCGAATGTCCTCTTTGGTGAAATGTCTATTCAAATGCTTTGCCCATTTTATGATTGAGTTATTTGTCTTTTTGTTGTTAAGCTGTCGAAGTTATATATATAGGTATTAGGTTCTTGTTGGCTATATGGTTTCCGAAGATATTATTTTGTTCAATTTTTAATTGTCTTCTTCTTATTGAATTGCAGAATGTGTTATCTTTTTATATGACAATAAACTTTACATACTGTTCTCATTTGTACATATGCTAATTTGTTTTCTGTTGTTTTCAATAAATATTGTATCATAACATATTCCCCCTAGAAAGCTGGAAACCCTATCAATTTTAAAGTGCCGTAAGCCTTTTTTCAATTTGATACAGCTTTCAGAATTGTCATTTTCAGTGGCTGCTGATCAAATTTGGCAAAATTTAGCTTGTCACTATAAAATTTCCAGGGATACTTGAAGTCCAAATTGCGCTTCAGTCTGCAATTTTGACACAGGGCATTAGACAAGCCTTCCTAAACTTTGTATTTCCCCCAGTACCTTTGACTATGGCCTGGTGTGGTAGTCAATAACCATGTGTTTACTATTTTCTGTAGTGTAGTCCATTTCACTAAAAATAGGTGTGTGAGAGGGAACACTGAGCTTCTGTTAAGGGTGGTAGAAAAATTCAGAATTGTTAATTGTGATGGTTGAACAATGTGATGAACGTAATTAATTATCCTAGTTATCTAGTAATGCTATAACAGAAATACCACGTGTGTATGGCTTTAACAAAGAGAAATTTATTCTCTCACAGTCTATGAGGCCAGAAGTTCGAATTCAGGGTGCCAGCTCCAGGGGAAGGCTTTCTCTCTCTGTCAGCCCCTTGTCATCAATCTTCCTTGGTCAAGGAGTTTCTCAGCGCAGGGACCCTGGGTCCAAAGGACGCACTATTCTCCTGGGTCTTGTTTCCTGGTGGTATGAGGTACCCTGTCTCTCTGCTCGCTTCCCTCTTTTATATCTCAAAAAAGATTGACTTAAAATACAACCTAATCTTATAGATAGAGTCCTGCCTCACTAACATAACTGCCGTTAATCCCGCCTCATTAACATTACAGAGATAGGATTTACAACACATAGGAAAATCACATCAGGTGAAAAAATGGTGGACAATCACACAATACTGGGAATGATTGTCCAGCCAAGTTAACACACATTTTGGGGGGGGTGGGGTAGGGACACAATTCAACCCATAATGTTGATGTCACTGAACTATACATGTGAAGATTGTAGAAATGGCAAACGTTCTATTATCTATATACTTACTACAACTTAAAAAAAAAGGATTGTAGAAATGGAAAATGTTTTGTTACCTATACATTTACAACAATTAAAAAATAGATTCTACCAAACTTTCAGAGAAGAGTTAACACCACTACTACTAAAGGTATTTCCAAACATAGAAAATGATGGAATACTCCAAAGTCATTCTGTGAAGCCAGCATAACCCTGATACCAAAACCAGGTAAAGACACTACAAAAAAGAAAAGTACAGACTAATATCCCTCACGAACTTAGATTCAAAAATCTTCAACAAAATTCTAGCCAATAGAATTCAACAACATATCAAAAGAATAATTCACCATGACCAAGTGGGATTCATACCATGTATGCAGAGATGGTAATCCGCCACATAAATAAAACAAAAGACAAGAACCATATGATCTTATCAATTGATGCAGAAAAGGCATTTGACAAAGTCCAACACACATTCATGATAAAAACTCTCAGCAAAATAGGAATAGAAGGAAAATTCCTCAACATAATAAAGGGCATTTATACAAAGCCAACAGCCAACATCATCCTAAATGGAGTCTGAAAGCATTCCCCTTAAGAACACGAACGAGACAAGGATGCCCTTTATCACCACGCTTATTCAACATTGAACTGGAGGTCCTAGCCAGAGCAGTTAGGTTAGATAAAGAAATAAAGGGCACCCAAGTTGGCAAAGAAGAAAGAAAATGTCTCTATTTGCAGATGATGTGATCCTATAAACAGAAGAACCTAAAGAATCCTCAAGAAAACTACTGAAACTAATAGAAGAGTTTAGCAGAGTATCAGGATATAAGATGAACATACAAAAATCAGTCGGATTCCTCTACACCAAAGAGAACTTAGAAGAGGAAATCACCAAAACCATTTACAATAGCCCCCCAAAAGATAAAATAACTTAGGAATAAATCTAACCAGAGACGTAAAAGACCTATATAAACAAAACTACAAGATGCTACTGCAAGAAACCATAGGAAGACCCAACACTGTAAATATGTCTATTTTACCCAAAGCAATCTATAGATACAATGCAATCCCAATCCAAATACCAGTGACGTTTTTTAATGAAATGGAGAAACAAATCACCAACTTCATATGGAAGGGAAAGAGGCTCCGGATAAGTAAAGCATTACTGAAAAAGAAGAACTAAGTGGGAGGCCTCATACTACCTGATTTTAGAACCTGTTATACTGCCACAATAGTCAAAACAGCCTGGTACTGATATAACAACAGATACACAGATCAATGGGACAGAACTGAGAATTCAGACATAAATCCATCCACATACAAGCAGCTGATATTTGACAAAGGTCCAAAGTCAGTTAAATGGGTAAAAGACAGTCTCTTTAACAAAGGGTGCTGGCATAACTGGATATCCATCAGCAAAAAAATGAAACAAGACCCATACCTCATACTATGTACAAAAACTAACTCAAAATGGATCAAAGACCTAAATATAAAATCTAAAATGATAAAGATCATGGAAGAAAAAATAGGGACAATGCTAGGAGCCCTAATACACGGCATAAACAGTATACAAAACATTACTAATAATGCAGAAGAGAAACTAGATAACTGGGAGCTGCTAAAAATCAAACACTTATGCTCATCCAAAAACTTCAGCAAAAGAGTAAAAAGATTACCTACAGACTGGGAAAAAGTATTTAGCTATGACATTTCCAATCAGCGTCTGATCTCTAAAATCTATATGATACTGCAAAAACTCAACAACAAAAAGACAACCCAACTAAAAAAATGGGCAAAGGATATGAACAGGCACTTCACCAAAGAAGACATTCAGGCAGCTAACAGATACATGAGGAAATGCTCACAATCATTAGCCATTAGAGAAATGCAAATCAAAACTACAATGAGATACCATCTCACCTCAACAATGCTGGCATTAATCCAAAAAACACAAAATAATAAATATTGCAGAGGTTGTGGAGAGACTGGAAAACTTACACACCACTGGTGGGAATGTAAAATGGTACAACTACTTTGGAAATTGATTTGACACTTCCTTAAAAAGCTAGAAATAGAACTACCATATGATCCAGCAATCCTATTACTTGGAATATATCCTAAAGAAATAAGAGCCTTCACACAAACAGATATATGCATACCCATGTTCACTGCACAGCGCTGTTTACAATAGCAAATAGATGGAAGCAAACAAGGTGCCCATCAACAGAGGAATGGATAAGTAAATTATGGTATATTCGCATAATGGAATACTACGCAACAATTAAGAACAACTATGAATCTGTGAAACATCTCATACCATGGAGGGGCATTATGCTGAGTGAAAGTAGTTGCAAAAGGACAAATATTGTATGAGACCAGTATTATAAGAACTCTAGAAAAAGTTTAAACACAGAAGAAAATATTCTTTAATGGTTGTGGCGGGGGTGGGGGGAAGGAGAGTGGTATTCATTAATTAGATAGTACACTAGAACTATTTTAGGTGAAGGGGAAGACAACACACAATACAGGAGAGGTCAGCACTGGACTAAACCAAAAGCTAAGAAGTTTCCTCAATTCAACCGAATGCTTTGAAGGCCAGAGTAGCAGGGACAGGGGTTTGGGGACCATGGTTTCAGGTCAACTGGCATAACAAAATGTATTAAGAAAACATTTTGCATCCCACTTTGGTGAGAGGCGTCTAGTGTCTTAAACGCTAGCAAGCGGCCGTCTAAGATGCATTAATTGGTCTCAGCCCACCAGGAGCAAAGGAGAATGAAGAACACCAAAGACATAGGGTAAAGAGGACCCCAAGAAACAGAAAGGGCCACATAAAACAGAGACTCTGTCAACCTGAGACCGGAAGAACTAGATGATGCCTGGCTACCACCAATCACTGCCCTGACAGGAAACACAACAGAGAATCCCTGATGAAGCAGGAGAACAGTGGGATGCAGATCTCAAATTCTCGTTAAAAGACCAGGCTTAATGGTCTGACTGAAACTAGGGGGACCCTGTAGGTCATGGTCACAGTCCCCAGACCCTTTGTTAGCCCAAGATTGGAAATGTTCCCAAAGCCAACTCTCCAGATAGGGATTGGACTGGATATAAGATAGATAATGATACAGGTGAGGAGTGAGCATCTTGGCTCAAGTAGACACATGAGACTATGTGGGCAACTCCTGACTGGCGGCGAGATGAGAAGGAAGAGTGGGACAGGAGCTGGTTGAATGGACATGGGGAATACAGGGTGGAGACGAGGAGTGTGCAGTCTCATTAGGAGGAGAGTAGGTAGGGGTACACAGCAAGGTGTGTATAACTTTTTGTATGAGGCTGACTTGATTTGTAAATTTTCACGTAAAGCACAACAAATAAATAAATTTTAAAAAATAGGAAAAAAAATGGTGTGTGGGGAGAAATTTGACTTTACGGTGTCCCGCAGAACCATGGGGCCTATCCTCTTATTGAAGACTCTTCACTGTGGGGGTTCCACGTGTCTGCCCTCATTTGCCGTCTAAGTTTTTGAATGGCAAACAGCTGTTCAGGAGCAGTAAGGACTGCGTTGGGAACCTAAATCAAACAGGTCAAAGAGACTTCTGGAGGACAATCAAGGCAGAGAAGAACACACAGAATCTGTACTGGATTCAAGAAAGAGAAAATAGGCCCTCAAGAGATTCAGAGTGCTTGAAGTGGGCAGCAGAGCTCAGAAACTCGGATTCCTCAGGCAGTCCCTAAAGCTTCAAGTGCTTAGCATGCCCAGAGTCTCTTCTGGGAAAGGGAGCCCAGGCAGTTCTTTCTGCACAGTTGGTCCAATACCAGTTGACCTGGAGTCGATTTCGACACATAGGGAACCCATGTGTGCCAGAGTAGTACTGTGCCTCATAGGGGTTTCAAAGGCTGATATTTTGCCAAACCTTTTTTCCTGAGGCATCTCTGGGTGACCTCAAACTGCCAACCCACCTCTTTCACCTCCTCAAACCTTTTGGTACTATGTATGGTCGTTGGGGGAAACCCTGGTGGTATAGTGGTTAAGTGCTACGGCTCTTAACCAAGAGGTCAGCAGTTTGAATCCTCCAGGCGCTCCTTGGAAACTCTATGGGGCAGTTCTACTCTGTCCTAGAGGGTCGCTATGAGTCAGAATCGACTCAATGGCAGTGGGTTTTTTTATGGTCGTTGGGAAGCCGCAATCCTTTCCTCGCTATCCAAAACCTTCGCTTTAAATGACCTCTTCCCTCTCTTTCCCTAACTCAAACCTGGCCCCAGTTCCTCCGCAGTCTTCTTATGAGGAGGCCACGAAGGAGGCTGTCCCTCTCACCACCCAGCTCATATGCCCCTGAGCCTGGAAGTGGAGAATTCTTGTTCCCTCTTACAGCTTGCATTTCTCTTCCCTCCTCCTTCCAAGAGGCATTACCATCTCTTTGTTGCTTTCATCTGCTTCCTCATTACCAAAGACTTTAGCAGTTAGTTCATTATCCTTGTTTTTTCTTCTATTATTATTCCTGTTATCACTCTTAGCAACTTCAGGAATGACAAGGATGAACTAGCCAATACCTTGGCCTCTCAGTTTTTCAAACTCCTTATCCCCAATAAGATGTGCTCCTCCACTGAGCCTTGGACACCCACCCCCAGGTCACATCCTTGACCTTCTTGTCACCAAGAACTGCATCACCTTAGAAATCTCCACTTGAAGCTTCCTACTGTCCAGCTGCCGCCTCCCATCTTTGCTGCTAACCTACTTTGGTACTCCCACCCCAACAATCCTTCAGCTCCATCAGTTCTTCTTCAATCTATTGACCCTCTTCCATGTTCTCACTCTCAATCATGAACGCACGTCTCTCTTTATCCATCTCAGAATTCATGCTGTATCCGTATACCCTTCTAAACACCTTGTCTTCCTTGCCCCATTCTTCTTTCATTACAATTATCTGACTAATTAATCCCAGCCATCTGCCTCTTTGATGCTTGCACATAAGTAGCTGAACCATGCTGACTGGTCTCACTTTAAGATCATAGTCACCACTCTCAAATGGGTATTCAGCCAAGCTTCCCTGATGTGGTTATTTCCCACTCTCCAGAAAAACTTCCCTATACCTTCTAGTCTCTCCTCGAACCTTCTACTTCCATTCTTTTCCTTTCTGCCTCATCCTCCACTGATCACATCGCCTCATATTTCCTTCAAAAGTGACAGCAACTCTTCCATCTTCCCTTTCCCAGATCTATCAACCTACATGTATCTATAGACTTTCTCTCCCTTCCTTCCTGCTACAAAGGACGAAGCGTCCTTTCCTCAGTCAAAGGCCAAACCTCTAATTACGTACTACATCCCATGCCTCAGATTTTCTGCAAGATTTTCCCCCTCTTCGCTATATCATCAATGCCTCCCTCTCTACTGGGTTATTCTTATCAGCATGCAAACGTCCTCTGTATCTCCTGAGACTTCTGGGGGGTAGACAGTACAGAGAAGTGGCTGGTCCCAGGTCACATGGGCACCTGGCTGAGGCCCAGGATGGTACCACCAGCTGTGCTGCCTCTTCCTATTTTTCAAGCATTGGAAGGAGCCACTGCTGGTCCTTCAAAACATCCTTGACCCTCCCTCCAGAGGCAGAGATCAATTGTCTTTGTTCCTGGGGTTCAAATCATTTCTGTTGCCAGACATCTGTTCCCAGGGGCTAGGAAGAGAGAGCCTGGTTCTGTCACAGGCTCAGTCAGAAGTCTGGAGAACTGCAGAGATGAGTAGGAGGACCATGCTGAGCCTGAGAGCTAGATTCTCGAGAGAAGGTGTGAAATTAGTCAAGCCAAGCTTTTTGTGAGATGACTCTTGCTGCAGCTCTAAGCTGCACGGAACCTGAGAAGTGAGGAAACACCTCCATAATTTAGGACAGGAAGCCTTGAAGTCATGTAGTGCATTGGCAAGACTGAAGGATTCATAGACAGACACAGGTTCCAATACCACCTCGAACCTTCCTGCCTGGGTGACTTAACCTAGTTACATAATCTGACTCTCGGTGTTTTAGTCTCCTATGGCAGCTGTGATGAAATACCACAAACTTGGTGGATTACAAGAACAGATATTTATTGTCTCCCAGCTCTGGGGGCTAGGAGTCCAAATCAATGTATTGGCTGAGCCATGCTCCCTCCAAAGTCTCCAGGGTAAGATTCTTCCTTCTTTCTCCTAGTTTCTGGTAGCCCTATGAGTTCCTTGGCTTACAGATGCGTCTTCAGATGGCTGTCCTTCCTCTGTCTGTGTCTCTCCGATTTTATAAGGACACTGGTCATACTGGATTAGGAGCCATCCTACTTTGTTGACCTCCTGGTAACTTAACTGATAACATCTTCAAAAACTCTATTTTCAAACAGGTCGCTGTCTTGGTTATCTAGTGCTGCTATAACAGGAATACTACTAGTAAATGGCTTTAACGGAAATTTATTTTCTCACAGTTTAGATGGTTAGAAGCCCGAATTCAGGGCACCTGCTCTAGGGGAAGTCTTTCTATGTCAGCTCTGGGGAAATGTTTTTTTCTTGGTTCCTTGGCGATCTTCATGTGGTGTGGCATCTATCTTCCCCCACCTCTACTTTCTTGCTTAATCTGCTCCTTTTATATCTCAAATAAGACTGACTCAAGACACACCCTACACTGATACTCTCGTTAACATTACAAAGAAAACCCATTCCAAAATGGGATTATAACCACAAGTATACAAAAAGCCAAACCCACTGCCATCAAGTCTATTCTGATTCATAGCCACCCTTTACGACAGAGCAGAATTGTCCCATAGGGTTTCCAAGGAGCAGCTGGTGGATTTGAACTGCCCACCTTTTGGTTAGCAGCCAAACGTTTAACCACTGAGCCACCAGGGCTCCAACCACAAGTATAGGGGTTAGGATTTACAACACATATTTTTTAGGGACAAAATTCAATCCACAACAGCTACCTTTACAGATTCTCCTGTTTAAGCTTCAACTTGTCTTTTCGGAGGACACAATTCAATCCATAACATTCAGTTTGTTCATCTGATAGCCACTTCAGAGAGAATTCTGCAGTGAGAATGACATGACATCACATGTGTCACACTCTGGGCACATAGTGAACACTCAGTACAGTTTACTTCTATCTCCCTTCTTGGCCTAACTGGATTACCCCGGAAATTGTGGGTGTATATAGACTGGGCTGTAGGTCTCTACATTGACACCTTGAAAGGCCATTTTGCTAATTCCCCATCTCCTACCAGAATGCCTCCTGCCTTAGCAGAGAGAGGCCATTTCTCCCACATTGACCCTTCCTACTGCCCACCACAGAGGCCCTGGGTGGTGCAAATGGTCTACATGCTCGGCTACTAACTGGAGGTTGGAGGAGTCCATGCCAGGGGCACCTTGGAAGAAAGACCTGATGATCTACTTTTGGAAAATCAGCCATTGAAAACCGTATGAGCACAGTTCTACTTTGACACATATGAGGTGACCCTGAGTCAAAAGTGACTTGATACCACTGTGGAGTTTTGGATGGGGAATGCCCTTACTAAGCTCCATGTTCACAATAGGTAAACCAGAGACCTCAGGGAATTAAGGGAAATGATACAATAGCAAACTATTATTAGACTAAATGAATGATTTTTTTAATTTACTGTGCTTTAGTGAAAATTTACAGCTCAAGTTAATTCATCATACAAAAACCCATAAACACACTGCTATGTAACCCTAGTTGCAATCCCCACAATGTGATAGCACACCGCCCCACTGCCACCCTGGGTTTCCTGCATCCATTCAATCAGCTCCTGTTCCTTTCTGCCCTCTCATCCTGCCTCCCGACAGGAGCTGCCCATTTAGTCTTGTGTGTCTGCTTGAACTAAGAAGCACACACTTCACGAGTATTATTTTATGTTTTGTAGTTCAGTCTAATCTTTGTCTAGAAATGTTGGCTTCGGGAATGGTTTTAGCTCTGGATTAACAGAGAATCTGGGGGCCGTGTCTTTCAGGGGTTCCTCTAGTTTCAGTCAGACCATAAAGTCTGGCCTTTTTATGTGAATTTGAGTTCTGCATCACACTTTCTCCTGCCTTGCCAGTGATTCTCTGTTGTGTTCCCTGTCAGGGCGGTCATTGGTGGTATCTGGGCACCATCTAGTTCTTCTGGTCGCAGGCTGATGGCGTCTCTGGTTTACGTGGCCCTTTTGTCTCTTGGGCTAATATTTTCCTTGTGTCTTTGGTGTTCTTCACTCTCCTTTGCTCCAGGAGGGTTGGGACCAATAGATGCATCTTAGATGGCTGCTCGCAAGTTTTAAGACACCAGATGCCACTCACCAAAGTGGGATGCAGAACATTTTCTTAATAAACTTTGTTATGCCAATTGACCTAGATGTCCCCCAAAACCATGCTTCCCAGACCCCCGCCCCTGCTACTCTGTCCCTCAAAGTGTTTGGTTGTATTCAGGAAACTTCTTAGCTTTTGGTTTAGTCCAGTTGTCCTGACTTCCCCAGTGTGTTGTCCTGCCCTTCACCTAAGATAATTCTTGTCTACTACCTAGTTACTGAATTCCCCTCTCCATCTCTCCCCACCCTCATGACCATCAAAGAATATTTTCTTGTGTTTAAACCTTTTCTTGAGTTCTTACAATAGTGGTCTCATACAGTGTTTGTCCTTTTGCAGCTGACTTTTTTAATTTCACTCAGCATAATACCTTCCAGATTCATCCATGTTGTGAGATGTTTTGCAGATTCATCATTGTTCTTTATTGTTACATATTATTCCATTGTATGTATATACCATAATTTGTTAATCCATTTGTCTGTTGATGGGCACCTAAGTTGTTTCCATCTTTCTGCTATTGTGAACAGTGCTGCAATGAACAGGGGTGTGCATGTATCTATTCGTGTGACAGCTCTTATTTCTCTAGGATATATTCCAAGGAGTGGGATAGGTAGATAGTACAGTATTTCTATTTCTAACTTTTTAAGGAAGCACCAAATCTATTTCCAAAGTGGTTGTATCATTTTATATTTCCACCAGCAGTGTGTAACTGTTCTTGCCTCCACAACCTCACCAACATTTATTATTTTGTGTTTTTTGGATTAATGCTAACCTTGTTGGGGTGAGGTGGTGTCTTATTGTAGTTTCGATTTGTGTCTCTCTAATAGCTAATGATTGTGAGCATTTTCTCATTCATCTGTTAGCTGCCTGAATGTCTTCTTTGGTGAAGTGCCTGTTCATATCCTTTGCCCATTTTTTAATTGGGTTATTTGTCTTTTTGTTGTTGAGGTTTTGCAGTATCATGTAGATTTTAAAGATTAGGCCTCGATCAGATATGTCATAGCCAAAATTTTTTTCCCGGTCTGTAGGTTGTCTTTTTAGTCTTTTGGTGAAGTCTTTTGATGAGCATAAATGTTTGATTTTTAGAAGCTCCCAGTTATCTAGTTTCTCTCCTGGCATTTGTGCATTGTTAGTTATGTTTTGTATTCTGTTTATGCCATGTATTAGGTCTCCGACAGGTCCCTATTTTTTCTTGCATGATCTTTATCATTTTAGATTTTATATTTAGGTCTTTGATCCATTTTTAGTTTTTGTACGTGGTGTGAGGTATGGATCTTGTTTCATTTTTTTCACAGATGGATATCCAGTTATGCCAGCACCATTTGTTATACAGACTGTGTTTTCCCCATTTAATGGACTTTGGGCCTTTGTCAAATATTATCTGCTCATAGGTGCATGAATTTATGTCTGGATTCTCAATTCTGTTCCATTGGTCTGTGACTGTTGTTGTACCAGTACCAGGCTGTTTTGACTACTGCAGTGGTATAATAGGTTCTAAAATCAGGTAGTGTGAGGCCTCTCACTTTGTTCTTCTTCTTCAGTAATGCTTTACTTATCCAGGGCCTCTTCCATTTCCATCTGAAGTTGGGATTTGTTTCTCCATCTCATTAAAAAATGTTGTTGGAATTTGGATTGGGATAGCATTGTACCTGTAGATCACTTTGGGTATAATTGACATTTTCACAATGTTGAGTCTTCCTCTCCATGAGTAAGGTATGTTTTTCCACTTATGTAAGGTCTCTTTTGGTTTCTTGCAGTAGTGTCTTATAGTTTTGTTTATAGGTCTTTTACATCTTTGGTTAGATTTATTCCTGTGTATTTTATCTTCTTGGGGGCTATTGTAAATGGTATCGATTTGGTGATTTCCTCTTCAATGTTCTCTTTGTTGGTGTAAAGGAATCCAACTGATTTTTGTATGTCTATTTTGCATCCTGATACTTTGCTGAAATCTTCTATTAGTTCCAGTAGTTTTCTTGTAGATTCTTGGGGGTTTTTTGTGTATAAGATCACATCGTCTGCAAATAGGAATACTTTTACTTCTTCCTTACCAATTTGGATGTCCTTTATTTCTTTTTCTTGCCTTATTGCTCCAGCTAGGACCTCCAGCACAATGTTGAATAAGAGTGGTGATAAAGGGTATCCTTGTCTGATCCCCATTCTCAAGGGGAATGCTTTCAGACTCTCCCCATTTAGGATGATGTTGGCTGTTGGCTTTGTATAAATGGCCTTTATTCTGTTGAGGAATTTTCCTTCTATTTCTATTTTGCTGAAAGTTTTTATCATGAATGTGTGTTGGACTTTGTCAAATGCCTTTTCTCGTCAATTGATAAGATCATGTGGTTTTTTTTTTGTTTTATTTATGTGATGGATAACATTTACTGTTTTTCTGATATTGAACCATCTCTGCATACCTGGTACAAATCCCACTTGGTCATGGTGAATTTTTTTTTTTTTTTGATATGTTGTTGAATTCTATTGGCTTGAATTTTGTTGAGGATTTTTGTATCTACGTTCATGAGGGATATTTGTCTGTAATTTTCTTTTTTTGTGGTGTCTTTACCTGGTTTTGATATCAGGGTTATGCTGGCTTTATAGAATGAGTTCAGGAGTATTCCATCCTCTTCTGTGCTCTGAAATACCTTTAGTAGTAGTGGTGTTAACTCTTCTCTGAAAGTTTGGTAGAATTCTCCAGTGAAGCCGTCAGGGCCAGGGCTTTTTTGTTGTTGTTGTTGGGAGTTTTTTAATTACCTCTTCTTACTTTTGTTATAGGTTTATTTTTTTTTCTACCTCTGTGTTAGTTTAGGTAGGTAGTGTGTTTCTAGAAATGTGTCCATTTCCTCTAGGTTTTCAAATTTGTTGGAGTACAATTTTTCATAGTATTCTCTTATAATTCCTTTAATTTCAGTTGAGTCTGTTGTGATAACACCCATCTCATTTCTTATTTGGGTTATTTGCTTCCGCTCTTATTTTTCTTTTGTCAGTTTGGCCAATAGTTCATCAATTTTGTTGATCTTTTCAAAGAACCATTTTTTGGTCTTATTAACTCAATTGTTTTTCTAGTCTCTATTTCATTTATTTCTGGTCTAATTTTTAATATTTCCTTTCTTCTGGTGCCTGCAGGCTTCTTTTACTGCTCTCTTTCTATTTGCTTGAGTTGTAGGGTTAATGTTCTGATTTTTGCCCTTTCTTCTTTTGGGGTGTGTGCATTTAGTGCTATAAATTGACCTCTAAGCACTGCTTTTGCTGTGTCCCAGAGGTTCTGGTAGGATGTTTTCATTTTCATTTGTTTCTGTGAGTTTCTTCATTTCATCCTTGATTTCTTCTATAACCCAGTAATTTTTGAACAAGGTGTTGTTTAGTTTCCATGTATTTGATTTTTTTCTTCCTTGCTTTTTCTGTTATTGATTTCTATTTTTATGGCTTTATGGTTGGGGATGGTCAGAAAAGACGCCTTTTAATATTTCAGTGTTTTGAATTCTGTTAAGGCCTGCTTTGTGGCCTAATATGTGGTCTATTCTGGAGAATGTTCTATGTGCATTGGAAAAGAAAGTATACTTGGCTGCTGTTGGGTGGAGTGTTCTGTATATGTCTATAAGATCAAGTTGGTTGATTCTGGCATTTAGATCTTGTGTCTTTATCAAGCTTCTTTCTGGATGTCACATCCTTCACCAAAAATGGTGTGTTGAAGTCTCCTACTATTTTTGTGTAGTTAGTTGTCTGTTTCTCTTTTCAAGGCTGTTAGAGTTTATGTATTCTGAAGCCCTGTTGTTGGGTGGTTAAGTATTTATTATGGCTATGACTTTCTGGTGTATTGACCCTTTAATCATTATATAGTGTCCTTCCTCATCCTTTGTGGTGGATTTTGCTTTAAAGTCTATTTTGTCAGAGATTAATATTGCCACTCCTGCTCTTTTTTGATTGCTATTTGCTTGACTTTTTTTTCCATCCTTTGAGCTTTAGTTTGTGTCTTTGAGTCTAAAGTGTGTCTCTTGTAGGCAGCATATAGACAGATCATGCTTTTTTAAATCCATTCTTCCATTCTGTTTTTTTATTGGTGCATTTAGTTCATTTACATTCAGTGCGATTATTGATAGGTATGAGTTTAGTGCTATCATTTTGAGGTCTTTGTGCGTGCGTGTGTTGTTGACAGTTTCTTTGTTCCACCACTTGATTTTCTGTGCTGAGTTGTTTCTCTTTATATATTTTGTCTTTTTCATTGTTGTTGATTTTGTATTTGCCGAGTCTTTTTGTTCTTCTTTTTTATTTTGGTATGGACTGTTAACTTCCTTTGTGGTTACCTTAATATTTACCTCTATTTTTCTAAATTTAAACCAATCTTTTATTTCTTGATATCGGCTTGACTTTCTCTCCATATGAAAATTCTATGACTACATTATTTAGTCCCTCTTTTTTGTTTTAATGTTTTCATCTTTTACATATTGACATCTCTGTTTCCCTATTTTCAATGTTTTAGCTTTTACTTATTTTTGTGACTTCCATACCTGGGTTGTTATCTGGTTATTATATCCTGTGTTCTAGTCTTGGGTTGTCATCTGATGTTACTGATTTTCTAACCAGAGGACTCCCTTTAGTATTTTTTTAAATTTTGGCTTGGTTTTTTACAAATTCCCTTCTGTTTATCTGGAAATATCCTAATTTTGCCATCGTACTTGAGAGACAGTTTTGCTGGATATATGATTCTTGGCTGGCAATTTTTTTCCTTCAAGGCTTTATATATGTCATCCCATTGCCTTCTTGCCTACACGGTTTCTGCTGAGCAGTCAGAGCTTAGTCTTATTGACTCTCCTTTGCAGATGACTTTTCATTTATCCTGAGCTACTGTTAAAATTCTGTCTTTATCTTTGGCTTTGGTGAGTTTGATTATAATATGTCTTGGTGACTTTCTTTTGGGATCTACCCTGTGTGGGGTTTTGCTGAGATTCTTGGATAGATATCTTCTCGTCTTTCACAGTATCAGGGAAGTTTTCTGCCAACAAATCTTCAACAATTCTCTCTGTATTTTCTGTTATTATCCACTGTTCTGGTTCTCTAATCACTCATAGGTTATTCCTCTTGATAGAGTCCCACATAATTCTTAGGGTTTCTTCATTTTTTTTTAAATTCTTTTATCTGATTTTTCCTCAAAAAAGTTGGTGCCAACTACTTTCTGTTCAATCTCACTAATTCTGACTTCCATTACCTCAGTTCTGCTCCTATGACTTTCTGTTGTCTAATTCTGTGAAATTTTGTTAATCCTTTGGATTTCTGCTTGCTATCTCTGTATGGATTCTTGCAGCCTGTTATATTTGTCATTATGCTTTTGTATAATCTTCTTAAATTCCTCTGTTGCTTTGTCTGAGTGTTCCTTGGCTTGGTCTGCATTTTGCCTGATCTCCTTCCTAATCTCTTGAAGAGCTCTGTATATTAATAATTCCAAGAATTTATCTTCCTCTGGGAGGTTTCTAGGTTCTTTGTTTTGGTCACTTGCTGACGCCACCATGGTCTGCCTCTTTATTTGATTTGATATTGACTGTTTTCTCTGAGCCATCAATAAGTTATTATATTTATTTTATGTTTGCTTACTGTGTCCTAGCTTCTTGTTTTGTTTTGATATGCCCAAATAGGCTAGTCATGTGAGCTACTTTGACTGGAGTTAGAGCTGTTACTAGGTATGTGAGCCCAGCAGTCCATTTACTTTTCTTGCGTGGATTGAGTTCAGGTGTCCAGATTGTTGGTCACTGTGTGTGTGGTACAGGCTCTCACCTACAGTCCTAGACTGGCAGGGCTACTTAAAGGTGATTGGAGTAGGCACATATATCTGGCTGTAGTAGGGGGCTATGTGCTGAGCAAGGTAGGGGCCTGACGGCTGCCCCTGAGTACCTGGGTGGAAGGCATGTCCCTATTCCCTAGAGCACATAGGTGGGTGGGTTTTGCAGCCGGACTTTGGGCACCCAGTGCTGTTGGCTGTAAGGACTGGGAGGCACCACTTATCCTCGGGCTTCTGCCATGGGTGGCTAGGTGGAGTGGGTGGGGCCACCAGGCCTCAGGCCCCTGATGTGGGTAGGTAAGGACCCTGCTTAATGGGTAGGGCAGTGTCAAATGTCACAAATCCGCCACTCCCCGTTAGCTGCTGCAGTTGAAAATAGGCTGTTGTACTATGCTAATGAGGGCCTATGCTGTTGAAATGGGCCCACACAGGTCTAGGCAGGGGTGAAAGGCATTCAAAGTCCACGGACCCCTTATGCCTGTGCCTAGGTAAAGGGACTGTGCCTGCCCTGAGTTTCCGGCTTAGGGGAGCTGGCAAATTATTTTTTCCTGTTTGTTAATTTGTTCCCTCTCCAAAGCCAGAAGAATGACTTGGGGCGCATGATGGGTCCTACTTCTGGCCCACGAGGTGCAGCAATAGCTGAAACTGGTCACTGAAGCCGGACCAGGACCACAGCAGAACAGGGAGGGGGTGGGTGAATGGGGGAGAGGTACTCCCCAGAGGGGAAAGGGTTTTCTTAATCCCCAGAGGTACGTCAGATGCTTGCACTTAACTTTAGCAGATTCAGTGCTGCTTCTCCCTGGTTCTGGAGGCTTGTGCAGACTCTCCATTGCTTGATTTCTCCTGTTGTGGAAAACATGTCTGGAGCTCTACTGCTTGCCTCAGCCCTTGTGGGCTGGTCGATCCAGCCTGGAGTGTACCATCCAGGTCAGGTCCAGCAAATTCTTGCTGCTTCTGAACCTTCTCTCTCTCCCCCTGCCACTCAGTCTGACTCAACTTTGTCTTTGATGTTCAGGGCTCCTAGATTGTCATATATAATTGATTTACTTGTTTTTTTCAGGTCTTTGCTGTAAGAGGGACCACAGGAAGAGTCTGACTACAGTGCCATCTTGGCCCTGCCTCCCACAAATGATTTCTTTAATAAGAATCAGCACAAAGCTGGTTCCTATAAGGTGGAGGTTAAAGGTGTCCCAAATGTTCAACTTCTCCTAGCTGCTGTACCCCTCAATCATCTCTAACCCCAATTATCCCCCCCCGCCCCACACCCAGTAGTGTTCCTCCCATCTTTGGGTTCAGTAATTCACTGGAACATCCCACAGAACTTACAAAGTGTACTTACAGTTATGTGGTTTATTGGGGAAGTAACAGGTTACAGAAGTAGCCCTGGTGGTGCAGTGGTTAAGAGCTCAGCTGCTATCCAAAAGGTCAGTAGTACGAACCCACCAGCTGCTCTGCAGGAGAAAGATGTGGTGGTCTGCTTCTGTAAAAATTACAGCCTTGGGAACCCTATGGGGCAGTTCTACTGTGTCCTATAGGGCCACTATGAGTCAAAATTGACTCAATAGCAATGGGTTTTGGTTAATGGGTTATAAACCAGGATCAGGATCAACTTGGAAATAACAGGAACAACTCAGGAGACAGTTTGTCAAACAGGACTACTTCCAACCAAGAAAACTCTCAGCTCCTAGTCCACATTGCCCACAGGCAGGCCCTCCACTCAGGCCTACAGCTGCCAGGCCCTGCTCAGGCCTCCTGCCACCAGGCTCTGCCTTCTTTTGGCTGCTTCTCAACCATCTTGTGCTATTTCTTGCCATCTTCAGTGTTACAGCTCCTTCTCTGTGTGTGTGTCTCTCTCTCTAAAACCTTTGTTGGGTAAGCTGCTTCTTAACAATTTCAAGGCACGCCCCCGACCAACAAGACCATGAACTAACCAATCTTCTCAGCAGACCAAAAGTCACCCACTTTGCATAGTGATTGACCAATCCCCACAAGGGTCTTACATACCTTATTTGCATAGTAAACTAACCAACCTCTTGCAAGATTGTGGCCTAGCCAGTAATTTTTGGCAGAATTATAAACCCAAGGCCAGAAAGGCCATATAATAAGAGAAATCCATTGTGCCACAGAGATGGTCAAAAGTCCTTTAGTCTGCATCACTCTTTTTGTAGGACATAAAAATGACTTGTTTGCAGTCACCCAGCTAGTTAAGTTGCAGAGCTAGGTGAGAAGCCGTCTCCTGACTCTTGAGCCTTGGCCAAGACTTGTAACACCTTCAGAAGTCCATCAGCAAGATTAGGCTATTCCCAGAGGGCACAACCATTATCTTTCTATAATCAAAGTCTTCCATGGACTGTATCATGACTGTGGAGGTTGATACAAAGAGTTAATTTACTGGATGTAATTTTTAAAAGGGGACAAAAAAACCTTCCATGTAGATTACCTTAATCACAAGAGACTTTTAGGACTTCGTTTTCCCATTAAATAAAATATTTGGGTTCTTTTGGCTTCTTTTCCATAAAACCAGATTAAAAAAAAAAAAAAAAAAAGTTCTCTCTTTCTACCTTGCGATATTTTTGCCAATCTTTTCCATCATCCCATAACCTGAGAGGTGCAGAGGTAGCTGTTATCAGCTCCTTTCTATTAGGGGTGTCAAAGTCATGCAGGTTCAAATCCTAGCTCTGCCATTTACCACCTGTGTGAGCTTGGGCAGGTTACTTGACCTCTCTGAGCCTCACCTTCCTCAAATTTCCATAAGCATGATTGTAATACCTTCCTCACTAGGCTGTTGTAGGTACTGAGTTTTATACAGCATTTCTCAAACTTCCCTGCTGATGAGAATTCCCTAGGGTACTTGTTAAAAATTGGTTTGTGGGCCCCAATCCAGAGCTACTGAAC
This sequence comes from Loxodonta africana, assembly GCF_030014295.1. Lineage (NCBI taxonomy): Eukaryota > Metazoa > Chordata > Mammalia > Proboscidea > Elephantidae > Loxodonta > Loxodonta africana. The sequence goes on along the minus strand of NC_087354.1, from coordinate 47,109,784 downwards.
CAGAATTCCCAGGGGCAAGGCCTGGCAGTCTGACAAGCTCTGTGGAGTCTTATCAGGGAAGTTTGGGAAACACTATGTTGATTTCTGTAAAGCATTTATTGTTGTGTCTGGCACTAAACAGCTAATACCTATACGTTCTCAGTCTTTGAAATGGGAATGACTAACCAGATAGGGCTATAACAAGAAACAAGCAAAATCATTTACACTGCCCGGAAAATAGGAAGTCCTAAGTATATGTTCATTACCTTACTTCAATTGCATTAGGATTTTTCAGGCTGAAATGGAATTATCCAGAGGCCAGCTCCCTCCCTGTTTCCTGTCTCTGCTTTCTCCTGTGCTGGCTTCAATCTCGGGTAGTTTCTCACCAGTCTGCCTTCACAACTCCAGGCCTACATCCTCCCAGCCCAGCACCCCCAACAGGAAGAGTTCTCATTTTCCACATCCCTGGGACCAAGCCTCATTGGAGCAATTTAGATCCCAGACTTATCCTTATACCAGTCACTATGGCCAGAGTTTGGAATACATTGCTTGGCCAGGCCAGCTTGGGTCACCTGCTTATCCCAGAAGTCAGTCCCATCTGACCTTCATGGATAGAGAATTATCCCTACCTTCAGGAAACCCCGGTGGAGTAGTGGTTAAGAGCTACAGCTGCTTACCAAAAGGTTGGCAGTTCGAATCTGGCAGATGCTCCTTGCAAACTCTATGGGGCAGTTCTACCCTGTCCTACAGGGTCGCTGTGAGTCAGAATTGACTTGACGGCAGAGGGTTTTTTTTTGGGGGGGTGCAGTAGTCCTTTAGACGGTCCCGTTATGTAGTTGCTAAACCAAGAGAAACTGAAGCTCGGCAGGCAACCCCACAGATATCCCCTGCATTTGCTCCCTAATCCCAGTCAGTTAGCAGTCTCTGATGCCCCATCTGGTTTGAATCCTGCCCCAGTCTCTCCTCTGCTGGCATATTCACGGCTGGCCATGAAGGCCTGCATCAGATTGATCCAGTCTCAGACCCATCCCTGTCTGTCCACCCATCTCCAGCCCTGTCTTTGGCCTTGTTCACCTCTATGCCCAGTCTGCCACCGGGGCCTGTTCAAGGGCTGGCCCAGGGGCTCACGGCCGCCATCGTCCAAAGCTGCTTATGAGGGACCCACTGTGGGAATTCTTCCAACCATGAACAATGAGTTTCTGGAGCAGGATAAAAACAACCTTTGCAAGTCAGCAAATGAGACAAACTGAATTGCTCATCCCCCTTCCTCGCCTGCCTGGCACTTGGAACACAATGGATAAGAACAAGGTCTCTGGCATCAGAAAGACCTAAGCTTGAGGCCTAACTGCCACTTACTAGCTGGGCTAATTGTCTCACCCCTCTGAGTCTCTCAACCTGTGAGCGCCCTGTAAGATTAAAGGAAGCAGGTGATGGATACAAAGTATACGGTACATAGCAACAACACATAACCTCAAATCTTCTTGATTATCATTCTCTAGGCTCTGGTCTGCACTGAGACATGCACACTCCTGCACAGACACTATCACCGTGAGTATTAACAACCCACCCGCTGCCATCGAGTTGATTCCAACTCATAGCTACCCCATAGCCTTTCCAAGGCTGTAAATCTCTACCGAAGCAGACTGCCATATCTTTCTCCTGTGGAGCTGCTGGTGGTTTCGAACTGCTAACTTTTTGGTTAGCAATCGATGGCTTTAACCACTGCACCACCAGGGATACTTATATTAACATATAATGCATTCTAAAACCATACGAAACTCAGATGGGCCATGGCACTCACTACGCTGTCCACCCGGGCTTACGGTGTCCTTCCCGGAAGCTACACTCCACTGTGGATCTTCTCTCTCACAACACCTGGCTCCCCCAGCCACACAGAACAGCAGCGGGAGATATGATGGAGAAGCCCAGGAATGGGGCGGATTACCCAGTAAGCAAGGTACACATGGGCTTAATATTGTTTACTTACTAACCTGTAGTGCACAATTACCTAGTGAGGAAGGTGTTATGATCTTTGACGTGGCGAAACAGGTAACATTGTACACTAGATTAGTAAGCATACATAAACCTGCACATACCGGGCTTACTGGGAAATCCATCCCTGCCTGGGCTCCAGGATTGTCTGCCACCATCTTGCTGTGTGACCTTGGGGACCTCAGCTGCCCTCTCTGGGCTTTGGTTTCCTCCTTTATCAAATGAGAGGGTTGGACCAGGGGATTTCTAAGGGCTCCTCCCTTACAAAGGTCTCATGACATTTGCTCAGTGCTGAAATCTTCCTCACCTGAGGTGTGATGGTCAAGGGGAGAAGTTGCTTCAACACAGCTGGCTCACACAAGGGGAAGGGGTCACAGATCCAGAAAGCCTGGGCAGGAAGCAGAAGAGTGGAGACACTCTCATATAGGGCTAAGAGGGAAGGCGCTGGGATCACACACACCTCATTTGAACCCTGACATTGCTTGTCTTTCTGGATGTATGAACTTGGGTCGATCACTCTGTGATCCACTGTGTAACAAGGATCACGCTGTCTACATCCAGTGGCTGTGAGGATTCAATCGGATGAATGAGATGCTGTATATAGTTAACGTGCCTCGTACACACGAAAAGCTCCACAAATGTTGGCTTACTTTTACTCCTCCCTCTCTCTCTGGTTGAGCATCCTCTTCCTCCTTGCCATCCATGACTAACCTCTATGAAGCAGAAATGACAGTCCTGGCTCCACCTCTTACTTGACTTCCAAGTGATCCAACCTCCATTTTCTTCATCTGTAAAACAGGCAAAATAAAATCTTCCTCAAGGGTTGCTGAGTGCCTAACATGATTTGTACATAAAAAGACTTCTTTATCTTCATCCACTTTACCTTTCATTTTATAGCATTTCCTAATTGATGAGTCCATCAATCGCTCAAGTCCCCTTGGAGGGCCATGGAGGCCAGGTCAGTCTCTCAATTTTAGCCTTGCCTATTTGATCTTCATAGCCCCAGTGCTACAGCATCTGGCTCAGGGGAGGCCACTTCCCCACATCCTGCGCCCAAAGCCAGAAGTTGCCAACCCCAAAGAAAAGGCAAGTGGATGCCAGGGTACCAACTAGGAGGGTGGGTCTTCTCTGGTTACCACCTCATACTGCTGGAATCACATTGGCTCACCATGGGGTTCAAAGCTGTAAGATGAATATATGTGTGCATGTATAAAACCCCACAGTAAATTGATATATCCCTTCCGGAAAACATAACAGAGCCTTGCATATAAGACTTACAGACTTTATAAACCTATGGTTCATTCTCTGCCCTTTGGTTGGAATATTTAGTCCATTTACATTCACTGTAATTAGAAGTAACTTACTTCTGCCATTTTTTGTCTTAAGCCTTGTCTTTGTCCTTTACTATTGCTTGCTTTTGTGTTTTGTTGGTTTATTTTACTGAGCCATTTTGGTTCCCATCTCATTCCTTTTTGTTTATATTTTTTAGGTATTTTCTTAGCAGTTACTATGAATATTTCATTTAACAGCTTATAACAACCTGGGTACCAACTAAACTTCAGTAACATACAAGAAGTTTTATACCTGTAGTATTCTTGTTATCACTAATTACGTCTTTATATTTCATGTGCCCTGTAACAATTTTATGCTTGCTTTTTATACATTTGTTATTAAAAAGCATGAAGGATGAAGCAATTTAACCTTTGGTCCAAGGACTCGAAGAGTTTGTACTAAGAGACCTATAGAAAGTGTGAGCAATTACTTATGTAGCAAAATGTCCGGTATAGTGGCAAGATGGAAATAACCCCAACATCTTACCATTTGATTAGAATTAAGCAAATCAGAATATAGTTGATAACTATGTAGCCAGTTAATATAAATAGAAAACTATTTAGAGTTAGACATGTCATCATCTGTTAAGTAAAAAAGGAACAAGATACTACATATACATCTGTTTATGAACTCGTTTTAGATATTCCTAGTTTTCAAGCATATATTCTTTTTCAGTCTGAAAAACAAAATGGAGGATATTCAAAAGGAAGTTCTAAGGGTGGCCCATATTTCACCAAGTTCTTGGTGTTTTTTTGTAAATGAGCCTTTTTTGCAGACAGCATACCACTGAGCCTGGCTTTGAGACCAGAGGTATTCAAATGTATTGTCAGGTTGCACACTTTATAGGAAAAGCTAGTTTATCAGGTAACCAAACTAAAGCCCCCCTTGCTCCCACCCAGCTATCTACCAATTTACCTGGACTGTATCTTAGAAAATCAGTGGCCTGTTGGACTCAAAGAAGTCATCCCCAAAAAAATTGTATAAAAAGATTTATTGAAATTTATCAATGACAAACAGACATAGAACTCAAAGTTTGGCTCCTCTGAGGGGGAGAAGAATGGGTGCAGATGTTCTTTTTTACAGGTGAAACACGGGCTAGGAAATAACACATCACTTCTAAAGCAATCCGGAAGAGGGACATGAAAGCCAACCTGTACATTCACTAGGAATTTGCAGTCATTTCAGATTTTCACTAGGTAAGAAAATACAATTTTGCATTAGTTTTTCCGTGCTCGGGTGTATGAAAAAAGAAAAACAAAAACAAAAACCCAGCCGACATGCAGCAATGTCTCCTGCGCTTAGTTAGGCCTGTAAAAATGTTCTAAGCACAGAAGTCCATGTGGAAGAATTCTCTTGTCATTTTGTAAAACAAAGCGTTCTAGTAGTTTACAAACCAAGATAGGGCAAGCTCTTTTTTTTTTTTTCCTTTTAAAGAGGTTCAAGTTTGAGGGTTTGCTTCTTCTCTTTTAATTGTAGTCATGAAATTCATCTTACTTATAACTTGTCAGCCTGCGGTTTTCAGCTCTTTGCTGAAACATCAGTGTAATATCAGAGTTCTCTTCGTAGAGCGAAGCCCACTACCATCTGAGAAGGGGGGAGGGGAGGAGAGACGGGGAATATCCCCAAACCAGTGCCAAAATACGCCTTTAGGTTACTATTTACAAACCCGGGCGTCCGATGCCTTTAGCAGGCCCAAGAAATGTGGAAGTCATGTGATCCAGAACAAGACTTAAGATACAGCTGGTGCTCAGCCTTTCCCGGGCTTCAATTAGTAACCAACAGAGGCCAGCCACAGGCTTCCAACCAACTCAAGAGATACGGGAAATAGCAGGAAATATAAGAGACCTCCAAACCATCCTCTTTGCGAGTAAGGAACAAATGCTCACTCTGTGTGTCCTCAGCTATTGCATTACAGGGACTGAACCAGACACAAAGAAAAAGTAGGGGGAGAAAAATAAAGAGTGGCAGTAAAAATAGTATTTTATTCCACCCCCTCCCACCCTCCCTCCCCCCGGGACCCCCAGTACACTTTTCCCCTCTCGTTCCCACAGCAACATTACAATCAGAAAAAAATAAGTTTCGGGGAGGGGGGGCAGGATTGGGAGGTGGGGGTACGGGTAAAAACAGTCAGATCACAATAGGAATTTTTCAAAATAGGTTATTCCGCTCAGTCCTCGTCCTCGCCCTCATCTTCAGGTTCCCGTTTTCGCTTCTGACCCCTTTCTTCTTCTGGAAGAATAAGGAAAAGGCATTCAGATTAAACATGGATCTTGTCTCTTTAACATCACCTACCCACAGAGAACCAGGGGACCACACATCTAGGAAGCTTCCTAACCCAAGGCCTATCGTCCCTGGCAAACTAAGGCAGGCTATCTGCAGAGCCAGGGAGGCACCTGGGGCCTCAGGTTGGAGGCAGTGTTCCACCCTCTGCCAGGGCCCTCAGGGCCTAAGCAATGTCATGCCAACCGAAGGGGCCAGCCTGCCACAACTGAGAGTAAGAAGGCTGCCATACCACCAAGATCTTCTTCATCTTCCTCGTCATCTACTTCCCCGTCATTATAACCTTCTTCATCCTCCTAAGAGAGAAGATAGACATCACAATGTTAGAGATACTCCTAGCCTAGGGACACGCATAGGCCATCACTTTCCCAACACTTAGTTCCAACTGCTGGCAGTCAAGTCTCTAGGAGCCCCATACCAAGGACTGGCCACCTCAGGATAAACCTAAAGCAGAGGTTCTTAGCTTAGTTTGGATCAAGAACCTCTTGGAGAATCTGCAGAAGGCTTTGAACCCCTTCCTCCGGAAGCACCCATATCACATACAAGATCTGCCAACAACGTGCTAGGAGGTGGTAGCTTCTACCCTCGGATTAAGAACTCCAGGCCTGAAGCCCCTATAACAGCAGCTTAGATCCCCTGCCGTGTAAAGAAGGCCATCAGTCCATTGGTCCTTTATCTAGTTCTGGCTTCCAGGGAAGACCCCAGTTTCAGCAAATCCAGATCCTGAGGGTAAGTCCAACCATAGCCTACCCAGTACCTACACCACCTGATCACCTGGTGCCGAAGGAAAATCTTGACTCACGGCAAGCTCATGTGTTAGAGAACTGTGTTCCATAGATTTTTCAATGGCTAATTTTTTGGAATCAGACTGCCTAGCTTTTCTTCCAAAGCACCTCAGGGTGGACTCGAATCTCCAACCTTTCAGTCAGCAGTCTAGTCGTGAACCATCTGCACTACCCAGGGAGAGGGGGGATAAATTAAGGGTCCCCCAAGGACGGTGTTCCTAACTTGCCTGAGATTCAGCAAGGCATACAGCATCATTGTCAACACAGGATTCTAGTGTTTTATCCTGCTCCTGAAATTATGGGGTAGTTGTATTTCTGTACGTTTACCATGTTCCTAAAGCATCATGCGGCCCACTGTTATAAAGAACTTAGCGATAGACTTTTTTTTATCTAGGGAAATATGCTTTTATAAGGTCAAGCAGTTCCCTTATCAGTCTGTTTGTGAAGGTTCTGTTTTTGTGTATAAACTCTCTTTTACTGGAAGCTGGAAATCTACAGATGGTCAATGAGATTACAAAAGAAAAGTCCCTGCACGCTGCAGCTCTTGTGACAGGAAGGGCAAGATGAGAAATCCATTAGCCAACGCGACAGGCTGCTCTGTCCTAGGAGGACTTATTTCTCAAAGTCTTTATTTTTAAAATACTCCCAATAGCCTTTAGAGGTGAGCCTAGCAACTTACAGAGAAAAGAAACCCAGCCCAGAACTAGACAGACACCAATCCCATCTCATCAGCTTTCCTATTCGTTGCCTCTTTCTGCTGCTCCTCCCAGGCCTGGGGTGGGGCGCCTAGGAGATCCTGCCTGAGTGAGTCTGCAGGGCAGGCAGATGTCTCTGCTCTCAATGGAGGGAGACAGGAAACTGGGCGGGGGGTCCCTGGAGGGGGCAAGGAAGGGGTGTTGTTGCCAGTGCTGTTGCCATCTTAAATCTCCCTAGGTCTAACTATGGAGCCCTGGTGGTGCAGTGGTTAAGAGCTCGGCTGCTAGCCCAAAGGTCAGCAGTTCAAATCCACCAGCTGCTCCTTGGAAACCCTATGGGGTAGCTCTACTCTGTCCTCTAGGGTTGCTATGAGTCGGAACTGACTCCACAGCAGTAGGTCTGACTCTGGCAATTTCCAAGAGTTGATTAAGAATTCTGAAAAAGTCATGGAATATGACTCTGCTATAGAGAGACTTAGACATCCCAACACAAAAGCCAGGACCTTGGGAAAGGATGTAACAGCCTAAAATAAGCGGATGAATGGTTATCCATCCCATCAGACAGTCCTTAAGCATTTTACTTATGTTTTATTTTGTCCTACTAACGAAACCAGTGTAATAGGGTTGTTAGTAGGATAATTATCATAAAGAAACAGGCTCAGAAAGGTCAAATACCTTGCCCAAGGACACACAGCTAGCAAGCAGTAGAGCTAGGTGGAGTTCAGCCCCACAGACTGTGCTCCTAACCTCTGCACTATATTACCCCTCACAGACATTTCACAGATCTTATTAACTAATTGTGAACCAGCCAATCTGTTAGGATAATGCACAACTCTTGACCTAGAACTGTCACCATTCACAGGTGACCTGTGTCACTCTGACGGGGAACCCGGCAGCGTTTTATCCAGCAAGCACGTACAAGGCAGTGCTGCTGGTCTTTGATTTTCCCTAGCACACTCTAAGTGCTCAGGGAATAGTCACTGAATTCACACATAAATGCAAAAAAGGCAGAAAATGGGAACACTGATTCTGCACATCTCTAAGAACTAACTCACACAGAAATGAGGGCTGGGCTTACCTGGCAGGTGAGTCCCCTTCTTTACCTGCCTCCAGAATCCTCGATTCCCCATTCCTAGTCCAACCACCTCCCCAGGGCTCGCTGGAAGTCCTGTCTCCCCAAGACCAGTAAAAGAGTATGGAATGAAACCATTTCCCTGCCCACAGGGGAGGGGACTTCCCCAGCCAGGGCTCCTGGGCTGATCACCAAGTCCTTTAGTTGGACTAGCTCAGAGGCAGCAAGTAAGCGAGTGCGGGGAGAGAGTAACCCCACCCAGCCTGGCCCAGCTCCTTACCTCCTCCTCTCCACTCACATCCTCCTCTTCACCTTCCTCCTCCTCATCCTCATCCTCCTCGTCTTCCACTACCTGAGCATCTTCATCGTATTCTTCCTCTGTACAATCAAAATGGGGAATAAGAACGGACCTGGCAGTGGGCTGCTGCCCCCTCACACCAACATTGGCCCCAGGCTGGTGGGAGGGGCAGGGGTGGTAGGGACTTCAATGTGGGCCCATGACCCTTCCACGCCCACCTAGGCCAAAATCTGAGTGCTTTAACGCTCACGAAAACAGTACCAATATATAGCCTCAAACACGTCTGAAAGCAATCCAAGTTTAACAAAATCCAAAGATCCCACGTGGAAGCTGAGACAACAGAGGAACAAGCTATAGGGCCTAAGCTGAGAAGTCAACTCAGTTAAAAAAAGCATCCAAACTCCCCACTTTAAGGACAGGAAACCTGAGGCACAGAAGTGATCTGCTCAAGACCACACATCAAATTAGTGGGAGAGCTAGGTCTAGAAACCAGGTCTCAGGACCCCTGTGCCCTTTCTGCCACATCACAAGATCTCTGGTAAGGCAAACAGGGTATCTAACATCTTGCAGAAGACTCCCAGCCTCACACGGAAAAGCACAACAAGCATGTGTCTAATTGGACAAGTGTCTCAATTTTCAACTTCACCCTGGCCACAAAGACCTGCAGGGCTCGCAGCCTGAGCAGGTATGGAGGGCACAGGTGATGCTCCTTTCCCCTCCCTGAAGACCTGGCTGTGCCAGCCCTGCTCCACTGCTGCCAGTGTGCGTGGAACCTGCTGTCTGTGGCCTCATTCACTTCCTGGGGCCCCTGGGGCTCCTGAGGTCACACCCCCAAGTCCTGGTCTGTGGCCTTGTGGGCTGCAGCCACCAAAAGGTGCCACAACCTCCCCTCCACTGGACACCCAGATGGGGAAAAGGGACCTGCAGGCTGCACCCGTCCTTCCTCTGTCCTCCCTAGCCTTCCAACCCCCTTTGAAGAGTATCTTAAGTCCATGGTCATATTATAGAGAAAATGTAAAACTCATTCCCTGGACAGCTTCAGAAAGAGGAAAAACTGAAGTGAGAATCATTCCAGATAGATGGTTACCTAAGAAGTTTCTATGCAGTTGAAGACTCTCAGGATGTGTCTTTGGGACATGTTAGAGGTTACAGAGCACAGCAAACAAGGCAGACAGCCCACTCCCCCTCCACGGCTTGAAAAAAGGCAGGCTGCCAGCTGGCCCTCACAGCTGGTGGTGGCCTCCCAACAGTCCTGGCCTTTCCCCTCCAACACGCACCATCCTCATCCTCCTCCTCGTCATCCAGGCCCTCCACATAGCCCTCAGCATCCGAGTCAGGGGCCTCCTTGTCGTCCCGGTCGTAGCCATCGAGATACGTGAGTTGTGGGAGGAGCTTGAACACGTTTTCTCGGTAGTCATTCAGGTTGGTTACCTCACAATTGAAAAGGTCTAAGCTCTTGAGGTTTTCTAACTTTTTCTGCAAGTGGGAAAATGAAGTCAACAGTGAGCAATTTGTTGGAGGCTGGGCGGGGAGTTCATAAGCAACCCCAAGATAGAGGCGGGGGTGAAAGGAGACCATGCAGAGCACTCAGGTGACAAGGAGCCCCTGATGCGGCTCTGCTCAGCCCTGTGTGTGCCCAGGCACATTGTCCTGGTTTGTGGGCCTCAGTCCTTCATTTGCACAAGGCGATTGAACTTGAGGATCTTTAAAACCTAGTGAACATTATTCTGCAATTCAGCTTTTGCCTCAACAGTGACTGGCTTGAAGTTAAACCAGGGCGCTCTTGGAACATAAGCCAACGGCTTTGCTGCTGGTCCCTGTCCTTCCTCTGTGGCCAGGGAGCCTCGGCAGGACTAAAAAAGAAATGTGAACTAACCTTGTCTATATCTAATAATAATAATAGCTAACACTGTACTTTGTATGTATCATAACTCAATTTACCCTTGCCATCAGGCCATTTTACAGATGAGGAAATAAAGGAGGCACAGAAGTTAGGCAGCTCAAGTTCAAACTAGTGCTCTTACCCTGCAATACTAACTGCCAAAAAGAGCAAGAGAAAAACCAATGGGCAAACCCTTCTCTGCAGCTAGAAGAACTCTTGAGTGGTGCTGGGAGGTTTGGGGGGTCAGATTTTGTCTCTGGTACTTAACACAATTACAGGAGCCCTGGTATGCAATGGTTAAGCATTTGGCTGCTAGTCAAAAGGTTAGTGGTTTGAACCCACCCAGCAGCTCCACAGGAAAAAAAAACCTGGCTATCTGTTTCTGTAAAGGTCACAGCCTAGAAAACGCTGGGGGGCAGAGCTCTCCTCTGTACGTGGAGTCACTATGAGTTGAAACTGACTCGATGGCACCCAACAACTTAACAGGATTAGGTTAAAGCTTTATACCAGGCGGGTTGTAGCTATATCATCCCCATTTGATGGCTGAGGAAACTGAAGCCCAAAAAGTAGAACGGCCACGTGGCTAGCAAGTAACAGAGCTGTATCTTCACCTCCCACTCATCACGTCTGTAAGAACCCCCATCCCAGGGAAGCCCCACTCTGACCAGACTCTGCCTAACTGGAGAGGAGAGCCCTGGCCCTCAGGGTCAATGCTGGGAGTCCAGGTTCCTCTCTGTAGGATCTTGCGATAGGGAACTGGCTCATTCGCAGCAGAGGGGTTAAGGGTAACACCCCGCTAAAAGCAGCTTCCCATTCCAGGAGGTCAGTGTAAGACACCACACAGATAAACACTTAGAAGCTGGGCAGGGGGCCAGTGGAAGAGGGTCTCTAATCTTTAATAGTGACTGAACAAGGGTTGGATACACTCAGTCCCCACGCCTTGCCCCCAAAGTATAACATACACAGAACTTCAAAGATTCTTCCTTTCCTAAGGAAATTACGAGACTGAGACTTCCCAGTGGATCTGAACAGTTCTGTTTCCTCCTAGATCAGTGGAAAATCTGAGAAAAAGTACTGTGGGAAGCACATACTATTTAGTTGACCCATGCCACAGATAGGCAAGTCAAGTTTGACCTTGGCAAAGAAATGCCAGCTTCCTGTTCTGCCACCCCCACCCCGTCAGCCAGGCCCTTCAGCTTCCATGGAGAGCAAAGAATGTAGACAACAACCCTGCAAACCCAAACCCAAACAACTGAGGGGGTGCCCCCAACCTCCACCCTATAAGCCCAGAAAAGGGAAGCATAAGCGGACTTAACAAGATGTCCTCACGGTCTCTCCCTGATTCTAAGTGCATGGTTTATGAGGCAATTCTTATATGAACATTTACGATAGTGTTTCAGTGTGTTTATTTAATATAATTCAGACCCTGGTCATGTAGGACGGTCATTCTGGTTAATACATCAGTGAGGTTTAGGGCGTGCTCAGCTCTACGAGGAGGGGCAGGAGACGGAAACTCTGTCCAGCTCTCTGCAGCCCTGGTCAAGTCACGCCAAGACCAGTGACCAGGGGTCGTTTCCTGCCATGCAGGGGAAGGCCTGCAAGAGGCTCCCATACCACACAGATGTCCGCCACCCCAGGTCCTTGTCATCCAGAGGTTGTGAGGGGGTGAGCCTACTCCCATCAATTCAGAGTCACCAGCCTCAGATCAAGTGAGCCGAGGAGAAACGGTACCTGCTAAGATATGAGGTCAGCTTAATCCTTGGATGGCATTCCCTCCTCACCCCCAAAGAGGGGCACAATGCAGGGAAAAGCATCAGACCAGCAACTGAGACCAGGGTCCTCACCCCACCTTCCCAATGACTGTCCATTTTGACTATTTGACATTGGTCATGTCAGTCCACTTCTATGGGCCTTGGTTTCTCTATGGACAAGGAAATCGTAGCTCCAAGTGTATCTCACAGAATGATAATGAGAATCAAATAAAGTAAGAGAAATAGTAGTATTCCCTGACACCAATTCCTCCCCACCCCTCATCCCCTACAGAGAAGGGAGGATCCAAATGACTTACCAGTGGCTCTATTGTGCTGAGGTCTTTAATTTTGTTGCCACTTAAATTTAGATGTGTGAGGTTCGGACACTTTTCTGCCAATACTTCCAGGCCCCCTGAGATTCTGTTATCGCTTAGTTCAAGCTAAACAAGGCAGGGAGAGAAGAAGCAGAAACAGCTCTTACAGTGAGGCTCCTCAGCAACTACAAGCCACCTGACTCTCTCCCAGGCAGAGCGGGAAGCGAAAGTGGTGTCAGAGACTTATCCGGCATGTTGTTGCAGGCACCTGGCTTTACAGGCAATTATGCTCCCTAAACACCAGGTAATAACCCCTTCCTCCTGCCGCCCTCCTCCCAACACACGTACACACACATACAGGCACCCACACATGTGCACCCACACGCTCTCGACACTTGTATTTACCTTCTTAAGTTTGTTTAACTTTGGTAAGTTTGCGACTGAGGTGAGGCCTACGTTGATTGTACTTAAGAACTCCAGTTCTTCAAACTCATCTGTGAGGCCTTCGATTTTGCCTTCGATCGACCGACAGTTGTCCAGGACAAGCTCTTTCACCTGCAAGGGAAGGAGGCATGAATGGAAGCAAGGAATGGCGGCTGGGGCCGGGGAAGGGTGTCAGACAGCCTTCTTGGAGGACAGAAAGACGGACCGGGAAGCAGTCCAAATGACAATGGACTGAAACACGTCAGTTCTTCTGGCTCTTCCGGCCCACTGGACTGCCAGTGATCAAAGGCTGGATTCATGCACTCTGGTCTTCCTGACTTCAGCAATACTGAGGGGAGGGCAGGGTTGGGATGAGCAGAGCTGCAGAACCAGAGCGCCACTCCAGACGGGGACCTTTACTGGACGAAACCAATGAGCCCTGCTGCCACTGGTAGGCAGGAGACAATGGTCTCATTTCAATCCTATTGCCAGATTCTCCCAAAACCCCATTAAAAAGAAAACACCCAGTCCCACAGCTCCCTGCCACCACCAGCCATAACGTTGTTCAGGGCCCTCTGGGCCCAGGACTCACCATTCCATCAGATCTCCCCTGTCCAGCAGTGCCCCATCATGACCCCAGCCCACTTGCTGTCCTCAGCCCCCAAGTCTGGGACCCTCTGCTTGCTGATGGTTCCCAAGATGCACACATACACTTGCTCTCACCATGAGTCAGAGCCTGCCCACCTGGGGCCTGACATTTGACACTGTGGTTACCCACTTGGGCCTGCCCCATGGCAGGGGCAGCAGACCAGGGACCCCTCTGATTCTGCGTTCCCTAGACAGCACTGCACACCAGAGTGGCCATGTGGCTTCTAAGCAGTTGAAATGTGGAGAGTGTAACTGAGAAACTGAACTGTAAATGTGGTTTCATTTTAATTAACGTAAGTGTAAAGAGCCATGTATGGCTACCATATTGGACAGTGTGGCCGCAGACTTTGCTTTTCAGGGTCCTGGGTATGGATGTGGGAGGGGGAAATCCCTAAACCCAGGATGGGCGCATAATGAAATGCTGAGGTTGGCAAATTCCAAAAGTCTGTCTTTAGAGGCACCTCTGTTCCCCGTCTAAACCTCCTCTAACTCCCTGGAGGCAGTCTTCTCTCCCCAAAATTTGGATCCTAAATCCTTTATTTCTAACGAGGTAGAAAGAACCAATAGGAAGCTATCCTGTCATTAGTTTGTTAAAAGGTTAAAAGTTCCAGGCTCCAGGAAAGACGAATAAAGACAAGCTGAGGAAGAGTACTCAAGTCCCAGGCATGAAGTGACCCAGGGGAGTCAGCAAGAGAGACGAGGATGCCTGGTCTTCCAGGCAGATGGCCCAGAGTTAGCCACTCCTGCCTACAGAGCAGTCTGGCCGCCTGCAAAGCCTGGTCTGAGAGGCACCTTAGAGGTGATCCCTCCTGGCTGCACCTAGTGCTGGTGACCCCCTACAATGCTTGGCCCAGAGTACCTTCAGCCCAGAACACAGCCACCCTGACCTGCGCCTACCTACCGCCCTCTAGGAAACTCCGATGTCGACTAGATACACTGCCCCCTGGGAACTCCATACACAGATCCTGACTTCTCACTAATGGAAGAGGCCATGGGAACAGGATCCACACCATGCTGTCCCTCCCTCTCCCCTACCCCCTCAAGTCCACTCCTGCCAGCAGGCAGAGCAGGGGAGCTCTGGGCACATCTGGATCTCAGAGCCCTGCAGCTGCCCTGTTTTCATCCTTCCCTAGTGGATAGAGGTGCATGGCTCTGCCCAGCACAGCAGCAATTTGCAGGTTCCATCTGGCACAGCCCACGGAGGAGGCGCGCAGGGGCAAGGCAGCTCTCTCCCAGAGCTAAGGAGCTCTCAGCCTGGGCACTGGCCACCAGGGTCCACCTTGCCACTGGCTCTGGGACAGGAGAAGATAAGTCCTTCTCCACCTCCTCAGCCCCCAGGAGAAGCCAGGTGGCCAGGTCAAGCCACCTTCTCAAGGTCACTGGCCGGAGTGCCTGGGACTAAATGCTGCAGGCCTTCTGCCCTAAGGCAGGGGAAGCAGTATAGAGCCAGGAAGCCAGGCCTTAGGGGACCGGAGCAAATGGAGGGAGATTAACTGCACTGGGGGAGAGGAGCGTTGCCTTCATTTGCAGTAAACACTAGAATCACAAGGTCCACGGTCTTCTTTAGCAACTGGTTCCCTTGGAAGGCCCTGGGAATTCCTTAAGCTCCACCAAAGAAAGACAAATATGAGAAGGGATTCCAGTCCACCCTCAAAGATTTCAGACATGTGGTTTTTCTAGGTGGATCAAGGGCTTCTCTGCTTAGTCCTCAGCCAAGGAGAGAGTAGGGCCTCAGTGAGGGGTGGGGGGGGCTGCTGGGGCATCAAGGGAACTCCGCCTCTTTCCTAGAGAGGCACAATGCTGCCTGACATCCCAGCCTTGGGGACGCCAGGTGGAGGACACTGCTGGGGACAGACTGCCTAGGAATTCTACAGAGTTGACCAGACCAGTCCCCAGCTCCCAACACCACATCTAAACTGGTGGCCACTCCTCCCCAGGGACAATGAGCATGCCACTACTACTACTACTTTCCATTAATAGTCAACAGATCTTTTTTGAGCCCATGTCATGAGCCAGGGACACTCTAAGTCCTTCACACATATTACCACACTTGGTTCCCACAACTACCCCATGGGGTATTTATGGGGCATTCTCCCCACGGTAAAAGTCCCATGACATGGTCAGAGAGGAGGGTGTCTACTGGACCGCGCTGGGCAGTACTGGCTGTAAGATGAAGAGCGTGCCCAGACAGCTTCTCCAACATTCCCAAATGGAGGAGCCAAGCTCTTCCAGACTCCCAACTCCATTCTCCAAGTTCCCTTGACCCTGGCTGCTCCCCTTTAGCCCCTCTTCTAACTGCCCCACCAGCCAGTTGGGTGCCACTCCCAGCAGACCCCACCTTGGTTACACTTCCTCAGTAGCCAAAGCACAAGGCCTAGGCCAGCCCTGGCTGAGATGAAGCTGCACCAAGCAGCAGCAATCCAGAGGAGGTCTGGACCTCACTCTTCCCTAAGCAGCCCTTGGGAAACCCTGTGGTTTCTGACCCACCAGGTGGCTGTTAACGGTCTGGGTGGTGGGGTCTCCGGAATCCCCACTGTTTCTGCATTTCCTTCCTGGTGACGCACCACTGTTTGGGGCAAGATCAAAGATAAGATGGGACGGGCAGGGCTTAGATCTGGAGGTTGCTGATATCACCAAAAAGCCCAAACCAAGTGACGGAAAGCCCGCAGAGTAAAGCAGGGTGGTGCCTTACACGGGGGACTGCCCAGGTGTTAGAAACAGACCAAACAAGACAAAACAGAAACACCTGCCTGACAGTTGACCTGTGGAGTCATTCAGTCCAACCCCCTGCCTCCGCCGGGGGCTACCCTTCTGTAGTGAAGGGTAGTGAAGCCGTTCACTACAGATTAGTAAGTGAACTCAAGTAAGCCCATGCTGACCCTGCTTCCTGGGTCATCTGCCCCTGACAGGGATTGTAAATTTGAAAGGCTCTGGTTCTGTAGGAAGGTGCTGTGGGGATGGTATAGAGACAGATGCCAACAATACCTAGAAGCAAAATCTTTGACGTGGTGAAAAAATTAGAAACTGTTCACTACAGATGATCTGGTAAGCACCATGTTTACCTTGCCTATCCGATAATCCCCTCCTGGTTGGGTAGGCTAGCACATTTCGAAGCTTCCAATCCATCTGACCCTGAACTCTGCTGCAATTCCAACCCACTTCCTCTCATCTGTGCCTGGCTGCCACTCTCTGAAACTCTCCAATGCAAAGAGAACAACTCTTTTACATCCAGGGTGTGTTCTGCTTAAAAAGGACAAAAAAAAAAAAAAAAAAAAAAAACCCCAAAACAAAAAAACTAAAGCCCATTTTGCCTGCCAAGTCCTGGGTGTGAGCTAAGCACAAAGTTAAAATTAAACCGAAAACTTGTACTTTGAGTTTAAACTCTCTCAAAATTCCACTGGCTTATTTAAAAATACCAAAATGTGGTTACCTTCTCTGGTCCAGCAACTGGAATTACGCTGTACCAGGAGCTCCGCAGCCCCCAAAGCCAAACCTTCACAGGATTGCAAGTTTCGTTCCTCCAGTGTTAACGCCCAAGTGGAACCCTACTATTCATTTAGCCCCAAGAGGTGTCAATGGGGAGGAACTGGAGGTTCCCAGAAGTCAGACAGTGGGAAGGGAGGGTGGAAGGTCCCTCCTGCATTTCCTGAAAAACTTGTCCCCAAAGCAAGGTGGTATCAGTCCTTCTCACGACTAGGAGCTAAAACCTCCATTACAGACATGAAAACATTATTTATCACTCTGAGGAACAACTGCTGCTTGTTTCAAAACTGAAATTTTGTCCTTAAAAAAACGTCTTAAATTTGACCTTTCCTTTCCGTTCCCAACACTGCAGCCCTGGTCTCTGTCACCTCAAGTCACTTCAAGCCTCCTTTTGCCTCAAAATGGGGTTCTGTGACTGCAGTGACGGATATCGTCAGGAGGAGGCAGCCTGGACTATAGGACACAGACCTTGACTTGGAGTCCAAGGACCCAACTGGCGGAATGTCCCTAAGCTCTGTCCCCGAGGTCTCAAGCTTCTGCCCCTGCAAAAAGGGGATGGTAATATCTGTTTAGCCTATAAAGTGCAAATTCCATCCTAGAAAACATTCCTGGCTTCCCACTGCCTCCAGAAAAAAGTCAAGTTCCTAAGGCAGGACCTCCAAGGCCCCCCATTCTTGACCTCTCCCCTATTCCCCCATCTCATTTCTCCCCACCTCTCACCCTCACTACAAATCTGGCTCAAGTCCCCTCCCCAGGAAGCCAGGGACCTTCCCACACCCAGCTCTGGGCATCCTGGAGCATTCTGGGGCCCCGAGGGCAGCCGCCGCATGAATCATTTAATCGTGTATTAAGCACCCGATCCGCCTAGAGGTCAGGGACTGTCCTCCGTAAGCAGCCTAGCGGGCAGCCGGACACCAGGGCAACTGCTTAACAAATGTCCTGTTGGTTGTGCCAGGCACACCATTGGGAGCTGGGAACGCAGAACTGAGTCACACCATTGCGAAATTTCTACGTCACTAGTTGAATAAGTGTTGAATGAGCCCTGCCTTTCACAAACAACTTTTTTTAGGTGTTTATTTTCTGCCTGGACTCAAGCATAGCCCCTGGGGGGCCAGGTCAGTTGTGCACACATCCCCCCACCGCCACCCTCACCGGACCTGGTATCTTCAAACAAGAGCCCCGTGATAAATCACCCTCCGCACAGGGCACCCCTTCAGTGTTGCTCACCTGGGCCAATGCTGAGGGCACACTGGCCACTGCAAGCCAAGACTGGGGTCCCTGCCAGCAAGAGATGTGGAGGGCCGGGAGGGGACAAAGGGCCGGTAAACAGCCAGTCTAATGTGGCAGGTAGCGAGACTGAGGTCAGGACAGAGTGCATTCTTCAAACGCCTGCACCACAGAAACGATGAGCATGCTAAAAAGAGGTGCAGAGGGGCCCAGAAAGACCTAGAAGGGGATGCAAACCAACACTGTCTACATGATCTACGGTGCCTGTGCAAAATGAAAATGTGGGCTGCTTGATCAAAAATTACTAACAATTTCAAGACGATGACAGCAACACATTAAGCCAAGTACAGGGCCCTGAGCAACTACACAGGCCACACGCCCGTGAAGGCCACCCTGATTAAAATGGACAGCTTGGGTGTAAATGGAGCCTCCTGAAGGGTGGAACCAGAGAGAAGCAAGCTCAGAGTGGGAACTGCTGTTTACTTTCCTGGGGGCAGCAGGCTGACTCTGGAGTCAAACAGACCTGGTTCAAATCCAAATTCTCTAGTCACTAGCTGTGCGACCTTGGGCAAGGCATCTTACCTCTCTGAGCTCCAGTTTTCTCCGACAATAATCCCCATTTCCTAGGGCTGGCATAAATAATGTACTGAGAGTGTCCCCAGCTTGGAAGAAGTCACCTGCCTTTCCCTGCATCCACAGCCACCTCACTGAGTAGGGATGAGAGGCAGCCCAGTAGACCCGAGTCACCTAGATTGCCTGCAAGGCTTCCTTAGGAAAACACGAGGCATCTTAACCCTTTGGAGAACCAAGATGGTGTGCCCATAGCATACCGCCTCAATTTCAGATCAGCCGAGGGCTGTGTTTTTGCATTGTTTGCTTGGTGTTTCTTTTCCCACTAACACAGAACCTTGGTTTTCTTTTCCTACAACTGAGTAAGAATTCAATAAATATTTGTAGCTTTGGTTTCAACCTTGTCAGTCCCTGACCAATTTAGTTTTCAAGTTCCAGTCTTTGCACAGAAGAGAAGACTCAAATCAAATTGACCCCGTGTTTTTCAGTGCTCATGGGTTTTAAATAGGTCAGCTTTTAAATGGGCCATCCCCTGCTGCAGATCCATTTCTAGCTAGAAGGCCAAGCTGTTTGAGACACCAAGGCAGAGGAGACAAAGGCTTCCCAAAGGTGTTACACAGCAGTGATGGATGCTAGCGATTTTGTCATTTTAACCATAAAATCTATGGGTTTTGTCTCAACAGACAAGTGTGGCAAAACCTATAAACATCAGTCATGTTCCATGAGGGGAAAGTCAAGGCTCTGGGGGAAGAGCTGGATATTTCAAAAGCTGGCAGGGTCTTAAAGGTCATCTAGGCCAGTGGCTTTCTGATCACCACTCACAGCAAGAAATCCATCCTACCCCTTGGCTCAGTGCACACACGATTCTGAGTGTGTACAGGTATATACAACCGAAACGAAACTTACCCTTACAATCATTCTTCTCTATTACTTTTCTTGGTCATTCTTAATGTGACCTATAGTTTGCCAGAAGGCCCCTCAGTGGCACAAATGGTTTGCCCTTGACCACTATCCTAAAAGTTGGCAGTTCCAACGCTCCCAAGGTGCTAGGGAAGAAAGGCCTGGCAATCTGCTTCTGTAAAGATTACTGCTAAGAAACCCTATGGAGCAGTTCTTCTCTGCAGTACATGGGATCGCTGTGAGTTAGAAATGATTTGATGGCAACGGGTTTGGTACTTTTTTTTTTTGTTTTTGGTTTTGTAGTTTGCAAAACATCAGTCTAGTTTAGCTCTCTTAGAGGAAGAAGCAAGGTCTAGAATTGGGCCTAGTCCAGGAACCCTGAGCTGGGTGATTTTTCTCCACACCACACCACCAACCTGGATCAGAGTCTGTCCCCAAAGGAAGACCATCGATTAACCGAGCTTTCAAGTGTCTGCTAACAGAAGGCGGTTCTGCAAATCTCAAGTACCTAAGACTCAGGATGCCACATCTCTCAAAGATCTTTCAACAGCTTAACTAAGAGCAGGGTCCCACATTATATTAAAAACAAATTAAAACCACCTCTCCAAGGAGCTCGTGTCCCTGAATGTTTTTGTTTTCTGCAATAGCGCTCTGAAGGCCCAGCGCGGAGCACATGGCAGCGGGAACGCGGTGACGCCATCCCTTATTATTTCAGCGGAGGCGCGCTGCAGCGGTAATTAAGCTGTCTGCCAGGGCTGGGGTATAGGCTAAGCTGCCGGGCTGGGGGAGGGCCAGCAAGGAGGCATTAACATAAACCCTGTAACTCGTCCTGAGCCGCCTGGAACCGGCTTCCTACCTACTCCTCCCACAGGTGTGGGGAGTCCTTGGTTTCTGCCTGGCAGAGGCTGAGAAGCTGGTTCCACAGCACAGCTTCCTCCAGCCAAGGGCAGTAATCTGATGGCCCAGGCAAGTGCCGGGCAGAGGCTCTGGGCTTGTCGAATGGGCCAGGTTAGATGGCGAACCCTAGCAGAGCTGGGCCCCTCCCTCATGTTGTGCCTTTGCTTCCATTAAACCTCTTGCCTCCCACATCTATATTCTGCTCCTACTTCAAGGACCCGTCAGTCCCACCTCCTGCAGGAAGCCGTCCCTGACTGCCCCAGCCCCATGTGTGCAGAACAATGTTCTCTGAGCAGCGGGAAATGGGCCCAGGGAGGAGCAGAAGCCTTGGGTCTGACTTTGCTGTGGGGGAAGGTAGGGAGGTACGGGGTGGGGCGGGGGCAGGGTGGTGGGCGAGGGGTAGATAAGGGTTTTGGAATTGGCTGGCAGGTGTGACAGGACTGATTGAGAACTTCCTGGGTTCCATCTCCTAAATGGTGTTCCTTTTTACCTTCAGTATATGCTGGAATGCCTGAGAACCAGGAGTTGGAGACAGAGCCCAATGACTGCACTAGTCCGAGCAGGTAGTATCTGAACAGCAACCAGGAGAAGGGACAAGAAGCACTGAGAGGCAGGCCTGGGTTCTTTGCCGCTAACTTGCTGTGTGCCCTTGGGGAAGTCACCTCCACTCACTGGGCTTTGGCCAGTTCCCTAATCTGCCCATTGGACAATGGAGCCCAGGTGCAGAGATGAGATCCTTACTAGTTCATTGTTCTGTGGGCCCATACTCAGTCACTGTTCCCCAAAAGGAGGCAGAAGATTTTATGCACCAAAGGAACCCTGGATTCATCATTGACGGATGCCAGAAAGGAAATCTGGGACACTGGGCAATTATCCCGGGTAATCACTGAAATGTGAAAATCAATCAGGTAGTCTCTTAAAACACACCGGGGTCACAAAAAGAGCCCCCTGAGGCCCAGGGCGCTGGGTTCCAAATGTGGGAGCCTGGCACTGTCCCATCTGATGCCTGCCATTGCACAGGCCAGCCAAGGTGCCTCCAACCTCCTCTAGGCAACAGGGAGCAGGCATCTCAACTCAGGGGGTCCCGTTCCCAGCTTACCACTTCTGTGGTTCATAATGAACCACGGTCCTCCATGATCTTATTAAAGAGCCACAGCACTGTCCCCATGCAAAGGAGAAGCCATGAGCAGACACAAGAAGGCCTAGAGAGCAAAGGGGGTAAATCCTGACCTAACCAAACCCACTGCCAGCAAGTCCATTCCAACCCACAGTGACCCTATAGGGCAGGGGAGAACTGACCCACAGTTGCCAAGGCTGTAAATCCTTACGGAAGCAGACTGCCACGTCTCTCTCCTGTGGAGCGGCTGGCTGGTGGGTTCAAATCACCAACCTTTTGGTTAGCAGTCAAGCACTTTAACCACTGTGCCACCAGGGCTCCTCAAATCCTGACCAATCTTCCTAAAATGTTGCTTTGATCATGTCACATTCCGTCCCATCACTCCCCTGTTCAAAAGCCTTTAATGGCCATGGGGATCAAGTGCAAATCCAGAGTAGGATTCTGAGTTGCCATCCATTAATGAGCCCCGTCCCAGCCTCACACCTCTGCCAGCCTGCCTGACCTGTGGAAAAATGTTGACATACCTGGCATTTCTTCAGCACAGTCCAGTTTACAAAGCTCTTCCCCAGGCATCGCCTCACTGATATGCAGGCATCTGGAATTCTACCTGCTCTATCCTTCCTGGGAAACCAGCCTCTATAGAACCGCTTGGGGACAGCAAGGACTGCCTGCTGAGGCAATTCCACCAGCCTTCTCAGCTTCCTAACGGCCAACAAAGCCTGAAAAGATGGCCCGGCCCAGCCCAGCCCAGGGACTCTGCTGTGGGCCCGGTGGGACCTTGACTCCCACCCACTCCCTGTGGGCCCCTGGGCAGAACTGTCTGAGGAACAAAGCTGACTCATTTCCCCAGTTAAACTAATCAGAGACACAAGAGCTGGCAAATCAAAGCTTCTGCCCAGCCCAGCCCACCAGCATAACTCATTCTAAGAGGACACCACACCATTCAGACTCAGAGACAGGAATGCCTGCAGCCTCAAGGTGGGGATCTGCCAGGTTTCCAGTTGGCTATTAAAAAAATGCTTCAAAGAGTTAGAAGACCCATATCACTGTCACCTCTCGGGAACCACTGGATCCAATCCAACTCTCCTGGGCAACTGACAAAGGTAGGTGGCTCACCCAAGGTCACACAGCCCATGGTGGAATCCAGCTTTGGGCTGTGCTCAAGAACACCTAACTTCGGGTCCACACTGCAAAGCCACAGCCTCTCCATGGTGAATTCCTCGCAGCAGAGGAAAGAGGCGCTGAAAATAAAAATGGCTGTCAGGAAAACAGCCCAGGTCTCACCCAAAAGAATAAGGTCTGATCCCGGTCCCCTTTATCTCCCCCCACGCCCAGCCTACCCACACCCTACAGCAGGGCTGGAAGCACAGATGAGGCAGGGAAAGGCCAAATGGCCTCAGAGATAAAACCCTCGACCTTGGCCTCCTTCCCCACCACCTCTATCCAAAAATGACGGCAGCAGAGCAAATGCCACGGTACTGAAGCCCAGTGTCCAGCCGCCAATTGGAAACCACTGGTTTGGGCAAAAACTGGGACCAACTGTGCAAAAGAACCTAAGGCTGGGCTGCGAGTTTTTTCTACCCAAGACCACAAAACAAATTAGCCAAGGGTCATGTGTTAAGTAGCAATTTAATCTTGGTTCTTTCTCCCTGAGAGAAACGTGAAATGTGGTGTTTTCCTAAGTGGGTAAGTCTGCTAAAGGTACTGGTGATTGAAGTGCAAGAAATGCTAAGTAAGAGTTCTGTATTTCTATGAACTGGAAGGGGGATAAACGGGAAACAGTGGAATGAGGAAGCACAGGAGTGGGGAACCAAAGGGCTGCTGGAAGGACAGGAGAGAGACAGAGCAGGCAAGGGAGAGGGACGGACAGACAAAGACAGAGACACTGAGTCAAAGGCAGTCAAAAGGAGGGAAAATAGAAGGTTATGGGCTTTGTAGGTCTTACTTCCTGAGTCCCACCCTGCTGACTTGGGTTCTGGAACTAGAACTTGACCCATACTTACTGTTTTTGAAATTAGGTTACAGATTAACAGTTAATTGTTCACAGGTCTGCAGCTGTTTTAACCTTAAAATGCTAAAAACAAGCCAAAAAGCAAAAGCCTCACAACCTTTTTGTATCTTTAAGAGTTAGGGAGGGGGTGCTAGGTGACTAGAGACAACGTAAAAAGGACATAATGATTTTAATTTTCCTCAGGAGGACGAGAAGGAGGTCCCTCCGTGGCAGCCATGACAGACAAGGTCGTCCCTGGCTATGTTGACAGAAACAAGTGGAACGAACCAAGGTTCCTCGGTCAGAGCCCAAACCACTGTGCACTGATGTGACCAACTCTTAAATTCCACTCTGTGCATTGGGAAGATTGAGGAAGAGCTGACTTGAGGAAGGCAAGCAGGGTGAGGAAGGCTGTGACCACTGGAGGAACAATTGAAGGAACTAGTGATGTTTGGGCCGGAGGGTGGGGAGACACTGAGTGCTATCTTTATCCAACTATCTGAAGGGGTATCATGTGCCAGTGGAAGTGCATGTACTCTGTGCGGCTCAGGTGCTTCCAGGACTAACACCAGTGTGCAGAAATTGCACAGCAGCAGCTCTCTGCCCATGTACAACAGGGTGTTTAACTCATTCTGGCTGTCCCACAGAAGAAGGGGCTGCTCTGGCAATGAGTGAGCTCCCTGCCCCTATGAGCACATGGAGCAGCCGCTGCTAAGTGACTGTTTACAGGATGTCACACATCAAGAGTACTGAAGGATTACCAAATGAATGAATGAATAATAGTGTACGAAGAAGTCCTGCAAGGAGGTGGAGCTGGGTCTCTTCTACCTCTTAAAATGGCTGACTTTGATTCTTTCCTCTTTAAAGAAGCCTACTTGTTTAGCCTCCCCATTGCTGTCAAGTCGATTCTGACTCATGGAGACCCTATAGGACAGGGCAGAACTGCTCCATAGGGTTTCCATGGCTATAAATCTTTCTGGAAGCAGACTGCCACATCTTTCTCCCGCAGAATGGCTGATGGGTTCGAACCACCAACCTTCCAGTTAGCAGCCAAGTACTTAACCACTGCACCACCAGGGCTCCTCACTTGTTTAGGCTAATGGCTCCTAATTTAGTCATTCAACAATATTTACAGTGCCTATTATATGCCAGCTGCTAACCAAAAGGTCAGCAGTTTGAATCTACCAGCCGCTCCTTGGAAACCTTATAGGACAGTTCTACTCTGTTCTATAGGGTCACTATAAGTCGGAATTGACTTGATGGCAATGGGTTTATTTTGTTTTGTTTTTTGTTTGTCTGATTATATGCTGGAGAGCCCTGGTGGCACAGTGGCTAAAGCACCCGCTTGCTAACCGAAAGGCTGGCCATTCAAACTCACAAAGCCACTCTGCAGGAGAAAGATGTGGCAGTTTGCTTCCGTAAATATTACAGCCTTGGAAACCATATGAGGCTACTCTGTTCTTTAAGGTCGCTATGAGTCAGAATCAACTCGACAGCACTGGGTTTGATTTTGGATTTTCATTCTAATGGGGAAATGAGATAATAAACCAATGAATGCATGTATCTATTAGGATGTACATAAATGCTACAAAAAAAAAAGAATACACAGCAAGAGTGGCAAGGGACACTGCTTTCTTTACAGAGGGTGGTCAGAGAAGGTCTATCCAAGAAGGTGAGCTTTCAGAGGAAACCTGAAGCCACGCGAACACCTGAGGAAGAGTCTTCTAGGCACAGAGAAGAGCCAAGAGCAAAGGCCTTGAGATGGGAATAAGCTTGGCCCTTTCGGGTATTAGCTAGGAGGCCAGGCAGCTACAAAAGAATTTGTAGAAGGAAGGGAAAGAGGTGTCAGTGTGGGAATCGGGCAGGGAGAAGGCTTTTGTATGTCACAGGCACCCTTACATACATATGGACACATGGGACATTCTGCACGGAGCCCTGGTGGCACTATGGTTAAGAGCATGGCTGTTAACTAAAAGGTCGGCAGTTCAAATCCACCAACCACTCCCTGTAAACCCTATGGAGCAGCCCTACTCTGTCCTGTGGGGTCACTATGAGTTGGAATAGCCTAGGCAGCAATGGGTTAATGCGTAACTGGTCATGGGCTGATGAGGTTTCCACAGACAGTGGAAGAACTGTTTGGACCTTAGCAAAGAAGGTAAGACTCAAGGCCCAGCCATAAGCCTGATGCTTCCCTTGCCCTGCCTCAAGGAAAAAAACAGCAAAAAAAAAAAAAAGTAAAGGATTATTCAGAGCTGCACTCACACACACAGTGAGCGTAAGCTACACCCCTGGGCAATATCCCCCAGGAAAATGTTTTGATTATGTTGAGTGTTTGGGCATGGGAAGTAGCCGGGAAGTCTAGTTTCATTCTAGGGTTTGCTACTCAGGAACTGTGTGACTTTGGATAGGACTTCACACTGAAACTCAATTTCTTCATCTGTAAAATGGGGAGAAGAGTCCCTATCAACCTCACAAGTTCCCGCGGGACTGAATGAGGTAATGGCTATGAAAGCAACGTGTAAGCCAGACTGTCCTGGAGGTTACTGTGTTGAATAGTAAGGGCAAGTCTCTTGTCCAAGACTTCACACCCCAGAGAGCAGAGACCGGGTGCTAGGCAACTCTGGATCCCCCACAGTGCACTGCACTTCGCTCTCAATACATGTTTACCAAACTGAAAAGCATTCAAAATAACCTAGGGACAAACAATCTGCCATTTCTCCTTCCTATTAAACTGCAGCACTCTGCCAATATGCTCCAGAACAGTCTCTCTTCCCCGTAACCCTTCACTTAGGGAGAAGAACCAACGGAGTCACACCAAGACAGAGTGTCAGGAACACCTGCGTGGAAGGCTCCCTGCACTCCGCCCCACCCTGCCTTTCTCAAACACTCTGAGCTGATTCAGCTCCAGGCTCACCTTAGGGGTGAGACATGGCCTGCCAAGGTCCTAACTGAATCAAGAGGGCCAGGCTGGGCCACCAGCAGAAGGGCCCATGGACCATCCTAGGAGAGGGTCAGGGTTTCCTGAAAATACCGAAGAAAGGCACAGAAAAGCACAATACACACCACAAACTAAAAGGCCTCAATCCAGTCCAGCCCCTCAACAGTACAGAGGGGAGGCTGAAGCCCAGATGATGTCAAATAACTGGTCTAAAGACACCTGTTATTTCTTCCTTTTAAACTTTTCAAATAAGTTAACGCACTCATTCACATAGTTTTAAAACCAGAAAGTTTAAAAAAATGTTACTTCTCCCTTCCACCTGTTGTCCGTCTGTCCAGTTAACCACCCTACCAGTAAGTTATCGTTTTAGAGTCTGTTTACACATATACAAATTCAGAATCTGATTTTTCTCCTTTTTACCCCAAACTACCATATTATATACCATTCTTTATCTTGCCTTTTTTCATGGCATTCATTTAATATCAGTACAAAAACACCTTCCTTATTTCTTATTTTCAACTACATGGTGGTCCATTGGGTAGATATATCACCGTTTTTCTTAACCAGTCCTTACTGATAGGTATTTGGGTTGCTTCCAATCTTTTGCTTGAATAATTTTGCAATGAATAATCTTACGCATGTCATTTTGCATTCACCCTGCTGATTAACAAAGGAGCTGAAAACAGATATCACTTCTGACCTACAGGGCGGCAGTCACAGAGCACTGGGGTCCCCTGGCCCAAACGGGGTCACCACTGTCTACCCATGTGGACAAGTTACTTAATCTCCATTCATTCAATAAATGCTACTCAGAACCTACTAAATGCCAGGCACTATGCCAGGCCCTGGGGACTGTTATACAATGATAAAGGTATCCTTATCTTCTGCCCCCAGTGTCCAAACTGGGAGGGACAAGCAAGAGAAGGGACTGTTCCTACAGTGGTTGTTCAGGGTCCCTAAGAGACAT
Source organism: Loxodonta africana (assembly GCF_030014295.1). Lineage (NCBI taxonomy): Eukaryota > Metazoa > Chordata > Mammalia > Proboscidea > Elephantidae > Loxodonta > Loxodonta africana. The sequence continues at coordinate 47,082,244 of NC_087354.1, read as the reverse complement.
TTGATCTCTCTGAGCCAGCCTCCTTGCCTGGAAATGGGTGGCCACACTTATACCTCAGGGGTGCTCCAAAGGATCAAAAAGGTGACGCCAAGTACCAAGCAGTGGACAAGGCTTGCAGTAGGTGCTCAATAAGGAATACGCTTCCTCCCATCCCAGAAGGTTCTAGCTGATGCCAAAGGCAGCAAGGTGTTCCAGACAAAACACGAAGCATTCTCATGCCCACTCAACCACCACCACCGCCACCCTTTTCTTAAAGTTGGAATACACTGCTACTTATTCTTTGAAGCAGCAGGAAGTCCCAAATTATGTCTTGTTGTTGTTCTTCAAGTTGATTGTGACTCATGACAAGCCCATGTGTGTGGAGTAGAACTGCTCTAAAGGGTTTTCAAGGCTGTGGCCTTTTGGGTGCAGATCACCAGGCTTTATTTCTGAGGTGTCTCTGGTGGGTTTCAACCACCAACCTTTCAGTCAATAGGCCAGCATTCAACCCCTTGTGCCACCCAGGGACTCCTCAATTATGTTTTAGCCTCCTTTTACTGGAAAATGATTTGGCCTCTCTCCCACCTCCAACTAACCACCCACAGGGGGCTTTTCAGGCAGTCTTTAGTATCTCTGAGGCACCCTGATATGTGTCTCATCTCCGTGCCCGGCCCCAGTGTTCGAAGAATGTCAGAGCTGTAGGGGGAAACCAGACGCATTATTAAGCACCCTGCCACTGAAAGTTATGGGCCCGCACATGGCAAGCTGATTTGATGGGGGTTTTCCTGAGAGTGTGAAATCAGCATTTAAAAGGTGGGGAGGGGAATCAGAAGGAAAAGAATCATTGAACAGTATGTTTATTTTGTTTACTTTTTGGTGTCTTATTCTACAACAAAACATCTTTTTAAAAAAAAAAATTAAGAAATTTCAGCCTGATCTATTTCACTTTCCCAGGACTTGACGATAGACAAGAGTGAGGGACAGAAGTCAGCAGTCTAGAGCGTTTCCATACTCTCAGCAGCCCCCAAGTGATTAGGAGGAGAGGTGGCAGGAAATTGAAGCAGAGATTTGAGGTTACATGCACAGCTCTGAAGTCCAACGACCTGGCTTTGTACCCAAGAACAGATCCTCAGTACTTTGTGACCTTGGGCTAGTTACCTAAACTTTCTGAGCCTCAGTTCCCTCATCTGCTCAAACGAGAGCTATCCCACTCATCGTACAGCGCTTCTGTACAGATGAAATAAGATTACATGTGGTGTCTGGCACATAGGTACTCAACATAAAAATAAACATGACATACAGAAAAGACACTATTCTTTCTCAACATTGAGCAAAAAGACGAAAATGTAATGCCTTCTCTTTAGACGCTTACAGCAGGGGGACGAGACAGATGCATTTGAGCCCTGAATAATGAGTGGCTTGTCAGCAGAGAAGAAAGAATGGGGCATGCCGGGTGAGAAAAGCAAACACGGAGGTGCTGGGCAGCACGGTGTGGTCAGTGGCTGCAGCCCCCAGAGGGGTACGACGGATGGGGAGACAGGTGGACAGAAGTGTTCCATTATCAAAGATCCTTAGGAGGGGACTCATCACACTATTCCACCCCATGATACTGGGAAGCTGTTTTCCTAACAGACTAACAAATTCTTATTTTACTCGAAGCTCCTTTCAAATTCATATAGGATACCTGCTTCTAGATGAAAACTACCAGCCAACTATGGCTCATCCTGGTCCCTGGGAGGGAGAGGTGGGTCAGCAGCTGGACTTAGGACCTCTGACTTAACTGTGGGCCTCACTCCTCCTTAAGCCCTGGAGGCCCTCTGAGTCTAGCCTCACAATCTTTGGTCAGCAGCATCTGGAGGGTCTCTCCAGCCCACCCAAAGACTTCTTGACCACCTCCCTCACCCTCCGGCAAACCAGGTGGGAAGGGCTGGAAGGTCCAGCTGGAATCCAGAAAGTAGTACGGAACACTGAAGAACACTGACTTTTCAAAAAGACCAATGGAAATCCTGCTCTGATCTGTATTGAGAGTTTGGGTTTACCAAAAAGGGGCAGCATCTCTGCCTAGGCCGGAATAAGACCCACTCCAGGTCGTTAGTTAATCCTTGCCTGGAGGGCTGATGGGGAGTTAGACATGTTTGGTTAACTTTTGCCCACCCTCTCCACAAATACACTCAGCCGTAAATGAGAAAATAAATTATTGTTAATAAATGCAATTTGGAAGTACAACTCTTTCAAAGTATGAGAACTAAGACATTCTGGAAAGAAAAGACAAGAAGGTCAGCTGGCCTGGGGAAATGCCTAAGGCTGGGTGTGAGCAGAGACCACTAGCCAGTTGTCATATTCTGTCCCTCTTTTGTATCATTCCATCTTTCCTGTCAATCACCTCAGGAACTCACATCTTCACCTCACTGGGCCTCAGCCCCCTCACTGGGAAGGTGACTCCTAAGGTAATTCCAGGTCAGACATTCTAAGGTTCTGGCTCACGGGGGCCGGAAGTCCAGTGTGGGTCACTTGACTACCTGCTCCAAAGCCACCTGCAGGTGGCTTTCTGGATCACCCACCCCCTTAACACAGCTTTGTCTTTGTGGCATGTATCACACCAGCAGCTATGCCTTTGTGGATGGTTTACTGACTGTCTCGCCCTTGCAACTGAAGTTCCATGAGGTTAGAACAGATGATGTTTGTCCAGTTGACTGCCCTACCCACAATGCCTAGAACAGAACCTGACACACAGTGGGCATTCAATCAATATGTGTTAACTGAATGAGCAAATAGATGAGTTTGCTGAAGCTGGGGGTCTGTCAGAAACACAAGGGCTTCCAGTCCTGCACATCTCCATTTACTACTATTTGGTGATCTTGGCACTTACCCCTCCACCATACTTTGTTTGCAGACATCACCCCTATGACCCTCGTTAACATGAGATGCAGGCTGGCCAAGTGCTGCCCATCATCAGGGACATTTGTGGCTGTAATAAGCCTCCTGGGGCTAACAAGGCATTGGCCAGATTCAAGTCTGGTTTCTGATGCAGCAGACACCTCTCAGACCACAATCCAGACCTTGCTGGAGTCTTTGGCCACTGGGCAAACAGAGGCACATGCTCACTTCCCCATCTGACCTTGCTCTGAGGCTGCTCATCGGCTGCTCCTGACGATGACCACACTGGCCACTAGAACTGACGGAAGACTCCAGAAGACTCCAGAGTGCCTATGGAGGCCGCTGCCTGCCCTGCGCCCCTTCAGCTTTGAGAGGTTGATTTTTCATTTTAGCTTTCCCCCTGCCCCCACCAGCTCCCAGGCCTGCTCCTCTACCCCCATCCCAAACAGCAGCTCTGGAGAGCTATCTTCCTCTAGGCCCACAGACCAGCTTAGACTCAGACATACCAGTATTCAACCAAGACACACAACGGCATGTCTGCAACCAAGCAGCAAACTGGATGGAGACTAAAGGAGCAGAACTACTCATGGCCCCAGGCCAACCTCTGCAGACAGGCTAAAGGCCTGCCAGAGACAGCTGGGGGGGGTTTCTAAAAATGTATGCCTGTCCTCACTCTTCCTAGGCCACACCCCAGGTACACCCAAATCTCCATGGCGAAAGGAAAACATGTAGAAGTGGAAGGAACTCGCTGGTAACGGTGCCGGCCAGTTTGGTTCTCCATATGGAGCAGGTCCCAGAGCCAGAACAGGCAGATCCTTCCCACAGGCAGCCAGGCAGGAGGCTGGACAGCCACATCTGACGTCATCATACAGCCTTCCCGACATCCCCAGCCGCAAGGAAGTCACGCAGGGTTCTGCAAACCGTCAACGCTGCCCTCTGGCACGGGGCACAGAGAGAGATGCTGACCAGAGCCAACGGAAAGCAGAGCCACAAGTGCACACCAAACGAGGTGCTAGGCACTCCCAGAATTAGCCGAGAGCACAGCGTGACCTGCAAGCCCTGGAGATGTGCTCTTATGTCAGATTGAATGGACACAACTAGCTTCCTCTCTTCCAGTGAGTCAAGGAAGACTTCCTGGAGAAGGGCCCCTTCTCAAGTGCTGTCTGAACGACAGATAAAGAATTGGGAGGGGCGGGCCCAGAGTTCTACAGCCAGGAGGGAGCTGAGAGGCTGGAGGGGCTGATGCCTCCAGGTGACTGCTACAGAAAAGGGAAGCCAGGCTGAGGGCTCCCCCATGACGGGAAAGGGAGGCCCGGGGCAGCGAATGTCTGTAGCCTGGCTGTCTCTCCAGTCCCACCTCAACAAAAGTTGGGGGCTCTGTCCCCTGTCCCAGGCCCCATCTGCCCCCTCCCACTTGCTTCAGCAGCTCCAAGTGAGGCCTCCTTCAGGGATAAAAACAGTTCTAAGAACAGCTCCCACCACACACAAGCTCCAACACCTGGCGAGCGCATGGTTCAGAGCAGCTGGCCGCCCCCCTCCCATTCAGGCCGGGGCCAGTCAGAATCTATGAACACTCAGGGGCTGTCCACACCACACCTGGCTCAAACCATCTTTCCTTCAGTCCTGATAATAACCCCTGAAGGGCAGGTACTACTTTTATTCACCATTTTATAGATAAGGCAACTGCCCGAGAGCCTCAAGCAATGGAGCTCGCAAACCTCAGCTCTGCCCACTACACCCGGCTGCTTGACCCTGGGGCCCCCCCTTCTTCTTCCAAAGGGTCCGGTGGCCTCTCAATCTCCTGGAGCTTTAGGATGGGCCAAAGTTCCAGTCTTGCTTAATAAATTCCACTCAACACTCCAGTAGTGACCTCATGAGATACAGATAAATGAAAAATCACAAATGTGATGACCTCAGACGTGGCCAGGAGTGTGAATTTGGAACGGCTGTAAGGGGTGTGTGCGAGAGAAGATGCCTGCACCCCAGCAGGTTAGATCCTGCACCCTTCTTTCTATTTCTTGCTTTCTGTTTCATTTTCCTCCTCTTTCACATGCATTCAGTTTACTTCTTCCTACCTGCTGTGAAATTCCACACCTATCTCGGTGTGGTCATTCCCAGCTGTGCTTTACAAGTCCCCCTCTGGAGCGTTCTGCAAACCCACAGACTGGACCCCATCCTCAGAGACTGACTGGGGTAAAGCCTGGGAATTTCTTAAAATGCTCCTCAGGTAGTTCCCACACACAGCTGGGGCTGAAAGGCGCTTTGATAACCACATACCTTCCTTCCTGCCATCTTGATTTTGGCAATACTATCGGTCTGTAGCCACTCTGCCATATCCAGGCACCTCCCCCACCCACCCAGGACACAGGAACTGGATTCAGTAAACTGAATTTGCTGCGTACTTAGGTAGCATTCATCTAATTCCCTGCATCACTCCAGATGCTGGGCATACACGCCAGTGAAAGTGGGCTCCCGTAGCCCTTCCCTCCACAGCCACACCACCTGGGACCAGCGAATGTTTACGGTGGAAGCTGATTGTATATAATGTGTCCCCCCACATATGACCTCTGAAAATACCTAAAGGTAACCCCTCTCATTTTATTGCAGGTCCTTACCTTAACCCTATCACCCCTCTACCCACACACACACGCACATGCACACACACCCCCATTCTCATCACTGCGCAGGAGGCAGCAAAACCCAGCCATACAGACCTTCTGGGTACTGTTGGCTGCAGAGCAAAGTACAGCTTTGCTCCTGGGTTGTGTCCACAAGCCACAGAGAAACACTGGCAGGCTGATCTCCTTCAGGCTTCCCCTCTGCCCTCCATTCCAGCTCTTCCAGCCTGTAGCAGGTCCTGCCTTTTGTTTATCCCAGCCTAAGGATAAGAAGGAGAAAGCCTCTCCACCTACCGACCCTAAATCTAAGGAATCCTCCTCCCCCCTTAGACACTTCTGGGCCTCTCTGGAGACCCGCAGGGGTAGCTCAGGGTTTGCCTTTGCTGGACGCTTGGGGACGGTGAGGGTGAGTTGGCACGTCTGCACTCACAGCCTAGTCAGGCAGCACTCAGCGGACACAGCAATGGGCCCTAGATTCGCTGGGGGTCTCAGGCAGGCCATTGGATCTTTCCTGTCTATCAGAGGTGGGTTATGAATGTCCTCCATCCCTGCCCATCACACACCAAGAGCTGGGAAGATCTTAACAAGGAAGCGGTGCTTGGCAAGGTACGGACATGTCTTTCCCAGTATGAACTTTTGTAACCAAACTGAAAATAAAGCAAGCGATTGATGAGAAAGCGGTGCTCTCCTAAGTGGATTGCCTAAGACAATCTACGTGGGCATAGGATGAAAATATTAGCACTTTTAACATTCTTTTACTTCATCCTTTGTAAATTCTACTTTCTTCATGTTAGGTTTTATGTTGTACATAACATACCTATCTGTACTGTATATAATCAATAACTAAAAGGTAGGCATACTGGCACTCACGTTCAAATTTGTTACTGATAAACAAAAAGTCTGAAGTCCACTGGGCTTGAGGAGCAATGCTGCCCACCTCAGAGGCAAGCTCAGTTAGAAACTCCTACCATCCAGGGAAAAGCTGTGGGCACCAAACTGGTGCTTTGTTTCAGATGCTTTCTTTTGGTGGCTTCGTGCTTGGTTTACCAGACAGTGGGTGATGAAAGTGACAAGACTGTATAAGAACCGAGGTTCCTTCAGTCAATCAATACTTCTAGAATGCCCACCACTTGACAAGTGCCGTACTCAGCTCTGAGGACACACAATGATGAGCAGTAATAGGCCCCTGACATCACATGGTTTACCAGCTACAAAGGCAGACAGATATGCTAATTAATCACATTTAGGAATGTATAATTACAAACTAGAGCCCGGGTGGCACAATGGTTAAGCACTCGGCTGCTAAGCGAAAGCTTGGCAGTTCCAACCCATACAAGCAGCTCTGCAGCAGAAAAACCTGGCCATTTGCTCCCGGAAAGATCACAGCCTAGAAAACCCTCTGGGGCAGTTCTACTCTGTCACATGGGGTAGCTGTGAGTCAAAAGTCAACTCGACAGCATCTAACAACAATTACAAACTGAAGCACTTTGCAGAAAAAGCTCCTTAGGAATTTTATACCAAAGAGACCAGGCCCTGACCTGAGGAATGGCAGATGAAGCAGGAGATGGTAAAGATGATTAGATGCTAATAGTGTGGAGTAGATTTGAGATAAATCCACTAATTAAGAAGGCGGCCAGGGCAGAGAGCAGCAGCAAGGGAAAAAGATGAGAGCAAGGGGCTGGCAAGGGCCAACTGTGCAGAACCTTGTTGGCCTTATTAAGGATTTTAGGCTTTATCTTAAGAACGATGTGGATTTTAAGGATGGGGTGACATGATTACATCTATGTTTTCATACGATCATTCTGTCTGAAGTTTGAAGCGGCTTCAGAGGCCAGGCTGTGACATAGAGACCAGCTGGCAAGCAGTAAAGGATGATGATTTTGCATCGATAGGAACTGTGATGGATGGAAAGATTGGGGGGGAAGGGGCAGAGGTCATGGTTTCCATTTGGACATGTTGAGTGTGGAATGATTTTGGACACCCAAGAGGAGACATCAGGTGGGTCCCAACCTTAGCCAAGAGGCTGCTGGGGCCCTAGATGTAAATAGTATATCCCAGCAATGCATGGATGATATGTACACTGACAGTGAGAACACGATTTCCTGGGGAGGGAACACAGGATACGAGGGCCCAGGCCCCAGCTGTGACAAGAGTCCAGTATCTCATGGCTGCATAGGCGTTGGGGGGGGGGGGGCAAAAGGGCACCAGAAACTGAGAAATGGCAAGAGCAGGAGAAAAACCAGAGAAATGGAGAGCATGGGGGGGGGGGGAATATAATTTTTACCAAGGTCAAGGGTGCCGATTGCTGCTACTGAGGAGTCATGTAATAGAAGATGGCAAAGGCTGTTGGGATTCTAGGAGCTATTTAGGAAGCAAACCAGTCCAACAGGGTTAAGGCATGAGAGAGGGGAGGGAGTGGTTACAGTCAAGTGTGGATGTAAAAGCGAAGTGTCGGGGCAGTAGCTAAGGTGGGATGCAGGACTGGGCGAGGCCTTGTTTGCTTTTTTAAGATGGAAGAAACATTCCAAGCTTGAGAAGGATCCAAATGAGAGCAGTGGCTAGATGCCCAGGAGGAAGAATGCAAGGAAGAGTGAAGGGCAGGAGCAGATGAGACCCAAAAGACAGTTGAGCTGGGCACAGATTTAGGCAGGTTTGGTCTAGAAATTTCTTAGGCAAACCAAGAGGCTTTGATTCTCTGTAAGGGCGAGGTCACCAGCTTATAGGGGAAGGGTGGGGGGCCAGTGGGTGGTATGAAGAGTGTAGGTCCAGAGAAAAGGAGTTGCTCAGGGAGTGGCAAGTCATGACACTACCCCCAGCAGAAGCTACCTGGAATCCAATGCCAAGGTGGCTCCATGTTTAGATGCTATCCCTATATCCAGATCTAGAAACAGCATCTTCGCTGCTGAAATTCTTGCAAGAAAAAAATTACTCTTCTGTCAAGTTTGAAACTGTAGCTTCTAACCTTTCCCACTCACCCAACTGTTACTTTTTAATATAATGTCTTTTAGACAAAGTAATGCGTATTTTTAAATGAATGTCAACTATGGTGTTAGTGGGAACAGACCACAGTAACAACACAGCTAATGTTTATTGAATGCTTTCCCTGTGCCAGACTGTGTGGTTAAAAAAAAAAAAAATTGCTGTGGAATAGATTCCCAGTCCTGGTGACCCCATGTGTGTCAAAGTAGAACCGTGCTCCATGGGGCTTTAAATGGCTGGTGTTTCAGAAGTAGATCACCAGGTACTTCTTTCAAGACGTCTGTGAGCGGACTAGAACTTCCAACCTTTTGGCTAGCAGCCAAGCATGTTAACTGTTTTCACCACCCAGGGACCAGACTGTGTGGTAGGTACTATTACACCCTCATTTTACAGAGGCCAAAAGGCATTGTGAGAAGAGACTTGCCCAACGCCCACGGCTGTAAGTGGGGGAAACAGACACACAACCAGGCCATCTGGGTGGGAGCAGAAGTCAAGGGCTTCATCAGGGCGTTCTTTTCTTTTCTCTACACTTATCGCCTCAGTGCTGGAAAATGTGGGAGCCCTAAGGCTTCTTCCACAGGCGTGGCACACTTCAGAGATGGAGGGCACTGGGTGACAAGACCCCAAGAAGGGGCTGGGGGAACATGGCCGGCCAAGGACCACTGGCACAGCCAGGGAACTTGGAAGGCACCCATCTGGGTCAGGAATTTGGGATGATGATTCCTTAATGTCATGAGGTTTGGGATAGGGAAGAGGTACAATTAAGGAGACCAGCTTGAGAACACAGGACCCAGGGACAGGCTGGTTTAAAAGCAGGAGAAATTAATACTGACCCTCTGTGGAGAGATTTCACCAAGCTACCACATATCCCCTCATCCTCTAAAATCAAACCACAAGGTATCTGAGGATGAAGGAGCCTTCTTATCTGCCTTTTTTAATGTCTTCCTAACATTAATTAGAATTGAAATCAATTTATGGGTCAAATGCAGTTAATTGTTTTGTTTTAAATGGAAACTGATTTACACACAGTAAAGGAGCCTACTGTTTCATGAAACCTTTTTCCTGTAAGGTCTATGTACGCATATACTGGGTAGTGGTATAAAATCTATTTCTCACTGTTAGGACCAAAGGGTTTGAAAGTCACTGATTTAATTCAACACCCACATTTTAGAGAGGGAAAAAACAGGAGCCCAAAGACACTGAACAACTTGTCCAAGTTAGTTACCAGCACAGGGGAGACCAGAACCCAGGTCTTTTAACAGTTCTCTGATAACTTCCTCACCAAACCAGAATCCCCAAGTGCAAACACATCTGGGGAAAACAGCGCTGACCTGAACCATGTTAGAGTAATCGTACGGTAAGTAGATGAGTGCACCCGGGCAGCTGGAAAGCTACAAGAACATAAACTAGAGTGAAAACACCAGGGATACAGGGTGTGGCTCAGGACAAGGCTTGGTGTGGTAGAAGAGAGGCAATTTTGCCTTGTTTACAGACTTTGTATTAACAAATATCATCAGGACAACTGGCTCTATATACATTGTGGCTGCTTCCAACCTACGAAGGTGGCCCAAGGCCACAGTGCTTTACTCAGCTGGGTTCAAAGAATGTTACTAACAACAGATGTCTTCGCAAGTCTTCATTCCTGCCAGAGTCCATCTCTTTTACGAAAATATCATTGTTAGGTATTTCTCGTTCATCATGTAATTCTGTTCCAATGTAATACCAGATTCAGAGTCAGGCCCATGCCTCTCTTCGTTTGTGGGAGAAGGACGGCCAGGATAGGGGACTAAAAGTGGAGGGTAATTCCTAGAGACTAGAGAAGCAGCTAGAGCAGAGAGTAGGCAGATGAAAATGAGGCGGGAGGTGGCAGAAAATGCCTGAAAGGGAGCACCCCCTCTGGACACCAGAGCAAAGAGCTTCCTCTTAAACTAAGATCTCAGGCCAAACAACAGAGCCATGTTTATTCAACCACCACTCAGCAGCAAGCTTTCTCTCCTTGCTCAAGTGACTACACCAGGGTAGAGAAGGTACGGAGGGAGGTACGGAAACATCTGTTGAGAATCCTATGCAACCTCCATAAAAGGTCATCAACAGCCCCAAGTTTTTTTATTTCAAAGTGGTGTAACAAATTTGGACTAAAGCTCTGGGATGACCAGTCCCAAAGGCTCAATTGTGTTAAGTCTAGAGTAAGTCACCTTGAGAGGCTAGTGGTATAGCAGCGTCTGGGAGAGGAAACTGGTCCGTCGGTTGCTGTCCTATAAGTACAGGCCGCAGTTATGGGACAGGAATTCATCCCTTGGGATTCGCTCCTCCAACTCTTTGCCCAGTGGATCTTTATCTGTTCCTTCTGCACATCAGCTCAGGCAGAAGAGGCTGGAGGTAGAAATCAGGGCTCTAAAACTCAAAGCCACTTTGCTGCTGGTTAGTTCCCCAGGCAACATGCATGGTGGGAAGAGCAGCAGACCAAAACTAGAGATTCCAGGACTATCTGTGGTTTTCAATTATCTGTGTTCTGAGGATCTGATGTCAGCTACCAGGTACACAGATGCTGCACCTTCCACAGGCCTCAAAGCTAGAATCGTTGCAGTTCAAAGCCTCTTCCCTCTAGACAGCAACACTGAAGAGTAACCATTCAACTACAGGACATGCAAAAGCCTTTTGAAATATTCTAAGTATGCAACATAAAGAATTTCAGTTGGTTGCACAGAACTTCTGGAGAGAGAGAAGTGTTTAATACTAAATAACATGCACCATTTCTCCAGAGTGCTCCGATCCAGGCTGATTCTCACTAGCTCCAACCACGTACAAGGTCATACCTCAAAGGGCTAGAAAGAAAGACCCTCAAGGCACCACCTGAATGCATGGCTTGCCACATACTTTAAAAAAAAAACAAAAACACCCAGGGTCCCCCAGGTTGCTAAACCAGGGATTAGCAAACTTCTTCTGTAAAAAGGCCAGACAGTAAATTTTGCCAAAGACAAAATTGAGGCTATTATGTCGGTACTTACGTAACAAGAGAAAACAAAATTCCACAAATTTATTGGTAAAACTCAAAAGATAACAGAGTACAATTTTTTGTAACACAGGTCCATTAAGACAAATGGAACTATATTTTGGGGGGATATTTCACATAATTGAAGTTCAAAGCTTGTGTTCCCTATTATCCAATCAATTGTGATATTCATCTGCACAAATTCTTCTTAGCTCATGGGCTGTAAAGGGCTGTACAGAAATTGGCAGCTTGGGAAACCGTATTTGGCAATTTACATGCTCCCCAGGTGATTGACAATGGGCCTCATCAGGTACTGGATAGACTACACACTCCTCAAAGTGTCTACTGCCCACCTAAGGGGCCTCTGCTTTTACAGCAGGAAGAGAACCCAGCTCAGCTGCCTGTGGTTGTCTGACTTTCTCTCCAAAACTCCGATGTTTCAGCCTCCCAAATGGGAGGATGCTTCGAGGCTTGGCCTACCCTTAAGGAGATGCTGGGTGGATTAAGTGAGATGACCGGTGAGGTGTTATGAGTGTATTATACCCCAGGTCTCAAGGACATGCGAACTCTGTTCAGTGTTTTGGCTGCAGAGAGTAATGCACAACATGCAAGATCCCAAAAAAGCCACTGCCGAAGAGTGGCCCCTGCTCGTCTTCCCTGTACCCAAAATGTGGCAGGTGTGGCAGGTGTCTCAAGGGCGGGACAGTAAGCAAGGTACGCACAGGGTTACTTGTGTTTACTTACTAATCCGTAGTGCAATTTCACATGGGTTTCACCACATATTTGACCCCCCATCAAAACCTAAAAGGTCAGATTCATTGCAGTCTAGATGTGACGTGCTAACCCAAACTTAAAACATGCGTGGCTTCCCCCTAAAATGACAATTCACAGAACCTCTGGAACTGAACCTCATCCTCAACACACACAAAGTATCTTCAGCCAGGAGGCTACCCAGCCTTCACCTGAATACCTTCAATGACAGGAAACTCACTCTCATAAGGTGGTACCATTCCAAAGTTGGAGAGGAAAAAGCTCCTCCCCAGAGTGTCTCACTCAAAAGGGGGTTTCAAGGAAGAGAGTAGAGGCTAAGTGTGCAGACTAGACTGGCTGTCTAGGTTTGAATCCTAATTCAGCCACTCACCTGCCCCACCTGGTTTCCAAGGAGTAGCTGGTGGATTCAAACTGCCAGCCTCTTGGTTAACAGCTGACCTGCTTAACCCCTGCGCCACCGGGGCTCCTGCCACTCACTAGTAACATGACATGTCTGTGCTTCAAATTCCTGACATGCAATATGAGTATATGGATAATACCAACTTCAGGGGCTGATTATAGGGATTAAATTAGATGATATGTATAACCTAGAACCGTGCCTGACACAACACAGGTGCTACATAAACATTAGCTATTATTTTTGTTGTTGCTGATATTCTAAACCCTGGAGAGGTTCACAGTTCTACCTTGTACCACCCCCTTTCTCTGAGACTAACACTATCATATGCTGGGCATCTACTGAGGACCACATCAGACCAACTTGCCAATTATTAATGAAATGGCATTATAGCTCCCACCTTACAGGTGAGGGAACTAAGGTTCAAAGAGGTAGGTTAAGTTAACCTGCCCAAGGTCACATGGTTAATGTGTGTGTGTGTGTAAGGGGGTTGCTTGGTTTCAAACAGGGCTTAGACCTGGTCCAGTTCAACCCCCTGCGGAAAACTTGCATTTCCACCCCAGATGTGGTGAATCAGAATCTACGTATATCTTGTTAAACTGTAAATTCTGATTCAGTATACCTGGGGTGGAAATGCAAATTCTTGGCAGGGGGTCAAGACTGAATAAACCAGCTTGAAACCCTGGTTTCAAACTCAGGTCTGTGTGGTTCCAGAGCCCAGTTTCATTGTGGAGATCCCTGGACTTTATTACCATTCAGCGACAGCAACAATGCAGTAAGAAAACACAACTGACCAGGACTATACTGAGTTCGACAAGCTCAATTTTCTGCCTATGGATCCCTGGTTAACCTGCATAAACTGGACTTAATACCAGGCTACTTGAATCCAATTAGGCAGTAAGTCAGCCTGGAAAACATCATGCGATGTATTCCAAAGGTCAAAGTTAAACCTCGCTTCCTGGGCAGCCCTTGTTGCAGTGAGAGCCAGTCTCTATGCAGACACCACAGTTCAGCCAGTGAGGTTTGTAACCAGCACCGATGTCAGCTTTTAAAAAGTCCCAAAGAAATGCCAGCATCGGAGGGCGCGACGCGACGCTTTGCCTTGCCTGGCCTGGCTCTGCAGTCAAAAGCCAGGGAGGACCGGCTGAAAGACATCATTTTTATTGAATGCAAACGTTATTCTCTTTTTCGGTTTAGGGTCACATTTACTACTTCCCTGAGCAAAAATAAACTGAGCGGAGGGGCGGGGGAGGTGGACAGAGAAAAACCGAGGGAGGCTCCGAAAGGTAGCCCTAGCACCCCGCGGGGCGCTGCAACACCCACACCTGAAACACGGAGCAACACCTACCTTCCCGGAGAGCCCAGCCCCGGAGGGCGTTTCCCCAAAGTAACACCTCGTCCTTCCCGGGTAAACGGCTGCTATCCTTGGCTTCCATCAGAGTCGTGTGCGCGAACCCCTCCCAAAAAAGAAACCTCATGTTTAATTTCTCCCCCATCCTTTTATTTCCGCCGAAAGAGCAACTAGGGTGATCGGCTCGTCTTAATTTTAGGCGTAGTTAAGACTACGTCTAAAACGCCTGGAGGAGGAAAAACGAAAAACGGAGAGAAGTGGGGCGGGGGAAGTAGGGAGCGCGACTGGGGTGAGGGGAGCACTTCCCGGGAGGACCGTCACCCTCCCGATTCAACCGCCGCCGCGACGCTCCGGCGAAACCTCGGGCCGTAGGCGTGGGGAGAGAATCCCCATCGGGGCCCCGAGAACGATTTGGGGTCCCCTGTGCCGGCCCCCCCCCCACTGCCTCCGTGCCCGGGGCCGTCGGGGCAATGGCGCAAGACTCCGCTCCCCCCCCCACAGCGACAACATCCACGGTGACAAAATGGCAGCCCGGCGCCCGGCAGTCGTGCCACAGGCGCGCAAGGCCTTGGCGGCTGCCCCCGCCCCCCCAATAACGCCTCGCGCCCCTCGGGCTCGGCCCCAGGCTGGCCTGCTTGTGAAAAAAAATCCTAAATTAAACACCTCGCGCTCGGAACCACTCGGGAAAGCGCGAGGCGGGGCCGGGGGCCGAGGCGGCGCGCCCGCGCCCCGGCCCGCGCGCACGGCGTCCCGGCCGCCCCGGCGCCCCGCCGCATGGAGCGGGCGCCCGCATTCCGAGCCCCGCGCTCCGCGCCCGCCGCGCCGTGGGGGAGGGGCGGGGCGGGCCGCGAGAGACCCGGGGAAACATGGCTGCTCGTCCTAGTTCGGCGTCGCGGCGTGGCCACCAGCCGCCGGAACAGAGTTGGGAGAGGCTCCGAAGGTGGGTGTGTGGGGGCCCGGGGGCAGCGCGGCAGGGAGGGGTGCAGGCAGCGCTCTCCGGGAGCTATTTGCATTTAGGACATTTTAAAAGAAAACAGTTCCTCCTCCCCCACCCCTTTTGTCCCTCATTAGGTAGCCTTTTCCCCCTCCTATCCAAATATGCAGAAAGTGTCCTCTCAACCCCCATCCGCTCCCCACCCCTCCTCAAGGCCGGGGGCAGGCGAGTGGGCAGGGAGACTAGGAGGCGAGGGGGCGAAGCGTGAGAAATCTCTCCCAGTTCGGCGCGTCGCGCTCCCCTCCCCCAACACACACACCACACACACACACACAGAGACACACACTCGGTGAAGTTTAAAGAGCCGGTTCGACCCGCTTTCGATCTCGCTCCCAATTGGCCAGCAATGTGTATAGGGTTCGTCCGGCGAACCGCGCCCCCACACCGAGCAGCTGCGACCCCGGCCCCCTACTTGGCGCCCTTCCCCCTCCGCACCGGGGGCTTCCGGAAAGTACGCGGGAAGACCGCGGCCTCCAGCCCCCTCCCCCATCACCACACCCAGCCCCAAATCCTCCGGCCCGGGGTCCAAGCTGGGATGATACCGGCCAGAGAAAGAAAACCGCCAGCGAATTGTTCGCGGAAACTCCTGCCTTCTCCGGCGGCCATCCCCCAGCCCTGCGCGCCATAAGGCACTCGCTCGTCTCCAGTCCACAGCTGCGTTATGATGGGGGTGGGGGGCACAAAAAGGCTCTTGTTTTCAAAAGTCACACTCAGGTTTGGGGGAGGAACTAGGGAAAAGGGGAAGCAAAGCCGACCTCCGCCAGGGATTCGGGTTTTAGCGGGTTAGAGAGGCGACAGGTCAGCGCACAGTGCTACCCAAATTCCCAACTCTGCGCAAACACGGCCACCGAGGTTATAGAGGGTCCTCCTCGCCCGCCCGCGCGCCCCAGATCTCCCCGCAGGGCCACGAGGGGAGTCGGCCAGCGTCTTCGCCCCGGGCCTGGGGGTCTCCTCCGCTGAGCCAACTCGCATAAAACACTCATGTTTGCACGCGGGAGGCAGACCGAAATAAAAACGAGCGTGCAAGTAACCCACCCTCACTGTCCCCTCTCCTAGGAGTGGGCTTTTGCCAGAGCCTCCCGGTTCCCATCCGTGTAAGTTTTCTCCGGCCGGACTCCTTCCGCTGCCCAATCAATAACGGCGAAGAGAAGGCAAACTCCGTCCCGGAGCTGCGTGTTTTCTATGCCCCCATAAACCTGGACCCAGCCAATACCCAACACCAGCACCAGCTCTGGGCAGCTCGCGTCCTGACAAAGTTTCCCGTGCCCATTTATGAACCAGGCGCGAATGGCTGCCAAAGAGCCCACCCCAGAGAAAGCCGGGCTGGGGGCTCGTGTTGACGGGGAGGCGAGGCTCCGAGGCTGGCATCTTAGGGAGGCCGGAAGGAGCTGGGGCGAAGGGGTCCGGGACGTAGCCTCTCGGTAACTTGCAACAGTGGTGGCTCGAGGTGGGGAGGCGCGGGGATTATCTGTGCCTTTCCACGTTCGAAAATCCCTCCCCCCGCCTTCTAATTTATCCTCCCTTCCGAAGGAAAGGAAGAAACATCAGCATCTGGCCCGAAGGTGGGGTGGAAAGAGTGAGAGAGAAAGAGGAAAGGAAGGGAGGCAGAGAAAGGCAGGGAGGGAGGGAGAGAAAGGGCGCGTTCACGAACACTACAAAGTTACAAATATGGCTCCCCCGTCTCTCGCCTCATCACTGCAAAGAAATGAAGACGCACTTTAAACTCGAGCCATTCCCAACTCCACTGCAGCCCCCTCCCCACGCGCTGTCCCCGGGGGCCTCGGCCCACATTTATCTGAAACTAAACTGGACTCGCGAAGCCCAAAACTTATTGTGTGTGAGAGAGAGAAAGGGAGGGGGAAGGCGCGGGAGGGGGGGGCGCGGAAGGAGGGCTACGTTTATAAAACATAAAAGCCCCTTATTTTTGTTGTTAAATCCAGGAGGCAGCCCCTGTCCTCCCCCTCCCTCGTTAATCTTTCCCCCCGACGGAGTCACGGGAGCAGCGAGCTCAGAGGGTGATTTTCCCTCATTCTCTCCGACCCAAACGCGTGCGCCCGCTGGCCCCCGATGGGTGCACATTCGCACGCACACTCGCACCCACACTCGCACACTTGGACGCGCACACGCGGGAGCACACGCACAGGTAGTCACACACCAAGGGCAGCGGCAGCAGCAGCCGGAACATTCTCGGATGGCATTGCAATCCCCCAACCCTGCAATTCATTTGCAGTCCGACTCTCAAACCCACACCTTCTGGGCGCCCCCCTCTCAAAAAACAGTGCCTCCCCCCCCAACACAGACAGACAAAGTAGGAGAATGGACCGACAGAGATATTTTTGGCAAATGCTCACATCAGAGGGCGTCCTGTTCCGCAGCTCTAAATGAATCCGTTTGTCCATTTCCATCTCTCGCTTGCTCTCTCTGCAGAGGCTCCCGCGCCGGCGGAATTCAATCAATAAACCCCGAACCCACGGCCGCGCGTTTTAGGACTTTGAAGGCTCAACCAGCTCCGCTCGGTTCTCGAGCCCCCAGCACCCGCAGCGCACACTAACCTGATCGCCGTGGAGGCGGGACCTGCGGCCCCGAGGACGAGTGGCAGCAGCCAGAGCCAATCATCGCCGAGGGTCTCCGGGCAACAGCCCATGGTGGCGGCGGCGGGGGGGAAGGGACCAATGGGCGGGCTGCGCAGCCGGCCAGGGAGGCTCAGCCATTTGGTTGTGGTGCCGGAGACGGACCCCTTTAGATTTCGGGGCGGCCGAGGAGCGCGGTGGCTGCTCGGTGGCTGAGCGAGGGGGGTGGGCGGAATGGCGGGGGAAGGGAAGGTGACTGTGCCTCGAGGGCCGAGCCTCCCGGTCGCGCCAGTCCGCCGCCGCCTCAGCGTTTGGCCGGGGGCGGGGCCGCAGGTGCGTTACACGGGGGGAGGGGCGCGGCCGGAGGGGTCGGGTCGGGGTCCCCGCCGGGCCCCAGGCTTAGCGCGGCCGCTCCGGCCCGCCCGATGGGGTTGCGAAAGGAGGCGGGCGGCGCGAGGTCGGGGTCCGCTGGCTGCCCTTCGGGCTGGCCGGGGGAGGCCCGGAAAGGGGGGAGGGGTCAAGGGTGCAGCTGGGCGGAGGGGCTGGTCATTTTCTGGGTCCGGAGGGCTGAGTTGGAGGAGCGTGGCCGTCCCCCTCCCGCCACACACACACACTTGGTGGCCGCGGCTCAGCCCAGCGCTCCCCTTTCCCTCGGCCAGGGCCATCGCTGCCTCTCAATAAATAAGAAAAGCAAAATGTTTCCTTCCACTTTTGGATGACTTTACCGTGCGGTCTCGACCCTCTCCGTAGGGAACAGCGTGGGGGGGGGGTGGTCACCAAGAGGCACCAGGGTCTTGTTTAGACAGTATATGAAGACCATGAACTTGGAATAAGAACTGTTGATAAATGTATATAGAACATTAAAACGTGCAAAAGGAAGGTGCTATTGTAACTCCTGGGTTTCTGGGCCAAAAATAATTTATGGGGTTTTATAGACATAGTTGAAGGAAACGGTGCAGTTCATTTTAATCGTCCATTTGAGTCATTGGTTAGATTTGACTTACCAGGGAGGCTCTACTTGGAGCATTTTCACCAGGTGTTTTTGCTTTACCTGCTTTTAGTTTGAATCACATTAGTTTTAAGAGACCTTAAAGTCTTAATTCTCACTGGGTTACCAACTACTTACGGCCAGGCCTAGACCTTCGTGTACTAAATTGGCTGCCTATGGCTTTTAATAAATCACAGGAATTGTTAACAAGGACAGATACAGGCGACATCCTGCAACTTAACACTTTATTCAGTAAATTCTTCTTTCAGATAGAATAGTAATAAATGGAATTTAAAAACTGATAATGCTTACACTTTGAGTAGTTGGGAAATGCAAAATAAAAAAGGCATTTTAATCGATTTGGGTGTACCTAGAATAATTTTAACTTGCTGGCTTAGCTGACATACCTGTCATCTTTAGTTTTGTTAATCTCATTTTAGCTTGGCTGCTAACCAAAAGGTCAGCAGTTTGAATCCACCAGCCACCCCTTGGGACCCTATGGGGCTGCTCTACTCTGTTCTATGGGGTCGCTATGAGTTGGAATCGACTTGCCGGCAATAAGTGTGGTTTGGTTTGCATAGTTGGAATTTTTTTTTTTTAATGGTATTGGTTTCTTTTTAAAACATAAGGAAGGACCCCAAATTATCTCTTTTACCATTGAGTCAGTTATTTCTGAATATGGTATTTAAGGTTGTTTCAAAACAGACCTCTGGAAAACATCACAAACACATGAAATCAATAAGGTGTGTAGCATCTATGTAACATAGTAGCTCTGACGTTTATGTTCTAAGTGGTAAAGACTCATCTTCAACTTAAAACGTTTACCACAGTTAAAATGGGATATGGGACAGTACCTTTGCAGAGGAGGGATCCCTTAAAAGCCATCCACTCAAGTGCAGAGATGTGTCCCATCCAATACTCTGAAACAGAAGCAGATAGCTTTAGAGTGTAAGAACGGGAGAGTATGGCTTGGAAGCTCAAACCCCCTTTAAAGAGAGTGCACCTGAACAAATTAAGATACGGAAGAGCCCTTCATAGAGTGGTAATGTTTAGAATTGGAAAAATTGCAGCCTGATCACTATATCAAAATATGAAATGTAACACAGTTGTTTTTAAAAGCATCTTGCCCTTTAAAATTTTAACTGCTTTTGTATTAGTGTTAGAAAATTGAAAGAATGCTTTCCTGGATATCTGTCAGTATAGAATTTGAAATATCAAAAAAGGCTCCATAACTAATTGAATACTTAACTTTTTTCCACATACTTTGAAAGAAGAGACTTCCTCTCACTTTCGCAGACAGAAGTTAATGTTTGTAGTTTATTTCTAAGGAGCCCTGGTGGCACAATGGTTAATGTCCAGCTGCTGACCAAAAGGTCAGCAATTCAAACCCACCAGCAGCTCCAAGGGGGAAAAGACCTGTCGATCTGCTCCTGTTAAGATCACAGCTTAGGAAACCCTATGGGGCAGTTCTACTCGGTCCTATAGGGTCTCTCTGAGTTGGTGTTGACGGCGCACAGGAAGTTTATTTCTAAGAAAATTTTCATGTGGTACTGATTTAATTGTCAAAAGGAAACAGACATAGCTCGGGTAAAACTGAGCCATCAAAAAAATCAAAACATCAAAAAATATTTGCTCTTATATTCCTTATTTACTAGGGTTGTTTCTTAGATTACATTTTATTGCATACTGTAAACCAAAAAAACCAAACCCAGTGCCATCGAGTCGATTCTGACTCGTAGCGACCCTTCTATAGCAGTAAAGAAATGCTCTGAATGGCTCTGCAAATCGGAAGATAATAGTAAAAGAAGCCCATACCAAGGACTCTTGCTGAATTTTGATGTGGAGTTGGAACAGGGTGAGTTCCTAATTGCTGAGTGATTCTGCAATAGGAGTTAGGTTATGAGAGGTGTAGAGTCTGTGACTTCTGTAACTGGGCTTGATTCACACTGGAAAGAATGAGACAAAGTTTTGAGCCCTGTCATGGATTGAATTGTGTCCCCTAAAAATACGTGTCAACTTGGTTAGGCCATGATTCCCAGTATTGTGTGACTGTCCTGCATTGTGTGATTGTAATTTTATGCTACAGAGGATTAGGGTGGGATTATTACTCCCTTACTAAATTCACATCCCTGATCCGATGTAAAGGGAGTTGCCCTGGAGTGTGGCCTGCATTATCTTTTATCTTACAGGAGATAAATGGAAAGGGAAGCAAGCAGAGTGGGAACCTCACACCACCTGGAAAGCAGCACCAGGAGCAGAATGTGTCCTTTGGACCCGGGGTTCCTGCATGGAGAAGCTCTTAGTCCAGGGTAAGATTGATGATAAGAACCTTCCTCCAGAGTGGCCAGAGAAAGCCTTCCCCTGGAAAAGACACCCTGAATTTGGACTTGTAGCCTACTGGACTGTGAGAGAATAAACTTCTCTGTGTTGAAGCCATCCACCTGTGGTATTTCTGTTATAGCAGCACTAGATGACTAAGACAAGCCTCAAGGAAGAAAGATGGTTCTCAAGTTAGAAAAGATATCTTTCTGTCTTGCAGAATATTTCCCATCAAGAACCATTCCAAACAAATGAGCAGCCTATCTTGTACTCAAAGAGGGATGAGGAATGGGTGTCCTTAGCCTATCTTGATAAGTGTTAGAAAGTATTGTTTTATAAATACCCACATCATTGCTGCTGCCATGTTGGCTCAATTGCCCTTGTTTGGTCTCTAAAGACGGAGACCCTCTACTGAGCATCCTTTCCATGAGTGAGGTTAACGTATTCACCATTCAGCTTTTTGTTCAGCTTGAATCACATACACTGGAACCTGGCCATTGTATTCTTTTACCTACATCATGGTTCTGCTGCTTAGACCCCAAAAACAATGATATGGGAAGACTCCAGCTTAATTATGTTCTCCTTTGTGTTTCTATATAAATAGCTTTTAGAAATATATTCTTTTGAAATCCAGGGTAACAAATGTGAAGACTACTGCATTTTGATATGAATAGCAAAGGAATGTTGAGGCCCAGGATCTAAAAAGTTACTTATTCTTAATTTTCTTGTACTTAACAAAGCATTGGATGGATTTTTTTTTTTAATTGTGCTTTAAATTTTTTTTAAATGAAAGTTTACAAATCAAGTCCGTCTCTCATACAAAAAGTTATACACACCTTGCTATGTATTCCTAGCCGCTCTCCCCCTAATGAGACAGCACGTTCCTCCTCTCTACCCTGTTTTCCCTGTGTCTGGATATTTTTTAAAAATAATAATAAAAATTAAATAGTTACCTTATCATGGAGAAAGACTGCTGTTGCATGAACACAGTCACTATATGTATGTGATTTAAAAATTAAATTAATAGTAAGAATCTTATAAGCAGCTTACAGACGGTTTATGGGGGGGGGGGATAACTGTTTTGCCTGCACACTTGTTGGAGAATCACTAGAAATGTTGTAAATCAGTTTCTCAAATATATTTATTAATTTTAATTTGGGGTCAGCAATAAAAGGAAAATTTGCTTACTACTCACCAGGAAGAAGACAAGAGCTATAAGCTGTAATTTTTAGTATCAGAATAAGGCTTTAAAGGAAAAAAGTCAACACATTAAGGACAAATAATGGAATAAAGAGCCATAGAATGAGACCGACTAAAGGCGATCTAGGTTGAAAAATAGAATTGCAATTAATTTAGAGTCTATTTGTTTTAATCCTTGTGGGGTTGACGTTTATGAAGAAAAGCGTACTAAAACCTATTAAATAGGAAAAGGTAGAGAACAGACTTCCTAAAAACTTTTAATATATTTGCTGTTTGCAAATGCCATTTATCAGTTCAAGTATACTCAGTAAAGTTGTCCTCCCAGAGTACTTAGTAATGGCAGTTACTGTTTATACCTATAAGTAATAATCTATTTAAAAACATATATTCTATAACTCGTCTTGAATTAGAGCTCAATTTATTGCATTCTGAGAAATCAGTAAAATGTGTATATATTTCTAGTTGAAAGATTAGGTCTTTTCAGGAGAGCATGCCTCCCTCCCAGTCTTTCTCTGGAAAGATTAGGTCTTTTCAGGAGAGTATGCCTCCCTCCCAGTCTTTCTCTGGAAAGATTAGGTCTTTTCAGGAGAGTATGCCTCCCTCCCAGTCTTTCTCTGGAAAGATTAGGTCTTTTCAGGAGAGTATGCCTCCCTCCCAGTCTTTCTCTGGAAAGATTAGGTCTTTTCAGGAGAGCATGCTTCTGTCCCAGTCTTTCTCTGGAAGCCCTGGGTCCTAGCAACATGAGTATAAATGTGTCGAATTCATTTGGGTATGACCAAATGAGAGAGCCATGTCAGGTGCCTGAGGACTCTGATCTGGCAGGGGGAACACAGGTTTTACTCTGCTAGATTGATACTCTGACTCGCTTCGCCTGAAACCATTTTATATGCCTTCTAGTGTGTTCGAATTGTATCACTTCTACATATATTTATTCAAAGGCAACTTAAGTGTGACAAAAATACTTACGCTAGGCTGGACCAACTTAGTCTATGTTCATGAGTAGAAGCAATGCTATAGATAAGAGCAAATGCAGGACACAGGTGTGAAAAGATAGGTAACCGTGCTGATCATAGTATTATAGCACTGTCTGTAATAGTGAAAGGAGGGAAGGAGGGAGGATCATTCATATGCACAGAAAAAAATCTGGGAGAGTATACACCACAAGGGGTGATGAAGTTACAGTGCTTTTTTTTCTCCTTTCTTTTTGCTTGTCTATATCTTCTAAGTTCTTTCAGTTAATATATAATTTTCCCAATTAAAAAATGAGTGATTTTTAATGGAAAACAATAGGTATAGCTGACATTCTGGGTCTTTATGCTAGTCAAGAATTCTTGGTTCCAGGACAACAGAAACTTACCCTGACCAATGTAAGCAGAACACAATTTCTTGTAGAGCAATCACAGAAGCAAAGAACGAGGTTCAGGAAATAAGCAGGAACCAGGAAGCTGGGTAGCCTAGCCTAGAACACAGGCAAGATGACCGCCCAGACAGAGTCTGCAGAGGACCCCGCCCCTTGGAAGTCATCTCTATGCCACGGACTCTGCATTCCACCACTGCTGCAAATGATGGCTTTCTCAGGATCCTGCTTTTCCCACCACTCCCTTAAGGATCAGAGCCCGTGGCAGGGGTATTTTTTAGATGCCCTAGCTGTTAGGGAAAAAGATGATCTGCCTCCTTTAGTGTCCACAGTGGGATGTGTGACCCTGCCTTCTACCTGTTTTAGTATTCTGCCCAAATAGTGTTCTCATACTAGGTGGCCACTAAAGTGTTCTAATTAAACCACACTATTTTATGAAAGGTTTCCTAAGGAGCACTGATGGCACAATGGTTAAGTGCTCAGTTGCTAACCAAAAGGCTGGAGGATCGAACACACCAGTGGCTCCACAGGAGAAAAGACCTGGCAATCTGCTCCCATAAAAAGGAAACCAAACCCACTACTGTCGAGTCATTTCTGACTCATAGCAACCCTACAGGACAGAGTAGAACTGCCCCATAAGGTTTCCAAGGCTGTACATTTTTATGGAAGCAGACTGCCACATCTATCTCCTGCGGAGCAGCTGGTGGGTTCAAACCGCAGACCTTTCAGTTAGCAGCCGAGCATTTTACCCATAAAGATTACATACAGCCTTGGAAACCCTATGGGGCAGTTCTCCTCTGTCCTCTAGGGTAGCTATGAGTCAGAATTAACCTGATGGCACACACGACAACAACATGAAGGTTTCCTACCCATCTAGCTTACCCCCACCTTAGCTCCTCAACTGCTCCCTACTACTTACCAGGACAAGGCTGCATCATCCACTGAGGATCAATCTAAAGCAAAGCTAATATTTGAAATCCTTAATTTCTTTAAAATGCTTCCCTTTCCAAATCCTAAACCAGAAGAAACAATATATTATTGTCGATGTCAATGAAGTACTTAACGAAGCACAGCTGACAATAACCTTAAGCCTTTGAGAAGAAGGATCCCCAACAGAGACATTTGATTTTAAATTAGAAGGAATTTAGTCCTAAGGGACACGATAAAGACAGGAATAATCTCCATTTTATGTTGCATGAATAAATGCAGAGATCTCTAGATACCAAGTGATGTAAGATCTTGAGTAGCGAGGGATTATTGCCAATGGGTTTCTATTTGCTATTCTTTGTTCAGGCTCAAGTGTAGACCTAAGCTGAAAGGTATGAGGTTTGTAGTAAGTTTACTGGAAGGAGGCAAGTGGTCACAGGCCAAGGGAAGGAAAAAAGGGTACAGAGCAAGATGCAGTTACTTCAAGGACAATTTAAGAGAACAAAAAACGCTGATGGTGAAAGAAGTGCAAAAACCACGAACACATCAAAGGGGTCCACATCCCTACCAACAAAGAAGAAGGCTGCAAAGGATTCACCTTTAGAAAACATGATTAACGTTGGGACATGGTTCTCTTCTCTCTTGACCTCATCATTTCAGGTCAATTAGCTTAGATTGCTTTTCAGCTAGAAAAAGCAAATGATACCCTTGCAAAGACTCTGAACACTGTTATAGGGGAATTCAACTGTTTGCTAGCTTTATTTTTGCTACTATTAAAGCATGGTTTAACTGTTACATGACTGGAAGTTCTTATTAATTGCAATGACTGTCTTTCCAGAGAAGCAGCGCTACAGGTTCTGTTCATTGATACACAAAGTGCTCTTCCTGACCACATGTTTTACTAATTAGAGCTTCACATTTTCTCAGATGATTTAGTGCAAATCATGGCAGACTGCTAACTCTTCAACAAAATTCATTCTCTCTTCTTCTTGGATGCAAAGCTTGACTAGGCTTCCCAGTTGCCCTTGCAGATATATGGGGCCATGTGACTGAGTCCTAACTGGACTGTGAGTGGAAGTGATGTTTGCCACTTTGAGGCCTGAAATCTCCAACGCATGCTGGCCAAGATGCAAGAGACAGAGTGATCTTAGAAGCCATGTGTTCATGAGGATGGGGCCAACTTTGGCCTAGGTCCTGAAGGACAGCCATTACACCAGCATGTTCGCTTGTCCATCAAAAGACAAACTGTAACCAAGATAGAAATTTTTATGGTCCTGAACCCTGGTGTCATAGTGGTTAAGGGCCATGACTGCTAACCAAAAGGTTGGCAGTTCAAATCCACCAGGTGCTCCTTGGAAACCCGATGGGGCAGTTCTACTCTGTGCTATGGGGTTGCTATGAGTCAGAATCAAGTTGACGCAATGGGTTTGATTTCTTTTGGGTTTTGGTGCCATTACATGTTTGGGTCTATTTGCTACTGTAGCCTAAGCTAACATACTAATAAAGTTTTTTTCAGTCTTAGTTTTCTATTCATTTATGATTTTGAAGATCAACTCTAGATTTGAAAGGTTTATTGTTGTGTTTGCAATATATCTTTGTATTACAGGTCCCCAGAGGCACCAAAAAACAGAGGTTAAAGAATTATATTAAATGACAAATACTTAATGAAGGAAAAACTAATTGTAAGGAGTCTATAGAAGTGACACGCAAATATATCTCTTTCCCCCAAATTTTAGGCTTGGCTTGTTGCAAGTGTAAAACAAATGTCTGCTGTCTCTTACCAATAAGTGATCCTCCCTCCCTTTCTGAGTGACAGTTCAGTTGCCCGATGGGCATCTATAAACAGTTGTCCTAGAGGAACATCCACACAACATTTTCAAAACCAAAACCATCTCCTCTGTCAGCCTCTGCCTACTCTGACTCCATCAAGCTACCATCATCCTCTTGACTCCAGTTTTTTATCAGTAGCACCCTTAGAATTGTCCTCTGATGATTCCCATAACCAATGGTTGGTTCATTCTCTGCTCTTTTCCCCCAGATATCTTCCTTCTTTCACTGTTTTCCTATTTTTACTACTCTAATCTGAGAGTGGAAACCCTGGTGGCATAGTGGTTAAGTGTTACGGCTGCTAACCAAGAGGTCAGCAGTTCGAATCCGCCAGGCCCTCCTTGGAAACTCTATGGGGAAGTTCTACTCTGTCCTGTAGGGTCGCTATGAGTCGGAATCAACTCGATGGCAGCTGAGTTTTAATCTGAGAGTAAGGAGCCCTGGTGGTGCAATGGTTAAGCACTTAGCTACTAACCAAAAGGTTAGAGGTTTGAACCCCCCAGTGGCTACATGGGAGAAAAGACCTGGCAATCTACTCCCATAAAGATTACAGCCTAGGAAACGCTATGGGGCAGCTCTACTCTGTCATATAGTACAGTCGTTAGGAGTTGGAATCAACACGACAGCACACAATGAGAGTGCCTGCACCAGCTCCAAACTCTCCGATGTCTTAATGAACCCATGTGTCAGTTGTTCCCAAGCTTCTGTTTTTCTCAACAATAACATTTTAAAAAAAAAATTGTACTGACCATCATAGAATTGGCAACTTTTAATTTTGCCAGATAAAAACATTCTTTAAAAAAAAAAACTATCTTTTTTTTTTATAGACTACTTTTGGTACTGTAAGGGAGACAACTTCAGAATATACAGCAGTCCTTTATATTAAATAAATCTGATTTTATGAAAACTCACTATGTTGTCCTAGACTTTCTACTTAGGTGGCTGGAAACTCTTCTGTGGACCGGCACTGGCCCTGAGGCCCTGATGTCCTCTTGTGGCCAGATGAACATGTCTGAGCTCTAGTCACAGTGCTCGTCTAATCAACAACAGTCTTTGGTTCCTTGTGGTCTATTCTCCTCTACCTGGCATTTAAGCTCCCAAACAAAGAGACCCTACACTACTGTCTTAGTTAGCTAGTGCTGCTGTAACAGCACAAGTGGGTGGCTTTCACAAAGAGAAATTTTTTCTTTCACAATCTAGGAGGCTAGATGTCCAAATTCAGGGTGCCAGCTCCAGGGGAAGGCTTTCTCTCTCTGTTGACACTGGGAAAAGATCCTTGTCATCAATCATTCGCAGTAGGGGAGCTTCTCAGCACAGGGACCCCCGGCCCAAAGGATGTGCCACTCTCCTAGCTGTTTCTTGGTGGTATGAGATCCCCATGTCTCCCTGCTCACTTTGATCTTTTATATCTCAAAACAGATTGACTTAAGACACAATTTAATCTTGTAGATCGAGTCCTGCCTCATTAACACAACTACCCCCACCTCATTAACATCATAGAGGTAGGATTTACAACACACAGGAAAATCACATCAGGTGACAAAATGGCAGACAATCACACAATACTAGGAATCATGGACAAGCGAAGTTGACACACATTTGGGGGGACACAATTCAATCCATAACAACTACATTTCCAGTCTCATTATTAATTTCCAGGCAAATTAGACTCTCTGATATTCCCTTTTCTATCTTTGTATTCTTCCACCTTGTACACCCTTTCCATTTTTCTCCACAAATCAAAATTCTATCCAAAATTAAGTCCAAATTTGATGTCACTTTCTATGAAACCTTTTATGATCCATTCTACCCGCCCAAACATACTTCCTCTTCTTGAACTTTCATATCACAATAAAGGATAGCAAATGGCTACTTACTTGCACTTACTATATTTACCCCTTCAACAAAATTATAATAGATTCTTGAAGACAAGAAAAATATTTGGCTCATTTACACCTCCATTATTTGAACATTAAATATTCAATATATATTAAATGACTAAATAAATGCTTTGAACACAGTGGGCACCCTGCTTTTAAAAGTCCATTTGAAACAAATTAGTTCATTATTCAATGTCAAGTACATAGCAACAGGGGTGTTTGGAAAAGTGGAATTGGTAAGTAACTTCTTCATTTTTTCCAACATAAGGGAAACAAAAATAAATTCTGATTTCTAAGACCATAACACAGGAGCTTTTCTACCGTGAAAGTTTTATTTTAGGTTCCTATCCAGGAACTGAACTGTCTTAAAAGGCAATTTACAAACAAAACTTTCACGGTAGAAAAGCTTCTCTGTTATGGGATATCAGGAAACCCTGGTAGCATAGTGGTTAAGTGCTACAGCTGCTAACCAACAGGTCGGCAGTTCAGATCCTTCAGGCGCTCCTTGGAAACCCTATGGGGCAGTTCTACTCTGTCTTATAGGGTCGCTATGAGTCGGAATCGACTTGACGGCAGTGGGTTTGTTTTTTTTTTTATAGGAATTACAGACTTCCCTGACTCTAATTCTGTCTCCATGCCAGGTTTAGTTAAGGTACACAACTTCTGTTCCTTTAGGTTCTCCATTCATCAAAAAGCAAGAAGGAATGGGATGAAAAAGCTCATGTATTTTACTCTTATTTAACAATTGGTGGAAACCTAAGCACTTGTACTTCTTGTTTTTTCCCTTCCATATTTTTTTTTTATATGTTTGCCCTAAGAAATTTTTTTTCTGTAATGTTAATATAAAAATTACATTAAATTAAATTAAATTATTCATTTTACTCCAATTGTATGAATAACAGAAAGTTTATCAAAGACTAAGTTGGGTATACAGACGGCCCCCAACTTATGCATCTGAGTTACGATGAACCGCATTTATAACCATCCATTTGTTTTGTACATCATATTGTTAGTATATGTACTATATACAATGTTGCAGTATGTAATTTGCTGATGTTATCATTCCATGCCAAACCTCAAAGACAAATAAAGATTGGTTTCATAAAAATACTAATAAAAGGCAATAATTATAGAAGCTAAAAAAAAAGTATTTGACTTATGTCAGAACCAACTTACAATGGAGTCGTTAGAACAGAACCCCATTCTAAGTCGCAGACTACCTGCATTTTATTAAGCTATTAACTGTATTATGAAAGGCATGCAAATAAAAGACGGAACTTTCTGAAAAAGCAGAACTTTCAATTTGGAGTCTGAATTTGAGTGGAAGCATTTGATAAGAGGCTCTTTACATTTAGCCTTGCAGTACTGCTAGAAATGAGAAAAACATATTAGTCCCTCAAAGTCAGTCCTTTTAAGAAATAAACCTTCATGAACACCGAGGCAATTAGTGGAGACCCCAGAGAAGTCACATCCAAGGATTGAGGACCATGATCTAGTAGCATTATACAACAGGAGTAAGGGCTAAACTTAAATAGACACTTAATGCCAGAATAAGATTAAACACTCAGAGGAAGGTAACATAATCTAAAGTCTCTTCACTGTACTAGCCACTATATCCAATACACACACACGCACACATCATGTGCAGAGAGAAAAAAAAAAGAACAATCATCATGAGATAATACAGTAAATGAAGTAGACCCAGAGATGATTCAGATAATGGCACTATCAGACAAGGAACTCTGAAATAACTATAATTAGTTTGTTAAAGAAATTAGAGGAAAAGTGTTCAAAATGGATATAAAGATGGAGTACTTCAACTGAGAATTTGAATATATGAGAAATAATCAAATGGGCATTCTAGAAACATAAGTTGCGATATCTGAAATTAAGAATGGTTTGAATTGTTGCAGCATCAGTCTATACTCAAAGATAGTTATAGAAAATATTTAAACTAAAACACAGAAGGAAAAGGGAATGGGGAAAAAAGTCTGAGAGAAATTTGAGCACAGTCAAAAGGTCTAACATACATATAACTGGAATTCCAGAAAGTGAGGAAAGGACATAAGCAGTATTTTAAAATGATGCTGAGAATTTTACAGATCTAATTAACAAAAAAAAAAATTTTTTTTTTTTTTAATGAATGATAAAGGTCACAGATTCAAGAATCCTCACAAACCCCAAGCAGGATAATACAAAGAAAATAACACCTAAGCACATCGTAGTCAAAATCGGAAAACCTAAAATAAAAAGAAAATCTTAAAAGTAGCTACAGAAAAAGGATGCAGTATCCTCAGGGGAAACCAATAAAGGTGATAATTGATTTCTTGACAAAAACTATGGAAGTTAGAAAATAATGGAATAACATCTTTAAACTAATGAAAGGAAAAAAAAATTCTGCCAACCAATCAATAATTCTGTACATATATGTGTGTGTACACATATATGAAAGTGAAAAAACGTTTTCAGAAAAATAAATGCTGGAAGACTGCATACACAACAGATTAACATAATAAGAAATCCTAAGGAATATATGCAGGTTGAAGGGAAGTGATCCCAGATCATCAAAACTGGGTAAAAGACTACTGACTCTAAAAGATTATTAAAGACTACTGACTATGTTATGGAAACCCTGGTGGCATAGTTATAAACAGTAGTAGGAAATAAAATATATAAAAGCAAAAAAAAAGAAAAAGACTTGTATAGAGGTAAAGAGAGATAAACTGTTATAAGATTCTTGCATTATCGGTGATATACAGGTATACTGCAATAGGTTAAGAGTAGATTTTGTAATTTCAAGAACCCATTAACATCAAGTCGATTTCGACTCAAAGCAACCCTATGGGACAAAGTAGAATTGCCCCATATGGTTTCCAAGTAGCAGCTGGTAGATTTGAACTGCCAGCTTTTTGGTTAGCAGCCTGAACTCTTAACCACTATGCCACCAGCGCTCTGTAATTTCAAAAAGTACCTGCTAAAAGACTGATAGTAAAAGGAAAAACAAAAAGATAAAGTGGGATACTAAAACATCTGATAAATAAAAAAGAAAGCATGAAGAGAGAAAGAAAAAAAATAGATGGGAAAAATGGAAAACAAATGGCAAGACGATAGATTTAAAACCAACTTAATTACTCCATCATTAAAGTATAAATGAACATAGCACTCAATTTAAAAAAGATAATTGTTAGAAATTTAAAAGACCCAATTGTATGCTGCTGACAAGAGACACACTGAACTCTAAAAACAGAAATAATTTACTGTAAAAGGATGGATCACATATGTCATGCTAACAACTAACCAAAGAAAGGTAATATGATTATATTAGTATCACATAAAATAGGCTTAGCCTAGAAGTATTACTTGATATAAAGAGTGAAGTTCCATATTGATAGAAGGATCATTCAAAAAAAGCAATAACAATGCCAAATTTATATCACCTTAGAACATGTTTCCAAAATACTTAAGGCAGTAGCTGATATAATTAAAGAATAGACAAATCCACAGTCATATTTGGAGAATTCAACATAATTTTCCCAACAACTCATAGATCAACCAATTAAATTAAAATATAGACTATTTAAACAACACTATCAACTAATTTTACCTAATCAATATTTACAGAATACTACAATCAAAAGTACAGAACATATTTTCTTTTCAACTCACAGGTAATATTTATTAAATAAAACATTCTTCAGTTTATAAAGCAAGTCTCAACAAATTTCAAAAAGGGTTAAAATCATACATTGTATGTTTTTTGACCACCACAGAATTAAATTAGACCTCAATAACATAAATATATCTTAAAAATCAAAATATCTAGAAACTAAGGAACAATCTTCAAAATAATCCATGACTCGAAGAAGTAATTACAGTGGAAATTGTAAAATATCTTGAGCTGATTTACAATTAAAAGCTTGTAGGGAGTACGAGAGAGAGAGCTGCACCACCTTGGTGGGCAGATTGACTAGTACCCATACCTCACCTGAGTGGTGGTGCCTGCTGGTGGACAGACTGACCACAGTGTGTTCTCTAGTGTGTTTGGGAGAGGTAGAAAGTTGAAAACCAAGACTTGGAATTTTCAAAACCTAATTAAACTAGGGAGAGAGAACGAGCTATAACAGTGAGGGGGAGAAAACAGTAAGCAAAGGCCGAAGGCTCTGCCCACCTAAGAGTTTCTGCAGAAAGTGTGCAAGCAAAAACACCAAAATACTGGGGAAAACTGAGAAAGTTAACATGCTTGAGAATTCCAATGCTCCAATAAAAAAATCATAAGACATACAAAGAACAGAGAAGCAATGGCCCATCCAAATGAACGTGACAAAGGGACTGAAAGCACATCTAGGGATAACCAAACAATGAAGAAAAAAAAAAAGGAAAAATAAAATGCAACAACATTAAACATAATTAAAGAACTAAGGGAAAACACAGGCAAAGAGCTAAAATAAGTAAAACAATGCAAGAACGAAATGAGGACCTAAAAAAAAAAAAGATACTGCAACTGAAAGGGACAATAACTGAAATGAGAAACACAACAGAAGGACTTACCAACAGATTTAATCAGGCAGAAGTAAGAATCACTGAATGAGAGGATAAGGTAGTTATAATTACCAACGCTGAAGAGCAACAAGAACAAGGCTCAAGAAGGCTGAGCACAGTTTAAGAGAATTATGGGACAACAAGAAGAGACCTAATATATACATTATAGGAATTCCAGAAGGAGATGAGAGAGAAAAAGGGACAGAAAGGACATTTGAAGAAATAATGATAGAAAATTTGCCCAATCTAATGAGGGACATGAATCTACAAATCCAAGAAGCTCAAAGAACCCAAGCAGGATAAACTCAAAGAGATCTACACCAAGACACATCAGAGTTAGGCTCTCAAAATGTAAAGGTAAAGAGAGAATCCTGAAAGAAGTGAGAGAAAAGCAAACAGTCACACACAAAGAATTCCCAATAAGATTAAGTGTTGATTTCACCTCAGAAACAGTGCAGGCCAGAAGGTAATGGAATAATATATTTAAAGTGCTAAAAGAAAATAACCGTCAACCAAGAATACTATACCCAGTGAAACCATCCTTCAGGAAAGAGGGTGAAATCAAAACATTCCCAGACAAACAGAAGCTGAGAGAGTTCATATCCACCAGACCGGCCCTATGAAAAATGTTAATGAGAGTTCTATAGATGGCAGGGAAAAGATAATACAAAGTAATTCAAAGCTACACATAAAAAGAAAGATCCCTAATAAAGGGAAATGTATGGGCTAGTAATAAGGTATTCATGCTTTATAATTCTGAGTGTTTTGTCCTTCATGTTTTTTAATAACAAATATAAAAAATCAAGGATAAAATTATGTAACAGGACACATGAAATATAAAGACATAATTAGTGATAACAACAACAAAATGGGAGGACAGAAATGGTATATAGAATTTTTTGTATGTTATTGAAGTTAAGTTGGTACAACTTACCATACAGTGTTATAAATACAATCTGTGAAATGTCATATTCATGGAAAGCACTAAGAAAATATATTAAAAATATACACAAAAGAAAAGGAGAAGGGAAACAAAAAGGCTCACTACAATAAACCAACAAAACCAAAAACCAATCAGTAGTAAAGGACAAAGACAAAGAAGGCTTAAGACACACAAAAAACAAATACCAAAATGGCAGAAGTAAGTCACTTCTTATCAGTAATTACCAAAAAAAACCAAACCAAACCCACTGCCATCAAGTTGATTCCAATTCATAGTGACTCTATAAGACAGAATAGAACTGCCTCATAGTGTTTCCAAGGAGAGTCTGGTAGATTCAAACTGCTGACCTTTTGGTTAGATGTAGCTCTTAACCACTCTGCCACAAGGGTTTCCATCAGTAATTATAGTAAATGTAAATGGACTAAATGCTCCAATCAAGAGGCAGAGAGTGGCAGAATGGATTAAAAAAAAACATGATCCAACTATATGCTATTTATAAGAGACACACCTTAAACCCAAGGACATAAATAGGTTGAAAGTGAAATGATGGAAAAAAATATTCCATGCAAATAATAACCAAAAGAGAGCTGGCAAGGGAATCTTAATATCAGACACAGTAAGCTTTAAGACAAAATCTGTTTGAAGAGACAAAGACGGATATTATATAGTGATAAAGGGATCAATTAATCAAAAATATCTAACAATCATAAATCTATCAGCGCCCAACATGTTATTGTTGTTGTTAGGTGACATCAAGTAGGTTCCGACTCATAGTGACTCTATAGGACAGAGTAGAACTGGCCCACAGGGTTTCCAAGGAGCAGCTGGTAGATTTGTACTGCTGACCTTTTGGTTAGCAGCCAAGCTCTTAACTACTACTCCCAAGGGCTCCAAGGCAGGGGCACCTAAATATAAAAAGCAAACACTGATAGAACTGAAGTGAGGAATAGAGAGTACTACAACAATAGTTGGAGACTTTGATACACAACTTTCAATACTGAACAGAACATCTAGAAAGATCAATAAGGAAACAGAGGACTTGAATGACACTATAAACCAACTAGACTTAACAGACAGATAGAACATTCCACCTCAAAACAGCACAATATACAATATACTCCAGTGCACTTGGATGATTCTCCAGGATAAACCATGTTAGGTCACAAAGCAATCCTTGGTAAATTTAGAAAGACTGAAATCATGCAAAGTAATTTATCTGATCATAATAGAGTGAAAGTAGAAATCGATAATAGGAACAAAAAAAAGGAAAACAGACAAAATGTGTGGAAATTAAACAACACACTGTTAAACTACCAATAGGTCAAGGAACAAATTAAAAGAGAAATCATGAATTTCCTAAAGTCAAATGCAAATGAAAACACAACATACCCAAACTTGTGGGACACAGTGAAGGCAGCACTCAGGGGGAACTTATAGGACTAAATGCCCACATGACGAGGAAAGAAGAAAGATATCAAATCAATAGCCTCAAATCAATCCTTCAAAACTCCAGGAACTAGAAAGAGAAGAGCAAACGTACCCTACACCTACCAGAAGAAAGGAAATAACAAAGATCAGAGCAGAAATAAATAACATTGAAAACAGAAAAAAATAGAATCAAAACCAGAAGTTGGTTCTTTGAAAAGATCAGTAAAATTTAGAAACCTTTAGCTGGACTGACAAAGACTAGAAAAGATGCAAAGAACCAAAATGAAAAATGAAGGAGGGAACAATACAACTGACCTGGTAGAAATAAAGAAAAACATCACAGGATAGTACAAACAACTGTCTGGCAACAAGCTGGATAACCTAGATGAAATGGACAGATTCTTAGAAGTATAAAACCTACCCAAACTGACTCAAGAGGAAATAGAAAGTCTCAACAGACCCATTAGAGATTGAATCAGTGACCAAAAATCTCCCAACAAAAAAGTCCTGGACCAGATGGCTTCACTGGGGAATTCCACCAAACATTTAGAAAAGAATTGATGTCAATACTGTTTAAAGTCTTCTAAAAGATAGAGAAGGAAGGAACACTCCCTAATTTAATCAATAAAGCAAACATAACCCTGATACCCAAACCAGACAAGGATACCACAAGAAAAGAAAATTACAGGTCAATATCTCTTGCAACATAGACAGAAAAATCTTCAACAATACACTAGCAAACAAAATCCAACCACATATTAAAACGGTCATACACCATGACCAGGTGGGATTCATTCCAGGAATGCAGGGATGGTACAACATTGGAAATTCAATGAACATAATACACCACATAAACAGAACACCGGAAAACAACCACATGATTATCTCTATGGGTGCAGAAAAAAATTTCATAAAATCTAACACCCCTTCTTGATGAAAACAAAAAATTGGAATAGAAGGGAAATTCCTCAATATGATTCAAGGCATACATGAAAAGCCAACAGCCAACATTACACTTAATGGAGAAAGACTGAGAGCTTGCCACTCGAAATCAGGAACAAGACAAGTGTGCCTGCTCCTACCACTTCTATTCAATATTGTATTAGAAGTCCTAGCCAGAGAAATAAGACAAAAGAAATAAAAGGTATACTGATTGGAAAAGAAAATGTAAAATTATCCCTGTTCACAAATGATTTGACCCTATGTACAGAAAATCCCAAAAAGTCCACAACAAAACTTCTAGAGCTAATAGAGGAATTGAGCAAAGCTGCAGGGTACAAGGTCAACAAACAAAAATCCCTTGGGCTTCTGTACACCAGGAATGAGAAATCTGAAAGGAAAATTAGGGAAACAATTCTATTTAAAACAGCAACTAAGAAGATAAAATACCTAGGAATAAATCTAACCAAGGATATGAAGGACTTATTATATGATGAAAACTATAAAACACTGCTGAAAGAGATTAAAAAAAAATAAATTGAAAGATGTTCCACATTCATGGGCTGGAAGACTTAATGTTGTTAAGATGTCAATACTACCCAAAGCAATCTATAGATTCAATGCAATCCCAATCAAAATTCCAACAGCCTTCTTTACAGAAACAGAAAAACCAATCCTCGACTTTATATGGAATGGCAAGAAGTTTTGAATAGCCAAATCAGTATTGAAAGAGAAGAACAAAGAAGGAAGACTCACACTTCCTGACTTTAAAACGTACAACTACGGTAATCCAAACAGCCTGGTGCTGGTATAACGACAGATACATAGACCAAGGGAACAGAACTGAGAGTACAGAAATAAACCCACACATCTATGGTCAACTGACTTTTGACAAGGGTGCTAGGTCCATTCCATGTGGAAAGAAGAGTCTCTTCAACAAATGGTGCTGGAAAAATTGGATTTCCACATGCAGAAAAATGAAACAGGATCTATATCTCACACCATACACAAAAACAAATTCAAAATGGATTAAGGACCTATGTGCAAACTAAATGTGAAACCATAAAATTCTTAGAAGAAAAATAAGGGCAACACTGTAAAGCCTACCTTTTAACAATGTATCATCTAATACAATATCAGAAGCAAAAACAGCAAAAGGCATAATAGACAAATGGGACCTCATAAAAATTAAAAACTTTTGTTCTTGAAAAGACTTTACCAAAAAAGTAAAAAGACAAACTACTAGATAGGAGAATACCTTCAGTAACCATGTATCTGACAAGAGTCTAGTAACCAAAAAATATATAAAACTTCAACAACTTAACAACAAGACAAATAACCAATCATAAAATGTGCCAAGGACTTGAACACACATTTCATCAAAGAAGACATTCAGATGGCAACAAAACACATGAAAAGATGCTCTGTGTCGTCAGTCATCAGAGAGATGCAAAAACAAAACCACGGTGAGACACCATTTCACTCCCATTAAGATGGCTAAGGTTAAAAAAAAAACAACCAAACAAAAAAAACCCAGAAAATAACATATGTTGGCAAGGATGTGGGTAAACCAGAACGCTTACCCACTGCTGTTAGGAATGCAAAATGGTACAGCCATTGTGTAAAACAGTATGATGGTTTCTCAAAAAACTAAAAATAGAACTACCATGTTGTTGTTAGGTGCCATTGAGTTGGCTCTGACTTATGGTGACTCTATGTTCAATAGAACAAAACACTGCCTGATTCCACTTATAGGTATATACCCAAAAGACTTGAAAGCAAAGACTCAGACAGAATCTTGTACACCAGTGTTCACTGCAGCACTATTCACAATAGCCAAAAGGTGGAAACAACCTAAATGCCCATCAACAGATGAATGGACAAAATGTGATACACACATACAATGGAACACTACTCAGCCAGTAGGGAAATGAAATCTTGATACATGCTACAATATGGATGGAATTGAAAGACATTTTGCTGAGTGAAATAAGTCAATCACAAAAGGATAAATATTGTATGACCTCACTTATATAAAAAGACAAAAAAAGGGAAATGAATACAGAACAAAGTTAATCAGTGGTTACCAGGGGCAGGAGGGAGGGGAAGGTAGGGTTTAAGGTGACAGAAATATCATATTGATTAAGGGTAGGGTTGCACAGCTGATTACTGTAATTGTTGTCAATAAGTTGTATACCTGTAAAAAGTTCAATGGGCAAAAGTTGTGTGATAGATACATTTAAAATGACAAAAAAAAAAAAAAAAAGAACAGCTGCCAAGGCTAGAATTTGGTTTCTTGGTTTGGAGATTTAGGGTGTGGTTTCATGCGACATCCCACTTAATTGGCCCAGTAAAATGTTTAGTGCTTCCTAGTTCGCTGTGTACCGCCTTGCCTCTTAAAAGGTTGCAAGCAGCCATCCAAGGAACAATAATTGGTCTCTATTTGCCAACACCAACAGAAGAAGAAAAGTCAGGAACAGGAGCAGAATATGGAATGTGTGGCTAATTGCCTCCATGAACAAGTACCTCCTTTGCCATGAGATCAGAAGAGCTGGATGGTGCCCAGCTATCATTACTGAACATTTTGATCAAAGATTCTATAGAAGAATCTTGATGAAAAGGGGGAAAATGCAGAAAAGAATTTCAAATTCTCATGGATTCCAGATTTCTTGGAGCCATGAAGGTTAGATGAACCCTTGAAACTACTGCCCTAAGATAATCTTTAAACCTTAAACCAAAAATATCCCCTGACAAAAGGACAAATATTATATAAGACCACTATTATAAGATCTTGAGAAATAGTATAAACTGAGAAGAACACATACTTTTGTGGTTATGAGGGGGGAGGGAGGGAGGATGGGAGAGGGTTATTTACTGATTAGTTAGTAGATAAGAACTACTTTAGGTGAAGGGAAGGACAATACTCAATACACGGAAGGTCAGCTCAACTGGACTGGACCAAAAGCAAAGAAGTTTCCGGGATAAACTGAATGCTTCGAAGATCAGCGAAGCAGGGGCGGGGGTTTGGGGACTATGGTTTAAGGGGACTTCTAAGTCAACTGGCAAAATAATTCTATTATGAAAACATTCTGCATCCCACTTTGAAATGTGGCATCTGGGGTCTTAAATGCTAACAAGCGGCCATCTAAGACGCATCAATTGGTCTCAACCCACTTGGATCAAAGGAGAATGAAGAACACCAAGGCCACATGATAACTATGAGCCCAAGAGACAGAAAGGGCCACATGATCCAGAGACTTACATCATCCTGAGACCAGAAGAACTAGTTGGTGCCCGGCCACAACCAATGACTGCCCTGAAAGGGAGCACAACAGAGAACCCCTGAGGGAGCAGGAGATCAGTGGGATGCAGACCCCAAATTCTCATAAAAAGACCAGACTTAATGGTCTGACTGAGACTAGAGGAATCCCGGCAGTCATGGTCCCCAAACCTTCTGTTGGCCCAGGACAGGAACCATTCCCAAAGACAACTCATCAGACATGGAAGGGACTGGACAATGGGTTGGAGAGAGATGCTGACAAAGAGTGAGCTACTTGTATCAGGTGGACACTTGAGACTGTGTTGGCATCTCCTGTCTGGAGGGGGGATGGGAGGGTAGAGAGGGTTGGAAGCTGGCAAAATTGTCACGAAAGGAGAGACTGGAAGGGCTGACTCATTAGGGAGAGAGCAAGTGGGAGTATGGAGTAAGGTGTATATAAACTTATATGTGACAGACTGACTTGATTTGTAAACGTTCACTTGAAGCTCAATAAAAATTAAAAAAAAAAATCCCCTGAAATCTTCTCAAAACAATAGTTTTTTTTTTTTTTTTAGTAAAAAATGTTTGCCTTGAGCATTATGCTCTTTTACGAATTATATATATTGGATCAAAGTGACACGAGCAACTTTAAAGATTAGCTAGGAACCTTAGGGGGCAGTGAGTATACGTTAATAGAGGAGAAACAACTCAGAAAAGGAAGGTGAGAATGGTTTCACAACTCAAAGAATGTAATCAATGTCACTAAATGGTACATGTAGAAACTGTTGAATTGGTGTGTTTTGCTGTGTATATTCTCAACGACAACAACTAAATAAATAAAATTTAAAAAAACTTGTGAGATGCAGATAAAGCAATGTTTAGATATAAATTTATAAATACAAACAACAGTTCATAATTAAAACTGGGGACGGAATGGATCCTCCTCAATCTAAGAAAATCTTACAGCTAGCATCGTACTTCCAAAACAAAAAAAAGCCGTTGCCATTGAGTCCATTCCAACTTATAGCAACCCTATAGGATAGAGTAGAAGAGCCCTATAGGGTTTCCAAGGAGCACCTGGTGGATTTGAACTGCCAATCCTTTGGTTAATAGCCATAGCTCTTAACTACTACGCCACCAGGGTTTCTAGCATCATACTTAGTAGTGAAGTATTGAATGATATTCCCCTAAAATCAGGAAAAAGGCAAGGTTGTTCACTATTACCACTTCTATTCACCATTGTATTGGAAGTCCCAGCCAGTGTGACTAGGCAAGACAAAGAAAAGATGTGCAGATTGGAAAGGGTGAAGTAAAACTGTCTTTACTACAGATAACGTGATTGTTTACCTTGAGAATACTAACTAATCTAGGAAAACATTACTAGAACTGAAAAGTGAGTTTAACAATATCACAAGACACAAGGGCAATATACAAAAATCAATTCATGGAATAGAAAACTTGATATTATCGAGGTGGCAATTTTCCAAAATTTGATCTATCGATTCAACATAATCCTAGTAAAAAATCCCAGCAGCATTTTTTTGTAGAAATTAACAAGTAGACTCTAAAATTTATATGGAAATCCAAGGGACCCTGCAAACACAATTTTAAAAAAGAACAATGTTGGAAGACTGATACCATATGATTTTAAGAGTTATTAAAACACTACAGTAATCAAGTACAATGGGTATCGGTATATTGATAGGTGTGATGGTGGAAGCTATGCCACCAGTATTTCAAATACCAGCAGGGTCACCCATGGTGGACAGGTTTCAGCAGAGCTTCCAGACTAAGACAGACTAGGAAGAAATCTGTCTGGCAGTCTACTTCTTAAAAAAGTGGCCAGTGAAAACATCATGAACAGCAGAGGAATATTGTCTGGTACAGTGCTGGAAGATGAGCCTCTCAGGTTGGAAGGCACTCAAAATACAACTGGGGAAGAGCTGCCTCCTCAAAGTAGAGTAGACCTTAATGACATGGATGGAGCCAAACTTTTGGGCACAACTAAAAATGAGAAGAAACAGCTGCAAATATACTTTAGTAATCAAAACATGGAATGTAAGAAGAATGAATCTAGGAAAATTTGGAAGTCATCAAAAATGAATTAGAATGCATAAAGATCAATATCCTAGGCAGTGATTGTTATTGGCCATTTTGAATCAGACAATCATATGGTCCACTCTGCAAGGAATGACAAATTGGAAAGGAATAGCATCGCATTCATTGTAAAAAAAGGAACATTTCAAGATCTATCCTGAAGTACAATGCTGTTATAGGATAATATCCAAACACCTACAAGGAAAGCCAGTTAATACAACTATTATTCAAATTTACCCACCAATCACTAATGCCAAAGATGAGGAAATTGAAGATTTTTACCAACTTCTCAGCCTGAAATTGATCACATATGCAATCAAGATGCATTGATAATTACTGGTCATTGGACTGTGAAAGCTGGAAACAAAGAAGGATCAGTAGTTGGAAAATATGGCCTTGGTGACAGAAACAGCACTGGAGATCACATGATAGAATTTTGCAAGACCTACAATTTATTCATTACAAATATCTTTTTTCACCAACATAAATAGCAACTATACATGTGAGCCTCACCAGATGGAAAAAACAGGAATCAAATTGGCTACATCTGCGGAAAGAGATGATGGAAAAGCTCAGTATCATCAGTCAGAACAAGCAGGGGCTGACTGTGGAACAGACCATCAATTGCTCATATCCAAGTTCAAGCTGAAGCTAAAGAAAATTAAAACAAGTCCGCGAGAGTCAAACTATGACCCTGCATACAATTCACCTGCTCACCAACACCATTAAAAAATTAAAAGGCAAACTACCTAGTGGTTAAAAACATCCTCAATACATATATTTAAAAAGGACTTGGATCCAGATATATGAACTCCTGTAAATCAGTAAGATGAAGAAAAACAACTTTACCAATGCGTAAAAACTCAGATACTTGACAAAAGAAGATGTATGAATGGCTAATAAGTACATAAAAGAGGCTCTACTTCATTTGTCATTAGGAATATGCCGATTAAAAACATAACGAGATACTATGCCATGCCCTTTAGAATGGCTAAAATTTAAAGGAATGTTCATTCCCTTTCCTTATTCTCTGTCCCCTTCCCTTCCATTCCCTTTCCAAACAATTTAGTCCTAAAGCCATTACGTGGAGCAGAGTAAGTTAGGTGCCCCATGATGGAGATTTGGTGGTGGTCTTGGTGGGTTACAACAGTGTATCAGAGCCAGAGCAGAGTGAGGA
Organism: Loxodonta africana; assembly: GCF_030014295.1. NCBI lineage: Eukaryota > Metazoa > Chordata > Mammalia > Proboscidea > Elephantidae > Loxodonta > Loxodonta africana. The sequence continues at coordinate 47,039,836 of NC_087354.1, read as the reverse complement.
GGACATTCCCCAGGGAGAGGGCAGCAGTCCAGCATGGGGTATCAGAACCCAAGCACTGTGAGAAAGTCATCCATTTGGGAGGCTTCTGGCATGGGGAGTAATTGGTCTAGAAGGGTGGGGAAGCAACCACGTTGGGAGATGGTCCAACATGACATATTAGAGCATGAACAGGGTAAGACGGGTGTCCACACAGGGGAAAGCCCAGTGTAAGATGTCAGAGCCTGAGCAGGGAGAGCAAAGAGTCCAAATGGGAGGTAGTCCAAATGTGGGAAGTGAGAGCCTGAGCGAGGCAAAAAAGGTATCCATGTAAGGGTGGCCCAGCATGGAAAGTCAAAGCTTAAGTGGGGTAAGGAGGGTATCCACTTGGAAGGGAGGAGGCCCAAAGTAAGGTTTCAGAACCTGACCAGGGTGAGGAGGGTGTTCTGGTAGAGAGGTGTTCTGGAGTGGAATGTCAGAGAGTGAGCATGGTGAAGAGGACAACCACACTGAAGAGGGGATGGCAGTGGGCATGGGAGATTAGACACATTCAGGGTATTGATCAAATAAGTAATTATAATAAGAATAATAGGTACCAGAGAAAGGAGCTACAAATATGGAAAGGGGGGTAAAATAAAGTGAACCCTATGGTGTTAGATTGGAATACAAAGTATTGACTCGTTGCTGTCAAGTCGATTCAATACATACAGATTGGTATAAAAATAAACACAGATGTAAATGTATGTGTTTGGTGTGTGTGTGTGTGTGTGTGTGTGTCCATCCACATATTCCTTAGTTCTTTCTTGAGAGAAGGAGCCCTGGTGGTGTACTGGTTAAAGCACTCACCTGCTAACTAAAGGTTGGTGGTTTGAACGCACCAGCTGCTCCATGGGAGAAAGATGAGGCAGTCTGCTTCCATAAAGATTTACAGTCTTGGAAACCTATGGAGCAGTTCTACTTTGTCCTATAGGGTCACTATGAGTCAAAATCAATTTGATGGCAATGGGTATTTTTTGGTTTTGGTCCTGAGAGAGGCTGCTGGGAGCAGTGATTGTCCCATAATAACAAGCACACCAAGTACTAAATCTTGGTTTCTAAATACCATACTCCACTAAAAGAAATTAGGGATCCTTGAAGAAATGGCTGATTCCAGGCCTGAGCAGAAAATGTACAAGATGGTCCTGGATATTCTTACACCTGAAAAGAAGGAATTGTTCCAAGAATGACAGGGACATGCCAAAAGGACACAGAAGCCAACCTGAAGGGCCAAATCTCAGACAATTTGAGTATTAAAATTAATAACATAGTAATATATTATGATCCATCAGAAAATATAGGAAACATGAGTTCATAGAAAACTAGAATATAATTAATAAGTTAAAAGTTTGGGAAGTAATGGAATAGTTACATAATTTTACAGTACCTCTGCAAAAAAACAATTATTAATTACCAAGGGAAAAAGGAGTAAATTCATAGTGGAAAGGCCTGGTAGATACGATTTTATTCAAATCATCAAAGTAAACATCAGTAATGAGACAAATTAAAGCCATGTGCCTTCTGTGATAAACCTGCCAAAGATGCATATCCTGAATGTAATCGTACAGAACTAACCTAAATTTGGGGCCGTTCTACAATACAGTTTGCCTGTATACTTCAAAAGTATGAAGGTCATGCAAGTCAAGGAAAACTGCGAACTACTTCCGCCTGAAGGAAACTACAGAGACTTGACAACTAAATGCAACATGTGATTTTGAACTGGGTCCTTTTACTAGAAAGATTATTGGGACAATCATCAAAGCTTGAATAGGGTCTGATGGTTAGTAATGTTTTAATGGTTACATTGAGGTTGTGTAAGAGAATGTCCTTGTTTGTACCAAATACAAGCTAGGGAATTCAGGGAAGATGAGGCATTCTAAAATGGTTCAGGAAAAAAAAAAATTCTTGGTACTGTACTTGCAACTTTAAGTTCGTGATTAACCCAAAATTAAAAAAAAAAAGCAATTAAAAACTATAATCACACGCACACACAAAAAGACAGACAATACCAAGTGTTGATGAGGCTACAGAGCAGCTGGAACTCTCCCACACTGATAAAAACACACTGATGGGAGGTGGTTAAATGTTACAACCACTTCGGAAAATTGAGTGTTAGTTCCTTATGAAATTAAAGTTACACCTATCCTATGACCCTACACCTATACCTGTTCCACTTCTAGAAACACCCATAAAGGGGCTTGTATCGAAATGTTCATAGCAGATTGATTCATCATATCCCAAAACTGGAAAGAACCCAAATGCCCATGATTGGTGAATAGATAAATAAATTGTGGTTTATTCATACAATAGAGTACTATTCAGGAATAAATGGGAATAAACTGCTAATACACAGAACAACATGGATGAATCACAAAAGCAGTGTTGAGCTAAAGAAGCCAGATACAAACGAGTTCACTTTTATGAAGTTTAAGAACAGTCAAAACTAAACTTCAGAGATTGGAATTAGATGAGTTGTTGCTTTGGGGTGGGGGCTGGGGGTTGACTGGAGAGGGGCAGGATGGAACATTCTGGGGTGCAGAAATGTTTTATATCTTGATTGGGTGGTAGTTACGTGAGCGTATATATTTGTCAAAACTCATCAAATCATACACTTAAAATCTATGTATATTATTTCTGTAAACTATACCTGAACCTAAAAAGTTAATTTTTTTTTTTCACTATATCAGCAACAATGGTTATTTCTATGGAGTGGGATTCTTTCACTTTCCACATTTTGTATTTCCGTAACATTTGAACTTTTTTCGACAAACGTGTCTTAATTACTAAAAAAAGCCACATCTAGGATCTAAAAATATAATTACATAAAGATAGGATTGGTCCAAATGGTACTGAAGCAACTGGTTAGTTAGCTGGGGGAAAACTAAGTTAGATCTTCTCCTTTTATTATATATTGAAAAGATGCTCAGGTAAGTCAAAGGGTTAATGTATAAAATCAAGACATAATTTTAAATCAAGCCATAAAAAGTAAAAAATAAAAGTGAACATTTATCTGATTTCTGAATAGGAAAGAAACTTTTAAGATTAAAAGCAATGTTAGGAACTCTAAAGGGATACACCAATAGATTTTTTACTACATAAAACTTTTAAAAAATATAATAAAATATAAGCAAAACTAAATGCAACAGGAAGTTGGGGGGAATTTACCAAAATGTAACAATATTTGACAGGTTTATAGGCAAAGGATGTGAATTCCAGAAAGGAAGGAAGGAAGGGTAGAAAGTACGGAGGGACAAGAAAATAAGGAAGGAAGGGAGGAAGGGAGGGAAAGACAGAAGTTAGGGAGGAAGAGGTAGGGAGAGAGGAGAGGAGGGAACACAAATGGCTAATCAATAAGTGAATAAAAAGTAAACCTGAATTTCTGTCCATTAATTTAGCAAATATTATTGTTATATGATAACATTTGATGGCGTGCATAGAATGGCAAGACCAATTCTTATTCACTATTTTTTTTTTTATGTGTAGGGGTATAAATTGCTACATTTCTGGAAACCAGTTGAGCGATGTGTATCAATAATCTTTAATATATTTATATTCCTTGAACCAGAAGTATCACTTTTTGGAATCTGTCTAAAGGAAATAATCAGAAAAATAAAAAATAATATAGAATTATTCATTAAATGATGGTATATCCGCTTGGTTAATTATTATCCTACCACTAAATGGTGTTTACAATGAGTTTTTAACGACGTTTTAATTTTAAATTTTTTTTAAATGCTCATAATAAATTAAGGATAACAAAGCTGGACTCCTGTTTGGCTCCTGGAACAGAAACTTCCCAGTGGTGAAAAAACAGTCTGTCTCTAGACACAGCACATGTTTTCTCCCTTCGCTGTATTTTAAATATATTCAATGTTAAACGGTTTAATATAGAATTAGGGGCTTACACGATTGTCGAAAGAGCGGAGGGCGCGGAGCTCAGGGCAGCTGCCGCGAAGGTGGGAGAGGTGGACGCTGAAGGTCTCAGCCCGAAGCGGGTGGCTCTTCAGAGAGAGCTTGCCTGAAAGCCTCGGTGAGTCTCACATCTGCTCAGCATCTGGCTGTCACCACCCCTGGAGAATAATACCTCCCCCTCCCCTTCCGCCTTCCAAATTTCCCCTAAGTTCCTCTCCCTAGCAAACTCTAACCTGGAAGGAGGGTGTGGAGGGATTCTGGGAGCTGTAGTTTCCTGCTGCTCTGCATTGCGGAGGAGGGGTAGGCGTGATGCTGAGTGCTACAACAGACTATCCCGAGCAACATGGCAGATCAACCTGAGAGTCACCCCATACCTACCTGTCAGAGTCAGAAGGCCACAGGCGTTAGGGTTGAGGAGAAAACAATCTGGATTATAGATAATGGAGATTGCATTCTACATTTCATTATTACAGAAATTCCTTCTTCCTGTGTGTGGCATTCCCAGCTTATTTTATTACAAATTTGACAAGCAAAGCAAACAGCTGTATAGTTTAAACCAAGTTATACAATCTTTTTAGAAAGCCAAGAAAATGACAGCATTTTCAAAAACTGTCCAATTGAAACCGGCATGTATTGCATGTGAGAATTTAAAATGGCGCAGCCACAGTGGAAAGCAGTTTGGTAGTTGTTCAAAAAGTTAAACAGAGAGTCACCATATAGCCCAGCAACTCCAGTCCTTGGTATACACCCAAGAAAATTGTAAACATATGTCCACATAAAAACTTGTTCCTGAATGTTCATAGCAGCATGATTCATAATAGCCGAAAAGTGGAAACAGATGTCCACCAATTAATGAATGAATAAACAAAATGTGATGTATCCACACAATGGAATAATATTTATCCATAAGAAGAATGAAGTGTTGATACATGCTACAACATGCATGAACCTTGAAAACATTATCCCTTAATGTGAAACGTCCAGAATAGGCAAATATATAGAGACAGAAAGTAGATCAGTGGTTGTCAGGAGCTGGGTGGAAGAGAAGGGATAATGACTGCTGATGGGAATCAGGTTTCTTTTGGGAGTGATAAAAAAGTTTTAAAATCAGATAACAGTGATGGTTGTACAACTCTAGTGGACATACTAAAATCAATGAATTATACACTTTTAAAGAGTGAATTGTAACTCAATTAAAAAAAAAAAAAAACACTGCTCCCTGAGAGGCTCTAGTAGCACTGAGCACACTTGGTGTCTAGGTTACGTCTTCTAACTATCTTCCTTTACTAAAAGGAATGCCATCTGGGGCAGAGAAAGTACAAGATAAGCCTGCAACATTTCATTGTGCCAGAAAGCAAGGAAGTGCTCAAAGAACGATGAGGCATGTCTAGAGGATACAGGCAAAATGTGAGCAGCAAAATGAATAATGACTGTAATTGATTGTAAGATACCAAATAAATAAAAATCCATGAATTCGTGGCTATAAAAAGGAGAGAAGAAGAAAATAGCAATTCTTTACAGAAGAGTGACAGCTAACCGATGTAAAAGGAATTATAGAATGAGAAAATAATCATTTTGCAACTTTTTTTTTTGTAGAAATAATTGGCCCAAGCAACGATTGGCAATAGATGCTACAACCACTAGGTTAAAGCTTATGAGGAAGACATCCCGAAGATTACTTACTAATTGCAGATGGAAATATATACCCTTGCATTGGAGAAATCTGGCAATCACCATCTGTATTAGTTTCTTAGGGCTGTGATAATAAATTATCACACACTAGGTAACTAAAGGAAACCCTGATGGTGTAATGGTTAAGTGCTACAGCTGCTAACCAAAAGTTGGAAGTTCAAATCCACCAGGTTCTCCTTGGAAAATCTGTGGGGCAGTTCTACTTTATCCTATAGGGTCGCTGTGAGTCCGAATCGACTCAACAGAAACAGGTTTTTTTTTAAGTAATTAAAAACAGTACAAATTTATTCTCTCACAGGTCTGGAGGTAGAAGTCCAAAATCAAAGAGTCAATAGGGCTATGCTCTGTCTAGGCTTTCTGTACCTGCCCTTTCTAGCTTCTGGTGTTACTGGCAATTTGTATTCGAATCCGGGCTGGTAGATGCATCATTCCAATCTGCCTCCATTTCTTCCTGTAATGTTCTCCCCTGTGTGTCTCTCTGTGTCTCTTCTCCTCTTCTCCTAAGGACATCCACGGTATTGGATTAGGACCCACTCTAATGACCTCATCTTAACTTGATTACATAGACAAAGACCCTATTTCCAAATAAGGTTATATTCACAGGTACCAGGGGTTAGGGCTTCAACATATCTTTTGGGGGACGCAATTCAACCCATAACATCACTGTAAACAAGTGATCAAGCTTAGCATCGCTAATAGTGGTAAAACTTGACATATGTGCTTCCTAACAGGGTGCACTATGAAGTACAAAACATCACCTATTAAGTATTCCTACTAAAATGTGTGGCCTGAATGTAATCAAGCTTCTCTAGACCTGATCTTCATTTTACAGGAATTCAGGGGATAGTGAGACAAGTTAAAGGATACTATGTGGGATATTCTACAAGGCAATTTACCCGAAATCTTCAAAAAGTCAATGTGTCATGGGGATTAAAAAAAAAAAGAGAGAGAGACTGCTATAGATTAAAATAAACTTGACAGACCTAATTAAAAAAACATCTATTCATCCCTGCTGGCACAGCGGTTAAGCGTTCAGCTGCTAACCAAAAAGTCAGCAGTTAGAACCCACGAGCCACTCCTTGGAAACCCTATGGGGCAGTTCTACTCTGTCCTATAGGTCCTATACAGTCACAATGAGTCAGAATCCACTTGACTGCAAGGGGTAGTAAGCAGTTTAGCAGAGACCGTTTTGCCTTTGGCATTGGGCTCTTTTAGAGAATTACCTAAGTATTTTCAAGGAGCAGGAACCCCAGGGTCTGACTGGAAAACATAGGGCAAGTCCTTAGTGACATTGTTTTTACAACTGACCCACCCTGGAACCCTGGAAGCATTCTGATGCTATCGCCTGAGAGATTAACATGACAATGACCTATATAACCTGTTTTTACTATCCTCTCTTCAAAGCACCTTCCTGGTACTTTCTGGGTTGACTTTGCCATATTTGAATTGTATCTACTCACAATAAATATATTCTGTTACACTAAATTTGGTGTTTCACTGTGCATTTAGTTTTTGACACAGCTGTAAATATTGGTGTATAAGTATCCAAGGCCCTGTTTTCAATTCTTCTGGGTATATACCTAGGAGTGGAATCAACTGAGGAACTACCAAGCTGTTTTCCACAGTGGCTCCACTATTTCACATTCCTGTCATCAAGTTCCCCACACCTGTGACCAAACCAAAAAACCCGTTGCCATCAAGTGGATTCCAACTCATAGCAACCCTATAGGACAGAGTAGAACTTCCCCATAGGTTTTCCAAAAAGCAGCTGGTGGATTCGAACTGCTGACCTTTTTGTTAGCAGCCGAGCTTTTAACTGCTATGCCACCAGGGCTCCACATCTGTGACAACACGTGTTATTTTCCTTTTTATTATAGGTGTGAAGTGGTATTTTATTGTGGTTTTAATTTGCATTTCCTGAATGACTTGCCAGGATGGCTGCAGGCTGGCAATGTTTCTCCATGGCAACTAACAACATGACTAGTGATGTTGATCTGTTTATGTGCTTATTGACCATTTATATGTTTTCTTTGGAGAAATGTCTATTCAAATCCTTTCCCAGGTTTTTATCTGGGTTGCTTGGTTTTTTTCGTTGTTGAGATGTAAGAGTTCTTTATATATTCTGGATATTAATCCCTTACCAGATATATGATATATGATTTGCAAATATTTTCTTCCGTTCTGTGGGTTGTCTTTTCACTGTCTTGAAAGTGTCTGATGCACAAAAGTTTTTAATTTTAACAGAAAAAAAACAGACACTTCACTAAAGAAGACTTTCAGGCAGCTAACAGATACATGAGGAAATGCTCAGTATTAGTCATTAGAGAAATGCAAATCAAAACTACAATGAGATTCCATCTCACTCCAACAAGGCTGGCATTAATCCAAAAAACACATAATAATTAATGTTGGAGAGGTTGTGAAGAGATTGGAACACTTATACACGGCTGATGGGAATGTAAAATGGTACAACCACTTTGGAGATGAATTTGGTGCTTCCTTCAAAAGCTAGAAATAGAACCATACGACCCAGCAATCCCACTCCTTGGAATATATCCTAGAGAAATAAGAGCCTTTACACAAACAGATACATGCACACCCATGTTCATGGCAGCACTGTTTACAATAGCAAAAAGATGGAAGCAACCAAGGTGCCCATCCACACATGAATGGATATATAAATTATGGTATATTCACACAATGAAATACTACGCATCGATAAAGAACAGTGAGGAATCTGTGAAATATTTTATAACATGGAGGAACCTGGAAAGCATTATGCTGAGTGAAATTAGTCAGTTGCAAAAGGACAAATATTGTATAAGACCACTATTATAAGAACTCGAGAAACACTTTAGACAGAGAAGAAAATAGTCTTTGATGGTTACAAGAGAGGGGAGGGAGAAAAGGAGGGAGAGGAGTTTTCACTAATTAGATGGTAGCTAAGAATTACTTTAAGTGAAGGGAAAGACAACACACAATACAGGAGAGGTCAGCACAACTAAACTAAACCAAAAGCAAAGAAGTTTCCTGAATAAACTGAATGCTTCGAAGGCCAGAGTAGCAGGGGCAGGGGCCTGGGGACCATGGTTTCAGGGGACATCTAAGTCAATTGGCATAATAAAATGTATTAACAAAACATTCTGCATACCACTTTGAAGAGTGGCCTCTGGTGTCTTAAATGCTAGCAAGCAGCCATCTAAGATGCATCAATTGGTCTCGACCCACCTGAAGCAAAGGAGAATGAAGAACACCAAGGACACAAGGTGATTACGAGCCCAAGAGACAGAAAGGGCCACACAAACCAGAGACTATATCATCCTGAGACCAGAAGAACTAGATGGTACCCGGCTACAACTGATGACTGCCCTGACAGGGAACACAACAGAGAACCCCTGAGGGAGCAGGAGAGCAGTGGGATGCAGACCCCAAATTCTTGTAAAAAGAGTAGACTTAATGGTCTAACTGAGACTAGAAGGACCCTGGTGGTCATGGCCTCCAGTCCTTCTGTTGGCCCAGGACAGGAACCATTCCCAAAGCCAACTCTTCAGACAGGGATTGCACTGGACAATGGGATGGAGAGGGATGCTGGTGAGGAGTGAGCTTCTTGGATCAGGTGGACACTTGAGACTATGTTGGCATCTACTGTCTGGAGGGGAGATGAGAGGGTGGAGGGTGTTAGAAGCTGGCGGAATGGACACAAAAAGAGAGAGTGGAGGGAGGGAGTGGGCTGTCTCATTTGGGGGAGAGCAATTAGGAGTATATAACAAGGTGTATATAAATTTTTATATGACAGACCGACTTGATTTGTAAACTTTCACTTAAAGTACAATAAAAATTTTTTAAAAAGGTTTTTAATTTTGATGAAGTCCAGTTTATCTGTTTTTTTCTATTAATGCCTGTGCTTTTGGTATCATATCTAAGAAGGCATTGGTGCATTCAAGGTCATGAAGCTGTTCACCTATGTTTTCTTTCGAGAGTTTTATAGATTAAGCTTTTAGATTTAGATTCTGAGCTAGTTTTTGTATGTGGTCTAGGGTAAGGGTTCAACATCATTCTTTTGCAAGTAGATATCCAGTTTTCCCAGCACCATTTCTTGAAAAGATTATCCTTTCCTCAATGAATAGTCTTGACACTGTTGTGGAAAACAAATTGACCATATATATGAGGGTTTATTTCTGGATTCTCTATTTTATTTCGTTGGTCTATATGTCTATCCTTATGCCAGTACCACACTATTTTTATTACTGTAGCTTTTTTTTTTGTAGTAAGCTTTGAAATCAGGACATGTGAGTCCTCCAACTTTGTTCTTCTTTTTCAATACTGTTTTAGATGAATTTTAGGATGGTTTTTCTATCTTTATTTCTGTGAAAAATGTCATTTGGGATTTTGGCATATCACTTTTGGTAGTATTGTCATCTTAACAACTTTGTCTTCCCATCCGTGAATGCTGGAGGTCTTTCAGTTTACTTAGGTCTTCTTCAATTTCTTTCAGCAATGTTTTATAGTTTTCAGTGTACAAGTTCTTCACTTCGTTGGTTAAATTTATTCATAATAGGTGCTATTGTAAACGAAATTGTTTTCTCTCGTTTACAGAGCAAATTAGTTTCTCGTTTAACAATGAATACACATATTGTTTTGTGACATTAGTTGCCAACCCCATGAAGTGTCAACACTCTCCCCTTCTCGACCTTGGGTTCCCCATTTTCATTCATTCAGGTTTCCTGTCACCTCTTGCCTTCTTGTCCTTGCCCCTGGCTGATGTGTCCATCTACACTCGTATACATGGTTGAGCTACGTGTGTTATTGCTTGTTTTTATGGGCTTGTCTTTGGCTGAAGGGTGAACCTTAGGAGCAACTTCAGTACTGAGTTAAAAGGGTGTCCAGGGGCCATACTCTCCGGGTTTCTCCAGTCTCTGTCAGACCAGTAAGTCAGGTCTTTTTTTGTGAGTTGGAATTTTGTTCTACTGGAATTGTTTTCTTAATTTCCTTTTCGATTTGCTCCAATATGTACTTTTGATCTACTTTTGCTCTGAATTTTTTTTCTGGGAGGAAAACTATAAGCTGAAAAATACTGTTTGTTTATTAACAAGTGACTAACACAGTTGCTTTTAGGATAAGAGTGGAGATAATTGGGGGGAGGGGAGGGAGAACCTCCAATTTTATACGTAAAAACCAAACCCACTGCCGTTGAGTCGAATCCGACTCATAGTGACCCTATAGGACAGAGTAGAACTGCCCCGTAGAGTTTCCAAGGAGTGCCTGGTGGATTCAAACTGCCGACCTTTTTGTGCTGGTTAATTTTATACACATGTGTTCAAAATCATTAAACATTGAATTGCCTCATAATACTTATAGTTTGCTATGAGTATCTGCAAGGAACATAAAGTTTCCAAATTCTGTCAATCCTCTCTTCAAACCAGACTTTCCTCTTAGGTTCCCACTGCACAGACTTTATTTCCAGCCCCTTTCCATTTGTTCCGGATCGGCAGAGAGGGCTTCTGACTTTTCTCTCTGCTCCTGAAGACCCAGCTCTGCCTTACAGGCACCAGCAGATTCTTTCTCCTTTTCCATGTCCCTGCTACACACAGACCCTCATGTGACTGCAGCTTTGGCTATCTCCTGACATCCTAGCCATCCTGCATGGAAGGTTTCTATTATCTGGCTGAATCCTGCCATTCCTCCTCGAATGCCATGTACTTTCCCACAGCAACCCAGGCTCACCCTTAGATTTTGCACTTTTTATCATGCTATTTCCCTCAGGTAATGCATTCTCGCCTCCCTCTGTCCTGCTATTTAGGTCCTATCTGCCTTTCCCAGCCTCGTATACAGTCAGTTTCCAGGTTAGGAATGTCTGACTTACGAAAAACCCATAGTTATGAACCAACCCCGTAAAGCCTATTATATTAAAAATTCCAGGTACATACGGTGGTTCATAATAACAAAAAGGCTCTACTTTTCGAAGCGTATCAAAACATTATTATTATTATTACTATATCATTATGTTAAAGATGTTTTAGTGTATCTGGAAGTGTTACTTTAATGCTTTTTACGCATATAACAGCACACCGTGTAGTAAGACAAACATTTGACTAACTGACATTAGATTCGAACAGTACCTAACTATTTGACTTACATACAAATTCGACTTAAAGACAGACTTAGGAATGGAACTCATTAGTAACCTGGGAACTGCCTGCAAATTGCATTTCCTTCAAGAAGCCTTGCTGCCCTCACTGTTTGTAGGGTGCTCTCACCTCCTTCTGCCCACATTGGGTCACTTGCTATTCACTGCCATTCACTGTCCAGTGATTGTTCCCTTGTGTATCTTATCTTGTTGTGAGCCTGCAGAGCCAGGTCACTGATTCCTGCAGATTCATGCCTCTTTGTACTCCAGGCTCACAACAGGCCCTCAATAGATACTTGCTGAACCACATTCCAAAGGCTTTCAAATAGTTTAGAGAAGCAATGTCTAGAAAGTCCAAAAACATGCTGTCTTAGTCTCCTAGGGCCGCCATAACAAAATTCCACAAAATAGGTGGCTTTAAAGAACAGAAAAAAAAAATTTTTTTATTGTACTTTAGATGAAGGTTTACAGAACAAACTAGTTTCTCATTAGTTAGTACACACATTGTTCTATGACATTGGTTAACAACCCCACGGCATGTCAACACTCTCCCTTCTCAAACCTGGGCTCCCTATTACCCGCTTTCTTGTTCCCTTCTGCCTTCCAGTCCCTGCCCCAGAGCTGGTGCACCCCTTTAGTCTTGTTTTGTTTTATGGGCCTGTCTAATCTTTGACTGAAGGGTGAACTTCAGGAGTGACCTCATTACTGAGCTGAAAGGGTGTGCAGGGGCCATACTTTCAGGGTTTCTCCAGTCCCTGTCAGGCCAGCAAATCTGGTCTTTCTTTTTGAGTTAGAATTTTGTTCTACATTTTTCTCCAGCTCTGTCTGGGACCATCTATTGTGATACCTGTCAGAGAAGTCAGTGGTGGTAGCCGGGCACCATCTTGTTGTACTAGACTCGATCTGGTGGAGGCCATGGTAAAAAAAAACAGAAATTTATTTTCTCACAGTCCCGGAGGCTAAAGTTCAAATCAGGGTCTCAGCCATGTTAATTCCTTCTGAGGGCCTTTGAGAGAGGAACAGTTCCATGCCTCTTTCACAGCTTCTAGTGGCTCCAGCAACCCTTGGCGTTCCTTTACTTGTAGACAGGCCCTCACATGGTATCTTCCCCCTGCGTGAGATTCTGTTTCTGTCCTCTTCTTTTTATAAGACACCAGTCACATAGGATTAGGACTTACCCTGCTCTGGTATGACATTGTTATCTGACAACATCTTCATAGAAAATCCAAATTTCCCTAAACAAGGTCACATTCACAGATATAGGCCTAGGATTATAACACATGTTTCGTGGGGGACAGGATTCAATCCATAACACATGCATAATGCTTGTACTTGAAAAAAGTGTGTGTGACATTCATGGCTAATTGTGTCCAGGGCAAAGTTCATTTACGTTTACCTTTTGTAGCAAGTTGAGTGCAAAAATGTTCTCACTTCTTCACCCTTTCCTGTATCCACTTACTTTGTGATGTTATTTTGCAACTCCTCTCATCAGAAGGAAACACTGGTGGCATAGAGGTTAAGAGTTCGGCTGCTCTCAATGGGCATAACATAGTTTATAAAGAAAATGTTCTACATTCTACTTTGGTGAGTAGTGTCTGGGGCCTTAAAAGCCTGTGAGCAGCCATCTAAGATACTCTACTGGTCTCACCCCTTTGGGAGCAAGGGAGAATGAAAAAAACTAAAGATACAAGGGAAAGATTAGTCCAAAGGACTAGTGGATCACAACTACCACAGCCTCCACCAGACTGAGTCCAGTATAACTAGATGGTGCCTGGCTACCACCACTGACTGCTCTGACAGGGATCACAATAGAGGGTCCTGGAGAGAGCTGGAGAAAAGGCGTAGAACAAAATTCTAACATACAAAAAAAGACCAGACTTACCTGCCCGACAGGGACTGGAGAAACCCTGAGAGTATGGTCCCCGGACGCCCTTTTAGCTCAGTAATAAAGTCACCCCTGAGGTTCACCCTTCAGCCAAAGATTAAAAAAAAAAAAAAATTTTTTTTTTTTTTTATTAGACAGGCCCATAAAACAAAATGAGACTAAAGGGGCACACAAGCCCAGCAGCAAAACTAGAAGCCAGGAGGGGACAAGAAAGCTGGTCACAGGGAACCCAAGGTCCAGAAGGGGGAGTGTTGACATGTCGTGGGGTTGTTAACCAATATTGTAAAACAATATGTGTACTAACTGTTTAATGAGAAGCTAGTTTGTTCTGCAAGCCTTCAGCTAAAATTCAATTTGAAAAAAGGATAAAGAGTTGGGATGCTTAACAAAAGCTCGGCAGTTTGAATCCACCAGGGACTCCTTCAAAACCCTATGGGACAGTTTTACTTTGTTGTATAGCGTTGCTATGTGTCGGAATCAACTTGACGGCAATGGGTCTAGTTTTGGTTTTCTCATCAGAAGGTGGTATTCATTTCCCCAACCTTGAGTCTAGGCTGACTGTGTGACTTCAGTCACTAGTGATTCAGTCACTAGAATGAGGCAGAAGAGACGATCTACTAGTTATGAGCTTGGGCCTCCAAGTAAACATAATCAGTGTAGACACAGTGGGAGGACAGGAGAGTCAGGAGTCGGGGTCACCCATGCCAGTCTAGCTCTGCCAGTCACCAACAAGGAGGCCTTGGGCAAGGGACTTCATCTCCTGGGCCTCGATTTCCTCACCTACAAAACAAAGAAATTTAACCAAGATAATGCTAAAGAGTCTTCCATATCTTTATCATCCTATATTGATGAAAACTTCATATATGCATGTTATAGACTGCTATTCACACTCAACTGGACTTAATCGAAATAAGTTAATTGCCACTCATATTGGAAAACAGTATTCTACATATGAAACAAATGATCTAGACATGGTATATGCACAATTTTATCAATCATTAATAGAATTTTAAACCATCTTTGAAAATAGTCATGAAATAGTAACTACAATTTGCCAGGTGCTTTCACATGCCGTGGAAACCCTGGTGGTGTAATGGTTAAGAGCTAACGGCTGCTGACCATCAAGGTCGGCAGTTCTAATCCACCAGGTACTCCTTGGAAACCCTAGGGGAATTGGAATTGAGTCAATGGCAACAGGCTTGGTTTTTTGGTTTTCATATACTATTATCTCATTTAATTCTCACGACAACCCTATAAAATAGATATTATCTTCCCAGAAATTATGTTTAACCCATATAGGTTAAACAATTTCCTTAAAGTCACACAGTTAGTGAATAGGAGTAGAGCTGGGATTTAGACCCTGGTCCTTCTCAGAACCATTGCCTTACCCAACAAAACCCCACTGCCATCCAGTTGATTCCTACTCATAGTGACCTTATAGGACAGAGTAGAACTGCCCCAGAGGGTTTCCAAGGGTATTACCTTTATGGAAGCAGAGTGCCACATCTTTTTCCCACAAAGCTGCTGGGTTCAAACTGCTGACGTTTTGGTTAGCAGCTGAGCACTTAGTCACTGCTCCACCAGAGCTCCTCTTGCCCTACCCACTAGATCACAATGTCTGACAACAATTGGGGTAGTTCATAATGGGAAATAGAAGCTAATTTAATTACGTATATGACTTCTGGTAAGAGGACAGTCTAGTACAAAAATTTAAAGATGGTAGTTTTTTTGTATAACTTAATTGCTTTCCTTCAGAGTTTATGCCCGGGACAAGGACACAGTCAGGGTTGTCTCCTAACCTCTGTTACTCTGGGATAGTTCTCCAGCTTGGGCTTGTCATGGACATGGGCTCACATTTCACAGAATAACACTCACATTTGGAATGCGGATGTTACATACAAATGAGGTTATAGATCTATTCACAAGGTGCGCAAACAAGAGCAAAGGAACAAGATATTTTCCTTGCAACATTAAACTTGTGATCTTTATTGGACGCCAATGCTCATAGCATATGCAGGAGTATATGTACTGTACACACATATATGTATACACACACTGTATGTACACACATACATATTCCCTGTCTACCAAAAGGGCTTGGGAAAGGAAACATTCCAAAAGTGACGAATACAAGGTGAGCCTGGGACATCTTATTGTGCGGGAAAGCCAGGAAATGCTCAAAAAATTATAGAGATATGGGAGATATGTCAAAAGCACACAGAAGCCAACTGGAAGGGAGTCCCACTAACTAAATCAGGTAGAATTTTAGCATCGAAACACGTAATGATGATAATGGACCATCACCATTGAATTAAAACAGGTTATCATGAGTCCGTACGGATATAAACAGATAAATAAATAAATTGAAAGTTTGATAAGAAACAGAATATTCTCATAGTTTAAAATTTTGTTGTTGTTGTTAGGTACCATCGAGTCGGTTCTGACTCATTGCGACTCTATGAATGAAATACTGCCCATTCGTGCGCCATCCTCACAATCATTGCTACGCTTGAGCTCATCGCTGCAGCCACTTGTCAACCCATCTCAGTGAGTGTCTTCCACTTTTTCGCTGACCCTCTACTAAGCATGATGTCTATTTCCAAGGACTGGTCCCTCTTGATAACGTGTCCAAAGCACGTGAGAGGAAGTCTCTCCATCCTCACTTCTAAGGAACATTCTGGCTGTACTTCTTTCAGGACAGACCTGTTCATTCTTCTAACACAACCAAACCAAAACCATTGCCATCCAGTCCATTCTGACGTGTAGCGACCCTATAGTACAGAGTAGAACTGCTCCCTGGGGTTTCAAGAAGTGGCTGGCTGATTCAAACTGCCGACATTTTGGTTACCAGCCTGAGCTCTTAACCACTGCACCATCAGGTCTCCTTTCTTCTGGCAGTCTGCGGGTATATTCAACATTCTTTGTCAACACCGTAATTGAAAGGCACCAATTCTTCTTCAGCCTTCCGTATTCATTGTCTAGCTTTCATATGCATATGAGGCAACTGAAAATACCATGGCTTGGGTTAGGCGCACCTTAGTCCTCAGAGTGACCTCTTCGCTTTTCAACACCTTAAAGAGGTTTTTTGCAGCAGATTTGCCCAGTGCAATACATCATTTTATTTCTTGATGGCTGCTTCCATGGGTGCTGACTGTGGATCCAAGTAAAACGAAATCTTTGACAGCTTCAATATTTTCTCTGCTTATCATGATGTTGCTCATTATTCCAGTTGTATTTTTTTTTCTTTATTTTGAGGTGTAATCCATACTGAAAGCTGTAGTCTTTGATCTTCATCAGTAATTGCTTCAAGTCCTCTTCATTTTCAGCAAGCAAGTTTGTGTTATCTGCATATCACAGGTTGTTAATTAGTCTTCCTCCAATTTTGCAGCCACTTTTGAATTATCTTCAGCAAAATTTTACATGTTATTCTTCCTATAGTCCAGCTTCTTGGATTATTTGCTCAGCAAACAGATTGAATACACATGATGAAAGGATACAACCCTGACACACCTTTCCTAATTTTAAACTACACAGTATTCCCTTGTTCTAACAACTGCCTCTTGGTTGTAGTACAGGTTCCTCAACAACACAATCAAGTGTTCTGGAATTCCCATTCTGTGCAATGTTATCCATAATTTGTTATGATTCACACAGTTGAATGCCTTGGCATAGTCAATAAAACACAGGTAAATATCTTTCTGGTATTCTCTGCTTTCAGCCAAGATCCATCTGACATCAGCAATGATATCCCAGGTTCCGTGTCCACTTCTGAGTTGAGCTTGAATTTTTGGCAGTTCCCTGTCGATGTATCGCTGCAACTGCTTTTGAATTATCTTCAGCAAAATTGTACTTGTGTGTGACATTAATGATACTGTTCAATAGTTTCTGCATGTTTTTGGATTCCTTTTTTTGGAATGGGCACAAATATGAATCTCTTCCAGTCACTTGGCCAGGTAGCTGTCTTCCAAATTTCTTGGCGTAGACAAAGGAGCACCTCTAGCATTGCATCTGTTTGTTGATACATCTCAATTGGTATTCTGCAATTCCCGGAGCCTTGTTTTTCGCCAATGTCTCCAGTGCACCTTGGACTTCTTCCTTCAATACCATCGGTTCTTGATCACATGCTACCTCCCGAAATGATTGAACATCAACCAATTCTTTTTGGCACACTGACTCTCTGTATTTTATCTTCTTTCGATGCTTCCTGCATTGCTCAATGTTTTGCCCATAGAATCCTCCAATATTGCAACTTGAGTCTTGAATTTTTTCCTCAGTTGTTTCAGCTTCAGAAATGCTGAGTGTGTTCTTCCCTTTTGGTTTTGTAACTCCAGGTCTTTGCACATTTCGTTATAATACTTCATTTGCCTTCTCAAGCTGTCCTTTGAAATCTTCTGTGCAGTGTTTTACTTCATTTCTTCCTTTTGCTTTAGCTATTCTACATTCAAGAGCAAGCTTCGGAGTCTCTTCTGACATCCATTTTGGTCTTTTCTTTCTTTCCTGTATTTTTCATGACTCTTTGCTTTCTTTATGTATGATGTTCTTGATGTCATTCCACAACTCGTCTGATCTTTGGTTATTAGTGTTCAATGCATCAAATCTGTTCTTGCGATGGTTTTCGAATTCAGGTGAGATATATGCAAGGTTGTATTTTGGCTCTCATGGACTTCTTTTAATTTTCTTCAGCTTCCACTTGGACTTGCATATGAGCAACTGATGGTCTGTTCAGCAGTCAGCCCTTGGCCTTGTTCTGACTGATAATATTGAGCTTTTCCATTGTCTCTTTCCACAGACATAGTCAATTTTTTCCTGTGTTTTCCTTCCAGTGAGGTCCACATGTATAGTCGCTATTTATATTGCTGAAAAAAGGTATTTGCAATGAGATTTGCAAAGTTGTTTACCTTGCAAAATTCTATCATTCGATCTCCACTGTCATTTCTATTTCCAAGGCCATATTTTCCAACTACCAACCCTTTTCCTTTGTTTCCAACTTTCACATTCCAGTCACCAATAATTATCAATGCATCTTGATTGCATATGTGATCAATTTCAGACTGAGAAGTAGGTAAAAATCTTCAATTTCTTCATCTTTGGCCTTGGTGGTTGGTATGTAAATTTGAATAATAGTCGTAGTAACTGGTCTTCCTTGTAGGTGTATGGATATTATCCTATCACTGATAGTACTGTACTTAAGGATAGATCTTGAAATGTTCTTTTTGACAACGACTGCAACGTCATTCCTCTTCAAGTTGTCATTCCCAGCACGGTAGACCATATGATTATCCCATTCAAAATGTCCAATACCAGTCCGTTTCAGCTCACTCATGCCTAGGATATTGATGTTTATGTGTTTCATTTCCTTTTTTTAAAATAATTTTTATTGTGGTTTAAGCGAAAATTTACAAATCAAGTCAGTCTCTCACACAAAAACTCATATACACCCTGCTACACACTCCCAATTACTCTCCCCCTAATGAGACAGCCTGCTCTCTCCCTCCACTCTCTCTTTTCATGTCCATTTCGCCAGCTTCTATCCTCCTCCACCCTCTCATCTCCCCTCCAGGCAGGAGATGCCAACATATTCTCAAGTGTCCCCCTGATCCAAGAAGCTCACTCCTCACCAGCATCCCTCTCCAACCCATTGTCCAGTCTAATCCATGTCTGAAGAGTTGGCTTCGGGAATGATTCCTGTCCTGGGCCAACAGAAGATCTGGGGGCCATGACCACTGGCGTCCTTCTAGTCTCAGTCAGACCATTAAGTCTGGTCTTATGAGAATTTGGGGTCTGCATCCCACTGCTCTCCTGCTCCCTCAGGGGTTCTCTGTTGTGTTCCCTGTCAGGGCAGTCATTGGTTGTAGCCGGGCACCATCTAGTTCTTCTGGTCTCAGGAGGATGTAGCCGCTGGTTCATGTGGCCCTTTCTGTCTCTTGGGCTCGTAATCACTTTGTGCCCTTGGTGTTCTTCATTCTCCTTTGATCCAGGTGGGTTGAGACCAATTGATGCATCTTCGATGGCTGCTTGCTAGTGTTTAAGACCCCAGAGGCCACTCTTCAAAGTGGGATGCAGAACGTTTTCTTAATAGATTTTATTATGCCAATTGACTTAGATGTCCCCTGAAACCATGGTCCCCAGACCCCTGCCCCTGCTACGCTGGCCTTCAAAGCATTCAGTTTATTCAGGAAACTTCTTTGCTTTTGGTTTAGTCCAGTTGTGCTGACCTCCCCTGTATTGTGTGCTGTCTTTCCCTTCACCTAAAGTAGTTTCTACCTACTATCTAATTAGTGAATGTCCATCTCCCACCCTCCCTCCCTCCCCCGTCTTGTAACCACAAAAAAATGTTTTCTTCTCAGTTTAAACTATTTCTCAAGTTCTTATAATAGTGATCTTATACAATATTTGTCCTTTTGCAACTGACTAATTTCACTCAGCATAATGCCTTCCAGGTTCCTCCACGTTATGAAATGTTTCACAGATTCCTCACTGTTCTTTATCAATGCATAGTATTTCATTGTGTGAATATACCATAATTTATTTATCCATTCATCCATTGATGGGCACCTTGGTTGCTTCAATCTTTTTGCTATTGTAAACTGTGCTGTAATAAACATGGGTGTGCATATATCTGTTTGTGTAAAGGCTCTTTATATCTCTAGGATATATTCCAAGGAGTGGGATTGCTGGATTCTATGGTAGTTCTGTTTCTAGCTTTTTAAGGAAGCGCCAAATCAATTTCCAAAGTGGTTATACCATTTGACATTCCCACCAGCCATGTGTAAGTGTTCCAATCTCTCCACAGACTCTCCAACATTTATTATTTTGTGTCTTTTGGATTAATGCCAGCCTTGTTGGAGTGAGAGGAAATCTCATTGTAGTTTTGTTCTGCATTTCTCTAATGGCTAATGATCACGAACATTTCCTCATATATCTGTTAGCTACCTGAATGTCTTCTTTAGTGAAGTGTCTATTCATATCTTTTGACCATTTTTTAATTGGGTTGTATGTCTTTTTGCAGTTGAGTTTTTGCAGTATCATGTAGATTTTAGAGATCAGGCGCTGATGAGAAATGTCACAGCTAAAACCTTTTTCCCAGTCTGTAGGTAGTCTTTTTACTCTTTTGGTGAAGTCTTTGGATGATCATTTCATTTTTGACTGCTTCTGATTTTCCTGTATTCATACTTCGTACATTCCTTGTTCTGATTATTAACGGATGTTTGCAGCTCTTTCTTCTTATTTTGAGTCATACCACAGCAGCAAAGGAAGGTCCATCCACGTCATTAGGTTGATTCTACTTTGAGAAGGTAGCTCTTCCCCAGTTGTATTCTGAGTACCTTCCAACCCGAGGTGCTCATCTTTTGGCACTATATCAGATAATGCTCTGCTGCTATTCATAGAGTTTTCACTGGCCAAGTTTTTTAGAAGTAGACTGCCAGGTCCTTCTTCCTAGCTGTCTTAGTCTGGAAATCTGTTCACCAGGTGACCCTCCCGGTAATTGAAACACTGGTGACACAGGTTCTAGCTTCACAGCAATACATAAGCCACCACAGTATAACAAACTTGTAGACAAGGGGTGGAATTTAAAATTACTCCCTATAAATGCTTACTAATTTCAACGGAACATAGAGTTACTTTAGCTACATACTGTATGATGCCATTTATATGACATCTTCGAAAAGGAATGGTGTAAAAATGGTGTGGTGGCAGCATTGTCGTCTGACCTCTTTGTCTAACATTACAAGGGGGAACAATCAAGATCATCAGCTCATGGCTGATTCCTATGAAGTGGAGGTCAGACATACCTCCTCTCTCCAACTATTTTACCAATTCTGACACCAATCATTCCTCCCATAGTACACTGTACTTGTCTGCTGGATTTTATAATTAGTTGCAATGGCCACACAGAACTCAGACAATACTCGCATTTGTGAGGAAAGTAGCAGGTTACAATTCAGGATCAGGAACGACTTAGGATACAGTTATTCAGTCAGGACAGCTTTTTTTGGCAACCCCACAGCCAGGCCTCTCCCTGGCCCTCAGTTCTTCAGGCCTCTTGGGCTTTTTGGGTCTCCCAGCCTCTACTCTGCTCCAGCAAATGTTAGAAAGTTCTTTAGCTCTGCCAATAAGTGCCCTACTCTGCCAGTAAACCATAGCCTGAAGGTGCTCAGTTCTCTAGCTCCTTAGGTTGAGAAGCCTAGCTTCACTGACAAGTGCTGGGAGGTACCCCACTCTGCCAGGAAACCTCCTACCCAAAGGTGCTCAGTTCTCTTGCTCTTTGGGTCAGCACACTCACTGTAACTGCCTTGCTCCACTGGCTGGGAAACTCACTGCGCCATCTCTCACTGGTCTTCTGTTTCTGCTGTCACCATTTTTCTGTCACTGCTTCTCACCCAGTTGTTCCATTTCCAGCATTACAGCTCTCTCTGCCTCCTGGGTCTAGGACTTCTCAGTTGCAGGGACCCCTGGTCCAATGGATGAGCTCCACTTCCATCTCTTCTTTCTTGGTAGTAGTGAGGTCCCCCTTCTGCTCTGGGATTAGCTACCTTTTAAGCCTAGTGTATTGCAAAACTAACCAATCACCTCGTTAGGGCTCCATATACCTTATTTACATGGTCCCACCCCCACAAGGGTCACATACACCTTATTTGCATTCTCAGCAATCTGTCCAATCCTGTTGGTGGCCCACAACCACCTTATTTGCACAGTCCCACCCAATCATTTGGTGGGAGTTACAAGACCATGGCTAGAAAGGCCATATAAAAGCAGTCCATCACTTCCAAAACTCTGGCTTCAATCTCATCAGCCTAGTAAAACTGCCTGCAGCTTGAGTTCTGTAGCCCCAGGCACGGCCATGAAATGGGAAGTGTCCTTAAAGGAAAAGCTGATTAAATGTGGACCTCACCCAGTGAGCTTTCCTTCTTCTAAGGATAAAAGCCCTGGTGGTTTGGTGGTTAAGAGCTACAGCTGCTAACTAAAAGGTCAGCAGTTCAAATCTAACAGGTGCTCCTTGGAAACTCTATGGGGCAGTTCTACTCTATAGGTCGCTATGAGTTAGAATTGACTTGACAGACACTAACAACAGCAGTTTCTCCATACTTTTGGTTGCTCTCTAGCCTTCACCCAACTGTTTTTTTGTTTTTTATATTTTGTCCAGAATTTATCATTGTTATTGTCAGGAGAATGAGCCCTGGTGGTACAATGATTAAGTGCTCGGCTGCTAAGTGAAAAGTCGAAGGTTTGGACCCACCAGCTGCTCCATGGGAGAAAGATGTGGAGACTGTAAAGGCACAGTCTAGAAAACCCTGTGGGGCAGTCTACTCTATCCTAGAGGGTCGCTATGAGTTGGAATCTACTCAATGGCAATGGATTTGGTTTGTTTATAGAGATGAAAAAATAAATCAAATAAGCAGTATTAATATTTATGTCTTAATGAATTTGTTTATGTTTTGTATTTTAGGTGTTCGTAATGTTTAACAGAATTTGTGATTCTAACTTATAATTTCTAATTGAGTAAATGGTTTAAACTTGTGATTTAATGTCCAAATCTCACTTATATTTTAAACAGTATGGGAACATTTAAGAGCATTTAAGAGTCATCATATTTATATTTAATTTATTACAATTACCAGTGGTACTTTAATACTTCGGAATGCTCTCTTTGTTAATCGGATAACTGAAACACTTAAAAAGGAAACTGAATATACTAAATTCCAAAATTCAATTTTAATAATTAAAACAATTAAATTTGTAAATGGGACCAAAACGAATGCAAGTTTCTTGTAAATGATTATTAAAATTGTCTAGATTTGTAAGGAGAATAAGAATGATTAACATTGTAAACTGAACAAGGCTTTTGTATTTGTAGCTTTAATAAATCGAACAATTAATTTAAAACTAATATTGCAAATGAGCATTTATTGATAGAGTAAGTGCCTGGGGAAACCCTGGTGGCCTAGTGGTTAAGTGCTACGGCTGCTAACCAAAGGGTCCGCAGTTCAAATCTGCCAGGGGCTCCTTGGAAACTCTATGGGGCAGTTCTACTCTGTGTTATAGGGCCGCTATGAGTCGGAATCGACTCGATGGCGCTGGGTTTGGTTTTTGTTCTTTTTTAAGTGCCTGCGTTTGGAGTTTAGAAGACTTGGTTAAAATTGCGCCAGATCACAATTTACTTAACGTATGTCTGTCAGCCTCAATTTCTTTGTCTGTAAAATGGGATAATGATACTTCCCTGAGAGTTTATTTCAATAATAATAGCTCTCATTATAGTGATAATGATGATTAATGATAGTTGCTTTTCTGAGTTATAAAACAATGTGCAAAATGTGATTTTTATTAAAAAAAGGATATACAAGCGTAGGGACAAAAAAATCTCCAAAATGCTATATGTTGTTGTTTGGTACCATTGGGTCGATTTCAACTTATAGCGATGCCATGTGGCACAACAGAACTGCCCTATAGGGTTTTTTAGGCTGTAGTCTTTTTTTTTTTTGGTCTTTACAGAAACAGATCACTAAGTCTTTCTCCCAAGGAGCTGCTGGGTGGGTTTGAACCCCTAACCTTTCAGTTAGCAGCCGAGTGCTTAACCATTGCACCACCAGGGCTCCTCTAAAAGGCTGACTTTAATTTTTCCACATAATTGTCTATCACTTTTAATTTTTCCACAATATACATCTATTATATTATGATATCTGTGTGTGCATGTGTGTGTATCCAAATATACAAAACTGTCATTTTAGTTAGTTTTTGTGGAGTGGTATTACATGTAATTTTTACTACTTTTTTTCTTAATTTTATGTATTTTCTATGTTGAACAATATTGCCTATATAATCAGAATTTTTTCTTTAAATCAGAATAAGTATATATCTGATCATTTTTAAGTCAAGAAAAAGATATTTTCCCTTGGCTTTCCTCTGCAGAGGGGCCTCATCACAAGGATTCTAGAAGATGGAAAGAAGTCATGCCCAGAATCATCTGTCGGCTCAGCCAGTGAGGTAGTCACAAATCCTTTTTTGGCAGTGCTCAGTAGAAGCACCTTCATTTTATGAATAGCGCCTCAGTATTTGCTGTGAGGTTGGATGCAGGCTGGTTTTGACCCAGAGGTGCTTCTCTTCTGCCAGTGAATGCGATCTTGCTTCACACTGTAATGAGACCGCCCTGGATCTCCTAGCAGAGTGTGTGACTGCAAAGATTTTAAATGGGTGGGTCCCTCATGTTTTTTCCTCCCCTCTGGCCATATCCTTTCAATTTCCTATAGGGTCACTATGAGTATGAACCGACTAGAAGGCAATAGGTTTGGATTTTTTTTTAATTTCAAGGCTCTGCTGTAGCGACCTTAACCACTCTCCAGGTCTTCCAGGTTCCTTCTGAGGGAAGATTTCCAAATCTGTCTCCTAAATCCCTTCTTCTTCTTGGGGGAGGGCTAGGCAAAAAAACATTCAGATGTCTACTGGTTATTCTCACCTCAAATTCAGCAAACCCAACACTGAGAGCTTCATAGCCAACAATCAGCCTTTTCTCTTTTGATCTGCTAATGGTTAAGAAAATCTCCGGTATCTACTTAGCCAGACAAATAGCCTCAGCTTATCCTCAGATGTCATTTCCTCCCTGAGGCCTTTCCTGACCCCCTCTCTCCCAGAAAGTAAACTCTCCCTCACCTGGGCCACCTGGGCTACATGGATGTACACCTCAAAGACGTGCTCTGAGCACCTCTGGCTTTGATAAGACTGTATATTCCTCGGAAACGCTGGTGGCTTAGTGGTTAAGTGCTACAGCTACTAACCAAAAGGTCGGTAGTTCGAATCCACCAAGAGGTCCTTAGATACTCTATGGGGCAGTTCTACTCTGTCCTACAGGGTCGCTATGAGTCAGAATCGACTCGGTGGCAGTGGTGGGTACATCCCTCAAAACCAGGAGTATGGAAGTGTATCCTTAGCACTGAGCACAATGCCTAAAAGATATCTTCATTATGTGTTCATTGTCTTTTTTAAAAATAGTTTATTTTTGTTGTTGTTGAAAATATACACAGCAGAAAATACACCAATTCAACAATTTCTACATGTCCAATTCACTGACATTCTTCACACTGTGCAAACATTCTTACCTTCCTTAACCGAGTTGTTCCTCCTCCATTGACAAACTCACTGTCCCCTAAACTTCCTATCTAACATTTTAAGTTGCTGTTGTCAATTTAATCCCACACAGATAATTCTTTGTAGAGTCCTGGCGGTGCAGTAGTTAAGAGCTCAGCTGCTAACCGAAAGGTTTTTTTAGATAGTTCTTTAAAAGAGAACAAAGCTCCAGGTAGACATTCTTCACTAATTAAGCTAAACTATTGTTTGGTTTAAAGGTTTTTGGTTTAAGGTTTAAAGATTATCTCAGGGCAATAGTTCAGGGAGTTCATCCAGCCTCAATGGCTTCAGAAAGTCTGGATTTCATCAAAATATGAGATTCTGTTCTGCAGTTTCCCCCTTTTTGATCAGGATTCTCATATAGAATCTTTCATTAAAAGTTCGGTAACGGTAGCTGGGCACCAACCAGTTCTCCCGGTCTCATGGCGAAGGAGGTAGTTGTTCATGGAGGCAATTAGACCACATTCCATTTCCTCCTATTCCTGACTCTCCTTTCTCTGTTGCTCCAGGTGAAGAGAGATCAATTGTTGTACCTTGGAGGCCCACTTGCAAGCATTTAAGACCCCAGGCACTATGCAAACAACTAGGAGGTAGAACAGAAGCACTAAATGTATTCATTGCCTTGAAGTAAAAGCATTACTGCTAGAACCTTAAAAATTCACTCCCCGACTAAGAAGAGACAAATCTTCCCTACAGAAGACTTCCGGATAACATCTGTAGATTCCCCCACACCCACTCCAAGTATAGGATGGACTTAGTGACTCACTTTAAAAAAATATAGAAAGGGGGAAACAGTAGCTTTACAGTGGAAAAACCTGGCAAAAGTTACTTTAACCATGTGATGAAGGTTAACATCATCTGTGGTGGATGTCATGTACCCCTGATGTGATGAGACAAGAAGGCATTTTACCTCTGTGGTATTCTCTCCAAAAACCTATTAAAGAAAACCAAATCTGTTGCCCCTGAGTGATTCTGATTCATGGCGACCCCATATGCTTCAGGGTGGAACTGTACTTCAAAGGATTTTTCAATGGCTGTGATCTTATAGAAATAGATATCCAGCCTTTCTTCAGAGGCACCTCTAGAAGGTTCAACCTTTTGGTTAGTAGCTTGGAACAAACTATTTGCGTCACTTAGGGATCATTCAAAACCAAAACAAACCAAATCAAACCTATAGCCCCAGTCAAATCATGAAAAAAAAAAATCAGACAACCCTAAATAGAGGGATATCCTACAAATACCTCCTCAAAGCTGTCAAAGTCATAAAAGGCAAGTAAAGTCTGAGAAACTGTCTCAGACCAGAGGAGTCTGAGGAGACATGATGATTAAATATAATGTGGAATACTAGATTGGATTCTGTCTGGAACAGGGAGGGAAAAAAGGCAATTTATGGAAAAATTGGTGAAATCTGAATAAAGTTCAGAGTTTAGTTAATGGTAATGTACCAGTGTTGGCTTCTAAGTTTTGACAATTACCGTGGTAATTTTAAGATGATAATATGAGGGGAAACTGAAAATGGGTAAGGGAGGAACTACTCTGTACTTTTCGACTTTTCTGTAAATCTAAAATTATTCCAAAATAAAAAATTTAGTTAAAAAAATTCACTCCCCCATTACTACACCCTCTGAAGAGGCCAAAAAGGCCAAACGACCGAACAACTCTATTTGGATACAAATGGAATCCAGTTAGACACTATGTAGTAGAATTGAACAATCAATGCAAAGTTGTTTATTTTAATTTTCTACTGATTATAGGTCTCTGGGTGGTGCAAACAGTTTGACTACTAGGCAAATAAGGTGGTTGTTCAAACCCACCCAGAGACACCTCAGAAGACAGGCCTGGTGATCTGTCTCCGAAAGGTCACAGCCTTGAAAACCCTATGGAGCAGTTCTACTCTGCACACTTGGGGTCACCATGAGTTGGAATTGACTCAACAGCAACTAACAACACTGATTATAATGGTCTGGATGGAAGAACGCCAATTCCCTGCCCGTATCCATTCTTTTCTAACAGAACCCCAGTTTTTAGCTGGACACATTGGCACCCAGCTAAATGACTACATTTACCAGCCTCCTTTGCATACTGGGGTGACCCTGTGGCTAAGTTCTGGCTGATGCAATGGAAATTTATGTAAGTGTATGACATTTCCAGGAAGTTTCTTTCAAAATGGTGGGTATATACTTCTTCCTTGGTATGAGAATGGAAGCCCATGGGGTGGCATACTGTCGCTGATGGAGCAACAAGTAAGAGTCTGGGTCTTTGATGAAGTCTTGGAGGTGTCACACCAGCCTGAGAGTTACCTCTAAACTTCTGTTATGTGAGTAAGAAGTAAATTTGTTTTTTTAAAGTAAGTTCGTTTCTTTAAACCACACTTATCTGAGGATTTTCTACTATATGCAGCTGAATCTAATCCTAACTGATACAAGATTGTACTCATCCATTTTTTAAACATTGGAAAAATATCCAAAAAGTGTATAGATGAATATGGAAGAAAATAAAAATGACCTAGAAATAGATAAGAAAATAGGTAGCTACCTATAAATAGCCAGAGTCAGATCAACGCCACAGTCATCTAGTGGAAGGTAGAATCATGGCAGACTTTTCCTGTGGGAGCTAGAATCATGAAGATGACACCTGAGGTAAAGCAGACGGGGAAGAAATATTCTGGATTCTCCCTTCCTCCCTCCTTCTAGCCTCCTTCCAAAACTTCCTGTTGGCCAAATCCAGCCAGGAGCCTGGGAAATGGAGTCTACATGGATCAGCCCCCTTGAGACACAGAGCAGAGCAGGGGAAGAGTAAGGAATGAATCAGATGGAAACAGACCTAGGATCAACACAGTCCACCCCTTTCATTATTCAGCATTCAATCTCACCCTTCCACCTGTATTTAACAACTTCAAATATGATACAACTCTCTGTCCTATAAACAAGGGTGATTTTTTTTTCTCCTCCCCTCAACAAGAGGAGGGGCAAATCCCATCAGTCATCATATTCATCTTGGGTCCAAGATCTCCAGGTAAATTTCGGTCTTCTCTACCTAGGCTGGATGTGGCTTCTTATGGTCTATTGAACTCATTACAAAATAAAGCACCAGCAACACTCTCCATATAAAATACTAGAGTAAGGGGAAAAATAAATCAGTGGTTAACATGCATATATTATTATGAATAGCTCCTACAGTTCTCATTTCTATAACTGGTCACTAGGCCATAGTTGATATTTATCACTTCCTTTTTCCACTATCCATTCCATGTTATCCTGGCCCTCAGCCAACACCTTGGCTGATCAGAGTTATTTACTTGGTGAAAAATACCTTCAGACCTGAATGGTCTGAGTCCTTAATGTTCCATAATATTATTGGCTCATTTTAGTCTTTAACTGACCTTTAATATTGGACATACAATTACCATATTTTTACACTAGTAATGCACACCTTCTACAGTTGTTTGCCAACCATGCCCTCCTCCCTTAAGGTATTTTCATAAGCACCAGTATACGTTTTTTTTTTCACATGTTGCTGTAAAATATTAACACAGCACGCTTACAAAAGTACATCGTGGGGGAAGGCATAGTTGGCAAACAAATGTAGAAGGCATGCATTATTTACATAGAAATAAGGTACTGAGAAGCACTCCAGTACCTCCCTGGGTTCCAGATATGGTCTTTTCTACACCGAATGTGTAGAAGCAACATGATTTTCCCTGGACAGTTGATGCCAATCACCCTAAACAGTACAGTTATCCTTTCTCAGCCTGTCAATTCCGTGGCATAAAGAATTCTAAATGCCCAGGTGGCTGACTCAACTTCTAATTTAATGACCGTATTGGATCACCTGAAGGAATAATGCCTCCCTTGAGGACCTAGACCTCAAAACCAGCAGAGCCTGAGGTTTGGAAATGGGAAACAAGTGTTCTTCCAGTGATTTATCAGGTGTAACAGTGAGAGCGGCCACTCCCAATTTTACCCCCTTGGTTTCTAGGCCCATATATCCTGGCTACGGGAGAATTAGCACCCTATACTGGCTGCCTATTTAAAGCGTGTAAATGTATCCTTTAGGACAACACTTCATCCTTATAAGTGTTGTCTCCCAATAGACGCCACAAAAAGTCTTTAGCAGGTCATTCTCTGTTCTATAGGGCTACTTGCTTCTGAGTGATGAGGTACGTGGTAAGACCAGTGAATTCAATGGCAGGAGCCCATTGCTGCCTTTATACTGCTATGAAATGAGTATTTTGGTTAAAAAAAAAAAAAAAAAAGTTGTGTGGGATTTATTGATGACAAATACGGTTCTCTAACCTTATGCTGGCAGAAGCATGGTGGCCAAGGAAGGCAAACCAATATCCCCCCATAGGTATGTATTCCTATTAGGAAAAACTGATGAGTCCAATGTACACAGTTGATAGTGGATGGTTGGCTGGTTTTCTTGGGAAATGGTGGTATATTAGATGCTCAGCCTTGGTTTCTACTGTTAGCTGGTTCAGTCTAGATTCGTGATTGTATTTGGTTGATGTGGTCACCTTATTTTTAAGAGCCTCCTATGCAATGGAGGAAACCCTGGTGGTGTAGTGGTTAAGTGCTATAGCTGCTAACCGAAAGGTCAGCATTTCGAATCCGCCAGGTGCTCCTTGGAAACTCTATGGGGCAGTTCCACTCTGTCCTATAGGGTTGCTATGAGTTGAAATTCACTCAATGGCAGTGGGTTTTTATGCAATGGATGCCCTCTTGTGAATGCTTATGTGGAACACAAACATCCCACATTCTATGCCTATTTCAGATGCCCATCCTCATACTTCTTACCCAGACTTTCTTGTCACCAATCTTAAAATTTTTTTCTTTCCAAGTCCCTAATCAGCTGGCCAAGCTGTTAACCACTGCTCCAAACACAGCACAGGCCCATTTCTCAGACCATTTCTCCTTTCATGTATAGTGGACAACCAGGTGAATTCCTGGAACTCCCTATGCCATGGTCCTTTAGGGGCACCTCTGACAGAGGCTGTAATGTGGCAGCACTCCACTTCTGGCTAGAGTCATCATATCATAAAGAGAATCTGCAAAACAGGCCCAACTCCTCATAGGAGAACAGGTGTGAGTTGAGGGTGGACCAACACTGCAGCAGAAGATGGTAGATGTTACTTGTGCCTTCCAGACTATTTGAACCCTATTTCACAGATACCATTTCCATTTGGTAAGAGGTTGTTCTGCACACACCAAACCTTATGATTTAATGGCTCAGGGAGGACTGAATTCACGACGGGAAGCCTAAGCCACACGGTCACTCAGAGTTCCATGATGTAGTGGTGTGGTGTGATGGATTGCTTTTGTGTGACCTTTTTCGCCATGGTCTTATAACTCCTACCCAAGTGACTGGATTAGACCGTACAAATAAAGTAATTGTGGCCCACCAAGGGGATTGGTCGGTTTTGCCGACATTTTAGTTAGTAGCCGAGCTCTTAACCAGTGTACCACCAGGGGGCCTTAAAAGTATGCTAGAAATGAATATTGGGTATTACAGATAACAGAGCCTGTAACTCCACCTTCTGCCAATACTAGATTGTGTATGCTAAAGTAGACCTAGGATTTCGTCAAGGGAAACACTGGTTGTTGGTTTGAAGGTGGTAGCCCTGTGTTGGGGGGGTTTAGGTCAAAACTAGAGCTTCACCCAAACTTCCTCCTCTAGGAAATTTGCATTTGAAAAGGCATGTAGAACCACCCAGCACTGCTGCAAGAACAGGTGATTTGTATTTGAAGGAAGGCCCTGCAAAGAAAAAAAAAAGACTGTTGGTTTTTGAATTTTACGCAAGTGGTTTGCTGTTGGATGTATTAAGGCAGGAACAGTCAGTGCCCATTGGAGGAAACCCCCTCCCAGGACTGGGAGCTAAAGGGAGCTGGTGAGTAGACAGCCTGGTATGCTCGCTGTGGTGACCACCTGGGTCCACTGATGAGTGGACGTGGGGGAAGCACAGCAATGAAGAGATGGGCTGAGTCTGGACATGTTCCATTGGCACCCATTGACCTAGCCCATGGGGATTAGAGATGAGAGAGAGAGGAAGGGCTGGCTGGTTAGAAGTAAAGGGAGTTGTGTCGACTCCTGAGTTTACAGGTGGAACCCATTGACCTAGCCCAAGTGGGCTAGGGACAACAGAGTGTTAAGGGGCTGCCTGAAGTGCCAGGAAGTATATGTGAATTCTTGAGCCTAAGGCTGCTACCCATTGTGACCTAGCTTAGAAAGCTAGGGATGAGCTCACCAGAACCTGATCAAATAAAGGGAAACATATTTGACACTGTGAGCTGGTGTAGATTGCTGCAATTTGATGGCTTTCTCTGGGCTGGACTTTGCTTATGGATGCAGATGTTCAAATTTTCAAATGGAACAGAAGATTCTTCAAGACCAAGGAACATGCTCGTCTTTTTATAATACTGGTTTGATAGGGACAGGCAATATAAACATTGGCTACCTAAAATGGGGGGAGATAAAGGCAGGAAGTAGCTGGCTTACACGCTTTCATGGGTGTGCTTACATTAAATGAGGGGGACAAGGGAGGTCCCCACTGAATAGATTCCTCCTTTCCTGATGGGCCTGGGGAAGAGTAGTGGGGTAGGGGGGAGGATGCTGATAGGATTATATGATTCAGTTGTGAGGGTTGATTGTTAACAAGGTTAATCGTGATTGTAAAAACTGTAATTGTAGAAGCTGTAAATGTGAAAGAGTAGACTAAAGGGGAGGCACTGCTGGGCCCCAGAGTTTTTGCTGTGCTGATACTTTGTGAGCCTCAGAGCAGGGGAATATTCTTCTTTCAGTTAAATTTTATCAGATGCCAGAAATGGTGAAGTGGAGGTGACTTTTGGAGAACCTGACCAGAGCAGATGGACACCTGCAGCAGACTTGAATGGCTGGTACCTGAGTAACCTCACCCTTAGGACTCCTTGCCCTGCTGAAGGCCTAATTGTTAATGATTGTTTTGGACTGGTAAAATGATTGGGAGGGGGAAGTTATCCTCCAAATGTGAAAGAATCATGGCTAGGAAAGCCAGGGGGTGTCCCGAGGTGTGATGGATTGCTTTTGTGTGGCTTTTCTCCACATAGTCTTGTAACTCCTACCCATGTGACTGGATGAAACAGTACAAATAAGGTAATTGTAGCCAGTTTTGCCATCCCACTAGCCTTCAAGGAGAGCCAATTCCAGAACAGAAAGGGAATCTCACCACCATCAAGAAAGAAGGGCCAAGAGTGGAGGGCATCCTTTGGACCTGGAATCCCTGTGCTGAGAAGCTCCTGGAACCAGGAGACTGAAACAGAGAGTGAGCTGTTAACACTGAAGTTGGAGAGAAGCAGTGCAGAGAAATGGCGTCTGGAGAGACAGGCGGGAGACGGAGTAGTGGGCTTCCTGGACCATGGAGCAAGAAAGCTGAGTACCTTTGGGCAGGAGGCTTGCTGGCAGAGTAGAGTGCCATTGGGCACTTGGTGGAACTTGCTTTGCCAACCCACACAGCTAGAAAGCTGAGGGTCTCTGGGCCAAGGTTTACCGGCAGAGTGGGGCGCCTTGGGGCACTTATTGGCAGAGCTAAAAGAGTTTTGTAACACTCGCCCTAGCAGGGCAGAGGACCAGGGCCAGAGAGGTATGCCTGCAGGCACAGCTGAAAAGAGGCTGTCCTGATGGAAGAAGTGTATTCTGAGTGTTCCTGAACCTGAATTGTAACCTGTTACTTTCCTAATAAACCCCGTAATTGTGAGTATGGTCTGTGAGTTCCTTGTGGCCATTGCAATGAATTATTGAACCCAGCAGAGAAATGGAGAGTGCTTTGGGAGGGACAGTTGGTGGCAGAATTGGTAAAGATGGTGGAGAGAGGAGGCATGTCTGAATGCCACCTCGTAGGAGTCAACCATGGGCTATTGATCTTGATTCTCCTTCCCCCTGGTGAAGCTAGGGGAGGTCAGAGACCACACCCAGGCCATTTTTACAAGTGAATATTGTAGCACCCTGCCCACACCTTCCAATGCAGGACCAAGCTACCCATCCCACAGCTTCAAGGAACATGATCACAGCAGAGCCCACTCTGGAAATTTCCCAAAGCCCATGGAAGCAGCCATGCCTAAGGTTATGCTTCCTTCCTGGGGAAAGCCGCATCCAATACCTGGTTGCCATGGTAATACTAAGGTCTGAATCTCTTTCCCCAAGTTAGGACAACTCTGAGGAACTGTCCCAACTCCAGAGCTCCCTGTGGGAGCAGCCGAGGCCTCTGTTGCAACTGCTTCAGAGTTCAACTCCTTCCTCTGCTTAATCCTGACTCTCTCACTCTGTTGCAGGCTGTTGTTCCCAAGTGCAATCCCCAGTAAGCCTCTTACACACCAACCTCCATCTCCTGGGAAACCCAACACAGTCAAGTGTTTAGATTCTACAAAGTCCTTGAGGCAAGCCAGGGTTTGCTTCTCAAAAGAAGAATATTTATCAGCTCAGGAGGGCACAGCTTTGCTTCAAGGGCCTACGGGTCCGTGCTGTGATTCTCTTATTGGGACTTCCCTGTCCATTGTTGTTGTTGTCAGCTGCTGTCAAGTTGGCTGTTGACTGATGGTGACCCCATGCACAATGAAACAAAATAATGCCCAGTCCTGTACCATCCCCATGATTGGTTGTAGATTTGGCATCATGGCAACACACAAGCCTCCACTGATGTGAGTGGTGGCTGCTTATGAGGTACATTGGCCAGGAATACAACCTGGGTCTCCCAGATGGAAGGAGAGAATTCTACCACTGACCCACAAATACCCTGTTCACAACCACACCAAAACCAAACCCGTTGCTGTTGAGTCGAGTAGAACTGCCCCATAGGGTTTCCAAGGCTGTAATCTTTGTGCAGAAACCCTGGTGGCATAGTGGTTAAGTGTTATGGCTAACCAAAAGGTTGGCCGTTCGAATCCACCAGGCGCTCCTTGGAAACTCCATGGAGCAGTTCCTACTCTGACTTACAGGGTTGTTATGAGTTGGAATCGACTTGACATCAGTGGGTTTGATTTGGCTTTTTTTAATCATTATGGAAGCAGGCTGTCACATCTTTCTCCTGTGTAGCAGCTGGTGGATTTGAACCACTGATCTTTTGGTTAGCAGCCAAACACTTTAACCACTGTGCCACCAGGGCCCTATCCATATAGCCGTCTTATTTACTGAGACACTTTGAGCACCTTTGGATCTGTTGATCATAGGCCTGAGCCTTCAGCAGAGTGGCCTGCACCACGGCCTGGACCCATTACAGAGTCTACTCTTGCTCTGAGGCTCACTGAAAACTCACAGCCTTATAGGTTACTTGGGAGATTAGTTGGAACATCACAGCCAAATACAGGATATGTAGCCTCTGACTTCAAAGAAGCTCAGGAATGGTACAGGCAGTTCAGTAAAAGACACTAATTTTACAAACACTTATTGGTGTCTACCAAATGTCAGACTCTCTGAGAGATGCAGGAAAAAAATGAGAAATGGGTTTGCCCTTTGTGGAATTTGGTCTAGTCAGTAACACGGTGATGGGAGCCATGACTCTGGCTCTTAGCAGACAGTGCTATAATACATTTATGTATGAAGTGCTATGAGCACGCAAGGAGGTAGCAGGGAGAATGAAAGGACTGAGCGCTGTGTGGTTATATTAAACTGTGAGCTGATCAGCTCAATAAACAATAAAATATTTTATTCAGGCACAGGCCAAATACCAAAGGTGTTAAGATATTTCATGACTCTAGGATTTAAGCAGTTTCTAAGTATGTAATTTACTTATCAGATAAGTTTTTTCTTCTGGGTTTGGATTCTAAAATCTGTAACAGAATGACTTTCTGTTCATTTCATGAAGAATTAAAAAAAACAATTTTGATAATCCTTGATTGTTCTTCAAACCAACAACTACCAATATAATCCTCATCTTTTTGCTCATGACCTGGCATTGAACAGTGATAGAAAATTACACACTTAATTATAAATTATATGCTAAATTGGGCATGCTAAGTATATTATTGGACATCTAATACTGGCATCAAGTGTTGAAAGCTGAGTATAACCTTTCTTTTGTCTTTTACTGCTGAAAAAAAATGAGAGATTCTTTTCACTATTTGTGCTTTTTTCTTTTTTTTTTTTTTAACCCTAGGATGTCTTCTTAGATATTGTCTTAGGCTGAGTTCTTTAAAGAAGCAAGACCAGTGAAGCACATATATAAATATAAATATAAATATAAATATAAATATAAATATAAATATAAATATAAATATAAATATAAATATAAATATAAATATAAATATAAATATAAATATAAATATAAATATAAATATAAATATAAATATAAATATAAATAGTAAAGAGATTTACCTTAAGGAAATGGCTCAGGTGGTTGTGGAGGCTGGCAAGTCCCAAATCCATGGTTCAAGCATCAGGCTGGAGGCTTCCCCTGATTCATGTGGTTGCAGAGGCTGATGGCCCCAAATTGGCCAGTCAGACAACAGGCTTCTTGCCCACGGGGCTCTGGAAGATTGTGAATCACGTCAGATGGCAGGCTGTTGGCTCACAGGGATGCAGGAGCTGATGAATCCTAGAATTGGCAGGTCAAAGAGAATGCTGTAGGCTCAAATCCCAAGAGCTGGAGGTCAGATGATGATGAGTCAGATGCAGGATCCAGAAAAGTGAGCTTTGCCAGAATACCTGTATATTGGGTACAGGCCACACCTCCAAGGAAACTCCCTTTTCAACAGATTGGCTTCGCACAACAGATCACAAAATGGACGATAATTATATCAGATCACAAAATGGAGAATGACTACATCATTACATAACTGCCAAATTACATCATTACGTAATTGCCAAACCACTGAGAATCATAGCTCGGCCAAGTTGACACATAACATTAACCATCACAGATATAAAGTAAGGAAAAGTTCAGCAGCTTGGGAGAACAATCTGTATACAACATTTTTTATACACTTAGGCAGAATAAGATAAGACTGAATAATTTATATTTTTCTATTGACAGCAAAGATAATTTTGGACTTTCTTTACAAAAACAGAATTCCTCTAATGGAACTAACACATATGCACGCACCAGTTACCGTTGAGCTGACTCCGATTCATAGAAACCCCATGTGTGTCAAAGTAGAACTGTGCTCCATTGAGTTTTTAATGGCTGATTTTTCAGAAATAGATTGCCAGGCTTTTCTTCTGAGGTGTCTCTGAGCAAACTCAAAATAGCCTTATTGATGATATGGAGAAAGCTGTAGTGGTCTGGGTAGAAGATCAATCCAGCCACAACATTCCCTTAAGCCAAAGCCTAATCCAGAGCAAGGCCCCACCTCTCTTCAATTCTGTGAAAGCTGAGAGAAGTGAAGAAGCTGCAGAAGTATCAACCTAGTAGAGGTTGGTTCATGAGGTTTAAGGAAAGCAGCCATCTCCATAACATAAAAGTGCAAGGTGAGGAAACAAGTGCTGATGTCGAAGCTGCAGGAAGTTATCCAGAAGACCTAGCTAAGGTAATTGATGAAGGCGGCTACACTAAACAACAGATTTTCAATGTATGCGAAACAGCCTTATATTGGAAGAAGATGCCATGTAGGACTTTCATAGCTAGAGAGGAGAAGTTAATGCCTGGTTTCAAAGCTTCAAAGGGCAGGCTGGCTCTCTTTCAGGAGCTAATGAAGTTAGGGACTTTAAGTTGAAACCAATGCTCATTTACCATGCCAAAAATCCTAGGGCCCTTAAGAATTATGCTAAGTCTACTCTGCCTGTCATGTTTACATGGAACAACAAACCCTGGGCGACAGCACAATTGTTTACAACATGGTTTACTGAATATTTTAAGCCCACTATTGAGACCTACTGTTCAGAAAAAAAGATTCCTTTCAAAATATTACTGCTGATTGACAATGCACCTGGTCACCCAAGAGCTCTGATGGAGACGTACAAGGAGATTAATGTTGTTTTCATACCTGCTAACACAGCTTTCCATTCTGCGGCCCATGGATCAAAGAGTAATTTCAGCTTTCAAGCCTTATTAAGAAATACATTTCATAAGGCTATAGCTGCCATAGATAGTGATTCCTCTGATGGATCTGGGCCAAGTAAATTGAAAACCTTCTGGGAAGGATTCACCATTCTAGAGGGCATTAAGAACATTTGTGATTCATGGGAGGAGGTCAAAACATCAACATTAACAGGAATTTGGAAGAAGTTGATTCCAACCTTTACAGATGACTTTGAGGGGTTCAAGACTTCAGTGGAGGAAGTAACTGCAGGTGTGATATAAATAGCAAGAGAATTAGAATTAGAAGTGGAGCCTGAAGATTGACTCAATTGCTGCAGTCTTATGTCAACACTTTAACAGATGAGGGGCTGCTTCTTATGGGTGAGCAAAGAAAGTAGCTTCTTGAGATGGAATCTACTCCTGGTGAAGATGCTGTGAACATTGTTGAGATGACAACAAAGAATTTAGAAGGTTACATAAACTTAGCTGATAAAGCAGCAGCAGGGTTTGAGAGGAATGACTCCAATTTTGAGAGAAGCTCTACTCTGGGTAAAATATGCTATCAAACAGCATCGCATGCTACGGAGAAGTCTTTCATGAAAGGAAGAGTCAATCAGTGTAGCAAACTTCACTGTTGTCTTATTTTAAGAAATTTCCACAGCCACCCCAGCCTTCAGCAGCCACCACCCCCTGATCAGTCAGCAGGTATCAACATCGAGGCAAGATCCCCCCAGTAGCAAAAAGACTACATACAACTTGCTGAAGGCTCGGATCATTTTTTAGCAATCAAGTATTCTTTTAGTTAAGGTATGTGTATTTTTTTGTTTAGACATAATGCTATTGCACACTTAATAGACTACAGTATGGTATAAACATAACTTTTATAATGCACTGGGAAAAGAAAAATTTCATGTGACTCTGTATTGTAGTGGTCTGGCACTGAGCCTGCAATATCTACGTGACACACTTGTACTACGGATTCTATATGGTCTGGTATGGGAAGAGGTCAATGGAGGGGGTTGACACCATGAATCACCATATTGGATGATACCAACCCTAGTGATGCCATACCACTGGGATGGGACACACTTTGCTATGCCTCTGGTGTGGGCTAAATTGAGGCAGTTCAATCTACGATGAATGTGTGAGACCCTGAGACTGGGGCTGTCGGAATGCTGCTCTGATTGGGGAGGTGGGACCTCCCAAAGTGTCTGCCTTTTTGAGACCATTGCAGGGATGCAGTGGAGGGAGTGAGTTAGCATGAGAGTGGCTGATAAAGTGCAGGGTGCCATTCATCCCAGACGGAGCTTTCCCTAGAGGCACTTACACACAAGGAACTCAGGGCAGCTGGAGGAGGAGGGGCCGATCCCCAGGTGGCAGGAGTCGAACCCAGGGCCCTGCCACTAGTGCATGAGGCAGGTGCTACGGAGGGGAGGGGACCAGGCCTGTAACTTTCTGGCTGTGGGCAGCAGAGACAACAAGCATGGGCTTCTCCAGCAGTTTGGGGAGATCCCCTGTTCCCCAGCAACCTAAGCGTGGTATGGGGCCCTGCCTCACCTGCTACCACACCTGATTTTCTTCACCCCTGAGGGGACCTCTGCCCAGGTTGAGCCCTTTGCTATATTCAACTGTCCATTGACCTCCTGTATTGTCAATTTCTGTTTATTTTTACATATTTAAATGTTTATGACTCAGTAATACAATTACATATTTCTGAATTCAAAGGCAATAAAAAGATACATACAGTGAAAACGTCCCTCTTCCACTTACCAGCTAGCTGCTCTCCAGAGGTAGCTAGTGTTGACAATCTCTTGTAACTATTTCAGAGATATTATACGTGTGTGTGTGTGTGAACAAGCATATATTCCTCTATCTGTTGGCTACTATCTTCATACTTTTTTCACTTACCAATTTATCTTGGAGATGTTTTTATATTAGTATGTTTAGAGCTTTATTATTTTAACAATCGAATGATTTTCCATGGTGTGCATGTATCACAATTTATTTCACCAGTCACCTACTGATGGATATTTAGATTGTTTTCCAATCTTGGTATTACAAACAACGTTGCGTAGAATAACCTGCTGAAGTGTAATTCCCAGTGAACATCCATCAAGATGTGCAATGATGACTTAAGTTATTATTATTTTTAAATGTATGTTAGGTTCTGTAGGAAAATCCTAGGTTGAAAAGTATGTATGTTCATGATTTTGACAGATTCTGCCAAATTGCCCACCACAGAAGTTGTACCAATTTTCAGTCCCACAAGGGTATTGTTCTCCTGAAGCTTTGCCATCTTAGTATGTTATCAATCTTCTTGATTTTTGTCAGTCTGGTAGATTAAAAACGATATCTCGGTTGGGGTTTAATTTGTATTTCCTTCATAAGAATG
Organism: Loxodonta africana; assembly: GCF_030014295.1. Classification (NCBI taxonomy): domain Eukaryota; kingdom Metazoa; phylum Chordata; class Mammalia; order Proboscidea; family Elephantidae; genus Loxodonta; species Loxodonta africana. The sequence goes on along the minus strand of NC_087354.1, from coordinate 46,999,713 downwards.
AAATCGAGGATGTTTTCATATGTTTAAATGCAGTCTTATTTCTTTTCTGTGAATGGTGTGTTCAAATCCATTAGCCGTGTTTCTATGGAGTTATTAGTCTTAATTTGTATGTTCCTTTGGTATTTTTTTGTATGCGTTTAGAATATTTTTGGCATTTGTCTTTTGATTTATTTATTTTTCCTTCATGGTGTGTGTGTGGCTTCTGGATTTTTTTGTCATTGTTCAAAAGGGCCTCTTTATTCTTATATTAATTTTTTTCTTCCCTTGTCTAATACTTGGAATTTTTACATCTAAATTTTGATCCATTTGGCATTTGCCCTGAGTTAAGTTGTAAGGCATGGATGTTACTTCGCTTTCTCAAAATAGTTACTCAGGTGTCCTAGTCTTGCTTATTGAACAATCCATCTTTTCCCCACGGATTTGAAATACCACCTTTATCACCTATGGCATTTTTGTTTGTATTTAGATCTATTTCTGGATCTTCTATTATTTTACGTTGCCATCTCTGTCTTTGTACTCTAGTATCATGGTCTTATTATTGTAGTTTTATGTATCAATATATGATAGGACTGTATCCCCTCATTATTTTTCCTTATCAGAATTCTCCTGAATATCATTGCTTGTTTGCATTATATACATGTATTAAAAAAACCCAAAAAACATATATATAAAATCAGTTTGTCCAGATACACATATATAGGCACAAAAACTTGTCAACCTATGAAAATGACATCCTTGACATGTCGATTGATCTGTCCCAGGAACATGGTGTAAACTTCCATTTGCTCAGGGGTTTTTTGTTTGGTTTCCATAGGTATAATGTAAAGTTCTTGTACCACAGATGGTGCCCTGGAGCTCAAGTCTGCCGTCGTGTGGCCACTGCTGAGCCTTCCCCGGCTGTACCAACCACCTAGGGGACCACCAGTGGTACCCATCTTTTTTTTTTTTTAATCAACTTTATTGAGGTATAATTTATACATAACAAACTGTATCCTATTCATCAACATATTCTTAAAAAAAACAAAATACATCAACAACCTTTAGCTTTTGTTTCAGAAAATAAAGCACACTGACACTGAAAGAGAGGGTGCTCAGCAGGGTTTCCAAGCCTGGGACTGCACAGTTCAATCAAAGATTGCTTGGAACAGTCTCTGCTGTGTATGCCCCCCTCTAAGTGCTGAGTGCTCGGCTGCTAACTGAAAGGTTGGTGGTTTGAACCCACCCTGCATCTCTGCAGGAGAAAGATCTGATGACCTGCTTCCATACGAAAACCCTGTGGGGACAGAGTAGAAACTCTGTCATATGGGATCAGAGTTGACAGCACCCAACAACAACACGGCCCCAAACAGGTCATCTTCAATCCTTTTTTGGAGCCTGTGACCCAAAAGCACCATGGGATATTAGAGCTGGAGAAAGCCCCTTGGAGGCTCTGAGCCCAGTTAACCAGTGCAGTGTGGTGTAGTGAAAGACTGATGCCTTCTAGTGGAGACCTGAGCGTCCTCATCTTGGCCCATCCAGTATCCAGCTAACTGGCCAAGACTTTTTTGCTTTTTTTGAGGCACAGTTTTTACAACTGTGTCAAGGCAATAAGTAATACCTGTTTGGTCTACCTCCAGGATTGTATGAGGGTGAAATGACATAGAAGGTGTGAAAGGTATTAGTAAAGTCAAAAGATCATAAAAATCTAAGGAACTGTTATTAAATAGATAAAGAAAATAAAACGTGCAAATACTAGGATCCTCTATACCCAAAGTCATCTTCTTTTTTATTTGGTGGCACCAATCAAAAGAGCTCTACATATCATTCAACAAACTCTTCAGAGCTTAATATCTGTGCTAAGCATTGTGTAAAGGACACAAACAATAAAAGACATGGTGATCCTTGCCCTAAAGAAACTATCTTCTAGGGCGGAAGCATATTTCTTTTTCAAAAGTAAAGTAGAGACTTGGGTGCTGGTTACATGAGTGTGTTCACTTTGTGTAAATCCATCGAGATGTACAATGATGACTTAAGTACTTTGTTGTATGTATGTTAGGTTCAATAAAGAGTTTATAAAAAAAAGTAAATTGGATTCATTTTTCCTTTGTATTTGTAAGATGCATTCACATATTGGAATGTAGAGTAGCATTCATCATATGTAAGCATCACGATTTATTCGTCCATTCTACCTGTGATGAATATTTGGGTTGTTTCCAGTTTGAGGTGACTGGGAACAAGGTTGCTATGAATATCCTTGTACTTGTATCCTCAGGCACACTTGCAGGAGTTTTTCTAGGAGAACAGCTGAGTACTAGGTTATGTGTATCTTCAAACTTATTAGACAGTGCTAAACTATTTTTTGAAGTGGTTTCTTCAATCCTCCTTCCCACTAGCAAGGTATGAGATTATTCTATATTATCACCAGCCCCAGATATTTAAATTTTGATCAGTCTGGAGTGTGCTGTGATATCTCCTTATGGTTTTACTTCACATTTTCCTAAGGATGAGCACCTTTTGATATGTTTATTGACTTTCCGGATTTCCTCTTTTGTGAAGTGTTTCTTTAAGACTTTTGCTCATTTCTCTATTGATTTGGGTTGAGGATTACATGAGGATCCTGGGATGCTTCTAAGTGGACAGATATCCAGGGACATCCCAGTATGATCCCATGAGAAGTTACAGCTTTGACAGCTCTGAAGTCACCAGCAATGCTTCTTCCCGCAGCAACATGTCACTGGGATGAATGGACTTTCCAATTATATCTTTATTATTAATTTCAATCTTAATTGCATGAGAGCCAATCCTCTGAAATTTGTTGAAGTTTCATTTATAGCTTAGGGTACGGTCAGTTTTTGTAACTATTCCACGTGTGTTTGTAAAGGATGTAGAGTTTTCAGACGGCCATTACAGTTCTTACATGCGTGTTACGTGAGATGTATTTTCAGGCTGTTCAAATCTGTATCCCTCACTGATTTTTGTTGTCTGCTTGTTCTATTAATTACCGATATGAATATGTTTAGATCTCCCTTGTAGTTATTGATTTGTCTATTTATCCTTGTAATTTTTGTTTTACCTATTACGGGTTTTTTTTAAATTGCTATTGTTGCTGTTGGATGTTGAGTAGTTTTAGGCTCATAGCAACCCCATGTGACGGAGTAGAACTGTCTTATATGGTTTCCTTGGCTATAACTTTTATGGAAGCAGACCACCAGGTTTTTATTCTGTGACGCCTCTGGGTGGGTTCAAACTGCTAGCTAATCTTCTGGTTAGTAGCCAAGTGCTTAACCATTTGCCCCACCAGGCTCCTTTACCTATTACTACACCATGTTATTGGAAACCCTGGTGGCATAGTGGTTGAGAGCTATGGCTGCTAACCAAAAGGTTGGCAGTTTGAATCCACCAGGTGTTCCTTGGAAACCCTACGGGGCAGTTCTACTCTGTCCTATAGGGTTGCTATGAGTCGTTATCGACTGGATGGCAGTGGGTTGTTTTGTTGGTTTAGACCGTGTTATTAATCCAGCTTGCTATTATAGGAAGCAGAAAGCTTTCATATCTGCCCAATAATGTGTCCGTAGTCCAGGCGTCATGACCAGTCTCTCCATTTATAATCCTGTTATTCTCACTTTATAAAAGGAAGGCACCTCACTTACCCATTTCACATCTTACTGTGCTGCTTTGCCCAGAGGTGTAAAATTCCCTGGAGCGCCAAGCAAAGGTACTCCAAAATATTAATTATTAATATTAATCAAGATACCATAACTGAAGGTAAAATTTCATGCTCTTCATTGGCTTAGACAAGTATGTGTCAAGGACATAGTATAACATTAGATCACTATGGGATTTTTGCAATGTAAGTCACAAAAAATAAAACAAATTAAATGACATTGCTTAACAAAATTCCTTCTGTTTCCATCCACTGACATTTGTAGGCATGTTTTCTAAGTAGTTACATATATAGAAACGAAAACAGAAGTAGAATTTATGCTGAAACTTACCTTATTCTAATTATCAGTAATATTTACCACGGTTGTATGAACTAACTGAAAAACAAAAATTCCAGCCACTTCATTAAGAAATACATTGTTGTTTTTGTTGTTAGGTGCCTTCAAGTCAGTTCCAACTCATAGCGACCCTATGTACAACAGAATGAACACTGCCTGGTCCAGGACCATCCTCACAATCATTGCTATGTTTGAGTCCATTGTTACACCCACTGTGTCAATCCGTCTTGTCAAGGGTCTTCCTCCTTTTCTATGAATGTCTACTTTACCAAGCATTATGTCCTTCTCCAGGGACTTGTCCCTCCTGATAACATGTCCAAAGTACATGAGACAAAGTCTTGCCATCCTTGCTTCTAAGGAGCATTCTGTCTGTGCTTCTTCCAAGTCAGATTTGTTTGGTACCCAGAAAACCCAGTGCCGACGAGTCGATTCCGACTCATAGTGACTCTATAGGACAGAGTAGAACTGCCTCATAGAGTTTCCAAGGAGTGCCTGGCGGATTCGAACTGCCGACCCTTTGGTTAGCAGCCGTAACACTTAACCACTACGCCACCAGGGTTTCCTGTTCTTCTGGTAGTCCATGGTATATTTTTCGTCAATACCTTAATTCAAAGGTGTCGATTCTTCTTTGGTCTTCCCTGTTCGTTGTCCAGCTTTCATACACATACGAGGTGATTGAAAACACTATGGTTTGGGTCAGGCACACTTTAGTCCTTAAAGTGACATCCTTGTTTTTTAACACTTTAAAGAGGTCTTTTGTAGCAGATTTGCCCAATGCAATGTGGCTTTTGATTTCCTGATTGATGCTCCCATGGGTGTTGATTGTGGATCCAAGTAAAATGAAATCCTTGACAAATTCAATATTTTCTCTGTTTATCATGATGTTGCTTATTGGTCCAGCTGTGAGGGTTTTTGTTTTCTTTATGTTGAGGTGTAACCCATAAGGAAGGCTGTGGTCTTTGATCTTCTTCAGTAAGTGCTTCAAGTCCTCTTTGCTGTCAGCAAGTAAAGTTGTGTCATCTGCATAACACAGGTTGTTAATGAGACTCCCTCCAATCCTGATGCCATGTTCTTCTTCATATAGCCCAGCTACTCCGATTATTTGCTCAGCATACAGATTGAATAAGAAATACATATATAATATAATCTAACAAAATTTAAATATAACATTTAATGTATTTTAACATTTTATGTCTATTTAAATGGACATCATAAATGTTTATGTAGATTTAAATGGACATCAGCGAGAATCAAATAGCATGGTATTTATTTTACACTAAAAGAACGATGTAACAGTTTTCTTTAAAAAATCAATTCCTGTTATGTGCAAGAAATAACTTACGAAGAAAAATTTTAGAGGTCAACTTTTAAAAAATTTAAAATTATTTTATGGTATATGTGAGCACAATAAATTGAAGACCACTCACCTAGTACAAGCAGCCCTGGTAGCGCAGTGGATAAGCACTCAACTGCTAACTGAAAGGTTGGCACTAGCTGCTCGGTGGGAGAAAGGTGTGGCAATCTGCTTCCGTAAAGATTACAGCCTTGGGAATCCTATGGGACAGTTCTACTCTGTCCTGTAGGGTCACTATGAGTTGGAATTGACTGACAGCACACAACAACATACAGTTCAAGTCTACCTCCTGCCTTCAGCTATTAAAGCCCAGCTGCACCCTAGATGAACTACGAATTTCCTGGAAAGAAGTTTCCTCTTTCAGTATCTTACAATGTTTGGTATTAGCTGCCATTGAGTCGGCCTGGACTCATGGTGATCCCTTGTATGACAGAAGAAAATTCTACCCGGTCCTGTGCCACCTGCATGATCTACTGTGATCTACTGGGTTTTCATTGGCTGATTTTTGGAAGTAGATTGCCAGGCCTTTCTTCCTAGTCTGTTTTAATCTGGAAGCTCTGAAGACACCTGTTCAGCATCATAGCAACACACCAGCCTCCACCGACAGAAGGCTGGAGGCTGTGCGCGAGGTGCATAGCTGGGAATCACACGGAGGGGTGTCCTGCGGGGAAGGTGAGAGTCCTACCACTGCCCTCTTTAGAATCTTTGTCGTTGTTAGTTGCTGTTGAGTTGATTCTGACTCATGGCGACCCCACGTGTGCAGAGTAAAACTCTAGGGTTCTCAAGGCTGTGAGCTTTCCCCAGGCTTGTCTTCTGAGGAGTCTTTGGGTGGGTTCAGACTGTCAACCTTTTGGCCAAGTGCTTAATTGTTTGTACCATCTAGGGAGCTCTTTAGAATGTTTACCATCTGGAAACTTCCTAGTACTTATATTTACATCTAGATGAAGTTACGTGTAAGCAAGAACTTTATTGTCCATTCAGGCAATGAGTGGCACCTCAAGGCAGTGAGTGTCCCTGAGCTAGACGTATTCAGAAGGAGAAGGACTGATGGACCATGGTCCTTCTCAGAGCTAACATCTTATGCCAGCCCACCTCTCTCCTGTGGAAAGAACAAGAGAGGAAGCAATGATGGCCAGCCAGAGAGACAGGTATGAAGTACTTACTGTGTTCAGGTATTTTACTAGCTGCTTTCATGTAAAAAAAAAAAAAGTTTTTTTTTTTTATTTCATGTATGCTGTTTAATTTTCACAACAACCCATTCTAGAATGAGGAAGGGTAGACTCAAGAAGACCGCATATCTTGCCCAGGCGTGTACAGTTCGCCAGAGTTTTCGCTGGAGTTTGGTCCCAGGTCTGTCTGGCTTCCCTACAACCACGGCCTCAAAACCAGGTATGTACCCTTGGGAAAATTACTTAACTTCTCTGAGCTCAAGCTTCTGGAACTGTAAAATGGGGTTTTATCTTAGTTACCTAGTGCTGCTATGACAGACATAGCACAAGTCAGTGACTTTAACAAATACAAATTTATTTTCTCACAGTTTAGGAGTTTAGAAGTCCAAATTCAGGGCCATGGCTATAGGGAAAAGCTTTCTTTCTCTGTTGGCTGTGGGGGAAAGTCCTTGTCTCTTTCCAGCTCTGCTCCTTGGTGGTCTTTGGGTGGCCTGGCATCTGTCTTCCACCGTCTCTGCTTCCTTGCTTAATTTGTTCCTTTTTATATCAAAAGAGATTGACTCAGGACACACCCTACAGTTACACTGCCTTGTTAACATAACAAAGAAAACCCATTCCCAAATGGGATTACAACCACATTTCTGGTGGACCAGATTCAATCTACAACAGGTAGTAACAGCTATTTTTCAGGGTTGTGATCACAATCTAGTGAATTAGTGTGTGGATGTGTTCAAATCCTTTGCACAGAGCCTGGCACCCAGGAGGCCCTGAAGATATGAGAGCTGAGAAGCCTGGCACTAAGTTGGGTGTTCTGGAATGATAATTCTGCCGGAAAGTGATGGCTGGAGTGTGGGACACGTGCATTTGGATGCAGAGCTGCCACTTGGAGGTGAAAAGCTGAGCAGCTGATTTGCCATAAACGTTACAACTGAGCAGCTCAGACTGAAGGCTGGATACTGACTTGGGGGTAGCCAAAAGGAAAGATGTGTTCCACAGGCCAGTACTAAGAGATCTACAGCTCCCGCCTGTCCCCTACATCCCCTCCTAGCTGAGAATATTTCACCATCTATGTGTTAAAAACAAAAATTCTCACAATTGGACCAATAAGCAACATCATGATAAACAAAAGATTGAAGTTGTCATGGATTTCATTTTACTTGGATCCACAATCAACACCCACAGAAGCAGCAGTCAAGAAATCAAAAGACATACTGCATGGGACAAATCCTTTGCAAAAGACCTCTTTAAAGTGTTAAAAGGCAAAGAAGTCACCTTGAAGAGCAAGGTGCACAGGACCCAAGCCATGGTGTTTTCAATCACCTCATATACATGTGAAAGCTGGACAATGAATAAGGAAGACTGAAGAAGAACTGATGCCCTTGAATTGTGGTGTTGCCAAATGAAATTGAATATACCATGGACTGCCAAAAACAAACAAATCTGTCTTGGAAGAAGTACAACCAGAACATTCCTTAGGAGCAAGGATGGTGGGACTGCATCTCACATACTTTGGACATGTTATCAGGACAGATTACTCCCTGGAGAATGACATCCTGCTTGGTAAAGTAGACAGTCATGGAAAAAGAGGAAGACTCTCAACAAGATGGATTGACACAGTGGCTGCAACAATGGGCTCAAGGTTAACTACAATTGGGAGCATGGCGCAGGACCAGGCAGTGTTTCATTCTGTTGTACATGGTGTTGCTATGAGTCAGAACTGGCTCAATGGCACCTAACATCAACAACAGCATGTGTTAAAATGGAGCCCCTGTGGTGCAATGATTAAGAACTATGGCTGCTAACCAAAAGGCTAACAGTTTGAATCCACCAGCTGCTCTTTGGGAACCCTATGGGGCACTTCTCCTCTGTCCTATATGGGTTGCTATAAGTCAGAATCGACAGCAGTGGGGTTTGGTTTTTGGGTATATGTATTAAAATGGAACAATACAACCCACAGAGCGCATTCAGTGTTAGGCAGTTGGGGATGAAAATCTCATGTTGCCTCATTCGGGTGGGCAACACCCAGAAGGGACACCCTGCTTCGTTGTTTACTTCCATTTTTATATCACAAGGCAATTTCAGCCCAAGGCCATCCTTGCCTCACTGCAGGTGGCTAGCCTTAACAGAAAACGACAAGGGGAAAAGCTTTTTCTAGACATCCTGGACTGAAGCAAATCTCACTTGGAGATTGAAGGCTATTCTTTATTATTCTTAAATCACTATTCATATAAAGGAAACCCTGGTGGTGTAGGTCGGCAGTTTGAATCCACCAAGCGCTACTTGGAAACTCTATGTGGCAGTTCTACTCTGTCCTATGGGGTCACTATGAGTCGGAATCAACTCTATGGCAATGGATTTGTTTTGGCTTTTTATTCCTATAAAGGAGCCCTGGTGGCTCAGTGGCTAAAGTGATCGACTGCTAACCGAAAGGCCAGCTGTTAGAAACCACCAGTGGCTCCTTGGGAGGAAGATGTGGCAGCCTGCTTCCATAGAGATCTACTAGAGATCTACTGCCTTGGAAACCCTATGTGGTCACTATGAATTAGAATTGATTTGATGGCAGTGGGTTTGGGTTTGGGTTTATACATATAACCATCATGATCTTTGACGCATTTGTTATTCAGAGCACTGTGTGTGTGTGTCTATGTGTGTATCCTACAAAAGTAAAACATGAATAACAGGTCCTGTGTCTAAAGTTTTTAATGAAGAGAGATGACCCTAGTAATTAGGTAAAGTCTGAGTAGCTGCAAGACTCTTCCTGTAGCCCTTGGTGTTGTTTGGACGCCCCCTGGTGGTCAATAGCCTCCCATCAGAGAAGTCGGCACTGAAGTTGGCGTTTCTTAACTCTGGCTGCCAGTTAAAACGAGATTCTTACTTAAAAGGAGATGGACGTTGGTGTTAAAAACAGCAAAACCAAAGGACAAAAAACAAACCTCCACACGTGATTCTAACGTGAAGCCAGGGCTGGAAATCGCTGTACTAGAGGGTTTTCATTTAGAATTACGTTAGAGTTGATTCACTTCAACAATACTTATTGAGCTCCTACTGTGTACTAAGCACTGTGATAGGAGCTGATGAGCAAAAAAGACCAGCCCCGTCTCCTCTTGTAGATTGCAGGTATTAATAAAATGAACACACAATTCTTTAATAGTTATTCGAGCTCAGAACAGGGCAACCTGAGCTCACCTGAGGTCAGGAAAGGCTTCCCTGAGGAATTGACTTTTGAAGTGAGAGCTGAAGAGTGCTGAGCAGGCCAGGGTGATGCAGTGAACTGCCCCAGGCATCCATGTTTTTGTTGGGCAAGTGGCCCATGAAGTTGGAGGAAGGTCCTTCCTTGGTATGCCACTGGTTTTCTCTCCAAGTGGACAAGCATACCCCTGGCTGACATTCTATTGGGCGAACATGAGAAAACATTAAAAGCAGGGAAGTGCTGGGTCTGGGACAGTCAAAAGCGTGTGGGTGAGAAGGTGGAAGGAGAGGGACGAGATGGAGCATGGAAAGTCAGAGACGTGCAGATTAAACCCAAAAGGTGCCATATTTTACCAAGAAGGTTGGCAAAGGCAGATAATACACAGCGCTGGTGGAAATGGAAAGCCTTCTCTCTGGCCCAGCCAATTCACATTAGGAAGTTAGCCCAGAGAATTAGAGGCATAGGTATGTGGAGAGTCCAGCAGAGAAACAGAGCCCGGCTGGGCTTAAATAATGGGATCAGAGCCCCTTGGGGAGGAGGGGCTTCGTTTTGAGAGAGGAGAGTTTAAGTATTGTGTGGGAGGTTGTCTCGGTCGCTGAATTACCACTGATCCCTCCATGTGGGATTATGTAAAATCAGATTCACGTGTAGAACATCTTCTATGTAACCGCCTCTTCCATCCTTTTAATTCCAGCTGAATTTAACACACCTATTGAACACCTGCAGATGCGAGGCATTGGCAGGGATGAAGGGCTGCTTTATAGTAAGCGAAGGGGTAGGTCTGGCTCCCTGCCCTCCTGGAACGCAGTCTAGAGGGGCAGGCTGACATGACAAATTCAAATACTGCAATTACAATGAGATAAATATTAAATTATGGGTATAAGAAAGTGCTTAGGAAAATATTATTAGAAGAAAGGAAAAGCACAATATGTTGTCATGGAAGAAGTGTGTCAGAAGGAGATTCCCAGAGGATATGATGTCTGAACAAACTTTTGAATAATTAACTAGATTTTGATAGACTTGGGGTAGGGCTGGGGGAAGGCCCCCTGCTTTAATGAAAGACTAACATGAGGTGTTATTAATAAGTCTTTAATGAGTGTCTACTGGGCATGTTGCTAGCTGCTCTGTGGGATAACCTGTTGCCATTGAGTTGATTCAGATTCATGGCGACGCAGTGTGTTACAGAGGAGAACTGCTGCATAGGGTTTTCTTGGCTGTAATCTTTACAGAAGCAGTTTGCCAGGGTTTTCGTCCACGGAGACGCTGAGTGGGTTCAAACCTCCAAACTTTAGGTTACTACCTGAACGCAAATCGATACAGAAGTTGAATTTTACACAAGTCCTTTAGTAAAGAATCCTTGCCCTGCCACCCCCACCCCGCCTCACAATTCATTTATGTTCTGGGAAACGTCAGGGCTTGCTGCAAGGGACTGACCAAGGCTTAATGATTTACTCTGTTTGAATAACTTTAGTTCCTCTCCCTGTCCTACTGGGTCTCTGTTATGGATTGAATTGTGTCTCCCAAAAATGTCTGCCAACGTGGCTAGGCCATGATTCCCAGTATTGTGTGATTGTCCACCACTTTGCCATCTGATGTGATTTTCCTATGTGTTATAAATCCTACCTCTACAATGTTAATAAGGCAGGATTAGAGGCAGTTACGTTAGTGAGGCAGGACTCAGTCTGAAAGATTAGGTTGAGTCTTGAGTCACTCTCTTATGAAATATGAAAGAGAGAAGCCAGCAAGAGACAGAGGGACCTAATTACCACCAAGCATGAAGAGCCAGGAGCACGCACGCCCTTTGGACATGGGGTCCCTGTGCCAAGAAGCTTCTAGACCAGGGGAAGATGGATGACGAAGACCTGCCCCAAGAGCGAACAGAAAGAGAAAGCCTTCTCCTGGAGCTGGTGGCCTGAATTTGGACTTCTAGCCTCCTAGATTGTGAGAGAATAAATCTCTGCTTGTGAAAGCCATCCACTCGTAGTACTCCTGTTATAGCAGCACTAGATAACTGAGGCAGTCTGCCAAGAACCAGGTGGTCTTATCATAAAAAAGAAAACTTTTTGAGGAAAGTGACCCTAATGACAACCTTGGAACATCACTCCCCCAGCCACTCCCTTAGCTTTCTTCTAAGAAGCTTGCAGAGCGTGTGTCAGTGGAGTTGAAGCACAGACATGGTTCTGGGGTCTCTCTCCACTGCAGTGGCCTCCTTCCCCCAGTCCAGCCTTTTGTCTTTCCTCCCTTTCCTTATTCCTTTCCCCTTCTGTGCAACTTCCTTTGGAATAAAAATCATCCTTGCCATGTTTGAACATTATCTGGAGCTATTTGTTCTTTGACAGAAGTATGAAAACTCTCCATCATGAAAACGAGTCAAAACACACCTCGAGAAAAAAATTATCAGGAGGATCCAGAGATGAGGCAGAGCCATGGCCCGAAATATTTGCAGCCAATTAGGTAGTGGAAAGAAGCCTGTGGAGGCAAAGGAAGAAATGAGAGATGCGTTCTTACCCTCGGCTTTCCTCAGGCTTCTGGATTAAAAAATTATTACTGTTTCTTAATGGTACATGAACCATAACTGAAATCAGTTTGACAAAAAAAATCAAGAATAAAGGGTAAAAAAAAAAAAAAAAAAAAATCAAGGTCTCCCCTTAGCCCTCTCAGCCCACCTCCAATCCCACACTTCCCCCCAGAGATAATCACTATTGCCAGTCTGGTGTGGCTCCTCCCATAGCTTTATGCATTTACATACAAATATGTATACACATGAATATACAGTTTTGTTTTGCTTTCTGTGTGTTTTACATAAATGGTAACATTCTGAACATTTCAACTTTTTTTTCCCTTGAATCTATTTAGGAATCTTTGTATGTATGTACATTTTTAAGGAGCCCTGGTGGCACAATGGTTAAGTACATGGCTGTTAAACAAAAGGTAGGCAGTTTGAACCCACCCATCGGCTCCATGGGAGAAAAGACCTGGAGATCCGCTCCTGTAAAGATTACAGCCTAGGAAACTCATGTGGCAGTTCTACTCTGTCACACGGGGTCAATATGAGTCAGAATCGACTCGATGGCACCTAACAACAACAATTATTTTTAACTAGTATTCCATAGTATGGGTTTATTTTAGTTAACTATTCCCCTCCGATCAATCATAAAATGAGCACCTCATTAAGGTTCTATTTGATTTGTATAACAACAAAATCCATGTTGCATTTAGTAAACGGAGACCTGTTTTGAGCCACCACTGTACAGAGTTATGGCCCCACAGCCAATTCCAAGATCTGAGTCAATTCACAGATCGAGAATGAAGGAAGAGCTGGGAACCCTTGAAGAAGAACCCAGCCATGGCACTACAGTGGTGAACTGAGAATCTTCCTCTAAATTTTCACCAGAGGGACTGGTGGTCAGTGATTAAGTAACTGTACACTGTACGGATCATAGCAAATTATGAATAACACTGCCAGGAATGGGAATTCCAGAACACTTCATTGTGCTTATGAGGAACCTGTACATAGACCAAGAGGCAGTTGTTCAAAGAGAACAAGGGAATACTGCGTGGTTTAAAATCATTAAAGGTGTGTGTCAGAGCTGTATCCTTTCACCATACTTATTAAATCTGTATGCTGAGCAAATAATCCAAGAAACTGGACTATATGAAGAAAAATAGGGCATCAGGGTTGGAGGAAGACTTGTTAACAACCTGCATTATGCAGATGGCACAACCTTACTGTTGAAAGTGAAGAGGACTTGAACCACTTAACTGATAAAGATCAAAGACCACAGCCTTCTATATAAATTACACCTCAACATAAAGAAAACAAAAATCCTCACAACTGGACCAATTAGCAACACCATCATAAATAGAGAAAAGATTGAGGCTGTCAAGGATTTCATTTTACTTGGATCAACAATCAACACCCATGGAAGCAGCAGTCAAGAAATCAATCAGGTGAAGCCAAGATGGCAGAATAGACAGGCACTTCCATCGAGCCCTCTTTGCAACAAAGACCCAAAAAAACAAGTGAAAGGAGTGTATTTGTGATAAGCTGGGAGCCCTGAGCAACAAAGGCAAGCTTAGACAACGAACTGAGGGGCAGGGGAAGGAAGAGACCGTTCAGAAGCGGAAAGGAGTTACTGGACCTGAATCGTGGGGAGCCCTCAGGCACCATTCCCGGAGCGGTGGCAGCGGGCTGGTCCTAGCGTTCGGCCGCAGTTTCCTCAGGGAGAAGCAGCCAGCCACACAGCCCGCTCACACCTCCAGAACCTGAGGAGAAGGGTACTTTCGGCAAAAGCTAAGTACTTGCGTGTATTTTACTGCGCTCCCCTCACCCCCAAGCCAGCTTCTGTGGCTGAATCCCTAGGCCTGAGATAGACCCTGGTAAGCACCTGGAGCTGTCCTCCTGGCCTTGGGGAAGGAAAAAGTTTGCAACTGGGGGGAAAAGATAATTTGCTAGCTCCATTAACTGGGGGAGCTCAGGACAGAAGTGGCTCCTGTCCAGGCATAAACCGTCCGTGGACCTTGAGCACCTTTCCCTTCTGCATGGACTTGCGTGGACCTATTTTGGGAGAATAGGCCCTTGTTGGCAGACCCCAACCATTTCAGCCGTGTGGTGGAGAGGTGGGTGTTTGACATTTGACATTGCTTTGCCTATTAAACAAGGTCCTCACCTACCCACAACAGGGACCTAAGGACTGGTGGCTCCACTTGGGTCCCCCAGCCACCCGTGACAGGGGTCCAGGGATAACTGGTACCTCCCGGTCTTTACAACAAAAACTTTGGGTGCTCATGGTCCCTCTGCAGAGCCCACCCACCATCACACTCTAGGGAACAGAGACCCGTTTTCCTCAGAGACACTTCAGGGTCGGTTCTCAGCCCCCTGCCTTGTTCAGAGTGTGACCCCCTGCTGCAATCAGATACGGGTATATATGCCAATCACCTCTGTCCCTCTAAGACTGTAGGACATAAGTACCACACAAGTACCACACACTTGATATCAGCTACCTGGAAACCTGAGCTGAATTCATTCAAGAAAACTGAATGGACTCCCAGACTGATATACATGATAACAGCTTTAGCCAGCTGGAGACAGGACACCAGAGCGCCAAAGGCAAAAATAATCAAGCTAGCTCACTCAAGCAACCCATAGGGGTATACCAAAACAAAATAAAGCAAGCAGCTATGACACAGTAGGCAAGCATGAACTAATACAATAACTTATAGATGGCTCAGAGACAACAGTCAATATTAAGTCACATAAAGAAACAGGCCATGATCACCTCAACAGGATCTCAAAACAAAGAATCCAGGGATCTTTTAGATGAAAGTGCATTCCTGGAATTACCAGATGGAGAATACAAAAGTTTAATATACAGAACTCTTCAAGACATCAGAAAGGAAATGAGGCAATACACAGAACAAGCCAAGGAACACACAGATAAAGCAACTGAAGAAATCAGAGAGATTATTCTGGAATATAATGAAGAGTTTAATAACCTGGAAAAATCCATAGACAGACAGCAATCAGAAATTCAGAAGATTAACAATAAAATTATAGAATTAGATAACTCAGTAGAAAGTCAGAGGAGCAGAATTGAGCAAGTAGAAGCTAGAATTTCTGAACTCGAAGATAAATCACTTGGCACTAATATATTTGAAGAAAAATTAGACAAAGAATTAAAAAAAATGAAGAAACCTTAAGAATCATGTAGGACTCTATTAAGAGAAATAACCTACGAGTGACTGGAGTACCAGAACAGGGAGGGATAACAGAAAATACAGAGAAAATTGTTGAGGATTTGTTGGCAGAAAACTTCCCTGATACCATGAAAGATGAGAATATATCTATCCAAGATGCTCATCGAACTCCACATAAGGTAGATCGTAAAAGAAATTCATCAAGATATATTATAATCAAGCTTGCCAAAACCAAAGATAAAGAGACAATTATAAGAGTAGCGAGGGGTAAAAGAAAAGTCACCTACAAGGGAGAGCCAATAAGAATAAGCTCAGACTACTCGGCAGAAACCATGCAGGCAAGAAGGCAATGGGATGACATATTTAAAAAATTGAATGAAAAAAATTGCCTGCCAAGAATCATATATCCATTAAAACTGTCTCTTAAATATGAAGGTGAAATGAAGACATTTCCAGATAAACACAAGTTGAGGGAATTCAAAAAATCCAAACCAAAACTACAAGAAATATTAAAGGGAGATCTTTGGTTAGAAACTCAATAATATCAGGTATCAACCCAAGACTAGAACACTGGGCAGAGCAACCAGAAGTCAACCCAGACAGGGAAATAAAAAAAAAAAAAAAACAAGGCAAGATTAAAAAAAAAAAAAAAAGCCCAACACAGGGTAACGGCAATGTTATTATATAAAAGAAGACAACATTAAAATAATAAAGAGGGACTAAGAAATGTAATCACACACCTTCCATATGGAGAGGAAGATATGGCGATACAAAGAGATAAAGGTTAGTTATAAATTTAGAAAAATAGGGGTAAATAATAAGGTAACCACAAAGGAGACAAACTATCCTACTCATCAAAATAAAACACAAGGGAAAAATACAGATTCAGCAGAAACAAAATCAACAACAACAAATATGAGGAAAAGACAATATATAATTTTTTTTTACTCAGCACAGAAAATCAAGTGGGAAAAAGAAGCTGTGAACACACACAAAAAGACATCAAAGTGATAGCACGAAATTCATACATATCCATAATTACCCTCAATGTAAATGGACTAAATGCACCAATAAAGAGACAGAGAGTGGCAGAATGGATTAAAAAACAAGATCCGTCTATATGCTGCCTACAACAGACACACCTTCGACTTAGAGACACAAACAAACTAAAACTCAAAGGATGGGAAAAAAATATATCAAGCAAACAACAATCAAAAAAGAGGAGTGGCAATATTAATTTCTGACAAAATAGACTTTAAAGTTAAATCCATCAGAAAGGATAAGGAAGGACACTATGTAATGATTAAACGGACAATACACCAAGAAGATATAACCATATTAAACATTTATGCACCCAATGACAGGGCTGCAAGATACATAAAACAAACTCTATCGGCATTGAAAAAGTGAGATAGACAGCTCCACAATAATAGTAGGAGACTTCAACACACCACTTTTGGTGAAGGACAGGACATCCAGAAAGAAGCTCAATAAAGACACGGAAGATCTAAATGCCACAATCAACCAACTAGACCTCGTAGACACATACAGAACACTCCACCCAACAGCAGCCAACTATACTTCCTTTTCTAGTGCACATGGAACATTCTCTAGAATAGACCACATATTAGGTCATAAAGCAAGCCTTAGCAGAATCCAAAACATTGAAATATTACAAAGCATCTTCTCTGACCATAAGGCCATAAAAGTAGAAATCAATCACAGGAAAAGCAGGGAAAAGAAATCAAACACTTGGAAACTGAACAATACCCTGCTCAAAAAAGACTGGATTATAGAAGACACTAAGGATGGAGTAAAGAAATTCATAGAATCCAATGAGAATGAAAACACTTCCTATCAGAACCTTTGGGACACAGCAAAAGTGGTGCTCAGATGCCAATTTATATCAATAAATGCACACATCCAAAAAGAAGGGCCAAAACCAAAGAATTATCCCTACAACTTGAACAAATAGAAAGAGAGCAACAAAAGAAACCCACAGGCACCAGAAGAAAACAAAAAATAAAAATTGGAGCTGAACTAAATGAAATAGAAAACAGAAAAACAATTGAAAGAATTAACAAGACCAGAAGCTGTTTTTTTTTTTTAAATAATTTTTATCGTGCTTTAAGTGAAGTTTACAAATCAAGTCAGTCTCTCACATATAAACTTATATACACCTTACTACACACTCCCATTTACTCTCCCCCTAATGAATCAGCCCACTCCCTCCTTCCAGTCTCTCCTTTCGTGACCGTTTTGCCATTTTCTAACCCTCTCTACCCTCCCATTTCCCCTCCAGACAGGAGATGCCAACACAGTCTCAAGTGTCCACCTGATACGAGTAAAAAGCTGTTTTTTTTTTTAAAAAAAACTCAACAAAATTGATAAACCATTGGCCAAACTGACAAAAGAAAAACAGGAGAGGAAGCAAATAACCCAAATAAGAAATGAGGTGGGCGATATTACAACAGACCCAACTGAAATTAAAAGAATCATATCAGATTTCTATGAAAAACTATACTCAAACAAATTTGAAAACCTAGAAGAAATGGATGAATTCCTAGAAACACACTACCTACCTAAACTAACACAAACAGAGGTAGAACAACTAAATAGACCCATAACAAAAAAAGGGATTGAAAAGGTAATCAAAAAACTCCCAACAAAAAAAAGCCCTGGTCCAGACGGCTTCACTGCAGAGTTCTACCAAACTTTCAGAGAAGAGTTAACACCACTACTACTAAAGGTATTTCAGAGCATAGAAAAGGATGGAGTACTACCAAACTCATTCTATGAAGCCACCATATCCCTGATATCAAAACCAGGTAAAGACACCACAAGAAAAGAAAATTATAGACCTATATCTCTCGTGAATGTAGATGCAAAAATCCTCAATAAAATTCTAGCCAACAGAATTCAACAACGTATCAAAAAAATAATTCACCATGACCAAGTGGGATTCATACCAGGTATGCAGGGAGGTTCAACATCAGAAAAACAATTAATGTAATCCACCACATAAGTAAAACAAAAGACAAGAATCACATGATTTTATCAATTGATGCAGAAAAGGCATTTAACAAAGTTCAACACTCATTCATGATAAAAACTCTCAGCAAAATAGGAATAGAAGGAAAATTTCTCAACATAATAAAGGGTATTTATACAAAGCCAACAGCCAACATCACCCTAAATGGAGAGAGCCTGAAAACATTCCCACTGAGATCGTGAACCAGACAAGGATGCCCTTTATCACCACTCTTATGCAACATTGTGCTGGAAGTCCTAGCCAGAGCAATTAGGCTAGATAAATAAAGGGCATCCAGATGGGCAAGGTAGAAGTAAAAGTATCTCTATTTGCAGATGACATGATCTTATACACAGAAAACCCTAAGGAATCCTCCAGAAAACTATTGAAACTAATAGAAGAGTTCAGCAGAGTATCAGAATACAAGATAAACATACACAAATCAGTTGAATTCCCCTACACTAACAAAAAGAACATCGAAGAGGAAATCAAATCAATGCCATTTACAGTAGCCCCCAAGAAAATAAAATACTTAGGAATAAATCTTACCAGAGATGTAAAAGACTTATACAAAGAAAACTACAGTACACTTCTGCAAGAAACCAAAAGAAACTTATATAAGTGGAAGAACATACCGTCTCATGGATAGGAAGACTTAACATTATAAAAATATCTATTCTACCAAAAGCGATCTATACATTTAATGCAATTCCAATCCAAATCCCAAGGACAGTCTTTAATGAGATGGAGAAACAAGTCACCAATTTCATACGGAAGGGAAAGAGGCCCCGGATAAATAAGGCATTACTGAAAAAGAAGAACAAAGTGGGAGGCCTTACTTTACCTGATTTTAGAACCTATTATACCGCCACAGTAGTCAAAACAGCCTGGTACTGGTACAACAACAGATACATGGACCAATGGACCTGAATTGAGAATCCAGACATAAATCCATCTACATATGAGCAGTTGATATTTAACAAAGGCCCCAAAACAGTTAAATGGGGGAAAAGACAGTCTTTTTAATAAATGGTGCTGGCATAACTGGATATCCATCTGCAAAAAAATGAAACAAGACCCATACCTGACTCCGTGCACAAAAACTAACTCAAAATGGATCAAAGACCTAAATATAAAAGAATAAAGATCATGGAACAAAAAATAGGGACAACATTAGGAGCCCTAATACGTGGCATAAACAGTATAGAAAACATTATTAAGAACGTAGAAGAAAAACTAGATAACTGGGAGCTCCTAAAAATGAAACACTTATGCTCATCCAAAGACTTCACCAAACGAGTAAAAAGACTGGGAAAAAGTTTTTAGCTATGACATTTCAGATCGGCGCCTGATCTCTAAAATCTACATGATACTGCAAAAACTCAACTGCAAAAAGAGAAATAACCCAATTAAAAAATGGTCAAAAGATATGAATAGACGCTTCACTAAAGAAGACATTCAGGTAGCTAACAGATATATGAGGAAATGTTCATGATCATTAGCCATTAGAGAAATGCAGATCAAAACTACAATGAGATTTCATCTCACTCCAACAAGGCTGGTGTTAATCCAAAAAACACAAAATACTAAATGTTAGAGAGGCTGTGGAGAGATTGGAACACTTCTATACTGCTGGTGGGAATGTCAAATGGTACAACCACTTTGGAAGTCGATTTGGCGCTTCCTTAGAAGGTTAGAAATAGAACTACCATACGATCCAGCAATCCCACTCCTTGGAATACATCCTAGAGAAATAAGAGCCTTTACACCAACAGATATATGTACACCCATGTTTACTGCAGCACTGTTTACAATAGCAAAAAGATGGAAGCAACCAAGGTGCCCATCAATGGATGAATGGATAAATAAATTATGGTATATTCACACAATGAAATACTATGCATCGATAAAGAACAGTGAGGAATCTGTGAAACATTTCATAACATGGAGGAACCTGGAAGGCATCATGCTGAGTGAAATTAGTCAGTTGCAAAAGGACAAATATTGTATAAGACCACTATTATAAGAACTTGAGAAATAGTTTAAACAGAGAAGAAAACATTTTTTTGTGGTTACAAGAGGGGGGAGGGAGGGAGGGTGGGAGAGGGGTATTCACTAATTAGATAGTAGATAAGAACTACTTTAGGTGAAGGGAAAGACAGTACACAATACAGGGGAGGTCAGCACAATTGGACTAAACCAAAAGCAAAGAAGTTTCTGAATAAACTGAATGCTTCGGAGGCCAGAGTAGCAGGGGCAGGGGCCTGGGGACCATGGTTTCAAGGGACGTCTAAGTCAATTGGCATAATAAAATCTATTAAGAAAACATTCTGCATCCCACTTTGAAGAGTGGCCTCTGGGGTCTTAAACGCTAGCAAGCAGCCATCGAAGATGCATCAATTGGTCTCAACTCACCTGGATCAAAGGAGAATGAAGAACACCAAGGACACAAGGTGATTACGAGCCCAAGAGACAGAAAGGGCCACATGAACCAGCGACTACATCATCCTGAGACCAGAAGAACTAGATGGTGCCCGTCTACAACCAATGACTGCCCTGACAGGGAACACAACAGAGAACCCCTGAGGGAGCAGGAGAGCAGTGGGATGCAGACCCCAAATTCTCATAAGACCAGACTTAATGGTCTGACTGAGACTAGAAGGACCCCTGTGGTCATGGCCCCCAGACCTTCTGCTGGCCCAGGACAGGAACCATTCTCGAAGCCAACTCTTCAGACATGGATTGGACTGGACAATGGGTTGGAGAGGGATGCTGGTGAGGAGTGAGCTTCTTGGATCAGGTGGACACTTGAGACTATGTTGGCATCTCCTGCCTGGAGGGGAGATGAGAGGGTGGAGGGGGTTAGAAGCTGGCAAAATGGACACAAAAAGAGAGAGTGGAGGGAGAGAGCAGGCTGTCTCATTAGGGGGAGAGTAAGTGGGAGTGTGTAGCAAGGTATATATGGGTTTTTGTGTGAGAGACTGACTTGACTTGTAAACTTTCATTTAAAGCACAATAAAAATTATTAAAAAAAATAAATCAAACAATGTATTGCATTGGACAGATCTGCTGCAAAAGACCTTTTTAAAGTGTTGAAAAGCAAAGATGTCAATTTAAGGACTAAAGCATGCCTGACGCAAGCCATGGTGTTTTCAATCATTTTTTTTTTTCATATGCAGTGAAAGCTGGATGATGAATAAGAAAGACCAAAGAAAAGTTGATGCTTTTGAGTTATGATGTTGGTGAAGAATGTTGAATATAACATGAACTGCGAGAAGAATGAATTCTGTCTTGGAAGATGTACAGTCAGAATGTTCCTTAGAAGCGAGGCTGGCAAGACTTACACTTTGGACATATTATCAGGAGGGACCAATCCCTGGAGAAGGACATCATGCTTGGTAAAGTAGAGGGCCATCAAAAAAGAGGAAGACCCTCAACAACATGGATTAACACAGTGGGTGCAGCAATGGGCTCAAACATAGCAATGATTGTGAGGATGGCGCAGGACTGGGCACTTTTTTTTTTTTTTTAATTTTTATTGTGCTTTAAGTGAAAGTTTACAAATCAAGTCAGTCTTTCATACAAAAATTTATATATACCTTGCTATATACTCCTAGTTGCTCTCCCCCTAATGAGACAGCATACTCCTCTTCTCCACCCTCTATTTCTGTGTCCATTTAGCCAGTTTCTGACCCCCTCTGCCTTCTCACCTCTCCTCTAGATGGGAGCTGCCCAATAGTCTCATGTGTCTACTTGATCCAAGAAGCTCACTTCTCACCAGTATTATTTTCTATCTTATAGTCCAATCCCATACCTGTCTGAAGAGTTAGCTTTAGGAATGGTTCCTGTCTTGGGTTAACAGAAGGTCTGGGGACCATGACCACCGGGGTCCTTCTAGTCTCAGTCAGACCATTAAGCCTGGTCTTTTACGAGAATTTGAGGTCTGCATCCCATTGCTCTCCTGTTCCTTCAGGGGTTCTCTATTGTGTTCCCTGTCATGGCAGTCATTGGTTGTAGCCAGGCACCGTCTAGCTCTTCTGGTCTCAGGCTGATGTAGTCTCTGGTTTATGTGGCCTTTTCTGTCTCTTGGGCTCATAATTACCTTGTGTCTTTGGTGTTCTTCATTCTCCTTTGCTTCAGGTGGGTTGAGACCAACTGATGCATCTTAGATGGCCACTTGCTAGCGTTTAAGACCCTAGACGGTGGGCACTGTTTTGTTCTGTTGTACACAGGGTCACTATGAGTTGGAACTGACTAGACGGGCACCTAACAACAACACTGAGAAAAGGGAAATATCAAGGCCTTTGGGGATTATTGGATAGTGGCTCTGAAAGCCATTGTGGTCCATCAGTGAGGGTGGGGGCTCCTAGTGATCAGTGGAATAAATGGTGCTTTGATTTGAATAATCTACCTCATAGGAGGCTCATTGTGACATTGACTCTAAGGACATTCAAAGATATATGAGTGGGGGAGAAAGGAGCTAGGTAGAGCTTTTGGCATCACTAAAAATTAAAGAAATGAAGATGAAAACAAGATACCTATTTTGCCAAGCTGACTGGTAAGTCAATACACTGCTAAACCCATTGCTGTCGAGTCGATTACGACTCATAGAGACCCTATAAGACACGGTAGAACTGCCCCATAGGATTTGAACTGCTGACCTTCTGGTTAGCAGATGGAGCACTTAACCACTATGCCACCAGGGTTTCCAACACATTGCTGAGGGGATGGAAATCAGTGCTTTCATTTTGATGCAGCAATCCCACTTTGGGGAATTATACCATATAAGTAGTCTCACAGATATGTAGAGAAAGAAGCTGATAGACTTCTATTTTACTTGATTTTTATGCATTTAACTCTTTAATCTACCTGGAGATTTTTTGTTATAAGGTATAAAAAGAGGATCTAATTAATTTTTTCCCCCAAATAGCAAACCAGTGGCTTGAGCACCATATTGAATAATCCTGGCAGTCATGTAATTATTAGTGAAAGTCGTAATGTCATCAAGATCCCGTGTCCCTTCTTTACTGCTGATCCAGAAAGACCATTTCTGCCAAAACCTAAGTGGCTTGGTTCTTGATATATTTTACTCAATTTTACCATTTTCTTTGAGGTAAAAGTGGCAGCTTGTGTTACTGAATAACAAACAAGGGATCAATTCATTTGCATTTTATATTAGTGAATATTTTTCCTATTTTACATTTTATAAACAAATACCATTTGCTTTTCCCTAATAGCAATTAATTTTGTTTTTAGCAAGAAATTTTGACTTCTGTATGCACACAGTCTTCTAAAAATAGGAAAACCAAATTTTTTTTTAAAACATTTTATTGTGCTTTAGGTGAAAGTCCACATAGCAAATCAGTTTTCCAATCAATGATTCTTACACAAACTATTCCATGTCTTTGGTGGAAATCCCTGCAATATGTCAGCACTCTCTCCATTTCCTCCCTGGGCTCCCTGTTTCCATCTCTGGTTTCCCTGTCCCTCCCTGCCTTTTCATCTTTGGTTTGGGGCAAATGTTGCCCTTTTGAAAAGCAGTTTCTTAAATTGCTATGTAAGTGAAATCCTGATTGGTTCTAGATTAAACATGTATTCCATTTAGGAAGTTCAAAATTAAGAAAAAAATCACATTGCAAAGAAAATATATAGCAGCCAAAATGTCTATTGGACAAATGGAGACTTCCAGCTTCCAATGTGGCATGTAAGTCACCAAGTCCTGTCCTCACAACAAGAAAAAAGCTGAAAACTGAAAATCAACAACTCTTCTTACATCTATCAGAGAATTGAGGTTACAGGGCAAACCGCCACCCCAAAAACTGGGGAGACAGAATCACTGCAGAACCCACGCTCCCTCCCCCCAGAGTACTCACATAAAGAGTAATTGACTAATTGCTAGAGACTGAGTGTAGGCTACTTAACCTGTAAACCAAACCTGTTGTGTGGAGTCATTCCAACTCATAGCAACCCTATAGGATGCTATGCCCATAGGACTTCTAAGGCTGTAATCTTCATGGAAGCGGACTGCTACATCTTTCTCCTACAGAGTGGCTGGTGGGTTCCAACGGCCAACCTTTCTTTTCTTTCTTGTAATAATTTTTATTGTGCTTTAAGTGAAAGTTTACAAATCAAGTCAGTCTTTCACACAAAAACCCATATACACCTTGCTACACGCTCCCAATTACTCTCCCCCTAATGAGACTGCCCGCTCTCTCCCTCCACTCTCTCTTTTCATGTCCATTTCGCCAGCTTCTAACCCCCTCCACCCTCTCATCTCCCCTCCAGGCAGGAGATGCCAACATAGTCTCAAGTGTCCACCTGATCCAAGAAGCTCACTCCTCACCAGCATCCCTCTCCAACCCATTGTCCAGTCCAATCCATGTCTGAAGAGTTGGCTTCGAGAATGGTTCCTGTCCTGGGCCAGCAGAAGGTCTGGGGGCCATGACCACAGGGGTCCTTCTAGTCTCAGTCAGACCATTAAGTCTGGTCTTATGAGAATTTGGGGTCTGCATCCCACTGCTCTCCTGCTCCCTCAGGGGTTCTCTGTTGTGTTTCCTGTCAGGGCAGTCATTGGTTGTAGACGGGCACCATCTAGTTCTTCTGGTCTCAGGATGATGTAGCCGCTGGTTCATGTGGCCCTTTCTGTCTCTTGGGCTCGTAATCACCTTGTGTCCTTGGTGTTCTTCATTCTCCTTTGATCCAGGTGAGTTGAGACCAATTGATGCATCTTCGATGGCTGCTTGCTAGCGTTTAAGACCCCAGAGGCCACTCTTCAAAGTGGGATGCAGAATGTTTTCTTAATAGATTTTATTATGCCAATTGACTTAGATGTCCCCTGAAACCATGGTCCCCAGGCCCCTGCCCCTGCTACTCTGGCCTCCGAAGCATTCAGTTTATTCAGAAACTTCTTTGCTTTTGGTTTATCGCCAACCTTTCTGGTTAGCAGCAAAGCATTTTAACCACTGTGCTACCATGGCTCCTTGTAGACTAGCTGGAGAGATAAAAACTTTCAGATGCTCAGTCTTAGGGAGACCCCCACATTTTTGTGAGTTTTACCTCCAGGAGCTTCACCAGGTTCTCATTGTGAAGCTCAAATAACAATCCCCTTGTACTTCCAGCAGGGGGAAGGGAAAGTAACCATTTTGAAATAGTGCTCTGTGCTCTTCACTACAGCCTGCCCTCAAGGGAATCTCCTTCACCAGACACTAACCAAACACAGAGGAGCCCTGGAGGCATAGAGGTTAAAGCGCTCAGTTGCTAACTGAACGGTTGGCTGGTTTGAACCCACTAGCCACTCTGCAATAGAAAGATATGGCAGTCTGCTTCCATAAAGATTACAGCCTTACAACTGATGAGCAACTGACAGGGACCACAACAGAGAACCCTTGAAGGAGCAGGAGAGCAGTGGGATGCAGGCCTCAAATTCTCGTAAAAGACCAGACTTAATGGTCTGACTGAGACTAGAAGGACCCCAGAGGTCATGGTCCCCAGACCCTCTGTTAGCCCAAGACATTCCCAAAACCAACTCTTCAGACAGGAATTGGACTGGACTATGGGATAGAAAATGATACTAGTGAGGAGTGAGCTTCTTGGATCAACTAGACACATGAGACTATGTGGGAAGCTCCTGTCTGCAAGGGAGATGAGAGTGCAGAGGGAGTCAGAAGCTGGATGAATGGATGCAAAAATAAAGAGTGGAGAGGAGTATGCTGTCTCATTAGGGGGAGGGCAACTGGGCGAATATAGCAAGGTGTATATAAATTTTTGTATGAGAGACTGACTTGATTTGTAAACTTTCACTTAAAGCACAATAAAAAATTTAAAAAAGAAGACAAGTTACTATCATTAAATCTGAGAACAGTATTAAAGATTCAAAAAAAAAAAAAAAAAAAGATTATAGCCTTGGAAATCCTGTGGGGCAATAGTCATAACTGACTTGAGGGCAGCTTTTTTTTTTTTTTTTAAACCAACCACGGGTTTTATAAGAGCCTGATCAACGTGGTGTGTCCTTAGGAGATGCAAACCGTTCACAAAGGCTTGGTGGTTTGAACCCACCCAGAGGCACCTTGGAAGAAAGGTCTGGCAATTTAACTTCCAAAAAATCAGTCATCGAACACCCTATGGAACACCACAGTTCTATTCTGACACACATGGGGTCACCAAGAGTCGGAATTGACTCAATGGCAATTAGTCTTACTGGTAACCAATGTAGAGGAGGGGAAATAGCCAACTCCAGCCTCTTTTAGCCTTCCTGTTTCAGCTAGGGGTGGGAAAACAAACACAAAAAAGCTGAGAAGCGCTTGTGAAATTCACAACCCAGGGGCACAGGCTCATTGAAAGACTGAGACCTAATCACAGCGTGGCAGCTGTCTCACGATGCTGTCAGGAGGATTAGATGAGCCAAAGAACTTACGAACAAAATAGAAAAAAAGTTAATGTCCAAGCAAATACATGTAACCGTTAGTTTAGCTTATTATCACATACCCTACCAGATTCGGGGGTGGAGCAGTATTTTTCCATAGAGATGCTTTAAAATAAAAAATGGGTAATGGGAACACTGGCCAGATATCATTCTTTATTTAGTAAACTTCCTGTGTTCATGACACCAACAACCTAGAAGCTGGAACAACACACGGCGCCCTGGCCTGTGGTAAGGAGAGCCCTCAGGACCATGGCTCTCTGAAGGGATGTTGAATAATGTAAAGAGAGATGAGATCGGATGGCCCTGGAAATTCATTTCCTTCCCTTTCCATAGCGTAGCAAGAAGCTGGCGTTACACGTTGAATTAGCTCAAAAGAACAGGATGATCCCGGCCATTGCGCTCTAGAGGGACCCCCTTTCTAATAAGACCTGATCCTCAACCCAGAAAGTCATGCAGTTACATGGAAACGTAGCGGTTACCCGTGGCTTTGATCTTTTACGTATGCAGAGGGTTATGAGAATGGGTCCCTCACTACCGGGATGAGAGCCACGGAACGTCCATTCCAGCTAGGTGGCTCAAGGCCATCTCTCAGTAGAATAATGAGAGCTCAGGACACCAGGTATCTTCTTTATAGGTACTTTACATATACTTCTTTATACATGAGGTTTTCCAATATATTTCTATCCCATGGTGCTAAAGGTGAGAGTGTCCATACCCCAAACTACATTCTGAAGGTTTTCACTCCCCAGCAAACTTTGTCAGGGTGGCAAGAACTAGTGTAAGGAGAGGCAGGAATCTGGGACCCCACACCCTAGTCCGGCTCTGCCAGTAATCAACGAGAAGAGCCTGGGCAAGACTTCACCTCCTGGGCCTTGGTTTCCACACCTACAGCGAATTTTAAAGACTCTTCTGATTCTTTAGCCCAGCAGCCTCTTACATTTGCTTTCAGTTTGACTATAGTTCATTTACATGTGGTATAAATGGCAATTCTCATCCAACCTGAATACTACCTTAACCACAAGTATACATAGGCAAACAGTCTCACTCCCAGTCATTGTGGAGAAACGGCAGATCTCTATATATGCATCAGTGACCACAGCCATGTTATATGGAACATTTAAATATGTAAAAACATAGGACAGTGTGAGGCTTGCTAGACAGAGTGTGGTCTGTGGACCACTGTCCATCCATGAGGGGATAAGGACAGACATTAAAAGTGGGGGCCAGTGGCAGGTGCCACTGTGATGTCCTTCCAGCCTCAGCTTTAGGTAGGTCTGGTGCACTTGGATCTAGGTCTGGTGCTGTCTCAACATGGCTGCCCTTCCTTCCCAGGGCAGCCAAGTTCTGCCTTGTGTTTGTGGTTGGTCTTGGTAGAAGACCATGGGGAGGGTGCGGGGGCAGGGGCGTGGTGGGGGGGAGGTGGCTGACGCCTGTTGATATTAGCATAGATCCTGGGGTATAGACCATTCCTTGCCCCTCTCCCATGGATAGAGGATTTCTTTTCACCCCCAGCTGCAGTGGCTCTTTGCCTATGCCCTGGGCATGACAGGGTTTGCTGCCTCTCACTCAGCAACTCGAGGCTTCTGCTTCCGAGAAGAGAAGGACCGGATGCAGGCAGGGCTGCGCGTTATCCCCCACACAGCCTCTGATCCATCGCCTCCTGCCGACCTGCACCACCAGGGGGCTCTGTCGGGCTTCATGCACTGAGTGGACACCTGGGAAAAAGTGCTTGTGGACGGATTGAGTCTACCGTGGCAGACCGGCTAGCCCACATCTGGCCTTTGATTATTTGTTAAAATTTTAGC
Source organism: Loxodonta africana (assembly GCF_030014295.1). Taxonomy (NCBI): domain Eukaryota; kingdom Metazoa; phylum Chordata; class Mammalia; order Proboscidea; family Elephantidae; genus Loxodonta; species Loxodonta africana. Next base: position 46,971,065 of record NC_087354.1, on the reverse strand, counting down.
AGATTTCCTGCTTCTTAACCTACTTGCCCGGCAGTCGCCTTTTCCTCCTGTGCTCTGCCACAGGTGAGACAGTGGTGTGTCCCCTTGCTCCTAGGTGAGTGAGGTCTTGTCCCCCTCTGGAATTCAGGTGACTTGGTTGTCCTGCAACTTCAGCTGTGTGATGGGCTCAAGGAGAGTTATAGTTTTATCGTGTATCTAGCTTATTCTCATTTTAGGGTCGGAGAGACATTATTTTCAGCATTCCACATCTTAAATGGAAGCAGGTAAGATTGATATGTTTTGTAAACAATTCGAAAAATGAATAGCCTGAGCTTGCTGAAATCACTTTAAAATTTTTTCTGCCATTCCTATCAATATACTTCTGTGAGACTGGGTCCTCTAATATGAGTGTTAACAAAACAAAACATAGAAACGGTTCAGACAGACACTCTCCTCCGTGAGTAAGTCACTAATCCAGTCTGGATTGGATAACGTTATAAGCCAGAACAAACTCATATCTCACATTGTGGTTGTTAGTTGCCACAGAGCTGGCTCTGCCTCGTGGTGACCCCGTGCACGACACAATGAAACATTGCTTGGCTCTGTGCTGTCTTCACAATCGCTGGTATGTTGGAGTCCACTGTGTGGCCACTGTGTATTTGGAGTACCTTCCAGTCTAGAGGATTCATCTTTCAGCATTACACTGGACAATATTCTGTTGTGATTCATAGAGTTTTCATTGGCTGATTTTCAGAAGTAGCTCTCCAGGCCTTTCTTCCTAGTCTGTCTTAGTCTGGACACTCTGCTGAATCCTGTCCACCATGGCGATCCTGCTGGTATTTGAAATACCAGTAGCATAGCTTTCTGGTATCATAGCAACATGCAAGCCACCATAGTGCAAAAAATGGACAGATGGTGGTGGTGGGGACTTACAGGGAACAATAATTGGTCCCCAAACCTTACTCCCAAAACACACATAGAGAACCTCAAAGACTCTTTCCTAATGGAATTATAACTTCCAAGTGGATCGAAATATTTTTGCTTTCTCCTAGATCATCGGAATCGACTCGATGGCACTGGGGTGGCTGGGTAGATCAGTAGAAGGCTTGAAAAAGAGAGTTGGTAGACAGCACATACTGTTTATGGCACCGTGTCACAGGTGGGAATGTAAAGCGTGGGCACCTGAAAGGGACTCCAGCATCCCTGCCCTCACGAGACTCTACTACCCCTCTACTCCCAGGCCCTCGGCCATGAGCACTTTTTGGACAATAAACCTGCAAAGTACCCTGTGATACAAACCATAGTTTCTCCTACATACTCATGCACACACACAAGCACGCGCACACACACATGCACACACACACACTCCTAGCATGAAAAAGGCAGGCGCAGATAGACTTGGCAAAATGTCTTCATGATGTTTCCTTGATTCTAAGAGGAATGGCTTTTCACATATTAATGTTTCTGAAATTTGATATATCCCTAAATATATAATTAGTGTGTTTGCTACCTTATTTTTGCAAAATGTGTAACATTGCAAAGATTCCTGTTATTAAATCAGTGGCCCATTTATCCAGGCTTCCAGGAAAGGCCCTGCTATTCAGAAATTGTGTTGGGAGTGGCCCAAATCCTGACATTCACAGAGTCACAGCCTTAGTTCATTGACCCAAAGAGAAACCAGAGCCCATCTCTGGGGCCAGCTTGACTCTTTTAGATATAATTACACTCTGATCCCTTTTCAAGTCCCAGTAATCAATGTTTATGTTTCATGCACAGTAGGGCCACACTGGGGGTAGTGGTGGTTCAGAGGTAGAACTCTCGCCTTCCGTGCGGGAGATCCTGGTTGGATTTCCGGCCAATGCACCTGGTGCGCAGCCATCACCTGTCCGTCAGTGGAGGCTTGCGTGTTGCTATGATGCTGAACAGGTTTCAGTGGAGCTTCCAGACTAAGATGGACTAGGAGGAAAGGCCTGGCGATCTACTTCTGAAAATCAGCCAGCGAAAACCCTATGGATCAAAACGTACTGATTCATAACTGACCAAGGAAACGTTGTAGGATGAGGCAGTGTTTCCGTTGTGCTTGGGGTCTCCTTGAGTTAATGGCAGCTAAAAATAACAGGGCCAAATTGCAATGTGTGATAGTTTAAGGTTACTTGGTTAACTGTAATGCAAAAATGTATAAAAATCTGAAAAAAGTAAGAATTTTTATAACCTGTTCTTATAATCACTTAAATTTCTAATCAAGTATATTAATTAATTCATAGTTTAATATCACTACCCAATTTGTGTAGGTAAATTTTGTATTATTTATGTATAACTATAATTTCCTGATGGTAAAATCAGCTTCAATGGGCTTTGCTTTGTCTAGAAAAGGCAGGTCTGTTCTGAACGCAGCACCAGGAATTAACCAAATCATGATGATGGGAGTGACTCTGAGGAAATAACAACTGAGGGGTTTCTACCAGCTTTACTTAGACGTATGATTCCTTATATGTTGAGTTGTTTAGCAGCTATAATTAATGAAGAAGTACTAAAATTGGAGGGTGTTATTTGCGAAGATATACTGGTTAACATAGCGATATAACCATCAAAATGTAGGTGGCATTTACATGCAACTCATAAAGAAATAAATCGACAACCTAAACAACTATTTGAAAGAAAGAATATTGAATTTAAGCATCTGTTCCAATATTTCATATATAAACAGTAGTGCTTTGCAGGCTTCTTATAAAGTAGCACTTCATGTCGCTAAGACCATAACAACAAATAAAATTGCTGAGACTTTAGTGAATAACTTCATCAAAAATGTTTGCTCGGAAATGATGGGAGATTCTTAAGCAAAGAAGATAGCTGAAAAGCTACTTTCCAATGACACTATAGATCAATGTATTTAGAAACTGGCTGATCCTACGGAAGAACAGTGCCTGTAACAGCTAAAGCCAGCAAACTTGTTCAGTGCGGCCGGGTGCACAGATCATGCTGACACAGCAACTCTTTCAGCGCATGCGCGATTTGAACATGATGGTAATAGGAAAGGAGAATTCTGTTTCTCAGCTTCGTTGCTGTCTTAGCTCCCTAGTGCTGCTATAACAGAAATACCACAAGTGGGTGGCTTCAACAAACAGAAATTTATTTTCTTACAGTTTAGGAGGCTAGAAGTCTGAATACAGGGGCCACCTCTGGGGAAAAGTCCTTGTCTCTGAGCTTCTGCTCCTGGGCAGTCTTCATGTGGCTTGATATCTCTTTTCCCCATCTCTGCTTCTCCCTTGCTTGTTTAATCTCTTTTATATCTCAAAAGAGACTGACTCGAGATACAACCTAATCCTGCCTCATTAACATAGCAAACATAACCTAATCCTGTCTCTTTAACACAACCCTTTCACAAGTGGAATTATAACCGTAGGCAGAGGTTAAGATTTACAACACATATTTTGGGGGGACACAATTCAATCCATAATAACTGCCAACAAACACAGCTAACTCATAACTGTCTAAAACGATGATGGATTACATTATCAATGCGAGATGGGAGATTAGGTTTTGTGTAGAAGTATAATAACAGGAAAAAATTCTGAAGTAGTTAACTCAGAGAAAGGAGCCAGGTCAGAACATAAATCAATGCCCTGCTTCTTCACTGATAAAGTCTTACTAAAAAATAAAGCTAAATCAGTTGAACCAATAGGGTCTCAAAACCATTGCTGTCAGTTCCGACTCATAGCAACCCTATAGGACAGAGTAGAACTGCCCCACATGGTTTCCAAGGAGTGGCTGGTGGATTTGAACTGCTAACCTTTTGATTAGCAGCCTGAGCTCTTAACCACTTCGCTACTAGGGCTCCAATAGTGTCTTAGTGAATCAGTAATAAGTGTGAGCTATAGAAAGGATAATGTATTAAATATGAAATCATTTAATCTTTTATGTGATAATATGGAAGCTAATCAGAAACAAATGTTATTGCTTGCAGAGGTAGGATGGTTCCTAAGGGGGAAAATTTTGTGGAGAACGTATGAAACTATGGACAAACTATTGATCTTTCTGCAAGATAAGAAACTAATTGGTCCCAATTTTTTAAAGATGTAGGTACAACAGCTAAGACTTAATTATATTTCTGATACTCCTAATATGTTTTAATTATCTTCTTTCATGCAAGGAAGGACACACAACATGTTTTAAAATGTTAGATAAGATGGAAGGGCAAAAACAAGAGTTAGAAGATTGGAAGAAGGGAGTTTCTACAGATGGTATGGCACATGTAATCACTGACAACAATTGTTATTAACGGAGAAGAAGATCTTGACTGCACGCCTGCAAAATGTCATCAAACACCTTACTACCTTGATAGATTGCCTTGATTATTATTTTTCCCGCAAAAGTTAAAAACATAAGAAATTCACGGATCTGGAACCTAATTCTTCCACAAACAGATAATCTGAATTTAATTATAACGTTATAGAACAAATTAGGGGCTGGCAAGATAGTAAACATTTTAGGCTTTGCAGACCATAGAGTCTCTTGCCACTACTCAACTCTGCCATTGTAGCATAAAAGTACGCAGGGAAAATACAGAAATGAATGAGCATGTCTGTGTTCCAATGAAACTTTATCTGCAAAAAGAGGCAGCTGACTGGTTTCACTCCAGGGCCGGTAGTTTGCTGACCTCTGAAATGAATTGCTGAAGCTGCCTACTGATAAACATATAAGAAGAATTTTTCTTCCTCTTGTAGAAAAGTTAACAATGAATACCCTGAGCTTGCTGGAATTGCTTTAAAATCTCTTCTACTCCCATCAACATCTCTCTCTGAGACTAGATTCTTTATATTAGGTGTTATTAAAACAAAACATAGAAACAGTTTGCATATACATTATCCCTTTTGAGTGACATTGCCGTTAATCCAACCTAGGTTGGATAGATTAACAATCAAAATGTGTAGGGCAGGAAGCGGGCTGGAAACTCAGGCAGAATTCCTTGAGTCAGAATGTAATCAGTGTCACTGAATTTTACATGTAGAAACTGTTATAGAAAGAAAGAGACAGAATGTTGACAGGTTGTGATAAATTTAACTAATGTCACTGAACAATTTGTGTGGAAATTGTCAAATGGGAACCTAACTTGGTGTGTAAATGTTCACCAAAAACTCAATAAAATATTATTTTTTAAAAAAGAAGAAGACCATGAAAATCCTACTTCAGACAGGCCTGCTTTTAAAGCCAGGGAGGCAGTGCTGTCGAAAATAAACTTCCTCACTGCCCCCTAAGCCTCCTGTCTAATCTTTGAAGTTGCTCTGGTCACTTTCATCCCATAGATAGTTCTCCAAAGAGCATGATGCTCAACGCAGACTTTTTTTTTTACTAGTTAAGCTAACCTATTGTTTGGTTTTAAGAAGACTTCAGGGGCTATTTTTGGTTTAAGGTTTAAAGATTATCTCAGGGCAAAATTTCAGGGGTTCATCTACTGTCCATGGCTCCAGGAAGTCTGCAGTCTAAGAGAATTTGAAATTCTATTCTGTTTTCCTATTTTCATCAGGATTCTTCTATGGAATCTTCGATCCTAATGTTTAGTAATGGTAGCCGGGCACTATCCAGTTCTTCTGGTCTCCTGGCAAAGAAGGCAGTTGTTCATGGAGGCAGTTAGCTACATGTTCTATACCCTCCTCCTATTCTTGACTTCCCTTCTTTCTCTGTTGCTCTGGGTGAATAGAGACCAATTGTTGTACCTTGGACTGTTTTTTTTTTTTTTTTTTAATTAGCTATATGACAAGATTATTTTTAGTAACAAGGATGAAATAATCAGTAATAATAACTTCTGTGCTTTGGTCTCTAGTTTTAAAACTGTTTAAAAAGGGCAAACATCAGTTTTGAAGATATTTCATGTACCAAACCCACTGCTGTTGAGTCAATTCCAACTCATAGCAACCCTACAGGACAGTATAACTGCTCCATATGGTTTCCAAGGAGCACTGGTGGTTTCAAACTGCTGACCTTTCGGTTAGCAGCTGTAGCCCTTAACCACTATGCCACTGGGGTTTCTGATATTTCATGTAGGAACTAAAATTTGCACTTAGCAACAAAAATATTTTATATCACAAACTGCATCTGTTTCACTGTTTTCAATTTTAAATCCAAGTAAAAACTCCAAGAGGTCCCAAAGAATGACAGCATTGAAGTAACTGGGGCTCTGCCTCTTCCTCTTTCTAGTTGGGTGCTGTCATTGCTTGTGCGAAATGGGCTGTTTCAATGCGGGAGGAGGCAGCATCGCAGGAACTGGAGGCCCACACTGCACCAAAGAGAGCGCCAACAACTCCCAACTGTTTGAACATAATCCCAAAACACAACCGTGTAGCTCAGTGTGTTGGGGCTGACTGTATAACTGGGAGTTCTCCAAATAAAACTCCACAGAGAGTACAATGCTTACCAAAGCATAAATAATAAACACATGTGCTCTTTTGAAACTTACATACATATTATTATATAAAACTCCACAGTAATCATTGCTATTGTTTATAACTTAGACCAACAAAAATTTTTTTTTTGTGGAGTAATATTTTAGCATTGATTTTTTTTTTTTTTTTTAAGAATTGTCAGTGAATAGTGGTAGGAAGCAGATGAGCTTTCAGTCAGTTTTATTATTGTTTTTAAATTATCTCCAGACAATGTCCCCCTGTTGCTACCCTAGGGATAGGCTTACCTCGCCCTTGGTAAGCCACAGTGCTGGGTCTCTTGGATTTTGCCAGTTTATTGGTGAGACGACCATGACCTGCCCAGCCCTCGCTGGAGCCTAACATGGCCCAGGCCTCACATTCCCAGAGGGCCTTAGACTTAAAGTTTAGATATATCATCTGTATGAGGTTATACCTGTAGTCACAGAGGCAGGCCAATAAGAACGAAGGAAGATGTTCATCTTGCACTTTTAAACTTGTGCTCATTGGAAGACTGCTGTGTGGATGCCAGTTGCTGACAAACCAACTGCAACTCATGGCAACCCCCTGTGTGTCAGAGCAGAACTGTGCTCCACAGGATTGTCAGTGGCTAATTTCTCAGCAGTAGATCCCCAGGCCTTCTCCCACAGTGCCTCTGGGTAGACTTGGACCTCCAGCGTTTCGGTTAGCAGTTAAGCGCTTAACCATTCCTGCCACCAAGGAATGTGCAATGTAAATTAATATTGCTAAACATTCTCAAATCATCTTGTGAATACAAAAAAAAAAAAAAAAAAAACCAAACTCATTGCCACTGATTCAATTCCAGCTCATAGCAACCCTACAGGACAGACTAGAACTGTCCTGTAGGGTTTCCAAGGAGTGGCTGGTAGATTCGAACTGCTGATCTTTTGGTTAGCAGCCATAGCTTTTAACCACTTCGCCACCAGGGCTCCATCTTGTGAATAGCGCAAGTATAATTAATCGTACATTTGGAATGTTTTATGTGAGTTGTTTTATTAAATGTAAATATTAAAACGTACCACAATTTTTACAACCAGTTTGTCATTTCTACAAAATAGCAAAGTAATAGATGTAGCAAAGCCTGTTTGCACTGCTGCGTGACCAACCCTCTGGGTTCGTCTGGGTCTGAGAAGCTTCCTGGAATGAAGGACTTTCAGTGCTAAAGCTGGGACAGTCCCAGGCAAACTAGGATGGTTCGTCACTCTACCTAAGCCCTTCAGAGTACAAAAAAAAAAAAAAAAAAACCAAACCAAACCAAACCCATTGCTGTTGAGTCAATTCCAACTCATAGTGACCCTATAGGACAGAGTAGAACTGCCCCATAGGGTTTTGAAGGAACAGCTGGTGGATTCGAACTGCTGACTTTTTGCTTAACAGCCAAACGCTTAACCACTGCACCACCAGGGCTCCTTCAGAGTACAGTCTACCTTATCCTATAGGATGGCTGGTTTCCCACTGGCTGAGTCTGAAGCCGGTCTTGTCCCTTTCATGCTGAAAGGGCACTCATGCTAGCAGCATTCACCCTAGAAGCATGGAGGCCTCCACACAGCTGCTGCTCACTTCTCCCCAAACCAACCTCTCCCTAACTCGAAAAGAGCATTTGACAAGAACAACAAAAATACAGCTACATGGTATCCCTTATGTAAGTCACAGTAGTGTTTTAAAAACTAAAAATGAGATGAATGTAGACATTTTACAATTTCTTTGTTTATGACTTAGATGAAATTTAACTTTCTTGGAAGCACTTGGAAACTGTTGCCACATATTTGAAACTTGTTATCTAGTCAATTCTGACTCCTAGAGACCCTATAGCACAGAGTAGAATTGCCCCGTAGGGTTTCCAAGGCTGTAATCTTTACAAAAGCAGACTGCCACATCTTTCTCCCATGCAGCGGCTGGTGGGTTCGAACTGGTGAACTTTCAGTTAGCAGCCAAGTGTTTAACCACTATGCCACCGGGGCTCCACCACATGCATATACATATAGAGCATAAATTAAGAAAGTCCTAGATTTGGGGTTCCAGAGCTGAAAGTTTAAGTATCCAAGACAGCTTAGGGATGCAGACTTTTAGATATATAATGAAAAGGTTTGGAGAAATTTGTGGCCCTGCTAAAACGGTGCCCTAGGTGAGTTAAATAACTAAAAAAAATCAATGCACAATGTTACTGACAGCCAAGCTGTTGTACTGGGGCAGTTTGGTGCTAAAACAGTAGTAAAAGAGAATGGCAGTGTTTTGCACGGGTTATATGTTGCCCTCCTACCAATGGCATGGTCTGGGGAACCCATAAATAATATATACAGTAGGACTTAAGCCTTGAAATAAAGTCATTTGTGGCCAAGCGTGATGAGCATCTTTGCCTGCTGCCACTTAAAAAGCAATAAAACACAGCCTTCTGGACCTAAAAAACAATAATCAAAATGTGAAAAGAACAAATAGGTTACAGAGCACTTAAGATCGGGCTATTCACAGCACCAGTAAGATTAAAATTGCAAGGTCAGTCCAAACAAAGGCAATAGTAGCTCAGGAATGGTTAAAAACGGATCAGCTTTATGACATTGGAAAGTTGAATAAGAAGGTTCCACCTCAAAGGTATGGGGAAAACAGCAGCAGCATCTCTGTTTATGGGAAGGCAAATTGGTCCAACACTTTTGGATGGCCATTTGACCTTGTATATTAAAAATTTAAGTACACACGTCCTCTGATTGAACAAGGCCATTTCTAAGACTCTGTCACACTGAAATATTGACACAGATTTACAAAAATACATGAACAAGGAACGCTTATTGCTGAATATTTATAATATTTGTAGCAGTGAGAAGTTGACTACCTGGATGTCCAACAACAAGACTGTACTGTAGACCTACACTGTGGAATACATGCAGCCTGAGGACTGAGGTGGAGCTGTGCACATCGACATGGGAGGGAGTCTGGGATACCCTGGGAAGAAAATAGTAAGCTGCAGAGCAGCATGTGTAGTGTGGTTTCTTTCATAAAATAAATAAAAAATAATCTGAATATACATTTGCATATGTGTACTAACAAATACTTCAGGAAATACTGTATTTATAGCAAATCTTTAAGTGTGGTCACCCTTTGGGAGCCAGAGTGTTTCATTTGAATTTTTTAGGAGGCGTTTATATTACTTTTTTGATTTTCTTAAGGCACAATTTTTTTAAATTTATTTTAAGAATCAGGAAGCATGTTGTCAGTTAGGTTCTGACTCGGAAAATCATCGTGCTTCTCCACTGCAGTGACCGTGTCAAAGATAAAAGGTGGTGGTGACTGAACATAAAGGCATGACACTGTAAGTACAGTCAGGCCTCTCCAAACCATCTCAGGCACAGGGACTAAGAAAAAATTAAAAAACCTGATCTATCTATTTTACAAAAGGTTTCAGTTAGGTAACATATTAAGTCACTTATTAAATAAAGCTAATATAAAATTTATATATTTGTACCTAGGCATATTCCTGTGTTTTAAATTTAGAGGGAAAAAAAGAATGCTTTTCCTTCTTCTCTAAGTTGTTTCTCCCTCTCTTAGGTCTTCCCAGGCCTACATCTGTCTCTCTCTAGATATCATCCAATTAAAGCAAATTTTAAAATATTTTAAAACAGGAAGCAGATGCTGTCTGTGAATGGCTCTAAAGGAGTGTTATTTCTGTAAGTTTCCAAATGGGGTTGGAGAGTGGAGTGGGTCAGGGGACACTTGTAGAGAATAGTGATCCAACCATTGTTAAGAGATTGAGGAGCAACTACTCAAAGAGGAAGGATTACTCACACCAAGATGGCACATCTTTCCCACCACCAACAGCTCCTGTCAAACAACTTCGTACTCCATGAGAGCAACCAAGGAACAAATGGGGGGTATAAAAAATGCAGAGAATTGAGGAGAATCGCTTTGAACAACAGCAGTTTGATCTTTAAAAACATCGTAACAAACAACCACAAAAGCACAGCTTGCTAAATTTTCACAAACTCAACACTCCCATGTAACAAGGATAAAGATTAAGAAAACAGTACATTAGCAATACCCTAAGAGCCTCCTGTTTTTTCCAAGTCACATGACAATATATGTGTGGGTATACTTCTAGGCTTTCTTGGAGAGAATTGACATCTCCACAATATTGAGTTCTTCAATATATGAACATGGTATATCTTTTATAAGGAAGGCTTTATGATTCAACAGTCTCCCTGGAAAATGCAGGAAAATCAAGAAAAGAGTGAATAAATTCATAAAATTCTCTGGGCCCTATGAGGGTCCCTGCAGGGAGTAGCTGTCCCACTTCACTATATCCTTTAGGAAGGATGTTCTCCTAGATTCATGGAGTAGATGGTTTCCATGTGGAACCTTCCATTTTCTACCCACCACTCCCTTTCATTATCCTTCTCACTGCGGGTGTTTGGTGTCTTCCTCCCTCTACAGGGCATCCTTCACTGTCTCTTGCCATTTTTGCTCCAGTTGCCCCACCAAGAGTCTTCGGTGTAACCCAGAGCAAAGTGCCTTTGGTAGCCTTCCATTTTAGATGAAGAGCTTCCTTTGCTGTTCACTTTAGAGTGGTGCTGTTTGCTGGGCCTCAGGAACACTGATCTCCTATCCTGGGGCTTACCTTGTGATTTGCTTTTCATGCTGGTGTGTCTTTGGGGCCAATAGGTGGTACCTTCTTAACATGGAATGCTTCCTCCCACTTTTTATTATAAAAATTTTCAACATAAACAAATGGGCTTAAATTTAATAGTTTACATCCATATACCAATAAACTAGAGTTACAATTGTTAACATTTGTCTTATTTAACACACTGATCTTTTTGTGCTTGTTGAGATACTATAAATACAGACATCATAATATTTTACCCTAAGTAGTTCAGTAGGCATCTCTAAAGAATAAGGACATAACCACAATTACATTTAACAATACTGGCGATAATTCATTTATATAATCCAATATCCAAAATTTATTCTAATTTTCCCAACTGTCCCCAGAATGTCTTTACAGTTGGTTTACGCAGTTGTTATTTTATTGTATGTCTCTTCTCTTGAATAGTCTCACTACTGGCAGATGTGTTGAAGCACAGGTGTTTGTGAAATGTCCCAATTGCGTCCCCCCAAAATATGTTTTGGAAACCTAAGCTCTATACCCGTGAGTTTAATCCTACTTGGAAATATTTTCTTTGTTACGTTAATGGGGTCTTATCAGTGTAGGGCTGATTAGACAAATGAGCAAGCACAAATGGGGGGAAGACAGATGCCACACGAGGCTCTCCAGGGAACAGAGGAATATCGGGGGCAACAGAAGCTGAAAGAGAAAAGAACCTTCCCCAGAGCCAACAGAGGAGGAGCCTTTCCCTATAGCGGTGCTCTGAATCTGAACTTGTAGCCTCCAGAATTGTGAGAAAATAAATTCTGTTCTTTAAAGTCACCCAGTTGTGGTATTTGTGTTATAGCAGTATTAGAAAACTAAGACACTCACCTTTTGGATTTGTCTGCTTGCTTCCTCGTGGAGCCATTTGTTTCTCCATCCCTTCTACTTCCTGTCAACTAGAAATTAAATACATTTTGGCAAAGATACTTCACAGGTGGTGGTGTCCACCTCATATTTCATCACACCAGGAGGCGCAGCATACTTAATTCTCCCAATATTTGTGATGCTAAGATCAATCCTTGGGTAAGGATGATGATAACCTGATCCCAGAATTGTAAAATTACATTTTTTTTTTCTGATTGTGTTTAGCAAGTAATCTGTGGGATGAAATTTTGGCAACATGTGAAAACCAGTTCCCCATCAGTCTTTCACCTAATGGTTTTAACATCTTTTGTCGACCCTTGCCTGAATCAGCTGTTTCATCGAAGAGTTGTAAATTGGTTTTCTAATTCTATTATCTCTTCTACATTTATTGTCTGGCATTCTTCTATACACAAGTCTCTCCTTCAGCAACAAGGTTTATTTGATTATTCTGACAACAGTTCCTAAAGAAAAAAGTCGGATAAATGCTTAATTATTTTCCTTTAATTACCAATTTTCAAAGTAAGAAAGTAACTAACAATTTTCAAAGTTATTTTCAAAGTAAGAAAGTAACTAACAATTTTCAAAGTTAATGTTATAGCTACTACCAATGACAAGAAATGAGTTTATTTGTTGTTTTATTTGAGTATCACTATGGCCTTATAATACCATAATATTATGGACACTATTTCAACCAATTACCTTAAGTATTTTTTTGACATTCATATTGTTCCATGTTTGGCTAGTAGAAACTCTTCCAAGTGGCTTATTCCTTTTGACAAACTTTCATAAGTCTTTGAAAGTTTAATTCTTGTGACATAATAACATCACCAGGCTCACCAGCTCCACAGCTTACTGGTTGTGTGAGCTTAAACAAGTTTCTTAAACTCTTCAAGCTTCAGCTTCTCATTTACAAGATGGAAATAATTTTAACCTACCTCACAGGATTAATGAGAACGTGTACATGATGTTACTTGACATAGTAACTGGCAGATGGGGTGTAATGAGTTCCTTTATGTGGCTTTTTGCCTTGGTTCTTTGGAAAAACAGCTTGAGAGATTTTCCCCCTAAACCCCAAGGAGTTACTTTTGCCCTAATTTTGTCCGGGTTGACTGACATTTCCTGGGTAAGTTATAACCACTTAGTTTTGATACTTTTGTCTGGTCCTGAGCTTTGGCCTGTCCTGGACTGGTCAAAAGGCTATGCAAATGGACTGTCTGTGGCCCACCAAGAGGTGATTGGTCATTTCGTGGCCCTGGTGAAAGGGCCATGCCTTGAAACTGATGAGGAGTTGTGCATATAAGTAGCCAACCCCACGAAGAAGACACAGAACTGAGCAACATTTCGTTGTGTTATATATAAGGTCATTACAAGTTGGAGCAACTAAATATGAAAGAAAACCACCGGTCCTAGCTCTCCTCTAACAATCCTGGTGAACTTGATAAGACATTTGGGCCCTCTGGGCCTCAGTTTCCCCATTTGTACAATGGGAGATTGGGACTATAAACTTTGAAGTCCTTTCTACTTCCAACGTTCAGTGAAGCAGCCAATCCCAAGAGGTTTTTCAGACAGAAAGAAGCAGGAAAACAGGAAGCAGGAAGAAGCAGAAAGGAGAGGAGGCAAAAGAGAAGCAGCAGAGAGAGAGGAGGTAAGGAACATCCTAAAAGAGCTGTAACATGGGTCAAGGGCTGTAACACTGAATATGGCAACAGGCCCAAAAGGGGCTCTGTGGCAAACCGATGGCAGGGGGAGGCCGAAGACAGAGATGCCTGTCCTCAGGGGACCCAGAGGAGCCCTGTACAGCTGAGAAGAGCTGAGAGAGCAGTCCTGCACTGAAGAAGGGAGACTTTGCCTACATGCTCGCGATCCTGAGTTGTAGGCTGTTGATCCTGATCCTCAGTTGTACCCTGTTGCTTCCTTAATAAACCACTTAACTATAAGTGTGGTCTGTGAGTTCTGTGTGGCCATTGCAATGGATTATGAAACCCAGAAGTACAGAGTGCCATGGGAGGGACGGCTGGTGTCGGAATTGGTAAAAAAGTTGGAGAGTAGAGGCATGTCTGACCTCCACCTCATAGGAATCAGCCTTGGGCTGACCCTGATTTGCATTATCCCTCCTGGAGTTAGACAGGTTCTGAAGTTATTACTATCCCCACCATTTTACAGCAGGTAATAAATCATAATGATTATTATTTGTGTTGGTAAGGAATATTGAGTATACCGTGGACTGTTAAAAAAATGAACATATCAGTCTTAGAAGAAATACAACCAGAATGCTTCTTAGAAAGGAGGACGGTGAGAATTCGGTTTGCTTACTTTGGACACATCACCAGGGAAGACCGATCACTAGAAAAGGACATCATGTTTGGTAGAGCAGAGGGCCAAGAAAAACATGGGAAACGCTCAGTGAGATGGATTGACACGACAGCCGCAACAGTGGTATCCAACACACCAGTAGTCATGAAGACGACACAGACCCGGGCAACGTTTAGCTCTGTTAAATATAAAAGGTCATTGTGAGTTGAAGCAACTAAATGCAAAAGAAAATCACTGGTCCTAGCTCTCCTATAACAACCCTAGTGAACTTGATAAGACATTTGGGCCCTCTGGGCCTCAGTTTCCCCATTTGTACAATGGGAGATTGGAACTATAAACTTTGAAGTCCTTTCTACTTCCAACATTCAGTGATTCTCTTTTGTAACAGACCAGTGGTTTTGTGTAGGCTTAACAAGGAAAAAAAAAAAAAAAGCCAAAAACCAAAAATAAAACATAAGACATGTGCTTTCTAGTAATGGCAGATTGGGTAATGCAGGCCAATCATCTCAATGAAAACAGCTAAAACTGATGAACAGATTATAAGAAATACCTCCTTAAAGAAAGGCATCAACAAGATGCTGATTTCTATTCTTATCCAACCTCCTACTGGGTGTAAGATTAAATGGAAATTAAAAAAAAAAGTTGCTGTCAACTCCAACTCACGGTGACCCCACGTGTATCAGAGTAGAACTGTGCTCCACAGGGTTCTCAATGGCTGATTTTTTCGGATATAGATCACCAAGACTTTCTTCCAAGGCAACTCTGGGTGGACCCAAAACTCCAACCTTTTAGTTAGCAGCCAAGCGCATTAACCGTTCGCACCACTCAGGGACTCTGAAGAGAAATAAAACCTGAAATTCAGGTCTGCCTTGGTATGGTCACTGCTGAACATCCTGTCGGCTGAACTGAACACGAGGGAGGCTACCAGCCCCATTCTCCAATTTCAACATCAACAATTATATATTCACCTTTGGCAAGCAAGTTTTCCACCTGCATTCAAATTCTGCTTACTAGAGTTACGGGCTGCACTTGCCCCCCTCCACTCCAGTGGTTCTGCCCTGGCTGCATATTAGAATCAATTGTCTAAAACCTTTTATACTCTTTAATTGCTTTAAAAAAGCCCAATGCCCAGGCTCCACTCCAAAAGGCCCTGATTCAATTGGTCTGGGATGGGGCTCAGGCCTGGTTATTTATTTTTCTCATTTATTGTGGTGAAAAAAAAAAAAATATATATATATATATATATATATATATATATATATATATGTATGTTGTTATTGTTAGGTGCTATCCAGTCAGTTCTGACTCATAGCGACCCTTATGTACAACAGAACGAAACACTGCCCAGCCCTGTACCACCCTCACAATCCTTGTTATGCTTCAGCCCATTGTAGCCACTGTGTCAATTCATCTCATTGAGGGTCTTCCTCTTTTTCGCTGACCCTCTACTTTACTAAGTATGATGTCCTTCTCCAGAGACTGGTCCCTCCTGATAACATGTCCAAAGTACGTGAGACAAAGTCTCGTCATCCTTGCTTCTAAGGAGCATTCTGGCTGTACTTCTTCCAAGACAGATTGGTTCATTCTTTTGGCAGTCCATGGCATGTTCAATATTCTTTGCCAACACCATAATTCAAAGGTGTCAATTCTTCTTTGGTCTTCCTTATTCATTGTCCAGCTTTTGCATGCATATGGGGCAATAGAAAATATCATGGCTCAAGTCAGGCACACCTTAGTCCTCAAAGTGATATCTTTGTTTTTCAATACTTTAACGAGGTCTTTTGCAGCAGATTTGCAATATTGCCTAATGCAATGTGTCATTTGATTCCTTGACTGTGTGTCAATGGGTGTTGATTGTAGATCTAAGTAAAATGAAACCCTTGACACCTTCAATATTTTCTTTGTCAAATTTATCAATTTTTTTCTTTTATGGATTGTGCTCTTCATGTCAAGTCTAAGAACATTTTGCCTAGTCCTAAATCACTAAGATTTTCTTCTATTTTTTTAAATAAATTTTTTTATATTTATGTTTTATTTTTACATTCATCTTCCATTTTGAGTTAATCATTGTATAAGGTGTGAGGTTTAGGTTGAAGTTTACTTTGTACCTATATATAGATGTTGAATTGCATTGAATTGCTTTTGCATTTTGTCAAAAATTAGTTGAGCATGTTTGTATGGGTTCATTTCTGGGTTCTCTATTCTATTCCACTGATCTACGTGCCTATTCCTCTGCCAATACCACAGTCTTGATTACTGGCTATTTTTTAAATGCTCCATACTAATTCTAACATGCAGTGACAGCTGGGAACCACTGCTGAAGCTAGAAGAGTTTTAAGAGACCAGCTAGTGCAATTCTCTCTTATAATCCAGAGAGGTATAGTGAAAAGGGTAATGTGTTTAGAATCAGAAGACTTGCTACTTGTCTTAACTCATTGGAATGTGGCTGGGTGTAATGTCCATACCTTTTAGCCTGAGTTTCAGTTTCCTCATCTATGAAACTAGGTCTCTAATACCAGTTTAGCCTACCCTCCCAGCATGCTTGTAAGCACACACACACACACACACTCAGCTCCATAAGGTTTTAAGGAGCCCTAGTGGCACAGTAGTTAAGCCCTCAGCTGCAAACTGAAAGGTTGGTGGTTGGAACCCACCCAGCAGCATCGTGGGAGAAAGACCTGGTGATCTGCTCCCATAAAGATTACAGCCAAGATAAACCCTATGGGGCAGTTCTACTCTGTCACATGGGGTTGCTGAGTCAGATTCAATTCAATGCAACCCAACAGCAACATAAGGTTTTAGACTAAAGTACAATTCAAATTTAAAGGGCCATTACTTGAGAAATAAAGAAAATGAGATCCAAAGAGATTAAGTTCTCCTTTACCCAGAGTCACTTTCTATTTGACCTGGCAGCATTAGCCAGAAAGTCCCACATTTTATTCAACAAATACAGAGTACACACTCTGCCAGGCACCATGCAGTCTCTGGGACACAATCACAAAAATACATGGTCTCTGTCCTAAAGAACCTTCATATTTAGCAGGGACATATTTCATTTTTCAAAAGTGAAGCAAATTCAAAATACATTTGTGCTGAGGACTCCTTAAGAATCCCAGGACCCTCCCAGGTGAGTAGATCCATGAAGCAGTAAATCACCTTCTGACTTCTCTGTAAGTCACCAGCTACATTCTCTCTGACTGTCAAGGAGCTGAGCAGGGTTGGGTTTAGCCAAAAAGAGGGAGGCTTTTCCTGGACAGAACTAAAAATGTCCTGAGGCTTACATGCTTGCAATCCTTCCTAGCTACCCCATCCCCATTCCCAGATTCCTTTCCCATCAATTTATTAAAACAAAACATAAACAGTTCATGGAGCCCATTCAGAGTCTTGCATAAAGAATAAAAAAATTCACCTTGCCTCCTTTACATGGGGCAGAAACATATCAAAAGAGGGCACTCCCAAGCATCAGCCTGCCTCTTCTGTGTGCTCCCAGTTCTCACTTTACAAACTGATTTCATCCCAGGTTTGTCTGCAATGTAGCCGCACAGGAACCAGCTTTATAGGAGAAAAAGGCAACAGTCTGTCTAGACATTCTGCCCTGAAGAAAACCTCACTTGGACAACAAAGGCTATTATTATTGAATCATTTCTAGCATTAATACATGCTATTTGGTGTATTTGAAATGCCAGGCATGACAGTAAAATAAAACACAATAGCAAAACACGCTCCAGCATAGCAAAATCAAAATCCAGTTCCAAGACTCACGGCTGGAGAGACGCTCGAGTAACTGAAAGCACCATTTCAGCTGGTGCCGAGGTTCTGCCGCCACCAGGTGGCTGAAGCCCTTCTCTGACAAAGCGCTGGTGCTGTCCTGCTGATGGTTTAAGGTTTTTAGAATGACAAGGGAGATGGATAGAGATATGATTGGACCTACTCATTTACTCATTCATTTAACACATATTGAATTTCACCTATTTTGCCAGCCACTGTGCCACGTATTGTCAGGAAGTGACATTTGAAAACTGAGTCTGAAAACTACATTGGCGTTCACTAGGCCAGGCCTATGGGGCAGGGCTGTCCTGCATACTGGTCCTGGGAGGACGGTCGGATCATGGTAAGGACTGGGGAGATGACCTATGATGAAGGGGCAAGGCTTCCCAGGTATGCTTCTTCCTGCAGGGAGATAAACACACCTCTGGCTAACCACAGACTATTAACTCAAATCTATTGGCTTAACAGGTAGTCCCCAACTTACACCAGTCACATTCCAACAACATTGTTGTAAGTCAGTTCTGACATAAGTCGAATATCTTTCAAGTTGTCATTATTATTGGCTTATATTATCAGTATCTTTACAAATCTGCTCTTTGTCTTTGGGAGTTGGAAACATTACATATAAACTCACAGATGTATTTTAATACATACATACAAAAAAATCATAAAAATTTACTTTGACAATGAAGAAGAGTTGGAAAACGTTGCCCTTTTGTCAGTTGCAGTAATAATTCCACTTCTGGAAGGTTCTGGATCATCTGGATTATCCCTGGGAATGGAGATAGTGTTTCTAGTCTGAAAACTAGTTGTCTGTATGGTCCTTTTCTTTTTTCTTCATATATTTCGCAGTAACATCTCACTGCTTTCCCATTCTGCCTATTGATTTTAGCAAAGTAGTCAGCACTTGGGTCCGTGTTTTCAAGCAAATGAAGCCCCTGATTTAGCTTAGAAAAAACTTCACCCAGTCCTTTCACTGTAAAATTTTTGGACAACTTCTCCCTCTTCCTCATTATTTCTTTCTTCTTTAGCATTTCTTTCCTTTTCAAAATCCATTAAGTCCTGATCTTCCAATCCCCCTTTTTCGTGATCTATGACATGTTCCACACTGGCAATAAACCAAAAACCAACCCACTGCCATAGAGTTGATTCCGACTCGTAGCAACCCTATAGGACAGAGTAGAGCTGCTCCATAGAGTTTCCAAGGAGCGCCCGGTGGATTCGAACTGCCAACCTTTTGGTTAGCAGCTGTAGCACTTAACCACTACACCACCAGGGTTTCCTATAGGACAGAGTAGAACTGCCCCATAGAGTTTCCAAGGAGCGCCTGGTGGATTCGAACTGCGGACCTTTTGGTTAGCAGCTGTAGCACTTAACCACTACACCACCAGGGTTTCCAGTACATTGGGAATATCAAGTCCCAAATTCAGCATTCTTGCCGTAGGAATGATTTGTCCACTGATCTCTTCTATATATTCCAAAAATATGAAGATAATTCATATCCCCACTTTCCCATTTCATCATTCCGGCACCAGCACCCATGTGGTGCATTCTCTCTGACCCTAACCACCCAGAGGTGGATCTCCACAAGTTGGGACTCTGTTTTTCCAGCCCCTGCCAAATAGACAAATACCAGCCCCTCTACTGGTGCTCACTGCACCCAGTTGGCTCGATAATTCACTAGAATGACTTACAGAACTCATGGAAAGTATTACCTACACTTATCCATTTGTTATAACCAGAAAGGATACAAGCATAGAGATGAATCAGGCAAAGTCTGGGAGAGTTCCCAGCACGGGACCTCCATGGTCCTCAGGGATGTGCGACTCCCTCTAGCATGCATGAATGTTCTCACAGATCCAGGAGGTACCCAAAGAGAGAGTACTCCAAGGTCATGAGTCCCCTAGTCATTGAGACCTCAATGAATATGCATGACTTGGACCTTAATGCATAGTTATGACCAATGAATATGCATGACTGCACTAGGCACCCCCTACTTTCCTGAAGTTAGCTGCCTGGTGTGGGGCCTGTGTAGCCCTACTTGCCTGGCAAATTTGGAAAACAAAGTGTACCTTAAGTGCTAGAGCTATTTACAGAAATCAGAGTCAAGGGGTCAAACCAAGTTCTTTGTCCCACACCCTCAAAGACGAGGACACCCCGTATTAGAAAGTCACTGCACTGTTGATGGGTGTGAAAACTAACACATTCCCTTTAACCCAGCAACCCCAGAATTAGGAATTTATTGTCCAGAATTACTCGCAGGGGTATTGTTAAAAACCTAAATGTGCAGAGAAACACCAGAAACCAGTGTAACAGAATATACTTATCGTGAGTAGATATGATTTGAATTGGGCAGCATCACCTCGAAGGTATTGGGAAGGTTCTCTGACAAGGGGGTAGTGAAAGCAAGTTACATAGGTAGGGTCTGGGCAGGGGAGTTTCCTGAAGGTAATTGTAAATTCCTTCCATGTTGGTTTCTCAGGAGAGAAGAGTCAGAGCACATGCAGGGTTACAGGGTCAGTCAGTTGTGAAACAGAGTCATCAAGGGTATGCCATATATCCTAAAACACAGCTTCCAGCCAGACCCTGGAGTTTCTGCTGCTCTTAAGCTGACTGCACATAGATAATTCTCCAAAAGAGCCCAATGCCTGAGGCAAAACGGTCTCTGCTAAACTGCTGCCTAGACTACTGTTTGACCTGAAGGTGACTCCAGGAAAACCAGTTCCTTAAAGGCTCAAGGTTCAAAAGGACATCTAAATGCAAATGGCTTGGGTGGGTCGCCTCAACTCCAAGGATCCAGAAACTTGGATTGTAGGAGAATTAAAATGGTTTTTTGGTATGTAGAGAAAAGGGCAGATGAGGAGACTGAGGCCATTAGTTACTTTCACCTGGGCTTCAATAATGGAATCACAGACATTTAGAGCTGAAGTTTCTTCCTGAGATTGAAAATTGCACTGGAAGTTGTCTTGGCAGCTGGATTACTACTCTTAGCTCCTTTTAGGGTTCTGCATAAGCCTATATAAAAACGTCTAGCCTTTGCATTTCAACTGAACTCAGACATGCATTTATTGAGCACCTGGCGGAGGCAGGACTTTGGCTAGGCAGTGATAGATAACTAACACCTGGCTCCCTGCCCTCAAGAACCTTGGTCTAGAGAAAACTGACTTGTAAACAAAACATAAAATACAGTAATTTAATGAAATAATGGCTATAACATAGTATGATAGAAATATAGGATAAAGGAAGGTACAATACATTCAAATTGGAGGAATGGGGGCCAGGAAGGGTTCCCAGTAGGTATGACATTTGAGACTTGAAATACAAGACTTTTGAGGCCTAGAGGTTGTGGGGAGGACCCTCTTCCTTTAGGTTGGAAGATCATGAGCTGTCATTTATTTACAGTTTACTGAGCACCAAGAAGTGCTGTGTGGGATAGAGAAGCATAAGAACTTTCCACAATGGGTGGTAAAACACATCCCTAAGGAAAGAAGTCACGTAGTATTAAGAGATACTGTGTGATTAGGTAACAGAGCAGTCTGTAGCAGTCAGAGAGGAAGCAGAGATGCAGCCTAACTACCACTTCGAAAGTATTTCGTTGAAGTCAATAGTGGAAAACACGAGCTGCAAGATATGTGTTATTTCTACTTCACTCCTCCAAGCTTCTAGATTTTCTAAAGGTGTTTTTATTTTGAATCACATGAGCAATACAAATGTGCAAGGGTTCCAAAACTGAAGTGCCTGGCACGCCTAGGGTGGCTGGCTCAGGTACAGGTCTGACTCCATTTTGTGACTTCTGCTTCTGCATTTCTGAGAATGTAACTTTGACTTCTTCATATGCATATGGCCTTAGGCCTCTGGCTGGGGGGGACCAGCAGACTGACTTCTTCCCATCCATATGCATATGGCCTTAGGCCTCTAGCTAGGTGGAACGAGCAGATCCTGGCCCCCGTCAATCATCTTGTGACCCCCCCCCACCCCAGCTAGCATGTACTTCTGCAATTATGTGCGTGTACTCGGTCCCCTTAACCCACGTATACTCTGTTAACCAATCCCAACCAAAGCCTTGCTTTGAGCTATCCCGCCTTCCATTTTACTGATGGCCTGTCTACCAATCAGAATGTCGTAAGCTAAGTTCTTGATTCAACTCTGTAACTATACCTGTGTGACTGCAGCTTTTTGGAAAGCCATTTTCACTTTGTGAGATCTAACATGTCCGTGACTCTAGCTGCCTTTGCTCTCAATAAAGTTCCTTACTTTCATTTTAAATAGTATGCATCGTCACTTGATGACACACAATATATAATATAATCTTATTTAGGAAAATTCGAGAGGTAAGACAAATAGAGTAAAAGTAAAATTCTCCCTTCACAATACCTCTGTTTTCGCCCCAATCTCTCTTCTTCCCAGAAGCAAGCATTGTCATCAACCTACTGTGTTTCCCTTCTGAATGATTTTTGGTGAATTTATGTAAATATATAACTGTGCTGTGATTTTACATAAATAGATATGTGTTTTTCTGCACTCTTTTTTGACACTCGACACCATTTTTGGAGATTTTTCTAGGGTAGTAAATAGATGAGCCCTGTTGGTGCAATGGTTAAAGTGGTCAGCTGCTACCCAAAAGTCTTGGCAGTTCGAACCCACCAGCTGCTCTGTGGGAAAAAGATGTGGCTGTCTGATTTCACAAAGATTTACAGCCTTGGAAACCCTATAGCGAGCGTCGCTGAGTCAGAATTGATTTGATGGCAGCGGGTTTGGTTTTTTGGTTAGTAAATAGCTATCACAGGGTGTTGGGTGCTGATGAGGCAATGTTTAACTCATAGCAACCTCATGTGACAGAGTAGAACTTTCCCATATGGTTTCCTGGGCTGTAATCTTTTTGGGAGCAGATGGCCAGGTCTTTCTCTCATAGAGCCACTGGTGGGTTCGAACCTCTAATCTTTTGGTTAGCAGCTGAACGCTTAACCACTGCGCCATCAGAGCTCCTCGATCGTAGTACATATAGAGTTAAAATTTATTCTTTTAAACTATAATTCCACAGTAAGGCTATTCCTTGGCTCTTTCACCATCTCCATTGTGCTAGACCACTAAAGCTCTACCTGAGTTATATAAGCAAACAAGAGAGCAAAAAACAACCCCAATCCTGGGCGTAACAAACATCTCACTTTAATCTCTCACTTACAGCCCCTCACTTAACCTGACGTGAGTCAGTTTACAACTCAGAGTCTCTAAAATGAAGGCAAAGCTGGAGAACCCTAAGGAAGAATTCAGTAATAATATCACAAGTATGTACTGTGGTTCCTACTCCCACCCTTCCCCAAAGGGACCAGAGTTCACCTACAGGTAGATATGAACCAAAAAAAAAAAGAAAGAAAGAAAATCCTGGTCCTTTGGGGTTACCAAACTCTTCCTAAGAACTATACTAACTTGTGGGGATCCAGAGTGCCACTGTACTTCATTCACTGGTGTCATGGATTGAATTGTGTCCCCCCCAAAATATGTGTCAACTTGGTTAGGTCATGATTCCAGTATTGTGTGGTTGTCCTCCATCTTGTGATTGTAATTTTATGTTGAGAGGATTAGGGTGGGATTGTTACACCACCCTTACTCAGATCACTTTCCTGATCCAGGTAAAGAAAGTTTCCCTGGAGTGTGGCCTGCGCCACCTTTTATTTCTCAAGAGATAAATGGGAAAAAAGCAGAGAGTTGGGGACCTCATACCACCAAGAAAGCAGCACCAGGAACAGAGTGCACCCTTTGGACACGGGGTCCCTATGCCTGAGAAGCTCCTCTACTAGGGGAAGATTAAGGACAAGGACCTTCCTCCAGAGCTGACAGAGACAGAAAGCCTTCCCCTGGAGCCAACATGCTGAATTTGGACTTGTAACCTACTAGACTGTGAGAAAATTTCTCTTTGTTAAAGCCATCCACTTGTACTATTTCTGTTATGGCAGCACTAGATGACCAAGACAACTGGAGTGAGGTGATCAAAGGGATTTTAACCTGATTCCACCTTACAGTAAGCTCGATGGGACCCTGAACACATGCTGTGGTTACTTCTCCAATTCCTGAGAATACAGTGTTATACTGAGGCACTGGCAGAATCTTCACCTTGGTTTCCTGACCTTTTTAAAGAGGGTGATTATAGTAGAAAAGATTCAGTGGCAACCCATAGAGCTTTCCTCCCAATCAGGACCTTAAAACAGAAGTTATATGAATCCCTTGGAGAAGAGCTATAGTAAGTACCACCATCAAAGATTTCAAAGATGCATTTTAGTTGCCAGTTTGGTTGGTGATGAAAATGTATGGATCTTGAAGAATGACTATAAACTCAATCAAGCAGTATACCCAACCACAGGTACCTTCCCAGGTGTGACTTCTTTTTCAGAGCACATCAACAGAGGCCCCGGTACACAGTAGCCACTGATAAGGCAAAAAAACCTTTCTCCCCTTTGCCTAAAGAGCAGACATACTATAAACAATTGCAGTGACTGCAGAACACCTGACTTAGTAGGCTGGATCTCTGAGGGTCTGTGCCGCAATTTATCAAGCAGGGCTCATGATCATTTCACCAACCACACTGATCCACTAAGTGGACGAGTTCTTGCAGATAGGACCTGAAGAACTAAAAGTAGTGGGTGTCCTACTTACATTGGTAAGACACATGGAAGCTGGAAGGTGGGAATGAAATCCTAATAATATCTTGGTAAAATATATGACAGTCCAGTGATCTGGAAAATGTTAGGAGAACGCTTTCAATGAGAAGGAAAAGCAGTTCAACTTTTGCTACTGTTACAGATTGAACTGTGTCCCCCCAAAATGTGTTAGAATCCTAACTCCTATACCTGTGGATGTAATCCCCTTTGGAAATATGGTTTTCCTTGTTGTTCCAATATGGCAGTATCAGTGTAGAATGTGTCCTAAACCTAATCTCTTCTCAGTGATAATACGGAGCAACCTTCTTACAGGGGTGGGCAAGCAAGCACAAACAGGGAAAGTTAGATGCCACGTGGAGATTGCCAAGGAATTGAGAAATGCTGGGCCTAAGTTGAGACAAGGATTTTCCTCCAGAGCTGAGGGAGGGAAAGTCTTCCTCTAGAGCCAGTGCCCTGAATTCAAACTTCTAGCCTCCTAAACTGTGAGAAAATTAATTTCTGTTCTTTAAAACCACTCACTGTGGTATTTTTGTTACAGCAGCATTAGGAAATGACAACCAGCAACCGTCTGGATTTTACAGATGACACATTCCATTTGGGGTATACCATTCAAATTTATTTACTATGGGCCCCAAAGGGTGCCAAACTCAAATGTACTCTGAACATACTCTGAAAGACGGAAGGCTTTCTAGGTAAACCAAGCTGCAGCAAAAGCTGTTGCTACTTGGCCCTTATCACTCAGTGGGTTCAGCAGTGTTTGAAGCGTCTATGGCAGAGCTGTAACAACCCCAACAGGAGAATCATAGCACAAACCCTGAGGGTTATAGAGAAAAGCCATGCTCTCTTTGGCAATTAATTGCTTTCCTGTTCAGAAAGTGATCTTAGCTTACTACTGGGCCTTGTAGCAATTGAAGTGCTAACTATAAAATACCAGACTATCATGTGACCCAAGCTGTCCACAGTAAACTCGATGTTTTCTTATCCACCTAGCCATAAAGCTGGCTGCCCGGTAGCACGCCATTATTAGAGAAGTATACACGTGTGCTTTTCACTTGTCTGTTTGCTCTCAGCTCCATTCCCCTCTTCCATGTTCTTCTCTGTTAACAAGGAGGCTAAAAGCCTACGAACTACATTTCCCAGACTCTCTTGCGAGGTAGCTTCCAGTTAGGTTTTGACAGTGAAAGGAATTACATGGGAGAAGGGAGAAGCCATATTTATTTTGTGTGTGTGTGTTTTCCTCTTCTTCTGGCTGCACCTTCAGGCAGCACTAGTAGTGGACAAGAGTGGCCTCCTAGGTACCTGTGTGGTTCTGAGATGGCAGTAGCAGTGGGCACTCAGGCAGTCTCAGTACAGAGTGTTCCAGGGCTCTGGCTGTGGTGGGAGCAGCAAAAGAAGCAGGTGTTTTCAGGTCTCAGGCTCCTTGTAGGCTTCCTGCAACATCATAGCAGCGGTGGTTCCAATGGTGGCACTGTCAGCAACTGGTCCTCCAGCAGCATCACCTGTGCAACAATCATGGGCTCTGGATAACACCATTCTGTCAGTCACGTCCTGATGTATAACAACGAATATATATTTTCTCACAATTTCTGTGGGTTAGCAATCTGAGTGCAGCTAGAGGATGTCTCTGGCTCAGGCTGCAACGAAGGCGTTGGCCATGCTGCAGTCATTGCCAGGCTCACACTGGGAGGATTCGCTTCCAAGCTCACTGACATTATTGTTGGCAGTCCTCAGGTCCTTGCTGGCTGTTGGCTGGAGACATCAATTCCTCAACATATGGGCCTCTCCATGGGGCAGCTCCAACATGACAGCTGGCTTCCCTCAAAGTGAGTAGGAGAGTGAGAAAGCATGCTATGAGGGAAATCACAGTCCTTTCATGACCTAATCTCGGAAGTGACATTCCAGTCCCTGGGTGATGCAAACAGTTAACACACTAGTCTGATAACTGAAAGGTTGGTGGTTTGAGTCTACCCAGTGGCATCCTGGAAGAAAGGCCTAGCAATCTACTTCCAAAAAAAACCCCAGCTGGGAAACTCTATGGAGCACAGTTCTACTCTGACACACATGGGTAACCAGGAATCAGAATCGGCGCCACAGGAACTGGTTTATTCTTTAAAAGTAAGTTAGGAGATCCAGTCCACACTGAAGCTTACATGTACTGAGTACTTACTAAGTGCCAGGTCCATACTTTCCGCTTCTCTCTGGTCTAAGCTCCAGGCCTGTCTGAGCTTGCAGTCCTCCTGACCTGTCCACCTAAGTACTGCTGCCAACTGCTCTGGCCCCATGCTGGGCACCCATCATATCTGAGAAGTTTATAGTTTCCCTTAAACTCTATCCTGGAAGTAGAGGCATGAGTCCTCTCTGCAACCCCTAAAGCCTACCAGAGGATGCCATCTGTAAAATGCAAGCCCTGTCCCACTCCCAGAAACTTCAGCCCAGGGTGGGTAAGGCACCTTACATTATCCTGGATCCTCCCCATCTCTATGGTTTATGCTGTTCTGTCCTCCAGTTTCTTGGACTTGTGATATTCAAAACCAAGCTTTTTCATTAAAAACACAAATAAAACAAACAGACAAGCAGCAAATGAAACTTTCCACCTACGCAACAGCTCTTACAAAAATGCTTTGATTTTCAATCCTAACATAAATTAAAAAAAAAAAAAAAAATCTAGTACCCTACTTGATTCTTTGTTCAAGATTCTAGCTGTTCTTCCCTGAGGCAAGTGCATTAAGAAGGTGACCTAATTTAAGTAAATAACGATAATAAAAAGGTGATCACTGATGTCTCAATGGAGGAAAGAAGGGTAATGGGAGAGGGAAACCCAGGGACCTCACTTAATACCTCAAAATCTTAGCCACTACAACATAAGCATTTCCCCAAATTAGATATTTTATGAGCATCATTTTAATACTTGCTCAGTTTTCTAGCCAACAAATATAATTTACTATTCTCTTACTTTGTATTTTGTTTCCTTTCATATTGTAGATAATTCATTATGGTTATCTTAGGACATAAAGTTTCTTTTCCTGAATATATATAATTTATATCATAGTATTTATACTGTTAAGGCATTTGTTACATATTCCAAATTGCTTTCCACACAGTTGTAGCTGCTTGATTCTAGAATGCTGCCATATTTGATTAAGTACTGGTACCCAAAACAAAAACAAACCCAAATTAGTTGTTGTAAAGTCTGATTCTGACTCATAGCGACGCCAAAGGACACAGTAGAACTGCCCCATAGGGTTTCCAAGGCTGTAATCTTTATGGAAGTAGGCTGCCACATCTTTCTTCCAAGGAGTAGCTGGTGGGTTCGAATCGTCAACCTTTCGGTTAGCAACCAACTGCTTCAACCACTGTAGTGACACTAAACCTTCTGCACCAACCTTGAAGAGGTTGTCTGTACTGGATGTCACCATTTCTTCACCTCTTACTTATTCCTCAATTCATTGTGGTCTGGCTTCCGCCCAAGCCACTCCAGTGTAATTGCTTCTGCCATGGAGCCATTTGCTAAACGTCAGTCCTTATTCTGTTTGACTTCTCAGCAGCATGACAGTCCTGGACTCCCTATTTCCATGAAGCTCTCCTGCTTTTCCTCTCCCCAATTTCCACCTCCTTTGCAAGTCCATCCTCTTCTGTCTAGCCTGCCCATGTTTCCCAGGGATCTCTTCTAGGCCCAATGACTTTCTCACTCTAAAAACTGCCCCCAGGAAACTTCATGTATCCCCAATTCTAGATGCCAATGCCTCCTAAACCTCCACCTCTATCTCAGCTCTCTCCAGGACCCCACATCCATCTGCTCACTGGATAGATCAATCCAGTAGGAGGTCCCAAGAGCATCTCAATGTAACAATGTTGAACACTAAACTCATCATCTTCCTTCACCTCCATAAGTGCTCTGTGCTCCTCATCTCAGTCAATGGCACCACCATACACCCAGGTGCCCCACCCCAAAATGTGGGCATCGCCTCCTTCTCCTCCTCCCCACAGTCAATCAATCTCCCAGTCCTGTTAATTCTAGTTCTAAATGTCTCTCATGTCTGTCCACATGTCCCATGCTCTCTGCCACTACGAGTCCACCTCTTATTAGCTCATGCCTGGATTACTAGAACCACCACCTCACTTGGCTCCCTGCCTCCAGTCTTGCTTGCCTCCAGCCCCATCTTGATGCTTCAAGGAGAGTGAGCTTTCTGAAATGCAATCACAACCATTCCTGGCTCAAAATCTTGCAGTAGCTCCACACTGCCTCAGAATAAAATTCAACCCCTTTAAAAAGCCTTGCTGGCACAATGGTTAAGCGCGTGACTGCTAACTGAAAAGGCTGGTGGCTGGAACCCACCAGCGGTCCAACAGGAGAAAAAACCTGGTGATCTGCTCCCATAAAGATTACAGCCTAGGGAACCCTATTTAAAAGCAAAAACAAATCTGTTGTCTTTGAGTCGATTCTGACTCATAGCGACCCTACAGAGTAGAACTGCCCCATAGGGCTTTCAAGGAGCAGCTGGTGGATTCCAACTGCCAACCTTTTGGTTAGCAGCCACCGTAATTCTTAATCACTACACCACCAGGGTTTCCCTATGACACCAGGGAACCCTACAGAACAGTTCTACTGTCTTTTAGGCTCGCAATGAGTCAGAATCAACAACAAAGCGACTTTAAGAAACCCTGGTGGGTGTAATGGTTAAATGCTTGGCTGCTAACCAAAACATCTAAGGAACCCACCTGCAACTCCTTGGATAAAAAACCTGGCAATCTGCTCCCACAAAGATTACAGCCCAGGAAACTCTATGGGGCAGTTCTACTCTGTCCTGTAGGGTTGCTATGAGTCGGAATCAACTCCGTGGCACGCAACAAGGTGATTGTAAAGGCCCTGCCTACCCCTCCCTCTCTCTCCTCGTTCTGCGGTCCAATTAGAATAAACTACTTTCAGTTTTTGGAGACCTCTAAGCTTTCCTCCTTCTAGGAAACCTAACCCGCTTCCCCCAAACTAACCCCCACATACAAGCACAGACACCAGCTGGGTGGCGGAGCTCCTTCTCCGTGCTCCACAGTGCCTATTACTTCCCCCATTAAAGTACTTCCACGCGGCTGTAACTGCCAAGTTATTCGTCAGCCTCGTCATTAGACAAAATGTTCCTTTGCCTTAGGACCGCGTTTCAGCCACGGCTGTATCCTCAGCTTCCGGGATGGCCCAAGCGCCACGGCCGCAGCCAGCACCACCTCAGCCGTCGTCGGAGCGCCTGCGCCTACACCTTTCGAAGCCCGCGCCGGAAGCAGCGCCTCGAAGGCCAGCGAGCACGCGCACGGGGGGCGGGGCGACGCGCGGTAGCTCCGCCCCCTGCGCGCGGCCCCCGGAAGGGACGGCCTTTGCCGCTTGCGCTCCCCTCCCCCATCCTCGCTGCGCTTGCGCACAGGGGACAACCGTTGCAGGGCGCCCAGGGCTGTAAGGTGGGATCGTCGGCTGCCGACACCCCAGTTTCGGCCCTGAGGTACCGGCCCGGTGGGCCCAGGACGTTCCAGTCGCATGGCGGAGTGCTTCGGACGACGCCCATGAAGTCCTTAGCCCTTCTAGTTGCGCTGTTGCTATGGCCTTCGTCCGTGCTGGCATATCCGAGTGAGTGACTGGTCTGAGGCGACAGCGACCCAGGGGACACACCTGGGGAACTTCCCGGGCTCTGGGGCCTGTCTGAAGCCCGGCTCTTCCTTTTCCCTCAGCTTCCCTGGTCGTCCCAAACCCCACTGTCCAGGGTCCTGGCCTACCTGCGCTCAGGTGTGTCCCTGTCTTACTCGCGACCTCCTCCGCCCCGAACCCGCAGACTGCCCGGCCAACCAGGAAGAGCAGTGACGCGGCCTTGGTCCCAAACGTGAGCAGGGATGCGCCTGTCTGGGCAGATTGTGCTCGCGGACACCCTGCTTGTTAGTTAACCTCATCGTCTTTTAGCAAATGTGCTGCCTAGGTGATGAAGCAGGAGCCCCCAAACCAACGGCCAGCGGCCAAACCTTTTGTATGGTTGGCCTGCTAAGAATGATTTTGACATTTTTAAGTGTAATATTTTGTGTCATGTGAAAAAGCATGAAATTCCAGTTCTGTTGTTCATAAATAAAGTTTTATTGCAACACAGCCACGCTCATTCCTTTATGTTTTGCCCATGGCTGCTTTCCTGTGCTATAACAGCAGAGTTAAGTACTTGCCACAGAGACTGTTGTTAGTTGCCGTGCTTGGTGACCGCATGTGTCCCAGGGTAGAAGTGCTGCATACCTCTTCTTGGATGTAACATTTGTGGAAGCAGATCACCAGGTCTTTTTTCCACAGCGCCGCTAGGTGGGTTCGAATTGCCAACCTTTCTCTGGCCCTTTATTGAAAAAGTTTGTCTGACCCCTTTGGTAAAACCCAGAGAGCATATGGATTCTGGGTAGCCTTCTTATGGCATTCATGTGACCCTGTATGTAATTCTACAGAGCAGCCTCTGGATACACAGGATTCAAAGAGTTAAGCAGAATTACAAATTACTACTTGCCAAGGAACTCTTTGGTCTCTCCCCAGTAGTTGAAAACCAATAAGCCAAATTCAGGGATGCTAAAAGTTTAGTATATTAACAACAACCATGTGGACAGCTTGAGGTATTGAAGCATTTGAGTCAGGTATCTGGTATTTGAAATAGGACTGTGAGGCTTGTCCTTCTAGTCTGACTGTTGTTTAGTGTAGCATTTAGTGATGTTGGGATTTGGTTGAACTAACTAAATAACATTTAACAGATGTAGAAAAAAATAGTAACATAAGTATATCTGTTGTTCTTCAGTCGATTCGTACTCCTGTGGCCCTATAGGACAGAGTAGAACTGTCCCATAGGGTTTCCAAGGCTGTAAGCTTTATGAATCCCATGGAGTGGCTGGTGGGTTCGAACTGCCAACCTTTTGGTTTGCAATGGAGTGCTTAAACCACTGTACCACCAGGGGTCCTTAGTAGCATAATTAGTGCTTGCCAATTATATAGAGCTATATTTCAGAATTGTTAACAGGGCATATTTAAAAATTAGATTTAAAAAACAGAAAATAGAACACAACCTAAATAATCATGAATAGTGGTGGGAAAAGTGCTGGATAAAGTATCCTAGACAACTCAAGTTAGTCCTTTCAATATTAGCACTTGTCATGTTTAGCGGTTTTTAACAAAAATCTTTGTAAAATTTTTCTTCCTTGCCTTAAGAGACTAGAACGTCCTGAATGTGTTATCTCTTCTTGATGTCTGATGGCCGTTATTACTAACACCAGTTATCGCAATTTAGTGGTTGCGGATCAGGAGGCCACAGCTGACTATGAAATACGCAGATTTTAGTGAAGGTGTTGTTAATACTGTCACACAAAGTACTCTGGGACTCCTGCCCACCAGCCCCTGGATTCTCAGTTAACTCAGTGAGATTCCTGCCACCTGTTTCTTGCCCCTCTCCATAATTTCATGGCCTGTTCTTTTTCTCTGCACCCTCCTCCCTAAACTTTCCTAACGCTTCTAGGAAATGAAATGATACTTCTCAGAAAAAGGAATGCTTTTGTGTGGAAAGTATAGATGATATAAGACATAAGGATAATATACACATGTCTAAGATCATAGAAGATGTCTTAGAAAATCTGTTTCCTCTTTTCCATCAAAGTGAATTAAGGGATATGTAAGGCAGTGTTAATATGGCTACTTTCTCTTTTTTTCTCTCTCCCTTCTTCTCCCTTTTTGTCTCTCTCATTCTATTTCTCTAAATCATTTTAACTGCTTATTTTTTTTTGAATAGGTGTGCAAAAGAAACTGGCTTATCATTTTGTTTGATTTAAATCATTTATGTAGTCTTTATTTTATATGGGTGTGATTCCAACAATTATTGGCAAGAGAGTCAAATAAAAAATGGTCTCTCATGCCAAAAATAAGTCAGATAGTTTTTCATAATGAAAGTAAGCCTTGATTTTTTCCTAGACTACTAAGACAGTTTTGAGGTTATTGTATAAACATCATAGGCATTTTGTATAAAGCAGCTACATTTTTTGAAAAATCTCAGTACTTTTTGTAACTTCCCATACACTTCTAATGGGCTCAACCCAAGTTTAGCTAGTACCAGTATAATTTAAATTCAGTTGATATGAATGAGATTTGGGTGTATGGAAAACTACACTCACCTTCATATACATACATCCTGGTGGTGCTGGATAAACACCCTTTTACTATAACGTTAAACGTCTACGCATTCAGTTAATTTCCTTGTATGTGATCTTTCCATAATTTTAGTTTTAAATATTTTCCAGTTTTCAAAACATGCCCTTTAATGTATCTGCACTGTACAACTTAACTTTGATTCTTAATGAGACTTCCTTTTGCTTTAAAAAAATTTACAAACTCCAAAGTAACATGAGGAGCCCTGGTGGTGCAGTGAATGAGAGAGATCGGCTGCTAACCAAAAGGTCGCAGTTTGAATCCACCAGATGCTCCTTGAAACCCTATGGGGCAGTTCTACTCTGTCCTGTAGGGTTGCTATGGATCAGAATTGACTCGACAGCAACAGGAACACAATAGTAACGTATGTAAATAATATTAGAATAGGAGCTCTGGTGGCACATGATGTAATTTGCCTTTTATAATTTAAAGTCATTTAATACTCATGGGCCTGAAGCTAGGTGTTTGGTTTAAGTCAGGTATCTGGTATTCCAGATAGGACTGTGAGTCTTGTGCATCTAGTCCACCAAATACCCACTGCTGTCCAGTTGATTCTGACTCATAGTGATTTTACAGGACAAAGTAGAACTGCCCCATAGGGTTTCCAAGGCTGTAAATCTTTAGGGAAGCTGACTACCACATCTTTCTCCCATGGAGCAGCAGGTGGGTTCGAACAGCCCACCTCTCAATTAGCAGCAGAGATCTTTAACCACTGTACCACCAGTCCCCCCCTTTTTTTAAATACATGGTGAATAAATTTTTTTTTTTTCAGGTCATCTCTTTGGATGTTGTTGTCGTTAGGTGCCATTGAGTCCGTTCCGATTCATGGCAACCCTATGTACAACAGAACGAAACATGGCCCTGCGCCTTCCTCACAATTATTGCTATGTTTGAGGCCATTGTTGTAGCCACTGTGGCAGTCCATCTCGTTGAGGGTCTTCTTTTTTGCTGATCCTCTATTTTACCAAGCAAGATGTCTGTCTCTTTGGATAGATTAGAACAAACAGTTAATGGTATAGGATTTTTTTAGGCCAGGATAACAATACCTCTTAACTTATTTCTCTAGAGTGATACTAAAGGCTCAATATGTGAGCCTTTGGCCTCCATCTTTGTCCTTAGGATAGACTTTGTCCATATGGGCCACACAGAGCAAGGGAAGTTCAAAGGCAGCAACCAGGACCAATTGTTCAAACATATCAGCAAATAAATTCAAAGAAAAAGCAGAATTCTTTTATTTCAAGTACACTTTAAAATTCTCTTGATTTTGGTGTTGCAAATTTATGTTGTTTCAAAGTCCAAGGGTGTAGCAGTTGGGAGGGTCTCTCAAACTTGTGAATGGAATATCATGACAGACTTCATTTATGTTTGAGATAATGAAGAGCATGTCATCTAATATGTGAATGTCCAGAAGGCGGCCTCTGGGAGAGTAGCAGGAAGTCCCATTTCTGTTCTTTTGACCATAAAAAAAAAAAACCAAACCCATTGCCATCGAGTCGATTCCAACTCATAGCAACTCTAGAAGACAGAGTAGAACTGCACCACAGAGTTTCCAAGGAGCACCTGGCGGATTTGAACTGCCAGCCTTTAGGTTAGCAGCCGTTATGCTTAACCACTATGCTTAACCACTACTAAATATTAGCCTTTAAATAGATATATTTTAATCTGATAATATATGTGGAAACCCTGGTGGCATAGTGGTTAAGTGCTATGGCTGTTAACCAAGAAGTCGGCAGTTTGAATCTGCCAGGTGCTCCTTGGAAACTCTATGGGGCAGTTCTACTCTGTCCTATAGGGTCGCTATGAGTTGGAATCGACTCAACAGCAGTGGGTTTGGTTTTTTTGGTTTCGATAATATATATACAATTACACTCAAGCAAAAGTCTTCTTTTTACCTGAATAAAATGAACCCAGTATAATATTAGTTATTAAAAAAGATTTCCTTTTTTTAAAAGCTTATTATAAATTTGTGACTTTCTAAAAAAAAAATTTATTTTACTTTAATTTTTTCTGAGTCTTAAATGTTCATCTCTTGGCCAGTTGGAGCCACTGTGAACTGCCTCTTGTGTTCTTTAAAAAAAAAATTGTAAAAATATACACAACATTGCCAATTGAACGTTTTTCAGTTGTACAATTTAGTGATATCAATTACATTAATATTGTTGTGCAACCATCACCCAAAATCATTGCCAAATTTCCCATCACCATAAACAGAAACTCACTGCTTTCCAATCATATATATATATATGTTCTTTAAGCACAAAGACCAGATATATCCCATTGAACTTTTTTGTTTTTATATGAAAGTTTTAAAATGTGTCTTTTCCTCTTTACTGAACCATCAGGTTTCTTCCCATTATTTGCAACATTTTGGTACTACTTTTAACTTACCAGCTATTTATTCTTATATCAAACCATGTGTTTAAATTACAGTATTATTTAACTTTAAAACCTTAGTTTTTTTAAAACCCAAATTTATTTAAGCACATGATTATGTAGCACTCATTTTACACACACATTTAGAGTTCCATTTTGACTTACATTGTTTTGGAGTGTATCTCTTTATATTGTGTTATGCACACTTGGAATCACAGACTACTGCTATCAGCATTTTACTAGTTTGAGTGAAGAATAGAAACCTCACCTACCTTTATGTCCTTTTACCCTCCTGCATTTATAATTGTCTTGAATGTTTCTTTTACATACGTGGAGAACCACATCAGACAGTCTTGTAATACTTGCTTCAACTGTCTAACGTAAGTTAGAAAACTCAAGAGCAGGAAAGTCTATTGTATTTACCCATACTTTTGTTCTTTCTGTTATTCTTTCTTCCTTCCTTATGTTCTAAGATTCTATCTTTTATCATTTCCATTCTGTTTAGTGAATGCCATTTAGCCATTCTTTTAGGGTAGGTATTCTGGCAATAACTTATTTTATTTGTCCTTTATCTGAGAGTGTGCTTTGATTTCCCTTTCATTCCTGGAAGATATTTTCCCTGGATATAGAATTCTAGATTGATTGTTCTTTTCCTTAAGAACTTGAAAAATGATTGTGACATTTCCTTCTGACCTCCATGGTTTCTGATGAAAAATCTGCTGTCATTAAAATTGCTTTTCCTCTATAAGTAAGGTGGTGTTTCTCTCTCATTGCTTTCAAGGTATTTTTTCTTTTTCTTTGGTTTTCAGAAGTTTCACTATGCTGTGTCTGGGCATGGATTTTTTTGGTTCATTCAGTTTGAAGTTCACTTAGCTTCTTGAACCTATAAGTTCATATCCTTTGCCAAATTTAGGAAAATTTCAACTATTATTTCTTTGAATATTTTTTCAGCCTTATCTTCTTCTCCCCTTCCAAAATTCTGATGGCTGTTAGGTCATTTTGTTATAGTCTCTTAGGTCTCCAAGGTTCTGCTCAATTTTTTTTTTTAGTCCATTTTTCTGTATTGTTCAGAGGGGTAATTTGTATTGTTCTGTTTTCCAGTTCATGGATTCTTTCCTCTGTTCCCTGTCCATTTTCCTGTTGAGCCAATCTACTGAGTTGTTTGTTTTTAATTTCAGTTATTGTATCCTTTAGTTCTAAAATTTCAGTTTGGTTCTTCTTTCTATCTTCTTGGCGCTTTGGTGGCACAGTGGTTAAGAGCTCGGCTGCCAACCAAAAGGTCAGCAGTTCGAATCCACCAAGTGCTCCTTGGAAACCCTATGGGGCAGTTCGACTCTGTCCTATAGGGTCACTATGAGTCAGAATTGACTTGACAGCAGTGGGTTTTTCTATCTTCTACTGCTTTGCTGAGACTTTATATTTTTTCATTTGTTTCAAGCATGTCCATAATTGCTTTTTGAAGTATTTTTATAATGGCTGCTTTAAAATTGTTGTCAGATAGTACTTACATCTGTGTCATCTCAGTGTTGGTGTCTTTTTGTTGTCTTTTCTCCTTTAAGCTAAGATTTTCCTGGTTCTAGGTGTGATGAGTGATTTTTCAATTGAAACCTGGACATTTAGGATATTATATTGTGCGACTCTGGATCTTATTTAAATCTCCTGTTATAGTAGCCTCCTCTGATACCACTTCAGTGGGGAAAGAAGGAGTTGCCTTGTTAGCACAGGGTAGAGACGAAAGTCCTGGTTTCTCACTCAACCTCTTACTTGGTAGTGGCACTTCTCTAGAGTAAGAGAAAGAGGGGTTGGGGCTCCTTATTACAACTTGATGAGGGTAGAAATCTACATTCCCCACTTAGCCTTTGCTGGAGGGAGTAGGGGTGTGGCCGCAAGTTTTCTGTGGTGTTTGGTTGGAGTGGAACAGTTATTGTTCTTGAATCTTGGCCTGAGAAGTGATAGTTTCTAAGCTGCATAAAGGGAAAACAAAACCACTCCCTCCTCTTCTTTGATAAAAGAATAGAGAAAAATAGAATTAAAAAAATATATAATTCTAAATTTGGGAGCTTTTATTCCTGGTCCGTTGACTAGAGAGAGCAGGCTTTTCTTGGAGTGTTTTTTTTTTTTTTTTGTCTGTGCCCATTGGTGTATCTGAGCTGCCAGCTGCTCCAGCACCAGTCTGGGATATATGAAGCAAAAAGGAAACCCAGGGAGCTCACTGGTATGTCATTATTTAGATCTTGAGGTCTCTAGCTGGCCTGCCTTCTATCTACTTTTTATAGTCTTCTTATGTTTGTTTTATATATAATGGTCAGGGTTTTTAGCTGTACTTAGTAGGAAGTAATAGGGAGAAGTATGTCTTCTCTGTCTTCTTGGAAGTGGAAGTCCTTTTAACCATTTTATTTGGGGCTTTTGGAAGAGATGATGAGTTTTACAAGTAAATGAAAGTAGAATGTACATAGACGTTATATGATGATCTGTTTCTATTTTTAATTTTGGTCAAAATATGTTGGAATTAAGTTTACAATGCATTGGTCTATATTGCTTTCCTGTTTGTGTGTAAAGTAAAAGTTACTGGAAACAAGAGATAGAAGTCTTAATTGACGCTCAGGGAAATATCAGACATCTGTCTACCTTATTTTGTCTATAGCGCCATGTTGGCTCCGTGTCCTCTTCTACCTACATTATTTTAATAGAGTTTTTTTCTGACTAGTGAGTCATGAAACTGTAGATAGAATATAAATAAATTCAGTATTTTGAGAGTTTGTCTAAAATTCTTTAACTTTTCATTTTTTATAGCTAAATAACCAGTGTACCTTAATTTACTAGTGACATTGTTTTTAATTCACAAGTAGTTTGATGCCAGACTTCAAGTTTTTTCCTTTTAAAAGTCTTTAGATAAATACATATGTTTATTAACTTAAATACATATGTGTATTAACTTAAAATTATTTTAGTTACAGATCCATAGTTAAGAATGACGGAAAATATAACCAAGTTAACGCCAAAATATAATCCGTCTTTAAGAATTATCTGAGAACTATAGCACTTAAAAATGTTTTAATGAAGTAATTCTATTGGCCCTACAATATTGTATAGGTTTTATAATAACCAATTTTTCAGACACCACGTATTTGTTTTATAACACATTTCAAGTGCAATCCCATGTTTACATTTTATATATATATATTTTTTTTCCTTTTTCAGTATGGGTCACAGGAAGTTTATCTATATTAGCTAAAGTGCAAAATTTCAAATTCTACTTGGATTTGGATATGCCATATTTTATTTTCCAGTTTTGTATTCTGAGATAACTATACAACCACCACAGAAATGAAACACACACGCAAAAACTTAAAAAAAAAAAAAAAGTTTAAAAAAAAACCCTAAAATGTTCTTTTGAAATTTTAATCATATCAGACAAGGAAATCCCCAAAGAAATTTTAAAATGTCCCATTTTTATTATAACCCTACATTTTATTACCCTTTGAAGTATAGATATTTTATATAAAAGTCCCCAAATTTGGAATTATGTACCTTTAGAAAATTATATTTTGCTCTGTTTTATCAAAGAAAAGGTGAGAGTGGTTTAGTTTTCCCAATACGCAGCTTAGAAGCAATTGCTTCTTTGGCCAAGATTCAAGGTGACACATTTTTCCTTTTCTTAAAACCTTAGTCTTGGAGGAGGAACTAGATTTTATTACTGTGTAAGATTTTTAATGTTAGTATTTTAATTACTGTTGTTACATTTTAGTGTAATTTTTGGCATCCTGTCACTTCCTGGAAACCCTGGTATTGTAGTGGTTAAGAGCTATGGCTGCTAACCAAAAGGTTGGCAGTTCAAATCCACCAGGTGCTCCTTGGAAACCCTATGGGGCAGGTTCTACTCTGTCCTTTAGGGTGACTATGAGTTGGAATCGACTGGATGGCAACGGGTTTGGTTGGTCACTTCTTAGGAGCATAGAAGCTAATTTTTTCCATTTTGGGTATAAGGTTTTTCTGACAAAAAAAAAAAGTTAAAACAGTTTAATTCAGTAT
Source organism: Loxodonta africana (assembly GCF_030014295.1). Taxonomy (NCBI): domain Eukaryota; kingdom Metazoa; phylum Chordata; class Mammalia; order Proboscidea; family Elephantidae; genus Loxodonta; species Loxodonta africana. The sequence continues at coordinate 46,931,813 of NC_087354.1, read as the reverse complement.
ACCATTTTAGCTTTGTTGTCATTGCTGAGTGCTGTAGAGTTGGCTCTGACTCATAGTGATTCCGTGTGGCAGAGTGGAACCGCCCCATAGGGTATTCTTGGCTGTAATCTTTATGGAAGTAGATTGTCAGGTCCTTCTGGGTGGGTTCGAACGGCCAACCTTTTGGTTAGCAGCCAAGCACTTTACCGTTGCACCACCAGGGTTCCTTATTTTAGCTTTACTGATTAGGGATTTTTCCTGAAACAGATAAAGATACAGTATTTTTTAAAAAGCACACTCATATATATTCATTGTTTTAAGCAGGCATTGTAAAAAAAAAATTTTTTTTTTTTACATCTCATACCAATTTAAATTTTATGTGTGCAATTAGATATTTTAATTGTTTGCTTGAAGTGCATTGTTAAGACCCTGAGACTACACAAATATTTTAAAAACTCGATTAGTTTACGATATATTTGTATAGATAGTAAAGCACTAAATTTTGTCGGGGCAGTTTGTTACGCAGTTTCTTTAAAAATAAAATACACCAATTAATTTACGTGTTAGAACCATTATTCATAGTTAAAAATGACTGACGAGATCTAAAAGTTATATTTGAATTTCTAAAAATTTACACTATCTTTGGTCACAGAAACCATAGTGTCTCAGCTGAGATAAGGAGAACTAACCTACTCCTTCTTACCTCTTTGGCAGAAGAAAAAAATCTTATGAATTCTATATTGAGATACATAATCTTAAATTTAAGAACTTTTATTTTAATGTTCCTGGTTCAAAGTAATGAAATTATGGTATCATGAAACTGGGAAATATAATTCTTGGCTTATAACTTTTTAATTAGATCTACTTATTAAAATGAAGATAACATCGATTGGTAAAATCAAGTTTTTGTAAACTCTAATTCTTTAACAATGTTTTTTTAATCTCTGGTAATTTCCAGTAACCATAATGCAAAACTGAGTTACACGCATGACGTTTTAAGCATGTATCATATAAAGTGCGTAAATCACAGGTGTAACCAGTGCCCAAATCAAGACACAGACTATTACTAGCCTAGACTAGTTCCTCAGCATGGTGTATATATATATATATATATATATATATATATATATATATTATTGTGGTAAAAATATATTATTGCAAAACATTTGCCATTTCAACTTTTTTTGCATGTACAATTAGGTAGCATTAATAATGTTCATCATGTTTTGCAACCGAATTTTCCATCACCCTTAACAGAAACATAGTGCCTCCTAAAAGCAATAACTCCTCATTCTCTCATTCTCTCCCTCCCACCCCAAGTAACCACTGATAAACTTTGATCTCTATACATTTGCCTGTTCTAGGTAATTTATGTAAGTGGAATCATATCATATTTGTCCTTTTGTGACTGACGTATTTCACTTAACATGTTTTCAGGGTTCATCTGTGTTGGAGCATATATCAGGACTACATTTCTCTTTATGGCTGAGTAATATTCCATTTATGTATATACCACATTTTGTTTGTGCATTCATCTGTTGATGGACATTTAGGTTGTTTCTATCTTTTGGCTACTGTGAATAGTGCTACAGTGAACACTGGTGTGTACATGATGTATCTGTTTGCATCGCTGCTTCCAGGTTCCTTGGATATACACCTAGGATTGGAATTGCTGGGTCATACGGTAGTTTTGGAAACCCTGGTGGTATAGTGGTTAAGTGCTACAGCTGTTGACCAAAAGGTCTGCAGTTTGAATCCACCAGGTGCTCCTTGGAAGCCCCATGGGGCATTTGTACTCTGTCCTACAGGGTCGCTATGAGTTGGAATCATGACTCCACGGCACCGTGTTTTTTTTAATGGTAGTTTTATGTTTAACTCTTTGAGGAAACACCGAACTGTTTTCCACAGTGGCTGCACCATTCTACAATCCCATTAGCAATCAACGAGGGTTCCAATTTCTCTACATTCTTGTCAACACTTGTTGTTTTCCATTTTTCTGATCACAGCCACCCTAGTAGGTGTGAAGTAGTATCTTACTGTGGTTTTGATTTGCATTTCCCTAATGACTAATGACACAGAGCAACTTTTCCTGTGCTTGCTGGACATCTGTATATCTTCTTTGGTGAAATGTCTATCCAAGTCTTTTGCCCATTATTTGATTGGATTCTTTATTTTTCTGTTGCTTAGTTGTAGGAGTTCTTTATATATTCTGGATATTAAACTCTTATCTGATACATGTTGTGTTGTTGTGTGCTGTCGAGCCGATTCCGACTTATAGCGACCCTATAAGGTAGAGTAGAACTGTCCCATAGGGTTTCCAAGGAGTGGCTGGTGGAGCAGAACTGCCGACCTTTTGGTTAGCAGCCTGAGCTCTTAACCGTTTCACCACCAGGGCTCCATCTGATATATGGTTCCCCCAAATTTTCTCCCAATCTGTAGGTTGCCTCTTCACTTGTTGATTAAAGTCCTTTGATGCCCCCAATTTTCTGATTTTGATGAAGTCCAATTTACCTATTTTGTCTTTTGTTCCTCATGCTTTTGGTGTCATATCTAAGAATTTATCAAAAACTGCATCCTGAAACATTACCCCATGTTTTCTTCTAAGATTTGAATGCATTTTGTTATTACATTTATGTCTGATGCATTTTTGAGTTAAGTTTCATATGTAGTGTATGGGTCCAGTTTCATTCTTTTGCATGTGGAAAACCAGTTGTCACGGGACCATTTATTAAAGAGACCATTCTTTCTGTATTGAACAAGCACCCTTGTTGAAAATCAATTTACTATAGATGTATGGGTTTATTTCTGGATTCTCAATTCTACTCCATTGTTCTGTATGCCTATCATTATACCTATTCCAGACTGTTTTGATAACTGTAGTTTTATAGCATGTTTTGAAATTGGAGAGTGTGAGTCCTCTTACTTTGTTCTTATTTTTCAGCATTGCTCTGGCTATTCAGGGCCTCTTGCTATTTCATGTGAATTTGAGGATCAGCTTTTCCATGTCTGCAAAGAAGGGCTTTAGAATTTTGATGGGGATTGTGTTGATTATATAGGGTGCTTTGGGTAGTAATGACATCTTAACAATATTAAGTATTCCAGTTTATGAACACAACATCTCCTACCATTTATGTAGGTCTTTAATTTCAGTGATGTTTTATAGTTTTCACGGTATGAGTCTTTCATTTCCCTGGTTAAATTTATTCCTAGGTAGTTTATCCTTTTACATGCTATCGTAAATGGAACTGTTTCCTGAATTTCCTTTTCAGAATGCTCATTGCTGATGTATAGAAATCCAACTGATTTTTGTGTGTTGATTTTTGACACTGCCATTTTGCTGAATTCATTTATTAGCTCTAACAGCTTTCTTGTGGATTCTTTGGGGTTTTCTATATATAGGAACAGATCATCTGCAAAAAAGAATAGCGTTACTTCTTGTAAATGTGATATTTTAATGCATGTAAGTATTTAAAATCTTGCATAAAAACTTCAGTGACTGAAATTTTCTAAATTTCTTACATTTACAAAAATGGGCTTATCCAGAAAGAATCTATGTATAGAAAAGTTATTCATGTAACCACACAGTGAGTCATTAAGGTTAACCAAATGAAATTCTTGTACATGACAAATCAAACTCCTTATATTTTACAGTCTTCTCATAAAGTGTACTAATAAAGAACAGATTTCCCTTATCCTCTAGTATTGTAACGCTGCTACCAAGAAAGAACCATCAGTTAAAATACCAATACTCTCAAGTCAAAATTAAAGAATTTAAATAGAGAATTTATCAGATAAGTGTGTTTGTAATGACAAAACAGTTTTAAAAATTACAGATAGTTCCAAGCAAGATAATTTAACTATTCATTAGTTTGGGTAGAACGTAGTCCGATGGTTGTCGTTGTTGTTAGGTGCCGTTGGGTCTTCTCCGACTCATAGCGACCCTGTGTACAGCCGAGTGAAACACTGCCTGGCCCTGGGTATTCCCAGTGATCGTTGTTAGGCTTGAGTCCATTGTTGTAGCCGCTGTGTCAGTCCATCTCGTTGAGGGTCTTCCTCTTCTTTGCTGGCCCTCCACATAATCAAATTATACAAAGGCAATTTTAATGTTCAACTTTGTCATTCAGTCAGTACTTTTACTCTAAATTTTAATGTTCATAAACTGTTATTTATTGACAGAACCAGTAATTATGCTAGTTTTAATCAAGATTTCTGGCTAAGGTAATCATTGTCTGGCTTATATTACAAAAAGGAATGCAATTATAGTTTAAATGAGGGCTTAAAAGTTCAGGTGGTTATACCATAAATTTTAAGGAGCCCTGGTGGCACAGTGGTTAGGTGCTTGTCTACTAACCGAAAGGTCAGCAGTTCGAACCCACCAGCCACTCCGTGGGAGAAAGATGTGGCAGTCTGCTTCCGTAAAGATTACAGCCTTGGAAACCCTATAGAGCAGTTCTGCTCTGTCCTATAGGGTCATTATGAGTTGGAATTGACTCTACAGCAATGGGTTTGGCGTTTTTTTAATACCTTAAGTTAATGTTAAAACTTAATTGGAAAAGATCATTAAAAATTATGTCTTTAAATATATATCTTCTAAGTCTGTTGACTGAAATGACCTAAGAACAAAGTCACCCCACAATACAAGTCTTGATGTGCACATCTAGTCCTCAGATTTTAATCTCTAATATTGTTTTCCCCTAATCTAAACTATAAGGTCTTAACCTTTTAAATGTGCTTAAAATATACAGAATTCTGCTTTTTCCTTAACTTTATTTGCTTGTTGATGAATTTACCAGTTGTTACGGGTTGCTACCTTAACTTCTCTCCTTGCTTTATATGGTCTTTGAAAGGAGTGGAGGGACAGAGACCTTTCCAAAGACAGTGTTAGAAGCCAACAACTTACCCACCAGGTCTTCTGTTTTCCAGGCCCAAAGTAACACTGTTATATAAATCTATTTGCACCTCTTAGTCATAGGAGATGAAATGAGAAAACAATTTCTTTGCATTGCTTACTCCTTAGATTAAAAAAAGAGATTAATGTTCCAGATTTTTGGATTTGTGGTTCCAAGACCAAGAAAATTTAATAATTTAAAAATGTATAAGGGGTATATCTAAAAAAAAAAATTTTTTTTTAAGCTGATCAAATATATAGGGTGTTTTTTTTTTTTTTAGTATGCTTCTAGTTAAGAAAATACATTATATATAATCTGGAAGGCTGTTAAAAATGTGTAGGTTGGCAAAACTCCTCAAACTGATCCATAGATTCAACACTAGCCATATCAGAATTCCAGCTGGTTTTTTTTGCAGAAATTGGCAATCTGTCCAAAATTCATATGGAATTGCAAGGGACTCAGAATAGCAAAACAATCCTGAAAAAGAAGAACAAAGTTGGAGGACTCACATTTCCCAATTTCAAAATTCACTGTACAGTTGCAGTAAAGATAGCACAGTGCTGGCATAAGAATAGACAGATCATTGGAATAGAATTGAGAGTCCAGAAAGAATTCTTACATTATGGTCAAATGATTTTCAACAAGGGCACCAAGACAATTCAATGGAGAAAAAATATTCTTCAGCAAATGATTCTGGAACACCATGGAAAAGAATGAAGCTGAAACCCTACCTCACACCATATGCAAAATTAACTCAAAATGGATCATAGACCTAAAAGTGAGAGTTAAAAGTATAAAACTCTTAGAAGAAAACAGAGATAAATCTTCATGACCTTGGATTTGGCAGTTGTTTCTCAGATAATGACATCAAAGCAGAGGTGTCAAAAGGAAAAATATACAAATTAAGTACATAAAAATTTTGTGCTGCTAACGGTACCATTAAGAAAGTGAAAATATCACTCACAGAATGAGAGAAAACATTTTAAATTATGTATCTGATAAGGAACTGGTATCCAGATTATATAAAGAATTATTACAACTAAATAATAAAAAGACAAATAATCCAATTAAAAAATGAGAAAAGGGTCTGAGTAGACATATTTCCAAAGAAGACATTGAAAAGCCAATAGGCACATGAAAAGATAGTCAACATCGTTAGTTATTAGGGAAATGCAAATCAAAACCAAGATGAGACCACTTCACAACAACTAGGATGGCTATCATAAAAAAGACAGACAATGACAAGTGTTGTGGAGGAGGTGGAGAAATTGGAACCCTTATACATTGCTGGTAGGAATGTAAAATGGTACAGCTGCTTTGGAACTTCTTCAAAAGGTTAAACGGAATTACCAAATGACCCAGTAATTCTGTTACTAGATGTATAAAACCATCTAGATGTATACCCAAGAGAAATGAAGACATTTGTCCATACAAAAACTTATACATGAATGTTCAGTACTCACAGTCACCAGAAAGTAGAAACAACCCAAATGTCCATCAGCTGAGTGGATAAAACATACCATGGAATATTTTTCAGCTATAAAAAGAAATGAAATACTGAAACATTATGCTGAGTGATAGAAACCAACCACAAAAGAACATGTATGATTCCGTTTATATGAAATTCAAGACTAGGCAAATCCATAGAGACAAAGTTGATTAGTGGTTGCCTCGGTCTAGAGGGTAAGAGCAGTGAGGGAATGGATTTCTTTTTAGGGTGATGAAAATGTTTTAAACTTAGATTGTAGTGATGGTTGGACAACTCTGTGAATATACTAAAAAGCATCGAATTGTATACCTTAACTGGGTAAATTTTATGATATCTGAATTATATCTCAGTAAAGATGCTAAAAAAATATAAAAGATAAATTATGAAAGTATTTTAAAATTATTTAAGATTGTGATTTACTTACGCTAAAGATTATGTCAATAAAATGTTACTTTAGAGATTGGTAAAATCCAGTAAAAGAAAAAAGTACTCAAATTCATTAAATTTATGTGATAAACTTGTATTGAACCCGTTGCTGTCAATTCCGATATATGATAACCCTATTGGGCAGAGTAGAGCTGCCCCATAAGGTTTCCAAGGCTGTAATCTTTAAGGAAGCAGATTGCCACATTTTTCTTCCATGGAGTGGCTTATGAATTCAAACCCCGACCTTTTGATTAGCAGCCTAGTGCTTATCCACTGCACCACTAGAGTTCTCTAAATTTCTATTAAACCATTTAAAAAACCAAAATCAAACCCACTGCCATCAAGTCAATTCTGACTCAGTGACCCTATAGGAAGGCCATTAAGGAAGAAGCAATTACAAGAAGTATAGGGGCTTTCTGAAAATTGGAGCTGTTTAACTGCAATGTTTATGATGTTTTAGGTAAACTTCAGAGTTAGACATTTAGAAAAACATGGTTAAAGCTGTATCTTTTATTGTTATAAAAAGCTGCCTGCATTGCCTGAAAGAGGACTTTTTTTTATTGCCTGGATTTAGACTTTTAGCCAAAAAAAAAAAGTCTTTATGCCAGCCGACCTTCTTTAAACTAAACATGAGGTTTAGTTTTCCTCCACAAGCATTCTCCACGTTCTTCTATAGAAATTTTTTTACTTATGATTATTTCCTTAAGATAGATTCTTGGAGATACAATTAAGTTGCATACCTACCAGCATTTTGTTCTTTCATTCAGCAAATAATTTTTGACTGTCTCCTATGGCCTTAGGCACTGGCTAGGACATGAGTATTTTTAATCATATTACCTTGAATGTGGCCAGACACAGATCAAGAGAGAGAGACCATGAAAATTTTAGTTTTTATTAGATTCACAGTTCCCTGGGGGGAAACACAGATGCCATCATGAAAGACCACTCAGGGGTGTACCTGGGGACAGGTAACAAGAAGATGGAATTGTGGGAGAGGGCTTCTGTATGGCAAGCAAAGTGGGGTTAGCTAGGTTTCCCAGGTTTCCTAGGGATTGGGCATTTTGAATAATTCCACGGGCTCCAGGCCATAGGGACTATCCCTAGTTGTTGGGTACCTGGTTCCGGGTCAATTAGGGTAGGTGTACGGGGGCCCAGGAGTGTGAGAGCCTGATAAGAGGAATGATTGAGGAGTGAACTTAATCACCTCTGCAAAAAAGGGCCAAGAACTTAATCAGCTGTTCAAAACCAGGTCAAGACAGCATTTTTTAGATATTATGTATATTATAGTACAAAGGGCTGTGGTGAGCAATGCAGACATGGCCACAGCTCTCAAAGAGCTTACGGTATGTAGCAGTCTTCAGTTAACAAATAAGTTCTAATGATTCAGAGTCCTATAAAGAAAAGATCAGAGTGCTTTGAGAGAGACTAATGAGGGACCTGGAGATCGTAAAGGAACTTCTTTTACTAAGAAAGTACCATATATACATGCCAAGCCTAGGTTTTATCATTTAAAAGAATATTTCTCTACTTGTTGGGCAAAATAAAAATTGCTTTAATTGCATTTCTTTTGTTAACGGTGAATTTTAGCAAGTTTTCATGCTTATTGGTTTTTCTTCATTTCTTATACTCTCTGCTTCTTGCTTTAAAAAGAAAATCTATTTCTATGAAAAGGAAATACATATTTAGAATGTATTGTTTGTCGATGGAAATTTCATGTTTCATTGGTCATTTTAACTCATGATTTTATTATTTTCCTCAGAATAAACTAAAACTAACTAAATTGCCTTTTAACTCTGTGAAGCAGATTTATTATTATTATTATTTTAAATCATTGGCTCTCATTTCCCACTCATACTTTGTAATCAGAAAATATATTAAATTTGGCCAAAGTATTTTCAGTAAAACAACCAAACCACACCCGTTGCCACTGAGTCGATTTCGACTCATAGCAACCTTTTAGGACAGAGTAGAACTGCTACATAGGGTTTTCAAGGAACAGCTGGTAGATTCAAACTGCCAACCTTTTGGCTAGTGATATTTCCTGCAAAATCTCCAACTCGTTTAGCAGATAGCCATCCTGCCTTCTGGGGACACTGGAGAGCAGCATCACGGTTTCTCAAGCTGGAAGAGATTTTTACCTTTGCCACTTTCTAGGACATTGCTGTGTTTCGTTGGATCACTAACTGGTAAAAATAGAGGGGATGTTTCAAAGTACAGCAAGTGTAGACTGTAAGTACTCAGGCGGGGTAGTCTGATTTCTGCAAGAATTTGAACTTTGCTCTTCTTTTTAGTACCTCCTGAAGAATGGACAAAGCAGGTGTTCGTAGTGGCCAGGGCCATCTGTAGAGTATATGAGGCTTGGCTCTCCTTTTTACTACCTTGCCTGCAAATATTTTTACAAAGATTAAAATGATTGGCAGGAGCAGTCCTTATTAGTAGAATTTCAGAGGTCAATATGAAATATGTAAATGTTTAGGAGGACGAAAGCAGGAGGTGGGAGTTTGTGGGGAGAGGATGGATTTAACAACAGAACAACACGGAGTCGAAGGGTACATGAAGAAGGGAAGAAAAGAAGGTACATGGTCTGTTGCTAGGCAGTCAACAACAGGCATTTTAGTGTTGCCTGAGTAACAGGAGAAGGGCATAATGAGTACTTCAGGTTTTTTAAGGAAGGAACTAGTAGCAAATATCTTCTTCTCCTATGTTTTGACACCCTAACTCACTTAATAGCAGCCTGGTCTCCTAGTTATTACTTTAAGAAGAGACAAGCTGAATGATTTAAAAATTGTTTAGCAGACTATAACGGCAATGTCTTTTAAAAAGCACTTAACCCTTTGTTGGTTGCAGATTTTAGATTTGCTTATGAATAGTTACTCAGGATGGAAATCTTTCCAAAGCAGATTTTGAAAAACACTTTATTATGGAAAATTTAAAATATATACAAAAGTAGAAAGAATAGTATAATAAGTCTCCGTATATCTATGGCCAGCTTCAGCTATTATTAACTCACGATCAATCTTGTTACAACCAGAAGTACAACCAGAATGCTCTTTGGACATGTTATCAGGAGGGACCAGTTCCTCGAGAAGGACATCATGCTTGGTAAAGTAGAGGGTCTGCAAAAAAGAGGAAGACCCTTAAAGAGATGGATGGACACAGTGGCTGCAAGAGTGGGCTCAAGCATAGTGACGATTGTGAGGATGGCACAGGACCGGGCAGTGTTTTGTTCTGTTGTGCATAGAGTTGCTATGAGTCAGAACCAACTTGACGGCACCTAACAACAAACAACAACAACAATTTTGTTTCATCTATGTCTCTACCCACATTCCTTTTTCCCTCACCTCCTTATTCTTCCTCCCCTACCCCTGGGGCTTGGATTGTTTAGAAGCGAATTTCAGACTTCATATTATTTCATCAGTAAATATTTCAGTATAAAGCACTAAAATGTAAAGACTTACACACACACACACACACACACAGAGAACATGCCATTTTCACACCAAAGAGGTAATAGTAGTTCCTTAATACCATCAGATAACAGGACAGTGCTCAAACTTTCCTGATTCTCACTTCCTCTTCCCTCTTTCTGTCTTTATCAGTTTGCTTGATCGAACTGGGATTCAAATAAGACTTGTAATGTAATTGGTTGATATTTCTCTTAATTCTCTTTTAATCTATAGCCCCCCTGCCGTCTCTCTATATTTTTTTTACCCTTGCAATTTAATTGTTGAGGAAACTAGGTCATATGTCCTGCAGAGGTTCTGACAGTCTGGACTTTGCTGGTTGCATTTCCAAAGGTATAGTTTAATATCTTCCTATGTTGTCCCATGTATTAACTATATATTGCTAGTTAGATCTAGAGAGATCTATTGGATTCAGGCTTGGCTTTTTTTGCAAGACTACTACATAAGTTGTATTGTGTTCTTCAGGAGCCATGTAATGTCTGATTAGTTATCCTTTTATGATGTTAGCAGTCATTGATAATCATTGAAAAATGGTCATATCTAATTTTAAATGGCTTCTTCATGTATTAACTGGAATTTTTATAAATTGAAACTTTCCCTTACCTTGAACTATTTCTCCATATACTCTATTTCTGCATTTTTCTATTCTGTTTCATTCATCTGTGTAGTCATGTTCCATTGCTGTAATATTTTTCTAATAGAGGCTTTATATTTTAATAACTGGAAAAAAATTTTTTTTTCTTTTTTTAAAGCTAGCCCCTGGTTTTCTTGGCTATTCTTAATCATTTGTTCTTCCAAATGAACTTTATAATAAATTTTTCTAGCTCTAGAAAAAGTGGTATTTTTATTAGGAGCACATTAAATGCATAAATAACACAGGGAGAATACAACATCTAAGCATCTTATGATGTTGAATCTTCTTGTTCAAGATCATGGTATATCTTTCCATTTGTTCAAGTTTGCTTTACGTCTTGCAAAAAAAGATTTTATTATATTCCTATATTAGTTTCCTATGGCTGCTATAATCAATTACCATAAACTCATTGAGCTAAAACAACAGAAACTTATTCTTTCACGGTTCTGGAGGCCAGGAGTTCAATATCAGCTTCACTGAGCTAATACCAAGGTTTTGGCAGGAGTGTGCCATCTCTGGAGGCTTTGTGTTCCTTGTCTGTTCCAGCTTCTGAAGGCTGGCTGTATTCCTTGACTTGTGGCTGCATCGCTCCGATCTCTGCCTCCATGGTCACATTGCCCCTCCTTGTCTGTGTGTGTGTTAAATTTGTCTTCCTCTCTCTTCTAGGAAAACCTGGTTGCGTACTGGTTAAGTGCTATGGCTGCTAACCAAAAGTCAGCAGTTTGAATCCACCAGATGCTCCTTGGAAACTGCGCAGGGCAGTTCTACTCTCTCCTATAGGGTCGCTGTGAGTCAGAATCAGCTTGACAGCAACGGGTTTCTGGTTTCTCTCTTAAAAGAACACTTGTGACTGGATTTAAGACCCACCTGGATAATCTAGCATTATCTCCTCATGTCTTGATCCTTAACTTAATCACATCAGGGAATACCCTTTATCCTTATAGGTAACATTTACAGGTCCCTGTGATTAGGTCTATTAATCAGGCTACTACGATTACTCATATAGGTTTTGGGCATTTCTTTTTGAGTTTATAATGAGATATTTTATCATATTATCAAAAACGATACCTTTCTTCTCGCGTCTTCTAACTGGTTTATGTTTGTAGGTATGAAGCCTACTCTTTTTGTATACTGATACTGCAATGTGTTATTTGCAGTAGCTTTCCAACTGATTCTTTCGTGTTTTCTAGATTTATACTTATATCATCTACACATACAGATTGTTTTACCTCTTTCTTCTGAATTTTCACATCTCCAATTATTTTCCCTTATCTAATTGCATTGGCTAATACCTCCAACATGAAGTTAAATAGTGTTGGAGGTAATTGTTTTTTGTTGTTGTTAGCTACTGTCGAGTCAGCCCGTGCTCATAGCAACCTCATGTGTAGAGTAGAACTACTCCATGGAGTTTTCTTGGCTGTAATCTTTATGGAAGCAGTTTTCCAGGCCTTTCTTGTGTGGAGCCACTGGATGGGTTGAGTTAGCAGCTGATTGCAAACCACTTGCTCCACCCAGGCTCCTATGGAGATATCCTCATCTTGTTCCTGACTTTACCAGAAATGCCTCTAGTGTTTCATACTAACTAAGATCCAAGATATACTTTTTAATGTTCTCCTTAGGAATTGAAATTTATATTTTAAATGAGAAATGTAAGCAGTTATCATTCTCGAGAATAACATATAGTGCTCTGTAGCTTTTAAAGTGATTTCAAATATTTAATTTTTTTGGTTCTGTGAGGTGAAAGACCAGATATAGTGTCTTCATTTTATACTCAGTAAATGTCCAGAGAAATTATGTAATTACTTAAAATCATGCTATTAGAAAGTGACAGAGGTAGGACCAGAATCAAAGATTTTATTTTCAATGCACTAAGCTGTACATTTTGTTCAGTATTTTCCTTTAGGAAAACTCTAGATTCAGGACAATACATTTTTTATAAGTATGAACCTACATTATAAGTTATCTTCCTTTTAAACATGTGACTTTTAATAGTTTACTATATTAAGTGGTTGGTGGTTTTTTCTTTTCTTTAAGGAGTGGAACATTATAGATTTGGCTAAAGTTTCCTTAACTACCAGCTTCAATCCCATTCTTCTCTTCACTTTTCAGAGGCAGCCGCCACATGAGTTTGGTGTGTTACCCTTCTAGTCCGTTTAAAAAAAACCTGCAATTCACACACACACACACACAATTTATGATACTATGTGAGTTTTTAATAAAATTATTACAAGGATAATACCAAGCTCCATCTTATGTTCTGTATCTTCCTTTCTTCATCCGTCATCATCGTATAGATCTTGGAGAGTGCAGGGCTCTTCTAATGTGACATAAAACACAGAATTCCGTTATAACGTCCAGCTCTCCAGACAAGTCTGATGTCTTTCCACTATTACGTTGCCTCACTAAACTGTTCTCATTACAATTTTTTAAAAGAATTTTTTAAAATTTAAAAATAAGCTTTGAATTTTGATTAAACTTCTATCTGATCTTTCTAAGTCATAACAGAACAGTTAGAGAGGAGAAACATGTAGCTATAAAGCAATTCTTGAGTATTTTGTGCTTGCCAAAAATCCAGATAAAAATGCCTCCTGAATAGAAAGTGTGTTATTTTGTTTAGCCTGCAGAGAGATGGTTCAGGTAAGAGTTATTCACGATAGATTTGCAAAAAGACTTCCTTGAATTAAGTTAATTTGAATCCATGATCATGGAAGAAAGTAGTAAGAAAATCAACTCAAAATTAATGTAATCCAAAATCCCAGCACTTAAAATCCTCCTGACTCAGGAGTAGGGGAGTTGAACAGAATTCCAGAATATTTTATTCAGTAACATTTTCTGTTCTCCACATTGGAAACAAGAGACTTCAACCCCTCAGATGCTGCAAAATACCAGTGTAAAGAGAACTGCATTTTGTTGTAAGAGTGAAATTGATGGTTTAGATCAGAAATTGGCAAACTTTTTCTATAAAGGATCAGATGGTGAATATCGTTTGCTTACAGGCCATGTGGTCTCTGTTGCAGCTACTCAATTCTGCTGTAGCAGCCAGGCAATCTCATGTGTTGCAGACGAAACTGCCCTCCATAGGGCTTTTTAAGGCTGTGACCTTTTGGAAGCAGGTCTCCCAGCCTTTCTTATGAGGTGCCTACATAAACAAATGGGCAAGGCTGACTGGGTTCCAATATAATTTTGTTCATAAAATCAGTTGAGCAGGTAGTGGCAAGCAGGCAGTAGTTGGATCTTTGCTAGGTTGGAAGTAGTGGTGTACTGGTAAATATGTAACAACTGGCTTTTGGAAGGAAGGGAGAAGCCCTGATTTATAGCGTTTGCCCATTTACACAGTGTAGATATTCCCACCATGGTAGAATTCAAGCTATCAACTCAATCTCACTGAAAGGTGAACAGAGTTGCACAGTAGCATACCATTATATAGCATTTCTACCAGAGACATAAATAATAAATAGTAAATAGGTAAATAGTAAAATAATGGGAGAAATAAAGTAATAAAAATGATTTTTGTTTTAGATATATTTGATTGAAAATTCATAAATTTCATTTTTAATGATGTCTGTGCTAAACATCTGGCTCAAAAAAATTCCTGAAGATTTAACAGTCGTTTCCAGTGAGCCAGTACAAACCCACTCCAGAGCCCCTGGGTTGGAGGACATAATCAAGAATTTTAGTTGAATAAGTTGCCTGCTGAATCATAGGTTATGTGGGAGAGTAAAAGCAAAATGATATAGAGAATTGTGTTAATATACAGCTTTTGCACTAATCTTGCTCATCTGTTTTAATACAAACCTGAAAAAATAATTTTGCTCAGATAAGTGAGAGTTGACTCTGTGTCAAAGGTGCTTTTTTGCTTAGTTCTTTATCTCAACTTTTAAGTGATAGCACATGAAGTAAATTTAGTCAGTAGATTCTACAAATATGTCACAAATAATAATAAATGCTACTTACTCTTTATGTGATTTTTTTTTTCTTAAGGCATAACTGTGACGCCTGATGAAGAACAAAACTTGAATCATTATGTACAAGTTTTACAGAACTTACTACTAAGTGTTCCCACTAAGGAGGAGCCAGGCCATAAGCTAAAATCAAAGCCTCCAAATAATGTTTATTCCACAGGATCGAAGGTATCAAAATTTAAGGAGATAATTACACATGCAGAAGCTGTAAATGAGAATGATGTTTTAATCAATCCCATCAGTGAAGAAACTACAGCTTTCCCTACTAGCGGCTTCACACTGGAAATAGAAAGGAAAAAACGCACTAAAAGTACAGCCTTCTGGAGGATCAAGCCAAACAATGTTTCTGTTGTTTTACATGCAAAAGAACCTTATATTGAAAAAGACGAAGAGCCAGAAGTGGATACGAAACCAACTAGGACATCAAAGACATTTTCACGTGTGACCGATTTTCCTAGGAGGTCAGCTTTCACCACGCGTATGCCACCGATCGCCACCACGAAGGAAAGCACTGACTTTGGCGAACCCACAGAGCCAGAAGATGTTCCTCAGCTCTCGGGTGCATTTGATGAAGAAAAGCTTGAAGCATCTACATTTGTGAAACAGCCACAGGGTTTGAATAATGATGACATTTTGAAAAAAATTTCAGATATTCATTCCCAGGTGCAACAGGCGCCTCTTCGTGACGACCTCAACAAAGAGTCTAGAGAGGACATTCAGGCCTCCAAAGATCACCTGAGACGAAGCATTGCTCTGGCGGCAGCCGCGGAACATAAACTAACCAAAATGTACGAATCGCAGATCTTGCCGCTGGGACAGACTGGTGATGAAGTCGGTAACCTTGAAACTGTTATTAACATGCTGTACAATTCTAGATCCAAGTTATCTGAATATTTTGATATTAAATATGTTCCACCAGAGATGAGAGAAAAAGCTAGTACAGTGTTCGCCACATTGAAAGAAGTATTATGTGTAGGTCGAGAAGAAACTCAAAGGCTTATTAGGAAGTTAATAAAGAATAATATAAAAATTTTAAACTTACTTGATACTCCATGACTGCGCACTCATTCACAGGAGAGAAATAAGCGTTTTACTGATTTCAAAGATGTAGAAGAATATTTTCTATAGTAGTTTAATATGCTAACATCTTTACCTGTCATGTGTTATGCAAAATTTTCATTTGCACGAAAAATCTAGTAATTTAAAATAAAATTTTGTTCAGTAGATTGTAGTTTTTCTCATTAATTTTAAAGGGTGTGAAGATCTAATTTTTTAACTGTTTAAGCTTTGACTTTACTTGAATAGATTAAATTCACCCGTTTTATAAGAGTTAAGAGACTGCGCACTCTAAAGCCAATTTTAAATAATTGCATAGAAATGTAAAATTTGGGGGAATCTGAGTTTTCTGTCTGAATAGCTTACTTGGGGCCTGTATCAGAACTGCTTTATTTGGCTATAGGCGTGCCTCATTTGAAAGGTGGATGACATATTAAGACACAACCCTGTTCTTTTGTCGTTAAGTGCTTTTGGAATATCAGTGAGGGACTATAACCTCCCTTTTTTATTTATTTATACAGATACACAATGAAGCAAATCTATTATCAAGGAGTACGATTAACATAATTAAGGCTAATTGTGTAATATTATAGTTTTGGTGCAGGTAATTTTGTATTATGATTTGACCAGTTAAAAAAAATATATGCATATACATATATATATTTACACATATATTTAACTCCCCATTCTCCTTTCCCCCCGCACCTAACCCATTGCTGTTGAGTGGATTCCGACTCATAGCAACCCTATAGGACAGAGTAGAACTGCCCCATAGGGTTTCCAAGGACTTGCTGGTGGATTTGAACTGCCAACCTTTGGGCTAGCAGCCGAGCTCTTAACCACTGTGCCACCAGAGCTTTATCTACCCTCCCCCTTCCCCCCCATGAGCCCCCAGTAACCATTAATTTTCTTTTATCTTGATGGATTTGTCTATTCTGGATATTTCATATAAGTGGGATCCTAAATTATTTGTCCTTTTGTGTAACTTACTTCACTTAGCATAGTGTTTTCAGTGTTGATCCATGTGATGGCATGAGTCAGAACTTCATTTCTCTTTGTGGCTGAATGATACTCTGTTGCATGTATACACCACATTTTATTTATCCGTTCATCTATTGTTGTGCACTTGGGTTGTTTCCATCTTTTGGCTTTGTGAATAATGCTGTAGTGAACGTGTGTCTGAGCCGCTGCTTTCAATTATTTTGGGTGTATTTCTAGGAGTAGAATTGCTGAGACATGGTAATTCTGTGTTGGACTTTTTTAGGAACCACCAAACTGTTTTCCGCAGTGGATGCACCACTTTACGTCCCCACCGGCAACGTACGAGTGCTTCAGTTTCTCCACAGCTTTGTCAGCCCTTCTTATTTTCTATTTATTGATCAAAGCCAGCCCAGTGGGTATGAGGTGATACCTCATTGTGGTATTGATTTACATTTCCCTAATGATGAATGACGTTGAGCATCTTTTCATGTGCTTAATGGTCATTTGTGTATCTTCTTTGGAGAAATGTCTGTTCAAATCCTTTGCCCATTTTTAAATTGGGTTGTTAGTCTTTTTGTTGTTGAGTTTTAAGTGTTATTTATGCACTCTGAATATTAAACTCCATATGGTTTCCAAATATTTTCTTCTGTTCTGTAAGTTGAATTTTCACTTTCTTGATAATGTCCCTTCATGTACAAATTTTTAAAATTTTGATGAAGTCCAATCTATCTATTTTTTCTGTTGTTGCTCATGCTTTTGGTATCATATTTAGAATCCATTGCCTAAAAGGTCCTGAAGCTTTACCACTATGCTTTCTTCTAAGAGTTTTATGGTTTTAGCTCTTATATTTAGATCATTGATCCATTTGAATTAATTTTTGTATATGCTGTGAGGTGTAGGCCCAGCTTCATTCTTTTGCATGTGGAAATCCAGTTGTCCCAACACCATTTGTTGAAGAGACTATTCTTTCCCCACTGAATGAATTTGGTACCCTTATCAAAAATTAATTGGCCATAGATGTATGGATTTATTTCTAGATTCTCAATTCTAATCTATTGATCTATATGTTGATCCTTATACCAGTACCACACTGTTATTATTACTGTAGTTTTGCAGTATGTTTTGAAATTGGGAAATGTGAGTCCCACTTTGTTCTTTTTTTTTCAAGATCATTTTTATTTTTCTGGGCCCCTGGCAATTCCATATCAGTTTCAGAATTGGCTTTTCCATCTCTGAAAAAATGGCTGTTAGAATTTTTGTAGGAATTGCTTTGTGTCTGTAGATCATTTTGGATAGAAGCAGTAGAACTGACATCTTAACAATATTAAGTCTTCTGAGCCATCAACATGGGATGTCTTTAATTTGTTTAGAGCTCTTTTAATTCCTTTCAGAAGTGTTTTGTAGTTTTCAGTGACAAGGTCTTTTATCTCTTTGGTTAAATTTATTCCTAGGTATTTTATTCTTTCTGATGCTATTATAAAATAAATGGTTGTCTTAATTTCCTTTTCAGATTGTTCTTTGCTGGTATATAGAAACACAACTGAATTTGTTTATCTTTGGGCTTAGTGATCTTCAAGGTGTAGAATTAAGGTTATTGATTTGAGATTTTTCTTTTTTAATGTAGGTGTTTATAACTATAAATTTCCCTCTGACATTGCCTTTGTTGTATCCCATAAGTTTTGGTATTCTGTACTTTCCTTTTTATTTATGTTTAAGTGTATTCTGATTTCCCTTGTGATTTCTTCTGTGACTCATAGGCTGTTCAATAGTGTGTTATTTAATTTTCACATTGTTGTGAATTTTCCAATTTTCTGTCTGTTACTGATTTCTAGTTTCATTCCATTGTGGTATAAGAAGATACCTTGATTTCAGTCTCTTTGAATTCATTGAGACTTGTTTTTTGACCTAACATATGGTCTATCCTGGAGAATGATCTATACGCACTGAAGAAGAACGTGTATTCCACAGCTGTTGGGTGGGGTATATATGTCTGTTAGGTCTAGTTGGTCTGTAGTGTTGTCAAAGTCCTCCATTTTTATTAATCTTCTGTCTGATTGTTCTAGACAATAGGATATTGAAGTCTCCAGCTGTTAGTGTTGAACTGAATTATTGTTCACTTCTGTCAGTGTTTCATATATTTTGGGGCTCTGTTGTTAAAAAAAAAAAGGTGCATGTATTTATAATTGTTATCTCTTTTTGATGAATTGATGCTTTTATCATTATATATATGTCCTTAATTTCTTTATTAAGTTTTTGACTTAAAGTCTATTTTGTCAGATATTAATATATCCACTTGAGTTCTCTTTTGGTTACCATTTGCTTGGAATATTTTTTCCCCTCCTTTAACTTTCAACTTATTTTTCGATTAGAGAGTTTAACCCACTTACATTTAAAATAATTGCTAATAAGGAAGGGCTTCTGCCATTTTGCTGTTTTCTGTTTGTGTTATATCTTTTTGTTCCTTATTTACTCCATACTGCCATCTTTTTGTTAATTTTTCATATTGAACAATTTTTATTCCTTTCTCCTCCTTTGTGTGTGTATTTTTAAGGTATTTTTGTTGTTACCATGGGGTTTACGCTTAACATCCCAATTTTATGATGATCTAGTTTGAGTTGACACCAACTACAATGGCATACAAAATCTGTTTCTATACTCTTTGTCCCTGCTTATGTTGTGGTTGTCACAGATTGTATCTTTATACATTGTGTATCCAATAACATAAATTTATAATAATTTTTAAAGCATTTATCTTTTAAATCGTGTATGAGTTGGAATTGACTCAACGAAAAAGAGTTTGGTTTGGCTTTTGGTTTTATGATATAAGGGTTACAAACCAAGTATACAATAAAACTGGCTTTTATGTTTGCCCATGAAACTGCCTTTACCAGAGGTCTTTATTTTTTCATGTAGATTTGAATTACTGTCCAGTGTCATTCCAACCTGAAGGACTTCCTTTAGCATTTCTTGTTGTTTTGGGTTGCCATCAAGTTGATTCTGTCTCATAGTGACCCCAAGTGTGCACAGTAGAATTACTGTATAGGATTTTCAAGGCAGTGACCTGTTGGAAACAGATCGCCAGACCTGCCTTCCATTGTGACTCTGGGTGGGTTCTAACTGCCAACCTTTCAGCTAGTAGTCTAGTGCTTAACTATTTGCACCACCCAGGAACTCCTTAGCTTTTTTTGTAGTACGACATGTCTAATGGTAACAAACTCCCTCAGCTTTTGTTTACCTGGGAATGTCTTATTTTTTCTTCATTTTTAAAGGACAGTTTTGCTGGATATAGAATTCTTAGTTGACAGTTTTTTTTTTTTTTTCTTTCAGCCCTTTAAGTATGTCATTCCATGGCCTTTTAGCCTCCATTATTTTTGAGGAGAGTTTGGTGCTTATTTTATTGAGGGTCGCTTGTATGTGATGATTTGTTTCTGTCTTGCTGATTTCAAGATTACTCTTTTTCTCTGGTTTCTGAGAGTTTGGTTATAATGTGTCTCAGTGTGAATCTTTTTGGATTTACCCTACTTGGAGTTCATTGGGATTCTTTGATGTGTAGATTCATGTCTTCTATTAAATTTGGGATGTTTAAGTATGGTCAACTGATTTTTTTTACAAGGGTGCTAAGTTCATTCAGTGGGGGAAAGAAGAGTCTCTTCAATAAATGGTGCTGGGGAAGTTGGATTTCCACGTGCAGAAAATTGAAACAATGCATGCCTTGCACCATACACAAAAACAAATTCAAACTTAAAGCACAGTAAAAATTATTAAGAAAAAAATTCAAAATGGAGTAAGGACCTGAATGTGCAAACTAAAACCATAAAATTCTTAGAATGAAAAGGAGAGGTAACGCTGTCAAGCCTAGCTTTTAACAATGGATTATCTAATATAATAACAAAAGCACAAACAGCAAAAGACAACATAGACAAATGGGGGGCCTCATAAAAATTAAAAACTCTTGTTCGTCAAAAAATTTTGCCAAAAAAGTAAAAAGAAAAACTACTGACTGGGAGAATATCTTTGGAAACCAAATATCCAAAAGGAATCTAATAATCAAAAATATATAAAACTTAACAACTTAACAACAAAAATACAAATAACCCAATCATAAAATGTGCAAAGGACTTGAATAGACATTTCACCAAAGAGGACATTCAGATGGCCACCAAACACATGAAAAGATGCTCGGCATCATTAGCTATCAGAGAGATGCAAATCAAAACCACAATGAGATACCATTTCACTCCTACTAGAATGGCTAAGATTAAAACAAAACCAAAGTAACAAATGTTGGCTAGGATGTGGGAGAATTGGAACCTTTACCCATGGTTGGTGGGAATGCAAAATGGTACAACTCTTGTGGGAAAGAATGTGGCAGTTCCTCAAAGAACTAAAGATAGAACTACCATATGATCCAGCAACTTCACTCCTAGGTATATACCCAAAAGACTTGAAAACAGAGACTTAGAGACTTGTATGCGTGTTCATTGTAGCACTATTCACAATACCTAAAGGTGGAAACAACCTAAATGCCCATCAACAGGTGAGTGGATAAACAAAATGTGGTACATAACATATAATAGAAAACTACTCATCCAATAGGAGAAATGAAGTTTTGATACATGCTACAATATGGATGGAGATGGAAGACATTATGCTAAGTGAAATAAGTAAAAAAAGGACAAATATTATATGACTGCACTTATATAAAAAGATCAGAAAAGGCAAATGTATAGAAACCAAAGTTTATTAATGGTTACCAGGGGTGGGAAGGAGGGGAAAAGGAGGTCTTAATGGTGATAGAAATATCACATTGATTAAGGGTAGGGTTGCCCAGTCAATTATTGTAATTGCTGTCAGTAAGTTGCATACCCGTAAAAAGTTGAATTCGCAAAAGTTGTGTGATAGATTATTTACAACAATGACCGAAAAAAAGAAAGAGTGACTATTGAAACTGCTTATGTACAACCACAAACCTTATAGGATTTGGTTTGGAGGTTTAGGGTCATGGTTTCATAGGGCATCCCAGTTAATTGGCCTAACAGCATGTTTAATACTTACGTTCTACCTAGTAGTTCATTGTGTAGTGCCTGGGGTCTTAAAAGCTTGCAGATGGCCACCCAAAGCCTGACACTTGGTCTCTATTCGTCTGGAGCAACAGAGAAAGAAGAGTCAGGAATAGAAGGAGGATATGGAATGTGTGGCTAATTGCCTTCATGAACGACTGCCTCCTTTGCCATGAGACCAGAACTGGATAGTGCCTGGCTATTCTTCTATAGAAGAATCCTGATCAAAAGGGGAAAATGCAGAAAAGAATTCCAAATTTTCACGGAATCCAGACTTCCTGGAACCATGACGGTTGGATGAACCCCTGAAACTATTGCTCGGAGATAATCTTTAACCTTAAACCAAAAATATCTCCGAAGTCTTCTTAAAAAAGCAAACAATAATTTAGCTTAACTAGTAAAAAATGTCTGCCTTGAACATCATGCCCTTTTAAGAACTATATACCGTATTTTTACACATAGAACACACGTCTTCTGTATTTGCTTGCCAGCTGCGTCCTGCCTCTGCAAGGTATTTTTGTAAGCATGCTATGCTAATGTTTTTTTTTAGAGCAACATATGGAAGAGAATTGGCATGATGGCACTTATGAGAGCACCTTTTAGGGGGAGGGCATGGCTGACAAACAAACTCAGAAGGCATGCATTATTTGCATAAAAATATGGTGTATGGGATCAAAGTGACAACAGCAATTTGAAAGAGTAGATAGGAACCTTAGGGGGCAGTGAATTTATGTTAATGGGGGAGGAACAACTTAGAAAAGGAAGGGGAGAATGGTTGCACAACTCAAAGAATGTTATCAGTGTCACTAAATGGTATATGTAGAAACTGTTTAATTGATGTATGTTTTGTTGTATATATTCTCAACAACAACAAAATAAATAAAATAAAAATGGGGAGACGTTTAAGCCATTATATCTTCAAATATTCTTTATGTCTCCTCTCCCCTTCTTCTTGGACTCTTATAATGCATATGTTGGTACACTTGATGGTGGCCCAGAAGTCCCTTATTCTCTGTTCACTTTTCTTCATTCTTTTCGCTCCTCAGCCTCAAAAGTTTCAGTTGTCTTGCATTCAAGATCACTGATTCTTTCTTCTGCTAGCCCAATTCTGCTGCTGAACCCCGCCAATGAATTTTGCATTTCAGTTATTGTACTTTTCAGCTTCAGAGTTTCTGTTTGGTCCTTTTTAATATAATTTATATCTCTTTATTTGATACTCTCATTTTATTCATGCATGATTTTCCTGATTGCCTTTAGTTCTTTGTCCGTGTATGCCTGTATCTCGGAGCATATTTAATACTGTTGTTTTATTGAAATCTTTGTTTAGTAAGTTCATTATCTGGGTTTCTTCAGGGACAGTTTCTGTCACTTTCTTTTGTTTTTGTTTTCAATGTGCTGTCCTTTTTCTTTGTATGCCCTTGTTTTTAGTTGAAAACTGGACATGTAAATATTTTAATGCGAAGGCTATTATTACCATCTCGCATTCCTGTGGTACATTTGTTAGAATTGATGAACCAATATTGACACATCATTATTAACTGGTGTGCATAGTTTACATTAGGGTTCGTTCTTTGTGTTGTACAGTCCTGTGAGTTCTGACAAATGCGTAAAGTCATGTGTCTACCACTGTAGTATCATACAGAATAGTTTCACTACCCAAAAACGCCCTGTTTTCCCACTTTTTTGTTACTCCTTCCTTCTCTACATCCTCTGGCCATCACCGAACTTTTCTCTATCTCTGCAGTTTTGCCTTTTCCAGAATGTCATACAGTTGGTATCATGCAGCATGTAGCTTTTTCAAACTGGCTCCTTCGCTTAAACAGTTGCCAGTGAGTCAACTCTGACTCATGGCAACCCCATGTGTATCAGAGTAGAACTGTACTCCATAGTGTTTTCACTGTGTGATCTTCCAGAAGTAGATCACCAGACCTTTCTTCCAAGGCACCTCTGGGTGGGCTCAAACCTCCACCGTTTAAGTTAGTAGCCAGGCATGTTAACTGTTTACTCAGGGACTCTGGCTCCTTCATATAGTGGTGTGTGTTTAGGGTTCCTCCATGTATTTTTGTGGCTTGATAGTTCATTTATTTTTATCACTGAGTAATATTCCAATATTTCACCCATTAAAGGACATCTTGGTTGCTTCCAGTTGTTGGAAATTAAGAATAAAACTGCTGTAAACATTTGTGTGCACATTTTTATGTGTACATGCATTTTCATCTCATTTGGATAAATACCTAGGAGTGCAATTGTTGGACCAAATGGTAAGCCTATGTTTAGCTTTGTAAGAAACTCCCAGGTTGTTTTCCAAAGTGGCCATACCATTTTGTACTCCTGCCAGCAGTGAATGAGAGTTTTAGTTGCTTCACATTCTTGCCAGCATTTGGTGCTTTGGATTTTAGCCATTTTAATAGGTATGTAGTAGTATCATATTGTTGTTTTGATTTGCACTTATCTAATTTTTTTTTAATGCACTGGGTGGGGTGGAGAATGACACATGATGTTGAGGTCTTTTCATATGCTTATTTACCATCTGTCTTAGTTATCTAGTGCTGCTATAACAGAAATGGGTGGCTTTCAAAAACATAAATTTATTTTCTCACAGTTTAGAAGGCTAGAAATCCAAATTCAGGGTGCCAGCTCTAGGGGAGGCTTTTTTCTCTGTCAGCTCGGAGGAAGGTCCTTGACTTTTTGAGCTTCTGCTCCTGGGTGATCTGCATGTGGCTTGGCATTTCTCTTCCCCTATCTCTGCCTCTAGCTTGCAGTTTTTAAATCTCTTTTACATCTCAAAAGAGATTGACTCAAGATATACCCTACACTAACCCTGCCTCGTTACCATAATAAAGACAACCCATTCCCAAATGTTATTATAACCACAGACATAGATGTTAGGATTTGCAACACATATTTTGGAGGAATATAATTCAATCCATAACATCCCACCATTCGCCCCCCCCAAATTCATGTCCTTGCCACATTCAAAACATATTCACTCCATTACATCATCCCAAAAGTCTTAAATCAACTCCGAGTCCAAAATTTGATCTTCTAAATCATCTAGATCAAATATGGGTGAGACTTCAGGTGTATTCCATCCTGAGGCAAAATTCCTCTTCCCATTACAAATGGGAAAACTAAAAAAAAAGAAGGGATAACAGGCACCAAGCAAGTCCAAAACTCAGCAGAACAATTTACATTAGCTCTGAAAGTTTGAAAATAATTCTCTGTTTGTGGGGACAATCCAAGCAATGGCCCTACCCTCCAGACTCTGGGTGTTGGCCATGCCCTTTGGATTCTGGGTAGAGGACCCTTAACCCTGGGCTTCAGCTCTGCTTTCCAGGCCCACTGGGACAGCAACTCTGCTCTCTCAGCTTTGGGTGGCCCCATTCTTCAAGTCCATCTGAGTGATGACCCCACCCTAGTGGCTCCAGCAGGCCCCATTCTTCTGCCCTTTGGGCATTGCAGCCCCTTCCCCTCAGTTTCGGGAAGTGGCCCCATCCCCCTGGCAGTCCTTAACAGTGGTCCCACAGTTTGGAACTAAGTTGGCAAAGTTCTGATTCTTTGAAAACTGTGAGTCTGTGGCCCCACTCTTTGAAACCAAAATGGCTCTGCTTCCCATGCTTCTTTCAACAGTTCTGATGATTTCCAAAATCTTCCAGGGGTGGTCCTTTCCTTGGAGGACAACAGATGTAGTTCCTTTGGCCTGTTTACTTCCTGTAGAATTTCAAGAGACAAACAGTATTCTTTCCTTTTGTTCTTTCTCTGATCCCTTCAGTCTAAGCAGATGGGTTTTCTGCTGTGGCAGTTAGTTAGATCCATCAGCCACAGCCTAATCTCTTTAACAAAACATTGTGTATCCATGTCCCTGGTGAAAATTCTAGGATGCATGTCCTTAGTTTGTACGACAGAATTTTCCCAATCTTTAAGTTTTGTTTTCATTTTGCACAGTTCATTTTTAAGTCCATGTCTTTTCTCTTGCATTTTACTATAAGTGGTAAGGAGAAACCACACCATCCCTTTAAACCTTGGTTAGAAATCTCCTCAGCTAAATACACAAGTTCTACCCTCCACCAAAGACTCGAACATAATTCAGATAAGTTCTTTGCCACTGCATAAAAAGCATCACTGTTCCTCCAGTGTCCAACCACATGTTCGTCATTTTCCTTTAAAGCCTCATCAGAAGCACATTTAATGTCCACATTTCTAGCAACGTCCTGTGGCTGGTACCATATGTGTTCTCTAAAATGACAGGGACTTTCTCTATGGCTCTCTTCACTTCCTTCTGAGCCCTCACCAGAATTACTTTTGATGTCGGTAATTGCACTAACAATCTCTTCAAGGCAATTTTGACTTTTACTGTTGTTGTTGTTAGGCTGCTGTTAGGTGCCATCAAGCTGGTCCAACTCACAGCGACCCTGTGTACAACAGAACAAGACACTGCCCAAACCTGCACCACCCTCACCATCCTTGTTATGCTGGACCCCATTGTTGCAGCCACTGTGTCAATCCATCTCATTGAGGGTCTTGCTCTTTTTCCCTGACTGTCTACTTTACCAAGCAGTATGTGTCGCTCTCCAGGGACTGATCCCTCCTGATAACATGTCCAAAGTATTGAGATGAAGTCTCATTATTCTTGCTTCTAAGGAGCATTCTGGCTGTACCTCTTCCAAGACAGATTTGTTCATGCTTCTGGAAGTCCGTGGTGTATTCAGTACTCTTCATCAACACCGTAATTCAAAGGCATCAATACTTCAGTCTTCCTTATTCATTGTCTAGCTTCGCATGTATATGAGGCAACTGAAAATACCATGGCTTGGGTCAGACACACCTTAATGTTTAAAGTGATATCCTTGCTTTTTAACACTTGAAAGAGGTATTTTGCAGCAGATTTACTCAATGCAATGTTGATTTCTTGACTTCTGTTTCCATGAGCATTGATTGTGGATCCTAGTAAAATAAAATCTTGACAACTTCAATATTTTCTCCATTTATCATGATGTTGCTTATTGGTTCAGTTGTGAAGATTTCTGTTTCCTTTATGTTGAGAGGCAATCCATACTGACGGCTGTAATCTTCAATCTTCATCAGTAAGTGCTTCAAGTCCTCTTCACTTTCAGCAAGCAAGTTTGTGTCATCTATGTATTGCAGGTTGTTAATGAGCCTTCCTTCAATCCTGATGCCTGGTTCTTCCTTATACAGTCCAGCTTCTCAGATTATTGCTCAGCATACAGATTGAATAGGTATGGTGAAAGCATACAACCCTGATGCACACCTTTCCTGACTTTAAACCATGCAGTATCCCTTTGTTCTGTATGAACAACTGCCTCTTGATCTATGTGCAGGTACCTCACGAGCACAATTAAGTGTTCTGGAATTCCCATTCTTCGCAATAGTGTCCATAATTTGTTATGATCCACACAGTCGAATGCCTTTGCACAGTTAATAAAACACAGGTAAACATCTTTCTAGTATTCTCTATTTTTAGCCAGGATCCATCTGACATCAGCAATGATATTCCTTGTTCCACATCGTCTTCTGAATCTGGCTTGAATTCCTGGCAGTTCTCTGTCAATGTACTGCTGCAACCGCTTTTGAACTGCTTTTACTACTACTAGGCACCAAAAACTCTTTTGGCCTCTACCCATTACCTAATTCCTTAAGCTTCTGCTCCTGTGTGATGTTCATGGGGCTTAATATCTCTTTTCCCCCATCTCTGCTTCCAGCTTTCATTTTTGAAGTCTGTTTTACATCTCAAAGGAGATCGATGCAAGATACACCGTACATTAATCCTGTCTCTTTAACATAACAAAGACAACCCATTCCCAGATGGTATTATAACCACAAAAAAAATTATAACCACAGGCATACCCAAAAAAACCACAGGCAGAGATGTTAGTATTTACAGTACATATTTTGGGGGGACATAATTCAGTCACTAACACCATCTGTATATCTTCTTTGGTCAAGTGTGTGTTCAGATCTTTTGCCCATTTTGTAATTGTGTTGTTTGTTTTCTTATTGTTGAGTTTTAAGGGTTCTTTGTGTTACATATATGTTTTGCAAATATTTTCTCCCAGCCTGTGGCTTGTCTTTTCTTTCTCTTGACAATGTCTTTAGCAGAGCAGAAGTTTTTACTTTTAAGGAAGTACAGCTTAAAAGTTTTTTCTTTTATGGATCGTGCTTTTGGTGTTGTATCTAAAAAGTCATCACCAAATCCAAGGTCACCTAGACTTTCTCCTATGTTATTTTGTAGGAGTTGTCTGATTTTGCTTCTTACATTTAGGTTTATCAACTATTTTGATTTAATTTTTTCTGAGAGGTGTAAGACCTGTGTCTAGATTCTTTTTTGGCATGTGGATGTCAAGTTGTTCCAGCACAATTTATTAAAGGACTATCCATTCTTCATTGAATTGCCTTTCTTCTTTTGTCAATATCATTGTCTTGATCACTGTAGTTTTATAGTAAGTCTTGAAGTCAGGCGGTGTCAATCCTCCAGCTCTGTTCTTCAATATTATGTTGGCTATTCTGGTTCTTTTGCCTTTCCATAAAAACTTTAGATTCAGTTTGTCAATGTTCACAAAATAACTTGCTCAAATTTTCTTTGGGATTATGGTGAATCTATAGAATCAAGTTGGGAAGTCTGTACATCTCAATTGTAGTAATTTTGCTATCCATGAACAGGGTGTATCGGTCCATTTATTTAGATCTTTGATTTCTTTCATCAGAATTTTGTAGTTTTCCTTATATACTGTACATACTTTGTTAGATTTATACCTAAGTATTTCATTTGTTGCTGTTGTTAATACAAATGGTGTTGTGTTTTTAGTTTCATATTCCAATTATGCATTGCATGTTATATAAGAGAACAATTGACTTTTGTATATTAACCTTGTATCCTCCAACCTTGCTATAATCACTTATTAGTTCCAGGAGCCTTTTTGTTGTTGTTGATTCTTTGGGATTTTCTACTTAGACAATCATGTTA
Source organism: Loxodonta africana (assembly GCF_030014295.1). NCBI lineage: Eukaryota > Metazoa > Chordata > Mammalia > Proboscidea > Elephantidae > Loxodonta > Loxodonta africana. Next base: position 46,902,891 of record NC_087354.1, on the reverse strand, counting down.
TCTGTGAACGAAGACAGTTGTAGTTCTTCCTTCCAAATCTGTGAATAGGAGTGAGTGATGTGAGGGGAAAGGGGACATCCTTGTCTTGTTCTCAGTATTAGTGGAAAGCATCTAGTCTCTCAACATTAAGTATTATGTGAGCTGTAGGTTTTTGTAGATTCTTTATCAAGTTGAACAAGTTTCCCTCTATTCCTAGTTTGCTGAGAGTTTTTATCATGAATGGATGTTGGATATCATCAAATGCTTTTTCTGCATCTATTAACATGATCATATGATATTTCGTCTTTAGCCTTTTGATATAATGAATTGTTCTTGTTGTCAGGTGCTGTCGAGTCAGTTCCGACTCATAGTGACCCCATGTACAATAGAAGAAACATTGCCTGGTCCTGCGCCATCCTCACAATTGTTATGCTTGAGCCCATTGTTGCACCCACTGTGTCAATCCATCTCGTTGAGGGTCTTCCTCTTTTTCACTGACCCTCTACTTTACCAAGCATTATGCGTCTTTCTCCAGGGACTGATCCCTCCTGATAACATGTCCAAAGTACGTCTCAAGGAACATTCTGGCTGTTATTCCAAGATACACTTGTTCATTCTTCTGGCGGTCCATGGTGTATTCAATATTCTTTGCCAACACTCTAATTCAGTGGTGTCACTTCTTCTTTGGTCTTCCTTATTCATTGTCCAGGTTTCACATGCATATGAGGCAATTGAAAATATCACAGCTTGGGTCAGGCATACCTTAGTCCTCAGAGTGACATCTTTGCGTTTTAACACGTTAAAGAGGTCTTTTGCAGCAGATTTGCCTGATGCAACATGTTGTTGGATTTCTTGACTTCTGCTTCCATAGACTTTGATTATGGATCCAAGTAAAATGAAATCCTTGACAACTTCAATATTTTCTCTGTTTTTCATGATGTTGCTTATTGTTCCAGTTGTGAGGATTTTTGTTTCCTCTGTGTTGGGTGCAATCCATAGTGAAGGCCGTAGTCTTTAATTTTCATCAGTAAGTACTTCAAGTCCTCTTCACTGTCAGCAAGCGAGGTTGTGTCTCCTGCATGTTACAGGTTGTTAAGGAGTCTTCCTCCAATTCTAATGCCCCATTCTTCTTCATATAGCCCGATTTCTTAGGTTATTTGCTCAGTATACAGATTGGATAAGTGTGTGAAAGGATACAACCCTGACGCACTCTTTTCTACACTATCCCCTTGGTCTGTTTGAATGACTGCCTCTTGGTCTATGTGGAGGTACCTCATGAGCACACTTAAGTGTTCTGGAATTCCCGTTCTTTGCAATATTGTCCGTAATTTGTTATGATCCACACAGTCGAATGCCTTTGCATAGTCAATAAAACATAGATGAACATCTTTGTCTTAGTTACCTAGTGCTGCTATAAGAGAAATACTATAAGTGGATGACTTTAACAGAGACATTTATTTTTTCACAGTCTAGTAGGCTACAAGTCCAAATTCAGGGCATCTGCTCCAGGGAAAGGCTTTCTCTCTCTGTCAGCTCTGGAGGAAGGTCCTCGTCATCAACCTTTATCTGGTCGAGGAACTTCTCAGGTGCAGGGACCCTCTGTCCAAAGGACATGCTCTGCTCCCAGCACTGCTTTCTTGGTGGTATGCGGTCCCCCTTACCTGCTCGCTTCCCTTTCCTTTTTATCCCCCCAGGGAAATTCCCTTTACATTGGATCAGGGATGTGACCTGGGTAAGGATGTTACATCCCACCCTTATCCTCTTTAACATAAAATTACAATCACAAAAGGGAGAACAACCACACAATACTGGGAGTCATGGCCTAACCAAGTCGACACATTTTTGGGGGACACATTTCAATCCGTGTCACTCCCTCTCATGCATTATAACATTGCTGACATACATTTCATTCATCCATAAGCTATAATTCACTATATATTTGCTATTATTACTTAAACAAACTCTTATTTATTGGAATAGTTAAGAATAAGAAAAAGAAAAGATTTTATTTTACCTTCTAGTGCTATTGTAACAAGATACCACAAGTGGATGGCTTTAAAGAACAGGAATTTATTGTCTTAACAATTTTGGAGGCTATGAGACTTGAGTTCTGGGCATCGGCAGGGGTATACTCTCTGACTAGAAGTCCAAATCAGGGTGTTGGTTGTAGGGGAAGTTTCTTTTCGGATTCTGGCATCCCTGGACATATCTTGGCATTTCCTGGCTTGTAGATGGATCCTCATGTGATCTCTTCCCCTACGTGTGTCTCTCTGTGTCTGTACTCCCCTTTATTAGGTATCACTCAGAAAGGATAAGGTTTAGGATCCACCCTACTCTGGTATGTGACCTCATTACTATAGCAAAAGAGAAACTGTGTTTCTAAACAGGGTTACATTCACTGAGACAAGGGTTAGGACTTCCACACATGTCTATTTTGGGGGACAACTTAATTTATTCCTTCTTGGGTACTTTTTCTTTCTTTATGTAGATTCATGTTTCTGACCTACATTATTCTCCTTCTCTCTGAAGAACTTGCTTTAACCTGTTCCAAGGCAGGTCTAAAAAAAATACTTATTGACATCGAGTCGATTCTGACTCATAGCAACCCAACAGGACAGAGTAGAGCTGCCCCATAGGGTTTCCTAGGCGTAATCTTTAGGGAAGCAGACTGCCACATCTATCTCCCACAGAGTGGCTTGTGGGTTCGGACCACCAACCTTTAGGTTATCAGCTGGGTACTTTAACCATAGCACCACCAGGGCTCCCAAGGTAGGTTTAAAACCAAACCAAACCAAACTCGTTGCCATCTAGTTAATTCCGACACATGGGGACCCTCTAGGACGGAGAAGAACTGCCCCGTAGGGTTTCCAAGGAGCGGCTGGTGTATTCGACTGCCAAACTTTAGGTTAACAGCCATAGCTTGCCATAGTTCTTAATGACTGTGCCACCAGAGCTCCAAGGTAGGTCTAAACCAAAAAAACCATTGCTGTCGAGTCGATTCTGACTCATAGCGACCCCATAGGACAAAGTAGAACTGTCCTATAGAATTTCTAAGGAGAGCCTGGTAGATTTGAACTGCCAGTCTTTTGGGTAGCAGCCGTAGCTCTTAACCACCACCGCACCACCAGGGTTTCCAACGTAGGTCTAGTGGTGATAAATTTCCTCAATTTCTGTTTGTCTGAAAAAGTCTTTACTTCTCCTTTACTTTGAAGAATAATTCCACTGGGCACAGAATTCTAGATTGTGATTTTTTATTTTATTTTAAAATTTTAAATACTTCACTCTCCTCTCTCCTTACTTGCATGGTTTCTGAATAGAAGTCCAATGTATTTCTTAACCTTGTTCTTTTATAAGTAAGGTGGTTTGTCACCCGCCCCCCTCTCCCATGACTTCTTTCAAGGTTTTTTTGCTCTGTTCTTGATGTTCTGAAGTTTGAATATAAAATGCCCAGGTGTAGATTTTTCGGTATCATCCTGCTTGGTATTCTCTGAGCTTCTTAAATTTGTGGTTTGTTGTCTGTCAACAATTTGGGAAAATCCCAGCCACTGTTACTTCAAATATCTCTTCTGTTCCTGTCTCTTTTTTGTCTTCTTTTGGTATTCCGATTACCACTTTTTATAATTTTTCTACAGTTTCTGGACATTTAGTTCCTTTTTTTTTTTTTTTTTAAGTCTTTTTTCTCCTTGCTTTTCAGTTTAGGAAGTTTCTATTGACATATCTGCAGGATCATTGAGTCTTCCTTCAGCTGTGTTCTGTCTAGTGATGAGCCCATCAAAGGCATTCTTCATTTCTATTACATTGTTTTTTATTTCTCCCATTTCCTTTCGAGGATTTCTTAGAGTTCCCATCCCTCTGCTTACATTACCCATCTGTTCTTACATGTTGTCCACTTTTTCCACTAAACTCATTGCTGTCCAGTCAATTCTGACTCATAGTGGCCCTGTTGGACAGAGTAGAACTGCCTTAGGGTTTCTAAGAAGCAGCTGGTAGATTCCAGGTGCTGACCTTTTGATTAGCAGCTGAATGCTTAACCATTGCGCCACCAGGGCTCCTTTTTTACCCCATTAGTACCTTTATAATATTAATCAGTTTTTTTGTAATTGCTGATCTGATAATTCTAATATCTCTACCATATCTGAATCTGTTTCTGATATTCACTCTATCTCTTTGGACTGTGAGTTTTGCCTTTTGGAGTGCTTTGTAATTAAGTTTTGTTGAAATCCTGACATAATGTATTGGCTAAAAGAAAGTGATGTATTTTTCCATTGTAACCCGCTTATAAGTCGTCTTTGATGTTAATATGGTGGTAAGGTGTAGGCAGAGGAGAAATATTCCATAATCCTATGATTATGTCTCCATTTTTTATTGAGCATGTTCCCTTGGGTTGTAACCTTCATAAGTGCTTCTCTGCTTTTTCTTCTTCTTCTTTTTTTTTTTTTCTACCTTTTAGGTAAAAGAAGAAGGCTACAGGGAGCTGGAGTTTGGTATTTTCTTTCCCCCATGTCCAAGGCTAGAGGGGGTTGGAGTTACGTATTTCACTTCCTGCTTGATGGCTCCCATTGCCGTCAAGTCAATTCCAACTTATAGCAACCCGATAGGACAGGATAGAGCTGCCCAAGAAGTGGCTGGTGAATTTGAGCTGCTGACCTTTTGGTTAGCAGGCAAACGCTTAAGCACTGTGCCACCAGGGCCCCCCCTCGATGGTTATGCCCTGATAAAACTCATGTTGCTTAGGCTCTGACGATGTAATTTCCCTTCAAGGCAGGCACAACTACTTCTGTGAAGGAAGGCTTGATTGAAGATGAGAGAAAGCAGAAATGAAAGTGAAGTTGTAGTCAGGGACCGGATTTTGAAGTGCTTTATAAATTGTGATTCGTAGTTCGTAACTTATCATAAGGGCAATGAGAATATTTTGAAAGATTTTAAGCATATTTTGCAAGTCACTCTGACAGGCTGCAGTGTAGGTAAAGGATAGGAGGGAGCAACCCTGGGAGTAGAGGCTAGTTAGGAGACTGCTATAGGAATCTGGTGAAAGCAATGATGTCGTGGACTTGGATGGCAATAGAGGAGATGAAAATAAGAGGTTGAATTTCAGAGGTATTTAGGAATTAAGCATCAATAGAACTTAGTAATTGATTAGACATTGAATATAAAGAAAGGAGAGGAGTCAGGAATGACTTGTACGTTTCTAACTTTAGCCACTGGGTAGATAGTGGTATACCGTATTTTTTTAAATAGAATTTATCACAATTATAATTTTATAGTTATTTGTATAGTTGTTTAATGTTTGTCTCCCCTCTCTAGACCGTAAGCTTATAACAGCAGGGGCCATGGGAGTTTTTTCCACTGTTGTAATTGCAGCACCTAGTGCAATGTCTGACCTGTAATTACACACTCAACGAGTATTAATACATTACAGTTCACTTCAGAAAAGAAGTGTGTTTCTGGGGAAGATGATTTTAGAAATGTAATTTTTGGATATGTTAAGTTTGAGGTGCCTATTAGACATGTCCTAGTTGGTTATTTTGGTCTGGAGCTTAAGAAATAGTTTTAGGGATAAGGATTTGGGAGTTATCTGAATATAAATGGCAATTTAAGCCATTGAAGTTGAGAGATTCTCCATCGAGGGTGTACTGAGAAGAGAGAAGGCCTAGAACTAAGACTTAAAGAACTCTAACTTAAAGAGACAATTAAGGAAATGGAGCTCCCAAAGCAACTGGGTAAAAATAGAGAAATAGGAGGAACACCAGGAAAATTGTAGTTAAGAGGAAGGAGGTGACACTGCTTTAAATGAGAAGTCAAACAAGATAAAGACATAAAAGTTCCCATTGAATTAATACAAAAGCAGTTTTGGTAGAGATGTTGGTGAGTAAGCCATACTGAAGAATAAATTGAGGTAAGAAAATGTAGACAAGTCTTGAAATATTCATCTGACTAGAATGAGGGAAAAAGGTGATAGCTGTAAAGTAAAACCCAGGGAAAATATTACTTCATTTGTTATTTTCAGGTAGGCGAGACTCAGCCATGTTTAGGAGCTGATGAGAAGGAGCCAGTAGAAATGGAGAAGTTCAAGACGGAGTGGGAGTGGGTCAGTGGAGCAAAGGGTATCTAGAGGACTTTTACTTTACATGGGAAGAGTGACATCTCATTTATTGTAATAGAAAGGAAAAAAGGAAGGATGGATTCAGATACAGGTAAGCTTGTAGGAATGATAGCAAAAAATTGAGGGGATTCTAGACTGGCTTTTAATTTTTTCTTTCAGTGAAGTAGAGGTTGAAGATATCTTTAAAGAGTGAGTGAGTTAGCAAGTTTAAATGGCATAGGATGTGTGAATGGCCTAGTACATGCATGTTTGATACATGGTAGATTTATGTTACTTACAGCTTTAGAGAGAAGCCCTGGTGGTGCAGTGGTTAAGTGCTCAGCTGCTAACCCAAAGGGCAGTGGTTCAAACCCAAACGGCCCTCGGTGGGAGAAAGATGTGACAGTCTACTTCCAAAACGATTACAGCCTTAGGAACCCTATGGGGCAGTTCTGCTCCGTCCTGTAGGATTGCTATGAGTCAGAATAGGTTCGATAGCACATAACAGAAACTTAGCTTTAGAAAGGTTTTGTATGATTATATATACATGGGTTTGCTATGAGTTGGAAACAACTAGACAACAACTAACAAGAACAACAACAACAAATACAGGATCAGTGCATTATAATTTGAGAACGTTTAAAATATCTCCTCCATAGTTTGCCAAGGTGCTTGAAACTCCACTAAGGGAAATAATTTACTTTGGGCGAAAGTATTGAACGTTTTGTATGTTCACATTTTAGTGGTATATCTTATTTTAATCTGAAGCCAACTTCTACTTGATTTCAGTTGTTGTTAGTTCTTTCTCCTATCCCTTTTGATACTTTCCTGCAGATTCAGCATTCATACAGTCCCTAGGACCAGTCCTGACTCTAAGCAGGAAGAATATAAGATGCACCAACCCAACATTTTTGGAATAGGTATCAGTAGTTACCCTGACTACCGGACCAGCTTTGACCTTGTGCTCTAGTTCTGAGACCCATATTTCTTCCTTATTCCTGAGACTTTGTCCCCACCTCATTCCCCTGTTTTAATAACCGGGTCCTTGTGCTTGAATTTCTGATTTAGTGAATGCGACTCCCTTTGCACTTCTCTAGTCCAACCCCTGTTCAGGGACTAGAATTCTGTCTGATCCTAGCTCAGTGGGTTGGCCCTGACTAACAGGCCTATCTGCTGCTTTCTGCCTCTGTGTGTATTCTCTCCTTTTACATCAATATTCTCGAACAGTGATCCTCAAACTATCAGCATGAACACCCCGTGAGAACTTGTTAGAAATGCACATTATTGGTTCCCACTCTCAGAGTTTCTGATTCAGTAGTTCTGGGGATGGGATACAGCAAGCTGCATTTTAATGAGCCCTCCAGGTGATTCTGATGCACCCTAAAATTTTAGGATCACTACACCACAGGCACCTGCTGCTTTCTAGAGCCTCCAATTATATGGCATTAAACCACTCAGATGCACAGCTATTTTCTGCTTTCTCATCCACTTGCTCTGTCTGGCAGACTTCATCTTCAGTGTGTAGTTGTATCCGCCCCTCAGTGCCCACCACATCTTTGTGAGTTGAGTCTAGTCTTTGACCCTCCCTATGTAGAATTAGAAAAGCTATAATATGTAGTCAGAGGTTTGGTAGACAAAAATGTATACATATCTTAATTCTACCCAAAGAGTAAAATCACAAATTAACATGTATATATTCCATTAGATTAATAATCCATTAAGTGTTTGTTTCTTTATGGAACTGCATTAATAGGCAGTTATTGGTCAGTGCCCTGATTATGCTTTGCGCTAAACACTAGGGATAAAAAAATGATAATTTCTGAGTCAAACACAGTGAAATACAATGAAATACACTCTGTAGAAAAAAATACAATAATGAGATCCAATTTTACACAGTGCAAGTTTGTTTTCTATAAACTAAGCCTTATATAATTTAACAGTAAATGCTCTAAAATATACATCAGTAAAACTAAAGAATTTAGATTTCCTTAATCAGATAACAGATGGAGTTAGAAGTATGTGTAAAATTAAGAGCAAATGGGTTTTATCTTTGGTCATGTCCTACTAAAACTTTTTTTTTTAACCATGCCTTGGCTAAAGATGTGAAAGACATCAATTTTATAGGTTTCAAAGCCTAGAGGGGGTAGTTAATATATTGAGCAACAGAGCCAGAATTCAGAATGGTTTTAACTGGCAAGACTAAGGGACTGAAATAAAAATAGAATTTTGATTGAATTAAATGTAAAGATCATGGAACTCACACAAAAGGGCAGAGATCTTACCTCAAAGAATTTTATGGGAATGAATTCTGGAGCTTGAATTAGCTAAAATACAAGCCAGCTTCTAGGAAAACAGATGGGATCTAGACTAACTTATAAATAAAGGAGAAACGTTATCCAAATAACTTTTCCTAAGCGAAAGATGAAAAGAGATTCCTTTATTAGCATCTTTTTAATAAAAATTGTGGAATTTAAAATGACTTCAGTTTTGTTTTTCTTACTATATGAATAATGCCTGTTAATTATTGGAAGTTTAAAATGTAAATAAGCAAAGAAAATAAAAACCAGCAGGATTGTTTCAGAATCACTCACATGGGATACATAATTCATATTTCTTATAGGGTTATATATAAACACAATTGTCCTGGGTGAATAAAGTAGATGAAATAAGTAGAAATCTTAAAATTTTGGAAAAAACTTAAAAACCTCCCACGACTCCACTCTTACCTTGGTAGCATCATTGAATGACTTCTATCAGAGAACGCTAATGAGCTGTACACGTCTCACTTATTGACCTATACACATTTTGACCTATAAAAAAAATTGTATAGGCTGACAATCATATAATTTCCGGTATCCTAGTAGTATGTAATTCACTTATTGGCAATGATTATGGATGTGTCTCAACACCAGGGCTATGTGTTGAATTTTTAAGTAATTATTAAAATTACTCCTTTATTTGTCAAATTCTTAATTCTACAAAAATAGTAATATTTCACAATCAGATTGGATGGAAAGAAAAGATACTGACACATGTATTTGAATGGATACCAAATTAAAGTAATATTTAGTAACATACCTATTTTTGATTATATTAGTTCTTAATGTTAAAAAGTCCAAAATATTTATTCTTCTGTATTGGAATTATATGCATTCAAAGATTTTAAAATATTTTGTAACTATCAATGATCAATACTCTCTTTAAGGTAGATAGATTAAAATCAAAGTTTCAGAGAATATGAAAACTGAAAGGAAGTTTAGAAATGATCTAATCCAACCCTTTATTTTGTGGTTGAGAAAAATTTAGGTTCAAGGAATTAAAATGATTTGCCCAAGTCACAATTCTAAGTGATGGTAGAGATGAGAGAGTAGTCTAGAGAGCTTGTCTTCTGCTCCCCAGGCTTGTTGTTGCTGTTAGGTGCCAGCAAGTCAGTCCGACTCATAGTGACCCTATGCACCACAGAACGAAACACTGCCGGTTCCTGCCCCATGCCCACAATCATTGCTATGCTTGAGCCCATTGTTGCAGCCACTGTGTGAATCCATCTTGCGGAGGGTCTTCCTCTTTTTCGTTGACCCTGTACTTTACTAAGCATGGTGTTCTTCACTGGGGACTGATCTCTCCTGACAACATGTCCAAAGTATTTAAGACGTAATCTCGCCATCCTTGGTTCTAAGGAGCATTCTGGTTGTACTTCTTCCAAGACAGATTTGTTCGTTCTTTTGGCAGTCTATGGTGTATTCAATATTCTTCACCAACACCACAATTCAAAGCTGTCTATTCTTCTTCAGTGTTCCTTATTCATTGTCCAGCTTTAGCATTCATGTGATGCGATTGAAAATACCATGGCTTGGGTCAGGCACATCTTAGTTTTCAAGGTGACATCTTTGCTTTTCAATACTTTAAAGAGGTCTTTTGCAGCAGATTTGCCCAGCGCAACGGGTCTTTTAATTTCTTGACTGCTGCTTCCATGGGTGTTGGTTGATTGTGGATCCAAGCAAAATGAAATCCTTGATAATTTCAATCTTTTCTCCATTTATCATGATGTTGCTTATTGGTCCAGTTGTGAAGATTCTTGTTTTCTTTTTGTTGAGGTGCAATCCATACTGAAGGTTGTAGTCTTTGATCTTCAAGTCCTCTTCACTTTCAGCAAGCAGGTTTGTGTCATCTGCATATCGCAGGTTGTTAATGAGTCTTCCTCCAATCCTGATGCCCGTTCTTCTTCATATAGTCCAGCTTCTCGTATTCTTTGCTTAGCATACAGATTGAATACATATGGTGAAAGGATACAACCCTGATGCACACCTTTCCTGATGTTAAACTACTCAGGATCCCCTTGTTCTGTCTGAACAACTGCCTCTTGATCTATGTAGAGGTTCCTCATGAGCATGATTAAGTGTTCTGGAATTCCCGCTCTTCGCAGTGTTATCCATAATTTGTTATCATCCACACAGTGGAATGCTTTTGCATAGTTAAGAAAACACAGGTAAACACCCTTCTGGTATTCTCTGCTTTCAGCCAAGATCCATCTGACATGAGCAATGATATCCCTGGTTCCACGTCCTCTTCTGAATCTGGCCTGAATTTCTGGCAGTTCCCTGTCAATAGACTGCTGCAGCCACTTTTGAATGATCTTCCACAAAATTTTACTTGCATGTGGTATTAATGATATTGTTCAATAATTTCTGCATTCGGTTGGATCACCTTTCTTGGGAATAGGTATAAATATGGATCTTTTCCAGTTGGTTGGCTAGGTAGCTGTCTTCCAGATTTCTTGGCATAGACCAATGAGCTCTTTCAGCGCTGTATCCATTTGTTGAAACATCTCAATTGATATTCCATCAATTCCTGGAGACTTGTTTTTCACCAATGCCTTCAGAGCAGCTTGGACTTCTTCCTTCAGTACCATTGGTTCCTGCTGCCTCTTGAAATGGTTGAATGCTGATCAATTCTTTTTGTTGTAATGACTGTCCGTATTCCTTCCATCTTCATTTGATGCTTCCTGTGTTGTTTAAATTTGAATTTTTTCTTCAGTTCTTTCAGCTTGAGAAATGCTGAGCGTGTTCTTCCCTTTTGGTTTTCTATCTCTAGGTCTCTGCATATGTCATCATAATACTTTACTTTGTCTTCTCGAGCCACCCTTGGAAATCTTCTGTTCAGCTCTTTTACTTCATCATTTCTTCCTTTTGCTTTAGCTACTTGACATTCAAGAGCTAGTTTCAGAGTCTCTTCTGACGTCCATTTTGGTCTTTTCTTTCTTTCCTTTTTTTTTTTTAATGAGCTTTTGCTTTCTTTTTTTCTTTCTACCTAGGCTTAATGTCCCTATTTCCCTGAAATAGGTTCCCCCTCCTCCAATTTTTTTATACTATAAACATAACATTCAAGAACTTTTTTATTTAAAAAAAAATTTTTTTTTAATTGTGCTTTGGCTGAAGGTTTACAGAACAAACTAGTTTCTCATTAAACAATACACATATTGTTTTATGACATTGGTTAACAACCCCACAGCATGTCAACACTCTCCCTTCTCAAACTTGGGTTCTGTATTACCAGCTTTCCTGTCCTCTCTTACCTTTTAGTCCTTGCCCCTGAGCTGGTGTACTGCTTTAGTCTTGTTTTGTTTTATGGGCCTGTCCAATATTTGGCTGAAGAGTGACTCTCAGGAGTGACTTCATTACTGAGCTAAAAGGGTGTCCAGGGGCCATACTCTCAGGGTTTCTCCAGTCTCTGTCAGGCCGGCAGGTCTTGTCTTTCTTTTTGAGTTAGAATTGTATTCTACATTTTTCTCCAAATCTGTCCAAGACCCTCTATTGTGATGCATTTAAGAAATTTTTAATAAGAAAAACATTCACAACAACTCCACCACTTCAATACAAATATTTTTCTTCTCTTCTTATCATTACATAGATGAATACATTATTGCAAAAGCCAAATTATATTGCTTATATTACCTCACTGTTTTTTAATCAAAAAAAATTTTTATGCTGCTACCTAGACTTTCCAAATCATTTTAAATGTTTGGATAGTACTGTATTGAGTTTGCACATTATTATATGTATACTTAATCAGTTCCTAATTATTAGAAATTTAAGTTCCTAATTTTTTTAAATAATAGAGTTGTATTAAATAATTTTTACCAGTGTGACTTTATAAGTGAAAAAAATTTCTTAGGATTAAATCATGATTTATAGTATGCTTTTCTAAGTTATTTTCCTATTTGGTTGTACCAATGACTTCCACTAGCATAAGAAAAAGGTTTAAGACCTCCTAATCATATTTTTCCATTTCTATAATAACCGATATACAGCAGAATATAAAATATTTGAAAAATATAAGGAAAAAACCCATCTCATATTTGCATTTTCACTGTTGATCTTTATACACATACATGATCATCCTTTTCAAACTTTCATTCACAGATAACCTATAGAACATAATAAAGTTTTACTTCCTTACCTGGAAACATGCACATGTGACATGAGAAATGAAAGAAGGAAGGCATGAAAAAAGGGAGGGATGGAAGGAGAGGGTGAGGAAGGAAAGGAAGATACCCCAGTGAAGGAAGATAAATTATAAGCCATTGTTAAAATGCCAGCAATGGATGTTCTGCCATGGTTCTCTTGTTCAGGAAATAAAATGTAATCAAGACAAATAGCTAATCCGAGCAAATAGGCTTTCACTATGCATTACTGAAAACTTAAATAGTGAAGTTGCTTAGCAAAGAGAAGAAAACTAGAATTTTTCTTAATTCAGTGAAGAACAAGAATTTTGACAAGTGAATGACAAGTGATGCTTCTTCCCGTGTGAGTAATTCTATAAGATGGAATAACTGTGATTAGTTTCATAAACGTATTAGTGTGTAATAGCAAAACCTAATCCAGAATAGAGCTAAACAGAATATTGTTAAATGTCTAATAGTATTCCGTTCTTTTTTTTAATTAAGTTTTTTTGCTTAAGATAGCAATTTCAAAATTTGAATAGGAAAATAATTCAAGACAATGTATAAATAGTATGAAATGTTAATTCATGTATCTCTTAGTTTATCCTGTAATGTAGACAGCTAAATTTATTTGGAAATTCATAGCAAGACTATAAAAATTTTTGCCTCATTTGTTAGGCTTTTGGGCTGCTCTATAAAAATGTAATTTTCCAGATAACTAAAGTTTATGCCTTAAGCATAGATTTTTCTTTTACTTTGGCCATTTTAAAGCCATTTTTTTCTTAAGCGGAGCATGCTGAACACCTTCTGCCTTAAGAAAGTATGCTGAACAGAAGTTGGTCTTTCCTTGACTTAGGACTCAGTCATCTTTTGAACAATGTATTACGTGAGGTTATAGGGCAACGGTATCTGGAGCTAGTAAAGTATAAAGGCTATTACCACCACACTAAGTAGCTCCAGTATGCTTTACTTTTTGAGAGTATTTGTTTTTAAAATATTTTTTTAGTTTTCTCCCTCCGTGTCATATAGTGCATCATCCTCTAACTCCCTCCCTCTTGGCTGCTTCGATAATGGGTGTCTTGGCAGATCTTCTAGAAAAGCAGAACCAGTAGGATAACCCAACCCCACTGCTGTCGAGTAAGATACACACACACATATATTTTTAAGGAATTGGCTCATGTGATCGCAGAGGGCTGGCAAGCCCAAAATCTGTAGGTCAGGCAACAGGAAGAAGAGAGAGGGAGTTGTGGCAAAATGTCTATTTATAGCCTGGAGGAAGAACACACCCTAGGGAAACTTCTTTTTTGCTCATAAGGCCTTCAACTGATTGGTTGAGGCCCACCCACATTATGCTTTACTTAAGGCCGACTGATTTAACCACATGTAATTTACTTTGTAAAAGCAACGAGACTAGTGTTTTACCAAACAACTGGGTACCAAAACCTAACCAAGTTGACGCATAAAATTAACCATCACAATGGGCTAGGCTAGGAAACCAGATAACTGAGTGAGTTAAAATTATGCGTGAAATTAAAAACAAATGGTTCTATCTTTGGTCATGTCCTAATAAAATATTTTTAAAAACTCACCCCTTAGCTAAAGATATGAAAGACATCAATTTTATAGGTTTCGAAGCTAAGAGAAGTAGTTAATATATTGTGCCCCAGATCTAGAATTCATAATGGTCTTAACTGGCAAGAATGAAAGGTAGAAATAGGATTTTGATAGAGTTAAATGTAAAAATCATTGAGTTCATAAAAAGGGCCAAAACCTTTCCTGAAAGAATTGGATAATTTGAGATAAATTTAATAGTGGTGTGATTTATAAAGATGTAGTCAGTGTGTAGAAAAACTTCAAAGGACAGTGTTGTTCTACAGGGCTAGTAATAGTAGGGGTATCATTACCTCTCCTCTGTCTGAAAGGTTAAGGTAGGGAGCAGCGACCACAACCTGGAGACAAAGAAAGCATATGGAGAAGTTCACCTAACAGGAACTGCAAGTCCATAGTGACACCTCAAGAAAGGAATTGTTCCCACTCTTCTTCCTGTGGTGCTTTTTGATCTCCAGTTGATTCCAGCTCTACATTGGCTAAGGGACCTTTAATGTAGCCTATACGGTTCAGCCTCTTGGGGACCAGAGCAGGGTGGAAAAGGGTGGGGAGTGGATCTGGAGATGCAAACAGGATATTCAGTAATCCACTCCTTTGGTCCCTCAACTCTACTCTTGTCCTTTGTCTGGGTGAAATGTTGATGTCTCTACCATAAGAGACCCACAAAATCCCATCACTATATCATCAAAGGGTGAGTTAGTTCCGTCATACCCTCACCTGAAAACTAAAATGTCCCCACCAGTGATTTTCACCTAAAGTAGAGGGGAAAAATGGGGACAATTGACATAACACATAGCTGCTATAGACCCCACTTCTACAGCTGGTCACAAGGTCTAAGTTGGTGATCACAGCTGCCTTCTTCCACCACCCATTCAATGTTTCCTTGCCCTCTGCCGTATCTTGGCTGGACAGGATTCTTTACCTGGTAGCAAGACCCAAAACTGCTTCCTGTTGCCACAGTCTTCCACAGACCAAGACTACTGGGCAAGCAGGTGGTAAGGTATGCCCTAGTGAATCCATCCGGTTCAAACAGAATGCTTCTTGCCTCCACTATGTGGCAGCAGCCCAACATCCCCCTGGTAATTGGGATAATAACCCAGGCCAGTACAATGAGCCCCTTTTCTGTCAGTTGCTTCAGCAGCACAAGGAGCCAAAATGGCCAGATTCTAATTCACTGGAACCATGACTGTGTTTCTTTGTTAAAATATTCTTCCCTTGAGCATTAGGACCGCCAAACCCAAGGTCATTACTAGGCCCAAGGTAGTAAAGAAAAGAAGCAACAATTCTTTTGTTTTTTTATTGTATTTTAGATCAAGTCTTACAGAACAAACTAGCTTTTCATTGAACAGTTAGTGCACATATTGTTTTATGACATTGCTTAACAACCCCACGACATGTCAACAATCTCCCTTCTTGACCTTGAGTTCCGTATTACCGGCTTTCCTGTCCCTTCCTGCCTTCTAGTCCTTGCACCTGGGCTGGTGTGCCCCTTTAGTCTCCTTTCATTTTATGGGCCTGTCTAATCTTTGGCTGAAGGGTGAACCTCAGGAGTTACTTCATTAATGAGTTAAAGGGTGTCTGGAGGCCATATTCTTGGGGTTTCTCCAGTCTCCATCAGGCCAGTAAGTCTGGTCTTTTTCTGTGAGTAAGACTTTTGTTCTACATTTTTCTCCAGCTGTTTTGGGGACCTTCTATTGTGATCCCTGTCAGAGCAGTTAGTGGTGGCAGCTGGGGACCATCTAGTCGTACTGGACTCAGTCTGGTGGAGGCTGTGGTAGTTGTGGTCCATTAGTCATTTGGACTAATCTTTCCCTTGTATCTTTAGTTTTCTTCATTCTCCCTTGCTCCGGATGGAATGGGACCAGTGGCGTATCTTAGATGGCCACTCATAGGCTTTTAAGACCCCAGACGCTACTCACCAAAGTAGAATGTGGAACATTTTCTTTATAAACTCTGTTATGCCAGTTGAGCTAGATGTTCCCAGAGACCATGTTCCCCAGAGCCCTCCGCCTAGGAATTTGGTCTCTCAGGAAGTTTGGCTGTGTCTTTGGAGCTTCCATGACAAGTTCTGCTGGCTTCTCCAGTACTGTGTACTGTCCTACCCTTCACCAGAGTTACCACTTCATCTATTGTCTATTTAGTGTTTTCCCATCCCTACCCCTCCTCTCCCTCATAGCCATCAAAGATCGTTTCTTTTTGTGTGTAAACCTTTCCATGAATCTTTATAGCAGTGGTCTCCTACAGTATTTTTTCTTTTGTGATTGACTTATTTCACTCAGCATGATGCCTTCCTGATTCATCCACGTCGTGAGATGCTTTGTAGGTTCATCATTATCCTTTATCATTGTGTAGTACTCCATTGTGTGTATTTACCATAGTTTGCAACAATTCTTTAGGTGAGTTACTAAGAGGGGACTGTCCCACCTCCACTCACACATTCTGGGTATGGGGAGATGGGCACCATGTATTGGTTTCTGGCTTAAGGCCTGTATCTTATCCTGTAGTACAGCAACCCAACTTTGCAGGATTACATCTCTCATCTGACATCTAAATGTGTTTTCAGCTTTTCTAAGGTGCTGATTGCTTTTGGGTAATATGGCACTTAGTAAGATCAATAAATTCTCTGTGTCTACACTAAGTGCTGCCCATTACTGCACTACCTTTGCCAAAATGTATCTCCTGCTTTGAGTAGATGTCATTTGGCAATGCATGACCAAGTGTAGCTAGGGATGATGCCAGTCCATGAACTGTTTATTACCAGTCCCCTGTGGAACAAGTACAGAAATAGTAAGTATTTAGAAATTTATGGCATTTTAACATTGCTGTGACATTCAAGCACACAATTTTTTTTTTTTAGCAGTTTGTTTTATTGTATTTTATAAAATTATTGATTCATGGGCGGAGCGAAGATGGCGGAATAGACAGACACTTCTGGCCAGCCCTCTTTACAACAAAGACCCGAGAAAACAAGTGAAACAAGTATATTTATGACAAGCTAGGAGCCCTGATCCGACTCATAGTGACCCCATATGAGATGGAATTGCCTCGAAAGCACTGGGTTTGGTTTGCTTTGGTTTGGTTTGGTTAGAAGCCCTGAGCATCAAAGGCAGGCTTAGAAAACGAACTGAGGTGAAGCGGGAGGAAGAGATGGTTCCGAAGCTGAGAGTAGTTACGGGACCTGAATCGCGGGGAGCCCTCAGGCACCATTCCCAGAGCGGCTGCGGCAGGCTGGTACTAGCGTTTGGCCGCAGTTTCCTCAGGGAGAAGCAGCCAGCCACACAGCCTACTCACACCTTTGGAACCAGAGAAGAACGGCACTCTTGGCAAAAGCTAAGTACTTGCATATATTTTACTGAGCCCCCCACCCCCAAGCTGGCTGACTTCCCTGGGCCTGAGATAGGACCTGTTGAGTGCCTAGAGCCATTCTCCCGGCCTTGGAGAAGGAAAAAATTTGCAATTGGGGGAAAAGATAATTTGCCAGCTCCGTTAACCGGGGGAGCTCAGGACAGAAGCAGCTCCTGTCCAGGCATAAACATTCCATGGACTTTGAGTACCTTTCCCCTCTGCATGGACGTGTGTGGGCCTATTTCGGGAGAGTAGGCCCTTGTTGGCAGACTCCAACCGTTTCAACTGTGTGGCAGAGAGGTGGGTGTTTGATGTTTGACATTGCTTTGCCTATTAAACAGGGTCCTTACCTACCCACATCAAGGGCCGAAAGACTAGTAGCTCCGCTCAGGTCACCCAGCCACCTGCGACAGGGGTCCAAAGATAACTGGTACTTCCCAGTCCTTACAACCCAAAACATTGGGTGCCCAGGGTCTGTCCACAGAACCCACCCACCTGTACGCTCTAGGGAGCAGGGACATGCTTTCCTCAGAGACACATGGGGGATGATTCTCAGCTCCCTGCCTTATTCAGAGTGTGATCCCCTGCTGGAACCAGATACCAGCACCTACACCAATCACCCCTGCCCCTCTAAGACTGTAGGACAGAGTCTGTACCACGCGCTTGATGATCAGCTACCTGGACACCTGAGCTGAATTCATACAAGAAAACTGAATGGACTCCTAGACTGATATACCTGATAACAGCTCTAGCTATCTGGGTACAGGACGTCAGAGCTCTGAAGGCAAAAATAATCAAGCTAGCTCACTCAAGCAACCCGTTTGGGCATATCAAAGGAAGAAGCTATGACACAGTAAGCAAACATAAAATAAACTAATACAATAACTTATGGATGGCCCGGAGGCAACAGTCAATATCAAGTCACATAAAGAAACAGACCATGATCGCCTCAACAGGCTCTCAATACAAAGAATCCAGGGATCTTCTAGATGAAAGTGTGTTCCTGGAGTTACCAGAGGCAGAATACAAAAGATTAATATACAGAATCCTTCAAGACATCAGGAACGAAATGAGGCAATATGCAGAACAAGCCAAGGAACACACAGATAAAGCAATTGAAGAAATTAGAAAGATTATTCAGGAACATAATGAAAAGTTTAACAAGCTGTAAAAATCCATAGACAGACAGCAATCAGAAATTCAGAAAATTAACAATAAAATTACAGAAATAGGCAACTCAATAGAAAGTCAGAGGAGCAGAATTGAGCAAGTAGAAGGCAGAATTTCTGAACTTGAAGATAAATCACTTGGCACTAATATATTTGAAGAAAAATCAGATAAAAGAATTAAAAAAAATGAAGAAACCTTAAGAATCATGTGGGACTCTATCAAGAGAAATAACCTACGGTGATTGGAGTACCAGAACAGGGAGGGATAACAGAAAACACAGAGGGAATTGTTGAAGATTTGTTGGCAGAAAACTTCCCCGATACCATGAAAGATGAGAAGGTATCTATCCAAGATACTCATCGAACTCCACATAAGGTAGATGTTAAAAGGAAGTCACCAAGACATATTATAATCAAACTTGCCAAAACTAAAGATAAAGAGGATTTTAAGAGCAGCTAGGGATAAACGAAAAGTCATCTACAAAGAAGAGCCAGTAAGAATAAGCTCAGACTACTCGGCAGAAACCATGCAGGCAAGAAGGCAATGGGATGACTTATTTAAAAAACTGAAGGAAAAAAATTGCCTGCCAAGAATCATATATCCATGAAAACTGTCTCTTAAATATGAAGGTGAAATTAGGACATTTCCAGATAAACAGAAGTTTAGGGAATTCATAAAAACCAAACCAAAACTACAAGAAATACTAAAGGGAGTTCGTTGGTTAGAAAATCGATAATATCAGGTACCAACCCAAGACTAGAACACTGGGCAGAGCAACCAGAAGTCAACCCAGAGAAGGAAATTAAAAAAAAAAAAAAAAAAGCACATTAAAAAAAACGCTCAAAACAGGGTAACAGTGATGTTATTATGTAAAAGAAGACTACATTAAAACAATAAAGAGGGACTAAGAAATGTAGTCATAGATCTTCCATATGGAAAGGAAGATACAGCGATACAAAGAAATAAAAGTTAGGTTTAAATTTAGAAAAAATAGGAGTAAATTAGAAGATAACCACAAAGGAGCCAAACTATACTACATCAGGCACTATTCTAAGCTTTACAAGTACAAAAACCTTTAAAATCTGCCAACAACCCTTTGAGATACATGCTAGCTTCTATCTGGTTTTATAGATGAAGAAAGAGGCACAGAGAGGTTAAGCAAGCTCCTCAAGGTCACAGAGCTGGTAAATGTGGAGCCAGGATTTGAACTTGGTCAGTATGACTCTGGAGTTTACTCTCTCAATCATTTTCTTATACTGTCTTTAGTATGCATTAGCATAATGGGTAACATTATTACCCCATTTTGCAGATCAAGAAACTGAATCTTGGTGGGATTAATCAAGATCATAAGGCTATTAAGGAGCAGAGTTTAATTTTGCTTAACTCCAAAGCCCATGCTCTTAAACATCAGCTAAACTGCCTTCCTGTCACGACAGGAAGTCCCCCAACAAACTAATAAAGTGAAAATCTCCATCAGGAGAGCCCAAGAAGCTGTTTTTTTTTTTTTTTTTTTTTAATGAGGTAAGATATACATAACATAAAATATGCCATTTTAACCATTTTTAAGCGTACAATTCAGTGGCATGAATTACATTCACAATGTTATGTAACTTTCACCAGTGTTTATTTCCAAAACTTTTTCATCACCCGAAACAGAAACTCTGTACCCATCAACCAAAAACTCCCCATTCCCCTCCTGCTCCAGTCCCTGGTAAGCACTCACCTGCTCTGGTCTCCACGTATTTGTCTGCTCTAGATATTTCATATAAGTGGGATCATACAATAACTGTCCTTTTGTGTCTGGCTTACTTCATCTGGCATAACGTTTTCAAGGTTAATCCATGTCATAGCATGCGTCAGAACTTCCTTTGTCTTTATTAATATTTCATTGTATTTTTTTTTTTTTTTTACATCACATTTTGTTTATCCATTCATCTGCTGATGGACTCTTGGGTTGTTTTCCCCTTTTGGCTACTATGAATAATGCTGCAGTGAACATTGGTGCACAAGAAAAGCTGTGTTTTTAACAAGCACCCAAGTTTAAGAGACACTGAGATCGGTGGTCAAGATTAAAGGACTTTGGAATCAGACAGGATGAAGTGTGGGACTCTGGGCACATCACTTAACCCCTTTAACCCTCAATTCTTTCTTCGTTAAACTGGGAATAATATTTTTAATTATAGCTGGCATTTATCCACTGCTTACTGCTGCCAAAGCCCAGAGCTTCACATGCATTGTTTCATTTGCTTGAAGTACCCATCTCCTCAGATCGTGATGAGAATTAAATGAGTAAAGTGCTCACACAGTGTCTGGCTCAGTCAACACCCACTGAACATTAGCCAGTACTGTTATTCTTTGACTCTTTTGTGTCTGCCTCCTCTCTGGATTTTTGACGATGAATGCAACACCATTCCTCTTTGAGTTGTCATTCCCAGCATAGTAGACTATATGATTGTCCAATTCAAAATGGCCAACACCAGTCCATTTCAGCTCACTAATGCCTAGGATATCGATGTTTATGCGTTCCCTTTCATTTTTGATGATTTTCAATTTTCCTAGATTCATACTTCGTACATTCCAGGTTCCGATTATTAATGGATGTTTGCAGCTGTTTCTTCTCATTTTGAGTCGTGCCACATCAGCAAATGAAGGTCCCAAAAGCTTTACTCCCTCCACGTCATTAAGGTCTACTCTACTTTGAGGAGGCAGCTCTTCCACAGTCCTCTTTTGAGTGCCTTCCAACCTGGGGGGCTCATCTTCCATCACTAAATCAGACAATGTTCCGCTGCTATTCATAAGGTTTTCACCGGCTAATGCTTTTCAGAAGTAGACTGCCAGGTCCTTCTTCCTAGTCTGTCTTAGCCTGGAAGCTCAGCTGAAACCTGTCTTCCATGGGTGACCCTGCTGGTATCTGAATACTGGTGGCATAGCTTCCAGCATCACAGCGACACACAAGCCCCCACAGTATGACAAACTGACAGAGTGTTTCAAGATCTATCCTGAACTACAACGCTGTCAGTGATAGGATAATATCCATACGCCTACAAGAAAGACCAGTTAATACGACTATTATTCAAATTTATGCACCAACCACTAGGGCCAAAGATGAAGAAATACAAGGTATTTATCAGCTGCTGCAGTCTGAAATTGATCAAACATGCAATCAAGATGCATTGATAATTATTGGTGATTGGAATGCGAAAGTTGGAAACAAAGTAGAAGGATCAGTAGTTGGAAAATATGGCCTTGGTGATAGAAACAATGCCAGAGATCAAATGATGGAATTTTTCAAGACCAATGACTTCTTCATTGCAAATACCTTCTTTCACCAACATAAATGGCGACTATACACATGGACCTCGCCAGATGGAACACACAGAAATCAAATTGACTACATCTGTGGAAAGAGACAATGGAAAAGCTCAATATCGTCAGTCAGAACAAGGCCAGGGGCAGACTGTGGAACAGACCATCAATTGCTCATATGCAAGTTCAAGCTGAAGCTGAAGAAAATCAAAGCAAGTCCACGAGAGCCAAAATATGACCTTGAGTATATCCCACCTGAATTTAGAGGCCATCTCAAGAATAGATTTGACACATTGAACACTTGTGACCAAAGACCAGACAAGTTGTGGAATGACATCAAGGACATCATCCATGAAGAAATCAAGAGGTCACTGAAAAGACAGGAAAGAAAGAAAAGACCAAGATGGATGTCAGAGGAGACTCTGAAACTTGCTCTTGAGCATAGAGCAGCTAAAGCAAAAGGAAGAATTGATGAAGTAAAAGAACTGAACAGAAAATTTCAAAGGGCCTCTCAAGAAAACAAGGTAAAGTATTATAATGACACGTGCAAAGGGCTAGAGATGGAAAACCAAAAGGGAAGAACACACTTGGCGTTTCTCAACCTGAAAGAAATGAAGAAAAAATTCAAGCCTCGAGTTGCAATAGTGAAGGATTCCATGGCGAAAATATTAAATGACGCAGGAAGCATCAAAAGAAGATGAAAGGAATACACAGAGTCATTATACCAAAAAGAATTAGTCGATATTCAACCATTTCAAGAGGTGGCATATGATCAGGAACCGATGGTACTGAAGGGAGAAGTCCAAGCTGCTCTGAAGGCGTTGGCGAAAAACAAGGCTCCAGGAATTGATGGAATATCAATTGAGATGTTTCAACGAACAGGTGCAGCACTGGAGGTGCTCACTTGTCTATGCCAAGGAATATGGAAGACAGCGTCCTGGCAAACTGACTGGAAGAGATCCATATTTATGCCTATTCCCAAGAAAGGTGATCCAACCGAATGTGGAAATTATAGAACAATATCATTAATATCATACGCAAGCAAAATTTTGCTGAAGATCGTTCAAAAATGGCGGCAGCAGTATATCGGCAGGGAACTGCCAGAAATTCAGGCCGGTTTCAGAAGAGGACATGGAACCAGGGATATCATTGCTGATGTCAGATGGATCCTGGCTGAAAACAGAGAATACCAGAAGGATGTTTACCTGTGTTTTATTGACTATGCAAAGGGATTCGACTGTGTGGATCATAACAAACTATGGATAACACTGCGAAGAACGGGAATTCCAGAACACTTAATTGTGCTTATGAGGAACCTTTACATAGATTAAGAGGCAGTTGTTTGGACAGAACAAGGGGATACTGATTGGTTTAAAGTCAGGAAAGGTGTGCAGCAGGGTTGTATTCTTTCACCATACCTATTTAATCTGTATGCTGAACAAATAATCCGAGAAGCTGGACTATATGAAGAAGAATGGGCATCAGGACTGGAGGAAGACTCATTAAAAACCTGCGTTATGCAGATGACACAACCTTGCATGCTGAAAGTGAAGAGGACTTGAAGCACTTACTAATGAAGATCAAAGACCACAGCCTTCAGTATGGATTACACCTCAACATAAAAAAAACAAAAATCCTCACAACTGGACCAATGAGCAACATCATGATAAACAGAGAAAAGATTGAAGTTGTGAAGGATTTCATTTTACTTGGATCCACAATCAACATCCATGGAAGCAGCAGTCAAGAAATCAAAAGACACATGGCATTGGGCAAATCTGCTGCAAAGGACCTCTTCAAAGTGTTGAAGAGCAAAGATGTCACCCTGAAGACTAAGGTGCGCCTAACCCAAGCCACGGTATTTTCAATCACATCATATGCTGGACAATGAATCAGGAAGACCAAAGAAGAGTTGACGCCTTTGAATTGTGGTGTTGGCAAAGCATATTGAATATACCATGGACTGCCAGAAGAAAGAACAAATCTGTCTTGGAAGAAGTATGGCCAGAATGCTCCTTAGAAGCAAGGATGGTGAAACTGTGCCTCACATACTTTGGACATGTTGTCAGGAGGGATCAGTCCCTGGAGAAGGACATCATGCTTGGCAGAGTACAGGGCCAGCGGAAAAGAGGGAGACCCTCAAAAGGTGGATTGACACAGTGGCTGCAACAATGAGTTCAAGCATAACAATGATTGTAAGGATGGCGCAGGACCGGGCAGTGTTTCGTTCTGTTGTGCATAGGGTCCACATGAGTCAGAACCAACTCGACAGCACCTAACAGCAACTCCTCTGAATTAGAAGGTTCTTGCAGCTACATACGTGTGTCCTAGCCTTTTCTGGTCTCTCCAGGGCCTGGCTCGTGGCAGGTGTCCAGGAGATTGCATAAATCTGTTGACATGAAAGCCAAAAGTGCATCATCTGCTAGGCTTCAGGGTCCCCATGATTTGTAAGCTGCAGGAGCCTCTTGCTCTTCATTTTGTTCACACCATTCCCAGGTTCTCCCATGAATCTCAGCAGCACATACTTCAGTGATTACGTTTTTACTTTAGGGATAAGGGGCAGGGTAGGGCAGATTTGTGGAAACTTTTGCAGATGACAATGGAAATCTTGGGTAACGTGGACAAGTCACTTTCACAGCATAATATAAGATGGGGGGCTTGACGTGATGATGTCCAAGGCTCCAGGGAGTCCATGAATGGTGACCTTTCCTGTCTACATTTAAGTTCTCACGCAGGCTTCTTTACTCCTGGTGTGGTGGTATTTCTCTGGCAGCCAGTCTCCTCACCTATAAAATGGGAATGATCATGCCCTTCTTACATCACAGGTGGCTGTGAGGATCAGACCAAATGGCCTCATGCTCATGAAGGCTTTTGTCAACTGGAAAGCTCTGTACCCGTGCAAGACCTTGGCCAGGGAGGCATTTTGGTCCTCAGTAAATGAGTCCCAGTGGAGACTCCCTTCTTCCAGGACTCTAGACCTTATCTTCCTTAGAGTCTCTCTTTCTGCTCCTCTTCTCATTCACCTAAAGTGGGCTATGCTTTCTTAACTCACATCTGAATCTCTCCCAGACCCACTTTCCTTATCTTCATCCCTTGCAAATTCTTAGCTGAGCTTTTAATTTTTCTGCCTAGATTGGATTCTTTCTGGCATTTTTCATCTGCCCCTAGTGCTGCCCCGTATTATCTGACAAGTTTTATTCACCAGTCCTGGGCAGAGGCCATCACTTGAGTATGCAGGCTGTCTGATTATTTTACCAGCTGTCTGGGTGTGGGGTCTACTCCTGTCTTCATCTATTAAAAATATGCTGGCTGCTCACCTCCAGAGCATCCTGTCACATTGCCAAACTTGGGCCAAGACCTCACCCTTCAAAAGAGCCCCATTCAATGTGATTTCCTTCCTGATCTCATTTCATTCCATAAACATACTTTTCCAGTCCCTTGGTGAGCCTCCGGACACCCAGCTAGTTGGTGACGTCACTCAACAGCTGAGAAATCAAACTCGCTGCTGGTGCCGATAGCTAACACTCAGGAAGCTGCTAGAGTCTGTGTGGCCAGGGAACAGTTCAGTAGGGTCACCGCAGGTCCCGCAGAGGGTCAGCTCCCTGCCCATTCACTGGAAGGAGCCCTGGAAAGGAGCTGGAGGAACACGGACCACCAGTCCCTGTGTTTGTGGTTGGGTAGGGAATCAATGTTCTCTGTTTGCCCTGTTTGCCCAGGACTGTGGGGTTTCCTGGGACAAGAATTTCCAGTGCTAAACCTGAGAAAGTCCTGGGAAAACCAGGACGAGTTGGTCACCCTATGTCAGAAGAAGCTCAGCCTCAAGTGTCTGCAAGAAAGTCCTTCCACTTCCTTTTTGGCATTGAGGGCCCTCCCAATTCTTCTGACCGATTGAGGAGGGTGTAAGCAGTGGTTTTGCCTAACTCAAGTGCTCTGGACCTGTCCCAGGTGAGTAGTGGCAAGACACCAACTCAGGCAGGCCCATCCTGGCCTTCAGCAGCCTGTCTGACCACAGGGGAAGCAAGTCTCAAACACAGAGAGAATGGGAAGAAACAGCCATTTTTGTTTTTTGCTAAGGTGCCAAGGCTCCAGCAACATAAGAGAAACCCCAGGAAGCAATGTGACAGGCCATCATGAAATGATGTCCATGTCTGGGGAGAAGGATTTAGGAATATGCCCTCGACTCTTCAACTCCTTCACACTCTAGGTCCTTGACTGCCCACTCCCCAGCCCTCAAGGTGCATACACACCTACACACCTACACACACACACACACACACACACACACACACAGCCACCCCTGTCCTTCCCTCCTGCATGCCCCCTAGGCTTCTTGGCCTTGCTGCTTGGCCACTAGACCACAGTCCCTGCTGGTGTAGCAGATCCACACACGATAGTAGGGGCTCCTGGTTAAACGGCTTCCAGTCCTCACAGCCTCCCCCAGCTCACAGATCTGCTAGCCTCGCCCTTTGGTGACTAAGTGATTGCCACATCTCTCCTGAGGGGAGTGGACTGAGGCAGAGACGGGTGTGTATGGGATATTACGGGGAGGCCACTTCAGGTGAAAGTGCTTGAAGCCATTTTAAACAGAGGCCTGATAGGAAGCCAAGGCCAAGGCCAAGCTTCTCTGTTGACCAAACTGGGCCCTGTGAGAGCCCTCCCAGGCCTGCATGGGCCAGCACAGGGTTCAGGAGCATAGGTTTGGGAGTCAGGTTCAAATCTTGCCTCTTCCACATGCTGGAGTTGTGGCCCTGGGTAAACTGCTTAGTCTCTCTGAACCTCGGTTTCTTCATTTGCGGAAAGGATGTGATCATAACAATACCCCGGGGCTGTTGTCAGGCATACACATGGCACAGGGCTGGCTGTTGAAGTGCTCACACGCACTCTGAGTGGATCATCTCATGGAATCCTCCAGACAGTCAGCCAGGTGGGTGGTATTGGTATCTTCATTTTACAGATGAGGGCACGAAGGCCTAAGGACATGCAACTAAAAGTGGCAGGGCTGGGATTCAGAACTCAGACAAACCAACCTGAGAGCCCACATGCTTAGCCCCACTCTGCTGTGCCTCGGTTAACGTTAAGTAGTTGCCTGGTTATTACACCAGCAGGCAGAGGTGGGCTCTTTGGGGTCCAAGTGTGATGGGAGCCCCAGGGCCCAGAGTTCTTGTGTGAGAGAAGTGGTCAGACTGAGCAGGTCTCTGGTCCTATCCTGGTCCTAAGCAGCCCCTGTTGGGAGCTGTAGGGTCCCATGGAGGAGCCGGACCCTGAAGTAAGGCAGACAGTGTGGGAGGGGGGACCTCAGCAGAGCCATGCCCCTGGAAGATCCTGTCTTGTTGGGTTTAAAGGGCCCTGGAATGTCTTCTTCCTAGAACCTTCTATCCAGAGACCTGTTTCCAACTCCCTTAATCAACAGTTATCAGAAGATTATCTGGGTGTTCACAGAATTGATGGAGCAGTTGAAAGCCGGGATGAGAAAGCTCCACACATCAAGGGAAGCTGGTAGCTAGAACTCAGCAGTGGCTCTGCAGGAACAGAGCCGTCAGGACGCCCGGCACCCTGTCCCCAGGACTCTCATCGTTGCCACTCCCATGACTCTGCGTCTTCCTGACACAGTCTCAAGACTCAAAGTCAATGGGCAAACTTTTGGGGTGATGGCTATGGTCACAATCTTTTTTGTGTGTGTGTGCTTTAGATGAAAGTTTACAGAGAGAACAAGTTTTTCATTAAACAATTAATACACATTTCGTTTTGTGACATTGGTTGCCAACCCCATGACATATCAACGCTCTCCCCTTATCAACTTAGGTTCCCCATTACCAGCTTTCCTGTCCCCTCCTGCCTTCTAGTCCTTGTCCCTGGACTGATGTTCCCCTTTAGTCTCGTTTTGTTTTATGGGCCTGTCTAATTTTTGGCTGAAGGGTGAATCTCAGGAGTGACTTCATTACTGAGCTAAAAGGTTGTCTGGGGGGCCATACTCTTGGGGTTTCTCCATTCTCTGTCATGCCAGTAAGTCTGGTCTTTTTTTGTGAGTTAGAATTTTGTTCTACATTTTCCTCCAGCTCTGTCTGGGACTCTCCCTCTATTGTGATCCCTGTCAGAGCAGTAGGTGGTGGTAGCCCGGCACCATCTAGTTGTGCTGGACTCAGTCTGGTAGATGCCATGGGTAGTTGTGGTCCATTAGCCCTTGGGACTAATCTTTGCCTTGTGTCTTCAGTTTTCTGCATTCTCCCTTGCTCCCGAAGGAGTGAGACCAGTGGAGTATCCTCGATGACCGCTCACAGGCTTTTAAGACCTCAGATGCTACTCGCCAAAATAGAATGCAGAACATATTCTTTATAAGCTATGTTATGCCAATGGAGCTAGATGTTCCCCACGACCATGGTCCCCAGAGCTCTCAGCCCAGTAATTTGGTCCCTCAGGGAGTTTAGATGTGTCTATGGAGCTTTATGGTCACAATCTTGCTTGGGATGCTGGTTTCACCAGCATGTACCTATGTCAACACATGTACAAACAGCACATATTTGTAGTTTATTGTATGTCAACTATACCTCAAAGGCACACTTTAAAAAATATAGTGTGGGAGAGAGCCCTGGTGCCTGGGGCTGAGAAGACAGGCAGGGAAATGGAAGAGAGTAAAATGGGAGGGGTAGGGGATAGCAAATGTAGACAGGGCAGCTTTGTGCTCTGCGGAGGCCAGGATGGCCAGGAGATGCAAGCCACAACTCCCCCCAGCTCTTGCTGTGCTTCATCTCCTGCTGGGTGCTGGTTTGTCAGGAGGGAGTTAAATTTGTAGCCGATATTAGGTTTTGGTAGAGTCACCATTTCTTCATCCTCTTCCAGCCAGTCCCAGTTTCGGCTTGTCCTCTAACCATGTTCTCCGACTGCCTCCTGAGGGGGGCCCTTACTAAGCCCCAATCTGGGAAGGGGAGCCCTCCATGAGGACACTCACCCCGAATTTTAGGAATGGCATTGAGGCACATCTTAGTGGCTAGAACTTGTTTGCTTAGATAGAGCTCCCACAAAGAGACACTGTCTTAGTTATCTGGTGCTGCTACAACAGAAATACCACAAGCGGGTAGCTTTCACAAACAGAAACTTATCCTCTTACTGTCTGAAAAAAAAAAAAAAAAATTTTTTTTTTTTTTTTAGGAGGCTAGATATCCAAATTCAGGTCACCAGCCCCAGGGAAAGTCTTTCTCTGTCAGTTCTGGGGAAAGGTCCTTGTCATCAATCTTTCCCTGGTTTAGGAGCTTCTAAGTACAGGGACCCTGGGTCCAATGGATACGCTCCGCTTCTGGAGCTGCTTTCATGATGGTTTGAGGTCCCTCTGTTTCTCTGTTAGCTTCTCTCTTTTATACCTCAAGAGATAGACTCAAAGAACAGTCAAATCCTGTAGGTTGAGTCCTGGCTCATTAACACAACTGCTTCTAGCTCTGCCTCATTAACATCATAGAGGTTAGGGCTTACAACAGATAGGGTAATCACATCAGATCACACAAAATGGTGGACAACCACACGATACTGGGAATCATGGCCTAGAGAAGTTGACACACATTTTGGGGGGACACAATTCAATCCACAACAGATGCTGAGACATAAATGTGTGCGCAAGCCATTTATTTAGGTCCCAGGGGACACTGGTAGGAGGTTGGGAAGCAGGACAGGGAAGGGAAAGAAGCCAAGAAGGGTGCAACCACAGGCAGAAGTCTCCTGAGGGTGGCTGCAGCCAGATCCCACCAGGGGATTAGGAGTGTGAACTGTACCACAGAGGCCCCAGATGGAGGCAGGAGCACTGGCTTTCATGCCCCCACCCCCACATTCACTGGCTATGGAAGAGGGAGGAAGGGGAGGATGGACACTCCCGGGCACTCTCAACATCCTTTGCTTTAGAGTAAAGCCACTCCAGCGGCCTAGGGCAGTTTTTCTCAGAAGAAGTGATGCTGCTGACAGTTGAGGGGTGTAGTCGGGGTACAGAGACAAGAAGAATCTGGATGGAGTGCCAATGTTGTCTGCTAAAAGCAAGCATCTCTTTTAAATCCTAGGAAGCCCAGGGCTTTGTAGAAACAGACACTAGAAAGCCAGCCTCACTGGGTGGAAAGACTCTGGCCTGGGAACCTAGAGATCTCAGATTTCATCGTTCCAAGATTATATCATTTAGCTGGGTGCTTTCACCTATAGACTAAACCAAACTTAGCTTGAAATACCTCCGACCAACTCTTCTGCGGCTTACATCAGAGGCATTTGGAAAATTTATTTTTCAGAACAGCGCTACATCTTCCACTTTAATTTGGCTACTTATTTTGTCACGCTATTATGATTTTTTTTTTTATTATGATATTCCCCTGAGAATTTACAGGGTATCAGCTGTGGGGCCCATTGGGTGAGAAGGAGGGGAGGGAGACAGGCAGTGAGCTCAGTGCTCAGAGGGAAGTCTCTGATTTCGGCTTCACAGTTAGGAGCTGTGTACACTGCCCGAAGAGAACAGAACGTGGGAGCAGCAAAGGCCCTGGAGGTCATACAGTCCAGTGGTTGCATTGTGGAGGGGGAACTGAGGCCCAGAAAAGAGCAACTCTTTATTTTTCTCTCCTATATTATTGAGCACCTCTCTGTGCCAGGCTAGTGCTCAAGTCTGGGAATACTTGGAAGGACGAGGCTCCAGCCTTGTTCTTGTTGTTACTGCTGTCGTTGCTTTAACTTTTTATTTTGATTCACAGGAAGTTGCAAATATAGTACAGAGAGGTCCTGTGTACCCTTCATTTAGTTTCCCCCAATGGTGGCATCTTATATAACTACGGTGTAATATCAAAACTAGAAATTGGTATACTTGACATTGGTACAAACCCACAGACGTTCAGATTTCACCAGTGTTTACATGTACTCATTTGCGTGTATGAGTGTGTGTATGTTGCTGTTGTTGTTAGCTGGCTTCAACCATTGTGATCCATAGGGTTGTCACACCCTAGAAGGAAGAAAGATGCAGCTATATAGAAAATATTATATACAAATAAATATATATACAATATTATATACAAATAAATCTGCTGTAAGAGATCTCTTTAAAGTGTTAAAAAGCAAAGATGTCACTTTAAGGACTAAGATGTCCCTGACCCAAGCCATAATATTTTTAGTGACCTTATATGCATGTGAAAGCTGGGCAATGAATAAGGAAGACCGAAGAAGAATTGGTGCCTTTGAATTGTGTTGTTGGCGAAGAGTATCAAATATACCACAGACTGTCAGAAGAACAAACAAATCTGTCTTGGAGGAAGCATAGCCGGAATGCTCATTAGAAGCAAGGATGGCGAGACTTTGTTTCACATAGTTTGGGCATGTTCTCAGGAGGGACCAGTCCCTGGAGAAGGACATCATGCTTGGTAGAACAGAGGTCAGTAAAACAGAGGAAGACCCTCAATGACATGGATTGACACAGTGGCTGCAACGATGGGCTCAAACATGACAATGACTGTGAGCATGGTGCAGAACCATGCAGTTTTCATTCTGTTGTACATAAGATTGCTATGAATTGACTCGACAGCAACTAACAACAACAACATATAAATATAGGAATAAAATTTGCCATGACAGTTGGAGCTAGTTAATATTCCTGAGGGCACCTACATCAAGTTACATCCAACAAAAGGGGGTCAGAAACGGGATACTTCCAGCCATTAAAAACGATGAGGAGGCACTGAGTGAGCTGACGTAGAACGATCTTCAAAGTGGATGGTGAAAGGCAAAGCCTGGAACAGCATATTCCCACATGTGCGCATGCGTCTGTGCGCGCGTGCTGGTGTTAAGGCAGATTTGTAATCATAGATGCCGTGTACACGAACACCATCAAAAACTGCTAGTGGTGCTCTCTGGAACGTGAGACCAGGGACTGAGGAGGAGGGCAGTGGCTCTCTTCCTTGTGTTCTCCCTTGTGCTGTTTCGGTTTCCATTATGTGCATGACTTACTTTCATTAAAAATAATGATAATAAATCATCCTATCTGGACCCGCCTTAAGCAAGAAGTCCTGAGTTCTCAGATCCTAGCTTTCTCCTCTCCTCTGGGTTGCAAAAGGTCCCCAAGGGACTAAGCAGTCTGGAAAGGGGGTCTTGCAGCCTCTTGTCGCCATGGCAGCTGTTGCTCTTGGTGACCACAAAATGCAGGCCTCGCCTTCCCAGCTGCATGCAGGGGTCTTGGGCCTCGCACCTGGGAGACAGCATGCCCACACCAACCTGGGTCCCTTCTACCTTGGGGCACAAGTCCCAGTCTTAGTTAATTTGGCTTAACTGCCTCCACTTGTCTTTAAACATAAGTCCTGTTTAGAGGTTGTCTTCAGGACAGTTCATTTTCATGCCAGGCCTCCCTCCTGGCACACTCGACTTACTCTGTCAGACCCAGAAACAGGAAGAATTATTTATTGCTCCTTAGGGGGACAGAGAATTGTTACTGGATGTAGGAATAAAATCAGGCTAAACTTTAAAGAGTGGGTCCCGTGATAACTTTTGTTTCTTCCTGGTAAGTCAACTGTAACAAGAAATGATGTAAGTCAATTTCTCAATAAATTTTTCTGGTACTTTAAATTCTCAATAAGTTTGCCTTCAATGCAAGCATGTCCTGTTAGAGTAAGAGTGAAGCGCAATAGGAGCTAGAGGAGAGAACCAATTAGCTCTCTTGGGGGAAGATTAGCTGGGGAAGGGGACATTTGTGTTGGCCCTAGACGGTTGAATAGGAGTTCACCAGGTGGAGAAGTAAGGAGAAGAACTATCAAAAGCTTGGTACTAAAACCAAGGGCCAGATTCTGTCCAAGAATTTTCCCCACTATATTATGCTGCCATGGTACAGCCCCTCTACATCACCAGGATTTAAGGAACAAGTTCAGAGGAACTCAGAGCCTGGAGAGAGGTGACATATTTCCTTTCCCTGGCTTTTCCAAATAAGAAAACTGAGAGTCCGGGTAAGGAAATATGTTGACCTCTTATCAGCTGGCTAGGACATATTTGGCCAATGTGGAGCCTGCGATGTGTCAATGTGCACCAAATCGCCAAATGGACAAAATCTCCACCACTTCTCTTGTGGAATCAGAGTTCTAGGAACAAGCTGGGACTGCTGCCCTAAAGTAAGATCTCGCCACTTGTGCTGTGATCCCTGTGGGTATAAAACACACAGGGTTAACGGAAGGAAAGGAAGGGGAAAGAAGAGCAGGCAAGTCAAGTCTGGTTTGGCTGAAGATGCCGGGCTAGGGTGCACAAGATGTTCTTCAAGGACTCACATCATTCCTCTGGGCCTCCCAAGGCCCACTTGTTCTTGGTACTTCTTAAGAACAAGAGCCGGGAATAATATGTTATTTCTTCTGACAGAAGTCTGGATCTGTAACTATTCACCTTGTTCCAAGAACCGATTCTTACGCAGTTAGATTCAAGTGTAAGTTTTCAGAGCTCCTGGGTCAGCCCAAGGTCCTCTTCACCTAAGCCCCAGCTATTCCACCCTATCTTTTCCTCTTTACACCTCAGAGGCAGAGCAGAAAGCCGCATTTTGCAGTTAGTGCATCAGTGGGGAGAGTGGTGGAGAGCTGTGGGTTGGGAATTCAGAGACCAGGGTTCTAGTCCCAGCTCCACTTGTGTCCAGGATACCTCGATGCAGCTACACCCACTCCATGGGCCTCCATTTCCCCACGTAGACATGAAAGACTGGACTAGGTCTTCATGTGTAGGAAAAGCCTGTAGACACACTCAGAGAAGGGTGGGGAGGAGCTAACGGTTTTACATGGAAAACATGTAGACCTATCACCCACATAACTGAAAATTAGTTTGAAGTATTCGGAGGCCACAGGAATAAATAATCTCCAAGGTCTGTGTCCAGACCTAATTTATATAAGCCCCTAGACTTCTACAAAGGAGCCCTGGTGGTACGGTGAGGGATAGGCTGCTAACCGAACCAACCAGCCACTCCTTGGGAGAAAGATGTGGCAGTCTGCTTCCATAAAGATCACAGCCTTGGAAGCCCTATGGGGCAGTTCTGCTCTGTCCTATAGGGTCGCTATGAGTCAAATTGACTCACAACAACGTGTCTTTTAGACTTTCCAAGCTTAAAAGTGGGGGTGGGGGAAGGGAGGGAGGTTGAACTGGGCTCCTTTCTGTACACCTTCCCCACAGCACCCCCGGCCCCCATTTCTTCTTTTACAAAGAGCAGTTTGTCACACTTGTGGCTCCTGTCTTCCGAGGTAGGTGGTGGTGGCAGCAGCGACAGCTGGCTCTTACAGCATGTATCTATGATGGCTGCAGCAGTCAGTGAGTCAGCGAGGCTCAGAATTCAGGAGAAGAGGGATAGGGAGGGGAGTAGGGGTGTCGTAGTCAGCTAGTGCTGCTGTAACAGAAATATCACAAGTGGATGGTTTTAACAAAGAGACGTTTATTCTCTCACTGTCTAGGAGACTAGAAATCCATATTCAGGGTGCCAGCTCCAGGGGAAGGCTTCCTCTCTCTGTCAGCTCTGGAGGAAGGTCCTTGTCTTCAGTGTTCCCTTGGTCTGGGAACATCTCGGTGCAGGAACCTCGGGTCCAAAGGATCCGCTCTGCTCCTGGCACTGCTTTCTTGGTGGTATGAGGTCCCCCTGTCTCTCTGCTCACTTCTCTCTTTTATATCTCAGAGATTGACTTAAAACACAACCTAATCTTGGGTCCTGCCTCATTAGCATAGCTGCTGATAATCTCACCCCATTAACATCATAGAAGTAGGATTTACAACACATAGGAAAATCACATCAGCTAACAATATGGTTATCACACAGATAACAAAATAACACAATACTGAGAATCATGGCCTAGCCAAGTTGACACACATTTTTGGAAGACACAATTCAATCTGTAACAGGAGCATCCAAAGACCAAGAGCCTTGCCCAGCACCTGAGCTCTGCCCACACTCTCTGCGGTCAGTGGCAGGACCCCTCCAGGAAGGAAGGAAAAGGAAGAAGGAACAGGAACCATTAAGTACCCTGTGCAACTGGCCTCCAAACACCCTGCTGGCGGTGTACTTGTGCTGCCTCAGTGGAGCCTAACAACTCCAGGGGCAGAGACGTAACTAAGGCACCCCAGATAGGGTGCGCCCTGGGTGCTAATGAGCAGTTCCTATTGGCCATCACAGTTTCCACCACCAAATGTGAGAGATCATCCAGCAATTCAAAACTAATTGCCACAGGCGCTATTTCCATTTCTGCAATTTCTGTAGATAGGCCCTTGTCCCCAGGGGTAGGTTTTAGCAGCATTTTACAGAGAAGACTTATGTGGATGGGGGAGAGGGGTGGCTGGGAATGGAAGGAAATATGTGCCTTGGGCCTTAAGCCGTGGTAAAGAATACAGCACTGTGGGGGCTCTGCCTCAGTCTCACGATGCCACAGGAACATGCTCAAGCCAGGCAGGGTTGTGGGAATGCAGTGTCTCTCTGGGCTGGAGAAGGCAGGAGAGGCCTCCAGGGCGAGATAGGCTTGGGTCTTGGCCCTGAGGGAGGAGCAGGGTTTGAGAGCAGAGCGCTCCCAAGGCTTTCCCCTACACCAGGCAGGTCTTGCAAAGGCTTGCGTTAGAAATGAGCATGGCCTGCTCCAGCTCTCCGGCAGAGAATGCACCCCTGCTCAGAGAGAAGGGGGATTGGGCCGGTCCTTGAGAGATCAGAAAATTCTGGTCCAGACTTTACCATTCTGCTCACTCTGCAGTCCTAGCCTTGACAGCTCTATGCACCTTAAGTTTATCTGCCCGACAACAGACACTCAGAATTTCTCTCCATTGGGGTCTCATTAGGATTTACTAGGGTGTGTTTGTGCAAAAGCGGTTAACACACTCGGCTATTAGAGGTTCGTGTCCATCCTGAGGTGCCTTGAAGAAAGGCCTGGCCATCTACTTTTGAAAAATCAGCCATTGAAAACCCTATGAAGCACAGTTCTACTCTGACCACATGGGGTCACCATGAGTAGGAATCAACTTCCGAGGCAACTTGCTTTTTGTTTTTAATTGTACTTTAGATGAAGGTTTACAGAACAAACTAGTTTCTCATCAAACAGTACACACATTGTTCTATGACATCAGTTAACAACCCCACAACACACCAGCACTCTCCCTTCTCAACCCTGGGTGCCCTATTACCAGCTTTAGTGTTCCCTCCTGCCTTCCAGTCCCTGCCCCAGGGCTGACAGGCTCCTTTAGTCTGGTTTTATTTCAAGGGCCTATTCAGTCTTTGGCTGAAAGGCGAACCTCAGGAGTGACCTCATTATTGAGCTGAAAGGGTGTCCAGGGGCTATACTCTCAGGGTTTCTCTAGTCCCTGTTAGGCCAGTAAGTCTGGTTTTTCTTTTTGAGTTAGAATTTTGTTTTACATTTTTCTCCAGCTCTGTCCATGATTCTCTATTGTGATCCCTGTCAGAGCAGTCAGAAAACCCTGGTGGTATAGTGGTTAAGAGCTACTGCTGCTAACCAAAATGTCAGCAGTTCAAATCCACCAGGCACTCCTTGGAAACCGTATGGGGCAGTTCTACCCTGTCCTATAGGATCGCTATGAGTCGGGATCGACTCAGCGGCAACGGATTTGGTTTTTTTGGTTTGGCAGAGCAGTCAGTGTGTTACCAATTGTCAATCTGACACAAAGGGTCCTTGTCCTTTCTGAGTAAGAATACACACGAAGGACGAACTTTATCTTCAGCAAGCTTTATTTTGCTTAAGTCAAACAAAAGGAGTCACGGGAGATCTAAACCTCTCCAAAAGACTGAATAGAAAAGGAAAGCAAGGCTAGGTCTTATATGGGTTCAGTGGAGACAACAGAGTAATGAATATTCAGTGAGCTTCTCTCAAGGGGGGGGTACTTCTCAGAATGGCAGTGTACGTTAATTAGGTTGCTTGTGCATCTAGAATCTAAGATGGAACCCACTGATATTCAAGATGGAGTCCTCTCAGCAGCCCTTGGCATCACTTATTATGGGATATAGTGCAAGTGCACTTGATCTTCGGCACTATATCGCCATCTTCGGAGGGCTAAGGAAGGTCAAACAGCAGTCACACTCTGTTCCTCTGCGCATAAGGAGCCTGCAAAGGAGGAGGGGACTAGAAAGACACTAAGAAGGAGATAGTAATTGGCTGCCCCAATCTTACCTCATGTTGACAGGGTGGGTTCCTGTTTACCCAACTTCTAGATGGTCATCTTTTTAAAAGCTCTTTTGTGCCACCAGCACAGTTAACCCTATCTGTCTCAGGTGGTAGCTGGGCACCATCTAGTTGCACTGGACTCAGTCTGGGGGAGACTGTGGTAGATGTGGGTCCATTAGTCCTTTGGACTAATCTTTCCCTTGTATCTTTAGTTTTCTTCATTCTCCCTTGCTACCAAAGGGGTGAGACCAGTGGAGTATCCTAGATGGCCACTCAGAGGCTTTTAAGACCCCAGACGCTACTCCCCAAAGTAAAATGTAGAACATTTTCTTCATAAACTATGTTATGCCAATTGAGCTAGATGTTCCCTGAGACCGTGGTCCCCACAGCCTTCGGCCCACCAATTTGGTCCCTCAGGGAGTTTGGATGTGTCTATGAAGCTACCATGACCTTGCCTTGTATGTGTCGTGCTGGCTTCCTCAGTATTGTGTATTGTCTTACCTTCACCAAAGTTATCACCTACTGTCAATTAAGCGTTTTTCCATTCCCAACCCTCCCCTCCCTCATATCCATCAAAGATTGTTTCTTTTTGTATGTAAACCTTTTCATGAGTTTTTACAGTAGTGGTCTCATACAATATTTGTCCTTTTGTGATTGACTTATTTCACTCAGCATAATGCTCTCCAGAGTGCTCCACGTTATAAGATGCTTCACAGATTCATTGTTGTTCTTTATCGTTGGGTAATACTCCATTGTATGTATGTACCACAGTTTGTTTGTCCATTCTTCTGTTGATGGGCATCTAGGTTGTTTCCATCTTTTTGCTATTGTGAACAATGCTGCAATGACCGTGGGTGCGCATACGTCTATTCGTGTGATAACTCTTATTTCTCTAGGATATATTCCTAGGAGTGGGATTGCTAGATTATATGGTATTTCTATTTCTAGCTTTCTAAGAAAATGCCAGATCGTTTTCCAAAATGGTTGTATTGTTTTGCATTCCCACCAGCAGTGCTTAAGAGTTCAGATCTCCTCACAGCCTCTCCAACATTTGTTATATCCTTTATTATTGATTTGTGCCAGTAATGCCAGGGTAGAATCGTATCTCATTGTGGTTTTGATTTGCGTTTCTCTAATGATGAGATAGTGAGCATTTCCTCATACATCTCTTGGCCACTTGAGCGTCTTCTTTAGTGAAACGTCTTTTCATTTCCTTTGGCCGTTTTTTAATTGGATTATTTGTATTTTTGTTTTAGAGATGTTGGATTTTCTTGTAGATTTTAGAGATTAGACCTTTGTCTGATTTGCAATAACCAAAAATTTGTTCCCAGTCTGTAGGTTTTCTTTTTACTTTTTGGTGAAGTCTTTTGATGAGCATAAGTGTTTACTTTTTAGAAGATCCCAGTTATCTAGCTTACTATCTGGAGTTTGTATGTTGTTGGTTGTGGTTTGTATCTGTTAATGCCGTGTATTAGGGCCTCTAGCGTTGGTCCTATTTTTTCTTCTATGAACTTCATAGTTTTGGGCCTTATATTTAGGTCTTTTGTCCATTTTGAGGAAACCCTGGTGGTGTAGTGGTTAAGTGCTACAGCTGCTAACCAAAAGTTGGCAGTTCGAATCCACCAGGCGCTCCTTGGAAACTCTATGGGGCAGTTCTACTCTGTTCTGCAGGGTCGCTATGAGTCGGAATCGACTTGACGGCACTGGGTTTGGTTTTTTTTGGTTTATCCATTTTGAATTAGCTTTTGTATATGGTGTGAGGTATGGGTCCTGTTTCTTTTTTTCTTTTTTTTTTTTTTTTGCAGACGGACATCCAGTTTTGCCAGCACCATTTGTTAAAAAGACTGTCTTTTCCCCATTTGGTGGACTTTGGGCCCTTGTCAAAGATCAGGTGACCATGGGTGGATGGATTTACACCTGGGTTCTCAATTCTGTTCCATTGGTCAATGTATCTGTCATTGTACCAGTACCAGGCTGTTTTGACTACTGTAGCTGTGTAGACAACTTGCTTTTTTTGTTGTTTGCACAAGCACTTTGCAATCTGGGAGGTGCTCTGCAAATGTCAGCACTCACTGTGGTCCCAGGGTTTCCTGTGCAACTTCTCTCCCAAAGCAGGCAAGGCTCTTTTCCTCTGCACATTTTCCTTAACCTGAAGAGCAATGACCCAGGGCTCAGGAAACAGACAAGAACCAAATCAGCAACAACTGGTGGAGCTGTGACTGTGTGTCGGGCACCATGGGACATACAGGGGAGGACGACACGTTCCAGGTTTCCTGGGTTTAAGTTGGAGATAAGCAGAAACTGATGAAAAGTTGATATCCTCTGAAATTTGATGTCTCAGATCAAAATAATACCAGAGCTTCCCCGGAATGATGTAGATGACCTGAGCTGCCCTGTTTTTCATGAGAAGTCCATTTCAAGGTGGAGCGGGGAAATAGGCCATATTCCATCTCATTGGCATGTACCCTAGTTATATCAGTGGGAAAACAGGATTTCTGCATAGTTTTCTCAGCCCCAGAGGGCCCAATCTGTTGGACAGATCTTTAGTGGGAGGATTATTTTTAGCAAATAGCCAGTAAAGAGTTCCTTCCTTGTAAGCCTCTCTTGTAGACACTTGTTACATAATGTGGATGAGAACAATCGTTTTAGCTTTAAAAATACACAGTGAAACCTATGAGAGCCAGAGCTCAATGGGACTGCCTTGTTTTTCTGGGTCTCACAGGTTTTTCCCCTTTGACAGGGTGCTGTCTCACCACTTTTCTATTGCTCGTTTTAGTGGAAAATATTTGAGTTTTCTTTTTCTGACAGGTTTCTGTCTTACACGAGTTCCGGCTTTCACAGGTTTTACTGTATGTCCCTGTGTCACTCCTGCACTCTGTCCTGAAGGAGGGAGCCCAGAAAAAAATCTCTATTTAGTCCTGGAGAGAGAGTGTGCCTTTTCCTACTGCATAGGGTGAGTTAGGTAGAAGGTTGGGAGTAGAAGCTAAATCAAAAACCAGTTGCTGTCAAGTCTGTTTCAACTCACGGTGACCCCATGTGTGTCCGAGTACAATTGTGCTTCACAGGATTTTCAGTAGTTGCTTTTTCAGAAGTAGATTGCCAGGCCTTTCTTCCAAGGTGCTTCTGAGTGGACTAACCTCCAACCTTTTGGCTAGTAGCACAATGTGTTAACCTTTTGAATCACCCAGGCACTCCAGGGAGTAGAAGCTACCTTTCCTGAATTGTGCCTGGAGCTGGTTGGCCCTGGGTTCTTGCTGATTCTCCTTACAACTGGAGGGGGGCATTGAGACTGATTGATCAGAGTGAGGAGATTTCTTCTTGGGATGCCCACGTGGCTAGCCCAAATCAATCATTCACTAAATGTTTATTGAGGGACTACTATATTCCAGGCACTGTTTTAGTCTCTGATAATTATCCATTAATAAAACCTCCACAAGCCCCCACCCTCGTGGAGCTGACATTCTAATGGGGGGGCAGACAATAAATAGTAAATATAATAAGTGAGCAAAGTGTATAGAATTCTAGAAGATGTTACATGCTGTAGGAGAAAGAAAGCATAGAGCAGGGTAATGGGGATCTGTAGTTTCGGGGGGTGGGGTGAGATGTAATTTTCAAACCGGGTGCTCAGGGGAGACTTCATTGAAAAGGTGCAATATGAGGAAAAGCTTGAAGGGGCTGAGGGAGTTAGCCAAGTGGGTCTTTGGGGCAAGAGTGTTCTAGGCAGAGGGAACAGTCACTGCAAGGACCCTGAGGCAGAAGTGCACCAGTGGGTTAGGGAAACACTGAAGGGGACAGTGCAGCTCTGGCCCGGCGCAGTGAGTGACTGGGAGAGCAGGAGAGGAGGGCAGATGGGTCGTGGGGCCATGTTAGGTAGGGCTTTGAAGGCCACAATAAGGACTTCGGGGATATTTAAGTGGAATGAGAGACCATAAGAACATTTTTAAGTAGTGGGGGGTAGGGGGGTGGGAGGAGGAGTCACCTCATGTAATTTACATTTGAACAGGATTTCTAGGGCTGCTGAGCACAGACTCACCTATCAGGGGACAGGGGTGGAAAAGGGAGGTGAGTTAGGATGGCTTTCAGTGTAGACCAGGAGAGCCGTGATGTTGGCTTTGCCTAAAGTGAACACTGTGGAGAGGGGATGAAGCAACTGGAGTCTGGATCAGTTTCTAATGTAAAACAACAGGACTTGCTTGTGGGTTGGATGTTGGATACGTGGGAAAGAAAGGAGGAAATGAGTACTCCAAGGTTCACAGTCTGAGCAGCTAAGCACATGGGGTGGGGTCATTTACTGAGATGGGAACACTGGGGTGGCTCAGGGCTGGAGGAATATCACCAGTCCAGTTTGGAACATGTTAAGTTTGAGGTGCTTATTAACATTCAGTTGGAGGTGCTAAGTTGGTGCCTGGATCTCTAGACCACAGTTCAGGGCCAGGGCTGGGATTAAAGATATAATTTAGAGACATGAGTTTGTAGATGATTTTGAAAACCATGAGGCTGGATGAGCTCTATGAGGAAGTTGGTCTAGATAGAAAGATAAGCCAACTGAGGACTGGACCTGGGACACTCCAACTTTTGGAGGTCAGAAAAAAGAATAGGCTCTATTAATAAGTGTCTTAGTTATCTAGTGCTATTATAACAGAAGTACCACAGGTGGGTGGCTTTAACAAACAAAAATTGATTTTCTCACAGTTTAGGAGTCTTGAAGTCTGAATTCAGGGCACCGTCTCTAGGGTAAGGCTCTTTCTGTGCTGCTCTGGGCGAAGGTCCTTATCTCTTTTCAGCTTCTGTTCCTAGGTTCCTTGGTGAGCGTGTGGTTTGTATCTTCCCCCCTGTGCTTGCTTGCTTAAACTGCTCTTTCACATCTTAAAAGAGATTGATTTAAGGCAACCCTACACTAATAATGCCTAATTAACATGACAGAGAAAACCTGTTCCCAGATGGCATCATAACCACAGGTATAGGGGTTAGGATATACAACACAAATTTTGGGGGGACACAATTCAATTCGTGACAGTAAGTAAGGATACTAAGAAGGAGACAAGTGAGTAGAAAGGAAACCAGGAGAGAGAGTGGTATCCCGGAAGTCAAGTGAAAACAGTGGTTCAAGAAGGAAAGAATACTCGCCTTTATCAAATGCTGCTGAGAGGCTGAGTAAGGTGTGGATGAGAATGACCACTGGGTTTGGCCATGAGGAGGTTACTGATAATCATATTAAGAGAGATTTCTTTTGGGGACAGTCTAATTGGGGTAGATTCCAAAACAAAAAGGAAATAAGGAAGCAGAGATGAAGTATAGGCAACTCTTTGAAGAAGTTTTTGGTTGGGTCATGGGTTGAATTGTGTCCCCCAAAAATATGCGTCAACTCGGTTAGGCCATGATTCCCAGTATTGTGTGGTTGTCCTCCATTTTGTGATCATAATTTTATGCTAAAGAGAATTAGGGTGGGATTGTAACACCACCCTTACTCAGGTCACCTCCCTGATCCAGTGTAAATGAAGTTTCCCTGGGGTGGGGCCTGTACCACCTGCACCTGAGAAGCTCCTCAACCGGGGAAAGATTGAGGACAAGGATCTTCCTCCAGAGCCGACAGAGAGAGTAAGCCTTCCCCTGGAGCCGACACCCTCAATTTGGACTTGTAAAATACTAGACTGTGAGAGAATAAATTTCTCTTTGTGAAAGCCATCTGCTTGTGGTATTTCTGTTACAGCAGCACTAGGTAACTAAGACAGTTGGAGAAGGGGTGATCCAGCAAAGAAGGAGGAAATGGTGCAGAAGGAGAAAGGATAATGGCAGGGCAAGACCCTCGAGTGGGGGACACAGGGAGGGATCCAGGGTAAAAGTGGCGGGCTCGGCCTCAGGTAGGAGCACAGGCAGGTCGTCCACATTGTTTCTACAGATGACCTGCTTTTCCTGGCACATCCTGATGGATGAAGATGATGCTGCTGCCATGTCCCCACTCTACAGCAACCAGGAAGAACAGACTCAGCACTTAAACCCAGGCCAAGAATCAACAAATAATCTCTTGTAGGGATAGGCTGAAAACGTGCCAGGCCTTTGAAAAAAGTACAGAAAAAGCACTTTATTCTAGGAGGAATCAATTGGGAGGGGAGTCATTGCCTCGGGGAAAGTGGGTTTCTGTTAAGGGTGATGGGAAATTTTGAACAGGGCTAGTGGTGATGGTTGTACGACATGATGAACCTAATTAATGCCACAGAAACTTACAGATAAAA
Organism: Loxodonta africana; assembly: GCF_030014295.1. Taxonomy (NCBI): domain Eukaryota; kingdom Metazoa; phylum Chordata; class Mammalia; order Proboscidea; family Elephantidae; genus Loxodonta; species Loxodonta africana. The sequence continues at coordinate 46,859,619 of NC_087354.1, read as the reverse complement.
AAGGTTGAAACGGCAAATGTCATATATATTTATATGACAATAAAAAATATTTTATGTCAGATTTAGATAATGAAAAATGAGATGTACTTAATATGAGATAGCTCTTCTCAGTAAATCAGTTGGGAACGTGGCTATCTAAAAGAATCTCCTTTTTCCTTCTCAAGCAAGGTATGCCCCACTTCACCCAAAAAATGAGGAAAAGAGGATTATAAGATGTTTTTTTTTTTTCCTTTCACAATGATGTTTCACTTCCTTGGTGATTAGAAAAAGGCATGTAAAAATAACAAGACGTCATTTCTTGTCCAACAGACAAATATTTTTCATGATAATGCCCAGCGTTAACAAGTGTTTGATGAAGCAGGCATTTTTCTTAAAATACGTGTGGGAATGGAAATTTCTTCAAGATTTTTGGAAAACAATTTGGTTATTTAGCTAAATCAAAAGACTTAAGAAAGTTTATACTTCTTTGGTTTAGTAATTGTCCTTTTGGAAGTCGATTCTTGAGAAATCACTGTAAACTTGGACAAAGATTTAATCACAAGAAAATTTGTCACAACCTTCTTTTCAGTAGTGACATAAATATAATAAAATTAAATGCCCAAATATAAAAGACAAGGTTGCAACATTCTGGAATATTCATATTTAATAGTATGGAGAAGTGCTTAAAATATACTGTTAAATAAAAAAATGTTATAAAACTATTCCCGCTGAATCCCTCTATACTGTCTCAGGGATAGTACATTCTCTCTTCACCTGTTACTATTTAAAGATTATTGTACTAATTAAAAAAAATATTCATATCTGTCTCTATGATTTCTAGTTGGATTTTCTTCACATCAGCGGGCCCTCGTTTCATTTCTTTCCATTTTTGCTTCTTAAGTCCTTTTTTTTTTTTGAGGATTCTAGACATGTTTACTCTAAAGTCTATTTTCATTTCACACAGAATGAATTCTCCTCTCTATTACTGGTTTCATTGGCCGTCTTTGTTATAATTCAGTTCTTTTCAGGTCTTTTGGAGTATCAACTTGCTGACTCCTCTCGAGTGGTAAGTGTGTGTGTTTGTGTCTGCGTGTGAGTGTGTGTCTCTTGTCTGTGTTTGTCTGCATGTGCACGTATGTGTCTGTTGTGTGTGTTCAACCCTCCTCTAGTAGTTTTGCCATTGCTTCTACCCAGCTTCCTGGGCCCCTCAGTCCAACATTGGCCTTATATTGGTATCTTGAGGTTGCTGTTCTGTAGAGATTCTGAGGCGATTATAAATCCAACCACCTATCCGTAGTCGTGGTGCAGTGGTCAAGAGCTCGGCTGCTAACCAAACGGTCAGCAGTTTGAATCCACCAGCCGCTCCTTGGAAACCCTATAAGGCAGTTCTTCTCTGTCCTATAGGGTTGCTACGAGTCAGAATTGACTTGACAGCAATGGATTTTTTTTTTTTTTTTTTTAAGCCGTAGTTGCCCTCACGCAGTTCTTAGTTAAGAGGCTGTGTCAACTTCCTCTCTCCTAGGTACAAAATACAAGTCCTAGTCCTAGGTGATGGTCAGTCCCAGCTTTCTTCAGCCTTCTCCCATAAGCAAGGGTGGGAGAAGGAGGTGCAGGAGGGGGCCCCACCCCAGCTGAGGGTTTCACATCCATTCGCAGCCAGACTCCTGGTAGCCTCTGCTCAGTTCTGGACCCGGAGCTGAGGGGGACAATGCTTCAGCTTTGCTCATACGGCGTGTTTCTGCTTCATCTCTGGTCAACGGAGATATTTATCTTATTTGGGGGAACAACTAGTCTTTTAAAGTTTTAAAAAAGTTTTTAAAAAAATATTGTATCTATCATTGCTTTGTGTGTGGCACAGCTGAGAGGACCTCAGAAGAGAGTGAGCGTAAACATCACCTTAACCAAAAGTCCCAAGTTGCAGCTCCTCACTTTTCTGACTCCAACTTGTGAGTGGGAAGGAAGTGTCCTTAGCATTTACGCTTACCTTTGGCTGACTGCTGGAGTCCCCAGGAGGTGCAAACACTTAATGAGCTCAGCTGCTAACTGAGAGGTTGGAGGCCCAGGTCTACCCAGAAGCACCTTGGAAGAAAGGCCTGGTGATCTACTTGCAAAAAATCAGCCATTGAAAACCCGTGGAGCACAGTTCTACCCTGAAACACATGGGGTCTCCATGAATTAGAGCTGATGTCACAGCCACCGCTCTGCTGACTGCAGGCCCTCTCCCCCCGCCGCCCCAGCTCCCTTTCCCCCGTTGTTTCCGGGGCAAGCACTCCGGGCATCTCAGGCGTGCTGCCCACTCCTGGAGCTGTCTGCTGCCGGGTGGCCATCAGAGGCCGTCTCTTCTCCTGCCACCCCACTAGTTGTGCCCTTTTGGAAACCACCACCTAGCGCAGGGGCTATCTTCTGAGCCTTCAAAAATGCAAGACCTCTGAATGCACCCTGTGTTCCCTGCAAAAGTGGGGAGAATGACCACCCCCACCCCACGCCCCACTGTCTTTCCCCAGAGACCCAGGGCTGAGCCAGAGACCAGACCCACGCTCTCTCTCCTCCCTCTTCCCAGGTGCCATCCAAGCCACTGACTTACAGTTTTCTGTTAGTAGCCCCCTTCCCAAAAGGCAAACCAACTCATGCAAATGAGTCCGTCAGACCCAAACCCCACCCTGAAGCCCGTGCTCCGCTACCCTCTGTGTGTGACCAGAAAGAAACCCTCAATTTAGCAGTGATGTTATCTGGCTGGGTAAGTTACAGTGATTTTTAACTTTATTTTTTTGTGCTCTTTGACATTTTGCTTATTTTCTACAATTAATGTTCTTAACTTTTGCAATCACGCAAAAAGTGTTATTGGAAAAGAACACTTGTCCTTCCAAAATGTTTGTTAGACAGAAGACGTCTTTAGTAATACATGTTCACAATGTTTATTCTTTTCCTTTTAAAAACTTGCATTTTGCCCAAATATTAGGATAGGAACTAGATTTTTATTTGGCAGAAGTTTGGCAAGTGTCTGTATCATGTCGCTCCATCGCAGAACAGTTTTTATGTCTCCCAGCTTCCAGGATAGAGTACTAGCTCCTTGGCTTGCCTCCTACCAGACCCTTCAAGATCTGACCCCTGCTCTGTGCTCCAGCTCCATGTTCAAGCTTGTCCTTTCCCATGTAACTGCTGAGTTCTACCTGAACTGCTTAGAGTTCGGTGAACACAGAATGCATTCCCATCTTCATGACTTTGGATGTGATCTTCCAGCTGCCCAGGCTGTCCTTTTCCTCTTTCACCTGGCAAACGTCTACTCAGACTTTCAAAGCCAACTTGTGCCTGCAAGCCCTCCCTCTGGTCTCTTCTCTGCCCTGTATCTCCACCGTGAACACACTTCTGTATCTGCACATATTGTGCTGAATTGTTTCACTCAGCTTTGTGGACCCGCACCTAGCACAGTGCCTGACACCTAGTAAGCATTTTATAGGTGTTTGCTGAATCAAGGCAGGTCCATTCATTCCACAAATGTACATGGAGTACGCACTACATGCTGGACGTTCTGCCAGCTTCCGGGGATTCGAAATTAGTGAGACATGGAGCTTACTTACTTTAGGAACTCACAGTTCAGTGGGATAGACGGAGAGATAGACACAGATCATTACAATGACGGTGGGATACAGGCAGGTCCATTTCACCTTTTCTCACAGCTACTTTTCTACTTTAATTGGCTAGGTCTTGAAAGCATAATTCTTACTTATTGCTTGGCTTATTTCTTCAACAGAATTTTCCGTTTCCTATATTCAGATTAAGAGTTCGACTGCTAACCAAAAGGTTGGCAGTTCGAATCCACCAGCCTCTCCTTGGAACCCTATGGGGCAGTTCTACTGTGTCCTATACAGTTGCTATAAGTTGGGATCTAATCAACACAACGGGCTTGGTCTTTTTGGTTTTATATTCGTTTCTGAAATTGTTTAATTTGCCTTTCTAGTTCTCTCTTCACTCTAACACGAGGAAGACCATTCAAACAATCAAAGCAGCCCCCAAATCTGCCACTTCCCAAGGGAGCGAGCTCCCCATGACTGGAGGTGTCCAAGTCAGCACTGGCTACCACCAGGTGTGGTTGGGGAGTTTGGAAGAGGAATTTAACCTAAAAAAGATGGGCTGAATTCTATGATCTTGAAAGGCTTTCCAATTCTGGATTCTAAGGAAAAGAAAAAAAAAAGTCAAGTCTAAACTGAGACCACGAGACTGGGCTTCTAAACTGCTGCCATCACTACACAGTCCCTGAACCAGACACCCTGAAAAGAAAAACAGATACTCTTCATCACTTCCAGACTCTCTCTTAAACCATTTTGACCCAATAGATGGGATCTTTTGCCAAGTCACATTGGATGAATTTCCATGGCTCATCAGGCAGTTGCCCCAAATCTGTGGGTCTTGTCTTGGGCTTGGGACTGGCCCAAATGAGAACCAGTTGGATCTGTGGGGAGGGAAATATGGGATTGACAGGCAGGGGCTTCTGGTGAGCTCCTGCTGGTCAGGGGTCCTAACGTGGCTACTCCCCAAGGAACCCTTCAAAACACCCCCACCCTGGGCCTATATTTCAGGGAATTCCTTCTGCCAATGATTTTGATCACTGTAGAAACTAATCAGCAACATCTAAAACCTCCACTGGGAGCACCTAATCTGTAGCAGACATCTAGGGTTATCACCTGAGCTGATCTCTTGTCAAGCAGGACAGAAATTAAAAAACACTTAGAATTTTAGTTGCAAGGTGGCCTCATCTAAGTAATTGTACAATTTCTCTTAGGCTTTAAAAAAAAATAGCTGTGGTCCCTTCTTTCCCCTAGGCTCCTTAGGCTGGGAACCTCCAGATGTGACTATTCTAAAATATTTTTACACTGTGTGCTGCTAACTGAAAGGTTAGCAGTTCAAATCCACCAGCCTGCACCATCCTCACAATTGCTGCTATGTTTGAGCTCATTGTTGTGGCCACTGTGTCGATCCATCTTGTGGAGGGTCTTTCTTTTTTTTGCTGACCCTTTCCTTTACCAAGCATGATGTCCTTCTTCAGGAACTGGTCCCTCCTGTTAACATGTCCAAAGTAAGTGAGACAAAGCCTCACCACCCTTGCTTCTAAGGAGCATTCTGGCTCTACCTCCTCCAAGACAGATTTGTTCATCTTATGGCAGTTCATGGTATATTCAATACTCTTCCCCAACACCATAATTCAAAGGCATCAGTTCTTCTTCTTCTGTCTTCCTTATTCATTGTCCAGCTTTTGAATGCATATGTGGCAATTGAAAACATCATGGTTTCGGTCAGGCCCACCTTAGTTCTTAAAGTGACATCTTTGCTTTTTAACACTTTAAAGAAGTCTTTTGCAGCCTATTTGCCTGATGCAATACATCGTTTGATGTCTTGACTGCAGCTTCCATGGGTGTTGATTGTGGATCCTAGTAAAAGGAAATCTTTGACAATTTCAATATTTTCTCTGTTTATCATAACGTTGCTTATTGGTCCAGTTGTGAGGATTTTTGTTTTCTTTATGTTGAGATGTAACCCATACTGAAGGCTGTAGTCTTTGATCTTCATCAATAAGTGCTTCAAGTCCTCTTCACTTTCAACAAGCAAGGTTGTGTCATCTGCATAACGCAGGTTGTTAATGAGGCTTCTTCCAATCCTGATGCCTCTGTTTTCATATAGTCCAACTTCTCTGATTATTTGCTCAGCATACAGATTGAATAAGTATGGTGAAAGGATACAACCCTGGCACACATCTTTTCTGACTTTAAAGCACGCAGTATCCCCTTGTTCTATTCAAACGACTGCCTGACTCTTGGTCTATGTACAGGTTCCACATAAGCACTGTTAAGTGTTCTGGAATTCCTATTCTTCGCAATCTTATCTGTAATTTGTTATGATCCACACAGTCGAATGCCTTTGCATAGCAAATAAAACACAAGTAAACATCTTTCTGGTATTCTCTGCTTCAGCCAGGGTCCATCTGACGTCAGCAATGACATTCCTCATTCCACATCCTTTTCTGAATCTGGCTTGAACTTCTGGCAGTTCCCTGTCAATGTACTGCTGCAACTGCTTTTAAATTATCTTTGGCAAAATTTCACTTGCACGTGATATTAACGATATTGTTTGATAATTTCTGCATTCTGTTGAATCACCTTTTTCTAGAATGGGCACAAATATGGACCTCTTCCAGTTGGTTGGCCAGGTAGCCATCTTCCAGATTTCTTGACACAGACGAGTGCATACCTTCAGCACTGCATTCGTTTATTTAAACATTTCTATTGGTATTCCATCAATTCCTGGAGCTCGGTTTTTTGCCAATGCCTTCAGTGCAGCTTGGACTTCTTCCTTCAATACCATCGGTTCTTGATCATATGCTACTTCCTGAAATGGCTGAACGTTGACCAGTTCTTTTTGGTACAGTGACTCTCTATATTCCTTTCATCTTCTTTTGATGCTTCCTGTGTTGTTCAAAACTTTGCGGATAGAATCCTTCAATATTGCAAGCTGAGGCTTGGATTTTCTCAGCAGTTCTTTCAGCTTGAAAAATGCTGGGTGTTCTTCCCTTCGGTTTTCTAACTCCAGGTCCTTGCCCGTTTCATTATAATATTTTTCTTTGTCTCCTCTAGCCACCCTTTGAACTCTTCTGTTCAGCTCTTTCATGTCATCATTTCTTCCATTTGCTTTAGCTACTCTGCATTCAAGAGCAAATTTCAGAGTCTCTTCTGACATCTATTCTGATCTTTTCTTTGTTTCCTGTCTTTTTAATGACCCTTTGCTTTCCTCATGTATGATGTCCTTCATGTCACCCCACAACTCGTCTGATCTTCAGTCATTAATATTCAATGCATCAATTCTTTTCTTGAGATGGTCTCTAATTTCCAGGTGGGATATACTCAAGGTTGTACTTTGGCTCTCGTGAACTTGTTTTAATTTTCTTCAGCTTTGACTTGAATTTGCATATGAGAAATTGATGGTCTGTTCCAAAGTCGGCTCCTGGCCTTGTTCTGACTGATGAGCTTGAGCTGTTCCATCGTCTCCTTCCACAGATGTGATCAATTTATTCCTGTGTATTCCATCAGGTGAGGTCCATGTGTATAGTCACTGTTTGTTGTTGTTGTTAGGTGCTGTCGAGTCAGTTCCGACTCATAGCGACCCTATGCACAACAGAACAAAGCACTGCCCGGTCCTGCACCATCCTTACAGTCGTTGTTATGCTTGAGCTCATTGTGGCAGCCACTGTGTCAATCTACCTCCTTGAGGGTCTTCCTATTTTCCGCTGATCCTGTACTCTGCCATGCATAATGTCCTTCTCCAGGGACTGATCCCTCCTAACAACATGTCCAAAGTATGTAAGACGCAGTCTCCCCATCTTTGCCTCTAAGGAGCATTCTGGCCGTACTTCTTCCAAGATAGATTTGTTCGTTCTTTTGGCAGTCCATGGTATAGTCAATATTCTTCGCCAACACCACGACTCGAAGGCATCAACTCTTCTTCGGTCTTCCTTATTCATTGCCCAGCTTTCACATGCATATGATGCGATTGAAAATACCATGGCTTGGGTCAGGCGCACCTTAGTCTTCAGGGTGACATCACTGTTTATGTTGTTGAAAAAAGAAATTTGTAATGAAAAAGTCGTTGGTCTTGCAAAATTCTTTCATGTGCTGTCCCTTGTTGTTTCTATCACCAAGGCTGTATTTTCCAACTTCTGATTGTTCTTGATTCCAACTTTTGCATTCCAATACCAGTAATTATCAATGCATCTTGATTACATGTTTGACAAATTCGAGACTGCAGAAGTTAGAAAAATCTTCAGTTTTTCATCTTTGGCATTAGTGGTTGGTTTGAAAATTTGAATAATAGCCATATTTACTGGGCTTCTTGGTAGGCGTATGGGTATTAACCTATCACTGACAGCATTGTACTTCAGGATAGATCTTGAAATGTTCTTTCTGACAATGAACGTGACACCATTCCTCTTCAATTTGTCATTCCCGGCATAACAGACCATATGATTGTCTGATTCAAAATGGCCAATGCCAGGCCATTTCAGCTTATTAATGCCTAGGATATCGGTGTTTATGCATTCCATTTCATTTTTGACAACTTCTACTTTTCCTCGATTCATATTTTGTGCATTCTAGGGTCACTATGAGTCAGAATCAATTCGACAGCACTGGGTTTGGTTTGGTTTTTGGTTATGTTCCGATTATTAATGGAGGTTTGCAGCTGTTTCTTCTCATTTTGAGACGTGGCACGTCAGCAAATGCAGGTTCTGAAACCTTTAATCCATTCACATCATTGAAGTTGACCTTACTTTGAGGAGGCAGCTCTTCTCCAATCATATTTTGAGTGCCTTCATCTTCTAGCACTGTATCAGACAGTATTCCACTTCTATTCATAAGGTTTTCACTGGCCAATTTTTTTAGAAGTAGATTGCCATGTCCTTCTTCCTAGTCTGTCTTAGCCTAGAAACTGCACTGAAATCTATCCACCATGGGCAACCCTGCTGGTATTTGAAATACTGATGGTATAGCTTCCAGCATCACAGCAACACACAAGCCACCACAGTATGACAACTGACAGACGAATGGTGGTGGTAAAGATTACAGCCTAGAAAACCTTTTGGGGAAGTTCTACTCTGTCCTATAGTGTCTCTATAGTTAGAATTAACTCAATGGCAACGGGTTTGCTTTTTCTTTATGTTGGGACTCTTTACCTCCATGGATAGTGAAATGCAGTCTCTAGGGTCAGTCCAACATGGGTTGAATTCCTGATCAGCCACCTGGACATGTTGCTTCACCTTTCTGGTCATCACTCGCCTCACCTGTAGAATGATGAGAATAACTTACACCCAGCAGGGCTGTGTTGAGTAATATGTATGCAGTTTTCAGCACAGAGACTGACTCAGTAACTGTTTAAACGTTACTGTTGATAATTGATATTATTGTTATCTATGAAGTCTCACAGTCCAAGTGGTTCATCAGGCCCAGAACAGGACCTGCCTTGTTGTTTTTATCGCGTGGGATTCCTAGCCTTCTGTGCTGCATGGAGGAAGGGAAAGTAGAAAATACCGGGCCAGGTGGCAGACAGCCAGCATCTTTCCCAGTGAAAGTCTTGCTCCAGGCTTTCTTGTTGGAATTTCTCTGGACTGTGGAATTAGCCAAGCTGACCACCAGCCAGCCCGTGGGTCATGGGCTGCGGGTGGGAGCAGAACTTTAGAAGAGTCGGGAAGAGGAGGAGTTGGAAGAGGTGACTGCAGGCTTCTAGACCCAGACTGCTGTCCAGAAGACAGCCTTTCTGGGACGAGTGATCTGGAAAACAGGATGAAGGATGAGCCCACCAGGGGATCCAGCCCAGCCAGAGCCTGAGGGCTGCAGAGGGTGAGCAGCTCACTTAGCTGGCTTTCCATGCCAGGGACAGGGAAAGGCACGGGATTCTTTGCCTTTGGGGGCTCTACAAAGGGTGACTGCCTTGGCTTTGGGCAGAAGTTTGGCGACCTGTGCTGTCTGCTTCTGCCTTGCTACCAGTAAGCTGTGTAGTCTTGGTCAAGTCACTAGCCTTCTCCCGGCCTCAGTTTGCTCATCTGTAAAATAAGGAATTGACCAAGTCTAATATAGGTGTTCCTATGGGAGCCCTGATGGTGCAATGGTTAAGCTCTGGGCTGCTAACCAAAAGGTTGGTGGTTTGGACCCACCAGCTTCTCCTTGGGAGAAAGATGTGGCAGTCTGCTTTGGTAAAGATTTACAGCCTTGGAAATCCTATGGGGAAATTCTACTCTGTCCAATAGGGTCGCTATGAGTTGGAATCAACTCCATGGCAATTTCTTTTTTTTTTAATAGGAATCCCTAGCATTTGTATAGGGCTTTCCGCTGCACGTTTCCAAACAGGGTCCCACTCGGTGCTCACCACAGCCCTGTGTTTGAAGGCATGCCTGGCACAATTTTACAGATGAGGAAACTAAGTCTGGTGGGATGGGTATTCCGTGGGGACAAAGCAAGGCAGGGCCTACAACCCTGGGCGTCCTGGGTAAATCCTGACCTCTGGAGAAGTGCACTCCTCCTCTCCAGCCCTGGTTCCTGAAGACTCCCAGCTCCTTTTCTGGAACCTCTGCCACTACCTTTTTCTCCCCGTGCCCTCACCCCCTGCTTCCCACTGGCTGTCCCAGTCCCTTCACCACCCCCCTTCCTGAGTTACCTTTCTCAGCCTGCAACCCTGATCTGGTTTCTGGGCAGCCAGAGGTGAGCACCAGGTACCCAGGCCCTCCTGCCTTCCTTCCCTGGGTCCCATTTGCCTGCAGCAGGTTTTCCAGAGTTTTCTCTGTTTCATGGAATGCTTTCCTGTGAGGTCCCAAGAGGTGAAATAAGAGGGGTTGTTTAACTTTCTGGGCAGTGTTCTCCTGAGTGTGGGCCGGGACCATCCACGCAGGGCACAGATGTCCAGGGCGCTGGTTAAACAGGTCCCACCTAAGTGACTCTGCGTGTGCATTTTAACAAGCTCCTCTGGGTCTCACAGGCACAGACCACAGTTTGGGAATCACTGCTCATAAAGAGGAGTCCTGGTGGTGCAGTGGCTAAGAGTTCAGGTTGCTAACCAAAAGGTTGGGAGTTCTAATCCACCAGCTGCTTTTTGGAAACCCTATGGGGCTTTTTTTTTATGGGGCAGTTCCACTCTGTCCTAAAGGGTCACTATAAGTCAGGATCGGGTTTGGGGTTTGGCTCTTAAAGAGACTGGTTCTTTAGGCAGTGGAGGGCTGCCCCAACATTGCTGCAGGGTGGCTGGGGCTCAGAGCAGGTGCAGAAGAAGCCTGGGGTAGTAGTGGTGGAGAGGCCACTTCAGCTCTGGGGTACCAGAAGCGCACACTCCAGGCTTGCAGGGAGTTGAGCTAGTGAGCCTGGGACAGTGGTTCTCTGGGGCTGCTGCAGGATCCCTGGAAAACCCAGAGCAGCCCTATCTATAAAGAGGCTCCCTAGCTGGCATTGTTGAGACCCAGTGGGGATGAAAGGTCTAGATTTGAGGTTCCCTGCGACCTTTGCAAAAGACTTCTTGTGGCACAGTGGTTAAGCCTGTGGCTGCTAACTGAAAGGTTGGCAGTTTGAACCCACCACCTGCTCCAAAGGAGAAAGATGTAGCAGTCTACTTCTAGAAAGATTACGGCCTTAGAAACCCTAAGGAGTAGTTCTACTCTGTCCTGTAGGGTTGCTATGGTCGGAACCGACTTGACAGCAACAAGTTTGGTTTTGGTTTCCTACCTTTGCCAGCTCTGCAACCTAGGCAAGTCACTGTATTGCTTCTGTTGTAGTACAATGGGGATAATAATCACAATGCCTCCCTTGCTGGGCCGCCCCAGAGGAGAGGAATAAAGTGCCTGGCAAACCAGAGGGCCTGATGCAACTGCCTCAGAGGTATGGAGAAGGACCTGTATTGGTCAGAGGCTGAACTTGAGGATCCCATAGGCCCTGCACTTCCAGCTGCACTCAGTCTGAGCCAGACATGGAGCCCAGCTCCCCACCTCCTGCTCACATCTGTCCAGGGTGAGGTACGCCCTGTGGCTTTGGGCTGGCTTCTGACCAGGGCTGCCTGGAACACCCCCCTGCTCCCTGCCTGCATTTCCTGTGGCTCACCAGGACCACACATTTACAGGCAAGGAGGGTAAGGACCTGGCTGTGGGGACCCTGCAGAGAGCTGGAGGAGTCTGGAGCCTGGGACGTAGGCCTGGTTCTGCCTCAAGCCCCTGCAGGCTCCCTGGCGAGATGTCTCCTCTCTCTGTGTCTCCTCTGGGAAATGTGACCGACACCTGACTTGCCCGAGTGGAAGGCGAAGTAAGTTAATAGTCATGAAAAAAAGGTGAGAAAGGTATACTAGGCAGCTACTATGTGCTAGACAGAGGCTGTGTGCACTGTCACAAGAGCCCTGCAAGGCAAACTGTTACTAACCCCTTTTAATAAATGAGGAAACCAAAGTGTAAGAAAACACACATACCCTAAAGAATGCATGTGTGTGTGTGTGTGTGTGGTGTAGTGCAGTGGTTAAGGCACTAGACTGCTAACCTCGAGGTCAGTGGTTTGAAACCACCAGCAGCTCCACATAAGAAGGATGTGGTAGTCTGCTTCTGTAAAGATTTACAGCCTTGGAAACCCTTTGGGTTCACTCTGAGTCAAAAGTGACTTGACAGCAGTGGGTTTGATTTTTGTGTGCGTACACATATAATAAGTGACGTAGGATGGTCTTTTTAATCTTTTTTTCTAAACAAAGACTGCCCATACCGTAAATATTACTCTGCAACTTGGCGTTATTCACTCAAGAATATAACACACTTCTTTCCAGGTCGGTCCGTATGGAGCTAGCTCTTTGCGTAGCAGAGTGCATGTTCTCAACTACTCTCCTCTTGGTGGACGTTCGGATGTCTAAATTGTTGCTGCTTCAAACGGTGCTGTAGCAAACACGGTTGGATGATGAATAGGTACCATTATGTAATCATGCTTCTATTTCTGTAGGATAGATTCCTAGACATGGAATCTATTGCCTAAAAAGCTGTACAATTCATGGTCTCACCAGCACTATATGTATCGGATGTTATTAAATTTTCAAATTTTTGGCAATCTGATGCCTTTCCCCCTACCTCTCCAAAAAGTTATAATTGCCGTAATTTGCATTTCTCTTAATATAAGAAGTGAATTGAACATCTTTTCAAATGTTTGTCAGCTGTCTTAGGCTGAGTTCCCTAGAGAAGCAAAACCAGTGAAGAGGGTTTGAAGCACATCATGTATACACACACACACACGCACACACACACACGAACATACACACATACACGCACACACACACACACACAGAAAGAGAGAGAGAGATTTATCTCAAGGAAATGGCTTGTGCAAAAAAAAAAAAGTAGTAGAGGCTGACAATTTCCAAGTCCATGTGTCAGGCATCGGGCTGGTGGCTTCTCTTGAATTCTGTACCTGCATGGGCTGACGGGAAACCCTGGTGGCGTAGTGGTTAAGTGCTACAGCTGCTAATCAAGAGGTTGTCAGTTCAAATCCGCCAGGCACTCCTTGGAAACTCTATGGGGCAGTTCTACTCTGTCCTATAGCGTCGGAATCGACTCGACGGCAGTGGGTGTGGTTTTGGGTTTTTTTTATGGGCTGACGAACCCAAGACAGGCAGGTCAGACGGCAGGCTGCTGGCTCACAGACTGTGGAGGCTGACAAATCCCAAGATTCATAGGCAATACAGCAGGCGGCTGGCTCGAGTCCAAAAAACTGGAGGTCGGATGAAGACAAGCTGGATGCAGGACCCAGAGAGAATAAGAGCCAATGACCTTTGCCTGAATGTCCATGTATATTGGATGCAGGCCACACCCCTGAGAAAACTCACCATACAACTGATTGACTGGTCATGTCAGATCACATCATGGAGGTGATTACATTACATCACAAAATGGGGGATAACTACATCATTCCATAACTGCCAAACCACTGAGAATCATGGTCCAGTCAAGCTGACACATAACCATCACACATAACCACTACAATCAGCCAATATCATTTCTCTTCTATGAATTGACCCTTCTTCTGCTACTTTTCCATTGCTGGTTTTTGTTCGTTTTGTTATGTTTTGTAATTAAACTGTGGGGCTTCCATGCTAATAGTTCAACACTAATAGAGTCTTGAACTTAACTGTACCCAAAAGGCTGTTGTTGCTGCCATTTTAGTTGTTATTATTTTATAACAGATACAATCTGTCATGTGTGGTTGTCGTTGGGTGCCGTCAAGTCGATTTTGACCCCATGTGAGAGAGTAAAACTGTCCCAAGAGTTTTCTAAGTTGTATCAACTCGACAGCAACGGGGAATCTTTATGGGAGCATATTGCCAGGTCTTCCTCCTGTGAAGCAGCTCTGTGGGTTCGAACTGCCAACCTTTCGATTAGCACCCCAGCATGTTAAGCACTGTGTCACCAGGGCTCCTTCTGTCTTGGGTAGTGCTGATGTTTTCCTCCAGCTCTTGTTAATGGTGTCTTCTGTCATGCAGAAATTTTTAATGTTTACCTATGTAGATCTCTCAGTCTTTTACTTTAATGTCTTTGGGATGCTCAATTTGCTCCCTGTCTTAGTCATCTAGTGCTGCTATCACAGAAATACCACAAGTGAATGGCTTTAACAAAGAGAAATTTATTCTCTCACTGTCTAGCAGGCTACAAGTCCAAATTCAGCTCCAGGGGAAGGCTTTCTGTCCCTATCGTCTCCTGTGGAAGGTGCTTGTCATCAGTCTTCCCTTGGTCTGGGAGCATCTCAGCACAGGAACCTCAGGTTTAAAGGACGTGCTCTGCTCCCAGCACAGTTTTCCTGGTGGTATGAGGTCCTCATGTCTCTCTGCTCACTTCTATCTTTTATACCTCAAAAGAGATTGGCTTGAAACACTACCTAATCTTGTAGGTCTTATCAATATAACTTCCACTAGCCCATTTTATTACATCATAGTGATAGGATTTACAACATATAGGGAAATCACAACAGAAGATAAAATTGTAGACAATCATACAATCATAAAAGGGAGTCAAGACCTCACCAAGTTGACAGACATTTCTGGGAGACACAACTCAATCCATGACACTCCCCTACCCTAAGATTATACAAATAATCTCCTATAATTTCTTCTTTTATGGTTTGTTTATTTTTACATTTAGAGCTTTACGCTTAGATCAGGAAATGTAAAATAAAGTCGAATACAGAGATGTCTAATTATTTTTTCCCATTTAGACAGTCATTTTGCCAAAAGCATTTATTTAATAACCTAACTTTTTATAGCAATCGTGAGCAGAAGTTTTAAAAATTTCCATTTCTAACGGCTATAGCTAGTGAGATAGGCAAGTTACTAGATAGGTAGATAGCTATAGACGTAAAAAAGATGGATCTAGATATATGTAGATATGGAAATCAATTTTTATATTATATTTATAGATATAAATGAATGAATTGCTCTATTTTCAATCCAGAAACTGGTCATCACTAGTATTTAATATTTGGGTGTTGGAATTAAATCAATAAAATAAGGAAACTAAATATGCATTACAAACATCATAGAACAAGAGATAAAATTATTCTTTATTGTAAACATCTATATCATGTTTAGGTAATTTTCTTAGAATTTTTATTAGGATCAACAGCTGAACTTTATCATATGCTTCTGTCAGCATTTATTGACATAGTAAAACTCATTTTTGAAGCTATATTGAGCTATACTTCATGTACAATACAGTGCAAATTTAAAATGAATAACTTCATGAGTTTCGGCATGCGTACACCTGTAAAATCCCCGACTTTTTTGGTTTTCGAATCCCTTAATTTCAAATTTTGTATTTAATAGCCTATCTTTCTATTTTTTTATGTGTGTATTTTATTCTTTTTCTAGTTTCTTAGGTGGAAGTTGACTCCTTCGTTTATCTGTTTATTTTTATTGTGGTAAGTAAAGAGCTCAGCTGCCAACCAAAATGTTGGCAGTTCAAATCGGCTAGCCACTCCTTGGAAATCATATGGGGCAGCTCTACTGTGCTCTATAGGGTCGCTGTAAGTTGGAATCCACTCGACGGCAATAGGTTTTTGGGTTTGAAGTAAATATATATAAAAACATTTGCCATTTTTTACATGTATGATTAGTGACATTAATTAATCATGTTGTGAAACTGTCATCTCTATGTTTCCGAATTTTTCCATTACTTATCGGAAACTCAGTGTCCCTAGGGAATGACTTCCCCTTTACTTCTCCTCCTGTCCCTGGTAACCACGAATAAACTTTGCTCTCTATATCTTTGCCTATTCTAGATATTTCATATAAGTGGGGTCGTACAATATTTAGCCTTTTGTGACTGACTTATTTCACTCAGCATAATGTTCTCAAGGTTCAACCATGTCGTAGCATGCATCAGCACTTCATTCCTCTTATGGCTGAGTGATGTTCCGTTGTATGTATGTACCACGTATAGTTTATCTATTCATCTGTGGGTGGGCATTAAGGTTGTTTCCACCTTTTGGCTATTGCAAATAGTGCTGCAATGAACATCGGTGTATAGATTTTTGTATTTCTGCTTTCACTTCTTTTGGGTATATATGTGAGCTCATTTATTTTAAATATTTATTTATAAATAGCTAAATCATTTAAGGTTATATTAAACTCATGAGATATAGCAAAAGCTATTCTCAGAGGAAAATTTATAGCAATACCCAAACCAAAAAAATGCATTGCCATTGAGTCAATTCTGACTCATAGCTACCCTATAGACCCCATAGGACAGAGTAGAACTGCCCCATAGGGTTTCCAAGGAGCACCTGGTGGATTTGAACTGCTGACCTTTGGGTTAGCAACCGAATGCTTAACCACTACTCCACCAGGGTTTCCATTTATATCAATAAAAAAAAAAAAATTTCAATAATAGGATTCTATAAATCCTCACTTGCTGCCTCAGTTTTTGTTTGCTGTGTCCTGATGCCATAAAAATTGGTGTCCTAGTTTCATCACTAACCTCTGTTCAGATCACAATGCAGACAGTTCATCAGTGAAGGTTTTAGACAGCTGATACCATTGTGACACAGAATAGCTTTTTAAACCTAGAGAATCAAGGCCCTAGGTCTGAGTCCTGGCTTGGTCTTTCTTGTACTAGATGTATTTAAGAGTGTTTGGGGACTTCGGGGAATTGTGGGGTTTACATAAAATTTACCTAAAGTAATTAGGTCTTTGTTCTTGCTTCCTGAGAGAAACAAACTTTCTCTCTTTTTTAAATTGTTGTTGAAAATACGCACAATAAAACATACACCAATTCAACAATTTCTACATGTATACTTCAGTGACATTGATTACATTCTTAAAGTTGCGCAACCATCCCCACTTTCCTTTTCCAAATTGTTCTTCCTCCATTAACACAAACTCACAGCCCCACCTAAGCTTCCTATCTAGCCTTTTGAGTTGCTAGTTGCTGTTGTCAATTTGATCCCATACAATAGTTCTTTTTTTTTTTTTTTTAAGAGCAAAATGCTTAAGGCAGACATTCTTCAAATAATTAAACTAAACTATTGTTCGGTTTAAAGAAGGATTCAGGGGGTATTTTTAGTTTAAGGTTTAAAGATTATCTCAGGGCAATAATTTCGGGGGTTCTTCCAGCCTCTGTGGCTCCAGAAAGTCTGGATTCCATGAAATTTTGAAATTCTGGCTTGCATTCCCCTTTTTTGATCAGGATTCTTCTGTAGAATCCTTGATCAAAACATTTAGTAATGATAGCTGCACCATCTAGTTCTTCTGGTCTCATGGCAAAGGAGACAGTTGTTCATGGAGGTAATTAGCCACATATTCCATTGCTTCCTCCTATCCCTGACCCTGAGAAGAAAATTTAAATCCTTGGAATTTCCTGAAAAATAGTGGTGCCTTTGTTATCTATAAACCTCCAGACCATATTTGAGAGTTAGATGTCTCAGACAGGGGCTGACCAGGCCAGAAAGACCACCTCATAGTATCAGCTGACCTCGGGGCAGGTGGCCTCATTCAATCAACCATGACTATGTAATGAGACCCCAGTAGAGGCTCTGGACGTGGAAGTTCCATGAGCTTCCTTGTTGACTAAAGGCATTTGCCCTTGGGAGGGTAATACACCCTTTCTGGGATATAGAAGCTTAGTGCTGGGAACCCTCCCACCCTTTACCCAATTCACCTCTTCTTTAAGTTGATCCTGATTTGTATCCTTATAATATAGCATCATTCATAACACTTCTGTGAGTTCTACAAATCTTTCCAGTGAATTATTGAACTTGAGGGAGGAGTGGGAACCAGCAGGCCAACGAGGGGGCTGGGAAACCCTCAGCTTGTGACTAGTATTCTTGACGAGGTAGAGGGCCAGGAAGTCAGATATAAGGGGACTCCTGGGGACTCCCAAGCTTGCAGCTGATGTCTAAAGTCTTGGACCTACCTGGCAGTCCTGGAGGACTGTGTCTTTTAACTTGGGAGATCTGAACTAGCTCCAAGTGGTTAGGGTCAGAGCAAGAAATGCTGCATGGGCAGCTGGTGTCAAAACAGAAGTGGCAGAAAAGTGGAAAGTGGAGAATTTTGCTTTCTGTTGACTTTTATGTTTACAGGAATAAGGGGAAAAAACTACTGGATTTGGATTTGAGCTCTGTCTGAATAAATTTAGCTCAGTTACATAAATGCTCTGAGCCTATTTCTTCACCGGTAACATGGCATGGCCTACCAGGTTGTCAGAGAGATCAAATGAAGTCATAGGTGGAAAGTATTTGGGAAACAGTGAAGAGCAGCATAAATGTGGGGGGAAAAGTCATTGTCATCATTATCATCAAATGGCCCTGTCATTTCAGAATCTAAACAGGCATAGCCTGGGCCGGCCAACACTAGATGGAAGGAAGAGGCCAGGCCTTAGAGACTGAGAAGGAGCAGCACGGGTAGGCTCTGACCCTATTCCATGGCAGCAGCTGAGTTAGAGGAAAGCAGAGGCCCTGGGACCACCAGGAACATCCTCACATGCCTTCTTCTTGCCCATAAACCTGGCTCCTTTGTCCCCAGCACCATGAATGCTGAGGAGGATGCCAAGTGGCTTCAGTGGGTGACACAGCAGTTTGAGAGTGTGGCAGGAGAAGACCGGGAGATCAGCCTGCAAGAATTCAAAACAGCCCTGAATGTGAAAGAGGCAAGTGTCTACTCCAGAAGCGGGGACCCTACATTTACATTTTATAGTGTTTGCAAGGAAAGAAAAGGGAGCCCCTCTGGGTTCCTCTGGGTTTGAGGTCTCTACCTTTAGCCAGGCTTGGTGGGGGGGGGCGGATATTTCTTTTTCTGCCACTGGTACCCTCATGCCCCCATTCATGGATGCACCTCCTGGGGTCTTCAAAACAACACGAGGTTGCAAATCAATAGTTTGTCAGTTCTTAAGAAATCCTATTGACCTCACAATTTCCACTAGCCTCATGGGCATAGCTGGTACTATGACTTAAGTAAGCCTCCTTCCAGAAATAGCTTTTCAACAGTTTGTACCTGTTAAAACTCTTGATTGCACTGCCACATCATTCCCAGTACTCTGTCGGTGTCATAGATCCCCGCCCACCCATAAAATACCCCAGTGCTGTCGAGTCCCATAACAGCCTGCAAACCTGACAAATGATGGAGGACGTAGCAGAGAGATGGCAGGAATGAGCCTGCAAATGCCACCGTCTCCCCAAATCGTCCTGTGGGCTACCTTAGGTAGTGACCTTGTCCTTAATAGGGACTAGTCATTCAAATGCCCTTATTTGGAGTCCCTGGGTGGTGCAAATGGTTAACATGCTCAGCTGCTAAGAGAAAGGTTGGAAGTTCAAGTCCACCCAGAGATGCCTTGAAAGAAAGGCCAGGCGATCTCTCTAAAATCAGCCATTGAAAACCCTCTGGAGCACACTTCTCTGACACACATGAGGTCACCATGAGTCAGAATCAACTTGATGGCAACTGGTTTAGTTGGTCAGGGGACTTTCACTTGCTGGTACCAGGATACTGCTTGGAACTCTAATTGCCATGTCTTCTTCCATAGCAAATATGGAGGAAGAAAGAAAGTTCCATTCTGCTTAGTGATACATTCCCATCATAACAGGAGCCTATAAAGCAGCTTAAGATAAAGGCCATTCAGGCTGTTAAGAGAGTGATGAAGGCATTACTCAAGAGAACTAGAGGAAAAAGGCAGGGCTGATGTCTGTCCCCACTGCATACTTGTAAACTCCTCAGAGTTACATTAGGTCAGGCTCTAGAGCCCTTCAGGCTCCTCCCCATCTCGAGGGGAGCGTGCCAGGGCATGACATATCTGGGACACAGATGCAAGCCTGTCTTGTTAATTTCCGTAGTACATGATTGTTGAGTGAATAAATGAACAGGCATTTAAGAAAAACCCTTGTTAATTTCCGTAGCACTTGATTGTTGAGTGAATGAATGAACGAGCGTTTAAGAAAAAGCCTTAAGTGTAGGCTGTAGGTAGCCTTAAGGCAAAGAGAAGGAAAAAACGTAGGTATTCCAGTGGCACATACTCTACAAGTCCTTCCCAGATTCATTTTCACTTATTCCTTGGGGTTAACCCAAGGGGGATGAGACAGGGCTTGGGAGTGGCCTGCAGGAGGATCCTTTTCCCATGATGGGTGAGAGGCCATCAAATGTCTGGACTGCAAGGCTGCCAGGGGCTATGGCATGTAGGGGGCAGAGAGTCTATGCAAATGACCTGGTCCAGGGGGCCAGAGGGGGCTTAGGGCCCAAACACAAGTCCATTTTTGCTGAAGGATCTCAACATTTCTTTCACGGGAGCCGAAATTCACTCTCAGCAAGTGGGCATGGGCACCACCCCAAGGTGTGGCCTCATAAGGCCCATCACACCCTGTGTTCAGGTACCTGGTCCTCCCCCACATATTTGGAGCCCAGGTCCAGTGGCCACACATGTGCATGTCTCCCTTCTCTGGCCACAGTCCTTCTTTGCCGAGCGGTTCTTCACCCTGTTTGACTCTGATGGAAGCGGCACCATCACTCTCCAAGAGCTGCAGGAGACGCTGGCCCTGCTCATCCATGGCAGCCCCATGGACAAACTCAAATTCCTCTTCCAGGTGTACGACGTCGATGGTAAAGGCTCTTCCTGGGGGCGGGGCTCAGTGGGCTGGGGACAAAGGGACCCCAGTGTGCCCCACGAAGGGCCACCCAGACCCTCCAAGGCCCAGCATGGGACTCTGTCCAGGTGAGGTGACTGTCCATCCCTCCGTGGTTCCCTCCCTCCCCCCGTACCCCGCCAGGTTCTCTCCTTCTGATCCCTGCCCCATGGGGTGGAGAGAGGGAAAGAGTGGGAAGGACAGTCTGGCCCAGTACACAAATGCCCTTTATTCAACTCACCATAAGCCAGGACTTCCTTTTGTTCTTTTCTATGCTTGAAAAAGGCAATTGCTGTGTTACTTTTTCCTTATTATAATAACGAGATACGCTCATTGTGAACATTTTAGACAGTACAGACAGGTAGAAAGAAGAAAGCAAAAACCACCCATAATCTTTTGATATTGTTGTTAGGTGCCGCCTAGTGGGTCCCGACTCATAAAAGACTCATAGTGACCCTATATTTAAAACGGAATGAAACACTGCCCAGTCGTGCGCCATCCTCACAATCCTTGTTACGCTTGTGCTTTTGCTATACTACCTTCTAACTTTTTACACACACATAGGCGCCCTATGCACACCTTTTTTTAAAACAAAATGGGATTATATTATACATACTGCCTTTTTTCCACTGAATGATGTAAGTATCTTTTCATAGGAGACTGTATCAATTTATAACATTATTTTTAGCAGCTGTATCATATTCTGTTGTATGTATATGATCATATGTGCCAAGCTGCGTGGCCTAATAGTAAATAAGCTTAATAGTTAAACACACAGAGGCCAGACTATCTAGGCTGAAATCTCAGTGCTCACACTGCATGACCTTGGGCAAATTACTTTTCTGTGCCTCAATTTCTTTAAGATAGGGATGAAAATAATAATAGTACCTACTCTAAGGCTGATATGAGAATTAAATTAGTTAACTTACATAAAGTGCTCAGAACAGTGCCTGGCATAGGACGTAGACTGTATGTGTGTCAACTATTATTAGTAGTATTTGTCCAAACCCCTGTTATTGGAGAAATCCATTGTTTTTCTTTTTTTTTTTTTTGGCATTGTAAACAACACCGCAATGAACATCCGGGTGTGCACATCTTTGATGACTTATTTTATTATTTTCTTAGCATAAATTCCTAGAAAGGCTTACGCTGTACATTCAGGCCGGACGTTTCAAAAGGGAAATAAACGCAGTCTAAGTTGTTTGTGACAGGCAGTTTTCTGCGGGAGTCACGGCCTTGGCCCATTCTGCACTGTCTTGAGAGAACTCTCTGACTTCCAGGGCTGGACAATCTTCCCTGGCCCTGGGACCACCGCAGCAGCTTCTCCAGTTGTAGGCTCCTTCCTCGGTGACACAGACCCTTTCTCAGCTCAGACATCCAGAGTTTCCTTGGGGCAGACCCAGGCGGTTTGGGGTGCCAGCCAGAGCTGGGGCCGCACCTTTTTTTCAGAGCAAAGCGAGCCCGATCTATTCACATACACTTTCTCTGGGAGGAGCAATAAAATACATCCACATGCCAGTGAAGACAGGAGAAAGGAAGTGGGGAGAGGAAGAGCTTTAGAAGAGACTGGGAGGAAGGACTGCTGCCCCACTTTTAACCCCAGAAAGCTCACAGGTCTCTATAGATTAAGGAAGCAAGACCATCTGCCGATGGTCTTGGAGGTTGCGTAGTATTTAGAGATTCTGGGGAAATTGGCAGCGTAGTGGTTAGGTGCTACGGCTGCTAACCAAAGGGTCGGCAGTTCGAATCCTCCAGGCGCTCCTTGGAAACTGCCTCTATGGGGCAGTTCTACCCTGTCCTGTAGGGTCGCTATGAGTTGGAATCGACTCGACGGCACTGGGGTTCTTTTTTTGGAGCCGGGGGAAGGCATTCACCAAGGCCAAAGCTTCTCCATTCTTGAGAAGGCGTCCATCTTTGGTAAGCTGGGCAGTAGGCAGCCATGGAAGGGGGTGACGTTTTGTCCTTTGGTTGCCTAGTCTGTACCCCAGAGGTGAGTTGGTTGGCAGAAAGCTGGAGGCAGGCGCACAGGGAAAACCTCTTACACCGCCCGATGCGACGCAACGCGTGTGCAGGGCGGGGGAGTCTGCAGGTCCACAACGGGGGTGCTGGGCAGGCGCCCCTCGCCATCCGGTCCCATCCCGCCCGGCGCAGGCAGCGGCTCCATCGACCCGGACGAGCTGCGCACAGTGCTGCAGTCGTGCCTGCGCGAGAGCGCCATCTCGCTGCCCGACGAGAAGCTGGACCAGCTGACGCTGGCGCTCTTCGAGTCGGCGGACAAGGACGGCAGCGGCACCATCACCTTCGACGAGCTCCGTGACGAGCTGCAGGGCTTCCCGGGCGTCATGGAGAACCTGACCATCAGGTACTGCCCGGTCGCCGGCCCTCGCCTCTGGCCTCCGGGCTGGGATCCGGATCAGACTCCAAGGTGGCCGGCTGTCGCGAGGGGGCGGGGCCGGTTCCTCATCGCCCCGCCCCGCCCCGCCCAGGTCCCGCCCCTGCCCGGGCCCCACCCCCAGCCCCGCCCCGGCCCCATCCCAGCCAATCCCGGCTCAGCCCGCCATCTCCTAGGGGACTAAGGTCTGCCCTGCGGGGCAGCCATTGTCATACCTCCATTTTTTGCAGTATGTCTTCAGAATCAGCTCACAGTATCTAGTCCCTACTAGGTGCTGGGCACTTCACTCACATTAGTGAATTTTATAGCAACGCCCACTTTATAACAGGAAACCGAAGCCTGGAGGTGAAGCAGCGTGCCTAGAATCACGCAAACAATTAGCAAAGGCAGCCACTGATTTATCTAATATTGGTTTCGCAGCTGCTATGTTCCAGGCACTTTCTGAATAATAGCCATATGGCTGTGAACGATGTCCCCGTCCTCCAGGAAGAGCGACATATAGTTTATACCAATAAACAAATAGATAAACTTAAGCCATAGAAAACTGGTAAGTGCTAAGGAGAAAACAAGGTGCAACGACAGACTCAGGTTGTCTGAGCCCAAGGTCTGAATGGTGTCGGTTTTGTAGTTCATCCTATCCGTGTTTTAGCTTTCTTGAGGGCTATTTACCACAACACGTCTCAGGTTCCTCGATCCTTCTCAATTGCCCTTTTTTAACTGGGTAATAAGAAGACGTAGGAGCCCTGGTGGCACACTGGTTAAGAGCTATGGCTGCTAACCAAAAAGTTGGCAATTCGAATCCACCAGCCGCTCCTTGGAAGCCCTATAGGGCAGTTCTACTCTGTCCCATAGTGTCACTATGAGTCGGAATCAGCAGCAACAGGTTTGGTTTTTGGTCCACACTATTTACTAGCTGTGTGTCTGTGAGTCACTGGACCTCTCTGTTTCTCTGAGCCTCAAGAGTTCAAAGAGTTGCCTGGGTACGACGGGAGAGGGGTCTCTAGGTTCAAACTCGGGGGTGCTGCCAGGTCCCTCTGAGCCAAGCCCCTCTCTTTCACAGCGCCACCCACTGGCTGACGCCCCCCTCCGCCCGGCCACGCCCACGCCCTCCGCGCCCCCTGACCCTCGCCTACTGGCACAACCACCGCAGCCAGGTGTTCTGCCTGGCCACCTACGGGGCCCTCTGCGTTCTGCTCTTCGCGCTGGCTGCGAGCGCGCACCGGGCCCAGGGTGCCAGCATCATGGTGGCCAGAGGCTGCGGCCAGTGCCTCAACTTCAACTGCAGCTTCATTGCGGTAGGGCCCCCTGGCATGATGCGGGGAAAGGGGCCAGGGAGTGATGTAGGCTCCTGGAAGGCCAAGGTCTCACACGTGGACACCTGGAATGCTGGGCCAACACTCAGAGGTGGAGGCTGAGGCTCCGAGAGGGGCAGTGACTTATCCATGGTCACACGGCCAGTTAGTAAATGGCTGGCCTTTATTGAATTCTTACAAGGTGCCTGTCAGGGTGCCAAGCACTTTTCATTTGATCCTATGGTGGGCCCTGAGGAGATGGACTGGCTCCTGGGAAGGGCTCCAAAGGAGAGAACTCTTCCAGTGGTCTTGAATGCTAGACTAAAGAGCTGGAATGCGATCCTCTGGAATGTGACAGTGAGTGAGGTTTCCAACCATTTTTGATCACATGCTCATATAGTTAATAACAACAACCAACCTTCCTAATATCCCAGTACATGTTTATTTATTTATAACTGTATTACAAAAACCATTGCTGTCAAATCGATTCTGATTCATAGTGACCCGATAGCACAGAGTAGAACTGACCCATAGGGTTTCCAAGGAGTGCCTGGTGGATTTGAACTGCTGGCCTTTTGGTTAGCAGCCATAGCTCTTAATCGCTACGCCACCCGGGTTTAACGTATAATTGTATATATGGTCTATTATCATTAAGAGTCCCTAGGTGGTGCAAATCATTAAGCGTTTGATTACTAGCTAAAAAGTTGGCAGTTCGAATCCACCCAGAGGTGCCTCGGAACACAGGGCTGACAATCAATCTGCTTCCGAAAGGTCACAGCCTTGAAAACCCTATGGAGCAGCTCTGCTCTGCACACATTGGGTCCCCATGAGCTGGAATCGACTAGATGGCAACTAACAACCACATTATCCTTACCTATTTTTTTATTGGACACACAGCACAATATAAGGCAAGATCCATCGTTAATGATCATGGATATACATCTCTGTTCAACTCCTCTTCTGGATAATATCAGCTTCTTGTCAGAACGGGCTTTATTTTTAACCTCAAACTGACTGACAAAGAGTTCATACCAGGAGTGGGAGACACGTAGGTTCATTTCCTTGATCACTTGCTCTTGCATAATTAGCGCTATCTTCAATCTGTAGTTTCTGTACGGGTACTCTTTATAAGGTCCACGCCAAAACCAAACCTGTTGCCATCAAGTGGAGCCCAACCCATTAGCAACCCTATAAGACAGAGTGGAACCACCCCATAGGGTTTCCAAGGCTGTAATCTTTACTGAAGCCGACTGCCATGTGTTTCTCCACGGAGCATGCTGTTGGGTTCAAACCACCAATCTTTTGGTTAGCAGCCAAGCGCTTAACCACTGCGCCACCAGAGCTCCTTCCTTTGAAACTACTTATTTTTTTGTGAAGGGTAGTTAAAGTTAGCTTAGTTAAAACCAGATAATGTCAACTGCAAGTCCCTGTATCTGGATGCTCATGAATACGTTGAAAGCAAATGACCAAGTGAGGGAGCCCCTGAGGACGGCCCCGCGTTTTGGAAAGCCCAGCCTCCATCCTCCCCGCCCTGGCACCTCGAGACCCACATGTGGCACGTGCCTATCTGCCATGCAGACTGAATGAGGGCAGCACGGCAGCGCAGACGTTAAATGTTAGTGAAAGCTTATGGTGTTCTCACGTGTTCAGATATAAAGTAACGCAGGCAGACATTCTGTAACACTGTCTCTGTTCCAGTGGATTCTGGAGACCCCACTTTAGAGACCCCAGCCGTGGACCTGCGGCAACCAGCGATGGCCTGGGAGCAGGGGGCTGTGGCGATGGGGCCAGGTGAAGAAGCACAGCCAGCCAGGGAGGATGCTGGGAGGCAGCTGGAGAGAGGACAGGGCAGAGAGGGGGAGAGTGAGGCAGGCTGTCTGTCACTTTCGGACCAGGTGCTGATGCTGAGACGCTGCCTCACCTGGCTGCGGGCCACAAGGCTGGCTCAGGTCCTGCCGCTGGACCAGACCATCCAGTTCCACCAACTGATGGGCTACGTGGTGGTGGGGCTCTCCCTTGTGCACGCTGTGGCCCACGTTGTGAATTTTGGTGAGTGATCTGGTGGAGGAGGAGACCTCGGGGAGGAAGGCTGGATCTTCTCACAAACCACTCAATTATCCAGCCCTTAGCCCAGGGCGTGGGCACAGCCCCTGTGGGTCCTGCCTGCCCAGTGGGTGGAGAAGGGGTGGCCTGGGTAAGCTGGCCGTCTGGACCAACATCCCTGCCTATGCCAGCATTGGATGGGGAGGGGTGGAGGAGCCAAAGGGAAGGTGGCCTGGTAAGAGCTTAGTTTGTGCATGTCTTCAGTGCTCCAGGCTCAGTCCGAGGTCAGCCCCTTGCCGTCCTGGGACCTGAGGCCCACCGTGAGGCCTGCTGTTGGCTGGGCCCATGTCCCGGCAGTCCCCACATGGACCGGGGTGGCCCTGCTCCTGCTGCTCCTCCTCATGTTCGCCTGCTCCAGCTCCTGCGTCCGCAGAAGCGGCCACTTTGAGGTGCCCGGTCCTGCCCCTTTGCCTCTCCCCACGTCAGGCTCCCTCCCTGTTCTTGCTCTATCTCCTCTAACTTACCCCAGGGTCATAGCCCAGGAAGGTCCCAGGCTGGTCTACATATTATTTGCGTGTGATTGGGGTTCTGCCATTTAATCCCCAGTTGAAATGAGAATGTTTTGTTTTAGAAGGTTCTGCCTTTTCACTGGTTTATCAGCTCACTCTAATTGGATTGAGCTGGGCTCAAGACAGCACGTGGTGGGGAAGGAACACAGGCTCACCGGGGTTCAAATCCCCACTCCACTATTGGCTGGTCACAACCTTTCTGAGCCTCAGTTTTCTCATCTGTAAAATGGAGATTTAATTCTCTGCCCTTTGAAGTTACTTTAGGAATTAAATGAGATAATTTGGTTATACTGTCTAGAGAAAATGTTATGAGATAATACTGAAGCCACTAACCGTATAC
The DNA here is from genome assembly GCF_030014295.1 of Loxodonta africana. Classification (NCBI taxonomy): domain Eukaryota; kingdom Metazoa; phylum Chordata; class Mammalia; order Proboscidea; family Elephantidae; genus Loxodonta; species Loxodonta africana. The sequence goes on along the minus strand of NC_087354.1, from coordinate 46,832,362 downwards.
CTGACACAGAGGTGCTCAGAAAATGTTAGTTCCAACTTTGCTTCCCTCTCCCTAGCCTCCTCAAGAGGAGGTCACAAAGCCCTTGGTTTGGAGACCCTTGCTGTCTTCCGAGCTGACCTGACTACATAGAAATAGACACATACAGAGCACCTCCCCTGGGACCAGGGGGTGAGGAATCTGGCACTCAGGAAACTTGCCCAAGTTTTCATGGCTGGTCAGTAGTGGAGTCGGTGTTAAAACTCAGTCTTTGAAGCAAGTCCCTTGCTTTTTCTTCCCCCTCCTAGAAAGCCATTGCTGTCTTCCCTTTTTTCTCCCTGAGAAAGGGTCACTGGGATGGGGACAATGATCCTCCCCTTGTCCCAGCCCATGATTCCTTTGGGGGTCCCCCACCCAGCCCGGAACATCCCCAGGCAGGTGTTTCAGATCTTTGCCTCTGGCAGGAATCTTCCTTCACAGACATCATTAGCTGAGCCACCAGACAAAGAATCCACGAAGCTTCCCAAGCTGTACCTCCTTCTCTTCCCAGTCCCCTAGGTCCCCAGGAGAGGGTGTGTATGGCCCAGGCTCTGGGCACCATCCTGGCTTTGAGGATGGTCCTGAACCCTACTCTGTTCCACCCACCACCACCCCCTGACCTTGAGCTGTAGCTGTTTACTCCTCCCTCCCCTCACAGGTGTTCTATTGGACCCACCTGTCCTATCTCCCCATATGGGGCCTGCTTATCGCGCATGGGCCCAACTTCTGGAAGTGGCTGCTGGTCCCCGGCATCTTGTTCCTCCTGGAAAAGGTCATCGGGCTGGTGGTGTCCCGCATGGCGGCTGTGTGCATTGTAGAAGTCAACCTTCTCCCCTCTAAGGTGCAAGAGGGCCCTTCCCCATCTCACTCTGAGGGGCTGAGAGGAGCCACAGGTGGTGGGTGGAGCAGTTGGGTTCCTTGTTAGGCCCTGAAGGAGTAAGGGACTAGTATAACCCCAGGACTGCCAAAGAGACAAGCAAAGGACAAGACCTGTCCAGCCCTCCAGGAGCGATGTGTAAAAATGACATGGAGGCAGAGTCTAACCACCTCTAACTTCACAAGGGGGAAGGAGGAACAAAATCAACAGCCCAAGGCTGATTCCTATGAGGTGGAGGTCAGACATGCGTACCCTCTTTGCCATCTTTACCAATTCTGACACCAACTGTCCCCCCATGGCACTCTCTACTTCTCTGCTGGGTTTGATAATTGATTGCAACGCGACGGCCACACAGAACTCACAGACAATACTCAAGATTATGGGGTTTATTGGGGAAGTAACAGGTTACAATTCAGGTTCAGGAAGGCTCAGAAGACCGTTCTTCCATCAGGACAGCCTTTCCCAGCCGTGCCACAGGCATGCATCTCTCTGACCGTGGCCTCTGCCCTGCTCAGGGGCAAGTGTTACAAAGCTCTTCTAGCTCTGCCCATAAGTGCCCAGAGTGAGAAAGCTCACTCTGCCAGTAGCTGCAGCCCAAAGGCACTCAGTTTTCTCATTCTGTGGGCCGGGAAGCCCACTGTGCCATCTCCTGCCAGTCTCTCCTGCAGCTGTCTCTCTGCCTCTCCTTCCTTGGTGGTGGTGGGATCCTCTCTCTGCTCTGGAATTGGCTCTCTTTTAAAGCAAAACTGACTGATCCCCTTGGTAGGCCACAATTGCCTTATTTGCACAGTCCCACCCAGTCACTTGGGTGGGAGTTACAAGACTGTGGCGAGGAAGGCCACACAAAAGCAACCCATCTCAGCGCAGATGCTTTAGGAAGGGGCAGGCAGGATACCATCAATGGCCAGGTCTGGGTGGAACAGTCTCAGTTCAGCTCAGCAAGCACATATAAAGTGCCTCCAAGGTGCCGGGCCCTTCGCTAGGTGCTAGAGACCCAGAGAAGGCTTAGGCAGTGTCCTGCTATCCACAAACCCACAGGCTAGGAGGAGTCAGCCCTTTTGTTACAGGGCGGAGCCGTGTAGATGAGAGAACGGGTGACAGGAGCTGTTAAACCCTTTGTCTTGGAGAGGTCAGAGAAGTCTTCAAAAGAAGAGAGAAGATGTCATATAGGGTTTTGAAAGATAAATAGGAGTTTGTTGGATAGATAAGACTGGGAAGGGTATACCTGGGAGAAGGAACAGCATGAGCAAAGGCACAGAGGTGGGAAAGGGTATTCTGCATTTGGTGAAATGTGGGTAATTTGGCATAGCCACAGCTTCAAGTCAGTATCAGGTCGCCAGGAGAAACTGGAGAGGTGGGCAGGGAACTGACCATGATGGGCCTGTCAGCTGTGCTGGGAGCCTCATCTGCAGACCACAGGGAACCACGGAGCAGGGCGGGGCGGTGGTTTTGAGCTGGGACAACATGGTCCATTTATTCTAGCTAGATTTCTTGAGTTGCTCTGTGGCACAATTTAGAGAGGACCAGCTTAGAGGCTGTGGCCCGTATGGAGATGGGCACCCCTGAGGGTCTTGACCCTGAGCTCTGATCCCAAGGCAGTGGCTATAGGATGGAGGGGGTTACATATCAGAGGAGGACTCAAAATGTAACTGGCCGTATGTTGGGATGAGAGAGAGGCAGGAGTCTAGGATGTTTCCTGGGCTCTGAGTGACCGGTAGATGGTGGTGCCATCTACAGAGAAAGAGGAGATAGTTCTGGGTGGGCTTAGCTCTGGACAACTTGAGTTCGAGGACGTAGGAGGCTGAATAATGAGGCTGTGGCTTCTGCCTTGACTCCGGGATTTGACCAACAGCCTTGCTGGGATTCCAATCCTATTGTTTCCAGCTGGTGGCCTTGGGCAAGTTATTTAACCTCTCTGATCCTCAGCTTCTTATCTGTGAAGTGGAGGAAGATTGGCATAGCTCTCATAGAGCTGCTGTGAGGATAAGAGATAACACTTAAAGTGCTCCACACAGCTCCAGCATGTAGTAAATGCTCAATACATGGAAGCTGTTGTCCAGGAAGATGTGGTTTCAAAGGCGAGGTGCCCATTAGGTGGTTGCAATGCCAGCCAAGTACGGGCTGTAAGTGCTACAGAAGCCTCAAGTGGGGTTAAAGCAGGCAGAGAAAAGCCTTCACTATTTCACTAAAAAGCAGTGTTTATACCCCAAGAAGTGGGGTAAAACTCCAGACCCCACTCCAGACCCAGCCTGACTCCCTTTCCTTCTCTAATTGTCACCCGCCTCCTCTCTGGGCCCACTTCCTGGTTGGTCACATAGGCTCCTCCCACCCCCTGCAGCACTCTCAGCCCTCAGAGTCTAGAAGGGTTGTCTGGGAGCAGCTTCTGGCTCAGTGAGCCCATGTCCCACCAGCAGGAGGGGCCAGTCACATTGGCAGGTGTGCTCAGGATGAGCTCCCACTCACAACACAGAGAGTCACAGGTGCTGGGGCCTGCCAGGTGCGTGGTGGAGGCTGCTGGGCCAGCCTCTGCCTTCTTGCCTCAGAGCTCCTGGCAGCTTTGGGCCTGCAGGTATGACTCTGCTGTCTTTCCTCTGTCCCTAGGTCACTCACCTCATCATCAAGCGGCCCCCCCTTTTCCACTATAGGCCAGGTGACTACTTGTATCTGAACATCCCCTCCGTCGCACGGTATGAGTGGCACCCCTTCACCATCAGCAGTGCTCCTGAGCAGAAAGGTACAGCCAGAGCAGCCAGTCACTCCACATGCCTGCAGCCTTCCTGCCCTGTGCAAGGTGGCCTGGGACTAGGAACCAGGGGTGCACAAGACAAAGTCAGCTGCAAAGAGCTCCCTCTGAAGCAGGGGGCAGACATGCAAACGCTCACTGAATGGGGTGATGCATTACTCTGCTAGGGTGAGCTTGGGATGACTTCATCAGAAGATGGTAAGGTCTCCCTCGGAAAGATCAGATCTCTGAGTCTCACAGCCGTGGCTGCCAGGGTAGCCCTGAGGAAGGACATTCAAACCTCAGCTTTAGCAGCTGAGGCATCAGCACCAATTTCTCTAGTAAGATGAGGCCACTCCCTGCTAGAGGCCAGCGCTGACCCCCTGACCCCTTCATCCTGTCTCTTGCTCAGACACCATCTGGCTACACATCCGGTCCCAAGGCCAGTGGACAAACAGGCTGTGTGAGTCCTTCAAGACATCAGACCCTGTGGACTATGGCTCCAAGAGGCTGTCAAGGAGTTTGAAGATGAGGAGGAGTCAGAGGAGGTCCCAGGTAAGTGGCCGTGGAGGAGAAAGGGGTCCGCCATGATGGCAAGGCCTCAGGGACCAGTCGGCTTCTTCTTCTTGGTCAGGCATCAGTCACTGAGCAACTGCTGTGTACACAGGACTGGATGACAACTGCTGACTGTGGCCAAGAGCCTCCTCAAAGCCCAAGGATCGCAGATACCTCAGTCTGAATTCCTCAATTAGAAAGGGGTACAGTGGAGGTCGGGAATTGTAGGGGAAGTTGAAAGCAGAAAAACCCAGCTCCATATGCTCCGGTTGGTCCTAACTTCATAGCCTTGGGTACATCATTTAACCTCCTGGAATCTCAGTTTCTTCAACTGTGAGATGGCGGTAATGCCCACTCTGGGCTTCTCTTCATCACAAGATTCTTTTAAGGACAAATTGAATGAAGGCACATAAAGTACTGAGTGAGCTTGGCAGCATAGTCCAGGTGTGCCACCTTCATCACCATCATCATCATAGTATTACCTTTTGGAAATTGAAGTGTTATCTTTTAAGCACTGATGAAGCCCACAAAGCTGACCAGCTACTGGTGCCGTGGAGTGAATCTGGGCTATGCAAAATTTGACGGAGTTGTAGAGAAAGGCTAGAGGAGCTCCCGAGGAAATGAGAGTAGGCAAGGAAGCCTGAGGGTGGCTGAATGCAAACTGAGTAGCTGTGCTCTTGGCTGAAAAACAGGTTACTATATGAAAGGTCTCCCTTGCCCTTGTGGCATTTAAAGTCCAGAGGAGAAAACTAGGTGGAAGCCTTCTTGGCCAGCCCAGAGGACCCTTCCAGAACCACACCAAGAGCAAAGTTTTGGGATTTGGAGTGGGTAGGAACGAGAGGAGAGTTCTCTGCTGTTAATCCGGGGAAGCTCCTGAAGAAGGTAGCTGATTTTAAAACCGAGCAAGTCGCAGCACGCCGGATCAGTAGATGGAGATGTTACAAGCTGTTTCCTTGGAAACCTGAGTATCACTGCCAGATAAGGAATTGCCACAATCTTTCTGGAGGGCAGTCCGGGCCTATGTGCCAACTTTTCAATAGGTATAACTGCTAGCAGCAATTCCATTTTTAGGAATTTATCCTATAAGTCTCATTGGACGGAAGTACAAAAGGTACATTGATCACCTTGTTCATTTAGTAATTTAGTAAATATTTATCGAGCATAGCACCTACTGTTTGCCAGGTCCTGTTCTTCAGCTGGAGGTGTTTCAATAAGCAAAACAGACACAGCCCCTGCGTACGTTCTACTAACACAAGACATATATGTCGGGTGATAATCACTGTTATGTAGAAACATCAATCAGGGTAAAGGGATAGAGATGGGAGAGGTGCTGTTTTATAGAGGGTGGTTGTTTACAGTAAATTAGAAAATAACAGTGATCAAAATGACCAGCAATAGAGGAGGCACTAAATAAATTATCGATCATCCCTTACAATAGCATTTTGTTGAGTGTTGTGCAGTTGACTGTGACTCATAGTGGCCCTGTGTGACAGAGTAAGGGTTTTCTTGGCTGTAATCTTTATGGAAGCAGATTGCCAGGTCTTTGTCCTATGGAGCCGCTGGGTGGGTTCAAATTGCCAACCTTTTGGGTTAGCAGCTGAGTGCTTAAGCATTGCGCCAAAAGGGCTTCCTAATGCAATAGTAACTTGCCTGAAAACAAATGATTGTGTAAATTTATGTGTATTAGCATAGAAAGCTATTCAAGATATAGTAATTGGAAAGGCAGATCACAAAGCAGTATGTGCCATTCGAGGAGCCCTAAGCACGGTGGTGGAGTGGTTAAGAGCTACAGCTGCTAATGGAAAGGTCAGCAGTTTGAATCCACCAGGCGCTCCTTGGAAGCCCTATGGGGCAGTTCGCCTCTGTCCTTTAGGGGACTATGAGTCAGAATCCACTCGATAGCAGTGGGTTTTTTTGGAAGTGCCCTGTGGCTCTGCAGGAGAAAGGCCTGGTGATCTGTTCCCATAAAGATCACAGCCAAGAAAATCCCATGGGGTATTCCTACTCTGTCACGTGGGATTGTTATGAGTTGACATCAACTCTACAGCACCTAACGACAGTAACAAGGTTCCGTTTATGTGAAGGAAATGTCTGTGAGTGGGTATGGCTATTAGAAACAAGCCTGGAAGGGCATGGAGAAAACACGAAGAGTAGTTATGTCTGATTCAGGGTACTTTTTCACTTTCTGCTTTAAGCATTTCTGTAATATCTGAATTTTTAAAAAGCTAACATGTATTCAGTTTGCAATGTAAATAATAACGCAATTTCCACTTTGAAACAAACAGTGTTTGCAGCCCCAGCCCATTCATTCCCACACCTCGGCCCAGGGAGTCGTGGCCTCCAGCAAGGATGTCACTATGGAGCTGATATCCTACAAGCCCGAGGAGACTCCGCAGCCTGGAGACGAAGGGCTCGTGGATACAGGGACCAAGGTAGGGACTGGGGCCCAGAAGGAGTAAGGCTGAGGATGCTGGGGCTGGAGGCGGGAGAATTGGCTGGCGTGTCTCCCCAGGGAGGGTGGGTCCTAGGAACGTGGACGAGAAGGCCTCAGGGGCAGTGCCACATTCTGGAAGGTCCCCACAGTACGTGCGTGCTTCTGCAGCCAATTGTTTGTATACCACCTTCATAACTTCTGCCGTATTCACTTCTCACTGGTTCTCTTTTCTACTTAGCATTTCTTTACATCCCAACATTATTTTAAACTTAATTATATTTTAATTATATTGCGTCTTTAATGGGAAATCAGTATCACGTGCAATAAACAGAAGATAGCTCTAAAAGTAGAAACAATGAAAACCCAGGTTATTAAATTCTTGCTGGATATTTCTGCCTGTTAGGCTTGGAGCCTGATACTGCATGCCACTGCTCTTTCTCTTTCTCTCTCATTTTCTTAAAAGACAATGAAAGAGAGGAAGGTCCTCTCTCTCTCTATATGTATACATATTTATGTATATGTGTGTGTATGTATATATGCATATGTATATATAAACATACACATATAAATACATGCATAGATATATACCTGTTGCCATCGAGTTGATTCCAACTCATAGCAACCCCATAGGACAGAGCAGAACTGCCCTGTGGGGTTTCCAGGGAGTTGTTGGTGGATTCAAACCACTGACCTTTTGGTTAGCAGCTGAGCTCTTAACCACTGTGCCAGCAGGGCTCCAAATATACATAGAGAGAGAGATAGAGATGTGTTAAAGGTATATTTTTAAAAATTCAGTTTCTGTGGAGTTGATTCCAACTCATGGTGACCCCATATGTGTCAGAGTAGAACTGCACTCTATAGGGTTTTCAGTGGCTGACTTTTCAGAAGTAGATTGCCAGGCCTTTCTTCCAAGGTGCCTCTGGGTGGACTCAAACCTCCAACCTCTTGGTTAGCAGCCAAGCGTGTTAACCATTTGCACCACCCAGGGACTTTAAAGATATACTGTCCATAGTCTCTTTTCTCCTTTTGAAGAAAATTAAAGGGAATAGCTCTCTCACAGCGTGTCTTCTAAAAATCACCATAAGTAGCTCACGTCCAACAGTGTGGGAACATGCTGTTCGGTCACCCCAGACAGAGAAGCCGTGTGGTGTGGTGTGGTGTGATGAGCGCTGGACAGGAAGGGGAGGCCCAGGCTCTCACCTGAGCTCTGTGGGGGCCAGGGCAAGTCGTTTCCACGCTCTCAGACCTGGCTCCTCTTCTGTGGAATGAGGGGATTGGCCTGGAGGCTGGGGCACGCGGCACCAGAGAAGGGTATGTCACAGCCAGGGGTGGAGTACCCAATAAGCAAGGTAAGCACGGCCTTACTTGTGCTTACTTACTAATCTGTAGTGAACAATTTCACACAGGTTTCACCACACCACATCAAAGTGAAACCCGTGTGAAATTGTTCACTACAGATTAGTGAGTAAGCATAAGTAAGCCTGTGCCTACCAGGTTTATTGAATAATCTGCCCCTGGTCACGGCCCCTTCAGGCCTCTTCTGGGGCCACCTTTCAGAAGGAAACCCGTTGACTTTGTCAAGTCTGGTCTGCCTGGTGCTTAGGCCTGGGGGAGTCAGAGCTGAAGAAATCAGGTACAAGTGGCAAAAGAGATCTGCTCCCTGTCCTCAGGTAGCTCCCATCAGTAAGCCCAGAGCAGAGCCCCAGGGCTGGGATGGAACTGTGAGCCAGGTGAAAACCCAAACCCATGGCCACTGAGTCACTTCTGACTCATAGCAACCCCGTAAGACAGAGTAGAACTGCCCCATAGGTCTCCAAAGCTGTAAATCTTACTGAAGCAGACTGCCACATCTTTCTCCTATGGAGTAGTTGGTGGATTAGAAGCGCTGACCTTTCAGTTAGGAGCTGAGTGCTTTAACCACCGTGCCACCAGGGCTCCTCCGTGAGCCAGGTGAAGCCCTGGCTTTTCTGCCTGTTGCCAAGCTTCAAGGAGAATCGACTTCCAATGAGCTGGATATTGAAGAATGAACGGGAATTTGCCAGCTGGGGAAGAAAGGGTGTTCTAGGCAGAAGGAAAAGAATGGTCAGTGCTGGTGTTGTTAATTGTCATCGAGTCCCCTACAACTCACAGTGACCCCATGCACAACAGAACAGAACGTTCCCCAGTCCTGCTCCGTCTTCATGATTATCGGTATGTTAGAGTCCATTTTTGCAGCCACTGTGTTTTCTGAGCACCTTCCAACCTAGAGGGGTCATTTTCCAGCATCATGTTGGACAATACTCTGTTGTGATCCATAAGGTTTTCATTAGCTAATTTTTAGAAGTAGATTGCCAGGCCTTTCTTTCTAGTTTTTCTTAGTCTGGAAGCTCTGCTGAAACTTGCCCACCATGGTTGGCCCTGCTTAGTATTTGAAATACCAGTGGCATAGCTTCCAGCATCACAGCAACACGCAAGCCACCACAGTATGACAAACTGATAGGCAGAGTGGGAGGCGTGTCCAGAGACATGAAATTATTGAGAGCGGCTAGATGCGAGTGGGGCTGAGTGTTTTCCAGTCACACCCTGAAGCCAACTTGTAGTGACCCGCAGAAGCTGAGTGTCTAACTTTCGGGAATTTACACGGTTATTAAACACAGTCATCGTGGTGGAAGCCATGATGGCAGTATTTACACCACAGAAATTGACAGATGTTACAAATGGCGGCGGGGGGGAATTTCTGTTTTTTCCCAGAGAGTCAGTTTACCAGCACACCACTGATATTCTCCCCCAAGACAGCTCTGTTTTCCCTGGAATGATCTGGGCAGAAAAAACAATTTCCTTTTTATAAACCTGCTCAGACTGGCCAGTGTTGCGAAGCCTCTGAGAAACACCTGACACCGTCCAATCCCAGAGACCCCTAACCCTCTACTCTACTTCCCCAGGCCTCGGAGATGTCCTTTGAGAACCACCAGTTCTGTAACATCAAGGTAAGAGACTCCAGGGATAGAACCCCCGCAACTACAGGAAGTGAAGGGGGAGGAGTTGCTGTGGCTCATGGTCCTCAAGCTCCTCAAATCCCCACGGCCTGATTTCCAAGAACCCAGATAATTTGCTCTTTGTGTCCACAGATGCCCACCCTCCTCCACTGCTTGTTTCTTCTCCAGGAGCAGGGACAGAACACCCAGAGCCATGTGCTCTCCCTGTGCCCAGCACCCACGGCACACACCTGGTGGTGGCAGGTGCATGTGAGGGGTGCTGGCTAGGACCCTGTTCTCTGAGCTCTAACCTTCTAGTATGCTAAGCAGACTTGCACTAAGAGCCAGCATGTGCAAAGAGCACTGGACTAAGAGTCAATTAGCCTAGGAGATGACTGCTTATGTATACGGGGGTCTCGAAGCCTTGGGAACATTGCTCAGTAGGAGGGAGTCCAGCTGTCCCCCCACCGCCCATCCCTTCCCCTTCTCTAACCCTCTTGTGTGCAGTGCTACATAGACGGGCCATATGGAACGCCCACCCGTAGGATCTTTGCCTCGGAGCATGCCGTGCTTATTGGGGCGGGCATTGGCATCACGCCCTTTGCGTCCATCCTGCAGAGTATCATGTACAGGTGGGTGGACAGTCCTGAGGGAGGCCCTCGGCTCCTCTTCTCCAGCTCCCTTCCTTCGTCCTTTCTCTCCGTCACCTATCTCTCCTCCTCCCTTCTCCCTCCCCTTTTCTCTCTTGCCTCTCCTCTCTTCCTCCCTTTTTCATGTCTCATCCCTCTCCTGCCTCATTGGGTGGGCTCTGCCACCCCAACCTCTCTCCTTGTCCCCTGCACTGTTTTCTGGCATCTCACGTTTGCCCTAAATTTGAAACTCCCCCTCCTCCTCCCACCTCTCAGGCACCAGAAGAGAAAGCACATTTGCCCCAACTGCCAGCATTCCTGGATAGATGGTGTCCTGAATGATGAGATGAAACTCCACAAGGTGAGTGCTGCCTCCTCCAGGCCTCCAGACGTTCTCTCTTGAACACCTCCAAGAACAGAAGCCTGGCCTTTCTGTGTGGAGGCAGGGGAGGGAAGGAGGACCTCTTATCCACGGGGTTCCTCTTATTTCCTACACTCTACCCTCTCTTTCCCCGCCATGCCCAGTGTTCTTCTGGCTTCCCTGTCAACACTCCCATCACCTCTGGGAGCCGTTCTTCATCTCACTAAAAGCAGTATATCTTGAAAGTCAGGGAGCGTGGATTCCACTCTAGCCATGAGGCTTACTATCCATGACCCTGTGGTTGTTTTTGAAAATGAAAACATGTTTGCCTCTTGAAAATTCATTAGCCTGTAAAACAAAACAAACAAAACAATTATCACCGAGAGTCAATTCTGTAGAGGTCATTTGAAAGGGTTTCTGAAAAGAAAATTAAATGTTTTTCTGCCGATCCTAAGCCAATATCTCAGAACACCGCTTGCTGTAAACAACAGATTATGAGAGAAAATCTGGGTCTGGTCCCATGAGGCTCCTCACTTCCGCGAGCCTGGGATTTTTCCTCCTTTCAGTGTGTGCCCTGGGGACCACAGATGCGAGCGTGCTGTGAGTGAGGTAGACACCACCTCGGACTGCAAGGGCCTCTCTCCTAGGTGGACTTCGTCTGGATTAACCGAGATCAGCAGTCGTTCGAGTGGTTTGTGAGCCTGCTGACCAGCCTGGAGATGGACCAGGCCGAGGAGAATCAAGATGGTAGGAGAGGGGCGGGGCCTGAGGAGGGAGGAGGGGGCAGGGGGAATTTAGGTTCTAACTGAGGTCTTTCAATGATTCCATTTCTATCAAAAATGTGTGTATGTGCGTGTTTCCACTAGAATGTAACATTTTGTAAAGCTTAAAAAACAGAAAGAAAAACAAATCATTTATAATCCCATCAGCTATCCGGATTGCTCCAGACATTTTAAAGGATTGCCTTCCATTTTTTTTTTCATATTCACATTTTAACATAAAAATATATAGCCTTCATTTTTCTAATTTTTTAATTGACATGTCTTTTAATTTGGGGTAGGAAATTTGTTACAACTTTAGCTTCCCAGGCCTGACCTAATCCTTCCAGATCAGATTCTCTGGGAGCAGGGCCCAGGGGCAGACATTGTGACACGTTCTCAAATGATTCAGACTCACGCTGTTTTTGTGTTTTTTTTTTTAGTTTTATTGAAGTACATACGCTGCAATTCACTAATTCTAAGTGGATGGTACCATGGCATTCTGACAAATATACACAGTTGTGTGACTACCACCACAGTCCAAATATGGAACCCTTGCGTTACGTCAGCCAGTTCCCTATTCCCCTTTGCAGTCAGCCCCCCACCTGCACTTCCTGTGCACCAGGGTCTGGAAACCATCCTTTCATATAGTTTGTCCATTTTTCTAATTGTCTAAGATGAGAGGGTAAACCTGGCTATTCTTACTCCAGTATACATTTTGGAAGTACAAAATGTACTGGTAGAGAAGAACATGTGAATAAACATGTATATTGAGTGTAAATGCTCAAACAATTTTTTCTCATGGAGCGGCAATCAGAAAGTTTGGAAACTGGTCTAAGATAAAGATTAAACATCTTAGCTGTGCTAAGTCTTTTACTGTTTGGCCTCTACATTCATTTGTTCATCAAAAATGAATGTTTGAAGGAATGTCTGCATGAAGTATTGTGCTCTTTGAAAAACTATCTATATGGGATCAAATTGACAACAGGAACTCTGGGAGGTTAGATAGGAACCTTAGGGGGCAGTGAGTTTATTTTAATGGGGGAGCAACAATTTGGAAATGGAGGTGAGAATGGCCGCATGACTTGAATGTTATCAATGCCACTGAATTGTACATGTAGAAATTGTTGACTGGTGTATGTTCTGCTGTGTATCTTCTCAACATCACGCAAAATATAAAATAAATTAAAAAAATTAATGTTTGAATGCCCTTCTTCCAGCCCCTGCTGTCTCCCCCTTCCTATCCTCCAAGGGCTATATCCTACATGTTTTACTAAACATTGTATGATAGAATGTTTCTCTGGCTGACGCCACAGTCTTCATGGGACATCTTTGTGAAACACTGAGACTTGGCACTGTTTTGAAGTTAATCCCTTAAAGTTGTTATTTTTTGTTCTACTTATGAAATAACTGATATAAGGAGGAATGTCTCTAGATGTGTCTCTAACTTCAACAGAATCAGTCTGGTCTGTTGTACTGGTTGAGTTCACTGGAACTAAATTGTCGTGAGTAAATTCAAATGCCTATGATAAAGGCATTTGCAAGTTCAAGTGATCAGACACACTTTTATACCGGAAGCATTCAAACTGATGTCGTTTTCTATTACAAACATTCAAAGCTTTAAAGTATAAGTCAACAGTCTTTGGAAGATAACTACTAAACCTTAGACTGTGGCAGGGAAGCTCCTTGCCCTTTCTCGTAAGTGACCTTTGTAGCAAATATTTATATAGCATTGAGCCTGCTCTTAATGCTTTTACATATATTAATTCATTAGAAACTCAATTTCGGGATGACAAGCTGGAGGAAAAGTTTAGATTTAATTTAAATTGCCTAGTTACTGGTGTGTAAATATTTGCTGTTTGCTTCTTCCTAATCTGTGTAAACAAAGGGCCACGCTAACCCAGGGCTTTGCAGCCTCAAAGCCACTTGAGTCAACAACTTTCTTGCATCAGGTCTCTGTCAAGGTTTCTCATTAAGCAGCTGAATCTTAGGGCCTCTGATTTCAACTTTAATTACACATCAAAGTTTGAAGTAAAGAATATGTGGTTTATAATTTTTAAATGTCGAGAGCTTGAGCTTGAATCATTCTGTTTGGGTTTGAATCTTTACTCAATCCCTTAATAGTTATAGAACCTTGGGTACATTACTTAACCTCTTGGCCTTAAGTTCTTCATCTGAAAATATGGATACTAAGAGTCTCCCCCTCTTGGTGGTATTGTGAGGATGAAATGAGGCATCACCTGGACAGCATTTAGAACAGTGCCTGGGACATAATAACTGCTCAGTGTATCTGCCATCGTCATCATAGTAGTAGAGCAATAATGGTGGTAGTAGCATTTAATGACTAATCTAATGATACGATTATAGTTGTGCCATAAGTTATCTAACCAAGTTTCTATTATTGGACGTTTTGTTTATTCCTAATTCTCCCCTTTATAAATAAACCTGCAATTAATATGTTTGTCATGTAGTTTTTTCCTTCTTTCGCATAATTTCCTTAGTCTGTCATATGAAGCTGATGGAAAAAAACAAAACCAGTTGCCATCATGTTGACCCTGACTCACGGCTCCATAGGTCATTTTTTGGAAGTAGATCACCAGGCCTTTCTTCCAAGGCATCCCTGGGTGGACTCGATCTGCCAATCTTTCAGTGAGCAGCCAGGGCATTAACTGTTTGCACCACCAAGGACTCCTATTCCATAACTACACAGCTACAAATACTATAAAATTGTGTTGCTGCAAAATGCAGTACAGCTGGTATTTATGAGTGCTCTCAAGTGAAAAGGCTTTCTGTTTTAAATACAGTATTCAACTCTGATATCTCAATGTTCTGGTAAACTGAGGCTAAAAGCTGTTACCAAGGTTCAGTGTTTCCCTTTCCTCCTACCCCCAGGCCGCTTCCTGGAGCTACACATGTACATGACCTCTGCGCTGGGCAAGAATGACATGAAGGCCATTGGCCTGCAGATGGCCCTCGACCTCCTGGCCAAGAAGGAGAAGAAGGACTCTATCACAGGGCTCCAGACGCGGACCCAGCCTGGGCGGCCTGACTGGAGCAAGGTAAGGGCCAGCAGAGCCTACAGGGACCAGTGACCGCTGAGACCCTAGGTAGTCACTGGGCAGATTATGGCCAGCAGCCAGGAGCAAAAATGAGGCTGGCGTCCAGAGGCCAGCCAGGGGTCTCAGGGCCAGAACGGGAGGCAGTGACCTATGTCCTGGATCCATCACTAGTACACTTTACTCCATCATGAGCCTCTGTTTCCCTAGTTCTTCAGAGAGGAAGTTTAGCCTATCTGACCTCCAAGGCCTCTGACTCCCTATAGAACAGAGTGAGAAGGTCAGAGTGGACAGGGTTCTGGAAGCATCAAGTCTTATCCCCTCATGTTACAAATGAGGAAACTGAGGCTCAGAGATACGCAGTGGTTTGCAGTCTTTCTGCTTTATTTCTCAGAAAAATTTATTATTATTTTTTCTTTCCTGAAAAAAAAAAAAAAAACCCAAACCTGTTGCTGTCGAGTCAATTCTGACTCATAGCGACCCTATAGGACAGAGTAGAACTGCCCCATAGAGTTTCCAAGGAGCACCTGGTGGATTCAAACTGCCAACAATTGGGTAAGCAGCCGTAGCACTTAACTACTATGCCACCAGGTTTTTTTTCCTGAGCACTCACCAACTGGGGTGTAGATTTTTGCAGGAAGTGGCCCAGAATGTACTCGTTTAAAATGGCTGTGGATAAGCCATGCCTAGGCAGTGAGAGCTGCGGGGGAGATGGGTTATCAGTGGTGCTTGGGCATCCAAGGAGACTTGGAGAAAAAGGCAATTCTTAAGCAGAATTTGGGGTGAAAAAAAGTGTCCTCACTAGGAGAAAAAAGACTGATTTGGGGAAAGAGACATTTGAATTGTGGCACTGGCCAACTTTGAGGACTAGTAGGAGGTTCAGGCAGTTTGGGTTGAATATGCCCTGTGTGGCTCCTGGAGCACTCTGGGCACATCTCTGTCCTTACATACCAACTCCCCACCTGTGTTACTGGGTGTCTCCACACAGACACAGCTCCTTAAGTGGAGGGCCTCACTTATCTCTGGCTCCAGCCCCCACCAAGGGGTCTCGGTCGTGTTATGTGTTGAGGAAAAGGCTCCTATTTGAATGGTTATGTGTTGGAATCTCTGCTGTAAAGTCAATCAGCTGTACCATGGAGTTCCCCAACCTCCTCTGTAAGATGGGGAGGACCATCCCTGCTGACTCTCCTGTCTCATGGGTCTTTGTTATGTTGTTGACTCCAGCTGGGTGGGTCAGTAAGTAGGTCAGCAGTCTCACCTCTCCTTTCTTTTTGCTCTTCCCCCAACCCATGGACTCTAGGTGTTCCAGAAAGTGGCCTCTGAGAAGAAGGGCAAAGTACAGGTCTTCTTCTGTGGTTCCCCAGCTCTGGCCAAGGTACTTAAAGGCCATTGTGAGCAGTTCAACTTCAAATTCTTTCAGGAGAACTTCTAGCTCCACCTCGAAGAGCTTTGCCTCAAACTCATACCACAGGTCAGCTTGGGAAGCTATAGGATTATCAACTGGCGCTATTGTAATGGTGTAGGCCCTGGGTGGTGCGAATGGCTAATGCGCTTTGCTGCTAACTGAAAGGCTGAAGGTTCAAGGTCACCCAGAAGCACCTTGGTAGAAAGAACTACACCTGAAAAACCAGCCATTGAGAACCCTATGGAGTGCAGTTCTACTCCAACACACATGAGGTCACCATGAGTCCAAATCGACTTGACGGCCGCTGGTTATTGTCATGGTAAAAGTGCCCAGACAGGCACTAGGCTCCAGTGATCCACCTGCCAGTACAAAGCCCAGGGACCGCCTAATCCTGCTCAATGCATTAGAATGGGGGAACTTGAGGGGCAGATTAATTTCCTTCAGAACCCAAGGAAAAGGAAAACGCTTGGCTTGGTGCTGCTGTGCATCCTGGGACTTCGGCAGTGGCCACGTATGACCGTGAAACTGAGGAGACCAAAGGCCGATGACTAGAGGGTGTGTGATGGGATTGGGAGAGAGCAGCGGCTCCCCAGAAAGTCCTCTGGAGGGCGTGTCCCCTACAGTACGCATCCCAGTCCTGCCTAGTCATCATAACCACCAGGGAGCTTTCCTCCAACATTTCATTATGAGTTTTTCAAACACACAGGTTGTTAAGAGAATTGTATTGTGAACGGTGTTCTCTGCCTCCTAGTCCCTTGTTTAACGTGTTGCTCTACCTATTGGCTTTATTGCATATTATCCACCTGTCTCTCCCTCTAGCCATCCACGAGTTCATCTTATTTTTCGGATGCATTTCAAAGTAAGAGATCCCCATACTTTGCCATACGGGTCAGCTTTTTTTAAATACAGCATACTGGGTTCCACTCCCAGAAATTCAGGTTCCAAAGATCTGGAGATGAGACCTGGATTGTGTATGTTCTCCAAAACCCATTCCCATAGAGAGGGGCAAACAACATGTTTTCTCATTCATTCTACTTGGACCAACAATCAACACTCACGGAAGCAGCAGTCAAGAGCTCAAACGACATATTGCATTGGGCAAGTCTGCAGCAAAAGACCTCTTTAAAATCTTAAAAAGCAAAGATGTCACTTTGATGACTAAGCTGTGCTTGACCCAAACCATGGTCTTTTCAGTCACCTCATGCATGCAAAAGCTGGACAACGAAAAAGAAAGACTGAAAAACAGCTGATGAATTTGAACTGTGGTGTGGGTGAAAAATGTTGACTATAGCATGGACTGCCGGAAGAAGGAACAAATCTGTGTTGGAGAAAGTACAGCCAGAATGCTCCTTAGAAGCTAGGATGGTGAGACTTCATCTCACTTACTTTGGCCACATCATCAGCAGGGACCAATCACTGGAGAGGGACATCTTGCTTGACAAAGTAGAGGGCTATCGAAAAAGGAGACCCTCAATGACATGGATTGACACGGTGGCTACATTGGGCTCAAACACAGCAACGACTGTGAGGATGGTACAGGACGGGCCAACACTTCATCCACATTCCTTGGGCCACTATGAGTCAGAGTTGACTCAACGGCACCTAACGACAACTCTGTGGCTTTGTCTTCCCACCTCTATCCAGATCTCTCTTTGTCTCTGTGTTTCTTCATCTCTCTCTTTCCTAGGTGTTTCCTTCCATGTCCCTCCATTGCTCTGCACGACATTCTCTTTGTGTGTATCTCTGTGGGGCCAAGGAAAAGCTGTGTGCTTAGGAATCAAACAGGCTCAGACTCAAGCGCAGCTCGCCACACACCAGCTACGTGGCCCTGACAACCTCTCCAAGTCTGTGTCATCATCTTTAAGGCGGGACTGATGCCATCCAGTGGTCACAATTGTGGGGACAAAATGAGACACCATGTTAAGTGTTCAGGACATTCGTCTTCCTTCCACATGCGGCTCTTTATCGCTGCAGGCATTTGTGTCTCTGCATCTTCTCTTTCCTGTGTGACACTATCTGGAGCCATCTCTCTATCTCTGTGTTCTGGCCTCGGTTTGCATGTGTCACTATCTGGGTGGGAGTGGATGGCAGGGACAGCAAATGCAAAAGCTCTCTTAGGGGCACTTTGGGGAGGGGAGAGCCCTGGGCTGAGGGAGCCAGGCGGGAGGGCTTGCCTCATCCCCTGGGATCTGAGCTAGGCGTTTTCCTTCTGCCAACACCCAAGCCCTTATGAACCTCGCATTTTCTAGGCATCCTCCACTTTGTGGTCAGCCTTGCTAGGTTCTCCCTGTTCCGTGGCAATGGAAGACACTCCTCCCTCAAATTGCAACCAGGGCGCTGGGAAGAAGCAGCCTAGGTGCAAGCAGAGCCAAGCACTTTCCAATGGAATTGTAGTTTGTATCTTTCTTTTCCATGGATTGGAAGTCCACGGAGGAGAACAAGTGAAAAAGCTGGGTGGTCACCATGACAATGACACCCCTCAATAGGGGGTCCAGCACATGAGGGAGGTGATTTGCAGAGGCGAAGGAGTGGAGAATGGAGGAATTCTGGGGATGACGATGAAACAAAGTTGGTGGGAAAAGTTCTTTTCAAACAGAAGCAGCGAGAAGAGAGGGTAGTGGATGAAGAAGCTGAAGAGAGATGTAGGGATGTAGGGAACTGGGCAAAACACACAGTGAGATCTAGAACAGACAAAAGACTGCGAAGGGATATTGTATTCAGATGCTCGGAGGGGCCGGAGGAAGAATAGCAGAGGAAGAGTAGGGCCTGCTTGTCAGCCCTGTGGTGAAGGAGAAGGTGGACAGAAAGGAGGGAAACTAGCTTTATTGAGCCTCTCTGTAGGTCTGGGGAAGGGACACTTGTGGCACAATGGTTAAGTTCTCGTCTGCTAACCAAAGGTTGGTGGTTTGAACTCACCAGCAGCTCCATGGGAGAAAAGACCTGGCGATCTGCTCCTATAAAGATTACAGCCTACAAAACCCTGTGGGGCAGTTCTGCTCTGCCCTACAGGGTCACTTTGAGTCTGAATTGACTTGATGGCACACAGCAACAACATGGGTCTGGAACAGGAGCCCTTGTGGCGCAATGGTTAAGTTCTTGGCTGCTATCCAAGAGGTTGTCGATTCAAACCCACCCAACACCTGGAAATCTCCCATAAAGATTATAACCTAGGACACCCTATGGGGCAGTTCTACTCTGTAGCACATGGGGTCACCATGAGTCAGAATTGACTCAATGGGAACAGGTTTTATGGGCCTGGGGATTAGCATATCTGGGGGCCCATCTGCACGTAATATGTTTAATTTTTAATGTGCCTGGGGTAGGTACTCACCTCACAAGGGGACACTCAGAGAAGTTAAGTAACTAGCTTGAGGGCACACAATCTTGGAATTCATTTCCTTCTGTCAAGCCTGTGTTTTCCCCTTTTTAGCTGGCTTGGGAACCTTGAAAATTACCTGTCACTCACTGAAGCAAAGACGTGAGGTAAAGAGGGCATCCTGACTTCGAGCTAGAGCACGGAAAGAGGATGAACCCAAATGACTTGGAAACTGGGCAGAGCAGAGTCTGCTTAACAATGGCTTTCTCTCCCCGCCTCTCCCACTCTCCCCCCCTTCTCTCTCTCTCACACACACACATCATCATCATTTTACATCTTGTCCAGCCCCTGTCCTCACCTCCCTAACACACTTGAACTCCAGACCTCAGTCCTTTTGCCCTCACATGTAGCCAGTCTCTCTCCCATCTACAAACAGCAATTCTAAAATCCCTGTTTGACTTCTGGCCATAAGCCTGTATCATAGATTTTCTCTCCGGGGATACTCCAGATACCCAGGAGAGGGCGCTGCAGACTCAGCGATCTCCAGAGCATTTTTTTTTTTTTTTCCCCTAGTAAAGCGACAGAGAATCAAAGGGAAGGGCAGAGAAGACCACACCCAATTCCAAAGCTGCCCCCTCAGGCCAACACCCCCAGGCTCAGACTCAGACAGAACTGTGGAATCATTAGAGCTCATTTCCAAGGTTAGAGCTTCTTTAACTGCTAGCTCTTCACCCCAGCACACAAATCTGCACACGCAAGCATGCGCGTGTGCACGCAAACATGCACACACAACCATGCGCACACTCCTCCCTCCCTGGTACTCAGGACCTAGGTTCTGGACTTCCCTCTTTTTTCTTTCCAGCAGAATGTCCATTTTAAGGTCCAGGTGAGCTGAACAGTCCTGGCAGGGGAGAGTTCTGCAGATCCTGGCTCACTCCAGGTGTACATATTATCTTAGGTGGCAGGATAAAAAATGTGGGTGTACAGAACCCAGGGTGGGTCCATCTGGAGGTTTCCATATGGGCGCCACCCTGCTGTCAACAAGAAACAAATGCATCCATATGGCTGGCTGACTTCTCTACTTCTCACCCAGCTGCTGGTGATGCTGTAGACACATCTGGGCCCAAGACAGGCGAGGCTGACACATGTGAAGGGTAGGGAGAGGCACACAGGCTAACTGCAGATGCAGGATGGATTGCCAGTGTGCACCCTGCCGAGCTGTAAGCTGCCCACCTCTGAGACCCCGGAATTCAGCACGGAGAGGTGGGACTAGACCTGAACTGGATGTTGGTTTTCACTAGGAAAGGAATTATTTAAATAGAGCGATCCTGAGGAATCGACCCTAGGGCAAAACGTTTTGTTTTGGAAAGGGAGTCCCTGGGTGGTGCAAAGGGTTAATATGCTTGGCTGCCAACCAGAAGATTGGCAGTTCAAGTCCATCCAGGGGCACCTTGCAAGAATGTCCCAGGGATCTACTTCTGAGAAGCCAGCATGGAAAACCCTGTGGAGCATAGTTCTGCTCTGACACACACGGGGTTGCCATGAGTCGGAGTCGACCCCACAGCAGCTGGTTTACTGGACCCTTGAGACAGGTGTCCTGCATATAAAAAGGGTTGAGTAACCACTTGTAATTTGGGAACAAAAGCACAGACACCAAGTCACCAGATCACTTTGCAGGGCTCCACAGGACTGTTCTGCTGTGCGGACGGGGCCAGCAGACAGAAGGCATTAGAGAGACCAATGATTAGGCAGGGCCCCACGAGCAGCTCAAGTAAATACAATGGCAGCTGAGGGGTAGCCGTGGGAGTGGAGGGTGACATGGGCAACAATGAGATCCGTCACCAGTCTTCTGTGTAGACAAAGTCAAGGCTAAGGAAGGGATTAGAGACACTGCCCGGGGCTGGCTCTGGGCAGACAACTTAGAAATGTGCAGTGGGTAAGACTTTGCCCCCTGGAAGTCAGGGCTCAGGGCACTACATTTGCCTTTACAGTCAGCTGTGTGACCTTGGATATGCTGCTTAACCTCTCTGAGCTCTCACTTCCTTCTCATAAAATGAACAGATTAAAGATGTGTGTGTTTAAACTCTTGTATATGCATAGTCAATCTCTAAAAGGATACACAAAAATATATTTATTTTATCTGTTTGCTCTGGGGACTGAGGACGGAGGGGCAGGAAGGAAAGGGGGATTTTTTTTCTTTTTCTTTTTCACCAATCTATAAAGTTTGAAGTTGTTACGATAAACATGTATTAGCTGTACAGTTTTATTTTGAAAAGAATTCCAAAGTGGAAGTTAGGTAAAAGTCCCAAGTGTTAGAAACGATTTTATTTATGTAAAAAACAAAAACAATGTCTATGTCCTGTGAGAATAGATAGAAATGCCCAGAAAGAGGATTGGAAAGATGCACACAAAATAGTTCGCAAGACTTAACTATGGAGGAGGCAGAAGTGGACTTGATCATTTTTCCTCTTGTCTATTTCATGTACTCATGTATTAGCTGTGCAATGTTTCATGGTATGTAATTTTTATACCCTGCACTTCATGTATTATTGTGCGGTGCTTTGCTCTGTACCATTTTACCTACATACTCATGTATGACTTCTGTCATGTTTTAAAAAAGAATAGAACAAAATGGGAAGATCATCTGAGATGGTATCTAAGATCCCTGATATGGCTTAGCGTCTGAGTCAGAAGTGTTTCAGGCAGCCTCAGCAGTAGGCCTGGCCCCTGGGCTGAGCTGCAGGGGTGGATTGAGGAGGCTGGACTTGCTCCCGGCCTCTTCCCAAAAATGAGGCTGCTACAGCACTCAGGTTCAGTGTGCAAATGTGCTAGCCCTGGATGTTCTAAGCATTAAACTATGAGGCTCCTTTAGGTCCTAGGCTTGTACAGTGAGGCTGCAGAGGTGGTGGACATACAGGTGAAACTGTGCACTGGGCTGGCCCAGCACCAGCTGGGCCTCATGTCCACACGCCTCAGGACACACAGTGTCTACTAAACAAATACTCATAATAACCAGCCTTCCTGACAGATTGATGCTTCTTTTTATGATCTGTCTTTACGATATGATGACTCTCTCCTTTTAAAAATACGATTAATTCAGACAAGACATTTATTTTATGGGGAAACCCATCCCGGGGGCGGGCGGGGGGAGGGGAGTACTCAAGCTGAATGGCAGAGGTGGCTGGAAGAAGCCTTGATTCTCAAGGAAGCTATGGCCTCCCAACCTTAGCCATTCTTCACTGGCCCCAAAAGGCTGCCCTGATCCTACCCAGGGACAAATGGGAACCAGCTGGAGTCATCCTAGTTGTGTGAGTGCAGCCTGCTGGAGAAAAGCAAAATAAAGAAAAGTAGATAGTGAGTTATTAGTATGGGAGAGTAGAAAAGGGGGTGTTTTTTCACAAAAGACTTCTGAGAATCCCCCAAATTTGGCTAGATATAAGTTTAATCATAGAGATTAAGTTTATCTTGAAATCACCCTGAAGAATGTTTAAAGGCAATGGATGATTTGTTTCTGTATCCACTGAAGGGGTGCTAACACCTAGTAGGTGCTTGGTCCAAGCCCGTTGCCGTCCAGTTGATTCCAACTCCTAGCGACCCTATAGGAAAGGGTAGAACTACACCATAGCGTTTCCAAGGAGCGACTGGTGGATTCTAACTGCCAACCTTTTGGTTAGCAGCTACTCTCTTAACCACTGCACCGCTAGAGCTCCCAAGGTGCTTGACAGTGTCTTACAAATATTTCTGCTGCTATGACCCCTCTTTCAGTTGGGGATCTGGAAGGTACCTTTGACTTCCCTATCACTCCCATCTTCTTCCTTCAGCCAACGTGCCCTGTCCAACAGCCTTCATGCCCAGTAAACAGGACATTCTAAATGTTGCTTAAATCTGTTCTCTTCCCCATTGGCCCTGCCTTGGTTCAGTCCATCTGGAGTGCCCTCCCACCTGCAGATGAACACATTGGCATCAGCCTGTCTACAAAGACTTCCTTGACATTCCCTCCCATGGCAGAATCAATAGCTTTTTCATGACGGCATCACACCTGCTTCTACTACAGCATTCATCCCTGGTATTATATTTGCCTGTTTACTCTGTGAACTCCTTGACATTTGTCTCCCCAGAGCCTGACACAATAGTAGGTGAGCAGACGTGACTCACTTGAAACTCCATCTCTCCATCCTTTCGCTACCTTCTCTGGAGCTCCCCTTCAAGACTGAGAAAACTCCAACATCTCTGCAGGCACGCAGGCAGGACCAGCCCTACATGGGATGGAGTAGGCAGCTAGCTGCCTTGAAGGTGGGACTTCAGGGGCCTTAAAATGATTTCTAGCTGCCCAGCCTCCATACCTCCCTTTCAGAGTGGCAGCGCCTTTTATTCTACAACCAGAGATCTGGTTTAATATGAAACCGTAATGGTAAAGGTAAGGAGCCCTTGTAGTGCAAGGGTTAAATGCTTGGCTGTTAACTGAAAGGATGGTGGTTTGAACCCACCCAGCATCTCCATGGGAGAAAGACCTGGTGATCTGCTCCAGTAAAGATTACAGCCAAGTATACCCTTTGGGGCAGTTCTACTCTGTCACATGGGGTCCCTGTGTGTTGGAATCAACGGAACGGGCACCTAACAACACCAACAATGGCAGAGACGCACTCTGCCTTCGAGTCACACCATGGTGGGAGAGACTGGTAACAGAGCTGTTCTCTAGCCTCCTGGGTAAAATGGGGAGGTGGGACTCGTGCTCCTTGCACCTCTGTGTCACCTCCTCCCCCTGCTCCTAATCCTTCTTCCTCTTCCTTCATCTAACTCAAAAGAGATGAATGGCTTAGAGACAGCAAATGAATCAGAAACAGGGAAAGCAAAAAAAAAAAAAGAGGGTAATTTTGCCAAGTTATTAATTTAAAGGAACTTTCCGGGACCAAGAGCCAGAGTGGCCCATCAATCACCCCACAGATCTGGGGGATGGGTGGGGGAGCAGCCATGGGGTGGCTGTGGGTGGCTCTCGGCTGAAGCAGCCAGGCCAGGAGCCTGGGGCCCTCGGCCAGTCATCGTGGAGGGAGGGAGTCCAGAGGGACACTGAGAGAAGTCAGTGAGCCCAAAAACCTGAGACCCGCTCTGGGAAAGCACCCCATCCAGGTAGGAAGCAGAGGGATTGTGGTGTGGCAGGGGCTCAGACCTGGAGACTGCTCTGCACTGCTGCCTCCCTGAGCCTTTACCACCCCGAGGCGAAGCAACCCCTGCCTCCTCCGGCCTGATAGGGAGGCCTAAGTCACGTTGTCTCTGCCTCCCAGGGCTTAACCCAGTGACTGCTTTTTGAATGAATAAATGAAGGGATGAATGAATAACAAATTTATTACAGCTCCCTGGCTGCTTCTCTTTTGTGTTTTTTATTACTTTATACCTTACTGTCATTTTTAGACATAGGTTATCCCTGCTTGTTAAATCGTAATCTATTTGGGGGCAAGAACTGGCTCTGATTCCTCTCTGTGCACAAGCTGAGCACTAAGAGGTCCTTGAGAAATAAGTATGGAAGGAACGAGAAAGGGAGGGAAGGACGGAGTCCTCGAATGGTGGCCGAGCCAGTAAGCCACTGCCTGGGAGGTTGTTGGCCCCCAGGCCCCCCCATTAGAGCATATTGTGGATCTGTTAAGTGGACAGGTTTGTTGAACTCCTACCGTTCGAGGTGCTGAGGTTCAACAGTAGACTGAATACTCAAGGACTCTGCTCTCAGTTTCCTCATCCATAAAATGGGGCTGGTGATAATCAGATAGGGTAATGGTAAGTATTAAATGAGTTGACATACATGAAGTGCTTAAAACAGTGCTTTCCATGTATTAAGTTTCAATAAATATTGGTTATCATCGTCATTATTATCATTACATTCTACAGAGGGACAGGCAATAAACAGAATAAACAATGAAATCCCAGAGAGCAAGTGTTACGAGAGGGGGAAGTGGTGGTTTAGTGGTAGAACTCTTATCTTCCATGTGTTTGCTTGCTGAAAGTGAAGAGGACTTGAAGCACTTACTGATGAAGATCAAAGACTACTGCCTTCAATGTGAATTACACTTCAACATAAAGAAAAATTCTCACAACTGGACCAATCAGCAACATCATGATAAATGGAGAAAAGATCGAAGTTGTCAAGGGTTTCATTTTACTTGGATTCACAATCAACACCTATGGAAGCAGCAGTCAAGAAATCAAATGACGCATTGCACTGGGCAAATCTGCTGCAAAAGAACTATTTAAAATGTTAAAAAGTAAAGATGTCACTTTGAGGACTAAAGTGCACCTGACCCAAGCCATTGTGTTTTCAATTGCCTCATATGCATGCAAAAGCTGGACAGTGAATAAGGAAGACCAAGAATTGACACCTTTGAGTTGTAGTGTTGGCGAAGAGTATTGAATATACCATGGACGGCCGAAGGAACAAACAAATCTGTCTTAGAAGTACAGCCAGAGTGCTCCTTAGAAGTGAGGATGACGAGCTTTGTCTCACGTATTTTGGGCATGTTATCAGGAGGGACCAGTCCTTGGAGAAAGACATCATGCTTGGTAAAGCAGAAGGTCAGTGAAAAAGAGGAAGACCGCAACGAGATGGATTGACACAGTGGTCACAACAATGGGCTCAAGCATAACAATGATTGTGGGCATGGGGCAGGACCAGGCAGTGTTTTGTTCTGTTGTACATAAAGGGTCGCTATGAGTCGGAACCAACTCGATGGCACCTAACAACAACAATGTGGGAGAACAAACCAAACCAGACTAGTTGACTTTGAGTCGATTCTTACTCAAGGTAACCCCATGTGTTGCAGAGTAGAACTGTACTCCATTGGGTTTCCCTGGTTCAATTCCTGCCCAGTGCACCTCAAGGGCAGCCACTAGCCATCTGTTAGTAGAGGCTTGTGTATTGCTATGATGCTGAACAGGTTTCAGCAGAGCTTCCAGACTAAGATAGACTAGGAAGAAAGGCCTGGCAATCTACTTCAAAAAATCAGCCAATGAAAACCCTACGGATCACAATGGTCTGATCTGCAGCTGATCATGGGATAGCCCAGGACTGGGCAGCATTTCATTCAGTTGTACATATGGTCGCTGTGAGTCAGGACCTGACGCGACAGCAGCTAACCGCGACAAAGTGCTATGAGAAAAATAAAACCAAGCAAAGTGATAGAGAGTAACTCGGGGGAAGGGAGAACTCATTTCAGTGTGGGTGGTCAGGGAAGTGTGCCCCGAGGAGATGCTGTCAGAACTGAGAGTTGCCAGCCGTGTGGCCATTCCACTCTGGGAGCAAAACATCCCAGGGTAAGAGAACAGCAGGAGCTAAGGCCTCAGGAATGGGCTTGGTGTGATGCAGAGAGAGGGAGCCTAGTAGGAGATGAGGTCAAAGATGTAGGCAGAGCCCAGCTCTGGTTGGAGCTGGAAGTCATGGTCAGGAGCTTGGACTTTGAGGTGGAACAGGAAGCAGTCGGAAGCTTTTAAGCAGGAAATGTGGCTTGAGGTGGAATTTCCCATTGGTACATGGGGGAGCAAAGCCCTGCCTGCCACAGGCTGCTTTTAGGAAGGGCGGAGATGTTCTGGTAATATCCCCAGAGTCATCTGTGCTATAGCCAGGCCACCCTGCTCACCACCAACCTCACCACTGCTTATTTCCACACCCATCCAGCTCTCATGCCTTCACCATGCAGTGCCCTCTGCCCTGAAGCCCCTCCTCAAGTCCTCATCCCACTTCCCCATGAAGTTCTCCCCAACCAGTATCATAACGTCCTTGCTGTACACAGGTGTGTGCTGGAGGGTCCCTCAGAGACCATCTGGTCCAACCTCTTTTTATAAGAGCAGAGACTGGCTCCCACCACCTGTGTCTCCTTTCACAGTTACAGAGTCGGAGTTGAGAATGCCAGTTCTTACCTGCAGCCCATGCCTTCCGGAGGCACCATCTCCATTTCCCCAGCTCTCCAGCCTTGAGAATGTGTTCCAGAGAGGCAGGGCTGCTATTGAGTTTGGGCTTGAAGTTGACCTGAGTGGGTCTGCCCAAGACGTAAGGATGGGTGGTGGCGAGAAATAGAGGGTGTCCCGCAGTTTGTGTAAAAACTTCCATGCCCCCTCATCCCAACATGTCCCCACCAGACCCACGCTCTCTCTGTGCCTCCTCCCCGAACCTCAGCAGGTACACCAAGGGTGGTCAGCAGCCCTCCATGTCCTTTCTCTGTGAAGAAGTGAGCAGAAAGGGTCTGGGACCCTCATCCACAAGGCTCCTGATCTGCCCAATCCTGCGTTTCCAAAGTCACCTGTCACCTTCCCCCTACAACAGCAATGCCGACACTGGGATCCCTGCTTCTACTCAGCCCACAAGTTAGCAGTACCTGCACCTGGAGTTAACCCCAGAGTTCAAGTGCCCGGAATTGTGTGATGTCAGGAAGCCATGAAAATGTTTCATGTTCTAATTCTCCACCCTGTAAAATGAAGGTGGTAATGCCTACTTCGGAGGAGCCCTGGTAACGCAGTGGTTAAGTGCTCAGCTGCTAACTGAAAGTTCAGCGATTTGAACCCACCAGCTGCTCTAACGGAGAAAGACGTGGCAGTCTGCTTCTGTAAAGATTACAGCCTTGGAAACCCCATGGGGCAGTTCTACTCTGTCCTATAGGGTTGCTATGAGTCGGAATTGTTGGCGATAGGTTTGGTCTTTTTGGTTTAATGCCTACTTCAGGAGCCCTTGGGTAGTGCAGTGGTTAAGTGCCTGACTGCACACATGGGGTTGCCGTGAGGCAGAATCAACCGGACAACAACTAATAACAACAAATGCCTACTTCACAGTCGTAAGTGGGTGTGGGCGAGTGAATGTGTGTGTTAGAGTGTGAGTGAACGAGTGTGAGTGTGTGAATGTGTGAGACTGTGTGTGTTAGACTTGTGTGAGTGTGTGAATGTGTGAGACAGTGAGTATATGTGAGTGTGTGTATGTGTGAGTGCCCATAGATGTATTGAGTGACAGTGTAAGAGTGTGAGTGTATGAGTGTGTGTGTGAATGTGAGTGTAAGTGGGTATTTGTGAGTGGGTGTGTGTTGGGTGGAGGTGGTGGAGGGCTGGATAAGATAATGAATGGAAAAAAGTCCAATGAATGTTGATCATTGTTCCTGCCCTTTACAAGCCTTGGTAGGTACTGATTCAGTGAAGATGGTGATTTGGATTATTCTAGACGCCAGGCTTTCTCTGCCTTAACCTCACTCAGTAAGGAGGTCACAGTGGGTCCCCTCCACGCATGCCCTCCTCCCCAGCCCCACTGCAGCTCTGAGCTCTCTGCAGCCCCTCTTTTTGAGATCCTTTGTAGCCAAGCCATGTTTGGGTGCCTAATAAATGCCCCTTCCCCTCCCAGGAAGGATCACCAGGTGCTGCAGGGTCAGCAACTACACCCCCCCCCCAATCCCCTCTCCCTGGAAGCCCCTGCGTGGCTGCCCTGCTGGCTGTGCGGACAAGGCTGCCTCAGCAGGGACAGCGCCCCTCCCCGCATCCTGCTCCCGGGCTAATCCTGGGCGCGGAGTCGGGAGCTGGGAGATCACCCCGCAGCTCCTTGGCTCATTAGCGCTGCATTGTGAATTCCTGGCATAATGTGTGTTCCTTTCTCCCCTGATTGCTTCTGCCGGAGATCTCCTACCTGTTTATCAAATCTGAGGCAGGCTCGCAGCCCTCTGCCATGTGGCTCTGTGCATTCTTCTCCAGAAGGGGAAAACAGGGGATGTTTCTTAGGGGACTGGTGTCGAGGACAAGAAGGCGACTTTCTGCCCCTTTCACTAAGCCGGTTCCCACGGTGCAGGGAGATGAGGTGTGCGTCAGGGGTGGGAGGGAGAAGGGCCTCCAACAGCCCTGCTCCCCATCCAGGGCTGGTCTGAGGCTAACCTTCCAGGGAGGAGAGTCCACACACATGCACACACACACACACACGCGCACACACACACACACACATGCATACACTGTGTCCACAATGTGGGAAATGAGAAGTGGGGAGAGCGAATGTAGGGAGGCCGGTTCTGGGGAGGAGGACCTGGACTAAGGTGGGGAGGCGGGGAGGGAATGGATGGGTGCTGATGACAGGGTGAAAGGGTGAAAAAGAAAAAAGGGGGCACGAAGTCTTCCCAGGACAAGCCAAGATACAAAAACCTGTTCAAAGCAGCCCTGTTAGGTGCCATCAAGTTGATTCTTACTCAGCAGCCCCACGTGACAGAGTAGAACTGCCCCATAGGGTTTTCTAGGCTGTAACCTTTATACATCGGAGCAGATCACCAGGTCTTTCTCCCGTGGATTTGCTGGGTGGGTTCAAACTGCCAGCTGTTCAGTTGGCAGCCGAGCACTTAACCATTGCTCCCCCAGGGTCCCTTCAAAGCAGCCTTAGTGAAAGGAAAACTGGTGGTCAGGATGGAATGCGCAATACCCGACCCCAGGACAGGATGGACCCAAGTCAGGAGTGAGGCAGCGTTCTCCTTCCCGAGGAGCTGTGCGACCTCCTGTCTTCTTGCTGTGCCTACACACAGTCCACCTGGTTTCAGGATTCTTCACACTGCAGCAAAGCTTCTGTATCTTTCACTTCAGATTCTCAACAGACAGCATGATCAGCTCGGCTGGGCTTTTTGAGATGAGACACCTGGCTTGCTGGTGAGTCAGTAGATTGGCTGGCTGCCTTTGGGTCAGGGGTTGTGCCTGGTCCCATCAGCCATGGCTGGGGTAAGGATGGGCCTTCAGGAGCTCTGAGCAGGACATGTTCTATAGAAGGGGCTGTGCAGGGCAGGCGGGGAGAGTGCCTAGGGTAGTAGCTGTCTTGTGCCTTTATCTGATACCTGCACATTCAGTTTCTACCAAATTCAGGCCCACTTTCTCATGGTCACAGGTTGTCTCGTGTGGTTGTGTGTCATCTCCATGTAGCCTGGAAAGTCCCTGGGGCTAGATCCTTTCTTCCGGCCTCACCTTTCCTACAGACCACTTGGAAAAGAGCTCATTAAACAGCAGGCAGTCAATAAAGACTTTTGTGCCTGATCTTGCATTGTATCTGATTTCATTTTGAAACTTTGCATTCATTTAATGTTTGCAATAGTATGTTCTCCCATGGAATGGTTCCCTTTGTCAGTGTCTATTTGGCCCTGTCGACACTGAGGGAGCATGAGAACCTGACCACCTCCCCGTGGTCCTTCCCCCCTTTCCCTTGCAAACTGAACCTGATTTTGTTCAGAACAACCCCAAGTGATAAATAACCAAACACAAAACTTCTGATGCGGCCGTGTGCTCAGTTCTCCAAAATGATGGTAAGGGAGAGTCCCCTGGGGGATTCTGGGGAAGTTTTTGTTCTCCTGCTGAAAGGAACGGGTGAGGCTGGTTGCCATCCCTTTTTCCTGCTTCCTGTCTTGACTGAGGTTCCTGGACATCCTGAGATATTCTGTGACCATGAGGCAGAAGCCAATACGCTGGGGTCAGTGGAGGGAAACTGGGTGCTCAGGGCAGTGTCAAGCTGTGGCCCTTTCCTGGGCTGCCTTTTTGCTCTATGAGGGCAGGGATTGGCTTTACTCTCTGCGCTACCCCCTCCTCCTAGAACAGTGCCTGGCACATGGTCACCACTCAGTAATTCTTTGTGGACTGAGGGAACATCTTTATTGCTTTGGCTACTGTTAGCTGGGAATTGTGTTACTTACAACTAGACATATTCCTAACTGAGTCACCTAGTAACTGTGAACATTATGCCAGTACGTGCTAAGATTATAAATGGAGTAAACTGGGTGAAACCAGACTAAGGTGCCACCCTAACCCTGGAAGAGAGATACTGCAATGGTCCCTGTGTCTCCCTTACCTTCAGCCTTTCTCTGCTGAGAGCTGGGGCCACATGCCTCTCTACCACCCCACTTGCATTTGTACCCATTTCTCAAGGGAATAGCAGAATTGCTCGTTTTCTTATAAATTAATATTTCTTGGTGCTAGCCAGCACCTTCTGGCCTTACCCTGACTCCCAGAGCCCTTTCTTAGAAGCTGAGGAGGCAAATATGACCCACCCTTCCCAGCTACGAGGGCTTCAAAGCCCCACCAGACACCAGGAGGGGAGAGAAGCAAAGAGTGGGGGAATTTTAAAGTCATTTTCTGCCATCTGGCTCCAGCCTTGCATTTTCCCTGATGTGAGCCATTAACCTGCTAATTACCAACCAGTTAGCTCTGGTCTTGGCTGCTGCTTCAATTGCCTTTCTTGTCTCTGCTCCTCACTAGCCACATGGAGGGCCCTCCCTCACTGTTACGTGCTACCCCCTACCCCAGAAACTGTCACTGGGGGAGACATACAAGGGCCCTCTAAAGCCGACAGTTCTGCATACCTTTCTGAGCCACCTCCAGTGGGTGCTGAAAAGTAACTTTCTCCCAGGAGACTGTACAATCACTGGCATTTATAATTTAGCAGAGGAGGGATGTTGCCATTAGCAAGTTATATTTTTGCCAAATGGGACCAAGAAAGTAAAGATCAGGAAATAACCAGCTTTTTTCCTGAGGTCCCTGCTGCAGGCTTAAGGCCGGACTTAGCAAGCTTCCCTTTTGAGTCCCATTATTTTTACACCCAGCTAATACCAATCTTTGGAGTCCGGGCTGGTACAAACAATTAACGCATGAGGCTACTAACTGAAAGGTTGAAGGTTGGAGGTTCGAGTCCACTCGGAGGAGCCTCAGGAGAAAGGCCTGGCGATATACTTCTGAAAAGCCAGCCTTTGAAAACCCTATGGCGTACCATTCTCTGCTGACACATATGAGGTTGACGTGAGTCAGAGTTGACTTGATGGCAACTGTTTATTTATTTTTTTTTTTAATTTAATATCAATCTTTAAGTATCTCAGCTCCTTCTCCCCGTGCTCCCAGTTTCTTAGTTATTACCACCCCCTTCCCGCCAAATGCTCTGAAATGTCATTCCCCTTTCCTTCAAAATCCAGCTCAAAGCTCTCTTCCTCCAGGAAGTGTTCCCTGACTCACTCTCCCAGCCCGAATGGGCCCCATCCCTAAATACTCTGTTTGTCTCTTCTAGTGACACACTTGTGTGTGGGCCAGTAAATGTCTCCTCTTGCCCAAACCAAGTTCCTGAGAACAGTACCTCTGTATCTCTCATAATGCCAGTCCATGATCTGGCATACAGAGAATGCCCCAAAATATTCCTGACTGTTTCAATTCTCTATTGCTGTGTAATTCATCACACCAAAACTTAATGCCTTAAAACAACTATCTTATTTTCTCGCATGTGTCTGTAGGTTGATCGGGCTCAGCTGGGTGGTTCTTCTGTTGCACGTGATATTGGCTGGGGCTGCAGTCATCTGAGGGCTCCACTGAGCCGGAATGTGGCTCATCACATGTCTGGTGCCTTGCGGGGGATGGCTGAGAGGCTGGATCAGCTGGGATGCTGGGAACAACTGGGCCTCTCCCTCTCTCTCCGTATATACTCCTCCGTGTGTCCTCTCCATATGATCTCTCCAAATGGAGAGACCAAACTTCTCACATATCAGCTAAGCGCTCCTCAAAGAACAAAAATGTAAACTTCCAGATCACTTAAGGCTTAGGCCCAGAACTAGCCCAACGTCACTTCACATTTTAGTGGTTAAAGCAAGTCAGAGGCCAGCCCAGGTTCAAGTGGGAGGGGACCACACAAGAACATGACTATGGGAAGCCTGGTTTATTGGGGGATATCTTTAGAATCTTGCTGCTCCATGAATGAAGGTCCAATAGCATTTTATGGAGGCCTGGGTCTGATTTTCTGTAAGGCCAAGAGTTTCTAAAAAAGACTCAGATCTCTCTCTCTCAGACCGTTTTTGTCAAGAATAAGAAGAAGACATGCATACACAGTCCCTAGAACATTGCCACCCCAACCTGTAAAAATCATAGGATCTTTAAGAGAATGAAGGTGTGCGTATATTGTGGGGGAGAGAGCAAACACCAACATTTTTTAGCTGCCATTTACAAGATGTCTTAAATGCATTATCTCATTTGACCCCCATCCTCATTTTAGAGATGAGGAACCTGAGGCTCAGAGATGTTAAGTAACGTGCCCAAAGTGGTGGAGCCAAGACTGTCTAACGCCAGGGTTTTTCATTCCACCAGAAAGAGTTATTAGTAAAGTTTCTATTCTGAAGAAATTGAGATCCTTAAAGGCAAAATTGTCCAAGTTCCCCCAGCCAGGATCTGCTTCCCTCTTAGAGCAGAAGCAAAAGAGAGCATGGGGCCTGGCACATAATAGGTTTCAGTAAACCCGAGTACCTCCCCTCCTCCTCACACGGGATTTCTTCAAGGCTCACTGTCATTGCTCCGAGGAACCCAGCCTTGAGAGCTGTGCTTCCGGCTGGCTGCAGATGCGATGCTTTCCCTTTCTGATTGGACGGGGAGCCTGGAGCATGAGCTTGGAAGGGCTCTGCTTGCTGCATGTCACGCCTTTTCCTCAGCTCACATTCCTCCCAACCATCGTTTGGGTTTTGAGCAATCTGTTCCTGGGAAGCAGGGGAAAGTAACAGATAGGTGCATCCACTGAGTGTGGCCAAGTGATTTATTTTTAATGTGACTCAACAAGACACACACCTGCCGATGGAAATGTAATCACGTTGAATCACCAGGGACTCAGATGGCCATTTAGGCAAGGAAAAGAGAGAAGAGAGAAGGAAAGGGGAGGGGAGGAGAGGAGGAAGAGAAGAGACCATTGAGACAGGCTCCCTAAAAATTACGATTTTAACAGCATTAGTGAAGCACCCCCAGTTTGTCCAAATGCCCTCCATTTAGCTTTGCAGATGCCTGAAATCTCATAATCAGACTTTCACGCCTGCGGTTTAATCAAACACGGTATAAAAACCCAGTACACAGTATATCCCCCCCTTAAAGTGTTTAAAGTGCAACCAGAGGAAAAAAAATCCAAAACCAAACCCCTCGTCTTTGAGTCAGTTCTGACTCATGGCGACCCTACGTGTTACAGAATAGAATTGTTCCATAAAGTTTTCCTGGCTGTAATCTTTATGGCAGCAGATCATCAGGCCTCTCTTCTGCGGTGCCACTGAGTGGGTTCAAACCACCAAACTCTAGAGAGCAAACTGTTTGTGCCATCTAGGGGCCGGCCACAGGAGAGGAATGAATAAAACAAGTTCAATCATTTTCACCTCAGTAAGAAAGAATTTATAACACCTTTTATAAAAGTGGGGGTGGAGGGGTGGTTAGAAGGGAAGGGGGAAATGAAGTCTGTAGAAGTCACCAATGAGGGGACAAAAGAGCATAGAAAGGGAATATAGGGGTTCTGGAGGCATCCTTTCCTCTCATGGGTTTTCCTGATGATAATGGCTGCCTTTGCTGAGCATGTGCTCTGCCTGAGTACCGTGGTACAACCCTATATGTGTTTCATTAAGTCTTCGCAATAGCCCTGGGAGACCTGTGCTGGTATTATCCCCACTCTCCAGATGAGGAAACTGAAGCCTGGCTTGTCGTCCATCTGAGCCGTCTGGAAGGTAACCTCTGGGTGCAGCACCACACATTGTGCCTGGCTCCTAGAAGGCACCCCGGAATACATGCCGGCAGAGTGGAACTCAGACAGTCTAACTGCAGAGCCTGTACCCTCAGCCATTTTCCATAAATGTTCCACACCCTCCCGCCCACTTCTCACCTGATTTTGGGAGGCTAAGGGCCACCACCGTAGCTGCCATTCAGCCTCACCGACGGGGAAGGCTGACTACTCTACCTTGTATAACTTGTCTTTTTCCAAAAGCTTCTTCTGCCCAGTGCCGCTGTGATGCCTTTGAGGGCAGGCACCGCAGCTCTGCGGAGCCTTTTTGGTGATGGATGTGTACTTTTAGAGTTGTAGGACTATCTTTCCCCAAAGCAACGTTATATCTTTGTGTTTTCTATTAACACTGGCTTTTCTTTTTCTTATTCTTGAATTTCATATCAATACCCTTCACCCCTCTCCTGGCATTTGGTACAGTAGTGCATGAGGGAAATTATAGATGATAAGTGAATGGGGAGCCCATCCCGTTGGTAAATTTTTAATGACTGATAATATCTAGTGTGGGCAAGGATGGGAGAGATGGATACTCATACATTGTTGATGAGGCCTTTTTAGAAGGTAAATCATCAGTAAATAACAGTGGCTTAAACAAGAGAGAACCTTTATTTTTCTCATACACAAAAGTCAAAGCTGGAAGGCAGTCCTGAGAAGAAGAGTGGCCCGCATCCATGAGGTTACCCAGGGACCCAGGTTCTTTCCAGCTTCTCAACCCACCATCCATAAGGGTGTTGCCTTCCTCACCTGGTGGAAGCTGGCTACCACCACATCTGTTCTGCAAACAGCTTTCTCCAGGGAGGAAGAGGAAGCAGGGTAAAGAGCTTCTTCTCAAGACCATCCTCTGGAAGTTTGACATAATACTTCTCCTCATATCTCACTGACCAGAGTTCAGTCACATGTCCCATGTAGCCACAAGGGAGGCTGAGAAGTATATTCTCTAACTGTGTCCAGCTAAAACTCAAGCGATTCATTGCTAAAAGTAAAAATGGATATTGAGGAGGAAGGGGGGCAACGAACAGTTTCTGGGGCCCTAGTGGTGCAGTTGTTAAGAGCTTGGCTGCTAACCAAAAAGGTCAGCAGTTTGCCAAAGTCAGTTAAATGGGGAAAAGACAGTCTCTTTAACAAATGGTGCTGCCATAACTGGATATCCATCAGCAAAAAAATGGAACAAGACCCATACCTCATACCATGCACAAAAACTAAGTCAAAATGGGTCAAAAACCTAAATATAAAATCTAAGCCATAAAGATCATGGAAGAAAAAATAGGGACAATGCTAGGAGCCCTAATGCATGACATAAACAGTATACAAAACATCACTAACAATGCACAAACACCAGAAGAGAAACGAGATAACTGGGAGCTCCTAAAAATCAAACACCTATGCTCATCCAAAGACTTCACCAAAAGAGTAAAAAAGATTACCTACAGACTGGGAAAAGCTTTTTAGCTATGACATTTCTGATCAGCATCTGATCTCTAAAATCTACATGATACTGCAAAAACTTAATTCCAAAAAGACAAATAACCCATTTAAAAAATGGGCAAAGAATCTGAACAGGCACTTCACTAAAGACATTCAGGTGGCTAACAGATACATGAGGAAATGCTCTCAATCATTAGCCATTAGAGAAATGTAAATTAAAATTACAATGAGATTCCGTCTCACTCCAACAAGGCTGGCATTAATCCGAAAAACACAAAATAATAGATGTTGGAGAGGATGTGGAGAGACTGGAACACTTATACACTGCTGGTGGGAATGTAAAATGGTACAACCACTTTGGAAATCAATTTGGCACTTCCTTAAAAAGCCAGAAACAGAACTACCATGCGATCCAGCAATCCCACTTCTTGGAATATATCCTAGAGAAATAAGAGCCTTTACATGAACAGATACATGCATACCCATGTTTATTGTAGCACTGTTTACAATAGCAAAAAGATGGAAGCAACGAAGATGCCCATCAACGGATGAATGGATAAATTATGGTATATTCACACAATGGAATACTATGCATCAATAAAGAACAATGATGAACCTGTGAAATATTTCATAACATGAAGGAATCTGGAAGTCATTATGCTGAGTGAAATCAGTCAGTTGCAAAAGGACAAATATTGTACGAGACCACTATTATAAGAACTCGAGAAGTAATTTAAACAGAGAAGAAAATATTTTTTGATGGTTACGAGAGGGGGGAGGGAGGGAGGGAGGGAGGGAGAGGGGTTTTCACTAATTAGATAGTAGATAAGAACAATTTTAGGTGAAGGAAAAGACAACACACAATACAGGAGAGATCAGCACGACTGGACTAAACCAAAAGTAGTTTCCTGAATAAACTGAACAATTCGCAGGCCAGTGTAGCAGAGTCGGGGGTTTGGGGACCATGGTTTCAGGGGACATCTAGGTCAATTGGCATAATAAAATCTGTTAAGAAAACATTCTGCATCCCACTTCAGAGAATGGCTTCTGGGGTCTTAAAAGTTAGCAAGTGGCATCTAAGATGCATTAATTGGTCTCAACCCACCTAGATCAAAGGAGAATGAAGAACACCAAGGAACCAAGGTAATTACGAGCCAAAGAGCCAGGAAGGGCCACAAAAACCAGAGAATACAACAGCCTGAGACCAGAAGAACTAGACGGTGCCCAGCTACAACTGATGACTGCCCTGACAGGGAACACAAGAGAGAACCCCTGAGGGAGCAGGAGAGCAGTGGGATGCAGACCTCAAATTCTCATAAGAAGACCAGATTTAATGGTCTGACTGAGACCAGAGGGACCCTGGATGTCATGGTCCCCAGACTTTCTGTTAGCCTAAGACAGGAACTATTCCCAAGACCAACTTTTCAGACAGGGATTGGACTGGACTATGGGATAGAAAATGATACTGGTGAGGAGTGAGCTTCTTGGATCAAGTAGACACACGAGACTATGTGGACAGCTCCTGCCTGGAGGGGAGATGAGAGGGCAGAGGGGGTCAGAAGCTGACCAAATGGACACGAAAATGTGGAGAGAACAAGTGTGCTGCCTCATTAGGGAGCGAGCAAATAGGAGTATATAACAAGGTGTATATAAATTTTTGTATGAGAGACTGACTTGATTTGTAAACTTTGTCTTAAAGCACAGTAAAAATTAAAAAAAAAAAAAAGGTCAGTGGTTCAAATCCACCAGCCTCTGCCTTAAAACCCTATAGGGCAGTTCTACTCTGTCCTGTAGGACCTGTATGAGTTGGAATTGACTCAGTGGCAACTGGTTTAAATTTTTTCTTCTGTTTAGTTTTGAGCAGTTTCTGGCACAAACAGGAATTATCAAAATTAAAAGTGCATGTATCACTTGGCCTCGCAATTCCAGTTCTAGAAATCTATTCTAAGGAAATACTGACACAAGTATATAAAGTTTACCTATAAGGGCAGTAGTTGAGTGACAAATTCTTTGACACTCCTCCCTTCAAAACCCGTAAAAATCAAATCTGTTGCCGTTGGGTCGATTGCGGCTCATAGCAACCCTACAGGGCAGAGTAGAACTGCCCCAAAAGGTACAGCCTAATTCTCCTCTCCTTGAATGTGGGCTGGACTTCATGATTCACTTCTAATGAACAGAAATGTGGCAAAAGTGACTGTGACTTCTGAAGGTGGGTCATAAAAGACATGGCAGCTTCCACTTTGCTCTCTCTTGAATGACTCACTCTGGGGGAAGCCAGTCCCTGTGTTGTGGTACACTCAGTTAGCCTTGCGGAGAGCCCCACATGGGGAGGAAGGGAGGTCTCCACACCAACAGTCAGCATCAGCTGGCCAGCCCTGGAAGTGGATCCTGTAGCCCCAGTCAAGTCTCATGGCTATAGCCCCTACCAGCATCTTGACTGCACCCTCATGAAGAGACTGAGCTGGAAACCAATTAGCCAAGCAGCCTCCAAATTCCTGACTGCCAAAAGCTGTGAGCGATTATAGTTACTATAGTTTTAAGCCACTGAGTTTTGGGATAATGTGTTAGGCAACAATAGAAAATAGATACAACAGTCATTGCTTTCTTGTTTGTAATAGCAAAAAAACTCAGACACAGCGGGAGAATCCGTAATGGGAGGTTAAGTGAACCACAATGAATCCATCGTATGGTCTAGGCAGCTGTTAGGATGAGATGGGCCTATGTGCAAAACATCTGTATGTTCTGTCATTCACAGATGTACAAGACATACTATTACGTGAAAACAGCAATTTTCAGAACATTTAAGGTATGGCCCCAATTATTTAAAAAATAAAAAACTTATGTACATATGCAAAAACTGAAAACCAAACCAGTTGCCAACGATTTGATTCCGACTCGGTGACCCCGTGTAGACCTGCTTCCTATAGGGTTTTCACTGGTTGTGATCTTTGGGAAGTAGGTCTGCAGGTCTTTCCTCACAGACACCTCTGAGGGGATTCAACTCCCAACCGTTGGGTTAACAGCCCAGTGCTTAACTTTCTTTTCTTTCTTTCTTTTTTCAATTGTGCTTTAAGTGAAAGTTTACAGTTCAGGTTAGTTTCTTATACAAAAATTTATACACACATTGTTTTGTGACCCTAGTTGCTGTCTCCATAATGTGACAGCACACGCCTCCTTTCCATCCCGGATTTCCCGTGTCCATTCAGCCAGGTCCTGTCCGTTTCTGCCTCTTCATCTCGCCTCCGGATAGGAGCTGCCCATTTAGTCTCATGTATCTACTTGAGCTAAGGGGCACACCCTTCGTGAGTATCATTTTATGTCTTATAGTCCAGTGCTTGACTTTTGTGCCACTATATGCTGTTGTTGTTGTTAGGCGCTGTTGATTTGCTTCCGACTCACAGCGACCTTATGAACAACAGAAGGAAATACTGCCCGGTCCTGCACCATCCTCACAATCGTTATGTTTGAGCCCGTTGTTGCAGCCACTGTGTTAATCCGTCTAGTCGAGGGCCTTGCTCTTTCTCGCTGCCTTACCGAGCATAACGCCCTTCTCCAATATATAAAAATATCTCCAATATATACACATGTGCATATATATAATAAACCCATGTTTGTAAATACACAAATGTATGTGTTCACCTATGTGTAAGTGCAGGGAACGGGAGCTGAAATAGTACATACAAAACTGCCGCAGTGGTTTTACCTCGGGAGAAAAGGAAATTTGGGGGCGGAAAGGAAATTTGGGGGCAGTGTGAAGACATGACGAGGTGCACATTGTTTTGTAATCTCAGGTATTGTGTATTTCTGTATTTCTGTATGATAAAACAAAGAAAATCATAGAAAGAAAAAGAGAGGCAGGCACTAGAGGAGAGGAAACCAAGGCGGTGGGGGGATGAGTGGGAGAGACATTCATAGCTTACTGAGTGGTGAGTGACTACAGGCACTTTATTAAAAAACAAGGACCCACCTCTCTAGGGCTTTATGCTGGAGATGACATTGCCGTGTGTCATGGAGAGGATTCCGACTCAGAGCACCCTCCAGGACAGAGTAGAACGGTCCCAGAGGGTTTCCTAGGCTGTAATATTTACAGGAACAGATTGCCGGGTCTTTTCTTCCACGGAGCCCATGGTGGGTCCGAATTGCAGACCTTTTTATTAGCAGTCAAGCACTAAAGCGCCAGCAGGGCTCCTTTGCGCTCGGCATAGGCCACCGTTAGTGGTGCTCAGGGCTGGTCTCTTGAGGATGACGACGGTGACAGCCTGATTTGATGCCCGCCTTTTTTCTCAGGGCTCCCCTTCTCGAGTATAGAGGTGGTGCGTGGGGAGGGTCCACCCTAAGAGGCTGGGACGGGGCGGCCTTGCAGAGTGGCCGCGGAGACATCGGGGGAGAGGAAGGAAAGGGGTGGCAGTGGTGAGCCTGGGGCAGGGCGGGCAGTCGGGGGCGCTGTCACTCCCGGGGAGCTCTGCCACGCTCACTCTGTGGGCAGCGGCATCGCCCCGGGAGTCCCGAGGCGGGGAAGCGTCGGCCGATTTTGCTTAAAGGCCCAGGGAAGAATCGGGGCCCTGGGCACAGGCAAGAGACTGGAGGAGGAGGCACGAGGAGGATGGCGTCAGTTTCCCCGTGAGAGGTGGTGGCCGTGGCGGGCGGGGAGGCGGGCTTCTCCCCTGGAATCCCACTGCCTGGTCACCGCGCTTGTCCCCGCCCCATCTGGGCGTCCCCAGAAAAAGCGGGGCCGGAGCTGTGGGACTGCAGACCGCAGCAGCCCGGCGGGCCCGCCAAGGGGAGAACACGCTTCCGCCTCTCGGCAACTAAGCACCCAGCTCCTTCGAGCGCTCGCGGTCCTCCCTCCCCGCAGGCGGGACGGATAAACCCGGGGGGCAGGGACGTCCACCTTTGCAGCCGCGCCGGGAACTGGGGTGAAACAAAGAAAACTGCACTATTTTTTTGCCACTCCCTTGTTTAAGCTCTTCAGTAGCTCCCTGTGCCCTTAACAAGCTCACAATCTGAGCCTGATGAAGACATTTACAGCCAGCAACTACCAGCCTCTGCGACAACCCTTAGCTGTTGTTTATTTAAAAACAAACAAAAAAAGGCCTTTTGGGGCCCTGAACATCACAGAGATTATGGAAACTACCTTCTCCAGCGATGTAATTTAAAATAACACAATCCTCAAGTGGAACTTCACCAAAGAACAGGTTTCCCCCATAAAATTAATTCAACAGCAGAACATTTTACCCTTGCTCTGCAGCACATTTGACCGCCGATCAGATGACCCCAGCAAGACCAGGCCGGTCTCCCCCAGTTCTCTCCAGCTGGCTTCTTGGCTCCCTGCACCAACCCTGTTTGTTGTTAGGTGCCGTGGAGTCTTTTTGACTTACAGCAACCCGGTGTGGCAGAGTAGAGTGGCCTGGTAGGGCTTTCTGAGCTGTGCAATGGCTAAGCGCTGGGTTGCTAACCAAAAGGTTGTGGGTTTGAACCTACCGAGCAGCTCCAGAGAGAAAGATCTGGTGACTGCAGCCTAGAAAACCCTCTGGGGCTGCTCTCCTCTGTCATACGGGGTCGCTGGGAGTCAGAACGGATTCCACGCGCCTCTACCTGCCATAATAGTCAATCTTTTCCGGGAGGAGATCTTCAAACCGCCAACCTTTAGGTTAGCAGCAGAGCACTTAACTGTTGCGTCACTAGGGCTCCTGGCACCTGCCCTACTAACCTCTTTTCTGGTCCTCTGAGGCTCAGCTCTTCCCTGCCTCCAGGCCTTTCCCAAGCAGTGCCTTTTGTCTGGGCCGCTCATTCCTCCTCTTTCCTGGCTAATCTTTGCTCAACCTTCGGAGCCAGTTTACATTGCCATTCTTCCAGCAGCCTGCCCTGATTTCCCCCTTTCCAGCTTCCCCGACGGGCTGGGTTATGGGACTTACCATTCTTTAGGGTAATATTCCAGCTTCTTCTCTGTCGCCTTCTCTGCAGTGGGAGGTCTCAGAAGGCAGGGAGCTTGTCTGCCTGGTTTACAGTTATGTCCCCAGAACTTAGCATCGGGCCTGACACATCATTGTGCCCAAATGAAGAAATCAATATTTGAAATTAGCCATCTGCGCATAGCAAAACAAATAGTACAGAATAAAAATGCCCAGTTAGTTCATCCTGGCCTGTGCAATTAATTAATTCATTCCTTCACATTATTCACTTGTCAACATTTATTGAGCACCTCCTCTGTGCCAGACAGGTAACGCTCAATACATGGTAGTTTCCTTCATGCCCAAATGGACTAGGTGTCCACCTGACTTTGTTGCAGCCTAAAGGGAACCGATTATCCTGCTCTTCTCCTGCTGTCTGATTGAACTTGCTGTGCCCGTCAGAGCCATAGAAATATCACACTAACAGGCAATGCCAGCAGGATTAGATCTGCAAAGTGTTTAAAGTTTAGCAAGAAAGCATTCTGCAAATGTCAACACTACCACTCGGTTTGCTAAAAACCAGCATTCTAATCAGCAGGACTGCCTTTCCCAGCTCATTGAGCAATGTCATAAAAAAAATCCTGACAGAATCATTTCTCTAGAAGAAAAATACCCAAAGGCGGAGGGGACGGGAGAAGGGGGGGTGTAATCACAACCATAGCTACCTACTAAGTGCAAAGTGCCATAACAATCATAGCTACCTACTAAGTGCAAAGTGCCATACTCACCGCTTTAGCTATGTCTCCTCCGATCCTCACAACATTGACAGATGGAGAAACTGAGGCACACAGCGGTTATGCAGCTCCAACTGAAGCCTGAGCTTGGTTACTTGCTGCCGCACCCCACTGCCTTTGGACAAAACAGACAATATGCATCATACCCAGTTGGGAGTCTTCTTTTCTACTCCATGTCTTGGGGGGGCGGCCTTCAGGGACAAGTCATAACAAAAGAGAATGGCATTGTTCCTCACAGCAGGGGGCCCTGGCATTCCAGTCTTCCTCTCTAATTCCCCTTGGAGGCCAGGTGTAGTGATGGAATGATTTTGGAAATTGGTGAGCTGAAGGAGGAAAACATTTTCTTTTTAAGGGGGAGAAGTTGGGGTGTTTTCACACTGGGCTCCTGGTATAGCACCTGGTAGGCGTGATGGGATTTCAAAATGAAGTTACTAATGGGAATGATACCCTGGGGCCTTTCCAAAGACGTTGCTAGTGGCGAATGGCTTGTGCTAGATGCCTGGAGTTGAGCCAGTTATCACAGCTGTAGGCCAAAGGTTTTGAGGCCAGGCCTGACTGCAATGTTATGGCAGGGTCACTTCTCAGTCTTGGCCCT
The DNA here is from genome assembly GCF_030014295.1 of Loxodonta africana. Lineage (NCBI taxonomy): Eukaryota > Metazoa > Chordata > Mammalia > Proboscidea > Elephantidae > Loxodonta > Loxodonta africana. The sequence goes on along the minus strand of NC_087354.1, from coordinate 46,789,049 downwards.
GGGCAGGAAACATATCCAAAAAGGAGCCAAGGCAAAAGTCTAGGAGCAGCTGCAGAAGACTCCGTTCTGGGTTATCTGTGTCACAGCTGTCCACCTGTCCGTGTGTGCAGAGCTGGAGACATCTCATCGTGGACACGGGCAGGTAGCTGTATGTCGCAGTCTGATTCCTGGGTAGGAACAGCCTAAGGTTAGCAAGTTGCTAACCTTGACCTCCAGCCATCCCTGAGACAGTGTCGTCCTCAGTTCCCAACCTGGCTACAGCTAGAACCATCTGGTGAGCTTTGTTGTTGTTAGTTGCCGACCAGCTGCCTCCATCACGTGGCAACCTTATAGATAACAGAATAAACTGTTGCCCAGTCTTAAACCGTCTTTATAACCATTGGTATGTTTGAGTCCCGTTGTTGGCTACCGTGTCAGTACATCTCATCGTAGGTTTCCTTCGTTTTCACTGACCTTCTTCTTTACCAAACGTGGTGTCTTTTTCTAGCGGTTGGTCTTTCCTGATGATGTGGCCAAAGTAAGGGAGATAAAGCCTCACCATCCTCACGTCTGAGGAGCATTTTGGTTGTGTTTCTTCTAAGACTGATTGGTGTGTTCTTTTAGTGGTCCGCTGTGTAGTCAATATCTTCACCAACGCCGCAATTCAAATGCATCAATTCTTCTGTCTTCCTTTAAATAAAATACAAATAAATAAACACAAATACTTTTAAATAAATACAAATGCTCAGAAATCACCCCAGACAGATTAAATTAGAATCTATGGGCATGGGACCTGAATGTCGTATGTTTTTTAAGTTGTGAGTCAGAATCGACTTGATGACAACCAGTTTGGCCTTTTTTTTTTTTTTTTTATGTGATCTTTACCGTGCAGTCAAAGCTCAAAACCTCTGATCTAGTCTAGGTATACCTTAGCCCTGTATCCTCTAAAACAGTTGATGGCAAGAATCAACTGGGGAACTCCTTAAAATAATTGTCCCCAGGCCTCTCCTCTGTAGATTCTGATTCTGTGGTCCTGAAGGGCACCCATGGATCTGTGTTTTTAATGAGCTCCCCAGGTGGTTGTTATGATCAGATAAGCTTAGGGACCCACAATTTTAATAAAATGTTTGCTCATATTACTATCATCACAATCACCAGTTCTGACATATATTTTTTGTTATTGTCTCTCACCTCGTCTTGGTTATCTAGTGCTGCTGTAAAAGAAATACCACAAGTGGATGGCTTTAACAAAGAAAAATTTATTCTTTAACAGTCTAGGAGGCTACAAGTCCAAATTCAGGGTGCCAGCCCCAGGGGAAGGCTTTCTCTCTCTGTCGGCTCTGGGGGAAGGTCCTTGTCATCAATCTTCGCCTGGTCTAGGAGCGTCTCAGCACAGGGACCCCATGTCCAAAGGACGCACTCCCATCTTGGTTTTTCATTCTTGATGGCATGAGGTCCCTGTGTCTCTCAGCTCACCTCTCTCTTTTGTATCACAAAAGAGATCGACTCAAGACACAACCTAATCTTATAGATTGAGTCCTGCCTCATTAGTATAACTGCCTGTAATCCTGCCTCATTAACATAATAGAGTTAGGATTTCCAACACACAGGAAAATCACATCAGATGACAAAATGGTGGACGATGACATAATATTGGGAATCATGGTCTAGCCAAGTTGACACACCTTTCTGGAGGGCATGATTCAATCCATAGCACACCTCTCATTAGAGTGTAGCTCAGAGAGAGAAGGTCTTGTTTACTGCAGTATTCTCAGCACCTGAGAGGAATGTAGACAAACTCTGGGGACTCAGGTATTTGTTGAATGAATAAATGAATGAATGAATGCACTTATTGCATTTTGTCGTGTTTACCCGGTGAAACAAGCCAAGGGTGAGGTGGAAACTTTGAAAGAAAATGGGAATGTATACTTTTATTTCATTTCCTTTTATAGATCTAAAGACCCATTGTTAGAAACATAAAGATATATATGGAACTGATTTCCTTCATTCAGTCATCAAGCTTGGGTATTTGGAGAGTTGAAGACACAGAGCAAACCAGGAATGTTCAAGGGGAAAGTTATTCTCTATTCCCCTATCGCTAGCAATTTTTTTCCTGAGATTTTCTGCTTTCATTACAAGTCTTGTATTGTTAATGAAGCTGTAGGACTTAAATAGAGGACTATACAAGATGTTTTCAGAAAGTGAGAAAAGATTTATGCTTTTATTTATGCACACCCGAAAACATTTATTGTGTAACTACTATTCTCCGGTAATTCGATGAAACCATAGCACTCATTCCTGACCGCGAGGGTATCCCAGTCCAGTGGAAAAGTAGGCATGGAACTGTTGTTGTTAGGTGCCATCGAGTTGGTTCCGACTCATAACAACCCTACGTACAACAGAACGGAACACTGCACCACCCTCACAATCGTTATTATGCTTGAGCCCATTGTTGCAGCCGCTGTGTCAGTCCATCTCATTGAGGGTCTTCCTCTTTTTCACTGTTCTTCTGCTTTATCAAGCACAATGTCCTTCTCCAGGGACTGATCCCTCCTGATAACATGTCCAAAGTATGTGAGATGCAGTCTCATCATCCTTGCTTCGAAGGAATATTCTGGCTGTACTTCTTCCAGGACAGACTTGTTCATTCTTTTGGCCATCCATGGTCTATTCAATATTCAAAGACATGGAACCAGGCGATAACAATACAGTGTGACAGGTGTGTCATGATCAAATCTAAGATGTTGTCTGTTGTAAGATGTACAAATAATTTATGTACCACTAAGAATGAAAATCCTGGTGGTGTAGTGGTTAAGAGCTATGGCTGCTAACCAAAAGGTCAGCAGTTCAAATCTACCAGGCGTTCCTTGGAAACCCTATGGGGCAGTTCTACTCTGTCCTATAGGGTCGCGATGAGTCGGAATCGACTCGACGGCAATGGGTTTGGTTTCGGTTATCACTAAGAAAAACTCTCCTGATTAAACGATGATATGCTATATTGTATGACTATTCTAACTTAAGAGATGTGAAAATGTGGGGGAAATATATATCTTGGAATGGATTAAATATGTTAGTGCTAAGACAGGGTGGTATGAGGGCACCAAAAAAAAAAAATTTACTGTGGAGTTGACTTCAACTCATGAGGACCCCCCTGTGTGTTAGAGTAGAACTGTTAGGTGCTCCATAGGGCTTCCAAGGGCTGATATTTCAGTAGATCACCAGGCCTTTCTTCCGAGGCGCCTCTGGGTGGATTCAAACCACCAACCTTAGCAACTGAGTGGGTTGACTATTTGTACCACCCAGGGACTCTGAGTAAACCAAAGAGAAGGGGGAATCTCAAGGAGGGAGGGTACTCACAGGAAGGGAGCAGCTTGTACAGACAGGCCTGGAGGGCAGTGGGGCACTCCTTGTAGGTCAGTATGACTGGGGTTAGAGCCTGTGAGCTGGACAGGACAGGTGAATCTTGAGAGGGAAGCAAGGGCCAGAACACGACTATCCTTATACGTAGGAGACCTCAGTTCTGGTTTACATCTGTATTTCACCCTTTCAATCTCCAAACTGCTTTGTTGAGCAATAAACTATCTGCTTGCCCTACTAATAAGCCATTTTAAGATGTGTGCTCTTTATCCTAAGAGCAAGGAGAATGATTAAAAAAAAAAAAAAAAAAGAGCAAGGAGAACGATAGAAGGGCTTTAAGCAAGGAGAAGGGACCCCTGGTGGCGAAGTAGTTAAGCCCTTGGCTGCTAGCTGAAGGGCTGGCAGTTCAAACCCAACAGCGCTCAGTGGAAGAAAAGACCTGGCCATCTGCTCCTGCAAAGATTAACTCACTGTCCTCGAGTAGATTTCGAATTATAGCAACCCTATAGGACAGAGTGGAGCCCTGGTGGCACAGTGGTTAGGAGCTCAGCTGCTAACCAAAAGGTTGGCAGCTCAAATCCTCCTTGGAAACCCGGCGAGGCAGTTCTACTCTGTCCTACAGAGTCTCAATGAGTTGGAATTCACTCAATAGCAATGGGTTTTATAGGACAGAGTAGAACTGCCCCATACGGTTTCCTAGGCTGTAATCTTTACAGGAGCAGGCTGTCACATCTTTCTCCCACTGAGCAGTTGGTGGGTTCCAGCCACCGCCTTTAGGTTAACAGCTGCTCCACTAGGGCTCCTTTCCCATAAAGATTACAGCCTAGAAAACCCTATGGGGCAGTCCTACTCCGTCACATGGGTGGCTATGAGTTGGCATCGACTCGAGGCTGCCTAACAACAAGCAAGGAAAGTAACATAATCCGATTTGTGAACGTATGTGTGTGTGTGTATGGGGGAGGTGTTTAATTTGATCTTTTTTGAATAGCTAATATAAGTCAAAATTTTTAAAAACACAAAAGCAAAAATTCTTCCTTCTGTTTCTTTTCTCCAGGCCAGCCCAATTTCCCAGCATAGAAGCAACCAACAGTATCAATTTCTTGGGTACCCTTTCAGAGATACTCAATGCACTGTGTATACACAAACCAATCTTCCTTTGCTGTCTTTCGTATCTATCCATTCTCTCTAGTCCTTTCTTTATTTCCATTTAGTTTGCTTACTTTTCTCATTCACCCTCACCCTACCTCAGCGAATTTTCAGCAGTATTTCTTCTCTCTCGCGCCTTCGAATTTTAGACTTGATTTTAAGAGCAAACAGTGAATGGGGTTTTTTTTTTTTTTTTTTTTTCACCTCTTCCTTGAGCTCCACCAGGCAGGATTCATTTCCTCCTATTGTTTCAGGATCTCTCTCCCGATATCTAATGCATGCAATTTCTTCGCAGAGGCACTTACTTCACTGTGTTTGCTGATTGCATAGTGACATCTTTGGTTAGAATGCTCATCTGCTCCATGGCAACATTTTTTTTTTGAAGAATCTTCTTAGCTTGCTGTTTGTTTTCTCTTGTGTGTGTTTTCCTTTTTTCTTGTCAAATCTTTGCACAGATTATGCGTCTTTGAAGCAGGTGGATTTTTCCTTCCTGTCTTAGTTACCAGTGCTGTTATAACACAAATACCACAAGTGGGTGGCTTTAAGGAAAAGAAACTTAATTTCTCACAGTTCCGGAGGCTAAAAGTGCAAATTAGGGTCTTGGCTGTGTCGATTCCTTCCTGGTAGACAGTCCTGGGTGTTCCTTGGTTCCTTGGTTTGGAGGTGATCCTGACACGGCATCTGTCTGCCCTCCCCCCACCACCTGTGTCCGTGCTGCTCTTTATGTAACTCAGAAGTGATTAGGTTTAGGGTCCATCCTACGCTGGTGTGACCTCAACTGATGCATTGGTTACCTTATATTCTATTGCATTATGTTGTTGTCATTGTTGTTAGGTGCCCTCGAGTGGATGCCAGTTCATCAAGTCTGGCTCATAGCGACCCTACGTACTTTACATTATGGAAGGTGATTATATTACATTATTATATTTCATTAGATTGCATTATGGAGAGTGATTACATTACATGTAAGGTATTACATAGCATTCATTTGGTTATATCCACAGGTATAGGGGTTAGGATGCCAACACATATTTTGGAGGAGACATAATTTAATCCATAACATATCCCCCACAGACCCCATGTGTGAGAGAGGCCAATGTTGTCTTCCAGTTGGCTAAATTTTCCTTATGACCTAAAGTGTGATATAAATTCATTTAGCCTTGACTTCTCTCCAGCCAACAGTGAGGCTTTTCCCAGTGCAAAGTCCCTCCTCTCCTACTGCCACAGAGACAGACCACTTTGTCTGGGTGATTCCTCATTTAGTCCTGGTCCAGTCAAGCTCATGCCACCAGCACTCACCTCCAGCTGCTGCAAACCCCAGCTTTTAGGCACTGCACCTCGAGGCATACCCTTCACCTTCTTGATGAGTGTTTACTGGCTGTCACTGAAGACTCTGTGCAACACTTCCTCCTGCCGGTGCCCTGATGACACTCCATTGCTTTTGGCAACGCTTCTACTTATTTTGTGTTTTATGGTATCTCCTCCTTTTGCTAAAATTGGAGTTTGTGTTTTTATTTCTCATTTCATTTTTTGCTTTTGGATTCTTTCCAGAAAAAGAAGGGGGGATTGCTAACTGTATGCCACCTTCAAATCAGAACTTCTTTAATTAGAAAGATCACTTTTGCTGTGGCACGGAGACAGGCTGGAAGTAGAAAGACTGGAGTTTGGCAAACCAGTTGGGAGACTGTTCCTGCACTGGGGGGGCTGGCGTTGGGGAGAGAAAGAAATGGATGTATCTAAGACGTTTTTAGGAGGTAGTGTTTACAAGGAATATCTGGATGATTGAATGAGTTAATACACTTGGCTGTTAACCAAAAGTTTGGAGGTTTGAGTCTACCCAGAGGTAACCCAGAAGAAAGGCCTGGTGATCCATTTCTGAAAAATCAGCCACTGAAAACCCTGTGGAGCACAGTTCTATTCTGTCACGTACAAGTCACCATGATCCAGAGCTGACTCGCTGGCAACTGGATTTAAAGTTTACAATCTTCCTGGCTGCTTAGATGTGTGTTGGAGGGGAACTGTGGAGCAGGAGGAAGTGGAATATTTCAGGGCTGGCTGCTGGAAGCTGCTGGTGATGTAGCAAGAGCTGGGTTCCACGTCCTGTTCTGTAGCTTCCTGCCAAGTTCCAAGGCACATCTGTTTCAGTTGGGCCCTCTGGGAAGGACAAATGAAAGTCTAATGGGGCCATGAGCTTCCCACCACTTCCTTTGAAGGTTCCCTGCAGACATTTGGATGAAGCTCTTGGCTGCTGGAAATCTCTGAGAAGTTTCAAGGCAGTCAGAAGCTGAGTTCCTTGTCGTTCCAAATTAACTACTGACTGAGTCTCCCCAACAACGAGAGCTGAAGATAGGGCTTGCAAGATCAAAAGCGACAACACCACCACAACAAACTGGGTACAACATGCTCTGTAGAGTTGTTGCTATCCCAGTGTTTCCTGCCAAACCCAAACTCTAACTCAGAAACACAGACTTCTAACCTTATGGGGGAAGAGGGACAAGGGTGACCTATTAGAGGTCATGTAGCCCCCACTCCCACGTACAGACAGGTTGTCCAGACAATCTAAACTGCAAAACAGGCTTTGCTTTTCTCTTCCATTCTCTAGAGAGAAAAAATCTGATTCTTTTATTTTATCTGTTTGAAATAAGTCCTGGGTATTTGCATTTTTTTTTTTTTTTTTAAATGTCCAGGCGGAGTCAAGAAGCGAGGGCTGCACAGTCTCAGGGAAGCTCAGAGTTCAGAGTTAGGAACTTGCTGACCCCAGGCCTGTCCGCTCCTATCCGGTACAGCTGCCTGCCTTTGGCTCCAGGGATGGACTGCCAGCTGCTGACAGCGTACCCTAGTACTGTGTCTTTTGCATGGCTTTTATACTTTTAACCTCGGCTCCTCCTAGGATACATATCTGGACCCCACTCATGTGGGCCCAGCCAGGCCTGGCCTCCGCACCTCCTGCAAACAGCTTTGACAGCTGGGATCAGTATTCCTTGGGGTCTACCAGGAGCTGTACCCTATTAGCGATGTCTGTGGAAAGTCCCCCGAAATTCCTAAGCTAGCTATGGGGGCTCTTAAGGATATATTTTAGCAAGAATAATACTGGGGCATTGGCTTTATGCCCCTAAAACATCTCAGATCATGGCTGGGCTCTGCAATTGATGTTACACAATCGTTTAAAATGGTGCTTATGTAAGACAGGATGTTTAGGGAGTTTTTTAAAAACTTGGAGGGATGCTTATGATATTGTGAGAAAAGCAGGGCACAAAACTGTACAAGTTCGACTATATTAAAAATATGCATGAAAGAGTCAGTACAGACCTGTCACCCTGCCCTCCCTGCCACCCCACACCCACCCCCATTTCCCTTCTGAGTGATTAAAGAAGTATGCAGCTTGGGTGCAAAATGATTTCTATCAAGTTAATGAAGGATATCTCGTCGTGTAACCTCTGACACAAAGGAGGTACATGCTCTCTTAGGCTAATAGGGTCAGGGTGTTTGCTAACAGGAAATAGAGTTAAGGTTATAGTAACAGAGGGAATATGAATTTCTTATGCGGGTCGATCATTTGCGTGGATGCGATTTTTCCTGAAAGAAGCTAGTCTCTGGGTAGCAAGAAGTATTTTATTTTAGATGCACTATTGGGTAAAGCAGCTACAGTTTAATGTGGAAGATCCCCCATGCTAACCTTCCTCCCACCTCCCATGCCCCAGAGAGCAGCGCTCCGCCTCTAGCCCGCACCCCAGTTCCCTCGGGAGGCCTAGGTTTTCTCTTCCGGAGCAGCACTAGGTTTTCTCTTCCGGAGCAGCAGTAGCTGGCAGCAGTGGAAAAGAGACGGGGTCATTCAAAGACTGTTGTTGCTGTTAGCTGCCAGCGCCAGGCCTTTCTTCCTAGTCTGTCTTAGTCTGGAAGCTCCACTGAAACCTGTTCAGCCACATAGCAACATGCAAGCTTCCACTGAGAGATGGGTGGTGGCTGCACCTGAGGTGCATTGGCCTGGAGTCAAACCCGGGTCTCCTGCATGGAGGGCGAAAATTCTACCCCTGAACCACCACTGCCCGCTTCATTCAAAGATAACCATTGCTATCGAGTCAATTCCGGCTCATAGCGACGGTATAGCAAACTTATAGGACAAAGTGGAACTACCTCATGGGGTTTCCAAGGAATGAATGGTGGATTCAAACCGCTGACCTTTTGGTTAGCAGCCTGAGCTCTTAACTACTGGGCCACCAGGGCTCCTCATTCACAGGTAGAGGCTGGGAAATGTGGAAGGCACAAGAGAGAATTTAAGAGTTCCTTATTGGTTGTGGGAAGAGAGATAGTTCCCAGAAAGAGATAAAAAGTCAGAAGGGCAGCAGGAAGAGGAGAGAGAAGAAAGAGGCCCGCATAAGAGACCTGGTGGAGGCCTGGGAAACATCATGAGACACCTACCTTTGCCTTCTCATCCCTACCACATAGGACACCAACTCTGTAAGACTTGGAGACAGTCTCCTGTTTTCATCTGGTAAAGACCTGAGTGGCTTCCTTGAAGTCCCAGAGTTACTGCTGGAAAAGACCCTTCTTCCAGCTCCCTGGCTGGGTGGGCCGAAGCAGCACCCTCACTGATGATCACTGAGTGGGAGAAGTGTCCACCCCTTGGGGACAACAACCTGGGAGGTAGTAAGGTTGATCTCCTGACATCCCCTCCCCAGAAGAACAGTGGGAGAAAGAAGCCTGTCACGGGAGATACACATATACACGCACAGGAAAAAGACTAGAAGGAAATAGGCAAAAACGTTGGCCGTAGTTTCCTCGGGGTATCTGGTTCATGAGTGTCATTTGGTTTCTGCTTCTTCAGGCTTCTCTGAATTGGTCAGATTTTCTGCAATAAGAGATATGTGCTACTTTTATAATCAGGAGGGAAAGAAATTTCATGGTCATCCGCCCAGGGAGGCCTTGTTGTTGTTAGGTGCCAACAAGTCAATTTCAACTCATAGTGTCCCCATGTGGCAGAGTAGAACTGCACCGAAAGGCTTCCTGGGCTGTAATCCTTATGGGAGCTAGTCGCCAGGTCTTTCTCCTGTGGAGTTGCTGAGTAGATTCAAACTGCCAACCTTTAAGTTAGCAGCCAAGTGCTTACTTAACCTTCTGCCACCAAGGCTCCTTAGGGAGACCTTAAGTCTGGAGGTTTCAGAGTAAGTGGCCCAAGGCAAGCTTATAAGGTGGGGACCCTGTGGTTATGGACATGCCAGGCTGGAACAGAAGTCATCCAGTCTGCCCCCCTGCCTTCTCAGATGACCTACCTGAACAAGAAACACCATCTGAACCCCTCCTCCCCATGCCTGAAACTGCCCTTGCCCTCCTTATCCTTCCACTTTTGGCAGAAACTAAAGGAGGTATGAATTTGTGCTAATTGTTCTAACTGCTCTGTGGGCTTCTGCATTCTACGACAGGATTACTGGATCACTAAACAGGAAACAGAACCCTGGCTAGATAGAAATAGGGCATGGTCTTCCTGCAAAGTCCTTGCTCCCAGGTGGTTCTGAGACCTGCCTGTGGGCAGAGAGCTCTTAGAAAACCCAGTTCCCCAAGGGACAAGAGAAGTCAGGCTAAGCCACAAGTGAGGGAGAGACCACAGGGAGGAGGGAGACCTGGAGAGCTTCAGGACACAACTGAGCCAGGAGAAGCAGCTGCCTCCCTCTCTTCTTTTCCTCCTTCTTTCCTTTTTACTGAGCACCTGTGAGGAGCTAGGAAACCCTGGTGGCATAGTAGTTAAGTGCTATAGCTGCTAACCAAAAGTTGGCAGTTCAAATCCACTAGGCGCTCCTTGGAAACTCTATGGGACAGTTCTACTTTGCCCTATAGGGTTGATATGAGCTCAGTTGACCTGACAGCAATGGGTTTGGTTTTTTGGTTTTGTGAGGAGCTGTACGCAGCATAATGTGTGGGATACAACAACAACAAAACTAATTTAAGGCTTGGTCTCTGGCGTCCAGTGGCTTACAACCTAGTGTTGGAGTAAGGCCCAGTGGAGAAGGCTAATTTCCTGACACAGGTGCTTGATTTTCAAATTGTCCCTGTGTCTGATGGGAGGTAGAGGTTGGGGTGAATAAGAAGAAAACAAAGTTATGTGGTCGCCCTTGGGCCAGGATGTCACCTTTTGGGTAACTTACTTTCTTAATGGTGAGGTTGGATGAAGAAGTCTGATAAGACTTAAGTCACACCAAGTGTAGCAAGTTCCAGAGATGAGGGGGCAACTACACGCTGGAGCAATAAGACCACCTTGTCTTCCCCTTCCTCTCCCTCCTTCACTTCTCCGCTATGGTGGGCTGAGTAATGAGCCCCAAAGATGACCATGTCCTTATCCCAGAAACTCGTGAATATGGTACTTTACATGACAGAGGGGAGTTTACTGATGAGACCAAGTAAAAGATCTTGAGAAGGGGGGATTGTCCTGGATTATCTGGCTGGGCCCAATGTAATCACAAGGGTCCTTACAAGAGGGAGGCAGGAGGGTCAGATAGAGAGAGACAGAGAGAAGATGTAAGGACAGAAACAGAAGTAAGAAGGAGACAAGATGCTACACTGCTGGCTTTGAAGGTGGAGGAAGGGGCCATGAGCCATGGAATGCAGGTAACCTCCAGAAGTTGCAAAAGGTCTGGTAACGAATTTCATCAGGGTTTTTTTTAGAGTGGGCGCCCCTTGGAAACGCCATGGGGAAGTTCTACTCTGGCCTATAGGGTCACTATGAGTTGGAATCGACTCAACGGCACTGGGAGAAGGAACACAGCTCTGTTTACCCACTTTTGACTTCTGACTCCCTGAACTGGAAGGCAATAAATTTGTGTTGTTTTAAGCCATAAAGTTCATGGTAATTTGTTACAGCAGCAGTAGGAAACTAATACATCCCGTCTTCCCCTCCTTATACACTAGTATGGGAGTTCTCTTTTCCAATGAGGCAGTAATTTAAGCTACCTCTAGAAACAAGAAGAAAAGACCTGGCTATCTGCTTCCATTAAGATTACTTCCAAGAGAACCCTCTAGAGCAGTTCTACTCTGCACGCACGGTGTTGACATGAATTGGAATCGACTTGATCGCAACTAACACCACCAGAAACAGAAACAAGAAACACAGCAGTGAAAAACAGGAAAAACATATTGGAACACATAAAGTTGACCAAGCACTAATTTCCTTAATTTACAAAGGGGTTGGTAAGAAAAAGATCAAAACCGGATTTGTTAAATAAACAAAATAAGAACACATAGTCTTCAGGAAAAGCAAGGTGGGTTGCTCTGTGTTAAAATCAAAAGATTCTCTCAGATACGGTACTAAGGGAAAAAGAGAAAGCTACAGAATATCTACAGGGTATTATACGATCCCATTTGTGTTAGAAACACGATAGAGTCATATACATAGGCTAACAGATGCTTATTTTACTGGAAGGAATCACAAGAACATGTTAGCGAAGATCACCTTTGGGAGAGGAACTGGAGGGGAATGGCATTTTATTTTTTAACTTATCCTGCTGTCAGAATTTTCTAATCTTATACCCGGCATAGTGTCTGACTGGGGAGATTATGACCCATTTTTGGTTTTCTTCTTGGCACCTCTCTGTATTAAAAAAAAAAAAAAGTTCCAGCCAGCATCATAGCGGGTGGACTATATAGGGAGAAATCTGTTTTCGAGTTTATTGTGGTAGAAGTATTCCAACACTTCTGACAGGAAGCACAGGCTGTTCTGTAAGATTTACTACTCAGGCTCTCCTTGGGGGTCAGAGACAAAAGAGACTTGATAAATCCCCAGGCCCCTGTGTCCCTGGCATCAAAGGCCCACAGATACTGACTCTGCTTGTGTTGTCAGCCTGGCACCTTGAGGACTGCAGGGAGAACAGATTTGCATTCATATCCCAGTTTTTGGCACTTGCCAACCATTCAACCCTGGGCAAGTCAGAGGACTTCTCTGGGCTTTCGTCTCTTTATCTGTGAAAATGTGGGTGATGAAGATGTTTACCTTCAGGATTACAGGGTGGTTTAGACAAGATAATGCTTTTCAGGTGCCCAGCACAGAGACTGGCACAAGCAAAAATTCAACAAAACTGAGTTTTCTTCTCCTTCCTGATCTCCTGACCTTTATGTCTAAGCTTGTGAAGGGCTGAAGGAGGCCTTTGTTCAGCAGGAGAGAGGTGAGAGCACAGCTTTGTCTGTAAAAGTGCAGAGACCTCACAGAGAAAACCAAAATCGTGCAGCCGTGGATCTAGTTCCACGTTTGCGTATTTGCCACCAGCTTGCTGTCTCTGCCAAGTCACAGATGGTTAATAAAGTTCGTAAGCTCTTTAAAGCCAAACAGACACATTTCCCAGAGACACAGTCAAATGTCACTAACCCATTGTCATCGAGTTGTTTCCAACTCATAGTGACGCTATAGGACAGAATACAATTGCCCTTTAGGGTTTCCAATGCTGTAAATCTTTATGGAAGTAGGGTACAGCACTGTTCTCCCGTGGAGTGACTGGTGGGTTTGAACCGCTGACCTTTTGAGTCAGAGCTGAGTGCTTAACTGCTGTGCCATCAGGACTCCTTTGAATGTCACTGGTGTAGCTAAAATCCTAGGTGTCATAAACCCACATGCCTGCCACCCATAACCAGGAAGGGGAAAAATAAGCACTTTGTTCCCAAAGCCCCTGTTGCGATGTGCTAGTTTTCTGGTGAATTTAAACAAGAAATGGAGCAATCCAACTTTGAGTTGCTCCAGGTGGTAACTGGGGCTACGTGTACTGTGCTTAAGGAAAAAGCTGAACACTTGGATCCCAGAATCTGGAGACCTGAGGGTCTTTAAGAGCCTTCTCCTCTCACAATTGGTTTCTTTATTCACCTGGAGCAACCGAGGAAGAATGAGAGTCAGGAATAGGGGGAAGACATGGAATGTGTGGCTAATTGCCTCCATGAACAACTGCCTCCTTTGCCATGAGACCAGAAGAACTGGATGGTGCTCGGCTACCGTTACAGAACATTTTGATCAAAGATTCTACAGAAGACCAAACAATAGTCTAACTTAACCAGTAACAAAGGTCTGCCTTGAGCATTATGCTCTTTTAAGAGCTATCTGCAACAACAACATGAAAGATTAGATAGGAATCTTAGGGGAAAGCGAGTTTATGTTAGTGGGGGAAGAACAGCTCAGAAAATGAGGGTGAGGATGGTTTCACAACTGAAAGAATGCAATCAGTGTCCCGGAATTGCACATGTAGAAACCGTTGAGTTGGTATATGTTTTGCTATGTATATTCTGAACAACAACAAATAAATAAAACAAAAAAAAAGTCCTCTCCTTTAGTGCCCACCTCACACAAGAAGCCCTTCTGCAGCTGCTGTCCTGTGGTGGGCAGCCTCCACCTGGTGAACATCAGATGGGAGACAGTCAGACTCTGGAAGGCCAGCCCTGGGTGGCTGAGACACCTGCTCTTTTCCCTGGCCTTCGGAGATGTTGATTCTTTTCCCCTCCAAAAAATTTCCTTCCTCATTCCTATCTTATTCGTTCATTTATTTGTTCATTCTATAGATTTCTGCGGATGCCTTCTAAGCACCAGGCACTGTCCTGGGTTCTGGTCAGTACAGCAGTGACAATGATATAGACCTTACCTTCTGATGGCCAGGGGAGCAGTAAGGAGGTCTCATAGTACAGAGAATGGGGGCATCAGTCAACCAGTACTTCCTGAGCACCTAGCAGAAGCCAGAAAGTAGAGATAAAAAAGAAGGGGCTGGGTCCAGAGAGATTTCAGACCTGGAGATTGATTGGGAGTGAGAGAGAGGAAGAAGTTAAGAATGACTCCCAGGTTTCCAGCTCAATAGCCATGGTGAGAACATGTGAAGGGAAGCCGGTTTGGAGCTGTGGAGTTTGGGAGCAGTGAGAATGAGTTTGGTTTTAGGTATGTTGGGTTTCAGGCCCAAGTGGGACTTATAAATGGACAGGTCCACCAGGCAGTTGGGTATATGGGTTCATGGCCCAGGAGCAAGATCTAGGATGACAGTGTAGGTTTGGGGTCATCAACAAAAGGCTGATCAAGGAAGGGTGAAGAAGAGTGAGATAACTTGGGAGAGAGAAGGTCTAGGACAGCACTGTGAGGACCCAATACTTAGAGAATGGTGAAAAAGAGGAGCCTTAAAATAAGAGTAGTCGTACAAAGAGAAAGCACAGAGAACATGATGTCGTAGTTGACCAGATGTGGCTGTTGCCCAAGATTTCCTAGTCCCCATGCCTGGAGGCTCTCTGATGTCCCTGCCAACCATAGGTGTCTGCGTGCATCTGTGTGTGTGTGTGCATGTGTGTGTGGGGGGGGGTGTGTGTGTGTGGGTGTGTGTGTGGGAGGACTAGTTGCATCTTTGCCAAGGTTGGGAGCCTCTCAGGATAGTCCCACCCACGTTCAGGTCCTTGCTGACCACTCCCCTCCAAGATCCTCCCCCACCCCAGGGCACCATTCACACTTCCCACATCGGCTGCTTTCTGGGTTGGGAGAAGCTCCCCAAATCTCTCCTCCAGCTGTTTCCACCGCCCTCTCCCAAACCTCCCTCTCTCAGACTATCCCCACAATTCCCTGGAAGCCTGTTTTTACAAAACAAAAGCCAGGAAGGAAAGGAGGTGTTTTCTGGGTGCTTGGCAACAGCAGCCTCAGCAGCCTGTGACTCACTGTTCACCCAGCAATGAACCCAGTGCAGGCTGAGCTCCCTCCTGCAGCAGGAAGCCCAAAGCCCAGGCGAAGCCTCCAAGCCTCCGCAGTTTCCCCATTCCCTGTACAACCACATGCTCACGTGACAAATGACTGCCTTCAGTGCTCCCCGCTAGAGGGTAAGCTGCATGAAGGCAGGATTTTTTGTCATTTTGTCCGCTTCAACCTTAGCACACAGTTACTCTTGTTAGCTACCTTCGAGCTAGTCGCCCCACGCATGGCAACCTCAGCACAAGAGAACTAGACGCTGCCCAGTCCTGTGCCATTCCCGTGATCCGTTGCAGATGGGACTGTTGTGATTCACAGGGTTTTCTTTGGCTGATTTTCAGAAGTAGATCACCAGGCCTTTCTTCCCAGTCTTTCTAAGTCTAGAAACGCCGCTGAAACTTGTTCAGCATCATAGCAACACCCAAGCCTCCACTGACAGAGGGTGGTGACCGTGCCTGAGGTGCACTGGCTGGGAATCAAATGCAGGTCTCCCACAAAAAAACACGAGGAAGGTGCAAATCCTGACCGAACCACCACCGCCCCTCAGGAAGTGTTTGTGGAGGGAAGGGAGAGGAAGAGAGGGAGTGATGGTAAGCCTAAGGGGAGTTACGGGCAGGAAAGGAGGAGTGAACCTCCTTTTCTCAGATCTCCTCCTGCTCGTTTCTGGGCCCCCTGTCCTGGAAGGGAAGAGGGTGCACTTCAGGCCTGGAAAATGCGTTGTTGGCTGTCCTCTAAGAAATGGTTCTGCTAACAAGAAATGCTTTGAGGAAAAACACAGAGGCTTTGGGATCAGACCCAGCTGGGTATGAGTTCCAGCCCAGTGACTGTAGTCAAGTCACCTATTCTCATCTGAAAAATGGCTATAGTCATTAGATTAAATGGGACGCTAGCATGTAAATGTTGATCTGACCGGGCTACAGTGGCCAAATGTCTACATGCCGGCACGGCTCAGTCCTGGATGTGGGCCGCCCCAGGAAGGTATGTGATCTGGGGCACAGTTGCCCTCTGCTGCTGAGGCAATCCTGCTCACACTGAAGGCTGCCTGCCCACGGCCCTGTCCACTGAAGGCTGCCTGCCACCTGCATGGTAAAGATCTTTGGGCCCAGAAAGATTTTTTTCAGGCCCTTTAGCCCCAGAATTCCTAGTCTGGTCAGATTCTTTCTGACCTGTTCTCCATTTTGATTAGCCCTTCCAGAGCACCCATTGCCCACAGGCCCGGCCAGGCACTGCAGCCTGCAGACACAGCCCCACTCACACAGGACCTGAGGACCAGACGCACCATGAAGTCTCCCCACTCACACTCAGCAAAATCCTCTCCTGGATTCATTGTAGAATCCATTGCCTGGATTCACTTGGAGAACTCCAATTATCCTTTAAGGCTTGGGAGTCACCTCTTCCAGGAAGCTTTCCCTGATCCCACCCTCCTTCCCCAGCAAGGCTGAGCCCCCTCCTAGCTCTCTGGTACCATACTCTTTGTAGTACTCCAATCGCACTATTTGTTTACTGGCTGTTCTAGAGGTGGGAAAGAACTAAGATCAGAGCTGCCTTGTTGATTACTGTTTAACAATAACAGTGATTCCGATTGATACCAGTTGTTGAGTTTCTCCCATGTCCCAGGCACTATTGCTGCTATGCACTTGCACAATGAATTTACTCAGTCCCAACAAATAACCTTTTCAGGTGGGAGTAACAAAAAAAACCTTTTAAAAGATAGGCTCAATTACCCACAATGGCACAACCGCTGAATATCAGAGTCGGCACACAGGGGGGAGTCAGTCTGAAGTCCTGGCATCATCTGGCAATGGTGATCAGGGAAGGGTAGGGGACAGAAGAAAAAGGAAGGGCAGGGAAGAGGGGTTCCTCTATTTGCACCCCTGAGGGCAGAGCCATTTGCAGCCTGTTTGGAACCCTTGGTGAAGCTCTGAGGAACCTGCTGGGTGGGAGTGACCCAGCCCTGCTGATCTCTCCATTCCCGGGGCTCGCCCTCAGCCCGCTAGGATCCTGGCCTGGTGAAATGTGGTTGCCAAATCAAAGCCTGCCTGTAGGGGAGGCGGCTCTGGGCCCAAGCTCTGCAGAGGCTACCTCACAGTTTTAATCCTTGTATTTACTTCCTTCCCGCCCCCAGTTGCTTCCTTTGAAGAACTGCCTCAGGGTTCATGTTACAGCATCAAACAAGGATGGAAGCTGCACCTCGCTTCAGCAGCGGGAGCCTCTAAAGCTGCTTAAGTCCCTGGGGGTGCCTGGCACACAGACTGAGCCCAGAAAAGAAGGGGTGGGGTCTAACGCAGGACAGGGAACAGCAAGCAGACAGCAAGCAGATACTCAAGGCCACAGGCACAGACCCCAAGTCCAAGCACACAGATGTGCAGAATACCTGGGAACACACAGACTCTCCCATGTACCATGAATGCAACACAAATGCAAATATCAGCTCAGACACACATATATAAGCACTTGCACAAAAATGCACACACCCACCAATACAAGAGACCCCAATGTGGGCACAGACACAAGCCCACCCCACGTGCTTGAGTGCACAGGCCCTGGTGTAGACAGACACACACCTATGCCTGCAAATGCAGCAGAGACATATCCAGGGGTCTCTGGCAGGGAACGTAATTTTGTCCTCAGTTTCCTGTCAGTGAGAGTCTACTGATTCCAGCCCTGAGATGTCTCTCCTAATTGTCCCCTCTGCCACTCCCTAGTCCCTTTAACCCCCACCTGGACCACTGGGCAATAGCAACAGTCTCCTGGCTGGATTTCTGCCCCTGTGGTTGCCCACCCTTCTATCCACCCTGCACACAAGAGGGGGGTTGTCTGGATATTACACGAATCTGACCATGTCACTCCCCTGCTTAAAATCCCTCAGCGGTTAGCTGCCCTGGAGTCTGCCCCCAACTCATGGCGACCCCATGCACAAGGGAACTAAATGCTGCCCGCTGCTGCCCCGTCCCTGTGATTGGTTGCAGATCAGACCTTTAGGATCCATAGGATTTTCATAGTCTGGAGGCTATCATAGCATCATAGCAACCCACAAGTCTTCACTCACGGGTGGTGGTTGTACATGAGGTGCGTTGTTGGGAATGGAACCCGAGTCTCCTGCATGAAGGACAAGAATTCTACCACTGAACCACTAATGGACCCCTAAACCCCTTAGAGGCCTCCCCTTTTCCTACAGATGAAGTTCAAATCACTAGGCATTCCATATCAGGCCCTTTGCAATCTGGCTTGAGCTCATGTCAGGCCTCGGCTCTGGCGTGGAGTCCCAGGCACTCTGCTCCTGCAGAGCCCTCTGCCTGCGTATACCCTGCACCAAGCCTCACGCTGCTCACTCTGGCCTCCCTGTGTGGAAATTCTCTCTCCCACCCCCTTTTCCTTGGCTGAACTGCAAGACACTGTATTAGTTTTCTAGGCCTCCTCTCCTCAAACAAAGTACCACCAATTGGGTGGCTTCAAATCACAGACATTTATTCTCTCACAGTTCTGGAGGCTGGAAGTATGAAACCGAGGTGTCAACCAGGCCATGCTCCCCCTGCGGTTCTAGGGGAGAATCTGCCCCAGACCTCTCTCCTAGCTTCTAGTGGTTCCTGGCAATCCTTGCTGTTCCTTGGCTTGTTGCTTCATCACTCCAATTTCTGCCTCCTCTTCACATGGCTGCCTTCCCTGTGTGCCTTGTTCCTGCGTCTAAATGTCCCTCTTCTTAAAAGACAACTGCCATATTTGATTTCATCTTAAGGCAATGTGACCTAGTCTTAACTCGATTACATCTGTAAAGACCGATTTATACAGATAAGGCCCTATTCACAGGTTCGGGATGAACAGGAATTTTTTTGGAAACACTATAGTCAAAGGGAGAAGTTAATTGCTTTGATTCTGGAGTTTTCTTATTCATGAAATCACATATGCATTTTAAAGAAATTTCTGACCAAAATTAATCTGACAGCAGCAGGTTTTCTTCACCCAAAGCAGCAAATCCTTTCCTTCCTGTTAGAAGCCCTGGCTTGCTGAAATTGAATTTCAAAGCCTATGCCTGGGTGGAGGACCAGAGAGCAACTAGTGACCTGATGCCAGTTGATCTCAGTAAAAAGAGGAGGGCAGGGTTCAACCAATCATGTTATTTCTGTATTTCTCCCTTCTCTTCTCTTTATAAGCCTCATTTTATCCAGCTTCTTTGAGCCATTTGCTTTTTCTGGGATCCAATTTGTCTCCCTATATGCATATGAAGCCCTGGTGGGTCAGTGGTTAAGAGCTCAGCTGCTAACCAAAAGGTTGGCAGTTCAGCGCCACCAGCCGCTCCTTGAAAACCTCATGGGGCAGTTCTACTCTGTCCTGTAGGATCGCTGTAAGTCGGAATCAACTTGACAACAATGCATTTTTTTGTTTTGTTTTGTTTATGTGCATATAGAATAACTGCTCAGAAAAGACCTTATGTTCAAATTTCTTTGAGTTTTGATTATTTTTAACACTATTTAACCAAGTATATACTCCTCCATCCTTCAAGGCCCAGAGTTCAGCCAACCCCTCCTACTCCATCCTGATAGTCAAGGCATTACCATTGTCCTGTCCATTTGCTTCCACAGGACTTTCTGTTGGTCCTCGCCATGATCAGAGTCACCTATGAGCAGATGAGCTTCCCCCAGTGAACCCCAAGCATGTGTAGCACAGAGCCCAGCACATACTGGGTGTGAGTGAATAAATAAATTAGCCTGTAAAACGATAAGCTCATACTAGATGACCTTTCCTGGCTGTGACACTGCTCTTTTGGCTTCCCTGAACTCCGTCTCTGCATCTGTAAAAAGGGCACACTGACACCTCTGGGCTGAGTTTCTGGTAAGGACTATAGAGATGTATATACAGAACTAAACCCAGTGGCTAACACATGGTGACACTCCACAAATGATAGCTGTGGTTGCTGTTTTCAATTTCTATTTCCACCAAGGTGCTGCCACTAATAATGTCTTTTAGTTCTCCATCCCCCTCACTGCCTACGCAGTTCAGTGCCGGCTCCCAGAACTGATTCACTGAAGGTTTGCTGCTGGATTGATCGGCTAAATGGCTTCTTAAGGCTTGTTTCCAGTCTCAGAATTCTGAGCTGAGTAGTGCTCTTCCTCCCTCCCAGACTCCCCTGAGACTGGAAGCTGAGAGCCGCACAGAGCACGTTCCTTCCCCGCCAGAGCTAACAGCTGCTGTGTTTGGAGTTCTGTGAACTGAGCTGAGTTGGGACCTGGCAGGAAGGGGACAGCTGAGCCTTTCTGCTCCAAAAGGCAGAGTCATTGCAGCCAGTCACCCAGCAACTGCCTAGCTCCTCCCCAGGCACTCCCCAGGATTGCTGCACATGTGCTGGGGTTCCCATAGCAATCTGTGTGGGGACCTGCTGTCCCATCTTCACCACATCTCCTTCTGGGCCTGTGTGAGAAGTTAGGAAGAGGATGGGGGTGGGGGGAGAGAGGGCAGGACCATCAGACACTTTCACAGGCACGCACTGCAGGTCTTTTAATCCCTCTAATCACCCTGGAGGAACATGCTACTATTGTCCTCATTTTACTGACAGGAGAACTGGTCTGCAACTGGACTCGTTTGTGCTGATACAGTCAGTATCACTCAGTACCAGCCAGGGATCTGTGGTTGTAAGCAACAGAAACCAACTTCCACTATCTCAAACAGAATTTATTAAAGAAGTGTAGTATAGCACCAGAAGAAAAGGAAAAGCTGAAGACGCATGGTTGGAAAGGACAGGAAGCAGGGCAGCTTCAAGGGTCTGAGTGGCAGGAATAATGGACAATCATTTTATCACGATGAATATTACACTTTTCTAAAACCTTTGTGTCTTCCCATTAAGGACCCAGGTTTCAGGAAGCATCAAAAGAAGATGGAAGGAATATACATTATCACTGTACCAAAAAGAATTAATTGACGTTCAGACATTTCTGGAGGTAGCATATGATCAAGAACCGATGGTATTGAAGGAAGAAGTACAAGCTGCACCAAGGGCACTGGTGAAAAACAAGGCTCCAGGAATTGACGAGATACCAGTTGAAATGTTTCAACAAACAGATGCAATTCTGAAAGCACTTACTCGTCTATGCCAAGAAATTTGGAAGACAGCTACCTGGCCAACCAGCCAGAAGAGATCCATACTTGTGCCCATTCCAAAGAAAGGTGATGCAACAGAATGTGGAAATTATTGAACAGCATCATTAATATCACATGGAAGTAAAATTTTGCTGAAGATCATTCAAAAGCCATTGCAGCAGTACGTCGACAAGGAACTGCCAGAAATTCAAGTCAGATTCAGAAGAGATCATGGAATGAGCAATATCATTGCTATGTCGGATGAATCTTGGCTGAAAGCAGAGAATACCAAAAAGATCTTTACCTGTGTTTTATTGACTATGCAAGGCATTTGACTGTGTGGATCATAACAAATTATGGATAACGTTTCAAAGAGTGGAAATTCCTGAACACTCAATTGTGCTCATGAGGAACTTGTACATAGACCAAAAGGCAGTCATTTGAACAGAACAAGGGGATACAGGGTAGTTTAAAATCAGGAAACGTGTGCATCAGGGTTTTAGCCTCTCACCATACTTATTCAATCTGTATGCTGAGCAAATAATCCGAGAAGCTGGACTATGTGAAGAAGAATGGGACAGCAGAATGGGAGAAAGACTCATTAGCAATCTGCAATATGCAAATGACACAACCTTGCTTGCTGAAAGTGAAAAGGACTTGAAGCATTTACTGATGAAGATCAAGGATTATAACCTTCAGTATGAATTATACCTCAACATAAAGAAAACAAAAATCCTCACAACTGGACCAACAAGCAACATCATGATAAAGGGAGAAAAAAATATTGAAATTGTCAAGGATTTCATTTTACTTGGACCTGCAATCGATGCTCATGGAAACAGCAGTCAAGAAATCAAACAACATATTGCATTGGGCAAATCTGCTGCAAAAGACCTCTTTGAAGTGTTAAAGAGCAAAGATGTCACTTTGAGGAATAAGGTGCACCTGACCCAAGCCAGGGTATTTTCGATCACTTCAAATGCATGCAAAAGCTGGATGATGAATAAGGGAGAATTTATGCCTTTGAATTATGGCATTGGTGAAGAATATTGACTATACTCTGGACTGCCAGAAGAACGAACACATCTGTCTTGGAAGAAGTACAGCTAGAATGCTCCTTAGAAGCAAGGATGGTGGGACTTTCTCTCACATACATTGGACATATTGTCAGGAGGGACCAGTCCCTGGAGAAGGACATCATACCTGGTAAAGCAGAAGATCAGCAAAAAGAGGAAGACCCTCAAAGAGATGGATTAACACAGTGGCTGTGACAGTGGGCTCAAGCATAACAACGATTGTGAGGATGGTGCAGGACTGGGCAGTATTTTGTTCTGTTGTACATAGGGTCGTTACAAGTTGGAACTGACTGGATGGCACCTAACAACAACAAACTGTAAGAAATTTCTGCTCATTAAGGCCACCCACTTATGGTATTTCTTTTACAGCAAGACTTGATAACTAAGACAGGTCCTGAGGCTGAAAAGAGCTCAATATGTCTGGGCAACTGGGGAGAGGATTAGTGTGGCTGGAGCTTAGTGAACAAGGGCTAGAGGGATACTGGGATACAGTGGAGCACTTGCTGGAGCCAGGCCACCCAGGGCCTGTTTGGTCGTGGCATGGAGCTTAGATTTCGTCCAGGGTAAATTGGGAAGCTGTCAAAAGGTTTGTAACATCAGTGCTTGACCCTTCTTACATTTGTTGATTACTGTCACTGCCAGGTAGACAGTACACTGAATTAGGGAGCATGGACCAGTCAGTAGGTGACTGCGGTGGCCCAGGCTGGGACTGAGCACAGATGGCCAAGGCTCAGAGCACAGTGGGACACCTTCAGGCGACCTCTCAGTTAAGTCAGGCTACAGTTGGTCTGAATGATATCACCCTCTGGGGGCCAGTGGTGGATGATGGGTAGACCTACTGGTGATTGGCTGGGCCCCGTGCCTAAACGACCGGTGACTGATGGGAGTTGGAACTGAACACTGAGCCATGTGGTCAACGCGCTGCTCCGAGGAGGACTTTGGAGCCAGGAGCTAATTTAAAGAAAGGAGTGGGGGAGCTCAATACGGCTTCCTGCACTGCTCAATTAGCAGAGAGGGCTGTAGGGAGCTGGAGTTTTAAAGACCCCCTTAATCATCCTTGGTCTGCCTGGCAGTGAGCAGGAATGTGGCAGGGATAATTGCACCTACCCATTAACAAACGCAATTAAGGCTCTGGGGCCTCCAGCACCCCTTCTCCAATTAAACAGCAGATGAGGGGTCCATGGGGTAGACTTTGAGATGAATCACTCGAAGCTGAAAACTTGGAGGCTGAAATTATGGATAGAGATGATTAGAGATAATATCATTACATAGGGAAGGAGAGACTCTTAAGAGGATCCCAGCTGGCTCCAGCTTGAGACTTCCATGCAGTTGGATGGATATTCTTTGGGACAAATTAGAAGTTCTGCTTTACACATTATTGTTGTTGTTATGTTGTTAGCTGCCTCCGACCCATGACGACCTTATGCACAATGGAACAAATGCTGCCTTGTCCTGTACCATTCCCATGATTGGTTGAGGATCAGACCCTTGCAAACCATAGGGTTTTCACTGGTCATCCATCTTAGTCTGGGAGCTCCACTGAAACCTCTTCGACATCAACAACACTTCACTCTCCACTGGCAGACCGGCGGTGGCTACATATGAAGTGCATTGGCCGGGAACCGAACCTACGTCTCCCACACGGAAGGTGAGAATTCTACCACCGAACCACCATTGCGCCTTCCACTTTACACACACAAAAGTCAGTATTTGGACGCAGCAACCACCATCCCAGCCAACTGCCTCTTCTTTGCCAACAATAAGAGGACTCATGAAGTGTTTCCACTACAGGTAAATTCCTGCATAACTCGTTCTGATGAGAACCAGCGTGCTTGTGTGTGGTGGCAGGGAGAGCACCCGAGGGTATGTTTCTGTCCTGTGAAGTGGGATGGGTGTAGCCACAGGGAAACTTCCATTATTGGGCATCTCCAATATGCCAGGCCTTGTGCTTCTTTGTTTCACATATGCCATCTCCTTTAATTTAATCCAACTCCCAACAGCCCCTTAGGAAAGCCATTATCTCCTTTTTTACAGATGATGGAGCTGAAGCCCAGGGAGGTGAAGTGCTTTGTCCAAAATCACAGAACTAGTAGGTGGAGGAGCTGGGATTTGAACCCTGGCCTATCTGACTTCCAGGCCTTTGCTCACCCCATCATACTGAGAGGCCTCTGAAATCACAGCTGCCATGATCTTGCCCCTCTTGCCCTTTGATGCCCACATGGATGGCCTCAGGGGGAACATTTCAGGTGTCACTTCTAGTTCCCTCTCTTCCTTCCACCGCCCCCTTTCCTGACTAAATCCCTGAACTTGAGGTAAGGCTTGCCAGGTTAATGAGTCCCGAGATGCTGACAAAGACACTCATCTCAAATTGAAAAAAAAAAAAAAAGAGAGACAAGAAAGAAACCCCTCCTACCTTAATTGCCTCTCCCTATTTTTTTTTTTTATTCTCTGCAGGTGTCTCACCAATTACAAACAGTAAGAATCGGGAGGTTGCGCCTATCATCGTTTTCATTTATCGTTTCCACTGACACTCAGGTACTGAAGTGTGTAACTGAAAAGCTGCGCAATTCGAGTTTGCCAAGAGGAGACCTGGCTCCATCCGAATGTCACAGCACACCGGACAAAGGACAAGAGATGACAGCCCCCCTCTGCCCAGTGACCAGCCACACCCAGACAAGCGCTGAGGTGGGTCTGCTCTAGCCTAAGGGACCTCAAGGGTAAGTAATGTTTTCCTAACTCCCAATTCCCCCATCTTATTTCCCCAGAAATTTTGTTTTAGTTCTCCCCTCCCCCCTGTGGCTTCAGTAAGGAGTCCTGGTGGTGCAGTGGTTAAAACCCTCAGCTGCTAACCGAAAGGTCAGTGGTTCCAAGCCACCAGCCACTCTAGGGGAGAAAGATGTGGCAGTCTGCTTCTGTAAAGATTTACAACCTTTGAAACCCTATAGGGCTGTTCTAGTCTGTCCTACAGGGTTAATATGAGTTGGATTCGACTCGCTGGCAGTGGGTCTGGTTGGTGGCTTCAGTGGGGAGCTGGTTCTAGAAAGCAACAAAAGTCGCTGGGTTACATTTCTGTTAACAGGGGGTCGCCTACCATTTATTCCTTCCTCTGATGACCCTCTGTGCTAACACCAGGATATCTGATGCTTCCTGTGGCCTTGATTGTTCTGAACCTGAGGACTCTCCCAGATCTGCCTCATTCAATCATGACTCAGAACCAAAAATCCAACCTGTGGCCATCAAGTTGATTCGGACTCATGGCAACCTCATGTGTTACACAGTAGAACTTCATAGAGTTTTCTTGGCTGTAATCTTTATGGAAGCAGATTACCAGGCCTTTCTTTCCCGCTGGGTGGGTACGAACCGCCAACATTTTGGCTGGTAGTCGAATGCAAACCATTTGTGCCTGGCTCCATAAAGACGCCTATAAGATGAGAGGAGAAGGGGCTGGGATGACCAGCTGCAGCTTGGACCACACGAGGAAGTAGCTGCCCATATTTAGCAGCAACAGGCATTTAGCTGCCCATATTTAGCAGCAACAGGCATTTAGCTGCCCAAGGGAGGACTGTGTCTTCTCCTGCAACCCCGTAACCCCTAGGATGTTGCTGGGCATTTAGGTATGGCCCTCGAGTCCTCTCTTCTGCTCTCCCTTCCCTTCCCAAACATTTACCAACTGTCTACTATGAGCAGACAAAGTTCCAGGAGCTGGGGACCCGGTGATAAATAAGCCAGCTCCCTATCCAGTGGGGGAGATGCTCAGGTAAGGAGCATATAATAAATACAGTGGATGAAACATTTATAGAAGCTGGAAGCAAGACCTCTGGGAGCAGGGAGGAGGAAATGATGGGGTGGGGGTGGGGATCTGCATTTAACCATGAAGGCTGAATAGGGCAGGGTAGGCATAAGCTTTCCCAGAAGAGGGAAGCGTGAGCCGCGGCAGAAGAAGTATAAGGGACATTGCATGTTTGGTGCCACCTGGCCATGGCTGCCTCCAGGACCCTCGGCTCATCAGAGATTTATCAAGCCAGCCCCAGAGTGGAGGACTGACAAGGGCCTCTCAGTTCTCAGTCCCCAGGCTGGGGGGAGTGCTCTGGGGCCCAGGTACATGTCCCTCCCTCCTCCACATAAGTTGGAATGGCAGCAAGGGGACTGCAGGACACCTGCACTGACTGGGGCCAGAAGGGCTCCACACACCTTGGGGAACAATCTGCTTCAGGAACAGGCTGGTCGATGTGTTTACACACACACACACACACGCACGCACGCACACACGCACACACACACGCACCCAGAAACTGCAGGCCTGGCTTCCTGGGTCCTCTCACTGCCCGTCCTCCTCCCCTTCCATGAACAAGTTCCCCTTCACACCAAGGTGAGCATCACCAATAGGCTGATGCCAGACAGATGGTAGAAACAGTTATCTCCCTGCAGGGGGCCAGCCATGACAGCAAGGTCACAGCTAACACCTGAGGGCTGGGCTGCACAGTCATGAAAAATGAATGAATGGCTTTCCCCCTGGTCCTGGTGGCTCAGTCAGGCCCTTTCCTCCCCTGCCGCCCAGATTCTGCTGCAGTCGGGCCTGCCTGGAGCTGGGAAGCAGAATCCCTAAGGTTTACTCTCCCCTGCCCCCACCCTTCCCTGCTCTTCCTGCTTCTTTTCACTTTCGTTATTATAGACCTCTTTTCACACTTTCTTCTCCCCTGTTCCCTGACTCCTCTTTCCTTTGGTGGTCCTAGGGGTTGGGGTGGGGAGGAGTGGCAAGAAGGTGCTGGTGGTGAGAAAGGAAGAGCGAGCACCACCCCCCTCCCCTCCCCTCCCCGACATTCAGAAGCTGGTCTGACACAGCCAGGCCATGTCATTCGCATATTAGCTATAAACACTTCACAGGATGCCAACCCCAGACAAGGTTACCCTGAGACCAAGACAAACGAGGTGAAGCAAGACTACTTCATAATACGTGTCAGCACAGAACAAAACAAAGTCATTGTGCCACCCATATAGTACCAAATACCCGCTTTCTGGGCCAAGATGGGAGCCCTGGTGGCTCAGTGATTAAGAGCCGGGCTGCTAACCAAAATGTCAGCAGTTGGAATCCACCAGCCACTCTATGGAAACCCTATGGGGCAGTTATATTCTGTCCTATAGTGTCGCTGAGTTGGAACTGACATGACGGACCTACCACCATGACCATCTGCTTGTCTAATGCCTTGTCTATCTGCCTGCTTGTGTAATGTCTTGAATGTTGTTTTCCTCTAAGAGGAAAAGTCTGTTGGGAGAGGTTGGGCATAGACTTGGTAAGTCCA
Organism: Loxodonta africana; assembly: GCF_030014295.1. NCBI lineage: Eukaryota > Metazoa > Chordata > Mammalia > Proboscidea > Elephantidae > Loxodonta > Loxodonta africana. Next base: position 46,761,441 of record NC_087354.1, on the reverse strand, counting down.
TCCTTCAGCCAGCCTCAGGGCTGAGAAGTTCAGAAGGTTTCTTCTTACACTGGCATCGTGTAAACAAACTTTGCCTGCCTGTCACCATTTCAAAACCTTACAAAGGTTTCTTCGTCAACCTGGTGTTTGTGTCCCTGAGAATTGTCCTTATTTTAGTTTCATTTGTCGGGAATCAAGAGGTTTGTCCAGCTCATGATTGGTGACATCTGGACTCTGACCAATGTCACGGTAACACCATACTTCCAAACATGATACGGTTCTCATGGGGTCCTTTCAATCTAAAGCTGCACCTCTTCCAGGCTAAGTACCTGCTTCCTTTATGTTTTCTTACTGTAACCCTAACTCCAGTGCACAGTTTCCCCAGGCACAATTTGGGATTACAGCGGCCACTGGAAGTTCGCCCCTCTTCTTTATCTCTTCTCCATCTCTTATCGCCTCCTTCCATAGCCTTCTTTGGTTCTTTCCTCCTCTCCTTTTTCTATTTGCACCCCTGGTGGCTAGTGTTTAAGAGCTCAGCTGCCAACCAAAAGGTTGGCAGTTTGAATCCACCAGCCACACCATGGAAACCCTATGGGGCACAGTTCTACTCTGTCCTATAGGGTCGCTATGAGTCGGAATCGACTTGACATCAACAGGTTTTTTTTTTTTTTTTTTTTTTGGTTTTTCTCCATTTACTTAGGACAAGTATATGAATCTTTTAAGTGACCCCAAAGCAAATTTGAGAGGTGAGTGTTCACGTCACGAAATAATTCACTACAAAATTCTTTGAACAAACAACTCACCTAAGGCATTTAAAATTGAGTGCATTTTCAAACATTTTCTTTAGAGCCACGTTTTTGACAAATGAACATATCTGCCCCAGCGAAAGCGACCGCACTTTGTGACCATCCTTACATTGAGAATGGTGCTCTCAAGCGTGGGGGCTGTCTGACTCACTGCTGCAAATTGCCTCCCCAACATGCACGCCAGCAAGCACGCCAGCACCTGGCAACATGGAGCCCAAGCAATCGGTGTTGGATGAACGGAGCTGATGGAGGTGGTCTGTCCTTCTCCTCAGCCCCTCTGCAGCAAGGAACTCCTGTCTTTTGAGAAAGCTCAGACAGTGCCTCTGCCCCGAAGACTTTCCTGTGTCCCTCCTGGGTCCCCTTCTCTCTGGCTTTCCAGCACCTCTGTTAGCACTTCAGGTTCTTTGTTGAAACCACTGGATAGTGAGCAATTTGGGAAAGTGGCAGAGCAGTTTAATACACGGCTTGGGAGTCAGACAGACCTGGGTTGAGATCCACTTACTTGCAACCTTGGGCAAATTAACCTCCCTGAGTTTTCTCTTTGTAAAATGGGCATGATAATAGTGCTTTCCTGAGCAGTTTTCAACCCTGGGTGTTTGTTAGAACCTCACAATGCCGGTCTTCCACTCCCAGCTGATTGTGTCAGAATCTTTGGGGAGTGGGCCCCACGTACTGGTAGTTTTACATTTCCCATTGATTGTAACTGGAGGCCTGGGCTGTGTGTCATTGGCCGTCCAGTCACTTCAGAGGCTGTAATGAGCTGAGGGCTGACACAGGGGCCGTGTTAGATACAACTTGAATGGTGAGCCTCGTTGTTAGCTGTCAGTGGTCTTTGCTTCTGTACCTTGTTCATTTTGCTGTAGCTCTCGTTGGATGTTTGTTGAGTGAATATTGATGTGGGTGGACTGATGGGAGGCTGTGAATCATGTCAGATGAATCATCTCAAGCCAAGCTACCATTTTTCCCCCAACCATCTCTGCCTCTGACTTCAGTGTCGGACCAAAGTCAGAGCCTGGAGTTGGAGGCTCTGACTCATCTCACTGCCCTGACCCACATCTCCTGTCAGACCCCAGGGCCTGTTTCCCCCCACCACGTCACCTCTTCCTTTCCTATCCTACTGACCCCGAGGTGGCTTGAGGCTCTCAGGTTTCCCTCTGCATGCATCCTCTGCATTTCTTCCCCTACATGCACCTCACTGTGGCCAGGACAGCCCTTTCCAGAGCTCAGTCTGACTGTGTCACACCCCTGGCTCAGGCATCGTCCGTGGATCCTCATCACCTCCCAATGAGGCCCACAGCCCTGATCCTGAATTCAAGGCCCTTGGTAATGCAGGCCCACCTCACACATGTATCATAGTTAAGTAAAGTGTTCTATTCCCTTGCCCCACAGTCAACTTCATGCCTCAAGCCATGGTGCTTTCTTATACTGATCCTGCTGCCCGGAATACCCTTCCCACTATTATACCGATGTAAGTCCTACGTAGGAGTCCCGGGGTGGTGCAAACATGCTTGGCTGCTAACTAAAAGGTTGCAGGTTTAATTCCACCCAGAGGCCCCTTGGAAGAACAGCCTGGCAATCTACTCCCAAAAAATCAGCCTTTGAAAAGCCTGTGGGGCACAGGTCTACTCTGACACACAGGGGGTTACCATGAGTCAGAATCTACATGAGGGCAACTGGTTACTAGTTAAATCCTACTTAACATTCAAGTTCTATCTCAGGGTCTATTTCCTCCATGCCTGATCACCCCAACCAAAAGGGTCCACTGCCCCTTTATGATCTCTTAAAACCATCTTCCATTTTTAACTCACTCGTGGCCCTTATCAGATACCAGCTCAAATTGTGATGATTTTTATTCACCCTAGATCTGTGTATGATAAGAGGTGCTCTAGACCAATGGTCAAGAACCTAGGTTTTAGAATCAGGAAACCCTGGGATTACAATTCTTTTTCCTCCACTTACTAGTTCCGTAATCTTGGACAAGTTACTCAATATCTCTGAGCCTCAATTTCTTCACCCGCACAATGGGGGGCGCCACATAGAGTTATGATGGGGATTAAATGAGATAATCATACCTGTAGAATGTCTGGGACAGAGCCTGACAGGAACAATACCTATTGTTCCATAGCATAATTAATAATAACAATAACTTATTACTAGGTTGAGTTCTCCTAGAGTAAGGTGTCTCAACTTCAACGTGCGCACGAATCACCAGGAGATTTTGTTAAAATCATATCATGACTCAAGAGGTCCGGGTGAGGCCTGAGATTCAGCATTTGGCCGCTTTGAGTGTGAATCAACTCAACAGCACACAGCAGCAGCAAGAAGCCCTCAGGTGATGCCGATGCTGCTGGTAAAAGGACCACACTTAGAATAGCCTCTGGGTGGCACAAATGGTTAAGGGTTCCACTACTACCTGAAAGGTTGGTGGTTCAAACCCGCCCAGAGGCATCTCAGAATACAGGCTTGACAACCTGCTTCCAAAAAGGTCACCGCCTTGAAAACCCTATGGAGCAGTTCCACTCTACACACTTGGGGTCTTCACGAGTCGAAATCGACAACAACACAGAGGGCAGGACTTGTGTTTTGTGGATCAATAGCCCTCTTGCAGAACCTACCATGATTTCCTGCACAGAGTGGAGAATCCGTCCTTGTGGTGGTAGGGATGGTGTTGCACACAGACTCAGACCATTGCACACACTTACACAACACACACACCAGCTAACCTAACCTTGCCTAGGACTGAGATTTCCCAGGGGCTCAACTGCTGTGTTTCAGAAATCAGTGCTCTGAGATGGAACCGGCTGTGTGCTAACCTTAGAGCCCTGATTAATTCCCTCCCTTTGTTTGTCTCATTATCGTGATTAGGTTCTGCCCGTAGCATAGCAACGGCTAATTGTAGGCTGGTTGCAGAGTGCATAATTCCTGCTATTAAATTTTTATCAAGGCTTAATTGTGCTTCTTTTTGCAGCAGCGATGTTTCAAAGTTTCACAAAAGAGGGGATGTGGTTAGAGGGAGCTGATGATTTTTTAATCTCAGTAAGCCCTGCAAAGCCCTGCTCTGCAATACCATTGACCTTGAGATGGCTTCCCGTGGCCAGAAAGCAGCCCATCATTTATTTATTAACCCTCCAGAAGGTCTGCAAACAATCCCCTGTGGCCAGGCAGAAAGCATATTATATGGGTCAAATGCCATTACAGAAAGCCCCAGAGGACAGGCAAACCAAATAGTCTGGCCGTGTGGCATTTGGGTGGGGGAGACTGGAGGAGAGGGCTGCAGCTTGTGTGTGGAAGCGGGGCGTTGTATAGACAGAGGCTATCACTCTGCAGATATCCCGATGCCCACTCAGTAGCCTTCCAAAACCCGCGACAGAATCAACAGGCTTTGAAAGGCATCTTCTAGGAAGGAGCATGACAAATTGCCCCAACCTGTGCTTAGTGGGAGGTGCAAAGAGGTGAACTCGTTGGCGAATGCTTTCTACAAAGAGCTGCCAAACCTAACTGCTCCCTCTTATCACCTGGGGAACTTGTTAGAGCTGTCACTTACCAGGCTCCAGCCCAGCCCTGCTGCTCAGGATGGGGAGTGGGGCTGGGAATGCTGGTACTGAGTCTGTTTGGGAATCACTGAGGTGCAGGCCTTGAGAGCCTCAGAAAATGCTCAAAACAAAAAATGGGCAGGGGCCCATTTACTCTGCTTGGTTCAAATTGGAACCGCAAGGCCTAATGGTGTCCGGTGGTTCTAATTCTCAGAATGTGCCTAAGAACCACATAGAGGACTCATAAAAGCACAGGTTGCTGGGCCCCACTGCCTGGAGTCTCTGATTCATTAGGTCAGGGGTGGGGCCCAAGACTTGGCATTTCTAGCAAGTGCTCAGGTTGATGTTGCGCTCAGGATCCCACTTAGAGAACCATGGCTGTAAATGATTCTCCAAATTTGGGCCAATGTGTCCCTGCAAAAAGGAGTCAATTGTGTCTGTCGGTCCTCACATCATAGAATATTGCTTTTCATGAAGATCCCATCCCCCGTCTCGAACACATTTCTGTAGTCCAGAAGCAGTGGTGTTTGTAATCAAGCTTTGACCTGAGCCATTGTGAAGGAGGAGTAGCCTCCAGGGTCCTGAATTTAAACACAGTGGAATCCAGATGAATCCACTGCCTCTTTACCTTTATTTAGTCACCCAAAACCCACTGCCGTTGAGTTGATTCCGACTATAGAGACCCTGTAGGACAGAGAACAACTGCCCCATAGGTTCCCATGTTTGTAAATCTTTATGGAAGCGGGCTGCCACATCCTTCTCCTGCAGAGCAGCTGGTGGGTTCAAACTGCCGACCTTTCTGTTAGCAGCCAAACGCTTTAACCCACTGGGCCACCAGGGCTCCTTTATTCAGTCAACGGGGTAGGATTGTAGGCACTGCTTGAACAAAGGGTAAAGCATTATTTGGTGAGCTGGCCTCAGCTGGGAAAGGCTTGAGATAAGTCTCAATAATGGAGTTTGGGTGAGTGAGTGAGTGGGAGATAATAATAAGCACATTTTATGGAGAGGAGGTAAATTGGGGGAAAGGAGAAGGGTAAAAGGGAGAAAATTTGTACTAAGTTTAAAGCAGGAGTTATAAACTCAGGGGCCAGGAGGATAAAAGAGATGAGTGAGACAGACAAGTTAGGCCACCAGTAGAACCTATGGTTCCAATTTGAACAAGACAAAATGGAATGGTGGGGACTATGGTGGGCTGAGAGTCCTGGTCCCTCTAAAAGCAGAGGCCTCACTCAGCTCCCATGTATTACTGCCATGGAAGAATGTGGGCCCAGGGTTGCTTGCCCTAGTCTAAAATGTTCAAGAGAAGCTGGGAACCTGGATTCTAATGTCGAATTTCCCCACTTGAAAAAACTGTGACCCAATCAAAACATGTCCATAGGCCATCAATTTTTCATACTAACTTAAAGTGTTGAGATCCTAATTCCTAGATCCTAGTTCTTTGGGATGCTCCTGTAGGAACATGAAATAGAACCAACTTTTCTTTTTTTCCCTTTTTTGGGGGTGAGGGATAGTTATAAAGAGAGGAAAAAGAGATAAGTAAGAAAGGAAGGAAAGGTGAAATCATGGAAGACAGAGTGAAAAGAAGAAATTTATTCTCTATTTATAAGAAACTTGGGGGTTTATACAGTCCTATGCTTTACCTAAAGGGCATCTACATCTTTGGTATGGTAGACTCTCAGTTTGGCAGCCTTGTGTAGTCTTTTTCCACGCTGACTCTGGGCTTGTTCAATGGATCATTAGAAAGTGTGATGCAAGCAAAGGCTTGTAAGTGTTTGTACATTGGAATGAGACCTCTTGGAATGCTCACCCTTGGGATCCACCTGCCATATAGAAAAGCTAGCCATGTGGAGAGACCATGTGGAAAGAAAGAGAGGCCCCAGCCTTGCTGCTGTCCCTGCCAAGATGCCAGGCACGTGGGTGTAGCCATGTTGGACTTTCTGACTACAGCTACATAAGACTCTAAGAGACACCAGCAGAAGAATCGTCAAACTGAGCCCCAGTCAACTCATAGAATCATGAGAAATAATAAAATGATGGTTGTTTTAATAAAAAGTTGTTGGTTTAAGTTTTGGGGTAGTTTGTTATACAGCAAAAGTTAATTGAAACACCTAGTAAATAACTGACCTGTGATTCAGATAGGATTCTGTTTGGAAGTAACAGAAAACCTTCTGAACAGTGACTTAAACAAGAAGTTTATCTTTCTCATATAACAAGAAGTCTGTCTTTGTTTCGTTGGTCAGAACCAGTACAAAGAGAAGTGTGATTTTTAATTAACAAGACACATTTATATCCTTAACAAAACAAAGTTTTTAACTAAGGAGGGAAGGAGGAATTGGGATGTATTTCTCAGTGTCTGCCATAGCCAGCTTTTGCTACTAGAAGGAACAAACTTGTGTTCCACTCATGATTTTTCCCTTCTGTACTGAATTCAGCCATAGGCACGAGCCCAGCAACCCAGACAGCCAGCACACACTTATCCCACACTTGAAGGCCGATGTCTCTGTCTTAATTTCATGGCTCAGCATTTCATATTTGTCTGTCTGCTTCTTCCAAGTTCATTTTGTAAGGAGCTGATTGATCTTGAACTTGATTCAGCCCATTGATATCATCACTGCTAATAAAAGGTCTCAGGACAATCAACTTAAATGTGAAACAATGGAGATGAGTAAACATTTTCAAAGGAGCATCTCTTCTGCAGACCTTAGCCCTCTTCCAGGCTGTTTGGCATGAGAGGAGAGGTCACAGAAGGAGCGAAAAATAAAGTCTATGGTTCACACAGTTAGCCTGTGGCCATTTTGTGAGTTAGAAGTGCCTTGGCATGGGTAGGAGAGAAGCAATAAAAGAAAATAAGATTGAAATTCACTCATTTTTGTTATTTTCATCAACTTTCTGAATGGAGGACATGCATATGAATGAGACAGAAAAATCACAGAACTTAGACTTGGCAATGCTCTTAGAGATAAATTATTCCAACCTGTCATCCAGTTGCAAATACTAATAAACTAAAAACAAACCTATTGTTGTCCAGTCGATTCCGACTCATAATGACCCTATAGGAGAGAGTAGAACTGCTGCATAGGGTTTCCAAGAAGAGGCTGGTGGATTCAAACGGCTGACCTTCTGGTTAGCAGCCTGAGCTCTTAACTACTGGCCACCAGGGCTCCAAAAATAATAACAGCTAATATTTATTGTTTACCACATGCAAGACGTTATACAAAACAGTTTACTTGCACTGTTTAATTTTACCCTCACCGTAGCTCCAGAAGGCAAGCATGGTTTTAATGCCCATTTTACAGGTCTCAGGTTAAGTAACTTGTTCATTGCCACAGTGAATAAATGGCGGAGCCAGAATTTCTGGCTCCGTGCACTGCCTTCTCCATAGTTCTTTTAACCTCCCCCTGATAACTTCTACCTTGCCTCTTCTCACTCTCTGCTGCTTTAGACAACTCATTCCCATCTGGAAAGCTCAATTGCTCCAAAAGTCATCCATTTGTTAAGCTGAACCCTGCTTTTCTGTAACCCTTGTCATCTGGTCTGCCCACCAAAATCCCTCTGCCCTGTGACAGCCCTTTCAGCATCTGCACTCTACAATCCGACTTCCTTGGAGCCTTTTCCTCTACAAGCTGCAGTTGCTGTCAGTTGCTGACGAGTCAGTTTCAACCCATGGCAACTATATATACAACAAAAAGAAATGTCCCCCAGTCCTATGCCGTCTCTACGTTCTTTGATATATTTGAGCCCATTGTTGAGGCTATTGCATCAATCTGTCTCGTTGAGTTTTCCTTGTTTTCAGTGACCCTCTACTTTACCAACAATGATGTCCTCTTCTAGCAATTAGTCTTTCCTGATGAGGGATCCAGTGTAAGCAAGACAAGTCTTGCCATCCTCGCTTCTAAAGAGGAATCTGGTTGTATTTCTCTAAGTTACATCCATTTAACCTTTCCCACAAGGCCTCCATGTGTGCTGGGCTTTCTCCGCTATGCATACTGTATTTGGAGCTGCAAATTCAAACCCCTACAGACACGAGGCTAGTAGGGAAAATAAACAGAGCAGGCCAGGTATGGGGAAATCACAGAGCTTTTCTCTGCAAACTGAATGATAAAAGGTAATGAACACTCTGCCTCCCTATTGGGGAGCAACAGGGAGTGGTGAGGGCTGTGGTAGACTGGCAAGCAAATGCTTGATCTAAAGGGAGCAGGCACCACTCAGATCTAACCAAGGGTTGCCATGAAAGAATGGCACCAGATCTTCTGAATTTTTCAAAAGCAGCAGGAAATCTGAGTTTTTATTTGAACACTTATTTTCAGATTAGTTTTTTTCATTTTGTTTTTATCAAATGTCTTTTTTTTTTTTTTTTTCTTTTACAGCATTGTATGAGCCAAACAAGATGTGTCTGCAGACTGGATCCAGCCCCTGGGCTGCTAGTTCACAACTTCTATTGTGTGTGGTTCACCAGCTAGACCTGATACCCTATGGAGTCTGACCAGTCCTCAGGGTAGTAGGCTCACCTCCCTTGACCTAACCACCATGCTTCTAGGAATGCAGGCAGAATTTGCAATACAGGCATCTCCTGGGTTATGAACAGTCCGATTTGATTTACGGACAACTTGTACTTGCCCTTTGTTATGTAAATTTTCCCTCACTTTGAAATGATTAAACCAACCGCTACTGGCAACAAAGTCTTCAAATAATCACCTTCACTTGGTGCAAGGGCAGCTTTTAGAGCACTGGAAAGGCTTCGAGGGTCTTCTTGCACTAAAGAAGGCTAAATAAGAACCATACGCACCTGTTCCAACTTACGTACACATTCTTTTAGGAACTGATCTCGTTCATAACCTGGGGACTGCCTGTAGAGCTTTCTAGCAACTTCATCGTTTACTTTAAATTCATGTGGAAGTTGTGGCCAACAATGTAGCTTCAAGTCTTCAAGTGAAGTGTTATCTAGCCTGACATGTTAAACCATCATGTGCCAGGATATTTTGAACCTATCTGAGTGACTTTGCATTCACCCCTGTTGGTTCCATTCTGCCTTGGAGAATTTTAGCTGTTTCCCCCCAAACTGCTTTTGAGCACAGCTTTGATAGTCACCCTTCCAGAAAACCACCCAGTTTATTAACGAAGATGTTGACTGGAAATAAGGAGCTCTAAGGCATCCCCAAAAGTCACCAGTGTACTGGTTGACAATCCTTCAGGGTGAAAGGAAACCAGCATGTGCTCAGCAGCTACCACGTGCTCAAGGCTCTTCAGCTCCCTCATCCTCACTTCCCACCCACCACAGAGACCCGTCTTTCAGCTCTGCCCCAGTGGCCGAGGAAGAACCCCAGGCTTCACCACATACTGTCAAGTCTGAACTCTCAGGTCTAGTTTGGAATTCCCAGATTAGCTCCTGACTGAACTGTTTGGCTCTAGGCATCGGTTTCACCTTCAGATGCAGGCTCACACTCTGCAGCCCAAAGATGAGTGTAGCCTCTGGCCAGTGCCCGTTCCAGGCACCTGGCCCTCTGTCTGTGGTCTAAGCTTCTGCTTATCCAGTAGTATACACACTGTGCCGGGCTCTGTCCTTGGCACTGTAACATCCATTATCTTACTTAATGGCAAATCTACTTACCTCCATTGCCATCTGGCCCACATTTTTCAACTGAGTCTTTCTGATTACCAAGGAACTTGTATTATTCATGATCTTCCTGCCTCCCCATTCCTATAACTGAGAGCAGGGCACAAAGCCAGCAGTACACACTCATTCATATACCTTCCCTCTTTGTGAACTCGCATGTCTCAGTATTGTCTTCTATAAAATGGGGTTGTTTTGAGGAGTCTATTAATAGATGTAAAGTGTTTATAACAGAGCACATGGAATCAAACCAAACCTGCTGTGGATTCTGACTCATAGAAACCATATGGGACAGAGTAGAGCTGCCCATAGCGTTTCCAAGGAGTGGCTGCTGGATTCTAACTAATGAGGTTTCGTTAGCAGCCATAGAACTTAACCGCTCTGCCACCAGGGCTCCATGGGACATTGTAGGCACTCATAAATGTTAGCTTGAAGGAGTAGCTGTTAGAGAACTACTTAAAGTCATCTCCTGTTCTAACCTGCAGTGGCCAAAGAGGGGACATCCTTTCTCTAAGGAAATGTCACAATTGCCCACCATCAACAAACTCAGCACCCAGATTGTTTTTCTGACAAAGGGACAGATTTGCTTCACACCACCCATATGACACAACGGATGGTCTTTGGAAGACCCAGGCCTGACTCCCGCCACTACCAATTACTTGACATATGACTTTGGGACAATTGTTGAACCTCTCTGAGCCTGATTTCTCTGTTTGTAAAATGGTGGTATTAATATGCATCTTTCAGCCTTGTGGTGAGGATCAAATGAGATTTATAGTAAAATACCTGGCACATGGTAGACATATATGTTGATGACCATAGTGGTGGTGATGACGAAGCTATTGAGGCACACACTCACATTGGACTTTCCTGGAGAGCAAGAGCAGTCTTCCTTTTTCCCTGTCAGACTGCATTAAAATTAAATTAAAAACTTATTGTTTGGTGTTGGGGGGAGAGGAATAAAACAACACAGGCATTTATAAACTAAAAAGTTTGAGTCTTCCCCACCCCCGTCCTTCTTTCCAGAGAGAGCCACTATTAAACATTTGGCGCGTGCTCTTCCTGATGGTTTTCTATGCATACACACACACGTTATCTTTAAAGTACCATTAGGATCATACTATAATACTCTTTTTCAGTTTCTTTTCTTTCTTTAAACAGAGTCATCATGGTCATTTTTCCAAGTCGGAGTATATAAAGGTAGTTCAGCTTTTTATAAGCCATATAGCTTTATTCCATTGTATGTTGTTGTTGTTAGGTGCCATCGAGTCAGTTCTAACACATAGTGACCCTATGTACAACAGAATGAAACACTGCCCAGTCCTGTGCTATCCTCACAGTCATTGCTATGCTTGAGCCCATTGTTGCAGCCACTGTGTCAGTCCATCTTGTTGAGGGTCTCTCTCTCTTTCCCTGACCCTTTACTTTACCAAGCATGATGTCTTTCTCCAGGGACTGGTCCCTCCTGATAATATGTCCAAAGTATGTGAGACAAGGTCTCGTCATCCTCATTTCTAATGAGCATTCTGGTTGTACTCCTTCCAACACGGATTTGTTATTCTTCTAGTAGTCCATGGTGTATATTCAACATTCTTTGACAACACCGTAATTCAAAGGCTTCAGTTTTTCTTTGGTCTTCCTTATTCATTATCCAGCTTTCACATGCCTATGAGGCAACTGAAAATACCATGGCTTGGGTCAGGCACACCTTAGTTTTCAAAGCGACAACTTTGCTTTTTAACACTTTAAAGATATCTTTTGCAACAGATTTTTCCAACGCAATATATCACTTGATTTCTTGACTGCTGCTTTCATGGGCATTGATTGTGGGTCCAAGTAAAATGAAATCCTTGACAACTTCAATCTTTTCTCCGTTTATCATGATGTTACTTATTGGTCCAGTTGTGAGAGTTTTTGTTTTCTTTAGGTTGAGGAGCAATCCATACTGAAGGCTATATAGTCTTTTACCTTCATCAGTAAGTGCTTCAAGTCCTCTTCACTTACAGCAAGCAAGGTTGTGTAATTTGCATATCACAGGTTGTTAACGAGTCTTCCTCCAATCCTGATGCCCTGTTCTTCTTCATGTAGTCCAGTTTCTCAGATTATTTGCTCAGCAAACAGATTGAATAAGTATGGTGAAAGGATACGACCCTGACACACATCCTTCCTGATTTTAAACCACTCAGTATCCCCTTGTTCTATTTGAACGATTTCCTCTTGGTCTATGTACAGGGTCCTCATGAGCACAATTAAGTGTTCTGAAATTCCCATTCTTTGCAACGTTACCCATAATTTGTTATGATCCACATAGTCAAGTGTCTTTGAATAGTCAACAAACACAGGTAAAGATCTTTCTGGTGTTCTCTGCTTTCAGCCAGGATCCATCTGATGTCAGCAATGATATCCCTCATTCCGCATCCTCTTCTGAATCCAGCTGGAATTTCTGGAAGCTCCCTGTCAATGTAATGCTACCATCAGTTTTGAATGATCTTCAGCAATATTTTACTTGCATGTGATATTATTGATATTTTTCAGCAATTTGCACATTCTGTTGGATCACCTTTCTTTGAAATGGGCACAAATAGGTACGAGGAAGAACAGCCAGGAACCAGCATGTCTTTTGGACCTGGAGTCCCTACACTGAGAAGCTCCTGGACCCAGGAGACAGGGAGCTAGCTGTAACCCTTATGATGGCGAGAAGTGGCAGCAGAGACCAGGCAGCAGGAGTTGGTGTGGTGGGCTTCTTGGCCTGTGGAGAGAGAAAGCTGTGTGCCTTTGGGCAGAGGCTGAGGGCCAGGGAGAAATGTGCCTGCAAGCACGGCAGGGAAGAGGCTGTCCTGATGGAAGAACTGTATCCTGAGTGTTCCTGAGCCTGAATTGTAACGTTACTTCCCTAATGAACCCCATAATCATAAGTATGGTCTGTGAGTTCCGTGTGGCTGTTGCAACGAATTAACAAATCCAGCAGAGAAGTGGAGAGTGCTGTGGGAGGGATGGTTGGAGTCAGTGTTGGTAAAGACGGTGGAGAAAGGATGCATATCTGACCTCTGCCTCATAGGAATCAGCCTTGGGCTGTTGATCTTGATTCTCTTTCCTTCCCCTTGTGAAGTTAGAGGAGGTCAGACACCGCCCCCACTCTGTTTTTATAGATGGTCTCTAAATTCAGATGGAACATACTCAAGGCCATATTTTGGCCGTCATGGGCTTGTTTTAATTTTCTTCAGCTTCAACTTGAACTTGCATATGAGCAATTGAAGGTACAAAATGTATTTGTTTAACATGATGACTATAATTAATGTCACTGAATTGTACATGTAAAAAATGTTGAAATGGCAGGTTTTTTGTTATATATATATTTTGCCACAATAAAAAAAATTGTTGATGAACTTTTAGATCATTTCCAGTTTTACATTATTACTAAGCATGCTACAGGCACTATCCTTATAATATACTCTGTGCACATATGTATGGATATTTGTAGGATCTGTTCCCATGTAAGGAATGACCAGGTTGGAGGGTATACATATTTTAAATGATGTATGAATTAGTCGTGCCAATTGAAATTCTAACAGTGTAGACAAATTGCTGCCTCCATATATCCCCAAAGCATAGTTTCAACTATTTCCATTCTGTGGCCATTAAAATATAATTGACAGGCCACATGAGTGGGACATTCTTGATCTTGGCCCTGCCAAACTTGTACTGACAACTCCTGCCTACACTAGGACCTTGGCCCCATCAACCACCTGCAGGAAACACACAAGCTTCACGAACAAAGAAAGCTCTCACCAGATACTTTACCATCTCTTCATCGTGAAGGCAAACTCAGTAAGAACAAACGGCCATGCTATAAACAGAGGCATTGATTTTAATTTTTTAATAGTATAGACAGATTTGAATCACACACAGTATATTGGATTTGGGCATGGGAAATATTTCATGACAACCTGCTAATGTTTGTCTTCTCATCTTTCAGCTAATAGGAATGGGGGTTGAAGGCTGCTGAAATGGGCAGCAGTTGGCAGTGCCACTCAGGTAGGCAGAGTTCTTCTGACCTGAGTACATGTGTCTGACTGGCCTTCTGTTTGGAAAGAAAAGGCAGAAATGGGAGCCCTCTGCTGTGATAGAGATGACCTTGGAGGCACCATGACCAGGTCCTTTCTAGAGAGTATAGGGGAAGTTCCCTAAAGCACCAGGGGCTTTGTCTTCTCTCTTCTTCCTCTTGTCCTATTATACACATAGGTGTCCAAGTGAAATGACAATTAAAGGAAGTCTGTAAAACTCAAGCCTTGTCCCAAGGGCCACCTGGGGAATCTGCAGAGGGAGAGTGGCCATCATACACGATGGCTGGGGTATTGGTTTAGGGAGAGGGTGGCTGGCAGTTGTGATACTTCTGTGCACTGATCTGTCTTCCACTCTGGACCACAGGCTACTTGAGAGCAAGGACCATTGAATTCATCTCTGTGCCCCCAGCCCAGCACAGGTTCTTGATCCTTTTCTCACGGCACACGCATTGCCAAGGCAATCTCATCCAGCTTTAAGACTTTAAGTACCATCTGTATGCTGATGACTCACAGGTTCATGTTTCTAGCCTAGAACTCTCTTCTTACCTCCACCATTTATATACATCTGCCTACTTGATATCTCCTGGTGGCCGCACACTGACCTGAAAGATAGGCAGTTTGAACCCACCAATGGCTCTACAGCGGAAAGAACTGGTGATCTGCTCCTGTAAAGATCATTGTTGTTAGGTCCCATCAAGTCAGTTCCAACTCATACCAACCCCATATACTGCAGAATGAAACACTGCCCGGTTCTGTGCCATCCTCACAATGCTTATGGTTGAGCCCATTGTTGCAGTCACTGTGTCAATCCATCTTGTTAAGGGTCTTTTTCACCGACCCTCTACTTGACCAAATATGATGTCCTTCTCCAGGGACTGGTCCCTCCTGATAACACGTCCAAAGTATGTGAGACAAAGTCTCACCATCCTTGCTCCTAAGGAGCATTCTGGCTGTACTTCTTCCAAGACAGGTTTGTTCATTCTTCTGGCAGTCCATAGTACATTCAGTGTTCTTTGCCAACACCATCATTCAAAGGTATCAATTTTTCTTTGGCCTTCCTTATTTATTGTCCAGCTTTTGCACGCACATGAGGCAATTGAAAATACCTCTAAACATTACAACCTAGGAAACCATATGGGGCAATTCTACTCAGTCATATAGGGTCTCTGTGAGTTAGAATCGACTTAACACACACAACAACAACACTTGGCATCTCCATTTGGATGCCTAATACTTATCCCAAACCAAGATGCTCATAATTGAACTTTCTTCTATACCCTCCCCCCAGTCTACTTCTTTTCAATCTCAATTGGTGGCAACTCCTTCCTTTTGTTCAGTGGAAAACCTTGGAGCCATTATTTACTCCTCTCTTTCTTTTACTTCCCAAAATCCTGTGGGCTCTATCTTCAAAATACATTAAGAATCTAAGAATTCAATACCTTCACTGCTACCATCCTGGTTTCAAGCCACTGTAGTAAGTTGAATTGTGGCCCCCCAAACAATATGCCCAAGTCCTAACCCCCAGAACTTGTGAGTATGACCTGATTTGGAAAAAGGGTCTTTGCAGATAGAATTAGATTAAGGGTCTCCAGACGAGGTCACCCTGGACTATCTGGATGGGTCCTGAATCCAACGACAGGTGTCCTTATGAGAGATGTGCAGAGGGAGATTGGGGAACGAGAAGGCCATGTGAAGACAGAGGCAGAGAGCTACGCTGCTGCAAGCCAAGGAACATCTGGAGCCACCAGAAGCTGGAAGAGGGAAGAAAGGATTCTCCCCTAGTGCCTTTGGAGGAAGTGTGGCCCTGTTAACACCATGATTTCAGACTTCTGGTCTCCAGAGCCATGAAAGAATAAATTTCTGTTGTTTTAAGCCACTAAACCAAAAGCCAAAGCCAAACTCAATGCTGTCAAGTCGATTCCAACTCATAGTGGACAGAGTAGAACTGCTCCATAGGGTTTCCCAGGAGCGCCTGGTGGATTCAAGCTGCCAGTCTCTTGGTTAGCAGCCATAGCTCTTAGCTACTCCACCACCGGCGTTTCCTTAAGCCACCCAGTTCGTAGTAATTTGTTAGGCAACCCTAGGAAACTGTTCTCTCTCACCTGGGTTATTGTAATCACCTCTTAATTGGTCTTTCTGCTTACATTCTTATGTCCTTATATTCTATTCTTAATACACAAGCTAGACTGGTCCTTTTAAAACTTAAGCCACACCTCTGTACTTTGCTGAAAACTTCTAGTAGCTGTCAATATATCTCAAAGCAAAAATGGAAGTGTTTACCATGGCCTGAAAGGCCCTATCTGATCTGCCACGTCTGTCCCCTCTCTCTAGCTCTGCCTGCCTCTTCTACTTCTCTCCACCTTGTTTACCTGAGTCCAGCCACAATGGCCTCTTTTCGGTTTCCTTGCACTGGCCGTTCCCTCTGCCCGGAAGCCTCTTCCCCAGGAATCTGCAGGGCCCCCTCCTTTGCCTCCATTAAGTCTCTGTTCAAACCTCACCACTCAGAGAAGCCTTCCCTGACCACATTTTTTAACACCAAATGCCCCAGCACTCCCTACTCAGTTTACCCTGCTTTATTCCCCCACCCCACCCTGTAGCATTTCCCATCTTCTAACTCACAATAAGGAGCCCTGGTGGTGCAACGGTTAAGCACTCAGCTGCTAACTAAAAGGTTTGTTGTTTGAACCCACCAACCACTTTGTGAGAGAAAGACGTAGCAGTCTGTTCCGTAAAAATTGCAGCCTCGGAAACCCTGTGGGGCAGTTCTACTCTGTCCTATAGGGTCGCTGTGAGTTGGAATTGACTTGAGGGCAATGTTTTGTTTTGTTTTGTTTTGTTTAACATGAGGTACACTGCATTCATTTATCATGTTCATTGTTCCTCTCTCACTGGGCAGGGGTTCTGGCCTGGTTTCCTCACTGTTGAGTCCTCAGCTTTTAGAAGAGGTCCTAGCATGTAGCAGGGCCCCAATAAGTATTTGTTGTATGAATGAATAAATAGATATTAGAGTACTTTTTCTGTTTTATTTAGTTTTAATTTATTTTCTGAATGTCATAAATTCACAGCATTTGAAATTCAGAAGGTATGAAAAATGTTATAGCAAAAAGTCCTCTTTCCATCCCTGTCCCTCCAGCTACACGTCAGTTCCTCTCCCCAAATGTAACCGAGGATATCAATTTTTTTATCCTTCTAGTCTGTCCACCCGTCCATCCGTCCATCCATCTATCTATCCTGCTTTTTAATTAACACTGAAACTTGAAGGTATTCCATACCAGCTCATAAGAGCTTCCGCATTCCTTTTTACAGTGGCGTAGCATTTCATGGTATGTGTGAACATTCAATGATTTAACCAGTCTTTTTTTTTTTTTTTTGGAAGGGACTCCATGGCAACAGGTTTGGATTTTTTTTTTTTTTTTTGAGGTTGTTTTCAATCCCTTGATATTTCCGACAATGCTGGAACCTTGTATACAGGTTATTTCCACACCTGTGAAAGTATCACTGTAGAATAGTACTTCTTAAAAACAACTTTTTAAATGAAATTTTCAGTAAATGAACTTTTGGCCACATCCTATGTTCATGAGGCTTAAGTCCTCCCCCTACGCCCTCAGCCACTCTCTGCTTCTCTGAGTTTCCTTGTGGGTAGACACATTTACAGACGGAGCTAATAGTAAGAGCTGCAGTTTGTCAGATGGTTCCTGGGCACCTGGCCTTATGCGAGGTATTCTATATAATCCCACTATCAGGGAGGGTTTAGTATTCCAATTTACAGCTGAAAAACCTGAGGCTTGGAGCAGTTAAGTATTTACTTGCTCAAGGTCACACAATGAGTGAAAATCAATAGCAAGAGTCTCCAGGTCTGTCTACTCTCAGAATCTGGACTTTTAATCACTACCTACTTAATCTCTGTGCCTCAGTTTCCTCAACCATAACATGAGGATAAATAATAGTAGTTCTTTCATACACTTGTGTTGAGGATTAAATCATACAAATACATGTAAAGTGTTTAGCACAGCACCTGACAAAGGACAAGAACTCAATGAATATTACCGTCCCTGGCAAACACTTTGGGGCAGGGGTGGACCAGGAGACGGCAAGAAAGAGAGTAGACTGGAAGCTGTTAGGGAAAAGAGTTCGAGGCAGGTGTCTGACAGGGATCACAATAGAGGATCCTGGACAGAGCTGGAGAAAAATACAAAACAAAACTCTAACTCACACACTCAAAAAAGACCAGACATACTGGCCTGACAGAGGCTGGAGAAACCGCGAAAGTATGGCCCCCGGAGACCCTTTTAGCTCAGTAATGAAGTCACTCCTGCAGTTCACCCTTCAGCCAGAGATTAGGCAGGCCCATAAAACAAAACAAGACTAAAGAGGCACACCAGCCCAGGGGCAGGAACTAGAAGGCAGGAAGGGACAAGAAAGCTGGTAATAGGGAACCCAAGGTTGAGAAGGGAAAACGTTGACATGTCGCCGGGCTGTTAATCAATGTCGTAAAATAATATGTGTACTAACTGTTCAATGAGAAGCTAGATTGTTCTGTAAACCTTCATCTAAAATACAATAAAAAATAAAGAATTCAAGGCAGGTCAAGGTGAGTGTTTAGAGATGTAGATTGTTTCTCAAAGTATCAACAAGGGCCACCCACATTTGCATTGCTGTGGGTGCTTATTTAACATGCAGATCCCAGGGCCAGCTCCCTAGATATCCTAGGAAGTAGGGCCTGGGAATCCATGTTTTTAGCCAGGTGATTCTAATGCACATTGAAATGTAAGAAATCTCAGACCTTGGGAGACACATGCACACACACACAGAGTTGCCATGAGTTGGAATCAACTCCACAGCACTGTTTGGTTTTTGGTATGTATACACCACTACTTTGGCTCCTTCATAAACCTCTCTTTACCTTTCCTCCTCACTCCCCAAATGCCAGTCATGTTCTTCTCAACATTAGCTTAGGCAGTGGAGTCCCTGGGTGGTCCAAAAGGTTAACATGCTCAGCTGCTCACTGAAAGGTTGGCGGTTCAAGTCCACCCCTGTCACCTTGGAAAAAAAGTCTGGCAACCTGCTTCTGAAAAATCAGCCATTGAAAACCCTGTGGAGCCCAGTTCTACTCTGACACATATGGGGTTATCGCAGGTTGGAACTGACTTGACACCAACTGGTGGGGGTAACATAGGCAGTCATCTGCCATGAAAGACGTGAAGGTGTGGACTGGTGTCTTAAAGGCACAGGGCTCTATCCAGAATCAGCCCACGAAGGTCACTCCAATGCCTGAGGCTCTTCATAGTTACTCTAACCTCCTGAATCTTGGGGCTAGCTCTGTTAACCCGGTACCTTCTACAAACTAAGTAGGCGATGAAAATTTAAGTAAATGGTATTCGTTAACGTTATGATCACGTGTGGCATTTTCTATCACTAAATGGTCCCGGTACACAGATACCATTCACTTCAATAATCAATCACTGTCAACAAATTATGGGATGCAGAGAATGAAATTAGCCAAATGAGCTATGGATGTGAAATTCAATTTAGTGACAACATTAGCTTTCAATTAGCCTGCCCAACTGTTTGAATATCTTCCTTTTGCACAGATTTTTTTATAAATATAATTAACCTTTTTACTGTTCACTTGCTGTTGGGTGCAACAATATCATTATTACATGGCTCCTATGGTTTGGGAGTGAAATAATTAAATGACGGTTTAGGACCAGAGCATCAGGCAGTCCTGGGGTTGTCTCCGGGGATTCTCTTCATAGCTGAGGAGTGAAGGGAACAAGAGTTGCGCAGGAGGTGGGAATGGGAGTGCATTTGAGCTGAGGTGACCCCAGTGGGCATCCTGATATTGCTGGCCTTGTCCTTGAATTCTGATTAAAAAAGAAAGAAAAAAAAAAAAACCTCTCAAGACCTGTTCCACAGTTCAGACTCCTCATTCCGTATTGCACACACCATGGTTTGCATTCCACATTTCCTGCCTATTTCCCAGAAAATGCAACCCCTCCCTCACTACCTTATTTCCTTTCAAGATTCTGTGACACCTTTTTTCCAGTCATTCAAGCTGGAGACCTGGAGCTCTCCACTACCACCCCCCCACCCCACCCCGACTCCTCTCCCTCAGCTCCATGGGCGGTGAGTCATGTCACCCCTTCAAGTCTTCTTCCAATCAGACTTTGCAACTCTTTCTTCTGCCTGGGCTTGTGGCTGCCACAGGGAGCACAGCTCACTTCATGGTACCTACCAATGCATCACACATCCGTGCCTCTGGACTTTCTCCCTACAATCCACCTTGCACACGCCTGCCAAGCTTTAACAGATCAGTCCTACACTCAAAGCCCTGCCGTGGCTCCCCACCACCTGCAGAACCAAGCCCAAAGCCCTCACATCACAGGCTGGCCCTCAACGCCAGCCATGGCCTCTGGGCACTCCCTTACCTACCTCATCTGCCTCTGCTCCCTGAAGGAACAGGTTTCCCAGGTCAAACTGGCCTTCCCCCTGCCTCCAAATGTGCCCTGCATGGTCTAGCCCTCACTGCTTGGCTCATGCCAGCCTCACCACCTGCAACCCTTTCCATTCCTCTCTTTAGTAAAACCTCTCTGACTCAGAGCTCAAACCCCATGTCTGCCAGGAAGCCTTCCTGGCTGCAGTCCAGTCTTTGGTGATCTGTCTCCTTCAAGCAGCTCAAGAGCTTATTGTCTGGGACATTCCCTCTGATCCTCAATAACATGCTTTGTGATTCTCCTCTGTGCTGTCCTCTCAGAGCACATTCCTTGAAAGCAGGGGCCATACCTGGTGATCCCTGCTTCTTGCAGACGGTGTTGCTTAGCGGTGAAGCCATTTCTAAGCCTTTCCCCCAGAAAGGACAACATCGGCTTATTTTGTTTCCAGTGCTCAGGGCTGTTTCAAGGTGGGCAATTTGGATGTGGTGAGAGCCAGGGCTGGTAGGCACTTCAGGGAGGTAGGCAGCCTCAGACAGCAACTACAACACGTTGAAATGGAGCTGTCCCTTGTCAGCTGTGCCTGAGATAGTCTTGGTTCTAAACCACATCACTGGCTGTTCCAGATGACCCCATTATCACTCCTGGCTGCTGCCACCGCAGCGGCTGTGGGAGGTGGGGGTGGACAGGCAGCTCTGGAGGTCTGCAGATGGATATTGCCGCTCATTCTTCCTTCATGAGTTGTCGCAGGGAAATAAATCACAGTTAGACATAAGGACACCTCTCTCCGTTAGTAGCCTGGGAGCCGAGATTCTTCTCCAAGGATCCTGAAGGGTGTGGCCCAGTAGATCCTAAACCTGTCTCTTCTCAGGTCTGAGGATGGAAAGAAACACCTTTGCTCATCTCTGAGCTACAGCTCCCTCCCCCAGCTTCCAAAAGCCACGGTGTTTCTCCTCTATAACTAGCTTGTTCTTGTCCGCTGCTGTCTAGTCGGCCCCAACTCACGGTGACCCATGTGCAACAGAGTGAAACGCTGCTGAGTCCTGTACTGTTCCCGTGATTGCTTATGGATCAGATCTTTGTAATCCGTAGGGTTTTTATTGGCTGATTTTCAGAAGTAGATCACCAGGCCTTTCTTTCTAGTCCTTCTTAATCTGGTGATGGCCATGCTGCATTTCCCAAGAGCTGACCCAGCATTTGAGCTGGAGACAGGTTGTCCACTTCCAAGGCCAGCCAGCCAAATTGTCCTCAGGGCACTGAGACACAAATCAGGGTCTAGGCAGGTTCAGGTCACTGTGGCTACTGAGCTTCCTTCTCCCCCAACCTACATGCTGTTTGGGATAAAGCCAGCAGGGCAAGTTCCCTCCAGGCCCATTTTTTTATTTAAACTCTGGCTCGTTGTGTGGTGGGTGCCTTAGGAAGGGTCTTTAACCTATCTGTGTCTCAGTGTCCTCATCTATAAAATAAGCTATCATTCCTGTCTTCATTACTTGAGGAGTAATTGACAGAAAGGATGTTAAACACCTAGCGTATTCTGAGGTTTACACAAAGGTTGGTTTCTTTCAGATCCCACATCAATAACCCAGAACATAAGTCTGCTTGGGAGAATGCAGTCTGAATAACTACCATGCCTCAGAGAGTGTTTGCCCCACCTCCAGGTGAGCAGGACCCAGGACCCTGCCTGCCTCAGCTCTTAGCCTCTTCCCGCCCTTGACTAGCTGTCTTAGTTACCCAGTGCTGCTATAACAGAAAAACCACAAGGGGATGGCTTTAACAAACAGAAATTAATTTTCTCACAGTCTAGGAGGCTACAATTCCGAATTCAGATGCCAGCTCCAGGGGAGGGCTTTCTCTCTTCATCGGCTCTGGTAGAAGGTCCTTATCATCATCAATCTTCCCTTAGGAGCTTCTCAGCACAGGGACCCCAGGCCCAAAGGACATGCTCCCCTGCTCCCCTCCTGGTTCTTCATTCTTGATGGCAGGAGGTTCCTCTGTCTCTCTGCTCACTTCGGTCTTTTATATCTCAAAAGATATCAACTGAAGATACAACATAATCCTGTGGATTGAGACTGTCTCATTAACATAACTGATTCTAATCCTTCCTCATTAACATCATGGAGGTTAGGATTTACAACACCTAGGAAAATCACATCAGATGATAAAATTGTGGACAGTCACACAATACTGAGAATAATGACCTAGCCAAGGTGACACACTTTTTTAGGGGACACAATTCAATCCATAATGCTGGCCATTCACAGCCCTGGTCTGGCCCATTACAGCAGAGTCCTTCCTGAGGAGACAGACAGAGGGAGGAACAGGAAAAAGACCAGAAAATCCATGCCCCTCTTTAAGGACATAGAGCCTTCCCACTCCAGGGAATCTCCTTGTCCCTCCCTACCCTCCTCCGCTCACCTCACACACATCCTTCTTGCACAAGAACGGACAACTTTCGAGGAGCTTTGCAGAGAAATGGTACGGTAACGAGAGGGAGTAGTGGGGTCCGTAGAAGGTTTTTTTTTTTTTTTTGAAGATGGGAGGTATTATTTTGCATGTTTGCTGATGGAAATGATCAAATAGAAAAATTGATGGAAGAGAGGGAGATACTGGACCATTGTGATCCATAAGGTTTGCATCAACTGATTTTTGGAAGTAGTTCATCAGGCCTTTCTTCCTAGTCTGTCTTAGTCTGGAAGCTCTGCTGAAATCTCTTCAGCATCATAACAACACGCAAACCTCCACTGACAGAAGGGTGGTGGCTCTGCAAGAGGGCATTGGCCAGAATCTAACCCAAGTCTCCTGCATGGAAGGCAAGAGTTCTACCCCTGAGCCACTACTGCCCCCAAAAGTTAAACCTCCCTTTATCATGTCGGTGACTTTCTTATGCTCAGTGGAGGCACCATGGTCTAGTTGGAAGAACTTTGGAGTCGGAAACATCTGTGTTCAAATCCTGGTTCAACTACTTATTAGCCGAGTAGCTTCTCTGGGCCTCCATTTTCTCATCTCTAAAATGGGAAGAATAATAATACTCATCTCTTGAATTTGGTGTGAGGATTAAAACAATAGTGTTTGGCCTGGCCTGACACTCAGTAAGAGCTCAAAAATAGTTATTTTATTGTCACCATTCTTTCATCAAAAGGGTTCTTCCAAGTCTTCCTGAGATGCACCAAGTTCTTTCCTAGGAGCCAACCTTTTCTTTTGCATAAGATACAGTCCAGAATATCAGATCCGGAGGTCTGACTACGTAAGTGTGTGTGTAAAGAAGGCTAAAGATAAATACAGATCCGGAGCTAGAATCGTCCTCTAAGTAAGTATCTGTCTAGCTCTTCACATCTCACAACCCCTTTTCTCTTCTGAAGTTTCAAACTTTAGCTGGAAGAAGTCACAAAAGCATAAACTAACTGGTGGTTCCAGGCCCTTAAAAAAAAACCTGCCTAACCTCCACCAGACTGAGACCAGTACAACTAACTAGATGGTGCCCAGCTACCACCACTGGCTGCTCTGGCAGGGATCACAATAGAGGGTCCTGGACAGAGTTGGAGAAAAATATAGAACAAAATTCTGACTCACAAAAAAAAGAACAAACTTACTGGCCTGACAGGGACTGGAGAAACCCCAAGAGTATGGCTCCCGGACACCCTTTTAGCTCAGTAATGAAGTCACTCCTGAGGTTCACCCTTCAGCCAAAGATTAGATGGACCTGTAAAATAAAATGAGACTAAAGGGGTACACCAGGGGCAAGGGACAGGAAAGCTGGTAATAGGGAACCCAAGGTTGAGAAGGGAGAGTGTTGACGTGTCACAGGGTTGTTAACCAATGTCATAAAAAAAAACATGTGTACTAACTGTTCAATGAGAAACTAGTTTGTTCTGTAAACCTTCATCTAAAGTACAACGTATAAAAAAAACCTGCCTGAGTGTCTGGAATCACGCAGGGACCCACTCTGGTTTTCTTTCAACCCTGGCTCATTCACTGGGAAACAGTGGCTCTCAAGCCACTTGGCTGCACATTGGAACCACCCTGGGAGTCCCCACCCCCAGAGGCTGATTTCTTGGTCTGGCATGGGCCAGGGCATGGGGACTTTTACAAGCTCTCCAGGAGATTCCAATGTGCTGTAAAGTTTGAGAACCACAGGAATAAGAAGCTTTCACATCTCCTGAATGGTACTATCTGCCCCAATGTGCACTACATCCACAGTGTGCCAACCCTGAACTAGGAAACAGGAGACTAGAGTCATGCATGCACTCATTCATTCACTCACTCAAATATCACTGCCAGGAGCCCTGGTGGCGCAGTGGTTAAAAGCTCAGCTGCTAACCAGATGGTCAGCGGTTTGAATCCACCAGCCACTCCTTAGAAACCCTGTGGGGCAGTTCTACTCTGTCCTATAGGGTCAATATGAGTTGGAATCAGCTCCACAGCAATGGTTTTTTTTTTTTTTTTTTTTTTTTTTTAATGAAGTCTCCATTGCCCTTTCCCTGCCCAAATAGGTGACAGGGCCTCATTTTTTCCTGTCTGATGGCGGTTGGCTATTACTTGTTTTTATTCTTCATGTTTGTGAATTCCTCGAGGGGAAAGATTGGGTCTTTTTTTCTTACTTAGCACCTAGAATGTTTGTTAAATAAGATAACGCATACATGAATGAGTGAATGAGCAAGCAAATGAATGAATGAATAGCGGGGACCCAAACTCATAAGGGAGGCAGCATAGCAGAGGTATGGGGTCTGGAGCAGTCAGGTTTGGACTTAAATCCCAGCTCTGTTACCAGCTGTGTGACTTTAGGCAAGTTACTCAACCTCTCTGAGCCCCACTTTCCTTATCTGTGAAACAAAGATAGTAAATCTCTCATAGTGTTCTTGTGAGGAGTAAATTATATAATCCAACTAATGTGCATTTCCTGGTACCTGGAACATAGTAAATGCCCAATAAATGTCAGTTCTTATTAGAATAGGGGGCTGGTATTTGAGCCTTCCTGGTCATTCAGAGGAAACCCTGGTGGCATAGTGGTTAAGTGGTGCGGCTGCTAACCAAGAGTTCAGCAGTTTGAATCCGCCAGGTGCTCCTTGGAAACTCTATCGGGGAGTTCTACTCTGCCCTATAGGGTCACTATGAGCTGGAATTGACTCAATGGCAGTGGGTTTGGTTTTTTTTTTTCTGGTCATTCAGATACTGCCTTCATTCTCTAACTCCTCTCTAGCTGCTTCAGGCCTGGGTTCCCCACCCTCTCAAGGGCAGTGTTCCCAGAACCCTTGGGTAAGCACGGAGCTGCCTTCCTGCACCCTGTGTGTATCAGAAGGTGAAGCAGCCCTGCCCCACCCTCTGGGGTGTCCCTGAGGTGAGCAGTCGCTCTGCCTTTTAACCCCCTGACTGTTTTGTGTCGATGACTGGGCAGGTGGGGCAGCTACTGGGACTGGGCCACATCTGCTGTGGCCTGTCAACCCCCCACCCCAAGTCAGACTCCACCCTGAGGGCAAGCAGGGCTCCAGCTAATGAAAAGCTCGGCATGGCCTTGGAGCAGCTGCACAGCTGCTGTCTCTGGTTTTCCCTCTGAGCTTCCGTTGTGCTTTGGCAGTTCCAGCCCTCGGCCCTTAGCAGGACCAGGGTCAGGGACCAGGCCCTGAGTTTCCCTTCCCCACAGATCCAGTTACAGAACACATTCTCTGGCTCCACCTTGAAGAACATCAAAGGCTTTAGCAAATGCAGCCTGCACGGGGAGGAGGAGACAGCTGCCTGCTTGATATGATTCCAAGGTGTCTGGAAAAATCCCTTGAGGCCCAAATATTTTCCTGCTCTAAACTGGCATTTCACCATTAGAGACGCAATCTGATGACTTAGAGCAGATTCTCAAAGTGTGGGCCACGGGTCTGCAGCATCAGAGTCCCGGGGAAGCTCGCTAGAAACGTACGTTCTCAGGCTTTACCCCAGATCACAGAATCAGAATTTGCGGGGTGGGGGTAGCTGGAATGGAGAGAGGGTCCTGTGTTTAACAAGCCCTGCAGGTGACACTGATCCCCTGGTAACCCCACTGAACGGCAGATGTCACCCAGGAGAGGGAAAGCCCGCCAACGTTATAACCAGTTGCCACTGAGCTGATGAAGGTTCGTGATACCCCCTGCGTGTCAGAGCAGAACTGAGCTCCGTAAGTTTTCACTGGCTGACTTTTCAGAAGTGGATCACCAGGCCTTTCTTCTGAGGTGCCTCTGGTTGGACTTGAACTGCCAATTCTGCAGTTAGCAGCCGAGGGTGTTAACAATTTGCATCACCGAGGGACCCCTATCGATGTTACAGCTCTGATTTATTTCTCAGTTTGGTGGGCTGTGAGAAGGTGGGGTGCAGGGACAGGGAAGTGGAGGAAAGGTCTTGTCTGGTATATTGCAATCATACAGATCTGGGGGAGATTCCTATCTCCTCCTTCTAGCTGTGTGGCCCTGGGCAAATGACTTAGTCTCTCTGAATTCTCCTTTGCTCCACTGTAAAAGAATTCAGATTAAACACACAACTCAAAGGGCTGCAGATGAAACAAGATATATTAAGTACCTGGCAGATAATAGGGGCTTAATGAGTGTCAATTTCTTCTCCCCAACCCATCCTCACTTCACTTCCCACAGAGAGGAGGGAGGTCTGCATCGGGGGCCATTGCTGGGGGGAGGGTGCGACAGATGGGGATTTGTGTCTCCAAAAAGCATGAACCAGGAGAGAAGGAGGACAGAAGTAGATGACATGATGAAAAAGAAGAAAGGAGAATAAGGACCTCCCCTCAAGCTCCTCCCTCTGGTTTCCTCTTCTTTGCAAGGGCTGATCTGGCAGTGTGGGGTGTCACCACCATCTTTCCCAAATGTTGGGTGGGGCTGATTCTTTGCTTGACCTTTCTCCTACTTCCCTCATAAAAAAACCAAACCAAACCCATTGCGTCTGACTCATAGGGACCCTGTAGGACAGAATACAACTGTCCGCATAAGGCTTCCAAGGAGCAGCTGGTGGATTTGAACTGCCAACCTTTAGGTTAGCAGCTGTAGCTCTTAACCACTGCACCATCAGGGCTCCACTTCCCTCCTAGGGAACCTCATTCTAACCTCTTCGGGCACATGATTTATAGGCCTGAAGGTTTTCTGCAGGGAGGTGGTTGGTGGAAATATAGAAGGGGTGACCTTTCCTGTAACTCTCAGTCCTTAGGTTTAAGAAGACAGCCAACTGCTGATGCAGAGGCTACTCAGAGACCTGACCCTTGCCCAGACACTGCTGGGTCCCCCAGGAGCCAACAGACAGGCAGCTGAGTGCAACCCACGAAAGACAGATGTGCCCTGGAGAGACAGATGTGGTGTCCCAGAACAGCCTTCACAGGACATCTGGAGCCTTTGATGGGAGAACGAATGAAGAAATCATGGTAGGTAGGCACACATGATATGGTACTGGGTAATGATACCCTGATTTCCCCAGCTCCCCATTGCCAGGAATTCCAGAGTCAAAGCTTCACCCTTTAATTCGAAGCTTTAATTCCTACTGTAACTCACATCCCCATTAAGCTCTTAGCCATCCTTGTTGTTAAGCAGTGGCGGCAGAGCTGTGGGCTTGGTTGGGTCAGTCTGGATTCAACTCCCAGCTCCACCATTTGTTGGCCATTAGCCGTTATGTTCCAAAAAGTCCCTGGGTGGCTCAAAGAGTTAAGCACCTGACTTCTAACCAAGAGCTTGGTAGCTCAAACCCATCCAGAGGTGCCTGGGAAGACAAGACTGGCGATCTGCTTCCCAAAGTCACAGTCTTGAAAATCCTGTGGGGCACAGTCAGAACTCACTCAGCAGCAACTATCTGAACTCGGAACTTGTTGAATAAGGTGTTCAGAGTTCAGATGGAGCCTTCTGGAGCCTCGCTTTCTGCCCTTGTAAAATAGGGACAATGCTAATATGCACCTCATAGTTATTTCAAGGGTTGAAAAAATGCACAGTGTTGTTTGAATTTCTTATGAATATATTTCTTTAAAATTAAAAGGAGTCGGGGAAGAGGGTAACAGCTGCACTGAAAGGTTGAGATCAGGGATGGCTATTAGGTCTCACCTAGGTTGCTGGCTCAAGCAGACTCGCAGGCACTACCTGGCCACTGGGTCCTCGGGGCTGTGAAGGATCCCAGGCTGCCTCCAGCCCAGGCAGGGAGTGTAGTCACTGAGCGGAAATGTCTGTTCCAACAAGGGCAGAGGGCCTGGTAGCATGTGCAGCCACACATTCGCCATCTCTGCTCTATCTAGTTGCTTCCTCCCCAAAGGCAAAAAGACAGCCTGCAACGCTTGCAATTACCTGAAGGAGAATTATAAAAAAGCTATAAATTATCTTGGAACTTCAAAGGCTCACACAGAAAAAAGAGTGACATGGCCTCTTAATTGAACAGTCTCCCAAAGTCGTTTTGGAACGCTGGAGCCTTCTCCAGTCATAATGCAGCCTCTCTTGATCTTCATGATGAAAGTCCTTTACGTCTACTCAAGAGGAAAGAAAGAGTACACTCTCTGTAGTAGCTCTGGGCAGGTGTTTGGTGAATCAGAAAGACCTGGAAGCTGGTTTTTTCAGGGTAGGTGGGGTTGTGGTTGCTCTTTGCTTGTTGAGTCAGGGAGTCATAACGACCCCTTTCACACTGGGATCGGACCATTGTGATCCATAAGGTTTTCACCAGCTGATTTTTTGGAAGTAAATCGCCACACCTTTCTTCCTAATCTCAGTTTGTCTCTGTCTTAATCTGGAAGCTCCACTGAAGCCTGTTCAGCATCACAGCAACACGCAAGCCTCCACTGACAGATGGGTGGTGGCTGCACCTGAGGCACAGGAATCGAACCTGGGTCTCCCACGTGGAAGGCGAGAATTCTACCACTGAATCACCATTGCCCCCAAGGGTGGGTGAGACTTAAAGAAATCGAGTACCTGGGGATCCTGTGCTCTAACTTCTTGCCTACTGAGAGCATCAGCGGTAGCCTCTGTGTGTTTCCCAGCTGGAGGTCAGTGAGGCCTACCACTGTTTCATGTTATTAGTCAGCGAGATCTTTTTCGTCTAATAATCCAGTCTCCCTCCTCAGACAGTGGTGTGTGCATGCAGGGTGCTTCGTGTGAAGCAGCGTAGAAACTCTTATCCAAGAGGCACAGGGGACACAGTGCCTATGGCCATGGGGCTCTGGGGAACTCATGAAAATGTTTTAATTTTCATTTCTTTTAGAAAATCAGAAGGAAAAAATGAATATTGTCATAAAAAACCCACTGCCGTCGAGTTGATTCCGACTCATAGCGACCCTATAGGACAGAGTAGAACTGCCCCATACAGTTTCCAAGGAGCGCCTGGCGGATTTGAACTTCGACCTTTTGGTTAACAGCCGTAGCACTTAACTACTACGCCACCAGGGTTTCCTGTAATAGCAATAAATATAGAATAATGAATCCAACCTGGATTGCGTTTGTCTTTCTACCTATGCTGTCGTTAAATCCCCCCTTTTTTTTTTTTGGCCATTTCAACCATCTTTACGTGTACAGTTCCGTGATGTTAATTACCTTCACCATACTGTGCAACAATCCTCACTATTCATTTCCAGATTTTTCCATCAACCTTAAGAATGTCAGTGCCCTGAAGTAATAACTCTTCATTTCCCCCTCCCACCGCCCCGCTGACCACTATAAATGCTGGTCTCTGTGCATTTGCCTATTTTAGATATTTCATGTAAGTGAGGGCTACCATGTTCATGTTTTTGCATCTGACCTCTTTCGCTCAGCATGTTTTCAAGGTTTATCCATGTCATAGCTTGTGTCAGATCTTCATTTATCTTTATGGCTGAATAATATTCCACTGCATGGATATACCACATTTTGTTTATTTATTCACCTGTTAAAATGGCATGGGGGACGTATCTGACCTCCCTCCCTTAACTCCACAAGGGGAAAGGAGAACCAAGATGGATAGCCCAAGGCTGATTCCTATGAGGTGGAGGTCAAACATGCCTCCTCTCTCCTCCATCTCTACCAGTTCTGACACCATCTGTCCCTCCCACAGCACTCTCTGCTTCTCCACTGGGTGCAGTAATCCATTGTAATGGCCACACAGAACTCACAGACCATACTTATGATTACAGGGTTTATTAGGGAAGTAACAGTTACAATGCAGGCTCAGGAACACTCAAGGATGCAGTTCTTCCATCACAAGAGCCTCTCCCAGCTGTACTTACAGTCACGCCTCTCCCTGGCCCTCAGCCTCTGCCCAAAGGCACTCAACTTTCTCTCTCTCTGGGCCGGGAAGCCCACTGTGCTGTCTCCCTGCTGCCAGGTCCTTCTTGCTGGTCTCTTCTTCCTTGGTGGTGGTGGGCTCCTCCTGCTCTGGAACTGCCTCTCTTTAAGACAAAACTGACCAATTTTTCTTGGGGAGCCACAATTACCCTATCACACAGTCCCACCCAATCACCTGGGCGGGAGTTACAAGACCATGGCTAGAAACGCCACACACAAAAGTAATTCAATGTACCACACATCTGTTGGACACTTGTGTTATTTCCACTTTTTGGCTATTGTGAACAACACTGCACTGAACATTGGAGTATAAGTATCTGTTTGAGTCCCTGCTTCCAAGCCTTTAGGGTGTATACCTAGGAGTGGAATGGCTGGGTCACACGGTAATTCTACGTTTAACTTCTTTGAGAAACCGCCAAACTGTTTTCCAAAGCGGCTCTGCCATTTTGCATTCCCACCATCAAATGGATGAAGGTTCCAATTTTTCTACAACCTTGTCAACAATTGTTTTCTGTTTGTAGAATATAATTTTTTAGGGAAAAAGGGGCCCGCAAAGGCAAAAGTGCCTAGGGCCAAGGGAAGCCATGATCCGACCCTGAGCATGCGGTATGGAAAGAGATATAGATAGGGTCTGGGGACAACTTGGTGGTCCCACCTTAGACCCTGATGACCACTGTGACTTTGAGCAAATCATTCACCAGAGCTGTGGTTTTCTCTGTGGTCCAGTGTCCTACCAACTGCAGGAGAGGACCGAGCTCTTCTCTTCTCCCTTTCCTCTGTCCCAGGCTCTAAGGGGATAGTCACCAGAACGGTGTGAAAGTGTGTAGACATGCAATAGGTGTATAGGTGGTCAGAGAAGGTGAAGACCCAGGTGCCCCAGGAATACAGAGCTCCAGAGGGGAAGCTAATATTTCCCGACACCCTAACCCCTATCAGGCAGTTGCCATCTGTCCTGTTCCTGGGAAGAAAATAACTTAGGGAGAAGTTGGATGGGTGAAGCCTTTGGGGGGTTGTGGGGCTTCAGGAAGGAGCCCTGGTGGTGCAATGGTTAAGTGCTCAGCGGCTAACAGTAAGGTTGGCCTTTCAAACCCACCAGCAGCTCTGCAGGAGAAAGATGTGGCAGTCTGCTTCCATAAAGATTTACAGCTTTAGAAATTCTACTCTGCCCTATAGGGTCTCTATGAGTCAGAAGTCACTCAACAGCAACCGGTTTGTTTTTTTGGTTTAGGGCTTCAGGGAAGCAGAAGCCTTCAGAGAACTACAAAGCCTCTATCAGAGTGCTGGGCCGCCTTCTGTAACAACCGAGGGGCAGACTCAGGTGTGAGGAGTGGCCCACCTGCAGACCAGGTGACTGTTCTGCTCTGGTAAGTAAACTGAAATGCTCTGGAAATTGAAGGGACTTAAAAAAAAAAAAAAAAAAATCAGCTATGGGAGGGCTGGGAAAGGGACAAATGGCAGCAACAGTGAGTTGAGAACAGTGATGCCCAACGGGAATGTTTGATTAGGGTCTACCACTCTGAACATGATGCAACCTCGTCCTGGCCCCGCAAGGAATCGCCATAAAATCAACATTACTCACTGCAGCTTTGGGAGTTGAGTTCTAAATTTTGAAGATGTCACTTATAGTCAAACAAACCACTGTGTTTTCCGATAACCCATCTGCTTCATTCAGGGCCAGGTTAAGTTATGTGAGGGCCCTAAGCATTGATAATCTGTGCTGCCCCCTCCTCTGCTCACTCACGTGTTCCAATGGGATATGTGAGTTAGATATATACATGTACTCGTGTGCATGTGTGTGTCTTAACTATCCATGATGTAACTCCTTTTTAAATGTGACTGTAACATTTTTTTTTTGTAACATTAGCGATTGAACGCAAAAGTAGCATATGCCATTTTAGTGGAATGAAATGAACTGGGTCATAAAATTTTTAGTGGATGCGGGGTACTAAGATTTTTACTGGATACCACATTTTCTATAAAACAAATATTTCACATATTCTACAACGAAGAAAATGAGTCGTGAACTTAGTTGTTCCAACAATCAATGTTGATCTCCCACAATGAAAAATTGACTTTCGCCAATTTTGCTTTGAATGGCTCATACTTCAGTTTTAATGCTTGTTTCATAATAAATGCTGTCATTATAAATGAACAAATGAAAAGATCTCATAAAAGAAAATTTAACAATCAGAAAACAAATACTACACCACAGTACCACACTTTTTAAGATAGATCTTTCATTTCTAACATGTTATAATTAAAAACATTTCTTTCTATTCCTTGCTCTTACAAATTCTTCAATGATTTTATCACAATTAAGCTGCAGAACAATACCGACTCGCTTAATAATTGCTCATGTAGCTTCCAGTTGCATGTTGGGTAAATGCAGCACATGTTAGACTCAACAGCCCACCCCCAGTTCTTGTTTATTAGAAAGAAATAGTTTCAATTACACGGGAGAGGATGGTAGGAGACAGATGCCAACGAAAGTGTTGAAGCGATAGGGGCCTCATAGCTTAAACAATCTTGCACGTCGGTGCCCTCATGACCCTGTGTGAACTTTATTTCTGGCAGGCATATTTTCACACACTGGAGCTGGTATCAGTTCCATTTAGTATCCTGACAGTTACCTTCCACTGCAGCTCTTGCTTTTCTTTGTGTCCTGTCTGCTTGGCATTTATGGGTCTTTGCTTTGGACAACTAGTGCCCGTTTTGTTGATGCCCTAAGCACGTGTTTACCTTGCTTACTGGCTATAGGATAATGCTATTCAGCTATATGTATCCCCTCCTAATGGAGTCAGTTTTGCTCTTCCCTGAAGCATGCTGGATGAACTCGGGATAGACTCAGGCTAAAGTACAAGGCTGGGAGTTGCATAACTGGCCAGTGGCCAAGGACAAGAAATGCCTTAGTAACAAGAAGAAAAACATCTGAGTCTGGACGTGAAGTCCCTGGGAACACTGGCTGCTGAAGGACTTGGGAAAAAAACAATGAGCCTTGGTCCCAGCTGGAAGGGTATATTAGCTTGTATCCCCTGCTAGGCGGTTGCAGAGAGCTAAACTGGTCCAGCCGTCGCCCTGGGCCAAGAGTCCCGTAAGTAAACTTCCCAATAAACCATACGTCATGTCGCTGGTTCCAGAGTCTGTCTTCAGTCTCTTGGAGATGTGGCCGACCTTGCGTTCAGGTGCTGCCGGGTTGTTACACAACACTGGGAAATCCATCCCTGGCCTCATTGCTCTTCTTCACTCTTCTTTCTTAACTTTTCTCCTTCCCCCTCTCTCTTTCTCCTTTCCCTTCATTCCCATCTATTCCTTTTTTCCCTCCCCTTCTCCTCCCTTCCCTTATCCCTCTACCACCACCTTCTTCCTATTTCCCCTTCTCCCATCCCTTCCTCCCCTCAGCCTTACCTCCTCCCCCTCACTTCCCAGTTCTCTTCCTCTCCCCTCTCCCAACACCCCCAAAAGTGGAGGGAAGCACACCCACAGGAGGTCTCCTGACTGTGGGGACCTCAAGCAGGAGGTGGGGAGCCTTCCTGAGAACAGTTGCATCCATCTTCTTTGTGATGGATGAAGCTCTAAATGGCTTAGTCTGGCTCTGAGTCTAATCAAGGTCTTGTCAGTGCATTATTAATTTAAATACGTTTTCTTTTCTTTTCCTCCAACACCTTGGAAGAATGGGCTGGGGGTGGGCCAGTGGAGGCGGCCACAGGGCAGGAAGAAGTGCTTTCTCCCCAGACTCTGAGAACAGGTGTCTGGGGGCCTACCTCCACCCAGCTGTGGAGAGGCCAGGCAGCTGGAGCTCACTCACACTGCCAGTGTGCAGGGCAGGGCTACAGGCTGGGGGCCTGGAAAGCCAGCTTCCCCAGTGCCTTTCAGCCCCCAGAGACAGGCACCTTCATCTATGGTAGAGAACTAAGGCCCCCAGGTGACCTCCTCGAGTAGAAAACCGCTTCCCTGCACCTCATCTCCTATCCTGCCCACCCTCCTGGAGAGAGAAAAAGAAGTGGATGGTGTAACCTAACACTACGAACACCAATAAATTTCCATTAGTTCTTAAACTAGCCCAAGCCAGATTTGCCCACCCCACATGCACAGAAGGGCCATCTGCGACCACTAATTGACTTCGACAGTGGACAAAGCAACAGAGTGAATCAAAAGGAAAATCAGCACCCAGACCCTATTCTGAAGCGAGAGGTCCGACAAGAACCACATCACTTTCTGTTTCCTGGCTGCCTTCTAGAATTTTCCCTCCCCAGTATGCTTGTGTGGCCACCATCTTGCTGCCCAAATCACATATAAGCCCTGTTTCCCGGTAACTCAGGGAGTCAGATGTGAGGAAACTCCTCCTGGCACGCGGCTCTGTGCGTTGCAATAAAGTTACTTTCTCTTTCTCAGAGACCAGTGTCCAGATAATTGGCAAGTCTGAGCACACCTGACAAGGATCCACCTTCTAGGGTTACGTAACAATTACTTGGAAACAGAGGAAGTCCAGGCATTTGCCTAGGGCTGTTTGGAGTGAAGGTGGAGAGCTGGGCAGATGAACAGGTTAGCAGAGCCTTCCTATTCCAGAGGTCTCTCCACCCAGGGCATGTCCCACAGTTTTGAAGCTGTTATAATTAAGAATCAAAGAAAGGTACATTCAAATAACTACAGACCATTTAAAAAAACTTATCAGATTGGCAAAATGGTAAAAGTTGTTGAAGTGTTTGCCTGCTAAACAGGTGCTCTGAAATCCTGCTGGGGGGAATCATACAAGCTTTCTGGAGACACAATTCAGCAATCTAACCCTTTGGCCCAGCAATTCCGTTTCTGAGAACTTGTGCTATGAATACCATGGATGTCATAAAGATTAACCCACAAGAAAGGCCATTGCAGCTTTGTTTACAATAGCGAAAAATATGAAACGGAGAGGAGCAGTTAACTAAATTGCGGTACATTTATTCAATGTAATTCTGGACAGCCATTAGTAATGATTGTAGATATGGATTTATTGGCATAAAATATGTTCATGATATGTTAAGTGGAAAAAGCTGGTTTCCAAACAATATTATGATCCCGCCTTCAGAGAAAAAATATATTTATACACGTATTAAAGTCCCCAGGTGGTGCAAAGAGTTAACATGCTCACTGGTAACAGAAAGGTCGGTGGTTCAAACAGAGCTGCTTCAGAAGAAAGGCCTGGCAACCTACGTCAGAAAAATTAGCAATTGAAAGCCCTACGGAGCACAGTTCCACTCTGACAGCATGGGGTCATCGTGAGTCCAAATCAGCTCGACAGCAGCTGGTTTTTTTGTTTTTGTTTTTAGGAAGTGTTGTTTAACAAATTACTCTTGCTGTTTAACAAATTACTCGAAAACTTTGTGGCTTAAAACAGCAAACATTTATTACCTTACATTTTCTGTGATCAGGAATTCCAGAAGGAGCTGGGTGGTTCTGATTCACGGTCTCTCATGAGGTTGCAGTCAAAATGTCAGCTGGAACTCCAGTCGCTTGAAGTGTTGCCTGAGACTGGAGGATCTGCTTCCAAGATAGCTCATTCACATGGCTATTGGCAGGAGGCCTCAGTCTCTTGACACGTGGGCCTCTCTGTAGGACTACTTGACTATCCTTATGACATGGCGGCTGGCTTCCCCCAGAGCAAGGGATCCAAGAGAACAAGAAAAAGGGCACAGGGTCTTTCACGATCTAGCCTCAGGCGTCATACTTTGTTGTTTCTGCAATATTCTATTGATTACACAAGTCAGCCCTGTTCAGTAAGGGAGAAGGCTACAAAGCAGCATGAATACCAGGAGGTGGGTATCACTGGGGGCCATCTCGGAGACTATCTACCATATGTTGTACTCATTCAATAAATATTTATGAAGTTCCTACTAACATCAGACCCTAGTGGTACCATCCTGGTACCAAAAACGAAAAAAAAAAGCCAAACTCATTGCCATCGAGTTGATTCCAGCTCATAGCAACCCTAAAAGGTAGAGTGGAACTGCCCCATAGGATTTCTAAGGAGCAGCTGGTGGATTTGAACTGCTGACTTTTTGGTTAGCAGCCACATAGCTCTTAACCACTGTGCCACCAGGGCTCCTGCCACCAGGGGGGTATACCCATAAAAAGAGAGACAAGTCTCTGCTGTCCTGGGGGAAGGGAGAGCATACTACTTGGGAGAGAGGAGGGAGAAGCAACAAAGAACAAGACATTAAAGAAATAAGAAAGATCGTTATTAACAGTGATGAGGGAGTGAAGGGGAGCATGGAGGAGATGTCAGAGAAGTAGGCAGGGATCAGATGAACAAGAACCTTGTAGACCGTGTAAGAAGCTTGGCTTTTATACTAAGTGTAATGTAAAGTCACTAGAGGGTTTTCAGTAAACCAATGACCTGATCTGATTTATGTTTTTAAAAGATCATTCTGGCTGGAGTATGAATAATGAATTCAGGGGCAAAAGTTGAAACAGAGAGACCAGTTAGGAGTTTATAAAAGTTGACTAGTAGCTTAGATGATGACAAGTGCAATCCTGGTGGAGTAGTGGGGACAAGTCAGATTGAGATGGGTTGAAGGGTAAGAAAGGGAGGTGCAGAGCCAGAGACAATAAATATGGAACCCCCTTTGGGTGAGTATCGTGGAGAGAGGCAGAGATATCAAGAGGGAATTGGTGGTCAAGGAGGTGATTTTTTTTATTTAATTAATTTTTTTGCTGTTGTTGATGAGAAAACATACCAATTTAACAATTTCTACAAGTATAATTCAGTGACACTGATAGAATTCTTTGAATTGTACAACAGTTCTCGTCCTCCTTTTCCAAGCTGTTCCGCCCCTATTAACATAAACTCATTGCCCGCTATGGTTCCTATCTCTCAAGTTGCTATTGTCAATTTGATCCCACATAGATAGATCTTAAGAGAGCTCAACGCTTGCTTTAGGCTGAGTTCTCTAGAGAAACAAAACCAGTGAAGCACATGTATATACATAGAGAGAGAGATTTATCTCAAGGAAACAGCTCACACAGTTGTAGAGGCTAGCGTCAGGCTGGAGGCTTCTTCTGACTCACGTAGCTTCAGGGGTTGATGAATCCAAGATCAGCAGGTCAGACAGCAGGCTGCTGGCTCATGGGCACATAGGCTAATGCATCCAAGATCAGCAAGCAAATGGCAGGCCACTGGCTCAACTCCCAAGAACCAGAGGTTAGATGATGACAAGCCAGATGCAGGATCCAGAGCAAGCAAAAGCCAACAAGCTTTACCATAATGTCCATATATATTGGATGCAGGCCACGTCCCCAAGGAAACTCTTCTTACAACTGATTGGCTGATCACATCAAATCACATCCTGGAGGTGATTACATTATATCACAAAATGGAGGATAACTACGTCATTACATAACAGCCAAACCACTGAGAATCATGGCCCAGCCAAGTTGTTACACAACCTTCACCATCACAGTGCTCAAGGCAGACATTCTTTACTACTTAAGCTAAACTATTATTTGATTTTGAGAAGACTTCAGGGGATATTTTTGGTTAAAGGTTTAAAGATTATCTCAGAGCAACAGTTTCAGGGGTTCAAGGGAGGTGATTTTTAAAGAGAAGAGATATAAGAGGAAGTCTGTCTGACATTGGGAATGATCTGGTGAAAGAGACCCTGAATGTGCAAGGAGCTGCAGTAATGGCCACAGTGGAGTCACTGGGAGGAGAGAGGATGACATTCCCTGCCAGGTGGGTAGAGGGGTTGGTTGGTTTTTTAAACAAGCAAGAACACTTCCATTGCAATAGGAGGGAAGGCTGAGCGTGTGTATACAAGTGGAGCTAGGTTCATAGCCTTGGTGGTGAGAAAATGAGACAGCTCTTGTCTGAGGGCTCCTGTTCTCTCAAGTAAATATGAAGTGAGAAGTCAGGAAAATGAATTGACTAAAGAAATATAGCAGGATTTCATTTGGGTAGAAAACAGTTTGGAAGAATATATCCCAAAATATGAATAGTGGTTGTCACTATGGATATTTCTTCTTTTTTTCTAATATGTAATTCCTAATTTTCCTCCAATGAGCCTGGATTAAACATGCAATAAAATAATTTATCAGCTCCTCGTTCCCAGCATTCCAGACCAGCTAGCCTCTCTTTCCCTGAGCTTCTGCAGCCTGGGCTGTCTGCCAGGCACAGTCTAGCACACGACGGTGGGCTTTGGGCATGTCCATCCTTTCCCCACAATCAAGCTTGCCCATCCCATGAGGACAAGTGTTACTTTTCTCTTTTGTCCCCGCCTCTTACCTAGCAGGGTGGTGGGCACACAGTAAGGAGGTAAGTGGTCCAGTGAACAGGATATTGGACCAGACAGCAGGAGACCACACTCATTGTGGGACAGCCAATCACCGTCCCTCTCTATGCCTTAGTTTCCTCATCAGTAAAATGTAGCAACTGAACGAGGTTTGTCAACTTTTGGTTTTTGCAGTAGAACCCTTTTTTGCAATTAGAGTCACATATATCCAACACCCTAACATGTAAGCTGGGTGAAGAAAGGTGCTGGGGCTGCAGCAGAGGTAGGATACTCTGCCTGTCCTTTCTCCCCTCTGTGGGATTTGAAACACATTGCAAGACTCCCAGCTGACCTGGCATACCAGCTAGTGCTCTGCGTGCCATGCGTCTCATAAATACTCATGACCAGCCAATTGTTTGATGACTGCCAGGCCTTTCCTGCCGCCACGTTGAAATGTTCTGTTCCATGTCCCTCTGCATGGCAGTCTCTGCACATTCCATTCCATTCTTGGCACACAAGGCTGCCCAGCTGGTACCTGGCTTAGCTGGAATGCTGTGTGGCTCTTCAGAGGGAGGGAGGCCTCGGCATCTCGGCACGGTTCACAGTTTTCACTCATATTTAACTCGAGATTCAGGGCCCCCTGGAGACAAGGAAGCTGCATTGAGATCCTCCTTGTAAGCTCCCCGATGAGTGGCTGCTTTCCTCTAAGCTTCTGGGATGAAAACTGTCAGGGGAGATTTCCTAGCTGAAATACTCCCTCCAAGGCTGCGGTCCAGACACTCTCGCACTTTCCCAGCAACCCTGACATCCTTTCCTTCCAGCTAGCTTCCTCACTGGCCATGGGCCACTGGCCATCTCTTCACCCACTCCAACCACCAGCTCCCTCATCTTGAAGTTGGGGATATCAACACCTACCTTGCGAGGTTGCTATTCAGCCTGTGCACGTGAATGTAGGTATTCCAGCCGCTAGCACATTGCAATCCATCCACACTGGCTAGTGAAAAGCCACTGCCCTAAGCCCAGCCACCCCAGCTCTCCTCTGGGACCCCAGACCTTCATGGATCACAGCTAATACGCCAGCAGGAGCCTGCAGACCTGGCCCCAGCACTGTGGCTTGAGTCAGCTCTGCCAGGTTGGTGCCTGAACCTTACCGGTTGCCATGGAGTTGGTTCCTTCTTGTGGCACTTCCGTGTGTGTCAGAGTAGAAATGTGCTCCCCAGCATTTTCAATGGCTGATTTTCCAGAAGTAGATCACCAGGCCTTTCTTCCGAGGTGCCTCTGGGTGAACTCAAACTACCAAATTTTGGTTAGCGGCCAAACATGTTAACTGTTTGCACCACTCAGGGACTTTGCTTGGACCTTACTGGTTGTTAAATATTTACCACTGCCCTGGTGGTGCAGTGGTTAAGAGCTCAGCTGCTAACCAAAAGGTCAGTAGTTTGAATCCACCAGCTGCTCCTTGGAAATCCTATGGAGCAATTCTACTCTGTCCCATAGGGTCGCTAGGCGGCGGAATTGATTCGACAGCAGTGGGTGTGGTAGTTATGGTGACTGAAGATAATATATGTGAGAAACCCACCACGTTACTTTCTGGGACACCAGAAAATGGTAATTATTATAATCCTCATACTTCATACATGTAATCCTCGTGCTTAGACCTCCCAAGTTTGTTCTCCTCAGTCAAAGCCCAGCTAAAATGTTTCCTCTTTCACTCATTCACACCACTCCTTGTTTCCTAGATCTACAGCCTCGATATTGAGGTTGGGGCCTTGTTTGTGTTTTGCTTTTTAAATATTCTTAGGTCTCTTTGTGGTTTTATGTCTGTTTCCTTTCTGGGTTGATTTCAGATCCGATGAGGTAAAAAGAGATGAACTCATTCTGTAAGGAGTAGAGTGCTCCCGGAGGGACTGTTCTGAGTTTGCATTGCTGGAGCTCACCCCACAGTGTATGTGCAGAGCCAAGGCTGGGTGACCCACTTCACAGAAACCCACCCAGGACTGAGAGAATCGGGCTTGCTCTCTATCTGACGTGCCAAGTACTATGGCTGGTAGTGAACACTTTGAAGCAATATATTGCATGTTTCTTGGTACTTATAGTAGGTTGAATGGTAGCCCCCTAAAAGATATGTCCACATCCTAATCTCTAGAACCTGTGAGTGTGACCTTATTTGGAAAAAGAATCTTTGCAGATAGAGTGAAGTTAAGGATCTCGAGATGAGATCAGCCTGGATTTAGGGTGGGCCCCAGATCCAACAATAGATGTCCTTACAAAGAAAGGCAGAGGGAGATTTAAAACACACAGAAAAAGGGGAGAAGGCCAGGCGAAGACAGGCAGAGACTGAAGTGATACAGCCACCAGGAATGCCACAGCCACCAGAGCTGGGAGAGGAAAGGAAGGATTCTCCCCTAGAGCCTTCAGAGAGAGCACAGCCCTGCTGACACTTTCAGGGATGGATTACCCAATCAGCAAGGTAGGCTCGGGTTTAATTGTGCTTGCTTACTTCTCTGTAGCGCACATTTGCTTACTGTAAAAAGGTGCATACTGTGTTTAGTGGTTAATCTGCCCCTGCTTTGATTTCAGACTCCCGGCTTCCAGAACTGTGAGAGAATAAGTTTCTGCTGTGTTAAGCAGACCTTTGAACTGGTTCAAACCTGTTCAGTCATGGCCGACAAAGCAAAACCAGAACAGACCCAAATTTTAAAAATTTGGGTGAGCCGGAACCATAACCAGAATGGGGAGAATTACTTATCGAAGCCCTGAAATGGGAGACTGGGAAGAGGCATAGTGAGCCCTTTCAGGAACCTGACATGTGAGATTGGATTATTGCCAGGACTGAGGAGAGTGACACGCATTCAGAGCAGTCTGATCAGCGTCCATCTTTGAGTGGGACACTGTTGTTTCTGACTCTGCAGAAAATCCGATGGTAAAGAGATGTGGTTGCTATGGCATTTGTACGCTGCCCTTGTTTCCTAAGAGGAATACTAAGTTTTTAGCAGGGATTTGACCCATAATTTTTCCCATTCTGGTAATGGTTCTGGTTCACCCAAATTTAAAAAATTTGGGTTTGTTCCAGTGTCGTTTCCTTGGCCATGACTGAACCAAGAAGAACTGATTTGAAGGCCTGGTTTTAAGTCACCGAGTTTGTAGTAATTTCTACAATAGCTCTAGGAGACTAAAAGGAGTACCTAACACAGAAATTGGATCACACTCAGGAAATGAGTATAAGTTAGGATACAGGGTCAGCTGCTATAACAAAAGTCTCAA
Source organism: Loxodonta africana (assembly GCF_030014295.1). Lineage (NCBI taxonomy): Eukaryota > Metazoa > Chordata > Mammalia > Proboscidea > Elephantidae > Loxodonta > Loxodonta africana. Next base: position 46,719,266 of record NC_087354.1, on the reverse strand, counting down.
ATACTAATGCTTAAACCAAATAGAAGTTCACTTCTCTTCTCACCTGACAGTCTGAGCATAAACAGTGAAAGCTGATAAGGTGGCCCTGGGGTGTCAGGGACTCGGGCTCTGCCATCACCTACAGTGATGCCCTTGTCACCTGGTTGACCAACTTAATGTTGCAACCTACCCCTCACTCACGCCCTGCACATTCAGTCCTTCTCTTTCTGTTCCCATCATTTTTCTTTTTTCCCACTTAAACCAAGACCAAACCTGTTGTCGCTGAGTTGATTCCAACTCCTAATAACCCTATAGGACAGAGTAGAACTGCCCCATAGGGTTTCCAAGGCTGTAAACTTTACAGAAGCAGACTGCCACATCTTTCTCTTGTGGAGTGGCTGGTGGGTTAGAACTGCCGACCTTTTAGTTAACAGCCGAGTGCTTTAACCACTGTGCCACTAGAGCTCCTTCCACAGTACTTAGCATCTTCCAATATACTATATAATGGCTGTATTTATCATGTTTATTGCTTATTGTATGCCCCCATACATTAGAATATAATCTCAGCCAGGGCAGGGGCCCACTCTTCCATCCATCCATCCACTCATTAACATTATACCCTGTCTTCTTCCAAAAATTATTAGAGGCAAGTATAACAAGATTAAAAGCTGTTGTTTTGTTACTGTAGGACAGAGAATACCTTTAACTGTGTTGAAAGAGAGAAGAAGGCAGAGGAGAGGAAAAAGGAGGAGGAAGGAGAAGCTGGAATGATTGACAACAAGCTCAGGGGAAAAAGAAAGATCTGTCCCTCTCCAGTAAAGGTCCATTTACTGAGCAAGCAGCCCTTTCTATTTTTCTTTGGCTCTCTTCTGAAAAGGCTTCTGCTGAGCAGTATCGATTAGAGAACTGGGCCATGGTCCCCCTGCCAGGTAGAATGTATCAAGGCTGCACCAGCACTCACGGGGGCTGGTTTTCTGGCCCTTACAGAGCAGGATCCCAGCAGGTTCTTTGCAGGAGCCAGTTGGGGTCTAAGTGTGCCTCAAGGAAAAGAAAACTGAAGGAAGATCAAAGAAATGAGGGTGAGGGGCCTTACAGGATTTGAGATTCACTTCCTTGGATGCAGCCACTCTGGGAGCAGGCCCAGCTGCCCTGTGAGCTGGCCCTGGGGCCCCGCTCAGCTCATCAGAAGGGTTGTCAGTCAGCTGGCCAGTCCACTGACCAGCACATCTGTCGACACTGAGCACTTCTCAAGGTGTCCTGGGGAACGCTACCAATGTGAGGTACTTGAACTCTGCCCTCAAGCCCTTTAAAAACTCCAAGCCCTTTGCTATGGAGAAAATGTCCTCATAAAAATTTTAAAGTTAGCAGTCTTGAAAGCCAATGAGATTTTAAACATTAAAAGAAAGAAAGAGGAGCAGGGTGTTACCATTTACATAGATTGATGTTATTAGGAGAGCTGACTGTCATAGGTTGAATTATGTCCCCCACAAAATGTGTGTATCAACTTGGTTAGGCTGGGATTCCCGGTATTGTGTGATTGTCCTCCATTTTGTGATTGTAATTTTATGTTGAGAGGATGAGGGTGGGATTGTAACACCACCTGTACTCAGGTCACCTCCCTGACCCAAGGTAAAGGGAGTTTCCCTGAGTGTGGCCTGCACCACCTTTTATCCTTCAAGAGATAAAAGGAAAGGGAAGCAAGCAGAGAGTTGGGGACCTCATACCACCAAGAAAGCAGCACCAGCAGCAGAATGCATTCTTTTGACTCGGGGTCCCTACACCTGAGAAGTGCCTCAACAGTGGGGAAGACTGATGACAAAGACCTGATGACAAAGACCTTCCTCCAGAGCCGACAGAGAGAGAAAGCCTTCCCCTGGAGCCGACGCCCTGAATTTAGACTTGTCACCTATTAGACTGTGAGAAAATAAGTTTCTTTTTGTTAAATCCGTCCACTTGTGGTATTTCTGTTAAAGCAGCACTAGATGACTAAGACAACCCACCCAATGGTGTGAAGATAGAATGTTGGAAAGGGACTTTCATTTCATGAAAAACAGAGGAAACTGGCAGTGCAAAGCCGTGTGCAAGGGTGGGCCCTGGGAAAGGCAAAGGTGAGCTTGAAGACTTCGGAGGATAGCCCACTCCCAGCAGTGGCCAGCAGGGGGCACTCACAGGTGGAGGTGGAATTGAGTTGGGCTTTTAGAGAAAAGCCTGGAAAAGAAGGTGAAGCCTGGGCATCTGGAGGGACAGCATTCCACAGAAGAGTATGGCATAAGCAAAGGCAAGAAGGCAGGAAGTGTGAAGTGTGTACGGAGGTCCGGAGTCGTGGACCAGTTGGAGGGCCAAACCTGCCCCACATTTTGGGCCTAGGAAAAGTAAGAATGGCCCCTGTGGGCAGTAAATGGGAAGATTAATGGCTAATACTTAATATGATGCTTGTTGTTGTGCACCCTCAAGTCGATTCCAACTCTTAGTGACAGAGTAGAACTAGCCCCATTGGGTCTCCTAGGCTGTAGTCTTTATGGGAGCCGATTAACAGGTCTTTCCTCCCACAGAGCCGCTGGTGGGTTCAAACTACCAATGTTTCGGCTAGCAGCTGAGCACTTAACCTTTGCACCACCAGGGCTCCTTAAATGGTGCTTTCTAGGTACCTATACAGTGTTTTAACTAATATAATTCTCACAACAATACCATGAAATAGGTAGTATTATTCTCCCCATTTTACAGTCAAAGAAACTGAGGTACAGGGAGATGAAGTAAGTAGCCCAGAATCACCTAGCAAGGAAGGGCTAGAGCGGGAATGTGAACCCAGTAGCCTGGCTTCCAGAGCTTATGTTCTTGACCATTATGGATCCTGTCTCCACACAATGTAATCGTGAAAGGGAGCCGGTGATGAGGAAGACGATGTTTCCAGGCTGGGACTTGTTGCTGTGAGGCAGAGGCAGTTGGTGTTGCTTCCTGAGAGGGTGGGGCCCTTGGGAAGGCTCCCTGGGCTGTCTGATCGTGAGTTCTCCTTGTTCCTGACTAGGGAGCGGAGGGCATTGGAAAGTGATTTTTAGGTTTTATTTTGGTTTGTTTGTTTGTTTGTTTCTGAGCTGGCCTCTGGGAAAAAGTTTTTTTTTAAATAGCACATTATCTATTCTTTCTTGGCTAATACAGAGGCAGAGGTTCTTATGCTGAGGTGATCAACAACCGGTAGGAGCATTCTTTTCATTCAAAAAAAATCGATTAGTGATTTTGACCCAACAAAGAGGAGCAACAGGATGGCCCAAGTGAGAAAGCCCACTTCTGGGAAAGCATATCTCATTTTTATAACCTTCAAAACAACCCCATGGGGTAGGTACAATTCACAAAAAAAGAAAAAAAAAATCAGTTGCCGTTGAGTTGATTCCAACCCTGTGTGTGCAGAGTAGAACTGTTCCATACGGTTTTCAAGGCTGTGAGCTTTCAGAAGCAGTCTACCAGGTCTTTCTTCCAAGGTGCCTCTGGGTGGGTTCAAACTGCCAACCTTTCAGTTAGTAGTTGGAGCTTGTTTGTACCACCCAGGGCCTCCCGGTTGACATAATTTCACATGACTTTTGCTTGGGAGAAGGTAAGATATGCATTTGTTGGTGGGAAGCGGCCTGGGTTAAGAATCAGGACACATGGAATGTAGCTCCTACTTTGCTGCTTAGAAGTGTGTGATGTTGGGCCTTGATCTTCTCATCTGTAAAATGGAAGCAGGGGTTGGAGTACAGCGTCGCTAAAGCTCCTTTCTGCTAAGATGCTATGATTCTGCTGCTGCCCTACGACCTTGCCTTTCCAATGGCTTCCTAGGCCAAGGCTGGCTGCTTAGGGCCTGCCCAGAGCCACCCCTTTCCTAGCAGGCTCAGGCCTGTGGCTTCCACCCAAAACTGTGCCCTTCTATTCCACCCCAGGGCCCTCAACAAGCATCTGTCATTGCTTCCTGCTTCTTGGCATGAAGTGGGGGTGGCGGACTGGCAACCTGTGGTGCCCAGCCAAAAGTTCGGCTGTTCCCCAATCTGGCTGAGGAGAGGGAAGGGGCAAGGCAGATGGTAAGCAGAGCTGCTTCTGTCCCCAGGCGCTGGGTGGCTGTCACCTGCCACCCTCACTCTGACTGTAGTCTTTCTCTGCTGGCAGCACCTGCCCTGCAGCCCAGCCAGTCAGCCAAATGGCCTTTACAGACGAGGAGGACTGAGGCTTGTTTTCCTTCTCCGCGGGGCTTTTAAATTTTCAGTTGGCATTTTCATTCTGTTGGATGAGAAAATTCAATCCTTTCTGCTTCTAATGCTCCCTGGCACCGGATCGGCATCAGAAAAGGCACCCTGGCTCTCCACCCTGCTCCCAGGTGTCAGAAGGCTCTGCACCAGGGTGGAGACCGCTTCCTGGAGGAGAGACTAGAAGCCCCTCCCCAAGGAGGGTGATGAGAGAAGCCACAGGCCTGGGCTCTGGACCTGGTTCTGCCTTCTCCTGCCACTCTCAAAAGTCAGATTATACAATGGAGGTGGGATGGAATCAGTGAGCTCCAGGGGTCTTCCGGGCCTCCAGTCCATTCCTCCACATCAGGGTCGGCACACCAGAGCCTGCAGGCCACATCCAGCCAGCTGCCTGTCTGTAAATAACGTTTTATTGGAATACAGCCATGCCCATGTGTGTGGCTGCTTTGGTTCTACAACGGCAGAGCTGAGTAATTACAACATAGGCCATCCGGCTGACAAAGCCTAAAATATTTACTATCTGGCCCTTTACAGAGAATGTTTGCTGACCCTTGCTCTACAGAGTGATGCACACAGTCACAGGGGTTAAAAAAAAAACAGCGCCTTTGAGGAGATTCCGACTCATAGTGACCCTATAGGACAGAGTAGAACTGCCCCCTAGGGTATCTAAAGCTCTAAATCTTTATCAAAGTAGACTGCCACATTGGCTGATGGGTTCGAACCGCCAGCCTTTCAGTTAGCAGCTGCGTGCTCACTAAATGCCTGGTGGTCTCTGTTCAGCGGAGTCTATAATAACAGAGGTCTCTTCTGGCCAGATGTGTTTCAGAATTGAGAAGTCTTTGGATTTTAGTACAGTGCATACTGCATATGTAAGCGTCTTAGATAGCTCCCCCACTGTGGGCCAGCATGCCGTAATCAAATACATTAACTTTTCTGTAGTGAAATATGTACCTATTCCTAATTTTTTTTTTTAAAAAAGATCATAAATAGCTTCCCATCAATTCAGGTCAGGCTCTAGCACCCAATGCATTCAGGTCATCTCAGATGTGGATGCCAAATGAGTTACGAAGACACTTTCAGTTTTCAGAGCGTTTGGGATTTTGGAACTGCCACTAAGTGGCTATGTCCCAATACTGACACTTCACTGGGCCCTGAGGGGCCAGGCCCACAGTTCTAGGAGGCGAGATGATTATCCTATTTTATAGATTCGGAAGCTGAGGCTTGGAGAGGGAACATGGCCAAATTACCCAGCTAGAGAGGGAGAGTCCAGACCCAAACCCAGGTGTGGCTCTCTAACTTCTAATGCTAGCCCTCCATTAAGACCCAGGTGGGATGTCCCACCACACTGCTGCCTCTCATGAGGCCTTCCCTGAGAATGCGAGTCTAAATTTACCATTGCCTTTTCACATGTTTAGTTTTTTTTTGCTTCAACTCCAGCACTTAATTATATGCTACACGGTGTTGCTATGCCTCCGTGGTCTCCCCACCTCTTTGAGGACAGGGCCTCTGAATTTCATTTTTTCTCATCTTCCTCACAGTGCTTAGCACTGGGCTGAGTGCTCAGTGTATAGGTGATTGAAGAAAGTAACTGCCCCGGGCTGTACCTCCACCACCTGAACATGGAAGAAGGAAAGGGGCATTGCTGGTGTGTTCCCTGGAGCCGCATCGACGTGGGAACATCCCCTACTGGCCTCCCATGAAGCCTCGACACGCCTTAATCAAAATGGCCAATTTGGAGGCTCGTAAATGAGGAATTGAAGCATGTGTGTGCTGTATTCCACTAACTGGAACATGCTACAGGAAGACTGTAGGTCTGTGCATAGATCCTTTAATGGCCAAGGGCAACCAGTGATCAGAGGTGACCGGCCCTCTGCAGTTGGTGTTAGCAAGGAGGACAAAGACAGGCTGCATTCAGGACAAGTGTTTGGGTGAATCTCCTGCCCTAGTGCTCCCGTGGGGCTTGGATAATGCTGATGAATATGTGCATTTTCAAATGATTAAGAGTCAGTCTGATAATCCATCAAATATGAAGATGCCTTTGGGAGCAACTAACCCTTTCTCTGCTTCGGTGAAGTCTAACCCTTTATGAGGAGCGGGCCTGGGCAACGTCACCACAATCTCTACCATCATTATCAGCTGTCATCATTGCCACAGGGAATTACCAAAGTGCCCAATTACCTATGGTGGTTGGGTAAAGCTCTGTATAGGATAAGACTTGAGTCCTCATCACCGCCTCTCATGGTCTTATGGTCCGGCCCATGCCAACCTGCCGACAAAGAGACTGTGGGGTTGGTAGGGGTGGACAGAGCATGGCCCCTGGAGTCCAGTAAACTGGGTATGAATCCTGACTCTGCCACTTGGTAGCTGTCTGCCTGGCCTTAGGCAAATTGCTTACCTTCTCTGAGTCTCAGATGTTCGTCTGTAAAAGACTTTGTTAACAGTATCTCTTTCTCAGAGCTGTTGTGAGATTTAACGAGATAGCCACTATTAAATATTTGTATAAACAAGTCTTAGCTCCCTTTTCTTCCTCCGTACTTGGTAATCTCCTAAGGTGATCAATAACCTAGACCAGTGAGGGCATAGATGGGGCATGCATGCTCCCACTCTCCCTTTCAATGCATGAGGCAGGCGTCAATAATCAGTCACAATCACTGTACTGGTTTCTATTCTACTAAACCTAAATGAGGCCCCAGAATCTCCAACACAGTGTCCAGGCTGCACAACCTACTAGTCTGATAAAACCCATTATCCATTCCTGGCTTAGACCACTATTATGGATTGAATTTTGTCCTCCAAAAATATGTGTCAACTTGGCTAGGCCATGATTCCCAGTACTGCATGGTTGTGCTCCATTTTGTGATCTAATGTGTTGTAAATCCTAACCTCCATGATTTTAATGAGGGAGGATTAGAGGCAGTTATGTTAATGAGGCAGGACAAAATCTACAGGATCAGGTTGTAACTTGAGTCAATCTCTTTTGAGATATAAAAGAGAGAAATGAGCAAAGAGGAACCTCATTACCACCAAGCAAGAAGAGCCAGGAGCAGAGTATATCCTATGGACCTGGGGTCCCTGCACAGAAAAGCTCTTAGACTGGTGGAAGATTGATGACAAGTACCTCCCCTCAGAAATGACAGACAGAAAAAGCTTCCCCTGGACTGGCACCCTGAATTCAGACTTCTAGCCTCCTAAACTGTGAGAAAATAAATTTCTGTGTGGTAAAGCCATCCGCTTGTGGTATTTCTGTTGTAGCAGCACCAGATAACTAAGACAACCACTGTCTATACCACTCATTTGGATCATCCCTTGATAGCAGGGAGTACCAGTCTGAGCCTAGGCTATGGTCACATTGTTGTTGTTGTTTTAGCTGCCATCAAGATGGCCACTGACTCAGGGCAACCCCACGTGTTATATAGTAGAATTGCTCCACAGGGTTTTTTTGGCTGTAATCTTTATCTCTTTTGAGAGCTCCTTTTCTCCTAGTTCCACCCTCCTGAGATCTAAATGAAAGGCTGGGTCAATTTTCCATTAACTAATGAATTGAATCAATAACTGTTTATTGAGTTCCAACTGTTCATTTGTCCATGGGTGTAGCCACTTGACAAGATGTTCACTGAGCACTGGCGGTCTGTCTGATGTGGTGCCAGGAGCTAAACTGATGAGGAAACAGAAGGCTCTAAGCAAGATCCCTGCCCTCTGGGTTTCAACAGTCTAAAAGACAGAGCAAGCAGAAACCAGCAGTCACTGAGCTCTGCTGACCCACTGTCTCCACCCTAATCAGTTGCCCCACATTCAGGTTCTGAAGAGCAGCCCGCCTGCCATGTTGCCTTGCTCTTTGCCTGTTTACTAATTGGTCTAACATCACTGCCTGCAGTGGCCATGGAATCAATTTTTTTTTTTTTTTTACAGAGGCAACCAGACACTGTCCCCTCACCTCTCCTCACTCTGCCCCTTTCCCTTTTTTCAGTGGCCTCATCTCCAGTTCCCTCTGCTTCTTCCTCTATTTGAGTCATCAGATCACTGAATTAGAAGAGATCTGGGGGTACCGCTGGTTCTATCTTGCATCCAGAACAGAACCCCATCTAGAGCCTCCCCAGAGCTGGTCCCTTGACTCTGGCCCACACCTCTGGTGATGCCTGCTGTCTCTGTTTCATGGGCCTCCTGTCCCTGCTCCACTGAGCTACATTTATATGTTGAGCTCAACTTGACCCATTTTGCCCAGCCTGCAGAAGTTAGGGCTCAGGATAAGCCTGATTCATCTTTTGAGCTGCAGCCTTTCAGATTTTGGAATTATAGCTATTATGTTCCTTTCCAGGATTTTCTTCTTGAGGCTAAATATTTCCAGCTTCTCAACATTTCCAAATTCAAATATGACCTCTCACAATTCTAAAGAGCTTTCTCTGGACAGACTCTAGTTTTCCTATGTCCTTATTGCTAACTGTCATCAAGTCAGCCTCCATCTCATGGCGACCCCAAGCACAACAAAACAAAATGCTGTCTGATCCTGTGCCACCCCTATGATCAGTTGTGAATCAGACAATCGTGATCCATAAGGTTTTCATTGGCTGATTTTTGGAGTTAGATCGCCAGGCCTTTTTCCTGGTCCATCTTACTCTGGAAGCTCTGTTGATAGCAACAAGCAAGCCTCCACTGACAGATGGGTGGTGGCTGAGCAGGGAGGTGTTTTGGCCAGGAATCAAACCTGGGTCTTCCACGTGGAAGGTGAGAATTCTACCACTGAGCCATCACTACCCCCACCAGTTTTCCTATGTTGTTAGGTGCCGTTGAGTCACTTCCGACTCATAGTGACCCCATGTACAACAGAGCAAAACACTGCCCGGTCCTGTGCCATCCTAACAATCGTCGCCAGGTTTGAGCCCATTGTTGCAGCCACTGTGTGTCTTCCCCTTTTTCGCTAACCCTCTACTTTACAGAGCATGATGTCCTTCTCCAGGGACTGGTCCCTCCTGATAACATATCCAAAGTACTTGAGACAAAGTCTCACCATCCTTGCTTCTACAGAGCATTCTGGCTGTACTTCTCCCAAGGTAGATTTGTTCATTCTCCTGGCAGCCCATGGTATACTCAATATTCTTTGCCAACGTCATAATTCAAAGGCATCAATTCTTCTTCCATCTTCCTTATTCATTGTCCAGCTTTCACATGCATATGAGGTGATTGAAAATACCATGACTTGGGTCAGGCATACCTTAGTCCTCAAAATGATACTTTTTAACACTTTAAAGAGGTCTTTTGCAGCAGATTTGCCCAATGCAATACATCATCTGATTTCTTGACTGCTACCTCCATGGGCATTGATCTTGGATCCAAGTAAAGTAAAATCCTTAACAACTTCAGTATTTTTTCCATTTACCATGATGTTGCTTATTGGTCCAGTTGTGACAATTTTTGTTTTCTTTATAGACCTCTCATAATGTGTTCTATCCCCCAAACTGACTACTACAAAGGGATCTGCCCAGAGATTAAGGTCGGCTGGACTATTGCCTTATGTTAAGTGACCACTATACCCCTACTTGTGCACCCTAAGCTTGCAGTACCTTCTATTTGCATACTGTTGGCTCATATTGAACTAAATTACCTACTAAAACTACCAAGTTTTCTTGAATGGATAAAACAGGATAGAGTCAGATGTAGGGGTTAAAATAAATCCTAAGAATTATTTATTAGTCCAATCCACTTATTTTATTGGAAAGGAAACTGAGGTTCAGTGAGGTCAAGAGACTGTGCAAAGCCTCCCAGGTTATGTAGCATGGGGGGAAATGGGAAAGTGGGAGAGTCAGGCTCCTTGCTCCTGACCCAGTGCTCGTTCTATTGCATCTTCTGAGCCTGGCTGCCTCCTCGCTGGCTGCATTTTAGAGAGGAGGCGGACTGCATCTCCTGCTTTCAAGCCAGTTTTTTTCACTCCATATTTTGTGCTATTGAATTTTTGAACCCAATGCAATTTTAACAATGACCCTGGGTTTAGCCCTTTTGGATTTTCATCTAATCCCTTTCATTTAGTCTGTTGACATAACCTCCAGCCTTGATTTTGTGATCCTTCCAGCTTCGTGCTGAGCTGATGTCTAGAACTTCCTTTAGCTCTGGGTGCTTTTCATGCTGTGCCTTTTGCCAGGGAGGCCCACTGGAAGCCTGGCTGAGAAGATATGCTGCCTGAAGCCAGAGTCAGCGTGAGCTTCCTTCTTCCCTCACCCCTCTGCTGGCTGCTGCCTTCCCCAGCCCGCTGCTCTCCTCTTCCCAGTTACCCCCTGCCCTGTCCATCTGGAACCTGCACATCCATTTCTGACTTTACTCCCAGTACGGCTTCTAGGGGGAAATACGACAAAGAGAGTTCTGTTTTGATTTTTGAAAGTGCTTTTTCTGAAAGTCTGTATGCTATGGTGAGAAAAACCACGGGGCCAGGCATTACCCAGATACTGGTTCCTATTACCTTTTGGGCTCAGATTATTTCTTTGTCCTTGGTCTCCTCATCTGTATAATGGGGAGAGATGGAAAATCACAACTATTGAGCATCTGCTCTGTGCTGTCAGCTGGGCTAGGAGCTTCATTTATATTTGCATTTCATTCAATTGTCACCACACACCTGCAGAGCAGAGGATACCCCCCTTCCAAAGAAGAGAAAACCGAGGTGAAGGAAGATATGTAATTTGCCAAGGCTTATCCAGCTAGTAAGTTGCAGAGTGTCTTCACCCCCTGCCTTCCCTTGTCAAGTTATTGTAAAAATCAAATACTTTAATGATGAATGTAAAGGTGCTTTGAAAAGGATAAAACACTCTGTAAACATAAGTGAGCATTATTAAAACACCAAGACTTCCCACTTGCTCTCTCTCCTTCTCTTTTTCTGTCACCTCCCTAAAGTATAAGCAGCTGCCTTTGGCTCAGACCTATCAAAGAAATGTCATAAAACCATATTTCAAAATGTCAAATGTCAAATGCCTGTGTACTTTAGCCCAAAGTGATTAAACCCTTTTATTTTCTTCAAGTCTCAATGCAGAACCCCAGGAGCTTCCAGAACCTGCCCTTTCTCCTCCATCCTGAACTAATGGAAACCAAGGCCGAAGGCTGAGCTTGCAGGGGAGCCCACAAGACCCTTTCAGTGCCACAACAGCTTGGCCCAGTGTTGGCCACTCTCTAGCAGTGGCCACAGAATGCAAAATAATAAACAGGTTTGAATTATTTACCCAAAGGTCAATGTCTCATGATGGCATGGTTCATAACTAGCAGAGTTCCAGGGCCGCTAGGTCTAAGACAAGTGGGTGCCAGAGGCAGGGCTACCATCCTGGTCTCTGGACCACTAACCCTGCTGTCTCCCCTCAGAATCTCCCACCTCTACACCTTGGACAGAGGGAGAGCATGAGTACAGGGTGGTGGGGTCTCAAAGGCAACCAGCATTTCAGGAAGTCCCCGGGTTATGATTGTCCAGTGTACGTACAACCCATACTTATGAACCAACCTCCATAAAGTCTATTATTAAAAAAATTTAAGGTGCATAGAATGGTTCATAGTAACAAATGGGCACTACTTTGCAATGCACATCAAAGCACTATTACTGTGTTATTACGTTAAAGATGTTTTAGTGTATCTGGAAGCGTTTCTTAATGTTTTTATGTGTAGAAAGGTACACTATATACTGTACACTAAGACAAACATTTGGCTAACTGAATTAGATATAAACCATACCTAACCGTTCCGACTTGCGTACAAAATGTACTTAAAAACAGACTTAGGAAAGGAACTTGTTTGCAATCCAGGACTGCCTGTATTGAGTATTTACTCTAAGCTAGATATCTGTGCATATATTTTCCCATTTCATCTCCCCAGCAACCTCTTTTTTCTCTATTTTTCCTGATAAAGAAATAGTTGGCAAAGGGCAAAGTCGGAACAAGAGCCCAGGTCTGCCTTATTTACCACGTGGGCTTTCTCTTAGAATTCCTCTTCCCTAGAAGCTATTTTCAAAAGCATCATCTAAGAAGTTTAGGTGATGCCAAGCACAATTTTGGGTAGCAATGTGTTCTTTCTATGGTGTTTAAGGCTGCCTGTAACCTGGTCCCATTCTAGCTTCTTCCTGACCCAGACACAGTGTTTTCCGTTATCAGAATCACCTGAGAGCTTCAAAATACAGATTCTTGAATCCCATTTCTCATTTACTGTAACAGGTCTTGGTCCTAGAACCCAGGAATCTGTATTTCAAGCCTTCCATGTGATTCTGATGGTCAGCCTGGTTTGGAAGCCACCATCTTACACAAACTTTTCCTCCAGTCCCCTCCAATCCCCTTCCAAATTGCCATCTATATTTCCATTTCTGTGGCTTTGCTCAGTGCCATAGGCTTCACTTGGATTAGCTTTTCTCTACTTCCACCCATCATTCTTTTAATTCAGCTCACACCTCATCCCCTCTGTGAGAGTCTTGATCACCACAAAACCAAAAACACCAAACCCACTGCTGTCAAGTTGATTCCAACTCATAGTGACCCCATAACACAGAATAGAACTGCCCCAGAGGGTTTCCAAGGTTGTAAGTCTTTATGGAAGCAGACATCCACATCTTTCTCCTGTGGAGCAGCTGTGGGTTCAAACTGCCGACATTTTGGTTAGCAGCCGAGTTCTTTAACCACTGTACCACCAGGGTTCCTTCTTGACTACTGCAGCTCCCAGGAATGTCCCCGTTGTCTGATTCTATTAATACCTTTGGCCCTTAACTGATAAATGTATATTAGTTAGAACGTGAGTTTAGAAGCTGTAACTAGACCAGTAAACCAGTTGCTGTCAAGTCATTGAGTTGGCTCCAACTCATGGTGACCGCGTGGGTACCAGAGTAGAATTGTACTCCACAGGGTTTTTAATGGCTGATTTTTTGGAAATAGATCCCCAGGCCTTTCTTCTAAACTACCTCTGGATAGACTTAAACCTACAACCTTTTGGTTAGCAGCTGAGCACATTCACCATCTGCAGCACCCAGGGACTCCAGAGGCTGTAACAGAGACCCAAATAACACCATTCCATCTTCCCTAACTGGGATAATTTCCAGGTGCAGAGCCACCATGTCCTGCTGAACCTCGCTATGAACTTCAGCAGCTCAGAGAGTCATCCAAGAGGCAGAAAATTTAACAGCTTTGGGCTCCAGGGTCATCTAATAAGCAAAACTAGGTGAGGAAGGCAACGGAGGGAGACTTGGATGACCCAGCTTGGTCACAAGCAGCAATATTCCCCATGAGCGTCTTCTGAGAGGACACTGCCCTAGGAGGTACAGAGAAGCTGCTCTCAGGGAATTTGGAATCCAGGTTTTCCACACATGTGAAAAGTTCCATAGCAGTCCAGGAGGGTGTGTAACACTAAATAGAAGAAATGTCACAAGGTAAACTGGCCATTATAGCAATACACGCCTCCATTTATTGCCCAACGGCAACCTGCACGCCACACTGTGATAGGTACTTATTTTATAGGCTCGATCTCATTAAATTCTCACGACAAGCTTCTGGGATTACTGAAGGTCATACAACTGGTAAGTGGTGATTAATTGCTGGAGGACTGGTGTGAAGACCATAAATTATGGAGCAGCTCAGAAGGAGAGAGCCTGTGAACGGAGCAGTCTGAGAAGGCTTTGTGCAGGAGGAGAAAGCATGGACCTTGAAGATAGGTGGGGTTTGTGAAAGGAGAGAACAAGGGAATGAGGAATGCTGGGGGCCAAGGCAAGACACGTGCAGGGAACACTGAGTAAACAAATTCCTGTGCCAAGTATGGGAACGATTAGACACAAGGGCAAACAACCAACTCGTAGAATTGAGGGGGGTAGGAAGTGGTGGAGAGGAAGGACACACCCACTAATCATTCTTAGAGAAGGGATAAAAAGTCAGGCTGACATTAATGGAAAATGTTATGTTATATATTGTATTGCCGCAATAACAACAAAAAAGGTGAGGCTAAAGTCCATAGCTCACACATGGCCCACTGCAAAAGCAAAGAGAAAATAAAATGACTGAAAAACCGTAAAAGCTTTTGTGTCAAGTGCCTTAAAAAAGGTATATATCTTTTCATCCAGGAATTTCACTCCTAGGATTTACCCTAAAAAAAATTTCAGAAACAAAGTGAAAACAATTAAATGTCTAATAACAAGAGAATTGTTGAATACATTATTGTATCTATGAGTTGGAATCAACTCGACGGCAGTGGGTTTAGATTTCGTTTTGGTTATACATGACTAAATATTACGTAGATTCTAAAAGACATGTTTTTGAAGAATTTTTAATGGTATCACAGAATATATTCTAAGTAAAGAGGCAGAATGCAGAGCTGCCGTGGAAGTCCCAAGTCTTGAATTGCAGATGCTGTTGTTGACGTTGTGTGCCATGGAGTCAAGTCCCACTCACAGCGACCCCATGGACAGGGTAGAATTCCCCCTTAGGGTTTTCTAGACTATAATCTTTATGGAAGCAGATCGCTAGGCCTTTCTACCAAAGAGCTACTGGATGGGTTCAAACCACCAACATTTTGGTTGACATCTGAGCACTTAACTGTTGTGCCACCAGGGCACCTTTTAAAATACATATACAGTACATAAAATGGTGTGTGTGTGTGTGTGTGTGTGTGTGTGTGTACACACATAGTAGCTCAGAAAAAAGGCTAGAATGAAAGACAGCAGCATATTTACTGTGATTAATATTTCAGGGCGGTATTATGGATGATTTAAGTTTTTTCTTTGGACTTTTCTATATTTTCCAAGTTTTCCTCAGTGAGCATGTACTTTTATAGTAATAAAAAAATGCTCATTTTTGATTTTCTAAAATTTAATATATCTCTATACTGTGCTATGACACATTACTATAAACATGTTACCTTGACTTTGGAAGATAATTCATTATCTCTTTCCCAGGTATGCAAACACTAATATTCCAACTAAATTATTGCTCAGTAATCGCTCCATCCACAGATTTTTCAGAGGTTCATCTACGCCTGATTCTCCTGGGTTCCCATGGAAAGCCCCCGGCCCTATGATTCCCACCAGATTGGAGCACACTGAAGCCTCCCATTAACGTTCTGTGTAGCCATGTAGATAAATCGTCTACCCCAGAGCCATAAATCCCAAATGAACGACACGTTTATTTCAGGGGACAGGTACCCAAGCCTCTTTCGAACTTGATAATTTGTGGATCTGTGGCCTTCAGAATGTCATGAGTCCTTCATCAATATCTACAGGGCCTCCCGAGGTACAGGAGGGTATTACATCTGATAGAAAAACATAACTACACTCGGGTCAATAGTTTTCACCTTTATCCTTTCTGCTTGGTTTGGTTTGGGGGTTTGTTTATTTTTTCTGCCTGCCATGGAAATAGTGGGGATATTAGCTGAGTAAGAGAGGCAGTGCATTAGATATAACTTGATCAGAATCGCAGGCTGCCTCTGCCCTCACTGCCATAGGGGCAACATGAAGGTTAATAACAGAGAGCTGGCCCCACGCACTTAGCCACAGCACAGCACCGCATCACCAAGTGACAATTAGGAACTCTTCATGAATACCAATGACGGATGATCAGACAGAGCTTCACCCAAACCAGGCGGACCTCCGCATTAGCTCAGCTCTTCATTCATCACGGAGCTGACAGCCCGCAGAGCTGGACGTTGAGCATGTGGCTTGGTCTTTCTGTTTTACCCGAGAAATGATCTATGATCCTAGAACCAAGTGGGAGAGGAGTAGGGAAGGGAAAGCGGAAAATGAAATAGGCTTGTCTTTGGCATGCTTGGGCAACAGCTCAAAGAGTCTATTTGAGACTTGAAAAGAAGTATCTCACTATGATCTTGCTTGTTCCTGCTTGCAATGTTCTGGCTCTCAGGCCAGGGAAAGGATGGCCTTACCTTACATCGTTCTCCTTTTGGAGGAGGCATGACCAGTTGGAACAAGCGCGTAGCCAGCTGCGTGATTTTGGACAAGTCACTCCGGGCCTATGTTTCTTCATCCATAGAATGAAGGGTTAGATAAGATCAGTGGTTTTCAAACTGGGTTCCTCAAGACCTTGAGGTTCCAATGAGGTGCCTCAGAGCCTGCAGGGGCAGTGAAGTGGGGAGGTTAGCAGAAGGCCAGGCACACCTGCTCCACGTGAGCCTATTGATTTCATCTGTAGACTGATTAAACATGTACAGAGCATGGGCATACATACTAATCTTTCTTGATCCTCACAACTTTGTGAGGTAGGCAGGACAGATATTACCACCTATGCCAGTAACTATTACTGCGTAACAAATCGCTGTAAAACTCAATGGTGTAAAGCCACCATGGTACATGTTCATGGATTCACTGGGTCAGGAACTCAGCTGGGCACAGCAGGAAATGCTTATCTCTGCTCCACAAGGTCTGGGAGCTAAGCTGAGACTACTTTTTGGTCAGGCTCTAAAATCTCCTTGGGTTATCTTTTGCTAGCTCCTTTCTTAGCTTCTGGCTGGCTGGAAGCAGAAGATCCAGGTAAAGATTCCAAGGCCCTAGACGATGGAGGAGCCACTGGATGGAAGGAGTGAGTCCTACTTACCACGTGCAAGACTGTTGAACACTTGAACTAAAGTGAGTGGGAAATAAGCCTTTTATTGTGTTAAGCTACTGAGATTTGGGTTGTTGGTTACAGCAGTTGGCCCACCTTGACATTGATCAATGAAATATGGCATGTTTCTGTGTAGACCCAGTGACAGATAGCAGTAGGACATCCATGCAGCAAAAAAATTAAGCTCGATGACCAAAGATGAGATGAGCAGGTAAGTGGTCACAGTCCAGCCTGGCAGCCAGCATCTTCCAGGTGATATTATAGCCATAGCTAGACATTGGCTGAGCGGAACAAAAGGGAGTCTTGGGACCCAGAGACTGGGTCTCCTGCAGGACCCCAGCCCTGGAGAGCACTGATTGCACAGTGAGAGCAAGACAGAGTTTATATTTCAAAAGAAACAAGATTATAAGACATAAACCTGGTGCCTAGGATTATAGAATAAGGTGGAGTCTGGGATGCAGGACAATAAGACAAGTACTCTTCCTTGGCCCAGGGATCATGTCAGAGGACAGAGCCATAGCCACAGCATGGCTGACTCAATGCGATCTTTGGGGTACTGCTCAGGCAGGGGTTGGGTAGAGTTGTACTTAAAGGAAAATACAAAGTGGTTTTAGCAACCACAGTCAGAGGACCCCGGGGGCAGGGAGCAAAGCTAATCAGTGCAGTGGGAGATTAGGAAACCAGAGCTCAGGAAGTGAGGTAAGAGTTAGGAGGCAACCTGTGTTCAGGTGGTAAGAGATGACAGAAATTAGAGTTTAGAGGAGTAATCAGAGGAAAACAGCCAGAATTGAATTTGCTGATCAGCCAACTGCCTTCTAATACCAGGTCAGGTAGACTTCAAGGATGGCAACCAGGAGGGGGCCACTGACAAGGCCAGGCAATACCTGATATCCATCCATGAGGAAGGCATCCTCCTTTCTCTCTTGCAGCACTGTGAATGAATCATATAAATGAGTTGGTAAGGTCTGGCTTCCCCTAACATCACTACAATACACATGTTCTTACACAGAGAATCAACACTCATCTCATTCAGCAAGTAGGAGCCAGAATTTTCACATTAGCTGTGGCGCTGGACAATTGCCTGTTACTTGGATCCCATAAAAGAGTTTTTATGGGCAATGAGCTGCAAGGTTGTTAACATTTATATTCTGCCCCCATGCCTAGGAGTTTGGCTTGTTGTATGTGAAGGATAAGAATTCTGCAGGTTGATCATTGTGGGAATACTGTGTTTCATTGAGGCAAGTAGTTAGCAACTCTTGGAATAACTGAGCTCTCATCTACAGACCAAGGGAATTCAAATTGATCAGGGATGGTACAGACAACTGAAATGGTGCGTGGAGTTGAACGAATGGTTAGGTCAGTCCAGGATTCTGTTTCTGGCGTGCAGTGACCAAGAAGCGGTGTTCGTTACTTCTACCCTCATCGCTGGCTAGAAGTCTTCCTGTGTGACCAGGAAAAAATGACAGGGTTTGGCACACAAGTAGCATTGTCTCTGCTATACAGTGGGGCAACTGCCTTCTAAGAGCTCTCTCTTCCCAGTCCAGCCCACCTCTCCTGCCCAGCTTGTCATTCTGTCCAAAGTCTATACAGCCCTGGACTCCTGAAGAGACATTCAGAAGCAAAGGAAGATGTGGGCTGCGGCTTGTGCCTTTCTCCCACCTAAGCAGAAGGTGGATCCCAGGGGGGAAGCCTTCTAGGGAGGACTTTAAACCCTACATGATCTTACAAATTGGGCTCTTTTTGACAAGTGACAGCCTTTATTTCTTCCAAGAAATATTCTCTTTTCCCTCCTGGGAACTTGTTCAGAGAAGAGATACTCAAGTGATAGGCACTTTGCAAATATCTAGATGGAGGGGGAAAATGGCATGAGGATTAATTTAGACAAAACAATGTCAATCACCATGGAAACAATCTTTAGAACACACTGGGGAAAAGGGATCATTGTTAACATGGTTCATATTTTGCAGAGATATCCAATCATCAAATTCAATTTTGGACCCTTCAATCACACTACCTTCAAAATGCTGGGGTTGTTATGACCATAGAGCACACGCCAGTTTTCAGGGAGCACTGCTCCTACGTATCTAATAGTCTTTAATGAAGATAATGCTCTAATTAAGACAACTTACTGTTTCCCCATGGGTTAATTTGAAATCAGTGAAAGGTCAAGCTACTATTAACACAGTGATTTTACTGAGCTATTCCTGAAGTATTTTTATTCTGACAGCAGAGGCTTATACAAATATGACAAAAATGTGTATTTGCTTGAAATGTGCACAAGGATAAAAGGAGGTCTATCTATCTCTTTTGGCATGGAAAGAAAAAGAGAAAGCATCCTTGAATCCTCAAAAGCAGTGTTTCTCAGACTTTTGTTTTTGCGCCAAGGAAGTCTACAGGGGTGGATGACTCCTGGTCAGTAATAATGATTCAATATCGCTGTTCAATAAAACTTCTGAACGTTGCTAATGAACTCTCTGTTCCAGGTAGTTCTAGAGAAATGTCAGAAGAAGAGTAGTGGCTTCTGCAAGCGAAGCCTCAGAAGTGGAAGGTCAGCACAGTACTGGTGCTGGGCCTCAAACCTGCAGGCACAGAAATGCGATATCCACCCACTGCTATGGGCCTACTATTCTCACAAGGTTCTCTCCCTGCCCATTCCCCAGACTGCCGGTCCTCCCGGGGAAAAGCAGATGTCTTCTTCATCAAAGCTTAAAAGCTAGGCCAAAGTCCTGGCCTGTAGCCCCAGGGACCAGCTGGATCGCAAGCCATGAACCAGGCACCCCAAGGACTTTTGGAAGGTCTATTTGTGCTTTCTACTATGCTTTCCTTGCCCTGTTCATACTTTCCATTACACGGCATGTGTGGGCTCAGGGAGAAAAGAGCCAATTTGCTTGCCTGAAATAGAAACCAAGTCTTGATAAAATTATGAGGCTTGTTTCTTCTGTGCTTTTATTCCTTCCTACAAATATTTTTGTGCACGCACTATGGTATTCTCTCTGGCGCCTCCATTGTTCCTTTTGTGGACCCCTTTTCCCACTCTGTGACTTTGCTTCTTCCTGCTTTGGGTATCAGATACCCTCCTGCCCTTCACCTCTTCGTGACCTCAAAACCTGCTCTCAGGAAAGTTTGGCTGTCCATTGTTTGCACCTTAGTGCAAGTGTAATTTGCTGTGTTGCTTTTCCTAGAGAAACTGCCATTTGACATTTGATATCTCATTGTGGTATCAAATGATTCCCTGTTCAAAGAATTTTAGACATTAGTTTGCAAGCAGAGGAGATATTTTTGAAATAAGAGATCTTCTCTGAAACCTCAGGGTCACAGCATTCGGTGACCACCTACCTGAAACATCCATCAGGTTGGTCCCTTCCTTGGTTTATCCTTGGGAACTGAACTTGCATACAAAGTCTTCTCGGGAAGCACAGCTGCCTCACAAAACCTGGAAGGGCAGGTATTGCTCCTCACGTGATCAAATTAGAGAATGAATTGCCTAGTCTCAGAAATAAATGCTAACATTGCGCTTGGGATAAACTCCCAAATCATTTCATGGCATACAAGACCCTGCATGATCTGCCCTTCTCTTTAGACTCTGTCTACACCAACTGGAGGAAAGCCACATTGGAATTTTATCAGATCTTTACTGGAAACCCTGGTGGCGTAGTGGCTAAGTGCTACGGCTGCTAACCAAGAGGTCAGCAGTTCAAATCCGCCGGGCTCTCCTTGAAAACTCTGTGGGGGCAGTTCTACTCTGTCCTGTAGGGTCACTATGAGTTGATTTGACAGCAGTAGGTTTGGTTTTGGTTTTTTGATCAAACTGCTATCTCAGGATGCTTCTACTTAGAATGTTCTATTCTTTCACTCCCTTTACCATACTAACTCCTACCCCTGCTTCAGGTGTCATCTTAAATGTTACTTCTTCTGGAAGCCTTCTCTGACTCCCAGGGACCTGACCTCATAGCAAACAACAGTCTTTCACAGCTCGTATCATGACTGTGTTGTTTCATGGAAATATACATGGACTTTAGGTTTTATAGCTGTCTTGTCTATTATGTAGCAAACATCTAGCAGAGTACCGAGCTCAAAGATGCTCAGAAAATATCTGTGGAATGCATACACGACCAATTTTAAGTACTGTCTTGCTAAGTCAAAACTTCATCAAGAACTCCCTTATTATTTGGCAATAAAAACTGATTAGTTCTGCCCTGCAGAAAGGTTGCCTACTGTTGAGGTCATCTCTCCTCAGACAGAATGTATATTTGGGTTCTGCCCTCATTGTCTCATGCCTAGACTTCCCGCCCATCAATCCAACCTGTGAGATTCTACTGGATTAATCTTCCTCTAATACCCTGGTTTAGTGGGGTTTTTTTTTAATACCCTGGTGGAAACCCTGGTGGTGTAGTGGTTAAGTGCTATGCCGCTAACCAAAAGGCCAGCAGTTCAAATCTACCAGGTGCTCATTAGAAACTCTGTGGGGCAGTTCTACTCTGTCCTAGAGGGTTGCTATGAGTTGGAATTGACTCAATGGCAATGGGTTTGGTTTGTTTTTTTTTAATACCCTGGTGGTATAATGGTTAAGCACTTGGCTGCTAACTGAAAAGTCGTTGGTTCAAACCCACCAGTGGCTCCATGGGAGAAAGATGTGGCAGTCTGCTTCCATAAGGATTTACAGCCTTGGAAATACTGTGGGGCAATTCTACTCTGTTGCTATGAATCGGAATCCGACTAGATGGCATTAGGTTTGGAATACCGGTTTGACCAGGTCACACTTCTGCTTAAAGCTTCTGATAGATTGGAGTTAACTACAGAATAAAGTTCAGACTCCACTTGTCCTTCAAGTCCTTCTGTAATCTGAGCCTGACCTATATATCTGTATCTACTTACATTCCAATGTGAATTGTTTGTTCAACCAAACTTCTTTACTCACTGACTCTAGACTTTTGAATACATTAGTTACTCTGTCTGGAAAGTTTCCCCATTACCATCTTCTGCTTATCCAACTTCTACCCATCTTCAGAGTCTAGCTCATAACCCACTTTCTCTGTACAATAGTCCTTGGCCACTTGCGTTAGGTCTCTTTCAGTTAAAAGTGATGAGGATTATCTCAAATTGGCTTAAGTAAAAAAAGAATTTCTTGACTCATAATTGATACGTCTCAGGATTTAGGGAGGAAATCATCAGTAAGTTTTCTTTCTCTCTTTTATTTCTGATGTCCTGTTAATTTCTTTTTGAGTCAGCTTTACCAGGAAGTAGGTGTCAATAAGGTTCATGCGGTAACCCTGAAAATGCAAGGATTACATCCTATCAGCTTAGCAACCTCAGGAAAAACTAACTTGTCTTTTTTAAAAGTTCCAGTGGGAGTCCCAGAGGAGGGTCTCGTTGGCCCAGCTTGGGTCACATGCCCATCCTGAACTCATTGCTATCACTAGGAAACATGGCTCTCTGATTGACTTAGTCTGAGTCATGTGTTCACTTCCGGAACCCATGGTGGGATCAGCCTCACAGAACTGTATGAACTGATAGAAGGGATTAAGTGACCCCCAAAGGAATACTGAGATACTATTACTAGAAGAAGAAGGAATGGGTGCCATGCAGGCAGAAACAACATATACCCATGTACCACTCCAAATGTAAGTGGTTGCTCTTGGCCCTGACTTTCTGTTGCTCTTTTTTTTTTTTTTTTAATTTTATTTATTTTGTTGTTGTTGAGAATATACACAGCAAAGCCCACACCAATTCAAAAGTTTCTACGTATACCATTTAGTGACATTGGTTACATTCTTCCAGTTGTGCAACCATTCTCACTCTCCTTGTCTGAGTTGTTCCTCCCCCATTAATGTAAATTCACTGCCCCTAAGGTTTCTATCTAATCTTTACAGTTACTATTATCAATATGACCCCATATAGGTAGTTCTTAAAAGAAACAGAGGAGGAGAAAAATATAGAGCAAAAAAAAAAATCGAATTCACAGAAAAAAGACCAGACTTACTGGTCTGACAGAGACTCGAGGAATCCCTAAGACTATGGCCTTAAGACACCCTTTTGACCTGGAACTGAAGCCATTCCTGGAGACCACCTTCTAGCCAAACAATAGACAAGCCCGTAAAATAGTAACACTCGAGAAGAATGTGCTCTTTAGAACAATCAATTATACAAGATCGAAAGGGCAATATTTGTCCAAAACCAAAGATGAGAAAGCAAGAAGGAGCAGAAATTAGGACCAAAGGAAATAGGGAACACAGGGTGGAAATGGGGAGAGTGCTGACACACTGTGGGGAATGAAACCAAGGCCATGAAACACTTTATGTACAAGCTATGGAATGGGAATCTAATTTGCTCTGTGAACTTTCATCTAATTCACAATTAAAAAAAAAAAAAAGAACATAATACTCAACGGAGACATGTTTCATTAGTTAAGTTAAACTATCATTTGGTTTTAAAGAACTTCAGAGGATATTTTTGGCTTAAGATTTAAAGATTCTCAGGGCAGTAGTTTCAGGGGTTCATCTAATTTTCACAGCTCCAGGAAGTCTGAAGTCCATAAAAACTTGAAATTCTGTTCTGCATTTTTCCACTTTTGATCAGGATTCTTCTGTAGAATCTTTGGTCAAAATGTTCGGTATTGGTAGCTGGGCACCATTCAGTTCTTCTGGGTCTCATGACAAAAGAGACAGTTGTTCATGGAGGCAATTAGCCACACATTCATTCATCCCTCTATTCCTGGCTCTCCTTCTTCTGCTGCTGCTCCAGGCAAATAGAGAACAATTGTCGTGCATTGGCTGGCCACTTGAAAGCTTTTAAGACCCCAGGCACTACACAACGAACCAGGAGGTAGTTCTGCTGCTCTTTTTGTCTATACTATTCTTTTATCACTTGCCATTAGTGGTCTATTTTCCCATGGTCATTAGATGGCTGCCATAGCTCCAAACACCACATCTTTACGCACTATTCCAAGCAGAAGGAAGAAGGGTACTGGTGGAAAGGAGATTTTCCCAAAGAAAGTGGCCCTAGAAGTCAGCCAAAAAACTTGAATAACCCAGAGAAGAAGCAGGTAAGAATAAATATATGGCAAATGGAATGGAATAGCTGTGACTGGGTCAGTTCAAACAAGATTCATTCCTGGGACTGGGCACATTGCTGAACAAAATCAGGGTTCCGTTAGCAAAGAAGGGGGCGTGGGGATTCTTGCTGTTGGCTAGGTAACCAAGAGTAACTGCCCTGTATGATTTTTCACCAACTCATTTGCTAGTGGTTGAAAACTTACTACATGCTAGGCACTGTACACTTATGATTTTCGTCTAGTCTCTAAAGCTTTTTTTACAGTAGGAATTATAACTTATACTTTGCATTCTTCACAATGCCTTATATTTAGTAGCCATCCAATAAGTATTTGCTGATTTTTTTTTTGAAACTTGCTGGTGAGACTGAGAGAAGGGTGTCAAATTCAGAGTTGCCCTGGGGTCTTGTGGCTCAAAGGCCTCATTTTTGCCCTCACTGCTAAGGGAAAAGGAAGACCAAAGTATGTGCGTTAGGAATGGCCACCTGAATCAGGGAGAGGCAAATATAACTCAAATGTATGTTCTTAGCTGGAAGCTATCTCTTGGCCAGCTTGTAAATTATTTGACTCTTTTTTATGTATGGCCTATCTAAAGGGTTCTTATATATATAAAATGAATTTCAACAGGCAATGAATGTAATTCAGCTAACTGGTCTCCTTTTTATGTGGCCCTTCTTCACTTTCGATTTAATACAGAATTCCTCCCCCACTGAATCTGAATTCACATTGTTAAGACTTCAGA
This sequence comes from Loxodonta africana, assembly GCF_030014295.1. NCBI lineage: Eukaryota > Metazoa > Chordata > Mammalia > Proboscidea > Elephantidae > Loxodonta > Loxodonta africana. Next base: position 46,694,738 of record NC_087354.1, on the reverse strand, counting down.
AATATAGTATTATATTCAGAAAAAAAAAAAAAATTCGACCTTCTTGCTGTCAAACACACACTGCTCTGATACGGGCACATTAAGTATCAGAATGTCGATTTTATTTTGACAGGACTCCTATAGAAGAAATTGTCAACTCTTATGCTTAATCTGGATGGAGAAGAGGATGTTTGAATTTTTTTTCTCTCTCTATTTTCATGGAAACACATACTTTCTTACAGGATTGGATCAAAGCAGTATGTTTGTAAAGCACTCTAAGCTTATGGTAGGGAAAGGCTCCCCTGCTGTTCAAGACCTACTATTAAAAAAAAAAAAAAAATTTTTTTTTTAATTTTTATTTATTTATTTAACTGCCTCCAAATGACTCTACAGTTGTTATCTCCAATTGCTGTGATGCTGTTAACAGTCAAAGGCACTGGAATCCTTGTTCCCACCCTTCCCCTTTCTTTGGGGCATCACCATTCGAATTTGAGAGGTAGCAAGCTATGACTACAATCCATTGTGTGTGGCTCTGTAGATAATGCTAGAGCCTGCTCATCAGTAAGTTGTGAGTGTTTAAATGTTTGTCCAGCAGTGGAGGGTGGACTGAACCACTCTTGACACTCTTGTATTAGCGATCTATTACTGCATATCACAAGATCCCAAAATGAAGTAGCTTAAAATAACAGATGGGTATTGTCTTTCACAGTTTCCATGGGCAGGATACGGGAGAGGCTTGGGTGGGTGGTTCTGGCTCAGGATCTCTCATGAGGCTGCAGTCAAGATGTTGGTTTGGGGCTGCAGTCTTCTGAAGGCTTGACTGAGGCTGTACTGGGGCTTCCAAGATGGCTCAGTCCCATAGCTGTTGGAATTTCTTACCATATGGACCTCTGTTTGAATGTCCTCATGGCATGGTAGCTGGTTTCCACCACAGTGAGTGATCAAAGAGAGAGACAAAGGAAGAACCTATAATACCTCTTCTACACTAGTATCAGAAGTCACATGTTGTCACCTCTGCCATGTTCTATTTTTTAGAACTGAGTCACTAGGTTCTGCCTACATCTTAAAAAAAAAAAAAAAAAAGAAGGGGAATTAAGCTCCACCTATTGAAGGGAGGAAGGAGCCCTGGTAGTGCAGTGGTTAAAGTGATTGACTGCTAACTGAAAGGTTGGTGGTTCAAACCCACCAGCAGCTCCACAAGAGAAAGATGTGGCAGTCTGCTTGCATAGAGATTTATAGCCTTGGAAACCCTCTGGGGTCACTATGAGTCAGAATTGACTTGATGGCATTGGGTTTGGTATTGAAGGGAGGATTATCAAATAATTTGCAGTTATATTTTAAAACCTCCACAGCTCTCTTAATGTGTCCCTTTTGTGACTGGGTGTCTGCAAAAAGGAGTCCCAGGGTGGTGCAAATAGTTAATGTGCTCAGCCACTAACTGAAAGGTTGGCGGTTCTAGTCCACCCAGAGGTTCCTCAAAAGAAAGGCCTGGTGATCTGCTTCTGAAAAATCAGCCCCTGGGAACCTTATAGAGCACAGTTCTACTCCGACACCCGTGGGGTCACCACGAGTCAGAATCGATTTGATGGCAACTGGTTTTATCTGCAAAAAACAAAGTCAGGGGTCTAGTCTCCTCAGCAAGTGGGCGAATGGATTGCACCCTCGCCCAAATCTTGGGGCAATTCACATAGAATTTCAGCCTTCCACCCTAAACAAATAGGAGCTCCCAAGGACTCTAAAAGGATAGAGGGGAAGTTGGGTCTGAGATAGCCAGGTTTCCGCTTCCAGCTTTTCACGCAATACTTTCTTCTTCGACCGTCATGAATATGCAGGCCCCAGGAGGTACTTTTCCTAGGGTGTGCTCAGAGAGTAGGATGCCAATAAGAATGGGTTCTGAGCAGGAACAGGAGAGTTTGGTTGTTACTGACCTAGATTCATAGGTCAGAACAGAGGCAGCAGATGGTAAGGCCTGAGTAAGGAATTAGCTGGTTCTGTTCTGCTGCTGGTTGGCAAGGACCAGTCACAGATGGTGAGAGTGAAGCTAGGACTAGACCCAGTTTTGGGATCAAGCAAGTGCCAGAGCCTGACACTAAAATCATCTGCAGCACCACTGAGGGATGTGCACGACCCGCAGGCAGGATTCTAGGCTGGGGTCTCTAAAACAGAGATTATGGTGGTGCTGGGTCCTTTTTTTTTGGGTCCTTGGTGGCTTCTTAGCCTAAGACAGGAGGAAGGGAGAACTTGGTACCAGATGGAGAGGTTGCAAGAACAGAGTGTGACTGTCAGGCCATAGAGTGAAGCGTCGTGCCATGAAGACAGATGGTGAGAGGGATGCCCCCCGCCGTCTGCGGTGGCTTACTGCCTTTCAGTACTCTTCCTGCCCATGTGCCCTTCAGATGGGGCCTCTTCAAGAGTTTCTCCTTCCAAAGTACTTTTATTTAGAAGTCAAATGTAAGTGTTCCAACCTTTATTCCAGACTGAGAGCTCTTCATAGCTTTTCTATTTTCTCACATTTAGAAGCACCCAGGTTTCTGATACACTAATAAGAGAATCATGCCAAAAACAAAAACCAAGCCCGTTGCTATCGACTCGATTCTGACTCATAGCGACCCTATAGGACAGAGTAGAACTGCCCTGTACGGTTTTCAAGGAATGGCTGGTGGATTCGAGCTGCTGACCTTTTGGTTAGCAGCCCAGCTCTTAAGCACTGAGCCTCCAGGGCTCCAAGAGAATCACAGAACAATATGATTTATGATTTGGGGTATTTGAGAAGATGCCACATTAGAGGCAGGAATAGAATTTGCTGTCCTGTACATTCCTGCCATTAAGATACCAACGTGAGAGCAGAGGCATGGGAAACAGAAACACATATTGCCTATACACGTCATGGTCCTACTAAAGGAATTTTGTGGCTCTGCTAGTATCACCTTTAGACGCAGGCAGGGTCTATGCTTTAAAGGGTTCCACTCTGTCTGTTGCCAACCACACCCCAATGTATGGAGCAGGAATCCATGGAGCCAAAGAAATATGCCCACCTGAGCAGACTTTACCCCTCCAGACCTCACTTCAGGTACTCAGTAAGCAGAACTCTGTGCCCAAATGGCCCTGAGCCCATTTCTCAGGCCTGTGCTGGCCTTTCCTCTGGATCCTGAGATATGCACCCCTGGGCCTGAGGAGTGGCCAAGGGGTGATTGTTTATGGGGAGAAAGGCGGAATTGGAGCTTGGACATGTGGGCTGGAGTGTCCATGGAAGATGGTGAGGTACCTTGCAGTGTGGGCCTCTGACAAATGAAATGGGAAGGGTGGGCTCTTGTTCCAGCAGGAAACTCTGAGAAGCCCTGGAATTCTAAATTTAAACCTGGTCTTCCAAGTTGTTATGAAAGTACATTTTTCAAGGTAAAAGGATATGATTTTTTTATTTCACACTTTGTTAGCTTGCTTTATACCTTTTATATATTTAGACACTTGATGTGTGAACTTCCATGCGTATGTAGCCTTTTCCTGGGCCCGACACATATAAAGGTCAGTCTTGGCCTTCCATTTGATACAGAATCAAGTTGAATCAGCTTGGTCCGGTCTTCAAGTCCTTTTGTTATATGGCTCCTCTGTAATCTTACTCCCCACTGCTCTTTCACAGGAATCTTCTGTATACCAAAACTGGTCATCCCATAGCCAGGTTCAGCCCACATCCTTTCTTCTGTGCTTGGGCTCATATTATCTCCCCCACCCCCTACCCCAAGGCCTCAGCTTCTGCTCTGCACTTATATGGGTCCAACCTACTGTCTTAAGACCCAGCTCAAATCTCAGTCATTTCTCCTCCCTTTGGACTCCTCTAAAAGCTTTTGTCTGAGTCACTTATTATCACTCAAAGTGTGCAACTCTGTGTGGCTGTTTTTCTTATTCTGCACAAGGCGGCTATAAGATAAAGAGACATCAATACGCAACAGTTTTCAAACCAGGAAAGAGACCAAAAACAAAGAAGAAATCCATAAAGTGGGAAGAGAATCAGGAGAATGTAGGGCAGGTACCAAAGGAGGAGATGATCAGCATTGTTAAAAGGTGCAGAGAGGCTGATGGGAAAGATGCTCAAAAATAGAATCTCTGTCCATTAGGAAAAATGTCTTTTGTGACTGTTGAGAGAACAGTAGATTGTGTGGGCGAAAGCAACATTGTAGTGGGAAAATGAGAGATGAGAAAGTGGAGACAGCAAATATACTTTAATGTTTCTCTCAAGAAGTTTGATTTTGAGAAGAAAGGAGATAGGGTAGCTTGAGGGGGTAGAAGGTAAGGTGGTATTGTTCTGTTCAAAGGATGGGGGAGAATGAGCGTCTTTAGGGGCAAGAAGAAGCTAGGTTAGAAGGAGAAAGTGATAATGGGGAAAGAAGGAATAGTTAATTAAACAAAATCTGGGAACGGCTGGAATCCAGTGCACAAGTGGAGGAGTTAGCCTTCATGATGAGAAAGGCTACGTCTTGCTATATGGTTACAGGAATGAGGGAGGGAAGATGAAGGCAACCTACAGGATAGGTATAATAATAAGAGACTGGATTTAAGCAAGAAGCAATTGGCTGTCATTATAGAAGAAGGGCCAGCAGAGCCCACGTTTTCTGGGGTGGGTCCAGATTTCATATATTTAAATATCATATTTACCATTCATTCCTTTTACCTTTATTCAATGCCCTACGTGTGCCAGACACTACTAGCCACCACAATCTACGGAGATAGAACTTTTCAAGTAATTTTGTAATTTGTTATGTTGTTGATTCAAGTGAGATTTACTTTTTATCCTTCTGGAAGGCTTAATCTGCAGAAATAAATGTACGAATCAGAAAAGAGTCCTTTGTCAGACCAGATGTCCCAAGTTGGGGTTTGGGAAACATGGCATCTTAACAATGGCCCCTTGTTTGAGGTGGAGAGCAGGCAGAGAGGTGGGGGGAAGGGGGGTCTGCATTAAACGGAGATTTAATTTAACGATATATTCTGGGAACCCCAGGCAGATGCGCCTTAAATCGAGAGAACCCCTTGCGTCATTTCAGGCCACGGTGTAACCAAAGGTAACAACGCCTCAGCCTATACCACCAGTGTGAAGACCGGCCTCTCTCCCAAACCAGGTGTATCTACGGCGGCTGAGCAGGACCAGAAACAGGCCAAGCCACGTTACCCAAGTTACCTTCCCGCGAAAGTCTACTTTCTGGGGCTACTACCTTTACCCTAGGTTTTTTGATAAGGGGCGGGGGGAGTGGGGAAGCAGTGGGCGGGGCGACTCGCCTTTCCTTTTTTCAATTGGCCATAGTGGTCGCTGAGTCCCGCCTCTGGCACCGCCTCCGACAGGCTGTCAGGGCCGTCACTCGAGGAGCCGCCGCTACCGCCCCCGGCCGTGGCCACGCCCCTCGCGGTGGCTGGGATCTCGCGGGAAGAGCGGCGCGCGCGGCTGTGGCTCGATCTCCTGGCTGCGCGCGGAGCGGGCGGGCTCGCCTCACACAAGCGCTTCTTCGCCGAGAGCTTGGAGCTGCGGCTGCCGCAGGCCTGGGCCGTCCCCTCTCTGCCGCCTCCTCGTCTTCTTCAGGGCTCCCCGGACCGCTCGCCCTCCGACGCTGCCCAGGTGAGGGAGCCCGGAGCGCCTCTCGGCTGAGGAGCGGCGTGGAGCGGGGACACCGGGCAGCCGGGGCAGGCGGGCTCCTGACGGGGGCGTCCCCGGGGGCGGCTCCGGGGGCGGCTGGGCTCTCCTGGTGGGCGCGAGGCTTGGTGGAGCTGGGGAGTGCGAGGGGCGAGGAGGCGGTCTGGCGGGGTCTGGGGGCGGGCGCCGGCGGGCGGCGTACAGGGTGCCGGGGCTCCTTGGGGCGAGCCGACGGTTTCTCGGGGTCCTGGGGATCTTCCGGCTGGGGGGTGGGGTGGGTGGCGGTTCGAGAGTCCTCGGGCTTCAGGCTCGGGGGAGGTTTACCAGCGCCCTGAGGTCCTCGAGGTGGTGTCGCGGGGTTCCGGGACTGGGGTCTGGGGTCTCGGGGCCCTTTGGGGGCAGAGGGCGCAGTTCAGCCAGATCCCGGGTCTCGGAGGGGGCAGATCGTTGGGATCTCGGGGATCCTTTGAGCGGGATGAGCGTGTTTCGCTTTCCTGGGATAAAGAAGCAACAGCTTCTCGGGGTTCCGGAAAGAGGGGTCTGTTCATCGGGGTCTCCGGGCGAGAGAGCCAGGTGTCTGCGTTCAGCCGGGGCCGGGGCCGCCGGGGCCGGTGTGCTGGGGGGCGGAAGGGTGCACGGCGGAGAGCTGCGTCTGTATGGGGGTTCTGCCTCGCCCAGCGGGGGGCGGGAACTTGGCAGGTCCCCAGTCTTCGGGAGCGGCTGGGCGAGTTCCCGGGGGGGTGGTCGTGGGGAGAGGGCGCGGCTCCGCGGGCGCCGGGTCTGCGGGGCCGGGAGGGGGCTTGGTGGCACCTTGTGCCGACTCAGGGGACACTCTGCAGCTGGTGGGGAACCTGCAACCTTGCTGGTCATATCCCTCAAGGGATTTACTCATTGCTTAGAGGGCTGATCCGTGTCGTTGCCCGGTTGGAGGAATAGTGGGTTCGGTCTGCAGTTTTCTTTTCTCTGCCCCGGGATCCCCGTGGGGGCGTGATCTCGCTGGAGCTCCGGGAGCTAGAAAGTGGCCACATCAGAGGCAGGCGAGGCTAGCCTGTAGGTCCGTCGGGAGATGGGTGTCTGTAGGGTGAGCGTGGACCCAGATCCTGAGCGTCTCGCAGCCGCGGAGGGTGGGGAAGGCTGTGCGGTTTGGCGTCCCTTCCTAGGTGGTCGGCCTTGCTGACCTGCCCTGAAGCCCTGCTTGAGTGTGAGGCAGAGTCCAGTAGTGCTGCAAAGTGTGTCCCTGGCTTCTCTCTGTCCTTTGAAAAACATTTGTGGAGAGGGGTAACTTCCAGTTCAGTCTCCCAGTAACGTCTTTGAATTTGAAGTTCCAAAGCTAGAGCTCTGCAGAAGTGTAGTTTGAAACCCAGAAGGGTGGCTAATTGAGCTCTTTCAGAGAATCCTGCCTAGCACCTTCATTGTGAAGGTGTAGTTAGTCTTGGATCCTACACAAAGTTCTTGATAACTAACGCGGACTTTTGTGGAATTCAAATAAAATGGCCTGTGCGTGTGTGTATGTGGTTAAAAAAAAAATGTGTAAGTCAGAAAGTCTCTGCGGGTGCCTGACAATTCTAGCTCAATACTCTTATCACAGAAGCCTGTAAATGAAGTCTAATATGGCAGGCAGTGGGGCCGGTATTCGTCGCAATTCTGTAAATCTGCAATTTTGGATAAACAAACAAATTTCAGTATGCCAAAGCAAAGGATTTTGCCTGCTTTGGTCTTTTTCTCTCTGAGCCCTGGTGGCGCTTTGGTTAAGGGATCTGCTGCTAACCTCAGCAACTGAAATCCAACTGTTCCTTGGAAGTTCTGTGGGGCAGCTGTACTCTATCCTATAGGGTCGCAATGAGTCGGAATCGACTGGAAGTCAATGGATTTAGGCTTTTGTGTTTGTTTGTTTGTTTTTTGGTTTAGTCTTTTTCTTACTGGCAGTTTTTTTTTTTTTTAAGATGACATTTCTTTTTAACTTAGAACCAGAAATATTACAGAGAATTAACTTAACCCTTGAATTTTACAATATTTTATTTTTAAAGGGACTCCTACATAGCAATATTGAACTTTTCGAGGAGCTTAAATTCAACACTCTCTCACGGGGTGGGGGGGGGGGTGGGGGGACACTTATCAGACAAATCAAAATGGCTGATCAGCTATTATAGTTATCAGAATTGATCAGTTGAACAGATATTTGGTTGCAACTACAGCCCAGAAAACCTAAGCAGACCTTTTTTTTTTCCTTTCTTGCTACTTTTAAGAGAAAGACAAGTGATAAATTAAGCAGGTTTTAGTAACTTTTTTTTATAAAGCAGCTTTCATAATTTCTAAGTAAGCCTAGATTGATCAGTGAGTGATAATTATCTGCTAGGTGTCACAGCACTGGTGATACAGTGATTTCAGTCCTCATGTAACCTACATCAGGAGGGGAGAAAGACAACAGGTAAAATAAACATGTAAAATCATTGTGATATTGCTGAGGGTGGGTTCTTGGGGCTCAGTTCACTTTTTTTTTTTAATAATTCCTGGATGATAGAATAATTGTCTGCCATGATAACAAGAAACCAAGCAAGATGATGAGCTACCTTGTTAATTACTAAAGAAAAATTATGATCAGTAGAGTTTGGGTGTTAAATGTATATTGCCCTTTTGAGGATTATTATTTTATGTATGTATGTTTGTGTATTCCTAAGGAGACACATCAGACTTACCAGTGTTTGGGGGCCCTTCAGGAGCGAGTTGCTGAGGCATGAAAGAGAGCTTCTACTTTACTCCTATACTTTTGTATTAGTTCAGTCTATTTCAATGAGCAGACATTACTTTTTAAAAAGTGTAAATTAGAGAAGTCCAGAAATTAAAACATTTTGTTCATTATGCAAGTTTGTGAAATACACAGTATTTACAAGGTTTTTGTCAATGTTGCCACTTCTGTTTTGTGTGTACTAGTGAGAGAAAGGAGACCTCGTGGTGCAGTGGTTAAGAGCTCCGCTGCTAACCAGAAAGGTGGCAGTTCAAATCCACCAGCTGCTCCTTGGAAGCTCTGTGGGGCAGTTCTACTCTGCCCCTATAGGGTCGCTATGAGTCGGAACCAACTTGATGGCACCTAACAACAACAGCAAGTGAAGGAAAAAAGGTGTTCAAGTGTCTAAAAATTGTGGGGGCAGGGTGAGGTGGGGGGAGCATGACAAAATAAGAAAAAGACTTTAAGTAAAATGTTAAAACATACTTAGATATTGGATATTTAATTATATAAAGATAAATGAACCTTAGGTCTTTCTTCTTTCAGATTTAATTGCTCCCTGAGTTTGAGAAAGGGAGTTTTTAGACTCCCTAGAGAAGAATAAGGAGTTCTGGTGGCACAACAGTTGAGTGCTCGGCGGTAACCTGAACCCATTCAGCCGCTCTGCTGGAGAAAGACCTGGTGATCTTCTTTTCCTAAAGATTACAGCGAAGAAGTCCTGTGAGCCAGTTCTGCTCTGTCACATGGGGTCATATTAAGTCAGAATCGACTCGATGGCACCCCACAACAAGAGAAGAACAGGATGTGTTTTTGTGGCAGAGCAGAAGCCGTTTTTATTGTAGCACAGACTTCAGGAAGATTTCTTTTTTCAAACATACACACCTCTAATAGATATGTTTTTCTTGTGAAAACAAAACAAAAAACCAAACCTGCTGCCGTTCAATCGATTCCGATTCATAGCGACTCTACAGAACAGAGTAGAACTGCCCTGTAGAGTTTCCAAAGAGCGCCTGGTGGATTCGAACTGCTGACCTCTTGGTTAGCAGCCATAGCACTTAACCACTACGCCACCAGGGTTTCTTGTGAGGCATGTAAAATATAAAGATTCTAGTTCTTTACTTTCACTGTTACACTGCCTTTTGGCTTATTCAGAATTCTAGAATCATAAACGTGATATGCTAAAGCAAGTTCTAGAAAAGATGACGTAGATGTGAGCTTTAATCTTCCCTGTGCTACTGACCATGTGACTTGGTAATCCCTTAGTTTCTCAGGACCTCAGTTTCCATATGTATAACATTAGAGCAAGGGAAAAAAACAATAAATTCATTTGCTGTGGAATCAAGTCTGACTAATGGAAACCCAGTGTGTTGCAGGATAGAACTGCTCTTGATAGGATTTTAAAGGCTGTGAGCTTTTGGAAGCAGATCGCCAGGTCTTTCTTCCAAGGTGCCTCTGAGTGGGTTGAAAATGCCAAACTTTCAGTTATATGTACTGAAAAGAATAGCCGCCATAAGGAGTAGCCAGTTCTCAGGCTACAGCTGGTTACATATAATTTTTATATATCATACCAAATTTTAGAAGCCCCTTTTTAAGATGTATGAGAAATATTTAATTCTAGAATATACATGCATGGAGCTAAATGATTTCCTTTTGATAATCTAGCTTTATCTGTTTAAGCATTATTTTTTTTTTTTGATCTGTGGTTCTGTAATAGAGTATCTGTATGAACATGTAATGTTCTTATTTAACTCTGGTTGTAGATTGGGATCTCTAGTGTATCCCTCCAGACTGGCCCCCTTTAATCCATCCTTCACGCTACGGCCAAGGTGATCTTTCTGAAATGCAAATCTGTTCACTATTTCTTTTTCAGAACCTGTTCTTCTCCTTTACGTACAGTGTTTCTGTCGGTAGTTTCCACCATTGAGTTGATTCTGACTTGTGGCGACCCCATGTGTGCAGAGTGGAACTGCTCCATAGTATTTAGTCCTAGCTCCTTTTTTTTCTGGCTTATCTAGTCTGGCCTATCTCCTGCATTTATTTCCCTCACCATAAATCCCAGTCTCTGTACTAATAGGAACAGTTTACAGAATGAGCCATGCTGTTTCCTCACTCAGAGTCACTGTATATATTCCCCCTCTGCTTAGAATACCTTTCATCTTGTCTTGCGGATAAACTACTGGTATTTCAAGGTACAACTCAAGCACTACCTGCTGCTTAAGTCTTCTGTGTCCCATAGTCCTCCTTCTTCCTAACCCTCTGCATCAGCCACCCTGTATCTTGTTCATTCATTATAATTAGTTATGTCTTTCTCTCTCTGCCTAGACTCAAAGGCAGGTTTATAGTTCTTGTTTTTTTGAATCCCTATCACGTAATTATACATAGTTGGCTCTCATTATGTGCTAGAACCTTAATGCTTTCATAATGTCTGAGATGAGTTAAACTGAAATCTCAGTATTGTCCTATTTTCCTGAAATTCTGGGCTTTCTAAATTATTTCCTTGCCCTTATGACCACAACTGATATTAGAATTGTAGTCCCTCTTTTCATATTTGAGAAGTGAGACTCCCAGCACTATAGGAGCTAAGGGTTGCTCTGCTGAATTTACGGAAAAGTCCTGTAGAATTCTCAGGCACCCACGAATCCCTATATCTAAAATCGCTAGGAGACGTACGAACTAGTTTGGATATTTTAAATCTTCTACATCAGTGTTGACTTGGTGGATATTTTACCCTGGCCGCGTCCTCTATGGGAAATAATCATTGCCAATATATGCAGGTTTTTATATTGGCTTGAAAATTCTTTACATACATTGCCTTTAATTTTCAGGACAAATCCTGAAGTTTATGGTATTTCTGTTATATGAGGAAACAGGCTCAAGGAGATATAAGTTGCTCAGGGTCATGTACCTAGTAAGAAGCAGACTGTTACTAGATCTAGGCCTGACTGTAGTGTTTGGGCTTTTGCATGATATTACATTGCTTTCTGACTGTGATTGCTTCTTCAGTGTGTTTAAAATAATTAAGGCATTTTATTCATTCTATAAACTGAAGAATTAGGTCATAAGGTTTTATCCATTCAGTTTTTCCAAAAAAAGTAATTAGAGACTTTGAGATTGATTGAACTTTAAACCTGTTGCCATTGAGTCAGTTCCAACTCATAGTGACCCTAAAGTAGAACTCAGTCAGAATAGAACTGCCCCATGGAATTTCCAAGGCTGTAATCTTTACAAAGAATCCCACCAGCTGCTCCGCAGGAAAAAGATATGGCTGTCTTCCTTAAGGAAACCTTGGTGGCGTAGTGGTTAAGTGCTACTACAGCTGCTAACCAAGAGGTTGGCAGTTCAAATCCGCCAGGTGCTCCTTGGAAACTATGGGGCAGTTCTACTCTGTCCTATAGGGTCGCTATGAGTCAGAATTGACTCGACGGCAGTGGGTTTGGGTTTTCTTTTGGGTCTTTTTTAAAGATTTACAGCTTTGGAACCCTGTGGGGGCAGTTCTGCTCTGACCTGTAGGGTTGGCATGAGTTGGAAACGACTCAGCAGCAATGGGTTTGGCTTTTGGGTTTTTAATCTTTACAGAAGCAGATTGCGACATCTTTCTCCCACATAGCAGCTGGTAGGTTCAAATCACTGACCTTTTGGTTAGCAACTGAGCACTTAACCAGTGTACCACCAAGGCTCTTTAATTGGACTTGGATGCCATCAAGTAGATTCCAGCTCACAGAGACCACATGTGACACAGTAGAACTGCCCCACAGGGTGTCTAAGGTTGTAATCTTTACGGGAGCAGGTTGCCAGGTCTTTCCCACAGAGCCATTGGTTTGAATGGACAACCTTTCAGTTAGCAGCCCAACGTATAACCATTGCACCGCAGGGCCCCTTTGAATTTTAGAGACCATTTAATCTCGCTCATTGCATATGAGAGTACGAAGAGTGGTTGAATTGCTTGTCCAAGATCACATAGTAAAGATTTTCTTTGTTAAGCTAGTTGTGAACATTGGTGATGTAAAACCATTTTTTGAAAGGAATACCAGATGCTTGATTTCCCCCCCAAGAAAAAAACACCTAGAGTGGCTTTGAGAAGAGTGATGTTGAGGATCTGGGCGTCTTAAGGGTATGGCTTAGAGAAAATCCTGACTTTGGAGCAATGACACATAGAGACGCCTCAGTGACTTTACTCATGTGGTTCCCCAGTCTTAATCTCTTTCCTTCCTCTTTTTCTTTTTTAAAAAATATCTTCCACAGCTTACTAATCTTCTGCCAGCTAACGTTGTTATTAACATTGGCCTTACCGGTGACCATTTAAGTGCCAACCATGGATGAATAAGGACGTAAAAGCCAAACCAAACTCTGCCATCAAGTCCACTCTGACTCATAGTGACCCTATAGGACAGAGTAGAACTGCCTCACCGGGTTTCCAAGGAGCGGCTGGTGGATTTGAACTACCGACCTTTTTTGGTTAGTAGTCCTAGCCCTTAACCACTGCATCATAAAATCTAGTCACCGCCCTGAAGTGGCATGGTCTGTTTGGGAGTGGCAGACAGTGTATGCATTGAAACCTGTGAGAACTGAAACTCGCTGGTGCTGCCTTGTTTTTCTGGGTCTTTCAGGTTTTCCGTGTTTGCAGTCTTATCCCTTTTCTAACACTTGTTTTAATGGAATACATTTGAGTTTTTCTTCTCTGACAAAGCTTCCACCTTACACAGGTTCTGGTTTTTGCAGGTTTTACTGTATTTAATTGTAGGGTAGTATATAAATGTGTGGCGCCCTGGTGATGCAGTTGTTATGAGCTTGGCTGCTAATCAAAAGGTCAGCAGTTTGAATCTACCAGCTGCTCCTTGAAAACCCAATGAGGCAGTTCTACTCTGTCGGTTTGGGTTGCTGTGAGTCAGAATCAACTCAGTGACAATGAGTTTAGTTTGGTTTTGGCTTATATAGAGATGCCATGAGTGTTGCAGCACTAGGAGCTCAGATTAAGTGTAGATTAGGCTGACAGTTCTAGAAGGTTTCTGTGTAGAAGAGGTTTGACTTAAGCTAGTCTCTTTTTTCTTTAGAGGTTTTTTTTTTTTTTTTTAATTGTGGTAAATATAACAAAACATCTGCTGTTTCAACATTTTTTACATATACATCTCAGTGGCGTTAATTACATTCATCATGTTGTGCAGCCGTCACCACTGCGTCCAAGTTTTTCCATCAGCCTTAATAGAAGCTCAGTGCTCCCTAAGCAGAGACTCCCTCTTCCCTTCTCCCTTGGTAACCACTAGTAAACTTTGGTCTCTGTATATTTGCCTCTTCTAGATGCTTCATGTAAGTGGAATCATACAATGTTTGTCCTTTTACGTTTGACGTATTTCACTTAGCATAATGTTTTCAAGGTTTATCCACACTGGCACATGTGTCATTTTTCTTTATGGCTGCATAATATTCCATTGTATGTATATAGCACATTTTGTTTATCTGTTTGTCTTAGTCACCTTAGTGCTGCATAACAGGAATACCACAAGTGGATGGCTTTACCAAAGAGAAATTTATTCTCTCACAGTCTAGTAGGCTATAAGTCCAAATTCAGGGCACCCCAGCTCCAGGGGAAGGCTTTCTCTTTTTGTCAGGAAAGTCCTTGTCATCAGTCTTCCTTTGGTTTGGGAGCATCTCAGCACAGGAGCCTCAGGTCCAAAGACGCACTTTGCTCCCAGCACTGCTTTCTTGGTGGCATGAGGTCCCCATGTCTCTCTGCTTGCTTCTCTCTTTTATATCTCAGAAGAGACTGGCTTAAGACAATATCTAATCTTGTAGATCTCATCAATATAACTGCCAATCCATCTTATTACATCATCATAGTGATAGGATTTACAACACTTAAGGGAATCACATCAGATGATAAAATGGTAGGCAGTCATACAATGCGGGGAATCATGACCTAGCCAAGTTGACAGATATTTTTAGGGGACACAATTCAATGCATGACAGCATTTATCTATTGATGGACATTTAGGTTGCTTCCACCTTTTGGCTATTGTGAATAGTGGTGCAGTGAACATCAGCATACAGTTCTCTGTTGGTGTTCCCGCTTTCATTGCTTTTGGGTCTGTACCTAGGTGTGGAATTGCTGGATCATGTGGTAATTCTGTTTAACTTTTTGAGGAACCTCCAAACTGTTTCCACAGTGCTGTACCATTTTACAGTGTCACCAGCAATAATCGAAGGTTCTAATTTCTCCACACCCTCACCAACACCTGTTTTCTTTTTTTAATCATAGCCATCTTAGTGGGTGTGAACTCCAGCTCTTGGCAACCAATGTGTATCAGTGGAAATGTGCTCTTCAGTGTTCTCAGTAGCTGATTTTTTAGAAGTAAGTCGCCAGGGACTTCTGCCGAGACACCTCTGGGTGATCTCAAACCTCCAGCCTTTTAGTTGGCAGCCACATATGTTAACCATTTGTGTCACCCGGAGACTCCTAGTTGGGGGTAAAGCTTGTCTTTAGTGAAAAGCTGGATTGGTGTGGAAGGAGTAAGATTGGTCATCAGAAACCATTGAAATAATCTGGATATTAAATAACAAGGTCTTGGATAGACTGGTAGCAGAACAGAAAGGAAGACAGATTCTTTTGCCATGGTGAGTTAAGAAAGACCTGAAAACACTTTGGGGTGTTTATAGTATCTTTGGTTTGGGGAGAGGGAAAAGTTGAGGCTTATTCTAGAATTCTAATCATAGAAAACTTAGGAAAATGATGATACTCTTGATAGAAATTGGGAAGCCAGGATCTAAAGGCAAACATGAAGAATTATAAGTTTAGTCAAAAACTTCCTCTTTCCACAGTCTTTCTCAGCTCAGTCAGTGACAACCCCATTCTTTCACTTGGCTCAGCCCAGATTTCACGGAATCATCTTTGACTCCTCTTTCTTTCATACCCACATCTAATCTGTAGGCAAATCATACCATCTGCCTTCAGGATATACCCGGAACCCAACCACTTGCCGGAAGAGCCTGGTCCTACCACCACCACCTCCTGCTTGGCTATGAATTCAGTAGCCTTCCTGTTTCTCCACACCAGTCTCCCGCCAGCCTGTCTCAATCCAGCACCTAGAGTGCTCCTGTTCACGCCATGCTGTTCCTCTATTCAGTCTTCCAATAGCTTCCTGCTTCATGTAGAGCAAAAACGGAAGTCCTTGTAATGCTCTGCTATACGTTACCTTCCCTCTCCCCTTTATTTTATTTTTAGATTTCGACTCTTACCAGAGTACAGCCACTCTTCTTTCAGCCACACTGGTTTTCTTGCAGTTCCACGAAGCCTTTACTTCTGCTGTTTGTTCTCCCTAAAATGTTCTTCCAGATGTCCAGTGTCCCACTCTCTCACTTCCTTCAGGGCTTAATTAAAATGTCACCCTTTCTGTGAGACCTTTCGGCCCCCTTGTTTAAAATTACAACATTCCTTCCACTCGTAGTCTTTCTTTCTCTCTCTCTTCTCTGCTTTGTTTCTTTGTGCTTTTCACTAGCCTACATACTCTATATTTTTATTGTTTCTTTCCCCATTCTAATGTAAAGTCCCTGAGGACAGGGATTTTATATTTTATTCAGTGACATCCCCCCAGCACCTAGCACAGTACCTGGTACAGAGCAAGTGCTCAGGTATGTGCCGAACGGGTGAGTAAGATAATGGGATTTTACAGCAGGAGCCTGAAGCCCACCTAGTCCGATCATCTCTCTCTTTTCTGAGGTAGAGAAGAGGAACTTTCTCTTCATGTTTTATTTTGATAGGACTTTTCGAATCTGTCAGGCGCTCCTTGGAAACTCTATGGGGCAGTTCTACTCTGTCCTATAGGGTCGCTATGAGTCGGAATTGACTCGATGGCACTGGGTTTGGTTTTTTGGTTTGTATAAAAAACTTACCGACAAATCATAAGCTCAATAAGTTTTTTTATATATGAACACGTAAGCCCCAAGCACGTGAAGAAAGGGAATGTTTCCAGGGCTTCGGACACCTCACTCATGCTCTTTCCTAGTTGGTATTTTCCAACGATAGCCACTCTTCTAGCCTCCATACTGTAGATTAGTTTTATTTATTCCTGAAATTCATATAAAAGGAATCATTCCTTTATGTCAGTTTCCTTTGGTTCCTTTGTCTGTAAGATTTATCCATTTTGTTGAGTGTAGCAGTGGTTTATTCTTTTTCTATGAGTATGTATTCTATCGCTCATGGATGTTTGGGCTATTTCCAGTTTTTAGCTATTAGGAACAAAGTTGCTGTGAACATTTTGGTGGGCATAAGGATTCATTGCTTGGCTAAATAGGAGTTAACCTCATTAAAAATATGTGGGGGTGTGTGCATGTGCACACATACACACATACACATGGACGTAATTCTTAATCTCACATAGTTTTTAGTACATGTTAGATCGTTAAATGATTGAAGATGAATTATTAACTAATCTTACACTGTCAGATTATCCTGCTGTCTGCTGCGGAGTAGATGCCGACTCTTAGCAGCCCTATAGGACAGAGAAGAACCGCCCCAGAGAGTTTCCTGGGTTATAATCTTTATGGGAATAGATCGCCAGGTCTTTTCTCCTGTGGAGTAGCTGGTGGGTTTGAACCAACAACTCCTGGTTAGCAGCCAAGCACTTTAACCATTGCACAGGACTCCTTAAAATTATTCAGATTCATTACTTTCAAGGTAAATTTCAGATTGACTGTTTTCCTGTATTTTTTGCAGCAATAACAAAAGTCATTTCTTTCTGACAGTTTGGTTTTACTGTACATTATACTTTTCTACTGCTCTATACAGTTTGAAGTCACTTATACCAATGTATTCCTAGTACTGATAGAAAAGCCTTGAATCTGCTTCTGGTATCTGTCATGTTAATAACTTATGTTTGGGATATGTCAAGCTAAGGCTTTCTTTGATGGCCTTAAGTAACTTTAAAAATGGCTTTAGTTGGTGAAGAATGCAAATGAGAGCTCCTACAACTGGAAGAAATCCCCTTGAGAAATAGTTTTCTAGCTCTGGAAAAGTTTTCAGGTGCCTTTTGAAGTAATTTTTGAGCTAAGACTTGAAAGAGGAGCAGTAGTCGAGGTGGTGGGGGGACCCTGTAGGAAATGTGGTAAGAGAACACTATAGACAGGAAACTTCATGTTCCTTTAGAGAGAGAGCAGGGCAGATTTGGGGGCTCTGCAGGCAATTCAGTATGGCAAGGAGCCCTGGGGGCACAATGGCTAAGTGCTTGGCTGCTAACCTAAGGGTTGGCACCTCGAACTCACCAGTTGTTCCGTGGGAGAAAAGACCTGACCATCTGCTTCTGTAAAGATTACAGCCTAGGAAACCCTATGGAGCAGTTTTACTCTGTCACACTGGGTCACTATGAGTCAGAGTGGACTTGGTGGCACATAACTACCTCAAAGAACAGTGGTTCTCAAACTGTAATGTGCATATGTATCTCTTGGGGGGCCTGATAAAACAGTTTCCTGGTTATGTTGGTAGGGGTGGGATTCATGAATTTGGATTTCTAACATGTTCACAGGTGATAGAGATGCTGGATGGAGTACCAGGGACCACACTTTGCAAACCACTGGACTAGAGCATAGGAAGCAGGGAGGGAGGAGGGAGTGGACAGTGGAAAGCAAGGGCCAGATCATGAAGGATCTTATAACCAATGTAAGGAATTTGAAGTGAGGGCAGTGGTGACCTGTTGAAGGGTGCTAAGCAAAACAGTGATCTTGTCTGATTTGTGGTTTCTGAGTTAGCAGCAGTGGTAGAAATAATCTTTAGGGGTAAACTACATCTACAGTTGAAATTATATAGAGTAGTCACCTCGACAGCGCTGGGTAGGTAATCCTTGAGAAACAGTAATTTACCCATTTGTTAATAAGTAGTATTTTTCCCATGGCAGACCTAGTCCATTTAAAGGAAAATCTTGGTTATCCATATCAGTTTAGATGTTATATCTCTGTTAAAAACAGTTCCTTCTTGCAGGGATGTTATTTATCCTAAAAAGTATTATAATTTAACGCATAATTATATCATTAGCACTGTTTAATGGGATTTAATTTTTATCCAAATTGTACCATATGATAGCCTGAAGTTTCCTTTTTTATTGTACTGGTTTAAAATTAAGCTAGCTGCTAGTACTTATTGGATGGCAGGAATGATCTTAATGGTACATAGCAGTTTGGATTAGTTTTGGTTTATCGTCTGCTTCCATAAATGTTGTTAGAGCATTTTAATGTAATTTATTTTAGCTGTTCGTATACTACATCAGTTTGCAATGTTGTAAACTTAAAAAAACAGTTTGCACTTGACTACTAATCTAAAGATTGGCAGTTCAAACCCATCCAGTGATATACTGCAGAAGAAAAGGCCTGGCAATCTGCTTCTGTTAAGATTATAGCCAAGAAAACCCTATGGAGCAGTTCTTCTCTGTAAGACAGGAGTCAGGATCAACTCAACAGCAACTAACAACTATGTATGTGTATGTTTATATATATAAAACAAAAGACCAAACCTGTTGCCCGTTGCCATCAAGTTTATTCTGACTCAGTGACCCTATAGGACAGGATAGAGCTGCTCCAAGGAGAGGCTGGTGGATTCGGTCTACCAACCTTTTGGTGAGCAGCCAAGCCCTTAACCACTGCGCTGCCAGGGCTCTGTGTGGTGTGTGTGTGTATCTTGTATTTTTCACACTGGTTTTATAAGCTCTAGAAACTCATTTTAAAAACTTGGAAAATTTCAGAAAATAAAAATCTAATGCCTCAACCAGAACCTTGGTGGCATAGTGGTTAAGTGCTACGGCTGCTAACCAAAGGGTAGGCAGTTCTAATCCACCAGATGCTCCTTGGAAACTCTATAGGGCAGTTCTACTCTGCCCTATAGGGTCGCTATGAGTCAGAATTGACTCTAAAAAAAAAAAAAAAAAATCTCTAAGGCAGCAGATTTTTGTTTTTTTTTAATGCCTCAACCCAGTTATACCTCTATTAACATTGTGGTATACATTCCTTCTCCCACATGAGAATACTTATTCATTTGTATACTCTCCATCCCCATACCAAGCATTATATCATGAAGATTTTCCTCCTTTGTTGAAATATTTTTCAAAACGTAATTTTTAATAGCTGCATAATATTCTTTCGAATGGATGTATAATGATATGATTTCCTATTACTGAACATTTTTTTCTCTGCCAATAACTGATGAGAACCTTTATGCGTAAATCTATTTCTGCATACTTAATTATTTTTTAGGCTTAGAATAAAAAATGTTCAGTCTAAAGGCAAGACCTTTAAAATATTGTATATTGCCATATTGCTTTCTGTAAAGACTATGCCAATTTATTTGCCAATATTGAATGTTAGTTTCAAAACCCTTTTCTAGTTTGATAAGAAAAAATAGTCTTACTTTAATTTGTGTTTCTTTGCTTATAAGTGAAATAGAGCATTATAAATTGTTATAAAAATGATATTCAGTTTTTAAATGTTAAAATACGTATAAAACCAAAAAGCCCATTGCCATCAAGCCGATTCCGACTCTTAGCGACCCTATAGGACAGAGTAGAGCTGTTTCAAAGAGTTTCCAAGGAGCGGTTGGTGGATTCAGACTGCTGACATTTTGGCTAGCAGCCAAGCACTTAACCACGGTGCCACCAGGGCTCCAAAATACTTATTATAAAAAGATTTTTTAAAAGAACACCTCATGTGTTGTCATGTAAGGTAAAAGATACTTCAAGTAGAAATAATATTATTGTTTTTTTTTTTTTCAATCAATCAATAAATTTTTTGGAATAGGTATTACAAAAACACATATTAAATTCAAAGACTCAAACAGACATTTAGTGAAAAATAAATATTCCTTCTTGCCCAGTCCTCCATGCCAGCCACCTGGTTGCCTTAGAGGCAACCACTGTTACCAGTTCCTTGTGTATATTTCCAGAGATACTGTAGATCATGCATACATACATATATAAATAAATGAGTGTATGCCTAATATATATGTGTTGTGTGCATATGTGTGTGAACACATGTGTCTGTATATACTATTTCATCTAATGATGAATTGTGGAGAAACATTTACTAAAATACTGTCTGGTTCAGATGTAGTATTCTATATTATATTGTGTACTAAAAATTAGAAAGGGTCTAAAAATGATTTGTGTTTGGCTACTGGCCCAGAAGGAAGAAAAGCAGGGTCTGGCAGCATTTGGCAGTAATTTTCTATAAGACAAGTGGCCTTAGCTCTTTTTATTATTGGATCGATTCTTTGACAGTAGCACTTCTGTGTTCCAAAAGGCAAGCCAAGCTTTTTAAAATTAGACAGCTGATACCTGAAAGGAACTCTTTCAGTACAAAAGTACAAAAGCTAGTTAGGGGAAAGATACTTTATTCTTAGAGATTTTAAGATTTTTCTGCTCAACATTTACAGTTTTAGAAGAACTTTCATGACTTTGTTGCTTCACAGTGAAAGTTTGAGCTTGCGTAATTGCAAGTAAAAATCATTTTCCTAAACTCTTATTTACCTAATATAGAAGCAGTCAACCACAATATAAGCATTTAAAAAATATTGTACCTAAAATATATTTTTAAAAAGTTTATTTGAATAGTATAGTGGTAATTTGTCCCATACATCAAAGATCTATTTGAGCTTAGATTTGAATGCCACTGCTAAATAAGTGACTTGAGCAGTGAGTATCAGAGGTTTTAATTGGATTTTACAGAGATTTAATGCTTTAGGGAAAAGATATTTACTTTTGGGGTAGATTTATTTAAGGCCCTTAATAAAATTTGGGATGGATATTTTTTATTGTTTACTGAATACTAATTCTTTGTGTGGCCCAGAATAAATAGTGTTTTTTAAGAGTTCCTGTTTGCTCGAATTCATGCCTCATGTTCCAGGTAAATTATGAGACTGTAAAGGCTGCTGAAAGTATTTACACCTGATAATGGTTGGTACTTGGGGACTTTAAAGCAAGAGTTTGTCAGAGGTGAGAAAAGATCATCCTGGTTTCTTTTTTAATGTTTAATTCTGAAATAATTTTATATTTACGGAAGAATTACAAAGATACTAATTCCATGTACCCTTCACCCAGCTTCCCCTAATGTTAACATCTTATGTAATCATAGTACATTTATCAAAAGTAAGAAATTCATTCTGATTTTTAAAAATTCATTACAAGTATAGTAGACGTTCAGAAAATTGATTTCATTGGTGGTGGCACACACGGTTAAGTGCTCAACTATTATCTGAAAGGTTGGTGGTTTGAACCCACCCAGAGGTACCTCAGAAGACAGGCTTGGCAATCCGCTTTCGAAAGGTCATGGCCTTGATAACCATGTGGAGTAGCTCTCTGCACACATGGGGTCACCATGAGTGGGAATCAACTTGATGGCAACTATGTATAAAAGAGTGTTTTAGCTGCTAAAGTATATACAGTGTCGGCAGATAAGTAAAGGTTTCAGATAATAATAATATACAGGTGACTTTGGCATCATTCCTAATGAAATTCTCAAGTAGATTGTTGAACATATGCATTATGGGTACTTAAAAGAAGAAGGCACTGATCACTAGGAGCCAGCATGCAAACACAAAGAACAAGCCTACCACACTAGCCTCACTTCATTTTTTTATAGGGTAGGTAAACTGATAGTTTACCACCTGCCTGTCAGTTTGTCAAACTGTGGTGACTTACATGTTGCTGTAATACGGGAAGCTATGCCACCAGTATTTCAACTACTAGCAGGGCAACCCTTGGTGGACAGGTTTCAGTGGAGCTTCCAGACTAAGAAAGGCCTGGCAATCTGCTGCCAAAAATTAACCAATGAAAACCTTATGGATCACAACAGGCCATCATCCGGCTCTCTTGCTTAGTACATGTCATTAACCTAAAAAACGAACAAAAAAAAACCCCAAAACCTGCTGTTGAGTTGATTCCGACTCATAGCGACATGTCATGTCATTAGGAAGGATCAATTGCTGAAGCAGAACTTCATGTTTGGTGAGGTAGAGGGTCAGTAAAGGCGAGGGAGACCCTCAGTGAGGTAGAATGGTACAATAGCCACAACGATGGACTCAAACATGCCGGCCATCGTGAGGATGACTCAGGTTTGGGCAACATTTTGTTCGGTTGAACATAGGTTGCCAGGAGTTGGAGCTGACACGGTAGCAGTTCTCTCTCTCTAAGCTGGTAGGTGCATGAGGGCATACTGTGGTCATAGTATATGTAGAATTATAGTTACATCTAGTACATTTTTAATTATGTGCTGGGCACTGGATTAAATGCTTTATATAGATTGTCTAATTTAGTCCTTGTTTTACACATAAAGAAAGGGACCCTCAAGGTGTTACAGATAGTATTTGACAGCCTTTTATGTTATCTTTGTAGACAAGATAAATGTGATCTGAATAATTACTCAGGTAGGTGGGATTGTAATTGATTAAAAGGTCATACCCTAAGACTGATGATTACTGGACTGATGTTAAAATTCAGTTGTGGTACACTCTTTGGTGTGCCTCCTGACCAGACCTTTCCCCATGTCCTGTTCGGTCGCTCTCAGCATCCTGAGAGGGAACGAGTGTGATATATAGCAGAATCAGGGTCTTCGCCTCACTTTCCTTGTTTTTAATAATCAACACAATAGGCTGTATCTAAGAAAATATTCCTTAGCAATAACATATTTTGTATTTGGTGTATCATACAAACTAAGATGAAGTAGAGAGAAAGGCACAGACCTGACAGTGTTTTGTTCCATTATGCACTGGTCAGTGGCAGCCAACTCAATGGCAGCCAACAACAACAACATTTTGTATGTAGATATTTGATAGGACAGAGTCTTATAATTGAATTTTTAAAAGTCTGCACACATACAGGGTAGAAGACTTGGAGAGCTTGGAGACAGGTAACAGCAGTAAAAACTCATTTCCGTCGAGTAGATTCCTGCCCATGATGACACCATAGGACACAGTAGAACTGCCCCATAGGGTTTCCAAGACCGTAAATCTTTATGGAAGTAGACTGCCACATCTTTTTCTGGGGCTGGTAGGTTTGAACTACCAACTTTTTGGTTAGCAGCTGAGCACTTTAACCATTGCACCAGCAGGGCTCCTTTAAAACAGCAGTTGGTGTTCAAAAAAAGAGAGAGAGATGTATGCCTGGATGTTTATATATCTCCTTATTTGTGTGAAATTCTTGAGTCAGTAGTTTATTGTAACTTCCTCAAAAGGCTACCATCTACTTAAGTTACATTGTATTGAAGCATGTCAGACACACTTGATGATCCTTTTCTAGTCTGCATCTGGCCTAGTGTTTTCAGTTCTGTTCGCCACATTTTAAGGAGGAAGTTGATAAACGGTGTATCCAGAGGAGAGTAATCAGAATGAAACAGCCTCTTGAAACAGATACTTGCAAAGTAATTGAAATATTTGAGGTTGTTCGGCCTGGAAGAAAGAAGATGACTTCTTTTCAAATGGGGTAATTGGCTGATCTTTAATGTTCTTCCTGACTCAAATCTGTGATTCTGTGAATAGATGGCTTGTGGAAGAAGGATGAAACATACCTTTCACATCCCCAGAGAATTGAACTAGGAACAATGAATGAAAGCTAGAGGAAGGGAAATGTTGGTTCCTAATGAAGAAAACCTTTCTAATAATTACAGCTAAATGAAATTGGAGTGGAGGTTCTCTCACGGAGGCGTCAAAGTATGCATTGAGTAGAGTTTAATCAAGCTATCCTGTATGGACTTTTTTTCTTTAACTCCAAGCTTTATTTATTTCTTCATCGGATATAATTTCCCATGGCAAAACTTTCTCTTGGGCACATCACTTATTCTCAACACCTAAGGCCTTGTGTAGCATCAAATGGTAGGGAAAACTGTACTTTCTTGATTAGCAACCTCTGAAATAACCAACATTAGGATGTGGAACTAATTTTACTAGAGGATTTTTTTTTTAAGTTTATAATTTCCAAAGGAAACAGATTTTAATCAAGACAGCTTATAGAAATGTCACAGACTTATGAAGTTGCTCTTAAATATGATGGCATAAGTATCATTAAATTCAAATATTTACGTTGTGTTTATCCCTTTCACATTTCTAAAAAAAAAAAAAGTGTTAGTATCAGGAACTAAAATCAAATGTTATTAACTTCTAAATGATTCAGTTATTTAAGTCTAAAATGAAACAGTAAACTATTTTATTCACTGTCCCTTGAACAAACCCAGTGCTTTTTCTACCTTTGTGCTGTTCATGTTTTTCATCCTAAGAATACCTCCTCCCTTTCTTTACCAAAAACCAAACCCAGTGCCCTCGAGTCGATTCTGACTCATAGCAACCCTATAGGACAGAGTAGAACGGCCCCATAGAGTTTCCAAGGAGCGCCTGGCAGATTCGAACTGCCAACCCTTTGGTTGGCAGCTGTAGCACTTAACCAGTGAGCCACCAGGGTTTACCTCCCTTTCTTTATGCCCATCTAAATTCTATTTTTTTTTTTTTAATTCTAATCTTCAGGACTTTCTTCCAGACCGTTAAAGTTATATCAGGTACCTCCAGTCAACACTGGTATTTTTCTTCCTTTTCTGATGACTTGGTATTTTATTAGCATTCTCTGTGTGTTATGTGCATACACATACACTGTTGTGAATTGTTTTGTAACTGTGTTGCATATGTAAGGTTTTTTTTGTTGTTTTTTTTTTTTTAATAGGATTATAAGCTCCTTGAGTTCCTCTTGACTGGGACTTCGAAACTATTGAATGAAATTAAAATTCAGAAACTTAGAGATTCTTTGAATTTCACCTAATATTGAAACAGTAGCAGAAATGCAAAGTCCGTGCACAACTTTTCATGTTTACTTTCTACTTTTATCTCCAGTATATAAATTTTTTTTTTACTTTTCCAATGTACTATGAAATTTATAAATAATAGCAATACATCCATTTAAAACCTGAAAAATAAGAAGAAAGAAAAAGTTTTTACTCATTCTGATATTCTAATCATCCGCCAAATTTTGGAGTTTCTCTCAAGTTCTTTTTCTATGCAAATACCAGTTTCTTTGTAATTAGTCCTCAAAAGTGGCAGGCAATTTAGAAATACTTCTTTCAAAATGAAATTTCTCATGAGAAACAAAGGAAAATTAGAAGATGTGTTCCAGTAAGCTGAAAAGTGCCAGTGGTGTGCTTTTTACTTTGTCATGTTGATATGAATATAAAAATGGTTAATGAAAAAAAGAGAATACATTTTAAGATGTTTATTCGGAAATATGGCAGTGGCAATGTCTGAGCTATAGATTAAATTACCTTATAATCATTAGCTTTATGTTTTTGTTCTGTGTTTTCCATTAAAATCTTTGTCATATCCATTGGTGTTCCAGACTTAGCACTTTTTAAAATTGAGCCAGCATGGTCATAGTTTGCTCTGATTGGCTTTTACCCCAGGGCAGCATGGGCCCATGTCAAAGATCTGTTTACATTCTTGATTGAAAGTAATGACCTCGCCTTTGATGACAGCCTTCCACTGTTTCTCCATCCGGGGGCCACTCTCCAGAATAAATTGTTATTCTTCAGTTACTATTTTACTTAAAAAAAAAAACAAACTCAAGACACTTAGGAAACGTGTGAATTTATTGAGCATAACCTTAGGGCCTTTGAATAGCACAGCATCAAGGGACAGCTGGAAGAGTGGATCTCTGGCTGGGAAATCTTGTGTTGTGCAAAGAGTCATGTAGTATTGTGTTCCTCTGCTTGTTTTTAGAAGCTAAATATCCATTACATACTAATGCTGCATTTCAAATAATTGTTCTAATGCAGGCTGGATAATTCATGGTCACTTTTTATTTGGCATAGGATGCAATTATATTTTCATTACCATATTTTACGGCCTAAAGAGACTTTAAATACTTATGTGTCCAGTAGTTTTCAGTGGAACCATTTAAATATATATATATATATGACATGTCCACATCGAATACAAATAAAAATAATATTTTGGTATAACAGTAAGAACAGATTTGTGACTTTAACTTACATAGCCAGTCAGTGACATTGAGAATAGACTGTCAAATTGCCTTTGTTTTCATAGAGTTATACTGCTTACCATTCTTTTGTGTGTGTGTGTGTGTGTGTGAAATAAGGTTTTAATATAGGTGAGATATTGCATGCCATTTTATCCCTAGCATTTGAAAGTGCCTGGTACATAGCGGGTTCCAAGTGTATCTTAGTGGAATAAGTGAACGAATGAGGCCATTTTGATGTACACAAGAGTTTGAAAATCGAGTAATAGATGATGGTTGTATCCTCTCAGCCTCTGAATTAAATTTATTTCTCTATATTATTTTGATTATACAATATCTACCAAACTGTGAAGTTGTTTTGATTGGTTTTTCAGGCTCAGCTTAGCATCAGGATACTCTGTTAAATTGAACCAGAACTTTGAAAGAGAAGAAGTGGGAAATATTTGTTTCAAAGCAGAATCGGTAATGATATTTCACGTTTGCCTGTGCTCTTCATGATAAATATAAATAAGGTCAAACACGAGTCACCACCATTTATGATGATTGCTAAAGCAGTTGTACAATACTATGATGCAATAAATTGAGTCTTTTTTTAAACAGCGTCATTGAGATATAATTGGCATACAATAAGCTGTACCTGTTTAAAGTATACAGTTTAGTAAGTTTTCACTATGTGTATACCTGTGAAACCATTACCACAATCATGATAGTGAACATATCCACCCCAAAGAGTTTTCTCATGCCCTTTCGTAATCTCTCTCTTATGTCCCTCCACATCCCCTCCATCTCAAAGTAACCGCTAATCTACTGGTTACTTACCCGGACGGATTGCTTGCATTTCTAGAGTTTTATATAAACAGAATCGTACAGTATGTCCTGGTTTTCTTGTCTGACTTCTTTCATTCAGCGTAATTATTTTGCGATCCATTCTTGTTGCGTGTATTAATAACTAATTCCTTTTAATTGCTGAGTAGTAATATTCCATTATATGGATATACCAAAATTTATCATTCATATGCTAATAAACATTTGGGTTTTTACAGTTTTGAGCTATTACAAATAATGCTTCTGTAAGCATTAGCGTATGAGTCTTTGAGTATACACATACATTCATTTCTCTGGGGTAAATACTTAGAGGTGGAATGGCTAAATCATATAACAGTTTATGGTTTAACTTTTTGGGGGGGGAGTAACATGATAAAGGGCTAATTTTCTGTAACATACAAAAAGATCAAACAGAAAAATGGGCAGAGGACATGAGCAGGCAGCTCACACCAAAAGACGAACAGGTGGCTTTAAACATATGAAAAGATTTCTGGAAAGCTACACAAAAAAGTTAATATATTAAAATTTAGACCACTTGAGCCACATTGCTTGAGTTTTTATGTTCTCTCACTTAAAATCAGTGTAATCTTAAGTGTCAGGTTGCTTAGCTTCACCTTCCTGTGCTTCAGTTTCCTCATCAGTAAGATGGGGCTAATAATTACAATAATACCTACCTCAAGGGATCGTCGGGGGAATTAAATGAGTTAACATTGTATATGACACTCCTTAGCACAATGCCGGTCACACAGTACATGCTATATGAGAGTTGATTATTTTTATTATTATTATAAAAATGAAATCTAAACAACAGGAGCATTTTTTACTTGTCAGATTGGCAAAGATGAAAGCGTTCAGTTATACATAGTGATGGCAAGGATGCACAGAGTCACTCATACACTGTCGGCAGGAAGGTAAATTTGGGCAGTTTCTCTGGAGGACAAGTTGACTTATTAACGTGATTAATGTTCATACTTTTTGACTCAGTAATTTTAAAGAATTTACCTTTGTTCATTGTAGTATTCATTACATTACCAAAAGCCCTGAATGAGTATTAACAGGGGTCTAGGCACTGGTTTTTTTTCAGTTAAGTAAATGATGGTGCAGCCATACAACGAGAAGGCACAGAGCCATTAAAAAAAAAAGAAAAAAGGAGCACTTACACATGAACTCATCTCTAAGCTGCGTTATTGGGTAAAAAAAAAAGTTGCTGAACAGTGTTTGTGGTATGCTGGCATTGTTGTAAGAAAACAAGTTGTGTGTGTATGGGGGTGTATACACAGACATGTGCACAGTTTACAAACACCTTTATACTTCTATATGCAGAGACTTTTTCTAGAAGGATGTCTAAGAAAGGGAACAGTAATTGCTTCTGAAGAGGGAGTAAGGGATTGAAAGTCTGAGATCCAAATAAGACTTTGGTTCAGTTATATACATTTTTGTACTGCTTGAATTTTTTTTTTAGTCAAGCTTGTATAAGACCTTTTATTCTGAAACAATCGTGGATTCACACAAAGTTGCAGAAATAGTGCAGAGAGGTCCCATGCACCCTTTACCCAGTTTCTCCCGGTGGCAACATCTTACATAACTATCAAAAACCAGGAAATTGGCATTGGTAAAATCCACAAGGCTTATTCACATTTCACCAGTTTTACATGTACTCATTTGTGTGTGTGTGTGTGATTCTTTGCAGTTCTACCAGGTGCGTAGATTTGTGTAATCACCATCACCATCAAGATTCAGAGCTGTTCTGTCACCATAAAGATCCCTTGTGCTGCTCCTTTATAGTCACATCCGTCCCCCTAACCCCTGGCAATGACTGATCTGTTCTTCTAGCTCTATAATTTTGTTATTTCCAGAATGTTCTATAAATGGAACCACACAGTTTGTAACCTTCGAGATTGGCTTTTTTCACTCAGCATAATTCCCTTGAAATCTGTCCAAGTTGTCCCAGGTGTCAGTAGTGCCTCTTCATTGCTGAGTGGTATGCCACGTTATGGATATGCCACAGTTTGTGTAGTCATTCGCCCATTGAAGGACATGTGGGCTGTTTCCATTTTTGGCTATTACAAATAAAGCTGCCACGAACATTTGTGTACATGTTTACAACCAAACTGTTTTCCAGAGTAACTGTACCATTTTATATGCCTGTCAACAATGCATGAGACATCAGTTTCTTTGCATCCTCCTCAATTTGGTATTATCACTATTTTTTTTAGTTCTAGTAATTGTGTGGTGGTATCTTATCATGGTTTTAATTTGCATTTGCCTGATGGCTAATTGTGTTGAACATATATATTTGCCATCAGTCTTGGAGAAAGTACAGCGAGAATACTCCTTAGAAGTGAGGATGATGAGACTGTCTTGTTTACTTTAGACAGTGTCATCAGGAGGGGCCAATTGCTGGAGGACACCATGCTTGGTAAAGTAGAGGGTCAGTGAAAAGGGGGAGACTGTCACTGAATTGGATTGATACAGTGGCTGCAACAGTGGGCTCAAACATAGCAATGATTGTGAGGTTGGCACAAGACCGGGCAACCTTTTATTGTGTTACATATAAGTTTGCTATGAGACAGAGCCAGTAAGGGCACTTAACAATAACAACACTCCCCAAAGCAATCTAGAGACTCAGTGCAATTCCTATCAAAATCCCAACGGTCTTTTTTGCATAAATGGAAAAGGTGATCCCAAGAGCTTGAAGTCTATAGGGCAGGCATCCTGGAAGAGAAGATGAATATAAAGTGGGAAAAGCAACAACAAGCTGGAATCTACAAACATGAACTGGAGCTCACAGTAGATGGACTGAAACCTGAGTCCGTTTTTGATACCTCTGACCTTGATGGTATGGGTATCCTGTGGAAGCTGTGATCTACATATTCACATCTACCGGGGCCAGGGGCCAGAGAAGCCAAAGGAGCATCCAGGGGAAGGAAGAGCAGTTGCAGGCCTGGCTGCTGCCTCATGCCAACAAGGTGAGCCAGGCTACAAGCAACAACATGTGAACCAAACAGCGGTCCTTGCTTCACTTCTGCCCCCCAGAGGGCAGATGATAATTGTCCTTCCTTTTCTAAACAGTATTAACATCTGTGATGCCATAATATTGACATATCTGTTGTTATGTAGAAAATATGGTATTGATATTAAACTATGATTCTATATCATTGAATTGCATGCTTTAGAGATTTTAATATTCTAGAAACAAGGTAAATCAACCTGCCATTTCTGTAAATCAATTTGGTTTTAAATGGAATGCTGTAATCAGTCATTTAATTATGAGAACTAAAAAAACTTAATTGTATTGAAAGTGTGTTCTAGATTCATTCATTGAATTTTTGAAAAGTACTGGTTCAGTTAGGACCACATT
Organism: Loxodonta africana; assembly: GCF_030014295.1. Lineage (NCBI taxonomy): Eukaryota > Metazoa > Chordata > Mammalia > Proboscidea > Elephantidae > Loxodonta > Loxodonta africana. The sequence goes on along the minus strand of NC_087354.1, from coordinate 46,664,253 downwards.
AGAAAACGATAGCCACAACTTTATTAGAAAACGATAGCCACAACTTTAGAGTGGTTTCCTTAAAAAGTTTGCTTACAATCCATTTCTTCCTAGGCTTCTTTGAGAATCTTTTACAAGTTGTGGCTCAGGAGGAAAATGTACATATACACAGTTTTTTCTATAATAATGAGATATTTACAGATTCCCCAAAAGCCTATCCATGGACCTCAGGTTAAGAATTCATATTGTGGATTTTAGGAATATAACCTACGTATGAATATGGTCTGTTAAATCAATCAGTCACTGTCTCTGGTTCTTGGGACTCAATGCTGACATAGCCAGAATGGAATAGTTTGCCTTCCAGCACTTGTTTTGATTTGGCTTTCATCCTTTTCTTGCCTGACTCTCACATATTTACTTCAACAAGTATTTCATCAAGTATTCTACTGAAAGGAAAGTACTGTGCTAAATCCTCAGGGTGTTAAAATCCCCAAGACTGAGTCCCTGGCTTTAAAGAGCATATAGTCTTACAGGGAGACAACAGAGAGGCAAACAATCGTGTACACAGAGCAGAGCCCGGCAGATGCCAGAAGGGCAGGACATGCTTATTGCTCTGAGAATTCAGAGTGATCAGAAAGGTATGTATGTATAGTATTGGTCTAGTTCTGATCCTATATTGGTCAACTACTGACTGATGAACTGTGTAAAATTAAAAAGTTGAGAGAAATATTTCTCATTGGTCCCTTTCAATATAATCTTTTTTTTTCCCCCAATAATATTTTATTGTGTGTTCAGTGAAAGCTTACACAGCCAAGTGGATTCACATCTGACAATTTCTACACAGATTGTTTGGTGACATTAGTTAGATTTTTCACAGTATATCAGCATTCTCTTTAATTGCGTTCTGGTTGTTCTGTATCCATTTCCCTTATCTTCTTATCTTTGCTTTAGAGTAATTATTGACCTTTTGGTCCTTTCAGTATAATCTTGATACTCAGGATTATTTGGCATCATCCTTGAAGGAGGGCTGTGATTTCATTCATTCAACATACATGTGTATGGCTGCTTTGTGCCAGGCACTGCTCTAGGCCCTGGGAACACATCAGTGAATAAAACAAATAAAAATCTCTCCCTGCATAGAACTTACTTTAGATGGGGGAGACAGACAGTAAGGAAGATAAATAAGTAAATATACCTGTAAACCCGTTGCTGTCGAGTCGATTCCGACTCATAGCGACCCTACAGGACAGAGTAGAACTACCCCATAGAGTTTCCAAGGAGCGCCTGGCAGATTTGAACTGCCGACCCTTAGGTTAGCAGCTGTAGCACTTAGCCACTACGCCACCAGGGTTTCCAGTAAATATACAGTGTGTTCAAAACCAAAACAGTTGCTGTTGAGTTGACTCTGACTTGTGTTGACCCCATGGGGTCGAAGTAGAACTGTGCCCCACAGGGTTTTCAGTGGCTGGTCTTTTAGAAACAGAGCATCAGGTCTTTCTTCCAAGGCGCCCCCAGGTAGACTATGGCCAGCTGAGCGCTTAACCGTTTGTGTCACCCGGGGACTCCTGTGCTGTTAGGTAAAGGTACTAAGTAATAAATAGAGAAATAAAGCAAGGGAGGGGGGATTCGGAGCAGGGGAAGATAGTTTAGAAAAGATGGCCAGGAAACCCTATTAAAGAGGTGGCATTTAAATAACAACCTGAAAGCATTCAGGGAATGATCTATGCAGCAAATAAAGAAACATTCTACAACCCGGGAATAGCAAATGCCAAGTCCCCGAGGCTCGAACATGCCTGAGGAATTTAAAGAAGACTGTTAGGATTAGAGTGGAGTAAAGGGAAGAATAGTAGAGGATGAGGCCAGAAAGATAATTGGGGAGAGGTTGTTAGATTAAGCAGGGTCTTTTAGCTCATTTTGGTATCCCTGGGTGGCGCAAACAGTTAACAGTTAAAACACTTGGCTTCTAACTGAAGGATGGCAGTTCAAGTCTACCCAGAGGCATCTTGGAAGATGATCTACTTCTGAAAGACCAGCCATTGAGAGTCCTGTGGAGCATAGCTCTATTCTGACACACAGTGGGCTGCCATGATTCAGAATCGACATGATGGCAACTGGTTATTACTGGTTTAGGTCATTTTAAGGACTTCAGCTTTTAGTCTAAGTGATACGTGATATAGGAAGATATTGGATGGGTTTGAACAGAATAGTGATTGACAAAACCGGAGTTACCTTTTAAAGAATTATTTTGGCTGCTGTGTTGAGAAGACTGAAGGAGAATAAAGTCAGAAGCAGCAAGACCACTTAGGAGGCTGTGTCAGTAATCTAGGTGAGAGGCGTGACTTGGACCAAAGTGGTAGCAGTGGAGGCAGTAAGCAATTTGTATTTTTGAAGGTAGAGTCAACAGGATTTGTTGAGAGACAGGAGGGTATGGCTAAGAAAGAAAGGTCACGGATGACACAAAGTTTTTGGCCCGAGCAACAAGAAGGGTAGAGTTACCCATTTGCTGTGATGGGGAAAATTATGGGAGGAAAAGGTTTGGGGAGAGAGAGAGTTTGGTTTGGGGACAAGGTACATTTGAAATATGTATTAGGCATCTAAGTAAAAAGACTGCTGAATGTCTAACATTCAGGGGAGAGGTATGGGCTAGAGATTTAAATTTGAGAATCATCAATGTGTAGATGTTTTTTAAAGAAATCAGACCAAATGAATTCACAAAGGAGTAAGTGTAGAGAGAAGAGGTCCAAGGATTGAAACCTGGATCACTTCAATGTTTAGAGGTCAGGGAAATGAAGAACCAGCAAAGGAAACTTAGGAGTTCAATACCTATTATTGATTGAATTATGCCCCCCCACCCCCAATACTGTGTTGTAAATCCTAACTTCTATGCCTGTGATTATAATTCCATTTGGGAATGGGTTGTCTTTGCTATGTTAATAAGACAGGATTAGTGTAGCGTATGTCTTAAATCAATCTCTTGAGATACAAAAGAGATTAAACAAGCAAGCTAGAAAGCAGAGATGGGGTAAGATAGATGCCAAGACATGGAGATCTCCAAGGAACCAGGAAGCAAAAGCTAGAGACAAGGCCCTTCCTCCAAAGCCAACAGAGAGTGAAAGCCTTCCCTTAGAGTTGGCACCCTGAATTTAGACTTCTAGCCTCCTTCAGTCTGAGAAAATAAATTTCCGTTTTTTAAAGCGAGCAGCTAAAATCTTGAAGGAGTGAAGAGGAAGGCTTGCTGTATAACTGCAATAAGGAGAAATAATGAGTGGTTGTAGTCTGATGACAAGAGAGACCATCAGTTGGGTGTTTTTAGAGATGAATGAGAAAATGGTCTGGAAGAGACAGTGAGGAGAAAGGAGGATACTTACCCCCCTTTTCAGGCACAGTGGTATAAGTAGTTGGGAGAAAAAACACACAGCACTTGAGAAAGAAGCTTCAGGGAAAACTGTGGTCAGGGAGAGAGAGCCAAGTTGCAGTTAGATTACGAACTATTTTAACCAGTAGAGCTGGTGAAGAACATGCCAAGTAGAAAGAACACCATTAATAGAGACAAAGGAGGCACTGGCATTCGGGGAAGAGCAAAAATGGTGGTGCAGTTTGGAATTTTCAGTTTTACCCTCTCTGATGTCTTTGTAGCCTTATCCCTCCTTGGATCACTTAGAATTTATAAGCATTCACTCTATCTCAGCATCCAGAATATTTTCTTGAAAATAAATGCCAGCCGCAAGACCGAGATCAGTAGGGCATGGCTTAATATTTCCCAGGACAGATCCTGGACTGTTAATTATGATTTTTGTTACAGCTTCCCAACCACTTCCTCAATTTAGTTGTAGCTCTGGGCATGCAGTGTAGAATAATGACACCTCCCCTCCCTTACAAGCCCTTCCCCACAAGTCTCTCAGCAGTGTCCAAATCAGAGAAAAATATTAATTATAAAAAGTAAGCATAAAATCCAAACCAAATCCATTGCCTCTGAGTTGATACCGACTCATAGCGAGCCTATAAGACAGAGTAGAACTGCCCCATAGAGTTTCCAAGGAGCACCTGGTGGATTTGAACTGCCCACCGCTTGGTTAGCAGCAGTAGCACTTAACTAGTATGCCACCAGCATTTCCAAAAAAGGAAGCATAGGAGTAGTCTATTTCTTTCTCAAAGTTTGTTCTCTGATTTGTTTCATTTCTTTCAGGATGCTGCATCCGAATTGCTTCTAATGGTAAAACAGTGTTCTGAGCATTAAAAAAAAAAAAAAATTCAAGAGGGCTTTGTGGTTCTTAGGTACCTTTTGTAGTCTGTCAGCTAGATGTGTTATCTCATTAATGTCTATATCATTAGGCCTATTTCAGTTTTAAGTATCAGAGAGCCCATTTCATACAGCCTTACACAATAAGGAAATTTATTAGTTTAATATGACTGAAAGTTTAGAAGAAAGGTAGACTTCGGGATTAGTTGGCCAGTAACTTAACGAAGACACCAAGGATTAAGAATCTTTTTGTTGCTTCACTCTGCTATTCATAATACTGGCTTTATACCAAGGCAGGATTCTCTTCCTAGTTATACGATTGTTGCCAGTGACATGGAGCTACTCATGTGTTCTGCAAGGAAGAAAAAATCTGACTTCCTCCTGACAGAAAGGACAAAGTTAACCAGAAACCACTAGGAAACATCTTCTCATATCTCATTGGCAAGATTCCTCTTCATTTCTGAATCAATTTCTGGCAGTGAGAATGGGCCCACCCTTAAGTAGTAGTCAGTTCTCCAAGTTGCTGTCACTCAGAGTTATGGAATGGATACTGGAGAAGACAACCACAGTGTCTACTACAGTGGCTCCCTTGATTGTGTTCTGGTACTTTGAGGCTTATTAATCCATTCTTTTTCTGTTATATTTTTGTAATGAGTCAAAATACGCTTTATCATACTTTATTGGCATAATTGTCCATGTTCAGAGCTTTCTATTACATAATCCACCCACTGCCATTGAGTCCACTCTGATTCATAGTGATCCCGTAGGGCTTCCAAGGCTAAGTCTCTAGGGAAGCAGACTGCCACATCTTTCTCCCACTGAGCTGCTGATGGTTTCAAACTGCCTACCTTTTGGTTAGCAGTCGATCGCACTTTAATCACTGCGCTACCAGGGCTCCTTCTCTGTTACATAAAACCAAAAACCAAAAAAATCAAACCCATTGCCGTCGAGTTGATTCTGACTCATAGCGACCCTATAGGACAGAGTAGAACTGTGCCATAGAGCTTCCAAGGAGTGCCTGGTTGATTCAAACTGCCAGCCTTTTGTTTAGCAGCTGTAGCGCTTAACCACTACACCACCAGGGTTTCCCTGTTACATAAAGTACCACCAAAAAACCCACTGCCATCATGTTGATTCTGTCTCATAGGAACCCTATAGGACAGAGTAGAGCTGTAATCTTTAAGGAAACAGACCGTAATCTTTACAGAAACTGTAATCCATAATCTTTAAGGAAACAGGCTGTAGTCTTTACGGAAACAGACTACCACATCTTTCTCCCATAGAGCGGCTGGTGGGTTTGAACTGCTGACCTTTTGGTTAGCAGGTGAGTGCTTTAACTACTGTGCCACCAGGGCTCCTTTAAAGTAGTGCAGCAACTATTAAACATTCTTTTCTTGAAAAAGAGAAAAAAATGTTGGAGTAGTGAAAAGATTTGAAATAGTTGACAAATGTGAATCTGTACCTCCTTGTAACCAATAATGGTTAGCCTCCTTCACCTCTAGATAATTAATTTAGCTACCATTAATGGAGACTTTAGCGATTTGATTTGTGTTTCCTTTCCATCAGAAGTTGCCTGGAGCATTGTGGCAAAGTAGAAAGTGAAGTGGATTATGATTAATTCTAATTCTAGCTCCACTGCTTTCAAGAGTGCGTGATCACAAGCAAATCACTTAACCTCTCAGCCCTTCAACTTTCTTCTCCACACGCTGGAACTGATACTACCTACCTTCACACCAGGCGGTTTTTGTGGAAGTTAAATAAACTGATCCGAGTGACGTTTGAAAAGTATAGAGTAGCACACAGTTTAAAATTGCCTCAATTACTGTAGGGTGGGTTGTTAAAGGGAGGAAACTTAAATAATTTGGGAGATTCTAGTCCTGAAAAAGGAATAATTTAGATTCTGAGTACCTGAGGTACATCAGTAGAAGGTAGGGAAATAAGATGCTTGGTGAATAAAAGGAAGTTTTATAGTACAGCTATGTGAATGTTTAATTCTAGTAAGGGTATCCTAGTAGCTAATTTTCAAGCATTCCCCAGGATTTTTTTACCTCAAAATTTTGCCTGTTTTTTTTTTTTTTTAATTAAAGCTGATTTTGACTGGAGTAGATTGCATGGCAAACTGTAGTGCTTTATGTGGCATACATGATAGGATAGATATATTATTTGTTTCAGTTATTGACTGTTTTCTCATATGTACTCTGTTCTTTTCTGTTTTTGGAACATTATTCTTTTGAACAACCCTGAAGGTTCATTCTGAAACTTGGGTGAAGTTTGGTTGTTACTAACAAGGGAGGTGTCACATTTTATTGCCGAGAGCTCTGCAGAGCAAAACTTAATATTTGGGTTTGAATGAAATTAATGTAGTTAAGGAGTTTTACTTCTTAATAACTATTAAATATATTCATTCAGGCCTTAGGTTAATGTTCATGTTGAATCTGGATATGTAAATAAACCGCAGGGCAGCTATTGTTTTCCCCAATATTGCCCACCTATTTGCTCTCGTGTCCCAGTGTTACGTACGTTAGACTGTTTCACGTTGTCCCACAGGTCACTGAGACTTCATTTTTTGAAGATACATATTTTTCTCTCTCTTTTTTTTTTTTTGGATAATTTTATTCCTGTGTCTTCAGATTTACTCTCTTTTCTTTTGTAGTGACTAATCTGTTGTTAACTCCATCCAGTGATATTTTTATTTCGGATATTTTCATCTTTAGAAGTTCCATTTGGTTCTTTTTTATATGTTTGCTTGCCTCCTCATTATGTTCAAGTTTTCTTTTATGCCATTGAGCATATCAAACATATTTATTATAGCTATTTTAATGTCCTCTGCTAATTCGATCGTCTCTTTCATTTTGGTTTTGTTAATATTGACTGTTTCTAGTTCATGGGTCACATTTTATTGCTTCTTCATAGGTCTGATACTTTTTTATTGGATGTTTATTATTGTGAGTTTTATATTGTTTACTGGAGTTTGTTTTATTATTTTATAAAGAATGCTGGACTTATTTCTGCTAAGTCACTAAATTACTTGCAGATAAGTTGAATTCTTTCATGACTTATTTTTAAGCTGTTTCAAGACAAATCTAGGGTAGCCTTTGCTCTAGCACTGATTAACCTCACTACAAAAAAATGAGGTTCCTAGGTGGTGCAAATAGTTTATGCTCGACTACTGACCTGAAAATGTTGGCAGTTTGTATCCACCCAGCAGTACCGCAGGAGAAAGGCCTGGTGATATGCTTCCATTAAGATTACAGCCAAGAAAGCTCTGTGGGGGCAGTTCTACTCTATAATGCGTGGGAGCACCAGGTATCGGAATTGACTTGATGGCAATAGGTATGGGTAACTAAGACATGGCCCTTTTGGAGTCACTATTGACAGCGCTATGTATTCAGCAAGATTTCTCCATTTTGAGTGGTTGGAAGCTTTAGCAATTCCTGGTCATTTGTGAGCTCTGACAATTATTCATTTTACAGCTTCCTGGTAATTTTCCCTAGAAGATGATATTGCCTGGCATCATGGGGTTTTACCCCCCATGTGTACAAATTGATATTTAGCCAAAGATCCAATGGGACCCCTATGCATTTTTCTGTATCTCTTTCTTTGGCATAGCTCTCTCATCTTAAATATTCTGTCCTCTACGTTCTAGCCATCTTGGGTCTCGCCAAACGCTGGTATGTATCTTTTCAATTTGGCCATATTGCTGGGTTCTTTGGGGGTTTGCCTTCCCTGTGCCAGATTACCTCCTTGTATGAAATTACCCCCAGACTGAAAGCTTGGGTGGTAGTAGAGCTCTCTCATTGCCCTTTTTTCTGGGGCTACAGTCTTGTGCTGCCTTTTGTTCATTGTCTGAAAATAGTTGCTTCTTATATTTTGCTCAGTTCCTAGTTGTTTAGGTAGGAAGATAACTGTAGACCCTCTTTGTTCCCATGCTCAGAAGTAGAAAACTTTTCAACCCTTCAGACTTTTCTCTTTATACTGTAAACTCCTCCTTTTTCTAAGGCAGCCATCTTGTATGTGCAAAAATGTCACACCTCTCCTAATCTTCTCTTATTATGTTCAGAAGATAGCTATGATGAATGTGATCAGGGTCTCAGACTTCACATTCTGCTCAGGTATTTTATTGCTGCAGCCACAAAATCTCCTATGTCTATGATGAAAGGGGGAAAATATATATTTATATATAATAATAGTGAATCAGGACTTGAACTAGAATGAGGAAAATGGGCTCACCTAGGGTACAAAATTTAAGGAGGTACTCATTCTTAGGTGCCAACCCTACACTTATCTGAGAACAGGTGCCTCCTTAAATTTTGTGCTGTAGGTGTTTCAACTTCTCTTTACCCAGTGCCGTTGAGTCGATTCCAACTCTCAGCAACCCTATAGGACAGAGTAGAACTGCCCCATAGAGTTTCCAAGGAGCGCCTGGTGGATTCGAACTGCCGACCCTTTGGTTAGCAGCTGTAGCACTTAACCACTACACCACCAGGGTTTCCAATTTCTCTTTAGCCACCTATTTTGTGGAATGAGCTAGAATAGAGACTGCTGTAACATTCCAGTTCCTCAGTATTAGCTGAGAAAAGGAAGAAAGCAGAAAAGATTATCTGAAATAGCAGGTACTCTTCCACAGAGCCAAAACCATGTGTAATAAAGCCTTACCTGTTTTTAGGTTTGTCTGCCCTGGCCCTAGAAATGAACGGCTCTCCCCACCTAGGTAGATTCTATTCATTCCACATAGACTGTTTCCCATTGGCCTTGCGGCCATGTTTGCAGTTTGAATCTGAAGGAGGCCTGATTTGGCCTCATAAATGAATCTGTAGTTCTACTAGGAGGAATTTTAATATGGGTCAGAGACACGTAATTGAGCTCTGATAATGGGAAGAACAAAGCTTTGAATCTCACATGAAATGTACTCATTTTAAATTGTTTTGGCTCTTGACCTAATTTTGGATTGCTTTAGGGTGTTCTCTCTTTGCTCCTCTTAGAATATTGAAGAAGACCATGAAGAAGGATAGATGATATGAGTCGTGGAGTTATATGCTCTGAATCTGAATTTAGGGAAGAAGGGCAAAAATAATTCATTTGTATTATTTTTCAGTCCAGTTTACTAAGATTGTTGAGACAGGAATCTAGGTATGAGTTTTAACAGTAATAAAAAGTGGTTTTACCTAAAATGGTCTCTGTTAATATCATCCTCAGGCAATTGCAGCAGTATTAGGTATCTGGTTGATAGTTCAAAGGTTTTCAAACTTTGACCCTGTGTGCAGAGAAGCAGTTGTCAATCTCATGCTACTATTGCTTTAGATATTCAGTTTTCTTGACTCGGTTTTTATTGCCTTCTTGAGCTCCCCCCCCCTTTTTTTTTAAATAAAAATAGCATATTTGTATCATTTGTAAACACTTAAATGGATTGGAATATGAACATCCCCAGTCCTGAAGGAAGAAGCTTATATAGTCAAATGTTTGTGGACGTATGCAGTGGTGCCTTTCTTTAACCACTGGGTGAGGTAATACAGTGTAGTAGAAAAGAACTGTTATCATCCAGGTTGAACCCCATATAGTTTAGTGGCCTTCAGTAAGTCTGTTAATTTCTTGAGAATCAGTTTTTTTCCATCTGCAAAGTATGTCCGTGTGTATGTGAGGGGGACTGTCTACCTATTCATTCTATGCCAAGATCATAATAGATGAAGAATTGAAATCACTTTGGAAAATTTGTAAAACGCTGTGTAAATACAACTGTAAAAGTGATATTTATAAAAATAGTTTATCTCAGTTTAATCAAGTCCTATTCTTTGGGAAACTGTAAATCTAGTTTCTCATTTAAGTATCTTATATTTTCTATCACTAATGGTTTAGAAAAAGGTAAAGATTATATAGATTGGAAAATGTATGGAAAACACATTATCATAGGTAATTTATAACCTCTAAGATAAAAATTTTTTTTAGAGGTTATAAATTACCTACGAAAGAATTTAGAAAATCTCCTTAGAAGTTTATTTTTAAATAAAATTGAATTGAAATATTTACTTGTTTTCTACTACTAAAAAAAAAACGCAGTGCTGTAGACTTGGCAAATCCTTAGGAGTTAGATTCTGTGAAATGTTGCATGTGGATTTTCCACTTTGGATTATTCATAGAAAATACTTTTTCTAAATCAATCTGGTTACTCTTTATTGCCTAGGATGCTTCTGAACTACTTTTCCTCTCCTAATTAGTATGTATTTGAATGCAAATTTAATATAAGCCCAGTATGAGTATAATTAGGGAGATAAATCTGTCAGAGTGTAAATCACAATGATTGAAATATGAATGTAATATTTTGGTATCTTAAATTATTCAAATTACTTCCGTGTATTAGAATATTGACAGAATCCCTTTGGTCGGTTCATTCATTCATTAAACAAATATTTATATAGTGTCTACTATTGACAGGAACTGTTGTATAATAATGTACAACAGTAAACAAAACAGAAATTCCTGCCTTTGTGGAGCTTAGATTTTAATGGAGGGAGACAAAAAAAATAACAGATAAAATATATGGTATGTCAGATGGCAATGAATACTGTAAAGAAAAATAAAGCAGAGGATGGCGTGGGGAGTGCTGGTAGGCATGGGAAGCACAGGCCTGAAAAAGAAGTTAACATTTGAACAAAGACTTGAAGGAACAGCCTATACAGATATTACAGGGAAGTGTGTTTCTAAGGAATAGCAAATGCAGAGGCCCTAAGGAAAGTGTGTGCACAGTGTGTTCAAGGAACAAGAATGAGGCCACGAAGACTGAAGTGGAGAGAGCCCGGAGGAGAGCAGTAGATGTGGTCACAGAGATAGTGGTGGCTAGTTGATGGAACATGTTGGGGACTTGGCCTTTTAATTTGAGAAAGGAGGTCACTGGAGAGTTTTGAGCAGAGTGACCACCTGATCTGACTTGTTCCTTAAAGCATCACCATTGGTGGGGAGGGGGAGTTCAGGGCAGGAATAGATCATTTAGGAAACTATTGCAGTAATCCAGGGGAGCCTGGTAGCTGTGGAGATAGTGAAAATGATTGGATTCTGTTTTCAAGATAAAGCCACAAGTTTTGCTGATAAGAGATACGAGAGAGGGGAGGCAGAGCCAACACAAGATTTTTGTCCTCAGCTACTGGAAGCTTAGAGATGCCATCTACTAAAATGGGGCAGACTATGGGAGAGGAACAGATTTGTGGATGGGGTGGTGGTGGGGTTAATCAGGAGTTTGGTTTTGAACATGTTAAGAAATGAATATTAAATTTCCACAAAAAAAATATTGAATAGGTAGATGATTGTATTAGGAATTATGGAGAGAGAGGCAGCCTGTCTTATCTATGAATAATTTTGGGAGTTATCAATGTATAGATAGTATTTGAAGCTTTCGGACTGGAAGAGACCACCTAAGGAGTAAGGGTATGTGGAAGAAAGAAGAGGTTCAAGGTCTGAGCCCTAGAGCACTCTATTTGGACTGTAGAGAAACGAGGAGCTGGCAAAGGAGAGTAAGAAAAATGAAAACCAGGAGAGTAGAGTGTTCTGGGATCCACATATTTCAAAGAGGTAGCTACTGTCTGTCAGCTGCTGCTCGTATGTAAAGTAAGATGAAAACTGAAAATTGATGATTGTATTTAATACTATGGGAGTTATTGGTGACCTTAATAAGGCCAAGTTTGTCAGATTAAAAAAAAAAAAAAAAACGCCATTGCAGTCGAGTCGATTCCGATTCATAGCAACCTTATAGGACAGAGTAGAACTGCCCCATAGAGTTTCCATGGAGTGCCTAGTGGATTTGAACTGCCAGCCTTTTGGTTAGCGGCCATAATGCTTAACCACTACACCACCAGGGTTTCCAGTTTGTCACATAAAAAAAAATAGGTGGGGGAAAAGCATGACTGATGTGAATTCAAGGGAAAATGAGAGGAGGAGATACGGAGACAGTGAGCATAGATAATACTGTTGAGTTTTGTCAATTTTGCTGATCTTTTCACAGAACCAGCTTTTATTTTTTTTTATTTTATGTATTGTTCTCCTGGTTTGAATTTCATTGACTTCTAATTCTTTTTTACTATTTCTTTTATTCTGATTGTTTTCCTTGTTCTGAAGTTAATACAGTTATTCCATTTTTCTTATAATTAGTGTTAGCATGGTATATCTTTCTCCATTCCTTTACTTCTGATCTATCCGTGTCTTTATTTAAGGTGGGTTTCTTATAGACAACATACGGTTGAGACTTGTTTTTATTTATTTATTTATTTTTAAATTAACTTTTATTAAGCTTCAAGTGCACATTTACCATTCCAATCAGTCTGTCACATGTAGGTTTACATACATCTTACTCCCTTCTCCCACTTGCTCTCCCCCTATTGAGTCGGCCCTTTCAGTCTCTCGTTTCGTGCCAATTTTGCCATCTTCCCTCTCTCTCTATCTTCCCATCCCCCCTCCAGTCAAGAGTTGCCAACACACTCTCCAGTGTCCACCTGATTTAATTAGCTCACTCTTCATCAGCATCTCTCTCCCCCCCACTGACCAGTCCTTTTCATGCCTGATGATTTGTCTTAGGGGATGGTTCCTGTCCTGTGCCATCAGAAGTTCTGGGGAGCATTGTCTCTGGGATTCCTCTAGTCGCAGTCATACCATTAGGTATGGTCTTTTCATGAGAATTTGGGGTCTGTATCCCATTGGTCTCCTGCTCCCTCAGGAGTTGTCTGTTGTGCTCCCTGACAGGGCAGACATCGATTGTGGCCGGGCACCAACTAGTTCTTCGGGTCTCAGGATGATGTAGGTCTCTGGTTCGTGTGGCCCTTTCTGTCTCTTGGGTTCTTAGTTGTCGTGTGACCTTGGTGTTCTTCCTTTCCTTTGCTCCAAGTGGGTTGAGACCAATTGGTGTATCTTAGATGACCGCTTGTTGGCATTTAGGACCCCAGGCGCCACAATTCAAAGTGGGATGCAGAATGTTTTCATAATAGAATTATTTTGCCCATTGACTTAGAAGTCCCCTCAAACCAAGTTCCCCAGACCCCAGCCCCTGCTCCGCTGACCTTTGAAGCTTTCATTTTATCCCGGAAACCTCTTTGCTTTTAGTCCAGTCCAATTAGGCTGACCTTCCTTGTATTGAGTGTTGTCTTTCCCTTCACCCAAAGCAGTTCTTATCTACAGATTGATCAATAAAAAGCCCTCTCCCTCCCTCCCTCCCTCCCTCCCCCCTTTGTAACCACAAAAGTATGTGTTCTTCTCCGTTTTTTCTATTTCTCAAGATCTTATAATAGTGGTCTTATACAGTATTTGTCCTTTTGCAACTGACTCATTTCGCTCAGCATAATGCCTTCCAGATTCCTCCATGTTATGAAATGTTTCACAGATTCGTCACTGTTCTTTATAGATGCGTAGTATTCCATTGTGTGAATATACCACAATTTATTTACCCATTCATCCGTTGACGGATATCTTGGTTGCTTCCAGCTTTTTGCTATTGTAAAGAGAGCTGCAATAAACATGGGTGTGCATATATCTGTTTGTGTGAAGGCTCTTGTATCTCTAGGGTATATTCCGAGGAGTGGGATTTCTGGGTTGTATGGTAGTTCTATTTCTAACTGTTTAAGCTAACGCCAGATGGATTTCCAAAGTGGTTGTACCATTTTACAATCCCACCAGCAGTGTATGAGAGTTCCAATCTCTCCGCAGCCTCTCCAACATTTATTATTTTGTGTTTTTTGGATTAATGCCAGTCTAGTTGGTGTGAGATGGAATCTCATCGTAGTTTTAATTTGCATTTCTCTAATGGCTAATGATCGGGAGCATTTTCTCATGTATCTGTTGGCTGCCTGAATATCTTCTTTAGTGAAATGTGTGTTCATCTCCTTTGCCCACTTCTTGATTGGGTTGTTTGTCTTTTTGTGGTTGAGTTTTGACAGAATCATGTAGATTTTAGAGATCAGGCGCTGGTCTGAGATGTCATAGCTGAATATTCTTTCCCAGTCTGTAGGTGGTCTTTTTACTCTTTTGGTGAAGTCTTTAGATGAGCATAGGTGTTTGATTTTTAGGAGCTCCCAGTTATCTGGTTTCTCTTCATCATTTTTGGTAATGTTTTGTATTCTGTTTATGCCCTGTATTAGGGCTCCTGGGGTTGTCCCTATTTTTTCTTCCATGATCTTTATCGTTTTAGTCTTTATGTTTAGGTCTTTGATCCACTTGGAGTTAGTTTTTGTGCATGGTGTGAGGTATGGGTCCTGTTTCATTCTTTTGCAAATGGATATCCAGTTATGCCAGCACCATTTGTTAAAAAGACTATCTTTTCCCCAATTGACTGACACTGGTCCTTTGTCAAATATCAGCTGCTCATACGTGGATGGATTTATATCTGGGTTCTCAATTCTGTTCCATTGGTCTATGTGCCTGTTGTTGTACCAGTACCAGGCTGTTTTGACTACTGTAGCTGTATAATAGGTTCTGAAATCAGATAGAGTGAGGCCTCCCACTTTCTTCTTCTTTTTCAGTAATGCTTTGCTTATCCGGGGGTTCTTTCCCTTCCATATGAAATTAGTGATTTGTTTCTCTATCCCCTTAAAATATGACATTGGTATTTGGATTGGAAGTGCGTTATATGTATAGATGGCTTTTGGTAGAATAGACATTTTTACTATGTTAAGTCTTCCTATCCATGAGCAGGGTATGTTTTTCCACTTAAGTATGTCTTTTTGAATTTCTTGCAGCAGAGTTTTATAGTTTTCTTTGTATAGGTCTTTTACATCCTTGGTAAGATTTATTCCTAAGTATTTTATCTTCTTGGGGGCTACTGTGAATGGTATTGATTTGGTTATTTCCTCTTCGATGTTCTTTTTGTTGATGTAGAGGAATCCAAGTGATTTTTGTATGTTTATTTTATAACCTGAGACTCTGCCAAACTCTTCTATTAGTTTCAGTAGTTTTCTGGAGGATTCCTTAGGGTTTTCCATGTATACGATCATGTCATCTGCAAATAGTGATAGCTTTACTTCCTCCTTACCAATCCAGATACCTTTTATTTCTTTGTCTAGCCTAATTGCCCTGGCTAAGACTTCCAACACGATGTCGAATAAGAGCGGTGATAAAGGGCATCCTTGTCTGGTTCCCGTTCTCAAGGGAAATGCTTTCAGGTTCTCTCCATTTAGAGTGATATTGGCTGTTGGCTTTGCATAGATGCCCTTTATTATGTTGAGGAATTTTCCTTCAATTCCTATTTTGGTAAGAGTTTTTATCATAAATGGGTGTTGAACTTTGTCAAATGCCTTTTCTGCATCTATTGATAAGATCATGTGGTTTTTATCTTTTGTTTTATTTATGTGATGGATTACATTAATGGTTTTTCTGATATTAAACCAGC
This sequence comes from Loxodonta africana, assembly GCF_030014295.1. Taxonomy (NCBI): domain Eukaryota; kingdom Metazoa; phylum Chordata; class Mammalia; order Proboscidea; family Elephantidae; genus Loxodonta; species Loxodonta africana. The sequence continues at coordinate 46,648,675 of NC_087354.1, read as the reverse complement.
CTTGCATACCTGGTATAAATCCCACTTGATCAGGGTGAATTATTTTTTTGATGTGTTTTTGGATTCTATTGGCTAGAATTTTATTGAGGATTTTTGCATCTATGTTCATGAGGGATATAGGTCTAAAATTTTCTTTTTTTGTAATGTCTTTACCTGGTTTTGGTATCAGGGAGATGGTAGCTTCATAGAATGAGTTGGGTAGTATTCCGTCTTTTTCTATGCTTTGAAATACCTTCAATAGTAATGGTGTTAAGTCTTCTCTGAAGGTTTGGTAGAACTCTGCAGTGAAGCCGTCTGGGCCAGGACTTTTTTTTGTTGGAAGTTTTTTATTACCGTTTCAATCTCTTTTTTTGTTATGGGTCTATTTAGTTGTTCTACTTCTGAATGTGTTAGTTTAGGTAGGTAGTATTGTTCCAAGAATTTATCCATTTCTTCTAGGTTTTCAAATTTGTTAGAGTACAATTTTATGTAGTAATCTGAAATGATTTTTTTAATTTCATTTGGCTCTGTTGTGATGTGGTCCTTCTCATTTCTTATTCGGGTTATTTGTTTCCTTTCCTGTTTTTCTTTAGTCAGTCTAGCCAATGGTTTATCAATTTTGTTAATTTTTTCAAAGAACCAGCTTTTGGCTATGTTAATTCTTTCAATTGTTTTTCTGTTCTCTAATTCATTTAGTTCAGCTCTAATTTTTATTATTTGTTTTCTTCTGGTGCCTGATGGATTCTTTTCTTGCTCACTTTCTATTTGTTCAAGTTGTCGGGACAGTTCTCTGATTCTGGCTCTTTCTTCTTTTTGTATGTGTGCATTTATCGATATAAATTGGCCTCTGAGCACTGCTTTTGCTGTGTCCCAGAGGTTTTGATAGGAAGTATTTTCATTTTCTTTGCTTTCTAAGAATTTCCTTATTCCCTCCTTGATGTCTTCTAGAACCTAGTCTTTTTTCAGGAGGGTATTGTTCATTTTCCAAGTATTTGATTTCTTTTCCCTAGTTTTTCTGTTATTGATTTCTAGCTTCATTGCCTTGTGGTCTGAGAAGATGCTTTGTAATATTTCGATGTTTTGGATTCTGCAAAGATTTGTTTTATGACCTAATATGTGGTCTATTCTAGAGAATGTTCCATGTGCACTAGAAAAAAAAGTATATTTTGCAGCAGTTGGGTGGAGAGTTCTGTATAAGTCAATGAGGTCAAGTTGGTTGATTGTTGTAAGTAGGTCTTCCGTGTCTCTATTGAGCTTCTTACTAGATGTCCTGTCCTTCTCCGAAAGTGGTGTGTTGAAGTCTCCTACTGTAAATGTGGAGGTGTCTATCTCACTTTTCAATTCTGTTAAAATTTGATTTATGTATCTTGCAGCCCTGTCATTGGGTGCGTAAATATTTAATATGGTTATGTCTTCCTGATCAATTGTCCCTTTTATCATTATATAGTGTCCTTCTTCATCCTTTGTGGCGGATTTAAGTCTAAAGTCTATTTTGTCAGAAATTAATATTGCTACTCCTCTTCTTTTTTGCTTATTGTTTGCTTGATATATTTTTTTCCATCCTTTGAGTTTTAGTTTGTTTGTGTCTCTAAGTCTAAGGTGTGTCTCTTGTAGGCAGCATATAGATGGATCGTGTTTCTTTATCCAGTCTGTGACTCTCTGTCTCTTTATTGGTGCATTTAGTCCATTTACATTCAGCGTAATTATAGATAAATAAGTTTTTAGTGCTGTCATTTTGATGCCTTTTCATGTGTGTTGTTGGCCATTTCCTTTTTCCACATGCTTTTTTGTGCTAAGACGTTTTTCTTAGTAGCTTGTGAGATCCTCATTTTCATAATGTTTAACTTTGTGTTTGTTGAGTTGTTACGTTTTTCTTGGCTTTTTTCTTGAGTTATGGAATTGATATTCTTTTTTGTGGTTACCTTATTATTTACCCCTATTTTTCTAAGTAAAAACCTGACTTGTATCGTTCTATATCGCCTTGTATCACTCTCCATCTGGCAGTTCAACGCCTCCTATATTTAGTCCCTCTTTTTGATTATTTTGATCGTTTATCTATTGATTTCCATGATTTCCTGTTATGTGTATTATTTTGTTTATTTATTTTTTAGAATTAGTCTTAATTTGTTTGTTTTTGTGCTTTCCCTATTTGAGTTGCATTGATATCAGGACGTTCTGTTTTGTGACCTTGTATCGTGCTGGTACCTGATATTATTGGTCATCAGGCCAAACAATCTCCTTTAGTATTTCTTGCAGTCTTGGTTTAGTTTTTGCAAATTCTCTAAACTTGTGTTTATCTGTAAAATCTTAATTTCTCCTTCATATTTCAGAGAGAGTTTTGCTGGATATATGATCCTTGGTTGGCAGTTTTTCTCGTTCAGTGCTCTGTATACGTCGTCCCATTCCCTTCTTGCCTGCATGGTTTCTGCTGAGTAGTCTGAACTTATTCTTATTGATTCTCCCTTGAAGGAAACCTTTCTTTTCTCCCTGGCTGCTTTTAAAATTTTCTGTTTGTCTTTGGTTTTGGCAAGTTTGATGATAATATGTCTTGGTGTTTTTCTTTTTGGATCAATATTAAATGGGGTTTGATGAGCATCTTGGATAGATATCCTTTCGTCTTTCATGTTGTCAGGGAAGTTTTGTGTCAGGAGTTCTTCAACTATTTTCTCTGTGTTTTCTGTCCCCCCTCCCTGTTCTGGGACTCCAATCACTCGCGAGTTATCCTTCTTGATAGAGTCCCACATGATTCTTAGGGTTTCTTCATTGTTTTTAATTCTTTTATCTGATTTTTTTTTTCAGCTGTGTTGGTGTTGATTCCCTGGTCCTCCAGAAGTTCCAGTCTATATTCTAATTGCTCGAGTCTGCTCCTCTGACTTTCTATTGCGTTGTCAAATTCTGTAATTTTATTGTTAATCTTTTGGATTTCTACATGCTCTCTATGGATTCTTGCAACTTATTAATTTTTCCACTATGTTCTTGAATAATCTTTTTGAGTTCTTCAACAGTTTTATCAGTGTGTTCCTTTGCTTTTTCTGCATTTATCCTAATTTCATTTGTCATATCTTTAAGCATTCTGTAAATTAGTTTTTTATATTCTCTATCTGATAATTCCAGGATTGTATCTTCATTTGGGAAAGATTTTGATTCTTTTGTTTGGGGGGTTGGAGAAGCTGTCATGGTCTGTTTCTTTATGTGGTTTGATATGGACTGCTGTCTCCGAGCCATCACTGGGAAACTAGATTTTCCAGGTAATCAGCTAAAAAAAAATGCAGTCAGATCCCTATCTGAATTCTCCCTCTGGCTCCAGGTATTCGGATGTTAATAGAGCCGCCTGGGGAGGGTGGGGGAGGGACCAGAGAGCTAGGAGTTTAGCACCACAGAATATAGAGCTGATCACCGCGTTCATGCTCCACCCCCGTCCGCCAAAATCCGGGCGGGACGGCTCCCCGGTTGGGACGCTACTCTCCCCGCTCCGAGACCAGTCTCTTCCTCCCGGGGACTTCTCCCTCCGGTGCACGGCACCGCTCGCGCAAAGTGGGTGGGCGTCTCCCACACGAACGGGTGGGCCCACCCCCAGGGTCTATTCAGGAGAATATAATTGGACCCCGCGCTCACGCCCTGCCCGCTTTTGCCAAAATCCCAGCGGGACGGCTCCCGGGCTGGGACGCTGCTTTCCCCGCTCCGAGACCAGTCACTTCCTCCCGGGGACTTCTCCCTCCGGTGCAGCGCACCGCTCGCACGAACTGGGTGGGCGTCCCCCCGCACGAACGTGTGGGCCCCGCCCCGGGGTCGCTTTAGGGAAATATAGCTGACCCCCCCCACTCGCGCCCCGCCCGCTTCCCGCCAAACTCCCAGGACGGCTCCCCGGCTGGGACGCTGCGCTCCCCGCTCCAAAATCAGTCACTGCCTCCCGGGGGCTTCTCCCTCCGGCTGCGCCGCTACGCCGCCCGCGCCAACCAGCTAGACTCTCTCCTGGGATGGGTTCGGGGGGGTAGGGCTCGGCCCCTTGTCTGTGCCGTCTGCCCCCCTGGGCTCTGCCCCAGATCGGGCTCCGAAGGTCACCTCCCTGGTACGCTGGCTCCTAGTTCTGAAAACGGTTGCTGTCTGCCCGTATTTGTTCGTTTTTCGTCTCTAAGTCTGTGCTTGTTGTTCAGAGTTCGTAGGTTGTTATGTATGTGATCGATTCACTTGTTTTTCCGAGTCTTTGTTGCAAGAGGGATCCGCGGTAGCGTCCACCTAGTCCGCCATCTTGGCCCCGCCTCGAGTCTTGTCTTTTTAATCCACCCTGAGAGTCTCTGTCTTTTAATTGGCGAATCTGGGTCATTCACATTTAAAGTGATTATTGATAGAGTTAGGTTAATATCTATCGTTTGTATTTGTAGCTGCTTTCTATTCATTGCCGTGTTCTTTGTTACTTTTTTTTTGTTTGCTTGTTTTCCATTTTTTTTCTGCCTTCTGTGGTTTTAATTGAGTGTTTTATGTGATTCTATTTTCTCCTCTTTTTTAGCATATTGTTATTTCTTTAAAAAATATTTTAGTAGTTGCCCTGAGTTTATGCTATCCGTTTACATCTAACCTAAGTCCACTTTCAAATAGCACTGTACTACTCCATGGATAGTGTAGTGCCTTATAACAGAGTATGCCCAATTCCTTCCTCCTGTTACTTATTTTGTTGCTGTCATTCATTTCACTTACCCAGAAGCTATAATCACCTGATACATTATTGCTATTATTATTCTGAGCAAACTTATTTATCAAATATCTTAAAAATAAGAAAAACAAGTTTTTATTTTATCTTCATTTATTCCTTCTCTAATACTCTCCCTTTCCTTGCGTAGATTTGCGTTTCTGACCTATTTCATTTTTCTTCTCTCTGAAGAACTTCTTTTGATATTTGTGGCAAGGCAGGTCTACTGGTGACAAATTCTCTCAATTTTTGTTTGTCCGAAAAAGTCTGTTATTTACTTTTGATGGGTAATTTTGCTGACTACAGAATTCTAGGTTGCCGGGTTTTATGTGTGTGTGTGTGTGTGTGTGTGTGTGTGTGTGTGTGTGTGTGTTTCCCTTTCAGCCCATTGAGTATTTCACTCTGCTGTCTTCTTGTTTGCATGGTTTTTGAAGAGAAGTTTTATATAATCCTTATCCCAGTTCCTCTATTGGTAATGTGGTTCTTTTTCTCTGGCTTCTTTCAGGATTTTCTTTGCCTTTGATTTTCTGCTGTTTGAATATGATATGCCTAGGTTTACACTATTTCATATTTATCCTGTTTGGTATTCTCTGGTCTTCCTGGAAATGTGTTTTGGTGCCTGTCAACAATTTTGGAAGGTTCTCAGCCATTATTACTTCAAATATTTCTTTTGTTCCTTTCTGGTATTCCCAGTGTGCGTATGTTATACCTTTTGTAATTGTCCCACAGTTCTTGAATATTCTGTTCTTTTTTTCATTCTCTTCTCTTTGCTTTTCAATTTGGAAAGTTTCTCTTGGCATATCTTCTGGCTCACTGAAAACTTTCCTTGACTATGTCCAGCTACTGAGAAGCCCATCAAAGGCATACATTATTTCTGTCACAGTGTTTTTTGTTTTTAGCATTTCTTTTTGAATCTTAAGAGTTTTCTTTTCTCTGCTTACATTACTTACCTGCTTTTGTATGTTTTCCACTAGATCCCTTAGCATATTTATCATAAACAAAACAAGACAAAACAAATCCAAGCCCATTGCCATCGAGTCAATTCTGACTCATAGCGACCCTATGGAACAGATTAGAACTGCCCCATAGAGTTCCCAAGGCTGTAGGTCTTTACAGACGCAGACTGCCACAGCTTCCTCTTGCAGAGCAGCTGGTGAGTTGGAACTGCCAACCCTTTGGTTAGCAGCCAAATGCTTAATCATGGCACCAGTAGGGCTCCTGTATCTACCATAGTCATTTTAAATGGAAACCCTGGTGGTGTAGTGGTTAGGAGTTTGACTGCTAACCAAAAGGTCTGCAGTTCAAATCCACCAGGCACTCATTGGAAACCTTATGGAGCCATTCTACTCTGTTCTATAGGGTCGTTATGAAATCAGAATCGACTCCATGGCAACGGGTTTCGTTCGGTTTGATTTTAATCTGATAGTTCCAAAATCTCTACTATATCTACTATATGTGAATCTGGTTCTGATGTTTTGTCTCTTCAGACTGAGCGTGTGTGTGTTCAGTATGTCTTGTAATTTTTTTGTTGAAAGCCAGGCATGATGTATCAGGTAAAATGAACCGAGGTATATAGGTATATAGCATGAGAGTTTTGTTGTTTGGCTATGTTTACTATTTGCTATAGCTGTGATGTCAGAGGCTAAAATTTCCTCTAATGTCCTTGTTTTTGTGTCCTCTGTAGTTTTTGAGTTTTCCTAGGCTACTTAAATAGAATCTTAAGCTTGCAGTTGTTATTTTAGCTGTTAATTCCCTGCAATTATACAGGAGCCCTGTTGATGTGGTGATAAGCTGTGGGGTGGGGGAAACATTCTGTAGTCATTTGATTAGCTCTCAGTCTTTTAATGAGACTATGTGCCTGGGCTGTAACCTTCACAAGTGTGTCGCAGTATTTTATTTGTTTTTTTCCTTTCTTAGATGAGATAGGAAGGCTAGAAAGGCCTGGAGGTGAGCTTCTTCTTTCCCCCAGGTCGGTTAGGCTTTGGTAAAACTCATGTCAGGCATTGGTAAAAAAAAGTTTCTCTTGAAGTTAGGCCTTGCTCGGTAAGAAGAACAGAGAGCTTTAGGCATATTTCAATATGATTATTGCACTTCCTCCCTCCCCCATGCTGGAAGCTAGAGGGAATTTTTTCTGATCTTCACTCTGAGAACCTGGTGGGGCTCCTGCAGGTAAAACTCACAAAAGTGTGGATGACCCCCTGTGATTGGAGCCTCCAGCAATTTATCAGTTGCCATTTAAAGTGTTCCTGTTGATAATGGCTTCACGTGTGAGCCTCTGCTCTTGGCCTTTTACTCCCTGTGAGCTCTGATTCCTTATAGTGTCCTGTCTGTCTCTCCTGTTTTGGGGGCAGCAGTTTGCTTTGTGACCTCAATTCTCTGGTGAATCTAAGAAGAGTTGTTGATTTTCCGTTTGTTTAGCTCTTTTCTTATCAGGACAGGCGTGAGGACTTCCAGGCTCTTTACGGGTCAGAAGAGAAACCGGAAGTCCGTCCCATTGCTTGTGACATGTTCCTTTCTTAAGAAGCAAGTCACTAGGTCTGGCCCACACGGAGAGGGTGGGGTTACCCAGGCACATAAACACCAGGAGATGGAGATGGTTGGAGGACCATCTCAGAAGTCTGTCACCACTATGCGCAAACCCTGATGCTCTAAAATGCTCAACTTTTGAATGGATTCGCTTTTTTCAGACTCCTTCATAATTGGTAGCATATATTTGTAAGAGGGCTGGCCAAGAGTAAGGATTTAATTTGAGGCTGTCAAACAAGAGTAACTTGTTATTCAGGGATTCTTTCAACTCGTGTTCTTGGTTTCATTAATGATTTGCTTTTATGAAATGAGTTAATCTTAGTGAAAACTTCAAATGATTTCGGATCTAAAGAAAACTAGGAATGCTATTTTTAAAAGCCAGAATGCATGCTGTAAATAATTTAAGAGAAATTCAAGAAATGGTGTAATAGCAAGCTACGTTTTGCAATAATTCAAGCTTCCAGCCTTTCCCAGCATATATACCATTTTATGACTTGGATGGTGTTACTGATTGAATTGTGTCCCCCAAAAATATGTGTCAACTTGGCTACACCATGATTCCCAGTGTTGTGTGATTGTCCACAATTTTGTCATCTGATGTGATTTTCCTATGTGCTGTAAATCCTAACCTCTGTGATGCTAATGAGGCAGGATTACAGGCAGTTATGTCAGTGAGGCAGGACTCAAATCTATAGCATTAGGTTGTATCTTGAGTCAATCTCTTTTGAGATATGAGAGAGAGAAACAAGCAGAGAGACAGAGGGACCTCCTGTTGCCGAGAAAGCAGAGCTGGGAGTGGAACGCGTCCTTTGGACTCAGGGTCCCTGCTCTGAGATGCTCCTAGACCAGGGGGAGATTGGTGAGAAGGACCTTCCCCCAGAGCCAACAGAGAGAGAAAGCCTTTCCCAGGAACTAGTGCCCTTAATTTGGACTTCTGGCCTCCTAGACTGTGCAAGAGTAAATTTCTCTTTGTTAAAGCCATCCATTTGTGGTGTTCTGTTATAACAGCACTAGATAACTAAGGCATAATGATATATCAAGATTTGAGCAATTGAAGTATTGCTGAATTTGATCCCTTCTATAAAATAATTTTTTTTCCTTATAAAAATAAGCTCTTAACAGGCTGTGAATTCCTTTTTTTTTTTTTTAGTTTTCATAATTTAAATATTGAGATAATATACTCTAGAAGAGAACTGGGGGATTTCATCCTAGACTGGATCTCAGAAATAAGTTGTCCAATCCCATCTTTTTTACAAATGATAAACTGACTTCCCAGTGATGTCCCCAAGCCGGCTAGTAGCAGAGTCAGTGACACATTCAGTGCTCTGTACCGTACCACATTGCTGATAATAAATCATATTGGAATGACTTCAGGATCTTTTAAAAAATTATGCATGCCTGGTCCTATCCCAAACTCTCTGATTTATTTGGTAGGGGGTGTAAGCTGGGTATTGGGATTTTTAAAACCTCCCCAGGTGATGCCAGTGTGCAGTAAAGTTTGAGAATTTCTGCTACAAATGGAATTAGTGTCTTTAAGGAATTGAAACTAGGAAGAAGTCCGTAGTGCAGGTTTCCATCCATTTTGATTCTTTAATCACATATTTGACTAGGTTTTATCTGAGAAGAAAAACCTTTACATCGAGTAATACCCATGATTTTTGCTGAACAAAGGCTTTTTTATTACAGCTATCTTTTCACTGGTTTGTATTTCATAAATGAGATAGTCTGCGATGAAATTGTTCTTAACCATGAAATTGGAGAACAGTTATTTGACACTGATCATGCCCGCAGAAAGTCTTCTGCCATCTGTGTTGTGGCATGCTCTGCTGTTGTTTTAACTAGCTAAAATTCTCATTACTGTTAAACAGATTGCTTATGTGGTTGTTTTAATATTTTAGAGGAAGTGTATAACTATAAAGAGGCAAAGAAGTGGTTCCAGATTTAAAAACAAAAGGCTTTTCCTTTAAAAGTAAGTTAATCGGTAATTTGACAAACAGAATTGTTTCGTAACATGGTTCTGTGTATGTCCTTGTTACTGCGTGTTGCAAGGAATGTGAAATTGCACTTTGGTTATAACCATTCTCTGTTGCTGTCATGTACTCTCTAGCATAATGCTCACCAAACATTTAACTACCCAACAACCCAGTGCCATCGAGCCGATTCCGACTCATTTAACTAAAAAAAAAAAAAAAGAAAATACTAATTCATGATTGGTAAATGACATTTTGTTCCAAGATATTGATTATTTTAAATAAGCCTTTTCCTTCATAATGCCGAATGTGGGGAATGTGAAATAGGTGATTGTGATGAGATAGAAGCATTTCATAATTTTAGATCTTTTATTGAAATAGTGGCAGGTAGATGGCATGAGGCTCTGTATAAAGGTCACTAGAATAGAGTGAGGGAGATGGAATAAAGACTTTTCATTGCTCTGTTGCTGCCATCACAAATTAATACAAATTATCTTACAGTTCTATAGGTCAGAAGGCCAACATGGGTCTCACTGGGCTAAAACCAAGATGTCAACATGTCTGTGTTCCCTCTTGGAGGCTCCCTAGGCAGGGCTTTGAACTGGTTCATTCCAGCAGTTCATTCTTGTTCAAACCCCTGCTGAGAATTTGCATTTGTGCTCCAGATATACTAAATCAGAATCTACAGTTTAACAAGATCCCCAGGTGATTCTTATGTATAACTCCTGTGAACTTGTTAGAAATGCAAATTCTCAGAAGGAAACTTTTTAGAAATGCAAATTATCAGTGGGGGTTCAAGCCAGAATAAACCAGTTGGAAGCCCTGACTCTAAGGGCAGACCTGTTTTCTTATTCATTCAGGTTTTTGCAGAATTCAATTCATTGTGGTTGTAGGACTGAGAGCCCCATTTCTTTGCTGGCTTTCAGATTACAGCTATTTCCAAGTTTTTGAGGCCACCTGCATTCTTTGATTCGTGGCCCCCTTTCCACCGTTTCAAAGCCAGCAATAACAGGTTATGTCTCGTACTTCCAGTATCTCCTCCTTCCATCCCATCTCTCTGACCTACTCTTCTGTCTTCCTCTTCCACTTTAAAGGACTCATGTGATCAGGTTGGGCCCTCCTGGATAATCCAGGGTAATGTCCCCATATCAAGGTCCTTAACCTTAATCACAACTGCAAGTCCCTTTTGCCATAAAAGATAACATTCACAGGGCATGGAATTCTTTAGAGGGCCACTATTCTGCAACCAAAAGGTCAGTGGCATCAAGGAAACTAAGTGTTGCTATTGACATAGTTGAACAACAAATAATTTTTATCCAACAAATAATTTTTGATTGTTTACTGTATGCTAGGCATTGTACAAGTTTCAGAGTCTCCTGTGATATCCGTCTTGGTCTTTCCTGTCTTTTCAGTGACCTCTTGCTTTCTTCATGTATGATGTCCTTGGTGTCATTCCACAATTTGTCTGGTCTTTGGTCAGTAGTGTTCAGTGCATCAAACCTTTTCTTCGGATGATCTCTAAATTCAGGTGGGATATACTCAAGGTCATATTTTGGTTCTTGTGGACTTGCTCTGATTTTCTTCAGTTTCACCTTCAACATGCATATGAGCAATTGATGGTCTGTTCCACGGTCAGCCCCTGGCCTTGTTCTGACTGATGATACTGAGCTTTTCCATCGTTTCTTTCCACAGAAGTAGTCAATTTGATTTCTGTGTGTTCCATCTGGCGAGGTCCATGTGTATAGTCGCCATTTATGTTGGTGAAAGAAGGTATTTGCAATGAAGAAGTCGTTGGTCTTGCAAAATTCTATCATTCGATCTCCGGCATTGTTTCTGTCACCAAGGCCATATTTTTCAACTATTGATCCTTCTTCTTTGTTTCCAATTTTTGCATTCCAATCGCCAGTAATTATCAATGCATCTTGATTGCATGTTTGATCAATTTCAGACTGCAGCAGCTGATAAATATCTTGTATTTCTTAATCTTTGGCCCTAGTGGTTGATGCGTAAATTTGAATAATAGTCGTATTAACTCGTCTTCCTTGTAAGCGTATGGGTATTATCCTATCACTGAAGCGTTATACTTCAGGATAGATCTTGAAATGTTTTTTTTTTTTTTTGACGATGAATGCAACACCATTCCCCTTCAAGTTGTCATTCCCAGCATAGTAGACTATATGATTGTCCTATTCAAAATGACCAATACCAGTCCATTTCAGCTCACTAATGCCTAGGATAGGGATATTTATGAAAAGAACTTAAAGCACTTACTAATGAAGATCAAAGACCACAGCCTTCAGTATGGATTGCATCTCAACATAAAGAAAACAAAAATCCTCACGACTGGACCAATAAGCAACATCATGATAAATGGAGAAAAGATTGAAGTTGTCAAGGATTTCATTTTACTTGGATCCACAATCAACAGCCATGGAAGCAATAGTCAGGAAATCAAGAGACGCATTGCATTGGGCAAATCTGCTGCAACAGACCTCTAATTTAAAGTGTTGAAGAGCAAAGTTGTTACCTTGAAGACTAAGGTGCGCCCGACCCAAGCAATGGTATTTTCAATCGTATCATATGCATGTGAAAGCTGGACAATGAATAAGGAAGCCTGAAGAAGAATTGATGCCTTTGAATTGTGGTGTTGGTGAAGAATATTGAATATACCGTGGACTGCCAAAAGAACGAACAGATCTGTCTTAGAAGTACAACCAGAATGCTCCTTAGAAGCAAGGATGGCGAGACTGTGTCTTACATATTTTGGACATGTTGTCAGGAGGGATCAGTCCCTGGAGAACGACATCACGCTTGGCAAAATACAGGGTCAGCGGAAAAGAGGAAGACCCTCAACGAGGTGGATTGACACAGTGGCTGCAACAATGAGCTCAAGCATAACGACGATTGTAAGGATGGCTCAGGACCGGGCAGTGTTTCATTCTGTTGTGCATAGGGTCGCTACGAGTCAGAAAGGACTCAACGGCACCTAGCAACAACAACAACAGGCATTGTACTAGGCACTGGGACTATCGAGGTGAACAAGACAGACAAGGTCCGTGTTCTTCTGTATATAATAATATACTTATAAAAACAAGGAAAACAGATTGAACATTCCTTTATTAAAGACCCTTTCATGTGTTTTATATTTGTGAGCTCTTAAAAAGCAGGAGTTAGTTTTCCCTTTTGGCCCTTTCCTCACCCCACAGTGTTTTTTATACTAGATGCTTGATAGTTATTGTTAACAAAGGCTTGCTTTGTTTTCCTTTGTATTGAGTTAAGAACCTGACTTATCTCTTTTCTACTATTTTCTACTCCAAAAGCAGTGAGGAATTTTGAGTTTGACAGTCCAGACTCACATGATAATTTACTACTTAGTCAGATACACACTAAGGAATTTATAAAATGGCCTTAGGAATTATCATGCAGTCAGTTTTACCTTTCTTAGTAAAGACTCTGGAATGCCTAAAGGTAGCTCTACAAATGCTGTCATCTTATAAGTTGGCAGTCTTTGGCTTTCCCTCCCTGGGTTCAACAGCCTGAAAGCACTTACCCAATTAAAAACAAAATAAAACAAAACAAAAAAACAGCTGTTGCTTTAAACCAGTCAGTGTTCATCAATAGATAGTGAAGAATTGCTAACTCAGCACAGATTAAAATAAGCGTCTCAGCGTGGCTTTCCTGTAGATGGATAGACTTTTAAAATAACAGAAGAGATTTACTTTCTGTTGTTTACTACCCTTAAGCTTGTCTTTTTCATATGCAGTTCCCTGTTGTGCTCCCACTATGGTGAACTAGGTCCATTCTTTATGGGAAAAATCACAGAATTCTTATCAGTTCTTCAAAGCCTCCTAAAGGCAGTTATTCTTAGTTTTCTCAGTGATAGTCAAGTTTACAATTCTGTGTTATGTAGTTTTCCAAAGCAGCAATGGGGAATTTCAGTAATATGGATTGGAGTAAACATAGGTATTTGAAGTTTTAGATAATTTACCCAGGCACTAATTTCAGACTTGACCATCACAGAGCTTTTTATCAAAACTGCTAGCAAGTGGCTGAATATACTTGTAACACAAGTTTGGGTTACAAAGTGTAAATGTTACATGGGGTTTTAGAGTACCTCCTTAATTTCAGTACATACCAAGCTCTCCATCCAAAATTCCTTTCTGATTTCTTTGGCAGTTTAACATTATTTTTGGATAATCTCATCATCAGTCTTTTTATGTCTCTAAATAAATAGCCTAAATAGACTGTATGCAGAACTTCATTTCTGCAAGACTTAAGGAATAATGGATGGAAGTTTCATTTGTTTATATAGAGATGGATAATATTAATTTGAGTGAAAGAAGGTGATGGCTACTTTTATAGATGTAGGTGATTTAATGTACTGTAATCTTTGTTGCTATGAGTCGGAATTGACTACAAGGCAACGGGTTTGGTTTGGGTTTAATCTTTGAAATATTACTAGATAATGTTGATTTCTATAAACTTTTTTATTTGTTGTCTCAGTGTCTACAAGAGTGTAGTATTCTGTTGGTTTTAGTTCTTATATAAAAGTTCTTATTAAATGGAAACTTTTGAAGAAAGCTGGGAGTGTAACAGTGTTTTACTCATTACCTTGGATGAGGTGTGATAAGACCAAACACAGATCAAGATAAAGAGAGATCATGAAAGTTTTAAAGATTTTATTATACTCATAGTTCCCTGGGGAGAACACAGCAGGCCACGACGCAGGGCCATGCGTGGTTGCACCTGGGGCTGGGGAAGGAACACACTGGCATTTTAGGAGAGGGTTTTGTATGGCAAACAGGGTAGGGTTAGCTAGGCTTCTTGAGTTTCCTGGGGATTGGGTATTTTGAATAGTTCTGCAGGCTCCAGGGAGTAGGGGGCTGTCCTTAGTTGTTGGGTACTTGGTCCGGGAAAGATTAGGGCTGGTACATGTTGGCCCAGGAGTGTGAGAGCATGATAAGCGGGCAATTAAAGAGTGGACTTAATCAGCTGTTCAGAGGGGAACTGACCAGCCTCCAGCCAGGGCCTTCAGATTGGGTCAAGATAGCGTTTGTGAGCTATTATAAACAGTAAATGGTACAGTAATAAAAAAATGACCAAGGTTTTCTTGATTCTTTTAAAAAGAGAGGGGAAAAAAACACCCTGTGGTTATGTGGATGTAAAATACAAGACTGACTTAAATACATGCAAGGCCACAGAGAGACAGATGAAATTTACTGACTGACTGAAAACTTTGACAAATGCATTGCGTCTTTGCAAGTCAGATTTGAATCACTAAAGCAGCCTTTGTAAGTGGGATGTCTCCTGAGCAGATTCTGGGGAGCAGGAAGCATGCAGATTTGCAGTAGGCACAGTTGTAATGGGTGTCAAAACTAAACTGACCTCAGTGGACTGTTGCAGGGACTGCACACAAATGGCTTCAGTCAGAGAGGCCGTGGTACCAGAAGGAAGCCACACGTTTTTCCAAATGTGTTTCTGGGGAAAATAAACCGAAACTCTTGAAGCAGACCGTTTCACTTCTAATTGAATGTCATACTCGGGAAACAAAACCCTTATGGTAAAAGCTGTTCCTTACAGAGGCTCTTTGTTTTCCATTGGAAATTAGTGTAATCGCAGGCTGGATTTTTTTTCTCTCTCTGATTCTTTTAAATAAAGTATAGCAATGTGAAATTGTTGTAAAATTTACTAGCACATCTGAGAATGCCAGTATCCTTAAAAACAAGTAATCATTGAATTTAGCTTAAATAAAAATAGCTGGCTGAGTATAATTAAAAAAAAAAACCTAAGATTAATTTAGGACTCGAGTAGATTAAATCATATAATAAAGGCGTTCATAGCAGGCCTTGTACTTAGTTTTTATTTTATTTTTTCCTTTAATTCCTGTAGTATAGATTTTAACATTTTGTGACTTCGTGTATATATAGTGTAATAATAATTCCCTGGAAGCTTGTAGTACCACTGTATTAGTTAATGTAAGATAAATAGAATCTTGGAGAAGAGTGTAATTTCTGTAATACTACGCTGTCTGATTTACATCCTTGCTTTATCTCATCCTACTTCCTTGAATAAGGCAATTCATTTTTTCCCTGAAAATAAAAATTGGAACAGATTATTATGTTTTCCTTTTTTTATTTTCAGATTGCTTTTTATGCTGTTGAAATAGAATTAATCACATTTTTTCCCTCCCTGCAATTCTCTAGTTTAAATCAGTATTTAAAAACAAACAAACAAAAAAATCTTTATTGAAAGCTCTGTCTTTTATGACGCCTCTAAGCAGATGTCAGGATTTACTCTTCCCTCCGGTGGGGTTGTGGTTGTTTGCAGATTAGACCCCTTTGCGGTTGATGCGCTGCCTAGAGGAACTGACGTTTAGGCTGGTGATCCCCCAGTGAGTCTCCACGTCAGGAAGTGAGCAGAGAAGTTTGTCACCTGCTCTACCTTAACAGTAGGCAAAATAAACAAAATAATTTTTACAGACTATAAAATCCAAACCTAAATATCCTGGAAAAGCCTTAACGACAAAGGTTTTTTGTTTAAGTATCAGAAATTTTACTTTTTATATGAACATGCAGTAAAATTGCCCTTTTTTGTGTGTACAGTTGATGAATTTTAACTTGTGTGTAGATTCATGTAATGACCACCACAGTCATGATCCAGAACAGTTCCGTTAGCTCAGAAAAAACCCCATGTGCCATCCCTTTGTTGTTGAACCCTTCCCCTACTCCTAGCCCCTAGGCAGTTCGAATCCATCAGCAGCTCCTGATAACCTTATGGAGCAGCTCTACTCCGTCCTGTAGGGTCACTATGAGTTGGAATCAACTCGAATGCAACGGTTTTTATTGTTACTATTATTTTGATTGGAAACCCTGCTGGCGTAGTGGTTAAGTGCTATGGCTGCTAACCAAAGTGTCGGCAGTTCGAATCCGCCAGGCGCTCCTTGGAAACTCTATGGGGCAGGTCTACTCTGTCCTATAGGGTCGCTATGAGCTGGAATCGACTCGACGGCACTGGGTTATTATTTTGATAATTTTAAGCAGTACTGGTCAGGTATTTTCTCTACCCGTAGTATCAGCCATTTCTCTGTGGAGCCCTAGTTTCCTGTGTTGGAGAATTATTTTTAGAAACTAGTATCTGGGTGTCCTTTGAATGGAATGATACATAGTATTTTGAATCTTGCTTCTTTGACTTAGCAAAATGCATTTAAGATTTGTCCATGTCGTGTGACTCAAATAGTATATTCCTTTTTGTTGTTGTTGTTGGATAGTATTGCATTCACCTGTTGAAGTTAACAAGAACATCTTGGTTGCTTCCAGTTTTTGATGATTATGAATAAAACTTTTCTGAACACTTGTGTGCAGGTTTTTTGTGGGAACATAAGTTTCAGTTCACTTGGGTAAGTATCTAGCGGTTCAGTTGCCGAGTTCATGGTGAGTGTGTATTTCACTTTCTCAGGAGCTGTCGAACTGCATTCCAGAGTGGCAGTTCTGCTTTGGATCTCCACCAGCAGTGGGAGAGTTCTTGTTGGTCTGCATCCTCAGAGGCACTTGTTTTGTGGATGTTAGCCATTCTGATAAGCGTGCTATTACTTATTTTTAAATTGGATTTTTTTTCTTTTTTATTTTACTCCTGGATTTTGAGAATTCTTTATATATTTTGGATACAGGTTTTTTGGTTGGGTATGTGATTTGCAGATATTATCTCCCCATCTGTAGCTTGTCTTTACATCATCTTAAAGGTGGGACAATTCTTCGGTGCATGTGTATGTGTGTGTGTTCCTTAGAATTTTCTGTGTAGACAGTCGTGTCATTTACAAATAGGAAAAGTTATATGTCTTTCTTACCAATTTTTATGTTCTTTATTTCTTTGTCTTGCCTTGTTGTACTGGCTAGGACTTCCATTATAATGTTGAAGAGGAGGAGTAAGGGTGAACATCCTGGCCTTGTTCTCTATCTTAGGGGAAAGCATTCAGTCTTTGACCATTAAGAATGGTGTCAACTATAGGTGGGTTTTTTTTTTTTTTGGTAGATGCCCTTTCTCAATTTGAAGTTTCTTCTAGTCCTATTTGCTCACAGTTTTTTCTTCTTTAGACTATTAATATGGTAGATTACATTGATTGGTTTTCAAATATTAAACTAATCTTGCATTCTTGAAATAAAACTCACTTGGTTGTATTGTATTATTTGTGATATAACTGGATTTGACTTGGTAATAATTTGTTAATGAGCTTTGCATCTATGTTCATATGAGTTACTGTTTTATAGTTTTCTTGTACATGTAGCCCCTGACTTAGGACATATTCGAATTATGAAGTACCACATTTACAACTGTCTTTTTTTTTGGTACATCTTATTGTTAGTAATTGTACATGGAGGTGGAAATAAGCACAATAACAACATAGCAAATGGAATCAATGATTTGGTGGTTAAACTAGAGAGGTCCACCAGGATGTACAGGTAGTCCCCAATTTATGACGTATTCAAGTTACAACGAATAGCACTTACAACCTTTTTTTTGTTGTACATTTTATTGTCAGGAACATGTACTATATACATTGTTGCAGTATATAATTTACTGATGTTCAAAGATTGAATTTATAAAGATACTGACAATAAAAAGCAGTAATAATGAAAACTAAAAAAAAAAGTGTTCCACTTAAGTCAGAACTGGCTTATCACAGAGTCATTGGAACAGAACACTGTCATAAGTCAGAGACTACCTGCACTGTCTTTTTCTGGGTTTAGAGCTGGACTTGTAGAATAAGTTGGGAAAAGGCCCATCTCCTGCATTTTCTGGAAGAGATTGTGTACAATTAATGATATTTCTATCTTAGCAATTCCTTCAAAGTAGTTCTGCTGTCAACACATCCTCTTAGTTTTCCTTCACATGAGAATATCTTTACTTCACCTTTGATACTGCGAGGGTATTTTTGCTGCGTATAGAATTCCTTGGTTGACAGTTCTTTTCTTTCAGCACTTTAAAAATGTTCCATTTCCTTCTGGCCTCCATGGTTTCTGAAGAGAAATCTTCAATCATTTAAGTTCTTTTTCTGCTATGAGTGATGCATTGTCGTTGTTTTTTTCTGATTGCTTTAAAAAATTTTTCCTTGTCTTCAGTTTTCTAAATTTTTTATTAGGATGCGTTTGGATATGGATTTCTTTGTATTTATTCCGTTTGGGGATTTGCTGATCTTCTCGAATCTATGAATTTGTTTTCCACAAAATTTAGAAAACTTTTTCAAAAATTATTTTATCTGCACCACAGTCTTTTTGTCTCCTGCTGGGGTTCTGGTGACACAAATATTAGACCTGAGACTCCCTCCTCCTCTTTTTTTTTTTCCCCCTTCAGTCTTTTTATCTTTTTTGTTCAGACTGGATAATGTCTGTTCATTTAAAGTTGACTTACTGTTTCTCTTGCCATCTCCATCCTACTATTGAGCTCATCTAGTGAGCTTTTAAATTTTGGCTGTTGATTTTTTTCATTTCCAAAATTGCATTTAGTTCTTTGTATATTCTCTCATTTTTCTGAGTTTTCCTGTCCTCCCATTCATTTCAAGAATGTCTGCTGTTACTTGCTGAAGCATTTTATGATAATGCCTTGAATATTTTTGTCATTTAATTCCAACAGTAGTGTTTTCCTGGTGTTGGTATCTGTTGATTGTCTCTTCCCATGCAAGCTGAGATTTTTTTGTTTCCTCCTATGCCAAGTAATTTTAGGTTGTATTCTGAACATTTTGAATATTATGTTATTAGACTTTGGGTCCATAAATGTTGATATATTTGTATTAGCAAACTATTGACCCAGTTAGGTTCACATTTCAAGCCATTTGTGGAATGTGGTTACAGCACCATTTCAATTGTCAAAACCTTCACAATGCTGTTTGAATCTGTACCATATGTGTGCCACGCAGTGGCAAGTCTGCAACTTGGATAGTAGTCTATCCCATGTTCAGTTCTCAAAGTCTGTATTTGCTTGCTTGTGTCAGCGTCACACATGTGCCACTCGGGAGTGAGCCCAGGGCTTCATAAACAACTTAGAGAAGTTGTTCTCCCAAGCTCCTGCTTCTCAGTGATCTCTCAGTAATTTCTGGTTCCCTGGGGTTTCCCGTTTTCCAAGCTGTGACCAGAAAGTTGAGGCTTGCTTTATCCCTTTCTAATGCACGCTCCCTGCAACTGTGCCCATATCTGGGGTCAAGCAGCAGAAAGAGAGCAAGAGAGAGAAAGAAAAAAAAAAAGCAGTTTCCCCACCCTCAGAGTTTTAAGCTTCTACCTACCTTCCTTGCCGCTGCTGCCGCAGGGGACTGGGTGTGAGAGAACAGTGAAGAAGAAAAAGAGAGGAGAAAAAGGACAACAACAAGAAAAGCCAGAACTAGAGGGCTTCCCCTGAGGCGTCCTCGGTCCATGCTAATGTCCACCCCTGAAGCCTGGCTGTGTCGGGTTCAGGCTGGACGATGCCGGCCGGGCCGGGGCGGGGCGGGGCGGGGGGGGATCTTTGACCTCATTGCTTGCTTCAGTAGTACTTTCAATTTTGATTCTCTTACCCAGTCCACCTGCTGCTGTCACTTTCCAGGGTCCTCAAGGAGCTGATCACGCGCTGCCCGGGGTTTATAGCTGTATTCCCTTGAAGAGACAAGTTGGAATGAACTTACTCCTTCTTCTCTGGAGCTGGAACCTGACTTAAAGGCTTTTAATTTGTTTCTCTAGGAATTTGACGAGAAACTGAAGTTTTGATTCAAATACATTTAGAGTGTGAAACCAGAGATGTA
Organism: Loxodonta africana; assembly: GCF_030014295.1. Lineage (NCBI taxonomy): Eukaryota > Metazoa > Chordata > Mammalia > Proboscidea > Elephantidae > Loxodonta > Loxodonta africana. The sequence continues at coordinate 46,628,748 of NC_087354.1, read as the reverse complement.
CTAGAGTTTAGATTCTTTCATTTGAGTAAGATAAGACTGCTTAATAAAATTTAATTACACTGCTACTATTCATTTTCAAACTTATATTTTAATGTGCTTCTTTATTAACATGTTTTAATTTTCTAGTCCAGCCTGAGGTTCTGACCTCAGAAGGTGTTTTAGTGAATCCATCACCATTTGAATAGTTAATGTTCCACGTAACAACTTGCAGATGCCTAGAAAGTCTATAAAATTTTTGCGTTGCTTCTCAGGAATCTCTTGCCTGGAGAAAAATGCCTATATTTTAAATATACCATGTTATGTGAATTAGAATTTCTAAGCAATATTGAGTAAAAGAATTTCTACATTTTAGGAACCAGAATCTGATTTAAAAAGTTTTTTTGCTACTACCTGCCAGATAATTTTAACAAAATAAAGTAGGTTTGGAAATCTTGATCTTATTATAAGGAACTATTTGATTTGAAACACAGCCTCTTTTATGTTATGTATAACCTGAGATGGGTTTCCTAATAGACTTGTATGAGGTATCTTTGTTTGCTTGTGTTGTTATAAAGTGAATTTAAAAGTTTTTTCAAATTTCTTTTTAAAAAAGGGGAAACTGGACATTTATCTAAAAGCAAATACTTTGCATCTTTTTGTAGTGTAAAACCAAGCTGCCAGTTAGATTGAATTAGTAAGGGCAACAAGGAGTAAAAGTTTGAAAGAAAATCTCTTTCCTAACCAATTTTATCATTTCCCAATTGAAAAGTTTTTATTTCTGAATATTCCTTAGTGAATTGGCAGAAGTGTCTTGTTTAAAAACGAGTATATTATATAAAACCTGTCAATTCTAAAGTGGTCAGCCTTTTTTTTTTTTGAGTAACAACCTGACCTTGCCATTAACCATCCTTTGAAGACTGGGAACTAGAATTCAAAGGAGAAGAGTGCATATTTTATGTGTGAAAGATCATCTCAACGTCATTCAATTAGTATTCACTTTCTGAATGTGATGTATTTAGGTGGCATAAATGGTGGAGGTTACCCTTGAAACAAAGAGTTTGAGAAAATAATAGAGTTTGTACCAGAAAATCTTACCTCCAGATTATTTTTTTTATACGTAGTAGAAATCAGTCTTCTTGTTTAAAAAACTGCTTATGCATTTTTTTATTTAAATCAGTATGAGATTAGAATTAGAGTGCTTATACATTTGAATTATGAAAGTTGGATAAAATTAAGGTACAGAAAAATTGACAGGAATTTTCACAGGTTTAATGCCTTAATGAGGCCAACTTAGCATTACGTATGTTTTGCAACGGTCTCGACTGCACTGGGCTTGGAGAGTGCCTATTTGATTCATAGATGGAGACTTATGAGTGAGAGCTTCCTTTTAAATTATGGATTAAATGAATAATTTCTTTTATAAAGATCAGCACAATGCTGCTTCCTATATATGAGGGAAAGGTTAAAGATGTCCCAAATGTCCAACTTTTCCAAATTGCTGTACTATTCCTCATCTCTAGGATAACTACTCCCCCTCCCCTCAGTACTCTTCCTTCCACCTTTGGGTTCCATAATTCACTGCAGTGTCTGTCGCAGAACCATATCAAAGAAATGGCTCATGCAACTGTGGAGGTTGGCAAGTCCCAAATCCGTGGGTCAGGTGTAGGCTTCTCTCCACCTAACCCTGCAGGTGAGACCACAGGCTGCTGTCTTACAAGGCTGCAGAAGCTGTTCAATCAGATCAGATGATAGGCCACCAGCCCACAGGGCTGCATAAGCTGGCTAATGGCAGAATCAAGAGGTCAGATGGTAGGCTGCTGGCTCAGGTCCCAAGAACCAGAAGTCTTATAGTGACAAACTGGACGCAGGGTCCAGATGCAGAGAGAGAGCCCTGCCAAAGCACCCAAATGTATACCTTGGATATAGGCCACACCCCAGGGAAGGGCATAACTTGACTAAGGGTGAGACTGGAGTCACACCTTCCTGCAAGGCTAGTGACTCAAGATATACCCTACACTATCCCTGCCTTGTTAATGTATAGAGGTTAGGATTTGCAGCCCATAAAATAGAGGATAAAAACCAAACTGTTGCCATTGAGTCGATTCCAACTCATAGCGAAAATGGAGGATAATTACATCAGATCACAAAATGGAGGACCACCATACAATACTGGGAATCAAGTTGACACATAACCCCAACCATCACAGGTTCCATATACCTTATTTGCATAGCCCCACTCAATCATTTTGTGTGGCTAGAAGGGCCACATTAAGTAATTCCTCGCACTGCATGGATGCTGTAGGAAAGTACTGCTAAAGTGTTTGCTGCCACAAAAATTACACCTCAAGACATCCTTTTTTTTTTTTAATTCTCCAAATTTATGTTTCACTTTATTTGATACTTTTCTTCCATATAACCTGAGTTAGATGTTTCTAGGTCTACAGAATAGATTTCATTTTAAAAATTAGAGGCTGAGCCAATGCTGGCTTGACAGCATCATTGAAATCAGATGTATGTGTGTTGAAAACATGGCCAGAATTCCTTCCTTAAGTGGAACGTGCTGCTTGTCTTTCAGAGTGTATGCGGCTGGCTAAGACAGGGCTTGGGCTGACTTGTTTTAGAATGTTCTCTGTTAATGTCTTTGAAAGTGTTCAGACTAAAAGAGAATTTCAACTTTTTACTATGTAGATCCTGATCGATGTCGTTGCATAGCCTTGAGGTAGTAAAGAAACTAATTTGGAAATAAACCTCCAAGGTTTATCCTCAAAGGAGATAATGTAAAAATATCTTACATTAATTGGCCACTGGGGGATTTTCTTAAAGAACTTCTAAATAATAACACTACTTTTTTTTTTTTTTTTTTTACTACAGTCATTTTGTTTTCTACCAAATAATTTCTTTCTGAGAACAAACCATGTCATTGATGGAATTTGCTATTAAGGAAGGGAATCCACACATTTGAAAGAGAGGAATAATGTTTCTTTTATTTTTTAGCTTACTTTTTTAAAAACTTCATTTTGAAATAATTTTAAAAATACTAGTTGTGAATACTGTACAAAGAGTTTATTTATATCCTTCATTCAGCTTCCTCTAATGTTAACATCTTACGTAACCTTGGGCCAATTATCAAAACTAACAAATCAGCATTGGTTTACTAAATTATAGACTTTATTCGAATTTCACCCACTTGTCCACTAGCGTCTTTTATCCAGGATCCTGTCTAGGACCCTACATTGACATTTAGTTGTCTTATATCCTGATTCTCTTGCAATCTTTGACAGTTTCTCAGTTTTTCCTTGTCTTTCGTGACCTTCACACTTCAGAATACTGCTGATTAGATGTTTTGTAGAATGTCATTCAATATGGGCGTCCCTGATTTTTCCTCATCATCAGATTGAAGTCCACGAATTTTGGGAAAGAATACCACAGAGATGATTTGCCCTTTTCAGTGTACGATATCAAAGGGTGTACATGATGTCACATGATATCATGGGTAATGTTCACCATAATCACTTGGTTAAGATGGTGTCTGCCAGATTTCTCCCCTGTAAAGTTACTAAACTCATTGCCTTCAAATTGATCCCAACTCAAAGTGACCCTGTAGGACAGAGTGGAACTGCCCCATGGGATTTTCAAAGCCGTAAATCTTTACTGAAGCAGACTGCTGCATCTTTCTCCTGTGGAGCAGCTGGTAGGTTCAAACTGCCCACCTTTTGGTTAGCAGCTAAGCACTTAACCACTGCACCACCAGGGCTCCTGGTAAAGTTACTACCTTTCCCTTAAATAATAAATATTTGGTCGGGAATACTTAGAGGCTACACAAATATCCTGTTCCTCCTTAAGTTTTTGGCCACTATGTTTAGCATTTATTGGTAGGTCTTAGCTGCAGCAATTATTACTATGGTGTTCTAGCAGTAATTTAAAAAAATGATTGTGTTTTTGATGAAGGTTTATAGAGCGAATTAGTTTCTCATTAAACAATACATATATTGTTTTGTGACATTGGTTGCCAACCCCACCACATGTCAACACTCTCCCCTTCTCGACCTTAGGTTTCCCGTTACCAGCTTTCCTGTCCCCTCCTGCCTTCTCGTTCTTACCCCTAGGCTAGAGTGCCCATAGAGTCTTGTTTTGTTTTATGGGCCTATCTAATCTTTGACTGAAGGGTGAACCTCAGGAGTGACTTCAGCACTGAGTTAAGAGTACCAGGGGCCATACTCTCAGGGTTTCTCCAGTCTCTTGTCAGACCAGTGAGTCTGGTGGGTGTGTGGGCGTGTGAGAGAGAGAGAGTTAGTATTTTGTTATACATTTTTCTCCAGCTCTGTCCAGGATCCTCTATTATGATCCCTGTCAGAGTATTTGGTTAGTAGTAGTCAGGCACCACCTATTTGTGCTGAATTCAGTCTAGTGGAGGCTGTGGTAGTTGTGCCCCAGTAGTTCTTTGGGCTAATCTTTTTCTTGTGTCTTTAGTTTTCTTCATTCTCCCTTGCTCCGGAGAGGGTGGGACCATTGGAGCTAGATTGATGAGCACTGACAAGCTTTTAAGACCCCAGACGCTACTCACAAAAGTAGGATATAGATCATTTTCTTTAAAAACTGTTATGCCAGTTGAGTTAGATGTCCCCGACCGTGGTCCCCAGCCCTCAGCTCAGTAATTTGGTCCCTCAGGGAGTTTGGGTGTGTCTATGAAGCTTCCATGACCTTGCTTTGGTCAAGTTGTGCTGACTTTTTCCCAGAATTATGCACTGTCTTACCCTTCACCAAAATTGCTACTTATGTTTTGTCTGGTTAATGTTTTTCCCTCTCCATCCCTCCTGTCCCTCATAACCATCAAAGATTGTTTCTTTTTGTATGTAGACCTTTTCATGAGTTTTTATAATAGTCTCATATGTTATTTGTCTTTTTATGATTGACTTCACTCAGCATAATGCCCTCCAGATTCATCCATTGCGAGATGTTTCACAAATTCATCATTGTTCCTTATGGTTACATAGTATCCGTTGTGTGTTTGTTTTCCATTCATCTGTTGATGGGCTTAGGTTGTTCCTGTCTTTTTGCTCTTGTGAACAAATGCTGTGAGTGAACACGGATGTGTGTATGTCTATTCGTGTGACGGCTCTTCTCTAGGATATATTCCTTGGAGTGAGTGGGATTGCTAGATTGTATAGTATTTCTAACTTTTTAAGGAAGCACCGTATCGTTTTCCAAAATGGTTGTACCATTTTGCATTCCCACCAGCAGTGCATAAGAATCTCGGTCCCCCTGGAGCCTCTTCAACATTTGTTATTTTCTGCTTTTTTGATTCAATCCGGTAATATTAGGTTGAGATGATATCTCATTGTAGTTTTGGTTTACATTTCTCTAATGGCTAGTGATCGCAAGCATTCTTCCTGTGTCTCTTAGCCACCTTAATGTCTTCTTTGGTGAAGTGTATGTTCATATCCTTTGCCCATTTTTTAATTGGATTATTTGTCTTTTTGTTGTAAAGGTGTTGGATTTTCCTATAGATTTTAGAAATTAGACCTGTTGATTTGTCATATCCAAAAATTTTTCCCAGTCTGTAGGCTATCTTTTTACTCTTTTGGTGAAGTCTTTTGATGAGCTTAAGTGTTTAATATTTAGAAGATTCCAGCTATCCAGCTTATCTTCTGGTGTTTGTGTACTGTTAGTTATGGTTTGTATCCTGTTTATGCCGTGTATTAGGGCCTCTAGCGTTGACCCTATTTTTTCTTCTGTATCTTTTTAGTTTTTGGTTTTATATTTAGGTCTTTGATCCATTTTGAATTAGTCTTTGTGTACGGTGTGAGGTACGGGCCCTGTTTCATTTTTTTACAGATAGACATCCAGTTTTTCCAGTACCATTTGTTTAAAAAGTCTTTTCCCTCATTTAATGGACTGTGGGCCTCTCTAACAGTAATTTTCTGTTCTGCTCATTCTTCTACATTTGTAAGAGTTTTTTGTAAAAAAAAAAAAAAAGTGACCCCTTTTCTCCCTCCCATTTATTTATTCAGTCTTTCATTTACATACGTGTATACTTGTAACTATCTGATCCTCTGGATTGTAATCCAGTACTATTATTATTTATTTTGTTGCTCAAATTGTCCGAACTTTGGCCATTGAGTCCTTTCAGGTTTGTGTCTTTCTTTTTTTTTTTCTCTTTTTAAGCAATTCCTTACTTTCTGGGTTAACAAGATGCTCTAGACTCATTTTGTATTTTCTTTGTCCCAGCCCTAGAATCACGCACTTCACCGAGGAACCCAGGTCCACTTTATTGGAGAATGACAGAAACCAACAACTGGGTGTAAGGTGTGCTCATTGCTACTGAGGTATCACTGCTTCTAGGCTCTTTTAGAAGCAGAGCTAGGAAATGTATGCATGTATGCTAACCCACATATACATACACATCTATGTTTATTTGTGTATCTGCTGTCTGTGAGTACATTTAAAAAAGGAAAAAAAATGTTAGTTCATATCTCTGACTCCAATCCAGCACCACAGGGATCATTCTAGCATTTCTCTTCTGCTTATTTGTAACTTCTTTCTCTCACAAGGAGAAGCCTGATTCTTGTTACCTACAATTTATTTACTTATGTGTTACCTATAGAGTAGTTTCAGAATTGCTAGCCCATATCCCTGTGAGGAACATATTTACCAACTAGAGTATAATATTTGTGTACCGTTCTTTTTATCTTTTTGTCTCACAGTATCCAGCCAAAATCTTAAGTTTCTCAGTCAGAGTCTTTCTTCATATCCCTTTCAGTCTGCTATGTCATTCATTTATAATACAGTTTACATTCATTTGTCACAGTTTACATTCCATCTTGGGTTTCCCTGACATCCTGGGTTTGGAACAGTTTGTAGTCAACCCTAGTCTCCGCCCTTTAACTCTAGCAACCACTGATCTGTTTTCCATTCCTTTAGTTTTGCCGTTTTCAGAATCTTGTATGAAAGAAATCATACAATATGCAGGCTTTGAGATCTGGCTTCTTTCACTTAGCAAAAGACATTTAAGATTTGTCCATGTTGATGTACAAATCATAGTTTGTCCCTTTTTATTGCTGAGTAGTATTCCATTTTATGTACTACAGTTTGTTTATTCATTTACTTGTGGAAGGACCTCTGGGTTGGTTCCATTTTGGGACAATTATGAATAAAGATACTACAAACACTTATATAAAATTTTCGTGTGTGTGTGTTTTTATTTCACTTGCATAAATAGCTTGGAGTGGATTTACTGGTGAAGGAGCCCTGGTGGTGCAGTGGTTAAGAACTCGGCTGCTAAAAGGTTTAAACACAGAAGAAAGCATTCTTTGATGGTTATGAGGGTGGGGAGGCCAGGGGAGGGAAATCTACTAACTAGATAGTAGACAAGGATCATCTTTGGTGAAGGGAAGGACAACACACAGTACAGGGGAAGTCAGCACAAGTGGACCAAAGCAAAAGCTAAGAAGTTTTCTGAACACATCCAAGCACTTTGAGGGACAGAGTAGCTGGGACTGGGGCCTGGGGACATCTAGGTCAATTGGCATACAAAGTTTATTAAGAAAATGTTCTGCATCCCACTTTGGTGAGTGTCATCTGGGGGCTTAAAAGCTTGTGAGTGGCCATCTAAGATACATCATTTGGTCCCAGCCTGCTTGGAGCAAAGGAAATGAAGAACACCAGAGACACAAGGAATAGCCTGAGAGACTAAAGGTCCACAAAAACCAGAGAGTCTACCAGCCTGAGGCCAGAAGAACTAGATGGTGCCCGGCTACCACCAATGACTGCCCTGTCAGGGAATACAACAGAGAGTGCCAGATGGAGCAGGAGAAAAGCGTGGAGCAGAACTTAAATTCACATAAAAAGACCAGACTTAATGGTCTGACAGACTGGAGGAACCCCAGAGAATGGCCCACAGACACTGTGTTAACCCAGAACTAAAATCATTCCCAAAGCCCACTCTTCAGACAAAGATTATACAGGAGTATAAAACAAAAAATGATACACGTGAACAGTGTGCTTCTTAGTTCAATCAGATACATGAGACCAAATGGGCATCTCCTGTCTGGAGGCAGGATGAGAAGACAGGAAGGGACGGGAACTGGTTGAATGGACACAGGGGACCTGGGGTGGAAAAGGGGAGTGTGCTGTTACCTTGCAGGGATTACAACCAATGTCACAAAACAATATGTGTATAAGTTTTTGAGCTGTAAACTTTCACCTAAAGCGTACTTAAAAAAAAAAAAACTTGGCAGCTAATCAAAATGGTGGTTTGAACCCATCAGCGGCTCCACAGGTGAAAAGACCTGGCAATCTGCTCCCAATAAGATTTCAGCCTAGGAAACCCTATGGGGCAGTTCTCTGCCCTGTAGGGTCACTATGAGTCAGTATCAAGTGGATGGCACACAACAACAACAATGTATATGTAGTGCTATCTCATTGTAGTTTTAATTTGCATTTCCCTTAGTAACTATGAGTTTGAATTGACTCCACAGCAACGGGTAATGGGTACTAATGATGCTGGGTACCTTTTTATATGCCATTCATATATGTTTGTGAAGGGGTCGCTGGTCTCTTTTTTCTCTTATTTTCTTCTTTTATAATCAACCAGGTGAAGAGAGTCTTTTTCAATTTATAATAAAATATGCATTCTCACGTGTGATTTTTGGTTATGAGTGTTTGTTATGGGACACTGAATGTGTAGTTTTATATAGCTGAGTGTTTGAATGCTCCGATGATAATTTCATAGTTTTCTGAATCCAGATTCCTTTGCAGGAATCTATTCAAAGATAGCATGTATGGCTGAAAAGACATGCAAGACTCCACTCACTGGCAGTACTGGAGGTTGGCATTGGGTTGACAAATGTTACTTTAGAACAAAGAAATTTTAGGGTCTTAGGTGAGATCGTTTCCCTTTGACTATCAAACAAACCTGATACTTTCTTGGGATGACTGTCAGTATATGCAACTAACCAGTAAGTTAATATTAGGCGAAATAGATTAGAGATGAGTGTTTTTAAACTTGGGCCACTTTATATAAACATTTAAGCTGACCAACACCTTTACAAAAATTTCATATGTTGCTATGGTAGCTGAATTAATAAAAATGTATGGAATATTCATCACCTAGTTTCAAAGACTACTGCTAAATAATCTGTAATTCAACAACTAATTGAATTCTTAGCTTACCTTTAACTTTATCAGAACGGAATAGGCATAAAAAAATTTGGTGACTGATTTTTACCTTATTTGAGCCTTGTATTTACTTTTTCTTTTTTGTAAATACATGTATATATATAAATCTATTAAAATATGTGCAGGGACACCATATTGTTTAAATAGGCTTTTCTGATTTTTTACAAAGTATTTCTAAGAATTTACACATAAAGTGTGTGCTGAAATTGGGAAAATACAATGTGCATTAAGAATAGCATTCCTGTCACATCATTTGGGCAGTGTGATTGGTTTCATTGGTGCAGATTCTAGTGAACAAAGCAAGTGTCCCCTAGTAGGAGAGAGCCAGCCTAAGCAGTATTGTATCTGCATATTCAGATTCTGAAAATGTTAGCACTAGAGGTGATTACAAATGGGAATTTGACTTCTCTCGTCTGCTTTAGAATGAGCATGTTTTTTTTAACGTCCTGTTTGACGGTGTGGTTATAACACTGATATAACTAATGGCTAAACACAGGGTTGTTATGATGGTGGTGATGACAGCCTTCGAATTCAAACTGGCAAGTTTTAAATTGGAAAGTGGCTACTCTAGTCACTGTACATAACTTATATTGTCTTACACTCTCAAGCTCTATTTGTAAATGAGATATAAATAAGACAACCAGTGTTTTCCCAGCCTTGTGAAAGAAGAAAAATACTATGTATACGTATATGATAAATGTATTTTTTCCTCCTTCCCTTCTCCTGAACAACAGAAAAAAGAGGGAAGACGGTGGATTCGTTTGTTTTTTTAAAGGTCTTGATATCAGCCTGTTGCTGTTGTGTGCTGTCGAGTCGATTCTAAGACAGAGTACAACTGCCCGTAGGGTTTCGTAGGCCGAAAGTTTTACAGGAGCAGACCAGCACGTCTTTTCTCCTGCAGAGCCACAAACCCAAAAACCAAACCTGTTGCTGTCAAGTTGATTTCGCCTATAGCAACCATATAGGACAGAATAGAACTGCCCCATAGGGTTTCCAAGGAGCGGCTGGTGGGTTGAACTTCCAGCCTTTTGGTTAGCAGCCAAGCACTTAACCATTGGGCCACTAGTGCTCCTGGTGGCAGCCTACTTCCTTAATTATAGGAGCCCTGGCGGCACAGCAGTTAAATGATGGGCTGCTAACTGAAAGGTTGGCAGTTCAAATCCACTCAGCAGCTCACCTCCGTAAGAGAGAGACCTGGCTATCTGCTCGCCTAAAGATTACAGCCTAAAAAACTGTATGGGGCAGTTCTACTTCATCACATGGGGTGGCTATGAGTCAGAATCAACTCAGTGGCATCTAATAACAAAAACAACAGGAAGGTGAACTTTGTGGCTTTAGTTGCTGTGGTTTAGAGCCCAAGGCTAATAAATGGCAGCTGCAAAGCAGATGTCTGTGCGTGACAATTGACGGTATAAGTTTTACCTTCCAGTGTTGAAATCAGCATTTCTGAAATTGGGGACTGAGGGGAAGGCGGGGGTTTAACTTCTTTTGAGCAGCTGGTATTTGGTAACTCCAAGTCAGGTGCTTTTTTTTCTGTGTTATTCCATTTGATCCTCACAGTTAGCCTACAAGGTGTAAAATTATCCACATTTTACAAATAAAGCAAACTTATCCAAGGAAACACAGCCAGTGGTGGCAGTCTTAGGAAATAAAAGTCCATGCTTTCATCCACTATGCTATACTGCTCCTTTTAAGATTAGAAAGTAATGGAAATTATAGAAAATTGATCTAAATATGTAAGTCCCATAAAGGGAAATTAATAATTAGACAAGGCTAAGATTTTCTCATTTTTTTTTTTTGAGTGATTTCTTCAACCTTAAGGGGCTTCATTTTTGAAAACCTAAAACATAACATGTTACATGAGAGAACGACCAGCATAATACTCATTAATGCTAATTACATGATTAAATCTCCAACTGATGTGTTAGAAAGGATTTTCTAATGACATTGGTGATAATTAATAGTTTCCTTGAAAATCATTTATGAAATCATAAATAATACTACATGTCTGCACTACTGCTTATTTCAAAAGAAAGGTGACCCAACAGAATGCAGAAATTATCAAACAATATCATTAATATCACACACAAATAAAATTTTGCTGAAGAAAATTCAATAATGGTATAGCAGTACACACACAGGGAACTGCCCGAAGTTCAAAGTGGTTTCAGAAGAGGACATGGAACAAGGGACATCATTGCTGATGTCAGATGGATCTTGGCCAAGCTAAGAATACCAGAAAGATGTTTAAACAAACAAAAACCCATTGCCATGGATTCCAACTCATAGCAACCCTACAGGACAGAGTAGAGCTGCCCCATAAGGTTTCCAAGGAGCACCTGGTAGATTCAAACTGCCGACCTTTTGGTTGGCAGCTGAACTCTTAACTGCTACGCTACCAGGGTTTCCAGAAAGTTGTTTACCTGTGTTTTCTTGACTATGCAGAGGCATTCTACTGTGTGGATCATAACAAATTATGGATAACATTGCGAAGAATGGGAATTCCAGAACACTTAATTGTGCTCATGTGGAACCCATACATAGACTAAGAGGAAGTTGTTCAAACAGAACAAGAGAATAATATGTGGTTTAAAATTAGGAAAGGTGTGCGTCACCATTCTTATTCAATCTATAAGCTGAGCAAATAATCCAAGAAGCTTGACTATATGAAGAAGAATGCGGCATCGGGATTGGTGGAAGATTCATTAACAACCTGCCATATGCAGATGACACAACTGTGCTTGCTGAAAGCCAAGAAGACTTGAAGCACTTTCTTATGAAGATCAAAGATTACAGCCTTCAGTATGGCTTACACCTCAACATAAAGAAAGCAAAAATCCTCACAACTGGACCAATAAGCATCATGATAAATGGAGAAAATATTGAAATTGTCAACGATTTCATTTTACTTGGATCCACAGTCAATGCCCATGGAAGCAGCAGGCAGGAAATCAAACAAGGTAATGCACTGGACAAATCTGCTGCAAAGATGTCTTTAAAGTGTTAAAAAGCAAAAATGTCACTTTGAGGACTAAGATGCTCCTGACCCAAGCCATGGTATTTTCAGTCACCTTATATGCATGCCAAAGTTGGACAATGAATAAGGAAGACCAAAGAAGAATTGATGCCTTTGAATTAATGGCATTGGCAAAGGATATTGAATATACCATAGGCTGCCAGAACAGCGAACAAATCTGTCCTGGAAGAAGTACAGCCAGAATGCTCCTTAGAAGCGAGAATGGCGAGACTTCATCTTACTCACTTTGGACATATTATCAGAAGGGACCATTCCCTGGAGAAGGATGTCATGCTTGGTAAAGTAGAGGGTCAGTGAAAAAGAGGAACACCTTCAACAAGATGGATTGACACAGTGGCTACAACAGTTGGCTGAAACATAGCAACTATTGTGAGGATGGCACAGGCCTAGGCAGCGTCTCGCTCTGTTGTAGGGTTGCTCATAGGGTTGCTATGAGTTGGAACTGACTCAGCAGCACCTAACAACAGCATTGCTTCAAGCCCTGAAGGATTCATCTCAAAAATATGCTTTATAGTAACTAATAGTCTAATTTTAATTAAACTGTTAGAAGTGATACGTAGTATAATATTTGTGAAATAAAATGTTGTGTAGCTGCAAATAATGTTTTAAACTGTTTTGTCAATAAACTCATTTTATGATAGATCAATGAATTCCATTTGCAGAGCAATTAAATGGTCTGTCGTGATGGTATTTTATTCTGTAGTAATGTTATGCTGTCAGGATTAATTACTGTATGTAGAATTGTCAGTTGTAACGGTTTTTCTTAACATTTTCGTTATATTAGTGGTCTTATTGTATACTTAATATAAATATATCTATAGACCAGTCAATGGTTATTTAGTATTTATGTCCAGAGTATTACAATTCTCCTATCAATAAATGTAGATAATATTTTAAATATGAAATTTTATGGGAAATTGTTTCAGTATATATTAACAGTCAAACTATAGACCTTTTGTTTAAAAAGCTCTACATCTTAGTTGATATTTGGTAAGGGAAAAGTCCAGGAGTTCAGTATTTCCTCTGTAATGATCCGTGGTAAGGTATTTTGCAATACTGAGTGGAATGGCATAAAAAGGCACACCCGAGTCTGTTTATCTACCTATTTATTTTGATGTTGCAGATGTATTACCAAAGGCAATTAGTTGGTTGCAATGAAGAAGCTAGCCTTGGGAATCAGCAGGGCTGGGTTCCGTCTGGTGCTGGTGTACCAATGCTGGGTACATGAAGTTGGGCAGGTCCGGAACATCCCTAAAACAATTTTTTTTTGTCTGTAATTGAAGTGGTTAGAATGTGCTAAGATTATTTCCAGGTCTGTGATTCTTCTGCCAGAAATTATGTCAGTAGTAAACCCAGTATGAAGGTACAGTTCATTTCTGGTGCTTAACCAGTAAACCAGTGTTTTGTTTTGTTTTTTAGAATGGGCAGCCCAAATCAACTATGCTGGTGATTTTAAGTACTTATAGTACTATATAAGGAGCCCTGGTGGCACAGTGGTTAAGAGCTTGGCTGCTAACCAAAGGTCAGCAGTTTCAATCCCCCAGCCGCTCCTTGGAAACCCTATGGGGCAGTTCTTCTCTGTCCTATAGGGTCACCATAAGTCAGAATCAACTCGAGGGCAACAGGTTTGTTTTTGGTATAGTACTATATAAGGAGCCTGGTGGCGCAGTGGTTAAGGTGCTGGACTGCTAATCGAAAGCTCAGCAGTTTGAAACCACCAGTGGCTCTGCGTGAGAAAGATGTGGCAGCCTGCTTCCTTAGAGATTTACAGCCTTGGAAGCTCTATGGGGTCACTGTGAGTCAGAATCAACTTGACGGCAGTGGGTAGATATAGTACTATATAGGAGTCCTGGTGGCTCAGTGATTAAGTGCTTGGCTGCTAATCGAAAGGTTGGCTGTTTGAACCCACCAACCACTTCGCATGAGAGAGATGAAGCAGTCGGCTTCTGTAAAGATTTGCAACCTTGGAAGCACTAGGGGGCAGTTCTACTATGTCCTTTAGGGTCATTATGAGTCAGAATCGACTTGATGGCAATAGTTTTGGTTTCAGTTTTACGTATAGGTATATATATATGTTATATATATATATACACACATACACTTATAGTAACATAAATCCATTGCCTACAGAAGGGAAGAGCACCCTTGGCATTTCTCAAGCTAAAAGAACTGAAGAAAAAATTGGAACAAAAAACTGTTGTTTGTTTAATGAATAAAATCCCCTTATTTCATCTCTGCATTCAGGCTGTGTAATTTCACAACAAGAATCTTTTAGAAGTGTTTAATTTTAAGTCAAAAAGTAGACATCGGTAACGTACTTGAACACCGTCTGTCTCTCCACCACAGGTGGGGAGGAGGTAGAAAACATTGGTATCAGGTCTTCAGGTTCTGTATATAATGTTAAGCCTCTTTTTTTTTTTTTTTTTTTTTAACGTATGTACTCTGCTTCCTAGAGATGGAATTTTAGGACAAGCATGTCCATATTACAGACACGTATCACAGGGCATGATAAGAATAGTTGCTTTGTGGAAGGCTTAAAGTAGAGAAGGGAAGATTTGTGTGTGTCGTCTTTATTTTTTATTTTTTGATCACTGTTGGCATATTTTGAAACTTAAACCTTATGAGATGTGAAATCCTTTAAATAACAAATAGCATCATATAGCTATATGGTCAGGCTGGTAGTCAGGAAGAAAAGATGTATGTGTGTGTGTGTGTGAGAGAGAGAGAGAGAGAAATGATATGTGTATACATACATGAAGAAAAGGATTTTGATTTGGGACAAAAACTACAATAAAATTTTCTGTTTGCCAGATATTTGCAATTCAGGTCTCACCTTTGTAAATAGTCCCGGTGCCAAGAGCTTAGACTGCTTATAAATGTTGTTAAAAACTTAGTTTTAATCCTTAGAAAATGTTTGAAAATGTATAGGAAATGTATTTCTGTACATTAAGAGATACAGTTTTGGATAAATTTCATTTCTCCTTCTGCCACCTCATTTATTGTTGTTGTTAGGTACCATCGAGTCAGTTCTAATTCATCGCAACCCTGCGTACAACAGAATGAAACACTGCCCAATCCTGCACCACCTTCACAGTCGTCGTTACGCTTGAATCCATTGTTACAGCCACCGCGTCAGTCCGTCTCATTGAGGGTCTTTCTCTTTTTCGCTGACCCTTTGCTTTACCAAACATGATGCCCTTCTCCAGGGACTGGTCCCTCCTGATAACACGTCTGAAGTAAGTGAGACGGAGTGTCGCCATTCTCACTTCTAAGGAGCATTCTGGCTGTACTTTTTCCAAGGCATATTTGTTCATTCTTCTGACAGCCCGTGGTATATTCAATATTCTTCGTCAACACCATAAGTCAAAGGTATCAATTCTTCCTTTGGTTTTCCTTATTGTCCAGTTTTCACATGCATATCAGGCGATTGAAAATACATGGCTTGGGTCAGGTGCATCTTAGTCCTCAGAGTGACACATCTTTCCTTTTTAACACTTTAAAGAGGTCTTTTGCAGCAGATTTGTCCAATGCAGTAAGTCGTTTGATTTCTTGACTGCGGCTTCTGTGGATGTTGATTGTGAATCCAAGTAAAATGAAATTCTTGACAACTTTAATATTTTCTCCATTCATCATGATGTTGCTTATTGGTTCATTTGTGAGGATTTTTGTTTCCTTATGTTGGGGTGTAATCTATACTGAAGGCTGTAGTCTTTGATCTTCATCAGAAAGTGCTTCAAGCCCTCTTGGCATATGGCAGGTTGTTAATGAGTCTTCCTCCAATCCTGATGCGCCTTTCTTCTTCACATAGTCCAGTTTCTCAGATTAGTTGCTCAGCATACAGATTGAGTAAGTGTGGTGAAAGGATATAACCCTGATACACACCTTTCCTGATTTTAAACCACGCAGCATCCCCTTGTTCTATTTGAACAACTGCCTCTTGGTCTGTGTACGGGTTCCACAGGAGCACAATTAAGTGTCCTGGAATTCTCGTTCCTTGCAGTGTTATCCATAATTTGTTGTGATCCACACAGTCGAATGCCTTTGACTAGTCAATAAAACACAGGTAAACATCTTTTTGGTATTCTCGCTTTCAGCCAAGATCCCATCTGACATAAAAAAAAAAAAAAAGCAATAATATTCCTCCTTCCAAGTCCTGTTCTGACTCTGACTTGAATTTCTGGCAGTTCTCTATTGATGTACTGGTGTGCAGCTATTTTTGAACTATCTTCAGCAAAATGTTACTTGCATGTGATACTAATGACAATATGTTTGATAATGTCCGCATTCCGTTGGATCACCTTTCTTTTGAATGGGCACAAATGATGGATCTCTTCCAGTAGGTTCACCATGTAACTCTCTTCCAAATTTCTTGGCATAGACAAATGAGCGCTTCCAGTGTTGCGTCCATTTGTTGAAATACCTCGATATCCATCAATTTCTGGAGCTTAATTTTTTGCCAGTGCCTTCAGTGCAGCTTGGGCTTCTTCCTTCAGTACCCATCCGTTCTTGATCCTATGCTACCTCCTGAGATGTATGAACGTTGATCAATTCCTTTCGGTACGGCGCCTCTGTGTATTCCTTCCATCTTCTTTTGATGCTTGCTGGATCGTTCAGTATTTTCCCTGTAGAATCCTTCAGTATTGCAACTCAAGGCTTGAATTTTTTCTTCACTCCTTTCAGCTTGAGAAATGTCAGATATGTTCTTCCCTTTTGGCTGTCTATCTCCAGGTCTTTGCACATTGCATTATAATACTTTGTCTTCTTCAGCCGCCCTTCGAAATCTTTTGTTCAGCCCTGTTACTGCATCATTTCTTATTTAGGTAAATGGAATTTCTGTGTTGCAATTTGCATTCACCTCAAATTTAAAAATCAATGGAAAGCATCTATAGCCTTTGCTCACCACACAGTAAGGCCTTAAGTAGGAGGTAAATTAAAGCTCCTACAGTGCTGAAGTTAATTCAATTTGGTAACCTTCCTGTTTGTTTAGAAAATTGTACGTCTGGGAAATCTTAGATTAAATCTTATTTAATTCACATTTATTGCTGATAAAATTTATATTCCTTGCCAATATATCATTTTGCAGAAAGGCAGATTGTATTTGCTTATTGATTGCTGTTCCTATCAATTTTTATGAAACAATCAAAATTATAGCACATAGAGAATGGTGTTCGTTTCAGGAGGACTTGTACTTCTCTGTTTTCAGATTGCTTATTTGCAAAAATGTTAACATACCTTATAATAGATGTTTAACAAGTATTTGTTGATTAATTGAATTGATATAAATAGATGAACCAAACCAAAACCAAACCCACTGCTGTTGAGTCAGTTCTGACTCATAGCGACCGTACAGGACAGAGTAGAAGTGCCCGTAGAGTTTCCAAGGAGCGCCTGGCAGATTTGAACTGCCGATCTCTTGGTTAGCAGCCATAGCGCTTAACCACTACGCCACCAGGGTTTCCATAAATAGATGAAGGTTACTCTTATTGACTTACAAAAGCGACATAAATTCATCTATAAACATTTTACTTTGCCCACTGTGAGTGCCTAGTATGTGCCAGACAGTGACATAAATGCTCACTTAATATTACAACTAGCTTGTGAAGTAGAAGGTTTTATCTCAGTTTTACAGACGAGAAAACTGGGGTTTGGAAAGGTGACCTAACTGCCCAAGATCATCCAGCTCACCGGGATGCAAGTTTAGGCCTCAGACTGAAAAGCTCAGGTTCTTTCCGAAGTGTAGTATACTGTCTCCCTTTGCTTACTGACCAATTCCATTCATTTCTTTTGTTTTTCGGTAGCATTTATTACTTAAAAAATATATAGGTTGATTTTACCAGTTGTTATGTTTAGAAGTCAGCCTTATTGAGGTATAATTTGAGTATTTCACACACTATAAAACATACCCCTTTTTAAATGTGCGGTTTGATGAGGTTTGACGGATGTATACAGCCGTGTAATCAGTACCACAACATTCAAGATCTGGAGCATTTCCAGTCCCCCCCAGAAGTCCGTCATGCTCCTTTATACTCAATCCTTTCTTGTCACTACTGACCTAAACTCTTTTCCTACAGTTTTGCCTTTTCCAAAATGCCATGTAAATGAAATCATACAGTAGCCTTTAGCGACTGGCATCCTTCACTTAGCATAATGCTTTTCACATTCACCCATGGTGTTGCGGGTATCAGTAGTCCATTCCCTTTTATTGCCGAATTGCATTTAATTGTGTGGATATACCGCAGTGTATTTATCCCTTCCACATCTGGGTTGTTTCCAGTTTAGGATTATTATGAATAAACTGCAGTAAATATTTGTGTTCATGACTTGTTTAGTCTCAGAATTTCAGAGTTATTGTGGCATTATCTTGAGTGACATGTATTCTCTCGAGTGACTAGTATGTAGATCCCTTCCCATTGCCATCAAGTCCATTCCAACTCATAGCGACCCTATAGAACAGAGTAGACCTGCCCCATCGGATTTCCATAAAGACACAGACTGCCACATCTTTCTCCCACGGAGGGGGTGATGGGTTTGGACCACTGACCTTTTTGGGTTAGCAGCTGAGCACTTAACCACTGCAGAGTCTTAGATAATTTAAAATATGAGATACTTCATTGAAGACTTGGAGCCCTCTGTTAGAAATTGGGAATGAAGAAACTTGGCTTTTTTCAAAATTTGGAGGGTAATATGTAACATTTGAGACTTTTTTTTTTTAACTCTTGTTTGCCATAGTAGTAGAAAGATAAATGATACAAAATGAAGTATAGCCAAAATGTAGTGTAATGGTGAACCTGGACTAAGAATTAGAAAATCTATTCTAATCCTATAATTGGTTTTCGTTCCAGCTGTATTGCTTTTTAGATTTGTGACTAGACAAATTAGTAACCTCTCTGAAAGAAGAATAAAACTAACATTTTTTCCAGGTTTTTAATGTATATGCATTATCTCATTTAGTCCTCAAGACAACACGATGAGGTACCTGTAAGGTAGATAGTGTTACTCCTGTTTTACTGATGAGGAAACTGTAGCTTAGAGAGGTGAAGTAACTGCAGTGGTAGCAAAGCTAGTGGGTGGTTGAGTCAAGAGTTGACTCCAAACCAGTTCTCTTGTTTGTAAAATGGAGACAACGCCCACTTTGTAGTTATGAGAATTAAGTGTGATTATATTGATAAGAACTCAAAACTGTTACTTTCTTCCTTTCTACCCCTTTTTATAAAGATCCCCACTTCCTGTCTCCTGTCTTACTATTTCATTAAGTATTTATTAGTTAGGAGAATTTTAAAATGTGGGTTTTAACCTTATGGGTATTTTTTTGTTTGGTTTTGGTTTTTGCAAAAGATTACACAGTGTCAGTTGCTGGTGGGAACGTAAAATGGTGCAACCGCTACGGAAAACAATATGGTACCTCCTTAAAAAGCTAGAAATAGGAATACCATACGATCCAGCAATCTCTCTCCTAGGAATATATCCTACAGAAATAAGAGCCGTCACATGAATAGACATATGCACACTCATATTCATTGCAGCATTATTCTCAACAGCAAAAAATGGAAACAACCTAAGCGCCCATCAATAGATGAGTGCATGAACAAGTTATGGTACATATACACAATGGAATGCTACCGCCATAATAAAGAACAATGATGAATCTGTGAAACATCTCATAACATGGATTAATCTGGAGGGCATTATGCTAAGTGAAATAAGTCAATCACAAAAGGAAAATATTGTATGCGACCACTATTATACAAACTCAAGAAAAGATTTACACACAGAGAGAAACAAGCTTTGATGGTTACATGGAGGGGAGGAATGAGGAGGGGAAATCACTAACTCGATAGCAGACAACTGTTAACTTTGATAAAGGGAAAGACGATACACAGTATAGGGGAAGTAAGCACAACTTAACCAAGGCAAAGTCACAGAAGCTTCCTAGACAAATCCAAACACCTCAAGGGACCAAGTTGCTGGGGCTGAAGGGTGGTCTCAGGAGACATCTAGGTCAACTGGCATAACATAGTCCATAAAGAATATGTTCTGCATCCTACTTTGGTGAGTAGTAAATCTGGGATCTTTAAAAGCTTGCGAGTGGCCGTCTAAGATACATCTATTGGTCCCATCCTGTCCAGAAAAAAGGAGAACGAAGAAAACCAAAGACACAAGGAAAATAAATATTAGTCCAGAGGACTAAAGGACCTCATGAACCACAGCCTCCACAGGCCTGAGCCCAGAAGAACTAGTTGGTGCCTGGCTATGACCGCTGACCACTCTGACAGGGATCACAATAGAGGGTCCCAGATAAAGCATATGAAAAATATAGAACAAAATTCAAATTCATAGAAAAAGACCAGACTTACTGGTCTCACAGAGACTGGAGGAACCCTCAAGACTATGGCCCCTGGACACCCTGCTAACTCAGAACTGAAGCCACTCCCAAAGCCCGCTTTTCACCCAAAGATTACACAGACCTGCAAAACAAACATAACACATGTGAGGAACATGCTGCTTTGTTCAATCAAATATATGACACCATTGGGCAACTCCTGCCCAAAAGCATGACAAGAAGGCGGGAAGGGACAGGAAAACTGGGTGAATGGACACAGGGAACACGGGGGTGGGAAGGGGAAGAGTGCTGACACATTGCGAGAATTGCGACCAATGTTACAATTGGTGTATAAAATTTTGAATGAGAAATTTGCACTGTAAACTTTCACCTAAAGTGCAATAAAATTAAAATTAAAAAAAGATTACACAGTGTCAGAATGCTGGTATATTAGTGTGTGTGTGTTTTAATCATAAACATTAGGAAAAAAGCACTGAGCCAAATAGAATTCATAGTATAGTCTGGCAATCTGGCAGGTGATTCTCACTTGATTCCTCTTAGCACATCCTCCTAATCGTGATTTCCGATGTGCTACTTCCTGAATTGCTTCGTGCAGTACCTCAGAACTGCATTCTACTACTTTTGTATCAAAAACTAGCACCATAATTACTCGCATTTAAAAATAAGCCTGATTTCTTCCATATACAGCTTCTTCCGCATTGCCAAGACTCTATGCCTTACGATTTTTCTAATTACTGTAAGCAAGCAAGCCGATGAACCTTTCACCTTTTCTCATTCCTGTTGTTTTGCAGGATGGCACCAAACTTGATAAAGACAATGCATAACAACTTATTATCAGCAGCCCTTCTGTAGAACTTATTAGGCTGGTTCTGCCGGCTTGTACTGTGAAGTCCTCGTCTGCCCAACCATGCCGAGTAAACACATCATTAGGTTTTCTGTCTCTTGGCTTTCCTAATGAGTTGAGAAATCTTACACAGCTGGAGAAGCCTGGGGCTCCTTTCTGAACCGATGTATTTATATAGGATATGCTTAGTTTGACACGTTGCTTAGAGGAGAGTGGGGAGCTTTTTTAGTTAAGTACTGTACATACTTGAAAGAACATGTTAGCTATACTGTAACTGTTCAGCTCCTCTAGACGCAAAGCAACTCTTGGCTCTTTGCAAACATTCCTGTCCTAGTTCTTTGTGTTACTGCTTTCCATGTTAGAGAGAATTAAGCTGAATACATTTAGAGGCTCTTCTGAGAGACAAATTTGTTTCAGAAGCTGCTGCATGATGCTAGTAGTTTAGAATTGTGTCTGCAAAAACTAGGGGCAAGTCAGTCTGCTCTTCTCTGTTTGAGGAGCAAGTAAATGTTAATTTGGAGCTAGATAACATGTCATTGTGATCTGAAGTAAAAAATCTATACTTTGAAGGCTGGTAAATCCAAGTTAAAATCCCACTATGTGCTTGCTAACAATTTTTCTTCAGCGGAGTTAAAAGCCAGTCAGCCTCTTCATCTGTATGCGGGTGATGATCAGAGCTCCTTTACAGAATTTGATTTCAGTAGCTGAGAGCATGTATACCAAAAACCGAACTCATTCCCACAGAAGCAGTTCCGACTCAGAACTGCCCCATAGCATTTCCAAGACTGTCATCTTTACGGAAGCAGACTGCCACATCTTTCTTCCACCGAGCGGCTGGTCGATTCGAACCACGGACCTTTCAGTTGGCAAGTGAGCGCTTAACCACTGTGCCACGAGGACTCCTTAAAAGTGCATATTAAAAAAAGCCAAACCAGGTGCCGTCAAGTCGATTCCGACCCATAGCAACCCTATGGGACAGAGTAGAACTGCTCCATAGGGTTTACAAGGAGCAGCTGGTAGATATGAACTGTTGATCTTTTCATTAGCAGCCAAACGCTGTGCCATCAGGGCTGCTGAAAGTATATATAGCACCTGGCATATGGTAAAAATACTCATTAAATGTTTCCTTTCTTTGTATTTCCCCCTTCTTCTCGCCACCAAAAAGAACAACTTCCTTTTTCACTCGAATGACTATCTCCATTTTATAGCTTCTAAGGAAACAAATTATGGATAACATTGTGAAGAGTGGAAATTCCAGAACACTTAATTATGCTCAGGAGGAACCTTTACATAGATCAAGAGGCAGTTGTTCGGACAGAACAAGGGGATACTGATTGGTTTAAAGTCAGGAAAGGTATGCGTTAGGGTTGTATTCTCTCACCATACCTATTCAATCTGTATGCTGAGCAAATAATACAGGAAGCTGGACTATGTGAAGAAGAACAGGGCATCAGGATTGGAGGAGGACTCATTAACAACCTGCGTTATGCAGATGACACAACCTTCCTTGCTGAAAGTGAAGAGGACTTGAAGCACTTACTAGTGAAGATCAAAGACCACAGCCTTCAGTATGGATTTCACCTCAACATAAAGAAAACAAAAATCCTCACAACTGGACCAATACGCAACATCATGATAAATGGAGAAAAGATTAAAGTTGTTGAGGGTTTCATTGTACTTGGATCCACAATCAACAGCCATGGAGGCAGCAGTCAAGAAATCAAAAGATGCGTTGCATTGGGTAAATCTGCTGCAAAGGACCTTTTTAAAGTGTTGAAGAGCAAAGATGTCACCCTGAAGACTAAGGTGCGCCTGACCCAAGCCATGGTATTTTCAATCACATCATATGCATGGGAAAGCTGGACAATGAATAAGGAAGCCTGAAGAAGAATTGACGCCTTTGAATTGTGGTGTTGGCGAAGAATATTGAATATACCATGGACTGCCAAAAGAGCGAACAAATCTGTCTTGGAAGAAGTGCGGCCAGAATGCTCCTTAGAAGCAAGGATGGTGAGACTGCGTCTTACATGCTTTGGACATGTTGTCAGGAGGGATGAGTCCCTGGAGAAGGACATCATGCTTGGCAAAGTACGGGGTCAGTGGAAAAGAGGAAGACCCTCAACGAGGTGGATTGACACGGTAGCGGAAAAGAGGAAGACTGTCAATGAGGTAGATTGACACAGTGGCTGCAACAATGACCTTAAGCATAACAACGATTGTAAGGATGGCTCAGGACTGGGCAGTGTTTCGTTCTTTTGTGCATGGGGTCACTATGAGTCGGAACCGACTCTTGACAGCACCTAACAACAACAACAGCAACAAGGAAACAATCATCAGTAGGTGCCAAAAACATTAGGAACTTCTAACGGAGAGCTTTGTAATGGCTGGATCAGGCTGACAACACCTGAACGTACTGATTAATCTTAACATCACAAAAAGGGAGACAGTCAGATATTTTATACCTCCTGATCAAAGATCACACCTCTATCATGAAATAGTCTTTCTAAAAAAATCAAATACTACTCTTATCAAGCTTCTCAATCTGCCTACTGGTTTATAGGAAACAAAGTGGGGTATGGGGGAGGAATCTGAGATAAGATTCTACAATCATAAAAAAAATAGGAATGTATCATTCAATACACATCATTCAATACAGAGCATAAGCATACTGTTACTAGAAGGTTACTTCAATAAGGACACTTTAGAAAGCAGGTTTTAATGCTTACAGATTTAAAAACTCGTGGAGTCAGTGGAGTGGGAAGTGGAAGGTAAGTTCACAGGACAGTAGGCCAAAAAGAAAAGCTAAAGGGAGGCATATACTGGGTAGCACAAGGAACAATAGAGTGAAAATTAAAAATGCAGTATCCACATTAAACTATGCACCAGAGCAGCAATAGAGAGCAGATTAGAAGTTTCAGGAAATTGAATCAGTAATATGAAATACAAGCTTGAGAAGCTCTCTCAGAATGCATAGGAAAGGGGAAGAAGAGATGGAAAAAGATAATAGGCATGAATGATACAATAATGCGTATAGATAATTGTCATTTCTTGAAGAGACTAGAACAAATTGAACAGGAGCAATTATTAAACACACTATAGATGAAAACTTCTGACCAGGAGGATGACCTGAGCCTGCAACTCAAATAGGCTTATTGCCAAATATCAGGAAAATTTAGTGAAAAGAGACCAAACAACTGAACCTATCCTGGTGAAATTTTGTACTTTCCTGGAGTTAAAAAAAAAAGTCATCCGGCGTCTACCCGTTGCCGTTGAGTCAGTTCCAACTCATAGTGACCCTATAGGACAGAGTAGAACTGCCCCATAGGGTTTCCAAGGAGCGCCTGGTGGATTTGAACTGCCAGCCTTTTGGTTAGCAGCCGTAACACTTAACCACTGTGCCACCAGGGTTTCCATCAGGCATCTAGGCAGGGGTAAAACAAGCATATAGAAGTTATTTACAAAGGAAGAGAAGGCAGGTTACCCTTACGTTGTTCCTACAATTAAACCGCAGGAGACAGCTGCACAGTGTACAGAGTTCTGAGGAGGAACAATTTAAAAAAAAAATTTTTTTTTCTTTTTTTTTTTTTTGCAGTGTATAGAGTTCTGAGGAGGAACAATTTGGACCCCCAAAATTCTTTGTCCAGCCATGTTGCTTGCCTAAGAAACAAGACACATTTTCAATGCTGCATGTGTTCAAAGTATATACCACTCACTTCCAAAAGGTTGGCAGTTTGAATCCACCAGCCATTCCTTGGAAACCCTACGGGGCTGTTCTACTCTGTCCTATAGGGTTGCTTTGAGTCAGAATCGACTTGACAGCAATGGGTTTGGTTTTTGGTTTTCCCTTTCTAGAAGAATTACTTGAAAACATACTCCAGCTGACTGAGAGATTCTTCAGTATACAGGCAAAAGCCAGAACTTGAAATTTTTCCCCAGATATTAGTGCTTGACTGCTAACCAAAAGGTCAGTGGTTCGAACCCACCAGCTGCTCTGTGAGAGAAAAGACCTGGCAATCAGCTCCAGTAAACATTATAGCTTAGGAAACCCTATGGGGCAGTTCTCCTCCCTTCTGTAGGGGTGCTGTGAGTTGGAATCAGCTTGACAGCACTGATAATTTTCATTCTGAGGATAATTATAGATAATCTGTGTCCAAAATTCTATGTCCTTGCCAGAAATTTAAGTAGAAAAAAAAAGTTAAAACCTTTCTGTTCCCCCTTTTTTGGCATAGATAGTAAAAAGATAATCATTGAACAAAAATATTTTTATCTTAAAATGTCTTTGTTTTTTTACACCCTAACTTGTCATACTTGTATGTTAGTCACTCTCCTTGTGTATACTGCCACCTTGGGGTTTTTAGGGTGTCAGTACCTTATTTTCAGAGCCTCAAATTAACATGGACTGGTGAAACTGTTGAGCTCCATTTCTATCTCTGGAGAAAGGTTTTTGTCAACAAGCTATACCAGATCATAATCATTATTAGCAGAAATAAAGGATTGTGATACATTTGTAAGCCATTACTGGATTTGCACCAATGGAGGAGGGTTATCCTATTTTCAAAGCTTAATTACCCTAAATTACCTGGAGACCAGGTAAATTTATTGGATTAAATTTATTGGATTATGTATACATAAATTATGATTCATTTCTACTCCTTTCTAATACAGCAAAACCTGTGAGAGCCGGAAATCAATGGGACTGCCTTGTTTTTCCAGGTCTCACAAGTTTTCCGCCTCTGACAGGGTCCAGTCCTACCACTTTTCTGTCACTCTCTATTAGTGGAAAATGTCTGCATTTTCTATCTCTGACAGGTTTCCACCTTACATAGTCTCTGGCTTTCACAGGTTTTACTGTATTAATATGGCATGTAACTAGAATGTTGCATTTGAAGAAAACTAAAAAATCTCAACAGCTTCAGAAATGCTAATAAACATTTAGAGCAACTAGGTGACTTCTCCTAAAATTGTATTTTATCTGTGTGAACTTTTAATTCAAGATCAAAATTTTACGTTGTCTGAAACAAGACCTGTTAATGTCTAAATTCAGCTCACAATCTGTAACCTGTTCTAAATTAAAATCTCTCTGGGGAGGGGCAGTATTCAGCTTCTGAAATAGAGTATTTATCTGCCCATTCAAAGGTACCTTCTGACGTGTTAATCAGAGCACATGGGAGTCACACTAAAAAACTTGAATTTAAATCCCTTTCTTAACACTAGGTATGTGAACCATCGACCAATCATATGACCTATGGTAAATTACTTAACATCACTAAACCTCAGTTTAGTTGTTTAGGTTCTCGTCTTGGCTTTGTCCCTGTCCACTCTTCTCGACCGAATCTCTAGAAGGCTGTTACCCCTTAGTCTCCTCGTCTGTAAAATGTGAATAATGTAATATACTATGGATCCCCACCTCAGTTTCTTTGGGATGTTTGCCTAGAAATGTAATCTAATTGAAGCATGTTAAGCCACTTGTCTCAAGGATGATTTTAACATTGTTATTAAAAATAAAATGGACTAGCAAAATTGCCTTCCCGTTTTGACTTGTCATTAGTGTGAGTCAAAAGAATTCCACTTTTACATTCCTCGAAGGGTCCTGAGCACCAAAAATATTAGGCAGTTCTCCTTTGAGTTGGCTCTATCGCTGAATGCTTAACCCTGTGTCTGTAAAATATAAATCTTGGTCTATCAAGAAGTAAACAGGCAGAGAATTACTCACAGCAGTAACTAAACTGTAAACCTGTTTTAAAGAGTTGGCCAACATACAGCATCACAAGCCATATTCTCTTGTGTCAGCTATGTTCATTTTTATTTGGATTGTGATTTCAGAATACCCAAATTTGGGAAAGAAAACAAATTTGTCTAGTTCAAATGTCTGTTGTTTAAAAAATTGCATACTTACCAACATTCTTTCATCCTATTTCATTCAACAAATCCTTATTGAATGCTTACTGTGAGCCAGGCACACTTCCAGGCACTTGGAGTCCAGTAGTGATCCAGGAGAAGCAAAATCCCAGCCCTTGTGAAATCAATTCTCGTGGATGGAGATAGATAGTAGTCCAACTTGGTACTATATCAGATGGTGATGAATGCTATGAGGAAAAGTAAAACCGAGGAAGGGCCTCGAAAGTGATGGGCTGAGAATTGCTATTTTAAATCAGGTGGTCAAGGAAGGCTTCTCTGATAAATGGACGTTTAAGCAGAGATCTGAATGAAGGAAGGGGGCAAGCCATGGAGGTATCTGGAGAAATAGAGTTCCAGGTTGAGGGAGTGGCAAGTTCAAATACCCTAATAAGGGAACGTGTTTGCCTGTCAGTCTCCTACCCATTCTACCTTGAAGCCTTCCTTAACACCTCTTCCCTACAATGGGAGAGTTAAGGGCTTGCCTCTCTGTGTTGAATAGCATATTCTGCATATCGTTATTATGCTTCTTGTCCTGCGGCATTATGGTATTTTATGCCTTTGTCTCCAACTAAACTGTCCTATATGGACACAGATAGTGCCTCACTTGCCACATAGTAGTTGCTGAATTAATGCTTGTTGAATCAATCATTTTGACTATTTATTGAACAATGACTATTCCTTCTTTTTAGTTGTTGTTGTTAGTTGCTTTCAGTAGTTTCTGACTCACCGTGACCCTGTGTACAACAGAATGAAACGCTGCCCGGTCCTGCGCTATCCTCACAATCGGCCCATTGTTGTAGCCACTGTATCAATCCATCTCGTCAAGGGCCTTTTTGCTGACCCTCTACTTTACCAAGCATGATGTCCTTCTCCAGGGACTGGTCCCTTCT
This sequence comes from Loxodonta africana, assembly GCF_030014295.1. Taxonomy (NCBI): domain Eukaryota; kingdom Metazoa; phylum Chordata; class Mammalia; order Proboscidea; family Elephantidae; genus Loxodonta; species Loxodonta africana. Next base: position 46,600,582 of record NC_087354.1, on the reverse strand, counting down.
GATAACATGTCCAAAGTATATATGATGAAGTGTTGCCATCCTTGCTTCTAAGGAGCATCCTGACTGTACTTCTTCCTAGACAGATTTGTTCCTTCTTCTGGCACTCAATACTCATCACTAACACCATAATTCAAATGGATCAGCTCTTCTTCAGTCTTCCTTATTCATTGCCCAGCTTTCACGTGCATATGATGCGATTGAAAACACCATGGCTTGGGTCAGGCACATCTTAGTGCTCAAAGTGACATCTTTGGTTTTTAACACCTTAAAGAAGTCTTTGCAGCAGATTTGCCTAATGCAATACAGTGTTTGATTTCTTGACTGTTGCTTCCATGGGCATTTAGTTATTACCAAAGGATTTTAAGAAACATTAATTATTAGATATGTAAATAGAGGAAATAATGATCAAACAAGCCTTGGTCTACACTATTCAGAGGAAAGAAATATGTTCATAATCAAATATTGGGGCTATTTTCAGTTTTCTACATTACTGACTTACCAAAAGGACTACTAACAAAGTTGTCTAAAATCAAATTTAGAGCCATGGTCAGAATGAAGCTAGTATGCCTGAGAAGAAATACCGTATGTTTAATGTAAATAATCAGGACTTAGACATTATATTTAATGTTTCTGCCATTAAATATAAGGGTTAGAAATGATTTTAAAAATTATCCCTGTTTAAAAGAATCATTTTGAAGAACAAGTTGTATAAAACTTAAGTACCATAGATCCCTGTTAGGTTATGTACTGGGTGGGTGGCGTCAGGAAGTCAGTGCTGTGGTGGAACGCTACTGAGGAGGCGCGTTGCCGTGTTAGACAGGACGTTAGACCAGGAATGGGAGGCTCGGGCTCTGCCCCCTGCTCTGCTGCCTATTAGCTTCGGTGAGTTAAACGGAACTGCTTAGCCTTGGTTTTCAGACCTATAAAATAGGGATAATATCTCCATCGTCTCCATTGTAAGGTTGTTTTGTAGGTTAGAGTAAATAATATTAAAAATAGTTTCAAAACTAAAACATTGCATACAATGGAATATTATAAAAGAGATATGAAGCACTGAGACTTGCTGTAGTACAACATGGATGATACATATAAAAGAGAATGAAGTATTGATAATTGCTTCAACATGGGTGAACCTCAGAAACACGCTAAGTGAAAGAAGCTAGTCGCAAAAGAGCATATGTTGTATGATACCATTTGAAACAGGCAAATATGTACAGAAATAGTAGATTAGTGGCTTCTTGGGCTGAGGAGTAGGAGAGAGGACCTTGCGGGGGTGGGAGGTGGGGAGTGACTGCTAATGGGTACACGTTTCTTTTTAGGGTGCTGAAACTGTTCTTAGATTATGGTTGTACAACTCCGTAAATACACTAAAAACCATTGAACAGTGTAATTTGAATGGTTGAATTTTTTCGTACATAAATTATATCTTAATTGTTGTGAGGTGAGGTCGAGTCAGTTCCGGCTCATAGCGACCCTGTGTACCACAGAACGAAACACTGCCCAGTCCTGCTCTGTGCTCACAATCATTATGCTTGAGCCAGTTGTTGCAGCCACTGTGTCAATCAATCTTGTTGAGGGTCTTCCTCTTTTCCGCTGATCCTGTACATCACCAAGCGTAACGTCCTTCTCCAGGGACTAATCCCTCCTGACAACATATCCAAAGTATGTAAGACGCAGCCTCACCATTCTTGCTTCTAAGAAGCAGTCTGGTTGTACTTCTTCCAAGACAAATTTGTTGGTTCTTTTGGCAGTCCATGGTATATTCAATATTCTTCATCAATACCATAATTCAAAGGTGTCAGTTCTTCTTTGGTCTTCCTTATTTATTGTCCAGCTTTTACATGCATGTGATGTGATTGAAAATATCATGGCTTGGTCAGGCACACCTTACTCTTCAAGGTGACATCTTTTCAGCACTTTAAAGAGGTTTGTTGCAGCAGATTTGCCCAATGCAATGCATCTTTTCATTTCTTGACTGCCGCTTCCATGGGTGTTGATTGTGAATCCAAGTACAATGAAATCCTTAACAACTTCAGCCTTTCTCTGTTTATCATGATGTTGCTCATTGGTCCAGTTGTGAGGATTTTCGTTTTCTTTATGTCGAGGTGTAATCCATACTGAAGGCTGTGGTCTTTGATCTTCATCAGCAAGTGCTTCAAGTTCTCTTCACTTTTAGCAAGCGAGGTTGTGTCATCTGCATAATGCAGGTTGTTAATGAGTCTTCCTCCAAACCTAATGCCCCTTTCTTCATATAGTCCAGTTTCCCATATTATTTGCTCAGCATACAGATTAAACAGGCATGGTGAAAGGATACAACCCTGACGTACACCTTTCCTGAATTTAAACCATGCAGTATCCCCTTATTCTGTTTGAATCGACTGTCTCTTGATCTATGTTCAGGTTCCTCATGACACAATTAAGTGTCCTGGAATTCCCATTCTTCTCAATGTATATCTTAATAAAACTGTTTAAAAAACAAAACTAAAGCACTATAGAAATGTATGCACTATTCATGTTACAGTTGTTATTTTATACAAAGGTTCATATCAGAATCAGTTCGCTCTATGCCCACCGGAATAAAATTAGACCTGAGACTCTGACCTCTTAATTTTTTTAAGTCCTTTTGCTTGCTATTTCTCTTCACGGCCTCTTCCACCCCCAACTAGGGATTCATAATGAATAGCCCAGCATTGTCTTCTACCATTAGATATACTAGGAATGACAGGGCATCGTAAGAAAGTCATTTTCCTTTTTAGATACTGTGTATTCTCTCTCAGCAAACACTTCATTCCCTCCCTCACTATAGTCATTGTGCAGGGTTCTAGGAATACACAAATGTACACTGGCTCTTGCCATCATGAAGCCCCTAGTCTAGTTGTGGACAGTAGGAAAAGAACACTCAAGGTTACATGCAGGGTCTAGATACAAGTCTGTCTGATCCCAATTTCTCCACTGTTGCTCTTGTCTCCATACTTTTTAATACAGAAAATAGATGAAAGCAAAATTTATCTGGCTGAAGAGGGCCTCAGAGGCCTGGGGCTCCATTCACTACATTTCTCTCCTTCCCTTTGAAAGACCCTAGGATTCTGTTGGAACACAATTTGAAAACCTGTGATCTAAATCAATAGCTAAGGAACCAGAGGGCTAGGCCAGGGGTTCTCAAATTATGGTCCTCAATTAACATCTTCAGTATGACTTGAGAAGTCATTAAAAGTGAAAATTCTGGGGTCACTACTCCAGACCTACTGAATCAGAAATTCCATTGGTGGGGCCTAGTAATCTGCTGTAGTAAGCCTTCAGTGGGATTCTCATGCTGAGCTTGAGAACCACTGAGCTGAAGTATTTAATTGAATAACTTGTCTAAGATCATAATTTAGAGCCATGATTCCCAAACTGTGTGCTGGGATGTCCCAAGGTTTTACAGAGAACTCAGAGGGGTGCTACCAACACATTTACATTTTGGAAGGAAACACAGTGATACTTGACATCTCTTGAACATCAGCATCGAACATCAACATTGCGTGAACTACTGGCTGGAGGTAGTTAACAGTTTCAGTATTAGCTTCATGATACTGTATCTTTGCAAATCTGGGTTTTCTGCGGTTGCTATGAGAAGAAGCAAGTACCAGTGTGGAATAGGAAATGAGGTTAATGGTGACCAATCTGATTCCAGAGTTTGAGAAGTTACGCAGTGCCCAACACATTCCATTAATAATTAAGAATGTAATGAAAACTTTTTTTTTATTTCAGTTTGTGTATTATTTTTTGAAAACAGCTACTAAATTGTTACTTGTTGTTTGCCACCAACTACTTAGTAATTGTAACTATTAGGTATTCTTTTGGCTAGAGATATCATGAAAAATTACTGAGACACCAAGGGGGTTACCAGCCCAGAAAGTTTGGGAAGCTCTGCTTTAGAGGATTATGCTAACTAAGCATTTTACCGAAGGTTGTAAGACAACCGCTTATCTTTTCTTTGTCTGTGTTGAGAAGTTTGAATTAGTCATTTTAAATCTGATTAGATTATATACAATTAATAAAATTGTCTTAGCATGGTTGTTCAACATAAAAAATAAAAAACTTTATCCTATGAAATTTCAACAATACATCTTTCTTCTTGCCTCCATAGGTATGGTCTGAATATGCGTTGCTTGGCAGCTCGAGTCAACTATAAGACTTTGATTATCATCTGTGCACTCTTCACTTTGGTCACAGTACTTCTGTGGAATAAGTGTTCCAGCGACAAAGCAATCCAGTTTCCACGACACTTGAGTAGTGGCTTCAGAGATGGATTAGAGAAAAGAGCAGCAGCATCTGAGAGTAACAACTATGTGAACCACATGGCCAAACAGTCTGAGGAAGCTTTCCCTCAGGAACAGCAGAAAGCGCCCCCTGTTGTGGGGGGCTTCAATGGCAATGGGGGAAGCAAGGTGTTAGGGCTCAAGTATGAGGAAATTGACTGTCTCATAAATGACGAGCATACAATTAAAGGGAGACGTGAGGGGAATGAAGTCTTTCTTCCATTCACTTGGGTAGAAAAATACTTTGACGTTTATGGAAAGGTGGTTCAGTATGATGGCTACGATCGGTTTGAGTTCTCTCATAGCTATTCCAAAGTCTATGCACAGAGAGCCCCTTATCACCCTGATGGTGTGTTTATGTCCTTTGAAGGCTACAACGTGGAAGTCCGAGACAGAGTCAAGTGCATAAGTGGGGTTGAAGGTTGGTATCTGTCTGATTATGTTGAAGAATAAGAAAATGTTTGTTTTAATTATACAGCAAGTACATAGCTTACTGTCAAGAGGCCTTTCATCACTCTAATGTAGCAGGGAGGAACGGGCTAAATCTGAGCCTAGGGCTTCTCTGTAGATGGTGTGGTTGAAGGCCTGCAATAAGGTCATACTTGATCAAGTAGGATTATTCAGTTAACCTGCCTCAGAATCTAAAATTATCACCAGCAAGGTCAAGACACAGCATTCCCAGAAATTTCATGTTAAAAATAAACAGTTATTATCCTCTGAGAAGAGACGGGAAAGGGAAAGAGACCATTCAATGAGCCCATCAATATACCAAAGCAGTCTTTTTACTAGATTAGCCAGGTTCCATCCCTGGAGGGAGATTTAAAGTCCTACAGGACAAGACAATATATAGCTACCATCTACTGTGAACCAATGACTGAACCCATATAGTCCATTACAGACTGTCTTGCCGTGTATGCCATTCTTTCATGGTCTTTAAAACCTGGGGCAGAGGGGGTTTCTTATGGGCATTATCAGTACATTTTGGAATTAGCATTTCAGACCTCGGGTTGATCAGAAAGCCAAGTTGAATTTGACTTTCAAGTACATCATTTAAAATGGGGAAATAACTTAGGTGTGTGTTGATAAGTACAAATGTTACATAAAATTTCAGAGTTTTATTTTCTAGATAGACCAAAGCTCTGTGGTAACTATCTGTGTATCTAAATTTGTAAAATTTGAGGGTATAAAACAGGATTACAAAACATGGCATCTGTAGCTATGATCAAAAGTAACACACACATAAAAAGTCAGTCCTTAAAAATATTTTATAGCAGTGCATTGCTGTCTATAAACAAATAATGAATGAGTGAATGAATACTTAATTTTGTTTTCTATATCTGGTTAATTTGGTAGTGGTTTTTAGTAATTATGAAAACAATGTGAAAAGGAAACATTCCCCAGAAGTAAAACAGTGGGGAGTGGTGTTCAGAATAGGCTTGTAAATGTCTTTGCATGATTATTCATTTTGTTTCTCTATTTTACAGGTGTACCATTGTCTACGCAATGGGGACCTCAAGGCTATTTCTACCCAATCCAGATTGCACAGTATGGGTTAAGTCATTACAGCAAGAATCTAACTGAGAAACCCCCTCACATAGAGGTATATGAAACAGCAGAAGACAAGGACAAGAACAGCAAGCCAAACGACTGGGCTGTGCCAAAGGGCTGCTTTATGGCTAGCGTGGCTGATAGGTCTAGATTCACCAACGTTAAACAGTTTATTGCTCCCGGTGAGTTACGTATTTTATATGTCTGCTAATTTTATGTTGATTTATAGCACTTGATACTCCTTTGAAATTTTTAATATGGTTTTTAAAAAACACATTAGCAGACCTTTTATATTAAGCGTATAGAGAAACAAATGGTGTCAACCAAGCAAAATCCCTAAAGAAGGAACAGGTAAAAAACTCAAGGTTATAAAGAAGGAACAGGTAAAAAACTCAAGGTTATAAAAAAGGAATATTTACTGTGTGAAGAGCCAAGCCATAGATTGAACGTTAAGATCCGGGTGAACGCATGGTGTATACTGGTGTCCCCCTCCAAGGATCTCTATCCCCCAGGAATGAAATCCCTCAATTTAATATTTCAGTTCAATATTTATTCTTTAATTTTTAAACAATTCTGCGTTAAGGCAGAAATTTTTCTTTCTGGAGGAAGCCATCCTTTCCTTTGCCTATTTTTTACTAGTAGCTTTTGTTTTTTCAGGATAAAATAGCATTACCAAAACTAAGTCTGTTTCCCATATTGAATTTGGTTAATGTACAAGATTGTCTCAAACTTCATATAAAACCATTTTCATTAATAAAATCATTTATAAAATCAAATTAACTTTATGCAACATTTCCTCTTTTACTAAGACAGTCTCATTAATTAGGATGTAATGCATTTTTCTCCTCTAATCAATATCCATGAGAATTAATGAGGCCATTACTTAAAAAGACAATGAAATGATTTCAGTTAGCACCTTGGGTGTAATTCTCTATGGAGAGATGTTGTCAAGAACAGAACCCGGTCCTCCTCCCATCAACCTTGCAGTTGGTATATAAAAAGAGTAGAAAGGTTATAAGACCTCTTCTGTATTCTCCCCTTGTCCTTTATTGATGACTGTGTAACTCACAGACCTTGAAAGCCACAATACAAATCTAGTCATGCTAGATGGCCTTAAGTAATGGATTTACGAGTGCTTAATGCAGTGCAAATAATGGGTGACCTTTAGTTTTTATTCTGTGGCTAGAACTTCTTTGCTCCCATGGCATTCTGTGATATTCCAGTACACAGAACATCTCTGCTTATTGTAAAACTGTAGGCTTGCTGGGTGAGAAGGTACATGTGTACATTTAGGAATATTTAGCTTGTCATACCTGAGTAGTTACTGCAGCAGGAGATGGTTACACTAATTAAGCAAAAGAACATTTGATTTTGGGTGTACTCAAGGAGCTTATTTTTATACTAATTAATAATATTGTCTGGATTAAGGCAGAAAACAGCAGCCCTCGTCTTGATCTCAAGTACCTGGAAAGTATTCTAGAATAACCTTTTGATCTCTATCCTATTTAGAGCAACAGATTTGATTGTGTACTTTGGGTGCCCCAAGTAATATAAAAATAGGTGTGGACATACCGATAGGGGAATCCTTGCCTTAGCTCTTCATTCTGCAGCTAGTAGCTAGAGGTAAGGCAACCTCTGAGGTGGTTTTCAGCACATGGAAAACTTTGGCTGTGACAGTGACTCTGCAGTGTGACATTAGCTACTCGGGTCGAGACTCCCTGTTGGTAGGCACGGCAGGTGCTGGCTGTGAATGGGTGCTTACGTTTGTATGCTGAATGTGCCTGGGGCTGCATCTGATAAACAAAGAGCAGAGAGGGTAAGCTAGAGTTGTTGCTAGAAGAGCGTTGTTTTTATTGAAGCATAGGTATGGGAGATGGGGCTGTTTTTTAGAGGATTTGGGCCTCATGGTGGATAAATTGAGAGAATCATTGTTGTGAAGAAGGAATTGGGACTTAGCCATAAGCGAGGTGAGGCTCAGGAGAACCAGGACCTGAATGCTGTTGACCTTGAATTTTCTGCCTGAAGGGAACAAAATTGTCTAGGGACAAGAACACAACGTGGGTCTGTAGCATATTTTTTACTGTATTATTTGTTGGGTAATGTTTTGTTTCTTCTGCTAATTTTAAAATTGAATGCATTGAAACTTTATACCTGTCCTCTTAAATTAACTTTCACTTTCCTGAAGCACCTTCTTCTCTTGGTTTCCATGTCCTTACCTTCTCCTATCTCTGTGGCTATTCTTTCTCAGGCTTCTTGTGAGCCTGTCTTCCTCAGCTTGACCCTTATCTTTCAGTGTTCTGCAAGGATGTGATTAGAGTCTCTTCTCATTCCACACAGTAAGTTTGTTGATTAAATGAATGAATGCAAATGCTTTGTATTATGTGTAAAAACACTGATTTAAAGGCTGTTCTTAAATGTTTATCACCTTTTCTTCCCTAAAGTACATATACCAAAAATAAACAGATAACAGCCACTCCTGGGAATAACTGCTTAGAGAGAGGAGGGGGTCCTAGATTTCAAACAATAGAAAACCCACAACTTTCTATTAGTAGATTTAAAATAGCAGTCTCCAGATAACTTAAGACCTTCCAGTAGAGCTCAGCACCTTGCCTGGTATATTTCCAGACTGGTTGCTACAACTGCAATCGCATCCATTTGCCACTGTTCACATCCTCGTGAGTGATGCTGGCAGCTATCGACCCTCTCTGTACATCTATAAAATAGGAGTTAAGAGGCCTGTCTCATAAGACCGTTGTGAAGACTATGATTGTTGGTTGGTTAATTTAAACTGGGGATTATGGCTTCCCTGTCGCTTCTCCTGTATGGCTCAGTAACCCCCTGGTGATGTTAAGGTTTTAGGAAAATTAGTAGTTTTGAAAAAAGGCTACATCTCATGGTATCATCCATTACTGATTTCTTTGGACTGATCTGTTTTATTGATGATATACAAGGTGATTGATTGGACCATATAGTTTCATCAGATTTATATACGTAAGGTGAAAATTAGAATGGAATTCTGGAAGGAAAATGGGTACTTCTTCAGCATCCTCTAATTTGGATTTCTAAAGATGGATCACTGTTATCCAGGTTGGTGAGAATTGGTGTCATAGTTAATAATATTGTCTGATAAATGAGGCATTACCCTACGAATAAAAAAATAAGTAGCACTCAGTCTGCTCTGCTGAATATAATTTAATCTTGGGCGATTCCTAAGTCAGTTCACAGTCCTGCAGTGTTTCAGGGATGTTGTACTGAACATCAGCTTCCACGTTTCTCAAAGATGCAGAGGAATGGCTGGTTTACGGAGAGCTTGCATATTGACATTTTGCCAGATAAAATGGGTTTTTCCTGTATTGGAAGTATACTTCTGAAATCATTTTTAAAAAGTCATCCGAAGCATCATTTGATGAATAAGTCTATCAAAGACGTTCTCATTCTTGATTCAGTTTCCATAACTGTTCTGTCAATGAAGTAATTAAGAGCCTTGGGCCAAATAATGCACACAGTGGTACAATCCAGTGTTACAAGAGTTAAACTCCAAGCTGATCACACTATATAGACTATCATCAGTTCACATTTCCTGTCAAGCTCCTGGTGGCACACTAAGTATTTCCTCAACGGCTCCTCAAAGCAGCTCTGTTTGATTATTCTCATGGGGATTCCATTTCCAGTATCATTTATCTTTTTCGCAGTCTTTGAACTTGGGTCCAGGAAACGTGGCTTTTGGCCATGGGCAAATGATTGAACTTTGCAACACCTCTATTTCCTTAGCTCTAGAATGGAAATGGTGATTTCCCCCCCAGCCTCAGAGGGTTGCTGTGAGAATCAAATGAGATGATGCATGTGAATGTATTTTGAAAATTTAAGCTCTGTGAAGATGAAGATATTCCTATTGACCTTTAGTATTTTAAAATGTGTACCACATGTATTTTTGTTGTTGCTGCTGCTGCTGTTTGTGTTTAATATGCTCAGTTTCTTTTCTTGGTAGATCTAAACTAGCAGTGTTCAGGAAGTCGTCTTTATGAGAGTCAGTCGTCATCGCACTGTGGATACGCAAGAGAAATAAGAGAAATTTTGTATTTGATCATTTCCCAGATAAAATTAGCTTTTACTGTTTTATCAGCCTCCAAAGCCAGTGACTTCAGAATAATAATAATAATCACTACCATTCTGTACTACATGCCAGGTTATTACTTTTTTTTTTTTTTTTTTACCCTTATGATTACCTTGCCAGATATTCTCTCTCCTTAATATGTGAAGAAACTGAGGCTCGAAGAGGTAACTCTTGCTGGAGACCTCAGAGCTAATAAGTGGTAGAGCAAGAATTCAAATCTAACTTTTTTTTTTTACTCTAAAGCATATGCTTTGTCCTCTAGTATCCCTAGCTTTTTGTTTAATACATAAGCTCATTGCTTAATTTCTAGAAATTTTATTCCTAACTTCATGAATATCTAAACCTATCATTTTCAGCATCAAATAGTGATTAAGAGCATGGACCCTGGAACCAGGCTACACAACCTGGGTCCAGATATCAGCTCCACCACTTACTCTCTTTGTACATTAGGCAAGTTGTTTAACTTCTCCTTGTCTCAGCAACTCACCCATAAAATGGGAATAATAATAGCACCTTCCTCTTATAATTGATAGGAGGATTACATGGGTTAATACGTGTGAAACACTTAGAACAGTGCCTTGTTAGTTGGCGTGGAGTTGGCTCTGCCTCGTGGAGACCTTGTGTATAACAGAAGGAAACCTTGCCTGGTCCTGTGCCGTCTTCATGATCGTTGGTATGTTTGAGTCTGTTTTTGCGGCTACTATGTCATTCCATTTCATTGAGGATTTCCCTCCTTTTCATTAGCGCTCTACTTTACAAATGTGATGTCATTTTCTAGCAATTGGTCTTTTCTAATGACATTTCCAAAGTAAGCCATTCAAAGTCTCACCATCCTCACCTCTAAGGAACATTCTGATTGTATTTCTTCTAAGACTGATGTGTCCGTTCTTTTGGCAGCCTGTGGTATGTATAGTCAGTAATCTTTGCTAACACCACAGTTCGAATGCATCAATTATCCTTCTGTATTCCTTTTCCTTATCCAACTTTCTCATGCATATGAAGCCATTAAAAAGACCACGGCTTGGGTCAGGCACACCTTAGTCATCAAAGTGGCGTCTTTGCTCTTAGAAACTTTGAAGAAGTCTTTTGTAGCAATTTGCCCAATGTATTATTACATCATTTGGTTTCTCAACTGCTGCTTCCATGGATGCTGATTGTTAATCCAAGTAGAATGAAATCAGTGACAGCTTCAGCTTCAATTATGATCATGTCCTGGGTCCAGTTGTGAGAATTTCCACTTCTTTGATGTTCAGGTATAACCCATACTAAAGGTTTTAGTCTTTGACCTTCATCAGTAAGTGCTTCAAGTCGTTTTCATTTTCTGCAAGCAAGGTTCTGTCATCCAAATATTGCAGGTTGCTAATGAGTCTTTCTCCAGTCCTGATGCCACGTTCTTCTTAATTCTGACTTCTTAGATTTTTTTTTTTAGATTATTTGTTCGGCATGCAGATTAAATAAGTAAGGTGAAAGGATACAACCCTGCCACACACCCTTCCAATTTTAAACCACGCCGTATCCCTTCGTCCTGTTCAACAACTGCCTTTTGATCCATGTTTTGGTTCTGTATGAGCACAGTTAAGTCTTCTAGAATCCCCATTCTTCATAATGTTAATCTGTAATTTGTTATGATCCACACAGTTGAATGCATTCACATAGTCGATAAAACACAGGTAAACATCTCTCTGGTATCCTCTGCTTTCAGAAAAATGCCTCTAATGTCGGCAGTGATATCCCATATTCCACATAATCCAGCTTGAATTTCTGGCCGTTCCCTGCCAATGTATGGCTGCATACACTAGATTATCTTCAGCAAAATTTTGCCAGCACGTGATATTAATGATAATGTTTGATCATTTCTACATTCCATTTCATCACCTTTCTTTGGAACAGGCACAGATATGGATCTCTTGCAGTCGGTTGGCCAGGTAGCTATCTTCCGAATTTCTTGACATAAAAGAGTAAGTGCTACCAGTGTTGCATCTGTTTGTTGAAGCATCTCAGGTGGTATTCAGCCGATTCCTGGAGCCTTGTTTTTCATCAACGCCTTCAGTGCAGTTTGGATTTCGTCCTTCAGTACCAGGGATTCTTGATTATACGCTACTTCCTGAAATGGTTAAATATCAATCAGATCTTTTTGGTTCTGTGACTCTGCGTTCCTTTCATCATCTTTTGATGCTTCCTGCATCACTCAATTTTTTTGCCCCTAGAGTCCTTCAGTATTGCAACTCAAGGCTTGAATTTTCAGTTCTTTCAACTTGAGAAATGCTGAGCGTGTTCTTCTCTTGTGGTTTTCTAACTCCAAGTCTTCGCATATTTCATTATAATGCTTTACTTGTCTTCTCAAGCCACCTTTGAAATCTTCTATTCAGTACTTTTACTTCATCACTTCTTCCAATCGCTTTAGTTACTCTGTGCTTAAGAGCAATTGTCAGAGTCTTTTCTGACATCCATTTTGGTCTTTTCCTTATTTCCTGTCTTTTTAATGACTTCATGTATGATGTCTTTGATTTCTTCCCACAACTCTTCTGGTCTTTGGTCATTATTGTTCAGTGTATCAAGTCTGTTTTTGAGATGGTCTCTAAATCCAGATGGAATGATTCAAGATCGTACTTTGGCTCTCATGTACTTGCTTTGATTTTCTTCAGCTTCAGCTTGATCTTGCACATGAGCAATTGATAGTCTATTCCACAGTCAGCCCCTGGCTTTATCTTGACTGATAATATTGAGCTTCTCTATCATCTCTTTCCACAGATGTAGTCAGTTTGATTTCCTGTCTAATCCATCCAGCGAGATCCACATTGTCATGGATTGAATTGTGTCCCCCCAGTATATGTGTCAACTTGGTTAGGCCATGAATCCCAGTATTGTGTGGTTGTCCTCCATTTTGTGATTGCAATTTTCCTATGTGTTGTAAATCCTAATCTCTGCCTGTGGTTAACAAGGCAAGATTAGATTATGTTAAAGAGGATTAAGGTGGGATTGTAACACCCTTACTAAAGTCACATCCCTGATCCAATGTAGTTTCCCTGGGGTGTGGCCCGCACCACCTTTTATCTTAGAAGAGATAAAAGGAAAGGGAAGTGAGCAGAGAGTGGGGGACCTCATACCACTAAGAAAGCAGCACTGGGAGCAGAGCGCATCCTTTGGACCCAGGGTTCCTGTGCAGAGAAGCTCCTAGTCAGGGGAAGGTTGATGAGAAGGACCTTCCTCCAGAGCCGACAGAGAGAGAAAGCCTTACCCTGGAGCTAACACTCTGAATTTGGACTTACTAGCCTACTAGACTGTGAGAAAATAGATTTCTGTTAAAGCCATCCATTTATGGTATTTCCGCTATAGCAGCACTAAATGACTAAGACACACATGTATAGTCATTGTTTATGTTGAAGAAAATATATTTCTGGTAAGTCATTGGTCTTGCAGTGTTCTGTCAGGCGATCTCCAGCATTGTTCCTATCACCAAGGCTGTATTTTCCAACTACGGATCCTTCATTTTTGTTTCCAGCTTTTGCATTCCAATCACCAGTAATGATCAAAGCACATTTGATCAATTTCAGATCTCAGCAGTTCATGAAAATTTTCTATTTCTTCATCTTTGGCTTTCATGGTTTGTGCATAAATATGAATAATCGTTGTATTAACTGGTCTTGTTTGTAGGCATTTGCACTTTACTGACAGAGTAGTGCTTCAGGATAGCTCTTGAGGTGTTCTTTTTCATGATGAATACAACACCGTTTCTCTTCAGTTTGTCGTTCCCGGCATAGTAGACCATGGGGCTTTTGGATTCAGAATGGCCAATGTCAGTCCATTCCAGCTTGCTTATGCCTAAGGATATCAGTCTTCAAGTGTTACATTTCATTTTTGGTGGCTTCCAATTTTCCTCGATTCATGCTTTGTATATTCCCTGTTCCAATGACTGATGGGTGTTTGCAGCTGATACTTCTCATTCTGAGTCATGCCACATCAGCAGGGGAAAGTCCTGATGGCTTTACTCTACGCGATCATTAAGGCGCTCTTCCCACCCGTATTTTGAGTGCCTTCCGATCTGGGGGCACAGCTTCCGGCGCTCTATCGAGCCATATGCTGTTCTATCCATAGAGCTTTCATTGGTTAGTTTTAGGAAGTAGGTCACCAGGCCTTTCTTCCTGTTCTGCCTTAGTATGGAATTTCTGCTGAAACCCATCCACCATGGGTGACCCTGTTAGGATTTGAAATACCAGTAGTGTAGCTTACGGCATAGTAACAACACTCAAGCCACCACAGCACAGCGTACTGACAGAAGGGTGGTGGAGAACAGTGCCTAACACACAGTAAATGCAGATTGAATGTTAACTAAATAATCAATTTAAAATCCATGAGTAACCAGTCTTTCCTTCTAACCTTTCTCTTGTAATAGTATGTGTTAAGCCAGCTGTTAGGTTTTTTGTTTTTTGTTTTTTTTGCAGAGTGAATATACTAGAACAGTCATTGACTGTTGATCAGCCAGCATTAGATCTAGAAAAGGCAGTTTGGTTAACAATCTCTTAGCCATTTGCTCTTAACCCAGGCAAGGCAAAAGGTGAGAGCCTCGGCCTAATGCTCACAGGCCATCATGAACTCACCAAGTCTGTCATTTGTTTATGGTTAATTTAATTATATAATAATAGTAATGATCTGACACGCAGAAAACTGAAGTGTTAACTTTGGATAGTCAGTGGTTATCAAGGATGAATTAGAATTCAATTTTATACATGAAAGAGCTTCTATTCTAACTGGTGTTTTCTTGCTGTATTTCCCCTACAGAAACCAGTGATGGTGTGTCTCTGCAACTGGGGAACACGAAAGATTTTATTATCTCATTTGATCTCAAGTTCTTGACAAATGGGAGTGTGTCTGTGGTTCTAGAGACCACAGAAAAGAATCAGCTCTTCACTGTACATTATGTCTCAAATACCCAGCTAATTGCTTTTAAAGAAAGAGACATATACTATGGCATTGGACCCAGAACTTCATGGAGCACAGTTACCAGGGACTTGGTTACTGACCTCAGGAAAGGTGTGGGCCTTTCCAACACAAAAGCTGTCAAGCCAACCAAAATAATGCCCAGGAAGGTGGTTAGGTTGATTGCAAAAGGAAAAGGATTCCTGGACAACATTACCATCTCTACCACAGCACACATGGCCGCATTTTTCGCTGCCAGTGATTGGCTGGTGAGGAACCAGGATGAGAAAGGTGGCTGGCCAATTATGGTAACCCGGAAGTTAGGGGAAGGTTTCAAGTCTTTAGAGCCAGGGTGGTACTCTGCGATGGCCCAAGGGCAAGCCATTTCCACATTAGTCAGGGCCTACCTGTTAACAAAAGACCATGTATTCCTTAATTCAGCTTTAAGGGCAACAGCCCCTTACAAGTTTCTGTCAGAGCAGCATGGAGTTAAAGCTGTGTTTATGAATAAACATGACTGGTATGAAGAATATCCAACCACACCTAGCTCTTTTGTTTTAAATGGCTTTATGTATTCTTTAATTGGGTTGTATGACTTAAAGGAAACCGCAGGGGAAAAACTGGGGCAAGAAGCGAGGGCCTTGTATGAGCGCGGCATGGAATCCCTTAAAGCCATGCTGCCCTTGTACGACACTGGCTCAGGAACCATCTACGACCTCCGTCACTTCATGCTCGGCATTGCTCCCAACCTGGCCCGCTGGGACTATCATACCACCCACATCAATCAGCTGCAGCTACTCAGTACCATTGACGAGTCCCCAGTCTTCAAAGAATTTGTCAAGAGGTGGAAAAGCTACCTGAAAGGCAGCAGGGCAAAGCACAACTAGAGCTCACAACCAAAGTCCTCTCTCAGCCTCTGCTGCCCCAGAAGCCTCGGGGCTTTCTCTCAGCAAAGCATTGTTGCGTTTTAAACAGTTGTATGCTGGGGTTTTGTGGATTACATCAAAGTGATAAGTGATCCTTAAATCCATTCTTCTGAGATAATTGCATTCCATGGTTTGGGGGTTTAGAAATGTAGGTGGCATTTAGAGCAGAAAAGTGGTCAGTCAATTGGCCGAACAAAGGTGTTTTCCTTTACCTTGCTTCTCACTCTCTGTGATTCCGCAGCTAGTCCAGTCACTCTCAGTGGAAAGATAATGGCGAGTAGCCATACTGGCCAACTGTCTAGCCCGTACCTGACAACTTAGTACGGAGCCCTTTTAAAATGTGACTATTTATGTTGCAGACTTTAAAAAAGTAATGTGCTGTGATACAGTAAATACGTACTTGTAGCCTGGATAGTGGACTGTGCAACTTTTTAAAAAGACGTTTCTTTTCTATAGATTAATTTCTTGGGGACAAATGAACATTTGTGGCATTTGTTCAATTTGTTATATATATGGAGAGTATTTTGAATTTATGGTTTTTTTAAAATGTTGTGTAAGTTAAAAACACAACCAGTGTTCAGGCTTTGCGATCATGTAACGTAAGCACAACTAAAACGAAACGTGTGAGACTGCACAAGGAATTACAAAGATGTCTGTTTTATGAAACTTGACCTACAATCAGTAAAGGGTCGATACTCATCCTGCCCTTTCCCCGCCCTGTTGTGATGGCTTGTTTTTGTCATCGTCTAGAATTCTGTATTTCCTCTCAGACTACACTTGAGAGCCCTGTCCACTGCGGTGTGCCATTATTTGGTAGGGTTTATTACAAGCCAAAATGCGGGAAGGAGCTAATAATTTTGATAAACCCTTTACCGCTGCCCTTTGATGATTTTTTTTTTCCCTTTTAAAGAAAAATACTAAGTCAGATATTACACACAAAAATCATAGCAGGGTTTTTTCCTGCTTTGATTGTTCTTGGTCATCAGCTTTCCAAACCCTTGACCCTGTGTGTTGTTTTTCCTTTGCAGCTGTGATTTTCAGTTGTTCCAGCTACTGGATAGAAGGGGCGCTACTGCAGCGGCTGTGTGTGTGTGATCAGACCATTGTGTAGGTCACACATCCTACTATACCTCACGGAAATAGGGTTCATAGCCCTCATACCATGGGCAGTGTCTGCAGTAGGGCTTCGGGCATTGAGTTAAAACTGAGGGGATTGGTTTTGCTCTGGCTTTTGCTTTAATGTATGACAGTGTGGTAAACCCACACTATGACTTCTACAGATTAACTTCTACATGAGATCCCACACTTAGGGCACTGAGTCTGACACACACAACGCAGTTACCTTTGACCTGTATCAGTGCACACCTGGAGCCAGGGGCTTGCTTGCCTGCACACGATTTAGAATCAGAAGGGGGAAAAACAAGGGACAGGAGCAAGGAAGATATGAATCTATACTGAAGACACTATTAAACTAGCCATAGAAAAGTAAGCTTCAGCTCCCAATTTCTGTGACCACAACTTTTTATTTGCCCACAACAAAATAGTTGTGAATTATAGATTCTTCCCTCACTTTTGCCCTATGTAGCTCTTGTACATTAGATGGCTCATCAGGAGTATCAAGACTCCCTTTTTTTCGTAAAATTTCAAGGCCAACATTCAAAGATAAACTTTCTCCAGTCTGAGAATCCTTTTTCTTCATTGTAATTGTTTTGTTCTTGTTTCAGTGGTCCATTCTTCTGCTTTGTGTTTGCACACTGGTACTCGGATTAGGGGGCTCAGTGAGAAGAGTCTGGTACTGCTTCTGTGACAAATACCAGTGCCTTAACAATGCGGCCGTCCTTGTCCACTGAAGCCGGAGAGGCAGGTTGGTCTAGAAACGGCATTGCTCTTTCACCGTTGATGGTGTCGCACTGCCTGCCACATTGCAGCAGCAACTTGATTTTTCTCATGACCCTGGAATTTTCTAGAGGGTGAGATGAGCCTAGAGCAGCATTGTCAGTACAAACCAGTGGTTCTCGAACTTTAGGGTGCCTCAGAATCACCTGGGGAGCTTATGGAAATGCAGATCCCGGATACCAGGTGTGTCTGGCCCGAGCCCTGATGACCCGTCCTTTCCAGGTGCCTCAGGTGTTTCTGCTGCAGAGGGTCTAGGCAGGGTGGCAGGGCGGGGTGGGGGGGGGGCTGTGGGTAAGCCTGGAGGAACGCTGCCCTAGACTGCCCATTGCATTTTTGCTCCTAAACACCTACGGCTTTCTTAGGTTTTAAATCATAAAATGTTTACTTATTCTGAGCTTAGAATGGGGACGGTATTTTACATTTTTATTGTTTTTTCCACATTTTTCTTTGTTTCAAGATTATAAGTTTTAGGCATTTTTGTTTGTTTTCTCCACCTACCTTGACTTAGCTTTGATGTTAAGTCTATTGCCACTTCAGTTGTAAAACCAGCCAGAAGTTTCTGGATAAAGGTTAAGTTTGATCCTTGAGGAGTTATTGTACATAAAGGCTTCATCCAAGAACCATCCAGTGCACGTCAGCACACGCAGTGTGGCACCCAAGCACAACTCTCCAGACGTGGCCGTCCTTTTTCTTGGTCAGCGTGAAAACTTTCACTGAAAGCTGCTATTTTTATCCTCCTTGTAATTGTTTCTCTTGTTCTCCTCCATTGTACATGTGGGTTTTATACCATGTGTTAAATATGCAATAAAGTGTTTACTGGATGCCCTTCTGAAGGGTAGTCCTTTGTAAAGCTGAACAGACTTTGCAGTTTAAGCACAATGTGCACATGTTAGTTTTATATACAGCAAAACTTGATTTTTTGCAGATGGAAAGGTATTTTGTTTCTATTCAAAGTAAATGGATTGTTTGTGCTTAAAGTAAAGCTGCTTTATAAAATTGTAAAATAAAATTTTTATCTTGAAAGGAATATACCTGGACATTTCTCTTTCTTCTCTCATCGTTCTAAGATTATTTGAGCCTAGCAAGGACATTTCTTCCTGTCCAACCTCTAACAACTAATGAGACAACAGATGTTAATAAAGGCCTGACAGGCCCTCTAGGATACAGTGGGCCTTCACCCTAAGGAGCTCTGATCCACAGGGGGGAACACGGTGTACACCAAGGCCTGACAGGCCCTCTACGATACAGTGGGCCTTCACCCTAAGGAGCTCTGATCCACAGGGGGGAACACAGTGTACACCAAGGCCTGACAGGCCCTCTACGATACAGTGGGCCTTCACCCTAAGGAGCTCTGATCCACAGGGGGGAACACGGTGTACACTAAACAGTGTCAGAAAAATAAAATGCTGAAGTGTGTGATCGGTTCTATATTTGCCTCTTTAGCAGAACAATAAACATTATGTAATCTTTATTTAATCTTTCTTCCCCCTAAGAAGCTTCTCAGAGAGTAATGATTTGGCTCCCAAATACATGTAAACCCAGCGAACAATGTGGCTTCATGTTATGTTTTGTTGCACATGAATTTATGGGTTATAAACATTCTACAACATTTGTGTAGTGGGATTCCAATTGATCACCTGTCAAGTTCTTGCATCTGATGAGTGCACAGATTTTGACAGGCACTGGATTCTTGGCAGCTAATCCTTCCCCACTGTCTTCAGTTAGGAAACAGCTAGAAGGTTGCAAGCAGTCCTGGTCAGGATGAGGTCTTGCTTTGATTTTGCTGTTTGTAGCCAAGCTGTTAATACATTGGTCATTCTGTTTTAACACACTGAACATCACATATTTGTGTCCCCATTAACTTTGAGAGGCAACAGACCCCCTTGCTACTACAAGAGGACTAAATTCAATCATCTGATGAGTTCCCCCTTCCTGAGAATCCCTGTTCGTATCCACAGGGCTCTGACAATACACCACATCAATACCATAACTTCTACAGATTGGAAACGTGAGACCTCATACTTTCAGGACACCATCTGTGGGCTATGTGACCTTGCCTCCTCTGGTCATGCGTGATTACACCAGGCCTGAGTCATTCAAGCTGGGCCAATCAGTTTCTTCCCCCCGGAACCCAAAATTGAGTTGAATTTTTAAAAAAGAAGAAGCAAATACACGGTAAAAAGCAGATATGAGAGAATTTTGACAGTGCTCCAGGCCCTGGAGCCGGTGCATTTCTGAGGCCAGTTGCATTCCTTTCGGGTTCCCTGAGATACCACTGTATCCTTAGGATAAATCCCCTATTTGTGCTTAAATTGGCTGAATTTAATATCTGTTACTTGGAAGCAATGAGCTGTAATTAATAACACAATGTCTCCATTACAGAGAAAAACACAGTATAAATTCTACATTTTCCTCCAACCTGGACCACTCTTCATCCTAAGTGCACAGAAACTGAACTAGCTAGAGTTGCATTTAATTTGATGATAATCAGCCAAAGTCAAAGCTTGGAGATCATTAGGGGACATTATTAGTTGGGTAGAAATCTAGATGTGGAACTCAGGAAACAGGGCCCCCCAGCTCTGTCATTACTATCATCAGTATTCTTCATCCCATGGTCTTCAATTGCCTCATAATACAGTCCAATAAATCATTAGAGAACTAACTGATCTTAAAGTTTTTTTTTAATAAACTAACAAAAGGTTACCACTAAAACAGCAGTGTTAAAAAATATAGACACCCCATACCTCACACCATACATGAAAATAAACTGTGTCAATGACCTAAACGTAAGAACTAAAACCATAAAACTCTTAGAAGACAACATGGGGTAATACTTTGGGATCTAGTTTTTGACAGTGGGTTCTTAGATATGACACCAATAACACAAGCAACAAAGGCAAAAGAAATCAAATGGACTACATGAAAATTACGAACTTTTGTGCACCAAAGGACTTCACCAAGCAAGTGAAGAGGCAGCCTACAGAATGAGAGAAAATATTTGCTAACCATATATCTGATAAGGGTTTAATATCTGGAATATATAAGGAATTTGTACAACTCAACAATAAAAAAGAACCCAACTAAAATATGGGCAAAGGGCTTAAATAGGCATTTCTCAAAGCTTTACAAATGGCCAATAAGCACATGAAAAGATGCTCAATGTCATTCACCATTACGAAAATGAAAATCAAAACCACAATGAAATGCCGCTTAACATCCACTAGGATAACTGTTAGGAAAAACAGAAAAATAACAAGTGTGAAGAAGCCATGAAGAAATTGGAACCTTCATCCATTGCTCGTGGGAATTTAAAATGGTGCAGCTGCTGTGGAAAAACAGTTTGGTGGCTCCTCATAAAATTAAACAGTTACTATGTTTTGTGGTTGTTAGGCACCTTCCAGTCAATTCCAACTCATAGCCACCCAATGTGACAGGGTAAAACTGCCCTATACGGTTTCCTAGGCTGTAGTTTTACAGAAGCAGATTGGTACGTCTTTCTCCCATGGATCGGCTGGTGAGTTTGAACTTTTTGGTTAATATCTGAGCACTTAATCATATGAATCGGCAATTCCACTCCTAGGCATACACCGAAAGGCTTGAAAGCAGGGACTTGTACTGTGAATAATGTTCACTGCAGCACTGTTCACAATAGCCAAAAGGTGGCAACAACCCAAGTGTCCATCCACAGATGAGTAGATAAAATGCGGTGCACACATACAATGGAATATCATTCACCCATAAAGAGAAATACTACGATGTTGATGAACCTTGAAAACATTATGCTGAGTGAATGAAATAAGTCAGACACGAAAGCACAAATACTGTCTGATATCACTCATGAAAGATTTCCTAGAATAGGAAGTGCATAGGGACAAAGTTTATCACTGGTTTAGACAGGCCCGTAAAACAAAACGAGACTAAAGGGGCACGCCAGCCCAAAGGCAAGGACTACAAGGCAGGAGGGGACAGGAAAGCTGGTAATAGGGAACTCAAGGTCAAGAAGGGAGAGTGTTGACATGTCGTGGGGTTCTTAACCAATGTCATGAAACAATTTGTACGCTAACTGTAATGAGAAGCTAGTTTGTTCTGTAAACCTTCATCTAAAGAACAATAAAAAAAATAAATAAAAGTTTATCAGTGCTACTAGGGGATGGAGGAAAGGGGGAATGGGGTTTCTATTTGGGGTGATAAATTTTTTTTTTTGGAAATGGATAGTGGCAATGGTTGTACAGCATGACAAATGTAACTAATGTCACTGAATTGTACACTTAAGACTCATTGAAACAGCAATTTTTTTGTGATACATATTTTACCACAATTAAAAAAAGAAAATGCTAAGTTGGGAGAGATGTATACACACCAACACCAGCTGCTAGATTTTTATTCCCATGTGCCATTTCCAGCAGCGCATTCTGAATGGAGAACTAAATGTTGTCTCAGTTATCCACTGCTGCTAAGAAATACCACAAGTGGATGGCTTTAACAAACAAATTCATTTTCTCACAGTTTAGGAGACTAGAAGCCCGACTTCAGGGCGCTGGCTCTAGGGGAAGGCTTTCTCTCTCTGTCAGCTCTGGAGGAAGGCCCTTGTCTCTTCTGAGCTTCTGCTCCTGGATGGCCTTCATGTGGCTTGGCATCTCTCTTCCTCCATCTCTGCTAGCTTGATTCCTTGCTTCATCTCTTTTATACCCCAAAAGAGATTAACTCAAGACACCCTACACTAATCCTGCCTCATTAACATAACAAACACAACCCATTCCCAAATGGAATTATAACCACAGGCATTGAGGTTAGGATTTACAACAGATATTTGGGGGGACACAATTCAATCCAGGACAAGTATATATAGTGTATCAAAATTGCAAGTTATGAGGTTTTGTTTAATGACAGATTTTTTTTGAATCCTAAATATGCATTATTGTAACTGTTAGAAATAGTCAACAATAGAGGGATAAAAGATTGATTTTCATTATACCAACTCATTAAGGATGTCAAATTGAAAACGGATGGAACTTTAAATGCTGGGTTGGTGATGAATTTGAATCTTTGCTGCTCAATTTCTAGTGAAAAGAGATACATTTACCATCTGGTGAGAATGATGGATAACTTCAATGTAGATGCCACATTTCCTGAATGTTAAATAGCAGCAACACTATGTAACTTTGCTAATCCTTTTCCAGGAATGTATGGATTTTGTGAAAGGACAGAACTGCAAGGCAAGCTGCTGACGAGCAGTGGCAAGAGAGAACAGCAAAAGGAGAACAAACATAAGTCCCGTTTGGGAGCAGAAATAGAGCAGCCCATTAGCTGGTATTAAACAGACAGCTTTGATAGGATGTTATTAGCCAGTGCAATGCTCATCGCACCTGAGCTTAACGCCAGGAAGATTTGGTGCCTTCCTGGGATTTTGCTCTGTCCTCGTCTGCTTTTAGTAAAATCACTGCAAAAAGAATGGCTGCTCCATTTCAGTTCAGAAAATCTAGTAAAGAGTGTTCATCTCTTTGGGGACTGGAGAAGGAAGTAAATGCCTCCGGTAGGAGGGGAAGGTGCCCTTGTGTGTAAGCAAACACATGGCAAGAGTGCATGATTCCAATTTAATGCCTGTTACTGTCAATCTCTCCTTTTTAAAGCCTGTGAAATTAAATAGCTGCAATTCAATTGAATAGGGTGGGCGACCCCAAACAAGTTCCCAGATCTCATCAACGGCACAGTGATCGGGAGCACGGTGTTTACCTTCTCAGCTCCCGCAAGAAACAAACAGAGGCTCCATGTCCATCTGGAAGCCTCCGCCAGAGGAAATTACCTGGATAACTTTTGCAAGCGCCAACAAATATTCAGAGTTCTCAGTGTCTGCACAGCATACTATGGACCTGAGTTGGAGCTTCTTGCTAGCCTGTGTTTAGAAATAGGGAGAGGGAACAAGCTCCATTTTAGCTGCTCCTCAAACTGTTGTTGTGTGACTCATAGGAACCCTATATAACCCTATATAACAGCCCCATAGGGTTTCCTAGGCTACAGTCTTTACGGAAGCAGATCGCCAAGTCTTTTCTCCCGCAGAGCAGCTGGTCGGTTTGGACTACTGACCTTCTGGTTAGTAGCCAAGCACCTAACCATTGCACCACCGGGGTTCCTTGCTCCTCAGTCTAGACCTCACTTATTCCTCACCATGACTCTGGAAGGCTGACTCCAGGAGGTGGCTAAGAAAACTGAAGCACAGCTTAAGGAACTTGTGCAAGGTCACGCAGGTGTCTTCACTAAATATTTATTGAACACATTCTTCTTACCAATTAGGTGCTACCGGCCAAGACAGCAAAGATGAGAAGATCCCATTCCTACCCCGAGGCATAACTAGTCAATTCTGGGAACAGAATCCACACCGTCTGGCCTGGGAATGTTCATCCTTCTGGATGGCTCTGGGCAGAAACAGTTAAGCACTGGAGTACTGGCCAAAAAGTTGGCAGTTAGAACCCACCCAGAGGCACCCTGGAAGATAGGCCTGGCCATCTGCTTCCAAAAGGAATCCTTGAAAATCCTAAGGAGCAGTTCTACCCTGCATACACAGGGTCACCATGAGTTGAAATCAACTCGATTGCAACCAAGAACAGCAACTCTCTCCGAAATCAAAGACAAGAGTATGGCCCCCCCGAACACCCTTTCAGCTCAGTAATGACGTCACTCCTGAGGTTCACCTTTCAGCCAAAGATTGAACAGGCCCATGGAACAAAACAAGACTAAAGGGGTGCACCAGCCTTGGGGCAGGGACTGGAAGGCAGGAGGGGACAGGAAAGCTGGTAATAGGGAACCCAGGGTTGAGAAGGGAGAGTGTTGACATGTCATGAGGATGTTAACCAATGTCATGGAACAATGTGTGTACTAACTGTTTGATGAGAAACTAGTTTGTTCTGTAAACTTTCATCTGAAGTACAATTAAAAAAAAAAAAAAGCAGAAGAAAAAAAATCAAAGACAAGCAGCGGTGGGCAAAATAGCTGTGGTGGCCAAAAATCGCAGTTAACAATGGCAACCAAGTGCCCACAGCCGGTCGGACCCTTGCTTGGAGGACTTCACAGGCGTTCTTTCTAGTGCTTTTGGTAATCCCAACAGGCATTGTTACGCGAACTTCACCGATGAAAAGCAAACTTGGGCAGGGTAAGCATCTTGCCAAAGATCATTCAACTACGTGACCAACTAGGGTCTCAAACCCAGGTACGCCTGACCCCAAAGACCATGTTCTGAACCATCGTGCCCAAGGTATCCTATGCAGCGTGGGCCACTAGAGGTGCAGATCTCTGCCCCAGAGCTCTCCCATGTCAGCCAGGTGAGAAATTCAGCCCATCTCACCTGTGGGCTCCATAGCAGATCTGCTGAAATTGTTACTTGCTCCACTAAGTGATTTGAAGAGCTCAGGAACAGAGCCAGAAAGATTTTTTCAGCCATCAAGCCTCTTTGGTGTACCCATCTCCTCGGCTTCCCCCGGCCACGAACGCTAGGTTTGGGATGACCCAGCATGAAAGCCCCTCCGTCACCTTCCTCCTTTCTCCACGCCTTCCTGCTGTTTGCTGTCTTTTCTAACAGCTCTCGCTCCACAGGACCCCCCCAAAACGGCATACGTTACAGATGAAGGGGGCGGTGGTGGCTCGGTGGTGGAATTCTCACCTTCCAGGCGGGAACCCCAAATTTGATTCCTGGCCAATGTGCCTCATGCGCGGCCACCACTTGGCTGCCGGTGGAGGCTTGTGTGTTGCTGTGATGCTGAACAGGTTCCTGCCGAGCTTCCAGACTAAGATGGACTGGGAAGAAAGGCCTGGTGATCTACTTTGGAAAATCAGCCAGTGAAAACCCCTATGGATCACAGCAGTCCAATCCATAACTGATTGTGGGCGTGGCACAGGAACAGGCAGTGTTTCATTCTGCTGTGTGTGGGGTTGCTGTGA
Source organism: Loxodonta africana (assembly GCF_030014295.1). Taxonomy (NCBI): domain Eukaryota; kingdom Metazoa; phylum Chordata; class Mammalia; order Proboscidea; family Elephantidae; genus Loxodonta; species Loxodonta africana. The sequence goes on along the minus strand of NC_087354.1, from coordinate 46,574,948 downwards.
GTCGGGCCAACTCGGCAGCAGCTAACAACAGTGTGTTCGTGTATATGTCAATACTCATACAAGGAGCTCTGTGGCACAAAGGTTAAGAACTTGGCTGCTAACTGTTCCTCAGGCTGGAACAGAAGCTGCAAGGGGGTACGGGTAGCAGAAAGCAAGAGATATCAGGAAAATCACTCTCAACGGCTGTCCTTTCGATGGAAGAAAGGAGAATCTTTGCCCGTGGTGGAATCACCTGGAAGAAAAGCCCTGTCTGTCCTTGAGTCTCAGTGAACAATTCCAAATCCAAGTTGAGGAAAAGGATTTGAGTCTGAGGACAGGACTCCTACCCTTTCCCCCAAAGCCCACCTTGCAGACCCCCTCCCCAAAGTTATCCTCCACCCTGACCTCGACTCCTAGCCAGCTACCTCCTGAAATCAAACACTCGGCCTTTGGACTGAACCCTGACTCCAGATAAAACGCAGACTGAATTTTAAGCCGTTTTTCGGTCATCTACGCCTTGGTGTGAATGAAGTGACCAGATCCTCTTGTGAGAGTGGTTTGCCAGGAGGCAGCAGGGATACAGCCAGTGGACCCCGAGCCAGGGTGGGGACAAAGGTGGAGGGCTGGTGTGTGAACCACGGTGTCCTCCCTGGCTGCCGCCCAGCTCTGGACTGCAGTTCTCCTCTCTCTCTGCCTCCTTGTCCTCCAAAGTGACCTCCTAATGGACAGGAGAAATTGTGAACTGAAGGTCTTTCTCTTGTTCACAAACTCACACACTTTGCACAACAGCCTTAAATCAACACGCCAGCCCTCCAGCGGTGATATCCGGAGCTCCTACCTGCGCGGTAAGCAGCTTCTCACTGTGCCTTAACATTTTTAATTACTAACCGAATTAAGGAACCCTGGTGGCATAGTGGTTAAGAGCTTGGCTGCTAACTAAAAGGTCGGCAGTTCAAATTCACCAGCTGCCCCTTGGAAACTCCATAGGGCAGTGCTACTCTATACTTTAGGGTCGCTCTGAGTCAGAATTGACCCCACAGCAAAGGGAAAAACAGGAACTGAATTAAAATGAATTGAGGCGGAGAGGTGGCCAGAACTCAGCCCGGGGCCTCTCCTTTGCTGATGGCACAAAACTCCTCCAGGGCCCTGCTGAGACCCCTGCCCGGCCAAACGAGACCTCTTCTAGGAGGGAGGAGGGGACCCTTTGGATAAATCTGTGAAAGCCAAGGACTCTTTCATCAGAAAATGCTGAAAGAATTTAACATACATTTTCAGAGTGTCATGGTCCCTGCCCACAATTGTTAACGTGTCCAAATGCCCTAAATTTTATCCAACGATCTGGAAAGAGTCCCTGAACCTCAAATGAAAAATCCCTATATTCTTTATATTTAATGGCTCAGGGTCACAAACTCACAAGCCTCCAGAAACCCAGCAGGTAAAATTGTGGAAATGAATAATTGGGTCAACGGGTAATAGGGAATGGTGGGGACTGTGGCTAAGCTGATTCATTCAAACTCATTTTAAAAAAAATGATTACTGCCAATTGACATAACAAAGTTTATTAAGAAAATGTTCCTCATCCCACTTTGGAGAGTGGCATCTGGGGTCTTAAAAGCTTGCAAGAGGCCATTTAAGATGTATCAATTGGTCCCAAACCACTTGGAGCAAAGGAGAATGAAGAATACCAATGACACAAGGAAGATATTAGCCCAAGAGACAAAAGGGCCACATAAACCAGAGACTCCATCAGCCTGAGACCAGAAGAACTTGACGGTGACCAGCTACCACCAATGACCACCCTGACAGGGAACACAACAGACAGTCCCTGACGGAGCAGGCGAAAAGTGTGGAGCAGATCTCAAATTCACGTAAAAAGACCAGACTTAATGGTCTGACTGAGACTGGAGGAACCCCTGAACCCATGGCCCCCAGATGCTCTGTTAACACAGAACTGAAACTGTTCCTGGAGCCCACTCTTCAGACAAAGATTCAAACCAAAAATAAAAACCAAACCTGTTGCTGTCGAGTTGATTCCAACTCATAGCAACCCTACAGGACGGAGTAGAACCGCCCCATGGAGTTTCCAAGGAGTGCCTGGTGGATTCGAACTGCTGACCTTTTGTTTAGCAGCCGGAGCACTTAACCACTACACCACCAGGGTTTCCAGACAAAGATTAGACTGGACTATAAAACATAAAATCCTACTCGTGAAGAGTGTGCTTCTTAGTTCAAGCAGATACACAAGACCAAATGTGCAGCTCCTGTCAGGGGGCAGGATGAGAGGGTAGAGAGGGACAGGAGCTGGGTGGAGGGACACGGGAAACCTGGAATGGAAAGGGGGAGTGTGCTGTCACATTACAGGGATTACAACATGTGTCACATAACAACATGCGTATAAATTTTTGTATGAGAAATTAACTTAAGCTGCAAACTTTCACCTAAAACACATCTTTAGACTAGATCTAACCCATGGGTAGCTCCTGTATTGTCTTAGAATTTTCTAGGCATTTATACCTGCCCCACTCCAACGGATAATGAGATCTGCCTACTATTTAACTCCAGTCATTTCTGCTGGAACAGGCACCTGTCAGTCTTATCTGATAAGAGTTCTCTCTGTTCTTTTTCCCCATGCTGTTGCCAGTTCTCCCAGATGTCTGCTCAGCTTCGAGGCCCAAGTTAAACAGCACCTCTTCCGTGAAGCACCCCTGATAGCCCCACACGCACAGCCAGACTGACATCCCTCCAGTCTTCAGTTCCTAACAAGGGAGCCCTACAAGGAACCCTGCTCCCAGAGTCCTCTCTGATCTGGTTGTCAGCACCCATTCCCTAAGCCAGTGGTTCTCAACCATGGGCAATTTCGCCCCTCCCTCAGGGACACTGGCAATGTCTGGAGACGTTTTTGATGGTCATGATTTGAGGCAGGGCCTCGTGGGCGATGCAAATGGTTAACACTCTCAACTGCTAACCAAAAGGCTGCAGGTTTGAGTCTACGCACAGGCATCTTGAAAGAAAGGCCTGGCAATCTACTGCCAAAAAATCAGCCACTGAAAACTCCATGGAGCACAGTTCTACTCTGACACACATAGGGCTGCCATGAGTTGGTCTTGAAGGCAACTGGTTTGGTTTTTTGGGTTTTTTTGGCGGGGGGGCTACTGGCACCTAGTGGATAGAGGCCAGGGACACTGCTAAACATCCTGTGATGTACAGGAAGGCCCCCATAACAGAGAATGATCCAGCCGCAAATGTCGACAGTGCTGGGGCCGAGAACCCTTCCCTACACTGATCTAGCGTGCAGTCCCTGAGGGAGGCCACCTTAGTAATGCTGAGCCCCCAGGAACCTGGGCACAGGGCCTGGCATGCAGTAGGGGCTCTGCACAGGCAGGGGGTGGATCTAAAGAGAAGGACCCAATACCGGCCCCACACAGCGAGTTAGGAAGGCAACACATGCCACGTGACCCTCCTCCACGGCAGACAACTCAGCCCCTTCCCACACAACCACGCAGTGAGTCTGTTCCAAGAGCAGCCCCACGCGTATCAGGAGGTAGTACAGGAACTGGATGCTTGTTTTAGGTGGGCTCTTGAGGCTCTCCTGAAGGTCCTGAATGGAGAAGAGGCCACTGCAGCCTGTGGGGCTGCTCCTCTCTGTTTCCCTTCCCTGAGGCTCACCGCACCGCACCCCAGGCTCACCCAGGCTGTTCTGCTGCCCCTGGGCTTAGCCTTGCCCCATGACCCTTTTATCCCTTTATACAGTGCCTACCGCCCACAGTGCTTTTTAGGGGTCCATAATAATATTTTAATTTTAATTCCTTTTAAAATCAGAAGAGAAAAAAATAAATAAATAAAAATAGTGAATGTAAAAACTACGAATCTGGCCTGGACTATATCTGCCTTTATACCAACACAATCATAAAATATAATTTTTAATGTTTCTTAATGGAGAAAGGCCCCTCGATGGCAAAAGTGCTGAGAGACAGAATATACTAATGGAGGACGACCAGACAATAAGTAAAAATGGAGCTCTGATCCACAAGCAGCAGCGGCCAGTCCGGGAAGCCAAGCCACCAACCACCTCTGTAGGAATCGGCCCAAAATGGCCAGGAATTGATCATTAACTGCCAGATTCCCTAGTCTTTGCCCCTGCTTCCACCTTAGGACCAGCCAGAGAATGCCAAATACGCTCCCCTAACCAGTCAGGTGGTGCAGTGGTTAAGAGGCACGGCAGCTAACTAAAAGGTCAACAGTTCAAATCCACCAGGCACTCCTTGGAAACTCTATGGGGCAATTCTACCCTGTCCTAAAGAGTGGCTATGAGTCAGAATCGACCTGACAGCAACAGGTTTGGTTTTTCTTTTAACCAGTCATGAGTCCTGGTGGTGCAGTGGTTAAACCGCTCTCTCGGCTGCTAACCAAAAGGTTGGTGGTTTGAATCCACCAGCTGCTCTGCGGGAGAATCGACTCTACGGCAGTGGCTTGTGTTTTTTGATCAATCGAACGGACTTGTTGGGTAGTGCAAAGGGTTAATGCGCTTGGCTGCTAGCCTGAAGGTTGGAGGTTTGAGTCACCTCGTGGTGTCTGGGAGCAAAAGCTTGGCAATCCACTTCAACAGGGACTGGTTTAACCAATCTCATAGGAGACCATGCTTCTAGTTAACCCTCTCCCAGCCTTCCCATGCCGACAGCCTCCAGTCAGGGCATGCCGGGAGCCTTCCGTTGTTGCCACTATAAAACTTTCCCACTCCTCTGACTGCCTTTGAGCCTCTGCCAAACGCAAGGGATGGTGGCCGACTCCCTTGCTGTGGCGGCCCTGGGTAAGCAGCCCTTGCTTGTTCTCATTAGGGTGGTGTTTTAGTCTCCCAGGCCTACCACAGCAAAATAGCACAAAGTAGGTGGCCTTTAAGAATAGAAATTAGTTATCTCACTTCTGGAGGCTACTAGTCCAAATCAGCTGGTGGAGATTCCTTCTAGGGGCTCCCAGAGCGAAGCAGTCCCATGACTCTCTCCTCGTTTCTGCTGAGCGGGTGACCCTTGGCATTCCTTGGCTGCCTGTGGATGCATGCCCTACCCCGCCACCCCGCCACATCACAGGGCTACCCTCTGGGTGTGACCCTTCCCCTGTCTGTCCTGCTGTTTATAAAATGCCACTCAGAAGGGACTAGGAGTAGGACCTGCCCTGCTCCAGGGAGCACTAGTGGCACAGTGGTTAAGCGCTCGGCTACTAACTGAAAGGTCAGCAGGTGTGGCAATCTGCTCCCGTAAAGACTTCCAGCCTTGGAAACCCTGTGGGGCAGTTCTGTTCTGTCCTACGGGGTGCTATGAGTTGGAACCACCTTGACGGCAGCGGGTTTGGTTTTGGTTTTCTGCTCTGGTGTGGCTTCCTTAACTGATAAAGTCTGCAGAGAAAAGCCCTGTTTCCCCAAACAGGGGCACGTCCACCTGTGCAGGGGTTAGGACTTCAGCATATCTTTTTGGAGGACTGTCTTCATCCACAACAGGCGGTCTTCGTTTGTTTCCACTGTGCCTAGGTCCACCCGCCTCACACCCTGCCTCACACCCTACCTCACACCCTGCCTGGCACATCCTCCCAGCCCCACCTCTACACCCATACCCCCTCGGGTGCAGCTTCCACCACCAACTACCTTTCATTGTCACTTAATGGAAATTCCACCAGGAATCTACTGGAGACGCTCTGAATACCAACATAAATCTTAACTATACTGACTTTGATGAATTTTCTTTGGGAAAGGGTTTTCCGGAATGGACTCCATTAAGTCAATTTAATTCCTTGATCAATTTTCTACAAAGCTTAGTTAAGCTATTTCCAATGCTCTCCCTTTTTCACTTTCAGTTTACTGAAAATATTTTCACCAGGACCAATTCTTTTCCAATTAATTTTTATATCAGAAATTTGGTTCATAGATGAAATTTTGTCAATATCAAATTTCACTGGTGACAGATAACTTCTGCCATTGTGCGTTTTCTTTTGTGAACTTTATTTCTACCAACTTCATTCCCTGGGTCAAATTTTGTTCTTAATTTTGTCAAGAGCATTTGATTCTTGCACGGGTTTTAGTAGATAACAAAGTCCCTGGGTGGTGCAATGGGTGAACAAACTTGGCTGCTAACCGAAAGGTTGGAGGTTTGAGTCTACCAGAGGAGACTTGGAAGAAAGGCCTGAGGATCCACTAACGAAAAATCAACCATGGAAAACCCTGTGAGGCACAGTTCTATTCTGACACACATGAGGTCACCAGGAGTCAGAATTGACTTGAGGGCAACTGGTTAAGGTGGGTCCTCTTCTTTTAAACAGTGATTTTCCCATTATGCCTCAGAGCCTCTCAAAAGAAGTGGAATAGCCATGGTGTGAGCACTCAGCTGCTAACCCAGCCAATCCATGGGACCTGGCAATCTGTTCCCTTAAAGATTACAGCCTAGGAAGCCCTATGAGACATTTCTACACTGTCACATGAGGTCATTATGAATTGAAGATCGACTTGACATCATCCAACAACAAGATGTCTGTATAACATGTTATAGTTGGCAGAGGTGTTCAGGCTGGCTTCTAAAATTCATGGTGTCTGGGACAAGAGCAGAGCCCTGGTGGCACAGTGGTTAGGAGCTCAGCTGCTAATCAAAAGGTCGGCAGTTCTAATCAACCAGGTGCTCTTTGGAAATCCTATGGAGCAGTTCTACTCTGTCCTATAGGGTCGCAGTGAGCTCAAATCAACTAGAAAGCAAGGGGCTTGGGACAAGAGCTTAAACTGAGGCCCACCTAACATATGCTCAGTATTTAAAATATATTAATTGGGCTAACAGACCTTCAAAGAAAAATATTTCGTCCTCCTACCTTGACAAAATATACTTTCCTAATGACAAATTTGAAGAATAATAGTAGAGCTATGGTTTCCATATAACTGAAAGTTAGTAAAATATCAAAAATGACTGAATTTAATCATTATTAAATGTCTGGCATTCTATTAATGGGCTAGCAGTGCTTGAATGAATAATAAAATAAAATACGCATAATTTATAATCATTCATGTATATATTCAATTTACACACTATTTCATAAAATTTGTCTACCTTTATTTCAACAAGATTGCAAATTATGTTGTTATAATAAAGACTTATACAAAAATTGTGTTCCCTCGGCAAAAATGCTAAATTAGACAATTGCTCTTAAACATTTTTTTATTAAACTCCATGTGGAAAAACTTATATTTGCTGAGGCAGTAGCAACTGGGCTTATCAATATAGTCCTTAAAACAGTACAAGTAGTCCCTGACGTAGGGATTCCACTCAGACAGCTCCTTTGTAAGTTGGTTCTGACGTAAATAGAATACCTCATTTTTTTCTTTTTTTAGTTTTCATTATTATTGCCTTTTATTACCAGTATCTTTATAAATCCAATCTTTATTTGTCGTTGGGAGTTGGGAACATTGCATATAGACTTACAGGTGTATTTTAACATTGCGTGTCCTACATATTACTAACAATAAGGTGTACAAAAAAAAAAAAGGTCATTAAATGCAATTTGTCATAATTCATGTATGTCATAAATTGGGGACTACCTTAGATTCCAAAAACAACCATAAATGTTATATATCATGTTCAAACAGTATAATGAGCTGATATGTAGCTAATTATTATCACAGAAATCATTACACAATATTCTAGTTTTTCCATATAAATTGCTATTGCTTATAGTTTTTTGTTTGTTTTTTAATTGTGCTTTAGGTGAAAGCTTACAGCTCAAGTTAATTTCTCATACAAAAGTTTATACGCATATTGTTTTGTGATATTAGTTACAATCCCCACAACGTGACAGCACACTCCCCCTTCCCACCTCGGGTTCCCTGTGTCCATTAGACCAGTTCCTGTCCCTTCCTGCCTTCTCATCCTGCTTTGGGACAGGAGCTGCTCATCTGGTCTCATATACCTGATTGAATTAAGAAGCACAGTCCTCACGTGTATTATTTTTTGTTTCATAGTCCTGTCTAATCTTTGTCTGAAGAGTGGGCTTCGGGAATGGTTTCAGTTCTGGGTTAACAGTACGTCCGGGGGCCATAGTTTTGGGGTTCCCCCAGTCTCTGTGGAACCATTAAGTCTTGTCTTTTTATGTGAATTTGAGTTCTGTTCTACATTTTTCTCCTGCTCTGTCGGGGACCCTCTGTTGTGTTCCCTGTTAGGGCGGTTCACTTAGAGTTTTCAACAACTCTTAAAGCAGTATCTAGCTTGACACTACTCAGAACGCCAGTGCATAAAATGCTTGTTGCTGGTTTATGATGAGATAGGAAGCTTGTGACAGAATATGTCCCTAAGCTCACTGTTTGGTTCAGCTGGTATTTTTTCATAGCAAGACTTTCTCAATGAAGGAAGCAGTATGTTGATTGACATTCTTTACGTAGCACTGGGAATCCTTGTAGTATTTCTTAAGTTCTTTCAAAATTTTCAATGCTGGGTATTATAAGGAAAACCAAAAATACTAATATTTTGTTCATTTGTCCAAATCTTTCTTCAGCTGAGACTCTGCCTTGATCTATAATCCCTATAAATAGAACTATTTGACTGTGAATCTTCTCCTTTATAGCCGTACAACCATTTCATTTCTTTGTTCTAATTTCTTTGTATTTTATAATATCACTTTTATTACATATTTTTTATGTAAGTTCTTTCAGTTTATCAACAAAAACATTTTCTCTGAAATTTAAAAATATCCATTTAATCCTTTTAAGATGACAGCAAACTTGGACCTGTTTGCTTTTTAAATAACCTTTTGCTATCATTATTAACAGCAAGCAACAATTCGTAGCAAATAATTACGGATAGCACAAATCATCATTTTGTGTTGCCTCAAAGACCCTGATTTGCCCTTTATTTGAGAATATTCTGCTGTTTCACGGAACTCTAGTCATTTTGTATCTGGTCCACATTTCATCTGATTGTGTTAAGAGCATTTCGCTGGCATTCCCAGTAAGTGTCTGCGACTGGTTCTGAGGTCAAATTTGATATGTGTTTCATCGAGCTGTTCTATCTGGGGACAGATCCAGAATATGTCGTGTGGAATCATTGAACCTTCCAAGGAATGTCACTGCTTCGGCACAGTTGAGGCCACACTTCCGTGGAAGAATTCAAATCGCACACCGCACACAGCACAGAGAACGCTTCCGTATTTTGGCCATTTTGGCTGACACGCTTTTTCCTGTACAGCCACGCTAGTGACATCAGCCTAGGGGTACCTTGACAGGTTTCACAGTCAGTGTCTACAATCGAAAGCTCTTTGTTTAGTTTCTCACTTAAATCAAAACCTTTACTTTTTACAAAAGGTGTAAAACCAATGAAATACTCCTGAATTTCAATTTTCGTTTTCTTCTCTCCCTGTAGTCTGACAACTCACATATAAGATGTGAGTCAGTCAGCATGGCCGTTGTCCCTGGTACCACCTAATTGAACTAAACGATAATCCCTTGTTCAATTTTTTATGCACAGTTTCTTCTGCTTTTTACCCACCAAGTTTATAGCCTCATTTGGAATTCTCCATCCCAGATAATTATTTGTTCCATCACTTTTTTTTTAATCTATCTTACATTTTTGGCTATTTAACATCCAAATTTAAAGTCATTTCTACTAAACTTAGAGATTTTAAACACATATTATGCCATTAGTGCCCTCCTCCCCCCTCCCCACAAAAACATTGTTTGGCTGAATACAGGGCACATAATTTTATTATTTTAAGAACATCCCCTCAACCTGGAATTGAAGCCATTCCTGGACACCACCTTCCAGCCAAACAATAGACAAGCCCGTAAGATAAACAATAACACCCGAAAGGAACGTGCTCCTTGGAACAATCAATCATACAAGATCAAAAGGGCAATATTTGCCCGAAAGCAAAGATGAGAAGGCAGGAAGGGGTAGAAAGGAAACGGGGAACCCAGGCCGGAAATGGGGAACCCAGGCCGGAAATGGGGAGAGTGCTGACACACCGTGGGGAATGAAACCAAGGCCATGAAACATTCTATGTACAAACTGTTGAATGGGAATCTAATTTGCTCTGTCAATTTTCACCTAAAGCAAAATTAAAAAAAAAAAAAAACCCTTCCATGTTTTCTATTGGTGTTTGTCTTTATTAAACACCTCTGTTGTTAGCTGTTTATTCAGTCCCTTTCTTTGATTCTAGTAATTGTTTTGGGTTTTTTTTTGGTGGGGAGGGGAGGTGGTGGGGTGGGCGTAGGTGAAATCCGCTCACTTTTACTATTTGCACTTTTAAAGAATGTAAGCAGATTGCCTCTTTCAAAATTTTTATTTCTTTTTTATTTTAGCCTTTTTCCCTGAGCTCCACTTGCGTAACTGCTCTATCAAGTTTGCCGGTTGTGCTCATTTTCAGTGATCTAAGGGGTGAAAAATGAAATCAAATATATTCAGTGTACGAAATGCAAATGTGTTTTCATCAAATTGTAAATTGTCAAAAAGTTAACTATCTTTTGAAGATGCGTGGAAATGATTTAGTTTTTTTAAATATCAAAATTACCTATTAAATTTAAAGAGAAAAAAAAAGAGACAAACTATAAATTATAAGAAAAATAGTGTAAGTTAAAATAAAAATTACTTCAGTAGACATGGAATTCTCAATTTAATATTTTAAAAATTCTAATGAAATCTTAAGTATTTTTACTAAACTAGAACTCCTTGTGATTCTAGAACATTCCATGTCGGCCTAGTTGGCCATGTAAGGAATGGTATCACACTTCCTTTACGTAACCTTTCCTGACGCCTTGACACATCACGTTTGCCGAATAACAATAACTGCTAACATTTATTAAGTGCTTATCACACGTCCTAACAGCCTTAAGAAGTAGAAGGGATTATCCATTTGGGGCGGGGGTTGAGGGTGGGAAAACAATCTAAGGACTCATCCAAGCGTATTCAGCTAGTGAGAGGGTTTGAACTCGGCTTTTCTCAGTCCAAGCAGACTTTCCTAAACATTACCAAACACTGCGGACTCCAGCCCCTGCCCCAGCCCAGGAAAGGTCCACAAGGCAGGGTCGACCCGTCAACTGTGTTTGAGCAGGATGATGGCCCCCAGGCCCAGGGTGTTGGCTGTCTTCGCACGGATGTCAAGTAACTACTTCTCCTGACTCCTTCAGGCCCTTGAGGCCGGGGTCCTGCAGGCCCAAGCTTGAGGGTCTACTGGCACAGGGTGGGGGCCAGAGACTGGCCTCATACTATGGCTGCTACAAAGACTGGCACACAGCTGTCTCCTGACCTAGCACGAGTGCGCCACCTGCAGGCCAGTAGGGGCTGCTCCTGAGTAGGAGAGCATCAGAGGAAGAGCAGAGCCGGAAGAAGCTGGGTCAGGCCCAAGGTGGGTGCCACGGAGAAGAAATCTGTGCCAGTGCATCCAGGAGAGACCTAGCCCCACTCTACCCTCCCCACCATCTTCTCAGTTACCCCTTCCACTGCTTCCCTTAGCACAGGGAACGTTCTGTCCAATGTCTAACCTCAGTCTCTCAGGCTGCAATGGAAGCCCTTTTCACCTCCGACAAGTAGCTGCTTCCCAGGGCTTCACAGAGACACAGCTCCCTGAGAAGCCATCAAGCAGTTCCTGTCCCCTTCCAGCCAGCCCTGTCCCTCATCCTTGACTACTGCTCAGGCCCGTTTCCCTGCCCTAGGACAGTACCTCCGTTTGTAGGGGAGGTTTGCGTGTGTCCAGAACCTCCTGCATAGTGTTCACACAACCCAAGGAGGCTAGGGTGGTTACTGTGCTTTCAGGTGAGGAAGCTGAGGCCCGGGGAGATGGTTTGACTGGTTCCAGAGAGAATTAGGAGCCCTGGTGGCAAAGTGGTTAAGAGCGCAGGCTGCTAATGAAAAGGTCGGCAGTTCAAATCCACCAGCCGCTCCTTGGAAACCCTATGGGGTAGTTCTGCTCTGTGCAATAGGGTTGCTATGAATACGAATCGACTCCACGGCACTGAACACAAGAGAGAATCAGGGACAGTCTAGGAACAGAGTAGAGACCTATTGATCCCAAGCCCAGGGCATTCCTCGCCAAGCCACTGTCCCCTTTGTGAAGCTTGAGTGTGGGACACACACCTATTCTTGTGTCCACCGGGGTGTGCTTGGGGATGCATGAGGCCCCGGGTGCACACTCAGGTACCATGTCCAGGTGTGTGAATGAATGAGACCATTGACCATCTATTTGCAAAGCAAAACAAAAGGACCTCACAAACCCCACACCTTACACAAACATGAACTCAAAATGGATCGCAGTCCTAAATGAAACTATAAAACTTCTAGAAGAAGAGATAGGAGGAAATATGTGTGACTTGGGGTCAGGCAAAGCCATCTTAGACACCAAAAGCATTATTTGTAAAAGAAAAAATTGATAAATTGGACCATTAAAATTAAAAAAGTTTGCAAAAGACACAGAGAATGAAAACACAAACCACAGACAGGGAGAAAATATTTACAAATCCCATCTCTGACAAAGACTTGTCTCAAGAATATATGAAGGGCTCAACGAAAGGAAAACAAATAACATAGTTAAAAAACGAGCCAAAGATCTGAACAGATACTTTACCAAAGAAGAAATGCAGATGACGACTAAACAGATGAAAATGTGCTGAACATCTTACATCATTCGCCTTAGGGTAATACAAAATAAAGCCACAATGAAACAATGTACTTAAAAAAAAAAGGCATTGAATAAATAAATTATGGTGTGTTTGGGCAAAAGCATACTCTCTAGCCTTCAAAATGTATATTTTGCATTTCAAAGTCACATGAAAAATCCTCATGGAACAATGTATTAAGCAAAAGAAACATGATTTAAAAATATATACAGTATTATCCCAAACTTGAAGATAAAGTGTGTGTGTGTGTATGTGTGTCTTAGACACATATTTTAAATAAAGACTGAATTACATAAAAATAAAATAGGGCTCATTTCTGGATATGGTGATTATAGGAGATTTCATTTTCTTCTTTTTACCTTTCAGAATTTTCCAGAATTGTTTTCCAAGATACATAGACGGTATTACTTCTGTACATGAATTGAGTAGAGAGAAAAAAATGAATGCACGTCTGAGCCGTAAGCCCTCCCTAACCAAGCAGCCTTTCTTATAGCTGGTGTCCTCCAGAGCTCGCAACATGACTCACACACTTACATTTGTCCTCCCAGTAGCCTATCCGGAGCCCCCTTTGACCCTTAGCTCTTGACACTGCCGACTCCCCTTCCTTCCGAGAACTCCATCCTTCTCTGGCTGCTCTCTGCCCTCTCCTCTGGCTGCTCCTTCTCCACCCTTTGCTGTCTGTCCTGCAGCCCCCACCTAGGATTGCCTTTCCACCCCTTTTCATTCCTGATCTTCTTTCTGTCCCTGTGGGATTTCATTCACATCAGTGGCAGCAGCAAAGGCACCCAAGACACCCACATCACTGTGTCTGGCCTAAAACTTTCTCACAAGCTCCAAATGTGTGCTTCGCATTCATTCATTCATTCACCCATCCATTCATTCATCCAACAGATGTTTATTGCATACCTATTTCGGGCACCCCTCCAGGCCATGGGAACCCCACAGTGACCACAACAGCTGAGGTCCTGTTCTCACAGACCTGCTGAGCTCAGGAGTCAGACAATAAACACGTCAACACATCAATGGACAGTGAACTTGAGAACCTGAGCCCCAGGACAGTTGTATGCACATTAAAGTTTGGGAACCACTGCTTTTCAGAGAGTCGTGGTGGCGCAGTGGTTAAGAGTTCCGCTGCTAACAGAAAAGTCAGCAGTTCAAATCTACCAGCCGTTCTTCGGGAGAAAGCTATGGCAATCTGCTCCTGCAAAGATGAAACCAAAAACAAAACAAACCAAACCTGTTGCGGTAGAGTCGATTCTGACTCATTGCAAACCCTATGGTTCTGAGTAGAACTGCCTCAGGGTTTCCAAGGAGTGCCTGGTGGACCCAAACTGCTGTGCTTTTGGTTAGCAGCGGTAGCACTTAACCAGGACGCCACCACAGTTTCCTCCACAAAGAAATCCTGTGGAGCAGTTCTACTTCGTCCTATAGGGTCCCTATGAGTTGGAATCCACTTGACAGCAATGGGTTTTTGTTTGCTTATTCTGCACCAAAAGATCCCTGGTGGTGCAATGGTTAAGTGCTCTACTGCTAACCAAAAGGTTTGTGGTTTGAACCCATCCAGCTGCTCTGAAGGAGAAAAGACCTAGAGATTTGTTTCCGTAAAGATTACACCCTAAAAAACCCTATGGGGCAGTTCTAGTTCTACTCTGTCCTGTAGGGTCACTATGAGTGGGAATTGATTCGATGACAGTGGGTTTGGTTTGGCTCTTCACCAGTGGTTCTCCAAGTTGGGCCCCAACAAGCAGCCCCAGCATTTCCTGGAAACTTGTTAGAAACGTAAATTCTCAGTCCCACCCCAGACCTGTGGAAGCAGAATCTCTCTGTGGGTCCCTGGGGATGCTGCCACAGCCCCTAAAGGGCTGCTTGAGTTTGGGGACCGCCTTGCATTTACCTTGAAATCTGTATTAGCTTCCTATTGCTGCTGTGACAAGTTCTCAAACCTTAGTGACTGAAAACCACACAACTTTATCGTCTTATAGTTCTGGAGGTCAGAGGTCTGATACCTGGTTTATCGGGCTAAGATCACGGCATAGGCAGGGCTGTGTTCCTTCTGGAGGCTGTGAGGGAGAATTTGTTCCTTGCCTTTTCCAGCTTCTGGAGGCTACCTGGGGGCATTGGCGGTTTGGTGGTAGAATTCTCACCCTCCAAGCAGGAGACAGCTGAATTTCTAGCCAGTGCACCTGACACACAGCCACCACCCGCCTGTCAGTGGAGGCTGGCCTGCTGCTATGATGCTGAACAGGTTTCAGTGGAGCTTCCAGACTAAGACAGACTAGGAAGAAAGGCCTGGTGATTTACTTCCAAAAATCAGCCAAGGAAAACACTAGGGAATCACAGAAATCCAAGCCACAACCGATCATGGGGATGCACAGGACGTGGTAGATGGGGATGCACAGGACGTGGTAGTGTTTTGCTCTTGTTTTGCATGGGGCCGCCACGAGGAAGGGGCCAGCTCAACGGCAGCTGACAACAGCAACAGCAAGGACAGAGGCTGCCTGCTCATGGCCACATGACTCCGACCTGTCTTTCTGTCATCACATCTGCTTTTCTGATTCTGACCCTCCTGTCTCTCTCTTACAAGGACGCTGTGATTACACTGGGGCCACCTGGATAATCCAGGGTGATCTCCCCATCTCAAGAGCCTTAACTCCATCACACCTGCAAAGCCCCTTTTGCACCCTCACATGGTTCTGGGGATTAAGGTGCAGACTGCTTTGGGGGCCATTATTCAGACTCTTACGGTGTCTCCAGTGCTCGGTGCCGCCCTGCCATGGAACAGATGTTCAGCAAGGTCTGCAGATAGAATGACTGAAGAAAGAAACCAGGAGTGGGTGAAGCCTCCACGCTGAGAGCCCTGGCCCAGCTGTGAGCATCTGTCCTGGTCCAGAGGTGACGAAACCCCACAATGCTCCTTAGCACCTTGGTCCTTGAATTTCAGTCGACAGGTGCAGTGGGCAGCAGGCAGGCGAGGCTCAAAACTGAGACTCTGATGGTTTCAATCCAGCCCCACAGGCAGCATTTACCAGGCATACGGAGGCCAGACCAGAAATTAGAAATTCGGAAGGGAGGTGGGCACTGGGGTGCCATCTAGGGTCACAAACAGAGCTTGGACTTTGGGTTCAAGTGTTGGCACTTGAACAAACCACTCAACCACTCTGACCCTCAGTTACCTCATCTGAGACGTGGGATGATAACATCAGCCCCACCAGGCTGCCTCAGGAATGGGAGATAATTGGAGTGGTGAGTGAGGGCAAAGATGCTGCTGCTGAAAAGATGGCTAAATGAGGAGCCAGTGCCCGAGCCTGGCAGGCGGGTGGGTGGGGTGCTGACTTGGCTGCAGGGTTGCCTGGCAACCAGCCCACTGGCTCCTAGCCTGACAGGACTGGGTGTGAATCAGGCCTCAGTATTCACATGGCCTTCCCTCTTCTGTGATTCACTGGCTCCCTTTAGTCATTCATTATAGAGGAGCTGAGCTCAGAGAAGGGAGGACTCATTAGGGCCTTGATTGTCCTGGGGCCTCCCTGAGCATCCCAAGGTGGGGCAGAAAATGCTCAGATCTTGATGAGGAAGCCTGGCCTCCAGCAGTCCCTGACTCTTTAAGCCTCAGTTTCCCCATCCATAAGCAGGGATGATGCAATCTGTCCCATCTCCCAATTGGCGCTTGGTGGTGTGGATCTGCCAGGGAAGCGAAGGTATAAGGTGGGCACAGGCTAGGAGAATGGAGGGACTGAAGGTGCCAGCAATAGAATGAAGCTCTGCCTGGAAACTTCTGATCTGGGGGTTTTGATGTCAGCCTGAGAAAGGGTTGTTGGTCACTAATCAGACCCGGGAATATTATGATAAAGACACTAATGTTCTCTAATAAGGACACCAACTTGAGGCTAAATAAAATATTTACCCACCCCTCGATTACCTTCTGCTTCTCTTCAGCAAGTCCTTCCCCAGGCTGAAATATTTAGCAGGGATTTCAGAAGCATTCTCAAGCGTGGCTGTGGTTCGGAAAGTTACTTGCTGGTGAGGAAGGCTGTGACAGCGGCTCTTAGCTAACTTCCACTCTGTTGGGGGCAGAGACAATCCACGAGGCACCGTCAGACCAGAGGGTTAGAAGAAGACAGTGCACTGGATCTTTGAAAAAACTAAACCCAACCCACTGCCATCCAGCCGATTCTGACTCATGGCGACCCCGTGTGTTACAGAGTAGAGCTGCTCCATACAGTTTTCTTAGCTGTAGTCTTTATGGAAGCAGATTGCCAGGCCTTCTTTCATGGTGCTCCTGGGTGGGTTCAAACCGCCAACCTTTAGATTAGTAGTCAAGGGAAAACTGTGTCACCAGGGACCTATGGATCTTTAAAAGGAAACAAAATAAGCCTTTTAGAGTAGGTGTGAGACAGGCTGGACCCAAAGGAATTTCTAGCATACCTGTCAGATGTTGTTAGCTGCCAGCCAGTCGGCCCATCTGCCTTCGAAACAGTTATACAAAAATTGGGGGGAGGAAGGCCCCCCCAGCAGAGCGGATGGCAGACTGATGCATTCCTTAATTCATGGACGACCCAGGCAGGTGACTTGCCTGTTTTAGATCTGACGTTTCCTAGGATAGCTAACAGATCTCTGCGGTGCCTTCTGGTCTAATGTGTTCCACTATGTGAAATTGACTAGCAGTACTCCCTATTTCCCAAATGAACAGTGGACAAAGTGCCTGCTCCCAACATTATTTGAATAATCCCATTTTTGCTTCAGGGGTGTGATCCCGTGAAAGCCTCAAGATTGGCTTGTTAATGGGAATTGGAGTCATATTTTGAATGTTAGCTATAGGGTATATACGGTAAAACCTTTGAAAGCCGGGACCTGTGGAAGGCAGAAACCTGTCAGAGCAGAAAAACTAGACTATTTTCCACGAATAGAGAGTGACAGAAAAGTGGTAAGACTGCACCCATCAAAGGCAGAAGACAAACTTGCAAGACCCAGACAGACAAGGCAATCTCGTCGAGTTCCGGCTCTCACAGTTTTCCCTCACTGTACTGGGGTGACTCTCAGAGCAGACATGCTTTAGGAAAAATGGCATGTGGATTTGTTTAATTTTTGAAAATCTAAATGTACCCTCTGGTTAAGAGAGGCAGGAGTCTCTGGGTGGTGCAAACAGTTAACTCACTCAGCTGCTAACTGAAAGGTTGGAGGTTTCAGCCCACCAGTGGTGCCTTGGAAGAAAGCCCTGGAGATCGACTTCCAAAGGATTAGCCGTTGCAAACCCCATGGAGCACAGTTCTACTGTGACACACATGGGTCACCATGACCGGGGTCAACATCAGTCTGGGGCGACTCGACAGCAGCTGGTTGTAACACAGTAAGTGAGAGTACAAACTTTGGACCGGCCCTGGTTTGGAGGCCCAGCTGTGTGGCCCCGGGCAAGTCACAGCCTCAGCTTTCCAATCTGTAAAATGGGCCTAATGAAAGACATGGTTTTGGTGAGCCTTAAACGAGGTGTTGGGCATATGAAGCTCCTGGCACCTGGCCTGTAGTAAGTGCTTGGTAAATGCTGGTTATTATTATCACTTTAAGGAGCCCTGGTGGCACAATGGTTAAGTACTCAGCTGCTAACTGAAACGTTGGTGGTACAAACCCATCAGTGATTCCAAGGGAGAAAAGACCTAGTGATCTGCTCCCATAAATATTGCAGCTTAGGAAACCTTGGTAAGCCATGGTATTTCCAATCTCCTCATGTGCATGCGAAAGCTAGACAATGAGTAAGGAAGACTGAAGAAGAATTGGTGCCTTTGAATTATGGTGTTGGCAAAGAATATTGAATACACCATGGACTGTCAGAAGAACAAACAAATCTGTCTTGGAAGCAGTATAGCCAGAGTGCTCCTTGGAAGCAAGGATGGTGAAATTTTGTCTCGAGTACTTTGTACATGTTACCTGGAGGGTCCAGTCCCTGGAGAAGGACATCATGCTTGGTAAAGTAAAGGGTCAGTGATAAAGGGGAAGATCCTTAACGAGACGGATTGACACAGTGGCTGCAATGATGGGCTCGAACCTAACAACCATTGTGAGGATGGCGCAGGACCGCACAGTATTTAGTTCTGTTATACATAGGGTCACTAAGAGTCGGAACCCACTCAACAACACCCGACAAGGACAGGAAACCCTATGGTGCAGTTCTACTCTGTCCTCTAAGGTTACCATGAGTCGGAATTGACTTGATGGCACAGAACAAACAACAATTATCACGTTAAATCCTCAAGTCAGAGCAAAGCCTTCCCCCTTCTGCTAGATGTTGTCTGTAAATATGGATGTCCATGCCTTGAGCAGATAGTGTGTGTCATAGGGCTCATCAGCCGTCTCCTGGTCAGGCAGGCCTGCAGCGCCAGGCCAGCCCTGAGGGCAGCAGCAAGGGCACTCTGGCTGCCCTTCGAAGGCTCCTGAGCTGGGTGGGGCCCAAGAAAACAGCCAGGTTTCCTCCAGCCTTTCCTGAGAACACAACTTCAAAACGTCCACAGCCCGACTTTTCTAAGCTTCAGCCCCAGTGCCAAGTCCCTCTTCCCTGGGGTCAGTATCCCAGCCTAGCCCTATTTCTAGAAGTATCCTCCCCCACCCAGCCTGCCGCTGAGGAGGTTCTGAATAGCATTAGGTCACGACCTCTCCTCTCCACCTAGGGGAAGATCCAAAAACAGAGAGGTTAGAAAGACCTTACCCTTGGCTGAGACCCACCTAGGTTTAGCTCTCAGCTCCGCCCTTCTCTAGCTGTGGACCCTCAGCACTTTTCCCTACCCCTCAGTGTCCCCACCTGTAAAATGGGGAAACAATACTGACTCCACAGGTATTATTACTGAATAGAACGATGTCCAGTAACATGAGGCTCGGGGCCTGAAGTACCTGAAAGCTCTCCAGGAATGTGTGTCCCCTTCCTCTCTGGCCCCACAAGGAGGGTACACGGAGCTTAGCAGGTTGGGGGCGCCTGGTGGGTGAATGTGTGGAGCAGGGGGCTTATCTAAAGTGCTCTCAGGGCCTCCCTGGCTGTGAAATAGCTATGGGCCCTGGTCTGAATGCCACTGTTTGTCTGCAGCTCCGGTCTTCTTTGAAATGCAGATGCTCCAGGGAGATGGCCCACTTTAAGACCTGTGCTCATTTACACCTGTGCTTGAATAGGCGTCTTCAAGAACCTTCCCTGAACACAGGGCTAATAATGATAGTAATTAGAATCATTATATCCTCAGATCAAAATGAATTGCACAAACTGTGTCCCAACAATACCAGAAATCAAAAAAAGAATCACCCACAATCCCCCAAAACCCATTAACGAGCATTTCTGCTTTTTCTCTTTTCCAATCCCCCTCCGGCCCTGGGACACACACGGATACAGTTGTTCCACAGCTGGGAGAGTGCCCGACCAACATAATTCCGCACTCATCACTACATCAGCAGTGTTTTTCTGTGTTGCAATAGAGTCCTCACAATAAGCTTTTAAAATGGGTGTGCTGTTGTTTACTTCACCAGTGTGGTAGAGCCGGACACTTAGGTGGCTTCAAGTTTCCTGCAATTGGACAGAATGATGGAACTTTGTTCAAAGAGCTTTTATAAGGCTGAGGATGATTTCCTTAGGACAAGCTCTCAGGTGAAGGATTGCTGGGTTAAACTGATGGACATTTCTGTGACTCTTGAAAGAGAGGGGAGTAAAGGTTTTGCCTGGGGCTTGCAGAGCTGGGGATCAGGGAAGAACTTTCTGGTCACGTTCACGGGGCAAAGTTTGGCCTGGGACAATTCTGAAAGGCCTTTAGTTCCGGAGAAGAGGCAGCAGCTTCAGACAGAGAGCAGATGTCCAGGCTGCCCAGAAGGAGCCCCCATCCCACCCCCAGTATCTGGCTCAGCCTCAGTAAATCCAGCATCTGCAGCGTCCATGCCTGGTGCTGGGCTCGGGGAGGAGGAGAAAACCAGGAATGATATGATATCTCTCAAATGTTGTCTTCACTCCGTTTTGAGGCCTGGCTAGAATCTGGTCAGTCCCAAGGAAAAGGTGACCAATGTATAATTGATGGAGTCCCTGGGTAGTGCAAATGGACAATGAGCTTGGCTGCTAACCAAAAGGTTGTAGATTCAAGTCCACCCAGAGGTACCTCGGAAGAAAGGCCTGGTGATCTACTTCCAAAAGATCAGCCATTGGAACCCCTATGGAGCACAGTTCTTTTCTGGCACACATGGAGATAACCATGTGTAGGGGTCTACTCTCTGGGTTTTCAATGGCTGATTTTTCAGGAGTAGATGGCCCAGCCTTTCTCTCGAGGCACCTGTGGGTGGACTTGAACCTACAAACTTTAGGTTACATCCAAGTGCATTAACCTCTAAATCCCCTTCGTCATCTCTATCAGCTCTCTCCTGTAAGTCACCCCAAATAAACCCTCTACCTACATTAAAAAGTGTGCTTCTTCACTAATGTAGCTGCAAGACCAGCCCCTAGTGCTGTGCCTACAAGCAGGCAGATACCTGAGCCCCTCCTGCAAAGGAACTGCGGGCCCTCAGCTGCTGTAAAGATGCTGCCAGGGCCTGGGAACCCAGCATCTGAGCCAGAGGCAGCTGTGCACACACCACACACCCACTGGTCCCTTCAAGGACATCTCTGCTGCTCTCCAAGCATCTTTACTCCTTGGGTCAAATGACCCTGCAGGCCCTTTGGGATTCTCTGGATCTCAATGGGTGCTGACCCCC
Source organism: Loxodonta africana (assembly GCF_030014295.1). NCBI lineage: Eukaryota > Metazoa > Chordata > Mammalia > Proboscidea > Elephantidae > Loxodonta > Loxodonta africana. The sequence continues at coordinate 46,553,638 of NC_087354.1, read as the reverse complement.
AGAGAGCCCACCTGGCACAGGGCAGGCCTGGCAGCTTCCTTCAGGTGCCTGAGTGATGGGCTGGCCCTCTTGGTCTCTCTCCTGGCAGGCAGTGACCTAGCTCCTGAGCTAGGCTCCTTGGCCTGGCCCTGACCTAGGGGAGTCCCAGACAAGGTGAACCACATCTCCCTCTCAGCTTCCTCCCCACCACACACCTTCTTTATGGGCCAGGTTCTCACAGGCTACCGCTCTCAGTCTCTGGACAGGACCCCTGATTAGGGGTCCTCTACCCCAGGGGCATTTGCCCAGAGGGTCTGGGCTCTCAACATGGAAGGCAAAGATCTGCAGCTTCCCCGGCAAAGGGCTGTGGGACATCAGGACTGGGGCATTGGAAGAGGAGCAGAGTTTACAGGAAAGACGAGCAGGAAGAAGAGTTGCTTTCTCTGAACACATTCTCTGAAAGGGGTGTCTTTTCCATAGAGCCCCCCGGACGCAAAGATGTTAGAGGAAGGGGGGTGAAGGGTGCCACTGAAACATCACGTCCGACCACGAGACGGTAGGAAAGGGGGTTAAAGTTGGTGCGGTCTCCCACTCAGTGCCCCCAGCCAGGCTCCCATGTGGCCTCAGTCTCCTTTCTTCTCCACAGACATCCAGATGGGAGAAGATGCTGGAGGAAGCTCTGAGCAGGCAGCTGAGACAGGTGAGAAATGGAGGAAAAACCAAAGGAGGAAACTGGCCTTGCTGGACCCCATTGCTACCAGTAGGAGGAAAGCACTGTCCGCCATAAAGATACGTCCATGTCCTAATCCCCAGAACCTGTGAGCGTGACCTGATTTGGAGAAAAGGTCTTTGCAGATGTGATTTGTTAAGGATGTTGAGATGGGTTTAGGGTGGGCCCCAGATGCTATGACAGGCGTCCTTATGGGAAGACACACAGAGGAAAGGAGGCCACGTGAAGATGGAGGCAGAGGTTGCAGTCACGCAGCCACAAGCCAAGGACACGAGGAGCCAGCAGAAGCTGGAAGAGGCAAGGTACCGTTCTTCCCTAGAGCCTGCTGAGAGAGCACGGCCCTGCTGACCAGTCTGAGGCTGCTCTTGAACGCAGCGTAGGGCACGTGGGATCCTCTCTCCTTATGCTTGTTGTTGTTAGGTGCCGTCAAGTCAATTTCAACTCATAGTGACCCCATGTGACACAGTAGAACTGCCTTATAGGGTTTTCTAGCCTGTAATCTTTACAGGAGGAGATCACCAGGTCTTTCTCCCTCGGAGCAGCTGGGTAGGTTTGAACTGCCAACCTTTTGGGTAGCAACTGAGTGCTTAACTCTTGTGGCACCAGGGCTCTTTTCCTCATGTCTAGCTGATCTTATCAAGCTCTGGTTGCACAGATGACTTGCCTACCTGTCTGCACAACCTCAACAGCTTTCCCTTTAACAACTTAGGTCTGAGGGGAAAAGGTAACCTAGACTGAGAGGAACACACACACCCCTTTACAGAATGCACAGCCACAGAAAAACCCAATACGGCAAGGTGTCCAACAGCAGGATTTGGTATCCATAAAAAGGGCCTTAGGGATCATCACCTGCAACCCACTGACTTGCAAAGGGGGAAACAGAAAGGGGCAGAGACTTGCCCAAGGTCACAGAGCTAAGCAGAGGATAGAGCCTAGCTCTCTGGACTCCCAGCCCAGGGCTTCTCCCATTGTCTGCATGCTGGGCAAACAAGGCAAAGCAGGGCACAGGGGGTGAGCAGAGAACCTGGGGGCTGCAATCTGGGGCCAAGAAAGTGTCCTGCCCACCTCCCCACCTGGGTCTGGGGGTGTTGTCTGAGGACTGGATTTTCCAGAGTGGATTTTCTGGGAGGATGGGGGGGAGTGGGCAGGCAGTAGCTACGACCTCCTCCTTCAGCACCTGGGGGATAGCCCCAGAGGCTGGATGCCAGGAGCCAGACGGTTCTGTTTTGACCTCTGTGTGTCTTCATATGCTATCACGGTGCCCACTGGGTGGTGGAGGTCAGCCCAGCACCTTCCAGTCTGGGGGCTTGTGACCCGGGAAGGGGAGCTGCAGGAGAGTCAGAAGCAGCAAGGACCACGGCCCTGGGCACTCCAGAGAGAGGGTGGAACTGATGACAGGGACGAAGAATAGCCGGGAACCTCTCCCACCCGGGAAGAGAACATTGTGGGGTGGGGCTGCGCGTCCCCAGTTGTTTTGTCTCCTTCCGTGTGCTCCACCCCACGCATTTTTCTGAGGCCACAGGCTCAGTGGCCCTGCCCTCTAGAAGGCCTCGGGGCTCCCAGCTCTCATTCTCTGCCGGTGGAGGGCATGGGCGTGGGGTATATCAGCCGAAGGGTACAGGGGGTGAGGGGGCCTATGCGCACGTCCTGGCTCCCCGTGAGCGCATGGCCTTAATTGCACCTCAGGCTGGGAGTGGTGAGGTGACCCTTTGGCGGTCACGGAGGCCCGGGGAGGTGGCACTTTGTTGGGTACAGGCCCCGCGAGGGGAGGGACGCCCACTACCTTCGGCTCCTCCCCCGGGGCCGCTCCGCCCTGCGCGGGAGGGGACCGGGAGCTGGAACTCGAGAGGGTAGGCGCACTGACCCGTCCGGCCAGGTGCAGCCTCCGAGTGTTTGGGGGCTGCTGCGGCCCCAGAGAAGTGTTCCTATCTCCAGCCGACCTGGGCCCTCTCCACTGGACCCCCGTGACCCTCGGAACCCAGGTAACCGAGGGCGGGACTCCTTGGCCAGCGGCCGCCCGCCAGTCCCCTAGCCACGCGCGTCCTCTCGCCCCGCCCGGTTCACGCTCACCCTCTCCCCGAGCTGCCGCCGCTCTTGCTCCCTGGAGCCCGGGTGGTGGCTCCGAGGGCGGGTCTTGGAAAGTTTGCGCCGGGACCGCGACTGCGGGTGACATGCAGCCGCCCGCCCCTCACCCGGCACCCCTCTGCCCAGCCCAGCACCCCTCCGCCCAGTTGTCCTGCGGCGCCGGGTGCCGGTGCGACGGTGGGCGCCGCTGTGGATGGAGAAGGGTCTCCGCAGCGATGGGATGATTGCCTTCTCACTTTTCCAGTCTCTTACTTTTCAGAAAGTTCGCGTCCTTACCCCCCGCCCCCATCCCTTTAAAACAAACTCCTTAGGTGGGGACTGCAGAGTTGGCGATTTCTTAGGGGATGTTTACATTGGCGCTTTCCGCCTCCTCGGACCAGATATACCCTCCGACTCTGGGCCGAGCGAGACTAGGTGCGGACCAGGGGCCACGGGGGTTCCCACCTTTCTGCCCCTCCTCGCAGCGGGCCACCGCCGAGCTGGCCATCCATGCGCCCCACCAGCCTTTCTCAAGCACGGTCAGAGGGCGCGGGGGAGAGGGTGGGCCACAGCTCGCAGGACAGAGGGCAAGAGCGCAACAAACCCTTGTTGCTTTCAGCAGAAGGGGCTTCTTCCAGGCCAGGTTGGGTGGAGGGCTCAGGTCAGCGTGGGGATGGAGCAGGAAGACAAAAGGGGGGAGGTCGGTGGACTTGAGAAGAGCCGGTATTACTAACAGGAGCACGTTCCTGATTGCATTTTACTCCCACAACAAACACACGAGGTAGTAGGTGTTAGTCCATTGGCGGATGAGAAAGAAATAAGACTCAAAGAGGTGAAGTAATTTGCTGGAGAAAGATGGTAGGTCTGGATCTCCAGCCACAGTCTTCCAGAACCAGAAGGCTCCTGCTATGCCCGTAGCTCAACAGGGTTGGCTGCTGCTTCTGCCTTCCTTGAGGTTCTTCCCGAGAAAGGGGTGAGCCAGGAGAGGGCACCTCCCAAGCAGAAATAAAATCTGGTCAGGAATCTCTGAGAGAGAGCCAGCTCCTTGCTAAGTAACTGGAGCAGCACGAGGGCAGGGGCCGGCATTGTTCTGTGCCCTAGCCGTAGTGTCTGCACACAGAAGGTGCTCCTAACAAGGGAATGAAGTGACCTGAAGCTGCAGAGATTCTTTCCCTTGCTGAGCAGAGAGGGCACTCGACAAAGTTGGACCAGAAAGGTGCCCCAGCCCCCACCACTGCAGCTCCTTGACCTCTTTTTTCACTTGGAGCAGTGTTTTGTTTTGTTTTTAAACCAGTGGTAGGTACATCCAAAGTCCCGTGTGTTTTTCCAGACACACACACTTTTTTTTTTTTTGAACATTTTGTCGGGCTTTGGATGAAAGTTTATATAGCAAATTAATTTTCCGATCAGTAATACATACACAAATTGTTCTGTGACATTGGTTGCAACCCTCCCTATGTGCCAGCACCCACCATTTCCTCCCTGGGTTCCCCGTTTCCATTCTTCAGGTGTCCCTGTCCCTCCCCGCCTTCTCATCTTTGGTTTTGGGAAAATGTCGGAAACTATACGGAAAAATAGTTGATTGTTCTAAGGAGCACATTCTTGACAGGTGTTATTGTTTATTTTATTATGTGGCTGAAAGGTGGCCTCCAGGAGTGTCTTCGATTTCAAGTTAGAAGGTTGTCTTAGGACAATCAATAGTCTTGGGGGTTCCTCCAGCGTCTTTCGGACCAGTAAGCCTGGTCTTTTTTAGTTTGAATTTTCTTCTACATTTTTTACCCATTCTAACTGGAACCTTCTATAGTGATCCTGATCACAGTGGTCAGTAGTGGTAGCCAGGCACCATGTAGTTCTTCGGGTCTCAGAAGAGTCTTCGGTTTTCTTCATTCCCTTTTGTTCCAGGCAGGAAGAGACCAATAGTTGTTTCTTAGATGGCCACTCGCAAGTTTTTAAGACCCCAGAAGCTACTCACCAGACTAGGATATAGAACGTTATCTTTATGAACAGTGTTTGCCAATTAATTTAGATGTCCCCCAAGACCAGGGTCCTTAGCCTTCAAGTTAAGTAGTTCAGTCCCAATGTCTAAGTAGTTTCTGTAACTGTTCTCCATATATGCTCTGTTTTATACATATCAGCGTACATGGCGGCGTTTACAAATACACATGTAGAAATATCCACCACAGCCATACCTGTGTATGTACGTGGGTGTACTTCTGTCTGACCACCCTCACCCGTTTTGTATGCATATTTACCTGTGTATCTACTCATAAATTATTGTTTGTTATTACTTTGTTGCAGGATCGTGTATGTAATAGCATTTACCATAAACCAAAACCTGTTGCCGTCAAGTCAATTCCGACTCATAGTGACCCTATAGGCCAGAGTAGAGCTGTCCCATAGAGCTTCCAAGGAGTGACTGGTGGATGTGAACTGCTGACATTTTGGTTAGCAGCCATAGTTCTTAACCACTACGCCACCAGAGTTTCCAGCATTTACCATAGTTGTTCTTTATTCGTGTGTGCCTTTCAGCGTCTTCCTTTGCGTTGGTAACCTTGTGCTGACTTCTGCCATGTTGTGTATTGCCTTTCCCTTCACCAGAATTAACACTTGTCTACTATCTAGTTAGCGATTCTCCCTCCCTCCCCCTGCCATCCCTGGTAACCATCAAAGAATGTTTCTTTCTGTGTGAGAACCTATTCTTAACTGTTTATAATAGTGGTCTCATATAATATTTGTGCTTTTGTGATTGACTTATTTCACTCAGCATAAAGTCCTCCAGGTTCATCCATGTCGTGAGATTTTTCACGGATTCATCCTTATTCTTTATGGTTGTGTAGTATTCCATTGTGTGTATGTACCACAGTTTGTTTATCCATTCATCCATTAATGGACATTTAGGCTGATTCAATCTTTTTGCTATTGTGAACAACGGTACAGTGAACATGGGCGTACATATGTTTATTCTTTTTTTTTTTAATAATTTTTATTGAGCTTTAAGTGAACGTTTACAAATCAAGTCAGTTTGTCACATATAAGTTTATATACACCTTACTCCATACTCCCACTTATTCTCCCCCTAATGAGTCAGCCCTTCCAGTCTCTCCTTTCGTGACAATTTTGCCAGTTTCTAACTCTCTCTACCCTCCTATCTCCCCTCCAGACAGGAGATGCCAACACAGTCTCAAGTGTCCACCTGATAACAAGTAGCTCACTCTTCATCAGCATCTCTCTCCTACCCGTTGTCCAGTCCCTTCCATGTCTGATGAGTTGTCTTCGGGGATGGTTCCTATCCTGGGCCAACAGAAGGTTTGGGGACCATGACCGCCGGGATTCCTCTAGTCTCAGTCAGACCATTAAGTCTGGTCTTTTTATGAGAATTTGGGGTCTGCATCCCACTGATCTCCTGCTCCCTCGGGGGTTCTCTGTTGTGCTCCCTGTCAGGGCAGTCATCGGTTATGGCTGGGCACCATCTAGTTCTCCTGGTCTCAGGATGATGTAAGTCTCTGGTTCTTGTGGCCCTTTCTGTCTCCTGGGCTCATAGTTATCGTGTGACCTTGGTGTTCTTCATTCTCCTTTGCTCCAGGTGGGTTGAGACCAATTGATGCATCTTAGATGGCCGCTTGTTAGCATTTAAGACCCCAGATGCCACATTTCAAAGTGGGATGCAGAATGTTTTCATAATAGAATTATTTTGCCAATTGACTTAGAAGTCCCCTTAAGCCATAGTCCCCAAACCCCCGCCCTTGCTCCACTGACCTTTGAAGCATTCAGTTTATCCCAGAAACTTCTTTGCTTTTGGTCCAGTCCAGTTGAGCTGACCTTCCGTGTATTGAGTATTGTCCTTCCCTTCACCTAAAGTAGTTCTTATCTACTAACTAATCAGTAAATAACCCTCTCCCGCCCTCCCTCCCACCCTCCCTCTCTCCCCTCCTCGTAACCACAAAAGTATGTGTCCTTCTCAGTTTATACTATTTCTCAAGATCTTATAATAGTGGTCTAATACAATATTTGTCCTTTTGCCTCTGACTAATTTCGCTCAGCATAATGCCTTCCAGGTTCCTCCATGTTATGAAATGTTTCACAGATTCCTCACTTTTCTGTATCGATGCGTAGTATTCCATTGTGTGAATATACCACAATTTATTTAGCCATTCATCCGTTGATGGACACCTTGGTTGCTTCCAGCTTTTTGCTATTGTAGACAGAGCTGCAATAAACATGGGTGTGCATATATCTGTTCGTGTAAAGGCTCTTATTTCTCTAGGGTGTATTCCGAGGAGTGGGATTTCTGGGTTGTATGGTAGTTCTATTTCTAACTGTTTAAGATAACGCCAGATAGATTTCCAAAGTGGTTGTACCATTTTACATTCCTACTAGCAGTGTATAAAAGTTCCAGTCTCGCCAGAACCTTACCAGCATTTGTTGTTTTCTGTCTTTTTGATCAGTATCGTTTTTCCAGGAGGGAGATGATATATCATTGTAGTTTTGATTTGCATCTCTCTAATGACGAAAAAGAAGAAACCCCTCAACAGTAGCTGCAACAATGGTCTCAAACCAAGCAATAATTTTTAGGATGGCATGGGACTGGACAGTGTTTTGTTCTGTTGCACATAGGGTCGCTATGAGTTGGAACCAACTTGAGGGCACTTAATAGCAACAACAACAACAATGGCTAATGATCTTGAGCCTTTCTTCCTGTGTCTGTTAGCCACTTGAATGTCTTCTTTGGTGAAGTGTCTGTTCATGTCCTTTGCCAATTTTTTAATTGGATTGTTTGTCTTTTTGTTGTTGAGGTGTTTGTCTTGGTCATCTAGTGCTGCTGTAACAGAAACACCACAAGTGGGTGACTTTAACAAAGAGAAGTTTATTCTGTCACAGCCCAGTAGGCTAGAAGTCAGAATTTAGGGCACTGGCTCCAGGGGAAGACTTTCTTTCTCTGTCACCTCTGGAGGAAGGTCCTTGTCGTCAGTCTTCCCTTGGTCTGGGAGCATCTCAGCAGAGGAACTTCGGGTCCAGAGGATGCGCTCTGCTCCTGGCGCTGCTTTCTTGGTAGTATGAGGTCCCCCCTCTGTGGTCGCTTCTTTTTCCTTTTTATCTCTTGAGGAAAACTCCCTTTACCTAGGATCAGGGATTATAAAGGTGTTATAATCCCACCCTAATCCTCTTTCACATAAAATTACAATCACAAGATGGAGGACAACCACACAATACTGAGAATCATGGTCTAACCAAGTTGACACATGTTTTTGGAAGACACGATTCAACCCATGACAGTGTTAAAGTTTTCTGTAAATTTTAGAGATGAGACCCTTCTCGAATATGTCATAGCCAAAATTTTTGTCCCGGTGTGTAGGTTCCCTTTTTAAAAAACGTTTTTAATGGAGTCTTTTGATGAGCACAAGTGTTTAATTTTTAGGAGATCCTGGTTGTCTAGTTTATCTTCTGCAGTTTGGCGTTTTTAGTTATGTTTGGCAATCGATTTTTGCTGTATATTAGGTCCCCTAGCATTGTTTTCCTTCTATGATCTTTATAGTTTTAGGTTTGACATTTAGGTCTTTGATTCATTTTGAGTTAGTTTTTGTGTATGGTGTGAAGTACGGGTGTTTCATTTTTCTGCAAATGGATATTCAGTTTTGCCAACACCATTTGTTAAAGAGACTTTCTCTTACCATTTAATGGATTTCAATCCTTTGTTGAAGATCAGCTGTCCATAGGTGGATGGATTTACTTCTGGGTTCTCAATTCTGTTCCACTGGTCTATGTGTCTGTTGTACCAGTACCAGGCTGTTTGACTACTGTGGCTGTATAGTAGGTTCTGAGATCGGGGAGTGTGAGGCCCCCTACTTTGTTCTTCTTCAGTAATGCTTTGCTTATCTGTGGTCTCTTTCCTTTTCATATAGAGTTGGTGATTAGTTTTTCCATCTCATTAAAGAATGTTGTTGGAATTTGGATCAGGATTGCATTATATGTCTAGATTGCTTTGGGTAGTATTGACATTTTCACAATGTTAAGTCTTCCTATCCATGTGCATGGTATGTTTTTCCATTTATGTAAGTAGGTCTCTTTTGGTTTCTTGCAGTAGTGTCTTATAGTTTTCTTTGTATAGTCTTTTACTGCCCTAGTTAGGTTTATCCCTAAGTATTTTATCTTTTTGAGGGCTACTGTAAATGGTATTGTTCTCCTGATTTCCTTTTCAGAAGTTCTCTTGGTTAATGTAGAGGGATCCAACTGATTTTTGTGTGTTGATCTTGTGTCCTGCCACTTTACTGAATTCTTCTATTAGTTCCAGTAGCTTTCTTGGGTCTCTGGGATTTTTTGTGTATATGATCATGTCATCTGCAAATAGAGATAGTTTTAATTCTTCCTTATCAATTTATATGCCCTTTATTTCCCTTTCTTGCCTTATTGCTCTAGCTAGGACTTCTAGTACAATATTGAATAAGAATGGTGATAAAGGGAGTCCTTGTCTGGCTCCTGTTCTCAAGGGGAATGCTTTCAGTGTCTGTCTATCAAGAATAATGTTGGCTGTTGGTTTTGTATATATACCCTTAATTGTGTTGAGGAATTTCCTCCCTATTCCTATTTTACTGAGAGTTTTATCAGGAATGGTTATTGGACTTTATCAAATGCCTTTTCTGCATTGATTGAGATGATCATGTGATTCTTGTCCTTAATTATTATTTATGTGGTGGATTACCTTGATTGATTTTCTAGTGTTGAACCATCCTTGCATACCTGGTATGAAGCCCACTTGGTCGTGATGTTTTATATATATACATATATGTATATATGTATATATGTATATATGTATATATGTATATATGTATATATGTATATATGTATATATATATATATATGTATTTTATATTCTGTTGAATTCTGTTGGCTAGAATTCTGTTTAGGAGTTTTGCGTCTATATTCGTGAGGGATATTTGTCCATAGTTTTCTTTTTTAGTGGTGTCTTTGCCTGGCTTTGGTAATACACAGGCTTTTGCTTTACCTTCAAAGCACTTCTTAAATGCCCAGTTTGGCCGTGTTCTAGGTTGGAGGCAGAAGATATGCGGAGACCCTTGTCCTCTCTATACCAAGGTCTTACCCATCCTTCCAGGAAATCTATTTGGAAACTTTAATCTTCATCACTTCCCTCTCCTTATCACTCCATGGGGCAGCCATGGGTTGGGGGAAGAGAGCTTGCTTTTTTGGTCCTCGAATTCCTCATCAGTAAAATGGGTACAATAGAATCTACATTGTTTTATGAGAGAGCTAGTGGTCCAAAGGGCTCTGTAAGCTGCAAAGCAAATTATTGTTGTCGTTAGTTTCCATTGTCTTGATTCTAACTCATTGCGACCCCACGTGTGCAGAGTCGAACTGCTTCATAGGATTTTGAAGGCCGTGATCTTTTGGAAACAGGCCTTCTCATGAGATACCACTGGGCAGGTTCGAACCACCAACCTTTTAGCAAATAGTTGAGTGTTTAACTGTTTGTGCCACCCAGGGACTCCACCAGACAGCACGCTGCACACAGCAGAGAGCACACGCCACAAGCACACTACACACAGCACATAGCAGAAAGAAATGGCACACTGCACACAGCAGAATGCACACAGCACACCGCACACTGCATATAGCACCGCACCCAGTACACTGCACCCAATACACTGCACACAGTACACTGCACACTGCGTAAAGTACACTGCACACTGCGCTGCACACAGCCAAAAGCACCGCTCAAACCTCACATTGTACATAGCACAGAGCACACTGCATATGGCACGCAGCACTAACAGACCAAATAATCCACAGCCTTCACCAGCATGAGCCCAGAAAAGCTAGATGGTGCCTGGCTACTACCACCAACCGCTCTGACTCGGAGCACAGTAGAGGGTTCCAGACAGAGCAAGAGAAAAACGTAGAACAAAATTCATATTCACAACAAAAGACTAGACTTACTGGTCTGACAGAGACTGGAGGAACCCCTGAGAGTATGGCCCCTGAACACCCTACTAACTCAGGACCGAAGCCACTCCTGAATCCACCTTCCAGCCAAACATAAGACAGGCTTATAAAACAAATAATAGCACAGATAGTTCGACCACGTATATAAGACTTAATATTTCAAGGCAAAACTCTGGGGTCATATGGAGAACACTGGGGTGTGGGGGGGACCTGGGGGCAGGGAGATCCCAAGGCAGGTATTACAAGAGCATAGATGAAAGATGAGGGGCTGGAAGCTAAAGTTCCTAGAGGCATCTCTTCTTTTCATACTTAAGGGAAATGCCTTCTTTTGTGATTGGCTGGAGTGGGCCTCTGCTGCATTTTTATCAATAGTAATAAGCATTCAGTAAATGTCAGCCGTGTGCCAGGCACTATCCTGAGCACTTTACATGCGTTAGCTGATGTGTACAATAACCCCATGAGGCTAAAACTAGTATATCATCTCCCTTTTACAGATGAGGAAACTGAGCCTCAGGAAGGTGGAATAACTTGCCCAAGATGACACTCGGAGAAGAGGGAACCAGAACTACTAGCCCAGGCAGTCTGGCTGCAGACCCTGAACCTTTAGCTTCTATACCATGCTGCCTCAATACAACCAACTAGGCCACATAGACGGGGCAGAGAGCCTGGAGGCCAAGATGGCCGAGGTGGCCTCACAGAGGAACCAACATTGTGCAGGCCCACATGTTAGTGCCTTAGGAAGTTTTGGGTTTTTTTTCACAAGCCCTGCTATTGACCCCAACATCTGTTTTCATTGTCATTGTGATTTGCCAAATTAAAAGTTGGAATTTACCTGAACCTTGGAGTAGGGGAAGGACCCCAGAAATTGGGTTTTGAAGGATGTGTAAGAGTTTGCTTGCTTGTTAGAAAAATCAGGAAGGAAGGGGACTAGGCAAGTGGAGGGAACAATGACAATGCTTTACCTGAAAAATGAACCTGTAATGGTGCCTCCTCCTATGTCCCAGGTCACTGTATGTACCCACCCCTATCTTCCTCCCCAACCACCCTTATGGGTTTCCTTCCTCTGAAGAAGGTGAGGCCCTCACCTGACACATAGCTTCATGCATTCTTGACCTTGACCATCTCTTTATCACCACCATCAGCTACAAGTTTGGTGGTTTTTTAGCCACAGTGGATGGAAAAGTACATCTGTTGTGACATGGTATGAGTCAGTCTTTCATGAGCTGCACCATCAGCTCTGATGCCTGGAACTGTGCCTTGGTGTCTGACCCATGGTTAGAGGACATGGTATTGGCTTCTTGGGGAACAGAGTGAGGGCAACTGTAGACATTATTTTGAAATTATGCAGGATGGCAGTGAGGAGCCAACAGGTGAGAGAGAGATATTTTGCCAACTAGGAAAAAGAGCCCATTCCCATAACCCATTGCCATCAAGTCGATTCTGACTCATAGCGACCCTATAGGACAGGGTAGAACTGTCCCACAGAGTTTCCAAGGAGTGCCTGGTGGATTCGAACTGCCAACCTTTTGATTAGCAGCCATAGCACTTAACCACTATGCCATGAGGGTTTCCTGGAAAAAGAACAGTGTCCCCCAAAGCAGTGGTTCAAGGTTAATTTCCACCACATGCTATCTTCTAAGCCAGACCTTACCTTATAGAGTTAACCTCACTTCTGGCCTTGACACCAGGCCAGGACCACCTCCAACGTGCTCTGGACTGAAGGGACTTTAATGACGAGTTTTTGCCTAAGCAAGGATGGGGCATTTTGCCTGCCCACACCACAGACCCTTAAGACATTTTCCCCCTTTGATTATCTAGGAGCCCAGTGGCTTGGGTGCTCAGGCTGTCCTTGGCGGGATTCATTTGGAACCTACCAAAGGCACAGAGCCCAGATACCATGGGCTTCGAGTTCCCAGGGCCCCAATTTCAGCCACTCCATCAGCCGCTACAACTGGTCTTTGAATTGGTCACTGAACTCCTGGGAGCTGGAGGCTGCTGTGGCCGGTGGGGCTCCCTGGATTCTAATTCTGACTGTATCCAACCGAGTGTAACTTTGGCCCTGTTACTTCCTGGATCTCAGTTACCGCATCTGTAAAAGGGACGGCTTGGATTAGATCAGTGTTTCTCAACCTTGGCACTATTGATATTTTGGACTAGATAATTCTTTGTTGTAGGGGGCTGTCCTGAGCATTGCAGGAATTTTTTTTTTTTAATTGTGCTTAAGTGATAGTTTACAAATCAAGTCAGCCTCTCATACAAAAACTTATATACACCTTGCTATGTGCTCCTGGAAACCCTGGTGGCATAGTGGTTGAGTGCTATGGCTGCTAACCAAAGGGTTGGCAGTTCGAATCCGCCAGGTGCTCCTTGGAAACTCTATGGGGCAGTTCTACTCTGTCCTATAGGGGCACTACGAGTCGGAATCGACTCGACGGCACTGGGTTTGGTTTTTGGTTTTTTAGTACTCCTAGCTGCTCTCCCCCTAATGAGACAGCACATTCCCCCTCTCCACCCTGTATTCCCCATGTCCATTCAGCCAGCTCCTGTCCCCCTCTGCCTTCTCATCTCCCCTCCAGACAGGAGCTGCCCACATAGCCTCATGTGTGTACTTGAGCGAAGAAGCTCACTCCTCACCAGTATCATTTTCTATCTTATAGTCCAGTCCAATCCCTATCTGAAGAGTTGGCTTTGGGAATGAGTCTAGTCTTGGGCTAACAGAAGATCAGAAGGTCTGGTGACCATGACCTCTGGGGTCCTTCTAGTCTCAGTTAGACCATTAAGTCTGGTCCTTTTATGAGAATTTCCGGTCTGCATCCCACTGTTCTCCTGCTCTGTCAGGGATTCTCTGTTGTGTTCCCTGTCACAGCGTTGGTTGTAGCTGGGCACCATCTAGTTCTTCTGGTCTCCGGCTGTTGTAGTCTCTGATTTTTGTGGCCCTTTCTGTGTCTTGGGCTCATAATTACCTTGTGTCTTTTGTGTTCTTCATTCTTCTTTGCTCCATTTGGGATGAGACCAATTGATGCATCTTAGATGGCTGCTTGCATTGCAGGAAGTTTAGCAGTATCTCTAGTCTCTACCCATTAGATGCCAATAGCATCCCCTTCCCTTCCATCTTGGCATCCAGAAATGTCTCCAAACTAGTCATTGAGTCATCAAGTCAACTCCAACTCATGATGACCCCATGTGTGTCAGAGTAGAACTGTGCTCCATAGGGTTTTCAATGGCTGATTTTTCAGAAGTAGATTGCCAGGCCTTTCTTCTGAGGAGCCTTTGGGTGGATTTGAATCTCCAGCCTTTTGGTTAGCAGCCAAGCCCATTTAATCATTTGCACCGAAATGTCTCCCAGACACTGCCAATGTCCCTTGGGGCAAAAATCACCTCTGGTTGGACATGGCTAGATTAGATGATCTTTAAAGACTCCTCTGATGATTATCCTCAGGACTGGGAAGACACTTATCTCTTTTCAGCTCCTGTTTTGTAAATGTGGGCCATACATAAACTAGGAAGCAGTGGGTAGGGTATCCAAGGGCTTAGAGGGTGGGATGTGAGCTGTGAGGAAAGGGCAGGCTCTGGGCCTCTTACTAAGAGTCACGGCCATGTTATCTTTGCCTTCCAGACCTTGGGTTATGTAAGAAGGTGGGGGCAGTGGGGAGCGGGCCTGTGGTCTTGGCCCACACAGTAAGATCATTGGTCCTCCAGCATGAGGCAGCCTTCATGATTAGTCATCTGCACTTGCCCAGCGGACTTGGCTTCTGTCTGCTCTCCTCTCTCACGCTGTCAAGGGAGGAACACAGGAAGTGAATCAGCCCACCCACCAGGCAGAAGGACAGCAGACAGAGATGATGGCTTTAGACCAAAGGCACGTGACGCCCGCACTGCTCACCCTGGTTTTACTTTGTTTGTTCCTCCAAGTTAGTTGTTGATTAACTTTGTCCACGGAAGCCCCTTCTGGCCTTGGTGCTTCATGGGGGGAAGATTTCACTTCTCTGAGGGTGGGAGGGGCTTTGTTGATGCATCTTGGTCCCCAGAACGATTGGTTTGGGTTATTCATTCTTTTAAGAAACGCTTCTAGGATGCGGGCATCGGTTTTGGTTACTTCTTCTTGTCATCCTTGAAGAAGCCCTGCTCTCCGCTGCGGGCTAGATGCAGGAGAAGGAGCAGCGAAGTAGACATAGTCCCTGCCTGTAAGAGCTCTCAGTCTAGCAGGGTAGACGAGGTGCCAGCCTGTCATTCCGCATGCCACTAACGTCCCCATGTACACAGAGGAGGGCGTGAGCCATTCCAGCCTGCGTTGTAGGGAATTGGGGAGGGCTGGGGGCATGACGAATTAGGCTAGGGAGGCGGTGGTGGGGAAGGGGTATTTAAACTAGGTTTTCAGGATGAACTTGAGCTCTCTAGTCAGCAGAGAAAGGGGAGGCCAGGCAAGACAAGGGAAAGGGAGCGAGGGAAGGTATTGTGGATTGAACTGTGTCCCTCCAAAATATGGGTTGAAATCCTCACCTCTGTACCTGTACTTATTACTCTGTTTGGAAATAGCAATTTTCTTTTATGTTGATGAGCTCATACCAGCATTGGGTGGGTCCTAAACCTCATCATTTCTGAGTTATAAAGAGCGAAATAGACACAGACACGTGCGGGGGAAGACAGACGCCAAGGAACGCCACCGGATGCCAAGGCACTCCTGAGGCTACCGACAGTAAGGCCCCTGCCCTGGAGCCAATGCTCTGATTGGGCTTCTAGCCATCAAAACCATGAGAAGATAAACTCCTGTGCTTTAAAGCCACTGTGATGGTATTTTTTTTTTTATTACAGCAGCACTAGGAAACTAAGATGGAAGGGCAGAGAAGACACCTAGACTGTGGGGTGAGACAACAAGTGGCCCAGTGGTATCTGCATTTGGGGCTGTGAGGGATGTGACTAGACGTGAGGCCATGGGAGGGAAGGATAGGAGTTTGGAGGGTTAACGACCAGGCTAAGGAACTTGGGCCCGACCCTGTGGGTGCTGAGAAGCACTGAAGGAGTTTCTAATGAGGAGGTGATTGGGGCTAATTGTCATCTTAGAAGGACATAACTAGGAGCATTGGGGAGCAGACTGGAAGGGAAGGAGGCTGGAGGCAAGATGACCAAGTGGAAGGGAACTGGGGAGCGCAGAACCCTTATCGTTGGGGTGAGCAGAGGGAGCAGGTCTGAAAGATGCCGAGGAGCCAGGTAGCCACGTGATGGGTGGATGTGCTGAACAAGGGGGCAAGGAGCAGGCCAGGCAGGGGCCCAGGTTCCTGGCTTGGCAGTTGAGTGAGTGGCAGTGCCTTGGTCTGGTTGAGTTTACAGGAGGAGCAGCAGTTTGACAGAGTGACCAGGGGATATGCCAAGCCTGGCTGGCTTTAAGGGGCCTGAGGAACCACCTGGGTGGAGATGAACCAAGAGGAAGGTTTGAGGAGTTTGCAGAGGCTATACAGAGCTAGGTGCTGCAGGTACAGGAACAGAAGCTGGCCAAGGGCAAGAGCAATGAAGGACTGCCAGATGGCACAAGGGCCCAGTGGAGTTGGAGGCTTTGACTCAGTACGGTCTGACCCCTGCCCTGAGCTTTTCATATCAATCCACCCATTTCTACTGCCAAGCTCAAGGGTATGCTCAGGGCTGGACTCTGGGGCTAGAGATACAGAGATGAACATGACCCAGTGCCTTTAATTCCTTTATGCATCCCACGAAGCTTAGAAAATAGAACCTGTCCAGTACCTGTGCACAGTTGAAGATCTAATCACAGTCACAACAGGTGGCATACAGGAGAGATGGAGCATGTTGTGAAAGTGTGTCATGAGGGACACGACTTAGCCTAGAGCAGGGTTTCTCAACCTTGGCACTATTCACATTTTGGACCAGATAAATTCTGTTGTGGGCCGCTGTCCTGTGCATTGCAGAATGTTTACCAGCATCCCCAGCGACACATGTATCTCTACCCCAGTTGTGACAACCTTTTTATATCTGCAGACATTGCCAAATGTCCCCTGGGAGATAGTGGGAGACAAAGTCACCCCCAGGTGAGAACCACTGGTCTAGGGGTCAGGAAAGTCTTCCTCGAGGAAATGATGGCTAATCTGAGTTCTAGAAGATAGATAAGAATTAATCAAGGTAAATCAAGGGTGGGGAGGGGAGGAGAATATTCAAGGCACTGGTTGCAGCATGTGCCAAGGCCCTGAGGCAGGAGAGAGCATGAAGGGAGACCACTGAGGAGGTTGATGTAGCCAAGGAAGAAGGCTTCGATTAGGGGAGCCTTGGGGAAGGTGAGGAAGAGTGGATGGATTCTAGTGATATTCAAGAGAGAACACAGCTAGGACTTGAAGACTGAATGGGTTTGGGTGTGAGGCTGCAAGGAGGCCTCTCAGGGACGGAGGATGAAACTGAGTGGAAACTTGTGAGTTACATTTTGGGCATGTTGGGTTGGAGATAAAAAACCAAAAACCAAACCTGTTTCCATAGGGTTGATTCTGACTCATAGAGACCCCATGTGTAATAGAGTAGAACCAAGCTCTGTAGGGGTTTCTTGGCCGTAATCTTTACGGAAGCAGATCACCTGACCTTTCTCCTGCAGCGCTGCAGGGTGAGTTCAAACCACCAAACTTTTAGTAGCCAAGAACAAGCCATTTGTGCCAACCATGAAATCTAATCCAAGTGGGACCCGGACCTCAGAAAAGAGACCTGACTACAGATAAGCATTTGCGTCTCCATTCTTGTTCTCAGCTACATGGTGTTCCAACACACAGATGTCACCTAATTTAACTGATCTCCAGTTTTTTGTGATGGAGGCTGTTTCCAGTCTTTTGCCATCACAGTGTTCTACCGAATCACTCTGTACCTTGGCCATTTTGCAAATGTAGATGTGTGTGTGTGTGTATGTAGGAGAAAACCCCAGAAGTGAAATCAATGGATCAGAGGGTGTGTGCATTTGTATTTTGAAAAAAAAAACCAAACCCAAACCCAGTGCCGTGGAGTCAATTCCTACTCAGAGCGACCCTATAGGACAGAGTAGAGCTGCCTGCCCCCACAGAGTTTCCAAGGAGCGCCTGGTGGATTCGAACTGCTGACCCTTTGGTTAGCAGCTTTAGCACTTAACCACTACGCCACCAGAGTTTCCTGTATTTTGGAAAAGATACTGGCTAATTGCTCTTTACAGAGTTTATGAGGCTGTACACCCTTTCCAGCACTGCACAAGGATGCTTGTTTCTTCCCCACCCTCCAAGAGGGAGCGTTATCAAACTTGCTGAAACTTGCCAATTTGGTAGAAGAAAAACTGTTTCTCAGTCTAGTTTTAATTTGCATTTCTTTTGCTATGAATAGGTTGAATATGTTTTCATAGATATAAGAGCCACTTGTATTTCCTTTTCGGTGGACTGACTGTTCGTATGTCTTGTCCATTTTGTTGGCCTTTTTCTAATCAAATTGGAGGCGCCTTTATATGGGAAGCTAGCCTTTTGCCTGGAAGAAAAAAGAAGTTTCCATCCACTCAATTCCTTACTCATGGCGACCCCACATGTGTCAGAGTAGACCTGCACTTCATGGGGTTTCCAATGGCTGATTTGTCATAAGCAGATTGCCAGGCCTTTCTTCTGAGTTGCCTCGAACAGCCAACCTTTCAGTTAGCAGACAAGTGCATTAACTCTTTGTGCCAACCAGGGGTCCTGGAATATAAACGATGAGTGTTGTTTTCCCAGTTGGTCATTCATGTGCTGGCTTTGCTGATGCACAAGGAGCACTTTGTGTTGCTGCCATTTTTTTGAGAATTATGAATGTCGCTAGGGAGAGGGGTGTCTCTGGCATGGAGGTTCTTGAGGAAGCATTGGAGTGACTTCCAGAATGGGACCAGGGATTGGCGTCAGGCAGGAGGGGCACGCCTCTGCTTCTGTAACAGACAGAAGGGAGAGAAGAGGTGCTGTGTGCCAGGAGTTTGGTGGCAGAAAGTTGAGGGAGCGAAGGCAGAGAGCTGAGCTCACCCAGGGATGGGATGTTGTTCATGTGGTATCAGAAAGGTAGAAGGGTAGGGAAGCGTACTGGATTAGCAAAAGAATTCTTTCTTTGGGGAAAGGTGGAGGTATGGAACAGCTGAGAAGAAGGATACCAAGAGGGAGGGCTTTATTTCCAGATATTTTTATTGGACTTAAATTGTTCGTTTCTTGGATGTTTCTGGTGCACGTCCTCCCTAGAACTTGATTGATTATCTGGAAAAAAAAAATCGTGAGGGGAAATAGGAAATTGCATGAAGGAAGATGAAAATTTTGGCTTAAACAGAGGCCGTGGGGTGGGTGGGAGAAGGACGGGAAGGCCATGCCCTCTGTTGCCTTCCTCTCTCCTTTTCTTCTCAGTCTGGCTCAGTTTCATCTGCTCCTTCCTCCCAGAGACAGTTCTTCCTATTCCAACAGATGCCCGCTTGCTGGAATGTTGCTTCTAGGTTGTAGCACCAAGATGGGGAAGGAATGTCAAAAAGTGAGCTCTGGACTTAACCTTGTGGCCAGCTCGTGTGTGATCCTAAGCAAGTTGTCTGACTTCTCTGGGCCTCGATTTCCCACCTGACCTCCATTCTGGAAGTATCATTTTTGTCTTTTTAAAAATATGTATGTGTATATTTTTGTTGTTGTTGAGAATAGACATAGCAGAGCAGACACCAACTGAGCGTTTTCTACATGTACGATTCAGTGACACTGATTGTATTCTTCAAGGTGTACAACCATTCTCACCCGCCTTTTCTGAATTCTTACTCCACCCGTTAACTTAAACTCACTGCCCGCTAAGTTTCCTATCTCATCTTTCAGTTGCTGTTGTCGATTTGATCCCGTAGAGATAGTTCTTAAAAGAACACAATGCTTAAAGCGGGCATTCTTTACTAGTTAAACTAAATGATTGTTTTGTTTTAAGACTTCTGGGGATATTTTTGGTTTAAGGTTCAAAGTTTAAAGATTATCTCAGAGTAATAGTTTCAGGGATTCATCCAGCCTCAACGTCTGCAGAGAGTTGGGAGTCCAAGAAAATTTAAAATCCTGTTCTGTATTTTCCTCCTTTTGATCAGGATTCTTTTATAGAATCTTTGATCGAAGCATTCAGTAATGGTAGCCAGGCACCATCCAGTTCTTCTGGTCTCATGGCAAAAGCGGCAGTTGTTCATGGAAGCAATTAGCCACATATTTCATTTTCTCCTCCAAATCCTGACTCTCCCTCTTCCTCTGTTGCTCCAGAAAAATAGAGACCAATTGTCTGAACGATTTCCTCCTCTGAAAGATGAAGTCCTAGCTCACCAGCCTCAGGATTTCCTTAAGAGCTTGAAAAGTGCTGAAGAGTCTCCAGAAGTGAATTCCAGTGGCCAGCGGGCTGGCTGGACTTCAGGCTGGAGGGGAGGGAGGGAGTACAGCCTCTGGGCCTTCCCCAGGCCTGGGTGTGCTCCTGAAAACCTTCATTGTCCAGAGCCCCAGATTTGACTTTCAAAGGGGAGCACTTCTCCTGACTAATGGGCCTTCTTCCTCCAAACAAAACCATTTAAGAAAGGCATTTTCTGGGCTCCCAGTCCTTGTTTCAGTGTGCAGTTAGTGTGAGAAGGATTGAGACTAGACTCAGTCTCTGGGGGTTAAATGATCCCTGCTTCTTTGGGCTCGTCAGAGGGTTTTAGGCCCCTGGGTGGGGCTAGGTGGGGCCTTCAGCAGTGTTCATGGAGTGCCTGCTGCATGCTGGGTGCTCTATTTAACGTGACCTCAGGGACAAGGCAGGTATTGCCATCTCCATTTTTTCCTGCTGGGATGAGGAAGGCCACACAGCTTGTGCAAAGCCACTTGGGCTTCCCAGGGACAGTTCAAGTCAGGCTGGAACAGGTCTTCTGACCCCTTGCCCACTGCGCCTTTCCCTACAGACTGTTTATGATGGGACTTAACACGGTTGGCTCTCTGTCCCTCCACTCCTTTCTGCTCTGACTTACCCCCTGAGGCCCCAGCTGCCACCAGTTATTGTGCCCAGGGAGGAGGATCCAGGCCTCTATGAAAAGTGAGAGGGAAAAAAAAAAATTTCCCTAATAATTCTGCTGAATCCCCACTACGCCTCCCCTTCGCCCTGAATGTTGCAATTTTCCTGAGGCCTTGTCTTCAAGGCCCAAAGAAGTGAATCTCTAAGTGTACCATCTCCAGCCTCAAGACCCACACTGCAGAGGGGACCAATTTTCCATCTCCTTACACAGATGCCAGCCCAGCATGGCCTCCCAAGGTTAAGAAATGCAGCAACCTGTCTCCGTGATTCCACTGCTCATCTGTCAGTTTGTCATACCACAGTGGCTTGCACATTGCTATGATGCTGGAAGCTATGCCACTGGTATTTCAAATACCAGCAGGGTCAGCCATTATGGACAGGTTTCAGCAGAGTTTCTAGACTAAGAAAGACTAGAAAGAAAGGCCTGGCCGTCTACTTCTGAAAATTAGCCAGTGAAAAACCTATGGATCACAGAATATTATCTGAGACTTCGAGTTACTTACCTTGGACATGTCATCAGGAGGGACTGATCACTGGAGAAGGGCGTCATGTTTGGTAAAGTGGAGGGCCAGGGAAGGTGAGGGAAACACTCAACAAGATGGATTGACTCAATGGCTGCAACACTGAGCTCAAACATGCCAACAATCATGAAGATGGCCAGGACCAGGCAGCATTTCATCCTGTTGTATGTAAGGTCACCATGAGTCAGAAAAATTGATGCCTTTGAATTATGGTGTTAGCGGAGAATATTGAATATATAATCGACTGCCAGAAGAACGAACACATGTGTCTTGGAAGAAGTATAGTTAGAATGCTCCTTAGAGGCAAGGATGGCAAGATTTTGTCTCACATACTTTGGCCATGTTATCAGAAGGGACCAGTCGCTGGAGAAGGACATCATGCTTGGTAAAGTAGAGGGTCAGCGAAAAAGCAGAAGACCCGCAAGGAGATAGATTGACACAGTGGCTACAACAATGGGCTTAAAAATGGCAACGATTGTGAGGATGGTGCAGGACTGGACAGTGTTTTGTTCTGTTGTACATAGGCGCTGTGAGTCGGAACCTACTTGATGGCACCCAACAACAGCAGCAACATAACTCAAAGCCAACTTGACAACAACTAGTAACGACAAGAAGAAGCTCCGCGTGTGTTTTAGCTTTGACAGGACTTCCTGCTTCATGTGCTTATGATGTTGCACAGGGCACTGTGGGGACACGTGTTAGTGAGAGGTGGCTTAAGTATGGAGGTGATGTTTCCACTTTCCTTACAGAAGCCTGACTTTTCCTCCCTGGGCAAAGTGAATCGCTTTGGGGCTTTGGAGGGCAGGAAGGATGACTTGGGCTTGGGGACAGCTGGAGTCAGGAGCTCTCTTCCCCACCCCACTGTCGCCTGGGATCCATGCATAGCAGACCTGGGGTCCAGCCCCAGCGCTACTAGCCTGGAGCCCCAGGCAGTGCTGGGAGGCTCGGGAAGCCTGCCTGGGAAGGCAGGGGTTACTGTTTACACCTCCCCAAGTTCTGGCTAAGCGTTCTTGGGGGCTGATTTAGAGGGTCATTATTCCCATTCTTCGTGAGTTTTTGAATAATGCATTTTGCCTTAGCCCTAAAAAAAAACCTCTACTTAATAATGCTAGAGTAATGACCTTGTGTCACATTTCAGCCACTGGGGCTCTTAATTCGCTGCTGCACTCAAATATTGTGGAATGTGTTACTTGTGACATTGGGTTAGCAGGGAGAATTCCGTCTCAGCAGGGAGAAAGGAGAATAAATTTTGCGGTGTATCTTGCAGCCTGTGGCAGGCCACAGAAGGAATGTCCTCAGTCATAACACAGTTATAACAGCAATTGCCCTTTATTAAGCACCTACTGTGTACCAGGAGCCCTGGTGGAACAACAGTTAATACTTGGCTGCTAACCAAAAGGTCGGCGGCGGCTCAAACCCACCAGATGCTCTGCAGATGAAAAGACCTGGCAATCTGCTCCTGTAAAGACTGCAGCCTAGGAAACCCCAAGGGGCAGTTCTACACTGTCATACACAGTTGCTGAGTCGGAATCAACTCGACTTGGCACACAACAATAACTGTGTGCCAAGTACTTACACATGTGTGTGTATTAATTCTCCCATCAGGCCAAAGAGTCATTCCGGTGTTATAAAAGTGCCTATCCAGGGGGATATCGTGAAAAGTAAATGGGATGTAAAATACACAAAAGGGGCTGGAAATAGATTAAAAACCAGTTGCCATCAAGTCGATGTCAACTCATGGTGACCCCATTTTTGTCAGAGTAGAACTGCTCCATAGGGTTTTCAATGACTGATTATTCAGATGTAGATTGCCAGGCATTTCTGCCGAGGTGCCCGGATGGACCCAAACTTCCAACCTTTTGATTAGCAGCTGTGCGTGCTAACTCTTTGCCCCGCCTAGGGACTCTGGGAATGGATTGATTGCTCAATAAAAGGGGTTTCAAATCAACATCATCATCCCCATTTTACAATGAGGAAAGAGAGGCCTAGAGAGAATTCAGGACTCAAAGCCAGATGGAAATGAGTCCAAAGCCCAGATCCCATTTCAAAGATGGGAACAGTTGTATGTCAAGGAGACTAAAGGTATTCATTTAGACTCTCAGCCCAGCTTCGCTTCTTGTTGACTGCGGGGCAGTTTGCAAGTCACACCCTTTCTCACCTGGGCCCTATGTCGTTCTCTAACCCCAGTGCCCGCCAGACCTGGCTGAGGGTCTGGGCATGTGCCAGCCCCTTCCCCACCCCCAGTCCATGTGACCTTCTTCCTCAGGCCAGTTCACATCTCCTTGGCTTCTCAGCTGCCTCTCACCGTTTCCACTCACCTGTGGGGTGTATTCTTGGGGTAATAATTATGTGAAATGGCTTACCCACCAGTTTCATCCCTTAACAATTCCCCCCAGGCCCAGCGGGTGAGACTCAGTTAATGATTGCCAAGAAAAACCTTCTCATGAATGCAAATCATCCAGGGAGGGAGGTTCGGCCAGTCACCTGGAAGGTCACTCTGAGCTCACTGGTCTGAGGAAGAGACCTGGTGGGGTGGGGGAGGGAGGCAGTGGGTGTTGGCCTGCTGCCTGGACCCCCCTGCACTGAGCTCTACCCTCTGTCCTCTCTGAATTTAGCTCCCTTCTGCCGAGCTGCTTCCTGCTCTGGGCCTTTGCTCTTAAAGGTCCTCTCCCTGGAAACTCAATCCCTCCTCTTTTGTGATCCATGTCCAGTGCTGCCTCCTCCAGAAGCCTTCCTTGACTGCCCAGGCCCTTCTTGGAACTCCTTCAAGTACTTGGGCAGGTATTTTCTGAGCGCTTCCCAGCGTGGCGTGCACTGCACTCGGTTTCGAGATTCACCAGCGAGCAAGGCAGGAGCCCTGCCACCCTGGGTGGGGAATAGACATGTCCCAGAAGCCTCCTCTCTGCCTGAGGCACAGCAGGGGTGCAGAGGGGCCCGGCAATGGGCAGACAGGAGGCCAGGTCAGGCACTGGAGGCTGAGGAAGCAGGGCTTGGGCAGAGACTGGAGGGTGAGCTGGAATTTTCCAGGCAGATAAGGAGCGAGGGTAAGGGCATCCGAAGGTATAAAGGACAAAGCGCGCTGTGATGGTGAGACAATGATTCCACTGTGGGCTGCTGCGCTTGAGGCAGCTGTGAAACAACCAAATGGCACGCAAGCGGCAGGTCTGGCACTCCCTCCGACCGCTCGCCTACAGTGTTACTGTGTCTGTCTCCTCAGAAAGAGGGGGTGCCCTCTGAGGGCAGCCATGGCTTCTCACACCCTGCCCAGCACGCTCACTCAGGAGACGTGGAGTTGAGTTTAAAACTCACCTCATCACCCATCTCTCCTCCCAGGGCGCCTGCTTTCACCAGCTGTGGGTTTGAGGGCTGGCTCTTGGCTGTGAGTACCTGGTCTCCCCAGGTGAGTTCTAGGCGCAGTGCAGGTAAATAATCCCAGAAGCTCAGGGTAACGCATTACTGCTGAGTCGATTCTGACTCATGGCCATCCCATGTGTTATAGAATAGAACTGCTCCATGGGGTTTTCTGGGTTGTAATCTTAACGGAAGCAGATTGCCAGGCCTTTCTTCCACAGAGCCACTGGGTGGGTTCAAACGGCCAACCTTTGAGTTGGTAGTCAAGCACAAACTGTTTGTACCATCCAGAGACCTCAAAGCTCAGGGTAGGTGTTCCCCGGTGGGGCCATGCGTGGAAATCGCCGTGAGCTTGTGAACCAGGCACAGTCCCAGACTACACTCTAGGGATTTGGACTCAGAAAGCTTGCAAAGGGCCCCATGGCTTATTTGGATGCACGGATGGGCTTGGGGCTTACTGCTAAAGAGATTTTCCAGGCCCCTGTATCCACCCTGATTTTCAACCCTCTCCCCTGGTGGTGCAGTAGTTAAGAGTTTGGCTGCTACCCAAAAGGTCGGCAGTTTGAATCCACCAGCTGCTCCTTGGAAACCCTATGGGGCAGTTCTGCTCTGTCCTATAGCGTCGCTATGAGTTGAAATAGACTCTATGGCAACTGGTTTTGGTTTTTGTTCCCAGAGTCAGCACCC
Organism: Loxodonta africana; assembly: GCF_030014295.1. Classification (NCBI taxonomy): domain Eukaryota; kingdom Metazoa; phylum Chordata; class Mammalia; order Proboscidea; family Elephantidae; genus Loxodonta; species Loxodonta africana. Next base: position 46,528,351 of record NC_087354.1, on the reverse strand, counting down.
CAGATGCTTTTCTGGGTAGGAGCTCAGTGCCACGAAGTGGCCCGTCCCCTGGTGGGACAAGGATAGTGCCTCTGTGGGCTGAGCTAACGCCGCCTCCCAGGAGTTCCTGTCTGGGGTCTTGTTCTGCCCTCTGGAGCTCCTGGCCTCCTCCAGACCCCCAGGGTGGCTTCACCAGCACATGTGCCATCTCAGCTCGCCTCACACCAAGTCTTCCCTGGGTCTCCCCTCTTCCCTCTCCTGCCCAGCAGGCTCCCTCCCACAGGCTGCCAGCCTGATCTCAGACTTAAGTTTCTCATCAAATTAGCAACTTGTCAGGGAGGTGGAGAAGGACCATGCCCTCCCTGGGGAGTAGAGAAGGACTGTGCCTCCCCAGCAGCCTGGACGTTTCCCTGCTGAGGTGGGGAAGGCCCATCAAATGTTCTGAGTGGTCAGGGCCTACATTCACCTTCCAACCACCTGGCTGGAAGTTACCCTTTTGCAGCCTTGAGGGAGAACCTACCTGCTATGCCCACCCTAGGGGCCAGCGATCTATGTGGTGCAAAGGAAGAAATGACCAGGCTGGCATCAGGTGCTGTGGCTCTGGGTCTGCAGGATTCAGTGCAGATTGGCTCTGGGTTCTCTCACCTGGACTAGAACCTCAGTGGTCTCAATCGTGGCTGTGCTCTGCATCCCACCTGGGTCCTACCTGCCCTCATCTGACCCTCCGGGAATCTGCGTAATTGAGCCGTGATGGGCCCGAGCTCCAGGAACTGATAAAGCTCTCTTGTGATTCTAACATCTTTCCAGGGTTGAGAGCCACTAGATTAGATGCTCAGCATCCCCCCTTCCAGCTCTGACAGTTTGTGGAAATGGTGATTATGCGCTGGGCTGACAACGAGGGCCATTACACTATGCATTTCACATAACACTGAAATCAATATTTGTATTACGTAGAAAGATATTCACATAAGTCAGATATTGTATGATCCCACTTAGACACTGAAAATAGGCAAGTGTATAGAGACTACAGTTATATGTGGTTACCAGGGGTGGGCGGGAGGGAGGGGAAAAGAAGCCGCGACAGGTAGGGGACACTGAACTTCTGTTAAGGGTGAGGGAAAAATGCAGGAACGGTTGATGGCGATGGTTGAACATGGTGAACACACTTAATGGCACTATACACGTGAAGATTGTTGAAAGGGCAAATGTTTTGCTACCTGTGTATTTACGACAATAACAAAAAGGTATTCAAGATAAAAAAATTTTAAATCAGTGAAACCAAGCATTTGATGATCATGTAACATTTCTAACATCAAATAAATGTAAATTTATAAAAATATACAGTATCCTTCTGGTTTGTTATTAGCAGATAAAATAAGTAACAAGTATTCAAAACATTAAAAGCTACATAGTTCAAAACCACAAAATGAAATTAGTCTTGAAAAATTGAAGATGAAATGTTATTTGATCCCTTTTAGAGCAGAACCTTAAAATCAAAGTATGTCATGTCACATGGCACAAATTTTTTTCCTGTAAAATTTTCTGGAAAAAGCTTTTCCCGACTCTACCCGAGTTGGAGAATGGCGAGAAGATGTATTTGTGAGATACACTGACAAGGTCTTTCAACTTTTTTGTTTGTTTGTTTTAGGGACTGCAGGTTTTTATTTATAAGGCATCCTAGTTTTTGTTCCGAAAGCATTTCTGGTTTAAGTTTTTTAAGTTTATCTCGTTCAGATGGGGATTCTGATGCAAAGTTTCCTGTATCAGTTTCAAAACTGTCATGTTGATATTCTGTGTTTGGGAAGTCTGTGAATAGAGTAATAATTATTCTTGCAACAGAGCGTTGCTTTGTCTGCTGCCATATAATGTCTGAGCAGGACTCAAGACATATTTCACGTTGCAGATTTTTTCTTGACATTGTTACTGTCTTCTTTTAAAAATCATACACAAAATGGAGAGAGGAGTGTGATGAACATCCATACCTGGCTTCAATAATTATCAACTCATGGTTAATTTTGTTTTCATTCATCCCCCTCTCCAGTCCTCCCACCCCAACCGGATTACGTTGAAGCCAATCTAAGGCATCGTATCATTTCATCTGTAACTACTTCAGCGTGCATCTCTAGAAGCAACCAACCAGTTGCAGTCAAGTCAATTCCAACTCATGGTGACCCCATGTGTGTCAGAGTAGAACTGTGCTCCACAGGTTTTTCAATGGCTGATGTTTCAGAACCAGATTGCCAGGCCTTTCTTCTGAGGTACCTCTGAGTGGATTTAAACCTGCAATCTTTTGGTTAGCAGCTGAGCACGTTAACTGTTTGCACCACCCAGGGACTCCTTTCTAGAAGAAAAGAGCTCTGTAGACATAACCATGGTACTATTATCACACTTTAAGAATGGATAATTTATCTTAAAATATGCAATGTTCAAATTCCCCTAGTTATCTCATACATTTTTTTTTAACTCTGAAATGAAAATATTGGACCCGTGAAAATAACCAGTATTGGCACTAACATTCAGTCTTCATGAATAGAGCATGGCAACCCCAAGGTGGAAGATGCTAGGAACTAGGCCAGACCCTGCTTTTGAGTTCAGAGTGCTGTAGGCAGCAGAGGTCACTCAGTCGTTCAGCAAACACTCATGAAATGAAAAGTAACACCGTGCCCAGCCCTGGGCCAGTCCCCACAGGCAAAGCATGAACAAGACAGACTTGTCTCTACCTAAGGGTAGCCAGGGCCCTGGCATTTAACCGTGAAGTTTGTGAGTAGAACTATGTATGCTGCGTGCAGTGGGATTGGGAGGAGGGCGGAAGCTAATTTTGCCCGAGAAAGCGTCATGGAAAAGCCTTCGTGGTACAGTGGTTAAAGTACTCAGCTGCTAACTGAAAGGTTGGTGGTTTGAACCCACCAGCCACTTGGCGGGAGAAAGATGTGACAGCCTGCTTCTGTAAAGATTGACAGCCTTGGGAACTCTGTGGGGCAGCTCTGCTCTGTCCTATAGAGTCACCATGAGTCAGAATCAACTCGATGGCAGTGGGTTTGGTTTGGTTTTGGTTAAGCACCATGGAGCAAGGGATATTTCAATTTAGTCTTGAAGAATGGGTAGAATTTTGCCAGAAAGAGCTGTCTCACTCCTGCAGATGGCAGGAGCAAAGGCAGAGAGGTGTGGCAGTCCCTAGTGTTCAAGGACAAGACAAATGACAGGAAATGCATGGCCAGGCTGGTGAGAGGTGAGATGGGAACGGGTGGGTTATGGGGGGCTTAAGAATTATGCTAAGGAGTGGGATATTTTGGAACCTTTTAGAGAAGACCCTATAGTTTTCTTGTATGAGCATAGAGTATGGATGGTGAGTCAGGAGAGCAGAACCTTATGGGAACAGTGAGGAGTTACTTGGATTTCTAAGCCCTTCCTGGAGCCCTAGCCCCTACTAGACTAGGTGCCCTATGAGGGCAGACCTGTGTCTGCCTTGATCTCCATGAATTTCCAGGGTTGGCACATTCCCCAGCACACAGAAGGTGCTCAGTATATGTCTAATGACCGATGACCTCCAGTGCTTCCAGTGCAGGGCACTCCTGCCCCCCTGCACCTTCACCCATGGTGATGCTGAGGGAGCCCCCTCCAGCCTTAAGCCTGTTGCTGTTAAGTCAATTCCGACTCATGGCGACCCCAAGCATTACAGAATAAAACTGCTGTGTATAGTTTTCTTGGCTGTACTCTCTAAGGAAGCAGATTGCCAGGTCTTTATTCTGCTGCACTGCTGGGTAAGTTCAAACCACCAACCTTTAGGTGAACAGTTGAGTGCAAACTGTTTGCACCACTCAGAGACCTCCTTCGACCTTAGGCTCATGGGAATGTGGTGGCTTTTCCAAATGCATGAGCTGTCAGAATCTAGGACCTGGGTCCAGTTACCCTGAACGGGGTACCACAAGGCCAGTGTTGCCCTGGACCAGCAGGTGGGGCAAGGGCACAGCGAGAAAGTCTTAGAGTGAGCTTCTCAGCGGAGTATATGAGGAAACCCCAGTACCATGTGGGCAAGTTTAAACCCTGGGTTGGCTGACATAGCTAATGTCGCCAAGATAGGCCAAGAGTTGGAGGACTCCATTAATCACCTTTAAAAAAAATTACTGTTTTGTAAAAAATTTATTTTGTTGTCATTGAGATATACACAGCAAAGCGTAACACCAGTTCGACCGTTTCTATGTATACAATTCAGTAACATTGATTACATTCTTCAAGTAGTGTAGCCATTCTCAGCTTCCTTTTCTGAACTGTTCCTCCCCCATTAACACAAACTCACTGCCCCCTAAGTTTCCTATCTAATCCGTCAAGTTGCTGTTGCTAATTTGATCCCATATAGTTCTTAAAAGAGCATAATGCTCAAGACAGACATTAAAAAAAAACATTTAAGTCTGTTTATTCAGATTTTTTTTTTAAATTGTGATTTAGGTGAAAGTTTACAGAGCAAATTAGTTTCTCATTAAACAGTTAATACATAAATTGTTTTCAGGCATTGGTTGCTAACCCTGCGATGTGTCAGCACTCTTCCCTTCTCCACCCCAGTTTCCCTGTTTCCATTCGTCCAGTTTTCCTCTCCTTTCCTGCCTTCTCGCCTTAGCTTTGGGCCTGGTGTGCCCATTAGTCTCATACACATGATTGGACTATGAGGCACGTCCCTCATGTGTGTTATTGTTGGTGCTATAGACCTGCCTAATCTTTGGCTGAAGGCTGAACCTCAGGAGTGACTGAGATAAAAGGGTGTCCGGAGGCTATCAAAGCAGACATTTTTTACCAAACCAAAAAACCCGTTGCCGTTGAATCGATTCCAGCTCATTTTTTATCAGTTTAGCTAAATTTATTGTTGGTTTTAAGAAGACTTCAGGGAATAATTTTGGTTTAAGGTTTAAAGACTATCTCAGGGCAGTGGTTTCAGGGGTTCATCCAGCCCCTCATGGCTCCAGAAAGTCACGTCCATGAGAATTTGAAATTTTGTTTTGCATTTTACCCCTTTCGATTAGGATTCTTCCACGGAATCGTTGATCAAAATGTTCAGTGGTGGTAGCTGGGCACCATCTAGTTCCTGGTCTCATGGCAAAGAAGGCAGTTGTTCACGGAGGCAGTTAGCTACACGTTCCATTTCCTCCTCCTATTCCTCACTCTCCTCTTTCCTCTGTTGCTCCAGGTGAATGGAGACCAATTGTTGTGCCTTGAATGGCCTCTTGCAAGCTTTAAGACCCCAGGTACTACTGAAGGAACTAGGAGGTAGAATAGAAGCACTAAACACGTTATTAGGCCAGTTAACTGGGATGTCCCATGAAACCATGACCCTAAACCTCCAAAGGAACCAAATCCCATGAGGTATTTGGTTGTACATAAGCAGTCTCTGCACCTACGTTTTTTTTGTCATTGTTGTAAATATATCTTTCACACATCTTTTGCCAATTCAGCTTTTGACAGATGTACAACTTATTGACATCATTACAATAATTAGCCCCGAAACCCTACCCTTAATCAATGCAGTTCTTCTGTCACCGTTAACTCCCCCGTCCCCCTCCCTCCCTCCCTGATGACCACTAATCCACTTTGTTCTCCGTACATCTGCCTTTTCTTGTCTTTTTATGTAAGTGAGGTCGTACAATATTTGCCCTTTGGTGTTTGACTTATTTTACTCAGCATAATGCCTTCAAGTTCTATCCAGACTGTAGCATGCATCAAGACTTCATTTCTAGTATTCCATTGTATGTATGTAGCGCATGTTGTTTAGCCACTCATTTGCTGATGGGCATTTAGGTTGCCTCCAACCTTGGCTGTTGTGAATAGTGCTGCCATGAACTCTGGTGTACATGCCTCTGTCTGTTCCCACAGGTCTGTAACATATGTACCGTAACTTACTCAGCCAGCTCTCTGGTGCCAGGAATTAGGATTGTTTCCAATTTTTCTCTACAACGTGCTGTAAAGAATATCATTTTATATTCAGCTGTTTTCAGGTATGCAGTAATCACCTAGCAGTAAATATCCAGAAGCAGAAGAGCTGGGACAAAGAAAAGGCTCAGTCCACATATTGAGTCCTAAAGCCAAGCTGGCAGGTCGCCATGGCAACCTCATGCCCTCGTGAACATGGAATGCCCTTCGCCACAACTCTAGCCAGGAGGTGGGTCAGAGCTGAAGGGGGATCAGTCTGTTTTCAAGCAAATGATAAACCAAGGGCAGAGGGAGCATCCATGCGGGATTGAGATGGTTTAGGGTGCACAGTGATAAAACCCCAAAAATGAGGGAGCCAGGATTTGATGTTAGCTTGTCCCCACACCTCAGAATTCTCCACATCTCCACATCTCTCCCTCCCTCCCCCTCCTCTCACCCTGGAAGTCACCAGTGAGCCTTCACCAGCTCTCCCCCATCACCATGTCTGCGTCCCCCAGTCCTGCTCCCCTGCTTTCCTCTGCATCATGTCCAGCACCTTAGGTGTGGCACACACTGATTCTTCACCTAGCCTTTGTTCTCCAGGCTCTGCCCTGGCACCTGCCACTCCACTGAACTACCCACAGTTCCCTGTGCTGTACACTCTCTCCCTGCCCCTATCCGTTTGCTCCTGCTGTACCCTCTGCTAGATCGCACTCTCTCCCTTGGGGGCTGCTGCACTCCTATTTGTTGTGTTGTTGGTGGGTGCCGTCGAGTTGATTTCAACTCATAGTGACCCGATGTGACAGAGTAGAACTGCCCCATAGGGTTTTCTAGGCCGTAATCTTTATAAGAGAATATCTCCAGGTCTTTCTCCCACAGAGTCACTTGGTGGGTTGGAACTGCCAAACTTTTGGTTGGCAGCTGAGTGTTTGGGTAAACAACTGGCAACCACGGCCCAGCCAAGCTGACACATGAAATTAGCCATCATACTCTTCAAGACTTAGCTGGAGCTTCATTTCTTCAGGATGTTTTTCCTGACCGTCTAGTAGGTTACCCCTACTCTGTGTTCCCATGGAAGCATCTGGCTCTACCCACTGTTTACCATCAGAGGTGCTGTGTGAGAACTGTTAGTGTTGGTCACCTACACTGGGATGTGAACTTCTGAGGGGTGGAGCCGTCTTTTCCACATCTCCATCGCCATCCTACCATATCCTTGAACACACAGCAGGTATTCAACAAACGTTTGCTGAATAAATAATAAGTGATCAAGCATATTCCTGTCCACTCTCTATTTCTGCTCCCAGCTCCAGGGCAGGGGAGAACAGGGGACTGCATTAACCCAACCCAATTGGATGAGCACCAGCCCTAGCTCCCTGCCTCTCTCCTGGCTGGTTCCTAAGCATCACCCTGCAACATCATCTTCCAACTTCCACCCTCCTTAAGCCTGTCCATCCCCTCCTCACACCTCAACTCCCACTCTTTCCCTGTCAAGGAAACTGAGGTACTGGGTGAATCGTTCATTTACCCTCCCCCCAACACACACACTTTGTTTTGCCCGTAAATCCAATAAACATGGCTTTTCCTCATCCCTGGGGATCCTCTGTCTGTGCTCCCCTCCTTCAGCGGGTCTCAGGTGCTCCCTGGCTTTGAAAGTCACCTCTCTGTGCTCCCAAATATATGTGTAGTTTCAACTCTCCTTCAAGACGTGGCTGCTTTTTTCACCCCCCATGTTTGGTTTTTTAAAATAATTTACTCAGGTGAAATTTATATAACATAAAATCCCACTTTAAAGTGTACAATTCACAATGTTGTACCACCACCATCTCTATCTAGTTCTAGAACATTTTCAGCACTCCAAAGGAAACCCCCTGACCTATTATTCAGCAGTTTCCCCTGTCTTAGTCATCTAGTGCTGCTGTAACAGAAATACTACAAATGGGTGGCTGTAACAAACAGAAATTAATTTTCTCACAGTTTAGGAGGCTAGAAGTCCAAATTCAGGGTGTCGGCTCTGGGGGAAGGCTTCCTGAATCTCTGTCGGCTCTATGGGAGAGTCCTGGTCTCATTTCCTTCTGTTTCTTCGTTCCTTGGAGATCTCATGTGGTGTGACATCTCTCTTCCCCCAACTGTGCTTCCTTATTGCTTGCTTAATCTTCTTTCTTATATCTACGAAGAGATTGACTTAAAACACATCCTACACTAAGACTGTCTCATTAACATAACAAAGAAAACCCATTCCCAAGTGGTCCAGCCCACAAATCGATAGTGGGGATGGTACAGGACTGTGTAGCATTTCATTCTGTTTCATTTTATGGCATGAGGTCACCATGAGTCAGGGTCTAACTCAATGGCAGCTAACAAAAACAAGCAGCATCCTGAGGCACTCAGATATTTAACTCAGAAGCCTAAGTCTCACCCAATGCCTAGGATGTGTCCTTGAGTATTTCTGGCATCCACTCACTAAGTATTGAATAAATGCCTGCACATAGGTTGGATCTGAGGCTTCCAGGGAAAATGCTTTGGGTGTAGCTTACAACAGGAGCTTGGGAGAGAACAGGTGGCAAAGGATGGAGGTCTGGGTGGAACTCAGGATGGCAGCAGCTGTGGGGAGAGGAGAGAGTTTGAAAGAGAGAAGAGTTGAGGGCAAACACAGTTTGTGGGGGAGAGGATGCTTGGGTCCTCAGCAGGAATGAGATGGGGTCTCCAGGGCTAAAGGAGGGAGCAATGCTTCCATAGAACACCCATGCTGAGGTCTAAAGCTCAGCTGGTCCAGGGCCCTTTTTTTTAACCAGTGGAAACACTGAAGCCCAGAGAGGGGAAGTGAGTTTACTCGACACCCCAGAGAAGCACCATGGCAGAACAGGACAGGGAAGTGCATTTACTCAATGCCCCAGAGAAGCAGCATGGCAGAACAGGACTTGAAACCCAGGTGTCTTGAGTCCAGTGCTCTGTCTGTCCCTGCAGCCTTCTCAGATGAAGTCATCCCTGCCCTTTCACTCCCACCTGCGTGGTAGGTACGCCTGATCAGTAGGCATCTCTGTGAGGTTCTCAGTGTGGGGCCTGAGCCCTGCTCCCCAAGCAGAGCAGAAAGAAGGCCCAGGGTGCACCTGGCAAACCCTGCGTGCAGACCTGGGTGGCCTATGGGGCAGGAGAGGGAAGGGGACAGTGAAAGGAGATGTGAGGTGGGGCCACATCTCCATCTTTCTCCTCCCCTGCCTGCCCATAGCAGCACCCTCCTTCGGGAAAGTGGCTGAATGAGCAAGCATAAGAAAATATTTGAGAAGGAAAATCAACCCAGACTGCCTCCTGCTTAGGCGGCTGCTCCCATGGCAACCCTGGTCCCCTCCCACCAGCACTGTATGCACACACTTCCTTAACAACTTTAGCCAGAAGAGAAGACATACCTTCCATTCTGCCAAAGGAGCCTGGGGTAGACAGAACAATGGCCCCTAGAGATATCCATGTCCTACTCCCCAGAACCTGTGAATATGTTACCAGAATTGAATAAGGCTCTTGCCTCTCACTGGTCAAGAATGAGCAGGTAAGGCACGAAGAGTTTTCCACACGAGCAAAACTTTATTGAAGAAGTTTGCAAGCGGAGATGAGGAGGGCCTAAGCTATGCTTACCCCCGTCTCACAGAACAAAAGACTTGCCTGGTTTTTAAAAATTTTGGGGTGGGAAAAGATTCATGTTTATTCATAGGCATAGGCGGGGATATGCTAACTACAGTGCACACGTAGCTGTTTTCTAAGATGGCTCCTGCCCCAAAGGCCACTAGGATTCATAGCAGGACTTATTATGGGGTGTTGCGCCTGCACAGTCTCTCACTCCCTGAGTTCAATTCCCCAACTGCAGCTGCAGCCCCTCACTGCCACTGGTGGAAACTCACACAGCGGTCACAGGTGGATGTTCTGCACGTGTCCCTGGGGCTGGTTTTACCCAGCTGCTTCTGAAAGACAACTTTAAAGAAATTTGTGGGCTGTTTTCTGATACCCTGCACCACTGTTTTGGGAAATGGCTTTGTTTCTGCCCCCTGGCCCATTTCCTGTTACTTTGTTTGCAAATTTGGGGGCCCCTGTGTTCCCTGTCTTAAATATGTTGGCTGACATAGCAAAGAAGAATTAAGGTTACAGATGGAATTAAGGTTGGTAATCAGCAGATTTTAAAATTGATTATCCTTGATTCCCTGGGTAGGCCGAGTGTAATCACAAGGGTCCTTTAGAGTGAAAGTAGGTAGGCAGAAAAAGTCAGAGTGATGTCTTGTGAAAAAGACTGGGCTGGCCACCGCTGGCTTTGAAGATAGAGGAAGGAGCCGTCAGCCAAGGAACACAGGCAGCCTCTAGAAGATGGCAAAGACAAGGAAGCAGATTCTCCCCTGGAGGAACCAGCCCTGCTGACACCTTAACTTACCTCAGTGAGAGCCGTGCCAGACTTCTGACCTATAGAACTATAAGATAATAAATTGATATTTTTTAAGCTGCTAAATTTGTGGTGGTTTGCTACAGCAGTGATGTTGTTATGTTGTTGTTGTTAAGTGCCATTGAGTTGGTTCTGACTCATAAGGACCCTGTGTACTACAGAACAAAAGTGCCCAGTCCTGCACCATCCTCACAACTATTGTTATCTTTGAGCCCATTGTTGCAGCCACTGTGCAAATCCACCTTGTTGAGGGTCTTCCACTTTTTTGCTGACCCTCTACCACGCATGACGTCCTTCTCCAGGGAATGATCCTTCCTAATTAAATGTCCAAATTATGTGAGACTAAGTCTCGCCATAATAGGACACTAATATAGAGTCCAAAGAGGTAACTTGCTATTGTGACATGCCATGCACGACCACGCCTGTGTGCCTCTACTCATGCTGTTCCTTCTACCAGCTGTGTCCTCTCCCCTTCCCAAAATGACAGATTCTTTCTGATTACTTAAGTTCCTTTCAAATGTCATCTCCTTACCCTACCTAACCTTCCCCTGCTTCATACCCCTCCCCCAAACATGAAGTTTCCCCTCCAAGATGCTTTCATACAACTTTGTTTTCATCATTCTTGTAGCATTTGACCACCTTGGCCACTGGTTTGTGTGTCTCTCTGGTTGAGTGGGGGGTTCTCTCAAAGCTCAAGTTGTGATTTATGGCCCTTCATTCCTAGCTCTCAATAGAGTGCCTGGCACACAGTGTACCCGCTACATGGACAGGTGGATGGATGGGCGGATGGATGGGCAGATGGATGGGCGGATGGATGGATGGATGGATGGATGGATGGATGGATGGATGGATGGATGGATGGATGGATGGATGGATGGATGGATGGGTGGGTGGGTGGGTGGGTGGCTGGCTGGCTGGATGGCTGGCTGGCTGGCTGGCTGGATGGATGGATGGATGGATGGATGAGTGGGTGGTGGATGGGTGGGTCGGTGGTAGATGAATGGATGGATAGATGAATGGATACACAGATGGATGAATGAATGGATGCATAGATGTATGAATGGATGGATGGACTAATGAATAAATGAATGGCCTCTGAGTAGAACAGTCAAGAAGTTTTTATAGCGCCTCTTCTATTATATGAAAATGGATCCATGCTCTGTCTTCAAGGAGGCTAAATTGTGAAAACCGAAACCACCATACCTAAAAGAATCAAAGAACAATGATGGACAATATGTAATCAAGCTAATAATAATAATTAGCATTTACTGTGTTGCTGAAGGCCAGGCTTTGTGCAAGACCCTTATGTACATTGCTGCATTTAATCCTCATGCAGCTTATGAGTTAGGTACTCTCAGTAAGTCCATTTTACAGCTATGGAGACCAAGAATGAGAAAGTCAAGGGCACCAGCTAGTGAATAGAGAAGACAGGGCAGACACTCAGATCTCTCTGACCCCCAAGCTCTTATGTCAACCATGTGCTAACTCTCCAGGAGTTCAGGGAAAGGAGAGAAGGTGGGGACTGGAGTAACTGGGGAAGGCTTCCCTCCTGGAGGAGGTGGACTGTGGGCTGGGCCTGAAAAGCTGTAGAGAAGTAGACAGAGGCTTGGAGGATAGTCGAGGCTTGGGGATAGGCATGAAGCCTGGCCAGAGTGAGAGACCCCCCCAGGAGTTGCAGGGGATGGGGTTGGGCTTGGCCATTACCCCAGCCTGTGCTCACCCCTGGCTCAGTAGTTTGCTGATGGTCTCCTGCCAGGTGCCTTCCTCCCCATCCCTGCCCTGCTCCCAGCCGAAGGGAGAGCTGGTCCATGGGTGAGAACCAAGCCCCATTGCCCTTGTGGGTTGGGCTCAGTTCCCGTGCATGTGGATGTTTCCTGTGTCCGAGGGCAAGGCCGGTTCAGCCTGTAGAGCTGGCTTCACTCTGGAGCACACCGGTTGGGGGCATGCCTCTCCCAGCCAGTGGGACCAGTTCCAAGGTGCAGGGGCAAGAGCAGGTTTCTGGAAGAAACATCCCCTTCATTCACCGATAGACATGACTTAGACCCAGAAGGTCCTACTGTTTCCTGCCAGCTTGGAGCTTCCCCAGCAATTCCTGGCCTGGCGTGAAGATTTCATCTGGGCTCCAAGTTACCCTGGGGATGTAGCTTTACTTCTGTTCACCAGGCACTGCACTGGGCTGTGGGTTCTGAGCCTTTCTTGGGTCACAGACTCTGCTGAAAATTTGATGAAAGCTATTGCCCTGCCCACAGTGGCATATAATACACACACGTGTACACACACGGCTGCATGGACACACATGTCCACATCTATGCACACATGTGTAGGCTCACACACAATTTTATATTTTATGGACTCCCTCAGCCCCATCCATAGATTTGCATGGGCCTGAGATGGAAAACCCCCACCTAAGGAGTTGTTGCAGCTGACTGCCCATTCTCCTGAATGCGTTATTATTTGTGGTAATATTAGCTGCACTAGTATAGTAGCAATAGCAGTAATAGTACCTACTGTTGTTGTTGTTTTGTGCCATTAAGTTGATTTTTTACTCATAGCCACCCCATGTGACAGAGTAGAACTGCCCCATAGGGTTTTTTAGGCTGTAATCTTTATGGGAGCAGATCTCCTGGTCTTTTTCCTGCACAGCTGCTAGGTGGGTTAGCAGCTGGGTGCTTAACCATTGAGCCACTGGGGCTCTTCATAGTACCTACTACAGGTATTTATTTATCTGTTTGTAGCGGCCCTGGTGGCACAGTGGTTAAGAGCTCAGGCTGCCCAGAGGCACGCTTTGGCAGAATTTCTTTTTTTTTTTTTTTTTTTTCTCTTCTTGGCTTTTGTTGAGGATTGGTCTGTGGCCTAAGATGTGGCCTATTCTGGAGAACGTCCCATGTGCGTTGGAAAAGAATGTGTCCTTTGCAGCTGTTGGGTGGAGTTTTCTATATATGTCTGTGAGGTCAAGTTGGCTGATCGTGCCTTTTAACTTTTCTGTATCTGTGTGGAGTTTCTTTTTAGACGTTCTGTCCTTTACCGAGAGTGGTGTGTTGAAGTCTTCAACTGTTACTGTGGAGCCACGTGTTTCTCTTTTCAGTGCTGTTAGAGTTTATGTATTTTTTTTTTTATGTAATAAATATCTATGCCCTGTCACTGGGTGCATAGATGTTTATTATGGTTAAGCCTTTGTGGTGGATTGTCCCTTTAATCATTATATGGAGCCCTTCTTTGTCTTTTATGGTGGCTTTTGTTTTAAAGTCTGAGATTAGTATTGCCACTTCTGCTTTTTTTTGGTAGTTATTTGCTTGATATATTTTTTTCCATGCTTTGATTTTTAATAAATTTACGTCTTTGTTTCTAAGGTGAGTCTCTTGTAGACACCATATTGATGGATCTTGTTTTTTTATCCATTCTGTCACTCTCTGTCTCTTTATGGGTGCATGTAGGCCATTTACATTCAGTGCAGTTACTGATAGGTGTGAGTTTATAGCTGTCATTTTGTAGTGCTCTTTTTTTTTTTGTGTGTGTGGTGCTGACATTTTCTTTGTTCCTCTTACTCTCCTGTGCTGAGTTCCTTTTGCTTGTGGATTTCTTTTTCATTTCTTTTGTTTTTATTGAGACTTTATGTTTTTCTTGTTTACTTTGATGAGCAGGTTCATTAACTTTTTTGTGGTTACCTTGAAATTTACCCTTATTTCCTAGCTTTGAACCAGTCTATTATTACTTGGTATCACCTTGCCTTCCTCCCCATTAGAAAGTTCTATACCTACACCATTTATTCCTTCTTTTATTGTTGTGATGTTCTTGTCATTTACAGACTAACCTCTCTGGTTCCCTGTTGGAATTTTTTTGGTTTTGGATAGTCCTTGAGAGTTCATTTCCTACGTTGGTATCTGGCTGGTACAATCTTGCATACTAGATTCAGACTGTGGTCTGATGTTTGTTCTCAGACCAAAGGATTTCTTTTAATAATTCTTGTAAGTTTGGTTTGGCTTTTACATATTCCCTTAATTTCTGTTTATCTGGAAATGTCCTAATTTCACCATCATATTTGAATGAGAGTTTTGCAGGATATATTATTGTTGGTTGGCAATTTTTTTCTTTCAAGGTTTTATATATGTCATCCCATTGTCTTCTTGCCTGCATGGTTTCTGCTGAATAATCAGAGCTTAGTCTTATTTTTCCTCCTCTGTATGTGACTTTTTGTTTTTCTCGAGCTGCTTTCAGGATTTTTTCTTTGTCTTTGGTTTTAGCGAGTACGATTATGATATGCCTTGGTGATTTTCTTTTAGGGTCTATCGTATATGGAGTTCTTTGGGTTTCTTGGATGATCAGCTTTTCATCTTTCATGATATTAGGGAAGTTTTCTGTCAGCAATTCGTCAATGATCCTGTCTGTGTTTTCAGTTTTCTCCCCCCGTTCTGGAACTCCAATCACTAGCAAATTTTTGCTTTTGATTGTATGCCACATAATTCTCAGGGTTTCTTCATTTTTCTACTTTTTTTTTCTGGTTTTTCCTCAAACAGTTGTATCCAAGTATTTTTCTTCAATTTCACTGATCCTGTCTTCCATCATTTCAAACCTGCTCCTCAGCCCTTCAATGACACTGTCCATTTCTGAAATCTTGTTGTTTATCTTTTGGATTTCATATTGTTGTTTTTGTATGATTTCTAGTTGTGAATTTATTTTGGCATTTTGTTTCTGTATTATTTTCCTGAATTCTTCCATTTTTTTTTTTTGGCCTGTATTTTCCATGAATTTGTCTATTTTTCTTCATTTTTGTCTGCTTTTTGCTTCAACTCTTGGATAGCTCTGAATATTAGAGATTTGAATTCCCTGTTAGGTAGTTCTAGTGCCTTTTCTTCTACTAGAAAGTCATTTGGTATTTTATTTTGGACACCTACTGGAACCACCCTGTCCTGTTTTTTAATATGTTTTGATATTGTCTGCTGTCTTTGGGACATTCAGTAGTTATTTTCTTCATTTATTGATTTTAGATCTGTTTGTTTCATCCTGTTTTTTTGTTTTATTTGGTTATGTCTGAGCAGGTGGGCTGTGCATTCTTTGTTGTTTGCTTGTCTGTGGTCGCAATACTTTTCACCCCAATGGGCAGGTCCAGCTGAAGGGGAGGAACTGGGTTGGGTCATTTGTGGCACGTACTAGGGCTGACGGGGGAGCTGGGAATCAGTGCTGGGCAGGTTCCGGTAGGCTGTGCCTGTGCTGCTCAGGGGTGTGATGTTCAGCACATGGTGCAGATAGGCAGGAAAGAGGGGGGAGGTTGTGATTTGTGGAGCTAATAGGGGTATGGGAAAGAGGAGAGAGAGACAGGAGCCAAAAACAAACATACCAAAAGGGTGTAAGGGAGCTTGGTGTTGGAGTAGAGAGATGAGAAACTGAGAGATGTAGAAAAACAAAAACAAAAAGAGAAAAAGAAAGAAAAAATAACCAGATAAAAATTTGGAAAAAAAGAAAAGCTCCCAGGGGTCCCACGGATGTGGTTGTGAA
The DNA here is from genome assembly GCF_030014295.1 of Loxodonta africana. NCBI lineage: Eukaryota > Metazoa > Chordata > Mammalia > Proboscidea > Elephantidae > Loxodonta > Loxodonta africana. The sequence continues at coordinate 46,512,561 of NC_087354.1, read as the reverse complement.
GACCAGGGAAGTAGCTCCCAGGCTGTGCAGGATAGCCTGTCTAGAGGGGGTATAGATGTCACACAGCGCCAGGTATTCAGGAGACAGGAAAAGAAGGTAAGTATAAAGAGACAAGAACTGAGAAATGAAGAAAGACAGAAAGGAAAAAAGAGAGAGAGAGAAAGAAAAAAAGAAATGCCCTCAGGGGCTGCACAGACTGGGAAGTGGCTCCAAAGCCATGCAGTGCAATTGGTGGAATTTCTAGTTGGCTCAAGCCAATGAATAATGGGGCACCTGTGCAACACTTTTTACCAGCTCACCTGTCTCTGTTGTTGATGTTGTGTTCTGTTGAGTTGCTTCTGACTCATAGCAATCCTATAGGACAGAGTAGAGTTACCCCATAGGGTTTCCTAGGCTGAAATCTTTAGGGAAGCAGGTTGCCAGGTCTTCCTCCCATGGAGTGGCTGATGGGTTTGAACTGCTGACCTTTCAGTTAGCAGCCAAGCCCTTAACCATTGAGCTATCAGGGCACCTTCGCCTATCTTTGGTTGCAGTCATTTCACCAATGCAATGTCATTCAATGTACTTAGTTACAAACTCTCTGATGTTGATCAAAAACCACCCCAACTGAAGCAAAGTTGTGCCCTCTGGAGTGTGAGCTTATGGTTAGCTTTTCAAATGCTAACTGGCCACCCCTGGGAGGTAGAGGTTAAAACTAACATTTTTATATCATACTATGGAAGTCTTTGAAAGCAAATTGCAGACCGTGTCATAATAGCAAATGAATGCTTGTGACTTGGGATGAGTTTTCCAGCCCGCAGCATTAAACACAGCTTCAAAAAGTATAGATTTCCACCAACTTTGATGGAAGTGAGAGTCTTTTCCACTTAAACTGTGTTAGGGGACTCCAAAAAGTGACGGTAGCTGTGAAGATACTGTCATCGAAGATGCATATGAAAATCTAGAATATGCTTATTTCTATGAGACAGGAACAGAAAAATAATATTTTAAAATTAATATAGGGGCTATAGTAAGGGACTCTAAATATGTGTGTAAAACTAAATTAAGAAATTAATGTTATAAAGAAACTATTAGCTCATTTGCATCCTAGAATTTAGTGGGAAAGTTGCCCATCAGCTTATATTCAGTCACATTACAGGTGAACACATGTGGTAAGGTTTTCTGACTGTGTCCTTCAAGGCCTGGGACGCACAGCATGCAGACTAAGTTTAAGCCGCTAACTGAAAGGCTTGTGGTTCAAACCCACCCAGCAGCTCCGCTGGAGAAAGACCTGGTGGATCTGCTCCTTGACGGCAACTAAAACAATAACAGGCTGAAGTTTACTTGTGGGGGAGTCCTGGCCAGAGAGGGGTGAGGTAGCCAAGTACAAATTTCACCTCTTATTAATTTTGTTTGCTTTTGCCTCTAAGAGGCCTGGACCGAAAGCTCCTGATGGTGGTTTTGTTGTTACCATTCGCCTTTATTTTTGTTTAAGGCTATTTCAGGAGAACTCAGCAGGGCCTCAAGAGTGTATTCCAGCCCATTTACCTTTTTCAGCTGTTAAAAGAAATATTTTTAAATGAAATCTTATCTAGAGCACTAATATACTACTGAAATAAGAGCAAAGCTTCACTTGGTATTTAGATTTAAGAACTCCCGGAAGCCCTTTTGTTTTATTCAAGCTTATTTTTAGACCTCTGCAGAGACAACAAACCAATCCGCTGTTTGAAATCACACTGGAGTTTTTATAGTATTGGTGAAATTAAGAACTTGGCTTGTGATGAGAAGAAGCTAAAAAGACCAGCGAGTTCATTTTATGTTCAGTTATCTCTGAAATGATTAACAACAGGCATGCGTAGGCATCGTCAGCCAGGCTTTATGGCTTTTCGTGATCATCCGTGGATGCCTCACCATTCTTGGCAAACATAAAGGTTTACATTATAAATGCAAAATAGCAAAGGATAGCGGGAGAGCCCTTTTGTTTTGAATGATAGGAAAATATGCCACAAGAAATCTTCCACTTTTGAAACAGCAGAGTCAAGTTTGATCTTACCTGAGAGTTGCCTTACCTGATTAGTTAGCAAAGAAGTTTATTCTTTAGCATCTGGGTTATGCACACTGTCGTGAACATTTTGTATCTTCTGCCTTTTCTCAGCAGGAAAGAAAAATTAAGTCCAAGTGTTTTGTGCTGGGATTTAATGGCCTTTAATCAAAGTCAACTCTTTTCTTAAAAAGAAGCTTGTTGTCGTTTAGCTGCTGTTGAGCTGGCCCCGAATCATGGTGGCTCCACGCACAATGGAACAAAACACAGCCCGGTCCTGTGCCATCCCTATGGTTAGTTGTAGATCAAACCATTGTGATCTCTAGGGCCTCTACTGGCTGATTTTAGCCTGGAAACTCTGCTGAAACCTGTTCAGAATCGTAGCAACATGTAAACCTCCCCTGGCAGACAGGTGGTGGCTGTGCTTGAAGTACCAAAAAAAGCAAACTGGTTGCCATTGAGCCAATTCCAATTCATAGCAACCCTATAAGACAGAGTAGAACTGCCCCATAGGGCTTCCGAGGAGCAGCTCTTGGGTTCGAACTGCTGGCCTTTTGGTTAGCAGCCAAGCTCTTAACTGCTACACTGCCAGGGCTTGAAGTACATTGGACAGAAATCCAACCCGGGTCTGCCACATGGAAGATGGGAATTCTACCGCTGAACCAACAATACCTCAAAAAGGAAATGTACCCCTCTTATATTTCCTTTCTCAAAGAGAACTCATTGCCATCAAGTCAATTCCAACTCATAGCAACCCTATAGGACAGAGTAGAACTGCCCCATACAGTTCCAAGGAGCGGCTGGTGGATAAGAACTGCTGACCTTTTGGTTAACAGCTGTAGCTCCTCTTAACCACATTGCCACCAGAGGACTTGCACAACTATGTTTCCACTATAATTCAGAAAAAAGTGGACATCTTCTGGTTGAAATAGGGATAGAAGTGACCTCCCTGTTTCTCCTAGCCACCAGCACCACCCCCATCTCCAAAAATGGTCTTTGGGGCATAGCCTCGGGTACTATGTAGTACAGTGTGAAGTCTCAATCTCCTGCGTCGTTTGCCAAGTCTATATGCAACCCACAGTCCTCAACTCACATGCCAGCCACTCCATGAAGCATCACCACCCCCTCTTCCCTCCACGGACCTTCAGGAAGACCAGAAATCAAACCCCAGCTCTACCCCTACTAGCTGTATGGTCTTGAGCAAGTCGTCTAAGTTTTCAGCCCCTCAGTTTTTCTGTCTGTAAAATATAGAATTCTTTTTCCTAGCTGAAAAGCAAGAATAATATCAAGTGTTGGCTAAATCATTCATTTAGCATGATTTCAAGGTCCATCTGTGTTATAGCATACATCAGTGCTTCATTCCTTTTCGTGGCTGAATTGTATTCCATTAGAAGAAAATACCGTATTTTGCTTATCCATTCATCTGTTGATGGGCGTTTGAGTTTCTCCTGTTTGGTGATTATGAATAATGCTTCTATGAACATTCATGTGCAAACTTCTGTGTGGACATGTTTTCAGTTCTCATGGGTAAGTACCTAGGAGTGAAATTGCTGAGTCATATGGTTACTCTATGTTTAACTTTCTGAGGAACTGCCAGGCTGTCTCGCAAAACAGCTGCACCATTTTACAATCCCACCAGCAATGTACGAGCATTCCGTTTTCTCTATGTCCTCAGCAGCTTGTCCGTCTTTTTCATTTTAGGCATCCTGGTATGTGTGAAGTGACATCATGTTGTGGTTTCAGTTTGTATTTCCTGAAGGACTAATGGAGCCCTGGTGGCACAGTGGTTAAAGCAATCCACTGCTAGCTGAAAGGTCAGCAGTTCGAAACTACCAGTGACTCCTCGGAAGAAAGATGTGGCAATCTGCTTCCATAGAGATTTACAGCCTCAGAAACCCCACGGGGTCACTAGGAGTTGGAAAAGGCTCAACAGCAGTGTGTTTTAATGACAAATAACGTTGCACATTTTTTCATGTACTCATTAGCCATTTGCATATCTTCTTTGGAGAAATGTCTATTCAAGACCTTTACCTATTTTGAAATTGGGTTATTTGTCTTTCTCTTATGGAGTTGTAAGAGCTTTTTTATGTATTCTGGATATCAGATATATGAGCTGCAAATATTTTCCTTCGTTCCGTGAATTGCCTTTTCACTTCTTGAAGATATGGTTTGAAGCACAAAGTTTTGAATTTTTATAAAGTCCAACTTGCCTGTTTCCTTTTTTTTGTCCCTTGGGCTTTAAGTGTCATATCTAAGAAACTATTGCCCAGTCAAAATCATTTTGAGTTGAATTTTTGTATAGGGTGTGAGGTGGGGATCCAACTTCATTCTTTTGCATGTGGATATTCAGTTGTCCCAGCATCATTTATTGAGCCTACTCAATTTGTAAGGTAAGTTAAAGTCTCACCTTTTCCCCTAAGCACATAGAGAATAGTAAACTACACATTAACCCCTTAACCCTACTGATCACATGACAAAAATGCAATAAATACTGGCTCATGAAGAAATAAGCAAATCTTATAGTACTGTATATTACTCTTCATTTTTGCATATGTTAATCTGGTCTTCCTACATAGAAAATGTGTGCTGTCAGAACAGGGGCCATGTGTTTTCCTTTTCTTGCCCATGATATTGATTTAAATCCAGGGGAACCCAGAGGACTGAGGTGGGGAGGTCTGTGTAGTGCCAGCCTTGGTTCCCATTATTGTTTGAGGTTTTTCAAATGTGCTTCAGTTTCCTCTGGTACTGCGTCTTTACTTCTTGTTCTGCCACTAGGTGAATTAGCAGTACTTTTGGGAGTCTAAATCAAGGGACTTATGTGGAAAATTTTGGCATGGAAAACCAAAAACACCAAAGGTGTATGTACCATGGCCCATTTACTTCAGTGTTTTTTTAGAAAGAACCATCCATGACAGTGAAACATAAATTAATTGTATTTTGCTAGATAGTTGTAGACAATAACATATACAACATAAAAACTATAATAAGAAGCAAAAATAAACAAATCATAAAAACAAAACAAAACAAAAGCACCTCTAAGCTCAGAGGATGAGCAGCATTGCGTTATTACCTAAGCATTGGCCAAAGAGCCGGGCAAACACACTGGGTTTTCAACCATTCACAAGAGGATCTTCCCCAACAGGGGACACCAGGCCTAGGCAGTGGCTTTAATTTCAGGTGGTTGATGCCACAAGAGAGGTCCGGGCACCATTTTGGGGACTTCAGAGGCAGGGAAAGTACCCACTGGTTGATCAGGACTATGGGGAGGGTTCTAAGGAGGTGGTAGACTTTGGTCCAGCGATAATGGGGATAGAGAGAAAATTTTTTAACATCCTTATTGAGGTGTAATTCATATACCATACAATTCACCCACTTAAGGTGTACAATTCAATGGTTTTTAGCATATTCAAAGATATACGCAGTTGTCACCAGTCAATTTTTTCATCACCTCAGAAAGGAACCTCATATCCTTTAGCTACCACTCTGCTATCTTTATCCCCCACTCACAGTCCTCGGCAACTCCTTATCTACTTTTTATCTCTAGAGATTTTCCTATTCTAGACATTTCATATGAATGAAATCATATAATCTGTGGTCCTTTGAGACTGACTTAGTGTAATGTTTTTAAGGTTCATACATGTTGTAGCATGTATCAGAACTTCATTCCTTTTTATGGCAGAATAATATTCCATTGTATGAATATACCACGTTTTGTTTATTGGTTCGTCAGTTGAAGGACATTTGGATTGTTTCAGCTGTTGACTGTCATGAATAATGCTGCTATGAACATTTGTATACAAGTTTTTGTGTGGATATGTGTTTTCATTTCATTTGTGTATATATCTGGGAATGGAATTGCTGGGTCATACGGTAACTCTGGCGGCATAATGGCTAAGTGCTACGGCTGCTAACCAAAAGGTGGGCAGTTTGAACTCACCAGGCACTCCCTGAAAACTCTGTGCGGGCAGTTCCGCTCTGCTCTACAGGGTCGCTATGACTCGATGGCAGTGGGTTTTTTAAAATAGTTTATGGTAGCTCTATGTTTAACTATTTAAGGAACTGCCAGACTGTTCTCCAACGTGGCTGCACCACTTTATGTTCCCACCAGCAATGAATGAGTGTTCTGATTTCCCCACACCCTTGTCAACCTCTGTTATTATCTGACATTTTGATTCTAGCCTTCCAAATGGGTGTGAAGTGATATTTCATCTTGATTGTGATTTGCATTTCCATGATGACTAATGATGTTAAGAGTCTTTTCTGTGCCTATGGCCATTTGTATATCTTCCTTGGAGAAAAGTCTATTCAGACCTTTAGCCTTAAAATTGTGGTAAATATATGTATCACGAACATTTCCTAATCAACATTTTTTACATGCACAATTTGGTTACATTAATTACGTTCACAATGTTGTACAACCTTCACCACAATTCATTTCCAAATTTTTCTGTCACCCTTAACAGAAACTGTCTTTGCCCATTTTTAAATTGGGTTGTCTTTTTATTATTGAGTTATAAGAGTTCTTTCTATATTCTGGATACAAGTTAGCAGATAGAACCAAAAAAACCAAACCTGTTGTCTGTGAGTTGATTCCAACTAAAAGCAACCCCATAGGACAGAATAGAGTTGCCCCATAGAGTTTTCAAGGAGCGGCTGGTGGGTTCGAACTGCCGACTTTTTGGTTAGTAGCCAAGCTCTTAACCACTGTGCCACCAGGGCTCCTTATCACACGATTGGCAAATGTTTTCTCTCCTTCTGTGGGTTATCTTTTCACTTTCTTGATGGTACCCTTTGAAGCACAAAAGTTTAAGTTTATATCAAGTCCAAATTGTCTTTTTTTTCCTTTGGTTGCTTGAACTTTTGATGCCACATACAAAGGAACCGTTCTTACGTTTGGCAAATTCCCAGTTTGACAACTACACTTTGTATTTTTTTTGGCAAACCCAGTTGGTATTTCTCTGTCTCTTGGGCCTTTCCTGAGAGTTTGGCTTTCTCAAGTTCACGTCACTCGCAGCCGTTAAGCCATCTTAATCCCGTAGTTAAGCAACCTCGTTACTTTGCCGAGTTGCTCTGTCTCCAGCAAGCTCCTGGGTTTGCCTGGTCTGTGTCGTTTGTGTGTCTCAGGGCAACCAACTTGAGTTGTCCTGTCTGCCTTGTTCAGTCTGGAAAAGCCACCTCTCTCTCGTTCAGCGAGCTGGAGCACATCTCAGCGTCCTCTTCCGCCCACTGGGTGGATGCAGACTTGTGTGTGTGATAAAGGTTGCCCAGTGGCAGCGTATGGGAGAATAGGGCATGAGAAGCCCAGCTCTCAAATAGCTGTTCAACCTTGGGGAAGTTACTCAGCCTCTCTGACCCTCTGTTTCCCCATATGTAACATGAAAGGATTGGGTGACTTCTAAGGCTCTTTCCAGCTCTAAAATTTTAGGATTGCGTATTTGTTGTCATTGTTGCTGGCCACTGTTGAGTCAGCGCCTGACTCATGGCGACCTCATGCTCAGCTGAATGAAACACTGCCTGGTTCTGCACCATCCCTGTAATCAGTTGCAGATGGGATCATTGTGATCTACAGGGTTTTCCTGATTTAATTGCTCCCGCCGACATTCTAGGAGCCTTGGAGGTGCAGTGGTTAAAGAGCTTGGCTGCTAACTGAAAGGTTGGCAGTTCGAACCTACCAACCACTCTGCGGGAGAGGGATGTGACAATCTGCTTGGAAGCCGTGTGGAGCAGTTCTACTCTGTCCTATATGGTCACTAGGAGTTGGAATCGACTTAACAGCAGTGGGCTTTGTTCTCCAGCATTCTTGTAGTGAATGACTTAGCAGTCTGATAGTTTTACCAACACAAAGAAGCATATGGTCAATAGTTAAACATCTGACAGTCCTGATTTAGCTAGAGGTAGACTGAGACTGACTGGATTTCTTCACTCTGTCTTTTTTCAGGGAAGCAGCAGGCACCAGCTGACCAGAGACACCCCAGGCCATGTCAGAACTTTGAGCGAGGCCTCATGAGGGGGAACGGGTGTCACCCTTAGGCCTTCCCAGCCCAGCTTCAAGATGCTGAGCTTAAAGCTCCCCAGGCCACTCAGCATCGACCAGATCCCTCAGGTATGTGCTCTCTTTGTTCCAGTGTTTGGGCTCCAGGATGTGACCAGAGGTGGCTGCTTGTCTGCAACCTGTCTGGTGTGTAGAAGTCCTTTCTCGTCAATGATCCCCTCCCAGACTCCCTTGGGTTAAATAGAGTCTCCTGTTTCCCCCACCTACACCAAGCCTGGAAACTGAAGCGATCCTAAATCTGTTTAATATGTACCCCTTCCGTGGAACAGAAACCCTGGTGGTGTAGTGGTTAAGAGCTATGGCTGCTAACCAAAAGGTCGACAGTTCAAATGCACCAGGCGCTCCTTGGAAACTCTGTGGGGCGTTTCTACTCTGTCTCATCGGGTTGCTATGAGTCAGAATCGACTCAACGGCAACGGGTGGGTATTCCCTGGAACATCTGTATTTTATCCAGAAGCGTTATTGAGATTAGAGATGTAGGTTAAAGAGATGAAGCCAGCAGCAGCTGGGTGGGCAAGGGAAAGTTTTTTTTTTTTTTTTTTTAGAACCCTTCTGTGGGTTCTTGGGAGGTCCTGGGTGGTACAAATGGTTAACAAGTTTGGCTGCAAAAGGAAAGGTTGGTGGTTCGAGTCCACCTAGAGGTGCCTCAGAAGAAAGGCCTGGTGATCTACATCTGAAAAATCAACCATTGCAAACCCTATGGGATGCAGTTCTACTCTGGCACACATAGGGCTGCTATGAGTTGAAGTCAACTTGATGGCAACTCTTTTTTTTCTGGTGGGTTCTTGAAAACAGGTCAGGAGTGAAGTCAGCTCAGGGCATGGCCTTGCTGTTGTCCACGTGACTTCCAGGAGGCCCAGCCTGGGCCTGGTTGAGCTGAAGAGGAGGGTTGTTGAGTGGTCCTTATCGCAGCCCCTTAATGGACTCCTGGACCTGGGAGTGCGCATGTGGCCATCCGGAATGTGCGCTTCTGAATCACATGTGACTGACTGATAATCTGCTCTAATGAGCCTTAGATGAGACCATCTGGTGTGAGCTAGGGAGAGCTGATACATCCCCCTTGCCTTGCAAAGAAAACATTGTTTCATTACACCCCTGTTTGATGTCAGATTTCCTTTCTGACCGAAGAATTTGAAGTGTTCATTCATGGTGGGAAGCTTCATTTGGAGGCTATCACCCAGGGAGTTGGGGTCCAATTTCCACTCAGCTGATTGCTAGGCACTTAGGACTTTCCGCAAAAAAAAAAATAGTTCCTAAAAGAACTCAGCATCGTGAATGGAAGATTAGAAGGAGGCACGCTGCCAAGCTCTCTCCCTTAACGCCTGTATGAAGCGAGGTGATTCAAGTAAGATGGCATTGGGGGGAAGCGATGCAGAACTGTTGGGTGGGACTGGGATGCGATGGGGACTGGGCAGGTAACAAGTTAAGAATGAAGCCGGGTCCCCCGAGGCTGTTGAGCAGAGCACTGCCCCCGTTCTCAGAGTGAGGAGCCTCTCTTCCCGGTGAGTTTCACTGGATTGTTCCGCCCACAGAGCATTAGTGGCTGTGATTGGGGACACAGTGTGATTCTTTGATTCATTTACTCACGAAATGTTTATTGACGTGCAAGATGTTACCCTGTATGGGATTCAGGGAATAATTGCATGTAAGTCCTGCCCTTAAGGGGTTTATGTTTTGGTTAGGAAGGAGCCCTGGTGGTGCAGATGGTTAAGGGCTTGGCTGCTAACTGAGACGTCATCAGTTCTAACCCACCCAGCTGCTCTGCAGGAGAAAGACCTGTTGACCTGCTTCCGTAAAAATCACAGCCAATTCTATAGAAGAACCCTAATAAGGGAGGAAATGTAGAACGGAATTTCAAGTTCTCATGCACTTCAGACTTTCTGGAGCCATGGAGGGTGGATGAAACCCTGAAACTACTGCCCTGAGATAATCTTTAAACCTTAAACCAAAAATATCCCCTGAAATCTTCTTAAAACCAAACGATAGCTTAGCTTAACTAGTAAAAAAGTCTGCCTTTGAGGATCACAACAGAGGGTCCTGGACAGCTGGAGAAAAATGTAGAACAAAATTCTAACTCACAAAAAACACCAGACTTACTGGTCTGTCAGAGACTGGAGAAAGTCCAAGAGTATGGCCCCCAGACATCCTTTTAGCTCAGTAATGAAGTCACTCCTGAGGTTCACCTTTCGGCCAAAGATTAGACAGGCCCATAAAACAAAACAAGACTAAATGGGCATACCAGCCGAGGGGCAAAGACGAGAAGGCAGGAGGGGACAGGAAAGCTGGTAATGGGGAAAGCAAGGTCAAGAAGGGGAGAGTGTTGACATGGCGTGGGGTTGGCAACCAATGTCACAAAACAGTATAAGTATTAATTGTTTACTGAGAAACTAGTTTGGTTGGTCTGTAAACTTTCACCTAAAGTACAATTGAAAAAAATCAAATTAAAAAAAAGATTTCAGCCTTGGAAACCATATGGAATAGTTTTACTCTGTCCTGTAGGGCACTATGAGTCGGAATAAGCTCAATGACAATGAGTTTAACTACTATAAAAGGAACCCTGGTAGCCCAGTGCCTAAGCGCTCAGCTGCTAACCAAAAGGTTTGTGGTTCAAACCCACCAGCAGCTCTGCAGGAGAAAAAATTTGGCAATCTGCTCCAGTAAACATTTCAGCCTAGGAAACCCAATGGGGGCAGTTCTTCTCTGTCCTATAGGGTTATATGAATCAAAATTGACTCAACGGCAATGAGTTTAACTACCTCAAAACAAGAATGGCTGTAATCTATGTGCCACGACTAGCCCCATGGTGAACAACCAATAGCTTTGGCTTTCATTATTATTGTTAATTTGCTCCAGGGAGCCCTAGTGGCATAGTGGTTAAGAGCTCGGCTGCTAACCAAAAGGTTGGCAGTTCGAATCCACCAGTCACTCCTTGGAAACCCTATGGGACAATTCTGCTCTGTCCCATAGGGTCGCTATGAGTTGGAATTGACTCGAGGTCAATGTATATGCTCTCCAGGGCACTGTCCAGAGGTAGTGTTGGAAGAGACTTTTGAAGTCCTGCTCACAGATTCAGGTCCTGACTCCCTAGTGTGGTGTTCACTGCTTTCATAGGCCTGACCCCTACCACCTCTTCCATGATTTCCCATCCATGAACTGTCTTCTTTACTCACACCGATGGTGTTTTTATTCTCCCCACCAATTCACCAGTCACGTCTCATGATTTCTATTTGAAGAAGGCTTTCCTTCCCTCATCCTAAGTTCTCCCTCTCTGGCTTCCTTCTTCACAGAGCTGAAAGTGCTGTCTCCCTTCCCTTAGTTCCCTCAGGTGTTGGTTGGAACCACTGCAGGCTGCCCTGTATGGCCACCTCTCCCTTTGTGTTTCAACCAACTGTGTGGCCTTAGCCACTGCAGTACCCTCTCTGAGCCTCATCCATCACAAGGGAGCAGTGAGCCCCACCTCTCGGCATTGCCAGGGTTAGAATCAGGGGAAGCTCCTGGCACGTTCCTGATTTATAGGTTGCTCCTGGGAAGGGCAGTCTCTCATTTCTCTTCCCTTACAAAGCAGGACTTAGGTATTTGCCTCATCATTTTTAAGTTTCCCTTGTGCCAAAAACCACCACTCTTCTGTCAATTTGTACTGTGGTGGCTTGCGTGTTGCTATAATGCTGGAAGTTATGCCACTGGTGTTTCAAATACCAGCAGGCTCACTCATGGAGGACAAGTTTCAGTGGAGCTTCCAGAGGAAGACAGACAGGAACAAAAGCCTGGCAATCTACTTCTGAAAGTTAGCCAATGAAAGCCTTAGGGATTGCAACAGAATATTATCCAACTTGCTTGCTTTGGACGTGTCATCAGGAGAGATCAATCGCTGAAGAACATCATGCGTGGTGAGGTAGAGGGCCACTGAGGGCAAAGGAGACCACTGGTGAGGTGGATTGGCACAATAGCCACAATGATGGACTAAAACATGCTGGCGATTGTGAGAATGACATAGGACCGGGCAGTGTTTCATAAGGTCATCATAAGTACGTAAGGTAGCCCTGAGTTGGAGCCGACTCAATTACAGTTCTCTCTCTACCTGTGCCTGAAAACAGGGCTGGGTACATTGTTGTTGTTAATGTGTCATTGAGTCAAATTCTGACTCATAGTGATGCTATGTACAACAGAACAAAACACTGCCCGGTCCTGGGCCATGCTCACAATCGTTGCTATGTTTAAGCCCATTGTTGCAACCACTATGTCAGTCCATCTCCTTGAGACTGACCCTCTACTTTACCAAGCATGATGTCCTTTTCCAGAGATTGGTTGTCCTTATAGTATGTCCAAAGTACATTAGACAAAATTATACCATCCTCACTAATAAGGAGCATTCTGGCTGTACTTCTTCCAAGACAGGTTTGTTCATTCTTATGGCAGTCCTTGGTATAGTCAATATTCTTCGCCAACACTGTAATTCAAAGGCATAAATTCTTCTTTGATCTTCCTTATTCATTGTCCAGCTTTCGCATGCATATGAGGCGATTGAAAATACCATGGCTTGGGTCAAGAGCACCATAGTCCTCAAGGTGACATCTTTGCTTTTCAACACTTTATTGAGGTCTTTTGCAGCAGATTTGCCCAATGCAATATGTCATTTGATTTCCTGACTGCTGTTTCCATGGGCGTTGATAGTGGATCCAAGTAAAATGAAATCCTTGACAACTTCAGTCTTTTCTCCGTTTATTACGATGTTGCTTATTGGTCCAGTTGTAAGGGTTTTTGTTTTATGTTGAGGTGTAATCCATACTGAAGGCAGTAGTCTTTGATCTTTACCAATATGTGCTTCAAATCCTCTTCACTTTCAGCAAGCAAAGTTGTGTCATCTGCATATCGCGGGTTGTTAATGAGTCTTTCTCCAAGCTTTACTCTTTGTTCTTCTTCATATACTCCAGTTTTCACCATACTTAATTCAATCTGTATAAAAACAATAATTTTTTATACAGATTGAATTAAGTATGGTGAAAGGATACAACCCTGATGCACATTTTTCCTGATTTTAAGCCATGCAGTACCCCTTTGTCCTGTTCGAATGGCTGCCTTTTGGTCTATGTACAGGTTCCTCATGAGCACAGACACGTTCTGGAATTCCCATTCTTCGCAAAGTTATCCATAATTTGTTATGATCCACACGTTTGAATGCCTTTGAATAGGCGATAAAACATCTTTTTGGTATTCTCTGGCTTCTTTCAGCCATGATCCAATCTGACATCAGCAATGATATCCCTCATTTCATGTCCTCTTCTGAATCCAGCTTGACTTTCTAGCAATTCCCTGTCAGTGTACTGCTGCAACCACTTTTGAATTATCTTCAGCAAACTTTTACTTGCATGTGATATTAATTATACTGTCCAATAATGTCCGCATTCCGTTGGATCACCTTTTTTGGGAATGGGCACAAATATGGGTCTCTTCAGTTGGCTGACCAGGTAGCTCTCTTCCAGATTTCTTGTCATAGAGGAATGAAGATTTACAGCCTTGGAAACCTTATGGGGCAGTTCTACTCTGTCCCATAGGGTTGCCGTGAGTGGGAATCACTTGATGACAATGGACTTTTGAGTTTTTGGAATGGCTAGTGACACTGAGCATCTTCTAATGTGCTTGTTGGCCATTTGGATATCCTCTTTGGTGAAATGTCTGATCAAGTCCTTTGCCCATTTTTTGATTGAGTTGTTTATCTTTTTGTTAAGTTATAGTTTTTAATTATGTTTTGGATTCTAGACCCTTATCTGGTATGTAGCTCTCCAGAATTTTCTCCCAATCTGTAGGTTGTCTCTTCACTTTGTTGATCAAGTCCTTTGATGAACAGAAAGACCTCTTATGAGGTCCCATTTAGCTATTTGGTCTCTTGCTGCTCATGCTTTTGTTGTCAAATCTGAGAATACATTGTTAAAAACAAGGTCCCACAGCCTTGCCTCTACATTTTCTTCTAAGAATTTTATGGTTTTAGATTTTATATTTAGGTCTTTGGTCCATTTTGAATTGTGTATGGTGTGAGCCATGGATCCTGATTTGTTCTTCTGATGTGCAAATCCCAGCACCATTTATTGAAGAGACTCTTCCCCCATTTAATGGACTTAGCACTCTTGTCAAAACGAATTGACCAGAGATGTATGGATTTATTTCTGGACTTCAATTATATTCCATTGATCTGTATGTCTATTATTATACCAGTACCAGGCTGTTTTAATTACTGTGGCCTTTGCCCATTTTTAATTGTGTTATTTGCCTTTTTGTTGTTGAGTTGTAAGAGTGCTTCATATATAATAGATACAAATTTCTTATCAAATGTATGATTTGAAAATATTTTCTTCCATTCTTTGGGCTGTCTTTTCACTTTTTTAAGGGTTTCCTTTGAGTCATAGAAGTTTTGGCTTTTGATATTATCCTTTCTTTTCTTGCTTGTGCTTCTTTGATGTCATATCTAAGAAACCATTGCCTAAACTAAGTTCACAAAGGCTTTTATATTTTCTTCTAAGAGTTTTATAGATTTTGCTCTGACATTTAGGTATATGATCCATTTTTTAGTTAATTTTTGAATGTGGTGTGAGATAGAGGTCCAGGTACATTTTTTTGCACATGGATACCCAGTTGTCCCGGTATCATTTGTTGTAAAGACTATTTTTTCCTCATTAAATCGTCTTGACACCCTTATGGAAATCAATGACCATAAATATAAAGGTTTGTTTCTGGACTCAGTTCTATTCCATTGACCTATAAGTGTAACCTTATGCCTGTACCATGCTGTCTTAATTACTGTAGCTTTGTAATAAGTTTTGAAATCAGGAAGTGTGAGTCTTCCAACTTTGTTCTTTTGTTTCAAGATTGTTTTAGCTGTTTGGAGTCCCCTGCATTTCCACAGCAATTTTAGAACCAGCTTGTCAGTTTCTATGAAAAGCAGCTGAGATTTTGACAGACATTACATTGAATCTGTAGATCCGTTTGAAGAGTATTGCCATCTTAGCTATATTAAGCCTCCTGATCCGTAAACATGGAATGTCTTTTCATTTATTTAGATGTTCTTTAATTTCTTTCAACAGTGCTTTGTATTTTCAGTGTATAAGTCTTGCACTTCTTTTGTTAAATTTATTCCTGTTTTATGTTTTTTTTGATGCTATTATAAATGGAAGTGTTTTCTTAAATTCATTTTTTTGATTGCTCATTGCTAGTGTAGAGAAATACAATTGAGTTTAGCATATTGATTTTATGCCTTGCAACCCTGCTGAACTTGTTTATTGGTTTTAGTGGTCTTTAGTGGTTCCACTGCTGTTAAGTGCTGTTGAGTTGATTCTGACTCACAGCCACCCCATGTAACAGAGTAGAACTGCCCCTCTAGGCTGGAATCTTTACAGGCTAAGATCATCAGGTCTTTCTCCCATGGAGACCCTGGGTGGGTTCGAACCACCAACTTTTGGTTAGCAGGTGAGTACTTAACCTTGCATTAGGGTATTCTGTATACAAGCTCATGTCTCTGCAAATAGAAATAGTGTTACTACTTCCTTTCTAATCTGGATGTCTTTTATTTCTTTTTCTTGCCTAGTCACCCTTGCTAGAACCTCCAGTACAATATTGAATAGAAGCGATGAAAGCAGATATCTTTGTCTTGTTCCCTGATCTTAGGGGCAAAGCATTCAATCTTCTACCATTAAGTATGTTAGCTGTGGGTTTTTCATAGATGGCCTTTATACCTATTTTTTAGTTTTTTTTTTTAACTATGAAAGAGTATTGGATTTTCTCAAATGCTTTTCTCTGTCTATTGAGATGATCATGTCTGCGTGTGTGTATGTGTACTTTCTTTTCTTGATTAATCTTGTCAGTTGGTCTTTTTTGGTCTTTGAAAAGAAATAGTTTTGGGCTTGGTGGAGCCTCTCTATTATACCTTTTCTATGTCATTAATGTCTGCCATTCTGTTTTGTTTTCGTCTTCCTGCTTTGCGTTTATTTTACTATTTCTGTTCTAACTGATTAAGTTAAATGACTCACTTGTTAATTTTCATTCATTGTCTCCTAACGTAAGCATTTAAGGATATATATTTCCTTGTAAGTATTGTTTTAACTGCATTCCACATGCGTTCTAAGTAATTTCTATTATGATTTCTTATGTTCTGATCAATTTCCAATTTCCATTTTGATTTCTTTTATGACTTATGATTGCTTAGAAGTGTTTTTTTTTTTTTTTGTATTTTGATTTCCAAATGTCTGGAGTTTTTCTTTTAATGTTATTTATTTAAGTTAATTGCCTGTGGCCTGAGAATGCCCTCTTTTATTCCAATCTTTGAAATTTGTTTAGACTAGCTTTATAGCCTAGCACATGACCAATTTTCATAAATCTTCTATGTGTGCCTGAAAAGAATGTATATAGCCTCTAATTGTTGGGGTAATATTCCACATACGTTTATATGATCGAGTATTTTTATATTATTTCTAATTTTCTCCTGCTCGATCCATTCATAACTGAGTTGCATTTAAATCTAACGCTGTGATGGTAGATTTGTGAGTTACTCCTTGAAGATCAGTCCATTTTAGCTTAATATATTTTAGGCCAATGTTTTCTGGTTACATCCAGGTTTACAATTGCTGTATCTTCCTGACGAAGCAAAGTTCTTATCACTATGGTGTGATTCTCTTTATCTCTAGCAAAGCTTTTCTTTTCAATTGTAGTAAATCTACATGTAGCAAAACATTTGCCATTTCAGCATTCTTCACGTGTACAGTTCAGTGACATTAATTACGTTCATCATGTTGTTCGACCATCATCATGAATCATTTCCAAGTTTCCCATCACCCTTAACAGAAGTCAGTGTCTCTTAAGCCGTGAGTCCTGCCCTTCCCTCCCTTCAGCCTGCCCCTGGTAACCATGAATGAACTTTGGTCTCCATACACTTCTAGCAATGCTTTTTGGCTTAGAATCTGTCTGTCTGATATTAATATAGTGACTCCAGTTTTGTTGTTGTCATCTGTCTGGTTTATCTCTTTTCTGCCTTTGACTTTTTCTCCTTTCCTGGCCTTATGTTTTCATCTTGTCCCTTGTAAGCATCATATAGTCGAATGTTATCTAGTTTTACAATATTTTTCTTTTAACTTGGACAGTTTAGTCTGTTTATTTATAATGGTTATTGATATAGTTGCCTTTATTTCTATCATCTAAGTGCTTCCTATTTGTCTTACTTTCTCTGTTTAGTTGTCTCTTCTTTGTATCTTTTTTTTTTCTCTAGGTTTCATTCATTTCGTCGTTGAGAATATACACAGCAAAACATACACCAATTCAACAGCTTCTACATACACAATTTAGTGACACTGATTACATTCTTCGAATTGTGCAAACATTCTCACCTTTCTTTTCTGAGTTGTTCCATCCTCATTGACATAAACTCACTGTTCCTATCTAATCTTTTGAGTTTGTTATGGGTTGAATTGTGTCCCCCAAAAATGTGTGTCATGTTGGCCATAATTCCCGGTATTGTGTGGTTTTCCTCCATTTTGTGATCTCGTGTAATTACCCTATGTGTTGTAAATCCTAACTTCTCTGATGTTAATGAGGCGGAATTAGAGGTAGTTATGTTAATGAGGCAGGACTTAATCTACAGGATTAGGTTGTATCTCCAGTCAATCTCTTGTGAGTATAAAAGAAAGAAGCAAATAGAGAGTGAGGGACCTGACTACCACCAAGAAAGAAGACCCAGGAGTGGGACGTGGCCTTTGGACCCAGAGTCCCTACGCTGAGAAGCTCCTAGACCAGGGGAAGATTGATGACAAGGACCTTCTCCCAGAGCTGACAGAGAAAGAAAGCCTTCTCTTAGAGCTGGTGTCCTGAACTCGGACTTCTAGCCTCCTAAACTGTGATCTAGTTTTACGTTTTTGAGGAACCACCACACGGTTTTCCACAACAGCTCTAACATTTTGCATTTCCACCAGCAATGGATTTAGCTTTATATTCTTGTTTTCCATTTTACTTTCATGTTATAGTTTCTCCCTCCACTTGTTTTATAATTAATGTTATAAATATGTTCTATATCTATTAGTTTAGTGGTTACCGTAGCGATTTTAACCAATAACTGTGCCAAATAAGAAGGGCTAGCTATGCTGTGTTAAAAAGTTACCCCTAATAGCTCAATGACTTAACATAACAAAGGTGTATTTTAAACTTGCATTATATAGCTTAGTAGTCAATGGGGATTGTGAGGGACCCAGGCAGATGAACGATCTAGCATCTTGTAGTTGCATCATCTGGAACATGGCACCTTCAAAGTCGCCACAGAATGGAAAGAGAGAAAGATGACGAGTTTCTCCGAAACAGACTCTGAGATGTAGTTCTGTGTACAGGAAGTTTGTTGGGGAGTGTTCTCGGGATCATCACCTGTAAGGAGTGAGAGAAACAGTATCGGGTAGAAGAAGCTGCATCAGAAGCCTCAACGATCACACAGAGAATTCTACATTATGTTGGCTTTTCAGAGTTGTTCCAAATGAGAAAATGAGGCCAGGACTTTGTATCATTGGATGTGGGCTGCCCCTGGGGAGAGAGTATAACTGGGGCAACATTATACTTTGGCCAAAAGCAATTCCTGTAAAGGGGTAAGTGTGGCAGTTATGAAGGGTAGTGCATCACACTGTCTACTACAAGAGATATAGTGCTTTTAACTATCTTGGCCTAGAAGTGATATTAGCCAGAACTATTCACATGGCCTCAATGTAACTGCAAGAAACGCTGAGAAATGTATGAAAGCACATGAAATATTTGGTGAACACCAATTATTTCTGCCTACTTCTTGGATCTGAGGTTTGGTACTTTCAATAGTTCTAGAAATTTATCAGCTTCAAATACTATATCAAAACCATTGTATTTTTCTCTTTATTCTCCAAGTCTCTTACTTGCACTTTCATATTTTCTATCTCTTAATCTTTCTGGACTGCCATCTGGATACTTTTTTTTTTTGGATATACTTTCAGTTGACTAACTTTCTCTTCAGCTACGTCTAATCTGCTAGTTATCCTTTCAATGACTTCTCAATGTCAATTTTTAATTTCTAAGATTTATATTAGGTGTTTTTCAAATCTGCTTATTTTTGTTCATATTTTTAAACTCTGTTTCTTTAAACATATTGAACACAGTTGTTTAATAGTTCAGTATCTGGGTTCTTTGATTTCTGTTGTCTACCATTTTTACTGTTTCTCATTTATGATGTTTTGTTTCCATGACTGGGTATATATATGTATATATGTGTGTGTGTGTGTATATATATATGCATTTTTTCCCCTACTAATTTTGCTCGGAACTTTATCTGTGGGTCCTCCTTGAGGCTTGTAATAAAGTAGAACTCCTTCAGGGAGACTTTGCATTTGCTTTTGTTACTTGCCTGAGGGAGTTACAAAACTTTGACCATTTTCTATTTGTAACCACTTTAAAATTTCCACTTGAGATTTCTTGGACCACAGAGGTAGTGTGGATTTGGGCCACAAACCCACATGAAGACTAGCTGATAGTTATGAATTCTTAGGAGATATTTGTTTTTCTCATTCACCCAGTACTAGGGTACAGAGAGACAATTTTTCTTGCGGTCACCTTCTACTCGGTAGGATTTATTTCTCATTCGCTTATTGGTAGAAGTCTCCTGTTAGGTCCATTGCCTTGATGAACCTTGGATTTCGTCTCTTGTTTACAGAATCTGGCAGCAGAAGCTGATGGTGAAAGTGGTTTATCGCATAGAGTTCCTGGTTTCACTTTGTTTGGGGGCCTTGTGACTTCCTTACTTTTGTGCCATCTTGGTGATACATTTAAAATGCGATCATGTATATTCCAACATATGATGCATATTTTATTCAGCATTTTGTTTTAGTCAGAAGGATTCTTCAGGATATCTGATTGACCATCATTCTACCAGAATCAGAAGTCCCCCACCTATTCTTCCAGGTCCTTCCTTCATCACCCGGGTCGGGGATTGCTTCCTTCTGAAAACTTTTATAACATTTAGAATTTCCATAAAATATGTTGGTAGCAATTCCTGGTTCCACTAGGCTGGATACAGCGAAACATGTATGGACTTCCAAATCTAACAGACTAAGATTTGCCTCTTGGTTCTGCCATTTATTATAGCCTTGGAAACTACACCGCGCGGAGCTTCGGCTTTCTTATCTGTAAAATAGGGTTGACGATACCTGTTGTGACGGTTAAGGTTGTGTGTCAACTTGGCTGGGCCATGATTCTCAGTGGTTTGACAGTCACATAATGCTGTGATCACCTCCATGATGGAATCTGCTGTGAGTAGCCAATCCGATGAAAGAGAGTTTCCTTGGGCATGTGGCCTGCATTGAATATAAGTGGACGTTCTGACAAGGCTCATGGGCTTTTTGCTCACGCTGGATCCTGCAGCACTGGCTACTGTTCGTCTGACCTCTGGTTCTTGGGATTGAGCTAGCAGTTGCCCTGTGGTCTTGCCTGTCCATCTTGGGATTCATCCATCTTTGCAGCCTGTGAGCAAGAGCCCTGCTCTCTGACCTGCCGGTCTTGGGCTCGTCAGCCCCTGTGGCTATGTGAATCAAGAGGAGCCTCTATCCTAACCCACAGACTTGGAATGTTCCAGCCTCTACAACGGCATGAGCCATTTCCTTGATACCAGTCTCTCTGTATATATATTTATACGCTTAGACTAGGGAACCCAGCCTAACGCACCTATCTTGTAGTGCTCTCATGATGATTAAATGAATCCAGGCCTACTCCTAACGTATGCTGGGTCTTAATCAAGAGAAAAAACAGAATCAAGAGACAAAAAGAGACCATATATCTAAACATTTTAGAGTTACAAATGAAGTTATGTAAAATATTTCTATTCTCCTACCTTGACACATATACCTTTACAATGACTAAAAAATGTATAAACTGATGATTTTTATCTAGCTAAAGCAAGCAAAATATCGAAGACAGCTAAATTTAATTATTATTACACATGTCTGGATGTTATGTTGAAGGATTAGTGATGTGTGGGTGAGTAATAAAATAAAAACCTACATATTTCATAAATTATTATATGTTTAGTACATAAAATTTATTTTTATTGCTTCATTTCAGCAAAAAAAAAATGAGCCATATTGTTATAATCAACATTATCACATAATTTGTGCTATTAACAGAGATGTCAAATTAGGCCACTATTCTTGAGTCATTGGAGTTCTTAGTCTTTTAAATTAATTTCTGTTGGGAGAAACTTGGTTCTGCTGAGTTAGAGCAATTGGAATTATTAAAAGCCACACTCACCTTCAGAAATGAACCATAAATTTTATATATCAAGTTCAAACACTGTAATGAGGCTTACAGACTTAGAATATTTTAATTTTATCATATAGATTGCTATCACTTATATTGCTATTTCACTGTCGAAGCAATATCTAGATCCATATAGCGCTTTTTCAGTTTTTTTTTTTTCATTTCCAAGTTTTCAACCCTTGGATATTATAAAGAAAATTGAAAATAGCAATATTTTGCTCAATCAAAATTATACCTCAGTCTACGTTGGCCAGAAAATAACCTCATTAGAAATTGATTTCAACATGATTTGTATATGAATCTTCTCCTTCATCATCCACAGACATTTTTGTTTCCTTTTTCCAAATTTTATTTTATTAGAGTGTCACTTTTGTTGCATATTTCACTTGTGGTTCCTTTGGTTTCAAAAAATCTTACATGTATTTTTAAAAATCAATATGTAATTTTAATCCCTTTAAAAGTGAAATAGCCAAACCCAGAATTTTTTTTGCAGGCTCTTGCTCACATTTTTATACAATATTTCATACCAAATACCTGTGGAGAGCTCAGATTCAAGATTAATTTCATTTCCCAGCAAAGATGGACTTTGCTCTGTATTTGAGGATCTTCTGTTGTTTTGCTAATTTTTTTCCAGTCTTCTTGTTTTCTGTCTAAATTAAATCTAATTGCCCAATGGCATTTATTCAGCAGTTCCATTTCGTGAATGAGAGTAGTTTAAGGTCAAGCTGGATAGGTTTCAGCAAGATGTCCCGTGCTGGGGAAGATTTGGAAAATGTCCTATACGATCTTTGAGTTGTTCCAAAGAACGTCATCCATTTGCCTAGTAAGAAATTCAGATCATGCCCTGCAGTACACAACATTAAGAATGCTTCTGGATTTTGGTCCAGCTCTGACCTCATATTAGCTTTCTGTTGCTGCTGTAACACATGACTACAAATTTAACAGCTTAAAACAACACACATTCGTTGTCTTACAGTTTGGTAGATTAGAAGTCCAACATGGATCTCACTGGGCTAAACCAACATGTTGGCAGGGCTGTGGTCCTTTCTGGAGGCTCTAGAGGAGGTCTCCAGCTTCTAGCAGCAACCTTCCTCCATCTTCAAAGTCAGCACCATTGCATCTTTCTGACCATTCTTCCATAACTACATTTATTCTGACTCCCCCTCCCTCTTCCACTTTTAAGAACCTTTGTGATTACATTGGGCTCACCTGATTAATCCAGATAATCTCCCTATTTTAAGGTCAGCTGATTAATACCTTTAATCTATGAGCAACTTCAACTCTCCTTTGCCATATAACCTAACATACTCACAGGTTCTGGATATTAGAACATGGCGGTAGAACATTCTGCCTACTTCAGACTTGTATACCTTTTTCCTTACCAACCATGGTATACTGTTATCATAACCTTACCCATGGCAGATTTTTAAATCAATACCTACAATTGAAAAATCATTTCTCCCAGTTCTTAAATTAAAAACTGCATTTTTGCAGCAAATGTAGAACCAATGGAATGTTCCAGTATTTCTGTTTCCTTGCTTTCATCTTCTGTAGGTCAACACTGTGTGTAATGCTAATCTTCAACAAGATTTTTCTACCTGTTATACTCTACCTGAACTGAGTGATGTTGTTGTTGGTGGGTGCTACAGAGTTGATTTCGACTCATAGCGACCCCATGTTTTACAGAGTAGAACTGTCCCATAGGGTTTTCTTGGCTGTAATCTTTATGGAAGCAGATCGCCAAGTCTTTTCTTCCGTGGAGCCTCTGAGTAGGTTCCAACTGCCAAATTTTCAGTTAACAGCCTAGTGCTTAACTGTTTTGCCACCAGGGCTCCTTATGTATTTTGAAAAAATATTTTATTTATTTATTTTTACTTTATTGCCCGTTCAATTATTAATTTCCTTGAACCCTTCATCCCAGGTAGTGGCAACTTTTTCATCATTTTTTTATCCATTTTACATATTCAGCTAGAAGAAATTTACCATCAACTTCTATAAATATTGTGACCGTAAGTATGAAAAGCATCCTTATGCTTGACTGAATATGAGGCACATGATTTTTTTAAGAACATCACACCAGTGTTCTAAATTGGCATTTACCTGTCATTGTCTAATACCATCAATTATTGGCTATTAATTCAATCTATTTATAGTTCTAGTGGAAAGACCAATTGCTAGAAAAAGACATCCTATTTGGTAGAGATCAGTGAAACTAGCAATGAAATGGATTGACACAATGACCCAGACAATGGACCCAAACATACCAACAATCACGAAGATGACACAGGACCAGTGTCTTAGTTATCTAGTGCTACTATAACAGAAATACCACAAGTGGATGGCTTTAACAAACAGAAATTTATTCTCTCATAGCCTGGGAGGCTAGAAGTCTGAATTCAGGGTGTTAGCTCCAGGGGAAGGCTCTTTCTCTGTCAGCTCTGGGGGAAGGTCCTTGTCATCAATCTTCCCCGTGGTCTAGGAGTTTCTCAGTGCAGGGACCCAGGGTCCAAAGGATGTGCTGTGCTCTGGGCTCTTCTTGCTTGGTGGTAATGAGGTCCCTCTCCTCTCTGCTCAGTTCTCTCTTTTATATCTCAAAGAGATTGAAGATACAAACTAATCCTGTAGATTGAGTCCTGTCTCACCGATGTAACTACCTCTAATCCTGGCTCCTTAACATCACAGAGGTTAGGATTTACAACACATAGGATAATCACATCAGATCACAAAATAGTGGACAACTTGTAATACTGGGAATCATTGCCTAGCCAAGTTGACACACATTTTGGGGGGACACAATTCAATCCATAACAACCAGGCAGCATTTTGTTCTGTTGTACATAAGGTCGCCATGACATAAGCTGACTCGACAGCATCTAACAGTTGTTGTAATTGCATGTGCTTTGTGCGCAAGTGTTTTGTGCTCTTTTAATTGAGACCTCAAGTGCTCTGTCCTGCTGGGACTAAGCATGGTCCTGCATGAGACGATAGATTAGTGTCCACCTCAGTGGCACACCAAAATGGCAGTTTATAATTGATGCTGCAGTCCATGGCCTGCTGCTGTTCCCTCCCCATTCCCCTCCTTCCCTCTGTTCCCCAACACCTCACCAGACTCCCCACTAGGCTCACTGTTGCCTGCCGGGCCTTCTTGGGCCCATGTCTTTGTGTTCATGTCCATCTTACCTAGAGGAACCTCCTGTTCCGTGATGAACTGAATTCTGGGCGGGGTGGTGGCAGCACAGTGCCGAGGCAGGAGCCTGGGCTTTGGGGCCAGAGGCAGGTGCAGCATCTGCACCCCTGGGAGCTTGTTAGAAATGCAGGCTTTTACCCCAGCCCCAATGAATGCCAGTAAGATCCCCGGATGCTCTACGGAGGAGTGAAAGTCTGTGAGGCACTGGCTTAGAGACTTTGTCATCCAACCTCACCACTTTAAAGAGGGAGAAACCTAGGCCTGGAGAGGTTCATAATGGGCCGATATCACACCACAGGCCAAGGGGCGAGATCTTCATCTCCCACAGAGCTCTCCTTGGCGGCAGCAGTAATAATGTCAAAGGAGCCAGGGAAATGGAGTCTGATATTTGCATTTAGGTTTCAGCTGTGCTTTCTCTTCTTCTGGTATCTTGGGTAAATGCCCCAACCTCCCAGAGCCTCAGTTTTGTTTTCTGTGAAATGGGAAAAATAACAGGCTCTTCCTCACAGGGCTGTTGACGGGATGCAATGAGATTTGAACATGAAATGTGAAGTACCAAACTAATAGTGCCTGCCAGCCAGCCTCCTGATCCCACTCTGCCTCTCCCCTTTTCCCTGGATCAAAATCTGCTCTTCTTTCCACTAGCAGGAAATGCCCAGTTATTTTCCCATGGTGATTTGCGCTTTAAAACCGTTTTACATGGAGTCTACTCCAACTCATGGTGACCCCATGCACGTCAGACTAAGATTGTGCTCTGTGGGGGTTTGAAAGCATATTGCCAGGCCTGTCTTCCAAGGCGCCTGTGGATGGACTTGAACCTCTGACCTCTCAGTTAGCAGTCAAACACATTAACAGTTTGTACCGCCCAGTGCAGTTTAATAGCTAGAAAAACTAAAGGTTTGACATTGTCAGGCTGGGGCTCCAGGCATTAGAGAAGAGGTACACAGGTGTTGGCCAGGCCAGGGAGCCTTTCCTGGATGCTGAGCCCCCTGCAGCATCTAAGTGGGAAAATTCGCTGATGTGCCCTTGCACCCCGTGTGCGTGCGGGTTCTCACTTCTGAAGAATAGGCTGCTCACGATGTGGTTTCATTTCACTCAAAATTGTCCTGCTGACATGGGTGGTGCTTAGAAACGAGGCTGAGCTGTGGGATACTTATTAAGGCAATGATTGTAATTTGCCTTGTGGGGTCAAGCTGGGTTTGGAATCCAAAATTGTTTTCAAACGTTTAGCTTATTGTTTAGTTTTATGTACAGGGACAGATTACCCAATAAGCAAGGTACCCACGGGCTTCATTGTGCTTATTTACTAATCTGTAGTGCACAGTTTCACTGCATCATGAGTTTCATGGGTTCACATAGGGATGTGGGGAAACCCATGTGAAATTGTGCACTACAGGTTAGTAAGTCGGCACAATGAAGCCCGTGCATACCTTGCTTACTATAAGCCGGTGCACACCATGCTTACTGGTTAAGCCACCCCTTTACGCAGCACACATTCCGTAAAACCTCCTTTCTGCTCTGCTAAGGACCAGAGTGGGAGGATGAGGAGTCATCCCCCGTCCTTGAGCTCAGAGTTCAGAGCAGGAGCAGAACTCAGGACTAGCAACGTGCCACATAAGCTGATGGTCAAGCTGGGAAGGGTGGTGGCAGACCAGCCTTTGTATTCTACGGTAGAGCATCGCCGCTCTGGGCCTGAGGGGTCTCCCTTTCTTGCATCCATCCTGTAGCCTGTATCATCCTTTTTGGAGGGGCAGCTTTAAACCGTTCCCGATTGCATGGTTGATGTGGGGCATCTCATCCATGCCTGCTCTCAGGATAGCAGGTCAGAAGGAAGCAGCTTCTTTTCTTTTTTATTGTGCATTAGGTGAACATTTACAGAGCAAATTAGATTCCCATTCGATAGTTTGTACATAAAGTGTTTCATGGCCTGGGTTGCATTCCCCACAATGTGTCAGCCCTCTCCCCATTTCCGCCCTGGGCTCCCTGTTTCCTTTCGTCCTGATTTTCTGCCCCTTCCTGCCTTCTCATCTTTGCTTTTGGGCAAATATTGCCCTTTTGATCTCTACATTGTGCTAAGGAGCACATTCCTCTTGGGTGTTATTGTTTATTTTATGGGCTTGTCTATTGTTTGGCTGGAAGGTGGTCTCCGGGAATGGCTTCAGTTCCAGGTCAGAAGGGTGTCTTAGGGCTGTAGTCTCGGGAGTTCCTCCAGCCTCTGCCAGCCCAGTAAGTCTGGTCTTTTTTGTAAATTTGGGTTTTTTTTCTGACATCTTTCTTCCGCTCTGTCCGGGACTCACAGGGAAGCAGGTTCTTTTCATCTGGGTCCAGCCTGCTTTTGGTGGGAGGATGTCGTTATTGTGTTTAGCTGCCATCCAGCCAGCCCCCGACCCCTGATGACCCCATGCGCAATAGAACAAAATGCTGTCCAGTCCTGCGCCATCCCCACAATTGGTTATGTATCAGACCCACAGAGCTTTCACTGGTTAATTTTCAGAAGTAGATCGCCAGGCCTTTCTTTAGGCTAGGGCCTGCCTTAGTCTGGAGGCTCCTCTGGAACGTGTTCGGCATCATAGCAACACGATATACACCCCATACCTGGGGCCAGATTCCTCAGTGTGGACAAAATGCCCGGTTTATTTATTTTCCAACTCCCCTGTTCCACTCTGGCTTTGACTAAGGTCATCACCCTCGCCCCAGTTGCTCCCCAGATTGCCAGAGTTCAAAGAGAAGGACACTAGTCACCCTGGGCAAATCGTAGGTGGTCTCCTCTTCCTGCCCCCACCTGTGGTCATCATGGGGTTGAGCTCCTCCGCAGCCCCCACCCTGCCTCCTCCCTCTGATATCCAGTGCTCTAGGGGCTTCTACTCTCACTGGCCCCTTTTCATAAGCGCTGCTACCATATGTAATCTGCTAAACTCATTCATATGAAGGAGTGAGTCATTAATAACAACTGCTCCTTTCTGAAGTCTGCATTTCAGCAAGTGGTCCGTGCTTTAATTAAGGAAGAAAGAAAGACACGTGCCTGGTGGAAGGGTGGACCCAGTGAGGGGCTCCTGGGGAGCCATCTCTGTTTGGGGATGCCATCAGGTACATCCTCCTCCACGTGGAGCAAAGGTCGAAGACACGGGCCCATTTGCCTCCCTGTCACCAGCCCTGGGGGTGGGAAGCTGAGAGCCAAGACTCACGCTGCCCGTTATAGAAGTCCGTCCACAGTGACCCAGGAACGTCAGCAGAATTCAACTGTGATTCAAAAACTGGAACAAATCGCTTTTATTAGCTAAGCCCCAAACCTAATTCAAATAGTATCTCTTCACTGGACCATGAACCAACTTCATTATCCCCTTCCCCCGAAGCTGACCAGTTTAACCCACAATTGAACTAAGAGTTTTTCTAAAACTTAGAGCCCCCGCTGGACAGAAACTTAACTGCCATCCAGCTAGCCAAAGCAACCCGTTTTATAGGGGAGGACACTGGGGTCTTGAGGTTGTGGTCCAGCTCAAAGCCACGTGGCACTTCAGATTTGACTCTTTGCTGTTGAGTCGGCCCCGACTCATGGCAGCCCCTAGTAGAACAGAAGGGAAATGCTGCCAGGTCCCCCGCCATCATCATGATTGCTGGCATGCTTGAGTCCACTGCTGCCTTCCAACCTAGGGGGCTCATCTTCTAGCACTATATTGGATAATGTTCTGCTGTAATCCATAGGGTTTTCACTGGCTAATTTTCAGGAATAGTTTGCAAGCCTTTCTTCCTAGTCTATCTTAGTCTGAAAGTTTAACTGAAACCTGTCCACCATGGGTAACCTTAATGGTATTTGAAATACCAGTGGCAAGGCTTCCGTTGTCATAGCAACACACAAGCCGCCACAGTATGACAAACTGACAGACGGGTGGTGGTTTACTCTGGTGTTCCTTTACTCTCTCCACTGTTTCATGTGATCTTTTGACTCAGAACTCAAGAGATTCCGAGCTGTGTTATATATTGTGACTGAAGAGCCTTTCTTAAACTAAAACGTTAGTAACCCAAATGAGAGATGGGTGGCAACGGTGGGACTCTCCACAGCCCTAGAAAATCAGAGAGAAAGCTTTAAAATCTGTTTTGGCCCGGTTTATATGATGATTGCTAATATTATCGTTGCTATTATTATTTACTTTGATTAACCTACTTATTTATAATTTACCTTTCAAGATTATAACTTCTTCTAAATCAGTAGTTCTTAACTGGAGGATATTTTGCCCCTAGGGGATATTTGACCTTATACCTGGTGACATTTTTGGTTGTACCTACTGGGTTCTACTGGCAAGTAGTGAGTAGAGAGCAAGGATGCTGCTAACCATCCTTCAATGCGCAGGACAGCCCCCACAACAAAGCTTTGTTCTTAGCTGCTGTTGAGCCTCTCCCCAACTCATGGCAACCGCATGAGCAAAGAAATGAAATTCTCCCGGGCCCTGCACCATCACCATGATCTATTGAGGATTGGACCGTTGTGGTTCATAGGGTTTTCAGTAGCTGATTTTTTTTCCCTTTTTTTTTTTTGTACTTTAGATGAACGTTTACAGAGCAAATTAGTTTCTTATTAAACAATACACATATTGTTTTATGACATTGGTTGCCAAACCCACAACATGTCAACATCCCCCCTTCTCAACCTTGGGTTCCCCATTACCAGCTTTCCTGTCCCCTCCTGACTTCTCATCCTTGCCCCTGGGCCGATGTGCCCATTTAGTCTTGTTTTGTTTTATAGGGCTGTCTAATCTTTGCCTGAAGTGTAAGCCTCAGGAGCGACCTCATTACTGAGCTCAAAAGGTGTCTGAGGGCTGTACTCTTGGGGTTTCCCCAGTCTCTGTCAGCCCAGTAAGTCTGGTCTTTTTGTTTTTGTTTTTGGTGAGTTAGAATTTTGTTCTACATTTTTCTCCAGCTCTGTCCAGAATCCTCTATTGTAATCCCTGTCAGAGCAGTCCATGGTGGTAGCTGGGCACCGTAGAGTTGTGCTGGACTCAGTCTGGTGGAAGCTGTGGTAGTTGTGGTCCATTAGTCCTTTGGATTAACCTTTCCCTTGTGTCTTTGGTTTCCTTCATTCTCCCTCGCTCTAGACGGGGTGGGACCAGTGGAGTATCTTAGATGGCCGCTTACAAACTTTTAAGACCCCAGACGCTACTCACCAAAGTAGGATGTAGAATAGTTTCTTTATAAACTCTGTTATGCCAATTGAGCTAGATGTCCCCTGAGACCATGGTCCCCAGACCTCATTCACTGGCTGATTTTTGGAACTAGATTGCCAGGACTTTCTTCCTAGTTTGTCTTAGTCTGGAAGTTCTGCTAAAACCTGTCCAGTGTCGTAGCAACCCACAAACAAGCCTCCGGTGACAGCTGTGTGAGGGCTGCACATGATTTGCATTGACTAGGAATTGAAGCCAGGTCTCCTACACAGATGACAAGATTTCTACTGTTGATCCACCATTGCCCCCGTAACAAAGAATTATTCGTCCCAAAATGACAGTGGACCCCATGTTGAGAAACCCTGATCTAAATCAACACAAAGAGAAAAAAAATGTGTCCTGTGATCCTACTACCTTAACAAACCGAACTCTTCACTTTTCCACAAATCTCCCAGCCTCCGCCCACCATGCCTGCTTCAGTTCCTACAGTTCCCCTATAAATGGCAGTAATACGCTATAGAGTCCACTTTCCTTCACTTACTGTTGCATCCTGAGCTTTTCTACCTTGTGCCTGGTTGTCTTCATAATAATTACCCCGAATTTTACCTGACCAGTCTGAGTTTCTCATTGGTGTGTTTTTTGAGGGACTCGCCAAGTAGGCCGCATGTGATGGGAGTGGTTTGCATGGCACTGCTGGGGCCAGCTACTTCCTCTTCCTCCAGCCCAGTCATCGGTGTCATAGTCCTCATCATCAAAAGGCCTTTATGAAGCACCTTGGTGAATATACCCTGGCCCCAGGGCAGGGGGCTAAGGGGGAGCTTCTGCAGCCATCTTCCCACCAGCCCCTAACATCTGGGGCTTGTTGGCTCAGACAGACAGCATATATGTCAGCCAACTACAGAGGCATCCAAAGGCCAGGCTGTGGTCTCCATGCAGAGGGTATGGAACCAGGTCCTTAGGTGACATTCATGCCCAGAGTAAGTGCGTCTGGGCTGCAGGAAGGCTAGCTCTGGGGAGGGAGCCTGGGCCTTGCGTTCTCTCCTGCAGCTGGCTGGAGGCTTCTTGAAGGACAAGGGATTTTAGATTGGGAGGGAGGGAATGAAAGAGAGAAGGAGTGGGGAGAGAGGGAAGGAAGGAGAGGGGAGGGAGAGGGGACGGACAGCAGGTCAACAGGCCTGGGACTGGGGGTCAAGTGCCCCAGGCTCCCAGTGCACAGCCTGGGAGAACACCAGAGGTCCACGGAGCTGTTCTTCCTGAGACCCCCTGCGCCCCCTGCCCTCACTGGCACCCGTTCTTCTCCCGCAGGTGTTCCATGAGCAGGGCATCCTGTTTGGCTACCGGCCCCCGCAGAGTTCGGCCGCTGCCTGCCTCCTCAGCCTTTTCCAGATGACCAATGAGACCCTCAACATCTGGACTCACTTGCTGCCCTTCTGGTACCTCCGGGCCCCCTTGACCAGTCTGTTTCATTCAGGAGCCTCAGAAACTGGCGATTCTCTGAAACACCGCTGCGTTAGGGAGGGCCGAGACTCTGAGCTGGGATTTTGCCCTCCCCCCACCCCCACCAAAACCAGTGCATGGGGGTGGAGCTGGGTGTGTGTGATGGAGGTGGGAGATGTTGGGGCCTGTCACTGCAATGAGCTCCTGATAGCCCCCCCAGACTTGCCCTGCTCCCATACTGCAGTCCCTGATCGGGTGATATTTTCATTTCCTTCAGTCTTGGATGGTTTCTGGGTCTTCTAGAAGCCCTGGTTAAAATGCTCCAACCTGAGCAAGTCACTTCATCTCTCTGAGCTTCATGTGTCCCCATCTGCAAGGCAAGAGTGATTGTCACCCCTCCCCAGGGCACTGTGAGGGTTGTGTGAGAGGATGTGGGTGAAGGTGTCAGGCACGGCTCTGTGGACGCCCCATGATGGTTCTGGAGGCACTTTCTCAGGCGGAAGCCAGCTAAGAGGGAGGCTCTGGGAAGCACTCACACAGCAACAGGAGCTGCACAAAGGTGAAGAGAGGCCTCCCTGAGAAAGGCGGGGAGAAGACCAATTTCACACGCCTCACAACTTTGCTTACTGAGTGGACAGTGGAGATGAGGTCAGAACGTGGAAAGACCTCATAGTGTGTCAGAGCTGGAAGGACCTCAAAGGCCATCCAGGTCACTCTCCCATTCAGGCCACCGTTGGCTGACATATATATGGCCTAAAGAAGGGGTGACTTGCTTACATCACCCACCACGTTGTGTCAGAGGCTACTCTCTGGACTCCCGCTCCAATCGTGCTGAGAATCTAGGAGAGTAGGAGGGACTCAGGGAGGACTGTGAGGGGAGATGGTGCTCAGGAAGGCCCAAGTGCTCCATGCGGGGTCAGCTTACCTGACCTGAAGTCAGAAGACAGGCCAAGGGCAAGGAAACAGTGAAGGCCGTTTGGTTCCAGCAACCCCCCAGTGGAGCGAAGAGAGAGCCCATGCTTGCGGTAGAGCCATGCAAGCTGTAATGAGGTGGTAGCCCCAAGCTCCAGGTCTGCAGACCACTCAAGGGTGGCAACATAGTCCTGCTCCAAGTGACTATAATATGTTGCTTTAATTTTTCACTTAGGCAAAAAGTATATTGTCGTTAGGTGCTTTTGAGTTGATTTTGACCCATAGCAACCCATGTAATTTTATAGAGTAAAACTGCCCTTTAGGGTTTCCTAGGCTATAATCTTTATGGAAGCAGATTGCCAGGGCTTTCTCCTGCAGAACCGCTGGGTGGGTTCCAACTGCCAACCTTTTGGTTAGCAGCTGAGTGCTTAACCATTGCATCACCTGGGCTCATTGGTAAAAAGTATCCCGTTACTGTCGAGTCAATCCGGACTCAAAGTGACCCTATAGGACAGAATAGAACTGCCCCATTGGGTTTCCAAGTCTGTAGTCTTTACAGAAGCAGACTGCCTCCCACGGAACGGCTGGGTGGGTTTGCACCACCGAACTTTCGGTTAGGAGCCGAGGTCTTAACCACTGAACCACTAGTGCTCCTTGTAAAAAGTATGTTGTTGTTGTTGTTAGGTGCCGTTGAGTTGGTTCCAACTCATAATGACCCTATGTAAAATAGAACAACACACTGCCTTGTGCCATCCTCACAGCCCATTGTTGCAGCCACTGTGTCAATCCATCTCATTGAGGGTCTTCCTCTCTTTCATCCATCCTCCGCTTTACCAAGTGTAATGTCCTTCTCCAGGGACTGGTTCCTCCTGGTAATGTATCCAAAATTCATGAGATGAAGTCTCCCCATCCTCACTTCTAAGGAGCATTCTGGCTGTATTTCTTCCAAGACAGACTTGTTCATTGTTCTGGCGGTCCATGGTATAGTCAATGTTCTTCGCCAACACCATAATTAAAAGGCATTAATTCTTCTTCCATATTCCTTATTCATTGTCCAGCTTTCCCATGCATATGAGGCGATTGAGAACACCATGGCTTGGGTCAGGCACATCTTAGTCCTCAAGGTGACACCTTGGCTTTTCAAAACTTTAAAGAGATCTTTTGCAGCAGATTTGCCCAATGCAATGCATCTTTTGATTTCTTGACTGCAGCTTCCACAGGTATTGACTGTGGATCTAAGTAAAATGAAATCCTTGGCAACTTCAATCTTTTCTCCGTTTATCATGATGTTGTTTACTGGTCCAGTTGTGAGGATTTTTGTTTTCTTTACATTGAGGTATAATCCATACTGAAGGCTGTGGTCTCTGACCTTCATCAGTAAGTGCTTCAAGTCCTCTTCCCTTTCTGAAAGCAAGGTTGTGTCATCTGCATAACACAGGTTGTTAGTGAGTCTTCCTCTAATCCTGATGCCGCATTCTTCTGTATATATTCTCGGATTATTTGCTCAGCATGCAGATTGAATACGTATGGTGAAAGGATATAACCCTGACGCACACCTTTCCTGATTTTAAACCACAATTTTTTCTGCTGGAACGACTGGCTCTTCGTCTATATACGGGTTCCTCATGAGCATAATTCAGTGTTCTGGAATTCCCATTCTTTGCAGTGTTATCCATAATTTGTTATGGCACACACTCAAATGCCTTTGCATAGTCAATAAAACATCTTTCTGGTATTTTCTGCTTTCAGCCAAGATCTGACATCAGCAATGATGTTTCATGTTCCATGTCCTCTTCTGAATCCGGCTTGAATTACTGGCAGTTCCCTGTCAATGTATTACTGCAACCGCTTTTGAATGATCTCAGCAAAATTTTATTTGCATGTGATATTAATATTGTTTAATAACTTTCCACATTCTTTTGGATCACCTTTCTTTGGAATTGGCACAGATATAGACCTCTTCCAGGCAGTTGGTCAGGTAGCTGTCTGCCAGATTTCTTGGCATAGAAGAGTGAGTGCCTCCAGCATTGTATCTATTTGTTGAAACACCTCGGCTGATATTCAATTCCTGAAGCCTTGTTTTTTGCCAATGCCTTCAGTGCAGCTTGGACTTCTTCCTTTAATACCATTGGTTCTTGATCATATGCTATCTCCTGAAATGGTTGAATGCTGACCAATTCTTTTTGCTACAGTAACTCTGTATTCCTTCCATCTTCTTTTGATGCTTCCTGTGTCGTTCAATATTTTGCCCATAGAATCCTTCACTATTGCAACTCAAGGCTTGAGTTCTTTCTTCAGTTTTTTCAGCTTGAGAAATGCCGAGCGTCTTCTTCCCTTTTGGTTTTCTAACTCTAAGTCTTTGCACATTTCATTGTAATACTTTACTTTATCTTCTCGAGCTGCCCTTTGAAATCTTCTGTAAAAAGTATACGTGATAATAAATTATAGCATTGTGAAAGGCAACGGAGTCAGTTTCTTCCCCAGGTGCCATGTTCTCCATAGGCTGACCCACTTCTCGTCCATCTCCCAGAGCTCTGCTGGGAGGTTTGTGAGCACGTAGGACATATGTGTATCCCCACCCCCTGGTTCTTTTGTCCCGGTGCTCTGTCCCTTTGCAGTAGAGCATGGAGACCTTGCTCACGCAGCACCTGCACCTCTTTCAGACTTGAACGCCTGCATGGTATTCCATTTTATGGATGAGTCAGAGTTGATTGAGGCTGTTTGGATTTCTGTGCCACTACAAAGAGGGCTGCCCTGTCCATCCTTGTGTGGCAGTCTTTGGGCTCCTCTGCGAGGATTCCTATGGGGGAATTTTGTAGCTGTTTTGTAGACCATTCGACCTGGCCGAGGCACACTCACTGCGCACAGCACCCCTACTCTGTGCAGGCTCTGAGGGAGGATTCCAGTGGAGCAACAGGGGGTAGCAGGAAGGGTTTGGGAAAACCTGGATTAATGTGCCCTAAGGAAATGGGGAAAGGAGCCCTAGCGGTGCAGTGGTTAAAGCACTTAACGGCTAACCAAAAGATGGGTGGTTTGAATCCTGTGGGAGAAAGACGTGGCAGACCACTTCTGTGAAGTTTACAGCCTTGGAAGCTCTGTGGGGCACTTCTACTCTGTTCTATAGGGTCGCTATGAGTTGTAATCCACTCGATAATAACGAGTTTGGTTTTGGGTTTTTAAGAAATGGGGGTGGAGCAGTAGTGGTTTGGTGGTAGAATTCTTACCTTTCATGCAGAAGGCCCGGGTTCGATTCCTGACCAGTTCACCTCATACTCAGGTATCACCCACCTGTCAATGGAGGATTGTGTGTTGTTATGATGCTGGTTAGCTTTAAGCGGAGCTTCCAGACTAAGACAGACTAGAAAGAAAGGCCTAGTGATCTACTTTCAAAAGTTAGCCAATGAAAACCCTATGATTTGGAGTCCCCGGATGGCACGAATGGTCAAGCGCTGGACTACCATCAGATAGATTGGTGGTTCCAACTCACCCAGTGGCACCTCAGAAGTAAGGCCTGATCTGCTTCCGAAAGGTCAGCCTTGAAAACCCTGTGGAGTGCAGTTCTACTCTGCACACACGGGGTTGCCACGAGTTGAAATCAACTTAACGGCCACTAACAGCAGGAGATGACTAGCTCGTGCATTGAAAAACCCTATGGATCACAATGGTCTGTTCTGCAGCCAGTTTGGGGGATGGCACAAGACCAGGTAGCATTTCGTTCTGTTGTGCATGGGGTCGCCATGAATCGGGCACCAATTCAATGGCAGCCAACAATACCACCAAGGAATAATTTTGAGCTAACAAAAGGATTTTTTTTGTTTTTACGTAGTATTTATGTTTTCAGTGAAGGTTTACTCAACAGTTTAGGTTTCCATTCCACAATTTCTACACAAATTGTTCAGACATTGGTTGCATTCCTCACAAGTGAGCATTCTCAATATTTCTATTCTGGTTGTTCCATTTTCATTAATCTAGTTTCCCTGCCCCCTTACATTCTCACCTTTGTTTTAAGTAGTTGTTGACTGTTTGCTCCAAGGAATATGTTTTGAGAAGCAGGAGATCTGTAAGCTTTATTTCTGCTGGGACAGGAGGAAAAAGCCCTCTAGCATAGCCAGAAGAATTTAGCAATGCTCCTGAAGTTCCTTCTGGAAAGGCTTTGTGGAGTCTCCTTCCCTGGAGGAGTTAGTGGGAGAGGGAAAGCCATTTGCTAGGAGCAGCTTGTGGAAATGGGGAGCTCTACAGGCCAGGCCTCCAGGCGTGGGTTAAAGGTTAGACAGGTCTGATGCAGATCTGTGCCATATCTCTGCCTGTGATGGAGCCCAGAGATTTGTGCAAGGCTCAGAGACTGCCGTGGGACTCGGCCCCTCAGAAAAACGATTGCAGTCTTAGTGGAGGAAGACTGTGGAAGAGGAGGGAGAAGATAGTTCTGTTGCCTCTAGACTTTCAAGACCCCACTTGGGCATGGCTTCTGTGCGAGGAGCCTTCCTGCAAATGGAACACAGGCAAGCTAGAGGGGACAAAGCCAAACCACAAGGATGGTAGGAGTCCAGATCCCAATCATGTGCAGAATGGTCGAATGAACTGGGGTTATTTAATGCGAAGTTCAAGTTTAGGGAGTGTGTGTGAAGACTGCCTTAAAAATCTTGATGGGCTTATTGTCTGTAGTCCTAATAGGGAGATCTAGGGCTGATCAGTGGAGACAGATTCCAGTTCAATGAGGGAGAACTTTCTCCAACGCCCACAGTTACCTTGGAAGCAAGCATGCACACTGAGGCTGGAGAATCACTTGGGCAAGATGCTGCAAGAGGAGAGGGGAAAGAAAGAGATAAACCCTAAAGGCTCTTTTATGTCCCTTCTGCCTATTCCCAACCTCTTGCCTCCCAAGTGAAAAAGGACCCGTCCCCTCGCCTAGCTCATGGCATTTCACAGAAGTGAGAACAAGTAGGGATTGGTCATCCCAGGGGCTTGGAAGACAGAAGAGAGGCAGATAAGAGGACCCCCTGCCACAGAGGGTGAGCCGGGCCATGCTCTGTTTTAGGTTCTTCACGTGGAGGTTTGTGACCGTGCTGTATGTGACGGATGTCCAGAATGACAGCTACTCCTGGCCTCTGCTTGTGTACATGGGTACCAGCTGCGTGTACCCCTTTGCATCCAGCTGTGCACACACCTTCAGCTCTATGTCCAAGAATGCCCGACACATCTGCTACTTCCTGGACTATGGCGCCGTCAACCTCTTCAGCCTGGGTACGTGAGGCCCAGCTGTCACCCTCCCCTGGACTGGGCCATTTGGCCCTTCCCCCCATATGACCTGGGGTCGCTATAAGGCTTTCACGAGTTTGCAGAAGAGTCGTGGAAATATCAGTGTTCCTGGTAGGTGCCTTATGAGTGTTTTGTAAGAAACTTCTCCAAAGATGTGCTAGTAAATGGCTCACCACTGGAGCTTCCAGACTAAGACAAACTAGGAAGAAAGGCCTAGTGATCTACTTCTGAAAGTTAGCCAGTGAAAACCCTGTGATTTGGAGCCCCTGGGTGGCGTGAATGGTCAGGCGCTGGACTACCGTCAGGTAGATTGGTGGTTCCAACTCACCCAGTGGCACCTCAGAAGTAAGGCCTGATGGTTTGCTTCCGAAAGGTCAGCCTTGAAAACCCTATGGAGTGCAGTTCTACTCTGCACACACGGGGTTGCCATAAGCAGAAATCAACTTAACGGCAACTGATAACAACAGGAGACGGCCAGCTAGTGCACTAAAAACCCCTGGGGATGAGAGCCCCGATTTGCAGTGTTTGCTGATGTCCCTGGTGTAAATACTCCCACCCTGGCTGGCTGGAAACTACTGATAGGAAATCATTGAGTGGAGCGTTGGGAAGATGTATGCACAACTGTGTAAGTCCACTCTACAGGTACTAAAAAAAAAATACCCACTGCCGTCAAGTTGATTTCGACTCATAGCAACCCTATAGGACAGAGTAGAACTGCCCCATAGAGTTTCCAAGGAGCACCTGACAGATTTGAACTGCCGACCTCTTGGTTAGCAGCCGTAGCACTTAACCACTGCGCCACCAGGGTTTCCGTACGTATCGTAGAAGCAAATTGACGGCTTCTCTTGTGAATGTAATTTACTTAATGTAAGCTTACGCAGTTTAAGTTCTGAGGATGGCTTTTTAATAACTGGCTCGAAAGATTTCTCAGACTTTAACAGCCGGCTCTCACAGTCCAGGATGAACTGACTCCAGATGCTCAGTGCAGGTCCCTGTCGTGCCCAGTAGAGAAGTAGGGTGGGGTCATGAGCGCAGTGCCCCAAGGCTTAGAGGAATTAAGAGAGATGCGTGAAGGCCCACAGGAATTGAATGGTGAGCCCAAAGCTGATAAAGCTGGGTGTTAACACTTCCAAGTTCCTTGTCTTTTCCTCCAGCTGTGATGCCCCTTACCCCGCCTCCTCTTCTCTTCTCCCTCTTTTGGACATCTTCCCATCCCCCGGCACCCTAGTTCTAGCCTCTTCCTTCCTCCTTGTTCTGCCAAGTCATCGCCTTCCCTCGTCCAAGAGGTTGTCCACAGGGAGGGCCCAACCTCCATCCTATTTGCTCCTCTCTGTCTTCCTTCACAGTGTTTTGAAAGTCACACACACACACACACACACACACACAGGCACACACATGTACACACACAACACACACATAGACAATGTGCACATGCATATACACACCTCCAGACACATGCATGTACACACACACATACACACATGCACTGCACTGTCCTTATCACCTCACCTCTCGCTTCCCACTGCTGTGCTGTCTGGTCCCCACCGTTCACTCAGACGGTGCTTGCCAAGGCCCCAGCCTCCCCTACACCATCAGGATCAATGCAGGCTTTTCTGGCCTCATCTTCTGGGATCACCTGCCAGCCTTTGATGTGGGGGCCCCTCAGTCCTCCTCCACACCCTTTCTTTCTTTGGCCCTCTGGCCCTCTTCCTGCCCCTCCTCACTTGTTGTGCTCTGCTGGTTCCCCTTCCTCTGCTGTTCCTTATAGGTGGGAGGGTAGAGAATCCATCCTTGGACCTCTTCCTTACCCCAGGCGATCCCCTTCATGCCCACCCTCTGGACAAGGTGCTCCCAAGCTCCCATCTCTAGTTTAACCGGCTCACCTGAGGTCCAAGCTGTGGGCCAAGACTGCTGGCACCTTCCCAGTCCCTGCCCCCCATCTCCTTCTCCTGTGATGTCCCTCCTGGCTAGCACTTCTCCCTCCCACCTGGTCTTCCAAGACCCAGTTCCTCCACCCCCACCCTTCCTGACTTCCACGGTTCTATCCAGTCAGGTTCAAGTCCAGCTGAGACTCATGCAGAGTCCTCCAATCTGGTCCTACCTCTCACCTGAGCTGTTACAGCAGCCCCCCTCTCTGCCTCCCTGTATTCCACGCAGCCACCCACGGAGGTTTCTGCAACATTCTCACCTTGCCACCCCTCCCCTTAGAGCCTTCCAAGGCTCCTTCCTCACGGCCTAGGATGAAGTCCAGGGTCCTTCGCCTGGCTGCTTACATGGCCTCCATCATCTGCCCCAGATCCATTTATGACAAGGGCACACATTTCTGAAGCAATCACTCTGTGGCAGGCACCCTGTGGAGCATGTGACATATGTCACTGAGGACAGCATAATGCAGTGCTGATGGGCCCAGATTCTGGAGCCAGACTGCCTGGATTCAAATCCCGCCACCGCCACCTCATGGTTGTATGCTCTTGGGCACATTTCTTATCCTCTCCAAGCCTCAATTCTCTGATCCGTAAAATCGGCACGATTTCTTCCCCATAGGCCTGTTAGCGCAGTTCAATGAGCTTATGTTAGTGAGGCATGAGGGCAGGGCCTGGTGCTCAATCAGCCATTCCCCTGACAGCCATCCCCTGAGGTGGGCACCACTATCGTACCCCTGTTCTCTGTGAGCAAATGAGGTGAAAATGAGTTACCCAGGGCCACGCAGCAGAGCCAGAGTTTGAACCCATCCATACTGTCAGCCCCATACCTTCACTCAGCTCACCATTGTCTCCACTCAACATGGCATCCTCCTTCTCTGGACCCTGTATACTGTCCTCCCGCCCCGCAGGGCTTTCAAGGCTCAGCCCCGGAACCTCGTAGGTCCCTGCTCTGGGACCTTCCTCCAAGCCCCCAGGCCTGGATCCACCTCCATGGTAGCTCTGATCCCGCCTTTATCAGCGACTCCTTCATTTCTCTCCCCTGCTGGGAACCACTCCCTGAGGACAGGAGATCTGCCTTTCCTGTTGCAGCCCTGGTAGCACAAATGTTAAGAGCTCGGCTGCTAACCAAAAGGTTGGCAGTTCGAACCCACCAGCTGCTCCTTGGAAACCCTATGAGGTAGTCCTTTGTACTACAGAGTTTCTATGAGTTGGAGGCAACCCGACGGCAACGGGTTTGGTTTGGTTTTTGGTTTATTTGGTTTTCCAGCCCGAAGCCCCGTGTTTGACTTTGGGAAGTACTCAATAAACATGAAAGGAAGGAAGGTCTGTCAAGTCAGTTCATAGCACCTACTGATTCTTCCTCTGACATTTGCGTTTGCTCCATCTTCTATAGCCTCCTTCCCCTTCCCATTCTTACTCCTACGACCCTTGTCCAAGCCCCTAATCCCTTCGGCATGGCATTTTCTCCAGATTCCTCCCCGGTTTCCAGCTCTTCCTCCCTGTAGACCATCCTGTGCACATTTACCAGCTGTTGGTCGTATGAATCCCTCACTCAAGGACTCTCAGTGGCTCCCTATTGCTGAAAGAGGAAGTTTACTTTCCTTAATCCAGCACCCATCTGCTTGTGTCCTAGAAGGTCCCCCTGCCCTCCTGCCCCTGTTAGAGTCCTGGTGTCCTTCTGGGGCTGGGTTCCAAGAACAGCTCCTGTGCCTGGTCCTCCACCTGCCCTGAAAGCCCACCTCACCCTCCTGCCCGCCACCCCCCCCCACCGGTCTCTGATCATTTTGCTTCCTGCTGCAGTTCCTGGCAGGGTCTGAGGCTCCCTTCCTCTTGTATTGCCCACAGAGCTTGGCATACACCTTGCCCATAGCTGGCTCCCAGTCAGCATACACAGTGAATGCTCCCAGGTCCTGGCATCAGGCAGAGAGAAGAGCTAGTCTCTTACCTGAAGGCAGCTCCCAACCGAAGAGGGAGAACATGTATAGGTATGGCGGCCTGCAGCCCTTCTCCCTGTGTGGCCCCAGGGGCATCATCACCTTCACTAGACTCCAGCTGACAAATAGGATGAAAGGCAGAGGCTGAACTGTCCCGGCCCGAGGCCTGTTTCAGCCTTGAGCTAGGACTCCAGGGTTCTTTATCTTCTTGTGATAACATGTGACTCTGGTCTGACAGGAAAGAGCCCCGGTGGCTTAGTGGTTAAGTGTTTGCCTGCTAACGGAAAGGTCGGCGGTTTGAACCTACCAGCCTCTCTGCAGGAGAAAAATCTGCTCTCGGAAAGATTACAGCCTTGGAAATTGTATGGAGCAGTTTTACTCTGTCCTATAGGGTAGCTATGAATCAGAATCGACCTGAGGCAATAGGATTTTTTGGTTTTGGGCTGACAGGACTGGGCTTCCTCTCCTGGAGGGAACCTCAGCAGGCAAGGGCACCTAGAGAGCATTGGGTCCTGGCCCCTCTCTCCAAGTGAAGTACACCTGAGCCCTTTGGAAAGAACCGTGATCTCCCCTGTTCTTCCAAACAGAAGCTTCAGCAAATAGGTCTCTAGAATGTTCTTAGGTAACCCTTGTCTCACAAACCCCCAACCTAAAACAAAACTCCTTATACCCAGCCCACCATATGTGATATGCCCCACAATGGCAAGGGCCCCCCTCCCTCCAATATTGATCTTTCCACAAGGAGCCCCTTTGTTTTGGGGGCAGGTGAAGAGTCCCTACTCTGAGAGTAAAGCCAAGCACACTGGGGCCGTAATCGAGAGTGATAGCCTGTGGTTAAGAGCTTGAAACTCTGACCCTAAGCTGCCTGGGTTTGAAGCTTGGCTCTGCTACTTTCTAACTGTGTGACCCTGGTGAGTTACTGAACCTCTCTGTGCCTCGGTTTCCTCATCTGTGAAGTGAGGATTAGTGCAGGACATCTGCCAGAAGGTTGTTGTATGTGTGGAGTCTGTGAGTTAAATCTGTAAAGCCCTTGTGACAATGCAGGGCCCATGGTTAAGTTCTCATGATAGGATTTAGGGAGGTGGAGAAGAGAGGGGAGGACGTTCTGGGAAGCTAATGGCACAAACAGGGATGCAGAAGCAAGACTGCTATGGGTCTGTGGGGTGGTGAGGGCTGGGCCAGGTGCTGGGGGTGGTGAGGGCTGGGCCAGGTGCTGGGAAAGTCTTCCTGAGGGGCCAGGTGGTACTGAGTCCCAGCTCCTCTTCCAAGGCTGGTCTTTCTTTCCCAGGCTCAGCCATTGCCTACTCTGCATATACCTTCCCCGACAAGCTGGTGTGCACCACCTTCCATGACTACTACGTGGCCCTGGCTGTGCTGAACACCATCGTCAGCACCGGCCTCTCCTGCTACTCCAGGTACCTGGCCTCTCTGATCTCTGATGGGGAGGGGGGGGACCTAGCATGCAGCTGCATGGCCTGTTGGAAGGAACAGCGGGAGAGGCGGCTCAGCACGAGGCAGGGAGCAGTGGAAAGGGCAGTCAGGAGCCTGGGACTCAGTTCCAGATGGATCTCCTGTTGCTGGGCAGGGCTGGCTTCATGGTGTGTGACCTGTGCAGCCAGGCACACAGGAACCCATGCTCAGAAGGACCCTGCTCCTGGTTTAACGCTCTGCTGTCACTGTCTTAATAATTTTTGTCCTGGCGTTTTCCTTTTGTACTGGACTCGCAAATTATGGAGCTGGCCCTATTGCTAGGCAGCTCACTTATCCTTGTTGAACCTCAGTTTGCTTATCTGTAAAATGGAAGCAGCACATCTACCTTCTGAGGCAATGTAAGGAGGACAGGTAATATACCCAGAGCACGTAGCACAGGCTGGGGTACCCTGTAAATAGGTGGTCCATTAATAGTCATTGGGGGCCTGCCTCTGCACGTACATGCTGGACAATGGCTGACACATTCCCAGGGGAAGCCGCATGGCCAGGAGTCCCGCCTAGGTCATTGGCTCTAATTCCCTCTGTCTTTTCCTTTCACTCAAAAAGCTCACTGGAGTGTAAGTACAAGAGGCATTGTTATAGGAATCCGAACTCTAGTTTATTCAGTTCATGGCACAGTGGTTAAGAGCGCAGCTGCTAACCACAAGGCCGGCAGTTCAAATCCACCAGCTGCTCCTTGGAAACCCTATGAGGCAGTTCTACTCTGCTCTGTAGGGTCACTATGAGTCGGAATCGACTCGATGCAACAGATTTGGGCTTTTTCATGGTTTGTAAAGGTGAACTGCCCAGTGTTCCATTTCTCTGTATGACTTAGAAAACCTCACACATGGCTGTGTTGGAGTGACAGCTGTCTTGATGGTACTAAGGTGTTGGGTACTTTCTGGGGTGAGGACCTTTGGTGGCAGGTCACACCTGAGTTGTACCCCCATCCCAATCCCCAGCCTACCTCCGGGCCACAATTCCAAGAGGCTTGTTTGAATCTCCCTACTTAGGACCACTGGAGGCCTCAAAAGCACATTATTGCTTGCAATCCTCCATTCTCCATGCCACCCTCCAGGAAAAACGGGCAAGAAGGAGCATGCCCCTGCAACTTCTCCAGAATGATTTCGGCTCCAGCTTTCTCTGGTGACACTTAGACTTTGCAGGGCCAAGAGAGAAGCAGGAATGTTCCACAAACTTGACAAACTGGTGCTTTTTTTTTTTTTTTTTTTTAATGGGAAGGCTAGATTCTTAAACAGTGTCAGGAATTCTTGCCCCAGCTTGCCTTCTGCTTCCCGATCCCAGACAGGCTGGGAGTGTGGTGTGAAGTTCTGTCTCCAGGTGCAGTCTCAG
Organism: Loxodonta africana; assembly: GCF_030014295.1. Classification (NCBI taxonomy): domain Eukaryota; kingdom Metazoa; phylum Chordata; class Mammalia; order Proboscidea; family Elephantidae; genus Loxodonta; species Loxodonta africana. The sequence continues at coordinate 46,468,566 of NC_087354.1, read as the reverse complement.
CACCATTTTTTGTGTTGCTTCGTTCCTTGCAAATGCCTGGGAGTGAGGGTAGGGTGGGGAGTAAACACGCTCTTCCATTTTCCTGGGGATTGTAAAGCTCCCCTAAAGCTGAAAGGAGGTGGGGTTGACCAGCAAGAGTGGAAGCTAAAACCAGACATCATACGGTTATTCTTTCCTTCTCCCCCAACTCCTCAAGGACTCTGGCAATTCAAAGCTCTTTGTTAAGCTCCACAGGGGCTGTGAGGGCTACACCGATGATGGAGAGGGAAGGCCCAACACACATAGAAAAATAACTATGCTAAAAACCGCTTGGAGCCGTGGTGGTGTAGTGGTTAAGAACTTGGCTGCTGACCAAAAGATTGGCGGTTGGAATCCACCAGCTGCTCCTTGGAACTGTATGGGGCAGTTCTACTCTGTCCTATAGGGTTGCCGTAAGTCGGAATTGACTTGATGGCAATGGGTTCTCTTTGAGAAAGGAAATATAAGAGGGGTACATTTCCTTTTTGAGGTATTGTTATTTATAAATTGTGAATATGGGCATAAATTTTCTAAAAGATCTACTCTAAAAAGCAACTGGGACATTAGGAAAGAGTGTATTTGTCAGGGAGGAAGCACAGTGGTGCAGTGGTTAAGAGCTCAGCTGCTAATAAAAAGGTCAGTGGCTGTCATCCATCAGGTACTCCTTGGAAACCCTATGGGGCAGTTCTACTCTGTCCTATAGGGTCGCTATGAGTTAGAATCAACTTGACGGCAACAGGCAGGCAAAAACAGCCCAGTGGGCCTGGGTGTGTGGGTGCATGGTTGGGCTGTGGTCCAGGCACTTGGATCTGCTCATTGGACCAGTCATTGTCCCTGTGTGGTTGGCTCCTGCAGGGCCACTTAGCTCAGGTGTTTGGAATGTAGGATCAGAGGGAAGAGAGCTCTGCTGGCTGAGGGGGCAGGGAAGGCTTCCTGGGTGTGAAAGAAACAGTCCCCAGGGTTAATGACCCAGAACCGCTTTCCCGTGAACACTTGCTGCTTTTTGTCGTTGTTAAGCTTCATGAATCACCTATAAGCCACCAGGGCGAATTGTTTTCTTCTAGCCAGGAGTCCTTCCTGCTTGTTCAGAAAAAATGGATGGGCTTTTTGGTGCCTTTGGGTCAGCTTGTCTGGCAAGGCAGCTTGGCCAGGAATCTTCTGAATGCCCATGTTTGGAACCCTGTCTTGTCAATGTGATGGATTCTTTTTATTTATAAGGCACATCTGTGGCTTTTTTACCCTTCCCTCCCTCCCTCCCTGCCTCCCTCCCTTCCTTCCTTCCTTATTTCCATTCATCCTTTTATCTATCCATCCATCCATCCACCTATTCTTCCTTTCTTCTTATCCTCCTTTCATTCCATCTATCCATCCTTTCATCCATCCATCCATCCATCTATCACTTATCCTTTCTTCCTCCCTTCCTTTCTTCCATCCATCCACCCACCCACTCATCCACCTGGCATTCCCTGAATGCTGCTGTGCTCCAGGCGCCATTTTAAGACCTGGAGATTTCAGCAGAAGTGAAGTGCAGCCCTTGCCCTCCCAGAGCACCCAGTGCAGCAGAAGAAGCAGATCACAGCTCCCCCAGGAAGCCAAGGATGGAGCCATCACTCTCTTTAGAGTGAACACAGTATAACCTAACTAATGATGATACCAAATAATACCTCCTTGGATATACGGGGACTGAGTACTGAATGACTGAGGGTGACCACTCTAGCAGAGCCAACAGTCTGGACAAGGGTGAGAGGCTGGAGAAGATGGGATGGGATGAGAAGCAGCAAGGAGTGTTATAGTTGTCAAAGTTTGTGAGGCGGGGAAGGGGAAAGTGGCTAGAGAGGGTGCGAAGGGAGGTTGGGGATTTGAAGAACCTTGTGTGCTCCACCAGGGACTGCTGGCCCTTTGCTCTTGAAGGACAATAATCTTCCTAGGAAGGGAAGTCCCATGGCCTCAGCTTCCATGCCTTAAGGGGCTTCTAGGTGTGTTAACTACTGCTGAAGCAGGGCTGGGGCTGTGCAGGACCAGAAGGGAGGAAGGGGTAACCACCATATTCTCAGCGCCAAAGGAAGGGTGGGGTGTTCCCTTCTGTAGGCCCCTCTGGTTCTCTTCTCACCTTGTCTTCCCTTCCCATGCTTGTGGTTTTCCCCAATCTTACAAGGCCCGTCCTGTCTGTTTTCACTTCCTGTCCTTGGTTTGAGGAGTAAGAACGATGACTTGTATGCTTGGAGTAAATGGCTCCATTAAGAGCAGGAGAAGCAGGTGGGGAGGAGGGCATAGGCCACTCAAGTCCCAGGTCTCAGTCCTGCTCCACTCAGACTTGCTGTATGGCCTTGGGCCAATCACTGCCACCGCTGAGCTTGTGTCCACACTTGTTGAGATGATGTCCTCTGGGCTCAGTCCGTCCATCCATCCATCCATCTGTTCACCCATCCATCCATCTATCCATCCATGCTTCCTTTCTTCTTTCCTTCCCTCCCTTCCTGCCTTCCTTGCCTCCTTCTTTCCTTTTCTTTCCCTTCTTCCCTCCCTCCCTTCTTCTTTGCTTCTTTTCTCCCTCCCTTCTTTCCTTCCTTCCATCCATCTACCCACCTGACATTCCCTGTATGCTGCTGTGCTCCAGGCACCACGTTCAGACCTGAGGAAGCAGCGCTTCAGTGTCTTCTCCAAGATCTCTCTCCTTGCCGTCTTCCTCCTCCAAGCCCCACCTCTACCCCTCTCTCCTGTTCTGTCAGCCCTGGTGTGGCCAGAGAGGCCAGAGAACCACATTCTCCTTCCCTGAGCACAGGAGACCATGAATTTTCGAAATGCTTACCAGAAGAAGATGTTTGTAACTGCACTCATTCTATTACCACACACACCATTAAGGTAAATCTCAACATACAAAACTTTGTAGTCCCCTGAGTGATCTCTTGGTTCTTATTATCATGGAATGGGAGTGCTTGGGTGGTACAAACCGTTAATGCACTTGGCTGTAATCAAAAGCTTAGAGGTTGGAGTCTACCCAGAGGCACCTCAAAGGCCTGGTGATTTATTTTGAAAAATCAGCCATTTGAAAACCCTATGGAGCATAGTTCTACTCTGACACACATTGGGTTGCCATGAGTCAGAGTCAACTTGATGGCCACTGGCCATGCAGTAGAACCTTGGGTGGCACTGTTTGTACTCCATTACTAACCTAAAGGTTGGCAGTTTGAACCCACCCAGCTGCACCACGAAAGACTGGTGATCTGCTTCCATAAAGATTACAGCCAAGAAAACCCTGTGGAGCAGCTCTACTCTGTAATAAAAGAGGTCGCCATGAGTTGGAATCAACTCCATGGCAACTGGTTTTTGGTATCATGGAATTTAGTTCATATGAACGTGTTCCAGAAAACTGCTCTCTCATTCTGGGGCATTTGAGAGGGGACACGAGAGGCTACGTGACTCTCTGTGGTGCTTGGAACAAGGTAGGGTGAGGGAGACCCCAGCCTGCTCATCCCTGTTGATCACCCACAAAGCCCAGGAAGGAGCCTTCACCTCCTTTAGAAAAGTTAGCGCCTGCTGTACGTCACAATTCCCTGTAGTCACTCATCCATCCAAGGCATCTGACCATTGATTTTTTTGGACAAATACTTGCTGAGTGAAATGCCTTGTGCTCAGCGCTGTGAGGGAGAGAGATGAATTTCTTCCTGGTAGGAATGAGCTGTGTTGTGGGATAATGCCATGGTGGTTCAGAGTGGGGGGCACGGAGCAGACCTGGAAGGGGGCTTGGAGGGTCAGAGCTGGGCATAGAAGGTTCTAGGACAGAACTTGAGGCCAGGGAGCTCAGCCAGATGGCAAGGTGCTGCTAGTGCCTGGGCTGTGGGCAGGCATGTGGAAATAGCCATGTTTCTGCAATTCTCCAAAATAGGAAGCTACCCATCCACACAACAACAAAACACCCGTAGCCAGCCACCCCCCACCTCCATGGCTCTGCAGTGAAGACTTTTCAGAGTCACAGCCAAAGACCCACTAGCTTCAAGCACTAGTTCCAGAATCCCAATCGCTAATCCTTCCAGGTTTGTTGCAACAAGGTTTGCAAGGTTTTATGACAGACTAGTGTTGAATCGACCCTCTCTGAATGAAGGTGTTTTCTGAAACCAGTGTGTCCCGCCAACCTTCTGGGCAGTGGAGGCCTCACTCCCCCAAAGTAGCCCCTCAGTGTGGGGCTGCAAGGACTGCCATAAGCAGGGGGCTTTGGAGACTTAGGGGGCAGGAGGTGGGGGGCTGCTTTGTAGGCTTCTGTGGCTCCTGCCTCTCGCTCCCTGAATCGCTGGCTGTGGCGACACCCTGTGGTTGGATTTAGAATTGCACCTCAGTAGTGGGAGGCCCCTTTCTAGCTGCTGGCCCTTCTGCCTTTTTTTCTGTGTTGCTGTCTCTCTCCTGGTCTGCTTTTTCTCCTTTTTCCTCTATAGACTCGGCTTTGCAGTGGAGAGGCTGGTCCATTTGCCCTTGGGGAAGCGCTTAATCAGGCCAGGCGGAATGTTGTCTCAAGTTGCAGGAAACCCATGCTTTGGGGGATGGTCCTGACCAGCCAGAGCCAGCCTCCGTGTAAGTGGCCACAGAAGGAGCACGCTTTAACGAGCCTCTTTTAACCTGGAAATTGCAGGCGATGGTGGCAGCAGTACATGCGGAAGGAGGGAGTGGGCCTGCCATGGCTGAGCAGGGGCTGCTGGGGTAGGTGGGCGTGGATGGATGGATGAAGGCAGTGGTCTGAGGCTGCTCAGCCTGATAAGGCCGGAAAGAACGTGAAACTTGGAGTGAGGCAGGCCTGGGTTTAAATCCTAGCTTTGCCTCTTATTAGCTCATCTGACACTAGGCAAACCACCCAGCACCTGTCTGTTCCTTCCTGTTTGTATTTCCTGGTCCAGCATAGTTACAGGGTGGCGAGAGGGAGAAAATGGATCCTCACAACGCTTAGTTTTTTAAAAAGCTACCATTTAGTAAGGACTCTCTATGTGGAAACCCTGGTGGTGTGGTGGTTAAGTGCTATGGCTGCTAACCAAGAGGTCAGCAGTTCAAATCCACCAGGTGCTCCTTGGAAACCCTGTGGTGCAGTTCTACTCTGTCCTATAGGGTCGCTATGAGTCAGAATAGACTCGACCGACAGCAGTGAGTTTGGTTTTTTTTTTTTTTTAACTCTGTGCTGTGCACGTTCTAACACCTTGTGAGTATCATTTCATTCAGTCCTTACAACCAGCCTGGGAGGAGGTACAGTTATTACCCCTGTGGTATATACACGGATTCTGAGCCTCACAAAGCTTCCGTGACCTACCAGGTCACACAGTCATGAATGTCAGAGCCAGGATTGGAACCCAGTCCCTCCAGGTCCAACACTCCATGCTGAGTCACCTAAATCATGGCTCTGTGGTGCCCCGCCACTCTGGGGTTTGTGTTTTGTCCACAGCTGTGATTCTTGTTTGAGGGGATGATGAATTAAGGTCCCTTGTTCCTCTTCCTCCTCCTCCTTGAACTTCCTCTTCTTTATCCAGCTGGCGCCTGCCTTGTGCTTCTCTGATTCCCAGGCTGGGTCAGGGAAGGAGGAGGAACATGCTGGTGGGCTTGAGGAGGCTGGGGGGCTTCACATGGCCCACTGTGGTGGCCTATTACCCCAGCTCTTCATCAGGCTGCCTGTGCTTGCTGCCCCAGGGACTGGATGGACAACAGCAGCCTGGAGAATGCCCACGGGCTAGACAGGTGTCTGAGTGGGGCAGGGGCGATCCAGATCTGAGCAGACCACTCCTGCCCTGGAGTTCTCACTGCCTGGAGGTGAAGGTGCAGCCTGTGGTGCACCTGCGGTGTTTATGGTCAAGGGGCTGCACTGACGTAGGAGACAGGAGCAGCCTGGCCACGGAGAAATGGGCCGGGGCTGGGGAGGAGCAGCAGGTCATGTTTAAGGGAGAAAGGGCAGACTTGTGGGCTGGGACAGAGGGCCTGGGGACAGTGGTGGCAACAGGACACAGATCCCATCCCTACCAGAATGTTCCATGAGGGGCAGACCTGTAGGTTGAGGCTGGGAGGGGCCTAAGTGCTTCCCCTGCATCCACTGGCTGCTTTCGAACAGCGTCCCCCTCTCCCAGAACGTTAGCACCTTAGCATTACTTGGAACCTGTGCTGCTGGAGTCTCTGGGCTCGCCCTCCAGCCCTGTGGGCGCCAGGGACCCAGGCCCCTGCCATGCACTGCCATATTGAAGTAGACACCAGCCCACTTCAAGGTGGTAAAGTTTGGGCAACTAGAGCACTTCCTTACCTGAGCCTCAGGTTCAGGGCTGTGGCTTTGTGTGGACAACTCTTCAGTTTGAGTCCTCCATGGCCCTCCCATGTCCTCTCCGTGTCCATTTGTACTGCCCCATCTCCACAGACCAGCTGAGGCCCCTGCATGTCCCATCTGGGACAACCGGCCTCTCTCCTAGATAGTCGCACCACTCCTTTCAAGTTGACGTCATCTGTCTTTGGATTGAAGGTGGCTTTTTTTGTGTGGGGGGGGCATGATGGAGAGAAAGAATGACTTCACATTCACTCAATTTCCCTAGGACAGTGTGCCTGTGGAAGGTATTGAATGTTCCCAGAACCTTTTCAAAGTAACGAAATGCCTGGTTGAATCCCGGAGCTTCTCCTTGAGAAATACCTGGGAGGCTCTGACTAGTTAGGTGCATCTTAACTTTCACAGCATGCTCTGTCCAGTCCGAGGTGTCTGTGCCTTTGGGGCCACCCTGCTGCCCTACTCGTCTCCTTGTCCCATTGCTTATCAGATGGTTAGAAGTTTCCTTGGCAGTCAAGTAACTTGGCCCTTGAAGGGTCTTTCTGCCCAGTGCCTCCTCCTTGGCTTCACCGATACTGTTGCTTCTCGTGGAGTCAGGAAATGTTGTCCCCTGAAATCTTTTCACATCTGGGGTTGAGTCCCTTCCATTGGGGCAGGAGAATTGGAAAGGCTGGTAGAGACCTGCTGGCCACAGGAGGTTATGCAAAAATACTGGTCCTTTTTTGATTACAATGGCCCTCAGTTATTTCCACTGTGCAACTGCGTATTGTGTAACACAGTGTATTTATTGTGTGTGTGTGTTTAATCTGCTGAAACTCTTTCCATTCTCATTTCTTCCCCCTTTCCTTTAGGTTTCTTGAAATCCAGAAGCCCAGGCTCTGTAAGATCCTTCGTATCCTCGCCTTTGCTTACCCCTACACCTGGGACTCCTTCCCCATCTTCTACAGGGTAAGAGGCCTGGCTACACTCCCTGGTGACACCAGGGAACCAGTTCTTTCCTGAGTTCCTGGGGCAGGGGTGGGGGTTGGGGGGGGAAAAGCACCATGCTAGGTGCTGTAGACACACGGAGGAGTTAGGACAAAGGTGCTGCCGTAAAGGTACCTGCAGAAATGGCACCCACAGAGGCCCCGACAAACAAAACGAGATGCACCGGAAGCCAGTGCTGGCTGGGGCTCCGGAGCAATCACGGAGGGCTGGGCAAGGGAGGCAGCTGGGGGTTCAGGAGAGGGACTCTAATACTCGCTGCAAGTTCTTGGGAAAGTTATCTCCCATCTCTATGCCTTGATTTCCCTCATCTGCAAAATAGGTATGATAATAACACCTCCTTTCAGCTGGTGTGGGGAGGATTAAAAGTGTTAACATGTAAGCAGCTGACTCAGGGTAAGCATCTAATGCATGCATTATTGAAGAAAAAGGTTGTGGCTGGAGGCCTTAAAGGACGGACAGGAGTTAGATGAAGAACACGAAGGAAGAGGGTGTAGAAGGAAGAATAAGAAGGGGGCAAATCCATGCACTCTCAAGTCATGTGGACCTGAGTTCAAATCCTGGCCCCACTGCTCACTGGCTCTGTGACCTCAGGCAGTGTACATAACCTCTCTGAGCCCCTGTTTCCTCATCTGTAAATGAGGCTAGCACCCCTCCCTTCATAGGGGGTACTGGGGATTAAGCAAAACAACAGATTTGAAGGGCTCAGCAGTGCCTGGCACACAGCTAGTGCTCAGAGGGAGTTCTCCTCCCCTTCCAGTAAGTCTGCTCCGTGAGGTCCATATAGCCAAGCCAAGGAGTGATGGGAAGACTGAGCCGGCTCCCCCAGCTGCATAGGCCTGGGGGGACCCAGAGATGGGGATAAGCAGCCCATTCCCCCACTCCTTCCTCTAGGGCATAGGCCCAGCACAGAAAAACACAGCAGAAAGAACAAGCCGGTCTCCTGTGCACTCAGTCTGCATGATTCTAAGCTGCATGGACTTCTGGCCCTCAGCTGCAGGGCACTGGCCCAGACAGTGAGGAGGAGAGGGCTAATTCTAGATAGAGTTACTGGCACGGCTCCGGAACCAGCCTGCTGGATTCAGATCCAGACTTGGCCACTTACTAGTGGTTTGTAAATCACTTAGCCACTTTGGACCAGTTTCCTCACCTGCAAAATGGGGACACTAGAGTTTGTCCAGGAGACCTGGTGGCACAGTAGTTAAGTGCTCGGCTGCTAACCGGCCACCAGCTGCTCCACAGGAGAAAGATGTGGCAGTCTACTCCTGTAAAGATCACCCATTGCCAGTGAGTTGATTCCTACTCATAGTGACCCTATAGGACAGAGTAGAACTGTCCCATAGGGTTTCCCAGGCTGTAATCTTTGCAGGAGGGGCTCTGGTGGCCCAGTGGTTAAGAGCTGTGGCTGCCAACCAAATAGGCGGCAGTTTGAATCCACTAGCCACTCCTGGGGAACCCTATGGGGCAATTCTACTCTATTCTATAGGGTCGTTATGAGTCAGAATTGACTCCATAGCAACGGGCTTGGTTTTTTGTTTTTTTAACAGAACCAGACTGCCACATCTTTCTCTCGCAGAGCAGCTAGTGGGTTTGAACTGCCAACCATTCGGTTAGCAGCCAACTGCTTAACCACTGTGCCACCAGGGCTCCGTCTGTAAAGATTAGAGCCTTGGAAACCCTATGGGACAGTTGTACTTTGTCATATGGGGTGGCTGTGATTTGCAATCGACTCAGCAACAAGTTTGGTTTTTTTTTTTTAGAGTTTGCCTTGTGGTTATTGTTGAGGCTCAAAGGAAGTGATGCAAATGAAGGGCATGGCCTAGCATCCTCCCTCAGTGGAAGCTATTATTGTTGTTTGTAATAATAATATTACAAAAACCGTACTTAGGTTAACGCAGTGTAATGGCTGAAATTAATCCTTTTTGATGTCTCAGGAGGCCTTCCAGGGGTTTCTAGGCCTTATAGTCTTAATTAGGAGTCCCTAGGTGGTGCGAAGGGTTAAGTGCTCAGCTACTAACTGAAAGGTTAGCAGTTCGAACCCACTCAGAGGCAGGCATCTTGGAAAAAGACCCTGGTGATCTGCTTCCAAAAGGTCACAGCCTTGAAAACCCTGTGGAGCGCAGTTCTACTCTGCACACTTGGCGCTGCCATGTGTTGGAATTAACTCAACGGCAACTGTTTGGTAACGTCTTAGTTAGGAGCATCGGTCTTGTGAATGTGCTGGTTAAAAGTGAGTCCAAATGCCAAATATACCACTTTTTACCACATTCACATTTTATTACAAGAAAGAAGGGTGGCAGTGCATGTAATAGGGTTTTTCTTCCCTCCGCTCCTTTCTTCTCTGTAACCCTTTCCTTCCCTTCCCTCTTTCCTTCCTTTTTTTTTTTTAATTAAATAACCCAAAAGGCTCTCATGAACACTGAAAAAAAAAAATAAATAAATAATAAGGCCATTGCCGTCAAGTTGATTCCAACTCATGGCGACCCTGTAGGACGGAGTAGGACTGCCCGCGAGTACTGAGGAAACTCAAATACAATGCCTGGGTCTCAGCCTGTCACAGTCAAAATAAGAAACCTGCCCACACGCTCCCTGAGAGTTCCCTCGTACGAGCCCCAGACCCTAGGAAGTGAGGGCCTTGGCCTTGAAGTCCATGTATGTGTACAAGATGTGTGGATGACAGAGTCCCCCATGGTCTCAGCTACAGGTGACGAGAAGAAAGATGGCCTTCCTAAGGCATGCCCTCCACTTGAGACCTGATGTTTCTTTAAATACCTGCAGCTGTTCCTGTTCCCAGGGGAGAGCGCACAGAACGAAGCCAGCATGTACCATCAGAAGCACATGGCCATGACCCTCCTGGCCTCGTTCCTCTACTCTGCACATCTGCCCGAGCGCCTGGCTCCTGGACGCTTCGACTACATCGGTGAGTGCATAGTGGTCCTGCTGCTCAGGCCCTGCTGAATGGGGACAGAGGTCCCATCCCTGACACCACCACACCCAGCTGCAGAGAGGTAGGCAGGGCAGGGAGAGATGCTGTCCCAGACACATGTTTTAAGCCTTTCACCAAGTTCTCCAGGCACAGGCCAAGGTGGAGTGACACCATAAGGTGACAGAGCCAAGGTGTATGCAGCTGATGCGCTGCCAGGTAGGATGGAGAAAGGCAGAGAAGAGATGCAGCCCAGCACCCTAAAGTCTTCCTATGGGGTATGAGGCCAGGAGTGGCCCCATTATTACCTACAGCATGAAACCATGTTAAATGAGCATTGAGGAAAGACAGGTGCAGATGGCAGTAAGGGCACCAGATAGCAAGGGGCTGTGCAGAAGAGGGGAATGTGTCTGTTTTGTCTTGTTCATGGTGGGCACAAGGGGCGAAGGGTTATGGTAGAGCAGTGGGTCTCAGGTGTGGGATCCAGGCCAGCAGCCTCAGCATCACCTGGGAACTTGGTAAACGTGCAGATCCTCATGCCCGACTCCAGAACTCTGGAACCAGGAGCTCTGGGATGGGGCCACAGTCATAGAGCCTGCGTGATTCTCCAGGTGAACCTGAGCTCCCTGAAGTTTGAAAAGCATGTGGTCAAGGGAAGGGATAGGAGCTGCAGGGTTTTCACCTGCTGGCAGAGTTCTTTGCCACCTTATCTAGGGAAGGTGGGCCAAGGATCTGCAGAATGTCTCCCAACCCTGGCTCTGCGATGGCTGGGAAGAAGGCGCCCTAGGGTCACTTTGGGTGATGCTGATGAGTCTTGGGATGAATGTTCCTAGGATAGGCTATTTTAGGAGTTGAAGGGTCAGTCATTGTCTCCACCTGGTGGTCAGGAACCTTGGCTCTCCCCAAACCGATCTTGTCCATGGTTGTCCTTCTCCTCCCCCTCCTACGAACTGTGGCCACCTTTGCTTTGTTGGATCTGATTAGGGTCTTCTCCCTTTCTTCTCTGCTTTCAGAAGGGGTTTCAACTAGCAAAATGCTTATAGGGCAGATTTCAGAAAGGAAGGAGGACAAGAGGCGAGGGAATTGGAGGAAGCAAGAACCCACTAAACCAGACCAGACTTAATGGTCTGACTGAGACTAGGAGGACCCTGGAGGTCATGGTCCCCAGAACTTCCGTTAGCCCAAATCAGGAACCAGTTCCCAAGGCCAACTCTTCAGCCAGGGATTGGACTGGACTATGGGATAGAAGATGATACTGGTGAGGAGTGAGCTTCTTCGCTCAAGTACCCACATGAGACCATGTAGGCATCTCCTGTCTGGAGGGGAGATGAGAGGGCAGAGGGGGTCAGAAGCTGGCCGAATGGACACGGAAATAGAGTGGAGGGAAGGAGTGTGCTGTCTCATTAGGGGGAGAGCAATTAGGAGTATATAGCAAGGTGTATATAAATTTTTGTATGAGAGACTGACTCAATATGGAAACTTTCACTTTAAATACAATAAAAAATTAAAAAAAAAAACAAACACCAAACCCACCTCCCTAGACCTGCTTTGGTTAAGCAGAGGTAGCCATGGATGAGGTCTTGAGGGGCTGCAGGAAAACTAGTTCTGGGCCTTATTTCCAGCTCTCTGGCTTCTTAATAACATTTCATTTATTTGCCTGTAGCACCTTCTCTTGGGCCTACAGGTACAGAGCAGAAAAACACTCCTATGGGGGGCAATTTGCTAGACAGCATCAGAATCAGACAAGCCATTAACAAGAGGTTTTCAGTTCTTCAGTAGGCTTAGTCGGCTGGCGATGGGACTCCCTCTCCAAGGCTAGTCCATGAGCCTCTGTAGAAAGTGCTAGCACTGGAATGATTGGTGTTGGCCCACAGGAATCCCCTCTCTATTGCTGTAAGGCAGGATTGCTGAAGTCACTCTTCCTGCTGCTGCCACATTTCAGATACATCCAATACTTAACGGCCTTCCCTGTTCTTTTCTCTCCTGCTCAAATGGAGGCAGGCTTGAGCCTCAACTGGCAAATGCAGCCAATCCTTGGAGGCTGTGCCCTTGGAGAACACAGCTCTTTGCTGGACAAGAAACCATGTTGCTGCATCCCACACAGATCTGGGAATCTTACACAGCCTATTAGTACAGTTTGAGTGAGGTTGGGGTGGTACATCCAGGTACACCTTCTTCCTGGGGAGCATAGACCCAGATGCTGGGAGCTCCCTGCTATGAGGAACTCATCAGACATCCACTGCAGAGTTTTCAGCCTCCTATACCCTTATTCCTGACTCTGCTTCTGCTCCATAGTGCAGGTGGCCAGGCAGGTCCATTCCTGGGCACATTTATTGAGTGCTTACTCTGGCATAGGCCCTGGAGGTATAATACTGACCTTTTTTTTTTAACTGAAGGAGAATCCTTACTCAATTCCCATGTGGTCTTCTCATCTTAGTCCTAGTTTCAGAAGGTTGTCTCCCAAAGCGGTCCCTTTCCTGGGCACAGGACTCTCTTTCTCACCAACTGCCAAATCAGCATGTCCCTGCCCACTCCTACCACTCTCTCTCAGGCTCCCACCCACTGTGGGTTGGCGCTAGGTGAGCTGGGTCCAGCATGCCATCGTATAGGAAAGGTTCCTGGTCATGTCTGTGGTTAACCAGCAGTAGGTAAGTGGCCAACAGCCAATCAGGCTGGCTTCTCCTTTGACACTGAAGTTGGGATCTGAGCTGATCCGCACTGGCTCTCTAGGGATAGCCTTTCGCAGAACATGGTGCCTACCTTTTTCATCTACAGAATGGGACCAGTGGCTAAGTTGTTTTAAAAATGAAATTGGCTTGCTCTGATGGCCTTTTTATTTTTCTCACATTACATTTTTAAAATAACTTTTTTGAAACATGTTTTACATATCATACAATTCTCCCATTTCAAGTAGACAATTCAGTCAGTGATTTGTTCTTGTTTTTAGTGTTTAAGTGTACCAAATCGTGCTACCATCACCATAAATCAGTTTTAGAATATTTTCGCCATCCCAGTAAGACCTCTGCCGTCCATATATACTGTTAATTCTCATTCCCACTCCGTGCCGGAGGCAACCACCAATCTACTTTCTGTCTCTATGGGTTTGCCTGTTCATATAAATGGAATCATCCAATATGTGACCCAGCGTCTGGCTTCTTTTGCCTAGCATGATGTTTTTAGCATACATGCCGTGGCTTGTATTAGTCCTTTGTTCCTTTTTATGGCTGATCTACTGGCCTTTTGTGTGTTTGCTGTAGGTCACAGTCATCAGCTGTTTCATGTGTGTGTGATCCTGGCCACGCACATGCAGATGGAAGCCATACTTCTGGACAAGACCCTGAGGAAGGAATGGCTGCTGGCCTCCTCCAGGCCCCTTTCTTTGGTCCAGATCACTGGAGCCATGATTCTGTGTATCATCTTCAGCCTCAGCAACATACTTTATTTCTCAGCTGCTCTATATCGGATTCCTGAGCCAGAATTACATAAAAAAGAAACATGATTCAGACCATAAGCTTTTTGTGCCAGATGCCATTAAACTGCAACATCCTAACCATTGTACTTGGTACAATGGCCTAAAATATCCGTAATTATTGGTGTCTTGGCTCTCGTGAGTGAGTGAGTGAGTTCATGTCATGTGCACTGATTCTGTGTGTGATTTTCAAAGGGGAATACGGGTTCGAACAAGTTCTTAAGGCAAATCATGAATATTGTGTTAAGTTTTAAATTCATTTGAAACATGTTTTTCCATTCTGTTGAAACGCAGTTGGATGAAGCACACCACCCTGTAGCTTCGTATTAGTCTTTGAAAATGGAACTTGCTCCATTGGGTCAAGCTCATGTTGCAAAGTTTCTCCTGAGAGCTTCGGCAGTGGCTGGCCGGCTACTTTGCGGGGAGAATGAGCAGGCCAGGTCCCTGGGAGCACCTGAGAGAGAGAGACCTGTGTCAGTGGGGGCCCTGGGGACTGGGGTCCTGAGCTGGGAGGTATTCTGGAATGAGGAGACCTGGTTTGGGGAGGGGTCTTCTTCTCTTCCTTACCTAGTGAAAGGAATAAATAGGAGAGGCCCCCGTTTTTCCACCCCCAAATTCATTCTGCTTTCAAAGTGGAAGTTCCCACATTATTAAGGATTTGGAGTTTAGAAGTTTTTTCTTAGAAGTCCACAGCCAATAGCTGGGTGTTGTATGTTCTGTTAGACTGTTTCTTGGTTCCAGTTTGCTGCTGTAAAATATTACGCAGTGCAGGAAAAATGCGTTCCCGTGGGGATTGGCTGAATTCATATTCACTGTTATGGTCATCTGCCACCTTGGAACCAAGGAAGTGCTATATCTGAGGGTGTCATATATTTGGTATTGCTTCAGCATTTCAGATAAGCTGCCAAACTTTGCACTCACGTGAAGAGAACGCTAAAGACCTTGCCAGAGAGATGGGTGAATGTAGTGATTTTCAGGCTTCACTGTGAATAAAAAACACCTGGTGAACTTGTGACAGATGCAGATACCTGGGCCAAACCAGGAGGCTCTGCTTCAATAGATTGAAATGTAGATTCTTAGAGAAATCTACACTAGACCACGTCCCCCTGGTGGTTTTAATATAGGGGGGCCAGACGTGAAGAAATGCTGTGCCTTCCAGAAGGCACTGGGCCTATCAGCTTTATTTTGATTCATCTAAGTTTCAGCAACTCAACACCCAAGGCTGTATCCCCACTTCATGTTCAGAAGCCTTCTTCTGCGAATAGTACTGAAACACCAAGTATTTTCTCATCTGTTGCATTACCAATTAAAGTTCAGTATTTCATGGTGTTTTCAGGGAGGACAGAAATGCTGAGGCAAACCATTTTTAATGGAGACCCATCACCCCTTCCCCTGATCTGCACTTGCTAGTGACTTAGGAACCCTCTGTCACAATGCAGGACCCACAGTGCTGACTCAGAAACACTCCCATATCTGGGAATACTGCTTCTACGATTAACCAGCCCAGACCCTGGAATGGCCTTATAAATAGCTCATCATCCAATCCTCCAAGGAGAAGTAACAATTTATATTAGATGAGAGTGGTCAAGAAATATGAGTTCATTAGTTTTATTATCTGCTTACTTCCTCTAGGAAAAGCAGACTGATAAAATAAAACTATGTGGGCTGGTAAATTTGGGTATATGAATTGCAAGCTGCAGTACAAAATTTGTTTTTTTTTTTTTTTTTGGACAACGATTTGACACTGTTAGTGGAATTATACACCAGCCAGGGTCTGTGGATTTCTACTTCATCTTACTGTAACTTCAGTTTAATGGTGAAAAATGTACCAAGCTTAAATACCCCGTTCTGTGATGCCAAAGACATAATCACCATTATATTTTCTCACTTCTAGGTAATAAAATAATGTTCTCAGTTTAGCTAAATAGTTGACAGATAATGGATGATTAATTTAAAGGACATTTAGATGATTTAATCTTTGCTCATGTTGCTTTTTCATCATGCTGCATGATGAAAATAAAATGTTAAATCAAGAGAATAAAACAATCAGGCATTCTGTAATGTTTTTATGAGGCTGGCAAACTTTAGCCCCATTGTACACTTTTAGAGAACGTCACAAGTTAAAATTTTAAAACAGTTTACAGTACACTGATTTGGAAGCATTTAAAGTGAAATGCGAATGAGTTCAAATCTATTATCATTATTAAGTAATAGGCATCAAAAGTCTAATGTGGATAGAGTTTTTGCCCAAGTCAAAAAGGTCATTTGAAGACCTCACTGGGAAGATGACTTTTAATGCAGTGGTTCTCAAAAAAAAAATTTTTTTTAATGTCTCAATACACCTAAGAGGAGATGGCCATGGCCACGCTGCCATTGGTAAAAATTGCTCCCCATGGCGTGGTCTCAAAAGGGACCCTTGAGGGGAGGCACACTCTAATGGGATGCGCCACTGCCCCTTCCCCTGCTTGAGAAACACTCCTCTCAGATTTTACCAGACATTATAGTTATGATAGAACTTGAGTGTGTTTTGGGAAATCTGGGGTGGAAAGGAGGAGTGTGCTGTCGCATTATAGAGAGAGCAACTAGGGTCACATAACAATGTGTGTATAAATTTTTGCATAAGAAACTAACTTGAGCTGTAAACTTTCACTTAAAGCTGAAAAAAAAAAGAAAATACAAACTGCGCAATAATTTGACAAGCTCTTCCACCCCTCTGTGTCATTGCACACCATCTCCTCTGTTTGGATTTCTCACCTGGTGACTCAGCTAAAAGATCGTGTCCTCTGCGAGATCTCCCACTGGTTTTCAAGGCAGAATTAACTGGCTGTGTCTTCTGTATGCATCTATACTAGACCACTGATTGTATTATGTGACGGAGACGTCTAATTGTCCAACAAACTTTAATCTCCTCCATAAATTTTTTTATAGTCTTGAGTTATTTGGTGGAAAGTGCTGGATCTCCAGCCCCGACTCCCACCCCCTACTTTGCATTTAGGTGTGGCCATGTGACTTGTTGTGGCAAACATCCCAGCAGACATGGTCTCCTCCCAGCCTGGCCTCCCACTTGGTACTGTATTTGAACTCTGCCATTTGAGAATCTGATGCTTGGAACAAGGCAACCATATTACAACCATGAGACAACAAGCCTAAGGCCAAAAACGCCAAGCTGATGAGGATGGCAAAGCAAAAGAGTGGGAACAGCCTGGTGTGAAAGACATTGTTGAACTACTGAACCAACCCTGGAACCACCTACCTTCAAACTTTATGTTTTGTAAGATAATTAAATACCTTTATCATTAAAAAAAAACTTGAGTGTGTTTGAATGAGGCCATTCAGGCCAACATTATCTCCCTTTAATTCTTTGAAGGGTTCCATTTTCCATTGCTGTTTTTACAGACTATCTTCTTTCCAAAGAAATGAATTTGTTAATATTGAGCCCCCCCTTTTTTTAAAGTTGGGGGTCTTTTGAGTACAAAGTGATTTAACTGTTTAGTCTACTGCAGTCTTTCTCAAAGTGGGGTGTGTGTGTGTTTGTGTGTGTGTGTGTGTGTGTGTGTGTCTGTGGAAGCTGTTCTGTGAAACTTTCTGGGGAGGGAAGAGTGGAGTAGAATGGTGGTGTCAGATGTTGGGGAAACTCTTCATTTGGATCTATTGTGTTTCAAACATTTTAGCCATTGTACCCTTTTCAATATTAAACACCTCTTAACACTGTATAACAACACTTTATATTAGTTGAATGTTGGTTTCTGATTTTCTAGTCAACAGTCTATATGGATGAAAGGGTAAAGACCCATTTTCAAACTCAGAGATGCTCTTCTAGGTTTCACTAATGTTTGGTTTTCTTGAACCGTGTGAGAAAAATAAAATTTATTTATTGTAATAATGTTCTCCTGTTTCTCACTTAATTTGGTTCTGTTTCACCTACCACACTGGAAGCACGTTTATTCACCATGAGAAATGGATTCCTGTACAAGTGTGCATCGTTAATCAGTCAATGAACATTTATTTCGTACCTGTAATGTGTAGGCCAAGGAGCCCTGGTGATGCAGTGGTTAAGTGCTCAGCTGCTGCAGTTTGAACCCACCAGCTGCTGTGTGAGAGAAAGATATGGCAGTCTGCTTCTGTAAAGATTACAGCCTTGGAAACCTTATGGGGGCAGTTATACTCTGTCCTATAGGATCGCTATGAGTTGGAGTCAACTCAATGGCACACAACAACAACATAGCAAAAAACAAACAAACAAAAAAAACCAGGATCATGCATGGCATTCATTTTTCAGGCCTCATTAGTCTTTTTTATGGATTGTATTGTTCCCCCGCCAAAATATGTAAAGGAGCTCTGGTGGTATAGTGGTTAAGAGTTTGGCTGCTAACCAAAATGTTGGCAGTTCAAATCCACCAGCTGCTCCTTGGAAACCCTATGGGGCAGTTCTACTCTGTTCTATAGGGTCGCTATAAGCCGGAATCAACTCAACAGTATTGGGTTTTAAAATAGGTATTGTAACTCCTAACTGAGTCGGGATCGACCCGACAGCACTGGGTTTTTTGTTTTTAACCCCTATACTTGTGGATGTAATCCCATTTGGGAGTAGGGTTTGTTATATTAATGAGACCATATCAGTGTAGGGTGTGTCTTAAGCAAAATCACCTTTGGGATACAAAAAGAGCAGATTAGGCACAGAGGAGCAAGCATGAATGGAGGAGAAGGTACGTGCCACATGGAGATCGCCGAGGAACCACGGCACAGAAGCTGAGAAGGGGTAAGGATTTCCCGCAGAGCTGACAGAAGGAGAAAGCCTTACACCAGAGCAGGTGCCTGAACGTGGACTTCTAGCCTCCTAAACTGCGAGAAAATAAATTTCTGAGTTAAAGCCTCCCACTGGTATTTCTGTTATAGCAGCACCAAGAGACTAAGACAGTCTCCTTTGACCTGCAACAGTTTTTGAATCTTTGTACTTCATGACATTAACATTCTTGAAAAGTATAGACCAGCTAGTTTATAGACTGTTCCTTGATGTGTGGGATGCTTACGGTTAGGTTCAGATTACACTTTTGGAAGGAATATCACGGAAGGGATGGTGTCTTAGTGCCTGATACCAGCAGGTACGTGACGTCACTTAGTTCCATTATTAGCAATGTCAGCTTTGTTGATTTGGTATCTGCCAGGGTTTTCCATCATTCTTTTTGTAATTATTAAGTTGTGGGAAGATACTTTGAGATTGTATAAATACCTTGCTCCTCAAACTTTCACCCACTAGTTTTAGTATCCATTGATAATTCTTACCTGAATCGGTTATGATGGCTGCCAAATTTTTTCTAATTTCATAATTTCTTCTATGTTTGAGTTGGCTTTCTACTGTAAGGAAGAGTGTATGTGTGTATGTATGTCACTCAGTGTGGACTCAAGTACCTATTTCAGTTTTTTGTCCTGTGGTGGCTCAAGTGTTGCTATGATGCTGAAAGCTATGCCACCGGTATTTCATGTACCAGCAGGGTTACCCATGATGGACACATTTCAGTGGAACTTCCAGACTAAGACAGACTTGGAAGAAAGGCCTAGTGATCTACTTCCAAAAATTAGCCAATGAAAACCCTGTATTTCACCACAGAATATTGTCCAATATATTGTTGGAAGATGAACGCCCTAGGTTAGAAAGCACTCAAAATATACAGTAGCCACAACAATGGACTGGAGCATACCAAAGATTTTGAAGATAGTGCATTACCAGATAACTTTGCATTCTGTCATATGTGGGGTTGCCATGAGTGGGAGCCAACTCAATGGCAACTAACAGCAACAACATGTATGTACATACGAACATATATGTTAAGAGTGCATATATATATTCACATACATCTTCATCCATGCTTATATCTATCTACCTGGAGCCCTGGTGTCACAGAGGTTAAGAGCATGGCTGCTAACCAAAAGGGTGGCAGTTCAAGTCCACCAGCCGTGCCTAGGAAACAGTTCTGTCTTATACGCCGCTGTGAGTCGGAATCGACTCGACAGCAACGAGTATCTATCTCTGAACACGAGTTCACGCTGATACCTCTAATTGCAATCCAGCGTCCCAGGTTTCATCTATACTTCCCATTTTCCATATTTGTAACTACTTTCTCCCACACATGGAAACCCGGCTCTCATTATTGACAACATTTTTACTTAATCCTGGGATGTAGAGAATATTGCTTAAGAATTACTAACCCATGCCTGGGCAAAAAAGCCTACTAATTAGAATTCAATATCTGTTTCAAGTTCTTTTTGTCTTGAGCCTGAGGGCATGTTGTCTAAATAGTCTAAATTACTTAGGTTGGTTATCCCCTCTCTGCACCTCCCCCCACCCCCGGGGGCGTACGGTATTCATTTGAAATATGGGTCAGATCATTTGTTTCTTATGTATCCAATTTTACAGCAGCGCACCCCCAAGTTTGTTCATTTTATTTCTTTATGATTCATATCCACCCCATGTACAACAGAATGAAACACTGGCCCTTCCTGTGTCATCCTCACAATTGTTGCTATTTTTAAGCCCATCGTTGCAGCCACTGTGTCAATCCATCTCATTGAGGGACTCCATCTTTTTTCACTGACCCTCTACTTTACCAAGCATGAGGTTCTTCTCCAGAGACTGGTCCCTTCTGATAACATATCCAAAGTATGTGAGACAATGTCTTGCTATCCTCACTGCTATACGTTTTTGAGTATATAACACGTTAATTAACATCCAACCACCCACCCAGTGGCTCCGCGGGAGAAAGACCTGGTGACCTGCTCCCGTAAAGATTACAGCCAAGAAAAACCCTACGGGGCGCTTCTACTCTGTCACATAGGGTCACTAGGGGTTGAAAATCAACTCTATGACACCTAACTACAACATTCATCTTACAGGTGGTAACTGGAGACAGTCACATGGCCTGGAATGTAAACAGTTTCCCAGGCCACGGAGCAAACAGCAGGGCTGGGGGTGGGGTGGGGGGGAGGTGGGGGTGTTGGGTGTGCCCTGACTCCCAGGCAGTCCTGTCCCCACCTCACCACTTTTCCTCAAACGCTTGGCTTCAGCAGTTTCTCATCAGTGGCAGCTATTAAACCCCCACAGCTGGACTTGCTCATCTGGATGTTTGGGTTAATTCAGGGTTTCAAATCTGCGTAGTGTCAGCTCTTCTTCGGTGATTCACATAACGTCCTCCTAGTCACAAGTGGCAGCTTCTCCTAGACGTATACCCTTACCACGAGATCGGCAACCTCACCCAAGAGAAATAGAATCACGCGTCCACACACAAAGACCTCTATGCAAATATTCATACCAGTTTTCTTCATAATCACCAAAAAGCAGAAGCAACAAATGTCAACTAGCAAATGAATGCACTGTGGGGCACCCACACAGCAGCTAGGAACTGTATTCAGCAGTAGAAAGGCAGGGAATTATTTACATACGCAGCAACATGCACGGTTTAAAGTCAGTAAAGGTGCGTGTCAGGGTTGCATCCTTTCATCATGTTTATTCAATCTGTGTGCTGAGCAAATGATCTGAGAAGCTGAATTATATGAAGAAGAATTCGGCACCAGGATCTGCACTATGCAGGTGACACAACCTTGCCTGCTGGAAGTGAAGAGGACTTGAAGCACTTACTGCTGAAGATCAGAGATCACAGCCTTCAGTATGGATTGCACCTCAACATAAAGAAAACTAAAATCCTCACAGTTGGACCAATAAGCAATATCAAGATAAATGGAGAAAAGGTTGTGGTTGTCTAGGATTTCATTTTACTTTGGTCCACAATCAATACCCACAGAAGCAGCAGTCAAGAAATAAAAAGACATGTTGCGTTGGGCAAATAGATGGCAAAAGACCTGTTTAAAGTGTTGAAAAGCAAAGATGTCACCCTGAGGACTAAGGTGGGTGTCTTAGTCATCTAGTGCTCCTATAACAGAAATACCACAAGTGGATGGCTTTAACAAAAACAAATTTATTTGCTCACAGTCTAGTAGGTTACAAGTCCAAATTTAGAGCACCGGCTCCAGGGGAAGGCTTTCAGTCTCTGTCAGCTCTGGAGGAAGGTCCTTGTCCTCAATCTTCCCCTGGCTGAGGAGCTTCTCAGGAGGGGGGATCTGATGTCCAAAGGACGCAGTCTGCTCCTGGTGCAGCTTTCTTGGTGGTATGAGGTCCCCAACTCTCTGCTTGCTTCCCTTTCCTTTTATTTCTTGAGAGATAAAAGGTGGTGCAGGCCACACCCCAGGAAAACTGCCTTTACTTTGGATCAGGGAGGTGACCTGAGTAAGAGTGGTGTTACAACTCCACCCTAATCCTCCCAGCATAAAATTACAATCACAAAATGGAGGACAACCGTACACGACCTAACCAGGTTGGTACACACATTTTTGGGGGGACATAATTCAATCCATGGCAGTGGGCCTGACCCAAGCCTTGGTGCTTTCAGTCGCCTCATATGCGTGTGAAAGCTGGACAATGAATAAGGGAGATTGAAGAAGAACTGGCGCCTTTGAATTGTGGCGTTGGTGAAGGATATCGAATATACCATGGACTGCCAAGAGAATGAGCAAATCTGTCTTGGAAGAAGGACAACCAGAATGTTCCTTAAAAGCAAAGTTGGCGAGACTACATCTCACATACTTCGGACATGTTACCAGAAGGGATCAGTTCCTGGAGAAGGACATCATACTCGGTAAAAGTAGAGGGTCATTGAAATAGAGGAAGACCCTTAAAGAGATGGATTGATACAGTGGCTGCAACAATGGGCTCAAGCATAACAACAATTGTGAGGACGGCGCAGGACTGGTCAGTGTTTCGTTCGGTTGTGCGTAGTGTGCTATGTCTCAGAACTGACTCGATGGCACCTAACAACAACTTGCTTGGTGCCTGTTGTGCCTTCTTTCTCTCCAATTTCTCCCATTTGTAAAGGAAATGTCTAGCTTGTGCTAGTTCTGCCTTTGTACTTTGGAAGCAGGTAATTTGTATTCCGGATTTCACAGATGAAGAAGAATTTTTGAATTTCGGACTTGGAGTTGATTAAGATTTTGCCATGATGTAATGGGGTGAATATGTTTTACATGTGGCAAGGACATAAGTTTTGGGGGGCCAAAGGGTAGAATGTCATGGATTGAATTGTGTCCCCCCAAAATATCTGTCAATTTGGCTAGGTCATGATTCCCAGTGTTGTATGATTGTCTACCGTTCTGTTATCTGATGTGATTTCCCTATGTGTTGTAAATCCTATCGCTATGATGTAATGAGATGGATTAGTCGCAGTTATATTGATGAGATCTATAAGATTAGATAGTGTCTTAAGGCAATCTCTTTTGAGATATAAAGTAGAGAAGAGAGCAGAGAGACATGGCGACCTTGTAACATAAAGAAAGCAGCACTAGGAGCACAGCATGTTCTTTGGATTCAGAGTCTCTGTGCTGAGAAGCTCCTTGACCAGGGGAAGATTGATGACAAGGACCTTCCTCCAGAGCCGACACAGAGAAAAAGCATTTCCCTGGAACTGAAGCCCTGAATTTGGATTTGTAGCCTACTCGACTGTGAGAGAAAAAATTTCTCTTTGTTAAAGATATCCGTTTGTGGTATTTCTATTATAGCAGCACTAGATGACTAAGAAGACAACGCCCATGCAAGCAGCAGTCAAGAAATCAGATGACAGATTGCATTGGGCAAATCTGCTACAACAGACCTCTTTAAAGCGTTGCAAAGTAAAGATGTCACCCTGAGGACTAAGGTGGGCCTGACCCAAGCCATGGTATTTTTAATCATCTCATATGCATGCCAAAGCTGGACAATGAATAAGGAAGACGGAAGAAGAATTGAGGCCTTTTAATAATAGTGTTGGTGAAGAGCACTGAATATGCCATGGACTGCCGGAAGACTGAACAAATCTGTCTTGAAAGAAGTACAGCCAGAATGCTCCTTGGAAGAAAGGACGGTGAGACTTCATCTCACGTACTTTGGACGTGTTATCAGGAGGGGCCAGTCCCTGGAGAAGGACATCATGCTCGGTAAAGTGGAGGGTCAGTGAAAAAGAAGAAGACCCTTAATGAGACGGACTGACACAGTGGCTGCAACAATGGGCTCAAGCAGAACAACAGTTGTGAGGATGGCGCAGGACTGGGCAGTACTTCCTTCTGTTGTACATGGGGTGGCTATGAGTTGGAACCGACTCGACGGCGCCTAACAATAACAACATGCGACAACATGGACGAATCTCAAAAGCAGAGATTGCTGAGTAAAAGAAGAGACATTCTGGAAAAAGCAAAACTATATGGAAGGAAAATAGATAAGTGTTTTCCAAGGTTGGGGTTAGGGAGGCATGACTGACTACAAAGGGGCAGAACACAGAAACTTTTTGGGGTGATGAAAACATACATTTAATTGTGGTGGTGATTATAGGACAGTATACATTTGTCAAAACACATTGAACACCTAAAAAGGTTACATTTCCCTCTATTGTAAATTATACCTCAATACATCTGACTAAAAACAACCTTCCAGTATTTTCCCCACACCTCTTCTGCCCTCATCCCCGGCTTGGATCGCTAACTCATTTGGGGAAAATATAAATTCTTTACCTGTTTGTGAGGAGCCCTTGACCATTTTTGAACAGAGAAGTGACATAATAAAATTAGGATTTTTAAGAAAATTCCAAACCAAATAGACTCGACAGCAATGGGGCATGGGTTAAGAAAATTAAGAGTTTTAACATGGGTGGAAATGAGGGGGAGTCCCTAGGTGATACAAAACGTCAATGTGCTCAACTGCTAACTGAAGGGCTGGGTGTTCAAGTCTACCCAGGGGCACCTCCGCAGGAAGTCCTGGTGATCTACGTCTGAAAACCAGCTGTCGACCCCTGAGGAGCACAGTTCTGCTCCGCCGCACATGGGGCGCCACAGCCAGAAGTGACTAGAAGGCAGCTCGTCACGGCCACTGGGTAGAAGCCAGGGAGGAAGAAGAAACGGTCCTGAAGACAAGCTGGGGTCGGTGCAATGTAATCGGGTCCTCGACTGGGCTGTGCTCTGAAGGGAAGGGATGAATTCACTCATTCCTTCAATACGTTTACGGAGCAACTATACTGCTAGGCACCGGGGATGTAACAGTGACATATAGTGAGGCCGTAGGGATAAGCTGGTCAACAAACAGGCCTGGTCTGTGGAGCTTACAATCCTACAGAGGAGAGAGAACAGGAATAAGTAAATACTTACTGCAAATTGAAGCCCTGGTGGTGCAATGGTTAGGAGCCAGGCTACTAACCAAAACGTTGGCAGTTCGAATACACCAGCTGCTCCTTGAAAACCCTATGGGGCAGCTCTACCCTGTCCTATAGGGTCGCTATGAGGAGCCCTGGTGGCTCAGTAGTCAAGCACTCGGCTGCTAACCAAAAGGCCGGCAGTTCAAACCCACCAGCCTCTCCATGGGAGAAAGATGTGGCAGTCTGGTTCTGTAAAGATTCACAGCCTTGGAAACCCTATGGTGCAGTTCTGCCCTGTCCTACAGGGTCGCAATGAGTTGGAGTTGATTCGATGGCAGTGAGTTTGGTTTTTTGAAGTTGCACATCGGGATATGAGCTCTGAAGTAAATCAATGAGTGCAGAGACTTGGGGAGGCAGGGGGCTGGGGCATACAGCAGAGGTCCTAGGCGTACAACAGGGGTCCAGCACCCAGAGCAGGGTGGTCTGGCAAAGGATCTGCTGAGAACTGAGGATAAAGAGGCATTGTCAGAGGAAGGCAGAGAGGAGAGTATGGCAGCAGGGGAAAGGGTGTGTGAGCCCAGTGTGTTTGGGGCACTGTAGTTAACACAGCTGGAGCGGTGCAGGGGCCAGGTGGGCCTGGAGAGGAAGGACTACAGAACACTGTGGAGAGTCTGGAGCGATGGGCAGCCACTGCAGGGTTTCATGCAGGGGAGCGACATGATTATAGTTGTGATTTAGAGGTCTGCTGGCTGCAAAATTGAGAATGGGTTGGAGGGTGGTATCTGGGAGGCCTGTTAAAACAGTGTTGTAGGCATCTGTGCCAGAGATAGTAGTGGCCAAGGGGATGCAGCTAAGTGGAGATGTCTGGAGGCTACTTAGAAGGTTGAATTGGCAGGATTTGCTCATTGAATGTTAAAGCAGGAGAGACAAAAGATACATCTAAGACGGTACCTTAGACTCTGGTTTGAACAGGTGAATGGTGATGCCATCCACTGAAGTCTAGTCTCTTCGGGGGAAGATACTAGGATGTGATAGATCTGAGGTGCCTGTGGGCCAGGCAAGTGGAACATCTAGAAGGCAGTTGGATATATGGGTCTGGAGCTCAGAAGAGCAAATGTGAATGGTATGTGAAGCCATGGGAGTGGCTGAAAGTGCCTGGGGACAGGCCATGGCTAGTGACCAGGTCAAAGCCCTGAGCTACAACATTTAAGTGAGGGGGGGAAAAATCACAAATGAGGCTGGGAAAGAGAGGTAGAGAGCTAGGAGAAAAAAACAAGGGCGTGGGAAGAAAGGAATGGGCACTCTTTTAGTGGTGTTCAGAGGTCAGGTAAGATAAGGGTAGGGAGCAATTAGATTTCGCATCAAAGAGGTGGTGATATTGGTGAGTAGAAGCCAGGCTAAGGAGCCACTAGGAGGTGACTCATTAGCAGCCAGAGGGCACTCGTTTAGGGGTAGAATTCTTGGCCAGTTTTACTTCACGTGCAGCCACCACCACCTGTTAGTGGGGACTGGTGCGTTACTATGCTGCTGAACAGGTTTCAGTGCAGCTTCCAGACTAAGACAGACCAGGAAGAAACGCTTGGCAATCTACTTCTGAAAACCAGCCAATAAAAACCCTGTGGGTCACAAAGGTTCTATCTGCAAGTGATTGTGGGGATGGCACAGGCCTCCTGGGCAGTGTTTTGTTCTGTTGCGCGTAGGGTTTGCCATGAAACGGGGGCCAGCTTGACGGCAGGTAATAACAACCAGCAGTCAAGCCCAATTCCTAAATGATACAGATCCCACCCTCTCATCTGACAACAAATAAATTCCTAATGGACAAAGACTTAAACATAAAAAACAAAGCAATGAAAGTACTGGGGAAAAATATGGAAGATTAAAAAAATAATAATCTTGGAGTGGGAAAGGCTTTTCCTTGTCTGACACAAAAACCAAGCCATAAAATAAAAGACCGATAAATTTGGCTACCCTAACGTTTTTTCTAAGCTGTCACAAAACATAACCAAATTAAAATAAAAACCAAAATATGACTTAGAAAAATATTTGAACTCATATTTTGGATGAGGACAAATTTCCTTGATCAAAGAAGAACTTTTACAAATCAGAACAACAACAAAAAACGGGACAACAAAACAACCCAGTGGAACAATGGGGGAAAGGGCAGAAATACAGTTCACAGAGAAGAAAACATAATTGCTCTCAAACATATGACTAGACGCCCAAACTCATAAGAGAATTGAAAATTTAAACCCCAATGTGATTTTTTTCACATATTAGGGATTAACATCTACTGAAAAGTTTGATAACACTTTGTTGTCTGACAATTGTGGAAAAGCAGGCAGTCTCATACATGGCTGGTGGGAGTGTACATTTTGGACAACCCTTACGGAGGACAATTTGGCAATATCTTTGAAACACTGCACAAACATATGCTCTTTGACTCAGCAATTCTGCTTCTAAGAATTTCCACTACAGATTTAC
The DNA here is from genome assembly GCF_030014295.1 of Loxodonta africana. NCBI lineage: Eukaryota > Metazoa > Chordata > Mammalia > Proboscidea > Elephantidae > Loxodonta > Loxodonta africana. The sequence continues at coordinate 46,441,210 of NC_087354.1, read as the reverse complement.
TTGTATAAAATCATGTATTTACAAGCTTATTCGCTGTAGAGATGTTTGTAATAGCAAAGAGCAGAACCACCTCAATGTCCAACAAAAGGGGTCAAGGATATTAAATTACGTCTATCTTTATCAGAGGAGCGCTGGTGGCGCAGTGGTTAAGAGCTTGGCTGCTAACCAGAAGGTCTGCAGGTTGAATCCACCAGCCTCTCCTTGGAAAGCCAATGGGGTAGTTCTACTCTGTCCTATAGGGTCGCTATGAGTCTGAATTGACTCCGTGGCAACGGGTTTTGTTTTTCTCTTTACCAGTGATGTCCCCAAACGGTTAACGCTCTCAGCTGCTACCGAGAAGGTATGAGGTTCTATTTCACCATAGGCCCCTAGAAAGAAAAGCTTGGCGATGTACTGAAAAATCTGCCATTGAAAATCCTGTGGAACTCAGTCCTTCTGACACACATGGAGTGCCATGAGTCACAGTCGGCTGGAGAGGAGCTGGTAGACTAATATCCTTACGAGCGCAGTGTTCTTGTAGGAAGTTGAAGAGAAGCGACTAGAGTTCCAAGACAGCACACATGTGGGCGCGTATTTGATAGTCAGCAGTTTAGGGACAAAGGTTGAAAATGGGGTCAGTTCATCTATGAAAAGAGCAGGCTCTGCAGGTTGCTCAAGGGCAGGAAGCCATTTTTTCCCCCATCTTTATGCCCAGGGCATACACATAACTACGATACAGAATTCCATAAAATAATGTATGTATAGGAAAGAGTTGGAGAAACCAGAGAAGAAGAACCGGGGGCGAATTAGAGAAAGGAAGCCAAGATGCTGTGGTGACCTGGAAGGCAGTGCGGCCTCAGACTGAGGAGGGCACAGCACGAGAATAGGACGCGCCTGGGCCGGAACGGCGGTGCTGATCTCCTAATCAACCCCGGAATTGGCCTGTCATTGGACTTCTTCTCCTGTAGAAAAGTAATTGTTCGGTTCCTCATCGGGAAATGGAAGCGGCTGGATTTCCTAACACCTAAGGTTTCTCCTCCAGCCCTCCAGCCCTGAAACCCTGACGCCTCTCCACCCTTCAGCGTCGGTCGCCTAGGCAACGAGCGCCACTTCCGGCAGAGCTCCTGGTCTTCGGAGGCCCCGCCCCTTACCAGAGGCCGGGCGCTGATTGGCCCGTTTGAAATGCGCCGGGCGCGAGCCTACCTGGGCTTTACGGGCCTGACGGAGCGACGCGACTGACCCGGCGCTTCATTCCCGCGGCTCGGCCCGCGTCCCGCCGTCTTCGCCAGCCCGCCCGATCGAGCCCGGCGACCCGCGCGCGCGTTGGGGCCGGACGGAGCCTGCTGCCATGAAGCCGGCGTGAGTAGGGGCCGGGGAGCAGGGAGGGCGGGCGGTCTGGGCGGGCGCCCGGGGCCGGGAGGGCGTGAGGGGCCGGCGTCCCCTCTCGCCGCGGCGGGGTCCGCGACCCCCAAAGTGGGAGCCTCCACGTGGGGCCGCTCAGGGTGTGGGCCAGGCGCGGAGCCGGGTCCTCGGCGCCCCCCGGCTCCCACCTTAACCGAGCCGGGCGCCCACTGCCCCGCCCTGGCCTCCAGCGGCCCGGAAAGGTCGGCCCGAAGTCAGGGGCTTCTGGGCTGTGGCTCCGGTTCCCCTTAGCCACTTGCCATCCACCTGGCTTCGCAACCGCCTCCCTCAACCCTTTTTCAGGTTCCTTTTCTCCTTCTATGGAGCCCGGGTGGCGCAGTGGTTAAGAGCTCAGCTGCTAACCAAGAGGTCGGCAGTTCGAATCCACCGGGCGCTCCTTGGAAACCCTTTGAGGCGGTTCTGCTCTGTCCTACAGGGTCGCTATGAGTCGGAACCGACTCGACCGCAACGGGTTTGGTTTGGGGATTTCTCCTTCCTTAGTGCCCACCCTTTCAGATCGCTTTGTGCACAGTTAGTGCGAGTCTGCCGGCGACCGTCGAGCTGAGCGTTGTGTTCCGGGAGTCGGGGGCCGGTTGGGTGGTCTCAGCCCCTAGAAAGCCCTGGCCTTCGTGGGCACTGCGTGCTGTTCGCAGCCTAGCACCGTGGCCGTGAGGCCGGGACCCGCACCTTAGACTGAGGCCAGTTGCTTTTGCTCTCTTTTTGGCGGCAGACAACCCCCGCCCCCATACACAAACACCCACGCCCACATTCTTCACTGAGTAGGTGACAGAATATTTTTAGAAAACTGTAATTCCTTGACGATACTGCCTAAAGAAGTACTTGGGCAAGGAAGAGGGTTGAGTTTATAATCATCATTTAGCCAGCTGTTTGCAGAAGGCAACTTGTTTTATTTAGAGACCAAAGCCAAGATCTTAAAAAGCAAAATCAAATGTTTAGTTTAAATAAGCCTACCACAATATTTTGCTCATAATAACTCTAGTTTGCTTCCATTTCATCTGGGAAAATGTTGAGAAAAATCTTTTAATAATCTACAATCCAAGTCCATAAATTTTAGTTAATTTCGGTGTTAAATTTTCATCTAGCTGATAGATAAACGTGGGGAAAATTGGCATGCTAGAGAAATGGTGAAATACATCCAATTAATCTTTTTTTCTATCGTCCCTATGGCACTTTTTTTTTTAATGCAAGTTCTAAGAGCAAGAAATTTGCAGTTTGGGACCACAGTTTGATCATAAAGGATGATAGTTTTGAGAATTCAATGACCAGTTGTTCCTTGAAAGTACAGATATAAATCTTGATGAAAGAATGAATTTCTCTATCCGCATTTTTATAATTTTTTGAAGTTAATTGCTTGTCATTCTGCCTTGCCAATGGCTGTTGGTGCAGTGTGTCCTTATGCTCACATAAGTGTGGTCAATTACCGTAGATTTTTCAAATTTGTAGTACCTCTAAAATTGTTGCTCAAGAAAGTATGCAAGCTATTTGAAATATAGAACTAATCAAAGAGTAAGTACCAAAACTGTATTTTAAGCCAATTTTAATTATTTTTGGATTTCTCATGCCACAAACACCCTTCTACTCATGAATTTATTATTATTATTATTCATGGTATTTGGGGGAACAGTGTTTTGGAACTGCTACAGAATAATTTTATAAACCCTAGGAAGGTTGTATTTGTATAAACTAAAGATGAGGTTTTTGTATGTCAGTGTTGAACTGAAACTTTTTTTAATCTGTGATCCATCAGGAGGACTAAGACACCCAGGAAACCTCTTGTGAAGAAAGGATCCCAAACGAATCTCAAAGACCCAGTTGGGGTAAGGTCGCTTTGTGCATTTATGTGTGTATTTTCTCTTCAGTTCTTTTCCGTCTGGGGTACACTTGGGAAGGACTGAGAGAAGAGAGATGGAAGTGGAGTCAAAAAACATTTAGCTAGCTTAAAGATTGTTAAATTGCGTAAGGCGGGTTCTAGCTGTGAAATTTTGTTTCTGTGTAAGATTCATTAGTCCAATAAAATGGAATCTTCAGTTGTCAATTGCATGCCTCCTATAATTATAATTTGAGGAATTAGATAATTACAAATATTGTTCAACCTGGTTCATGCTCCCTGCCATAGGGGGGATCTTTCTGCTTGGGTGAACGTCTCCCATCTTTAGTGTTACGTACAATAACTGATGGAAGGCTTCATAAGGAAAGCCCAGACTCCATGCTTCTTGGACCAAATTTCATAAAGACTTAGAATAGCTTAATTCAGTGTATTGCCTGCTCATAATAGCAAGTACTTCACTAGTTTCAGGCTTGGGAACTTGCTTTTAAAAGCAAATGGCAAATAAAAGAGGGCTGGTTTGCTGAGGAGTCTGTCTGAGGTATTTTAAATCTACCCCTCACTGGCATTGGAGCTTGTCTCTGGATTGGAACTGAGAGAACCAATGCTTTACACGCAGCTGAGTAAGTCTTCCTCAGCCCGATCACTGATCAAGGCGACCACAGATTTCAAATCTTGCACTTACTTATTGGTGCATTAAGTGTTAGGTTACGCTGGCAAGTTTTAGCTGGCATCCAGTTCTGAAGAATTCTAACAGCTTTTAAAATAATTCTCATTGTGTGATAGCTTGTTGGTTTTTAGAGTGACTCTTATGTTATTAGTAATAACTTTATTATTTGTACACAATATAATACTGAAGAGAAGCTGTGTAATTTGATGCTTTTGTTATCAAATTTTATGTGCATTTTAAATCTGTCATAGCTAATGTATCTGTTTGCATTTGACAATCTTGAGTAGTGGATTTGAGTTTTCATAGCTGTCTTAATTGGGAGAACAAATGTCGAGTGAATGAATGGGCAGCTTAAATGAAAAATCAGAAGGCAGAAGTCAGCCTTCATTCTTTAAGTACCTTCCTGTCTTTTCAGGTATACTGTAGGGTTCGCCCACTGAGCTTTCCTGATCAAGAGTGTTGCATAGAAGTGATCAATAACACAACCGTTCAGCTTCACACTCCTGAGGGTTATAGACTAAACCGAAATGGAGACTATAAGGAGGTAATTCCTATTGGAACCAAGTTGTCTTTACTTGAAATGTTGCTTCCTGAATGACTTTTCCATTTTTTAACTGAACAAAATTCATTCACTACATTCACCAGATCTAAAGTGTTTTTGGTTTATGGGATGTACAGACACATCTTTGTATACTGGAGTTAGTGGATTGCTTTTACAGGATAATTTCTTGTACTGGGGGTTTATTGCTTTTTAGAATGTCTACCAGGAATAGTTGACTATGGAATGATTTATGATTGTGCTAGGCCACTTATATATATGTAATTTCATGATTAAAATAACATTTATTAATAGGCATTATATATTTGTATCAACCTCTTAAGTATTTTTAGCAAAATTGAGCAAAGTGAGCTCAATTCAGCTCAACAGATATGTTGTACTAAGCTAGTGGCTGGAGGGTAGAGGGAGATTTTTAAAAAGGAGTAAGGCATAGTGTCTTTATGGAGCTTACAGCTTAGTCGTGGGGACAGATGGTCAACCAGTAACCGTCATGTAAATAAGGCAGAAAGGTGGGTGTGCTGAAGAGGGGTGAAGTATGGGAATGCAGAAAGTAGAGATTTGGGCTATTTTCTCTATTTTCTAACTTCCTTTTACCCCTTTGCCCACACACTGTGAAATTGCTCTTCAGAAGGCCTCTTTGCTGCTAAATATGATGTACACTTTGTCCTCATTATGGTCTGTTTCTCAGCAGCACCCTCCCTCCAGGAGCAGTCTCCTGCCTCCACTTCCAACTCTCCACGTTCTCTTCTCTCACTGGCCATCCTTTGCTGCTTCCTTTTCCTTTTCCTCTTCCTTTTCCAACCTCTAAATACCTACTTGGACTCATCCTGGGCTCTCTTCTCTAGCTACACTTCCCCATGGCTTTAAAGGTCAATTATATGGTAATAACTATGACATTTTTTATCTCTAGTCTTAGTCTTTTCTCTAGCTCTAATCTCCAATATCCAGCCACTTACTTGTCATCACTGCTTGGATGTCACATAACCAAAAAAAACAAACCTGTTGCCGTGGAGTCGATTCTGACTCATAGGAACCCTATAGGAGAGAGTAGAACTGCTCCATAGGGTTTCTAAGGAGTGGCTCATGGATTTGAACTGCCGACCTTTTTTGGTTAGCAGCTGTAGCTTGCCGTAGTCCAAAAAGGAGTTCTTTTTTTTGTTTGTTTTTGTTTTTAATTGTACTTTAGATGAAGGTTTACAGAACAAGCTAGCTTCTCATTAAAAAATCAGTACACATATTGTTTTGCGAAATTGGTTGCCAACCCCACGATATGTCAACACTCCCCTTCTCCTCAACCTTGGGTTTACCATAACCAGCTTTCCTGTCTCCTCCTGCCTTCTCATCCTTGCCCCTGGGCTGGTGTGCCCATTTAGTCTTGTTTTGTTTTAGGGGCCTATCTAATCCTTGGCTGAAGGGTGAACCTCAGGAGTGACTTCATTACTAAGCTATAAAGTGTGTCCAGGGGCTATACTCTTCGGGTTTCTCGAGTCTCTGTCAGACCAATAACTCTGGTCTTTTTTTTTTTGTGAGTTGGAATTTTATTCTGCATTTTTTTTCCAGCTTTGTCTTGGACCGTCTATTGTGGATCCTGTCAGAGCAGTCTGTGGTGCTAGCCGGGCACCATCTAGTTGTGCTGGATTCAGTCTGGTAGAGGCTGTAGTACTTGTGGTCCATTAGTCATTTGGATTAATCTTTCCCTTGTGTCTTTGGCTTTCTTCATTCTCCCTTGCTCCAGATGGGGTGAGACCAGTGGAGTATCTTAGATGGCTGCTCACAAGCTTTTAAGACCCCAAATGCTACTCACCAAGTAGGATGTAGAACATTTTCTTTATAAACTCTGTTATGCCAATTGAGCTAGATGTTCCCTGAGACCCATGGTCCCCGCAGCCTTCAGCCTAGTAATTGGTCCTTCAGGAAGTTTGGATGTGTCCATGGAGCTTCCATAACCTTGCCTTCGTCAAGTTGTGCTGGCTTCCCCAGTACTGTGTACTGTCTTACCCTTCACCTAAACTATCACTTATCTATTGTCTATTTAGCTTTTTTCCATCCCTATCCCTTCCCTCCCTTGTCACCATCAAAGATTATTTCTTCTTCTGTGTAAATCTTTTCATGAGTTTTTATAGTAGTGGTGTCATACAATATTTGTTCTTTTGCGATTGATTTATTTCACTCTGCGTAATGCCCTCCAGATTAATCCATGTTGTGAGATGCTTCTCAGAATCGGTTTTTATCATTGTGTATGTAGTATTCCATCGTGTCTATGTACCGTAGTTTGTTTATCCATTCATTGATCTGTTGATGGGCACCTACGTTGATTCCATCTTTTTGCTATTGTGAACAGTGCTGCAGTGAACATGGGTGTGCATATGTTTATTCATATGATGGCTCTTATTTCTCTAGGGTATGTTTCTAGGAATGGGATTGCTGGATCATATGATATTTCTCTTTCCAGCTTTTGAAGGAAGTGCCATGTCATTTTCCAAAATGGTTGTACCATTTTGCATTCCCACCAGCAGTGCATATGGGGTTCCAATCTCCCTTCGGCCTCTCCAACATTTGTTATTTTCTGTTTCCAAAAAGGAATTCTTGATATTTCTTCCTCTAAGTCACTTCTTCCTGTGTCTTCTCTTCTTACATCTGTCCAGTTGTTCAAGCCAGAAACCTTGCTCCAGCCTTTCTCTTGCTGCTCATATCCAGTTCATCAGCAGATCCTATCGGTTCTACTCCCGTGTATCTTGAAACTGTCCTTTCCATCTCCACTGCCACCATCTTAGTCTGAGTTCCACTATTCATCACTGAGACCAGTGCTTCTCAAACTATCTGTGGTGGAAGAATAGCCTCTTTATGATTACAGACAGATGCTTTTATAAATGTTTGCCACAACTAACTATGCTAGTTAGACAACACTGAACCTGTTTATAATCTGTCCGGGAGATGGAAAGCACGGATGTTGCAGCAATGTCAAATGGCTACAAAAGTTTCCACACATTTAATCTTAGATTTCTGTAATTATCTTTTCGAACATTGGTAACAAAAAACAGTTGGCAGCCACTGGTTTGCTGACTTTGCTTTGAGCAGCACTGACAAGACCTGATGCCTACCTGGACTGCCTGCTTCCACTGTGAAGCATTTCCAAACACTTTCTTTAATCTATTTTCATGGAGCAGCCAGGGTGATCTTTTAAAAATGTAAGTCAGATCTCATCTTTTTCCTATTTAAAAACTTTCAAGCAATAAAGTCTTTAAACTGGGCAAAAAGGCAGGCATAATCCGCCTGTCTGTCCACACTCTGACTCATCCAATCTTTTAAGTTCCTTGGATAAGGCAGAATCCTGCCTCAGGGTCGTGTTGGCACTTAATGCTCTGTCTGGCCTGCTCTTCCCCTTGGATCTTAGCACGGATAGCTCCTCATCTTTAGGTTTCAGCTTGTTACCTCAGAGATGCCTGTCCTGTCTGTCCTATGAGAAGTAGCACCCTGCCCTCTCTTCTCCCTTGGTCTGTACCCTGAGTATTTCCACATTTACCACAATCTATAGTTACTCATTTACTGTCTCTCCCGTTATAATGTAATTTTGTCTCTCTTTCCCATTACAATGTAATCTTCAAGAAGATATGTACCTTATCTGTCCTGGTTGTCAGATGCTCAATAAATAGGACAAATATATTGAAAATAAATAAATTATAGTCCAGGAAGAATTCATGGAGGAGCAGGGCTTTGAGGATGTGAAATAGTTGAAAACTGACTTACTGAATTTTACTTGTTAGAATTAATTTCAAGTATTTAGAATAGGTTTGGTGGAGATTAAGAATTCTTACTACTGACGGAATAATGCAGTATTGTATAATGGAAATATAAGATTATATAATAATGAAATACATTGGACTGGAAATGGCATTAATACCATTTACCTTGTGGCTCAGGCAGGTTCCTCCTCTGAGGGGGCCTCAGTTATCTTCACCTGTTAAGGGGGGGCTTGTTCATGAGGACTTGGAGGTCAGCCATTCAACCTCTCAGCACCATTCTGTGTGTATCCTTTTAATCCCAAGATTTTTTGTTCTTTTTTGTGAACGGTAAAGCTGCCTTATGGAATCAGAATAAAAACTTTCACAAAGGTGGGAGTTTGCCTAGCTGATGTAGATATATTATCTTGGACAAGTTATTTAACCTGTTTCTTCTATTATCCTTATAAAATAAGGATAATAATTAGTAGTATTTACATCAGAGGTTGTAAGAATTAAATGATTCAATGCCGTGCTTAGGAAGGGGCCTGGGACATAGTAAGTGCCAACTAAGTGTTGGTTATTACTATTATATATTTAAGCACTAGTCCATACATGTCTCCTTTTGAGGGATAAAACTGCCAATTTTTAAAACAAAGGTTCATGATATTAATATCAGAGCAGCTTGATTTTAAGGTAAAGGATGTTAAACAGGATAAAGGTGAACATTTGACAAAGCTATAAACCATATTAAATTTTATATACTCACGCACCAAAGAACTTAGCATTGAAATTCATGAAACAAAAACTGCAGGAAATTCAAGAAACCTGCAGAAATAACTGCAATGTACAATCTATTAAAACAAAAATAGAAATAAAAGGGCTCCCATTCCCTTGGCAATTAAGACATTTTAATTTAACTAAAAGAAATGCTAATGGACCACAACTACCACAGCCTCCACCAGACTGAGTCCAGCACAAGCACAATTGGATGGTGCCCTGGCTACCACCCACCGACTGCTCTGATGGGGATCACAATAGAGGGTCCTGGACAGAGCTAGAGAAAAATGTGGAACAAAATTCTAGCTCAGAAAAAAAAAAAAAAAAGACCAGAATTACTGCTCTGACAGACTGGAGAAACCCCAAGAGTATGGCTCCCGGACACCCGTTTAGCTCAGTAATGAAGTCACTCCTAGGGTTCACCCTTCAGCCAAAGATAAGACAGGCCCATAAAACAAAACAAGATGGGGTACACCAGCCCAGGGGCAAGGACAAGAAGGCAAAAGGGGACAGGAAAGCTGTTAATAGGAAACCAAGGTTGAGAAGTGGGGAGTGTTAACATGTGGGGTTGGCAACCAGTGTCACAAAACAATATGTGTATTGTTTAATGAGAAGCTAGTTTGTTTTTTAGTTTGCTCTGTAAACCTTCTTCTAAAGTACAAAAAAAAAAAAAAAAAAAAAAATCCCAATCTAATTTTCCAAATGGGAGTTTGGTAATGTTTTTGGTAGTATTTTAACCCAATGAGGGTTCTTGTCCTGTCCTATTAGCAAATTGAAATAAGATGGGCGCCACACCACCAGTTACAAGGGAAACAAAGTGGAAATTTATTGTTTACGAAAACAAGGAGCAACTTGGAGCCTAGCAGCTGAAAGACCACACGCTCCCTGCCCCAGGGGACCTTAGAGCTTTTATGCTTGCCAGTCCCCAAGAGGCAGGATTTGCGCCCAAAATTCAACACCCCAATCCCTCCCATGTCCATATTTGGAGATCCTGGTGCTGGGTCATTTGTAAAGCAAGGGAATTTTTAGCTTTACAAATGGGCTTGGGTGCAGCAGTGTGCTGGAGAACATTTTCCTCTTCAACGATGTTGAAGTCCGGGGTCAAGTTCAGGGCCACTGCTCTTCAGGTCCCGTGCATGTGCCAAGATCCTGGTTTGCCCACACGTGGGATTCCGGTGCCAAATTCAAACGGCAGTTAGGGCTGCCGTGCGAGCGGGCCAAACTGCAGTTAGAAACCAAGGTTTGACGGGCAGCGGAGCGGGGAGAAGCCTCAGGGGCAGTTTCACTGTAATTATACTTTATAATTTATCTTGAAAAATATTTGACAATTGAAGTAGCCTTGCTTTCTTAAAAGTCAGAATTTATTTTGTATAAGAATTTAGAGGTAAGATTATTAACATCTTATTTCTGGTTTTAAAATGCAGTACATCAGAACACTTGGTTTTATCCTGCTGTGCTACTTTAAATGATGCCTTCATAAAGAAAAATCAGTAAAATAGTGTGTGAAATAATGCTTGAAGATTTTCACAAATCTAGGACTATGACTCATTGTGATACCATTTGATGTTCTTTATCACTTCATTAAAACAAAATCAGCCTTGGTTTATGAAGCATTTGTGGACTTAAGATTTTCTACATTCCCTATAGTTGCCACTGAAAATACTTACCAATTTGTAAGTGGTAAAATTTAGGTATGTCATGACTTTTTAGAGAGTTGTTAAGAAACAAAGGGCTCCAAGTTTAAAGGCATTCATATTGCTTGTGTGTTTAGCTCTTACATGTTTATAAAGAACTTTCTTAATAAGTTGGAACCAATATTATTTCTCACTTACATATAGCAGAATCCCATATATGCAAGTTTCATTTTTTCCTTTTCCACAGACTCAGTATTCATTTAAGCAAGTATTTGGTACTCACACAACCCAGAAGGAGCTCTTTGATGTTGTTGCTAACCCCTTGGTGGATGACCTCCTTCATGGCAAAAATGGTATGATTCTTGGAGTTTTTGTTGGATTTTTTCCCCCTTTCCGATAAAACTTTTTGACTGATTTATGTTTGCCATTAAATTCAGAACTGTTAAGGTGGTATTAATCCTGTTTTTTTGAGCTGGTTAATTTTTAGTGTCTTTAATACAATGAAGAAATAACTATATGGGGAGAACTTTTAAGATTTGACTGACTGTGACTGGCTACATTGCAGGTCTTCTTTTTACATATGGTGTTACCGGAAGTGGAAAAACTCACACAATGACTGGCTCACCTGGGGAAGGAGGGCTGCTTCCTCGTTGTTTGGACATGATCTTTAACAGTATAGGGTTGTTTCAAGCTAAACGATATGTAAGTAATTATTTTGTGTTGTGACCATTTCACTTACCAGCACAGGCACTAAGAATCCTATGGATACAATGGTATTAAGAAAGAACTAAAGCGCTGGATCCATTTTGTAAACTAAATGTTAAATATGCTTCTTATTAAAGTCAAAGTCTAAGAAACTTGGTCTGCTTTTTGCCCCACTTCAGGTTTTTAAATCTAATGATAGGAATAGCATGGATATACAGTGTGAGGTTGATGCCTTATTAGAACGTCAGAAAAGGGAAGCCATGCCCAACCCAAAGACTCCATCTAGCAAGTAAGTACTTACATTTGTATATACATTGGCCTAAGGGGCACAGGATTTTGTCAGGTAGTTTCCTTGGGCATAGGAAATGGTGAACAATAAATAGAGATGTTGGTCTGACGGTTGACTTTAGTGCGGTAAAAGCTGAAGAATGTTCTTAAGTTTATTTGTTCGTATTTTCTCTTTGGTTTGGAGCACATTGCCATTCAATCACTGGTTAGAGACGGTGCCACTCTGGGTGGGGACAGGGTGTCCAAGACTGCTGTGTATCTGGGAGGACACAGCGTGCTGCTTGGGGGTGGTGACTGTGAATAAAGTTGCTTTGTGCGTTTCTGCTTGTAATGGCAAATCGTTTATATCTTTTAGATGCCCCATAGGGTCATCATCTACTTTTGATATTGACTCACAATGTAAAAGATCAGACTTTTTTGACTTTTTTTTTTCCAGACGACAAATAGATCCAGAATTTGCAGATATGATAACTGTACAAGAATTTTGCAAAGCAGAAGAAATTGATGAAGACAGTGTTTATGGCGTATTTGTCTCTTATATTGAAATATATAATAATTACATATATGATCTATTGGAAGAGGTGCCATTTGATCCCATAAAGCCAAAGTAAGTAGTGAAGAGAGCCCCTTCTTAGCTGATTAACCTCCGGAAAGTCATTTCATCTCAGTGAGCCATTGTTTCCTCATCTTTAAAGGGGGTGATGTTTACTTTTGAGGGTTGTTGTCAGAATGAAATGATATTTGTGTATCACGTAGTTATTGGTGCTCAGTGTGTCTTTTTAACTAAATACATGCAGCTGTATTAGGGAACCAGTGGGACAAGGCATTGAAGGAAAAAAGTGATCCGAATATCCATCTTAGGAATAACTTGAAAATCTGTGGCCCTGGGCTATGTTTTGAGAAGGATCTTAATGAATTAGAAAGCATCCCTACGAATGAGCTATGAAAGGGTTACCTTTGAAAAACGTGACACTAGCTTTCGGAAGTTTGTAGCCTCTGTAACCATCTTACGTCTCAGTGATCTGTACATAATAGAGCCTAAAACTGTTGTCTGTACAACTAACACAGATCCCCTGTGAGAGGCAGAGTTAAATTACTGCTTCCTAGATTTCTTAGGGTCTCACCCTGCTGGGACTGAAGACCAGCTATATCTGACATCAGGAATTATAAATCTGCATTTGGGCCACTGCTGACTCAGGAACCTTATGTCTAGTACTAGTAGCTTGTTCCCTAGCTGCTGGCTGTGTTCTAAAGACAGAGTTTTAGGTTATCTTAAATACCGTCTTCACTAGGGTCTATTAGCACATAAATAATGTGCTGACCTGTATCTTATATTTGACTTTGTGTTTACGCCTAATGAAACATTATTGGGGAAATAGCTGGACTTACAAAACCGTTAGACTGAGAACTGATGTTGGTATATTCACTTCTATTTACATTCAGCAATTTAAAGACTGGTTGAGGCCACACTTGATAAAAGTATTTCTGTGGTTCTTACTAAGTCACATTTTGGTGTAGTTATCTTGAGTCCCTGAATTTTCATTTGCATTAATTAGGGAAATGATTACAAAACTGCTAAGTAAACCAGATTTAATAGTATTTAGATTACAAGTTTATATGAAGGATGACTTTGTTCCCTTTTGTGCTTTTGCTCTCTTTAATCCTTCCGCAAATGAGAACTTTAACAAAAGGGACTTATCCTGAAGCGACCTATCTTTATGTACCCTTGGAATGCTGGTATTTAAGAAAGAGATTCTTGGGTAAGGTTATAGAGAAATTCATGACACAGAACTCATGAAACAATGGTTTTGTATCCAACCAATTACTTTCAAAGTATCAGTTGTGTTGACTCTGGCTTTGTGTGTGTTTACTTATTTTTCTAAATCTTTGATATCATTCATCGCTACCAACCGGTTTTATTTCTGTGCATGAGCCAAGTTTTTGTTTAGTTTGTACTCAATGAGATTAATTTTAAAGGAGACGTTCATGGTTTTCATTTAGTTGTACAAAAGGAAGGCTGACAAATGTGTCTTAGTCACCTTGTAACCTTTCTGGTAACCCCCTGCATGAACTTACAAGGGTGCAGTTCCTTGTCACATGGGCTGCACTGAACGTGTTGCTGTGAGGCGGCCACTGTAGAAACAGTAACTTATACCTTATTCCTTTGGTAGGTGGAACAGTGGCAGCATTCCCATGAGGAACACAGATTTTATGTATGTGATGGGGCTGGCTCTTAGGGAGAAGGGTGCAGTTATACTAGTAGTTGGCATCTGTAGCGTGTTTGCATGTCGATTGTCTGTCATTGGCAGTGGGCTGGCTGCTACCTCCTCTAAGCCCCTCCTTGCTTCCTGAAAAATCTTGCCTGCATCTATGATGGCAGCTGGAAAATGTTCTACCTCCACTATTTGCAAGACCTGAGGCCAAACAAGCAGCACCCTTTCCCACCCTCATCCTACCACACAGACTAAAACTTGACAGGCCACTTTAAAAGGACTGCCATTCCTGGTATATGCCAAATTCTTTCGAATTATTATTATCATTATTTTACTGTTGCTGAGGAGGTCAGAATCAGCTCTATCTGCTGATCTTTTAAAATTAGGAAAACAAGCTAGATTTTGCTTCGTAACCCGTGCATGTGGTGTTCCTGTAATGCTGCTTTGGTCTCTAGTTGTTTAGTGAGTGTTGTTTAATGTGCTTTGTGAGTTAGAACAAACTTTTAAAATAAAATTGGTTCCTGTTACCCTGTTATGTAACTAATCTTGACTGTATTCTTATTTTATTAAAGTTTAACACTTCTCTGGGGTCTGTCTTAACCTTAGTCTCATTTTAAGAATGGATCATTCTTTTTAGTCCTTTTAGTCCTTGTGTTAAGTGAAGATACTAGAATCTCATAATTTAGGACGCTAACTTTTTTTTTCTCTTAGACCTCCACAATCTAAATTGCTTCGTGAAGATAAGAACCACAACATGTATGTTGCAGGATGTACAGAAGTTGAAGTGAAATCTACTGAGGAGGCTTTTGAAGTGTTCTGGAGAGGTTAGAAACAGAATTACAAAAAATCTAAAATAACAAATGTAATTCTGAGATGCTACTACAATTCGACAGCAGCCCTTTCTGAGGAATGGAAAGCATGTATGGTGAAATGCCTCAGCTCAGGGTTGATCAGTGGTTTCTCTGTCACAGGCCAGAAGAAGAGGCGTATTGCTAACACCCATTTGAATCGTGAGTCCAGCCGTTCCCATAGTGTGTTCAACATTAGATTAGTTCAGGCTCCCTTGGACGCAGACGGAGATAATGTCTTACAGGTACAGTTGTGTGTGACGTCTTTCTAGTTCTAACTGAATCCTTAATTTTTGGAGTTAAATCAGGGAGGTTTCATTGCAGGAAAGATTGCTCTAGAATTAATGTATGTGTAGGTGGTAACTTTTTTTGTTGGTATGTTTGTACTATGAAATAGTGTAGTTTTAGGAAGTAGGGTAGTAGACCTCAGAACCTGGCATTCTGCTGTGAGAAAGGCTTACGAAGCTTTATAAATCTCTTTAATAAAGGAGATAAAAGGAGAAGGATGTGTAATTCATTATTTTATCTCCGTAGACTCATTTTATAGAGGAAACTCAGTTAATGGTTTTAAAAGGTCACCAATTAACTTGCTAGGGTATAGAGTTCCAGAGGTGGCCTGGGTTCTAAACTGTTCGTCTTTTTGGCTGATAGGCCGTGGCGGGGAGGAGGAAGGGCCCATCTGTTGATCACTACTTGCTGCTGGGCCTTGTCATGCTACAAGGCTTACACCAATTAGTAATAGCATTGGAGGCCAAATATAAGTCACTTAATAACTTCAAGCTATTGAAGTGTAATTCCATTCAAGTTACATCATGGAGCTGTAGTTGTGCAGGTTTACAGAGGGCGAGAGGAGAGGGTACAGCGTGCCAGTTTCAATGCTGCTTCTGGAGTGAGGACTGCCATGAGTCCCGGTTCCTGTGCGTTTACTCACGTTCTGACCTACCTGTAACAGAACCTTACCCCCTAGGTTGTGAGCCTTAAAAGAGGTAATGCATTCACAGTTGTTAATTGAGTGCCAGTATTTTTAAATGGTAGGTAGAACATGGTTATAAGGCAAGCCTCCATATACACTTGATTTCGTTTGAATCACATCGAATATTAAAACATTTATGAACGTCTTGACTTTCATTCATTATAAAAATCATAAAGAGTATTATGAAATCATTAAATTGTTATAAAATTATTAAACTGGTTATAGAAAAATTTAGGATATCGCTGTTCTAGACTGTTTATTCAGCAAATATTTATTGAGTTCCTGGTAAGTGCTAGGCACTGTGCAGGGAGCTGGAAATAAAGTGGTAAGGAAGGCAGATACAGTCCCTGCTCTCATGGAGCTTACAGTCCAATGTAGAAGACCAGGCAATACACATGTGATCATTAATGTCATGCGTTTTATTTATACTTTTAGCAAACTCTCCTCAAAACATTCATCCTTTGCCTCTCTGCATTTTGTATTATACAAATGTTGTATTCATGTGATTTAATAATTTGTTCCTCTGGATCTATTTAAACACTGTAAACAAGTTATAACCCACGTTACTGGCTTTATGATCTTCTTTCAGGAAAAAGAACAAATCACTATAAGCCAATTGTCCTTGGTAGATCTTGCGGGAAGTGAAAGAACCAACCGGACAAAAGCAGAAGGGAACAGACTACGGGAAGCTGGTGAATAAAGCATAGTACTTATTTATTGCTGCAGCTGTCGGAAATTTGCAGTGCCAGTTCATCTGTTTATTGATAGGGAGTTTAAACATAATTGTCTTCAGTTAGATCATTTAGAGACTAAGTTGAATGGTCAATGTTATTTCGTTAGCAATACTGTTTTGGTATTGATCTAATTTTTTTTAAGAATGAGGAACATTGACTAAATATATATTCATATTGACAGAGTCTGTTAGTATCTCTTGATAGTATTATAGGTCACTATTGAGTCCTTGAAATTAAATGACTTAGCAGTTATTCAAATATTCATAGTGGTAAGAATCAGCTTTTGGAGATAGGGAAAAATATCTTTTCACACAAAAGCCAACTGAAGAAAATCTATGTTTTTTTAATCTTTGATTTGATTCAGCCATGTATGTTGTATTTTAGGTTAACAAACATTTATTGAATACTACTGTGTGCCAGAATACAGATGTAAAGGATGAAGCCTTGCCTTGAGAGCCCCGCCTAGTACAGAGATAGGCAGTGAGTAGACTAGTGGAATGTGATGTGAGAGAGCCCAGGGCACTGTGAGAGTAGAATAGAGTGGTCTGATCTCCTCTGGGATTAGGGAGGGGGTTCCTGGAAGCATTCATGGAGTTGACACTTAGAGTAGCAGGGAGCTATGTGAAGAAGGATGGGTTTAAGGGCAGCATCGTTGCCAGGGGAGGAAGACACTTAGAGAGTATGACAGCTCAGCTTAGCCGAAGTGGAGGTGTGGGTTGAGATGTGGGTGAGCACTCAGGTAGGGGAATAAGGCAGGGTTATAAAGACCCTTGTCTATCATATTAAGACCTTGAATTTTATCTCGAAGGAATAATGGTGGCTACCTATTATTGACGGTCTAGGGTCTAGTGTGTATCATAGTATGTACTAGGCATAGGCTTGATGTCTTGGTTCTGACTTTTCAGGATTGATTCATCCCCATTTTTCAGATGAGGGAATTCGTTGGGGGAGGTTAAATAATTTTCCGAAGGCCGGAGTCTGGGTTCAAATTCAAGCTGGTCTTTCTACTATATTAAATAACTTTCCTTTAAAATCAGAGGAGGACTAGTCTTTTAGGAAGATCATTTTGCCAGTGTAGAACATGAATTTACCAGGAACAAGTAAGGAGATATGGAAGAACAGTTTAGGAGGCTTTTTTAGTAATTCACTTAGGCGCCTTTGGTAGGATTAACCTTGATGAGAAATGAAGTTTAGCTGGATTGAGAATGAAGTAAAAGCCTGAAGGATGCTTTTGGGAGAAAATGGGAAGGACTATCAGTGTTACCATGGGTGAAGGATAGGTGTGACAGGAGTTAGAGTGAGAAAACCAGAATGAATGGATTGGGACTGGGGCGATGACAGGCATTCGGTTTGCAGAGGTGCTGCGGTTCTAAGCGATACAGTTCAGGGCCTGAGCATGGCTGTGCATCTAAAGTGGAACAGGGAGATGAAGGTTTATACTGGAGTTGATGAGGATAGGGCCCGCTGATGCCAGCATGGTAAAGTGACAATCCTTATAGACAGATACCAGGTTAACCTGGGAGCTGGCTTGTAGGAGGAACATTTGAAGGCAACAGCAAGGAACCAGGAAAGGGCTGCTTGCCTCCCTGTGCTCGCCACCCTTGTAGAATGTCTGGCTTTAGAAAACAAGCAGCCTCACTCAAAAGGGCTACAGGGCTGCGGGGGCGGGGGGGGGAGCATTATACTTCTGGGAGACACAGTTACGCTGCATAGCTTCTTAGCCTTTTTTGTGCCACGGAAGCAGGAAGGAAGCCTGTGGGTCCTTCTCGGAATAATTCTGCACGTGTAGCATAAAATACATAGAATTACAAAGGCAACCAATTATGTATACTGAAATACTTTTTAAAAATATTAAAAAACTCATTTTATAATAATTTATGTGCGTATTATAATAAGAGCTTGAATAGCCTTGCAGCAGGTCCAATTACACAATTTTCAAGTACGGAAGAACATAGCTATCTTGAGATATCTGCAATAAACTGGAATGTGCTATTAAAAAGCCTAAAATTTCTGTTGACAGAACCACAGGTACTACTGTAGATTTTTTTTGGCCTGGGTTCATAATTGAAGGAACTGCTCAATTTAAGTTAGGGGTCAGAGAGAATAAAGATGTAATTTATATCCCTATCCAAGTATGCAGGCTCCCTGAAATCTACCCATGGACAACACAGACCCTGGGTTAAGGACCCCTGGCCGTTAAGGGAGGGAGGTGAATGGATCATTCTACGAGAGGGTTGAGGAAGTAGAGGTATCTGTTGACAGGAACATGGGTTCCTGATAGCACACTGGGAGAGGAAAGAATCACTGGGAGTTTGGGCCAAGGAACAGAAATCATGAGCCATGGAAATATTATGGGGTGTATAGATAAGTTTTATATTTTGGGAGGTGGCCAAGGATAAAAGCAATGGTAGAGTTAGCTGACTTAATCAATGTTCCAAAATAAACAAATTCTTAAGTATTTTGGGGGTCTACGCTGGTGAGACCTTGTAATTACTGGAGGATTGGCTGATTAGTCAGACTTGCCTTTGCTCAGAAATCCAAACAAGAGTGGTTAGAATTAATCATGCCTCCCCTGGTGGCGAAATGGTTAAGTGCTATGGCTGCTAACCAAAGGGTCGGCAGTTCAAATCCACCAGGCAGTCCTTGGAAACTCTGTGGGGGCAGTTCTACTCTGTCCTATAGGGTCGCTATGAGTCGGATTCGACTCGACGGCATTGGGTGGGTTCCTAAGAAATCCTTGTTCAGATGTCCATGGGACGGAGTTAGCTGGTTCCTAAGATACCTGATGGTTAGAAACAGCAGTAACCCCTCTGGGGCGGAAGGGCAATCTCTCTTGGAGTCAACGCTAGCCTGAAATGGTCATATTTCAGACAATATTTTAATATGAGGATATTAAACATCTGCATCTAATATCCTCTTTCTTAGAATTTGGAAGAAATCTCACTGATCATTAAGTCTAACATTTCATTCAGATAAGAATCCATTTAATAGAATCTCAAAAAAAAAAAAAAAACTTCTCCTGAAATACGGCTGTTGAAAGAGCTGGGCCGCACATGGACAGCTCTTTAAATAGAGCTACCACAATCTGTTATTGTAATTTCCACCTAATGGTTTTATGAAGTATAGCTTTTATAGGCAAACAGAACATACCTTAACTACTAGATTGTTGTTTTCAAATGTCTTCTATGTGTTTCTGTCAGGTAACATTAATCAGTCACTGATGACGCTGAGAACATGTATGGAAGTCCTCAGAGAGAACCAAATGTATGGAACTAACAAGGTAGACAACAGTCTTCTTTAATCATTTCTATAGTTTCATCTGTGTGCGTTTTTTGCCTTATGTGTTTGGATTTGAATGTATTTATAGATGGTTCCATATCGAGATTCCAAGTTAACCCATCTGTTCAAGAACTACTTTGACGGGGAAGGGAAAGTGCGCATGATTGTGTGTGTGAATCCAAAGGCTGAAGATTATGAAGAAAGCTTGGTAATTTTAAATTTATTTGTCCTCTAAAGTATCATAGTTTCTGTAGGGAAAACAGTTATTTGGATACAAAGAATGACATTCTGAACTGTGAACTTACACCC
The DNA here is from genome assembly GCF_030014295.1 of Loxodonta africana. Lineage (NCBI taxonomy): Eukaryota > Metazoa > Chordata > Mammalia > Proboscidea > Elephantidae > Loxodonta > Loxodonta africana. The sequence goes on along the minus strand of NC_087354.1, from coordinate 46,421,273 downwards.
AAGCTATGTTCCTTTTTCTGATCATTTCTGAAGAAGGACTTGGATATGCTTATGTTTTAAAAATTCCATTTGTTTTGTATCTTAGCAAGTAATGAGATTTGCAGAAGTGACCCAAGAAGTTGAAGTAGCAAGACTTCATTAAAAAAAATTCCATTTGTTTTGTATCTTAGCAAGTAATGAGATTTGCAGAAGTGACCCAAGAAGTTGAAGTAGCAAGACCAGTAGACAAGGCAATCTGTGGCTTAACCCCTGGGAGGCGACTCAGAAACCAGGCTCGGGGCGGTCCAGTTGGAGATGGTATGACTTAGTGGTATTATCACTTGACCATTGACTGGCTCGTTTTTTTAAGTCTTTTCCACATAAGAGAACCGTCTGCTTCCATCCTTTTAAGAACCAAGTGCAAAAAATTTGAACCCAAGTATAAATGAGATTTTTCTTGTTACATACTTTACGATGCCTCTCATTTTGTTGGAGGTGTGATTGTGAGAAGAAATTACATGGTTACGTGGGCTGGGGCTTGGAAAACAGTGTTAAACCTGTTTAAATAAGCTCTTTCTCTACTGTGTAGCTTTTGTAACTGTTATAACTTCTTATAATTCTATACAGAACCACTGGCTATAGAAGTGGTGTTGCAGAGTTTTCCGCCTTTACCATCCTGTGAAATTTTGGATATCAACGACGAGCAGACACTTCCCAGGCTGATTGAAGCCTTAGAGAAACGACATCACCTACGACAAGTAATGATTGACGAGTTTAACAAACAATGTAAGAGCAAAAATTGTTGGTCATCATTTCCACTTCAGAAACTGAAGGGCTTTGCAGTGAATCTCAGTTCTGTGGTGGGGTGCGTATTTAAGAAGGGGTTATTCTGTCTCTGTACTCTATAGTGCTCAAGGCAATGTTTCAGGAGACTGAGGAGGGGTATCTTCCACAGCTCCTTTTGTATTCCTGGAAGGTAACACAAAAGAAAAAGGGTGTGTGTGTGTGCCCTCCCATGGACACTGCCAATAATAGCTACTTTGTTTTTAATTCCTAGTAGTTGTATATTTGCAAGGCACTTGACCTATTACCTCTTAATAACTGTGTCCTTGGGCAAATGACTTAATCTCTATATTCCTTATTTTTCCTATCTGCAAAATGATAATATTAAGTGTTCCTACCTCAGGGGTGGTTGTGAGGCTAAATGAGATAAAGTGTGAAAATCACGCAGAACATTGAGAACTGGTACACAGTAAGTGCTCAGTCAATGTGCCTACTATTCCTGTCATCACTAATGCACTCTGATCTTAAAGTTGTGAGGTGGGTGGTACTTAAGCCCCCATTTTGAAATGAGGAAATACACTCAGAAAAATTAAATAATTTGCCCCGAGTCACATCACTAGTAAGTGGTATACCAGGGATTTCAACTCTGGTCTAACTTAGAGGTGAGCTCTGGTCTGATCCCAAATCTAGTGCTGTTTCTAAGCTGACATCTGTTGTCCTGAAGCAGGTGTCCTGCCTGGAGTAAAGGGGTCATACAGGATGGGAGGGGGTGGCCACAGTGCAAAATGAAGGACTTAGCTCCCCTCCATCCCCCAAAATAAGCGAAACTGAATGTCTCTTTTGTAGACTTGAGAATCAAATCCCTGATTTCCTTTCAAATTTGTTTTCTGATTATAGCCAGATTTTCAAATAGAGATTTGCTGAATGGCCATATTTTTTATACACACACACACACATACACATACACATGTATATACATACACGCCAAAAACCAAAACCAAACCCGTTGCCTTCGAGTTAATTCCAACTCACAGTGACACCATAAAGTCCCTGGGTAGCACAAATGGTTTGCACTTGGCTGCTAATGAAGCCACCCAGCAGCAGATTTATCTACCTGTGACTTCACACAGCTACCTCTAACTGCAGTCCAACCCCTCAGAATTCATTCTAACTTATTTTCCATGTTTGTAACTCTCTTCCCGGGGTGGTGCAAATAGTTAACACTCAGCTGCTAACTGAAACACTGGAAGTTTGCATTTGCCCAGAAGTGCCTCTGAAAAAAGGCCTGGCGATCTGCTTCCTAAGATTACAGCCATTGAAAACCCTATGGAATGCAGCTCTCTGACACACATGGGGTCACCATGATAGGTTATAAAGTATCTGCTAATAAAAGTTTATTTTGTTGGTAATTTTGGATTTGGAGTAAAACTTTGCCCATGTGCCTCTGTTTCAGCTGTTACTTTTAAAGCTTTGTTACAAGAATTTGACAATGCTGTCTTAAATAAAGAAAACTACATTCAAGGAAAACTAAATGAAAAAGAAAAGGTGATCTCAGGACAGAAATTGGAATTAGAACGGCTGGAAAAGAAAAACAAAACTTTAGAATATAAGGTTTGTTTTGGCGTTATTGTAACTATGTGCTGGCCGTTTAACACTGGTCTCCTGTGCTGCTCTGTGGTCTCTGACTGCTGCTTACTGTAGTCATCACTTGGTTATTTGCTCATCTTTATCCCATCCCAAAGAAGAGGAGATGTGCGTGAAAAGCAGGAAAGGGAGAACAGGGATAATACACAGGCCTGCTTTGTGAGTTAGACGTTAGCAACTGAAGAGAATGCTCCCCAGCCCAAACAAGCGAGCTTTCTACAGGACTTTCTAGACTTCACCTTTAATTATGGCTTGCTTGTTGATTTATTAGAAATATTTCCTCGGTATATTTTCTAAAATAATCACATGAAATAAATGATTAAATGAAATAACAGTGTCAGCACAGTGTGTTGGGTCTGACAGATACTCAGTGAATGTTAACTGGATCCGTATTTGGGCTTCCACATCAGATTGTAAAAGAGCATAAACTCAGGATTAACCCCTTCCTGTGCGGCAGAAGGAACTACTGTTTCGTCGGGGACTGTTGCAGCGTGTGTAACACAGGCTCATTCTCTCGTTTACAGGGGGTCATTCAGGGGTTGGGGTACACATTCACAGCTAATCTCAATGCAGTTTTCTCTATTCTGAAAATAACCTAGAAAATTAAAATGTTAGGCCTTAATTTTAGAGGAAAGTCAAGTCTGTCTTCCAGTGAGCAACTTGTCTAATAGGTTCTTATTTCTAGGAGTGGAGGTGGAAATACAGATGAAATGCTAGAGGAGAAAACGTGCTTTTTCTTCCGAGACCTATGCTTGTATAAGCAAACTAAGACAGACACTGTGTTATAGCTATAGAGAATGTGTACCTACCACCTGTGGAACATAACGCTCTACCTTTGCAGATTGAGATTTTAGAGAAAACGACCACTATTTATGAAGAAGATAAGCGCAATCTGCAGCAGGAACTTGAAACCCAGAATCAGAAACTTCAGCGACAGTTTTCTGACAAGCGCAGATTAGAGGCCAGGTTGCAAGGCATGGTGACAGAAACAACAATGAAGTGGGAGAAAGAATGCGTAAGTGTCATTCTTGTATGTCTATCTCTGAGTTGGACGATTTATTCGAAATTGTAGTTTAAATTCTTGAATCCTTATACTTGGGGTAGGGTGTTGATGGTGCCAGCAGTAATAGCCACTACCGAGTTCATCTCACGATCCTCAAAATCCAGGAGAGGTTAGGCAGCATGCTGAAGCACAGCTAGCTCTCGGGAAGGAGGACTGGAGAGCTGGCAGTTTGAGGAATACAGCGACTGGGCAGCCCGGGCCTTGTCTGCTGTGACTGAATTGGGGCATGAATTGGTGCTGATCACTTGTAGGAGCGGCGAGTAGCAGCCAAGCAGCTGGAGATGCAGAATAAACTCTGGGTCAAAGATGAGAAATTGAAACAACTGAAGGCTATTGTTACCGAACCCAAAACGGAAAAGCCAGAGAGACCCTCTCGGGAGCGGGACCGAGAAAAAGTTACACAAAGACCGGTGTCTCCATCGCCAGTGCCCGTAAGTTACTTGCTGCTTTGCGGTAACTTAGTCCTAGAGAAAATCTGCTTTGCTTAAGTGACTTTCGGTGCAGATATAAATTTTTATTTTTATACTATTTATTAGCTTTTTATTTTTAAATATTTCTAAACTTAGCGCAATACAAATTTAGCGCACAAATTGAATAATTTAGTATAATTATAATGTTGTCTTCACTTGCTAAAATTATAGAAAAGTAATGAATTGTTTCTCAGTTTTTCAGCCTTGTTCATTAATTTCTCTTCACTTTTTTTAGCTTTCTAGTAACTATATTGCTCAGATTTCCAACGGCCAGCAACTCATGAGCCAGCCACAACTACATAGGCGCTCTAACTCTTGCAGCAGCATTTCTGTAGCTTCCTGTATTTCGGAATGGGAGCAGAAAATTCCTCCGTACAACTCGCCTCTCAATGTCACATCTATTGCGAGGCGTAGGCAGCAGGAGCCAGGACAAAGTAAAACTTGTATCGTGTCAGACAGAAGGCGAGGGATGTACTGGACTGAAGGCAGGGAGGTGGTTCCTACATTCAGAAAGGAGATAGAAATAGAAGAGGATCCTTGCTGCAGGGTTAGTGCCAGTGTTGTTTTAAAGCATTGAAGCAACAGATTTTATCTACTATGTTTTTTTATAACTTGGTTCAGAAAGCTCAACGGAAAGATGGGGGGGGGGCCTCCAATACAAACAAGGTCTAGTCTTTATCTTAATTTCAGAGAATCAAGTCACCCTGAAATTGAGGCCTGGCTCTTCATCTGAGAAGGCACAAACGTGTTTGGGAACAGAAATAATGCCTTTTGCATTCAGTGAATTTAGCTCCATCTGGCACGTCCCAAGGCAATATGGTTTTCCGCTGCAGAAGCTACTGAGTAGTGCACAAAATCAGTGAATCAAAATCAGAGTACACATTGAGTATTTTTTCTTTTGGTTCCCTTTCTCCAAATTGGAGCCCTGGTATCAGTGGTCAAAGCGCTCAACTACTAACCGAAAAGTCAGCAGTTGGAAGCCACTGGCTGCTCCTCAGGGAAAGATGTGGCAGTGTGCTTCCGCAAGGATTATAGCCTTGGAAACCCTATGGGCAGTTCTACCCCGTCCTGTAGGGTTGCTATGAGTCAGAATTGACAAAATGTCAACGGGTTTTGTCTTCTCCAAATTATTTTCCTGTTCTTGAACTTTTGTTTTTTAAACTGTTGTCCCCAGTCTTTTTTTTTTCCTTTGTACACTTTTATTGCACAGTGATCATTTTGTCCCCAGTCTTTTATCTTGACAAATTTCAAACCCACAGTTGAAAAACTACTACAGTAACATGTGACCCTTATGCAGATTTACCAACTGTCACTTTATCGCTGTATATACATTTTTTCCTTGGACCTTTTGAAAGTAAATCATAGACTTTATGACACTTAATCCCTAAACTGTTTACCACCCATGTCTTAAGGGTAAGGGTATTTTCCTTCATAACCACTATCCTTACAGCATTTAAGACAGTTCATAAGTATCTTCTATATACAGTTCATATTTACATTTTCCCCATTGTCCCCCAAATTCCCTTTTTCAATCTGTGATCCTGTCAAGGTGTATGCACTACATTTGGTCATTATGTCTCTAATCTCCTTGGTATAAAATAGTCCCCTTACCTTTTTTTTTTTTTAATTTTCATGACACTGACTGTTTTAAGAGGCCAGGCCTATTGTTTTGTAACTACTGAAGGTTTGGATGTCCAGAAATTGCTTCTAATCTCAGTTTTAGTTGCTTTATCCAAATTTATAAGGGCTCTGCCTCATTCAAGGGTGTTTAAACAAATTCACTTACATTTTTGTTGTTAAGGATTAAAGTTTTCCCTTGAATCTGAATAAACGGACCAAGTTGATACTGTGAATTTACATTTAGTAAAAACATAGCTCATCTAGAATTTTTTTCTCTAGACAAATTAATCTTATAGTAAATATTTGCTGTAGATTTTCTTGTATAATTCAGGCCTGTAAATGTGGCCCACACTCCTGATTAAGGGATGGTGATGAAAGCTAAAATATGCAACATGGCAACAGATTATTCTAAAATCTCTTAAGTACTTCACTGTGTTGATTTTGCCTCAAACATTTTTTAGGGAACAAATGATGGTGAATGGTCTTTCTGATCAACTCCAGTAAATCCCCTTATTTCATGAAGTTTACAGACTGCTTGTGTCTGGTCAACACTAATGTAATGTAACAGTTAATTTGGCTAGGAAATACCTAAGAGGATTTACTGGAGATCTTTTAACTTCGTGCCCAAAATCAAAATCTCTTTAGAAGTGCAGCAGAAAAGTTACTATAAGACTAACATATAAGCATCTCAGTTTTTTTTTGTCAAAAATTACACTGGGTGGACTGAATTTATATACTTCAGTGAAGAAGAAATTTGAAACATCATTTATTTCATAAATACTAGTAGACTGTAAAGACATCTTCCCGAAAAGTCCCTGCATGGTGCTTTGAAGCTGGTTTCAGAATATATTCCTAAATGTATTCAAGAAAACAATTGCCTTTGCTAAATGTTAGATCACAAGAGCCAGACTTTTTCTTCAGCTTTTATGGAACCATTTTAAGAATGGAAAGTTTCTTGCTATGAGGCTCAGCCATCTTTAGTGGCAAACTAGACCGACCGTGTTTTACAGTGTAACGATTTGAGCTGTCACTAGTGCTTCATCTGTATCTTGTCATTATAGAGGGGAATGCTGCAGTTCTCCAGGTATGGATTTTGAAAATGAATCTTGATACTTGCCCAACTTTGAAGGATTTCAGCTGTGACAGACCTTTTCACTTATTTTCAGTTTTATAAACAGATGATGTTCACAATATTCCAAGGATAACTAATTGCTTCAAATTATTAACTATGTAAAGATATTTTCTTAGGCTGAATGTGCTAGGAAACCCTAGTGACGTAGTGGTTAAGTGCTACGGCTGCTAACCAAAAGGTCGGCAGTTTGAACCCACCGGGCGCTCCTTGGGAACTCTGTGGGGCAGTTCTACTCTGAACTACAGGGTCGCTAGGAGTCGGAATTGACTCGACAGCAGTGGGTTTGCTTTGGTTTTTTTGAATGTGCTACATTTGGGTTTCCCAGATTTATATGACATTTGACTGGAAGCAGCTAGCTTTTTATTGCATGGGAGAGACTGATACACTACGTTCTTCACTGGGACCTTGGAATCTTTATGAAATGTTTAGGGGAAAAATTCAGTTATGTTTTAGCCATTACTATACCTTGAACTTTTCATGTTCTATTTTGAAATGTTAAGAATTAACTGAAGTACTCAGAAGCACTTTATATTCTTGTAATTGTCTCATATATTGAGTTCTTAGTATACCTTATGCTCTTTAGTATTTTGTACTATTTAGCTAAAAAAAAATTTAGCCTAGTCAGCTTTTATTATTTTTTGTCCCTGTCTTTGTGTAAGGATTGTCATCGTCTTTTGTTTAGAGGTCTGTGATAAGTTTAGGGCTTTTATGGATCTTATTGAAGCTTTTAAAAGAGTTGTGGACTTAGTAGATTGCCTCATAATACCAGACACAAATGTTGGTTTTTGATTTAGGATGCAAAATGAATTATTTGTCCTGAATACCACCTGAGCAGGAAAGATTCAGCAGCATTACTAGAATTTTTCCTTCCATTCTGTGTCTTGAAAGGGAAGCTCCTTGGTAGGAAAAAATATATATATATATACACACACACACACACGTACATGTGTGTATATATATACACATATATGTATACGTGTATATATATATATATATAAAATACAAGCTGGTATTAAAAGATACTTGTTGCTTTTGTGCTCAAACGCAAAGAGAACATTTAAATTACCTGAGTAGCGTATTTAGCTTTTGAAAATGTTTGCACATGTGTTTTGATGTTGTCATCAATTAATACAGCCAAACCTGCTGCACTTCTAACAATTCACTTGAACTAATTCTGGGTTATGCTTGTTTCTTGATTCCTCTTTCAATCTGATCAGAACGCACCACCAGTTCGTCTCCGACACAGACGATCACGCTCTGCAGGGGACAGATGGGTAGATCATAAGCCTGCCTCTAACGTGCAAACTGAAACAGTCATGCAGCCACATGTCCCTCATGCCATCACAGTATCTGTTGCCAATGAAAAGGCTCTAGCTAAGTGTGACAAGTACATGCTGACCCACCAGGAACTAGCCTCCGATGGGGAGATTGAAACTAAACTAATTAAGGTAAAAACAAATTTACACAGGAGGAAAAAATACATAAAAAGTCAACTAACCAAAAAAATACAAAGCATTTGCCCTACTATTCCATTGACACTAGGCAGTGTCAGCTGCAACATAAATGGGCATTTGACGTAACTTTTGTTTATTAGCAGTAAACCAAAACAGTGGCTTAAGTTGTGATCTACTAAACTGGGACGAAATCTGCTTGTTTTCCTCTGTATGGGGTTTCCATTCTCAGGTTTGTGAGAGGAACTTCAGCTAGATCTTTAATACACTGGCTCTCTAATTACTGCACATTTAGTTTTAACCCCGTCTGGAAAAGTAAACCTAAGCAAAGAGCTCCTAATTCTACCGTCAGTTCAATGCCCACATTAATATGTGACCTGTCACAATGACTCAGAACTGAGCCATGCAAAGCGCTGTCCCAGGAGACTAGCCTGTCGCTGGAAGAATGCTCTTTTGATCAACAAGTCAATAATCAGGGAAGTCAAACACAAGACTTGGAGGTGGGGAGCTTTTCATCTCGAATTCAATTTAGAGGACGGTTCTTATCATTACAGTACTGACAGTGAATATAGGGGTGCACCACCCAGAGAATACAATACCTTAGGACTTTTAGAAGCTTCTGGCAGATTTCTTGATCCTTAGTACAGTTTAGTTTTTAAAATATAGACTGACCAAAAAGGAACTGTTTGTCCTGCAAGTATAAATGCTACTGATTATATTGTATTGACTTCTCTTATTTAATAAGAGGTAAACACTTAAATTTCTAAAGGATTTTCATAGTACAGCCTCATCAGTCCCAAGTACCATCTGGTTTTGTGGGTGGGAGTTTCCATAAAACAGCAGACCTTGAGATCAATTTGAAATATTTATGTGTGTTTATTACTTGGATGTATCAAAGTGTAACAGTGACCTTTTCTCTTGGCTTTAGGGTGATGTTTATAAAACAAGGGGTGGTGGACAATCTGTTCAGTTTACTGATATTGAGACTTTAAAACAAGAATCACAAAGTGGGTGAGTGATCATCAGAGCTGTCTTTACAGTGCTGTTGTTTTCTTAGCTGCTCTCTCTTAAGGTATAAAATACCCTGTAACGTTTATCATTCATTATCCAAAGGGCTGTAGATAGTATTTCCCACCTTCTAATATTTTTCCTGTTCCTAGGCAGAAATAATTGTTTCCCCTTTTTCAGTAGTCGAAAGCGGAGATCTTCCACAGAAGCACCTGCCCAGCCAGATGGTACAGAGTGCGAATGGACCGATGTAGAAACAAGGGTAGGGGTACATTAAATATCTGCTTCATAGAAATTGGGGTGTCATGTTTTAACCCCCACAGCTATAGCTTATTATGCTCTTTGAAGAAGCTGAGGTACAGTCTCTTGGTGCCGTGCAGCTTATAGGCTTGTTAGTTACCAGACTTTTGAAGATGCCTTGTATTTGTTTAGGTCTGGCCATGATGGGGCTCTGCCGTTCAAAGCCTGTGTTTGTGCACAGGGACAGAGCCACAGAGCTGAGTCAGAGAGTATCACTCTAGAATAACAAGAATTCACATCAAATTGATGAGAATCGTCTCAGAAGCAGCTTGCTGGGAATTCCCTTGGTGACTGTGGTGTTCCTGATGACAGCTTCATGTGCAAAGAGCATGGGAAGGTGGGGGCTGTGGGGGCGAGGAGGCCAAGTTCCAGCCCTGGCCAGTGACGTTCTCAAGAACTCCCCTTCCTCTCGTTTGAAATGAGAGAAGTTACCAGGATGTGGCCTTTGTCAGAAACAAATTGCAAGTATCTGACTGGTGTTTTAACATAGGCATCTTCGCTGAAGTATAGAAAGCAAGGTTGGCTTTCATCTTGGTTGAGCCTCTTCTTTAAAAAGAGCTGAGAAGAGCCATCTTTTCCTCTCTGTGTTTTTCCTGTCAGTGTTCCGTGGCTGTGGAGATGAGAGCGGGATCTCAGCTGGGACCTGGGTATCAGCATCACGCACAACCCAAGTGAGTAGCTGGAGCCTTGCTGTGTATGTCTGCCCTCTTCTATGTTCCCACCACCACGTCTTCTCCCTACCAACCACTTGCTTTTAAGAGGAAAGAAGGGATTTCTGTTTACACCTCGGGATAGCTGGGAAGACAGCAGTAGGCAGCAGCAGTGCTGAGAGCCTCGGAAGGGCTGGATAAAAGCATTTAGAGTGATAAGAACAGGAGGTGATGGACAGTGTTGATATTTGGCCCGCTCAGAAGGCCTGCAGAGGCTGAGCTGAGATCGCCTGTAATGAAGGAAGGCTCAAGGCTTTACTGTGGAATTTAGTGCCATTCATTCTTTCCTGACCTGTCTCTTGATCTTGTTACAGCAAGAAATGTTCAATACGGTAAATAAAGCCGAATGGTGAAATTTATGGTAGGCAAAGGAGTCGCATTTTTTACCCCCTTATTAAAGACACTCAGAAACCCTGGTGGCGGAAGGGTTAAGAGCTACGGCTGCTAACCAAAAGGTTGGCAGTTTGAATCCACCAGGCGCTCTTTGGAAACTCTATGGGGCAGTTCTACTCTGTCCATTAGGGTCACTGTGAGGGGGGATCGACTTGACAGCAAAGGGTTTATTAAACACACTCCGGAGTCTGGCCTATTTTTCCATATTTTAGTAAAAGCCCTTCTTTTGAAATATCTCCTATACAAGCCTATGTGTGTACTTTTAACACACGCATTCCTGAGGGAATTTGGAAAAGCATAAAGACAGGATAGACAGAGACGGTAAGTCCTGATTTCTATTAAATTTAATGCTAGATAAGCCTATACTACAAGTTACCTGCTCTCTCAGAAGGATGTGAATTTCCTTAAGATAAAATAGGAATTCTCAAAGCTCTCCTAAAGATACAGTTTTATGAACACGTCAGTAATTGCAACATTCATCACCAAATGCTGCTTTTTATGTTTCAGGCGCAAGAAGCCATAAGCTGACACAGTCCCAGAAACAAAAGAACATTTTATTTGTGTTGGTGATTTCTTCAAAGCCATGCCAAAAGCACTCTTCTGAGTCGTCTTGTGGAACTCCAGCTTTGTGGAGCACCGCAGACCAGGGATGTAGCACACACTGGCCTACGTCAAAGCTTCCCCTAGGTTCCAAAGACATCTAGTACTCACCGACCTTTTTCTATTATATGCCTTGCCGTATTTAATATTAAGAGAGACAGAGACCCCGTTTCCTCATTGCTGTATGAACTTTTTTATAATGCTATTTTTTTTGTATATTTCTTGTATGCATATAAACTAATTCATGCAAGTGTTTGTCTTGGGCGATTCAAGAAGAATATATCTAGATCACACCTTATTTTTCACTGTGACTTTTCCAGCTCTGGTCTCAATATTTAAGGTTTTTATAAACAACAAATGCTGCTATTGGTTAGCTGTAAGAATGCACTTTAGACATATTTAACAATTCAAACTTTCAGAATAAAGATGTCAGTGACTGGCCAATCATAAGACCATTTTAGGACGTTATTTTGAGTTTTGCATGTATATGTTCACTTTCTGACAGTTCTGACAGTTAGACACGCCAAAAGAGTTAACAACAAAGCACCAAGAACTAGAGGGTTATGGGGGTCGTTCACCACTTACTCCACCACCCAGAGGAGTCCTCTGCACGTAGCTGGCACTCGGTATCTGTGGGATGAATGAAAAGCAAGCAGCAAAAGTATGAAGTAATTGGCCGTTAAATGGACAATGTCATTTGTTTGACAAAAATAGTATATACATATTAAATATGCTCTTTTAGACATTTAAACAAAAATGCGGTTTGGGGATAACACAAATTAGAAAATGTATGGTCAGAAAGCACAGTGAAATCATTCATTCATGAACGGATGACGCCGAATTTTTTTTTCTGATTAAATCTGGATATCTTGAGGTGGAGTTTATTTTTTTACTAAGATTATACTTTTAAAATCAGCTTTTCATTAATGCTGAAGGTGTGGTATTAGTTTTGGCTAAAAGCAGATTTAGAGATTAAGGAAAAGGGCAAAACCGACATTTTTCACTAAGCATGTAACAGTAAGCAATATCCTTGAGAGGTGTGTTTGGACTACTTCCGACTGCCACCCAACCCCACCCCATAAAGGTTAAATCCTGTTTCAGCAGGTGCAGCAGGGTTTAGTCTCCACTTCTGGGTTATTTCATAATTTTTTAAATGGCATATTACTTATTCTTTGGAAAAGATACGTATGTTAATACACAGTAAGTTTTTACTATGATAGAGGAATCTGGGGCGATGAAGTATGTTTTAAGGAATACTATGTTCAATCTACTAAGTCCTTGGGCTACAAAAAGTAAAGGGAAATGCATGGACAATTAACGTTTTTCTCAAATAGTCCTAAAGAACAGCTGTGGTTTACTGAGTGTTCACTGTGTGTCTGGAATCCTGTACAGGTATCTATAATTTATAGGTAAAGAAATTGAGAGTTAGGATTTGCTCAAGGACCCCAAAGTTGGAAATGGTGTCAGTGGTGGAACTGAAACTTAAGCACAAGCCTGACATCAAAGCCCTTTTACTTACTTTGCTATGCTAATGACTATATCTCATCTATAGTCTAGAATTTTCTTAGCCCTAGTTAATTTTTAGTTGGCAATTTCTGATGTTTTACAAAACAGGACTGTCTGGTCAAATCATTATTACTATGGCACCACCAGGGCTCCAATAATAATAGTACATATGTAAGAGTCCCTGGGTGGTGTGAACGATTAAGCGCTCAGCTACTAACTGAAAGGTTGGCGGTTCAAATCCACCTCAGAGGACAGGCCTGGCGATCTGCTTCTGAGACTCCATGGAGCACAGTTCCACGCTCAAACACACGGGGCACCATGAGTAGGTATCTACTTGACATCAACTAGTAATACATATATAAACTTCACATTGTTGTTGTTAGGTGCCATCAAGTCGGTTCTGACTCGTAGTGATCCTATGCACAACAGAACAAAACACTGCCTGGTCCTCAAAATTGTTGCTATGCTTGAGCCCATTGTTGCAGCCACTGTGTCAGTCTACCTCATTGAGGGTCTTCCTCTTTTTTGATGACCCTCTACCAAGCATGATGTCCTTCTCCACGGATTGATCCCTCCTGACAACATATCCAAAGTATGTGAGACACAGTCTCACCATCCTTGCCTTTAAGGAGCATTCTGGCTGTACTTCTTCCAAGGTACATCTGTTCGTTCTTTTGGCAGGCTATGGTATGTTCAACATTCTTTGCCAAGACCGTAATTCAAAGGGATCAATTCTTCTTTGGTTTTCCTTATTCATTTTCCAGGTTTTGCATGAATATGAGGTGACTGAAAACACCAAGGCTTGGGTGAGGCACACCCAATCCTTAAAGTAACATCTTTGCTTTCTAACACTTTAAAAAGGTCTTTTGCAGCAGATTTGCCCAATGCAATGTATTGTTTGATTTCTTGACTGCTATTTCCAATGGGCATTGATTTTGGATCCAAATAAAATGAAATTTCTTGACAACTTATTGTTTGTTTATTATGATGTTGCTTATTGGTCCGGTTGTGAGAATTTTTGTTTTCTTTATGGTGAGGTGTAATCCATACTGAATGCTGTAGTCTCTGATCTTCATCAGTAAGTGCTTCGAGTCCTCTTCACTTTCAGCAAGCAAAGTTATGTCATCTGCATATGACAGGTTGTTAATTAGCCTTCCTCCAATCCTGATGCTGCATTCTTGTTCATGTAGTCCAGCTCAGAATACCTGCTCAGCATACAGACTGAACAGGCATGGTGAAAGGATACAACCCTGACGCATGCCATTCCTGACTTTAAACCGTGCAGTGTCCCCTTGTTGTGTCCGAACAACTGCCTCTTGGTCTATGTACAGGTTCCTCATGAGTGCAATTAAGTGTTGCAGAATTCCCATTCTTTGCAATGTTAGCCATAATTTGTTACGATCCACACAGTCCCGTGCCTTTGCATAGTCAGTAAAACACAGGTAAACATCCTTCTGGTACTCTGCTTTCAAGCAAGGTCCATCTAACATCAGCAACGATATATATCCCTCATTCCACATTCTCTTCTGAATCCAGCTTGAATTTCTGACAGTTCCCTGTCATGTACTGCTGCAGCTGTTAATTATCTTCAGCATAATTTTACTTGGATGTAATATTAATGATACTGTTCGATAACCTCTGCATTCTGCTGGATCACCTTTCTCCGGAATGGGCACAAATACGGATCTCTTCCAGTCAGTTGGCCAAGCAGCTGTTTTCCAAATTTCATGGTAGGTAAGTGAGCATTGCATTCGTTTTTGAAACTAGTATTCTGTCAATTTCTGAAAGCTTGTCTTTGCCAATGCCTTCAGTACAGCTTGGACTTCTTTCAGCACCACTAACTCTTGTTCATATGCTACCTCCTAAAATGGGTGAACATAGACCAATTCTTTTTGGTATAGTGACCGTGTATTCCTTTCATTTTCCTGCATCGTTCAATATTTTCCTCATAGAATCCTTAAATACTGCTACTCAAGGCTTGAATTTTCACTTCTTTCAGCTTGGGAAATGCTGAGTGTGTTCTCTTTTAGTTTTCTAATTCCAGGTCTTTGCATATTTCATTCTAATACTTTGTCTTCTTGAGCTGCCCTTCAAAATCTTCTGTTCAGCTTTTTTACCTTCTCATTTCTTCCATTTGCTTTAGCTACTGTGTGTTCAAGAGCAAATTTCATAGTCTCTTCTGACATTCGTTTTGGTTTTTCTTTTTAATGACCTTTTGCTTTCTTCATGTTTGATGTTCTTCATGCCATCCTGTAACTCCTCTGGTCTTTGATCATTAGTGTTCAATGTGTCAAATTTCTACTTGAGATGGTCTCTAAATTCAGGTGGGATATACACAGGGTGATACTTTGGGTCTTGTGGACTTGTTCTGATTTTCTTCAACTTCAACTTGCATATGAGCAATTGATGGTCTGTTCTGCAGTCAACCCCGGTGTTGTTCTAACTGGGGATATTGAGCTTCTCCATCATCTCTTCCCAAAGATATAGTCAATTTGATTCCTGTGTATTCCATCTGGTGAGGTTCATGTTGAGGGCTGCTGTTTATGTTGTTGAAGAAAAGTATTTTCAGTGAATAGGTTGTTGGTCTTACAAAATTCTATCATGTGATCTCCATCATCGTTTCTATCACCAAGCCCAGTTTCCAACTCCAGGTCCTTCATCTTTGTTTCCAATTTTTGTGTTCCAATCGTCGGTAATTATCAATGCATCTTGATTGCACGTCTGATCAATTTCATTAGTGGCTGGTGCATAGATATGAGTAACAGTCATATTAACTGCTCTCCCTTGTAGGCATATGGATATTATCCCATCACTGACAGCACCGTATTTCAAGCTGTATCTTGAAATGTTCTTCTTGACAATGGATGTAATGCTGTCCCTCTTCGTCATTCTCACCAGAGGAAGACGATATGCTTGTTCGATTCAGAACGGCCAACACCAGTCCATTTAAGCTCACTGATTCCTAGGGTCGCTATGAGTCAGAATCGACTCGATGACACTGGGTATGGGATTCCTAGAATATCTTCAAGTGTTCCATTTCATTTTTGACAAGTTCCAATTTTCCTGGATTCATACACTGTACATTCCACATTCTAGTTACTAATGGATGTTTGCAACTGTTTCTTTTCATTTTGAGTCATGCCACATCAGCAAATGAAGGTCCTGAAAGCTTGACTCCATCTACATGATTCAGGTCTGACTCTACTTTGAGGAGGCAGCTCTTCCCCAGTTGTATTTTTGAGTGCCTTCCAATCTGAGAGGCTCAGCTTAGAGCACTATATCAGAAAACGATCCACTGCTATTCATAAGATTTTCATGTGCCAGTTTTTTTTCAAGAAGTAGATCGCCAGGTCCTTCTTCCTAATGTCTTAGTCTGGAAGCTCCACTGTAACCTCTCCACCATGGGTGACCCTGCTGATATTTGAAATACTGGGGCCATAACTTCATGCATCACAGCAACACACAAGCCCCCACAGTATGACAAACTGAAAAATGAGTGGGAGTGAGGTCATCATACCTTATGTTTAGTGTTTTAGTTTCCGGACTTTTCAGTAATTATCTGATTTGATCTGTGCCAGCGGAAGACAAAGAGGGCCGTCATTATTCGCACTGTACAGAAGCAAAGTACTCTGTTCTAGGTCATATGGCTAAGGGATGGATGGAGCCTAAGTACTTGGATTCCTTGTGCAACTTGCTTTTTTTCACTGAATTGTGTTTTTGAGATTTATCCATATTGACAAATCTCATGTTCACTGCTTTATGCTATTCCACACTTACCCATAACCGTGCTGAAAGACAGTAGTTCCAATTTAACTTACGCACATAGTGCTCAGGAAACAGCCTTGTATTTGGACCCCCGTGTATATATACACTCCACAGTTTCTCTAGGATAGATATTAGGACTGGAATTGCTGAGATTCGGCTATGCTGATCTTCAACTTTAATCACGTTTTGCCAATTTGCTTTTCAAAGTGATTGTGCCAACATGCGACACATTCCAGTAGCAACATAAAGGTTATATATTTAAAATTTTGGGGTATTTACCACTGTTGGCTATGATTTTCCCAAGCGGGATCCTAAGAGGTGAAGTCTGATACAGTTTGGTCAGGGATGATTACGAGATAATTGCACTGACTGAAAATAGCAGTTTCCCCAAAATAAAATTAAAATTTTTTTTTTTTTTTCCGGCTGTAAAATGGAAAGAGTACCTACCTTTTCTGTTATTGCCGGATTAAATGAATCCTTGCAGTGTGTGGATCAATACACAGTAAGAAGACTCTCAAATGCTACAGCTGTCTTAAATTGGAAGCTTCTTCTTTCCTTCTATATTTACTTACAAAGTCACGGAGCAACCACTGGGGCTTCCAAGATGTAACACAGCTCCTGCCTTCCCAGAGGTCACCATCTGCCGGAAGAGACTGGCTGGTGACATAAATAAGTATCTAAATAGTGTTACAAGGGCTACAGTAGCTCTTGTTAAGTCAAACCAATAGAGGTGAAGTCCATTTACCTAGGGAACGACGCCCTGAAAATATTTTTAACGTTCAGAAGCCCTGAGTTTTATCAAAACGAAGTGAGTGTGTACCCGCCCCCGCTTGACAACTGTTCGAACACGCCAACTGCGTCACGCGATGCGCGCAGGCGCTTTAGAGCCATCATCGCCGACGGTTCCCGCTCCGCCTCTTCCGCCAAGTGCGCGCGCCGATTGGTCCGCGTGGCCGCTATAAGATGCTGCGCGCAAGCGCGCGGACCCCTTTCCTCAGCTGCCGTTAAGGTGCTCGGTCCTTCCGAGGAAGCTAAGGCCGCGTTGGGGTGAGGCCCTCACTTCATCCGGCGACTAGCACCGCGCCCGGCACCCGCCAGCCCAGCACTCCCGCGCCATGGCCTCGGTCTCCGAGCTCGCCTGCATCTACTCCGCCCTCATCCTGTACGACGACGAGGTGACCGTGACGGTGAGTGCGGGCCCGGGCGGCGGCGGCGGCGGCGGCGGCCTGCTCCCCACGTGTCCCACCGGGCGGGCCCATCCGGGCGACGTCGGGGCGGGCGGGCGCACGCGGGAGCCCCGCAGGGTCTGGGTTGCGCTGGCCGCCGTGCTCGCTGCCCTTGAGAATCTTTCAAACCTTCCGCGGCGCCTGGCGTTTAGTCCGCTCCGGGTTTTGTTCCGGGACGCGGTGGGTTTTTAAAGCTTTGATGGCCTTGAACCCCTTTGGTCTCGTGTAGTCCGCCTGCGGCGAGGCGGCGCGGTGTGGAGAGCGCTCCGCTCCGTCTCTTGTAACTTGAAATAGCTGTGTGACTCGGGCAGGTTACTGGTCGCAGCCTGTGCAGTGGCGGCGGCGAGCTGGGCAGCGTCGCAGTGTCCCTGGCTCGCCGGAGCAGGTGCATTTCGCTTGCTCGAAATCGTACAGAGTTTAAAGAGTCTTGTGATTTGCAGTATTTTGAGACGTTCACGAAAGCTACATTTTGTTCTCTGACGGGTTGGCATTTTGTTTGTTTTAGGAGGATAAGATCAATGCCCTCATTAAAGCGGCCGGTGTAAACGTGGAACCTTTCTGGCCTGGCTTGTTTGCAAAGGTAAGATGATGGCGGCCGAGGGACTTGAGAGGAAACCCTGGTGGCGTAGTGGTTAAGTGCTACGGCTGCTAACCAAGAGGTCGGCAGTTCAAATCCGCCAGGCGCTCCCTGGAAACTCTATGGGGAAGTTCTGCTCTGTCCTATAGGGTCACTATGAGTAGCAATCGACTCGACAGCAGTGGTGGGTAAGTGACTTAAAGCAACGTGGGGAAGACTATTGTTTACTAATTTCTTAGGGCGGATGTACATGCCAGGGGACTTCCACACCAAGTGTCAGCAGGCCCCCTTTTTCACTGCAGTGTTGTCTTTATAATTCTCTTGAGGTTTCAGTTAATCGTGCTTCGTGTGGTTTTGTCTCTTGATCTCAGACTCTGGTTTCTCTTCCCTACTGTTCTCAAACCAGGGTTAACAAGACTTAACCAGGTAATTTCTTTTTAAAATGTGTCCTCACTGTTACTCTCGGCAAGTCCTTCTAGTGTGATGATGAGTGCTGTCCGAGTCAGTTTCACTCCTAGTGACCCTGTATTTGGTTTAACAGAAATAGGATTTATTGACCACTTACACTGTGCTAGGGATATAAAAGACTAGTGGAGACTGGGTTCCTGCCCCAGGTGCTTTGGCAGTGGCTGCTTGCCATTGTAGGGGTCACTTAACCTCTGGCAGGTGAAAGTAATAACGGCCCCTAATTCTTTGCATTGTGACTTGAAAATTGAGGAGACATGGTACTGTGGAAAGAGTACTGGTTTGAGTGTTTGGGGAAACTTGAATTCCCTGCCAACAAGTTAAAACAGCTTATTTAAATCTGAGCTTTGTGCAGGGGAAAGTGAGTCTTGATGATAAAAAGTCAAACTAGAAATCTGTTCACTAGCAGACAAAATGGGAATAGACCACTCTTAAGTTGGGAGGAGACACAGTATTTTTTTTCCGCCAGTGGAGTAATACAATGAGAGGAACAGAACTGTGTGTTTTTATCTATGCTGCGCATCTCGCAGGCCCTGGCTAATGTCAACGTTGGGAGCCTCATCTGCAATGTAGGGGCTGGTGGACCTGCCCCAGCAGCTGGCCCTGCACCAGCCGGAGGACCTGCCCCCTCCACTGCTGCTGCCCCAGGTAGGAAGCTTTTGAAGTTTTCCTGTTTGGAGAGTGGAGAGCAACAAATAGTCATGTGGTGAAGATCGCTACAGGGAGATGATGTATGGAAACCCTGAAACCTGAGGCATTGCTCAGTGGTGCTGAGTACAGTGGCGGGGGGCGGGGGGTAACTTTGGCTGTGTAAGTTGAAGGGTCTGGAGCACAATCACCAGAGCTTAAAACACTGAGATGTGATTTTGACTCTTTTCTGTTTTAGCTGAGGAGAAGAAAGTGGAAGCAAAGAAAGAGGAATCTGAAGAGTCTGATGATGACATGGGCTTTGGTCTTTTTGACTAAACCCCTTTGTAACGTGTTCAATAAAAACCTGAACTCCTTGCTGCTGTTGATCTTACCGCTATTTGGTAATGTGGCCTGCAATGATGGTCTTGCCTCTTTTGCCGTGACATAGTAGCTGGTTTTTTTCCTGTCCCCATCCCCATATGGGAGATCTTAACACAATCTCCTCAAGTTACAGTATTGAGGACAGGGCTGGGGGGAGGAAGGATCTGCAGACTGAGGACCCTCTGGTAGATTGGTGGCTGCTGCATCCGTAGGGTTTAATTCATACCTAGTGAGCAAATGCTCGGTTTTCACAGCAATATTGAAGCAGTGGGGAAGATTCAGTTAAGTTCTCAGCTGCACCAACGAGATAAAAGCAGAATTCAGATGTGTATTTTGAGAAACTAACGAAGTTAATAGCATGGAATGGAAATTGATTCACTTTATAAAATGCCAAGACATGCAAGACTCACTGGTCACTGCTGAACCGCTTCAAGTTCCTTAAATGGCCTTCAGGGTCCTGGAAGGGAGGGACAGAAAATCTAAGGGTTGGTTGGGATAGTAGGAAAGAACAAAGGTTTGAGCAGAGCAAGAGAAACATAATAGAATTCAGACCTTGACTGGCTTTAATCTACAGTCTTCACTAAACGCCAGTGCACTTGGTGCCTGTGTTATGTACAATATCCAGGATTTAATGTTAGGGCAGAGGCCCGGGGGCCTTGACGTACTTGCTGAAGTAGCAGGCTTCCAAAGAGTCTCCTAAGTTGTACTTGATTAATTTCTGACGCTTCTCTGACTGCTTTCAGTGTTAAAAAGTCTAATAAAGAAGCATTCTGAAAAGCGTGTGTCACTCTAGAAAACCTTTGCTGTGTAGCCTCTCCTGAGTCACTGACTCCTGCGGCGGAAGCCCACCCAGCACAGCGCTCCTTGTCCCATCTGTTTAAAAACGTGTAATTGCGTGTCTGATGGGTTGTTTTGTATTTTGTCTCCCACTCCATAACAACTTGTAAGGGGCCAGGGCTGTCTGGTTTTCTGATCGGTATCTGACCTTCTTTCTACACAGTGTCTGGTATGCTGTGGTATCAGTGTATGTTTATCAGAGTCCAACTCCCATTTTACACGTGAGGAAACTAGGGCCCAGACGGGAGAAACTGCTCAGCAGCAAAGATGAGCAGAGCCATGACTGGAACCCAAGTCTCTGGACAGGTAAATGCTCTTTCCACCGTATGGTAAAACAGCCTGCCACCCAACACAAGCCCGGTCGTAATTGCGTTATCACACACCTTACGGGTTTTCCCGATACAAATATTCAGGCCCTATGGTGAGAGCTTCCACCAAGATGAGGGAGGCACAGGTCTGGTCTCACACATTCATTCTAAAGCGACGGGAGGGGACCCTGCTGGCATAGCGGTTAAGCGCTTGGCTGGTAGCAGAGGTGGTGGTTGGAATGCACCAGGCGTCGTGTGGGAGATGTGACAGTCTCCTTCATAGAGCTTTGGAAACCCTAGGAGGCAGCTCGGTTCTGTCCTCTGGGTCGGGATCAACTCGAGGGCGGAGGGTTTTTTAAAGCG
This sequence comes from Loxodonta africana, assembly GCF_030014295.1. NCBI lineage: Eukaryota > Metazoa > Chordata > Mammalia > Proboscidea > Elephantidae > Loxodonta > Loxodonta africana. The sequence continues at coordinate 46,400,062 of NC_087354.1, read as the reverse complement.
GCAGGACCCGGCCCCCGCGGACATAACGGGGAGTCGAATAAGCCTCAGCGTGCATCAGTGAAGATTCCAGGAGATGCTCGAGCCAGGACTTTGGGGTCAACTAGGAATTAGATGCAATGACAGAAGCAACCGCGAGGCGACCCGGCGGCCTCTCCTGTCAGGTGCATCGCCTAGGAGGAGAGGGAAGACGCCTGAAAACTCGGAGACTGAGACCAGGTTTCTTTCTGGATGGTTTTCTGGGCTTCTACGCCGCGGAAAACCCAGCACCTAACTGGCAGGGACGCTGTACGCCCGCGCTCAGGTTTTCGCAGCCTGCCGCTCGCCAATCAACGTCCGCGCTCGGAGGGAGAGGCGGGGCTAGTAGCTGAATGTTGCCCAGGAAACAAGAACTACTCGATTGCGCTGAACCGTATTGGCCACTGGGGGCGCGCGCGAGTCCTCAGTCTTGCGCATGTCCGTTGGCCTCAGTTCCACTAATAAAAGGTTTTAAGGATGGTTTACTTGGTTTCTTAGCCTCTGGGTTAGTCGGTTAAGGCAACCAGTCTGTTGTGAAAAACCTGTATGTCAGGATATTCCAGCACTTTCATTAACCATGGGGAACGGGGCAAGGCAGATTGGTAAATCGGTTCCTGCCACAGGGCTGTGTTTTTGAGGGTTGGACAATAGATTTAGTCGCTGGGGCATTAGAAGTTCAGATCGTGGCAACTAGTTTCCTAGCACAGTACCTGACATGTGGAAGATGCATAATAAACATTGCTTGAAAGAATGAATGAATATGTTAATGAGTGAGTGAATTAATAATTGCCTTCACATTCTTTTCTTCACATTCTGGAGGAAGATTAAAAAAGTTAGGTAATAGGGCATATATACAAAACAATGGGGAATGGACTGTTGGTTTGAATGTACATTGCTACAACTTTTAAGGAAGGTAATTTGTTCTTATCTCAAAATTAAAACAGCCTTTACCTTCTACTCAGGAATTTCGCTGGCGGGTCCTATAAATACATGTACAATTTTATTGAAACATTGTAACAGAAAAAAAGTGAATGATAGGAAGTGGGTTGCAGAAATGTTGATGCTTTCCTGCAGTCACAAGCAGGGAGCACTGCTATGGAAAGATATCCAAGATAGTTTGTTAAGTGGAAAAGGAAGCTGTAGACGAGTTTGCAGAGCTGGCCTGTCAGTTTGTTGTACTGTGGGGATTTGCATGTCGATGTGGTGCTGGACTCATAGAATTACGAGTTGGAATCGACTTGATGGCAACAGGTTTTCATGGCGTTGGAAGCTATGCCACTGGTGGTATTTCAAATACCCGAAGGGAACCCATGGTGGGCTGGTTTCAGTAGACCTTCCAGGCTAAGACGGACTAGGAAGAAAGGACTGAGAACCTACTTCTGAAAGTTAGCCAACAAAAACTTTATGGAATACACCAGAATATTGCCCAATATAGTGCTGGAAGATGAGCCCCCAGGGTTGGAAGACACTCGAAATTACAGTGGCTGAAGTCATGGACTTGGGCATGCCAGCAATCATGAAGATGGTGAAGGACCAGCAACATTTTGTTCTGCTGTACATTGGGTTGCCATAAGTCAGAGCCAACTCAACGGCAGCTAACGCAACATATGGATAAAAAAAAGAAAAATTCGCATATGTTTTTTCTGTGTAAGGCAAATATCAGGAAGTACTCAAAAGTGACAATTAACAGTGATTGTCTCTGAGGAGAGGGATTGGAGACAGAGATTTTTCCGTCTCAAATTACCACTTCCATAGTGCTTGAATTTTCAAAAACCATGAACCTGCTTTGCTTTTATGAATTAAAAAACATTAGTTTTAATTTTTCAAAAATATGGAATGGAGGCTCTATTCCAAGTAGCACTGGAAGGAAGAATTCTGACCAATTGTGAGATAGTTTTTAACTCAAAATAAGGAAAATAAGGAAAAACTGTGCTGGGCATTGGGCTGAGGTTGGAATGGGGAAGACTGTCTGCTTTGGGAGGGACTGTGGACTAAATGCAGAAACCCTGGTGGAATAGTGGTTAAGAGCTACAGCTGCTAACCAAAAGGTCGGCAGTTCAAATCCACCAGGTGCTCCTTGGAAATCAACGGGGCAATTCTATTCTGTCCTGTAGGGTCACTATGAGTTGGAATTGACTTGATGGCAATGGTTTTTTTTTTTTTTGGTGGACTAGATACTTCTCCCGGCTGTGAGATCCCATAGGTCTTCTGGGATGCAGGGTTAAATGCTCTGATGTCAGACTGCTTGAGTTGACTCAAATTCCACTCTGCCACTAAATAGGGCTGTGTGATTTGGGGCAAGTTGTTTAACCTCTCTGTGCCTCAGTTTCTTCATATGCATTATGGGGGTAATCTGATACCTACCCCATAGAATTCTTGTAGCATTAAATGAGATGGTACATATAAGACACTTAGCACAGTGCCTATTCAAAAAATGTTAGCTTTTTTTTTTTTTTTTTTTGCTATCTTACGATGACGACAGTGGGTTTTATCTTACGATGAATTGATGCTTAAAATATTAAAAAGGGAATCAGAAATAATCCCTACTCTTGGGCTGTTTTTTTTTTTACATCCTTTAAATATTTATGGGGGTGGTCAGATATTGGATTTGCAAGATTAATGAAATTAGTAGATTGGTAGAATTACCTACGTGCTGGATGGCTTTGCTTTAAAAAGGAATTTTTTTTTTTTTAACAATTTGTTTTCCAGAAGTTGGCTCAGTGCTGCCCCATAGTGGCCAAACGTAGGAATGGCTCTGGATGAACGGACTTCTCATGGGAGAGTGGTGGGTGGGGAATTACTTGGCCCCGGCGTGAGCGTGTCAGCACACAGCCTTGGCAAGGAAAGACATGTTTGTGTGCTCACCAGTGACCCAGCCAAGAGGAAAGCAAGTGCACTTTAATATGATCTTGCCTCCTGTGTAATGTACTTGGCACACTTGGCTTTTCCTCTTAATATGCTCAAGTTCATTTCTGGTCCAAAAACAAAGAAGAACGTCACGGAGCCACTCTGGTACCGTGGTATGCCCTGGCTCTTCTCCAGGGTTGTTGGAAGAAACAGCCACGTGAAAACCGCTTCTGCTTTTGCTGTGAAGCTTGCGGAGCCTGTTGAGTCGTTGTTGTTGTCCGTTGCTGTCCAGTCTGTTCCAGCTCATGGCGACCCCGTGTGTGCAGAGTAGAACTACTCCATAGAATTTTCAAGGCTGTGACCTTTTGGAAGCAAATTGCCAGGCCTTCTTCCGAGGCGCCTATGGGTGGATTTGAACAGCCAACCTTTCAGCTTGTAGTCGAGTGCTCTGTGCCACCCTGGGACTCCGTGTTGTGTCATTACTGTCCCCTAAATAAGGCCTTATGTGAAAAATTCCTTTAAAATTTAGCCCCAGAATTGCGTACCTGCTGGATGGCTTTGCTTTAAAAAGGAATTTTTAAGAGAATTTTTTTTCCACATATTGGCTCAGTGCTGCCCCATAGTGGCCAAGTTTGGAAATGGCTCATTGGATGAGTGGGCCTCATCTCCTTGGAGAGTGTGTATGCTTTCTAGAACTGGTAGCCCTCCTCCTTTATAGTAGTGAACTGGTAGCCCTCCTCCTTTATACTAATAGTGAACTGGTAGCCCTCCTCCTTTATACTAATAGTGAACTGGTAGCCCTCCTCCTTTATACTAATAGTGAACTGGTAGCCCTCCTCCTTTATACTAATAGTGAACTGGTAGCCTTCCTCCTTTATACTAATAGTGAACTGGTAGCCCTCCTCCTTTATACTAATAGTGAACTGGTAGCCCTCCTCCTTTATACTAATAGTGAACTGGTAGCCCTCCTCCTTTATACTAATAGTGAACTGGTAGCCCTCCTCCTTTATACTAATAGTGAACTGGTAGCCCTCCTCCTTTATACTGATAGTGAACTGGTAGCCCTCCTTTATACTAATAGTGAACTGGTAGCCCTCCTCCTTTATACTAATAGTGAACTGGTAGCCCTCCTCCTTTATACTAATAGTGAACTGGTAGCCCTCCTCCTTTATACTAATAGTGAACTGGTAGCCCTCCTCCTTCATAATAGTGAACTGGTAGCCCTCCTCCTTCATAATAGTGAACTGGTAGCCCTCCTCCTTTATACTAATAGTGAACTGGTAGCCCTCCTCCTTTATACTAATAGTGAACTGGTAGCCCTCCTCCTTTATACTAATAGTGAACTGGCAGCCCTCCTCCTTTATACTAATAGTGAACTGGCAGCCCTCCTCCTTCGTAATAGTGAACTGGCAGCCCTCCTCCTTCGTAATAGTGAACTGGCAGCCCTCCTCCTTCATAATAGTGAACTGGTAGCCCTCCTCTTTTATAATAGCGAATGCTCTCTCTAGCTTATCACGCTGTCCACCTGCCTCGGCTGCCGAGATATCTGAGCGCCAGGTGTGATGACCAGTCTTAGCAACTAAATTGACCCAAATAGATAATGCATTTGCTTCCTCCTCCTGTTCTTTGTACTGATCTTTTCTTTTTAAAAATTTCTGTGGCTCTTTTATTGATTTTACTTCATATTTGTGCATTGATTTATGCCCGCAAATCCTTTTTGAGAAAGAGGCAAGGAGTCCATAAATTAAATCAAAAGTGGAATAGTCGAAGTTTTTTTTTTTTAATTGCAAAAAGCTCTTTGAGGTGATTTTAAGTCAGTAGTTGCACTTGGGATTTTGAGTCTGACTAGTTTAGGGAGCAAAGATTTCAGACCATAATATTTGCTTACTTGGAAAAATGAGAACTTCGTGTAAATAAAGCCATCAAGGAAGTTATAAGGTGTGGTCAGAAGCTCAGAAGCCGTGAAGGCTTGTTTCCCTACCCATTACTACTAACGATAGTACTGAATCCATCGTAACATGTAGGGACGGAGACTCGGTAGCTGTTTGGACTGAGAACACCCTCCTCACTGCTGTCTGAAATGCCACTGTTCCTGCTTCCTTCCTTGTTAACCAAACCAACCATTTGCCGTGGAGTTGATTCCGAGTCATGGCGGCCCCATGTGTGTCAGAGGAGAACTGTGCTCCACAGGGTTTTCAGTGGCTGATTTTTCACAGGTAGATTGCAGGCCTTTCCTCTGAGGCACCTCTGGGTGGTCTTGAACCTCCTACCTTTTGGGTAGCAACTGAGCGTGTTACCCATTCGTACCACCCAGGACTTCGTCATTTCCTTGTAGCCTTCTCTAAATATGAACGTTCTCCTGGCATCCCTTTACACCCCAGGGCAGATGTGATGGATTCCACGTCCTACTTTCTGAGGCATTTTCCCAAGTGTGGAGTTTTGCCTCCTCACCCAGAGAAAAGTCTGCTTGGGAGAGCAGGGGCTGCTGGGTAAGAGAGGGCTGGGTTCTGCTTCAGCTGGCTGGGTGATGTTAGACGAGCCCTGTGCCCTCTCTGGCCCCTGGTTTTCTCACCTTGGCATGAAGGGCTTGTAAGGACGCCTCTGGCTCACACATGACAGTCCCAGCTCCCCTCCCAGGGCCCCTGAAGACAGACCCTGAGGCCTATGCCTGTGGAGTCACCTTCCAGCCTGGCAGCAGCCATGCCTAAGCTCCTTGCTCTGTTTGCTGTCAAGTAAAGCCTTCTTTCTGTTTACTCAGCAAAGATTCTTTTAAGACAGGCTAAACACACGGTTTACTCTGCTAACAAGCCTTGGCATTTATTGTGAGGACCTATGTTGACTTATTCTTGAGTCTCCATTGACATTCACTGGGAAACGTTAAAGCAAACACAAGGAGACATGCTGGGAGCGCTGAGGCCTGACGCCATGCCAGGAGGGGTGTGCAGGAAGGGCTGTTCCTCCTGTTTTGGTTAAAATCACCAGAGAGTGGAAAATCACAAAATCTATGCACCATAAGAGATTATAATGATCTCCTTTTAGGTTTTAGATTTGGTATCTAAATACTTTTTTAAACTTGATTAACATTTTTTAAAAGAATTATTTAATTTCTTCTTGTTGAGAATATACACCACAGAACATCCACCAATTTGACAATTTCCACATGTACAGTTCAGGGACATTGATTACATTCTTTGATTAAGCAACCACTCACCCTCCTTTTCTGAGTTATCCCCCCCAAGTTAACATAAACTCACTGCCCCCTAAGGTTCCTATCTTATCTTTCAAGTTGCTATTGTCAATTTGATCCCATAGGGATAGTTCTTAAAAGAGTACAATGCTCAAGGCAGACATTCTTCACTAAGCTAAACTGTTGTTTGGTTTAAAGAAGGCATCCAGGGATATTTTTGGTTTAAGTTTTAAAGATTTTCTCACAGTAATAGTTTTGGCAGTTCTTCAGCCTCAATGGCTCCAGGAAATCTGGATTCCGTGAGAATTTGAAATCCTGTTCTGCATTTCCCCTCTTTTGATCATGATTCTTCTATGGAAGCTTTGATCAAAACATTCAGTAATGGTAGCCGGGCACCATGTATCTGAATACTTCTGCTGAAAGACTCTAGAAAGGCTCCCATGTGAATTCTGGACAAGACTTTGTCTGGACCAGCCACTTCTGGAACCTATTTCTAGGTGCTTCGTCCTGCGGCAAAGAACCTGGGGCTGTGGGTTCAAGTACGCCCCTAATTGGCCTTGGGACAGGTAACTCCTCTCTCTGACTCGGTGTTTTTCTCGTCTCTTGCCTACATGCTTGCCCCCCAGCTAGATGGGGACCTCCTTAAAACTAGGGTTGTGGCCTCAGGCCTGAGCAAGTTCCTGAAAACACGCTAAGCATATTTTTTGAATTAATGAATGAATAAACTACTCAAGCTGATCTCTCTGGCCTGGCTCTGACATCTTGTGCACAAACCCTCTCAAAAGCCAAGCTTTGCCTTGAGTCGTAGTCTGACAAGAGCTGCTAATAGGGTCATTGCAGACAACCGCAAACCCCCAATGTCTGACTCAGACTGCGTGGCTGCCAAGTGGTTTCACCTGCCTCCCCCCGCCCTCCCCAGCCTTCCCAGCCCAGCTGATGTTTGTAGAGGAAACAGCTTTTCAGGTGAGGGGACTGTGTATTTGGTTTGTCTTTGTTGCCTGGGAACTGTTGACATCCCGAGATACTCTGCTTCCTTCACTGGGGAATGAAAAATTGATTACTTCTTTCCTCTGTCAACGAACTCTCAGCCTCTTCACCTTGGCTGGGAAGGGGTGGAAAGTGGTCTCTCCTTGTTCAGAAGCTGTTTGCTTTTTTCCCAGCAGTTGGGCCCCCACCCCCACTTAGAGCCGAGGGTGGGGGCCCAGAGACAGGGTGAGTGCACCTGTGTGGGGGCCACCAATGTGGTGATGTTGTTAGCTGCCCTGGAGTCCGCCCCCTGACTCATGACGACCCCATGCCCAAAGGAACCACGAAACGCTGCCTGGTCCTGTGCCATCCCCTTGACGGGACTATTGTGATCCATAGGATTTTCACTGGCTGATTTTCAGAAGTGGATCGTCAGGCCTTTCTTCCTAGTCTGTTTTAGGGACTAGGAAGTTCCACTGAAACCTGTTCAGTATCACAGCAACATGAAAGCTTCCGTGACAGATGGGTGATGGCTGTGCATGAGGCGCGTTTGCTGGGAATCAAACCCGGGTCTCCTGCGTGGAAGGCGAGACTTTTGCCACTGAACCACCAATGCCTTGGTCAATGTGCAGAGGGCCTCTTTTCACTATCCTCACATTCTCCTTCAGTTCCAGCAGATGGCTTCACTCAGTTGGCCCCTCTCACCTCTCCCCTTGATGGTGTCCTTTCTGCCCGCCCTCCAAGCCCTCCTTGCTCAGATGCCTCCTCTGGTCTCTCCAGCCCAAGGATCCTCCTTGACCTTGGAAAGGTGCTGAGGGCAGCCTGCAGGATTACACAATAACGTCCTTTCCATTCGGCTCTCTTTTTCTCCTGTGCGCTAGGCTTGTTGCCCTACTGGAGGGTGAGCAGTGGATCTTCCCAGAGAAGCACAGCCTGGTAGACTTAGAAGGGACCTCAGAGAACATCCACCTGCCTCCTTTTTGCATTTGTGAAGGAGAAGTGCAGAGTGGGGAGGCAGTGTGCCATGACCACACAGCTAAGTGGTAACACAGCCTGGCTTCTTGTCTGATGGCCATAAAGGTGGTCGATTTGGTACCTCCCTGAAAGTCCCTGGTGGAAAGGTAGGGGCTGGCCATCACACCTGGGACACATCAAACGTCCAGCAGTGGAGGTGAGGCATGGGCTGGGGTCTTGCCATGGTGGAGAATGGTGACTTGGCTCCTCAGCAGGGGTGGGGTAGTGGGGCGGGTGGGAGAGAGAACCTTCCAGAGGTGATGTTAAGGAAACACTGAAGGGCATGTGGCAGGGCTGGACCACTGTGTGTGTGCCTTTGCCAAGCCTCCCTCATCTCCTGGCTCTGCGTTTGGAGCACCTACACCCCCTGTTCCCCAAATGTTGGAGTAGTGTGTGGGCCCCACGTGGTGTGCTAGGAGGGCCCAGGCTGGCGGCTCGGCCGGCTTGGCCACAGCTGCCTGGTGGCGGGATGCAGCCCCTGGAGGTGGCTGGCTCCAGAGCCATGGAGAACACATAGAAGCTTCTATAGCAATTTGACATGGATGCATCATGCAAGAAGCATTTGCTTTTTCTTTTCTTTTTTTTTTTTTTTTGCATTTTATAAAAAGTATTGGTCCACGATGACAGAGTGGAAGTTGAAAACAAAAACAAAACATCCTGTCCTTGATCACAAATGGTTTGCGAAGCATTGCCTGTGGCCCCTTTCTTCAACTCTGAAATGGAGACTTCCTTTGGTGGCTGCCCCAAGGACTGTGATCCTGTGCAGTTCTCCTATGGGGCAGGAGGGGGCGACAGAGACACAGATAATCCATCCTTTGAACAAGACCAATTTGTTTATTCTCTAGATATCCTCTTTTTGGCATCTCCTGGGTGCTGGAGGGAAACCTTGGTGGCGTAGTGGTTAAGTGCTACAGCTGCTAACCAAAAGGTCGGCAGTTCGAATCTGCCAGGCGCTCCTTGGAAACCCTACAGGGCAGTTCTACTCTGTCCTATAGGGTTGCTATGAGTCGGAATCGACTCGACGGCAGTGGGTTTGGTTTTTTTTTTTGGTTTTGGGTGCTGGAGGGAAACCCTGGTGGCGTAGTGGTTAAGAGTTCGGCTGCTAATCAAAAGGTCGGCAGTTCCAATCCACCAGGCACTGCTTGGAAACCCTACAGGGCAGTTCTACTCTGTCCGGTAGGGCCACTATAAGTCAGAATCCACTCAAAGACGACAGTTTTTTTTTTTGGTGGGGTGGGTGCTGGAGACAAAGATGGCTTTCTCCTTCCTTCTTCCTTCAGCTGACAGCAGAGTCACCAGGGAGAACTACTGGGAGGTCATCCCCACGGAGATGGCAGGAACCAGCAGGACCCCTGCAGGGGCTTTATTCATGAGGCAGTGAAACTATGAGCAGCCTGGGTACATAGCAGAGTGTTCCAGTCAGGCTGCGTGGGTTTGAATCCTGATGTCACCTCTTAGTTGCTGTGAGACCTTGGGAAAGTCACTTAATCTCTCAGAAGCCCAGTTTCCTCAAGTGTAAAGAGGGCAAATTTTACCCCACAGGGCTATTGGGGGATTACATAAGATTGTCCATATAAAGCCCTAGTACTGTGCCTGGCCTATAGAGACTCAATAAATGCTAACATTCATTATCATCGCAGCCCCACCATGCCTTGTATTCTCTCAGTTCCTGTGAGGCTGGGAAACGCCACCCTTTCCAGAAGGGCAAACCCTTCCCACCAGTCATGCTGACAGCTGACTCCGTCCAAATGACCAAGTTCATTGACTCAGGAAGTTTGCTGAGAAGGACCCAAGCCCCAGGAGTCTTCCCATTGTAGCCTCATTTTTCTAAGTACTGATTTTTCTCATTTCTTCATCCTTTACATGTCCCAGCCCTGTACACACTCTGCATTTCAGAGTTTACAAGGCACTGTCCTGTCCATCTTGGCACCAGAAGGCACTGTGGTATGGTAGTTAGAGCCTGGCACGTGGAGCTGGGCTGCCTGGGTTGGAATCCTGGCTCTACATTTTGCCAGCTGCGTGACGTTGAGCAGGTTGCTTAAGTCCTCTGAGCCTCAGTTTCCCTATCTTAAGCTGGTAGCCATCTCTTGTATTACTGTGATAATTGAGTCAGGTAATGCAGGTGAAGGCCAGGTGACTACACCAGGTAAGCACCCGATAAACATCAGAAGATGAGGAAACTGAGGCTCAGGAAGGCAAGGAGCTCAATTATTGGGTAGCCTTGCTGGGCCCTAGACGTCCACCATCTCATCTTCTTAGCAGAGAAGGAGGCACTTGGCCTCCATTTTGCAGACCAGGGACTTGAGACTCAGTTTACCCAAGTCTGCAGGACTATGAAGAAGTGGAGTTGGGTGTTGACCTCCAGTGTCTGATACAAAATCCAGAGTTCCTCTTGCTTGTTTCGTGAAAGGAGTGTGGGATGATGTGAGTTTTAAGGCCCCTTTGGGCACAAACCAAGGAATAAACGTTCTTGCCCCTCCCTTTTATTATTTGCTTCCTGGAAAAGCCCAGAAGGGCTTTCAAGAGGACAGGGGAGTTAGTGAGAGAGTGGGGCTCTCATCCGGGGAACGTCCAGAGTCCCCGGTAATGGGGAGATCTCTTGCGTTTTAATGGGGAAGCACAAACGATCTTGTCGACCGAGTGGGAGTGAGCAGCAGGGGGCGCTGTGACATCAGCCAAGAGACGCGCTTTCCCAGGGACACAGGCCCAGGACTCTGGCTTCTGAGCAAAGCTCAGCCTGGGTTAGGCCAGCCTGGCCAAAAGCCCACCCGTCCACCCAGGGAAATTTTACCTGAGAGCGGAGAGCCCTGAGGGGTCTCCAGAAATCAGGGTCAGTACGGGACCTATGAACCCTGGCTTTGGAGTCAGTGGATTTGGATTTGAAACCCTGCTCTGCTTTATCTGACTATGTGACCCTGGGCAAGTCACTTAACCTCTTGGAGCCTCAGTGGCCTCCTCAAAAAAAATTATCATCACTCTCAGGGCTCTTATGAGAGTCAATGCATGTAGGTTTCTCAGCAGAGCGCCTGGTATGTACTGAGCACTCAATGAAGGGCAGCAGTTATTGTCATTAAGAGATGAGATTGGCAGGCCAGCCCTAAGGAAGTGAGCCCCCTGCCCTCCAGGGTCCGGAGCCCTCCTGCTCCTCTGAGCCCCACCAGGACCCCTCGATGGGTGTCTTAACTTGTCTTTACTTCCTAGTACTGCTATAATGATAACACCACTAGGGGGTGGCTTTAACAAACAGGAATTGATTTTCTCACAGTTTAGGAGGCCAGGAGTCTGAATTCAGGGCCTTTCTCTGTCTCTCAGCTCTGGGGAAGGTCCTCGTTTCCTCTGAGCTTCTGCTCCTGGTGATCTTCCTGTGGTCTGGCACCTCTCTTCGTCCATCTCTGCTTGCTTGCTTGTTTAATCACTTATATATCTCAGAAGAGATTGACTTAAAACACGCCCTACACTAATACTATCTCAATAACATAACAAAGAAAACCCATTTCCAACCGGGATTATAACCACAGGTAGAGGGGTTAGGATTTACAACACATATTTTGGGGGGACGCAATTCAATCCATAACAATGGGGTTCACCTTCCAGCTCATTGGCCTATCTGTGGCTCTTTTTTCTGCCCAAGCAAATCTGCCTGACCTATGCCCGGGCCCCCAGGGCCCTGCTTATTTCCAGATCCCACTGCTTGCTGAGGTTGGGGGAAGCCAGCCCAGTGCCTTGTGTGCTATAACCTCGCTGAGGCCTGTGTAGCCTGGAATATAGGCCTTGTCCTCTCTGGGCCTCGATTTCTCCATTTGCAGTGGGGGGGGGGGGGTGGGAGGTGGGAGGCTGCAGGAGATAAGCAACAAGTTCCCTGTCACTCGGCCTACCATCAGCAATCTAGGGATTTGTCCCCATACTGGAGACACACATTTTTCAGGGCCCTCCACTGCCTAAAACCAAAGTGAGGCCTGATGTACGAGCAGGTGTGCTCCCACTTAAGGCCTGTGGAAGACACCATTCGGGCTGGCTTCTTTCACCAAAGAGGAGACGTTGGCCTTCCTCGCTGTCCAGCTTGCCCCTCCTGTGTCCCTCTACCTGTGTAGTGCCCCCAAGATTTCTTAGTCCCCAGGGTTCAGGCTCCCCATATTCTTTCCAATCCCCCAGCCTGGTCTATGCTTAGAAAAGGGCTTGATAGAGTAGTTTTCCCTAAGGTATGAATGACTGGTGAAGTCCCTGGTTAGTCCAAACAGTTAGTTAGCATACTTGGCTGCTACCTGAAAGGCTAGAGGTTCCAGTCCACCCAGAGGGGTCTTGGAAGAAAGGCCTGGCAAGCTGTTTCTAAAAAATCAGCCACTGAAAGCCCTATGGATCACAGTTCTACTCTAACACACATGTGGTTGTCATGAGTCAGAGTTGACTAAAGTTTTTTTAATGAATGAATGATAAGGCTGATGCTGCCCCTTCTGAAGGAATTTGAACTTAAACAGGGATAGAGCTTTTATCCAGATAAATTCAACTCTATTTATGGAATTCCCACAAAGGCTTTGAAATTGGAAGGCTCTTGTCTCCATTCAAATCACAGAAGCCTCCATTCCCTGGCCTAGCCCAGGGAGGAAATGAACAACTGGTTCAAAAGCCCATGGAACCCAAGCACCCAAAGAAAAAATAGTTACATTGGATTTCATCAAAATTAAAAATTTTCATGCCTCGAAGGACACCATCAACAAAGTGAAAAAGCAACTGACAGAATGGGAGAAAATACTTGCAGATCATATATTTGATAAGTCACAAGTCCTAAATATATAAAGAACTCTTACAATTCAACAATAAAAAGACAAATATCCCAATTAAATGATGGGCAAAGACACTTCTCCAAAGAAGATATACAAATGGCCAATAAGCACATAAAAATATACTCAACATCACTGGTAGTTGTTGGGTGCCATTGAGTGATTTTGACTCATAGGGACCCTATAAGACGGAGTAGATAATCTTTTTTCAGAGTAGATTGCCAAGTCTTTCTCTCTTGGAGCCACTGGGTAGGTTCAAACCACCAACCTTTCGTTAGTAGCTGAGCGCTTACCCACTGTGCCACCAGGGCGCTTTCAATAATCATTAGGGAAATGCAAACCAAACCACAATGAGATATCACTTCACACCTGCTGAGATGGCCACAATAAAAAAAAACAATAACAAGTGATGGCGTGGCTGTAGAGAAACCCTCATACTTTGCTGGTGGGATTGTAAAATAGTTCAGCCACTTTGGAAAATGGCCTGGTGATTCCTCAAAAATTTAAACATAGAGTTACCATAGGATCCAGCAATGCCATTCCTAGGTATATACCCAAGAGAATTAAAAACAGATGTCCACACAAAAACATGTACACAAATGATCATTAACCCTAATAGCCACAAAGTGGATAACACAAATGTCCATCAACTGATGAGTGGATAAACGGATGATGGTATACTCATCTAATGGAATATTATTCAGTCATAAAAAGGAATCAAGTATTGGTTCATCACTACAACATAGATGAACCTTGAAAACATTGCTAAGTCAAAGAAGCCAGACATAAAAGGCCATGTATCCATTTATATGGAACGTCCAGAACAGGTAAACGCATAGAGACAGAAAGTAGGTTAGTGGTTGCAGGGGCTGGGGTGGGGGGACTGGAGAGTGACTACTAATGAGTATGGGCTTTCTTTTGGGGGTCATGAAGATGTTCTAAAATTAGATAGTGGTGATGGTTGCAGAACTGTGTGAATATAATAAAAACCACTCAATTGTAACATTTTAAAGGGACGAGTTTTTATGGTATGTGAATGATAGCTCAAATTTTTAACCCTTTGGTGACTCAATTATTTTCTGCTTTGAATTTTTTGTTGATACCACGTGTTTTTGTTAATGGAAGCATGCCGAATCACTGAGTGCTTCTGCATTTTTGCTATGTGGAATGGATTTTTTCCTTGTCCGCCTCCCACAAGCCTATCCTAAGTGTTCAGTGGTGTGTATGAAGTACTAATTATACACCAGAGTCCCCACCAGAATCTATCGGTTCATATGTATAACAAATAAAAATTGTCAGAATATCTATTTTCCCTACCCAAAATTCAGACACCTCATAGAGTACCCTGTAAAAACAGTAATTTGTGGTACACGCTTGTTCCTTGGGTTTCAAACAGTTATAAGGGTCCCTGCTTGGTGGCAGCAGGTACTATCAGTGATGCAGCAGCTTCACCAATGAACCCCAGAGATGAACTTAGGTACCACCGGGCACGAAAGGGTTTTAAAAAAGCCCAGGGAAAGAATGGTGGGGTCCTTGAAAACTTCGATGGGTAATAAAAACCCCCGCTCCTACGCCCCATCCCCACCCACCTAAGTTTATGTGGTGACCATGGGCTCCAGAGCAGTTTTCTCCATGAAGGGGGTCATACCCCCAGGTGCCGTGTAAAACTATGGAGGGTATTTCCGGTTGTTGCTCCGTTGAGATGGGCGCTTGCGAGGAGCCAGAAATGTTAGACGCATGGCACCATCTCACCATGAAGAACTGTCTTTCATTCCATGCGGCTTTCTGACTTCTCAGGACATAGATGTAGATGATTATCTGAGCTAAAAATGTAACTCCACTTTAAGTAATGAACACCAAGGATATTTGCAAGGTTTGCACGTACCTGCATGTTCTAGCAATACACCTACCACGAAAACGGGGAAGATGGCTCGCACCTCTGGCTCGATGTCAGCAGTCTATTCCTGAAAAGGAGATGTTCTCTGTGAAGACACTTCCGGAGCCATATTGCCTTTTATTTATTGCATTCCCATTGTTTTTAAAGGGGAAAATTTATACTGTTACTTTTCAACTCCAAATTCCTTAACCAATTTCCTAAACTCTACTAAAATACAGTAAAATGTTCATGTAGGTAACAATGATCGTGTTAGATTGTAAGATGCTTAAAGCTTTGGTTCCTGGTCACCAAACAATGTGAACTCTAACAAGCAGTTGCTCTGTGCACGGTCATCTGGCCTCTCTGAGTGCCAGCAGCAGCCAAGAGGCACAGTTTTTTCAAAATGCCTATAACTTGATTCTGGCACCTTACTAATTGTATTGGGAATGTTCTTTTCCTGTACATTGTTTTGTTGAAATATGTTATATTGAATTTTGGACACATGAACATACTTTTTCCTCCTATGTAAATACCAGCCAAGAAGTATCGTACTGAGCTCTCTCAATACACGTGTTCTCTGCGGCAGGATGGTAACCAGGGGGCATTCTGCAGGGACGTCTGAACTCTGGTTTGTTTGAGCACAGCAGAAAGCACTGTCCTCTGGCCAGAGCTCTGAGGACCTTAGGGAATGTCTCATCCTTCCTAAGTTTACTGGGAAGACACAAAGAGGCTTGGGGACTTGTCCAGGGTCACCCAGTGCTGTGTCAGAATTGGGCTGGGAGCCAGCATTCACTGGCACCTGGATGGTGACTCTGGGCTCCACACCAGGATCTCAGGTGCTTGAAGTAGCCCATGGAAATCTGGGCCACCAGACAGGTTTGGTGAATTGGCCACTTTTCTCTTGAGCAAATCAACCTCTAAGCAAGTAACTAATATATCATGTTGACTCTGCCTTTGCAAAGGCAGGGTCCAGGTGTTCTTAGTGAACACAGCCAAGTGGCGATTCACAGAACTCAACATGGGGACCAACCCTGGTGTTGGAGCAAGGTCAAATCATGGGTGTGTGAGCTGGGCGGAGGCTGGGAGGTTGGGAAAAGCCAAGCCTGAGGTCACAGGGGAGCTCTATCCTGGCGGCACTGCAGATTCACCCTGAAGGGGGGTATTTTAGCTTGGGTGCCCCCCAAAGCAGAGCTCAGGTCAATGGCTTATGTAGCAGGAGTTTTCTTTGAGAATACGATTCCCAGAACGGACTGTAGGACTAATTGGCTCCATAAACTTCCACCTGCATTACCATGAGACCAGAAGAAATGGATAGGGCCCAGCTACCATTACCGAATGTTTTGATCAAGGACCCAATAGATGGATTCTGATCAAACAGAGGAAAAGTGTGGAACAGAACTTCAAACTCATGTGGAAACCAGACTTACTGGATCCACTGAATGTGAGAAAACCTTCAAATCTAATGCCCAGAAATAATCTTTAAACCTTGAACTGAAACCATCCCATGAAGCTAATGTTGTTAGCCAAATTAATAAAGAATGTTTGCCTGAGCATAGCCCTTTTGTAAAGAATTATCTCTATAAGTGTAAACTGACAACAATTAGTCTAAAGCACAGATGAGAACTTTAAGGGGAGGAGAGCCTAAATTAGTGGTGATGAATCAACATGGGTAGAGATAGTGTGGTGACAATGTGAAGTATGTCACCAACGTTATTGAACTGTTCATGTAGAAATTATGAATGGGTGTATGTTTGGTTGTATATATTGCCACCAGAAATAAAATAAAATAAAATAAAATAAAATAAAAAAGAATGTGATTCCCAGGAAGCCTGAGTGAGGGATGGTGGGTGGAACAGGGAAGGGGGTAACTGATATGAGGACGCAAGATGGAGTTGTCTGCTCCGTTCCATGGGACCTTCTGAGAAGCCTATGGAAGGAGTCTCAGGACTGTCTGCTGGAGAAGAAGGGACCAGTTTTATCCATTCTCCTTTGATCCAGGGTTTCCCTATGCGGTTACCCCATGTTGTATAGGCGTGGGTACCAACTGGCTTCCTGGGTGCCCTTTCCTCTCAGTCAGGAAAGCCTCAGAGCAGGATGAGAGAGGCTGTGGGTGTGGGAGGAGGAACCACCTTCACACACCGAGCAAAGCTTGTGTGGAACTGGCCACCGCAGGGCCAGCTGGGTTACGAAACGAGCTAAGAGGGTCTGAAATTGTGTCAAGAGTTGATTAATACAAGTGGGCAGGAAGGGATATAATAGATGCCTTCAATTCGATTCCAACTCATGGTGACCGCATGTGTATCAGAGTAGAATTGTGCTCCACAGGGTTTTTCAGTGGCTGATTTTTCAATGGCCTTTCTTCCAGGGTGCCTCTGGAGGTGACTCTTCTCTCCCTCCTTGGTCACTACCACCCTGTGGAGCCAGCCTTCCTCCACCTACTGGGCATGCCCCTTCCCACTCTACAGCAAATAAGCCCAGGGACGGTTTGTAATGGAGTCACCCTTGGCAAGAGGTGCTGGAATCATGGCTTACGTGGGGCATCGTTTTCTCAGGACTCTGGAAGTCTCAATTGTGTTAGGTTTGGCCAGAGGTCTTGTCTTAGGCTAGTTTCTCTAAAGTAGCAAAACCAGTGAAGTGTATATATATATATCTCAAGGAAATGGCTCATGTGGTTATAGAGGCTGGCAAGTCCCAAGCCCGTGGGTCAGGCACCAGGCTGGAGGCTTTCTCCTGACTCACGCACGTAGCTGCAGGGGCTGACAAACCCAAGATCAGCAGGTCGGATGTTAGGCTGCTGGCTCACAGGCTAAGGAGGCTAATGAATACCAAGATCAGTAGGCAAGCTGCTGGTTCAGGTCCCAAGAACTGGAGGTCAGACGATGATGAGCCAGATATAGAATCTGAGTGAGCAAAAGCCAGTGAGCTTTGTCAGAACGTCCATATGGATTGATTGCAGGCCACACACACCCCTGAGGAAACTCCCCTTACAACTGATTGGCTCATTACATCAGATCATGTCATGGAGATAATTACATTATATCACAAGATGGAGGATAATTACATCATTACATAAAAAAAAAAAAACTGCCAAGCCACTGAGAATCATAGCCCAGCCAAGTTGACACACAACCTTAACCTTCACAGACCCCCTGCCCTCTCCCTGCCTTCGGTGCCTTCTGTCCCCTCATGTCAACTCCAGTGGGCTGTGGCACAGTTTCAGCTCCAAGGCTTGGAGTTGGATCCCAAACAAACTGCCTTTCTTGGGGAGACAAACACCCCAGAAACCACTAGTCTTCCTCTCAGCTAAATCGTGTTGCTCTTAGTGATCTTAATCTCTTTTGGCAGGCTCTGCTGGAAAAAGCGTCCAGGGAAACAGGATCTTTCTGGGCAAAGCCAGGGCGGTCTCCCACCACTTGTTCCCAGCACGCTGTGCACTATGCCCGGGAGCAGAAGCACCTCCTTGCTGCAGCTCCTAGCCCCAAATCACAAGCTCACAAGTGCTCCACACTGCTCTCCCCACCTCCGTGCTGGGCTCTGGGTTCTCTGGCTTCAGAGGAGGGTCTCCCAGTTTACACCCCCTCAATGTGTGAGGAAGATGTGTGGGGAAGAGGGAAGAGCTGGGCTTTGAAAACAGGACCCAGGTTTGCATTGCTGCTCTGCCAGCAGCTGCCAAGGCAGGGAAGGTCATCGTGAAGCTGGCTGTGTGACCTCGGGCAAGCCTCTTCAGCATCCTGGGTCTCAGTGTACTCATCTCTAACATGGGGCTAATGACAGTGCTGTGTGTTCCCTCAGAGAGCTACAACGAGCACCAGGTAAGAGGGGGTTTGGGAAAGCACTCTAGGAATTTTAGGTACTCATACAATTGCCCTAACTCACTGTGTGACCCGGGAAAGTCACTCCCCTCTCTGGGCCTTAGTTTCTTGACATGTAAAATGAAGGGGTGGATGATTGATCTCAAGGAGGATCTTTCCAGTGGACAATGTGGTGTGGTGTGCTTTTTTTAAATATCAGCTCCATTAAGGTATATGGACCCATTTTAAGTGTACAGTTCAATGAGTTTTTACAAATGCATGTATCACAATCAAGGCAGGGAACATTTCTATCTCCCCTGAAAGTTCTCTTGTGCCCTTTGCAGCCAATGCCCCCTCCCTCATCTCCAAATGGCTTCCTGTTACTATAACTAGAATGTCATCCTACAGATAAACTCTTCTGTGGCTGGCTTCTCTCACCCAGCGTAATGTCTGTGAGATTCATCTTTGTTGTTGTATGTCTCAATAGTTTTTTTTTTTTTTTTTTTAATTGATGAGGGATATTCCTTGGTAGGGATAGACCACAATGTGTTCACCCATTCGCCTGGTATTGGACATTTGGGCTGTTCCCAGTATTTGGCTGTTAAGACTAAAGCTGCTATGAACATCCCTGTACAGGTTTTTAGATGAACATAAGTTTTCATTTCTCTTGGGTAAACATCAGGGGGTGTGATTGCTGAGTCATATGGTAAATATGTGTTTACGAGAAACTGCCAAACTGTTTTCCAAAGTGGCTGTACCATTTTGCATTCCCATCAGCAGTGTACGAGAGTTTCAGTAGCTCCACATCCTCATCATCACTTGATATTGTCTGTTTGGGCTCTATCCTCCTACTGGTGTTCTTCCTCCCACTGGTCTCTGCCCCCAGCCAATCCCTGACACCCAAAACCCACTGATGCTTCTGATCCTTCCAGGCTTTCCCACTCTTTCTTGCTCTGCCTCCCAGGCTGGCTTAAGCCAACAGATGGGGTGGAGGTCTAGGGAAAATATAGAAACCTTCATGCTCAATTTGCTTTGGAAACCTGGCCTGAGATGTAATTTCAAATGCATTCTTTCAATTCAACAAAGCAGGTAGATTGGAGCCTTTTCAGAATCTTTTCACCTCCCTCAGGTCTAAGAATTTGATTTTGCTCATTTTAATGGTTACTTTCTATATATTCAGGTCTCTGCTGAAATGTCATCTTCTCGGAGAGGCCTTTGCTGACTACCAGGGACAGAGCCAGGTTTGTGGGACCTGAGCTTATATAATTATTGAGAGGTCTCTTTAGGAAAAAGAACACAGAATTGTGAATACAAAATTTAGTAGGAAAGTACATAGGATGGAAACAGGAAAGAGTCTGAGCAAGTGAAGAGCCCTGAAGCTTAGGCTATGTTATTGTTAGTTGCCATCAACTCAATCCCAACTCATGGTGATTCTGAGTGTTATCGAGTAGAACTGCACCATAGGGTTTTCTTGGCTGTAATCTTAATGGAAGCAGATCTCCAGGACTTTTCTTCCACAGAGCCACTGGGTGGGTTCAAACTGCAGACCTTTAGATTAGCAGTCAAGCACAAACCAGTTTGGGGCTGTTGTGAATAAAGCTGCTATGAACATTGTGTACAGGTTTTTGTGTGAACCTCAGTTTTTATTTCTCTAGGGCATATACCAGGGAGTGTGATTGTTGGGTTAGATGGTGGCCTCTGTTAGCTTCAGGTTAAATCCGCTTCTGTTGGCCCTACAAAATGAAGCAGAGTTCCCACTCCACATCTCTGTCAAGCCCTGGATCTTGGTTTATTTCCTTTCACAGTGCATATCTTTACCTAATACCACTCCATGGCTTTTTGCTTGCTGTCTGCTTCCCTGCTGGGTGTGCGGGTCAGGGTGAGGGTTGTTTGTTCACTGCTGTGTCCCTGGCACCCAGAACAGGGCCTGGTGCAGAATGAAGACTCAATAAATATTGATTAAACAAATGAATAAATGCTTTTCCAGTGAGGCTGCCTTTCTATTTGTGGAAGTGAAATTGAGTTTTAAAAGTGAGTCAGTTTATAGAGAAATATCAATCACTATCGGCAGTGCTGCAAAATGACAGAGGTCACAGCGACAAAGCTTGGGGGGCTCTGGGGTGACAGATAGGAAGCCTACATTTATTGTCTGCTATTTTTATAGGCCAGGTACTTTCTACACAGGGTCGTATTAAAGGCTCTCCAGCAGCCTTTGAGGCAGCCACCGTTTTTCTCATTTTGTTGGAAACTGAGGCTCAGAGAGGTGAAGTCACTCAACCAAGTGTCACACTGAGGGTAAGTAGGGAGCTGGGATTTGCATCTGGTTTGCCCTTTCTCTTGCCTCATGGTGTCTGGCAAGCCCCTTCTCTGCTCTCTGAGCCCCTCTCAGCTCTTTGCTTAAGGGTTCCTGCGATGGTTAATGTTATGTGTCAACTGGCTAGGCTGTGATTCTCAGTGGTGATCTAATGTGAACAGCCAATCAGTTGAAATGGGAATTTACTTGGGGGTGTGGCTTGCCTCCAGTACGTAAACGGGTGTTCTGGCAAAGTTCCTTCTTTCTTGACCCTGCACTCTTCTCGTCACCTCACGTCTAGTTCTTGGGACGTAAGCCTGCAGAGGTTCCCAGCCTCCCATCTGACCTGCAGATTTTGGATTCACCAGCCCCTGCAACCCTGTGAGCCAGAAGAGGCCTCCAGCCTACCACCTGACCCATGGATTGGGGACTTGCTAGCCTCCACAGTTGCATGAGTCATTTCCTCGAAGTAAATCTCTCTCTATATATTTATATATGTGTTTCACTGGCTTTGCTTCTCTAGAGAACTCAGAACCTAGACTAAGACAGTCCCGAAGGGGAAGGGAAGGGAAACATCTATTAGGGCCAAGTATTCAGAGTTGAGCTCCAGGTGGTCACAAGGCCTGGAGAAGAGAGAGAAGGGCGTCCTCTGACTGGTCAGAGGGAAGGGAGAAGGTAGCTCTGGTACCTCTACCCACCTTCCAAACAGGCTTGCCCAGGTCAAGGTGAACCAGGCCAGCCTGCATTGGAACCATGTTGATCATTAAACAAAAGCACAGGGACTGATCCCCAGAGAGAGTGCGCTAGGAGGGGCTTCCAGGATTTGATTTGAGTTAAAGAGAATAAGAAGAGTATCTGGGAGCCCAGGAATACCTCCTGCATCAAATGCCAGAAATCCCAACAGTTCACACACACACACACACACACACACACACACACACACACATACCCCGCACCGAGCTTGGGTGAGCGACTTAACCACTCTGTGCTCTGTTCCTTCCTGGAGACATGGGCATGAAACCACCCTGCTCACAGGCTGACCTGAGGATTAAATAAAAGTACTAAATACCTGTGAATTTCCTCTCTTCCCCCAGTTCTGTTAAAAGATTCTGAATTTCAGATGTTTGGCTAAAGTCAGCATGGTAACCCTTTCTCTTGTTACCTGGCCCGCCTCCCCTCCCCCACCAAGCAGGCTGAATGAACTGGAGGGATGGGTAAGGGGAGCTGCTCAGAATACTTGCCTCTGCCCGAAGCTCTCCTTCAGGTGTCATCACCACGGTTGTCTTCATCTCAGCATCATCATTATAGTCACAGCAGCCTTTTATTTAACACCTATTATGTGCCAGGGGGAAACCCTGGTGGCATAGTGGTTAAATGCTATGGCTGCTAACCAAAAAAGGTCAGCAGTTCAAATCCACCAGGGTGCTCCTTGGAAACCCTATGGGGCAGTTCTACTCTGTCCTATAGGGTCACTAGGAAGGGATCCCTGGTCAGTGCAAACTGTTACAATGCACTTGGCTGCTAACTGAAAGGTTGGAGTTTCAAATCCACCCAGAGGCACCTTGTAAGAAAGGCTTGGGGGTCTACTTCTGACCAATGGGCCGTTGAAAACCCTATGGAGCACAGTCCAAATCTGATACCCATGGGGCCACCATGAGCGGGAACTGACTTGACAGCAAAGTTTTTTTAAATTTATGTATCAGGCACTGCACATCCGCCATCTTTTGTCTTCGCCACAACTCCGCAGAGTAAAGTTTATTATTCTCATTTTGTTGATGGAGAAACTGAGGGCCCACAGGTAATTAGCAGCACAGCGGAGATAAGGAGCATGAATCTGGCTCCATTCCCCAGCTCACTTCCCTTCTTTCCTGTCTTCCTCCCCACCTCTACTCCCAGCTCACAATGCTACCAGCTTAACTTTTACATCATCTGGCATTTATTTACTAAGCACCTATTTGGTAGGGTGGGACCCAGAGAGGGCCAGTCTCGTCCTTGCCTTCAAAGAGTTTGGAGAGTAGCTGGGGGAACGGATGCGTAGTCAGGAATCCTAAAAGCACATGGCGAGTGCAGAAGAGCAGGATGAATGCAGTGTTATGGGGGTCCCCACTACTGTCCTGGAGGCAGGGAGCTTCCCAGACGGCAACCTCACAGCCTGGAAGCGTGAGTGGTCGGTATGAGATTCGCAGCATACTCTGAGTGCCGTGAGTGTGTGCTTGTGTACGTGTGCGTGCATGTATGTAAGGTGGATGTGACAAAGATCAATGAGACGTAGTTGCCGCCTCCACCAGTTTATGGCGTGGTTAGGCAGTGCCCGCAGGACCCCATCCCAAATCTCAATGTCTGCATCTTTAAAATGAGAGCAAGTAGCCCTGGTGGTACAACAGTTAAGTGCTCAGTTGCTAACCAAAATGTTGGCAGCTCCAACTCACCTAGAGGTTCTGCAAGAGAAAGACCTGACAATCTGCTTCCAAAAGACTCACAGCGTTGGAAGCCTTATGGGGCAGTTCTACTACATCCTATAAGGTCACTGTGAGTTAGAATTGACTTGATGGCACCCAGCAACGTGTACTCTGAACCCAGCTTCAATAGTTACCAACATTCTTCTATTCTTGAAGAATTCTTGATGAGTTCAATAAATTAGATATTTTACAAAACATGTAATCTTATTCATTTTAATGCCTATTGGTGTTTTTCTCTGACAAAAGAAGTGAGAAGGAGATTTAAAAATATTTACTGTGTTGGTTGAAGAAGCTAGTGAAAACACCCACCTATTATCTTTCCATGTAAATTTAAGCTGCATGGAAAAAGCATTCAGATTCTCAGGTGCCGGGGAGTTTGGGCAGGGAAGCACCCCACTAGTCCATCTTTTGCAGTCTTCATGTTCTGTAATTCTCTGATCTGTAGAGAAAAAGCCCATTTAGGACGTTTCTACCCTAGTTTTAAATGCAGTGGCAAAGATTCAGGAATGTGTTTGTTTGGAGTTCCTGGGCCTTGGAGATTTACATTGGAAACAAGGCCTCATTGTCTCCATATTCTTACTCCCAGGATGTGTTTTAATGAAATAGCCTCAAATCCAAATTGGCTTCAGCCTAACTCATAAGCAGCTGTGCCTCACGGTAGGGAGGCGGGGAAATCCAAATTGGGGCAGAAAGTCTGGATTTGAGCCTCAGCTCTGCACCAATGGGCTGTGTGGTCTTGAGAAGGTCACTCTCTGTCTCTGAACTTCCACACCCTATCTGTAAGTGGGCTTTCAACTGGATTATCTCTGTGGACTCTTCCACCTCTGAGTGACGATGGTCCATGGACAAGTACAAGGAAGAGAATGTTACACACCCTATGTGACGCAGTAGGAATCCCTGGGTGGTGCACATGGTTAAGGGCTTGGTTAGTAGTGATTTGAATCCACCCAGAGGCTCCTTGGGAGAAAGGCCTGGTGATCTCAGCCATTGAAAACCCTACGGAGAACAATTCTACTCTGAGTCCACATGGGGTTGCCGTGAGTTGGAATGGACTCGATGGCAACCGGTTTGATTTTTGTTTTGACAATGTGGTAAATGGGTGCACTTACTCACATATTCTTTTTTTGAAATTGTGCTTTAGATGAAGGTTTACAGAGCACATTATTTTCTTATTAAACGATTAATACCCATACTGTTTCTAGACATTGCTTGCCGACCCTATGACGTGTCAACACTCTCCCCTTCTCAACCTTGGGTTCCCCATTACCAGCTTTCCTGTCCCCTCCTACCTTCCTGTCCTTGCTCCTGGGCTGGTGTGCCCATTTAGTCTCATTTTGTTTTATGGGCTTATCGGCTGAAGAGTGAACCTCAGGAGTGACTTCAGTACTGAGTTAAAAGGGCATCCAGGGGTTGTTCATGTATTCTTCAGGAAATGATACTTTAGAGGGTTTGAGGCGTACTTTGGAGAGGTCAACGTTTTTCTCTAATTGTGTGGATGCTGTGTAGTCAACAAGAACAACCCACATATCAGCTGGGGTCACTTCAGATCTAGATACGAGTGGCCTGAGCCCCCATTCCAAGCCACAGGGACTCCCAAACCCCCTCTGCCCCTGCGAAGATTTCTGCAGCCCCCTGAGGAACCCCATGCTCTCAAGACGCAGATCTCAGAACACTCTTCTTCGCTCCACAGTAACCCAGAGCTGAAATCATCACACCTTTCTTGTCCTGCACTCAAAAGACCCACTCACATGAAGATGTGTAAGCATGGTGGACCCTCCCAACCATTTGGGGCGAGGGGTCACACTAAGCATCACCTGACGAGTGATTAGACCCACATAGTGGTCTTGCTTGCTTTAACACGTTGACTCTGCTCCTTGCCCCACACACTGCCTAACCTTCCACCACCGTACTGGTTTCTATCTCTCCTCATCTCCATGGCTGGTGCCCACCCCCACCCACCTCGAATGTCCACATTCTTTTCCTGTTTGCAGAGCAGTTCAGTGCTCTGCTGCTGCAGCCTGCACACGCACACACAAACCTGTCACTGTGCTTGCCAGGCAAAGGCTTTCTCTTAATAGGATCAACTTTCTATAGGAAAGAGTTGTTTGTTATAAAGATTTTTTTTTTTTTTTTTAAAGTTGTACAAGGATATAGGCCTGAAGTCACTTGGGTAAGGTCCAGGGGTGAGGATGATACTTCTAATTCGTTGTCTGCAAGGCTGGCCTTGTGCTGGCTTTCACACAGACCCGCCCGATGAGAGCGTTCTGTAGCAAGTGACATCCCTCTTCCCTCCTTGGTCAGCAGGGTGACCTTGCTCTCTTGGTTCTCCTCCTCCCTCTGTGATGGCACCTTCTTTGCATCCTCAGATGATTCTCTTTGAACCTCTGGGACATCACTGTGGGAAAGTGATGGAGGACATGGGAGCTTGGCTCTGAGCTTCCGCCTAATTGGCCTTTCCAGGTTGGAGCTGGAGAACCTGGGTGCGGCAAGCAGTTAACACACTTGGCTGCTAACGGGAAGACCGGAGGTTCGAGTCCTCCCAGGGTTGCCTTGAATAAAGGCCAGATGATCTACTTCTGAAAAATCAGCCCTTGAAACCTGTGGGTTGCAGCTCTGCTCTGACACACACGGGGTCACCGTGAGTCAGAGTCGGCTTGACGGCAACTGCTGAGGCGAAGCCTGCTGGGTTTCTCCCCAGAAGCTCTCATGTGATGACCCCCACCAGTCTGGTCTCCTGCATCTTTGAGCACATTTGGTGAAGTGCAGGGATGTGGAGGAAAGAAATAGGGAGACAGCTATGGAAAGTGATGCAGTCGTTAAGGCGGGAAGCAGCAGCAGTATCTAGGTGAGAGAACCAGCCTCTCACCCACATCCATGCATCCAGAGCACAGCAGCTGATGGGAAAGCTGAAGGAGATCAGTGCCATGGGCAGCTCAGGGTGGGCTTCGGCTGAAGGAAGTGATGTTTCTCCAGAGAAGAGGAACTGTGAGGCGGGGCTGGTCATAGGAGGAAGCAAAACAAGGGCAGCTCCCCCTTATTGGGGAGCGGGATAGTGGGGGTGTGGGTGGGTGTGGGGTAGTTTGCAAATTCTTCACGGAAGAGTTGATTTTTTTTATTGTACTTTAGATGAAGGTTTACACAGCAAACTAGTTTCTTATTAAACAATACCCATTTTTTTTTTTTTTGTGATATTGGTTGCCATCCCCACATGCCAACACTTACTCTTCTCGACCTTGGGTTCCCCATTACCAGCTGTCCTGTTTCCTCCTGCTTTCTAGTCCTTGCCCCTGGGCTGATGTGCCCATTTAGTCTCGTTTTGTTTTATGGGCCTGTCTAATCTTTGGCTGAAGGGTGAACCTCAGGAGTGACTTTATTACTGAGCTAAAAGGGTGTCCAGGGGCCATACTCTTGGGGTTTCTCTAGTTTCTGTCAGGCCAGTAAATCTGGTCTTTTTTTGTGAGTTAGAATTTTGTTCTACATTTTTCTCCAGCTCTGTCCAGGACCCTCTGTTTTGATCCCTGAGGAGATGATCTTTGAGCTGAGCCTTGAAAGGCTGGTATGGACCTTTGCCAGGCTGATCCACTTTGCTGAGGTGCGTGTGGGAGGGGGTCGAGAAGATGAAAGGGTCACTCCAGGCCAAGGGAGCAAGCATGTGAGAGAGGCATGAAGGCAGAACAGCTGGTAAGTCTGGGGACCACCAACAGCCCACAAGGCTGGGTGGAAGTGTTGGCGGGGTGAATCATGAGGGTTGGGTAAGACACTGGGGCTTCGTCTTGCCAGCAACGAGAGTCAGTGGAGGTTTTAAGGAGCCAAGAGACAAGGTCAGATTTGTACCTTAGATAGAAGCCTCCAGCTGCTGGGTGGCTCTCAGGGTCAGTGTGGAGCACGGAGCCTGGTTAGGTGTCTGTTGCATCGTCCAACACAAATGATAAGAGAAATGGCGGGGAGACGGAGGGGAGCAAATGGATTCTAGAATTGTCAAGGTTGAATCTCTAAAGCTCAATGACTAACTTTGAGAGGCATTGTGCCGACACCTGGTTCCCTGTAACTGCTGCGTGCTGTTCCCGTGGATGAAGAGACCACACTCCACTTCTTCATTCTAATGGTGACTGTCTTAGGCTGCTGGGTTCCAACCACCGACATTTTGGTTAGCAGCTGAGCAATTAACCATTGCACCACCAGGGCTCCTTAACTGATATATATTCTTTCTTTGTATTCCATGTAATTATATCCATTTCTTTTAATTATGAAATGAATCATATATATAAAAGAGTATATATAAAGTATGTGGATGCTTTATTTATTAAAAAGAAAATGATCACTTACCCACAACTGAATTTCAGAAATTGAGCCCCAGTACCTGGGAAACAAGGACAGATTATCCAATTGGCAAGGTAGGCCCGGTGCTTACCTTGCTTACCTGATCATCTGTGGTGAACAATTTCACATTTTTTCAGCACATCAGAGATTCTGCTTCCAGGTATAGCTGGCATCTGTCTCTCTCCCAACCCCACAGCACCTTCCTACTGAATCAAAGCCTCTTTTCAAATTTACAGTCCCTGACAGGGACGGATGACCCAGTTAGCAAGGTAAGCATGGGCTTATTTGTGCTAATTTACTAATCTGAAGTAAACAATTTCACATGGGTTTCACCAGGGCTCCTTAAATGATGTATTAAAAAAAAAAAAAAAAACCAAACCCATCGCCATCAAGTCAATTCCGACTCATAGCAACGCTATAGGACAGAGTAGAACTGCCCCACAGGGTTTCCAAGAAGTGTCTGGTGGATTTGAACTGCCGACCTTTTGGTTAGCAGCCATAGCTCTTAAACACTGTGCCACCAGGTTTCCTAAACGATACAAGGTTAGTGCTTAATAGATGTTAGGTGTTGTCGTTGCTGTCATATTCATCCAGAGACTTGCGTGGGCTGTGGGGCCATGTCTCTGACCTCACATAGGGAGGGATAGGGCCCAGCAGGCTGCTCCTCTGACCCCTACTCTAGAGGAGTGGCTGACCCTCCCCTGTCCCTACCTCCCATCCCCAGAAGGGCAGGCTTGGTGGGTAATGGACCACAAGCTCCTTCTAGTCTCTAACCCTTGGAGCAATGAGAGGGTATGGGATGGAGACCCTGGTGAGCCATTGTGTTACAAGTGGGGTAGAAGGGCTTGGCAGTGCAAACTCTTAACTTGCAAGAAAACTTTTAGATATTTTTTTCTTGCCGTTGTTAGCTTCTGTCGAATCAGCCCCTGACCCATGGCGATCCTAACTCATGGCTGAGTTTTTGGAAGGAAACACTACCCAGTCCTGCGCCATCCCCATGATCAGTTGCAATTTGGGCCGTTGTGATCCACAGGGTTTTCATTGGCTGATTTTTCAGAAATAGATTACCAGGCCTTTTTTCATAGTCAGTCTTAGCCTGGAAGCTGTGCTGGAATCTGTTCAGCATCATAGCAAGTGACAGACAGGTGGTAGCTGCTCATGAGGTGCCTTGGTTGGGAATCGAACCTGTGTCTTCCACATGGAAGGCGAGAATTCTACCACTGAACCCTTTCAGAGATCCCCAAAATGACATTTATACTCTTTTCCCCTATTATGGAAATCCTACATATTATTGGTAGAAAACTTAAAAGTATAGGAAGAAAAAAAAAAAAAACAGTTCCTTTTGAGTAACGGTTGTTAACATTGGTATAATTTTTCTTTTTGATGTACAAATTGGAATCATAGTATATGTTCTGTTTTGGAACTTTTTTCTTTGACTTAACAATATGCCAACAATACCTCTCAGTGTCATTAAAGGTCCTACAAGGTGATTTTTAATGATTGCATGTAATTCATCATTTGAATGCACTGTGACCTGAAATAATTGTTGATCTCTCTCTCTTTTTAAAACTTTTAAACACAATGTAGTGATGGGCACTCTTGTCCATAAATCTTTGCATATATTCATAATTGTTTCCTTAGTAGAAATACCTAAAAGTGGAATTGTTGGGGATAGTAACTTTTGAAAAGAGGTCTTCCTATCAAACAAGTTTCGTTTATTAAATGATAGTTAATTAGAGTGCACATCAGTATTAATCAGTATTACACCTGTAATTCCCAAATACCTGTAATTCTCAAACATCTGCAATTCCCAAACTGAGATTCTGGCCAACATGAGAAAATGGGTACTACCTTCCACTGAAATAATATTCTAGCCCAGAGCAAATTGGCCCTTGAATTTACCTGGGGAAATACTTTCCAGCAGACTTCTGGAAATCTTGGTAATAGCCTCAAGGTCCCAGGGCCACGTTTTGTGGGTCCCTGGCAGTATGGGATTCCATGTTGGAAGCCTTAGCTAAGATGGCCCCTGACCCCCTTTTCCCATAAACACAAGATGGGGGTGTCCTGCATATTGGTGTGCAGGGTCTGTGCCTGGAGCCAGGAAAGGGAAATTGTTCTACGAGAATTCCGTAAGAGGTCAGTGGGTTACCAGGAATCCTCATCTGGCAGGTGAGGCTCAGGGCTCTGCTCCAGGTAGTAGGAATCACCGCCCATCTCTGACACCTGTGTGGGCTTCCTGCCTCGTTGCAGTAACCCCAGACCATCCTATTTAATCCTCATGGTCTGAGATGCTGGCAAGACAGATTGTATTATTCCATTGTACAGATGAGGAGACCTTGAACCAGAGGTCAAGCGACTTCCTCGAGGTCACACAGAGGAGCCAAGTCAGAGATACTTTGGGACTGCTCTTCCCACTGTCCCACAATGCCCTAAGGGCCAGATGGCTGCCAAGTCCTGGACCAGGCTTGGGCAGCAAACCTCAAGTTCCTGAAGCTGGGAAAGTTGGGGCGAAGGGAGGGGTGAATGTACCCTGCAATCCTTTAGAAGAAGGGGCCTGAGTCCTCAGACACTTTGCTCAGTAACCTGGGGATAGACCCAGCTGGTGTTTTGGGGGACATTGTCCTAAGACAAGGCCAGATGAAAAGTTACTTACTGTGTGGTCTTGGACAAGGCCTCCAGCCTCCTCTGCTGGGAAGTGGGTACTTGGATTAGCAGTCTCTGGGAGTTCTCTCTAGGACTGAAAGCTCTCGTACTCCATGCCGCTCACAGTGCCTACGTGGAGGAACCTCCGGGGCCCCTGTAGCATCTAGCATTACCTCTCCGTGGTGAGGGCTTTCATTTCAAGGACGAAGCCTTTGCTCTTCCTTGCTCTCCATGTCCCAGGCTGGTGATGCTATCTTTTGCTGCCCACCTGGCCTTCCAGCTCCTTATTTCCTTCCCTAGCCCATTGGCAAAGGTCTAGCACAAGCAGATTCCTGCCAGTGGGACCTGTCGGGGTCAGAACTTGCTTCTTCCTCTGCCCATTCCCCAGGGGAAAAGGTGGGGGCTGGGGAGTACGGGCCCCCAGGGGGTCTCCTGGTAAACAGACAAGGAAGAGCCAGTCCCCAGTCCTGCCCCCAGCACTAGGCAACTCCAGGGGTACCCTTCACCAGACCATGGCCTGAATAACACCACTCAGAGTTGTGCAACATGGCAGCTTTCTTCCTCTTGACCCTGAAATGAAGCCTCCTGTGACTTAGCTTAAAATAATAGATGCAGTTTCCCTCTCTGTTTCTTTAAGTGGAATGAGAGAGAGTGAACAACTAGAAACCATCCAATCTCCACTGCCTGCCAGTGCCTTTTGCTGTAGTCCGGGACGGTGGGGGGCGGGGGTGATTCAAAAGAAGGAAAGCCATGGGAACTTTTGTTCTAACCAAGCCTTAGCTGGAACAGAACATGGATTGACCCCTGGGGTCCTCTCCATAAGCCTCACAGCCCCAAGAAAATAGTTTGAAAGCTACTGCCACAGCCCAGCAGGCTCCATGCACCCTCCCTACCTCTTCATGGCCTCACTAGGGGAATCCCCTAAGTACTGCTACCCTTCCGTCCTACAGCTGGTAAGTCAAGGAATGGGTCTTGGCTAGCTCGCTTTTGGTTGCCAGTGACAGAAACCTATTGAAACTGGCTAAAGCAAAAGGGCGAGTTTATTGGAAGAATGGAGGGATGGGTCATGGAACACAAAGGCAGGACAACTTCACAAGGGCCCTGAAGCTGGTAGGAAACCAGGTAGCCTCTCTTGTCTCTTTCTGTCTCTTTCTTTGTCTCTCTCTGGCTCTGACACTATCTCACTCTCACATTTGAATCATCTGAGTCCACCTGTATGAGTGGCATCGATGTTGTTGTTGTTAAATGCCATCAAGGCAGTTCCAACTCATAGCAACCCTACGTACAACAGAATGAAACACTGCCTGGTTCTGCACCATCCTCACAATTGTTGCTGTGCTTGTGTCCATTGTTGCAGCCACTGTATCAATCCATCTTGTTGAGGGTCTTCCTCTTTTTCGATGACCCTCTACTTTACCAAGCATGATGTCCTTCTCTGGGGACTGGTCCCTCCTGATAACATGTCCGAAGTACAGGAGATGAAGTCTCGCCATCTTTGCTTCTAATGAACATTCTGGCTGCACTTCTCCCGAGACAGATTTGTTCATTTCTCTGGCAGTCCATGGTATATTCAATGTTCTTCATCAACACCATAATTCAAAGGAATCAATTCTTCTTCAGTTTTCCTTATTCACTGTCCAGCTTTCACATGCATATGAGGCGATTGAAAACACCATGGCTTGGGTCAGGTGCACTTTAGTCCTTAAAGTGACATTTTTGCTTTTCATCACTTTCAAGAGATCTTTTTGGTTGCTGATAAATCCCATATTGTCATACATACATACCTACATATTTAAATACGTATAAAAAAAAATTACCTACATGCATATATAATACATTCAGTCAATGTTGTTGGTTGCTGACAAACCCCATATTGAGATTTGTCATACATACATACAAATATATACACATAACTACATACACACACACATACATATGTGCATATACATATATACATACACATAGCATATACGCATACCCATATGCATATATGTGTATATCTGCATATAGGTGTGCGTATATAGGCATGTATGCATATATGTGCACGTATGTGTGTATATAATCTTAAAAAATCCAATTGTATTAAAATATCAAAATATTAAATCAAATTTACGAAGTAGTAATGTATGTGCACCTTCTTTTGTTGTGGTAAATGTACAGAGAACAGAACATTTGCCATTTCAATACTCTTCCCATGTGACATTAAACACGTTCATTATGTTGTTCGACTACCACGTTCCCAAATTCTTCCATCACCCGAACAGAAGCTCAGAGTCCCCTAAGAAGCTTTGAGTATTTTAAATCACATGGATGGACTGCGTGTGTGTGTGTATGTGTGTGTGTGTGTGCGCGCAAGCATGTTTGCATTTCAAAACTGCCGGGAAGAGTTGAAGCGTTTTGGTGGATCAGTCCCCGACCTCCGATCCCGTCTCCTCTGGGTGCAGATGGAGGGCGGGTGCCGGGACATCAGAGCAGAGGGAACCAATTATAGTTCCCACCCCCTTCTCCTCCTTAAGGAAACTTGCTTTTAATTTCCTTTGTGATTATCCTGCTTATTGCTAAACATAAGCTGGTGACTGGTCCCTCTTTGATTTCTCCTTCCAGTTAAGTCTCCCGATGTGTCCTTTCTTCCCCTCCCTAGCTCCTTTTCATTTTCACTGCTTTATATTTAGCCCCAGAAGGTTGAGAAAATATGCACTGCATGCAGCCAGCTGAGTCTCTCCACTCGTGTTGTGTTGATTTTGGGTGCTGGGTTGGCATCCTGCTGGTTCTGAGGCAAAGGGACCCTTTGGGATAGAAAAGAGCTGGCTTGAAAATTAACCGGTGAGATACTTACATTACGATTCAGGGACAGAGTGGACATTTTGCTGGAAAGTACAAATTGAAGGGTCCTAAGTTCTTCTGTTCCTCCCCATCCCAGCCTTGCACAGTCCATTGCAGTGATTGAGATTGCCGTCCATCTGTCCATCCATGCACTCATTCATCCATCCATCCTTCTTTCCTTCCTTCTACCAACCCACCCACCCCCTCACCCATCCATCCAACTTCCTACCCTTCTTCCTTCTTTCCTTTCTTCCTTCCTCCCTCCCTCCCCCTCCCTTCCTTTCTTTCTCTGACCTACCCACCCACCCACCCATCCATCCATCCATCCATCCATCCATCCATCCATCCATCCATCCATCCATCCATCCATCCATCCATCCACCCACCCACCCACCCACCCACCCACCCACCCAGCCAGCCAGCCAGCCAGCCAGCCAGCCAGCCAGCCAGCCAGCCAGCAATCCAACCAACAAATATGTACTGAGCACCTACAATGTGTCAGACCTGTGCTTGGTGCTAGGAATTCAATGGTGAAAGAAAGCAGACATAATCCTTGTTCCCAAGCTGGCTGCCTCCTTTTTAATTGCAAAACCCCATAGAAAGGATGACCTGCACCCCTTTCATGCCGTAATTAGTTTAGTGGATTTCTGGCTGTCATTCCTCAGGGCAGAGCCTGAGATGGGCAGGGCTGTGGCCCATTTTAACTATGGATTTAGAGGTGGGGGTTTGGAGTATGAGGATGAAGGGCTGGGAACCTAGGAGGGAGCATGGGAGGGCAAGGCCCTGGGCAGGGTGTGGCATCTCCCTAGTGAGAGAAAATTGAAGCAGAAAAGGCCTTTGAGATAACTGAGTTGGTCTCTTTCATTTTCATCCAGAGGACAACTGGGCTGAGGGTTGCCCTGCTGGGGAGGGGTGATAACCCCTTCCCTGCCCTGAGCCCCCTGGGTGTCCCACATTAAAGTCCTCTCCTGTCTCATGTAGCTGGCATCTTTCTTTGTTCACAGACTCAATTATGTTCAGCCCAGCTGCAGGAAGAACTGGGGCAGAAAGGTCAAGCACATGGCGCCCTGTGTAGTGTGGACTTGAGGCCAGGCTGCTCTATCTGAAGGGTCCCTGGGTCCCTGGGCTCCGAGTGTGCAGACGGGTGGAAGTCTACCTGCGTTCCAGGTGTTGTCGCTGCTTAGGTGACTCAATCTTTGAGGATGAATGCCGCTCCTGTTGCCCTGGGGGGCAGCTTCTTCTCAGGGCTCCCCCCAGAGCCCCACTCGGAGTCTGGTCCAGGGTGAGACACACCTCACTGTGCTCAGTGGGTTATTTTTAGGGACCAACTCTTTTGATGCTGTCAAAACACGCTAGCTGGACAGTTTGCATCTGGCACTCTGAGCTTGGGGTCTCAACAGCTTGTCGAGCCCCTTGTCACTTCCCCAAACCCACTGCCCTAGTTCTGCCTGTCACCTCTCTTTTGTTCTGCTTGCTTTGTCATCTGTGCTGGCGCCATCTGGGAACTGGAGAGACGAGGTCTAAGCTAGTATCATCTAGGAAACAGCTTCCTAGGGCAGAGCTGACCATGTGGATGGAAGGGGGAGAGTATGGTGGATGCTCTGCCCCCAGGTGTGGGAACCTCTCCATCGTCCACTCTCCCAGGGCCAGTAATCACCAGGGGCAGGGAGTTCAGGCTTCGCAGGGCTTGACGGCTATGTAGCTTTGTGGCTGTCTTTAAGGAAAACAATACAGACCATGAATACAAAATTAAGTGTAAAGTGAATACTTATTCAGGATAAGATAATAAGTCACTGGGTGGTGCAAATGGTTAACACACTTAACTGCTAATTGAAAGGTTGGAGGTTCAAATCCACCCAGAGGTGCCCCAGAAGAAAGGCCAGGCAATATACTTCCAACCAATTCAGCCACTTCAAACCCTATGGAGCACAGTTCTACTCTGACACACACGGGTCACTATGAGTTGGAGTTGATTCAATGGCAATTAATTAAGAGTAGTTTTAGTAAATTATAATAAAATAAAAAATTAAAGAAGCCGACAAATGTTACAAACATGAAATCCAGAATAATAGTCTAGTGGGTGTTGTTGCAGGGAGCTCTGGTGGTGCAGTGGTTAAGCGCTCGGCTGCAAACTGGAAGGTCAGTGGCTGGAACTCACCAGCTGCTTTGCAGGAGAAAGATGTGGCAGTCCCCTTCTTATAGAGAAGCGGCCTTGGAAACCCTACGGGGTAGTTCTACTCTGTTGTATATGAGTCAGAATCAACTCGATGGCAGTGGGTGACTGGGCATTGTCCCTATCCTCACAGCTCCCCATTTCCAGGGAGATATGGGACATAGGGAAACCCTGGTGGCGTAGCGGCTAAGTGCTACGGCTGCTAACCAGAGGGTCGGCACTTTGAATCCGCCAGGTGCTCCTCGGAAACTCTATGGGGCTGTTCTACTCTGTCCTATAGGGTCACTGTGAGTCGGAATTGACTCGACGGCACTGGGTTTGGTTTTTGGTTTTGGATGGGACATAGCAGGCTAGCTGGGGCTGTGGGGGGACTTGGAGATGACGCTGGGGGCAATGGCTATTTACCAACTGGTATAGAAATATTTCAGTAGTTTAACAACTTGATTTGATGCAACGGGTTTGGTTTTTTTTTGGTATGGCCATACTGCTTCGGTGGTTTGGTGGTAGAATTCTCACCTTCCATGCGGAGACTGGGAGACCGGGGTTCGATTCTTGATCAATACACCCATGAGCAGCCACTGCCTGCCTGTCAGTGGAGCCTTGTGTGATGTGTTGCTGTGATGCCGGATGAGTTTCAGTGGAGCTTCCTGAGTAAGATGGACTAAGAAGAAAGGCCTGGCCACCCATTTCTGAAAAATCAGCCAATGAAAACTCTGTGGACTGCAATGATCTGATCCCCAACTGATCAAGGGGGTGGAACAGGACCAGGCAGTGTCTTGTTCTGTTGTTCATGGGGTCCCCATGAGTCAGGGGCCAACTCGATGGCAGCTAACAACAACAACATGGCCATACTACTCTATACTGGCTGCGGACCCTTCATCCCAGTGATATGATGAAACCACTCTGTTTAACGGCAGTCCCTTCTTGCCCCCTGGGCTCAGCTGCCCTCCACCCAAACACAGACCAGCTGGGCTCTGTGGGCAAGGCTTGGCCTTGGTCAGTTCAGCAAGGGAGGAGGCCTGCCTGGAGTGGGCCACAGAGTTTTTATTCTAGGGGGAGGTAAGTCAGCAGCAGACCCTTTGAGAGAACCATCTTCCTCCAAGAAGTGAATAGAACAGAATGTAAGTCAGACATTAGGAGGGGAGGCAGGCAGGTCTTTGTAAGTCAGAAAGAACCGGGACTGAATATATTAGAAGGGAACCCAGGGACAGCTGTTTCCCAGACAAAAGGTGAGCCCAGCCTGCCTGGCAGATGCAGGGGAGAGAGGGGGAAAGGGGAAGGAAGGAGGCCAAGAGGATGGATGTCTGGTTTACACTCAATCAGTGTTAGAGCTGGAAGAGTGTGTTACTTACAGACGGAGACACTGAGGCCTGGAGGGGCAACATGGCCGGCTGAGTATGATATAGCTTCCTGCTATGGGATGGCTCACTCAGGCTCTTCCTCAAATAGTTTATGTAAAGGTATTTACAGAATGGCCAGCCTTTGGGGCAGTGTCGAAAGGGCAGTGGGCTTGGAGTTAGAGACTAGCTGAAGGCCTGTCTTCTTGTTGACCAGCAGATGACCCTCAGATGAGAAAATTCAGGGTAAGAGGGTCTTCTGCTGGTCAGAAGGAAAACAAGCTTTCATATTATTAGTCTCTATTTTAGAGAGAACTCATGCCTGTTATCCTTGTGGTTATTGTTGATAAACAATTGATTCATAATTTAATCACTAATTTAGTCTGAACATGTTTAATGAGCACCTACTAGGAGCCTGGCACTATGCTGGCCACTTGATGGTATGTTTCAGGATGGTCCCTCTGGCTGCAGTCTTGAGAGCAGCTTTGGGACAGGGCAGATGGGGAGGGGGATGGGGGGGGACGACAAGAAGTCTGGGGCAACAACTAACCTGCAGAAACACGCATGGGTTGAAACTCTTAGATATTCTCTCCCCTAAAGGGAGGAGCCCCAAGACTTTATCGAATACAAACACAGGGCATGGTTTCTCCCCACAAAGCTCCTTGCTGGAGAGGCATCAGCCAGAAAAGAACCTGTAGTAAAGGGAAGGATCACTGATGACTTATGAGGTCATAACATACCGGGGAAAGGCAATATGGTTTCTATCAAGGGGACTCAAGCCTCATTGATTTAGTGGTGCTTTCTGGGATGGTAAATAAGGATATGGAACCCATAACTTAGTTATGGAAGATGCCCTGGACAAGATTCTGTACCAAAGCTTTAAAAAGTCGTTTCCACTTGGAAATATAATTCTGTACTAAAACTCCTTAGTTCTCCAATCTTGGCCTTGAATCTGGAGTAAATGGTTATGAGGGAGGGGAGGGAAGGGATGGGAGGGGAAGGAAAGGGTGGGAGGGGAGGGAAGGGGTGGGGAGGGGAAGACACTAATTAAATAGCAGATAAATGGTAACTTTGGTGAAGGGAAAGATGGCACACAATACTGGGGAAGTCAGCACCAAAAGAAAAAAAAAAGAGAGAGAGAAAAAAAAAATCTGGAGTAAATATACCTGGCCCTAATTTTTGGACTTAAAAGTTAATTTAAAACACGTGTATTTAATGTAAATTTCATGGTGCATTCTATCGTGATTAGTAAGTAACAGTGAAAAAGAAATGAAGATAAACATGTCTTTGATTGGAGAAGCCTCAGTATCAGAGCTTGGTGGTTGGTACCGATTTTGTTGAGCATTTTAACGACTGACCTGAGTATTAGTTAGGGTAGGCTCAGACCCTAAAATAGTGGCTTAAAGAATATAGGTGTATATATCACTCCTGGAGCCTTGGTGGCAGTGGTTAAGAGCTTGGCTGCTGATCAAAAGGTTGTCAGTTCAAATCCACCAGCCACTCTTTGAAAACTTCATGGGGCAGTTCTACTCTGTTGTATAGGGTCACTATGAGTTGCAATCGACTAAATGGCAGTGGGTTTTTGGTTGATACCGCTCTTGAGTAACAGTTCCGTGGTGAGCATTCAAAACTGGTGGGTTTTTCTTCTGGTCATGTGGAGACCCAGCCTGATGGCAGCTCAACTGTTGAACGTGTGGCTTCCAAGCACACTCTAGACATCACCATGCCAGCCTGTGAGCAGGAGAGAGTGTGGAGGAGACTGGGAAGTGACACACACTGTCTTCTCTCAGATTCCATTGACAAGAACCGGCCATGTGGCTACACTTAGTGCAAAGGCATCTGGGACATGTGGTCCATAGCTAGGCAACCATGTGCTTGGCTACAATGCTATTATTCTGGTGGAAGGGGAAGGGATTTTGGTGGACATCTGGCATTCTTGGCCACAAGCTAGAAGAAGGTGTGTGCAAAAAAGTCTTCAAGGTTGTGGTTGCTATTAAGCTCTTCTAGGTTGGATTTGATTCAATATCACATCAGTGATGATATAATCCAGGAAACTAAAAAAATGCAATGAAGGCAAGAAAGGGAGAAGACTGAATCATATATTTATTAAGTATCTACTGTGTACCCAGCGTGCGCAATTGATCTAAAGAAAAGCTGTCATCTCCTTTCTCATGGGACCTTATAACTTAGTTATTAAAGCAAAACACACTTGGCAAATAAAGAACACCTGAACCATGTGTTGCAGACCAGAAATATAAGAGGAAACCTGGGAAGAAAGGAATCAAGGTGGACTGGGATCACAAGAGAAGCAAGGCCCCTTGCAGGAGGTGCCCTTGAACCAAACCCCGGGGCTTAAAGGGATTTAGACAGATCAGAGGCCGATTCTTTCAGGGTGGAATGGGTGTGCGGGTGGGGGTGTAGAATGACAGCAATTGGGCTCTCGCTGTGTACCATTAGAGAGACCTGGTGGTGCAGGGGTTAAAGTGCTCAGCTGCTAACTGAAAGATGAATGATTCGAACCCACCAGCCTCTCTGCAGGAGAAAGATGTGTCAGTCTGCTTCCATAAAGATCTAATGCCTTGGAATCCCTATGGGGCAGTTCCCCTCTGTCCTTGCGGTCCCTATGAGTCGGAATCGACTGGACAGCAGTGGGTTTGGTTTGGTTTTGTGTGCCGTTAACAAGTCATTTCAATTAATCGTCACAGCAGTCCTACGATCTCCCTTTTGTAGATGAAGGACTGAAGCCAGAACAGGTTAAGCACTTGTCCCTATGACTTATTTGAGGAATTGAGAGTTGAACCCCTGACTAACCCCAGGGCCCACCCTCGGAAAAAAAATCCCACCGAAAAACCCAAAAATATTTAGGACCAAATTTTCTGAATGTTTCTTTCTTTCTTTTTTCTTTTTTATTGTATTTTAGATGAAGGTTTCCACAGCAAATTAGTTTCTCGTTGAACAATTAATACACATATTATTTTGTGATATTGGTTGCCAACCCCACGACATGTCAACACTCTCCCTTCCTTGATTCTGAATGTTCATTAAATCACTAGCTCTGTGCTTTCTGCTATCAGCCAGGAGAAGACCCAGGGCTCTTTGTAAAAGTTTCTCAGAGGACGCCCTGGGGTGATGGAATAAGGATCACATCATGAGTGGGGGTGTATGTGACAGAAAGCAACAATTCTGTTGACTTCCAACTATTTGACTTTGACAAGCCACTTACCTTCCCTGGGCCTTAATTTCAACCTCTGAATAATTAGTTTAATTATCCCTGCATCTCTGTGGATAGGGTATTTGCGTGTGTGTGTGTGTGTGTGTGTGTGTGTGTATGAGGGTTGGCCCAGGTCATGGATGGCCACCTATAATTTTGTCCATTACAAGCACTGTAAACACAGCCGGTGTGTTGCTGGAGTCCCAGAGGCCAGTAAGAATGTCATCTGGAGGAGAAATGGGAAGAGAATAGAAACCATCATCTCTGGTGTGCAAAACTGGGTATCAGCAAGGAATGCCAGGTACAATTGGGTGTTACCTCCTAAGAAACAGAGAGACCAGGCGACTGGTTGTGAAGGGCAGCTAGACCCACACTTGGAACCTGGTGCTACGGGGTGAGGGCCCCTCCAGTACCCAGGACTTGAGCTTCTGTGATGTACCAAATTCCCTGCAGAGTGCTCGTGCCCTCTACCCTGTTACTGCAATGTCCTGCTTGGTCCCCACCCCTGAAGCTTATACAGTGATAACTGGTATACCACTTCCCATAACAGGACATAAACTATTGGATATGTACAGCACTTTACTCTTTGTTGTCTATTGTTTAGGCCATTTGGTTAGAAAGGACACATGTCCCTGAAACTTCCTCTAGAAAAAGGGAGTTTATGGTGAGAACCAACAAGCCTGAAATTCAGCGACTTGAAGCTGCATAAGGGCCCATAATCTCCTTCTATCTTTGAAATACTTCTGCAAGTTGCTATTATTACCCCCATTTTACAGGGACAGAAACTAAGGCATGGAGATGTGAAGTCTTTTCCCCCAGGCTAGTTATGTGGCTGAACATAGTTAGCACCGAAAGACACTTTTTGAATAACTTTCTATCTGACTTTCTATGTTCAATGGTGATTTCACACATGGGGAAACGGAGTCACAGAGGCAACCAATCCCAGCCACCCTAGTTCCAGTGAAAG
Organism: Loxodonta africana; assembly: GCF_030014295.1. Taxonomy (NCBI): domain Eukaryota; kingdom Metazoa; phylum Chordata; class Mammalia; order Proboscidea; family Elephantidae; genus Loxodonta; species Loxodonta africana. Next base: position 46,359,362 of record NC_087354.1, on the reverse strand, counting down.
GGGAGAGTCTGGAAGCTGTTGGTCCTACCTGACCTTGAGATAGTCCCTGTCAGTCATAGATTCTGCCTCTTCCTGTACAAGTCCTGGCCGCCAGGCCCCACGTGGCCTCGAAGCCAGCTCTGGAAAACCAGACTGTTGGCTCTGTTACCGCAGTGATCTTGGCTTCTGTGGCTGAGACGTTTCATCTCCAGCTTCCATTTTGGGCCTGAGTACCATTCCAGCCTTTCTATTTATACCTGAAACTTGGAAACCCAGGCAGGGTATGAGTCCTCCCCGCCTCCTTTCAAAGACTCACTCTGCAGACTCCTGGTATTTCACCCTTGCCTGACCCACGCTAGTTCCAAGGCATCTTGTTAGATTTAATTGGTCAGCAGGAGATATCGCCATAAAGATCTTCCGCTGAAATGAGGTTTGGAATCTGTACTCATTTTGTTGGCCGATAAAAGGCAATTTTGTGTTTCTCTTTTTGTTTCTAAATGTAATAAAATACATATTTTTTTAAAAAAAAAAAGAAAGTGTAAGAGCCAGCAAGATGAAACCTCTGTCAGGGTGCCCATGGGCAGTAATATTGCAGGCCAGCCCCGGCCCAGCCTTCTTTTCATCTTTATTTGTGTTTGGCACAGATTTTTAAGTCAATCAATCATTCGACAAGTCTTCATTAGATTTTTAATGGCTACAGCTGGGGAACAAAGCCTCCTCAGACAGGTCCTGGCCTCAAGGAGCTGATATTTTGGGTCATTGAGGAAAAAGGGAATAGAACCATCAACAACAAGATTAAGTGTTAAGTGGGGTGCGGGATGGTTGGGCGGAGAGGGCGGCCTGGTGGGTGTAGACGGAACCAGACTTAGCCTAGGCTCTTGAGTAACGAAATGGGGTGCAGGGAATGAACTCGGGTTTGAATCAAATCACTTCTAGTTCTGAATTCCAACTCTATTTCTTATTAGCTGTGTCTCTATGAGAAAGTCATTCAACCTCTCTGAGCCTTGGTTTCCTCATCTATGTGGGGATAATCATATTTCCCTCATGGGGATGTAATATAAATTTCAGTGAAATCATGAATGTGACATGGCTTGGTGCATGCGTGCATAGTAAACTTTGGTTTCTTTCCCATCCTTTCCTCCTTCATTTATGATTAGGCTTTGCTGTGCATGGCAGAACTCAGGTATCAGTGGCTTAAAAAGAAAGAAGCTGATTTCTCGCCCGTGTAAAAGGCTGCAGATACATGGCCCAGGATTGGTATTCCCTGGTTTGGGGGACCAAGCTCCCTCTATTTCGTTGTTCTGCAGTTCAGGGTCTCCATTCCCAAGATCCCTTTAAAACCCAGGATGGCTGCTCCGATCACCATCTCTGCATTCCAGTGAGTAAGAAGGTGAAGGTTTCCCCTTCCATTAAGGACACTTTCTGGAAGCTGTACATACTACTTACATGGCCACACTTAGCTAGCTGCAAAGGAGGCTGGGAAATATAGCTTCTATTCCCAGGGACCAAATAAAACTTGGCGTTTTATAAGTTTAGAAATGGGGGGAATTGGATACTGGGGGACAAACTGTAGTCATTGGCACCTTCTTTTTTTTTGGATAAATATTTCTTCTTTTTTTTTTTCTAATTTTTATTTATTTTATTGTTGTTGAGAATATACACAGCAAAACATACACCAATTCAACTGTTTCTACACGCACAATTCAGTGACACTGGTTACATTCTTTCAGTCCAACCATTCGCACCCTCTTTTTCTGAGTTGTTCCTCCCTCATTAACATAAACTCACTGCCCCCAAGGTTCCTATCTAATCTTTTGAGTTGCTGTTGTCAGTTTGTTCCCACATAAAAAAAAAAAAAAAATTTTTTTTTTGACAGATAGCTCTTAAAAGAGCATAATGCTCAAGGCAGAACTTTGTTACTAGTAAACTAAACTATTGCTCAGTTTTAAGATGACTTTAGGGTATATTTTTAGTTTAAGGTTTAAAGTTTATCTCAGGGCAATAATTTCATGGGCACATCCAGCCTTCATGGCTCCAGGAAGTCTGTAGTCCATGATGATTCGAAAGTCTGCATTTTCCCTCTTTTGATCAGAATTCTTCTATGGAATCTTTGATAAAAATGATCAGGAATGGTAGCTGGGCACCATCCAGTTCTTCTGGTCTCGTGGCAAAGGAAGCAGTTGTTCATGGAGGCGATTAACCACACATCCCATATCCTCCTCCTGTTCCTGGCTCTCTTTCTTCCTCTGTTGCTTTAGATGAATAGACACCAATTGTTGTGCCTTGGATGGCCACTTGCAAGCTTTTAAGACCCCAGGCACTATGCAGTGAACTAGCAGGGAGAACAGAAGCATTAAACACATTATTAGGCCAATTAACGGGGATGTCCCATGAAATCACGACCCTTTATCTCCAAACCAAAGAACCAAATCCCACAGGTGTTTGACTGTACATAAGCAGCCTCAGCAGGTACTCTTTTTTGGTCATTGTAAATATATCTATTACACGACTTTTGCCAGTTCGACTTTTTAAAGGTGTACAACTTATTGACAGCAGTTATGATAATTGGCTGAGCAACCCTACCTTTAATCAACGTGATTTTTCTATTGCTGCTAACCCCCTTTCCCCCCACCCTCCTACACCTGGTAACCACACATTTGCCTTTTCTTGTCTTTTTGTATAACTGAGGTCATATACTATTTGTCCTTTTGTGACTGGCTTATTTTGCTCAGCATAATGTCTTCAAGCTCCATTCATACTATAGCATGTATCAAGACTTCATTTCTCCCACTGGCTGAGTAATATTCCGTTATATATATGTACCACATTTTATTTATCCATTCATCTGTTCATGGGCATTACATTGTTTCCACCTGTTGGCTCTTGGAATAGTGCTGCAATGAACATTTGTGTACAAGTCTCTTTTTGAGTCTCTGCCTTCAAGTCTTTTGGGTATACCCAGGAGTGGAATTGCTAGGTCATATGGTAGTTCTATTCTTAGTTTTTCGAGGAACAGCCACTCTGTTTTCAACAATGGCTGTACCATTTTGCATTCTCACCCGGAAGGATAAGTGTTCCAATTTCCCCGCACCCTTGGCAACATGTTATTTTCCTTCTCTCTTTTTAATCTTAGCCATCCTAAACAAAAAACAAACCCACTGGCGTCAAGTCAATTCCTACTCATAGTAGCCCCATAGGGTTTCTGAGGCTGTCAATCTCTGTGGAAGCAGACTGCCACGTCTTTTACCCGCAGAGCCACTGGTAGTTTCGAACCACAGACCTTTCATTTAGCAGTTCAGTGCTTTCACCCTGTGCCATCAGGGCTTAACCATCCTATACCCATTGCCATCAAGTTGATTCCAACTCACAGCGACCCTATATGACAGGGTAGAACTGCCCTGTAGGGTTTCCGAGGATTCAAACTGCCAACCTTTTGGTTAGCAGCTGAGCTCTTAACCACTGTGCTACCAGGACTCCTTAACCACCCTAGTGGGAGTAAAATGGTTTATCTCATTGTGGTTTTTGACTTACAACTCTCTCAAGGCTATTGACTCTGAGCATTTTATGTTTGGTGGTCACTTGAATGTCCTCTTTGGCGAAATGTCTATTCAAGTCCTTTGCCCATTTTATGATTGACTTATTTGTCTTTTTGTTAAGTTGTTAAAATTCTGTACGTATTTTGATTATTAGATTCTTGACAGATATATGGTTTCCAAAGATATTCTCCCAATTGGTAGCTTGTCTTTTCACATTTTTGGTTAGGTGTTTTGATCAACAACAGTTTTTAATTTTTATGAGGTCCTGTTTATTTAGTCTTTTGCTGTTTATGCTTTCTTTCGTTATTATATTAGATGATCTATTATTGAAAGCTAGGCCTGACAGAGTTGCTCTACTCTCTCTTCTAGGAATTTTATGGTTTTAGTTAGCACATTTAGGTCTTTAATCCATTCTGAATATGTTTTTGTTTATGGCGTGAGGCATGAATCTGATTTCATTTTTCTGCATGTGGAAATCCAGTTTTCTCTGCACCATTTATTGAAGAGACCCTTTTTTCCCCACTAAAGGACTTAACACCCTTGTCAAAAATCAGTTGACCACAGATGTGCGGGTTTATTTCTGGACTCTCAATTCTATTCCATTGGCCTATGTGTCTATTGTTATGCCAGTACCAGGCTGTTTTGATTACTGTAGCTGTACTAAAACAAACAAACAAAAAACAAACTTGTTCCCGTCGAGTTGATTTCAACTCATAGTAATCCTACAGGACAGAGTAGAACTGCCCTGCAAGGTTTCTGAGGAGTGGCTGGTGGATTCGAACTGCTAACCTTTGTTCTTCTCTTTCAACATTGCTTTAGTTATATGGGGCCTCTTGCCATTCCTGATAAATGCTTCATGAATTGAATGGCTTTTTGGAGGCAGTGGAACATGAGGTTGGTCTTGAAGGATAACAGGTAGGATTCAGCTACTATTATTACCACCACTACTAACATAACACTGTTATTGCAAGGTGCCATCAAGTCGATTTAAATTCATACAGATCTCATGCCACAGGGTAGAACTGCCCCACAGGGTTTTCTAGACTGTAATCTTTACAAGAGTAGATCACCAGGTCTGTCTCCTGTGGAGCTGCTAGGTGGATTCGAACCATCGACCTTTTTGTTAGCAGCTGAGTGCTTAACCATTTCGCTACCAGGGCTCCTTAATACAGTGGTGGCTATATTATTTACATAGTTCCGTGTAACAGATTACCCCGAAACCTAATGCTTTAAAACAACAGTGAACATTTATTATCTCCCACAGTTTCTATAAGTCAGGAATCCTGGAGTGGCTTAGTGGGTGGTTCTGGCTCAGGGTCTCTCATGTGGTTGTAGTCAAGGTATCAGTCCAGGGCTGCAATCTCTGAAGGTTTGACTGGGGCTGGAGCATCCTCTTCCATGGTGGATGGTTCACACCACTGGCAGGGGGTCTCTTCCTCCCCACGCGGGCCTCTCCACAGGCTGCTGGAGTGTCCTCAGCACATCGCAGCAGGCTTCCCTCAGAGCAAGTGCCCCAGGAGAGAGCAAGGTGGAAGTGGTGGTGTCCTTTATGACTTGGGGTTAGAAGTCACGCACCACTGTTTCCTCCACAATGCACTTGTTAGAAGTGAGTCCCCAAGCCTGGCCCACATTCCAGGAAGAAGAATTAGGTGCTATCTTTTAAAGGGAGGAGTGTCAAAGAACCACATATTGCATGATTCCATTTATCTGAAATGTCCAGAAGAAGCAACTCTACAGAGATGGAAAGTAGATTAGTGGTTGCTTAAAGTTGAAGGCTGGGGGTGACCGCTAAGGAGTATAGGGTCTCTTTTTAGGGTAAGGAGAATGTTCTAAAACTGTGGTGATAGTTACACAACTCTGTGAATATACTGAAAGCCATTGAACTGTACCCTTAAATTGCGAGTTGCACATTATATCTCAAATTATATCTCAATACCAAAACCCATGCCAAACCCACTTTGCTGTTGAGTCAATTTTGACTCATAGCAACCCTATGGGACAGAGTCGTTTCCAAGGCTGTAAATCTTTACGGAGGTCAATCACCACATCTGTCTCCCTTGGAGTGGCTGGTGGGCTCGAACCAGTGACCTTTTGGTTAGCAGTCAAGCACTTTAATCACTGTGCCACCAGGGCTCCCTATACGTCAATAAAGCTGTTAAAAATTTATCAAACTGTCCATGCAAAATCTGTGCACTTCTTGCATGCACTTCATGCCTCAATAAAAACATATGCATATAAAAGTCCTTATCAAGTACAGCGCTCCTCCTACATAGGCTTTTGCCTTGTTGTTGTCGTCATTGCTAACATAACTCATTGATTTAGAACAGGCTGCTAAGGGGTCTGGAGAGGTGCTGCTGGTGTCAGGAGCTTATTCTGGCATGTGGGTTCAATTTATTTTGCTTTTTCCTGAAAAGCCCTGTGGTCAGACCATGATTTAGTCTTGAGTGGTTACCATGTGCTATCATTTGAGGGTGATCTCAAGTTGCCCCACCCTAAATTCCTTTGGATACTGGCGCCTAAAGCCACTTAGGTTAAACATTGCCCTTTCCTTGTCTTCTCTTTCATGGTAGGAGTGGCAATACACTAACCCCCCGCACAGAGGTGTGAGTGGGTCCATCAGATGCTGTCCACCCAGGACCAGCTACATAATCTGTGAGGTCTGGTGCAAAATGAAAATGCGAGGCCCCTTCTTAAATTTTTTTTTTTTTTTTTTTAACAATTTCGAGACAATGGCAACCAAATGTTAAACCAAACATGGAGTTCTGAGCACGGAGTCCTGTGTGGACACTACGTGTTGCTCGCCCATGAAGCCAGCCCTGTGTCCACCCTCGTGGAAAACGGGGGAAACTGAAGCCAGGAGTAGATGGGGGAGGCCGTGAAAGGTAGAAAGAGTCAAGACAACCCAGTGTAGTTTCTTGAATGTGATTTGTGGATTTCTTACATCCAGACCACAGGTGGGGTATGTATTAAAATGCAAATTCCAAGCCCCACCCCAGACCTATTCATCAGCATCTCTGCAGGCAGGGCCCAAGCATTTAAGGAGGCTCCCTGGTGATTCTCGTGAGCCAAGGAAATTGAGAGCCCTGGGTAAGTGTAAGTGTGTGTATGGAAAACACCCGGCCAGTCTCACCGCTATTTTGGGCTGGCCTCTGATGTGGCCAGGAGGTGGACACAAGCACATAGCACAGGGCAGAGCTTCCTTCTGCAGACCCTGCTGCATTTAGGCATCTTTCCACACACCAGGCTGGCTCTGTGCTTGACTCTGGGGAGAGGAGAAGAACCTGCCTTCTACGGGCTCATGTTTTCAAAGAGCAGGGTCACACAGGAGCTCGAAAGCTTGACTACATGGTGAAGAGCTCTCACTGCCACCTGAGAAGCCCAGATAGTCTCAGACCAGATTGGGGGTGGTAGAGGTAATCAGGGAAGGCTTCCTATAAGAGAGGGCACTCAGGTCATTTGAAGGATGACCCAGCTGGTTATGGGGAGGTGAGGGCAAGGCGAAGGCAATAGGGCAGGAGCAGCACTGGAGTGATGGGGGAGCACTGGGCAGGGATGGGGTATGGAGGAGATGCTGGTTCAGCTGTGGGGCAGGTCTGGGAACTGAGGGCTCTGGCTCTCACTGCGGAGGCCAAGAGGAACAGACTGCCCTCTCCCCAGACTGTGGTGATGTGGATGTAGGCACAAGACCAGGCTTGGTCAGTTGGGCACTGCTACCTAGGCTTGGGAGCCTGGAGGCTGACATGAGGATGTGGGGACATTTAGAGGTTATTCATGGAGGTTGTGGGGCTGTGAGTCGTGGAGGTGCCAGCAGTGGCATTCTGGCTGAACCGCTTTCCTGTCATGTGTAATTCTGCCTCTCCCTTTGCTGCCCGGACTCCAAAGTCTGGCTGCCAGTCTTCTCATTGACTTTATGAACTCTTCAGGGTCCTCCTAATAGATTCTTTCCAGCTTAAATCAGCCAAAGTCACTTTCTGTTGCTGGCAACCAAGAAACCTGGCTGGTGCAGAATGGTCAGTTGGGATCAGACAAACGAGAGCTTTGAATGCCAGGGCGAGAAGCGGTGCAGTGGGGAGCCATGGGAGGTGTTTGAGTAAAGGAGTACTTTGATCCACAGATCCAGGAAGGATCATCCGTAGAAGGGAATGGGGAGGAACAAGACTTCAGGGGGCAGTTGGGAAGTGGGCCAAGACAGTAACAATGACACAGAGGAAACAGGGTGGCCATGGCAAGTGCCACAGGAGTAGAATTCACAGGATTTTGCAACTGGCTGGATGTAAAAGGATAAAAAAGAAAAACCAAACCCATTGCCATCGAGTTGAATCTGACTCATAGCGACCCTGTAAGACAGATTAGAACTGCCCCATAGGGTTTCCAAGGAGTGCCTGGTGGATTTGAACTGTTGACCTTTTGGTTAGTAGCTGTAGCACTTAACCACCACACCACCAGGGTTTCTGTGAGAAATCTCCACAGAGAATACAAATCTCATCAGAGGAGAATAGCCATCTCATCTGTTTCAATTTATGGATTTTGGGGGGAAGGTTGTAGATCATGAGGTGCTGGCTTAGTTTTCCCTCCGGCCTCATCTGGGAGGTGGCCTCCCTTGGAGCTAAGCTCGGCATGTGAGCAAACAGGAGGGCTTAGGAGCGATTAGCTTCCTTGGGGAGGTGAAGAAAACACTCCTTAATTCCTCTTTAATAACATATGTCAGTAGGTAACGTGTTCAATATGTCACTGGGTCTGCAGCTCCGGTCAGCGGGTCGCTATCATTTTTGAGCAATAAACAAAAGACTGCTTTTAATTACTTCTGTGAAATTGCCTGACCCATGCATGATTAAATACTCATTTTGGAGAACGAGGCATTTTCTTTGTATATAGATCCATATTAAATTTAGCTGGCAACATGCTGACCAAACAGCAGTAATAAATTTCTTGTAATGAGCAGCAGCTTTTCCTGATGGCCTCACCTCTTCTCTCTTTCATTCTCTCTGTCCCTGTCGCTGTCTTGCCTCTGTCACTCTTTGTCTTCCTGTTTCTCTATTTACCCATCTCTTACTAGCTCTGTCTCCATCTTTCTCTCCCTCATAACTTTCGGACTTAAACTTACTGTCAACATTCCTTACCTGTTGTCTTTTGATTCCTGCATCCCACATGGAAGAGGAACGATGGAAGTTGGGGGTGGCCTCAGGAAAAGAACCAGCCAGATGGGGGAGATGCTACAGAAGGAGTGAGCCTGGCATCTCTTGGCAGCTAACTGCTTTGGCACAGAGCAACAAAAGAGGGTACAGGGCTGGGGTAGAAGCAAAGGGTAAGGCTGGTCTTCCCTTTTAAAACTAGAGGAGTACTACTTGTAAATACTTGTGCAATATTCTGCTACATTCTGAGTCTACCTCTTGATGGAAACATTTCCATTAGACCTGGTGGAACATTAAATAATATAGGATTCAAGTTTTTTTTTTTTTTTTCTTTCTGTCTCATTTCTTATTCAGTGGTTGCCACACAGCTTCTTGGGTAGCTGAACTGGGATTCAGTTTAATCCAGGTTTAGCTAGGGGCAAGTAAGACCACGTCTCTGGGACTCGGTTTTGTCATTCGTAAAATGAGAAATGAATGTGAAAGAAAGTACTTCAAACTGCAAAGCAAGGATTTATATTTATAACCATTACAGTAAAAGTAATTTATTGTTGCAGTGCCACAGGGGTTGGAGAAATCACACACACACACACACACACACACACACGAAAACCAAACCCTTTGCCATCTAGTTGATTGCGACTCACAGCAACCCCATAGGACAGAGTAGAGCTGCCCCCTAGGTTTTCCAAGGTTGTAAATCTTTATGGAAGCAGACTGCCACATCCTTCTGCCCTGGAGAGGCTGGTGGGTCCACTGACCTTTTGGTTAGCAGCCAGCGCTTTGACCACCGGCCACCAGGGCTCCCTGAGGAGTCACAAGCAGCAGGAAATTGAGGGCGTTTTCCTTTGGCAAGCTAAGATGCTGCAGGGCAGTGAGTGGTGTGCACCTCGGCTGTGACCCTCACTTCCGGTCAGACTCGAGCGACCCCGGCCACCTTCTCTTCAGTCTGCAAAACCTCTGACTTCTCTTACTCTCAAAGGGCCCTAGAGATCGTCGGGTCCTACTGCTTCCTTTACAGGGAAAGAAACTGAGGCCCAGGGAAGGACGTATTCTGGCCCTGAGCATCATAAGGCAGCCTCTCCTCCCTAAGGGGCCTGACTTCCGGTTCCGGTGCCCCTCTGGATCCTCAGAGAGCTCCCCGCCCCCTTGCTCATTCCCAGGCAGCATGAGTGATGTCTGGGAAGCTGGCGTCCCCAGGGTGCAGAAAGGAGGTGGCGCCCCCATGGGCTTAGGAGCCCAGGAAAAGGGCCTGAAGGCTGCGCATTAATTATCGCTGGAGGGAATTAAATTTAGTGGAGCATTGTAGACGCGCAAAACCATATACCCACCACTCAGCTTGAGAAACAAGCAGGGAGAAACTCATTCTCCAAAAGTAGATGCTATTCGGCAATATTCTTCAGGTGCTGTGTGGTCACGAGGGCTGACTGTGACAACAGTGTTTGCTGGAAACCTGAACGGCGTGAGAGAAAGCCCTAGAGGCTCCTGGAGAAGGAATCAAAGGTCTTCAAGAAGCTGTCGGCACCCCTGGCAACGAAAGTGGAGGCTCAGCTGGACCTGCCTGGCCACCACCCTAAGTTAGAACTCAGAAGGCATGTGTTGGAAACCATCCCTAAACCTGTAAGCCCACAAAGACTTTGCTTCCAGATCTTTCTCCTATCCCTTCCTACAGTGAATTTAAGGGAGTTCTTTGGTGGTGCAAAGTATTAAGCGCTCAGCTACTAACTGAAAGGTTGGTGATTTGAATCCATTCTGAGATGCCTTGGAAGGAAGGCCTGGTGATCTACTTCCAGGAAATCAGCCATCAAAAACCCTATGGAACAAGTTCTACTCTGACTCATACGGGGTCGGCATGAGTTGGAATTGGCTTGATGGCAACTAGTCTTTTTTTTTTTTTTTTAATTTTGACCTTTATAAAGTTGGAAATGGTTGAGGAGGGGACATGAGTCATTGAAGTGTTCCTTTCCAAAGCAGGAAGGAAGGGAGCACAGCTCACTGTCCAGTACAGCAGCCAATGCCACACGAGACTGTTGAACATGTGAAATGTGGCTAGAGTGACCGAGGAACTGAATTTTTAATTCTATTTAATTTGAATTAATTTCTATTTAAAAACTATGAATTCAGCTATTGGAAAACTTCTAAGCATGTTTGGGACAACTTGGGCATATGAGCCTACTTCTTCAACTATGAAATTTATGAAATCTAAATATAGGTCAAGTCTTTCCAGTGAAAATTTAGTGTCTGAATTGAGACGTGCAGAAAGCATAAAATACACATTGAGTTTTGAAGATAAAGCACAAAAGAGTGCAAACTATCCTATAAATAATTATTTTATATTGATTGCATGTTGAAATGATAATGTTTGGGATGTATTAGGTTAAATAAGGTATATTATTAAATCGATGTCACCTGTTTCTTTTTACCTTTTTTTTTTATGTGGCTCCTTGAAAATTTACAATTACACCTGTGCCTCACTTTTTTTCTGTTTGATCATGCTGGACTATTGTGTCTCGGGGGAACTCAGGCTCAGATCAGCGGAGAAACGTGCACAGCTAATACGCAGCGGAACTAGAATTTCAACCTAGATCCCCAAACCTGAAGTGCCTTCTTTCTGGTGAAGTGGAGTGCACCGTTGGTGTGACATAGGACTTCCAACAACACCTTCCTGGGAGAGAAGCAGCAGTTCTCACCCTGGGTGCTGTGGGGTCCCAAGTCTGTGCCCAAGGGATTGTTCCGGAAGAGGGGAGGGCTGAGAGAGGCTGGGTGGGCAGGACTGGGTGCCTCTCCACCCCCGCCATACAGCCCCCAAGCAGTTCAACCAAAAAGCTCTGTTTTCATACAGTGGGCCTGAGACTGCATTTGAGAACACTGTTTTTACTTAAAAAAAAAAAAAAAAGAAAAAGTTTGAAAACCATTGGTGAAGAGGGACGGCAAAGGGCTTTGGGCTCAAACAGACCATATACTTATACCCTGCTTGACCTTGGGCAAGCTAAGTGCTGTGAGCCTCAGTTTCATCATCTGCAAAATGGACCTTGATGATACCTGTCTTGGAAATCATGAAGCTAAGGAGGCTGTGGAGAATATAATGCCTGACCCATAGCAGGTGTGCAAGGAATACAACTTCTCCTTTTGTCCCCTCAAGACTGGCCCTGGACCCAGTTCTGACTGTGTGTGTGTAGACGGTGTGAATTGGAGTGGCTGTTGATCCATGGGGAACCCTGGTGTAGTGGTTAAGTGCTACAGCTGCTAACCAAAGGGTCAGCAGTTCAAATATGCCAGATGCTCCTTAGAAACTGTGGGGCCGTTATACTCTGTCCTATAGGGTCGCTATGAGTTGGAATCGACTCGACGGCACTGGGCTTGGTCTGGGTTATTGATCTGTGAAGGAGGCCTGGTGGTGCGATGGGTAAGTGCTCAGCTTCTGATCAAAAGGTTGACCCTAACCAGCCGCTCTGTGGGAGTGAGACGTGGCAGTCTGCTTCCATGAAGATGACAGCCTTGTAAACCCTATGAGGGCAGTTCTGCTCTGTCCTGTAAGGTCACTATGAGCTGGAATTGATTTGATGGCAACGGGTATTGATCCATGAAGTGCCAATCTTTATTCCCCGTAGTTTCTTGTCACGCCCTGATCATTGGTTTTCAATGGTAGCTTAATATCCACCTGCAGATGGTGGGATCCTGGAGGGAAGAGATAAACTGGGGGGTGGCTGTACTGTAAATTCTGCACACGTGGCTGTTTTTGATCACATGGCCTTTTTCTTTGCCTGTTTAAGTGATGAGAAACTGAGGCCCGCGAGGGGGTAGCATGTGGCTGGCACTTCACCCTCGAGGGACTTGCTTAGGGGCTAATGAGCTTTGCAAGAAATCAGAGCCTGCCCAGGCAGAGGGGAGGCTGGGAGCAGACACAACGCTGGTGCTGAGGTGCATTGCAGGGAACCCATGAGAAATCGTTCACTACAGATTAGTAGGTAAATGCAAGCAAGCCAGTGTGTACCTTGCTTTCTGGTTAATCTGCCCCCTGGGTCCATGTTATGCCCTAAAGTTGAGGATCCTTGGGCCTCCCAGGTTCCCAGCCCTTGTGGTCCAGCCAGCCTCCTCCCCAGTCCTGCAAGGACCCACTCCTAAAATCTCCTAACTTCAGAGCTGAGAGGGACCTAAATGTTGATCTGACCTAACACATTGTTTAACCAACACAGGTGACAATCACCCTACCAGGTAGGTAAGTTGTATTCCCATCTCGCAGGAGAGAAAACAGGCTTAGAGAGGCCTATCAGATGAAAACTGATACATTCGTTAAAGTTCCTTTGTTGGCAGGCAGCAGAAAGTGACCAGTTAGCTTCAGCGAAGAAGAGGAGCACGGATCCTGGGGCAGCTCACAGAACGGCAAGAGAGCTGGCTAACTTGACCCAGAACTTGGGTGGGGCCCGGGCAGCTCCAGAACTGCGGCCACCAAGGTTTTGGCTCTTTCTTTCTTGGAAGCGCCACAGGAATGCACCCCAGCTCCAGCAGTGCCCAACCCCAGAATTTCTCAGGTCCAAAGTTCAGGTTCCCGGGACACAGGTTCTTGATGTAGCTGTTTGGGTCACTCAGCTGTGGTCAGGATTCAGGGTGACTGGTTCAGACCCAGAGGAAGTGTTTTTGAGATGTGCAGTGAAGCCCAGCCACATCCACCCAGGTGTCAACGCCAGGTCTATCATCTTGGTCTCCTGACCCTCAGCTGAGCCTTCCCCTCTCTTGTATGGTACTCTTAGGTGGCCGCAGGCTAGACCAGCTCCAAGGCCTGTCCCGGAAGCCAAAGGTGCCATTTGTATTTTAATAAGGGGAGTAAGAGACCAAAAGACTTTTCAGACCTAAAAGATGGATTCTCAAATGGTGGGAAGTGGAGCACTGTAACAGAAGGGGCATCAGGGATAGGGAATCCCTGCCTGGTACCACCCACCACACCACACCACACAGGGGTGCCTCCACCTTATGAAGTTCCCCTGTTTATCTTGCTTCCCCTCGGTCCCCCAACGCCTTCCCATCGCCCTCTCCGAGGACTTAGTAATATGTTGTCTAGACGCTGCTGCTGCCATTTCTCCTGCATTAATCAATTTTAATTGGAAAGTTATCATAATGCAAACTCTCTTCGGTATTATTTGCAGCTCTGCGTTATTAGAACTTCACCAACTCACTTTCCCAGCGAATTAAACTTGCTATGGAAGCAATGAGATCAGCTGCTGATATTAAATCAGGCTGCAGGGTGGGGAAGGGGCTTCCTGAGCTGGGTGGGGCGCCAGGCTGGAGGCATTTACAACGGCACCTCTGGCTCTATACTGGGGATTTGGACTCTGTGCCCACTTCTCTTCTGGCCAAGCACTGCGGGTTGGAAATCAGACATGGGCAGAAAGAGTGGATGTAGGAATGGACACAAAGACCCTGCCGGTGTCTGGCCTCCCACCTAAACCCAGGACAAGTGGTGCTCTGATTACAATGCACCTGAGCACAGACTTGGTAGATTACAAAGCACATTCAATTAGTCTGAGCTCTGTGAAGTAGCTATTATTATCCCCTTTTACAGATCTGAAAACTGAGGCTAAAAGAGGATAATGGAACTCGCTCAGGGTTGCGCTGTTAATATGGGGTACAGCAGAGACTCTAAGCCAGGTCCTCTGAGTCTAAAACCCAAGAGTTACAAACTCAGGCCAAAGTAAGCAAACCTCTTTCTCAGAGCAGATCTTGTTATTGATTCATGTTAGATTGATGGTATGGGAAAAGTTAATAAAGCAACCAGGTTTCCTATTGGTGCATTATCCACCACGTCACTGTCTAATTTTCCCCAGTTCCTCAATCAATAGAAAAACATGGCAGACATTCTTGCTTGTCTTCTCAACAGCCATTCTCCTCTACTCCCTTGCTACTGGGAACCAAAATTGTTTGGGCAGAAATGTGGGCAGCCCTAGAGGAGGTTTCATGATTGGTCTAAAATAGTCATGGAATTCCACTTTCCTTTGCCAGTGATTGGTCTAGGGTAAGCATGTGACTCCAGGGTAGCCAATTACAGGGAAAGATTGTCAGGGACTTCTGAGAAAAAAACTGCTCCCTGATGAAAGAGAGTGGTATGGGGGAAAAAGTGTTTACTTCCTTTCTTCTCTTCCAGGATGGGCACTATTTGTGGGAGTTTTAAAAATATGTCCACCAATTTTTTGGCCCTCTTTCCTTCCAAAGGTCGAGTCTAATTCTCCTCCCCTTGTCTGTGGGCCACTCTTAGTGCCTCTATACCAATGAAGAGACTATGACAGAAGTGAAGGTATGTGACATCCAAGAATAGCTTTGCTCTCATAGATGGCTCACTCTGAGGGAAGCCAGCCTCCATGTTGTGAGCAGCCTCTGGAGACACTCATGTGGGGAGGAACTGAGGCCCCCTGCAAATAGCCAGCACCCATGTGCCAGCTGTGTGAGTGAGCCACCTTGGAAGCACATTCTCCAGCCCTGTTAAGCCTTCACATAGTCACAGCTCTGGTCAGCATCTTAGCTGCCACCTCATGAGAGACCTCAAGCCAGCACCACCCAGCCAAGCTGCCCCTGAATTCCTGACCTACAGAAACTGTGTGAGATAATAATGTTTAGTGTTTTTTTAAGCCACTAAATTTTGGAGAAATTTGTTACATAGTAATCGATGATAAGTACACTATCATGTAGCCATCTTGGAACAATGAGATAGAGAGACTGAGTATACCATGGTGGCATGGTGGATCTGACGGAGCAGAAGGTAAGAAAGAACATGGGTTCCTGATATTAGTGAGATGCCCTGGGGCTGCCTATTTTAGAACTTCTTATTACATGGGAGGAATCCCTGGGTGGTGCAAACAGTTAATATGCTCAGCTGCTAACTGAAAAGTTGAAGGTTGGAGTCCACCCAGAGACACCTCAGAAGAAATGTCTGTTTAACTACTTCCAAAAGATCAGCCGTTGAGAACTCCATGGAGCACAGTTCTGCTGTGACATGCATGGGTCGTCATGAGTCAGAATTGACTTGGCAGCACCTGGTAATTGGAATTATATGAGATAACAAGAGCCCTTAATTCATGTTAGTCAGGGAGTCTGTTACTTGTAACCAAAGGAGGAGGCGTACCAGCTCTTTACTGCTCAGTCTGGAGGAGACACATGATAGTACCAGGCACATTTCATTGGCTGGCATGGGTCACATGGTCTCCATCCGACTCAAAGGGAGGCTGAGAAATGCAGGGGAACACAATGAAGGCTTCTGGGAGGAGGAGGTGGAGATTGAGTTGCACAGGAAGGAAAGGTAGAGTTTAGATGGTGGGATGGAGAGAGAAGAGGGAGAGTGGGCATCTCAGGGGAGTAGGCCAAAGGAAGCAGTGGATGTTGGCTTACGTGTGGGTGTGAGTAATATTCCTCTGCCTCCCCGAGGACATATTAGAGGGCTAGTCACCAACCCCTCTGTTCATCTCCTCTCTGAGGGTGACGGTGGGCACAGATCTAATTTTTCAGGTTTGCTTCTTGTTCTCAGATGTGGTGGAGTCTTGGGGGGTTCTAGGTTACTCTTTCTACCTCAGCTTATGTGCTTCACTGGAATTAATGTCCCTGTGGTGACGGGTAAAGGGACTCCATGGGCTGGCTCTGTGGAAAAGTTTCTGGACTTGTTAAGGGGCTAACTGGTGAACGCACATTTTAAACGTTGGGATTGAAGACAGCCTTCAGGAGACAAACCACGCCTTCTCAGGAGGACCTACTTACAGAGCATCAGGCACTGTGGTGGGCCTGGGGGCTCCTGTTACCCAGGTTGGGCCAGTGTCTGCCGTGACCACACCCTGACAGCGTGTTCACAGCTACTCACTGAGAGGCTGAATCTTAAGTGGCTCAGGCTTCTCGGCAGCCAAGACAGTGGTCTGTGTGGCAGATGCACGCAGAAGGCGCCATGTCAGCGTGGCCCTAAGTGACTGACGGCTGCACAAACTGTCCCACCCCGCCCTCCCCTAGGCAGTCCAAAGGATGACGGCCAGTGGGTCTGGGCTTTTGCTTCCTTTCACCATTAACTATGTAAATTGGTTTACCTTGTGAAATTCTTTTCTCCCCTGTGATACAGACACAGTAAGACCAGAGGCAGCACATGAGGGTGTCCTTTAGAAATGCAAGGGACTGCCAGAGGGCCGGGGTTTCCCAAAAGGTACCCGGAATGTATAGATCTAGGGCAAAATCTGTGGAATCAGGTCTCTTGGGAGCAGGGCCTAGGAATCAGCATTTCCCTATGAGCCCCAACCAGGTTATTCTGACCCACTCTGCACCTTTGAGAGCCACTCGGTGATCCTGCCTGTCCCCTAGGACAGTGGAGACATAGGCAGGGCAGTGCTGTGGAACCTCCTTGGAGAGCTGGCGTTTGAGACATGGTCCAGGCAGTCACCCAAAGGCAGGGGAGGGGCTGGAATCTGATTCTCTTGGTCCCTTCTGCTGTCTACAGTGATGTCTTTTGCCTGTCTACAGGTTGGGGGAGAGGATCTGATCTGAGGAAACCCAGACTCAAAGGGCAGTAGGGATTGGAAGAAGCAGGAGCCCTGGGTTCCCCGCCTGTTGAAAGCCCTCATCCTGCTCCAGGGAATATTAATTAAAAAAAAAAAAAAAGAAGGCATTTGTACAATGTTTTGTATGTGCTGGGCACTGGGTTAAGCACTTTACATGTATTAACTCAATTAGTCCTCCAGTACCCTAGGAGAAAGCATTATGATGTCCCCATTTTACAGATGAGGAAACTGAGGCACACAGTAAGTACCAGAAGTCCATTCAGTGTTTCAGCCCCTGAAGTGGCAGAGTGGGCATTTCCCCCGGGCACTTCTAATCCAAGCCTTCCATTTTACAGAGAGAAATAGCCTGGCGAGGGAAGGGCCGGTCCAAGTTACGCAGAGCTGGGGCCAGGGTCCAGGTCTGGCCTCCCAGCCAGGCTGCCTTCCCTGGAGAGGGGCTTCTATCTGCTTCTGGCCACAGGGCTCATTACTGACGAGGCAAATTGAATGAAATAGCTGCTGAGTTGCAAATTAATAACAGATTTGTTTGTCATTAAGACAGCATTGTTTAATAAAATTAGTTCAGCTGAGCATAATTACCTTCATATAAAATTCCCCCTTAAAAATTACTTTGATAAATCTAAGCCAATTAGGCGGGTGTAAAGACTGGGGCGTGGGGGTGAGAATGTAGGTTGGCACTGAGCTTTGGCTGGTCCCTGTAGTGATGTCTCTGGGTCAGTGGTTTGTGCCTGAAGCCCTTTGGGCCATCTCCCTAGGGACCACTGAAGGCCCAGCAGAGAATATGTCAGCTCAGCTTCTCCAGGCAAAACATGGAGATCCTCGAATTTACTCTTTCACTAAACTCAAAATAATATTCCTCCTAACTGGGCCCCTGTCTCCATCTCTCCCACCACCCTTCCTGCCTTCCAACTCACTCCTTACCTGTGGGGTCTTCTGGGTCATTCCACCGCTCTAAGACTTTCAGGGGCCCCCTATCGCCCATATATTATAATCCCAAACCATGATCTTCTTATTTAAGGCCCTGTAAACCTGGCCTCAGATTTTGGTGAAAAGATAATGGGGCTTGGGTCAGGAGACTGAGATCTTAGACCTGGCCCCAGACCCAGCTCACGCTGTGTGTTCTCAGGCAAGCTACTTACCTTTTTCAGGCTTTAGTTATGCTGACCTGTAAAATGGGAAAAACAGTCTTTTTCTCAGGTGGTTGTGAGGTTCACAGGAGGTTATGACTACGGCGTTTTAGAAACCGCAGACCCCTCAGAGGCCTAATTTTTGTTCTCTTTTTCCCCCAACCTCCTCAGCAGCTGGCCTGCTCCCCTGCCTGGCCGCTCAGCTCACCATGACTTCTCTGTCGGCCTGGCTGCTGGGGGTCCATGCTACCTTTCTGGAATACCCTTCCTGCTCTGCTCTGATTTGTTGACTTGGCATTGAAAGCCCAGCTCAAAATCCTCTTCCTCTATAAGCCTTCCCTGACTGCTGCCTGCTCTGCTGGCCCCAAGCCCTCTCCCTGTTGGCCTCCAGAGGTGACTCTGAGGGTGTGTCATGAGTCAGGGGTTGGGGTGAACATATGTAAGGTAATCACACCTCACACTGTTACCTTGTAGAACCCTCCTTCTGCTTTCTACCAACCATCTGTTAGTTTGTTGTAGTGTGGTGGCTGGTGTATTGCTGTGATGCTGGAAGTTATGCCACCAATATTTCTGACACTGGCAGGGTCACCCATGGTGGACAGGTTTCAGAGGAGCTTCCAGACTAGGGAAGACTAGGAAGAAAGGCTTGGTAATCTACTTTTGAAAATCAGCCAATGAAACCTTAGCGATCACAACAGAACATTGTCCAACTCCCTTACATTGGACATGTCATCAGGAGGGATCAGTTGCTGGAGGAGGACATCGTGTTTGGTGAAGCAGAGGGCCAGCTAGGACGTGGGAGACCCTCAATGAGATGGATTGGCACAACAGCCACAACGATGAACTCTGAAGTGCCGGCAATTGTGCGGGTGATGCAGGACCTGGCAACGTTTCGTTCTGTTGTACATAAGGTGGCCATGAGTCAGAGCCGGCTTGATGGCAGCACTTTTTCTCTCCTTCAGCTTTTATATTTGGATTCCGGTTTTAGATCATTGTTTCTTTGAATGATTCTCTGAGAAAATCTGCTACAGAACCCTGCACTGGATGAGACCTCAGATACCATCCTCGTTTACGAATGGGGAAACGGAGGCACAAAGCCACTCGCTGGCAGCCCCAGGCCTGGGGCATTTCCAGGCCTGAGCTTACCTGTTGCCTGTGTTCTCTGTTGGTTTCTGCCCTCTTCAACCCCTCATTACTTCTCCCTGAGCCTGTTGGACAAGCCCTAGTGCTGCAGTGGTTGAAGTGCTCAGCTGCCAGCCAGAAGGTCAGCAGTTCAAACCCACCAGCCACTCCGTGGGAGAAAGATATGGCTGTCTGCTTCTGTAAAGATTTACAGCCTTGGAAACGCTATGAGGCAGTTCTACTGTGTCCTACAGGGAACTGACTTGATGGCAATGGGTTTGGTTTGGTTTTGGAGCCTGTTGGTTTTTTCCTGAAACAACACTGTCTTTTCACCAGGTGTCTGGATTTTAGCCCTGGGGAGGTGGTTAAAGGGAGTTATTCAAGCAGAAAGTACAGGTTGGATACATAAATCTTTCCTGGGCAAATAATAGGCCCAAGCTCCCCAAATGGCCCCACGGGAGGTCAGTGGAAGGAAAGAATGTTCAGTCGGGCATAGTGCTGCCTAACTCCAGGAGGTGCCATTAGTAGACTACATCACCCCCTGGCATTGCACAGTGCACAGCTTGCACAGCTGTACGCAGGGGCCTGCGGCTGAGAATCAGGGCACCTAGGCAGACATGTAAGGAAAGCACCCAGCTCAAACTGCAGGGAGGTGGCTGAGATATCAAGGAAAGCAGAGCAGGGGCTCAGGTGGGAAAGAGAACAGCACCTCATCACAGAAAGCCCTGTACCCAGCTTGTTATGAAAGACATCTGGGGCCTGCAGGCTGGCACAAATTCACTTTGGGGCTTTGGGCTTCAGTTGTCTCGGTTGTAAAATGTCGAAAATAACGCATACTTCAAATGGGCCTGTAATGAGAAAATAGATGTGAAAATTTGAAAAGTAGAAGGTGAAATTCCAAAGTCCAGTGATGCCAAAACAAATGACTGGATGTCAGAGCACAGGACTTTCTGAGAATGGGGAGTTTCTGGGTGGTGCAAATGGTTAACGGACTTGACTGCTAACCCTCAGGTTGAAGGTTTGAGTCCACCCAGAGGCACCTTGGGAGAAAGGCCTGGCTATCTACTTCTGAAAAATCAGCCATTGAAAACCCTATGGACTACAGTTCTACTCTGACACACATGGGGTCGCCAGGAGGTAGAGTCAACTCTGTGGCAGCTGGTTGGGTCCAAGGAGCCCTTTCCCTCTGCTCCGAGCCCAAAGCCCTGGCTATTAGCCAGGTAGGCACAGACCCTGTTTCTGGGTGGGATTCTAATATCCACCAGGGTGCCAGGGGTTTGGTGACGGTGGTGTGTGAGTGGTGTGGCGTGGTAGTGAAGGGGAGGGACACTGGTCTCTTCGTCTCAGGGAGAAAGGAGGTTGTTTCCCTTAGTCCTCAGTTTCCCCAGATGCTCCTACGTTCCCAGGGCCCAGACTCGCCGGGTGGCCCCTCCTGAGAGGCCTCGCCATTCAAGCAGCCAAGGAGCCTGAGGAGGGGAGGGTGCCATGGGCAGCAGCACACAGCCTGAAAAGTTCTGTAAACGTGTTTCCTGAGCACCAGCCCCCTCCTCAGCCCCCAAGCTCCCGCTGAAACCCCTTTTGAAGGAGACCTCGGAGTTCTAATGAGTCGAGAGCTTTTATGGGAGCCCAGGCAAACCAATTAGGTTTGCTTAAAAATATTGTATTCATTAGCATGAAAATAAAGCTGAACTTTTTAGAGATAATTGCATCTTTTAAAATGTGGTAGTCTTTGTCTGGGCTTGTCTCATAAATATGCATGCTGCATAATCCTTTTGGAACCGTGGTCGCAATCATGAGTAACACACAAACGCATCCAGGGTGTTAATATTCTGACAGGAGTGGGGCCTCCTCAGGCAGGCGGCGCCGCTCCCGGCGGCCCCCGGGAGGCTGCCCTACAATCCCCCGCTGCAGTCTGCGCTGCTCCGGGAACTGAGCCCAGCCCCTGATACCACAGACCAGGGCTCCCGCTCTCAATCGCCCCCTTTGTGCCGGTGCCCCTGAGGAGGAGCGTGGAGGAGCGAGGGGTGGGCTGCAGGGTTCGCAGGCTTTGCTGGAGATGTGTCACATGAAGGGCGTCACAGAGGTTGTGCTCAATTTACAGCTGGGGAAACGGGAGCCCCGGGGGGTTAAGTGGTTTGCCAAGGTCACCCAGAGTGGATGGGACCGGGATTAGGCCCAGTTTGCCATCCAGGCTGTGATGCTTGTTACCTGAAATCAAGTCAGGGACCCTGCCAGGAAAAGGATCGTGTTTCAATTAGCGGGGAAGGGATGTATTTCAGGTTGGTTAACCTGGATAGCCAAGGCAGTGGAGGTTCAGTGGTAGAATTTTCACCTACCATACAGGAGACCTGGGTTCGATTCCCAGCCAGTGAACCTTATGTGCAGCCATTACCCACCAGTCAGTAGAGACTTTTGTACTGCTATGGTGCCGAAGGGGTTTCAGTGGATTTTCTAGACTCAGACAAACTAGGAAGAAAGGCCTGATGATCTACTTCAGAAAATCAGCCAGTGAAAACCCTATGGAGAAAACGGTTAAGGCTACAACACTTCAGGGGGATGGTGCAGGACCAGATAGGGGTCACCATGAATCTCGGCTGACTTCGCAGCAGCTTACAACCACCCTACTCACTGTTTCCATCAGCTGCCCTCCAGGCTACCCCAGGTAAACATGCCATCTCTGCCCAGCAGTGAGCTCGTTAAGTAAATGCAGCCTCAAGACAAGTCCTGAGCTACCCCCTTCCCAACTGAGAGCCGCCCCTGATCTCCTGTGTCGAAACTCTGAGCTGACACTGGTCCCATGGTCCCCGTGGGGTGTTTTTAGCCCCTGTCTCTTTCCTTCACTTCCTCCCAAGCGAAACAGCTTTATAAGATTAATTTTCCACTTCTCAGTGGGACTCTAGGACTGGCCCCCAGGGAAAACTGTGAGCTCAGTGAAGTTTTATTTCAGCAAACATTTTCTAAGTCCCTACTCTGCCCCAGGCTCCAAGCTAAGCCTTATGGGGCTACGGAGCGGTAAGACGCGTTCCTGCTGCCAAGCTCTCCATCTATGGGGGACAGGCGCCTTCCTCACAGGCTGACAGAGACTTGGTAGGGCTGTGGCTGTGGGACATACATCAGCTGGGGATGGGGGAAGGTTGTGGTGAAGCTGGCTGTCTTTTAAAGAATGGGTGGGATCCTGGTGGGGATTGGACAGCAGCTTGAACAGAGGGAGGCCTAGGGTCTGGGGTGTGTTTGGGTAATATCTGAGCCCAGAAAGCTTTTCTTCACCACTTTCCCACATGTCTCCTGAAACTTCTCTCTCTGTCCCTGAGGTGCTCAGGGTGCCCTCTGGCTGCCTCTACCTAGCACCCCAGCCCCCACCCTAAGCCCTTGCAAGACCCACAGGCTCCAAAATTTAGCATGTCTCCAATTCACATATATACACAGGGATATAGCTAGACTCTTCAAGTCTATCAATTAATTGGCCAATTCTCCTATGAGGGTCAACTGTTTTAACTGATAAAGCTTTATCACCCATTTTGATATCTAGTAGAACAGGTTTTCAAGCTTGTTTATTATTATGAGTTTATTCTTTAGACAAATTTTAGAATTCGCTTTTCAAGTTTCATACCAAACTTCATCAAAATGTGAATTGGAATTGCATCACGTTGATAACCTAATTGGAGGAGAATTGCTATCTTTACATTATTGAATCTTTCTCTTACTTCTCATTTGTTGATTAATCCATTTATACTTTGAAGAAATATTTTCTAAGCTGCAGGGACAAAAGATGAACACGACAAAATCCATACCATACCACTGAGGTACACACAGCCTGGGGGAGGACACGAGCAACCACTGAGGTACACACAGCCTGGGGGAGGACACGAGCAAGACCCTGGATGATGGTCCTAATGGGGGGGTGCAGGGCAGTGTGGAAACCCCAAAGCAGGATGAAATAAAACTCTGTCTTGCTGTTCTTAAGGGAGCTAGGCAGACTGACGGACTCCAAAGGGCATACCGGGCAGAGGGCAGATGGAAGCGTGTGAGGAAAAGCGGCAGGAAGTGAAGCAGGAGGGAAAGGTGTGAGTTGCTTCACGCTGCATGTTGTGTTACGGAGTTTGGCCTGGATCCCCAGGACATGAGGGAGCTGCTGAAGGGTTATAACTGAAGCTGACCCCATGCTCTTAGGGTAGCCTGTATTTGGGGCATAGACCGTTAACTTGCCCGTGAAAAACAGGGATTCCTTAATCCCCAAATTTAATCACTCACTTAACCACTCTGGAGCATAAACCAATCCAAAGGATACCAAATGGCTAAGAAAAAAAAAAAGTGCATCGGTGGTTCAGGTGCTGGCCCAAGGTACCTCATCTCAGATACTATCCCTCCGTCAGTGAAGGCTTGCGTGTGGCTATGTCGCTGAGCAGGTGTCAGCGGCACTTCCAGACCAGTAAGAAAGGCTTGGTGATCTACTTACTGCTCGATCCCGTTGGATATGCAGCTGCCATCAGTCAGGCTGGTTTGAGGGCAGCTAACAACAAGACCTAGAAACAACTAACATTTATTGAGCACCTACTACGTGCCAAGCATTTTCATAGCACACATTCATGTTCTTGGTATATGTCAAGTCAGTCCACAGTAACCTTATCATGCAGGTTGTTGTCAGGTGCTGTCGAGTCGATTTTCACTGCTAGAGATCTCACGTGACAAAGTAGACCTGTCCCATTGGATCATCTTGGCTATAATCTTTATGAAAGCAGATCACTAGATCTTTCTTCCACAGAACTGCCAGGTGGGTTCGAGCCGCCACCCTTTCGGTTAGCGGCTGAATGCTTACGCGTTGTATCACCAGGGCTCCTTCATTATGCAGGCAGGTATGACCCCCATTCTACAGATGAGAAAAACAAGGTTTGGAGGGGTTAGAGGATTTACCCAAGGTCCAAGAGCTGATTTGTGGCCAAGCTGGGATTGGGCTGCAGACGCCGCATTTCCAAATCTGGGAGTCTTTGTGCTCGGCTACAGCTGCGTCTCGTTATAAAAAGGAGCTCGTTCTCAGCCCCGGGGAGGAGAGGGAAGACTCCTTCTTGGCCGAGTTTCATTTCATTTTCCATCAGTAGGTGTCAACTGTGAACTAGTCAGAAATGCTAAAATAACAGCTTAAAAACATAGGCACAGAAATGGAAATATAATTTTAGCTTGCTTTCCCAGCCCCCTTCCGAAGATAAGTGCCGCTTATGGAGTATCTGTTACAGAAATGTAACACTTAAGGGCTAAGCTTGCAGGAGTTGCTGGCGATGTGCAATTTAGCAACTTGGGCTGCTAAAGAAGAAGGGGGAAAAATCCGCAGGCAGAAAATGGAAAACAAAAGGAAATAAAGAAAAAAGGCAACATCGTAGTCCTTGTTCCTCCCTCTGGTTGCAGTTCCTCACAATGTCCTGGGAAATAGCTTTTTGGATAAAAAAGGCTTGCCTGCGAGCAAAGTGAACCCAGAGAAGAGGTCTCAGTGGAAAAGGAGGGTGGGGTTAGCCACTCAGGCATCAAGGCCTTTGGCAAATTAGCATGTACTCAGCAGCCCTACTAGGTGCCAAGCGTGGTGCTAGGCCCACTGGGGTATCAGAATGGGCGACGGCTGGCATTCTCCCCTCAGGAGATTTGGAGGTTACACCCAGGGGACCAGCAGGCTAATAAAACAGATGGAGGACAAGGAACAAAGATGTGCCTGAACAGGGCTCCCACATCCTGCTGAGGGGAAGAGGGCCTGAAGCCTGGTTTGGGAGCCCCCAGGAAGGTGACATGCAGGGGGATAGGGCTCAGCTCTGTCCCTAATTTACAGTGTGACTTGTGACAAAACCATTTCATCTTTCTGAGTCTCAGGTTCCTCACACATCAAATAATGAAAGATGATTGGATGGTTTCCAAGGCCCTCAGGCTCTGACACCTATGATTCTATGAATTACAGTTAGTATGAAGTCTCTTTTCATTGTCAGTGACAGAAATCCAGCTCCAATCAGCTTAATAAAAAAAAAAAAGGCTTTTATTGGCTTAGGTAATTGTGAAGTCCAGCAGTGACCAGTTCAGGCATGGCTGGATCCAGGGACTCACACTGGGTTTTTTTGGACTTAGTCTTCCTCCTGGTCCACCCCCATGTTCTGCTTCTGTCCATGCTGGCTTGATTCTCAGTCTGGAAAGATGCCCTGGAGAGCCCCATCTCTCATTCCTGGGGTGTAGCATTTCCGTTGTAAGAGCTCAGCCCCACCCAGACCTCAGAGAATGGGTTTCTCACAGAAAAGAAAGTTTTCAGGCACCAGCTGAAAGGAGATGGAATTGACAGCAGGGAAAAGTGACAGATGATCTCCACGTGGGCCCTGAATGTATTTAAGGTGCAGACAGAACAAGTGGAGGAGGGGGAAGCATTCCAGGGAGAACTTCAAGGTCAAAGATGTTGCACAGCCTAGCCAGGATATTCATGGGACCTGGGCAGGAGCACAAAGGAGGCCGCATACCATATGTCTAAATATTAAAAAGTCATAACTCATGCTCACATTCTGTATAATAAAATAGGTTTATCAGCTTATCTGGACACATATCTTCATAATGACCTGGAAGGCAGGTTCCTATTTAGAATCCTTGGAATGTTATACTGGATGAGACACAGCAGGGAGATCTTATGGTCCATCCCCTTCTCCCATCTGCAACTCCATCCCATGCTAGGTGGACGCCAAGCCCACACACCCAAGCTTTGAACACAGTCCCTGTAAGTAGCTGGCCTGGGGGCGTGCACACTGACTCCTGTGACCCTCAGAACTGGCCTGGGGCAGAGGCCTCCACAGGCCCTGGAAGGGGGCTGGGGCCATTTGAGCAGTGAGTTCCAGGATTCCAGATATTGGGGTATGGTCTGGAGGTGGGTATGTGGGCTCCAGGAGGGCACGTCCCCCTTGACCTCATAGACTCCTTCCTCCAGGGAGAGGGGCGCAGCCAGAGGAGGGGCTGATGGTGTCAAATAAAGGAGGGGGATCCAGGGCAGGGCTCCTTTTGCCCAGTTGTAGGGATGCTAGTGGTTTGGACTTGGGAATGGATGTGGCCCAGGCGGGTCACAGGAAGGGGTTAATCTGGAAGGCAGAGGTGGGAGATAAGATTAAAAATACGTTTGGGTTTGAATGAAAAGGCACTGAGCTTTAGGCTACAGACCTTGGACCTGTTACTATGGGCAATGGGGGAGTCTTGGCGGCTCTGAGCAGGGAGTGACAGGACCAAAACCCAAAAAAACTAAGCTTGTTGCTGTCGAGTCGATTCTGACTCATAGTGACTGTATAGGACAGAGTAGAACTGCCCCATAGGGTTTCCTAGGCTGTCCCTGAAGGACATCATGCTTGGTAGAGGGTCAGCGAAAAACAGTGAGACCCTCAATGAGATGGATTGACACGGTGGCTGCAACAATGGGCTCCAGCATAGCAATGATGGTGAGGATGGCACAGGACTGGGCAGTGCTTCGTTCTGTTGTGCATGCGGATGCTATGAATTAGAGCTGACTTGATGGCACCTAACAACAACAAAATCTGTACTGGAAAAGACTGTCACATCTTTCTCCTGCAGAGCCACTGGTGGTTTGGTACTGCTGACCTTTCGGTTAGCAGTGGATCGCTTTGCCCACTGCACCACCAGGGCTCCTTATTTTCAACACCAAAACCAAAAATCCAAACCTGTTGTCACTGAGTCGATTCCAACTCATAGTGACCCTATGGTACAGGGTAGAACTGCCCCATAGCATTTCCAAAGAGCAGCTGGTAGATTCAAACTGTGCCACCAGGGCTCCATTTTCGACAACAAACCAAAAACCAAACCCAGTGTCGTTGAGTCGATTCAGACTCATGGCGACCCTATAGGACAGAGTAGAACTGCCCCATAGAGTTTCCAAGGAGCGCCTGGCGGATTCAAACTGCCGACCCTTTGGTTAGCAGCCGTAGCACTTAACCACTATGGCATCAGGGTTTCCATTTTCAACACAGCAGCAGAGGAATGTTAGATCACTTCAGTGCAGGGCTTCTAACTGGTTCGTTCTGGTTTGACCCCTGCTGAGAATTTGAATTTCCACTCCAGATATACTGAATCAGAATCTAGATTTTAACAAGACCTGAATCACCTGGGGATCTGTTTAAATTGTAGATTCCGATTCAGTATATCTGGGGTGGAGATGCAATTCTCAGCCAGGGATGGATCAAACTGTTCGAAGCCCTGCTTTAGGGGAATGGTCTTCTGTCCCACTACATGCGAGTGCGTGCCAGAGTCCTTACAGTAAGCAGCTACACCAGTGTTTCTCAGACTTGAATATGCCCTTGGATCCCCTGGGCACCTTATGAAAATGCAGGTTCTGATTCAGGAGGTCTGGGTGGGGCCTGAGCATTTCTTCGAAAAGTTCTTGTGATGGGGATTTTGCTAGCCCTTTTTTTTTTTTTTTTTTAGATGGAGGCTCTCAGTGGTTCTTCCTTTCTTCCTCTCCCACTGGCCCCTCCCCTCTCTGGAAAAGAACTGTGTCTGAATTTGGAGGTGGGGCCAGGGCTCCTTAGAAGTGAGAGGAGCAGGTGGGGCCAGCCCAGACCCTGTCCAGAGGGGCACTAGGCTCTGCTGTGACAGGGAGGGAGGTGGAGGGGACAACCAGCTGGCCCATCAAGCTGATTGACTCCATGATGAAAATGGCCCGGACCAAACTTTCCCTGTTCTGTGCTGGCTTTCAGAAAGAACTTCTTTTCCTCTCACTTCTCTACAGCTGGCTGGAACAAGCAAAAGATTTCTCTCCAGAGCCTGGCTCTGTTTGGCTTTGCACCTGCTGCCGGCAGCTGTTGCTGAAGTTCCCTTTAATGGCACAAATGGAGTCTCTAATGGACCGGGCCTAAGCCCTGGTTGGCAGCAGGGCTAGGGGATGTGGGCTGTGCAGACAGATGGGAATTCTGCCAACCACCAGAATCCAGGCTGCACTGTCAGTCAGCCGATGGCCAGACAGTGGGTCAGCCAACCAGCCAGCCTGCCAGCCAGCCTGCCAGCCTGCCAGACAGACAACCAACTCAGAAGTCTTCACCCTAAGAGGCTGTTTTACGGGATTCAGAGGAAGTGTAGGCAGGCACTCGGTCTCAGAGCAGCTCATGTTTAGTTCTTTGACATAGAAAAGATTTTCAGAATGGGACAAGACCCTGGGTAAAGCCCTGGACCTGGCTTGTGTCTGCAGCTCCAACTGTAAGAACTGCAGGGGTTCTCACAAACTGGAATGTTTCTTCTTTTCCTGAAGATTTTGATTAACTTGAATAAAATATTTTCAATTTAAAACCCGTTCAAGGTCCAATTATTTTCTGCTATGAGTTTTTTTTTTTCGATGTCATGTGTTTTCATTAACCGAAGCATGCTGAGTCAGGGAATGTGTTTAAATTTTGGGTTGGTAATAGAGTATTTGAGAAATATTATCTGGTACTAGATGGTTGGAGCCCTGGTGGCGTAGAGGTTAAGAGCTCATCTGCTAACCAAAATGTGGGCAGTTTGAATCCACCAGCCACTCCTTGGAAACCCTGTGGGGTAGTTCTACTGTATCCTATGGGGTCACCATGAGTCAGAATCGACTTGATGGCAGCAGGTTTGGTTTTTTGGGTACTACATACTTATGACAGAACTTTCGAGGGTCTCTAACCCCATAATTAGAAATTGCCCATCGTACCTCTGAACCTTGGTTGCTGACTTTTTTGTGATGTCTTCCATTAGGTTACATGGGGAACTTCTGGGTTTTCAAATATGACACACACACACACAACAAACTAAACCCAGCAGTGCTCACTAACTATCACACAGGAAACCATAAATATACTTTCATGGCTTATCTAGGGGTACAAAAGCCAAAATAGACAAGATTTTTGCCCACTCACATTTCTCGGCTGCATTACCTCGCTTGCAAGCTTCATACTCCAGCTATTTTGCGTCAATTAACTTTTCTTTCACCTTTCACCATTACACAAGTCCCCATTGGAGGGTAGCAAATACTTTCAGTGGTAAAAGTATACTACCAAAGAACTTGAGAGCTGGAAAAAGTAGGTGGTACACCATATATACCACAGACCGTGAATTAAAATTGAAATGCTCTCCGTGGCCAAATAATGCATGAACTCATTGGAAGGTTGTGACACGTAAAAGATTTTTGATTTAGGGAAGGGGAGAAAATCGTGGGTGGTACTGAGTGGCCATTATTTAATATTGCTGGAAACTCTTAAGGATAGGAAGGGTTTACAGGTGCTTGTGCTGTTAATTTTTGGAATTTCTAGCTTTTCAGGGTATCAGTAGGCTCAAATGCCCAGAGGTTAATACCGTAATGATAATGCCAACGTTGGTGGTAGCTATACTCACTGAGAATGTTCTGCAGGCCAGACACAAATCTAACTGCACCCTCATGACACCCATGGCATCACGGTGGTCATCAAGCATTTTCCCCCTAGGTTCCAGTCCTGTGCTTCTGGTGGAGGTAACTCAATTCCCAGTGCAGAAGTGTGACATGTGACTCAGGTCTGGCCAGTCAGAACATTTCCCTGGCCGTGGTGGTTGGTTCAGCTGGGGATGATCATATGATCCAGCTGGAGCCGTGGTGCTGGGGAACAAGGTCTTACTTTTTCCTCAAGGATTTGAAGCTGAGTGGATGCAAGACGAGGAGTTTCTGCCTGCAGCTTGTCACCACAAGGGAAGAGCCTTTCTGAGAGCCATGAGTACCTGACGCTGAGCCTGGAGATAGAAACCAGGTTTGGTGACATGTTTTCCTTTTGTGGTAAAATCAAAAAAGTTGCCATTTTAACCATTTTTAAGTGTGCAGTTCAATGACATTAACTATATTCACCATGTTGTACAACTATCACCACTATCTGTTTCCTAAAAATTTTCCTTACTCTCAAAAGAAACTTGGTATCCCTTAAGCAATAACTCCCTCTCCCACCCCTGCAGCCTCTGGTAATGGTTTGCTTGTTTTTGCTGGAACTAGTTTGAGCTGGTTTGTTACTTGTAACTCAAAAGTGTCTTAGTTGATATAAAGGCAAGTAGCATTCAGCTTCCCACTTTGCAGACCAAGAGGCTCCACCTATTAAAAAGGGGAGATGAGGGTTTGAACTGGAATTTACCAGGCACCTCTCAGTCTCAGGCTGGGGCTGAGGGAGAGGGCAGAAGGATGGATGGCATTGTGCAGTTCCTGACCTGGGTGGCTGGGTGGATGGCAGAGCCCTAACTTGAGACACAGCCAGCAGGCGAAGAGCTGATTTAGAGGGTGTGTAGTTGTCTTAGTTCTCTAGTGCTACAGTAACAGAAACACCACAAGTGGGTGACTTTAACAAACAGAAATTTATTTTCTCACAGTTCATGAGGCTAGAGTCAGATTTCAGGGCGCTGGCTCTAAGAGAAGGCTATTTCTCTGTTGGCTCCGGAGGGAAGGTCCTTGTCTCTTTTCAGCTTCTGTTTCTTGGAGACCTCATGTGGTGTGGTATCTATTTTCCTCCATCTGTGCTTCCTTAATCTGCTCCTTTTATATCTTAAAAGAGGTTGACTCAGGACACACCCTATGCTGATACTGCCTCATTAACCTCACAAAGGAAACCCATCTGCAAATGGGATTATAACCACAGGTAATAGGAGTTTAGGATTAAAATGTAATCAATTCAATTGATAACAACAATGAGTTCAGTTTGTGGAATACCCAGGTGGGAATGGAGTCTGGAACTCTAGAGAGAAAGTGGGTTGGAGATGGGTTTGGATGCAAACAAGAGCAACAACAAAACAACCACCTGAAGGAAGCTGTGTGCAAGGTGGTGTCACCTAGGTGACCCAGCTGCAGGTCCAGTTGTCTGTTTTCTTGTACAAGTGCTGTTTTGGGCCGCAGGCGCAGAGGCTGAGCTAATTTATTTCTCAGTTCATGGTGCTCCATTATCCCTCGTCCCTGTGGTGGAGCACATCGTTAAGCACCTGCCTACTAGCCAAAGCTTGGAAGTTTGAACCCACGCAGAGGCTCTTTGGAAGAAAGGCCTGGTGATCTATTTCTGAAAAATAAGTCATCGAAAACCCTATGCAGCACAGTTCTACTCTGACACACGAGTGGGAATTGACTCGAAGGTAACTCCTTCTATAAGGCCCTGTACCTATTTATTTGCTTATTTTCTTTTCTTATTTATTTCTTTTAATGCTCATTCCCACCCCACCCATCCAGGCGGCCATTCTAATTCGTTTACCATGTAAGAATAGGTATCTTGTTGTTTTGTATGTGTTCTTGCAGAATGCGGTTTACTGTTTTATGTGCGTGTATCTTTAATAGATATAAATGGATTAGTGTTACGGAACGCCTTCTGTCTTTTACTTTGTTCACACGCCACCATGTTTTTAAGATCCACACGTGTTGCCTGTGCGTGTCTGGTCCCTCTCTTCTGCCTGCCGCACAACACCCCGTGTGTATCCCTCGCACTGCCCTCTGCCCAGAGCACCTCCCCTCCCTGCCACTTGGAATCATGCTGCCGTGAAGGTCTATGTGTCAACTTAGGATCCTGGTGAGGATTTCTGTGCGCTGTGGACTGTGTCATTGCCTGCCTCCAAGACAGCCCAAGTGAGTCCCACCTCCTAGAACTCACGCCCTCCCACAATAGATAGGACTGGCCTGTGTAACCAGGAGGATGTCGTGGAAAGGACAGAGTGTGACGTCCAAGGCGAGGTGATAAGTGAGATTACAGCCTTGCTTTCTCCTGGATCGTTCACTCTGGAGGACAACGGCTGCCTTGTCGTGAGTCCTCTCCAGCAGATTCATGCAGTGGTGAAAAGCAGACCTCCTGCCAACAACCAGCACTAACTCTCCATCTGTGTGAGGGAGCCGCCTCGGAAGGGGATCCTCAGCCCCAGTCACACCTGCAGATGACTGTAGCCCCAGCCGACGTCTTGACTACAAAGCCATGAGGGCCAGAAGCATCCAGCTAAACTGCTCCCAAACTCTTGACCCACAGAAACTGAGAAAATGGGTGTTTACTGCTCAGCTGTTAACCGGAAGGTCAATAGTTCGAACCCACCCAGAGGCTCTGTGGGAGAAAAGTCCTGGTGATCTGCTCCCGTACAGTTATAGCCTAGGAAACCCTACCGGGGCAGTTCTGCTGTGTCACATGGGGTCGCTATGAGTTGGAATTGACTCTACAGCACTCAACAATAACAACTGCTGTTTTATGCCACTAAGTTTTAAGGCAATCTGTTAGGCAGCGGCAGATACCAAATACAGCCTGGATGGGGCGCTGTCGTGCATTGTTATGTGCAGGGTTTGGAGAATCAGTATGTTCTTAAATCAGTAATGGAGCTGGCTATTCTTTATATGGCTGATTCTCCATCTGAATGGTGGGGAAGAAGGGGGTGAGTGGATTCCCCTCTGTTTAAGGCCTACCTAAAATGATATATCAGACTCTACTGAGTGTTACTGGGGGGAGATTGTTTGGGCCAGTGGTCCTTATTTCCAGAAAAATCCCAAAGGACTGTCTCAGATCCTAAATCTCGGGGGACTGTCCACTTTAAGTCAAAGGCACCCTAGGCCCCTGGCTGGGCCAGCAAGAACCTGGGGACCCCTGGGTGAGTAGACCCCTTCTCTGGAGGGGAGCTCTGCTCTCCTGGCCAGGCCACGTGACATGCTGACGTACGTGCGATTGCATTTGGCCAGGCGGTTGAACAGCCTCAATTTGCAGATTGAAGGGATGGAAATTTATTTCCTCTTATTTTTCCAATCTTCGACTATAAAATAGATTCCTGCAGTGTCATTTCTCTGCTCGTTCCAATCTTTGTTAAGGAAATGAACTACTGGAGTTGAATGTCTATTTTATTCAGAGAGCTTGAGAAATCCCCAGGTACCTTGGCCGCTTTGATGTCCTGGGCCTTGTGAAATTGAGCTGCTCCGGCCAGGGATTTTTCCATTTCAAATTGCGCTTCATTTTACAGGTTTTATTCAGAAGGCACAACAGAGTTCCCATTGAGAGAAAAAGGGACCAGAACAGCCCACACCCATGTAACAGCAGTAATATAATCCCATTGCAGTATCCCTTAATGATCCTAAGGTTGTACTGGACTTTATGGTTTACAAAGCTAGAATGTGGCCTGTCCAAGGTCACCAAGCTAGTAAGGGCACAGCCGGTATTAGAACCAAGTCTTCTGACTTCTAATGTCCTCTGTGCCCTAGTCCAGTGCCATCTCTAACCCTGTACCCCAAAGAGCAGGGACTTGGGTTGGGTGAATCTGGGTTCTAACCTGGCTGTGCTTATTATCAGCTAGAGAACAGAGCTCAAGGAGTAGATGACTGGAAAGGGGGCTAGAGAGGCAGACAGAGGTTGGATCTGCAGGCCTTGAAAGTCATGCGGTATAGTTTGGACTTTTTTCTAGGGCAATGGGGAACCACAGAATGTTGGGGAGGGAGGGGCGAAATCAGATTTACATTGAGAAATTCTACTTTCACTGCTGTGTGGGAATGGATCAGGGCTGGGTGCAGCCCTATACTGGGTCACATGGCTTGGAGAGTGCAGGGCAGGCTACATTTTAGCCCCCGCTTATCCCCTTGGACAGGTGCCCTTGTCCAGTGAGTAACTCACACAACCGTATGTGGCATCCCTACTTCTATGAGAGCACTTGCCAAGGTTTCACATCAACCAAGACAGATTTTTCCCACGAGAGATTCCGGTGTCAGCAGCGAAGGCAGTGATTTTCTACTGCCCTATCACACCCCTGTGAAGTGGGCTATTCTCCCCACTTTATAAATCAGCAAACGGACACAGAAGGTTGTTATTTCCTAGTTACAGTAAGGGGCCAAGTGGGGCCTCCCACTGAGTTCTCTCTGAACCTAAAATTTCTGTTCTCCCTCCCCTCCCTTGGCGCCCTCCCCCCATGCTGCCATCCCTGTGCCCCAGGTCACGCTGGGCTACAGCTTTTTGCCCTCTAACTGGGACCCACCGGCTCCTCCAGGGCAGGACCATCCTGTCTTCCTCTGTGTGTCTTTGGTGGCTTTCAATGCCCTCCCCCAAATTTGCCTTGTGATGGGATGGGAATCACTCAATGGGTGTCAGCTCTATGCACCCAATAGCCTGTGTGCTCCCTGGGCTGGAGGTGGGACCTCTTCCTGTGGTCTAGTGGACCTGGGGTGTCCGACTTTATGGTGTAAGGTATAAATAGTGCTCCTTCAGGCAACAGGCACAAGAAGAGGGCTCAAGCCCCCACATGCCTGGATTCCCTGGGAGCCTGGTCTGTCTCTCAAGCCCTTTTCTCTCAAATGTCCAGACATTCTCCAACTTTACAAGGGTCCCACCCAATGTATTCCTGGAGCCAGGGGCAATTAACCAGTAAGGAAAGTATGCACGGGTTTAATTGTGTTTGCTTACTAGTCTGTAGTGCACACTTTCACATTTTTGATGTGGTGAAAAACAGGTGAAATTTTGCACTACAGGTTAGTAAGTAAGCACAAGTAAGCCCGTGCACACCTTGCTTATTGGGTAATCCGTCCCTGCCTGAAGCTGGAACAAAGCGGCAGCCACCTGAGGCCAGAAGATGCTTCACTGGTCTAGAAACTGCAGTGCTGCTGGGACTCTTGCCAAGTCAGGAACTGCCGAAGTCTGGGGGCAGGGGGTGGGGGAGGCTTGGGGTGGGCTCACACACTCTCTACTAGCTCTAGCTGCTGGCACTAGAGTGTAGTTCTTTTGGTTAGGTCTGAGATGGGGGCCTGGGGCTGGGCCAGGGACCCTGCTGGCTGCCTCTGGCACCAGTACAGATTCCAGCTCAGGGTTTGGAGGATAGTCATAAGTGAGTGCAGTGATCCCACAAACCCCTAACCCTATTCTTTAATGCCCCACCTGGTTAAGGGAGTTTTAAGTGCAAATCAGTCAGAAAGTGGTTGGTTGCAAGCTCGAGTCAAACTAGTTTGAGAGGGAGGGAAAAAAGAATGTATTTGGTTGCATAAATGGCCAGTCCAGGGCTGGGCTTCAGGGTGGTGGAACTGGAGGTCAGCTAGAGCCATCAGGATGGTCTCTCTTATTCTTTTTGGCTTCTGTGGTTGCTGGTTGGCTTTATTCTTCACGTAGGTCCTTCCCATGTGGCTGGCAAGATGGTGACTAGTGGTTTCAGACTCATATCCTCTCAATTTAGCAAGAACAGTTGAGAGAGGTGGTCTGCCCTGTTAGCTCTGGCAAAAAATGTCTCAGGGCAGCCTCTGATTGGCCACACCTGGATCATCTGTCCTCCTGGAATTAAACCTGTAGTCTGCTTCAGAGGAGTATTCTGATTGGCTCGGCCTGGGACTGGACCATTACAAGGGAAGGCAAAGTCACATGATTGACAGGTCCACCAGGACCACCAGGGATGGGAATGCATCGATCTCAAAAAAGAAGTGGTATGCAGTATGTGGGGGGATGGGGCAGGTGGAAAGTGTGGTGTACCCCCAAAGACTTTAGGAACCAAAGTCCAGAACAAGCACCAAATGGGTAGACTCCCAGTGTGGCTCTTCCTTAGATTCATTCCTAGACTTTCTTCCCCAGAGTGTGAGTCTTTCCCACAGGGCTGGCTCAGGCCAGGTTCTGGGTTCACAGCCCTGTTGCCCCAAAGCCCCCACCTCCTTGCCCCCACTTTGTTTCTGTTCCAGCACACAAGAAGCCCTTCCTTCCTTGGCCCCCAAGTCTGCCCTCATTTCCCGTCTCATTGTGGGGGTACTTCCTTCAGGGGAAACACCATCTGGTTTGACTCACAGTTTTGGTAACTGGACAATTTGTAGGTGCTACAAACTGGACAATTTGTAGGTGCTCAGCTGTTCACTCTCCAGATGTTGTGGGTTGAGCTGTGTTCCCTACAATTGTGTTGGAGTCCTAGCTCCTGAAACCTGTGAACATGACCTTATTTGGAAACAGTCTTTACAGAGGTAACTGAGTTAAGAGGCGATTATACTGGTGTCGGCGGGGCCTAAATCCAACATGACTGACTTCCTTATAGGAAGAGGCAAGGACACAAAGACAGACACAGAGGAAAGACGGCCATGCAGAGATGGAGGCAGAGATTGGAGTGATGATGCCACAAGCCAAGAACACCTGGGCTACTAGAAGCTGGAAGAGGCAAGGAAGGGTTCCCCCTTAGAGAAATCTGAGGGAGCGCAGCCCTGCCAACAACTTGATTTCAGGCTTCTGGCCTGTAGAGCTATGAGAGAATGAATTCCTGTTGTTTAAGCCCCCCATTTTGTGGTTCTTTGTTATGGCAAATAGCAAGTCCCTCCCTTTCAGCACCGGCTCCAGAAGGGCCAAATATGGTGGAAGAAGTGTCACCCAGAGCTGGCACACCACAGGTGAACGCATGAGTTTGGACAGACCTACAGAGTGTGCTGAGCTTCAGAGGAGGTAAAAAAATAAGACGCTATCCTGATAGGGATTGGCACAAAGCGTCTCTGGTCAGCTCAAGTCTGGCTGAGACCGTTCCCCAAATCAATTTTCAGACTTGGAACAAATATGCATATCTATCCCCCTCCAGTTCTCTCTGCCTCGCCTCCTAAAGAAGGCGTCTGCGAGGACAGATGGCCCTGTGTCAGCGTCCCTGTGTGATATTGATGTGAACAGCGAGGGGAGGCGACGTGCCTCACGGCTGTAAAAATAGACCAGCATTAGGAACGCACGAAGCCGGACTCCTCCTCCGGCCACGCAGGCCGCGCGAAGCTATTCTCAACCCAGCGCTCACGGGTTTGGTATGCAACCACCCGGCAAGACAGCACAGTGGTCTGGAACTTGACATTTAAAGGGTTTGAAAGAAATAGAAGGAGGTACGGAGATTTCTTTTTTAAGTCAGTCTGGCTATTTCTGAATGGGATATGCCAATGAAGCTGGAGATCAAATTCACAGCATTTTTGAGCCACAGCGTCTGAGACATGGAGGGGGCTGGAGGAGCTGTTCTGTCTGGTATCCCTCACAATGCAAAGATGCCTTCCATGGAGCCACTAACAGTTTGTTGTCTAGTTTCTTCTTGAATACCTCTAGCAACAGGGAGCTCTCCACCTTAGAGGTAGAGTGTTTCATTGTTGGACACTTGAGTGCCTCCGGCTGTGCTTGCGAAGTGCTCTTGAGACAATATTGCTTTGATATCTGCCTCTCTAAAATGCCCCTCCACTGACCCTGGGGTTTAGACCAACTTATGTTCTACTCTGTCCTGTAGGATCACTAAGAGTCAGAATCAACTTGATGGCAACGGGTTTGATTTTTTGGTTTATGTTCTCAAAATTTACACCCACTAATTTTTTTTAGTAATGACTGGAAGGAGCCTGGTGGTGGAATGGTTAAGCATACAGCTGCTAACAGAAAGGCTGACTGTTCGAACCCACCCAGTGGCTCTGTGGGACAAAGCCCTGACGATCTGCTTCCATAAAGATTACAGCCAAGAAAACCCTATGGGGCAGTTCTACTCTGTAACACATGGGGTTGCTGTAAGTCAGAATTGACTCAGTGGCACCCAACAGCAACCACAACAGTAGTTATTGGTGCCCTGGTTAACCCTGAGCAAGGCGCTGGGGAAGCCAAAATGGAAGACATTTGTTCCAGCTAGCTAGCTCCCAATCTGGGGAGATAATGAGCACGTGTGGAAAAATGAGATCATGCACAATGACAGGGTATTATTAAATTTGACATGGTGTGATTGTCTTAGTTATCTAGTGCTGCTATAACAGAAATACCACAAGTGGATGGCTTTAACAAACAAATTTATTTTCTCACGATTTAGAAGGCTAGATGTCCAAATTCAAGGTGCCGGCTCTAGGGGAAGGCTTTCTCTCTCTGTTGGCTCTGGAGAAAGGTCTGTGTCTCTTCTGAGCTTCTGCTCCTGGGCAATCTTCATGTGGCTTGGCATGTCTACCCCCATCTCTGCTTGTGAGCTTGTGTTTAATCTTTTATATCTCAAAAGAGATCAACTCAAGATACACCCTACACTAATTCTGCCTTATTAACATAACAAAGACAGCCCATTCCTAAGTGGAATTACACCACAGGCATAGAGGTTAGGATTTACAACACATGTTTTTGAGGGGCACAGTTCAATCTATGACATTCTACCCTTTGGCCCCCCAAAATTCATGTTCTTGCCACATGCAAAGTACATTCATTCCATCATATCATCCTAAAAGTCTTAACTCCAAATCCAAAAATCTCATCTAAATCAAATATGTTGTAGTTGTTGTTGTTAGGTGCCATCGAGTCAGTTCTGACTCATAGCAACTCTATGTACCACAGAGCGAAATACTGCCCAATCCTGTGCCGTGCTCACAATTGTTGTTATGCTTGAGCCCATTGTTGCAGCCACTGGGTCAATCCATCTTACTGAGGGTCTTCAAATATAGATGAGACCTGAGGCGTATTCCATCCTGGGACAAAATTACTCTTCATCTACGAACCTGTGAAGTCTAGACTACAAGGTATCTGTTTCCAAAGTACAATGGTAGAACAGGCACAAGGTAGACATTTCCATTAAAAATGGGAAAAATGGGAGGAAAAGAAGGGATAACAGGCATCAAGCAAGTCCCAAACCTAGCAGAATAATTTACATTGGCTCTCAAGGCTGACAAATAACCATCTCTTCTCTGAAACCATTTAGGCAATGGCCCTGCCCTCCAGACTCTGGGTGTTGGCTGTGCTCTCTGGATTCTGTGTAGAGGCCCCTCAGCCCTGGGCTTCAGCTCTGCCTTTCAGATCCGCTGGGATGGCAACTCTGTTCTCTTGGTTTTGGGTAACCCCACTTCCTAGTCCATCTGAGTGGCAACCCCATCCCCATTCTTCTGCCCCTTGGGCATGACAGCATCACCCACTCAGCTTTGGGTGGTGGCCCCATCCCCTGGCACACCTTAACGGCAGCCTCACACTCCGGAGCTGAGTTGGAGAAGATCCAACTCTTTAAAACCTAGGAGGCTGTGGCTCTACCCTTTGATTTCCAGGAGACTATGGCCCTACTCTTTGAAACTGAGAAGGCCCAGCTTCCCATGCATCTTCCAACAGTTCTGCTGATCTCTGAACTGCTCCAGGGACGGTCCTTTTCTTTTCTTAGAGGACAGCAGATGTGGCTCCTTTGGCCTGTTTCCTGCCTGTAGAATTCCAAGAGGCAGACAGTTGTCTTTCCTTTGCTTCTGTCTCTGACCCCTTGTCTAAGCTGATGGGGTTTCTGCTGTGGTAGTTGGTTAGATTCATCAGTCACAGGCTTAATTTCTTTAACAAAAGATTGTGTAGCCACGTCCTTGGTGAACATTCTAGGACACGTGTCCTTAGCTTGTACAACAGAATTTTCCAAATCTTTAAGTCCTGTTTTCATTTTACACAGTTCATTTTTAAGTCCATCTCTTTCCTCTTGCGTTTTACTGTAAGTGGCAAGGAGAAACCACGCAGCCCCTTTAAGATTTTGCTTAGAAATCTCATCAGCCAGATATCCAAGTTCATCACTTACAAGTTTTACCTTCCACCAAACATTCGAACATAATTCAGACAAGTTTTTTGGCACTGTATAAAAAGCATCACCCTTCTTCCATTGCCCAATCACATGGTCATCATTTTCTTTGAAAGCCTGGCCATAAGCACATTTAACATCTACATTTCTAGCAACGTTCTGTTACTGTTGCTGTACGTGTTCTCTAAGGGGATAGAGACTTTCTCTATACCTCTCCTCACATCCTTCTGAGCCCTCACCAGAATTGCCTTTGACGCCCGTAATTCTACCAACAGTCTCTTCAAGGCAATCTAGGCTTTTACTATTAGGCACCTTAAAACTCCCCCAGCCTCCACCTGTTACCCAATTCCAAAGCCACTTCCACACTGTAGGTATTTGTTAGAGCAGCACCCCACTCTTCCTGTACCGATTTTGCCGTAGTTATCCAGTGCTGCGATAACCGAAATACTATAAGTGGATGGCTTTAACAGAAATTTATCTTCTCACTGATTAGGAGGCTAGATGCCCAAATTTAGGGTGCCGGCTCTAGGGGAAGGCTTTCTCTCTCTGTCGGCTCTGGAGGAAGGTTCTTGTCTCTTCTGAGCTTCTGCTTCTGGGTGACATCTCTCTTTCTCCATTTCTACATGCTAGCTTGTGTTAAACCTCTTTTATATCTCAAAAGAGACTGACTTAAGATACACTCTACAGGAATCCTATCTCATAACAAAGACAACCCATTCCCAAATGGAATTATAATCACAGGCATAGAGGTTAGGGTTTACAATACATATTCTTGCACTTCCCCGACAGTATTACTGCCTGTTTCCTTTCCCAGTCAGAATCAGTGCCAATTTATGCCACCCCCATGTCAGTTAATGACACCTACATTTTAGCAATCTCTCAGGCTTAGAGTTTGAATGATCTTGGCTTATTCTTACTTACCCTCCTCCGCATCTGATCCTTCACTGAGTCCTGCAGGGTGGCCACTCTCAAACCACCTCCCACCTTTCACCTCCTCTCTCTGCTCCCACTGTCAACTCCTTCCTCAGCTTGGGAGTCAAGACTCCTTTGTAGTTTGGATCTTGTCTTAGCTATCTGGTGCTGCTCTAGCAGAAATATGAAAAGTGGATGGCTTTAACAGGAATTTATTTTCTCATAGTTTACGAGGCAAGAAGTCCAAATTCAGGCCGCCGGCTCTAGGGGAAGACTTTCTTTTTCAGTAGGCTCTGGGGGAAGGTCATTGTCTCTTCAGCTTCATTTTCTCAACTCCTTGGTGACCTTTAAGTGGTATGGCATCAATCTTCCCACATCTCTGCTTGCTCACTTGGTTGCTTTTATATTTCGAAAGAGATTGAGTAATACTTTTCATTAACATAACAAAGAAAACCATTCATTCCCAAATGGGATTATAACCACTACAGGGGTTGGGATTTACGACACATATTTTTGGGGGACAAAGTCAATCCACAACAAGCCCAGACTACTCCCTTTAGGCCTTGACTTCTACTTGCATCTCCTCTTGCTCCCAACTCTAGCCAGGCAGTAGCACCTGCCATCTTCCTCAGATGCCTTCTGCTTGCTCTCCTTCAAGTCTTTGCTCCCGCCATTTCTCCTTCCCTCTATCTCCAACCCACCACTTCTTAAAGTCTAGAGGACGCTTACCTTCTCTGTGGTCTCTCTCTGCAGTCAGGTGCAAAGAAGTTGCATATTCCTCAATGACTGGAGTTTTCTTTCTAGCAAAGCTGCCTGCCACTCCTTGAACTCTTTTTAATTTTTAAGGGTCACAGTCCCATGTAATAGAAAAAAATCATGAGCTTGGTGTCATAAGATCTGGGTTCGAATTATGGCTCTGCCACTGTGTTCTTAGGCAATTCCCTGACTCATTTTCCTCAGTTTCCACATCTGTATTGTGGGAGTAATCGACCCACTTCCCTGGGTTGCTAGTTGCGATAATGAATGTTGCAAGCTTTTGGCAAATGTACAATCCTTACATAGTGCAGTGCAAGGCATGCACTTACTGAGGGCCATGCCTTCTTTTAAAAGAGGAGGAAGCTGGGCTTAGACCCTTTTTATATCCTTGGAATTTATATCAGCAAGTATCGATTGGGTACCTGCTGTATATCTAGTCCTGTGCAATGCACTTTGGGGGTTAAAAGTGAAGGCATGTTTTCCACCAGCCTGCTTATAGTCTGGGTAGATAATGAATACATGTGGAATAATGAGTTCATGGAGTTGGACAGCGTGCCATTAAACTCTACGGTGGGAGTCTGGCTAAAAGCAGGATAGGGATTATGAGAGGGGGCCAGGAAAGCTAGGGTGACTGAGGAAGGCTTCCTGGAAGAGGTAGCCTCCAGCAGGAGTTTGAAGGGTGGGTAACCCCTGGGAAGGTGGAGAGGAAGTGAGAGAGCAATCAAGGCAGGGAGGTTTCGTTTCAGAATGCTGACCACCCAGCTTGGGGTTCCATGTGCTGCGTTCTCGGTTACGTATCACCTGGGTCTGAAGCTGGCTGGCTGCTCGTACAGTATATTCCTCATATGCTGATGAGACAGCTGCGGCTCAGGGAGCTTTAGCAACTTATCCTGGGCCTCATAGTGTAGGAGGGCCAGAGCTGGGGCTTTCCATCAGGCAAACCAAGCCTTGGAAAGTCTGTTGGGCACTTCCAAGGGAAAATGCCTGTTATCAGGACCTGCCCCTGGTATCCTTGTGGCTTATCCACCCCTGAGCCCCAGAGGATGGGAGCAGAGCAGGGCACCTGACCCATGGCTGGCAGTCCACAGGCCAACCAGGGACCTAGGATGTGGCTTAGCATGAAAACATGAGCTGGGCCAAGCAGACACAATCTCTTGGGAGCTGGAATTAAGACATCAGAGAGAATGAGGCAGGTGTAATCAGAGGCAGAATATGAGATGATACCTTGGGGGAGAGGTAAGGCTGGGTGTCATGGAATGAATTGTGCCCTCCCAAAAGACGTGTTGACGGCTAACCCCCTGTACCAGTGAATATGACCGTGGAAATAGGGTCTTTGAAGATGTTACAATTAAGTTAACACGAGGTTATACTGAGTAGGTGGGCCTAATCCAATATGAGTGGTGCCCTTATAAAAGAGAAGAGGCACAGACAGAGAGACAGAGGTGGAGATTGGCCTGATGTGACTGGGAACCCAAGGGTTGTCAGAGACTAGGAAGAGGCAAGGAATGATCCTCCCCTAGAGCCTTCAGCGAGAACATGGCCCTGCTGACATCTTGAGTCTGGACTTCTGGCCTTCAGAACTGTGAGATGACAAATTTCTGTTGTTTTGAGGCCCCCAGCTGTGGAAGCCCTAGGAAACCAAGATACTGGGGTTGGCCATTTGCAGGCTGGAGGTGGAGACCGCAGAAACTACAAAGACACAGAAGGTGTTGCTCAGGCCTTGAGAAGGTGAGTGGGTGGTGGGTGATAGCTGATAAAGAGGCCAGAGACAAGGCACAGAGAGGCCACGAAGGAAAACGGCTATGGGTGATTGGGGTCCCGCTGACCAAGTCCAGTTACAATCCCAATCTACAAATAAATGCTAAAGACCCCCTCCCTGAGTATGTTCCTCAGATCCCTGAGTGCCTGATCATGATAACCCCCGACCCCTCTGCAGCCTGTGGCAGGGAGACAGTTGGAGGCTCTCGCTAGGCGTTCTTCTGGGAGGAGAGGTTTGTGGACCCACAGTAGCATCAAGAAGCATTTGGAGATGTAGATGTCTTCTCTGGCCTCCATGGGACATGCAGCCTGGCCCAGCCCAGGCACAGATTCGGCCTACCCTGGCTCTGAGCCTGGAACTGTGAGTAGCCCTCCAGCTCAGAACCCCAAGTCTCAGAGGCCGCAGGAGAGAGGAGGAGACTGGCGAGGCCACCAGTTATGTGGGCAGGGGTTGGTCAGAGATGGGGCTGGCTTAATCCAAGAAGGTGTCTTCAAAGAATAGGGACATGGACATAAGTCCAAGAGCCCAGGTCGTGGAAAGGAGATGCAGGGAATGGAGGGGCCCCTGGACAACAGTGTCTGAACTCTGCTTTGTCACCTGGTCTTTGCCAAGGTGGAGCCCCATGTTCAGGAGGTTTCTCAAGAAGTGGAAAGGGTCCCAAGAGCCTCAGGCTAGTATCCTCTGGCCTGCTCAAGGATGTGTGTGCAGAAGTGGGGACTAGAAAGGAGTCCCTCCCTGGAATGGGTCTGGATGTCATTCCACTCATTCTGAGCAAGCCATTTATCCCCTCGTGCTCTCCTACTTCCTAAGTTCTCTCATTCAAAACACGTGTTAAACATACCTTCTTGTGCACCCATGTGCATTGCAGCATGACTCACAATGACAAAAGGCAGAAACAACCCAAGTATCCATCAGTAGATGAATGGATAAACAAAATGTGCTAGAGCCATACAATGGAATATTATTCAGTCATAAAGGGAAGTCAGATTCTGAAACATGCTACAATATGGATGAACCTCGAAAACATTGCTGAGTGAAAGAAGCCAGGCACAAAAAGACAAATATTGTGTGATCCTACTTCTATGAAATATCTAGACTAGGCAAATACATAGAGA
Organism: Loxodonta africana; assembly: GCF_030014295.1. NCBI lineage: Eukaryota > Metazoa > Chordata > Mammalia > Proboscidea > Elephantidae > Loxodonta > Loxodonta africana. The sequence goes on along the minus strand of NC_087354.1, from coordinate 46,314,966 downwards.
TAAAAAGTAGATTAGTGGTTACCAGATGCGAGTTGCTTCTCTCTCTCAGGCACACCCACACACACCTTCTGTAGCTTTCCAATGGGGTAGTGGTAAGAGCATGGCTTTCAGACCAGGCCCGTGCTGAGTTCCAGTTTGCCACATTTTTGTAGGATGGCCTAGGGAATGTCATGGAACTCCCCATCCTCAGAGGCCTTATCTGTAGAATGGGATCATCACACATAATTTAGGGGTGTATGAGAATTAAAGGAGGTAACATAAGCCAGCCAACAGTCAACCAACAGAAGCTATTCCCACCACCAGCTCTGTCAGACCAATCACTCTGCCTCCAGCACTGGAGCTGAGAACTTAAACACCAGAAGCAGGGGCTGGGAGGTCAGCTGGGAGGTCAGCTGGGAGCAAGGAATTGAGGTAGGCAGGTGCTGGTACCCATTCCTAGAAGTCAAGAAGAGCTTGAAAAGCTTAGAAGGGGAGGAACAGGGCACTGGCTGGTGCTAACTGTATTTATATACCAAGAAAAAGTGTGTTTTGGGTCCAGCCACTCTCTGATTTGTCCTCCTCTATCTTCCTGCTGTCACTATGCATCAGAATTGACTCAACGGCAATGGATTTGGTTTTTTTTTTTTTTTTTGGTATCTTCCTGGGTGAGGGAGACATTGGTGGTTCTGTGGTAGAATTCTCACCTTCCATGCGGGAGACCCAGGTTTAACTCCCAACCAAAACACCTCATGTGCAGCCACCACTTGTCTGTCAGGTGGAGGCTTGTGCATGGCTATGATGCTGAACAGGTTTCAGCGGAAATTCCTGACTATGGCAGACTAGGAAGAAAGGCCTGCAGTCTACTTCTGGAAAATTAGCCAGTGAAAACCCTATGAATCACAGCAGTTCAATCCTATTTGTGAATGGCACCACCATGAGTTAGAGGCCGACTCAATGGCTGCTAACAACAGCAGCATCTTCCTGGGGGTCATACAAATGTTGCGAGGGGGTTCATGAGCAATGTCCCCCATCGGGTGTACCCCAGGGCAATGGGAGCTCCAGAGTGCTTCTAGGGAAGGGACTTTGGGATGCTGCTTGTCTGGGTACACAGCCAGCACACCTTGCTCACGTGTAGTTGGGATATTAATTTGGGGAGGCTTTGAAGAAGAGCTGGTGGAGATGACTGGGGAGCTCAACCCCCTAAGCCATCCCTTGGTTTGACCTCTGCCCCAACAATCTATGGGCATTGCAGTTATCAGCTCCATCCACAGACTGGGTGAGTTATTCATTTACCTGGGGCTATTGCCAGGGTGTCATCATTTTCCATGTTCCTGGTGGAGCTGGAGATACATTATCAGGAGCCTTTCAGAAAGAACCTTGTCTTCTGCCCCATCTTTATAGCTGGCACCTCAAGCAACCTTGGCCCATGCTAAGGGGATGGGTTGCAGAAGGCTGCACGCTCACTGTGAGCGTGGGTGATGCTCGCAACCTCCTTTGTTCTTTTATTTGCCCAGCCCTGAGCAAACAGCCCACAATAAGGTAAATGGCACTTGGATATTAAGAATGCTAAGAGAAAGTGTCTGGAAGAACAATAAAGGAGTTAGAGCGGAGGTTGCGTGCTAGAGGAGATTACATTGTCTAATCCCCTCAAAGGCACGGTGATTTCCCAAAGAAGAAATGGTTATCTGAAGCCCCAGTGAGTGCCTGTGTCAGAGTTTTGCTCTTACAGTATTAGCATTATTTGACTAGATGCTGACTCAGAGTTTGGGATTTTGCAGGCAGAATGTACACAACCATTTGAGCTTGTTGGTAAAAGTTGCTGACTCTGTGTGTGCAGAGTAGAACTGCTCCATAGGGTTTTCAGGGCTGTGATCTTTCACAAGCAGATTGCCAGGCCTGTCTTCTGAGATGCCTCTGGGTGGATTTGAACCTCTAACCTCCCAGCTAGTAGTAGAGGCTTAACTATTTGTGCCACCCAGGGACTTTTCCCACTTTAGCTAAGCCCCATCAATGATACAAGAAGATGCTGGGTCTCAGAAGTCCCCAGCACTGCTGGGAAGGAACCACAGAGAAGAACAAAGCAACTGGGGAACCATGAAGGCCTGAACCAGGAGGCAATAACTCCATCCACTCAGACGTCTTTTCTAGGAAGCTTCTATTCTCCCTAAAAAAAAAAAACAAAAACTGGGGATCAATTGCTTCTTCCCTCACCTCTGCAATCCATAGCCCTTGGCTAGCACGTTTGCTATTGCACAGAATTATGTTTATCCTTTAGTACGCTAAATTCCTTACACATCTGTCTCTCTAATTAGACACCCCCCCCCCGCCAAAAAAAAAAGAAAAGAAAAATTAACCTAAACCAGTTGCTGTCCAGTTGATTCTGACTCAGGGCAACCCCATGTGTTACAGAGTAGAACTGCTCCGTTGGGTTTTCTTGGCTGTAATCTTGACTGAAGCAGGTCGTCAGGCCTTTCTCTGCGGTGCCACTGGGTGGGTTCGAACCTCCACACTTCGGGCTAGTAAAACAAAACCTCTTGCCGTCAAGTTGATTCTGACTCATAGCGACCCTGTAGGACAGAGTGTAACTGCCCCATAGGGTTTCCAAAGAGTACCTGGTGGATTCGAACTGCCAGCCTTTTGGTTAGCAGCCGAACTCTTAACCACTGTGTCACCAGGGTTTCCTTTAGGCCAGTAGTTGAGTGTAAACCATTTGTGCCACTCAGGGAGCTCTCATTAAATCAGAGGTTTGCAAGCTATGGTCCACGTAATCTTGTAAATAAAGTTTTATCGGAACACACAACACTCATTCCCTTATGCTTTGTCTCTGGCGGCTTTCATACTACAAGGGCAGAGTTGGGTTGTTGCAACAGAGATTGTCTTCAAAGCTGAAAATATTTAAAAGCTGACCCTTTAGGGAAGAAATTGCTGGCCTCTGCCTTAGACAATAGGCTGATGGAGGGCAGGGGCGGGGCCTTATGACATGTCAATCCTTAGGCATAGTGCTTTGTAGGAGGTGGACTTCCATAAATAGATAAGCAAAGAAGGAAAAAGGAAAGAAACCTTTAAGTGAGAGAGAATGAAGAGCATCAGGGGACATGGTTAAATTACTTCAGAGCAAGAGCAATTTTCAAGGACTTTAAAAGCCTTCATTTACATATATAGAGTTGATAAGGTAATTACACAACAATCTTGTCCAAACACTTAAAGCAGACCCCCCAAGGTCTTGTTAGATAACACCTTGTTAACCTAGTTCAAGAAAGCCTGCTCTTTTTTAAAAACTTTAGAAATTCAATTTTCATAATTCAGAGAGGTCTCTCCTCGCTACTCCAATCTCTCTTTAGTCTGAATTAGACATTGAATTGATTTTTCCTATGAATGAGAAATGACTATGAAAATAATCTAGGACAGCATTTCTCAAGCCGTAGACACTGGTAAGTGAAGCACCGTTTTGTCCACCATACTGTTGACTCATGGCCCACACGCTTTCCCAGGGCCTACAAACATGACGGTAACTTGGCAATTTCAAAAATGGTGCCACCAAACTGAACATGTCCTGCCACAGAGCCAAACCAACGTGAAAGGATATTTCCTTAAAAGTCTATTAAGCAAATGATGCAATGCCAAGGTCAACACAGCTCTTGAAGTTGAGGCCTCAGCCACTTTTAAATTCTATTAAATGGGGATGGGGTGCATTTTAAGATGCTTGGGATGATGGGAGGGTGGGGCCTTTAGATGTGGGAAAGAGTGCTGAGGAGGATCCAGGTTTTGTGGGGTTCACCATCCATATAATTTTAGGGGCTCTCCTTTAAAATTATGGATGCAACAATATCTTACTTTTGCAAATTTTACACATACGACCATGTGAACACTTTGCTAGGACCCCTCGGGCCTCGGATGGCCTGTGCAACTGTGCGGCCCTGGGGTTCCAGCACCATCGGCCTAAGGGGAAATACTCCCTGAGTGGGTAGGTCCTTAGAATCTAGAATCTTTCATAGTCAGTTAAGCTTGGGAAGTCCTACACCCTGTCTTGGAGATTCATAATTCCCATCAACCCTCTCAAGGTTCGGAGAAGTCCTGCAGTTTAGAAAATTAACTTTATTTGATACAGTGTTTCCAAAACTTGTTTTTGCCACAGAGACCTTTTTTTGTGGGCAAACATTTTTGAGCAACTGAGAGCCAGGCTGGGAAAGGCTGGTCTAGACTCTCCCACGCCTACCCCGCATCCCCTTTCTTTTTATGGAGGAGGAAACTGTGGAGGGGACCTTGACTTCTCTACTAGCTCAAGGCAGAGCTGGGGCCCTCCCTGACCGTGGATTGCCACACAGCAGATCATAAAGGTGTTTTCTGGCAACAGCTGGGCAGGAGGAGAGCAGTTAGCTTAGAGAACAGTGGATCAGACCTACTCACAGAGATGACTAATGCAATAAAACTCATTCCTCAAACAAAAAGCAGAAACACCGTTCTGCAGCTCAGATTTTCCCTTGCTCAGAATTTTAGACAAGTGGGGTGTTTTAACTCAAATGAGAGCAAAGGGGCTTAATGTATGGATCCCTGTGTCTTATTTTTTCTCATTGTCTTCTTTTCTTTTTCTTTCTTTTAGCGTTCTGTGTAGGACTGGCTACATAATTGGCAGATCCCTGTGCAAAATGAGGAATCCCTGAGTGGTGCAAATGTTAATGCACTCAGCTGCCAGCCAAGACGTTGGAGGTTCTAATCCACCCAGAGATGCCTCGGAGGAAAGCCCGGGTGATCTGCTTCTGAAAACCAGCCTGTTAAAACCCTATGGAGCACAGTTCTACCCCGACACACACAGGGTGGCCACGAGTCAAAACCGCCTTAATGGCAAATGGTTTACTGTGGCAAAATGAAAACTTTTAGCTGAAGCCCCCTGCTCAAAAAATTATTAAGAATTTCGAGAGAGTTACAGCAGAGCACCAAACCATCAAAGGATCTTCTGAGTGTGGGCCCTGAGCAACGGCACAGTTCGCCCACCCGTGGAGCCTGTCCTATGTTTGGTGCATATTTGCATTTACTCATTTCAAAGTACAAAGTTCTGAAGATATTTTGAAATCTACCTGGAAGGTCTAGTGGTTTAAGAGAGCACTGTGATTTTAGCAGAACGGGCCAGAGCTGGACACTGGGCACGGAGAGGCATCTTTCCGGGCTGAATCCCTCATTGAGCATCCCCAGGATCACTTGCCCTTTTCAACAGTTCATCAGTGGTGCAGCTGTGTGGCTCCCATCATCGCTGGAATTAGCTGGTGCTTCTCAGCTGAAAACCCTGGCCCTAACCTGGGTGTTTTCAGAAGCAGCTCTAGTTACTCTGCATCCAGGTAGTTGGGGCCAGCCTTACAGTAACTCCTGGTTTTCCTGGCTTGTAATAATTAACCTCTGTTAGCAGGGGACTCAGGCTAATTATCTTTCCTGTAAACGGTTGGTAATTATGAGTGTAGTGATGGGTGAGAAGTGTGAATGTGAGAGGGCTGCTTTTCCGGTGTAACAAGCCTGCGTTTTCAGAAGCAGGACTGTGGCATGGCTTGGAGACCCAATGGTAGCAGCATCAGGGCCCAATGCTTTCATTGACTCATGACTTAAGGTTTCAAAAGGTGGTAGTCTCTGCAGATGAGGCAAAATGGGCACTAGGTAAGGAGTTCTGGGATCCTCAGCCCACTCTGGCTGAGTTGTCTCCAAACCAAAACCAAACCCGTTGCCATCAAGTTGACTCTGACTCATGGCGACCCCACGTGTGCATGGTAGAACTTGCGCTTCATAGGGTTTTCATGGCTGTGATCACCCGGATGTAGATCGCCAGGCTTTTCTTCAGAGGGACCTCTGGGTGGCTGCTAACCAAAAGGTTGGAGGTTTGAATCCACCCAGGAGTGCCTTGGAAGAAAGACCTGGTGATCTGCTTCTAAAAGATCAACCATTGCAAACCCTATGGAAGGCAGTTCTACTCTGACACGCATGGGGTCAGCAACTGATGGTGGCGGGACTGTCTCCATCCTCTCTTTAATCCACTCTGGGCAAAACTCCCAGAAACTCCTTTTCCAGTCCCTGGGTGGTGGGTTTCTAGCTTCCAGCCTTTCCACTAGAAGGTTGCTTGGTCCAATGACTGAGGCACCCACTTCTGCCCCAACTAGAAACTCTACCAGGTCTGCAGAGCTGCCCAGCATCTTCTCTTCTTCTTTTTTTTTTTTTAATTTTTAAATTTTTATTGTGTTTTAATTAAAAGTTTACAAATCAAGTCAGTGTCTCAAACAAAAATTTATATACACCTTGCTATGTACTCCTTGTTGCTCTCCCCCTAATGAGACAGCACACTCCTTCTCTCTACCCTGTATTCCCTGTGTCCATTCAGCCAGTTTCTGTCCCCCTCTGCCTTCTCATCTCTCCTCCAGACCAGAGCTGCCTGTGTAAGTCTCATGTGTCTACTTGAGCCAAGAAGCTCACTCCTCCCCAGTATCATTTTCTATCTTATAGTCCAGTCCAGTCCCTGTCTGAAGAGTTGGTTTTGGGAATGGTTCTAGTCTTGGGCTAACAGAAGGTCTGGGGACCATGACCTCTGGGGCCCTTCTAGTCTCAGTCAGACCATTAAGTCTGGTCTTTTTACGAGAATCAGAGGTCTGCATCCCGCTGCACTCCCACTCCATCAGGGATTCTCTGTTGTATCCCCTGTCAGGGCAGCCATCAGTTGTAGCTGGGCACCATCTAGTTCTTCTGGTCTCAGGCGATGTAGTCTCTGATTTATGCTGCTCTTTCTGTCTCTTGGGCTCATAATTACCTTGTGTCTTTGGTATTCTTCATTCTTCTTTGCTCCAGGTGGGTCAAGACCAAATGAGTATCTTCTCTTCTGAGAAAGAAGAGCTTTGCCCAACAGAAGTGAGAATAAAGTCCATAGTTCTAGAATGATCAGGGAAGAGTGGGAGGGGTGGAGTAAGCAGGGGGTTTTATTTTCTTACCTCCACGGGAGTGGGATCACTCCTCCTTGACTTTTGAAGACAGCAGTGGTTTGTTTAACAAGTTTCTCCCTTTTTACTTGATGCTTTTTTGCTCATGGCAATGCAGCTATGTGCTACTGTCCCCCGGAGCCGAGAAGTGAGCTGGAAGGGAAGGAAAGCTAGCCTAGAACCTCAGGGCCTTTGCCTGTGCTCTGTGGGGCAACACAGGGCAGTGGGAGGGGCCGACTCTCATCAAATGCAGGACCTTGGCTAAGAGACTTCTCCTTATGGAGGATCATCAATACTGGAACTTCCGGGCCCATTTTCTTTCTTTCTTTTAATTGTGCTTTAGATGATGCTTTATAGAGCAAATTAGTTTCTCATTAAACAATTAATACACGTATTATTTTGTGACATTGGTTGCCAACCCCATGATGTGTCAACACTCTGCCCTTTTTGACCTTGGGCTCCCCATTTCCGTTAGTCCAGCTTTTCTGTCCCCTCCTGACTTCTTGTCCTTGCCCCTGGGCTCCGGTGCCCCTTTAGTCTCTTGTACACGGCTGAGCTATGTGTACTCTTGTTTGTTTTACGTGCCTGTCTAATCTTTGGCTGAAGGGCAAACCTCAGGAGTGACTTCAGTACTGAGTTAGAAAGCTGTCCGGAAGCCATACTCTTGGGGTTTCTTCAGTTTCTCTCGGACCAGTAAGTCTGGTCTTTTTTTGCGTGTGTGACTTTGAATTTTGCTCTTCATTTTTCTCCAGCTCTGTCCAGAACCCTCTATTGTGACCCTTGTTGGAGCAGTTGGTGGTGGTAGCTGGGCACCATCTAATTGTACTGGACTCAGCCTGGTGGAGGCTATGGTAATTGTGGTCCATTAGTCCTTTGGACTAATCTTTCCCTTGTGTCTTTGGTTTTCTTCATTCTCCCTTGCTCCAGAAAGGGTGGGACCAGTAGAATATCTTAGATGGCCACTCACAGGGTTTTAAGACCGCAGACGCTACTTACCAAAGTAGGATGTAGAATATTGTTTTTTTTTTATAAACTACATTATGCCAATTGAGCTAGATGGCCCCTGAGACCATGGTCCCCAGCCCTCAGCTCAGTAATTCAGTCCCTTAGGGCTTTTGGATGTGTCTGTGAAGCTTCTGGAAACCCTGATGGAGTAGTGGTTAAGTGCCACGGCTGCTAACCAAAGGGTCGGCAGTTTGAATCCGCCAGGCACTCCTTGGAAACTCTATGGGGCAGTTCTACTCTGTCCTATAGGGTCACTATGAGTCGGAATCGACTCGATGGCACTGGGTTCTGGGTTTTTTATGAAGCTTCCATGACCTTGCCTTGGTCAAGTTGTGCTGGCTTCCCCAGTATTGGGTACTGTCATACCCTTCACCAAAGTTACTGCTTATCTATTGTTTATTTAGTGCTTTTCCCTCCCCAGTCCTCTCCTCTTTCATAACCATCAAAGATTGTTTCTTTCTGTGTGTAAACCTTTTCATGAGTTTTTGTAATAGTGGTCTCATACGGTATTTGTTCCTTTGTGATTGACTTATTTCACTCAGCATAATGATCTCCAGATTCATCCATGTTATGAGATGTCTCCCAGATTTATCATTGTTCTTTATTGTTGCGTAATATTCCATAGTGTGTATGTACCAAGGTTTATCCATTCTTCTGTTGATGGGCATTTAGGTTGTTTCCGTCTTTTTGCTATTGTGAATAATGCTGCAATGAACATGGGTGTGCATATGTCTATTTATGTGACAGATTTTATTTCTCTAGGATATATTCTTAGGAGTGGGATTGCTGGATCATATGGTATTTCTATTTCTGGCTTTTTAAAGAAGCATTATATCATTTTCCGAAATGGTTGCACCATTTTGCATTCCCACCAGCAGTACCTAAGAGTACCAGTCTCCCCTCAGCCTCTCCAACATTTGTTATTTTCTGTTTTTTTGATTCATGCCAGCAATGTTGGGGTGAGATGGTATCTCATTGCAGTTTTGATTTGCATTTCTCTAATGACAAGCGGTCCCTAGCCTTTCCTCATGTGCCTGTTAGCTGTCTGAATGCCTTCTTTGAGGAAACATCTTTTCATATCCTTTGCCAATTTATTAATTGGATTATTTGTCTTTTTGTTGTAGAGGTATTGGATCTTCCTATAGATTTGAGAGATTAAATGTTTGTCAGATATGTCATAGCCAGAAATTTTCTCCCAGCCTGTAGGTTCTCTTTTTACTCTTTTGGTGAAGTCTTTTGATGAGCTTATTTGTTTAACTTTTAGAAGATCCCAGTTATCTAGCTTATCTTCTGGTGTGCGTGTTAGTTACAGTTTACATCCTATTTATGCTGTGTCTTCACATACTCATCTTCCCTGTGTGCCTCTTCTCGTTTATAAGGACACGATTCGTATGGGATTTAGGGGACAGCGATGGTTTAGTGGTAGAATTCTTGCCTTCCGTGTGGGAGATGTGGGTTCGATTCCTGGTCAATGCACCTCCAGTGCAGCTACTACCTGTCGGTCAGTGGAGGCTTCTGTGTTGCTACGACGCTGAACTGGTTTCAGTGGAACTTCTGGGCTAAGACAGACTAAGAAGAAAGGTGTGGTGATCTACTTTCAAAAAATCTGCCCATGAAAAAAATGCTATGGAGCACAATGGTCTGATCTAGCTGTACATGGGGCTGCCATGAGCTGGGTGCCAAATGGACAGCAACTAACAACAACATTGGATCAGAACCCATCCTACCCTAGTAGAACCTCATGGTAACTGACGACATCTTAAGAAACCCTATTTCCAAACAAGGTAACGTGCACAGGTTCCGGGGGTTAGCACTTCAATGTATATTTTTGCGGGACCCAATTCAAGCAACAACAGGGGCCTAGCAAACTTCCCAAACTTGCGGATAAAATCCCAGTGCTCACCTAATTTCTAATGGAAGGTTTTCTAGGGAAGGCTGGTGGGCCTCATCGTTGGGAACGAGGGCATCCTCCTTAGTCACAGCCACATTATGGCAGTGACAGCTGTTCTCACTAGGGTCCAGTCCCCCCCAGCCCCCCCCCCATCACAGAAATAAGAATGAGTCCCTACCACTTACAGAGGGCATACCATGGATGAGGCATTCCACTGAGGGGTCAACATGTCGTAGTAGCTTGTTTAATCCTTACAACAGTCCCTTCAGGAATGTGCTATTACTTCCATTCTACAGAGAGGAATGTTGAAATTCAGAGAAGTTAGGTAGCTTTCCCAAAGCTACACAGCTAGCAAGTGGTAGAGCTGGGATTTTTACCCCAGGCAGCTCCACTCTGAAGCCCAAGCTCTTAACCACTTTGCCTACATCCTTCATTAAGTGCCTGTTTTAAGACACATCAAAACTAGGAATGTCCCCTTCTCTGAGCCACAAGCTTCATTGATTCTTCTTACCACTGTGAGACCAAATGCCAGAGGGCAGAGATGCCCCAAAGCTTCCTTTAGTCTCTTATAAAACGCAGTGCCATGTAATGCCTTGGGGTTATCCACTCTGCTCACAGCCTCTAATGAAGCTAGGAATCAGTCTTCCAAATGTGCCAGGACCCAGAATGTTCTCAGCCGCCTCATGTTTGGGGCTGGGTGGCTGAGGTGCCTGCTTCCTACCACCCAGCCTCTACTAGTACAACAGGGCATCTGTCCCAGCTAGGGAAGGCATGAAAAGGTGAGGGAGGGGATCTGTTCCTTTCTGTGACTTTTCTGGGGGAGAAGCTGTAGACCTTACTTATTTGCAACACTAGGGACAAGTATTTTTTCAACTCTTTTTTTTTTTACAGAAATATTAAAAGGCAAGCAAACATGGTTTTTAGACAAACAACAACTTTTCAAGGAGTCTGCAAACATTACGTATACCCTTCCCCCTTTTGATCATCTAGGTCCCTGGGTAATCCAAAGAGTTGGCACTCGACAACTAACCTAAAAGTTGGCAGTTTCAACCCACCCAGTGGCAACTGTGGAAGGCAGGCCTGGCGACCTGCTTCTGTAAAGATTACAGCCAAGAAAACCAAGAGCGCATGGGGTCACCAGGAGTCAGAATCAACTTGATGGCAAAGGGTTTGGCTTCTTTTGGTCAATCATCTGGGAAAGAGCAACCAGACCCAAGGAGTCACCTGCCTAGATGGCATGTAATAGCCACGGCTGGTCCTTTCCACTGTAATGTGATGGTGTTGGAGGGTGTCAGGCCCAGGAGGGGCATTCTTCAAGGGTCTTCCAGCAAGCATCCACCTCCTTCCACAGGGATGATATATTCCAGGTATACTGCCTGCAGTCCCACCCTTAGTGGGCTTGTCTGGCCTCGAGCCTTTGACAGGGCTAAGGCAGGGACTGCTTTCTCTCCACTTCACAGATGAGCAGCCTGAGGCTCAGAGAGGTGAAGACGGGAGGCCCAGCCACTTGGAGCTGACAGCTGCAGCAAGACTCAGGTTTCTTGGCTCTAATTCCAGAATTCTTTCCACTTGACCAGCTCTCCTGCGCGCACAGCTCAGAGGTCAGAGAAAGCACCTTTATTTCTGGATTTTCTTCTTCCTCCCTGTAGCCTTCTACCAATATCAGAAGATTCGCCGTTTCCTAGCCTGGGACTTGTACCCAGAAAGTTTCCCTGCGAGGCAGCTGCCTCCAAAAAGAACGGAAAGTCCCAGTTGGGCTTATGAGGAATGAAATCAGTCTCAAGCCTCGATCCCTCTGAAAAGCTGTTATTAAATTCTGTGCGTGGTACTGACCTGGATTTAAAGATTTGCAAGAAGACAAATTCCAAACAGATGCCCATTAGGGCCCTGACAGCCGCAGCTTAAAGATAACATTTACATTCTGCCGGGGTTTGTATCTCTCTGTTCCCCGCTCGGCCCTCTCCTGCCTCCAGCGGGATCAATACCTCGGTTGAGGTTACGTGGAGGTGGCCACATTCTTTTAAGCTGTTTGCTCAGTGCTTGGTTTGCTCTGCTAACATGCTGGGCACTTCTTCCAACGGGCCTGTTTGCCCAGTATTAAGGCTGTTTGCCGAAACACCTAGCCCAATCCAAGGGGGCTCAGCTTTCTAAACAGTTGGTACCCGCATCTGTCAATCAATAATACCAATCGGGTTCCTGATACGAACAGCAAACGTGGCCAAGTCCAATGTTTGCCTGAACACCATCCCCTCCCCTTGCACCTGAGCGGAGGAGGTGGCAATGAGGACGCTGGCCAGGCGCACAGGCTGCTGGGAAGATGAGATGCTGGCAAACAGAGCTGATTCCAGGAAAGAAGGGCACGTGAGCAAACACGATGCCCTCTTTATGAGAGGTAATTTACTGAGCTACACAGCCATTACCTGCTCATCCAGCCCTGATGTAATTAAAAATGGCAGGCTTGGGGCTTAGGTTTCCCTAGGGCTGGCAGAGAAGTCTGGGTTTCAGCTTGTGAAGCTTGAGTTTGGATCCAGGGGTTGGCTTGGAGTCATAGGTGACCAGTGGGACACTGGAATATTATCAAGTCCAGGAAATCCCCTAGATGGACAGAACAAGAGCTAAAGAGTAACACCTTAAAAACACAAAAGAGGGATGCTTAATGGCTAGGGGGTTTCCTTTCCGGGTGATGGGAATGTTTGGAGCTGGATCGCGGTGACAGTTGTACAACACGGTGAATGTGCTAAATGTCACTCAACTGTTCACTTTAAAATGGTTAATTTTACGTTATGTGAATTTTAGAATTTTAACTTAATTAAAAAGAGAAAAAGGGGCGAATCCCAATGAATCCAGGACGTTTACATTTGAGAGGCTCTATTTTTTTAATGCCTAACTCAGGGTTTGGCTCACAGTAAATGCTTAATAAATGTTTATTGAAAGAACAACCTAACATTTGCACAGTCAACAAAGCTCTTTGTTATACATTAGCTCATTTCATCCTTAAAGAGCCCTAGGAGGTGGGCAGGGATAAGTGTTCTAGTATTGTAAAGGGGGAAACTGAGGCCTAGAGAGGAGCGTGGCTTGCCTAATGCCACATGGCTAGTAGTGGTGGTGCTGGGATTTGACCCCAAAAGTCTCTGGGGTACCAAAGTCTGTGCACGTCAATCTACACGGTTTGGTTTTCTTCATGGCTTTTCAGGACTGGAAAGAAATAGGGTCTTGTGTACACTCACACACACACTTTTTCCTTTGTGATTAGGGTATTCATTACTAAAAAAGTTTCAAAATTGGACTGTCCAGCAAAGTCACTCAATCTCCCCCACAGTTGCTAGCACAGTGCTGGATAAATATTTGCTGACTCACTCAGCTGCAGAGACCAACCTCTCGTTGCCGTGGCGACTCTCCAGAGCAAAGCTCCAGCAGGTTAGAGTCTCACTGAAGCCAGACTCTAGCTGCATGGTGTCTGAGAGGAGGAGCCTGGAACCTGTGGGTGGTGGCTCCCAGAAGCCTTTGCTGGGTGCCATCTTTTACATAGTAATGGCCCCCTGGGGGAATAGCCTGGTGGCGGGCTGGGCCAGTACCCAGAGTTTAGGGCAGGGAAGCATGGTGCCCTTCTAGTGTTGTGTGGCCTCCATGCGGTGATGTCTGTCAGCCTAGGTGGGAGGTGGGGGGGTGGCGGTTACTGAGAGGTGGATGGGGCAAGGGGCACCAGAAGTGGTGTGGACATGATGTGGAAGTTGGAATCACACAGCCTTGCATTTTAATTCCATCTTTCCTCCTTGCGCTGGGAGATCTTGGGGGTAGTGCTTTACTGTCCCTGAGCAATTGTTTCTCCATCTGTGAAATGGGATACTGATGCTGTGTCATTGGGCTTTTGTGGGTGTGAGGAGAACTGAAGAGTTGCAGAGCAACGAGCAGAGTGCTTGGCACAAGGCAGAGGCTACTGAAGGTACGCTCCCCATTCCCCACCTCTGAGAGGCCTATGGTGACAAACTTCTTTTTTAAAAAGCAAACAGCTCTGGGGGCGGGGGGAGGGGGAGCGTGGTAGCAAATCCTTTTCCTGACTTCGCATGAATCTCTTCAACGTGCTAGTCAGATCTTTGGCCAAGGACCCTCTCAGGGGCTGGGAGCTGGGGTAAGGGGTGGCAGTTGGGGGACTTGAAAAGTAAGGTGGTGTCTTTTTGAGGGACATGTGTGTGTATGTGTGTGTGTAAAAACCTTTGGTTGTGCTTGGAGTGAAGGGAGGGAGCAGGGTTTAGAAAGAGAGCTGAGAGAACCCCAGAGGCTTTGCCATTTTGCCAGGGAGTGGCTGCTGGATACTAGAGTGGAGGGTGGGGACAGCCATCTTCCTGGACTGTAGAGCCCTCTCTGGTTTGCATACTCCTTTCACTTCCACAGTTTATCTTGTCTGCCCGAGAGCCCCCATGGTCATGAGTTCAGAGTAAAGCTGCATCATTTGGAGAGTCCTCTGTAATACGAAAATCTGTGGCTCCTGGTTCATCATTTATTAAGAATTTCAAGAAGGCAACAGCAGAGAGTTAAACTGAGCGCGAGCCCTTGTGTGCATCGGGCTTAAGAGGGACACGAGTCGTATGCCCTGACGCGGCCCTGGGGCAGGCATGGGCTGGGCCTCCCAGTGAGCTTTTTGTGGGGAGCTGGAAGCCGTGGGGACCAGGAGGAATAGAAGGCTGTTGCTCCCTCAGAGTCTTCCCCACTGCCCTGAGGAGAACTAGAGTCGACCACCTTCCTTATCCCACTGAGGTGGAAAGAGCTGGCTTTAGGCCCATCAGGGTTTCCATCCTGGTTTTGTCATCAAGAAACTGTGTGACTTGGGATGGAGCACCTAATTCCTGGAGCCACCGACTCCTCAGCTACAAAATGACATTGACACTTTCCTCATCAGGTTATTGAGGGGCTAAGTGAGAGGATACAAAAGAGCCTAGTACAGTGCAGGACACAATGTTGGCACCCAGTAAACGTGTACCCTTCCTCCCCATCATCACAACACTCATCACACTAGCCTAAGCAGGACTGAAGGCCCACTCCATTTCACTCGGTTTATTAGGATCTATTTACCCACCCCAGTGCCATCGAGTCGATTCCAACTCATAGCGACTCTCTCTATAAGACAGAGTAGAACTGCCCCATAGAGTTTTCAAGGAGCATCTGGTGGATTTGAACTGCCTACTCTTTGGTTAGCAACCGTATAAGAACCTATAGAGAAGAAAAACTGTGTACGAACTGGAAGCTCAACGGCCTTCAGAGGCTAAGCAGAGAATAGATACGAAAAAGCAAGCCCCAGGGTAGTGCTTTGGGAGCGGTGGAGACTGTGGTAAATAAGCTGGAGGATTGATTTGTGCCCTACTTAAAGCCACTGAAATTCAAAAGAAAAATTTTAACAGAAGGATTCTGCAGCTTAATTTGGCGTGGGCTGCCATTTTGCAACCTACTGGGATAGGGAAGGTATTCATTAGTTTAATACCAAGGGGGGAAATTAAAATGTCAAAAGATCCTACATGGTGGCCTATAAATTTAGTTTTAAGCTTCTTAGTGGCCAAAACAACAACCAGTCAAATGCTTCTAATGGTCTATGAAGGAAAAATACACAGGATTTCCTGTTAACTGGTTCTGGAAGACAGTTCTGGGGTTGTGTTTCGTGCATGTTGACCTGGGTACCAAGGGTAGGGTAATGGAAGTGGCCTTTCCTAAGTGCAGGCAATCCGTACGTGTAGAGGAGTTTAAAAAAAAACGATAAATCTGACTGAAATTTGGCCTGATTTTATTAACACTGTACACTGGCAGGGAAAAATACCCCTCCATGAAACGTCTTTTCTTGCCTAAGGTCAATTGCTATAAAAAAAAAAATAGTACTGTGGAATTTAATAATAATAATAACTCCTTGCTGTCGAGTTAGATTCTGACTCATAGAGACCCTTTGGGACGGAGTAGAACTGCCCTACAGGGGTTCCAAGGAGCGCCTGGCAGATTTGAACTGCCGACCCTTTAGTTAGCAGCTGTAGCACTTAACCACTACACCACCAGGGTTTCCGAAATGACATCAGCTCAGTGGAATTCAACAAAGAAAATCAAAAAGAGCAAAAGAGGAGGCAATTGAAGCAACGTCTGGTTATATTTTAAGATATGTGATACTTTCACTAACATTTGTGTATTGTTAGTGAAAATTCTGAAGAAGGGCCAATTGGCACATCCAATACAGAGTACTTTGCTATTCTTCGTTTCATTTCAGGATTTTTTTACAGAACATAATTTTGTTGTAGAGAGGAGGGGAGAGTTAAAAAATGGTCCTTCCCGGGTGTCAAATACTCTAGTTACACCACTGTGTCTGCCACTCTCTGGATGAGACACGTGAGCATGGCCCGGGGTGGGTCTCGGTCAGCAGCAAAGACAAGGCCAAGTCAGAGCCTGACAACAATTGGTCTTCTTTCTGAACTGGCTCCCACTCCCTTGAGAAGGGGCTTCTGTTCAGGCTCTTGTTTCGACAAGAATCAGCAACCCATCCAGCCTGGCTCAAGTCAAGTGTGTGTGGCTGCTCGGCCCTCCTGTCCCACAGTCATAGTCCATGCTTTCCTGAGGGATGACACTGAGGCTGACCCCGGAGTGTCACCAGTCCCTGGAATTGCCCAGCTCATAGCAGCCCCTCTGTCTGTTTTCAGGTAGCCATGTTTAAAATGGGATTATCTAGAAGACACAAATAGGTACAGAGTTTTTTCCAAGGCCCTCTGGGAAAATTTTATTAGTTTTAGTCAATAATATGTATGAAATGCCTTCTTTGGCACTTGTGCTTGGCAACATGGGGTACACAATGCAGAAAAGACCAGCATCTGTCCTCCTGGGGCAGTAATGACACACATGCACGTAACTGGAATTCAAGGAAGGGCGGAGGCCAGCTCCACGAAAGAGGTTCTGAGGGAGCTCAAAGAGGGGTGGGAGAACTGCCCTCCAGGGATCTCAGGGAGGTGCTGGGACCTTTGTAGGATCTGAGATACACTAGGAGGCTGACACGTGTGCTCATTTCTTGGAACCACCGTGACCAGCTCCACGGTTGTTGTGGATTGCATCGTGCCCCTCCAAAGTATTTGTTGTAAATTCTAACCGCTGTATCTGTGAATGTGGTCTCATTTGGAAATAGGGTTTTCTTTGTTATGTTAATGAGGACATTAGCAGTGTAGGGGTGTGTCTTAAGCCTATCATTTCTGAGATATAAAAGAGCAGATTTAGCACAGAAGCAAGCAGGCAGGAAGGGAGAAAGATGGATGCCACGTGGAGATCACCAAGGAACCTGGTCATATTGAGGTTACAGAAGTTGAGAAGTACCTTCCCCAGAGCCCACAGACAGAGAGCCTTTCCCTAGAGCTGGCACCCTGAATTCAGATTTCTAGCTTCCTAAACTGTGAGAAGATACATTTCTGTTTGTCAAATGTAGCCACTTGTGATATTTCTGTTATAGCAGCGTTAAGAAACTAAGACAGTGGTCTTGAGTAAGTCCGTCTTGCCTTCTGGGTCTCAGCTCACTCCTCTGAGAAATTAGGGGGTGGGGTTATTAGTGTGACCCCAAAGGGCCTGAATGTGTGGGGAGAAGGTGAAGCCCCACCCCTGCCTGAGGAAGTGCTTAATAAATGGTGGCTGATGTCATGGTCCCAGGATCTCCCAAGAGATTCCCTTAACTGGTGGCTCTTGACCCTGATGGACCGTAGAATCAGGGATTAACTCACGTCTTGACTCAGCTTGGCCTTTCTGCAGAAGCTGAGCTAATTCTGGGTACGTGGTTCTCTGGAGAGCGAGCCTGATCCAAACTTGGAATACCCAGAGGAATGGACAAATACCGTGGCCCTGGCCCAACCTTCCTCAAATATAAATTATCTCAGCGGGGCTTTGGAGAGAAACTGGATAGCTCTCATAAAAATGTGAATCGTCGTTTTTGATGCTAATAATAATGATGACAATAATTCCTGGGCTCCTGCCCTGAAATCATAGTCTGTAGACAACTTTCACCACTCACTCAAGGACTGGCCTGGCCCCCAGAATAATAATTTCAACACTGTCTACACCCCAGAGTCTCATTGAGACGGTGCCCATGAGTTCCTGGCTCATCTCTATAGATGGTGCATGTGTTTCTCTCTCTATGGAAGCATGGTTATCTCTATATATGGTACATGTAGAAGATCCTGATGTGCCAGGCCACGTATTTCAGGTGCTTTAGTTATATGGCCTAATTTAATCACACGGCAACCTTGTGAAGGAAGTCATCTTATCTCCGCTTGACAACTGTGCCTCAGAGAGGGTAGGTGACTTACCCAAGGCCACACAGCTTGCAAGAGACAGAGCTGGGATTCAAACTCATGTCTGTCTGAGTCCAGAGCCAAGCTCTTAACCACAGCCTCTTTGCTATTTGATGGAAATAGTCCCAGCTCTCAGAGTTACAGGATAAGATGGCCACCCTGAAACAGACGAATAAGAAAAGGAAGGAAGATAAAATTCTTAACCTACCTCAATGAAATGTCTTATACTCAGACACCACCAAGTCAGAATTTGTAAAAATCTGGTCAGTCCTAGGCTGAAGTTGCCTGTAGGACTCTTCAAGGTAGGAGAAGCTGTCGAATTAATAAAACACATTAACGTAATTGCAGGGGAAACATTTAATCTCAGAGGATAATACACTGTTTGGAGGCATTTTCAAGTACTTTCGAAGACACCCTTTTCCACACCCATAATTGATAGACCAACCTCAAATTGTTCTTATTTGTTCATTAAAATAAGTCCCCCAAGGGCTTGCTATGCAACTTTATTAGCCTGGACTGAGTAATATATTTTAAAGTAATAAAACTACATTATTTTAAAATTATTTTTTAATGTGGACTTTCCAGTCTTTGACTGCCCTCTCTGATAGGCCTGAATTAGTGAGTTTTAATTATGTGTAAAGAAGCAATAAAATGATCATTACTAAGATGATGGGATGCTTAACGTACGGTGGGCACTGTGCTTGGCACGGGGCATGCATTGTCCCACTGTCGTCACAAAGTCCTTCACAGGCAAGGACCCCAACTCTGAGGGATTAAATGCCTTGCCCAGGATCTCTCAGCTAATGAGTGGTGGGACCAGGAGTTAAGCCCAATCTCATCACCTCCAAGGCCACACTCATTCCACAACGCCCGCTGAACACGGCCAAGGTACGGGCATTGTGTGGTGCTGAGTGACCTGTGCAGTACAGTGAATTACTGAATATATCCCCTTTAGCCATGGTCTTGTGACTCCCATAAAATTATCAGAAGGGACTATGCAAATAAGGTGTTTATGGCCCACCAAGGAGGTTGGACAGCCTGCTAATAATGTAGATAAAGTACATGGAACACTTGTGGCAATGGGGCCATGCAAATAAGGTGTATAGAACCCTAATGAGGGATTGGTCATTTTTGTCATTCCACTAGGCTTAAGGGGAGCCAATTCCAGAGTCGGGAAGGGGACCTCAGCATTATCAAGAGAAAAAAACCAGCAGCAGAGCATGTCTTTTGGATCCAGGGTCCCTGCGCTGAGAGTCTCCTAGACTATAACACCAGAGCTATAACACCAGAGAAGGTGCTAGATAGCAAGAAGTGGTGGCAAACACGGCAGAGTCCAGTGGCAGAAAAATGGCTGAAGCAGAACCAGGAGACTCATGAGAGACAGTGCAGTGGACTTCCCGGACCTCAGAGTGAGGTGGCTATAGGGGATGTACTGATAAACAGAGTGAGAGAGCTGAGCACCTTTGGGCTGAGGCTTGCTGATGGAGTGGGGTGCCTCTGAGTCCTTCTGGTGGCGCTAAAGAGTTTTGTAGCACTTTGCCAAGCAAGGCAGAGGTCAAGCTGAGGGGCTGAAGGGCCAAGGGGCCAAGCAGCCAAGGGCCCAAGGGGTCTAGAGCTGAGACAGAGGCCTGCCTGTGGGCACTGCCAAGAAGCTGTTCTGACCAAAGAACTGTATCCTGAGTCATTCCTGATCCTGAATTGTAACCTGTCACTTCCCCAATAAACCCATGACTCTGAGTATAGTCTGTAGGTTCTGAGTGGCCATTGCAATGAATTATTGAACCCAGCACAGAATGGAATATGCCTGGGAGCAATGGCTGTTGTCAGAGTTGGTAAAAAGTTTGGAGGGTAGAAGTGTGTCTGACCTGCACCTCATAGCAATCCGCCTTGGACTGACGTTGATCTTGATTCTCTCTCCTCCTCCTCGTGAAGTTGACAAGGAGGTCTGATGCTGCCTCTGTGCCATCTTTACAACCTGGGACAAGAAAAAGAAGAGAGAAATCAAGATATGTCATGGCACACTTAGGACTCCCCATCATTTATTCGCTCAGGATGCACCATCCCTGTGTGCCAGGTGAACGTGCAAAGGTGACTAAGAGGTGGAGATGTGGCTGCTTCTCACATCTCCTGGGGGGTGATCAGCATGTGTCAGACAATCATGGCAGCGGCGGGGGTGGTGTCTAGGGTCTACTAGGGTAGCCGATATCCTTATAAGTAGAAGCAACAGGGTACTACATGTTGGGGACCCCAAAGAAGGTGAAGAGATTAAAACGGAGGCGGAGAAGGTTCAGCCAGGCTGCATCATCTACCCCTGCCACACCTGAGCATCTCCTTCCCGCTAAGTCTTGGAGAATCTGATGTTTGTTTTATTATTATTCCCAGCCAGTATTCACTCTAGAAGTGACCTTAACCATCATGAAATGCAACCCTTTTGTTTTACAGATGGGGAAACCAAGTCTCTGAGAGCTTTCTGTCAAACTGGCAAAGGCAGCAGGTCTTGGTGACCAGGAACAGAAACCACAGCAGTTCTTCACTCCTATTTTATTTCAGTACACCTGCCCATAATCATATTAAAATATATTACAGCCCCCAAATAACTGGATTTTTATCATACTTGATTCCACTGAGGAAGAATCAAGGAAAATAAAGGACTCTCAGGGATTTATCGGAAATTCCCACTCTAAGCCCATCTGGGCTCCAGGTCTACTCAATGCTGTCTACTACAGCCACCCTTGTCCAGCCATGGGCTGTGTGGTCCTGCAGGCTGGCAGGACACATGCTAGCAGAGCTGTCTCTAGGCATGGTCCCAATGACGTGCTCTTTCAGGAATCATAGAAGGATTTGTAGCCACAAGAGATGAAATCAAAGAGGCTTCTAATTATCTAGAAAATTCAATTCCCCAGCACGTGCCAGGAGATCGATTTCTGCTCTGGAGCCCTTTGATCAGGTAGCATTGTGGCCTGTCTTGCACGTGTTATCTTTTATTCAAATATCTCCACTACAAAGGGACCTGTAGGAAACAGGGGCTCATGAGCTCTTGTCCTCATTTCCACTCCTACTGGACAGTGGTCACAGGAAAGTAGAGATTGTTCTCATTTTACAAAAGGAGAAACTGAGGCAGAGAGAAGGGTGCCATTAGTTGCTGATCCTGGCCTGCACTGATGGCAAGCCAGGGAAGGAGTGTTGGCAGGGCAGCCTGCAGGCGCCGGCCCCAGGGAAGCCTGTCTGTCACGTGAGGGGACAGGGACACCATTTAACTTGGCCTTGCAAATTAGAACCAGTGAAGCTGCTTCCAAGACGCCCAAGTCGGTGAAATGTGAGCATGTGGGCAAGCGTTTAAATAATCATGATTCTTTCTGTTCCTACAGTTCACTCAGATCCAAGGCAACCCCATGTTGTTGGAATGCTCTGTGATCTTCTGTCCTCTCTTCCAGTCTTACTGACTCTGGAATGAAAGGTGCTGTCCTTGGGGAACAAGGATTTTAACTAGAGGGTCAGAGAGAGACATCTTCTGTTAAAGTAGACAGAGAACACAGTCTGGATACCTAGATTTTAATCCCAAATTCCTTTGTTTACTAGCTGCGTGACCTTAGGCAAGTCACTTAACCCCTCTGAGCCTCAGTTTCTGCCTCTGTAAAATGGGAATAGTAAGAATAACTGTCCCTAGAGGTTTATCAGTGTATCAAATGAAGTAATAAACATGACTGTGTTTTGTAGACTCTAAAGCGATATATAAACATTAGTTATCTTGATCATTATTTTTCAATATGTCCTAAAGGAGATGGGAGAAGGGAGAGGCCTAGAATTGGGGGATTTGGCTTTCTCCAATCTTATCGTGTTACAGTGAGGACATTTGCCCCAAGTCTCAGAGAGCAAGGAAGCAGGATTTGGGTTGGGTCAAGAAGTTAGGTGGAGGGAGGGCTAATGGGATTGTCCTATTAGTGCCCAGGGACAGGACTATGATGAGACCCAAGAGGAATCCAGGAGGGGAATACTGGGGGGCAGTGGGCAGCGAGGTTGGGAAAGGAGGCCGAGCCAGGCCAGGTGGGCAGCAGCTCAAACCTGGGCTGAGGAGTCAGCCCTGTTGTTTGGGGGAAGTGCCAAACCTGTTCACCGAAACCTGAGTTGGGGTCTCTGCGTACAAAGACACACAGTGGTGCCAATCACTCCTGAGATGTGGTTTCTGCTTTGGAGATATGAAATAAACAGAATGCTGCTATTCAGACTATTCCAGAACGGTAGTTAAAGCGGTGGGTAGGGAGAGGGGGCGAAAGGCAGAGTTTTTCAAGGAAAATAAAAATCAGCACTTTCACTCGCCAAGGTTGCCATCACTAAAACGATGACCTAGTCACTTTTGGCTAGAATTTAGGGAACACGGGGCAGGGAGGCAGGGTGTGCGTGCCTGTGTGGGCACCACACCCACACACATCCCTCAAATTCGAGTTTACCCCTAAAAAGGCCTGAAGCATTCTGGTAACAAGAGTTGTCGTTCTAGGCAGGCCTTGACTCATTCCTCCCTCCCACAAAGGAGGAAACTGAAAAGTCAGCAACAGGTAGTCGAATTCATATGTAGGTGGATCTTGGGTGCCCAGTCTACCCTCCCTTCTATCAAATATTTCCCTCTTTGGCCTCTCTCACTGCCTTACATTTCAGCATTACAGATTTATTCCTTTGGATAGTCAGTCTCCAAGAGTTGTGATGCAAATGCAAAAATTCCTGGAAGAGGCAACAGGCAAGCCTGGACTGTGATCCAACTCAGGTAACTGGGACCCAGTATTGGTACTGTATGGGGGGTGGTGGTGTTGCTAGGTACCGCCGAGTAGATTGTGTCTCGTAGCAACCCCATGTAACAGAGTAGAATTGCCCCACAGGATTTTCTTGGCTGTAATTTTTATGGGAGCGGATCACCAGTCTTTCTTCCACAGAGCTGTTACGTGGGTTCAAACTGCCAACTTTTTGGTTCGCAGCTGAGTGCTTAACTGTTGTACCACCAGGGCATGAGGGCCAAAAGGGTTGAGAGAAAGGGAGGGGTAGAGACGGAGATTATTGTCTCCATTTTACAGATGAGGAAACTGAGATTTAGAGATATAAAGAAAGAAAGTAACACAAAGAAAGCAAGTGACAGGCTTACTTCCTTACTCAAAATTGTTTATCTCCTTCAGAGTACACTCAAGGGCCACTCCAAGCTCTTCAGAGAAAACAATCATTCTTTGCCTTTCCCACCTGTGAAAGGGTGGAAGTAGTCAGAGCCTGTCTAACTTCAGAAGGGATAATGAGGACAAGATCAGCCCAAATCTGATTCCTGTGAGGCGGAGCTCAGACATACCTCCATTCTCCAACCTTTCTACCAATTCTGGCACTAGCTGTCTCTCCCATAGCACTCTGCTTCTCTGCGGTGTTTGCCAATCCACTGCAGTGGACACACAGAACTCACAGACCAAACTTACAGTTAAGTGGTTTATTAAGGAAGCAACAGGCTACACCTGGGATCAGGATCAACAGGCTACAACTAGGGACCAGGATCAGGATCAGGGAGCACGTAGGCGGTCTCCCTTCTGCAGTGTGGGACAGCTCTCTCGGCTCCTCCGGGCCATGCAGGCCTCCTCTCAGCAACCTTAGGACAGGCTCCCCTCGGTCCCCTCAGGATAGGCTCCCGTTGGCCTTGCCATCTGTCACCACCGACTCTGCTGCACTGCCCCTTCCAGGCCTGTCATTGTCGTCAGTGTTATAGCCCTTGACCCGTTTTACAGCTCTTTTAGGAGGTTCCTTGCCTCCTCTCTCTCTCTGCTTCCTCTCTCTTCTTTCTTTCTCCCACTTTTCTTCTTGCCTCTTTCTTTCTGAAAAACCTCTGTGGAGCTGGCTGCATCTATACACAACTCTGTGTCAATTTCAAGGCATGGCCCTTCCCAGCTGGGGACCACAAACTGACTAATTCCCTCTCAGTAAGACATAGACACTTCATTTGCATGGTTTGCTGAAGGTGAAGATGACTTGAAACACTTACCGATGAAGATCAAAGACTACAGCCTTCGGATGCATTACACCTCAACATAAAGAAAACCAAAATCCTCACAACTGGACCAACAAGCAACATCATGATAAATGAAAAAAAGATCGAAGTTGTCAAGGATTTCATTTTACTTGGATCCACAATCAACACTCATGGAAGCAGCAGTCAAGAAATCAAAAGACGCATTGCATTGTGCAAATCTGCTGCGAAGGACCTCTTTTAAATGTTAAAAAGCAAAGATGTCATCTTGAGGATTAAGGTGCACGTGACCCAAGCCACTGTGTTTTCAATCGCCTCATATGCATGTGTGAAAGCTGGACAATGAATAAGGAAGACCAAAGAAGAATTGATGCCTTTGAATTGTGGTGTTGACGAAGAATATTGAATATACCATGGACCGTCAAAAGAACAAACAAATCTGTCTTGGAAGAAGTACAGTCAGAATGCCCCTTAGAAGCAAGAATGGCGAGACTAGTCTCACATACTTTGAATGTTATCTGGAGGGATCAGTCCCTGGAGGGTGTGTCTCCTATTTTTCCTCTTTGCAACTGTTCATTGCCAGTATCTTGTTCTTGTTGCACCAGTGGATACTGAATGCTGGCAGGGGGTAGTAACAAATTCTTAGGTCATAAGTCTCTGAGTCAAGAGCAACCATACCTGTATGTGATGCAGAGGTTACTGCGTATTACTCCTGACGTACAGACCCCGACAGCCACCCTGAGATCCTGTACCTTGAGCTCGATGCTGTGACTGGATTTGGGGAGCTGTCTCCTTTGGGGGAAGGAGCCCTGATGGCACAGTGGTTAAGCACTTGGCTGTCAATCAAAAGGCTGGTGGTTCAAACACACACAGTGGCTCTGTGGGAGAAAAGACCTGGCCATATGCTCCTGTAAAGATTACAGCCAAGAAAACCCTGTGGGGCAGTTCTATTCTGTGACATGTTTGGGTGGGGCTGTATGACTCCATCAGGCCAAGGGGTTGTAAGCGGGAGATTTAATGGTCTATTTGAAGCCCCTAATCGCTCCTGCCCTCTGCATCACACGATGCCAGCAGCATTCGAGATGGTGGCTGCTCCCTCAGCCTGAATCCCAGAGAGAGGAACCGTGCAGCAGTGCCCCAGACAACCAGGTCCAAGAAAGAGCCCTTCGTCGCTGTGGATTGAGTTGTGTGCCCTAAAAAGATATGTTCAAGTCCTAACTGTGGTATGTGTGAATGTGATCTTGTTTGGAAATAGGGTTTTTTGCTGACGTAATCAAGTTAAGATCGGGTCATACCGGGTTAGGGTGGGCCCTAAACTCAATGACTGGCGTTCTCATAAAAAGGACGTTTGGACATGGACACACAGAGGGAAGATACCACGTGAGGATGGAGGCAGAAATTGGAATGATGCAGCTGTTAAGCTGAGGAACGCCAAGAATTGCCAGGAGCCGTTAGAAGCTAGGAGAGAGGTGTGGAATGGTTTGTCTCTCAGTGCCTCCAGAAGGAACTGACCCTCTTGACACCTTAATTGGACTTCTAGCCCCCAGAACTGTGAGAGGATGCATTTTGTTGTCTTAAGCCACCAAGTTTGTGGTGATTTGTTATGGCAGACCCTGAGCCGTGCAAACAGTTAATATGCTTAGCTGCTAATCTAAAGGTTGGTGGTTCTAGTCCTTCCGGAGGTGCCTTGGAAGAAAGGCCTGGTGATCTATTTCCGAAAATTCAGCCATTGAAAACCTTATGGAGCAGAGCTCTACTTTGACACACATGGTGCCAATTGGTGTTTAGGGAACTAAGACATTTGTCAAAGTGATTCTTTGCTACCATGGTGCACCTTGGCCTGTTCTGACCGGGGCTTTGAACTGGTTCGTTCCACTCCAAACCCCTGCTGAGAATGTGCATTTCCACCCCAGATATACTGAATCAGAATCCAAATGTCAGCAAGACCCGCAGGTGATTCTTATGTATAACTTTCTGGGAACTTGTTAGAAATGCAAAATCTCAGCAGGGGTTCGAACTGGAAGGTAATGGTTCAAAGCCCTGGTTCTGACAGATACTTGATCTTTCTCAGGGCTTGAGCATCTGGTTTTTGGAAAGTAAATGGAGGGGCTGCTACAGCTGGGCATCCCCAGGACTGGTGACATTCCCAAGGATCCCCCCCAGCCTCGCCAACATCCCTCAGCCTAGAGACCTGGAGCACCCGACAGCAGAGGGCACCAGAGGCCTGTCTCTGGTTTCCCCGTCCTGGCGCCATACTGCAGGTGCGGGTGGTGCTGGCTCGGTAGAAGGGGGGCGCTCGGGGCCTTACCGGAGAGACTTCAGGGACCACTCTTCTTTTGGTTCATTGTAGCTGTAGGCGAGTGTTTGTAAGATTCAGTCCTACCCCTCAGTAGGCTCCAGAGAGCACCTGGGGACCAGGAGCTGAGGACCGCCTATATGGGCTTATAGAAGCAGGGATGGCAACTGCCTTCAACTGTCCTCAGTCAGACTTAGAGTGAGGCTGGGAGGGAAGCCAGGAGCCCGAGCAGAGCCTAAGTGGGCACGGCTTACCTACAGCAGGCCCCACCTGTCAGAGCAGCGAGAGGTTAGGTCTGCCCCCAGGCTTCTCCTCTGGGACTTTGCAGATCCCACCATTGGACTTTTGCCCCATGAGCACAGGGCTTTCATCTCTATTAAAATGCAGCCCCTGATTGTTTTTTGGGGGGGTGGGGCTGGGTGGAAGCTGCAGAGGGCAGGATTCACCAAAGCTCTTTTCATAGATTGACTCTAGTGTGAGTGAAGGGTTTGAGAGCTTCATCTCTACAAAGAGTCTGGCAGCTGGGTGAGTGCCGCTAAATCCCTTTCCCTCTCTGGGTCTTAGTTTCCTTCTCTGTAAAAAGGAGGTTTGGGCCAGCCCCCAGCGAGCTTTGAGTCCCTTCCAGCTTTAGTCACCTATGCTCTTGGGGGTAGGCTTTGCTAGTCAGGAATGGGGATATAGCCTGGCCCTGGGGAAGGAGTGAAAGGAGGAGGAGGGGCCATCAATAGGGCAAAGGGGGCAGGAAGAGGGACACTCAGGCTACTGAGAGCCACTAGCTTGACGATGACGTTTTGCCAGGTGTGGCTGAATTGCCTGCACCCGCTTGCTTCTCTTTAGTTTCAGTATTTACATTTCTCCAGATCATGTAAAGACCAAGGTCGGGTCAAGTCCATTAAGCCTAACCCTAGTTGGCCCAAAGTCAAGCAGAAGAGGTTGCCAGTGGAACTCAGCCTCCTGGCCCTCCCTCCCTGCCCTCTCTCTGGGTGTTATTCCTTGTCTCCTGGCTCTGGCCACCTTCCACTGGGGCCTGAGGTCTGGCCTGGACTCTGGAGTCCTGATCAGGCTCAGTCTTCCAGAAAGTCAGGTGACAGGCACTCCAGGCAGTCACCTTTTTGGGGTGTAGTGGGGGCACGTCCACCCGGCTTCCTGTTGCTTAGTGGGTGGGGGGAGCTTCCTTCTGCTGAGCATGCCTCTGCTTTCCCCTCCCACAATGCTCACCAGGCTACCTAGTCAGTCAGGCTCGCTGGTGAAAAGGAGGCAGTGAGCTCTTCCTAGCAGGAGCCCAGGAGTTGTGGAGGTGCCTTTTCGCTGGGGTTTTGCTGGATAAGAGAAGAGTTTCCTTCAGCCCTCATCCTCCAACCCTGGAAGGATGGGACTATAGCAGGGAGGGAGACCACTTCCTAACCCTTCATCAGCTCCCCCAGTGCCACTGTTTCTCTCTGCTCCAGAGGTGAGCAGGGCACCGCAGAGCTAACTGTAAGCCATTCTGTTTGTTAGATGTTCTGAGAGACTTCTCTCTCTAGTTGAGTTGTTGGAGCCCTGGTGGCGCAGAGGTTAAATGTTCAGCTGCTAACCAAAATGTTGGCGGTACGAATCCACTAGCTGCTCCTTGGAAACCCTATGGGACAGTTCTACTCTGTCCTATAGGGTTGCTATGTAAGTTCCTTGAGGCCTGGCAGATGGATTTTTGCCCTCTTGACTTGTTGGTACTGTCATGCTCAGTCCCTGGTGGATGTCTTTTTATTCCATCAAGTCTGCCAATCCACATCATTCATTCATTCATTCATTGAGGTCCACCATGGCCGGCAACCACAAGGAAAACATGGTCCTTAAGGAGTTCTGAGCCTAGTGGGGTGTGAGACTTTTAACTAAGGTCTTACAAATCACGGTGGTAGGTGTGGGTTCTCACGGGGGCACCCAGGGGAGACCATGAACAAATGACTGTGGAGTCCAAGAAGAGACTCTTGCTTTTTAAGACTGGTGAGCCTTGAGACTTGAGTGTCTCACCTCTCCCACCTCCGCACCCCCAAAGTGAGTCAAACTCAGAGAGATAACGGACAGGGAGTTTCCAGTTCTTATCCGGATCTGAACATGATGAGCTACCCTGGGAAGAATGCGAGGCCTGTTTGAAAAGAGCATTAGTGCCCTTGCCTTCAAGGTGAGGACTCCTTCTGTCTGGGGGCTTTCCTATAGACCCTGCCTTGTTGTCACCCCCAGGTGGTCAGCTAGACCTTCAGGGAAGCTCTGACTCACTGGGCTTTGGAGGCAAAGCTTCTCTTTGGGGGATTGGACAGCTGGAGAGCCTAGCCCAAGTCGGCAGTCATCATACGGAAGGAGCACTGAAGTAAAAGTCCTGGGCTCAGACTCTGGTCCAGGCTCTGCTCTTATCTTGTGTGAAATAGTCATCTCTCTGGGCCTCAGTTTCCCTATCTGTAAAGCAGGCATTCAATACTGTATTTACAGGGGTATTCCAAGAATAAAATGGGATAAGGGATGCAAAAGTGATGTGAAAATAGAAAGTGTTACATGTATGCCAGGGTTTTCTTCATTCATTCATTCATTCACCCATACATGCATTGATTTAACAGAAAATGGCCAAGTGACCACTGGGTGCAATGATTATAAAATACTAAGTGTTCGGAGTAAAAAGACTGGGCAGACCTTGCGATAGAGCTGACCCTTGACCACATCTCCTCCTGCCCCACTGTCTCCGGGGGAGAAGGATGCACTGATGGGGCACCAGGCATCAGTGCCCCTGTCTGGGAGGGTGGCCACCAGCCCTGACATTGCCCTGGAATGAACTCCCAGAGTTAGTAGTTTGTGCTGCCTGGGACTTGGCAATGCCAGGAATTTCCCCCTCTCCTGGTGGCATAGTGCTTAAGAGCTACGGCTGCTAACCAAGAGGTTGGCAGTTCAGATCCACCAGGTAATCCTTGGAAACCCTATGGGGCAGTTCTACCCTGTGCTTTAGGATCTTTGTGAGTCGGAGTCGACTCTACAGAGGTGGGTTTGGTTTGGTTTGGTTTCTCAGGGTAGGGGAGGGTTTGTAATGAGCAGGGTCAAGGGTAGTTTTTCTGCTTTGTCATCTTGACCTCACCTGTTAAGCAGCAGCAAGAGTTCATTGGCCATTCACTGGGCAAACATCACCGTCCTGGGATGTGTGAGGGAGAACCCAGGGGCAGCTGCAGCAGATCACCATCAGAGACATTTCAATGAACTCACAGCTGGCTCTGGAATATGAAAGACTTGTGTTCAAGTTAGGCGAGTGAACTTGGACAAGGTGGTTGACCTTAATGAGACTCAGCTTGCCCGCGGGACTCTTAATACCTGCTCCGTGTGCCTGGTGAGGGTAAGGTGAGAGTTGTGAGGGAACTTGGGAAAATTGTACAGACTCTCCTTCCTCCTCTTCCATTGATGTCATCCACATCATCATGTCTGATGCAAGTGTATTGTATCTAATATATGGGTACAATAACTGCTGCATCCTTCATGTATGCCTCAATTTGGGGGTCTCAGGCTCCTGGGGATGTGCAGAGTCAGTTCAGAAGCCATGGCTTCTGAATTGTGAGTAAATTAAGACAGCTCTTGTCTAAAGGGGATGGGGAGAGAAGCCCAGGTGTCTTCTTAAGCCCCACTTCCAAGCCAGCTCCCTGAATCGCTCTTCCTCCCTCCCTGAAGGTCCTGGGAACTTAGCCTGTGGCAATTTCCTCCTTCGCTCCTCCACCAATCATGACAACATAACCGTTGTCCTGCCCCTAAGCCTGGCTGGGGGGTGGAAACTAGCCTCCCAGCACATCACCACCTCCTCAGTGCTTCCGAGCACATGAATCCTTTCACAATGGGGGCTTCTTGCTAATCAGAGATGGGAAACGCCAGGCAACGACACAGTAAGTACAGGGAAGGGCAAAGATTCCAGGAATCCCACAGATTTCTTCAGCCTCAGGCCCTGTCACCTGGAGGCCCTGTTGGACCCATTCTTTCTGAGTCAGGGTGGGTGAAGAGGGCGGGAGCCAGTGGTTTTGACCTGCTGCATCATCTCCCTCCCAGTTTCAGGGGATTTCCAGACCGATGAACTACTCCCCCAATCGCACCAGCCCCCTCTATCCCAGCATTGACTAAATCCCTGCTTCTGGAAGGCGAGAAAGATGCCGTATTCCTTCCTGTGTCCTCAGGGCTAACACAAGCCTGGCTCAGAGAAGAGCACAGTGACGCTGGCCGTAGGCGCCTGGACTGGTCTTCAGGGTCATTGGCTCACATCTCTCCAGTCTTCTCTAGGGACAGTCTGTATGGCCAATGCCATTACCCAGATGTTTGCCTTGCTGGGCTCTCACCTTCTGGTAGAGCCCTCTGGGGGCTTCTGTGACATGTCCACTCAGTGAGACAGCCATTGAAATGTGTCCCCATCTCATCCCTCCTTGGCTCAATGACCCCTGGATATCTGGTTTGCTGGCGAAGGTTTGCTGGTAAAGATTTTGCTGATTTCTTGTCGTAACTCTATTCTGCCACATCTCATAGAGGTGGTAACCCAAAGGATTCTGGGTCTTGGAACCACAAAATATCAGAGTAGGAGGAAGCCTTGGGCAGTGTGGCCTAGACTCATCATATGACTGAAAAGAAAAATGTAAATAAAAAATTGTTTGGATGATGCCCTTCAGATGTGAGTGACTCTGACATCAATCCCACCAGCTCTCTGACCACATATAATGTGGAGAGAAGGGTCAAAGTGGGCATGGGTTAGGGCAGGGCCCACACAGGTGCACCCTATCCTTCAGCAGGCATCCATGGGGTATTCAGATTTGGGTGCCCTGGCAGGAGAAAAAGGAGGTGCAGGGGATCGCTGGGCTTTACTGATTAAGCTTTGAGGTTTAACCACCCATAATCGACTTCAGGAAGGAGTCCTGGTGGTGCAACGGTTGAGTTCTTGGGTGCTACCTGCAAGGTGGGCAGTTTGAAGAAGACCTGGTGATCTGCTTCCATAAAGATTACAGCCTAGGAAACCTTATGGGGCAGTTCTACTCTGTCCTATAGAGTCGTTGTGAGTCAGAATCAACTCAATGGCACACAACAACAACGAATGACTTCAGGAGTCCCTGGGTAGTGGAAATACTTAACACAAGTGACTGCTAATTGAAAGGTTGGCAGTTTGAGTCCACCAGAGGTGCCTTGGAAAAAAAGCCTGGTGATCTATTTCTGGAAAATGAGTGATTGGAAATCCTATGGAGCACAGTTCTACTCTGACACACATGGCATCGCCAGGAGTCAGAGTCAACTTGGCATCAACCGTTTTTAGTTGACTTCAAGGCCCATTACTGTGGCCATTTTCAAACTGACCCAGGCTGAATGTGAATCATCAGTCCCCAGGTCACCTGGGAGGGACGGAGACTTGCCCCAGGAAAGTCCACTCATCGCTCAGCATCTCATCTCATCTCAAAGTGGATTGGCCAGGCTCTACCTGTCATCAAATTCTCACTAATTCTTGTGAAATGGTAATAAAGAAAACCAGCTGCCCGGTGTCGGGGCTATTTGCTCAAGGCACCATGTGGTGGAGGAAGGATGGAGACCTCTGGAGGCAGGCAGATCTTGGTCCTGCCACTCTCACCTTGTGTGGCCGTGGGCGAGTTGTTTCTCCCTCCACAAAAGAATTCCTAAATGTACTGGCCCTATGCGGCTCCTGTGCAGAGTGCAGCCTGTGCTTGCT
Source organism: Loxodonta africana (assembly GCF_030014295.1). Lineage (NCBI taxonomy): Eukaryota > Metazoa > Chordata > Mammalia > Proboscidea > Elephantidae > Loxodonta > Loxodonta africana. The sequence continues at coordinate 46,282,867 of NC_087354.1, read as the reverse complement.
TCCCTTCTCCAGAGCGGCTGCAGTCACACCGGCAGGCCTTTGTGTACAGCGGATTGTGGGTGGGTAAGTTGGTTCCCTGGACCCCAGACCCAAGGCCACCCCAAAGGCAGCCAGACTTCCAGTCATCCTCTGACATTAGCGTCTCCACTGGGCCCGCTGGTGCCTGGAGGTCTCTCTCCTCTGTGGCTAGGGAGAGGCCTGCCCCCTGGGAGCCCTCCTCCCCCGCCCACCAGTCTCCTCCCTCACTACTGGCTGGTGGATATCCGTCTGGGAGCAGGGCTAGACACCCAAAATCAATTTGCTAAAAGCCAATTTTCCAAATGATCAATTCGCTGGATGACTAATTTGCCATAGGACTGAGGATTCGTTTTTAAATTTGTTTCCCCGCGGCTTTGCATAGCAGTTCTGGCGGCATATTTTGCATGAGTGTCAAATTTTCAGTGCTGAGTATGACTCCAGTGTTCCAGATTTGACATCGAATGGATTGGTTTGTCCCTACCTGTGCCCACAAATCCTCCCAGTCTCTGTTTGCTAGGTGGCCTTCAGCTGGAGCCCTGGTGGTTCGGTGGTTAAAAGCCCAGGCTGCTAACCAAAAGGTTGACAGTTGGAATCCACCAGTCGCTCCGTGGAAGCCCTGTGACCTGTGAGGCCGTCCTACTCTGTCCTATAAGGTCGCTATGAGTTGGAATCGACTGGAGGGCAGAGGGTTAACGGGTTTTTTTTCAGATGCGGTTTCTGCGTTGTGTATTTTTGCAGACTTGCACGGGCCCTGTGTCTGCCTTTTGGAAATGGTAATGACCGTGGATTTCTGTTGGGGTGGGGGCCCAGCGCCTTCCTCTCAGGGGCTGAGTACCTCGTACTAGGGTAATTTAAAGGGATGGAAGAGTGATTCTGCTTGCGCGCTTGGATTTGTGGCGTCTGATTCATACCCGCATTATTACTACTTAGCATTTTAATAAAAGCTGTAATAAATGCTAAAATAGTGTGTAGGGCTAAGTGAAGAGATCCAATCTTCTATTTATTTATTTAAATTTTAGCATCTGAAGTTTGGTTTAGAACCAACTCCTTGCCAGCATGCAGGACCATAAAATTTGCTAATCACCCCAAACCAGCAGTTTAAGATCTTGAGTTACGGGGAAAAAAATCAGGTATTTGAATTCTTGATTTCCCATGTGTGTATATCTGTATGGAGCCCTGGTGGCGCAGCGGTTAAGAGAACCGTAGAAAATATTGACTCTGAAGGGAGGCTAGTTCAACACTGACCTTTGCAAAAAAGAGGAAGGCTAAGACCCTGGGAAGTAAACTGAGGCTGCCTGACCCACCTCTTCTGCCTTAGTGACTCCTTCCTTTGGTTCTACTCAGTCCTGTAGGGTCGCTATGAGTCGGAATTGACTCGAAGACAATGGGTTTAGTTTTCTTTGGTTTCCGTTGGTTCAGAATGTTGGATGCTAATGCCTTAAGCCATTATTAGGTGCCATATTTAGGGGGGTTAGAGGACAACCAGCTGCGAGCCCGCCCCGTGGGAACAGGCAGCAGGACCCAGCGCTGAGGTGGGAAAGCACTGGCCTGGGATTGAGAGAGCGTGGTTCTCTTCCTGTCCGGTCATACCCGGGCCGTGGAGCCTCCCATGAGCTGCCTACTCTTTTGGAGTCTCAGTTTCCTCATCTATTGAATGGGCCAATAACCTTGTCCCTGGACTGCCACTCACCAGGGAGGTTGTGAAGGGTTTCATGAGGGGACAGAAGTTGGACTGCCTAATTTCTGAAGCCATCCCATAATTCTGGGGGTATCTCTCTTGGCGTCTGGCCTGGGAGTAACAGGATGGTCTTAGCAGGGTTCAAGTCCAAGACAGAGCAGCGTGGGAAGAGGGTGCTGCTTAAGCAAGGGGAGAGGAGGGAGCATCCTGCTGAAACATCAGCTTCTCTTGGGCCCCTCTCTGATGGGCCACCTGCCCCACCCTCCCTGAGCAGGTTAACTGTTGGCAGACCCCTCTCTCACTCAGAGTGACAAGGGTTCCAACCTCATCGCTGGATTCCTGGTAGGAAAGCCTACTGGGGGGGGGGACACAGAGTTGTGCTTTTTTAAGAAAAGTCAACATTTCCTCTAACATTTGGTGAGGGAGCTACTGAATGCTTCTCAGCACCGTGGGAATCCCTAGCCTGTGCTCCTCTAAGTCCAACAGCCAATCAGGGCCTTTGATAGGAAAGAGGTCAGTGTCACTAAGGGAGAACCTGGTTTTCACTAGGGCACATCTCCCACCTCTCCTCCCCAGTCTTCAGGCGTTAGAGCTGTAGCCTCGGCCATGTCCTTCCCCATCAGAGCAGGCAGAGCCCTCTGACCTGGCTTCGTCAGCCTCTCCATCTGCCCATCCTGGCTCCCTCTTCCCTAGCACACATGAACGTGGCCCCAAAGCCCGTGTCGTAACCTAGCTTCCTTTATCTTCCTTCTGTCGTCCCAGCCCCCACACTGAGAGGCTAAGGAGACAACCAATCATGTGGAGATGCAATGGGGATGGAGAGGCTGAAATAGTCAGGGAGGCCTTCCTAGAGGAGGAGGAGGCCCTGGACTTGGCTCTAGAGGATGGATGAGAGGGCGGTGGTGGTTCACAGTAGTGGAATTCTTGCCTCCCACGTGAAAGACCCTGGTTAGAGTCCTGTCCAGGTGCCTCTCATGCTCACCCACCAGCTGTCTGTCAGTGGAGGCTTGCATGCTGCTGTGTTGCTGAATTGCTTTCAGCAGAGCTTCCAGACTAAGAGGAGCCCTGGTGGCTCAGTGGTTAAAGAGTTCATCTGCTAACTGAAAGGTCTGAAGTTCAAATCCACTAGCTGCTCTTTGGAAACCCTATGGGGCAGTTCTACTCTGTCCTATGGGGTCACTATGAGTTGGACTCGAGGGCAATAGGGTTGGTTTTTCTTTTTTTTTTGGTTTTCCAGACTCAGACAGGCTAGGAAGAAAGGCCTGATGTTCTACTTTGGAAAATCAGCCAGTAAAAACCTTAGAGATCTTAACTGTTTCATCTGCAGCTGATCACGGGGACGGTGCAGGACTAGGCAGTGTTTCGTTCCACTGAGATGGCGTTGCCATGACTCGGGTCGACTGGATGGCAGCTAACAACAGGGTTTGGAGAAGCACAGAGAAAGCGGGACAAGCAACAGGAGTAAGAGCTGAAGGGTGGGTGTGAGGAGCCCGGCTGAAGACAGAGGTGCGCAGGGGTCACTGGGTGGGGTGGGTGTGAGCTGTGGAACTGGGAGGGGCCGGCTAAGAGAAGGTTGGGAAGCCACGGCCGAGACGTTTGCTTTGACACAGAACCCAGTGGTCCTTGGCCGCAGCTGTTTTAGCTAAATAAAGCAGTCGCTGTGATTTTGAAACCACAGCGGACTTGTCCCACTGCGATGACAACTAATTATGGATTGTCATTGTTGAAACACAGGGAGGTATTTTGACCTGAATAGTAATCACGTGACAGGCCTCCTTTGGTGTCTGCCCGCAGCCAGCCCTCTAGCCATGGGCACCTCTCCGCATACCCCACCCTACTCCAGATGCTTGGCCCCGGCAAAGGTGAAGCCAGGGGCAGCTTCCACTCTGGCATCAGGAGCTGTCCTCTGTTGCTCTTCGCTAGGCAGGCTGCAGTGGTGGAGAGAACCACAGAGAGACCTGGCTCGAATCCTTGTCTGTAAGCAGGGTCCAACAGCCCCTCGCTGGCAGGGCTGCTGTGGATGGAGTAAGGGGCAGGGGAAGGCACCTGCACGCGGCAGACACTGGACCAGTGAGAGCTGGACTGCTGTTGGTAGCAAAGCAAAAGTGACCATTTTACAGATGAGGAGCCTGAGCCCCGGGGGAAGCTTGACCACAGTCACACAGTGACACAGAGATTTGGGGCTATCGAAAGACTCTCACCAGCATGGTCTTATCTCATGTTCATAGTCACTCAGAGTCATCTCGTTACTTTATCTCTCTGAGCCTCCGAGCCTCGGTGTCCTCATTTGTGAAGTAGGAATAATTAATACCTATCGGATACAGCAATTTGCAAGGTTAAATGAGATAATACCACATGACTCAGCAATTCCACTCCTGGGTATACACCCAAAAGAACTGAAAGCAAGGACTGAAACAGATATGTGTACACCAATGTTCATTGCAGCACTATTCTCAATAGCCAAAAGGGGGAAACAGCCCAAGTGACCACAGATGAACAGATAAACAAAAAGTGGATTATTACTCAGCCATAAAGAGAAATGAAGTCCTGATACATGCTACAGTGTGGATGAACCTGGAAAACATTATACTGCGTGAAATAAACTAGACACAAAAGGGCAAATACTGTGTGGTCCCACTCATACAAAAGATCTAGAATAAGAAAATGCATAGAGACACAAAGGAGATGAAGGGTTACCAGGGGCTGGGGGAGAGGGGAGTGGGGAGTTACTGCTTACTGGGTACAGAGTTTCTGTTTGGGGTGATGGAAAAGTTTGAGAAACGAATAGTGGTGATGGTTGCACACCATTGTGAGTGTGATTAATGCCACTGGATTGTACACTCGGAAATGGTTAAAACAGCAAATTTCATGTTGTGCATACTTTACCACAATTAAAAAAAGAGAGAGAGAGAGAGAATACATGCAGCTACACACAGTCCTTGCCTGCAGAACATGCCTCATAAGTGGTGGTTCTCCCCCTCCCACCCCACTGTCCCACCCCCACCATGTGGCCTTCATCAAGAGTCATGTCCCAGAAGAGGTCTTCAGTGGTGTTCACAGCCATCCCCCATCCTTCTGCAGGGAGGACAGTGACCCAGCAGTGGAATGTCCCAGGGCAGCACAAGGCTGAGGCTCGTCTTAGGCACCGTGCCTGACCGTGCGCAGATTCGAATCTTTCTGATTCCTCCGTTAGGGCTTGATTTCTTGCCTGTTCCAGTTCTCCACTTACAAGCTTTTAAATAGTATGAGTTTTCTCTGTTCATTTTGCCTGGAAGCCCCAAGAGAATGGGACCTTGGCATAGAGTGTTGTGGCTTCTCCCTGCCCCAGAGTAACCTAGCAGAGGCCCTGATCAATATTTCACAGGCTCTGGGTGCTGAGCGCTCACTTTACAGCTGAGAGGCGCAGAGCGGGGCGGGACACTCCCGTGCAGCCAGGACCGCAAGCTAGGCCTCCTGACCTCCACCTCAGTGCTCTCTCTGCAGCCTTGCTGAGTTCACACCTGGACTGCCTTCTGGGGGTGAGCACTGGTTTCCTCACCTGGAGTGCTTCCGCTTCCCCTTTGTGCCATCAGAGCTCCTTTTTCTGTAAAACGCTGTTAGGTGCTGTAAAGTCAATTTCAACTCACAGCGACCGTACGTACAGCACAACAAAGCACTGCCTGATCCTGCACCATCCTCACAATTGCTGTTATGCTTGAGCTCATTGTTGCAGCCACTGTGTCAATCCATCTTGTTGAAGGTTGTCTTAGTCATCTAATGCTGCCATAGCAGAAACACCACAAGTGGATGGCCTTAACAAACAGAAATTTATTTTCTCACAGTCTAGTAGGTTACAAGTCCAAATTCAGGGCATTGGCTCCAGGGGAAAGCTTCCTCTCTCTGTCAGCTCTGGAGGAAGGCTTCTCCTGGTCGAGGAGCTTCTCAGGCACAGGAACCCCGTGTCCAAAGGATGTGCTCTGCTCCTGGTGCTGCTTTCTTGGTATGAGGTCCCCTACTCTCTGCTTGCTGCCCTTTCCTTTTATCTCTTGAGAGATTAAAGGTGGCACAGGCCACGCCCCATGGAAACTCCCTTTACCTGGGATCAGGGAGGTGACCTGAGTAAGGGTGGTGTTACGATCCCACCCTAATCCTCTCAACATAAAATTACAATCACAAAATGGAGGACAACCACACAATACTGAGAATCACGGCCTAACCACGTTGATACACACATTATTGGGGGGACATAATTCAATCCATGACAATGATCTTCCCGTTTTTCCTTGGCCCTCTACCAAGCATAATGTCCTTCTCCAGGGACTGGTCCTTCCTGATAACATGTCCAAAGTACGTGAGACGAAGTCTCACCATCCTTACTTCTAAGGAGCATTCTGGCTGTACCATAAAAATAGGATGGGATACATTTCTTCTCGGTTTTCTTCCCTGGCTGGGGCTAAGGCAGTGTGAGCAGCTGAGAGAATCCCTGGTACTATAGGGGGTCCAGCTGTATTTTCACTTCTTTGGGGTCTTTTCAGAATTCCGTACCTGGGGACTGTTTTTTTCCCTTAATGGACAACACGTAGCTAATGCCCGTCCACAGTGAGCAAAGTAAAAGCTGTGCCTGTGTTGGCGCTTCTCTTTTCAGCTGGGTTGTTGGAGTAACTGGTAACTTCTAGCTCCATGAGGACTGGTAGCACATCAGAATTCCTCCTTGATTGTAATAGGAAAATGGAAATTTATGCTTCATTTGTTCTTCAAAAGTTTTTTGTTTTTATTTTTGTCCCCCCACTCCACCCCACCCCCATCTTGCCAGGGTTAGGGCATAGTTTGATGAATGTTTGTTGAATGACTAATTGTTGACTGATATGCTAAGAGCCTCCATTAAAGCAGGCTGAGCAAACAAATCGGAGGGGAATGTGGTGTCTAGGTTACACACTTACTCATCTGCTGATTCTTATTACCCAAAACATTAAAAGGAAGCACTAAAAATGAAACACGTTGAAACACCAGGAGAGGAAGGTGCCAAGTTAGAGTGAAGGGTGGGCGAGAGGAAGGGGTGAGACAGTCAGTGTTGAACAAATGCAGTACAGAAAACAGGCGATTTTTAAAAAGGGTATCTTGGTAAAGAACTGTTTGGTTGCAAGAACTAGAATATTATAAACTTAGCTCTTAATAATAATAAAGAAATTTTTAGATGGCTGCTGGAAGAAGGGCCTGGTGAACTGCTTCCATAAAGATTACAGTCAAGAAAACCCTATGAAGCAACTCTACTCTGTTAACACGTGGGGTTGCTGGGAGTTGGGGGCCCACTGGGTGGCAGCTTACAACAACAACTACAAGGAATCTCCTCGAATCCGAGGACAGTGATGGTAACTGGTTCCCATGAAAGGCTCAAGGTGAAACTGGAAAGTTATCAGAGACCCAGAGAGCTGCTTGCCCACGCTCTCTGTGCCTACTTTCCTGGGGCTAAAACAAACAAGGAAAAAAGCCAAACCCGTTGCCGTGGAGTCGATTCCGACTCACGGGGCCATGTAGTTTTTTTTTTTTTTTTTGTCTTGTCCCCTCCAGATATGTGTTTCATTTTTTTCTCTGCAGACCGGCTTTCTCTGGTCTGCCTTTTCCAGGTCCAAAAAACGTTCACTTTAAGCAGGACACGATCTCTCAGTTCCTGGACCCAACACTAAAGGCTAAATCCAAATTCCCAGAAGAAAGAATCTGATTGGCCAATGGCCAGCCAATGGGCGGCCTCCCTTCAGTCGGGCGTCCATCTCTGTTCCAACAGTTGGAACCAGGAAGGGGGGATCTTCAGGTGGAATAAACATGGCTGCCGGGATCTCTCCTGTTGGTGGGAGGGCGTTTTTCAGAGAAAGAGGCAGTGAAGGGGAACCAAATCAGCTAACACATCTGCTGTGGGGAAGAATTAGGATGACTCGGCGGCTGCGTGAAATATTCAACCACAAGTAGAAAATGCCCATCATGTATTTTAAAAAATGAATAGTTTCTGAAGCTTGGAGTCCAGGTCATGTTAACACATAATAGCTGCGTAATAGCTGACCTCTGAAGAATTTCCTCCTCATTTTCAAAGCCTTTGGAGAGAGCAGTTAGTAGAAAATGTTAACGAGCAATTTTAGCAAATGACCATTGTGGTGCTCCCTGGCCATTGGGGCTGGCTGGACTAATTTTTAGGATGCCCCCTTGATGATGCTGGCAACTTGTTTAATATTGGCCTAGAGACAGCGGTGGGCCCAGATCCAAACCTATAGCTAAGCCTACGCTTGTTTCATTTTTGGGCCAGGAAAAGCCTCCTCACTTCTTCGTGCAGATTTTCGCCTCTGAACACTCCAGGTCTTGTCTGATCTCATTGTAGACACACCAGGTGTGTTTGGGCAGTTGTGCCTGGTCTTACAGAGGTGGCCATGCTCACGACTCTCATCAGGATCTCTCAGGGGCCTTGACCGAATGCTGGTTTCATGGTTTCGTTTCTGTGCTTCTAGGCTCCCCTGGTGGACTGTAAGCTCTGGGACGCAGGGGAGGCGCCTTCCTCTTATGTCACCCATGCAGCTCTGTCCCCTCCAAAATGGCTCCCAGGAGGACCCTGACGTCCATCTTTACACTTGGATGTGAATAGGTCACTGTAGCTCCTCTCCTGGGCCTGTTGCATTTTAAGGCCTGTCTTTCACTGCGGCATATTCCACTTTGGGTACAGAGACATCAGCCCAGCTCTCAGGGAGAATGCCATTCTGGGAAGGGGCTTGGTCACAGTTCTGAACTCACACCTAGTGGCTGAGTCGAGGCACCCGAGGGACAGAAGGACCAGCAGGGCCTTCCCAGGCCTCCTTGACCTGCCTGCCCTCCAACCACCCAGAGGTGCTTCAAAAGAAAGTCTTGGTGATCTCCTTCCCCAAGATCAGCCACTGAACACCCTGTGGAGCACGGTCCTACCCTGACGCACGTGGGGTTGCGGTGAGTCGGAGTTGACCCTCTGGGAAGTGGTTTGATTTTTTCTCCATCACAAAAACATGGCAGCTGCATTAGCTTATCCACCAGGACCCTTCTGTTCTGTGCTTCCTGTCCTATTCAGCACAGAAGCTGGCCCCTAGTAGGTCCCCACCTAATGGGTGCTTGGTTGATGGATGGATTGGTAATCTCTCTGCTTCGTCATGTGGAGCCAATGAACCAATGAACCTTTCCCTGTAGTTCCTGACAGCAGAATTTGCTATATAGCCTGTAACAGCCTCACCATCACTTCTTGCTGGCTCCGCCCCAAAGAACGGCCTCCCGTGTAACCTTTTTCAGTTGCTCCAACTTCCCAGGAGTGTTGACTTAGCCAGGAGCACGCTCCTCTCTAACCTCGGTGTGTTTGCTCAGCGGAGGAGCGGGGCATTAAGGTCTGCTCCACTCAGTGAGCACGTAGGTTCCTCAGTCTTTACAGCAGCGTCCCACGGAGGGGGTGTGGTGGTGCCGGAGGGAGGGGCAGCTTCCTGTTCTGCCACCAGTTATCACAGGCTGTTCTAATGCTGCTCAAACAATATGGAGAATAACCCTGGCTCAATAGCACCAGTGTTAGGCTGCAGAGTCAATATTGGCTGAACAAACACAGCAAATAAGGAGTTGCTATTTGTGTAGCTCTGAGTACTTGTGTGCTCCGGCTGCCTCGACAAGGCCCTTGGAAATGAGGGCGAGAGGAGGTGGTGTCTGGAGGTGGAGGGGCCGTGAGAGGGGCTAGGCCAGGGTTTCTCACCTTGGCGCTATTGACATCTGGGGCTGGATAATTCTTTGTTGTAGGGGGCTGTCCTGTGTATTGCAGAGGGTTAGCAGCGTCCCTGGCGTAGGCTCACTAGGTGCCAGTAGAGCCACCCCCCTTCAGCTGTAACAACGGAATGTTCCTTGGGGGACAAAATCTCCCCGTTGAGGACCACTAGATTAGGCCCCAGGCCCAGCTGAGGGACAGAAGGACCAGCAGGGCCTTCCCAGGCCTCCTTGACCCTCCTGCCCTCCAGCTTGGCCTCTCCCCAGTCTGTGTCAAGTGCCGAGAAAAGCCAGCCTCTTTAAGAAATGCATGCAGTGTCCAAGTGCCTCTTCAATCCAAGAGCCTTTGCAGCTGCTGGCGGGGTGTCTGTGGCTGCCCTCACTCCGTTGCCCTCTTTGAAACCCACTTCTGTCCGCCACCCCCAGTGAGAGCTTGTGGGGCGCCGCTGAGAACTGACATGTCTTCCTCTGGTGGAATTTCTGGCAGGGTTTTCTCTGGCCTGTGACCTTCTTAGTCAGACATGCCTATTTATAACAGTCTGTCCCTGGCTCTCCTTCCTCCCTTTTGCCGCCGAGACTGGCCTGTGTGCTCTTGAATCGTGCAAGTAGCCAAGGTCGGGCCCTGGAGGAGGGCATGTGGCAGGGGAAGCAGGGACCTCCCTGGGGACTGGCTGCTCTGGCTTGGCGTGTTCTCCTTCGGCTCTGCAGGGTTGAGTCCTGGCTCACCTTTGCTCCTCCCTGGGGAAGGCAGGGGAGAAAGTGTTTATAGCCTGACGAAAACCCAGGCTGCGACCAGGGCTTTCTGTGCCATAACCACCCGTCCTCATCGCTGGGCCTTAAGCTAGAGGAAGGCCAGCGAACCAGCCCTGAGCTGCCCTGGCCATGTCCTCATGCTATGCTGGGCTCTCATCCCAGGCTGGGGTGGATTAGGAATGAAAATAATGATACTACCACCAAGTGACCCTCACATACAGTTCCCCTCCCAGATGTTGGTCCCTTTTGTATGGTGGGAGCAGAAGGGGAGGCTGCACTTGATGGCCAGGAGATGGGGGTCGAGACCACCATACCCATTGTCTGACTCCAGAAGGCAGCATCTTAGGAGAAGGCAAGGCTCCTGTATCCTCAGATGCTGAGGAGGAAGGAAACGTGTTCATGCGTCAGGAAGGGAGGAAATGGGCAGTCAGAACCGAGCGGGGCAGCCTTAATGCATTTATGCAGCTATAGAAAGGCAGAAAGTTGTGTTACCTTGTTTTTTTTCTTTTCCCAAAGTTAATGCTTTTCCATGCTCCACCCCGTTTGGCTTGGTCCCCCACCCACCCATCCTCTCCTTCCTCACACCCCTGTCCCTTAGCCTTGCCACTTATGCTGTTCCCAAAGGCGATTGTTGTGTTAGTCACCATCAAGTCGGCCCCTGACTCATGGTGACCCCGTGCCCAGTGGGATTGGACTATTGTGACCCGGAAGGTTTTTGCTAGCTGATTTTCACAGGTCTGTCACCAGGTCTTTCTTCCTAGTCTGTCTTAGTAGCTCCACTGAGACCTGTTCAACATCACAGCAACACACCTGTCTCCACTGGCAGACGGTGGTGGCTGCACATGAGGTGCGTTGGCCAGGAAGAGAACCCAGGTCTCTCACATTAAAGAAAAAAAAACCAAACCTGTTGCCGTTGAGTCGATTCCGACTCATGGCGACTCTATAGGACAGAGTAGAACTGCCCCATAGGGTTTCCAAGGAGCACCTGGTGGATTCGAACTGCTGACCTTTTGGTTAGCAGCTGTAGCCCTTAACCAATGCACCACCGGGGTTTCCGGTCTCGGCAAGAATTCTACCGTTGAATCACCACTGCCATTTTCTTAAAGGTACTTGCCCACTAATGTCTAACAAAGCAATGGGGAATAATTAGAAACTTTTAAGACTCATTGCCTGGAAAGTATTCTTTAGGTACTTGGCTGAGGGCTGCTTGTTATAGTTAGCCCCCAGGCCCCAGGTTCCAAAGGTAGGAAACACTCCTTATGCTGCCACCCCATCTGTGGGGCCTCATGGGGAAACTGGGATCCCTTCAGAAGCTGAGATCTGTATTTGGAGCATCTAGGAAGAGAGTCCAGGGCATGACCCACCCCAGTCAGAGCCCCCTTGGTCTGACTGATCCTCAGTCTTCTCTGATCCTTGGTCCCTTAATACTGGCTCCCTGCAAGTGTGCTTCTCTTCCTGCTTGGAAGGTGGTGGGATGTGGGGCTGTGGAAGACCCTCAGTGAGATAGGTTTACACAGTGGCTGCAACAATGGGCTCAAACGTGGCATGATTGTGAGGATGGTGCAGGGCCGGGCAGTGTTTCATTCTGTTGTACATGGGGTCGGTATGAGTTGGAATGGACTATACAGCAACAGGTGTTTTTTTTTTTTTTTCTTTAGAGGATAATAGTAAATCAGGAGCTGTGCATTTCAAATGTTAGTTTAATTATGCACTCCCCTTTGGAATCTGCTACAAATGCAGATTTCTTGGCCCTCCTGCCCAGAGCTTCTGATATAATTGGTCTGGGGTTGGGCCCAAGAATTTGCATTTTAGACAAACAAGCAGGTGATTCTGATGTAGAAAGGTTATTGAAACACTCGGGTGTAGTGTTTGTACAAACCCAGTGTTTACAGGTAAGGTCACCAACTTAGCACAGTTACCCTATTCTCTCCGGCTCTGGCAGGACTACCAGCTAAGCCTTCTCAGGGATTCCTGAGATTGCCCCAAAGTGCCATGTGTTGCTGTATCACACTCAGTGTCGGCCTGCCTCACTGAGAAAATAAGACCCTTAGGAGGAACCCGTCTCCAGCAGCCTGCCTCTGCTTCACCTGCTCCCCTGTCGGCCCCACACCCAACCTGGCCACCTTTCTCTGTTCCTGCTTCACAGGCTCACCCCCTCCTCTGCTCTCTGGGCTCCCCCTACCCCTGCCAGGGGCTTCATCCATTAGACCCCCTCTCAGTGTTTCATCTCTCCTCTGCTGCCTCTTTCCTCCTAGCTCAATCTCTTCCATCTTAGTGTTATTAGTAATAATACTACCTGTTTGCTGAATTCAATGCAGGTTATTCTTATATTTTTTTAATTTTTATTGTGCTTTAAGTGAAAGTGAACAAATCAAGTCAGTCTCTCACACAAAAACCCATATGCATCTTGCTACACACTCCCAATTACTTTCCCCCTAATGAGACAGCCTGCTCTCTCCCTCCACTCTCTCATTTCATGTCCTTTTCGCCAGCTTCTAACCCCCTCCACCCTCTCATCTCCCCTCCAGGCAGGAGATGCCAACATAGTCTCAAGTGTCCACCTGATCCAAGAAGCTCACTCCTCACCAGCGTCCCTCTCCAACCCATTGTCCAGTCCAATCCATGTCTGAAGTGTTGGCTTCAGGAGTGGTTCCTGTCCTGGGGCAACAGAAGGTCTGGGGGCCATGACCACTGGGGTCCTTCTAGTCTCAGTCAGACCATTAAGTCTGGTCTTTTTATGAGAATTTGGGGTCTGCATCTTACTGCTCTCCTGCTCCCTCAGGGGTTCTCTATTGTGTTCCCTGTCAGGGCAGTCATTGGTTGTAGCCAGGTACCATCTATTTCTTCTGGTCTCAGGATGATGTAGTCTCTGGTTCATGTGGCCCTTTCTGTCTCTCGGGCTCGTAATTACCTTGTGTCCTTGGTGTTCTTCATTCTCCTTTGATCCAGGTGGATTGAGACCAATTGATGCATCTTAGATGGCTGCTTGCTAGCGTTTAAGACCCCAGATGCCACTCTTCAAAGTGGGATGCAGAATGTTTTCTTAATAGATTTTATTATGCCAATTGACTTAGATGTCTCCTGAAACCATGGCGCCCAGACCCCTGCCCCTGCTACACTGGCCTTTGAAGCATTCAGTTTATTCAGGAAACTTCTTTGCTTTTGGTTTAGTCCAGTTGTGCTGACCTCCCCTGTATTGTGTGTTGTCTTTCCCTTCACCTAAAGTAGTTCTTATCTACTATCTAATTAGTGAATACTATTCTCCCACCCTCCCTCCCTCCCGCCTCTCATAACCACAAAAGAATGTTTTCTTCTCAGTTTAAAGTATTTTTCAAGATCTTATAGTAGTGGTCTTATATAATATTTGTTTGTCCTTTCGCAACTGACTAATTTCACTCAGCATGATGCCTTCCAGGTTTCTCCATGTTATGAAATGTTTCACAGATTCCTCACTGTTCTGTATTGATGAGTAGTATTCCATTGTGTGAATATACCATAATTTATTTATCCATTCAGCCATTGATGGGCACCTTGGTTGTTTTCATCTTTTTGCTGTTGTAAACAGTGCTGCAATAAACATGGGTGTGCATATATCTGTTCGTGTAAAGGCTCTTATTTCTCAAGGATATATTCCGAGGAGTGGGATTGCTGGATCATATGGTAGTTCTATTTCTAGCTTTTTAAGGAAGCGCCAAATCGATTTCCAAAGTGGTTGTACCTTTTGACATTCCCACCAGCAGTGTATAAGTGTTCCAATCTCTCCACAGCCTCTCCAACATTTATTATTTTGTGTTTTTTGGATTAATGCCAGCCTTGTTGGAGTGAGATGAAATCTCATTGTAGTTTTGATCTGCATTTCTCTAATGGCTAATGATCGTGGAATTTCCTCATGTACTTGAATGTCTTCTTTAGTGAAGTGTCTATTCAGATCTTTTGCCCATTTTTTAATTGGGTTATTTGCCTTTTTGTAGTTGAGTTTTTGCAGTATCATGTAGATTTTAGAGATCAGGCACTGATTGGAAATGTCATAGCTAAAAACTTTTTCCCAGTCTGTAGGTAGCCTTTTTACTCTTTTGGTGAAGTCTTTGGATGAGCATAGGTGTTTAATGCAGGTTAATCTTATTGACGAGATTAGTCACAAGGGACCAGCTATAAAATGGCCACTTGGGGTGGGGTGGGCGTGTGAAAGGGAAGAGGAACCTGAGGCCCCTTAGGGGAGAGGAGAAGGGAGAACCAGCACCGTTTGAGCGTTTACTATGGCCAGACGCTTTATGTGGGCTCTCTTATTTAACCGTCACAGCGACTTTATGGAGTAGGTGTTAAATACTCTGTTTTGTCTTTGAAAGGTGAAGTAACTTGCCTCAGGTTGTACCAGCCAGTGAGCAGGAAAACAGAAGCTACCCCATGTGCTCCAAGTACAGAAGGTGTGAAGGCTGGGAAGTAGAGGCGTAGGCGGTGTTGGGGGGGCTGGGGGCAGCCAGGTCAGGAAGCCATAACTGAAGGTCAGCCCACAGGTCCTACAGGGGAGGGCTCTCACCTGGACGTGGTGGCATCTCAAGACTCTCCAAGAAGTTCAGGTGACATTCAGCCTGCTGCTGTGAGCAGGTGCTATGTGGAAACTGTCCAGAAGCTGCTACAAAGCTCACATCTGTCTGCCTCCAATTGCTTCTGGAGAATAATGGCCTCTCCTGTCTTCTGCCTTCCAAACATCATGAGTGTTTCTCATTGGCAGAATCCAGCCTGGGATCATCTGGAGAACACCCGTCTCCAGTTTGCAGGGGAGACCATGGCAGAGGATGGTGAGGGTGCTAAGCTGATCACAGACAGTCCAGCATGGGTGCTATGGGGCAGAGCTGGGGTTTGAACTCAGATCTGCCACCATCCAACCCTCCACTCCTTTTCTCAAACCACGCTGACTCCTGTGAAACGTATTCTTTCCTGACCACTCTCTAGAATTTTCTGAAATTCCTTCAACTGCCAGTGGCTGTGGAAGACTATGGGCTACTGACTGTGGTCACAAATGACCTTTCATGTATTTTCCTTCCACTGGAATAAAACTTCGGGCTTTAGGATCAAACCCAAACTATTGAGGTAGCAGTTTCCAACAAGTGGGCTTGAAGTAGGTTTAGAAGCAGAGTCCTTCATTCACCTATTACACCCCAATATATATATACTTGACAGGACTGCCTTGTTTGTCTGGGTCTCACAAGTTTTCCACTTTTGACAGGGTGCAGGCTTACCACTTTTCTATCACCCTCTATTAGTAGAAAATATTTGAGTTTTCCTTCTCTGATAAGTTTCCACCTTACACAGGTTCTGGCTCTCACAGGTTTTACTGGGTAACAGGAGTCCCTGAATGGTGCAAATGGCTAACACGCTTGTCTGCCAACTGAAAAGTTGGAGGTTTGAGTCCACCCAGAGGTGCCTTGGAAGAAAGGCCTGGCTATCTACTTCTGAAAAATCAGCCATCAGCCTGTGGAGCACAGTTCTGCTCTGACACACACAGGGTTACTATGAGTGGTGGCGTTGACTCCACGGCAGTTGGTACTGTGGGACCGCTGGATTCCATGCCGGGGATCCTGTTCTCTCCCCTGGGGCAGGTTTGGGTAATTACCAAGTTCTGGAGACCATCATGTAGAAGGGAAGGAGCTTCCTCTAAACCCAGACCGTCTTGGCAAGTGACAGAAGTGTGGGCTAAGAAGGAAAAGGCCTCTATCTATTTCCTCCCACTCACATATGTGACTTTTATAGTTCACTGACCAGACTTCTTTGGAAAGGAATGTGGCCTCGAGGTTTAATAATATCCAGGAATGGAGCTAAACAGAAATCTGTGTCCCTTTGACCACAAGTTTCCATGAGCCTCATCATCCTTTCCTGGAGTGGCGTTGGTGGGGAGGACTGGGGACTCTGTTGACATGAAGTTCCTGGTCTGGGTGGGGCCTTCTTTAGGGATCTTCAGAGTCTAGAGTTTTGTTTTCTCTCCCATCTCTAGCCCCTGCAGACCCCAGGGCAGAGGGTGTGTGTGTGTGTGTGTGTGTGTGTGCGCGTGTGTGTGTGTGTGTGTGTGAGAGAGAGAGAGAGACAAACAGGAAGACAGAGAGGGAGAGAGAGACACTGGATCCTAAATTCTTCTTGGTCAATTGCAAATATTGTGAAACGTGTTAACACTTTGGGCTAAGACAACTGTAATTTTGGATTATTAAGTCCACATGGCAAGTGAGTGCTTATTAATTTCTATTTGTCTTGAGTGAATTAACAGAAACTAGCAATGAAAAAAAAATGTCTTTCTGCCCCTTTGCACGGGGAACAGCTGATTTGGACAAAGCCCTAAGAAACGGCAGCATAATATCACGGAATGCTGGAGCTTAGAGAAACCTTTATTTGCTCTAATTCAACAAAATCCCCTAGGTCCTGGGGATTCAAAAGCAGAGAAGAAAATGTTCTAGTCCCCAAGGAGCTCAGAGTCTGGTAGGGACAACTACTGGTGGGAAACTATAACGATGGAAATTTTATCAAGGAATAAATTAGACTGTATGAAGTAGAGTTCAGCTATCATTAACTCTGGGGGAAAAGGGGAGTCAGGAAGGCTTCCTGGAGGAAGTTATATCTAAGTTGAGTTTTGCAGGATGAGTAGGAGTTTGGCAGGAAAAAAAAGGAGAAGAAAGACATTCTTATCAGAAAGAACAAGAACATGGGATTATTAAACTGTGTGGTGAAGTCAGAAATCCAGCAGTCTGAAGGTATAAAATGCAGAGAGATAAGAAGCGAGAGGCCAAATTGTGAAGGCTCTTTTCTGCTGTGCTGAGGAAGGGTTTGGACTTGTCCTCTGTGGGACATCAAAGGGGAAGCAGGAGAGAGACCACTTCAGTGGTCCTCTAAAGGATGCCCTGGAGGAGGCAAGGCTGGGAGCAGGAGACCCTTAAGAGGAGATGGCAGTGGGTGAAGACAGAAACCGGCAGGGGCAGTGGGAAAGGAGAACAGTAGATGGATTGTTTAATTTCCTGTTGCTGCTGTATCCAATTACCATAAACTTGGTGGTTTAAAACAATACAAATTTATTCCATCATAGTTCTGGAGGTCGGAAGCCTGAAATCAGCCTCACTGGGCTGAAGCTAAGATGTCAGCAGGGCTGGTTCCTTGTAGAGGCCCTGGGGAAGAATCTGCTTCCTTGCCTTTTTCAGTTTGTGGAGGATGCTTGCGTTCATTGGCTCATGGCCCTCTCCTCATCTTCAAGGTATATCCCTCTAATCGCTGCTTCTGTCGTCACGTTGCCTTCTCTTATGACTCTGCTCCACCTGCATCACCCATAAAGGACTGTTGTGATTACATTGGGCCCACCTGGGGAATCCAGGCTTCTCTCCCCACCTCAGGAGTCTTAATTTAAGCACATCTGTGAAGTGCCTTTTGCCATGTAAGTTAACATATCTACAGGTTCTGGGAATTCGGATGTGGAGATATTGTGGGCGGGGGGGTGGGGAGGGACAGTATTCAGCCTACTTCACGAATGCAAAGGACTGTGGGCGATGTAGCCAATCCAATTTGATGATTGACTAGAGAACAATGGGGTGAGAAATGGGTAGCTGGGATAACACCCTTGGTTACTGGTTTGGGCTACCATTGAATGGTGGGGCCAACAACTCAGAGAAAGAGGAAGAAGAGCAGGTTTGGGGAGGAGGTACAGCAGAAGGTAGGGAGCAATGCTCCCAAATTTGGACACACTGAGTTTGAGATGTCCAATGGGAATTCAGGGGAGAGGTCTCGGTGAGAAAGAAATCTGAGTCTCTAATGTGGAAACCCTGGTGGCACAGTGGTTAAGACCTACGGCTGCTAACCAAAAGGTAGGCAGTTCGAATCCACCAGGTGCTCCTTGGAAACTCTATGGGGCAGTTCTACTCTGCACTATAGGGTCGCTATGAGTCAAAATCAACTTGACAGCAATGGGTTAATGTGTAGTTAAGGAGTCCTGGTGGCACAGTGGGTTAAGGGCTTAGCTGCTAACCAGAGGGTTGGCAGTTTGAACCCACCAGCCACTCCATGGCAGAAAGATGTGGCAGTCTACTTCTGTGAAGATTATGGCCTTGGAAACCCAGTGGGGCAGTTCTACTCTGTACTATAGGGTCACTATGAGTTGGAATAGACTCGATGGCCATGGGAATATGTAGTTGATAATCGAAATTGTGGCTATAGATAGGGTAAATCAGGAAGGATATATAAAAGAGATTCTAGAACTTTATGGTACGTCAAGATCACCTGGTGATAGGGCAGCTAGATTTAGCAAATAAAAATACAGGATGCCCAAATATATCTGAACTTCAGATCAACAACCAATCATTTTTTAGTGTAAGTATGTCACACATATGGCATGTACTTCTCTTGCCCCACCTCTCGTTGCTTGTCTGAAATTTCCATTGAACTGGGCACCCTGCATTTTATCTGACACCCCCACCTTGGGAGCTTGTTAAAAGGCATGTTCCTGGGCTCCATTTTCAGAGATTCTGCTCTTTGACACGCAGTTTTGATGCAGTTAGACCTGTGAGAAACATTGAAAGGGAGAGACTCAGAGAAGACCCTGGGGGTCTCAGCACGTGAGGGGGAAAGAGGAAAGAAGCCTGCAGACAAGCCCATGAAGGAATAGGCTGAGCTGTAAGAGGCGCACCAGCCTGTGGTGATATCATGGGGGCATTTCCAAAAGGAGGTGGAATGCAGTGAGACTCTGTAGGAGTTGCAATAAGTGGAGGCCGTTGATTGACAACGTGGAAGTCTGTAATGATGGCTGTAGTCGGCTCCACGGACACCCTACCACATAGGCCCTTGGTCCATGGGAAGTTGTCCTGTGGTGTGGACTATTCTGGAGGCTGTGACAGCGCCTGCCTCCCTACCTGAGGGCTTTCTCCAACAATGCTTAGCCACTAGCAGACACACTGGGAAATTTAGGAGAGTACCAGCTCCCAAAGGCAACCTTCCCCAGTGGGGAAGGTGGAGTCAGTGGATAAATGTCCCAGCCTCCAAGGCTTTAGGAACTCAATCTACTTAGTTTCTCCTAGGTTCCCCAGAGGGTTTGAGCCTCAGTTGCCCACATCAGCAACCTGCTCACTAATTGTCTTTGCTTACTTTTTGTCCTTTTCCTGTCTTACTACTCATGCTTTCTGGAATCGCTCCCAATTATACTGTAGGCCTGGTGGCTTTGTCTCAGGGTCTGCTTCTGGGAGAACCCAAACCAAGGCTTGGAGATGGCTGCTTCCATGGAGTCATGGGATGGCTTGAGGGCAATGGGGAGGGGTGATGGGCCCTTGAAGGAGCTCTGAAGCAGGGAAAGGTTGTTCTTAGTGGACCCCAGACTTCCTTTGGTGCACCCCAGACTTCCTTTGGTGCACCCCATCTTCATATCCAGCATCTGTTCCTTAGTGCCTACATTGCAACTCTGGATTCCCTTAGCCCTTCTGCGGAACCTCCTTTCGGGGCCCTTGAATCCTGGATGGCTATTTCACTGGAATTCTGCCCTCTGCAAATGTGCTAATGAGTGCAGGTATCTCCCCCTCCCTCCACCCCAAATCACACGGGTAATGTTCTTGCGTTTCAACTCGGGCCTTCAATATCATAGAGAAGGAAAGAGAAGATCTATTGAATACTACTCTGTGACCGGCTCTGCTACTCATTTAATTCTCACAACAACCCCGTAAGGGAGTTACCATCACTCCCATCTTTCAGAAGGGGAAACTGAAGCTCAGGAGAATTAAATAACTGCTAAGGTCACAAAAAAAAAAATTTTTTTTTTTTTTTTTTTAAGGTCACCCAACTAGGGAAGTGGTAGAGCTGGCATTTGAATTTTGATCCATTGTTACTGTAGACTGGCTCATACACCTTTCAGGTGCTTGGAGGTGTCACCCACATTCAGACATGTCCTTCCTTTCTCTTTCCAGGCCAGTGATTATATTTTTCAAGGGGCATGGCTTCCTGACCCTTTACCCGCTGGGTGACATTCTTGGTCTGTGTGTCTGGCAAAATGTGACACCCAGGGCTGGTATCTTTCCAAATGAAGTCTGAGCCCTGTGCCCATTACCTCTGCTGACCTGAACATTATACCTCATGTCTGATCCTAGGATCGCATTGCTTTTGAAATTCAGCTTTGGGGTTACCTTAAACCTGCAGGTCTTTTTCACATGGTCTGCTGCCAAGTAAGGATGCTCCTGGGTGGTCCTGAGACAATCAATCATTTTGAACTCAAATGCTGGCCTTGACATTTATTGCTATTCTTGTTAGCTGTCATCAAGTTGGCCCCTGACTCATAGTGACCTCGTATGTTACTGAGTAGAACTGCTCCATAGGGTTTTCTGGCTGTAATCTTTTTGGAAGAAGTTTGGCAGGCTTATCTTCTGTGGAGTCAGTGGGTGGATTTGGGTGGAGTGTTCCGTATATGTCTATGAAGTCAAGTTGGTCGATTGTAGCCTTTAGAGCTTCTGTATCTTTGTTGAGTTTCTTTCTAGGTGGTCTGTCCTTTACCAACACTGGTGTGTTCAAGTCTCCTACTATTATTGTGGAACTATTAATTTCTCTTTTCAGTGCTGTTTCAGTGGGTGTAAAACCCCCCTCTGCCTCAGCTCCTGCCTTCCTTCCCCACCCTTTTGGTTTGCTCCTAGCCTGCTGCCCTTGCAAACTGCGGTCCCTAACAGTGGTTTGTATTTGGTGGCAGATCTTTGCACATGCGCAGGCCAGGGTCTTGGTGCCTGCACAGGTCTGAAGAATCTTCTCCTCACCTGACCACAGACCTGAGCATCCCCGGGGTGGGGGGGGGGGAGGATTTTCTCTGGCACACATCACCACTCGAGCTCCTTTCCAAAGCGAGAAGTCCCATTACATGGACTTCCTATGAAGAGTAACTCAGCATGACTCAGCACCTGGATCTCCAAATTTGGGCATGCGAGGGCTTGGGGTGTAGAGTTTCAGGTGCCAGTCCCTGCCTCCTAGGGACTTGAGGACGTGAAAGGTCCCTGATCCCCTCCATGGTGGCTTAGTGGTTAAAGTGCTACGGCTGCTAACCAAAAGGTTGGCAGTTCGAATCCACCAGGTGCTCCTTGGAAACTCTATGAGGCAGTTCTACCGTGTACTGTAGGGTTGCTATGAGTCAGAATTGACTCAACGGCAATGGGTTTGGTTTTGGTTTTTTGGATCCCCTCGAGTGGGAGCGTGTGGTGTTTCAGCCTTGAGGCCCCACGTTGCCCCTTTTCTGTGCAGAAAATAAATTGTCACTTCTGTTTCTCTTGCAGTTGGTGTCCGTCTTATTTCTACTGGCTAATAGGACACGACAAGAACCTGAGAAATTCGGTCACAGGTGGATTTGAACCACCAACTTTTAGGTTAGCAGCTGATTGGAGACAACCTATGCCATCTGTCATGGTTTGGATTGTGTCCCCTAAAAACATCTGTCAACTTGGCTAGGTCATGATTCCTCTTATTGTATGGTTGTCCACTTTTTTGTCATCTGATGTGATTTTCATGTGTTGTAAATCCTATCACTATGATGTAATGAGATGGATTATTGGCAGTTATATTGATGAGGTCTACAAGATTAGATTGTGTCTTAAGCCAATCCCTTTTGAGATATAAAAGACAGAAGTGAGCAGAGAGACAGGGGGACCTCATACCACCAAGAAAGCTGTGCTGGGAGAAGAGTATGTCCTTTGGACCTGGGGTTCCTGCATGGAGAAACTACTAGTCCAGGGGAAGATTGATGACAAAGACCTTCCTCCAGAGCTGACAGAGACAGAAAGCCTTCTCCTAGAGCTGACACCCTGAATTTGAACTTCTAGATTACTAGACTGTGAGAAAATAAACTTCTGTTAGTTAAAACCATTCACTTGTGGTATTTCTGTTACAGCAGCACTAGATAACTAAGACACCATGCATGCTTCTTTGACATTTGTTGGGTTTTCATGGTTTGGGCCAATATTATAGCACAGTGAAATGCAATAGGTTTTGATTTCTGTATTTGGCCATTTCTTGGCAATTAAGAGATTCATATTTATATGCCTCATATTCCCAAGTAGATTGCTAATTGCTTGAGGGCAGAGGACATGCCTTGCCTCTTCTGCATGGTCCACAGGGCCTGGTACAAAGATTTGCGAACAGTAGGTATTCCATGAGTACTCCCATTGCCTGACTGAGGAACAAAGATTGTACTCATAGCTCCCCAAACCAACTCCCCGGCCCTAGCTCCAGCACCTGCCCTTCCCAGCATCACCAGCTGCTAACTCTGGTACACATAACACTCCATTTGAACCAGTCCTGTAGACTAGCTTCTTACAGTAGCAATGGCAGGTCATGTGGTAGAGTGAATGAAAGAGCCCCGGCCCCGGAGCAGAGACATCTGCTCTGATCCCCAGCGCCAGCACTCATGTACTGTCTCCTCACCTGTAAAATAAGGACAGTAGTAATAGATAGTATGTATTGAGCCCTTTGGATAAACTGTGATCAGTGCTTCACACCCATAGCCTCCACCCAGTGAACTAAGGATAATTTTCTAGAGGAGGAAACCGAGACTGAGGATAATTAAATAACTTGCTCAGGGTCACACAGGGAGAGTGGCAGAACTGGCATTCAAACAAAAGCTGTCTGCTCTGCCCCTCTGCCCTTAGCCATTACATGCTGTGCTACCTTGGAGGTTATTGCAAGGAGCAAATGAAAACCCCTATGTAAAATGCCCATTACCATGCCTGGCACACAGTAAGTGCTCAGTGAACGCTAGTTCTCTCCTCCTGTCCTAGTGGTAGGGCAGAACTGAACTAATGGTTGGAGGCAGCACATTTACGTTCAGCTCCGAGCAAGGAAGAACTGCCTGACAATCTGAGTCATCCCGCAGAGACTCTGTTCTTGGAGGGGAACACAGAGCCGGTCAAACCAGCTGTTGGTGATGGAAGAGAAGAGCTCACCATGGTGGGGTTGTCTGGGAGCTCATGGACCTTTGAGGATGGAATTCATTAATTCACAAGTCGTCCTTGACTCCTCTCTCTCCCTGTTTCTCACACACAATCTATCACCAAATTGTGTTGATTCCACCCCCGAACTCCCCAGCTTTTGTCCTCTTCTCTGCATCCTCCTTGCTATCACCTGATCCAGGCCACCAGTAACTCTGCTGTGGACCATGGCATTGGCCATTTAACTGAGAGTGTGGTGGCCTCTTGTAACTTGGGTCCACCCAGACAGCACTCTGCGGGATCTTTCTAAAGCATGGTGATCATGCCCCACCTTGCTCACAATCCCCGGGCCTCTCCATCACTTTAGGGGAAGGCTCACATCCTGGCTTTAGGATCCTCTTTGCTACAGTCATTCTGGATGCCTCAAGGTCATTAAACCTCAGCCAGAACTGTGCACTTCTTTTCCCTCTGCCTGGGACCCTGTTCCTACCTCCTCTCTCCTGGCTAATTCTTCCTCCTTCTTCCTGCCTCACTTTGGGCTTTGTTCCTCTTGGGAGCTGTCCTAGATTATCTTCTTTCCTCAATCCCCACCCCAGTTGATGGGGAGAGTCTGCTTGTCCCATGTTGTCAGAGCCCCACATCTTTTCTTGTCTCCAGGGATTAGCCCTGAGCCATGTACCACAAGCCTCTCCTGAGTCTTCCAAGTGCCAAGCCCTTGGCTGGACCCCGAGGACAAGGATGCAGAGATAAATGAATGGTGCTCCTGGGCCAGGAGGAGCTCAGCATGAGAATGGGGGGCAGGTGCATGCTAGCATGGGGTGAAGTGTTGATGAAGGTAAGCCCGGGTGCTCTGGGAGGGAGCATGGGGAAGATAGGTAACCCAGCCTGAGAGGGTCAGGATGGCTTCCTGGAGAAAGAAGTGTCAAGGTGGAGTTTTAAAGTCTAAGGAGCTATGAGACCAAAAAGGGAAGGAGAAAGTAGGTACTCAGCCAGACTCTTGAAAAGTAAGAAAGGCCAGGAACTGAAGAGGGCTGGGCTAGAGTGGGGGGTGACACTTGCTGATAGATGTCACACTGGATGAGCAGAAGGAGAGTCCGTGGAGGCTTTCCAAGTTTCTGGAAGGGCACTAGTGGGATGGAGGTACATTCGTGGAGACGCACAAGAGGACTCAGTGTGGGAGGACAATGGGATGAAGAGGTTGGTTTGGAACCTGCTTGATTTGGGGTCCTTGTGGTATCACCTAGTGGAAACTGCTTGGATTAAGACTAAGAGGCCAGAATGACTGGGGTACAGGTGGGACAGTGAGGACCCCTGCTGGCTGGGGCATGGGGAGTGAGAAGGAGGAACTGGAAATAAAGCTGGATGGTCAGCCACAGGAGGTTTCCCAGGTGATTATATTTGAGTTATGAGCGTTAAGTGCTGTTTTTAACATCACCCTTCATCTTTCTGACAATCCTGTACCAGCCCATTTTACAGATGAGAACATGGAGGCTCAGAGGGGATTAATGACTTGTTCAAGATCACGTATAATTGGCCGGAGCCTGGTATACAGCAGGTGCTCAATGTGTGTGTGTAAATGACTGACTCACTCACTGAATGAATGAGTGAGTGAGTGAATGACACCATGGCAGGGTTGGCTGGGAGTGTCTGCCTTAGTCTAAGCTCTAATCTGCCTTGACCATGTTGCCTGAATTCTCTCCATCTCAATAATTATAGTAATCATCTTAGAGCTGACGAGGAAGAATAACAGCTTCCCCTGAAATGTGCTGGTTGGCTTGAGCAAAGTCCCCACTTCTTTCAGGCCATTCATGGGCCGCATACTTCCCGTCTTCTAGAATCTTCTCTAACTGCTCCTGGGGCAGCTCCATGCCAGTGCCATAGCTGCCCTTTTGAAGCCAGTGTTTGCTTTTCCTGCCTCAAGTTTTACCATTTTCTCCAGGACAATATTTGTCTTCCCATTACTTTAATCATGCCTCTCGGGTCCAGTGGGGAGGCCTTGGAGGAGAATTAGTCCTGTTTTCTGTTTGCTGTGCTGGGAGAGCAAACAGGCTTATTTGACTTACCTGCGCTTTCCCAGTAAGTGGACCCCTTGGAGCAAACACGGAGGAGGCCCGTCTCCTGCCCCTTGGACCTGGAGTTGACTGCAGAGCATTTAAAACCGAAAGGACTCCACCCATGCCAGGCCAGGGTGGGCCAGGCTGGGTCCTCACTGGTTTACTTCAAAGCTCATGTAAAGGCTGGATTCCTTTCACTACATGGGCGCCCTGGTGGTGCATTGGTTAAGAGCTTGGCTGCTAACCAAAAGGTTGGCAGTTCGAATCCAGCAGCTGCTCCTTGGAAACCCAGTGGGGCAGTTCTAGTCTGTCCTATATAGGGGTCGCTCTAAGTTGGAATTGACTCAACAGCAGTAGGCTTGGTTTTTGTTTTTTTTCATTATATGAAGTGTCTGAACTGGGACTGGATTGACCTAAAAGGTGAGTGGTGAGGATTAGGTGGGAGCTGTGATCAGCAAGAAATTTGACTTTGTTAGGGTGTAAAGAGCCCTGGATTGGGAGCCAGATGGATTTGGTTCAAATTCAATTATGAGCAAGTTACTTACTACATAAATGCTGCTAAGGGTTGAGCTGGTACTTCATTAGTTCTTCAAATGTTTAGTGAGTACTTCCTATGGCCAGCACAATTTTAGGTGTTGGGGACAGATGGGTGAACAAATCAGGTAATAATCTCTGCCCTTTGGAGCTTACATTCTAGTGGAGGGAGGCATACAAACATAACCACAGAAGAAAAACATGTAGTGTGTTAGAAAGGGAACAAATGCTGTGAATAAATAGAGCAGGATAAGGGTGATTGAGAAGGTCTGAGGGGTGAGGGCTCAGTATAAATAGGCGGTCAAAGTAGGTCTCTTGAAGGTGATACTTGAGTAAAGACCTGAAGAAGGGGAGGTACTTGAATCCAGGCATGTCTAATTCCAAAGCCCAAGCTCTTCAGCCTACACCACCTCTCTCCCAATTGAATGAGACCACAGAGTTGAGCACATAGTGAAAAACAGTTGCTGTCAAGTCGACCCTGACTCATGGTGACCCCCATGTGTGATGTGTCAGAGTAGAACTGTGCTCCATTGGGTTTTCCACGCTGATTTTCCCAAAGTGGATTGTCAGGTCTTTCTTCTGAGGTGCCTAGAGTACCCAGCCTTTTGGTTAGCGCATCAACCGTTTGCACCACCCAGAGACTCTGAACAAATAGTAGGTGCTTGGTAAGTGTTAGTTCGCCTCCCACCCCTCTTCCTTTTAGAGACTCTTGGGGATTCATCCACAAGGAGGGCAGATTAGAGGGTGGTAGGTGGGATCCTGGTAAGGCAGCATCCCTGGAGCAAGAAGTTGGCATGAAGTGGGGAGCCTAAGGAGGCAGACAGTCACCCAGACGGTCGTGACTGACACTGAGATTGGATTTAGCTCTGGTTGAGGAGTGGAGTTAGACTGGGGAGGGATGGGTCCAGCTGGGAAATCCGAGGCTTATGCATTGATGCTTACTGCGCTGCTCTCTGCCCTCCCTCCCTGAATTTGCCATGGAGACAAAATAATTAAACAAACATTTAGTTTGAGGGCCAGCTAGGAGCCAGATAATTCCAGATGCTTTCCCATCCACATCATTCTTACAACAGACCTCTGAGCTAGGCAATATTATCTGGGTCTTCCAGTCAGAGAAACTGAGACCCAAAGGTCGAGAAGTCTGTGGGTTGCTGACTGGCTGGGATACAGGTCCGGATCTGTCTGGTTCCATAGACCAGTCAATTTTTACTTCACAATCATTATCAGCTTCCTCTTCTGAATAACTGCCAACAACATCACCAACACCAACATAACCATCAACATCACCAACACCATCACCATCATCACCATCATCATCTGTATCACCAACAACATCAGCATCGGCGTTACCCATTAACATCACCATCATCAACATCACCAACATCACCATCAATATCACCTTTGTCAGGTATCCCGAGGTATCCCATCAATGACCCCACGATCACAGGCAGCAAGGTAACAGGGTAGAGTGCCAACTCTACCACTTACTAGGCTTTGGAAAGTCTTACCATCTCTCTCAGCTTCAAGTTCCCTCTCTATAAGATGGGGATAAGCAAATCTACCTCAGAGGGCAGATGAGGTGCTGAAACCAGCCTTCTGTTTCCTCCACGTCACCAATTGTTCTTGTCAAGATCATCAATGACCTCCACAATTGTCATAATACTTGCCCTCCAGGAGCATTTGATGCATCTGATCACTTCCTCCTCCTTCACTCCTCTTGGCTTCTGTGACACTTTCTGATTTTCCTCCCAACCCACTGACCCCTCCCTCTCCTTTGTTGACTCTGTGTCTTTTATCTGACCTCTAAACATTTGTGAGGAAACCCTGGTGGCGACGGCACTGGGTTCTGGGTTAAATATTTGTGTGTTCCAGGGCTGGGTTGTAGCCTCTCCTCTTTTCTCCATCCAAGGTCCCTACTGTTTCTAGCCTAGTCTACGTGACCATTTTGTCACCTTGCTTCACCAGGGTAGCAAACCTTAGAATGGACCACTGAGCCTGCCTGTGGAAGAAGAGCCCCTTCCCGGTCCCATCTGGTATAGCGTCATCTCTAAGAAGAATTCGTTGCAGGTAGTTTGAGGGGCCTTCACCTCTTGAATCTGTGTGCCTTTAACCTTTCTGTTGCTCACTGGGCCTGGGCCTGCGTTATCTCAGTTGATCAGTGCTTTTGGACTCCCTTCACCCCAAACACATTCACAATGACCTTTCAGTGACAGACAACCTCTTAGAGACTGCTCTCACTACCTGGGGAGTTTCTACTTTAAAAAGAACAAATCAGAGTGCTATCTGGAGATCTCTAGTTAATGGGTGGGGACATTTTGGGGGCTCAGGAAGCCTTTATGGAAACTCTGAAATAACATCCCTTTGGGGGCTACTGTTTCTGCCCCCACATTGGCTCCATCCTGAGACAGATGGTCTCCTGTTGGGCTGTTCTTGCACACACGAGCGTAGAAATTCTTTTAGGTCCTCCTGGCCTCGGGAGCATTTTGAATCGGATGCCAGGAGAAACAGATTGCCTACCCCTTATTCTGGGGGCTGTGGGTGGACAGCTTAGAGAGGAGATCTCTTCCAAGAATGTGTTTCCCCCTATATCTTTAGGATGCGATGTACTCCTCTCTGCTCTTTTGAGGCTGGCATAAGTATGAGAGTTGTTTAGGGGGTAACGCCTACACTGCCTCTGCCCCCACTGCTGAGGAGAAGTGAGGAGTGGGCAAGTCACTTTTAACGTGGTCCTTGGTGTCCTTTGCACAGGCTACCCAACTGGCAACACGGCAGTCTGCTCCCCACTGACAGATTAGTGGTCTGAAATTAGCTCAGCGTGACTGGGCCATTCTGCTGAAGAACCACCCAAAGTCTCCTGCTGCCTGTGGAATAAAGTCCCAGGCTTCAGTCTAGCATTCAAGGCTCCAACAATCCACCCTTCTTTGGCTTTTCCAACCATCTCCCTCACATCTCCTCTACCCAAGGTCTTCACTCCAACCAGACAGGGCTGCCCTAATCCCAAAATATACTGGGATCATAGCTGCCTCCATACCACCCTCTTGGCTAAAATGCCCCCTCCCACCTTGTTGCCTATATAAACTTCTTTCTGTTTTAGACAGTGCTCAAAAAGAGCCCTGGGGGTAAAGTGGTTAAGCACTCTCCTGCTAACCAGAAGGTCGTAGGCTCTAACCCACCAGCTGCTCCATAGGAGAAAGATGAGGTAATCTGCTTCCGCAAAGATTCCATCCTTGGAAACCCTATGGGGCAGTTCTACTCTGTCCTACAGAGTAGCCGTGAGTCAGAACCTATCTGATGGTGATGGATTTGGTTTAGGCTGGGCTTAAGTGTGAACTTTCAAAGGGTCCCCTACTTCTCTTGGAGTTCTTCCTTGGTCCCCCTGTTTGTTCACCCCCAGAGCCATATGACCATCCAGAGGAATCCCCGTCTACCTTATGACTTCTCCCACTGGGATAATTAACTCAAGTTTATTTCATTTCATATGTCAACTTTTTCTCCCCATTTAAACCTCTTACTTCTTGAGGGCGAAACTACTGCTTAGATCTCTGCCTCCTGCCCAAGATTTAGCTCAGGACTAAGCATAGAAGTAGATGCTTAATAGAAATGTGTTAACTCTGGGCCTCCATTTGAATTTCCATGGCCTTCCTTTGCTGTTAAAGTAGTGAGATTTGGGACAGCTAGCTTGCATACAGGTACTTTCCAGAACACCTTTGCAACTGTTATCTGTGACTATTTATTTAGTCCTCACCACCATCTGGAGGCTGGTCTCTGTAACATTCCCACTCTATAGCTAGGGCCTGGAACAGCAGAGATTTATGCTAGCCTGAGGTCATTCAGCGAGTAAGTTCTGAGGCAGAACTTGGCCGTTCTGTCTCTAAGGTGTAGGGTAAGTGAAGCCCCATAGAGAGTAGTGTGTGTGTGTTGTGTATTTTAAGGGAACGGCTCTGTAGTGGAATCTGAAAGAGCTGTTCACTTATGTCTGAAACATGTTGGATTCCAAGCAATACTGCTGTGGGACCCCCTGTAACGGTGCGGCACAAAACAAAGAGATCAACGCTCCCCGACCCGACCAAGACCTCATTTTCTTTTAACTCTTTCATCCAATTTTCCCCTTTTAGAAAAAATAAGACTGTATAGTTTTTACAATTTTCAAACATCCGTATTAATTACTGTTTACGTCTCACAACACTTTCTTTCTCTGAATCTTTTCCTGTTTTTTTTTTCTGTCTCCTCCTTTCAGCCTTTCCCTTCCTTGTCTGCATCTTTACCCTTCTTGATCTCTATCTTCGTCTTCTCTTCTCTTTTTTTTTTCCCACTCCTCTCTCTTCCGAAAAACCATAGCTTCCTT
Organism: Loxodonta africana; assembly: GCF_030014295.1. Lineage (NCBI taxonomy): Eukaryota > Metazoa > Chordata > Mammalia > Proboscidea > Elephantidae > Loxodonta > Loxodonta africana. The sequence goes on along the minus strand of NC_087354.1, from coordinate 46,252,846 downwards.
CTAGTTTGATATGTCTAAAACATTGTTCTAGAAACTTTTTACTTGTTTCATGATATCAAGAATGAGTATGCACGTTAAAGAGGTGAATTGTAAGGTATGGAAATTATATCTCAATAAAGCTGTTAATAAAAAACAAACAAAAGTGGGTGTACATAGGTGCATCTGTTGGGAGAATTCCTGCTGCATGGAGAAAGACTAACTGGGTGATTTTTGGCTCTTGTACCAACCAAAAGTTCAGCAGTTCCAATCCACCAGCCACTCCTTGGAAACTCTGTGGGGAAGTTCTGCTCTGTCCTACAGGGTCACTATGAGTTGGAATCGACTTGATGGCAAGATTTTTTTTTTTAACCAACCAAAAGGCTATTTGCAGGCAGTACATAAAAATCATGTAATTGAGCAATCTTTCCCCGAATCCGTTAGATTTGACATCTGCTTGCTGTTTAATTATCTTCTGACTAAGGAAATGGAAAAGTTGACAAATAGTTTAACCCAACAAGAGTCAGGTTCTTTATTTTCCCTTTTGTGAGCGTGTTTATAGAACACGGATCTGCCAACATCTTCCAGTCTCTCCAGGGCACTGGCAAAAAATACAGACAAATATTTATATTCTATGCACTCAAGATGGTTTTCATGTTTAACTGATTTCAAATGGACGACAATGGCCCTTAATGTGGTTGCAAGAATTTGCCATTAGTTTTCACTTAAAATTGGATCCAGCCGGTTCATACGACAACACTGTATTCCAGCTCTTAATGATTTGCCTCCCGCACCAAACAGGCTGCTTCACGTTGGCTGATTGGCACAACAGCTTGGTGAGGGCATCCATCTCCTATTCCATGTGAACAAAAATCAAGTTCAGAATATCACTCCTGTTTTGGAGCTCTTTGCACATTGCGTCTGAGGCAGGCAGTTGGCAAGCTGGGTGAAGACCACAGAGTGAGGCTGGCTCAGCACACCACCATTTCCTGGGGATGAAGACGCTGGTCTCAAGCAGGAGAAGGAGCTGGATTGCCGGGGCACTCAGGAGCGTGGTTCAAGGTTTCAGATCATTTAACAAGCCTTCTGGTGTCTGTGTACTTTGGCTTCTGAGTGCATCAGGGTAATATTCTAGATTCTTTGTGATGCTTCAAACCTTCTCTCCTTTGATCTAACATGTTTGATTGTGGATGGTGGAACAGAGAGGGACCAGGCCATAAAAAGAAGAGTCAAGCCTGAAGAACAGTGTTGTCACTTGGCTCTTCACCTTTGGGGAAGTTATTTAACTTGCGTGGGACTCAGCGTCTGTTTAACCAGGGTAACCAAATAATTTAGTGAGCACTCTTGTAAAGAACAAATACTAAACTGGATGAGATGGTGGGAAAACAGGCTTAAACTGGAGATAAGGTCAATCTATATATAAAAAAGGGGTTAGATGACAAATAGGTTTCATATCCATATTAATTCCAAAAGAATAGCAGGGCTGCCAGAAGTGCCTGTGTTGAGGAAGAGAACAGGACTGAAAAAGAGTCCTGTGATTGATTAGCAATGTCTGCCCTGGTGGCAGGAAGGGATTCACAGCACCTATGCCATGTACTGGACAAGCCTGGACTGGACGATTTTTAAGGGCCCTTTCAATTTTATTTTTGTAATAAAGAGTAATTAAGAAGTGAACTCCTCTACGTTGGCCTAAGGCAGTACTTCTTAAACTTGGAAGTGCACGCTTGATCTTCTTAAAATGCAGGTTCTGACCCAGGAGGACTGGGGTGAGGCCCAACAGTTTGCATTTCTAACAAGCACCCAGGCAATGCTGCTGCTGCTGCTGCTGGCCCAAGGGCCACACTTTGAACAAGGCCCTCAGGCAGAGCTCTGAACCTGGGGCAGTGCCCCCTTACTGCAGGCTAACCAGCTTCCAATACAACAGGCATTTGTCAGGCACCTTCTATAAATGCTCCTTTCCAAGGATTTTTTGCAGCTTATTTCATTTATTCCTCCAGACAGACTTTTGATGTTGGATAGGTTATTTCCCATCCCACCACACACTTTATAAACAATTTTGTTTTTCTTGGGTTCAGCAGAATTAAGTGCCCAGCTCAAGGCCTATCAGTGGCAGAGCTGGGGCTCACGTCTACATCTTTCCTCTGCACCAGGCTGGCCCCTGAAGCACCCAACTCGCAATCCTAACTGTAGAGCTCATGCTGTGAGTGCCCTCAAGTCAGGTGGGGCAGCCCATGAAACTGGGCCAAGGGACTGGACAGGTGCCAAATGTGCCCTCAGACCACGCTAGATGGCTAAGTTCTGCCTTGGTGACCCCTGGCCCCACCATTTTAGCCCGTCATTTCAGGCAGGCTGGAAACATCTTGTGATCCTGAATTAGGAGGGCTTGGGAGCCAGACAGACCCAGGCTGACATCCAGGGTAATGTTTTAGGTTCTTTGTGATGTTTCAAGTCTTCTCTCCTTTGATTTAATATAACTTGACTTTGAGCAAGTTACTTAACCTCCTTGGATCTAGGTTCTGTCACCTGTGAGAAGGCGATGATAAACAGTCTCACTTCTTTGAGTTGCTGGGACAATGAAATGAAACAATGTTGCAAAATGCACAGTACAGTGTAGAGCACAGAGGGAGTTCTCAATTTTCCTCTTCTGAAGATTGTAATGGATTAGTCTTGGCTATGCACTGCACAAATATAACCATCGTAGAGTCTCCTTCAATGCAATGGCATAATCTGTAAAAATGATTTCAAAGCAGAAGTTTAATGTGACATCGTCTCCATGCCCCCGCCCCCCAAAAAGAAAAAAAAAGAAACCAGTTGCTGTCAAGTCTGTCCCAAATCAAGGCAACACCATGTGTCTCAGACTAGAACTGTGCTCCATGGGGCTTTGAATGGCTGATTTCAGAAGTAGATCACCAGGCTTTTCTTCCGAGGTACCTCTAGGCAGACTGGAACCTACAAGGATAACAACAACAAAAAAAACTATTTAAACAAACTTCAAACCTTATACTCTGAAGAAAAAACATGTCATCACCCAGAGATATTTAGTCAATGCAGACAAATTTGAAAATTAAAAGCCAACTTCGAATCTCTGCGTTGTGATTTGGCAGTAGCGAAATCATCGATAAGTTTCGCAACTTCTGCTGCCTTATTTCTGCAGAGTGGTGTTAATTCTGTTAAACGTTGTTGTCACAGAGTGTTCCTTAAATAGTCTTTAATTAGTTTTAATTTAGAGGAGGCATGTTCTGCTTAAGCTGGGGGGTAGGAATTGTCAAAAAATAAAATTAGCAGATAACAGTCTATGGAGAAACATGCAGACAGGCGGTGCCATTCTTTACTCCCTTGGCAAATGGCTGGCTACTTTTAATTTTGTCAATTTAACTTGTTAGTGATTGTCACAAAGCAGTGATTTAGTTGGCAATGCTTCTAATAGGTCACTGGAACTTTTCTCTTTCACCTTCCCTGTGGTCTTCACAGAGGATTTTCATCCACATGAATTAATGAGGATGGAGGAAAAAAACGCAAACAAATCAGCAACTGCACTTAACCCTGAGATCTTAGGTCTATTTTTAGGTAATTAATGTTATCAATTACCTGCAGGAAAAGAGTAAAACAAACAAACAAAAAAAACCTGTTGCTGTTGCTTATTGATCCAGCTGTGAGGATTTTTGTTTTTTTTATGCTGAGGTGTGATCCATACTGAAGGCTGTAGTCTTTGATCTTCATCAGTAAGTGCTTCAAGTCCACTTCACTTTGAGCAAACAAGGTTGTGTCATCTGCATATCGAAGGTTGTTAATGAGTCTTCCACCAGTCCTTCTTCATATAGTCAAGCTTCTCGGATTATACGTTCAGCATGCGGATTGACTAAGTATAGTGAAAAGATACAACCCTGATGCATATCTTTCCTGATTTTTTAAGACACCCAATATCCCCTTGTTCTGTTCAAATGACTGTCTCTTGGTCTATGTACAGGTTCCTCATGAGCACAATCTAAAAAAAACAAAAAAAAATCCTGTTGCCTTGGAGTTGATTCCAACTCATAGTGATGCTATAGGACAGAGTAGAACTGCCCTATAGAGTTTCCAAGGACAGCCTGGTGGATTTGAACTGCTGACCTTTTGATTAGCAGCCGTAGCTCTTAACCACTATGCCAACAGGGTTTCTTCTGAGCACAATTAATATTGTTCTGGAATCCCCATTCTTTGCAATGTTAGTCAAAATTTGTTATGATCATCCACACAGTTGAATGCCTTTGCATAGTCGATAAAACACAGGTAAGCATCTTTCTGGTATTCTCTGTTTTCAGTCAAGATCTCTCTGACATCAGCAATATCCCGCATTCCACATCCTCCTCTGAATCCAGCTTGATTTTCTGCAAGTTTCCTGTCCATGTACTACTGCAGCTGTTTTTGAATTATCTTCAGCAAAATTTCACTTCTTTGTGATATTGATATGGTTTGATAATTTCCGCATTCGGTTGGATCACTTTTCTTTGGAATGGGCACAAATACGAATCTCTTTCAGTCAGTTGGCCAGGTAGCTGTCTTAAAATTTCTTGGTATAGACAAGTGAGCAGTCCCAGTGCTGTGTCCTTTCGTTGAAACATCTCAATTGGTATTCCGTCAATTCCTGGAGCCTTGTTTTTTGCCAGTGCCTTCAGTGTAGCTTGGACTTCTTCCTTCAGTACCGTTGGTTCTTGATCATATGCTACCTCCTGAAATAGTCGGAAGCCGGCCAGTTCTTTTTGGTACAGTGACTCTGTGTATTCCTTCCACGTTCTTTTGATGCTTCCTGCATCGTTCAGTATTTTGCCCATAGAATCCTTCATTATTGCAGCTCATTCTCTCAGCTTGAGAAATGCCAAGTGCTCCTTCCCTTTTGATTTTCTAACTCCAGGTCTTTGCACATTTCATTCTAATACTTTATTTTGTCTTCTCTAGTTGCCCTTTGAAATCTTCCGTTCAGCTCTTTTACTTCATCGTTTCTTCCATTTGCTTTAGCTACTGTACATTCAAGAGCAAGTTTCAGAGTCTCTTCTGACATTCATTTTGGTCTTTTCTTTCTTTCCTGTCTTTTTAATGACCTTTTTCTTTCTTCATGTATGATGTCCTCGATGTCATCCCACAACTCGTCTGGTCTTCAGTCATTAGTGTTCAATGTGTCAAATCTATTCTTCAGATGGTCTCCAAATTCAGGTGGGATATACTCAAGATTGATTTCTGGCTTGCAGGTACTTGTTTTAATTTTCTTCAGCTTCAACTTGAACTTGCATATTAGTAATTGATGGTCTGTTCCCCAGTGGGCCCCTGGCCTTGTTCTGACTGATGTTGAGCATTTCCATTGTCTCTTTCTGCAGATGTAGTTGATTTGATTCCTGTGTTTTCCACCTGGGTGAGGTCCACGTGTATAGTCACCATTTATGTTGTTGAAAAAAGGTATTTGCAAAGAATAAGTCGTTGTCGCATAATTCTGTCACTCGATCTCCGGCATTAGTAGTTGAGCACAAACCGTTTGTACTATCCAGGGACTTGTGGGGTAGAAAAAGGATAAGTGATACAAAATCATTAAAAGATATAAAAATTTCTCCTAAAAGAAGATCAGAATATAGTCATCCTGAAACTCAGCAAATCAATGGGTGGAAGCAGATGATGCAATAATCTTCTTGTTTTCACGGTGAAAGCAAAAGATTGAATTGTGTTCCCCAAATATATGTATCAACTTGGCTAGTCCACAATTCCCTGTATGGTGCGGTTGTCCACCATTTTGTGATCTGGTGTGATTACCCTATGTGTTGTAAATCCTACCTCTGTGATATTACTGAAGCAGGATTAAAGGCAATTAGGTTAATGAGGCAGGACTCAATCTACAGGATTAGATTGTATCTTGAGTCAGTCTCTTTTGAGATATAAAAGAGAGACTCTAGCAGAGAGGAAAGGGATCTTCTACCACCAAGAAAGCAGAGCTGGGAGTGGAGCATGTCCTTTGGACCTGGGATCCCTGGGCAGAGATGCTCCTAGACTGGGGAAGATTGAGAACAAGGACCTTCCTCTACAATCAACAGAGAGACAAAGCCTTCCCCTGGAGCTGGCACCCTGAATTTGGACTTCTAGCCTCCTAAACTGTGAGAGAATAAATTTCTCTTTGTTAAATCCAACTACTTTGTGGTATTTCTGTTATAGCAGCACTGGATAACTAAGACACATGGTATCTTGGCAAAATTTCGGCCAAGACAGTCTTTTTTTTCTTTGAGAACTATAGTCAGAATTTTTCATTTATCTTTTAAGATATTAGCATAGCTCTATATGTATCCATGCATGATTCTAATAAAGAATCCTGCATCCCTTCCGCTAACGGAGCAGCAGCTGCTCTGACAGCTCTCGGTCTTTGCAAATACCAGCCAAGGCACCCACATTCTCCTGGCTATAAAGGCGATAGAGGTCAATATGCTTTCACAGGCATTGTATTGCAAGGAATAGCCCCAATCTCATTGCATATAGCATTGCAAGCAAGCCGTACTCTAGTCAAATGGCCTCTGGAATAAAAAACACTTTAGAAATGTATTTTTTTTTTCCAAAAATAGAAAAGGTCTGAATCATACAAGGCAAAATCAACGAGCACAGGGACAGCTGTGGTGTATCTACACTTATGTACCATGCCCTTGCATTTGCTTACCTGATAAGGTATTAAGAAGCAGTGTTTTCATGTTCCTATCTAACCAGCAGAATTATGTATTTATTACTCCATAGGTCATTGGCATCAATGGCATACAGAAGAGAAGTACTTGAATATTAATGGAATTTTACTCACTTGATTGTCATGGAAGCCAGCGTGGAATTCTATTCAAGTGTGGTTTTATTTGTTTGCCAGTACTGTAGTGTGTATTCAAAAAGCAGTTGTGTATGTGATAGCCATGGTTGGTACCACAGAAAATTTCAACTCAAGAGAGGCCCTAGTAACCTATGGTCCTGAAACGGGGTCTTGTCCTAGTTTGACATAGGTCCACTGGCTTCCTACTCTAGTAGTTCCAACTCCTCGCCTAGAGATCAAGGCCCCCACAACCTGGTCTGAGCTGCATCACCAGCTCCCCACTTACCCACAGCCTCCTTTCCAGGCGGAGCTGGTTTCACTGCACTAAGGGCTAAACTCTTTATCCCTGCTTCTCTAACCCTTGATGTTCTTCTGCTTTGCTGCTTCTCTCTTCTCTGTCTGTCTCAATCCTGCTCATCCCTCAAGATGCCTCATTGATCCTCATATTAGTCAAGCCATGGTGTGTTCAATCTCCTCATATACACGTGAAAGCTTGACAAAGAATAAGGAAGACCAAAGAAGAATCGGTGCCTTTTAATTATGGTGTTGGCAAAGACTATCGAATATACCATGGACTGCCAGAAGAATCAACAAATCTGTCTTGGAAGTACAGCAGAATGCTCCTTAGAAACAAGGATGGCAAGACTTTGTTTTACATACTTTGGACATATTATCAGGAGGGACCAGTCCCTGGATAAGAGCATCATAGTTGGTAAAGTAGAGGGTCAGCAAAAAAGAGGAAGACCCTCAATGAGATGGACTGACACAGTGGCTACAACAATGGGCTCAAGCATAACAGTGATTGTGAGGATGGCACAGGACCAGGCAGTGTTTCATTCTGTTGCACACAGGATCACTATGAGTCAGAACTGACTGGACGGCACCTAACAACAACAACAATTAGTCAAGAAATAGGTGAAACTTCCGGAAGGGTAAGTGAAGAGAGCTAAGGTAAACCAGTTGGTTGGTTGCTGTTGGGTCGACTATGACTCATGGTGACCCATGTGTTTCAGAGTAGAACTGTGCTCCGTAAGGTTTTCAATAGCTTATTTTTTAGAAGTAGACCTCCAAGCCTTTCTTCTGAGGCATCTGTGGGTGGACTTGAACCTCCAACCTTTTGGTTAGCAGCTGAGTGTTTTAAAAGTTTGTACCTTCTAGGGACTCCAGTCTAAGGAAGGCAGTATTTTATAAGGCAATAGCTTGGGTACAGGGCGACCAACAATACACTTCAGCACCCAGGGAGCTGCTACTGTCCCTAGGCCTGAAGGGACCAGGGGAATGAGCTTTACCAGAACCACGAGAGAATCATAGCTGTGAGGCAGGTCTGCCTGCTGGGAGCCATGGCCTACAGTAGAAGAACTTAAGCACTGCCAACACTCAGCCTGGCAGGAGGGACCCAGAGGCATAGAAGCCCCTGCTCTTTCCTCCTGCCCTCCTTCTTCTGCTGCTGCGCTACTTTGCTAAACCCTGTGTGAAGGTGGAGGACAAGCCCCTGGACACAGCAGGGTGGAGCAGGATGGAGCCTCTGCCTTCTCCGGAGAACATCCCTGAATCTAGCCCAGAGGGGCCCCTCTCTTCTCTGAGCCCTGGAGCACCTCAGGCTTGAATGCTTACTCCCCTGTGAGTAGCTGTAATTCTTCTCAGCATTGTGCTGCCCCTTGTCCCTCTGTGGTATTGTGAGGCAAACCTCTCCAGACTGTATCAGGTCTCCCCATTTTCTGTGGGGTCTTAACTTACTCTTTTTGTATTTCTTTATGGAAACAATCATATATCATGGAATTTCTTGGTTGTGTCAATTTCGAATATTCTGTCCCTTTGTTACATCCCCTCCTTTATGCACACACCACACACACACACCCATACACACCCTGCCAGGGTATCGGGACCTGGCCCTGGAGTAGTGGTAGATTTTTTTCTTTTTTAGTTAGGGATGAAAATTCTTAGGGTCCTGGGTCTGGTTTGGGGAGTTTTCACCAGATGGGATAGAAGACGGGAGGACAGAGAAAGCCAAAGGCCACTCACAGGAGGAAGAGTTGGGTGGGGGAGGGACAAGAAGTGTCACAAAAACCCAAAGATCCAGAGACAGGGATTGGGATGGGATATGAGTCAGCAGTCCAGGGCCAGGGAGACCTGAGCAAGTGAGCCATCAACAGGGAGACACGGGAAAGGTTGGGGAGAGGGCTTATATACGAGATTAGAGGGGTGCCTGGGCTCTATAGTCCAGACTTGTGCAGTCCCATATGGTAGCCGCTAGCCACAAGTAGCTATTTAAATTTAAGTGAACTAAAATTAAGTAAAATTAAAAACTCGGTTCTTCAGTCGCGCTAGCCACATTTCAAGTTCTCAAGAGATACACGTGACTAGTGGCTGCCGTGTTGGCCAACGCAGGTTAGACCATTTCCATCGTTGCAGAGAGTTCATTGTACAGCCTTGGTGGCACAGTGGTTAAGAGCTCGACTGTTGACCAAAAGGTTGGCAGTTCGAATCCACCAGCCACTCCTTGGAAACCCTGTGGGGCAGTTCTACTCTGTCATATAGGGTCGCTACGAGTTGGAATTGACTGGATGGCAATGGGTTTAGTTTTTTGGTTTTGGTCTGGAAATCCTGGCAATCTTAGCGTCTCAACCATGCTAATGAGATACGTGCCTGTCGATTTTATCTGGTCTTATCTGTCCTGATATCCTGATATCAAGCAGAGTTCTGAATCTCTACTTTGCTAGTGAATAACTGTGTGATAGGTCCCCAAAGGTCAGTTTTCTCATCTAGAAAGCCAGGATAATAATAGAGAACTAGATTGAGGATTGAAAGTTATCTTAAATGGTGATAGACTCATAGGAGCTATTTAGTCAATATTAGTTCTCAGCTACAATGATATCAGCTAGTAGTTATTGGAAACTTGTTCTGCTGGCTCTGTGCTAAAAAGTTTATCTCCACTGCCTCGTGTAATCCTCGTAATAACCCAATAATAAGATAGTACCTTTGATCCATTTTGCAGGTGAGGAAACGAGGCCTCTGAGAGATTAAAAAACTTGCCCAGTGTCACGTCATGGTGGGGGTAAGTTTCTTTATACCTGGTTAAAAACTATCATATATTGTTCTCTGCTTTTCTATGTCCTGTCTCCCAACTAGGCCAATAGGAACATTGTCTTGGACTTCATTTAAATCTTGTGACAAGCCTAGCATGGGCTTGGTTGCTAATTGGCGCAACCTTGATAAACGTCAATAAAAACTTTCACAAATTCTTGAGCACCGATTATTGCCTTTAACATTCACTTCCCAACGGGGATCTTGAACACAAACCTAGGCAGGCTCAACCTTTACCTTTAATTAAGTGTATTGCTTGCAGAGGACTTTAGATCCAGGAGATTTCTGAAGCTTCATGATTCTTGGATGGAGAGGGAGAGGTTGATTCATGTTTGGAGAACTCCAAAAACACAGATAGAAAGTAATGAAACTGGCTTTGAATTTAAGCAACCTTATGCTGAAATTTGTGAGGCATTGATGGTTCAGTGGTAGAATTCTTGCCTTTCATGTGGGAAACTTGGGTTCAATTCCCAGCTAATGCAACTCACACACAGATGCCACCCATCCATCAGTGGAGGCTCATGGGTTGCTATGACGCCGAAAAAGTTTTAGCAGAGCTTCCAGATCAAGACAGGCTAGGAAGAAAGGACTGGCCATCTACTTCTGAAAATTAGTTGGTGAGAATCCCATGGATCACCACAGCCAGGCAGCATTTCATTTGGTCGTGCACCTTGTGCCGGTGGCTGACTTGACGTCAGCTAAAAACAGTGTGTTGGAATCCAATGTGTCCTTGGGCAAGGCACTTATACTCTTGGAATTTCAGTTTCTTGATGTGAAAAAGAGAAAGTACTGTGTCTCCTGTGGGTTGTCTTGAGGACTGAATGGATCTAATAGATGTTGACTCAGGATTTGGTACACGGGATGCCCTCACCTTTCCATGGCACTCCTCCAATCACTTTCTTTGGTGAGTGGGAAGGAATTTTTAGTGTTCAGTCTTTTTTACAAGAGATGGGGTCCGTAAGGGCGTGACACCCCACCCTGCCTTCCCCGGTGCTTTGTGTTTGCTCATGTGTTTAGGTTTGAATGTCTCCAAGAGCGCCATTCCTGCTATTTGTTTTTCTCAGAGTGTTTTCATTGAAGCTTTGGCCCCCCAGGCAGAGCCCAGAGACTTAATTATGGCGCCTGGAGGTTATCTCACCAGACTAAATTTTGTCTCTTGTCAGGTGGCTGGAGCCAGCCCCTACCGGTTATCTTTAAAGCAACAGCAGACCTCATCCTGTCCCTTTGCTGGAAACGAGAGAAGTCTGTAGCTCACGCTTGCTTAATATGCCTGAAATGCTGTAGGAGAGGACTTGTCTACCATGTGGCTCCTGCATACCTTCTAGAATTATAATATAGGTTCTAGTGACTGAGGGCAAGGATTGCAGCTTATTCACCTTTGTAGCTCCAGCACTTGGCCCTGGCCAATTCCCATAAACTTCTGTTCCACTCAGATTGGTCAACCCAGGGCCTCTTTAGCCTACCTTTAGCTTCCACTGTCTTGTTCAAACTGTTCCCCCTGCTTGGAATGCCCTTCTACTTCTTTCTACTGCTCAACATCTTGTCAGCCTTCAAGGTTGACAATCCCACACCCCACTAAGATGGTGTGGTCCTTAAGAAAAAGGGTTGAGCTCATTTCTGCTTATGTCTATACTGAAAGGAGTCAACATATATTTGTTGAATGAATGACTGATTGAAAGTCTGAGTCCATTATAAGCTCTTCTCAGAAACAGCCCAGCCCATAGAACTCTCCCCCTCTCATTGGGCTGACTGTCTGGGTTGCCTCTTGACTCTTCAGTCTCTATCAGCTGCAGCATCCTGTGCTATGCCTGGCTGTCTTGGAGAAATCCTTCTTTCTGTCTCCTAACAGTGTTTGTCCTATTTCCCCAGACTAAATCGTGTCTAAGGGAAGTGCTAGAAGAAAGGCTGTAATGCAAGCTGGTCAAGGTCATGTCCAGAGTGACAGGTCAAATCATAGGTCCAGGTAGGAAAGCAGTCAGGTCCTGGTAAACCAGACCATGGAGACCAGAATGCTGGGCTTGGAGTCGGGGGAATGTGAGGTCAGGAATGTACCACAGGGCTTAGCACTTAAGCTAACAAGTCTTTCCATGCAGGAGGGGCACTGTTCCCAAGGGGTGGCATTAGCAGAGACAACTTTTGGGGCCAACATCAATGATGTTGGCTGTCAGGAATAGATCCAAGGCAAAGACTCTTGGCTCTCAGCTGTGATTGGTTGCTCTATGCTGGGCCTCGGGGGCTCTTGACCAACAGGAACTGGCAGTGACCAGAGGGTGACTGAGGCCTGCAGATGAATCCTGTAGCAAAGAAGTCAGTGGTACTGTAAGCATTTTGAAGGCTGGGATCATGCCACCACCTCATCCCAGTGTTTGTCAAAGACGCATTGAGACAGATCTTCAGCATGTGGCCTAGAAACCTCCATCTTTAACAGGCTCCCAAGGCCCTGCTTAGTCACACCAAAATTTGACTCCCTCCTGCTTCCTTGAGTTCCCACAGACTATAGCTCATGGTTGGATACCTAGTAGGAATAACATAAATATTTCGTATGATTGAAATCATATGTGATTTGTGTGTCATCTGGGGTCTTCCCTCCCCCTTTAAGATCCAGGTAAGATTGGCTCATACCCCAAATTTCTCCATTCATGGAGATCCAGGAACTCCTGCCACTTGAAACTCTCCTGGAGAACCCTGTTCTATGGGCTTCTGCTGCCTCCAGCTCTGGCTTTCACACATACTGTCTTCATCTCACACCACATGGACCCAGAGGGAAGCTCAGCCTCTTCTCATTTCCATAAACCAACCCGCTGGCACAAACACTTTGTGGGTTAGGCAGATTTATTTGAAGACACGGGGTGGGGCGGGGGTGGGGAAGAAGGAAGGGTTTACATCACAGTAATGCAAACAACTTCAAATTGCACATCAGGCTTTCCCATTCATCACATGTCCTTCTGGCCACCCACCATCAGATGTTTTTCTCTTGTCTTTCACTCCCTGTAGCTATAGCTTTGCATCATCTTCCTGCTCCCCAATTTCCCCCTTCTTCAAGCCTCTCTTCTCCCTTTTCCTATTTCATTTCCTGCAGAGCAGGTTGGCCTTGGCCCCCATAGCCTTGGATCTGGCACCCCACCATGTCTTCAGACCTCAACATCTACTCTTCAAGGTCAAACCCCTTGCCTTAGAGTTGGTTCCAACTTACAGTGACCCTACAGACAGGGTAGAATTGCCCCATTGGGTTTCCAAGGCTACAAATTTTTATGGAAGCAGGCTGCCACATCTTTCTCCCGTGAAGTGGCTGGTGGGTTCAAACTGCTGACCTTTCACTTAGCAGCTGAATGTTGTCACCCACTGAGCCATCAGAGCTCTTTTACTCTTCAAGGTATCTTCCAAATACAGACAGTTTCATTCTTAGAGGAACCCTGGTACCATCTGTAAGAAATAAAGCTTCACCTCATTACTGGTATGTGGAGTACTGAACCTGTAAGGGATACCAGAGATCATGAGTCAAGCCCAAGTCAGACAGTCATGGCCCAAGGTCTCCTGGCAGGGGAGAGGCAGAATGGAATCTGGAACTAGGGCTCTCACTTTCATACCAGTGCTCCTGTGGATTACACGAGTAACTCAAAATACTAAAGCATCTCACTAATGTAGAGATTAGGATCAAGGCATTGGGGCAAGAGCACACTGTCCTCAAAGGCTATTAATGACACCTCTTGTTGTTTTCTTTATCACCTCACTATGGCTTAGAAATCAGTTCTCATGAACACAGATCTCCTGCCTCTGTGTAGGGTTCTTGGTATGCAGACAGAGTCAGAATTCCAGCCACGCATGTGCTAGTAATAAGCTGTTTGACACTGGCCACGTGTTGTCTTCCCTTTGGACCTCAGTTTACTTACCCTTAAAAAGAGGCCTGTGTCTGGTGTTGTTCTAGAAGTGTTTCAGGGGACTTCGAGAGGTGGCACATTTGCCTCCAAGTGGGTGTGTTCATGTGTGTTGGCGAGGATTCAAGACTTCATCCCCACTCAATTGGAGGTCACTCTACTTATATCTTCTCTAACAACTGGAGTTTCATAAAAGCATCAGAATGGGCTTGATTCTTTTTTTTTGCTTTCGATTTATTGAAGAAAAGTTTCCATTGGTTAAAAAGATACTTGAAAACCTCTGGTCTAGCCAACATCTGGGGTCCAAGGCTCTAGTGACCCATGGATCTTCATGGCTGTGCTGAGGGGGCTGTCCCCAGAGAGCCCCACCTGGCTGTGCCTTCCACATGGCCACCATGTTCAGCAAATCGGGACGTCCATCACGAGGCACCTGGGACAGCGGGATGGTGGGCGGGTGCCCTTGGTGGAGGCTGCGTTGGGGACTTTCTGAGTATTGGTAAATGTGAATCAGGCCCTAAGGTTTCCGTTTCCTCTGCCTAATACACTGTTTCAAAAGAATGTTTATGTGTGTATTTCAGCAAAATGCAGGTGGTGAAAGTTCCATGGGTCCAAGATGGGGTGTGAGAGAGAGCAAAGGGCTGGGCCCAGCTGGCACCCAACATTTCCACTGTGGGTTCTGCTTGGAGGTGAAAAGCCAGCATTTTCTGCCTACAACTTACAAGCCTGCAGGCATTCCTGAGTTCAGCTCCTGGTCAACCTGGGCACTCTGTGGATCCTGTGTGTTTGTCCTTGTCCTGAGTGTCTGAGATTCACAGAGAAGTCAAGGCGCAGAGAGGCAGAGCTGCTGTCCATCATGACACAGGCAACGCCAGGGTTAGATGTGGGCTCTCCTGGTCAGCCATAAGGCCTTGGTCCCCTGGACACACACAGATGACAAGCCTGGGGCCACCACGGACTTCCTTTGGTCGCAAAGATGAAAACGAACAATATGGCAGATGTATAACTCTTCAGAGTTTGCCTAATACTTTCACATCCTTGGTCTCATTTGACTTCAGAGGAAGGCAGCCAGGAACCCCTGAGACAACACATGAGAGTCACGTGTAAGACTTAACTCAGGTCTTCTCATCCTAAATCCAGTGCCCTTTGCTCTCCACCAGACGCTGCTCAACCTCAGCCTCGGCCCTCACCTTCATTTCAGATTTTCCCGGCATTAAACGTAGAAACATGGATGTCTCTTACCTAGCCTCAGTTATTAAACTGACAGCTTACATTCATTCATCCATTCATTCTTTCATTCCCCTGCAGCATCACTCATTTATTCACACGCAATTTATTCAGCCAGCCCATTCATTAGGTCATTCATTCATTCATTGATTCATCCAGGTCCTTTTCAAGTGCTTACTATGCGTTCAGCGGATACTTTAGGGAATACAAAGAAGGCTAAGGTGTGATTCCTGACTTTGAGAAGCTTATACTCTACTTGAGGAATAACGGGAAGGGATGGAATATATGATTTCCTGGTCAGAGAGTGTTATGGATTGAGCCGTGTCCCCCTAAAATATGTGTTATAAATCCTAACCTCTTTGTCTGTGGTTCTAATCCCACTTGGGAATGGGTTATCTTTTTATGTTAATGAGACAGGATAAGGTATAAGGGTGTATCTTGAGTCAATCTCTTTTGAGATATAAAAAATTAAACACAGACGAGCAAGCAGAGATGGGGGAAGAAAATGCTGAGCCACATGAAAATGGTACAAGAGAAGAAACTCAGAAGAGACAAGGATTTTCCTTGAGAGCCGACAGACAGAGAAAGCCTCCGCCTGGAGCCGGCACCCTGAATTCAGACTTCTCGCTCGCTCCCTAAACTGTGAAAAAATTAATTTCTGTTTGTGAAAGCTGTCCACAGGTGGTGTTTCTGCTATGGCAGCAGTAGATAACTAAGACAGAGAGCTTATGTTTTTATTTGTTCTCAGCATTAAAGGAAAAGTCCTGAGAGCTGGGGTGGTCAGGGAAGGCTTCTTGGAAGAGGCAGAACTTGAGCTGGGCCTGGGAGGATGGGGAGGGTTGGTAAAGAAGAGAGGGGAGTAGGCCAAGGATGGTAGGAGGAACAGAAGTGAGGGATTGAAGGCCTGGGCATATTCAGAGGCTCGGGAGAGGTCTCCAGGCCAGGTATACTGGAGTGTGTGTGTGTGTGTGTGTGTGTGTGAGAGAGAGAGAGAGCGAGCAATTGGCATGTGAGGGGGCTGCGGGGGTAGGGCTGAACGCCAGTTTCTGTGCAGAAGGTTGTGAAAGAACCTGCTGCAGGGCCTTTCTGCACTTCACTGTTTTGTTTTTTGTCAGTTGAACATAAAATGTTCAGAGGGCAGCAGCTCTCAGTAGGTTTACTGCCAGCTTTGACAAGTGACATGGACTCTGCTCTTTGAGTGAGTGCAAAAATAACCTTGGCCTCTTTTGACCTTGGATAATACCAGGATTATCAAATAATTTTCCCTCTCTTTTTTAATTGGAGAGAGATGAATGAACTGTGAGTGAAAAAGGAGGAAGAGGTAAAGAGAGGAGAGAGAAGAAGAGGAAAAGGAGAGAATGCTAAAGGAAGAAAGACAAGAAGTAGAAAAGAGAGGAAAAGGAAATGGACAGAGAAGTGATGGAGTTAAAGGGAGACTAGGGGAGGAAAGACGAGAGGAAGGGAGAGAGGAGGAGATAGGAGAGGGAAGATGAAAAGAAAAGAAAGGGGTGGAGGAGAAAGATGGAGAGAGGTAAGAGAAAAAAGGGGAAGAGAAAAGGAATGAAATAGAGGATCATGAAGAGTGGAGAAAGGCCAGTGGCATCGACTTCACCATTTCCAGAGCTTTGGCTACTTCTTGCCAAAAATACTTGGGATAAATATCTGGATTCCTTCAAGTGAAAATGTCACAGGACAACCAACTTCCCAGGGTTAATGAAAAAATCAACTGCCTTTCCAGATGTCTGTTCCTGCTTTTGCAGAGAGAGAACGGGGCAGTTGTCTGGGGTCCACTTGCCCCCACGGTCTCTAGTCTGCCGTGGGTGGCTGTGAGCTTGTTCTTCACATGCATCAGAACCCCTCACAGGCTTAGTCTGTAACGTGCCAATTCAGAGTGGGGATGGCAGCAGTTGTCATGGACATCCCTTCTCCCACCTTCCGGCTGAAATGACCACTGAAATTCATCTCTCTATTCTTGAGGAAAAAAACTACACAAGTGCACAAAAGAAACTAAGACAACTTGGGATAGAAGCTATTTCCCTAACCTGATAAAGACAACCTTAATGTAGAAATAAGACAAAGATCTCCTCTACCAACCACATTTCCTTAAACATTTTTTTTTTCTTTTTCTGGAACTTTTAGCCAGCGCAAAATGTCACACAGTAGAAACAAAACACCTTGACTACTGAACACAAGAGGAAAACGTGATTGGTTTTAGGTTCATAATTGTGTGTCTAGAAAACGAGGAGACTCAATAGAGAAATTCTTAGAATTTGTAGTAGAGTTTGGTAAAGTGGCCAAATGAATGGTAACCCTAAAAATCTCAGGGTCCTCTATGGCTCAGTCTCTGTGTAGAGTTGTATTAAAAGGAAACTAAGTTTGACACCTGAAACCTTGAAGAATAACGTGGAGCGTGGCTGTAGCCTTTCTTAAAAGGGCTTGCACATGCTCAGAGGTTTTGGTCATCCCACCACACAGATCTTTTCCAGAAATCCTCTCTAGACTTTTTTTTTCCTCTTTCGCCAAAACTAACCACTCATGGTGGAGGCTCAAACCCTGTCCTGCTCCTCCCACTCAGATAGTTCTCTCGCTGTCACCTCTCCCATCTTCACTTTGTCCTTCATCTCATGAACCCCACCGTCCTGTGGCCGACACGTGAGAATGGCTGGAAGAGCAGGCATCCCTGTGGCCCCTGGTTGTCCCTGGGGAACGTAGACATTCTTTCCCTCTGACTGCCTTTCTTGTGAGCAATTGTGGGGAATCTTGCTGGTGGATATAGTTTCCTCTCTGATACGCAAGATAAATATAGAAAAATCAGTAACTTTCTTATATACCACAGTAACCAGCCTGAAGATAGATGCAAACAAAACCCAACCTGTCTCTGAATGATTCTCAGTGAGAATTGTGTGGGACTTATGTGAAGAAAGCCACAAAACTTTATTAGTTTTGTGTAAGAGAAGGTTTGAAAACATTTGTAAAAAGAAGATTTGAGTAAGTGGAGAAACATAACGTACCCCTGGTTAGGAAACAGGAACAATAAAAGATGTTGACTTTCCTTGAATTAATACCTAGAGGTAGCCAAAATCTAATCAAAATCTCAGTGGAAACTCTTGATAATGTGACGTAACAACTCTAAAACAAACCCAGAAAATAACAAGTTAAAAATAGTGAAGAAATTTTTGAAAGAACAAGAAGGTGGTATTTGCTGTAACATATATTAAAATGTATTTTAAAGCTACAGGAACTGCACAGCATGGTACTTGGCTCAAGAACCAATCAACATCAATGGCACACTCTACAACCAGCCTTGCTATGTATATAAAAGATACATGAGATAAAAAGAGCCATTACAAATCAGGGGGGAGTGTTGGCGTATTTAACAAACGGTCCTGAAAAAATTGACTATTTGGAAGACAATCACTTTAGATTTTTATCTTTTCCCCAAATAAATTCCAGATAAATTATAGTATTAAGCCGAAGGAACTCCACAACAGTAGAAGAAATTCTAAGTGAATATTTGAATGATTTTAGAGTGGGTAACACCCATCTAAGCCTAAAAGCAATGGAAGAAATCACAGAGGAAGTTGTCACTAGAATTGCTCATACGAAACTTCCAAATGTCAAAAAAAAAAGAAAGAAACTACAAAAATAAAAAAGCAAATGGCGAATTGGGAAAAATACTTGCAACAGGTACAACAAAAGTTTAATAGCCTTAATATCAGAAGAGCTCTTATGAAGTCTAAAGGAAAAGACTAAAATTCCAGCAGAAAAATTGGTAAAGAACATTCACAAAATAAGACATACAAATAGCTAAAGACATACCAAACAAATATTTAGTCTCACCGGTAGCCAAAGAAATGCAAAACAAAACAATGTGATCCCATTTTCGCCTGTTCGGCTGGCGAGAGTGATAATAATATTAATAATAATACATGTTAGAGATCATATGATGAAATGGGAACATAAATTGACACAACACGTCTGGAAGAACTTTAACACTTCATATCTTTCAACTCAATACTTTTACTTCCAGGAATCCATCCTAAGAAGACACTGGAGATGGAATTAGGATGTTCATCACAACATTATTTATGAGACCTAAATATTGGAAATAACTGAGACATGCAACAACAAAGGATTGATAAGTAAAATATAGGATACTTATTTTGTAGAACACATTTTAAAAGTGTATATTCAAAAAATACTAATAATAACATGGGAATATGTGTATGACTAAATAAATAAACCCGTTGCTACCAAGTCAATTCCAACTTATGGCAACTCCATATGTTAAAGAGCAGGATTGCTCCATAAGATTTTCTTGGCTGTAATCTTTATGGAAGCAGATGGCCAGGCCTTTCTATCGTGATGCCACTGGCTGTGTTCGAGCCTACAACCTTTAGGTTAGTAGTACAACGCAAACTGTTTGTATCACCCAGGGATCTGTGCTTATGATAGGATGTTAAAAAAAAAAAAAAAAAGTCCAAGCTATATGTGTGCGTGCATGTGTGTGTGTGTAATGAATCTCGATTTTCTATTTTGCTATGCGTAGCTGAGGAGGAGAGCCATAATTAACATGCTCTGTTACTTAACCTCTTGCCCTCAGTCCTCTCACCTGTTTTAAAATAGGATAATAATGCTTAACTCTCAGGGCTGTGTGAGGATGAAACTGGATATCCCATGTGAGTATTAGAGCCCTGGTGGCGCAGTGGTTAAGCGTTGGCTGCTAACCAAATGGTCAGCAGTTCGAATCTATCAGTCACTCCTTGGAAACCCTATGAGGCAGTTCTACTCTGTCTTATAGGGTCGCTTTGAGTTGGAATGGACCCCACAGCAATGGGTTTGGTTTTTCCATTATGTGAGCCTTATGTTGGTCCAGTCTTCCACGCCTCTGTGCTGTCTCTCCTTGGGGAGGCTGGATTTTCTTAAGGGCAGGCACCACTTGGCTCCCTGACCTGTAAGATGATGGGGCGGACTAGGTGCTCCTTAAGAGCTGCAGTTAAGCTCTAAATTTCTGGGACTGTGTTTCATTCCCGTCCGGACTCAGCCCCGTGATTGATCCCTGCTTGACCTTAGGCAACACGCTGTCAGCCTTTGGGCTGCAGCTCCTTGGGGTCAGATGAGGGAACAGCTATGGGCCCTTCAATAGCTGTCATGATGTGATTCTCTTTTAACCTCAAGTCAAAGTCACAGTCCAAATCACAGTCTATTTGGATCAAGGCTGGGCTCTTAGTGCCCTTGGGCAGGGCAGTAGCCTGAGGACAGATGGACCGACTGACTGATGGAGGGACTGAATAATTTCCAGATACAAGTCAGCACATGAAGGTAGTATTCTTTTTTTTTTCTTGTCTGTAATCTTTTCTTTTTGTGCGTGTGTGCTTTAGATGAAGGTTTACAGAGCAAATTAGTTTCTCATTAAACAATTAACACACATTGTTTTGTGACATTGGTAGTCAACCCCACGATACGTCAACGTTCTCCCCTTCTTGACCTTGGGTTCCACATTTCCATTCATCCAGCTTTCCTCTCCTCTCTTGTCTTCTTGTCCTTGCCCCTGGGCTGGTGTGCCCATTTAGTCTTGTATACGTGGTTGAGCTGTGTGCATTCTTGTTTGTTTTACGGGCCTGTCTAAACTTTGGCTGAAGGGTGAACCTCAGGAGTGACTTCAGTACTGAGTTAAATGCGGGTCCAGGGGCTATATTCTCAGGGTTTCTCCCGTCCGTGTCAGACCAGTAAGTCTGTTTTTTTTTTGTGAGTTTGAATTGTGTTCTACATTTTTCTCCAGTTCTGTCCAGGACCCTGTATTGTGATCCCTGTCGGGGCAGCCGGTGGTGGTAGCCGGGCATCATCTAGTTGTACTGGACTCAGTCTGGTGGAGGTTGTGGTAGTTGCGGTCATTAGTCCTCTGGACTAATCTTTCTCTTGTGTCCTTGTTTTTCTTCATTCTCCCTCGCTCCATTGAAGGCAGAGATTCTTGTCTTCATTCACTCTTTATCCTGAGCGTCTAGAACAGGATCTGGCATTTCGTGGGTGCTCCATGATTGAATAAAGAGTGAATGGAGCCATGGACTGATGGATAGACTGCTTGAAAGACAGACTGGGTGGCTGACTTAAGATGGATGAGCTCAGGACCTCCTCTCTGGCCTTGGAGCCCTCAGGGAGGGAAGCAGAGAGGTGAAGGTAAAGGCGGTGGAGGAGGAGAATGAAATGTTCCAGAAGCCACCAGCCTCCCTCAACCTCCTTGGACAGCCTGATGGAGGCTGGGCTCACAGCCCTTGTTGTGCGCTTATTGTGTCATCCTAGGAGCCCGAGCCTGGCTGTGTGCTACATGTTTTACCTGCATTACATTATTTGAACCTCAATTTAATTTTGGGAGGCCAGTATTATAGGTGTGGAAGAAGGACATGGCAGTCTGCTTCCGTAAAGATTACAGCCTTGGAAACGCTATGGGGCAGTCCTACTCAGTCCTATGGGGTCACTATGAGTTGGAATTGACTCGGTAGCAGTGGGTTTGATTTGGTTTGGTTTAGTATTACAGGTCTCTGGGTGGTGCAAACAGTTTGTTCTTGTCTACTAACCTAAAGTTTGGTGGTTCAAATCCACCCAGTGGCACAGTGCAAGAAAGGCCTGGCAATCTTCTTCTATAAAGATTCCAGCCAAGAAAACCTTATGGAGCAGTTCTACTCTGTAACACATGGGGTTACCATCAGTTGGAATTGACTTGATGGCAAAGACTTTGGTTTTTCTTTGCTTTTTTAGTATTATTATCCCCACTTTACATCAAGTCAACAGCCTCAGAGAGGCGGAAGAATTTGCCCCAAGGCCACATAGAGTTTAAGTGAAAGAGCTAAGATTTGAACCCAGGTCTGTCTGATTCCCAAGCCCTTGACCTTGTAACTATACTCTACAAGTGTTTCTCTCCCTAAACTTCTCCCGTTATGGAAAGCAGAGTCCATTTTTGCTAGGTTTGCATCTTTGGAGGGGCCCTGGTTCTGCTTCTAAATCATCTGCCTGGTAAGAGTCTTGTGCTGGGAAGGGGCCGTCGGTGTGGTGATGGATCTCCACTGTCCATCACACCCCTGCGGCTCTCTGACACGCAGAGCTGGAGTGTAATCAGAGTGATGGTGTTCTGATCTATGGAGGATGTTCATCATCTCAGGGCTGGTACCTTGACGTATTACCTTAGCTTGTTGTCAGCGGGACAGCCCCCTAATGTATTTCTGTTATACATCATCTGCTGATGGTGGCTGAGGAGGCACGCGCACACCGTCGGCTAGAGCCCTTTCCGTGAGCCCTAAGTTCTTGGCTTCTGAAAAATTCATGTGTGTTTGTGAGTTTGTGTGTGCATAGAGACAGACAGAGAGAGAGCAGAGGAATGGAGAGAGGATAAGAAGAGAGGCAGAAAGAGACACACAGGACAAGGAAAGGAGAGAAAAGAAATTGACGGTAAGAGAAAAGGAAGAGAGAAAGAGAGGAGAGAAAATAATGAAAAGAGATGGGGAGGAGGGGGAAAATAAAGATGGCATAGAAGAAAGAGAGAAAAGTGGAGGAGGAGGAGAAGACTCGAGGGAGAAGGAGGAAAGGAACAAGAAAGAACGGAGGCTAAGGTAAGGGTGTAAAGACCAGAGAACAGCAGGAGAGAACAAGGAAGTAACCCTGACAGCCCAGCTTTGGAGTCCAGTGCAAATATCATTTGCAGAATGAGAACTTGTGGAGGCCTTGTTCTCTTGGGACCCGGAGGGGCCATGGGAAGATGTATGGTTGCTAGAGGGGTGAGGGTCTAGGACTGGAAACTTCCCCTTCTCCCTCCATGGACAGCCAAGGAGGCTGCATGGTCTGCCAGGACCTTTCTTATTCTGCCTCCATTGCTCCAGCTGTTACCATGGTAAGGAGGATCCCCAAAGCTGCGTATTCTGCTCCCAGTTTCCCATGTCCATCTGCTCACTGGACATCTTTACTCAGACAGCCCAACAGCACCACAAGCTCAATGATCTTTTACATGAAAGTCCGTAATCCATTTTGAGTTGATGTTTGTATAGGCATGAGACTTAGGCTGTCTCCTGCCATTCTCTGGTCTTTATACCCTTAACTCAGCCTCAGTTCTTTCTTGTTCCTTTCCTGCTTCTCCCTTGAGTCTTCTCCTCCTCCACTTTTCTTTCTTTGTTCTATGCCGTCTTTATTTTCTTCCCTCCTTCTCTCTCTCTCTGTCCTTTTTTTTTTTTTTTTTTTTTGGCCTATTCATGTCCAACAGTTCTAGCACCATTTGTTGAAAAGGCTACCTTTCTCCACTGAACTACTTTTGCATATTTTTCAAAAATCAGTTGGGCATATTTGTATGGGTCTATTTCTGGGCTCTCTGTTCTGTTCCATTGATCTATGTGTCTATCCCTCCTCCAATACTACAATCTTGATTATGACGGCTAACTTACAAGTCTTGAAATCTGGTAAATTGATTCTTTTCACTTTATTCTTTTTTGACATTGTTTTTGCTATTTCAGTTCTTTTCCTTTCCATACAAATTTTAGAATAATTTGTCTAAGTCTACAAAAATCTTCCTGGGATGTTGATAGGAATTGCGTTAAAACTGTATATCGATTTGGGAAGAATTGATATTTTTACTTTGTTAAGCCTTCCAATCTATAAACACAATACATCTCTCCATTTATTCAGGTCATCTTTGGTTTCTTTCATCAGCATTATATAGACTTCAGCATACTTACTGTGCACGTTTTATTAGATTTACATCTTAAGTATTTCTTTTATTTGAGCAATTGTAAATGGTTTGTATTTTTTATTTTGGCATCTGTGTGTACATTTCTAGTATATAGAAATACAACTGATTTTTGCATGTTTACCTTGCATCCTGTGATACAAGATTACTTGTTAGTTCTAGGCTTTTTCTTTTTTGTAAATTCCTTGGAATTTTCTATGTTGACAATTATGTTACCTGCAAATAGGGACAGTTTTATTTCTTCTTTTCAAATCTATGTGCTTTTTTATTTCCATTTCTTGAGTTATTGCACAGGCGAAAACTTCCAGTACTGTGTCAAATAAGAGTGGTGAGAGAGGACATCCCTGCTTTGCTCTTGATCTTAGGGGAAAAGAATTCAGGTTTTCAGTATTAAGTATGACGTTAGCTGTAGGTTTTCTTGTAGATGCTTTTTATCAAGTTGAGGAAGTTCCTTTTCTATTTTTTCTGAGAATTTTTACTAATTTTGTCAAATGCTTTTTTGTGCATCGATGATACGATCATGTGATTTTCCTTATTTTGCCTGCTAACATGGTTGATTACACTGCTTGATTTTTGAAAGTTGAACCAGCCATGCATCCCTGGAATAAACCCCACTTTCTCTTAATATGTTGCTAAATTCTATTTGCTAATATTTTGTTAGAGATTTTTGTATCACATTCATGAGGGACAGCAGTCTGTATCTTCATCTGGTCTTGGCATGAGGGTAATACTAGCTTCATGAAAAGAATTGGGAGGTGTTCCCTCCTCTTCTATTTTCTGGGAGAGATTGTATACAATCGGCTTTAATTCTTCTTTAAACATTTGTGGAATTAGCCAGTGAAACCATATGGGCCAGGAGACTTCTTTTTCAGGAGTTTTTTTAAAATTGTGAATTCAGCTTCCTTAAGTAGCTATAGGTTATAGCTATAAAAAAAAAAAAAAAAAAAAAAAACTATAGGGATATTTAAACTGTCCATCTTATTTTAGGTAAATTGTGGTAGTTTGTGTTTTTCAGAAGGAGCCCCAGTGATACAGTGGTTAAGTGCTCGGCTGCTAACTGAAAGGTCAGTAGTTCAAACCCACCAGCGGCTCCATGGGAGAAAGATGTGGCAGTCTGCTTCTGTAAAGATTACAGCCTTGGAAACCCTCTTGGGCAGTTCTGCCCTGTCCTGTAGGGTTGCTATGACTCAGATTCAACTTGATGCAATGGGTTTGGTTTTTGGTTTGGTGTTTTTCAGGAAATTGGCCCATTTCATCTAAGCTGTCAATTTTATATGTGTAGATTTGCTTATAGTATTCCTTTATTTTCCTTTTCGTGTCTGCAGGGTCTGTAGTGGTGTCTCCTCTTTCATTTCTAATATTAGTAATTTGTGTCTTCTCTCTTTTCCTTTTCCTTTGTGTGTTTTAACAGCTCTTTGTTTCACTGATTTCTATATTTCTGTTCTGTTTTCAGTTCTGTCTTTATTATGTCCTTCCTTCTGCTGGCTTTGGGTTTATTTTGCTCTTCTTTTTCTAGGTTCTTGAGGTGAAAGCTTAGACTATTGATTTGAGACTTTTCTTCTTTTCCAGTGTATACATTTAGTGTAAAACTTTCCCTTCAAGAAAAGAGAGAGAGTGGAGGGAGGGAGCGGGCTCTCTCATAAGGGAGAGAGCAATTGGGAGTATGTAGCAAGGTGTATATAAGTTTTTGTGTGAGAGATTGACTTGATTTGTAAACTTTCACTTAAAGCATAATAAAAATTTTTTAAAAATAAGGTGCATTAAGCATTGTTAAGAATAAACTCATTTCACAAAGAGTAAAAAAAAAAAAAATTCCCTTCAACATGGCTTTAGCTGTTGACATGTGATGGAGGACTCCTCGTTACTGTTGGGGTGGAGATGGGAGTTCCAGCTGTCCCCACTGACTCTGAAGTGTGGGTGGCCTTGTTACCACAGGGCAATAGTGAAAGTCTTGACATCACCATGGTGGGGATGTCGGTGTACATCATTACAGCCCTGCTAAAGTGGAGGTCTAAGCCCATTGACCTTTGCTGGAAGGAGTAGAGTCCCTGGGTGGCATAAATGGCTAAGTGCTTGACTATTAAGTGGAAGTTTGAGTCTACCCAGAGGTGACTCGGAAAAAAGGCTGGTGATCTGCACCCAAAAGGTCATTACCACTGACAACCCTGTGGAGCATAGTTCTACTCTGAAACACATGAGGTTGCCATGAGTAGGAACTGACTTGAAGGCAAATGCCCTTTGTTTGTTTTTTTGGCATGAGTAGGGATGGAAACACAGTTTTTTTCTGTGATGTTTGGCTGGAGAAGAACCATGATTGTTTAAACATTTTCTGTCTTGTTAGGCTGACCCTTTACTGGTCCTTTGGCTAGAGAGAGCAGGCTTTTGTTGGGGCTTTCTTGTCTACATCCCTTGGCATTTCTGGGTTGTTGGCTCCTTCAGCTCCAAGTCTGGGATGTAAAAACGTGAAGAAATCCAGGGAACTCACCATCATGTCATCCCTCAATCCCTGAGATCCCTAGACAGTCTGCCTTCCATTTTTCAGTCTTATAATCTTCAGAGTTTTTAGTTGAGCTTAGCTGAACAAATAGGAAAATGTGTGACTATTCCATCTTTCTAGAAGCGGAAGTAGATCTGACCCGTACTTTTAAGCTGCTGAACCCTTAAAAAAAATATTATAAATGGAAGCTTAATATTTTAAATGGAAGCAAATGGAGTTGTTCCAGTTAAGATGGGGATAGAGGCTGTAGCTCTAACCCCCAGGAGTTCCTGAAGTATTATCCAGAAGTCCTGTGATTCCACAGAGGAGGTGGCTTGAAAACCAGAGTATTAAGTGCCCCTTTCTTTTCTTACAGCCTGAGATATATCCATGGAGGGAGGCTCTATGAGGAGTGTGGGACTAGATGTGGCTTTGGGGTAGGGTAGTCATTGGACAAGTAGAGAGTGGGTGGGAGAGGAAAAGAGCAGGAGCTAGCTGGGTGCTCCCGCATGCCTCAGAAGGGAAACTGCCCAGAAGTTATGTAGTTTACTTAGGACTTCACACAACCCAATGCAGACACAGACTGTAACAGGAAGTGTTGGTGCCTCACCCATATCGCTCCAGCACTTGTTGTTCCCAAGAGTAGTGGTGCTTGGTGCACATATGGGGCAGTTCAGAAGCGCTGGGAGCTCATGCCCTTGTGAGCAACCCTCAACTCATACCTGGTGGGGGTTGGTGGAGAAATATCCCAGCTTCCTTTTCCCATGGGTGGGACAACTCTATGACGTCTCCTAGACATCCCCAGTGGCCTTGAGCCCTGGATGCCCACAGCAGTAACCTGCTCATTAATGTACCTCGTGTCAGCTGCCTTCCCTTCCCGTCTCATTCCACACTCCCTTACTGGGATCACTGCTCAAACAACCTACTTTGCCTCAAATCCTTGACTCGGGTTCTACCTCTGAGGGAGCCAAACTAAGATGCACGCACTTTGAACCAACCTCATCAGTGCTGTCTGTGAGAATGCTGGTGGTGTGCTGACTTGGAAATGACAAAGGCAATCTGTCTTCGTCATACACCCTCTGAGGGCACTTGTCATCACTGGAGACTGTGCTGGTCCCCCAACGCCTACCGTGTTCTGGGACCCAGGTCCTGGGGTGCAGAGCAGTCTCCTTCTACTCCCACACCCCACCATAGCCTGCCTCTGAGGTCATGCTGGTTTTAAACACACAGTTAAACCTTGGTTTGGGGATATTTACCAGTGGGTTTCACAAGTTTCGTTTTGGTTTGGTTTACTCTGAAAGTGCCTTTTCTTAACACTGTAGTTGCAGAAATGTTTTCTAGCCTGTGAGCTGTTTCCCTGTCTTGGGCCTCAACCCCTGACTCCCTGTTGATATTTTTTTTTTTTGTTGTTGTTGTCCAAGGGCCTTGCAGGCCTCAGGGACACCCTGTAACCAGCAATCCCCCTGTCCCAGTCTGAGGGTGGACAAGGAGAATGAGGAGGGGCTGGGACTGAGGAGGCTCCCACTCTAGCCTGGACCTGAAAATAGAATTTGTCAAACCAAGTCCTTCAGAACTCAGCTCCCTATGCCAGCTTGTTGAGGGGCCATTTGTCCTTTGTCCTGTTGGAAAGTAGCAGACAGAAAACAGATTCTTCTGAGGCATCAGTCCTCAGAAGAAATTCTTTTATGGTGGAATCTCAGGAACTGCGGCAAGGTGCCTTCAGAGGACCTTGAAGTCCTGTCAAACAAAAACAAAGCCAGACTTAGGGAAGGAAAGGCTGTATATGAAAGGATTATCATAAGTGTGGCAGAAGGAGTACTGCAACAGGGAAAGTGCTTCGGCTGTGAGATCTGCAAGCGTCCCAAAGGTTGGGTGGAAGGGAGTTTTCTTTTGAAAGGAGGAGTAAACACTTAATGAGCTAGGCTGCTAACCAAAAGGGTGGAGGTTTGAGTCCACCTGGAGGTGCCCCGGAAGAAACCCTTGGTGATCCACTTCTGAAAAATCCGTCACTGAAAACCCTGTGCACCGGAACTCTACCCTGACACACGTGGGGTGCCATGAGTTGGAGGTGACTCCGTGGCAACTGTTTTTTTAAAACATGGCTAGGAAGAATGGAGTGTAAGGAAGTGGTATGAGAAAGGATGGGATGACAGAACAGTAGATCAGATGATGTTTTACCCTGGGTCAGCCCATTCTGTGGGGAGGTAGTCATTAATGAGGGGTCCCGTGCTGACTCAGGCTGAGGGGGGGTCAGAGTTCAGGGGCCTAGGGGAAGGAGAGAAAGTCAACAGAAGTTTGGTTGACAAGCATTTTGTTCCAGTTGATCGGTGAGTACGAAAGCCTCTAGCTAATCATCTATGAGGCAAGGAATGGAAATTCGAGGAGTCCTGGTGCTGCAGTGGTTAAAGCACTCAGTTGCTAAGCAAAACATCAGCGGTTTGAACCCACCACGGGAGAAAGATGTGGCAATCTGCTTCCGTAAAGATTTACAGCCTTGGAAACCCTATGGGGTAGTCCTACTCTGTGCTATAGGGTCGCTATGAGTCAGAATGGACTGGACAGTAGTGGGTTTGGTTTTGGCTTTTCGGCATCTGGCCTTGTCATTGGCAAAGTAGGGGGCATCCGTGACTCTTGTCTAAGTCACATGGGGAAAGATGGTGCCTTGCAGTAAGCTGTTTCCAGATCAAAAAGGGGTGGGAGAGATTCTTTCACTGTAGCTATTTTCCAGGGTCACAGGGCTAGGTAAAATTCAGCGTTGTCAGTCCCATCCTGGAACTTGAGTTGAACTCAGATTTCCGCAGGAGACTCAGACTAGATCCAGTGTTTCTCCCTGAGGATGGCCGGACTCTGGGCAAAGGGGGCCCCAGGTGAGTTTGTCTCAACCAGGCAGAAGCGTCAACTCCCTCCAGGCTCTGGTGGGCGTGGGCTGGGCTGGGGGTGGCTTCCTGAGGCAGCTTCAGAGTTCCTGGGAGACTGCTCCCAGCTTAGCTGCTTCCCTCCTCTCACTCCTCCCCCCTCCCAGCTCCTGGCGCCCTCATCTCCGCCTGCCACACAGCTGTTTTGCCAACATCACCGCCTGATTATCTTTCAAGTGGCTTCTTAGAGCAGATGTTCCTCGCTCCTTCCTGCATTGAAAACAAACAGGCTCTGTGTTGTCACTTGCTCTCCTGGGGAAAATCTCTCTGCTGCCACAGATCCTTTTTGAGAGGTTCAGGGATGTCTGTGACGTCTCCCCGGCTGCTCCTCACCAGGAATCTGGCTCCAGATGGATGGCAGGGGCTCCTAACTTCCCTCAGATCTTCCAAAGTGTGTGTGGCCCCTGGCAGGGCACTGGGTGGGAAAGCCCACTTTTACTAGGATCTAGCTGGTGGTGCAATGGTTATGTGCTCGGCTGGTGACTGAAAGTTTGGTGGTTCGAGCCCACCCAACGGGTCCTTGAAAAAAAGACCTGGTGATCTGCCTCTGTAAAGATGACTGCCTAGAAAACCCTATGGGGCAGTTCTACACTGTAACACATAGGTTAGCTATGAATCAGAATCTACGCAATGGCCCCCATCAACCACAACAAGCTCTGACCTGGGGGAAGGAAGGGTGGGTCTCACTCCGGTCACTGCCTCTCAATTTTTTAAAAATGTTTTTTTTAACCTTTTAAAGAACATAAACACCTCACCAACTTTGATTCTGAAAGATCCCCCACCCTCACCCCAGGGTTTGTCCCTAGTGGAAAACCACTGTTTTTTAAATAGATAGACCCACCAAGATCTCATTGGGCTCCATTTTTGTGGTTCATGTTACGAAAGCAATAGGTTTTCAATTTCTGTTTTATGCATGTGAATATCTAATATGAAATTGAATGTGTCTTTTAAAATGCACTTATTTCATTTCCTTATTCCCAATGAGATTCTGGGCTCTGGGTGGTCCAGGCAGCTGTTTTTTTGAGGTGTATAGAGATGAGCAGGATGGTTGGTACAATGCCGAAAGAGTCTCTTGCCTGAAAGTCCCTGCCTCTCCAAACTGCCAACCCACTGCATGCACGAAATTGCACCCTTGGTAACCCATTCCTTGGAGTTGCCTTCCTGCTACTGAAGGCACAGGTAGCACGTGTATCCTTTAGCACCTTGTATCCATGAGTGGCAGCCTGCAGACTGCTCTGGGGGATGAGGCTGAGAGCAGGCAGGGAGAGAGATGGCATCGGGAAGACCTCAGCAGGGTGGTGTCCAGGAGAAAAGTGACATCTGAGGTTGCTGAGGCAGGAAAAGTAAGCTGTCCTGGTGTGTGCAGAGAAGCCTGATCTGCCAACACACCCACTTTCTCAGCCAGAGGACTTGGGGGGCTGGTGGCAGAGAGGATCAAACCACATCTGACATATGTCTGAAGGTCTGTCTCCAAATTTCCCATTGCCTTGGATAACAGGCCTAGCTTGACGTCCATTCTTGAATACCCAGCCATTCCCCACTTCGTCTTCAGACCTCTTCTTTCTTCCACCCTGTGCCCATCCCACCCCACTCCGCTGACCGTCATCCTCTGGAGGTGTGCACACTGCCATGTCTCACGGGCACTCCCCTGTGCTCATCTTACTGAACAGTAGTAGGCTCAGCTGATCGCACCTTGGTCCTGATGTCTTCTTCTCTCTTGGCCTCCAAGATGCCACCCTCTCCTGGTTTTCCTCCTTTTTCTTTGTTTCCTTTGCTGGTTTCTCCTCCCTGACCTTCAAATGTTGGCACTGCTCTGTGATTAGGGCCTCTGCCCTCCTCTATTCTCTCCCTAGACTAGTGCCCTGCAAATGCCAGGCAGCATCCCAACAGTCCGAGGTAATCACTGAAAATGCAGACTCCTGATCTCCATCCCTAGGGACCCCATTTCAGTGGGCCCGGGAGTGCAGAAATCTTCATGTTCAACAAGAACCCCAAGGAGTCCTGATGCAGGTAGTCCATGGAACACACTTTGAGAACATTCTGCTTTGCACTACTGCGTATATGATCTCACCCCATCCCAAGGCATCCTGTATCGTGTATATGCTGACAACTCCCTAATTCATAGCTCCAGATCAGCCCCTTCTCAGAGCTCTAGACTTATGCATCCAAATCCTTTGACATCTCTACATGGGTGTCACCCAAGAATCGGAGTCTTAGCATTTCTCCCCAAATCATGTCTCCTTTAGCCCCATCTTAGGAAGTGAAACACCAGCCACCAGCCACTCAAGCCATTGTCCTCTAGGTTTCCCTTTCTGCCATGTCCTATCTATTTTCCAATCCTTTCTGCCAAGTTTCTGAATATTCCTCCAGTCGTCTACATCTCTCTCCCTCTAGTGGCTACTACTACTCTTGTCCAAGCCATCATCAGCTTGCACCTGAAGACTGCAGTAGATGCCCAAATGGTCTCCCTGCTCTGGTTCATTCTTTTACACCAACCAAGGAGGAAGTATGAAAGACAACGTAGATCCTCTTCTCTTCTTTATTGACTTCTCATCACACCTAAAGTGAAATCCAAACTCCCTCCAGGCCCGGTGACGTCTGGCCCCTGCCTATCGCTCCCTCTCCTCCCCTGCCACTCTAGGCCTTCCTTGTTGAACTCAATCTATGCTGAACATCTTTCAGCTCCATGAATGGGCCAAGTACTTTCTTGCCTCTGGGTTTCTGTAGATGCTGTTCCCTCTGCCCAGAATGCTTTCCCCTGACTCTTCAAGTGTCTAGCTCCTCCTTAACCTTTAGATCTCGACTGATTAATATTATTACCTCCATCCCTTTATTCTTAATCATGGCCACCTGTTCATTCTTTCATGCTACTTCATAGCTTGTAATAATGTATTTATTCATGCTTACTAATACCTTTTTTTTGTACCTTCCACCAAACAGCATAGTCTATTAGGGCAAAGGCTATGCGTATATATGTATTTTTTATTATTTAGCACAGTGTAGAACTCGATAAACATTTGTTGAATGAATGGCGTGAATCCTAGTTTATCCAGTTATATATCACTTGACTACAGGTCTGCTGTTGTACTGCACTCCAAACTGATCCCACCTGTTTAGTCTGTTTCATCTTGTTCCAGTCTGTTGAGTCCTGTTCCATTCTGTTCTGGCCTACTGTAGTCAGTTATACTCTGCTCTGTTCATTTCTATCCTGTTCATGTAGGTTCTATCCTGTTCCATTCTGCTCTGACTTCTAGCCTGTTCCTTCACATACTCTGTTCCATCCTGTTTAAATCTGTCCAGTTCTGTCTCGACCCTATTACCATCTGTTCCAAATGCTGCTGCCCCACATTTTTCTATCCTATTCCATTCCATTCTGTTTTTTTCCTTCCTACTTCTGTTAATCTGGGCTGTGCTATTTTTCTTAGCTGTACTCTGTTACATTATTTTCCAGTTCATCCCTTTCTGCCCCATTCTCAGAAATTTCAACTCATTTTGTCCCCTTCCATCACATTTCACCCCAGGGCTCTCCCCAAGATTTTTGGCATACCTGCTTTGTGTACGGTCTTTTGCTAGCCATGTAGGAGAGATCATAAGAGAAGGAAATGTCATCCCGGCATGAGATGGCCCTTAAAACGGATGAGTGAATGGTAGACAGGAGAGATACTGGCCTGAAGATGTAAGCTGATCCATGAAGGAGAGGATTTGGTTACAGAGAAAGAAGCAGGAGGGCACTCCTAGACAGCGACAATGTTCGAGAAAGTGGGGAATGGGCCTGAGTGTTGTTGACGCAACGAGGACACCAGCCTGGGAAACTTAAGAGGGAGCCTAAGGTTAGGGCTGGTGACAGGCAGAGGAGGCTGCGTAATGGGAGATAAAGTTGCAAAGGCAAGTTAGTCTTCTTTTTTATTGTACTTTAGATGAAGGCTTACAGAACAAACTAGTTTCTCATTAAACTATTAGTACACATATTGTTTTGTGACATTGGTTAACAACCCCACGACACGTCAACACTCCCCCTTCTCGACCTTGGGTTCCCTATTACCAGCTTTCCTGTTCCCTTCTGCCTTCTTGTTCTTGCGCCTGGGCTGGTGTGCCTCTTTAGTCTTATTTTACTTTATGGACCTGTCTAATCTTTGGCTGAAGAGTGAACTTTGGGAGTGACTTTATCACTGAGCTAAAAGGGTGTCTGGGGGCCATATTCTCAGGGTTTCTCCAGTTTCTGTCAGGCCAGTAAATCTGTTTTTTTTTTTTCTGAGTTAGGATTTTGTTCTACATTTTTCTCCAGCTTAGTCTGGGTCCCTCTATTGTGATCCCTGTCAGAGCAATTGGCAGTGGTAGCGGGGTACCCTCTAGTTGTACTGGACTCAGTCTGGTGGAGGCTGTGGTAGATGTGGTCCATTAGTCCTTTAGACTAATCTTTCCCTTGTGTCTTTAGTTTTCGTCATTCTGTCTTGCTCCCAAAGGTAGTCTCTTTCTACTGGTTGACCTGATGCTTTGATATTTTCAAACAAAGACACTCCCATGGGTTGAAGAGGACTGTTGGGATACCATCTGGCCTGCCAACATCAAGAGAGGCAGTGTGATTCAATGGAAAGAGAAACCTTGAGTAGGCTGCTTAAACATTCTGAGCCTTAGTTCCCACATCTGTAAAATGGGATAATGCCTTTCTTGAATTTTGTGAAGATAAATAATTTAGACTCTTGTGCAGGGAGATCAGACAAAGATTTCAGTCTAGTGCCTCATCCATCGTAGGTACTCAATAAATGTTCACCCTCTCCCACTTTGCCCCATCCACTTTGGTCCGTCCTGAATTTACTAGGTTAGCTGTATGTGCCTCAGTTTTCCTAAACTTTGAAATGGGGAAACAATCATGGAGTATTGGAGAGGAATTATCCAGTTGTCGCTTTGAGCTTGAAGGGACAATAGATGTTTGTTGACTAATTGATTGTAGCTCCCTTATGGCTACCGTAATAGCATCTAGCACAGAAGGTGCTTAATAAATACCCACTGACTTGAAGCAAATGTAAAAAGAACCTGAAGTCACAGAGGTGCGTAACACCCTTTCCAAGGCAGACCTGCCAGGTGGATGCTGGGGCTGAGCTGATGAAATTTCCAAATACATTCAGAATCAGGAAATTAGGAGACAACGGAGGAGGCTGCCAAAAAGAATTTATCTCGGAAGTGGAGCTTGGGGAATAGCACTAATATTTTCGGAAATTGAAACTCCAACCATGAAATTGCCTATCATTTATCATACATGGTCTCTCAAAGGGGAAACGGAAAAGCATTTAGTCTTATTGCTTTTTAAACACATGATTGCTGAGCACAGCCATCCAGGCGGTGGTGTGAAGAGATGCTATGTCTAAAGGATCCAGCCAGTGAAGCTCTCCAACCTAATGCAAGGCTGCTTTCTGCAGACTCTCCTATGTCAAGTACCCAGAGCCATACCCGGTGAGGGCCCAACCCAGGCCAGCCTGGGCCACTGGGTGTGCTGCAAATTCTACAGGAGAGTTGATTCCGACTCACAGCTATCCTATAAGACAGAGTAGAGCTGCCCCATAGGGATTTCTAGGCTGAAATCTTTTGGAAGCAGACTACCACATCTTTCTCCTGCGGAGCAGCTGGTAGGTCAAAGGGCTGATCTTTCAGTTGGCGGCTGAGCGCTTAACCACTGAGCCACTGGGGCTCTTCTGATGTGCATAATCCAAAACCAAACCCATTGAAGTCAAGTCAATTCCAACTCATAGCGACCCTATAGGAGCTCCCAAATCTCCTAAAATCTTCCTCAGCCCCCTTGATGCCTAACAGCCATCTCTCTATTAGAGTCTTCCACGTTTTTAGTTCTGAGCTTCCCTTTGAAAGGGTAACTTATGGCTTCAGTATCTACCTCTATGCGGACGGGGGTAGATACGGCCTGCTGGGGGGTCTGGGCCTAGAAGTGTAGCTTCCTCCAGGGCCTCTCACCTGAAATCCCCACAGGTTTATTGAACGCAGCATGTTTGAGTCTTAGATACCATCTTCTTCCTTCCCAAATGCCCACCCGCCCCACTCCCTGGCTTGGCCAGGGGTATCACTGTTCCCTGGATAGTTGTAATCAGCTCCGAAGCACAAAGTCACAATCACCCACGTGTGTTAGCTGTCACATGGCTCATCATAGCTGACCTCCCAATCAGAGACAGGTCCTGAATATCCACATGGGTGGGTCTGAGGTTCAGCAAACCAGAGCCCACTGTTTCCATTTGGATTGTTGTGAATTTGACACGGCTAGGGGAGGGTCTCTGGGAGGTGCAATGGGTAATGCACTCGGCTGTACGTTCAATTTCCTGCGCATTCAGGTAGGGGGTGGGTACAGACTAAAGCCCTCTCAAACCACCCTTTCCCCTCTCTTCTGCTCCCAATAACCTTGTGAGGAAGGCAGGGAAGGGACTGTCACATTTTTATCTGAGATTCCGAGAGATTATGCAATTTATCCAAGGCCACAAAGCCAGGAAATTCTCAGCCAGGCCCTCTGATGAATGTCCAGCTCTGTATTCCCTCCCCCAAACAGAGGACGGTCCTGGGCAATGGCCAGTACACTTGGCAGGGAGTCAGAAGATATGAATTCTAGTTCCTGCCCCACCACTAAAAATACTCCCAGCTGCGGTCTGCTCCTCGGGGTACTTGAGTGGGCCCTGGGAAAATGGGATGCTTATGAGGCAGCATTCCCTTGGGCTCCACAGGTTCCCTGGCCACTGCACACCGGCCACCATATCACTCACTATACCTCTATGGATGATGCCCAGATCAATACCTCCATCCTGACCTCTCCACCAAGTTTGAGAGAACATGGCCGACCACCTCCTGGACGTCTCCCCCCGGAGACCCTACAGGCATCGCCAACTGAACAGTGTTTTAGGAATTCTAAGTTTTACCCTGCAAGTCTTCATATCTAGCTTCACTCATTGTTAGCTTCACTACCAACAGAAAGCCTTTCTCGAGTTAGGTTTTATTGATTTTCTCTCACGTTTCTTCTAGAATCACCACCAGAAATGGTTATGGAATGAACGTCTCTTTGCATCCTGTTGTAAAACAGCCATTGGCATTCTGCATTGTCCTTTATGCTATTCAATGACTCATGTAGAAGAGTCACTAAGACAAATGCCTGTAATATTTCAGTCCTGGCCAGGGGTGGTGGTGGGGTGGACATTGAGATCTCTTGAAATAGCGATATTTTTCCTTTCATTAATCAGTGAGATCCAAAGTTTCCCTTTATGCCTTGGTTACCAAGAAGCATAAGGAAATGATCAAAATACCAGGAAGCATTACCAGAATGTAGCAAAATGCTCGATTTTAGTAATTGTATTAGCCTACATTGTAATATGTATTTTTATTTGTTCATGGCTTTTAATTTTCTCTTTTAATAGCCTTATTGGATATATTCCAATTAATAGAAGATGCATGTAATATGTACTGAGCAGCACCGTGTGCCTGGTAGGGTTGTAGGCTCTTGATGTACGTTCTGTCATCTGATTCACTGTAATCTCTATTTTAGGAGCCCTGGTGGCTCGACTGCTAACTGAAAGGTTGGTGATTTGAATCCACCTAGATGCTCCTTGGGCCTGCTTCCCTAAATATTACAACCTAGGAAACCCTCTGGGAAATCAACTGGATGATACCTAACAACAACAACGATCTCTGTTTTATAGTTGAGACAGTGCTCCTTACTGGAAAAAGGTGGAATATCAGTTATAACCAAGTCATAACTAAGTAATCAGGCTGCTTCTGCTTTCTTACTCCTGACTTATTCTCACCCCAGAGTGATGTGGCTCCCTCCACCCCCCTGACTCTATGGGAACAGCTTTGGCAAAGGTCACCAATGACCTCCATGCCACCAAACCCAGTGAAGATTTCTAGCCTTTCTCTTACCTGCCGTTGATTTTGATCCCATTGACCACCATCCTTCCTGAACGTTCTTCTTTGGCATCTGGGACACCATTCTGTCCTGGTTTCCTTTCCTCCTCTGTCTCTTTGAAGGATCTCTTTCCTCTGCAGACTCTCAAATGTGAGTACTTGTCATGGCTCCATCCTTGAGCTGCTGCTTTTCTCAACTTGACCTTTTTGGTGATTCCCTGATCTGCCATCCATTGTGGTCACAGCCACTCCTTGCTAATGACTCTCAAACCTCTATCTCAGGTCCCAGGCTCCACCAAGCTTCAAACTCAAACATTCAACTGCCAGTCTGTGGTATTTCTCCCCAGGATGTCCCACAGGCACCCCAAACTCAACATGTCCAAAATGAAGTTCATCACGGCATCCTTACCCACCTGCAGCTCCATCTCAGCAAATAAAGCCATCTTCCCAGATGCATAAGTCAGCAACCAATTGCCCATCTTCCAGTTTATCATCACATCTTGCCATCTTAGTACTTCTGAAGCTGTTTCTTCTCTCTTCCTTCTCCACTCTCCAATTCTAGGGCTCACCCTCTCTTGCCTGACTATTGGAACTGACTCCTGACTGTCCTTCTTCTTCCAGTCTTGCTCTATTCCAATTCGTCTTCCAGGGCTGCCAGAGGGATTTATCACTAACACAGAGCAGACCATAACACTTCTGAACTTCAAATCCTCTAGTATCTCCCTGGTATCTGTAGGGTAAAATCTGAGCTATGAGAATGGCATTTACACTTCCCACAACCTGGCCCCTTGCTCCTTTCCAGACCATCCTCCACCCTGCATCTGCCCATCCTTTCCAGTGATGGGCAGGCCAGGGGGCTGGTGCTAGGAGTGCACAGATGGGAAAATCAGGCATGCCCTGGCCTCCAACATGGGGTTCGCAGCTATGGAAGGAAAGGCAGTCACCAAGCAAAAGTAGAATCACTCAGTGTGGTCATTTTCATGATGGAAAAGCACCTGATAATAAAGGAGCCTATTAGGGGCGGGAGGAGAAGAGTGTCCAGGCAGAGAGAACGGTCAGGACCTGATCTTTCCCGATGCTGGAAATGCCGATTAGTCCATCGGTCCGGATGATTCCAGTCTCTCTCCTCTGTCTTCTGAATCCATCCCTTCTCTGTCTCTACCAACTGGCTTCAGCCAGGTCTTCCTGATTTCTCACCTGCACCACCTTGATGCTCTTCTCATTGTCTCCCTGCCTCCATCTCTTGACCTCCAACCCTCTCCACCTACCACTGCCAGAATATCCTTTCTGAAACACAACCTGATCATACTGTCCTCTCTGTTGAGAACCTTTTGATGACTGCTACAGTAAATGGCCAAACTTGTTATATGACATCCAAGGCCCTTCGCAGGTGAGCTCCAACTGTCTTTTCCACCTGAGCTGCCCTTCTCCCCTCCTCCTCCACCCTCACCTCCTCTCGGGTTCTAGCCACACTCCACTGCCCACCAGTTCCCAAGCCAGGGGTGCACGGTCACATCCCCAGGCCTTTGGCCATGCTGCCCTCCTCTCTCTTTGGCCTTTCTCATCTTCACACTTCAAGGCTCATCTCTGTGGAGCTGCTCCCGTCTCTTGGGGAGAACTCATGGATCTTGTTTCTGTATCCTTATAGCCCCTCTGCATCCACCTATCCTACACCCCATGTACCACAGTAAGCTAGTGGTCTCTCTCCCAACCTTACTGAGCCTCTCCAGGGTATGACACATGTCTGGTTCATCTTTCTAGTGCTGGACCAAGCCAGGGGCCTGGCAAAGGAGAGCTCCTCAATAGTTGTTTGCTGAACACGGGACTTCCTAGTCAGATCCTAAGCCAGAAGAGAGGGAGTGGTCCTGATGTCATGGAGCCTCCAGTCTAGCTGGGCAGCACTGGCAGGCTGACAGTTCCATTTCCCTTTCTCCTTTACTATGTAACCTCACTCTTATTAAGGGCAACAATATGCTTGCCTTAAAAAATAAACAAAAAACCCTCAATTTCTTATATTCCCTTAAAGGCATGCATGTCCATGTGGCATGATCTAACCAATGAGCTGTTAGTGTCAGTCTAGTGTGGAGGGATCCCTGAAAAGTTACTATTTTTGTGATGCAAATGGTTTAAGCTGAGCAGGTAGGCCCCTTTTTGCTCTTTGCTCGTTTTGTTCCTCTGACTTAGAATGCCTGTGGGATGCCTACAGCAACCATCACCTGAGCATAAAGCAGAAAACATGACAAGGGTGGCTGAGCAGTAAGGAGAAGGAGCCTGGGTTCCTGATAGCAGGGCTGTGAGTGGGGTGAGAAGCTTCCATTCTATTTTAAATGGGGGGGAAGCCATTGAAGGGTTTCGAGTAGGGAAGTGACATGATTTGAGTTGTAAAAAGATGATTCTGGCTGCTGCGTGGAGGGTGGATTTTGAGTGGCAAGACTGGAAGCAGCAGACTGGTTTTGGGCATCATTGCTTTAGCCCAGCTGAGAGGTGAGGTGGCCAAGACAGGGTGGCAGTAGGGGAAATGGAGGGAAGAGGGCGGGTTTGAGATGGTTTGGAGGTGGGTCATCAAAGACTTGCTGATAGCTTGGATGTAGGGGATGAAAGAGGAGGAATTAGGGATAACACTGAAAGTAATTTTTTTTTTTTTTGCTGAAGATATGTACAACAAAACATATACCCAATCAATAATTTTTACATGTACAGTTGATTGACAATGGTTACATACTTTATATTTTATCACCATTCTCACTGTCTTTGTCCGTATTGTTTCATCACAGTTAATTCAGACCCTTTGCCCCTTAAAGTTCTCATCTATGCTTTGGGGTTACTGTTGTCATTTTGATCTCATATATTTAATTATCTGAAAGGATGCAATACTCAAGGCAGACACTATTGTGCTAAACAGTTGTTCAGTTTAAAGATGACTTCATGGGATAGTTTTGGTTTCAATATTTAAGAGTTGTTGCTAAGCAATAGATTCAGAGTTTCCTCCATTCTCAATGTGTCCAGTAATTCTGGTTTTCAATAAGAGTTTGGCATCCCGTTCCACAATTTTCCTCCTTTTGATCAAGATCCATCTACTGGGTCCCTGATCAAAATGTTCAGTAATGGTATCCATTTCTTCTGATTTCATGGTAAGGGTGGTAACACTGAGATTTTTGCTTAAGCACCTCAGCAGGTAGTGGAGGTGCCATTTACAGAAGAGGAGAAGCCTGGGAATAGAGAGAGGAGGAACAGGTTTGAAAGGGAAAATCAAGAGTTCAGTTGTAGCTGTATGGATTTTGAGATGGCCCCTCGTCATTCTCTTGCAGACATCAAGTAGGCAGTTGAATACATGAGTCTGGTGTTCTGATGAGAGGCTAGGGCTGGGGATGGAGATTTAGGAGTCAATGTCAGACAGCTGGCACATAATGCCATTGGGCAGAATGAGATCATCCAGGCACAATTGAGAGATAGGAAGAAAAAGGGGCCTGGGCCAGCCCTGAGACAATCCTATTAAAGGAGGCTGGAAAATGGAGGCAGAGTTTGAAAAACAGACAGAGGAGAAGCAAATAGTGAGAGAGGACAGCCAGGAGAGTGAGCAGCCATGGAAGCCACTCACAGAAAATGTTTCAGGGAGCAGGGGCAACTGTGGCAAACCCTGTTCAGAGGCCAAGTAAGGGGAACAGGAAAGCAACTATTGAATTGGTCACTTAGAGGTCAGTGATGACTCACAACAGCTGAGTTAGTGGAGCCATGTGGACAGAATGTCCAGTGAGAAAGTGGAGACAGAAGCTGCAGACAATCCTTTAAATACGTTCTGCAGTGATCAGGAGCAGAAAAATGGGATGGAAGCTGGAGAGAGTGTGCAGATCAGTGGACTTTTTGGTCTAATACACGACATCCTAGAACATGCTTGCATCCTGATGTGGGTGGCCCAGTGGAGAGGGAGCAGAAAGAGAAGATACCATAGGATCCAGGTCCTTGAGTAGGTGAGAGAAGTGGGACCTAGGACCCACATGGAGGGGTGGCCTTGGGTGGAGCAGGGATCTTCATCCACAGGAGCAGAAGGAGGCAGAGAGTGAGGGCAAACATGGGAGGGTTGCCGGGTTTCAGGAGCGAAAGACAAGGCAGCTCTTTCAGGTTGATACCGTTTTCTTAAAGCCAGCAAGACTGGGGTGGTGAGGGATGTGTGGAGAGGAGCAAGGATGAGCTGGTTGTTTGGAGGATGGGAAAGTGCACAATGAAACGACTGTGGTGGTGCTGCTGAGCACCGTCAGTGCCCGCTTGAAAGTCCAGGCTACAAATGTAGAGGAAAGTCATTTTTCTCTCTAGCCATATTTTCCTGCTTGGACGCAGGCATCCAGGGCGTGGGAGTTGGATTTAGCCAAGGTTGGGCATGACTTCTAAGTATGATGAAGGAAGAAAAGAGAATGAAAGATGGATGTGAGAGCAGTGGAGGGGAATTATGGGGTTGGTGAGCTGGAGTGCCGGATGAGGCCAAGGGATAACTGGAAAGCTGGAAGGGTAAATGGCGGCAGGTGGTCACCAGGTGGGATGCTCAAGGTGGGGATTTTGTAGATGGTGCAGTTTCTATGATGGTCAGATTGAAAGTGGCCTATGGGGGTAGATGGGTGAGTGAGGCTAAGGAACAGATGGTTGGAGACAACCAGGTGGAGGAGCAGAGAGGCCCCAATGTTGGATAGATCCTCCAAATAGACATTGAAGCCATTGAGAATGACAATGATAGGGATGGGGGCGGAGAGGAAGACAGAGAGTGAGGGTCAGTTAAGTCTGCAATGAGTGAGGGAGGGATGTGGCTGGGGGCAGTGGGAGACCCAGCAACAGGGAGTGGGGAGAGGTGGTTTCTTGGCATGAAATTCAGAGGACCTGGACAGCTAAAGGCGAGGGAGGAGTCGTTTGTTGCGAGGGGTAATGGGGAACTAGCTAGGAGGACACCCCCACCACCTCCAGGCCCCATGGTATGTGAGGTGTGGAAGAGAAAACAACCTCCTCTAGATAGGAGGGAGGAAAGCAGTGCTGTCAGGGGACAGTGAGGTATTAATTAGGGTAAGAAGGTCTCATTTAGAATAGACACTGAGAATATAGGATGTTTACTGAGGACAGACTCAAGGTTCCCAGAGCTGAGAGGGTGGAGCCCATAGGGGCTAGAGGCCTCGGTTTCTGTGGGGAGGCACCAACCCCATGTCCTTCTAATGTCTGGTTCATCAGTAGCAAAATGGTGTCAAGGTCGCTTGTGAGGTGGTGATGCAGATGAAGTGGAAGAGGTGTGGGGCCCGCCTTAGGCTTAGCCAGGCAGGAGCTCGCTGGTCTTGCTCTGGGCTGATGGGGTTGGAGCCTCCAGCCAAGAGAAACCACCAGTTGGTGGTGTGAGGCTGATGGCCCCACTTACAGGGCGAGGCCCCGCCCTCCGCACCATCCAATTTTTGCAGGTAAGAGATGAAATGCATTTTGAGGGCGATTGAGCACTGGAAGCTGCGCCGTGGTTTGGCAGGAGCCCGTGGCACAGGTGTCTGGGTAATTGTGATACATGGGGAGATGCACGGAGGAGCAAGTCCTGAGTTGGCCTTCAGGGGCAGGGAGCAGAAAGCGACTGGGCAGAGGCAGGGCAAGCATAAGCCCACGGGAGGGGGCCTCACAGGTGTGTTTACGTTGCAGTGGGAAGAAATCCCAGGGCAACAGCCCAGGTGGGTGAAGATTTGTATTTTTTAAATTAAATTAAAATTCAACCTGGTGGCTCTGGTTTCCATGGAGATGCCCATTAGCCTGGCCCTTGTGGCCCCTTCGGAACCAAGGCTTTTCTGGTCGATTTGCCCAGGCTGGTGAATGGTATGCCAGGGGCAGCCAGGAACGCCCTATAGCCCCCTTTGCCTGCCCATTTTGCAGATGAGACAGTTGAGACCCAGAGAGTCCTAAGGCTGCTCAGCTTTTAGATAATTGCTCACCTCCCAGTGCTCCTGCCTCCTGAGTCCTGATCTGGGGCCAAATATGCACAGAAAATGAGCTGCATTTGGCAGTCAGAAAGGGTGGTACGTGCTGTTGACAGGCTGAAATGAGGGATACCTGAGGAGTGAGACAAGGATTCCTGAAGGAAGTGAGAGGTACCTGCGAGATTGGGCTGATTTGGAGAGCTGTGAGAAATTGGGACCACCACCTGTCAGTTTGTCGTGCTGTGGTGGATTTCATGTTGCTATGATGCTGGGAGCTGTGCCAGTGGTATTTCAAATGTCAGCAGGGTCTCCTTTGGGGGACAGGTTTTAGTGGAGCTTCCAGACTAAGACAGCCTAGAAAGAAAGGCCTGGCAATCTACTTCCAAAAATTAACCATGAAAACCCTATGGATCACAACAGAACATTGTCCTATATAGTACTGGAAGATGAGCCCCTTAGGTCAGAAGGCACTCAGAACACACAGTGGCTGCAACAATGGACTTGAGCTGGCCAATGATGGTGAAGATGATGCAGGGCTGGGCAATGTTTCGTTCTGTTGTATGTGGGATTGTCATGAGTTGGAAAAGACTCAAGACAACTAACAACAACAAGAAATTGGGAAGGGCAGTCCCGGGAGATGGAGCAGAGTAAACAAAGCGTGGCAGTGGGATGAGCTAGCAGGCTGCTGGGACAGTGAGGGGTTTGCTGAGGCTGTTTCTAGGTCGTAGAGTTCATGATTTAACTTGGCTGCTTTCATGCACCTGGACTTAGATGACCTTTCCTGTGCCGTCAGTCCAGCCAC
Source organism: Loxodonta africana (assembly GCF_030014295.1). Taxonomy (NCBI): domain Eukaryota; kingdom Metazoa; phylum Chordata; class Mammalia; order Proboscidea; family Elephantidae; genus Loxodonta; species Loxodonta africana. The sequence goes on along the minus strand of NC_087354.1, from coordinate 46,209,147 downwards.
CCCTTTAGACTCTAAACTTGTTGACTGTAAGGGAAAGGCAGATCCTGCTTCTGGCCTACCCATGTGCCAAGTGGGTACACAGCTTTATCACTTAATCCTCTCATCAGCCCTGAGAAGCAGATGTTGTTGGCTCCATGTGCTTATAAGGAAACTGAGGATCAGCAAAAGGCCTTGGGTTCAGCCCTTTTCCTCTAACTGTCCACAGGGCTATGAACGAAGCTGAGAATATATGGTATGTATTCATTGACTGAGCTCCCGCAAAGAGGGGTGAAGGTGACTTACTATCCCAAGGGCATCCGCCTGAGAGACTGATGGGCATCTGTCCATTTTTGGGGTATCCTGTGGGGCAGTGGGAAGAAATGTGAAGTTAGAAGTCCCAGTCAGGATCCCAGTTCTGCCCCTCACTGGCTGGGTGACGCTGACAAGTCAGTTCCCTCTCTGTCTTCGGGTTCCTATCGCTAGCATGAAGGGTTGGGTGAAACAATCTCCACGTCCCTTCACCTCTATGAGCTGGGGCCACTTTTGCCTCATCTTTTGATTCCAAGTGATATGTTGAGGTTGAGAACTTGGTTCTCCACCTACCACAGGTTTCAGCCATCCCTGCCTTTGTCTGCCCCTCTCAGCCATGCATGAAATGCTTTTTGGGTCTTCTCCACCTCAAACATCTCAGGAGCTGAGGCTTGTTTCAACACAGCCTCATGCAGATGGGGTTTGTCTCAAATGGGCTCATCCATAGCTCCCAGCACCACCCATTAGGAGCCTTTTGGGTCTGAATTCCCCATTGAAAACAGGCATATATCTAATAACATATGTGATGGACCCACTATGGCTCCAATAATGCTAGCTACCATTGATTAAGAGCCTCCTACATGCAGACTGGAGCCCTGGTGGAGTAGTGGTTAAGAGCTTGGCTGCTAACCAAAAGGTTGGCAGTTCAAATCTACCAGCTGCTCTTTGGAAACGTTATGGAGCAATTCTACTCTGTCCTATAAGGTCGCTATGAGTCAGAATCGACTAAATAGCAACGGGTATGTGCAGACTACTAGGAACTCTAGTGGCACAATGGCTAAAGCATTTGACCGCTAACCAAATTTTGGCAGTTAGAACTCACCAGTGTCTCCTCAGGAGAAAAGACCTGTCGATCTGCTTCTGTAGAGATTACAGCCTAGGAAACCCTATGGGGAAGTTCTACTCTGCCATACAGGGTCTGTGAGTCAGAATCAACTTGATGGCATACAACAACACAACGACACGTGTAAACATACCCCAGAACGATGTGCATGTATGGTTTTGCATCCTTACACTCTTCCTACAAGGAATGGTGGTGTTCCCCCGTGTTATAGATGAAGAAACTGCAGTCCAAAGAGGTCAAATGGCCCGACTAAGCTCTCACAGCTTGAAAGAGCCAGAGCTGGAAGCAGAACCCATAACTCCATGACTTCAAAGCCTGGGCTTGCCCCACTGTGCCACGCTGAGTGACATTGGCTGAGATGGCCTCGGGATGCAAAGGGACATCAAGTTTATACCCTTTCCTGTGAAACGCTCCTGGTAGCTTCTCCTTCATGAGGCTAGGGGGTCTATACTCCTCTGGGGCCACGTACCCACCTGAGGTCACTACCCAGAAAGACCCACCAGACCCATTGAATGGAGTCGCTGTGGCCTGGGGCAGGCAGGGCCTCGCTTTCTGGCTGGGACAGGCAGGCGCAAGTGCAGCAACTGTCTCCAGGCAGCGATAGGATGAGTAACTGATGGTGATTAGCTAAATCATAACATCGCTCATGCCACGCGTAAGTGATGAACCCACTGGTGCCAGGCTGCACTGCGCAGCGGTGGGCACCCCGCCCCCGCCCCTACCCCCAGCCTGGAGAAGCCGCTGCGGCGCTGCCTCTCTGTGTTACCTGGCACATCAAGTGCTGCGACAATGAATATAGATTGACCTTATTATAGCAGCCGGCTGCTGGTGCCAGGCGCAGCCAGGCATACTTTGCACAAATTAAAGGTGTCAGCATGTAATTTACGGTTCATGGCAGAAGGGGTGGCGGGTAGGGGGCAGGCGCTGAGGCAGGTAGAAGGGAAGGTGGGCAGGCTGTGGGGCTTGCACCAGGGGCCCACACGCTAATGACAGGAGGTGTCGTTTTCATCCCGGTTTACACGTTTTTAGTTGTTCCTTGCTTCCGGGGAGCGGCCCCCTCTCCTGAGCTCACCCCCTCACTTGCTCTGTGTGCAGTGTGTGTATTTTTCAGCTAAATTACTGGTTTTACCTGAAGAGCGTAAAGTAGGTGTGCTAATTTACGGCTCGGCAGATAAAGCTGCAGTGTGGGGAGCTGTCTGGGAAGCCTGTAATACGACATCATTTTACTAACACAGCCGAGAGCAGCTTGACATCTCTGAGTTGGGCCTGTGATTAAAGTTGTCGTCTTTTCTCCCCTCCCTCTCCCTTCTCCAACGCAGAGAACAGATTAAACTCTAAGTAATAGATCTCGGTTTTCGTGCCATCCGACTGATATACACAGTACACAGTTTGACACAAAGAGTAAGTTATACATCACAAACAACAGCCTCTGCTCTTTACCGCCCAGAATTAATTTTCCATTTGCTAAGCTTCCCTCTTCTCCAAGCCTGTTTTCCTGTCGAGTGGGGCTTGCTTCCCTCTGAAAAAGCAGGAGAGGGAAAGCTCAGGTCAGGACCAGAAAAGGCAGCCCAGGAAAGCTAGGTTAGACCCTCAGAGCACATATGGGGAAACTGAGGCTTAGAGAGGCGAATGACTTCCTGATGCCACCCTGCGTGTCTGTGGCAAAGAAGGGGCTCAAACCCAGGTTTCTACCTCACCCCACACAGCTGGTCCAGAAGGTGAAGGGGTGGGGAGGAGGAGGAGTTGGATATTAAGAGGCTGCCTGAACAGCTGAGGAAACCTTGATGGTGCAGTTGTTAAGAGCTACGGCTGCTAACCAAAAGGTCGGCAGTTCAAATCCTCCAGGTGCTCCTTGGAAACCCTATGGGGCAGTTCTACTCTGTCCTATAGGGTTGCAATGAGTTGAAATTGACTCGATGGCATGGGTTTGGTTTTGGTTTTCCGAATAGCTGGTTATTCTCTGTCCCCTCGCCCCCCGTCACGGATTGAATTGCGTCCCCCAAAATATGTGTATCAATTTCCCTAGGCCATGGTTCCCAGTGTTGTGTGATTGCCCACCATTTTGTCATCTGATGTGATTTTCCTGTGTGTTGTAAATCCTATCTCTGTGATGTTGATGAGATGGGATTCATGGTAGTTGTGTTGATGAGGCAGGACTAAATGTATAGGATTAGATTGTGTCTAAACCAATTGCTTTTGAGATATAAAAGAGAGAAGTGAGCAGAGAGACATGGGGACCTCATACTACCTAGAAAGTAGAGCAGGGGTACATGTCCTTTGGGCTCCCTGCACTGAGAAGCTTCTAGAGAAGGGGAAGATTGACAAGAAGGACTTTCTCCAGTTCTGACAGAGATAGAATGCCTTCTCCTGGAGCTGGTGCCTTGAATTCAGACTTCTAGCCTCGTAGACTGTGAGAGAATAAACTTTGTTTGTTAAAACCATCCACTTGTGGTATTTCTGTTACAGCAGCACTAGGTGACTGAGACACCCCCAACCTGTCCTGCAAAATTCTCTTGGCTTTCTTTACACTGCCCTGTGCCCCAGAAGGTGACCTGTAGGGGCTGTTGATGCCTCAGGTTACCACCCAAGTCTGGCCAGTGGGAGGGCAGGAGGAGAGAAAGGCTGGGGTATTTCCTCCCTGCTTCTCCCTGCTGTTTCTGGGAATGGCTACCTCCCTTGGTGACTATAGCTCTTGTGGAGTGGCCCCTCCCTCCTCCACAGCTCTGGCTCCTACTGCCCCCACCCCTTTAGGTCTGGTTACAGCTTCCTGCTGCCACTGTCTCCTGGAGCCTCATTATCCTTGGTGCATTTCCCTAACTCTGGCTGCCTCTGCCAGCGGCCCCTCCGTTAACGTCTCTTCAGTCGATCCATCTGGGGAGAATACTGTTTCTTGCGGGACCTTGTGATACCTGGAGTACCTGTTCTTTTTGTAGGGCCTACTGCATGCCCAGTTCTCTGCCTACAGGCAGACACGGGATGGAAGGTGTCCAAATCTCCCTCGCTGGCACAGAACGTCATGGTCCCTCTGGGAGCAATCTCTGCCATGACTCCAGCTGTTGGTTCTTGGCTCTGACGCCTCCTCACCCCACTAGGCCTCATGATAAGTGTTTTGCACCCTTGGAGAGGCTAAGGAACTTCCCAGGATGGCCAACCTTCTAGAGCTCAATTTCGCACTCGGGGCTGGCTCATTCCAGAACCTGAGCCACTTCTGAACTATGCTGTGTGGGAGGTTCATCTTGCTGAACTCACCTAGGACATGAGCACGCATACACTCGCACATGCACGTGTGCACACACGCACGCCCACACATGTGTGCATATGGGTGCACACACGTGCTTACACATGCACACATCACATGCACACATACACATGTGCATATGTGCACACTCACATACAACCACACATACACACCATGTGCACTCACATGTACACACTCACACATGCACATACATGCACAAATGACTAAACACCTTTAGGGAGCAGTAGAAGGGCACCAACAGGGCAGGCAGGGCCAGGACTAATTTCGGGTGGGAGTCAGGTCCCCAGGAAGGTGGGTGGCAGTAAGGAGTGGGAAGTCAAAGAGGGCTTTTTGGAGGAGGCAAATAGTTACTGAAGATGAATTAGAACCTGAAGGGAAATACGCAGCCCAGAACTTTCCAGCCCCCTACCCAGTAGGCTGGTTGCACCCAAATCACCAGGTTGGGCAGGCTTTGGGCAGCGGTGTCACTAGGGTTGGTGTCACCCAGTGCGGTAACTCTCGGTGTCAGCCCCCCTCCATGGAGTTCCTCCCGTACCAGACCATGCAGAAAACTTAGTCATGTTTTTTGTACTAATGTTACTCATAAATTGTAATTCCCCTGTATCATCGCTTCTTTTCCTTTAATTACTACTTCATTCTCAAAAAAGTTATCGATCTAGGTTCAGTCCACAAATACTAATTACCACAATATTGTAGCTAGAACGCCAGAAAGTTTGACAAAATCAGCAACTACAGAAACACTGATAGCCACGAAAACAACAGCGGTGCTTGTAGCAGTGCAGATGAAACCACGGGATTCGAAGCGTCATTGTAATCGGGTAATAATGACAACTCTGACTGGAGCTCATTGGAGGGTTCAAAAAGTAAATTAGCATTGAGTTTTAGCCTTGTAGGTATGTTGATACATGTCAGCTGGGCTCACAAAAAATGTTTTTGTTGTTATAACCAACAAGAGCGATCTTTTTATAGAGAGTCATTTTGGTGTCACCCACTCTGACAGTATCACCCGGCACAGTCCGTCCCTCCCCCGCCCCACTCCCTGTTGATGCCACTGGGGTGGAGAGTGTTTTAAAAATAGATCCCCAGACCTCACCTCCAACTTTCTGAGCCAGAATCTCTGGGGATGTGGCCCAAGAATCTGTTTTTTGTTTTGGTTTGTTTTGTTTTCAGGCAATACTGATATGAAACCAGGCTTGGAAACCATAACCTCTCTCCGCCCCCATTTTACATGAGGAAAGTATATGAAATAAGTACAGCGAGGCTAAGTGACTGGCTCAGCGTCCCACAATAACCAATTACAAAGTCAAGGCGAGAACTGGGCCCTTGGTGTCCAGCACAGTGCCAGCCCCACTGCTCACTCACTCATGGACATTGCAGGGGACTCCTGCTCCCCCCTACCCCGCCCCTCGCCAGCCCCTCTGCAGCCTGTTCCTGAGTTGGCAGGCAGGGGGTGGATGAAGGTGGTGGCAAAGCGAGAACGCGCCGGGAATAACATGACATTTGGAAATATGAATCAGCTGGCACTTTCCGCGCTCGCCTCCTCCCCCTGCACCTCCTAAAGGCTCTCTCTATGAGCTGCAAGAATACCAGGCCTGGACAGCCAGGCAGCGAGTGGGGCTGCCAGGGCTGGTTGCCCACGTGGAAGAGGAGCCTGAAATAAGTGCAGAGACCTGGGCTCGGGGACAGTGCTGCCCCTTCTTGCTGGGTAACTCTGGGAAAGGCCTGGCACCTCTCTGGGCCTCAGCTCTACCATGCTCACCATCAGGACCACCAGGCCTGAGGACAGTGCCCTCGGGCTGCCACGTGAGGGCTGACTGGACAGACTCGCTCTATCCTGAAGCCTCTCTTCTGCCCTGCTGTCTGGAACCCTATCATTAGTGTTCCATTCCTCTGGGCTCCAGGTAATAGGTCTGAGGGGCTCTGGAGGGGAGGCTAGAGGTGGGAGGGAGCCACGAAGGGGCAATGGGAGGTGTGGGAGGCCAAGCGGGAAAGGTGAAAGCCAGCAGCTCAGGTGGGTGTCTTAGGGCCCTCCTCCCAAGACAAAACAAAACAAAAAACCACTTGCCCACCTCATGTGTGTCAGAGTACAACTGTGCCCCATAGGGTTTTCAGTGGCTGATTTTTCAGAAGTAGATAGTCAGGCCTTTCTTCTGAGGCACCTCTGGGTACAGCCTAGTGCTTAGCTGTTTGTACCACCCAGGGACTCCTGGCCCTCTTCACTCAGGAGCTAATGATTGAGACGCAAAGATATGGCTTGCCCCGGTCAGCTCCTGGCTCTGTGTCAGCAGGGGGTGGGTGGGGGGTAGTGAGCACATGGTATCCTGGGCCTCCTGTGGCTTGTGACCCCTGGGTGTGAAAGGTGATTGGCATTCCTCAAGCTTATCGGGGGCATGTCTCCCAGGCAAGGGTGCTGGGCTTCCGCATCTATGCCCCTCCCCACCCCCTGCACCATCCATCCGAGTAGGTCAGCTCTGTGTGTGTTTGAACTCTGTCCCTAGGGCAGCCTGACTCCCCCGCCTGTCCCTGCAGTCCGACAGTGCTGGGTCTTCAGCAGGTGCCTCGGGGACACACGCTGGGTAGACTACATGCTGTGACCCTCTCAGTCCCGGAAAGCTTGAAGCTTGCTTCCCAAGAGGGGCGCCCTCCGGCAGGCCTCTTTCCTGGGCCTCAGTGACCACATCTGTGAAATGGGGTGGTTGTTGGGCTCATAGGCAGAGGAGCTCTCAGCCCTGATAAGGTCCCTTGGCTTCAGCAGGAGACTGGGCAGGGTGCCAAGTTAGAACGTGTGCCACATGGGGGCATGGCCGGGGCTGTCTCGTTGACCACTGTGTGTTCGGTGGCTCGGATCAGGCTGGCCCACGGTAGGTGCTCAGTTCATTTCTGTGGGGATGGGAGGACAGGTGGGGCCAGGCTGGGGTAGGTGGGCCCATCAGCTGCCTTTGCTTCCTAGTCTATTCCCTCCTGACCCAGCTAGCTCCCACCTAACCCTCCTGGATTCTCCCCCTGCGGCCTCTCCCTCCTCCAGTGATGAGGAAAGGATGGGGGTCACTGCAGGTAGCTCCTTTCAAAGCAGAGCTCCGTTCAGAGACTAGGGACATGCAGCAGCAGTTCTGCAGAACCCCTCCTTCGAGACGCCCTCCGGGTGGTTGGAGGTGCTGACAGCTGGGCATCCCAACCCCTGAGCCTTGGTGGATCTCCGACCCCAGGGCCCCACTGAAGCTGTGGGATTTTTAGACCCCTGTCCATCTAGAAAGGATGTGTTTAGCTGACCAGTGAGGGAAGGTGGTGGCGTGGGGTGGGGTTGTAGGAGTGGGATGTGCCCTAGGAAGCAGGAAGCCCAAAGGAGGAGAGGAGTTTTCCCACCTTGGAGCCCAGGGCCCAGCTGTGACTCTGACCAGGCTGGGTCAGAAATAGACCTCTGCCCCCTTCTGTGTGACCAGGATGTGTCTCCACTAACATCCAGGGCACCCTGCCCCCAGCCTGGGTTAGGAAGTGCCTGAGGTGCCCCTGCAGGTGACAAGGCTGTCCTGCCACCAGCTAGATGGGGAGTCTAACTTAAACCACACCAAACCAGTTGCCGTCAAGTTGATTCTGACTCATGGTGACCCCATGTGTTGCAGAGTAGAACTGCACTCCATAGGGTTTTGAAGACTGTGACCTTTTGGAAGCAGGTTGCCAGGCTTTTCTTCCAAGGCACTTGTGGGTAGGTTCGAACCGCCAACCTTTTGGCTAGTAGCCGAGTCCTTAACTATTTGTGCCATCCAGGGACTCCTGAGTTTGACTTATATCTTGCAGTCTTTTCAAGGCCAATTTCTCCCTCCTCATTCCCTGCCCTCTTCTTGCTTCTCCAAAAGGCCATCTGGGAAAATGGTGTGACCTGGAAGCCTTTCCCTTCTCTCCCTGGACACAGACAGTGTTCGCCATAGGCGTAGGGTCCTGGCTGGCATGCTGGATGGTGAGGACTTGGGGACAGGATGGGCCCAAGCTTAGACCCCAAGCCTCAGAGGGCCTTAGAAAGCTAAGAGCTGCAGCCCGGCCATGTTACCAAGGGGAAGCGCAGAGGCCCAGAGAGGTGAAGTGACAAAGCTAGCAATTCAACGTTCCCATTTTACAGGTGAGGAAACATAGTCTTAGAGACAAACGTGAACTGCCCAGGGTTACACTGTAAAAGGCAGAGCTCTGCCTGGACCCAAATCTCTGGGCTTTTAGTGCTCTTCCCTAACACCCACAGGGACTTTTATACACACCATCTGTTTATAAAGCATTTATGCTCATCCCCAGTTTATAGACGAGGAAACTGAAGCTCAGAAAGGTGACTTTCTGGGTGAATAATTATACCTTCAGCTCTGCTGAGATCAGAAGCAACAAGTTCAGTGAAGGCCTAGGTTCCACCTCCTCCCGGAAGCCTGCCTTCACTGTTTTAGGCGACAAGGGGGCCTTTCTTCTCCAAAGCCTTATTGTACTTAATCTGAGGGATCGAATAAGAAAAGAAAGATAAGAAGGAAGCAAGGAAACATTCATGGAACACCCACTCTGTGCCAAGTACAGTGCAAGGTGCTCATCAGATCATTATCAACTACCTTGTGCAGGATTCATGATGGCACCCATTTAACAGATGAGAACACGGAGGTTCAGAGCCCAGGGGGATGCCCAGAGAAGACTTAGAAGGCCTTCAGGAGGCAGTAGAGAGTGGCAAAGGTGGCAAGAGCTTCCCCAAGGAAGGCAGGCAGGTTTCAAATCCTCCATCTGCCACTACCTAGTGCAGTCAACTTGAGCTCTTAATTCATCTCCCAGAGCCTCAGTTTTCTCATCTGTAAAATGGGGTTGGTAACAACCCCTGAGACTGGGTGAGGTGTTGAGTGAGGTGTAGAGCCCCCAGCATGGAGCCTGGCTCATAATGGGTGCACAGCACAAAGCAGTGGTTGCTCTCATCAGCTCACTTATTTCATGGGGCATCCCCGGAGTGCCCCCGCCCCCAACTACAACCTGGCCTCCAGTCCCACGGAAGCTTCCTTCTCCTTGGCCCTGTGCAGGGGCTTGGAGTTAGCTGACAGGCACACAGGGACCCTGTGTCTTTGTGTCTGTGTCACTCAATGTGGGTTGCACCTGCGAAAACTGCATTCCAAATGCTGCCCCCACCTCGCCTCCAGCCTTTGTTAATCCTGAGAGCCGAGGCTGGGTTCCTTGGCCCCTCCAGATGCCCAAGGGGAGGAAGGACCTCAGTGCATAGATTCCAGCCTCCCTTTGCCTGCCTGGCCCCTTGCTGGGATGAAGCCCTGTGAGCTGAGCTTCTGTTGCACAGCCAAGGGGGTGGTAGGCGGTCGCCAAGGGGAGCAGAGTAGAGCCACGGAGACATTCCTTGCAGACACACTGCCAGTCGTGCCTCCATCACAGAAAGGCCAGCTGTCAAGACCCCACTGAGGTGAAGCAGGGGTGCAGAAAACGGAGGAGGTGGTCGGGGGCCAGTGACCTGTCAGGGGTCAGGATCACCTGAAGAGCAGGATGGGGGTGGACCCGTGGGTGCAATCTGAGCTTCCAGCTCGTTCCCCCAATTCTTGGCCTTAAGAGGCAAGGACTCCCTTGGGTGCCACTCCCAGCTGGCTCCCAAAGAGGAGTGTGGGCCTGCCCAAGGCAGGGGTGCTTGTAGCTGTGGGAGGCGTTTTCTTTTTCGCATAGAATTATCGCCTGGGTGAGGTGAGGAGGAGTTGAGGACGGGGGTCCAGATTCTTTCCTACAGTGGTAACTGCAGCCCTGCACAATTGATTGATTGATTGATCGATTGATTGACCCATTGATTGATCAATTGACTGGTTCTGCCCACTTCCCTGGCCTCCTCTGCCCCTGTTCCCTCTGTTCTAACCACTCTCCAGTGTTTTTCTTCTCACTGAATAAACTAAACATGTTCTCTCCTCCAGGCCTTTGCCTTTGCCGTTTCCCCCGCTTGGAATTCCCTTCCTTCTGACCTTTACACAGCGGCTCTGCCTCACCACGAGCACACGGCTCACGTGGGCCCTGTCCCCAGGGCAGGGGTCCTCTTTTATGTTCTTCCTAGCACATATCTCCAGTGGGAATGACCTTGGTCCAATTGTTTCTTTCTGTCTCCCCAACTCAGATGGAAATTCCTCGGCAGAGGAACATGGAGACATCGAGAGCTGAGAGCTTGGATGTTTAATCCCTGCTGGGACCCCAGTGCCTTGCACGGAAAGTGATCAGTAAACACTTCTAGGTGAATAGAAACCCCGCCAAGCTGGATTCATGATGATAGGAATGATAAACGAGGCTCAGAAAGTTCTTCTGACTTTTCAAAGGGCATTTCATGCCATGGAGCTCTGTGGGTCCTCTGGATAGTCCACAGCGGGGCTGGTGCTGTTCCCACTGCAGGGAAGAAGGCTCTGAAAGCCAGAGAGGGGTGACGCCACAGCCAAGATGACACACCTAGCCAGAGGGGTATGTCCCCATGTCCTACAGACAGAACAGGGGTCTTCGTCTCCTAGGGCTGCTGTGACAAAGTACCAAAGTGGGTGGCTTCAAGGGCATAAATTTGTTGTCTCACAGTTCAGGAGGCAGAAAGTCCAAATCAAGGTATCAGCCGTGTTGATTCCTTCTGAGCACTCTGAGAGAAACGGTTCCCTGCCTCTCTCTTAGCTTCTGAACTCCCGGCAATCCTTGGTGTTCCTTGGCCTCAGTAGTCACAAGGCTGTTTTGCTTCTGTGTGAACCCTGTCTCCATGTCTGTCCTTTTATAAGGCATCACTCAGGTGGGATTAGGACCCACCCGACTCCAGTATGACCTCCTGTTAGCTAATAACATCTTCCAAGACCCTGTTTGCGAACAGAGTCACATTCACAGGTACAAGGGTTAGGACTTCAGTATATCCTTTGCGGGGGGGGATAATTCAATCCCTAATAATCCAACCCGTTGCCGTCAGGTCGATTCTGCCCCAGGGCGACCCCACGGGTTGCGGAGTAGAATTGTACCCCACGGGGTTTTCAAGGCTGTGACCTTTCTGAAGCAGATTGCCAGGCCTTTCTTTGGAGGCACCTCTGGGTGGGTTTAAACAGCCAGCCTTTCTGTTAGTAGTCGAGTGTTTAACCATTTGCGCCACCTAAGGACTATGAAAGAGGGTAACAGGAGGGCACATTCCCACCTGTGTGATGAAGCCTCAGGCTTCCTACTCAGGACCACAACGTGGGAGGGTGCAGAGCCCAATGATAAAGGCTCTCCTGCCTACAGATGAGGAGGCCGAGGCCAGGGAGGGCAGCGCCTGGAAAGGATCGCACCGCAGGCAGGTCGGAAGCAGACGTTGGATCCCACATCTGGCGGTTTGTTAAACCTGCCGTGCTGGGGGGGCAGTCCGTGGCGGGGAGGGGGCTGGGAGCAGGCGGCAATCAGGTTAAGCTTGTGGATGTCAGCCGTGTGCTAATGGAGACCCCAGGGAGGGTCTTGTGGAGAGGGGCTTGGGGATGGCTGCCTGGAGCCCCTTTGTAGAAGCCCCCAGGCAGAAGTCAGTTCAGGGGAGGAGTGAAGAGCCACCACAGTGTAAACTTTAATTCATTATCAAGAAAAATAAAATTCAGATCATGCACTCACCAATATACGTACATGTATTTGTTTAAGCATTATGCACATTCAAATGTACTAATATATATATATATTTTTTAATATATTATGTAGTCATGTGCTGCTTAACATTCACAATGCGTTCTGTGAAGTAGGACATTATGCAATTCGGACGTTGTGCGAACACCATGTTATATACTTAGCAAAGCTGTATGGGATACTGTAGTGTACCTGAATTGACTAAATAGCCAAGATACGTACACACACACACTACTGTATTTCAGCTAATGGTAACGTCCTACAGGGTCGCTATGAGTCGACATCGACTTGAAGGCAACAGGTTTGGTTTGGTTTTTTTAGTGTCCTGTACCATTATATGCCTGGCAGTGCCAGACATTCCTTCCCGCTCAGACACCTGGGTCCCCCCTCCAGATGCCTCCTGCCAGCCCAACTTCGGATGACCGTTGTGATGGTTAAGATTGTGTGTCAGCTTGGTTGGGCCATGATTCTCATTGTTTTGGCAGTCGTTGAGATTTAGTATGTGATCACCCCCATAATGGGACCTGCTGTGAGTAGCCAGTCAGTCGAAAGGGAGTTTCCTTGGGCATGTGGCCTGCATCAAACATAAGCCGACATTCTGGCAAGGCTCACGGGCTTTTGCTTCTGCTGGACCTTGCAGCTGGCTCCTGTTCATCTGATCTCTGGCTTTTGAGACTTGAGCTAGCAGCTTTCCCGCAGCCTTGCCTGCTCATCTTGGAATTCATCAGTCTTCACGGCCTGTAAGCAAGAGCCCTGTTCTCTGACCTGCCTATGTTGGGTTCGCCAGCCCCTGCAGCTACATGAATCAGGAGAAGCCTCTATCCTGACCCATGGAGTCGGGGTGTCCCAGCCTCTACAACCGCATGATCCATTTCCTTGGTATAAAACTCTATATATGTATTTACACTCTTTACTGGTTTTGCTTCTCTGGAGAATCCAACCTAAGACAACCATCCATCCTTCTAAGGCCTTGGGTCCCTGCAGGAGTTCTCGCCCACCCTCCCCTGTCATCCAACTGACAGCTCTCAGCATCTGGACACTTGGGCCCCCACCTGCTCACACTGAACCTGGGTTCTGGCTCTGACCTTCAACCCTGGCCTGGTGCTGGGAGCTTCCTTCCATCCAGTACCTCGGCATTCTGCGTACCCTCCTGGACACCTGATGCCCCTAGTGGGGCCCACTACTCACTGTTCGAGACTACCAGGAAGTTCCACTCGATTCGGGTGGTGTGGAGTGTGTGTGGACCCTAAGGGGAGAAGTGGTGTGAGTCACCCCGCTCCACCCCTGGCACCAGCTCTGCCAAGACATGAGGTGCACGTGTTGCGTGTGGGAAGCTGTGTCGTTCGCTATGTCCGGTTACCTCCCATTCTCCCGTAGGGATATCTGAACTCTATTATAACCGTATGGGACCATGGACGTATACGCAGTTAGGTGTTGCCCTAAAGGACGTTATGCGGCACATGACTGTACTATGAAAATGTACAAATACAGAAGTTTTGAAATGAGATTTAAAAATGTAAACACCATTTCTGTTACATTCTTCCCACACTTCAATCATTTTGCCCACCTGTGGGAGTTTATCCTTGGGAGGCCGCTGACTAAGAACATGGCCTTTGGAGCCAGACAGACCTGTGTTTGAATCCAGGCCTTTCTTGTCATTTGCTGCGTGGCTTTAGGCCAGCCTCTGAGCCACAGTTTCTTCTTCTGTAAAATGGGATAATAGTGCTTACCTGGTAGGCTGTGTGATCAAGTGAGGTAATAGGTAAAAGGTGCTCAGAATAAGGTCTGACAGGTGGAAGAGCTCATAAATATGGTAACTATGATCATTATTATCACTAAGGTCTCATCCTTGTCATTTCTGGTTAAAATTAATGAAAACAAAAACAAAAAACAGTTGCCATGGAGTCCACTCCAACTTATGGTGACTCCGTGTGTGACAGAGTAGAACTGTGCTCCACAGAATTTTAAATGTCTGTGATCTTTCAGAAGTAGCTTGCCAGGCCTTTCTTCCAAGGTACCTCCAAGTGGACTTGAACCACCAACCTTTTGGTTAGCAGCTGAGTGTGTTGATTCACTTCCAAATGCCTTGCCATAGCTCCATGGACCAGCAGGCTTGTTTCCTGAGCTGCTCTGTCTGCCACCACAGGTGCTGAGTCATGGCCCATGTAAGCCTGTGAATAAGATGACCATTTTTTGTCACTGACTCTGATGGCCCCAGCGTGGAGGCAAATGGGTAAACCTGGACCTGGAACCTGGCTAGAAGAAGACGGGCTCAGTGTGCCCTCAGGGCAGGGCTGAGAGGTGGGTCAGATTTCTGTTTTCTCTGTTTTCCTTTTAAAATAATTCAAGTGTCAGCTTGGGTTCACGAGCTGGTCACGGTTTCAATCCCGCCCTAAACTTCATAAGACAAGTCCATGAATTATGCAGTGTTGGAGCAGACGGCGCTGAGTACGGAAGCTTCACCAGCCAGGCTTAGTAAGGACACTCGAGCTATTCTTGGGAGGTATTTGCAAGTCAAAAATATGGCACGTGGGAATCTGGATGTCAACTTCGAATTCTAAAGATTTCAGCTGGGTCAGCAAATTCCATCAAAAAAATTAAGGCAATGCAGGGGTGGGAGGCCAAAAACCTTTGTTGATGTCATTATTTTAACTTTGATTTCTTGGTGATAGGACATATCGCCAGTCAGCTGTCCCTGCCTCCTCCCACCCCCTGTCAAGTAACGTCCACACACATCTGCACACATCCTCACCAACTCATGTGGTGGGCAAAGAACATTCCCTTGCTGTGGAATCAGAAGGTGCCCCTACCATTACACCCAAAACACCCAACGCTGAAGAGTTGATTCCGACTCATAGTGACCCTGTAGGCAGAGAAGAACTGCCCCGTAGGGTTTCCAAGGCTGTAATCTTTACGGGAAGCAGACTGCCACATCTTTCTCCCATGGAACAGCTGGTGGGTTCGAATGGCCGACCTTTCAGTTAGCAGCTGAGTGCTTTGACCACTGCACCACCAGGGCTCCTTCCTATCATTATAAAAACTAAACCCGTTGCCATTGAGTCGAGTCCGACTCATAGTGACCCTATAAGACAGAGTAGGACTGCCCCATAGAGTTTCCAAGGAGCGCCTGGTGGATTTGAACTGCCGACCTTTTGGTTAGCAGCCGTAGCACTTAACCACCATGCCACCAGGGTTTCCCCTACCATTATAGTTTGTGGTGGACAATAGGAAGATTAAAGCTTTTCTATTTTCTTTCTTGTTTTTCATCAAGATTTTATATGATCCATGCCTGTCATTCTGTATAACACACATACAGCCATTGTTATTCATCAGATGAGAAGGGGGAAGCAGAAGAGAAACCAGTATCTTACCATTTATCAAAAAAATAGGGAGTGACATCTATTTTAAAACATCAAATTGCCCCAGAGGAGAAGTGTAGAACAAGTAGGAAGGAAGATGTCCTCTGATCCAGGAAGGCAGCGGTTTCGCAAACGCACCTCCAGGTGGGAGGGCTGCTGATTCCCAAATGGCTCCTTTGGCACTTCCTGGAGAATTGGCTGCCTCACTCGGCAGATGCTGGGTTCTGGTAATGGGGGGCTCTCACCTGAACTTCCCTGTGTGTGTTTCCACGTGGGTTTGTTGGCAAACGCAGCCTATAAAGGGCAAGGCAGGCAGGCATCAGGTGCCAGGACAGAGGGAGGCAGGGAAGCAGGATATGTAAGAGTTGTCGGGTAAACCTCTTTTTCTGGCCATTGATGACAGCAACCGGTCCCTAACTCGCATCTTTGGGAACTGTGAAGCCAGTACCACCTTTGTGTACACCGGAGCTAGGTGCATTCAGGGGACTTGTAAATGTAAACCCATCACTGGGTTAATGAGGGTATTTGTGGTAGCGGCGAAAAGCAGGAGTGACTTGGAAATGGAAACCTCTCGGGCTGGGAAAAGCCCAAGGGCTCAGAAGGTGTTCAGATAGCATTTCTCAAACTTAAGTATGCTCAAGGCTTCTCTGGTGATCCTGTTCAAATAAAGACCCTGATTCTGGGGAGGAGCCTGGGAAGCTGTATTTCTAAAAGTGCCCGGGTGATGCTGATGGTCCTGGTCCACAGACCACACTTTGAGGATGTAGATGAGGTTCATTCTTCCAAAAAGACTTGGGTCGAGACGTCTGTGTGTGAGCCCTGGACTCAGGTGCCCTCTTCTCTGCTCCCAGACTGGTGCCCCAGCTGCATATGGTCAGCCCACTCAGAATCCTGGCAATTGAGGTGAAAGGCCAGGGGCTGGACAAGCATTGGCAGAGAGCAGAGCACTGGACCAGGAGGCAGGAGAAGAACAGGGTCCTCCCTGGCATTGCTACTCAGCTGTGTGGCCTCGACCTGTCACTGCTTCCCTTTTCACATCTCTGTGTGTCTACTCTGGGGGGCGGGGATTCCCCAAAGGTGTTCGGTACCACTGAGTGGAACTGAGATTCAGGGGGCTGGATGGTGCCCCAGGCAATGGGCAGCTACGGAAAGAGAACCAGATACCCTTGGGTTCAAAGCCTGGTTCTAGTACCAGTGGGGCAACTTTGCTCATCTCCCTGAGCCTCAGCAAGGAGGATGCCGGCTGGATGATCAATGGGTGTGAGCCCAGGGCAATCTGGAGAAAGGGATGTGGCTCTGCCTCGTTGACCTGTTCCTTCTCTTGGAGGAGCAGAACTGGCTTTCTAGAGAGTAGGTCGTAGCAGCTCCAGAACTGATTCACCCAGCCAGGCTCCCAGACCAGGCCACCCAGTCACGCCCTTCCCATGCCAAGTCAGGCAGCAGGCGAAGCTGAAGTGCGGGGGTCCAAGGCCACATTCACGCAGGGTGAGTCTGTGCTCAGCTGGTAGTCTAAAGGAAAGTCAGCTTGGGGGGAAGGTAGCTTCTCACCTGGGCACATCTGGCAGATTGTTTTTTCTACTTTAGCCCTCAGTGTTTCAATGAAAGCTGGAGCGACTCACACGCCGCCTCCAAATTAGGGAGAATGTGAGCCTGAGGGGACAAGGAGAGTGAGTGCCTTCCGAGCGACATGGATGGAAGAGGCCATCATATCTACATCTCCTCCGAGACTTTTTCAAATTCCTGCTTTTGGGGACACTTATTGGCACTAGGTATCTATCTCCCTAGGATCCACCCCCCTTCTGACAACAGCCCCAATTTTATTTAGGGTTCTACCCTCCCCCAGTCCACACGTCTAATAGAGACTCCGTCCTCCCCATTGGAGTGGATGCCATTGCCCCAGCCAAGCCTGCTCCTAATATGCATTCCTCCTGCCGCATTGATTGAGTCCATGGGCTTGGGCATGTGACTTGGGCTGGTCCAACCAGAATGGGCTCAGGCTGTTTGCTGGACATGTTATTCCTCATCCCCACCGTCATCCATTGGTACATCCTTGTTCCTGGGAGCCTCACTTATCAGCTTCTGATTCCTCTGGTGTCTGCTGAGATTTGCCACCCAGTCTGGCCGTTGGACAGTAGTAGTACCCCTCCTGGCTCACATCGGCTGGGGTGCGACTGTGTCCTCATCTAGTTCCATATGGCAGACGTCCTCTCCTGTTTTTGTGAGACTCCTGAGAGCACCTGGTACTCTGCCTCGCAGATAACCCCTGGCTCTCTAAAACAAATAAAACAAACCCGTTGTCGTTGATTTGATTCTGACTCCTAGCAACCCCACGTGTTACAGAGTAGAACTGAACCCCATAGGATTTTCTTGCCTGTAATCTTTACAGAAGCAGATCGCCAAGTCTTTCTTCTGCTGCCCCACTAGGCACGTTCGAACAGCCAACATTTGGGCTAGTAGTCTAGTACAAACTCTTTGTGCCACCCAGGGATCTCCTAGCTCTATGTTGTTGTGTGCCGTCGAGTTGATTCAGACTCATGGTGACACTATAGGATAAAGTAGAACTGCCCCATAGGGTTTCCTAGGCTGTAACCTTTATGGGAAGAGATCGCCAGGTCTTTTCTTATGAGGAATGGCTGGTGGGTTTGAATCACCGACCTTTCGGTTAGCAGCCAAGTGCTTAACCTTTGTGCCACCAGGGCTCTTTGATCTAGCTTTCTTTTGTTGTTGTTGTTGTTAGGTGCCATTGAATCAGTTCTGACTCACAGCAACCCTACATACAACAGAATGAAACACTGCCTGGTCCTGCTCCATGCTCACAACCAATGCTATGTTTGAACCCATGGTTGCAGCCACTGTGTCAATCCATCTCATTGAGTGTCTTCCTCTTTTTCACTGACCCCCTATTTTACCAAGCATGATGTCCTTCTCCAAGGACTGGTTCCTTCTGATAACATGTCCAAAGTACATGAGACGAAGTCTGGCCGTCCTTACTTCTAAGGAACATTCTGCTTGTATTTCTTTCAAGACAGACTTGTTCATTATTCTAGCAGTGTATGGTATATTCAAAATTCTTTGTCAACACCACAATTCAAAGGCATCAATTCTTCTTCAGCCTTCCTTATTCACCGTCCAGCTTTTGCATGCGTATGAGCTGATTGAAAACACCACGGCTTAAGTCAGGCTCACATGGAAAAACCTGTCTATTCTCTTCCTCCACAGGGCAGTGGAACTCCAGGAGCCCGTTGCCCCCAGACCCATGTGCCTGGGTTCCTTCGCTGGACAGGGTCCCTCTCCAAGGTTTTCTATCATCCCAGGCTTCCCATGGGAAGTGGGGCTCAAAGCCCCTTCCTTCTCATTGCTCAAACTTGTCAGGGGCTTTTGGTTCTATTGCTTTCTCTCCCACTGAGATGTGAACCACAAGAAGAGCGGGAGCGTGGCTCCTTCTTAGACTGACATGTCAGCTGTCCCTCTGATGCCTTCATCCATGCCCTGCTCCCCTTGGGTTGTCCATGGCTGGTTTCTGCCGGCAAGGCGGCCTGACTCTCCATCTAGCCTTTTTCCAGTCTACACTTTATGGCCTCATTCCTTCAGAATGTGCTTCTGGTGCCCCAAACTAGGCTTTTGGAACTTAAACAGAGTTCTTGAAAATCAAAGGCCTTAGCTTTAAAAATTTTTTTTTTTTTTTTTATGAGTACCAAAACTGCTTTTGAAAGGAAAGGTGTTAACCATTTCTTTTCTCTTTGCCTGCTGCATTCCTGATACGACGACCCTCATCTTTCCTGAGGTGAAAAGGCACCTGTGACTGGGTGCAGGGGTGTGGGAAGCATGTGGATTCTGCGGGAGCATCAAGGATACCCTCAGCTCCCTGAGGCCTTCCGGAGGTCCTGAAGGAAGGAAGAATCAATTTTGGAGTCAGGGCACCCACAATTCTAGTCCTAGTCCAGTCACTTGATTGTCACACAATCTAGGGAAGTCACTTAACCTCTCTGAGCCTCACTTTCCACCCCCATAAAATGGGGAGTGAAGCCCCGCCCCTCAGAGTTGTTGGGGGATTGAGATAATACATGTGGAAGTGCCTCACAAACTATAAAATACGGTATAAACATGAGGCATCATTGTTTTTCAGTTTCTACTCAGTGTTAAACTTCGTCATGCAGCCTTCTCTGAGCCCCTGCCAACAGGCTTCTCTTTTGGTCTCCCATGCCAATTTGTTCATGCTGCTGTGGAAGTAGGTATTGTATTTGGCTGAAGTTTTTTTTTCCCAGGGGCCGTGTCTTATTCATCTCAGGCTCTGCAGTGCTCGGCCAGTGTCAGGCACGGAGCACGGACCAGAGGTGCGATACGTGTTTGTTGATGAATGAATGGACCCTTAGCAGTTGCTCAGTAACTCAATAATAAATTAATCAACCAGGAGCATCAGTGGGGAAGTGCTTCCTTAGACCAGTGGTTCCCAATCCAGGTGGGGAGGTGGGAACATTTGGCTATGTCTGGAGACATTTTTGGTTGTCACAACTCAGGAGGCGCTGCTGGCATCTAGTGGATGGAGGCCAGGGATGCTGCTAAATACCCTGCAATGCACAGGCAGCCCTACCTCCCAGCAAGAACCATGCAACCCCAAATACCAACAACGGAGACACCTTGGTCTAGACTCTCTCTCGCTCTTTTTAAAAAATTATTTTATTTTTGTTGTTGCTGACATTGAGACTATACACAGCTGTACATATACCAATTCAACAATTTCTACATGTCCAGTTCAGTGACATTGATTACATTCTTTGAGTTTTGCAACCATTCTTACCTTCCTTTTCTGAATTGTTCCTCCCCCATTAACATAAAACTCACTGCCCTCTAAGTTTCCTTATCTAACCTTTTGAGTTTCTGTTGTTAATTTGATCCCATATAGATAGTTCTTAGAAGAGCATAATGCTCTAGGCAGACATTCTTTACTAGTTAAGCTAAACTATTGTTTGGTTTAAGGTTTAAAGATTATCTCAGGGCAATAGTTTCAAGGGTTTATTCAGCATCAATGGCTCCAGAAAGTCTAGATTCCATGAAAAATTTGAAATTTTGTGCTACATTTTCCCCCTTTTGATCAGGATCTGCTCTACGATCTTTGTTCAGATGCTGAGTAATGGTACCCAGGCATCATCCAGCTCTTCTGGTCTCATGGCAAAGGAGGTAGACTTTCTTTTTAAACATCCCTGTGAAATGAATCTTTTGAGTCTGAAATCTTGAAGGCAATCAGTATAACTTCAGTTAAAATCAGACTTTGGATTTAAAAATGCTTGAAAACTATGTCTTAATGATCTTCGATGGCAGGAAGTGGGGATATGGGTAGCTGGGATTCTGAAAATGATTTCTACCCAGAGGTAGGAGAAAAAGGAGATTTTGGAAAATACAAGCTGAAGAGGAACAGGTTGGCATAAAGTAGGGTGAGGATGGGGGTATGCTGGGAAGCACAGGATAGGAACCTCTCGTGGCAGAAGTTAAGTGTGTGTGCTGCGCTCCATTTCCGTTGATGAACTCCCCACGTTCCTCCCTATGGAAGGACTTTTCTTCCCTGCCCTGTCGAACCCAGGTATGTGCATGTGACTTGCGAGTGGAAGCGACGTGCCGCTTTGGAGCAGACACTTGTCGAATGAGCTTGTGCTTCCCCATGTTCTCTATTGTGATTGCTTAGTGTTGTGGATTGAATTTTGCCCCCCTAAAATATATATTGAAGTCCTGGTGCCTATACCTGTGGACGTGATTCCGTTTGAATATAGGGCTGTTCTTTGTTACGTTCACATGGCCATGCCTGAGAGGGATGGGTCCTAAACCTAATCATAGCTGAGTTACAAAAAGAGCAGAAGAGACACACATGGGAGAGGATGTCATGCGAAGGCAGATGTGCACAGCAGATGCTTCTACAAGCTCGGGAATGACATGGATTGCTGGCAGCTACTAGGAGCTGAAAGAGACAAAGAGGGACCTCCTCCTAGAGCCACACCCTGAATTTGGATCTCTAGCCCCCTGAATTATGAGAAAATAAATTTCTATTCTTTAAAGCCACCCACTGGTGGTATCTGGCTTTTGTTACTGCAGCAGGAGGTAACTAGCACATTCAGTCAGCCTGGGCCCTAGAGTGAAGACAGCAATGACTGAGAGCATGACCTGTTACAGACATGAAGCATGAGAAAGAAATGAACCTTGGATACTTTAAACCGCTGCGATTTGGGGGAGATTGTTTGTTTTGCAGCAAAGCCTAGCCTATCCAATGGAGCCCTAGTGGTGCAGTGGTTAAGCCCCCAGCTGCTAACCGAAAGGTCAGTGGTTTGAACCCACTAGCCACTCCACGGGAGAAAAATGTGGCAGTCTGCTTCTGTAAAGATGATGGTCTTGAAAACCCCATGGGGCAGTTGTACTTTGTCCTATAAGGTCACTACAAGTCGGAATGGACTCAACAGCAATGGTCTTTTTTTTTTTTTCCTAGCCTGTCCTCACACGTACACTATATGGGGGCTGCTTTAGAAAGGAATTCTGTGTAACTGGGAATTTTCTGAATCTCAGCTTGTCTTTTTCCTTTTCCCTTTTGATTCGGTTTGCATAGGAATCTCTGAAGTGTCTTGGCTGGAGAGAGACAAACGTAGAGTGTATTAGGCATCTGATTTACCATCTGGGTTCTCGGAGCTCAAAAAGTCAGGTGCCAGGTGGGAAGGACCATGGGAAGCAAACTCAAGGTCCAAAAGACCCCTTCTCATTGCTTCTTAAGGTAAATGCCAACTTTACCGAAAGATATAAGATGATCATATGTATTTAATCACCACAAATATCACTATTATCACAGATGACATTAATTTTTAAGAGAAAAGGAAGAAAATATGTCATATTTCTGTTTTGTCCATATGCTGATTGAATGAAAAGTTTATGCCAGATGCCAACTGAAAATAAGGACATATAAATATTTAATAATTTATATGTATGCATACATTTCTGTATACACAATGTGTGCCTTGTACAGGAATAGAGCAATGGTTTTCAACTCTGGTACAATTTTGCTCCCCGGGAAGACATCTGGCAATGTCTGGAGATTTTTGGATTGTCACAACTTGGGATTGGAGGTGCTACTGGCATGAAGTGTACAGAGGCCAGGGATGCTGCTAGATACTCTACAATGTGTGTTGTTGTTAGTTGCTGTCAAGTTGGTTCTAACTTATGGTGACCCATGTAGAGCTGCCCCATAGGGTTTTCCTGGCTGTGACCTTTTGGAAGCAAATCACCGGGTCTGTCCTTTGAGGCACCTCTGGTTGGGTTTGCACTACCAACATTTCTGCTAGTAGTCGAACACTTAACCATTTGCGCCACTCAGGGATTCCTCCGCAATACACAAAACCAAAACCAAACCTGTTGTGATTGAGTGGATTCCAACTCATAACGGCCCTATAGGATAGAGCGGAACTATCCCATAGGGTTTCCAAGGAGTGGCTGGGGGATTCGAACTGCCAACCTTTTGGTTAGCAGCCAAGCTCTCGACCACTGCGCCACCAGGGCTCCCTTCAATACACAGGACAGCCCAGATTATTTGATCCAGTATATCAGTAGTGTCTAAGTAGGGAAACCCTGGCTTAGATACACATCTGAAGCTGGGAGGTTAGGGCTGTGCACATGCGGTCATGAGCATCATTGGCAAACATCTGCTTAATTCAGTGACCATTCCCGTCTTGGTGATCCATCTGGAAGAAGCCACAGTCACAGGCCAGGGAGAGGCTGGCCCCCATTGGCCACAGTCTCTCTGGTGCTTGGTCTTCCTGCTGCTTTTTCATGGTGACAGCAGTTGACTTATACCTGCCAGGCTGTGTGGCACACCTGGCCTGGGAGCTGCATTTTGGAAAGGTAAAGGTAGGGGTAGTCATTCTATGAAGCTTGATGGAGACATGAGTATTAGCACATTATTCATAAGGCTGGCCCTCAAAACTGCGTAAGCATGGTTTATCTATACACGAAGACATCGGCATACATGGCTTTATAGCTATATGTAAAATATTTATGTATGTTATAAATTTATATGCACACATGTAATGAGGCAAAACATTTACTGTCCAACAGCTGGCACAAACTGCCACGTGGCATAGGAGCTGTCTTTGAGAAACTTCCTTGGTAAGTCACTGGACTGGAGAAGGAGACCCCAGGGGCAAAGTAGCTGTCAGCTGGACCCCGACATAACAAACTGGCCTACTGAAAGAAATGGAAAAAGGTTAGCTTTTGCTCCTGAAGTGGGGGAGCAAGAAAAAAATAGAAAGAGGGGAGAAAAGAGAAAAAGAATGGGGGGTGGACAGAGTAGCCAGAAGGTGCTGAGGTGGGAGGATGTTTTATGGGGCAGCAGAGCCTATTAGAAATCCGTGGTGGCGGCAGAGAGGTGGGTGGCGGGGAATGCAAAGGACTTTTAGGGACCAGTGTGGCTCTGTGCTATTTCTCAGCTTTTCTAAGTTAAAAAAAAAAAAAAAAGAATGCGAGTGCAGAGCTAAGCTGTTTGTCAAGTGGTGGGCTTGCAACCGGATTAGGACATCTTTCCTGTCTGATGCTTTGTGTGAGCTGGTTTGTGAGGGCTGGGGAAGGTGGCTGGGCTTGGCCGCTGTATCCACGGGGTAGGAGGGCTCTGGAGGCAGAGGCTGTGTGGGGCCTTCAGTCCCTACCTGGGAATCCAGTGAAATCTTGGAGGACATCTTTGCACATCCTTAAGGCAAGAATTTGTGGTTCCAGCCAAACTGATCTCATTTTAAAGAGGCTGGGGGGCCCCAGTTGACAGTTGTGGCACCACACATACCACCAAATGGTTAGACCAGCTGTCAACTTGTTTCCAAATCTTGGTGCTGAAGAATCTGGGGAGAAACAATTAGGTGAAACAAAGCAAAGATTCTGAGAAGGACTCACACCCACCGAGTGGAGACACCAAACACAGTCACAGCAACGAGACTAATAATGCAAAGGAGGCAAACGCCTAAGATATATCACGTGTCTACAGCTTCAGTCTCTTGAGATCCTGGAGCCTGGGATCAGGGTGAAGGCAGACATGGTTTAGTCATGTATTGCTTAATTCTCCTTCAGTGCTTCCGAACCAAAACCTAACTCTACCGTCGAGTCAATTCTGAC
The DNA here is from genome assembly GCF_030014295.1 of Loxodonta africana. Classification (NCBI taxonomy): domain Eukaryota; kingdom Metazoa; phylum Chordata; class Mammalia; order Proboscidea; family Elephantidae; genus Loxodonta; species Loxodonta africana. The sequence goes on along the minus strand of NC_087354.1, from coordinate 46,184,669 downwards.
ACATAGCGACCCTATAGGACAGAGTAGAACTGCCCTATAGGGTTTCCAAGGAGTGGCTGGTGGATTCAAACTGATGGCCTTTAGGTTAGCAGCCGAGCTCTTAATCACTGTGCCACCAGGGCTCCGAGTACTTAGGGATTGCAAATAAAAGTAACCCGGACTGCAATCCACAGTGTGCTGTGTTGGGCTGGTAAAGGCAGAGGTCTGGAAGGGGAGGAAGTGAGGGGCTCCTTGCCGAGGTTTTCCCATGCTGAGCCCAGATCCTGAACTCTAATAATTAGGTCAAGTTCATCTAGCTTCTCTTCACTCACCTCTGCAGGGGCCTTTGAACTTGGGACTTGAGTTGGAGATTGTCTGTTGACCCTCAGCATTTATGCTTACCTACTTGCAGGGTGCCTTCCTGTACTGCAAAGTTTGGAAAAATAAAAACTACGTTTCTCGGACTCCCTTGCAGCTAGAGTTCTAATAGTGACTTTTGTTCTGCCAATTAGATGCAATCAAGCTGAGCCTTGGAAGTAGAAGCAAGGGGAAGGCCACCTTCCTGTGACTTTTAGCTGTTTTCTGTAGGTTAGCAAGGTCAGGGAACGTGGGGTTCATCTGCAGTGGTGTTTCAGCATCTAAGCTCCTGCATTGTTGGAGTTGAGAATATCAGTTGTGCTGATAGCTTCGCGATCCTGGCTTCTGGTCCTTGGACCACAGCTCTGCAGGTATCTTCTTCAACGAGCAGCTCCAGCTGCTGGCCTCCTGCTTCTCCACCTTCCTGGCTGGGCCAGAGGCACCAGCTCCCTAGTGGGTCAGTCCTGTAGTGTTCGGAGACATTTGTAGAGGCCCAGGGAAAAGCCTGATGCTCTAACCCTCCCTCTGGTTTAGTAAATACCTAATTCCCAGTATTAAATCCCTTTCTGTTTAAAATAGATAGACTGGCCCCTGTTTCCTGATGACTGACACAAGGCCTTTTAAAGGCAGCCACAGGCCTTGTTGAGAATGGCTGAGCTGATACACTGGTTTAGAGCCACAGAGAGTTAAACTTCAGACAAAGAATCACAAAGGAGGTAGAGTGGGGTGCAGGCTTGGTTGGCACTTCCTTCTCACTAAGAAGCTGGAATAACCTTGAATTCTCATGTTCAAGAGGACTGTCCCTGTTGCTCTGGGCTCTACTGTGGCCCTGCCTCACAGGTAAGACTGAGACTAGGATGAGGCAAGCAAAGGGCCTGGGACACAAAATTTAAGGAGGCACTCACTTGCAGGGTCGTGCAAGTGCTGGGCTGGCACCAGACAGTGGGCACCTCCTTAAATTTTGCGCCCTGGGCTCCTCATTTGCCTCACCATAGTCTTGCCCTGATCACACATCTGACCTGGATGGGTCTGGTTGGCCCCAGTGTTTTGTGCAGAGAGTTCTTAGCCTCTGCTCATGCTCTGGCTCAAAGAACTCTAAGTTCTTTTTCTGGAGAGTTCTCAAGCCTGCCTGCAAACTGAGCTGTGCTTGTCAGGGGCTACAGCTCTCTAAGTCTCTGTGTGTTCCTTCTGCTGGGTTGTCAGTATCCTTAGTCACTTCACAACAGGAGGACTCGCCCGCTGCATGATGGGAGGACTCACCTGTTGCATGACAGAGGACACTTTTAAAGGCCATTGGCCTCAAACTTAAAATGGGTGCCCTATTAGCCATGCCGCCATGACATTTCCATGCAACATCAATAGGCACTCCCAGGGGACTGGCAATTTGGGACGTTTCTCTTTAAGCACTTCATGCCTGGTGCTCAGTCACTCCGCTGGACAAACAGAAGCACAGTGTGTAAGATAATGGAGGAGAGCTCTGCTCCACTCTAGCTGGCCAGACATACTGGAGAGGCTACACTTTCAAGAGGAAACTGAGAGGCCAGGGGTCACTGAAGGTAGCACAACCGGCAAATGGTAATCAACAGGCAGGTAGAGAAAAGATGCTTAACTTTAATAAAAAATGTGTTGTTGTTGTGTGCTGTCAAGTCAATTCTGACTCATAACCACCCTATAGGACACAGTAGGACTGCCCCACAGGGTTTCCTACTCTGCAGTCTTTACAGGAGAGGATCCCCATGTTCTTTTCTCTCATGTTGCCGCTGGTGGGTTCGAACAACCGACCCTTTGGTTCACAGCTGAGTGCTTAACTGTTGCACCACCAGGCTCCACTAATAAAAAAAAATTAGGAAAATGCAAACTAAAGTCATAGAGCAGGAAAATACTTTCTCCCCCCATCAGACAGTCAGATGAAGATGGTAATTCCAGCAGCCTGGACTAGAGCTGAGTGCCCTGTCTCCTCTGGGCATCACTGATGCCATTGGGAAAGCACTGTCAGGTTTGCTAAAGGAGGACGCTTAATGACCAGGGACCCAGTAAGCTGCAGATAGCAAAGCCAGGGGCTTTATAACACATGCCAGGCTCTCCCACCCTCTTCCATCCTGTTTATGGTTGACTCCTATCCGCATGGAAAGTTAGTTGGGGGAGCTCGAGGGAGGCTCTCAGGGTGGGAGAGCTGGGCTTTCTTAGCTCAGAGACATCAGCCTTAGCATCTGTTCAAGTGAACACACTCTTCTCCCTGCCTGGATCCTGAAGATATCCTGATCTGTGTTTCCAGGAAGCTTGGAAATAACTGGAAACACATCTAGAGTGGGGACAGAGGAAGCCAGCTGAAATAGCCTGCTGCCATTGGTTATGGGTTTGCCTTAGCTGTTATTACCTGATGGACACGTAGCCCTGGGTGCTAGGTGGGTGTGGGGATGGGTGCAGCGCAGGGAAGGGGAGGTGTGAGGAGGGAGAGGCGAGCTTTTTAGGACAGGGAGCTGTGTGCACCTCTGGGAGGCTTTGTGTGCACCAGGTGCAGCTGCGGTTAATAAAGTTAATAATAAACATTGGGGCTCACGGGGAAGTGTAACTGCATATGATTATAAAGGAGAAAGGGGAAGTGAGGAAGAGGGTGATTTCTCTTCCGGGAGGCAGCACAATGTGGCATTGTAGTGAGAAGACCTGGTTAGTCTTCCCTTGGCCTCAGCTTTGTGATGCGTCCTGAACCTATGTGCTTAACCACTCCGAGCTTCAATGTGCTCGCCTGTAATGTGGTGAGATTCTTACTTAGAATGTAAAGCCCAAAGTGGGGAGTGTGTAAGCGGATACGTTGAGACGTTTAACCGTTACACAGATGCAAAGATTTACGTGGTATGTCCTTGTCTTCTTCATTGTCTGGCTCTTCCCTTCCTACCTCTCCAGCCCAATCTCCCCCTGCTCCTCCTCATTCTTTGGCTCCAGCCTCATGGACTTTCTTTTAGGTTCTGGAATGATCTGTGTTCTTTCCTGCCTCGATGCCTTAGCACATGCTTCGAGGGGCAATGAGAGACTGGCCTTCCTCAGGGCTGGGAACGGAAACCCTTTTAGACAAATGGAGGTCACTTGGGATGTTCTCATAAAAAAGCAGAAGAAGAATAATGCTGGTGATGGATCCAGTGACTCCTCCATCCCAGGCACGGTGCTTTATCTCATTCAATTATCTCAACAGCCTGATTCCATAAAGCCCTGAAAACCAAAAGATGTTTATAACTTGCTTGGTGTCAAGTCCTGAACTGAACTGATGTGCAGTTATCTACAGTCTTGTTTACCCATTTACTTTGATTAACTATATGCTTTTCCACATAAATAGGAGTGTGTTTGATTACAGGGTGTCATGGATTGAGTTGTGTTCCCCCCAAATGTATGCCAGCTTGGCTAGGCCATGATTCCCAATATTGTGTGGTTGTCCTTCATTTTGTGATCTGATTATCCTCCATTTTGTGATGTGTTGTAAATCCTAGCCTCTATGCCTGTGGTTATAGTCCCATTTAGGAGCGAGCTGTCCATCATTTTAATGAGGTAGGTTTAGGTTATGTTAATGAGGATTAGGTCATGTTTGTTATGTCGATGAGGTAGGATTCGCGTGGGATGTTTCTTGAGTCACCACACTTTATTGTCCTGCAAGAGATGAAAGCAGAGAGAAGTGAGCAGTGGGAAAGGGACCTCACTGCCAACAAGAAAGAAGAGCCAGGAGTGGAGTGCATCCTTTGGACCTGTGGTCCCTGTGCTGAGAACCTTGTAGACCCAGGGGAAGATTGATGACAAGGACCTTTCCCCAGAACCAACACAGAGAGAAAGACTTCCCCTGGAGCTGGCACCTTAAATTTGGACTTCTAGCCTCTTAAACTATGAGAGAATAAATTCCTCCTTGTTAAAGGCATCCACTTGTGGTATTTCTGTTATAGCAGCTCTAGATTTTTTAGATAACTAGGACATAGGGTATCTTCCAGACTCCACTGGGTGTTATATACTATGCTGTTCTGTATTGTATAACTTTTCTAAAATCTAACATTTCTGAATGTTGAAACATCTGGTCTCAAGATAAGGTATGGGGATAATATAGAGATAAGGTATAGTGGGTCTATATTATCCCCATTTTATAGGTAAGGAAAGTTGAGATTCCCTGAAGCCCAAGTATCTTGCCCAATGTCACAGAGCTACTTAAGTGATGGGGCAAATAGAGCCTGGTGACAGTGGATCCTGCACTCTCAACCATCATGTGATACTGTCTTCATATTCCCAACCCAAAACGGGGCCTGTGCATCTTAAATACATGTGCACTCAGAGCTTAGAACAGCTCTGTTTTCTAATTACACTATTACAGCCTTTCAAATCCTCTTGCTCAGAGAATTATGGTACAATACTGAGACTGTCACCCCCTCCCCTGCAACCCCAAACACCAGCCCCTAATTGGATTTGGTGTCCTAAGATCTTTGTAGAGCCCTTTTAGTTATTTTTGTAATAAACTTCCAAAAGCACTCTGTACTTTGGGTATTTATTGCTTCTGGACCCAGTGGCAAGCAGAGTTTTAGCTACTGAAAGCCTGGAATTTAATGAAGGCTTTTATATTGCAAATATGTTCGTGGGACTGAAATAGAACAGGCTCTGGGGTGTTGCTCCTCTTTGTGCCTCTCCATGTCATCCCCCTCTCACTTCTAAACCTTTGCTTATGCATGCCTCTGCCAAAACTGGCCTCTGATCCCATTTTCGTTCAGTCCCCTGTTGCTGCCGACAATGTGGTCTAAGAGGTTTTATGGTTTCTTGGAAGAGCATTTGTCTAAGAGACAAAAGATTGAGGTCCTGGTGCTGCAAGAGTTTAGACAATACCCTTCTCCTCTCCAGACTTTAACCATGTGTAAATATGATTGAAAAAAGCATCAGTCACAAGGTATAGAAAGCTTACATAAGCAGGCTTCAACAATAAAGGAGTGTGGGCCTTGGCGCAGTTTGATCAGGCCTCTAGCTGTATAATTTTCTTGGGTTAGTCTTCCTCTGGGTATCCTTTTGCTCTTTAGGGTGGCTTGCGTCACGATCACAAAGGGGCTGCCAAAAAGCAACCACATGCTTTCTCCTTCACAGCCAGGGAAAGAGAGGCGGGGCTATCCTGGACAGTAAGCGCAGTTACCAAACTGATTACTTTGAGCCTGGTCTGTTCTGATGGAGCTTGCATTGCTTCTAGTGGGTCACAGCCTGGCCCAGAGTGAGTGGTTATTAAATCTTTTGACTATCACCCCTGGGAAAAAGGAGTTACTTCTAATAATCACCAAGCAAAACTTCAAGATTGCAAGCTGATTGGCTTAAACTTGAACCATCCCTGTGGCAGGGGGTTCAGGGTCACCCTGCCTAGCCTGGGACAATCGGGCCCACCCCTAGAAATGGGGTCGAGGTCAGCTCTGCTCACACTGCCTGGTTACTTCACTAGGGGCGAGAGTGGCAAGGTTTTGGGGTTGCATGCAGGGGTGCAACCCAAGTGTCCTCTCCCAGCTCAAAGGTCCCTTCCTGCTTTCAAATTCTTAGCTGCTATGTTTTTACTGAGTGTACATGACCTTGCAAAGGATACCTCCCATCTTAATGTCACCACTCTTTGAGTTTAGTTTAGTCACACCATCTGGGGGCTTCCTGGAGGACAAAGAAGTGCCCCTTCAGATTCTACCATCAACCTCTAACCCTCCAAGAACCTTCTTCTGAACCTGAAGATGAGGAGAAGGGGGAGGCCAGGTAGAGGCAATGCCGGTTGGTGGTGTTGGGCCTGGGCTGAGTGGGGAGAGGATTGCTGGGGCAGAACTCCTGTGCCTCTGCAGGCTGTCCATTCTGCCTGCACTTAGATGGCACTGAATACATGAACTCTAATCAGCTTTTCAAAACATAAGAGTAATAACTGGATCGTTGTAAAAAAACTCACAAGGCTATGTGAAAGATACTCTGCCCTCTCTGTAGTAGACAGCATAATGGTCTCCCAAACAGGTTCACATTCCAGTCCCCAAAATGTGCGAGTATGTTAGGCTACACGGCAAAGGCGAGTTAGGGTTGCAGATGGAATTAAAGTTGCTAATCAGCTGACCTTGAGATGGGGACAATATCCTAGATTATCTGAGTGGGCCCAGTGAGATCACGAGGGTCCTTAAATGTGGAAGAGGAAGGCAAGAGAGAGTCAGAGTGAGAGAGATGCAACGTGAGAAAGGCTTCGCCAGCCACTGCTGACTTGAAAGTGGAGGGAGGGGGCCATGAGCCAAGGAATGTGGGCAGCCTCTAGAAGCCAGAAAAGGTAAGAAAACAAATTCTCCCTTAGAGCTTCCAGAAGGAGCACGACCATGCCAACATTTTAATTTTAGCCTAGGGAGGCCCCTTCTAGACTTTTGATCCCCAGAACTATAAAATAATAAACTTGTGTTGCTTTAAGCTACTAGATTTGTGGTAATTTGTTACAGAAGCAATAAGAAACATGTACACTTTCTAATACTCTCATTCCCGATTCCCAGAGTAAATCACCATTATCCACTGTTCGTGTATCCTCCCAGTTAGGTTCTGTACTTATTCCAAAATGCATCAACAGATTTATACATGTGCGTATAGAAATTGAATTCTTCTATACATAGGGATTATAGTATAAACACATTTGTTGAATGAATAAGTGAATGCCTAGAACCAAGCATGGAGACGGGGAGTAATGGGAGCCTCTAACTGTGAGACACCTAGAAGGGATGGAGGTTGCTTTCCCCTATTCCATCCACAATCATCAATCAACTGTCGGAAAACCAGAGCCCACACAAGTCACTTCAGCTACAAGATTTTGATAGAGGGAATTGATTAAACAGGTGCTGGAGGACTGGCGGCAGTGGGGTCAGTGGGGTGGGGAGGCCTGGAAAGGCAGGAAGTGGCCATTGAGAAGGCATAAAGACAATAACTGCAAGGAATTCGGCTCCCACTCTTAGGGTGGGGGAACAAAGGGAAGGGGTTGGGGTGACTAGAAACTGGAAGCTTGGAGAAGAAACTGCAAAAACGTCACCAAGAACTCTGCGAAGGGACACTGGCTGGTGTCTCTGAGGTGGGCGTGCTGTGGCTGGTTCTGACAGTGTCACAAAAAGTGGGTAGACTGGAGTCAACTGTTGATGCTGGGGTGAAAGCACACGACTGGGGTGACCCTGGCAGGAATAGGAGGCAAACAGGCTAGGTGAAGTCTCTTTCCTCTTCCTGCCTGTTGGTCCCCTTCGAGTGCTCCCATTGATAGAGACTCGCAGGGAGCAGCTGGCAGAGGGGAAATGTAGTTTGCAGAGTTCCTTCTCAACATCACATAGAAGAACCTAGAAGGGTGGATTTGGAGCCAAGAGACAACTGCTTAAGGGCCAACACCCCTTGCTTCTGTTTACATGGAGCCTTTATGCAATCCTCTCTCTGGGCAGAATTGGCCCTGTGTCAGGGTGCGTGGTTTGGTGAGCAGAGTTAGAAAAGGGTGCATTTTCTTCTAGGAAGATGCAGCACCATCTCAGGGTGTAAGGCTTGGCAGAAGAATATGGGCTGGATGTTAGCCTCCATGGTCCTCTGGGACAGATGCATACTGGGTACAACCTGAGCAATCATGCGCACCTGTCCAGCTGTGGGCCTGTAGTACATTCTGTTACACGTGAGCGTATCTAACACACACACACACACACATACAAACGCACACACACGCACACGGATGAAAGTACATTGTTTACAACTCTAGTCTGTATGTGTCTACAGAAGTACGTGTAGGTGCAGTTTGGCCTGAGCAGGAATGGAGCCAGAGGTGCTGTCACGGATTGAATTGTGTCCCCCAAAATATGTGTCAACTTGGTTAGGCCATGATTTCCGGTATTGTGTGCTTCTCCTCCACTTTGTGATTGTAATTTTATGTTGAGAGGATTAGGGTAGGATTGTAACACCACCCTTACTCAGGTTACTTCCTTGATCCAGTGTAAAGGGAGTTTCCCTGGGGTGTGGCCGGCACCACCTTTTATCTCTTAAGGGATGAAAGGGAAGCGAGCAGAGAGTTGGGGACCTCACACCACCAAGAAAGCAGTGCTGGGACCAGAGTCCGTCCTTTGGACCTGAGGTTCCTGCGCTGAGATGCTCCCAGACCGAGGGAAGATGGATGACAAGGACCTTCCTCCAGAGCCAACAGAGAAAGAAAGCCTTCCTCTGGAGCTGATACCCTGAATTTGGACTTCTAGCCTACTAGACTGTAAGGAAATAAATTTCTCGTTGTTAAAGCCATCCACTTGTGCTATTTCTGTTATAGCAGTACTAGGTGACTAAGATAGGTGCCATCGTCCTCATATTGCCCACCCTGCTGGGAGCCAGGGTTTAGGATGGTGTATCAGGCTGCATCACTGATGCCTGGTGAGTCACATAGCTCAAGGGGAACCTGGGTCTTCTGAGCATCAGGATGCGGGGTCTGACTTGTACAGGTGTGCTTCTATAAACAAGTGTGTAGCGAATAGATACATTATTCTCTCAGAAAACCGGGGACAGGAGGCTGTTTCAAGACTACTGTGTGTTGGAGAACAAGGTTGCAGACTGTTGGGAGTCTTCATAATAGTTTTGAAATTGGATAGGATCCTGGAAATGACCTAGTAGTAATGACAATGATGCTGATAATAAGTTTCTCAGATGAGGTCTCGGAAAATAGACTCTGAGTTGGGGAGTGGTGTGAGAAGCTGGGGAGCACTCCTGTAAGGAAGTGAAGAGGGCAGAATCGGATCCATCTCGGAGGACCTTTCAGGGTGGTCTCCCGTTGAGGTAAGAGGACTGGGTCTGGTACCTCGACATCAGCCAGTCATTGGCCATAACTGCCCACTCCCCCTCCCCGCTCCACCCACCCCAGGGGTAACCTTGGGGAAAAAACCAACCAGTCAGTTCTGACTCATAGTGACCCCATAGGACAGAGGAGGACTGCCCCATTGGGTTTTCAAGGAGCACCTGGTGGATTCGAACTGCTGACCTTTTGGTTAGCAGCCAAACGCTTAACCACCATGCCACCAGGGAAGCCCTGGTGGTACAATGTTTAAGAACTCAGCTGTTAACTGAGAGGTCATTGGTTCTAACCCACCAGCCACTGGTGGGAAAAAAAATGTAGCAGTCTGCTTCTGTAAAGATTATAGCCTTGGAAACCCTATGGACAGTTCTGTCCTGTCCTGTAGGGTCACTATGAGTCAGAATCGACTCGATGGCAAGGAGGTTAGGGCAATTTCTTGTGAGGAATGTAGCTATGAGCTGCCCAGCTTCTGGAGACCAGTGTGTTGGCTCTGAGGAGGGGTCTAGGAAGAACACTACAGCATCCACAATAATGAAAATGACGGGATGCTGATGCCGATTAGGGTGACAACAGGTACCACCACTTGATCACATACACTGAACTAGATGCTTTGCCTATAAACCTGCTTCTCCCTAAGCCTTCCCCAACGAAACAAATGGCACCGCCATCTACCCTATAGCTCAGTACAACATCATAGACGTCGTCCTTGATTTTTCCCTCCCACATCCCAACCCATCAGTGAGGTTTATTGGCTCTACCTCTGAAATGTTCCTGGAGAAGGACATCATGCTGGGTAAAGTACAGGGTCAGCGGAAGAGAGGAAGACCCTCAACGAGATGGATTGACACAGAGACCGCAACGATGGGCTCAGGCATAACTACGATTGTGAGCACGGCACAGGACCAGGGGGTGTTTTGTTCTGTGGTACATAGGGTTGCTATGAGTTGGAACCGACTCTACAGCACCTAAGAACAACAACAACAACCTCCGAAATAAATCCTGAATCTGTCCACTTTTCCATTGCTACCATCCTTGGCCAAGCCATCAACTGTCTCCTGGTCAACTACAACAGCTTCCTCACAGGTCTACCTGTTTCTACAGTTGCTGCCCTGCCATCCATTCTCCACACTGTAGTCAGAGTGACCACATACGTCATTCTTGTTCAGGGTGCTGAAACTATTCTGCGTGATACTGTAATGGTGGACATGTGACACTATGTCATTGATGAAAGCCCATAGGACTGTACAACGTGACAAGTGAACCCTAATGTAAACTATGGGCTTTAGTTAATAGTAACTATCAATATTGCCTCCTTAATTTTAACAAAGGTACCACACTAACGTTAATAATAGAACAAACAGTGCGGGGGGCGGGGAGGATGGGAACTCTCTACTTTCTGTACAGTTTCTGTCAACCTAAAACTGCTCTAAAAAATAAACCCAATTATTATTTAAAAAGAATAATACACAGAAAAGAATACTACTCTCCGGAGTAAAGCCCTTTAATTGCTTCTTGCTATGCTTGGAATAAAGTCCAAACTCTCACCATGAGATGCAAGGCCCCGTGCCACTGGTCCCTGTCTCCTTCCCCAACCCCATTTTCACCTGCCCACCATGTTCCAGCCACACTGGCCTCTTGATTCCTCAACACGCCAAGCTCCTTCTTGCCCCAGAGCCTTCTGAGTGGCCATTCCCTCTGCCTGCCCCAAACCAGCCATGGCTGGTCCTTTTTGTCATTCAAGCCTCAGAGCAGAGACTATGCTTAGTTAAATCCTTACTGGGAACATCAGTCCAATCAGGCTGAAAGGGCCAGGCCTCGGGCTATTTGTAGACTGATCAAAGCCCCGTTTACAAAACACAGCCCCACAGTGGGCAGTGGGGTTTCTCCCATGGAGGGAAGTTCTCCCGTGGCTTATTTTCAGGATCCCTGGCTGTCTGGGGACCTGGATGGTCTGGTTACAGGGCGGCCTAACTAGGTGTTGAGTAGGAGGAACTCCTGAGTATATAACAGCCCAGCTACTCCAAGTGAGGCAGTTAGCAGCAAGTGGAAAGAGAAGCCCCTTCGCCACTTGCGTTTTTAATTACCCCGGAAATCGGGTAGCCCTTCGGTCAAACTCTGAAGGAAAATTTGGTTACTTGGTCTACAAGCCTGGGGCACGTGAGAACAGCGATGAGGTCGGAAACATTCTTGACGTGTGTTTTCTTCATTCATTACAGGAGAAAAACAAGCTCTTGCAATGTTTGAAGGAAACCATCACCCAATTTATAAGTAGTTGTTGGCTACTGACTGTGACCAAGATGTTGAAAGACTTGGGCGTGGCCCAGGGGGCCACTGGGGGGTGATAGGTCCCTTTTGTCATGGAGCTTTCTAAGAGGGGAGACAGGGCAGAGAGAAGGGAGACCAGCACAATACTTGCTGAGACCCAGTGCTGCAGCAGGCCCTGGGTTTGGGGTTCACATCCATGCGGCCAAAAAAAAAACAAAAGCCAAACCACTTGCTATTGCACCGGCCCTGACTCTTGGTTTCTCCGTGTGTGTCAGAGTAGAACTGTGCTCCGTAGGGTTTTCAGTGGCTGATTTTTCGGAAGTAGATTGCCAAGCCTTTCTTTGCAGATGCCTCTGGGTGGACTCGAACCTTCAACCCTTCAATTAGTAGCTGAACAGGTTAACTGTTTGCACCACCCAAGACCTCTATACATGCAGAGTTACTAACAAATAGACAGCAGGCAGAGTTACTAGAACCGAGGGGGCTGGAAGAGGCAGTGAAGGCTGAATTCCCAGGATGGGGACTGGGAAGCTCAGTGTCACAGAGGCAATGGGGGAGGACTTCATGGAGGAGATGGATTTGGGACCAGCCCCAGATAAACTGTGGGCCGTGACAGAGCATCACTGAAATAATGGGCCAGCAAGTCAACCTTTCCAGCACAATTCTGGTTTTCTGCCCCTTCTCCTTCCCCCACCATTTCCTTCCCTGGCTGGGAAGCACTGGAGAGTAACTCGTTGTTCACTGGCAGGACTCCGGGGGCCACCCTACCTGCATGAGGTATTATTATCTCCATCAAACACACACCAGAGGCAGTATCTTGGCTGGGAAGCATGTTGGCACCTTGGAACTGCTTCTTGGAAAAAGCCAATGGTTGGTGTTTGAGCCTCCTCATTGATTGCTCTGGAGGAGGTGGAAACCACCACCCAGAGGGATGAAGGGGTGAAGTGGAAAAACATGGGCCAGCTTCAAAGTGGAGCGTGGGGAGGCTGGGAACAGTTCTGCTTTGTGAACAAAGTCGGGCAAATGGCAGAGAGCTCGAAAGCAGGAGAGCGAGGCTGAGAGGGAGTCAGCTCTTGCTAATTTGAAGTTAATTTTGAATTGCCTTGGAAATCACCATGCAGCATCCAGTGCTGCCTTTGATGGTCGAAAGAAACCAGCTGCTTTTATTCCTCTTCAGGACTTGTTTTCCCCCCAGCAGTGAAGCGAATTAGGCAAAGCAGCAGTGGAAGCTGCAGTTGGTATAATTTCTGAGAAAAAGGTCAGGCTAATTGTTGGGTAGGAGCTAATAGCAATGAGGCACACTCTGGGCGGTGATATTTCTCCCCCCTGTTCCATCCTGCGTTGAATAATGTCTCTTTGGCATCTTCAAAGATAGGCATCCCACACCTGCTGTCATTACAAACTGAGACCTCTTGTCCTAACCACCAGTGTTCCTGCACCACGCTAGCCATCTGGGGGCTTCGAAGGCAGGTAAGATATGGTCCCTCTGCCCAAGCAGCTCCTATAGGGGTGGCAAATCTTAACACTAAGGTTCCCTATAGCACTGTGTTACGGATGAGTTGTGTCCCCCCAAAAGATATGATGAGGTCCTACATCCCAGTAGCTGTGAATATGACCTTGTTTGGAAATGAACCAAAACAAACAAACAAACAAACAAAAAACCCTTTGCCACCGAATCAATTCCAACTAATGGCCACCCAATGTGTTATAGAGTAGAACTGCTTCATAGGGTTTTGTGTAATTTTTATGGGAGCAAATCACCAGGCCTTTCTTCCATAGCACTACTGGGTGGGTTTGACTAGTGGAGCACAAACCGCTGCACTACCCAGGGATCTTGTTTCGAAATAGGATCTTTGAAAATATTATCATTAATTGGGTCATACTGGAATGGAGTGGACGCTCAACGTGCCTGCTGTCATTATAAAAGAGGAGAAGAGATCCAGAGACAGAGATGCACACAGGGAAGATGGCCATGTAAAGGCGGAAGCAGAAGCTGGAGTGATGCATCTACAAACTGAGAAACGCAAAGGATCACTGGCCATCACCCGAAGCTAGGAGAGAGGCACAGACCAGATTTCCCTCCTAGCCCTCAGAAGGAAATCAACGTGTCCAACACCCTGATTTCGGACTCCTGGCCTCCAGAACTGTGAGACAATAGATTTCGGTTCTTAGAATCTACCCAATTTGTGATGCTTTGTTATGGCAGCCCTAGAGAACTAATGCACACTGTCTGCTCTTAATTTGCAACACTGGCCAGGCAGGTATCTGCCCGGGCATGCAACCTCATTTTTTCTGTTGCCTCATTCTTATCAATTCAGTTGTAAAAATTAATATTCATGGAGGGTTCCTTGAAGGATAGGCAGTGTATACGTGTCTCTACAAAGTCTAAAATGTACCTTTGTGTCAAATCTGGCCAGAGATCTGCAAAGCTTGACTGTGCTATTTTGGGCCCCTGGAGAGCTGCTTTGACTGAAAGGCATGCTGGCGGGATGCCAGCTGCCTGCACGGAGGAATGGGAGGTGTTGACCCCGTGATGGGTAGGAGATGGAAAAACTGTCATTTCAAAACAGCAAGTGGTTCCTCTCTTGATAGAGGTGGAGACTTTCATCTGTAGGGCAGACTTTTCCTTTGTGCTACTGAAACGATCTGAATGGACCCTTGAGTCCATAAAGTGAGTTTCTTCCTACTGTTTTGGGGAAAACTTGGAAGTAACTTGAATGTAGGTGTTTTAGATGAAAATGTAAGAGATTAATTTGTTGCATGTGGCTATGTCGGAGCTAGGTTTCTCTTCCTCTCTCATTTTTTTTGTCTCTTTCTTCCTTCCTTCTTTCCTTCTTTCCTCCCTGCCTCTGTCCCTCCCTTCCTTCTTCCTTCCTTTCTCGCTTCCTTCTTTCCTTCCTTCTTCTTTTCTTTCCCTACTTCCTTTCCCCCTTCCTTCCTTCCCTTCCTTTCTCTTCCCTTCCCTTCCTGCTCTCTCTTCTTTTCTTCTCTTTCTTCCTTGCTTCTAACTCTACCTCATTCACTTCCTCCTGGTCCACATACCTTGGTAAGCAGTTTGACCATTGAATACTGCTGCCCCCCAGAAAGGAATCATCCTTCTTGGCTGCTTCTTGAGCGCTGATCAGGGTCAAAGGGGTGAGGGGCTTATCCAGATCTAATTTGGAAATTCAGGATTCCAACCTGACTCTTTCTGGGCATGATGTCTCTTTCTTTCTCCAAACAACCCCAGGCTGGCCAAAAGGGGGCCTAGGAGATTCAAACTTAATTCTGGTCCAGATACCTGGATTCCCTTGTTGCAATGACATGACCTTAGACCATCAGGATAGTGACCACTTGGTTGAGTATACTGTTCACCAACTGATCTCCTTACAGTGAGTGACCCATGTAGGCCAGAGTGGAGGACATAATGAGTCTCTATGTTTTATGCAAATACCCTTGTCCCTCTTGCACTGACACTCCTGGACCAAAGAGATGAGTGTGGGTAGGAGATTATTGGGAAAAGGGTGATGTTATATCTATGGTGGTAGAGGGAAAGCCACAACCCCAACCCTTGGGAAGAAGACACCTTAGAGCACCCTCACAGGTAGGGGGGAGGGAGGGACGTTACTGCTAATTATGTTTCGGAATCACCTCTAGAGCCCTCCTCACAAAACAAAATGTCCTGGTACTACTCTCCCAAACTGTTGAAGTGACTTAAATTCAATTGACTATGGGGTCTTCAGAAACCCTGGTGGCGCAGTGGTTAAGTGCTATGGCTGTTAACCAAAAGGTCGGTAGTTCAAATCCACCAGGTGCTCTTTGGAAACTCTATGGGGCAGTTCTACTTTGTTCTATAGGGTTGCTATGAGTTGGAATCGACTCAACAGCAGTGGGTTTTTTGGGGATGTCATCTTCCATCCCTAGTTGGCTCTGACCACAATTTGCCGTTCTCCTTAACCGTGCTGAGAAGTCTGTCAGAAATGGCAGCGATGGCCCTAGCTCCTGTACCTCCTGTGCAACACACCTGTCAGTACCTCAAATTGTCCTCTCCATCCCATTCCCATAACTGTTATTTAATCATTCCATGGGGCAGGTGAATGTTACTCAGTTGGTGATGTGGACAAACATAACAAGTTGGCTTGACTGCCCTCAGGAAGTCTCTCCAAAAGCAAGGACTGGGCTAGGCTCAATTATTTGAACTTAACTGGGAACACTATGGCTTACCAGCCAGTTGGGAAGCCGTGCTGGAACTCTCAACCTGTGCTGATTAACTGGCGGAGGTCCCAGTGGGCAGGGAGCGGGGCAACGGTCATGAACTAGGCTTTCTTTCCTGGAGGATCATGTGCACCCCTGGACTGTACTTCTTGTGTGGAACCCAAACATTAACTTGCCTTCCTCCTGAAAACATGGTGACTTGCACCCTGGGTCTGGCCATAAGAGACTGTCAAGTGTTTAAGGACATGCCACCAGTAGACCACTGCCCTCAGATGACTGCAGGTCATTGGAGGAGCCTCTGAGCAGGACACCTACCCTATGGGTAGTTATCCCTAAGATGGGAGGTCTTCAATTATAAAAGTGGCATAAAATTTGTCCCTGGCTTTATCTGAAGTGATCAGTGACCCCACCTTGTCCTCAGCCCTGGAAGGCCATCATATCAGCTTCAACTCAGTGATCAGGGTTATTAGAGATGATAGAATTGTCCTAGTCTTGTTCCTTGCAGGCCAAAGTAGGGCCTGTGCAATCCCTGCTATATCCTGCTCTACCTGGAATACTGCCTCAGGCCAAGTGGAAAGGTAACAGAAATGGAAGGAGAAACCCACCTGGATTTCTACTGTAGACCCTGATTGCTCATGGGATCTGCTCAGAAGGCTGGGTCCAGGACCCTGGGGGCATGGCTGAGGTCAGTACTGGAAGTTGGCCTCATCCTGGTGCTTGGGGTCCTGTTGGTAGTAAGAAGCCTTAATTAAATGCTGTAAGAGACAAACTAAATGCATTTGGTCCTACCCTTTTTTGGTCAAATTAATCAGAATGGCTCATGAGCAGTGTATTCAAGAGAAAACTTTCCAGAAGCTATGGTTTTATAAAAAAAAGAGGGGTGAGTATTGTTGGGAGACAATTCTGCATGGATCTTTTGATTTATTGCATGTTTTAGGAGCAGAGGCATTGACTGCCTTTGTTATAGACTATCTTTTCAAAGACATTGTATAGCAAACATCCTTGGAAGACAGTTGTCTCCCTCTGCAGCAAAGAACAGACAAGCTTACTGTTCATTATAAGAGAACAAGGCTACCTGAGGTTATGCTCCTCTCCTGTAATGTAGCCACTGTGTATACAGGTGTCATCTGGTCTTTTTCACTTACCTTATAGGAATTGGGGAAACCCTGGTGGCGTAGTGGTTAAGTGCTACGGCTGCTAAAAAAAAGGGTCAGCAGTTCGAATCCACCAGGCGCTCCTTGGAAACTCTATGGGGCAGTTGTACTCTGTCTTATAGGGTCGCTATAGTTGGAATCGACTTGATAGCACTGAGTTTTTTTTTTTTTTTTTGGGAATTGGGGCTTGGGGAACCAGTGCAAGAAAATGCTGGCATTCTGACGACTACTGTTTCTATTAGTAATAATATCCTTTGTCTCTGACCCAGGAGTCTTGTATCTTCTTTCGGCCTCCATGAGATTATGCCAAGCTAAGTAGTTAGCTTGGAAGTACGGTAAAATCTCAGACACCTCACAGTTCTTGTCAATCGCATCTGGCCCTGGCCTACACTTGAATGTGTTGTTTATGGGAACACCACCCACCTTGTGCATTATGGGAGGGTAGAAGGTGAGAGGACTGCTGAGCTACATTGCACTAGGCTGCATTAGATGAAACTGGCTGGTAGAAGTAGGGGAACACCACCCCATCACCCAACCCTGTCTTTGGCAAGTCCATGCAATCAACTTCCACATAAAGCTCTGGGAGGCTGGCTGGAGAGGGATAAGAGGGGCCTCTGGAGTCGGACTACTTGGATTTTACTTCTGATGTTCCACATGGTACAACCTCTGTTTCCAATCTGTAAAGCAGGGATAAGGAGCCCTGGCGATGCAACGGGTAGGTGCTCAGGGGATAACCGAAAGTTTGGCACCAGCTACTGCACGGGAGAAAGACGTGGCAGTCTGCTTCCATAAAGATTACTGCCTTGGAAATCCTATGGGGCTGTTCAATTCTGTCCTATATGATTGGTGTGAGTTGGAATTAAAATCAAGCAATAAATTTGATTTTAAATAGGTCAGTGTAAGCATAGGGAAGCACCTAATGAATGTGGCACTTGTTACCGTTATTATTTTCATTGATAATATTGTATCAACCTCGACTTATTCTTCATAAGGCTGGCCACTCCCTCCTAACAACCTGTCTGTAATCTAAGCTTATCTTTTCTACACTGAAATTGGCCAATTTATATGGCACTCCTCACCACTGTCACTGGATGTGCCTCTAGTCTAATTGGACTAATTTTAATTTCCTGGATTTAATTGCTTTTAATTTAATTAATTGAGAATGCAGTACACAAGGTGATTAATTAGGCAATGTTACTGAGGGATTCAGAAGGTGAGATTCAGTATGTAAGTGTTTATTATTGTGCACAAGTCCACCGATTGTCGTTTTGCATAGAAAGCCTGTGAGGCCCTATGGGGGGCGGAGCTTAGAGAATCCGAGTGGAGCTGGGATTTGATGGAAGTTGCCTGGCACCAAGCTCGGTGCTTTCACTGAAGATGAGCACCTCTCACGGGATGCAAAGAAGAGGCAGCTGAATCCAATGATCATGAAGTTGGAACTAAGGCAGGAATTTTCTGAGGTGAGCACAAAATTTGTCTTTTAATAGAGTTGTATTTTTCATGAACACAGTGAACAAGCTAATTTCAGGCCTCCCTCTAAGCTATCATAGACACACACACACATATATATACGAATATAATTTTTTTCTGCACACACTTATTGAATACCTGGAATAATGACGATGATGATTAACAACTATAATAATAATAACAACAAACACATGTATAGTGCTACATGCCAGGCATTGTTCTAAGTGCTTTTATGTTTGTTAATTCACTTACCTGTCACAGCAGTTCAGTGCCATGAGGGAGGTACTATTATTTGCATCGTCTAGATGAGGAATCTGAGGCTTGGAGTTAGCTCTGCAGAGGACATTTGTGTTGTACAAAGAGACAGTTCTTAGTGGAATTACAGTCTGTGGCAGGTCGGTGGGGGAGACAATTCAGGGCTGGGCATTGTTTCAGGTGCCCGTTAGGTTGCATGGGTTTGCCTCCTCCCCACAGAAGTAATAATAAAAATAGCAAACACTTGTAGAGTCCTCACTGTAGGCCAGGTGTGGTTCTAAACGATGGCCATGTTATTGACTCAATACACGGCTGCCTCACCCAATGTGCTCTGCAGGAAGACTGCCTGGGGCTTCCCCGTAGCTCGAGCCAAAAGTCAGGATGAGCATGCTCGCTCACTACCTCTTTTCTTGGCCGTTGACTTGAAGAGGCTGTGAACTCTGCTCACCAGTCATGGCTTCAGTCTGCAGTGTTGTTTATGGGCCCTTGGAGGCAGAGCAGAGTTAGACCCTCCATTTTGAGCTAGACTGTCCAACGAACGGCCTTGTTGGGCATCTTCAGGACTCTAACCCCTGTTCTCCTGGAATGCTGGACTGTGATGCACTTAAGGCAAGCACTGGTATGTTGAGCTTCACTCCTAGAGGCATAAGCAATGTATGGTGAGGCTGGACCCTCTTGCCTAGAGAAGTAAAGATACAAGAGCTGCCATAGTATATGCCCTTTGGGAGCAACTAGGGCCAATGAGTAGAAACCACAGGGAGACACTCTAGAAGAAAAGTATTTTCCAATAGCCTGAGCTGTCTTAGCTAGAATGGGCACTCAACAATCTTTGAGTCCTCCATCACTGGAGGTGTTGAAGCAGAAGTGGGATGGCAACAGTGTGCTCACCTGGTCTGCTCTTCCTGGAATGTCCTATCCTACCCTTTTCTGCTGGCTAACTCCTATTCGGCCTTTAAGACTCAGTTCAGGCATCACTTCTTCCAGGAAGCCTTCCTTGCATACCCTAACCCCACTCTAGACTGGGCCGGTGTCCTCTTGTTCCCATGATGCCTTGGTTGTATCTCTATTTTTATACTCAACATGTATTTTTATGAGTTTGTCTCCTCATATCCTGTCCACTTTATCCCCTCAATAACCCTGCAAAGCAGACATGGGTTCCCTTGGTTATAGGATGGGAAATCTGAGGCTCAGCAAGGCCAAGGACCTTGACCTTAAAAGAAGGCAGAGCTGGCTGGTTCTGGTTCTCAAGCTTGAAGCCCCCACTCTTTCTATCACAGGATGCTGCTGCTTTCCTAGCGGGGGCCCTGGATTCTCTGATTTAGGAGGGCATAGGCTTGCATGAAGGAGCCCTGGTGGGCAGTGGTTAAGCACTCAGCTGCTGACTGAAAAGTCAGTGGTTCAAACCCACCAGCTGCTCAGCAGAAGAAAGATGTGGTAGTCTGCTTCTGTAAAGATTATAGCCTTTGAAACCTGGTGGGTAAATTCTACTCTGTCCTACAGTGTGACTGTGAGTCAGAATAAACTTGACAGCAATGGGTTTGGTTTGGGGGTGGGGGGCTTGCATGGGTGCTGTGCTGCTGAGGGACAGTGCCACCCAGGGGTGATCAGAGGGCCATCTTTGGAGCTGTCAGGCTTGCCAATCATTGGCATACTGTGTGCACAGCCAGAGAACCACCCAAGCCCGCTTCATCAGCGCACACACTCCCGCTCTGAACACTTCTGAGGTCATGAAGGGGCCAGGGAGAAACAGTAACCAGGACAGCCAAGCCTTCTGTCTCTCCCAGACCGATGGCGCTTGTTGGAGCCAGAGCCAAAGCCCCCCTGAGTGCCCTCACTCCTTGATTTAATGAAGGTGAGGAAAGCCTTGCCCTGTGGTTTTAAGGCTGGGTTCCATTTCTGTTAAGACTGCCATTGGTCCCAAAAGATTAACTTACAATCACCCCTGTGAAAGCTGATCCCAGTGGAAAATCGAGTTAGAAAATTCCTCCTTCCCTTCCCCTCACACCTCAGCAGATTAAGGGGGAGGCCTGATGCTGAGTTATGGGGATTTATGGGAATGCGCAGTTGCTGGCTTTTAAACGTTTAGTCTCTGGGATGTTGGCAACCTCACTTCCTATAAATCTTTGCTGGTATTTCTTAGCCTTTCCTTGCCAGCAACGCGGAGGCCTGCAGCACCTTTTCCTTGCAGTAGCCTGTGAAAATATTGAAGTCGGGCCCAGAAAAACAGCAGCAGAGAAAGAGGAAACTTTGATGTTTGCTAGTTATTTTCAGACCAGCCTTGCCAAATCTTAATTTTTCTAGTTTACAAGTAAGGAATTCTGACCATCTGTCTGCTATCCACCGATGTTTGTTTGGATGAGGATTTTATTTTTTCCCCCCAATCTAGCACTCCTGTTCTCACAAGTAGTTTATTGGACTTCATAAATGTCAGCTTTTTGCAGGCATTTTGTAAGCAGCTTATGATTTAGTATTTAATCAAAATTGAGCAGCCAGTGTCTGTAATCAATCTAAAACGGCCGTGATGATGAGATTGAAGTTCAAAATCCACATGGATTGGGAGTCACGTTCCCCAGCTATCTCTGTAAGACCCAATTTGCTTCTGAAGGTACACGGGTGGGGACAGTGAAGGAGGGAGTAAATATTTATTGAGCACCTAGCGTGTGCTATGTCGTGTGCCTCGTATCTGTGGACAAAATAATGCTTTACGTATAACAAACCACCCCAAAACCCAGTGGTTAAAATAGTCAGCATTTTCCAGCACATGGATGTCATGAGCCAGTGACGAGGTCCTGCTGGCCTTGGCTGAGCTCTTTACGTGTCTGAGGATTGGTGGGTTGTTGGTGGACCTCAGCTGGCCTTGTCTGGGACAACTAGAGCTATTGGCTCCATGCCACACACTTCTCAGCCTCCAGCAGGCTAGCTCAGGCATGCTCTCCTGGTGATGAAAAAACACAAAAACAAAAAACCAAGCCAGGTGCCGTTAAGTTGATTCCAACTCATGGCAACCCCATGTGTGTCAGAGTACAACTGTACCCCATAGGGTTTTCAGTGGCTGATTTTTCAGAAGTCAATTGCCAGACCTTTCTTCCTAGGTGCCTCTGGGTGATCTTGAATCTCTAGCCTTTCATTTAGCAGCCGAGTTAGTTAACTGTTTTCGCCACCCAAGGACTCCTCTTATGGCAATGTGTTGTTGTCGTTGAGTTGACCCCGGAGACTCATGGTGACCCTGTGCACGATGGAACAAAACACTGCTTGTTCCTGCGCCATCTCTGCAGTGGGTTGGGGACTGGGTGGTTGTGCTCCATAGGGCTTACATTGACTGATTTTTGGTTTTCCTTCCTAGTCCATCTTCGCCTGGAAGCTGTGCCGAAACCTGTTCGCCATCACAGCAATGTGCAAGCCCCCACTGACAGACAGGTGGTGGCTGTGTGTGAAGTGCATTGGCTGGGAATTGAACTCGTGTCTCTTGCAGGGAAAGCGAGAATTCTACCACTGAACTACCACTGTCCCACTCATGGTGACAATCTCAGCAAACCCAATCGTGTCACATTTGCTAACACCCATTGGCCAAAGTAAGTGACATGGGCAAACTCTGAATCAAAGAAGGGGGAGAGATGCCTCCTCTTTATAACGAGAGGAATTGCAACGTCACGGGCAAACGGCATGGGTCCCAGAAGGGGTGAGGATCTGAGGCCCTGAGTGCAATCAGTCTATCACATGCACTCTGGAAATCCCAGGAGGAAGGCAATTGTTACAACCCCAGCATCCACATGCAGAAAGAGAAATTCAGAGATTAATTTGCCCAAGGTTTCTCAGCAGTTAGCAATGAAGCGGGGATTCTACATTAATTCTTCAACTCTTTGCCTTTGACTCCCTGGGTCTACTCTTCCGCAGGAGTAGGCATAGCAAGAGTGGGTTCTTAGCAGTCATGGATCCACCATCCCTCATTTTCAGATGCTGAAATCAAAGCCCAGAGAAGGCGAGTAACTTGGGCAAGGTCTCACAGCAGAGGGGCAGGACCTCACAGGGCCGGGCTCTCAGGATGGTGCAATTTCTGTAGTCCCAGGAGAGCCACACCTCCCCAGTCCGTGACAGGCCTGCCTTCTGCAGGAAGCCTGCTGAGCACTTTAGGCTTCCAGCCCAGACAGGAAGACAGGATGAACCAAGCAGTCTCCCAAGAAGCCAGCTTTGGTCCTGGCAGCCTTAACGGAATGTAGCAAAATCACTCTTTAAGGGGCTCCCAGGTGGAGGAAGGTGGTGAAGGCTTGTGCTAGTCTTGCCAGGATCACTGATTTTTCCTAGTTGCTGTCAAGTCGATTCCAACAGACGGTGACCCCACGTGTGTCAGAGAAGAACTGTGCTCCAAAGGGTTTTCGTGGCTGTGATCTTTTGGAAGCAGATACCAGGACTTCTTCTGAGGCATCTCTGGATAGGTTTCGAATCACCAACCTTTCAGTTAGTAGCCAAGTGCTTAGCTGTTTACACCACCCAGGGATTCCCAGGCTTGCTGGAGAGGAATGTGAAATGCCTTTTGTGACGTCATTGTTAAATTCCTTCCACTGTTGGAGAGTCAGATTATTAAATGGTCCTTTGTGCATCTGCTCAGCTGTTCAACAGTGATTTCCTGAATGTGTGTTGTGAGCAAACTCTCTATGCTACACCAGGATGGGAGCCCGGCATTTACCCTGGAGAAGTGCTCCAAGTGGGGCTGGCCTTCCATGCCCCCAGATTTTCCCTAGCCCTTCATGCAGGCAGTCAGCAGAGCCTCCAACAGGTGGTTTTTTTCTTCTGAATTAAAGGGCTGGGGGCCCGGGAGGAGGGGTACAGTTGTCTGGCTGATGGTCCCAACAGCTTGTGGTCTGCATCCCATAACAGCCAAGGGCCTTTGGGAGAGGTCACTGAGCCTCCTGTCCTTCCCCATGGAGTTCCCCAAGGAGTTCCCCATGGGGTCATGTGAAGTTTTTTGGTAAATTGAATCTGATGTTTCCTAAAGACTTGAGATTGTGGACTCCAGTGTGTGACCAAGGGAGTCCTTGGGAGCTCTATTTCTTATTGTTGCTCTGAGCATCAGGGAGGACGCTCCACCTCTGGAAAGGCACTCTTAGCAAGAGCTCCGGGAACTGGTCAGCTGGGCAGGGCAGTGGCTGAGATGGATACTGATGGCAGGTAGAAAAGAGGTTGCTCAGTTGCATCTTTGCTACCAGTTTCTCTGCCTTGAAGGATCAGCTTCATGTACAAACTTTGGTAAAAATTGTCAGGAGGAAAGTGAAGCTTATGAGAGAAACTGGGGAACTCCTAGAAACAAACATGAAACCCCTGTTTTCCTTCTCTGATCTCGGCCTCCTGGCTTCTGCCCTTCTGAGAGTCCCTCCTTCGCTTGCTGGCCCTGCCTGGGCTCCCCATGCCTGTGCCCTCTACTCCCTCAGCTCCTCCCAGTCTTCACAGTCCATCTCCTCCCTCCTGGCTTCTCTGGGGGCAGCATGGTGCCAGGGAAACAGCAAGTCTGACCTGGATTGAGAGAGAGTGTGCAAGCCGTAAACCTGAAGATGGTGAGAAGTGGTGGCAGAGAGACCTGGCAGCAGAGACTGGGCAGCAGGAGAGGGCGCAGTGGGCTTCCTGGCCCACGAAGAGAGAAAGCTCAGTGCCCCTGGGCAGAGGCTGAGGGTCAGGGAGAGGCGTGCCTGCGAGCGTGGCAGTGAAGAGGCTGTCCTGATGGAAGAACCGTATCCTGAGTGTTCCTGAGCCTGAATTGTAACTGTTACGTCCCTAATAAACCCCATAACCATGAGTATGGTCTGTGAGTTCTGTGTGGCCACTGCAGTGGATCATCACGCAGCAGAGAAGTAGATAGTGCTGTGGGAGGGATGGTTGGTGTCAGGGTTGGTAAAGATGGCGGAGAGAGGAGGCATGTCTGACCTCTGCCTCCTAGGAGTCAGCCTTGGGCTGTTGATCTTGGCTTTCCTTCCCTCGTATGAAGTTAGAGGAGGTCAGACACTGCCCCCATGCCATTCTTACAGAGGGTGATGTAAAAGTTGTATAGTCACATCCAAAGGACCCCTAGTGGCACAATGGTTAAGTGCTTGGCTGCTAACCAAAAGGTCAGCAATTCAAACCCACCAGCAGTTCTGCAGGACAAAAGAGCTGGTGACCTCCTCTCATAAAGATTACAGCCTAAGAAACCCTACGGGCCAGTTCTACTCTGTCATATAGAATCATTATGAGTCAGAATGGACTCAGTGACACACAACAAGTTACACCCAGGAGAATGCCTTGCTCGTGGACATCCAATATCATCCCTTCTCTCTCTGTCAGGCCCCCTCTCTACTCTCAACTATCTGAATCCTCATAGCACTTTCCTACCCCTTCAATGATTTAACCCTAATGGTGTATTAAACCGAGCTTTCCTTATGGGCTGTTATTGACCTGGGGAGGAGAAAATCTTCCACTGCGGGGTTGCCCCGGGCCCTGAAGGAAGAGTAACCGATGGAGGAAGTAGTCAGGATGGTGTCCCCTTGCCAGAAGGGAGTGGCCTGAGATCAAATGTTGATTCTGTCACCTTCATGCCCTGGGAACCCTCTTGGTCTCCTGAAATCTCAGTCTCTGCAAAATGAGCTTCCCGTTACCTTCCCTGGGAGAAGTTTAAACAAAGTGCATGAAACTTCCAGCTCCTCCCCACTCCTCACTCTGTGTTCAGGGCTCAAGCCAGCTTCAAATCTGGGGGAAGGAACTTGGGTAGGTACCCACCTGGTCTATCTGCAGTACTGCAGCTATTCCAGGTCTCTTCCCCAGAACTGGTCACATTGCTTGAAATACCACTATTGCAGATTCATTCCTTTGGGTCTTTTTTTTTTCTCTTTTTTTTTAATTTTTAAATTGTGCTTTAGGTGAAAGTTTACAGAGCAAATTAGTTTCCCACTCAATAGTCTGTATGCAAAGTGTTCCATGACGTCGTTGCATTCCCCACAACGTGTTAGCACTCTCCCCATTTCTGCCCTGGATTCCCATTTTTCTTTTGTCCAGTTTTTCTACTCCTTCCTGCCTTCTCATCTTTGCTTTTGGGCAGATGTTGTTTTTTTGATCTCACATAATTGATTGTTCTAAGGAGCACGTTCCTCTCGGGTGTTATTGTTTATTTATGGGCCTGTCCATTTATTTGGCTGAAAGGTGGTCTCTGGGAATGGCTTCAGTTCCAGGTCAGAAGGGTGTCTTAGGGCCATAGTCTTGGGGGTTCCTCCAGTCTCTGTCAGACCAGTTAGTCTGGTCTTTTTTGTGAATTTGATTTTTTGTTCTACATTTTTCTCCCACTCTATCTAGGACCCTCCTTTGGGTCTTCATGACCAATTTCACTCCAAGAAGTCTTTGTGATAAAAAGAAATGCCCTCCATTTGGGGAGGCTTTGAGTCACTGGTGGCTGGTGTTTAAGGGGCAGGACAAAGAAGTAGATGACGCCCTGGGTGAAGAGTGGAGATTCCTGGTCCTAGTCCTGGCTCTAGGACCCTGGGTGGCACAAGCAGTTTGCAATCAGCTGCTAACCTAAAGGTTAGAGGTTCGAACCCATCCAGCAGCTCCAAGAAGAAAGGCCTAGTGATCTACACTACTGTGATTCGGAATCGACTCAACAACAATGCATTATTTATTTCTTTGTTTATTTAGTCCTGGCTCTGACTGTCTCTCCCTGTGTGATCTTGGATAAGCTTCTTCTCCTCTTCAGTTTTGTCAAATGTAAAATTAAGAGTTTATGTTGTATGGAATCTAGGATTCATTTCAGCTTTAAATCTGGCCACTAGGATTATCTCAAAATATTACCTTTAAGGCTCCTAATTGGGTTTCCAAGGTGTGGCCCCCTGGGCCGGTAGGTTCTGATGAGGGGTATGGCGAAAGGATGAAACCACGGGATATAGGGTGAGGGGAAAGTGGGAAGAAATAAAGTGGCCTGACTATGGAGCATGAACCTACCTAATCAAATCTATTCAGTTCGATGGTTCAACTCAAGGGCTACCTCATTGACTGACGATTGATCGATTCTCTTTAAGAGCTTTCTCTGAACATACCAGCCCAGGGTGCTCTCTCCTTCCCTTCACCTCCCAAGGCCCTCTCCAATCTCTTGTGATGTGCCCCTGCTATTGCTTGCCAACACTGGCTGTCCCCAGATGGCCTTGTGCCTGCCATCACATGCCATGATTCACTTTGTGCCCTTTCACTGAAAGACCCTTCCTTCCCATCTCCATCTCTCAAAGCCCTGGCCATCCTTTAAGGGCCTGCTCAGATATCACCTCCTCCAGGAAGTCTTCCCAGACATCTAATTCAAAGCTCCTCCCCTGTGCTTCCTCTGTACCTATTTAGCATCCTTCAGTGTCTTTCCATTGACATAAAATAAGGCCAAAACCCTTGGCTTAGCTCTCAGACCTCACTCTCATTACTTCCTTCCCTACCAACCAAGCTCCAGTTATGGCTGGGTGTCTCCTGCCTCCATTCAATTCCTTAAGCTTCTTGCTGTACCTGGGAAGCCTGTTCCCCAGCCTGTGTGAGGACAGACTCAGCTCACGTCCCCTGTACTGGCAAGAGATTATTATACTTATGGCTTGGTCTGTATTCTCTGTAGTGAGCCAGTCCCACGCGTGAGTCCAGTGGGCTGTTCATCTCTCTGGTTACAGTGCCTTGTATAGGACCGGGCACATAGGTACTCAGTAAATGGGACATTGAAGAGAATTCTCCCATGTGTCCATCACAGCACCCAGTAGAAGCTGGAGCCCATGGCAGGTGTGTTGATGGGCTGGTTGGTTCGAAGCTTTGCTTACTACAGCCCTGGGCTCTGGAGGGGCCCGTGGAGCTGGTTGAGTTGGGGGAATGGTTCCTGTGTGGTCTCTGTGGGCATATATACTGGGATCTTGGTGGTATGCCATTTGTTGGGGAGGATTCAGTGCCCCAGGATCCCATGCCTCTCCTCTGATGCCTAGAGGTTTCCTCCTGGGCACCAGGCAGCCAGCCCACTAACTCCCTACTCAGTCAACACAGAGAGGCCTCCTGGAGGGCCCTCCAGAATCATTTAAAGAGGCAGCATTCTGTAGTGAACCAGAACTGGATAAACAAACAAACCTGTTGCCAGAGGATCACTTCCTGTTCATGGTGACCCCATGTGTTATAGAGTAGAACTGCTCCAGAGGGGTTTCAATGGTTCTAATCTTCCCTGGTAGCACAGTGGTTAAGAGCTCAACCGCTAACCAAAATATCAGCAGTTTAAATCTACCAGCTGCTCCTTGGAAACCCTATGGGCAGTTTTACTTTGTAGTATAGGGTCATCATGAGTCAGAATCGACTTGACAGCAATGGGTTTGGTTTTTGGTTTGGTTTGGGTTTGAGCAAGACATTTGGCAAGGTGTCTGACAGTAGTCTCAAGATGAAAAGGTTGGATTAGGGACTGGTCAAAGGGCCACACCGAAAAGGGACTGATGAATCTAGCTTTATCACCCTAAATAGGGGTGTCTAGTGGTATGCAAAGGGACTCTGTCTTTGACCACATCTTATTCAACACTTTCATCAATAACTAAAATGGAATTACAGGTGATGGGAGAAGATTAACATTTATTAAGAATCTCCCAAGTGTCAGGGACAACCATAGGTATTTTACATAAGTTATTTCATTTAATCCTCACAGCATTACTGTAAGATAGGTTGTATTACCTCTTTACAGACCAGGAAATGAAGATTCAGAGACGACAAGTGACTTGACCAAGGTCCCACAGCCATTGATGTAATAAAATTTGGAACCCAGATGGATCTGACTTCAAAGGCTGGGGTACTGATTGATCCATGGCACTGACCCTTGTCACTGAGGTCCACGTGGGAAGATTGGACAACATAGGGTAGGTGAGAGGCAAGATCCAAAAAGCCCTCAACATGGCTGAAATGAACATTGGGCCAACACTAATGCACACTGAGATGAAGGGTTAAAGAGTTGTAGAGACTTTTGCTTACCCTGGGGTTCAGAACCCCCACTGGCACATACAGGATGTGGGATACCAGCACTAGTGAAAAGGCACTGGGTTTTTAGTTGACAGGAAGTGTCATATGAGTCAACAGTGGGATGTGGCAGCCACTGAAGCTAATGTCACTGTAGCTCCATGAACGATGATACACTGAGCAGAGCTTGGGAGGAGGTACTCCTTAGTAGGGGAAATGGAGTTGGGGCCTGGAAAACTCAGTGGGAGAGGGGCATGGACTATTGGCCAGGCCTGCAGAGGGTAGTTGGGGTGGGAGGGGCTCCTTGCTGTTGCTGCGTCACTCTGTACATCCTTTGTCATTTCGGGAGACTATTAATACATTCGTGAGCAATTATAGGCACTTCTTGATTTCTAATATACATTCGCCTTACCTACTTTGGGAATAACTTACTCACTCAGTTTTGAATTATTTTTAATGTAACTGGAATAAATGTGGAGGTTCCTTGTGATCTGGTCGTTGCATTAAGTTATATGCAAAAAGGCAAAAGTCAGTAGCCAAAGGAAAGAGATTTTCAGTCTGTATCCTATCTCTTAAATAAATTAAAAAGAATGAGGTTCACCCCATCTGGAGCAAGGAAGAATGACGAAAACCAAAGACACAGGGGAAAGATTAGTCCAAAGGGTTAATGGACCACAACTACCACAGCCTCCACCAGACTGAGTTCAGCACAACTAAATGGTGCCTGGCCACCACCACTGACAGCTCTGACAGGGATCACGATAGAGGGTCCCAGACAGAGCAGAAGAAAAATGTAGAACAAAATTCTAACTCACAAAGAAAGACCAAACTTACTGGTCTGACAGAGACTGCAGAAACCCCAAGAGTATGGCCCCTGGACACTTTTAATTCAGTACTGAAGTCACTCCTGAGATTCACCCTTCAGCCAAAGATTAGACAGGCCCATAAAACAAGACAAGACTAAATGAGCACACCAGCCCAAGGGCAAGGATGAGAGGCAGGAGGGATCGGGAAAGTTGGTAATGGGGAACCCAAGGTTGACAAGGGGAGAATGTTGACAAGTAGTGGGGTTGGGAACCAATGTCACAAAATGTGTATTAATTGTTTAATGAGAAACTAATTTGCTCTGTTAACCTTTATCTAAAGTACAAAAAAAAAAGAAAAGAAAAGAAAAAAAGGATAAGATTCCCCTTTTTACTTCTCTTTTATGATCTTGGGATGCAAAACTTTTCCTGGACCTTTCATGCTATGAAAGCCCCTGCCAAGTTCTGCTGACATCCAGCCAATCTGGCATACTATCTCTCTTTTGTCCTTCTCTAGCTCCAGTATGTGGATGGACTTAACATCTCTGCTTTCTTCTTCTTATGCCTTCTTCTTCTCCCCTTGTTCTTCATTCTTCTTTGGTTTTCCTTCCACTTTACTCTTGATCCAAATTCCTCCCTACAAAGGAGGACTCAGGAGCCTATTTAGCAAACCAGAACCCTCCCCCTCCCCCTCCCCCCAATGTCTCTGGTG
Organism: Loxodonta africana; assembly: GCF_030014295.1. NCBI lineage: Eukaryota > Metazoa > Chordata > Mammalia > Proboscidea > Elephantidae > Loxodonta > Loxodonta africana. Next base: position 46,154,723 of record NC_087354.1, on the reverse strand, counting down.
CTGTATCTCTCTCCCTTTCCTCCTGGGAACTGGAATGAGTAAAACGGCCAAGACAGACTCTTCTTTGAGGGCTGGGGGAGGAGGAGTGGAAGAGGCAAGGACACCGTTTTTGGTGGTAGGTGGTGGCAAGCATGGTGAAGGGAGCAGTAGTGCGGAGGTCAAGAACACTCTGCATACAAAGCTTGTCCTCATTGCATTAATACGTGGGCACGTGGATGGAAGAGGCTGGCCACCCATGCATGACAAACCGCCACAGATTGCTATCATAGTATCAGAGACTTTCTGGAAGTGGGGTACTTACCAGACAACTACTTGTCATTGATTGGCATAAAGTGGAGAACATTCTTCTCCTGTAATTGTGCTGGGCTCCTCTTTGCAAATTGACTTTTATTTGTTTAATGACATATGATTTAGCTGCTACCCTGAGATCTACTGGGAGAAGGCAGAATGTGGGAGAGACAGCACTCACCACATATTCCATGTGCTCTAGTACATTCCCCAGCCTCCTTTGCAGCTAGATTGTGGTCATGTGACTGGTTCTGACCAGTAGGCTGAGACTGGGGCAGTTAAGAGCCGGTGCGCCTAATCTTTCTCTCTCTTCCCTTGCTGCACTGACTTTGCGGACATGTTCCAGATGGCATAAAAGTGAGAGAGAACCTCCCAAATCACATCACCACCCTCCATGAGCAAGAAATAAACTTTTACTATATTAAGCCACTGAGATTTTGGTGTGGTTACTGCAGCATAGCCTGGCCTATAGCAGTGAGTACCCAGAATGTCAGAATAATTGCTACACTTGAATTCTTTAAAGTGATGAAGTAGAGAGGTGTCTTTGGAGCCACCCTTTCCAAAGGGGTTGGGGCAACTGCTTGACATGTTCCCTCACTGTCATCAGCCAGCACAGATGGTACTTGCTGTTTGGTCACACCTCACGTGGGCTTTCTTTCGTTGCCCACCAACTGCACCAGCCACCATCCTACACAGTCAAGTGTGCTGTATTAGAGGTTTGCCAAGATCACATCCTGCGTCTGCCAAGGAGTATCTGTTTGAGGAAGAACGTTCTCATAGAGAATGTTCTAAGATGAAGTGGACTGCCTCAGAAAGTAGTAAACACCTTGTCTCTGGAGGTGGACAAATGCAGGCTACATGCCCATCAGGAGTTGGGAGCACATGAAGACAGGCCTCCAGTTCTGAATGGGAAGGAACTGGGCTGGGAAGGGCATGATGGACCAGGTAATTTTAAAGTCCCTTCTAGCCCTGAGAGTCCCGAGCATGGTGTCTAACACACTAACTTTTTTTTTTTTTTAACAGTGGATGAATGAATGAATTTTGGTCACAAAAAAAGTACTCAATGAAATTAAGTAGCCTGACTTAATAGGCAAATAAGAATTGTGACACAAAATTGTCCTTTCTTAAAGATATGTTCTCATGAGATAAATGTTCTCAGCTCTGATGAGGTTGACAAATGGTGGTGAGTGGTTATGAAGGCATGTGAAGCCCATCTGTAGTATACACGCCAACTACAAAGAGCACTGAGCTCACAGAGGGTCACAGCCTTGAGACAGACCAAAGTCATCATGGTAACAGCCCAGTAACAACGACAGTCAGTACTTTATCATGCACAAACGAGTACTCTGACATTCTGGGTACTCAGATTATGAGCTTGTCATCAGCGCCTCAGAACAGCTTTTGGGGGAGGCAAGAACAGCCATTCCCGTTTTATAGTTAGTAGAGAGTTTTTCAGTGATTTTCCCAAGGTGAAACAGCAAGTAAGGGGAGATCCAAGACTTGACCCCAGATCCTTTGACTCAAAGTGATAGATTTTAAAATAAAAGAGGCTATCTTCTCCCGGTACTGGATGCTGGGGCCGAAATCAGTTCATACGCTCCTTGTGCTCTGAGGAACTTCTACTTTCTTGGTATAAGATTATGTGTATATGTGATACATCAGGGAGAGGATAGCTCTGAAGTTCCTTGAAAAAAAAATAATTTTCATGGGAAAAGCAACAGACTGAGGGGCAAAGAGTACTCAAGTTCAAGTCCTGGCTCTTCATTTGACACTTTACCTTCATGGAAACTCAAATGGGAGAAAAAACATTGATCTGGTCTTCCTTGGAATATTTCTGTGAGGACCCAATAAGAGGATAGAATGAAAAGGTTTTGAAAACCCAATAAAGCTAAGGTTCTTATTTCAATTAGGAATGCATTCAGCAGCAAGTAACAAAAAAGCCAGCTAAAGAAGCTTTAACAGATGAGGGCGTAAGAAGTTCAGGGGTGCATAGTCCAGGACAGAAGGTGATTTTCTAATGCCACTGTGGACAAAGCCTCTTTCCATTTTTCTGCTCACGGCCAAGCTAGGGGCAGCACCTCCAGGTCTTAGGCCCAAAGGAGAAAAAGATTGTACCTATACTAGGATTGCAAAAGTTTTCTCAGAAACCCTCAGCTTATACCTCGTTGGCCAGAACTATGATCAAATGGCCATCCCCTAGATACAAAGAAGGCTAGAGAAGCGAACATATTTAGTTGGACTCATTGCTACACTTAACAAACCCAGGGTTTTGATGGCAAAGAAGAAGGGCTGGACCTGACATTAGGGGGCAGCTGGCAGTGTGTGCTACAGCCACTAAAGTGGGGCACTGAATTCACAGAGATCTTTTAAATTCAGTTCCTGGATCTGAGCGAAAGCAAATTGGGTTGCCTCATCCTTTGAAGAAGAAGCTGGATCCACCATATTCTACAGTTGGGTTGAGGCAGCAGAGGCAGACTGAAGGCAAGAAGAAGGGTGTATGCTGCTGCAGGTCTGGAAGGCCAAACAGATAAAGGCTCGGTGGTTTTTCTCTCTCTTTCTCCCTCCCATTCGTTCAGTTTCATTAGCCCCATTTGCTGAGGCTGGGAGAGCTGAATCGGAGGCGCTCATTAATAGCCGCTGTGTTTGTGTATTTCTCCACCCAAAGATGTCTAACCACAGACTTCCTCTTGACTCCTGGCAACAGGGAGAAAACAAAACCACAGCAGCTTTCATTGCTGAAAAAGACAAAGTGACTCGTTTGCCTAATCAGCCCAGACGGAGGAGCTTTATTTCTGGGAGGAAATGCTAAAAACTCTAGTCCAAGGAGTCTTGGTTGGGCAGCCAAATTGCCAGGCTGTGCAATGAATATCCACTGTTGACAATTTAGAAGCCGTGTGGTCAGTAGGAGGAACCCTCTAGCCCAAGGGTCAATAGACTGAGGGGCAGGAGCCCCACGGTACTGACCCATGTGGCCTGGTGAAATGGATATGCTCGTGGGGCCTGAGACTGTCCCCCACTTCCCCGCACATACCACCCCCCAACATCATCAGACCTCTTTAGTTACTTCTGCTTTCAAGAGATTCATTTGTGTATTTATTTTTTTCTTTCTCTTGTTTTCTATCTTACTAGTTTCCGCTATTTATTCATTCCCATTTTGTTCTTCCTTATTTTTTTGTTTGTTTGCTTTTTTTTTTTTTCCTGATTTCTATGATATGCGTTCAGCTCCTTTATTTCTAGTTGTTCTTCTTTAATAATGAAGGCATTTCAGGTCATACATTTCCCTGTGTTGGGCTTTATTGTGATCCCATAGGTTTTGAAATAAAAGATTTCCCTCTTTTCATCTGTTTCTAGATTTTCTATTGTTTTAGTTTTAATATTTTCTTTGATCCATAGGTTATCTAGAAGTGTGTTTATTAATTTTCAAGTAGTTAATAATGTTTTCAGCCACATTATTATCCTTTTATCTTAAATATTTGGATGATTGTAAGAGAATGTGGCCTGTAGAATCTCTAATTTTGTTTTTTTTTTAAGTTTTATTCATGTCCGAATATCTGATCAAACTTCATAAACATTCTGTGGGGAAGGAAAAGCTGAGTGGGTCAGATTCATACAGAAAAGAATGGAGTTTTAAAGTTTTCTTGTTCTAGAGACAAATTGACCAGTTTCAAACCTTGCTTCTTCCCCTTTCTAGCTGTGAGTCCAAGGCCAAAATACAGAACTTTTCCGAGCCCCATTTTCCATCTTGGGAACAATACCAATATCCACCTCCTAGTGTTGCTGTGAGGATTATTAAAATGCCTACAACAGTGCCTGGCATGGAATTAGCACTTGCTAAACAGAAATATTGTTATTTTTGTTATTATTGCAGGAAGGGAGGCTTTTATGGTCCACGTCCTAGGCTTTCCCCCGACCCAGAACTATGAGCCCTGAGTATTGTGAAGACTGGAAGAAAAGAGGAAAGTCACATGAAAGTCGCATGAAAGTCACCCCCTCTACAGTTAGGGGAGGCACCATAACTCAGAGGGTGGACGACTTGCCCAAGGAAACACAGCAATTTAATGCAAAGCCAGGCCTCAAACCCGGTCTTACTTGTCGAGTCCTTCTCTACCAGTTGACGGCCGCTCTAGTTTCTTCCTGGAAAGAAGAAACTGTTGACCGAAGGTTAGCCTCTGTGATGTAGGAAGGGCTAGAAGCTCTGGTGGGGTAGTGATCCTTCAGCTTTGTCATGTTACACCTTTGCCTTCTGGTTAAGGGTGACTCTGAGGTCAGTAAGCTCTAAGAGGAGCTCTAGAAAGAAGCTTTCGTCGGGAGTGCTTGGATGCTTTGGGCATTGCTGGTTTCGTCGCTCAGTATGGGCCGGAGAAGAGCTGGTCTTGGTCTGGGGGAGTTCTCTAAGATAGCCCCTAGGAGGGGTCTGCACCCCTCTAGACCCCAACCCATTCATACCCGTCTGCCTTGCATACGTAGCCCTGGGGCTGACCTGGTAAATGCAGGTCCTCCCAGGGAGCCTGTCATCATTGCTGGAGCAGACTGCAGGGGCAGGAGCCCTGTGTCACTGATCGGGGTGGCTTGGCAGCATGGATGTGCTCATGGAAACTGGAGGAACAGCAGTGCAGAGGCCTAATTAAGAAGTAAGGCAAACCACGATGTGGTGTTCAGTGATGCTGGCCAGCTGACATTTGAGAGGGGCTGGCACTGTGCCCCGGGGCAGCCAGGAGGCACAGAGGACTCAGGAAGCATGGGAACTTTTCGATGGCAGGATGGCTGGGGAGGGGAGGGAATAGCAGGGCAGAATTACAAGGTGGAGGATGGCTTAGCTATCTGATTGGGGCCATTGACCTCGGGAGCAAGTAACCATTTCTTGGCCAAGAACTCCCTGTATCCTTAAGCATCATGTAACGAAGCTGTGTGACCCATGAGTGGACAAGGATGCCTGTAACAGATACAGTGGCCCAGGGTTAATGCAAATGTGTGGATGTGTTTGGGCTGCAGGCCTCTGACCTCAGACACAGGCACATGCTGTGGGGTAGGCTGCCGCCAGTAAGGCTTGTGATTAGAGGCAGATTCTAGTGGCTTCTCCTTGCAACATATATATATTTCTAATTTTACAGCTCCTGATGATTATTATGAAAATTCGATAAGTCGATACATGTAAAAGTGCTTCACAAATACCAGCAAGATACAGAAGAAAAATGTGGTATGTACATTTTGGTTAGAAAATGCTAGCTAATGCCTTACTACATCCTCAGCCCTTTGTTAGAGGTTGTGAAGGGATCGAATAGGATTATGTCTTATTCCTGCCCTTTTGGGGCTTATGGGCTTTTTCACTGTTCTGTAAACACCATCCACCTTCCTCCCATCCTCCTTCCTTCCAGCACACTTTAACTGAGCACCTATGACAAGCCAGCTTTTGTTAATGAAATGATGAATCATGCTGAGATGACTCTACTAGGGGAGAGATATGAGCAAATAGATACGAAACCCAGCGTGGCAGCTAGGGACTAGAGAGGAGCATATGGGTCCGATACGGAGCCCTGATGGCGCAGTGGTTAGGTACTCGGCTGTGAACTGAAAGGTCAGCAGTTCAAACTCAAGAGCCGCTCCGAGGAAGAAAGATGTGGCGGTCTGCTTTCGTAAAGATTACAGGCTTGGAAACCCTATGGGGCCGTTCTACTCTGTTCTATACGGTCGCTATGAGTCAGAATTGACTCGACAGCAAACGGTTTTTTATTTTTTAATGTGTCCAGTGGCTGCAAAGCAAAGACGCAGAAAAGAACAACCCCAGGCAGGCGAGGGTTCTGGAAAGCTTCAGGTAGAAGGGAACACTTGGGGTGGATTTGGAGGAATGCACAGGAACAAAAAACTGGCAGGGAGTCTGGGCAGAAAGAGCAGCATTACAAGGGCACGGAGGCGGGATGGTTTGGCCAGGAGTACCCTCCCACAGGAGGGTATCAGTGAACAATAAAAGCCTAAATCCCAATTCCTGATCCCACAGTGCAGATCAGAATTCTTGTTGGAGCTCAATAAAAGGACAAATCAGTTAGTTAATGGTCCTAAATGGAACCCACATGTTTAAATTAAATCGCACGGAGACAGAGCCAAGGCGGAGTTTACCTCTCTGGCAGTGGGGGCAGCGGGAAGAGCACGGGGCTTGAAGCAGACAGCCCTAACTTCTAATTCAGGCCTTGGTGCTCACCTGGGGTCAGTATTCACCTGCCTGAGCTTCAGTTTTAACATCTATAAAACGGGAAGAAGTGACTCAGCCATCCTCTTGGAAATTTCCGTCCTTCGTTAGACGGTGGAGTGGACAGGTGGATAGAAGCCAGTTTACTCTGTACTTGGCATTGTGGAAATACAGAGAATAAGTTACCATCTTGGCCCTCACAGAGCCCTGGGTGTGGTGGAAAGACAGGAACATAGCCAATGACACAGTCTAGTCTGAGTTTTGATAGGCTAAGTGAGGCAGGAGGTATGGCAGTCCAGAGGAGGAGACTTCGCTCAGCCTGGGAGGTTCAGAGAAGTTTTCCTGGAAGTCTGAAAGCAGAACTAGGAGCCTTCCTGAAAGGCAAGTGGAATTAGCAAGGCCAAGAAAGAGACAAAGGGCGTTCCAGGCAGAGGGAACAGAACTGGCAAAGGCATGGAGGTGGAAACCAAGAACCTTTCTTTCAACTAGAACATAAAATCTGCAGCAGGAGAATGGGAGTGCTGAGCCTGGGGACGGTCAACTGCAGCCTTGGATGCTGTGTTAGGGAACTTGGACTTCATTTTGTATGCCGTGGGGAACCATTTAAGAATTAGCAGCAAGGGAGGAAGGATTAATCAGTCTCTGCCACTAGTATGATGATTGTGGGTAGACCTGGGAGAGGCAGGTTCCAGAGGTCCTAGATACTGACACGAATTCTAGCCCATCAAACAGCAAAGCAGAGACCCAAATCCAGAGCACCAATGAGGTTCCAGAGTTGGGGTGGGTGCTCTTCCCCAACACAGCTCTCCCAAGCTCCAGGGAGGACAGGGGCCCCAAGGGCAGTGAGAACTCTCCTGAGGGCGAGGTCTTCAGAGAAGCCTGTCTCCAGGGACTTTTCTAGCTGGGGATCATTTGCTTATAAGGGACAGCTTTTTGCTCAAGCAAAACGATGACCTTGTGGGAAGGACAAGGTATCTCACAAAACCCAAGGGTGAAACATTCAACCCCACCTTTGAGGAACTAGAATCCGGAACTGCAAAGTCATGCCTGGGGCTCCTCTCTGCACACCTGCCTTCTTCCTTGTCTTCACTTATTGGACAGCTGTCTGTGCAGAGCACTCACAGCTGCCACACCCTGCCACCCACAACCAAATGTCCCTCAGAGGCTGAGTTGGGTCTTAACTTTCATCTCCCAGGACAGTCTCATTGGCTGCCCCGGGGCAGGGTCCCCTCCGCTCCAGTTAGCCTTGTGACCAAGATGTCCGGTGGTTCACCAGACTACGTGGCTCCAGGGCTCAGCCCTGTGTGGGGGGCAGTTCTGAGAGGAGGCACTGGGCTGGCCCCCAAAGGTTGTCTGTTCTATAAAAGACCCTTCCCAAAAGGGGGTAGGGCCAGTCAAAGGGCATTTGTGTGAGCCTGCCCTCAAGATGCATGATAGACAGTCGAAATTCACTGGACCTCCATTTACTTCCTCAGGAAAGGAGACAGAGACAGTAAAACTCGGAAAGATCTAGAAACCTTGGTGACTCCCTGTGTTTACTATTGGGGAGAATAAAGCCAGGAAAAAAAAAAAAAAGGTCTGAGAGAAGCTTGTCTTTGGGAGTGGCAAGGGTATAGGGAGGGCAGTGGTGGTTCAGTGGCAGAATTTTTGCCCTCTGCGCAGGAGACCCAGGTTTGATTCCCGGCCCATGCACCCCGTGTACAGCCACCGTCATCTGTCAGTGGAGGCTTGCATGTTACTACGATGCTGAACAGGTTTCAGTGGAGCTTCCAGACTAATATGGACAAGGGAGAAAAGCCTGGCAATCTACTTCTGAAAATCAGCCAGTGAAAACCCTGTGGATCGCAAAGTTCCAGTCCCATTATTCATGGGTCGCCGTGAGTCAGGGGCCCACTGGAGGCAGCTAACCACAAGGAGGAGGAGGGGCTTTGGAAGGCTGGGCCCTCTGCTGCTGGCAGGGGTTGGGGAGCAGATTCAGAACCCAGGACAGAGTAGGCGGCAGCAGCTCTGGGGAGGGAGCAGCTGAGTTCCTGGGGGCTGACAGGTGAGAAGCCGTCATTCCTCAGGGTGCAGGCTGGAGAGGAGTCCAGGACTCCGGGGATGGGCCTGTGGTGTTCCCTTGCTTCGTGCTTCCCCTCAGGCTTCACGAAGCACCAGCTTGAGGAGCCAGGGGCCGTTTGGCTGTTTTCTCCTTTACCCTTCTCACGTGTTGCCAGAGCTGGGCCTCCTGGGGGTTCTTACAAACCCAGGAGGCTCTGTGATCATTTTCATAGAGATCGGTTTCCCTGAACAGCAAAGGAGGCCAGCTGCAGCTGATGGAACCGAAAACGGCATTGGCTGCTGAGGATGCACGCTGGCCCCACGGCTCATGCATCGGCAGCCTGCCTCCCGAGAGAGCGGTTGTAGTAAAGGAGTTAAGCACATGGCCTCTGGCTTCTGGGCCACCCCGGGCCAACTCTACACCGCTATTTACCAGTCGTCATCTCAGGCAGATTACTTAATCTTGCTAAGCCTCAGGTTTCTCACCTGTGAAATGGGAATGATGCTGATGATAGTACCTACCTCAAAGGGGAGCTGTGAGTTTCAGGATTTAATAAAGCAGGGGGGAAACACTCAGCATGTTGCCTGGCCAGCCTCAGGGCTAACAGTTTTAATTGTTACGGTCCCCGCTTGGAGGTACACTGCAGGGTCTCAGCCTGGTCCCCCATGCTTGCTTTGTCGGTTTTCAGTGGACAATTATAATGCATTCTACCCAACAGCCTGGAGTCCCTGGGTAGCACAAATGGCTAACATGCTCAGCTGGTAACTGAAAGGTTGGAGGTTCCAGCCTCTGCCTCAGAAGAAAGGCCTGGTGATCTGCTTCTGAAAAATCAGCCATTGAAAACCTGTGGAGCACAGTTCTGCTCTGAGACACACGGGGCTGCTCAATGGCTACGGCCTCCCCAGTGTTTTCTGAGCTCCACTCACATGGTCCCGCCTCCGGGGTTTCACTTGGAGTTTTTTCTTCCTTTATAAATATTCCTTATGAGAGCCACCCTGGCAAGACCTCGTCATTCCTCGGGGGCAGCTCAGATCTGTTCTCTTCCCTACGGCTTCACAGTTCACCCAGGAGGGATTCACCGTGCCCTCCCCCACTCCCAAGTCTCTTCCAGTGAAATCTGCTGGAGAGAGGCAGCGTCTTGCAATGCTAACAGTGCGGCCGCTGGACTGCCTCTTCAGTGCACACCTCTAGCTGTGCGACTGTGTCTTCTCTGTGCCTCAGTTTCCTTGTGTGTAAAATAGGGATGATAAAAATAACACTTTCTTCATAAGGGTGTTTGCGAAAACCGAATGAGTTGGGGTCCATACAGAGCACTGACAACCCTGTCTGTTACTTCGTAAAGGCTCCGTGGTTGTCCCAGTGGCCCTCAGCAGCTCTCACTCACGGTGACTCCCTGTGTTGTAGGATAAAACTGTGCTCCACAGGGTTTTCGTGGCTGTGACCTTTCAGATGCATATCGCCAGGCCTTTCTTCTGAGGCACCTCTGGGATGGATTGGAGCTACCAACCTTTTGGTTAGTAACCAAGCACTTAACTGTGCCACCCAGGGACTCCAAGGGCTCAATAATGGTTGCCTACAAAGATTGCCAATTTCTATAAAATAAGTCCAAAAAACATGATTTTAAACGACTGCGTGGTCTTCTATTGTGTGGGTAGATCATTTATTTAACCAACCCCTTGTTGGTGGACATTTAGGCTGTTTCTAATTTTTCATTATTATCAATAGTGCTGCAGTGAACATCTTATATAAAATCTTTCTGTTTCTTTAGAAGATCTCCCCAAATCTTGCTTCTGGTAGAACAGTCCCGTCCCCGGACTTTTCAATGACAGCCTTTGAAATAAAAGTAAAGCCTATTTGACCTCAGAGAAAGAAACACATGGAACATGTTAAGCAAGACGTGGCTCAAGAGGAAGGTAGAAATAGGTTCAAGATGGGTTTGGATCCACTTCAGGATGTCTGCCCCAGACGGTTATAAAGCTGTCCTGTAGCTCTTTTCTGAGAGGAGAGGTAGAATCTTGACCCTCAGGGACCACTGCTTTCTCTCTTTAAGGCAATTCCAAAGGGCTTTGATGTCCTTGGTGTTGGAGAAGCAACAGTGACGGATCAATAAATGAAGCCACGGGCAGTACCAGACTCCTCCAGCCAGCAGGGGGCGATATCACCTGTCTCTGTCAGCTGGTTGGGATTTGGTAGATTTCTTGCTAGCAAGTATCTTTCTTTGTTGCTGTCTTAAAACTTTGGCTTATCTGTTGTGTGTTTCTCCTTTTTGTTTTTCTTCTTTTCCTCCCACTTTTACACTTTTCAGAATCACTCCGGTTTGTCGTTTATTTATCCATTCATTCGGGAGAAGTCTATTGCATCCCTGCACCAGACATCAGGATTGTTTCACATTTGCTAAGATCTAGACATGCTGAATTTGTAGGTTGCACCTCACACATGTCAAACATATTAAAATGCACCTATATTCCATATTAAATACTTTTTTTTTTTTTTGTAAAAAATGACGGTTTACTTTTATAACTTTGCTTGTGGAATTATTTGGCTACAGGTCATTCCTTTGATTTATGGCTGGCTTTGATTTCTCAGCAATTATCAGAGGTGCTCAGGAATTCTTGCAGAGCGAGGAAATCTAACCTGCACATGGTTTTTCGAACATAATGAAATTTTTATGAATACTAAATGAAGCCATTAATAAGGTTGATATAATATTGTTTTGTAGACATTTCATTATAATTTTATTAATTTCGATTGCAAAGTTTTCCCTTTGTATTTTGGATCCCATAATTTGGTTTTCAGGTCTCAAACTCTGAAAAAGGGATCATGGAAAATTTCTCAGGCCCTGTAGTGCCCGCTGGATTAAAAAAGCCCTGCTGGTCTTGGAGATAGAGAGATGGAAGACTCAGTTTACAACGGAGTGAAAGATGGGTACACTGTTACAGAAGACTAGGAGTACCACTATAATAGAGTGTAGACAAAAAACCAAACCCATTGCTCTGAGTCGATTACGACTCATAGTGACCCTATAGGACAGAGTAGAACCACCCCACAGGGTTTCTAAGGAGCAGCTGGTGGATTCGAACTGCCGACTTTTTTGGTTAGCAATCAAGCTCTTAACCACTTTGCCAACAGGGCTCAGTGAAACTATCATTTTCCCTAGTCTACCTGTGGAGGGGTGGGGTGGGGTCACTGAAGATTTCAGAGAGCAGACATCGTACAACTTGAACTTGAAGGACCAACAGGAGTTTCCTCAGCAGATACAAAGAGGAAGGGCATTTCAGGCAGAGGAAACGGCACATGCAAAGAAGCTGGACCAGAAAAGGACCCACGAGTGAATCAGAGCTGCTGACCACTTGGCTCTGCCCACACTGATCTCTAACCAGTTGCCCCTGATTCGACCCCAACTCATGGCGACCCCACGTGTGTCAGAATAGGACCGTGCTGCATAGATTTTCAATGGCTGAGTTTGTGAAAGTAGATTGCCAGGCCTTTCTTCCTAGGCACCTCTGTGTGGACTTGAACACCCCACCTTGTGTGTGTTAACCATTTGCCTCACCCGGGAACTCCACACTGATCTCTAGGCCCTTGCTTTTCCAGCCCGGCATCACCTGGAAGGTTGTTAGAAATGCAGAGTCTCGGGCTTGCAGGACCTCAGAATCTGCATTATAACAAGGTTCCCAGGTGATTCAGGTGCACAGCAAGGTTGGAGGGGCTGGTTCTAGTTGGAGCTGGATTGGAGACAGGCTTCCTGTGGGGTAGGGGCCCGGGGGTGTGGAGTGGGGGAGCTGTCCAGCTTGGGGAACTGCAGCGTGGGCAATTTGTTCCTCAAGTGGCTGTCACGTTTGGCCTGAAAGTCCAGGCTCTGGGGCCCTCACCATTTTCAACCATTGCCTGGAGGGTTGAGGCTTTTGGGCCCAGGGACTCCTCCACCCACTGGGCCCACACTTTCTCTTGCTCCAGACAGCCTGTCATGCCTGCCAGCCCCCGGGCAGCACACCGCTGATTATCTAGTAGACTGCAGGCTGTGTGCATAATTTATCGCTCAGAGTAATTGATCACGTTAGGATGAGGAAGGGGGACACCAGGAAGGGAAGGGAGGAGAGCATCCATAACCAGGGAAGTCAACTGTGCTACAATCAGCTAATTAGACATCTCGCTGAGGCAGCTCCTTAAACATAATGGTCCATCTTGCTGCTGCTGGCTGACCACACCAGCCCTGGCCCCATGCGTGGCTGGGCTTTCTGATGAGTGTTGTTGTTGTTAGGGGCTGTGGAGTCGAGTTTTTACTCACAGCAACCCCATGTGACAGAGTAAAACTGCCCCATAGGGTTTTCTAGGCTGTAATCTTTACAGGAGCAGATCGCCAGGTCTGGCTCTCATGAAGCCACTGCAGGAGTTTGAACACCAACCTTTCAGTTAGTGGCTGAGCTCATAACCATTGCACCACCAGGGCTCCTTTTCTGATGAGTGAGGAATAGTGGAAAGAACTCAAGGCTTAGTCAGAAACTGTGGCTTTTAGCCTAGGTGCTCTTTGGCAAATCACTTCTCTCTGAGCCTCAGTTTTATCAACTGTAGAATGGGGAGGGCTGGATAGTGGTTTCCGAACATGGCTAGTATCAGAATTACCAGGGACACTTTCAGATAGATGGATTTAAAGGTCGCCTCTCCCAAACACTGATACAGTAGGTATAGGCTGAGGCTAGGAATCCGTGTTGTAACAAGCCCCTCGGGTGATTCTGACACAGCGAGTCCAGTCTGACTGGCAATTGGGAGCCACTGGGCTGGAAAGATAACCTCCAAGCTCTTGTCAAGCTCCGACCTTTTCAGACTGTTGATAAAGGAGGGATTTTCCCATAAGCTCTTGCAAAGTGTCAGCACAGTCCTGTGCAGACAAGACAGGAGACTCAACTCCTCCTGCTCTGCTATTCCTTCGCTACCTAATAACAGCGCCTCCCTGAGCCTCATTTTACCCACCTCTACATATGCTGCTGTGCTGGGCTGCTAAACAAGAGCTTGACAATTCAAACCCACCGGCCGCTCCGCATGAGAACAGACCTGGTGATCTCTTCCTATAAAGATTTCAGTCTAGGGAGCACTGTGGGGCAGTTCTACCCTGTCCTATAGGGTTGCTATGAGTCAGAATCAATTCGACAGCACACGATCACAATAACATATGCTGACAAGTATCATAGTGCTTCTATCTGACCACCATGCCACTATGGGCAGAGGTTCCCAAGCTAGGGGCGGGGAGGTGGTGGTGGGTAGGGAGGGAGATAACAAATACAGATGCCAGGTCTCCATCCACTTGGAGATCTGCTTCAGTAGATCTGGGGGTAGTTCAGGACAGAGTGTGTTTAAAGACTTTCAGGTAATTCTGAAGATGAATCAAATTTATAAGGCATTGCTCAATGGGACAACTGGTATACCACGAAACTGGGCGGGGTCCAGTCCAGTTCACAGTGGCAGGAAGCATGGACCACAAAGAGACCCAGGCATATGCCCACTCACCTTCTGACCTCAAAGTGAGTCTAGACTAATCGTGCCAGTGGAACAATCCACTGTGTTGACGCGTGGTTACTAATAAGGTAACCTGGGGCAAGGCATAGGAGCTCTCTGAATCTGTAAAATGGGGACAATAGTAATTCCAACCTCCAGATCTGTCGGGGCGATCAAATGGACAACTTGTAGTCTGTGCTCTGTGATTGGTCACGCTCTGTGCAAGCCGTCCACCCCTGCCCAGCTGCCCTCCAGCCATCCGAACTGGGACCAAGAGGAATGCACCTGGCTGAATGTTAACATCACTCACTCCAGTGATGGTGGGGCTTGCGGAGCTTCTGCTGTCGCTTTGGGCCAGAGAACTGAAGGTCTGGCAAGGAAACAGACCCTCAGCTTTCAGTGCTACTACAAAGTGGTAATATCCGGAATTACTCCACTCTGCACAGCTAGCTGCCTTCTACTTGGTACTTTTATGTTTTAATATTTGGGGGTCTTACCTGATATCCTGGTTGGTCAACAGGGGCCTTGTACGTTGGCCAGCCAGTGAGGCTGAAAAGTCAACTCTAATAGGCTGAAATCTCTTCAACGTGTCCCCTTCTCTCCATCTTTGTCACCACCCTAGTCCAAGATACCCTCAGCTCTGACCTGGACTAGGTCTACTAGGTCTGTATGGTCTTCCTGCTTCCATTCTTGCCTCCTACACACCTGTTCTCATAGCAGCCAGAGGGATCCTCTTAAAATGTAAATCAGATCATGATAGTAATTTTGACTGGATTGTCATTCTCATAGAATAAAATCCAAACTGGTTTGTAAGGGAAGCCCAGGATGTCTTCTCATTCTCTTAAAATGGAACCTGCCCTGCTTTCCTTGGTTTACAAGGCACTGCACAGACTGGCCATCCATCTTCCATCTCATGTCATGCCCTTCTTGCTCACGTTGTGAGGCAGAAATGCTGTGTGTTCTCCTAGCCTGTTTTATTTTCTTCCTTTGCACACAGCTAAACTCCATTTCCCAGCCCTCTGCAATTTGGTGGAACCAATGTTTGAGCTCTCGTCAGTGGACTATGAGTGGAAGTGATGTATGCCACTTCCAGGCTTGGCCCCCAAAAGTCCCAGGCACTGTCTCTTTGCCCTTCACTGAATGCAGAGGACACAGAGGGCAGCTCCAAGGAAATCCCTGTGGACAGCTGTTGGGGTTGTTAGCTGCCACCGAATCTTCCCAGACTCATGGCAACCCCATGCACCATGAAACAAAATGCTGCCCTGTTCTGCACCATCCCCACGATTGGTTGGAGATGGGACCATCGTGATCCATAGGGTTTTTACTGGCTGATTTTTGGAAGCAGATCATCAGGCCTTTTTTCTTGGTCTGTCTTAGTCTGGAAGGGCCACTGAAACCTGTTTAGCATCATAGCACCCACAAGCCTCCACTGACAGACAGGTGGTGGCTGTGCTTGAGGTGGATTGGCCAGTAATCAAACCCCGGGCCGCCTGCATTGAAGGTGAGAATTCTACCACTGAACCACCAGTATGTTCCTAGCGGGCAGCAGAGTGACTGACTAGAAGGAGCTTAGGTTTTGAGTAATCCAAGTGGAAGACCACCCACCAAACAAATGCCTGATTGGCTCTGACAAGAAGGAGAACTAAGCTTTTATTGTCCTCAGTCACTGAGATTTGAGATTGTTTGTAATGGCAGCTTGAATTAATGACCCTGCCTACTGGCCTGTTCTGAGTTCCTGAAGTATGGCATGCTGTTCCTTTGCTTGGAATGCTTCTTCCTCTCACTCCTCCCATGGTGGTCTTCTTCTTAACATCTAGGGCTTCATTTAAAAGTCACTGCTCAACGATTAGCTTATGTCTGTGTTCTTGTCTGTTTTTTTTTAATGGAACATTCCAACTTGTATTTTTTCAAACTTGTTTTTCATTGTTTTTCCCCCTAGAATGTAAGCTCCCAAGGGCATGGATCAAGTCTAGCTCATTCACCTTCCTATACCCAATGCGAAACAGAATGTCTGACAAAAAGTAGTCATCCAATAGCTATTCACTGGTGGATTAAATAAATGAATGAAACAATTATGTATGATTCAGTTTAATTCGATTAAAATATTTACTGGGCCCCTACTTTGTGCAAGGCACCTGACACAATTGTAACGCATTCTCTACTCAGTTCTCACTAAAACCCTAATGAGGACTTCCATGATTGTCCTCATTTGACAATTGAGCATCAAGAGGCACTGTTAGCAACCGTAACACGTACCGTCCTCTACATCCTAAAAGGTAGATATTATTTCCATTTTACAAAGGGAAAAACTCAAACAGACCAAGCCACTCCCCCAAGGTCAAGTAGCTAATAAAGTCACGGAGCTTTGATTTAAACCCAGGTCCAGGAAGAGGGAATGGAGAAGAATGGGGACATGCCCTTCTTCCGGGGCTATTCTTCCTGGAGTCTGATAGCCTCATTAGAAATCCCAAAAGAGCATCCTGTGTGTAGGCAGAAATGAAACCTTGGAATTTCTCCAGAGTCCTAAGAGCTTGGATTGCAATGGGATTATATTTTAAATGCAGGACCCACTCTCGTCCAGGACGCCTGGGATTAGGGGGCGCCGTTTTACATCCAGGGACTGCAGCCCTATTTTCATGTCTGAGCCTGGCTGGGCTGGCCACCAAGAAGCTGGAGCCGCCAATGCCCAGGTTCATCTGGGGAGAGCAGCCGGAGCTGTTGATAGGCACAGAAAATCTGCGATTCATTATGGCAGATGAAAAGTATGAAGTAATGAACCCTTTCGGAGGGCTGGGCGAGCCGAAGAGCCTCACGCTCCGCATGCATTGGGAGACTGCACACTTCTTCTGAAACCAGCAGTGAACTTCAATGGCTGCAAGTTCTGCCACTTGGCGGGCTGCTGATTGGATGGCGCACAGAACTCATGAATTCTCTGGGGTAGGAGCTAATTAGGGTGCAATTTTTCAATTACGGAACATTGAGCAAGCCTCTCCCCGGTCCCCCCACACCATCCCTCCATGGATACACTCCATTTGTCTATTTTCCTTTATTTCTTAATCATTTGATGATATGACAGCAATTATTTGTCATTTGGAAGAGAAAATTGTTACAGAGCTATTGTTTCCTGAAATCCCAGCCCTTCTGCGGTGCTGGTTACAATTGATAGATGTTTTCCAGTCCCGCTGCCCTTCCCCCACTCCCACCCCGGGTTGGTGTGGCAACAGGAAAACATTAGCCTGTGACGCCAGCCTGCTCTGATTGAAACGCCATTTGTGAAAACGCACGGAAAAGAGCAGGCTCAAGTTGAAAAGAGCCGCAACCCGGAGCTCCAGGCCCACCCACGTCACCTAGGCTGGGGCTGCAGGACGTTCACTTTGGGAACTTTGGTCATTTCTCTGAGCTAATAAGCCTTTTTTTTTTT
This sequence comes from Loxodonta africana, assembly GCF_030014295.1. Lineage (NCBI taxonomy): Eukaryota > Metazoa > Chordata > Mammalia > Proboscidea > Elephantidae > Loxodonta > Loxodonta africana. Next base: position 46,137,296 of record NC_087354.1, on the reverse strand, counting down.
TTAATAAGCCAGTCTCAGAATCAGGAATGCAAAACAGAAACGGAGCAAAAGAAAAAGGAAAAAAAAAAAAAAAAAAGGCAAAAAAGAAGCATGCCACCAGAAATGGGAAAACTTAAATGACTTTGTTTAAATGTCAGGGTACTCTCAAAACCCTGTTCTCATATGTATGCAAGTTAATTAAATGGAAAAATGTCAAATGAGTTGCTTAAAATATTAATGGCAGGAATTATCCCAGATTTCTGGAACAGGCAGAGTAGAAGAAACTAACCTTTTAGGGCTTAACCCTTTTGTTGGCCGTTCTCCTTTTGTAAACTAGATATGTCTTTCATCTATGAAAAGATCGGTGGTTGTGAGAGGGTCTGTAGATTTCCAGATCAGTGGGCTTACAAGCTGGCATCCTGCCTGTGACACAGGGCTCACTGGGGGCATTCATTTCCCCGGCACGGGCTTTGCATGAGGGATTTGAGTTTCCTTCTAATTGTTGTCGTTGTTGTTGTCTGCCATCCAGTGGGCCCCCGACTCATGGTGACCCCATGCACAACCAAACCAAGTGCTGGGTTGCATCAGACCGTGGTGATCCATAGGTTTCCATTGGGTGGTTTTTGGAAGTAGATCACCAGGCCATTCTTCCTAGTTGATCTTAGCCCCAATAATCATGAATATGCTTCAACTGCCAGTTCTAGAGTTTGGGTCATTTGCCATTTTTTCTTTTGATTTCTGAAGGGCATTTTGGTTTGAAGAGCCCATTAAAATCCCAGATAGGAAAAGATAGCACACAAAAAAGGGGTTTTAACGTACTACTTGTCAAATGTTTACTGAGTACCCATGGGCTTAAAACCTGTTCTCAGGGAGATGGTGAGGAGAGGAGGGCACCTCAGGATACTGAATGTGGTAGAAAAGGCCAGGGGGGCCCTAGTCCAGCCCGAAGCTAGCATGTGAGGAAACCGAGGCCCTAGGAAGACAAGGAAGATTCCCAAAGCCACACAGCTCTTCAGCAGTGGATCAGACTCACTCATTCATTTCTTCTTCTTTTTTTTAATCCGAGTTTTATAACTTTTTACGTGCATATTCAAAAAACAGTGTATTTCAATAATTAAAATAACTTGAACAACAACAACAAAATGGCACTCTGATTAAACTGCGTTTTAATTAAGCCTACAGGACACCTCGAACCAGCTTTGCTTTTACTCTATGTATTTATTCACTGTTGTCCCACCCAGCTTCTTCCTTCACCAACAAGAAAGTTCTTTTCCTGCCCTGCCAGGCATACAGACTGATGGGAGTGGCAGGCGCAGCCTTTCGTTGTCAGTAGTTCTTGATTCTTTGGTGTGACAAAGGGCAGCACAGTCATTTAAACTTGATCCAACCTCTTTGCATCTTACGAAGTTAAACTGCTAAAGGAAGGACAGTGAGAGGCAAGGCCCGTGGGACCCGCAGTGCGTATTGGCCGTGCCACCTACTCACGCTTCAGCCGCTTGCTTCTCCTGGTCGATTGTTGCTTTTGAAGGCAGTGGGTTTTTCTTTTGCATTTCTGGCCCCTTCAGTTTCAACTTATTGAATTTCTTGGTCTCAACCATACTGGGTTGTCAGACCTGGTTGCAGAGGAAGTGAGCAAGGTGCAAGCAGGCGGAGTCCGTGTGCGAAGTGGCCTCTGCCAGAGTCTTGCTCATTCATTTCTGCAACACAGTCCCTGCCCCTCTCCCCCAGGGACTTAAAGATGTCAGAAGGACGGGACAGGTAAACACAGAGCAGCACATATTGCATGTCCACCACTGCAGAAGGAAGGGCAGATGGTAGACAGTGGGAACCTGGGTACGAGGATTGGGAGACCTTACCTCCACGAGCCAAAGAGCATGGACGGTCAGCCGTGGCAGCCAGCTGTGTATCAGACGTAGTTTCTGTCCAGTCTGGCAGGGCAGGATGGCCAGGAGGGCAAATACTGTTTATTGAGAAGTTATGGCTAGTTACAGTGCAGACATGTTCAAAATCACCTCCTATCAGCCAGTCATCGGTTCAGCCTCGACAGGTGTTATCTGCATTTTAGAGAGGAGGAAACTAGGATATCTCCAAGCAAAGTCAGTGGCTGAACTGAGCCTGTAGGAGTTTACAGTCCCGTAGGCAACAAGCCTACCAATAACTGTTTACCAATAACTGCAGAACCAACCATAGAAATGTCAAATAATTGGTGTAGGGACCAGGTTCCAAAAGTGGCATCCACGGAAGTAGGAAGGAGCTGTTTCTGAGATACCCTGGTGGCGGTGGTGGCGGGGGAGGGGGGGATTCAAATAATTTGGCATAGCCCTGTACATTTTTTTCTTGTTTTGTGTCAGTCAGCTTGGTAGGCTGAGTAACGGCCACCCCCTTATCTCGGAACCCGTGAACGCTACCTTACATGGCAGAAGGGACTTTGCGGGTGTGATTGGGTTGAGCATCTTGAGATGGGAAGATTAGGTGGGATTATCCAGGTGAGCCCTAAATATAACCCCAAGGGTCCTTGTGAGAAGGAGGCTGCCACCGCTGCCACCGGTTGCTCCTGAGCCGATTCCCACTCGTGGCGGCCCCAAGTGTGTCAGAGGAGAACTGCACGTCCTAGAGTTTTCAGTGCGGTGATCTTTTGAACGTAGATCACGAGGACTTTCTTCAGAGGCATCTCTGGATGGGCTGGAGCCTCCAGCCTTTCGGTTAGCAGCCCAGTGTGTTAACCGTTTGCACCACCCAGGGACTCCTGAGGAAGCAGGAAGGTCAAAGTGTAGGAGGTGTGATGTGCTGTGCTTGGAGACGGAGGACGGGGCTGTGAACCCAGGAATACAGGTGGCCACTAGAAGCTGGAAATGGCGAGGAGTGACTGCAGAACGGCGCATTCTGTAGGCCCGTCTTAGTTACCTAGTGCTGCTATAACAGAAATACCAGAAGCGGATGGCTTAACAAACAGAAATTTATTCTGTTTAAAAAAAGAAAACCAAGCGCATTGTCGTCCAGTCAATTCTGACTCACAGTGACCCTATAGGACAGAGTAGAACTGCCCCATGGAGTTTCCGAGGAGCACCTGCTGGATTCAACCTGCCAACCTTTTGGTTAACATCTGTTGCTCTTTAACTCCACTAAGCCCCCAGGATTTCCCTCTCACAGTTAAGAAGGCTAGAAGTCTGAATTCAGGGTGCCAGTTCTAGTGGAAAGCTTTCTCTCTCTGTCAGCTCTTGGGGAAGGTCCTTGTCTCCTTTCAACATCTGTGGGCCTGGCGTTCCTTGGAGATCTCCATATATGTTGGCATCAATCTTCCCCTGGGTCTCGGAGGTTCCTAGCACAGGGACCCTGGGTCCAAAGGACCTGCTCCCAGTTCTTCTTTCTTGTTGGTAGTGAGGTCCCTCTCCCTCTGCTCACTTCGCTTTGCTTTTATCTCTTGTAAGAGAGTGAAGGACAGTGACTGAAGGTACACCCCGCCCTAATCCTACCTCATTAGCATAACAAACATAACCTAATCCTCATTAACATGACCTAATCCTGCCTCATTAACATAACAGACAACTCACTTTCAAATGGGGCTAGGATATATATAGCACAGCACAAAATGGAGGATAATTACATCAGATCACCAAGTAAAGGACTACCACACAGTAGTGGGAATGATGGCCTAGCCAAGTGGACACATATTTTGCGGGGACACAATTCAGCCTATGACGAGGCCTAACCCCACAAGGAGGGGCAAAGGACAGAAAGCCTCAGCACCTCTGGAAGGAATCAGCCCTGCCACCATCTTGACTTTAACCTAATGAGATTGATTCTGGACTGTTGACTTCCGGCACTGTAAGAGAATACATTTGTGTAGTTTTAAGTCACTGAATTTGTGGTAATTACAGCAACATCAGGAAACTACTTTGGTCAGTTATTGCTACGTAGTAAACATTCCCAGCGTTTTCTTATTCCTGGGCCCAGGGGTAGGCTGGGACAGCTCTACTTCAGATTATAGGTTGGTTTTAAGTCTCTCGTCTGCTGCATTCTGGGATGTGTGCGCCTCACGGCAATGGCAGAAAAAAAAAAAAAAGGCAATGGCAGAGTGTGAGAGAAAACTGACAGACAGCAGGCACTCCTCTTACCGTTCCGGCTCTGAGACACCACCGCTTCTGCCCACTTCCCACTGGTGAAAACAAGTCACGTGGCCAAACCAAGCATTAATAGGACCTGGAAATATATACAGCCTAGTCTAGTATACATATACTATATTCTAGTGGGGGAATCGCTGGTGCCTAAGAGCTACAGCTGCTAACCAAAATGTCAGCAGTTCACATCTACCAGGCACTCCTTGGAAACCCTATCGGGGAGGTCTGCTCTGTCCTATAGGGTCACTATGAGTCGGAAGTGACGGCAACAGGTTTGTTTTTTCAGTTAGTCTAGTGGGAGAGGGACATCGGTGGTTCGGTGGTAGAATTCTTTCCCTTCATGCAGGAGGCCCAGGTTTGATTCCTGGCCAATGCACTTCATGTGCGGTCACTACCTGTCTGTCAGTGGAGGCTTGCATGTTGCTCTGATGCTAAACAGGGTTCAGCGGAGCATCCAGACTAAGACAAACTAGGAAGAAAGGCCTGGCGATCTACTTCTGAAAATCAGCCGGAGGAAACCCTGTGAATCACAGTGGCCCAATCTACAACAAATCTTGGGGATGGAGCAGGACCAGGCAATGTTTTGTTTCACTGTGCATGGGGTCACCATAAGTCAGGGGCTGACTCGACGGCAGCTAGTAACATCACATCTAGTAGTATATACTACAAAGCCACATAGCAAAGGGCCAAGTCAGTCCACTTGCTGTCAAATCGATTGCGACTCAGGGCAACCCCATATGCAAAGATGTATAAGTCCCATATTTTGGAGGGGCAGTAAAAAGTTGGGAACAAGTTTTCACACAACTTAAAACACTTTTTCTTTTAATTGTGTTTTAAGTGAAAGCTTACAATTCAGGTCAGTTACTCATACAAAAACTTAAACACACATTGTTATGTGACCCTAGTTGCTCTCCTTATAATGTGACAGACAGCACACTCCTCTTCTCCACCCTGTATGTCCCATGTTCATTCAACCAGCTCCTGTCCCCCTCTACCTTCTCATCTCCCCTCCAGACAGGAGCTGCCCACTTAGTCTCATCTGTCTACTTGAGCCAAGAAGCTCACTCCTCACCAGTATCATTTTATGTCTTATAGTCCAGTCTAATCTTTGAAGAGTTTGCTTTGGGAATGGTTTTAGTTTTGGGCTAACAGAGAGTCTGGGAGCCGTGTCCTCTGGGGTCTCTCCAGGCTCAGTCAGACCATTAATTCTGGCCTTTTTACTAGAATTTGAGTTCTGCACCCCTCTTTCCACTTGCTTCATCAGGAACTCCCTGTTGTGTTCCCTGTCAGAGCAGCCCTTGGTGGCAGCTGGGCACCATCTAGTTCCTCCAGTCTCAGGCTGATGGAGTCTCTGGTTTATGTGGTCCTGCCACATTTTCCTGGAGTTTATAATGCACATTGATACATGCAAAGCGCTGAGAAATCCTGCATTAAATAAATCTGTAGTCAGTCCCTGGGTGGTACAAACAGCCTAGTGATTTACTTCCAAAAAATCAACCGTTGAAAACTGTATGGAGCACAATTCTACTCTGAGACACACGGGGTCACCATGAATCAGAGACGATGCAACAGCACCTGGTTTGTTAGCTCTGTTACCACAGTGTTCCCGAAACTTCTTAGAGCATGGACTCCTCCTGTTGCGCCATGGGCTACCATTGGAGAAATGCTCATGTAGGCGGTTCATCTTCAGAAGTTCAAGGGCGGAGGGGGCCATGGGACTTGGCTGGGCCTTGAAGAATGGATTCAACTGAATTGATGGGGGTGAGGGTCTATTACCAATGGTTGGGAGAAATGGAAGTGTTTTCCCACGAGCCGAAGTCCCTCTGCACACGAAACTCTTTTCCTGTTTCCTTGAGGATCTGGTCTGGGAAGAGTCAGGGGCACAGGAAGCAAGCTCCTCAGGAAAGACCCATGTCAACCCCTCACCTGTGCTGGTGAACAGAGCTGCTGTGAGTGGCATTTCATGTTGCCTCCAAAAGAGCCCAAGCAGCGATGGGGTGAGGCCCATGACAAAATGCGGAGGCCTATGGAGCAAAGATAGGGCAGGCACCTGCTTGCCTCCCTCTGCCAGGAGGCGCCACAGCCTGGGGAGGAGTGGCCCTGGGCCCCAGCGCCTGGCCACTGTGCAGAAAGGGTGACTTATTTGACACACATAATTAGCCTATTTCCATGTAACACGTTTTAACAGAGGCCATTACAGCCTAATAAAAGGGAACAATAGTGCCATAAATCCCAGGATCAATAGAAAGGAAAGCAGCTAGGCTGGGAGCCGGCTTCCTGGGAAGGATCCAGAGGGGTGTCAAGGATGAAACACCCCTTGAAACTGAAGGACAAGGGGAAAGAATATTTGCCAGCTCTTGCTTGCTCGCTTGCTCGCTTGCTCACTCACTTACTCACTCAGCAAATATTTATAGGGCACAAGCTATAGTGCCAAACTCTCTACCAAGCCCCCAGGAGACAGGCCAAAGGCACAGCTGTTGTTGTTGTTGGATGCCATCCAGTCTTGCTTCTCTGCTATCCCTGTGGCAAAGGTCAACAAACTTTTTCTGTACGGGCTGGTTAGTGGATATTTTAGGCTTTGCAAGTCACATACATCTTTGTTGCATATTTTCTTTGGCAGAAACACCCCAACTGTCCGTCAACAGATGAATGGATAAACAAAATGTGGTATATACATATAATGGAATATTATTTGACCACAAAAAGGAACGGAGTTCTGATACATTCTACAACATGGATGAAGCTTGAAAAGATGATGCGAAGGGAAAGTAGCCAGTCACAAAAACCACATACTGTATGATTCCATTTATATGAAATGTTCCAAAGAGGGAAATTTATGGAGATAGAAAGTCGATTAGTGTCTGCCAGGGGCTGGGAGGATATGGAGGTAGTTGGGTGATAGCTAAATGGTAGAGATTTCTTTTTGAAATGGTGAAAACTTTCTAAATTTGTGCACATATCCGTGAATATACTAAAAACCATTGACTTGTACACTTGAAATGGGTGAATTGTATGGTATGTAAATTGTACATCAATAAAACTGTTGTTGAAAAAAAAATCTAAAAACCATTTTTAACTTGCACACACATACAATACCCTTGCCATTGAGTCGATTCCAACTCCTCGCAGCCCAGCAGGACAGAGTAGAACTACCCTAGGGTTTTCAAGGCTGTAAATCTTTGCAGAAGCAGACTGCCACATCTTTCTCCCTGGGAGCTGCTGGTGGGTTCCAACCACCAATCTTTCAGTTAGCAGCTGAGCGCTTAACTACCACACCACCAGGGCTCCTCACAGTCCATACAAAAGCTGTGGGCCACATTTGGCTCACAGACCATGGCTTGCTGACCAGGGGAGTCTACAGGGCTCCCAAAATGAACTGTCTAAAATGCATATCTGATCTTGCCACTCTCCTCCCAGGAAACCTTCTGCTCCCTGTTACCTGCAGGGTAAAGAACTCACACACTCCTTGGCTATCATTTAGGGACTTCCACACTCTGTCATCAGTCTGTCTGTCTAGTCTCATGTCCTTCCATCCTTCTGCGTGGTGCCCCACACAGACCAATACTCCTAGCCACTGATGCTTCCCTGTGATTTGGTCTTTACCCCCTGCCTTCGGTATTTTGGAATATTTTTATTCAGCTCTCAACTCTCACTCAAGTGCCCCCTTCCTCTGTGGAAACTTCCATGGTCTGTGGCAGGGGTCATCCCTTCTCTGTTACCTTGTATTGTATCCATTCGTTTAAATATATGCCTTTCTTCATGAGACTGTGAGCTCCTTGGCAGCACGGACCGTGTCTTTCTTCTTGGCCCCAACCAATGTACAACCTCGTGCCTGACATGCAACTCACATTCAATAAATGCTTTCTTGAAGTGAACTGAAGCTCAGGGAGAAGTAGACTAGCTTAGCTATAAAAAAACTAAAAAAAAAAAAACTTAGCTATACCAGGGGAATTTTACAAAGTCATATTGCTGAAAAGGTTTAGAGCTGTCTAGTAATCTAATTCCCCTCATTTTCTGTGATAAAATCAAGGCCCAGAGAGGGGAAGTTACTTGCCTAGAGTCACCCAGCAATTAGGGGCTGGGGCATATCTAGAGTATCAGTATCCACTGGCCCCTCTCTCCCCCTCCCACCCCGGGGGGCTCTTGTGCACACACCTCCATGTCTTCCTACAGCCCTCCAGCACTAACACTTTGGGAATCTGGGCGCTTTGCCATGGCCAGGTTTTATTGCCATCTCCTTGGCCTAGCTAAGCCAAATATCTCGACAGCCAGCAGCCTGGGTCTTCTCTTCCCCTCCCCTCCCTCTGAGCACTCTTGAGCTCCCAAGGAGGGGCCAAGCACCTCAGAAGTGGCCCCGAGGAACCAACCAGAGCCTCCGGGTCTCACTGGCTGCAGGAACAGAGAGGACAGCCCTGCTCCTGATTCAGCTGGAGCAGGAGGCTGTACTTCGGCTGTATGGATTTGGATCCCATGGTTTGATTTATTGCGTTGAGTACTTGATCCACACAAGTTTTTCCTATGCCTGGGGACACCCCAGGCTGACTGCGGTTTTCTCTTTCTTTCATCGTGTTTGTTTGTGAGGGGGAGAGAGAGAGGGAGAGAGAGAGAGAGATTTCTGAGCCACTTGCAAGATCAAGGCCCTCATAGGCTGCTAAATAATTAAAGACGACTCTGGGGTTTCATTGAGGTATGTTCCTCCCAAGCAGGCACACATGTGGCCAGCTTCAACCTCCAGGGCCTGTAGCTGAGCCCCTACTACGTGCCAGGCCTCACAATGATTCCATGCGGTAGGAGGTATCCCCCTTTGTTTTAAGGAGGAGGAAACCAAGCCTTGGAGAGGTTACATGACATGTAGAAAGTTAGCAAGTGATGGGGCTGAGATTCAGACCCAGGTGTTTAGTTCTTGTCCTCCCATCTTTAGGCCAGGTGCCGGGCTTAGCAATGACTCTCAGGTGTTCTCCACCTTCTCAGAGCTTAACTCATTGTTCTATGGTGCCATTTGCCCACCAGTCTAGTGAATGGCACTGCTCAACCCCCAGCAATTTTCCTGGCTCCCTCTTGTGTTTTCTATTGATTCGCAGACTCCTCAAGCTTAGAGATCAGCCGATCCAATGTCCTTCCTTTAGCAGAGGAAGAAAACCAGCTCCAGGGAGATGAGCGACACGCCCAAGGGGAGCTGGCTAGTTGGTGACTGAGCTGGGGACCTGAAACCCTGTCTCTTGTGTCTCAGCTCAAGTTCTAGCTGCCTCTTGGGTTGCTTTCATGCTATAAGCTATCTTTCTTCCTAGAAACTTCTTGGACCACATCTTGTCATGAAGTAGCTGGAAGTAGCTTGGATGTGGGGTATGGTCCTTGTCTCTGGTTGGGTTTATGTTTCTGTGACACTCTCTTGTCTCCATGAGTGGATATAGCACACCAGGCCAGGAATCAAGAAACATAATTCTGCTCATGACTTCCATGTCACTAGTTTTCAGGTGTCTTAAGCCCTTGCCTAAACTTTCCATTATATGAATAGAAGGATATCAGTGGAAGGCATGATGGAGAAGTTCCATCCAATCTCAGGCACACCTGGAAGGGGATTAAAAAAAAAAAAAAACTAGTTGCTGCCAAGTCGATTCTGCCTCACAGTGACCCCACGTGTGTCAGAGTAGAACTGTGCTCCACAGGGTTCTCAATGACTGATTCTTTGGAAGTAGATTGCCAGGTCTTTCTTCCAAGGCACCTCTGGGTGGACTTAAATCTCCAACCTTTAGTTAGCAGCTGAGTGTGTTAACCATTTGCACCACCCAGGGACTCCAAAAGGTCTCTTCTTGTCCAGCCTGTCCCATCTTCTAGAGAGGACATTGAGGGCAGAAAGGAGAGAAGTCACTAACCCAAGAAACCCACAGACATTAGACCTAGGACTACAAACTGCTATCTTTGTTGCCTTTTCCTGTGTGTCATCAAGAGAGAAAATGAATGTCCGAGGTCATCTTGCAACAAGGAGGCAGATGGCCAGTTCATTTGAGGAAGCTCACCCTAATCCTCGGTGATGTCTGAATTATAGATTGTCTTGAGAGGTAGTGAGCGCCCTGTGGCAGGAGGTGGCCAAGTAGGGGCTGTTTGAGCCCCACGAGGGGGTGTGGAGCAAAGATCTGATTGAAGAAGGCTCAACAACTACATTGCCTTTCTAGCCCAAGGAGCCCATGACCCCTGCCAGGCTCCAAGACCCCTGCTTCCTCATCTGGGAGAGGTGAGGAAGCAGAAAGAATAGGAACAGTGGCTTTCAAGGCAGAGAGACTTCTGCCTAAAGAGGTCTCATTATTGGCGTCGACCAAAGGTTTTGTGGGGTGTTCTCTGAAATGTAGGTCTGGGCCTCGTAATTTAACCATAGCCCCAGAGGGAGTGTCTCGCTAGATGAAAGGCCACGGCACTTAGAGGATGTCACTGAACCGCATCTGGGGAAAGGAGCCCAGGAAATGGGTGGGGATTGTCGGGGCCACTCAGCTGGAATTGATGGGGCAGATGAAAGTGCAGGAAATGACCCCCTGGCGCAATTCTGGCAGCCTGGACCTCTCCCTGGGCTAGGGGCTGTGCCCGCACTTTGTGGCATCCAGTGGACCTCAGAAAGGCGGGGTCTAGGGGGACTCTTCCAGTGTGGGAAGGAGATTTAGATTCCCATCCTGGCTCAGCCGCTCACTAGCTGTGTCCTTGGGCAAGATCCTTCCCAGCTCTAAGTCAGTTTTTATATCTGCGTAGTTGGGGAAGTGGAGCTCACGCAGCCCCAGCCCCCCCTTGGCCCAGCTGTAAGCGCTCTCTGAGAGCAGGTAGAAGATGGTCCTCACACAGAGCTTGGGGAGGAAGTGGTTTGGATCCCACATCTTGATTTACTGAGCGGGTTAGTCACTCTTTGCAATTTCTTCCTCAGCCTGGGGCTGGCCCAGGCTGGATGTGGCTTCCTCTCTGTCTGTGTGCCTGGGTGCATGTATTAGCAATCTGCCTTTCATTGGCCCCGGGGGTCATGTCCACTCTGGGGAGCCCAGGACTCTCTCTCAGGGCTGCGCACCTTGTCGAGCTGTTCTGGGTCCCAGCCAGGCATCCATATACCTAGGAAGACCACACTGTGTGCTGATGGGGTGCATTCTCATACGAGTGGGAGAGGGATGAGGGTATTACCCCTGGAAAATCAAATAATGATGCAGTGCACAGAAAATAAAACAAAATTAAGTATTAATAGAATTTTCTTTCTTTTAATTTTATCTCCCCCCCCCCAAAAAAAAACCCCTGTTGCCATTGAGTCAGTTCCGACTCATAGCAACTCTATAGGACAGAGTAGAACTGCCCCATATGGTTTCCAAGGAGCACCTGGTGGATTCAAACTGCTGACCTTTTGGTTAGCAGCTGTAGCTCTTAACCACTGTGCGGCCTTATGTCCCACAAAGACAGATTTTCTTAAATCTTTGATGCCTGATATTACCTCTATTTTAGAATCTGGTAGAATCTTGGATCTGGTTTAGCACCAAATCAGCTAGTAATTCTTTAATTCTCTCTGGGTCTCTTTAGATAGCACGTTCACCTCCAGATCCTCTGCCCCTGGGAAGATTGAGAACCATGGCTCCAGACAAAGATGTTAGGCTTTGTCCAAAGACCTTCCCATCGCACTCTTCCGTGGACCTCACCAACTGGAGACCCATGGGCCTTATGGGGTCTGCAAACAGGTTTTATTTGACCTGAATTTTTTTCAGTAATTGTAATAAAAATCAAGCCAAAAACAACAACAACAAGAAACTATTGGTTCCAACTCATAGCAACCCTATAGGAGGAGTAGAACTGCCCCCTAGGGTTTCCAAAGAGTGGCTGGTGGATTCGAACTGCTGACCTTTTGGTTAGCAGCTGAGCAGTTAACCACTGTGCCATCAGGGCTCCAGTAATTGTAACTGTTGCCACCATTTAAACCCTGGGAGTTTTCACATTAAAAAAAAAAAAAAAAAAAAACCTGGCCTTTCTTGAAAACTGAGGGAACCTGGCTACCCTGGGTTTGGTTCCTGTGTGGCACCATTGGCTGGAGCTGGCTGAGTCCCGGCCATCCTTTAGCCAGGGCACATTTGCGTGGTCCCCACCCAGCCGGCCGTACTCATTTCCATGACTGCCTGGCATCTGCATTAGTGACCCATGCCCGACTCAGTCTTTATTTTCTAGATGAGGAAGTCATGGAGTTTGACGCTCTGAGTGGATTTTTCTTTTTCCAGCAGCTCAAGGCCCCTTTTGCCAAAAGCAGCTGGGCCAGCAGGAGGTGCTGCGGCATTGCCCCTCCCCCACCCCACCCCATCAAGAAATACGCCCTCCCCACCCCCAGCCCCTCTGTTTTCCCGGGTGAAAAATTCCAAGCCGACTGGAGCTTACTTTCCACCCAGTGTCTGGGGTGCATTTTCTCTATCACGTCATTATACGCTCCACATCTCCAGCAACCCAGGGTCTTGAAGGCAGAGCCCGCGTTTCCTGACAGCCCCGGGGTGCTCAGATGCGAGGTTTCCTCTGTTCGCTTTCCATATGCCCCGCTCTAGCCTTTGGTCTGGGTGCAGCTTGTCAACATTAAATAACCACTTCTTGTGGTTTCCTCATAACAATTCTTTAGATCTTGGGAGCCAGGCTGTGGAGCTCTGCGTATGTATAGCTCTAATTTTCACACAACAGGCTGCTTAGCAGATGGGGACCCAGACCAGCTTCCAACGTTTAGCTGCGCCTTAAGACATGGGAAGCTAGGTGGCTTTTAACCAGCCCGCGCTGCTGCCAGCACTCAACCTTAGAGAATTTTCACAGGGTAAAGAAAAAAAAAAAAGAAAAAAACCACCACCAACAACACACACACACAAAACCAACAAAACCACAGTTTTCCTTGCTCCCCCAAACCAGATGGCAGATGGTATGGAACCAATAAAACACAGACTCAAACGTTTGTTTATTTAACATTGAATGTAATATGGCTTTGTGGTCCCTTGCAAGGAAACACCAGCCTTCCAACCAAAGAAATGATGGATTTGAGTCAAACCTCAGGGCAGCAGTTGGAGTAGTTCCCTCACCAGGGGAGGCCCGTGTACAGAGGGGCCAGGGAACATTAACTGCCAGACCCGGAGTCCCCTGGCCTGTTTGCCTTTCTAGTTGAAAGCCTAGGAGGTCTTTGTGAGTGCTGAGTGCTGCGCGGTCTGCTGCTTGTCTTTTGTTGAGGTTCAGGCCTGAAGGCAGCCAGCCACATGAAGAATGCTCCTGCCTTGCTTCTGAAACAGCCGTGGAAGATGTTGATCTGGGCCACCAACGCAAAAGACCACGAGAAAAAGGCCCGAGTGCTGGAAAAAACGTTCTCTTTCCTGGTGCTTTGGGTTTATGATATCAGAAAATGGGAGCTTCGTGCAGCAACGTGGTTATCTTTTTGCTTTGTCTTCCGAGGGACTCTAGCTAAATTATATGCTCAGATGAAGTAACTATTGGTATTAGTTAAGTCTCTCTCTCTCTCTCTATCTTTTTTTAATTGTGCTTTAGGTGAAAGTTTACAGAGCAAATTAGTTTTTCATTAAACAATACACAATTGTTTTATGACATTGGTTGCCAACCTGTGATGTGTCAACACTCTCCCTTTCTCGAGTTCCCCATTTCCATTTGACCAGTTTTCTTGTCCTTTCCTGCTGTCTCAGTCTTTGCTTTTGGGCTGGTGTGCCCATTTGGTCTCGCTACGTGTGTTATTGTTGGTTTGTAGGCCTAAAAATAGGGAAGGCTTCACAAATTTGCGTGTCATCCTTGTGCAGGGGCCATGCTAATCTTCTCTGTATCATTCCAATTTTAGTATACATGCTGCCAAAGCAAGTACTAGTTAAGTCTCTTTTGGTTACAAATGGCAGACACCCAACCCAAACTGCTTTTAATAAAAAGGTAATTTATCAGGTCAAGTGAGGAGGGAGTAACAGTGCAGATGGTTTCAGGGATGGCTAGATTCAGGAGCTCCAGGATACCAGGGCTTTCTTTCCAGATTCCAGACAGGCTCCCTCCAGAGGACAGCCACCAAACTCACATCCTATGAGTCCAGCAACCTCAGCAGAAAGAGAATGTTATCCACCAGGTCTTCCAGCAGAGTCCTATTGGAGGGATCTGACTGGTCCTGGTTGAGACATATCCTTATCTTTGAATCAATCACAGCAGCCAGAGAGACTTGGGGTACTCTGATTGGCCAAACCTGGACCATGTGATCATTCCTATTGGCGGACAGGGAAGAAGCCAGTTGCTTTGAGTTGATTCTGACTCATGGTGATGTGTGTTGCAGAGTAGAGCTATGCTCCATAGTGTTTTCATGGCTATGACCTTGTGGAAGCAGGTTGCCAGGCCTTTCTTCCAAGGCACCTCTGTGTGGGTTCGAACCACGAAACTTCCAGTTACCAGCTGAGTCCTTAACTGTTTGCACCACCCAGGGACTTTTATAGGTGAGGAGAGGGGCAAAGTTAGCCAGATGCTAAGTACATGGGATATATTCCTTATAGAAACTGTGGCAGAGAGGAAGGACAGCTATGCAAATAGGCAGCTACTTTAGCTTGTTATTCTGGTCTAGATGCTTATCCTCCTCCCTTAATTCACAGTATGTCTCTTTGTTTTGAATCATGTAATTAAACGTGTCTTTCACCGTAAGCAATCCTAAAAATTACTGAAGGTAGAGGTTATCTATTCTGAATGACTAAATGTACGAATAAATAAGGGAATGATTAAGTATATTCTAGAATGTACTGCTCAGGGCAGTTCCTTAGCAAAACTAACATCATTGACTCAGAATGCCAGAGCCAGAGAGAGCTGTAGAGCTCAAACTGTTCAAAATGCTCGGGCTATCGATGAGCTCATGGGCTGCCTTTCCCAAAGCCTCGTAACGAACCATCTGCTCAGGCTGGAACCCAGACCCTAATTTCAGGCCCAGGGCTCTTACTCTTCCATGTCTGCTTCGGAACCTCCTGAGTCTCGCCTTGGGACTGGCCCCACTTTCACTCCCCAGGCCCTTATTCTGGAGGGCCTGGTAACTGAGAGCTTGGCCCTGAAAACACAAGTGAGCACAGTTCTACTCTGGAATTTGCGAAGAGTTTGCCGTTAGAAATTTAAGCCAACATATCAGCTGATAAGAAAAAACAGTTGCTGTCAAGTCGATTCTGTCAGAGCAGAGCTGTGCTCTACAGGGTTCTCAACGGCTGATTTTCTTAAGTAGATTTCTGGCGCTTTCTTTCAGGGCACCTCTGGGGGACTTGAACCAGCAGCCCTCGCATTACCCAGGGACTCCATCAGCTGAAAAGCATGGAATTGAATTTTCCTAGGAATGTTTGGGTCATCCAGACCCAAAGAATGCAACTTTAAGAATGATTTGATTTCTGTATTGGTTTTTTATTGCTCAGTAGCAAATTACCACAAATGCAGCAACTTACCACAGCACCCACTTTTATTATCTCAGTCTCCGTGGGTCTGGTCCCATGGGTCGGCCTCGCTGGGTCCTCTGCACAGTCTCACAAGGCTTCAACCAAGGCGCCGCTGGGCTGCATTCTTATTGGGAGACTCAGGGAAAGATTCGCTCCCAAGCTCACTGAGGTTGTTGGCAGAATTAATTCCCTCTTGGCTGTATGACCCTGGCTTTCTGCTGGCTGTTGGCTGGCAGCTGCCCTCAGGTCCTAGAGGCCACTCCTCCGTAGTTCCTTCCCTTGCAGGCTTCCTCAACATGCCTGCTTACCTCAACCAGCCAGCAAGGAGGAAACTCTCTCGCTCCCATCTGCTAAGACACAATCTTTTATGTTATTATTGTTGTTAGGTGGCATCGGGTTAGCTTCCACTCATGGCGAACCTATATATAACAGAATGAAACGTTGCCTGGTCCTGCTCATATAAAGTAACAACATAAGGTATTGTAACGTAGCATGTAATGTAACTAATCATGGAAGTGACATCCTGTCACCTTTCCCATATGGAGTTGGCTAGAAGCAAGCCACTAAGGTGAGAATTATCGGGGTCCTCTCGGGTCTGCCTGCGCAGCTTCTTACACCCTGATGAATCACCCATGCTCTGCATACGTCTGTAGAACAGGAAACGCCCACTGTGTCAGGCACCAACAACCACCCTGCAGTCAGCCGAGTACGTTAAGGGGCCCATAAACGCAAAATGGCACTGGAGGTAGTCCCTGAATTACGACGTATTCGATTTACCAGGAATCACACTTATGACCATAAGGTTGTTATTTTTTTCTCTTTGAACATCTTATCATTAGTAATATGTACTACTTACAATGTCACAGCATGTAATTTGCTGATGTTATCATTCTCAGCGGTTCACTTGCTGACAAAGATCCGATTTATAAAGATACTGTGATAGTTAATCTTATGTTTCAACTTGGCTAAGCTGATTCTCAGTGGTTTGGCAGACATTGGACTGATGGCTCATCCATGACGTAATATAATGTAATCACCTCCATGACGAGATCTGCTATGAGCAGCCAATCAGGTGAAAAGGGAGTTTCCTTGGGGAGTGTGGACGGCCTCGGGTATATAAATGGATGTTCCAGCAAGGCTCACTGTCCCTCTGACTTATCAGAACAGGCTTTCCAAAGGACTTGACACTGGCACAGCCTTGCTGAATGAGTGAGAAGGTGACATGAAGACAAAAGGGTGGCAGGGAAGGGCATTCCAGGTGGAGAGACCATCACATAACAAGATATGGCAGCAAAAGGGCTGGATGAGTTTGGAGAGCCATGAGCCACCCAGCATGACTGCTACAAAGGGAACATGGAGGATGTGGCCAGGTCACTGAGGGACTTGGGTGCCAGGTCTAGAAGTTCTTCTTCCTTCTGTGGTCAGTGGAGGGCCACCATGGGGCCATCAAAGGGAAATTAGGGAACCATACGATGGGCTTGGAGTTCCTGGATAATACAAATAGTTAAGTGCTTGGCTGCTAACTGGTTTTGCTTGGCTGCTAACTGGTTTGAGTCCACCAGGAGGCACCTCAAAAGAAAGGCCTGGAGATACTTTGAAAAACCAGTCATTGAAAAACACTATGGAGTACAGTTCTCTGACACACATGGGGTCACCGTGGGTCGGAACTGACTCAATGGCACCTTTTTTTTTTTTTTTTTAATTGATGGGATGGGTGCTCCAGGGAGTAAGGAACCCCACGTAGGAGTCTGAGCAAGGTGGTGACTGAATGTGGGGATGGGAAAACCTGGCTCGCCTGCACTAAGGAGGCCCCCACTGTCATCTCCAGAAAGCCCTGGGAAAGGCCGACGTTCTTACAGTGGTCTCAGGCAGCACGCTGTCAGAATGACGTGGTCTGCAGGCCAGCAGCTGAACTAAAGAAGAAAAAAATCCCAAGGAGCCCCGTTTCACTGCCCTTGACCTAGAGCAGAGCTCTAAGTGCAAAATCTGTCATCTATTAATCTGTTAGAAGTTGACAAAAGGGACTTTGATCAGGGGTTGTTTTTCCCCCCCTTCTTAAGTTTCCTGATGACACATAATAGCCCATTTCAGCCGGAGGGCCGGAAGCATGGCCAGCATTTTTTGCTCACTTCAACCCCAGAGGCCTCCTCCCCCCTGTGGCTTTCTCCCTGCCCCGATATTAATTGGCCTGTAAGTGGTTACATGTGTTCCTTTTTATGTGTCAGTTGGAGTCTGTTATTTGAACTTCACAGCTATTTAGGAACCTAGAAGTGATGCTCTGGGCCCAAGTTAGGAAATGGAACAGTCCCGAGCATGTCACATTCACTCCTACCATCCAATTTTTCTGTCCTCTGTCTCTTGATGTTTTGATGCATCCCACCCCCACCTTCACACTCACCCCTCTGGATCCTCTGAGTTAGGCCCACTCTCACTTTGCAGCCCAGCCCCTAGAATCATGGAAGTTTCCAGCTAGGAGAGGCCTTTGTTGTGGGCCGTTGAGTTGATTCTGACTCATAGCGACCCTACATGACAGAGTAGAACTGCCTCATAGGGTTTTCTAGGCTATAGTCTTTACGGGAGCAGATTGCCAGGTCTTTCTCCCGCAGGGAGGGCTGCTGGTGGGTTTAAACCACTGACCTTACCTTTTGGTAAGCAGCCAAGTATTTTAACCATTGCACTACCAGGGCTCCTTCAGAGAGACCTTTCAAGCCATTACCATCGAGTTGATTCCGACTCACAGCCACCCTATAGGACAGAGTAGAACTGCCCCATGGGGTTTCCAAAGAGCAGCTGGTGGATTCAAACTGCTGACCTTTTGGTTAGCAGCTGAGCTCTTAACCGCTGTGCCACCAGGGCTCCCAGAGAGATCTTAAGGAGCCCCAAACTGTAGACTCTTGGCTAAAGTTGAAGAATTGGAAGCCCAGAGGGGGAAAATATTTTAATTAAAATAACGGTTCTTAGGTTTTCTTACATGTGTTCTCTCATTTAACGCTCAAAATACCTTCCTGAGTTAGGAATCAGCCATTTTTCAGATGGGGAAACTGAGGCTCCAGAAAACTAAGCAGAAAGGCTTCTAGGGCCAGATTGCCTAGGATTATATCCTGCCTGGGGCGCTTACCAGCTCTGTGATCTTGGGCAAATTGTTTAGCTTCTCTGTGTCTCAGATTTATTAATGGATGTTTGCAGCTTTTTCTTATCATTTTGAGTTGTGTCACATCAGCAGATGAAGGTCCCATCAGCTTTACTCCATCCAAGTCATTAAGGTCAACTCTACTTTGAGGAGGCAGCTCTTCCCCAGTCGTCTTTTGAGTGCCTTCCAACCTGGGGGGCTCATCTTCCAGCACTGTATCAGACAATGTTCCTCTGCTATTCATAAGGTTTTCACCGGCTAATGCTTTTCAGAATAGACTGCCGGGTCCTTCTTCCTAGTCTGTCTTAGTCTGGAAGCTCAGCTGAAATCTGTCCTCCATGGGTGACCTGCTGGTATCTGAATACCGGTGGCATAGCTTCCAGCATCACAGCAACACAGAAGCCCCCACAGTATGACAAACTGAGAGATACGTAGGGGTATCATTGAGAACAGGCCAGTAAAGCCCTGGTGGCACAGTGGTTAAGAGCTCGGCTGCTAACCAAAAGCTTGGCAGTTCGAATCCACCAGCTGCTCCTTGGAAACCCCAGGGGGGCAATTCTACTCTGTCCTGTAGGTCACTGTGAGTTGGAACTGACTCAATGGCAATGGGTTTGGAATGGGCTAGTAATAGTACCTACTTCCAAGGTTGTGAGTATTAAATTAAGTTCAATGTCGTACTTAAAACAGTTCCTGGTATACTGAAAGCACTTAATAAATGTTAGCTGAGGCTGCTCTGAGAGGCAGTGTAGTACAGTGGTTTAGAATGCTGCTTCTGGAGCCTGATGTGTTTGGTCTGAAATACTAGCCGTGTGAACTTGGGTCAGTAACTTACCTTGTCTGTGACTAGTCCCCCATGACTAGTCCCCCATCTACATAATGCGGATATTCCTGGTTGTCATACATCCCCCAATGAAATGGCTAGTCTCCCTCATGATTACCCTAGAGTGAGTCCCTTGCCATCTGATAAGCCCTACACAACCTCATGGAGCTTCTCAGCAGATCATTAGTGACCCATCTTAAAAATGAATGTATTTTAAAGATCATCCTGCGTTTAAGAAAAGCCTTTATACAAAGAACAAAGCAACAGAAAAAAAAATTTTTCAGAAGGAATAGAGAGCAAAAGAAAACAAAAAATTTGTAAGTAACATAACCAGAGAGATGAAAAGATATTGTATCTGTGAAACGAAAACAGAATGTAAAAAGTAAAAGTGGGGCATCAAAGTGAGAATAAAGCTAGCTCTTAAAAATTATAAGAGCCAAAAACTTTTCAAAATAATATAAAGTTTGGAAGATGAGAAGGCCTCTAAGAAAATGAAACAAAAAGATAAAGAGATTGAAAACGGGAGAGAAAGATAAAGAAAATTGGAGGATCCATCTAGGAAATCCAACATCCAGATTGGAAGAGTTCCAAAAGGAGAAAAACAGGGAAAAGTCAGGGAAGAAAGCTTTCAAGGAAATATTACAAAAATAAAATTCCCAGAACCGAATCTACCACACGCTCAACCCAGTAAACAGCAAAAAGGCCCACATCAAGGCAAATGATTGTGCAGTGTCAGAATACCATAGATAAATAGAAGATATTGAAAGCTTCCAGAAAGGAAAACAAAATAAACATTACATAAAGGATCAGAGAACAGGATGGCATTGGATTTCTCAACAATTCTGAAAGCTGGTTTACAACCAAGAATTCTATACCTAGCCAAACTATTAATCAACTGTGAGCTTCTGAGCAGCAACACTGAAAGCTAGAAGCAAAGACACCACGTCTTCAAAATTCTAAAGAAAAGAGATTTGCCACATAGAATTTATACTGAGCCAAACAGTAATCCAGTGGGGACTCTAAAATACAAATTCCCCCCAAATTTGCCTTTTAATCTCCCTGTTTCAAGATGCTACTGTAGAGAATAGTCCAGTAAAATGAGGGAGTCGACCAGGAAAGAGGAAGCCATGGGATACACAAAGGAGCCAGCCCAGCAGAGGAGAAAGGGAAAGGGCCCCTGGGATTATGTAGAGAGATGCCAGGATTTCAGCCATACCCCAGGCATAGTCCATCATAGACTCATGACGCCCCCATGTGTGACAGAGTAGAACTGTGTTCTGTAGGGTTTCCAGCGGCTGATTTTGTGGAAACAGATTATCAGCCCTTCTTTGTGAGACCCATTCATTCAGCAATTATTTATTGACTGTCCATATGTCAGGCGATGTTCTAGGCCCTAGAGATATAGCAGCGAACAAAATACAAAATAAAGCCCTGCTCTGGGCAAGCTTAGAGTCTACATGGTGTCTAGCAGTTCCTTGATGTTTTTTTCTTACTAACCATCAGTTCCAGGAGGGCACGGATCCTGTTTGATTTGTTTGTGGAGCCCTGGTGGCAAAGTGGTTAAGAGCTTAGGCTGCTAACCAAAAAGATCGGTAGTTTAAATCCACCAGCCGCTCCTTGGAAGCCCTAAGGGGCAGTTCTACTCTGTCCTATAGGGTCACTGTGAGTCGGAATCGACTCAATGGCAACTGGCTTGATTTTGGTTATATTCCCAGTAAGGAGCTGCGGTGATGCAACAGTTAAGCACTGCCGACTGTGGAAGAAAAGACCTGGCAATCCACTCCTGTAAAGATTAACCAAAACAACAACAACAAAAAAAAACCCTAGGAAACTGCATGGGGCAATTTTACTCTGTCCTATAGGGTCACTATGAGTTGGAATCGACTGGAAGACACAGAACTACAACAACACATTCCCATTGGAAGCCCTGGTGGCCCAATGGTTAAGTGCTCGGCTGCTAACAAAAAGGTTGATGATTTGAACCTACCCAGAGGCTCTGTGGGAGAAAGACCTGGGGATCTGCCTCCATAAAGATTATAGCCTAGAAAACCCTATAGAGTAGCTCTAGTCTGTCACATGGGGTTGTGATGAATCGAAATTGACTCAATGGCATCCAACAACAACAGCATACTTCCATTGTCTAACGTGTACCTGGCAGAAAGAAATCTTTTTAATATACCCTCACTGGGAAATAAGCCAAAGGAACAACATTGCTGCCTTCACAGAGAGAGAGTGAGCCTGGGGGGCGCTATCCCACTCCTAGTAAACTCGTGAAGATCTCTTAGCACCTGTAGGCAGGAAACAGAGGTGCTGACGAGCAGTTTAGCTGGAGATTAAAAGAAAAAACGAGAAGCCCCACCCAGCCGGAAGGTCGGTGCGGTTTCTTTGGTGATGCTTGTAACCAGGCCAGGCAGGTTCCTCCCCCCCCTCCGGCCTTCCAGATTAACATGGGGTAAAGAGGGGGAGCTGGGGGAGGAACATTCGTGAGTGGGTAACCCTGTGACTAATCCGGAGAAACAGTTTCTGGCTCAGTGGTTCACCCCAGACTTGTTTTTGTCTAATTTCCCCAGGGGCAAATCAGCCCCTTAATTTCACTCTGAGGTTTAGGGTTTCCCCTAGAGCTCTGGGTGAGACTCAGCCAGGCCATTTTGCAGAAGTGTGGGAAGCCTGGGAGTTGGAAGGAGGAGATGGGGGGGGGGGTGGGGGAGCAGAAGTAAGGGTGAGGCTGAGGTGGGAGGGGCATTCGGCTGACCCTTCCTGGGAAAACTTTGGTGGTATCTCCACGCACTCACCTGCTTCTTCTCGGGCCACTTTGCACAAGAATCCAACAGTCACACCAAACAAGACAAAAGGGCTTAGTTTTTTTCCAGGGGAAATGTGGGGAGAGGAATAAGAATTAGGAAGTACCTGGCCCTGAACAGGTGAGAAGGGATATATGTTCCAACTCTTGTACCCAAGCCAGACGTACAGCTTGACATGGAGATGCACGCTTCACAAATGCTTTACAAGAGAGTTTGAAAGGGCATGGGATCTCAAAGCAGACCCACCTAGGTTTGCTCTGGCTGTATTTTGTCTGTTCCATAAACAATAGATATTTGTTCTCGGGCCCAGTCTGTGCTAGGCTCCAGCTCTGTAGATAAAAAGGAGATAATTACTGTACATTTATCCTTGAGAATGGTGCTTAATTTCCCCCATCCTCATTTTCTCCATAGGACAATCTCCTCTCTGCCTCCAAGGGTGGTGAGGATTGGCAGGAGGCTCTGTGTGACAGCTCTCTGTACGTGACACAGGACCATGGCATGCATGATTAAACAGCAGAAGCGCTCTCACCCAGCCTTCAGTTAACCAGCTCACCAGGTTAATGGGTGATCTCTATGCCCAGGACATGCTAAGCCCTTGAAGCGAACAGGTACTCTCCAATATGCCTAGGCATGTCTCTTCCCACTGGTTGAGTTGTGTGTGCTTAAAAAAACCGGTTGTTGTTGAGTTGATACGAACTCCTACTGATCCCTTGTGTAGCAGAGTAGAACTGTGCTCCATAAGGTTTTCATTGACTAATTTTTCAGAAGTAGATGGCCAGGACTTTCTTCCAAGGTGCCTCTGGGTGAACTTGAACCTCCAGCCTTTGCGTTAGGCACCAGTGCGTTAGCTGTTTGCACGACCCAGGGACTCAGTATGTGCTTACCAAGGGTTGTTTGTGTTTGTTCTTAACCCGTACCTGCTACTTGAAATAATGTAATTAATTATTCCATAAAATAAAAAAAAATTAATTATTTGATAGTGCAATGAAATGTGAGTGTGAAAAAGTAGAGCTGTTTCTTTGCAAACTAGATTGAATAATTTGAATACTTTGGAAAGAGTCAATACATGTAATAACTTTAAAGCTTTCTGGTGAATTAAGTGTGAGATAACTGTAAAAGTTAGAGAAAAAAATCATGAGTCTCTGGCACTCAGATTTCTGGTCTCATTCCACTTTAACAGAATAGAGACTAGAAATTGTTCATGAGACTCTGTGGGTGTGGTTTATGCGAGAAAAAAGGCCAAGAATTCTTATCAGCCAACCCAAATGATGCTCCACTTTATATGACTGTTTTGGTTAAGTGACCTGTACCTCTACTGCTGGTCAGTGAACCAGAAGAGCAGGTCAGGGCTGACCCAAGCCACGGAATTAAGGTGAAAGCCTTAGAGCTGTTAAGGGCTTCATGGTCATGGGGTCGAGGCTCCCACCTGGGGCAGGCATCTCTACCACAGCTCCACTGTGGCTGCCCCAGGTGGGCCCATGAACATCCCCAGTGATTCAACACCCACAGAGACCACAGCTGGCTCATAGTGAGTTGTATTCCGGTAAGCCTGCTTGGCTCACTCTCAACTCCCCTTGCTATGCTCCTTGCAGTATTCTCCTTCACCTCCAGGTGAAAAGCTCTGAGACTCACCTTTAGTTAAGAGGAAAGCAGGCCCAGAAAGAAGCTAACATTCTCAGTTTGAATTAGCGTAATATATTCTCAAGGGGCTTCTCCTTTCAGACAATTCTTTATTCTTTCCTAGATTCTTCCTACCTCTCCCAACCCCGTTATCCAACTCCTCCTGCCAAAAAAGATCTACCCTAGGCCCCCTTTCTTCAGACTTCTGGCAAGATTCTACCTGATCCCTGCTTCAAGAGGAAAATAGGGTACCTGTAGTGGAGACAAATTCTAATTCTAGCTCTTTATAACTCTAAGACCTTGGGCTGTGCACTTAATTTTTCGAAAAAGGCTTGGTTTTCTTATTTGTATAATAACTCATTGTGACGGTTCATTCATTCATTCAACAACCACAGTGCTATGTGCTAAGTGCCAGGGATGCAGAAGTAGGAAAATCAGAGACCTTCAGTAGCCACAGGAATGGAGTTTTGCTGGTTGATGGATGGGCAGAGTGGGGGTCAGAAAACTTCTCCTGTAAAGAGCTAGAGAGTATATATTTCAGAATTTGTGGGCCAGATGGTCTCTGTCACTGCCGTTGTAGCGTGAAAGTGACCATAGACAATACAAAAACAAATGGGTGTAGCTGTGTTCCACTTAAACTGTACAAAAACACTCAAGGGCTGAATTTGGTCTACAGGCAGTAGTTTGCCAACTTTTACTCTTAAATGTTACTACTTTTGGACTGGGGGCCAAGGAGGCACCTTCTAATTTGTCCACTTGTGGGTTCAGCTTTGAATGCTGGGAGCTCTTTCTGAGAATCTCCAAATCCCTTCCTCACCCTCCACATGGGGCGTCATCCTCTCGTTTATGGAGGGCAGGATGTGTTAGACACCAGCCTGGCTTAAATCATGTTCCCAGCCTGCTTCTCTAAAGGCAAAGTGTGAATTCAAGAGTGTCCAGGTCCCTTATAATAAATCCACCCAAGATGGCAATGAGGCAAACAGCCCTGTGCTACCAGGAAGGGAGGGCAATGTTACTTCTCTCTGGGCACTCAAAATGAGAGATGTGATGAGAGGTCACCCAGATTTGAATGCTCATTAAATTACTCAGAATCCCCGTTAAAAATTCAGGTTTTGGGGCCTGACTTAGGAGCCATTGTCTCTAACTCAAGGTGTGGCTTGAGGATGTTGAACCATTAACAAGTAAGTACCCCAGGTGATTTTGGGGTGGGTGGTCCCCAGCCCATTGAATAAGGTCCCTCCTGGCTCTGACGTTCAGTGGGTTGCCAAAAGGGTAAAGAAAGCTAGCCTGTCTTTATTGGGCTGAGCTGGGCTGTGGTGGGACAGAGAATGGTGGTGGTAGGGATTGTTATCTTCTGTAAGGACGTGGCAGGATGTGGTTGACCCGAACTTCCTGTGAATGGGGGAACCAAAGAACAGGGGAAGAGATTCACAACCTGGTAGCAGGCTCAGCCCACATGCCTAGAACTATGCTCAGAGGGTACTGGGAAATGAGAGCCTGGGCCCATCCCCTTTCTCTGTGACCTTGGACATGTTGCTTCACCTCTTAGGAACTCAGCTTCTTCATGTGTAATATGGGGACGATGATGTTCATTTGTAAGGACACCATGAGGAATAAATGATATAACTAATGGCAGGAAATTGTCCCTCAGAATCACCCTGAAAAGATCCAAGGGCTTCACCGGCTAGATTCTGTCAGTGATTCATTATTCCGTCTTGGAGTGAGTGGGACCCTTGACCTTGATGGACCTCAGTTTGCTTAACGGTAGAATAAGGATGTGAATACACCCGTGGTTTCCTGCCCCCTCCCCCTGGGCTTTCTTGAAGGTTGGATGAGATCATGGAGTGGAAAGTGTCCTGGGAAGGTGACCAACTGCTGTCAGGGGCCATGGCAGAAAATGTCCAAGACTAGCCTTGTCAGGTAGAGGGCTTGCTGACTTTTGAGATGCTTCTGCTTTCAATTTGTTTGTTTTTTAAGACAAAAGAAGAAAGAAAACAGGACCTCTGAAAAACATCATTGTCAAACCCAACCTTCTCCCTTTGATTGAATTTCCTTTAGGTTTACCAACCAATGAAGTAACAGTCATTGGATACCGACTGGTACTCAGCCCTGTGCTACATGTGAGAGGAGGGAGTTTGGAAGTCTGCAGCTGGATTCCTAACCATGAGATGCTCACAATCTAGTTGGAGAGACAAGGCATTTGTACATGGAAAGTAAAATGACAGTGGTGATGGTCATTGTGAGTGATGGTGATGCTGGCGATGATGACGGGAATGATGGAGAGAATGGAGATGATGATGGTGACGATGATGGTGAAGACTGTGATGGTGATGTTGGTGATGATAGTAATGACAGAGAGAGTGGAGATGGTGATGATGATGTTGGTGATGACAAAAAGAATGGAGATTATTATTCATATATGCAAAACACGGTATGCTTTGCAAAGCATGTTTATGACCATTATTTCATTTGATACTTAAACCTAGCAAAAATACACCAGTTTTACTGATGACCAAATTGAGGGTAATAACTTCTTTGAGGTCGGATGTGAAAAAAAATAGCCCAGTTGGACTTCAGCTTCTTTTCTGTGGCCTTGAGAATTTTTACCCTCAAGATACCACAACCTTCTTCCTTTAACTTGCAACAGGACATTGCAAAACCCACGTTATCATCAGATAGTAACATGGGTAATTGCTACACAGGAAGTGGATGTTACAAGACCTCAGAGAGCAGGCAGGTCAGGGGACTGTGGGATGTGGTGATCAGAGGACCGTAATAGGGGAGGGAGCAACAACGCCAAGCCTGGAAGGCTGCACACATTTGGATACGCAAGAGGTGGAGATGGGGGGTGGGGTGGCATTCTTTGGCAAGAAGAACCATGTAGCCAAAAAAGGAAGTGGGAAAGTCGAAGGTGTGTCAGGAAAGGGCCAGCCCCCAGTCTGACAGCCATGCAGGTACATGCAGAGGGTCTGCAGAAGAAATGGATGGCTGGGGTGGTTGTTCCCGAAGGGCTAGAGCATTTCTTTCGCTTTGCCATGCGTGGGAGGGCTCCACCGTTCTCTCGTTGACATCCTTGTCCCCTTCCATTCCAAGGCCATTTATAATTAAATCAAGGAGTAATCAAATCAAAGAGCTGTCTGCAGTCTTAGCCCAAAGATAGTCTGCCACTTCCGACTTTTTTCTTTAAAAAATGTCGAAGTGCTGCCAAAACAGGAACAGCACTGAGGCAACAGCAGCTCTGACTCACAAAGAGCACATCAAAGCAACAGCAACGATAAGGGACTGGCAGCAATTGTGCGTGTGAGCAGTTTTCCTGATGCTCTTTGAGGCTTGGGGGCCCCTCTGAGCAGTCTCGTTGTGGAAAGAAGCATGTTGTTTTCAGAAATTGGGTGACTCACCACCCAAGCAGGGTTTGGGAACAAAGACAGAGTCCTGGTCCGCTGGGGCTGTCAGCCAAGATCCCAGGCCTGGGTCATTGCACATCTTAGATCATCAGTGAGCTGGGATTCATCTGTCCATGCATCCGTCCATCCATGCATCCATCCATCCATCCATGCATCCATGCTTCCATCCATCCATGCATCATTCCATCCATGCATCCACCATCCATCCTTCCATCATTCGTCCATCTATTTGGCTAACAAATACTATGAGCACAGATTTTGTGCAGACCCGGGGCTAAGAGATGTAATAATGAGCAAGACATTAGACTCCGCGCCTGCCCTCATGGGTCTTACAGTCTACAGAGGGAGAGACGTATTGAACAAATGGGTAACTGAATCACTACTGTGATAACTGTTGTGAAGGAAAATACAGAATACTCTGAGGGTGTGTCAGGAGAGTCTGACCTGGTCTGAGAAGATGATCAATGGAAGCAGGGGCTGATGCTGAAAGATGGAAAGATTGATAACTGTACAATCAGCCTTTTAACGCCATCTTCCCCACTGTGAGGCAGGACAGAGGAGTAGAACTTGCCCTTTTTCTTTCAAATCCTTTCTCTCTTTTTCTCTCATGCATGCAGACACACATGTGCACACACACATATACACCAGGGTAAGTTAATGGAATAGTCACGGTCTTTTGAGTCACAGAAACTTGGGTTCAAATCTAATATTCTCCAATTATTATCTCAGTGACTTTGAGTAAATTACTTACCTTCTCTGAGCCTCAGTTTCTCCCATCATAAAGTGGGAATAACAATACTGACCTTCAAGAGATAGTTCAGAATACAGGTTGAACTAATTTCTATAAACCTTCTGGCCTATAATAGACCCTCAATAACCCTGGCCAGGCTTTTAATCCCCTGTCACTGTATGCAAGGGTAGGAGGAGACCCCCCAGTAGGTTTGTTGTCCAGGGATGGCTGGAGCCCCGGACCTGTCATTTGAACTGGAAGGCCGAGTCCTAGAGCATACCAATTTATGACACAAGTCTGAATTAAATGACCTCTAAGGTCTCTGGCTGTCCTAGTCTTAAGTCTAGAAATGCTTCACGAAATAAGCAGAGCTCCAGGCTAGGAGTAAAACACCTGGGTTCTAGACCTGATTGTGCCATTGATGCCATGAAACCTCTTTTGCCTCTGTGAGATGCAGTTTCCCCAATTGCCCAGTGATGGAGTTGGACCTAAGAGTCTTTCAAGGATGATAGTCTGGGCTTTTGTGATTCTCCAGGAGGCAAGAGGCCCTGGACAGTGCTGGCCCCTGATCAAATCTTGATGTCAGCAGAGTTTTACTTCTACATCTCATCTTTCCCTGGTCGCACCCTTCCTGCCAGCTGACTCCAGGTGCCAGGATCTCACCTGCCCAGGTTCCTCTGGGCAGAATGGGGAACAGAACCAACCAAACCTCTGCGTAGTCACATTGTTATCCATGGGCCTTAAAATGTTTTCCCTCCCCCAGGAGAATGTGCCTTTTGAAAGATGAACCTGAAGTGGCTAACACTTAACTCTACTAGGTCCTGGGATGGAGAAACTTATGGCTTTATCTCATCTCATACCTGGGAGAGGGTCTCTTTATTCTGTGCACAGGCAGGGAGCCAGCACGGGGAGTAGGCAGGGAGGAGCCTGGGGGTTGGGGAAGGCAGGCATTGAAGGACCTCCCACCACATGGAACCCTTCCTGGTGAAAAAGGGAGCAGGGTGACCAAGGTCCAGGCCCCTCTGCTTCATAGTCTGGCCTCTGGGGACCAGCCAGTGTGGACTAGGCCTGGGGGCATCTTGTCCCAGATTCTCTCCTGGCTTGAGTCTTCCACAGAAGTTCTCTGGATAAGCCTGACTCATTAGTGTTCTGAGATTCCTCTGGTGTGACCAATGTCCCTTCTAAACCTTCTTATTGCAGCAATGGGTGAGGCAGCGTTTAACTGACAGAAATCCCTTAAGTATTCTAATACACACTCAACTTCCTCTTGACAGGTATCCTGGGCCTTATCTTTTTTGTTTTGTGGGGTGGGACGAATAGTTCTCCTTGTTTTTAGAAACTGACATCTGGTCTCTAAGAGGTCAGGAAGAGAAATACAAGAAATACAAGAGTGGTGTGTTAATCACTGCACTCCAAATCCACACAGACATTAGGGATCAAGCACTATGATTACTATTGTTGTTTTATTTTCTATATCCCCTGCTCTATGAGAGGTTATGGAGTCCCTGAGTGGTACAAACAATTACGTGCTTAGCTGCTAACAGAAGAGTTGCCAGTTCGAGTCCACCCAGAGGTGCCTCAGAAGAAAGACCTGGCTATCTGCTTCCAAAAAATCAGGCATTGAAAACCCTACAGAGCAGAGTACTACTCTGATACACATGGGATTGCCATAAGCCAGAGTTGACTTGACAACAACTGTTGTTGTGTCTTTTTGTTGTTTGTTTACTGAGAGATTCTATAGGGAAATGCAAGAAAAGAAGACACACTGGGGAGATAACGGTCTAGGTGGGAGAGTAACATGCCAACCAACCCAACTTTCCGTACTGCTGAGGTGAAGTGAATTTTCCTGATTTCGCTCACCTGGTTTGGGTTCTCACCTGATAATTACTTGCGACTGGTTAGTTTATTTCAGCTATTGGTTACTTGAGAGATACAAGGATAATATTCCTTCTGATATAGTTTTTTTTATCTTCATATCAGTATTAGATGAATGAACTTGATGGCAACGGGTTTTTTGGATGCAAGCGAGGTAACAGGTACCTCTTGCTCCTCAGGAATGAGGAAACACTCATTCTCCTGAGGGAGGATTTAAAGAGAGAAGCAGACATGTCTTTGACTCAGCATCAGCATCTTGTTTAGATCTTATCTAAACTGAAATCTAATAAGGTCCAAATCTTTAATCATTTGTAATTTTTTCTTCTTTCAATAACTGACCATGGCGGCCTGAGCCAGGCTGAGGCTGGCAATGAGGCAGTTGGGAACAGATCATGAGGGCAAGCTACAGAGGACGAAATACCACATTGTGAGGCCCAGAAAGAGGAAGAAGAGCAGCTGTGGCTTTGAAAATGGCCCCAAAGGGTGGGGAGCTGAGGGTCCGAGCTGGAAACAGGTCAAGGGAGAAGCTGGCCCAGAGCAGCTGAGGAGGCGTGGGTGTAGGGAAAGGCCGTGTGGCCTCCAGGGCTCTGCCCTAGGCTTTCACCCATCTGCTCCCCTGGGTGCTCCCCCAGCCCCGTTCCGCTGTCATTCCTGTCCTGCAATTGAGAGCACAGATGTTTATTACCTTCTTCACACCTCTGGGGTTCTCAGTTCCCCTGGCCTAAGCTGGCTGTTGAGACTAGAGGTTCTAGGCCCCACAGGCCTCTTGGCCTTCTGTTCTTTCCTGTGTGGACTTCTAAAAATTTTTTTGTACTGTTTTTACGTTTTTTATTTATTTTGAGTCAAGTATATTGAGGTATGGTTTATATTATACTAATTTATATACCTTTTAAGGTGAGCAGTTGGTTGCGTTTTGACAAATATATACTGTTCTGTAACCGCTACGACAACCAAGGACCAGAACATTGCCGTCACCAAAGAAAAGTTCAAAAGGGGAGGGTGACGCCAAGAAAAAAGCAAAGCAGAGTCTAGAGATGCCAAGAGACTGACTCCTCATGAACTCAGTGGAGCCCCTAGACTCAACCGTTCCTGACATTTATTCCTGGTGTTTTGAGCTACATAAGCCCATAAACCCATACTTGTCTTTACTTTAGCTGGTTTGAATTGCTGGAGAGTCACTGGCAATTGAGAGGAAGTCCTAATTATTTCAGTTGGTGACGATTTTTTATAACCCCGCTGCTTCACCCCCACCCCCACGCTGTCCAGACTGGACTAGGATTAATCTGAAAGCAAAACATAAGGGCATATAGTTCCCAGCATGCAATAGGTGCTTAATAAATATTTGTGAATTGAACCTCATGCAGCTTATTTCACTCCTGGGACAATCAACCCCTAGCTTGCTTGTTGACATGGGAGGTGGCAAGGTGGGTGGGTGCCCCACATACTCACAGCCATTCCTTTTCACCACAACATTCTTCTTTGATGGAAGATCCACCTCCTACCCTGTAACTGGGTCCTAACCAAACGTCCCAATGGGACTCAGATTAGGTAGAATCATGTTTGGCTGCATATGGGAAAAAAAAAAAAAAAAGCAGTGGCTTCAATCTAAATATTTAAACACATTATTTTTCTCAGATGTAAAAGAAACCTAAGGTAATCAGGTCAGAGCTGTAGTTCCATGATCAAAGGGTCCCAAGTTGCTTCTTTCTGCTTTGTCAGTCTCAGCATCCTGGATGTATTACTTCATAGCCTAAAATGGTTGCTGGAGCTCCAGCTCTTACATCAACATTCCAAGTGGCTGGAAGGAAAAAAGAGGTAAAGAACAAAAAAGATGCACATTTTGGCTGTTAGGCCCCTTAAGGAACACTCCTGAGGGTTGTGCAAAATACTTCTTCATTTATGTCACTAGCCACAGCTAGTCTCATGGCCACATCTAGCTGCAAGGTGAAGCCAGGAAACAGAGACTTTAATCTGGGCAAATTATCCACAACCCCCCAAAAAATCAGGGTTCTATGACTATAGATGTGAAGAGGAGAATAGATATTGGGTAGTGTATTAGCCAGGATGCTGCAGTAACAATCTCAAATCTTGGTGGCTTAAAAAGATTTAATTTTTAACCCCTGACACTATGGCTCTCCAACACCCTGCTAACTCATAACTGAAACCACTCAGGAAGTCCACCTTTCAGCCAAAGATTAGACAGGGCTATAAAACAACCACATACGTGAGGGACATGCTTCTTAGTTCAATCGCGTGTACGAGACCAATTGGGCAACACCTGCCCAAAAGCAAAGACTAGAAAGCAGGAAAGGACAGGAAAACAGGACAAATGGACATGGAGAACATGGGGTGGAAAGGGAAAGGGGGAGAGTGCTGACACATTGCAGGGATCACAATCGATGTCACAAAACAATTTGTGTATAAATTTTTGAATGAGAAACTAATTTGCGCTGTAAACTTTCACCTAAAACACAATAAAATTAAAAAAATAATAATTGTGCTTTGTTAGTTACCTGCAATAACAAAAAAATCAAAGCATTAAAAAAAAAAAAAAGATTTAATTTTTGCTTACAAGTCATATCCTGCCCCAACATGATCCTAATTCCAGGACCAAGATGACAGGGAAGCCAGCATCTGAAGAGCTGCTATTTGCCATGATACAGCGAAAAAGAAGTTCCAGGCCCTTAAATCTTGCCCCCGAGAAGAACACAAATTCACTCACATTCCATTGGCCCAAGCAAATCACACAGCCACACTGAACAACAAGGGAAAGGGCCAGAAAACCTACATGTGCCAGGCATGAGAACCAGAAATATTCCAGTGGATATCACTAATTGCCACTATAGTTAAGTCATCATTATTTGCCACAGAAACTTGGGGGACATTTGCTGAGAGAGATCTGGAAAAACCTTTCCTCCTTGGTACAGGAAGTAGCAGAGAAGAAAGAGCTCCTTTTACGCCCCTGGACACAGCCTTGTAAGGATGTGATGCCTGGGGCAGTGGTAGCCATCTTGCAGCTGTGAGGGGAGAGGCATAATAGTGAATGCTGACACGCTGAGGACTGTGAAGAGAGGGATGGAAAAGCTTGATTACATGCCAGCATCATTGATCCTCTGAATTTCTTATTGTGTGAGGAAATAAAAGTCCTTAGTGTTTAAGCCACTTTTAAGTGGGCTCTACGTTACTTGCAGCCCAAAGCACTCTGATACAGCAGGAGATGACATGCAGTTCACGAGGTGCTTTGGGAGAAAGACTTTCCCCAAAACCTTGAACAGAGCAGAGGCACTCCTGGCATCCTTCCATCTAGGGAATTAAAACTAGGAAGCCTTCAAAGAGATTCCCTTGGGCTCCAGGGGACACTGACCAAAAGGGTCTCTCAGACATCCTGGACTATGTTGTTCAGGGCTCCTCCTCAAGGACCAACCTACTCCCCCAAATGCCTGGGCTATACCCCATGAAAGTGGCAACACAGACCAATTCCTCTAAAAACCTTGTTGCTGTTGTTAGGCGCTGTTGAGTTTATTCCAACTCCTAGCAACCCCTGTGACAGAGGTGAACTGCCCCATAGGGTTTTCTAGGCTGTAACCTTTAGGGGAGCAGATCGCCAAGTCTTTCTCCCACAGAGCTGCTAAGTGGGTTCGAACTGCCAACCTTTCAGTTAGCAGCTGAGCATTTAACTTTTGCTCCACTGGGCTCCTTTCTCAAACCAAAAAACCAAACCCATTGCTGTCGAGTGGATTCTGACTCATAGCTATGCTATATGACAGAGAAGAACTGCATCTGGTGGATTTGAACTATGACAGAGAAGAACTGCGTCTGGTGGATTTGAACTACCGACTTTTTGGTTAGCAGCCGTAGCTCTTAACCACTATACTCCTTTCTAGGGGCCCTAAGAGGCTGGTACATATTTTAAGGACAATCTCCCTGCGTCTTAAAATAGGCCCTAGTTAAAAGGGAAACATATTCCATATGTATCTAATTCACTTGTGTAACAAAACAAAATGGTTAGAGGTTCCTCCCACCCTTTTTTTTTTTAATTTAAAAGGAGTTATTTGATGTCCAGGAAACCCTTTGAGGCTTTTTTTATTGCCCTTGTCGACCTAGCAATAAAAGAGTCTAAGAGGCAGAAGCCGTTGGCGGTTCTGGGTGAAATGCCCAAGAAGCAAAAAGAATCTGGTCAGATGGAGGTTGAGAATCTCAGAATTCTGGAAGTGCTTCAGGCCTAGGTTCCAGGCTGGCATTCTGGGAGGGGATAAGTGGCTAAGTAGAGGCTGTCCCTGTTCTGTGATATATAGGGCGCCAAGCCAGCAGCTGCCTGCTTACCCCACAGGGCCAGAAACTCCCCCATTATGACTTTAGGTGTAGGCCAATAAAAGGGCCCTGGACCCTGCCCTCACCAGACACACATTACTGTGCCTAGGAGTACAGGAAGCTATCGTAGTGCTTCTCACCTGGGGGCAACTTGACCCCCAGAACACATTTGGCAATGTCTGCAGCTAGTTTTCATTGTCAGAACTGGAAAGTCTGAGGTATGACGTATACTTCAGTGCCCCCTCGCCTTGGATCAGGCCAAGATGAGACTTTGCCTGAGACCATGCCCTTGCTCAGCTCCTTCCTAGTCTCTATCCTGTTTCCTTCCGGCCCTCCCTGACAGAGATTTTTCCTGAAGAGTATCCCCCCAAGAAACCATGTGCACCCAGCCCAGTCCCTCTGTCAGCCTCTGTTCCTTTCAGAGAACCTGAGCTCATACAAGCACGAGGGGACCAGCTGGAGACAATGTGGAGGCCTCAGGGGTTCTGAAGGGAAGAAGAAGAAAATTGAGGGAAGGGAGGGGACGGAGCATCCCTCTACCTTCATGGTCCTGCTCGGAGAGCTTTTCCTAACTTGTTTAGGCCTTGGAGAGATAGAATAACACACTGGTTGTTGTTGAAGTACCCCAAAAGAATGAACTAGATCTTGATTCTGCCCTGACTGTGTGTGACTTTGGGTAATCCATACTCCCTTTCTGAACCCCAGGTTTCTCATCTTTAAAATCAGGACATTTTTAACAGTGGTGGGGTTGGGATCATCGGGGAGAGGGAGGACAAGTCAGTGACGCTGACCCACACCAACAGGCCACAGGGCAGCCTCAGGTTAGGCTCTGTGGGCAGGGCCGCCATTTTGCCCTGGACAGTGGCCTCCTGGCAGAAGCTCTGAGGGGCGCTGGAGAAGCAGGTGGGAGCATGAGGTGCAAGGACTGGAGAGATTGTGTGTGGGAGAAGAGATTAGAGTGGTAATTAAGAAGACGTGGTTAAAACATAAATATCTGCACTGCAGAAAGGCTGAGAACTATTCCACAGATAACCCGTGAAAGCTGCAGAACATGGTAGGGGAATGGGAACAAAGAGAACCATCCAGGTCCACAGGACGAAAGAGGAGGCGACTCGGGAGGAATGCTTCCTCTCATCCCCTAGCCCAGACCCACCTCAGTGCAATCCACCTGGGGACCTCGGGGTCTGGCGAGTCCACTGGTCTCCTTCCCAGCATCTCCCGCCTCACCCCATTCATAAATACCGTTCTTGTGTTGCTCTTCCCTGCTCAAGACCCATCGAGGCTCACTATGGCCCATCTCATCCTGTCCAAATACCTCTTTGTGGCTTTTTAGTCCAATGGTGAATTCAACGACTATTTATTTTTAATGATGTGTTGAAATGGAAAACGTAATACATGAATATGATTAAATATCCCAATGGTACAAAAGTATAAACAAAGAATAGTGAGCTTCCCACCCACCTCAGACCCTCAAATACTCCAATCTCCCTTCCTAGGGGCACCAGCTATGTGCTCTACATATCAAATGATATATGTCTATATTGTTTTTCTTACAAAAATGGCACATTATATATTTTGCTCTTCATCTTGATTTTATCACTTAAAAATACATTGAAGTTATTTCTTTTTAGTAATGTTTCATTCTATGAATGCACCCTGATTTATTTCATCAGACCCCAAGTGAAGACCTGTAGTTTGCTTCTAATCTTTTGCTAAGATAAACAAAATTAAAATAGACACCCTTGTTGTCACTATTGTTGTTGCCAGGTACCCTCAAGTCGGCCCCCAACTCATGGTGACCCCAGGTACAACAAGTTTAGACTGTTGTGTTCCAAAGGGTTTTCACTGGCTGATTTTCAGAAGTAGATCATCAGGCCTTTCATCCTGGTCTTAGTCTGGAAGTTCTGCTGAAACCTGTTTGGCATCACAGCCACACACAAGGTTCCACTGATAGATGGGCGGTGGCTGCCCACGAGGTGCATTGACCTGGAATTGAACCCGGGTCTCCTGCATGGAAAGTGAGAGCTCTACCACTGCACCACCATGCCCTCTAACCCCTTTGCACATGCCCCTTTTTGCATATGAGCAACGCACCATTGTATCTGCAGAGCAGTGGAGCGGCTGGATCAAAGGGCACGTGCATTTTCAGTTTTATAGATATTACCCCTTTTCCTCCAGTCACTCCACACTCTCATCAAGCTTTTTGATCTTTGTCGATCTAGTAAGTGAAAAATAGGTGTTTTATTTGGTATGTCTTTGATTATGACTGAGGCTGGG
This sequence comes from Loxodonta africana, assembly GCF_030014295.1. NCBI lineage: Eukaryota > Metazoa > Chordata > Mammalia > Proboscidea > Elephantidae > Loxodonta > Loxodonta africana. The sequence goes on along the minus strand of NC_087354.1, from coordinate 46,100,814 downwards.
TGTCTTTTCATCTGTTTCAAAGTCGTTTGTAGTCCTTTTCCTATGAACTGGCTGTTTTCAAGTCCTCTGCCCATTTCTCTGTGAGGGTGTGGGATGAATATTTATTGACGTCAATTACAGGCCAGGCAAGTCAGAGATGGCCGTTGCCCCCCATAATTGGATTACATCCTCCCCTAATCCAGTGTGACACCCCTTTCCCCCTCCTCCCGCCATGGCTGCGAACACACACTCCAGCTCCAACCAGGTCAGCCCCCTGCCTCGCAGACATGCCCGTGTGCTCTGGTCCTTCTTCACCACAGGCCTCATCCTATGCTTGGACACCTGGAGTCAGCAAGGCAAAGAAGTGTGTGTGAGTGTGTGTGTGCGCACGTGCGCGTGTGATAATTATACCTCCATTTTGTTTGTATCATCCTTCAATTTCTACAGTGCCTAATTATAAAAGTAACACACGTTCTTTGTGGAACACTTAGAAGGTATGTTGTTGTTAGCTGCCTTTGAGTTAGTTTCAACTCATGGCGACCCCATGGGTGTCAGAGAAGAACTGTTCCACAGGGCTTTCAAGGCTGTGGCCTTTTGGAAATAGACCTCCAGGCCTGTCTTCTGAGGCACCTCTGGGTGGGTTAGAACCACCAACCTTTCAGCTGGTAGTTGAATGCTTAACCGTTTGCACCACTCAGAAGGTATACCAAACCAAAAACCCAAACCTGTTGCCGTGGGGTCAATACCTTCCACCAGAAGGTGTATAAAAAAAAAGAAAACAACCCTCAAACCCGCTGCCATGGAGTCGATTTGGACTCATAGCAACCTTATAGGACAGAGTAGAACTGCCCCATAGAGTTTCCAAAGAGCACCTGGTGGATTCAAACTGCCGACCTCTTGGTTAGTAGCCGCCGTAGCACTTAACCACTATGCCACCAGGGTTTCCACCAGAAGGTATATAGAAAAGTACAAATAAGAAAATAAAAAGATTCCACTTGATGTTAGTCACACTGTGGTAAGTATCCCTGGAATACTCCTTTCAATATTATACTCTGCATATATGTGCCCTTTTTATAAAATGGGAATTATTCTCTCTCTAGGTACAGATATCTGTTTGTGTGTGTGTTATCTTTTCCACTTAATATTATGCATATTATGCAAATTCTGAAATTATTCAAAAACTTCTTTTTCATTGCCTAAAAATTTATTTCAAATTATTTTGTATGAATGCTCCAAAATTCCCGTTCTCCTGTTTGTTTGTTTTCTCCTTCCCCCTCTCTCCCTTCCTCCCTCCTTTCCTTTCTTCCCCCTTTCCTCTTTCCATCAGCTTTATACACAAACGCTTGCTCATATCTCTAATTCTTTCTAGAAGGGCAATTACCAGATGAAAGCATCTGAACACTTACGGTTCTTGATTTGATGGCTCGGTTAGCTCAGGACACATCCTCCCTCTGTTTAGTATGTCTAGATATTAAAAAAGCTAAAAACCATGACTCCCTTACAGCTTCGGCTGTAGATGTAATGTAGGGTCTGGTGGTGCAGTGGTTAAGAGCTTGGCTGCTAGCCAAAAGGTTGGCAGTTCAAATCCACCAGGCACTCCTTGGAAGCCCTACAGGACGGTTCTACTCTGTCCTATAGGGTCGCTATGCATCGGAATCGACATGACGGCAACCGATTTGGTTTTGGTAAACCAGGAAAGGTTCTGTGAGTGTGATCGAAACCGAGTTACGTGGGGGAACTGCAGGGGATGGAGCACTCACTTAGCCAGCACAGATCAAGGCAGAAGTAGCCTGGTCCCAGGGCCAAGAACCGTGGTCCTGCTGGCAGCCCAGGGTGTTACTTCCACCTCCCGATGATTCTTTGAGCTATCTGACAGATGTATTTACAAAAAAAGTCAACCACTGTAACATTATGTGGTACCCTTCCATTTAATGAGTGGTTCCAGGAGATCATGACGCCTTACTCCCAAGGAATAAAGCTCTAATGGTAGAACTTCAGGCACAGTGATAGGCTCCTGGGAAGAATTGTTGGGATGAAGTCGATGGAAAGGAGACTTGTACTGTGGTTGGAAAATCATAGTATCATAAAACCTCAATCTGAGGCTGGAATCCTCTTCAAGTATCTCTGCCAGTGGCCATCTGGCTTGATTACCTCTCATGACAGGGAGCTCACTTCCTCATGAGACAGCCCATTCCATCTTGGGCAGTTGCTCAACAGCTTTGTTGTCCAACAGCCAGCATGGTCCATCATTTTCCAGGACTCCAGCTGGCCTCTCTGAGGGAGGCTGGTCAGGGCTGAGCATGTTTCAGCTGGAACAGGTGTGCATGTCTCCTGCAACAGCACAGAATCAGGCAGTCAGCCTTACACCCGAGGGCAAACATTTGTCACCTCTCCATGGTGGCGGCAGTCAGCTTGCCTTATTTTTCCACATCGGAAGGATCCAATTATAGCAGGCCCTTTCTTGAGTTACACGTCATAAAGCGCTCTGACATCAGGTTATATTTAAAGGCTCTGCCACACCCCACTGGCCTTGGCCTTATTATTCCCCCATCAGTTTCTTTTGATAATATGTAAGTCTAGCCCCCAAGTCTCGATTGAGTGTTATGTGCCATGCATGGTGGCAACAGAGGTCTGCCACCTGGCTACACCCTGCAGTAGTCTATGGTACTGTCGGGAAGGCTCTATGCCTGCAAAACATGCACCAAACCAACCGAGCACAAGGGAAGACCACATAAACCCAACTCACCATTGTCTTTTCATGCCTTCCTGATGTGTGCCAGGCTCCAAACTGGGGTGGATAACATAAAATAAAATAAAATCCAGCCTGCATCAAGATTTGGTTTAGGAACAGGTAATGTGGTATGTGAAGAGGGCAGATATCTTGGGTATAATCAGAGGAGACTTCATGCAGGAGATGACCCTCAGGTGGGTCTTGAAAAATAGAAGTAGATATGCAAAGTGAAGTGGTTCAACTGTTGTAACAAAAAGCCAGAATAACAGTGACTTAATCAATGGTGCAAACAGTTAACGTACTTGGCTGCTAACCAAAAGGATGGAGGTTCAAGTCCACCCAGAGGTTCCCCGGAAGAAAGGCCTGGCAATCTGTTTCTGAAAAATCAGCCACTGAAAACCCTATGGAGCACAGTTCTACTCTAATAAACACAGAGTTGCCATGAGTTGGAGTCAACTCAATGGCAACTTGTTTTAATCATGAGAGACGTTGATTTTTCCCACATGTAAAAGTAACAGTGTAAGCACTCCAGGGCTATTACAGTAGTTTCATAGTTTGGGAGACACTGACTCCAACCATCTTGTTGTTCTGCTATTCTCAGTCAGCAGCTTTCACCTCATGGCCCAAGACAGCTGCTCCTGTGCCTGCCATCATACCAGTATTTCAGCCTACAGGAAGAGGGAAAGTGGAAGCTGAGGGAATTTCCACTAAGGATAGGCATGGCCCAGAACTTGCACACATCACTTTCCCTCATATCTCATTGCTAGGACTTAGTTTCGTGGACATATCCTGCTCTAGCAAGGGAGTCTGGGAAATGCAGCCGTAGTCTTATTTCGAGTGGTAAAAGAGAGAATGGATTCCGAGAGTAACCAGCAGTCTTTGCCGCAAGGAGGAGCCAACCCCGGGCAGCGGGATTGTGCGGATGTGGGTCTGGGAAGAGCAGAGGGTAATACAGGGCAACTGTGAGAGGAAATCTCTAATGCAGAAGTTGGGGACACAGGGCCTTGAATGCCCATCAGGACTCATCAGGTGAGCACGAGAGTGAATCTGCAAAATTCTACACCTGAGCTTTGTTTTATAAATAGACACAGTTCTGACAAGTTAAAGCATTTAAAATTGTACCTGCTCCTTGGAAATCGTGTGGGGCAGTTCTACTTTGTCTTATAGGGTCTCTATGAGTTGGAATCGACTCGACGGAAAAGAGTTTGGTTTGAGGTTTATCTTAAATCAGCCTTTGCAACTTTAAGAAACTTTCTGGGTCATTTTGTAACTCAGAGAATCCATGGGTCAAATAAAAAGTTACTTTTCAACTGATCCTTTCACATAAATTCCAAATCACATACACCTCTTTTGGGTACAAGTTTATATACCTGTGAAAGGACTTACTTGACTGGAAGGACAGCTCTGGGCATCTGCTGTGGCATCTTATCCACCCATCAATAGTATGCCGTCAGCATTTTTATCCCCGTTTTAAAGGCATAGAGGAGTCCCTGGGTGCTGCAAACCGTTAACGCACTCAGCTGCTAACCCAAAGGTTGGTGGTTCGAGTCTGCCCAGAGATGCCTCAGAAGAAAAGCCTGGTGAACTACTTCTGAGAAATTCAGGCATTGTAAACCCTATGGAGCACAGTCCTCCTCTGACAGGCACGGGGCCTTCGCAGGGTTTGCGATGCCTGATGTTTTCAGCAACTGGTTAGTTGGGAGTTTAAGGATGTGGAAACCAAGACTTAGTCATTTGCCCAAGGTCAGCTGGTCCCCTTACATGGTGAAGCTATGCTTTTTTTCTTTTTCCACTCCATGATGCCACATCCCAAGGGACAAGTGGGTGTCTGCAACAATGTTGCTCAAACAAGAACACTAGATCTTCACAATGATCCATGAAATCCGTGGTCAAATCGCCTGGGAAACGATGCAGGTTTTGTCTATCCCCACTTGCAGATTCACGGAGCACAGTGGGACACTGATGGCTCTGGTGAGTCCTGCAGAGTAGAACCAAATGTGACTTTGTTTAAACCTCTGCTGTTTTCCAAACTTATGTGACCAGAGGACAATCTCCTGTCGCTGGCCCTCCCGTCTGACCCATCAGGCTACCTCTTCGGTTTCTCCCATTTCTCTCTGACAGGGTTCCCCCAGCAGGAACAAGTAGAGGCTGCATGCTAGGCCAGCCAGGTGAAGTCTTGGATTACCTGAGCAAGTTGCCTAACACCTCTGTTGGGGGTTTGGGGAAACAATAAACAATATTATGTTTCTTTCCCGCTTGAGTTCAGAACAAATTGAGAGATTGCTGCAGGAGTCACTCAGAGGGAGATTAACACGTAAGCTTTATTCTGATTAATGCTACCCAGGAGGACGAGGCTCAGGTCTCTGGGCAGATGGAATGCTAGCAGACCCCCTGAGCCAGCTGGGGTTCCCTACCCAGGCACAGACAGGCCCCACCCTCAGTAGCAGGCTCCACGCACCCACTGCCAGGAAGCAGAATCCAAAGAGGGCTCCCCAAAACAGCTGAGTTATGAACGTTCACTTCCTTCCCCCAAACTCACCTTTCAGGTAAGGTCCCTGCTCCCTCCAACATGCTTGGCACCTCAGTTTCCTTCCTTGCAAAATGGGAGTAAGGAGATTCACACTACCTGCCTGCCAGGGTGGCTGTGGGGATGACATAAACAATGATAGGGAAAACCATGATGCGCCTGGAAAAGTTTAAAGTACTAAGTGACATCATTCAGGTATCTGCTCAGATGCTTTTTGCATTGAATGGATCTTTATGGTAAATCATTGTTCCATCCATTCATTCAAAGAGCTCATGTATCAGACCCAGGCTAGGTGCTGAGAGAACAAAGCATAGACTTTCTGCTTGAGGAGAAAGAAAATGTTGGACTCACCTGGCCCAAGCCCCCTTCTATAGGCAGGACTTGGAGCAACCACGGACCTCATGCCAAAGTCCCATGCAGTCAGATCAGCTGGCCTTGGGTAAAGCAGATTGCTTTCTATAATGTGGGTAGGCCTCAACCAATGCAATAAAGGCCTTAAGAGCAAAATGGGAGTTTCCCTAGAGTGTGTTCTGCCTCCAGACTATAAATAGACACTTTTTGGGGAGCTCTTATTCTTCACTATTCCTGACACCTGAGCTACAGATCTGGGGACACAAGCCTGCAGGAGTCTCAGGCCTCTAGCCTGACCTACAGTTGTTGGACTTGGCAGCACTTCACAATCGTGTGAGTCAATTGCTTAAAGTAAATCTCTGTCTAACTATCTCTCTCTCTATCTAGAGTGATAGGTCGGTGGTAGGATTCTCACCTTCCATGAGAGACCCCGTTGGATTCCCAGCCAATGTACTTCACATGTAGCCACCACCCTTCTGTCACCGGAGGCTCGTGTGTTTCTGTGATGTTGAACGGGCCTCAATGGAACTTCCAGACTAAGACAGGCTAGGAAGAAAGGCCTGGTCATCTACTTCCAAAAATAAGCCAATGAAAACCCTGTAGATCACAATGATCCGACCAGCAACCCGTCATGGGGATGGCGCAGGGTTGGGCGGTGTTTTGTTCCATCATGAGTGGGGTTGCCAGAGTCAGGAGCAACTCAAGGGCAGCTAGCAAAACTATATATACAAATAAACATACGTTGTTTCTGGAGAATGCTAAGACGCCACCACTCACTCCCTGTGTGCCATGTCCCATCCCACCTCTGCCTTTGCTGAAGCCAGCCCAACACCGCGAATGTCCTTTCCTCTCCTCTTCATTAATAGCCTAACTGTTGTCTGGATAAGTTCCTGACCCTTTTTCTCTGTTAAGCCATCGTTTATTTTGGCCCCTCCTTTCTCGGAGCTCATCAAGCCCTTAGTATCTGCAGTGTTCATCTTAGCACTTGACTCTTTCCCCATGCTTTACGCGGCTCCGTGTCATCTCCCCACTTAACCGCCCCACGCCCCCGTCTCAAGTGCAGGACTGGACATGCAGGAGGGGTCAGCAAGGGCCTGACCACTGACGGCCTGTTGATGGATTTAGCCAGCCGGGAAGGTGGTAGGATGGCCATGATCTCATTTTCTCCTTTCGCTGACATGTTCCTAATTTGGCTTTATGAGATTTTTCTGGAGTGTCAGCTGTGCTGTTTTGAGCTGGGCTGCGAAGGGCAGAAAGTCAGAGGCAAAGGGAATGGCATGTGGGAAGGGCTTGGCAGAGGGCAAGGGCGTCTGCAGCCTTTCCCAGCCTCCAGCAGGGTCTCGGAATGTTCTGGCCTATTTCAGAGTCTTAAGGGGACATGCCAGGGGAAAAACACCCAAAGAAATTTTGGAAATGTGGGCCATGGGGAAAACATAATAGAGGGTCAAGGTTAAGGCCCCCTAAAGCTAATCACACAGGACCTAAGGAAGAGGGAATGGGACTCAGGTTTGTGGGGATGCACTCTCAGGAAATGCCATCTTGTGATTGGGGCTGATGGGGCAGGTATACATTGAGCTTGGGCTTTGCCTGGTCTCTGACAGGCCACTGCTCTGTGCCTCGGGCTCCTCATGTGTTAAAAAGGAGAAATGAACCCCAACCGAGGCTACAAATTGGTGGCACAAGGGATTAAGTGCTCAACTACGAATTGAACGGTTGGTGGTTTGAACCTACCCAGAAATACCTTGGAAGACAGGCCTGGTGATCTGCTTCCCAAAGGTAACAGCCTTGAAAACCCTATGGAGTGCAGTTCTACTCTGCATATGTGGGGTCACCATGAGTCGGAATCCACTCAACAGAAACTGATTTTTTGGCTTTATAGATGCACGTAGCATTTTATTTTTAAATTTGAATTTGTTTCTAACATTAAACGATTGGATTATTTTACATAAAAAATTGTATTCTCTAGCTGTTCTTTAAAAACATCAGAATTCTAGAAATCTTGCATGGCAAGTGTCTGTGTGGCAGCCATGCGTGAGCCTGGCTCTTGTCTCCACTGACAGGTCCTGCATGGCCCCAGGGGGCATTTGGTCCCCCCCCACCACACACACTCCCTGCATTCAGCAACAGTGATTCAGATGAAAAGTGTGTGTGGTGGGGGGTGGGGGGGAACAGGGTCATGGAGAGCAGAGTGCCTAAGGGCCCCAGCCCTGGGTTCTAGCCCAGCCCTGTACTGAAGAGCTCTGTCACCCTGGGCGAGCCCCCCCCACCCCCCACCTCTCCTTGCCTTCATTTTTCTCTTCTATTAAAAGAAGGAGTTGGTTGAAGCCATCAATAAAAGTCTTTCAAGTTCTCAAATTCCATAACTCTATAAAAATTCCATTTGCCAGAATCAAATGGAACCGTGATCTAAACGCTGTGGAATTTGACTGCCCCAGCCCCTTCCAAACTTCATGATGGGGTGTGGGAGGGGACCAAAGGAAGGGTGGAAAGACTTGGAGGAGTGGACTGGGGGAATCCAAACTAGTGAGATCTGAGGAAGTCTTTGGCTTGGGGTATCCTTCTCAGGCCGCTGTTGTTGTTGCCAGCTGCCTTGAATTGGCTGCCAACTCATGGGGGGCCCCAGGCGCGATGGGGATTGGATCATTGTGATCCACAGGGTTTTCAGTGACTGATTTTTGGAAGTAGATCATCAGGTTTCTTCCTAGTACGTCTTAGTCTGGAAGCTACACTGAAAGCTGTTCAGCATCATTGCAACGTGCAAGCCTCCACTGCTAGATGGTGGTGGCTGCGCACGAGGCGCACTGGCCGGGAATCAAACCCAGGTCTCCGAATGCGAGGCGAGAATTCCACCACTGAACCACCAATGCCTAATTTCTCAGGCTGCTACTGCAGTTGAAAGACCCAAGCTAGTCTCTTGGAATTCTCCCAACCTCATCCTTTCCAGCAGCCTTGAGGCTCTGGGTTAAAGCAGAGGGTTCACAAACCAACCATTCATGAGGGTGGAAACACAGCCAAAATCTTTGTTGACTCGGCGCCAGTGAAGATGTCTAAATAGGGAGCCTGGGATCAGGGGAGAGTGTAGGGTCAAGCCTCTCAGCAGGAGGGGCCCTGCTCTGGGTGTTGAAAGCCTTGTGAGTTCACTCCAGATCTTTCCTAACCAGCTATTTCCATATTTATTTGGGCCTTGATTTCCTCATCTGTCAAATGGGCTTGATACACACAAACAAGAAATAAGCCTGTCCTGTCAGTGACCCAACAGTTAAGCACTTGGTTGCTAACCAAAAAGTTGTCGATTCAAACCTACCCAGGTGCTCTAGGGGAGAAAGACCTCCTGGGGGAGAAAGTCTGTTTCCATAAAGATTACAATCAAGAAAACCCTATGGGCGCTGTTCTCCTCTGTCACGTGGGGTTGCTATGAGTTGGAATCAACGCCAAGGCACCCAACAACAACATCATACCAATGATTATGAATGTTTCTGAGCTTAAATACATGTATCCATCCTTTATCACTCCCCTGAGATAGAGCCCCGGAAGAGGGATTGCTGAGTCCAAAGGCAAGTACTTGATTTTTGCTACAGTACCATGTTCGTCTCCAGAGGTATTACTCTGCGAGATGCTCCTACTGCTGGTGTAGACCCAAGTCCACATCCCCACTGCCTGGCCAACACAGAATCTAACCTTCCTCTTCTCCTCTTTTTTTACTCTTGCCAAGATGTAAACGTTGCTGTTGTTTTATCTTGTGTTTATTTGATTTTTACTGAGGCTGAACATATTATCAAGTGTTTATTGGCCATTTCCGTTTCTTCTCTGAATTGCTTGTTCATCCAGCCTGAGTTTTCTCTGTTTGCTTTTGCTTTCGCTCCCTTGGAAGAAGTAGTTCTTGGCTGGACTGATGCTATAGATGGAGCCAGGACATGGACATCCTGCCTTCCAGAGGTTTCTGGACCAGGAATTTAAGGTGAAAGCAAATGAGCCAGTTGGCTTGAAAAATCTGGGAGTGCACCAGCCTTCACTCCCTACAGGAAAAGGGAAGGGGGAGCTTTCCCTAGAGAGCCTTCAGAGAGGATGGAAACCCACCTGCCTTGAAGCAGAGGGCTGGACAAAATGACGCTGGTGATCTCTCCCATCCTCAGGTTCCATGAAAGATTGGGAGCTTGGAGGCCAAACTCGGACGCAGCCTGGCTTCCAGACCTGAGTTCTGACCTGCGCTGGAGTTCAGGTGGGGTGACTGTCAGAGTCAAGGAAGGGTAGACTATGGAGGCAGAGGGAGGACAGACAGAGGACCAACCTGCAGGGGGCCTGGGTCGCCATATTAGAACCAAGCTTGGCTGTGGCCTCACAACACTGTTTACTTTCCTTCCCAAGTTTCCCCTGAAATTTCTCCAGCTCCAGCTCTAGAATCACAGAGATATGGACCCGCAGAGCTAGAAGAGTCCTTAAGGATCTCCCAGAAGGGGGAGAGGAGCCTAGCAAAAAAGGAAAAGTAAACACACAAATGAACGCATTTGCACGTGCTTGCATGTGATCACATTTACACACATTGACACCTTATATATGTGTGTGCGGTGTATATTAAAAGAAAATGAACAAAATATTTTTACAAAAGATTTCCTTCCCTAAAACTGTTCCATCTAAGCTCTGTTAAGAATGGTGATGGGGGTTGGGGATGTTTTGACTACCCTCCTCCCCATTTTGCAGAAGGGGAAACTGAGGCCCAGAGCAGGCTCATGATTGCCACACGCAGCAGGTGGCATGTGATCCTGAATCTCCTGCCTGCAGGTCCCGCTCTGCTTTGCGATGTCTGGCTCCAGTATTCGCACAGCAAAGTGCAGCTTCTTGCCCATTGGCAATGCTCTTTGGGACTGAAAGAATAAATCAGAGAACAGTCTGTTAGCTCATGTACCGCCAAAGGAGAAATATTCCTTTTTTGTCCTGACCTCCTTCTGCAGGCTACTATTTTCAACCTGCTAGAAAATTGTTCTTTTTTTCTTTCTTTTTAATAACTTGGAGATTTTCTTTTCAAGCTTCATGCACACTCACTTCGAAACCAAGGACACACATCACACAGTGCAGACTTAGAGGAACGGAGGGTCTTGAGCATGGTCCCAGAGCTAATGTCAGTCAGGATTTGAATCCAGTTCTGGAATCTTCTCTCCCCACCAAGATGCCTCGAAGAATTTTTTCTTTGCTTATAAGCAGAATGCTAGCTTTCTGCCACTTATCCCTATTCTAGAATATTCACCCTTAAGTTTGTCTTTTCACTGTCATGGTCCTTAGAATCCTTCTAACCTCGATGATTGGGTAGAGAACTGGATTCCTTCTTAGAGCACTTTTCCACCAAATGTCTCAATAGATGTCACAGTGCTCCTGGGAGGGAGACCGAGGCAGGCCTAAGGGGTTCCACCTTCACAGACACTGGCACCCTGAAGCGTAGCCATCTAGCACATTAAGGTCAGAATGTCAAGACTTCTCACTCCAAACTGAGGGCTATCTTCCCCTCCCCAGCAGGTGTGTGGACACGCGTGGGAAGGTGTTCAGAGGAGGTGGTCCAGAAGGCCAGGGCTCAGCAGGTGTTCTAGGAAGGTTGGTGTGGGCAGGCAGTTGGGGCTCAGCTCTGGGTGACCTGGAGGCTGGGCTGAGTGGGATCAGCAGAGGCTACTGCTCAGCCACCTGACCTCCCCCAGCATCAGTTGCCCCTCCCAAACTCTGAATTCATCTGCTTGCTGAATCCAACCTCATCAGAACTGCTGGTTTTCCAGGTTGATGAATCTTTACTCTCTTGGGCTGTCCTGAGGGTGTTACTCTGCTCAGCAAAACTTTCTTCATGGCCGTTTCTCCTAACTGCCTGGTGGTGCTGGCATCCACCGTTGGCAAAATTAGGAAGATGGTTGTCTTTGCTGCCTACTCCTTTGCCTTTTTGCCTCTCTGGCTCCTCCTACAAGCCTGCCAGTGTCCTCACGGTGCCCATTTTTCTCCCCAACTCCTGGTACCACGTATCTGATGAGGAGCTCTCCCCAGTGCAGCCACTCCCTGCATCTCACTAAATCTCCACGAAGCTGCAGATAAAGACAAAGGTCACAACAACTTGGAAAGCTAAGCCTGCAGGCTTCTAGGGCAAGACGCTGGGTGGAACTAACAGTTACGACAAGGCTGGAGTGAGAAAAATTTAGTCATGATGCAGCTGTGGAATTCCCGAGGAATTCTCTTCATAAACTGCAGACCATCGTGCCTACGACTATATTCCCTTTCTCTTTCTCATTGTTTTGTCTCTTTCTTTCTTCTTGATTGTTCTCCTTAGCTGCCGTTGAGTTGCCGCAACTCATGACGAACTTACGTGTAACAGAACAAGGTACTGCCCAACCCTGCACCACCTTCCTGCGCTGTATCGGGCAACATTCATTCTGTTGTGATCCATGATCCATAATGTTTTTATTGGCTGATTTTCAGAAGGAGATTGCCATGTCTTTCTTCCTAGTCTGTCTTAGTGTGGAAGCTTCGCTGAAACCTGTCCCCACAATGGATGACCCTGCTGGTATTTGAAATACTGGTGGTATACCTTCCAGCATCACAGCAACATGCAAGCTACCACACTATGACAAACTGACAGAAGGGGGGTTGTTCTTCTTAATTAGCTTTGCCAAAGACTTGTCTGTTTTATTGATCTGCTCAAGAAATCCGTTCTAGAATTTGTATCTCACCTCTCCTATGTGGCTGTCATCTTCTTTCTCGTAAGTGTTATGACTTTATCCACTTTCTCTGGATCCCAGGAGAGCTGGCTAAGTTCTCTACCCTGCTGGTTTGTTTTTCTGGGTGGTCAAGCTCATTCCTTATTACCTACTTCCAAAACGGTTTTTAGTTCAGCTATTATGTTTGTAGTTACTTTGCAACCCTTCCACTTCTCATCCATCTCCCTTTTTATAAAGCCATTGCCATCTAGCCAATTCCGACTCATAGCGACCCTATAGGACAGAGTAGAACTGCCCCATAGGGTTTCCAAAGAGTGGCTGGTGGTTTCAACCTACCAACCTTTTGGTTAGCAGCCTCGGCTCTTCACCACTGTGCCACCAGGGCTCACTTTTTATCACCTTATTTCATCTTGAGGTGAAATATATATTCTCTCCGATTTTCTGCTCCTTTTTGTAAACAGATTAGTCCTTCTCTATTACACTCATTGGGAAGGTGGACAAATTCTCTTTATAGGCTTGTGGCTGAGGGCAGGTTGATGTAAGGGCTCCCAGCCCAGCCCCTCACTCCTGGTTTATCTGTGCTGTGCTGAGTTGGGATTCCTTCACCCCTGCCTGGGTCTCTGGCCCTCTAAGCTGCTGCGTATATATGTGAAGAGAGCAGAAGGGTGAAACGGCTTTCCCAGCATGCTCTGGTTGTTACCAGGTTATCCCCTGTGCCCCCAGCTTCAGCCATCTGGTGAGAAGGGTACTTCCCAGAGTGCATTTCCTCCCCTACCCTTAACTTTCTGGTTTCTGTAATTTGCTGTTATTGCCTGGCCTTAGGTGACAAAGGAAAAGGGGGTGCTGTGATGCAGGGAGGTAACGAGACCCTGCTTCAAAGAACAACTCTCAAGAGATGGAGAAGGGGGCTGGCCTCATTTCCGGCCGTTAGGTCTTGGGTCACTAAGATAGGACAGATGAGTTGTGAAGCATCTTCTCACCTTTTCCTGGTGGATCTCTCTGATGCAAGGCATCTTGGGTAGGTTTTGTGTTATTGTTGGGAATTTTCCTCTTTATCTGCATTTCCACACACAGAAGTTTTAAAGGCTGATTTGTGAGCCGCTCACTATTTTGAGCTAGATGTCTCATGATCCAATACTCAGCTCATACTTATCTTTTAATACCTCCCTCACATCCACTTCTTCATCTTCCAACAAAAGGTGGGGAGCCAGCCCTCTCCCACTTTCTGACCAGGTGACCTGGGTGAGGTGCCTGAGGTAGAGCACATGACTTAAGCTAAGCGGGTCAGCGCTCACAGTGATTGGTTCAGGAGTGGCCATATGTTCCCAGGCCGGTAAAATCAGAGTGTGGTTCAGGACTTGGGTGGAAACCACCAGAAAGGACACTCCTGTTTCCCTGCTAACCCTGATGGCTTGTGAGCTGAGCCTCGGTTGGCTGTCTTGGAGCCTGAGAATGAAGCCAAGGACTGAAGAGAAGCCGTATCCTGGAGCCAGCAGGAGGGGAGGAACCCCCAATCCAGCTTTGCCTCCGACTGAATCTGCCCTGGACCTTTGAGCATTGAGAGCTAATAAATTCCCTTTTGTGTTTAAGCCAGTTTGAGTCAGATTATCAGTGACCTGAGGCAGAATGAGTCCTCACTGATACAAGTGTGATCACAGGATTTAAAAAAAAAAGGACCGAAGATAAGGATGTATTTCCAAATGTTAAAACTGTTATCTTTACGGGGTAGTATTTTGGCTTACTTTTATTTCCCTCTTTATGTATTTTATTTTATTTCGTTTTCCTACATTTTTGTAATGAGCATGGTTTCCTTTGTAAAAAATAAATAAAAATAAAAAACCAACAAGGCGAGCCCCTAATTAATACTGTATTAAAAATCTGCTCTTCAATTTGGAAAAGCAAAGAGACTAACGGAGAAAATGCTTGTGCCCCTCTTAAACTGGGGAAATCGCAGCCCCAGTGTTCTTTGAGGGACTTGTGGGGCAAATCTCACCATCCAGCCCTGAAACAGAGATCAGCTCATGAGGGAATCCTGTATGCAGCAAGAAGTGAACTAATGGAAGCTGTTTTCTCCACAGAGGGGACACACTGAAAATAGAAATGGCTTGAGAGGTCTTGAGAAAGTTCCTGAATGGCAGGTCTGTTGTAGAATTGGGAAGGGTGTGGTGGGGAGCTTGTCCCTGGCCTTGGGGTGACTGTCAGGGAGGCCCGCAGACTTTCCCTAATGGCCATGCCAGTGCCGTCCATGAGGCTGGGCAGTGGGCAGCCTACACCCACTGGGCAGGGACACAGGTGTGCTCTGTTTGCACATATTGTCACACTGGACCTTCTGCTCTCTCCATGTCAGGAGTTCAGTGAGGTAGCTACCCACGTTCCAGCTGACCACCCAGGGCTTGAGGAAAGCACCCAAGTTTTACCCTTGCTTTATCTTGAGTAAGGAGCCCTGGTGGCACAGTGGTTAAAGTGCCCAGCTGCTAACCACAAGGTCAATCGTTTGAACCCACCAGCTGCTCCAGAGGAGAAAGATATGGCAGTCTGCTTCTGTAAAGATTTAGAGCCTTGGAAACCCTATGGGGCAGTTCTACTCTTGTCATATAGGGTCACTGTGAGTCAGAATTCGACTCAATGGTGACAGGTTTGGTTTGGTTATCTTGAGTTACACAGAGGACGAATGAGCTGCTGCCAAGCATGGAAACCCCAGACCCTGAGTTACAGCTGACTGTTGCCGCAGGCATGGAACTCCAGCTGAGGGCACTTAACTGATAGTTGTGCATCCAGGGAGCTAAGTGATGTAAAAAAAAAAAAGTTAAAATAGAATCAGGCTGAGCCCGGGAATTCCCGTGTGTGTATGTGTGTGTGTGTATGTGTGCGTGTATGTGTGTGTGTGTGTGTGTGTGTGTTTTGGAAGTCATGCAAGATGTTGTCTTTCTCCATGTGGCCTTTGGTATCTATTTCTCTACTGCAGAGTTTCCCAAAGTATGTTCCATTGTATTCTATGTAGTTGTTGAAACAGACAGAGAAGAAGAAGTGTGTTTGCTGCAAAATTAGTTTGGAAAATAATTTAGGCACACTCATTCCTTCCTGGAGAATCACAATGTATATTAGCATATTAAAGGCCCTGACAAGTCTTGCAGTCAAGGAACCTGGTTAATTGAATGACCACAGAATTCACCGATTGATATTGCAGAGAACATGCTAGACAAAATGGGGTGTGAGATCAGCTGTGCAAGGGCTGACCTGAAATTGGGATCAGCATCACCTAGTGAATGGTGGAGCTTGGGACATGGATGGCTGAACTAGCCAGGCAGGCTATGCAATTCAGCCTCAGAGCATTTAAAGCTTAGGTAGGTTGTAAGATCTCAGAGTTCACCTGGTTTAAACACCTCATTTTATAGAGAGGACCCTGGAGGGCCATGGAAGGGAAGTGAGTTACCCATTATCGTCAGAGTTCTTGGGTACATGGCATAGAAGCTAACACTGGATAAGCTAGAGAGAAAGAGATTTGATGGGAGGATAGCAGGGAATCCACTGAATCCATTAGAAGCCTGGAGAACCAGATTCAGAAAACAGGCAGGAACCAGGGGAGTGTAGGCTACTGAGAACATGGCCGGGTCATGCCATGAAGTCTGGTTAGTCTGGTTCGGATGGGGCTGTAATGCATTAGAAACTGACCTGTGGTTGGGTCATTCCTGGTGGGAACACCTGATTGGCTGAGCATAGACCGTAGCTGTCAGCGTCTGGGGGCTAAGTGTCTGGTGTTTTTGGCTTCTGTAACTGAAGACTGGGCCCTTTCACTCATGCAGACTCATACAGGAAGGGATCGTCCATTTGCTTGGGGGCAGACAGAGTTATACATCCTTCTCTTACCTTCCAGATCAGGAGCCCTGGTAGCACAACGTTAAGCTCTCAGCTGGGAACAGAAAGGTTGGTGGTTCAAACTCGTCCAGTGGCTCTGAGGGAGAAAGACCTGGTGATCTGCTCGCATAAAGATCAGTCTAGAAAACCCTGTGGGGCAGTTCTGCCCTGTCACGTGAGGTCACTATGCGTCAGTGACACCTGGCAGCAACAACTACCTTCTGTTTCACATGATGTTTTAAATGTTTAAAGCCTTGATTTAATGAAGAACATGGGCCTTCGTGAATTTCTACTCAGAATAATATTTAGAAATATTTCAAAACATTTCAAAATCTTTTGAAGCATTCGCCCTTATGTCTCTTCTTGATGTTTTTCCACCGTTTCCCCAGTCTTCGCTCATTGACTTCATGGTGGAGTCACCGTGGCAGAAAGAAACAAGTAAACATGAGGCATTTGAATTTTAAAATACTTACAGAACTCACGGCAGAGACAATAGTTTAAAAGTCCCCAAATCTCACCTTTTGAGCATCGAAGTACAGGACCCGGGAGGACTAGTGGACTGTTAGCGAAGCTTCTGTCTTCCACTTCCCCAGATGTGATTAATAACGTCCTGAGCAAAAACAAGAAAAAGGAAAGAAAGAAGGAGGCCATCAGAAGGAAAGAAAGAAGAGCTAGATGCTGGCATGGGTCTCTAACACTGAAGTGGAAGGGACCGTGTCAAGTGGGCCCCTTACTATGGAGACCCCATGCATGACAGAACAAAACACTTCCCAGTCCTGTGCCATCTCCATGATCAGTTGTGGATTCGACTACTGTGATCCATAGGGTTTTCCTTGGCTGATTTTCAGAAATAGATGGCCAGGCCTTTCTTCCTGTTATGTCTTAGTCTAGAAGCTCCGCTGAAGTGTGTTCAGCATCATAGCAACACCTAAGCCTCCACTGATGGGAGAAGGCTGTACACGAGATGCATCAGCCAGGAAGAGAAGCTGGGTCTCCAGCATGGGAGGTGAGAATTCTTCCACAAAACCACCAATGTCCCAACAAGGGGACGATAGAACCCCCAATAGCTGGAGGGGTTTAATAGCTGAGGTAATGGGTGCCCCAATTCCCAGAGGAGCTGGGGAGACTGGCAGCAACCTGGATAAACCCCGGAGTTCAGTGTGGTGAGGGACCAGCAGACCAAAGTGGCACCTGATGGCCCAGGCTGCATGCCTGAACCCCTGCAACTCATTGTTGTGTGGGGAGTGGCAGGATGTTTTCTCGTGTATCTGACATTGGCCTCAAGACCCAGCAAACCTGGGGGGCCTCATGTCGGGATGGCGAGGAAGTGATAGTAGATGCAAGTGTGAACCGATGGCCAGAGAGCACAGGAATGAGGGCCCTCAGCAGTCCACAGGGGGTGACTACCACCAGTCACCAGACGGACAGTGCCAGCTCAGCAGAGGCTGGTGTGGGCAGGTGGCTGCAGAGAACCAGGCGTGCTCCCTGAATGTCCTGACATGATGTCTTTTCCCCTGATGGGTGCAACCTCTGGGAGAAGGGGAGGAGGGGAAAACCCTGAATTTACTGAATCAGAGGATCTGCCAAAAGCGGAATAGGTGCTCAAGGGAGAAATTCGCTTTCCTTTTCCTTTTTTTTTTCCCCATCTGAATTTGTGGTCAGTGAAATTCATTCTGTTACACAGTAAAACCTGCGAAAGCTGGAACCTGTGTAAGACAGGAACCTGTCAGAAGGAAAACTCAAATATTTTCCACTAATAGAGAGTGTTGGCATCCTGGTGGCACAATGGTTAAAGCCCTTGGCTGCTAACTGAAAAGTTAGCTGTTCGAACCTTCCAGCTACTCCTCAGGAGAAAGATGTGGCAATCTGCTTCCGTGAAGATCACAGCCTCGGAAACCCTATGGGGCAGTTCTACTCTGTCCTACAGGGTTGCTATGAGTCAGAATCAACTCCAAGGCAGTGGGTTTAACAGAGAGTGACAGAAAAGTGATAAGACTACACCCTGTCAAAGGCGAGGCCAAACTTGTGAGACCCAGAAAAGCAAGGCAGTCCCGTTGAGTTCCAGCTCTTACTGGTTTCACTGTGATGTACTTAAAGCTAACTCACAGTATTAAAAGAGGCGTTGAGCACCTTAAGTTATTATCGAACACTAACTTTGATTTTCCTCACTTACCCACCTTCTGTGTCAGAGTTAAAACGATGGATGGCACAGGGGCAGGCAGTAACCCAGAGTTGCTGGCGCTGGTGGCTGCCTTCTGGGCCCTGCAGGACACTCAGCCCGCCATCAGCTGAGTGTCCCCGAGCAGCACCTGCCCCTCACTGAGCCCTGGCTTCCTGGGTTCGGGGGATCATAAACACCAGATGAGATGATGCCGGTGAGACTCCTTCGAAAGCCCCAAATCTCTGTGTGACCATGGTCAAGTCTTCCCTTGGGGCTCAGGCTCCTCATTTGCTACTAGCGGTGTCCAGCTCTGAAGTATCCACCATCTGCTGTGGGCAGACAGGTGCCTTCCCCTGCACCTTGTTTCATCTACTGCATCCCTGCCAGCTAGTTTATCTGTTTACCCGGAAACAGGTTCAGAGAGGAGAAGGGGCTTGCCAAAGGTCAGACACCTAATTCCTCGAATCTAAGGCTCCATGATTATATGACACACTATTATTTTGTACACAACTAAGATAGAAAAAGTGCTGCCAATAATACCTGGAAGACATCACTGATTATAAGACGCCTTCCAATTTCAGAGGTGTTAAAGTGTATGAAAAGGTGGGGCTTCGAGCCAGTGAAGGAGCCCTAGTGGTGCGATGGTTAAGCGCTTGGCTGCTAACTGAAAGACTGGCGGTTCAAACTAACCCAGTGGCTCTTCAGGAGAAAGACCTAGCCATCTACTTCCAAAAAGATTATAGCCTAGGAGGCCCTATGGGGCAGTGCTACCGTGTTATATTGGGTTGCTACGAGTTAGAATCAACTCAGTGGCACCCACCACCACCACCAGCATAACCGATGAACTGCCCAGGTGAGCAGATGGTGGACGAGGGTTTGATCCCAGGTTTGATGGATTCCAAAGCTCATGTTCGTTGTGTTCCATCAAGCCACCTCTAGAGAGCTGATGTGAGTGGCAAAATCAAACAGGACTTCCAGACATGGGACAGGCTGTGCAGGCACAAGAAATCTTCACAAGAAGGAGCAGGCCAGCAGGTGGAGTGGGGCAAAGCTCTTGCTGACTCTTGTGGAAGCAACCTTGGTAGAGAAGCTTCCAGCGAGTTCTGGGTGGAATTTTGTCACACGGAAAACTGTTTCTTGCTCATGGAGTCTACTGCAATCTCACAGGCTAACTTGTCCAAGAACTGATTGGCTTAACCCAGACCCAATTCCCCTACAAATAACAGAACTCCAAAAACAGAGTCACTGATGTGTTAGAGAGCTGATGAGCCTTCCAGTTGATGAAACTGACCTAATTCAAGTCCAGAAGCCTGCCGGGCTCCCTCAGGGCTCTGCCTGAGCCAGCCCAGCCTGCCTGTGTGGCTGCTGTGCCTCCAACGGGGACCCCGTTTTGACTGGGGTCCTGCCTCAGTCTAATGGAGTGTCCAGCACCCACGGATGCTGGAAACTGCTGTTGCTCCCTAAACCATATCCACCTCTCAAATGGAGCCCAAGCAGCCCTCACTTTGGGCATTGTTATCTAGACATTTAGTCACCCCTCATGGGATGAGTGCCATAAATTACCAGAAGCTACTGGTCGTTCCTGGCTAACATGTACTGAGCACAGCCAGTCTGACACTTTAGTTATGGTTGTTGTTGTTAGCTGCTGTCAAGTCGACCCCCAACTCATGATGACCCGACCTCATGCACAACAAAATGAAATACTACCCAGTCCTTTGACATCCCCATGATTGGTCGAAGATCAGACAATTGTGATCCACAGGTCTTTCATTGGCTGATTTTTGAGAGAATAAATCTCCAGGCCTTTCTTCCTATATTCGTCTTCTTCTGGAAGCCCCACTGTAATCTTTGGTACCTTATTTCATCCAGTTTTCTCAATGCTCTCTGAGGTGGGCGTTGTTATCCTCATTTTAAAGATGATGAAATTGAGGCTCAAAGAGGCCAATAATGTGCCCAAGTCACACAGCCAATAAATAATAGAGCTCTTAACCAAGTCTCTATTCTGTACTTAGAACGGTGCCTGGGATAGTGTGAGCACTCAATAACTACTTATTAGATGATGGAATGAAAATGGACTTAATGATGGTAATGCTGAAGCTATATTGTTATTTAATTTTGTTCATCAGAGCACCTGCTTGTATGCTCAGTGTGGCCCTCACAGAGTGGGTTCCAGGCAACCGAGGCTGAAACACACACACACACACACACACACACACACACACACACACACACGGCTCCTTTAATGACCCGCCTGCAATTGATACACTGCTAAGTAGCACTTCTTGTACTGGGGAGATTCTATTTCCACGCTAGCAGCAAATATGACCTTTGTGTCAGCTGCCAGCTGCTTATAATTCTGACAGATGCAAGCACATTTCTGGGAAGCTGTAGCCACTCAGGGCCTTGCAGACCAACAGGCAACGCTGGCGGCTTTGGTGAGCTTGATCGGCCCGTGAGAATCCCATTTACAGCCCTCGCGGAGCCTCGGTTTACCACGGCCTGGGCACTAATGACTTCAACAGCTCCGATCTAAATCTGTCAGCCAGCGCTGGTGGCGATATTAAAGAACTCTCTATTTATACGAAGCAGCAATTAGAGGAATGCTCGCCAATGGGGCACCGCTTCTAAGTAAATCCCAGGCCTTCCAAATGGTGTCATGCTTGCGGTTATTTTAATCCGATTGGAATTTCAGGGATATTAATGTGACGGGCCATCTCAGAGGATTAGCCAGGTTTATTTCTGCTGACATTTCAGAGAGCACACTCAGGTTCCAAAGACGTGCCCGTGCGCCTCCCCGGCAGCCCATGGAGGGAGAGGCAGCTGCCATGAGGGTGAAGCTCCCTTCTCTTCCCCCTGCCTCCCTTCTGCCTGTTCTTTGGCATTCCTTTTTCTGCCCACCTCCTTCTGGGCCCCTCCACTCTCATCTGCTCCTCGGTTCTGGCCTTTTCTCCTCTTGCTGTCTCCAGGAAACAAACCTTTATCTGAGATGGTCCTGCAGACAGAAGGATAAAGGTTCCATTTGACAGTTTAAGGGGTGCTGGTTATGATTGCCCTAGGAATAGAGTTGCCAGATAAAATACAGCATCCTCAGATCAGTTTGAACCTCAGATAAACAATGAATAATTTTTTTCTTTTTAGTATAAGTATGTTCCACGTAGTATTTTGGGGCATACTTATACTAAAAAAAAAAAAATTGTTATTTATCTGAAATTCAAATTTAACTGGCCATCTTGTATTTTTATTTGTCAGATATGGCAACCTTACACAGGGAGGGTGAGCACAAATTCAAGAAGCCACTGCTGGACCAAAAAAAGAAATGCCACAACTTAATGTACTGGTTGAGCTTGTCCTTGTCCCAGTGAGCTTGTTAGAGGCCCCTGGGGTCCTGTGCATTCTATTATACAGCCCTTTACTTTCTGATTATTTGCTTACATGCCTTTTTTCCCCATAGATTGTCAGTCTCTTGAGGGCAGAGACCAGGCCTTATTTGTCTTTAACCCCCCAAACCGGTTACTTCCTAATAAACCCCATAACTGTGAGCATGGTCTGGGAATTCTGTGTGGCCATTACAATGAAGTACTGAACCCAGCAGAGAAGTAGAGAGCGCCGTGGGAGGGACGGCTGGAGGGTGGAGTTGGAGGGCTGACGTCTGGGGTCAATCAATGAATGCTTATTGAATGAATGGATGAACAAAAGAGTGTTTTATTCCCATGATGATTATGTCACTGCTCACAACATTTTCGGACCTCTTTTTAATTCAATGATGAGCTCAGTTCTCCCTCCCCCACATGTTGGTTATTGACTCTTCATTTGCTAGCCTGTGGGGCAGGCAGCACTCAGGGAGATGAGGGGCTGGCTTTTACCGGCGGGTATGGACATATTTCAATATTTTAGAAATGAGCATGGATGGCCTCGTTGTTGCACACTGGCTGAATATTAGTTCTGAAAATAGGTACTAACATTATCACCCTCCTCTTACAGGTAAGCAAACTGAGGCACAGCGAGGTTAATAAGTTTGCAACTGGACACACAGCTAGCAAGAGGCTGTGCCAGGTTTGAACCCAGGGTGCCTGGCTGCAGAGTTCACTTGTAGCTACCATGCCATACCACCTTCCCAATGATTGCTCAAAAAAACTGGTTGCTATTGAGTCGATTCTGACTCATAGTAACCCTATAGGATGGAGTACAACTGCTCCATAGGGTTTCCAAGGCGGTAATCTTTACGGAAACAGATTGCCACATCTTTCTCCCACAGAGAGGCTGGTGGGCCTGAACCACCGACCTTTCAGTTAGTAGCTGAGTGCTTAACCACTGCAACACCAGGCTTCCTTCAACGATTGCTACCCCTTATTAAATACTTCACAGACAGTGCTGCTAAGCCTGCTATAAGCACTTTATTTATATGTGTGCAAACAGAAAAGTGGCTACTGCATGGTTTAAAATAGAAAAAGGTGTGTGATGGGGTTGTATCCTTTCACCATACTTATTCAATCTGTATGCTGAACAAATAACCTGAGAAGGTGGGCTGTATAAAGAAGAACACTACATCAGAATTGGAGAAAGACTCATTAACAACCTGAGATATGCAGATAACACAACCTTGCTTGCTGAAAGTGAAGAGGACTTGAAGCACTTATGAAGATCAAAGACTATAGCCTTCCGTATGGAATATACCTCAACATAAAGAAAACAAAAATCCTCATGGACCAATAGCAACATCATGATAACCACCCCCCCCCCAAAAAAAAACCCAACAGAGAAAATACTGAATTTGTCAAAGATTTCATTTTACTTGGATCCACAATCCAATGTCCATGGAAGCAGCAGTCAAGAAATCAAAGGACATATTGCGTTGGGCAAATCTCTGCACAAGGCCTGTTTAAAGTGCTAAAAAACAAAGATGTCACTTTGATGATTAAGGTGCACCTGACGCAAGCCATGGTGTTTTCAATTACCTCATATGCATGTGAAATCTGGACAGTGAAAAAGGAAGACTAGAGAAGAATTGATGCCTTTGAATTGTGGTGTTGGTGAAAAATATAGAATATACCATGGACTGCCAAGAGAACGAACGCATCTGTCTTGGAAGTAGTACAGCCAGAATGCTCCTTAGAAACAAAGATGGGCATATTATTGGATGAATCAATCCCCAGAGAAGGACATCATGCTTGGTAAAGCAGAGGGTCAGCGAAAAAGAGGAAGACCCTCACTGAGATGGATTAGCACAATAACTGCAATAATGGGCTCAAACATAGCAACGATTGTGAGGATGGCACAGGACCAGGCAATGCTGTGTTCTATTGTATGTAGGGTCTCTATGAGTTGGAGGTGACTCAAAGGCACCTAACAACAACAACAATCCTCACAGCAACACTATGAGGTATGGCCTCTGATTATTCCCATTTTACAGACGAAGAAATTGAGCAGCCTGAGGTTAGGTCACTTGCTATGCAGCTAGCAAGCAGAGGGGTGAGGCTTGAACCCCCAACTGCACAGTTTAGCTCTTACCCATGCTTCTATGTGGTCTCTGGATGGGAATCATGGCCCTCTTTCCCAATTCCCACAGAATTTGTATTTCGGGGTTTCAGGACCTGGTCCCTTGTTCATTCACCCAGCAGTTCTTAGAAAGCACTTGTGTCATGCAAGGCACTGACTTGGTAGACACCATGAGGGACAGAAAGGTAGAAGAACCACAGTTCCTGCCCTCAAGTAGCCTAACGGGGAAGATAAGACATGCCCCCAGCCATTGCCAAGTGCCAGATCTTCATTCTACCTCTGTCTCAGATTAGCTCTCCCTCTTCACTTCTCTGCAACTCCTCTGCCCCTCCCCAGCCTGGTTAGGAATCAGATTGGCCCTATGGAACCGCCAACCTACAGGTTAGCAGCTGAGCTCTTAACCTTTGCACCACCAGGGCTCCTGCCTACAGCCTGGAGGAGAACAAATAGATTTACGTCCCCTGTATTTGCCCTGCAAAGTCCTGTATTCTGGCCCAAATCAGCCACTCAGTGTCCCCTGTATCTGCCTGAGGGTTTCCAACTGTGGAAACTGGGCTTGTATCTATGTCTCCAAAGCCCAGCTCTCCATCTGACGGGGCCATTGGCATCACCCTGGCTTCAAGGTAGAGGAGGGACGCTTCCAAGAACGGAGAGATGGAGGGAAAGAGGCCTGCTAGGAGATCCTGGCAAGAGTCCAGGGATGATGACAGCACAGGAAAAAAGTAGGGTGCAGAACTCAAATTCTGGTAAAAAGACCACACTTAACGGTCTGACTGTGACTAGAGGAACCCCAGAAGACATGGCCCCTGGAGTCTCTGTTAATCCAGAACTAAAACCATTCCCAAAGCCAACTCTTCAGACAAAGAATAGATGGGACTATAAGACATAGAATGATACTCATGAAGAGTGCGCTTCTTAGTGCAAGTAGATACACGAGACTAAATGGGCAGCTCCTGTCTGGAGGTGAGATGAGAGGGCAGGAAGGGACAGGAGTTGATTGACTGAACACGGGAAATCCGGGGTGAAAAGGAGGAATACGCGGTCACATTATAGGGAGAGCAACGAGGGTCACAGAACAATGTGTGTATAAATGTTTTATAAGAAACTAACTTGAGCTGTAAACTTTCACCCAAAGCACACACACACACAAAAACGAGTCCAGGGATGAGAGCAGTGACTTTGGGGGTGAGAAGAAGGAACGGTGTCAGAGGCAGGTAAAATTGTGATCCTGGGTATGAGAAGTGATGAGGAAGAAGGTCTGGAGTTTGGGTGATGAGTGGGCTTCTCAGTGTTATAAACTGAGCTCAGAACTCTCAAAAGTGGTGTGGAATTGACAATGGGGCAGTCTGTATTCTGTCAGTAAAATCTCAATTGACCTGCCTGTGGCGGAATGGCATCTTGTGACGATTTTCGTTTCAATCCCCCATGACCACCTTGGTCACAGCCCAGGGCCCATGCTTGGGTGTGCTTTCTAGAGGGTGAGGAGGCTCAGGGACGCCCTTCCACCAGGCATTCTTTGCCCCTGGCGGCTGGATATGGGGAATGCGCAGGGGAGATAGCTGTCTTGGCAAACCCTGAACTCAGACAGGTCTGCAAGTCGGTTCAGTGATCCCCACCCTCTTAGCTCAGCTTCTAGTATCTTTGCCCTCATCTCTCACAGATGTGCAGGGTAGTGAAAACAGTTCTGCATAATCAGGGGCAAGCAAGGAGTACTCAGGGCAAGACCCAGTGCAGCTCTCTAGGGTTCAGTGAAGGACTGGACTGTGGTAGGGCTGTTGAGAAGTAGAGGGGTGTCCAGGCCCCAAGAGGGAAGGGACACAGGGCAGAATCGGAGGGGGGGTGGGGGGGGACAGGGCACCCAGGCTGGATCCTGGCTCTCCTGTGCACCCACTTGATTCAGTCAGGCTTGGACCAGACTGACCCTGCCCTTAAGCAGGACATGGGAAAGGCAGGTGTGGGGAAGGGCTAGCTTATGCCTTGTGCCCAGCCCCCTGTGGGCACCAAGCACACGGTCATGTTCAGTCCTCACCCACAGTAAGATAAGGACTAGTACATTGTAGATGAGAGAAGTGACACTCGAAGAGGTACAGGAGCTTGCTCAGGTCACAGGGCCGGTAACTATTGTCGCTTGTTTGTTGGAGTCCTGGTGGCACAGTGGTTAAGAGATAAGCTGCTAACCAGAAGGTTGGCGGTTCAAATCCACCAGCTGCTCCTTGGAAACCCTATGGGGCTGTTCTACTTTGCCCTGTCTGGTTGTTGTAAGTGCTGTTTTATTGAGGTGAAATTCATGTAACATAAAAGCCATGTGAAAGCAAGCCATTCAGTGGTGTTTCGTACATGCACGGTGTTGTGCAACTACCAATTCTATCTAGTTGCAAACATTTCCGTCGCCCAAAAGGAAACCCTGTCCCCCTTGGCAGTCATTCCCCATTCCCACTCCCTCCAGGCCCTGGCAACCACCAATCTGCTTTCTGTCTGAGTGGATTTGGCAACTCTGGACTTTTGTCACTGGATTCTTTCACTTAGCATAATGTTTTGAAGGTTCATCCACGTGGCAGCATGTATTAGTATTTTATTCCTTTTTATGGTGCAACAATATCCCATTATACGTATGGACCATGTTCTGTTTATCCATTCATCTGCAGATGAACGTTTGTACGGTTTCCACTTTTAAGCTATTGTGTCCAGTGCTGTTATGAACATGCATGTACATGTATTTGTTTGAGTCCCTGTTTTCAGTTCTTTTGGGTGGATGCCTAGGAGTGGAATTGCTGGGTGATACGGTAATTCTGTTTAACTCCTTGAGAAGGAACCGTCAAACTGTTTTCCACCGTGGCTGCACCGTTTTACTTTCCCGTGAGCAATGAATGAGGAGCTTCTCCACATCCTCACCAACACTTGTTGTTTTCTGTGTTTGTTGCTGTTGTCGTTGTCGTTTGTTTGTCTTATCATAGCCATCTTAGTGGGTGTGGAGTGTATGGAGCCTGGTTTGAAGTTGGGTTTGTCTGGCTCTGGCTTTATCTCTCAGTTCCACCCCCCTTCACACAAATACACACACTGTCCTATGCTCCAGGCATACAGAGTTATCTCAGCCCTCCTCCCCCTACACCATGCTCTCTCCTCCAGGCCTTTGCGTCCCTAGGTCTCTGGTCTTCTCTGCTCAGACATTGCTTCCGCCAAGAAGCCTACTGGACTCCCAGTCCCATCCTCTATACTCCTACAGCTCTGGGCATCCTCATTTGATAATACTTGCCTGGTGATTTGTTGCCCTCCCTCATTAGATTTCAATGTCTTGCCCCTTCCCTTTGCTGTGTCCCCATGCCTAACACCATTCCTGGCACAGAGGAGGTGCTCAAGTCTGTCCAGAAGATGTCTCCAAACCCCCTGTTCCTCCTCTGCACCTGGCAGCCCCTGGCAGCTGGGATTGCAATGAGGAAGACTTCTAGGCAGGGACACGGTTCACCTCCATGTACAGCCAGGTCTTCCAGAGGTGAGAACGCTCTGTCACCTGTGACTTGGCCCAAGTCTCAAGTGCTGGGAACCTACGACAGACCATCTGGGCATGTGGAAATGTAAAAATCAGAGGGTTTTATGGCTATTTTAGGAGCCTCTGGACAGTTTCTTCTGAAAATACTGTTAGACTGCAGCAAGAGCCCAGGGGCATCCAGAACCCAGGAAGAGAGGATGTGGGATGCAGGTGGGGCCAAGCCTAGGGCCAGCAGGAGGTTTATTGGTCTGTGGCTCCCATCCTGGAGACCTGCCTACAGCCTGCCCCCACTTTTGCTCCTAACAGAGCCCCTGCTCCTCCAGAGCAGGCCCTGAGAGAGCAAATGCTGAGAACCAGGTCTGAACCCAACAGGAGGTGCATGCATGTGAGAGGGGGCGGGCCCTGATGTAGAAAGCTCAAGATGTGTAGGAGTCAGCCTGGGTTCAAGGCCCAGATCTACCACTTCGTTGTATGGAACTCGTGACCAACTCTCAGCTGTCTGAGTCTCAGTTTCCTCATCTATAAAATGGGAACCATAATACTAGAGGGTCATGATAAGGGTTATAAACCCATTGCTGTCCAGTTGAGTTCAACTCATAGTGACCTAGGACAGCAGAAATGCCCCATTGGGTTTCCAAGGCTGTAATCTTATGAAAACACACTGCCACATCTTTCTTCCTTTTGGTTCGCAGCTGAGCTCTTAACCACTGCATCACCAGGGCTCCTTGTTAAGAGTTATGGGATAGCCTAATTCTGAAAGTGTTTGAATAATTCAAACACGCTGCCAAGTGAGTTAAACCAGTTGCCATCAAGTTGATTCTGACTCATGGCGACCCCCACGTGTGTCAGAGTAGAACTGTGCTCCATAGGGTTTCTAATGGTTGATTTTTCTGAAGTAGACCTCCAGGATTTCTTCCAAGATGCCTCTCGTTGGACTCGAACTACTAATCTTTGGACAGCAGCTAAGTGCATTAACTATTTGTACCATCCAAGGACTCTGCTAGGAGAGTTACTCTGACTGTATTTAAGGGTTTAAACAAACCCGGATTCCTTCAGTTGATTGAGCTCTGACCTTGACATCAAGAATACACACAAACATGGACTTGGTCCCTGCTGTCAAGGGCCTACAGCCTTGTGAGGGTATGTCTCAGTCATCTAGTGCTGCTATAACAGAAATACCACAAGTAGAATGGCTTTAACAAAGGAAAGTTTATTTTCTCACAGTAAAGTAGGCTAAAAGCCCAAATTTAGGATGTCAACTACAGGGGAAGGCTTCTTCTCTCTGTTGGCCTTCTCATCAATCTTCCCTTGGACTAGGTGCTTCTCAGCGCAGGGACCCCGGGTGTAAAGGATACGCTCTGCTCCCTGGCACTGCTTTCTTGTGCTTTGAGGCCCTCAACTCTCTGCTAGTTTCCCTTTCCTTTTGTCTCTTGAGAGAGAAAAGCTTGAGTATGCAAAGCAGGGGAGCTCAGGTAGGAGAGAAGCAATCAAAGAGGGCTTCCTGTTGGAGGAGAGCCGGGGCTGGGAGCTGCTTCTCAAGGTAGAGGCAGAATTTGTAGAAACAGAGAGAGTGCTGCCAGGGACAGGGCTCAGGATCATTTTGTGAGGTGGGACCCAGTTTACTCTGAGAGGGTACCAGGCAGCAGAGAGGCTATGAGCTGTCAGCAGGAAACTATTTGTCATTTCCCTCTATTTTGTAGAGAGTTGGGGCTGAGGAGTCGGGAAGCCAAGCCAAGGCCCCAATTCTATGTAGGCCCAGGGGAATGAGCCGTCATCCGTCTACCTTTCAAGCTCTGGGACAGATGGAAGCACATTCAGCCAGCTCTAAAGCCAGATACTCCGTGTCTGTCAACCCCTGCCTCCTCACCCAGAAATATCCCCCCCGGCCCCCCCGCCCCGGCTTTGGCGTGACTGCAGTGCAGCCCGTTGAGTGCTGTCTTGGCGTCTCTGTCAGCACTCGCTTATTTTCCAACCACCAGAGCAAGCTAAAGCTTTGGAGGACAGAGAACACAGCTTCTCTCCAAGACCTTCCAATCGCCTGGCTTAATTTAATTTCCTGTTATGTATTATTTTAATCTTCTCATGAGGGAGAAGGCCTGCTGACTCTTACTTTGGAAGTTGATCCTTCCATTCAGGAAAAGATGAGGTTGGGCTCCTTTCTCTCCACCCTCAGCCTTTGCAGAAGACCTTATGGCTGGGTTACTGTGAAGACTGCTCTGTCCAGAGCAGAGCTGACGTGGTCAGTACAGCATACATGTGGGCCACGAACCCTCGTGTGGGACCCCCATTAGTTTAAGCCTGAGAGATGTGACATCCCATTGAGACCATTAATTACGTTTTTGTGTGCCTGGTTTTCAGCAAAGGGAAGGAGCGTGTATTTTGGTCTCTCTCTGTCTCCACTCAAGAGGGTCTTTCTCCTTCTCTCTCAGTCTCCCTCTCCCCATCTTCTCCCTCTCATCCTCCCCCTCTCCATCGCAAGAAGAGTTCGCCATGGGAACCACCTTTGCTCTGAATGTTGGCTGGAGAGAAGGTACTGAGCAACCGGTTAAAGAGGTCCCTGGCTGTGTAGCTGGCTTCCCTTTAAAATGTTTCAGCTTGAGAACGTCCTTAGTATAACCTGACTGGGATTGGAGTGCAAATCTTCAGTAACCCTTACTTAGCTCATGCGTGAAACCAGACAGCGTATACAACTATTGGTTCCATGTGGGGAATCTGGTTTTAAATCAATTTGGAATCTCATATAGGGAGTTTCTTCTGGGTGGAAAGTTGGGCTCCACCTTTGAGAGGGTGAGGCCGGGTTGACCAAACCCAACTATTAAGGGCTGGGAACGCCAAGCTAAGAGGATAAATGCAAAGGGGGGGATAGATTACAAGACGAATCTGGCTTAGGACAGAGCATTGTAGGAAGGGTTCCAACCGACTGGGTTCAAATCCCAGCACAAACACTGAAAAGCATGTTATTTATTGTCTCTAAGCTGTGGCTTCCTTAAAGAGAGAGAGAGAGAGAGAGAGAGAGAAATTTAACACAAAAAAGACGAAAAGAAAGAAACCCAACGTTGCCTTCCCCAAAGCCACATGCTCTATTTAAACTTGCATCATTCATTCCCAGAAGGGTATGTAAGTGCGTGTTTGTGGGTGTGTGATTGCACCTGTGGTCAACCACTGTTGATTTGCACAGAATCTGCATCTCTTTATAAAGCCTTCCCATTGGTTAAATATGCGTTATCCTGGAACCCCAGAACAGCCCTCTTCACTTGCTGGGCTTCCCTCGAATATATAGATAATAAAAATAACTGTGTTTCCTCAAAAGTCAACATCGTAGAGAGGCCAGGTCATGGGCGCTGGACTCTTAGCCACAGATCAAATCTAAGGCTACCTCTGCTCAGCTATACGAACTGCTGTGCTCATTAAGTCACTCAATAAATACTTACCCTCTCCAAGTCTCAGTTTTTCCACCTCTAGAATTAATCATAACCCAGAGCCAACACCCTGATTGAGACGATTATATAAGGTGGTATAAGTTAAGGTGTGGGGAGCAGTGGCCTCCCTCAGCAGCTCCCCTTCAGGTGTTCCCAGGGCACAGCTAACAAGGGGTGGGGAGTTCATGGGCAGAGCACATTCTCACAAAGAATGGTGAGTAGCCTACTTTGTCTTCTCTAGGGGTTTACTATCTCAGCTTGCTGGTGAACAAAAGAGACTGTGGTGTTAAGCAGGAACTGGGTTTAGATCTCCCTAGATCTCTAAAAAAAAAAAAAAAAATTTTTTTTTTTTATCTCTGAGTGGTGCAAATGGTTAGTGCTGGACTGCTAACCTAAATGTTTGTAGTTCTAACCCACCTAGTGGCACCTTGGAAGAAAAGCCTGGCGATCTGCCCTGTAAAGATTACAGCCAAGAAAACCTTATCGAGCAGTTCTAATTGGTAACACACGGGGTCACCATGAGTCAGAATGGACTCAACAGCAACGGGTTTGGCTTAGTTTTTTGGTTTTGCCTACGACCGCTTTGGGCAAGTCCCCTAATTTCTCTGGACCTCAGCTTCCTCATCTGTAAAGCGGAGCTCGTCACCATCTCTATGTCATAAGAGGGCTTAGAATGGGACCTGGCATATAATCAGCACCCAATGACCAGTCACTACCATTCTTATTCGATCAGGCTGTCTGAATCACACATCACCAGAAATAGACTTAAAATAAGAGAGGGGGGAAAAAAAAAGGCTGGGTGTCCTGTTTGTTTTAGATTTGGTTACAAATGAGTCACTGAAGCACATGACATCATCCCTTGGCACACTTTAGAGAACATGGTGAAATTTTAAATGAAGTTTGGCTAAAGACAGAATGATTAACTGCTCCTGCAGGTCCTTCTTTCTTTCCTCTTCGAAAGCAACAGACACCTAGCCAAATGGATTAAATTATCATCATGTTGCATTGACACCCAACGCTGTTCCTATTAAATGCAGTCATTAGCTAGCAAATGTTCACTAAAACCCCCTTTTGATAGCTGCTCACATTTCGCCCCCTCTCTGCTTTCCCTGTCAAAAGACGCCCCCAAGTTTCCGTGCAGTTATCAAAGACCTCCACAAGTTTCCCCCAAACCATTACTGACTAGGCTGGAGTTTCTGCAGAACGGAGAAGGCGCCTTTAGAAAGATATAAATAGGGCCAATTTAGATATCTTTATTGCCATGGCTCCCCGGAGGACCGGAGGACAAAATAGAGGTAGTTCCTGAGACTTTCTTTAAATGTTCCTTCAACTTTTCCTGAGCTCCTCTCTGACAGCGAATGGATTTCAATTATGCCAAGCCTGAGCACAGGAAACATGGAATTTATGCCTTAAATTTCCCCATTCACCAGTGATTCCGGTTTGTGTATGCCGCCAAGGGATCTTTGTGCTGGCGACGTTAATGTGCCTGAACCATCGCTTGATTTCACATAGAAAAGCTCCCCATTCAGGGCGTCTTTCCAGGTGCGCTCCACTCCGGCACAAAGGCCCTGATGTAAGGTGATTTCTCATTGAAACTGAGGCTCAATCGCGGAGCCTTCAAGGCCCTTCCGCCTGCCATGTTCTGCCCCACTCTTTGCCTGAGCAGCTTTTGCTGTAGGGGAAATGCCAAAAACTCTTGGCTTTCGGTGGCAACTGGGTTGAGGTGGCTTTGGGTGAGGTGCCTCACCTGCTCTACAGGGTTTCTCTGGGGATTAAATGGAGTGTGAAATGGTCCTAGGACCTGGGTGGCTTTACAGAGATGAAGGGCGCCACTCTCTCATCTGCCCATTCTGTCTGTTCCCGCCTGCTGGCTTCTCCGATGTTTTCATCTGGATCGCAGCTAATGTTCATACCAGGCAAGAACTGAGGAACTTCTAGAATGTTCTTCTGTTCAGCAGGCTAAATATTAGTTTCTGTCACCTAGAGCACTTACCTGGAGGGTTTCCTCATGCCTGATTTGCGTCATGGGCCTCAGGGTTCTATGGGAGTGAGCTAAAGGAACTCCTGGGTGGGCTGGCCGTTCCTAGAGAACCAGGGCATGGAGAAGGAAGCCCCCCATCTTCTAAGGAAGGTTGAGATGCTCCCAGGTTGGCTTGAAGGATATCACCCTAACTAAGAATTAAAAAAAAAAAAACAATTGACATGAGTCGATTCTGACTCATGTCAGTTACATTAAAATTCAGAATTCTGCTGGCATTTAGGAAGATACAAGGAAAGGCCTGGTTTCTATCCCTGAGGCAGTTATTGTTTATGCAGAGCCCTTAGGTAAGGAGGGCAGTGTTTTCCTGGTAAGACTTGGATAGTGACGGGGAAAGGTGCTTCTCAGGTCCTTCTGGCATAAATAACTGGAAGTGGAGAGAACTCTGACCCTTTGAAGATGCTAAATGGACAGACTCATGCTACCGGACAGCAGGTAGCTTTGACAATCTTTCTTGAACATTCCCTGGGGTGAGAGTGAGGGTTGTGGGAAAAAAAAGACCACTAATGTTAAAAAGTAGAGAGTCATCAAAAAAGAGGAAGACCCTCAGCGAGATGGATGTTATGAGTCAGAGCCAACTCCATGGCACCTAAAAGCAATGTTAAAAACAGCTAATAATTTAGACATTTGAAATGCATTGTGTTATGTAATCTTCAAAAAAACACTAGTTTTTATTCTCAATGTGTCCAGACTTGGGGAGAAAATGACAGCACAGAGCGGTGAAATGACTTTCCCAGGGTCCCATACCCAGGTCGGACAGAATCTGAAGCTGGACCTTGGCCAGGGCTCTGTGCTGGCTCTTTGATCCAGCTGGTTGTCTCAGTGGCCAGGGTGGCTGCAATTTGGGCATCAAGGCATGCTATGTGGGCAGGTCCATGCCAAGCCATGGGTGACTCTGCACCGCCCTCCCGCCCTTCCCACCGAGACACCTTGCAATGATATTCTCTGCCTATGGTTGACAGGGACAGAGATGAATGAGCTGTTTGCAGAAGTGTGTGGACCCAGCCAGCCCTCAGTTGTGAAGGGCTGAGCCTTGTGAAACACAAACACACTCGTTTATCAAGGTTTGAGGTAGAAGGTCAGGCTGGGATGCCAAGAATCAATTAGCTCTGTTTGTGTAAACCTGAAGGCTAAGGTGGTTCAGAAATGTGGTAATCCGGCTTTCCTGACACCCCCATATGGACCAACAATCCCTCCTCAGCCCTGGATCATTTGGGAGGCAGGCAGAATGGAGGAAGTGGGGTCAGTTTATAGCCACATGACCAAATACGGCCTCTGCAGGGGTTCAGTAGTAGACTTCTTGTCTTCCATGTGGGAGATCCCAGTTCAAGTCCTGTCCAATACACCTCATGCAGAAACACCAGCTGTCTGTCAGTGGGGACTGGCGTGTTGCTATGATGCTGAAAAAGAGAGGAACTTCCAGACTAAGATAGGCTAGGAAGAAAGGCCTGGCAATCAACTTTGAAAAAACCAACCAATAAAAACTATATGGATCACCCTGCTGTTCATGGGGTTCCCATGAACCAGGGACAAAGTCAATGGCAGCTAGCAACAACAGGGGAACTATAGGCTTGCCCTCTCTTTGTGGGGTGGGGGCAAAAGTAGGAAGTTCACATACCTTTAACAGTTTTTGAGCTAGACCTTAAAAACCACTGCCATCGAGTAGATTTTGACTCAGTAGCAATCCTATAGGACAGAAAAGAACTGCCCCATAGAGTTTCCAGGGCTGTAATCTTTACGCTAAGCAGCTGGTGGGTCTG
This sequence comes from Loxodonta africana, assembly GCF_030014295.1. NCBI lineage: Eukaryota > Metazoa > Chordata > Mammalia > Proboscidea > Elephantidae > Loxodonta > Loxodonta africana. The sequence goes on along the minus strand of NC_087354.1, from coordinate 46,066,324 downwards.
AACCACCCAGCTTTCAGTTAGCAGCTCTTACCTTATTCTACCTTTCTGTTTATACATGTGAGAACTTGAGTTTCGGAGAGGAAAAGTGATATATCAGGAGACAATGGCAAAGAAGGCATGAGACTGAGTCTCCGACCCCTGACTTAGGGCTTCCCGTGTACTGCTCCATCTGCTCCTCAGCACTGGTGGGCAAGACTCTAGCCATCAGCTCAAGGCCCCTGGACCACAAGCTTGTTCACAGTGAGGGGCTGTGCCTTGTATTCTCGGGGGCTGCCCTGCAGAGGCGTGACCCTCAGGCTCCACAAGTGCTGACTTGGGGAGGTTTTTCTCCCCTTGGAGTCCCCCTCTGTACACACATTTTCAGGACAAAACCCCTTCTCTGATAACATATCAGACAGGCAGCTTCCGGGCTAGGAGGGGACAGTCAGTGGGCTGGGGTCACTTATGACTTGTTGGGGAAGGGTGTTTATGAGGGCATAAGCAGGGGTGAAGAGCCCCCATGGCGTTAGGCTTGCTTTCCCAACTAGACAAGAGGCTTCCTGGGGGCAGGGACCAGGCCTTCCTCAGACACAAGCTCAAACCCTGTGAGGGCCTCAGAACAACTTGGGTGATTGAGTTGGTTGAGGCTAGACTTCTGGACACCAGTTCCAGGGAAACTGTGGATCCATTCCATGGGGTGTCTTAAGGGAAAGCCTTCAAGCTTTGTTTGGGTCAGATGGACCCAGGTTCGAATCAAGCTTTTACAGCTATCTAGGTCTCTGTTGGGGCAGGAACTTTGCTCTCTGAGCTTCAGCCCCTGAGAGGGCTCACCGCAGGGCTGTGTGGGTCCAAGGAACAAGGGCCCAGTGTCTAGCACAGAGCCTGGCGAGAACCAAGCATCAACGGTGTCAGAGGGTGGGGCACCTGCGGGTCACGCCCATGCTCACACTTGCTGCCTTCAGCCTGGGCTTTGCTGGGGTCTGGGCCTGAGGAGAGGGGTGGGGCAAAGCTGGGGTCCCCAGGTACACCAAGCTTTTTGCCTTTATTGTGAGGAAAATCCTTCATGAAGTGAACTCCAGCTTTGCCAGGAATCATCCCTGGGAGCAATTTAAAAAGCAGATCCCAGCCCCTAACACTTGTGGGTACTGTGGGCGTGGGGTGGGGGGATCCCCAGAGACCTTGAAAGCAGGAGATAAAGAAATTGGTCTTCCCTGCCCCCCGCTACACATCCTAAGAAGGGGTGTCAAGTATAAGAGCATGTTGGGCTGCTACTCTAGTGGGGACCCACTAGGATTTTGGGGGTGCATTGTAATGCCCTAGAACAGAAAAGAACTGGAGTCCTATCAGGAGCTTGAGTTCAAGTCTTGATCCTGCATCCAGCCAGCTTCATGGCCTTGAGCCAGTCACTTAAAACCTCTCTGCACTAGGTTTTGCAGCCTGTAAACTGGCTTTTTTTTTTTAAACTGGCAGGGCTGGAGCAGAGCAGTGGCTGCCAAGGTGCAGTCAGCAGCAGAGAGCTTTGAAAACTCCCCCAAAGCAGAAGCCTCATGACATCAACGCCACTGGAACTTTCCATGAGCAGGGCCACACTGTGTATTCCCTTTACCTCCCACGGAGGGGCTCCTGGGTGGGAACTCAGTTTGCAAACCTCTGGGATAAAAGCTCTTTAAGGGCTTGCTCAGCTCCCAACTGGACCAGTAAGAAACATCATGATAAACAGAAAAAAGATTGAAGTTGTCAAGGATTTCATTATACTTGGATCCACAATCAACACTCGCGGTAGTCAAGAAATCAAATGATCTGTTTGTTGCACTGGGCCAATCTGCTGCAATAGACCTCTTTAAAGTGTTAAAAAGCAAAGATGTCACCTTGAGGACTAAGGTGCGCCTGACTGAAGCCATGGCATTTTCAATCATCTCATCTGCACGCAAAAGCTGGACAATGAATAAGGAAGAACAAAGAAGAATTGATGTCTTTGAATTATGGCATTGGCGAAGAATATTGAATATACCATGGACCAGCAGAAGAATGAACAAATCTGTCTTGGAAGAAGCCTAGCCAGAGTGCTTCTCAGAAGCGAGGATGGTGAGGCTTCGTCTCACATACTTTGGACATGTTATCAGAAAGAACCAGTCCCCGAAAAATGACATCACGCTTAGAAAAGCAGGGGGTCAGTGAAAAAGAGGAAGACCCTCAAGGAGATGGATTGACACAGTGGCTGCAACAATGGGCTCGTGCATAACAATGGTTGTGAGAATGGCACAAGACTGGACATCATTTCCTTCTGTTGTATGAACAGTCTGTATGAGTTGGAACAGGCTCCAGGGCACCTAGCAACAACAGCAGGACAGAGTACAAATGCCCATGGTGTTTCCAAGGCTGTAAATCTTTATGGAAGCAGACTGTGGTATCTTTCTACCAAGTAGCAGCTGGTAGGTTTGAACCACCGACCTTTTTTTTTTTTTTAATTTTGATTGTGCTTTAAGTGCAAGTTTACAAATCAAGTCAGTCTCTCACACAAAAACTTAATATACACCTTGCTATATACTCCTAGTTGCTCTCCCTCTAATGAGACAGCACATTCCTTCCCTCCACTCTCTCTTTTCATGTCCATTTGACCAGCTTCTGCCCCCTTCTGCCCTCTCATCTCTTTTCCAGACAGGAGCTGCCCACATAGTCTTCATGTGTCTACCTGATCTGAGAAGCTCACTCTTCACCAGTATCATTTTCTATCCCATAGCCCAGTCCAATCCCTGTCTGAAGAGTTGGCTTCGGGGATGGTTCCTGTCTGGGGTTAACAGAAGGTCTGGGGACCATGACCTCTGGGGTCCTTCTATTCTCAGTTGGACCATTAAGTCTGATCTTTTCACAAGAATTTGGGGTCTGCTTATCCCACTGCTCTCTTGCTCCCTCAGGGGTTCTCTGTTGTGTTCCCTGTCAGGGCAATCATCGGTTGTAGCGGGGCACCATCTACTTCTTCAGGTCTCAGGCTGATGTAGTAGTCTCTGGTTTATGCGGCCCTTTCTGTCTCTTGGGCTCATAATTACCTTGTGTCTTAGGTGTTCTTCATTGTCCTTTGCTCCAAGTGGGTTGAGACCATTTGATGCATCTTAGGTGGCTGCTTGCTAGTGTTTAAGACCCCAGACACCACTCTCCAAAGTGAGATGCACAATGTTTTCTTAATAGATTTTACTATGCCAATTGACTTAGATGTCCCTGGAAACCATGGTCCCCAAACCCCTGCCCCTGCTACACTGGCCTTAGAAGCATTCTGTTTATTCAGGAAACTTCTTTGCTTTTGGTTTAGTCCAGCTGTGCTGACCTCTCCTGTATTGTGTGCTGTCTTTCCCTTCACCTAAAATAGTTCTTATCTACTATCTAATTAGTGAAAATCCCTCTCCTTCCCTCCCTTTCTGCTCTCGTAACCATCAAAGAATATTTTCTTCTCTGTTTAAACTATTTTTTGAGTTCTTAGAATAGTGGTCTTATACAATATTTGTCCTTTTGCAACTTAATAAATTTCACTCAGCATAATGCCTTCCAGATTCCTTCATGTTATGAAAAGTTTCATGGATTCATCATTGTTCCTTATTGATGCATGGTCTTCCATTGTGTGAATATACCATGATTTATTCCCATTCATCCGTTGATGGGCACCTTGGTTGCTTCCATCTTTTTGCTATTGTAAACAGTGTTGCAATGAACATGGGTGTGCATATATCTATTCCTGTAAAGGCTCTTATGTCTCTAGGATACATTCCAAGGAGTGGGGTTGCTGGATCATATGGTAGTTCTATTTCTAGCTTTTTAAGGAAGCACCAAATCGATTTCCAAAGTGGTTGTACCATCTGACATTCCCACCAGCAGCGTATAAGTGTTCCAGTCACTCCACAACCTCTCCAACATTTATTGTTTTGTGTTTTTTGGATTAATGCCAGCTTTGTTGGAGTGAGATGGAATCTCAATGTAGTTTTGATTTGCATTTCTCTAATGGCTAATGATTGTGAGCATTTCCTCACGTATCTGTTTGCCGCCTGAATGTCTTCTTTAGTGAAGTGCCTGTTCGTATCCTTTGCCCATTTTTTAATTGGGTTGTCTTTCTGTAGCTGAATTTTTGCAGTGTCATGTGTGTTAGAGATCAGACGCTGATCAGAAATGTCATAGCTAAAAACTTTTTCCCCGTCAGTACGTAATCTTTTTACTCTTTTGGTGAAGTCTTTGAATGAGCATAGGTGTTTGATTTTTAGGAGCTCCCAGTTATCTAGTTTCTCTTCTGCATTGTTAGTAATGTTTTGTATACTGTTTATGCCATGTATTAGGGCTTCTAGCATTGTCCCTATTTTTTCTTCCATGATCTTTATCATTTTAGATTTTATGTTTAGGTCTTTGACCCATTTTGAGTTAGTTTTTGTGCATGGTGTGAGGTATGGGTCTTGTTTCATTTTTTTGCAGATGGATATCCAGTTATGCCAGCACCATTTGCTAAAAAAAAAAAAAAAGACTGTCTTTTCCCCATTTGACTGACTTTGGGCCTTTGTCAAATATCAGCTGTTTATATGTACCACCGACCCTTTGGTTAGTGCTTTAACCACTGCACCGCCAGGGCTCACTTCGAGTTGCCCTAGCCACCGGAACAGAGGCACGGGAGCCCCAGAGATCTGATTAAGGGATGAGACCATTTCTTCCTCTGTTTCCACAACTGCAAAGCCTACAACTTCAAGTGTGATACCGGCAGAGCAATTTAGTCTGCTTTACAGACAGACCATCAAAACAGCCATCTCGTTGGTCCTGGGAGCAAGTGTGGAACCTCGGAGTGTGGCTTGCACTGTGGACGACACGGCTGTGTGTGTGCTGTCTAGCAAACACAGAAACACACCCAGACGGGCACCGGCACCCATAAAGGGAATCACATTTACTATTTGAATGCCTGCCACTTGGAAATGTTCCTTCTTATTAATAATAATTAATAAATAAATGGTTCAGAGAATTCTAATTTTCTCTTGCTATCAAAAAATTAGCCTTTTTTTTCAGTTTCTCTAAATTGCTACCTTTTTGGATAATGTGTATATAATTACTGAATGCTCCCTGTTTCCACCCAAACTCACTCTTTGTTAGGCTGGCTGACTTTGCCTGCTGGCTGTCAAATAACGGTGAGTTTTTTTTTTTTTAAAACACTGTCATGATTGATGTAATTAAATGGAGACAAGGCTTACATTTTGCCTTTCCCCCTCTCTTTCTTTTCTTCCTCCCCTCTCCGTCACAGTAGAGTTTTGAAAAAAAGAGAGAGAGTGAGTGACGGAAAGTATTCATTTGTCTCTGATTTGTTGGAGTTGCTTAACCAGAATACACAGGATCTGTGTGTTGCTGGAAGAACTTAATACAACACCCACAGCAAACTTGAGGCTGCATTGTTCTCGTCAATTACTGTCGAGGCCTTGGGTTTCCTCCTCTTTAATTGCCGCGAGCAGAGAAGCTTTACTCAGGGCACAGTGTAGCCAAGCATGTATGGAGTTTAATGAATCATACTAACTCCGCTCTCCAGGCAATTAGGTAAAGCTAGCTGTTAGTTAGTGAGGCATAAAATAAATTTAATCTCTCTTCTAAAAAATCAATTATAGTGCTGTAATGTATAATTCAATTTGGGTCATGCTACATAAATTTTCTGTTTTTAGTATGTTTTTAAACGGGTTGTTATTAGATTTCGCAAGCCTGACGTGTGTGTGCGTGTGTGTGTGTGTGTGTGTGTGTATGACAGAGAGAGAGAGAAGACTGGAGTACCAGGGAAAGGGATGACTCTTAGGGAGTCTGGAGTTACAAAGGAAACGGTGTCTCGGAGGGTCTCTGTCCGTTGGTTCTGTAAATCTTACTTGAGCACCTACTATGTGCCGAGTCTCACGGAGGATGGAGAGAAGGTGTAGTAAATGTCTGTCCTCAAAGAGCTTATAGTCTAATGATCCTGCAAGGTGAAATCAAATGAAAATTAGAAAATAAGAACAAATGAAACTGGACAGAACAGACACAGGTAAGGGGTGTTGGGGAAAGAAGGTGAGATTTTGAATCTGGGGTCCATTTTTAACTTTGCTACTGACTGGTTGTCCAGCCTAAGGCATGTGACAACCTCTCTGAGCCTCGGTTTCCTCATCTGTAAAGTGGGCATAAAAGCCCCTTTCTCCCAGGGTATTTGAGATAGATTGGTGAGATGCTTCCTGGGACTGTACTCTGTAGCATCTTAAATATGCAGCCTGGCTGGAGAGGAGAGGACATAAATATCTGACCTCCCAACTCTCCATAACCACTGGAGGGCTGGGATGGTGTCTCTCTTCTCTGGCATTCTCCTCGGCACCCAGCCCTGGCCTGGCATGAGGACAGAATGCCTCAGATGCACAAGCTGAGGGATGGGAGGTGGGTAGCACAGGTTTAGATGGGGCTGACAGTGGACATCTGAGAAGTTAACCAATGAGTGGCTTCAATAAAAGCAATTTATTGGGGTCTTCTCTGCAGTACCGCTGTGCTCCACACTTCATAACACGTCATCTCTGATCCTCAGAACAGCCCTGCACAGTTATCTCAAGTTACAGGTAAGAACGCTGATGCTCAGAGAGGTTAAGTCACTTGCCTATAGCCACACAGCAAGGAAGCAGCAACACAGGGATTTGAACCCAGGGCTCCCTGTACTCTTTACTCGGTCTGGTGTGGTGGATGAGGTCTGCCTCACTTGGATGATAAGCAGGGGTAGGCCTGAGGGACCCTGGAATTCGTACCCAAGAGCTTTTACTGAGATTCTGAGCCCAGAAACCCCTTCCCAATGAAGCCTCCAGGAAGCTTTCCACCCCCCCCCACCTCCCCCTGCCCATTTGATTTTGTTAATGGAATTCTTAGGAAAAATTACACACCGTTACACTTCCCTGCTAATCTCCCGGCAACAGCCGTGGTACCAAACATTATTAAAATAGTTAAGACTCCATCCCAGCTGTCTCTTTCCAATTTTCTTGCTTCCAGTGGGTGCTCAGCAAAGCAGTGAGTAGGTTTACCTACTGAGTGCTCCTTCACCGGGAGGCAAGCACAGCGATGGAATCCGGGGCTCCCGGGATGGCCAGGGGCACCTGGGTGGGTACCACGTGGGGCAGGGGAGGGCGCAGGAAGGTGTGGGGACTATGGAGAAAAGAGGTTCTCAAACTGGGTTCTGCTGCTCTCCTGGGAGGCCCTGGGCAGATCTGGTTCCCTCTCAGAAGCCCACAGGTTCACTCCCCGCTCCAGCCCCCTCGGCATGGCTTCTTTGTGACTCTGGGATCCCACTCACCACTGGCTGCGAGGGAAAACAGAGGCGCGGCGTGAGCGCAGTGTTGCTGTCTAATAAGCCGTGAGCTGCTTTGCCCCATCCGCTGTCTGCTTTGCAGAGCCTATGGGTCATTAAAAAAAAAAAAAAAACACTAAACAGGCGCCTGTGAAGTTGCTCCCACAAAATGATTCCCATCACAAAATAAGCCTTTAATTAGCAGAACATCTCACCCAGCTGAAGCACAACTTTCACAGACGTATACCCAGTGATGTTAATTATGAAATGAATTTGCACATGCATGATTTATGGGTCTTTGACTTTAAAGAGGAGAGAAAAAATCAGCTGCCGACTTTATTTATGCTTTCTGCCCTCTGAGAGAATTCACGAGAGAGAGTTACTGTGGCCGGTTCCAGCGTTTCTTGGAAGCTTAACGTCCCTTTCAGTGGCTTTTATGCTTTGCTTACATCAATCAGCTAAATATTTATTGAATCCTCAATTGCCCAGCACAGAGCCGGGGGTTGTTGGGGAACAGGGTTTTAGGATGAGTGCAGTCCTGGGGTTGGGTTTAGATTAATGACATGCTTTGGAGGGACCTTCAGAACATAGATAGGGTCTACCGTCCTAACTGGAGTCCCTGGGTGGCTGAAACAGTTAAGCACTCAACTACTATCTGAAAGGTTGGCAGTTCGGACCCACCCAGAGGCACATCAGAAGAAAGGCCTATCTGCTTCCAAATGGTCACAGCCATAAAAACCCTGTGGAGCACAGTTCTACCTGCACACATGGGGTCACCATGAGTTGTAATTGACTCAATGGCAACCGACAACAGTCTTCCCAATTTTACAGGCTAGGAAACTGAGGCCAGAGGAGGGACTAATGCCACCCCAGTCACATAGTGAGTCAGGGTCCAGATCCCAGGCCTGGCCCTGATCTCATGGCTGGGAGATTCCATTATTGCACAGCCAACAATGGTGACACCTTGCTAGGCACTGGGGCAATAAGGAAGCATTGAGCTAGGACACACACACCCACACTTCAGTCATCCTGTTAACGTGAAACAGGTACAATAACAAAGTGAGCATACTGCAGAGTTGTACCTGTTGCAGGGCTCAGACCTCCAGGAGCTCCGAACAGGCGGTCCTCAGGGCAATCTAGAAGCTCCTGGAGGTGGTCCCGGAGAAGCCCAGAGACAAGGCAGAGAGGAGTAGGCAGCTCCCCCTGGAGCCAGCATGGTCAGGAGTGTTGCGGAGGCAGGAGGAAGTGGCCTCTGTGAAGCCTTGGTTCCTATGTGTTTCCCCATCTCTTTCTGCCCAGGTGCCACCTTGTCCTCCGGGTAGACAGATCCCTGCTGTGAGGCCTTGTGGCTGCAGTGCCAGAACCTGACAGAGACAGACCCTCTGCTTGTGGAGCTTCAAATGCCATAAACAACATGTTTGAGGGAGCGCTTGCTGAGAGGTTTTTGATCCCCCAACTCAGAGGAGATGGAGTCTTTCCAGAATTGGGGGTGGTCCTAGATGAAAAGCAGAAAATAATGAGATGGGAGCAATTGAGTGGATTGCTGGTATTGGTTCCCTGGGTTGGGGGTGGGGGGATAGGTCCTTGCCTCTCTAACCTGGCTCAGTACCAAAAAAAAAGAAAAAAATTTTTTTTTTTTTTTTTAGTACCAACCCCTTGCCAATTCTGACTCACAGCAACCGATGTGTTACAGAGTAGAACTGCACCACAGGGTTTTCTTGGCTGTAATCTTACGGAAGTAGATCACCAGGCCTGTCTTTCATTGCGTCACTCAGTGAACTGCCAATCCTTGTGTCATCGACTGACCTGCTCAGTACCACAGATGAACAGGTGATGATAGCCCTGACCCTCAGACAGGCTTAGGGGAATCACACCCTTCTCCCTGTCCTCCACCCAGTGATCACAGCAGGCCTGTGCTCTGGGAGGAGGCACTCTGGGTGGCCCAGCAGGGTGCCAAAACAGAGAGAAGGGGGAAGTCCAGGGCATTCCCCAGCCCTTGAGGGGCCCAGCAGAGCCCACAACATTACCTGTGCCTCCCAGGAAGCAAGCTGGAGTGGCCTCACTGTGGGGAGAGGCCCTGTAGAGGATGGCTGGCTTTGGGCTGTATGCCACCCACCCCCCACCACCATCATTGATGTTAGACCAACAGCTGAGAAGAGGGACCAGGGGCCTGACTTGGCTGAGAGAAAACTCGGGGCTGATTGAGAAGACGCAGACTTAACCAGCTAACATTTCTAACAAAACGGATTCTAGGTTCATTTAAGAAAATTAATTTAAGGGAAACCAAGGAGAAATATAAGGTCTCTATGAGTTGGAATCGACTCGATGGCAACGAGTTTCTTTTGTTGTTGTTGTTGTTGTTTATGAGTTGGAATCGACTTGATGGCAATGGGTTTGGTTTGGTTTGATTTAAGTTTAAAAAACCCCATGTTCACTGTGTTTGGACAGGGAGCTGAGCCACAATGGGAGCTGAGCTGGAGAAATGGCAGGGAAGAGACCTGGGATGCTTGGGGGGGTCTTGTGTGCTCCGCCTTGGGGGGGTCCACAGCCTCGCTAGGCCTTATTTCAGAGTGAAAGGATGGAAAAATACAGAGCCCAGGACACTCCAGGAGGCAGAACCCCTGGCTTCTAGCTCAGCTCTGCCACTCATTGGCTGTGTGATCTTGGGCAAATGTCTCAGCCTCTCTGTGACTTAGTTTCCCCATTTTAAGATAAAGGAGTGGACTTGATAATCTCTAAACCATTTGTGGTGCAGTGAATAACTTGATATGGCCATTCTAGTCATACTCTTTGTGACTCCCACAAAATAATTGGGTGGGACTTTGAAAATAAGGTGTTTGTGGCCCACCAAGGGGATTGGATGGCCTGCTAAGAATGCCAGTAACCCCTGTGGGGGTTATTGTTATTGCTGTTAGGTGCTATTGACTCAGTTCTGACTCATAGGGACCCTAGGTACAACAGAATGAAACACTGCCTGGTCCTATACCATCCTCACAATCATTTCTATGTTTGAGCCCATTGTTGCAGCCACTGTATCAATCCACCTTGTCAAGGGCCTTCCTCTTTTTGGCTGACCCTCTACTTTACCAAGCATGATGTCCTTCTCCTGGGACTGGTCCCTCCTGATAATTTGTTCAAAGTATGTGAGACGAAGTCTCTCCATCATTGCTTGTAAGGAACATTCAGGCTATGCTTCTTCCAAGACAGATTTTTTCGTTCTTCTGGCAGCCCATGGTATATTCAATATTCTTCGCCAATACCATATTTCAAAGGCATCAATTCTTCTCTGTTCTTTGACATTCATTGTCCAGCTTTTGCATGCATGAGGCGATTGAAAATACTATGGCTTGGGTCAGGTGCACCTTTGTCTTCAAAGTGACATCTTTGCTTTTCAACACTCTAAAGTAGTCTTTTGCTGCAGATTTGCCCAGTGCAACACGTCATTTGCGCATTGATTGTAGATCCAAGTAAAATGAAATCCTTGACATCATTTTTTTCTCCATTTATCATGATGTTGCTTATTGGCCCGGTTGTGAGGATTTTTATTTATGTTGAGGTGTAACCCATACTGAAGGCTGTAGTCTTTAATCTTCATCAGTAAGTGCCTCAAGTCGTCTTCACTTTCAGCAAGCAGGGTTGTGTCATCTACATATCACAGGTTGTAAATGAGTCTTCCTCCAATCCTGATGCTGCTTTCTTCTTCACAGAGTCTAATTTCTCAGATTATATGCCCAACATACAGCTTGAATCACTGTGGTGAAAAGATACAACCCTGATGCATACCCTTCCTGATTTTAAACCACACAAAATCCCCTTGTTCTGTTTGAATGACTGCCTCTTGGTCCATGTACAGGTTCCTCATGAGTACAATGAAGTTCTGGAACTCCCAGTCTTCGCAATGTTATTCGCAATTTGTCATGATCCACACAGTCAAAAGCATTTGCACAATCAATAAAACACAAGGAAAGATCTTTCTGTTATTCTCTGCTTTAAGCCAGGATCCACCCGACATCAGCGGCGGTATTCCTCGTTCCACGTCCTCTTCTGAGTCTGGCTTGAATTTCTGGCAGTTTCCCATTGATTTACTGCTGCTTTTGAAAGATCTTCAGCAAAATTTAACTTGCATATGATATTAATGATATTGTTCAATAATGTCTGTATTCTGTTGGATCACTTTCTTTGGAATAGGCACAAATACGGGTTTCTTCCTGTTGGTTGGCTGGGCAGTTGTCTTCTGAATTTCTCGGCATAGACAAGCGAGTGCTTCCAGTGTTGCGTGCATTTGTTGAAACATCTCAGTTGGTATTCCATCAGTTCCTGAAGCCTGTAGTGCAGCTTGGGCTTCTTCTTTCAGTACCATCTATTCTAGATCATACACTACTTCCTGAAATGGTTAAATGTGGACCAATTCTTTTTGGTACAATTACTCTGTACTACTCCTCCTCTGTCAGTTTGTCATACTGTGGTGGCCTGTGTGTTGCTGTGATGCTGGAAACTATGCCACCAGTATTGCAAATACCAGCAGGGTCACCTATGGTGAACAGGTTTCAGCAGAGCTTCCAGACCGAGACAGGCTAAGAAGAAGGACTTGTGGGGATGGAACCATGCAAATAAGTTTTTGGAGCCCTAACAAGGAGATTGGTCGGTTTTGCCATCCTGCTAGGCTTAAAAGAGAGCCAATTCCAGAGCGGAAAGGGGACTTCACTACCACCAAGAAGAAAAAGAGCCAGAAGTGAAGTGTATCCTCTGGACCTATAGTCCCTAAGCTGAGAACCATCCAGACCCAGGAGACAGAAAGCTGTAACGCTGGAAAAGACATGAGACAGTGAGAAGTGGCGGCAAGTGCTGTAGAGAAATGATGAAATGATAGCAGCTGAACCAGGAGACCAAGGCAAGATGGTTTGGGGGGCTTCCAGGACCACCAAGTGAGGTGGCTACATTGGTGTGCTGACTCACTGAGTGAGAGAGCTAAGCGCCTTCAGGTTGGAGGCTTGCAGGTGGAGCAGGGTGCTTCCAGGCACTTATTGGCAGAGCTAAAAGAGCTTTGTAACACTTGCCCAAGCAGGGGAGAGGCCAAACCGAGGGCAGAGAGAGGAGCCTGTCCCGAGGGGGCTGAGCGGAGTCTGTCCTCAGGGGGCCGAGAGAGGCCTGTCCTCAGTAGGCCAAGAGGAGCCTGTGCTCAGGAGGCCAAGAGGAGCCCTGCATAGTCGAAAGGAGCTGAGAGAGCCGTCCTGCACTGAAGAAGGGAGACTTTGCTTACGTGCTTCCTGATCCTGATCCTAAATTGTAACCTGTTACTTCATTAATAAACCCCAGAACTGCAAGTATAGTCTGTGAGTTCCGGGAGGCCATTGCAACAAATCATGGACTGCAGCAGAGAAGCAGTGAATGCTGTGGGAGGGACGGCGGGTGTCAGGATTGGTAAAACGGTTGGAGGATGGAGATACGTTTTACGTCCACCTCGTAAGAATCAGCTTTGGATTGATAATGGTGGCGATTCTCCCCCCTTGTGAAGTTAGACAAGGTCTGACACCTCCAAGCCATTTTTATACCATTGGTTCTCAAACTTCAGTGTGCCTGACAACACTGGGAGAATTGGGTTAAAATGGAGGCTTTCAGACCCACCCTCAGAGGTTTGGACTTGAGGACCTGGGATAACCTGGAGAACTGCTTTTCCCAGAACCCATTGCAATGACCAAGTTGGCCCTAAGGTCCTTCTCTCCTCCACCTGGGCCTGCTCTCCCCTCATCTGCCCTGCACTGCTCCTCCCCAGCCCACCAGATTTCCTCCCTGCCCCCAGTGTGTCTTCCCTTCTCCAGTCTGTCTCTGTGCTTGGAATGTCTTCCTAGTTCTAAAACTCTAAGCCCTAAGTTCATCTCTTCTGGTCCCAGCCCTTCTTCAGGTGGGTACTTCCGACCCTTCTGCCCGTTCAGGGGTGCTGGCTCACACCCCCTCCCCTGTGAGCCCTCCAGAGATGGCCAGTGGCAGGCAGCTGTGGCTCTGTGTGCCGGCTGGGTGCCTGAGACCCTTGGAGCCTCAGGCTCTCCACCTGTAGAAGGGGGAACCACAGCCTGTTTCACAGGGCTGAGGGAGAGCAAGAGGGGTCTCTAAGAGCTTCGGTCCCCGACCCCTATCTGTCCCTGGCTTCCTATCTGGGAACTCCACTGCAGTAGAACCAGGACCAGAGCTGAGCCCTGCCTTGCCCCCCACCCCACCCCACCTCCATCCCTGGGGCAGGTTATCTCCCCTACTAGACTTGAGGGCAGAAGCGTGCCTAAGACACCTCAGGGAGTCCCCAACAGCCAGGGGTCCTCAGGAATGTGTGGATTCGTGGGCGCCCCACTGCCCCCCACCCAGGTGTCCCTGTGGTCCCTGCGGCCCCCTCGCCTTCCTCCTGCTCAGAATACCTTCCCCTACTCTCTGGTTTCACAAACCCTACCCTCTTTTTTTCTGTTTTTTAAAAATTTGTGATTTATTTATCATCCATGTTTTTCTTCTACTTATACAAATAAAAGTAGGCATAGTAAAAATTTTCGAACATAGCAACATAAAGAGCAGAAAATTCTTTATGCCTGTGACCCTTCTCTAAAATGGTAAAAAAATTAACAGTATCTGATGTACTTAAGTTCAGGTTTTTTACGTCAGAACATAAATAAATATAAATACATATATATGTGTGTATATATTTATGTCTGTGTGTATATCACCACAGACACACACACATTTTAAACAAAGTACAGTTACTCCATACACACTGTTTCGTGGTGGTTTGCTTCTTAATAAAGAGTGTTTCTTAGCCATGTTTCAAGTAAATGGACGTTTACCACATTCTTCTTCATAACCATATAATACTCCATTGAATTAATTTAGCAAATTCCACAATGATCAATATTTGGGTATTGCCTCATTTTCCAGTTATAAACATCACTGCAATGAACATCTTTGCGCAGGTATCACGGTGTATATGAATGTTTGTCAGATGTAGAATTACTGGGTCAAAGGGTATCAATATTTTACATTCAGCCTATATTGCCATTTTGGCTCTCAAAAAGGGTTTTGCCAACTTCTTTCCCACCAATATTTCTGGAGTATCTGTTTCTTCATACACTCCCCAGCCAACTCTGGGTATTATCTATCTTTTAAATCTTTGCCAAACAGGTAGACAAAAACTTCTTTTTATTATTCCCTTTTCCTTACTTATTAATGGGATTCCCTGGTTGGTGCAAACTGTTAACACACTCAGTGGCTAACCAAAAGGTTGGAGGTTTGAGTCTACCTGGAGGTGCCTTGGAAGAAAGGCCTGGTGACATACTTCCAACAAATCAGCCGCTGAAAATCCTATGGAGCACAGTTCTGCTCTGACACCCATGGGGCTACCATGAGTCAGTGTCCATTTGCTGGCAACTGTGTTTTGTTTTTTTTTTTAATTGTTAATGAGGCTGATGACTTTTGGGCTGTTCGTTTTCTTTTATTAAGAAGTTAAAAATCATGCAAGCAAGGCATTTGCATGGCTTACAAGTACAGCAGTTACAAAGGGGTACAAAATAAACATGGACATTACACCTTCGGTTTCACCCCTTCCTCCACCCCTCCTCCCCCCAGGCTCCTCATCTGCCCAGCTGTCAGGTTAGAACAAATTTGCCCTGAGCCTTTGGCTTTGAAGTGCCCCCACATCCGCAGAAGAAAGAGCTTCTCAAAGGGGCCTGGGTTTCCACCGCAGAAAAGGTGGGATCACAGGCTGCGTTTAGCCAGGAGTCGCCCACCTGGTCTGCACGTGGAGGTTACAGATTTGCAATTATGGCCAGAACTTTGTTGTTGCTGGGTGGCGTCGAGTTGATTTTTGACTCCTGCGGAGCTGCTGGTTGGGATTGAACTGCCAACCTCTGAGTTGGCAGCCCAGCTCTTAACCATTGTGCCACCGGAGCTCCTTTCGGAGTAACAGTGGTCGTATGGGCTGGGAGTGCTGACCTGTCCCTGTGGCGGAATTCAGAGCAAGCCTCTAGTTGCAAACGGCAGAAATAGGCAGGTCAGTGAACCCCCAGGCTGCACCCTGGACTACAGTTAGGCGCCTGGGGATCAAGTCCCAGCTCACAGTTAGCTCTCTTTGAGACTGTCAGGAATGTGGCTCTCGGTTGCCCTACTTGTCAAATAGAAAGAGTGATGTCACCTTCAAAGGCCTCCTGTGAAGCTCAAACGAGACTGTGTACAAATAAAAACAGAACATTCTGTAAGTGCAGTTGTGAGTTCTGGGTGTTGATACATGAAATTCCACCATTAAGTTATATCTGTAATGGCTTGTATACAGCTAAATGCAGACACCCCTAGGAGTTGGCCATGCCTTTGTTAGTTGTTCTACGTATAATGCAGTGGTTAAGACCATGAGCCTTGGAATTGGAAAGAGCTGGGTTCTAGTCCACTTACCAGCTGTGCGACCTTGGGTAGGTTACTTAACCCCTCTGAGCCACAACGGTCTTCATAAAGTGGAGATAGCTTATTGTGAGGAGTTAATGAGATATGTGTTGAAAGGCTAGTGCAGAGTAAGTGTTCAATAAACGTCAACTATGTTATTATCATCCATAGAAAATGTTAGCAGCGCTGATTTGAACCGCAATAGCCAGTCTCTCCCTTTCTCGCCCTTTCTGAGCTTGTGGAGAACAGGCTCACAGAGGGATGGATTCTTGCCCACCCCTCCCCACCTGCCTGTTCCTCTGTCATCATTGGGGTTGAATGGAGCTGTCTTTCTGGGGAGTAGAACCAGCAGCTCCCATACCACCAACCACATAATCCTGCAATTGTTTGTCCCCCTTCCTTGTTTGCCCCCCAGGTAGTGGGCTCCCTGTGGGCAGAGCCAGGCCTGCTTGTGTTGGGGGAGAACGTTTTCCGCCATCCCTTTATCTGCAGTCTACAGTGGTGACTGAAATGCCACAGCTAGCCAAAAGCCTTGCTTTGGAGATGAAATTTGGTTTTGATATTAGGAAACAGCCTCAGAGTCCTCAGCTATGAACTGTGGCCAGTGGTACCCATCTCTGCCTTCTTGCTGCCAGGCCCTGGTAAGTTTTGTTTTTTTTTTGAAAGAATTTATTTGTTGTTGGAAATATACACAGTAAACCATATACCAATTCAACGATTTCTGCATGTACAATTCAGTGACGTTGGTTACATTCTTCAAGTTGTGCAGCCATTCTCACCCTGCTTTTCTGAATAGTTCCTCTTCATTAGCATAAACTCACTGCCCCCCCAAACTTTCCATGTAGCATTTCGAGTTGCCGTTGTCAATATGATCCCTGGGTAAGGTATTTAATCTCTCTGTGTCTCAGTTTCTCATCTGTGAAATGGGGACATAACAGCACTGACCTCAGAGGGGTGAGGATTAATGAAATAAAGCAGCCAGCCCAGCCTGGCCCACAGGAAATGCCCACTGACTAAATGTCGGCAATGGTGAGAGTTACCTCCTAGGATGCTGTTCCTCCACCCTGACTGGAAGATGCTCAGCTTATTTGAGTTCTTTCTTCTGACTTCTTATGCCCCCAAAGCCAAGCCCATTCTTGACTTCTGGGTGCATCAGATGACCTTAAAAATTGGCCTACCCTGTGGTTCATTGTGGGAGGTGGGGGGATGCTTACGGTGGACCCTCCTTGGGGGGCCTATCTGGGAGCAGATCTTTGAAGGCAGGGCTTGGAGTGGAGTGCCTGAGCAGCCAGAGACAGAGAAGGTCCCCAAAGGAGAAAATTGGAGTTGGGGTAGGGGCACGAGGGGGATGGGGTGTGGCAGCAGGAAAGAGGACCAGAAGACATTGGCCACAGAGTCATAGAATGGGTGCTCACTGGGTTCTCCCATCAAATTTGAGGGCCTTTGGGCCTATCACTTCCTGAACCCGAGTTTTCCAGTCTGAAGAATGGGGATGCTGATGTTATGTTCATAGTGGAATTAGGAGACCCAAAGACACAAGAGTTCACTCTTTAATCTTCCAGGGATAATAGATTATCCTTGGTAGGTAAGGTACTTCTGTGGTTACTATGTCCTCCACCCAGGCTACTGCTTCCTCCACCCTAGCCCCACTGGCTCCTTGCTGTTCCATGTATGAGCCGGGCTTGCTCCTACCTCAGGGCCTTTGCACTGGCTGTTTCCTCTGGAACCTGGAGCACTTTCCTTCTAGATAAACATACTTCTTCACCTCCTTGAGTCTTTGCTCAAATGGGATCTTCTCAGTAGACAGTTTCCTCAGTATATTATTTAATAGTGTATATACACACAAAAACACATTCCCTATTCCCCTCCCCTGCTTTATTTTCTTATTCATTTTTACTTTATTATAGCACTTAGCACCACTGGATATTCTCATCACTCCTTTTATTTATTTGCTTGTTGTCTGTCTGGCTTTCCCACCACAATATAAGTGTTCTTTTTATCTATTACTATGTAACAAACTTCCTAGGAACTTAGTGGCTTAAAACAACACACATTTTTATTGTATCTCACAATTTCGTGAGTGAGAAACTCAGGCAAGTTTCAGCTGGGTGGCTCTTCTGTTTCACATGATGTCAATGGTGGTCACTGTGGCATTCAGCTGGTAGCTAGGGCTTCAATGTCCAAGATGGCTCCACTCACCTGTCTGGTGCTTTGGCAGGGCTAGCAGAAAGCTTGGGCCCAGCTGGACTGGAGCATCTACACATAGCCTCTCCAACATGACTGGAGTCAGACATTTTACATTGAGACTCAAGACTCCTAGAGAGTATTACAAGAGGCCTGGGTGGAGGTTGCAAGACTTCTTTTGATCTAGCCTCAGAACATCACTTCTGCATTATTCTGTTGGTCAAACACATCACTAAGGTCACCCAGGTTCAGTGGAGAGAAATAGGTCCCACCCCACAGTGGGAGGGGTGCATGCCAAAGAATTTGTGTCTATCTTTAAGCTACCCCAACACATTTCATGAGGGCAGGGTCTTTATAGTGTTTTGTTCACTGCTATATTCAAAGTGCCTGGCACATACTAAGTGCTTAATAGATATCAGTTGACTGAGTGACTGAATAAATGCAATCTTCAAAGTCTGAGCCAAGCCCACCTCTGCTGGGAACCCCCTACGTCTACCCTAGGCCATGGGATCCTCTCCTTCCCTGGCCTCCACACCCTTCCTGTCCTGCCCAGCCTTGGGCTCCTTTCTCCTCAGCAGATGACCCTGGAATCCAGGCCTTGAGCTCCCTGGGGGCAAGCTTTGGCTTTGTCTTATGCAGGGAGGACTCAAACAGTTAGGAGCACCTACTAGGCATTGGCACGATACAGCACATTATATACATAATTGTTCATGAACACAACCATCAATAAGGTAGATATTGCTATCCCATTTCACAGATGAGAAGATCGAGGCCCAGAGAAGTACACTCATTTTCCTTAGGTCACACAGCCAGTTATCCTAGCCTGGTGTTTGCACAGAAGCAGACAGCCAGGGTTATCTCTGTGGACTGGCTGCTCTCACCCTGTGCTAGGCATATGGGAAGCAAGGCACCAAGACTTCCCCTTGAGGTTTCAGGGCCCACTGAAGGTGGTGTTCAGGGCCTTCACTTTTTCTTTTCTCTCTCCTGGAGGCAACTGTTTCCCACCATTGAATTGCTCCGGCAAGGGAGGTGGATTAAATATTCATGAACCAGCCAGGCATGAGTGATGAGCTGACTCCTGCTGCAGGAGGGGGGCAATAATTGAATAAGGTATTTACATAACGAGTTAATGCTGTTGCATGCTGGGCTTCTTTGCAGCCCCCACCCTACCCACCCCCCAATTCTACCTTTGCCCAGTTTTTGCTTTTCCTCCCCTTGGATGGCCAAGGTAGAAATGCTGTGGCTTCCGTCCCTCAGCAGTTGGAACTAACATCTAAATGATAAACAATGTCGTTGTGTGCGTCCAGTCAATTCCAACTCATAGAGACCCTACAGGACGGGGTAAAACTGCCCCACAGGGTTTCCTAGGCTGAAATCTTTATGGTAACAGATCCTTAATCTTTTTTCCTGTAGAGTGGCTGATGGGTTTTTGAACCACCAACCTTTTGGTTATCAGCTGTTTAACCATTGCCATGAGATCTCCTTATAACGTTATTAGGGGAAGAGAACTGACGTGTCTGGGAGAGGCCCGGAATGGAGCTGGATGGCAGCCTGTACAGGAGGCTGGCCCCGCAAACAGCAACAAACAAAACCCTTCTGCAGACTCAGAGAGCTGAGAGGTGAGGCGGAAAGGCTGACAGACCCGCAGACAGACGATGAGGATTTTGACCTGGCCCTGCCTGCCATGATTGCTCAGGGGAACCTTGGGCCCACACTATTCCTGGGCCCATTTCCTTTTCTATGCCATGCAGGATCTGTGGTCTAGGGCTCTATCCCAGCTGCTCAGTAATGACAGCAGGTGAGGACAGGAATCAGGGCAGCATGCCATTCAGAAGAGGATTCCTCTTTTGCGGCTGCAAAGGCCAGGTAAGTCATCGCTCCCACACCTACCCGGGAGCTGCCTTCAGGGTTATCCCTGGTCAGCGCTCACTTGGGCTCCAGAACCAAAGGTTATTAGCTCATAATCACCTTGTTCACGGCTGGCTGAGAGGTGTGCAAGCGTCTGACCTGGGGCAAGAGGAACGCCAGCCAAGTCCTTCTGGCTGGAGTTAAAAGGGTTCAGCAGCCTCTCCCTGAAGGTGAACTGCAATGATAGGCTGGGGATTTAAAAGGGGAGGAGGAGACAGCATTAACTGTTGGGGTGCCAGCCGCGCCACCCTACTGCAAAGCATTAGAGTCAGCATTATCTGTGTCTCTGGAGTGGTGGATGGTGCCCTGTAAGGGCCAGAAATAGTCTGGTTCATCTTGCTCAGAATGCCAAAGGGCTAACCTGGACAAGCTGCACATCTTTTTATTCGTGTGAGCATGCTCTGTGTATGTGACCCCTCTGAGCGCAGGTCCCTCGTCTGTAAAACAGGGATAACAGTGCTCCCTCGTAGGGCTTGGATGAGGATTAAAGAGCTGCTGCTTGTCAAGTGCTTAAAACAGAACTCTTCCTGTGGTTTCTTCCAGAAAGGCCATGGAGTACAATATTGAGACGTGAGTTCCAGCCTCTTCTTGATGACTAACTTACTGAGAAAACCTGGGTGACTTTTATGGCTCTTATCTTTACTTAGTCTTCTCATCTGTAAAATGGGGGTAATGAGCCCTATCTTCTCAGTTTTGCTGGGAGGATTAAATGACAGACACCTGCATAGAATATGCCTGGATCAGTTCTTGGCACATCTCAGGTGCTCAGTAAGAGCATTCAAAGATGTGGTACTAGGGTTGCCAGGACCTGCCTGGGAGGCGGGGACCACAGATGCTGGGGA
This sequence comes from Loxodonta africana, assembly GCF_030014295.1. NCBI lineage: Eukaryota > Metazoa > Chordata > Mammalia > Proboscidea > Elephantidae > Loxodonta > Loxodonta africana. The sequence goes on along the minus strand of NC_087354.1, from coordinate 46,045,708 downwards.
GAGAAGACCCAGGGGCCCATGACCAAACCAAACTCATTGCTGTTGAGTCAGTTCCAGTTCATGGCAACCACGTGTGTTTCACAGCAGAACTATGCTCCATGGGTTTTCAATGGCTCTGACCTTTTGGAAGTAGACCATCAGACCTTTCTTCCAAGGCATTTCTGAGTGGATTCAAACCACCAATATTTCAGTTAGTAGCTGCGTGTTTAACCGTTTGCACCACCCAGGGACCCCAGGGGCCCATGACAGCCATCCTCAAATGGCTAAAGAGTGGGACTACCCTGAGTGGGGGTGGGGGGGCGGGGGGGGCTGGGCTTCTGGGAATTTAAGGAGGGCAGAACTAGGTCCAATGATTGAATGTTGCAACCGAAGTATCTGAACCCAAAGCAAAGAGGAACCCAACAACCCAATGGTCAGATAAGGTCAGGGGGCTTGAGTGCCCTGCCACAGGGTGTGTCCAAGCAGAGACTGGCTGGGATGCCATAGAGGGCATCCACTGATGGATATCTAAGGTTCCTTCTGAGCAGATGGCCATGAGTTAGGAGGGCATTTTGTTGCCTTGGTTACTTCTCCCATGCCCAGCACGGTGTTGGGCTCATTATCACACTCAGCAACCATAGGGCAGCCCCAGGGCAGCCCCTGTGCCCTGCCTCCATCCCTGTCCTCGCTCAAAATCACCCTTCTCACTGCCCGTGGGCCAGCAGCATCTTTTCCACACTCTTTGGACCATCCCTCTTCTCTCTGTTGGGGGCAGGGTGGTCCAGACCCCTTGCTTGGCAGACTCTGCAGACCACCCTGACCATCTCTCCAGCTTTGTGTCCTGCTGCACCCCCACCCCAGAGCTGACTGGATGCAGGATCAAGACTTGAGCCCAAGCTCCTGACGTTGACTCCAGTTCTTTTTTGTTCCATAGCATCATGATGCACCCCAAAAACTCCTAGTGAGTCCTTGCTAGGGTATCACACAGACAGGCTCTCAACCTTGACACCCTTTGTAGGATGTGTTTGTGTGTGTGAGTGGAGTGGGGTAGTCTGATTTCCTCATCTCTTGCTTTCAAGGTCTCTAGGGTTGCCCCACACCCCCCATAGCCACAAGTGTCAGGGACCAGGACGTGCTCTTCAAATTGCTCCGAGAAACAATCCCTGGCAAAGCCCTTCATGAGAAGTTTTCCTCGCTTCAGGTGCCTGGCGGACCTCAGTTTTCCCTCACTCCCTCTCCTCATTCAGGCACAGACTCCAGCAGAGCCCAGCTGAAGGCAGCAAGTGTGGGCATGGGTGTGGCCCTTCAGTGCCCCTGCCCGAGATGAGTGCCTCACTCTCCTCACTCTAATCTTGGCCCTAGAGCCTGTGTTCTCCTGGTGTCTTGTTGTTGTTGTAGTTGTTGTTAGGTGCTGTTGAGTTGGTTCTGACTCATAGCAGCCCTATGCACAACAGAATGAAACACTGCCTGGTCCTGCACCATCCTCACAAGTGTTCTTATGCTTGAATCCATTGTTGCAGCCACTGTGTCAATCCATCTCATTGAGGGTCTTCCTCTTTTTCATCGACCCTCTGCTTTACCAAGCATGATGTCCTTGTCCAAGAACTAATCCCTCCTGATAACATGTCCAAAGTATGTGAGACATAGTCTGGTTGTACTTCTTTCAAGACAGATTTGTTCGTTCTATTGGCAGTCCATTGTATATTCTTCTCCAACACAATTCAAAGGAGTCAATTCTTCTTCAGTCTTTCTTAGTCATTGTCCAGCTTTCCCATGCATATGAATCGATTGAAAACACTATGGCTTGGGTCAGGTGTACGTTAGTCCTTAAGATGACATCTTTGTTTTTCAACACCTTAAAGAGGTCTTTTGCAGCAGATTTGCCCAATGCAATGCACCTTTTGATTTCTTGACTGTTGCTTCCATGGCTGTTAATTGTGGATCCAAGTAAAGTGAAATCCTTGACAACCTCAATCTCCTGTCTGTTTATCATGATGTTGCTTATTGGTCCAGTTGTGAGGATTTTTGTTTTCTTTATGTTGAGGTGTAATCCATACTGAAGGCTGTGGTCTTTGGTCTTCATTAGTAAGTGCTTCAAGTCCTCTTCACTTTCAGTAAGCAAGGTTGTGTCACCTGCATATTGCAGGTTGTTAATGAATCTTCCTCCAATTCTGATGCCCCGTTCTTCTTTATACAGTCCAGCTTCTCGGATTATTTGCTCAGCATACAGATTGATCCAGGTGCCTAGAGTAAGGGAAACATATAGGGCTGAAGAACTAAGGAGGGGACGTGGGTCTCTGGGCTTTACGGAGCGGGCAGGGTACAGGAGCAAGCGGGGGGGATGGCTCCTCATAGGAACCCAGACTGGGAGGTGTAGTTAGGAGGGCCTGGGCTTCCAATACCTGAAAGACTCCCCTGACCCTGGGTGGGTCAGGGAAGCAAGTCTGCTCTTCACTGGTTAGATGTCCAGGGAGAGGCAAAGGAGGCCTACCTGAGCCTCCCTTGGCCTCCTTCCTCCCCAAACAGGAGCTCATCAGACAGGAAAGGAAGCTAGAATCCAGCCTCAGGTAGTGCTGGGGGAACAGAGGCCATGATGGGCTGGAGTGCTCCCTGTGGTGGGCTCTTGGGAAGCTGAACAGGGTATACAGTGGATCCTTGGGCCCTTTCTCTCTCCTGTTCCACCCTCCCCTCCCAGCTGAGTGAGAACTCCGAACAATGAAAAGGAGAGGGTCAGAGGTGGAAAAAGGACAGGAAGCAGGAAGCAAGTGTCTCCCCTGCCTGGCCCTGTGTCAGGGCTGCACTCAGCCTTCTCCTTTAATCCTCCCACAATCATCATTCCCATTTTACAGATGAGGAAACTGAGGCCGCATGGGAGCAAATCCTTGGACATTGGGCAGAGCTGGGGCCCAGACCCAGGCCCACCTCTTTCCAAAGCCATGTTCTTTCTACTCTCTCAGGCTGCCTGGGAATTAGAACACCCTTCTCCACTCCCACCGCCCCACCCCAAACTGTCACTTCCACCCTTTCCCTCCCCTCTTAACTTTCCTGAAGCGAATATCATTATTAATATTATTTGCCTAACTAACACATTGTCTGAATGACAGAAAACATGCAAACAGGTTTTGCCAAGGAAACTCCGTCTGATTAAAACTTCAGCCTGTCTAATTATATGGAGATTTCTTCATTAGTCTCTCTGTTTGAAATGAGCCCACTCCCTCCCCAGCCCCCTTCCCTCTGTGCTTGCCCCCCAGCTCCCACTCCCAACTGCCAGGAGGCCTTATGCCCAGGGAGGCCTCTTCCCTCATAGTTCTGCCGCCCCTTACCCTCCACATCCTGCTGGCCCCCCTTTCCCCCTAAGCAGCTGGTGGCAGAGCTGACCCCATTTCAGCATGAATCTGCCCTGAGGCAGTGCACATCCAGGGCTGAGGACCATCCTAGATGGGCAATTACACCCAAGGCCTGGTTTGGAGCAGGACCTTCCAGGGTTTCTAAAAGGTCTCTTCAAAAACTCCTGGTTAACAAACTGAACATAAGCACGTGTCCTGTCCTCCAGATTCACTGATGGCAAGGTGCACATTCAAAAACAGTAATAGGAATAACGTTAAATAGCACCGGTTGAGCACCTACCGAGTGCCAGGCACTTTGCAAATTTCATTTGATTTCTACAGCAGCGCCTTGAGTGAAGAGTGGTCACCACTTTGCAGACGAAGAAGCTAAGGCTTAGCGGCTGGCAAGGAGCAGAGGCTGGACTCCAGCCCAGCACTGTCCAGTGCCCACGCCCTGGCTTCCCTTCTCTGGGGCTCCTCTGTTTGGTGTCACTAAAAGCCCCCCACCACTTCCCCCATTTCTTCCTCTAGCCCGGAAGCAGATCTCCAAGAAACGGGAAGTGCTGGCTGATGGGCTTGGACAGGGCGAGGCTGGGGCACGATATGGATGCCCCCTGATGGGGTTAGTCTGAGCCTGAGGCCTGGCTCCTTTGAGGGCCTGTGGAATGTATCCTGGGATAAGAGGGACCAAGATGGGAGAGGAACACTGGGCACCGTGACAAATGAGGTCCTGTACAAACAGGACTGGGGAGCTTGACCTGGGAGGAGGAGGCCAGCGTGGACTATGGGAAGGGGTGAAGAGGAACCATCACTTTTTCAGGGGCCATCCTGTGCCAGGAATTGTGCAAGCTACTGCAAATGCTCACACTTGTTCAATCTTCATAACCAGGCGTTGTCATCTCCACATCTTATAGATGAGGAAACCAAGGCCCCTGAGGCTCAGGCATGTGGGCAAGATCACAGAGTTAGTAAATCACCCCACTGTTTCATGGAGAACAGAAGCAGACTCACTGGGGTGACTCCTGCAGGCACAGGGAGCACAAAGGGCTGTGGTTAGAGGCGGCGGAATTCAGCTTGGGATGACAGCAAGGATGTTCCTAACCACAAGTGCCCGAGTGCCTGAGGTGGAGGAGTGCCGGAGGCGGAGCGACTGCCTCAGGAGGGAGTGAGCACCTCGCTGTCAGAGGTGTGCAAGCAGGGATGGGTAAGCATCTGGCAGGGATCCCAGCATCACTGAGGGGAGCTGGCATCTAAAGGCTGCTCCCCTCTGACCTGCTGCTCCTCCCACCATTAATTACTGAGCACCTGCTGTGTGCCAGGCAACCTAGGGTCCCAAGGCATCATCCCTGCCTTGTGGAGCTGGGCATCTAGGTGGACAGGTTGGCCTTCAGCTTTGCATCTCCCCTGGTTGGGTCTTTCCTCCCCACACTCTCAGGAGTGCCCTCTGCCCAGCTGCCCCAGGCCCATCACTAAGGGGTTCTCACCCAGTCCCTGGGGACCCAGGACTACCGTCACTACCTGCCAGGTCTTGCCCAACTCCACCTTAAGGCAAAGATGCTTGTGATGGTGGCAGGAGAGAGACAGTGTAGGTGGGACAAGCTGCTGTCCCTGCCCCTTCTCTGCTAACCACCTAGGAAATCGGGGTGCCACTTCCTGGGCCTACCCGGTGGGAGAGAAGGTGAGCTAGTGGTGCTGGAGAGGGGAACGTGGACACAGCTGGTTAGCAAGTGGAGGAACTCTGACCCAAACCTGGCTTTCTGCACTTAGTGTAGTACTCTGCTCGCCCAACCAGTTAGCTAGCTGTGGTCAGGCTGTTTCTGACTCGTGGGGACCCCGTGTGTGTCAGGGTAGAACTGCTTTCTGTGGGGTTTTCAATGGCTGATTTTTCAGAAGCAGATCACCAGGCCTTTCTTCTGAGGCCTCTCCAGGTATACTCAAACCTCCAACCTTTTGGTTAGCAGTGAGCGCATTAGCTGCTGAGCCTCTCTGCCTACTAAGGACTAAGTAACCCCTTTTGGATTGGAATCCTCACTCTGCCACTTGTTAGCCCTGTGACCTTGGGTGCATTTCTTAACCTTTGAAGCTCTATATCCTCACCAGTGAAATGTGGAAGCAATAATGCTTGATGAGATGGTTGCAAAGATTAAATAACCTAATGCACAAAGCACCTAGTATGATCCCTGGCACATGGGACAATTCCTTACAATACTCTTCTGATGGATGAATCAAAGTTCTTAGGCGTAGCAATAAGGCTGTATGTTCAGGGCAATGTCTTTATCACCCTGGGTGGGAAGACACTGACTTTGACCTATGATGGCTCAAGTCCCTTCCCAGAATCCCCAGCTGCGTTAGACCCATCCTACAGGCCTGGCAATGTCTTCCCAAAGCCTCAGTGTGCTCCTCTGACAAATGGGCACAGGCCCAGTGCTCTCTGAGGTTGTTGGAGGCCTGTTGGCCAATTCTAGCAGGAAACTGAAGACCCGCAGGGGGCATAATCAGAGGCAGGGAAGACAAGCCTCATTAGCCAGCTCCAGGGCTGTGAGTTCTGTCACCATGGCAGCCAGCCCTTACCACAGACCAGGTGGTTTTTATTACTGAACATGGAAAACTTTACTGCGGCACCAACAATGAATCTTTATTCTGTTGTTAATAGCGTGTCTCTTATTAGCATGTATCTTTCCCCCTTCTTAATAACTTCTGCATTTCCAAGCCGCATTTATAATGAAGTCATTAATCCCTTACTGGAATTTCTTGTTTTACTGAAGCTGCAAACCAGAGGCCCTGTCTGGCTGGCGTGAATGGAAGGGCAATGCTCCACCAAATTGCTCTGGGAATGTCGTTCTAATTATTGGATCCCGACCCAGCACAGTGCTGATAAGCTCTGGGTTTGGAGACGCCCTATCTCAGAGGAGCTCAAAGGCTGCTCAAGGCCCTTCTCGCCCTCTGTGACTTCCTTGCCAAGCAATTAGTCTCTGCAGCTGACTGAGAGCTGACAGCTGGGAGGAGGAGGTCGCTGCAAGGGTTGTGGTGGGCAGGGCCAAAGGATCAGGGATGTCCCCATGTGGGTTTCCAGAAGAGGCAACCCTAGCTTGTCTGTTCTTCCCCCTGACCCTCCCACCCTCCCACCCCCGCACCGTCCCACCTCCCCACCTCCCAACCCCCTCACCCCCCCCACCCAATCTAAGGATTGGGCTCCAATCTGCAGAGTAGGGAGCTTTACTTGTTGATCCTGGCTTCCTTCCAGCTCTAGTGTGTTCGGGTTCTCCCACTGATGGGCCTTCCGATACTCCAAGGGCCCAGGTAGAGAAAGCCAGGTCTCTGGGCTCCTGGCTCCTGGCTCCAAGCTGTGTTTAGGAGGCAGGGCCTGCTCTGAAGCAGAATTGAAGGGGCAGTGAGGTTTTACTTCTATAATTTCCATTCACTCCTGGCCCCCAGGGTTGGCTTCCAGAGGTGGGGATTTGGCCAGGATGTCCCACCCAAGGCCTTGAGAATGAGCCCAGGACAGAGCCATGTAGGCACAGCCAGGAGCCCTGTGCCTGCTTCTCAGTGCCCATTGGGGTCCAACATGGAACCAAGAGATGGGTGTCGGCACAGATACAGGCACAGGTGGGGAGGAGCCTGCATGGCTTTGGGGGTCTGCAGAGCCCTGGTATTAGTCATGGATGATTTGGCAGTGGCATAGGCTCAATGGTCAAGCACTTAGCTGATAACCAAATTGTCAGTGATTTGGACCCACCAGCAGCTCTGCAAGAGAAAAGACCTGATGATCTGCTCCCATAAAGATTACAACCTACGAAGCCCTATGGGGCAGTTCTACTCTGTCCTACAGGGTTGCTATGAGTCGGAATCGACTCGACAGCACTGGGTTTGGTTTGTTTTTGTTATAGGGTCGGTGGTGGCAGCTTGAAGGTCTAGAGGATGGGCAGACACCTAGAGACTTATAGCCCATGTCCCCTTCCTACTGTCCTCTGGCTATCAATCCCTCTCTGCCCCAACCCTAAACTAATACCCTTAATCTTTCACTTAAGACCCTTCAGTGGTGGAGCAAAGACCTAGGTACAAGAGCTAAAACCATAAAACTCTTAGAAGAAAACTTTGGGGTAAATCTTCAGGACCTTTTTTTGACAATGGATTCTTAGATATAACACCAAAAGCACGAGCAACAAGAGAAAAAATAGAGAAGTTGTATTTCATCAAAATTAAATCAAAGGACAGTGTCAAGAAACTGAAAAGAAAACCCACAGAACGGGAGAAAATATTTGGAAATCATATATCTGATAAAGGCCTAGCATCCAGAATATGTAAAGAACTCCTACAACTCACCAACCAAAAGACAAACAACCCAATCAAAAGATGAGCAAAGAACTTGAATAGACATTTCTGCAAAGAAGATATACAAATGGCCAATAAGCTCACAAAAAGATGCTCAGTGTTATTAGCCATTAGGGAAATGCAAATCAAAACCATAAGAGATACCACTTCACCACCCCCCCCCAATTTGGATGGCAACTATAAAAAAAAAGGAAAGAAAATAGGTGTTGGCAACCGTGATGGTTAAGTTCGTGTGTCAACTTGGCTATACCATGGTTCTCAGTGGTTTAGCAGTCGTATGATGTTGTGATCACTTCCATGATGAGATTTGGTATAATGTGATACCTCCATGATGGGATCTGCTGTGAGTAGCCAATCAGTTGAAGGGGAGTTCCCTTGGGCATCTGACCTGCATTGAATAGAAGTGGTCATTCTGGCAAGGCTCCTGGAGTTTGGCTCACTCTGAATCCTGCAGTTGGCTCCTGTTCGTCTGACCTCTGGTTCTTGGGACTTGAGCCAGCAGCTTACCTGTGGTCCTGCCTGCCGATCTTGGGATTCGCTGATCTTTGCAGCCTGTGAGCAAGAGCCCTTCCCTCTGACCTGCTGTTCTTGGGTTTGCCAGCCCCTGAGATTACATGAATCAGGAGAAGCCTCTATCCTGACCCAAGGACTTGGGACATTCCAGCCTCTACAACCATGTGAGTGTTTCCTTGATATAAATCTCTCTCTATATATATTTCTATGTTTTACTGGCTTTGCTTCTCTAGAGAACCCAGCCTAAGACAGCAAGGTTATGGAGAAATTGGAACCCTCATCCATTTCTGGTAAGAATGTAAAATAGTGCAGCCACTGTGGAAACCAGTTTGGCAGTTCCTCAGAAAGTTCAACATAGAATTACACAATTCTGCTCGTGGGTATATACCCAAAGACTTGAAAGCAGGAACTCAAGCAGGTACTTGTACACCAGTGTTTATCAGCATTATTCACAAGAGCCAAAAATAACCGAAGCGTCCATCACCAGATGAATGCGCAAGATGTGGTGTCAACACACAGCAACAGAACATAATTCAGCAGTGAAGAGAAACTGAGTTCTGATACATGCTACGACACGTGTGAACCTTGAAAACATTACACTGAGTGGAATAAGTCAGACACAAAAGGACAAATATTTTATGTTCCCATTTACATAAAATATCTAGACTAGGCCAAGGTGTAGGGACAAAAGTTTATTAGTGGTTACCAGGAGCTGGGGAAATAGAAAGTTATTGCTTAATGGGTACTGAGTTTCTGCTTAGCGTGATGAAAAACTTTTGGAAATTGATAGCGACAATAGTTGCACAGAATCGTGAGTATAATTAATGTCACAGAACCATAGACTTAAAAAAATTTAAAACAGCAAATTTTATGTTATATATCTTTTGCCACAATAAATTAAAAACAAAAAAGACCCTTCAATGACTTGCCACGGTTCTCAGGAAAATTATGGTGACTTACCAGGGTCCTCTCCAGGGTCATTTCATGTACTTGTCTTGCATGTCATGCTAATCTTCTCACTGTTCCCTATCATAACATATTTTTGCACACTTCATCCGTCCGTCCATCCATCCATCCATCCATCCATCCATCCATCCATCCATCCATCCATCCATCCATCCATCCATCCATCCATCCATCCATCCATTCATCCAACAGATATCTGTTGAGGGCCTGTCATGTGCAGTCCTTGCAAGGTTCTGGTAAGATAAGGCAATGCTGAACCACTGAAATTTACAGTCACTCCCTTAATAGCTCACAGTCTAGCAGGGGAGTTAAACATCAATCACAGCAAATGACTTACATGCATAATTATCTACTGAGAAGTGCTCTCTCAGTTACCGAGTGCTGCCATAACAGAAATACTACAAAGGAGTGGCTTTAAGGAACAGAAATTTATTTTCTCACAGTTTAGGAGGCTAGAAGTCTGAATTCAGGGGGCTTTTTTTTTTTTTTTTTACTCTAGGGGAAGGCTTTCTCTTTTGGCTCTGGGAGAAGGTCCTTGTCTCTCTTCAGCTTCTGTTCCTCTGTTCCTTGGCGATCTTCATGTGGTGTGGCATCTATCTTCCCCCGTCTCTGCTTGCTTGCTTCTGTGCCTAAGCTGCTTTTTTATATCTTGAAAATGATTGGCTCAAGATACACTCTACATTGATATGGCCTCATTAACATGACAAAGAAAATCCTATTCCCAAATAAGATCACATCTGCAAGTACAGGAATTAGGATTCCAACACATTTTGGGGGGGGTCACAACTCAATCCATAATAAGTGCAATTAAGGGGACAGGGAGTGACGTGGGTATAGAAGCACGGGTTTGATTGGGTTGGAAGCTGAGATGAGCTCTGTAGGAAGGGACATGGGAGCTGAGACCTGAACCCCAAGTAGGAGCTAACCAGGACGAAGGGAGGAGATGAGCGCTCTTGAAAAAAAAGGAATCCCGACCCATTGCCATTAAGTTGATTCTGACCAACAGCACCAGCAAAGACCCTGGGGTGGCAGGGGGCAGGAAGAAAGCCCAAGGGATGGGAGCACAGAGAAGGGGAGAGGGGCAGGGTGAAGTTGGCAGGGGCGGGGGGGGGAGGGGGCTTGGTGCTGGACCGGGAGGCCGTGGTGGGGATGTCAGCTGAAGGGCTTCAGGCAAAGGGTCTCACAATGCTATGGATGTACAATTTTTCCTCTGCCTCAGCGATTCTCCCTGCCTGGAATGTTTCTCCTCCTGGCACCTCCTTCCTGACCTGAAAGCATGTGCCCAGATTTCAAGACTCAGCAAAGGTGTTTCCTCCTGGGAATCTTTCCCTGATGCCCCAAGGAGCAGAGAACGTTCCTTTGCCCTCAGATCTTACAGCAGTTTTGTTCTGAGGCTGGGACAGCACTTGCCACATCTTGCTCCACTTTCTTTAAATGACCATCTCTCTGGACTGGGAGCTCTTGGGAGCTCCTGGAAGCGCCTGGAAAGACTGGGGTCAACACACCATCTAATTCTTAGTTCCTAGGATAGTATCTGGTTCATGCGAGGAGCTCAGTCAGTATCTGAGGAATGCGTGGGGTTGTTATTCATGATTCTTTACGTGGGACGGCGTTTGTTAAACCCTTCTAGGCATTGTCTCCAGGGGCTGCTGTTAAGGCCATATGTCCACTCTGGGCTCCAGCACCCTATTTTTCCTCTTCCGCTGCTGGTATTTTGATAGATTTTCCTTTAGGGCTTTTTGAGTGAGGGCCGCTCAGATTTTTGTACCACCCCAGCCTAAGATATCAAAGAAATCACAATTTGCTCATTCTGCCCATCTGTCAAAGCTACACACGTACACACACACAGGCATGCACACACAAACACACACACACATGCACCTTGGATTCCCATGGGTGTGACTCATGTGCTCACACACCAGGCCAGCCTGACACCATATACCATGTGCCTCGCACTCTTTCCCTGAGACTTAGGGCATGGAGCTGGGTCGCAGAACCAAATGCTAAAAACAGACCTTGCTTGTTACTCAGTGCCCTGCCTCTGGGACCCACACACTCATGTGGGCTCCTTCCCCAAACCTTCATGCAAGCCAAACCAGACCAATCCCATTGGCATCCAGTTGATTCTGACTCATAGCAACCCTATAGGACAGAGAAGAACTGCCCCATAACGTTTCCAAGGAGTGCTTTGTGGATTCGAACCGCCGACCTTTTGGTTAGCAGCCTGAGCTCTTAACCACTATGCCACCAGGGCTCCTCATGCAAGCCAGCACATGCAAATTTGACCACTGGGAGCAAATCCTACAAGACAGCTAAGCATGCTTACATATATATGGATTCTCACACAGACATGATTGAGACTCTGGCTTCACTCTAGAATATAGGGTTATTATTATTGAGGTTATTGTTATTATTGAGGTTATTATTATTGAAGTTGTCAAGGAATTCATTTTACTTGGGTCCACAATCAACACCCATAGAAGCAGCAGTCAAGAAATCAAAAGACTCATTGCACTGGGCAAATTGGCTGCAAAGGACCTCTTTAAAGAGTCGAAAAGCAAAAATGTCACCTTGAGGACTAAGCTGTGCCTGACCCAAGCCATGGTGTTTTCAATTGCCTTATATGCATATGAAAGCTGGACAATGAATAAGAAGACCAAAGAAGAATTGATGCCTTTGAATTGTTGTGTGGACAAAGAATATTGAATATGCCATGGACTGCCAGAAGAAGCCTGTCGTGGAAGAAGTACGACTAGAATGCTCCTTAGAGGCAAGGATGGCGAGACTAAGTAAGTCTCACATACTTTGGACATTTTATCAAGAAGGATCAGTCCCTGGAGAAGGACATCATGCTTGGTAGAGGGTCAGTGAAAAAGAAGACCCTTAACAAGCTGGATTGACACAGTGGCTACAACAACTGTGAGGATGGCGCAGGACCGGGCAGGGTCTCCTTGTGCATGGGTTGCTAGGCCTCAGAACCAACTCGATGGCACCTAACAACAACACAACAACAATTATTATTTTTATAGTTATCAGCGTAGATGCAATTTTGAGTGTTTTTACTCTATGTTGTAAGCATGTCCAGCTATTGCTGTCTTCAGAAGCATACCTTCCAACAGCCCCCTTGTCGTCTGTTACATGGATGCACTCCTTCACTTGAGCACTCCCCTACTGATGGACACTCAGCTTGTTTCCAGGTTGTAGCTATTGTAAACCATGTGCACAGAGCATCACCATAAAAGAGCCCTTGTGGCGTAACAGTTAAGCACTTGGCTGCTAACCGAAAGGTTGGTGGTTCAAACTCACCGGGCAGCTCTTTGGGAGAAAGACCTGTAGATCTGCTCCTGTAAAGATTACAGCCTGGAAAACCCTACAGGGTAGTTCTACTCTGTCACATGAGGTCGAAATGAGTCGGAATTGATCCCGTGGCACCTAACACAACAAAGTAGCTACTGTAAGATAACGTGAATGGCAGTCTCACCTGTCCGGCTGCATGAGCGAGGACCTTTCTCAGCTAGGTAAGGGGAGGCCCTAGCCCTGCCAATCTCTCCTGGACCGCCTCCTGTCGTCTGGAGCGGGTATCACGCACTGCTCCTCCATGCCCTCCCCAGTCCCCATTCCAACTGATCCACACCGCACCGCTGCCCCCTCCCTGTATATAGGGCGGGCCTGAAAATGGCAGAAAATTCCTCACTCTGTCTAAACTTGCACAAAACCCACACTGCAAGCTCAGTGTCTTCATCAACTTCATCCATAAAGCTCAGCCTATTTCTGCTCCTTTCCAGACCGGCTGCAAAGCTAGAGGTATGCCTCTCCTCCAGTGTAGGGACTGTGTCACCTGCAGGCGGCTGGTACAAAATGGCCATCTCTTTCTCATTGCGTTTTCATGATGCGTAGGGTTTATGTCCTTCCCAGCTTTTCACCAGAAAAGAAAATCAACTCCAAATATGTAAGACCTGAATTTATACTAAGGCCTTTTCTAGGCTGCATAAGTAATCGTGTCCCCACCCTGTGTAGGAGCTATGGTTGAAAGCACCACGTGAACCTGTGTGTATGTGCAGGGAGGGACGGTTAACTCTTTCGTGCTACACCTTCACCAACCATTAACTAAGGCGATAACTTACATGGGTCAAAGGGGAGAAGCCTTCTCATAGGGTTTTTGCCTTTTAGAATGGGACCATTCTTATAATTAACCATCCTCAACAACAAAAAGCGAAGCTAGAATGGGAGAATGGCAGGCAGAGAGATCAGGGCCCAAATCACTCCAGAGAGACCCATCTTGTTTTATGGCCATTTTTTTTGGTCAGCCTTGGAGGTGATGGGAAGAGTCATAATCTCCTAGTTGGTTGGTAGTATCAGAGATAATAGCTACCGGTCAAAGACTCAGAAACAGGTAAGCAGTTTATTATAGAGGCCAAGTCAGACTGGATGGAGCCAGACTGCCTGGACTCGAGTCCTGGCTTCCCCACTTATAGCTTGTGACCTTGGGGAAGTCACTTCACCTTTCTGGGCTTCAATTGTCTCATGCCTATATCTGGGGTAATAACAATGTCTGCTTAATAACATGGTAAGAATTAAATGAGATAATCCCAGTAAAGTGCTTAACGCAGGGTTTGGCACACAGCAGGGGCCTAATAATTGCTTATTGTTATTGTAATTATGAGCCTTTTCTCAGAATACCCTCCCCAAGGCCCCAGCAATAATTGCTCACCCTGCAGTGTTTAACAGATCCTGGATGACTTTCATTTGCATTAGCCCTCTGAGTTCTCACAATAATGAAGGAAGAGACTTCTTTTCCTTCTCTCTAACATCCTCATCTCTGAAATGGGAAGAATTCCGCCTCTCACCTTCCTGACAGGGCTGCAGCGAGGTCTTTGTTAGATTGTACTATAAGCTCTAAAACAGTACAAATGGAAGCGTGTGGACGTTTGGAGCTGCCATTTGAGCCTGCGTGTTTACAAAGCTCAACCTTTCATCTAACCACGTGAGTTTCACAGCCATCAGGCTGCAGCCTGTCCTTCCTCAGTGGCCGGGAACCTGAAGGCTGCATGGCAGCTGGAACAAGAAGGAGCAGGGGAGTCAAATAGACCTGAATTTATTTCTCTGTAACTTTGGGCGAGTTTCTTAATCTCTCTGAGACTCAGCTTCCTCATCTTTAAAATTGTGGTGGCCCTGTCTGTCTCAAAGGGTTATGATTCAGGTAAAATACTTGCTTATTTATTCGACAAATACTTACTAAACATCTACTGTAAGTCAGATACAATTATACGGAAAATCAGCTGCCATGGAGTTGCTTCTGACTCAGAGCAACCTCGTGTGTGTCACAGTAGAACGATGCTCCCCTGGGTTTTCAATGGCTGATTTATGGGAGTAGATCGACAGGCCTTTCTTCTGAGGCACCTCTGGGTGGATTCAGTTAGCAGCAGAGCAGGAGCACGTTAACTGTTTGCACCACCCAGAGACTCCAGACAGGATTATAGGCAGTGGCAATAGAGTGCTGTACTGACAAGGTCTCTGCCCTGTTGGGGTGAAGGAGACAGACCAGAACCATGCACAGTTGGGGTGCTTTCTGCTGCCAGTAACGAAAAAAAATGACACATTTGACTCCACATAGCTTCAGCAAGTCAGTGACTTACCATCTCACATGATAAAACCAGAGACAGAACTGTCACAGGGTAGGTTAATTCATCAGCTCTTTTATATCATCAAGGACAATTTTTTCCATCTTCCTGCTCTGCCATCCTCAGCATGTTTGTCTCCAGCCTGGTGCCCTCATGGTCACAAGATGGCTGCTGAAGCTCCAGGTGGGCATCCTCACATGGCAACAGGCAAAGACCAAGAAGGCAAAGGATCCTTCCCTGTGTCCATTTTTAAGAAGTATTTCCCAGAAGTTCCTCAAAAGACATGGCCTTAAGTCTCATTGGCCCAGATTGGGCCATGTGATCACACTTAAACCAATCTCTAGCAAGCAGAGTGGAATTATGACAATTAGCCAATCAAAAGTCCTTCCTCTCCATCCTCCCCCCCGCAACCCCTAAAGCACGTGACCATGGTATTCATGTACAAATGAATAAATCTGCTGGTACCTAAATAATTTGTTACATGTATATTTACCGTGATAAAAAGAGCAAGAGAGAGAAATTGCTGGTACGGGGCCATGTATACAGTAGGTGCCCAATGCATGCTCCTTTCTCATCAAAATGCACATTAGATGAGAGGGCAGAGCACACTCCAGCCTTTTCAACTTGCCAAAAATAAAAAATAAGTAAATATAACCAAAACAGTCCCTCCAAGGAGCTGCCCGATTGATTTTCGGGCCTTGCGCGGAAGGAAGGCATCTCTGCAACCTGAGAACAGCAGGCACAGCTTCAGAGGAACCAGCGTCTGGGGCCTAGATACTTTGCCAACCCCTCATGCATTTCCTAATTACGCTGCATTTCTGATCTTTTTCACTACCCCAAATCGACTGCTCGTCTATTCTTTTTTAAAAAATGTTACTCAGAAACTGAAGACCATATTATGCATTTTTGAGACACCTGTTTGCAATCACATTTCCGTTTATGGAACTGTTTGGAAGCTTGTTTTCAGCAGCTACCTAGACAGCCAAAACGGTAGCAGTAACACCTGCAACAAACCGTCTCTGTCTTGGAAGGGTGCACTTCCTTTTCCTCCTTTGCATTATGGGAATGGTGCATTGGCCCCATCTGCCTGATGAGGCCTCAGACTCAGGGAATAGTCCAGCTCCTATCCCTGTGGCCCCCACTAGGATTCATGGCTAATTAAATTGACACCTGCCCTCAAGTCTCTCCAGGGGTCAGGCTGCCCCTGGTTGCTCCAGGTGCCGGGATGGCCTTGAGATTCCCGTCACAGGCAAGCAAACGCAATGCCTTGGTGAGGCAGGGGTTGGTGGGTGTGAGGTCCATGTCAGAGATTCGTTTAATCATTCATTCAATAAATATTTACGGACTACATAGCATATGCCCAACACTCTGCTAGGAACCAGGCATTCCACAGTGCAGTGTGGACACAAGCTTCTCGGAGCTTAAAATCCATATAATTAAACAACCTTCCCAAAACACAATTAACCAAAAAAAAAAAAAAAAAGCCCATTGCCTTCAAGTCAGTTCCTACTCATAGCGACCCTAAAGGACGGAGTAGAGCTGCCCCATAGGGTTTCCAAGGAGCGTCTTGTGGATTTGAACTGCCGAACTTTTGGTTAGCAGCTGTAGCTCTTAAGTAGTACACCACCAGGGTTTCTGATGCACAGTTACACATGGTGGAAAATCTATGTTTGCCACATCCGAACTGGCCCAGTCCATCGCCAGGGAAAAACAACAGGCGTGATTTTAGTCTTACCGTCTGACAATCCCAAATGCACTTGGAGTCCAGACAAAGGAGCAAACCTGCCTTTACTCTTCCTTTTATTATTTTTTTTCCATACCCTTTCCACTCAGGTCCCTGGGTGGTGCAAATGGTTTGCACTCAATTACTAACCTAAAGGTTGGTGGTTCTAACCCACCCAGTGGTGCCATGGAAGAAAGGCCTGGCGATCTGCTTCTCTAAAGATGACAGCCTAGTGGGCTGGGGTGGGCCATAAATCCAGTGCAAGTGCCCTTATAAGAGAAAGGAGGACACACAGCAACAGGGCAGAGGGTGTGTGAAGAGCGAGGCAGAGATGGGAGAGGTGCCGCCACACCCGAGGAGTGCTAAGAAACTCCAGAATCCACCAGAAGCTGGAAGAGGCGAGGAAAGTTTCTCCCCTAGAGTCTTCAGAGAGAGAAAGGCCCTGCTGACTCCTCGATTTCAGATTTCTGGCCTCCACAGCTAGCAGAGAAAAAAATTGCTGTTGCTTTAAGTCACCTGGTTTATGGTCATTTGCTCCTGTACCCTTAGGAAGCTAATACACCCCACTGCACCCCACTGATTAAAGAGCCCTGGGTTGGGGGCGTGCAGACAGGGTCCTGGACTGGGGTCCCAATTCTGTCATTAAAGATGCCCTGTGACCTTCGGTGAGATCCTTCCCTCTCTGGGCCTCCATTTCTCCATTTTGTCTCCTGGAAAAAGATGGTTTTCAAGCAGGTGATTTAAAATTACAGTCCTGAAATGGTCGGCCTTGCAGAGCTGCGTCTTCAGTGGCCCGCACTTCTTCAGAACCCTTCTGCCTGCAGACAGGCTGACTTCCTGTGATGGTCGGATACTGGGAAGGGGCGGGGAGTTTTTGCGGACCCCTGCAGCAGTCTTGGCCCGCCTCCTCCTCACGGTGCTGCATTCCCCCTGCTTGACCTCTAAATTAAAACAGGTGTCTGGCCCCCGTGAACATTCTGGCAGTCTGGCCATGGTACAGTAAGGAAAGGCATCCACCTCCGCGGCCAGGGACTGTCTCTTTATCCTGTTCTCTTATCGCTTCCATTTAATTAGGTGGTAGGGGCTCTGCCCTCAAACCTGTGCCCTGGGGAGCAGCCAAACCAAAAACCGACTGCTGTCGAGTCGATTCCAACTCACAGCGACCCTATAGCGACTGGGAGCAGCCAGACTCATTAAAACTCTGCTCTTTAAATGCAAAGAGAAATCTAGAAGAGAGAATCAATCCTAGTCTGAGAGCTCACTGGGTGGGGCGGGGAAGGGGCTGCTTCCTGCCTCCGCAGCTTAGCACCAGGTTCTAGATCCCTCCGTATCTACCCACTCACTGCCTTCCTCTGGGTCTCCCACAAAGTCCACCCCATCTCCCAGGGTCATCCCACACCTGGGAAGCCAGGGCTTGGCCCCTGGAAGCCAGTCTGTGCAGGCTGCTGTTGCTCCAGAGGTCTTTCTTTATGGCGTTTGGGACTGGGCCCAACTAACGCTCTTCTTCAGTGGAATCACAGGATTCTTTCCTGGAGGTGGCAGGGAAGTGATGCTATGGGGCTGGTTGGGACAGGAAGTGGCTCAGGGAGGCCCTGTACAGATTGCTGGAGGCAGCACTGATGGGAGGCCTGGCTGGGAAGGGGCAGGGGGAAGCCTGCTCCCGGGGTTTTGTTTTTAGTGTTGGACTCAATATTTTTTAAAAGGTAGAACCTGGAATGTTTGTGGAGACACGATTAAGACAGATGTGGATTTAGCTTCCTGCTCTGCGCTAGGCGAGTTGTGAGACTTTGGGGTAAGTCATTTAAGCACTCTATGAGCCTCAGTTGTCTCATCTGTGAAATGGGGATAAAAACTTCCCACCTTACAGGGCTGCTGGGAGGGTAAAAATGAGATAAAACACATGTAACGGCATCATTTATCATGATGAATTTAAGCTTGTTGCCCCATGTCCCCCAGCTTCTGTGTCTGTCTTTTTTTTTTTGGTGGTGGAGGGGGAGCTAAAACTCTGAAGAAGGAACCCTGGTGGTGCAACGGTTAGGAGCTTGGCTGCTAACTGAAAGGTTGGCGGTTCGAACCCACCCAGCAGCTTGGAGGGAGAAACTTGTGGCATTCTCTTCCCGTAAAGATTACAGCCCAGGAAACCCTATGAGGCAATTCTACTCCTTCACATGGGGTTGCTATGAGTCAGAATCGACTTGATGGCACCCAAAAAACAACAAGAAAACCCTGGTGGCATAGTGGTTAAGAGCTGCTAATCAAAAAGTTGGCAGTTTGAATCCATCAGGAGCTCCTCGGAAACCTTATGGAGCAGTTCTACTCTGTCCTATAGGGTCGCTCACTATGAGTTGGAATTGACTCGATGGCAATGGGTTTGGTTTTTTTTTTTTTTTTAACAACAAGGAACTCTGAAGGCTTCGCTTGTTCTAGGTGTTCTGCGAGGGACGACAAAATGGGAATGCTCTGGAGGACCACAGAGGAGAGATGGCTGCTTCCCTGGACACAGGGATAGGATTGCAGCAAGGGGTCCTGCAGGTATGCCGCATCCTATCCAACGGCAGTGCTCCAGGCATGGAAAACCCCAGAAGGCATGGCTCTGAGCAGACACAGGGAGCCTGCCTACCTGGTGAAGACCCTCATGTCTGCCAGGTAGTCTAGAGACAGAGAGCAATTGGGGCCAGGGGACTGCAGAGCTTACCCACCCATAATGGCCTGGCCTCCAAGAGTCCTTCCTCAGTCCTGGGACCGGGTAAGCTCCAGGAATCTAAAGTACCTCGGTGTGGGGAGTGGGAGAGACAACAATAACTGAAATAGAACTTTCCACCATCCTGGAACGATGGGACCTCAGACTCAGATTTAAGAGGATGAGAATGAAGAAGTGCAGTATTTCTTACACACCCGCTCCTATGGTCTCAGATTCATACTAGTTTCAGGTGAAAGATGTGTAGCACAGAGCCTGACACAATGCCAACTTACAGGGAACGGGAGCTATTCTCAGTTTCCCTGGCTGTAAAATGGGAACCATCAGAGTACCTACCTCACAGGGTTGCTGTAAGGATTAAGGTGCCAATTCACTTCCACAGCTTAGAACAGTGCCTGACCCCTGAGTGGCATGATGGAAGTGCCATTGCCTCATTTGGCCCCCATTTAAGTCCAAGTGACTTCCTCCCGCACAACGAGTCCCTAAACTAAACCAAACCCGTTGCTGTCGAGTCCACTCCAACTCATAGCGACCCTGTAGAACAGAGTAGAACTGCCCCATACAGTTTCCAAAGAGAGCTGGTGAATTTTGAACTGCTGACCTTTTGGTTAGCAACTGAGCTCCTAACTGCTGCACCACCAGGGCTCCAGGGAGTTCTTAGGTGGTACAAATGGTTAACTTGCTTGGCTGCTAACAAAAAGATTGGAGATCCAAGCCTACCCAGAGGAACCTTGGACGAAAGGCCTGGAGATTTACCTCTGAAAAATCAGCCATTGAAAACGCTCTGGAGTACAGCTCTTCTCTGACACACGTCGGGTCGCCATGGTTCCTCCTGCACGTGAAGGTCCCTGGGCAGAAGGATTTGCTTTGCTGAAGTTAAACAAAGGTGTGTGCTGAGGGACTTGTGATGTCCCCACCATCATCATATCGCAGTGCCATTGTTCTAGGCTAATCTAGGGGATGACACCAGTGGAGGGGCAACAAGCATCTTTGGGGAGCTGCCCACATATGAGAGCAGCAGAAAGAATTAATTGAAACTGAGGATGACTTTAAATGCTTGAACCTGTCTCCTAAGATGGTGTTGGTTTGACCTTTTGTTGGTGTTGCTTGTTTTTGCAGAGGGCTTCATATGCCTTTCCAGCACAGCCTCGTCTTTCAGAGTACAAGTGGCCTGCAGGTCACACTGTGTGTGTCAGTGGGAGCCAGTGCTAGACCTGGGATGAGAGGAGTCTGAGAGATGAGTTAGGGACCACCTTACATGTGTACAAAGATGCCAAGAGCCCAGAAAAGTGTTTGGGCAAAATGGAGACACAACCTGAGAGACAGAAGCCTTAGAGTGTTTGAAGCACCACCGGCAGGGGGGCCTGGAGGGGAACAGGTGTGAAAGTGGGGTAAGGTATAAGTGGGGGGGATGTGCAGGTAGGTCAGGGCTGCTGGAGGAGGAGACGCCAGGTTGAGGGTGGTAAGGGCTAGGGCTAAAGAGGTAGCCAGGAGCAAGACCAGGATTCTGGATGGTCTATGTTTCCATGGCCAAGGTCAGGGCCAGCCCTTGGGAATAGTCCTTCCTCTGTCTAAGCTCTGTGCCCTGGGTCCTTCTGAAGCTCAGCTGACCCAGCCAAGTCTGTGTTTCTACTTGGAGCCAAACTCCTTCCTCCTAGCCCCACTGTTCAAGGGCACTTCTGCCAGACTCGTTCCCTGGGAATTCTGCTCAGTCATCGCATTGCCCAGCTCAGCCCATCCAGCGGCTCCGATCTGGGATTTCACAGACCAGTAACATTCAAAATGTAAATAGAGTGGTAAGCCAGCAGAAGGGGCCAGCTGTTTCCTTTGCCAAGTAAGGTCATTTTCAAAACCCAATTGCCAGCTACTACTCCCACCATTCTAGAAAAGAAAGGGGTTTTCTTTTTACCACCTGAACTTTGGAAGGACATAACCTTAGAGTCATCCTTAACAACCCTTCTCTCACACCCCACATCCAACCGGTCATTAAGTCCCAGCAGCAATGCCCAGGTCAGGCCCTGGTTTGGCTGGGGCACTCTTAAAAGAGAAAGAATGCCGAGTGCCAAATATAAACACAGGAATGAGAATGACTATTATATAGAATGACAAATGACAAATCAAATTTTAAAAAGCTGACAAATACCACAAATGTGACAAAATCCAGGAAAAAAGATAACATAAGATTTCATAGTTGATGCCTGACATGCCCCTAAGGTACTTTTTCTCTATATTTTTAACTGCTTTCCCTTTGATCTCCTCTTGATATGTCAAAAATTTTGCATTATCGTTTTCCATGGAAACCCTCAAGGGCAAGTTCGGTCTTCCCTTTGCCATTGTTGGCTGAATGTTTTTAAACTGATAATTTAGAAAACTTTCTTTCAGCTTCATAACTCATTCCTGTAACGTCATGTAAATTTTAAGACTGTTGCCAAATCTGAGGAAACCTCTAACAAAAAAAAAAAATTTTTTTTTTATTTATGAGAGGTATTGTGTGCTCAGAACTGACCCATAGGGTTTCCAAGGAGCGCCTGGTGGATTTGAACTGCCAACCTTTTGGTTAGGAGCTGTAGCTCTTAACCACTACACCACCAGGGTTTCCCATAATTAGATGCATGGGATTATCAAGTATATTCCAGACAGGGAAGAACTTCTGTTTTGACCAGACATCGAGGAGAACCAGATCTTTCACTTAGAAGTATACACAGCTGATGACAAGAAGACTCTTCCTTAGACTAGCTTCTGGCTCAGTACGTCAAACCTTGTTCCTCCCCCACCATCCGCAGGCAGAATTTGGTTTTATCAAACTCATGGCCGTTGAGTCAATTCCAAGTCATGTGGACCCTATAGGGCAGAGTAGAACTGCTCCTAGAGTTTCCAAGGCTATAAATCTTTATGGAAGCCGACTGCCAAATTTTTCTCCTGCAGAGCAGCTGGTGGTTTCGAACCTCCGACCTTTCAGCTAGCAATCAAGCAGTTTAACCACAGCATAACCCAAAAAAAGGGCTCTTCAAAAATGCCCTACCTTGTTCTTATCTCTCTCACTTGGCTGCAGGCTACAGCTAAAGTGTTTTCATCGACCAGTTCAGGAGCCCAGGTGCCAGGTGGCCTTCCTGAGATCCTGCTGGCTAATCTGGGCATGCTGTGCTACCTCTGAGACAACTGCCTTTCAACAAGGAAGAAAGAAATCTTTCTTGTGGGATTCTGGGCACAGGGAAGGCTGGCGGAAGGGAGAATTCTTGCCGGGCCTTGCCAGGGCGTGCACAGCAGCGTTCCAGCCTGCCTATGCCTGCTTGTTCCCCCAGAGCAGCTCTGCCCACTCGGGCCCTGGAAATGAAAACAGTCACGATTCTCCCAAGAACCCACCAGACGTCTGTATGGAAAGGCTGGGAGACACCCAACGAGGGAGCCAGGGACCCATCGCCTGAAGCACTACTTCCTTCCTTCCCCACCCCCAAATTCTGGAGATTGATTTCTGGGCCTGCTCTTTTCTCTAAAAAGTAATGATAAAGCCTTCTCACTTGGGAGAAAGATGATTAAATTTCATATTACTCTGCATGCCAGATAAGATGGAAATCTCTGGGCTAGGGCGGGCCGGAGACCTGCTTTGCTCACAGGAAGCTCCGGCAGCAACTTATGTGCCGTGTTGTGGGGTGACTGAAACGGAGCAGCGTGTTTAAAACTACATTAAGGGGCAGCAAACACGGTAATTAGGGCATTTGTTATACTGTAAGGAGCTTTCCAGAACATGGAAATTACGAGCATCGTGATCATGACTGTGAACTCCGTGAGGGAAATCAAACCCACACCACCCCTCCCTTTTCCACACATTAAAAGGCAGAGGGTGAACTAAGGAGGAACTAGAGGCCTTCCAGGGTCTTTGTGAGGGAGGAGTTGTGGAATGTTATTAAACACTTTAATAATGCCGAGAGCTGTGGCTTCAGCTTGGGTTTGTGGAGGCTTTGATCAAGTTCAGCTTCACGGCGGGGACTGCATCCCCAGGGGAGAAAAACCATGAGACAGGGAAAGGCTGGTGAGTCCAGCCTCAGATTTCAAAGCCTCGCCGAAGAAGCATTGTAACCGGCTGGTGGTTCTCTTTTTCTTCTGAATGCCTGGAAGGCAGGGCCCAGGCAGCTTTTTGCCATTCGGGCTTGTCACCAACTCAGACTGGAAGCAGGTGTGTGTGTGGGTGGGAGGGTGGGTGGGTGTGGCTGTGTGTGTGTGTGTGTGTGTGTGCAGGGGCTGGGCCAAAATCTAACAGAGTGAATTGCAAGTTATGGGGAGACAGGCCTCTGTGTGGTGTCCCTACAAACACGAAAATGACAACTTGGCTGTTGTTGGGTACTATCAAGTTGATTCCAACTTAGAGCGACCCCAAGTGACAGAGTAGAACTGCGCCATAGTGTTTCCCAGACTGTACTCTTTCTGGGAGCAGACTGCGTCTTTCTCCTGCTGAGCCCCTTAGCAGTTTTGAACCACCAGCCTTTACGGTTAACAGCCAAGCACTTAACCATTGTGCCACTGGGACTCCTCAAAAACTAGGTTATGATCTGGTTAACCTGGGCATATCATGCTACCGAGACAACTGCCTACAAGGGTGGCCACCAGGGCGTTTTTGCTCACATGTGGGAAAACAGGACCTAGTCATTGGACAGTCACTGTAGACTGAGCTTAATATACTTACCATCTTTGAGCCTGAGTTTCCCCATCTGTAACCTGAATGTAAACCAAAACGAAACTCATTGCCGCCAAATTGATTCTGACTCATAGTAACCCTACAGGACAGAGCAGAACTGCCCCACAGGGTTTCCGAGGCCGTAATCTTTATGGAAACAGAGTGCCACGTCTTCCTCCCTCAGAGCTGCTGGTGGGTTTGAACTGCCAACGTTTTGGTTAGCAGCCGAGTGCTTAACCATTGTGCCACCAGGGCTTCTTCAAGATTCCTTATACCCCTTCCTCAGAGAAGCCTTCCCTGACTGCTACCACTACCGCTGGTACTACTAACACTGGTCGAGATTCCTGGTAGAACCCTGAGATCCCCCTCACCACTCGCTGTCCAGTAGATTCCAGCTCATGGCAACCCCCGGTCTGTCAGAGTAGAGCTGCTCATATGGTTTTCAGTGGCTGATTTTTTGGAAGTAGATCGCCAGGTCATACTTCTGAGGTGCCTCTGGGTGGACTCGAATCTCCAACCTTTCAATTAGCAGCTGAGCTCTTAACCGTTGGCACCGCTTCCAGGGACTCTTGTACTTCCCTTTAGGTATTGTTATCACAGATGATTTAATGACCCTCTTCCCTAAGCACTCCACACTGCTTGGGGTCAGCAGCCACACAGGACCAGCACTTAGTAGGTCTTCAGTAAACATTTGAGTAAGTCTTGAGCTCCAAAAGCTGTTCTTATTAAAAATTCAATTTTAGTTCGGGACTAGTAGAGAGTCTGTTTTAATGAGATACAAACAAGAAGTATTTAGCACTTTGATTATTAGCATGGAAACTAAGGAGATATTTGCATGGCCAGGAGTGAGAATATAAATGGAGGTCCCAGCCCGTAACCTAACCCTGGCTCCACCCCACACTCTGACAGGCTTTGCATTCATGCCTGTGGATACTCCAAAACATGGCAGTCCACGCTCCTTCTCCCCCAAATAGTGCCTTTTGGCCAGCTCTTGGTGGTGTGGCTAGAGTCTCACGGAAAGACTTGCTCAGGCCCAGAAAGCAAGTCTAAGCCATTTGGGCAAGGAATTCTGGGCTTCCAGGTTCCAGAAGGAGCCCTGGTGGTCCAGTGGCTGCTAACCAAAAGGTCGGCAGTTCGAATCCACCAGCTGCTCCTTGGAAGCCCTACGGGGCAGTTCTGCTCTGTCCTACAGGGTTGCTATGAGTCGAAGTCAACTTGATGGCAACGGGTTTGGTATTTGGTTTGGGTTTGGATTCCAGAGTGTGGTCTACGTGGGAGGGCACAAGCTTGGAGTGGCCATGGTCCCTTTGCCCTGTGGACTCCTTTTCCCCGGGAGGCGCGTGGCCAGAGGAGACCAGGCCTCAGGGCGGTAGAGACTGGAGTGCAGAGGATACCACTCCATCCCAGCCGCAGTCAGAGAACAGGCTACGGGGTCCCCACGTTCTCCTACTGCTCAGCCACCCCTTTGGGTGAAGCATGGCCCCTCAGAGCTTCTCTTTTCAAAGGCAGCTCCCTCCTCCTTCCGCACCTCCGCCCACACTGGGAGGGCAGAACCCCCAGCCCCAACATGACAGCGAAGCAGCACACCGGGCTCACGGCTTGCCTGGCACCAAGGATGGAGCTGAGGGAGGTGGCATGTGGGGGTAAAGGACAAATCACGATTTTTTGCTGAACACTGACTCTGAGAGGAGTGTTCAGGACTGGCCAGTGTGGCCTGGGGTCCAGTGTGGTAGCGTGTGCCTGAGCAAACGGGTCACAGAGCTCCAGAGCCTAAAGGGATCTAGGCATGTCCTGGTGAAGCCCTCATTTCTAGGTAGGACAGAGGGGTGGAGGCTTCCCTCACAGCCTGGAGCCTGGCTGAGACACTTGCCCTTGCCCAGCCTCAGAGGCCTCACCTTTAAAATTGGGCCTCCGAGAGGCTGCTGTTGTGGAGACTGTGCAGAAATATTCATTTAAAGGTTCCTAGCACTTGACCTTCACACAGTAGGAGCTCAAAACATATTAGTAAACAAGGTGCGTACTCAGTTCCCACCTGTGAGGCCTGAGGCCAGCTCCTAGCACCCCAACCCTTGCGTGCTCCAGCGTGTGCCTCTTCTTCCTCACGGGGTTTACATGCCAACCAACCTGGCATGCACACGTGAGGGACCCTTGATCGAGCCCAGCTTCCTGTTTTAAAGATAAAAGGCCATTTAAAATGTCCTGTAAATTGCACTTAGGCTCTGGATCAAAGAGCCCCACTGGGACCGCTCTCTTAAACCACAGTTTTCTTAGCGGGGATCCCAGGCTGGGGAAGAGGTTAATGCTGACAGGGAAGCTGCAGAGCCTCCCCCTACAGCAGGAGGTGCTGCTGTGCAGACATAGTGGGTCCTGCCCTCGAGGGGCTTACAGTACACTCTGCCAGGCAGCCACTGCCCTGCCAAGGGTTTACACAGCGCTCCACCCAGTAGCCTCTGCGCTGTTCCTGACATGTAGTAGGAGCTCAAAAAATGTGTGGACTGATTGCAAGAGGGCCTTCCAGAGCCCGTTTGGGTCCTTGCGGACTCTTACTTTCCACATGCATCTAATGTGCTCTTTGAGGGGTTAGCTATCTGCTAGCCCAAGAGAAGCGCAGATGGGGTGTGGGGTGTGGGGTTCTGAAAGCCAGTACGATGACGGCAGGGAGAGAAGGCAGCTGGTGGAATAGCTGGAAGCTCAGAAGGGCCTGAAGCTGGGAGCCAGTCTGGGAAAAGGGATGAGAGCAAGCCTGGGTCCACAGGCTGCAGAGACTGTGAGGAAGAGGCCCTGCAAGGCTGCACCCAGAGGGAGAGTGTCATGCACAGGGCCGGGGTAGGTGGGTTTGCCAGGCAGTCAGAAAAGCCACACACACAGGACTCTGCAAGGGACTCCGCTGGCTCCGGGCCCCTCAACTGACTGTGAACCGAAGAAAAACTGCAAAACCCTCCCCCTGAGCTGATTTACGGGCAAATGACGTGCAGGCTCACTGTTTTGGGGAGTGTTCAAAGGTCACTTACATGAAACTCGACACACTTAAGGGGGTGAGGGGTCCCCAGAATTGGTACAATTTTCGTTACTTCACCCCTCTCTGATTCTTTTTTTCCCCTCTTCTCTTTCCCCTGAAAAATGGGAACGAACAGAGCAGGCCGGGCATGGGATTTTAACCCCTCAAGTAGGCCAAATTCCAAAAAAAACAATGAAGAGCAGACAGCCCTTCAAGCTCAGATACCCAGGGCATTCTTTACTATAGAATAGCACCAGGATCCTCTAACTGTGACTTGCATGGGTAGGCTTATTCAATCTGTATGCTGAGCAAATAATCGGAGAAGCTGGACTATATGAAGAACGGGGCATCAGGATTGGGGGAAGACTCATAACAACCTGCATCATGCAGATGATACAACAGTGCTTGCTGGAAGCAAAGAGGACTTTGAGCACTTACTGATGAAAGTCAAAGACCACAGCCTTCAGTATGGATTGCACCTCAACATAAAACAAAAATCCTCACAACTGGACCAATAAGCAACATCGTGATAAATGGAGAAAAAACTGACGTTGTCAAGGATTTCATTTTACTTGTATCCGCAATCAATGCCCATGGAAGCATCAATCGACTCAAACAATGTATTGCATTGGGCAAATCAGCTACAAAAGACTCCTCTAAAGTGTTCAAAAGCAAAGATGTCACTTTGAGGACTAAGATGTGCCTGGCCCAAAGCCGTAGTGTTTTCAATCACCTCATACGCATGCGAAAGCTGGACAACGAGTAAGGAAGACCAAAGAAGAATTGATGCCTTTGAATTATTGTGTTACAGTGCATTAAATATACTATGGACTGCCTGAAGAATGAACAGATCTGTGCTGGAAGAAGTAAGAGAATGCTCCCTGGAAGTGATGCTGGTGAGACTCCCTGGAGAAGGACGTCATGCGTGGTAAAGTAGAGGGTCAGGGAAAAGGGGAAGACCCTCAACGAGATGAATTGACACAGTAGCTGCAACAATGGGCTCAAACATAGCAATGATTGTAAGGATGGCGCAGGATGGGGCAGTGTGTCGTTCTGTTGTACATAGGGTCACTATGTGTGGGAACCAGTGCAATGGCACCTAAAAATAAGAGCAGGAAAAAGGAGCCCTGGTAGTGCAGTGGTTAAGTGCTCAGCTGCTAACTGAAAGGCTGGCAGTTGGAGCCCACCCAGTGGCTCCCTGGGAGAAAGATCTAAGATCTGCTTCTGTAAAGATTACAGCCAAGAAAGCCCTATGGGACAGTTCTGCTCTGTCATGTGGGGCCACCATGAGTTGGAATTGACACCTAACAACAACAACAGAGCAAGATAGAATGATATTTAGAATCTTTTCCGTAAGAAATGGCTAATACTTGGGGGAAAAAAAAAGTGGTCATCTAATTGAGAAACTTCAATTACCTGGACGTAGACTTTTTGGAGTCCCTCCTTTCTCTGCAGGCCAGTGGGCATTCAGATTTACTCTTGAGTTCGAGATTAAAAAAAAAGAAGAAGAAAAAACTGGGGACTGGGGGAAGTAGGTGTGGATCTGTAGGACTTGGCTAAGTTGTTTCAACTTTCTGAGTCTTCAGTTTCCACACCTGCAAAATGAGGTTGTCCAAATCCTGGGCAGCCTGAGAACGGAATAGGATAGAAATAACGCAGTTAGCTCCGAGGTCTGTTTAGAGAATTCAATGAGATAAGGTGCGTGAAACATGTACGATAGGGTCTGATACAGAGAAGGCACCAGTGAGGTTAATTGGATGGAAATGTGGGAGAGAAGGAGAAGGGAGGACGACTCCATCCCCGGTGCTGTGATAGCTTCCCAGATCCTACTGGACTTGCCAACTGCTGCCTGAAATTCCACACTTAAAAATTCCTCTTTTTAGCCTGAAGCTTTAATCCCAATTAAAATGCTAATTGTCTCCCAGGGTTCCACTTAAATTTTTTTTGCTAGTCTGTCATGACCCCTGAAGGTGTATGAGGGATCTGAGGCAGCGTTTCAGGGATAGAGGATAGCAAGGAGGACCTATTCCCCGTCACACTCATCTCTCCAACTGTATCTCTGCCATTTTCCCATTTGGTCCCTGCTTTATTCGGGCTGCTCTCCTCACGGTCGCTTACACCCACCATTCTCATTCCAGCTACCGGGCCTTTGGCCTCGTCCATCCCCGGGCCTGAAATACCCTCCTTGCTCCTCTCTGCCCTGCCCTCCAACACCTGGCTCAAATCCCACCTCCTCCCGCTCATACCAGCTCACACCTATCCCTTCCCAGGATTATCCTCAGTCCCACAAGCTTTAGCTCTTAATAAAGGATGAAAGTGTGCTGTAGGGTGCCGATTCAGGGAAGGGCTTACGTGGGGACAGCCTCCGGTTCCCAAAGGTCTCTGACAGACAGTACCTATTGTCAAGACAGTGGAAGAAAGAACAGAGTTCCTGGAGTTGAGCAGACTTGGCCTCACGACATAGTTACACCACTGTGGGGCCATGAGCATTCATTCAGTGTCTCTGTGCCTCAGTTTCCTCCTCCATACACTGGAGGGGTCAGCGTGAGGATAGTGCGACAATGTGTCAATGGCCCTAGCGTATGATCATCAGCTGCAGTCGAGTAGACTCCTACTCTTGGGGAACCCATGTACTTCAGAGCAAAACTGTTCTCCACGGGGTTTTCAATGGTTGATTTTTCAGAAGTAGATGTCCAGACACCTCTGGGTGGATTCAAACCTCTAACCTTTTGGTGAGTAGCCAAGTGGTTAATTGTTTGCTTCCCAGAAATAGTAGTTGCAACCTTTCTCGTTCCTCAGCTCTCCTGTAAGCTTTTTAATAACTCCATGAAGTAGCCTGAGGGTTATCATCCCCATTAGGCAGATGGATCAACTGAGGCCCAATGAGATAAGGAGACTGGCTCAAAGTCGCATGGCAGTGGGGGTCCCCAGATAACTTGATTCCCAGGCTGGTGGCTCCGGTTACTGGGTCCGCCTGGCTCTTTAGCTCCTGCTCTCCTTCAGTGAGGAGTTGTCTAAGAAAAGCCAGTCAGCTTGGAGGCGCATCTGCTGACGAGAAAGGAGGAGCAGCTAGAGGGTTACTGCAGTGACAGATCGACAACCACAAAGACATGGATCTTCTCTGGGAATTAATTAAACAGTGGCTTTCATTTCATCTCACTCATGAGGTTCTGTGTCTCCCGCAGTTTTGCTGGAGTAGAGTTAATCTAGGCTTCTCTCTGCACTTCAGCGGCTGACGCTGTGGGAAATTAGGAAGTGGGCAGCTGTCATCTCCGAGGGGAGGGAGCTCCAGGCAGAAGGTTAGCACAGAAGGGTCTGTCCTTCTTTTACAGGTGGGGAAACTGGGGCCAGAAGAGACTGGTTGGAGCCTCTTTGCAAAGAACTCCACATGTCCACTCATAGGACTAACTTGGGCAGGTGAAAGCAGGGTCAGGGCACAACAGGAAGAATGCATGAATGCCTGGTGGGGGGTTCGCCCTGTACCAGGAGCATTCTGCAAACATTTGTCCTCAGACCCTGTGCCAGACCTGGGAAACCTGGCGAGAGCTCCTGGCCCAGCCAGGGGGAGCCAAGGGGGCTCTCTTGAGCAAATGCTGCTCTGTGCTGAGTGTTGGAGACCAGGTAGCAGTTACCTAGAGATTCTCAACCTGGCACTGTTGACATTTTGGGCTGGATAATTTTGTTGTTGGGGGGCTGTCCTGTGCATCGCAGGATGTTTCGCGACATCCCTGGCCTCTACTCTCCAGATGCCGATAGCACCCCTGTCAATGTCTCCAGACATTAATAAATGCCCTTTAGGGGGCAAAATCCCCGCTAGTTGAGAACGAGTAGACAAAGGAAGGATGTATGTACCAGGCAGAGGGAACCACATGAGACCAAGGGGAAGATGTGACACGTTTGGGAAAGCTTGCAGTTCCCTACAACCAGTGAGGTGATGCTTTGGTACGGGGGAGGGGGTGGTGGTGGTAGTGGAAGAGGCTGCAGGCTCACCCAGGGTCTGAATGGAGGACTTCCTGTGCTAAGCTCAGGCTCCTGAAAATTGTTGCGGAAGTTACTGTCTGCTTACCTGACCTCCCCTGGCCACAGGTTTCTTTTCTGATTCACCTCGGTGTTGAAACTTCAGCAAACATGCTGAAGGTAGAGCTTTTGTTGTTCCCCGAAGTGACTTGGACCAGGTGTCTAGAAGGCAGCATGTAGTTCGTGGGGGTGGTGGGGAGGTCTCTTCCTGACTTAGTGGATGTGAACTAAATGTGGATTTATTCAAATGACAAGGCAAGATGGAATGTGGACCAGAGAAAAGGAAGGGTGCATGAGCAGTTTACGATAAAACCTACGAAGGACAGAACCTGGGTAAGGTGGAAACCTGTCCAAGTAGGGAAACTCAAATATTTTCCACTTAGTAGAGTGTGATAGAAAAATAATAAGACTTCACTCTGTCAAAGGCGGAAAACTGGTGAGGCCCGGAAAAACAAAGCACTCCCGACAAGTTCCATCTCTCACGGGTTTCACTGTACAGCCTACCCAGGCACCAGGAAGCTGACTGACCCCTGCTTAACACGGACAGGTTCCCTCACCAATCAGAACATCCGTTCGAAAAATCACGTGTGCGAAATGGATAAATGAGACCAACGTTTTTAAATCTAGACAAAAGATTAGCCCATGGAGCCCTTTCAAGGGGGCTTGCTGAAGCCCTCGTAAAATAACACCCACTTCACTAGAGACCAGTTTGCCCACGGTGTTTCCAACTAAAGTCATTGCATAAAGTGACTTAGCCCATATTTGTCTTCGCCTAATTCCCAACCCAAATACACTTAACTATTTTGGTCTAGACCACACTTGATCATCACAGACAGCCATCAAAATCCCTCTCCTCTCCTATTTATGGAGGGAAGCAGCTGCTGTATTTGCACGCCCTGTTCCTTAATATAAACAAGGCTGATTTCCTAACTTTCTTTGGGGAATTCCTCCTCGGGGCCCATGTTTATTTATGAAGCTGGCTTGGAAACACAGCAAGCGTTGCTGTAATTTCTGGAGGTCAGCTGGGAAGGGCTGGGACTATGTTGGGGGGAGGAGTAGGAGGTGAGGTAGGGAGCCCCCATCACTGGGTCCTACCTGTGGCATCAAGCCTGGCCCCATCTCTCTCTACAAGGAGCCCCGTGCTACCCATTATCTTTCTTTGCACGCTTCATTTTGTTTCGTCTGCCAGGAAGCTCAGAATTCATTAGATCTTATTCCACCCTCCTGAAGCATTCTTTCTCCCAATTCTTTAAATGGCTCGGGAAACCTCTTTTTGGTTTGGTTTGGTTTTGGGCTGCTGTATATATGTGTGTGTGTATATATATATGTTTTGGAGTTCCTGGGTGGTGCAGTTAATGCACTCACTGCTAACCGAAGGGTTGGAAGTTCAAGTTCACCCAGAGTTGCCTCAAAAGAAAGGCATGGCAATCTACTTCCAAAAATCATCCATTGAAAATCCTGTGGAGCACAGTTCTAATCTGACACACATGGGTTGCTATGGGTCAGGGTCAACTCAGCGACACCTGGATATATGTTTGAATATTATAAACTTTCTCAAATGCTTTCAGGAAGTAGGTGAGGTATAAATCATGAAAAAATAACCCTCAAATGCACCGAACATTTCCTCCCCCTTCCATTAAAATGGGGGCTATCTTCAGTCTCTTATGTTGGAGGGTCCTCCTGACCTCAGAGAGCTGATAAAAGAACCCCCAGCCATGTTCAGACTGAGTGGGTTAGAACTGGAATAGACCTCAGAAAAAAAGGAGTAAACTTATATTAACTACCCAAAGCCCTTTACTTATATTTACAGCTCAGAGATGAGAACACCAAGTTCAGAAACAAGGGCAAGACTTCCTCAAGCCAAGGAGAGAAGAGAACTCACACTTCTCAGCCACTTCTGGCTACTCGCAGCTACTCCCAGCTGCTCCCAGCCACTCCCAGCTACTCCCAGCCATTCCAGCTACTTCCAGCCTAAAGCTCCCTGCATGACTGCCCTGCTGAGTCCTCTGGCTGGGGAAGCAGCACCAGCTAGTTAGCAGAGGCCTCCTCATGCCAGTAAAGGGGAGGTTCTGCTGGTGGGAATATTAAGGGAAGCCCGAGATTTCAGTGACCCAGATCACTGTTTAGGTTCTGAGCTCAGAGGAGACTCTGAATGGTGGTATCCAGACGGCTCATTGCCAGTCTGTGTCAAGCTGGTCCTGGTTGCTGTGGGACAGGGTAGGCTGGGAGAGAACAGGCCCAGACATTTAACCCCACAGGAGGGTGCCGTATCTTCTAAATGCCAGGCAAGGCCAAGAGTCTCGTCCAAAGAGGACAATTGTGGCTTCTCAGATTGGGACATCTAGTCCTATGCTCTGTATGATGCTGGAATTTAACCCTGCAGCATCTTGGCCATGTGTGTTGTCCAGCCCTGCCTTGAATACGTCCAGTGACTGGGCATTTGCTACCTACAGAGGGCTTAGCACCAGCTCCAACAGCAAGGAGCAGACAGGTGCTAAGTGTCCTGATTCATGGGCTCCTGGGTCCTAGAGGTCGGAGACATGTGTTGAGGGAGCATTTGGGAGGTCAGTGACTGTAGTGGAGGCATTAATAGTTCAGCGGCAGGACTCTCGCCTCCCGTGCAGGAGACCCTGTACAATTCTTGGCCAATACACCTCATGTGCGGCCACCACCCAGGTTGTCAGTGGGGGCTCATGTGTTGTTATGAGGCTGAACACGTTTCAGTGGAGCTTCCAGACTAAGATGGGCCAGGAAGAAAGGCCTGGTGATTTCCTTCTGAAAATCAGCCAATGAAAATCTTGGTCAGATCCGCAACTGATCACCGGGACTGGGAAGCAGTTCACTCCATTGTGCATGGGGCTGCCAAGGGTTGGGGGCCACCTTGACAGCAGCTAACAACAACGATTCTAAAAGGGTGGGAGCTCCCTTAACTCTCTTCCTGGTAGGGACCTTGAAGTTCCCACAGGACCTGGCAGGAGCCCAAAGGAAGCTCAGAGGTGGTGAATCACACCCTCGATTGAGACAGCCGTGGGTACTTGATGGCCTCTCTCAGGAGCCCGAGGCACAAGGCCTGCCTTACCAGACGAGAGCGGGATTGCTCAGGGCTGTGGCTGTGAAACCCGAGAGAACGCTGGCCAGTAGAGCTGAGCAGTAGACCTGGAGCCAGGTGTGGGAGAGGTGAGGTACAGTGCACTGGTTTGTAGAGGCTTTGGTGATTTTCAGGGTGTAGCTACTCCTACCATATGAGTATTTATACGGTGTCAGGATTGCAGTGTGAGGTCACTGAGTTAGGAGCAAGGAAGAGGTGTCTCTAACAATTGCCTTGAAAGCCGGGCTGAGCCAGCTCAGCACGCCCACGGTTAGAATGTCCTATGGTCTTAGTCGCTGCTGCTCTGAGTCTAGCCTGCCCTAGAACCTGGAGCCTCAGTTTCCTCATCTTCATAGTGGGACTGAGAATAACTGTCTCCGTCTGCCTCACAGGGGTTATCAGGGGACCACGAGGAGGCTGAGCAGAAGAGCTCTGATATTTTTTGAAGAACTCTTTCAGAAGCAGAAAAAGAGCTTTACATATGTACAATTATCACAAATTTTGATCTTCAGAAACAAACAAAAAGTTACCAAGAGTGGGACTAATATGGCAGGGGCTGGGTTTGAACCCAGAACCCCAGGGCTGAGTCCAAGTTTGCACCCTGTGTAACCACAGGCCTTGATTTCCCACCTGTGAAAGGCAGGTCCTACTTTATACCCCAGCAACCTCCCAGGGGTATTGTGAAACCCAGGGGGATTAAAAAAAAAAAAAAAATTTTTTTAAGGGCCCCACACGTGGGAGAAGAGATGGTTGTATTATTATGACAGAAGCTACAAAAAACAGGACCAGCCCAGCCATCAGAGGGACAATTTATGCTCCAGAAAACTAATCCCTAATCACCTCTTTCAGTCCTAAAGAGAGGGCCCAAAGAGAAGCCGGCAGCTCATCCGCACGCAACCATTTAAGCCTGAACCAGGAAGAGGAACAACTGTACCTAAATGGGCTAGAATTTGAATATCTAATTTGATGGGGCATATAAATTGGCAGTTATTCAAAAAAGCACATTTGCATATATAGGGGTTGAGGCTACATGAAAAATCTTTAATATTTTTTCCGCGGTGCATAGTAAGGACTTCAGATCTTTCTCCTTTGTTCTTTTCAAGGGCTTTAGGAAGGGACTGCAAAGGCAGCTGAATGGAGCCTGGGAGCCACCTCTGGAGGTGCAGGAATTTGGGTGTTGGGCAGAAGCAAGGGGTTGCTGAGCAGCCCTGCCTGGGAGCTGGCAAGGCGGTGTCTCAGCACTCCCCTGTGCTCCTGGTCGTGGCTTCCCTGCTTGGCAGTGCCTGGCAGCCAGGGGCACCTCCTTTGCCTCTGAGGGGTGGCAGGAGGCTCCAGGCTCGTCCCCCTAGATTCCAGTGGAGCAGCGGCTCTCAAAGTCTGAGTCCTGCATTCGTGACATCAGCATCCCCCAGGCTAGACATGCAAATTCTCATGGCCATTCTAACCAGTTGAGCTGATTCTGACTCAGAGCGACCCCATGTGTGTCAGACAAGAACTATGCTCCCCAGGGTTTTCAATGGTTGAATTTTCAGGCATAGATTGCCAGACCTTTCTTTTGCAGTATCTCTGGGTGGATTCAAACCTCCGACCTTCCAGATAGCACCCTAGCATGTTAACCATTTGCACCAAGCAGGGACTCTGAATATTGGGTAGGCAACTAGAATTTTTTGCTGCAAAAGAAATACACTGGAGAAATTAGCATCTTTTTTCCACTAGGAAGATCAAACGGATTAAAACAATTTTTAATTAGAAAAGTAGAATTATTTATAAAAAGGCAAATTGTAAACACTAGCAAACGAGGTCAAGCTTTTAAGAAAACCATGAGTGTCTTAGAAATAATTTAGTGGCAAGGAACAGAAGGCTACTTGACTGCCTTAAGTAAAACAGGGAATTTATGGAAAATGTTCATGGTAACATCCCAGGCTCTGAAAGCAGGGGTGCTGGTGGGCCCATGAGGACCTGGAGCCAGGGATGGGGAACCTGGCCCAAGATTTTCTTTTCCTCCCTTCTCAGATCCTCATGGCCTCCTAGCTCTTTTCTCTGACCTTCCATTTCAGATCTCCCTCTCTCCTCTCTCTCTCATGTTTGGCTTTCTCTTCCTGATTTACATAGCAGAAAATGGTCACCGTGCCCTGCCAGTTTCAAGTGCCAACAGGAACTGCCCAAAGTTTCCATGACCCAGTTCCAAACATGATATTCCAAGCTTGGACCAGGCATTCACACAAGTCCAGTCAGCTGTGGCCAGGACGGGGCTGCTACCCATCAGGAGACTGGGAGCAGATCAACTGAGGAGCTGAGTGGGGCAGGGAGGCCCTTAGGACATATGTCCCCACAAATGCCTGAGCACAGTGTTGCTGTGTTCTCATTGCCCTTAACCCAACCCAGGCTTTCCCTCTAGGCGTGCAGAAAAAGCTTCTTTCCAACCCTCTCTGGTCTCTGGATAAGCCGGCCACTTCCCAGAAAGGCTCTGGGACTCTAGGCCAGGTGACATCCAAACTCTTCTTGACACTTGTTTCACACATTTATTTTTCTCTTCCAAAGATCGGAAAGTCAAAGACGAGGCAAACTGTCCTGGGCCTTCATGGCTCCTGGTCTTGGGGACAGAGGTAGACATGTAAATCTGTTGCTCAGAGTTCAGTCAGACTGCAGCTTAGCATGCTGCCTCTCGTCTGCCTGGGTAGAACCTGAGTATGTCAAACACCTGGGGGAAGACATCACCAGCTACAAACTGGCAAGAGAAGTCCTGTAGACAGGTAGATTCTGGACATACAAGATAGAAGCAAGCGCAAGGTTGAGAAGTACTGACCCTAGCCAAGGAATAGGAACCAGAGCGGATAGAATGAAGAAACCTGGCTAAGACACAGGGGATTCTAGCAAATGATGTGACAGAGTTAACATGAAACATAGCACTTGTATTATAATTACACAACAGCTAAGAGTAAACAAGACTTGATAGCACCAGAGCCAGGAAGAGGCCCGAGGGGTCTGGAGAGAGTCAGATAAACCAAGTCAGGCTTAGAAAGTGAACCGTATCTCACTTAAGGTTCACTTTTTGCCCTTAGAAGAATTTATTTATTTATTTAAAAATATAATTACTTTTTGGTTTATTTTTCCAAATAATTAAATTTCTTTATGAAAATTTCTGGCAAATATATGTATATCCTTGATTATGTATTTAATTACTTTTCTGTGTGGAAGAAAACTTAGCTCTATTCATCTCCGTATTTCACCACCAACAACTTGGTGACCGCCACCAGTAGCGGAAGGCACAGGAAGAATGCCTGGCCTTCCAACTGTTGCAGCCACGGTGTAAGCCTTGCAGAAGGAATGGGTCCCCTTTTCACATTAGTTGCACTAGTACACTTATCTACCTACCTATCAGTTGTCATCAAGTTGATTTCAGCTCATGGCAACCCCATGTGTATCAGAGTAGAACTGTGTTCCATAGAGGTTTTTTTTTAATTGTATTTTAGATAAAGGTTTTTAGAACAAATTAGCTTCTTATTAAACAGTTAGTACACATATTGTTTTATGACATTGGTTAACACCCCCATGACATGTCAGCACTCTCCCTTCTCAACTTTGGGTTCCCTAGTACCAGCTTTCCTGTGCCTTCCTGCCTCTAAGTCCTTGCCCCTGGCCTGGTGTGCCCCTTCAGTCTCCTTTTGCTTTATGGGCCTCTCTAATCTTTGGCTGAAGGGTGAACCTCAGGTGTGATTTCATTACTGAGCTAAAAAGGGTGTCCAGGGGCCATACTCCCTGGGTTTCTCCAGTCCCTGTCAGGCCAGTAAGTTTGGTCTTTTTTTTGTGAGTTAGAATTTTGTTCTACATTTTTCTCCAGCTCTGGCTGGGACCCTGTAATGTGATCCCTGTCAGAGGAGTCACTGGTGGTAGCTGGACACCATCTAGTTGGACTGGACTCAGCCTGGTGGAGGCCGTGGTAGTTGTGACCATAGAATTTTCAGTGGCTGATTTTTGGGAAGTAGATTGCCAGGCCTTTCTTCAGAGGCACCTCTGGGTAGACTTGAGCCTCCAACCTTTTGGTTAGCAGCCAAGCATGTTAACTGTTTACACCATCCAAAAAAACCAAAAAAACTCGTTCCTGTCAAGTCAATTTCCACTCATGGCAACCCTACAGGACAGACTAGATTTGAACTGCCAGCCCTTTGGTTAGCAGCCAGACTCTTAGCCTCTGGACCACCAGGGCTCCTTGCACCACCCAGGGACTCTAAGTTCACAAATGCACACATTTAAATAGTAACATGCAGCACTGGAGAAGGAGGTTAAACAAACGAACTTGCACACCTGGACAGCCTGATCATAAGCTCCTTCGGCCAGTGATTTAACAGTGCTTTCCAAGAACCGTAGGACTGATTCTACCTCCGCTTTGGGAATTTATCCTAAGGAAATACCACCCCAAGGAAAAGCTAAAAGGTGTCTATTATAAATAAACTCAGTTATTTAAGTAAAAAATTAGTAGTGTGTATTTCCCTCCTTTTGAGTTTAGACCAAGCAGGAGGCATTATTTCCCCTTCACCGGGCACCACATTTGGGATCTGGAGTGTAGAAGGTCAGGGAGCCACTGATGCACATTGAATGCCAACCATGTGCCTGGTGTTTCACCTTCTCGACTCCCCCCACCACCTGTTAGTGGGTATGACGGTCCCCTTACAGATGACGGCTCATTTTCCAAGGTACTGGGAGTGGCAAGATAGATTTCCAACCCCATGTTTTTCAAAGAGCTGCAACGTGCTGTATTATTCTTGGAAAATCTGCCCTTGGCACTGAGACATCTCATCTGGGGCCCTGCTCAGTTTTGAAAGGAGAATATAGTATCATTTGATATCTTACCAACGGGAAAGAAATCCCAAGTTCAAACACATAGGGCCTTTTCCTTTCATTCCTCCCTCCTTTTATTAAGCACTTTATATTCGCTAAGAAGTTTGGACTCATTAATTACAGCGCTGGTAATTATAACCCACTTGTACTTCTGCAGAGCCCTTTGGAGTTGCTGAGAGTCCTTTATAAATATGAGCTCATTAATCGTCCCAGCAGCACTGCAGGTAAAAGGTGGCTACTATCCTTGGAGTTTGGGGCTTCAACGCTGCTGGGGCTGGGGCTGCAGGGACTCTGGGGTCAGGGCCAGGCTGCCTGGAGCCCCCTGCAGGGACAGCGATCTGCCTGAGTGCTGAGGACTAAAGGCTGCCTGGTCACTGGTTCCCAGATCATCAAACTGTCTTAGAGTTCTAAAGTCAAAGCCCTCAGCCTATACCCCTCCTTGCCACACTCTCTGCCTCCCCAGGCGCTACAGGACAGGGCCAGCTGCCCGAGCCCAGCACACAAGCCTTGCGCTGCCTGAGTCCAGTCTTGTGTGGCACATTCGCATCTCTGCCCCTTTGCTGGTGCTGAGCCCCTGTTTGTGATAACCTCCCCCCACTTTTCTAAACCAGCTTCATCCTGCAGCTGAGACTCTGCCCGGTTCCACATCGTGTCTCCCTCCTTGACCTCAACCAAAATGGACAGTCGGAACCATTCATTTTGCAGATAGTCCTGAGCTGTGTGACCTCTCCTAGGGTGCTGTCTTGTTTTACTAGTGATCTTTGGAATCATTGTTTAGCACTCTTGAAAGCATAACCTGCTCTTCCTCCAGGCTGAGAGCCCCTTGAGGGAGGAAGAGCTGCCCTTCTGCTCTGGACCCTCAGTGATGAGCACAGCATTTGGTAAACAGTAAAAAAAAAAAACAGTAGGGGGTCAATAAATGATGTCTGCTGGATGATGGGGCCCTGAGCCACTATTCTTCAGGGAATATCACAGAAGGAGATGGACCAAGGGAATGTAGGAGGGACATGGAACCTTCAAGATCCTCCACGGTCAAGCCACTGCTGTCTCCCAGCTTGCCTTCCAGCCATCGTGCCATGAACCCTGAGCCAGAAGAGACCCTTCGCTGCTCTCCAAGGGCCTGATTTTCACACCTCCAGGGTCTGCTGGTGCTGCCACTTGCCTCTCCCAACCTGGCCTGCCTCTGATATTAAACTAAGCACATCCTTCAAACCTTCGTCACCTCTTTTGTGAAGTCCTCCTGAGCCAATCCTTCCTCTACAAGAAGCTATGGTCCTTTTCTCTGAGCTCCTCTAACACACTGCATAGGAAATGGTCTGAGCCAGACCAAACCTCACCTTCCATATGGGAGACCCAGGTTCCATTGCCGGGCCATTGCTCCTAACGTGCAGCCACAACCCATCTCTGGAGGCTTGCGTGTTGCTATGATGCTCAAGAGCCGTCAGCGGCAATTCCAGACTAAGAGGGACTAGGAGGAAAAGCCTGGTAACCTACTTCTGAAAATTAATCAGTGAAAACCTATGGATCACAGCCAATCATGGAGATGACACCGGATCGGGCAGTATTTCACTCCACTGTGCATGGGGTCACCATGAACCTGGTCTACTAAAGGGCAGGGGACAGCAACAAGCTATATGGCCTTGGGCAGATCCCCAGCTGTCCAAGCCTCAATGGCCTCATCTATTTGGTGGAAGTTACACGCCAATTGTATAGTTTGTCATGAGAATTAAAAGAGAAAGCTCGGTGTCTCGTGCTTGGTATGCTGTCACTGCTTGTATTTCTATCTTCTCTGCCATACAGAGGGTGTGATGGGTGCCTAGTTCATTGTTGGAGGTGGGGTGGTTCCCAGTCTGTGTTTTTAAAAAGTTATCAGGTGATTCTGATACGCAGCTACACTTGGAGACCACAAACCTAAACCATACTTTCCTATTAAAGGGCAAAGTGGGTCCCAGAAAGAGGACGTTGCTCGAAGATCAACACCACGAATAAGGAGCCCAGGGTTGGAGGGGCCTGCCATGTCACTCAAGAAATGACATATCTGATGCTTGAATCCCACTACATATTTGATGAGTCTGACTGCTCTTTTTATTTTTCTTTCTTCAGTTCTATTTACATGGATAACGTATGATAGAAGGACGTCGTGTTTGGTAAAGCAGAGGGTCAGCGAAAAAGAGGAAGACTGTCAATGAGATGGATTGACACAGTGGCTGTAAGAATGGGCTCAAACATAGCAACGATTGTGAAGATGGAGCAGGACCGGGCAGGTTTTTTTCTGTTGCACGTAGGGTGAGTCGGAACCGACTGGATGGCACCTAGCAACAGTAACGTTATAAATCATTCTATTCTCCTTATAAAATAGTCAGTCAATCACCCCTCGACGTCCATCCCTTCTCTCTCCTCCCTGCTGGTGTCGGTTTTCTGTGTACCCTTCCAGGTCTTTTTCTAGGTCCTCACTTATTTTTTATTTTATTTTGAGGGTCCATGGAGGACTTTACAAAAATTGTACTATGCAATCAGTATTATTCTCAGTTTAGTATTACAACATGGACTGGGGCAGGGTCATATTCAGCCACAGCCAGAGCCACCACCAAAGTTGACACTCCGTTCAGGAGATGTTGCTGAGCGTCTCTTGAAGGCCAGGCTTTGGCCATTAATCCCAGTCCTTCAGGTGGCCCTAGAACTCAGTTTCCTAGGCTTCTGCCTGCATTTCTCCATCCTATCAGGATGTACCGGGAACCCACGCAGATGATTCATCACGTTCACTGTGTTTCTCTGACCCTCCGCCTGGTGATCTTGTCAGAGGAACACAGGCGTACGTGGTTGTGTTGATTCGCCTGTTCTCTCCATCCCCTTTTCTAATTGCTGATAAGTCATGGTTGAGTCATTTATACCACAATCCCAACCCAGGCCCATATCACGTTCATGCTATTCTCTTTGCTGTTCAGCTTTCTTTGTCTCCACAGTTCTCCCAAGATCACCAACAGTTGCTGGGTAACCTCCTTTGCAAGTTCTCTCAGGACACAGTGGGTAGTGCCTCGGCCTCATGACTGCTCCCACTCATGAGTTCAGGGAGATCTTTGATATCAGTTCGTACACAAACTCCTTTACAAATGAGGAAACTGAGGAGGCTCAGAGAGGGCAGATAACTTGCTCAAGGTCACCCAGAAATTTGGTTGTGGAACTGCGACTACCTGTTGCCATCCAGGCGATTCCCACTCACAGTGGCCCATGCGTTTCAGAGTAGAACTGTGCTCCACAGGGTTTCCAGTGGCTGAGGTTTCAGAAGGAGATCACCAGGCCTTTTTTCAGAGGCATCTCTGGGTGGACTTGAACTGCCACCTTTTTGGTTAGCAGCCAAGCTCGTCAATCATTTGCACTACCCAAGACTGGAGCTGGGACTAGAAATTCTGGGACACCATCTCTTCCTCTGGGCTCACCTCCCTCTGATCCCTCCTCATCGTGGCTGGCAAGGAGATTTCTGTAAACCCAAAGGCCCAGTGCAAAACGGTATTCCATTGCTTGCCTCGGCTCCTCCTTCTTCATGGCCCAGTGCTGTGCTGGGGACTGGCATATGTGTCATGGCTCCTATCTCTGCTGTGTGACCTTGGACAAATCACGCTGCCTCTCTGGGCCTCTATACAATGAGGTTGGATTACCTGATCTCTAAGTGACCTTAGAGATCTGATAGTCTCAGACTCTGTGGAGGTGAGATCCCATCTGCCTCACTCCACTCTGAGATTGGGCCATCTCCAGGCTCACCTCCCTATGGTGACAGGTGCGAGTTCCCTGTCACTCATGCATGCAGGCTTCATGGCCTTGTCACAGAGCTAGAGGGCTGCAGGGTGGGAATGGAGGCCTCACAAATGCAATCATGTGTGCACCAGGAGCTTATAGTGCACAGCCAACAGGACACACCCTCTCGGCACAGAGCTTAGGCCGTGAATGAATGACCCACTTCCCAAGAATCCACCTGAGCTCTTGCTGGGGACCCTCAGGAGGGCCTCTGTAGAGCTGGGCTTCCTTTGGCATGACCAACATCAGGTTACTCACTACTAAGAGCCTCCTCTGCACCCCACCTCCCACTTCACCCGAATCAGCATGTGTATAGGAAAGAAGAGCTCCCTGGCCCCAGCCCCAGCCAGCCAGCCCCTCCTGGCTCCCCGGGGGCCACGCCTGCAGAAGGATGATAAGGGAATGGGCTTCTCTGGGGACACCGGAGGCGCAGTCCAAAGATCCAGAATATTTAGCTGTGTTTACCCGTAATAACCAGCTTCTCAAAGACATGTCGCCCGGCAGCTCTTACTACATTGATTATGCTGCCTCCTGTTTTGGGCCCCTGGGGGCAAAGAGCTCTGATTAATATTTCACAACACAGTTTCTTTCTGTATCCCTTTCTTCATGCTGTCGCTTTCCTTTCTTTCTTTCTCTACCCCCTCCCCCCCTTTTTTTTCTCCTCCGAGCCCCTGAGAGCCTGATAGAGAGACACGGAATATTTTACCGTTTCTTGTGTCTGCCTGCTCCAGTAATCAGCGGACTCAATCACGCTTGCAGTGTTTTTATGAATTAATAACAGGCACTTTGGAGGGCTAGCGAGGGAGGCAGGAAATGCAATCTATGGAAGCTTAATGAGCGCCGTGGGGAACAGCTACCTTGCCGCCTCCAACCCTGCCACGCTGCGCTCTAAATCATCGACTCTGAAATTACCCACTTCCAAACCGGCCTCCACAGCTTGCAGTGGGCTCCTAAGTGCCCCTGTGTCCCTGCCAGGTCCTCTCAGGGAGGGGGACCTGGGAAGGCAGCAGCACTACATCTCCATTCGAATTTGAGAAAAGAAAGGGAGAGGGAGAGGCCGTCTGACTTGGCAGGACTAATCGCCCTGATGCCAAATGCACTTTGCATCTGTTGCTCTTTGACTAATGGGGCGGGGGGGGGGGGGCGGTAGGGAGGGTCAGCGGGTGGCCCAGGCAAGCCTGCCTAGGGAGACCCACAATCCAGGGTGGGGTCCCTGCAGAGGGGTCTAACTCTTGCAGGCCTAGAAATTCCATCTCATCAGAGCATCCCATGGCAACTAGATTCTAAAGGACGGATTCAGGCCATCCTACAATTCTAAGGACTTGAAGGGCAAACCAGTCTCCTTTCAAGCCGTATGTTGTAAAATTTTTTTACATGGCATAGTAAGTGGTAAAATGTGGTACATGTCATAGCGGTTAAGTGCTCAGCTGCTAACAGAAAGGTGGGCAGCCACTTCACAGGAGAAAGGTGTGGCAGTCTGCTCCTGTTATGGGAGCCTTGGAAACCCTACAGGGCAGTTCTGCTCTGTCCTCTAGGGTCCCTGTGACTTGGAATCCACTTGATGGCAACTGGTTTGGGTTTGGGGTTTATGTGGGTAACACAACAGTTGCCTTTTCTACGTTCTTCACGTGCTCAGTTCAGGGACATTAACTATGCTCACCCTGCTGCTCAGTCATCACTACCACCCATTTCCAGATTATTCCACCACCACCGTTAACAGAAACTCAGTGGCCCCTAAGCGATGACTCTCACTTCCCCCTCCCACCCACCCCTGGTAACCACTAACAAACTTTAGTCTTTATACACTTGCCTATTCTAAGATATTTCATACAAGTGGAATCATACAATATTTGTCTTTTTTACGGCTGGCTTATTTCACTCGGCATACTGTTTTCCAAGTCCACCATGTTTTTCAAATTTCCAACTCTTCGGGTCTGATGTGTGGCCCTACAGCGCATGATGGGTGCACAGTTCACACCACATGACACTCACCACTTGAGTTCCACAAT
Source organism: Loxodonta africana (assembly GCF_030014295.1). NCBI lineage: Eukaryota > Metazoa > Chordata > Mammalia > Proboscidea > Elephantidae > Loxodonta > Loxodonta africana. Next base: position 46,001,135 of record NC_087354.1, on the reverse strand, counting down.
CCCCAAGCCCTGCTCAGCAAGACCAGTCCACTGACCACATGCTTCGATGTCAGGACTCCAAAGGCCTATTGAAGCCTCCGAGGTCTTACTCTCAATGGCCTCGTTGCATCCTGGTAACGAACAGTTCTCGGACAGGCTTCAGTCCACACACCACACTGTGAGCAGCGCTGGTCTAAAGCCGAGTGTCACAGTCTTCATTTGCAAAGGGAAATGTAATCACCAAGTGGACCAGGACCCTGTGGCTGGGTTGGAGCAGTCTTTCCCAGCAGAGCGGGGAGCCTCCAGACTGTGATCAGAGGCTTGGACCGGAAGCAAGGCATTTGTTGATTTTTTACTTTTTATTAAATGCCATATTTACACAAAGGTAGAGAGAAGGGTATAATGAGTGCCATGAGGTGCCCGTGACTGAGTTTCAGCAGTTACGTTGAATATTTACAACACTGAGGTTCCCAAGCTGGGATGGCCATGTTCCTACCACCCCTCAAGGACAAGCCTTGGCCCCCACAGGTGCTGTGCACCCAGGTTGCTGTGGGTGAGTGTGTTCTATCCTGCCTCCTTCTTTAGAGCTGCTGTGCGGCTCAGCCCCTCTGGGGGCCCAGGATCCCCCCAGGCAGATCCCCCCAGTCCTTTTTCGTGAGGGAAACACAGCCATCCATTCCATCTGGGTGGGAAGGGGCAGAGGTGGGAAAGGTTCCCCAACCACACATTCACAGATAATCACTTGGGTTCCCATTTTGACAGATGACTGGTCTCATTCGTTTTGAATCTTCCTAATTTCATTCTCATACGGTAACTTCCAGGATCTGGAGCAAGAAAGCAAGAACTCAGAGAACATTGTACATTTTAGCCTGGGGCTTGAAGGTGCGCTGCTGTGAGCCCTGTAAAACCATCCCAACTGTGAATATTACAAACAGTGGGAAAACAGTGAATTGCTTCGTCCACACCTGTGTACCAGGTACTGTGCTGGGCTGTGGAGCTCCAAACAGAAGTGCCTACTGTCAACGGGCTCATTGTCTAGGGTAAGAATATAAGGGATTTCTGGACAGTAAAACCCATCACTGGGTGAGAAGGTGACTTACCCTCTGAGAATCAGCTGCTGGAGAGAAAACACACAGATGGATGGATGGATGGACAGATTATAGATAGATAGACAGCACTAGAGAGAAAAATGAATGATAGGGATAGATAGGCTGGAAGACAGACAGATAGATAGGAAAATCACACACACACAGAGGCAGGTTGCAGATCCAGAAGCTCATAGAAAACTGGGTATGGGGGTAGAAGACAAGGCAAGGGGATTTAAGAGCTGGGCCAGGGTGTGGGGTAAGAGGGGAGTAAAATCTAGTTTCTACTGGGCTCCGTTGGAGTTGGGCCCAGCAAGGTCTCAAGGTCCCACCTTGGAGTTGTTGAGAGCTCAGCTCATTCACCAGGAACACAAGAACTATTGATCCAAATTATAAAACAGCACCCCTGTGTATTAGGCTCTCTCCTCTCTGGAGGAAATACTGCTTTCTGCAGGATTCCTCCCAAACCACCAAGTTCTTCAGTGTCTAGGGGCCAATGCGGGTTTGCTCAGGAGAGTTGAGCTCACTGTTTACTTTGTACTTTGCTCTCCAGAGTGTGGTCCCCAGACTGGCAGCATCAGCATCACCCGGGTGCTTCTGAGAAATGTAGAGTCCCAGGTCCCACCAAAGCCTCCTGAATCAGAATCTGCATGTCAACTTGGTCCCCAGGCCATTTGTGGGCACGTTTAAGGGAAAGAAACATGACTTGTCACACACTAGGGAAACCTTCCTGGGACACAGAGCTTCTCCTTAGCAACCGCCCACCCCCACCCCTACCCTCGTCCATACCCGGTTTACATCCGGCCTGGAGAAGCCCGCCTCTTCCACCAGGCTCTCAGGGGCCTGCAGATAATGGCTTAATATTGATGCCTCCCAAATGCATTTTATTGAAAATGTCTTAAAGATCTAAAAGCCTTTAACATCCGGGGGAATAAATTTCTAATGATGGAATTTCAGGCCCCTTGATGAGCTTTGGCAAAAAAAAAAAAAAAATTTCTGGATAGGAGGAGAGGAGGCCTTCCTGACATTTGATAAATCCTGTCATGTAATGATGACTGACATTGCTATGTTGTTAGGTGCCATCGGGTTGGTTACGACTCATAGCAACCCTGTGTACAACAGAATGAAACACTGCCCGGTCCTGCACCATCCTCACAATCATTGTTATGCTTGAGCCCATTGTTGCAGCCACTGTGTCAGTCCATCTCACTCAGGGTCTTCCTCTTTTTTGCTGACCCTCTACCAAGCATGATGTCCTTGATATGGCATCTTCATTGCAGTGGTATAGGATCTTCATTTCATAACGTACTTGTATTCCTTCTCTTTTAGTCCCCCTATCACCTGAGAGGCAAGCAAGGCAGCTTTTAGATGGATAGATAGACAACAGACAGACAGATAGATAGCTGCCATTGAGTCAGCTCTGACTCACGGTGACCTTACATACAATAGAACAAAATTTTGCCCAGGCCCACGTCATCCTCATGATCACCGGCATGTTTGAATTCATCGTTGCAGCTATTGTACCAATTCACCTCACCAAGGGCCTCCCTTACCCTGTCTGGTTCTCACTTCACCAAACATGACATCCTCCTCTAGTGACTGATCCCTCCTGATGACGTATCCAAAGCAAGTGGGTCAGACAGTGTTGTGTTGTGATCCATAAGGTTTTCATTGGCTAATTTTCAGAAGGGTATCGCCAGGCCTTTCTTGCTAGTCTGTCTTACTCTGGGAGCTCTGCTGAAACCTGTCCACCCACGGTGACCCTGCTGGTATTTGAAATACTGACGGCATAGCTTCCAGTGTCGCAACAACACGCAAGCCACCACCGTACAACAAACCGACAGACGGGTGGCAGAGGCAATTTTTAGGATCCCCATTTTACAGCGAGGAAACTGGCACTCAGAGAAGTTAAGAGGCTTGCTCGTGACCCCCGGGCTGCAGAGGCAGGCATGGAACCCAGGTCTCCTCCTCAAAGCCCTGGGGGCCTTTGGACACAGCTGCAGCTGATAGGACGAGCCCATCCTGCCGGAAACACTGTGTGCACTTGGAGTTTTTCTCGGTGGAATTCCATCTTAAATGTACAGAAAGGTCAGACATCCTCTTTGGCTGCACAAACATTCCCCCAAGAGCCTTTTCAGCACCAGCCTTCGAGCCAGGAATAGGGCAACGGAGATGAATAAGATCCAGCCACAGTCTTTGGGACCCCACAAACTGTTAAAAAAAAACAACAAACTGTTAGGCGCTTACTTTTTAGAATCCTTTGATGGAGCTGAGATGTGTTTTCATATCACAGCATCACCAGCAGCACATGGTTTCTCCCCCCACAGTAAGCAGCAGTTCCTCTCCTCTTAAAGACAACATTAAAAAAAAAAAAATCTCAGCTCCCGGATTCCACCACCCCTAGCCAACATAGGTTCCCCATAATGCCCCTGGCCAAGTGTTGCTCGAAACAGAATGGAGCCCCTTCACCAATGTATTACCACCTTTCACAGCATGACTCAGCATAAGAGTTCTGGCACAAAATCTGACTTCTATGAAAAACGAAACTTTTTTTTTTTTTTTTTTAAAGCAGCACATTTAAATAAGCTTTTCTCAAATTGGAGGTAAGATGGTTTCACTTCCCTCTTCTCTTCATAGAATCAAAATTTACCTTTCCTGTGCCCTATTTCCTCCGAGCCTTCCAGCTGATTTGAGGCTAATCTGTTAAACCTCTTTGCATTTAGGAGGGTTTAGCCAATAGCACTCTCCTATTTGACTCCTCCCCCATAAAACATGCCTTTCTAAACTCATTATTGCCTTAATCCAGCTTTTATAAAAATGTACGTTCACGGAGCACTAAATCTTGAGAAGAGCTCTGTGAAAATAGTTTCCTGGTCAATGGGTTGGGAAGCCCTGCCTACCACATCCCTAGCTTGGATCATTGCTGTTGAGGGATTCCAACTCACAGCAACCTACAGGACAGAGTAGAACTGCCCCATAGGTTTTCCAAGGCTATAATCTTTATGGAAACAGGCTGCTACATCTATCTCCCATAGAGTGGCCTGTGGGTTCAAACTGCTGCTGAGTGCTTTAACCACTGAGCCACCAGGGCTCCAGCCTTTAAGTCAGCATTTCCCAAACTTCTTCAAGTACAGAGCTGTTTAACACCTTCACACACCTGTTGAATCTAGCTTCACCCAACACCTTGGGAAATTTTGTCAAAACCCAATGGCTGACTCTCCCCATAGGGATTTCAGGCCTGCGGACGGGGGAGTCAGGACTCCCTGTATCCTGCAAGCCACCCTGCACCCATGGCATTCCCTCGGCCTCTCCTTAGGGTCTGTCGTAAGATCACCAGAAAGTTCCAAGCTTCATTTCTGCCTGGGCTAATCAAGTCGCTCAGCCTTTCTGAACGGCATTGTGAAATGAGAGGGTCATGCCCACTGTATCTACATGGCAACGGGAAAGCTCAGATGAGCTGCGTTTCTAGTGCACCCCCAACAAATGCAACCCTGGATACCATAGGGACCCAAGACCCATTGATTTCTTGACCACTCAACTGAAAAAATCAAACCAACACCATCAAATCAACCCAGACTCATGGCAACCCCGTATGTGTGAGAGGAGATCTATGCTCCACTGGGTTTTCACTGGCTGATTTGGGGGAAGCAGATCACCAGGCTTTTCTTCCGAGGCACCTCGGGTTAGACTTTAATTGCCAAACTTTCTGTTAGCAGCAGAGCGCATTAATGATTTGTCCTACCCAGGGCTAGTGATCATTCTACCAAACCAAAAACAAAACTCGTTGCCGTCAAATCTATTCTGGCTCATAGCAACCCTATCAGACAGGGCAGAACTGTTCCATAGGGCTTCCAAGGAGTGGTTGGTTGATTTGAACTGTTGATTGTTTGGTTAGCAACTGATCTCTTATCCACTGTGCCACCAAGGCTCCAACCATCTGACAAAAACCCAAAAACCAAACCTGTTGCCACTGAGTCAATTCCGACTCATTATAGTCCTATAGGACAGAGTAGAACTGTGCCATAGGACTTCCAAGGAGTGGCGGGTGGATTCAAACTCCCCACCTTTTGGTTAATAGCTGATTTCTTAACCACTGAGCCACCAGGGGGCAATTTGACAGTGGGGGCTAAATCTGGCCTTTTCTCCAGAGTAGCCACTCCAGATCCCAAAATTCAGAACAACATTTAGGTCTGCTCATCTCTCCCACCAGAGGCCAATCTTGGAGCTATAGCACTGCCTGGAATCCCATATTTGGATGTCAATGCCACCAATTGTTCCTTGTGCTTAGTCTGGGAACGGGCCAGGGCCAGGTAGTGGGAGAGAAGGCTGGTGAGCCCCTTTCTGCCTCCACTCCCCACTTTCCACCCCAGTCTGCCATCTTCCACCATCCTCACAGCCTCTGCTTCACCACGTATTCACCCGCGGCCACACCTGCTAGCAATCTGCACCAACGTGTGTCGTGCCTGTGTGCACCAACGCCTGGTTGCAGAAATCCCAGGGGCAATTTATTTTTGTCGCATACATACATACCTTGTGTGCAGTCAGACGGGGGTGGTGTTTATGTCTCAGTTCTCTTTTGCAAAGGGAAAAAAAAAATACATCGGAGCTATAAATGTGTATGTTTTGAACAGCCGTCCTCAGGCACTGTGTATGGAGCTCGCTGCATGAAATTTAAACACAAACTTGAGTTTTGTGAGATTGGATGGACGGAAATTTGGCCATTGGCACCTCGATTTTTTTTTCTGCACTAAGTTAAGTGCCAAAATCAGGCATGAAAATGCAACATCCCCAGCCCCAGAAAGAAAGAAAAACACAGACAAATATATGCAACATAATTTGCTCTGGGGAAAAGGTAGCTGATGTTGATATGACATGTTTTTGTAGCACAAATGTTGGCTCTTCTGCCAGTTTTGCTCTTTTACATAGGCTTGAACGTGAAACATCTGAGAAAACACACACCAAAAGTTCAGAACGTTTCCCCAGCCTGGCTGTGAGCCACCCCTGCCTCAGAACCAGCATCGGGCTCCAAGGCAAGCTCTCTGGAGGTGGGACTGATATAGGGAGATTTTTTTGTTTTGTTTTTTAAATTAATTGTTACGCAAGAAGTGTCCCATGTCTCTGTCAGGGTCTGAGGGCGAGCAGGCAGGAATACATGTTACTGTAAAAGGCAAAGATGTGGAGAGGCAAAGAAAGAGCAGGGGAAAGGAAAGAAGAATAAATCTAAGTACGAACAAGTCAGTCTTAGAAGAAATACAACCAGAATGTTCCAGAGAAGCAAGTGTGACAAAAGCTGGGCTTGCTTACTTTAGACACGTCCAGAAAAGACCAAACACTAGTAAAGGGCGTCATGGTTGGTAAGGCAGAGGGTCAGCGCAAATGAAAGAAACCTTCCGTGAGATGGATTGACACAGTAGTTGCAACAATGGGCTCAAACATACCAACAACAGTGAAGTTGGCGCAGGACAAGGCAACCATTTTGTTTGTTATACATATGGTGGCCATGGGTCAGAGCTGACTTGACAGCGACTCACAACAAGACAAAGTCTTGCTTGCACTGGGAAAGGAGATGAGGGTGTATGGGGAAGGCAGGCTTTGGACACAGATGGACCTGACTTTGAATTCTGATCCAGGAAAGGTCCTCATTCTCTTAGAGTTTCAGCATTCTTCCCTGAAAAATGGGAAAATAATACCTACCTCTCAGTAGCTGTGAGGTTAGAGATATTGTGTGTCGTGATTAGCACAGTGCCTACCAAAAGGAAGAGTAGTTCATTAAACTGTGGCCCAGAAGGGTGTGCTGAGGCTTGTGGGAAAGAATGGACACCATGTTCTGGTGAGTTCTGGTGGAAGAGCTGCTTAGAGTTGTACGGTGTGCCCTGCATAACTCTGGGACCATTCACGCATAGTCACCAAATGTGTGCATGGCCATGTCAGTTTCCTGGCTGATGGCAGTCAATGTCTGCAGAACAACAACAAAAAAAACCCCAAATCACTCGCCATCAAGTCAATTGCAACTCATGGCAACCCCACGTTTCAGAGTTAGAACTGCGATCCACTGGGTTTTCAATGGCTGTAAGCAAACAGAAGGCCCCTGGGTGGTACAAACAGTTTGCACTTGATGACTAACAGAAGGGTTGGTGGTTGGAACCCACCCAGCAGCACTGCGGAAGGAAGGCCTGGCGATCTTCTTTTGTAAAGATTACAGCCAAGAAAACCCTGTGGAACACTTAGTTCTACTCTGTAATACTTGAGGTCACCGTGAGTTGCTATGAACTCCACGGCAACAGGTGTGTTAATCTTACAGACGTAGATCCCCAGGCCTTTCTTTGTGTCACCTCTGGGTGGATTCAAACTGCCAAGCTTTCAGTTAGTAGCTGAGTCCAAACTGTCTGCAGCACCAAGGACCAAAGTGTCAGCAGAATGGACACTTGTTTTCTTTTCCCTAATTTGCACAGAGATACAGGTGGGCTAGCCACAGAGTGGGGGGGCATATGCCGTCTTTTTCTGGGGGCAGCTAAGGGAACTCTCTTGAGGATGTCCCCCCAGAGAGGGCAGAGCACAAGCTGCCCAGGCTGTGTCTCCACTATCCCACCCATGCCACTCCACCCTGCAGTGACCTCAGAAGGCAGGAGCTGGGGCAAGCGAAGGCAACCTACGCCCACCCTGCCCTCAGCACAGTTTCCAGGGAGAGTCCGGGCACATCAACATCCCCCATCCTGCTCTGCCCAGTCAGTGCCACGGTTGATTTGGGGGAACCAAGGGATTTACCTCCAAAGAGCCTGGGTGGCCTCCCTGGCATTGACCTTGGATGGGTAAGACACGTTTCAAACATTCTGGCACTTTCTTAGGGACCATAGTGGAGCCATGGGGCAGGAATGCATTTTGATTTGACTTCGGGCAGAACCCCTCAAAAGAAGGGAAACAAAATAATAAAAGCCCACCACAAATGTTGCTGGGTACCGTGGAGCCAATTGCCACTCATCGGAACGCCATGTGATAGAGTAGAACTGTCCCACGGGGTTTTCTTGGCTGTGATCTTTACGAGAACAGATCACCAGGTCTTCTGAGTAGCTGCTGGATGGGTACAAACTGCCAACCTTCCAGTTAGGAGCTGAGAGCTTAACCGTTGCACCACCAGGGCTCCTTCTACCACATATAAGAAAGAAGCTCTCTTGTTCGAAGATTAAAGGACTGTATGAAAGTGTCAGGAGGAAGATGAGGGTGGAGAGGGGCAGGGACCCAGAGCACCAGCCCCGGACTCAGGAAACTTTCACCTGCAAGAGTGATGAAGAGAAGCCGGCATTTCCTGACCACCTACTCCATGTCCAGCACAGGGCTGGTTAAACACACAGGCTTGGACTAGACAGACCCAGATTCAAATCCTGACTTCTCCACTCACTGGCTGTGTGACTTTGGAAAAGTCCCTTCACTTCTCTGAGCCTAAGCATGGGAGAAATAACGCTTGTGTCCTAGAGTCACAAGGATGATGGAATGACACGATCCAGGCGAAGTGCTTGGCTCACTGTCCAATATACAGCAAGCATACAATTAACGCAGATAGGGAGGAGGCCGATATTGTTACTGCTATTGCTGCTGAGACTAATCACCAACCTCATCCTCACAGTAACCCCCTTCCTGTGCTAAGTGATGGGATTTTGACCCCTTTCCACAGATTCGGAAACTGAGGCTCAGAGAGTTGAAGTAACTTTCCAAGGTCACACGGGGGATAGATTGGGATCTAAGCAAGCCAGGTAATCTCTCCTGCTCTGCTGGGCTCCTCGTCGGTGGGGCTGCCTCCTCCCTGGACAGCCATGGCCTCCCTTTTCCTGGTTGCCTGGTGCAGATGTTGTATCCAAGTCCAGGTGGTCCCCTAGTGGTGACCCCATGGCTTGTTCTCTGAGCTCTCAGCTGCCATTTTGGATACTTCCCTCCTTCATAAAGTCCAGCAAGGGACTTAGACTCCTTGCTCTGGTTGCCTCTGCTCACACTTGTCCTTTTGAAAGGCTCTATCTTCTCTACCTCCAGGTTTTTTTTGCTGTTGTTAGGTGCTGGTGAGTTGATTCCTACTCCTAGCGACCCCATGTGACAGAGTAGAAGTGCTCCATAGGGTTTTCTTGCTATGATCTTTACAGAAAGATTGCCAGGTCTTTCTTTCGCAGAGCTACTGGATGGGTTTGAACTGTCAACCTTTCAGTTAGCAGCTAAGAGCTTAACAATTGTGTCACCAGAGCTCTTTACCTCCACGCTACACACTTGTATGGACTCCTGCTGGGACCAGGGCACTAGCAAGACACAGTGGGAAAAGAGAATCAGCCATGTCCCCAACCCTGAAGACGTGCCCAGTGGAGGAGGCAGCTGTGTAAATAACCCACTAAGACGCAGTACGATGACATCTGTATTCTGTGACTGGAAGTTCAAATGGGCTCGTTTTTCCATAATCACGGGAGGTCAGCTCCTTTCAGATGTCAGCACTTTGGGGCCACTGAGGCTCCTGGGGCAGGCCCAGACCTCCTGCCATCCCCTGTCCACTCTTGTGTCGGCAGCATGGGGACCTCAAAACTCCCAACAGGGGGCTAAATCCGTCTGAAATGCCCATTTGCAGGAGGGTTTTGTGGAATTCTCTGGGCAGGGGAGACGTTTCCCTTTTGATGGGGCAAAGGAGGGAAGGAGTGGCGGCCTTCAGTGGGGCAAGAAACCCTGACTGCTGGTAGATGGATGCTGGTCAGGTCAGGGTGGCCCTGGGAGACAGGCAGGTGGTTCCAGTGTATCTGTCCAGAGGGGAGACTGAGGCTAGGACCCCTCCCCCCACCCAGACTCAGGACTGCCTCTGCAGCTGCCTCCTTGTCACCCAACATTTCCTGTCTTCCCCCCTCAAGGCCCGCCTTCCTCCTCTGGCCCCCACAAAGCATTCTTCAACACCCCTTTAAAAATTAAGGGTGTGGCCTAGGTGAGGGCAGCTTCTGAAACAGATAAGAGGTAATTGCCTGCTTTTGACACCTCTTGATGTGAAAATGGGATTGGAATTACTCACTCTGGTTGAAAGGTTACTTGAAAGTTATTACAGGAAAATTGTTATTCATACATTTTTTCTGTGTGGCCAGATAGCCTAAAAGATTAAATTCAGCGAGTGCATAATGACCCATCAGGGCGGACAATGGCAGGGGAGTCCCCCGGGGAGGAGAGATAAGGAAACAGAGACTTCTCTGAATAATTCATGCTCCAGCACACGCCATGCTAACAGATTACACGAGGATTTTCATTAGAAAGCAGAGAAGAGAAAGGCACTTTGAAAATAGCTGGGTGTTTCTTGGCATCACGGGGCCACGCAGGCCTGGTTTGCTGGGGCTTCAATCAACGCTGTCCCTGCACCTTGGGGGCTTGAGAAGGGAGGGGTGAGCAGGATAAGAGAGTGTTGTTGTTCGTGACAAAGTGTATGTGTGCGATGTCCCACTCCTGAATGGGTCCAAGTGACCTGGCCTCATCCTGAGCCCTGAAGCCCCCACGAGGCAGCCAGGCCTAGAGGGGAGCTGGTCCACGCTCATCTCGTGGGCTCTGGGTGTATTACAACTGAAGGCAGGCAAGAAGTGGTTAGGAGCCATTGTGGTTTACTGAGAGTGGTGTGACAACGTCATCTTCTTCCCCTCTCACTGGTATCTCTGTAACTCTACCTGTAACCTCATCTGGTGATGGAGTCGGAAGTCAGAACTGGAAACTTTTGGTGCAGAAGCAGAATGGAGTCCCTTGGGCTGAGCCCCAAATCCTGCCTGTGACCCTAACTGCCAGGATAGGTGGTGGTGGTGGTGTTGTGTGCCCTCAAGTTGACTGTGACTCATAATGACTCTATGGGACAGAGTAGAGCTGCCCCATAGAGTTTTCCAGGCTGAAATCTTTATGGAACCGGATCACCAGGTCTTTTCTCTCTCAGAGAGGCTGGTGGGTTTGAACTGCTGACCTTTTTGTTAGCAGCTGGGTGCTTAGCCATTTTACCGCCAGGACTCCTTACTGCCAGGGTAACCTTGGGCAAGTCAAGGGCCTAGCTTTGTGGACCCAGTCAGAAAATAAAGATCATTGCCAGCTGCAGAGAACTCATCACCCTGATGGCTGCAGGGTGCCCTCCCTGGACCAGAGCCTCTGCTTCCGCCTCCAGCTGGGTGCCCTTGGGCAGCACATGGCTTTTCTGGCCTCCAATATTCCCAGTGCAAAACCAAGCAGGTAAATCATGGCTCAAAACTTTTTAATTGGAAGAAAGGCCTGGCAATCTGCTTCTAAAAAATCAGCCATTGAAAACCCTATTGGGCACAGCTCTGGCTTGACACACATGGGGTCTCCGAGAGTTAGTGTCAACTTGACAACTGCTGGTTCAACTGGTAAAACTCCTGAAAGAATCCCACTTTCTCCCCCAAACGAACCCTCCCACGGAGCTCTGTTGCTCTTCAACAGAAAGCAGGGTGCTGTGGGAGGAGCCGGAGTGGGCCAGGAGCCAGCTGCACAGCCTCCAGGTTTGAATACTCAGGGGCTCTCTAGGCTCTTCTCTGCTCTTACTTCCCAGGGCTCCAAGGCTCACTCACAGCTAAGAACCTCCCCTTTGCTGAGGCCCAGGGGCCTGGAGCAGAGCATTCTGAGGCTTGCCTTGCCTGGGTCTCCTTCCCCTTCATCCCAGACCCAGGGCAGAAAGGATCTGGCTGCCCTCCCCAGAGGTTCAGACCAGGCTCAGCCTCCATGGCTGCACACCCCAATATTACCCACCATTTGCTTCTAGGCGCTCAGTTTCATCATTGTCACTACACAGGGTGGACAACAGCCATACTGCCTTTAGCCAACGCTTTATGGCCTTGCCTTTCCAACACGGCGGCCCAAGGACAGTGCTTGTACCCAAGTCAGCAATGTGCATTATAAGGACCTCCAGACCAGGACTACACACCTCGCTCTGAACCAAGAGGACAAGTAAGAGGCATTTACACCTAGACACAGGGTAGTGAAAACGCAGAACACCAAAGACAAAGAGAGGTCTTAACAGAGGGTAGACTAGCGGTCAGGTGTCTAGGTTCTAGTCCAAGCTCTACCCCTTATAAACTGTGTGATCGTGGACTGGTCATTTTCTCCCTTTATGCCTCAGTTTCCCCATCTGTAAAATGCTGTCAAATGGCAACCGTCATGCCTGCCTCACTGAAGTGGATATAAGAACACATTCTGAACTATGTAATTGTTGTTACTGTTTTATTTGTCACCACTGATGTGCCAGGCTCTGTACTAAACACTTCCCATGGCTGATCTCTAGTCCCAGAGCAGCCCTGATATAGGTGTCATTATCCTAATTTTAGTCAGGAGGAGGACACAGGGGCTCAGAGAGATTAAGTGACTTGACCAAGATCACACAGCTAGTAAGGCAGAGGAGGAACTCGGATCAAGTTACAAAGCTGATAGCTTTTCCACTCTTCCCAAAGGAGGAAGCCTGAGTAACCTATGGATCGGATCATTCCTGCTCAACAGACCGTCAGCATCACAAGGAGGGAAATCAACCACACTAGCTCTTGGAGGGAGAGCCACGTACCAGGAGCTGTTGACAAGGAATGCAGAAGCCAGTGAGGAAGCCAGTCACCATCCCCAGTGGTGGAGGGATTAAGAGGCTTGGAGCTCAGGCAGATCTGAATTTGAACCCTACCTGTGTGACCTTGGGCACTGGCATCTCCTCTCTTATCCTCCACTGGCTCCTCCGCGGAATGGCATTGGACCTACTCCAAAGAGTTGTTGGGAGGATTACGGCGCATGTACATGGTTGAGAGCGGTGCCTGGCACTTGGTCAATAGGAAATTTCAATGTATGTGGGCACGTATTTCCAGGAGAAGGCAAATTTCTCAGCTGTCTGGTGTTTTGGACTCTTTTCCCAAGAGTTATGATCACTCATTTGTTCCTTCGTTCACTCATTCACCTATCCTGAGAGGCCCCCTCTGTACCCTGCCCTTGGGGTGGGCATGGGTTACAGAGAACTCAATCAATCCATCAGAGAACTCATGGTGGGCCTGTCCTCATGGAGTTCCAAACACAAGGCAGACCAGACACACCACCAGCTTGGGCCTCCCCCTCCTTGACCTATACAATCCAGAGTGGCTGAAGAGAGACCAGAAAGTGTGAAGGGAATCCAGCAAAGACCGCTTTGGGGAACTCATGTGGCTTTGGATAAAATGGAAACCCAACAATAGGTCTTCTTTCTAAAAGCTCAGGAAAAACCCTGCCAGCTCAGTGTGACCGTGGGTTAGCACAAAGTTCCAGCTAGGAGAGACCCTGCAGTTCACCTAGATCATGGTTTTTTTGGATGGGGCCATGGAGACCCAGGGAGAACTTGCTTGAGGCCGTACAGTTAATAACCCACCAAGATTCAGTCCCATTCTTAGGCTTCTTTCCCCTTTGCTGTATTCTCCAACTGCAGCCTTGTTCAAAGAAAAGAGATGTTGCTAATTTGTTACTGAAAGGTTTGAGTAAATTATTCCTGCCATTTCACTGAGAGTTTCCCATTCACCCTCAGTTTATTGAAGCTTGTCTGAAGTGGATACAGCGTCTCAGGTACGGATCTGTGGATCGTTTGTTGTCATTCGTGGGTGGTATTCAGGATAAAACAGCTGTTGTCTTAAGCTCTAATTAAATCCTAACTCAAGTAATTGATTTAGCCTCCTAATGCTTATGATTTGAGTAGTTTATGGACTCAAACTACCCTTTTGTCCTCCTCCCCTTCCTTCCTTCCACAATTTTGTAATGAGCAGCTTCTTTGCATCAGCCATTGTGCTGGGCACATTTAGGGATCACAAGACCACCATAGTTCTTTTCTGGAACAGCCATATTTATTCTGTAGGAAAGATAAGTGGGCAGAAACATCAGGGGATGAGAGCAAGCTTGGTGGGCCTGGTCTGGATCCCCGTTGGCCACCACATGTCCTCCGGCACATCACGGCTTCTCAAAGCTTCGGTCACTTCTTCTCTGGAATGCAGACTATACTGCCTCCCCCTCAAGGTGTCATGGGGGTTGTCTCAGCTTCCTACTGCCACTGTGATGGAAATACCAGTTTCCTAGTGCTGTTACAACAGAAATACCCCAAGTGTGTGGCTCTAAAGAACCAAAATGTATTTTCTCACAGTTCAGGAGGCTAGAAGTCTGAATTCAGGGCACTGGCTCTTGGGGAAGGCTCTCTCCGTTGGCTGTAGGGAAAGGTCCTTGTTTCTTTCAGCTTCTGTAGCCCTGGTTCCTTGGCGATCTTCACATAGTACTTTCCCCTGTTGGTGCTTGCTGGCTTCTGTGTCTAATCTGCTATTATTATATCTTAAAAGCGATCAGTTTTATGACGCACCCTACACTGACATGGAAATGCTGGTGGCGTAGTGGTTAAGCGCTACAGCTGCTAACCAAAAGTTCAGCAGTTTGAATCCACCAGGCACTCCTTGGAAACTCTATGGAGCAGTTCTACTCTGTCCTTTAGGGTGGCTATGAGTCCCAATTGACTAGAAGGCAATGGGTATGCTGATGTGGCCTCATTAACATGTCAAAGAAAACTCTATTTCCAAATGGGATTACATCCACAGGTACGAGGGTTAGGATTCCAACACAAATTTTTGGAAGATACAGTCCAGACCACAACAGGCGTTAAGACTCCTGGCTTCCTGAGTAACCGGCAGTGATGTGACATGACCTGATGTTTTGAGGGGCCAGAGGAGGAAAGACATTCGGGATTGGAGCAGTAGGAAGGGTTTCCTAGTCTGTATCTTGAACTCTGGAAGGATTGAGACACGTGAGGATCAAGGTGGAGGCACTCCGCGCAGAGGAGACAGCTGGGAAAGGGCATGTATGTCGAGCACCTAAGGGGACCGGACCGCGAACGGCTCGACCTTGCTGGAGCATGAGACTCAGGAGAGAAGGCTGCAGAGAGCCTGAGACCTAGAGGGGGTAGCCAGCTTTGAGTCTGAACAGACACGATGGAAAAACGTGCCACGTGGCTTGGTTTTCACTTCTTAAAAGGTCAGCCCAGTGCCTCCTGCAAGAGTTGGAGTGAGAAGGAAATGCAAGCCCCGCTCCCTGCATACAGATCCTCCTGTTTTTTTTAGACTAAGACACTGAAGGTCGATGAGATATCTTATTGTGGCAGGACATTAGCCCATTCGCTCCTATGTTTGTGAGGATTTGTGTCTCAGATTAGCGAACATGTCATGTCGTCTGTTACTTACAGAGATACGAAACAGATGCAATGACTCTGGTGCTGAGGGAGAAGGCCAGGACAGCCTGGAAGTGAGGTGTGCTCCCATGTGGGACCCCTAGTGGTAGGGCAGGGATCTCCAGAACCACTGAGCAATCTGAGGGTCCCAGGCACCTGGAGCGGAATGAAAGTATCTGTGCTTTCTGACTGCCCAGCACCCCCGCCTGTCTTCTGGTAACAGCACCCTATCCCCTTTGGGGAACAGCTCCTTCCCCATGGGGCTGCCATAACAGTGGCATCCAGGCCTGGCCAATATCCCAGACAGTGATTGGCTCAGTGATGGGCACATGACCTTAGCTGGGCCAATCAGAATTTCCCCTGGGAATTTTTATTTCTTACTTTGGGAGAGAGAAGCTCTGTCCTTGCCCTGGATGTCACATTGTGAGTATATGTCCCCAGAGCCACTGGTAGCCATTCTCTGTTACATGGAGAAAGCTTGTTGGTGGCAGGTGAGAGGGAGGTCAGCACAGGACAGAGCCAGGACAGAGAGAGTCCTGGATGTGCTGTTGAGTCCTGGATACATCTTGCCCTTCCCAGTTACACACAAGTCAACTGTGAAGTCTCCTTGTCTCACTTCTGGGACTTTCCATAAGAAGGGGAGTAGAGGGGGCACTTTTCCTCCCAAGCATAGTCCCTCAGCCTTGGCCTGCTGCCAGGGTCTCTGTGGCTGACACACTCATGAAGATCACTTGCCTCAGATGCCACAGCCTACCTTTGCGCTGCCTCCCTCCAGCGCTGGGCCTCCAGGCTGGGGCTCAGCACCAGGAGCTGCTGGTACACACAGCCACACTGTGCTGAGGACCCTAGTACCCATCCCCTGCCCCCCAGCAGGGTGCCACAGCCACTCTACTGAAGCATAACTACTGCTCCATGAGGGCGCTTGGCTGATGCCCCCAGGGTCACACTGCCCCACTCAGTGCTGAGTGGGAGAGCCCCTTGCCTCTCCTTCGTGCCCCTTCCGCCACAGTAAGCTGTGCTTGGAACCATCTTTCTTCTGTCCACCGGCGCTTTGTTCCAGTCTTAAGCTGCTTCCTTGGCCCCCTCCTCTTCCCTCAGAATAGTTCTTTCCCAGGAGAAGACTCCTTCCTTAACACAAATTGGCTTCTGTGGCTCCTGCCTTCCCACCCCCAACCCTGACCTGCCAGACATACCCAATGTGCCCAAACCCGGAGTGAGGGCAGCTTGGGCTCCACGCCAAAGCCCAGCGCCCTCCTATTCTGCACCGTAGCAGGTAGAAAGGGACTTGGAGAATCATATGATACATTCTGGACTTCTTGCAGAATCCCCTGAAAATCTCCCTGATAGTTGAAGAGAGGTAACATCTAGAAAAATTTATGAAATGAGAATTAAAGCTTTGGCAGGTTGATTCTTTCCAAACCACCCCTACCTTCTGCCAAATTTAGTAAAACCCAGAGATGACATCATCTGTGCTGTGAAGAGACAATTCTACTTGGATGTTCTACCAATTCTTCCAAGCCAATGAGTCAAAAATACAGCTCACTTAAGTTTAGGGAGCAAGGTAGAATCCTGGATTGGATCCTGTCACCAAAAAAGGGCATTTGCGGGAAAACTAGGGCAATCCAAATAATTAATAACAATGAACCTACGTTAATTTCTTAATTTTGTTATTGATTTTGTTGTTGTTGTTATTGCTGATTTGTGACTTAGGAGACCCAGTGTGTTACAGAAAAGAACTGCCCCATAGGTTGTGTTTTTTTTTATGTAATCTTAATGGAAGCATATCTCCAGGACTGTTCCTTCCACAGTGCCATGGGGTGGGTTCAAACTGTCAACCTTTTGGTACCAGCTGAACACAAACCATTCATGCCACCCAGAGAATTAATTTTTCAGTTTTGACAACTGTACCTCAGTTATGTAAGATGTTACCTTTAGGGGAAGCTGGGTAAAGGATATAAGAGAACCCTCTGTACTATCTTTGCGACGTTTCTGTAAACCTTAAATTATTCCCAAATAAAAAGTTCATTAAAACACATGAAGTTCATGGTCTCCTCCACCCAAACTGCTCTTCCTCAGTGTTCTCCAGCTCAGGTGACACACTGTAGCCCCACACATCATCACCACCAGCCACATATGCACTGGGCTCACCCCTGGTTCCTCCTTCTTTAACACTCAAGTGCCTGGTGGGATTCTGAAGTGCGAACACACACACACACACACCCCACACCCCTAACCAAATGCAAAGTCTTGTTCATTCTCCAACTCTTCCGCATTTCCCCAGTGTGTTCCTCTTTCTTTGTGCCCACAGCTTTGCTTCAGCCCTGTGTTGTAGCTCACCTCAACTGCTGCTTTAGCTTTCTACAGGTCCCCCTTCCTCCACGTTCTCCCCCTCCCGGGCCACCATACACTCTGCCGGCAAATGCATCTTCCCAAAATACCATCCAGGCACCTCAGACTCCTATTGCATAGGTCCCAAGGTCCCCAACTGGGAACCCAAAACTTCCTGTCATTTACATTTCCAGACTTAATCCTTCCACATATTTCCAGGAATCTCCGTGTCCTTTTGCTGAAGATCATTCAAAAGTGGCTGCAGCAGTATATCGACAGGAAACTGCCAGAAATTCAAGCCGAATTCTGAAGAAGACCAGAGCTAGGGATATCATTGTGATGTTAGATGGGTACTGGCTGAAAGCAGAGAATAACAGAAAGATGTTTACCTGTGTTTTATTGACTCTGCAAAGGCATTCGACTATGTGGATCATAACAAATTATGGATAACATTGTGAAGAACAGGAATTCCAGAACACTTAATTGTGCTCATGGGGAATCGGAATCGGTACATGGATCAAGAGGCAGTTGTTGGAACAGAACAAGGGGATACTGCGTGTTTAAAGTCAGGAAAGGTGTGCATCAGGGTTTTATCCTTTCGCCAGACCTATCCAGTCTTTATGCTAGCAAAAAATCTGAGAAGCTTGACTATATGAAGAAGAGCAGGCCATCAGGATTGGAGGAAGAGTCCTTAGCAACCTGCGTTATGCAGATGACACAACCTTGCTTACTGAAAGTGAAGAAGACTTGAGGTACTTACTGACGAAGATCAAAGACCACAGCCTTCAGTATAGATTATGCCTCAACATAAAGAAAACAAAAATCCTCACAGCTGGACCAATAATCAACATCATGATAAACAGAGAAAAGATTGAAGTTGTCAAGGATTTCATTTTACTTGGATCCACAATCAACAGCCAAGGAAGCAGCAGTCAGGAAAACTACAGATGCATTGCATCGGGCACATCTGCTGCAAAGGACCTCTTTAAAGTGTTGAAAAGCAAAGATGTCACCTTAAAGACTAAAGTGCACCTGACCCAAGCCATGGTGTTTTCAGTCACCTCTTATGCATGTGAAACCTGGATGATGAATAAAGAAGACCGAAGAAGAGTCGATGCCTTGGAATTGTGGTGTAGGAGAAGAATATTGAATATACCATGGACTGCCAAAAGAAGGAACAGATCTGTCTTGGAGGAAATACAACCAGAATGCTCCTTAGAAGCAAGGATAGTGAGACCACATCTCACATACTTTGGACATGTTGTCAGGAGGGATGAGTCCCTGGAGAAGGACATCATGCTTGGTAAGGTAGAGGGTCAGCAAAGGAGAGGAAGGCCCTCAATGAGACAGATTGACACAGTGGCTGCAACAATGGGCTTGAGCACAACAACGACTGTGAGGGTGGCGCAGGACTGGGCAGTGTTTCATTCTGTTGTACACAGGGTTGCTATGAGTCGGAACCGACCCTACGGCACCTAGCAACAACTGTGTCCTTCGAGTCACTGGGTGATGCAAACGGTTAACGTGCTTGGCTGCTAACGGAAAGGCTGAGGTCTGAGTCCACCCAGAGGCACTTTGGAAGAAAGGCCTGGTGACCTCCTTCCGAAAAATCAGCCACTGAAAACCCCATAGGGAGCACAGTTCTACTCTGATACACATGGGGTTGCCATGACTCAGAGTCAACTGGACAGCAACTGGCCTGTGTGCCTCATGGTGCCTGGTATGATGCAACTGTTGCGTACGTACTTTTGAAAGAACGGACAGTTCATTTATGGGCAGTCTGTCTTTGAGGTGTGGTCTTACCTGTGAAGTAACACAGGGAAAGCAGAGATCAACCTGGCATGTAGAAACTTTGGAAATGTTATTGTGCTTATAATGAGCACCCGCATCACGCCCAACTCTGAGAAGTAACTTTTGAGAGAAACGTATACAGATTAATACCTAGCCTTTCAAATGAGTGCAGGTAAAATCCTCGCCTTTGAATAAGGCACATGGATTGTATCGAAGTCAATTTCCTGGTGGTGATACTGTACTATCCAAACCAAATCAAACCTGTTGCCATGGAGTTGATTCTGACTCATAGCATCCCTATGGGACAGAGTAGAACTGCCCCATCAGGTTTCCAAGGCTGTAATCTTTACTGAGGAGCCCTTGTGGCACACTGGTTAAACGCTCGGCTGCTAACCAAAAGGTTGGCAGTTTGAACCATCAGCCACTTCACAGGAGAAAGATGTGGCAGTTTGGTTCTATAAAGATTTACAGCCTTGGAAACCCTATGGGGAAGTTCTACTCTCTCCCACAGGGTTGCTATGAGTCAGAATCGACTGGATGGCAATGGGTTTTTGGGGTTAGTCTTTATGGAAACAGGCTGCCACATCTTTCTCCTGCAGAGCAGCTGGCAGGTTTGAACCTTCCGGTTAGCAGTCGAGCGCTTAACCACTGCACCACCAGGGCTCCTGATACTGTATGATAGCTATGCAAAATGTTACCATTGGGAAAACCTGGGTAAATTGCATACAGATCTCAGTATTATTTCTTACAGCTGCATGAGAATCTACAATTATCTCAAAATAACATGTTAAAAAACAGTCTTCTCCCTCATTAGTTACCTCCCTTCTTTTTCTTTTTTTCTATCAACATGCAAACCAAGGCCCATGAGAAGTGGTTGTTGTTGTCAACTCACAGCAGCCCCAGGTGACAGAGTAGAACTGCCTCATAGCGTTTTCTTGGCTGTAATCTTTATGGGAGCAGATTGCCAGGTCTTTCTTCCTTGGAGCCACTGAGGGAGTTTGAACTGACAGTCTTTTGGTTAGCAGCTGAGCACTTAACCATTCTATCACCAGGGCTACTTATGACTTCTACAATGCTCAAATAAATTCTTCATAGCAAAAAAAGCAAAGTGAAAAAAAGAAAAGTATCCAGCTCTACTAAATCTTTTAAGCCAGGGGTGATGTAGATTGTACCAGCTGGCTCTCTTCACAGACAAGGAAATGTAAGATGTTAGGCAATTGTCAATGTAGGATGTTAGATATCTGTAAGAGCAGCACCCCACTCCTGGTATCAGTTTACAAAACCAAAACCAAACCCTTTGCTGTTGAGTTGTTTCTGACTTATATTGACCCTATAGTACAGAGTAGAACTGCCCCATAAGATTTCCAAGGAACAGCTGGTGCATTCAAACTGCCAACCTCTTGGTTAGCAGGTGAACGCTTAACTACTGTAAAAAGCAAAGGGCAATATAGTCCGGGGCAAGTTGCAAACGACCGCTAAATTTGGACTTCTGCTCTTTAAACTAATTTCTCCAAAGAACTCATCAAAATTAGGACTAAATTTCTTCCTGTTTTAAAATCTCCCCAAATATTTTATTTAGTTAAGAATAAACAAAAGCTATCTCTTGTATAATTTTTTTAGAGCTCTTCTTTGCTCACATTGGGCCTCTAGCTGCCTCATCTCATACGTGACAAATTTGCTCAGTCTTAACCTTCTATTTTATTTTTATTTCAGAGAAAATTACAATTCCAGTAACTTCTCTGCAGCAAATTAAGTGGTGTCGTATAATCTCACCCATGAATCACCAGATCCTCAACTGTAAGATCCTTCTTTTGGGGATGAGTTTGCTTGGACTAGGAGTTGACACCTGAGTTAAGCCAGACCGGTCAAAGACCCTTATCCAGGACTTGGGATGTTTATCCAAGAGACACCATGAGTCAGATACTCTTCATGTGGCCAGACCTTCAACATGTGGACGTTGTTGCTGGGGACTGAGATCGCCCATCTGCCGTGTGGACCAGAGAAGCAAGGGAGACAGTTTGAGCAGCAAGATGGAAATTAAGCCCTAATTAGGAAATGGAGAGGGAGGCAGAGCCCAAATGGCTTCTTGTTCTGACCTGTTCCCAAGGCCAGGAAGCCCACTTCACAGTGGTTAAGAGATAGGCTACTAACCAAAAGGTTGGCAGTTCAAATCCACCAGCTGGTCCTTGGAAACCCTATGGGGCAGTTCTACTCTGTATGAGTCAAATTTGACTCGATGACAACGGGCTTGTTTTTTTTTTTCCCCCTGCTTTTAAGCTAAATCCAGTTGGTTTCTGCCCCTTGGCAACCGAAGAATCTTTTATAATGCACTGATTTTTTTTTTTTTTTTTTGCTCAACTGTAAAATGCTTCTTCCATCCTTTTCTTCCTTGTTCTCCTTCCCCCTTCTCCATCAAATGTGTGATCGCTGACACATGTATATTAAGCAGGATATCAAATATAGGTCAATGGGTGTCACCATGGTAAAACAAGCCAAAGAAAAGCTCACACTTCTCAATGCTTGTTAGTAAAAGGATTCAACAATGTGTTCTGCCCCCCTGCTGGTGGAGGGGGGGTCAGGAAGGTCAGCCTGTGCTTTGGCGTGTGAACTCCTTGTTCCCACCAAATCAGTCAGCTGAAGTGGGAATGCTTTATTTCAGCAGACATGTGTCAGCCTGGGTTTGCAACAAAGACGCTCTGCCAGCGTGCACCCTCACAAAAGCGGGCCTGTGTGAGACATCCTCGCTGAGGCAGATTTTGCTCGATTGCCAGGCACCATTTTGGAAAGTTGCTAGGGGAGGTTGGTCTGTGCTTTAATGACGTCTGAGGTCTGAGACACATTCAGGGCTAATGCTTTTGAAAAACAAAGCACCAAGGAAGGTTTCAGGCCGGGGGGCGGGGGGGGGGGGGAGCGGGGAGGGAGTGGAAATCAAATGACCCATTGAGGCTAAATTACCAGCCTCACAGAGCATTTTTTTAGAACTACCATTCTGCCTCGGCCTGGGGCCACCACTCTCTCGCTGGCTCTTCCAATTAATTATTGTGTTTTAACACTATCTCCAAAGATAATTGCCTGTCAGTGTATCAGTATGTAACACCTCAGGGTGAACGATTCTCTCGCACTCCGTCTGTCAGCACTAATAAACACGGGGCGGGGAGACCCCACCTGCTTTCCTGTGATCAGCCAGGATCTGGGCCATCCCACCGTCCTTCTCAGCAAAGATGCTGCCTCCCTCTCTCCCCGACTGCCTGCTGTCAGGGTGTGGGTGGGGGTAGGGGCAGCAAGCAGACACACATGCTCCTTACCGTGGAGAAAAGACTTGATTGATCTCCACCCGGATTCTGAGGCTGGCTTCTTTTCAATAGATCTGTGCTTGTTCATTTAATTTTTGAGGACAGCAGAAGAGCGAGCAAAAGAGGGATATTTTCTGTGCCTATCCCATTGCCCTATCCGGAGAAAAGATAAAAATCAATAGGCTTTGTCATTAGAGTTGGTAAAAGTCAAGTGTTTTCCAAATAAATCATAGCTGGAGTGGTCTTTTGTATTTTCGAAAGCAAAATGGAAGAGTGGTGGAATGCTAGGATTGAAGCGATTCGGCTTTAAAACCCACTGCATTAAACATTTCAGTAGGGGAAGGAAAGAATTCCCCATTTCAAATTAAACTGAACCCATTCGGGGAAGGCCTAAGCATCATACGGAGTAAGTGTCAATTAAAGTGATAAGTAGTGGTTCTGGCACCGAGTTCTGGATTGTTCTGAGGTCTGCTTCCCCGGAGTGGCCATTCGTTGCTTTGGGGGAAGTTGAAACTGACCCAGCAACTGTGACCTGGGACTCTTCTGAGAAACAGGTCCTCATCCAATACCTCTGAGTTAATTGGCATTTTATTCTCATTTAAATATCTGTCACAACCTTTTATTTTATTTTTGTGTTGCAGAGGAAACTGCAGTTCCAATATCTTCCCCGCAGCTCTCAGAGAGCTCAGGACAAAGTAGGCGGTGTCGCATCATCGCACCCACGGATCACGGAGTCCTCCAGCTTCAGTCGGGGCTTTGGTGGGGAGGTTGCTTGCCAATTGCTCCCTTAATGGCAGAATGGGGAGGAGATGGAATCACTACTGGTATTAGAAATTTTACCCAAATCCCACTTTGCTTCGTATCTCCTGGGTGAGTGGTTACTTTGGCACGCAGGCCCTTCCCTGCAAGGATAGGGGAATGAACTCCCCCAGGTGGGAGAGGGGGAGTCTAGAATAAATTATAAGTGGGGTGGGTAGAGATTTGTAAGTTGGGCAATAGGAGCACTCGCTAGCTAGGGTGTGCCCCCATGCCTCCAGGGATGCCTGCTAAGAGCCTTCTTCTTGTTGGCTAGGGAGGCCCTGGGTGATGTAAATAGTTAAGGCGCTTGGCTGCTAGCCAAAAGGTTGATAGTTTGAGTCCACCCAGAGGCACCTTGAAAGAAAGGCCTGGTGATCTGCTTACAAAACATTAGTCATTGAAAACCTTGTGGAGCACAGTTCTACTCTGACACACATGGGCTTGCCATGAGTCAGAATCAACTCAATGGCAACTGGTTTCTTGTTGCTGGCTGGGGAAGGCTACTGGGCTGTCAGCTCCATCTTCTCAGGAAACCGTCCTCAGGAAGTCTCTCTGTTGCTGACCTTGATCTGTGTGGTTTCATTCCCAGGTGGATTGCTACACAGGAGGACCCAGCCTCAGAAGAAGTCCTAGACAAGCAATATGATGAGGGCCTTGTGGTTTCCAAATGCACTCCACCCATTCTGGTCTTTACTGAATACCTCCTCCTTCATACAGACTTTCAGATCCTCAAACAGCCAAAGGCCGTTTCTCCAGGAACCACTGGGTCAAGACTGCTGTTTCCACTAACCTTGGCGACTCACATTCCCACCAACTCAAATACCAGCGCACCCAAAACATCTTTCCTTACTCCTCTCCCCACCTCCTAGCCTCCACAATGTTTTGGCTCTTTTTTGCACACTGAATTTTCCTGGGCCTCCCCGGTTTGCTGGCACACAGAAAAGCCTGGTACTTAGGAGCATTCAGTCAGACTGTTCTGGTTCATTGCTTTCACCTGCTCATGGAGGGCCTCCTGCAAAGGCGTCTCTTCCCAGGAACTGTATTTCTGAGAACGAGTAAGGAAGGTCTCATATGGGCCCCCAAAAGTCCAAAAATATCTGCCCTGACCTCCAAGCATCGGCTCTTTCCTCTAAGTTTCCATCGGATATTGCATCCAGAGTCTGGCAACAAAGCCTCCTCTGTTCTGGCTCACTGCTCCACAGGCAACCACCTCGATGCCCCATGGGACCGAAGCAGGGCAGAAAAACATGTGTCCTCCACTCTGCAGGCCACACTTTGTCACCTGGGCTCTCAAAAGGCCTTGCTCGAGCTCCTGTGCAAACAGCTGCATCTGTTTCTTCCTGCAGCCCTCACCTCAAAGGGTGCAGATAGTACTGGGGCTGAACCAGGGAGAGGCATCCCAACCTCTTCCTCCATCACCCCTCATATCTGCTCCAGACTTCTGTGTACAAGCCTCCTCCCCAACAGACACAACCCCCACCCCATGCACTGAGTCCTCTTTGAGGGTGTTACCACCCCACCAGTTCACCAGACGCCAAGAGACTCTGACTCCCCATTCCGCCCAGCTGAAATCCTAGCTCCAGTTCCGAGCCACATTTTGCAATTCTCTCTGCTGGTCAGTGACTGATACTGGCAGGACCCCCTGTGATCTCACGGCCCTCCCAGCGTGCAACATTCACTGCTTCTACTGAGAGTCCTAATTTCATTGCCTTGAATTAGCTCATGAAGTGGTGGAGCCCTGGTGGCACAGTGGTTTCTTTTCATGTCTTTGAGCTATTTGAGGGCAGAGACCACATCTGAAATACTGTTATACTCTCCCACAGGATGGAGCCCATTACCTGGCCCAGAGGAGACACTCAGTATTCACCCGGGACTCAGCAGGTCATTATGGGACATGTAGGGTGGAAATGGAGCCTAAGCTGGAAGCCCCAAAAAAAGGCCCTTAAAAATCCATATTTTCTTAGATTCTGATTCAAGAGGTATGGAAGAGGGGTTCACAGATGAATATGTTTTCATAAGTGCCGATTTTATGATAAACGTGTTGTTTGCAACCACTGGGCCAGAAGCTCAGCTTCTGCTTGTAGCTCTCATGATAGTTCACTAGGCGTAGAATGTGTGGGCTGCTTGGTTGGAGTGGGGTGGGCATGGACTCTCTTTCCTTCCACGTCCCCCTTAAAATCCCTGGACATCTCCTCCTCCATGGCCCCTGTTTCAACATCCCACATATAGTAGAACACCATGTAACATGTCCAACCAATACCGCTCTACCAGCTGCCATTGAGTTGACTCTGACTCATGGTGATTCCACGTGTATCAGAGTAGAACTGTGCCTCACAGGGTTTGCAATGGCTGATATTTCAGAAACAGATCACCGGGCCTTTCTTCCCAGGTGCCTCCGGGTGGGCTTGAACCTCCAGCCTTTCAGTTTGCACCACGCAAGGACTCTTTCTAATTCCAGTGTGAGGTCTCTTTGGTGAGGTCAGTGTAGCCCCTGCCTTCCTGACCTCTGAGAGACACCAGCCTTCCCCTGGTGGTCAGGGACCATCGTTGTGGGATCTCAGGTTGCCCATGGTCAAGCCCGGCCTTGGTGTCAGTCAATATGACTCCAGAGCCCTGAAACTCAGATGCAGGAGCTGAGAGACAGGGGAGACCCACCTCCCTGCCACACCAAATTATGACTTTTCTCTCAAATATATGACGCTCCCCCCATACCACCCCCCCACACACACACTTTGCCATCTTACCGGTTTACCTTGAACTGGGCCCAGTACCTGGTTAATTTAACTAAGTCCAACTTAAAAGAGACTTCAAAGTTAATCAAAGCTCTGAGCTTCTTTCTCCTGCTCCCCTTCCAACCCCTGAAGGTGTCCCAGGATTTTTCTAAGTTTTGTAAATAACTGTTCATTAAAAGATGTTGGGAGGTCCCCTGGGAGATCTTCGGCAAATGCAAAATATAGTGGATATATCTTGGGTTTCACTTAAAACTTTACGCCAGTTTTGTAGTCTACTCTTCAATGTCATTGTTCTGCTATTAAAATTTTCTTCCAATTAGTTGCTCTGTCTTAGTTATCTAGTGCAGCTATTACAGAAATACTAGAAGTGGATGGGTTTAACAAATACAAGTTTATTTTTCTCATAGTTTAGGAGGCTAGAGGAGCCCTGGTGGTGCAGTGGTTAAGAGCTCGGCTGCTAACCAAAAGGTCAGCAGTTTGAATCCACCATCCACTCCTTGGAAACACTATGGGTCAGTTCTACTCTCTTCTATTGTGTTGCTATGAGTCAGAATCAACGCATCTGCTAGAAGTCCAAATTCAGAGCGCCCACACACAAGGAAGTCTTTCTCTCTCTATCAGCTCTAGAGGAAGGTCCATGTCCACCAGGTTAGCCCCTTTGCAGCCTTGTCCACAGGTAGGCCTCTCTCTGGCCCTTGGCCCCTTGGCCCCTCAGTCCAGCCTCTGCCCTGCTCAGGCAAGTGTTACAAAGCTCTTTAGCTCCACTGATTAAGTGCCCAAAGGCACACCACTCCACCAGGAAACCTCCTGCCTGAAGGCACTCAGCTCTTTCTCTGTGGTCAACTCCTGGGCCAACTAGCTCTGGTCTCCTGGTTCTGCTGCTGCCACTTCTCTGCCACCACTTCTCACCATCTTGCACCAAATTAAGCATTAAAGTTCTCTCTCTTTCTATGTCTCCAGGTTCTAGGAGGTTCTCAGCACAGGGAATCCGGGTCCAAAGGACACACTCCACTCCTGTCTCTTCTTCTTGGTGGTATTGATGTTCCTATCTCTGCTTGCTTCTCCCCTCTTTTATCTCTTGTAAGATAAAAGGTGTGACTCAAATAAGGGCATGACTTGAACAAGGGTGATGACTGGGGTAAGGGTGGTGACTTGAGTCACTCTCTAGTAAGGTGGTGACTCAAGATACATCCCACCTTAATCCTGCCTCATTAACATAACAGACAACTCTCTCCCAAATGAGACCACAGCCAGAGGCATAGAGGCTAGGGTTTATAACATATCACAAAACAGAGGACCACACAATACTGGGAATCATGGCCTTGCCAAGTTGACACATATTTTGGGGGGACACAATTCAATCCATAAGAGTTGTCAATGAACAAAAGTGATGCTCCAATAACATGTGCCATATTTATCTTGAGGTGTTGTGTACTTCCTGATGTACTGTTGTGTGTCATCAGGGCAACTCCCATCTTAGGGTGTGAAGCCCGACCCTAAATTAAGCTATCTGCATACACAGCAGCTGAGATCTTTAGTAGACAGAGTGGGGCACAAGGGGAACAGGTGTGTACCCTCAGCCCAACTCAGACTCTGGGCCCTTGGTGGTTGTAGTGCAAGAATGGAGATGCCCCATGGAGTAGAGATTGAGTACCAGCAGGGGCTGTGGTGCCTGAGATGCTGGGCCGAGGGGGAGAAAGCAGTGGTACCCAGGGATAGACAAAGTGTCCTTGTAGATGCCTTTGGGCATGACAATGTAACAGCAACATGGTTAGGGGGGTTGACCATTGTGAGCATACATGAGACATCACCTGAGGACTTCCGGAAATACCAGATGGGACTGGGAGTCCTGCGTCACTAGATGAGGGCAACGAAGCAGTGAGGTCTGAGATATTACTGTCAATGTAATCTTATTTGTCTCATGGGAACGTCTGACTTATGGAGGGATCAGATGCATTGAGGGAAGAAAGGCTTATGGCAATCTAGTCTCATGGATTTAAATACCAACTATATGCTGATGACTCCCACATTTATATTTCCAGCTCAGACCTCTCTCCTGAACTTCAGTCTCATATATATGAACACCCACTCAACATCTTGACTTAGATGTCTAACAGGCCTCTCAAACTCAACATACCCAAAACTCCTGATCTCCCCCCGCCCAAAACTGTCTCTACTCACAGCCTTCCCCAGCTGAGCTCGTTGCACCTTCACTCTTCCATTTGCTCTGCCAAAACCCTTGAAGTCCCCCTCACCTCCTCCTCCTCTCACTCCCTACATCTAATATATCAGCAAACCTGGACATCCTACCACCAAATAGGTCCAGAATCTGATCAGTTCTCCCTACTCTCCCTGATACACCCTGGGCCAAGTCACCACTGTTTCTCCTCTACATTATGGAAAAGATTTTCTAATGGGTCTGTCTGCCTTCACTCTTGCCTTCCTACCATCTATTCTTAACATGGAACCAGAAGATAAAGGTGAGTCAAATCACATCTCACTTCTGCTCAAAACCCTGCAATGACTCTCCACTTTCTGCAGAGCCAAAACCCATATTTTTACAATGACCGTGAAAACTCTATGACATCTGCACTTCCCCCTCCTTCCCCTCACTGTGACCCCTGCCTCCCATCCTCCTCCAGTCATGCTGGACTCCAGGAAGCCTTTGGATCTTTGCTCAATTGTTTCCTCTGTCTAGAAAACTCCTTGCCCATGTATCTGCTCAGAAACCACCCTCAACTCCATGATGTCTTTGCTGAGTTTTTACCTTCTCCATGAGACCACCCTGAGCACCCTATTTAACACTGCAACCCACACCTCCCCACCACAATCACAGGCACCTTTTGCAGCTCTATTTTTCTCTTAGTACTTATCACTCTGTAGTAAATAATATAATTTACTTATGTATTATATTTATCGTTTATCTCCTCATTAGAATGGAAATTCTACCAGGGTAGAAATCTTGTTCCCTGATGTGCCTGGCACACTGTAAATCTATGAGTGGGCACCCACTACATGTTGGTTGAAGGTTAAATGTTGAAGGGGAAGTTTGTGAACCTGTGTCAGATAGCATAGGACGGTGCATTGCCAAAGATGGCTGAAATAATGACATAAACCCAGCAGTTTTTGAAGTCAAATGCACCAGTTGTCTGAACGTTCAGTTTGAAGGTGAAAAGAAAGTTCTTTGAGAAAACCAAGATGAAGAAAACCACTAGGGACTACAAGGTCTTAATCCTGAATGGAGGAGCCCCTGGGTGGTGCAAATGTTAAGCCCTGGACTACTAACTGAAAGGTTGGTGCTTTGAACACACCCAGAGGTGCCTCAAAAGAAAGGCCTGGTCATCTGCTTCCAGAAGGTCACAGCCTTGAAAACCTTACGGGCACAGTTCTACTCGGACACCTATGGGGTCACCATGAGTTAAAATCAACTCTACAGCAAATGGTGATGGTGGTAGAATTCTGAATAAAGACATAAATAATAATAACAAAGCCTCCTCCTTTCATAGACATCATTTCACCCTCCAATGAGTCCACAAGATAGATTTTCTAGCCTCATTTTGCAGTGAAGGAAATGGAGCCTCGGAGAGATGAACAAACGTGCCCAATGCTACATAGCCAGGGGGGTGACTGAGCCAGCCAGTGATAGACTCGAGATCTGGCCAACTCCAACTCTGGAGCACCCTCACCTCACCACACATCACTATTCCTGCCAGGTAAGAAGAGAGAAAATGAGGAAAGCCACACCACTGGTTGAGCAGATAGGCCTGGGATTATCACTCATTAGAAATGTCCAGCCTGGATGGATTCTACCAGAGACTGAGGACATTCCAAGAGGTGCAAACACACATTCCTCTTTGCAGACTGGCTCCCTGCTCAAGCCTGACGACCTCATTCCCTAAATCTATGCAGAACAAAGTCTCATAGCAGCCCTGCCCTGAACTGTTTTCCTCCTCCATCTCCCACCTTGAAACATTGTCCATTCCTCACACACAGGCCTAGCAACCTGCTCAGCTTCCATTTTTAGCTCCTCTTAGAAGATGATACAAAATCAATAGCGATCTGTAGACCAATTCGTGGGATTTTCATCAGAGAAATAGAATTGGAGGCTGAAGACCTCTGTGTTGACAAGATGAAGACCACACTGACGGCTGCAAGCCACCAGCAGAAAGGAGTTATGACTATGTTCAGTCTCATGGAGGCCAGGCACTAAAAGGGCTGTTCACCCACACTAAGTTTTAAAAATCCTATAGTGTGCAATTTGGACCTTGTTGGAGTTGTTTGTCTATTTCTGTGGATGCCGCCTTACTCCCTTCCTTGGCAGGGTCAGATGCTTCCATAGCTCTCTTGCAGATGTCCTGCCCTGCCAGCCCGCTTCTGCAATCTATGCGTTGTCTGATATAGCGCCAGAAAATGAGCTCCTTAGGTTGGAAAAAAAAAAAAAGAAGTCACTCAAAATACGACTGGGGAAGAGCTGCCTCCTCAAAGTAGAGTTGATCTTAATGACAGGGATGAAGTAAAGCTTTCAAGACCTTCATTTGCTGTTGTGGCATGACTAAAAATGAGAAGAAACAACTGCAAACATCCATTAATAATTGGAATGTGGAATGTACAATATATGAATCTAGGGAAATCGGGGAAACCCTGGTGGCGTAGTGGTTAAGTGCTACAGCTGCTAACCAAAAGGTCGGCAGTTTAAATTCACCAGGTGCTCCTTGGAAACTCTATGGGACAGTTCTACTCGGACCTGTAGGGTCTCTAAGAGTCGGAATCGACTTGACGGCAATGTTTTTGTTTTTTTAGGGAAATTGGAAGTTGTCAACAATGAAATGAAATGCTTAAAGATCGATACCCTAGGCATTAGTGAGCTGAAATGGGCTGGTATTGACCATTTTGAATTGGATAATCATATAGTTTATTATGTTGAGAATGGCAAACTGAAGAGGAAGGGTGTCCCACTCATCATCAAAAAGGACATTTCAATATCTATCCTGAAATACAACGCTGTCAGAGATAGCATATACAAGGAAGACCAGTTAAGATGATTATTATTCAAGTTTGTATACCAACCATTACGGCAAAAGATGAAGAAATAGAAGATTTTTACCAACTTTTGTCATCTGAAATTGATCAAACATGCAATCAAGATGCATTGATAATTACTGGTGATTGAAATGCAAAAGTTGTCAATAGGGAAGAAGGATCAGTAGTTGGAATATATGGCCTTGGTGATACAAAAAACGCCAGAGATCCCATGATAGAATTTTGCAATGCCAATGACTTATTCACTGGAAATACCATTTTTCAACAGCATAAATGGGGACTATACATAAGAACCTCACTGGATGGAATACACAGGAATCAAATCAACTACATCTGTGGAAAGAGATGATGGAGAAGCTCAATATCATCAGCCAGAACAACACCAGAGGCTGACTGGGGAACGGATCATCAATTGCTTCTATGCAAGTTGAAGCTGAAGCTGAAAAAAATTAATATAAGTCCACAGACCCAAAGTGTGACCTTGAATATATCCCACCTGTATTTAGAGACCATCTCAAGAATAGATTTGACACATTGAACACTAATGACCAAAGACCAGACGAGCTGTGGGATGACATCAAGGACACCACACATGAAGAAAGTAAGAGATCATTAAAAAGACAGGAAAAAAAGAAAAGACCAAAATGGATGTCAGAAGAGACTCTGAAACTTGCTCTTGAACATAGAGTAACTAAAGTGAATGGATGAAATGATGAAGTAAAAGAGCTGAGCAGAAGATTTCAAAGGGCATCTCAAGAAGACAAAGTATTATAATGAAATGTGCAAAGACCTGAAGATAGAAAACCAAAAAGGAAGAATACATTTCACATTTCTCAAGCTGAAAGAACTGAAGAAAAAATTCAAGCTTCAAGATGCGATATTGAAGGATCTATGGGCAAAAAAATTGAACAACGCAGGAAGCATCAAAAGAAGATGGAAGGAATACACAGAATCACTCTACCAAAAACAATTGGTCAACATTCAGCCATTTCAGGAGGTAGCATATGATCAAGGACTGGTGGTATTAAAGGAAGAAGTCCAAGCTGGACAGAAGGCATTGACAAAAAACAGAGCTCCAGGAATTGACCGAATACCAATTGAGATGTTTCAACAAACAGATGCAACGCTGGAAGCACTCACTCGTCTATGCCAAGAAATTTGGAAGACTGCTCATTCCAAAGAAACGTGATCCGATGGAATGCAGAAATTATCAAACAATATCATTAACATCACATACAAGTAAATTATGCTAAAGATATTTCAAAAACAGTTGCAGGAGTACATCCACAGGGAACTGCCTGAAATTCAAGCTAAAATCAGAAGAGGACATGGAATGAGGGGTATCATTGCTGATGTCAGAAGAATCTTGGCTCAAAGCAGAGAATACCAGAAAGATGTTTACCTGTGTTTTATTGACTATGCAAAGGCGTTTGACCGTGTGGATCATAACAAACTATGGATAACATTGCGAAGAACGGGAATTCCAGAACGCTTAATTGCGCTCATGCAGAACTTGCACATAGACCAAGAGGCAGTTGTTCAAACAGAACAAAGGGATACGGCATAGTTTAAAATTAGGAAAGGTGTGTGTCAGGCAGGGACTGATTACCAAATAAGCAAGGCACATGCTTAGGGTATCACCAAAACAGGGGCACCAGTTTTTCATGGCAAAGACCCATAGATTACAGGCAGCAAAAACACAAAGGAAAGCTAGTGCAACACTGGAAGGGAACAGGCAGGGCACGAGTGAAACCGACATCAGTCTAGGGCATTAGGACGTGCCAACCAGAAAAAAGATCACATAGGTCATAAGGGCACTCACGTTCAATGTTGTTTAAGCTGTGATGCCCCTACCACTTCAACACCTTCATTGACTTCTGTCTCCTACAGTGCCCTTCCATGTAACTGAAACTCCTTATCTCTGTGGGTCACTTGGGAGTATACTATTTCTTTCTAATAAACAAGAGGTAGGTGTGGGCTGTTGAGTCTAACTCTTGCTGCAGTCACCCAATATGCAACCGATCCAACATGATCATTTACTGAACAAGGACAGATTATATTAATAGATAACAGGCCTCTGTTCCATTTTGAGAGAATCATCTTGTACATCCATGTCTGCTGACCCTGCAACTCAACCAGTAGGGCCAGAAAAGCTCTTTGTAAACACAGGAGGAGAGGGCACCATAGATTATCAGTGCTTGGGACCCTCATATGCCTTAATCCGGCCCTGGCATCGGGTTGTATCCTTTCATCATACTTAGTCAATCTGTATGCTGAGCAAATAATCTGAGAAGCTGGACTATAAGAAGAAAAATGCAGAATCAGGATTGGAGGAAGACTCATTAAGAACCTGCAATATGCAGATGACACAACCATTCTTGCTGGAAGTGAAGAGGACTTGATACACTTACTGGCGAAGATCAAAGACCACAGCCTTCAGTATGGATTACACCTCAACATAAAGAAAACGAAAATCCTCACAACTGGACCCATAAGCCACATCATGATGAACAAAGAAAACATTGAAGCTGTCAAGGATTTCATTTTACTTAGATCTATAATCAGCCCCCACAGAAGCAGTGATCAAGAAATCAAGTTTGCATTGGGCAAATCTGCTGTGAAAGTGTTAAAAAGCAAAGATGTTACCTTGAGGACTAAGGTGGGCCTGACCCAAGCCATATACTTTCAATCACCTCATATGCATGTAAAAGCTGAACAATGAATAAGGAAGACCGAAGAAGAGTTGATGCATCTGAATTATGGTGTTGGTGAAGAATATTGAATATGCCGTAGATATTGAATATACCACGGACTGCCAGAAGAACAAACAATCTGTCTTGGAAGAAGTACAGCAAGAACGCTCCTTAGAAGTGAGGATGGTGAGACTTCATTTCACATACTTTGGACATGTTATCAGGAGGAACCAGTCCTTGGAGAAGGACATCATTCTTGGGGAAGAGTAGAGGGTCAGAGAAAAAGAGACCTTCAACTAGATGTATTGACACAGCGGCTATAACAATGGGCTCAAGCATAGCAACGATTTTGAGGATGGTAGGGGACTGGGCAGTGTTTCACTCTGTTTGAACCGACTTGACAGCACCTAATAACAGCTACAAGCAAACATAACTGAAAATTCTTTAGCTATTGCAAAATGGGTCATTTGGAACCTAGTTCCAGTCTCTGAGTGTGTTTACATGGTGGATGACTGGAGCTCCCTTGGCTGGAGGAGATGTGGATGTTGTCATCATGCCTCAAGTGTTGAAAAGGCCGAGCTCGAAACCTGGCATTTTCCTTTATCACTGTAGCCGGAGCAAATCTGAAGCAATGTCTAGTCCACTCATGTCGGAGGAACCGAGGCCCAGAGTTGGGGGTCACAAAGTTATAATGGCCAACCCTCATGAGCATGTTACCAGAGCCCTTTTTTTTTCCCTCTCTGCAGATATTGTGATTGCCTTGGGCGTAGCACAGGCTATTTTACGGGTGGAGAAGGCCACTGTAGACCTTGATACTCAGATTTTGTGTGGTTCTGCTTGATGCTTTTTAAGTTTGTTTGTTCAGCAAACTCAGTCATTCATTCAACAAACATTTAGTTATTGAAAAAGGAGCCCTGGTGGTACAATGGTTAAGCACTCCGCTGTTAACCAAAAGGTCAGCAGTTCGAAGTCACCAGCTGCTCCATGGGAGAAAGATGTGGCAGTCTGCTTCTCTAAAGATTACAACCTTAGAAACCTAGTTCTACTCTGTCCCACAGGGTTGCCGTGAGTCAGAATCAACTCGACAGCAATGGGTTCGGTTTTCTTTGATTTAAGTTATTGAGCACCTACCATTACTACACTCACGGGGCATTTTCTCAACAGTGGAGTTCCTGAGTGGTGCAAACTATTAAGTGCTGGGCTACTAACCAGAAAGCCAGCAGTTTGAACCCACCTAGAGGCACCTCGGGAGAAAGGCCTGACTATCTCCTTCTGAAAGGTGATGATCATGAAAATCCTATGGAGTGTAGTTCAACTCTGACGCACATGGGAGTCACCATGAGTCAAAATCCAACTCTAAGGCAACTAATTTGGTTTTGTTTTTTTCAAGAAGAATAATAACTGACACTTGTGTTGCGCTTACTATGTGCCAGGTAATGTTCTAAGACATTCCTTACAAAAGCTAATTGATCTTCACCACACCCTCAGGAGTAGATAGGCTGGTGACAAAGCAGTCTGAAAATCGGGGAAAGCCAGATGCTAAGTTCCCTCCTTTCCCAGGGGTTACCTCACCAACAATCATAAAAAAGTTAACTTTATGAATTTTCCTTTTGTAAACTCAGCCGCATCATCCAGGTGATATCCCCAGTCTCTTCCACTTTGCAAGTCTCCCACCAACCTGCCCACAAACATCCTTTCAAGAGGAAGAAACATGCCCTCGTTCAGGGCTTGCCAAATGTCATGAGGATTGGGCCTCCAAATGTGCTCCTCTTCTAAGTACAGAGCTAACCCTAACACTCCTCTGGTCCCCAGTGAACTGTAGGCACCTCGCTCAGTCACCACTTTGCCTCTCTCATCAGTGCCACGTGCATGGTGGCTGCTCACGTATGCATGCCTGAATAAATGAATGAATGAGTGTTTTGTTTTTTAATTTCAGGACCTTGAGAAATTTCTGCCTGTAAGAATCTCTTCGTGTACACTAACAACTTTGTGTGCACTTAACTACTGCACCACCAGGGCTCCTTAGGTATACCTTAGTGTTATGGCTTGAATTGTGTTCCCCCCAAAATGTGTGTCAACTTGGCTCGCCAGTCTCGCCATCCTTGCTCCCAGGGAGCATTCTAGTTGTACTTCTTCCAAGACAGATTTGTTTGTTCTCTAGGCAGTTCATGGTATATTCAATATTCTTCGCCAACACCACAGTTCAAAGGCATCAATTCTTCTGTCATCCTTATTTATTGTCCACCTTTTACATGCATATGAGGCGATTGAAAACACCATGGCTTGGGTCACGTGCACCTTAGTCCTCAAGGTGACATCTTTGCTTTTCAACATTTTAAAGAGATCTCTTGCAGCTGATTTGCCCAATGCAATACGTCTTTTGAATTCTTGACTGCTGCTTCCCTGGCTGTTGATTGTGGATCCAAGTAAAATGAAATCCTTGACAACCTCAATCTTTTTTCCATTTATCATGATGTTGCTTATTGGTCCAGTTGTGAGGATTTTTATTTTCTTTATGTTGAGGTGTAATCCATACTGAAGGCTATGGTCTTTCTTTCATCTTCATCAGTAAGTGCTTCAAGTCCTCTTCACTTTCAGCAAGCAAGGTTGTGTCATCTGCATAATGTAGGTTGTTAATGAGTCCTCCTCCAATCCTGATGCCCCGTTCTTCTTCATATAGTCCAGCTTCTCGGATTATCTGCTCTGCATATAGATTGAATAAGTATGGTAAAAGGATACAACCCTCAGAGAGGGGGGCAATTTTGGAGCTAATTGTCACTCAAGTTAGAAGGAGCCAGTCTACAAGCAGGTAAGTGAGGACCTGTCCGTTTAGCAGTCCCACCCAGGAAAGCTCGGGGAACATTCTTGCCATTCAAAGCCAGGAAAATGAAGGCCCAGAGGAACTCACTGATTTGCGTGAAGTTGCACAGACAGAGGAGGTGGGTGGCACAAGCTGCCATAGCTGCTAACCTCAAAGTTGGTGGCTTGAACTTACCCAGAGGCTCTGCAGAAGAAAGGCCTGGCTATCTGCTCTTGTAAAGATTACAGCCAAGAAAATCCACTGGAGCTCAGGTTCTACTCTATAACACATGGGGTCACCATGAATTGGGGGCCAACTCAAAGGCAGGAAACAACAGGCAGACAGAAGGTGATCGGCAAGATTTGATTGGAACAGTTGCTCCTACAAAGGTATGGAAGACACACACACACTCCTCTGGTCCATACAAAATGGGATCTACAGAAATAATGCAAACACAATTTAGCACAGGGCCAGGCTCAACAAGGTCCAGTTGAAAATGAAACACTGTAGTTAAGAATGCTACTCTCTTGGCCTTAAAGTGAACCTAATAGTAGTACCTGCTTGTTGTGTGAACTAAATGAGATAATGCGTGCATAAAGAGAACAGTTTGCCTGTGTCCTAGCTTAGGCTTTTGGTATTGTTACCCCAAGAAGGAACAGAACAGAGAATTCACCCCAGTGCGTGGTCCCCGATGCCTGATGCAAGGATAAAGCAAGGGTCAGGGTTTCAAGAAAAGTACTGGGCTAAGTGCTTTAAGTTCTTATCTATTTCACTAGACAACAATCCTATGAGGTCTTTATAGTTATCCTCACGATAGGGGGAAATGGAGGTTCAGAGAGGTTAAGCAACTTGCCTAAGGTCACACAGCCAGTAAGTGGCAGCACAGAGATTTGAACCTAGGTCTGCCTGCCTCTAACGCACAAATACCTTCTTCTACTCCACACTGGGTCTCTAAGAAGCTTTATCTTATCTCCTGGCAGGGAGACAGTCCGTGGAACAGGTCCTGGAGTCGCAGACCAGCTTTTCCCAGTCAGAGTAAGACTGACCAGGTGCTGGGCTTAGTCTCTTGGCTCACTTCATGGTCCATGGGCCTGCATGATGGCCACCTCAGCACAGCTAACAGGGTAGTGGCTGTTGTCTTAGGCTGAGTGCTCTGGAGAAGTAAAACCAGTAAAGCGTATAAATATCTATATAGACAGATTTATATCAAGGCAATGGCTCATGCGGTTATAGAGACTGGAACGTTCCAAGTCAGTGGGTCGGGATAGAGGTGTCTCCTGATTCATGTAGCCACAGGGGCTGGAGAACCCAAGATTGGCAGGTCAGACAGCAGGGCTCTTGCTCACAGGCTGTGAATCCCAGGAATGGCAGGCAGGACCACAAGTAAGCTGCTAGCTCAAGTCTCAAGAACCGGAGGTCAGACAAACAGAAGCTAGCTGCAGAATCCAGAGCAGGCAAAAGCCCGTGAGCCTTGCCAGAGAGTCCACCTATATTGGAAGCAGACCACACCCCCAAAGAAACTCCCTTTCAATTGATTGGCTACTCACAGCAGATCCCATCATGGAGGTGATCACCTTTTTATCAAATCTCATCGTGGAGGTGATTACATCATCATAAAACTGCCAAACTACTTTATAACCGCCAGACTAGTGAGAATTGTGGTCCAGCCAAGTTGACACAGACCTTTAACCATCACAGCTGTGTTCTCATCAGCACCCCCAGGGCCATTGTCAGCTCATCCAGCTCACCTCCAGGGTGGCCTCAGCCTAGGGCTCTGTGGACAGCGAAAATGCTGCCTGCCCCAGCCCCTGCCCACTCTGTCAGAGTGTCATCTTGCGGTCTGGGTTTGGCGACCCCAGCTCACAGCCCCTCAATCAATCCCAGACTGCCCCGGTCCACAGCTACCTACCACAAGGGCCACCCCAGTGGTGGAGTCCATCGGGGAATCCTTAATATTTTTTTTTAGGGATTGTCTTGACTAAGGTTTCCTCTTAGTCCAGAAAAACAGGTTTTGGGGGCAGCAGTGCATATTTTGATTGTCCACATTCCTGAGGCTGAAGGCAAATCCCTCCCTCCCCCCTCCCCCACTCCCTGAATGCCTGGAGGTGGCAGGTATGAGAAAGAGCAAGGACTTTGGTGTCAGACAGACTACAGCTTGACTCCTGGCTTTGCTACTCTCTGCTGAGTGACCTGGGGAGGCAAGGTGTGCACTGGGCTTCAGTCTTCCCAACTGTGAAGCAGGAGTGATGGGACCTGCCCACAGGGCCATCCTGAGAGTTAGTGGACTCTGTACAGGAACGTGCCCAGGTCTGGGGCTGGCACATAGTAGGTGCTCAGTGCCTGCAAGGCCCTCCCTCCTTCCTGCTGGGCTGAGTAAGGGCAGCCTGCACAGCCAGCCTTTTCTCAGGGAAACCAGGCAGCCCCCTCACCACGGCTCCCCCCCTACTACCCCCTTTGCTTCCCACCTTGATATGAACTGCTCCGCACCCCCCCCAAACCCCAAAGACTCATTCCATGGAGACTCAGAACTGAAGAATGTTTGCGGAACCTCAGCCAGTGATCTAAGCCTCAATCTATTTCTCCCTTCCTTTTTATTATTTGTTTTTAAAATTTAATTTCATTTAGCCTGGCTTCCATACTAAAAATACCAACCCTCGAGATAAAAGCCTGTGCGTTCTGATTTTGCCTTTTTCAACCTTCCGTAATACAGCGAGGGCTTGAATAATGGAGAGGGGAAAACCAGATGCTGCGCGCGATGCCCTGAGCCTGTTAAAGCTCGGTCTGCCGTAGGAAAGGGGCTTTGTCAAGGAATCAGTGGTTTTCTCCAGGCCTGATTGTGCCTGAATTAGGGAAAGGCTGCAGGAACGCACAGGTCAGTTACTCTCCATTCTCTGAAAACAAGTAGACTTCCTTCCAGAAGAAATCTCGCCATCATCCCATAAATCCTGACCTCTGATACACTTCATGTGTCTGACACAGGAAGAACTGGCCCTCTCTTCCACCCTTGGGGGGCTGCAATGTGCAGAAAGCCCATCAATTCTCATCATGCCTCCCTTCTGCTTTCAGAGGTTAGTGCGGGGCACCCGGCCAGGGAAAAGCGGGGATTTCAAAGCTCCTGCTGCCTTCTGTGTAACCGAAGGGCCCAGCAGGGACTGCGCCTCTGTGGTTTGAAGCCAGCAAATGTAATGGGCCTATTTCCTGTGCTCTGGTCCCCCTCTGTGTATGGCTTGGCAGTATCAGGATGAATAAAAGGGAAATGGATCCCCCTCTGCTCTCTCCCCAGAGTGTGGTAACCCCAGGCAGGTAAAGTGTTTAGGCAAAGGTTTTTCTACCTTTATATGAATTTGGACACCTTGGCAGATGTGTGTTGCCCTGCCGGGCGGCTGAGAGGATGAACAGGTGGGGAGGTCTAGACAGGACCCGCTTTGGGGTGCCAGAGCCACTCTAGATGACCCTACTCTTCCCAACCCCTTCAGCCAAGCTCAGCGTCCTTTCAAATTCAATCCCTCCAGCTTTGTCACTGAGTCAGCCCCTAGCTCATGGTGACCCTGTGCACAACTGTTGTGTTGCGCAGGGTTTTCAGCAGCAGATTTTTTTCAGAAATGGATTGCCAGGCCTTTCTTCCTCGCCTGGCTTATTCTGGAAGCTCTGCTGAAATCTGTTCAGCATCACAGCAGTACAAGGGAGCCTCCACTGACAGACAAGCGATGGCTGCACATGAGGTGACTGCCAGAAATCAAACCTGGCTCTCCCGCTTGGAAGGCAAGAATTCTACCACTGATCCACCACTGTCCTCTTGGGGTCGGTACAGCTGGAGAATTATAATGTCCCATTGACCGTCTGGTAGAGGGAGGGAGCTCTGTCCTAGAGCAAGTCCAGCCCCTGTGGGTAGAAATGGGGCTCCCCTAAAGGGCTCTGGAGTGTCGTCCCAAGGAGACTTTTTTTTCCTTTTTTTATTGAACTTTAGATGAAGGTTTATAGAACAAACTAGTTTCTCATCAAACAGTACACACATCATTCTATGACATTGGTTAACAACTCCACAACATGTCAACACTCCCCCTTCTCAACCCTGGGTTCCCTATTACCAGCTTCTCTGTTCCCTTCTGCCTTCTAGTCCCTGCCCCAGGGCTGGAGCACCCCTTTAGTCTTGTTTTGTTCCCATGGAGATTTTTAAGAAGAGAAAGCACTCTTATAGGAGAGGGAAGATGCTGGAGCTCCAGCAGGTACAGGGAGATGGAGACCCGGGGATGCTCACATGTACCCCTCTGTAGTGGGAGAGGTAGCTGTTTAATTGCTGCCGTTGTTGTCTCCAAATTGCCCTGGTGGCACAACGGTTAAGTGCTCAGCTACTAACTGAAAGGTTACCTGTTTGAACCCACCCAAAGGCACCACAGGAGAAAGACCTAGAGATCTGCTCCTATAAAGATTACAGCCTAGAGAACCCTATGGGTGGTTCTACTCTGTCACATGGGGTCGCTATGAGTCGAAATCTACTCTATAGCTAGCACCTAACGACACATTATTTTCTCTTGAGGGGAAGTGTCATATTTAACCTGTGGCTTTATTTTTATTTCTTCCTTTACTTTTAATGTTACGATTACTTTCAGATGTCCACAACCCTTCCTTACTGCCAAAGGCAGATTATCTAACAGGCAAGGTAAGCACTGTGTTTACCTTGCTTACTGCATCATTTGTAGTGAACAATTTCACACTTTTTCACCACATCAAAGATTCTTATAGGTATGGCTGGCATCTATCTCTCTCCCAACCCCACAGCACCTTCCTACAGAATCAAAGCCTTCTTTTTCAAACTTACAATCCCTGACAGGGTGGATGACCCAGGTAGCAAGGTACACACGGGCTCACTTGCGCTTACTTACTAATCTGCACTTAAATGTGAAATTGTTCACTGTAGATTAGTAAGTAAACACAAGTAAGCCTGTGCTTACCTGCCTTATTTGCTAACCCACGCCAGCTTACTGCCTTGGAGAATTAAGAGGTGGAGAGGTACCAGGAAGTGTTGCCTCTCTCCTTGCCCCTCCACTGAGGGTGTGGCATAGTAGTAGCAGGATCACACTGAGAAGGACTAAAATTCTGGTGTTTCCAGCCATGACTTCCCACAGTGGAGGAAGCCACCTCCCTACAGACAACTCTAGAAAAGATATGAGGCTGATGGCCTTCCCCAAATACACCGGAGGATGGTCACCCTCCAGAGAGGCCAGGGCGTTTCTAAGTTATGCCTTCAAAGGGTTTTCTGTGAGACTTGATGTCCGTGGCATGTGGTCCCAAGCATAAAGACAAGCCCTTAATTTTTTTTTTTTTTAAATCAAAATTCTATCTCTCCTCTCTCTTTCTGGAGCCCTGGTGGCCCAGTGAGTGATATAGCTGCTCAGGCAGGCAGTTCAAATCTACCAGCCACTCCTCTGAAACCCTATAGGGCAGTTCTATTCTGTCCTCTAGGGTCACTACGGGTCGGAATTAATCCCACAGCAACAGATTTGGGTTTTTTTTTTTTTTTTTTTCTCTCTCTCTCTTTCTGCTATTTCTTTTGCTTGGATCAGAATGGGATTTGCTCTGCGGGCAGTGTATTCATTCATTCATTTATTCATTCATTCAACAAAGATGTGCAGAACATCCCCTGTGTCTTGCATATACTAGGCCTCTGGGAGATACATTGGAGGTCAGAAATTCCAGAGCAAAGTCCCAACTTCTCAGGTGTGCCTTCTCTAGCTTTTCTTAGAATCGCATCATTTAATCCAACTATTAAATTCTCACCATTAGGAAGTTAGCAATGAATTAGTCCCTACGCTCTGGACCAACCCAGAAGTTTCATCCCTTTTCTCTGCAACTGTCCCTCAGAAATGTATTTCCTGGATCTGCTCTTCTTTGGCCTAAAAATTCCCAGTTTATCCACTGTATCCCAGTGGTGTGGTTTCTAGGCACCTCGCTCCCCACCCCACCCCCCTGATTTCCTTCTCAATCTGCTTTCCAGTTCAATTGTCCCAAATTCTAAGCCACAGACTCCCGGGAGCCTTATTCAATGGGTCTCTGAATCCTTGGTAACTGTATCAGGATTAGATTCAGCTGCGTACAATGGGAAAGAAAACAAACAGCAGTAGCTTAAAGCAATAGCGACATTTCGTACTCTGTCGCCTAAAAGAAGGCTGAGGGTAGCTTGGAGCTGGTGTACCAGCTGCACGATTACATCAGAAGCTGAAGGGCCTCTTTTTCTGCTCTACCTTCCTCAAAATGTGGCTGCTATCCTTATGGTCTGAGATGGCTGCCGAAATTCCAGCCATCAGATCAGTGATCCAGGAGGCAGGAAGAGGGGAAGGCAAGGCATAACCCCTCTCTTAGGGATTTTCCAGAAATGCCACACAACACTTTCATCAGCTGGAACCTGACCACGTGGTCACACCCTAGCTACGATGGGGACTGGGAAAAGTAGTCTTACGCACAGCCAAAAATTGAGGTTCTGTCAACTACGGAAAAAGGGGTAGGCTGGATATTTGGTAATTAACTAGGAATCTCTGCCCTAAGCACTAAGCTTTTATAATAATAGTGCAATTATCATGGTGGGGCGGGCCAAGAACTTTTTTTTTTTGACATGACAAATAGGCCTTCCTTACAAAGGTTGGGAGGCACCAATGTCGTTTTTTAAACATTTTAATTAAAAGGAAGTGTCCTTCCTGAGCAGAAAGAATAAAGCTGAGAGGTCTATTATCGTAGGAAGCAAATATCTATTTTTGTTCCATCTACTAAGCATCTTTGCCTTCTTCTGAGAAGCACACCTTCCCTAAATCCAACAGCGGCTCTCCAATGGCCACGCCCTCTTCTTAGAGGCCCTGCCCACTTGGCCCCAGTTGATAGGCCCCAGGCTGGGCACCTGGAGTGTGTGCACTCTGCAGGGCCAAGGAATGACTGGGGCCGGGAAGATGGAGCAAGGGGGCTAACACAGAGGGCTGAAGACCAAAGGCACATCCTCCAGCCTAGCTTTCAGCAGTAATAAAGCTGGCATCTTGATCTCTTCCTGATTGCAAGGGGGGGGAGTTATTTTTGGGCCCCCTAAAGCCCCAACACCATTAAGTGGCAAAGGAAAGTTGCAGAGCAAGATGCATTGTGTAACTTTTGCAATAAAATAAAACAACCACAATCAGGGGTAAATTACCCAGTAAGCAAGGCAAGCACGGGCTTACTTGTGCATAATGACTGATTGGAAGTGAACAATTTCACATGGGTTGTGAAATTGTTCACTACAGATTAGCAATTATACACAAGTAAGCCCGTGCTTACCTAGCTTACTGGATAATCCATTCCTGTCCAAAAAAACCCCAAACTCATTCCCTTTGAGTCGATTTTGACTCATAGCAACCCTATAAACTAAAAAAAAAAAAAAATTCTTTGCCATCAAGTTGGTAGCGACCCTATAGGACAGAGTAGAACTGCCCCACAGGGTTTTCAAGGAATGCCTGGTGGATTTGAACTGCCGACCTTTTGGTTAGTACCCTTAGCTCTTAACCACTACATCGCCAGGGTTAGCAACCCTATAGAGATTGTAAGTTTGAAAACAGGCTTTGATTTTGTAGGACAGTGCTGTGGGGTTGGGAGAGAGACAGATGCCAGCCATACCTAGAAGTAGAAACTTTGATGTGGTGCAAAAATGTGAAATTGTTCACTACAGATAGTAAGTATAAGTAAGCCCGTGCTTACCTTGCTTATTGGGTAATCTGCCCCTGACCACAATAGCAAAATCAAACACACAGTGGCTGTCTTTATCTGCAGGACACTATGCAAAGTAAGAGCTGTAGGTATGCTGGTGAATCTGCCATCAGAGAGCTGAGAATGCATTTGGGGAAAGACAATCCACAGTAATTACGGTACTGGGGCGGCTGTTATGATATGATATGGAGCTACTGATAATTATGGGAGCCCAGAGCAGGCGGTCTAATCTCAGGCCAGGGAAGGCCTTGCTAAAAAGTGTGCCACTTAAACTGACACTTTAAATATGAGTTGGTGTTATACAGCAGTTGTTCTCATTCAGAATAGAAGAGAAAGAAAGAAACCAAAGACTCAAAGAAGAAACTAGTCTACAGGACCAATTGCCTGCATGAACCATGGCCTCATCTATCGTGAGACCAGAAGAACAAGATGGTGCCCAGCTACCACTACCTACCATTGTGAATAGGGCCACACAATAGAT
Source organism: Loxodonta africana (assembly GCF_030014295.1). NCBI lineage: Eukaryota > Metazoa > Chordata > Mammalia > Proboscidea > Elephantidae > Loxodonta > Loxodonta africana. The sequence goes on along the minus strand of NC_087354.1, from coordinate 45,956,199 downwards.
GGATCCTATTTGAATTTGAGAATTCAAATTCTTAAAAAGTCCAGACTTACTGGACTAGTTAAGACTAGAGGACTTTCCAAGACTATCGCCTTGAGACGCACTTTAAACCTTAAACCGAAATTATTCCTTGAGGTCACCTTTTAGCTAAATAATGGATTGGCTCATAAAAAAAAAAAAAAAACAATATCACCCATGAGTAATGAGTTCCTTTAAAAAATCATTTGTAGGAGACCAAATGGTCAAAAATTACTGTAAAGCAAAGATGAGAAGGTAAGGGGGCAGGGGAAATAGAGTACTGGAAATGGTGCAACCAGAATGGAATGAGTGAGAATGATGACACATTGTGAAAACTGTAACCGATACCACTGAATAATTTGTGCAGAAATTGTTAAATGGTGTCTTAGTTATCTAGAGCTGCTATGACAGAAATACCACAAGTAGATGGCTTTAACAAACTTTAACGAACAGAAATGTACTCTCTCACAGTCCAGGAGCTAGAAGTCCAAATTCAGGGTGCCAGCTCTAGGGGAAGTCTTTCTCTCTATTTCTGCTCTGGGGGAAGGTCCTTGTCTCCTTTCAACATCTGTAGACTGGGTGTCCATTGGAGATCTCCACGTCCAAAGGACACCAGGTCCAAAGGACATGCTTCGCTCCCAGCTGTTCTTTCTTGGTGGTAATGAGGTCCCTTCCATCTCAGCTCACTTAGCTTTGGGCGGCCCCCTTCTCCTAGTCCATCTGAGTGGCGACCCCACCCTTTCAGCCCTGGCAGGCCCCATTCTTCTGTCTCTTGAGCATGGCAGCCCCGCCCTCTGCTTTGGGCAACGGATCCAGCCCTATCCCCCAGGCACTCGTGAACGGCAGCCCCACATTCCTGAACCAAGTTGGCGAAGATCTCTTTGAAACCTAGAAGGCTGTGGCCCCACACTTCAAAACCCAGCAGGCAGTGGTGGTTCTACCCTTTGCGATCCTACCCTTTAAGACTGAGGCAGCTCTGCTTCCTGTGCTCCTTCTGATCTCCCAGCTGCTCTAGGCATGATCCTTTTCTTTTCTTGGAGGACAACAGATGTAGCTCCTTTTGGGCCTATCGGATGGCAGGCCATTGGCTCACAGGCTGCAGAGTCAGATGAATCCCAAGATGGGTAGGTAAGCTGCTAGCTCAAGTCCTAAGAACCGAAGATCAGATGATGACAGGCCTGATGCATCCAGAGCCAGAGACCTGCCATCTGAACCTGATCTTGGGTTCATCAGCCCCTGCAGCTAAGTGAGTCAGCGCAAGCCTCCAGCCTGATGCCTGACCCATGGACTTGGGACATGCTGGCCTCTACAACTGCATGAGCCATTTCCTTGAGATAAATCTTTCTCTGTGTGTGTCTATGTGTGCGTGTATGTATTTATATATATTCTTCACTGGTTTTGCTTCTCTAGAGAACCCAGCCTAGACAAATGGGAACCTAATTTGCTGTGTAATCTTTCACCTTAAACACAATAAAATATTATTAAAAAAAAAAATGAGTTGGTGTTATCCAGGCAAAGGGGATTGTGCCATGAAGAGGGAGGATAGGGTTTGAAAGAGTGTTCCAGGCAGAGGCAAAGGCCTGTGTGAGCACCCAGGGATAAAATGGGATATGGCAAGTTCAAAGAGGTGAGGGTGGGCCTGTGGAATGTGGGAGGGTGGATGCTGAAGGGTTGTTGAGGCTCTAGCCAGCGCTGACCTGGAAAGCGTTGCTGGGGAGACTGGATTCATTTTGGAGGCAATGAGATGGTCCTGAAGGGTCCGAGTGGGGGAGTGAAATGATGAGGTTTACATTTTAAAAAGGATGTCAGAATGAGGGGAGCAAGAGTGAAGCAGGGAGATTGAGGAGGAGGCAGAGAGATGATGGTGGCTCAGACCTGGGTGGTGGCCGAGAAGACGCAGTGGAGGGCTGGGAAGGGTATTTAGGGCCCAGGAGCTACAGGCCTTGGAAAGAGATCACAGCTGGGTCAGAGGGAGGAAGGGGTCAAGGTGAGTCCCAGGTTACTAGATTGGACAGCTAAGGGGTGGTGACGCCGCTGCTGGCCTTTGTCAGCTCACCTCTTCCTGGGCCTCCATTTCTGGATCTGTAAAATAAGAGGATTGGATTAGAAATTTTCTAGGGTCCCTCAAGTTGCTTCTTAGGCCTTAAGGTCCTTAAGGGTTGTGAATTAAAGGCCCAGGTGATCTGGGTGAGTTGGAAAGAACTTTGGGAACAAATCAGATATGAGTAGTATATTGAAAAGAAGGGTTCACATGGACAAACTGGACAAGAAAGGAAAGAATGGATGAGGATCACAGGACAAGCAAAGGTGTGGCAGTGAGAACAAGCAGGGCAGGTTTTAAGACCAACCATGACACTCATCACCGGGGACATAGAAGGCCAATGCTGGGGAAGTACAAGTTGAGTTGGACCTTCACCTGTTCATGTGGATGGTATATAATCAGAGTTGTTAAAAATATAGTTGGCATGCCCATGTCTGGAGTAGTACACATGACTCACCAGCCTTCCACACCCCATTCCAGGGAAAGCCAAGCACTACCTCCTCTGTGTGCCCATAGTAAGCTGAGCAAACTCCAATTTAGCACTTACCATGTAGTTTTATGATTGTTTAACTGCATGCCGGTGTCACTTTAAAGAATGTTAATTGTCTGAGGACAAGGTGTGCCATAATAATGCCAATTATAATACAGTCATGTGCTGCATAAAGTCCATTCAGGCAATGGCCAACCACATATATGTCCTGTGGTCCCATAAATTCAGAAATTCCAATATCTTTTTGTGAGGTGCCATTGAGTCGGTTCTGACTCATAGTGACCCTATGTACAACAGAACAAAACACTGCTTGATCCTGCACCATCCTCACAATCCTTGTTATGCTTGAGCCCATTGTTGCAGCCACTGTGTCAATCCATCTCGTTGAGGGTCGCCCTCTCATTTGCTGACTCTCTATCAAACATGTTTTTCTCCAGTGACTGATCCCTCCTGATAACATGTCCAAAGTATGTGAGACGTAGTCTCGCCATCCTTGCTTCTAAGGAGCATTCTGGCTGTACTTCTTCCAAGACAGATGTGTTCATTCTTTTGGCAGTCCGTGGTATATTCAATATCCTTCGCCAACACCGCCATTCAAAGGTATCAATTCTGCTTCAGTCTTCCCTATTCATTGTCCAGCTTTCACATGCATATGACTGAAAACACCATGGCTTGGGTCAGGGCACCTTAGTCTTCAAGGTGACATCTTTGCTTCTCAACACTTGAAAAAGGTCTTTTGCAGCAGATTTGCCCAATGCAATGTAGTATACCGTGTACATTTCTATGCATAAAAAGCATTAGAGAAACACTTCCAAATACTCTAAAACATCTTTAACATAATAATACAGTAATAATAATAGGGACCATTTGTTACTATGAACCATTGCTTGTACCTTGAATTTTTAATATAGGATTTTCGGGGTTGGTTCATAATTACATAAGTCAGACATTGGTAACCCTGTGATCGCCTGTATAAAATATAGTGTTTGCACAACGTCCATATTACATAACATCCTATTTCACAGAACATATTGTGGACTTTAAGTGACACATGAACGTAATAATATAGCTGCCACTTACTGGGCATTTATTAAGAGCCAGGCGCTGTGCTAAATATTCTACAGTGATTATCTCTGCAGGGATTGTAGGGTACTTCTACCATCCCCACTTTACAGATGAGAAAACTGAGGCCCAAAGAAGTAAAGTAATAAGTTGCCCAAGTGATGCATTGAAGTAAGCAGAAGATCCGGGTCAGAACATTTTGTTCACCTCTGTGTCCCCAGTGACTAGTTCAGTAGCTGGGACAGAGTGGTTTGCCAATGTCTATTGGTTGAAAAGAAACCAGGGTAAATGTATCCTGTTGCCCACAGGCCAATGTGTGAGGGCTGGCCTGAGGATTGGCTTAGACATTTGCATCTTGCCTCACCCTTCGTTCAAAAAAGTTCTCTCCTAGAATGTCCCTAGACAAAATACTACGTGACTTTTAAACAAACTTTTTAAATAGAAAACCCTATGGTTGCTGAAGTAATCCACTGCCAATGAGAGGACAGCGCACGTTTTCAGAGATAAAGTAGGAGGCAAACCTTTTTGAAAAGAATAAGAAGCAGAAGTACCCAAGGAATTGGCCCAAGGAAACCTAGACAACCAGCTAGCAACTGAAACAGACACGTGCTTTAACTAAGAATCCTGATTTTTTGGCAATTGACGTTGGAAATCAAGCTTTGGAAACTGCAATGAACCTCAACCAACTCCAGTGTGTCTAAAACAAATGTTGGGAGATTACATAAAATTAAAATTATGTAAGATTAAGTCCTTGTTTAAAGATTTATAATTACCTCCATTGTTTAAAAAAAAGTACTACAACATGGATGAATCTCAAAACCATTCTACTGAGTAAAAGAAGTCGGGTGCAAAAGATCACACATTGTATGATTGCATTTATGTCAGATGTCCAGAAAGACAACTCTGTAGAGACAGAAAGCAGCTTAATGGTTGCCGAGGGGTGGGGGTGGGAATGGGGGTGCCTGCAAATGCACATGAGGAATCTTTTGGGGGCGACGGAAAAGTTCTAAAACTGGATTGTGGTGATGGTCACGCAATTCTGTAAGTTTATTAAAAATCATTGAATCTTACACTTGAAATCATATACTTATGGCCTATAAATCATATTTCGATAAAGCTGTTTCTCAAAACAGCAACATCTTTAAAATAATTTAAAAAATGATATTTTATAAAAATCTCTGTATGAAAGACCTTAAAAGACATTACTGAGTCCAGACCTTTGTTTTACAGAAGAGGATACTGAGGTTCAGGAACAGGCCGTGGTTGCTAGAAGCTAGTGGAGGGAGTGAGAGGTTGCATGAAGCTGGAATCCAGTTCCTTGGCCCCCATAAGGGTGGCGGAAGCACACTCTTGCCCTTCACAGAGCTTGTGTGGTGCATCTAGTTGGAGGATGATTTCCTTTTGCTTGTCCCCAGACGCCTAATGTGGATGTTGGACAATGATCCCAGCTGGTCCCTGGGCCTGAGGGAGGAGCCTGGTGAGTTCGTAGGGCTGGGCCAGGAAGAGGCAGGTGTTGGGCTGTGTGAGGCCTTACCCACCCCTCTATTCCCCAGGGGGTGGCAGGTACCGGGTAGAGGCCCTACTTCTGGTTTCCAGGGTCACAGGCTTGGAGACCCTAGGCTCTGCCTCACCTCTCTCCAGCCAAGGACTTCAAAACCCATCTGCTTCTTAAGTCAGTTCCCACTGGGCCTGCTGGGGTGTCAGTGTTGGCTTGAGACAGCCTGTCAGCCCAAGTGGGGATAGGAGATGAGGTGCCTCCCTTCCTGCAGTGGAGGATTCTGACATGGCCTTGACATTCAAAGTGGACATGGCCGGTCATCCCTCCATACACCCACCTGAACACTCACCCATTCCTCACCAGCCAGCCAGCCAGCCAGCCAGCCAGCCCTGCATCCATACACTCACCAACCAGCCCACCCATATACTCACCCAAACACTCATCCACTTACCCACCCGTCCGTCCATCCGTCCATTCATCCCTAAGGCCATACACCTACCCATCTGTCCACCCTTACACTCAAACACTCAGCCACTCATACCCACCCATTCATCCATCCATCCATCCATCCCTACACTCATCCACTCACCCACCAGTCCACCTATACACCCACCCACTGGTTCACCCAAACACTCACCCACTCATACCCACCCATCCATTCATTCATCCCTATACCCATCCACTTACCCCCTTCCACCCACACACCCACCCACTCACTCACTCATCCCCATACAGCCATCCATCCATTCATCCTTGCACCCATACACTCACCCACTCACCTACTCATACCCACCCACCCACCCATCCACCCGTCCATTCATCCATCCCTAAGATCACCCACCCACCCACCAGTCCACCCAGCCACCCATCCTGCTCTGAGCCAGTCTCCAGGCTGAGCCCAGGCCCTGCTACCCATAAGATGGCCCAGAACACACTTGTTCCCATTTACCTTCATGGTTCACATACATACAGAGGAGAAAGGTGAAGATCAGAGAGGCTAAGTGACTTGCCTTGAAGCACCGGGAGAGGGAGCCCCTCAAACTTGCCTTCCCCTTCCATTTGGTAATAAGGAGGATGGAGCATTTTGTTCTCCTCCTGAGAGTCCCTGGGTGGTGCAAAGGGTTAACCTACTTGGTTGCTGATCCAAAGGTTGAAAGTTCGAATCCACCCTGATGTGCTTCAGAAGAAAGGCCTGGCCATCCGCCTCCAAAAAATCAGTATTGAAAGTCCTGTGGAGCACAGTTCTGCTCTGACACACATAAGGTCACCGTGAGTCAGAGTCGGTTTCTTCGTGTGCTCCTGACAGCTGAGAGCCAGAATGGGGCATGGCCCGCCCTCCCTCTTGGCCTCCACCCTGCTCCTTCACTTTCCGGCCTCCTACCTTTGGAAGTCATTCGGTTGCTATGCCTCTCAACTTCCTTATTTGTAACCTGAAGACAGCAACACCCTGAAGGCTGGAGAGAATTATGTAGGACAGGCAAAGTCTCTGCCTGGGATGTGGCTCAAAGTCGTCCTTATTCAACCCAGATTGGCTAAAATTAAAGCCCTGATTCTCACTCCAGCCCTGTGACTGGCACTCATCCTCCTTGGGCCTTTGCTTCCCCTGCTCTGAAGAGGAAGTTCCTGCTCTGCCTACTTTATGGCGGTGTTGTTGGGATCAACAAGGTGCTATACGTTAAACCAGCCTTTCAGAAAACGGCACCCAATATCCAAACGCCAGGTGCTATTATGTTTGGTTTCAATGAGAAATTTACAAATTGCCTTTTCCAACCCATTAGTAACAAACCATTTGTTCATAGCCCTCTACTCTTTGCTCGCATTGGGGAACATCAACAACCTTGGGAATATTTACACTATCATTCAGCAGAAGCAATAAAACTGGGGAGTGATAAAGTTGAAACCCACTCTGGTTCATGAAACACCACGGCTCCAAGTAAACTACTGTGGAGAGTTGCATGGTTAAAAAAAGACAAGAAGAAAACAAAAACCTTCCTCTCAAATATTTAGAGTCAATAAATAAGCTATGGAAAGAATACATTAGCTATGCGATTTCTGCTTATCTGCCAGGAGAAGACTCTTGGTAGCTGGAGGATACAGCGGGAATAGAAAAATCTTTAAGCCTAGCGCTTGCATCGATGCCATCTTCGTGTGATGAATACCACCACCCTGCCCCCCATTCTCAGTTCCTGTCAACCCCCAATAAACACACATTCTCGTTAAATAAATGAAAGACAGCCTGAGGGAACAACCCCTTGAAGTGGGGCACACATTCTGACTTTGTTACCAGCAAGCTAGGAGACTGCTCGGGGCCTCCGTTTCTCCATCTGTAAAACGGGTTGACCTCGGTAGATCAGGATTATTTTTTGCATTGATTTATTTTAAAGATTGTCTAAAGCAGTGGATCCCTTTTTTCCAACTGCAACGTGGCGATATCAAACAACAGCAGCAAATAAAAGCAGGGTTGCTCTGACTGGCATCGAAGTGGGGTGGGAGGGGAGCTAGGACTCACCTGCTCCCCTTGCCTCTGCCCCTTGTCCATCATGGCACCTCCTCGGGACCCTGGGACTCCACACAGCACAGGTTCAAAAGCACTCTGCAGATGATCTGTAGAGACTCTTTCAAACATGACTTTCTGTGCTTTTATGATTCTTTTGACAGTTTCCGATCATCCCAGCCTTCTTTGGTTCTCTGTGATATGTGGCCTTATTTCCTGCAGCTGTGTGTGCCAGGCAAGCCCTGTCAAGGCCAGAGAGTACGTCTTGTGACACAGGATCACAAATGTAGAGTGCCTGGTATGGACCCTGCACCCAGGAAGGGCTCAGGAATGCCCCCTCCCTTCCTGGCCACCCGTAATCTAGATCAGCCCCTTTCCGAGGAGACCCTAATAGCCAGGGACATTTTCCTGCAGCCTGTGCGTATGTGTGTACACGTCTGTGTGCACGTATGTATGCATGTTGCATGTGCGTGTGCATGTGTACACATGTGTAATGCATGCATGTGTGTGCATTGCATGTGTATTTGTTGGGCAGATGGTCTGCCCCCATCACTGCCACGGGGCCCTGCTCCAAGCCCGTCTAGGGCTGTCGCCCATCCCAGGCTCTCCCCCAGCCCAGGAAGGGGTGTGTGTGTACAGGGTTTTCAAATAACTTGGGTGATTTTTTTTTAATAAAACAGTTTTTTTATTGCTGTTCCCAACCCACCTAGCACCAGCTGTGATGAGAATCACTTGCATGGCAAAGTGCTATTGATAAAATTGCTCCCGCCTGAACTTAGCTGTGCACTCACCCGGCGTGACTGATTCTTCCAGGCTGGGCTTTCACAGCCTGCTCCTCTCTCCTGCCCCCTGTCTCCTTCCCTGCTGCTTCCTGTCGCCTCCTGGCTTTTTCCCTCTTCCCCCTTTTCCTCCTTCCTTCCACCTTCCTTTTGTGTTTGTTTTCTGTTTCTCCTCCAGTCTTTCCCTCCTTCCCTCTCTGTTCTCCACCTTTCCTTCCTAGCACCCCTGTGACTAGCTCTCCCTCCCCTTCGTTCTCTGCCTCTCAGCCTAGGCCAGTCTGTATCTCTCCCCTTTATCTCCCTCCTGCTCCTCCCTGTCTCTCTCTCTCGCTCTCTCTCTGTCTTATCTCTGTCTGCATATTTCTGGCCAGGTCAGGTCAGTGAGGTCCACTGAGAGGTTCCAACACTCTCTTCAGAGAGAGGCAGATCCAGCCCAATCCTAATAGGCAAGCCCTGCCCTGGGCCTGTGCTTTGAGGACCCTGCCGTCCCCAGAGGTGGCTCTCGTTCATCTGTCCCAGGCTCCTGTGTCTTGGCAGAGGCACTCTAGGGAGACAGGTGGGGCAAGCAAAGGAATGCAGATAGAAAAGAGTATGGTGGGTTCAGGGAACAACATGTAACCTGAAGGGACAACACAATTAGGAACTGCTGAAGACGCCTTTGCAGAAGTGGCTAGGGGCCTGATTATAGAAGCTTACGGAAGGCTTAGTTGGCTAGGAGCCTTGGTGGTACGGTGGTTAAGCATTTGGCTACTTACCAAAAGGTTGGCAGTTCAAATGCACCAGCTGCTCCTTAGAAACACTATGGGGCAGTTCTATTCTGTCCTATAGGGTCACCATGAGTCAGAATAGATTCGACTGCAATGGGTTTGGTTTTTAGCAGTTGGCTAAAAAGTTTGACTTTGAGCCATAGTCCTTTCTAGTCGCTAGGGTGCTTGCAGCTGCAGTAACTCAAACACGATTTAAACCATGTACTGCCCTACGTAACAGTGTGAGCTTCAGGTTCAGTTCTATCAAGGATCCCTCTCAACCATTTCTGCGTGATTTTCTCAAGCCCTCTTTCCTTTCTGCATGTCTGTCTTTTTTTCGTGGACACAAAAGGTCCGCAAACAGCAAAGTGGGCAAAGTGCTTCCTTGTTTATTTCCAGCAGGAGCAGGAAAGAGAGTACAACCTTGCATAGCTGTCTCCTGAGAGGGCAAAAAGGGGCTGTCTGAGAAACCTCTAGCCTCACTTCTTATTAGCCAGAATTCAATCACACACCCCTTCCTGAGCCAACCATTAGTGAGGATGAAAGGATTCCCCTTGTATAAATCAGGCACTTCCTTAAGGTGGAGGACAAAACCCCCAGGTGCGGGTTGCTACCCAAGGTGGGTGGAGTGGGTGGGATGCCGGAGGGTCAACCACACACCCTCCACAGCCTAAAGTTCCCCTGGAAGAACCTGATGACGGGCAGAGGGCACCTGAAGCCCCGAATCCACTTGTGGCATCTCCCCAGAGCAGCAATGTGACTTGAAGAGTTTCAGGGAAATAAATTCTATTAAAATGATAGCAGATGTATTATTGAATAGAATGCAAAATGCAGAGGCTATTTTTTTTTTTAAATAACTTTTATTAAGCTTCAAGTGAACGTTTACAAAACCAATCAGTCTGTCACATATAAGTTTACATACATCTCACTCCCTACTCCCACTTGCTCTCCCCCTCTTGAGTCAGCCCTTTCAGTCTCTCCTTTCTTGACAATTTTGCCGGCTTCCCTCTCTCTCTATCCTCCCATCCCCCCTCCAGACAAGAGTTGCCAACACAATCTCAAGTGTCCACCTGATATAATTAGCTCACTCTTCATCAGCGTCTCTCTCCCACCCGCTGACCAGTCCCTTTCATTTCTGATGAGTTGTCTTCGGGGATGGTTCCTGTCCTGTGTCAACTGAAGGTCTGGGGAGCATGGCCGCCGGGATTCCTCCAGTCTCAGTCAGACCATTAAGTTTGGTCTTTTTATGAGAATTTGGGGTCTGCATCCCACTCATCTCCTGTTCCCTCAGGGGTCCGCAGAGGCTATTTTTGCTATTAGGGGTGCTTTGGTGGCAAAGTTTGAGAAACACGGTTACAAACAAAAGGGGGAACTTGGGAGTTGTTTTTATTTTCTTTTTTAACATTTTAAAATTGTATCTTATTGAGATTATATATACCATAAGATTTACCCTCTTAAAAGTGTACAATTCAGTGGGTTTTAGTATATTTACAGAGATGTGCAATGGTCACCACCATGGGCAGCTTTTGAACCAGGTGTGGGGGAGCCACGTCCTCCAGGACGGAGGGCTCAGGGCTGTGCGTGGCTGTGAGCAGGAGGGGGCTGGTGGGAGGAAAGTTTGCCTGTTGGAGGCAGAAGGAAGCACTAGATAGCTACTGTGATGATAAAGGAGTGCAATAGAGGCCAGGGGCTCGGGGTGCTAACGGCAAGACTGGAAAAGAAAGGGCTGATGTGAGAAACATTGCAGAGGAGAGCTTGGCTGGACTTGGGGACTGTCCACAGTAGGGAGAGAGACTGCGGGGCAAGGCGACTCTTGGTGTCAAGCCACCGACTGTCTCAGGTGTTTATCGCTCATATCTACACCTCACTGCTAAGCCAGGAAGTGGCTGAGACCACTTGTGTGTGTCCATCTCTCCTGCCTGGGGAGGAGATGCCAGGAACATTGGCCCCTAAGCACAGGCCACGTGGGCGTGCAGGCCTGGCATGTCCTGCTGAAATTGCTCTGAGAAAAGCGCCCCAGGTGCTGCCCTCCTTGTCACAGGCACCTGAGCCCAGCTACTCATGAGCACATTCTCCTGAACCAGTCAGGAGAAAACAAAAGCAAATTTATGTTCCACTCAGGTGGATCCTTAGGGAGTTCTGGAACTTTCTGCAGCTGTGCCTGAGGGAGAGAATAGCAAAAGGTACCCAGCTCCCCCTAGCAGAATGTGGCCTGTAGGTACTGGGTCCAGGAGAGCAGCTCTCTGGAAGTTCTAGGTTCTTGGCAAAACCAGACTAAGCAGAGCCTTTAGTGCAGGTGGGAAGACAGTGTAAGAAACCTGGAGTGGGAAAGCAAAGACCCAAGTCCAGGACCCACCTCTGCTTCTTGTGAACAGTGTCGTGGTGAGGGTGATGAGCACCCAGGGCAGGGGCAATCTTTAAGTTGCACGCTGCCCCCCCCATTGGAGTGCCCAGGGGCAATCTCTAAGTTGTGTTCCCTCCTCTTCCCCCACCCCCCAATCTCAAGATGGATGGACGTTGCTAGCAGAAACACCTTTCCCTTTCTTCTCACTCAGTCAGGAGCCTTTCATATTTGTGGCACCTCAGAATGTCATTCCACACCTCCTCTGGCACCCCCTTGGGCTTGCACCGGCGGAAAGTGCCTCTCTCTGCCTCCCCCTTGCTACGCAATTGTGTCTGCCCTGCTGGAGGAAGGACACCGGGCCATACTGGGTTAATAGAAACTGCTCGGTGGTGCTCCCCTTCACATGGTGCCCAGGGCACGTGCCACACCTGCCGTATCTTAGACATGCCTCTGGCCTTGAACACATCAGTCTACCTTCCTGGGCCTTAGGGTCTTCAGCTGTAAAATTAGACTAGGTCAGAATTGCCCATAATTACTTCTTTGAACACTAGGCCCATGGAAAAATGTTGGGGATATGCTAAATACTATATTCTCCTCCCCCTCGCCCCTCCCCCTGATACGGTATAAGGTCCCTGAGTCCTGCAATGAAGAAAACTGCTGATCACTGCTCAACTTAGAGTCCTCCAAAGTATTTGATAGATGAGGTGAGGGCAGGGAACTCAGAACACGACTTCAAACCCTACCCCAAGGTATCTCTCTACTCCCAGGTGGGAGACCCTGGGTTGTGCAAATGGTTAAGTTCTCAATGACGCCCAAGGGTTGGTGGCTCGAACCCACCCAGAGGTGCCCCAGAAGACAGGCCTGGTGATCTGCTTCTGAAAAGTCCCAGCGTTGAAAACCCTATGGAGCAGTTCTACTCTGCACACATGGGGTCACCCTGAGTTGGAACTGACCCAACAGCAACCAACAACAGCAACTCCCAGATGCCACAGCATCTGCAACTCCACCTGCCCAGATGAATTGTGTCTTTGGCCTCCCAGCATCCCCATTAAAACATTAAGTCATTCTGGATAGAGCAACATCTTAAGCCATTATTAGTTGACATTTAGGCCACGACTTAACCAATATCTGACACCAAGCTGGGCCTAGGGTGAAGGGCAGGGTGGGGACCAGGAGAGGGAAGGTGGGCTTGCAGAGGGGAGAAAGAGACAACAAAGCCCTACACTTGTCATTCCAGGACGGTGGTGTGTTTATAAGAAGGGAGATTTCACAGAGAATCATTTGTGGCTGCAGCTAAGCCCAAAGGCGAGAAGTAGAGACTTTCATACTTGGGACAGGATTTTTGAGATAAAGAAAAATCCCAAGTAAGGGAGTCCAGGGGAGCAGGTGGCCTGCCAGGATCCCCCAGAAAGGAAATACCAGGACAGGGCTGGACACTACGCTCCCAGGCCGAGGTGTCTCAGCACCGTCCAGCTAAGTGGAATTTTGTAGCTGTCCCTCCCCGCACGCTCGATGCCAGCCCTCCTGCCCCTACATCGGTCCCTTACCCAGGAGTGGTTTCTCTTGACAGACAAAGGAGGTAAAAGGCAAGGAACTATTTCCGAATCATTGAGCTGACAGCTGCAAATTTCATTCTGTGTTGTGTATTGACCTCTAATTGCTTCCCAAGTAGCCCGGGACTGAGAGATCAATAAATCCCATAGATAGTTAATATCCCCTCTGGCATCCTTGGCTGCAGTTAGAAAATAGTCAAATGCATGGCTTCCCGCAAATCTTAGCAGGTTTTTCATTTTCAGCAGGGCCTGGTGAACTACAATTCAGCCGAGGAGCTGGCTGGGACCAGAACTAGGAGGGTGCTCGCTCACAGAGGAGGTGGGCCAAGCCCTCCTTGTCCAGATGAGAGGATAGAGGACAGGAAAGGCTAGGCGAATTCCTCCAGGCCCACAGCGGCCACTAAGAGAATGGGATCTCCAACTCCACCCCCTAGTTGATCTTTCCACTCCACCAAGTCACCTCTATTAGGTGATCAATGTAACAAGGAAGCTGTGACCATTTTGGTTAACCAATCCCTGGAGATCTTTTTCCAGGAAGGTTTGGGTGTAATGGAGGAAACTAGGGATTTGTCATTATAAAAGTGACTTCCGCCATTCCTCTCCTTCTAACTTTTAATAGCTGGTTGACCTTGGTCATGCCATTTTTTCTTCTTCCTGAGCCTCAGCTTTCTCAGCTGTACAATGGGAATGAAAATTATTTCTGGCTAATGGAATTATCATGAGGATTAAATGAGTTGGTAATTGAAGGTCCTCACCCAGAACATGCTTAAAATTAATGGGAGCCACTGTGAACTTGAGGGAGGCTCAGGATTGTCCAATGAGACCAGCTCTGCTCCAATTCCTTAGTCATCAGACCCAGGTAGGGAACCAGGGGTGAGCCTGACTTTTCAACCAAAACCCACAAGGCTTTGCCTTGCTCCTGGGCACCTGTCTCCCTGCCCAGTGTGTCAGCCATGATTCCCACACTGAGTTACAGTGGCCTGGTGGCAGGGATGGAATCCTAAATTCCTTAAAGTCTTCCCCATGAAATGTCATGCTCCAAGTGAGTGGTCAGTAAATATTTGCTGAATAAACGCTCATACAAGCCAGTGTCTGGTTAACATGGTGAGGATGGCATTTGGTCCACAGGACACTGTAAAAATGAAAGACAGTTTGGTGAGGAATCATCTTATCACCTCCTTTCCCCATCCCACACATATGCTAGACCAAGAAACCAAGGTCAGCATTGGCCTCATAGTCTCCATCCAATGGCCAACCAAACCTGAGGACCAAACTCTTCTGACCCTCTTAAATTTATGTAGTGGCATGGTGGAGACCACTGAGGGTCTTCCTCCAAGCTCTCACGCAGTGAATTTCTAGGAGAAAAGGTCCATCTAGGATTTGCAGAGTATGGTTTGATCTCAGCATGACACTGGTTAGCTGTGTGGTCTGGTCCTGAAAAACTCACCTCACCCCTCTGGGCTACAGGTTTGCCATCTGTGAAATGGAAAGACAAAGTTGCCTGTGGTTGCCTATCTAACCGGGTCTCTATGAGGCAAACCACAGCCCATGAGAGATACTTATTTTAGCAGATGAATTTATAAAGATTTTTTTTTTTTCCTACTCAGAGCCTCATCTTATAAGACAGGTAAGAACTGAGCTGCTCAGGCTAAGCTGGAGATAGGTGCTGGCTTTAGGCCTCCTCCTTCTCCTCGGTAAAATATGGTCTGAAGAACAACCACCTCATTTTAGAGTTGAGGAAACTGAGGTCCAGACAGGGTCTCCTGCTCAACCATACAACACTGGGGGCTCAAAGCTCCCTGGTATGAACATAGGCAACGGAAAACCCACTGCAGCACTGAGGACCCACCAGGCACCTGAGGCCCCTGAAAGCAGCCTGTGGTTTCCCAGGCAACCACCACAGTGTTGCCCAGCACTCCCATTAGCACCTTGCAGCTGTCCTTGCAGCCAAAACTGGTTTAGAAAAGGCCTCCCGGCTGGCAGGTAGGAACAAAGGGACTAGGCCCCATTTGACAGGCAGTGTTCCTCCCATTTGCATGTCATTAAGCTGCAGGCCAGTTAGCAGAGGGGGACACATAGCTTCAGACTCCCTGCCAAGCTGGGATAGGAGGCAACGGGCTTTATTTGCATCTTGGACATCTGCCCTGAGCCACGGAGCCCATTTGAAGAAGGTTTTCTTGAAGAGATGACTAGGTGCCTGGGGACTGGGAAAGAGTGCCCCCAGCTTGATGGTGCCCCGAGCCTTTCCCTGTCTCCCTCGAAAACCATGACACAAGCTGGAGCACAGTCCTGGTTTGAGGGAAAAGGGCTTCATTACTCAGAGTTCAAACTTGGCAACACCTAACTGCTTGTGAGAAGACCAGTGAATTCTAACAACCCAGGCTCATCTGGGCTCCCTGTAGCCAGTATCCTCACACCACACACACACACACACACACTCACACATATACACACACGTACCAGTCTAGCCAAAAAAAAAAAGGAAGAATGGAACACAGGCCACATTTTCTCCCACCTCCCGTTCTGAGGCCCCCTGGGGCTTGCCTGATTGACAGGACGCTAAATGCAAGAGGTTTTCTGTGATAGAGAAAGAGATTTTCTTGAAGCATTCAACTCCTGACCTTTAAGAGCTCAGAGAGCAAAATGATTTTCAGTCACTTGGGTCTGAGTGAAAGGTATGTGAATTGATCAACTGCCAGGCTCCAGCCTCCTGAGGTCTTGATGTTATGTCATTAAAATCTTACAATCAAGTTATCCTAATGTATTCCAGCAGCCACCTTCTCAGAGGCGATTAGTAAATAGACTCAAAGTTACACGGTGGAAAACTCTTTCTCCAAGGGCCTGCTTGCTGAGAAGGCCAACAGTGAGTTATGGGCCTGAGGCCAAAATCTGGTCTCTGGTGATTTGGGGTTTTCTCTTATGACATTCTATTAGACTATGATAACTATTGTTTCTTCCTGTCACATTTTATCCTCTATCTCCCTTTTATTTGTAAAGAACACCTGCCCCTCTGGTCACAAGGTGACTATGTGTATAAAAAAAAAATTTTTTTTTTTTAGGCTTGGCTAATCACGGTGCCTTGTTCCTCTGACAACAGTGATTGGTCTGGGGGTACTTCTGACCCAGGCTGGGCCACTCAGAATCTTCCCTGGGATTATTTTCTTTTTAATGAGGTTTCTGAGCTGGGAGGGTGAAATTATGGGTTGATGGCAGCCATCTTCTTTCCTGCATGTGGTCTGTCTGCAGGAGGTAGTCAAGTAGCAACAAGCAGGAAGGAGAGAAGGGCGGAGTGACAGAGGCCTGGTTTCTGAAGCACCTGGCTTCTGAAACTCCATCAATACTGTAAGGTACTCTCAGGTCTCTGCTAGCTCCATGAGCCTTGAAGTTCCTCCTTTCTTTAAGTTAGCCAAGATTCATTTATGTTTCTTGCAATCAAAGTTCCACCATGTTGTGTGAGCTGATATTCACAAGGTACAACTGTCTGGAGCCTGGAGAAAATGAATTTGATAGCAAATGGTATAAAGTGTGACCATGCAGCTCAGAGGTACAGACCATGGCAGCTCCTCAGGGACAGCCCACTAAAACATAAGCTCCATGAAGAGAGGAAATTTTGCCTCTTTTGTTCACTGATGTATTCCCCACTCCCAGAACAATACCAGGGAGCCCTGGTGGTACAATGGTTAAGAGCTACGGCTGCTAACCAAAAGGTCAGCCACTCCAATCCACCAGCCACTCCTTGGGAACCCTGTGGGGCAGTTCTACTCTGTTCTATAGGGTCGCTATGAGTTAAAACCGACTCGACAGCACCTAATAACAACTGAAAAATGCCTGAAACATTGCAGATGTTTACTGAATATCGGTTAAATAAATTAGTTGTGCAGATGAGGAAATATGATCCCTCCCCCTCCTCTCCGGGAGAACTTTGACCTTTATCCCCTGTCCCCAGGGTCCCGTTATTCAAAAGGAAATAATATGATGTGTCAATTAGGAATGCTTTCAGCAGCAAATAACAGAAAGCCTTTTTAACACTGGCTTAACCATTAAGGGTTTTTTTTTTTTTTTTAACCTTTAAGGGTTTATTTGTCTCAGGACATAAGAAGTCCAAGTGTGGACATTCTAGGTCTGGTGTGGTTGCTTAATGCTGCCATCAGGGATCCAGTGTCTTTCCATCTTCTGCTCCATAGCCATCTCCAAGATTGTTACCTCATGGACACGAGATGGTTGTTGGACCTTCAAGGTGCCAAGTTCTCAATCCAGGTAGAAAGGAGAAGGAAAAGAGGAAGCAGAAAGAAGCACTGCATGGTATCAGGAATGTGAGAACCTTCCCAAAAAACCTCACATGGCATCTTATTGGCCAGAACAATATTATGGGCCACCAGGGGCAGATTAACCACTGGCTTGCCTCGAACAAGGTGTTTACTTGCTCATCTGTGGTGAAAGAGGACAGGTGAAATTGTGCACTGCAGTTTGATGGGAAGGCATAATTGGGCTTGTGCGTACCTTGCTTGTTGGGTAATCCAGACCTGGGGCCACCGCTAGCTGCAAGAGAGTCTGTGTAGCAAGTACCTTTTGCTGGGCACACTGATGCCCTCCCCTCCAAATCAGGGTTCTGTGAGTAGGAAGAAGGAGAAATGAAGTTTTGGTAGCATGTCTCTCCTGTTGTAGAGATTTTTTATTTTACCAAAGGAGGTTGACAGAACAACATGTGAACCGGATGCACAGCAATGTGCCCGTTTTCTCAGCCTCAGAGACTAAGAAAAGCAGAAAGGGATTTATGATATTTTGGTTCAACTTTTTTGATATATAGATGATGGTCCTAAGTGGATATGAGGCCTCCGTAAACAGATCGGATGATCTGACAGTCAAGTCCTGCCCCCTTATTCACTATAAACTCTGTTCCTCAAAGCAATGGCTCAGGGATAGGCCAAAGACCCCAAGATGGTGACATTCGTCCCAAATCAGTCCTGCATCAGTTTCTATTGATGCAAAACAAACCATCCTGAAACTTAGTGACTTTACCAGCAACTACTCAAACAAAAAAAACCCATTGCTGTCAAGTTGATTCCGACTCACAGCGACCCTATAGGACAGACTAGAACTGTCCCATAGGGTTTGCAAAGAGTGTCTGGTGGATTTGAACACCTGGCCTCTTGGTTGGCAGTCGGTTAGCAGCCAAGCTCTAAAACACTGTGCCACTAGGACTCCCCAACAACTATTACTCTCTCACAAGTCTATGGGTTGACTGTGCTCAGCTGGAAGTTCTTTTGCTACACGTGACTTTAGATGGGGCTGCAGTCATCTGGGGACTCAACTGGGTTGGAATGTTCAAGATGGTTCAGTCACTTGGCTAGCAGTTGATGCTTTCTGGTCATTGGGAGTTCAGCTGGAGCTATTTCTGGGAGCACCTACATGTGATATCTTCATGTGACTGGAGCCCCTCACAGATGGCAGCTGTGGGCATCCAAAGAGTGAGTGTTCCAAGAGACCAGTTGGAGCTACAAGGTTGTCCATTACCCAGCCTGGGAAGTTCCCGAACACCACTTCTGCCACATTCTGTTGGTCAAGCAAGTCACTAAGGCCAGCCCAGCTACACGAGGAGAGAAATTAGACTCCAACTCTTGATGTCAGGAGTGGCATAACCAGTTCAAGGAGAAAAGAGATAACAGCCTTCTTCAAAACTATCTCCCACAAACTCATGTGATAAATGTCTCTTGATCTCCTTCCATGTGTTCAGCTTGGATTGCAGGGACCTGATTCCTTGCAGGGAGGCATTTTCAGGTTTCTTCTAGAGTCTGATGCTGTAAACATTTATTGAGTATCCCTGGGGCCCAGGACCGCTGGCCTTTTACCCCCTCACCTCTCTCTGTCCCCTTCCCAAGGCATGTTTGCGCAGGCCTGCTTCTTTTCCAAGGACGCAAGCTGGGTCTTCATACCAAACATTACACCATGTTCTCAGAGGTATCAGCCCACCCTCATCTCACCCTCTTCCATTGGTAAATATTTACTGAGCATCTCCAAGACACAGGATACCAAGGTGCTTCGAGGGAAGCAGAAGCACGTAAGACCTGGTCTTTGGCCCCAGACTGAATCATACCAAGCTGGGGAGAAAATGCAGAGTCCCAGGGGAGGGAAATTAGGATGACAAGAAGGAGATTCTAAAGTTGAAGAGCCCATGTCATGGAGGAAGGTGGGACTTCATGGAGAAGGGATGACTGGAGAGGAGGCTTGAAGGACGGTTTCTCACAGGAGAAACCAACTTGGGTGCTTTGGGTTGTGGGACAGTCCGTTACTCACATGGTCTCAAGGAAACCCAGGGTGTATGATGTATTATGACTGTGTACGTGGGCTCCACAGGCATCTGTGGAGCCAGCAAATCTCACCTTCTCCTCATGGGCAGCAGGGTCTTGCCCCCCTCATGGAATCTCTGCTTCTCTTTGAGCCTCAACTCCAAGTCTCCTCCCTCTCCTTACTTTTATGCTTTACCATTTTGACTTTGTGCTCCTTCATAATTTCGATTTGCACGTGGCCACCAGGATTCAGCTCCCCTTCATAGCATTCTTTCAGCTTCTGCCTCTACTGCTAACTGCTTCATTCTCTCCATGTTTCTTGGTGCCTGGTTCAGAAACAGTTCTGGGGACAGAGAAAGAGAGAAGCAGATTGGTCAAGAAGAGAAGCTTATCTTTTTGTGTCAGGCCACCTGATAAGTCAGTCTTGTGTCTCTGACTCAGGTGCCCCTCTGTGAGCCAATCAAATGAGGCAACAGAACATGGTACAAAATGAGTCATGCGGTACAAAACATGGTGGCCTAGGCAGTAAGGAATTATACCCATTGTCATCAAGTCGATTCTGACTCATAGGGACCCTATCGGACAGGGTAGAACTGCCCTGTAGTATTTCTAATGCTGTAATCTTCATGGAAGGAGACTGCCACATCTTTCTTCCGCGGAGCAGCTGGAGCGTTCGAACAGCTGACCTTTGGATTAGCAGCAGAGAGCTTAACCACTGCGCCACCAGGGCTCCCAGGGAATTATAAGCCAATAAGTTCTTATTAGGGGCTGAGGCATCTCTGGCACAGAATCTCTTGCTCAGACTAGGTCGGGAGAGGACAAGGACTATCTACACCTGCCCCGCCACCTCATTTCCAGAAACACAGGACTTTTATTTGGCAGTAGAAGTACCACCCTTCTGCTCCAGGGAGCTTGCCCACAGGTGCCTCTCTAGTGTGCTTCTTGCTTGAATTGCAAATTGAATCACTGCCTAAACCCTACATAACTTAGAGCCCCGTGTTGGCAGTATCTTATTTTTCAATTTCTTTTTTTTTTTAATTGAATGAACATATTTTATGCAAGCTGGGCTACCTTGGTGAAGGCTGTTCCCCTGTGATTCATCAGAGTAATAACTAGAAACACCATTATTTGGCTCCATCCTCCTGCAGAGAACATCACATAACTGAGAAATGTTCATACGTCTCACAGAGTTGCGGGGGAGAGGGGGAGGGGGGCAGCAGCGAGAGGAGAAGGAGAGAGAGGAAGGAGCCAACAAGTGATTATGTACACACACAGGTAGGCATCCAGGGACGTGATTAGACACAGAGGAAAACACAGGCCCACACACGAGGTGTTGATGACGCAGACACACACACACAGAGGTACAAAAAGAAACACACACCTCTCTATTCATGAATTCCCACACTTGATGAAAAGTGAAGAGACAAACTTATAGAAGTTCAAGGTGAGAAGAGTTGTTAGAGAGCTAGTCCAATCACTTAATTCCACACATAAGGAAAACGTAGCTCAGAAAGGTAACAGAGGCCCTTACGCATCCTATTTGCAGGCACGTGCATTCCTGGGTGGTGCCTAGAAATAGGTAAGTCAACTAGAGGTCGATGGAGTGCAGGTCTTTATTTATGTTTATTGAGCCCTTGTTCCTGGGTTAAGGATTTTCAGACATCCTCATCACTTTGATCTAAGGTGTGACCAAAATATTCCTGCTATTTTTTTTTTTTTTTTAATGACCTTCATTAAGCTGGCTGGGTA
Source organism: Loxodonta africana (assembly GCF_030014295.1). Classification (NCBI taxonomy): domain Eukaryota; kingdom Metazoa; phylum Chordata; class Mammalia; order Proboscidea; family Elephantidae; genus Loxodonta; species Loxodonta africana. The sequence goes on along the minus strand of NC_087354.1, from coordinate 45,935,141 downwards.
CCTGGAAGTGTCTTCAGAAGACGTCCTCGGGACAGAGAGGCCCTGTGGTTAATGTCTTACACACCCTAGTGACTCCGAGGGGTGTGTGAATGAACACTTTCAAGGTTAAGCAAGGCAAACTTTCAATTCCGGTTTCTGGAACCTTCCCCCTTCCTCTTCAGTATCATTGTGACTTCTTTAATGCAGCTCTCCTCACCTCCTGTCTGGATTATTGCCATGTTCACGGCCCATTTCCAATCTCTCCCCTCTCCAATCCTCCCTTTCTTCTACCAGCAGACTAATCTTTCGAGAACATTTTCTCATCAATGTGTCCTTCTTAGAGTCACCAGGATCATAAGGTGTGTCTATCCACCTCTGCAGTAGTCAGTCATGTTCTGGTAGCAAGTGAAAAGTCTAACCCAAACAAGTTTACAAAATAGACTCAAGGGAGGAAACAGAATACTTACAAGCTCACATAACTGGATCTTCAAGGTATAAAGGCTGGATTCAGAGGCCTAACTGATGCCATCAGGAACATCCCTTTCCCTTTATCTCTCAATACTGCTTTTCTTGATGTTATCCACTTTCTGTGCTGGTTGAGAATTGTTTGTGTCCTGGTATGTAGCCAATTCATGGTGATCCCGGGAGAGAATGTGTAGGCTCTAATTATTGGGTGGAGGGTTCTACGTATGCCCAACAGATGAACCTTCTTCCTGGTGTGCTTGACATCTTTTACATCCTTACTGGTTTTTTCTGATTTCACCTATCAGTTATAGAGAAAGTTGTATTAAAATCTCTGTCTTAGTAACCTAGTGCTGCTGTAACACAAATCCACAAATGGGTGACTTTAAAGAATAAAAATGTATTTTCTTACAGTTCTGGAAGCTAAAAACCCTATTGGCCATGTCAATTCTTCCTTTGGCTGTAGGCTCAGGCATTGCTTGGTTCCTTGACATTCCTTGGCTTATAGATAATCCTCACGTGGCATCTGTCTTTCCCTATGTGTATGGCCCTCGTGTGTTTTGCTGTGTAGGATAATGAGATCACTTTCAATAGAGCTTTACCTGTGGGGAGGCTTTGGGAGGATGGCATGTTACCAGAGAGGGTCTGGGTTTGCCACTTCCAAGTTCCCCCAGGGCCATCTCTATCCAGTCTAGCACCATTTTTATGTTAATTTATATATGGGGGGGTTCCCAGTCCATACAAGTAGTGTGAGGACATACTCTAGCCCCTCATGAGACACAGACTTGTCTTGTCATTATCAGGGAAGACTCTTCCCCTCCCCAGAGCCCAGGCCAGGACACACAGCTTTTCTGTTGTCTCCCTGTGCCAGATGTTTTTCTAGTCCATCCTCTTGCTGCAAGCACATGGCCTGAAGGATCCCGCCTTTAGGCAGGGTTCTCACTTCAAACTCTGCATAGGCTCAAAGCCTTGCCTCCTGTTCCCACATGAGGATTCAATCTCAAATCCGGGTTATAGATAATCAAAACCAGCTAAATCCATTGCTGTCAGGTCAATTCCGACTCATAGAGACCCTATAGGACAGAGTAGAACTGCCCTATAGGGTTTCTAAGGAGCAGCTGGTGGATTCAAACTGTCGCCATTCTGGTTAGCAGCCAAGCTCTTAAAGTTATAGATACCTGGCACTGAAACCCACATCCTAAGGAAGCTATAGCCTCAGCTTATGTCTGACTACTCTGATTTTTGTTCCATTTTCATTTGGGGGACTTTGTTATTGTTGTTGTTAGGTGCCATCGAGTTGATTCCGACTCATAGCAACCCTGTGTACAATGGAACAAAACACTGCCCAGTACTGTGCCATGCCCACAATCGTTGTTATGCTTGAGCCCATTGTTGCAGCCACTGTGTCAATCCATCTCATTGAGGGGATGAGGTACCACATATTTCTTACAAGTTCTGTTAGGCATTTTATGCTGATTTGTTATAATTTTTATATAACATTTAGGAGTTTTTTTGAGAAGGAGATTTCAGGTTATCTAGGTGAATAATGGCAGGAACAGGGGTCTTGCTTTCCTTCACATTGGCTTAATTCTAGGGCAGCTTTCTCTATGCTGTGACATCAATGACCCCTAGAAATTACAGGTTTACAATGACTTTAGAGACAGAAAGTCCAGGAGGAGAGAGAGGCTCATGCCTGAAATACTCTCAGGGCTGTTATTGGCCTAATTTGGGTCACATGCCCATCTCCGGATCAATCACTATGGCTCAGCCACTTTTCAAGGAAGAGATTAGTATAAGCCCCACCCAAATGATGTGGATGCCAATATTAGAAAAGGGGAAAATAGGTGCTTGACAAGCAAAAACAACAGGTGTCAACCACATGCACCCGTTGCCATCAAGGCAATTCTGATTCATGGTGGCCCCATGTGTTCCAGAGTAGAACTGTGCCCCGTAGGGTTTTCAGTGGCTGTAATCTTGAAAACAGATGCCAGGGCTTTCTTCTGTGGTGTTACTAGGTGGATTTGAACCACTAGCCTTTAGGTTAGTAGATGAGCGCAAACCATTTGCACCATTCAGGGACCTTTACGTCAACCATCACCACATAGACAAAAACCTTGCTGTCGAGTAGATTCCGACTCATGGCAACCTCATATGTTACAGAGTAGAACTGCTCCAGAGGGTATTTTTTTGGTTGTAATCTTAACGGAAGTAGATCATCAGGGCTTTCTTCCTCGGCACTGCTGTGTAAGTCCGAACAGCCAACCCTTAGGTTAGTTGTTGTTATTAGGTGACGGCAAGTCGATTCCAGCTTATAGCAACCCTATTAGGACAGAACAGAATTGCTCCATAGGGTTTCCGTGGAGTGGCTGGTGGATTTGAACTGCCGACCTTTTGGTTAGCAGCTGTAGCTCTTAACCACTATGCCACCAGGGTGCCAACCATTTGTGCCACTCAGGAACCTATGTCAACCACAGCCACTCTGACATGTGCGAAGTGTTATTTCATGTAATCCTTACCCTGTGAGGTAAGGCGTATAATCATCTCTCAAGTTCATACAGCTGCTGAGGAGCAGACCTGGCACTGGGATGTTGATCTCCTGACTCAAATCTTGGGCTTTTTTAATCAAGGCTAACCACTTTGGTCTAGCACTTAAGACCATATACTTTCTAGCCCTGATTTGTCAGTCTAACCTCATCTCCCACTACTCCTCTTACTCACTAAATTCTGTTCAGTTTCACCTTTGTGGTCCATTTAGACAATTCCTGTACACTGATGGCCTCCCCACAGTCTTCTAACCAAGCCATTAAGGGGACAGGATGACCAGTAGACTTCCCTTCTTCTGCCAACTCTGGTCAGTGGGTAGTGTCCACCTAAGACACTCTGTTAAGGTTGAATCCAGGCTCAGTGGGTACCTTAGATCTGCCTTCTAGAAGCAAAGCCTGAGACCAGTATTCTTGCGCACATTAGTTATTGAGGGAGTGCTCTCAAAAGAAACTGTAAAGTGAGGGAGGCAGGAAAAGAAAGGAGAAGATGCTAAACAAAGACGTGGCTTCAGCTGAAGCCTAGCCTCAGCCTGATTCCACTGGGAGATCTGGAGTATGACTAGCACCACAGAGTTGCCCACAGTGAAGCAAGGCTTTTGTATCCCTGCATCAGGTAGTCAAGTAGCCCTGGTGGTGCAGACGACTGAGTGCTTGGCTGCCAAACAAAAGATTGGTGGTTCGAACCCATCCAGCCACTCTTAGGAGAAAGACCTGGCAATCTGCTCCCATAAAGATAACAGCCTAGGAAACCTTATGGGGCAGTTTTATCTGTCACATGGGGTCTCTATTAGTTGAAATTGATTCCATGGCGCCCAACAACAACACGTCAGTTAGTCATTGGCTGTGGGCTGAGCCTGGAAGTAGGTGGAGGGTGTGTTGTAGCCTCCCAGGTATCTCCCAGAGAGCAGACTCCTGTCTGCTAGAGAAAGCCTCCAGAAAAGAGTGCAGCTATGAGTTATTAGCACCCAACACTCACAACAGCGGGGGGCTGGGAGAACTGGCCAGGCAAAGAGGCAATGGGCAGGGCACCAATGGCATCTACTACAGTGGGAGAGAGTTTTTTAATTGATTAATAACAACAACGGTTATAAAACTTGTCCTTTGTGGTGCATGTAATGCCAGACATTGTCCTTAGCACCTTATATGTGTCTTCTCATTTAATCCTGACAATAACCATACAAACCAAGTACTATTATTTCCCCAGGTTACAGGTAGGGAAACTGAGTGAAGCTCAGAAAGACTAATTCTCAAGGTCATGCAACACATAGGGTTCACACTGAACCCCAGAACCTGGACTGATCATCGTTTAATGATGCTTGACATAAGTGTGGGAGGCAGGCATGGCCACATTGGTGGCAGATATTTACCATCTTAAGGCCATTGGAGGGAGTCCTGGTGGCACAATGGTTAAGCACTTGGATGCCAACCAAAAAGTTGGTAGTTCAAACCCACCCAGTGGCTCCAAGGGAGAAAGACCTGGTCACCTGTGCCCGTAAAGATTACAGCCTAGGAAACCCTATGGGGCAGTTCTACTCTGTCATATGGGGTCTCTATGAGTTGAACATCAACTCGACATCACCTAACAAAGACAGTGGGAAAGCCTGCCTTGTCCAGAAGGATCCTACCTTTACATAGAGATCTCGTTTCAAACTCAGGAGTCTTTTTCCTCTAGATGCCTTTGGCCTTCCGTGTGTGCTCTGTAGCTCATCATTTTTCTCTGTCCCAGCCACATTTGGAAGATCATGTCCACTTCCAGAAGCTACCACTTGACAAGCACACTGACAACCTGGAAGAGTTTGGTCTTGAGCAGCCATTCAGAGTGGCGAGAGGTTAGGAAATCACGGCATATGATGAGTGGGTGAATAGACTGGGGATGTTTAACCTAGAAGGGCATTCCAGGAGGAGTCATGGGGTCTTAGAGCAGAAAAGGACTGTTGAGGTTACAAATTCAGATAGATGAGGTCAAGACGGCAGAGACCAGAGAGGAGGGATGGCTTGGATTAAAGCCACCAGATACTAGATCTTAGAGAAGATATTACTCTTTTGGTCTCTGCTCTCATCTATTTGATGGTAAACATTTAATAATCAGCTCTCCAGGAATAAGAAGTCCCGATTTGTAGCATTTGCCAATTTCCATGGTGTAAATATTCCCACCATGGCCAATTTTAAGCTACAATCTGACATCCCTAATGCAGAGTTGGGAAGAGATGTGCACAGTCGGCAACTGTGAGCCAGTACAAGCCAGCTCCTGCACACCACTGATTTCCAATACAAAGCTCATTTTGCAGGACCAGTAATCTCCCAGCATTAATTCCACAAGACACTCACTAAAAGAGTGTTCTAGGGTTACACAATTTTGAAAAACGGAGCATTCTAAATCCCATTCTCACAGCACCCTGTGCTGCATTAGCTTATTAAAGACCCCAAAAGTCCTTCAGTAAAGAAACTTGTGTAACTTCAATTAGCTCAGCATTCCCCAAACCTGTTTGACCACCCAACCATTTCATCACATACCTCTTCAGAACATCACCTGAAAGTACACCTTCTCCTCATTTATTGACTGTCTCATTACCCAATATTTCATATTAACAACAATAGTAAAAAATCTACTATCCGACTATTTTGCGCGTTAGCAACGTACGCCTGGCAGTAATGAACACCGAGGTGTGAGGCAAGAGTAACGCTGGCCTTGATGGTTAAGATTCTGTGTCAGCTTCGCTGAGCCGTGCCTCTCAGTGGTTTGGCAGTTATGTAACAATGTGGTTATCCTCCATTTTGAGATCTGATGTGCTCATTCTCCATTTTCCCATAACACCGGTTTTCACATAATGACTTGGTCCTTGGAACCTAATCATGTTGATAAGTGAGGAAAGGGTGTAGTGTTCAATGGAACACACTTCGGAAAATGCCACACGAAAGGCTACAGTTATCTTCACATAAATAATGGGTCATCTCTGAGAAAGAGGTTCAACTTGCTGTTCTGTCCCTGCCCCCCACCTGTTGGTAGAAATAGGACCAATGAACTAAAGTCAAAGGGAGATAGAATTCAACTTGAGAAGAGGAAGCCCTTTCTAACTATTAAGAGCCACCGAGCCACCAGCATGAAGCTTGGTCTTGAAGGAATAAGGTCCCAACTGGCAAAAAGGGTGAATGACCATATGCCAGGAAATACTGGGAGAGATTTCTTGCACTAGGAAGGCAGTTTGAGAAGATTCCTTCCAAGGACTTCCCTGACGCCCTAGGATTCTATTCATTTGAAGTGCATAGGTCTTGTTTGAGGCCTCAGAACAGGGCCCATCAGAAACAAGACCACCTCTATGTCGAAAAAGAGATTTCAACTCTATTTATGCATGTGTTATAATTTTAGAAGGGCTGGAATGTCATCACATCCCAAAATATAATTCTTTCATACCTAGTTTCTGTACTAATTCATCATTAGGGCTTTAGCTTAATCTTTATTTCATGTTTAAATGCACATTGTCCTGAGAAGGGGGTACTTTGATGTAAGCTACTGTTGGCCAATTATATCCCTGCAGTGTGGCTCTGAGGGCAGGTTTTGTCTGGAGAAGGAATTCTGTGGGAGACAGAGGTACTGGGTGTCTGGGGGTTGGGGCTAGAGGAGAGGAGAGGCTGCAGGGATAGGGAAAGTGGGAGTGCCAAAGACAGCCTTGACTGCCTTTATGAATGTGTCTTGGGCTGGGCGTGTCCTAGAGATGCCCCAAAACTATTTTAGGAGGCAGCAAATTTAGCTGGTGGCTGGCTTGTAAATCATCCAGAAACGTTGGTATTTCTGATGAGACAATCTGTCTCAGAATGAGACGTTTAAAGCCTTTACAACCAAAAGAGATTTGCCTTTTTGAACACTGCTACCTAAAAAGCACAACCACCACAGCGTGTTTGGCTAGCCAGATCCAGTAGTGGGCAAAACGTTTATAACCATGGGCGCAACCTTTGTACAGAGCTTTCCAGGTGAGAAATAGCTTCCATATCTACTATCTGGCAGAATTCTCATAAAAAAAAATTCTCATAACAGCCTGAAAAAGCAAGTGATCTGGTCTCCACCATATAGATGAGGAAACCAAGGGAACTCACTCAGTTTTTCAGGGAGTTGATGGCAAGGGCTTAGACTGCAACCCAAGTTTTTCAGGTTTCACATCTCACTGTAATTAATATTTTAAAATTTAATTCGTATTTTAGCAAGGTAATGTTGTGGTTGTGTGCCATGGAGTTGATTTTCGACTCATAGCAAACCCCATGTGACAGAATAGAGCTGCCCCATAGGGTTTGCTAGGCTGTAATCTTTACAGGGGCAGATTGACAGGTCTTTTCTCCTGTGGAGCTGCTGGAGGGTTCAAACCATGGATCCTTCTGTTAGTAGCCAAGCGCTTAACCATTGTGCCACCAAGTATTATAATTCAAAATGTCCGTTCATTCCACAGGGCTTTTAGTGAGAAGCAGCAGTCCCTGTTCCACTCCTTCTTCATCCTGACTTCCCAAAACCTGGAGGCAATCGCTTTCTATTTTTTTTTTTTAGTGATTTCTTCTTGTATTTCTCAGTAAAATATTTATACTTCCAGTCCTTGATTTTATTTAAATTTTAGATGTTATTTAAAATCTTCCTTCTATGGAAGACGAGGATTTGATTTTTTATGTATACACACCCACACTCATACACTCACACACGTATACACACACTGTCCTACTCACACACACACGCATTCACACACTTTCTTCTGTGTTTCACAGTAGGCTTAAATCACAATCTCTATGTCTAATCTGGTATTTTTAATTTCCACAGACTCTCTGACTGCTCCTTTTTTATAGAGTGTCCTGTTTCAGTTGCATCAATGGGGCCTTTGCTTATTTCTCTGAGATTTTCTTTTTTTGTTTGACATCTTCTTCTACTCCCTACACTGTTTCCCTTTCTCCTTTTTCCATTGGTTTATGTTGGTCTCTGTCCTTCAAGTCAAAAGTTTTCTACGAATATCTGATAATCCTTGTCTTTCCATTCATATTTACTCATAAGACACTAAAAGGCGTTGGAACTTCTCAGTGCCTGGGTGGATGGTTTTGCTGTAGGGTGGTGAGATAGACGAGAGAAAGAGCGAGAAATAGCTGCCATCGAGTCCACTCCAACTCATCGTGACTTTATGTACAACAGAATGAAATGTTGCTCAGTCCTGCATCATCCTCACGGTTGCCAGCACATTCAAGTTCATTGTTGCAGCTATTGTGCGAATTCATATCGCCAAGGGCCTCCCTCACCTTCATGGTCCCTCTACTTCACCAAACATGGTGTCCTCCTCCAACAATTGATTCCTCCTGATGATGCATACAAAGCAAACAAGTTGGACAACGCTCTGTTGCACTCCATAGGTTTTCATTGGCTAATTTTTGGAAGTAGATTGCTAGGCCTTTCTTCCCAGTCTTAGTCCAAAAGCCCCACTGAAACTTGTCTACTGTGGGTGGCCCTGCTGGTACTTGAAATACTGGTAGCATATCTTCCAGCATAAAACCAACATGTAAGCCACCACAGTACGATGAGATATTGTTTTTATTTAGTATCTTGGCTGGGTCTAGGAGACAGGTACAGAGGCTTCCACTTGGCCTTCCCACTAAAATAGCTCTCACCCTAAAGGTCAGGGAGTAGTTCTGCCAATTACCAAGAATGCCCATTACAATTATACATTTGGAGACAGCTAAATGATCACTGGTTAGGTCTGTGGACCCAGTAGACCCATTGTGAGTTGGACCTGGGTCAGGTCTCCATTTACTGCCTGCCCCCCGTGCATTCCCACTCTTACAAGTGGGTCATGTTCGGTCTGGTGATCAGAAGGGGAGGTGGGAGTAAATCCTAAGGGAACTGCATGTTGCCTTGAGGGGGAAACCTTTGCACCACCTTCAAGGAAGAGAGGAAGACTATCCTTTGACAGGAAGAACCCAACTTCTAGGGGCCCACAAAGTTCAGAGGGGTCTGGAGATTCAAGACTTTTAAGTACGTCAGCCCAGATGGCCCCATCCATGTGTCAGGGCCCTACTCCTTCCCAATCATGGCCTTGACTATGGTATGGCAGATTTGCTGGGGTTGAGAATTCAACCTCCTCTGATGTTCTGCTGCCCTTATAATTACTAAGTCCCGAATGTGACCCTCAGCATTGATGGCCTTTGTTTTTGTTGTTAGGTACCATTAAGTTGGTTCTTACTCATAGCCACCCTAGGTACAACAGAATGAAACACTGCCCAGTCCTTTGTCATCTCACAATTGTTGCTATGTTTGAGCCCTTTGTGTCAATCCATATTGTAGAGGGTCTTCCTCTTTTTCACTGACCTTGTACTTTACCAAGCATGATGTTCTTCTCTGTGAACTATTCCCTCCTGATAACGTGTCCAAAGTATGTGAGACAAAGTCTCACCATCCTTATTTCCAAGGAGTACTGTGGCTGTACTTCTCCTAAGACACGTGCCCTTCTAATAGCCATTAACTTGATAGTCCTTATAATTATTACTTCCACAGAGCTTCTAAAATGCCTGAAATATTGCTCCTGTCAATATGTTCCCTTCCATTGGTATCCCATTCCAGTGCACCATTAGTGAAAGTTTTAACAACTGCACCGAGACATCGTGCCAAGAGCTATCCACACTCCACCACTATATCCACTACCAGTGATGGGGTCCTCATTGCCAGCCAGCCAATAGTAATCCAGCTCCACAATCCCATTTTACAGTTGGCTTCCCTGGACCACTTCTGGCATCAACTCTCTTAAATTGAGTTCTCTGGGCAACAGGCTCTGACACAGAGATTTGTATGGAGGAAGCATCCTTAGGATCGGTACCTGGGAAGAGTGAAGGAAATAATCATGGGCAAAGGGAGAAGTTGAACCGTGATGTAATTGCAACAAAGACTTCAACTGACTCTATAGGGAGCTATGGAGCTGGAATGGCCCTTCAGAATTTTTCCATCTTGGGGTAAGGGGGTTGGGCGTTTTTACCCTTGAATTGACCAGTCATTGAATATAGGCTTCCCCCATTGAAAGGATGCAATATGACCTTGGGCAAGGTGACGACTGTTTTTAGTTGAAAACAACTCTTGGTGAGGACCTTTAGTTGCGAGCTGTCAGCCAACAACATTTCCAGAAGCTGGGAAAATGGGTGTCTGAGGGAGAATCTGGGTGGTACATCATAGCACTCACCACACAGACTGTCAACCAGTTCTGCTGTTTTCAGCCCCACCCAACACCTTGACCTTCAGAGGTCCTTCCAGTTCTTGAGTGTTTCTGGGGTTCAACAGTGGGAGATAATTTGCTTCGCTTACTCTTCCCACCCACTACCACTCCCTTGCCTTTGTAGGGACCCCTGGATTTCTCCCATCTGGTGAGTTATCTACCACTAGTTCTTTTTTTTCCCAGCTTCAAATCTTTTATTGGCATCTTTTGTCTGGTGTCATCTCCTCTTTCTCTTTGCCCGTGTGGATCTGTGCTGCCATTTTTATTCCTTTATTGTTCTTTTAGTGGGGCTTTGGGAGGGAGTAAAAGTGAACTGTGTTGACTCTGCTGTGTTTACTGGATGTCCCCATCGCTGCAATTTCATTTAACAGCAAATGTGGTCTGAGTCCTGCCTTCTTTCCATCTCTCTTCCTCGGACTTCCAATACTTCTGTCTTTGTAGTCTGTGACTTTTGACTCTATGTAATCTATCTCTGGCAGCTGGACCTGGCCAGCAGAACATCCAGAACAAGATGGACGAGGAAGAAAGGCCTGGAGATCTACTTCTGAAAATCAGCCAGTGAAAACCCTATGGATCACAACAGTTCAATCTACAACTGATCATGAGAATAGCATAGGACCAAGCGATCGGGGACGGATTACCCAATAAGCAAGGTACATACGGGCTTACTTGTGCTTACTTACTAATCTGTAACCCACAACTTCACTACAGATTAGTAGCAAACACAATTAAGCCCATGTGTACCTTGCTTACTGGTTAATCTACCCTTGTGAGCAGTGTTGCATTGTGTGTGGGGTCACCATGAATCAGGGCTGACTCAACGGCAGTTAACAACAACACTTCAAAGAGAAAACCCACCCGGATGTAAAGCCACTCGTTTGAATGAGTAAAATGAAAATTTTTAATAGTAGAAAAAAAAAATCTTCTTGTTAATAGTCACATCTTCTCTTGTAAATGGAAAGAAAGGCTGAGGTAGAAAATTCAGAAAGTTATTAAGAGCCCCAAACCAGGAAACATAGCTTTGTAGACTAGTGATTCAAAATGGGCTCAAGAAACATCACATCAGACTCTCCGGGGAACTGGCTAAGTCAGTGCTAAAGGCATTAGCACGGAATTAAGGGGAGCTTGAGCTAATGAGAAGGGAGCAGAGTGCCGAGGAGTCTGGGGAGGGAAGGTGGCTAGGATCAAGTGCTGGACCAAGAGAAGGAGGCAGAGAGCACTGCAGACTGCCACACTGGTATGCCAAGCACGGCCGGCTCCCCATGGGGAAGCAGGGAGGGAGCCAGGAGTGCAGACAGCAAGCCAGGCCCTTCAAGATGGCTCCCCGTGGTCAGAGCAGCCAACATCTGGCCAGAAGCGGGGTCAGCCCAAGGTTAAGTGGCTGCTGGATTGGTAGAGTTCGCTTGACTTTCCCCATTCATGTCCTTGCTCCCTGGCCTCTATCTACCTGGCTATCTCTGGTACTGTCACCTTGGTCCAGATGTAAGCTGTTGTGCTTTCTCTTTGGGAAGGAGGGGCAGTCGAGGCTGATCTCTGAGTACAGAGAACCAGGCCTTAGTAACAGAAGTACAGAGAACCAGGCCTTGTTCCCTGGTAAAGGAAGCTCAGGTGTGGAGGAGCAGGACCAACGTCGGGCCTCCCAAGATGGGGCAGACATGTTGTCAGGATGCTCAGGCTCCCTCAGCGTAAGATGCCACCTGTTGCAGCTCTGAGCAAGGCAGGCCTGTGGTAGGCCTGTCGTGGGCTGGGCTCCTAGCAAGACTCAGCAAAGACCTGTGAAGGCTCATACGGGCATGTCAGTGCATTGCAGCCAGTGTGTCCCTCACGGAGGGTGCAAAAGCGGAGCATGGGGTGCTCACAAGCTAGCCAGGGCCCCAGACAATCACCCTGCTAGGTGACAAGGTGACCCTCTGCCACTGTTGCTTTTGATGTACCACAGAAGAAGCCCCTCTAGGGTGAATTGGAGACCCTCCATTGAGTCACCTGAGCCACCTCACATTTAGAAGACCTGGGGCTCTGAGCCAGGCCCTCCTGGGTAGCTCCCTCTCCCCCAACACCAGGCCCTCACTCAAAGCAGGTGCTCCCCAAAGCCACAAGGACGGCTGTGACACGGGTGGGAACACATGAGTTATGGTGTGCTGGTGCCTCACTCACAAACAAGTTTGGTGCCCGCCTGTCTTCATGAATCACCGCGGAGCCTAACCCCTCATTAGAATATTCAGCAGTAATTGCTGGCCAAATGCCACTTGCCTTTTTCTCATTTTAACAAAACATTTATGCATGAAAGATTTAATGCCAGGTATCAAGCATATCATTGTAAATTTACCACTAATTAAGCCTAATTAAAATAATTAAATGGCTGTGGAGTCACCATGTGAATTAAAATTGCTTCTCCTCCATACCAGGCTATTTCTCGCTAGCTGGGTCCCTGGTTTCAGAAACAAATGTGTATCTCTAGATATATGTATTTTTCCATCGCCCTGCTCAGCTTCACGCGGGGTATTTGCATGGCCAAGGAGATTTGATAATTAAGATAATGCTGCGATTTGACGGCCTGGTTTTTCAATTTCGGGACCCCAGGAGATTTCCCTTTATCTCAGTGAAGTATAGACAATTTGACAAATCTGTTGCTTGGAGCAGTCGCTGGCGTTTGCATATTCATTACTCATTGGATTTTTAATCAAAGTAGCTGATGGACCCCTTGCACCACAAATAACTCAGTCATGAATAATTTATCTGCGCTCACTGGCTGGGCCGCGCAGCCTCCCGGCACCCCGGGGCCCCTGATTGGCTGGCCAGGGCTGGGCTGCCCAGAGCAGCACATGGCGGCTCCAGATGTTTGGGTATCCATATGTGCGCAGCTCATCAAAAACGGCAACGGCCCGAACCCAGGGGCCTCAGCCGTCCCCAGATAGGCCATCTGGAGTTGGAGGAGAAAACAAACCACAGTGAATTGTGGGATGCGTGTTTATCTTCAGTGGCGCCTGGGAGGTAGTGGAGTGATGCGCAGGAGGTGTCGGAATGCAGCAAATGGCCAGCTTGGAGTCTCAGATCTGGGGTGACAGGGAAGCTGTTGCCCTGGAAAGCCATAGGCAGGGCCAGAGTGAGGGGCTTGGCTGGCCCAGTGCAGTCCATATTGCTGGTTGCCAACAGGTGCCCCTCCAGCTTCTTCAGCCCTTGGTCTTTCAACCCACCTGCCCTATACACACACCTGTCCCCTGGGCCCTCCTGAACGTGACCAGGTATGCTGTTCCCTACCAGTCTGACTTTGCACCCGCTGCACCTTTCTCTGTCATTCTATTCCTCTATGCTACCCCCAGTAGGGCTGGTCTGGCATTTTCATAGGCCTTGGGCACTTTTCTGGAGACCTCACCCCAATCATATCACACACATTAAATTTACACACATGCCACATGAAGCATATCTTATAGAGAAGTGTGTAAGTTACTGGGGATGCAGCCGACTGGTTGACATAATAGCACATTGTGTAGGCATTTAACTGGCCATTTGCTCATTTCAACTTCGCAGTTTTCTTTGCCCACGGAGTTGATGGCGTTTGGCTCTCTGGTTCTCAGGCATTTCTACAGACTCCACACAAGCAGAGAGGCCGGGATTGGGCTCCAGTGCCAAGTGGTTTCTAAGGTGTGGTCCACACCTTAGCCTCCACCAGTTCTTCAAGACTCAGCCCGTGGAACCTCTGCTGGGAAGCCTTCCCTGACCCTCGTCACCGGAGGCTGAGTAAGTGACCCTCTGTGGTGCTTCAAGGGCACCCCCCCATCTCCACTCTAGCCCCATCACCTGAGTGACATTGCTAGCTGGCGTGACCCTTCTCCACTAGACAGTGAACATAGAAGGGTATGACTCCTCGTGCCTAGCTCAGTGCCTGGTACACTAGGTACAAGATACATGCTTGGTGAATAAATGACAGCACAGATGAATGTTGGACTTCGTGTTTCAAAGAACAGGAACAGTGACATGGAAGGGAAATTAAACCATAATAGCGATCTGTATCGGTTTCCTCCAGTTGCTGTAACAAATTGCCATAAACTGGGTGACTTAAAGCAAGAGAAATTCATTCCCTCACAGGTGAGGAGGCCACTTATCCAAAATCAAGGTGTCAGTAGGATTGGAAAAATGTGCTCCATGCCTCTTTCCTAGCTTCTGGTGATTCCAGCGATTCTTGGCATTCCTTGGCTTGCAGCTAGCTGTACCACTCCAGTTTCTGCCTTCATTGTCGTATGGCGTTCCCCTGTATCTCTGTGTGCACATTTCTCTCTTCTTATTAAGAACATCAGTGACTGGATTAGGGCCCACTAATCCAGCATGACCTCATCTTAACTTGATTACTCCTTGAGATACATATATATATTTATCTCTAAAACCAGGTCCCGGCTAGTGAGAAACAGCCTGCTACGGAGCAGAATCAAGATAAGACCCTATTGCAAATAAGGTCACGTTCACAGCTTCCGGGTGGACATGAATTTTGGGGGAACGCTATCCAACCCAACGTACAATCTGAAAGTGAGTATGGAAGGCAGGCAGGGACAACCCCACTTGCTTAGCTTAAGCCCCAGATTTTCTGCACAGGATGAGAAGGAGGGTACTTCCTTCTCCCCCACCAGCTGCTTCCCTGGGTCCCTTCTCAGCCAACAGCATGATTGCTGACAGTGGGGCGAGGGTGCTCCGGCCCAGATCTGCTGTATTACACAAGGGTCCCCCCGCCCTGAGGACTCTGAGATGAAAGGAATGGAGCCCATCCAGGACGCTGATCCAAGAAAGGTGGACCTCAGTCACACCCACCCCCCCCCCCACACACACCCTCTTAAAGTCAAAGTGGATATGATCGAATGCCTCTGGGTGCGGCAGGTGGGAAGGCGTCACTGTAACAGCTTCCCCCGCCGACTAGGTCCCTACCCTAACGTACTGGTGGAGTGGGAGAAGCCTGCAGACTCATTATCACACAGGCAGGCAAACCAGCATGCCATGCTCTCCCCGTGACAATTAAAGTGGAAATATTTTGTGGGTTTTTTCTCCCCCCCGCCCCCCCACTTGTCGAAGGTGAGCGGAAAGATGAGACTGTACGATCTGTGCGTGTTTTGTGGGGAGGGAGGGAAGGAGGAAGAAACACCATGAGCCATGAGACGACGCTTCCTGGGGCTTGTCAGGGTTGGCAATGAACCCCTCCCACCCCAAGCGGCTGCTGTGAAGGCGCACCTGAGTGGAGCCTGCTGACAGCACACTGCGCTGTTCGCAGACTGAATTCCCCACGGAAACCCTCGTGCTTTGTGTCACTGGAGAGAGCTGAGGCAGCACAAGGCCTGAGGTGGGCAGGCAAACTGCAGCCATGGGCCCCTGGGTGCCCCACATCCTCAAATCAGAGACACCAGCCTGAGTTCAGAGGGAGACAGTGAGGCAGCCATAGCAGAGGCACGGAGCTCTCTCTCCTCCAGAGAGAACGATGCTGAGGCAACCCAGAGTGCTTGCCCTCAGAGTGCTGACAAACACCAGAGAGCTGGAGAAAGAACAGGACAGGGATTCTTGACACGAAAACTTCCTCATACCACTTGTTAGGGATTGAACTATATCCCCCAAATTAGGGGCTAGGGCTGAAGTCCTAGCCCCTGGTACCTGTGAATGTGACCTTGTTTGCAAATAGGGCCTTTGAAGATGTTATCAATTAACATGAGATCATACCAGAGTAGAGTGGCTCCTAATCCAATATGCATGACGTCCTTAAAAAAAAACTTTTTTTTTTTCCACCTTATAAAAGAGGAGAAAAGGCACACAGAGAGACAGAGGGAAGGCCGTCACAGAAAGGTGGCAGAAAAGAACTGTAGTGATTCATCTACAAGCCAAGGATTGCTGGCGGTCACCAGAAGCTAGGAGAGAGGCATGGGCCAGATTCTCAGAGCCCTCAGAAGGAATCAACATGGCTGATGCCCTGATTTTGGGCCCCTAGCCTCCAGAACTGTGAGACAAGTAACTTCTGTTCTTGTAAGTCACCCAATTTGTGATCCTAGTCACAGCAGCACCAGGAAACCACCCTGCACCTTCTGTATGTTCTCTCCTGAACCCACCCACCAGACAATGCTGACTAGACCAGACGTGTCAACCGTGTACATTGTCCCTTCGGGGAACCTACCCCTCACCCACCACCCCTCTCGAGGAAAGCACTCGTGTCTGTGTCTTGAGTAAGGGCCTTCCTCCACCAAACCTCAGTAGGGGAGACAGGGGTGCCCGGAGTCAGCCAATGTACAGACCAGGGGGAAATAAGGACTAGGGAGGCCAATCAGACTTTCCCCCTCTGGAGTTTTAAAGGCGAACGTGTTGGAGAATCCACCAGGGAGGTCAGAAGAAAAACATGAATACCCAGAGAAAGCAACAGTCATATGAGTTGTGGAGCTTGAAGTGAAAATTTGCCAGCTCTGCTTCTAAGGAAGGAGATAAAATTAGCTGATCCCTGAAGACAATGGGGCTGTGGTGAGGTGGTTATTCCTGGAAGCCAAGAAATCTTCATCTCCCTCACTGCATCCTTACACACGGGTATCCTTAACGTCAGCTCCGTGACTTAGGCCAGCCTGCATAAGGGTCTCTCCTTTCTCCCTAGAGTGCACAGCCCACACTGTTTATTGCTACCAGGAGGCCTCCCCAGGGGACCTGTCCTCGAAGATCTCTCTCCCCACTGACTTCCAGGAGCCTGCACAGAGCCCAGGGCGCAGCAGTAGTCCAAGTGAATGCAATAGGATTGCAATTCTGCACCTCACTCAGAAATCCCCCATCAGCCATCTGCAGCCATATCTGTTCTTGGGATACATCTCAGATCCTGGAATTAATGGTCTTGTTTGCTTGTGTTGTAGTCAGAGCAATAATGTGTATTTCCAATTCCTTGACAACTAACAATTTTTACTGTCCTCGCATATTATTGTTGAATTTATAAATGCTCTGTCTAACAGAAGGAGCCCTGGTGGTACAGTGGTTAAGCGTTCAGCTGCTCACCCAAAGATTGGCAGTTCGAACTCATCAGCCGCTCCACGAGAGAGATGTGGCGGTCTGCTTCGGTAAAGATTACAGCCTTGGAAACCCTGTGGGGCAGGTCTACCCTGTCCTATAGCGTTGCTACAAGTTGGAATTGGCTGGATGGCAATGGTTTTGGTTTTATGTCTAACAGCATTATTATAATTTTCAACTCTGAATAGAAGTAATATATATTATATATTTATGTTTTCATGTGAACAAATGCTTACTGAAGACCTACTGGGTGAAAGACATTCCACTGGATTCTGGGGATAGAAAGATGAAGATAATATTGCTCTCTGTCAGGTATTGCTTTCAAGGCTTTTTGAGTATTAGTTCGTTTAACCCTCCTGACGGGCGGATGTTGTTAGGTGCCAGCGGATTGGCTCTGACTCGTGGTGACCCCAGGCAGAACAGAATGGAGCATCGCCCGGGCCTGCGCCATCTTCATCCCTGTTGGGACATTTGAGTCCATTGCTGATGCAGTTGTGTCAGTCCATCTCATTGAGGGTTTTGGTCACCTTGCTGGCTCTTCACTTTATCAAACATAATGTCTTTCTCCATTGATGGGTCCCTCCCTGGTGATGCATCCCAAAGTAAGCAAGTTGAAGTCCTGGACAATATTTTATGATCCATAGGGTTTTCACTGGCTAATTTTCACAAGTAGATTGCCAAGTCTTTCTTCCTAGTCTGTCTTAGTCTGGAAGTTCTGCTGAAATCTCTCCAGCATGAGTGACCGCACTGGTATTTGAATTACCCATGGCATAATTCCCAGCATTATAGCAACATGCAAGTTGCCAAGGTACAGCAAAGTGACAGAGAAGTGGTGGGACAGACCTATAGACGGGTACTATCACGATCCCAATTTTTTACCAATTTACCAAGGAAGAAACCAAGGTCCCACAGCCAGTAAACGGTAGAGCTAGATTTAAACGTAGGAAGTCTGGCTCCAGAATGGATGCTCATAATCAATCTTAGAAAAAGAAAATGAAAATCCCATGACGGGCTCACTGTCCACTAGCTCGCCAAGGCAGACCCAAAAACAGATCATTTAAATTCTTAGGTTAATTGCTGAGAGAACAGTATGCACTGGGCATTGAAAAGCTGTAGCTTTAAACAACATTTACTTCCATTAATCCAACTCTAATTTTCCATGACTTAGAATTTATTGTAGATGAAAAATGTAGTAACAAAAGGCCACTGAGCACAGAAATGTCATCTTGAGCTTTGGTTTCTTTCACAAGGGGACCCAGCTTCTACGATAGAGGGATTGGTAGGAAGTAAAGCAGGAAAGCTGTGCACCACTGGTGTTAGGCACCATGGCTAACGATACACAAAGCCAGCAACTGATTCTAGTAGATCTTGTGTCATTTTGTTTCATATCCCCAGGGAAAGTGTAAGTCCCTTGAGGGCAAAGTCTGTGACTTTTCATTCATTCATTCCTTTATCCACAAAAAAAAAAAAAAAAAAAAAAATGCAGTACGCTAAGCACCTACTAGGTGCCAGGCATGCATTAGCAGTCAGAGATATAGCAATAAATAGGACCCGACATTCTACAGAAAGAGACAGATGGGCAAAGAGATAACTGGTGACATGGTACAGCCAGGTCTATATCAGAAGAAAGAAAATGTACCAAGAGCCCAGAGAAGGAAGCAATCCACTCGGCCCAGAAGATGGCTCTGACCAGTCCACATAAGAAAGACTTCTGTTGCTATAAGAATAAAAAAAAGTTGAAGAACAACGAAGACTGAGCCAACAGCCAAGTTACGATTACATCTGGAATCCTTGTATGCCATTAAACAGTTTTGTTCTCACAATTATGGCATATAAATGCACTTTAGTAGACACAGCTTCCGACATACAAGCTTATTCCTCTCTCCCCTCTCTAATCTATTCTTCTTTTCTCCCTTCTCAGTGACCCTCTCTCTGCCTAAGTTTCCCTCCCTCCTTCATCTTACCACATTCCTTTCCTCTAAGGATCCTCTGTTGTGCTCGTCTTTACCCTTCCTTTCTTAACTGTGATTAACTGGATATAATAGAAAACTCAGATTCTGAAAAGAACAAGCAATCTATCAGGACTGAGCCATGGTACTAGCCTGGTTCTACTCAGGTTACCTTCTTCCCTCTCCCAGTTCCATCACGTCCTCCCGGAAGTTTTTTCACACTACTCAAGAAAGTGCTTGAGGACTTCACGTGTGAGTAAGCTGTCACCTTCAATATTGGCATCGGGTTCCACCCTCTTTCATAATTCAAAACTTCATGAGTAGGGCCAAGTGTGTCCACTCATGTGTTCATTCATGAACAATAAGCAAGGTATTTTGAGTTCCTGTGCTAATTACCAGGAAGGTTGAAATGAATGCAGCCCAGTGGGAGAGCCAAACATGTAAATGCACGATGACAACATGATGTAATAGAAATCAGAGTTGAAAGCATTGGTCTGTGGAAAAGAAGAGTGTGAAAGGGGATTGAAAAGTGATCTGAGAGGTAGAGAGATCAATAGAGACTTATGTTGTCCAAACCAGGAGAAGAAGCTTTTAAAACAGGTGGCCGACAGAGACAAATGCAGATGAGAGGTCCAGGAGAACAAGAATGGAAAAACTTCCCACGTATCTGACCACCGGAAGTTGTCGGAGACCCTGGTGTTGCATTTACTGGAGTGATGGGATGGAGGCCAGGTAGTGGCAGGCCAAGGGGTGAGTGGGGTTATAGAAGGGAAGACCTTTAGGGTAGACAACTCTGCAGAAGTTTGACTAAGAAAGAAGAGAAATAGAGTAGTAATGGGAGAGAGACATGAAGATGGAGAGTTTCGTTTTTTTTTTTTAGGATGGAAGAAATTTGAGCATCACAGCAGATCCTGCTGCCTCCACCTGGGGCAGGAAGAGGAGAATGTCCGTCAGTTTCCCTGTATCCTTCCCTCAGAGAAGGCCAGAAACTTCTCCAAGGACTGTCACAAACAGAGAAGGCAAACAGGCTTCTGCTGAAGGCCCTGGCTCTGCTGGGGACCTGAGGTCAGCAGACTTTCCCAGAAGCAGCTCTCTGAGAAGGTTCCAGGGGCAGAATCCAATGAACTCATGTCATGGTTGATCCCAAAGGGCACCGGCCTCAGAAATAAGTGCACCAGGGAGTCGGGCAACCCTTCCACATACAAGCTGAACCCTCTGATACGCATTTCAGATCCTCAGGGTAAACCCTTCGGAAGGAGTGAGCTTTACATGAAGCTTCCTCCCCAAACTCCATGAATTTGACTTTTCGGTTCTGTTCCATGAGCAGGCCTGGATGTCACCTTGTGGAAACTTTGCTTCTGGCTCGCTATCTCTCTGTGCCCTGAAAGCACTGGGCAAATGCCCGAGGGGTCTCTGGAGCTAGCAGATGCAGAATCCTGACCCTCTGAGCCACAGGGTGGTTGCAGTTGTAAGTGGTTGGTGAAGGCAACGGAAGCGAGGAGGGTTGGTTGTCCACAGGACTGAGGCCTGGACATGGACTTCAACATGTATGCACAAGTGTACTCATGTATGTGGGTGTTTAACATAAAATATCAAAATCACAGAATAGAAATCTATAGGACTGAGGAGCCTCTATTTACACTTGCCTGGGGCTGTATAGGGAGTTTGTGGCAAAGCTGGGGCTAACCTGAGCCCTTGACATTGGCTCTAGCCCCATCCCCTCCAACCACCAGAAGCATGACCACTCTCAGCTGCAGTAAGGCCTGGATGTGAAAGTACACAGGAACTCAGGATCATTTTCTCAGAAAAACAATGTGGAGCAAGCTGGTTAATTACAACCTTCCAGCAGCCATGATGGACGTAAGCGACACCATTCATTACGACCTCAGCGAGTCTAGGTCCCTGTTCTATGCCCCCAGAGCACCCTGGACATCTTTGTAAAAGTCATGGCACTCAAGATTTCTTCATCAGTAACTGTCATCCACACAAGACCATAACTCCATGGAGACACGGACTTGTCTGTCTTGTTCACTGTGTTGCCCCAGCACTTAGCCCATGAATGGCCCAACGTGAAGCTCAATTAGTATCTGTTGAAATAATTAATTAGTTAATTAATTCTACCCTGCAGAACCAGCTGTCCAGGTGAAAAGTTGTTCAGAATTCTGACCTCGAACATGAGGAAACTCTCCCTCCCAGGCAGCCCCTCCTGCAGAAGCAGGCCTCTTTTTCTGCTCTGCTTCCCATAGGGCAAGCCCAGGGCAGGGATCCCCCAATGTCAGCTGCAAAATGCAGGCCACACAGGCCTCTCTGCTCCCAGGTGTGAATCCTGTGCTTCTCTTGGTGCTACCCAATCCCACTTTCTCTGTTCTCAGACACACCACGTGATGCTCTGTGCTGATCTAACAGCTGACTAACCTCCCACCACTCCATCCATTTTGGATGTGTACCAAGGATTTGTGTAGTTGACTTTGGGGCCCCAAATATAGGCCCATATAGTTATCCTTATTAAAATTTATCTTGTTGGATGTGCCCCTTCAATCTAGGCTGCCATCCTGTCTTTCCTCCTGCATCCTATATCTCCCCCAATGTGTTTACTATCCTTCCCAAATTCACCTGAGAATGTGGCAAGCAGTTCGTCTATGTCTTCATGGACTTCATTAATGGAAATATAAACTCATCAGCACTTAAAAGAGAGCCCTGTGGCATGGCACTAGGGACCCTCCAAAGGTTAGCAGTGCTCTTTTTAAGTCACACTTACTGTGCACGCCCCTTCACCAGTCAGAAGTACATCTAACTCATCAACAGCTCTGAGTTTCTTCCCAAACCTTGGTCCATGGACAGGAAAGACAAGATCATACAGCCTATTGCCATTTCTCTGCCCAGTTTCCTTTACATCTCAACTCCCCACCTCTAGGTCTCCCCACCTCCTCCTTTTCCTCATTACTATAGTTTTTATAATATACATGGCTCTTAGGCCAACAGTGTTTAAGTATTTGGGAAATCCCGATCTAGCCCAAATTTCTCTTATGGGTTTTCTTATGATGGCTTAGACTCTAACATAATGTTTGTAGAAGAAAGGAAAGACATCGTGAGTGAATTTGCCAAATTCCTTGTTGGAACTCAAGTCTATGTGTTTAATATTCTTCTGGAATATAGACGTTTTCTTATTCCAGTTTCCCCAGAAAGGAGAGCCAGAGACAAAGCTTACATGCTAATGCTTTAATGGACAAGGGTACAATCCCAGGGCAGTGAGAGCGAGGGCAAAAGAAAAGCAAGGCAGGGAAGGAGGAAAAACAAATGCAGGATTGTGCATTACTGAGGTAACACAATATTACAAACAAACAAAAAAAAAAGGAGATAGGCTGGATGTACCTAGAGGGGCTGTTTGGAACCTCTGCTCCTTGGAATAGCCCATCAGCAGGGAAGAAATAAAGGGACTGTATTTGTTGTCTCCCTCCCACCTTCTCTTTTATTGGTCAGAGTTTGCCACACAGGGTGTTATATCCTCTGTACTTTCAGAGCGTGTCATCCCATGAGCAGCTGTTGCAGAAGTCAAATCTATGCCTGGCAGCTCGGGACATGTCCACCGAGCCTGGAAGTGGGCCAAAAACCAGCAGCATCCTTGTGGTCTGCTCAGGGCAGGCTTCATGGCCAGTGCGAGGGGGACACGCCAGAGCCTGGTCCTCAATCCAAGGGAGGCTGAGATGGCAGGTGGTGCTAGGATATGAGCAAGAGTAACTCAGATGGGACCCTCCACTGAGCAAGCACATGAGGGTCCAGAGACAGGTGAGGCCAGCCGATCTGGACAGCCACATGTGGTGGGCTTCCCAAAGATGCGCATGCATGTAGATGTAGTTGTTGCTACAGGGGCTCCAAACCAGATGCCTGTAGGGGCCAGGCAGTGCTGCGAGAGGGCAGCCAGGTATATAACCATGCAGCGATCTGGGGTGCACAAGTTCTCTTCGAAGGACAAGCAATTGTTGATTAACAGGACATGGGCTCAGTGTTGCCAGATCCCCCATGTTTCCCAAGGAGCAAAAATAATCGAGATCTGTTCAATGGGACTGGAGGAGCCCCAAATCTATTGCCTGATGTAAAAATGGCGTGGCAGCGGCATCTGATCACCTCCAACTTCACAAGGGGGAATGGGAATAAAGATCAACAGCCCAAGGCTGGTTCCTATGAGGAGGAGGTCAGACATGCCTCCACCCTCCAACCTTCGTACCAATTCTGACACCAACTTTCCATTCTACGGCACTCTCTACATCTCTGTTGGGTTCAATAATTTACTACAATGGCCACACAGAACTCACAGACAATACTCATGACTATGGGGTTTATTAGGGAAGTAACAGGTTACAATTCAGGATCAGAAATGACTCATGATACAGTTCTTTCATCAGGACAGAGTCTTCTCAGCCATGCCCACAGGCAGGCCTCTCTCTGGCCCTTTGGCCCCTGCCCTGCTTGTGCAAGTGTTACAAAGCTCTCTTAGCTCTACCAATAAGTGCCCGGAAGTACCCCACTCAGCCAGTAAGCCCCAAGCCTAAAGGTGCTCAGCTTTCTCACTCCGTGGGTCAAGAGGCCCCACAACAGCTGCCTTGCACCAGTCTCCTGATTCCTACCTTCTGGAGCTGCCATCTCTTACTGTCTTCCATCTGTTTCATGGATCTAGGAGGTTCTCAATGCAGGGATCCCAGGTTGAAATGATGCACTCCACTCCTAGCTCTTCTTGCTTGGTGGTAGTAAGTGCCCCGCTCCTCTGGGATTGGCTCTGTTTTAAGCCTAGCAGGATGACAAAACTGACCAATCCCCTCATTAGTGTTCCATACACCTTATTTCGATGGTCCCACACCCATAGGGGTCCCATACACCTTATTTGCATTCTTAACAAGCTGTCCAATCTCCTTGGAGAGCCACAACACCTTATTTGCATAGTCTCACCCAACCATTTGGTGGGAGTTACAAGACGATGGCAAGAAAGGCATTATAAAAACGATCCATCACACCACACCTGGAAACAACTTTTAAGCCTTGAACCGAAACTATCCCATGAAGTCATCTTTAAACAACAACGTAGCTCACTTAATAAAGAATGTTCATCTTGAGCATTGTGCTCTTTTTAAGAATTATCTATATGAGATTAAATGGACAACAGTAACTCTAAAACACACATGAGAACTTTATATGTGAAATGGTATACGTGAAACGGCATACATGAAATGGTGAAATAATCTGGGCAGAAATAGGGGAGAATGGTGACACAAAGTGAAGTATGTAACCACTGTCAGTGACTCGTACATGTAGAAATTATTGAATGGGTGTATTTTTGTTGTGTATATTGTTGCCAAAATAAAAAAAATTTTTAAAGGTAAAAAAATTTTCAGGCTAAAAAAATGAGTTTTCTCAATTTGTCAATGTTTTTAGCTAATAGGATAAAAAAAAAAGTCTAAATGCTTTACGTATGTGAGAACTAAATTTGTCACTGTTGTTAGGTGCCATCAAATCAATTCTGACTCATAGTGACCCCACGTACAACAGAACAAAACACTGCCCTGTCCTGTGACAACCTCAAAATCGTTGCTATGCTTGAACCCATTGTTGCATCCACTGTGTCAACCCATCTCATTGGGGGAGCTTCTTCTCCTTCACTGACCCTCTACTCTACCAAACATGATGTCCTTCTCCAGGGACTGATCCCTCCTGATAACATGTCCAAAGTATGTGGGACATAGTCACCATTCTTGCTTCTAAGGAACATTCTGGTTGTACTTCTTCCAAGACAGATTTGTTTGTTCTTTCAGCAGTCTATGGTATCTTCAATATTCTTAGCCAACACCACAATTCAAAGGCATGAATTCTTTTTCAGTCTTCCTTATTCATCGCCCAGTTTTTGAATGCATATGAGGCAATTGAAAACATCATGGCTTGGGTCAGGTGCACTTTAGTCTTCAAGGTGACATCTTTGCTTTTCAACAGTTTAAGGAGGACTTTTGCAGTAGATTTGCCCAATGCAATGCATCTTTTGATTTCTTGAGAGATGCTTTTGAATATTGATTATGGATCCAAGTAAAATGAAATCCTTGACAATTTTAGTGTTTTCTCCATTTATCATGATGTTGTTCATTGGTCCAATTGTGAGAACTTTTGTTTTCTTTATGTTGAGATGCAATCCATACCAAAAGCAGTGGTCTTTGATCTTCATTAGTAAGTGTTTCAAATCCTCTTCACTTTCAGCAAGCAAGGTTTATAATGAAAAAGACTGGAAATAGCCCAATGTCCATCAGTAGGAGGCTGATGAAATAAATAATGGTACATCATGCAGTGGTCGTTGTTGTTAGGTGCCATTGAGCTGGTTCCAACTCATAACAACCATACGTACAAGAGAATGAAACACCGCCCAGTCCTGTGCCATTCTCACAGTTGTTGTTATGCTTGAGACCATTGCTGCAGTCAATGTGTCAATCTATCTCGTTGAAGGTCTTCCTCTTTTTCACTGATCCTCTACTTTACCAAGTAAAGTACCAAGCATAATGTCCTTCTCCAGGGACTGGTTGCTCCTGATAGCATGTCCAAAGTATGAGAGACATTTTGATACCTCACTGTATTGGTGAGTCCCGCCATAATTTCTTCTAAGGAGCATTCTGGCTGTACTTCTTCCAAGACAGATTTGCTTGTTCTTCTGGCAGTCCATGGTGTATTCAAAATTCTTCGCCAACACCATAATTCAAAGGCATCAATTCTTCTTTGGTCTTCCTTATTCATTGTCCAGCATTCGCACACATATGAGGCCAATGAAAACACCATGGCTTGAGTCAGGCGCACCTTAGTTCTCAAAGTGATATCTTTGCTTTTTAACACTTTAAAGAGGTCTTTTGCAGATTTGCCCAATGCAATGCATTGTTTGATTTCTTAACTGCATGAGCATTGATTATTGATCCAAGTAAAACGAAATCCTTGACAACTTCAATCTGTTCCCTGTTTATCATGATGTTGCTTATTGGTCCAGTTGTGAGGATTTTTGTAAAGATTACAGTTATGAAAACCCTATGAAGCAGTTCTATTCTGTAACATATGGGGTCACTGTGAGTTAGGGGCCAACTCAACAACAACTAACAACAATAACCCAAAAAAACGCATTACCATCGAGTTGATTCCAACTTACAGTGACCCTATAGGGCAGAGTAGAATGGCCCCACAGGGTTTCCAAGGCTGTAATCTTTATGAAGCAGACAGTCACATCTTTCTTCCACAGAGTGCTTACCCATTGCACTGCCAGGGCTCCTCCTGCAACAACAGGGGACATAATAACGGGTCTTCCATTAAGAATATGCTTTAATAAGAGTAAGCTAAATTGTTATAAAATGTACACTGTCATATCTCCTGGTTCAATCACAATAGAAATTATTTTATTGCTCATCTAATCATTCAGAGTTGTTATTTTAGACAAGCAGGATTATTTGACAGCCCAGGCTAATGGTGTCTGCCATCTGTAACACAAGACTTCAAAGCATACTCATCATCACTCAGCCTATGTGAAAGGAGGCACAAATGAAGGAGCAGGCAGGGAGAGTTTTTATGGGCCAGGGAAAGAGGCACACGTCTCTGCTTACATTCCATTGGCTGGAACTCAGTCACATGACTATGCCTAACTGCAAGGGAGGCTGGGAAATATCCAGGAAGAGCTGATTTTGGTGGTGAGCCAGTGATCTGTGCTGGACTATCCTTCTGTACCTTTTAAAATTTGAAATACATGACTCTATTATTATTATTCAAAATAATAAATAAAATTAAACTAAAAAAAAAATGAGTTAGGTCTGCCCTGAGATCTGCCAGTTTGCAATCCATGTATAAATAGTATTCTATTGTATGAGAAATGTGGCTGCTGTTGAGTACAGCTGAGTTGATTCTGACTTACAGTGACTTACAGGACAGAGTAGAACTGCCCCATTGAGTTTCCAAGGCAATAAATCTTTAAGGAAAGAGACGGCCATATCTTTCTCCCACAGAGCAGCTGGTGGGGTCGAACTCCCGACCCTTCAGTTAGCAGACAAGTGCTTAACCACTATACCACCAGGGCTCCTTGAGAAAAGTACAGACTACTCGATAAATGGTGTTGGAAAAACAGAGTAACCACTAGGGCAAAATGTAAAAGTAAGTTCCTTACTGCACACCACACCACCCAAAAAAATTCCAAATGGATCAAAGAGCTAAATATAATAAATGAAACAAAAATATTAGAAGAAAATATAATCTCACATAAGGACTATATCTTTAAAAAGACTTAAGACGCAATGGCAACTGATAAATTGGACCACATAAAAATGGCCTAAAAATGACAAAGGACAATTTAAAAGACAAGAGACAGACTAGGAGAAAATATTGCCATATGAATAAAAGACAAAGAAATAATATCCTATGTATGTACATTACTCTTACAAATCAATATAAAAACGGACAATGTAATAGAAAAACGAGCAAGGAATGTGAAAGGGACATTCACAGAAAAAGAAAAATAAGCGGTCAGTAAGCCATGAAAGAGGAGCCCTGGTGGTGCAGCAGTTAAAGCGCTCAGCTGTCAAACCAAAATGTGGATGGTTTGAACTCACCAGCTGCTCTGCGGGAGAAAGATGTGGCAGTCTGCTTCCGTAGCTTACAGCCTAGGAAAGTCTGTGGGACAGTTCTATGCTGTCCTACAGGGTTACTCTGAGTTGGAATCCACTCGACAGCAGGGCTGGAGAGGGAATGAAGAAATGGTTTTCTCAGACATATAAATGAGGGCGTAAATGGGAATCTCGATGCTGGAAGGAAACTTGGCATCATCGATCATATTTTCAAAGGTACACCCTCTTTAACCCAGAAGACGTTCGGTAGCCATCCTAGAGAAATACTTGCACGTATACACAAAGCAGTATCTCTAAAATGTTCATCGCATTTCCATAGCAAGGGAAAAAGGAAAAAAGAAAAGAGACAAACTAAATGAGCATCAACAGAGGGGAAGCTGCTCTGATACCTCCATTCTGTAGAAGACTCCACAATATTTCTTCTAATGGGATAAATTTATATGTAAAATATGAAGATAGCTGCAAAGACATATTGTTAAGCAAAAAGCAGGTTGCAAAATAATACATACACTGCTTTGCAAAAATAAACAAACCATGCATTTCTATATTTACGTGTATTTTTTTATATAAATGCTTGTGAGATCCCATAAGAATACAAACTCCTAGCAGCGAGCACTTGTGGAAAGAGGTGAAGAATAGAGGAGGGCAAACGTGAACTTTTGCTGTATCTCTCTCTGAAGTGTCAGGATTTCTGACATGCTGTGTATAAATGTGGAGCCCTGGTGGCGCAGAGGCTAAGAGCTAGGCTGCTAACCAAAAGGTCAGCAGTTCAGATCCACCAGCTGCTCCTTGGAAACTCTACAGGGGCAGTGATACTCTGTCCTATAGGGTCACTAGGAGTTGGAATCAACTTGATGGAAATGGATTTTGTTTGTTTGCTTATGTGTAAATGTAAGGTCCCTGGCCGGTGCAAACGCTTGAGTGCTTGGTTACTTACCTAAAGGCTGGCAGTTTGAATGTACCCAACAGCTCCTCAGGAGAAAGTCCTGGCCATTAGTTTTGTAAAGATTACAGCCAAGAAAACCCTGCGGAGCAGTTCCACCCTGTGACACACGGAGTCACCATGAGTCAGAAATGACTTGATGGCAACGGGTTTGGGGTTTTTTTTTTTTTTTATGTATAAATGTATTCACTGATTTTTGAATATGTGCATATATTCACACCCACGGGCTTTTTAAAAAAAAGTTCTAACAGAGAGAGAGCACTTACAGAGAATTTTCACTATGCCTGGCACTGTGCTAAGTACTTGGCTTACATTATCCCATTTAATCCTCACAACCGCCTTATAATTTAAGCATAATGTCATCCCCATTTACAGGTCAGAAAAGGAGCCCTGGAGGCTCAATGACTAAGTCTTCTGCTGCTAACCAAAAGGTTGGTGGTTTGGACTCACCCAGCTGCTCCACGGGAGAAAAGACCTGGTGATCTGTTCTTATCAAGACTACAGCCTAGGAAACCCTATGGGGGAGTTCTACTCTGTCCCATAGTGTTGCTACGAGTCAGGATCGACTCCATGGCACACAACCACACAGACAAGAATGCTGAGGCTATGAGACATTAGCTCAGCCCCCTGAGTTCAGGCAGGTAGGAAGTAGCAGCACTGGGGTTCAAATTCAAGTCTGTCTGATTTCAGAGGCCACACGCAGTCTTGACCGTCTAAGAGCATATATCATATTTAGTTAATAACCCCTGAAGTCCATCCTCTTCAGGGTTCTTTGCTCTGCATTGACTTGCGTCAGCCAGAAATACAAGGAAAGGGAACCAGGAGTGCTGGGGGAGGCACTCTTGGTGGCAGGACTGTCCTGTAAAAGGGGACCTATAGCCAGCTTAACCTGTGACTCAGCATTGTCTGTCTTCCAACTGACCCCTGAGGACCCCGAGCTCACCTGCCACACACAGACCTCATCCTGGTACAGATGAGGAAACTGAGGCTTAGAGCAGGAAGGGGCTCCATTGCACGTGGAGGCAGGACTAGACTGGGACGAGATCCCAGGTAGTCGTGCCCCTCCCCGCCCCCCAGGCTGCCAAACCCTGTTGAAATTTCTCCCTAGATAAAGTGATGGTCAAATAGGGTAGTCAGCTCTTCTACCTTCTTAATAAATCAGAATGACCAACGGTGGCTCCTGGACTCAAAGATACTTTGGAATACACAGACTTGTTTATTCCCATGAGACACGTCCACAGACGCCCCTGGTGTCCTGACAAATGGTAGGGGATGGGGCGAGGCCTGAGCTGGCCCCCATGGGTCATGGGGCAGAGTTGCTCCTGGGCTCTCAGCTTGGGGCTTCACATCGTCCTCTCTCTCTCTCTCTCTCTCCCCCTCAATCGGGTTTTAAATCACCTAGTGGCTCTTGGGCTGGGAAGAACAATTACTGCCAATCAATCCTGATGGATCTTTAGGCGGTAAGGACCTCCATCTGGGTTCATTAAAATGGCCACTGTTGTGCCTGGCAGGGGGGGCCTGATCCACCTCGGAGGGAATACAGCCGCGGCACCGGCTCACTGGGTCTGGAGACTTTGTTCTCAGGGGATGTCAAAGGGTGGTTCCCTAAAATCCAACCACCCTGCCCCTCTTCTCCCTCCCTTTGGGCCTCTCTGTCCCCCTGTCTCCCTCTGTTTCTCTCTCATTTCTTCTTCTTCCTCTTTTTCCTCTCTCTCTCCATGTCTCTGAATCTGTGTCACTATAGCGATTTATCTCTGTCTCTGAGTAACGTCTGCCTCCCACCCCCACACACACTTAATCATCTAAGACTCAGGTAGTGTTGGTTTCCAATTTGCCTCTTTTGCTATTCCTCTCCCATCTTCCTTGTCTTCTTCTTTCCTTCCTCCTTCTTTCCCTCTCCCCTCTTCAGCTAACTGGCTGCCAATGAACCAGGCCTGACCAGGCCAACCTACTCAGATCTACTGGTGAGAGCTGTCCAGAGGGCATGGCGGTCATGCAGGGGCAGCGCTGCATTCACAGACACGCACGTGGGGCACAGGAGCCAATGGGCGCACTCACTGTCATGTGTGATCCCAGGCCCCGCTGCAGCTGTGCGTTCTATCGCTCTCCCCACGGCACTTGTCAGTCAGCATCAACATGACATGCTGTTTTACAATTTGTCACACATCGCCTTCAGATGCGTGGCTGGAGCTTGTTTTAAACAGCTCCCCCCGGCACTAGGCTGGAGGAGAAGTCGTGGTGCAAAGGGGGCAAAAATGAGGGTCCAGGAGGGCGGTGTTGCTCCCGGCACACGGAATTCAGCCTCAGGCAGTGACAAAGTGTAAACCTGGGGTACCCAAAGCACCCTGACACTCTCCACGCCTGGCGGCCAGAGCCCCTTTGGGCAGCCACATGGGTAAGTGGGCAGCGAGCACAGACTGTGTCCTGCTGAGGCCGCAGGCTTGCTGTGAGGGACGGGTCAGCTGGCCATACAAGCGGAGGACCTGGGGCACAGGCTGGGCCATACCTGACTGTGACATCTGGCCCAGACAGGCTACTCAAACCACAGAGCGCTGGCCAATGCTGCTGTGAGATTGGGCAGCATGCCATGGAGCCCGGTAGCTGGAGTCACAGAGAGCCACCTGCAGGGCCAGTCCTCAGTGGCCTGGAGGCCTCTCCTCCAGTCACCAAGCTCCTGCAAACACCAAGGCTGCTCTGCAAACCTTGGGCACAGGGGTTTGGCCAAGAAACACACAGTGCTGGGGACAAACACTGTATGGGGGAGGGAGGGCAGGAGCTCTGAATTCTGCCTCCAGCTCACTATGGGACCACGTGGTTGTCGCCTTCCCTGAGCCTCATTTTCCCATTTATGGCACAAAGCGTTTGATTGGTCGAAGTCCTTCTAACTGATAGTCAGAGGCCAGAACTTGGTCTGGACACTTTGGGCTCAGTGTGTATGTATGTGAGTGTGTGTGTGAGTATATTGTGTGTGAGTATGAGTATGTGTGTGAGGGTGTATAAGAATTGTGTGTGACTGTGTGTCTGAGTGTGTGTGCCTGTGTGGGTGTGAGTGAGAATGTGTGTGAGAGAATGTGTGCATGTGTGAGTATGTGTGTAAGTCCAAGTGATGAGAATTTAACACGCTTTCCTGGCACCATAAACTGATCCTCTAGATCTAACCCCAACCTGCCAGCCCCTCCTGCTGCCCTTGTCAAATGCAGGCATCATCTGAATGGTTTTCCTTGCCACCATCTTTCCTTTCTTGATCTATTGATGCATCCCTCCTCTCTCAACCCCTCCACGCCAGCACACACACACACACACACACACACACACACGCACACACACACACACACACACAGACACCAGGCCTCATAGCTCACTTGGGCTTCGGCAAGCTTGGAAGCAAAACCCACAGGCCTCAAGCCCTTCTCTAATGGAAGGAGAAGCAATGAAAAAGGCACCTTTTCCCACCCACCAAGGGGGTTGGTTTTTGGGGGCCAAGGGAGAGATTTGTCATCACCAGCTTCGTCTTCCATTTCACGTCTAGAGCCCTTCACAGTTTGCAGTGATGCCTCTTCTGTTCTCTCCTTTGATCCTCCAGTACTTTTGGTACCTGCTGGCCATACAGGTATTACTCTCCCCATTTTACAGGTGAGGAAACAGAAGATAGGATTAGAGAAGAGACTTGCAATCCATAGCAATCCGGCTCGTTGTGGCTGAGCCACAAGCCAGTGCCAGGTCTTGTACCTCCAAGCTCAGCAGCCTTCCTGATGAGGAGGCCTCACCCCCAGGACTTAGTGTCCCATGCTGGGTAACAGTAATAATGAATAATAATCATTAGTGATTAATTAACATTATTAATGGTAGTGTGTGTTTACTATTCTGGGTTCTTTCCACGTGTACTCACAAAAAACCATGGCATAAGTACATTTAACAGATAAGAAAACTAAGACTGAGAAAAATTAAGTATCTTGCCCAAGGATGTCCTAGTAGGTGGTAGAGCTGACAGCCATGCCTAACTCTTTGAGGAGGTGGGTGCCCATGTCTAGCTGGAATGGTTGGGAAAGGCTTCAGAAGGAGAGGAGGAGAGAAATATGGCAGATCTTTTGTTCCACACGGGTCCCACCTGGGCAGGGCCTTAGGCCATGAGCACACTGTGGCCTGATCTCCTCAGATTTGGTTACAGACCTTTCTAAAGAGCTGAGCTACAGAGCGTGGCACTTCTTGATGCCTGAGGTGGAGTCCTCAGACCAGATAAACCAGAGGCAGCCTCAGTTCTAGGAGGTGAGGAAGCCCTCCCAGCAGGGACCAGGTAACTCAGAGGGAAGTGTCCCTGAGAAGGCGTGCCTGTGGTCCCGTAGTGAGCTGGGGGCAGAATCCAGGTCTCCTGCCCCACTCCCCAGTTGGTGTTTTTCCTCCAGCATTGCATGTTTCTTAGCCAAGCCCCTTGTGCTGAGGATTTGCAGGGCCACCTGCACAGAGGCCTTTCTGGGGAGCAGCCTTTGTGTCTGCGAGAGTCCTGTGGCGGGTGGGGAGAGGCCCCACGCTGCTATGGAGCAACCCAGCAGATGGCTCCCTGTCTCTGGTCACCGGGTGTTGCAGCGTGCTGCCCATAGGAGCAAACAACACTGCTTCCTCCTCCAGGAAGAAAAAGTATGGTGACATCTGAATCCCAGGAGTAGGAGCCAGAGGCCCTGCTCTACTCTCAACACTGTACCTAAATAGCTTGTGAACAAAAACAAGTCACTCTACCTCCTTAGGCCTCAGACTCCTCACCTACAAAATGAAGCTCTTACATGCCCCCCACAAAACACAAACAAAGATAGTGAGTGCAATGCTCTTTGTGATAACAACAAATCAGAAGCAATCTAAAGATCCACCAGTAGGGAAACAGTTAAATAAATGAGAACATACATAGAGAGAGAGAGACACACACACACACACAATGGAAAGGATTGTGCTATGGATTGAATTGTGTCCACCACAAAATATGTGTAAGAATCCTAACCCCTATACCTGTACGGATATCATTCAAATTTCTGCACCAGCCACTAATGCCAAAGATGAAGAAATTGAAGGTTTTTTTTTTTTTTACCAATTTTTGCCAACTAAAATTGACCAAACATGCAATCAGGATGCATTCATAATTACTGGCGATGGGAATGTGAAAGTTGGAAACAAAAAAGAAAGATCAGTAGTTGGAAGATATGACCTTGTTGATAGAAATGACGCCAGGGATCCCATGATAGAATTTTGTAAGACCAATGACTTATTCATCGGAAATACCCTTT
Organism: Loxodonta africana; assembly: GCF_030014295.1. Lineage (NCBI taxonomy): Eukaryota > Metazoa > Chordata > Mammalia > Proboscidea > Elephantidae > Loxodonta > Loxodonta africana. The sequence goes on along the minus strand of NC_087354.1, from coordinate 45,901,137 downwards.
TTCAACAATGTAAACAATGACCATACACGTGGACCTCGCCAGAAGGAAAATACAGGAAACAAATCGATTACATCTGTGGGAAGGGACGATGGAGAAGCTCAATATCATCAATCAGAACAAGGCCAGGGCTGACTGTAGAACAAACCATCAATTGCTCATATGCAAGTTGAAGTTGAAGACGAAGAAAATTAAAACAAGTTCATGTGAAACCGAAGTACACCCTTGAGTATACATCCCACTTGAATTTAGAGACCATTTCCAGGATAGAACTGACCCACTGCACACTGATGACTGAAGATCAGACGAGTTGTGGGATGACATCAAGGACATCATACATAAAAAAAGCAAAAGGTCATTAAAAAGACAGGAAACAAAGAAAAGACCAAAATGGATGCCAGAAGAGACTCTGAAACTTGCTCGTGAACATAGAGTAGCCAAAGTGAACAGAAGAAATGATGAAGTAAAAATGCTGAACAAAAGATTTCAAAGGGCAGTTCAACAAGACAAAGTAAACATTATAATGAAATGTGCAAACACCTGGGTTAGAAAACTAAAAGGAAAGAACGCACTCAGCATTTCTCAAGCTGAAAGAACTGAAGAAAAAACTCAAGCCGCAAGTTTCAATATTGAAGTAATCTATCGGCAAAATATTGAACAATGCAGGAAGCACCAAAAGAAGATGGAAGGAATACAGAGTCACTGGAACAAAATAAATAAATAAATACAATGGTCGACATTCAACCATTTAAGGAGGTAGCTTATGATCAAGAACCAATGAACGGTATTAAAGGAAGAAGTCCAAGCTGCACTGAAGGCATTGGCAAAAACCAAGGCTCCAGGAATTGATGAATACCAATTGAGATGTTGGAACAAACAAATGCAGCCCTGGAAGTACTCACTCCTCTATGCCAAGAAATTTGGAAGACAGCTACCTGGCCAACCAACTGGGAAAAATCCGTATTTGTGCCTATTCCAAAGAAAGGTGATCCAACAGAATGCAGAAATTATCTAACGATGTCATAATATCACATAAAAGTAAAATTTGGCTGAAGACAATTCAAAAACAACCGCAACAGGTCATCAACAGAGAACTGCTAGAAATTCAAGCAGGATTCAGAAGAGGATGTGGAACCAGGGATATCATTGCTGATGTCAGATGGATCCTGGCTGAAAGCAGAGAATACCAGAAAGATGTTTACCTGTGTTTTATTGACTATGCAAAGGCATTCGACTATATTGATTATAACAAATTATGGATGACGCTGCAAAGAATGAGAATTCTAGGACACTTAATTGTGCTCGTAACGAAACTATACACAGACCAAGAGGCAGTCAGTCATTCAAACAGAACAAGGGGATACTGCATGGCTTAAAGCGAGGAAAGGTGTGCGTCAGGGTTATATCCTTTCACCATACTTACTCAATCTGTATGCTGAGCACATAATCTGAGAAACTGGACTACATGAAGAAGAACGCAGCATCAGACTTGGAAGAAGACTCTTTAACATGCAATATGCACATGACACAACCTTGGCTGCTGAAAGTGAAGAGGACTTGAAGCACTTACTGATGAAGATCAGAGACTGCAGCTTCAGTATACCTTAACATAGAAGAAAACAAAAATTCTCACAACTGGGTCAATAAGCAACATTGTGATAAATGGAGACAATATTGACATTGTCAAGGGTCCACAATCAATGCCCATGAAAGCAGCAGTCAAGAAATCAAATGACGTATTGCATTGGGCAAATCTCCTGAAAAAGATCTCTTTAAAGTGTTAAAAAGTAAAGATGTCACTTTGAGAACTAAGGTGTGCCTGACCCAAGCCATGGTATTTTCAGTCATCTTATGTGCACATGAAAGCTGGACAATGAATAAGGAAGACCAAAGAAGATTTGCTGCATTTGAGTTACGGTGTTGGCAAAGAATATTGAATACACCATGGACTGCCAGAAGAATGAACAAATCTGTTTTGGAAGAAATACAGCTAGAATGCTCCTTAGAAACAATGATGGCAAGACTTCGTCTCAAATACTTTGGACATGTAATCAGGACAGACCAGTGCCTTGAGAAGGACATCATGCTTGGTAAAGTAGAGGGTCAATGAAAAAGAGGAAAATCCTCAATGAGACAGATTGACACAGTGGCTGCAACAATGGGCTCAAACACAGAAAAGATTTTGAGGACGGTGGAGGACCTGGTAGTGTTTCGTTCTGTTGTACATAGGGTAGTTGTGAGTCGGAACCGATGCGACAGCAACTATCAACAAGAATAACAACAAGATACCTGTGGGTATAATCTAATCTAATGTAATGTAGGAAACCCAGTGTAATGTAATGGATAAAGATATTGTAGTATATACACACGATGGAATATTACTTAGTCATAAAAAGGAAAGAAGGACCAATACTTGCCGCTACATGGATAAACCTTGAAGACGTTATGGTAATTGAAAGAAGGCAGACACAAAAGCTCACATGCGGTATGATTCTATTTATAGGAAAGATCCGGAGTAGGCAAATCCACAGACACAGAACACAGCCGTGGTTGCCGGGCATGTGGAGAAGGGGGAATAGGCAGCAGCTTTTAATGGGCCCAGGGTCTCACCTTGGAGCAATGAGAATGTTCTGGAACGAGATAGAAGTGGTGGTCCCACCACATCGTGCGTGTGCTACATGCCACTAAACTGTTCACCTGAAAATTAGTAGTTTTATAATTTTATGTTATGAGAATTCCAACTCAGCAAATTGTTTAGAATGTGAGCCAATGTGCTTTGGTATAGCTTTGGAGACTAAGGGGTCCTCTGTGCATTATCCTACCTTTCTGCTTACAAATTTTATGTAAGGGGCATATGTTACTCTTTTTAGGAAAAAAAATGAATATGCTAAGAATTGAACAATTAGAAAAACGGCCAATAAACTTAGCCCAACACTCAACCTTACTCTACGGCTCCAATCAGCACACTATAGACCGTTGACGCAGCCACCCAATTCGTTTACGTGTGGTCTACGGCTACTTCACGTCACAACAGCAGAGTGGGGTAATCACGACAGAAACTGTGTGGCCCACAAAGCCTCAGTTATTTACTATGTGGCCCTTTAGAGAAAACATTTGCCTGACCCTTGCTCTAAAACAAATACCAATTGTATGACTTTTTTTGTAGTTATTAAAGGAACACACACTCATCATAAAACATTTGGAAAGTAAAAGCAATCACGAATAAGAAAATTAAAATCACTACAATCCCACCATAAGCACTGGTGGTTTAGTGGTATAATTCTCACCTTCCAAGTGGGAGACTCGGGTTCTATTCCTGACCAACGCACCTCACACATAGCCACCGCTTGTCTGTCAGCGGGAGTTTGTGTGTTGCTATGAGGCTGAACAGGTTTCATCGGAACTTCCAGACTAAGATGAACTAGGAAGAAAAGCCTGGCAATCTACTTCGAAAAACCAACCAATGAAAACCATATGTATCACAACAGTCCAACCTACAATCAATCATAGGGATGGCACAGGACTGGGCAGTGCTGCTTTTATAATAAAAACAAATTTGAGGAGCCTTGAGAAGCAGGGACATCAGCGAAGCTTGGCACAATCAGGAGAGGGCTCACAGAGCAAGTAGGACCCAGTCCAGCCTGGAACGGTGAGCCAGATCATGGAGGCAGAGAGCCCCAGAGGGCAGGGCCAGGCTCTGCGGCAGTTTCTGCATCTGTTCTGTGCAGTGTTGTTTATTAGCACGGTTACATCACGGAACCTCCTTCATATGCAGTACTTCAAACCAAAAACCCAAATCTGTTACTGTCAGGTTGATTCCGACGGTGCTTAGTAGGTATTTAAAAGCATGCAACTTGTAGAACAGTATCTTAGATTCAACCACATGACATTGCCATCTTGTAGGTTATAGAGCACTCGTATGTCAGCAATTTCATACGGTTCAACCTAATAGTATGACCTATTCTTGTTTTTAAAAAAGGAAAAGGCAACTGTGTGTTCATATACACTGCAAGGCAAAAACGGGCTGGAGTGGGCGTGGGGTGGGTAGGTGAGAACTTTTATGTATTGTCACTTCAACAATATACTTCCGAATGGCTTGAATTTGTCACTATTAGTATGGTGGTGTTAATTTTGAAATAAAAAAAAAAAAAAACTAAATATGGAGGTTGAATTAAGCATGTTTTGACTCTCGAGGCTTACCTGGCTCTACTCTCGCCTCCATCATGTATTCGTTATACCTGTCGCTGTTCAGTTGATTCCAACTCCTATTGACCCTATAGGACAGAGTAGAACTGCCCCACATGGTTTCCAAGACTGTAATCTTTACAGGAGCAGACTGCCACATCTTTCTCCTGAGGAGTGGCTGGTAGGTTCAACCTACCAATCTTTTGGTTAGCAGCTGAGCAATTAACCACTATGCCACCACGGCTCCTTATTCACTATGGCCTGTCATTTATCACTCCTTTCCTTTTTTTGTTAAAAGGTGGGGGGCGGAGGTTGGATTAGAAGATCAGTGTGTCCCAAACTTGAACCCTCATGAGAATTTACTGGAGAGGTTTGCAAAAACCAACCAACCTACCAACAGGCCTGCAAACCTGCATTTTGAGCAATTCTCTCCCACCCTTCGTTAAATGACTGGCGATCAGCCAGGTGTGGGAGCTGCTGGCCTCAAGGTGGTATACAATTCCTTCCAACGCTAACATTACTTCATAGGGTGTTCAGGGTGTTGTTCTCACCTTTTTTCTCTCACCAAGCTTAGCCCCAATCTGAGAAGACATCCAAGTTCCCATCACAGAAACATCTTAAAGAACCCTTCTAGCACCCAGCTCCCCCAGCAAAGAAAGACTGGAGTCAGGGAAGAACAAAACACATTTTTTTCTTTAGTTACTCAAGCACTTCCTTTTTCTCGGATTATTATTTTTTCCATGAATATAAACCGTTTTGCATTTTGGAATCCTTCTGCAAACAGAGCAGTTTGTCTTTGTGTTTGCTCGTTTAAAAACAAATATTTGCCTGCCAAGCAAAGACTGTCTCTTAGGATGTGCTATTAATAGGGTAATTAGGCAGCCGGTAATGAAAAGGATTGCTGGTAATTATGGCAAGATTTGTTTTGGCATTTGAAGGCAGCAATGGAGGCTGGAGTGCTAAAATCTACCTTAGAGTTAATTAGGACAATTAGAACACACCTGAAAAAATAGCCCAGCTAATGAGCACTTCACTCTACTTTTAAAGTGACAGCGCTCAGTGGTTTCCCCTGTGGCTCGGGCGATCCCCGCCGTGGCATGGCTAACATGACAGAGGGTCATGGACAAGGGAGAGACTTTGACTTTGCCCAGTCTCAGTTTTCAAAAGAGCTCCTTCTCTGTGCACTCCTTCCTCTCAGCCCCACCCCCACCCATCCCAGTTTTTGTTTGCAAACCTTTCTCCTGTGTAGTTCCTCCTTTCAGCCTGGTGATAGCCCTTTGAGATAGACAAGCGAGGTATAGGGTGTGGTTTTTGTTTGTTTCTTATTCAATTTTCACATAAGGAAATTGAGGACCAGGGGATGCCCGAGGTTGTAATGAGGTCAGAGGCCATAGATGAAGTCAGAGATCATAGATGAGGTCAGAGGTCACACTCTAGGCCTAAGAAACATTAGGGAGTGATTCAGAGAAAAGCAGCTCCCTAATTCCGGTAGGGTTCTCACTTCTGCACAAGAGGCTGAGCTTCTGAGTCACTCATTTAAAGCCAAGTCCTTCAGGGTCCTGTAACCAGCAACCCCCGTTCACTTCAGTGGTAACATGGTATGGGTTGGAAATAAATAAAATCATTCAGCTTAGAAAATATCCTCAAACCCGTCCTATTCCCTCTCCTTTCTGTGGCTCCTTCTCAGTGGGGTTTGTTTCTCCCATGAGCAGGCGGGTATGTGAGCACACTGGTGTTAGTAGTCAAGAGCACACGTACAATGAGATATGAGGCCAACATGTGTGCGCCTGCATGTGTGCTTGGAGGGTTGGGGGCGCGTGTCTGTGCACACAAGAATCTGGGTAGGTGCATATCCCTGCAAACACACACACACAATGGGGAAGAGCCATAAGGAACAAAGGGAGGAAGGGAACCGTCAGCAAATCTTAGGAAACCTATGCCATATAAGGCAAGGAGCCCTGGTGGCACAGTGGATAAGTGCTCAGTTGCTAACTGAAAAGTCAGTGGTTCAAACCCTCCAGCCGATCCAAGGGAGAAAGCTATGGCAGTCTGCTCCCACAAAGATTACAGCCTTGGGTTCTATGGGGCAGCTCTCCTCTGTCTATAGGGCCACTGCTATGAGTCAGAATTGACTCTACGGCCACAGGTTTGGTTTGGTTTATTCAAACTCTTTGAAGTCTTAGTCTCCTCATCCAAAAAATGGGACTAAAATTGGTATCCCCTCCTAGGCATATTATTAAGGACACAGTAAAACAAAGTACACAGCACAGCTGGCGTGTCGTCATCGTGGTATTATAATAATTCTTATACTGCCATCGTCATCGTTGATACTGTCGTAAAATGTGCTTCCTCACTGACCTCCTGTAGGATCAGTCATCGACTTGAGTTGTCCTCATTCAGGCCTTTGGGGTGGTTTGGTGGGGCAGTGAGGAAAGGGGGACTGAAAAGCCAGGGAAGACCACACCCTTCCTGAATTCGTGTATTCTATTCTCTGTGCAAGAGCCCTGGTGGCGCGGTGGTTAAGTGGTTGGCGGCTAATCAAAAGGTCGGCAGTTCAAATCTACCAGCTGCTCCTTGGAAACCCTATGGGGCAGCTCTACTCTGTCCTATAGGGTGGCTGTGAGTCAGAATCCACTCAACAGCAATGGGTTTGGTTTTGGTTTCGGCCACCCCACAGCCATCAGCATTAGAGATCCTAAGAGCAGAATTTGCATTTTACAGACTGAGCTCAAAGGAGAAAACCCCTCACATAGAAGCTAAATCTGTGTCCCCTGAAGTAGCTGGATTTGCACCGATTAATTAGGAAATTGCATTTATATAACCCTTTAATCTGTATTTTTTTTTTTAAGGGTGCATGGAGCTGGGCAGGGAATTACATCCAGATTAGCTCTGATCCACAGGCAGCCTGGATTGGAGCTGATTTCTGTGCTGCAAGGAGAGAAGCAAGAGCATCAAGGGCAAGGAACCCCAATGAAGCCTCTTTCTTCCTTTCCCACCTTGGCCCCAAGGCGTCTTGGGCCTTCAAGGGCAGCCCATAAAGCCCACATGGCCTCCTTGGTCAAAACAAGGGATGAGCTCCCCCAAACAGCTCATTTCCCGCTGAGTTTGGCCCTTGGTTTCCTAAACAGAATTGCTTTTATTCTTCTCAGCATGTGGTCAGCAAGATTAAAGGTCCATGAATCTGCAGGCTTACTCTGAGCTATATTAGAAGCAGCCATACCCTCTGCAGTGGAGATGGGGAAGGGGTGCAGAAGGGGGTGAGGGGAAAGCCCTAAAATCCTGTTTATTGAATTAGAAAGAAGCTTAGTGAATAAAGGATATTGAAGTAGGTATTTTAATACTTTTTGATATTTTGGGGAGGTTATTTGATCACAAGTGCCTAGATGGTGTAAACAGTTAACACTTAGCTGCTAACAGAAAGGTTGGAGGTTCAAGTCTACACAGAGGCACCTTGGAAGAAAGGTCTGGCAACCTACTTCCAAAAGATCACAGCCATTGAAACCCCTACGGAGCACAAGTCTACTATAACACACAAGGGATCGCTATTCATTGGAATCAATTTGACGGCAGCTAGTATTTAATCACAAAAATCATTTTAAAGAATTTCAATTGTGGTTGCCTTTTTCTTTTTCTATTTCAAGTTGGATTAACAGATGGGCATGGAGGTGGGGAGGTGGTGCTTGGGGGGTCATGTGTGTGTGGAACTCAACCAACACTGTCCAGGTTGCCAAATGTGACGGGGGTGAGGGGTTGGGCTTGGGGGTGCCATAGGGAAGGAGGCAAGGTGGCTGGAGTTTGACTCCAAGACAAGGGGCCTCCCACTATTGCCAGGAAGTTCCACTGAGTCTAATATGGCCAAAAGTTGTGCTTTGGCCATCCAATTGCCGTATAGACCGGGGCCTGTCCTTCATCAGTTGTAATGAGAGGATGGATAAAATGATCTCAGAGGTTTGTTCCAGCTCTGATATTTTGATTTTATGAGTGGCTCCATGAATTGCGAAACCAATCAGAGCAGAATTTTCCAAACTCTACTACTCCATAGGGGTGGAGAGCACTGTCATGTGAAAGTGTGAGCTCTACAGGCAGGCTGCTGAGGAGAAATCCACCCCAGCTCTACTGCTTATGAGCCCTGTGTCCTGGGAGGAGCTTTCCTTGTTTTCCTGCTCTGAAACATTGGGACGACAGTCACAGTACCTGCATCACAGAGCTGAAGTGAGAACTAGATGAGTAAATACATGCAAAGCTGCTAGAACAGAACCTGGGGCTCAGCAGGTCCTTAATTCTGGTGCTTGTGATTCTCATGCTCAGGAACACAAACCACAGAGCCCCCATCACCAGCTGCTGCTCTTTGGGCCTGAGAATGCTACCCACTGGGCAAGTTCCTGGGGAGCTCTTCGAGTTGACCTGTGCCTGGCCAGGCCCTCACAGAGTAGCTGCTGAGTGAACAGCCATTTGCAGCCGATGGCCCATGAGGAGTGCCCATTTCTACCCTCAGGTCTTCTCACTTCACTCCCTCTTGTCTGGCCCGCATGGAAGATGAAAACCAGACATTGACCCCACACCCGCATTCCCAATCACACTCACACTCCAAAACCAAAGCCGTTGCCCTCTAGTCGATTCCAACTCATGGTGACCCCATGTGTGTCAGAGCAGAGCTGTGCTCCACAGGGTTTTCAGAGGCTCGTTTTTCAGCAGTAGATTGCCAGGCCTTTCTTCCAAGGCATCTCTGGGTGGACTTGAACCTCCAAATTTTCGGCTAGCAGCCAAGGGCATTAACCATTTGTATCACCCAAGGACTCCCACTCATATTCACATGCTCCCTCATCTTGGGTAGTTTACAAAGAAAACACACATTGTCTGCTTCCTAAGGGACCCAATGGCACCTCCAAGTTGGAAGACAAGCTAGCCTTTTATGGAGGCAGGAGAGAGTTTCTTGGGGGAGGTGTGGGTGTGTGCAAGCAGGGCGGTGATGTGAAAGGAGCCCTGGAGCAGGAGACAGGAAACAGGTCTCTGCTCCAGCAGACCTCCCCTTTCTGAGCCTCCATGTCCTCACCTGTGAAATCGGGGCACGACACTAGATCATGGGACACTTGTCCCAAAAATGCTCTGGAAGGGAGGGGGTGGAGTCTGGCCCAAAATAATTGCAAAATGTTTCTACTACATCTCCTTCTTGATGACTAGCAAACCTCATGAGTGTATCAAAGGCTCTGAGAGGTCCTAGAGTTTAAAAGCAAAATTGCTGAGGCGCACTTTACCCAAGGTTTCCCAACAGCTTCTGCCAGCCGAATCCTCTTTTCACGTGCTTCCCTCCACCCTTTGGAATTATATGGCGGCCTCTGATCTGTCCCAGTTCCAACAGACTGTGCTTCCTCCCCCGAGAAACAATAAATAAACAGGCAAGATGCAGCCGGCCCGAGAAGAAGTGGTTCAGTGTCCTCATTTCTTGGCCTGAGGGAGAGAGAGAAGAAATCAGAACCACGCGGCCAGCCTCACACACTGCAGGAAAGGAGTCCTGACCTCCTCACCCAGGGCAGCTGGGAGGGAGGTGAGATGGAGCCCAAGGAAGCTCCAGGAAGCCCAGCATGAGTGGCCCGCCATAAATAATCAGGGGGCCACCCTGGAAAGCAGGTTGTGCTGCGCTATTTGAGCATGGCTGCTAAACATCTGGACAACTCTGCTCGCCCCCATCCCTCCTGTTGTCATAAATTTCAGTTAATCCTGTGGGGCCCAGGGTCCTAAGAATAATCCTCACATCTGTGTGGGCTTTTCAGCTTTTGAAAGCTCATTCACAGAATTATCCCATTAGTTCCCTTCATGCCTGTGGAGGGACTCAGAGATGATCGTCTCATTTGGCAGGTAAGATGCTGAAATCCAGAGAGGGAAAGTGACTTTTTCGAGTCACACAGCAAGGCAGCGGTAGAGCCAAGACTAACACCCAGGCCTCCTGACCCCCAGCCCAGGGCTCTTCCCTATGGATGGTTCTGGCTTACAAAGAAGCTCTGAGGCACAGTTGTCCCCCACTTCCTGCAGTCCCAAAGTCCAGGCCTTTGTCTGACCCAAAAAAGGCATGTGGTTCATCCCCTGCCACCTTACGTGAACAGGTGTAGGGAGGGATCTGCAGTGGAGAGGCTGAAAGCTTTAGAGCTGTTGTTAGATGCTGTCCAGTTGGTTTTCTACTCATAGAGGCCCAGCGTGCCAGAGTGAAACTGCTCCATAGGGCTTTCTAGGCTATAATCTTTACAGGAGCAGATCACCAGGTCTGTCTCCCGTGGAGCCAGGGGGTAGGTTTGAACTGCCAACCTTTTGCTTAGCAGCAGAGGGCTTAAAACATTGTGCCACCAGGGCACCTGCCCAGGTTCAAATCCCAGCTCCTGCTTCCTGGTTATCAAAGCTCAGAATGTGTAATCCATCCCTCTGGATCTGCTCCTCATCCCCAAACAGGAAAGATAGCCCTGCAGCGAGTGCCACCTGCTCATCCACTCCACCTCTCTCATCTCCTGGTAGTGGCTTCTTTTCCGTTGCGAATTGTTCCTTCCTAACCCCAAGCATGTGGTTCTGCCTGAGCATGTGACCCACGCCAGGCCAGTCAGAGATTCTTTTCCAAATGAAATCAAGGAAGAGCCCCTTCCTTTGGGGGGCTGAAGCTGGGAAGCTGTGACTCCAGCTTCATGGAGAAAGCTGGCCTGAGAGATGGAGGCTGATGTATAGACGAAAGCAGAGGAGAGATGGAGAGTGTTCAAGAGGCAAGCGAGGTCTAGGCTGCAATCCACCCTGACATCCCGAAGCTCCTGTCCTTGCCATGAACGGGTCACATGAGGCCTAGAATCCCCCAGGCAGTCCCTCGACCTAGCCCCTAGGATGCAAATGGGACTTGCCACCCACATCACTCACTTTGCAGGCCCTACCCACACGAATACCAGAAAGACATGCAGTGGTCCAGGGAGGCACTTCAAATTGCACTCCATACAACAGACCAGAAACCTCAGTCTTCTCTACCTTCATACCAAAACCCCTCGCTGTCAAGTTGATTCCAACTCAGGCAACCCCGTATGTGTCCGAGTAGAACTGCTCCATAGGGTTTTCAAGGATGTGATCTTTCAGAAGCAGATTGCCGGGCCTTTCTTCCGAGGTACCTCTGGGTGGGTTCAAACCAACAGCCTTTCAGTTAGTAGTCAAGCACAACCATTTGTGCCACCCAGGGACCTTCTGTCTTCATAGACTGCTAGAAATTCAGAGCTTAAAAGAGTTTAAGACTGGAGTCCAGACCTCTCATTTGAACACAAATGTGAGAGAATTCATTTCATGTACCTGAATGCTGAGGGCCAAAAGCACTTACCTCGTTAGAAAAGAGTCTTAGGAAGCAGGGAGTCCAGGCTTCCAGGCTCCCACCCTGGGGCTTTTTTGGCTGCTCTTGTTTACCCTGGGTCGCACACACAGAGAATAAAAGGGGAGAAAATGCCTGTAGCGGGTGGGCTGGATAACGGGAATGCAGCTGGAGTCCCTGCTGTCCTCAAAAAGGGTTACGAGGATCAAGCCAGGGTACGTAATACGTGGGTATGAAAGGATTTATCCAAGTCTAGGCACTGTTTGAAAACAAGAGATTACTGTTATTAGGAAATTATAGACTCAAGTCTCTCTTGACACAAAGCCTTACTTTCCCCGGGGAAATAACGGTCAGCCAGGGCAGGTACAGAGGCTGGAGAAGGCAGTTAGAAAACAGTCGAAAATTATCTTCCAGGGAGTCTTGGCCAGGCAGCCACTCACTCAGTCCCCTGACTCTCCTGACTTCCACCCCCAGCCCTCCAGTTGCCTGAATTTGAGAAGCAGGGTGACCAATAGTCCCGGCTTGTCTGGGACTGAGGGGTTTCCTGAGTGAAAGGCAGCCTGGCCAAAACTCACTAGCACCTGTATCAGTCATGTTCTTTTACATGACTGAGCTTTTACCCTGCCCCTGAGCTCTCCTAGGGCAGCCACAATTCTCACTCTTACCCTGGGACTGGCATATGCATTGTTGTAGTTGTTGTTAGCTACCATCAAATCAGAAACCCTAGTGGCATAGAGGTTAAGTGCTACGGCTGCTAACCAAGAGGTGGGCAGTCTGAATCCACCAAGTGCTCCTTGGAAACTCTATCGAGCAGTTCTACTCTGTCCTACAGGGTCGCTCTGAGTCGGAATCAACTCGACGGCAGTGGGTTGTTTTTTTTCAATCATCAAATCAACTGTGACTCAAAGTGACGTTAGATACAACAGAACAAAATGTTCCCTGGTCCTGTATCATCCTCACAATCGCCAGTATGTTTGAGTCCATTGTTGTGGCAACTGTGACCATCCGTCTCACCAAGGGTCTCCCATGCCCTCATTGGCCTTCCACTTCACCAAACATGATGTCTTCCTCTGGGTATTGATCCCTTCTGATGACATGCTTAAAGCAAGTGAGTCAGACAATGTTCTGTTGTGGTCCATAAGATTTTCACTGGCTAATTTTCTGAAGTAGATCGCCAGGCCTTTCTTTCTAGCCTGTCTTAGTCTGGAAGCTCTGCTGAAACCTGTTCACCATGGGTGACCCAACTGGTATTGAAATACCGGTGACATAGCCTCCGGTAGCACAGAAGACACAAGCCACCACCACAGCACAACAAACTGACAAACTGGTAGTGGGACACACGCATGGCTTGGCTAAGGTACATCATTGCTTGAGCCTCTGTCCATGGTACTGAACAGTGTTGTGCACTAACCAACCAGTTGCAGTTGAGTTGATTCCAACTCATGGTGACCTCATGTGTCAGAGTAGAACTGTGCTCCACAGGGTTTTCAAGGCTGTGACCTTTCAGAAGCAGGTCTCCAGGTCTTTCCTCTGAGGAACCCCTGGGTGGGTTTGAACCACTAATCTTTCAGTTAGTAGTTGAGTGCTTAACTGCTTGTGCCCTCCAGGGGGAGCAAAGCTATTTCTTCTAACCCTAGCGTACATATAGGTTCATTTAGGTAGTCTCTCAATAAATATGTTTACCTGTTAGCTTTTGCTATATAGTAAATCTTTTGCTATATAATAAATCATCCAGAAGCTTAGTGGCTTAAAACACAAATATTCATTACTTGTCACAAACCTGGGAGTCGGTTGAACCATTTTGGTGTGGGCTGGCTTGGATATCTGTGGTCAGCTGGTGACTCAGCTGGGGCTGGGTGATCAGGAGAGCTTCACTCAGGCATCTGGTGAATGACAAGCTGTTGGCTGGGGTGCCTCAGTTATCTTCCATGCAGCCTTCTCAGCATGTTAACTCAGGCTTATTTGTGCGTAGGGTCACTATGAGTTGAAACTGACTTGACGGCACCTAATAAGAAAATATTTCTATGTTATTTAAAATGTTCACAACAAACATGTAGTACATTTGTAATGCACAGAAAGAACAGTACTCTAGGAGCTGGAAGAAATCTGAAGACCACTAAGGCCCATAAAGAAGCCCCAATGGAGCAGCGGTTAAGCATTTGGCTGCTAACTGAAAGGATGGCAGTTCAAATCCAGCTAGTGGTTTCACAGGAGAACAGATCTGGCTATCTTCTTCCATAATGATTAAAAAAGACAAAAAACTTTGTCACCAAGTTGATTCCAACTCATAGCAACCCCATAGGACAGAGTAGAGCTGCCCCATAAGGTTTCCAAGGCTGTAATCTTTATGGAAGTGGAGTGGTTGGTGGATTCGAACTGTAACCTTTCGATTAGCAGCTGAGTGCTTAACCACTGCACCATCTGGACTCCTTCCATAAAGATTACAGCCTAGAAAACCCTATGGGACAATTCTGGTCTGTCACATGAGGTCACTGAGTAGAAACTGACTCAACAGCACCTAACAGCAGCAGTAAGGCCCAGGCCTCCCAATGCCCGCCCCAGGCTGGTTTCAATTATAAGATAGGCACGCCCTTCAGAACACATAAAAGCAACATAAGCCTAAAGAATCTCTGATGTAATACAAGGGTGCCAGCGCTGGTCAGAACGTAGAGACCAACATTTGGTCCTGGCTCAGCCACCCACCTGCTGGGAAGAGTCCCTTCGCTCTCCTGAACCTCATTTCCAGCATCCACATGATAGAACTGATGGCATCCACCTTACAGGGCTGTTCTAAGTTCAAAGGAAACAGGTAGCAGGTCCTGGTGGCAAAAATGTGAACTTGAACCCCAAACAGCTCAGGCTCAATCAGTCGGTCCCCTCCGCTGAAAACTGGAGCTAGCAAAACCCGCCTCACTGAGCTGTTTGAGAACTGAAGTGACAAAAGGCATGGCAAGCAGTGGACGTGGTCTGGGAACTCCACGCGGGAAGCTGGTATCATGAGGATGTTAAAGTCCTGCAAAGGCTGGCGGTGGCTTCGCCAGGCTTGCCTTCACTAGAGCTGGCAATGTGGTCTTGTAACCGCTGGGCTGCTTACCCTCCTGGGTCTCCTCTTTACACCCTTCCTCCCCTCCCTAAAGCAGGCAGATTCCGACTGCCGGCCCAGGGCTCCAGCCTCACAAACCTGAGTTGCTCCATGGGCCAAGTACAGCTACACAGAAGGCTGTGCTACATTTACGGTTCCTCATAGACTCAAAGGAGCCTCATCCATGGAGAAACGGGCAAACCTGGGGTCTAGAACCACACAGGGACAGATTCAGATCTGCACGTTTTGTGACCCTTGGGCTTCATTGTGCAAACGATATGGACCCATGGCAGGCTGTGATGAGAATGGCAGGATAGGAGAGAGGCTTTCTTTTTTCTTGAATATTGGAGTCCCTGGGTGGGGCAAACGGTTAAGCACTTGGCTGTTAAGTGAAAGGTTGTTAGTTCCTGTCCACCTAGGGATTCCTCAGAAGCACATTCTGACACACATGGGGTGGCCATGAGTCAGAGACAACTGGGCAGCAGCTGGTGGAGGTGCTGGAAACCCAGAATCTCAGCCCCCCGCCGCCCCAGACCTAGCGAATTGGAATCTGCATTTACCTAGATCCCCAGGGGCTTCCTATGCACGTTTGTGTGTCCGAGAAGCGCTGCCTGAGACAGCATCAGGCTTCCCCATGTGGGATCCACGCATGCCATGGGCAGGGACATACGCTGATCTTAGATGGTACGAGAAGGAATATTTACTATACTTTTTTAACTTTAATGTCTGCTTATAGCCAGTGACTCGGAAGAAACCCGTGGTGACCTACTTCCCAAAGGCCACAGCCGCTGAACACCCTGCGGAGCGCAGTTCTATTCTGAAACACCTGGGGTCGCCATGAGTTGGAATCCACCAGGCCGTTTGGATCGGTTATAGCAAGTGATGCGCCGTTTACAGAAATCACACGCTGACATGAACTGATCTGTTTAAAAAGTGAGTTGATGTAAAGAAGACACGCACTGAATAATAGGTATGACATGCTCAGCTGTGATGGTGACTACGAAGGTGAAACGAGAATAGCTGTTTCTAGAAGTGTTGATCTGTGCAGGTCCCTCAAGGGGGTTGTGGTGGAGACACAGCTGCACAGAGAGAGACAGGGACTTACCCAAGATCATGTGGTAAAAGCGTGACGAAGTAGGCAGGACTGGAGCCCAAGAAGCCTGGGGCAGGGCAGTAGTCCCCCTTCTCCCTCTGCGTGGGCTGGTTGGCTTGGTGGGTCTTCTGCTGCAGTTCTGAAGCTCAAGCTGCAGCCACGGCGGCATCAGGACCTGGGACTTTTCCAGGTGACACCCAGCTGAGCTGCAGTGCAAATGGCTATTACTGAGAATAAGGGAGCAGGGACCAGTGGAGGTCAAAGCCGAGAAATTTTGAGGTGAACT
Source organism: Loxodonta africana (assembly GCF_030014295.1). Classification (NCBI taxonomy): domain Eukaryota; kingdom Metazoa; phylum Chordata; class Mammalia; order Proboscidea; family Elephantidae; genus Loxodonta; species Loxodonta africana. Next base: position 45,885,170 of record NC_087354.1, on the reverse strand, counting down.
GCCTCGCCCCACCAGGAACTGTAAAGCACCCAGGTCTTTAGTCATCAGCAAGTATTTTCAGCTGCTCGGTGCAGGCTGAGAGCTAGATGTTTTCTCCAGGTTGATCATTTCTCTTCCCTACCTGGTTTGTGAACTTTTGCTCAGATCTCTCGGCTAAGGACATTCAGCTTCACAGAAAAACAAAACAAATAAATAAACAAAAACACAGTATTTTTAGATTTTCCCTTAAGTTTCTCTCAGCCCTACTTAAATTACCTGTGGCTTGGTATTGTCAGTCTCTGAGTGCTTTCCCACTTTTTCTTCAGCTCTCAATAGTCATAAAACTTGTTCTCCAGTCCCCTGTCCCCTTTCCATTGCCTTTTCCTTATCCTGGCATTCAAGGCTGTCATCAATATGACCTCAGTCTAGCTTTTCAGCCTGTATCTCACCATTCTCCTCTTCACACCGTGTACCAAAAACCAAAAACCCAGTGCCGTCGAGTGTATTCCGACTTATAACGACCCTATAGGACAGAGTAGAACTGCCCCATAGAGTTTCCAAGGAGCGCCTGGTGGATTCAAACTGCTGACCCTTTGGTTAGCAGCCGTAGCACTTAACCACTACGCCACCAGGGTTTCACACTGTGTATGTATGCAACAGGTTTTTTTTTTCAGCAGGTTTATGTAGCAAATATTCCAGGAACTTCATGTGGCCCAACCACACCCACCCTCCACATCCTTTCCATCTAGCATTCCAGGAAAGCTGCACCCTCTGCCTAGAATTCCCTCTCCACCCGTTGAAATCCTTCCCCTTCAAGGTGCAGTTTAAATGCCTTCTCCTCCAGGAAGCCTCTCAGGGTTGCTCCCGAATTCTCTTTGGAACTTCTATAGCACTCTATTGGTAGCTGGTTATGGCATTTAGAACAGGCCTGGGATTACAGCCCCCACGCCTGGTCACCTCCATCCTCCCACTCTGCCAACTCCAGGTTGTGAGACAATTTTCCCTCATCTTTGTGTTCCAGAGGCTGACTCGTGGAAATCCCATCAGGGATTGAATTGGGGCAAGTTACCTATTTACTCAGCTGTAAAATGGGACTATTAATCACTCCTTCGTAGGGAAAACCAAACCTGTTGCTGTCGAGTCAATTCTGACTCATAGCAACCCTATAGGACAGAGTAGAATTGTCCCATAGAGTTCCCAAGGAGTGCTTGGTGTATTCAAACTGCCAACCTTTTGGTTAGCAGCCATAGCAGTTAACCACTACAACACCAGGAAAGCATGAAAATAAAATGAAGTGACATGTACAAGCTTAACATACTACCTGGCACCTATTAAGTGATTAATAGATCATATCATGTATCATAGCTGTTTTTAATGTTATGGATAATAATAAAAGTCAACACTGTTTGGATTGAAAGATACAGTCATAGAATTTAGAACCGGATGGGCCCTGGAGGTGACTGGGCCACAGGCTGGTCTTGTCCACCTGCCACTGGCCCCCTCCCATGCCGGGCCTCCCTCACAGTTCAGCCCCAAAGTGGTTGCTCTCGGTTGCCCTGCTTCCGGGCTCATGCCTGCCTGAAACCTCCCTGCTTCCTTTACTTCTGTGTCTTCAGTAAAGATCGAAGGCGTTTAAGGGGCCTGCAGCCTAGTTCAGGTTACAAAATAATGACCTGGCCCCAACTCTCATTTCATGGGGAAGGAACTGGGGCCCCTAGAGGGGAGGTTGTTTGCCGGAGATCTCGCTAATGCCGGAGCAACCGCCCTCAAACCAGTGAGCTTCTGCGGTTTCTTGAGTGACGTTTGCTCCGCCCAGATTGGTCACGGGCTTGGCTGCCGAGATGCTGCCTGACTTTTCCTCTCTGTTTTCAAGTGACAATGACCCTTTCAGTGTCCACACCTTCCTTAACAAATAAACTTTCAGGTCGTTCTTCCTCGAACTGGAAGGAGATTCCAAGGAGGGAAAACTTTCCAAGGACTAAGCCCAGAGCCCAGCAGGGGACAGAACGGGGAGTGGCAGCCACTTCCTTTCCACAGAGACCAAGCGGGGTCAAAGCCCAATGAGGACAGTACACAGGTGACACCTGGGAATGAGCAGGTGCTCCCCCCACCTGTTTGGCCCACCCTACAAGGGGGCGGAGGGGGCTGGGAGCAGCTAAGATGCCTGGCAGGTGTGTCAGGGCTGGACTCTGTCCTGAGGAGCCGAAGCAGAGAGGGGCAGCCCAAGCCAGATCCCAGATCCGGAGAACAGCAGGGGAACTGGTTGGAGCCAGCCTTTTAGAGAGCACTGCAGGAGGAGCAGGGGAGACAGAAGCCAGCTGGCAGCTACAGGAATAAAACAGGAGGCTGGGTTTATCAAAAAATCCAACCATCAAGTTAACTCCGACTCACAGTGACCCCATGTGTGTCAGAGCAGAACTATGCTCCACAGGATTTTCAGTGGCTGATTTTTCAGAAGTTGACCTCCAGGCCTTTCTTCAAGGTGCCTCTGGGTGGACTCAAACCTCCATCCTTTCAGTGTGCAGCCAAGCATGTTACCTAGGATTTATCAAGAGTTCACAATACACATCACCTCATCCAAACCTCAGAGCATCCCCATGTGGGAGTTTCCCTTAACATCCCCGCTTTACTGTTGGATCAAGGCTTGGTTGGGTCGGGCTGGGCCACAGACCTTGATTCCATTTTGAAGATCACTCAGCTCCACTTGGAAAAGACCAATAACAACAATAAAACCCATTGCTATCAAGTCAATTTCGACACATAGTGACCACATAGGACACAGTAGAACTGCCCGTTAGGGTTTCCAAGGCTATAATCTTTACGGAAGCAGACTGCCACATCTTTCTCCTGCAGAGCGTCTGGTGGGTTCAAATCATCTACCTTTCGGTTAGCAGTCGAGCACTTAACCACTGCACCACCACCAGGGCTCATGAAAAGACCAACACTTCATCTAAAGAAAGAAAACCCAGCCAAGTGTTTGAGGGTGGGACAAGGGAGTCGGGTTTTAAGACCAGGAATGTCTGCACAAGCCCAGCCTGAAATTCTCACCCTTGAAGTCACTCCTTTGGGTTAAAGCACTGAGTAACCCAGTGAGAATGCAGGGGGTAAAAGGGAGAGGCAGAACAGACCATTCTCGTTCCTTACCAGGGCGAACCATGATCAGATAAGCTGCCTGCCCTTCCCTAGCAGAGATCTGGGGCCCCTGGTTTAGTTCCAGATGAAAAAGGCAAGGTCTAGCTCAGGAACGTGGAGGCCATACAAGGAAAAACTGAAAGATTCCCAGATGGCGAGGACCCAGGTGGTTTTTCTTTCAGCCCCATCAACCACCTAGATTTTTTTTAAATCCCAAGGAACCCATTTATGAGACATGGGACAGCAGACAAGATGAAGGTCAGAGCTGTCAGTTTACTCTGTCTCAGCAGGTTTTCACCATGTGTTGTACTATTTCAGAGGGGCCATCGTACAGGCAAAAGGCCTTGCAGAAGCCAGGTTGTAAGGGTAAACTACTCCATTATAATGGCAGGCATCATGTGGAAAATGTCTGATTTCAGTTAGTATGATACATTGAGTGCTTTAATGACCCCAATTGTTCATACACACACTCTCCCCCATATCCACAGCCATTGCCATGTGACTTTGCAGTTGCTCTCACCAAAAAGCTGGAGGCTACTTCCCCACCCTGAAGTCTGGGTTAGCCTTGTAACTTGTTTTGGCCAATAGAATGTGGCAGAAGTGGAGAGTTTGTCATTTTTGAGCCTAAGCCTCAAGAGGCCTTGTGCCTCTATCATTGGCATGAGAACATGCCCAAGCTAGCCTGCTGGAGGATGAAAGGAAAAGGGCCAAATTACCCCAGTCGCCCTAAATGAGGCCATCTTAGATCAGCCACCAGCCAGCCCACCTCAACCAATCAGTAGCCTCTTGGCCTACCTGCAACTGCTCCCATACACGTGAGCAACAAACAGTTACTGCATGCCACTGAGATTTTGTGGTTATTTATTATGCAGCATTATTGTGGCAATAGACAAGTGTCTTATGCTGCGTTCTCTAGAGAAGCAAAACTATTAAAGCATATAAATATACACACAGAGAGAGATTTATATCAAGGAAACAGCTCACACGATTGTAGAGACTGGACTATCCCAAGTCTGTGGATCAGGATAGAGATTTCTCCTGATTCACATATCTGCAGGGGCTGGAGAACCCAAGATTGGCAGGTCGGAGAGCAGGGCTCTTGCTCACAGGCTGTGAAGATCGACGAATCCCAAGATTGGCGGGTAAGCTGCCAGATCAAGTCCCAAGAACTGGAAGTCAGATGAATAAGAGGCAGCTGCAGGATCCAGAACAAGCCAAAAGCCTTGGCAAGGTGAGCAGGAAGGAAGTAGCCAGTGGAGGGTGGAAAGATAAAGGCAGAGGGGGCAATGAGCCACCACAGGCCCTGTACCCGCTGGTACCATTCAGCAGATTCCATCATGGGAGTGATCACTTATCAAATTTCAAAAGGGAAGCAATCACATTATACAACTGCCAAAACACTGAGAATCACGTCCCAGCCAAGTTGCCACACAATCTTAGCCATCACAACAACTTATATCATTAGTTTGTGAGTTTCTATCTGATAGTTGATCATGAGAAGTAGTGGTCCCTCAACCCTAGGAGCCCTAATACAAGGTATAAACAGAATACAAAACATTACCAAAAATGATGAAGAGAAACCCGATAACTGGGAGCTCCTAAAAATCAAACACCTATGCTCATCTAAAGACTTCACCAAAAGAGTAAAAAGACCACCTACAGATTGGGAAAGAATTTTCAGCTATGACATCTCCGACCAGCGCCTGATCTCTAAAATCTACATGATTCTGTCAAAACTCAACCACAAAAAGACAAACAACCCAATCAAGAAGTGGGCAAAGGATATGAACACACATTTCTCTAAAGAAGATATTCAGGCAGCCAACAGATACATGAGAAAATGCTCTCGATCATTAGCCATTAGAGAAATGCAAATTAAAACTACGATGAGATTCCATCTCACACCAGCAAGGCTGGCATTAATCCAAAAAACACAAAATAATAAATGTTGGAGAGATTGGAACTCTCATACACTGCTGGTGGGAATGTAAAATGGTACAACCACTTTGGAAATCTATCTGGCGTTATCTTAAACAGTTAGAAATAGAACTACCATACAAGCCAGAAATCCCACTCCTAGGAATATACCCTAGAGATACAAGAGCCTTCATACAAACAGATATATGCACACCCATGTTTATTGCAGCTCTGTTTACAATAGCAAAAAGTTGGAAGCAACCAAGGTGTCCATCAACGGATGAATGGTTAAATAAATTGTGGTATATTCACACAATGGAATACTACGCATCGATAAAGAACAGTGACGAATCTCTGAAACATTTCATAACATGGAGGAACCTGGAAGGCATTATGCTGAGCGAAATTAGTCAGAGGCAAAAGGACAAATATTGTATAAGACCACTATTATAAGATCTTGAGAAATAGTAAACCTGAAAAGAACACATACTTTTGTGGTTACGAAGGGGGGAGGGAGGGAGGGTGGGAGAGGGTTTTTTTATTGATTAATCAGTAGATAAGAACTGCTTTAGGTGAAGGGAAAGACAACACTCAATACATGGAAGGTCAGCTCAATTGGACTGGACCAAAAGCAAAGAAGTTTCCGGGATAAAATGAATGCTTCAAAGGTCAGCGGAGCAAGCGCGGGGGTCTGGGGAGCATGGTTTGCGGGGACTTCTAAGTCAATTGGCAAAATAATTCTATTATGAAATCATTCTGCATCCCACTTTGAAATGTGGCGTCTGGGGTCTTAAATGCTAACAAGCAGCCATCTAAGGTGCAGCAATTCGTCTCAACCCACCTGGAGCAAAGGAAAATGAAGAACACCAAGCCCACATGACAACTAAGAGCCCAAGAGACAGAAAGGGCCACATGAACCAGAGACCTACATCATCCTGAGACCAGAAGAACTAGTTGGTGCCCGGCCACAATTGATGACTGCCCTGACAGGGAGCTCAGCAGAGGACCCCTGAGGGAGCAGGAGATCAGTGGGATGCAGACCCCAAATTCTCATAAGAAGACCAAACTTAATGGTCTGACTGAGACTGGAGGAATCCCGGCGGCCATGCTCCCCAGACCTTCAGTTGACACAGGACAGGAACCATCCCCGAAGACAACTCATCAGAAATGAAAGGGACTGGTCAGCGGGTGGGAGAGAGACGCTGATGAAGAGTGAGCTAATTATATCGGGTGGACACTTGAGATTGTGTTGGCAACTCTTGTCTGGAGGGGGGATGGGAGGATAGAGAGAGAGGGAAACCGGCAAAATTGTCAAGAAAGGAGAGACTGAAAGGGCTGACTCAAGACGGGGAGAGCAAGTGGGAGTAGGGAGTGAGATGTATGTAAACTTATATGTGACAGACTGATTGGATTTGTAAACGTTCACTTGAAGCTTAATAAAAGTTATTATAAAAAAAAAAAAAAAAAGAAGTAGTGGTCCCTGATGCTCCCCCATTCTAAATAAGAATTTCTAAGAAAACTTACCCAAAAAATACTTGGAAGAAGAAAGCTATGGGATAGCTCCTGAATTTTAAATCAAAGCCAGGACAATTTTTTCTTGTTCATAAAAAATATGCCACCTAAAATCAATTATTGCTCTATGTATGTTATGCCTCATTAAACATTCTTAAACTAAATCAATTGGACTTTCAATTCATCTCTGCTTCCTCTCAAAAACCTCACTCAAAGTACAATAAAGCAGCTTTTAAAAGACTAAATACCAAGAAATGTGGGGAATAAAAGAGAGACAGCGAACAGGAGGGTTCCAGAAAATCTTGGAAGATAAGAAACAGAAGGACAGCTTACAAATGACTTAGATTTCGGTTTTTTCCTTCTGCAAGAACAAGTGAGGAGTAAGCTAGAAGCAGCAAACCAATTTATTCATGGGAACCCTAGAAAGACTCAGGAATGGGAGATGCCAGACAGGGGTGCTAGAAGGAGCTGAAAATCAAAGAATTGATGGGAAGTTATGTTCCCACAATAAAGGACAATAAAGGAATAAACCAAGAAAGAGGAAAGCACAGTATCTGAGAAAAAGGAGATCCAACACAGGAAAGAGGCCCAGAAAACAAACAAAAAACCTCACCAGGATAGTGTCGGAGGGAGTTGCAGGAAGTTATCTGTGCAGGGGACTTGGAAAGCAACCCAGTCCAGATTGCAGCAGAAGACAAACTGACCTCCTATCCGATGTACTTAATCATCTTTAGAGGAGTTTTACAGTCCTTTTGGACAATTTGGAGATAAATCAGTGATAGGAATATAGAAAACTAAGCAAACAAGCAGCAAAAAAGAGGCAGCTATTCACTTCAGGAAAAATTAAAGTTGTAAAAGAAAGGAAATTTAATTATAGTACACTATATGGCTCAGCTGTAAACAATATTCAAATTGTCATAATAGCATAAACACTACACTGATATGACCCAAAATTGGGATAGAACTCTTTTGGGAGATTGGGGAGAGAATTGTGTGTGTCTGTGTGTGTGTGTGTGTGTGTGTGTGTGTGTGTAAGAAAGCTAAATTCTATAATGCAAAGTCAATAGATATTTAAAATTGAAAAAGTCAGCAAATAGAGGTATAATCATATTGTGTAAAAATATAGAGGTGAAAAATACAGAGAAAGGAGTTAAAAAGATTGCCTCAAGGAAGCAGGACTGGAGTTGGGGAGAAGTGGGGCAGGAACTGCTTTCTTCTGTTGTTGTTGTTGTTAGGTGCCATCGAGTCCGTTCCATCTCATAGCAACCCTGTGTACAACAGAACGAAACGCTGCCCAGTCCTGAGCTGTCCCCCACAATTGTTGCTGTTTTCGCCCATTGTTCTGCTAGAAACCTTGTAATACCAGTTAGCTTTTTAAATAGTATATGTGGTGTAGTGGTTAAGTGCTATGGCTGCTAACCAAAAAAAAGGCTGACAGTTCGAATCTGCCAGGCGCTCCTTGGAAACTCTATGGGGCAGTTCTACTCTGTCCTATAGGGTCAGTATGAGTCGGAATCGACTCGACGGCAGTGGGTTTTTGGGTTTATGTGTGTATTAAGGCCCCTGAGTGGCGCAAACAGTTTGTGCTTTTCTGCTACGAACCCTCCCAGTGGCACCACAGAAGAAAGGCCTGGTGATCTCCTTCAGAGAGATTACAGCCAAGATCCTATGGAGCAGTTAGTTCTACTCTGGAGTAGTTCTACATGGGTTGCCATGACTAGATGGCTATAGGTTATATGTGTATTATTTCAATAAAGATTTAAATTAAAAATCAATTTAGGTCCACATTATTAAAAATTACCAAATACAATATATACTCATTAAGCAAATGTTTATTAGCTAGCTGCAAAAACTCCCGAGCAAGGCATATCCCTCAATGCCACCAGCTCACTGCCTAGTGGGGAAAACAGGTTTCCTGAGTGCCAAGTGATCACAACTCTGTAAAGGAAGCGATAGTGCTTTGACAGGGTAAGGACAGGGTGTCACGGTGACACAGAGTGGGGGGGGGGTAAGCTTTGTGGAAGAAGCAAGGCTAATTCTGAGGCTTTTTCTTCCACTCACCTGCTTCTTAACAGCAGAGAACTTAAAATCTTCTTTCCAACTGTATCACCTTCCTGACATATCTTGTACAAAAGTAAGGGATGGTTGTCGTCCTTATCAGCATCAACACATTTTTTGCTCAAAAGTGGAGCAGTAGTGAGCACCCAGGCCTGGAGGTATCCAAGCTGAGCCTCAAAGGTGGGTGGATATATGTCAGGAAGTCTGGGAAAGGGTGGTGGATATGACCTGGATGAGGGGCTGGACCCTGGGATTCCAGGAGGCTCTTACAGAACGTAGGGAATGGAGTGGCCGATGCAGGTCTTCAGGGAGCCTGATGCCACACCCGGCACAGCAGTAGGGTGAGCAGGCAGCCCTGACCTGGAACAAAGGCAGAGAGATTTCAACATCCCAAAGCAGTCCCCGGGTTCATTTCCAAATCCGACATCCTCTGATCGATCGAACCCTCCTCCGTAGCTGTCAAGCGGTTGCTTCCTGGTGTCAGCCCAGAGGAGGGAAGTGATTCATTTGCTAGGCCTGACAGCAGCTAAATGAAATCAGAGACAGAGGGGCGCCTTCTGCCTTAGAGGGAGAGGTTCACCAGGGCAACCACAAAGAGCCACAGACAGAAGGTTGGAGGGGGGTGGTGGGTAGGGCCTTGGAAATCCTCAAAGCTGACTTCCTGCTCACTTCACAGAGGGGGAAACCAAGGCACAGAGAATGGAACTAATTTGCTCAAGGTCACATAGTAGTTCAGGGGAAGAGGCAGACCTAGCCTGATAAAACCCAGCATTGATAGAGTGCTTACGGTGTGCTACAGGAGAAAGATGTGGCAGTCTGCTTCCATAAACATTCACGGCCTTCGATTCACAGTTCTGCTCTGTCCTGTAGAGTCACTCTAAGACAGAATCGACTCGATGGCAATGGGTTTGGTTTTTTGGGGGGGAGGGGGGTTAGGGGTGCTAAGCATGTGATATACATTACCTTATTTAAAAAAAAAAAAAAATTTTTTTTTTTTAGTCCTCCCCAAAACCTATGAGGTAAGTATCATCATATATTGTTTAGAAACCCCATTTCACAGATGAGGAGACTGAGGCTCACAGAGGATATAATTAAGTAGTCCAACATCATCAATCTTTAACAGGTGAGGGAGCCGGGACGTGAACTCCATCTGCTGATTGGAATCCGGTCCACATTGTCTCCTTGAGTTACAACCAGGTCCTTGCTTCAGATCAGGGCCCAGACCACTACCCCCAATGCACACTTGTACCCAAACCCTTCTTATCTCTGCCAGTGCCCTACTGCTCTGGGCGGGGGGCGGGGGGGAGGATCTGTTTCTCCCTTCATCTCGCTCTCTGTCTCTCCATGGATTTCCTTCCCCATGAGTCTCTGTGTCTCCATCTCTGTCTCACCCTATGTCTCTTTATCACACCTTCTTTATGTCTATGTGAAGTTCTATCTTTATTCTAGGACTTCCTGGGTGATGCAAACGTTAATGTGCTCTGCTGCTAAATGAAAGGTCAGCGGTTCCAGTCAGCCCAGAGACACCTCGAAAGAAAGGCCTGGTGATCTACTTCCAATATATCAGCCACTGAAAACCCTGTGGAGCACAATCCTACCCTGACACACATGGGGTCGCCACGGGTCAGAATCTGCTCCACTGCAACAGGTGGGTCTTTATTCTGGGTGTGCGTGTCTCAGAATTCCAGAGTGGGTGGGTGGGGGGATGGCTGGAGGGAGGGAGGGAGGGCCACCTGCATCCATAGGCAGCAGACACGGTAATGAGAAAGCACGTCCCAACCTAAGCACCGCTGGCAGCCAAGTCTCACATAGCCATTGATCCGTCTCCCCCTCTAATGCCCTCCCTCCCCAAGGCCTGCACATTCCATTTCCGTCCTAACCCAAAGCTGCCTCCCCAGGGCTTGGTGGCCTGCGTTCAGTTTTACTGTTGATACAGATCTTTATCTGCCCTGGTCTTATAACTGACATTTAAATTACTCTGCAAACAATGAATCAATATTTATGGATTCCTGGGCCAACGCATTTGCCAAAGGTGGTGTCCTGAGTTTCTCTCTCCCAGGCCAAAGGGGCAGGTGAGTCAAGGTCAAGGTTTCCTCTAATTAGAAATAGAAGAACTGGGCTTGCCTCTGAGCAAAGGTCTCCCACCTCTAATTAGGATACAGCTGTGTGCCTCTAGGCTACCTAACTGGACCAAGGCAGTTCCCCACTGGAAATTCAGTTCACTCCACAAACATCAATTGAGTGTTTCTTGTGCATACAAAGCCCCTAATTAAGCCTACATGAGAGACAAGGATGAATAAAATTAGGTTCCCATCCTTCAGGTGCTCCCACACTAATGAAGAAGACAGAAACCAACGTAAGTACCATGTTTTACGCAAATACCGCGCACCTTCTACGTTTGTTTGCCAACCATGCCCTCCCCTCTGCGAGGTATTTTTGTAAGTGCGCTATGCTACTTTTTTTACAGCGTCATTTAAAAAGAAATTGGCAAGGTGGAGCCTGAAAATACTTGGTCAGGGAGGGCACCGTGAGCAAACAAACATAAAAGGAGCAAAACATTTGCATAGCAGTGCTTACTAAAATACCTGGTGGTGGGGGGCATGGTTGTTTATGTAAAAATGCAGTAATTATGAGTAGATTGCACCATGGGCTGCATGCAGATCCAAACAGTCCAGTGGGAAGATGGAGAAAGGGAAAATAATTCTAATAAATGGAACTTCTTAGAAGGCTTCCTGGAGGAGGAAGGGCATGGGGGGGGCGGTGAACAGACAGGGTCAACAAGGCCTGGGGTTACTGAACAGGTTAAGCTGAGGCCTGATGGGTGAGAGCCTTGGATACCAAACTGAAGTATATGGCTTCCCTTCTGTAGGTAAATGGGAGCTATGGGAGGTGTCTGAGATAAGGAGGTACCCCAGCAGAGCTTCTGCCTTTGGAAGCTCTGGAGGAGCAGTAGGAAGCATGGGCCACACAGACTGCGGTAGAGAATCCAGCAGCCAGGAGGACACCCGAACAGGGGACCCCACCATCCCTGGGCTTCTTCCTGTACCCTCTACGATGCAGCAGGATGGCTGGACCATTCGTTTCTCATGCTTCTCAGCGTGGCCCTCGCCTGCCTCAAGAAAAACAACAAACATGAGATGGATGCTTCTGGGCCCTCTTTGGCACTGTGAGTTATGGAGGGGACCTTAACCGTGGAGGCCAACCCATTTATCACCCTGGTGAATTTAAGCTCTGGTTCCAGGAAGAGAGACAAGCAATCTCCTGTCCCTGCTTCAGCACAGACATCCGTTCTGAGGCAGTCAAATTATTTGTCCAGCTGCCCGTGCAGGCTCAACTTCAGACCCACCAGCTGAAGCTGCCCTCTCTGCATGTCCCCTACTCCTCACCCCCACTTAAGATGCCACAGTTGGGGTATTTGGGGGTGTGTGTGAGCTCCTGGATTTTGGGGGTCGCCACGAGATCTGGAGGAGCTACAAAGCATTTCTGGGGGGTCATCAGGAGAGGCTGCCCAGAAGGACTGACTTATCCATTAGGCATAGCAGGCATGGTGCTCAGAGCCCATGATGGGCTTCTTATTGTTGTTACTTGCTGCCGCCAAGTCAATTCCGACCCATGGTAACCCTGTGTGAGCAGAGTAGAACTGCTCCATAGGGTTTTCAAGGCTGTGACTTGTCAAGAATGCAAATCGCCAGGCCTCTCACATGGTGCCTCTGGGTGGGATCGAACTACTAAACTTTAGGCTAGTAGTTGAGCACTTAACCATTTGCACCACACCCAGTACCACCCAGTGCCGTCGTGCACCACCGGGACTCCTTAATTCCTTTTAATATCAGAAGAAAAAATATATATAACCTAGCCTGAATTGTATTCATCTTTATATCAACATAGTTATAAGATGTAATATTTAATATTTTGTGATGGAGGAAAGGGTTCATGAAGGCAGAAGTGCCCAGGGGCCACAAAGTAACATGGCTCTGCTGCCCAGATCTAGCCACTCAGCTTCGGTTTTCTCTGGGTGAATGTCTTAGTTATCTATTGCTATTATAACAGAAATACCACAAGTAGATGGCTTTAACAGAAATTTATTCTCTCACAGTATAGGAGGCCAGAAGTCTGAATTCAGGGAGCCAGCTCCAGGGGAAGGCTTTCTTTCTCTATCAGCTCTGGGAGAAGGTCCTTGTCATCAATCTACCCCTGGTCTAGGAGTTTCTCAGCATAGGGACCTCAGGTTCAAAGGACACACTGTGCACCTGGCTCTTCTTTCTTGGTGGTATGAGGTCCCCTCTCTCTGCTTGCTTCTCTTTTTTACATCTCAAAATAGACTGACTCAAGTCACAACCTAATCCTGTAGATTGTGTGCTGCCTCATTAACATCATAGAAGTTAGGATTTACAACCCATAGGATAATTACATCAGAACACAAAATGGAAGACAACCACACAATACTGGGAATCATGGCCTAGCCAAGTTGAAACACATCTGGGGGGCGGGGGGATACAAAATTCAACCTGTAACAGTGGGAATGGGAAACCTAGGCAGAGCTGGGCTCGAATCCCACGTCCATTGCTCAATCGCTCTAATTCCCTCTCTGTGCCTCAGTTTTCTCATTTATGAAATGGGTTAATGTTCTCAACCTTGCAGGTTGGTAGAAGAGGCTGAACGTGGCAGAGAGGCACTAGTACCTACAATTATTTCCTGCGTTTTGTGTAAAGGGGTCCTTGTAGCTTTCTTTGTTGCTCTAACATTAGCCATCCATTGGTTCATTCAAACTTCTCATGGTTGCACACGCCACACTGCTCTCCCCCCTCCTCCTCCTTTGGGCTACAAACCTGAGGACATTTGCACATGCCAACCACTTCACCAGGAGTGCCCTTCTGTGCTTCAGCCTTCCCTGACCACTTCCCTAAAGTAAGTCCTTCCATTATTATTTTATCACTAAACCCCATCATTTTCTTTATGGCACTTAACACAAGTTTCTTGTCTCCCTGTCAACACATGTAAGTTCCTCGAGGGTTGAAACTTTGCCAGTTTGAATCACTAATGTGTTACCCAACATCAAGCACAAGGCCAGACTCTCAGAAGCATTTGTCAAATGAACGAACGAGCAAAGTGGTTATCTTATTTAAAACGTTGAGAGCTGACCGTACCACACAGGCGCTGAGGGGCCACCAAAGGTCATTGTGCTTTAGCCAGATGCCTCGGGTGCCTTGCGCAGTAGAATGCAGCGGTCACACACAGGGGAGCCGTGACCACCAGTGCAGGAGAGTGGCACCCCGTGGCAGTGGGCAGGAGTGCATAGTTCACCTGTGGGACACTCAAGTGACACTGAAGGACCCAGACTCAGGGACGCTTCACTTGAGGAACCGAGAGCCTGCCTCAGGCCCTCCCTGAACAGAGCACAGTGTTGGGATTTCCACCAGACTTCACCAGCAGCTTAAGCTGGAGGATCATCGTATCCTCATCTGAAAGAGTTTGGTTTCAGTCATTCAACAAACAAATGTATATTATACTCTCCCAGCACGTAAGATGCTGTGCTTTGGCCCGGCGCATGGCACGGCGATGAACAAAAACGGGCACCCTCTGTTTGTGGGGAGTGAAGAATATAGAAGAGCAAACAAACCAAACCAAACTTGTTACCACCAAGTCAATTCTGGCTCACAGTGACCCTACAGGACAGAGTACAATGGCCTCATAGGATTTCCAAGGAGCAGCTGGTGGATTTGAACTGCCAGCTTTTGGGTTAGCAGCTGAACGCTAAGCACTGTCACACCAGGGCTCCATGTAGAAGACAGGTAAATAAAATTTAAAGGGGGAGGAGGTGGGCTTACCTGTCAGCTCTAGAACAACCTCAGATGTGGACTAGTGTACGCCAGGATCACTGGAGGGCTAGTTTCTGACTCAGAGGGCCCGGGGCGGACCTGAGAATATGCATTCCTAACAGGCTCCCACATGATGCTGATGTTGGTGACCAGAAAATTACAGTTCGAGAACCCCTGACTTGGCACCTTGTTTCTTGCCATTTGTTTTCCAAAGGAAATCTGAGGCAGTTCCTCCTATTAGCACAATTACTTTGGTTGGAGGGGGCAGGAGGGCACGGGACGCGGAGTCTGGCATCCCTCTTTCTAAAAACCTCCACGGGTATCTGGTGTGCCCCAGAAAAGAGTTTGAAAATCACTGCAATCCCATTAAAGTGAAGCAGAGGCCTGGCGGGGGGTGATTGGCCATGGGCTGGCCCATCGTCCCAGTGTGCGCCTCACCTCTGAGTCACTGCTGTGCCCAGGCCTGGCTCACCTCACGCCCAGGCCTTTGGGCACCTTCTGACTTCCAAGGGTGGAGGGGGGGCCTGCGATGGAGGTGTGGGCCTCGGAGAAGGGGCGATTCCAAGGCGAGGGTGATTCATCGAGGCACCAGCACACCCTACCCTAGGGAAGCCTGCTCTCAGGGCAGGGGTTACAGCCCCAGGGGTTCCAGGCTCATTCCTTCTGCTCCCACCAGCTAAACCAGACCAATATTCTAGGAGATGGAGAAGGTGCCTTCAGCACACCAGGCCCACAGTTTCCCCTGACATCTGGACTCTCGTGGATCCGGCTAAGGGGTGCATGAAATTGGGATGAGGGCAGCCAATCCCCAGAGACAAATGTGCTGTCATCTGTGTGTGTGTGTGTGTGTGTGTGTGTGTGTGTGTGTGTGTGTGAGAAAGTGTCTGTGAGTGTGACTGTGAGTGAATGAATGCGCGTAAATGTGTCCGTGGGTGTGAATGTGTGTGAATGAATGCATGTGAATGTGTCTGAGAGTGTGACTGTGTGCGGTCACTGTGGCTGGTGTGAATATGTCAATGACTGTGTGAACGTGATTGTGAGGGGAATACATGAGCGAATGTGTGCGAGTGTGACTGTGAGCATGTGAGCACATGAGAAGGCATGTGTGTGACTGTGTCTATGCCTGGCTGTGTGACTGGGTATGGAAAGGTGAGTGTGAATGTGTGCACGCCTGCTCAGCCCCAGCTGGCCCCCTCCTGGCTCTCTCCCTCCTCTCTGGAAGGAAGCTGCGGGAAGGGGCCAGATGGTCTCCTCTGACCCGCCATTTATCATCCCGGCGAAAGCTTATTCAGTTTAATGGTCTTCGGCAATTCATTTAAGGGCTCTGTTTGTTTCTGCTGATGAGGACTGTTAATTTGCACAGCGGTCTCATTAGGCCTAAACCACCAATTAATTCCTTTTGTTCTCATTAAATGGCTGATTCCTAAACATTTCGTGGACAACAATGGGCCGCCAGAGCCAAGCCGCCACCCTGGGCAGCAGCTCTGGGGTAGTGCGGAGCAGTTATCAGTGGGGGCTCTACTGGCCCCCAGGTCCCTGGCACAACACCCCCTGGCTGAGCTCAGTAAACCCCCAGATCCTGCCAGACCCTGCCGGGCCCAGAATCGAGGCCCCAGGACAACAGCCTGGGAGGATCTGGGCAAACACAGGCAGGGGGTGGGTAGCATCTAGCCTAGAGCGTCCCCGGGCACAGAGGCCTGTCCCATAACCGTGGGCACCCACTGCCAGGCTGAATAAGCCTGTTCCAAATATTGCACTGCTCATAAAAAAAAAAAAAAAAAAATTTTATACTTATACTAAAATTATTTGTTTTTGCATGAATTTGAAATTTAATTGGGCATCCTGTATTTTATCTGGCAAACCCTATCCCCAGTCCATGTATCTGGTGAACTTCTACTCATCCTTCCAGACTCAATTCAAGCATTACCTCTTCCAGGAAGCCCTCCCTGATCCCCATCTGATGTAGCTACTCCTTCTTAGTGCCCCCATAGCTCCCTGGGCTGGCTGACCTCTACCCGGCTCTGAAAGCTATTTTTCACAATGTTTTGTAATCAGTAATCCACATTCCCACCCCTCCCACTACCTTGTGAGCCCTCTGGGGTTATGGGGAGGGTGCTTTTTCTGACTGGAAGTAGATAAAGCATCTAGTGCACCCTTCCCCCAAACCTATTCACCACCAGGCTTCCCCTCCATCACCAGCACACTCTATACTCTGGGGTGGGGAGTTCCATCTTCCCACCACCATAGTAGGGATGGCAGGTCAAAGGTGGGGACCTGGACAGAGATGGCTAATTGCCACCCAACATGTCCATTCTCCCTTCTTCCTTGGTGGAGCAGCATTGCACCAGATTACATTAAAGACTACATTTCCCAGCTTCCCTTGCAGCTAGACGAGGCCCCCTTGACAAAGTGCAAGCCAATGAGATGTATGCAGAAGTGTCTTGTGGGAGTTCTAGAAGGGCTAGAAGGTGATGCCTTCTGTTCTTCCCCTTTCCTCTTTTCTGCTGCCTGGAGTGTAGACATGCTGACTGGAGCCCCAACAGCCATCTTGGACCATGAAGTGACCTTGAGGATGGTGGAGAAGAAAGATAAATTACTTTGTGGAGTTACCATTCCAGTCCTTTACCGTATAATGTCAAGAACTGTGAATGTGTGAAAGTTTACCGACTTGCAAGCTGACAAATTAGGCTGCCACAGTTTCATGGGTGCTAGCAGGAGACACTGGCTCCTGGGTCAGAGACAATGAGGTTCATTAATCATGGCACAGTGGGTAGCATGAAGTTCATGTTCACGTCAGCTTCTATTAGTTCCCCTTATCCCCCGGTCTCATGCGGGTGATGTGGAGAAGCCCACATAGATGCTAGACACACAGTGGTTTTGTGTCACAGCTGAGCAACGCTGAGCTTGGAAACCCCCAAACCTTTATAATGGGGCTGCCAGCAAACCTGTCCAACCTTTGCCCCAAGGGAGGCATTATCTTTATTACTCTGGACAGCAAACAAATCTGCCCCTTGCCACAGAAAATGATATTATTTCTATGTTCCAAGTCTATTTTGTATAAAACACCCTTGGGAAGATCCACTGCTCCCAGTTTTTGTCGACTGTGACTCATGGAAACCCCCTTGTGTGTCGGAGCAGAACTGTGCTCCACAGGGTATCAATGGCTGATTTTTCCAAAGTAGATTGCCAGGTCTTTCTTTCAAGGAGCTTCTTGGTAGACTTGAACCTCCAACTTTTTGGTTAGTGGCTAAGAGTTAAAACCATGTATAGTACCCAGAGGCTAGAACAAAAAAGCTGTCCATGCCTCGCCTAATAAAATATGCAGAAACACGGGAGGCCTATAGGACAATGCCTCCCAGCGTCCATCTCTAAGCTTCTTCTGGGTGAGAGATAACCCCTGTGTGTCTAAGCCACCATTATTTGGATTCCCTGTTACATGCAGCTGAACTTGGCCCTATCTGATACAGCAATAAAGCTTGCTATGGGTTACTTGGGGCTCTGGTGGCACAGTAGTTGAGGGTTTGGCTGCTAACCAAATGGTTCGCAGTTCGAATCCACCAGCCACTCCTTGGAAACCTTATGGGCAGCTGTACTTTGTCCTTTAGGATCGCTATGAGTTGGAATCAACTCAATGACAATGAGTTAAATAGGATTGGTTACTTGTATCTGGTAATATGTGTTTTCTGTGTAAGAAACCCTTAGAGGAAAAGATTGCCTCAAGTTTTGTCATCAGAACTAGGATAGTTGTCTTTAACAAGACTAAAATAAAAACCAACTATATTCATTATGTTGTTGTGGTTAGGTACTGTGATGATTAAGTTTGTGTGTCAGCTGGGCTGGGCCATGATTCTCAGTGGTTTGGCAGTTATGTAATGATGCGGTTTGGTAGTTGTGTAATGATGTAGTCATCCACCACGATGTGATCAGCCAATCAGTTGTAAGGGGAGTTTCCTCAGAGATGTGGCCACATTCAATATATATATATGGATGCTTTGGCAAAGCTCACTCACTTGCTCTGGTTCCTGCATCCACTTCATCGTCATCTGACCTCTGGTTCTTGGAACTTGAGCCAGCAGCTTGCCATACTGCCTGCCAGTCTTGCATTCCTCAGCCTCCACAGCCTGTGAGCCAGCAGCCTGCTATCTGACCTGCCAATCTTGGGCTCATCTCCCCCTGCAGCTACACAAGTCAGGAGAAGCCTCCAGCCTGATGCTTGACCCTACAACTACACGAGCCATTTCCTTGAGATAAATCTCTCTCTCTGTCTCAATCTCTCTCTCTAGAGAGCCCAGCCTAACAGGTACCATCAAGTCAATTTTTCAACTCATAGTGACCCCATATAACAGAGAAGAACTGCCCCACAGAGTTTTCTAGGCTGTAACCTTTACAGGAGCAGATCGTCCATCAGGTCTTTCTCGTGTTGAGCCACTGGGTGGGTTTGAAACACCAACCCTTTGGTCAGCAACCGAGCACTTAACCGTTGTACCACCAGGGCTTCATTTGGTAAGGATCAAATTTTTTCATCCGGATTTAACCATCAAACACCGAGAACTGCCAAGAGGACATCAGAGCAGCGGGAGCTAGGATATGATTGCAGTCCAGAGTGGTTTGCTACATTTCCGTTCACATGAATATCCCGCCTGTGGATGAATAGATGGGCCCTGTTGGATTTTAGAGAAATGGTAGAAAAAACTTGAGAAATCCCCATTACAAGACAACTGCTACGTTGTCTTCCTAGGAGTTCTCTATTTTGGCAACAGCACCCTCACCTATTTGGGGAACTCTCCCTCCCCTTCATCTACCCATCATTAAGGTTGTAGAGAAAACAGCCAGTCAGAGCGGTCCTGTCCACAGAGGTGGACATGTGACCCACGCTGGGCCAATCGGAGCCCTTCTCAGGGAGTTTTCCATGTGGGACTAAAGGAAAGAGGTCCTCCCCCTCTGTGGTAACGCTGGAAATCAGTGGGTGGGAGTTATGGGCAATCATGGTATTCGGTCTCATGGAGAAGACCTGTCTGAGAAACTAACACTGTTATGAGATGAGAGACAATGAGGATACTAACGGTGATGGTGGTCCAGACCCTGGGGGCCCCTGCTCTTCAGGTAACATGATCCCATAAGTCAATGGATTTCCCCTTTCACCTGAACTGGTTTGAGATGGACTGCCAGACTGAGATAGACTAGTAAGAGAAGCCTGGCAGTCTACTTCAAAAATTAAAACAAAATGAAACGAAAAAAAAAACCTGTTGCTGTCCAGTAGGTTCTAATTCATGGCAACCACACGACCCCGTGAATTTAGCCAATGAAAACCCTATGTATCAAAACGGTTTTGAACACTCCATCAGGTACAATTAATCCCTAAAGGAAGACATCACGTTTGGTGAGGTAGAGGGCCAGTGAGGGCCTGGGAGATTCTCAGTGAGCCAGACTGGCACAGTAGCCACAACAATGGACTCAAATATCACAGCGATCGTAAGGATGGCACAGGCCTGGGCAGCGTTTCGTTCTGTTGTACATAAGGTCGCCACGAGGTGGAGTTGACAGAAACTAACAACAGTAACATCGTAAACTAATACCTTCCAGGTTGGGCCTGGGGACCTTAGGCAGAGACCAGCTGGCCTCCTGTGTGCCCATTCTATGTCAGGCTTTGGGGAAGACAAAGAAGCCTTGAACCTGGGCTCAGAAAACACACAGTAAGCCTCAGCCATATGAAAGATTTCGCATAACACCACAGAGACCACCAGTGGAGGTGTGCCTGAGACCACACACCTAATAGAAGATCAGAACGTTCATGGGCCTGTCTCATCCCACAGCATGGAATCAAACTAGTGGAGTGAACCAGTAAGAGAGGCCTCCGCTGACCTCTGTTACATGCTGGCACGCACATGATCTCACCTGAGCCCCAGCAAAGCCTGCCCCGGGAAAGCAGGTGCTGCCTGCCTCTTTCCATATTATTAGAATCCATTTCCATATGTTTCTTTTGTCTTCTCTCCAGGATAATTGTTCTTCTGGGGCTCAGGGCGTGGGAGGGCAGGAGGTGTACACTCCTGTTTATCAACTCACTAACTGCTTGCTTCAAATTAAAACCCACACCACATGCTGGCTCACACAGGAATAATATTAAGACCAACTGTTTGCCTGCCTTATGCTATCAATGCCGGTCTTATTTAAATCTGCTTTTCCTTCTCATCTGGGGACACCCATTTGGAAGCATGTAGCTTTTTTAGCAATAACCTAGTTCCTATGGTTCCCAATCTTTTTTTTTTTTTTTTTTCAACTTAAGCCTTGGGTACTCCCTTCAACTTAAGGGAACTCACAGACCAAAAGGCTCCTTTGTATCCCTTACCTATCATTCAAACCCTAGTCCAAACAGTATGTTTATTGAGTCAATCAACAGCTCTGACTGTACCTTCTCTGTGCTCACTCCTCCACGTACACTGTCTCATATAATCTGATCTCATCTTCCCAGTAAACCCGTGGGAAGTATTACCATGCCGTTCCACAGGAGAAACCAGAGGCTTGGGGAGAACACAAAGTGACCTGCTTACAGTCATGTGGCTTGCAAGCAATGGAGCCAGGAGTCCAGCCCAGTGATACTGAAGCCTCACCTTCCGCACAGCAGTACATGGCTGACTTGGCTACCTTTATCCCAGCTGCTTCTCCCACCCCACCTGTGACCAACAGGACAGGATCTTAGCCTGTTCAATGTGCACATTGGATTCAGCCTTAAATGTGGGCTGAACTAAATTCGCGTAGAGGGATTTGAGAAACAGGAAGGATTCCAGCACTGCCCCAAATCTCAGCTGTCATTGCCTTCCGCTGGGCTCCTTTGAGTTAAAGCATGTGGATCCTAGACACCCCATTCACAACGTACCGACTCTCAGTGTATTAGTTACCTACTGCTGCAAAACAAACACCCCGAAGCTTGGCGACTTCAAACAGCTACGCCTCCATGTCCTATGATTCTGGGGGTCAGCAGTTTGGTTGTGCTCTTCTGGGTGGATTTTCTGCTGGTCTCATCCAATGGCTCATCTTGGATGAGATGATTTAAGATGACCTCACTTGACTGGTTGGTGCTCATAGTTGCGTGGGGCTTTAAGGGAAGCTACAGGACCTCTTGAGGCCTAGGCTCAGAATTCCCATGATGTCACTTCGGCTGCATTCTATTGGTCAAAGCAGATCACGAGGGGCGGAGAAATAGACTCCAGCTCTTGATGGGGCAAAGGGGCACGAATAAGGGATGGAAGGAATTTGTGGCCCTGTTTTGCAACTTACCACAATTGAGAAGCTCAGTGAATTAAGGTGTCTCTAAATCAGATTTTCTTAACCCCAGAACTGTTGACATGTCGAGACATACAATTCAGGTAATTCTTTGTTGTGGGGACTGCCCTGTGCATTGTAAGACGTTTAGCACATCCCTGTCCTCTATGCACTAAATACCAGTAGTACCTTCCCCTAGCTGTGACAACTAAAAACATCTCAGTCATTGCCTAAGGTCAGGCGCAAAATTGCAACCAGCGGAGAACCACTGCTGGAAACTGAGAGCCCCAGGGAACCTGTTCTTTTGGCCCTTTTCACTGGTCCCCTGGGGTCCTGTGACCTGCTGTCCTCAGTGCTAGCCAGCCAAGGAGGAGGGTCTTTGAGACTGGGAGGGAGGGGGTACACTTTGGAAGCCCAGCCCAGCCTTTGTCAGTCTGCTCAGCACAGCACCCCAGGCTCAGCCTGGCCAGGCCAGGCCCACAAAGTGTTGTCTCAGTCCTGCCAGCCCACAGTGGGGGAAGGACCCCCTCTGGGGCAGGTAAGACTCTGGGCTATGTCCTCTGCCATATGTGCTCCCCGAGCTGTGGCCTTTCCTGGGGCTGCCACACTGGCTCACTTGGCAAGGGCAGGGTGAGTACAGACCTGATAGCCTGATTGCCTAAGACTTACACTTGGCCCAGCTCTTGCCAGCTCCCTCTCCAGGCAGTCTGGGGCCCATCCTAAGTGGACCGACCACTGGAACCACAGACCTACAGCCAAGCTGGCTGTGAGCAGCTTCACTCCCTGAGATGCCCTCGGCCAATGCGCACCCAGCTCCACCTTCAAAACATGCCCAGCAGGTAGCCGCCTCACAATCCTTCCACTGCACCACCCTGGTACCAGCCACCCTCGCCTCTCTCCTAGATGTCTGCAGCAGCCTCCTAACTGGTCTTCCCACTCCACCCCTTGCCCCTACAGTCTGTGCTCCAAGCAGCTGGTCTCCCCATTGCACACATGTCTCTACAGTGTACCCTCCAGCCAGCCAGTCTCCCCACTCCACCCCTACCCCTACAGTCTATGCTCCAGCCAGCTGGTCTCCCCACTCCACCCCTTGCCCCTACAGTCCGTACTCCAGCCAGCTGGTCTCCCCATTCTGCTCATGTCCCTACAGTGCACCCTCCAGCCAGCTGGTCTCCCCGCTCCACCCCTGCCCCTACAGTCTGCTCCAGCCAGCTGGTCTCCCCACTCCACCCCTGCCCCTACAGCCTACGCTCCACCCAGCAGGCTGCATGAAATGAGCACAGTAACACACTCTGCCTCACTGCCTATTTTTCAGGTCAGGAAACCGAGACTCCTAAAAGAACAATGAGAATCAGACAATGAAGTGAGAGTAAGTTAAACTGGGCTGTGACACCGAGTCCCATGCTCCTCCTGAGACACTCAATGCCTCCCTGCAACTTGGGTGCTTAAAGCAGTGGTCCTCCATCACGGGCACACCAGAATCACCTGGGGAGGCTGCAGAAAGTGCAAACTACCTGGTCCCACTCCTAGAGGCTCTAACTCAGTAGGTCTAGATCAAGGCCTGGGAAGCAGAATTCTTATCGAGTAAGAATTTAATGTTGGTCGACTCCTAGACGAACTTCAAGAAATGCTGGACTATGGCATGGGGATAATGTGCTTCTATAGCGGTTGGCTGTCATTTGTCAGTTCGTCATGCTGTGGTAGCTTGTGTGTTGCTGTGATACTGGAAGCTTTGTCACCAGTATTTCAAATACCAGCAGGGTCACTCATGGAGGACAAGTTTCAGTGGAGCTTCTAGACTAGGGCAGACTAGGAAGAAAGGCCTGGCAATCTACTTCCAAAATTTAGCCAATGAAAACCTTATGGATCACAACAGGACACTGTCTGACTTGCTTGCTTTGGACATGTCATCAGGAGGAATCAATCACTGCTGCTGGATTTCATGTTTGGTGAAGTGGGAGGCCAATGGGAACGTGGGTGTAGCCACATGACAGACTCACCATGCTGACAATTATGAGGATGATACAGTACCAGGCGACATTTTATTCTGTTGTACCTAAGGTCACCATGAGTCAGAGTTGAATCGATGACAACTAACATGACAAAATAGCAGCAGGATCACTCTCTTGACTGCAGGGCGTGGGTTCACACCAGAAAAGGGTCCATATGAAGGGTTCTATAGGGTTGCTATGAGTTGGAATTGACTCGATGGCACTGGGGTTGGGGATGAAGCCCTCAGGAAGCAGGCAAGGCTGGTGGCCTGAGCCAAGAGGGGTGGGTCACTCACTGTTCTCACCACCCTGCCTTTCCAGGGAGCTCTGGGCAAATGGGTAGGCCCTGGAGCACCTGGACTGTTTGAACAGGGGTCTTGGGTCTATGATCTGAGGAGGGATAAAGATACCAGGACCTCATTTAGGTGTGTCAGCAGACACAGTGGTGATCATATGGAGGCCAGGAGAAGAGGAAGTGCAGACAACTCCCAGTGAACGTGGTAGCCTGTCCTGGGGACTGGAAGATGTTATTGTCAGAGGTCCATATATGGTTGCACCGTCCATATTCAGTTGCTGTTTCCTTTTAGTCCTTGAAAGAGTTCAGTAAAGTTCCTTGTGACAATTCCCCCCACTTTCATATGAGGCACTTATCACATGGGCATTTAGATAAAACACTTTATAATTAGTTGCTGTGTTGGAAAGTGTGGGTGTGCTCACTCCAAATCTATTCCCACCTCCTCTTGTACGTGGTCCCTCCTGGAGAGCTAAAATCTACATGTATGGACTCCCTTGCAGCTATGGTTCCACATATGATGTGGGCTCTGCCAGATGATATACTACCATGAATCTCAAATTCAGAACTGAACCAAGAGGGGAGAGAGGCAGCATGAGGCTTCCACCTGCTGGTGTGAACTGTAGCAGAGGCACCCAGAGTTCTACAACATGCAACTATGGTGGCAGTTTCCTGATTTGGCTGGAACGGGACATTCTCAGTTGCCTGATTTTTAGGAGTGAACCCTGGAAGGTCAGCCTAGAGCCTATTTCTCCAGACCTACTAGTGATTCTGAAGGCTATTTAATACCCTGTGACAAACCCCCTTCTGCATACTCTGTGATGTACAGAGTGGATCCAGTCATTGAATGACAGTGTGTTCACGAGGGGGAAGCTGTATCTCTCTTGTCTACCATTGGATCCCCAGTAACTATTCAGAGCCTGGCACATAGTAGGTGTTCAAGAAATATTTGTGACTTACGAAGTGAATGAGTGAATTTCCAGGCTACCTCATCGCTGCTAAAAGAAGCATGGAGAAGTGGGCTCCTTGTGCTCTGGGATCCAGCTTTCTATCAGGAGAGAGATCTCAGGAGCTAGAGGGCGTATTGGCAGCCAGCCATCCTCTCTTGCTGTTTGGTTTTCTTTCTTTTTTTGGTTTTGTTTCGTTTTGTATTTTAACCCCCAGTCACCCAATGGAGGCCCTGCTGGCAAGCTTAGGGGCTATGGAGAAAGGAGAGCAACCAGCTACCTCTCCATCCCTGGTCCTTGCTCCTCCCTCCTCTCTCCACCCACCAGTAATGGTTTAAGACACGTTCAATCAACTACAACCTTCTCTCATAGGGAGTCCTTCAGGGCCCCAATCACTTCAAGACAAAGCAAACCTAGCCAGAGTACAAATTAGTTCTATTGATTTGCAATTAGAAGAATCAATTAAGAAAAATATTACGACAGTTTCTAATCCTTGCCATAAAAATCACTCGAAAGGCTACAGTGGGCAGGTCCCTCCCTGGGCTTCAGAACTGCTGTGTCTCCTGCAGCCACAGTACTGAGACCACTGGGGATGGGAGGAATGAGACAGGCCTGGAGGGTGGCAGGGTTCCCTCTGGTGCCACTCCTCGGGGCCCATGAAGAATGATGATAGAACCCAAGACTCACTAGGTCTTACTCCCACCTGCTGAGGCATGACCCCAGCACTCTATGAAGCCCCTCAAGGACATAGCTCACACATGCTCATGGACAGCAGCAAACACCCCTCGTTCCCACGTCACATCCTCATGGACCAGCTCTGAGTTGAGCTCAGCTGAAGTGGACATTGGGTGCTCAGATGCTAGTAGCTGCCAGCCTCCCAGCTCAAGGCCAGCAGGCACCTTTCCTCAGAGCTTTCTCCTACCCTTGTGGGCCTGTGGGCAGATGACAAGCACAGCCCAGAGGTGTGGCAAGAGGCAGGGAGTTAAGGCTTCCAGGGCACTGGAATACTTTTGGCTGCATGTAACAAAAGCCCCCACTCAGGCTCAACGAAAATGAAAATGTATTGTCTTACTTAAGAGGAGGTCAGGGTGAGCAGTTCCAGGCATGGCTAATTCAGCTACTCCATGATATCACCAAGGACCCAGGCTCTCTCAATTGTTCCTCTCTGCCGTCCTCAGGGAGTTGGCTTTGGGCCCCAGGCACGTCTCCTCATGCTCACAAGATGGCTGCTACAGCTCCAACCATTACACTCTCACACAGCACTATCCAAAGGCTAGAGACAAGAAGTCCCTTCCTGGTGTAGCCTTTTTAGAGGCCAGAGACACTTTCCCAGAAGCCCCAGCAGGCTTTCTGCCTCTCGGCCAGAATTGCATCACAGGGCCTCTCCCTACCCAACAACTGGCTGGTTGGCTCAGGCTAATCACTCTTTACTCTCTACAGCTGAAGAAGGGTCCACGCTGTCACCCCTCTTTGGGCTATATTAGCAAGAAATTGGCAGAGGGAACTATTACCCTGAGGAAATCTTTAAACCTTGAACCAAAACTATCCCCTGAAGTTGTCTTTGAGCCAAATAATTGTTTAGCCCAATCGGAAAAGAACGCCTGCCTTAAGGATTATGCTCTTTTGAAGAATTATCTGTATTTGATCAAATTGATGACAGCAACTCAGAAGGATAGATGAGAAGCTTAGGGGGCAGTGAGTTTGTGTTAATGGTGGTGCCATTGTTTGGAAAAGATGGTCAAGAAAGGTGGCGCAACTTGAAGAATGTAACCAACATCAATGAATTGTACATGTAGAAATTGTTGAATTGATATATGTTTTGTTATATATATTTTCACCCAAAGATTAATTAATTAATGAAAAAGAAAGGAGCAGAGGGAATGAGCATTGTATAGGCAGCCAGTGGGGTTTGCCTCTGGCCTCAGTGTCACCGAGTGAGGCAGAGTGTGGGCCTGTGCTCATTTCACACAGGCAGAAAAGTTCTCAGACAGGGCTGGTGCCTGGCCTGAGGTCACACAGCCATAGGCAAGGCAGAGCCAGCCTTGACCTTGGACTGGACCTCCTGCTCTCTCCTAGCTGTACACAGCCCTTCTGAAGATATGGGGGGTGGTGGGAGTGGGGTTGAGAAGGGCCTTGCCCTGCCACCCAGGAGCAGGGCAGCCAAATCAGGGTGGGTTACATGAGACATGGCCCCTCCCAGGCACCGGTGACAGCTGGGGGAATCCTTTCCTCCAAGGGCAGGAAATAGCTGTGCTAATGGAGCTCCACCTGCCCTCCTGTGTCCAAGCCCATCCTCCCTCCGGGGGACTTTCCCATTCTGGCTAGAGCAACAGGACAATGTAAACTGTCCCCTGCTGTATTAACATCTGACCAAGCAGTCATTAACAGAGTCACAATCAATTTCCCCAGAATGATTGCTATTGGGCAGGGAACTTAATGGAACCACATGGCCATTTTTCATGCAAAAGAAAAGATGGGGGAGGGCAGTAGCAAAAAGAAGGCGAGAACTCCTGCACCAGCACCGGGCCGCCCCAGGCGCCCCTCCCGTGGTGACCACCAAGAGATGGTAATGCGAGCCCAGGGCATCCTAGCTGGTTAATCACCCAGCAGAGTGGAGACCGCAGTCTATTAGGCAAATGAAACCTGATGGATGTTTTATTTCAACAGCGGAATACAGGAGAAGACAGGGAGGCAGGGAGGGTCCTGGAGGGACATGTTGACAGCTGGAGAAGCCTGGTGAGAGGGGAGCCTGGGGCATGCATCTGAGTAATGGGGGGGAGGGTGGCACTGTGGGCCCCAGTATGCAGGAAGGGCAGGTTTAGGGGGGTATATGGGTGGTATACAAACATAGCGAAGGTCATCAAGATGGCACAAGACTCAGCAACATTTCCTTCTGTTATACACAAAGTCACCAAGAGTTGGAGCCAACGTGACGGCAACTAACAACGGTAACACCCTGTTGTCGTCAGGTCAATCCTGACTCATAGCGACCCTACAGGACAGAGTAGAGCTGCCCCATTGGGTTTGCAAAGAGTGGCTGGTAGATTTGAACTGTCCATCTTTTTGTTAGCAGCTGAGCTCTTAAGCACTGCGCCACCAGGGCCCCACAACAACAACAACAACAAAACTGGTACAAATGGTCAACACGCTCCGCTGCTAACTAACCAAAAGGTTGGAGGTTCAAGTCCACCTAGAGGCTCCTCAGAAGAAAGACCTGGCAATCTAATTCCAAAGATCAGCCACTGAAATCCCTGCGGAGCACAATTCTATTCTGACACACATGCGGTCACCCTGAGTCAGAGCCGACTCCACGGCAGCAGGTAAGCAGAAGGGATTGCAGACTCAACTAACAAGAGTGACCTTCCTTTATTGAATCAGAAACCATTCAAATGCTACCTTGTGCTGTGTGCACCCCTGTCCCCAGAGAGTAAGACTTACAATGAAGAGCACGTGTTTTCTGCATTCTTCTGGGGAACCCTCTCTCAGGGGGATACTTCCTCCACAGGAGGGAGCCCGGCCAAGCTGGGGCACCTTCTCTTCCGGAGGAAGAGCCTCCGTGGGGTGCAGTGGGCTGGGGAAGGCATGTGGATTGCAGCCTTGTCTCCTCCAGCCAGATCTCACTCCCCTGGAGCCTGGAGGAAGCTGGGACTCCAAGGTTTGCACAAAGGAGCCCTCAGAAGCAGCAGGACCGTGAAGATTTGTTTCTGGGTGCTGGGGGTCTCCTCAGATCTGGCTGGAAGAGCCCGTTTCTCCAGGGCACAGGAGCAGCTGGCAGGAAGTCTCCTGGGGAGAGAAGCTGGTTGGTTCAGCTGTCTCTGAGCACTCGTTGGGCCCGGGGTAACTCACGGAGTATACCTCAGATCCCTGCTGTGGGCGGTGGTCCTCTGTGGCAGAATTCTTATTCTCATAGCACAGACGAGGAAATGAAGGCTCAGGCAGGTCAAGCGACTGGCTCAGGGGGTCACTCAGCAACTGTGAGTGACTTTAGGCAGAGCCAGAAATGGACTCACGTTGGCCTGACTCCAGTTCGGGTGCAGACAGCAGGACGCCTCGGCAGGCTCCTGGGGCGGGGGCGCTGCCCGATGTTGGCAAGCGCCCCTTGAGTTCATCTTTGTCTCCAGGTCTCTCCTGGGAGCTGCTCACTCATCCAAGAGAAGAATTTGTGTCTTCTACTCACGCCTGTGTTTGTTGCTTCCGTGGACACTGGTGAGCCGTAGATGCCTGGCAGCACGCTCGGTACTGGGGAGGACAGAGTGGAAGCAGAGAGGGGCCCTCGGGGTCCAAGGGGGGCTGCAAAGGGACCAGCATCGGATCTGCAGCCAGAGGCAGGGATTCAAGTCTTCGTTCTGCCACTTACTAGCCATAGCATCTAAGACAAGTTCTTTAAGTCCTCCAAGTCTCAGTTTCCCCAAATGCACTTCTCAGGGTTATTTAAAAAAAAAAAAAAAAACCCATTGCCATTAAGTCGATTCCAACTCTTAGTGACCCTGTAGGACAGAGTAGAACTGCCCCATAGAGTTTCCAAGGAGCGCCTGGTAGATTCAAACTGTCAACCTTTATGGTTAGCAGCTGTAGGTCTTAACTACTACGCCACCAGGGTTTCCTTCAGGGTTACTGGAAGCATTAAAAGAAGGAGCTCAAGTCCATAAACCCTTATCCAAATTCCTTAGGGCCAGGAATATTTCAAGACACAGAATTTTTTCTTTTCTTTTTTTTTTATTTTAGCAATGGAATGTGGTAGGAATGCCACGTATTTTGTGTCAGCCCAGCATGGTCTGGAATCGCACCCTGTAATCAAACACATTAATATTTCCGCAGGGAAAATAATGAAGATTCACAGTCCATGGGATGCATAAAGACCAAAAATAGTCGCCAAATGGATTACAAAAAAGATTTCTGTGCGCAGAGTATTTGGGATTTCAGGATGGTGGATAAATGGTTTGAATGCTAATGATGATAATAGTTACTTATCTACTGAGCATTTACTGATTTTCATGCAGTAACTCACTGAGTGCCCAGAGCAACTCCACGAGGGCAGGGGCCATTATGATCCCTATTTTGTACTTGAGGCCAGGAGACCAGAGAGGTCAATTCACTTGCCCACAATCACACAGTGCCTGAGTGGCAGGGCCAAGACTGGACCTAGGCAGCCAGGCTTCAGCATCTTGGTCTTTGCTCAGGGTAGAAGCTGAGAAAGGTGGTGGGGCTGCTTCAAGGGGCCTCAGAGAGGGCAGGGGCGGGCTCAGAGGCCTCAAAAGGAAAAGTGACTTCTCTGAGGTCTCCTGTCCTTTTTGTATCAGGGCTGGGAATAGAATTACATTTCCAGACTCTCAATCCAGTGGCCTTTCTAACACACACGCACACACGCATGCACAGATGCACACACATGCACACATGGGCACATGCACAGATGCGTGCACAAGCATGAACATGCATACACATGTTTGCACATACACACCCACGTGACACACATACACACATGACACACATACGCACATGCACACACATGCATTTTGATCCCACCCCTCCAGCACCCACCTCCCCCGTCCCCACTGGAAGTGTGCTCACTCTGACTGAGGCACTGAGAGAGGGAGAGAGATGACGTTCATGGCAGCCAGCCTCCTCACTGCCTCTTCTTCCCCTGTGCGGCCCCGTCTCCTCTCCTGAGGCCCTCCACACCCACTTACCCTCCCCTCGTGGACCACAGAGGCCTTCTGGGCCGTAGTAGCTATAAGGGGATGTCCCTGGGCAGTGGCAGCCTCCTGAATTTTGGGCCCAGCCAGCATAACTTCCATGTGACATTAATACACAGACTAAGGGGAAGTGAGGCCAGAGCACTAGACTTGCAATCAGACAGATCTGGGTTAAATTCTGACAAGCCAGGTGAGCTTCAGCAAGTGACTCCAGCTCCCTGAGGCCTGGACACAACGACAGATTCTCGGCAGAGGTTTGGGGAGATTCGGTGAGTTAACCCGAGGCCCAATGAGTGCTCAGGGACAGCTGGGACTGAACTGACCAGCTTCTCACCCCAGGAGACTTCCTGCCAGCTGCTTCTGTGCCCTGGAGAAAAGAGCTCCTCCAGCCAGATCTGAGGAGACCCCAGCACCCAGCACAGACCTTTACCACACTCCTGCTGCTTCTGGGGGCTCCTGTGCACAAAAGCTTCGGAGTTCTGGCTTCCTCCAGGCTCCCGGTGAGCAAGACCTCCCTTGTGGAGACCAAGGCTGCAGACCACATGCCTCCCCCTGCCCACTGCACTCCACAGCAGCCCATCCTCCTGAAGAGAAGGTGCCCCATCAGGCAGGGATCCTTCCTGCAGAAGAAATATCCCCTTGAGTGTTTGTTTCCCTGGGGAATCTGCTGTCATCTGGGGACAAGGATAAGGTGGGCACAGTTGTCCCTCAATTCCATGAGCTTTTATCCCAGAGCCTCTTGGGAAGTTTCCCAGCTGTATTCCCAGAAAGTTGTGAGGCTGAGCCTAGGACCGCCCACCCACCCTCTGTTGTGGTAGGGACGCACCCAGGGCTGCAAGAACCAGAGCCCAGGGTCTTCCCTTTTGCCCGTCAAGAGGAAATACTGCTCCCTGGCCAGAAGGTGGACGGTTCATAGCACAGGTTACTGAGTCAGGAGCCTGAGATTGAATTCCAGCCCCACTGCTTCCTGGCTGTGTGACCTTACCTCTCGGAACCTTCACTCTTAATCTGGGAAACCAGGAGGATAATAGCTCTTACTTCAAAGGACTGTCCTGAGGATTAAATGAGATAATTCATCCAACAACACAGGTCACTCAAACCCTTACTATGTGTCAGACATTTAGCTAAGTGCTTTGGGTACAGAGTTGAGCAACAGACCTGGTCTTGGCCTCAGAAGCTTATAATCTGGTGGGGAGTAGATAGTCAAAAAATACAACATAATATAATGTGAAGAAATTGGCTCAATAAATAATCGTTCTTATTATCCATCTTTGGAAGTGGCTAGGTATAGATGGATAGATAGATAGATAGACAGACAGATAGACACACAGATAGATAGACAGAGAGATAGCCAGATGGATAGATAGATAGACAGATAGGCAGATAGACAGATGCATAGACAGACAGATTGAATGATAGACAGATAGCAGCCATTGAGTCAACCCTAACTCATGATGACCTTATTTAAAACAGAACAAAATGTTGCCCGGTCCTGCATCATCCTCATATTTGCCAGCATGCAGGAGTCCATCATTGTGGCTACTGTGCCAATCCATCTCACTGAGGGTCTCCCCCGCCCTCGCTGGCCCTCTGCTTTGCCAAACAAGATGTCCTCCTGCAGCAATTGATCCCTCCTAACGAGTTGAACAACAGTCTGTTGTGACCCATGAGGTTTTCATTGGCTAATTTCGGAAATAGATTGCCAGGTCTTTCTTCCTAGCCTGCCTTAGTCTGAAAGCTCCACTGAAACCTGTCCATCATGGGTGACCCTGCTGGTATTTGAAATACCAGTGGCATAGCTTCCAGCATCATAGCAACATGCATGCAAGCCACCAAAGTACAGCCAACTGACAGATGGGTAGCAGTAGCTTAGTTAGTGTTCATTTGTTAAAGCATTACTATATATCAGTTTCTTTTTTCCTTTATGGGTTATTATAACAGTTAAATAACATTTTTATGAATACTTAATATAATGATATATGCATATATAGGCATAATCTCATTTAATCTCATAAGAACTCTTATGCAGTAGGTATTTTTCTCATTTTTCAGGCAAGGAAACCAGGACTTAGAGAGGTGAAGTGACTTACCCAAGGTCACACAGCAAGTAAGGGGTGGATCAAAGACTTGAACCCCACTCAGTGTGCCTCCTGAGCCTGTGTTTCTGTCTGCTGGGACCTTGCCTCTTCATTAGCTCAGGTGGCACAGTGCTAACCCTGGACAAATGTAAGTAGTATTGTGGCTCCAGTCCCTGCATCATATGTGGTCCCTTGAACACAGGGCAGATGAGCCCAGGAGGGGAGCCAGGGAGACAAGATTCCAGAGGAGTAATAAGCCTCCCTTGCCAGGTGGGGGGCCGCTGGCCAGCGTAGTGGCAGCTGGAAGACTCAGAGAAGCCAACGTACTCCAGCATCCTCTTGTTGGGTGCCTCTTTGAAGTTTCTTGGAGCTACTCAACCCCAGAAGGGATCCATTGCTGGGGAGGTCATATTGTCCCCAGAAGAGCCTCTAACTGGTCACTCTTTGTTGTCACAAGGCCAGCTCTGTCCCAGAGAATTCTCTAATCCTTGCATCTACCCTCTGGGAGGCAGCATGGGCTTTAGTGACAGACATATCTGGCCCTGAATCGCAGCTCAGCATTTCCCAGCTGTGTGACCTCAGCCAGGCCCCTTAACCTCTCTGAGCCTGTGCTTCCTCATCTGCAAGGTTGTTGCCTGCAGGCTGTCACAAGGGTTGAAGGTAATGTACTCAAAGCACTCATGATAGTACCTGGCACAGAACAGACAGTGGGTGGATATCTATCTATCTATCTATCTATCTATCTATCTATCTGTCTATCTGTCTGTCTGTCTGTCTGTCTGTCTGTCTATCTATCTATCTATCATCTATCTATCATCTATCTATCAATCTATCTAATCAATCTATCTATCTATCTATCTATCCATCTATCTAATCTACCTACCTACCTCCCTACCTACCACCTACCTACCTACCTACCTTTCTTTTTATCTATCTACCTATCTATCTAAGGTTGGGTGGGTGCCACTGCACAGGGCGAGTGCCTATTATTGCTCTCTGCCTGAGTACTTGAAAGAAGCAGAGATGACATTGAATCCACCCAATTAAGAGAATTCCCTATAAAAATTTAATTCTTCAATAAAGGACCAGTGCAAAATGAAATAGGTGAAGCATTTTTAAACTGTAAATTAATGATCTATAGTTATAGTTGTAATAATAATAATAGCTACCCATTATGGAAGGCCGAATCTTGGCCAAGAGTGAGGCTGTCCCAGGGCCTGGCTCCCGGCCTCTGAGGTAGCACCTCTGCTGCATCCTACAGGCCGAGCGACAGGGATCCAGCAAAGCCTACGATTGGCCAGCTGTCCCACAGACACTGGGGCGCACAGCTACAGGTTCTCACTTCTGCATCCTTCTTTTCCAGCGCCCCGACTTCTACACGTGTAAAGAAAAGCAAACCAGGAACATGGACCATCTCTCACCCAGCTTAATTATCGTCAATCCCGGTGAAAGTGGAATTTCGTCTTTCCTTTCCAGGCCTGTGTTTCTAGCACCGCTTCTGGCCAGGGAAGCCTTAGGAGCCAGGTGTACCCTCAACCCCTTCCCCGCAGCACCGTGAGAAGAGCAGTAAAAGTCTGAAGGTTTTTCTCTTGCATCTCTGGGGAATCGGGAATCCACAGTCCAGCCTTCACGTCCGAGAAAACCTGTTGCCGTTGAGTCAACTCCGACTCCTGCTGACTCATGTCTGTCAGAGTAGAACTGGGCTCCATAGGGTTTTCAAGGGCTGATTTTTCAGAAGTAGATCACCCGGCCTTTCTTCCACGGCACCTGTGTGTGACATCGTCGAACATCCAACCTTTCAGTTAGCAGCTGAGTGCTTTAGCCAGTTACACCACTTAGTGACCCCGCCTTCACATCAGTCTTCCCCAAATCTTCCCCATTCTCCAAGAGGAGAGCTGATCTCATGGAACCCTTTGGAGCCTTCTGCAGCCACTCCAACCCCGTATTGTCCTCGTGACTCCACTTCCAGGTCAGAACTAAAAAAGACGCTGCAGTCTGAAGGCTAGTTGAAAGCATGGCGGCTGGAGCCAAGTTACTAGCTTCAAACCTTGACTTGACACTGTGCGGCCTTGGGCAAATTACCCAACTTCTCTGCTTCTGCTTCCTCATCTACAAAATGAGGATAATAATAGTACCTACCTTCTAGGGTTTTTGGTGGGATTAAACAAATTAACCTATGCAAAGTACTTAGAACAGGGCCTGGCGCTCAGTCAGCACTAAATAGCTATTAAAAAACCAAACCAAACCCACTGCGGTTGAGTCAATTCCGACTCAGAGCGACTCCATAGGGTTTCCAAGGCTGTAAACCTCTGCAGAGCAGACTGCCACATCTTTCTCCCGCAGAGGCACTGGGGGTTTGGAACCATCGACCTTTCGGTTAGCAGTTCAGCACTTTAAACCCTGCACCACCAGGGCTCCTTCAATAGCTATTAACTACAGTTATTCTTTTCCATTCCTTAATTGTTCATTTTTCACCCACGGCCATGACGATTTCCTGCCAATGATGAGGGTATTTATGATGCCAGTCACAGTACTACGCTTTTTAAATGCATTGGCTCCTAAACGTGCCACGCGTAGTGGATGGAACATAGCGTTGTTGTTGTTGGGTGCCGTCGAGTCGAGTCCAACTTATAGAGACCCAGGTGACAGGGCAGAACTGCCTCATAGGGTTTTCTTGGCTGTAATCCATGCCAAAGCAGATCACCAGGTCTTTCTCCCTTGTAGCCCATGGGTGGATTCGAACGGCCAACCTTTTGGTTAGCAGCCAAGTGTTTAATCGTTGCACCACCAGGGCTCCTGACACATGTCAGTATCCTTGAGTGCCTGAGTAATATCCTCATTCAGTTAAGGACACCCCCTCCCCCTTTTTACTAGAACTGAATTAGAAGTAAATTATATTTTGATAGCCTTTTGTGTTTCTCAAAGAAAACAAACTTTTTTGTCTCCCCTTCCTATGTTTTAAAAGGAACAAAACCATTGTCCAACAAGTCACCCACGGATTGATGCATATCTCCTGGGATGCCTTTCTTCATGATACCCCATTCTCCCAGGATGTGGGGGCCACAATCTCACCGCTCACACGCCCACACCCAACTAGCCCCCAAATCCTGCCCATTCCATTTTAACAGCCCCTTTTTCCCAAGCCTTGCTCTTGGTTCCTGTTCAGCCCTTCCCCTCACTCTTGAACTGTGATAGTTCCCTCCAGACCCTCCCCAGCCCAGTCAAGCCCACATAACATGTTCTTAAATCCCCCCTTTCTTGGAATCAATCCTTTCTGAGAAACCATTGAGGCCTCTCTACCTGTCCCAGCCCCTTCCTGGCCCTCTGAGGCCTTCTTTCTTCCATGACCTCATCCTGGGCTGTTTTTCTTGCTTCCCCAACTCAGCCAAATGCTCTGGAAGGCAGCCCTGTGTGTCAGATGTTGGGTGCACCTTCTTGCCTCCCTGACCTCTAACACAGGTGAGCACAGAAAGAGGCCTGCAATGTACATCTCTGGACGATCCATGGAGTGATAGGATCCAGGTGTTCAGATCTGTTTCTAGTCTGAGAAATAATCTCAGGCCTGATTTTCTAGGCTGAGTAACTAGGTGTGGCCCAAAACGTCAGGGGCTAATGACTTCTAGCCATTATTCACCGGTCTGCACTAATTATCATTTGTACACATGCAAGGTTTTACAGATGAGGAGACCAAGGGAGAGGGGCTGGGGTAGGGATGTGCCCAAGATCACATGGCGAGTGGGTGTCAGGATGGGGTCCCAGGCAGGGGCAGGGGAATCCACCCCCTGCAAAGAGAGAAGGAGCAAACAGGGGCAGCATTCTGGCTGCAGGCTGAGAGGAGGGGAGCAGCTCTGCCTGGGTGGATGGAGCTACTCTCCTGCCTCTCTTCCCACCCCTGCCACTCCCCGAGTGCAATCTACCGAAACCTCTTATTGAAAGTATTCCGGAGGTGATAAAATTGTCACCAAAGATTTGCTCATTTTCTAAACTGTCATTAAAAAAAAAAAAATTTATGGTCGGGGGAATACAGGCAGTGAAGGCGGGGGGGTGGCAGGGAGAGAGGGAGGATGATTTAAAATCTGCTCCTTAATAAATTAAAGACATTGGCTTGCAAGAGGGGCCCTGGAAAGGGAAATTGCCAGAAGGTCATCTCTTTTTCCACTGGCCAGTGTCCTCTCGGGCTGTCAAACACAGGCTGCACATCCTCACCTATGCTCCCACTCCTTCTCCCACCCCACCTCGCCCCAAGAAAAACCCTACCTCCCTTCAGGCCACCCCATCCGTCAGCCCCTCTCCCCAGGGCTCAAAAAACCAAAAACTAAATCCCCTTGCCTTTGAGTCAATTCCGACCCCAGTGTTACAGAGTAGAACTGCTCCATAGAGTTTTCTTGGGTGTAATCTTTACAGAAGCACGTTGCCAGGCCTTTCTTCCGAGGTGCTGCTGAGTGGGTTCAAATCACCAATCTTTAAGTTAGCAGTCGACAACCTGTTTGCATCATCCAGGGAGCCCAGGGCTCATGCGGCCTCATTGTCTGAACATCCCTTTGGCGTTAAATGGAACCCCGCCCCACGTGGACCCTTATGTGACTGTTTCTCTCCCCCCACCCCGGACTGTCAGTTCTTTGAAGGCAAGAGTCCTGCCTCTAATGATCGCTTAAGTTGTATTCCTCACGAGGTCCCCACAGAGGGAGGTGGGGGTCACCTCATTCCCCTAGAACTGGGAAATGTCAACCCTGAAAAGGGAACACAGGACCCACGAAATTCAAGTTCACATTTTATACATCAAGAGCCTGCAGCACAGAGGGGCAGTGAGACTTCCCAAGGTCACCCAGTCAGCCAGTGGTGGAGCAACCACCAGAACCCAGGCCTTCTGGCCTCCAGCTCAGGGGCCCCCAGAGGGCTGGAAAGCTCACACTCCACTAGATTCCTCCTGAATCCACTCGTGGCGCCTCACCGCTCCGGAGCTTTGTGGCCTGGAACCAGTCCCGAAGCTCCCTCCCCCCACGTCACATGCATCATTTGCTGATAACGAGGCACGTGTCTCAGAGCTGTTGGGTACCAGATGTGACACTGTCAGAGCCTGGCTCCGTCAGATCACCGTCATCATGGCAGACGGAGGGCAGTGCAGCTAGAAGCTGTCGGGGCTCCTGCCTTTTGCCTGGGCCCACTTCACCGGCTCAACAATAGCCTCAGCATCTGTTACGTGCCAAACACTGTGCTCGGGGCGGGGAACACAGACACACACAGCCTTGTCCTCACCCTTGAGATGCTCTGATCTGGTGGAAAAACCACTGCTGTGACCCCATGGACGTCATCAGGGTGCTCACAAATGCCCCCGCCCTCGTTCCTTCTGGACACGTGGCTTTCCCCACCTACGGGAAGTGATGTGTGCCTGGCTTTGGCCAAGCAGGAGCCAACTCAGGAGGAGGCCTTTGGCGAGGGGGGGAAGGTGCACCTGGCAGGGGGGAGAGCAAGGGATTGGGGAGCTGGGCGGGCCCTGACCCACTGAGAAAGGGAAGTGAAAGGGCAGGTCAGGGCCCATGGGAAGGGCTCTCAGATCTGAGTCAGGCCAACGAGGTGGAATAAGCCAGCCACTCTGCAGACATCTTGCACACTCACCCCCTTCCGTCTCCACCAATGTAGGTGACTAACTCTTAGGGAAAGCAAGAGCCGGGAAGAGGGGCCGGGAGAAGGAGCTGGGGCAGGGGCTCTGGGGTGAGAGCAACTTCCAGGCTGAGCGTGCCTTCAACCAGCCCTAAGTGCTCTCAGGCTGCCTGCCTGTCCCTCAGACATGATGCTCTCCTCCACTCCATGCTCCAACCTCGTTGAGGACCAGATGAGGTTATGCATGTGAAAGAATGTGGCAAAAGTAATGAGCACTGTGTGAATCAAAGTGACACGTTTCAGAACCTTGTGGGTGTCTTTCTGTGCATGTGCATTGAGGGGGGAGAGAGAGAACAGCAGAGAAGAGGAGCTTATATCTACATTGAGAAATAGAAATGAGAACTTCCCTGCACAGTGGTTAGCACACAAATACTGTGACTTTGCAGGTAAAATGACATGGCAGGCAAAAAGTCCAGAGAAATCCCTGGGGGCCTTGTGGTCACGGTGGGCTTCTTGGAGGAGGA
This sequence comes from Loxodonta africana, assembly GCF_030014295.1. NCBI lineage: Eukaryota > Metazoa > Chordata > Mammalia > Proboscidea > Elephantidae > Loxodonta > Loxodonta africana. The sequence goes on along the minus strand of NC_087354.1, from coordinate 45,846,367 downwards.
GGAGGGGCCTAGGTTGGGCTTTGCAGGTCCAGTTTGGACAGGCAGAGGGGAGAAAGGAAGGTGCAGGTGGCAGTGGGAGGGCCTGGGAACCTGGGAGTCTGTGGACGGAGTGTCTTGCAGCCCTGCAACCTGCCCAATTGTAGGGAGCCCTTTCCAGCCTGCTTGCTGGGACGGTTAGCAGCCTCTGCCGGGGAAGTCATTTTCCTCTGAGGATCACCTCTGCAGAAAAGGGAGCAGACAGAGCTTGCAGGCTGGGCCTTTCACCTAGAAAGGAGGCCAGCCTTCACATCAGGAAAACAATGGCAAACTGAGCTCCCGACTGCCAGGGCAAGGCGCTGACTGCAGGGGCAATTTCTGCACGTGGGCCACTCACCCACCTCCACAGTTAGCAACCGTCCCACCCCTCTTGGGCTCTGCCTCTCTCTGTCACTCCCATCTCTCAGCCTCCTTTTGTGCCTCTGGCTCTGTCTTTGTTTTTCTTTCTCCTTTCTCTGACTGTACCTGTCTATCTATCCATCCTTTCATCCACCCATATCCATTCATCCACCCATATCCATTCATCCACCCATCCACCCATCCATGCATCCACCCATCCATCCATCCATCCATCCATCCATCCATCCATCCATCCATCCATCCATCCATCCATCCATCCATCCATCCATCCATCCATCCATCCATCCATCCATCCATCCATCCATCCATCCATCCATCCACCTACCCACCCACCTACCCAACTGTCTGTCTATTTACCTGTCTACATACCTACCTACCTGTCTACCTACCTACCTACTTATCTACCTACCTACCTACCTACCTACCTATCTATCTATCTGTCTGTCTATCTGTCTATCTGTCTGTCTGTCTGTCTGTCTATCTGTCTACCTGTCTACCTATCATCTATCTATCATCTATCTATGTCTATCTCAATACCTTTCTTTCTCTCTCTCTTTCCCTTTCTTCTCCCTCTCCATCTGTCTCTCTCTCTTTCTCTGTCTCTCCATTTCTCTGTGGTGTGTCTTTCTCGCTCTGTGTGTCTGTCTCTTCCTCTCTCTGTCTCTCTCTGTCCCTCCAGTGCTTCTCTGCCTTGCTCTCTATGTCTCTGTCTCTCTTTTTCTGTGTGTGCTCTGTGTAACTGTCTGTCTGTCCCTGGCCTACCCTCTGTACCCCAGCACTCACTGACAGACTATCCAGTTCCAGGCTTCGAAGCTTCTCGGGCACCCAGTGGGCCTCCTAGAGACTTCAGCTTGCCGGAGTGTAGCTCCTCTTCCTTTAATCTGGGGGTGATCTGACTTTGGCTGCTTTGACCTCCTCTGCCTTTGATCTTCATCTTTCTTTGAAGCCCTGTGTTGTTAGAAACCTACTGGCTTCAGATGTTCTTATCCTCGCTGGCAGCCCTGAAGAGTGCCAGGGATCTGGGGTATCCCCCGGAAGTCACAGGACAAAGAATCTTCAAGGGCTTGGGACCCTGGGCTGGACGCCTCTACCAGGATGAGTGGAAGGTGGTTCCTGACCCCACTGTCCCTTTCATGCCAGCAGGCAGGGTGGCTTGGTGGGAACAGCACAGGGCAACGAGAACCGCATGGGCACAGAAGACAGACCTTCCTGAGCTCCAGTCTCTGCTCTGCCATGCTGCCTGGGTGACTTTGGACAGGTCATAACTCAGTCTGAGTTTCAGTCTCCTCATCTGGAGTTTCCATTTTCTCACTGCATGGGGATAATGCTGGGTATGAGAAGGTGATACACTAATATGTGTAAGGAGTCCCTGGGTGGTGCAAACCGTTAATGTGCTTGGCCACTAACCCAAAGGTTGGCAGTTCAAGCCCACCTATATGCACCTCAGAAGAAAGGCCTGGAGATCTACTTCCAAAAAAACAGCCATTGAAAAAGTTATAAAGCACAGTTCTACTCTGACACACTTGGGGTCGCCATGAGTCGGAATCCACTTGACATCAACTGGTTTTTTTGTTAATGTGTGTAAAATACCCGGTGGATGACTAGGTGTGTAGCAATGTCATAAATCTTATTTATCCTGTCCTCCTTTCCAGCTCCCCACAATCTCACTCTAGTCCAGGCTTCGTGTTGCCCCAGGACCTCCCACTACAATGGCAGGACCACCCTCACTATCCTTGTATAACAGCCAAGCCCAAGGAGGGGCTGAGACCTTGATTGGTACACAGCTCTCACCCCCGGCCCCTGCCTGCACGAGTGTCCAGGGCCTCTCAACAGCCCAGCTGTCCAAGTCTTTCATTTGCTGAGGCATCAGGCCATAAAGTGACCGACAGAATGCAAGTGACAAGTACCAAAGCAACAGCACAATAACAGTAAAGCAGCTGGCTCATAGAATACTTTAGCATCTACAAGGTCTCACTTCCGGTGGTCCAGGGAGTCAAGGCCAGAGCTGCGACTCAACCCCTGGCCTTGTGACCCCCAGACTGGCCCACTGTGTACACCAGGCAGCCCCAGACACAACCCTAAGAGATGAATTCAGCAGGCCTGCACCAGGGCCCACAGGTCTGCATTTTAGGAATCCTGGCAGGAAAGGTCTCCCCAGTCTAGAAAAACGCCCCGTGTCAGCACCTGGGTTGAAGAGGGTGGTTCCTGCTCAGCTCTCTCTCCAAGTAGCAGGGAAGGTTTGGATCATGGTTACACAACACCGGCCCTCACCAGGGAAATTTCAGATCAAGGGCCTGTTGGACCAGCTGGAGGGAGACAGCTGGGCTGGAAACATGGGTTTTGTATCACATGCTAGGAAACCCCTCTGTAATCCACTCTACGGGCTTCCATTCTGAGTGAAGAGAAGGGCGAGGGGCCCCTGGTCTGCACGTGGGAATCACCTGGGGGCTTTAGAAAACACCGATGCCCCCCGGCTACAGTGACAGTGATGCAACTGGGCTGTTATACCTAAAGCCCCCCAGGGGCATCTAACGCGCAGCAAGGTTTAGAGTCACAGAAGCAGGCCACTGAGGTTGTTTCTTTGATGTCAGAGCCCGTAACACAGGGGAGCTGTCGGTGTGTGTGCCTGTGTGAGTGTGTGTGTCCGTGTGTCTACGTGCATGTTGTGTATTTGTGTGTCTCTTTATGTCTGTATGTGTCTATATTTGTGTGCATGTGTGTGCATCTGTGTGCATGTTGTGTGTTTGTGTGTCTCCACGTGTTGGTGTGTGTCTATGTATGTCTATATGTGCATCTCTGTGTGTGAGTGACGTGTGCTTGTGTGCGTGTGTCTGTGTATGTGCATCTGTGTGTGTGCGCGTCTGCGTGTGTGTGCATCTGTGTGTGTCTGTTTATGTGCACCTATGTATGTCTGTGTCTGTGTGCATCTATGTATCTCTGCCTGTGTGCATCTGTATGTGTGTGTGTGCACGCACTCATCTGTGTGGGTGTCTGTATGTGTGAGACAGAGGCCACGAGGGCCGCACATGGCGGGGATGGGAGGGACCGCAGAAGTGAAGAAGGGCCTTCTGAGGACACAGGTCCCTTATTTTACAAATAGGACCCAGAGAAGGCATGTGGCTTGTCCGCATCAACAACCCAAGGTGTGAGGGAGGGGGCAGAAAAGGAGAACCGGAGCCTGCTTGTCACCCTAGATCTTGCTTAACTGAAGTAAAGTTTCGCTTTGCTTCTTCGTCTGCTGCAAAGTGCTGAGAGACTCAAGCCACGTCAGCCTCATGCAGACCTGAAAGGGCCGGGCCAGCCTTTATGAGAACCATGGGCTCCCCGAAGCTGCTCCTGAGTGGTAAGTCCTGCTTCCCTGGGCCCATGCCAGGCAGGGCCCCGAGACCGGGCTTCCTCCGCCTGGTGTTTTGTGGGTGTTCAGATACCAGCACAAGGCAGAGCCAGGTATAGTCTCCTTGCCTTCCAAGCAACCTTCCAACGTCTTGGAGTTGAAAGTTTTGGATCCAGTGATTGCCTCATACTGGGAAGTTGAAAGCACTCTGAGCTGGGGCCTAGGGGCTCTGCTTCTTGCCACCTGTGTGACTCTGGGCACAAATAAGCCCTGATTTCCTCATCTGGCAAAAAGGCCTGTGAGACCTGCCCAGCCTGCTGCTCAGGGTAGTTGGAGGCACAAACAGGGAATGTAGGTGAAAGTACTCAGCAAATTATAGAGTCTCTATACATGCAAGGAAGACCAAAGAAGAATCGATGCATTTGAATTATGGTGTTGGTGAAGAATGTTGAATGTACACGCACTGCTAGAAGGATGAACAAATCTGTCTTGGAAGGGCAGCCAGAATGGTTCTTAGAAGCGAGGATGGAGAGACTTCATCTCAAGTACTCTGGACATGTTATCAGGAGGGACCAGTCCCTGGAGAATGAAATCATGCTTGGTAGAGGGTCAGAGAAAAAGAGGAAGACCCTCAAAGAGATGGATTGACACAGTGGCTGCTACAATGGCCTCAAACATAGCAACGACCGTGAGGATGGCACAGGACTGGGCAGTGTTTTGTTCTGTTGTACGTAGGGTTGCTATGAGTTGGAGCCGACTCGACGGCACCTAACAACAACACCACATGCAAGAGATTATTACAGGGGCATAATCTCAGGAATGTCCAAACCACACCCTGTCCCAAAATAGCTCCCTCGTTTGCCTGCTGATGCCTGATCTCGCTCCTGGGTTAAGGATATCCAGAAGGCTCTGCTGACATGCAACCAAGGTCTCTGTTGGGAGGGGAGGAAGGGACGGTGATGTGCCTCACAGACCCTTCTCAGCACCATTCCCACAGGCCAGTGCCACCTGTAGTCAGTCCAGCAGCAGGAGGTAGCACAAGTTAGGGGGAGGCAGCTCCTGCTCAGGGAGGGACCTGGCGGGCCTGTGGAGGAAAAGCCAAGGGATGGGGCCAGCTGGCCCCACTGAGGCCTTCAGGACAGCAGGAGGTGGGGGCAGGTTTGAGTGCTATGGGGATCTGGGAGTGACCAGTGGGAAAGGAGGCTTGGAGGCCCAGAGGGTCCCCAGTGAGTCCACAGCCAACTTGGCCTACTGCGGTCTGGTGCAGTGGAAAGGACCCAGATCTGGAGCCCGACAGGTTGGGGACTGAAGGTAGCTCTGTGGCCTTGGGCATGTTTATCAACCTCTCTGAGCATCATATTGTCATTTATAAAATGGAGATAAGAACAATTACCGTTTGGAGTCATTTAAAGTTTAAGATAATGTATGTAAAAGGAGACCAGCTGTTATTAATTTTATTTACAGAGGCCTCAGCACAGGCAGCCTCTACATATTCGACCTGCATCTGGGTTTTCACACCATCCTTCCTGTATTATCTCCCTGCAGACTGCAGTGGAAAGGACAAGGAATCTGGGGCCCAAACACCTGGATTCTAATTCCGTCTTTGCATTTGTGGCTGTGGAACCTTGGACAAGTCCCCTCACCCTTCTGAGTCTCACCTGTAAGGAGGGTAATAGGTGCGATAACAACCGCTAACTCTGAGGCTGCTGTGAGAACGACAGCAAGTAACAATACCTCACACTCGTCCAGCACTGACCAGTGTGCTGGGCACTGTTAAGGGCATTGTCACGGGCACCTCCCGCCAACCTCATCATTATTTCTGCCTTTATAGATGAGAAGGCTGAGGCTCAGCAAGGTTAAGCAACACGACCAAAGGTCATACAGCTTATAAGTGGCAGAGCTTGAATTCAAATCAAGGCTTCCAGCTTGTTCATTCAGGTTAGCAGCCCTGCTGAGAATTTACATTTCTAGCCAGTTCCCAAGCAACGCTAATGCTACTGGTTAGGGACCAATTCTGAGAACCGCTAGCAGAGCACAAACCAAACCAAACCCATTGCCCTCGAGTCGATTTTGACTCATAGCGACCCTACAGAACAGAGCAGAACTGCCCTACAGGGTTTCCAAGGAGCGGCTGGTGGATTTCATCTGCGACCTCTTGGTTAGTAGCGGAGCTCTTCACCACCATGCCAGCAGGGCTCCATTAGTAGAGCAGCGGGTCTCAAAATTTGTTATACATAAGAATCACCTGGGCATCTTGTTAAAATGTAGATCCTGATTCAGTATATCTGAGGTGTAAATGTAAATTTTCAGCAGGGAGCCAGAAGGAATCGGTTCTAAACCCTGACTTGAATCCAGGAAGCCACCATTGTGTTACTTTACTGGGCACAGAATCCGAACACATCCAAGCTGGGAGGAAGATGCCTTAAAGTTCCCGTGGTCCAACCACCTTTCCCTGCTGAGGGGCCTGAGGCTTTGGTCCCCAAACTGTGTTACAAATCTGATCTCCCTTCTACCCTGACCTGTGTCCTAATTTTCCAGATGATCTCCTGCATCCGAGTGGTCTTTGCCAGCCACTGGGCTCCACAAGGCTTCAAGTATTGCTCTCCTGAGAGGAGGGTACTGAGAGCCAGAGAAGACAAGCGACCTGTCCAGGGCCACAGGGCAAGTTTGAGGCTGAGCTAGGGCTTCAGCCCCCTTCTGCAGGTGTTCTTCGGGTGGGGGGGAGGTTCGGGTCTTCACTGTTGAGGTGTATAGTGTCCGTGAGACTTCTCTGCATTTCCAAAAGCATCCAGGTATGACCCTGGACACCTTGTGGTCTGGGTTCTGATGAGACATGAGCAGTAGCTTCCTCTCCCCAGAACCTGGACAGCGTGGACCTTTGCATCCAGTTAGTTATGACTGAACTCCTTCTGTCCCCGTTCTGGTGCCAGGGACAGTCTGGGTGGTACAAGGGCTGGCACCACTGCTGGTTGTTATTCAATATTCATTCAAGTTTTTGTTCAGAAGTCGACATGCCCAGCCCCAAGTGATGAAGTGTGATTGGTCTAAATCAGTCATTGATGATCCTTTTCATCTCTTCCAGTGATTGGCCAGATGCGCCCGCTCTAACCAACAACGGGGGGTGGGGGGGGGGGTGTCTCCTGGGAACCTCTGGGAAAAATTTCCCCTCCCTGATTAAGAAGACACAGGAGAAAAGAGCCCTTTCACCCTCTCTCTCCCACCTCCACCTGCCTGCCTGTTGGAGTTGCTCTTATGTGAGGATATGATGTCTGGAACCCTGACAACCATCTTGTGACCATGAGGCAATGTCTGCTGAAGATGGTGGAGCAGGAGGATAGAGAGAACCTGGATCCTTGCTGGCATCGTTGAGTTGCTGCACCATCCTTGGAACCACTCATCTTGCCAAGTAAGATCATACATGTACGTATTGGTTTTGCCATTATTTGTTCAATGTGTTGTTACTTGCAGCCAGGAACATCTTAACTGATAAAAAGGATAATAACAAAGGGATCTACCTTATGAAGTAGATGCTGTGATTTCTATTGTACAAATAAGGAAGCTGAGGCTCAGAGAAGGTATTGAATTTACCCACTTATTACATCTGCCCCTAGCAAGGAGAGGAAGCAGGATTCAAACTCAATCCATCTGACTCCCACATCTGTGCACTGAACCACCACACAGGTCCTCAGAAAGACCTGGGATCCATTGAAAGGACATCAGAGAAAAAGGTGATTTCTGCCCTTCTCCTAGATCTGTCTCCAATCTATTCAATTCCTGAGTATTCAGTGACATATGCTAAAATGTGCCCCGTCAGATGGATGGTATGTTTTGAAGTTGAAAAAAGCAGAGATAATGGAATTCTGCCTGAGTAGGATGAAATGGGTCCCGCTCTTCAAAGGCTTGCATGCCTTTCTTTAGTGAATCCGGGACGATCGCCCAGGAAGCAGCAGTGAATGACACCAGAAAGAATGCACCTTCCCTTCCTTCCTGTCGGGATCCTTCAAGGCCAGTTCAAGTGTCACTTCCTCCAGGAAGCCTGCCCTGACTGTCCCAAAGCTCAGCTCTCACAGAATACGTTCACACTTCTTTTTATGGTCAGAAATTTGTAGCTAACTATGTGCATATCTACCCCCTCCCCGCAACTGGAGGGCCAGAATGGTGCCTTAGGCACGCATGCACTCAGTGCTCAGCACAGACCTGAGAACCAAGGAGGTGTTTAGGAAATGCTCGCTTGCTTGCTGTGGCATCATTCAGTGCTAACCATACGCTCTGCAAGGACAGCTCCCTCAGGTGTTATTCATCCTTGTTATGAGTTGAATTGTGTCCTCCTCCCCCCAAAATATGTTGAAGTTCTAACCCTAGTACTTTTGAATGTGACCTGATTTGGAAATAGGGTCTTTGAAGATGGTATCAGCTCAATTAACATGAGGGTTTTCAATGGTTGATTTTTCAGAAGTAGATCTCCAGACCTTTCTTCCAAGGCACCTCTGGGTGGATGTGAACCTCTAACTTTTCAATCGGCAGCAGAACACGTTAATTAACCATTTGCACCACCCAGGGACTCCAAGACTAAGGCAGAGATGGGGTTATGCTGCAGCTGCAAGCCAAGGAATGCCTGGGGCTGCCAGGAGCTGGGAGAGACAAGGATGGAGGCAGACAGCCAGGGATCGTGGCTGGGCGGAGCTAAGCCCCCACGTCCCCCCCTCCTTCAGGGCCCCAGTGCCACTGTGCCAACTTGATGACGTGGCATCATTACAGGAGCTGGCCACCAATCCTGATGGACCACGCCCCTGAACACGCCCTGAAGAACAGCCCAACCCAATGTGTTTCCTCCCTATATATAGACCCCTGTGCCTGCTGATTAGCGAGCCATCTTGGCAACGTAGGTCCCAGGGTACGGATCTGCTTGGCCAAGGAATAACGTTTTCTTTCTTTTGCTTTCCTCCGACTCCTGCCTCCGTGTCACTCCGAGGGAGACCTGGAGGTCCAATAACAGGATCCTCTCCTAGAGCCTTCGGAGAGAACATGGATGGCCCTGCTGATACCCTGAATTTCAACTCCTAGCCTCCGGAACGGTGGACAATAAATTTCTGTTCTCATAAGCCTGCCGGTGTGTGGTACTTTGTTACGCAGCCTCGGGGAACTAATACAATCCTTCATTCACCCACTCCGTGCTCAACGCAAACCCTTGCCCACCAAAAGCCGCTTCTGCCACCATTTGGGGTGTCTGTCCCAGGGCACACCGAGCAGTGCAGTGAGCCTGTGAAACATAGGGGGAACCCAACACATCAAAAAAGACCACCTGGAGGAAGTGGGACTTGGTCTTGCCTGGAAGAATGGCCAAGGGTGAGAGAGAGCCGGCGACAGGGATTCCCTGAGAGGAGCCGGCAAGAACAAAGGCTCAGAGGGCTCCCCAGCGTGGAGGAGTAAGGGGCAGGGGGGCTGGCTTCAGGGAGCCGACCAGTCACTGAAAGGGCAGCTTCCGTCCAGCTCCTTGACCCAGGCCCAGGAACGATCCAGAAGCTGGGAGTGCCCTTTCCCTCTGGCTCACTCTTCCCTGGAACAGAATGGCTTGTGTTCCAGAATGGGGGGTAGGGGTTCCTTAAGTCAGTCCAAGAGTCAGCAGCTCCTGGGTGCTGCCCTTCAGTGGCTCCTCTCCACGGGTATTTTTAGTCCCATTTAATCTGGCAGCGGCTGAGCACTTTTGATTTTACAATGATTAGTTAGAGCTTGTGTGCTCGGTGCTGTTTTTCTTCCCGCCTGCCTGTCTCCCCCAAGGGGACTGGGTGTTGTTTTGACTTTTATGTGCTACAATAAAAACTTTCATTGTAGCAAAATGTTTGCTCGTCAAAATTAGCTTGGTTAATTCCAAAGAATTGTTTCATCTTGGCTCCACAGGCACGGGGGATCTTTTTTTACAAGAGGAATTGGCCACCAGCCAGCTATCTCCGGGACAATTCCTCTGTAGTGCTCATCCCCCTGGAATTTACCTTTAAAGAGAAAAGAGCTGCCTGAGCTTTCCAACTGCTCTGCCAAGCAAGCGTGTTACCGGGTTCACCAGCTCGCGGCAGCCAGGGAAAGTGGGTGAGGAGTGTGGATTTGATTGTGTTGTTTTTACAGTCACAGACATGAAAGAAAGCCCCACACAAAGAGAGACACATGGTCGGACACACATAGATGCACACTCAGGCTCACAGAGACAGGCACACTCACCCACACAGGCATATACAGACACACTCAGGCGCACAGACACGGGCACACTCACACACACAGACACACTCAGGCACACAGAGACAGGCGCAAACACAGGCACACAGATACACTGAGGCACACAGACAGGCACACTTACATACACAGGTACACATACACACACAGGCACACACACACACTCAGGCACACAGACACAGGCACACTCACACTCAGGCACACAGACACACTCAGGCTCACAGAGACAGGCACACTCCCACAGACAGGCACACTCAGGCACACAGGCACAAGCACACTCACACACACAGGCACACACAGACACACTCAGGCACATAGAGGCAGGCACACTCACAGACACTCGGGCACACACACACATTGACACACAGTCATGTGCAGACACACAGATACACTCACACAATAGACAGGCAAACACACACACATATAGGCACGTAGACACGGACACTCACACGCACAGTCACATGCACACAGAGACACACACACACACACTCACACAAACAGGCTCAGACACACTGGGCCCAAACCTATACCAAGATGTTATACTCAGACACAAACTGACACACACACACACACACAAACGGGGTCACCCCAGGGCATGGACAGACACCACGGACAGGCAAACTGGGCCAGGTGCCCACAGGAAGAGAGGGACACAGAGGCACACGGGGACATCCACCCCGCCAGGTCCAGAGAGAGGGCTTGGGCTGCCCCTTCCCACATCCACGGGGTCAGTGCGGGCAGGCTGAGGCTGCAGAGGCCTGCATCATGGATGGAGGTGGTCACTGCCACCCAGTGTCCCCATCTGCAGGACGCAGAGCTCCAGGGCCCAGAACCCAGGCCAAATCCACAGCCTCCTGCAGCCACCCCTGACCCTGACACTCCCTTCCTCACGCTGAGCTCTGTTAGCCATGGGGGCAGAGGAAGCCCACGCAGGCCTGGGACCATGTCAGCAGATAGTCACTATGTGGGAGTCTTTGCAGAAATTGTCCAGGAGGTGCAGTTGAGAGGTGGTGAGGATCTACCATGTAACCGTGGCTAGCAGGTGGGGCCAGGAGTAAAGTGGGGGAGCAGGAGGTCTTCTGGAGGGACAATCTGCACATGGACAGCTTCACTCTGGCCAGCCCAGGATGGAGCCTTAGAATAGCTTGAAACCTTTTGGAGCTGTTAAATATCACACTGTCCCTCCTTCTCTCCCCCTTCCAGAACCCCTTTCCCTCTCTCTCCCGTCTTCTACACTGAGGGGGTTTCCAGCCAAACAATTTTGGGAAAAAAGCCAACAAATATTGTTTGAGCGCTCACCATGTGCCAGGCCCCGGGCCTGGCATTTAAAAAGCCTTAGCTGATTTCCTCCTCAAACAATCACTCGAGGTCAGTTATCTTTACCTCCATTTTACAGATGGTACAGGTAATGATAACAGCACCCAGCGTGGGCCCACAAATAGTTCCTGGCTCTCTCCTGCATCTGATAGGGGGACGATGAAGCTCAGAGAAGCCCAGGAACTTACCCACGGCCACCCAGCTGGTGCCAGGGAACAGAATTTGAGCCCAAGACTGGCTCCAAAGCTAGTTAGTGGTCGGGTGCTCAGGTACAATTGCCCTGGCAATAAGGGTGACCTGGTCAGCCCCAGACAGTGCACTTGGCCAGTAGTGTGAGTGGTGGGTTGGAGAGGCAGGAAGATGGAGGCAGGCAGACCCGTTGGGTGGCAGGGTGATCTGAGCTGAGATCCTGACACACCAGCTGCGGGCATAAGAGGGACAGCTATGGCGCTTTTATTTACTCACCTTCCACATTCCCAGGACAGTGGTGACGGACACAGACCCTAGAACTAATCAGGCTGCTTTGGCTTTAGATTCTAGAACACAATTCTAGGTCCAAATGCAGCTTTTAGAGGCCAATTATCACCCCCGGTACAAGGTGCTTAGCCTCAATGTGCCTTGGTTTCCTCATTTGTAAAATTGGATAATCACGGAATTCTGAGGATCTAAAATGTATTAGCTGGCAGTGGTAGTTCAGCGGTAGAATTCTCGCCTTCCATGCAAGAGTCCCGGGCTCGATTCCCTCAACGCACCTCATGTGCACCCACCATTCGTCTGTCAGTGGAGGCTTATGTTGCTATGATGCTGAACAGGTTCCATTACACCTTCCAGACTAAGACAGACTAGGAAGAAAGGCCTGGCAATGCACTGTCAAAAATCAGCCAAGGACAATCCTATGGACCACAATGGTCTGATCCCATTGTGCATGGGCTTGCCATGAGTTGGGGGCTGATAACAATAAAATGTATTATCAAAAAAAAAAAAAAGAGTGAGCCAGGGTCTGGGGGCAGTCATATTTGAAGACTCATGGCTGGGCCCACAGAGCAGACTGTGGCTTCAAAGGGCAGCTTTGGGGGTGCACAGGCTCCAGTGCCCTCTGAGGGCCCCATACAGTGCACCTCTGTCCTGCCCCAAACTCCAGCTGGTGTTCTCTCCCTGTGTCATCATCCTACCAGCCTTTCTGGAAAGCACTGGCTACTGAGAGGTGCAGCCAGATGCAAGAGAAAGGCAGGGCAGCTCAGATCCTCTAACTCTCTTGGCCTCATCTGTAAGATGGGTGTAAGCCGCTGCCCTCACGGGGCTGCTGAGAGGTGTCCAGGGGCTGACGTGTAAAATTCCCAGCCAGGACTAGGTCCCTGGCAGGGGCTTCCCAGTTCTCATCTTCCCATCCCTGCCCAGCCTGTGTCCCCCAACCTGGTGCTGGGCACTGGGGACACAGGATGGATGAGACACAGTCCCTGCCTCCAGACGGTCACTATCCCTCTCTGAAAACTGACTGTCTAGGCTCTGGTGGCTGGTGAGAAAACAGGACTAAATCCTGGGGGAGGGAAGATGACAGATGGTGGCTGAGTGTTTCCTGGCCCTGAAGGTCCCAGAGCTCTTTATTCATAGTCAGGAGTTTCCTCGGAGCCCTGCAGAGGATGCCTGGAGGCTTGGAGACCAGGACACGGATAAAGCAGCACCCTGGTGGCGTACTGGTTAAGTGCTACAGCTGCTAACCAAAGGGTCAGCAGTTCAAATCTGCCAGGCGCTCCTTGGAAACTCTATGGGGCAGTTCTACTCTGTCCTATAGGGTCTCTATGAGTTGGAATCGACTCGACGGCACTGGGTTTGGTTTTTCGGATCTCCGTGTTTTCTGTTCTTCATCATTTATTGAGTACTTACTATGTGCCAGGCAGTCTCCCAAGTGCTTTACACATATTATTTCATTTAATCCTCCCAAGAGCCCTATGAGATAGGTATTACTGTTTATCTATCTCTAGTCTATAGGTGAGGCAGCCGGAGCACAGAGAGGTTAAGTAACTTGCCCAAGGTCACACAGCTAATAGGTAATGGAACCAAATTGGAACACAGGCAGTCAGGGTCCAGAGTCTGCACTCTTAACGACTATAGTAACCGCTTCTAATGGGTATGAAGTGTTTAGCACAGGCCCTCACAAAGTCAAGTGTTAGTGTTAGGATTCTCCTAACAACTCTATTGCACTATTTTACATAAGGGTCCTTGGTGGCACAGTGGTTAAGTGCTCAGCTGCTACACGAAAGGTCAGCGGTTCGAACCCACCAGTGGCTCTGTAGGAGGAAAGACCTAGCAATCTCCTCCCATAAAGAATACAGCTTGGGACCAAGGCGCCCATCAAAGGATGAATGGATAAATAAATTATGGTGTATTCACACAATGGAATACTATGCATCGATAAAGAGCAATGATGAATCCGTGAAACATTTCATAACATGAAGGAATCTGGAAGGCATTATGCTGAGTGAAATCAGTCAGTTGCAAAAGGACAAATATTGTATAAGGCCACTATTATAACTGGAGAAATAGTTGAATCAGAGAAGAAAATATTCTTTGATAGTTACGAGAAGGGGGAGGGAGGAAGGGAGGGAGGGGGTGTTCACTAATTAGATAGTAGATAAGAATTATTTTAGGTGAAGGGAAAGACAACACAATACAGGAGAGATCAGCACAACTGGACTAAACTGAAAGCAAAGAAGTTTCCTGAATAACCTGAACACTTCAAAGGCCAGTGTAGCAGGGACGGGGGTGGGGGGACCATGGTTTCAGGGGACATCTAAGTCAATTGGCATAATAAAATCTATTAAGATAACGTTCTGCATCCCACTTTGGAGAGTGGCATCTGGGGTCTTAAACGTTAGCAAGAGGCCATCTAAGGTACATCAATGGGTCTCAACCCACCTGCAGCAAAGCAGAATGAAGAACACCAAAGATACAAGGTAATTATGAGCCCAAGAGACAGAAAGGACCACATAAACCAGAGACTACATCAGCCTGAGACCAGAAGAACTAGATGGTGCCCGGCTACACCCGATGACTGCCCTGACAGGGAATACAACAGAGAACCCCTAAGGGAGCAGGAGAGCAGTGGGATGCAGACCCCAAATTCTTGTAAAAAGACCAGACTTAATGGTCTGACTGAGACTAGGAGGATCCCGGAGGCCATGGTTCCCAGACCTTCTGTTAGCCCAAGACAGGAACCATTCCCAAAGCCAACTCTTCAGACAGGGATTGGACTGGACAATGGGATAGAAAATGATACTGGTGAGGAGTGACCTCCTTGGATCAAGTAAACATGTGAGACTATGTGGGCAGCTCCTGTCTGGAGGGGAGATGAAAGGGCAGAGGGGGTCAGAAGCTGGCAGAATGGACACGAAAATAGAGAGTGGAGGGAAGGAGTGTGCTGTCTTATTAGAGGGAGAGCAATTAGGAGTATATAGAAAGGGGTATATAAATTTTTGTATGAGAGACTGACTTGATTTGTAAGCTTTCACCTAAAGCACAATAAAACTTAAAAAAGAAAAAAAAAAAAAAAGAATACTGCCTGGGAAACCCTATGGAGCAGTTCTACTCTGTCCTGTAGGATCACTAATAGTTGGAATCCACTGGACGCCACTCAACAACTACAGTGACTAAGGAGACCTGGTTGCACAGTGGTTAAGTCCTTGGTTACTAATTGGAAGGTTGGCAGCTCGAACTCATCAGCTATTCTGTGGAGAAAAGATGCAGCAGCCAGCTCCCGTAAGGATGACAGCCTAGGAAACACTATGGAGCAGTTGTGCTCTCTCCTACAGGATACTGCAGGGGTGCTATGAGTCAGCAATAGGTCAACGGGATTTTACATTAAAAATTTTGAGGCCCAGAGAAATTAAACCACTAAAGCAATAATTCGTATTTACTGATTGACTGGTACGAACCAAGCACCATTCCTTAGAACTTTACAGACTTTAACTAACTTGACTTTTCTAACAACTTCACAAGGTGGACACTATTATTACCCCTATTTGACAAACGTGGAAACCAAGGCACGGGGAAGCTAAGTACCTTGCCCCGGAGGGATCATTTGCAAAGTTGCAATTGGGCTCTAGAATTTGTCTTCTAGAATCTACAGCCAAAGCAGGTCAATTAGCTTTAAGATCTGTGTTCATAGCCACTGTCCTGTGCTGCCTGGGAATGTGGAAGGTGAGTAAACAGAAGCACTGGGGCTCACCGCCAGTTCGTCCCCTGTCTGCACTTGAGCTTGGCCATGCTGCTCTCTCGCCCTTTCTGTCCTGTCTGTGATGACCTTTCTGGATGAGAGATGCTAAGCAGAATCCCAGGCCTCTAGCTCTCCACCTGCCAAAGCAGGAGCCCTTCTTCCTGGGCTCTCCTTCCTCCAAACAGGCTAGAAGTCAGCCCAGCCATCTTCTACCAGCCTCTGCTCACCTGCCCCTCTAAGTGCTAGGGTCACGTGTGTGCCCCAGTGTGAGCTCCCTGGGCAGCCCAAACTCTGGCCGAGGGCTGCCCACACTTCATTTTTGGGAGCCTGTGGGTCGTTTTCATGGAGCCGTGGTGGCACGTGCTTAAGAGCTTGGCTGCTAACCAAAAGGTCGGCAATTCGAATCCACCGGCCACTCCTTGGAAACTCTATGGGACAGTTCTGTTCTGCCCTATAGGGTTGATATGAGTTGGAATCGACTTAACGGCAGTAAGATTTGGTTTGGTGCGTCCTTTTCACAGCTTGTGCCCAGGGATGCAGTCAGGGCTGGCTTTGCATCCTGCCTTCCTGAAATCAGGGGCCCTTGTCTGCCTAAAGGAGCCCTGGTGGTACAGTGGTTAAGTGCTCGCCTGTAACCGAAAGGTTGGCTGTTCAAACCCATCCATGGCTCCGCAGGAGAAATCTGCTTCAGTAAAGATCACAGCCTTGGAAATGCTATGGGGCAGTTCTACCCTGTCCTGTAGGGTTGCTACAAATCGGAATCAACTCCATGGCAAGAGATTTTCTTTTTTCCTGCCTAGGCCTGTTTCTCCTTCCCTTCTGAAGTTTCTGGGCTGCTTCTTCCTTGCTCCAGCCCTGCCTCCCTTCACCCACTGGTTTCTCCTAAATGGTCAGAATCAGGTGGAACCTCGGTGCCCTGGTTCCTCCCTCCTCTTTTTCTGAGAAGCTGCCAGTGGCACCACGCCAGCCAGCTGGGAGAGAGGCCGCATCAGAGGGCAGCAGCTGTTGCAGCTGCCTCTGGGGCCTCATCCCACACAGCTGGACCCAGGTCGGCCTGACCCGGGCAGCACTACTGGCTTAGCTGAGCCCAACGTGATGGCCAAGGGCATCCTGGCAGCGCCAGGCCAGAGGAGGCTTCCCTAGCGCTCTCTCAGGTCGGCGCATGCAGGGTCAGACAGCTCCACACGCCCAAGGACTAATTCTGGCACACTCTATGACCCTGGGCAGCTTGTCTAATCTGTGCCCAGCTTCAGTGTCTGCCAAATGGGGTAAACAGTAGCTCCCTCCCAGGTAGCCATGAGGATTAAACCCTACCACGCATCTGAATACAAAAGGGCTCACTGAGGTCCCTTTTAACTCTACCAGCTTATGATCTATGAAAACCGGGGAAGGAGTCTGGGGTCAGGCCGCATGACGGGAGCACCATACTTCCCAAAAGCCCAACAGGTAAGAGGCCACTCACCCCAAACAGAAGCTCAGTACCCACTAAGCTGTCTTTCTGTTCGGGGTGATGAAAACGTTTTGGAAACAGGTGATGGTGACAGCTGGCTGGCACCGTAAGTGCGACTCATGCCACTGGACTGTACGCTTAAAAATGGTTAAAAAATAAACTTAGGTTATATATACTTTACCGTAATATTAAAAAAAAAAAAAAGGTCACTTACCATTTGTCATTTGAAACACTCTTAAAGAAGACACCTCTAACTTCATCCAAAAATACCCTCCCCCAGGCAGAAGCCAGGGAGCCTGACATCTCAGCATTAGCAAACATCCCTTGGATTTAAGCATTGCTCTCTGTGGGTATCTTTTTAAAAGAAAACGTTTCTAGCTGAGAGCCTTTCTTACGTGATGGGCACCTGTACAGGAGGGACAGAGACATGGGGCTGAAGGTCAGGGTGAGGCAAACAAGGGGAACTGAGACAAACCTGAGGGCAAGCTTGGGTGGCCACACACCCTGGTAGAGTAACTGTTCCTCACCCCTCCTGTGGGGAGCGCTGACTGTTGACAAGGCTCATTCCCACCTATTCTCTCCTCAAACCTCACAATCCTGGAGCTAGGTTCATTTAGATCCATTTCACAGATGAGAAAACTGAGGAGCAGAGAGACTGACTCCCCTAGTGCCGCCAGCTTATTAGTGGCAGGGTCAGGGCTTAGACATAGCTCTGAGTCCAAGCCCAGCACTCTTCCCACTACACAACACCTGATCCCACCAGGACAGTCTTGGCCAGCAAGCAGCCCAGCCCCAGAGCCAGGGCATCCCCCGGGGGGAAAACTTAATGGGCTCAAAGACTTTACTACCATTTGGCTAAGCCCTAAGTAGTTAGGATTCTCCTGGTCCCGTGAAAGCTCATGTCCCTGGGAAAATTCCAAAGGGGAAGGTAGTAAACGTAGTAAGTGGCCTGATTCCAGCCACCTCCCTCTCCCCTCCGCTTCCCCCAGGGAGTCCTCAGATGTTTGCAAAGAGAACAGGAAAGGGCACCTTCTAAGAGGCTGCATTTCCCAAGCCCTTTGGAGGGTTTGAGGATCAAGCTAGTGGCAGGGCTAGCATCAGAAAGGACAGAGTGTCCATAGGAGATGACCTGGGCCCACGGGAATGGCCACCTCCTTCCTCGCCCCTGCACTGTGTCCCTGGCCTACCCTGGGAGTATTCCTTCCTGACACCCTACACTGGGACCCACAGAGGCTGGGGGGTCCGGCAGGCTGGGCCTGGGGCACAGACACTGAGAGGGCAGAACACCAGAGCAGAGCCTATCCCCCGCCCTGGAGAACCCAGGCTGGGCATGGAAGGTGGTGGCTGGTCAAGCACTTTGACTGAAACGGGTCTGTGCTGACCACAGCTTAGAAACAGCTTCGGGGCGCCTTCTGGGTAAGCACCAGTGGCTCATATGAGCCACCTGCACTGTGGGTTTGTCAGTAGCGTCCCTCTGCAAGACCAGTGTCTTCGTCTCCAAGAATCCCACGGCTCAGGGATCCATGTAGTCATCCTAGAGAAGAAGAAAAATCCCTGGCCTTAGTGCAAAAGGCCTTGCAGCAGACAGTGCACAGTGGAGAAGGAGGCCACCAAGCTTCAGGGAGCAGTGTCGTCGTGTGTGTGTGCACATGTGTGTACATGTGTGTGGAATGTTTGTGAGTGTGAGGCAAGGGGAGAGGCCAGCTGTTGGTGGGAGCCCTGAGGTTTGTCAAGGAACCGGGGCTGTGGCTGTTTCTGGAGAGCAGGGACGTGTTTGTCTCACCGGTCTCCCAGTGCCTACCACGGTATCTGGTATACACCTAGCTGTGTGGCCCCAGGCAAGTTACTTAACCTCTCTGTGCTTCAGAGTCCTCTTCGGTGAAATGGAGTTGATGGCGGATGGTAGGGAGGACCTGATGAGACAGTGGAAGGAAAGGACTTGGTATGCTCTCTGTGCCAGTTCCCCTGTGCCTGCAAGAGCATCAGGAGCCATGAGGGCCGGCACATGGGCTCCTCCTGGCTCACCAGCCAGTGGGAGATGAGAACCATTATCTAAAGAGAAGGTTAAAGGCAGTGGAAAACCTGACACCTGGGGAATGTTGTTTACCAAGAGCACTTCAGGAAAATAATCATTGTTTTCTCTGAGAAGCAGTTCTCTAAAGGGCACTTGAAGTGCCTTACCAAGAAATATTCCAAGACGAACAAGCACTAGGACTTACTTTGAGGACCGCCTCAAACAAGGAGACCCACGAACCTTGCTCCCTGGGATCTGGAGGTGAAGGTTGGTCCCAGACAGGGGGCTGGGGGAGGTTCCTCCCATGGAGCGTGGCTTTGAAAACACAGGGCTTAAGAGATTGAAAATGGTTTGTAGCACAGATGGTTTGTGCTCAACTACTAACCTAAAGGTTGGCAGTTCGAACCTGCCCAGCTGCATTGCAGAAGAAAGGCCTGGTAAACTGCTTTCATAAAGATTATAGCCATTGAAAGCTTTACTGAGCACAGTTCTACCCTGCACACATAGGGCCATCCTAAGTTGGGATCCACTCAAGAGCAATGGGTTCAGTTTGGTGTTATTAAGGCACTGAGACATCCATTTATGAGTTGGATTTTTTGATATAGAAAATATTGTGCTCTTTCACAAAGAAAAGGAACTTAGCATTAGGCGCAGAAGCTTAGTGCCTAGCACATAATAAGCGCTCAACAAATGCCGGCAATTATCGTTATTGCTATTAGTATTATTATCGATCAATAAAAAAGTGAATGATGCTACCTGGAAGAGCGGGAGCAGCAATCAGGTGACAAGCCAACCTTGTCAGTTTAGAGAAGACAGCAGGGTCTCAGAGAGGAAATTTGGCAAACGGAGTCTTGCCAAAGTTACGAGGCGAGTCAGAGACGGAACCTGGCTAAGCCCGTGATCTCCTGGCTTCAGGCATCCCCTCCACCCCATCCCAGCCCTGCCCCAGCACAACCATGGCCCAGCAGTGAGGTCAGCACCCACCCCACCTCTGTGCAGGGTTGACTCCTATCAGTCACACTGGCGCCTCTCTCCACCCTCACCCAGGGACCCTCTCTGGAGGCCAGTCCAGGTTAGCTCAGCACTGAGAGTCCAGAAGAGCAGGGCCACACCAGCTGCTGGCCCACCCTGCTGGGACCCTGAGACCGCTGGGGTAAGCAGACCATCCCAAAGGCTCCCTTCGCCCTTACTTAGAGACGAGGACAGCCACCCGCCTTATCTCAGAAGGGGCAGCAACCAGCAGAGCCATGTGAGTTAGGGGAGGTCACTGTCCCAAGAGGGGACATTGGTGGTTCAGTGGTAGAATTCTCACCTTCCATGTGGGAAACCCAGGTTCAATTCCCGGCCAGTGCACCTCATGTGCCATCTGTCAGTGGAGGCTTGGGTTTGATGATGCCGAACAGGTTTCTGTGGAGTGTCCAGATTAAGACACACTAGTTTTTTTTTTTTTTTTTTTTAGGAAGAAAGGCCTGGTGATCTACTTCCAAAAAACCAGCCAATGAAAATCCTATGGATCACAACGGTCCTATCTGCCACCAATCGTGGGGAGGACGCAGGACCTGGCAGTGTGCACGGGGTGACCGTGAGTCGGGACCAACTAGAGGCTCCACGGCAAATCCAGGGGTCACTTTCCGAGAAGAGGCAGACCTGGTTCCCTGAACTCACTCTTCCTGGGTGACTATCACATTGTCATGGAGACGAACTTGAAAAAAATGGAGCCAGTTTTGCTTTCCTCCTGGACGCCAAGGGGCTGGGGAAAGTATCTGGAGAGGGGTATTTAAAATCTATTCATTTTATTTGCCTACTTTGCAGGGGGTGGGAGAGGAAGGGCTCAGACAACTGGGTTTGAAACAGGGCAGCCCACTCAGGAGCTGCTGGAGGCTGGGTGATCTGCTAAGCCCCCTGGGCCTCAGTTGTCTCTTCTGTAAAGTGGGCTGATTAGGTGCTCCCTCCTGGAGCCGCTTGTGGGGGTGAAGTGAGGTGAGGAGCACCCCGCTTAGCAGATGTCAGTGTACGGGATAAGCTGGGGCTGGCAGCAGCTGCAATTACATTTGTGTGGGTGAAAGGCTGAGAGAATATTCACCAAAATCGAAGCGGGGGTTATCGCTGAGGGGCAGGATTTCTGTGACTGTAATTTCTTTTCTTCTTCTCCTTTTCTTTTTGCTTATCGGAATTTGCCAATTGTTCCACAATGTTCCGGAATTCATTGTGCCATTGGAAAAATGATAATAAAGTGAAAAAATTAACCCCATGCCCCCTGTGGTATGTGGCAGCCTCCGTGCTGGGGGAAGGGAGCCCAGGGGAGCGGCAGAGCTGGGACAGAGGGGGACCACAGCCCGAGGCCGGACCGGGGGCGCTGCCCCCTCCCCGGGGAAGTGAAGACCCCCCAACCTGGAGGGGCGGACCCAGCGCGCTGGCCCGCTCCGGCTGCGCCTGGCTCAGACAATGCGAACACACAATCATTCATTATAACTCAATTACAGTGATTAAAGCTGGTGGCGTGCAGAGGCAGGAGGGAGTGTTGCCAACAAAATTTACACTCCGTGTCACCAGCGAGAGATAACAGCAGCTGACGCGGCCGCGCGCCTCCCCTGCCATCTGCTCCGCGCGGGGGCTGCCGGAGGGGCCAGGGCCGCCGAGCGCTAACTGCGGCCCACGCGGCTGGAGCTGCTGAGATGGGCAGCCCCAGCGCTCCGGAAGGTCAGGGGACCCTTCCCTGCAGCGACGGCGGCCCCCAAACCCAACATCTGGAATGGGGGCGGGGCGGGGAGGCGAAGGAGCTGAGTGTTCTGGGGTTGTGCTCACAGTGGCAGAGGTTGGGATTCTGAGTTCTGGCTGTCTCTTCCATGTTGCAGATGAGAAAACTGAGGCACACAAACGATTGCAGGCAGTAAGCCTGGGGCAGAGCCCAACCTCAGATCAGCTCGGGCTCTCCTGGTGCCTGTGCTGAGAGGGGGCTTGGGGCCACTCTGAACTGCAGGGAGATGGAAGGGCCAGCCTGGGGGCCCAAAATGAGTCAAGGCGGTGGCAGGATTGTCCATGGGGGCAATGCAGGGGACAGGAGGCACAGAGCAGGGCTCCCGAAGGGAGAGACAGAGAATGTGTGTGTGTGTGTGTGTGTGGGTGCGTGTGAGGAGGATGGAGCCGCCTTTCAGGGGCAGCAGTGACACTGGCCACCCCAGAACATCAGGCCCTCAGCCTTGTCAGCGTTGGACCATCAGATGCAGGTGGACCCCTTCTGGAAGGATCTCCCCTCTGAGCCCCCGGGGGCCAGTGGCTCGGGCCCTTCTTTCCCCGTTTATTCTGTCATTCATTTACCCAGCACACTTTTCCTGCCGTGCTCCAAGGCTGGAATCACCATGGCTGAATCCATGCTGCCGGCTGTCCTCCCCCACCCCCGCCAGCAGTGCTCCACACCACAGCCAGAGCCCAGATCCCACCCCAAGTCCCCTTGGCTGAACCTTCAGTGGCTGCTTGGTGCCTTCAGGATATATCTGAGCCTCTCGGTGCTTCTCCCTTGAGCCTTCTCTCCAGCTTCCCGCCAGAGCAATTGACACACGGTCCCCTGAACCTGGCCTTTGCACAGGCTGTCCTGCAGACTGAAACCCCGTCCCTCCTCTTTTGATCTCTTACTTGTCCTTCAGGTCCCAGTGTAGAAATCACCTCCTCCAGGAAGCCATCCCTGACTGAGAGGACAGGATGGTGCCCTGCCTTTGGGCTCCTGCACTCCATGCTAATGCCCCTTGAAGCACTGACAAGGGATATTGGGGTCATCTAGGTCTCTTTCTTTCCCAACCCTGGCAGCTCCTTGGGGCCAGGGACTTGATCCCATCTATCCCTGAATCCCCAGGGCCTGACACGGAGTACTTTTGGGAAATGTTTATTGACCAGGTAAAAGCTGAAGGAGTGGGTAGATGAGTGGGTGGCCCAGACAGGAGCTGACAAAATGGCTGCATCACAAGGATTGGCTCGGGGAGGCAGAACCAAGCCCACAGGTAGGCAGAGATCAGGGTTCTCAGGGCAAGCAGCAAGGGAGGGAAAATCAAGGGACTGGAGCCCCCCTCTCCCAGCTGAGGCCTCTCCCCGCTCCCTCCATCTGGAACAACTCAGTCTGTGCCCACAGCCTGAGTTCACCCACTCTTGCTCCACACAGCCCCTCCCAAGCAGACCAAACAAGCAGGGCTGGTGGCCCAGGACTGCTGGGCCAGAGGGAAGAGTGAGGCTGAGCTGGTTTCTCTCTCTCTTCCTGCACATACAGGTCAGGCTGCCTAGAGGCTGGGATGTAGCCAGTTGGGGATGTTTGGAGATACTGTAGCAAGAGTGAGATCCAGGCAGGGCCACACTGCCCAAGATGCGCAGTCCCTGGAGTTCCCCAAGAAGAACTGAAAGGGGAAGCTGGGGTAGGGGTGGGGGGCTGGAGGCCGGCGATGGGGTGGGAGAGTCTGCAACACAAAAAACACTCGATTCAAGAAACTTGGGTTTTGGTTTCAGCCTTGACTCTGGGCTGTGTGAGCTTTGGGCTGTATGAGCTTATTCATCTGTTCCTTCTGCAAAGATCGGTGGAGGCCCTGGTGTGCCATGCCTGGCACTAGACCCTGGGCATTCAGAAGGACCAAAGCTCATGGGGTCCTGCCTCCGTGGAACTCCAAGTCACTTCTGCTCTCTGGGCCTCAGTGTCCCCATCTATAATGGAGGTATTAGACTAGATCTGGGTTTCTCAAACTTGGGAAGGGGAGGTTTCTTGAAGTCGGAAGACGAGGCATTGAAAGTCCTTGACCCACAGTGTAGGAAAGTCATTCCCTGTCCAATGCTCAGGCAATCCTTCTGATGAGGCCAAGGAGCGAGTTTCATTTGAGCACTGATGGGTGCGCGGTAGCTCTCAAACACTGGCACGGCTCCCTTTTGAACAAAGAGGGGATAGCTCCAGCTAGTTAGAATTGTTTTCATTGTATTGACTAGTAGGGAGATTTTCTATTAGAGTAACTGGTTTTCCATTTAGGACAGTGATATAAAGTTCCCTTTTTAAATACTTATATTTAGATTTTAAGAAGTGAACTTATTTAAAGAAAATATTAAGTAAATCACAGGCTGGTGGGTTCTAAACCAGGGCAAATTGCTAGATGATAGTACAAATGACTGAGAGTCTTGGATTCTGTGGACCTGGGGGCTGCCCCAGGGCAAGGGTAGCTCTGCCCATGTTGGAGAACAGAAGTCAGGGCCCTGAACACCTGTGGTTTCTGGAAGTGGGCCAGCAGGGCCAGAGGAGGGTGCCTCACCCTGATAAAGAGGTGATGGTGAGTCAAGTGGCAGAGTCTTGGATAACATCTGTCCTTGGGGCTTCCCAAGCACAGGGGAGTGTGTCCCTAAATGAGCTTGAGTGCAAAGTACTTACGTTGACAAACAAGACAATTGACATAGTGCCTGCCCAGCAGTTGGCAGCAGCTTCCAAACAGTACTTTGCATGGAGGGCTGGCCTCTCAGCGCAGCAGTTCACCAAAGTGACTCAGGCCTGTGAACTCCCTCCCTCCTCCCTGCTCTCTCACTGTGCCTGCCTGCGCTCACTCACCCCTCCGGGGAGACACTAGAGGTCTTCCCAGGGGCAGCTCTCAATCCCAGCCCCAGGGATCTGCAAACCCACCAGGCCCATCAAGGAACAAAGTAGCTCAGCACCGCAGAAGGTTAAACAACTGAGAGACTAGCATCTAAAATGCCTTTCTTTCTCTCATCCTACAAGTCCTATTAATTCTCAACCGCAGTTCAAATGTTATCTCTTCTGTGAAGCCTTCATGGCTACCCCCCCTTCTTACCCTTCAAAGAGTTGCCTGATCTCCCTCTGGAGGACTCCCACAGCACATTGTCCAGGCCACTGTTTATTTATAACACTGTTTTATATTTATTCAAATTTGTTTTCCCCCCACTAACAAGTGCATTCCTTGAGGGCATGGACCTTTTCTTTCTATATCTCATGCCCCCAGCATTGGGTCTGTGTTGCCTGTATCTATCGAATTAATGAATGGGTGAATGGGTAGATAGGCTTAGCTTAAAGTCCTGAGCTACTTTTCAGATTACAATCAGATTCCATAAACTTCACTTCTTTATTTAAGCAAAGTTTTCTTTGAAAGCACGGTTCTTTCAGGCATTCAATAAATGTTTACTAAATACCTATCAAGTGACAGGTGCCCAGTTAGGAACTAGGAAAACAGAAGAGAGCTAAACTTGACCTCTGCCCTCAGGAAGTTCACTATCAGATTGGAGAGACAGGCAAGCAGCAACTGGATGTGAAGCCTGGAAGTATTGAGATAGAAGGTCAGTGTGGTAAAGTAAGAAACCCATAGTCCTGAATTTGAATTAAAAGCATCGGTAGACCTCATGATGGTTTTATCTTTTAAAAAATATAAGCGTGCATGCACACACACACACACACACACACACACTTCCTAACTCTGCTATTGAAAAGGCCTAAGAACAATGATCAATCCATTAGCATTGAGCACACCTAGCACCCAGATTATGGTCTCTAAATACCACTTCTCACTAACAGGAACTAGGGGCTCCTTGGAAAAATGGCTGGCTCCAGATCTGGGACAGAAAATGTATAAGATGAATTAAGAACATCTTCCTGTACCAGAAAACAATGAAGCTGTCAAGACTACTAAGGTCATATCAAAAGGACTCAGGAGCCATCTCAAAGAGGATCCCCAAAATAGGACGATTTAAAAAGCAGTAAGGATAATGTCACTTGATTGAAACAGATAAAATTGGTTTAGGTCTCTGAATTCATAATGATACTAAAAAGAAACCTAATTGGTCAACTTTCAAGGATACTAGTGAGCTAACTTGTTATTTTGAAAACTGGCAAATAAAGCAAATGAATCAAGCATTTATCCTGCATTCGCTGTACAAGCTGTACTTCAAGGTAACAAGCGATCGATGAGGAGCAGTTTCTCCTTCTAGCAGTATTCAAGCAAGTAGATGAGGAGGCATGATATAATTAAAGAACATCACCATTTTGTAGCCCCTAATGAATTAATGAATCTAGGCAATGATCATCAGTAGCTGTTAACATACAAAAGGAGAAACAACTACATATTATGTGCTTCCAAACGGAAGTATATAATATGACCTATGAAGTATTCTTGCCTCTCCAAAAAAATCAAATCTGGATCCAATCAAGCTTCAAGATCTAACTACAATTTAGCAATCACCAAAATTCAGACTCTGGAAAACTCTAAGGAAAAATGAATGAGAGAGAACAAAATATGAAGGAGGAATCTAAAGGCCTATCAATTATAACAACTAGTTGCCTTGTGTGGATCTTATTTGGATCCTAATTAAATAAACAAGCTTCAAAAATAATGAAACAATTGAGGATATGTGAACACAGATTGGATATTGGATGATATTAGAAATTATTGCTAAAATTTTTGGGGTGGGATAATGGTACCAAAATCCAAACCAAACCTGTTGCCGTCAGGTCAATTCTGACTCATAGCAACCGTGTAAGTCAGAGTAGAACTGCCCAGTAGGGTTTCCAAGGAGCAGCTGGTGGATTCAAACTGCCAACCTTTTGGTTAGCAGCTGTAGTTATGTTTTAAAAGTAGATCCTTTCTTTTGGAGACACTGAAATACTCACTAAAGGAATGATGAGATGCCTGGGATCTGCTGCACAGAACTGCAGTGGTGAGTGGGAGTGTAGGTAAAACCAGATTAGTCCTGAGTTGATAGCTATTGATGCCGGGTGATAGGCACATGGAGACTCATTCTACCGTTTTCTCTACTTTTGCATATGTTTGGCATTTTTTCATGATAAAAAATTAAACAAATCAAATCTATGTTGTCTTGTAGGAGATAGCTGCCCCTGGGACACTCACAAAATCTTTAGAACCATGCAACACCTAGGCTGGAGAGGAATCAGTTTCCACTCTTCCAGCCTCTGCTGCACCATTTAATAGATGAGAGGACTGAGGCCTGGAGAGCTCTGGTGACCTCCATCACTTCAATCCCCTGCTCTTGGGTCTCTGCATTCTACCCCAGCCCTGCCCCCACCATGTCCAAAGCTCCCTCTTTTAGTCACTCGCCAGAAACTGCAGTAGGGGTGATTCCTCGTGGAGCCCGGATATTTCTAGCTGTCTTCTTTTAATCTTTTATTATGAAATATCTCAAACATGTAGAAAAGAACAGAAAACATGACACTCCTAAAGCCACCATACAGATTTTTAAAATGTGAACATTTTAATGTTTACTTCAGATTTTATTAAAAGTGATAACATGTGATCCCATTAACCCATTGCTGTTGAATCGATTCCGACTCATAGTGACCCTACAGGACAGGGTAGAACTGCCTCATAGAGTTTCTGAGAAGCGCCCGGTGGATTCAAACTGCCAACCTTTTGGTTAGCCGCCACAGCACTTAACCACTACGCCACCAGGATTTCCAATAACATGGGATAAACTCATTGCCGTCGAGTCGATTCTGACTCATAGCGACCCTACAGCACAGAGTAGAACTGCCCCGTAGAGTTCCCAAGGAGCACCTGGTGGATTCGGACTGCCAATCTTTTGGTTAGCAGCCATAGTACTTAAACACTATGCCACCAGGGTTTCCTAACTGTAGTGGTTAATTGCTACGGCTGCTAACTAAGAGGTCGGCAGTTCGAATCCACCAGGCCTCCTTGGAAACCGTATGGGGCAGTTCTACTCTGTCCTATGGGGTCACTATGAGTCAGAATTGACTTGACAACAATGGGCTTTTTTAACATGTGATAGGTATAGCTAAACTCCCACCCAACCCTCATTTACCTTTCTTCCTCCCCCACAGATAACAATTATTCTGGTGGGGTGTGTGTTCTTTCCACTCATGTTTTTTATATCTTTTTATATATATATGTGTACTCATGTATAGAATTGTTTTATGTGGATTTATACGTTACAGAAACAGTATCATATCAATATATTTCCTTTTACAACTTGCTGTTTTCACACAACATTGTGTATTTGAGATTTATCCAAATTGATACATAAAGATCTAGCTTATGCATTTTAATGCCTATGTAGAAATTTATTATATGAAAATGTATGTTGTTGTTAGGTGCTGTCAAGTTGATTTTGACCCATAGTGGCCCCAAGTGACAGAGTAGAACTGCCCCATATAGTTTTCTAGGCTGTAATCTTTACGGGAACAGATCACCAATAGGCAGTTTTGAACTGTCAGCCTTTTAGTTAGCAGCCAAGTGCTTCACCATTGCACCACCAGGGCTCCTTAGGCTCTTTTAATCCATTGCTCCATTGGTGGACAGGTTGTTTCCCATTATTTTTGCTGTCTCAAACAATGAGACAATGAAGATCCCTGTACGTATTTCCTGATGTACTTGTGTAGGCATTTCTCTAAGGCATACGCTTGAAAGTAGAATGACCAGGTCATACGTTGTGCTGCTTCTCCTTTACTGTTGCCAAAGTGCTCTACAAAGTGGTGGAATGAATTCATGCCACTACAAGCAGTGTTTGACAGTATTAATTGTTCCTCATTCTTGTGGGCCTTCGTATTGTCAAACTAAAAAACCTGCCAATCCAATAAAAATGGATTGTTCTCTCTTTTTTTTTTTTTTGCATTTCTCTTATAACTAGTGAGACAGTACGTTTTCACATGTTGGTTATTTATGCTTTCAACCCTGTAAATCACCTATTTCTGTCCTCTGCCCATTTTTCTATTGGGTTGTTTGCTTTCACATACTAATTTGGAAAAATTCATCATATATTCCAGATATCACTTGTCAGTTATATGTACTGCATTTTTATGTGTGTGTGTGTGTTTAAACTTTGTTTATGTCATCTCTTGTACAGATGATTTAAATTGTCATATAGTCAAACATCTCTTTTTCCGTCATGGTTTTTGCTCTCGGTGTCTTGGTCAATAAGTCCTTTCCTTCCTAAATTGTAAGATTATTCTCCAATATTTTATCCAATCCCTCCAGAATTTATTTTTGTGTGTGTGTGAGGTTGTTGTTGTTAGGTGCCACCAAGTTGATTCCAACTCATTGCGACACAGTGTGCCAGAGTAGAACTGCCCCATAGGGTTTTCTAGGCTGTAATCTTTACGGGAGAAGATCACCAAGTCTTTTCTCCCTCGGAGGTGCTGGGTGGGTTAGAACTGCCAACCTTTGGATTAGCAGCCAAGTGCTTAACAATTGCACAACTGCCACCAGGGCTCCTCTTTGTTGTGTGTGGTAGAGACCCAATTTTTCCCCCCAAAACTGATCTATTGTTCCAGAACTTTGTTTAATTGTGCCTTCCTCCACTTACTGTAATGTCACTTCTGCCATAGTCAGGTTCTTATCTACGTGTGGGTCTATTTATAGACTCTCTCTTCTATTTATCTAGACTTACATTAATGGCACACTTTCCTATTTACTATGGCTTTACAGTAAGTCCTGGTAGCAGTCAGGGCTTTATTCCTCTTCAAAATTATATTTACTATTCTTGGCCCTTTACTCTCATATAAATTTTAACATCAGTTTATCAAATTACATAGAAGACATCTTATTTGGGTTTTTAAAAAGTTGAATTTATAGATTAAGGTTGGGAAAGACAGCTTTTTATGAAATTGAATTTTCCCATCAATGAACATGGTACATCTTATCCATTTAGGCCTCTCGTTTTGTTTTTACTCCCTTCAATTACATTTTATATTTTTCTCCATGTAGATCTTATGTAGCATTAGCTAGATTTATTCATAGGTAGTTTTTGTTGCTATTGTAGAAATGTGTTTTTCCTTTACGTTGCATTTTCTTATTGATTGTTGTTTATGAATAGATATGCTATAGATATGCAACGTGTTTGTATGTTTTCTATTGTGCAATCACATCATCTTCAAATAGCTATACAATTTTGTTTCTTTCATTTCAATCATTTTCCCTTATGTTCATTAACGTATTATTTGTTCTCTTTTGTTTTATGGCATTGGCTATAGCCTCCAACACAATGTGGAACAGAAATAGTAATAATAAACATTCTTGTTTTATTGCTGACTTTAAAAACAATACTTCTAAAACTTTACCTTTTTATATTATTTGGCCTGCAGGTTTGGTATCACTATCCACTGTCAGATTAAAGAACTGTTCTTTTATCCCTGGTTTGGAACTTCAAGAAAAATCATGAATGTGTGCTGAGTTTGATTAAATGCTTTCTCTGCTCCTTTTGATTGGTAAACTTTGTATGTCTTCCAGGTGTGCTTAAAAATGATCTGTAGTCTCTAGTAGCTGGTTGTGGGACTCTATATCTCAAGTTTGGTAATTACGCTGTTCAAATCTTTTACAACCATATAAATTTCTCTCTGCTTGATCTACCCGTTTCTGTTGGTGCTATGTTAAAACCTTCCATTTCTCCTTATAATTCTGTCAAGGAGTTCAGACACTGCCATGAATTGGGCCAATAAGGGGCTCCCAGCAGGAGAATGATGATGACCAATGTACAGAAAGGTAACTCTGTGAGGGTAGTGGGAAGATTAGATGGGTGTATCACCCAGGTAAGGGAGGTTCCCAAGTCTTCTAATGCCAACCATGTTGGGGACCCAGAGTTCCAGGGATCTCCAAAGGCATTCTCTCAGGCCCTAATTTCAGCTTCCCTCCTTCTTCCCCCCACTCCCTGCCTTATCTGGCTCAGGCTGGAGCCCTGGCCTCTGCCCAGGTTTCTCTTGAATCTACTCAGCCTGCCTGGGATCCCAGCCCTGCTTCTGGATTGGTGGTAGGTGGGTGGAGGGGCAGGCAGTGAGAACTGGAACTCAAGAAAGCTGATTGGAGCTGGAGCAGGGAGGAGCAAGAACTACAGGGGTAGGGTGGAGGTGTTGGATTAGGGTTGTGCTCTCTTACCTCAGGCCTTAACACATGCTGTTCCCTTCAGGAAGCCCTCCTTCTTTGACCTGCCACACCAAGGTTATTTTGGCTATGTTGTGACATCTGTTTCGTAGCTTCACATACCTCATGTTGTGGTAATTGCCACTTTAAATGATAGTTTCTCCCAGCTGGCTGAGAGCTCCATGAGGGCAGGCACTGAGTTTTGCTGATTTTTGTATCTCAGCACCTAGAACCATACATGGCACATACTAGGTTTTCACTACACAAATGTTGGTTGGATGCATGAATGAGCAAGTGAAAGAATGGCTAACAAAGTGGAAGAGTGGACGGAGGGATAGATGGATGGCCAGTGAGGGGCTCCAAGGAGGATGAATATATTGATGGATGAATGAATGGATTGGTGGATGAAATAATGGATAAAAAGGTGGGTGAATGGATTGGTAGGTGGGTGGGTGAGTGGGTAGATGGATGGATGGATGGATGGAAGAATGACTGGATAGATGGGTGAATGGAAGGATGGATAGAAGGATGGATGAATGGATGGGTGGGTGAATGAATAGCTAGATGGATGAGTGGATGGCAAAACGGGTAGCTGAGTGCTAAGATGTTCTTGAGACAGAAGGCTGGTCTCCATGACTGTTCTTATGGGCTATCTTCATTCCATGAGGAATTTGCTCACAAATCCTGATGGAGAAGGGGCAGGAGGCCTCACTCTCTGGATACTAATCCCCCAAACATCATTCAGTCCTGCCACTTACTGGCTTCACAGAGAAGGTGATAAGGGCTTAAGGGAGGAGGAGGTGCTGAGTAGTAATCTCAGCTCATGGTGTGTGACTCATAGCAAATCTCTTGCCCTTTCTGGGTCTTAATTGTCCCTTCTATAAAATGAGGGGCTCAGTATAGATGTCTTTTCAAATGCAAAATGTCCAATTTTGGTATAATCTTTAAATATACTCAAGGGGGCTTATTAGTGAGTACCAGAATAGCATACGTTTTATATTGTTATCGCAAAAATCAATTGATGTCTAATAACTGTTACTTACGCCTAAAAATTTTATTTAGACTGTTTATTTGCTATACTTTGTTCTTGGAAAAAAACTTACACTCCATTTCGTTTTCTCTTTTACACTGGGATATTAGTTGTTGGGAAACCCTGGTGGCGTAGTGGTTAAGTGCTACGGCTGCTAACCAAAGGGTCGGCAGTTCAAATCTGCCAGACGCTCCTTAGAAACTCTGTGGGGCAGTTCTACTCTGTCCTATAGGGTCGCTATGAGTTGGAATAGACTCAACGGCACTGGGTTTGGTTTTTTATTAGTTGTTGAGTTTATAACATTGAGCATTCTTGCTAAGGGGCCTTACAGATCTCTGTATCTCTCACCTTCCTGTAGACCCCACAAGTTAGGATAGTCACTGCCCTGTCTCTATGGGGCTGGAGCCCTAGGGGCTGGGAAGAGTGGACATTGACTCAGGAGGCTAGAAGGGTTGGCTGGGTCAGAAGTTTCTAGGAATGACCTGGACACTTGCACACAGTCTGACGGGAATCGGAACCATTGAATGCGGCTTCTGACAACCATGCCCCCTCCATTTCTTTAAACAGATCTCCTTGCTTTGAGCAAAGGCAGCACAACAGAGGTGAAACAACTCCAACGTCGAGTCACTTCTCCAGGCTTCAGTTACTGAGCACCACCAGGTACTGCAGATTAGAATGATAATCTCAGACTGGTGAAGGCTTGTCCTTCACTAATACTGCCCTGGGCCGATGAGGTCCTGGGCACTGCCCTCAAGAGAGACTGGTCATGTTGGGCAGACAAGCAGACAAGTGTAATGAACTGTTGCAAATGCTGATTAGCATGGACCTTGGTTTTTGCATGAGAGGAAGAAAATGGTCATGGAGTGACTGTAAAAGCTAGAATACTAACATCAAGCCTTCCACTACCCTGTTAGGCAGGAGATAGAGGCAGCCTGGGAGTAGGGTTGTTTACCACAGAATGGCCTCCCCACAGAGGAGCAGCTTCACAAACTTTAATGTGCATAGGAATCACCTGCGGGTTGTGAAAATGCAGATTGTGACTTAGTGGGACTGAGTGGGGATCTCACAAGCTCCCAGATGATGCCGATTAGGCTGGAGCAGTGGGAGCACGGGGAGAGGCATGGCTGGCAGGGGAGGCTGAGGGAAGGAAGCAGGAGCAGTTATGACGGTCAGAAAGGGGGAGTAGCTTGGTGACAGGAAGCAGTTGTCTGAGGACACTAGCAGCGGAGGACAGGCAGGAGGAGTGTATCACGTACCGGGTGCAGCCCCACTTCCAGGTCAAACCAAAGAGCAGTGTGCTCTCCACACCCCAGCCCCCACACTGGACTGTGAGCTTCTGTGGGCAGGCTTCAGTCTTTTGTCATCTCTCCCTGGCAGCATCCAGAAAGTCTTTGGGATTTGCCTCTCCTTCTCCGCTAGCAGGAATCCCTGAGGGGCACAGTTAATCACTCCACTACTATCCAAAAGGTTGGCAGTTTGGTTCCAGCCCACCCAAAGGTGCCTCAAATGAAAGGCTCGGCAGCCATCTGCTTCGCAAAGGTCACAGCCTTAAAAACCCTGTGCACACACCAGATTGTCATGCGTCTGGGACGGTAACTGGTTTGGGTCCCCCCCCCTCCACCCCCGCTACCAGCAGGACAAGACGGGAGGTGTGTATTCATTGATAAGACATTTTGTTTTTTCTTCCACCCAACTGGGGCCAGCAGCCCCAACTCCAACCCTATCTTGGCACCGAAATGGAGACTCTCCAGGCAAGTCCCGAGCCTTTACTCTGGTGGAGCCTGCCATCTGGCTCTCCAGCTCTCTGCTGCAATGTGTAGACCTGGAAAAACGAGTGTGGTCCAAAGGGGTCCTGTTCTACTCAAGGCCATGCAACCAGGGAAGGCAGAACTGCAGCCTCGGTACAGGGCTCCTACCACCTGCCAGAAGCTTCCTCTATAAGCCGGAGAAGACCATCCCCATGAAGGCTAAATGACCCCTGTGTGAAGACGGCTTTATTTGGGGATTGTCGCTCCTACTTTGCTTAGATGTTAAGTTCCCTCTCTTGTATGAAATGGCAGCAGGTAGTTGCTTACCCAGATGTATACAGACTTTGACAAAGTAAGGACCTGGAAACCACGTTACTCCCCAGTCTTACCTAGGACTTGCTTAATGGGTCCGTGAAATCCCAGAGCCTGGGAAGCACGGCTGGGGCATGGGCCAGTCCGGGAGCTCTCCACTTCCGTCACCTCAGCTCTGCCTTCCTGGGGGACTGACCTGCATTTCCTGTCCTGCCCTTGTAAAAATTCATCCTTCAGAATCACCCAGGAACACACCTTTGTAACCCAGAGGTAGAGGATCTCCCTGCAACACCGACATCCAAGCTTAAAAAAAAAAGATGCAGGTTCTCAGGGTCCAGATGGTTCATAGACACTTTGAAGTTTCACGTGAAGTTCACTGCATTTAATTTTTTCCAAAAAGTTTTGTATTAACAGCTGTACAGATACTTTGATGTTCACCTGTGGCCCTCCTGTTGGGGAACTCTGTCCTGCCCATCTGTCCACAGGAAGTCCCAGATCCCCAACCTGGAGCTCTCTGGCGCTTACAATGGGAATGACCACGTGGGTTCAGGACTGTGTAAGGGACTCCTCTTACCTGTCTAAACGATCAGACTTTTTGGGGGGTGGGCGGGGGCGGGACGGGAAGTGGTTTGCAATGAGACTAGCTCATGTCCCGGGCTGTGGGCACCTCTCTGTGACAAAGAAAATCACCGAGGTTCTTTCCTTGGGGAGAAATGACAAACTGGGGAGCTAGGCAATCAAGACACAACAATCAAACCAACCTTTAAATAGTAACTTTTAAAAATATAAAAACAGCTCATTACAATGACTTCCATTTTCTTTTTTCTTCAGGAATTAACTTTCTTTTACCCTCGCCCTCGCTGTGGCTAGAGCCTGAACACAAGGTGACAGATGAACATGAGACCCAAAGACACAGAGACTCTCGACGGCCCCCCACCCCGAGAGGTACAAGGTGCCACACTCGTCTCCACATCATGACTTCCTGTCAGGGGAGCTGCTCAGCCCTGGAGCAAGATCACTGAAGGCAGGAGTGTTCACTGAAGCCCCTCCTTCCTTCTCACCAGGCAGAATCACACATTATAAAATAATCCATAAAAATGCAGTATAAAAATTATCTTCCATATGCTACATCCATGGAGAGCCCACCACCAGGGCTCACAACGGCCTTCAACTTTTCTTTAAAAGAAAACAGGACCAAAAAAAAAAAAAAAAAAACCCAAAAACCCCAAAATAACCCCAACACCTTAGGACATTTTGGTACCAAAAAGTGGTACCTACAGGAAACAACATTCTAACTGTAGCCTGTTTGGGCCCATAAGAGACTGAAAGTGGCAAGAAATCACCACAGTGTGAAGAGGCTGTCCTGTCTCCCCCGCCTCACCCCTGCTGGGTTGTGTGGGATAATCCTTTCAGACTTGCAACCCTACAGCTAATATACTTTTTCTCCCTCTAGGGGGGGAGGAAGGGGTCACAGGCAGGAAAGGGGAGAAGTCATTTTTATAAAAGGATACCGCTTCTAATTCTTTTTATTCAAATTAAAAAAAAAAAAAACAGAAGCACCCACATCAGTTGCTATTTTCCTCAGATAGCTCCCTGAGCTGAGTTGCTATGCTTTCCTCTAACTTTTTTCCTTTTTAGGCTATGTCTGAAGATTAAGGAGGGCCGGGAAAGGAGTTCCTTTGAACTTTCATTTCTCTTCACAATAACCAAGTGTGCCCCAAAGAGAGAGACCGAGGTTGAGGAGAGAACGAGCATGAGACAGACAGAGAGACAGAGAGACAGAGGGAGAGACGGAGAGGGCAAAGGCAGAGAGAGGGCATGAGACCGCCATTGACGTGCCACCCAGGCTGTCACTTGTCTCCGGCACTGTCTATCCGTCTGTCCAGCTGGCACTCAGCCCTGACGTGGGTCGGACAATCCCCAAACCCATACGGAGGTGTGCTCATTCAGTGGGTGCCTCATGGTCATTCTCATTACCAGCTGCCGCTCCCTCCCTTCCCCAGAGAATTTTCTCCCCATTCCCTCCCCTCCTCATTTTGCTCCTCCTTCCTGTCTCCCCTCTCAGATGGGAACTTCTGTTTAAAAAAAAAAAAACCACCACCATGAGTGGATTACAAATACAGCAGGCGAAATACACGGTGAGGGGTTCCCATGCCAAGGGGCCTCCTCCCCCACTGACCAGTCCGAGATAGGAGTCTGTTATTTACATTTTTCACAAATCTTGTGCACTGCACACTCGGGAAAAAGAGATGCCCCCCGCCCCAGCACAAAAATGTGGTCCACTCCAGTGTCCCCGACCCCAGGCAGGGGGACAGGTCACAAGAAAGGGGAAGTAGAGACAAAAATTTATGAGGGTGTCTGTGGGGAGCCAGAGCCACAAGCCTCCAAGAAATTCTATTTGTAGCCTCTGCCAGGGTTGTTAGGGGAGGGGAGGAGGCCATCCAGCCAAGTCTATGAGCCACGTCAATCCGTGCCCAGGAGTCCCGACGTGACGGGCGCGTGCCCTTGCAGCCTGCCGGGGCGCAGCCTGGAACACACAGCTGCTCTCAGCCCATCCTCCGTGTCCTCCGGGGCCCCGCGCGCGGGGTTCTCACTGTCAGAGCCGAGTCTGTTTCTCCCAGAGTCTGACAGCTCTGTTAGAGTCCTTGTTTAGTAGATGACCTCATAAACTGTGGCCTTCTTGTCACCAGAGCCTGTTACAATATATTTGTCATCCGCCGAAATGTCACAACTCAAGACAGACGAGGATTCTTTAGACTGGAGAAGGAAAACAACAAGGATAAGCCAGAGGGTACAGGGTGGGGATATGGAGAGAAAAAAGACATGAGTTCATTTTCCCAGGACTCAATACCATTGGAATTAAAACGCCCTCTCCCGGGTCTGGAGCGCCAACCGTGAACGAGACACAGCAGAGGCAAGGTGGGGAGATTAGTTAAACTCAGCCCAGATGATCCTTTTCAGTTAGAGATCCCCCTTCTACCTGCTTTTCCATGAGGAAAAGCCCATTGACCAGGTCCGCTGTGATCTCGAAAATAAGTTTTTAGGATGAAAATAGAACACTAGCGTGAGCATCTCTTCTGAGTTTAAAAATAAGAAGTGTTTCTGGGAGAGGAGTCAGCAGGCCAGGCTGTCAGGCTGATGATGTCATAAAAGGATCTGTGCTCTGATTTTTGAAACAACCAGTATAAGCACAGCGACTCTGGAAGTTATGTGTGTGACTTACTTACTGGACATGAGACATCTCCAGCATGAATCCAGAGTGTGGTTTGTGGACCATGAGAGAAAGTGTGCAAGTGGTGTGTGAGAAACAGAGAGACAGTGAGCAAGAGCGAGAAAGTGTGTATGTGTGGTGTGAGTGTGTGTGTGGTGTGTGTGTGGGGGGGGGTGTGCGTGTGCGTGTGCGTGTGCGTGTGTGTGTCTTCCTTCCCTCCTCTCTTTCTGGGGACCCTTCCTCCTGGCCCGCCTCCCTCCTGACGCACACCGAGTGGCTGAGATGGTTGTGCTAACTGACTTGAACAGACACTAGCACTCTGAAGAAAAGCCGCTCAGGTCGCTCGACTGCCCATTGTAAGTCCTGTGAGGGCTCAGCGCACCGGCCCAAGCAAAGGGGTCATTTTCACTTCTCTTCGCTCTCCAGATCCTACAACGTTGTTAGCTGTCACCGAGTCAGCCTCCAACTCGTGGTGACCCTGTGCACAACGGACGAAGCTGCCTGACCCTGCGCTGTAATATAACCAGGATCGGTGATGATCAACCAGGATCGGTGATGATCAGACCGTTGGGAGCCATGTGGTCTTCAGTGGCTGATTTCTGGAAGATCGCCAGGACTTTATTCCTGGTCCCCCTCAGTTTGGACACTCTGCTGAAGCCTGTTTCGGCATTGCAGCAACACACAAGTCTCCACTGACAGACAGGTGGTGGCTGCACATGAGGTGCGTGGGAGGGGACTGAACTAGAGTCTCCCGCATGGAAGGTGCGAATTCTACCACCGAACCACCGATGCCCCCCAATCCTACAATAGCCCCTCCATAAAAGCTTCGCCCTCGGGGTCAGGGCCATTAGCAGCAGAGTGTGTGTCACTGGGCCCTCCTGAGTCTCTATTTTCTCTCTCTCCCATTGATATGCCCAAGTCCTCTCATCTGGAGAGCCCATCTTTTATCCCCAACAGGTGGGGCTGGGAAGGGCCAAGGGCAGGTCTGGCCCTGGCACCTCAGGCCTTGCCTCCTGCTACCCCCACCCCCATCACACTGCCAAGATGGTGGTGATAACCTGGAATATGCTGGCTCCATAAGGTGTCCTCCAGGCGTTGAGGAGGTTGTCTTTCCCAGTGCTCACAAACCACTTGCCTGCAGGCAGGAGGGGAAGAAAATTGTCAGTGTGCGGCCTGCTGCCCTCTAAGCAAGCCCCGCCCCAGCCTGCCCACCGCAGCTACCCAGACAAGGCCGGCTGCCATGGAAACGTGCTGTGAACTGCTAACCAGTGCTTAGCACGAAGCTCCACTCAGAGAAGCATTTTGCAAGAGAGACACATAACAGATATATGGGCAGTCAGAGAAGGCCTTTCTCAGCAATCAAGGGGGAGGCGTGGGAGGGACTGGAATGGGGTAGGTAGGATTTAGCTAATGGCAGCGATTATAGTCACCAAGAAAAGGTGCTTTTGAAAGCCACAGAGGTCAACTGATCCATCCATATTCCACTACGGGAAAACCAGAAAAACCAAACCCACTGCCATCGAGTCAGTCTGACTCATAGCAACCCTATAGGTCAGAGAACTGCCCCATAGGGTTTCCAAGGAGTGCCTGGTGGATTCAAACTGCCAACCACTACACCACCAGGGTTTCCGTCCACTATAGGAAGGCAGCAGGAAATGATGGAAACAGCAAAGCCCTGAGAGTCTGGAGACCCGGCTCAAGAGGGTGGTTGGTGGGTGCCCTTCCTCTGTACGGGCACTCTGCCAGGGCTCCCCTATGCTGATTAACAGCTGCTCCCCAGAGCCACAAGGCAGATGCTGAGCTGTTCCCCATCTGCAGAGAAAACTAGATGGGGGTTCAGTGTGGAAAAAAAAAATTTTTCAGAGGGGGTGACATTTGCCCAAGGCGGCGCAGGGAGCTGGTAAGGGAGTAGATACTCGAATGCAGGGCTCCGAGGTCTTAACTTCTTGGAGGAACTGTCCTCATTGCTTTAAGGAGCTGTTCCCTTGCCCCAGACCAGCAGAGGTGGCTTTTGGCCTTAGTGTCTTGAGTGCTGGTACCCTATGGTAGCATCAGCATCTGAGGGGCAAGGGGGGAGGGGGTGGGGACAAGATCCCCAAAGGATGGCAAAGGGGCCCTGGTCAAGGATTCTGCTTTTTTGGTAAGCTCTGATCCCCTCGGGTGGGGAACTGGCCCCATGGGCCAGGCCATCCCAGGCTCCCTCTCCCGTCCACCAGCCCTCGCCTGTGAGGCTCACCACAATAGGCAAACTTGAGGGAGAGCACGCAGCTCTCATGCAGGTGCAGCTGGTACTTGTCGGGCTTGGTGTGATGCAGTACCTCCACGTTGCTGCTCTCCATGCCCACGGCCAGCCACTCCCCAGTGGGGCAGTACCCCAGAGAGAAGATCTGTCGGGGCGGGGTTGGGGGGAGTCAGTGTCCTCTGCCCTCCAGAGCCAGGGGTCCTGCCCAGAGGCCCATGCTCAGGCACCCTGGGGTTCACAGTCCGCCCCCCACCCCCAAGCCCCTTCCCATCTCACCTCCCTTCCATCTGCCAAGTAAGCCCTCCCCAAGCCCAAAAACTCAGGGGTATGGGGAATCGTTTTTAGTCCCCATTTTATAGATGAGGAAATTGAGACTCAAAAAATAAGCAATAGAACCAGGATTCAAACAGACGTGGCACAAACATTTCACTTTCAAAGGTCCCTCCTGCCTCCATGACTTTTGCCATTACTTCAGAAAAAAGGTGAGCAAATACTAAAATATTAAATACCTAAGTATGTAACATTAAAATAGTAAAGTAAGTAATGGAAAATACCCAGTAATAGTATCACCTGCATCTACTGAACAATTTCTATGGGTCAAGTTCATGGCTAAGGCTTTAGCGAGATCATTTCAGGTACTCTCATCAGACCTAAGGCAGCTACTATCACTCCCATTCCATGAGTGAGAAAACAGAGGCCAGAGGGTGCCACACTAGTGGAGCCAGAATCAAATCCAAGCAGCAGGGGTCAGGTGCCTCTGACTCCAAAATGCTGCTTCCTCTAGGAAGCCTTCCCAGGTTGCTGAGGTTGGTCCCACATCCCTGTACAACACTCTGACCTGACCACTGGGACCCTGTAGTGGAAGGAACATGCTCCGGTGGGAGAGTGGAGGGGAGCCTCGCACCTGGGAGGTGAAGTCATGTTGCTGCAGCTGCCGGCCCTCGCGCAGGTCCCAGGAGCGCACAGTGTTGTCCAGGCCCCCTGTCCACAGCTTGGTGCCGTCATGGGAGATGTCTATGCAGCTGGCCCCGTCTGTGTGGCCCTGGAACTGCCTATGAGGGGCAAGCAGGTGGGAGAGGTAAGCCCCAGGGAGCCACTGACTGCCAAGCTGGCAGCAGTCCCAGGAAGCGGGCCAGCTCTGCCTCTGAGCAAAAGGGGAAACTGAGGCCCAGAGGGGATATACCACCCATTCAAGGTCCCTCAGTGGGCTTGCAGCAGAGCCAGGCCTGGGCCCTTCTCCCACTCCTCTCAGAAGTCTTGCCCAGGCTCCTGAGGCAGAGCCTCTCCAGGGTTTTGGGGTTGCTTAGGCCAGGTCAAGAGGGCTGGGCCTTCCGGGAGCCCACAGTACTCTGGAGGAGGAGGAAGTGGAGGGCCAGGGCAGGGAGGCAGAGGCAGGAAGGCCCTTGATCATTTTCTCGTAAAATGATCAAAAAGGAGCCAGCAGGCACGGCTGCCTTTAGCACACAGCTCCTGAGCTGACACTCAGCGCCTCCACCC
Source organism: Loxodonta africana (assembly GCF_030014295.1). NCBI lineage: Eukaryota > Metazoa > Chordata > Mammalia > Proboscidea > Elephantidae > Loxodonta > Loxodonta africana. The sequence continues at coordinate 45,805,529 of NC_087354.1, read as the reverse complement.
TCCCACCCTGCATGCCTGATGAGCACATTAATAACAAATCAGCTGGTGCGGCTGAGGGCTTGCTCCAGCCGGGCACTGCTACCCACCTTCGTCAGATGCTACACTGTCCCCACTTCACAAAACCCTAGACAAGAAGTGACCCGCACAAGGTCACAGCTGTCCTGCTTGCTCTGTCGTCTTTAGTAAGATACACTGCAGCTTCCCAGACCCGCTCCAGCTCCACCTTCTTCCCAAAGCCGCCTCCAGGGAGCCCTCCATCCTCTGCCCACACGGAGCGCCTGGTACACAGCTGCCCCCTTGCACAAGCCAGCTGGGCTGTCTTCTCACCTGCAACCCCCACATTCTCACTTTTCTCGCCACCCCAGAGCACCTCAGACAGGGCCACAGCCACAGCTGATAATGCGGGCAGCGCTGCCATCGTCCAGGACGAGGAACCTCACTCCCACCTGCTGGCCTCACCTGACCAGGGTCTGGTTGTGCAGGTCCCAGACAGCAATGTTCCCATCGCTGCAGCAGGAGAAGCAGACCTTGGCGTCGGGGCTGATGGCCAGGGCGTAGCAGGCAGGAGCCGAGGACGTCAGCTCAGCTTTGATGCGGGGCGTGGGTGAGGCCAGGTCCCAGATGGTGAGCGTGCTGGCCTCACCGCCCACGATCAGTGTGCGCCCGTCAGGGAGCAGCTTGCAGGAGCGGATGTAGTTGTCCCTGTTCTGGAGGGAGAAGGGGCAGTGGTAAGCGCTGCCCACAGCCTTCCTGACGACATGGGTACCCTCGCCACCCTTGCTCACAGCAGCTGCCAGGCCTTCCCATCCCTCACTCACACCCTTTCATCTTTCACACATTTCTTTACAAAGCCCTGGAGGTCAGCATCATCCCCACCTTGAGATGACAAAGCTGGGGCTCAGAGAGGTTAGCCAGCTGGCCCAAAGTTGCCCAGCCAACACAGGTCTGAGCGAGGTCAATCCCCGGGGCTCTCCCCTCAGGCCCAGGCTGCCCCGCTCTCCTACACCAGCTTTAGAAGAAGCCACGGCCCTGGGGCTCTCACCAGGCAGTCCAGCTGGGAGACGGGGCTCTTGCCGCCTGGCTGGCTCATGTCCCAGATCTTCACGCAGCCCTTGCCGCCCGTGTAGACGTGCCGCGTGGGGTTGCTGATGGTCACGGCGCACACCACCTCCCCATGGCTCAGGGTGTTGATTTGGCGGGCGTGCCTTGGGATGCCAGGGCCTGCCAGGGCGTCGTGCGGGAAGGGCACAGGTTGCATCTGCCCATCGGCGCTCACGTGGAAAGAGTACGCTCTGGAAGGGCGAGGACCATCATCATGCTGCCATCTCTGACCTCTCACGGCAGGTTCCACAGGTCCCACCCACGTCAGCCCACACCCCCCACGAGCTGGCCTCCCTGCCTTCCGGCTCCCCTCTCCTGGAATCATCCCCCACCCCAGAGCCGCTGATGGCTCCTCACTGCCCACCAAAGGCCCCAACTCCTTGGCTTGGCTCCACCAGGGTGAGGACCACCTAACATCCTGAACTTGACTCTTGCCCCCATTTGTCCATCCTCCAATCAAATCCCTTCTTCACATCCATACCTTGGAAGCAATCTACATATAACCTAATAGGCTGACCCGGGAGAAGGTCCAGCTTAAATGCCATCTCCTCCCTGACGCCTCCCCTCCTACCCCAGCTGGAAGAAGCCTTCTGAGAAATCAGCTCTCAGTTCGCTACGTTTCACTCTGACCTACCACAGAAAGTCACAAGTTCATTGGGGGCCTGGCAGGTGAGGGGACCGAGTGTGCAGGCCTTGGCTCTCCTACTTCTGACAGGTGGTGGCGGGGGCGGGGGGGTGGTGTTAAGTGTTAACAAAAGCAGCAGAGCAGGGGCAAAGTCAACAGCCCTTTAGGGCAAGATGGGGAGTGTGGGCTGTCTGACTCTCATGTCCTGTCTTTAGGGTCAGCCATGGCTCTGTCCTAGCCTTGTAAAGACAAGGACAGAGCAGGAAAGCCAGGCCTTCAATTTTTCACAAGAGAACCCAGAAATCTCACTGTTTATAGGCTGTCTCCTAATGCGTCAACATTAGCCTTTCCAAGGCACCGTATGACTACGTAAGCACCTCTGTGGGCTACGTGGCTTCAAGAGCCGCCAACGAGGCGCTTCCATTCTCTAACCGAGTACCCACATCTCCTACAGCCTCGTATTCCAGCCATTTCCCTGCACACCTGGGGGCCTGTCCAGGCGGGCTCCACGGCTAAGCCATTCCTGCATCTATCCAGAAACCCTAGAGAGGCCCTGGACACAAGAACAGTCAAGAAGCCAGCTGTGCCGCCCTCCCACAGCAGGGGAACTTGCTCTGGGCGTTATGGCTCTAGCCACTAATGCTGCCACCGAACTGTCAATGCCACGCCTCCTTTCAGAGCCACCTTCCCCACTGAGGGTCCAGATGCCAGTGCCCTGACACCTACAGCTGCTAGTGGTATTCGAGTGAAACCTGCTTGCCCCTCCAGAAATGAACTGTAGTGTGTGCATCAAAGCCTGGGGGAGCTGGCTTTGTCTGCTGCTGTTTCAGGTTACTGGGGGTGCTCTCTGGAATAACATCAAGATTCGCATCGATGACAACCTATCAACGTGTCGGTGTCAGGCACTGTTCTCAGCATCACACGGCTGTTCAGTCTTTTAATCTTCATGACCACCAGACCACCAGACCGGGGAGGGCAAAGGAGGGCGCACGTTCTCAGGGGAGGAAGTGCCTGAGGCCAGCAGTGCTGAGGCATCCCCCCGCGAGTGGGACCTAAAGGAGCAGCCCAGGCCTGTGACAGCTGCAGGATTCAGCCTTGAAGGCCCCAGCATCTGAAGTAGTCCTTCTCTCCTGGTGCCCAAGGGTGGACTTCATGACCCTAACCTCCACGCCCCGTTGGTTCCCCTTTGTAAGGAAGACCAGGGCTGACCAGGGCTGTGGCTAGGCAGCTGTTTCCCAGGGTTGAAAACTGGCCTGTTAGTGCCTCAGAGGGCAGGTGCCTTCCCCAAGGGGAGGTCCACAAGGCAGACCCATGGCTGGAGGGGTTGGGGTATGGCTCTCCTCTGTACACCCCGTCCCCACCCCGTGAAGCACCCAAAAAGTTCAGCCAAAGCTTACGGTTTTCCACCAGGAATGGAGGCAAGGCTTGAGGGCAGGCCCGTGGCCCTCATGGGAGGGTGAGGTTCAAAACCAACCTGTAAGGCAAGATAAGGCCAGCCCTTACCCAGGGATGCCACCGCACCCTCCCCCCACCCCGCCTCCTTCACCCCTTGCTCAGCCCCGCAGGGCAGAACCCATTTGACCGTGTCAGGGAAGACAAAGGCCCCGCAGGGCAAGCACCTTGCCCTGGAGAGTGGCAGGGCTGGGGTGAGAATCCTGAACCCCAACTCTGAATCAATATCTTCCACCCCCTATTCCGCAAGGCAGAGCTAGGCCTACCCACTTCCTTCCCTCCCCAGGTATCCCGGGGTCCTGTCACTGTGGAGACTGGCCATCCCAGGTAAAGGAGGTAAAGAGAGACACTGCCTCCTGAAAATGGACCCCTCTCTCTGGCAACCCAAATCCTAACTATTCACTAGTTAACACTGAACAATCACCGTTAGGATGACTAGCCCCATCTACCAAACACCTGTTCTGTGCGGGTCACTTCAATCATCTTGGGGCTTCTTCCCCATAAGAACGGGGAAAGGCAGCAATCAGGGAGGGGCAGTCAGGGAGGTGGCGTTGTGGGAGGTCCCAGGGCTACTAGCAGGCAAGCTGGGAGCGGAACCCAGATCCGCCTGGCCCAGTGTGTGGCATTCAGCTAAGCCCCGCTTGCTCTTAGAACACTGTCCCCACAAACAGCTGACTGGTTGCGACACCCCGAGGGTCCCCCTTGGTGTAGAGGGGGTGCCCCCCCCAGACCCCACCAACTCCCCACTCGTTGCCCGGTCCCCAGAAAAAGGAGCTAAAAGGTCTACGTACAGCTCCAAAGCTCACCATTGGCGATCGGCCATAGGCGGCAGCTGCGGCAGCGGCGGCAGCGCTCATCTGTGGGGGGATGTTGTGGAGACTGGCGTAGGCACCAGGGCTGGTGAGCGAGCCATTCATCTCGTGGTGGCTCATCATGGCAAAGGGCGCCGCATAGGAGCTGGTGATGGAGATGGGCGTGCGCAGGGCAGAGGCTGCAGGGAGGGGGGCGTCAGCGAGAGTGGGCCCTACCCCCTCCACCCATGGCAAAGCCACGGCTCCCCACGCCCATCCAGCAGCAGTCCTTCTACATTCTAAAGTTGCCCGTTCCAGGAAGTGTCCCCTGACTGAACCTGCCCTACCAGGATCCCCGACTTCAGAGCACAAGGTTAGGGCTGGGAGACGTGTCCACCTCTTTGTACAGATCAGGACACAGAGGCCCAGAGAAGGGCTCTGGCTTGTCCTGAGCCTCGCACAGTCTGGCAGAGCCAGGAACAGAAGACAGCATCCTCACCTGTCTGCCGTGCCCTCCATCCACCTGCCCCTGCAATGGCCCCAGAAGCCCTGACAACGGTATCAAGGAACTAGGCATCCATCTCTCTCCTCAAACCTCACTGTGAGCTATGCTCAGCCCAGGCAAGCCCTGGGACAGCCCCAACTCCATCACAGCCCCTGGTGATCGGGCCCAGCCGTGTGGCCCCTGTCCCAGCTGGGGCAGACCCCCTACCCTCAACCAGCCCCAGCACGCCTAACCATTATACCTAGAGGGTCCATGCCAGGATGTTTGCCTGGCATTGACCGGAGCCCCGGGGTCGTGCTGGTGCCTGGAGTCGGAGCATCGTTTCTTGGAGTTGGCGTGTTGGACTTGAGCCCGGGGGTGGAGGATTTGTCATTCTGAAAAGGGAAAATGCAGAGCCCAAGGGCTGTGAAGGTTCCTTTCACCCAAGAGCTGGGCCCAGTGTCAGTCGCCACGTGAAGCCCAGCACCGGCCCAGTTTGGAACCTTCTGCTGAACAGCCTCCTGATTCTTGCCTAAGCTCGTTCGGAAGGGACTATGATCTCATTTTACAGATGCAGCAATCAAGGCTCAGAAACATTAACTAACTATAACTAGCACAGGGTCCTTAAGGAGCCCTGGTGGTACAATAGTTAGGCCCTTAGCTGCTAACCGAAAGGCTGTACAAAACCATCCAGCAGCTCCCCAGGAGAAAAAAACTGGCAATCTGCTTCCATGAAGATTACAGCCTAGGAAACCCTGTGGGGCAGTTCTACTTTGTCCTATAGGGTGGCAATGAGTCAGAAACAACTCAGCAGCAACACAGGACCCAGCCAGTAAGTGGTAAAGCCAGAATTTGTACCTAGGTCACATTCTAAGTCTATATTCTTTCTACTCCACCCCTCTGCCCTCCAGTAAGCACCAGTCTGGCCCCTGCCCAAAGTTTCCTTCTACCCCACCCCCATCCTGCCCCTACCAGGACCTTGAGGCTCTTTCTAGGAAGGAAAGATTTCTCTGCTCCTGCCCTCCCCCGGCCTCTGCGGCTCCAGGCGCGGACCCCACGTACATGACCAAGGTCTTTGGTCTTGGAGGAAGGTGTGCTGCTGGAAGAGGCCACCGAAGCGGGGCTGGTGGGGGCATCCTTTTTCAGGCCACGGGCCTTATCCAGCCCATTTTCAGGAGGGGAGTGTGCTGGGCTCACCCGGGGCGTCGCTGGGTCCTAAAAATACAAGTGAGGCCAAGATGCACTGCAAACCACAACTAGACTAGCCTCTGCCCTGCCCTGGGAATGGGAAGGGAGTGGCTCGGGCAATGGGGAGAAGCGGCTTAGCTGAATGCCTGGTGGCCCTAATGGGGGACCAACCAGTTCTTAATGATCTCGTCTGAACCCTTGATTCCACAGATGGGGACACTGAGGCTTGGGGCCAGAGGGAATGACCCTCCCTAGATCAAACACAAGTTCAAAGTAGCCAGGACTCAAGTCCAGGTGGCTGGGCTTCTAGGCCTAGCACAGATTCCCTCCAGCACTTCCTGCCCTGCTGAGCTGATCCCGAGGCTCACAGCCCTCACTTCTAGAACTCAGGAGGCAAAGAGAACAAAGAGGCCCCGGAGGCGTATGGGAAACAGCTGTATTCCACCCTGGGATCTGTAAGGGTGTCTCTGGGGAGGCATCCCAGGGACCACCCCCCCTCCCCGCCCCGCCCAGTGCTAAGAACGTTCAGCTGCCACACAGCAAGGCCCTGCACCTCCCAACAGGCCTGACATCCAGAGACCAGAGGCCTTGTCACCCTGCTCAGGCTGCAGTAATGCTGAGGCAGGAGCCAAGACATAGCACCATCCGCCCTGAGGAGGAACTACTCCAAACCAAGAGCCTTCCCGAAAGCCGGCCCGCCCTTACCTCATTGGAAACGTCCACCACCAGATCGTCACTCTTGTCCCCGTCACTGTCCTGCAACCGAGAGAAGCCAACTGGCCAATGAGAGGCCACACCCTCCCCACCCATACCAGGCCTGAACCACCCCCTCTTTCCCCCAGGCAGTAGGTAGTAAAGCCAGGATTTGAACCTGGGCCAAACCCGAGTCCATGTCCTTTCTAAGCCCACCCCTCTGCCCTCCATGAAGCACCACTCCAGCTCCAAGTCAGTGGGCCTCCATCTGGCCAAGCTCCCAGCCCCGGGCTGCTCCGCTCCTACACCCACTGGTGCCTCATGGACACCCACTCCATCAACACATTTTCAAGCCCCACCCCTACCGTCAGCCCTTTAACTTGTCTCCCAGAAGCCAGAAACTTCTTTCCAGCATGTTTGATATTCACCATCGTACACAAGCAAGCACGCGATTCTCAGCTCGCCGTTTTCCGCACTGCGTGCCAGTGGTGGGGGACCAGTGAGCTTTGTCTCACAGAAAGGCAGCTACGGCTGTAGTGTACAACGTGTCCAAGGCCACAGAGCAGCCAAGTGACTGCGCAGGGCTCGATGGGACACCGCTGAGTCCACCCAGGAGACTCTCCCCAGCACTGTGCTGCCCCTTCCTGTCCCAGCTCTCACCTCTGCCCAGCTGGGCACAGAGCAGACACGATGACTGCCCCACTGGGGCCTCACGTGGCAGGGGGTGCTACAGATATACGTGAAAGGCTACTGAAGCCATGGCTGTGGGGTCTGAGTGACCAAGTGCATGCACACAGACGGCACAGATGGTCAGAGCTGTAGACAAAGCGTGGGGCACCATGGACGGCCCAGGGAGCAGACTGGGGTGTTGTGCGGACCTTGGCAGCAACCTGGGGTTATTGGCCTGTCTGTGGAAGGACTGCCTTCCCCATGACCTGTGGAGGTGGGGACAAACCCTGGTCCACTCCCTGCCAGGCTGTGGCTCACATCCCCATCGTGTGAGGACAAGCCTTCCTCAGCTCCCCTACAGCCCCCATGATAGGGCCACTTCTGCCCCCACCTGTGCTTCTGGACTCACTGCCCAGTCCCAAGAGGGCCTGGGCCACAACTCAACCACAGCATGAGCCCTGCAGGTGCCCCCTGCCCACCCCAACTGTGCCCAGCGCGCCGAGACGTACGTATCGGCTCAGGCTGTCCTTCTCCTCTGCTTTCCGCTTCTTGGCTTCCAGGCTATAGTCTGTGGAGGCCCGGTGCTTTTCACTGGCCCGGAGGCTTTCCGAGGGTGACACCGAGTTATTCTAGTAGCAAGGAGAGGACTCAGGGTCAGTAATCTGCTGCTGATGTAGCATCTCACACACACACACAGACATAGCTAAGTGCAGGTAATACCAGCTCTCGGGCAAGGGAAGAAAATCTCAGCCTCTAGGTGTCCTACACATCTTGGCTCAAATAGCCTTGCCAGGGAGCCTTCCCAAATTCCCCAGACTAGGCCCCCCAGGAGACGCCCTCAGAGCACCCCAACTCTCTTCAATGCCACTGTTACTGACGAGCAGCCTTGCAATGAGTCATCTGCCCCTGGCCTAGGAGACGGAGGCCCCAGCAGGGCAGGGGTCACACCTGTCTCATCCACCAGCTAACATGTGCTTAAAGAAGGGACAAGCAGAATTTGCTCTGAGTCCTGAAAGATGGATCTGAGCCCATACACTGTGGCTGTGAGCAATACTTCATTTGCTAGATCCAAGAGGAACAGGGAGGCTAAGGTGGAAGGAGTTGCAGCCTGCCGCCAGGCCTTCCTACTTGTAGATCAGCAGCCTGGCACTTCGTGTAACCACCCGACTCCACTCTGTGGCTCTGGCTGACGGTAGAGAAACACCAGGGTTGTAAAGAGACAAAACGGACCAGTTTGAAGCCTTTCCCTCTCAAGGACGGGAAAAGCTATGAGGGCAGGCAGAATTAGCCCCTTTGCTGCAGAGGGATATAGGGGTTCTAAGAGGTTGGAAAACGTGCCCCAGGTCCCCTAGCAGGACGCAACACCAGGAAAACCCAGTTTTTCTGGCCAGAAGAGCCTAATGGATTCTCCCTTCCACTGGAAAGCAGTGAGGATGACAATGGTTTGGATTTGGAGGCCTGGGAAGAGGGGCAAACAGCTGAGGCAGGAGAATCACTCACAGGTGAGCCTGGGAACGGAGCTGTCCCAGAGGGTGGGAGTTGCCATGGCCACGGACAGGACACATTACTTGGCTGTAAGCCCCAGCCTGGGCACAGGGAGAGGGGAGCTACTGGCAGGGGCACCTGCCAGCAAACCTTTGCGCCAGGAGAATCAGACCTGGAGCAATGCCTCTCTAGGATGCTCTGGGGGTTTACTGCTTTGTCAGAGCCCAATCTATACACCTTCCCTCACTCATTCAGTCGGCCCCTCACCCATCGTTATCTGAGCACCTGGGTCAGGCTGGTGCTGCACGTCAGGAGTGGAGGATTAAACAAGACAGTCCTGCCTGCAGAAGCTTACAGTCTAGCTATAGGGAGGAAGAAAGCCATCCAAGTGACAATCCCCACACTGCACAGAGGTGACATGATGAGGTCAAGCATAGACACAGAAGGGACATTTCTTCAGAAGGGAAGAGCATCCATCAAAGGCCGGTTGGATGAACCTTCCTATCTCCCCATTTTAATACTGGTGGCCAATCCTGGCTCAGAAGTCCCTGGGTACTACAAACAGTTAATGCACTAAGCTAAGTTAAGCAAAAGGCTGGCAGTCCAAGTCTACCCTGAGGTACCTTGGAAGAAAGGCCTGGTGATCTACTTCCCCCAAAAGCAGCCATTGAAAACCCTATGGAGCGCAGTTCTACTCTGACACACGTGCGGTCGCCGAGAGTTGGCGCCAACTCAGCAGCAACTGTTGAATGCTGGCTCAGGGGCGTGGGTCACTAGAAGAGAATGGGGAGGGACAGCCGGGGGGCGGTGTTTGGAGGGACGGGTGCAGTAACCGGCCACAGAACTTCATTTCCTTTCCTAAGCCGGTTTCTGGGAGGCCCTTCCCTGCCAAGTTTCTGCCTGGAGCAAATTAAAATGGCAGAGTTATCAAGCCTTGAAGAAAAAAATGGAGGTTATAATGGAACTACAGCCCAACCTTCCCCGCAGCCACGCAGGAGCGGGCGATGTGCGCACAGCCGCAATTCAATTAGCTGCTGCAAGCGCCGGCAGAAAAATCACCGTCATTTCATTTCATTTCCTCCCACGGCGGCGGCCACCCCGTGCTAAGCAGAGATGCTTCCAGCCCCTCACGCTGCCCCTGTCGGTGGGCGGGCAGAGAGGGGGGCGTGCGGCTGCTCCCGTTTCTCCTTGCAACCTGGTCCACGGCTGGGCTCGGGAGAACAGCGAGCTCTTTCTTCTCATGCAGTCAGGCTGAAAACCCTCGCAGCTACCGAGAGTCATGTCAGGCATTTTATGTCAGGCATTTAGCGGCATCGATCCAGCCCGCCTCTGGCTGGCAGGCGGCCAAAAAACTAAGTATTTTTTATTGCTTCGGCTAGGCAAGGAAATATGAATGAAGCTACCTCTAATTGGGCTCCAGACTAACCCCTGTGGGACGGTTTCCAGCCCCTCCACCGGCCCCCTCCCACTCCGACAGCCCTGTCCTTCCTGCCACAGCCTCATCTGCTGACAACCTGGTCTCCAGAGGGCTGGTGACTTCAGTCTACACCCCCTCAGACGCCAGGCCACACGCGCATGGCACTGGTGCCGGCCTCGCAGCCCGCCCAGGAAGGCGTCCTGACTCGTTCCCTTTGGATTTTCCGAGGTCCTCTGCTCTGGGAGTCTGCGGTGCAGAGCTGCCCAGGAGTGTGGCAGAGTGAAGATCTCAGCTCGCGGGGGGCTCTCCGTGGGTTCCTTTTGGCGGAAAGTGTTTGCAGACTGGGGCACGAAGCCAGGAGTCAATATAAATGATGATGAGGACGATGGGGAGACAGGGAGAGTGTTGGGCTTCAAACACCCCTTTCACTCTGCAGCCGGTCACTGTTAACCTGGTAATCTCCTGGGCTCCATGTCAGTTCTACGTGGCTCTTCCTAAAAAGCTGAGAGGTTGGCTGGGCAGAAACTGATAAAGAGGAGTCCCTGAGTGGTGCAAATGGTTAAGCGCTCAGCTACTAGCCAAAAGGCTGGCAGTTTGCACCCACCCTGAGGTGCCTCGGATGCTAGGCCTAGGATCTGCTTCCAAAAGGTCACAGCCTTGAAAACCCTACGGGGCAGTTCTACTCAGCAGACATGGGTTGCCATGAGCTGGACTTGACTACGGCAACTAACAACAAGTAAAAATACCGAGGCTCAGAGAGACCGGGGGGCTACCTAATGGCCCATAAAGCTGGGGCCAAGTCTAAGCCTTGAGGGGTCCAGTCCAATGCTGCTTCTGCAAACCACCTCTTCAGAAAGGCCTCCGTTTGAGGGCTGGCTCTAAAGCACTCACACTGGATTTTCAACTCCCTTTATTCCTTTCTTATGTACCCAGCCATTCTGGGGCCCCAAACATGGACCTGCATTTCTGAGCATGTAGGCAAGTCAAGGGGAGCCCTGAGCAGTGCTGCAAATGGAGAGGGGAGGGGTTTAAAAGTCAGTCTGGGTCGGGGGCTGGGAAGAGAAGGGAAGGCAAGGTAAGTTGGGACGGCGGGGGGAGCTGCCCGAGGAAGCAGCTGTGGAGATGGTTAGTTAACTGCCTGACCTTCCAAGTCCTACTTAACACGAGGTAATAACCAAAGCCATCCTAACAGATTAGATGGCCCAAGATACGAGGATGGTGATGAGGAATGAAATAGCTTTGCTAATCGCCGGAGGATTTTTTTTATCCAGCCTCCACCGCACTTATTCAGAAGGCTTATTCACTTGAAACAGAACCTCTGAGCCTCAGTGTGATCAGAAAGATTTACAACAAATCTTGGAGCTGGCAGACACGCAGGCGGCCTGGCCTTCATGCTTGCTTGCTAGCACTTTCTTAAACCATGTTAAAGCCCAGAGCAGGGAGCAACCTCAGGCATTCAGAGGAGCTGACGAGAATACAGAATCACAAGGGAGGCAACTGGGACATGGAGTGAAAGCCCTGCCTGGGACATGGGACATCGGGGTCCCAAGCCCTGAGTTCAGCTCAGTGATTCCACAGACTCCCCTGGCAGAGCCAGGGCTGGCCGGCTGACCTCTCAGTTAATCACCTCTCCTATAAAAGGGAGTTATTAGAGCTCATTCAGCCCAAGCTCCTTGTTTGGCAAATGATGGACCAAGAGCCTAGAGAAACGAAGGGCTTTCCCCAACCCAAGGTCACTCTCAACAGGTGGCAGCCACTCCCCCTACCCCCCCCGCCCCCCCGCCCCGCCGTCTGGATTAAAGCATCATCGCCACCTCTTCAGCACTGGGGCCAGGTCTCCCAGCTCCGGGCACATGCAAAGGACAAGCACCCCAGCTTCCAGCCACAAAGCAGAGCTGAAAACCCAGAGCCCTTTCTGCAATTCTGGGCTTAAGTTGCCAGGTCAGAAGCCCTGGGTCCTCTTCTTCTCCCAGCCCCCAAACACATCACATGTGCCCACCACTTACTGCGCTTGGTTCTCTCTCTTTGGGGAAGAAAGGCCAGGTCAGGAGGAGGGTCAGGTCCCCGAGGACAAAAAGGACAAAAAAAGAAAGGAAAAGGTCAGTTTCAGTCCAGCTGGCTTCTGTGGTTTGCTAGTTCACTGGTTTTAAAATGGGCAGCAGGCCGGGCTCTCCGAGTCAAGCAGCGGCCAAGGCGGGGCCATTAAGTGAAGTTTCTCAGCTTGGAAATTAATCACCCGGATTCCAGCGCACCCCCTCCAACCCCGCCACCAGTCCCCTGGGGGTGCAGGGGAGGCCTTTGGCCTAGCTCTCCTGCACATGCCAAGAACGGCACCAAAATTACTGTTTAATAGACTCAGGTTTTTAAGATTCAATCTTGGGAGGGAACAGGCTATGCAAAGTGGAGCACCTGAAGGATTTGGGGGCTAGCAAATTTACCCCAGGAAAAAAAATTGGGGAGTATCCTTCATTTAGTCTTTTTTTTTATATATAATCATTTTGAATTAACACCATTCTCTTCTTCACCAAGAAGCCCCAGGAAGCTGAAGCTTCTGATTATGTGCTGTGGGGAGGCCCCTCTTCATCTGCCAAGGGACTACCCTATGTAGGGACAAAAAATGTGTCCTCCTGTTTCTATAACCTGCTACTGCCCTGAGGCCAGGGCAGGATGGGGACTCTCCATGGCCCTGGTGCCCAAAGTGAGGTGCACAGGGGGCTTGGGAGGCATGTGCCGGTGCCCCCGGAAATACATCTCTGAGGGCAAAGCATACAAGGTGGTGACTTTTGAAAGGGAGTCTGCCAAGAGCCAGGCCCTTTCCTTTCCCGACCCACCCAGCCCTGAGTCCCTCCTTGGTGCCAACTGTGGTAAGGGCCGGGGAGAAGGGAAAGCAGACGCTCTGATTCCAAGTCTTTCCAAGCATCTCCCTGCTGGAGTGCTTGCTACCTCCGCTAACAAGTCTTTACTGCAACACTGACTGTACACGTTTTCCACAACTGCAGTGTTGGTGAGATACGTATGCTGAAGAAAGCACCCAGTACCTTGGCCCTGTCCTCAGAGAACTAATGATCTTCTTGAGGATGAAGCACTCTGCAGGGATAGGATGCAGTGGGCACCAGTACAGGGACCAGTCATGGGAACAAGACCCTTAAACTCTGATGGGAATTTGCAAAGGGCCTCCAGTCTGGCCAGGAAGGCATCTCGAAGGAGGGGGACAGGGACTGGGCCTTGAAGAATGGATGGGGGCATAGCTAGGAAGATGGGAAGATACTTGAGTGAATACTTTTGGGCAGAGAATACCGGGTACACAGCAAGACTGGGAGCTGGGGTAAAGGACGGAGTGTTGGTTTCCATGTGTGAGTGATTCAACAGACAGCTCTAAGTCCTTTGCTAACTCCTGGTCCTAGAGTATTATATTTGCTATGTTCACTCACCGTGGGGCCTACAGCCAAGGCACCTGCTCAGCCCTTCCCCACCCTTTCCACAGCCCTTCTCCCCACCCTCTCCCCCCACCCTCCCCCTCCCCCTCTCCTCCAGCCCTCCCCCACCCTCTCCCCCAGCCCTGGGCCGTACCTCTGTGGTCAAGTTCATGGTGGTTCTTCTCATCCTTCACTGTCAGGTGGGCCTGGCTGCCCAGGGCACCAAGCGCCAGCAGCCCTGAGCTGCTCCCCGTCACTGGGGGTATCCCTGGAGGCTGGAGGCCTGATGGGTGGGGTGGTAGCTGGACCGGGGGCCCATGTGTGGCATGGGAGAGATGCTGCGCCTGGAGCTGCTGCTGCTGCAATGAAGGTAACGTGTGAGCACAGCTGAGCCACCTCATCAGGAAGGGGCTCTGCCACCCCCTCATTCTGGCATCGGGCGGCCAACCGGGGGAAAACACCCCCGAAACCTTTGCCCTTAGCTCAGACTGCAGGCTCATCTTGCTGAAGAACAGTTTGTTAATAGACGGCAGTTTAGATGCAAGATTTATGTCTACAAATACTCCAGCCCAGTTCAGGACAGGATTCCTCAATATGTGCTTCCAAGCCGGAGATAATAATGCAGGCATTGAAAAACCACAGTTGCCGGGACTCCCCCTCAGTTCAGGGGGATCCACGTTAAGCTCCTAGCGGTCACCTTGTTTGCTCATGCGCACATGCCTTCAAACGTTAGCAGCCAGCGTCTCCCACCCCAAGGCTGTATTCTGGGCAGACTCCCCAATTCTGAGAAACTCCAGGCCTGGCTTACAGAGCTGGGGTGGGCCATGGCAGAAAAGCCCAGAGAGCAGGAAGAGCTGGGGTGGGCCACGGCACAAAAGCCCAGAGAGCAGGAAGAGCTGGGGGCCGGTGGAATGAGAAGTAAGGTCACTGAGCATCAGTGTGGAGAATAGTCCTGGGAGGGGATGCAGGGGTTGGAGCCAGACAGACCAAGATTCAAATCCCAGCTCTGGCACTTAGTAGCTGTGTGACTTGAGAAGGTTACTTCACCTTCCTGAGCCTCAAATTTCTTTATCTGTAAAAGGGGGGAAGTGTGTCTACCTCAGAGGATTACTGCAAGATAATGTATGTAACAATCCCTGGTACCCATGACTCCTCATTAAATGATCATGATAGTAGCTAATGTTTACTGATAGCTTACAATGTTCTAAAAACCTCACATGCATTAACTCAGTATTATCACCAACAGAACAAAACCTCCTGTCTCCTCCCATCCCCAGTTAAGGACTCCGCTCCCCTGGCTCCAGAGACCCCAGATGTACCCACCCAACACTAACCTCAGGGCCTTCTCTTTCTGCCACCCCTTTCCACACCCAAATAGCTTGGGCAGCCGTGGAACTCTCCCTGCAGCCAGGACAGACTGCCCTTTACATTCCAAAGATGGTGCCAAGACCCATGGGCATCAGGGGGCAGACAACAGAGTAGCCAAGTATTTCTTAAAGACTCAAGTATTTCTTAGGAATGGCTAGGGCTTTGGCTATGCTGGTATCCGCCCATGCACACATCTTTCTTCTCAACTAGCACAAAAGAAGGGAACCAACATTTACTGAATGCCTAAGTGAATGCCTAGGCCCTTTCCAAATGGTATCTGTAATAGAGGTACTATGCCCATTTTATAGACAGCAAACCAAGTCTGAGAGAGCTGGAGTGGGCAGCCAGGTCCAGGCCAAGTCCCATCACTAGCAAAACAGAATTTGGACTCAGGTCTGTCAATCACCCAACTTCATCCAAAGCATGGTCTTGAGGAAACTCCCAAAGCAAGAACAGTGCGGGTGGGGGTGGGGTGGGAGGCACAGAGCAAAGATGGCAGCAAGCTTCAAGATTTTATCCAATGAGAAATGGATTTCCAGCAACTAACAGACAACAGAACATAAGGAAAGCCTACAATCTGGTGGGATGGGAGATTTCAAGAGCTAGTAAGTGTTTGGGGTCAGGAGTTAAGGGTCCTGGCCTCCCCAACCTATGCTGCAAACTGCTAACCCCAGTCACCATCTCAAAGTGCCACAGCCACTACCATGCTCCTGGCATGGGAAGGCTCCATGTCTCAGCTCAGGGTGAAAGGCTGTCACTGGGGTCTCAGGGCATCATTCAAGATCTGGCGCTGGGCAGTTTATAGAAGCTGATGATGGACATTGGTCCCAGAGTGGTCTGACCCCAGATCTCCCTGAGACATCACAGCAGAAGCAAAGCTAAGGGGGACTCCTGGAGCCAACACCTCACAGTCCAACGCAGAAATCCAAACCCTCCCAGCCAAGGAACTCTGGCTCCTGCCTGATGGGAGCTTACACCCAAGCTCATACACCTTTTCTTTTTAAAGAAAACACGATTTTTTTTTTATATTTTATTACAAAAAAATACATGCTCATAAAAAAAATTGAGAAGAAATATAAATCAAAAAATCATTTTAAAATCACCCTTTACCCTAGAAGATTCCACTGTTGACCTGTCTAGATTTTCTTTTACGGAAATCTTTAGGAAAAAATTTTAAAGGTATATATTTCTACACAAATGGGCTCCTGTTAACCACACTGATTTTAATTTAATTTAAAGCAACTTGATTTTAATTTAAGAGCCATGTGAACAAAGAAATAAACTTGTCCTTTTTAATGGCCGTGTAGTATTTCCTGATGTGGCTGGATCCTGACATAATCTAGACACCCTGCTTGAAAATGAGTCTCCAGCAGGGGCCCATTGGTTTTAGGCCAGTTGCTCTAGGTCATTCAATTCTGCCAGTGGTAACTAGTAAAGTCCCCAAAAGCAAGGACCGGAATATTTAATCCACTTTTTCTAGGGCACAGTCAGCAAGGTCTCTGGAGGAAAAGAAGAGAAAGGGGAAGGGCAAGATGGCTTCAAAGACCCCAAAGAAGTCGCTTGTGCTTCATGGCTTCCAACAGGTATAAGTGAGAACCTGTATCTCCACCCAAAAATACTGAATCAGAACCTACAGTTTAACAAGATCCCCAGGTGATTCTTACGTATAATAAATTTTGAAAACCACTGCTCTAGGAGTGATTCTCAGAACTGGTTCCTAACCAGCAGCATTAGCATGGCCTGGGAACTTGTTGGAAATGCAAATTCTCAGCAAGCATTCAAACCACAAAGAATCAAAGCCGTGTTATACTGATTTCTCGGCTTCCTGGGCACACAGCTCAGTCCTGCCTGAAGCTTTGTACCTGTGGAAAGACATAACTGAATTGTTCCAAACACCCAAATTCTTACCTTACCAGGTAAGGTCTCCTCTCCCACCCAAACTTCCAGGCTCACCACCTTGCACAGTTCAAATGCCACCTCCTCTGGGAAGCCCTCTCCATCTTCCTGGTCAGAATGGATTGATCTAACAGCCCAAGCTCTGGAGCCAGACAGCCTAGGGTGGACTTCTAGCTCTAAGCCCTATCAGCTAGGAGTCCTTAGATAAGTCACCTGACCCCACTGGGTTTTTGTCTCCTCATCTGCAAAGCAGAGATGAGGCTAGAGCTCATCTCTTAGGGCTGTGTAAGGACCACATACATCACTCCGTGTAAAGGCAAAGTAACCTCCATTAGCAGCAGAAAGACTATGGCTGGACTACAAATATAACCCTCATTTCCTTCATCTTTATGTGATACTTGGCAACTTATATGTCATACCCAGAGATCGTGAGCTCCAGGAAGACAAGGACCTGGTCTTATCCATCCCAGCACCTCCAACGGTGCCTGATGCGTCTGCTCGGTACATGTTTGTTGGGTAAGTGAGAATGTTGGAAAAGGTATGCAGGCAGAGGCTGGAAAATAAACCAGCAGTGTGGCTCTGTTCAAAGGCAACTGCCTGCCTCCCTGATTCAAGCCTCCGCTCTAAGGCCCAGGAACTGTAGATGATTTTGACCAATCAGATGCAGCTAGAACAGTTAGTTGGGACAAAGGGCATCAATAGGGTGTCCTGCTTCCGCAATACACAAACCAGTGAACCAGCACCAAAAACTTGGAACCAAGGCAGCATTGGCTGCTTGGAAAGCAGTGGTTTTCCATGCCGTTGGGCTTCCAAGGCTGGTGGCTCTTCTGCCTTGGGGAGTCACGTGCAAGTGCCTCTTTGCAAGAGAGGAAAGGAACCTTCCATGCAAACCTGATGAGCGTCTCAAGTATAACAGCCGTCACCCTGCACAGCCAGAAATCCCTCCACGGTCTCCTTCAGGTGGTTTGAAAGTCCAGTTAGGACGGGCCCAGCAGGCTTGAGGACGCAGGTACAGAAGGGCCAATCTCCAAGGCTCCTCATGGCAAGAGCAGACACCAGGAGTTGCTGGGTGGAGGGTCTGCTAACAACAGTCTTGGTTGCAGTCAGGGGTGAAACAGAAGTATTCACCCTGGCGGGGCGGAGGGAGACAGCGAGCAACGATCCACCTGACTTGCTGTCCCCACGTCACCAGCTGCAGCCCCTCTGCTGGCAGGGCCACCTCAGGCGTCACTTCCATTCCCTGGGAAGTTGAGCTCCTTTCTCTTCACCCGTCCCGAACAGCTGCCATGCCCGTAACATGTCCCCTGGCTTCAGAGGACGATGTGCTGAAACACAGTGACATCTGAGTGGGGGAGGGTGATGATGTTTTCAAATGGGAAGCTTTCCCCATGGGGAGAAGAAGTAAAATTAATTCCCAACCTGTGGGGCGCCCTGAACTCACAGCTTGGCCAGCGCCTGTCTCCCGTTTCTACCATTCCTTCCAGTGCCAGGGTTTCTCCATCCATGATACGAAAGGAAGTCGGCAACTCTCCCTCCCACCCCCAGCTCCAAAAGGGGGGCTCGGAGTCTGCAGCCAAGCCCCATCCACGAGTGCTCATGGTACCCTCCTCTAAGGCTTCGTGCCAGACACAAGCATGTCCAAGAACATGTCTATGGGGCACACGCGCGTCCCCATGTTCCACGTGTGTGCCCAGAGCCCATGGCCTGAGCTCAGAAGGTGCCACCACTCGTAGGAGAGCCCGACAGGAGGATCTTGCTGGCCCAGCATGTGTAATTGGATTACACACATCACACTTTCAGCCTCTGTGGGTGGATTTTATGCTTCACTTAGGCTGCCCACTTGGTGGGTTAAACCTAGTGAAGTTGTCTAAGCATTTCCAGAGCCAAGAGCCACCCAGGGCTCCGAGCAGAGGACGCAGACAAGGTCCTCACTGCACAAAATCCGCACTGGCCAACCTCCTAGGGAAGACAGGTCTCGGCCTACGCTGGTTCCCTCCATTTCACATCTCTGTGGACCCCACAACTCCACAATGAATTGGAGACGTGCTTTCATGCTTGATGATAGCTTTTAATGCTCACAACAACCCTCGCCAGCCCCATTTCAGAGATGGGGAACAGGCTTGGGGAGGCTGAGTGACCCAGCTAAGCCAGCGGCAACCAGAGCCGGGACTCAGACCCAACACTACTCTACTTGTCACCATTGCTGCCTCGCTGAGACATGGACGGGTCCTGCCCCTCATGTCAAACTCAATCGGCTGCCCTAGCTCATCAACCTCCATGAGTGAACGCCAGATGCCCAGGTATGGCTTCAAAATACCTCGTGCAGTTTGTGACAAGCTACAATCCCAACCCCACTTATAAAAAAAATCAAGCCAGTGATTTAAATAATCTCTTCCACCAGTAATTCCAAAGGGAAGGCTGCCCAAACTGTCAGCGGGCAAGAGGAATGAGAGTCCTCCCACACCCCTCACCCCCAATCTAAAGACCCTGGACCGGCTAAAGCAACATAAAAAGAAGGTTCTGGAAATGGTTCGTACATCAGTTCACAGAGTCCTTCATGTGAATGGGAAAGATAGGTGCTGCCTTCCCCGAGGTACTGACCAAGGGCCAAAATTTCTCTCCTTGTGCTCAAGAATCTTGTCCCTCTAAGGATGCCCAATAGTTTGGATCCAAGAAGGACGGGCAGGCAGCCTAAAGTAACAAATCTTGATAGGTGTTCAGCCAGTCTTGCCTACAGGGATACTTGAGATCCCTGTGGACCCGCGGGGCGGGGTGAGATTGGCCAGCAAGCCTGGCCTCCCTCCCTCTACCTCTCCTTCCAATCCCCTTCACACACCAAGTTGACCTTGGAGCCCGGTCCTTCTCTCCAGGGAGGTCCTAGAAATACTCCAAAATTCCAGGTGATAAATACCCCATAAGCTACATCCATGCCCACGGGCGGTGGTGGTTCAGTGGTAGAATTCTTGCCTTACATGAAGGAGGCCCAGGTTCATTTTCTGGCCAGTGCACCTCAGGCACGGCCACCACTCATCTGTCACTGGAGGCCTGTGAGTGGCTATGACACTGGACAGTCTTCAGTGGAGCTTTCAGACTAAGACAGAGAAGAAATGCCTGGCAATCTACTTCCAAAAATCAGTCAATGAAAACCCCATGGCTCACTGCAAAGATAAGGAGGCAGAGGAACTAGAAAACCGGAAATGGAACAGCTAGAATGCAGTTAAAGACAATGTTGACACATTGTGAAACTAATGTGTAACTAATGTCACTGAACAATTTGTGTAGAAATTGTCAAATGGGAACCTAATTTGCTGTGTAAACGTTTACCGAAAACAGAATATACTATTTATAAAACAAGCAAACAAAAAACCTCATGGATCAAAATGCTTCAATCCGAAACTGATCACGGGGATGGTGCAGGACCAGGCAGCGTTATGGCGCGTTGCGCACGGGGTCACCATGAGTCACGGCTGACTCAACGGCAGCCAAGAATGTAACATACCCATGCCAGGCTCCGCTGTCCGACCTCCGAGCTGAGCAGGGGCACAGCCCCAGAATCCTCTGCTCCGTGCCCAGGACAGCCACAGTAGGACCAAGCGTGCCATATGAAACCTGCCTAGTCCTTCCTCATCTTTTCACGAATGGGGAAACTGAGTTCCAGGGGCAAGAACCAAGCCCTCCTAATGCCCAGACCAGGTTGCCTGGCTGTTTCTCCTTCCAAACAGGCAATCAGTACCACAGGGTGGCTACTATTGTTGCTAAGAGCCTCCTGGGGACCCCTCCTTGCTCTTTACTGCCCCCTCTTCTCTTCAGCCCTGGGCTCCCCTGGCCCCTGCCAGCCAGCTCCGTCTCTCCCTCAGGAGCCAGCTCGGCTGCGTGCTCTCTCCCGTCTCCTCAAGGAGGAGGAGATAAAATAAAGAAGGCCCTGACTAGATTAGCTGCCTCCCTCGCTGGAGTGCAGTCAAGCAGGGCTCCCTGGCGTGAGCATGCCTCAGCTGTCCGTAATTCCTGCCTTGTGAGGTTCTGTCAGGCGAGGCGATTAGACCGCTGCCTGCTTAATGACAGGGCGATGGCTGCATTCACTCAGAGCCCGAGAAGCAATTACCTTGAAAATGGGGGTCACAGGCCCCACTCATTGGCTTTAATTGAATTCCAATATCTGCCTCGGAGCCGCCTTGACCTAACTCATAGCTTCCTAAATACTACTTAAAGGAAGTGGGGCTAATCCAAGCGGCGCTGCTTCTCCAGTTTTACTCTTTCCTTAAAACTTAGGGGAAAAAAAAATCTCTTAAGAGGATTCTCATTCCAAAGAGGGAGGCAGATGGGGAGAAGGGACCCTATCCTGACCACCACAAGAATCGGGGGGTCAACCTGGGGCCTTAAGAAGACTCCTGTTAAGGGGGTGGGAGGAAGAGGAGAAATTTCAGAGGACAGAACTCACAGTGCATGTCCTACCCCGCCCACCCCTTCTGCAGCTATCAGCGGAACCACTGAGCTGTGAATGGTCACTGAGGCAAGGATACAGGCCACAAAGGAGGGCGGGGCAGGAGGGGGTGTAAGTCAGCCCCTGGGCCTGACTTGGCTTTGCCCCTAAGCAGCTGTGTGACCACTCAGAAAGCACGGCTCTTCTTTGGGCTTCTCTGTAAGGCGAGGGCATTGGCTTCCATCAGTGGTTCCCAGCCTGGGGCAACTTTGCCCTCCATGGACACTTCTGGTTGTCACAACTGGGAATGTGGGGGTGCTACTAGTATCTATTGGTTAGAGGCCAGGGTGCTGTTAAACATCCAGCAATGCACAGGACAGTCCCCACAACACAGAATGATCCAGCCCCAAACGTCAATAGTGCTGAGGTTGAAAAACCCAGTGGTAGATGATCTCTAAGGAGCACTGGTAGCACAATGGTTAAGCACTCAGCTGCTAAACAGGTCAGTGGTTTAAACCTACCAGCTGCTCCGCAGAAGAGAAGACCTGGCAATTTACTCCCGTAAAGACTTACAGCCTTGGAAAGCCAATGGGGCACTTCTACTCTGTCCTACAGGGTGGCCATGAGTCGAAATCGGCTCGCCAGCACCCAATAGCAGCAACAGCAGGTCATCTCTGAGTCTCCTCCCAACTTTAAAATATTACAGTTCCCCTCCGGGGGTGCTGCCTTCCCCTCACTGGCTCCCAAGACTAAACACTTCCTTGTGTTTCAGTTTCCATAATCCTGTCTGCTGCACCCCCCTCCCAGATGGGTGGGGCCTGCTCCTCCCCCAACAATGTTGGAATCCAAATTAATGCTTTCATCTTCCAGCTGTCATCAGGGGCTCAGATCAGAGGGACAGACCCACTGGGCTGCTTTTCCAAAGGACTCTGCGGCCATCACGGGCCCCAATGGCATGACTGAGGGGTTGGTATTCACCAGCATTACTGTCTCTCTGACCCTAATGTTCCAGCATTTCTAGTGGAAGTTGGGAAGCGCTAGAGAGATGAGCTGTTCCAACTGTCTCTTTCAGAGAAGCGGTAGCTGAGGCCCAAGGAAGAGAAGGGACCTGCCTGAGCTCACACAGGGAGGAACCATGATAAGAACACAGGTCTCCAAGTTTGCCCCAGAGTGAAGAGCCACCACTTATCCCACCAAACAGAAGACACTCCTGTGGCCTTCAGTGCCACCTTGAAATGATGTCCTCAGATAACAACCAAAAGACAATGGAGACCAACCAGGATCCCAGAATGCTAAGGCTTAATGAAGGGACCAGCCTACCAGTCTCCTGCTTCAGAATGAGTTGGAAGGCTTGAAAACACAGATTCCCAGTCCCACCCCCGCCCCCCCAAAAAGCCCCACCGCCATGGAGTCGATTCCAACTCAGAGAGACCCTATAGAATACAGTAGAACTGCCCCATAGGGTTTCCAAGGAGCAGCTGGTGGATTCGAACTGCCAATGTTTTGGTTACCACCCGAACTCTCAACCACTACACCACCGGTCCCACCCCTAGACTTAGGACAGTGGGGTGCATGCCCCAGAATCTTTATTGTTCAGGAGCTCCCTGGGGACCTTGACCCAACTGTCTGTGGATAGGAAGTAGTGATCTCACTGTTCACCCCCACTTTGTTATAGGATGAAAGGTGGACCCCAAGGTTAAGAGTCTTGAACAAAGTCACACTGAAAAAAAATTTTTTCTCAGGTTCATATTTTAAATATCCTTAGTCTCAAAGCAAGCAGGAGAAAAATGCTATTTGAACCCAAGGTATCCACTAAAGATGCAAGCCAGGTAGGAGCACTAAAGAGGAGAGGTTTGGCTTCCTCTTTCCACTGAGGGGTACGTAAGACCAGAAGTAGGCCTCAAAAAGCACTCTAAAGACATTCTTTCCTGTTCCCAGGTGAGATGGGACCGCCAAAGGTCAGATGGTGCTCTGGATGAAGTCAGAGAGCAGATGAAGAACGCTCAGACAGGCAGCTGAGGGCACGAGGCAGCTCAGTGACCGCCGAAGCAGCTCAGTGTACGAGGCAGCTCAGTGACCGCTGAAGCAGCTCAGTGTACGAGGCAGCTCAGTGTACGAGGCAGCTCAGTGCACGAGGCAGCTCAGTGCACGAGGCAGCTCAGTGCACGAGGCAGCTCAGTGCACGAGGCAGCTCAGTGACCAAAGCAGCTCAGTGCACGAGACAATTCAGTGCACAAGGCAGCAACACCGCACCCCCAACTTCACAGCACATTCCACATCGACAGTACAGCAGAGACTGTTCTGATCCCAGGTGGCCAAAGAAGGGCAGGCCTTTGCCAGGGGAGGGTAGACGGCAGGGCAGACAAGCCCTGGGGGAGGCATGAGGAGGTGGCCAGGTATTCTGATCAGTTAATTTGGTCAGAGTTAACCTGGTCATTCTGAGAGATGCAGCTGAAGTTTTTAGTGGTGAATTAGAGGTGACAGTTGATTAGAGGTGTCTGGCACCCCTTTAAATTTGAGGACTGGGAAGCGACTAGGGAACCAGTGGGAAAAGGGTCCCAAATGGGTCCAACTCCATAAGATGCTTGGGAAAGCCGGAGCCCTGGGGCCGCCATTCTTTGAGGCCAGCTAAGGTCAGGGTCAATCTCTGGTTATGGTAAATGAGAGGAATAAAAGGGCTATACACACAGTGAGAGGCAGACTGGGGAGTCCACGTACCCCGATGATGGCGTTCAGCTCCGTCATGGTGACCTGCTTGGCACGCTCCACCGCCTGTGCCACCTGCTGCTGGTGCTGGAGGGAACAGGGCGTGGGTTAGATGCGGCCACCTTCCCGGAAAAAGGGGCGGCAGGTGGGCTGTGAAGCACAGGGAAGCCACTCGGGACAGGCAGTCACAGAGCCCCCCACAGAAAAGACAGAAGGAGGCCCATTAAACCAGAACAGTGGTTCTCCAGGACACATGGAGGGTGGCAGGGGATTTTCCTTTTCTTCTTTAAACCTCTGTCAATGAGCATGTATTACTTTTGTAAACAAAACTTTCTTCTAATTAAGTTCTAAAAGAAATAGATGAGAAACAAAGAGATGGCTATTTGCCAACCACCTCCCTTACACATGCATACAAAAAAGCTTCTTCCCGTGAACTTGAATATGAACTGGGTATTGGATGGTATTACTGAATGATGATTTATCTTCTAAATGCGGAGCCGTGTTATAATCACGTAGGAGACTGTCCTCATTCTGAGGGACAAGGCTAACCTTGTTAGCAGTGAACTGGAAGGACGTCTCCAACTTCCATTCAAAGGGATCAGAAAAAAACAGGCACGTCTCTTTAGATACCTAATCTATATCTAACTACATAAAGAGAAAGCAAACCATAAAAAATGTTTACATGTCTAGAAAGAAATGAAGGAAGGAGGGGGAGAAGTGGGGGGGAGGGTTTTTTTTTTTCCCCCTATAGAGAGAACATAAGCATTCATCCCCTTCGGGCTTGAAGCACACCTGCTGTGTACACAGCTCTCTCCCCTATTGGGCTGCAAGGTCCATGGTCGTGGCCATATCCCATTCTCAGGCCCAGGACTGGAAGGCACTGATGTGGTCCCAGCAACCACAGGAGTAGAGGAAGTGGGAGGGCGGGGCCTGCCAGGTAAGCACCCTGGTTGGAGTGAGCCCAACCTGGATGGAAACCACTAAGTTCAGCCCACCTGTCTGCCCTGTGCCAAGGCACCCCATTGGAGACACTTCCCTCAGATTGCCCACTAACCCTGCGCCCCAAGTGGAGGCCCCTTGGAAGGTGTTTTTAAAAGACGATGTGACCAGCTGGTCATAGCTCTGGTAAGGGTGCTCTGTGCCTGGGGGCTGGGATCCCCTGTGGGTGTTGGTTTCCCTCCCAGGGTGTGGACCTTGGCCCTGGATGACCAGCCTCCCTTGCTCCTAGACATTTCCAGGGGCGGGCATTTGGGGCACAGAAAAGCAGAGGCTGGCAATGCTGGTTTTGGTGGGCACAGAAGTACCCACACCTACCACTGGCCCAGGTGTAGGCCAGGACCCTCCTCTCTGGTCTCGGGTGGGCAGCAGAGAACCCTTCCTGTCAGAAGAAGAAGCAACCAATGCCTCTGACATGACCCGCCTGCTCGGAACTGGCTGGAGAAGGCTCTGCACATCCCAGACCCTCAATCAGTTATGCCCAAGTATGAGTGCACAGGGGGCTGCAGCGAGAGCGAGACCCAGCAGCCACTGGGCTGGTCTGGGAAGTACGGGAATGCAACAGTAAAAGAAGGTCTTACCTCTTGTGACAGGAAAGGCATGATCTGCGCTAAAATTGTGTTCAGTCTCTTCGCGATCTCTGTCTGCAAAGGAAAGGAGGCCTTGTGAAGCTTGGGCAAATAAATCAAGTCACTAAAATGACACAGCCAAGTGGAAGTACAAACTCCCCCCAAAACCACAGACCCTAACAACCGGTTCCATCCTTTCCGCCCCCAGTCGGCCTGTGGGAGGCCCTTGCCAAATCCACAGCCCAAGAAATCTCTTCCACCTCCCCTGCAATCAGGATGCCTCCTTTTGGGGAGCTCCCGTTTCCTATCAGAGACGGAGTGGTTCAGAATAGAGTTTTCATCCCCTGGATGGAAGCCCTAATTAAAAGCAAAGCTAACATGAAACAAAAACAACCCCCTTCCCCCAAAGCCCAGCAAAACCTATCACAAGGGGGAACAGCAGTGTGGTGAGAGGCAGCGGCTCTGTCCAGTAGCCCCCAGTGGGGCAGAAAGACAGGATGGGACTAACTGGGAGGTACTAGAAGAGAGCTGCTGGGGTGCAGGCTCAAAAGGGGCAGCCTCACCTGTGGTGATATGTGACTCAATGGGGCTCCCCTGCCCCCACATTCACTGCTGCCTCTCCCTCACCCACACCAGTGCCTCTCCCGTGTTGCTGCTGTTGTTTGCCGTCCAGTCAATTCGGACTCAGAGTGACCCTATATGACACAGCAGAGCTCCCCTATATGGTTTCCTAGGCTGTGATCTTTACAGTAGCAGATTCCCAGGTCTTTTCTCCTGAGGTGCAGCTGGTAGATTTGAACTGCCAACCTTTCAGTTAACAGTCCATCACTTAACTATTGCATCACCTGGGCTTCTATCTCCCTCATAATGTGCACTGCCCCCCAAAACTCCTGAAATAAAAACCAGTTGCTTTGAGCCGACTCCAATTCATGTCAGCCCCATGTGTTTCAGAGTAGAACTGTGCATAGGGTTTTAAATGGCTGTGACATTTTTCCAAGGCACCTCTGGGTAGATTTGAACCACCAACCTTTCAGTTAGTATCTGCGTATTCAACCATTTGTGCCACCAGGGACTCCACATATGTGCCACTCAGCCTGAAATCTCACCATTGATGTTCAGTTTTTAGGGCAAAGTACTGCCTTCTCTTAAGAAATTTCTTCCCGAGGTAACTCATTAGATCCCTAAACCCTTACAGAGATTGAGCATAGAAAGGCAGATCAATTCTCTCCCCCTACCCCCAGCACCCCTGAAATGAACACATTCAGATAAACATCAACTGCTTTCCACCAGCGTCCCAAGCAAGCCCCAGCATGGCCTCCAGACCTCAGATCAAGAGTGGTGCTAAATGGTTAACTGGGTCTGGCAGAAAGGCCTAGACCACTGATAGACAATGCTCTGAATTGCTTTTCTTATCTCATTTGAAATCCTGAGCCCCAGGACTGGGGTCCCAGAGCTGACTTCAAAGCTTTCATCAGCACATAGCAATCTTTCGAAGACAAAACCATGGCAACAGCGTTTAAAAATCTGTGATCATCTGCATGTCAAATGTGTCCGGCTGAGAAATCTTGGTGCGCTTAAAATAAAAACACCGCTGTCTGAAGGCTTTACAAACAGACCCTGGACCTGGGGAGAATTCCTGGGGCTAGCAGCCCCCATCCCCTACTCCCCACCCGCCCTGTGGCCACTGACAAGGACGCCCTCTGATTTGTGAGGAGACCAGCCATTGACTAAAGAACCTGGTGGGCTTTTGCAGCCTGGGGCCTAAGGCTGCTAGCCCCAGCAGACAGGGCTCTCCAACATACAGTCCGCCCATCACACTGCGGCGGGGGGTGGAGGGGGGGTCACGGGCAAGGGTCAGGGTTCTGCCTGATTCAATACCCAAGATCTTTGGAACAGGGCTGATGTTTCCCAACAGGCACTGTTGTTGGCATTTGTGGAACAATTCTTTGCTGTGAAGGACTGTCCTTCATATCTTAGGCCAACAATACCACTGTTAGCAATGGCCCATACTTCCAAACTTCCTGGGGTGGGAGGAGTATCACCCCAGCTGAGCCCCACTGGGACTCACAGCTACATCTGTGGTAAACTCCAGCAAAGACACTGTACATCAGGCTTTCTCGGCCTGGGCACTACTGACATTCTGAGTTAGACAATTCTTTGTCGCAGGGGGCTGTCCTGTGCATTGTAGGATTTTTAGGCACATACCTGGCCTCCACCCACTAAATGCCTGAAGCACCCTCTACAGCCATGGCAACCAAAAATGTCTCCAAACCTGCCAAATGTCCTCAGGCAAAATCACCTGCACTCAGAAACCACTGCTGTGCATTATGGATTTAGGGCTTAGCCTCAGCCTCGCTTTTGTCTTAATTTTCCTCCTCCTAGATTCCCTTCTTTAACTTTCTAAATCTTCATGAAGTGCCTCATTTTTTTTTGCGGGGGAGGGGAAGGTGGCAAGTTGTGCATGCATTAGTATACAAATAAAAACAAAGAAATGCCCACCATTCACACCATCAAGGGGCCTGGGCTGATCACTAAGTAACTATTGTATAAATTATTAATCTGGTAAGCGAGGAGAGTTCTCCAAAACAGAGTTTTTTTCTCATTTGTTTCCTCGTTCTGCCCCCAGATCGATGGACAGTGGGGAATGGGGAATGAATGGTAACAGTCAGGGTTCTGTATGACAGGATTTACTGAGACAGACTCAGTTAAGTCTGTACTGCAAACCCAAATTGCACAGAGCAAAACATTCCTCACTTGGCAAATGTTTACTGAACATCTGTTACGTGTCAAGCATTAAGAGTTGAAAGATATATTAAAAACAAAAATCAAACAAACAAAAATAAAATAACCCTGCCTAATGTTGCTTAGGAAGCTCATCGGTCCCAGCCCTCTTACCTCAAATAACCAGTAGAGTAAGTCTAGTACACAGTAGGTGCTCAATACATGTTGAGCCAAAAGAATATTACAGATGTCCCCTGCATTTAATTTTGGAGACTTTATATTGCAGAGTGCCCCTGGCCATGGACCTGGGCCTGCTGCAGGGTGGACAGCATCTGTGGGAGGGGCTGTGGTGGAGGGAGTGTTGACAGACAACTCGGGGGGTAGGGGGCAAGCAGCAGCCCAGGCCCTTTGCCAACATGGTGAGACGGCACAGTCAAGCCAGACCAACCGCAGGCCACCTCGTGGGCCTCTGGCGGCTGCCCCCTCCCCACAGCCAGGAAGACAGGGGCAGACTCTGCAACTTCCCAGTCCCTTCAGCCAGCTCAGCAACTACGACTCTCACAACGTCTGCCAGGGGTTCAGGGGGTGATGAAAGGGCTCTGGCTGTTGTCTACTTCCTCTGGTAAATAGGACAGGGGTCAGGGTCTTGGTAGTTGAAGAAAAAATGAAGAGTGGCTGACCTTTCCCTTCCTCACACCCTTTAGCAAACAGAATGTGGGAGGCCGTGGCCACAGGCTTCCCACAGGCGGGATTTTCCTGCAGAGCCTGGTCTGGAGCCCAACAACCTCTGGCTATGAGGAAAAGGGGGTTGCCAGGATTTCACATTGCCATACCCAATTCAAGGCTTGCCATCCAGGCCACCAGGTGACCACAGTCAGGCTGCTCAGAAGCCCTGTGGCTGGCTCAGGGTATGTTCCCCCTCAGATTCACCCTTCCACCCCACTGAAAGTAGTTCCCACCTCCTCACCTGCCTCCTGACACAACAAAGATCAACCATGGATGGTCAGAACAACACCATGCATATGGAACCACCCAGAAGCCTGGGTATCCCATTCAGGCTGTCCCCCATGGAGCCCGAACTCAATGAAGAGAGGCCTCTCTGTGCAGCAGGAGAGTCATAAGACAGGACTATACAGGGCTGGGGGCTCGGGGGGTGGGGGAGTGGTTTCATACTTAGAGAACTTTTATAATAAACCAGGCCTTCCCTGTTCTTGGGTCCTGAGGCTTTTACTGGGGAGGGTGGGATAATGCAAATCCCATCCCTCTCAGCTGTAATTTTTTCATCACCTGGTGTTGAGTGGTATTCTCCTCTTGGACTCCCCAAAAAGTGGAGGCGGGGATTGAGGCTTACTCATCTCAATGACCCTGAGAATGGCCTCAGTACACTCTGATGAGTCAAAGAATAAACAGGAAAACTGTTCAGTAAATAATTTTTTTAACATTGATTTTTTGAGGGTAGTGTTTGGGAGAGGAGAAGTTCCTGGAACTGGGAAGCTGGCCAGACAGAACCACTGTTAACAACAATAATTAACAGCTAATATCTGCCGACCTAGGTGTTACAAGATTTTACGCATATGAAATCATGATAACCCTAACATGGAAGGCACTTATTAAAATTCCCACTTTTCAGATGAGGAAACTGATGCTCAGCAATGAAGCTACTTCACTAAATAGCTTCCTACCTTTTCCTACCAAGAAGCCGAATTGTTGTATTTTTGAGAGAACTTAGAAGAATATTTTTGAAAGGAAAACGACTATCCGGGTTAATAATCGACAGCATTTTCGATTAGGATAGATGTTAACACAGCATTCGCTCCAACTCAAACAGCTCTAAACATCAGTTCCAAAAAAGGAAAAAAAAATCAAGACATGTGACTTCAACTACTGAAACATGTCATAAATCACAAACTGGAACTAGATCACACGTTGGACAATTCCTTCTGGAAATTCAGCAATATCTGTTATCAACAAGGCAGCTGTGGTTCACGAGGCCGACTTCCATCCTTTCCGCCATCTTGGTCCCTTCGAGCCACCGCCTCTGACCCAGCCAAGCCCTCAGAAGCAAAGGTGAGGGGTAGTGGATGCTGGGAGACGGGCAGACTGCTTCCTTTGGAAAGCACTTTGGAAAAAGGTGTTTGGGGAAGCTGGCACTACCTTTGAAAGTTTCTTTTCAAGTGTGGTTCAAAGAAGGCGGCTGCCTGCGCTGGTGGAAAAACATTGTTCCTCAGAAGGAACTAATTTACTAGACACAGACAGAGAGCAAGTTCAGAGAAACGTGCACAGAGGTCCTGCTAGATTCAGAATCTGCGCTGCCAACTGGGCGCTGGGAGTAACATCTGCCCCGCATCTCTGTTGAGGTTATTAGGAAAATAAATGACAGAAACAAGATAGTGGGGGGCAAGTGTAATTTTCTAAAGAGCAATCTGTTCCATGTGCTTTAGTGGCTCCCATTTGCATGATCATCTCCTCATTAAAGCAGGACCTCTAAACATCTTGCTGTAAACTCGGGGCACTTGAGCATTCTAAAAGTATATTTCCCTAAAAGCAGTCTAATATTTACATTTGCTGCTACTTCAGACCACCCTTTGCCTTTGACCCATGACAATGAA
Organism: Loxodonta africana; assembly: GCF_030014295.1. Lineage (NCBI taxonomy): Eukaryota > Metazoa > Chordata > Mammalia > Proboscidea > Elephantidae > Loxodonta > Loxodonta africana. Next base: position 45,774,923 of record NC_087354.1, on the reverse strand, counting down.
TTAGGGAGATGGAATCTATTATGGATTGAATTGTGTCTCCCCCAAAAAAGATACATCAAAGGCTAACCCCTGGACCTGTGAATGTTGCCTTATTTGGAGAGAGGGTCTTTGCAGATGCAATTAGTTAACAGGAGGTCATACTGGAATAGGGTGGGCCCTCATCCAATGAGCGGTAACCTTACAATAGACACAGACACAGAGGCAAGGCGGCCATATGAAGACCCAGGAAGATACTGGAGTAATGCATCTACAAGCCAAGGAGCGTCTGGGACCACCAGAAGCTGGAAGACACAGGATGAATTCCTCCCCTAGAACCTACAGACAGAGCGTGGCCCTGCCAACACCTAGATTTCGGACCTCTGGCTTCCAGAACTTCGAGATAATACATTTCTATTGTTTTACACCACCTCCTTTCTGATCTTTGTTACAAAGCCCTAGGAAATGAATACAAAACCTGTTCTTGGTCCTCACCGGCAACAATCTCTCGCTCCTTCAGCACCCAGCTAGTCCCTGGCCCTTTATTTCGCTGACTATTTGACGCACAATCGGCAGCCACTTTCATGACACTGTCCCCTCCGCTATTTAAACCGCCCAGTTATCTGTACCTGCGAGTTCTAGAATCCACATTTCATTTTAATGTCAGCCAAATAAAAACAAAGAGAAGGAGAGAACTGCCACTTTACAGAACACATTATAATCCAAAACCACACAGAAATGACTTAGCCTTTTACTCCCAGCTCTGCCTCTGTCTAGCTGTATGGCTTTGGGCAAATTACTTCCCTCATCTGGGCTTCAATTTTGTTGTCTGCAAAATGGAGGGGCCAACTAGAAAACTTGTAACATCCAAGAGCCATAATTTAGAGTTTTAAAGCGCTAAACATTCCTGAATTGCTCCGTGGTAACGTATTATTTCCTCCATATTGTTGTTGTTAGCTACTGCCAAGTCGACCCCTAACTCATGGCAACCCCACGCACAATGAAACAAAACATCGCCCAGTCCTGTGCCATCCCCATGATGGGTTACACATCTGACCATTATGATCCACAGGGTTTTCACTGGCTGATTTTTGGAAGTAGATAGCCAGGCCTCTCTTCTGAGTCTTGGAGCTCTGCTAAAGCCTGTCAACATCATTAGCAACAGGCAAGCCTCCACCGATGGGTGCGTGGTGGTTGCTCACGAGGCGCACTGGCCAGAAGTCAAAGCCCCATGGGGAAGGCGAGAATTCTGCTCCTGAACCACCGCTGCCCCTATTTTCTCTACGTTGTTATGGGTGCCGCAGAGCGGATTCTGACTCATAGCAACCCTGTAGGACAGAGTAGAACTCCCCCATAGAGTTTCCTAGGCTGTAATCTTCCCTGGAGCAGATCACCAGGTCTTTTCTCCCTCAGGGTGCCTGGTGGGTTCAAACTGCTGACCTTTTGGTTAGCAGCTGAACACTTAACCATTGCACTACCAGGGCTCCTTATTTCCTCTATGTGTTTTTGTTGTTAGGTGCTGTCGAGCCAGTTCCAACTCATAGCGACCATACAGGACAGAGCAGAACTGCCCCAGAGGGTTTCTAAGGAGCAATTGGTAGATTTGAACTGCTGACCTTTTTGGTTAGCAGCTGAGCTCTTAACCACTACACCACCAGGGCTCCAATTCCTCAAGAAAGCTCCATAAAACGTAGCATTATGAGTTTAAAGGGCAAACAGAAAAAAGTCAAGGCCCTTGGAGATATGGGTGCATGCTGGGGGGTGGGGGCTAGGCTGGGGCTTGTTCCCGAGGACCAGTCTTCGTAACATGAACCATTCAAGTTGGTGCATCAGCCACGCTGCACAGAACTATCTATCAGAGCCTCCAGACGACAGCAGTGATGCCCTGTCGGTGTCAAGCATCTACTGCCCAGAACCTGTGATTCACAAGCAAAGACTGGCTGGTCAGCCCAAGACAGCCAGGCAAGGATTCTTCAAGACATTCCTTCTAAGTGGGAAGCATCTGTAATCCCATGTCTGCCAGGTGGGCATGCGGTTGTCTGATGTTCCTAGGATCCTGGTGGTGTGGAAAGAACACTGTATGGTGAGTACGGAGACTCAACTGTGGATGCATGTGAGAAAAATGAGATGGAGAAAAGATACCTGCCTATTTGAAACACGAATTACACTCCAAAGCCATGTGGAAATGATGAGTTTTCATTCCAGCTCTGGGTCTAGCATGCTATGTGACCTTTGGAAAGACTCGTACATCCTGGTCTCTGGGCCTCAGGTTACTCCTCCAGAAATGTATGTGTTTGGGGCAGGGTCAAGGAGCCCTGGTGACACCAATTGAAAGATCTGCTAACTGAAAGGCCTGTGGTTTGAACCCACCAGCTGCTCTGTGGGAGAAAAGATGTGGCAGTCTGCTTCAGTAAAGATTACAGCCTTGCAAACCCTAAGGGGCAGTTCTACTCTGTCCTATAGGGTCACTAGGAGTTGGAATTGATTCAAAGGCAACAGGCTTTTTTATTTTTTTCAAGGCCAGGGTCTCAGTCAGCTCTGGAGGCCTCGAGTCTTAATCAGGTTTTACCTGGTTCTCTGACTTGAGTCCTGGGCATTCAAAGTGTGGGTTGACTTACTAAATTAAAATCAAAGGGGCACAGGTGGCAGATGCGGTGGGGGCTGTGCAGAAAAGGAGGCTCCGTCCCCAAGGTTCCCAGCTGACTCCCTGTAGCCAGGCGCCACAAACAACTAGCAATCAAATATTTGAAGATTCTGGAACACAATGTGACCCAAGCAATTTGAATTTAAAATATCCTGTTGCATATCCTAGGCAATTCTAAATCGATAGGCCCTCAATTATCTGACTAAAAGATGACATTCCTTACCAGGTAGTTTCTCCCCAGGCAAGCTCAGAGGGATGCAAATAAAACAAGTGGGCACTTTACGGACAGAGGAAGAGAAATCTGGGGATGAAGAGGGGTGAGACTTCCAAAGGTGGGGTGGGGTTCCCTGGCCCCATTCCACCCCCTCCAGGGGCCATGGTGGAAGGCAGCACCATAGTGTAGGAAGGGGGTAAAATAAATGACCCACTTAGCAGCCTCCGGAGATGATGACCCTTGGTACTCCTGGGACTGGTGAAGGTTTACATCACAGATTACTCAGTGATAGGTGAGCCTCCTTAAAGGACCTTTTAGCACTGACATATTGATCAAATTATATATAACTGCGACACCATTAAATATTTATGCCTTCTGAGGAAGCCTTCTGAATTCTTTATACTGGGAGGACTTGGTACAAGAAAGGCCCGGCCCTCCACATGACCCTGAGGATCTGAATCCCGGTGGAGGGAGCAGAATGCCTGGCCTGGCCTGGCCTGCGATGGACACCCTGTGTGCTTGTGTGCAAGCCCCTGCGTCCTTCACATGAGGGTAAAGATGATGGTGAGGATGCACGGCAGGAAGGAAAGGACATACACTCATCCCAACCCAGCCAGGACAAAGGGGAGCCTGGGGGTGCTGGGCTTGTGTCATGACCCCATGGACTTCCCTGAAAGGAATTCCATCTCCTCCTTCCATTTCCCCCAGAAATCTCAGGCATTTTCTTCCAAGAGCTCAGGGTGTGAGGGAACTTGGGGATAGGGGGGCTGAGTGACAAAGCAGGGGGATATCAGAGGCACACAGTAGGTAGACCCCAGAAAGAGTCAGCAATGTTCCGGGTCTGCCCTGCACTTGGGCCTCAGTTTCCATCATGTGAAAGTGGTGGTCCAGTATAATAGTCAGAGGCACAGTAGTTAAGAGCTCAGCTGCTAACCAAAAGGTCGGCAGTTCGAATCCACCAGCCACTCCTTGGAAACCCTACAGGGCAGTTCTCCTCTGTCCTATTGGATCGCTATGAGACAGAATTGACTTGACAGCAACGAGTTTGTAACAATCAGAGCTCTCAAAAATGAAGTCAGTGCTGAGTGGGAGGGAGCTCCCTGTCCTAGGGAGTATTCAATGACCACCAACAGGAAGAAGGGGCGGACTCACTCCATAGGAGGCAAGTGGGTCTAGATGGCAGCCCCAGTCCCTTCTGGGCTCTAAGACCCTAAGATTATAAGACTTTCATTTCTAAGACTCTCAGTTTCCATCCTTCGAGATTCCTGTTAACAAGATCCAATAATCTTTAAATATTTGTTCACTTTAATTTCTTGGTTCCCCTACACATTAAATGCTGCCTGCCTGGCACCCACTCTGGGGGATGGCCCTCAAAGAGCTTGCTTGTATAGACAGAACAGTGAAAGCTTTTTCAGATTACACCTTCCCCCAACACTGCTCATTCATCCCAGGCGCCACCGGCACCCCCCCTCCCCTCAGATAACCTCCTACCCCCTCTCCCACCTCCCCTGACTCAATTGGCCAACTCCTGCCAGGAAGAGAAATTCTCAATTCAGTCCCTGTGGGGTTGCCATGGCAACCCCCAGCCACCTAATCCCACTTGGAACATTATGCAAATCTCCCCTTGCCCCTCGACAGGCTGTAAAAATCATATTACACTCACAGAAACAACTCTTTAAATTTTGGGAGTCTCCCCACAAGATTAGCGCTCCAAATGAAATGCTGGCTATGATTTTTTAAGGACAGGGGCTCCTTGGGAAACCCAGGTGACAGGAAGGAAAGGTGGGGCAGGGGTTAGGGGGAGCAGGCTGTGGAGAGAAACACAGCCCTGTTCTATCCACCCCAGCAAACAGCACAGCCCTCCTGTGGCCTGGGACCTCCAGGTTAAATTAAAAGGGTCCAAAGTTCCTCTCTCCCGACACACAAGGGCAGTAGGAAGGCTGTCATTTGCATAGGACATAAAAATCAAGACCTATTTAGCAACTCCAGTCTTCTGGTCTGCATCCTCTCAGAAGGACCCCAGCCCAAACGACCACCACACATAAATACGAATTCATAGAATGTGAGGCCTAAAAAACCCTGAGTAAGCTAATTCAACGCCTCCTTTTGATGATGAGGAAAACAAGGCCCAGAGAGGGCAAGGAGCTGTCCTGCGTCACAAAGCAGAACAGTGTACAACCAAGTTCCCCAGCTCTACAATCAGGACTCCTGCCCTACACCAGGGGTTCTCGACTGGGGCCATTTTGCCGACCCGGGGACATGTGGTAATGTCTGCAGACATTTTTGGGTATCACAACTGGGACAGCATTATTGGTTAGTGGTGCAGTTAACACTGCGCTGCCAATTGAAAGTTGGCAGTTCGAATCCATCCAGAGGCAGTCCTTGGAAGAAAGGACTGGTGATCTACTTCCCAAAAAACAGCTATTGAAAACCTTACGGATGCAATCCCAATCAAAATTCCAACAGCCTTCTTTAAAGAAACAGAAAAACCAATCTTCAACTTCCTGTGGAATGGCAAGGGGTCCCGAATACCTAAAGCAATGTTGGAAGAGAAGAATAAAGTAGGACTTCGCTTCCTGATTTTAAAACATACTATACAGCTACAAAGGAACCCTGGTGGTAAAATGGTTAAAACGATCGGTTGCTAACTAAAAGGTTGGCGGTTTGAACCCACCAGCCGCTCTGTAGTAGGAAGATGCGGCAGTCAGCTTCTGTAAAGATTTACAACCTTGGAAACCCTATGGGGGCAGTTCTACTCTGTTCTGTAGGGTTGCTGAGTCAGAATTGACTTGATGGCAGTGGGTTTTGGTTTATACAGCTATAGTAGTCAAAACACCTGGTACTGGTATAACGACAGACACACAGACCAACAGAATTGAAAGTCCAGAAATAAACCCACACATTTATGGTCAACTGATTTTTGACAAGCGTGCTAAGTCCTTTCAATGGGGAAAGAAGAGTCTCTTCAATAAATTGTGCTGGGTAAACTGGATTTCCCCATGCAGAAAAATGAACCAGGATCCATGCCTCACACCACACACACAAAAACAAATTCAAAATGGATTAAGGACCTAAGTGTGGAAATTTAAGCCATAAAATTCTTAGAAAAAATGGGGCAAAGCTGTCGGACCTAGCTTTTAACCATGAATTAGCTAATCTAATAACACAAGCACTAACAGCAAAAGACAAAATAAATAAATGGAAGCTCATAAAATGAAAAACTTTTGTTCATCAAAAGGCTTACCAAAAAAGTGAAAAGGCAAGCTTCTGACTGCAAGAATATCTTCAGAAATCATACATCTGACAAGAATCTAATAACCAAAATATATATACAATTTAACAACAAAAAGACAATAATCCAATTATAAAATAGGCAAAGGACCTGAACAGATATTTCATCAAAGAGGACGTTCAAATGACCACCAAACACATGAAAAGATACGCGGCGTCATCAGCCATCAGAGAGATGCAAATCAAAACCACAGTGAGATGCCGTTTCATTCCCACTAGGACAGCTAAGGTAAAAAGGAAAGAAAAAATTAATAATAATAACCAATGTTGGCAAGGATGCGAGGAAACTGGAACCCTTACCCATTGTTGGTGAGAATGCAAAATGGTACAGCCATTGTGGAAAACAGTGTGGTGGCTCCTCGAATAACTAAAAGTAGAACTACCGTAACATATGACCTAGCAATTCCACTCCTAGGTATATATCCAGAAGACTTGGAAACGGAGACTCAGAGACTTGTACCAATGTTCACAGCAGCACTATTCACAATATCCAAAAGGTAAAAACACCCTAAATGTCCGCATGGGTATAAACAAAATGTGGTACGTACATACAATGGAATACTCCTCAGCCGGTAAGAGAAATGGAATCTTGATACCTGCTACAGTACGGATGGAGCTGGAAGATATTATTCTGAGTGAAGTAAGACAATCACGAGAGGACAGATATTATATGGCCTCACTTATACAAAAGGACATGAAAAGACAATATATAGAGGACGAAGTTTATTAGTGGTTACCAGGGGCAGGAGGGAGGAAGAAAGTGGGGAGGGGTTAATGGTGATGGAAATATCACATTAAGGGTACTGTTGCACAGCCAATTATTGTAACTGCTGATAGTAAATTGCACATCTGTAAAAAGTTGAATTAACAAAAGTTGTGTGATAGATACATTTACAACAATGAGATTTGGTTGCTTGGTTTGGAGGTTTAGGGGCATGGTTATATGGGGCATCCCAGTTAATTGGCTTAATAACATATTTAGTGCTTCTGTTCTACCTCCTAGTTGTTGTGTAGTGCCTCGGGCCTTAAAAGCTTATAAAGGGCCATCCAAGGCTCAACAATTGGTCTCTATTTGCCTGGAGCAACAAAGAAAGAAGGAGTGTCAGGCATAAAAGGATATGAAATGTGTGGCTCACTGCCTCCATGAACAGCTGCCGCCTTTGCCGTGAGGCCAGAAGAACTGAATGGTGCCCAGCTACCTTTACTGAACACTTTGATCAAAGATTCTGTAGAAGAATCCTGATCAAAAGGGGGGAAATGCAGAACGGAATTTCAAATTCTCATGGACTCCAGACTTCCTGGAGCCGTGAAGGTTGGGTGAACTCTTGAAACTATTGCCCTGAGATACGCTTTAAATCCTAAGTAAAAAACATCCCCTGAAGTCTTCTTAAAACCAAACAACAGTTTAGCTTAACTAATAAACAAGGTCTGCCTTGAGCATTATGCTCTTTGAAGAACTATCTACACGGGATCAAATGACAACAGCAACTCAAAAGATGAGATAGGAACCTTGGGTGCAGTCTATGTTAATGAGGACGGAACAACTCAGAAAAGGAGGGTGAAAACGGTTGCACAACTCAAACAATGTCATCGGTGTCACTAAATAGTACGTACGTGTAAAAACTGGAATTGGTGTATGTTGTACTGTATATTCTCAACAACAACAAAATGAACAAAAGACAGACAGAAAACCCTACGGAGCACAGTTCTACCCTGACACACGTGGGGTTGCCATGAATCGGAGTTGACCTGACAGCAACTGGTTTGGTTTTTGGTTTGGTGCTAAACGTTCCGCAATGCATAGGACAGACTTCCACACAAACGATTATCTGGTCCTAAATGTCAATCACACTCATGGGGTCGCTATGAGTTGGAATCGACTCGACGGCACTGGGTTTGGTTTGGTTTTGGTTTAAATGTCAATAGTGCTGAGGCTGAAGACTTTGGTCTACGCACTGATGATGCTCACGTCTTACTGAATTCTGACTGAATTCTGAACAGCTTTGTCCAGGGACTTCCCATCACTGGGATCCAAACTAGGAAGTACAGGCAGGCCTGGGGATGGGCATGTAGGAAGGTCACAAAAGACCAGACCCAGATAAGGCCTTTGGGGAAAAGATCATTGGTCCAAGACTGAAACATACCTGGTTTCCAGTTCTGAACCTGCCCCTGGTCCACCATAAGATCATAACCAAGTCACTTAACCCCATCAAACTCAGCATTCCTATCTGCTAAGTGGGGCCCACGATCCCTACACTGCAGGACCGGCACATGGAACAAACAAATAATGTCTGAGAAAGGGCTCTGGCAAGTCTTGTAACGTGTCACACCAAGGATCTTGTCCTCTCTAAGGCCCGGGAAACCTTCAGGACTTTGTCTCACTGTGAACATACCTCGCTGAGTTCTTTCTTCTGCCAGGTACTACAGTAAAGCTGTTAACGTGCAACATCTGATATAATCTTTATAACACCCCGATAAGTGCACTGTCTAATATACAAAGCCGTCGGTTCCATGTGACGTGACTAATCAAAATTAAAAACGAGTTCCGCGGTCACAGTCATCACATTTCAAGTGCTCAGTAGCCACATGTGGCTGATGACTACTGGATTGGGCGGTGTAGCCAGACAATATTTCCAACATTGCAGAAAGTTCTATGGGACAGTGTTGCTCTAGCAGGTAGGTGTTATTATTATCCCCACTACACAGATGAAGAAACTGAAGTTTAGAGTGGTCAAATAACCTGCCCCAAGTCACATCGCCAATTAAGTATGGATCTAGGACTCAAACCCAAGTATGTCTAACTCAAAAGCCTATCTCTAACCATCAGGACATACAGCCCCCTGGCTCCTGATGCTGAGGGTTTCTGCGCCTAATTCCCAGGACGCCCTTCGAGAACCAGTTGACTTCTGATGGTGAAACTCGGAATCCAGTGGCACAAAACTGCCAGTGTGGTGTAGAACTGGCTTACTGGGGACCCACCACACCACTGCCATGAGGCCAGGGAAATGCTCAGTGTTCTTCCAGTATTAGAGTTTAAAAAACGAGCCTGGTCAAACCGATAGTGAGGGAGAGCTGGGTAGAGGGTCCCTTGTGAAGTGGGGTAAGAATCAGGGCAGAGAGTAGAGAGAAAACCCAAAAAGGCTACGAGAAAGAAGGATCTAGACAGCCCCCCTTAAGAAGTCCTTGTAATCTGGGCTCCTGACAGCACAGCCGAGCACTGGGTGACCTGGAGGCCCGTGTCAGGCCAGCTGTGGGAGGGTCCTGGCAGGGGCAGGACAGCTCTTTGGGGTCTCCAACCCTTGCTGCTGCCCCCCATCTCAAGTCTGACTTCATGGAGAGCCCCCGTTTCTCTGGGATGAAGTGTGAGGTCCTAAAGACCAAGGGGTGGGAGACAGGGTAGTACCATTTGTTGACCCCAACTCCTCCAGCACCTGTCCCTAGGACTTGTGCTCTTAGGCACAGCAAGATAAGAACCAGACTGTAGGCCTCTCCCCTGGAGAGAGAGGAGAGGAAAAGACGGCTTCCAGGACAAACAGCAGGTAAGGGTTTATGGATAAGCTAAATCTCCTGTTGGCCAATCAGTCCTGACTGGCTCTTTCCTCTACCACGTTGTTCTCATCCTCACTCTAGTCTTACCCAGGTATTTAGGCCTTCACCCCACTCAGACCGTTTGCTATCACCTGCTGCTTCTCCTGGGCCCGCTGAGTCTGCCCTACTTCTTCCTGAGCAGAGACCAGGAAGGCTGACTTTGTCTGTCCCCCACCCCTGAGAGCTAGAGAGTACTCTTGCCCTTTGTCAACTAGTCCACACTGAATAGCCTTCTGCTTCCCACTCCCCCCTGTACAAATCACCAGGAGTCAGCTCTCAGCAGGACAAGGCATGCCACAGCTGGAATTATCAGTATTCTCAGTTTCCGGCCCAGAGTCAGGAAAGACTTGTTGAGGACTCTCCCCAGGGAAGTATTTGGGGAGTGGGAGGACAGGCTCCTCTTCCAACCTTCTGGTCACAGAGCTGGCTGGGTGGCGTAGAAGTCTAAGCCTCACAGCCAACCGAGAGGAGAACGCCCTCCCCTGCTCTTGGTATTATGAGTGAGTGCTGCAGGCTCCTGGGAACAGCTTCCACTGTACTTAAGTTTCCCCTGGGGGTTCAGTGGTAGAATTCCCACCTTCCATGCTGGAGACCCTGTTTGATTCCTGGCCAATGCACCTCATGGGCTGCCACCACCTGTCTGTCAGTGGAGGCTTGCGTGCTGCAATGATGCAGAACAGGTTTCAGTGGAGCGTCCAGATTAAGACAAACTAGGAAGAAAGGCCTGGAGATCTATGGATCACGAGCATATAGAAACAAGGTCTCATCCGAAACCGATCATGGGGATGGTGTAGGACCTGGCAGCGTTTAGATCTGTTGTGCACGGGGTCACCATGAATCAGGAGCCAATGTCACAGCAGCTGGCAGCTAACAATGTAAGTTCTCCCGTTGGGCCAGAATAGTTTTATTCAAAATTAAAAAAAAAAAAAAAAAAAACAGTTTAAGGAGCTAGTTGAGAACTTAAGGGGTAAAGAGACAAGACTGTAACATACTGAGAGCTTCATGCCCAAACAGACAGCCAGGGACAACAAGCAGTTTACTAATTTACCTCCAAGCTATTGACCCTCTCTCCCAGCTACTTAGTTCCTTCTGTCAATTTACATTCTGAGTGTCTTACCTATCTCTTCCCCATTCCTTCTCCCTATCTCTGCTTTCTCATCCTTCCTTCCCAGTTATCTCCTTTCCCTCTCACACCTAGACTGGCCCTAGTGAGATGAAAAAATGTGTAAGGTACATTGAAACACTTCTGAGACCTGGTGGCACAATGGTTAAGCACTCCGCTGCTAACAGAGAGGTTGGTGGTTCAAACCCACCAGCTGCTCCATGGAAGGAAGGACCTGGCAATCTGCTCCCATAGGTAAAGATTACATGCTAGGAAACCCTATGGGGCAATTCTATTCTGTCACATGGGGTCGCTATGAGTCAGAATCGACTTCATGGCACACAATAGTAACAACAAAAAAGACATTTTAAAAGCTATGACACATCTCTTTCTACAATCACAACTTTTCCAGCTATAGGCCTCTCTCAGAAGCTCAAGAAAAGCCTGTATCCTTCCCAGAAGGCCTGGAATGCTATACTGGGTCAAGGAGAACTCTAAATCAGGACATAACCCCCCTTGGGTCCCCCACAAAATGCACACTGGGCACCAGGATAGACCAAGCACCATGTGGGGCTCCAGGCCCTGTGAATACAAAATGGCTTTGGCCCTTGGGAACTCCCAGCCTCAACATTGCACCCCCGCCCTCCCGCCCAAAAGCAAAGTTGAGAACACAGTGCTCCAGTGCCCTGGATGTAGACAGGTCATCTTCACACCCCGGGCCCTTCATGCCATACTCTGATGCTTTCATCCTGATGCTATCTGTCCTGGACTCAAATGCCTCTAATTTTTCAGGAACCTAAGAGAAAAAGGTCTAACCTGCTATGTAAACAATTAAATGCTAATGAAAATATGAAGGGGCTATATTATTACAATTGATAGTATTTCGAAGATGACATTTTTCAGGCTTGGGATTATTTGGTAGTAGAGATGGCAGTGGCCTCAGGACCCCAGGGCCCTGGCTATGTGACTGAAGAAGTGGATGAATGGAAGGGAAGGGGCTGCTAAGGACACAGAGCCAAGCATCAACCACGTTCCTCCCCTGCCAGGAGCAGCCAGCCTGAGAAGAGGGTGATGGCCACAGCCATGGACTCCAGGCCTCTATAGGGTTTCCCTGGCCTCTCTGGCCCCACCCTGGTCTCCCCCACTGCTGGGAATATGGCTCTTTTTGCACCCTTCGCAGGATACATTTAGTAAAGGGAAGATACGGTGACTGTTGGGTGAAGGGAACCTGTTTCCAAAGGGCTGCGTTGCAACTTCAAAGCAATAATGAATTCCACTGGGCTGAAAGGGTGTGAGTTGTTTGCTCTCAGATCAAATCTGCAGGGTTAGGTGGATGGGACCCCCAGTTAATCTCTTAAGCCCAGTATGAGTCTCCATTTAAGAATGCAAGTCTGGGTACAGTAGTTAAGAGTTTGGCTGCTAACCAAAAGGTCGGCAGTTCAAATCCACCAGCTGCTCCCTGGAAACCCCATGGGGCAGTCCTACTTCGTCATATAGGGTTGCTGTGAGTTGAAATCGACTCTTCGGCAACAGGTTTGGTTTTGGCCCTACCTATCCCCCTGGTTTAAGTAGAATTTTTTTTTTTTTTTTTATCCCCCTGGTTTAAGTAGAAGGGACTCTGGGCCCCCGAACTTTGCAGAATGAATGTTGTTGTTAGGTGCCGTCAAGTAGCTTTCAACTCACAGTGACCCCATGTGACCGAACCCATGTGCAGAACTGCCCCATATAGTTTTCTAGGCTATAAACTTTACAGAAGCAGATTGCCAGGTCTCTCTCCCGGAGCCGCTGGATGGGTTTGAACCGCCGACCTTCCTGTCCGCAGCTGTTAGCAGCCGAGGGCTTGCTTAACTGTTGAGCCACTAGGGCTTCCTGCAGAATGAATAGACTCCTGGAATCTGATCTGTAAGGGGCTGAGAGGTGCCTGGCCTGACCCTCCAACAGGCTGGCCCCCCTTCCACATCTCCCATCAAGGGGGCCTCGGCCTAAACATTCAGTGACAGGCTCCGGAAGCTCACATCCCCCACCCCTACCGCTGACCCTGTGACATCCTTAGCAAACAAAAGAGCTCAAATCCTTGTAGAGGGGAACTGAGACTCCCCCACACCTCCTTGAGAAATGCGAGGTCCTAATAGCCCCCATGGGGGAGTCGCGGGCCCACAATTTGCTGTCTGGAATGGAGGATACCTCCAGGAAGTAAGCCACCAAATGCAATAGACTTATGGAGAGGTGGAATTCCCCCCTTCCCTAAGTTTCTCCTTAGCTCCAACTGGAGGCAGTGTTATTTATTTTGAAAGGCAAGCAAAAGAAAAGGCCAGGGAGGAAAGGCACGTGAGGGAAGGGAAGGAAAGGAAGCGCCTTGGATATAAGTCTCCACGAGCATTTGTTGAAAACAAGATATTGTCCCTTTAAGCATATAAAAACAAGGCCCTTGAGCACGCAGTTCTCACTCTGGTACACAATTATGGGTGCTTTCAGCTGTCTAGCACTACTTCAAGTGCTCTCTTAAACCAGACTGTCAATGGCATGTTGAAAGCTATTTGGCTGGCTGCTATCATTAATAGCAAAGTGGAGAGCTGGGCTGATGAGAATTAAATATGGGGGAGGGGGCGGGTCATAACCAGTCATTACAGAATTACCAGTATGAAAAAGGAGACAATGCCACTTTGGGGAATAAAGTTCAAACCAGAGTATTCCCAGAGGTGGGACAGGCAGGGGAGGCTGCAGACATCGCGGGCACCCCCACCCCCACCTCACGGCAGATGGACTCGGGTCAGCCTGGGAGAGCCATATGGGGATAGAGGCCTGGTGTGGGGGAGCCACAGAGTAGAGAAGGTGAGGAGGGCAGAGGCGGCTAAAAAATGTCTCCACCTCGCCTCACTTCCCTAATGCAGCTCCCCCCTCACCTCCCGCAACCAGCTCTCCTCCTCCGCCCACCATTCCGAAGACTTGTGGTTTCCAGAAAACACTTCACTACCTTTACACAAGCTGTCACCACCCCTGGAGGGGCCTCCACTGCCCGCTGCTGTCTAATAAACCCTGCTGTTGTTGCTGTGTGTCCTCTAGTCAATTCTGACTCACAGCGACCCGATAGGACAGAGCAGAGCTTGCAGCATAGGGTTTCCATGGCTGTAATCTTTACTGGAGCAGACTGCCAAGTCTTTTCTCTTGAGGAGCCAATGGATGGGTTAGAACCGCCAACCTTTTGGTTAGCAGCCGAGTGCTTAACCATTGCACCACCAGGGCTCCTTAATATTCCCCCTTTCCCTATAAGATTTGGCTCCTCTGTGAAGTCTTCTCTGATCTGACTCCCCTTCTCCGGGAAGAATAAGCTGCTCTGTCCTGGGTGCTCCCTCTGTCACATTCGGTCCACACAGTCCACACTAGCACTTACCTCACTGCATTGCAATTACTTATTTAGACGCTTGACTCCCAGCTAGAGGGAATGGTGTCTTATTCGGCTGTGTAACCAACTCCAGCCCACACCGGGCACGTCCCCGGCCCCTAATAACCGTTTTGGGAATGGATCCAACCCCGTCATTTTCCTGATGAAGAAACTAGATGCTTAGCAATAGGGGAAAGCCTGCAGAGCTGGCAGCCAGGCCACGATTAAACCCCTACTTCCTTCTCCCAGGGCTCAGGGAATCAGAAATCCACCCTCAGAGTAATTCTGAGTCAGAAAAACCGACATGTTTACTGAGCACCTATTATGTACCAAGTGCTACATCAGCAGTCAGGCTTCCTGCATAGCTACAAAAATGAGATAATGGGGAGTGAGAAATGGCATCATACAGACGGACACAGGGAAAAACCTGCAGGATTTGGCCCTTATCACCTTTTGTCCCTGGCATCTCTGTATTTCACACGATGGGATAGAATGAGGAAAACACAAAGACCAGCATTGAAGAAAATTCATTCCTTGACTGACTCTTTGGGGAAAATGGAAAGAAAGGGGTTCTGACATAAACTAGATTATGTCTAGGTGGGAAGGGAGGGGAGAAACCCAAAGACAGGAGAAGCTCAGCACCCTCCAGGGGAGTTCACAGAAAAGAGCCTTGGCTTAGCAGCCAGGTTACCCTCCAGGCTCAACTTCCTTGGTCTGTAAAATAAGGACAAGGAGGCCATTTGCCCATGTCCCAGGGTCATGTGGTGATCAAATGCATGTGAAGGAAAAGACCCAAAGCAGTGCACAAATACCTACTCTGTACCACTCCATAGGCAGGCAACTAGAGAAAAGGGTTCCAAAGAAGTGGGGGTTGAAGGCATTCGTGGGGCGGGGGGGGGGGGGACAGTCAGCAGGAGGTGAAGGGAACTATGAGCACTGCAGGCCCCAAAGCTGCGTGAGGCATGCACCAGAACAGAGAGAACACCTGTGTCGGGGGGAGGGGTGGGGGGAGGCAGAGTCTGTGGTCTGCGCAGGGGGAGTGACAGGTAAGGCAGGAAAGGTGAGATGGAAGCCAGGTCGTACAGGGGTTCTTGGATGCCAGCACTCTGGCCAAGAAATGATACTGAAGGAACTTCCTAGTTCAACCCAGATGGCACACAAATCGCTAGCATAAGGATCTGTGTCCCGTTCAGCTTTCAGGGTGGCCCCTACTGAGACACAGACTCAACATGTTTGGGCAGGGTCCTTGTAACCTCACCACCTGGTGGCTCCTTCAGGCCACCAGCATCTTCCCAGTGGTCACACAACTTCAAAGACTTCCAGCCCAAGCCCCTCATCACTCAGAAGACCCAGAGAGGGGCGGCGAGTGACAAATGGAAACGTCCCAACTCCCACTTCAGCCCTGGGTTCATGGCCACCCCCATGGCTTTCTGCATCCTCAGGTAAAGAGTTCACAGGTTTTACCACCTTTACCTCGCCTGTGAACTTTAACTCTGGGGTTGCTAGTTACACATTTTGTTATTACTACACACATCGAATCATTAGTTGTGTAAATAGCTGGCAATTGGAAACAGGACTGTGGGCAAGGAAGGTTCAGCCGATACGGTTATACAACCCGAAACGGGGCACTTTGGACTTTGGTGCAGCCAGGTTTGGAGCCTCGGCCTCTTTAGATAGTAACACAGAAAGAAGCAATAATAATTAAAGACACAGAGTCCTATTGTTAGCAAATGAGCACTCTTCAGTTTTTTGAGTCTTGGAAAAAAAAAAAAAGAGAGACCTGGAGTTGGAGAGAAGGCTGCAGTAGCAGCTGTATCACTAACACGAGACTGTAGAACTCTAGATCATCAGCTCCCCTCTCTGGGCCTCAGTTTTCTCATCTGCAACCTGAAAGGTTTGGATCAGAAGCTCCAGGGCCCTCCTAGTCAAAGGATTCCAAAAGTAACTTAGAGGAAGGGCTACTTAATTCACAGGAAAAGGTCACAGAGTCCCTGGGTGGTACACAGGAATAATGCTCTTGGCTGCTAACCAAAAGGTTGACAGTTCAAGTCCGCCCAGAGGTGCCTTGGAAGAAAGGCCTGGTGGTCTACCTCTGAAAAACCAGTCATTGAAAACCTTATGGAGCACAGTTCTACTCTGACAGACGTGGGGTCACCCTGAGTTGGAATCAATTCTATGGCAACCGTTGTTTTTTTTTTAATCATGTTGGCATATGATGCTGCCCCCAAATCAAAATGGCTCAAGTCTACCTTCAAAACATCAATGTCACCACAGAGGGTGAAAAGGCAACCTGACCCAGCTTCTCACAGCATCTGTGCCTCAAATTCAAGGCACGACAGTTGCTCCGCAGGCCTTATTTCTAAGCTGGCTTTGCTACTCCTGGCTGACACTGGGAAGCCTCTGCAGGAGCAAGATGGGAACTGGTGAGCTGGTCAGTCATCCTTGCCTAATCACCTTGACATCCTGCCTGGGAGCCGAGGCCTGAAGGAGGTGACCTCTTGAAGTCCCAGGCCAGCCCCATGATTCTGTAATCTTCGCTTTACCATAATTAGGGAGGGAGGCAGGAGAGTAGGAGGAGAAACCATTTATTACTTCTCTGGGATTTGACAACTTGGAAAAAGACAGAGAGGGAGATGGAGAAACAGTCAGGGAAGGAGCCAGCCACAGTGAGTTTAGCCTCTTGGTAAAATAAAAACAGGTTCACCACACCTCATCAGTTGTTCTCTGTCGATACTAGGGCCCATATGGCAGAACCCAAGGTTCTCAGCTAATTGGCATTTCCCATACAGCCAGCAAAGAGCTTTTAAAAATACGTGGCCGTGGTGGTGGAGGGTGTGTGTTTGTGTGCGTGTGTGCGTGAGCGTGTGTGTGTGTAAGAGCGTGCTGAGGACCACCGTGCTACCCAAGGTGCTAGCTCTGCAAATCATCTATTACATAAAGTACAGACAGTCCCCCACCCCCACCCCTGAGCTTAAAGATGAAGAATCCAGCCTGTTTGTCCCAGGCAGATGTAATCACACGAACAGTCAAGTCTAGAGGGCAGGACACTGCATGAATAATTCAAGCACTCCAGTCACTTGATTGTGTGTGCAGATAAAACACCAGTCAACCGCTAAACAGGTCAGCTGATAAACTTGTTTGCTCAGGCCTAACCACCATCCGCCAAATGCACCCAAGACTCACACTACAATTAGTGGCAGGGTTTCTTCTGCAGCACCCTCCAAGCCTGGGGAGTGGCCAGCCCCCTTAGGTCAGGGCTACATTTCTCAGTGCCTGGTTTCCTCACCTCCTGCCTCTTTGTTCCTACACAGCCACAGGGTGAATTCACCCAACTCAGAGACTGCCATTAACCCTGAAAAGCCAGGGCTGCCAGCACACACACACACACACAAACACCCATGCTGGGAAGCATATAGGTACAACTCAGAGGCTGGAAGGCAAAAAACGAGTAAAATCCAGAGGTCCAGATTTGAGTCCCAGCTCTGCGCTCCTGCCCCCTCCCCCAAGCCTCAGTTTCGCACCCATACGAGGGGAGCAGAGCATCCCTCTGTCCACCACTGGCAGCTGAGAGGATTAAATGAGACAACGCAGCCAAACCTCAGGCATTCTCCCCCTAAGAGCCCAGTCTGGGGAATGGCCAGAAGTCCCAGATGCTCACAGCTGCTCTTATACAAACAGCACCACCAAATCCATTAAGATGTTTAACTCTTCCTAGGCTCAGTGTCCCCACGACTTAGAGAACATAGCTTTGCTCCACCAGCCAAGGTGGATTCCTTGTGCCAAGTAACCATCCACTCACAGACCCAGGGAACGCCACCCATGCGGACCTCAACATGCAACAACGTATTATACCTTAATTACCAAGCTCTAAGGATAACTGCTGCTATAAATTTTAAACCTGGGTGCAATTACCCTCTTTAAACACACCCAAGACACTAAGCACTCTCAGAAACAACAACAAAAAAAGAGGGGGTGGAGGCAGTGACACCTTGCATAACACCCCACGGCTCCTTGAACACCAGGGACCCCAGGTTTACTTCATGCATTCTACTGGACTAGTCAGACCCAGTCAGCCCCACCTCAAGCTGGGCAGAACCTGCCTCTCTAGTCCACTCCCCTCAAAAAGCACATCTTTACATACCAAGCGATATCTGTTTATTATTTCTGTGGGTAAGAAGTAAAAATGTGTTCGCCTCCATGTGCTTCATCCCGAAGCACAATCCCCCAGCAAGCCACAAACTGGCTTTGCAGGTTGTCAACAAACACAGGCCCCTTTCCGGCTGCCCTTCACCCAACACTGGGGCTCCCCCAGAAGGAAAAGGAAACTGCAGATTCGAAAGGGTCTATAGGAAGCCACTCAGGCAGACAGGAACCGGCAAGTGCTCCAGGGGTCACCTGCCCCCCTTAAAAAGCAAAATTTAAACCTTGTAAACGACTGTTAATTTAGAGCAGAAAATCCATTCAAGTCACGGTCACCAAAGGCTAGAATGAGTCAACAGCCTTCTGAGATTTCAAGAACACCAATTGTTAAAAAGAACAACCAGCCTGCGCCATTTATACGTGCCAAGTCAACTCCATTGGCCAGCCAAGCCCAATTATAGGCAGCCTCTCCTTGAAACACAAATACACAAACAGGCCTCTCCCACAGCCCAGCCCTGCACCCAGACTAGTTACTGATATACACCGAGATAAAAGGTGTTTGTATTTGCAAGGTTTAAGGTATACTGTTATTAGAATAGTGACAATACAAAGTAGTTTACATATCCATCAAAGGACACCACGACTAGCAAAACTGGTTTGACTTCAGGATTTCAAAGCTCAGCTCAACTCCCAGCCATCTCCAAAGGCCCAGCTAGGCTGCCCCTGGGCAAGTTACTTCACCTCTCAACTTTGGCTTCTTGCTCTGTAAAATGGGAACACAGCTGCCTTCCAATTAAGATAGAGATGAGAGAACTACCTCATGAGTGTAAGGCATTAGAGTTGTGTTTCATTTCAGCTTTGTGTTTTTTAACAGGGCTTGGAACCAGTTCATTTGGGTTCGAAACCCTGCTGAGAATTTGCATTTCTAACAAGTTCCCAGGCAATGCTAACAATGCTGGTTCAGGACCAATTCTGAGAACCACTAGCAGAGCACTGGGTCTCCAAATTTATTTTATAAGAATCACCTGGGGATCTTGTCAAACTGTAGATTCTCATTCAGTATATCTGGGGTGGAAATACAAAATCTCAGCAGGAACCAAGCGGAACAAACCGGTTCACCAGCCCTGGTTTTTAAGAGGTTAGTAGCTTTACTCCTTTAAATGTCAACAGCTTGGCCTGGCTTTTAAGGCTCTTGAAGTTTAATCTTATCAAGGCGCAACATCACATTTTTGCAAAAAACACTCTTCTTGAGAATTTTACATTAAAACAGATAAAAGAAGCCAGCCACCTCTCTGGTAAAACAGACTCTGAAAATACAACTTTCTCTTTGGTCCTTTATCTTCCAACCAAGATCCAAGACCAGGACTAATTTCACAAGCTCCGATGCTAAAAAGCTCAATAGGTCCCCGAAATCAGCAAAGCTTCAGACCCTGCATTTCAAGGACAGGTCCATTCAATCTTTGAGAAGAATGGACGAGCGGGGGGAGCTGGACTTTCAAACAGGAGAGGACATAAGAATTCCACACACATACATACATTTTTAATTAAATATATTTCTTATAGAGAAAAGAGCTTACCTGCTTGTGCATTTCAATGTTCAAGCCATAGGACATCTCGTAGTACTAAAAATAAAAAGAATTATCATTAACAGACAACCCAGAAATCTGTTCACTTATCCAATTCAGTTTTTTGGGGGGAAGGCTTTGGCCAAATAGTGCTTTTATGACACATTTTCTAAAGACGTTTTAAATCAAACCCCAAAGCAGGAGTTTAAGAGCTGACTAGAGGAGTTTAAGAGCTGACAATGGACGAGAGTCTCTCCCCCATTCGACAGACTATCATATACACAGTAGTAAGAAAGCTCAGGCCCTGCTTCCAACAAGCGACACATGTGCCATACATCCTGTTTATACAGGTTTGAGTTCAACAGGCAGTAGTGTGTACACTGGGACCCTCTTGCCCACGGAGAGTTATTTAGTGCTGTGCTGAAGGCCTCTTGTGTGGAAAGCAGTAGAGCGAGGGGACTTGAGTGCCTTCCATGCCCTCTCACAAACAGAAGAATGAAATTTGCTGGAACAGAAGCTGCGGATAGGGAAGGCAATCTACCTACTGCCCCAGGACTGAAACGGCTTTCAGTTGGGGGATCCCCTAAAAAGAGAAATAGAGGGAAAGGACTTTAAAAGGCGTCTGTAGCCTCAGAAACCTCTGGGGAAGGAAAAGGGTAGGCAGAGAGGGCTTCTGTTGGACTCTGGCTGGATCCCAGGGCTGCAAAGCAGAAAGTTTCCAAACACCACCATGAAGTCTCTCAGTGAGATTTTGTATCCAGCACTGACTTGGGCTGACCCGATCCTATCTTACTAGCCAAGATACAGCAAGCAGCCCTCTGGGAAGCCTTCAAAACACAAGTTACAGCAGCACAAAGGTAGCGCACAAGTCGGAGGCCTGGAATTGGGATTTCTCTCTTGGCCCCCTGCCGGCTCCTGCTCCCACCCCCCACCCCCAAGTGGCCGGGGCTAAAGGAAGCTGGCTCAAGGGCAGAGGGCGCACAGGTTACGCTGCGCTCCCTGGCACTGGCCGTGGTGGGGGCCCTGCTCCAGTATCCCAAGACTCCTGCCCGTGGCCGCCGTCCTGGTGGGCGCCCTCCCAGGCCCTCGGCCGCCTCTCACCATCACATAATGGCGCTGCATCTCGGTCTTCTCGTTCGCCAGCTTGTCGTACTCCACTTTAAGGCTGTGAGGGCAGAGGGAGTGGGCTCAGGCCTGCCGCCCGCACGGCCTCCTCCGAGGTCCCAACCCAAGGGCCTCTGAGAGCCACTTTTCCAGCTCTCTGACACCCCCGGGGGTAGCCCATTATTCCACTGCCTCCGGGCGGGCGGAGGGTGATTTGGGTCCCCGCCGTGGGGAGGAGGGAGTGAAACAACTTGAAACTTCGCGCGGCCGAGTGAGTGGACTCATCAGGGGCGCGCGGGGGCGGGACCCTGACGCTGGCCGGCCACCCCAGACCCCGGAGCAAGTCAGTCTGGGACTCCAACCCTCAGCCCCAGGGGTCCCTGCAAGCGGCCCTGGAAGCGGAGAGGCTACGGGAGGCAAAGGGTTAAGGCGCCGCTCTCGGAAAGGGGAAACAAAAGGCGAAGGCTCGGGCTGCCCTGCCGCCCAGCCTTCGGGAGCCCCCTCAGTCGGGAGGGGGATTGGCAGGAGCCTCGGCGAGGACGCCCCCTCCCCGCCAGTCCCGGGGCGGCCCCCACTGGCCTTACCTGTGATATTGAGCTTGCAGAAACTGGAATTCGTCTTTGATCCTGTCACAAGACTCAGCCACCGTGAATTTAAATCCTGGCTGCCCAGGTTGATGGGGAGCCTGGAGCCCGGGAGGACAAGACAGGGAAGGGGACCGGGGCATCAGACGGGGCTCCAAGCTGCTCGGCCCCTCCGCTGCTTCCCTCGGGCTACTCTGCCGGCGCCCCGGCCACCAGCCCAGAACCTTCCTAGCAAGTTTCTCAGCTCCCGGACAGGGGTGGGGGGGTGCCAGTCCCTCCCTCTCAGCCGCGGGGCTCCCGTCCCTTTCACCAAGGGGCTCCCATGCCCAAGTCAGGTGGGGGCGGGGGATACAAGCCGGGTGAGTTGGGAGATTAGGGGGGCCGCATGGAAACAGTTCCCCCTCTTTCACCGGCAGCACCCCCAGGCCACTCGGACGGAATTAACCTCTCTTCTCAACGGCGCCCCCATCCCCGTCCCCTTTGTGTGAGCGCACACACGCACACCATAAAGGTAGCAACAAGCAAAATGGAGGTGCCGGATAAACTGCCTCGTTTACCCTGCCATGATAGATGCTTAAATAAACCGAGTTGCAATTACTCACCGGATGTCTGCCTTGCGGATACATGGCAGGGAGGGGTCGTGATTCCGAGAGCGTGGAAGCGCCGAGAGCCCGGGCTGGGGAGGTGCGGGGGAGGGGGGAGCCGAGCCCGAGCGGGGGGCGGCCGGGAAAGCGGGAGCTCGTCCCCGGCCCCCCCAGCCCGCTCTCGCAGCGAAATCCCAGAGTCGGGCGCCCGCCCCAACTGGAGACAAAGAGCCGCGGAGCAGGCAGCAAAGTCGTCGGCGGGCGCCGAGGCCGGGCGGGCGGGCAGGCGGGCACCGGCTTTGTGCAACTAGGGCTCCGCGGGCTGCGGCCGGTCGCCTTCCCCGGGCTGCGTCGAGCACGTCAGAGCCGGGGGCTGCGCGGACATCGTCGTCTCCCCGACGGTTCCGATGGGGGGTCCCGAGGCCGGGGGCCCCTCCTGGGGCGAGCGAAGGCCCCCCTCCAGATCACTCAGCCCGTTGCGCAGGGAGGGGGGCGCGTAGGGACAGCCCCAGCATCCGGGGTGCGCAGGTCGGATCCCAGAGGCGGCCGGGCCCCGGGCTCGCGGTGTGGACGAAAAGGAACGAGACAGGCACCGAGGTGGCGGCTTGGGGCCGCGAGAGCGCCGGAGGGTGAGGGCGGGAGCCCTGAGCGGGTGCTTCGACGCCCCCCCTCGGAGAGGAGAGCCTGCTGTTCCGTCTGCTACTGCCACCGCCGCCGCCGCCGCCGCTGCTAGCTCTTCCCAGGGCCAGAGAGAAAACTCCGGGCTCAGGAGGTGCAAATCAACCGTTCTGGCATCCTAACTCCAGCGGACAAGGGAAGCCTCCGCAAAGGGGTCTCGCTGCTCCCAGCCCGAGCGCCAGGTCCCCAACGAGGAGCGCTCTGCTCTGCCGCCGCCGGAGTGCGCGCAGACAGGAGAGCGCTGGAGGGGAGACGCAGCCCGAGACCGAGGAGCTCTGCGGCTTCCTTCCTTCCCCTCGGCCCGGCTCTCCTCTCCGCGCCCCGACAAACCCCCAAAACACACACCCCGACACACACACCCGACACACATACACACACCAAAAAAAAAAAAGTGCCCGGACCTTGCGGATACCACACACAGACAAGCGAGGGGGACGAGCACGAGGTCTGAACTGCCGCGAGAGCAGTTCCAAATAGGGACTGAAAAGTAACAAAATAATGTGGCAGCTTCGCCCAGCGCTGGCCAATGGGAGCGCGGGGCCCCCACGTGGGGCTGCCGGACTCGGCCCGCGACTGGGCGCCGCTGGGCGCGACGTCACAATGCCCTCTTGTGTCTAAAACTATGCATGAAAAGTAGCAATCAGGCCCTACCCGCTGGTGACTTTCGCATGGGAGTGAAAAACAGCGCTCCTCAGACCAGGAATTAACCGAAAGACATATAATAAATAGATATATATTATAGTCCTAGGCGGCTAGAGTTTTTTTTTTTTCTTCTCTCTTTTTTTTCCCACGATCTACTGGCAAATAATTATTTGGCGGGAGAGAGAGAGAGAAAATACAGAGAAATAACAACAAAAGAAAAAAAAGACAAGCTGTACAGCCCTAAAAACCTGTGGCTGTTAGTAATATACCAGTTTATTCTGCAGGGGCGGCGAGCGAGTCCTCCTTCTCATCTCATTAGGTCTGCAGAGCAGCCCAATTAGATACCATAAAACAAGCAGAATCACTTTGTCACTTTAATGTTTTCACTTCACAAGATTTAGGACCGATGAAATGGTGGCTCCCAAAGTTGCCTTTTCCCCTCAAAAATCTGCTCGGGACTGGGGGCGCCCCTCTCTTTACCCCTTCTCCCGCCCTACCCACAGCTTTCGTTCTTTTCTCTGTTCCTTCGCCTTTCTTTTCATAAAGCCAAATAAGCAGCGTCTTGGATGTGCAACGGCTGCCTGCGAGAAGTCTGGGGAACTCGTGCTGGCGGGCAGCGCTGATGGAAGGGCCCGGCTGCCCTCCGCCAACCTGCTCGGGTCGCGGCTGTCCCCACTCGGGGCTCTGTCCCCGGCGGGGGCAGCCGCGCCCTCTCTGCCGCCCTACCCAGCGGTCCCTCACTGCGCGCACCCGGGCCGGGGTGGCGGAGTAGGGGCTGGGGTCGGGGCCCTGCACCGCCTGCCCCGGGAGCTGCGCGCGGACCCGCTTTACTCGGCCTGCTCGACTGTCACAACGTGGGCGGAAGCCTGTGGGAGGCCGTGGGTGCGAGTCTGTGGGTGTCTCGGTCGCCAGCCTCGCCGCCCCGGAGAGGCCCGGCAGGGGCCCATGCGCCACTCGCCCCCGGGTAGCCCCTGCGCAGTCACAAAGACCACTCGACTCGGGGGGTCAGTCAGCCTGCAAACCGACAGCCTTTAGCTCCTGAGCCCGGGGTTCCGTCAGGCCGGGCCGGTCAGGGGGAAGCGGCCTTCGGAGGAGCCCCCAGGCAGAAGCGGCCGAGCTCCACGCCCCCGCGGGCGCCTCCGGAGGGGCAGAGCCGGGGGGCCCTTGCCCAGCATCTCGGCGAAGTCCCCCCGAAGCCCGGGCCGGCGGCAGGAGCGGGCCGGGCGGGCCAGGGGACCCGGGCCGGGAGGCGGCACCGGGCGCGCGCGAGCGAGGCGCGCGCCCCCGGAACTGTGTTTTCCCCTCATTAGGAGCCGGAGGTTCGCTTTCGCATCCTAATGAGGAGCCGCGAGCGAGCTGGCGCTCGGAGGCCGGTGCGCAGGGAGTTACACGTGAGCGCCCGCCTCAGAGTCCAGCCTCCTCGTCCTCGCTCCGGCCGTCAGCCTCGAACCGCGCTCCTCTATTCACTTATTTATTCCCTAAATAAAAACATAAATCGTGTGCGGCGCGCATCGAAAAGGGGGGTGGGGCGAAGCCCGCTCGACAGACGCGAGCATCTGGCCGCTGCGTTCATTAGACACAAAATGGCTCCTCTCCGGAGCTTCCTTTCCCCTCCCCCTCCTCTGCCCTCCCCCTTACGTCACGGGTGGGCGCTCCCGCTTCCTACCCGCACCGCCCCTTTCTCGCTCCTGGCCCCACGTGGGGGCCGCCAACCCCGCCCCGGAGCATGCCGAAGGGCCCAATCACAGGCCGTCTAGGGAGCTTTTCACCGTTGATTGGTGAAGCCGCCGAGGGCTGTCAGTCCGCGGGCAGAGCTGTCAGTCAAAACCACGCGGGGTGGGGGAGCGCTGACAAATGCCGAGGCTTCTGAGCCTCCCGCTTGCAAATAGTGCTTGGAATGGCTGCTTAATTAGCTTTGAATGGCTTTTCCTTCCAGCTCAAACAATCTGTCACTACCATGTGGTATAAAGGAGCCATGCATAAAAAAGTAAGCAGAGGCTAAATATCAATTTGATTTTGTGTATCAAAGGAATATTTTATTTTTCTCCCTAGTAATGAAACGTATCAATTTAAATAATAAAAGGTAAAAACACACACCACACACACACACAAAGACAGAAAAAAAGGAAGAAGAAAAAAAAAAAGAAAACCCAAATTCCACGGTTCTCCGACCCTTGTGCACGCCTGAAACAGGTAATTTCTACGGCCCACGTTCAGAAGGAAGCCTGAAGATCCCCCCTACCCCTCTTTAAACTTGCTTTTAGTGTTTTGTTGTCGTCGTCCTGAAGTCTAGAAGGAGTGATGGGGGAGGGGTGGTCTGCAAAAGGGAGGAGTGGAAGGGGGTGAACTTTAAAGGGAGCTCTTTGAAGCTGCTAATCAAAGTGGAGGGCGTTTTAAGACCCCGTAAACTGGGGGTCCCACAGCAGGTCTCGATTTGGGAGCCGAGAGGAGAGGGGGTAGAAAGCGGGTGTGCGTCTCGCCTGGATTCATTAAACACAATGCCTTCAAGATGCCCAGGACACGGCGCCTGGTCGGGCCTCCCTCTCTTGGTCTCCCTCTGTGCCGGTTCAGACGGCGCCCGCCCGCACGCGGCCGAGAAGCCCTGGGGCCCCCAGGCCGAGACTACGTGTACCGTGGGCAGAAAAGCACAGCAACTCTGTCGCCTGTCTGGGTCTCTCCTGCCCCGACCTCCGAGCTCCTCGGGACGCGTCTGTGTCCCGCACGAGCCCGGGCGCTCCTGCTGAGCAGATCCACGCGGGGTTCACCGGTGAACCCCAGCGCCAGCACCGGGCCAGGTACCCGGGAGGAGCCTGGGGACTCTCTGACAGAGAATGGCTGCGTGTGGTGGACGAGGTTTTGCAGAGCGCCGCCTCCTCCGCAGGGCCAGGCTGCAACACAAAGCCACGGATCCAGGAATGATCACTAACAGCGCTAGAGCGCTTACTAGGTAAAAGGCACCGCACTGCTACTCGGGCGAACTTGCTTCATTCTCACTTCGCTCATGAAGGAAGCCGCATGGCTGGTGGCCCCATTTTACAGAGTAAAAAGGAGAGACTTGCCCTCAAACTGGGCAGACGGGTGAAATTCGAACCCAAGGCAGCTGGCTGGACAGCCAATCTCAGCGCCACCATTGCTTCAGCGAGCCGGTTCCCTTGGAGCAATTGCGGAGGGGAAGGCATTCATTCATTCCCATCCATCCATCCTTTCATTTGTTCATTATCTCCTCTTTCTAGGGTCTAGCTGCGGGGTCACAAGACCGGCTGGCCTGGCTCTGGCTCCCACGCGCTCCACAATCAGCGTGGCTCCCAGCTCTCCTTGGCTGTCTGAATCCTAAGCGGGAAGGGGGAGACCGGGAGGTAAGTAACCAGGCTAGCACCCCTTTAACCGGGCCAGCATCACCGCTCTGCCCCCCACCCCATGCTACTCCACAAGTTAAGAAAATCAAGAAGAAAAATAAATATCTTTTATGCAGGAGAAAGAGAGAGAGAAAAAGTACACACACACACACACACACTCACACACCAACACCGTGTCCAAAAACGCTTGACAATTATTTTTAAAGAAGGGGGCGGGGGGAGAAAGAGTTCAAACGTCTCTGTCTCCAGTTCTAATTGGAAACGTTTCAACTGTTTATGTTACAAGAAGTGTCAGGGTCATTTGCTACCGGAGCGCTGACTTTTCATTGGCTGCTTAATTGAGTACCTCGGAGTCCACCCCACGTGGGAGAGGAATTCCTGGCACTTTAAAAAAATAAAAAATAAAAAGTCATCCGGGTGAAACAGAAAGCCCGGCATGGAATTTCAGGGCGGAGGCTCCCTGACCCTTCATCACGAGTGCAGAGGGATTACTGGGTAGATGTCTGCCAGCTCCCAGGAACCAGTCCACCAGTTCTTTAAAAATAATTGTGCAGTGCTTTTTAGACAGGGTGTTACTATATTTACCCCGGACTTAAAGGGTCCGGCTTAGGCTGATCACCAGGCTGTGGCCTCCTGTTTGAGGAACTGATCACAGAGCCTTGGGTGGGGTTTTGAACCTCTCCCTGTCATCCCTTCCCCTAGAGCCTCCACTGGCTTTGATTTTTCTAGGCCTTTCTTTGGGACTGCCCAAAGAAGAGAGAAATCCCCCTCACTGTGACCCCCTGCCTTTCGTTGCTTCTGCAAGGCCCCTCAGACTGTTGGGCTTTGTCACCATTGCTAGGACAATTCTCTGCCCTACCAGTCATCAGGGCCTTCCTCCACAAGCAAGCACCTCACCATACAGCAAGAGGAAGGGGGATTTTTATTTATTTAACAAAACCTTACATAGGACTTACCCTGTGTCAGATATTATTCTAAGCACTTGAAAAAATATTAACACATTTCATCCTCATGCAATGAATGAAGTGGGTGCTATTAGTATCACCCCCATTTTACAGATGGGGCCACTGACACATGGTGGTGCAATGACTTACCCAGTCAATTCTGTGGCTGATGGAAGACTCGAACTCAGGCAATTTGACTCCAGGGTCCTTGCTCTTAGCTAGCACACTGTGCTACCTCTACAAACTTGGCTCTCCTGGGAATGCAGGTCACAGCTACTTCTGCGGGGGTGGGGGGGTGGTCTCAGGAGGTCCCAGAGGGAACAGACATAGTGCTCATTCTGAAGCCCCCCTCAGTATAGGGAAAGGGGCTGAGACTTAGGGAGGATAAAAGACTTCCTAGAGTCTCCCAACTCTCTTCCAATTCTGTGGCTGGGTTCAAGCTATGTGACCTTGGAGGATTTATTTAATCTCATTAAGCCTCTGTTTCCTCATCTGTAAGGTGGTGATAACAACCCTACACACCTCGGAGACTTGTGAGGATAGATGGAGAGGATGCGTGCCAGGTCCTTAGCACAGACCTGGCGCGTTAAGTGATCACTAACAGTCAGCTTAGAAGCAAGGATGGTGAGACTGCGTCTTACATACTTTGGACATGTTGTCAGGAGGGATCAGTCCCTGGAGAAGGACATCATGCTTGGCAGCGTACAGGGTCAGCGGAAAAGAGGAAGACCCTCAACGAGGTGGATTGACACAGTGGCTGCAGCAATGAGCTCAAGCATAACAACGATTGGAAGGATGGCGCAGGACCAGGCAGTGTTTTGTTCTGTTGTGTGTGCATAGGGTCGCTATGAGTCAGAACCGACTCGACGGCACCTAACAACAACAACGGTCAGCTTTGGTGGCCGTGATGATGACATAGAATCATTCCTGGGTCAACCTCTCGCATATTTTCTGGGTGCCTGCAGAGGTGAGGAACTAACATCCTGTTCCTAAAGGGGACTAAGCCACGTGGTAGCTAAGCCAGGTGGTAGCCCTAACCCTACTCTAATACTTGAAAAAAAGGCTCTGGTGGGAATGCCCAGTTCCCCTCCCCTGAGCTCCCCAAAATGTCTTCCTGAGGTCACCAGACCCTCCCGTCCCTCTCAGGAATCCTCAAGCTTTATAATTTCTGCTTTCTTGGATTCTTTATTTTACCACCTGACGAGGGTGTTTTTGCTCCCTGAAGAAGGGGGCTAAGAGCTTACTTCCCTAAGACCCTGGCTTCATTCCTGTTCCCATTTCAGGCCACTTCACACACACAGGCCCACAAGCCTGGTTATCCAGAGGCTTGATGAGCTGTAAGATCCTGGCAAGACGCTGAAATTCTCAGGGTCTCCATTTTCACATCCATAAAATGGGGATAATGGCACTCGATTGCTTACCTAGCGGGGTTTACGGAAAGCCTGTTCTGTGCCAGAACCCTTGGTTGTTGTTATTGTTAATTGCTGTCTAGTCAACCCTGATCCGTGGCGACCCCGTGTGTAATGGAAAGAAACGTTGCCCGGTCCTGTGCCGTCCTCATGATCGTTTGTGTGTTTGAGTCCATCGTTGTGGCCACTGTGTCACATCCCAATCCATTTCACTGAAGATTTCCCTAGCCTTTGCTGGCCCTCCGCTTTACCAAGCATGATATTCTTCTCTATCAAGCAGTCCCGCCGATAACACGTCCAAAGTAAGTGGGTCAAAGTCTCGGACAATAGGCTGTGATTCACAGGATTTTCACTGGCTAATTTTCTGAAGTAGATCTCCAGGGCTTTCTTCAGCAGGAGCAGATTATCCAATATTCAAGGTAAGCATGCTGCTTACCTTGCTTACCAGATCATCTGCAGGGAACAATTTTGTATTTTTTCACCACGTCGAAGACTCTGCTTACAGGTATAGTTGGCATCTGTCTCTCTCCCAGCCCCACAGCGTTTTCGTATAGAATCAAAGCCTCTTTTCAAATTTACAGTCCCTGAGGGGGACAGATGACTCAGTAAGCAAAGTAAGCACGAGCTTACTTGTGCTTACTTACTAATCTGTAGTGAACAATTGCACAGGCGTTTCAAGTGGTGATTAGTAAGTAAGCACTTAACTTGTGCTTACTTACAGACTAGTAAGTAAGCACAAGTAAGCCCCTGCTTACCTTGCTTACTGGGTCATCTGCCCCGCTAGTGTGTCTTACTCTGGATGCTCTGATGAAACCTGTCCGCCATGGGTGATCCCGCTGGTATTTGAAATGCTGGTGGCATAGCTTCCAGCATCACAGCAACACACAAACCAACAAAATACAACAAACACAGGTGGGTGGTGGAAGTCACCTTTGAAATTACCAAAATCTAAAGGAAGTCCTTGCCTTCAGGACTCGCATAAGGCTAGACACCCACTGTCCAGGCTATAGGCTTTAACAGCTAAATAGATCCTGTACAGAGAAGAGCCTTGGGTAGAGGGTGGGGGTGGGGACAAATCAGGGAAGCCACCAGATAGGGTGGCTCTTGGTGTGGCTGAGCATAGAGGAAGGGGAGGAGCTCCAGACAGAGGCAAAGGAACCCAGCCAGGACACTCCAGAGAGCGGTAGGTGGCCCAGCTGTCAGAAGGGTTTACGGAGTCCCTCCAGAAAGCTATGGAAGCCAGGAATGATTTACAAGGAGCCCCTCACGTCCACCTGGGACTTTGCAGAGGGAGGAGAAGGCATGGAATGTGTTTGTTCACCTGTCTTTAGCAGAAGGATAAAACTGGCAGCCGTCTCCCAGCACCCCCTCCTAACCAAGCTGAAATGCCTATGGCTGTTCCCAAGGTGTGCTCTGCTGACCTCTATTGACTAATGGCCCAGGGTTTCCATGCCTCACGCCGGAACTGGGTAAATATTTATCGAAGTGATTGGGCGTCCTAATTAAGAGATTTGTGGCGTTTCTTTCTTTCCTTTTTAAGGATTCAAAGCTGAGGCTTAGGAGATTAAGAAATATTTTGCTGGTATTAATGCACCCCTCTTCACAAGGGTGGAGGCCGACGCTGCAGGAATTATCCAGGCCATTGGAGGGGAGCACTCCGTGACAGCCAGGTTGATTAAGGCAGGACCTAGGCCAAGCATACCTGGGCTTTGGTGGTGGTTGAGGCAGGGTACTTGCCGGGCAGCTTTGATTTCCGCTTCTACCCCTCCTCTCAGCTTCCTATCCTTTCAGTGAGTGAATTTATCAGTATACGTTTGTTACATCCATACTATCATAGTCAAGGGTTTGATTGGTTATGAAGTGTGTTCACACATACCAGCGGTTCTCAAACTGGGAGTGATTTTGTTTCCAGGGGGACACTGAGCAATATCTGGAGACATTTTTGGTTGTGACAGCTTGGTGGGAGTTACTATTGGCAACTGCTGGGTAGAGGCCAGGGATGCTGCTAAACATCCTACAATGTAACAGAATGGCTCCCCACAACAAAGCATTATCTGACCCCAAATGTCAGTAATGCTGAGGTTGGGAAGACTTGACATATGCTAACCCACCCTATTCATCAGTAAAGTAGGTCTTCATGTCCATATTGTACAGAGGAGGAGACTGAGATACAAGAAGGAAAGTGTGAGCTAGTGATTCCACCCAGACCCCTCTGTCTCCAAAGCACACTCTTTTCTCTATTCTCAACTCCCTCCTACGTAGGTAGGTAGGTAGAGAGATAGACAGACAGATGAACAGATGGATGGATGGGTAGGTGGGTAGGTAGGTAGACAGATAGGTAGGTAGATAGCTGTCATTGACTCTATTCCAACTCCTGGTGACCTTATGTACAGCAGAACAAAACTTTTCCCGGTCCTGTGTCATCCTCATGATTGCCAGTGTGTCATTGCAGCCATTGGGCCAATCCATCTCTTTGAGGGTCTCCCTCGCCCTCACTGGCCCTCTGTTTCCCCAAACATGATGGATATCCTCCTCTAGCAATTATCCCTCCTAAGGATGTGTCCAAAGGAGGGGAGTCAGACAATGTTCTGTTGTGATCCGTAAGGTTTTCACTGGCTAATTTTTGAAAGTAGATTGCCAGAATGTTCTTCCTAGTCTGTCTTCGTCTGGAAACTCCAGTGAAACCTGTCCACCATGGGTGATCCTGCTGGTATTAGAAATACTGGTGGCATAGCTTCCAGCATCACAACAACACATAAGTCACCGTAGTACGGCAAGCTGACAGGTGAGTGGCGGCCCTATTAGAAAGTAATTAAAATCGCCTGACTCTGGGATCCTACCATGTGCAGAGTTTAAGCCCGCAAATGATCAGTTATGTAGTCATTGGGGCTGGCTCTAGACAAGGCCTTGGATCCCCCGACGGCCCTTACAAGCACGGACAACAGGCTGGGGCCCTCTAAGAGCCTGCATTACATTGGCAAATTGTCATAAAAGTAGCCATTGACCCAGCCCTGAAAGACATCAGGGTGGAAGGCTAAATAAAATGAGGAGGTGTGCTGTTTCAGGGGGAAGAGGGTGGCCTGGTAACTGGTGAAGCCAGAGAAGGATGGTCTGAAGCAGAGTGTGGGGCTAACCGGAGAGGGTGAGGAAGACTCCAAAGGTACAGGCTGTATGCGGACTCTGGGGTTCTGGGAACATGCAGAGATGGGGGCGGCAAAAAGGGTGGGGGGTCTTCAGTAGTAAGAGAGGAGAAAATAAAGTATACAGGCCACTACAGATTTTGTTGTTGGAGTAAAAATGGGGGTGGAGCGGGGGGAAGGCTCACTTTGAAAGCCAGAGGTCCGACTTATTGTTTTACCACTAACCTACTCCTACAGAGCAGTTCTGCTCTGCACACACGGGGCCGCCAAGAGTCAGAGTCGACTTGACGGCAGCTAACAACAAACCTACCGCAAATAATCTACAAAATGAAGCAAAGTACAAGCAAAATTTACTTTTATCTTGTGTTTTCCGCTTAAAGCACAGTCATATCTCTAGGCTCAGGGGCAAGGTGGAGAGGGAGATTGTCCCCATTTGACAGATGTAGAAACTGAGGAGCAGAGAGAGCTAAGCGACTTGTCCTCTTTCACATAAGTTGATAATGGCAAGTTCTGACCAGAATTAGGCCTTCTGACATTAGAATGAACTCTTAGCACAAACTAGTCAGGCTTTCATATCACGTTCCAAGGAGGTCCTGGGATCTCCAGCGGTTGATGGGGCAGGGAGCTTATGGGGAGGCAGAAGAGCTATGACATTATACACTAGCTTCTACAGAGTATTTTTTGAGGGGAGAAAGATGGGAGGTTCTGGGGATAAAAAAAAAAAGAAGTTTTAAAGTCATTGAACTATATAATATCTGGCTGGACATTCTCAGCTGTGACGGCAGGGTTTTCTTCTGCTTAGAGAAAAGGGCTGCAGAAGTTCTACCTTCTGGAAAGTGTCCTAATGATGTCTCAGAAGGTCTTATGTTCTCCTTATGGTTGGTGCAAACTGTTACTGCCCTCAGCTGCTAACTGAAAGGTTGAGGTTTTGAGTTTACCCAGAGGTGCCTCATAAGAAAGGCCTGGTGACCTGCTGCTGAAAAATCACCCATTAAAAATCCTATGGAACACGTTTCTATTCTGACACACTCTATGAGTTGTAATGAACTCAATGGCAACTTTTTTATGTGTGTGTGAGGTGTAAGTACACTCTACTACTATTCAGAACTCAAGTGCTGTTATGGATAGATAAATGTGGGTCGGAATCTTCACTCTTTTGCTCTTTTTGCTGTGGCATCTCGGCCAAGACACTTGTTTTTGCTAAGCCTCAGTTTCCTCACCTATAAAATGGGGATAAGAACACTGCCTTCTTCAAAGGGTCGTTGTGAGAATTAAGTAGGTTACCACAGGCACAAAGCAAGACTTCCGAATGAATGAGGACAAATCAGCAGCTTTGTCTTGATGAGCTCAGACTCCTCAGCCTCTTTATCTAAATCCACACTCCCATGTTTTTCTATCTGGAGCTAGTGACTTTTGGCTCCGGGACCTTCAATATGTCTCACATTAATGGATACATGGAGAGAAGGGAAGCTGGGGACCCAAAGGCCAAACACTGCAAGTCTTTGTTAATCAGAGGGCCCTTGGAGTCCTTGACAAAGGAGGATGCAGGGGTGGAGGTGGGGGGTTCATTGGGACACAAAAGTAGGAGGTGGGGAGATTGTTCATCCAGAGCCAGCAAAGCCCAGACACCCAGGCAGCTCCTACCCACCTGCCTGCAGAGAGAGACGCTGGGAACCAGAGCCAGGCCATCACCCACAATTGGTGTGCAAGGATGCCCTTCTCGCCAGTGAAGAGTGTGCCCTCTCCAACCCAATTACTGTAGCCTCCTAACTCCTAACTAAGATGGTGACGAGGCCAGATACAGACAGAGGAAAAACCAAGTCCACAGTTGTGTCTAGGGGTCCGGGCTTGGCCAGACAGAGTTTGGGGGAGCAGACCTATGCTATGCTGTTGGTTGGGGTGTACAGAGTCGAAGGCTGGGGCAGAATTTGTCATCAACACATGAGGGGGACCGTGAACATGGGCTCCCTACCAGAAGAGCAATTAACAGGCCTGGTTTGGGAAAGACCCCTCAAAAGGAGCCAATGGAGATCAGAAGAGCGGATAACTTGAACCTGGATGGTTGATGATTTTAAGCACCATACCTCATCTTGATTTTGGGGACACTAAAATCACGGACTACTAAGTGCCAGGCACGTGCTAAGCCATCTACACAATTGTCTCATCAAACTGTGTAACAACTGGGTGGTGGTTGCTGACAAAAAGAGTGCTGGTGGCACAAGGGTTAAGCGCTCTGCTGCTAACTGAAAGGTAGGTGGTTTGAACCCTCCCAGTGGCTCTGCGGGAGAGATACCTTGTGATGTGCATCTGTGAGGATTACAGCCTAGAAAACCCTATGGGGCAGTCGAAATGAGTCACTATGGGTCGAAATCTAAAGACGGAACCCAACAAGAACAAGCGGATGCTGTGGTGTGCTGCCACCCAGACCGCTAGGGCTGATGTTCCCGTTCACTAGCTGCAGAGAGTATTGGAAGTGGAAAGCACTGAGCTGAGTCTGCCTCCTGGCACTGCCCTCAGCAAAGGAGAGCCACCTTCCTGAAGGTCGCATCCCCCTTCCCAGGAAAAGCCAGCATCCAATGACTGGTGTGATATGAGGGCATAAAGTTCCCTTGCCTCAGGAGTCCCTAAGTGCTGCAAACAGTTAATGCACTTGGCTGCTAACTGAAAGATTGTAGGTTTGAGTCCACCCAGAGGCACCTCGGAAGCAAAGCCTAGTGATCTACTTCCAAAAAATCAGTCATTAAAAACCCCATGGAGCACAGTTCTACCCTGGCACGCAAGGGGTCACCACGAGTTGGAATTGACTGGAGGGCAAAGTTCTATGGTGGTACTCAAGGGGTCACCAGAAGTTGGAATTGACTGGAGGGCAACTGGTTTTGTTTTGTTTTGTTTTTGCCTTTGCCTCCAGAGCTCCCCACGAGGTTGCATTATAGCCTCATTTCCCTCTCTGTCCAATTCTGCTTCCCATGCCCCTGCGAGTTAGTGTTAATCCTGAGACCACTTCTCAGTAAACCTCCTGCATGTGATCATGTTCCCCTTTAGAGGTGCCCAATTTAGCAAATAAAAATACAAGGCACTCAATTAAATTTGAATTTTAGATAAAATCGAATCTTTTTTTTTTTTAAATGTAAGTATGTGGCATGCAATATTGAGGAGCCCTGGTGGCATGGTGGTTAAGAGTCGGCTGCTAGCCAAAAGATAGGCAGTTCGACCCCACCAGCCGCTCTTTGGAAACCTTATAGGGCAGTTCTGCTCTATCCCATAGGGTCCCTGTTGGAATCAATTTGAAGGTGATAGGTTTTTGGTATGCAATATTTGGGACACACTTACACTAAAAAAAAAAAAAAAAAATCATGGTTTAACTGAAATTCACATTTAACTGAGCATCCTCTATTTTACCTGGCAACTCTGCTCCACCTCAGAGTATGTTCTTTGGGGCACCTGAACTATAACAAACCCATGAAGGTGATAATATCATTGTCCCCATTTTATGGACAGGAAACTGAGCTTCAAAGAAGTTAGGGTCCTATAAGTGACCCTGGTTATTAAGGGGAGGAATGAACAGTGAAACAGTAGCAGTGGATTCGGGTACTGGATCGGTTGGATTGGGGTGGGGGTGCAGAAACCCCTCAACCATTTTCTAAGCACCACCTGTAACTGGGCCGGCGGCTCTGGAGGAGAATGCTCCACCCCGGGTTTTCCAGCCAACCTTCTCCGGGCAGGGCTGAACAATCCCGGGAAGGACATTTTAATCAGCCACCTTGTCTCTGCCTCTCTTGGCCTTTGCTTTCATTGTCAGAGTCTGTGTCAATAGCTGGAAATCCAGGCAGCAGCACAAGTAGACATTTTGCTCCTTCCCAAGCAGAAATTTCACAAAGGGCAGGGCTCCCCTCTTTACAAGGAAAACAAACAGGTCTCCAGGCTCCCAGGGGCTGGGGGCGGGGTGGAGGCAAGCTTAGGGGTGGGGGTGTGGGCAGCCAGCTGGCTCAGCCAGGCCTGGCTCTCACCCTCGCTAGCTTCCCACTTCCATCTGCTTTTCCTGTGCAAATCCGGAGTGTGGGGGAACCTCGGCAGGCTTCCCCCTCTCCTCTGGCGAGTGCAGCTGGCTCAGGCCTTGGTACTTGGTATTGCTCAGCTGGACCGTAGCGATTCCACTCCATCCCTCACGGGTAGCCAGAGTGTCCTCTAAAGCAAATCTGGGTCTGTCACTGCCCTGGTCAAAACCCTTCCACAGCTCCCTGTGGCCATCTGTTGTGCACCTTTGCACTTCGGGCCCCTTGCCCACGCTGTTCCCTTTACCTGGAATGCCCTTTCTTCTCTTTTTGAGCTAATGAAATCCCACCCATTGTCAAGGCCCCTTTCTTTTGTGAAGCCTTCATTGCTGGCCCCCTTGGTCAGAACAAGCCTGCCCCCCACCCCCACCTCTCCCCACCCTGACCCCCCTGACATCTTTACTTGTGTCTGATGCCCTGGCTCCAGCTGTCCTGCCCTATGGTGGGTCTCTCCCCCTAGACGGTGGGGTGTCCATCTGACCTGTGTGCAGCATTCTCGTCTATAAAGTCATTTTCACATTCAGGCTCCCTTAGAGCTCTCTTGGGTGCATACCACCGTTCCCATTTTAAAGATGGAGACCCAGGAGGTGACCTGATGTGCACACAACTGCAGAGCCAAGACTCAACTACTAAGGGCTTCTGATTCAAATGCCCGTGCTGCTAACAGCAAAAACAGGGATGTGGGCTTACGCTCTTATATGGGAACAGCATAGCTCATTGGGTAGGCACAGAGTTACTAGTTGCTGACAAGCCTGACTGCAACTCATGGTGACCGCATGTGTGTCAGAGTAGAACTGTGCTCCATAAGGTTTTCAGAGGCCTATTTTTTGGAAGTGGATCACCAGGCCTTTCTTCTGAGGTGCCTCTGGGTAGACTTGAACCTACAACCTTTTGGTTAACAGCTGAGCATGTTAACCTCCAGCCTTCAGGTTAGCAGCTGAGCGAGTGCACTAACCATTTACCCCACCCAGGGGTAAATGGTTACCTTTACAACAGTCCTCTCCAAGTCTTCCCTGTCCTCCAAGAGAAGAGTTGATCTTGGGGAGCCCTTTGGAAACCTTCTCCAGTCACCCCCACCCTCTATTGTTAGCAGCCAAGTGAGTTAATCGTTTGCACCATGCAGGGACTCAGGGCACACAGTTGTTGTTGTTAGGTGTCGTCGAGTCGGTTCCGACTCATAGCGACTCTATGCACAACAGAACGAAACACTGCCCAGTCCTGCGCCATCCTTACAATCGTTGTTATGCTTGAGCTCAGTGTTGCAGCCACTGTGTCAGTCCACCTCGTTGAGGGTCTTCCTCTTTTCCGCTGACCCTGTACCCTGCCAAGCATGATGTCCTTCTCCAGGGGCTGATCCCTCCTGACCACATGTCCAAAGTATGTAAGATGCAGTCTCGCCATCCTTGCTTCTAAGGAGCATTCTGGTCTTACTTCTTCTAAGACAGATTTGTTCTTCTGGCAGTCCATGGTGTATTCAATATTCTTCACCGTTACCACAATTCAAAGGCGTCAACTCTTCTTTGGTCTTCCTTATTCATCATCCAGCTTTCACATGCATATGATGTGATTGAAAATACCATGGCTTGGGTCAGAAGCACCTTAGTCTTAAAGGTGACATCTTTGCTCTTCAACACTTTGAAGAGGTCCTTTGCAGCAGATTTGCCCAAGGCAATGCATCTTTTGATTTCTTGACTGCTGCTTCCATGGCTGTTGATTGTGGATCCAAGGAAAATGAAATCCTTGACAACTTCAACCTTTTCTCCGTTTATCATGATGTTGCTCATTGGTCCAGTTGTGAGGATTTTTGTTTTCTTTTATGTTGAGGTGTAATCCATATTGAAGGCTGTGGTCTTTGATCTTCATTAGTAAGTGCTTCAAGTGCTCTTCACTTTCAGCAAGCAAGGTTGTGTCATCTGCATAACACGGGTTGTTGATGAGTCTTCCTCCAATCTTGATGCCCTGTTCTTCTTCATATATTCCAGCTTCTCAGATTACTTGTTCAGCATACAGATTAAATAGGTATAGTGAAAGAATACAACCCTGATGCACATGTTTCCTGACTTTAAACCAGTCAGCATCCCCTTGTTGAGTTAGATATAGCCAAAGCAAAATATCAGTGGGTAATTTGGAGATGTTCAATAGCTTTTAATAATGCTGAGAGGAACCCCTTCCCCTGGTCTCTCTCCCTGTCCCTGCTAGGGTATGGGGGTGTTTGGGCAGATGTTCAACTTCAGGTCTTGCCTACTTCCTCTTTAACTGGAATGCTGGGGCCGGGTGACAGGGAGGTTGGTTCTGGGGAGGGTAATAGGAAGCCACCATCATTGTGCCATTGGTGGTAAAGCCAAGAGGAACTGGGACTGGGGCCCATGCAGTCCGGGCTAGGGACAGCGTAGGGGTGCTTTCCATCTCTGGGTGGCCCTGGTATCACCCACCTACCTGGGAAAGAGACAGACCTGGAATCTCCCACTGCCTGCGGACCACCCACAGGGCTGCCCTGAGGATGGGGCCTTGTGAGGGCTTCCACCCCAAACCTTTAAAGTGAGCCCCAGTTTCCTCAGGAAATTGTCATGGCTTTACCTTCCAGGAGAAACCCTGGTGGTGTAGTAGTTAAGTGCTATGGCTGGTAACCAAGGGGACGGCAGTTCGAATCCACCAGATGCTCCTTGGAAACTCTATGGGGCAGCTCTACTCTGTCCTATAGGGTCGCTATGAGTCAGAATCAACTCGACGGCACTGGGTTTGGTTTTTTTGGTTACCTTCCAGGCAGATGTCAAATCCCACCTTTTCTCAGCCCCTCCACCGCTACCAGTGGGTCCTATCCCATCTCTCGTGAGTGGCTGTAGCAGCCTTCAAACAGGCCTCCATGTTTCCACACTTGCCCCCCCAGTAGTCTACTCTTAACAGAGCACTCCCCTTATTTGTTTCACAGGGGAACACCGAGGCCCCGTGTGGGAAAGGGACTTGACCAAGGTCATGCAGAGCAACAGTGTCCCACACCCACTCTGCCTCCCTCTTCCTACACCTCTAGCAACTGCACCTCTGGAATCCTGAAGCAGAAGCTGGTATCCAGCAAAAAGTAGTTTGTGAAATGTTTTAGTGCCGAAAGCCTGACCCAAGCATTTCCAATCTTCATTTGGTTGTGTCTTTAATAAAATTACCTTTGTTGCAAAGAACACAATGATATGAATTTTAAGGAGTCCTGGAAAATCTGAGATACACCACAGTCTATTTGTATTTTTCATTTCAACAGTTTTGACTGAGGGCTTGTTACGTGTAAGGCATGGGGACAGAGAAGCACAAGACACATTCTTTGCCTTCCAAGAGCTCTTGGGTTGGGGCTGGGAGCAACTTGGGGACATCCTGTAAAAAAGCAGGTGCGATCATGGAGAAAGACACGGGTGTGGCAGGAGCAGTGGGGGTTGGGGGTGGAGGGGCTGGGGTGAGGGTGGACTAACCAAAAATCAAACCATACCCATTGCTGTTGAGTCGATTCCAACTCATAGCAACCCTATAGGACAGAGTAGAACTGCCCCATAGAGTTTCCAAGGCTGTAATCTTTATGGAGGCAGACTGCCACATCTTCTCCCATGGACCGGCTGGTGGGTTCCAACCGCTGATCCTTCTCAGTTAGCAGCTGAGTGCTTAACCACTGTGCCACTGGGTCTGCAGCCTCAGCTTACTGCTCTGTAAAATGGGACCAATGATGCTGACCACTGAATGGTAGTACTTGGCGCTGGCCAGAGCAGAGTCGGTGATCTTTAAAGACAGCTCCTCCTCACGCTACTGTAGGAGAAGTGGGGGGCCCTACCTCTTAGGGGCTCAGGTGATGAAGAAGGGGAAAGGTGTGCCAGGAAGAGAAACAATGAAGGCAGAGTCATGGAGGCTCAAGAAGAAGCAGATGCAGGTGGTTTGGCTCAGCTGAGAAGAGCGTGCTTGGAGGAGGGGTGAGGTGGGGGGGACACAGCGGGGGAAGAGATGGGGCGCTGGCGGCCTGGTGAGCTGAGCCGGCAGTTTGGGTTTCATCTGAGGACAGATGGAAGCCACAGGATGATTTGTCACTGGGGAGGGGCATGATTGGATTAGAGCTTGAGAACAATACTCCAGGAGCTGTAGGGGGGAGGGGTTGGGGACAGCGTGGGGGGCGGGGAGAAGGAGGCCAGACAGGAGGTGACAGCAGCAGCCTGGGCGGGGATCATTTTTCTGGGACCACTTGAAGTAGTAGAAAGCATTGGACTGTGGAGCCTGGCAGCACAGGTGTAAATCCATAAAAAGCCACTTGTCTGAGGTCACACATTGACTTGCTGTGTGACTTGGAGCAAGTCACTTAATCTCTCAGAGTTTCAGTTTCCTCCTCTGTAAGGATGTCTATCTCCCAGGGAGGTCCTTCAGATGAAAGAAGATAAGAATCCGAGGGCCTGGGGAGGGGGAGGAAGGAGACAGGGGAGACATTAGCTGTCCCTAAGCCTCTGATAGGGGCAGGTTGAAGATGAAAGTGGCATAGTCTAAACCCCAATGGTCTGCAACGAAGACTCTGGGAGCTGACAGTGCTAGATTTGCATACTGGCTCTGCTACTTACTAGTTTGCAATCTTGGCCCAGCCACTTAATTTCTCTGAGCCTCATTTTTAGAATCTGGAAAATGGGGATAATAGTATCTACCCCAACATTCTGTGGTGGGGTGACACAAGATGGTTGTTGAGCACCCAGTGCATAGCAAGTGCTCCACAGATGAGAACGTTGTCACTGTCATTGTTATTATTATCATCCTTAGGGTATTAGAATCAAGAATATTTTTCTTTTATTTTAATCTCCACTTCCACAAGCAAAGATGTCACTTTGAGGACTGAGGTGTGCCTGATCCAAGCTGTGGTGTTTTCAATTGCCTCATATGCATGTGAAAGCTGGACAATAAATAAGGGAGACCAAAGAAGAATTGATGCCTTTGAATTACGGTGTTGGTGAAGAATACTGAATATACCATGGACTGCTAGAAGAATGAACAAATCCATCTTGGAAGAAGTAAACAAGTATAGTCAGAATGCTCCTTAGAAGCAAGGATGGCAAGACTCACCAACACAATGAGCCATCAAAGTATGTCACATACTTTGGACATGCCATCAGGAGGGACCAGTCCCTGGAGAAGGACATCATGCTTGATAAAGTAGAGGGTCAGCAAAAAAGAGGAAGACCCTCAACGAGATGGAGTGACACAGTGGCTGCAACAGTGGGCTGAAACATAGCAACAATTGTGAAGATGGCGCAGGACTGGGCAATGTTTTGTCCTGTCGTACATGGGGTCACCATGAGTTGGAGGCAACTTGAAGACAACTAACAACAGTAGCCCCTCCCCACCTCCAAAGAGCCAGTGTAATAACACAAGTACTGGCACGCCACTTCACAGACTGTTTATTTTTCAAGAAACATACTTCTTTCCACCTGTACTTCAGGTCTCAGTTCATATGAGGTTTCCCAGGAGAGGCCTTCTCTGCTTCCCCAGGCCTGGCCACACCTGCTGTTACAGGCTCATTTCTCTTGTCTCCTCAGAGCCCAGTAGAGTGTGGGTCACAGAGTGAGGGCTCCCTGAGCATGTAAGAAGGCATGGGCCAGCTAAGGCATGGCAGCTAGGAGAAGGGAAGGGCCAGTGGACACCCTACTGGCTGGGTATCGCTCCCTCTGTCTGCTCTGGCCAGGAATGATGTCTTCTTCCTGTAGCCCTCCTCACAGGGACAGATGAGTTTCATTTTCTGCCTTCATAGCCTCAAATCACCACTATCCCTGGGAAGACTCAGGCACATGTAGCCTTTCTTTTCACCAAGGAGAGTGTCTTCCCAGGCTTCCAAGCCTGTCTTTCTGTTTTTACGGAAAATCCTTGTAAGTTGCAACCTTTCCAGCCTCTGCAAGGCTCCTCTGCCTTTTCAAGCCTTCTCCTCTCGGCTCCTCCTTTAGGGCCTCTGCCCTGTTCTCCTTCCACTTACAAACCCTGCTTCCAGCTCAGACTTGCTGTTGGTCATTTACACCTTAGTGAGAATTGGTGGTGAGGCAGCCAGGTGCAGTGGAGGGG
The DNA here is from genome assembly GCF_030014295.1 of Loxodonta africana. Lineage (NCBI taxonomy): Eukaryota > Metazoa > Chordata > Mammalia > Proboscidea > Elephantidae > Loxodonta > Loxodonta africana. The sequence goes on along the minus strand of NC_087354.1, from coordinate 45,732,468 downwards.
CACCAGCTTCCTTTCATCTTTTATTTTTCATTACTCATCTCAAACCTCCTCAGAGAAATCTTCCCCAACAACCACCTCCTCGGTTTTGATCACATAACAGTGTTTTTTCTCTTCATAACCCTGACCACGAGTTGTGGTATTTATTCATTTACTCACCTTTTTCTAGTGTGTTAGGTCTGTCTAAAAAAAAGAAAATTTCTTTTTTTTAGGTCTGTCTAGGAGAACGTTAGCTCCAGGAGGGCGGGGGACGTTTTTGTCTTCTTCACTCTTGCATCCTTGATGCCTGGTACATCGATGTTCAGCACACATGTCTCAGCTGCACAGGCGATTGTTTACCCAGGCTCAAATCTGCACTCAGCCTCTGCCAGGCTGGGTCATTGTGGGAACTCTGTGTCTTAGCGTCCTCATCTGACTGGGGACAACAGTGCTTGCCTTTCTGGCCTCTAGGCCAGTTGGAAGGATCCAATGTGTTGCTGGGTAGGAGTTCTGAAAAAGTGCAATGTGCTGTTGGGGTGCTAGGCTTCTTACTACATCACCGTGACCTTCCAAATGGAGTCCCTCCTCCCTGCTTCCCCTTCCCTTGTGCAGTGAAAGGGGTTAAAAAATTCCAGGTGGCAGCAAGGAGGTGAGGAGAATAATAGCTATTGAAAAGATGGAATTCGTAGCTAATTAATAGTAATGACTAAATAAGCAATAATTATATTAATATAAGCAATACTAACTGACTTCATTAAGTACCTACTGGAGCCCTGGTGGCTCAGTGGTTAAGAGCTATGGCTGCTAACCAGAAGGCTGGCAGTTCAGATCCACCAGCAGCTCCTTGGAAACTCTATGGGGCAGTTCTACTCTGTCCTACAGGGTCCCTGTGAGTTGGAATCGACTCAATGGCAACTGTTTTTTTGGGTTTGGGTGTCAGATGCTGTTCTCAGGTCTTTATAAGAAGTAGCTCATAACCTTGTTATTTTCTCTATTTTACAGGTGAGGTTAAATAACTTGTCCAAGTGGCGGAGATGGGAAAGTTTTAATTTTAGATGGGACAGTTCCAAAACCCCTTCAAGCTAATGATTTTGGCACTTCAATTTTATGAATGTTTTTTGGATTGCTAAAACCAAGGGCTTCTGTCTGTGGCTGGCTTTGTCCCCTGTGGCAGGCACTGAAGTCCCAGAGGTGACTGGAGCTGATCCCTGTCCTGAGGGAACCCACAGCCTAGGAGGGGAGACAGCCAGGAGTGCAGCCAGGAGAAACATGCTTCTGGGGGGAGGGACGGGAGGCTCTTCAGAGCTCCAGCCGCTCAGGGCACAGGTGCCACAGGGCATTGTGTCATTTGTGGGCACGTGCACATGTATATGTATGTACGTGTGATGTGTGTGTGTGTGTGTGGTGTGTATATGTGATGTGTATAGGTGTGTGACGTGTATGTGTGTATGTGGTGTGTATATGTGATGTGTATAGGTGTGTGACGCATGTGTGTGTGGTGTGTATATGTGATGTGTATAGGTGTGTGACGCATGTGTGTGTGGTGTGTATATGTGATGTGTATAGGTGTGTGACGTGTATGTGTGTGTGTGATACGTGTGTGGTGTACATGTGTATGTGATCTGTGTGTGTGTGTGGTATGTACCCATGTATGTATGGATGTGTAATGTTTATATGTCGCTATGATGTGTGTGTGATATTCATGTGTATGTTTGTATGATGTGTGTGTGGTGTGTATGGTGTGAATATGTGTGTGTGATATGTGTTGATGTGTATGGGTGTAATGTGTAATGTTTGTGGATGTGTATCTATGATGTGTGTGTGATATGTGTATGTGTGTGGTGTGTATAGGTGTATGTGTATGGGTGTGTAATGCTTGCATGTGTGTATCTATAATGTGTGTGTGAGACAGAGAGAGAAGCTGGTTCTCAGCTTTCTAGCCAGTCAGGACACACCTTGAGGGCCACTGTTCCTTCTCAGCTGTGGTAATCTGGAACCAACAGAACACCTACAGTCCTCGAACCCCAGAAAACCAGCACAGAAGGAATGCTAGAGTCAGCTTCTCATCAACAAAGAGTTACTGACCACCTGCTCTGTGCCTGGCCCTGTCCTCAGTGCCGGGGATACAACGGAGGCATGGCCAAGTGCCCATTCTCGAAAGATGCCGGTGCATGGGGTGGAGGGTGGGCATCATGTAGGCCCACTCCATCGTGTTACAGGAAGGTAAACTGAGCCCAGAGAGGCAGAGACCCATCTGGGGTCAGAAATAGAGCTAGTGACAGAGGCAGGACTAGAAACCAGGGCTCCTCACTCCTCAGCCCAGCCCATTTCAACCCTCCTACCTGCCTCAGGCTCCTCCCAGAGCCTCCCTCTCTAGGCCGGGGGCCCCAGGGGAGGCCTGCTTCTCCCTGCTTCCAGAATCTGGGTTGCTGGCAGGGCAGTGGTGGGCCAAGAGAAGCTCTTCTTGCCAGAGGCTGATCCAGGGCAGACGCTTTTAGCCCGGCTCTGGGGGTCTGCACATGGAGGGTAAGAGTGAACACCCTCGCCTGCCTTGCTTTATCACCTTCTTAAAGGATTTTTACTCTCGGTTTGGAACCTGCAATTTCATCATTTCATGTGTGAAGCTCAGGGATAATAGTCTGCCACTTGAAGGCTGCTTCTCATCTTCAAAGTCCTCAGCAGCCTGTTAATTAGTCCTTTCTGGCCCCTGGTGATGGAGGTAAGTGTTCTTAGAGGGAAGCGGGAGCCCAGAGGACACGCAGGGACTTCCCTTAGGGCTGTAGGCCTGACAGAAAGTCTGAGGAGGAAAAAAGAGGAACCGAATTCTAGAATCTTCTCTTGATGGATCCCCAGTTCCTGAGCTTCTCCACCTGCCCTCCCCTACCCCACCATGGGATAGCTGCAGAACTGAGGGAAGGCAGATAGAGCCCTCCAGGACAAATGAGGCTTGAAATTATATGACCTTGAATAGTTAATCCCTCTAATCCTCCATTTGCTTCTCTGTAAAATGGGGACAAATTAAAGCACTCTCTGAGTTGTTGAGGATTCAGTGAGACAAGTGTCTGGCACAGACTGGTGCTCATTAGCAGTTGAATAAATGAATGAAAGAGCTGCTGTCTAAGGATATTTGTGGGTTGGGGAGGGACAAGTTGGGGGGCCTAGACTGAAGGCAGGGACCCCTTTTCTTCTTTTGCCCCTCCTTATCCTTATTCCTAAGGCTGGGGCTCTTCCCAGAGGGTAGCCACAATCCATGGCATTGCCAGCTAGCTAAAGAGAAAGATGATTTTATCCCCTTGGGGCCCCTTTATGGGCTCTTGGCATCCACTGGCAAATGGTGATATGATTCATTTTTCAACAATGGAGAGAGGGTTCATCTATGAGGGGCCAGCGGAGAAGACTCCCATCTGCTGAGCCTTCCCATTGGTCTGCAGTGAGGTTCAAACCAGGCAACTGATGCTCAGCCCCGGCTTCAGGGTCTCTCAGACTTGGGTTTAAATTCTAAGTTTCTATACTCACCTGGGCAAGACACTCAAGCTAAGGCAGAGAGATCATCTTGACATCTAAGGATGGTTTTAGTGAGTTTGTGAGCTGTGGGTAAATACCAAGAAGCTCAGTGTCTGCGTTCTTGTTGTTAGGTGCCATTGAGTTGATTCTGACTCATAGCGACCCCATGTAAAACAGAATGAAACACTGCCCGGTCCAGCACCATCCTCACAATCCTTGCTATTTTTGAGCCTGTTGTCGCAGCCACTGTGTAAATCCATCTCTACGGGGGTCTTCCTCTTTTTTGCTGACTCTCTACCAAGCATGATGTCCTTCTCCAGGACATCCATACTGAAGGCTGTAGTCTTTGATCTTCATCAGTAAGTGCTTCAACTCGTCTTTGCTTTCAGCAAGCGAGGTGGTGTCATCTGCATAGATCGTAGCTGAAATATAAGTGCGGGCAGTGTTGGTTCAGTGGTAGACCTCTCACTGCCCATGTGGGAGACCTGAGTTCAATTCCCAGGAAATGCACCTCATGCACGGTCACCACCTGTTTGTCAGTGCAGGCTTGTGTGTTGCTACGATGCTGAACAGGTTTTAGAGGAGCTTCCAAACTAAGATGGACTAGGAAGAAAGGCCTGGTGATCTACGTCTGCAAATCGGCCAATGAAAACCCTACGGTTCACAATGGTCTGATCTGCAGCCAATCATGGGGATGGCATAGGACTGGGCAGCACTTTGTTCTGTTGTACATGTGGTCACCATGAGTCAGGGGCCCACTCAATGGCAGCTAACAGCAACAACAACAACAACAAAGTTATATGTAGGAGGGTAGGAACTTGAGGCAGGAAGCAAAAAATGTACCACTGGGTCTGTGACCACAGAGATTATGAGGCTGCCTGTGGTCAACTGGTCACCTGCTCCATCTTCTCCATAGACTGACATGGGGTCTCGTGAGGAGGGCAGAGAAATGCATACAGTCTTTAGAAATCATTCCTTAACATTTGAGCACCCTCTAAACTTCAGTGCCAGGGACCCCTTTGCACCCATTGCTCACCCTACTGAGGGCTCCAATAGAGTTATTCATGCCCTCTCTCCAAGCCTGTCAAAGGCAGGGATGCGGTGTGGGGTGTGCTTGAGCCCCCAGTGCTGGCATGTAGTAGGTGCATGGTTGACACTAGTTGTTGGTGGTGACAATGTAAGGGATCCACAGGAGGTCATCTTGTCGTTGCACAAGGACTTCAGAGCACTTATTGTCCTCTTGTTTGGGGTCAGAAGGGGAGGAGATACTGAAAGTGAGAGAACAGGAATGACACCCATGGGAGAAGGTGTATGCTACCACTGTGCTCCCCAGCCCTCTTCACTGGGGGCATGTGGAAGGGCTGCCACAGGATATGACTGTGGCTGGAGGAGGCATGCCCCTTACTTGACCAAGTCCCCTTTGGCTCTTTAGCGCCTGTGCTAGCAGCCCCGGGTCTGGTAGCCTGTGAAGACAGTTACGTGGGTAATCCATAGGTTTCTTCCATGCCTTTAAAAGCTTTGGTGGGTGCAAATGGTACCTTTAACTGTGATTTAGCTCCAGTTGTCAACCTGAAATGACAGATCATGTTCACTCACTCCTTCACTCACTCACGCATTCAGCTGTTACTGAGTTCCTACTGTATTCCGTAGTGATGGGTACTGGGGGCTGGATATGGAGTCCCTGTCCTATCTTCTGAGGACACAGACAAGCAAATGGAGCATGACCACACAGCCACACAGTGGGATCAGAGTTCAGCATCGGACTGAGATCTGGGGGTCAGGCAATACTTCCTAGAAGAAGTATTAAGGTTTGATTCCAGTGAAGCCGGGAGCTATGGAGGTGATGAAGAGTGTGTAGAGGAGTGGCCGAGGCAGATGGCCAGAAGGGAAGAAGTTTGGGTCTGAGGAACCACTGGTACTTCAGCAAAGCCCAGGCAGAAAGGTGAGCAACCAGGTGGCCTAGGGCCTTGCACCCTGTACTTCATCCTGAGGGCAGTGGGGAGACATTGTAGAGTCTAGGGCATGAAAGCGGCATGTTCAGACATTTTTCTTTTTCCTTTTGGCTAGAATGATCTCAACTGGGTGAACACTGGCTATACTGTGGGAAAACACATGGATTGTCTGGTAGATGTGGTGTATTCAGTAGACCAAAAAAAAAAAAATCAAACCCATTGAGGTTGAGTCGATTCCAACTCATAGCGCCCCTACAGGACAGGGTAGAACTGCCCCACAGGATTTCCAAGGAGTGGCTGGTGGATTCGAACTGCTGACCTGTTGGTTAGCAGCTGACCTGTTGGTTAGCAGCTGAGCTGTTAACCACTGTACCACTAGGGCTCCATTCAATAGACAAACCCCTGCAAAAAGATGAGACCCTTAGAGAAAATGAACAGTAGGTCTTTGGTGTTACCAACTCGGGGAAGCCTGAGGCCTGGAGGGTCAAGCCTCACTTTGCCTTGGCTGAGGCCTGCCCATGCTCACCTTACCCTACCTCTCCAGCTTTGCCCCCGACTGCTTTGGACAGACCCTCACTTCAGTGTGTTGGGGGGGTATGTCTGTGCCTGTGACTTAGTTCTGTAGTCACCTGCCTGTTTGTGCCACGTGCTCTCTGATCTCCACTGCTCCATCGCTCCAAATTCTGCCCATCCTTCAAAAGCCTAGCCTAGTCACCTCCTCTGAGAAGCTGCCCTGGGTTGTCCCAGTCCCATCTGGGAAGACTCCAGGAAAGCTTCTAAGGCAGTGTGAATCTTCCTGCTCAGCCATCTGGTAATCTGTGCTCAAGCTTTAATCTCCACAACTAGACTGTAAGCTCTCTGGAGCCAGGGACTGTACCTCTTTCCTTTTCAAATCCCTCAGTCACCTCACTCTGTGCCTGGCAAACAGCAGGTCCACATTAAAATGTCTGTCCCGTGGGATCATGTTTTATTATGTGCATCTTAAACTTGTCCAGAAATATTGTGAGCCTCCTCTTTGGAGTATCTTGCCAGTTGCCACGGAGTTGATTCCAACTCATGGCGACCTCGAACTGTGCTTCATAGTAGATCGCTAGGCCTGTCTGCTGATGTGCCTCTGAGTGGACTTGAACCTCCAACCTTTTGGTTAGAAGCTGAGTTCATTAACAGTTTGCACCACCTAGGATGGTGTGTAGGACTCCCCGAAGTTTGTGGACAGTCATTTTCTTTGTTATCTCGTGGTGCTGGCCTCCCCTTTCTGAGCCTTCTCGACCTGCCCAGGTATGATTACCCATCCTTTAGCTGGGCTTCCATAGGCCTTGGCACCTATCCCTATTACATTACTTATTATATTGGGTCAAAGTCTTTTATTTTTTAAGCGTCCATTCCCCCCACCTCCCTGCACCCGCACCCAGCCCAGGGCCTAATTTACAGCAGGAAATCAATAAGTGTTTGATGAGTGAAAAAGAAAAATGCATGGGCGAGAGTACAAGATCACTCCTGAGGCATATGAAATGGAAATACAATCGCCAATTGAATTTGTTTCCTTCCAAAGAGCCATATATCCTGGAAGCCCGGTTCCAGACACCCAGATCGCAAGGTCAATGTTACTCCTATTGAAACCATTTCCTCCAGAAGGTCCAGAGTTCAAAAGGGAGGCATTTGCCACAAATAATCCAGCCAGTGTGAGAGGATCTGGGTGGCACATTTCCAAGTCCTTGGTGGGACTTTAAGCAGTTATCAAGGCAAATATAAGAGAAAGACTTATCCCAGGGGCAAACGTGGTCACACAGAAATGGAGCCTTTGGCAATGAGAAGAAGGAAAAAAACCAGGTCAGCCACTGTGTGGAGATTTTCCTGGGGCTCTGGAGAGGCCTCCGGCTGTGAAGCCAGGAGGCCTGGGTTCTCAGACGGGATCTGGGTTTCAGATGAAGGGTTCTGATAATCTAACCCCAACCTTATCTCCCAGTGACATTTTCCAAGCCAGGAATTATATAGACTCACAGCATGTCAAAGGAATTTTCCTGATTTGTGAATTGTTTCTGTTCGCTCAGGCTTCAGAGTGAAGTCCCTTTTCTTATTTGCTGAGGGAACACCTCTATGGAATATAGGACTGTCCCTGAGTGCAGTTCATTTTCCCTGTGTTCTCATGTCTGTCTTACCTTCCAGCCTCACTGCCTTTCTCCCTTGGGGCTCACTGCAGAATCATGAATGCTTGGTTTGATTCTTACCTCTTCTTGAAGGCTTTCTCTGATTACCACAACTTACAGGAATAAGAGAGAGAGAGGGTCTCTGTGGCTCCAGAGGGTTACACTGGGACCTTCAGCTGAAAAGCATGTTTTTGTTGTTAGCTGCCATTGAGTCACCCCCCAAATGATGAGGACCCCACACTCAAAGGAATGAAACGCTGCCCAGTCTTGCACCATCCCCGTGATCGGTTGTGAATTGTACCATTATGATCCATAGGGTTCTCATTGGCTGATTTTCCGAAGTAGATGGCCAAGCCTTTCTTCCTATTCTGCCTTAGGCTGGAAGCTCTGCTGAAATCTGTTCAGCATCGTATCAACATGCCAGTCTCCACTGACATATGGGTGATGGCTGCACTTGAGGTGCCTTGGCCGGAAATCGGGCACAGGTCTCCCAGAATGGAAGGCGTGAATTCCACCATGAAACCCCGACTGCCCCCTAAATAATCATGTATCAAGCACCTATTAGTAGCTAACATCTGCTGACCACTTATCACGTGTGAGGCCCTGTGGTAAGCTCTCTATGAGCATGATTTTACTTAGCCCTCACAACAACTTTATGAGGGAGATAATTCTTATGTAATTTTAAAATCTTCATTTGTGGTAGTCATTAGCGCTGCCATCAAGTATTCTTGGTTCTCATCCTTCTGAGTACAAAGTAGAATTTGACTTCCTGACCCCCTCGTGGTTGGGTGGGGTCATGTGAATAGTTCTGGCCAATGAGTTGTGAGAGGAAGTAACATGTCCTTCCAGGTTGGTGAGCATTTCGTTTTCCCTCCAACATGGTGAAAGGCCAGCACTATTTGAGAAGGTTCCTTCAGCCTGCTTTACTGAGTGATTACAATGAACAGAAGCCCCCTCCCCTGCCGTGCTGACCCATGATGAACATGTGGCATGAGCAAGAAATAAATTTCTATTGTTTTAAGCCACTGAGATTTTGGACTTCTTTGTTACTGCCGCATAACCGAGTCTATACTGATACACTATTTTACAGATGAAGAAACCAAGGTTGCAGGAGGATGAGCCTGGAGAAGAGATAGCTGGAGCCCTTATCATGCCCAGTGCCCTGCTACTAACTGATTGTGGAAGGCCTTGAGGGCCAGGCAAAGGGCTGGGCTTTGTGCTGTTAGCCCTGAAGCACAGGTGGAGGCCTTGAAAACAGGAAAGCAGCGGTCACGCTTGGGTTCCAGAAGGATCATCCTGGCAGCTGCTCCTGGCTGATAGGTCACTCTCAATTTGTCTATCTGGAAAGATCAACCCTCAGACCAACTGAAAGCAAAGTGCCAGCATATGTGGAAACCTGCAGGGCATGTGCCCATAATTCCCTAGCACCCAGCATGGGCCATCCACGCCTCCACAGGACCAGCAAGACTGGTTGGAGGAGGGAACTCCCAGGAGGGCCTTCTGCCCATCCAGGGAGGCCCGTTGGCTCCGCTGTCATCTTAAATGACCATGAAACAGCACGGAAATGAATGCCAACTAACAAGGTTAAAGGATCCTTAAAAAACAAATGATGGCGTTTTTTTTCCTCAACTCACTGCTGAGTAAAAATTTGTCACTTCAGTAAGCATTTTATTGGTAATTACAGAGTTACTTTATTTGCATATTACAAAGCTGCTAGCAGCCCCAGTGAAAATGCTTAATGTCGTTGAGCATCTTGGAAGGAATTACTCAACCCAGGGAGAGAGAATTCAGTAATTATTTCCTTAAAACTGGAATTTGCTAATAACTTTGCGCTCCCCAATTCAGCAATTAAATAATAAGCAATTAAATGCCAAAGTGACTCAGGCATAGGACCTACCCCCAAATAGGGCCTCTGTTTCATTTCCTTTGAAAGGGGAAGAAAGTTAAAGTTAACCCCTTGACTCCTGGACCACAAGGGAAGATTGAGACCTCTTGGAGCCTGTTACAGGAAAAAAAAAAAAAAAAAAATGCTGGTGCTAAATGTCATCTCTTCATCTTCAGAGCGGGATCTGGGAGCCCGAAGAGAGGGTGAGGCCCAGTCTGCAGCAAGCAAAGAGGTCTGCCTCTCCCCCAGCAGCTGGGAGGTGGAGACAGAAGTTTAATGTGTAGATTCTGGAACAAAACTGACTGGGTTTGTAAGCTGAGTCCAGCACTTACCATTCAGGTGTCTGGGACAAGTTACTTAACCTCTCTAGGTCTCAGTTTTTTCACCAGTAAAATGGGTTGATAATGGAATCTACTTCCATTATCAACGATTAAATAACATGACACACGTAAAGCAGAATAGCGTAAACTTAGAACAGTGCTTGTTGTTGTATGCCCTCAAGTATTCCAACTCATAACAACCCACAGGACAGGGTAGAACTGCCCCCATAGGGTTTCCAAGGCTGTAAATCCTTGTGGAAGCAGACTGTCACATCTTTCTCCTGTGGAGCTGCTGGTAGGTTCAAACTGCTGACCTTTTGGATAGCAGTTGAGCACCACCAGGGCTCCTGAACAGTGGCTAAAACCAAAACCAAACCCACAAAGAAAGCTCGGCTCTGCCAGCTGTGAGAGGAAATGGGATTTGCATGCGTGACAAAGCATGGCTGCAGCTTGTCTCTCCAAAGTCTGCCTGCACTTGGGAGGAGCAATGGCGAGGGGGGCACTCAACACTTGGAGTCAGTTCACCTGGGATCAAATCCCAGCCCTCCACGTGCTCTCTCTTAGGAGCCGTGTGACTTCAGGAGACTGGTACACTTGCTGTGGGCCCCGGGTTCATCACCTGTAAAATGAGGAGAGCGATACCCATCTGAGCGGCAAGGTCCCTGGGCATCCTGCATTCAACCACGTGCTTTATTTAGTCTTTAGCTTCCTGTCAGGCAAATTAAAACAAAACAAAAAGCATTAAATGGACACGGACCTCCTGTCCTTAAAAAGTATCACGGTAATCCAGAAGTGTTCTGTCTTAATTTTTGATTGCTACTTAATCAGCAGTGGCTTGCAACGCTTCAGCTTTCAGTCTCTCCCTCTGTTGAGTATTTAATGATCTGAAAGCAAACACTGGAGAAGATGCTACCTAAGGGAGCCCCGGATCTTTTGGCAGCACGAGGGATCCTTCAGTGGCGGCAAGGAGTTCAGCCTCTGTTTTAGCTGCTGCAAGATCGGCTCAGGTGTGGTGTTCTGTTTAATAATGTAAAATATGCTATTCCATGGAAGAGAGAGTACAGAAATGTATATTTAAAAAGATTTGTCTCCGCACCTCCATGCCAGCCCTACCTGGCCTCAGGTAAGTTGATGAGGAGTATCCAGTAACCCTCTGGGGTATTAGATCAGATAGCACAGGTAAAGCGCTCAGCAAAGGACCTGGCACTGAGGTCTATAATTACTGGTTTCTCCATCCAGCTTGGCATTGCCTCATCTGACACCTGGTAAGTTTTTTCTTTAATTTAAGGCCTTGGTCCAGGTTAAATTTCTTTCCCCCGTCCTAGATGGTGATAGAATCTTGCTTTCTGTTCACGTGAATAAATATCCAGGAGTGGGATTGTTGTTGTTTGGTGCCGGTTGAGTCGATTCTTGACTCAGAGCGACCCCATGTGACAGAGCAGAACTGCTCCACAGGGTTTTCTAGGTTGAAATCTTTTTGGAAGCCAGTCTCCTGATTGGGTTGGGTTCACACGGCTGACCTTTCAGTTAGCAGCTGAGCGCTTAACCATTGCGCCACCAGGGCTCCTCAGGAGTGGGATTACTGGGTCATTTATGTCTCGGTGTGGCCTCTTCTGAGTCCACACTTCATAGATATCTTGCATCTCAGGATCAGGAGGAAGAAATGTGGCCAGATTCTAATACCAAAACACCAAACCTGTTGATGTTGAGTTGATTCCAACTCACAGTGATCCCATGTGTTGCAGAGTAGAATTACTTCCTACGGTTTTCTTGGCTGTAATCTCTATGGAGGAGCCATGGTGGTGCAGTGGTTTAGCACCTGGACTGCTAATCAAAAGGTCAACGGTTCGAATCCACCAGCTACTCTCCAGGAGGAAGGTGTGACTGTCTGCTTCCCTAAAGATTACAGCCTTGGAAACCCCATGGGGGCAGTTCTCCTGTCCTACTCTGTCCCATAGGGTTGATATGAGTAGGAATTGACCCTACGGAAATGGGTAATCTCTATGGAAGCAGATTTCCAGGCCTTTCTTCCATAGCACTGCTGCATGTGTTTGAACCATCAACCTTTAGGTTAGTTAGTCGAGTGCAGATCATTTGCACCACCCAGGGGCCTTCAGTTCTAACACCAAAAACCCATTGCCATCGAGTAAATTCTGACTCATAGTGACCCTCTAGGACAAGGCTGTAAATCTTTACAGAAGCAGACTGCCACATCTTTCTCCCATCTAACATCCAAAACCGTTGCCATCGAGTCGATTCCGACTCGTACTGACCCTATAGGACAGAACGCCTGGTGGATTTGAACTGCTGACCTTTTGGCTAGATGCCAAACTCTTAACCACTGCGCCACATCAGAAGAAGTAAAATAAACACATAGAAGGTGCCACCTTTTGACTACCTCCTGGGAGGGGGGTGGCTTTAGCCCGTATTGGTTGCTGGGGGTGGAGTGGCATGGGCCTTGGGGGACCCCACCCCATGTGTTGGCAATGGTCCTTTGAAGTGGTGCCCATCTTTGACTAGTTTCCGGCCTGTGGGGAGAAGTCTGCCCTTGCTTTCACCACCTTCAGAGGCCTTGGCAGGAAGCAGACTGGACAGCTTTAAAAGCTGGAGCCTTCCTGGAGCTGAGCTGTGCCTGTGTTGTAGACACTCCACTCTTTGGAATGTTCTGCCCTCCATGGCCCACACAGAAGCTGGATTCCGTGTCCATGTGGTGGCTCTGCCAGCTTCCAAAGTCAGCTCTCAGGGTCAGAATCTCACCAGCCCCAGGCCTTCTCCTTCCCTCCCATGACATGGTTTCAGGGGTATAGCTTGGTCACCCACTCCTGGACCTATGCTAATTTATTAATGCCTTCTGTAAAAATGGCCCAGTCTTTATTTCTCCTATGTGAGCACTTCAAATGGGCTGGTGTGGAAGCCAGCTACAGCTGAATGGTGAGTTTACACATCACTGTCCAGCAGGGCAGGGTTATCCAAAACACAAACAAACAAACCAAACCCATCACCATCGAGTCAATTCTGATGCATAGCGACCACATAGGACAGAATAGAACTGCCCCATAGGGCTTTCAAGGAGCACGGTGTGGATTTGAACTGCCAGCCTTTTGGTTAGCAGCCGTAGCACTTCACTGCTACGCCACCAGGATTATCCAATAGGCAAGGTAAACATGGTGCTTACCTCGCTTGCCAGATCTTCTGTAGAGAAATTGTTCACTACAGATTAGGAAGTAAGCCCGTGCTTACCTTGCTTACTGGGTCATCCGCCCCTAACACGGATTGTACATTTGAAAAGAGGCTTTGATTCTGTAGGAAAGGCACCGTGTGGTTGGGAGAGAGAGAGATGCCAGCCATACCTAGAAGCAGAATCTTTGATGTGGTGAAAAATGTGAAATCGTTCCCCACCTTGTCTATTGGATAATCTGCTCCTGCTGCCCAGCCTGGGTTTAAAGGAATGAAGATTGCTGATCAAAATAAACAGGGAGGCTGGCCTTTTTTTTTTTTTTTTTTAATACTTTTATATTTGGTGAAAATATACACCCAAAACTGGCTTCCATTCAGTAGTTTCTAGGCATAATAATCAGTGACATACATTGGTGACATTCTTCACATTGTGTCAACATTCTCCTTATTTAAGTTCTAGTTGTTTCACATGAGAGGCTTGGATTTTCTCTTCAGTTCTTTCAGTTTGAGAAATGCTGAGCATGTTCTTCCCTTTTGGTTTTCTATCTCCAGGTCCTTGCACATGTCAGTATAATACTTTACCTTGTCTTCTCCAGCTGCCCTTTGAAATCTTCTGTTCAGCTCTTTTACTTCATCATTTCTTCTTTTCACTTTAGCTACTTGACATTCAAGAGCAAGCTTCAGAGTCTCTTCTGACATCCATTTTGGTCTTTTCTTTTTTTTTAATGACCTCTTGCTTTCTTCATGTGTGATGTCCTTGATGTCATTCCACAACTCGTCTGGTCTTCGGTCATCAGTGCTCAAAGTGTCAAATCTATTTTTGGGATGGTCTCTAAATTCAGGTGGAGTATACTCAAGGTCATACTTTGGCTCTCGTGGACTTGTTCTAATTTTCTTCAGCTTCAGCTTGAACTTGTATATGAGCAATTGATGGTCTGTTCTGCAGTCGGCCCTTGGCCTTGTTCTGACTGATGATATTGACCTTTTCCATTGTCTCTTTCCACAGATGTAGTCAGTTTGATTCCTGCATACTCCATCTGGCGAGGTCCATGAGTATAGTCGCTGTTTATGTTGATGAAAAAGGTATTTGCAATGAAGAAGTCATTGGTCTTGAAAAATTTTATCATGTGTTCTCTGGCATCAGTTCTATCACTAAGGCCATATTTTCCAACTACCTATTCTTCTTTGTTTCCAGCTTTTGAATTCCAATCACCAGTAATTATCAATGCACCCTGATTGCATGTTTGATCAATTTCAGACTGCAGAAGTTGGTAAAAGTCTTCAATTTCTTCATTGTTGGCCTTAGCGATTGGTGTGTAAATTTGAATAATAGTTGTGTTAACTGGTCTTCCTTGTAGGCATATGCATATTATCCTATTATTGACAGTGTTGTATTTCAGAATGGATCTTAAAATGTTCTTTTTGATGATGAATGCAATGCCATTCCTCTTTAAGTTGTCATTCCTGGCATGGTAGATCATATGATTGTCCAATTCAAAATGGCCAGTACCAGCCCATTTCAGCTCATTAATGCCTAGGATATCAATTTTTATGATTTCCATTTCATTTTTGATGATTTCCAATTTTCCTAGATTCATACTTCGTACATTCCATGTTCCAATTATTAATGGATGTTTGCAACTGTTTTTTCTCATTTTGAGTCATGCCACATCAGCAAATGAAGGTCCGGAAAGCTTGACTTTATCCGTGTCAATAAGGTTGACTCTACTTTTGAGGAGGCAGCTCTTCCCTGGTCATCTTTTGAGTGCCTTCCAACCTGAGGGGCTCATCTTCCAGCACTATATCAGACAATGTCTGGCTGCTATTCATAAGGTTTTCACTGGCTAATTCTTTTCAGCAGTATTCCATCAGGTCCTTCCTCCTAACCTGTCTTAGTCTGGAAGCTCAGTTGAAACCTGTCTGCCATGGGTAACCCTGCTGGTATTTGAATACCAGCACATGTTTAGCTTAAAGAACGGAAGAAAAAATTCAAGCCTTGGTTTGCAATACTGAAGGATTCTATTCTACGGGGAAAATATTAAACGATGCGGGAAACATCAAAAGAAGATGAAAGTAATGCAGAGTCACTGTACCAAAAGGAATTGGTTGACTTTCAACCATTTCAGGAGGTAGCATATGATCAGGAACTGATGGTACTGAAGGAAAAAGTCCAAGCTGCACTGAAGGCATTTGCAAAAAACAAAGCTCCAGGAATTGATGGAATACCAATTGAGATGTTCCAACAAATAAATGCAGTGCTCGAAGGGCTCACTCGTCTATGCCAAGAAACTTGGAAGATAGCTACCTGGCCAACCGGCTGAAAGATATCCATATTTATGTCTATTCTCAAGAAAGGTGACCTAACTGAATGCAGAAATTATCGAACAATGTCATTAATATCACACACAAGTAAAATTTTGCTGAAGATCATTCAAAAGTGGCTGCAGCAGTATATCAACAGGGAATAGCCAGAAATACAAGCCGAATTCAGAAGAGGACATGGAACCAGAGATATCATTGCTGATGTCAGATGGATCCTGGCTGAAAGCAGAGAATACCAGAAAGATGTTTACCTGTGTTTGTTGACTATGCAAAGGCATTCGACTGTGCAGATCGTAACTAATTATAGATAACATTGTGAAGAATGGGAATACTGGAGCATTTAATTGTGCTCATGAGGAACCTGTACACAGATCAAGAGGCAGTGGTTCGAATAGAACAAGGGGATGCTGTGTGGTTTAAAGTCAGGAAAGGCATGTGTCTGGGTTGTATCCTTTCACCATACTTATTCAGTGTGTATGCTGAGCAAATAATCAGAGAAGCTAGACTATATGAAGAAGAATGAGGCATCAGGATTGGAGGAAGACTAACAACTTGAGTTATGCAGATGACACAACCTTGCTTGCTGCAAGTGAAGAGGACTTGAAGCACTTACTGAAGAAGATCAAAGACTACAGCCTTCAGTATGGATTACACCTCAACATAAAGAAAACAAAAATCTTCACAAGTGGACCAATAAGTGACATCAGGATAAATGGAGAAAGGATTGAAGTTGTCAAGGATTTTATTTTACTTGGATGCACAATCAACATCCATGGAAGCAGTAGTCAAGAAATCAAAGGACACACTACATTGGGCAAATCTGCTGCAAAAGACCTCTTTAAAGTATTAAAGAGCAAAGATGTCACCTTGAAGACTAAGGTGTACCTGACCCAAGCCAGGGTGTTTTCAGTTGTCTCACAGGCATGCTAAAGCAGGACAATGAGTAAAGAAGATGGAAGAACTGATGCCTTTGAATTGTGGAGCTGGCGAAGAATATTGAATACACCATGGACTGCCAAAAGAATGAACAAATCTGTCTTGGAAGAAGGACAACCAGAATGCTCCTTAGAAGCAACGATGACGAGACTATGTCTCACATACTTTAGACAGGTTATCAGGAGGGATCAGTCCCTGGAGAAGGACAAGTAGAGGGTTAGCAAAAATAGGAAGACCCTCAGTGAGATGAATTGACACAGTGGCTGCAACAATGGGCTTAAGCATAACAATGATTGTGAGGATGGCACAGGACCAGGCAGTATTTCGTTCTGTTGTATACATGCTCACTATGAGTTGAAACTGACTTGACACCACCTAAAAAAATAGTTGTTTCACTCCCATTTATTTAAACTCCCTGGCCTCCAACCTTCTCGCTTATGCTTTAAAATAGCTGCTGTTCATTTGGTCTCATATAGGTAATTTTGTTTAAAAGAATGCAATACTCAAGGGTGATGATCTTGACTTGAACTAAACTGTTACTTGGTTTAAAGGTGACTTCAGGGGATAATTTCGATTCAAGGTTTGAAGAATAACTCAAGGCAACCGTCTTGGGAATTCCTCCAGCCTTACTAGGTCCAGTAAGGAGGCTGAGTCTTTGCTATAACCATGTCCTAGAGGGCTCAGGGGAACTATTAGCAGGGAGCCAGGGAAATATTTACAAGGCCTAGAGAATAAGAGGTAGGGCTACTCACCTGAAGCACTTAGGTGATGAGAGTTTAAAAATGTAAGTGAATTTGAAGACTCACATGGTTTGTAAATATAAAGCAACACGGAAATGTTTTTTGGGCAATACAAAAAAGGGGGGAGCCCCATACCCTCTTATGAGATGACTGTGGATAACTGAGGGACTGACACCTTCTTTATATTCACCTGCCAATGCTCACCTGCCCTCCACTAAGTCCCACCCCTTCTTCAGGGCCTCCCTGACCTTCAGTGTGAGAGGACTGCTCTGTGCTGGCTCTCAACATCTAAAGCACACCTGGTTGACAATTCTGGGTGTGATACTGATATCCCCTAATTTCTGACTTAGTCTGTCATCCACTTCTTCCATGGTCTTTATACTATTTGCCTTCAGCGCTTGCTTTTCCAGTGGAATGAGTCCTTGAGGGGCCTTGAGTGCCAAGGCCAGCTTTTATAGTCTCTGTGGTCCCTCTGGGCCCCAGCACAGAGCAGGGCCCAACGGGTGTTTGTTGCTCTGGCCTACCTGGGGCAGCAGGGGCCCTGGAGCAGGAAAGATGCTGGGAAGACAGGAGAGCAAAGGCTTAGGCTGAGGGCATGGAGGGCTTGTTTCCAGGCTAGAAATTATGAGCCTCCAGGAATAGAGCTAGGGGTCCCTGGGAGATGCAAAACGTTAACGTTCTTGGCTGCTAACCAAAAGGTTGGGGGTTTAAGTCCACTCAGAGGCACTGTCTTAGTCATCTAGTGCTGCTATAACAAAAATACCACAAGCGGACGGCTTTAACAAGAGAAATTTATTCTCTCACCGCCTAGTAGCTACAAGTCCAGATTCAGGCCATCACCTCCAGGGGAAGGCTTTCTCTCTCTGTCGGCTTTGGAGGAGGGTCATTGTCATCAGTGTTCCTTTGGTCTGGGAGCATCTCAGTGCAGAAACCTCAGGTCCAAAGGACATGCTCTGCTCCTGGTGCTGCCTTGTTGATGGTATGAGGTCCCTGTGTCTCTCCACTCACTTTTCTGTTTTATATCTCAAAAAAGATTGAGTTAAGACACTACCTAATCTTGTAGACCTTATCAATATAACTGCCACTAATCCATCTTATTACATCGTAGCGATAGGATTTACAACATACAGGAAAATCGCATAAAATGGTGGACAATCACACAAAGCCGAGAATAATAGCCCAGCTCAGCTGACAGATATTTTGGGGGGACACAATTCTACCCATGCCAGGTACCTTGGAAGAAAGGGTTGGTGATCTTGTTGTTGTTGTTAGGTGCCGTTGAGTTGGTTCTGACTCACAGCGACCCTACATGTAATAAAACAACGTTTCCTGGTCCTGTGCCATCCTCACAACTGTTGCTATGTTTGAGCCCATTGTTGCAGCCACTGTGTAAATCCATCTTGTTGAGGGTTTTCCTTTTTTTCCCACTGACATTCTGCTTTACCAAGTATGACGTCCTTCTCCAGGGATTGGTCCCTCCTGATAATATGTCCAAAGTAAGCGAGACGAAGTTTCACCATCCTCACTTCTAAGGAGCTTTCTGGTTCTACTTCTTCTGAAAGCTCAGCCATTGACAACACTATGGAGCACAGCCGTACTCTGATGCACCCGGGGTTGCCTTGAGTCAAAGTTGACTCCGCGGCAACTGGTTTCCTAGTCTGGGATGAAGCTGGTCCTGGAATGGGAGATGCATGGCTTAAAAACTCCGAGCTTAAAGGACAATCCCTTGTCACAGGCTGGGGCTCCCTTGGTAGCCTCTACACCCTGGCTGGCTCCACAAAGTCTGAGCCAAACATGAAAGCAATGGGTCCCGGTAAATGTATAACGACCGGCTCTCCGGGGGGAAAACTGACTTGGATCCTGATTTGCAGCATTTGCGGATTTCCTGTATACATCTTCTCACCCTGGCTGATTTCAAGCTACCAAGCGAGGTCACTGAACGCAGATGGGAGAGACGCACAGGGTGGCCCTTGCAGCAGGTCCAGCCACTCCAGCACACTGCCTGCCCACGACCTCTTAGTGCCAGCCCCTACCATTTCCTGCAGTACTTGACCTCTTCCCTGAGCTTCTGAGGCTCTGGGGTCTCTTGGCTCTCCTTCTCTCCTGCTGGATTTTATCCTGAGGGCAATGGCGAGCCACTGAAGAGTCTAGAGCACCAGAGTGGCATGTTCTGAAATTTTTCTTTTTCCTTTTGGCTGGAATAATCTCAATTGGGTGAATACTGGCTATACTGTGGATTCTCTATGCAAAATGAAATGGAATGCTGCCTGGTCCTGTGCCATCCCCATGACTGGTTGCAGATCTGAACATTGGGATACCTGGGTTTTTCATTGGCTGATTTTTGGAAGTAGTTGGCCAGGCCTTTCTTCTCGGTCTGTCTTAGTCTGGAAGCCCTGCTGAAACCTGTTTAGCGTCATAGCAACACACAATCACGGAGTGCTTAAAACTCTGGATGTCCTGGCCTTACCCCAGACCAATTCAATGAGAGTCCCTGAGCACGGGACCCAGGCATTAGTATTTTTTGCAGCTCCCCAGGTAATTCCAACATGCAGCCAAGATTGACAACCACTGTTTTAAAAAACACCAAGGCTGGTTCTCACTCCAGCCCAGTCGAGTCAGACTCCTCTGAAACGGGGGTCTTTGACTTTAAAACTCTTTAAGGGAATCCACTGTGTAGGTGTGATTGAGCGTCGCCATCACAGAAATCCCCTGGGCCCTTCCTTACTCCTTTCCTCTTCTTGGTCACCATTCTCTCCCAAGCGATTCATTTTCCCTAACTTTCCCTTCTTCCATCTCTATTTCTGGCCCTGATCTCTCTCTTGAACTTCTCTTACCTTGCCATGTCCACCTGGAACGCCTCAGCCTCCTCAGCTCACCACGTCCACCACCCAACTCAGAGCCTCCTGTCCATCCCGTCTTCCCTGTGTGAGCCCCCATCTCCTCGTGCTGTCCCTGGCACCCACTTCTTCTTCTCACATGGCTCTTTCCACTCCCACGCAAGCCGCCCCAAAAGCTCTAGCCTACACTCTTTTGGAAATTGCCTCCTGGGCTCCTGCTCCCTGTGCTCCTGGAACTTGATCTTCCTAAATCACTCCCTTTTTGGACCACATGCCTTGGCTCCCCCGGCCTACGGGAAACACATACTGAAGTCTTCCACACTCCACGTCTACAGGCAAATGTCTTACTTCTGCCTTCGTGTCTATTACATTCCAACCTCGCTGAACCTCCTTTAAAATGCTCGGTATCCTCCTGTCTCCTGCCTTTGTTTCAGTTGTTGTGTCAGCCTGTCTACCTTTTCCATCCATGGACACCCTATTTATCCTGCAGAGGCCCAGCTCAAAAGTCACCTCTTCCTGAAGACTCCTTGATTGCCTGCACAGAATTAATTACACCCTATTCCGGAACCTTGCTCCATGTTGTGAAAAACTCTACTATGGATCTTATCCCTCCTTGTAGTCTGTCTTCAATTTCTATTTCTGCCACTATTCACTGTTTTCTACTTCTGTGGGGGTGAGAACATCTTTCCATCACCCTTATAGCCACGCAGTGTATAACAAAGCACCTAGCAGATAGACGGTGCCTAATGCATATTGTGGAGTCCTAGATGGAGAATGTGGTTAAGCACTCAACTACTAGCCCATAGGTTGGTGGTTCAAACCCGCCCAAAGGCACCTTGGAAGATAGGCCTGGCGATCTGCTTTCGAAAGGTCACAGACTTGAAAACCTTTGGAATCTCTTCTACTCTACACACATGGGGTCACCATGAGCGGGAATTGACTTGACGGCAACTAACAACAACAAAAATAATACGTGTTCTAATAGGAACAGATTTAATTAATTAAATTAACTTGCTAATTTAAGTAATTAGCAGGTAACTACTGGATCCTAGGAGTCTGGGTGGTGCAAACTGTTAAGGTGCTCAGCTGCTAACCAAAAGGTTGGCAGTTCGAGTCTACCCAGAGGTGCCTCGGAAGAAAGACCTCGCAATCTACTTCTGAAAAATCAGCCATTGAATACCCTATGGAGCACAGTTCTTCTCTGACACATACGGGGTCGCCATGAGTTGAAATCGACTCAGTGGCAACTGGTAACTGGTAGTGTGTACTAGAACTTCGAATTGGAACTTAACAAATACCAGGATCAATTCAAGGATCATTTTTATTCCATAAGTGTTTATTATGCACCTGCTATTCACCAGGTGGAGCCCTAGTGGTAAACTGGTTAAGAGGTATGGTTGTTAACCAAAAAGTCGGCAGTTCAGATCCACCAGCCACTTGTTGGAAACCCTATGGGGCAGCTCTACTCTGTCCTATAGGGTCGCTATGAGTCAGAGTCAACTTGACGGCAGTGGGTTTGGTTTGATTTGGTTATTGACCAAGCACTGTTCTAGGGCCCGGAGATAGAATAAATGGACAGTCCCTTCTCTTTCAGTGCCTCTATTCCAGTGGGGAGAACGGACAACAAACAAGTAACAACTATATAACAATGGCAGCTGCAGAGGTCTCTGAGAAGTGGCCCTGGCTTTCCATTCTCTCTCCCTTATTTAGGTAGTGACAACTCATAAATAGACGTTCTGTTCCTGGGTTTTGCTGTGTGGGATCCTTATGAACAAGATGAGATTTTAATATTCAAAGCACCTTTTGTTTTCTTCTTCCTTTAGTGAAAAATGAGCTAATAAAAAAAAGGGAAGCAAATTCTTTATTTTTATTCTTTATCAAAGTAATCATTGGAACATACTCTCATGGAGTTATGTGCTCTGCAAAATGGGTAGAGACGGTGGGTCTCCCGGTGTGTCCGGATGCGGTTATTTGATGTGGGCGAGGAGGGTGCTTGTTGTTTCATGCCTGTTGTTGTTGGGTGCCTTCCAGTCCATTATAACTCTTTAGCGACTCCACGTGACAGAGTAGAACTGCCCCATAGGGTTTTCTAGGCTGTAATCTTTACAGAAACAGATTGCCAGGCCTTTCTTCTGTGGTGCTGCTGGGTGGATTCGAACTGCCAATCTTTCAGTTAGCAGTCAAGTGCCTAACTGTTGCACTACCTGGGTTCCTTATTTCGTGCATAACTGGGCTTAAATGGCCCTCAGGAGCCAAGGCAACATGGGAACGTGCACATGGCTTCAGCCAGCCAGGGCTCAAAGCGAAACTCTTCCCATGGTGCCAGGAAACCCTTTCCCAGGGCACACTGTACCCAGTGCCCTGCTGCCTAAGGAGCTGGACAGCGAGTGTGTGCTTCAAAGCGAAGCCTCTGGATAATTTTTTTTTTTTTTTTTTTTCTGGGTGAAGAATCAGAAAGACTCTAATTTGAAAATCTGTATAACCGTAACACCTCATTTAGCCAGTGTCATTCGGGAATGAGGAGTTCCACATAAGAGAGTTTTCCAGATAATTGAACTTTAAGAGCCAAAAGCTTAAAAAGATTAAGAGCCAAAGCTTAAAAAGATTAACCATCTTGATAGGAAGCTTTCTAAAAGTTGTTTCTCTGCTTTCAGACCCTGGATACGCAGGCAGAGATCTAGTTCCTTCTCTGTAGCCCTGACTATTAGGGTACCAACATCCGTTTCTGGGTTGGGTTGGGTTACAACTAGCTCTAGGGTGATGGTTCTAGAGCTATGGTTCTCAGCCCTGCCTGGCTGTGGCGAGAATCATCTGCAGAGCTTTAAAAAACCCTGATGCCCAGTGCCACCCCAGGCCATTTAATTCTGAATCTCTGGGGGTGGGCCCAGGCATGAGTGTTTTTTAAAGCTTCCCAGATGACTCCAATGTGTAGACAAGTCTGAGAGCTGCTGTCCTAGGGCATGTTGAGTTGTTTCCCCCAATAATAAAAGAAAATTGCAATACAAGTGACTACCCCTGCATCAGACGTCCAGCCGGTGGTCCGCATGCCTCATCTTTAATCCTTTTGTTTGTTTTTTTAAAAAATTAAGGTGGTATTTACATGACATAAAGCCGACCATTTAAAGTGAACAATTCGGTGGCATTTATTCCGTGCATTCACAATGTTGTGTGTCCACCACTTCTATCTAGTTCCAAAACATTTTCTCCAACCCAAAAAGAAACCCTGCACCCATTAGGCATCACTCCCCATTCCCTCCTCTCCAGGCCCCCTAAGCCCCTGGCAGCCACCCATCTGCTTTTTGTCTCATAGATTTACCCCTTCTGAATATTCAGCACTAATGGGGTTGTAGAATGCTGTTTGTGTTTTTGAGGTTCATCCACATTTTCACGTGTATCAGGACTTCATGCCTTATTGTGGTTGAGTGACGCCCATTGTCAGCACATACCATTTGGTATATCCATTCATATGCTGATGGGCATCTGGGCTGTCCCATCTTTTGGCTATTAAGAATAAAACCATACCAAACTCATTGCCAAGGATTCGATTCCAATTCACAGCAATAGGGTTTCCATGGTGGTAAATCTTTTTTTTTTTTTTGTGCTTTAGATGAAAGTTTACAGAACAAACTAGCTTCTCGTTAAACAATTAGTACATAGATTGTTTTGTGACATTGGTTACCAACCCCACGACATGTCAACACTCTAGCTCCTCCACCTTGGGTTCCCTATTACCAGGTTTCCTGTCCCCTCCTTACCTTCTAGTCCTTGCCCCTAGGCTGGTGTGCCCCTTTAGTCTCATTTTGTTTTATGGGTCTGTCTAATCTTTGGCTGAAGGGTGAAACTTGGGAGTGACATCATTACTGAGCCAAAAGAGTGTGTGGGGCCATACTCTTGGGATTTCTCCAGTCTCTCTCAGGCCAGTAAGTCTGGTCTTTTTTTGTGAGTTAGAATTTTGTTCTACATTTTTCTCTAGCTCTGTCCAGGACTCTCTACTGCGATCCCTGTCAGAGCAGTCAGTGGTGGTAGCCGGGCACCATCTAGTTGTGCTGGACTCAGTCTGGCGGAGGCTGTGGTAGCTGTGGTCCATTAGTCCTTTGGACTAATCTTTGGTTTTCTTCATTCTCCATTGCTCTCGATGGGGTGAGACCAGTGGAGTATCTTAGATGGCTGCTCACAAGCGTCTAAGACCCCAGACACTGCTGACCAAGTAGAATGTAGAACATTTTCTTTATAAATGATGTTACGCCAATTCAGCTAGATGTTCCTTAAGACCATGGTCCCCACAGCCCTCAGCCCAGCAATTGGGTCCCTCAGCCAAGGCTGCAAATCTTTATGGAAGCAGACTGCCACATCTTTCTCCTGTGGAGCAGCTGGTGGGTTTGAACTGCCAACCTTTTGGTTAGCAGCCAAGTGCTTTAACCACTGCACCACCAGGGCTCATTGCTATTAAGAATATCAAAACTAAGCCAAACCCATTACTGTCCAGTTGATTCCAACTCACAGCAAGCCTATAGGCAGAGTAGAACTGCCCCATAGGGTTTCTAAGGAGCGGCTGGTGGATTCGAACTGCCAACCTTTTGATTGGCAGCCCAACACTCCACTAATAATAATAAAAAAAAATAATACTCTCCTTTAAATTCTTGCCACTATCTGGTGGTCTTAAACCTGATTTTTGGGAGGGGAAAATGAGCCTTAGAGTACAAGGAACTTGTCCACTCTCACTTAGCTAGGAGGTGGTAGAGCCAGGACACCCAGCTTTGTCTTGTCCCAAAGCCCTCCTTCGTGAGACTAGCCTAGCCAGCTTTTTCATTTGGGGCTCTTCCGTCCTCCTCGTTTTGGTTGTTTGGTCCTCTTCTACGTGGTTGATTTCTAGCAACGTCTCCCTGTTGTCCATGTCCTTGCTTCCCATGTGCCACACCAGTTTGAATGAGAGCTTCCAATCTGCCTGGGGTTGGTAAACCAGTCACTCAGCTTGTTGGGACTATATGGAAACTGAGGGGGCAGTGGTGGTTCAGGGGTAGAATTCTCACCTTCCACAGGTTCGGTTCCCTGCCTAAGCACTTCACCTGCAGCCACTACCCATTGGTCAGTGGTGGCTTGCATGGTGCTGTGACGCTGAAGCCCTTGAGGTGCAGTGGTTAAGAGCTTGGCTTCTAGCCAAAAGCTCAGCAGTTGGAATACACCAGCCGCTCCTTGGAAACTCTATGGGGCAGTTCTACTGGGTCCTGTAGGGTCGCTAAGAATCAGAATCGACTCGAAGGCAACAGGTTTGTTTGTTTGTTTTCTTCTTTTTATGATGCTGAAGCTTCCAGACTAAGATGGACTAGGAAGAAAGGCTTGGTGATCTACTGAAAATCAGCCAATGAAAACCCTGTGAATCACAGCAGTTTGATCCGCAGCTGATGGTGGGGCTGGTACAGGACCAGGCAGCTTTGTGTATGGGTCGCCATGAGTTGGGGGCCCACTCGATGGCAGCTAACAACAACAATATATGCAAACTAAGGGTCAGTAGGTTCCGACTGGAGGCCTGAAATGATGGCTGTTACTGTGGGGAATGCACATGAGCTCTAGTGCACGAGCTTTGGAAATCCGTTTCCCTTGAGGGAGCCCCTGTGCGTGCCTTGTGAAATAAATCAATGCACTTCTCTGCCCTCCCTCTAGACCTGTATCCTGCTTGACAGCAGGGGTAATCTCACAGTCCTCAGGGCCTGCGCAGTGCTTGGCATGCCCAAGGTACTCAATCATTATCTACTGGCTGTCTAGTCTGCTGATGGCCCCTGGGCACATCACTACAGCTCAGTATAAGGAGGGGTGGAAGCCTTCTACAGTCAGCCCCTGCTGGCCCTGGTGTCTTCATCTCCCCCATCTCTTTCCTCTTTGGCCAAAATAGGCTTCCTATCAGCCTCTGAATTTGACCCAGACATCCCCACCTTGATGCTTTTGTGCATGTGTTGTGGGCTGAATAAAAAAACAAAGCAAACCAAACCCGTTGCCATCAATTCTGACTCATAGCAACCCTATAGGACAGAGTAGAGCTGCCCCTGTAGAGTTTCCAAGGAGCACCTGGGGACTTTGAACTGTCGATTTTTTGGTTAGCAGCCATTGCTCTTAACCACTATGCTACCAGGGTTTTTTGGGTTGAATAGTGTACCCCAAAATTTACGTACACCCAGAACCTCAGAATGTGCCCTTATTTGGAAACAGAATCTTTGCAGATGTAATTAGTTGAGGATCTCAAGATACCATCATCCTGGGCCCTAAATTCAATGACTGGTGTCTTCATAAGAGAAAGTAGAGGGGGATTTGGACACACAGAGACATAGAAAGGAAAAGGTCACATGAAGAAAGGGATAGAGAGATTGGAGTTACGCAGCCACAGGCTGAGGAACATTCAGGGCCACCAGAAGCTGGCTGAGGCAAAGAAAGATTCTCCTCTAGAGCTTTCAGAGGTGGGCGTGGCCCAGCTGGCACCTTGATTTCAGACTTCTGGCCTTCAGAACTGAAAGGGAATAAGTTTCTGTTCTTTTGAGCCTCCCAGTTTGTGGTAATTTGTGACAGCAGTCCTGGGGAACGAATGCAGATGGCTTCCTCCAAGCGCCCTTCTCTGTAAGCCCTGCCCCCATGCTCTCAGCAAACACTTCCTAAGAGCCTCTGCATGTAAGAGAAGTCACGGGGCCACGCTCTGAAAAAGACTAATCCCACACGGAAGTGGCCTCAAGGAGCTTCTATCAGGGTTCTTGCCTTTGAGCAAGAAGCCCAATCTAACCTAGCATCAATTTCTTCATCTGTGAAATGGGGATGGCACCACCCTCCTCAGGAGACTGTTGCAAGGGTTCGTGTGAACAGGGAGTATAAAACACTAGGGGCCACAGAGGCTCCTTCTCCTGGAGCAGCAGGCCGAACCCTCCTCCAAACCCGCAGGGGTCCTGTCCCACCAGCCTTGTCTCCTCTCTTGCTCTGCCCGGGGCAGCTGGGCTAGACAGCTCCTTAGAGGCCGCAGCTGAAATGAACTTGGGTTCCTCCCTGCCTGGTTCTTGGCAGGACAAGAAGTGGTGTGGGTAGAGAGGTGGGGGTTTTGTGAGGAGGAGGGAGGGGCTGACGAAGGCGCAGGGAGCCCGGTGTTTATGCAGATACGTCCCCAGGCAGCTCCGTTCCCTGTGCTCTTGGCTTGTGTCATGTGCTGCCTTGGAGCAACTCTAGGAGCCTTTGTCCACACTCCCCCGAGGACAGTGGTCCCCTCTTCCACCCCAAGCGGCTCCTGCAGGCCCAGCCCAGGGACTGTGGCTATCATGTTCCCACACCAGGACACAATTCTACAACCACACAAAACCCTGAGCCACTCTGAACACAGGCCTTGAGAGACATGTGAGTGCGCAGGCATCCGAGGACAAACAAGGAGTGAAGTATTTCAAAACCTGGTCTCTCACTAGAAACAGCCCTTCAGAGGGGCCCAAAACACACAGCCCTGTGTTTGCACTTAGCAGAGTTGGAGGCCCAGCCCGAGGCTCCTCGGCCAGGTCTTCCCTGTGTAAACAAGGGAAAAGAAAACAGCTTTGCCTGTCTGGGGCAACCTGACAAAGGGGTTTTCCGACTGGGGTTGGAGAAGAAGGGCAGCCGAAGAAGACAGCTGCCAGCTCCTCTGGGCGCTTCCTGCAAACGGTGTGGAGACCCTGGGGCTTTCTTGTGAGCTCACGTGGCACCTCGCAAGGAATTCCCCAGTACTAATAATGGTTCCTGGTTCCGCGTGTGATGTGCCAAACTCCTTCCATGGTTTATTCCCTTTCATCCTGGCAGCAACCTGATAAGGTAGGAACCCTCACCGTCCCATTTATAGATGGAGAAACTGAGGTTCAGAGAGGTTCAGATGGCAGATTGGTAAATGGTGGAGCCAGGTTTCAGCGCGGGTCAGCCTGATGGCAGTACTAGCGTGTCCTTCCTCTCCCTTCCTTCTCTCCCTCCCTCCCTCCCGTGCAAGGCCACTGAGCCCAAGCCTGGTCCAGGCACTGAAGACACTGAGAGGAATATGATACAGCCCCCGCCTTCGAGGAGCTCCCAGTTGACAGAGGCCAGCACTGTAGACAGGTAAGCACCGCATAAGTGCTCACGGCTCGCACAGAAGTTTTTTCAAAGTGTTGTGGGAATGAGAAAAGGAAATATCCACCTCTGTCAGGGGAGATGTTGGGAGAGGAGACAACTGAGCTGAGCCTTAAGCGTCAGCGTTTGCCAGGTAGACTGGAGGGAGAGGACCTTCCACGCCCTGTGGCCCGGGGGCCCTGCATCCTATGGTTGCCACCAGCACAGGCTGGGCGTGGGGGAGGTAATGGAGCAGATCATCACAGGGAGGCCTGGGAGGGGTGGGGTGGGGGAGGGCTTGGCTCCTGCAGAAATCTGGAGGGCTTTCGTAAACCCAGAAGATAATTTGTGCTGGTGGGATTGTGGAGCATTTGGGAGACATGTGGGGTGAGGGGGCAGGGAGTTGTGCCCTAATTATCCCGTCCTGACCTCTTTTGGTGCATCAGCCCAAAGAGGATGCCAGGGCAAGTCCCATGGCAGGCAGTGTGGATAGTGATGACATGATGGTAACATCTCGACTGTGCTCAGAACTTGCTGGTTTCCCCCTCTTGATCTCTAGAGGCCCATCCTTAGCATAGGCAGGAGGGGCAGGTTCTTGCCCTGGTGGTACAGATGGCAACAGCGGGGAGGGATGGCTCTGGGTTCTGGGTCAGGCGACTCCGGAGTGCTCGCTAGTGTGACCTTAGGAAGGTCCCTTCACTTCCACCACTGGGTCTCATTTTTTCAAATGAGGCGAACTAAGGATCCCTGAATTCTGGCTTGAACCAAAGCTCCTACGCACAGACGAAGGCGGTGGAGGGTGGCTTGGGTCATGGAGTCTTCCCTGTCAGCATGAGAATGTGTAACAAGCCCGGACCACAAGGAGGAGGCCAGACCACGAAGAAGGAAGGCTCAAATCCATCATATTCCGGGTGGGTAAATGCAAGTCATTTCGCTATAAAGTGGAGAAAATAATCCCTCTCTTGGCTCAACTCACGGGGTTATTGTGAACATCAGATGAAGTAACAAGCATGGAAGTGTTGTTTAAACTGTAAGGTGCAGTGTACAGCCAAATCACCTTCTGGTTCAAGGACCTTAGGACTATTTAATCGAATGCCCAGAAGAAAAAACAGAAGGTCAGAGTATCTGTGACTTGTCCAAGGCACTCTTGCAGCAGAGCTGGGAACAGCTTCTAGATGCACTCACTTCCCTCTAACCACTGTTGCCGCTATGGTTCCGAGGCCTTGCAACATTTTCTTCAAAGAAAAACCCTTAACCACAACCCGGCCGACCATCAGCATGGAGCATATCAGTGCCTTCAAAAGGAAGAAGAAAATGGTTCCAAACCCCAGCAACCACAGAGCAGCTGCTTCCCAGGAAAAGCCAAATGCTCACTGCCACCAGGAATGCAACGTGATGGAAACTGGTCTTGCTGCCTGCCACCAAACAAACGTGGCCTGTTCTGAACACTTGGTGGCCAATGTCTTCCTGTCACCAAGCTCCTCCAAATCGCTGGGGGAGGTTGTTTTGACATTTGATTAGCCGCAGAGAGTAACTTGTGAGTGCTTGAGTGAGCCAACTCCAAGGCAATCACAGCGTTGAGTGCTTTAGCCTGTTAGAGATATCACAGTATCAGGGAAAGGAATGGCGGGCAGGGCTCCAAGAGAGCAGATAAGCTGGGAGAAATGAATATGCAGAAAGGAAGTGGTGAATGAAGCCGAACGAAAACAGGGTCCTATGATATCTGTGACTCATAAATTTCATTGACACCCGGGATGTGAGTTCCCTCTTCAACCTTGAGTTAGTAAACTGCTTGTCCTCACGGCGACCCAGCAGGGAGACTCACAGTTTGGGGCTGGGGTCAGGAGGAGGAGGGGAGGGGCAAGAGCTGGGAAGCCCTGGGTAACTTTTAGGCAGAGCCTTCATTAAGCCTCTTGTCTAGTACAGGGAAGATCCTCTGAAGATTGGCCCTGAGAGAAGACAGTGCCTTCCTGGGGCAGGATTCGGGGAGGAGAGATGAAGACAGGGGAAAGCAAGGAGGCGAGGATGGGTGGGCACGGGGATGGAGCTGAGAGGGACCCAGGACAGGAAGCACAACTGAATTCCAAGTTCTTAGTAAGGCTGTTCAGGCCAACATACTCGAAATTGTCCGTCACTAAACCAGCTGCCCTGGAGTCCTTTCCGACTCGTGGTGATTCCAAGTGTGTCAGAGCAGAACCGTGCTCCATATGGTTTTCAGTGGCTGATTTTTTTCAAAGTGGGTTGCCAGGCCTTACTTCTGAGGTGCTTCTGAGTGGACTCAAACTGCCAACATTTTGATTAGCAGCCGAGTGCATTAACTCTTTGCATTACACAGGGACTCCATGTAAGAGCCCCTTTTATTATTTTGAACCACCATGGACCCCTGACGTGGAAAGTTGTGTCTGCCAAATGTGTTCACTTTCCCATCTTTTTTTTGTTTGTTTAAGCAGAAATCTCGGGGAATCTGACTAGTTCACCATGCCCTTGATTGCTCATGGAATTGGATGGTTTCACCTGAATCTCAGTCCTTGGGCTTCTGGCTGGCCTCACAGTGAGGCCTAAGCTTAGGTCAACACATGGCTCTCCCTCTAAGGTTTTTGAAATGTTGGAAGTCACTTGGGCACCCTACTGCTCTCTGCAGGACTCCACTAAGCTGGCAACTGTGGATCCAGCAGCACCCCGACCGCCCTGATGTCACCTTCCTCTGGAGCCATGCTGGAGGGCTGGAGGAAGGAGAGTCAAGGAGATGAGAAGGTACTACAGGGAGGGGTTTGGCCCTGGGACATAAGGGTGGGAGGGAGTGGCCAGGGTGTCATATCAGGGGACTTCCTGGAACCATGGACTCGGTTAATACTGTCCTGTGACCACTCTCAGGCTCTCATCCAGCTTCTCTATGCTGTCAGGCTCTACTGGGCAGGAAGGGCTGTTACCCTGCGGCCAAGGGAAACCTGTGTTTCACTGTAAGGGACCCACATGAGAGTCCCCCAGTGAGTAGCTGCAATAAGGCTGATAAAGGCGTACCAGGACCAGGTCAGGGGCTTTCCATGAACTCAGGGCCCAGGGCAGTCATTGCTCAAGCCCAGCTCTAACCACAGCTCAGAAAGATGACACTCATACTCCCGCACCGTCTCCCCCACCCAAAGCCTACGGTGGAGCCTTAGAGCTGCCTTCCAGAACTCGCTGAGCTGGTAGTCCTAGCTCAGTTTTCAGCTGAGGAAACTGAAGCTCCGAGAGTTCAAACAATTTGTCGAGCATTACACGCTGGGGTCTGAGCCCAGGCTTGTTGGACTCCAAGCCCAGGCTTGTAACTACCACTCCATGAGCTGTGTGGAGGTCTTAGTGCACCCCAGAGTTTCCTTCACTTTTGTCCCAATGCGATTATGAGCTCTTAGAAGGCGGAGTAGTATCTTATTTATTATTTGGTTTACTTTATTTTGGAGTCTCTGGTGGTGTAGTGGTTACGTGCTACTACGGCTACTAGCCAAAAGGTTGGCAGTTCAAATCCACCAGGCACTCCTTGGAAACTATATGGGGCAGTTCTACTCTGTCTTACAGGGTCGCTATGAGTCAGAATCGACTCAACGGCAGCTGGTTTTTTTTTTTTTTAGGTGGTGCAAATGGTTAATAAGCTAGAATCGACTCGACAGCAATTAACAATGAAAACAACAATACATGTTGTAATAGGAACTGATTTAATTAACTAACTAATTTACTTAATCGGCAGGTAACTACTGTATCCTAGCAGTCCCTGGATAGTGCAAATGGTTAACACGCCTGGCTGTTAACCGAAAGGCTGGAGGTTCAAGTCCATCCAGAGGATCCTCAGAAGAAGGACTTGATGACCTAGTTCCAAAAGATTGGCCACTACTGAGCACAGTTCCCCTCTGACACGCGTGAGGTCGCCGCGAGTTAGAGTCCACTCAATGGCCACTACTGAGCACAGTTCCCCTCTGACACGCGTGAGGTCACCGCGAGTTAGAGTCCACTCAATGGCCACTGCTGAGCATAGTTCCCCTCTGACACGCGTGAGGTCGCCGCGAGTTAGAGTCCACTCAATGGCAACTGGTTTGGGTTTCACTTTATTTTAACCCACAGCTATTGGGGGCTCACTTTATGCCAGACACTGCGCTGGGCAGGGCCAGCTGTATAATTTGCAGAACTAGTGCAAAATAAGAATGCAAACCCCTTGTCCCAGAATTTCAAGATGGCGACAGCAGAGCATGAACCAAGTGCAGG
Source organism: Loxodonta africana (assembly GCF_030014295.1). NCBI lineage: Eukaryota > Metazoa > Chordata > Mammalia > Proboscidea > Elephantidae > Loxodonta > Loxodonta africana. Next base: position 45,700,363 of record NC_087354.1, on the reverse strand, counting down.
GCCTTTCCGAGTGCAGCCCATGAAGCCAGATCTGGTAGTGGGCACTAGAAGAGCGGAGATGCAGACAACAAAACCAGACACCACTGTGGTGCCGTCTAAGCATAGTGACCACGGTGGCACAGGGCAGGGGAAATGCAGAGGGGGGCACTGAGTCCCTCAGGTACTTCCTTAGCAGCCCGCACTCCATATGCGTAGATTCTGAACAACCGAGTGCTGAGAAGCACGTCAGTGCACATTATCAGGCAGCGATGCTATGGGGCAGGAGTTATTTATTTGATAAACCATCACATGGTATACTATGTGCTGACGATTCTCCAATCATTTATAAATATTGAGTGCTTTGCCCTTAACAACTTTGTGATGTACTTGTTTTATTGTGCCCATTTTACAGACAAGGAAGCTGAGGTTCAGAGATGTTACATGACCTGGAAAAGCCCCCATGTGTAACTATGATTCGATCCCACATCTGTCTGCTTCTGAATCTAGACGTTTTCCACCAGAGCACTGTGCACCTTCCACGTGAACACCCTCAGTGAGCCGACTGTCAGAGACCTAGGATGAGCGGACAGTGTGCCAGACCTCTAAGGTCTCCCACCTGCTGGGATGAGGTGACAGGTTCACAAGGGGACGGGACAGCTGGCTTTCAGAAGCCTCGTGTTGGGGACAGAGTAAACCCCAGGGCCTGCAGCCTGTGGGGAACCCTTGCTGGGCAATCAGCATGGGGTGGGGCGGGGCGGGTTAAAACAGAGCACAGTGCAGCTTTCCGCTTCTTGGAAGGAAAACTCTGGAAAATAAAACCAGAGAATATCAAGGGAAGGAAAACACCTGTAGTCCCAACATCCAAATACTACCACTGCTAATGCTTTGGGATATTCCCTGCCAGACTTGGGGATGTGGGAAAAATGTATCCCTCTTACCTTTTTTTTTTCTCAGGCGTGGGGAGACTGGTAATGTGAAGTGGCATAGCATTGGTGGAAAGCAGTCCGGGAGCATCTATTGAAATAAAAAAATGCATACACCCTTCAACTCAGCAATCTCACCCCTGGGAGTCTAGCACGTGGAGATAAAAGCCCCATTAGGTAAAAGGTAAGCACAGGGATGTTTTTGGCAGCACTGTCTGAGCAATGAATGCACGCGCATGCACACACACACAGAGCACAATGAATGCCTGTCAGTCAGGAGAATGGTTGAATAAACTGTGGTACATATGCCAAGGACTATTACACAGCCATGAAGAAGAATGACTTAGAGCTGTACCAGTTAACTTGGGGTAGGGGCCATTGGAAGGAAAAATTGAGTTGCAGAAAAATGCGTGTAACACGATCAATCCTCCTTTAGCAAGACAATAACTAAAATGCCCTGCTTTTATGTTTGTGTGTATATATTTGTATGCAGATAAACATCTGGGAGTCCTGGGTGGCATAGATGGTTAAGAACTTGACTACTAGCCCAAAGGTTGATGGTTTGAACTGACCTAGAGGTGCCTCGGAAGACAGGCCTGGTAATCTACTTCTGAAAGGTCACAGCTTTAGAAACTCTGTGGAGCAGTTCTACTCTGCACACCGAGGGTCACCATGAGTTGGACTCAACTCAGTGACAACCAACGACGACTACAGATATAAAAAATAGATCTGTATTACATGAGGACCATGTGGGTGGGCATAAAAACATGGAAGGACATGTACTAAGTTGTTAACATAGGTTACCTGAGGAGAAGGAAGGGATGCGAGGGGGTCACTGAGGTGGGAGTATGGGATAGGAAAGACAGAGAGGAAATTATTAAGAAAAGAAAAACCAAACAAGACAGAGACTACTCATTTCCTGGAGGTTTTTTTTTTTTTTTAAATGTTTATTATGATGAAATATATATAACAGAACACTTGCCATTTCGATCGTCTTTACATTGTACAGTTCAGTGACATTCATTATGTTCACTACATTGTTCAAACATCCCCATTATCCATTTCCAAATTGTTTCATCACCCTTAACAGAAACTAAGTACCCCTTTAGCAATGTCTCCCATTTCCCCCTACACCTGTCAGTGATAACCACTAATAAAAGTTGGTCTCCATGCATTTACCAAGGAACCCTGTTGGCACAACGGTTAAACGCTTGGCTACTAGCTGAAAGGTTGGCAGTTTGAACCCACCTAGCAGTATCAGGGAATGAAAGATGTGGCAGCCGTCTTCTGTATAGATTACAGCCTGGGAAACCTTATGGGGCAGTTCTACTCTGTTACCTGGGGTTGAAATCAGTTCAGTGGCACCCAATAACAACATGCACTTACTTATTCTAGATATTTCGTGTAAATGGAATCATACAATATTTGTCCTTTTGTGTCTGACTTATTTCACTGAGCATAATGGTTTCAAGGTTAATGCATGTTGTAGCATGAATCATTTACTTCATCCCTTTATATTGCTCAATAATATTTCATTGTATGTATACACCACATTTTGCTTATCCATCCATCTGTTGATGGACGCTTCGGTTATTTCCACCTTTGGGCTATTGTGAATAATGCTGTAATGAACATTGGTATACACATGTCTGAGTCCCTGCTTTCAAGTCTTTTGGGCATATACCTAGGAGTGGAATTGCTGGGTCATACGGTAATGCCACGTTTAACCTTTTGAGGAGCTGCCAAACTGTTTTCTACAGCTGCGGTACCATTTTACAATCTCACCAGCAACAGCTGATGGTTCCAGTTTCTCCAGATCCTCACCAACACCTGCTGTTCTCCATTTTTTCAATCATAGCCATCTTAGTGGGTATAAGGTGACATCTGATTGTGGTTTTATTTACATTTCTCTAATGATTAATGATGCTGGGCATCTTTTCATGTGCTTACTGTCCATTTGAAAGAGCCCTGGTGGTGCAGTAGTTAAGTACTTGGCTGCAAACTTAGAGGTCAGCAGTTCAAATCCACCAGTGACTCCATGGAAGAAAGATGTGGCTATCTGCTTCTGTAAAGATTTATGGCCTTGCAAACCCAATGGGGCAGTTTTCCTCTGCCCTATAGGATCACCGTGAGTTGGAATCGACTCAACAGCAATAAGTTCTACTGGCCATTTGTATATTCTCTCTGGTGAATTGTCTATTCAAGGGCTTTGTCCATTTTTTGATTGGGTTGCTTTTTTGTTGTTGTTGAGATGTAAGTGTTCTTTATTTATTCTGTATATTAACGCCTTATCAGATATAGGACTCTCAAATATTTTCTCTCGTTTTCCTCACTTTGCTGAAAAAGTCCTTTAGTGCACAAAAGGTTTTAATTTTAGTGAAGTCCGATTTATCTGTTTTGTCTTTTGTTGCTGATGCTTATGTTTTTTTTATGTTCTAAAAAATCTAAAACAGACCATCAGTCTTTTACTATTATAATCTTCCTCCAGTAAAATTCCTAGTTATATAATCCATGCTTCAGAGCCCATACCAGCCTGGTGGTAAAAATGGGGTCATGACCATACAATATCCAGGAAACATCTAACTCCAGGTCCCACTAGCAAAGTTCCCAGATCTCCTGCTCTACTTTTAAAGCCTTATCTACCATGCTGGGGAGTTTGTCCAACCAGTTGCCCTGTACTGCCAGTCATTTCTTCCTTTACCTCCAAAGCCCCCATTGTCTGTGAAATCAAACAAGGTTCCTTCAGCACTGCCACTATTGAGAATAAGGACACCACGTCATCTTCAGTCAAGGATGAAGTGGAGCCTCTGAGGCTCCGGAAGACACTGGAGCTGTGGGGGCTCCACACACAGCTGTCCAACCTCCTCATGGTCCCTCTTCCCAAGGTCAGTCAGGGTTCTTGGGTTGCATGCAACAGAAATCAAATTTGGCTAACTTCAAAAAAAAGAGGGAGGCTTCATGGAAGAATGTGAGGGAGGCCACAGGATGGAAAGAAAGATGAGAATTAAGCTGTGAACTGTCAAGAAGCAGGGTGAATCCGGAGCAGCTCAAGAGCAGGGACTCTCATCAGTCTTGTCACCCCAGCTGAACTGAGTGAACTTCACTCTTGCCTCCTTTCTTGCCTTTGCTTAAGGTTCAGAGCTCCAGGAGACAGTCTCGTTGGCATGTGTGCATCTTTTGGCCTAACAAAAGCAGTGAGAGGAAGGTCCCAGCAGAAGGAGTCTCTGGGCCCCCTCTGCCCTTCCCAGTGACTCTCAGGCTTCCCGTATACACTATATAAACTGAGGCTGTATACTGTGAGGAGGAGGTACTGCCCCCAAAGGAAATCATGGGCTGTTGGGGAAGGGGGATAGATGCTGGGGTCTCGAAAAGTCAAATGCCCACTTCTCACCACCCCCCCATTCAAAATGACTAGGGAGATGGGTTGGATTGGTGTTTACCTAAGATTCTTTTGGTTGTAAGTGACAGAAACCAACTCAAGTTAGCTTAATCAGAAAAGGGGATTTTCTTATAAGGAAACTGAGCAGCTCAAATAATTCAAGGCCTTAGGAAGCGCCATTCCAGGGCGAAGCTTCTCTCTTAGCCTGTCTTTCTATTGGAGATTGCGTGGAGTCTTGTGTCTGCTTCCGCCAGCTTGTCTGAACCTTCTTTTCTCTCGCCAGACTGTCTCTGCCCTTTATGCTTATGAAGCTGGAACTCTTCCAACCCACAGCTCCTGCGTTTACATTTCCACTATTCCAGAAAGCAATCCAGCTGTCTGGCTGCTTCCCAGCCTCCGTTATGAATTTCCCAGAGAAAGAGCCTGATTGGCTCTGCTTGGGTCAGGTGTTCACACTTGCTCCAATCAACTGTGGCCAGCGTGACAGGGTCCTATGGTATAAACATGGCTGCCCTAGAGTCTGGGGCTGGGGCGGGAGGTTTCATCCCAGACAGTGGGGAACGAAGAGGGAAAATGGAGGGAAAACCATAACTGAAGTGTTGAGTCCAGGAAATGAAGAGCATCTCTGAAACCTCAGAAAGTTAGAAGCAAAAATACATGTGTCCAGTATGGAGCTGGGGGTCAGGGGTGAAGGACAGAACGGAAAGGAGAATAAATTTGGGAGCAAACAGTGAGCCTTCTGTTTGGCAATTGCTTGAAGTTAGCCATGGTCATTGCTACTTGTGCTGCGGAGCTGCGGGGGGCATGATATGGGGCTGTGTTAGCTTGAGTTCAAGAACCACCAACAGAGCTAACAATCAAACTGGGAACACAGTTCTTAAAAATTAATGTTTACTTTTTCAAAGTAGTATATGCACATAGTTTAAGAAATCGAGTAATGCTAAAAGGCTCCATGAGCAAAACAGCTCTCTCCTGCCCCATGGCTCCTCATCCCTGCCCCACTCCCCGGAGGAAATGATCCTCAATTCCCGCAGCTTCTATTATTTATCTCCATGTGCTTCTAAGTAATTTGCTATGTGCTCCCTCCATTAGCCATTGACTTCTTATTCTGGTAGTTGACAATTTAGCTCCCTTACAGGTCCTCCCTCCCATTTCTCCTCTTGGCATTATGTTATATCACAGTTTTGGTCTGTGTTTGTATTATTGTGGCTATGAAAATACCATACCCCCATGAGCCAAGTCAGGTATTAGAGTGACATTCCCTTCCTGTACATTTTTTTGTTTTGCTTGATGTGAATATTCCCTTTGCTTTTTCATTTGCTCCGTCCTCTGTTCATCAATGGAGCTGTTGGATGCTTACCAATATTATTTTCTAAAAGAACATACTGGATGATGTACAAGTGTGTCTCCATCACCCTTCCCCGCCATGTGGACTGGTTGCTCCCTGGGCCTCTCTGGCCTACTGCACGGTAGTCATCTGACATTTTACCACTTTCTTGGGTGGGATCTTCTGTTTCCTCTATCCCGTGTGTTCCAACTTTTTTTTGTTTGCTTTGTTTTTTCTCTTGTTTGGCTGAAGTGCACCCTCAAAAGTAACTTTCTGTGAAAACATGCAAAGATCTTTTGCATGCCTGAAAATGTATGTATTCCACCATCCCCCTTGATTTCCAACAGGTTGGGTATTGAACTCCATGTTGGATATAATGTTCCTCTCTGCATTTTACAGGCTTGTTTCCATTTGCCTCTACTTCCTCAAGTTGTGGTTGGGGTCTGATGTCATGCCAACGTTGTAGAGGTGTGTGTGTGTGGTGAGCACCGGGGAGTGCAACTCCTCCATACATGGGCTTTCAACCAAGCGTGTGGCAGCCTTCAGCGCTGCACATCACCGCGGACTTCTGCAGATTTGGAATCTTCACGCCCTGAGCCTCTCAGGGATTCTTTAAGACAAATCAGTTCACTTCCTAGTGGTCTCCTTTCTGCGAAGGCTTTTGGTTGTAGCTTTCTTCACTCCGCTTGGTCACTCATTGACTGTCACCCCTCTGCTTCCCAGTGTCCAGGTATTTGCTGAAATCTCTTATCTCCTGATTTCACAAATCGCTTTGGGCTTGTGATTTTATGTATTTCCTGCTTTCCTGCCAATTCAGTAAAACGTTGACAGCGAGAGAAGGTCCAGATGTATTGAATCCACCGAGTTGAGCTGGACTGGAAGCCTGATTTTTTCCTACGGTTAAAACATACGCATTTTCCCATGTTACTGTACGTTTTATAGACTTCTTTTTTAATTGCTACATAGTGTTTTATATTCCAGCAGGAAGGTGTGGAGTGATTTACTGACTCAATCCCTTATTCCTGGATGTTTAATCTGCTTCACATTTTTTTCACCCTATCGAACACCTTTCTACATACAGCTCTTCCTGAACCTTGGAGTGTTTCTTTAGAATCTGTCCCAAGGGACGCAAGCCTTTTCAAGGTCCTGATATATCTTGCCAGATTGCTTTCTGGAATGTTTGTACCAGTTTTACCTGTGGGCAAAAGAAAGGGACAGGTTGTCGTGGCTGCCCGCCTGGTCTTCTGTGCTGTGCAGATCTCCCGCAGGCCGCCCCAACACTGAGTGCCGGTGACCCTATGGAAGCTGACAATGCATTCATTCCTGCTAAGAAATGTCCACATGCTTGTCTAGACCAGTTAAAGAAACAGTGCTCAGGAGGGAAGAAAGGAATGTGGATTCTTTCACTTGGTTTCCTAATCTTACCTCTGCACGCCGGATAAAGTATATTTATTTGGGGAAAAACATGGCTTAAGTTGGCATCAGCCTGGATGATCAGTGACAGAAAACAAGAGAATCTGGCTACTTCCCCTTGTTCCTCCAGGAACAAGCGCCAGGGCATTTTACTGGACCAGCCAGGCCACTTTCTACAATCTGCTTATGAAGCCGGTGGGCCTTCAGTGCTAGAGGAGCTGGTGAGGTCCTTCAAGCAGAGCCCCATTTTATAGATGAGAAGACAGACCCTAGAAAGGGAAAGGGGCTGGTCCATAGTCACACGGCAAACCAGTGGCAGGGTCTGAACTGGAGCCCAGGGCTGTTGGTGCCACCAGACTTAGACACTTCCATCTGAATCAGGCTGCCACCTGGACCATGCCTGGCATTCGTCAGCATCTTGCCTATGACAAACAGGATCTCAGGGGTGGTCCCAGGGGGTTAGGGGCTTTTACTCAGCACAGTACTCTGGAGGAGCTGTGGTAGTAGCAGTTGGAAGCCTGTTGGTGGCTTGGGTGTGCAGTGAATGGAGGCTCTTGGCTTTCACTGAGATTAGGGGTCTTCCTGTGGGGAGGGCAGCAGCCTTTGAAGCTAGCTTGGATTTGGAGCATGAAGCGTGGGTCCCAGGGTCCCCCAAAATCCTGGCACCCCCAGGAGTTGCTGTGCAGAGCCCACTGAGCCCTCCCTCCACAGCCTCACCTTGACCCTTGCTGTTGTTGGCTACCCTTGAGTCGGCCTCCAACTCATGAGAACCTCATGGACAACTGGATCCGTATGGTTTTCACTGGCTGATTCTTTGGAACTAGATCACCAGGCCTTTCTTCCTAGTTCATCTTCATCTGGAAGCCAGGCCTTTCTTCCTAGTTCATCTTCATCTGGAAGCCAGGCCTTTCTTCCTCATTCATCTTTGTCTGGAAGCCAGGCCTTTCTTCCTTGTTCATCTTCGTCTGGAAGCCAGGCCTTTCTTCCTAGTTCATCTTCATCTGGAAGCCAGGCCTTTCCTCCTAGTTCATCTTTGTCTGGAAGATCTGCTGAAACCTGTTCAGCCTCACAACAACGCACAAGACTCCTCCGACATTTGAAGTGCCCTGGTGCGGAATCCAACCTGGGTCTCCTGCACAGGAGGCGAGAATTCCACCAGTGAACCACTGCTGCCCCCCCCCACCCCCCGCCACCACTTTGACCCTTACTCTGGGTCTTCCAGGCCTTATGCTGGGCCCCACCAGTGTTTCTGGTGCCGACAGGTTTGACTTAGGGATTGTCTTGTGCACGTGGGACTAGTGGCAGTTGTCCTGTATTACCCAGAACCCAAGGGCTTCTCAGAGGCTCTAGTGTCAACTGCTGGGTGCATATCTGGGCTCCACACTGGTGGATGTGCATGACCTGGGTATGCCAACATCCTGGGACCCAGATGCCACATCAGTAAAATGGGAGATGTTAGGCTGAATGTATGAAATTGCTGTTTTTGATACAAAAATGACAAATGTCATATGGTTCAATCTACTAACCGTACCTACTTTAGAGCATTTTAATGGTAAAAATGAGACCATTCATATCCAATGCTTAACACCTATCTAAAATGTCATCTAAAACCAATGTTGACACTTATTTTCTAGACTCAGGGTTTAGGCAAGGAAGAATAAGTAGACTAACAATTATTGAACATCTACTTACTATTCAGTAGTTATTTTACATGTCATATCATTTCATCCTCTCAGTAATCCCAGGGAGGATTGGTGTGATAGCTCCATTTTACAGAAGAAGAAACTGAGGCACGGGAGGTTAAATAAATTGCTCAAAATCACACAGCTAGTTGGTGGAAGAGCTGGGATTAGAACCCGGATGTTTCCAACTCTGGAGGCCAGATGCTTTCCCTGGCAGCGTTCTGCCACTGTCAGAGTCCCACTGAAGAGGGGGCCTTGGGTGTTGGGGACTTGAGAGCCTCTCCTTCAATTTTGAATTAAGAAGTTTACTGTGATTTCTTCCTGATAAGTTCATAAGCTTGTGCATAGAATGTTTTGTTCGAGTTCATAAAACACTATTTTATGAATCATCACGTTACCCCATGAATGAGGGACTCGACTCCATTTTACAGATGAAGAAAGTGAGGCTCAGAGAGGTCATGGGGCTTGCCTAAAGTCACACAGCAGGAAGGAAAACAGCTGGACTCTAAAACCTATGCCGTATGCTGGAGGAGAGCCGTGGCTTCTCTTGTACCGTGGACTGGACTGCAGCCTGGACTGTTTCACCCCGGGGTTGTGTGGTTGTTCTCCCGGTTCTGTCTGCACTTCAGCCCTTGCAGCTGCGTTTGTGGGGAGCAATCTCAGTGCTGGAATCATCCTGAGTTGCAGCCTTCCGCAGCAGCCTCCCTCACCCCAACACACACACACAGACACACAGGCACACACACACACCCCAGAGCTCTGGGGGGAGGCACAGGGCCCTCCTTCCTCAAAATAGCTCTGTGTTATTAGCTGCATTTAATTGAAGGTGTTTCGAGGGCAGCCTCCACCGGGCCCAAACCAAATGGAAAATGACACACTGTCAAATTAATGTCCCCAGACCATGATAAATGGCCAGGCTGGGTGAGTAATGCCTCCATTTCTTGTTTTAAAGGAGAAGGATGCAGCCAGGCTCTGTGCCTCTGTCCCGGTGGTATGGGGAAAGGTCAGGGGCAGCCTCGGACAAATGGCATTCCTCGCCGGCTCTCCCACCCAGGCTGGGCTTCCCAGCTTCTGCTGAGCTGTGCTTTCTCCTCCTCCTTCTGAGGTTGGCGAGATTGCTGAGCAGCTTGTGAGTCTCCAGGCCAGTGTCCGGGGAGGAAGAAGCCGGAGATAAGACCAATTCTTCACCCGTCACGGTAATTTATCCCGTCCAGAGTGCAGTCACCTCAGTTATCCCATTTGATCAGTTAGCATTCGGAGCCTGCCCCCAGCCTCCAGCTGCACCCCCGTGCCCTGGGTTTCAGCCATACTGATTCCTCAAACTCTCCCCGCACGCCAGTCTCTTGTAGAGTGCAAGGCCTGATTGCTCAGAGACTGCTCTGTGCCAGGCCCTGGGGTTGGCACTGGGGAGGCAGGAAGGGGCAAGAGTTGGTCCCTGCCCTGGGAGACACAGACAGCACTTGATGGCTGGAGCTGGCCTGGCACCCACAGCAAGGCTGCAGCCATCTCCTGTTGAGCACAATTTCACAGAACATCAACATCAGCCAAGGCCACAAACAAGACAAAAACAAGAGCACTCGGCAATCATATCTGAGCACAGACAAAAACAAGAACATTGTCCAAACCACAAAAATGACCAAACATCCCTCTATCCTGGCCGGTATCAGTGACGACTGCTCATTTACCAATTGCTGCTTTAGCTTTGTTCTAGTCTTCCCTCCTGGATAAGATTCATTACGATACTCAATCATAGAATTATCCCCACTTCCTGACAACATTCAATCCAGAGCAGAGCTCGTTTCCTGGAACCCTTCCCCTGAATTCCCCAATACAAGTCCAAATCCTGTAAGAAGTCACTTCCAGCACTCTCTTACTGAGACACTCCATGATTCCCAGTGGGCTCTTGTCTTAGGCTGGGTTCTCTAGAGAAGTAAAACCAGTAAAGTGTATACATATACACATATATATGGAAACCCTGATGGTGTAGTGGTTAAGAGCTACGGCTGCTAACCAAAAGATCAGTGGTTTGAATCTACCAGGCACTCCTTGGAAACCCTATGGGGCAGTTCTATTCTGTCCTATATGGTTGCTATGAGTCAGAATCAACTCGATGGCAACGGGTTTAGTTTCTATATATATATATATGTGTGTGTGTGTGTGTGTGTGTATGTACATATATATATAGAGAGAGAGAGATTTATCTCAGGGAAATAGCTCATGCAGTTGTAGAAGCTGGCAAGTCCCAAGTCCGTGGGTCAGGCATTAGGTTGGAGGCTTCTCCTGACTCACGTAGCTGCAGGGACTGATGCACCAAAGATTGGCAGGTCAGAGAGCAGGCTGCTGGCACACAGACTGTGGAGGCTAACAAATCCCAAGATTGGCAGGCAATATGGAGGGCTGATGGCTCGAGTTCTAAGAACGAGAGATCAGATGATGATGAGCCAGATGCAGGACCCAGAGCCAGCAAAAGCCAGTGAGCTTTGCCAGAACATCCATACATATTGGATGCAGGCCACAGTCCAGATGAAACTACCCTTACAACAGATTGGCTGATCACATCAAATCACATCATGGAGGTGATTACATTATATCACAAAATGGAGGATGACTACATCATCACATAACTACCAAACAACATTATTACATAACTGCCAAACCACTGAGAGTCACAGCCCAGACAAGTTGACACACAATCTTAAACATCACAGTCAACCCTTTGTCAACTTGGCACCTGTATATGTCTTCTTGAACCATATACATTCTCTAAATAAAGACAGGAAACCCTGGTGGCGCAGTGGTTAAGTGCTATGGCTGCCAGCCAAAGGGTCGGCAGTTCGAATCTGCCAGGCGCTCCTTGGAAACTCTATGGGGCAGTTCTACTCCGTCCTATAGGCTCGGAATCGACTCGAGGGCACTGGTTTTTTTTTTAAATAAAGACAATTAAAAAATCATACCCATGCCTAACATGACACACCTACCATGTGTACAACTGAAAATGCACTAGCACTCTTTATCTCTTATATTTTATAAGTGAAGACAACAAAAATATTTGATGCACACATACAAGGAAGGAACAATTATAGTCCTTATTTCTGCAACTGGTCACTTGGTCGTAACTGGTATTTAGAACTACCTTCTTCCTACCACCCATTCCATATTCCGTTTGCCGTCAGCAAGCGCCTCAGCAGGTCATGGTTCTTCGCCTGGCGGGGTGACCCAAACCTTCATTCCTGAAGGATCTGGGCTGTTAGCAGTCTTGTCAGAATTGGGATGTTGTAGTTTTCCATTGACTTTAATCACAGGGCATGGTAGTACTAAGAGATGCCTTCAGGGATCTCCTGCATTCCAGACATACTTTTCTGTAATATCAACCTGATTTCCCCGAGTAATAAGGATCAATCATACCAGCCAATATAGCAAGTCCCTTCTTTGCTTGGTGATCCAGAGGCATAAAAAAATAAAATAAAATAAAAAAGTAAGAGGCGTAAGGAGCCCCAAATGGCCAGGTAGCATTCTTGACTTTCAGTTTAATGGAATCAGTGTCATGTCTCTTGGTGGGAGCATTCCTCCCTTTGGAACTAAGACTTCTGGACCTGCAGAGCATAGGATCGCAGGGACAGGAAGCAAAAATCTTATGAGTGGGTCACTAGGGGCAAGAGTAAGTGGTGCCACTCCCTTTTCCATCCCCTGATTTCTGGATCCATGAATTCCGGTTATGGGAGAAACAATACCATATATTGGACACTGGTTCAAGTCCCAAGAACCAGAGGTCAGATGATGACCAGCCAGATGCAGGATCCAGAGTGAGCCAAAGCCAAGTACACTTTGCCAGAATATCTATATATTGGATTCAGGTCACACGCCTGAGGCAACTCCCATTAGAACTGATTGGCTGGTCATTTCAGATCACATCATGGAGGTGATTACATTATATCACAAAACGGAGGATGACTGCATCATTACATAACTGTCAAACCACTAAGAATCACGGACAAGCCAAGTTAACATACAATCTTAACCATCACAGGTTGCAACGAGTAATAAATCCAACTTTGTTCAAATAAGGTGTGTATGTGGTGTCCTTTGGCTGCGTGGCATTGACACACCAACCTCTGCCACAGGGCAGGGCAGAACTATGGAAGAGCTAAATTGCCCCACAAAGAATCTGTTTCAAGAGCAAGGGGGCCGGAACCATTCAGAATGGGGAGCCTATATGTAGGGGATGGTATGGGCTAGTTATCAAAGGAGAAAAGTTCCAGCAAGTGAGGCACAGGGGAAGGGGTGACAGGACTCTCTAGGTGATGGGACCCCAAGCAAAAATCCAGGGATAGGAACAGACATAGGACAACATGGTGTTTTCTTCCTCCTCTCATTACCTCTCAGTGTGGGGGAAATTTTGCTTATTCTTCAAGGCTCAATGCAGATGTCACCTCCGCTGAGCAGTCCTCCCAGACTGCCTTGTGTCTCTTCACCTCTCTGGGCCACAGTTTCCCGTTAGTAAAACACAAGGATTTCTGTGCTTTTCAATCTTTTCTTTAGAAAGGAATACTACCCTTTGCTCAAAGGAGAGCTTACACATGAGCCCAACACACACACTTATATCTATAAGTGGAGCTGCTGGGGTTGAAGTGGCCAGGGACTCAGCCCACAGGTTTTCTGACAGCGCCCAAGAGGGCTTCTGGAGACTCCTAGGGCTCCTTAGGGCCAGCTGTGAGAAGGGAGCATGTCTGCGGGTCCCCTCCAGCCCTTGGTAGGTCCCCCCATTCTCTTGTAAGCGTCACAGGACTGGAGCTCTGAGCTAAGTGGCTCCCATGCCCATGTCCTGAGCATGGAGGATGCTGAGCAGGTGCTGTTTGAGTCCATTTGGTCCTCACTGTTGGATTCTTGCTCTCTTGTTCTCCCCACATGGCTGGTGAGGACCCTGAGGCCCAGGTTCCACAGGGCATGGCCCCAGGCCATGTCCACTGTGAGCACCCAGCCAGAGTCTCAACAATCTCTCCCCTCAGTCCAGCACTTTCCCCACTGTGCAGGGGCCCAAGGCTCAAGGCATAATCTGTCCATCTGTCTGTCCGCCCCCATGGGCCCAGGCTCCCTTCTTCCCCCACGACAGCCTGCAGCAATATTGAGGGCACACAACGGCTCTCCCAGCTCCATTATCGCCAACTCCCCTGCTGCCGTGAATGGGCCATCAGTCCCTGATGATACATCGGAGAAAATTGGTTGTCAGGCCAATAAATGTATCCGATTGGATTGTTGACATCCGGGCAAACCCATTCGTAAAGTATTTGATTAAAGTGCTAATAAAAGGTAGCTCAGCGATAGCTGGGCAGAGCTGCCCTCTGTCTGGCCTAAATAGGGTGCTGTCTTCCCTCTGAGTGAGCTGCTCTCTCTCTCCCTGTCTGCTCCTCTGCCTCCTTTTCCATTTTCATCCTTCACTGCTCTGAAAGTGGCACACTCAATCAGGGCTCCCGGGGGGTGGGAGGCGCTGCACAGCCAAGCTGAAGAGGGATTGTGCGCCCATGGCTGTCTGTCTGTCTGAAGACTCGGGCCTGCAGGCATTGGCCAAGTCCTCAGTCCCCAGCTAGTCCTTCCTCTGGGCTGTCAGTGAGCATTGGTCACCAAGTCCCAGCCATGCTTCTTCCTGGGGGGTGGAGAGGTGGGGGTGGTGGGCAGAGCCCCGTTGGACAGACTGGGGTTCAGATCCGTGCTCGGCCACTCCTGAACTGCATGAGGCCAGCCGGGTAAGTGAGTTCCCATCAACAAGCCTATTTCACCATCTGTAAAGTGGGGAAAATAAACCCAGACACTTCTCCATGCACACATTTCCATAAGTCGAATTGGAAATGGTGCAGCCGATTAGTTAGGGCCTGTGCCAGATCGCCCGGACTGCTATTGGTGAGGACACCGTCACCGCAGGAACTGCACAACACATGTGGGGAAAACGCTCTTGTCATTTCTAGCGTGGGGGTCACAAGACACCAGTTTGGCTATAAGGTCTTTTAATTATTGAAATTACTCCAGAGGGAAAAATTTACTGTCGGTCCAGTTTTTTCTCATTCTGCAATCGTGCCTTTTCCTATCAGTAAGTTCCTTGTGTGATTTTGGGGGACAACGGGATGCATCTTAGTAACCCAGGGGTCCCACGGTAGTGGGGGGTGAGATGATTAAACGGAGGGTGCGTGTGGGGTGGGGGCACAGCACCTGGCACAGGGCAGGTGTTCCACCAGTCTTTTTTCTCCATCCTCCTTCCCTCTTCCATGCTTTTCTTTCCAGCCCAGAGGCATCACCCTTGTGCAGGCTCTCCTTACCTTTCTGAACATCTGGACAACAGCCTCTCAACTAGTCTTTCCGACCCGTTCTCTCTCGTCCCCAGTCCGTCTTACACATGGCCCCTGAACTGGTCTTCCAGAAATCCATTCAGTATTGTCACTCCCAAGCTATAAGCATTCCTGGGCCTTTAGAACGCCTGTTCCAGCCTGGTATCCCAAAGCTAATTCCCCTACACCAAACCTCCCTCCTGTGGCTCCCAAACACCCCAGATGTTTTTACCCACGCCGTTGTCTCCTGACCCCACCCTCCAGGCCGCACTCTCCTGCTTCTCTGTGTCTGCACAGTTCTGCTCAGTCTGAGAGCTTCCTGATGTCTGGGATGGTGCCCCATGCCTTTTGTCCCCACATTGTCCCTTTCAGAGCCAGGCCAAGGACGTGGTAAACTGGCTGATGGGCCAAGAGCTCACCTCTGATCATCTGCACCTTGGAAGGGCTTTCTGTGTTGGCTGACATATTTTCAGCACCCCTGATCTCAAGGCATTCTTGGCAAGGGCTCTGGGAATGAGACAATGCCCCTAACTGGGACAGACTTGCCAAACCCAGAGTCTGGAGGCCTGTGCTTGGGCTGGGAAGAAAAGGTGGGTGCCCACTGGAGAGTGTTTGAGCTGTGTCGTGAAGTTTTCCTCTGTGTCCTCCAACCAGTGGCCGTCGAGTTGACTCTGCCTCTTGGAGACCCCATGCGTCTCAGAGTAGAACTTTGCTCCACAGGGTTTTCAATGGCTGACTTTTCAGAAGTAGATCACCAGGCCTTTCTGCCCTGGCACCTTTTGGTTAACAGCTGAGTGTGTTAGCTGCTTGTACCACCTGGACCCCACTGCTGTCGAGTCGATTCTGACTCATAGCGACCCTAGAGGACAGGGTAGAACTGCCCCATAGAGTTTCCAAGGAGCACCTGGCAGATTCAAACTGCTGACCTCTTGGTTAGCAGATGTAGCACTTAACCACTAAGCCACCAGGGTTAGGGATTCCATATATCCGCTACTGTGCCTGAAATGCCGCTCTTTGGCTTCCATCTGGAACACTATGCTGTGCCCTTCCTGTCCTTGGTGTGAAAGGAAGTGGTTTGATTGCCCTGAATCCCCTTCAGACTTGGTCATTCCATTCGAAGGAGCTGAATTAGCTGGCTAATTTGTCTCTGAGCTGGCAGGCAGGCAGGCAGGCCTGCAGCACCCTCTGCTTCCCTGGAGCTCCAGGCACCTTTGCAGAGAGGCCCTCCTTCCTCCTGGGGGTATCTCGGCTCTCAGCCTTCTCTCCAGCTGGGCCAAGCAGGGCAGGCAGGAAGCAGGCTGCTCCTGATTTGGGGCCCCCAAGCCAGCAGGGTGAGCAGCCAGAGGCCTCTCAGACTCCAAGAGCCAGTGAGTGCAGAGCCTGGGCTTTAGGGTCCCCCAAGATCCTGCTGTAGTGGGTTGAATGGTGGCCCCCAAAAGATATGACCACATCCTAATTCCTGGAACCTGGGAAAGTGACCTCATGTCTTCGCAGACGTGATTAAGTTAAGGGTCTCAAGATAAAGAGGACATCCTAGAGTGTCTAGGTGGCCCTGAACCGAATGACAAGTGCTCTTAGAAAAGAAAGGCGGAGGGGGATAGCGGGCAGACAAAAGAGGAGGCAATGTGGCTACAGAGGCAGATGTGGGAGTGACGCGGCCACAGGCAGAGCAGGCCTGAAGCCACCAGAAGCTGGAAGAAGTAGGGAAGGATTCTTCCCCAGAGCCTTCAGTGAGAGCAAGGCCCAGCCAACACCCTGTGTAAGATCGACTGGGTGCAAGAAAGAGCAGAGCAAAGAGACTAGTTGATTTTGGACTTTTGTCCAAAAACAGAGAGACAGAGACTGGTTGATCCTGGCCTCCAGAATGGGGAGATAATACATTTCTGTTGTTTTAAGCCACCTGGTTTGCGATAATTTATTACAACAGCCATGAGAAACCAATTCACCTGCCCTCCAGCAGAGGCCTCCTTCTGCACCTTCTCCACGGCAGCCATCTTTGCAGGCCCTGTGGAAGGCCTGTTTGCTTTTTAGCCATCAGGGGTCCTGCTATCTCCCCACCAGCAGCCTTCCAGGGGGATCCAAATAAGAGACTTGTCCTCCAGAGGCCTTCCGTGATGAAGCAGGCTCTCCTGCTCATGCTGCTCCCCTACCTGAGCCCAGAGCCCCTGAGCTGCTGTCTCACCTCCGCTGCTGCAGACCTCTGGCCGTTTTTCTGGCAGATTCTAATAGGGGCTGCCTTGACACTGGTTGCCCCTTGCCACTCCAAGGAGATGGCAGGCCTTTATCAATGACTTTCCAGGTCCTTATACCTTTGTTAGAGCTGAGTGGAAACTCGGGAGACCACCTGTCCGCCCTCCCCCAGAGGGGCCCGGGACTCCCCTCCTCCAACAAGGCCCAAGAATGGCCCAGGGACAGGCCCTTGGGCTCCTGGTTCCCAGACCCAGCTCTTCCTGTTGAACCATACTCCCTCCTCCAGCCCCTCCCCCAGGGCCTTTCACTGACCTGAGGGGCCAGGCCTACACTGGGGCCAGTCAATGAAACACTTGACTTCTGTGTACTCCAAAATGCATTCCCCTTCCTGATGCTTGAGTTTATTAACCTTTCCTTGGGCTCAAATTCTACCCAGGGTCTGCTGCTTCACACAAGAGAGAGTTCGTAGGCACTAAGAGGACACCCCCGCCCCGAGTCCTGGACTGGACTGCGGGGGTTCAGGTGAGGGCCTCTGTCTGAAGCTGAGGGCAGATGGGGAGGAAGGGGAAAGCTGGCTCTTGGACCTGTCCTTGTCAATGCGTGACAAAGAGAGGGTTCCATTCTCTCTGGGCTTTGGTTTTCTCATCAGCAAAATGGAGAGTTTATATGACTTAGGAGCCCCAGTGGTGCAGTGGTTAGGTGCTAGTCTGGTAACCAAAAGGTTGGTGGTTTGAATCCACCAGCTGATCTGTGGGAGAAAGATGTGTTGTTGTTGTTGTTAGGTGCTGTTGAGTTGGGTTTGACTCAAAGTGACCCTATGTACAACAGGAAGAAACGTGCCTCATCCTGTGCCATCCTCACAATCATTGCCATGTTTGAGCCCATTGTTGCAGCCACTGTGTCAATCCATCTCACTGAGGATCTTCCTGTTTTTCCCTGAGCCTCTACTTTACCAAGCATGATGTCCTTCTCCAGGGACTGGTCCCTCCTGATACCCAAAAACCCACTGCCATTGAGTCAATTCCAACTCATAGCAACCCTATAGGACAGAGTAGAACTGTCCCATAGAGTTTCCAAGGAGTGCCTGGTGGATTTGAACTGCACACCTCTTGGTTAGCAGCTATAGCACTTAACCACTACACCACCAGGGTTCCTGGCCCCTCCTGATAACATATCCAGAGTATGTGAGACTTGCTTCTAGTGAACATTCTGGCTGTACTTCTTCCAAGACAGATTTGTTTGTTCTTTTGGCAGTCCATGGTATAGTCAATATTTTTCACCAACACTGTAATTCAAAGGTATCAATTCTTCAGTCTTCCTTATTCCTCGTCCAGCTTTCACATGCATATGAGGCCATTAAAAACACCATAGCTGAGTCAAGCCCACCTTAGTCCTTAAAGTGACATCTTTGCAGTTCTACTGTGCCCTATAGGGTTGCTATGAGTCAGACTGAACGGCAATGGGGTGACTGTTATCTGCCTCAGGTCAATCACTTATAAGATAAGCGATAAGGGTATTGGACTAGAGAGAGTGTCTAAGATCCCTTCAGGCCCTTAACATTCCTGCAACTAGGAGGCACTTGATAAGAAGGGCTAGAGAATGAATGAATGAAAAGTGTAAACACTGAATGCAAATGTGGTAGGCCAGGTGTCCTTCCAGGTTTCCATGTAAATGGGGCCCTAAGCCAAAACGGGAAACCCTGATGGCGTAGTGGTTAAGTGATATGGCTGCTAACCAAATGTTGGCAGGTCGAATCCACCAGGCACTCCTTGGAAATTCTATGGGGCAGTTGTACTCTGTCCTATAGGGTCGCTATGAGTCGGAATCCACTTGATGACAATGGGTTAAGCCAAATGTCTATTTAAGGCATGCTTGACCATTTTTTTTTTTTTACCCAAGCCAAGGTGTTTTCAATTGCCTCATATGTATGTGAAAGTTGGACAGTGAATATGGAAGACCAGAAGAACTGATGCCTTTGAATTATGGTGTTGGTGAAGAATATTGAATATAACATGGACTGCCAGAAGAACGAACAAATCTGCCTTGGAAGAAGGACAGCCAGAATGTTCCTTAGAAGCAACAGTGGAGGAGTACGTCTCACAATCTTTGGACATGTTATCAGGAGGGATTAGTCCCTGTAGAAGGATATCATGGTTGGTAAAATGATGATCAGCAAAAAAGAAGACGACCCTCAATGAAGTGGATTGGCACAGTGGCTACAACAATGGGCTCAAACATAGCAATGATTGTGAGGATGGCATAGGATGGGCGTGGTTCCTTCTGTTGTACGCAGGGTCCCTGTGGGTCAGAACCAACTCTAGTACACCTAACAATAACAACAACAAGCCAAAAATGATCTCAAAATCCTGGGCAAATGAACATTGGTCTCTCTGACCCTTATTTACCTAACCTACAAAATGGAAATAAAGCGATAAAGCACTTACTAACCAGGGTCACTGTGAGGATTAAATACAAAAGCTGATGATGTAAATCTCAGAGCACAGAGGGCCGAGGGTATTAATCTCCCCCTCCAGCAAAAAGTGACAGTCATTATTACCACTTCACAGGGTGATGTGAGGGATCAACAGAGTGCCTGGTGGTGTATAGTAGGCACTCCATAAATGCCCATTGCTGCAAGGCTCCATGGAAGGTCAGGTCTGAAGGTCACTAGGAGCAATGGAGGAGGAGATGTGGCCAGAAGCCCTTATGGTGCTCATCCAGAAATTGGGAGGATGACACTTATTTCCCAAGGCCACTGTGGAGTGGGAAGAGGGCAGGGCTTGGCCTTAGACAGACCAGGGTTCAAATCCTAGCTTTTCCATTTGCAAGCTGTGTGACCTTGGGGAAGTTTCTTAACCTCTCTGAATTTCAGTTTTCCCCTCTATAGAATGAGGGTAAGTAATGCCCACCTGGCAGGAGTCCTGGGAGGGTTAACGAGGAGCTGTGGGTAAACCTGACACAGAGAAATCATTCAACACACATTAGTCACTTCCTCTCCCTCCCCTGCTTCCCTGTTCACAACCCGTTGGGGTGTTGCAAGAACCAGAGAAGGCTTCCTGGAGGAGGCAGGCACTGCCCAGACTCTGAAGAGCTGGGAGGGGTGAGTGTTGGCTCAGAAAGCTGCCTGCCTTCCCCTAAGATCATGCAGCCGTGTACATGGTGACTCCACTGGTCTGCCTCTCGGGCCCTACAAATAACCCCCATCTTGCTCCCAGCATTGGCACATACTCAAGGCTTCCTCTTGGTGCTGCCCCGGCCTTGGCTGGGCTCTGCTGATAGCTCTGGCTCTAAACAGGGCTTCAGTAGACCAGCAGGATCAGAGAGCTGGGGGTAGGGTGCTTCTCAGAGCAGTGGGTCCCCGGGCCTTGAGGCCACAGGCTGAGCCCGGACCTGGACACAGCCCCGGGGTCCTCTGCTAATGGAATCCTGTACCTGAGTGTCAGGGACAACTAAAGGAGGGGTCCTGCAAAGGCCTGCCAGCAACCTCAGCCTCTCTGTGTCCCCAAGCCCATCCCCCCTGCAGTGAGGCTGGGGTGGGGTGTGGGGTGGGGGGTGAGGAACAGGTCTGGGAGGGAGGAGAGGAGGACAGGCATCTTCCTTTTGCACTTGCACTTTTCCATCAGTGTCTCATCGGTCCTGATGTCTCCCCAGAGACTGGGGCAGGGAGAGCTGTGCCTCAGGAGTCCTGCTAATTCTGGGCCCAGCAAGGTGCCTAGCACCCAGTAGGCCTTCAGGAAACCTGTGCTGAGTGAATGCATGAGCACAGACTTTGTGCCTGGAAAGGGCAAGTTCAAATTTGGACCCAATTTCTTCCTAGCCTGGAGGCTCTCTGAACCTCAATTTCCTCATTTAAAAATAGACATACTCCAGGTCCCCACTTCTGGGTCAGCCCTTCCTCACCCCCACTTGAGCCCGTTTGGGAGGTCGTAGGGGAAAGCTGGCCGGGTGATCCTAATGGGCAGGGCACAGAGTGGGTACTCCTCCAATGTCAGTGAGCTCCCCCTCTCCCGAGGCCCTGCCTGACTGCAGGGCTCAACCTTCTATTTGAAGAATTGTGGGACCAATGCCCTGGGCCCAAAGAGGCTTGCCTGGGGTCACCAGCCATGGAGTGGGGGTGGGGGCTGAGGTTCTCCCTGAGTTTCCAGACTCCAAATGCTGTGTTCTTTCTGTTTCTGGATGAGGAAGAAGAGAATAAGGGAAAGACGGGGGAGGGGGGGAAGGAGGGTGGTTGTGGTGTGTGTGTTGGGTGGGTAGGGGCAAGTGGGGGGTGTGCGGAAGTGAGAGAGGAGAAAAAGGGATGCGCAAGAGGGTGAGTGAGCAGAGAAGTAAGGTCTTCTTCAGCTGCAGGCTCGACAGGCCCAAATTCACCAACACTCTGTGGGTCAAAGTTTAACCAGACTCTAAATGAAGTCAGTGATTCGAACCCACCCAGCGGCTCTGTGGGAGAAAAGACCTGATGCTCTGCTTCTGCCAAGATCCTGTCCTAAGAAACCGTATGGGGGCAGTTCTACTCTGTCCTATAGGATCGCTATGAGTTGGAAGAGACTTGGCAACACACAACAACAGCCAGCATCCTACATGTTGTTACATACTGCTGGTGAGTGATGGGTGGGCCAGGAAGTGGGAGAGCAAGGTGGGCCAGCGTGGCCAGGGGTGCCTCGGGGCGGGTGGGAGGTGGGAAGGAGCGGCTATGAGGATGGGCAGGGCTTAGAGTGAAATCAGCCCTAGTAGGGTCCTGGTTGGGCTGAAAAGCAACAAGCAGAAATACTGCAACCCCAGGTCAGCGTTTCTCTCTGGAGAATGGGGTCTCGCATGTACCCTTTGAACCTCAGTTTTCTCCTCTACATCATGTCGAACGCAGTGTTTAAAGGTGCTGACTTAAGGAGTCAATGGACCTGGGTTTGAAGCCTAGCACTGCCACTGACTAACTGGGGAAAAGCATGGACCCTCTCTGGGCATCACTTGTCATCTGAGGTTTCGGCAGCCTTGGCGTGGGGATGGGGGCTCTCAGGGGGTAATGTGACAGTGAAACAAGGCCACGTATGGAAGGCTTTTAGCACAATGTGGGCACAGAGTGAGGGTCACTGACGGTGATCTGTGTGATTGTCGCAAGGGCTATCTGAGACACGGGTGTGAATCAGGGCACGTATTAGCGTGTAAAACCTAAAAAACCAAACCAATTGCCTTCGAGTTCATTCTGCTCGTGGTGACCTCATGTGTTGCGTAGTAGAACTGCTCCATAGGGTTTTCAAGGCTGTGACCTTTTGCAAACACATCACCAGGCCTTTCTTCCGAGGCACCTCTGTGTGTATTCAAGCCACCAACGTTTTGGTTAGTAGTCAAGCGCTTAACAGTTTGCACCACCCAGGGTCTCCAACCTAGTACATATCTGTGCTTCATTTATTTATCAAACAAATGTTTACTGAGGACCATAACTCAGCCATGTGTAATGGCCATGGGGTCTTTGTCCTTCTGGAGTGGCCTCCCTGGCAGTCCTCTACCCCATCCCCCGCCATCCCTGCTGGCTCTCAGGTGCAGTCCTGCTCTGCAGGCTGAATTTGGAGCACTTGATGAGGACATCGGAAACATCCAAGGAGGGAAAGGAAAAAGTGAAGCTGGTAATTAGCCACTGAGAATGCCGGGAAGAACCCTCCCCAGCTCCTCCTGGGGCTCCAGCTGATGAGGAGCAGCCCTGGGGGCTGCAGGCTCACTCTCTCCTTTCATTATCGTGGTTTCCACTCCGCTGTTTCCACACTGGAGTTTCCATGCCGGGCTCTCAGCTTTCCCTGGGGGATGCCAGGTGGTGTGGTGGGAATAGCCCCACTCTGAAGCCAGAGCAGCTACATCAAATCCCAGCTCTGACTCTTGCTAAATGTGTCTTCCTACATGGGTTACTGAGCCTCTTGGGGCCATGGTCCCCTCGTTTGTACGGTGAGGTAACAATGTATCTCATGGGGTTATTGGGTCAATTAGAGGTGAGAACATTTCTATTGCACCAGGCACATGGTAGGTGTTCAGCAAACCTCGAGTTTTCTCCCCACTGAGCCTGGTGCTCAGTGCCACTGAGGAAGGAGAGCGTGAGCGTTATATTTCTGGAAATGGAAGTAGAGGGGATGCAAGGGGACCAGGAGAAATGGACCAAGAAGAGAGAAGGATGGAGAGGGAGAGAGCGCCCAAGAGACAGCTAAGTTGCTGTTGTTGTTGTTAGGTGCCGTTGAGTCGGTTCCAACCCACAGCAACCCTATGTACGACAGAACAAGACAGTGCCCAGTCCTGTGCCATCCTCACAATTGTTACGCTTGAGCCCGTTGTTTCAGCCACTGTGTCAGTCTACCTGGTTGAGGGTCTTCCTCTCTTTCGCTGACCCTGTACTCTGCCAAGCATGATGTCCTTCTGCAAGGACCGATCCCTCCTGAAGACATGTCCAAAGTATGTAAGACACAGTCTCGCCATCCTTGCCTCTAAGGAGCATTCTGGCTGCACTTCTTCCAAGACAGATTTGTTCGTTTTTTTTGGCAGCCCATGGAATATTCAATATTCTTCACCAACACCACAATTCAAAGGTGTCAGCTCTTCTTCGGTCTTCCTTATTCACTGTCCAGCTTTCGCATGCATATGATGCGATTGAAAATACCATGGCTTGGATCAGGTGCACCTTTGTCTTCAAGATGACGTCTTTGCTTTTCAACATTTTAAAGAGGTCTTTTGCAGCAGATTTGCCGAATGCAATGGGTCTTTTGATTTCTTGACTGCTGCTAAGGGGCCCTCTTAAAAATGACCCTGGGGCTCTGCTGTCCTGCTTGAATCCAGCCACACTCCGTCTATTGAATTTCTGGCTAGAGAGGGGCTAACCTGAGCTGGTCCTGTCCCAGTCACCACCCCTTGCCACACCTTACCCAGGAGAAGGCTGGCTATAACTCCAATCCCAGAAAGCCTGCTTCTTGAGACTGTGGGGGCAGGAAGGGGGGCTCCCAGCTGGAACCTTCAGCACCAGGACATCAGCACAAGGACAAACAGGCCCAGTGGGCCTCAAGGACAGGCCTGGGGCGATTAATTAGGAGGCTGGCTCAGGGCTGGTCGCTTCTCTGGGACGTGGTTTCCTCACCTGGGGAAGTGGGACCAGTAGCATCTACCTCTAGGGCACCATGGAAGTCTGTGCATAGTACAGCTCTAGAAGAGTTGTTCATGTGGACATTTCTTCTGGTATGTTCTCTCTACCTCTCTCTGAGGAAATGAGGATGAAAGAGGCAGCCTGGCCATTGTCCCCAGGTGCTCCTACTAGGTACATGGCACTGACTGCACATGAGGTGTTAACCCTTTAAGGAAGAACTGGTGTTGTTGTTAGGTGCCTTCCAGTCAATTTTCAACTCACAGCGACCCCATGTGATGGAGTAGCACTGCCGCACAGAGTTTTCTAGACTGTAATTTTTATGGGAGAGGATCATCAGGTCTTTCTCCCATGAGTGGCTGGTGGGTTCAAACCACCAATCTTCCAGTTAGCAGCCGAGCGCTTCACCGTTGCACCACTTCCGGGAAGCCTTCAGGGAAGAGCAGGGTCTGGAAATTTCCCTTCTTTAGGGAAAACATTAGTGAACAGTCTGGGCCAGGCACTTCATGTGCCTTAATTTTAACGCATTTAGTCCTCACAACAACCCAGGGAAATAGGTATATTATTATAGCCATGCCCATTTTACAGAGAGGAAACTGGGGCACGAAGAGGACACACAGTAAAGGGGAGAGTTGGGATTTGAACCCAGGCTGTCTGACTCTAGAGACCACAATCTTACCCACTACTCTAGGCTGCCTCTTGTAAAGTACACAAATAATATTCAGAGTAGGGTTCTGGGGTAAGACTATGTATCAGTTAGCTATTGCTGCGTAACAAGCCACCCTAGAAATGATGGCTTATTTTTCACAATTCTGAGAGTTGGCTGGGCAGTTCCTTTGCTGACTTCTCCTGTGCTCACTCACTTGGCTACATTCAGCTGGAAGTCAGCTAGAGGATCTGCTGGGCTGGAAGCTCCAGGGGTGCTTTACTCACATGTCTGATGCTGGCCATCAGTTGGAGTGCCTCAGTCCTCCTCCAAGGGTCCTCTCATCTTCCTGTAGAACAGACCAGCAGTCTGACGGCAGCATTCTTTGGAGCAAGAGTGGAAGCTCTTGGGGTCCAGGCAGTAGAATGTAGGGTCCCTGGCTGGCACAAATGATTTGTGCTCAACTGGTAATTGAAAGAGTGGCGGTTTGAACCCACCCAGTGGTACAGTGGAAGAAAAATCCTGGTGATCTTCTTCCATAAATATTACAGCCAAGAAAACCCTATGGAGCAGTTCTACTCTGTAATACACGGGGTTGCTATGAGTCAGAATCGACTTGACAGCATGAGACGACAACATTTGCTTCACAGAGTTGAGTGAGATCAAATGAGATATTTATGTAAAAGGATTATACAAGCAATGAGAGACACAGGCAGGAGACTGTGCACGATATCTCTTCCACCATGTTCTATTAGTCATAGCAAGCCCGGATTCAAGGGGTGGGGAGATGGATTTCACGTCTTGACGGGAAGACCCTCAAAGAATTTGTGGACATATTTAATCAGTCACAGGATGACTGAGTTCAACTCTCAACTAGTTCTATGAACTTGGGGAAACCTGCCTGAGCCTCAGTTTCCTCCTCTATAAAGTGGAACAATACCAATACCTCCCTCCTCAGGTTTTATGATGACTAGTTGAGACAATGCCGGAAAGTCTTTTGCATAGTGCCTGATACATAAATATCAACTGTTATTATAATTCATGGAGTTCCTGGGTGGTGTAAATGCTTAATATGCTCGGCTGCTAATGGAAAGGTTGGTGGTTCATATCCAACCAGAAGAACCTCAGAAGAAAGGCTGGTGATCTACTTCTAAAAAATAACAGCCATTGAAAACCGAACGGAGCACAGCTCTACTCTGACACACATGGGGTCACCGTGATTCAGGGCTGACTCGACAGCACAGCTGGGCTGGGTGGGGTTGGATTATAATTAATAGACTCTGTTCTTACTAGTTCATGAACTCAGAGCGGGAAAGGACTTTGAGAAACTCAGAGAAGCCTGGTGTCTTGCCCACGTGAGCTCATAGCAGACCCCTGACAGGTATCCAAGTCTCCTGACTCCCAGTCCAGTGCTCTTTCTGCCACACAGGCTGCCACTCTTAGACTAAAGCAGAAGACAAATAATCTAGTGTGGGGACAGCAAATTGATTTTCTCTCCCTTGCAGACTGTGATTGGTGATGGCTGCCAGAGCCCTGTACTGAGCAAGGCTGTGAGATCTGGTCCCAGCTCAGTGGCAAGGAAAGCCAGGATGGATCAGCAGTGTTTGCCCTGGGAGCTGTCTGGGGAGTGGCTGCACGTGGGCACTTCATTTGCCACCTCTGTTTACCTCTGCCACTGCACTGAGCACTGAGCAAAGAATCTGCTCCAGGTCTTTCATCTCACAGAGAAAGACACAGAGGTTCAGAACGGTCAGGAGATTAGCCCACAGTCACATGGCAGGACCAGGACTTGAACCCTATTTCAACTCTTCCCAAGTCCTTAGGAAGTCTGGACTGGCTTGTATCTGGCTGCTGCTACCTGAGTTCCCAATCTCCAACTAAGAGAGGTGGAGATTTTGGATTTTCTGCTCTGTAGCAGGCCCCAGAGGTCCCCACCAGATACAAGGCAGGCAGGGGTTCCTCAAGGCACCAGCGTTGCAGGAAAGCCCTCTTGGCTGTTTGTTTGGATTCAGATAAGGGGATTTTCAAGTTTCTTGAGATCACGGTGGAGATAAGCCAATTCTATTTCATCAGAGAATCGATTATTCTTTCCCTGGTCTTATGCACACGTCAGCGGAGCAGGATTAGGAGTGAGGGAGGAGTGGTCGTGTAGGTGCCCAGGCCCAGCGGGTTCAGGGCTCCCTTTCTGAGAGACAGCCATGACACATCTCCCCACTCCCAGCTCCTCCTCGTGTATTTGCTGGGGTGACACTCGGATGAGGTCAGTACCCAGCACCGGGCCATTAGGAATTCATTAATCAAAATCCTGCTTACAGGTCTCTGGCAAGCCAGCATCGTTTGTGGCTCGAGCCAGGCCCTGGGCCTTCCTGCACACGGCTGTGACATTTGGTAAAAATCTCAGCTGGGGACCGGGCCAGGCCTGGAGGTGTGTGAGCAGTTCATGCTGACTTGTGAAATGGAGGCTCAGTGTGGGTCACAGGCAGCAGGGATGGCTGGAAGACAGGCTGTCACTGGCTCCAGGTGTCACCTGGAACCAGCCACTCCCCCGTCGTCTCACATCTGTATTGTGAGGAGTTTGGAGTAAATCAGATGGAAAGCCTGTCAGCACACAGGCTTGTCCGCGTGGGCTACACAGGACCAGACTGCGTGGCACAACAAAAGAAGAAAAAGGCATCAGATGCCAACATTTACAAACTCTGCAGCTTCACCTGAAAGCCCAGATGGCCAGCAACACTGGGCGTGCAATCAACCTGGCAATGACAGCCGAAAGCTGAGCTGTCCCTGACATCTCGAGATGGGACTGTGGTCTCGGGTCTGCCAAGGTTAGTGCAAATCCCTGCTATTAGGCACAGACCCCAGGGCTCCAAGCATGGCTATGCAGGTTGTTCACTGCACAAGGCACTCTGACATGGCGGCTAGTGGGACCGAAGCCCTCCATCTGCCTGCCACGCTGTGGGCCCAGGTGTGGGCTCTGTCTGCCCAGAGGAAGGTGTGCCTTTTCCTAACTTTCACAGAGACTGGTATGGAAGTGAGGTGGCCCTGCCTGGGCCAACAGAAGTCCTGTAGTTTGCATTTCAGAGATTGAGGGTGGGGCTGATCTGAACTAGAGGTGAGGTCACAGGTAGGGTGCAGGCTGTCAGTCAGGACAACTACCTGTGAGACCTTGGGGAAGTCTGTTCCCTCTCTGGGCCTCAATTTCCCTGAAAAACAAGGAGGCTAACTAGATGATCTCTGAGGCCCAGCCAGCTCTGGTAGAGTATGATGTGTGGAAGGGAAAGGAATGGGGTATGCGTCGGGGCTCTGGAGGAGGGAACCGGGTTACTTGGCTTACCGTTGCCATTACCTGTTGCCTTCTAGTCGATAACAACTCATGACGCCACTATAGGACAAAATAGAACTGCCCCATAGGGTTTCCAAGGTTGTGGGCACGGTGGTTAAGAGTTCATCTGCTAACAAAAAGGCCGGCTTTTCGAATCCACCAGCCACTCCTTGGAAACCCCATGGCACTGTCTTACTTTGTTCTATAGGGTCACTATGAGCCAGAATCACAATAGCAACGAATTTTTTTTTTTTTTTTTAAGTCTTTACTGAAGCAGACTGCCATATCTTTCTCCCAAGGAGCCGCTGGTGGAGTTAAACCTCTGACCTTCCAGTTAGCAGCCGAGCACTTAACCACTGCACCACCAGGGCCCCTTCGTATGCCTTAGCTCTGGGGAAAAGGTGGGGGAGCTCAGCAGGATGTAGGGATGGGGGCTAGTTCCCTGTCATGGCACAGCCTCCTGCTTCCAGCTTCACTCCTGGGGTGCCCTGACAGGCAAAATCAGGTCTGTAGGGGAGGCTCTGGGGGTACAGGTCCCTCACTGGGCTCTCTCCTATTCCCCCCATCCCCCATGCGTAAGGTCACATAGCATGTTGATGGCAGAGGTGGGACTAGAGCATCCAGGCCCTCCCTAGGCTCTTGGTCAGTGGTATTTTTTTCTTTCTCTCTCTGTCTGCCTCACTTTATTTTTAAATAGACTGTATTTTTTAGAGCAGTTTTAGGTTTGCAGAGAAGTTATGCAGAAAGTACGGAGTTCTCATATACGGTCTTCTCTCCCCTTGGCACGCAGTTCTATTGTTAACAGCTCGCATTGGTGTGGTGCGTCTGTTACAACTGATGAACCGGTGTTGATACATTGTTATCCACTCAAGTCCACAGTTTACACCAGGGTTCGCTGTGTTGCACAGTCCTATGGGTTTTGACAAATGAGTAGCCTTGTGCGTCCACCATTACAGTGTCACACAGAACAGTTTCACTGTCCCCAAAATGCCCTGTCCTCCCTTCCTCTCTCCTTGAGCCTCTGCCAACCACTGATCTTTTGACTGTTTCTATAGTTTTGCCTTTTCCAGAATGTCATACAGTTGGTATTTTCCAGAATGTCGTATAGTTGGTATTTCTACTGAAACGATTCCCATTCAGGCTGGTCCCCATTGAACACAGTCTGCTCTGGGAACGCAGAGGTGGGAACAGACCTGGTCCTGCCCTTGCTTAGGGTGTGGATGGAATGGGAGAGTCCCTCAGGAGTGGACACTTTGAATACAGGCTGGGAGAAAGCGATGCATGCTAGGCCAGGAGATGGCGAGAACTCAGGCAACCAGTATGGTATGAAGGAAGCCCGCTATTGGTTTGCCTTTTTATTGTGGTAAACGCATATAACATAAAATTACTCATTTAACCATTTTTAAGTGTAGGACTCAGTGTCATTAATTACATTCACAACCTTGTGCAGCCATCACCACCATTTATTTCGGAGTTTCCATCACCCCAAATAGAACCCATTGAGCAGTAACTCCCTACTCCCTCCACCCCCCAGCCCCTGGTAACCACTCATCTCCTTTCTGTCTCTATGCATTTGCCCATTCTAGATGTTTCATATAAGTGGGATCATAAAATATTTGTCCTTTTGTGTCTGGCTTACGTCACTCAGCATGGTGGTATCTAGGTTCATCCAGGTTGTAGCGTGTATCAGAACTTCATTTCTCTTTATGGATGGATGGTATTCCACTGTGTGGGTGCACTGCAGTTTGTTTATCCAGTCATCCGTTGATAGACACTTGGGTTGTTCCCACCTTTTGACTTTTGTGAATAATGTTGCAATGGACATTAGCATAGAAGTATCTATTTGAGTCCTTGCTTTCAAGTCTTTTGCATATATGCCTGGGAGTGGGATTTCTGGGTCATGTTTAACTTTTGAGAAACCATCAAACTGTTTTCCATAGCATCTTCACCATTTTACAT
Organism: Loxodonta africana; assembly: GCF_030014295.1. Taxonomy (NCBI): domain Eukaryota; kingdom Metazoa; phylum Chordata; class Mammalia; order Proboscidea; family Elephantidae; genus Loxodonta; species Loxodonta africana. The sequence continues at coordinate 45,670,121 of NC_087354.1, read as the reverse complement.
TCCCAGCAACAGTGGAGAAGGGTTCAGATTTCTCCGCACCCTCGCCAACATTTGTTATTTTTTCTGATAACAGCCATCCTCAACTAGGTATCTCACCTCCTTGGTATCTCACCGTGGCCACTGGCTCTTTTTGCCTCTGCACTCTGCTTTTCACGTGCTCAAAACTTTTGTGAGCATCCCTGACCTTCTAGGCCAGGGGTCATCAAACATCAGCCTGCAGGCCAAACCCAACTCACTGGCTGTTTTGGTAGACGAAGTTTTATAGGCACACAGCCATACTCATTCGTTTATGTGTTACCTATGGCTGCTTCTTACAAAAGCAGAGTTGAATAGTTGCAACAGAGACCATGTGGCTTGCAATGCCCAAAGATTTACATATGTTTACAGAAACTTCTATAGAAAAAGTTTGCCAACCCCTTCCCTAGACCCACCAGTGTCCATGAAACTGGAGACTTCATAAAACTATCAGCTTATCTTCCTTAACAAATGAGTGAGTTGAGGCACACAGAGGTTAACCAACTAGCCCAAGGTCACACAGCTAATGAGAGGCAGAACCAGCATTTGAACCATCCAGAGAGTCTGACTCTGGAGTCAGTGCTCTCTTCCCATGGAAGATCAGTGCTTTCAAGGTAGTGGGGTTTCCAAATGCAAACCAAAACCCAGAGCATGGGCCAGAAAATGGATGTCTTGTGGCCTCTGTCTTTGCCTTTTTCTTCCGAAGCCAGTCTCTTTCCTGGAGTATAATGGACTACATATTTTTGGTTGGAAACCCTTGTGGCGTAGTAGTTAAGTGCTACAGCTGCTAACCAAGAGGTTGGCAGTTCAAATCTGCCAGGCGTTCCTTGGAAACTCTATGGGGCATTTCTACTCTGTCCTATAGGGTCGCTATGAGTCGAAATTCACTCGATGGCACTGGGTTTGGTTTGGTTTTGGTTTATTTTTGGTTGATCCTCAGAAGGGGGCTGACAGAGGAGATGCTGTGTGTAATTTGTCTCTTTTTTTTAATTTAAAAGAAAAAATTTTTTTTATTGTGGTGAAAATATATACACGGAAACATTCGCCAGCACAACTTCACATTTAGAATTCAATCACATTGATTACGTTTTTCATGTTGTGTCACCATTATCACTGTTCTTCTCCAAAATATTCTACCACAGTTAACATGAACTCAAACCCCCTAAACAAAAACTCTTCCTCTCCCCCCCACCCCCACCTCTGGTAAACATTAATAATCTTTTGTTTCTGTATATTTCCTTATTTTGTGTAAGTGAGGCCATGCAGTATTTGTCCTTTTGCCACTGACTTGTTTTGCTTAACAGAATGTTTTCCAGGTTCATCCGTGTTGTGGCATGCATCAGACCTTCGTTTCTCTTTCTGGTTGAGTAGTTTTCCATTGTGTGTATAGACCACCTTCTGTTTATCCATTCTTCTGCTGATGGACACTGGGGTTATCTCCACCTTCCGGCTCTTGTGATAAGTGCCACAATGAACATTGGTGTGCAGGTTTCTGCTTGTGTTCCTGCTTTCACTTCTTCTGGGATTGGGATTGCTGGGTCAGACGGTAGTTCCATGTTCAACTTTTTGAGGAATGCCAAACTGTTTTCCACAGGGGCTGTACTATTTCACGTTCCCACCAGCCATGGATATGGGTACCAGCTTCCTTTTTAAAAAACCCTTTAAGTGCGACCGTGAGATGGTACTTGTCTGCTTGGCTCCTTACGAATGTGGCCATTTGCAGATGGGCAGCGCTGAAGTTTGCTTTGCTGTGACCAGGAAGAGGAGAGAAAGCTTTGCTAAGCCATTGCCCAGGCCATAGGTTGTAGGAGGGCTAGTTAACACACTTGGATGAATGAGGGGGAACAAGCATGTCGGAAGCCTATGTTTGTACGCTTGATTCACACGTAGGTCCTTCAGAGTGTTGTTTGTTTCATATTGATTGGTGAGCTGATCTTATTTCCTTAAAAAAAAAAAAAAAGAAATCCATTCCTTGGAACAGGTCCTTAAGGAATTCCACTTAGGCAACTTCCTTTTAAATTTGTACATAGCTGATGATTTTTACACCTTTATTTATTTATTTCCATGGGGAAAATATTAAATGATGCAGGAAGCATCAAAAGAAGGAATACACAGAGTCATTATACCAAAAAGAATTAGTCTATATTCAACCATTTCAAGAGGTGGCATATGATCAGGAACCGATGGTACTGAAGGAAGAAGTCCAAGCTGCTCTGAAGGCAATGGCAAAAAACAAGGGTCCAGGAACTGATGGAATATCAATTGAGATGTTCCAACAAACAGATGCAGTGCTGGAGGTGCTCACTCGTCTATGCCAAGAAATATGGAAGACAGCTTCCCGGCCAACTGACTGGAAGAGATCCATATTTATGCCTATTCCCAAGAAAGGTGATCCAACCAAATGTGGAAATTATAGAACAATATCGTTGATATCACATGCAAGCAAAATTTTGCTGAAGATCATTCAAAAACGTCTGCAGCAGTATATCGACAGGGAACTGTCAGAAATTCAGGCTGGTTTCAGAAGAGGACGTGGAACCAGGGATATCATTGCTAATGTCAGATGGATCCTGGCTGAAAGCAGAGAATACCGGAAGAATGTTTACCTGTGTTTTATTGACTAAGCAAAGGCATTTGACTGTGTGGATCATAACAAACTATGGATAACACTGCGAAGAATGGGAATTCCAGAACACTTAATTGTGCTCATGAGGAACCTTTACATGGATCAAGAGGCAGTTGTTTGGACAGAAGAAGGGGATACTGATTGGTTTAAAGTCAGGAAAGGTGTGCGTCAGGATTGTATTCTTTCACCATAGCAATTTAATCTGTACGCTGAGCAAATAATATGAGAAGCTGGACTATATGAAGAAGAACGGGGCATCAGGATTGGAGGAAGACTCATTAACAACCTGCATTATGCAGATGACACAATCTTGCTTGCTGAAAGTGAAGAGGACTTGAAGCACTTGCTAATGAAGATCAAAGACCACATCCTTCAGCATGGATTACACCTCAACATAAAGAAAACAAAAATCCTCACAACTGGACCAATGAGCAAAATCATGATAAATGGAGAAAAGACTGAAGTTGTCAAGGATTTCATTTTCCTTGGATCCACAATCAACAGCCATGGAAGCCGCAGTCAAGAAATCAAAAGACGCATTGCATTGGGCAAGTCTGCTGCAAAGGACCTCTTCAAAGTGTTGAAGAGCAAAGGTGTCACCTTGAAGACTAAAGTGTGCCTGACCCAAGCCATGGTGTTTTCAATCACATCATATGCATGTGAAAGCTGGACAATGAATAAGGAAGACCGAAGAAGAGTTGACGCCCTTGAATTGTGGTGTTGGTGAAGAGTATTGAATATACCATGGACTGCCAAAAGAAAGAACAAATCTGTCTTGGAAGAAGTGCAGCCAGAATGCTCCTTAGAGGCAAGGATGGCGAGACTGTGTCTTACATACTTTGGACATGTTGTCAGGAGGGATCAGTCCCTGGAGAGGGACATCATGCTTGGCAGAGTACAGGGTCAGCGGAAAAGAGGAAGATCCTCAGCGAGGTGGATTGACAAAGTGGCTGCAACAACGAGCTCAAGCATAACAACGATTGTAAGGATGGCACAGGACCGGGCAGTGTTTCATTCTGTTGTGCATAGGGTCGCTATGAGTCGGAACCGACTCGACGGCACGTAACAACAACATTTAAAATAAACTTTTTACGTAACACCACATAACCATTTTACCATTAATCATTTTTTTTTCAGAATCCTTTCATTGCTCACGTAAAATACGTTGATGTAATGGATTATTATCAGACTTTGACGTACAGGTATTTTATTACCACTCCTCGTGAATGCTAGGGTTTTCTTCCTTTTCACCTTGAACAATATGGAAACATGTTCGGGGAAAGAAAATACAGATAGCTGACTGACTATGGCGGCCCTCATGTACAACAGAATGAAATGTTGCCCGGTCCTGTGTCAACCTCACAAGTTCAAGTCGTGTTCAAGTCCATCCTTGTGCTTATCGTGCTAATCCATCTTACCAAAGGTCTCCCTCGCCCTCTCTCGCCCTCTACTTCACTAAACACAATGTCCTCCTCTAGGGAAGGATTCCTCCTGAGTGAGGCAGACAATGTTCTGTTGTAATCCATAAAGTTGCCATTGGTTATTTTTGGAAGGAGATTGCCAGCCATTTCTTCCTAGTCTGTCTTGGTCTGCTGGCATTTGAAATACGGGCAGCATAACTTCCAGCAACATGCAAACCACCACAGTGCAACGAACTGACAGATGGGTGGTGCAAAGAAAATACATTGACTGTTAATACCACTACACAGAAGCTAACCTTTAAAATCAGCACCAAATATCTGAATAGATGCTGCATTGTTTTTTTCCAGGAAGTTGCTCTTTATGATTCTGATGACTGAAGACATGCCCATAAATCAGCAACTCCAAAGAGGAAAACACAGCCTGTCTAGAATAATCCTTTTAGTTTACTTGCTGAACCAAATAGGTTTATGTCATTGACAATACACTTAATTACTAGCAAACAGCAAGTTGAATACCAGTCAAGTACTGGATTTGACATATAAAAACAAACTTATAACTTGATAATCTTTGGGCATCCTGGAACCTCCTGGAAAAATCTGACTTTCTGCACAATTGCTTGTTCTGAAATTTACCCAGAACTTACTCACATGTTTTCTCATAACCGATGCACTAACCCAGTGGGGTGGACATCACTACCCCCACTTCACAGCTGAAAAAACTGAGGTCCAGAGAGTGAAGAGGACTTCACATGGCAGAGCTGTTTTCAATCATTTCCTTTACTCCTCAGCTCTGCACTCTTTGAGTGTGCCACCTCTTGACTTGAAGTTTGTATTTCTTTTCATGTTGTCCCCAACTGTTGTTAAATCAGAGGGCTCCTTTCAGTAAATCCAAAAGAATGAGTCTTCAAAGCATGGTCACTTCTGATGCAACAGGCCTCAGTGGGTAGGATTGTAGTGCTGGAAGGGACTTTCTCAGGGAGACACCAGCGGGGATGAGTAAAGATGCCTGGCTTGGGAGCAAGAGTGAAGGTCCTGCTCCAAATCCCAGCTCTGCCACTGGCTAGCCAGGTAATCCTGGGAGAGTTCTTGAATTACTTTGTGCCTTGGTTTCCTCACCTGTAAAATAAATATAGGAGTCCTGTTGGTGCAATGGTAAAAGCACTCAGCTGCTTACTGAAAGGTTGGGGGTTCGAACCCACCCATTGGCTCTGTAGGAGAAAAGACCTGGAAATCTGTTCCCATAAAGACTGTTGTGTGCTGTTGAGTCAGTTCTGACTCACAGTGACCTTACAGGGCAGAGTAGAACTGCCCCATAGGATTTATGGGGGCAGATTGTCAGGTCTTTCTGAGCAACTGTTGAGTTTGAACCACTGACCTTTCAGTTAGCAGCCGAGCCCTTAACTGTTGCACCACCAGGGCTCCTCCCATAAAGATTATAGCCTACGAAACCCTATGGGGCAATTCTACTTTGTCCTATAGGGTTGCTATGAACAGGAGTTGACGGTATACAACGCCAACACAGTCAGTATATTGATGCCTACCTCATCAGGATAGTGGTGGGCTATGGCTACGGGAAGGTTGAAATGACAAAATATGTTAAGCTCCTTGCACTTAAGAAGCCCCTCGGGGGGGTGATTATTATCATGTGAGCCAGTTCATTCGCTTCTCTGCCCCCAGACCAGAATCACACACCGAGTGTATACCCATTCTTGGCTTAATGACTTGAATTTGTTCCTCAAAACCCTTCTGCTAAATGGAAAGCTGTTAAATGAAAAACCCATTCCATTAATTTTAATGAGAAAAATGGGATGCCCTCCATCCCAACCTGAGATTTTTAAGGCCACCATTTGGGCAGACTCTCCAAGGAATGTATGCATCTATGAAGCTCTACAAGTGATTCTAAGGCATGGCCCAGGCCTGAGAACTCCCATCAATCTGACCCCTTCCTTTTACCCTTGAACAGCCCGACAGCCCTGAGGCCTGGGAATATGCTGGGGGTTTTACATTGCAATGGCGCTTTACAATTTACGGTCACACACATTGGCTTCCTCAAGCCCATTGTACAGATGGAGAAACCGAGGTGAGGTGGAGTCTGGCTCAAGGCCCCCAGCAGTAAATGGCAGCGTGCTCTGCCGAATCCCAGGTCCGTCCATTCTGAGGTGCTGTACTCTCTGACCTGTGGTGGTGGGGGCGGGGGGCAGGCTTTGCTGAGCCAGGCTTTCCTGAACCACACTGGGGGTCTCAGCTAATCAGACGCCAAGGATTAAAAGCTTCTGGCTGGGGTCTGCCTGGAGCTCTGCTGCAGCTCACAGGTACACAGCCTAGGGCCTGAGTAGATTGACGTGGTGCCGGCTTCACAGTTCCCCTGAGATTTCTCTGGTTAATAAATTCCAGGCCCTTTTGGTGTAAACGGAAAGAGATTACAAGGCAGAGCTTTTGGCTGGCACTGCTGGGCCTCTGCACACCTCATACATCAAAGTGGGGGTCCCTGGAGCACTGGTATGAGGGGGGCTCAAGGTAGTTGCCTAGAAGCTGAGGCCCCCTCCTAACCCGGCTCCCTCCCCAGCTGGCTTGGCCTCTGTCTGGATGCCAGAGGCAATGAGCACTTATAACACACCCATGGAGACACAGGGCTCCGACTCCTGGTCAGGCTGTGGTCAGGTCTTGCCTACTCAAAGGGGTGAGGCATCCTGTCCCCCCAGCCCCCCAGGTTTGCAATCTCCCTGGGGAGACCTGACACACACTGGAATAGAGGGTGAAGAATGAGTGTGCGAATGTGTGTTTGTGCGTGTGTCTGCAGAAAGTGTGCCCATGAGTGGAGGAACTGTAAGCTAGGACAGGGAGGAGTAGAAAGGAGAAGGGAAAGGGGAAGGAGGGGAGGGAGGGGAGGAGGAGAAGGTGGAGGGGGAGGAGGAGGTAAAAAGGAGGGAAGGTGAGAAGGAGGAGAGGGAAAGGGTGGGGGGAGAAGCAGAAGGAGGGGAAATCACAGGGCCTCGGAGCCAGAGGCCCTCCAGTGTCTTCATTCTCTAACTGCTCCCCAGGGTTGGAAGCAGCAGCAGGAATACTCTGCTGAGCCAGAGGTCACAGAGCGAGTGCCTAGAGGGGTCCAGGAGGTAATAATGTACAACAGTGAGGTGGGCCAGTTGCATAGTTGGAGAGGAGTGGGGCTAACTGGAGTCTTCTTCAAAGTCTCAGCCTTCCCTGGGCTCCAGCCATGGGCTCCAGCCATCGGCTCTGGCCATCAGCTCCAGCCACTGTCACCATATGGAACAAGAGCTCTGTGTGGCCAGATTTTCCCACTGTTCAAAGGAAGCTAGATGGCTGTACAAATGTCCGATTTTTAAAGGCTCACTCAGGCCAAATGCCACATACCTGTGGTCACGTGCCCCCTGGCCAGTGTCCAGTCCCCGTCTCTGCTGGGATGGGAGTGCAATTTGGAGTCAGACGAACTGTGAGTGCATCTCATCTGTCAGTTACCAGCTGTGGGTCTTGCACAGGTGATTTTATCTCTGAACCTCTGCTTTCCCATCGGTGAGACATGGATAAGAAGTTCCATCTCAAGGTGTGGTGCTGGCATTAGAGGTAATACTTGGAAAAAGCCTCCTGTGGGCAAACTAGCAACTAGCCCATGTTAAAAAAAAAAAAAACCCAACCCAATTGCCATCAAGTCAATTCTGACTCATAGTGGCCCTATGACCAGGTCCCTTTATCTTCAGCTTGTTCTTCTCCGGGAAATGTTTCTTAAAAATCCTCTTTGATGTCTTTCCTCTTAGGATTCATCTCATTTGGTTTAGGATGAAGACAGTACAGCCTATTACTCTGAGGATCTGGGACGGCTGGACTGTAGTTTGCTAGTCTGATGCATGAGAAGAGAAGCTTTCTCCCCCAAAAGGGGGGCACAAAGTACCAGGCACATGCGTACAAATGCACCCCTCCTCCCAGCCTACTCTCGTTAAGAAACCGAAGCTCAGAGAAAGGAGAGGTTTTGTCAAGTGTCGTTGGCAGAGCTAAGACTAGAACTGCGGTTTCCTGGCTCCCTGTCCATGCTCTCTGCCCTACACCCCCTTCCCCCACTCAGCTGTGGATGGTTCTCCGGATTGGGGAGAGGGCTCAGGGCAGGTCTGGTTTCTTTTCCAGGGGGTGCTGACAGGCCACATCTTGGTGAGCTGGAGCCTGGGAAGCTAACACCTTTGGAGAAATTCAAACCTGTGGATTTGGCAGAAGGTGGGCAGGAAAGCTCGCTGAAGCCTTATAGCCCCTGAGCTGGGTAGGGGAGCCCATGAGCAGACAACCTAGTCATCCCACATCCTCAGAGTGGGGCTGTCCACGTCTTCATTCTGAAGCAAGGGAGATGGCTTCTAAAATGGTTCTACTGATATTTTGCACTGTCACTCCTCCCGTGCACGTTCATTCCTTTTGTCTCCTCAGCTAGAGAGCATGCTAGTTTAGAGGGAAGACCTTGTCTTTTTTAAGTGTTTTTGGTGAAAATGTACACAACCAAACATACACCAATTCTACAATTTCTACATGCACAATTCAGCGACCTTGGTTACATTCTCCAAGTTGTGTCATCTTTTGTAAATTATTTCACCATCGCTAACACAAGCTCACTGCCCCCCAAGTTTCTCATCTAACCTTTTGAGTAACTGTTGTTAATTTGATCACATGCAGATAATACCTTAAAAGAACACAATGCTCAAGGTAGGCATTTTTTTCTAGTTAAGCTAAACTGTATTTTGGCTTAAAGATGACTTCAGGGGATAGTTTGGGTTTTAGGTTTAAAGATTTCCTCAAGGCAGTAGTTTTCGGAGTCATCCAGCCTCGGTAGCTCCAGGATATCTGGATTCCATGAGAGTTTGAAATTCTGTTTTGCATGTTTTCCCCTTTTAACCAGGATTCTTCTACAGAATCTTTGATCAAAACATTCAGTAATGGTAGTCGGGCACCATCCAGTTCTTCTGGTCTCATGGAAAAGGAAATAGTTGTTTATGGAGGCAATTAGATACTCCTTCCAGTTCCTCCTTCTGTTCCTGACCCTCCTTCTGTGAGGATCCTGTTTTGATCATTTTGGTACTGCCCATGACAAAGCAAGTGCCTGTTATCTAGTGGATGCTCAGTGAAAGCTTGCTGAATGGAATGAAATAGGAGGGAAAAGAACTAATCTCATGTCTACCAAACCAACAAAAACAATTTTAAAACAATAATACCAGATGCTGGCAAGGTCATGGTGAAACTGGTATACTCAACCATTGCTGGTGGCATTATTAATTACTACGTCCTTTTAAAAAGCAATTACGCCAAATGTAAGATACACTGTACAGACGCTCAGCCTCCTTGATCTAGTAATTCTACTTCTGGGAGTATGCAAATAGACTGTTTTCTTTAGTCATCTTCTCTCCTCCTCCCTATGACTCAACCTGTTATTTGAATAACCCTTTCTTTCTGCCAGGAGAACAAAAATGAATCTTAGAAGAAATACAACCAGAATGCTCCTTAGGAGCCAGAATATCAAGACTTTGACTCAGTTACTTTGGACATGTCATCAGGAAAGACCAGTTGCTAGAAAAGGACATCACGGTTGGTAAAGTACAGTGCTATGGATTGAATTATCCCCCAAAACATATGTGTTGTAAATTCTAACCTCTGTGCCTGTGGTTATAATTCCATTTGGGAACAGGTTGCCTTTTTTATGTTAAAGAGGCAGGATTAGTATAGGATGCATCTTAAATTAATCTCTTCTGAAATATAAAAGAGATCAAACAAGCAAGTGAGTAAGCAGAGATGGGGGAAAGAGATGCCAAGCCACATGAAGATCACCCAGGAGTAGAAGCTCAGAAGATACAAGAACCTTCCTCCAGAGTTTACAGAAAGAGAAAGGCTTCCCCTAGAGATGGCACCCTGAATTTGGACTTCTAGCCTCCTAAACTGTGAGAAAATAAATTTCTGTTTCCTAAAGCTACACATGTATGGTATTTCTGTTATAGCAGCACTAGATAACTAAGACATACAGGGTCTTCAAAAATGAGGGAAACTTTTCATGATATGGATTGACACTATAGTCACAACAGCGAACTCAAACATATCAAAGGTTATGAAGATGACACAGGATCAGGTAACGTTTTGTTCTGTCATACATAAAGTTGCCATGAGTCAATGGCAACTAATAACAACATCACCTAGAGACTTCTTGAAGCACTTTTGCCATTCTTGTCCAAGTTACTTTTAAAGACACGTTACTTCACTAGCAAGACTGGCGCTTTTAAGCCCATTAACATCAGAGACACCCAGGACTGCAGTCCGGACAGTCTTGGAAGCTACTCCAGGCCACCAGACTGGTTTTTCTTCCATTGCTGGGAATGAAGGAGTCAGCCATATTTGCCTTTGGTGCCTTCCTACCACCCTATTCTATGCCCTCTATCCCTGTCCCCTTCTGAAATCTCATCTATGTCTTAGCAGATGAAAGCCACGAAGGCCTCAGCTGAGGAGGGCCCAAGATGCTTTCCCTCCTTAGGGAACTGGTCTCATGGGAAGGATCCCTGTGGATGGAGCAGGGGAGAGAACATGCTGGATAAATATCACAAATGTGCGCAGAAGGCAGGTTCAGCTGGAAGGACAAGAAGTGCTTTTCCTAGTAGTTCCAAAAGGAACAAGGAAAAAGTGCACTTTGAAACAGAATAGTCAGTTAAGGCCCTGACGTGGGATTCAGAATAACTCAAAAGATTTCCAGGACCGTTATTGTCACCCAGGTTTCTCTTGTTGAGCCCAGGACAGCTTCCGATCAGATCTGTGTCTTTGGAACAATATCTTGCAAACAAACAAGCATGCTTCTGAGACCCAAAGGAGAGGCTCTATAAGCCTAGATCTTACAGTAGGGCAGCCTGGGGGTCCTCCAGCTCCACACCCAGGCACCATGAAAGCCTCTGCCTCCTTTTTCACACACACTGGTCAGATACATTTATATATGGTGCTCATGACTCTGTCCTGTTTCTTACTTTTTAATAAAATCAGTTGATAGAATGTTCGTTCCTCCAATTACAGGCTATAGAGCAGTGAGTGCTTCACACACTTGAATGTGGATGTGGATAAACTGGGGATCTTGTTAAAATATGGATTTCGATTCAGCAGATCTGGGGTTAGACTTCAGATTCTACATATCTAACAAACTCCCAGTTTGTTGAAAATAATAAGACATTCACCTGTCAGCATGATGATGATGTTGGAGAGGACCTAAGAGATGGTTTAGTCCAACCTGTCAAATTTCCAAATTAGAATTCTGAAGATCCAAGAGGGGAAGTGACTTGGCCCCAGTGATCCAGCCAGTTGGCCGCAGAACCAGGACTATAATCTTGGGCTCTTTCTCCTGCCTCTCCCTCCGGTCTGGTTTGGAAAATTATGGGGGAGGCGGTCAAGAAACAGGCAGGTAGAACAAGGTAGGGACATACAGATGCCAGGTGAGGTAGGAGCTTGTCTGGATGGCAGGAATGGGGACTGCGGAGGGCCACTGAACATCTAGGCTCATCTGTCTCAAGGAATGAGAGGCTGATGCTGCCATTCACAGAAGGCAATGAAGGGCAGAGAAAGAGTGTGTGTGTGTGTGTGTGTGTGTGACGTCTGCATTTCTTCCAGGAAAGGCAGTGAAATAGCAATTACGATGCCTCTACAGAGAAGAGCAAACAAGCACGGAGCAGCGGCAGAGGGAAGATGTTAAGGAACAGCCAAGATCCTTGCTCAGCAGTGATGGTGGTTTCCAATCCAGGAGTATGTTCCTGAAACCAGAATTGATTGTCCGAGAGTGACAATTCAGAAGGTGACCCTCACAGACACTTCTTATATCTTCAGGAGCTTTCTAGGAAAAACAATAACATAGGCCATAGAGGGCATTTGGCATGTCAAAGTGTTTTCTTATCTCTCATCACCCGCATTTCAGGTCAGGACAAATCTTACAAACTTCTTTAAAAGTATTAAAAATATTCCATACATAGTGTTAAATATCTGAAAAATACAAAGAGGTGCAAAAAACAGTAATGTCTTTCTGTGTTCAAGTATTCTTCAGAAGACTATATAATATTCCAAGGAATCTTGGCGATGCAATAGTTAAAGCAATCGACTGCTAACCAGAAGGTCAACAGTTCAAAACCACCACTGGTTCCGAGGGAGAAAGATGTGGCTGTTTGCTTCCGTAGAGATTTCCAGCCTGGGAAACCCTATGGGGCTGTTATGAGTGGGAATTCCATTGTACGCTATACTGTAATTCATTCAACCATTCTCTTGTTGCATGTTTATGTGGTTTCCAAAATTTTTCTATTATAAATAATGCCATGACAAGCCTTGCTTTACATAAATCTTAGCCATAGATTCTGACCCTTTCCTTGGATTAGATTCCTAGGAGAGAATTTGCTGGGTCAAAGGGGCTTTTTTTTTAGGGTTCTTAAAACACAGCAGCAAGTTGCTTTCTAATGTCTGAAGGTGCTGACTATTCACACCCATGGCCACATAGAGTGGTATCATTTTTAAAAGTCTTTGCTAATGTAATAGCTTGAGCATGATTTAAAAATTATGGCACATTTTTAATTGTTTGTAATTTTGTGGTCAGTTAATGTGCATTTCTTCTGTGAATTTTCCATTTATGTTTTGGTCTTTTTTCCACTGGCATCTCAGCTATTTTCTTGTCAATTTGATTGCGTCTTTACGTATTAAGAAGGTCAACTTTTTTGTTTTACTTATTACAAATGTTTGTAAGCCTGTGATGAGCCTTTTTAGTTTTTTGCAGTATTTCTGAGAGAATGGAGGATTTTAATTTTTCTTTAGTCAAATTTATTAATATTTCTTCCTCTTTTTACTTTCCTATCTTTCATGCTTCCAGAGCCTTTTTTCCCTTTATTATAAGAGCTGATATTTATCTTTGTTTTCTTCTAGATTTTAACAACTTTGCTTTTTATGTTTAGCTCTTTAATCCTTTGTAATTTGTTTTGACATCAGGTATGATGTCAAGGTCTGAATTTATTTAATCTTCTAAGTAGTTAGCCTACTGCCCCAGCACCAATTAATGACTAATTTTCCTTCTCCTGCTGATGGGAACTGATACCTTATCACTTACAAACTTCGCTTTTATACTCAGCACATTTACATTCCACGGTCAGCTTTCAGGCTATTTTTCTTCTGTTCCATTGACCTATCTACTAATTCTTGTGCTACTATCATAATTATTATAACTTTATCATATTGCATTTTCATATAGGGAAATTCTCCCATCATTACAGCCATTTCCCAAAATCTTCCTGACTAGACTTGTTCTTCATTTTTCCAGATGAAAATTTAAGAAAAACTTGACCAGGGTCCAGATTATCCAGTTGTTTTTAAAATTGAATTAAATTTACACATTAATTTGGGGAAGAAGGAACATCTTCATAACCTTTACGTTTTCTCTGGGAATATGCTGTAACTCTTTGTACCTCTGAAATGCTCTCTCATTTTCTTCCTGTTGTCCTCCACACTTATTATTAAAGTGATTCACACGTACAGCACTTGTGGCTGTTATGAATGGGATTTTCTTTTCCAAATCATATGTTCTGATTGGTACAATGAAAAAGTACCTAACCCTCATGCCTCAGTATCATCCTCAGTGAAATGGGGATAATAATAGGGCACCAGAGTCAGGTTGGCCTCCCTCTCCTTTTCATACCCCACAGACAATCATCACCCCATCCTAGCAATTTCCCACTTCCTTTCCAAGTCCTCCGTCACTCACCTTGTTTTCACCAATGTCTTGCTAGTGCTTACCATTGCACCTTCCTCCTGGCTCTGATCTCCACGGCCAGAGTCTCCTCTGCCAGTGCCATTCTCTGGCTCAGGAAGTCAGCAATCCCCTACCTCCACCCCTGCCTGACATTACACTTGCACACGCACAAGGCCTTGGTTAGGGTTCCCCCAGAATCAGACCCTGAGACAAGAACTTGAGTGTGAGTAGTTCACTTGGGAGCTGGCCCCAGGAAACACCAATGGGGAGAAGAGAGGTGAGATAGGGAAAGGCAGGCAGCCAATGACGTTGTTGTTGTTGGGTGCCATTGAGTTGATTGGATTCACAGTGACCCCATGTGAAAGAGTAGAACTGCCCTGTAGGGTTTTCTTGGCTGTAATCCTCATGGAAGCAGATCACCAGGTCTTTCTCCCACAGAGCCGCTGGGTGGGTTCAAACCACCAACCTTTCAACTTAGCAAGTGAATCTTAACCTCTGTGCCACAATGGCTCCTTAGGCAGCTGATACAGGTGTATTATCAACCAGTTACGACTGTGGGCTCCATCTTGTAGGGGAATCTTGGGACAGAGTGTAAAACCCATACATCAGAGTTACACCACGTAAAGGGCCAGGGAGCTGGGAGATTACAACACCAACTCCTGTCAGTCATTGTGAGAGGGCTGCTCCCCAGGGACATTCATTCCTGGCACTTCCAGCCTTTTGTGTGCCCAGGCAGGGCAGGTTGCAGTGGCCAGAGAAAGCTCCCAGGCAAAGGGATTCGGATGGTGGCAGATGGAACCTGGCAGTGCCAGGGGATAGGCAGCACTGACTCCACCTGCTGTACCAGCAGTTCTCAAGCATCAGAAAGCCCTGAAGGGCTGATAATGCACAGATCACTGGGCCCCTCCCCCAGAGCGTCTGGTTCAGTACACCTTGGGAGAGGCCTGAGAATATGCATTTCTAACAAGTTCCTAGGTGATGATGATGATGCCGGTAAAGGAATCACGCTGTGAGAGCTACTGCACCAGAGACACACACACACACACACACACACATCATATAAAATCCAAATGCTCCATCTGGTGTTCCTGGTACTGTGTCATTGCCTCTAAATACACTTGCAATCCTTGTCTCCCATGTTGTTGTTGTTAGGTGCTGTCAAGTCAGCTCTGACTCATAACCACCCTGTGTACAACAGAACGAAACACTGCCTGGTCCTGTGCCATCTTCACGATCTTTGGTATGTTTGAGCCCATTGACAGCCACTGTGTCAGTCCATCTCTTTGATGGGTCTTCCTCGATGACCCTGTATTTTACCAGGCATGATTTCCTTCTCCAGGAACTGGTCCCTCCCAATAACTTGTCCAAAATACATGAAATGAAGCCTTGCCAGTCTCACTTCTAAAGAGCGTTCTGGGTATACTTCTTCCGAGACAGATTTGTTCATTCTTCTGGCAGTCCATGTATATCCAATACTCTTCACCAACATCACAATTCAAAGGTGTCAATTCTTCTTATTCATTGTCCAGCTTTCATACGCGTATGAGGCAATAGAAAATACCATGGCTTGGGTCAGGTGCACCTTAGTCCTCAAAGTGACATCTCTGCTTTTTAACACTTTAAAGAGGTCTTTTGCTGCAGATTTGCCCAATGCACTACGTCGTTTTATTTCTTGATGGCTGCTTCCATGTGTGTTGATTGTGGATCCAAGCTAAATGAAATCCTTAACAACTTCCCATGCCCCCCTACAAATACCTTCAGCTCCTAATGGCATTTTGTACTGGCTGTGGAACCTGCTTGATTGTTGCTGGCCCCATACCTTTGTTTACTCTTCTCTCTCAACTCCAAGCCTTCATAGCCCCTTATCTCAGCCTCTCTAATAGCACTTAGGGCTGTCTACCTTGTATTCCAAAGAATTATGTGCTTGTCTTATCTTCTTAATAACAACCTGCAAACCACTTTGTCAAAGGAGGTCTCCTTTGAGTTTCAAAACAACCCTAGGAGATAGGAAGCTGGGTGGTATTATTAGCTCTATTTTGCAGATGAGGTTCCGAGAGGCTCAGAACTAGCCCAAGGGCACACGTAGCTGGAGAGGTTGACCTTAGAACTTGATTTCAGGTCTTTTAAGTGGAAATTCTGCATTCTTCTCTCCGTGTTTTCTCCTCCCTTTTGCATTGGAATGATTGGAATTCTTTGAGTTGTTCCCAGAACAGGCTCTTGTAGAAAAAGCTTGGTTCTTATCACAAGCTGACAGAATTCCAAAAGTCCTTGGTGTTGTCATAGAGAACAGTTACCCCTCTGCCCTTCTAGAACCCAGAAACTGTTAAGAATCTAAACTTTCTGTCTGGGCCCAGATCATCTTGATTTCTGACCAACATCCTTTAGCCATCCCCCTTCCCTGCCAGGGAGGCTAAGAAGTTCGTTTGTCACCGTATGTTTTGAGATGGCCTCTGACCACCTTCCTACTGTTCCAGATCCATCATCCAAATTCCAGGAAACACATGGCTGCCTCCAGTGGTCAAGGGACACCTGTGACTTGTGACTGTGGCAGCCTGTCTCTTACAACAAGAAATCAATGGGGCTTGGGGACAGTGGATGGCAGCAAGGGAAAGAAAGAGGTGGATGGGTGTGGTGAGTAGACCATGCTTCCTGAATTGGGATTGGCCTTTGGCCACAATGTCTGGGTAGAGGGAAGTCCTGCTTGTGGGCCTCGAGGAGGCAGCTCAATGTGATGGGGACATGACACAGAGCCAGGAGATCTACGCTCAGGCATTATCTCTAACAAATCATTTCACCTCTCTGTGCCTTCATCTACCCGTGCACCCTGCCTTCCTCAAAGGGAGATTTTGAGTCAGATGAGATAATGATTATGAAAGTGGTTTGTAAATCATAAAGCCTTATTCAATAGTCAACATTATAATTTGATTTTACAAATGGGGAAACTGAGTTACTTAGCAGATTAATATCTCAGCATTCCCTCGTAGCCTTATCCCACCCTCCCAGGCTCCCAACATGAAGGTATGACCCATCTCTCAGTCTGTCTCCTCTTACTCGTCTGTGTTGAAAAGGGCCTTAACCCTGGAATTAGAGGAAGAATTCTGAATTCTAGCTTGACTGTGGTACTAACTTGCTGTGTAATCTTGGCCAAGTTACTTCGTTTCTCTGGGCTTTAGCGTCTTCATCTTCAGCTTCACAAAGAGGATTCCCTTGTTTTTTTGTATGCATCTGTCTCCACCTCCAAGAACCTCATCCACCAACAGGACTTCAACTACCACATTTACCCATGACCTCCAATTCTCATCTCCAGCCCCATCCTCCTTCCTGGCCCCAGCCAACCAACCAAACAGTTGCTGGGAGTTGACTCTGACTCATGGCAACCCCACGTGTGTCAGTGTAGAACTGTGCTCTATAGGGTTTTCTATGACTGATTTTTTGTCTGTTTATTTATTGTACTTTAGATGAAGGTTTATAGAACAAACTAGTTTCTCATTAAACAGTTAGTACATATATTGTTTTATGACATTGGTTAACAACTCCATGACATGTCAACACTCTCCCTTCTCAACCTTGGGCTCCCTATTACCAGCTTTCCTGTCCCCTCCTGCCTTCTAGTCCTTGTCCCAGGGCTGGTGTGCCCCTTTAGTCTCATTTTGTTTTACGGGCCTGTCCAACCTTTAGCTGAAGGGTGAACCTTAGGAGTGACTTCATTACTGAGCTGAAAGGGTGTCTGAGGGCCATACTTCCAGGGTTTCTCCAGTCTCTGTCAGGCCAGCAAGTCTGGTCTTTCATTTTGAGTTAGAATTATGTTCTAGAGTTTTCTCCAGCTCTTTCTGGGACCCTCTATTGTGATCCCTGTTGGGACAGTCAGTGGTGGTAGCCGGGCACCATCTAGTTGTACTGGACTCAGTCTGGTGGAGACCATGGTAGATGTGGTCCATTAGTCCTTTGGATTAATCTTTCCCTTGTACCTTTAGTTTTCTTCATTCTTCCTTGCTCCAGAAGGGGTGAGACCAGTGGAGTATCCTAGATGGAGGCTTACAGGCTTTTAAGACCCCAGACGCTAACTCACCAAAGTGGAATGTAGAAAGTTTTCTTTACAAATTATGTTATGCCAATTAATCTAGATGTTCCCCGAGACCATGGTCCCCACAGCCCTGAGCCCAGCAATTCGGTTCCTCAGGGAGTTTGGATGTGTCTATGACTGTGTATTTGGAAGTAGATCTCCAGGACCTCCTTCCAAGATGCCTCTGGGTAGACTTGAACCTTCAACCTTTCAGTTAGCAGCCTGAGCATGTTAACTGTTCATACCATTCAGGGCCTCTCTTTCTGACCCCAGAGCCTCCTGTTTGTTTATGAAACATACCATTGGCACCTCACAGTTGACAGGTTCTAAACAGAACTCAGGTACCTCCCCAGAAGCCTGATCCTCTCCCTGTATTTCTTGCCTTAATGGATGACAACACCTCACCCAACCTTGCCACATGACAGATGATGAGAAAACTGAGGCCCAGAGAGGTTAAGAGCCTTGCCCAATTTACACAGCAATTGGCTCACAGTGAAGGAAATAGAGCTCAAGTTTCCTAATTCTGGGGCAGATGTGCCATCTCACTTTCTCCCATTTGACTGGGGTGTGTCATGGGTTGAATTGTGTCCCCCAAAATATGAACTGAATTCTGGTCCATATACTTGTAAATAGGATCCTGTTTGGAGATAGAGTTTACTTTGTTATATTAATTAGGGCACACTGGCGTGGGGAGGGTGGGTTCTAAATATAATCGCTTCTGAGTTATTAAAAAAAAACAGAATGGACACAGATATGCACACAGAGAAAAGGGGAAGATAGACAACAGAGACAGGTGCATCTACAAGAATTACCAGCAGCTACTAGAGGCTGAAAGGAAGGACGTCCCCCTACAGTGACACGCTGAATTCTAACATCTAGCTTCTTCAACTGTGAGAAAATAAATTTATGTGCTTTAAAGCCATTCACTTGTGGTATTTGTGTTACACGGCACTGGGTAACTAAGACAGAATGGGGGTTGAAAATATCTTCATTCTTCTCTCAATGATAGCCGTTGTATTAGTCAGGATAGTCTGGGCTATGGTGAAGTAACAAATAAGTCCTGACATCTCAGTGCTTAACACAGTCAAGGTTGATTTCTTGCTCGTGGAAAGTCTACCATGAGTTGGGCAGCCCTCTTTATTTTGTAGGCACAACAGTGGAAATGTGTACCAAGAAATGTGTCCCCGGTCTCTCAAATAGGGGAAAGGCATGGGGGAGGAGTGCTGGCTCTTAACTTCCACCTGGCAGCCAGAGTTCATTGGTCAGAACTAGTCACATGACCCCAGCACTTTTACAAGGGATGCTGGGACATTATTAGGGATTGAATTGTGTCTCCCAAAAATATGTGCTGTAAATCCTAACCCTTGTAGTGTTTATAATCCCATTTGGGAATGGATTTTCTTTGTATCAGTCTAGGATGTGTTTTGAGTCAATCTCTTTCGAGATATAAAAGAAGCAGATTAAGCAAGGAAGGAAAGAAGCAGAGAAGAGGGAAGATAGATGTCATGCCACATGAAGATTGCCAAGGAGCCAAGGAACAGGAGCTGAAGAGACAAGGACTTTCCCCCAGAGGTGATGGAGAGAGAAAGCCTTCCCTTAGAGCCTGTGCCCTGATTTCACACTTCTAGCCTTCTAAACTGTAAGAAAATAAATTTCTGTTCTTTAAAGCCACCCACTTATGGTATTTCTGTTATAGCAGCTCTATGTAACTAAGACAGACGTGTAGAGGAGCACGTAGCTAATCAGTGAGTGCTAACCATTCCTGCTACAGGCATTGACCTACCATGCGGCAGGTGAGACCAAAACCCTTTGGAGAACAAACCTTTGTTCTCATCCTTACCACCTATGGCCAAGGCCAGCTCTGCTTGAGGAGTGTCACAGGGGAAGGAAGCGGCAGCTCTTGCCCCCCTGAAGGAGCCTGGGGCCACAGCTGGTGGCCAGTACTGGAGAGAAAGCCTTCGTTGGGGAGGTGGCAGTGGAGCTGGGTAGGGTGAAGGAGGGAGAGTTTCAGGCTTGAGAAGCAGAGGGGAAAGTGATGGGGAGGAAGGGAGTCAGATGAAGGGAAGCCTCCCTGGGGACCTGGAATCTCTAAGCCAAGTCGAGGCCCACAAGCTTGGCTGGGAGGGGACGCCTGGGGGTGCGTGGTGCTGGAGGTCAGGCCTTGTGCCAGTCCCACACTCTGCAGAGAAGACTTCTGAGCTCTGTGGTATCTCAAGCGATGGGCCTGGGAGGCAGATCCTGACGGGGCCTGTTAGACATGTTACAGGCCCAGTGCGGGAAGCCTTTTTGATTAAATTTGGGAGCGTAATTGCAGGGTTTGTGCTGTGGTCTCATTATGGCTTTTTTAATCTTGTTAACCTCTCCGCCCCATCTCCCAACCTCCCCTCACTTCCCTCCAGGACCGCAGGCTGCGGCCTTACAACAATACCAGGAATATTTTCCGTCTCCCTGCTGTGGTGGCTTTCTCCTCCTCCCCCAGACTAGATCCTGCAGGCAGGACAGGGTGGAGAAAGAAAGGAAGGCCCAGAGAACTGGTATTTTACAAGGCTTAGTCACCCCGCATGCGTCTCAGCTCAGTTCCCATGCATTCAGGCCAGTGTATGATTCTTGGAGGGACCCAAAGGACAGCAGGCTTGATGTAGCCCCCAGGAGCTCACGATCTCACTGGGAGAGTGGGCAATCCAGGTTAAATGACAATCCTAGTGAATGCAGATAGGGCTTCTGGAGTTTAAGGTGGTAGAGAAGAGGGTAGCTGGAAAGGGGAGGGCTGGGGAAGATTTGGAAGGTTTATGGGGCTGCAGAGAAGGGGTGGACTCAGTGGAGAGCTGGGTGTAGCCAAAGGAGCAGGGTTGGACCTCTGGACTGCTGAGGGTGGGTGTGAAGGAGGGAGGGCAGGTTAGGAGAGTGTGTGCTCTCCAGGGAGGGCATGCTGGAGACGAGGCAGGTGGTGGGGTGAGGTGACGTGGTTAGGGACTCCTGGCTGCAGCCTGCTGTGGGTGCTATGGTGTGACCACGCATAGGGCTGTGAGTTCCACTGGGGGAGTGGACACCCGCTGTGGGGCTGAGGGAAAGGGTATTAACGTGGTTGTTGTTGTTAGGCGCCTTTGAGTCAGTTTAGACTCATAGCGACACCCATGTGACAGAGCAGAACTGCCTGATAGGGTTTTCTTGGCTGTGATCTTATGGAAGCAGTTTGCCAGGTCTTTTTCCCTGGGAGCCAATGGGTGAACTCAAACTGCCAACCTCTCGGTTAGCAGCCGAGTGCTTAATTTTTGCGTCATCAGGGCTCCTCATTGCCACGGGAAGGTGGAGGGAATTCAGAAGGAAGCAGTCTGCTTCTGAGAGGCAGAGGCCTGGGATGCTGGGAGGCTCAGCTATAGAAGAAGTGAGGCCTGTGAGGATAGACTCTTCATTCTCCCACCCCAGTACCCAGGGTCCACCCCCCAGCTCTTGCCACTCTCTACACTCTTTGGGGGCCACTTCTCTTCTCTGTCAGGTCCCCTTCCACCTCAGGACTCTCAATCATCATCTGCAGTCCCTACCTCTTTCCTGAGCAACCAGGAACTAAAGGTGAGGGACAATTTGGGCAGACCCTGGACTGTGGAGCTAGGAGCTGTCAAACACCTCCAAGGCATCTGGCATTCTGCTGATAATTTGGTCAGAAGACAGAGAAAGCTGTCAAAGCAGGAGAGCCAGATGACCATGAGGAAACAGCCCTCCCACCACCCACCTCCACACAGTCTCCTGGCAGGGCCCTGCTCAGATAGTGGGAAGGGCCCAGTGTGTGCGCAGCGGTTCCTTGGGGGCAGGAGCGAAGCCAGGTGTGGGAAGGTGCTCTCTCCCAGGGCTGCCCTGGCAGCTCAGACCATGTTTCAACAGCTACCTTGGGAAACGCTGGCTTGGCTGTCATGGCCTGGGAAGACCAAGGGCATTCCTCGGAGCACAAGGACAAGGGGCAGCTCAGACATTGTCTCTACTCTGTGCCAGAATGTTGACACCATCCATGGGGCTTCTCTCTGACCAATGAGGCCTTTGCCGCCTACCCTTCAGCCTTGCCTTTCTGCTCGGCTGGGAGGCCCTCTTCCCTCATGAGTTCAGCCGGCATATCTGGAGGCTCAGGGTGCTGAGCCAGGCCTTCCCCACATCGAGGACTTCCTTCTAGGAAGATTTTGGCACTCACCGACCTGCCCCCAGGAGCCCTGGTGGTTTAATAGTCAGGTACTCGGCTGCAAGGAAGTTCAGCGGTTCGAACCCACCAGCCATTCCTCAGGAGAAATACGTGGCAATCTGCTCCTGTAAAGATTTACAGCCTTGGAAATTCTGTGGGGTGGTTTTACACTGTCTTATAGGGTCGCTGTGAGTTGGAATTGATTAGACGGCAATAGGTTTAGTTTTTTGGTTTGGACCTCTCCCCGAGGCACTCCCTGTTGGTACCTTGATGCTGGCCTGCTCTGCCTAGCACTTCTTTCTCGAGGAGACCCAGCAAAGAGCAGAGAAGGAGGCATCAGGGAGCAAGTCTTCCCTCTAACCAGTTCTGCCGGCTTCTCTGCACGTTTGTGAAGCCAAGCTGGCGGTGGTAGGATGAGTCTGGGACTGGGAGTCAGGACACCTAGTTCCTGGATCTGGCTTCACTGAAGCCCTGGGCAAGCCATTCTCCTCCCTGGGTTTCAGGTTCCTTATCAGTGGAAAGAAAGGGTTGGGCTGGGTGGTCTCTAAGGGCCTTTCAGCTCCAACACCACTTGACCGAGCACGCTGTAGTGGAGAAGCCCACCACGGCAGCAGCCGGATCACATCTGGTTGATGAAGGCCATGGGAGGGTCACTGGTCACCCCAGCCAGGGTCACAAGGCCCCTAGGCCCCTGTTCTTATGTTGATAGTGCCTGTGTACCCGATCAGTGTCCCAGGGACAAGATGGCCTGGGTATCCCCAAGGGGGCAGATTTTCAGCCCAACTCCAAGGTCCTGGCCAGGAAAGATGGAGGAAAGGTCATTAGAGCTCTGGAGACCAAGAAAAGAGCAATGGGTTGAGCCAACTGGCCAATGTTTGCCAACCCAGGCTCAAGTGAGAGGGCAGAGAGCCCTGGGTACCTGGGTCAACAGGATCAGGCGTGAACCGGCCGCAGACAGATGTGGCCTCAAACCTGGCTCTAATTTAGTTGTACGCCCTTAGGGAAGGCATTAAACTCCCCCAGCCTCAGATTCCTACCATAAAACCTACCTTACAAGGCTGTTGTGAGTATTAAACGATGTCATGTATTTGAAAGACTTTTAGCATCTGTGTCTGGCACATTGTAGGTACTCAGTAAACACTCATTCCTTCTGCCCTCTGTGCTCTTTGGTCTTTTCCAAACGCAGTTGCCGATTTGGCCCTAGGGAGTTGGATGAGGCTGCATGTAAGGTCATCCAATCAACCTGCCAAGGTGTTTGCCGGGCTTGCCAGCACTCCACTGCTGTGCTGTGTGCAGCACTACTGGGGTGTCTGGTGTGGTCCCTTTCTTCAAGGCCCTTACCATCTGCTGGAGGAGCAAAACCACACTCACACCCACTGAGACCATTAAGAGATAAAAATAATGAACGCTATAAGCCATAAGGGTTAGAAAGCCAGGGGTCTCAGAGAGCAAGGCTCACTTCAGATGGGAAGTGGCAGAGCTGGGAAGGGGCTAGGCTGCCTCATAGCTGACTGGGGTTGAGGGCAGCAGGGCTGGAGGGGACTGGGAGGGATGGACAGGCCATGTGGACAGACTGATGCCAAGGACCTCCAGGAGGCAGTGATGCAGGCCGTGTGGGGTGTCTGGGGGTGAGTGTCGTAATGATGGTTTGCAGGAGTCCGGTTCTCTTGGCTGAGCCTCTCGAGCTCAGGCCCATGGACAGTGAGCTCCTTCTCCAGGTTAGTGGCTGGAAGAATGGCATTTAACTTTGGTCAGATTGTCTGGCATGGGGAGAGCAGCGGGGGGCTGTGGGCCAGGATAGGACTGGCTATGAGGAGCTGGGAGGGTGGGCACAGTGCCCAAGGTGGGGGCTACTTCAGTGGGCAGAAATCCAGCTCCACCTCCATCCTTCATGGAGCCACCCTTTGGGGACACAAAGGCAAAGAAAAATGAGATCAGCATTCACTGGGCACCTACAGCGTACCAGCTCATGCCTAGCACTTTGCCTAAAGAGACTTGTTAAACTGCATGCTGGCCCCATGATCTTCAGCTCCCAGAAGAGAAAAACCAAGGCTCAGAGGGGTCAAGGCCAATGTCTTCCAGATAGTCATGGACTTGAGCTGCATGCTCTTCCTTTGCACCACACTGCCTTTCCAGGCCTTAGATTTTCTATGGAGGCTTAGGAGGGGCCCATGTTCTCTGCCCTCTTGCTCCTAAATGTAAACTCAGCCTATCAGTGTTTAAAGACAGAGACCACGTCCTTGGGCACATTTCCTTACCTCCTGCCCCAGCCGGTCATGCTGGGTTACACAGTCAGGGCTTGGCACCTCCTCCCAGAGGCTACCTCCTTGGGGCAGAGGCTAGGTCCCCTTCTCCTGCCAGCCCGGTCACTCCGCAGACATGATGCTGGTAATTGGAGTGCGTGGCCATGGAACGCCCCTGCCTGGGTCTGATGACAGGCTGTTTCTGGAATCCAAGGATAAGGTGGTTGCTGACAAAGGCCGGGAAGGGAGGGAGGAGTGAGGGACATCTTCCCAGCTGCCTGCCTTCCCTGAACCGGAATTTCTCCCGATGGGCTGAGTTCTCAGCTGACGGGAGAGATGTTCAACAGGATCCTAACGACAGAAGATTGCAGTGGCCGCCAGGAGTGGAGTGAGTAATTAGAAGCTCGTTAATTTGTATTTCACAAGAAAGTCAGGGTGTTGGGGTCGGGGGAAAGCTGCAAAGATTAAAGGTGAACTGGAGAGTGGAAGGCTAGAGATGAGGGGCGAGGGGAGACATGGGGCCTGGGGCCCACAGAGCTGAGGGGGAAATTCAGAGAACAGCCAGCTCTGGAGAGAAAGCAGTGGCACGCGGTGGGTCTTGGGTAGAAAGGTCCGGGTTGCCTACAGCCCCCAAAACTGCTCCCAACAGCAAGCTGAGCTGACCACTAAGAGCTGGGCTGAGGGTGCTGTTTGTCTGTGATGCAATGGAAGGAGGGCAGAAAGGGACAGTGATAAGGGATACAGAGATGCAAAGATGGGAGGGGGAGGGATTTACTTTGCACAAGTTGTAACAGAGACACATAAACACACACACACACACACACACACAGAGACCTAGAGAGAGGTGAGAGAGGGCAGACAGAAGGGAAGGCATGGGAGAGAGAAAGGCAGCAGGGGAGAGACAGGAATAAAGGAAGACAGACGGGGGAAAGAGAAGGGAAGGAGGGAGGAGAAATAAAGAAACGAGTCAGGAAGTGTTTATTGAAAGAGGTGAAGAGCCAGGGGTGGCTAACACTGTAAAGACTCCTGGGAAAGACCTACAGTCCCTGGTTAACATGCTTGGCTGCTAACCAAAAGATTGGAGGTGTGAGTCCACCAGAGGTGCCTTGGAAGAATAGCCTGGTGATCTACTCCAGGAAAAATTAGCCATGGAAGAGCCTTTGGAGCACAGTTCTACTCTGATGCACATGGAATTGCCATGAACTGGAACCAACTCACAACAACTAGTTTTAAGAAGGATCTCGACTCTGTTGTTTCCGTCCTGCTCATCTGACTGTCTACAACAGGGGCCAGCAAAGTTTTTCTGTGACAGGCCGGAGAGTAAATATTTTAGGCTTTGCTGGCCGTACAGTTTCTGTTGCATACACTTCTTTGTAAAAGAACCAAAAACCATTCTTAGCTTAAAAAAGGCTCCACAAAGACAGGCCACTGGTGGATTGGGCCCCTGAAGCCATCCCACCCCATCTAGAGCTAAGAATATGGGACCCGAGATTCGGAATTTCTACCAATCTCCCAGGTGAGTATCCAGGGGCTGAGCCAGCCAATGGGGTGGGGCCGTGGGAGGCAAGTTGTCTAGGACCTGCTGAGGCCCCGGGGAAGACGCGACCCCTGGCTGCAGAGCCCAGTGGTCAGGCTGGGCTGTGGTAGACCCCCTTCAGAGATGGACTCTCTGCCCAGCTGCAGGCAGTGCGGTCGGCAGATAACTGTCAGCCATCAGCTCCTTCAGGGTCTGCCTCAGCCTGAGGTCACACCCTCCTCGGGGAGCCGCATCTGGTGACTGAGCAAATGGGAGTGTCAGTCAGCCTCAGAGGAGACACGTCTGCCAGGCTCTGCTCTCTCCAGGCTGCCCGCTGGCTTGGTGGGGTGAGAGGCAGGGGGAAGAGGAACGTTCCTGGGAGAGAAAATGGCAAGAGCAAGGGTGCAAAGCTCCAGGCCCAGGAATCCTCGCTCCCAGGCCCCTTTTCCTGTGACTCCTTCCTGGGGAACCTTGCTGGAAGAATAGGGAGCTGTTCTCTGTTGTTGTTATTAGTTGCTTTTGGCCCTGGGAAATTGTGCCACAGGCATCCATCCCTTCAAGTCCTGCTGGGTCTGTCAGGCCTGCATCTCAATTCAACTCCTCTCTCCCTCTGCCCACCCAGTCCCCCTGCTTACACTGGTGCGGATTCTTAACGTACATCCGGCACTCCAAGCCCCTCTCAGAGTCTGCTTCCAGACAACCCATCCTGCGACGCAGGTGCCACAGGACACCCAGGCTGGGGGGCAGTGGTGACCACAGGGTGGCCCTGGGGTCTCTGCCTGGTGGACTTGGCACTAGCTGGTCTCGCCTGGGGGCAGCAGCAAATAAAGATACATTTCCATGGCAACCGGAGGTCCCCCAGGCCTAAGGGCTCCCAGGACCCCAGCGAAGCCTACACTACAAGAAAGTGGATGGAGGGGAAAGGGAGCACAGAGGTACAGGGGTCTGGAGATGTGGGCCTGGCCGGGGCTAAGGCACTAAGATGCTGTGTGGCTTTGGGCAAGTCTCTGCCACTCTCTGAGCCTACGTTTCCTCATTAGTAAATGGGCTAGAACCGACGATCCTTGTGTTAGTGTCCTGTGCCTGCTGTAACAAACTGCTACAAACTTGGTGGCTTAAAGCAACAGGCATTTATTCTCTCACAGTTCCGGAGGCCAGAAGGCCAAAATCAGTACCACCAGGCTGGAATCACGGTGTCAGCGGGACCAGGCTCCCTTCTGAGACTCTAGGGGTAAATCTGTGCCTTGCCTTTTCCAGCCTCTGGTGGATTCCGGCGTTCCCTGGCTTCTGGCTATGTCACTCCGATACCTGCTTGGCCTTCACATTGCCTTCTCCTCTTCGTGTCTGGATGTCAAAGCTCTCTCTGCCTCTGTCTTATAAGGACGCTTACTATTGCATTTAGGACCCACCCAGGTAATCCAGGTTAACCTTCCCATCTCCAGGACTTTAACTTAATCACGTCCGCAAAGACCCTTTTCCCAAATAAGGTCATGTTTACAGGCTCCAGGGATTACGACCTGCTATCTTTGGGAGCCACGGCTCAGTCTCTTACACTCGCTATTTTTCTCCCTCGCAGGCTTTAGCTCCACTCCAGTTCTCCCTTTCTGAGCTGCGGTTCCAGTTCTTGGTGCCTACTGTTCGCTTCTACAGCTCGGCTGGTCTCATTCTGCCCAAAATTGATTTCAATGTGTATTGATTAAGCAGCCAGCTCTTCTGCTCACACTGCCGACTTTATCAGCAGTACCAGTCACCACCACCACAGCTAATATTCATTGAACACTAACTATGTGCTCGGGGCCTTGGTGGCACAGTGCTTGAGGTCTATGGGTGCTAACCAAAATGTTGGCAGTTCGAATCCACCAGGCGCGCCTTGGAAAGCCTATGGGGCAGTTCCATTTCTGTCCTATAGGGTCACTGTGAGTCAGAATCGACTTGATGGCAACGGGCTTACTAAATGCACAGTGTCTTAATTGCATTATATGACTTACTACCACCCAAGGAGGTAGGTGGTATTATAAACCTCAATTTTGCAGATAAGAAAGCCAGGGAGGGGGAAGCTAAGTAACCTGCCTCAGGACCGCAGATGTAGAGGTGGGATCGCCCTCCTGCTATCTGACTTCAGACTCTCCCAGCTCGTCCAATCCACACCGCCCCAGAGTAAACAGGGCTTCTCTTTGAAACTATTTACAAAGTTCGGTTCCTTTTGAACTTCGTCTGAAGCGAATGTCTTATCAGATCCTGCAAGTCACACACCTAACAGGGGAAGGGCTGTTCTATAAAGCTGAAAATCAAGTTACAAGAGCCGGGAAATACGGTCAGTTTGGGGCAGGAGAGGAAGGGGATATCCCAGGCCCTCGCCAGCCAGTTCAACTCTGAACCACTTTGGACTTTGAATATCAGCCCTTGTTCCCCTGTAATTTATGGGTTGACCTTCTTGATTAAGTTATGTATTCATCAATGAATGTTACTGAACATTGACCCTCCTATTTACCCTTACTCTTGGCTTTAATTTCAGGCTCTAGAAAGATCTAGAAATAAAGAATTGTGTTCTCCCAGCTAAGTGAAACATTACGGAAGGATGTTTACAAGTGATTCTCTTGTAATTGTTTTCAAAAGTCCAGAAGTGAGAAAGTAGAATGGCCCCTTTGAAGAAATGTTTCGTCAAGAGAGAATCGCAGTTAAAAAACAAGCATGGTAGCCAAGGGTCTTGGGGGACACAAGGAAGCGGAGTGGATAAGTGGGACACAGGCATTTTTAGGGCAAAGAAACTGTTCTGCCTGATCCTGTAATGGTGGACACGGGATACCACGCATTTGTCAAAACCCATAGGACTGTACAACACTTAGAGTGAGCCCTGATGTCAACGATGGACTTTAGCTAATAACAGTGTGTCAATATTGGTTCATTAACTGTAGCAAAGGTACCACGCCAATGCCACATGTTAGTAATAGGGGCAGCTGTGGGCCGGGGAGAGGAAGTATTTGGGAACTCTCTGTACTTTCCGCTCCATTTTTCCGTATACCTAAAACCGCTCTAAATAAATAGTCTATTAAGTAAAAAACAAAACGTACACAGGCAAGCAAACCTGCAGATTAAAGGGTACTGAGTTAATGTAAGCATATACTAGAGGACAGTAGTGATTCAGGGGTAGAATTCTCGCCTCCCCTGGGGAAGACCCAGATTTGAATCCTAGCCAACGTACCTCAAGTGCAGCCTTCGCCTGTCTGTCAGTGGAGGCTTTTTGTGTTGTTATGATGCTCAACAGGTTTTAGGTGAGTTTTCAGGCTGAGACTAGGAAGAAAGGCCTGGTGATCTATTTCTAAAAACCAGCCAATGAAAGCCCTGTGGAATCACAATGGTCCAATTTGCAACCCATCATGGGAATGGTACAGGACCAAGTACCGTTTGGTTCTGCCGTGCATGGGGCCACCATGTGTTGGTGGCCGACTCAGCGGTGGCTAACTACAACAACAAGTGCATCTCATTCCTCTAGAGAAAGGCACCAGCAGAAGCAAGTGGTCTAGAGGCAGGAGGGAGCATGGAGCATTTGCTGGGCTGACATACGTGGCAGGAGGGGATGCTGCTGCGGAAGGCAGTGCCAGCTGTGAGGAGCTTTGTAGGCCACACCAGGAGCTTGCAATCAGTTCTGAAGGTCATGGGGCACCCCTGCACGACTTTAAGCAGAAAAATGGCATGACCTGGCCTTTAGAAACATTTTTCTGGCTCTGGTAATAGCCCCAGCAAGAGGTGAGGGGGACCTGGAGTGAGTGATAAAGAGGAGAGGTTGGATCTGAAGGACTGTCGAATCCAACCAGTGGTTGGCCGTGGGGGGTGAGGAAATGGAGGAGAGGGGAAGAAGCCCCATGCCTGACTTGGGTGAGTGAGTGGACCTTTCACAGAGGTGGGGGACCAGGATGTAGGAAACAAGCAGGACAGTGCTCTGGGGAAGAGGGTGGGAGGAGGAGCTTTAATGAGAGGAGCGCTGGCTGGGGGGTGACAGAAAATGCACACTGATCTTTCATCATGAAGCAGGGCACTGAGACCTGCAGCTAGGCAGGGATACACCCAGGAGCAGCAGCACGGAACCCTCACACAGAAGCCAGACATCCAGCCGCCACTCACTGTGGACTTCTGGCAAATCACATTCTTTTCCTGCCTCAGTTTCCTCATCTGCTAAATGTGAGAGTTGGACCAGATCAGAGGGGGTCTCCATGGAGATGGGCTGGTGAGTGATGTCCTTGAGCCCCTGGAAATGGTGTGTAAAACTGTGTGTGCACGTCCACTTTTGTGGGGCACCGACAGTCACCTGAGGAGTGAAGCAATCCCTTCTTGCAGTTGGAGACTTGCTGGTAAGCGTTGCTTTCTAAATATGCTGGGGATCTGTCTTGTCTCGCCCAACCAGTTCCTGGAAGACAGAGACCTGAGTCACAGCTGACCCACATGCTCCTTAGTGGGTGTGTCTCGATGCCCCGGGGCGCTACACAACACTGCAGGGTCACACACTAGTGGCCTGGGGACCCCTCAATGCAAAGCTAGATGCTCAGGCTGTTCTGGCCTCCTGTCCCCTGGTCAACCCAGGTATGTGTCTCCCACGGGGTCCCCCAAGGGGTTCTGGTGCCCTTTCTCTCCTTTTTTCACCCTGAAAACTCTTCCTCATCCTTCGGAGCTCGAAGGCCACCCTCTGGAATTCTCCAGAGCTGCACTGGTTTCTCCTTGAAATGGGATCTCATGGCTGAGGTATCTACACTTCAAGTACCGGCAGTTTCCCACCTGTCTTGGGTGAAGGTCGTTTGTGTCTCTCTCTCTTCCTCCCTACCTCTCTACCTCTGCCACATGAGCCTTTTTTTTTTTTTTTTTGTCAGAGCCTTGCTCTATATCCCCAAATGCCCCCCAAGTGGCTGGCACACACTTGGTGCTCAAAAAAAGTAAAGATTTTTTTGTTGTCCTAACTTATGGCCTGGTGCTTGCTGTTTCTGATCTCAGCTTATCACTGGGTCACATATGTGTGTGTGTGGGGGGGGGGTAGTACTTGCTCACAGAGGCTGGGAGGACGAATTCCGGTGGCCAGTATTGCAGTACACAGTGCCCTTTGCAGAGGGCCTTATGGGTCCTTTCCCGCAGGATCCCACGATGGGCATGAGAACATGATGTGATCGCACAGATATAAGGGGTGTTACACCCTGGTCCCCCAGGGTGGACTCGCTGTGCAGGATGGAAGAGACATCCGTCTCTGGAGCACTGGGGACATACCATAGGCCAGGCCCTTTGTAAAAAGGCTTATAGGTATTGTGCACAACAACCTGGCAGGTGGGGGTTATCGAGCCCATTTTACAGATGTGGAAGCAGAATCTGAGCGTTTATGGGCTTGCTCAAGCTCAGGGTGCCCTTTCAACTCCAGCACACTGCCTCCTGAGGCTAGAGCACCAGCACGTGGTGTGATGTTTTTCTTAGTCTTGGGCATACGGGTCCCTGGCCTATCTGCACAATCTAACCATATCTTACCCTCCCACACATCCCGTTTGAAAGTCCAGCCAAGATCCACTTCCCTTCTTGGCTTTCTTGCCCTGGTAGGGCCTGATCCTTTCTCTTCACAGACCACAGCACTCACTCTAAATGGGCGGGGTGGCCCTTGGACCTGGCAGGCAGGCTCTTTGCTCTGGGGGATGGACTGCTTGTGGGGAGAGGACAGAGCTCTGGGATGGGGGCCATAGAAATCACCACAGCCTGGCTTGGGGCGGCGGTGGGGGTGGTGCGCAAAGCAGCCAGAGGAGCTTAGAAGTGGCTCTCCAATCCAGGGAGAGAGCCTGGTGGGCTGAGAATCAGAGCAGATCCTGTTCTTGAGCCTTGGGAAGGCTGGCCCAAGCCCCAGGGCTTCTGTGTGGTGGTTGGGGAAGGGGTGGGAGGGCTGGCTGCAGGGGTGCCCCCCATAGGCTGACGGAGCCAAACCCATAGCTGGGGAGAGTGGCTTGTCCTCCCAGATATATGGGGAATGAGGGCTGCTGAGTCATCCGACTGGCTGGCACAGCCACCACGGAGGGCTGGAAGGCAGAAGGGTGTCTCAGCCAGGGCCAGCAGCCTCGGGATGCCCTGAAGTGAGGGGGTCCTCAAACCCTCTGTTCTAGGCTTGGCTGGCCTCCACAGCACTGAGCTGAAGCATATCTGCTTGTTGTTAGGGAGTGGAAGTCCAGACATACAGCCCTGTGGACAGAAAGTTAGGCTTTGGAATAAGACAAAAAAAATAAGACAAGCCTGCCTTCTAATCCAGGTGCGTGATTTGGGCAAGCCCCTTCGGCTCCTAAGGCCTCAGGGTCCTCACCTTTCCTCTCAGGTATGTGGGGAGGATGAAAGGAAATATGGAAAGAGCTTCATGCAAGTGAGTTGCCCCTACTCCATGCCTTTTCAGACGAAGGGACAATCATCTCTCCCCCACCTGCCTTGCCCACCACCATCCCCTACCCCAGTCTGTTTCATCCCCACTGTGGGCCCCTCCCCGGAGGGTCAGGGAAGAGCTTAGCTCACCTCCTGACTGCCCTGGGCCTGGCCAGGAATCTCACCTTTTGCCTCTAGCAGGGGCAAAGGAAGGTGCTGACCCTTTGACACAGACCAGGATCGCCTCTGGGAGCCAACCTGGCCCAGGTATTGTGCAACCTGAGAAGCAGCTAAGCCCTCAGACCATCTCGCTGGAACAAGTATCAACAGGAAACTTCACAATCATCTAGTCCGCATTCCAGCGGTGCCAAGGCCAGCTCAGAGACACAGTACCAAGACACGGTTCTGGCTGGGGTTGCCAGAGAAACAAACAGATCTTTTATCTACCATCTAAGCCTCCCAATTTGCACCCTGGTGACACACCTTCTACCGCAGAGTGCTTTCTAAACCTCCTTGTGAGGATAGTCCTTCTGAGCTCTTAGCAAACTGGGGGTGAGTGATCCCTTAGATACAGGAATCTTTGCTAATCTTTGTTATACATTCTGCCAGGAGGAACCTATTTATAGGACGCCAGCCCAGTAAGCCCCACGCCTCATAGTACTCAGGGAAGAGTTAGTGGATGGTTCATTGATCAGGTCATGGCTCTGGGGATTAAAGAACAGACGGTTACAGCAGAATCTGCTTAAACCCATTGCCATTGGGTTGATTTCCACTCGTAGCAACCCTACAGGACAGAGTTGAACTGCCCCACAGGGTTTCTCAAGGAGAGGCGGACAGATTTGAATGGTAGACCTTTGGGTTAGCAGCCAGACTTTCTTTCTTTCTTTATTGTGCTTTAGGAGAAAGTTTATAGCTCAAGTTAGTTTCTCATACAATAATTTATACACACATTGTTATGTGACCCTAGTTGCTATCCCTATAATGTGACAGCACACTCCTGCTTTCCACCCCAGATATCTCTTGTTGATTCAACCAGTTCCTATCCCTTTTTGTCTTCTCATCTCACCTTCGGACAGAAGCTGCCCACTTAGTTTCATGTATCTACTTGAGCTAAGAAGCATACTCTTCATGAGTATCATTTTATGTCTTATAGTCCAGTCTAATCTTTGTCTGAAGAGTTGGCTTTAGGAATGGTTTTAGCTCTGGGTTAACGGAGACTCCGAGGGGCCATGTCTTCTGGGGTTCCTCCAGCCTCAGTCAGACCATTAAGCCTGGTCTTCTTACTAGAATTTAAGTTCTGCACCCCACTTTTCTCCTGCTCCTTCAGGGACTCTCCGTTGTGTTCCCTGTCAGGGTGGTCATTGGTGGTAGCTGGGCACAATCTAGTTCTTCTGGTCTCAGGCTGATGGAGTGTCTGGTTTATGTGGCCCTTTTTGCCTCTTGGACTAAGATTTTCCTTGTGTCTTTGATGTTCTTCATTCTCCTTTGCTCCAGGTGGGATGGGACCAATCGATGCGTCTTAGATGGCCGATTGCAAGCTTTTAAGACCCCAGACGCCACTCACTGAAGTGGGATGCAGAACATTTTCTTAAAAAACTTTGTTATGCCAACTGACCTAGATGTACCCTGAAATCATGGTCCCAAGACCCTCGCCCCTGCTACTCTGTCCCTACAAGTATTTGGTTGTGTTCAAGAAACTTCTTAGCTTTTGGTTTAGTCCAGTTGTAGCAGCCGAACTCTTAACCATGACACCACCAGGGCTCCAGTTTGGTTAAATGGTTCAGTTTATGCTTGGTGGAATCTCTCTCACACACACACACATACACACACACACCACTACATTATTTTCCATGATTGAAGAAGGGTGTGCAGCAAAGTGGAACCCAAACTTCTCTGTTATGGATTGAATTGTGTCCCCTCAAAATATGAGTTGGAATCCTGGTCCCTATACCTGTGGAATTAATCCTGTTTGGGAATAGAGTGTGTCCTAAACCTAATCACTTCTGAGATAGAAAAAGAGCAGATTAGATACAAAAGAGAGCACAAACGGAGAAGACAGACACCGTGTGAAGATGGCCGAGGGACCAAGGAACAGAAGCTGAAGGAGACGAGAATCTCCCCCCAGAACCAACAGGAGAGAGCCTTTCTCTGTTGCTGGTGCCCTGAATTTGGACTTCTAGCCTCCTAAACTGTGAGAAAATAAACTTCTGTTCCATAAAGCCACCCACTTGCGGTATTTCTGTTACAGTAGTGCTAAGAAACTGAGACACCCTCATTTGATAGCTGAAGAATCAAAAAACCAGATGAGAAAGGGACTCACTCAGAGTCACAGAGGACTTAATGACGAAGCTGGGTGCTCTTTTTGTTTTCCGTACCATCTCATCGGACCCTTGCCCTTCTTCCCCATCCCACTCCCAGCCAGATCCCTGCCCCTCTATACCAGCCATCAGTTCCCAGTGCTGTGTTTGAAATGCTTAAAGGAGAAAAAGAACGCTCAGCAGAAAAGCAGGTGCAAAGTCCCTGAGGCAGGAGAAGGTGATCTGGATGAACAGAATTCAGAGGTGGGTGGGAGGTTGGACTAGGACTCTAGCTTCACAGAGTTTATTTCTGGATATGGGATTGCCCAGGCCATCTAGGCAACTCACTGTTCTAGGCAGTGAGTCTCAGTTCCCGTGTGGCTGACGGGCCAAGCACGTGGGCATGGGCTTGTGAGAGAACTCACACCTCCTGCTCCCTAAGTGAGAGCATCAAGGACGGCTTCCTGGAGGAGGTGGACCTGTGTCAGGCCACGAGGAGACTAGCCTGCTGTGTCATGGGCCCAACTTCCCCACATTCTTGGCCTTTTCTCACAGAGGAGAAGAGCCCTGCCCACCCCTCTGCCTGGTGAGCCCTGGGTCAGAAGCCATGTGGGAGCTTACACCACAGACATCTTTCTAGGCTGAGCTAAGCTGTCACCGGCATGACTAACGTGTTAGACTCCAGCCTGGTATGTCTCCGCAGGGTGGTCTTGGCCAGAGGCAGGTGTAGGCTGGGAGCTGGGGGAAGTTAGGGGAGGAGAGGCCAGCGAGGGCTCCCTGGGGGATGACCTTGGGGTCAGTCCTCCGGAGCCCTAGGGAAAAAAGGTGAAGCCGCCCTGAGTCCTTGCTGATTGTGAAAGGTTGAAGTAAGTCCCCTGGGGGTCTAGAACAATCACGTAGTTTGCTGCACAGCCTGTCCTTGGGGATGGAGTGGTCGGTGCTATTGGAGTTAACGCATACGTGTGTGTATACCTGGGGTGCACCAGGTGTTGTGGGTGCCATGGAGCCTGCAGAGAAGAGCCAGTTCTGGCCCCGGGCCTCCAGGAGCCCCCAGTCTATCGGGGGCCAGCGCCCTGCCAATAGAGCTTGAGGCGATAGGTTTGGTACTCTAAGAGCGTTCTTTTTAAACTACTGCAGAGGCCCCGAGGGAAAGTGATTCCGCTGGAGCGAGGTCAGGGGAAGCCGAACGGAGAGGTTTGAGTTGGGCCTGAGCCCTCAGGATGGGGACGAGGCCGGCGGAGCAGAGTATTCAGGCAGAGGGTTAGGCTGGGAACGGTGCGTGGCGGCTCAGGGAACGGGGAGGGGGCACGTGTGGGTGCACCAGCTGCTGCTGGTCATCTCTGGCTCGTGGCAACCCCACGTGTGTCAGGGTAGACCTGGGCTCCATAGGGTTCTCAATGGCTCATTTTTCAGAAGTCGGTCACCAGGCCTTTCTTCTGAGGTGCCTCTGAGTGGACTCGAGCCCCCAACCTTTCAGTTAGCAGCCAAGCTCATTAACCATTTGTACCACCCAGGGACTCCCTCGTGTGGACAGGAATGGTGGGAAGGCGTGTTTGAGGTGAGGCCGTGGTGCTGAGGGCAGGTAGTGAATCCTCCTCTCTTCTCAGCGTGCTCTGTTCTAGGCAGTGGTCACACACCCTTTGGATCCATAGCCCCAATAACTCTCCATCTGGGCAGGAATCTTCAGGGATGGGCTAGATCCAGCCCCCAAAATCCAACCAAACCCACTGCTGTCCATTGGATTCCTGACTCATAGAGACCCCATAGGACAGAGCAGAACTGCCCTATAGAGTTTCCAAGGAGCAGCTGGTAGATTCGAACTGCTGATGTTTTGGTTGGCAGCTGAGCTCTTCAACCCCAAATTTAGGCTTACATCAGAAACACTTGAAAGGCCTGTTGAAACCCAGGTTCCTGGGCCCCACCCCTGCGATTATGATTCAGTTTGTCTGGGGTAGGGTTCCTGGCGATGCCGATGCTGCCTGTCTGTGGACCCCACTCTGAGGAACACTGGTCTAGCTTGCTCTCTGAGGTACCCTGGGCAGTGGCCTGCTGAGAGGCCAGCCCACTCAGCCCTGTTATTTCTGAGAGTGTCTTTGGTGATCAGGGCTCTTGTGGCTGTAAGTGAAAGGGCACAGGTGTCCCCATCTCCACAGGCCCAGCCAGGCTCTGATGCCAGGAGAAGAAAAAAAGGCCCGAGACTACCTTGTGGGTCAGGGCAATGCCAGTCATGTGAGAACTAAATTTTCTGACTCTTGCAACATGGGGACACTCTAGGGACAGTGCTGAGAAAGGAACCCTCATCCCTAGTTACTTGTCTAAAACCCTGGCAGAGAGAGCTTCAGAACTGGAACAAGGGAGCGCGGAGGCCCAGATGACGAATCTAGAGATCAGAGTGTGGGAGAATAGGTATTGTTTATACGTGGGTGTGAAGCTTAGCAAATTGAAAAAATCAAACCAGTTGCTGTGGAGTGGATTCCAACTCAGGGCAACCCCATGTGTGCAAAGCAGAACTGCTCCGTGGAGGTTTCAAGGATGCGACCTTTCAGAAGCAGGTTGCCAGGCTTTTCTTCTGAGGTGCCTCAGGGTGGGTTCGAACCACTAACCTTTTGGCTAGGAGTCGAGTGCCTGTTTTCGCCACCCAGAACTCCCTGGCAGTTTAGCAGCCATGACAGAGAAAAAAGAACTCAGGCTGCAGCTACGACCTTGGGCAACTCTCTTGCCCTCTCTGGGTGCCAGTTTCCTCACCTGGAGAAATCAAAGGAGTTGGATTAGATGATTTCGTTTAAGAGAGAGAACGCACGTGGGAGCAGAGGGAGGCCCTGGTAACAACCCCATGATCTGATTAGCGCTCAATTTAAAGCAGCTAATAGACACCTGAAACTTTGCATGGCTGGGCAATTACCGGGCACAGCCGGAGCTGGCACTGTCTGCGGGGACCAGTCCATCTATCAGGGTGTCATCAGCCTCCTTGCTACTCAGGAGACCTTGAGCATGGATAACATTGCCCAGAGGAAGCTTGTAAACGCAAAACAAAAGAAGCCCTTTCCCCACAGCTTCCCGGGGATCTTTAGAGGCAATTCCTTTGAGCCCCCACTAGACCTGGGAGAGAATTGTCCTGAGAGCTTCTGGGGAAGCTGGCAGAAGGCCGGTCCCTCTTTCCTCCCCGCCTTTCCCCAGGGCCCTGCCCACTGACACCAGGCCAATTACAGCATCCTCCTGAGAGGCTGGCAAAGAAAACAAAGGCTGGGAAAGAGGAGGGAGGACCCCCAGACAGCGCCTGGCTGTGGGGACTTCGGGAAGAGAGCCCGCAGGTTTAGGGATCAATGAATTTGCATCCCAGTTCTACCTCCACAAACTGTGTGATCCCGGGCAGTGTAGTTGACCTCTCTGAGCCTCAGTTTTCTTATCTATAATGGCATCTTCTTGGGTGATTTTACATATGAGCTAAAATGACAGAAATGAAAGCATTTTGGAGAAAGAAAAAATGGAATACACTGAAGTGTTCAGCTACGTCCTGCTGCAAATAGAAGCTGCAGTTAGGAGCATGGCTGTGGTTAAGAGAGTGTCAGACCTGGGTTTGAGTCTCAGCTACTTGCTGTGTGATCCTTGGCAGTTCACTTAACCTCTGTGGACCTCGGTTTCTCCATCTGCATAATGGGGATATTTATGATATTTCCCCTATAAGGTCAACAGAATGAAAACTAAGAGGAGAGGGCATGTGCAAAGCGCATGACTCATAATAGGTCTCAAAATAGTGTGCTCCTCGTATTCCCAAGCTGGCCTCACGTCCGGAGCAAGGGCAGCACGGCCGTTACCTGAAGGCAAGGGCTTGCCTTAGGTGCGTGTCGTTTTGCTGCCCTGGGCAGGCCTGGCCAGGGTTCGAGGCACGGCCAAGCCCTGGCCGACCCACAGCAGTCTTCCCGCCCAGTGGTTAGCTCAGGAAAGCCTCAAATTATACAATTTATGCAACCCAATCCAGTTTTCCGACTGTAACGTGTGATTACACATTCGCTGTTGCAATTATGGTAATGTTGATGTGTGGACAGATAGCTGGCAGCAGGGCTGTTCTGAACCGTCTATTTATAGACTGAAGATTCTTGCTATCTCAAGGCAGACATATGGGCCATAAAGGCAGGCGACAAAAAACAGGAGGGGGAGCACAAACCTCCCTTGGAATGAAAAGACACCAAAGGAAGCCGTAATTAGGGCTGGGACCGGCTTATGTAAATCAGGTAATACTTTCAAAACAGAGATGAGATCTGGTTTTAATAAAGCGCCTTGGAACAAATGGTGGAATAATGACTTAATAAATCTAAATACAAATATTTTGTTCCGTCTCCAAAATGAACAGCCCTGGCATCTGCTGAGCCCGGGCCTGGGCGAGGGGGCGGCGCGGTGGTGTTACTGTATTCTTTCGCTCCCTCAGCAGGCTCGAAGATTTTAATTTTTAGCCTTCTGCTAAATTACATGGGCTGTCAGTCAACTGTGGGAGATATTTTGAGTAGGGAGATTTATACAAACACACAGAGCACACTCAGAAGACTCGGCACAATATCTTTTACACTGGGCGGGTTGTAAATCATAGGTTGTTCAGAGCCTGAGTTATAGCTCTTCCGGAAATAGACTGCAGAGAAATTATTCACCACAATGAGGAATCTGGACGAGTTTTCTTTTTGGTGCTCCTCCTAAACCCTGGTATTAATAGAGAAGATCTTTGCTTTTTCTTTTTGGTGCCTTCTTCTACCACTTCCCACCCCAACTCCAGAATCTAAACCAGAGGTTGCAAACTGATGGCCTGTGGGCCAAACCTTATCCAAGAGGTGTGCTTTGATTGGCCCACACAATGTTGGCCTCAAGGCAGACCAGTTTTTAAAAATTAGTTGCAGATGTTTTAAAACCAAGAGGTTTCTCATGAAATCCATGTTTCCAGCTTCTCCTGATAGATCAAAACATCTCACTGGCAACACTGGATTTGCACTCCCATGTGGCCACAGGCAGCTGAGGCGAGGGATGCACACCTCCCTTTCCGGAAGGTGAATTCTTCAGGTCTTCACGTCCCCACCGTTACCATGCTTCACTCACTTCACTTACGTTGCCTTTCTGGTCTCAGAACAATCAGATTCTTCATCCCTGGTTTAAAATTATCCCTTGTTTACGTCATCTGATCTGTGGTGAAGAAAATGTGATTGAAAATAATTTAAATAATATATGCATCAACCACTAATTCTTAAACCTGTATCAATTAGATAAGAAAAATGAGGATAATATATAAAATGTTAATGTAAAAATTAATGTCAATGCATACATATACATATACACATACACATACACATACACATACACATACATACACATACACATACACATACACATACACATACACATACACATATACATATACATGCATGTATATACACATACATAAAGAGAGTATAAGGTTATTGACAATCCTTACTAGGCAAGGACCGTGCTTTTTTTCCATTTTGGTCTGTTTCACTGGATGATGATAGCTGTTATATTGACGTTCTTGATAAAATTAAAGGGTGGTAAATTTATGTCAATCCCCTATATTTTACCGGCCTGTGAAATCCCAACGGTTAGATATTCTTCAACCAAATTATCATGTAGTTGTAGATTCTTAGAATTGGAGGGCAGCTCTAAAGGCATTTACCCGCTCATACATACATCCATTCACCCAGCTGTCCATCCATCCATTCATACATGTTTATCCATCCATACATACATTTGTGAACTGTATATACATACAGCTATTTGTCCATCCATCCATCTATCCATTTCTACAGCTGTTCATCTGTCCAACCATCCATCCATTCATCCAACCACCCAATCCACAGAGCACCCCTTTCTACTAGTCTGCTTGTAGAAATCCCTTTCTGGCACTCTCCAAGTGGATATCCATCAAGACAACCTGTTCTTTGGTCAGGCCTGGCTATCAGAGAGTTATTCCCGCTAAAATTTGTGTCCTCATTAAAATGTGCCCACCCGTCAGTCTCCACGAGGGCTCTACAAATATTTAAACCTCACTCTCCGGTCAACTCCCCAGCAAAACTCTCCATTATCTCTCCTCAAGCCTCACCTCCCACCAAACACCACCAGTCTTTCCTCCTCCTGGAAGACTGTCTGGATTCCTTCCATGAATCCCCCATCAGAGGAACCCCAGGCCTTCTTTTTGGTCATGTTCCCTGTTCCCCATAAGGTGTGGAGCCTGGCACTCAGCATGGTGTTTGACTGAGGGCCTTGAGCAGCCTAAGGTTGGGTGAGGCTCTCTACTCCTGTGGATGCTATTTCTATGGGTTCTTTTGGGGGTTGGCCTCATCTCACTGGTGAAATGGTATGTTGCCAGGTCCCTCAAACCTGCAAATGATTTTCACACACGCCACTCATTTCCATGTGAACATCAACAGTGATCATGGATCCAATTGGAAAAGAGCTTTTTTGAAGGCTTTCTTTTCCTGCTAGGAAGGATTGACGGTATCTCCTCCGGCTGAACATGATTTCCAACCCCTCACCACTAATATTGAAATCCTCAACAAACCAAATTGGGCTTTACCCAGGGTGGAGTGGTTGACTTCTACACATGGAGGGATTTCTGGATGTGAGAAGGCCTCTCCTCTTCCCCACAGTTCCTCTCTGGTCTGCAGGGTGGTGCCTGGTACTTCCCCATTAGCACATCACTGATTTTGTAAGGCTTTAGTGAGAATTCTAACACATGCTCCTGAGAATGGAGAAAAGGGATGTCACACTAGGCTCTATTTTTGGTCCTTCATGCCACATGGTAGGGGGGAGTGGCGGTGGTAGTGGTGGTTAAGGTTTTAAGGTCAAGGTTTGATAGGAAGTAAAAGAAAGAAACCAGGAAGACTCCGGGTCTGAGCGGAAGTAGGAAAATGGACAAAGGGGAGGGCACAAAGTCCCTCCTCAGCTCTCTTGCCTTAAATGAACTCCAGGGGCTCCCTCCGTCCTCAGTGAACTACTCCTCTCAGTGCCTACTACACAACTCAACTGCTTCTTGTAGGTCTTACCTCCTGTACAGCATGCTAAGCTCCTTATCTTCTTTTGCATTCCTCTCTGAGCCTCACTCAGACCTGGACACACAAGTGCTTCTTTCTCAGGTGTTCCCCATCTAGGGCCAGATGCTCCATGAGCTTGTTAAACAGACTCTGCCCTTGTCCTACTGGAGGCTGCACTCTGAAATGAGAAAACCTCATCTACTCTGAACTGCCAGCCAACCCAGGAACCAATCCGTGGCTGTCCAGTTAATTCTGACTCGTACTGTGACCCTGTAGGACAGAGTAGAACTGCCCCATAAGGTTTCCAAGGCTCTGGAGCAATTGGGCAGATGGCAAGAGGAAGAAGACTGCCACATCTTTGTCCCGTGGAGTGCCCAGCAGCTGCCCAAATACGCTCTACGCATTGAGGAGCCACTTGGGGTATTTCATCAAGTAGAAACAGTGCTGGGAGGGCCTTTTGTGAAATGGGAGAGGACACTGGGAGTTACTAGAAGGATATGTTCAGACACCCATGGGTGTGTGCACCTGGACAAGAAACACTTCATTTTCTAGGAGATAAGAAGGGTTGGTGGAAGAGCCAGGATGTCATTGAGGAACAAGTGACAAGGTGTTCCAAGTACAGGATGATCTGTGACCTGAATGGAGTCCGGTGATAGAAATAAAAGGGATAGATGGAGTAGTGGTGATGGGGAGGGTGGGTGTGTGGTGGCAGCAGTGGGATCAGTCTGAGTGAACTATCAGGTTCACAACAACAATAATATAATAATGACTCTCATATCTCAAGCAATTCCTACATGTCAGGCACCCTGAGACTTAGGAGGGACAGGATAAAACTGGCTAATTTGGGAATAGTCACAGCCTCTCCTACTGCACCTGCTCCTGATGAAGAGAATTCTGTATTTGCCCTCTGAGTTTTCCTCCTCCAACCCTCTCCTCAAAAGGAAGAGCTCTTTATTGGAAGAGAGGTGAAGGTGAGGAAAGAGAGGTGAAGGTGAGGACAAAATCTTGTGTGCCTGGAGCCGGAGAGTGTTTTATGGTTATGCTGTGAGAGGCTCTGGAGTCACTGGGCAGATGGCAAGTGGAGTGGGGAGTAGAGACAGGAGGAGTTTTTTTTTTTTTTTATTTTAAATAAATTGCTATTGTGGATTATTTGAGAGTTTCAAGTACAAATGTAATTCCTTCTAAATTATTTTTGGCTGATAAATAGAACTGGACCACATGGGCCCTTGCACTTACAAGTCTTACATGGTCATCATTATTCTATCTACCGATGAGGCAACTAAAGCTAAGAAAAGTGAAATACTTTGCTCAAGGTCAAATTGTCAGAAGTGTTGGAGCCAGGATTTGAACTTGGACTGCCTGTCTAGCAATGACGCTTTGGTTCTCTATGCTGTATATGCCCCAGGCCTAAGCACATGAGAGCAGTGTTGAACCACAGGCATTTAAAAATAGAAGGGAGCACCTTGTTCAATTCTTTAGTTAGTAGAGAAACTGAGGACCAGAGAAGGGAAGTGAATTGCCCAAAGTCAGGCACAGAGTGAAGCCTAGGATGGGAACCTCAGCTTTCTGACCCCAAGAAGTGTTAGTCTCTTTCTTTATTGAGTGCTTACCACAAGGTAAGCCACTGTGCTTAGTGTTTTACAAGCAACTTCCCTTTAGTCCTTAAGACCATCCTCGAGGCAGGTATTATAATCCCCATTTTATACCTGAAGAAACAGGGTGGCTTGCCCACATTCATACAGCTTAGAAAATACCAAAGCTAGAATTTGGAACTAGGTCCGTGTGACTCAAACGCGCGCTCTCACTGGGTCTTTCCCCTACAACTCGCGTTCGCAATAATGGTTACTAATATAATAGAATGCTTTTTGTCCTCTGGTTTCCATTTCTAAAAGAAAATTACAATCTATTTATAGTTGGGTCAAAAATCTAGGTGCAAGGGAAACACTTTTCATGCAAAATTTGAAACTGTTTACAATTGGTTTCAGAGAGGAAGGACGA
The DNA here is from genome assembly GCF_030014295.1 of Loxodonta africana. Taxonomy (NCBI): domain Eukaryota; kingdom Metazoa; phylum Chordata; class Mammalia; order Proboscidea; family Elephantidae; genus Loxodonta; species Loxodonta africana. Next base: position 45,626,641 of record NC_087354.1, on the reverse strand, counting down.
GTGGAGGCTTGGTATGCAGAAAGGGCCAGGGCCTCACCTGCTGGGCGAGGTTTCTGAACCAACGATGCAGAACTGAGCAGAGCATGGCCTCTAGGGGGCTATTTGTTTCTTCTTCCCCTGGAATCATCTTGGTAAATATATTCCTCCTCTTGGTGGGGGTGATTTGTCCCTGCTTTACCCTGAGAACAATGGACATCAACACTTACACACTTGTGTATATGCACAGACACATGTTTTAGTTATTCATTTTACTAATTAAACATTTTTTGTTGTTGAAAATGAACACAGCAAAACATACACCAATTCAACAATTTCTACATGTACAATTCAGTGACATTGATTACATTCAAGTTGTACAAACATTCTTACCTTCCTTTTTGAAATTATTCAACCACCATTAAATGAACTCACTGGCGCCTAAGTTTCTTCTCTAGGCTTCTGAGTTGCTGCTGTCGATTTGATCCCACAGTTCTTTAAAAGAGCACAATGCTTAAGGCAGAGATTCTTCACTAATTTAGCTAAATTACTGCTTAGTTTAAAGGAGACTTCAAGGCCTATTTTTGGTTTAAGGGTTAAAGAGTATCTCATGGCAATAGTTTTGGGGATTCATCCAGACTCTGCGGATCCAGGAAGTCTGGATTCCATGAGAATTTTAAATTCTGTTCTGCAGTTTCTCCCCTTTTCATCAGAATTCTTCTATAGCGTATTTTGTTTATTGAACTGTACTCTATACAAAACACCACATAGGCTAGATGACTATTACACATGGCCAGTTTCATTGCCTTGTCTCTGAAAGATGTCACAATCCAGTAGAGCAAATGGGATGAGCTTACAAAGAATCTGAACAGTATGTGCCTTCAGGGAAGGGTAGATAAAGGGAGAGAGAGGGCTCAGAGGACCGAGTCATTGCATCCAGCTGAGACATCTGGAGACTTCATAGAACAAGCCAGGTTCCAGCAGGGCTTTTGAAGAACAGGAATTTCTTGCCCATCAAAGACGAGGGAAGGATAGACCATCTAGATCTAGGGATTTTCTGAGTACGTGTGTCTCTTCTTCTAGAACATTCCTTCCTTTATCTTCCAGTTAAAAACCCATCAACCAAATTCCTTCAAGTGGTTTTGTCATTCTAATTCTCTGATCTTTTTTTTCCTTTGCCTAAGTTTATTGTTGATCCTCTGCGAAATAAATCATAACTGCCTACTGTCACAACATGAGAACCACTTGACAAGCATCCATTCTGAGATACCATTAAACGCCCTTCAGCCAGCTGGCATTGGAGCTGGGGGAGGGAAGGGAAAGAGTCCTACAGCCAGACTTAGGGTCCCACAGCCCCCAGGTCATCCCCTAAATCAGGCTGGATGGCCCGTTCCCCCAACACGCCCAGCAGCAGGGGAAGCTGTACCTAAAAACTCCCCCTCCTGAAAAGATGCCATTTCAACAGCCCAAATTCTCATCCTGCTTCTGCGCACCTGGCAATTGGCAAGTCACAGTAACCAGACGACGGATTCTTACAGGAAATAGTCAATATCTTGTTCAGGTGAGATGGTATTTGGGAAAAACAAACATAAAATGAGACAGTTTTCAAAGTATGAATGGTCAGAATCTACCAGTTAATCAACAAGTAAATATTTCTTGACTGTTTCTACAGGGAAAAAGGCAGCATAGCACAGTGATTAAGAGGGCTGGCCGTGGAGTCTGACAGATTTGGGTTTGAATTATCGATCCATTCTTGGTGAGATGTGACCTGGGACAGTTTCTCTAAGCACCCTGTACCTTGGTTTCCTCGTCTGTGATAGGCGGATTCCTACCCTGTGGGATCCTTGTCAGAATTAAACAAGAAAATGCACCCAAGGTGCTATGACGTTCCGTGGGACGTGCGCGTTTTATGCTGCTCCTGTGGTTTCTCTTATTTACTTGGAGTCTGTGGGGGGTGCACGAGATGAAAAGGCTCCTGGCCTGCAAGAGCCTCAAATTGAGCTGGAGAAACCAAGCACCAAGAGCACAGAAAATGGTAGAAAGTATCAAGTTAGAAGTGGCTTGATTTTGATTATAGATGTAACAGAAAATTTGAAAGCAATTGCTGGTTCAGCATGGCTGAATTGATCAAGGGAAGCTTCCTGAAGAGGTAGAAACTGGCTGGGTGGGCCTTGAGGGGAAATACCCACGGAGTGCCTATACCAGGCTGGGTGCCTCCAAAGGGGGGATACTTGTGTGTGTATGTGCGTGCGTGTGTGTGTGCGTGTGTACGTATATATCTGAATATACTAACCTAAAGATTGGCAGTTCAGACCCACCCAGCAAAGGCTTGGTGGTCTGCTTCCATAAAGATTATAGCCAAGAAAACTCTATGGGCCAGTTGTACTCTGTGACACATGCAGTCGCCATGAGTAGAAATTAGCTAGATGGCAATGGAGTATGTATACATGTCCCACAAGGAATATGATACTTAGATTAAGTCAGATAAGCAATAGTGGAGTTCTGGTCAACAAGTTTCCATTCTACATTAGGCTGTGTACGGAGGGTGGAGAATACAAGGTACGAGAGAAGGCATCCAGATCAAAAGTCTTGGAGTCATCCTTGATTCTTCTCTTTTTCTGTTGCTACCATCTTGATGTGAGCTACCATCGTCTCTCTGGCCTAGGTGCAGTGGCGGCACTAGGGGTGGTATTCACCCAGTGCAGTAGTAACTCATGGTGTCATTCCCCACCCCATGGACCTTCGACCGTACCAGACCACACAGAATCCTTAGTAATGTTTATGATCAATTTTAATCATGGAATAATACGTGATAAATATAGTTGTAAGTTGCTTAAATGTAATATTTCTTAGGTTATATGAATACTAACAACAAAATTGTTTTATAAAATCTTTCTACATTGAATTACAACAGTATTCGTTACAATGCTACTAGTAACCGATTAAACTGGCTGGAGCTGTGCCATGAGTAGAGAGACACAGCCACTGCTAAACCGCTGCCTGGAGTGGAGGGAGCCAAGAGAGTGAATACACCAACCACTCTCTCTTCCCGCCCCCTCCCCCATCTCTTGCCATGCTGCCATTGGCTGAACCCAATGGGAAGCCCAAGGGCAAAGGCAAAGGCAAGTTTATTATGATACTGAGGAAACTTAGACCCTAAAGGCTTCTCACTTAAACAACCACTTCTGAGGTTATGTATTTGTAATTTTCTACTCTTTTTCTTAAACAAGTTCCCTCAAATAGTTTAAGCTCTAAAAACCAAAACATCAACTCCGTAGCCTTTGAGCCAATTCTGACTCATAGCAACCCTATAGGACAGGGTAGAATTGCCCCCTAGGGTTTCCAAGGAGCAGCTGGTGGATTTGAACTACTGACCTTTAGGTTAGCAGTTGAGCTGTCAGCCATGGCACCACCAGGGCTCCATGTTTAAACTCTAGGACCCGCAAAATCTGAATCTTGGAAACCTTGACCCCCTAACAATAACAATCAGCTTCTTGGGACGCAGAACACGGTGGGAGGGGGACTGAGCAGTGAAAGGAGAATTTCCAGTACAGACATTCTTTATAAAACCCAAGTCAGATCTTGTTACTGTTCTGCGTAAAACCTTCTAATCATTACTCAGAAAAAACCAACGACCTTGCCACAGTCTACAAGGCCCTACACAGTGTGGCCAGGGTGCCCCCTTGCCCTCACATCTTTCCACTTCCCCCTTGCTCCCCAGCCCCAGCCACACTGGCTATTACTGAAATGTGTCATCTTTTTCCCCTGCCATCCTCATGGCTTGTTGGAGTCCTGGTTCCAATGTCATCTTCCCCAAGGGACCTTCCCTGCCTTCCCTATTTAAAATTGTGATGCCCCGTTGTTATGGGTCGAATTGTGCCCCATCAACCCCCAGCAAAAAAAAAGAAAAAGTTCTGTTGAAGTCTTAACTCCTGTACCTGTGAATGTGACCTTGTTTGGGGAAATTGGGTGTTTCTTTGAAGGTATCAATTAAGTCATAGTGGAATAGGGTGGGTCCTAGTCCTTATCCCTTCCAGGTGAAGACTTATAAAAAGAGAGAACAGACATGGAGAAAGGCCCCCACAGAGGGGGAAGACAGACACCATATGACTACAAAGGCAGGCACATCTAATAATCAGCAAAGAAGCACCAAGTTTCACCGGCAACCACCGGAAACCGGAAGAGGCAGGGAACAGGGAAGAGGCCCTGGAAGGAAGCAACCTGGCCAATACCCTGGTTTGGACTTCTAGCCTCTAGAACTACGAGCGAACACACTTCTGTTCTTTAAAGCTCCCCACGTTGCGCTATTTGTTACGGCAGTCCTCAGAGACTAAGAACCCCCTTCCCTGCTTTATTTTTCTCCACAGCACTCATTATTTTCTAATTATTCTACATAGGACATTTATTTATTCTGCTTATTATCTGTCTCCCCTCACTAGACTGTCAGCTCCAGGAGGGCAGGGATTCGTCCCTTTTATGCACGGCTGCATCCCCAGGGCCTGGAATAACGTGTGGCACATAGTAGGTGCTCAATGAATATTGGTTGAATTAGTAGGTGGTCAGTGGCATAAATAAATAAATCAAGGGAGGGAATTAGACAGAGTTCCTGAGTCTGATAGGGAAGATGGGTGCAGAAAAGTATGATTTCAGTACAACAGGGTTTGTGCTATCCTAGAAAGGGCCATGAAGGGCATTCAGGTAGGAAATCCAGGGCTCAGATCCAGGCATTTTGACACCAAAGCCCAGGTTTTTTCTGTCACACCCATATCTTCCAGGCTGCCTCGTGCTTCTAGGGGTGGTACCTCAGGGAGGAAGACAGTGCCCACCTGCTCCTCCCACAGCAGATCTACCTGGACTGGTTTTATGTGTAAGTTTTCTGAGAACTGTTCTATTTGAAGAAAGAGCTCTCAGCACGAAAAAGCTGGACCCTCTCCACAACACCCTTCTGTTTCTTGAAGAGGGCATTCCAAGGCGGGGGAACGGAATGAATAAAAGCCTGAAGGTGGGGCAGGGAAGAGTGAGTAATGCTGCCCAGTGTGGTGGAAAGTTCTGGAAAATCCACCTGGATGGTAATGGCAGGCTGTGCAAGGGCCCTGAATGCCAAGACACTTAGTCTAGATATAAAAGGCACCAAGAAGCCCCGTCGATTCTGGTGAGGAAAGCAACTGTTTGGGAGGAGGTGGTGTGGCATCAATGCAGGAGGGGCCGGAGTGGAGAAGTGCGCAGGAGCTTGGAGGTAGCGAGAAACCTGGGCCTGGGAGGGGGGCAGCAGAGGTCATGGAGGAGAAAGGGCCTCAGCCAACGTTTCCAAGTGCTCCTTTAAGTATGCCTTGGATCCCATGGTGCTGAGCCTGGAGCAGGGGCTGCACTTTCCAGATTCTGCTAGGTCCATGTATCACCTGTTGTCCCCCAGCTTCTGATTCTAGAGCCAGACAAGTGAGAGCAGGCCTGGGACTAGGGTGAGGAAAGCGAGGTACTCGCCTTGGGCCCCAAATTGAAGGCACACCAAAAACTCAACAATCAATATAAATAAAACTTTAATGAAGCATCTTTTTTAAAATCTAAATTAATGGAAAAAGAAATCTATGATGAACAAAACATCAAAATTTCAAATAAAGACAGGATCAGTGGACCAGCATTAGGGTGAGGGGAGCAAGGCACTGATTTTCAAGGTTGTGCAAGTACAGGGTGGGGCCTGTGCTTCCTCAGTTGGAGGAGGAGTCTTTAGAAGTCACTTAGTGGAATCCTTGCATTTCACTGATGGGAAGACCAGGGCTCAGAGAGGGAGAAAGGTTGCCCAAGGCACTCTGGTAGCTGAGGACCTGGGAGTAAGAACCTCCACCCTCAGCCCCAAGCTCTGCTGGTGAGCTAAGCAACCTGTTCCAAGAGCATTGACTCACTGTCCCATCTGCCCTGTCTGGCCAGTGAAAGGAAGGAGGTGGCTCAAGCCCAAAGGACTCCTCGGTCCCCCGTGAAACCACCTTTTGTATCTCACCAATCACTCAGGGCTTGATTTATGAGATCGCGTTCTTTGTGTCTCTCTTGGATTATCAGTTTGTTAATGAAGAAATGGGCCAGTCCCTGCAAAAAGCACAGGCGCTAGGTGGTTCCTAACATCCTCCTGGGCTCTGCCCAAGCCAGGCGCTCCACAATCCCAGGAAAAGCACCAGAAGCACCGCTTTCCCACTTCTTTCCCTTGAGCTCCATTTCCAGCCCAGCCGGCAGTCTTCCCATTCTGGCAATGGGCCGGAAGTTCAGAGGACACGCACTCCCACTTGAAGTTCACTTATGGCCCTCTCAGAGCAGACGCCTGGCCTGGAGTGGACACTTTCGGCTTTCCCTGGACTCATGTGTGTTTCCTCTCCATCTGGGCCTGTCAGAGAGGGCTCAAGGGCAAGTACATTCTCTGCTCTCCACATTCTCTTGACTCAGAAGCCAAGAGAGAGGGGGTGGGACTTAGAGGGCAGCTGGGACTGAACTTTACCTCTGAGGGTCACAGCCCACCCCACGCAGAGCCCCAGCCATCAGCCCACAGCACCCAGAGCCCCAGCCATCAACCCACGGCTCCCTGAGCCCCAGCCAAGCTGGAGAAGTGGGCGTGGGCATGGGCTTGAGTGCTGGCTCAGTACCATTGGCTGTAGGACCTTAGCAAGTGTTTGGGTCCCTGTGTCCCCCTCTAAATGAGCCTACTGTCTACATGAGGGACCCCTGGAGGTGCCGTGGTTAAGAGCTTGGCTGCTAACCAAAAGGTTGGCAGTCCAAATTCACCAGCCGCTTCTTGGAAACCCTATGGGGCAGTTCTACTCTGTCCTGTAGGGTCATTATATGTTGGAATTGACTGGACAGCAATGGCTTAATGGATTGGGTCTACATAAGGGTCAGAGTGCTGTCTGTAAAGAGCAGCGCCCACGCACAGGGAGAGCATAGCCAAGGGGCACAGCTGACTAGGAGGGCTGGAAGGCTGGAAGGCTCGGGTGGAAGGCTCCATCCTGGTTACACCAGAAGTCAGATTTGGAGGGGATCACACAGAAGATGCAAAGACTGTGGTTTCAGAAGATCTAAAGGATGAGAGAGGAACGCAGGCCCCGAGCTAGAGTGAGGGGAGAAGGTGGTGGATCTGAGTGCCTCCCCTGGACAATGGAGGCACCCTGGCTTTGGAGATAACACATATTTCTAGAGGTGGGGAGCCAAGTCCACAGAAGCATGTAGAGCAAGAGGTGGGAGGGGCGAAATAGGAAAAATCCCTGAAGGCATCCTATGTAAGCGGGGTGCAATAGGTGATGACATGTGGAGCAGAATTCTTGCTGGAAACTGGGCTTTCTGGTCCCTCCCAGGGTTTCGTAGCTGCAAGGCATGTGCAAGTTGGCCACTCCTGTTTCCCTGAAACTCCACTCTCTCATATTTGCAAAGCAAGCCTTCTCACTGGCTCAGTGCATGGCCTAGACACCTGAGCTGTGAATCCAACATCATTTGTTAAGCTGCTCCTGGGGTGGATGTTTGGGATGGAATTATGTCCCCCCGAAATAGTCGTTGTAAATCCTAACCTGTATACCTGTGGTTATAATCCCGTTTGGGAATGGTTGTCTTCGTTATGTTAAATGAGACAGTATCGGTGTAGGATGTGTCTTAAGTCATTCTCTTTTGAGATATAAAACAGCAGATTAAGGAAGCAAGCTGAGATGGGGGTGTGGGGCGGGGGAGGAGATAGATGCCAGGCCACGTGAAGATCACCAAGGAGCCAAGGAATAGAAGCTGAAGAGACAAGGAGCTTCCTCAGAGCTGACAGAGAGAGAAAATCTTCCTCTAGAATTGGGGTTCTAAATTTGGACTTCTTGCCTCCAGAGCTGTGAGAAAATAAATTTCTGTTCCTTAAAGCCACCCCCTTGTGGTATTTCTGTTACAGCAGCACTAGATGACTACGACGGTGTGTATCACCCCGATGGTTGTTGTCCACCTGGTGAGTATGAGGAAGCAGAGGCAATGGGGTGTGGTGAGAAGGGCTGTGTGGGTTAGAGATCTGGTTCAAGTGCCAGCTCTGCTCCTGGGTGACTTCAGGCCCTCCTCTCACCGCCCCCGCCGACTTGGTTTTCCTGTTATTCATGAAGAGGTTGAACTAGATTTTGTTTAAAACCATACAATCTACAGAGAATAATGTAACTAAGAAGAACATCACAGACACCCGTATCCTACCACCCAGATTTAATACCTGTTCACATTTTGCCATATTGACTTCATTGCTTTCTCCTTCCCCTTCCAGACAGGGTGGAAGGTCCCTCCATCTCCAGCTCTCCACCTCTCTCCTTGGAGGTGACTGTATGAACCTGATGTGAACAGCTCCTCAGACTCTGACGGTCAAAGGTCCTCTAAATACTGTCATCTCTTCAATGTCCCTGTAGAGGCCTTGGACATATGGCTTCACTGCAAAGCTCCCAGCCCACGGATTCTTCCATCATCCCCAAGCTGCTCCCCAAGGACAAAGACCATGTCCCCTGATCTTGCACTCCGCTCTGTTCCAATGAGGCCTAGTGCCCAGTCTGAGCTGCAGGGATGGTCGTTGAAGGATTTTGGCTGATGACTGTCCCCCTCATCCAGGCCCCTCCTTCTCATTTCCCAGATCTTGGCCCTGGGCTGGCAGTAGTGCTAAAACTGAGACAGTCCCAGGTCAGCCGGGATAGTGATCCCAGCACCACCATGGCCTGGGCCTGTGTTTCCTTGGAGAGTTTGGGAGGGGAATGTACAGATCCCTCCCCGCTCCCTCCAGCCTGACCTCCAGACTTACCTGCTGCAGGGAGAGGCACTGTGGCCTTTTGTTGGCCTGTGGTCTCATCCACTTAGCTGTCTCTGCAGGGGATGTGGGGCCCTACACTTTTTTGCGGGAAATCTATTCAAGGAGGAAGGGAGCCTTGGTGGTGCGGTGGTTAAAGTGCTTGACTGCTAACTGAAAGGTTGACAGTTCAAAACCACCAGTGCTCTGAGGAAGAAAGATATGGCAGCCTGCTTCTATAAAGACTTGCAGCCTCGGAAACCCTGTGGGGTCGCTATGAGTTGGAATTGACTCTGACAACAATGGGTTTGTATTTTGATTTTATACAAGAGGAAGGATTAGGAAAGCCAGTATGGCCAGTCCTCTGAGCTATGACCCCTGATTGGCTCTGTTATGACGCTTACATGTGGGTCCCCTTTGTCTCCCTCCTAGACTCTCTCTTACTCAGCTTCAAACTTGGAAGGGGAGGGGGTGTTTTTTGTTGACTCTCAGTAACAAGGGTGTGGAGCAGAGCTCAGACCTGGGAAAAGGTGAGGGGTGACAGCAGACTGGCCCTCGTGATAGAACCACAGTTCAGGGGCAAGACTTTCCGCCCATGAGTGTCCAGTACAGCAGAGGGTCCAGCACACAGGAAGCGCCCAATGTACACAGGTTGTTCTTGCTTTTGTGATGAGTGCATGCAGCTTTTAAAGCACCTTCCTGCTCCTTACCTCATGGCCAGGAAGCAGGTGAGATGGGGCTTCTTTGCCCACACTGGACAGGTGAAGAAGCAGGTCCAGAGAGGGCCGGCCCAGGGTACAAGCTCGGGTGTCCTGAGTGCCAGGCGCGACACCCTGCAGCCTCTGGGTTCTCTGGCAGGAAGAGGTCAGGGTGGGAGGTTGGGGGTGATGATGATGATGATGCGTGTGTGTGTGTGTGTGTGTGTGTGAGAGAGAGAGAGAGAGACAGAGAAATAATGAGGGGTGTTTTGTGAATCTAAGATTACCATATTAGATTAAGATGTTCTGGTAAATCTTTACAAATGAAGCCACATACCTCCATTTGTTGGTTCAAGTCCACCCAAAGGTACCTTAGAAGGGAGGCCTGGCAATCTACTTCCAAAAAATTAAAAAAAAAAAAAAATTTAGCCACTGAAAACCCAATGGGGAGGGGGGAGAAAAAGAAAAGCCTATGGAACACAGCTCTACTTTGACATATATGGGGTCACGGCCACTGGTGACTGGTACCTCCATTCGTAAGGGCGAGGCTAGCCTCTGGTTCATCAGCTGAATGGGCACTGGGAGGGGAGGCAGCCCTTCTCCCTATTCCTCAGGGAAGAAAGAGTATGGACTTTAGTGTCAGAGAGACCTGAGTTTGAATTTTAGATTCTGTTACTGAGTTGCCCTGGGACCTTGGGCTGGGGTGGACATTACAGTTCCTGGTATGAAGGAGATGCTCAACAAAATGGTTTCCTTCCCACCTGCCTCAGGCACCTCCTTGTGGGCTCGACTGGGCCCTGCAGATTCCAGCAAGGTCCTAGGATCAGAACCCTGCTCTGTGGAAGGCAGGCTGTTCACCACGAGGGCACACCCTTTAGTATGGCTTTAATATTCAGTAAAGTCCCCGTGAACGTTCTAGATCATTACTTAGCTTAGCCAAGGAAAATGGAGGGAGGGGGTGTGGGTGCTCTTTGAGTTTGAACCTTTAAAAGAAGAGATGCGGAGGCCTCGCCCTGGGGCCGGGCTAGGGGTGGCTGCAGCAGAAAGAACAGTTGGCGTCTCGTGGTCCAGCCAGCCCTCCTTCCTGCAAAGCTCTGGGTTTATTTCACGAGAGGATGTAGATTCTCCTTTTCTACCGTCTGCTCCTCCACATGGGACACACGACTGCTTTTCCAAAAGGGGCAAAGGTTAGGTTTTGACTCAGGAAAGTCCATCTGTGGAAAGCAGGGAAGCTACCCATTAGGCAGATGAAAAGACATTTTTCTCTGCTGCGATTACACTGTCTGCCCCAGACAACACACTCATTACAGCTATATCTCATTCAGCTCACCTAGAGAATAAAATTAAAAATCAAGTCAACTCCCTGGAGTCTTGTTATAACAATCTGACTTACACAAAACAGGCCAGACAGAGTGTGAGGTTTCCATAAAATTAGGCTGTGTCCCCAGGGGCTGCCTCGAAGCTACCCAACATTTCAGAAAACTGCCAGGCGCCCTTTTGCATAATTTATCAATTACATACAATTCAATTCATCATAGCCAGGAGGGGATGGCTTGGGACAGAAGGGGACCCTGGGAATGGCATGTGTTGGGGAAGAGAATTCCAGATTCTAATTTTCTCTCCAATGCTGGTTGAGTGGATGAGTTTGGACAAGTCCTTCACCCTCTTAGGACCGCACTTCCCCAGCCATAAAACAAAGGGTGTAGACTAGGGGGCTTGAACTTCCTGTATCCCATCCTAGATCGGCTACTATCCGAGAGGTTGGCAGTTTGAACCCACCAGTGGCTCCACAGGACAAAAGATCACAGCCTAGGGAGCCTAGTTCCACCCTGCCGCATGGGATTGCTATGAGTCTGAATTGACTTGACCGCACATAACAATAACAACAGATTTTGCTCTGATGCTGAAATTCTAGATTTGTGAAATCTGAAGACTGTGGTGGGAGGAGAATGGGATGCCTAGAGCTGAGGGCTTGTCTGACAGAATGTTAGAGTGCTGAGTGGCCACGGTCTGTGGCCGTCCAGATGGCAAGTGAGCAGGAGGCCAGACAGAGGTCTAGTTCTCAAATGTGCCTAGTGGCTGTCAGGCTAATAGTGACAGCTTTTCCATCTGCCTGTCACGTTAACGTCTCGGGGAACTTTTGCTTTATCTCAGTGGATGTTCACAAGTCCCTGGGGAAGAAGGCCCACTGCCATGAGCAGACCTGCTTTACTGATGGAGTCGAATCCGAGTGTCCAGGGAGTCAGAGTGACTTGCCCAAGGCTACCAAGATCAAATGCCATTGATCTCTGTGACCCCTCCCCACCTCCACACAATGCCTCCCTCTTCTGGGCCCTCACTGCTCCCAGAGCATTTTTTCTTGGTATAAGAATCACTCGTTTTACTAGCCTACTTGCCTGTTTCTGAGCCTCGGTGGCACAGTGGTTAAGAGCTCAGGTGGCTAACCAAAATTTTGGCAGTTCGAATCAACCAGCTGCTCTGTGGAAACCCTATGGGGCAGTTCTACTCTGTCCTATAGGGTCGATCTGGGTCAGAATTGACTCGACAGCAAGGGGTATAAATGGTTAGTGCACTCGGCTACTACCCAAAAGGTTGGAGGTTCGAGTCTACCCAGAGGCACCTTAGGAGAAATGCTGGTGATCTACTTCCAAAAATCAGCCCTGGAAAACCCTATGGAGCACAGTTCTAACCTGACACCCATGGTATGGGGGGCGAGCACGAGTTGGAATCAACTTGAGGGCAACCAAACTGCTAGTACCTGCCTATCTGAGGGCAGAGAAGAGGGAGGTCCATTTCTCTTGGTTTTCTCAGGCTCTCGGTCAAGGGCTCCTGCCATCCTGGGTGCTCAGGAAGTGTTGCTGGATGAGGGAACAAATGCATATTGAAGGCCAGGAAGAGACAGCAGGACAATGCCAGCTTCCTGACTCCCTGTCCAGTGTTCCTCACTCTGTGTCTGCCAAACCACTGACTTGCCCTTGACTTCTATCCCGTGATTGAAGACCATCTGCAGGCTCAGCTAGACCCCATTCCTGAGCCCTTTCAGAAGGGACAGGGCTTCTTTCCCTAGTCTGAAACTCTCCCACCTGAAGGCTTGAACCTAGCCATGTCGTTAAACAATAGGACCTCTGCCAGGTGGGGGCCTGCCTTGAAGAAACTGATTGCAACCACCTGATCGCAGGTATTCTTACCCTTAGCCTATAGAGAGAAAACCGGGGCTCAGGTAGGCCATGTGCCTGGCCACAAGTTCCTAGCCAGGGTGAAAGACCAGGATTTCAACCCACTTCTGAAGTTTTCAAAGTGCTGTCTTACATCTCACTTCGATCGTGATAGGATTTTAGGTTTGCAGGTAGATAGAGCAGGGCTCATCAGCCCATTTTAAGGATGGGAAGATTTATGCTCGGAAAAGTACAGTGACTTGCCCAAGGCCACACAGCTTGTGGCAGACCTGGGACTCCAGCCAGATGGACTGACCTCTCCTGATATTGAAGCAATTTTGGTACTAGTAGCTACCACTGCATGAGCCATGCATTCTACTAACTCCTTGAGGTAGATTATAAATGACCACAAATTCTTTGTTATTCCTCCCACTGAGGGGTGGAGTCTAATTCCCCTTTCCTTGAATCTGGTCTGATTTTAGGAATGGTGGGGGATTGAAGCTGCATGATGTCTGAGGCTAAGTCATGAGAGATTTTGCAGCCTTCTTCTGCGTCTCTTGGAATATTCCTTCTGGGGGAAGCTAGTACCACATACAAACTCTAACTGTTCTGAGGCCTCTATACTAGGGCATGAAGAGGGCTCCAGCTGCTCCAACCATTCCAGCTGAGATGCCAAACATGTGAGTGGAGAAGTCAATCTGGACACTGTTTAGACCAGTTGAGCCTTCAGATAATACCAGCCTCAGCCACATCTGACTGCAACTGCATGAGGGACCCAAGCTCAGAACCAGTCAACCCACAGAACTGTGAGACATACATTGTTTAAAATCGCTAAGTTATTTAGAAATAGATAACTAGAACAACTCTAAATATACATTGGCTCATTTCATCTTTCGACAATTCTGTAAAGCTAGTTTACTGATGAAGAAATGGAGCCTTGGAGACTCAGGTAACTTGGTCAGGACACAACTAGTAAGCAACAGAGCCAATGTTTTAACCCAGGTGTGACTGACTCCAAAGCCAGTTTTCTAAACCACTGCTCCTTGAACTGGGTCTGAATTTTCTAGGCCTGTGGACCATGTGATTTGTGTGCCTACTGACTACACTGGGCTCAGCCTATGTCAACAGGTTGGTTCCTCTGGGCCTCTCTCTTTCCCACCTCCTGCCCCTCCTGGTTGGGGGTTCATCTTCCCAGAAACTGAGGTCCTTGCAGGTGTCTGCCTGAATTTTCACAGCCATCTCTGAGGGTGGAGAGGAGGCCCTCAGCCCCAGGCCTAGCCCCAGTGCTGTCCCAGACCACAAGAACCTCAGCCACGCAGGTCAACTCATGGCTCTGTCTGTGGCCCAGACACATAGATCCCTGCATCCAGCCCTTCTAGGCCTTTCTCAGGGATATATTTCAGGGACTAAGAGGCCTCAGATTCTGACCTCCCCTTTCAAATGCAGGATGGCAATTAGCCACTTCTTCGCCTGGTCTTGAGCTTTTCCCAGCCCTCTATTGTGCTTTTTTATACAACTGAGTCCCAGCCTTCCTCCCTTTGGTCTGGGTAAAGCCAAGGCAGCCCCAGTTGGCAATTTTCCCCTTCTCACAGGGAGTTCCCCCACGTGTCTGTCAGTTTGTCGTACTGTAGGGGCTTGTGTGTTGCTGTGATGCTGGAAGCTAAGTCACTGGTATTCAGATACCAGCGGGGTCACCCATGGAGGACAGGTTTCAGCTGAGCTTCCGGACTAAGACAGATTAGGAAGAAGGACCCAGCAGTCTACTTTTGAAAAGCATTAGCCAGTGAAAACCTTATGAATAGCAGCGAAACATTGTCTGATATAGTGCTGGAAGATGAGCCCCCCAGGTTGGAAGGCACTCAAAAGATGACTGGGGAAGAGCTGCCTTCTCAAAGTAGAGTCGACCGTAATGACATGGATGGAGTAAAGCTTTTGGGACCTTCATTTACTGACGTGGCACGACTCAAAATGAGAAGAAACAGCTGCAAACTTAATAATCAGAACCTGGAATGTATGAAGTATGAATCTAGGAAAATTGGAAATTGTCAAAAATGAAATGGAACGCATAAACATCGATATCCTAGGCATTAGTGAGCTGAAATGGACTGGTATTGGCCATTTTGAATAGGACAATCATATAGTCTACTATGCTGAGAATGACAACTTGAAGAAGAATGGTGTTGCATTCATCGTCAAAAAGAACGTTTCAAGATCTATCCTGAAGCACAACGCTGTCGGTGAGAGGATAATATCCATATGCCTACAAGGAAGACCAGTTAATACGACTATTATTCAAATTTACACATCAACCACTACGGCCAAAGATGAAGAAATAGAAGATTTTTATCAGCTGCTGCGGTCTGAAATTGATTGAACATGCAATCAAGATGCATTGATAATTACTGGTGATTGGAATGAGAAAGTTGGAAACAAAGAAGGATCAGTAGTTGGAACATATGGCCTTGGTGATAGAAACAATGCCAGAGATTGAATGATAGAATTTTGCAAGACCAACAACTTTTTCATTGCAAATACCTTCTTTAACCAACATAAAGAGCGACTATACACATGGATCTCACCAGATGGAACACACAGAAATCAAATTGACTACATCTGTGGAAAGACATGATGGAAAAGCTCAATATCATCAGTCAGAACAAGGCCAGGGCCTGATGGTGGAACAGACCACCAATTGCTCCTATGCAAGTTTAAGGTGAAACTGAAGAAAATCAGAGCAAGTCCACGAGAGCCAAAATATGACATTGAGTATATCCCACCTGAATTTAGAGACCTTCTCAAGAACAGATTTGATGCATTGAACACTAATGACTGAAGACCAGACGAGTTGTGGAATGACATCAAGGACATTATCCAGGAACAAAGCAAGAGGTCACTGAAAAGACAGGGAAGAAAGAAAAGACCAAGATGGATGTCAGAGGAGACTCTGAAACTTGCTCTTGAGCGTTGAGCAGCTAAAGCAAAAGGAAGAATTGATGAAGTAAAAGAGTTGAAGACTTCAAAGGGCGTCTCGAGAAGACAAAGTATTATAATGACATGTGCAAAGAGCTGGAGTTGGAAAACCAAAAGGGAGGAACATGCTTGGAGTTTCTCAAGCTGAAAGAACTGAAGGAAAAATTCAAGCCTTGAGTTGCAATAGTGAAGGATTCTGTGGGGAAAATATTAAAAGATGCAGGAAGCATCAAAAGAAGATGGAAGGAATACACAGAGTCATTATACCAAAAAGAATTAGTCTATATTCAACCATTTCAAGAGGTGGCATATGATAAGGAACCGATGGTACTGAAGGAAGAAGTCTAAGCTGCTCTAAAGGCATTGGTGAAAAACAAGGATCCAGGAATTGATGGAATATCAATTGAGATGTTTCAACAAACAGGTGCAGTGCTGGAGGTGCTCACTCGTCTATGATGAGAAATATGGAAGACAGCTTCCTGGCCAACTGACTAGAAGAGATCCATATTTATGCCTATTTCCAATAAAGGTGATCCAATTGAATGTGGAAATTATACAACAATATCATTAATAGCACACGCAAGCAAAATTTTGCTGAAGATCATTCAAAAACGTCTGCAGCAGTATATCGACAGGGAACTGTCAGAAATTCAGGCTGGTTTCAGAAGAGGACGTGGAACCAGGGATATCATTGCTGATGTCAGATGGATCCCAGCTGAAAGCAAAGAATACCAGACGGATGTTTACCTGTGTTTTATTGACTATGCAAAGGCATTCAAATGTGTGGATCATAACAAACTATGGATAACATTGTGAAGAATGGGAATTCCAGAACACTTAATTGTGCTCATGAGGAACCTTTACATAGATCAAGAGGTGGTTGTTCAGACAGAACAAGGGGATACTGATTGGCTTAAAGTCAGGAAAGGTGTGCGTCAGGGTTGTATCCTTTCACCACACCTATTCAATCTGTATGCTGAGTAAATAATCCGAGAAGCTGGACTATGTGAAGAAGAACAGGGCATCAGGATTGGAGGAAGACTCATTAACAACCTGTGTTATGCAGATGACACAACCCTGCTTGCAGAAAGTGAAGAAGACTTGAAGCACTTACTAATGAAGACCAAAGACCACAGCCTTCAGCATTGATTACACCTCAACATAAAGAAAACAAAAATCCTCACAACTGGACCAATGATCAACATCATGATAAACAGAAAAGATTGAAGTTGTCAAGGATTTCATTTTCCTTGGATCCACAATCAACAGCCATGGAAGCAGCAGTCAAGAAATCAAAAGACATATTGCATTAGGTAAATCTGCTTTCAAAGGACCTCTTCAAACTGTTGAAGAGCAAAGATGTCACCCTGAAGACTAAGGTGCGCCTGACCCAAGACATTTTTAATCCCACCATATGCATGTGAAAGCTGGACAATGAATAAGGAAGACCGAAGAAGAGTTGACGCCTTTGAATTGTGGTGTTGGTGAAGAGTATTGAATACACCATGGACTGCCAAAAGAAAGAACAAATCTGTCTTGGAAGAAGTGTGGCCAGAATGCTCCTTAGAGGCAAGTATGATGAGACTGCATCTTACATACTTTGGACATGTTGTCAGGAGGGATCAGTTCCTGGAGAGGGACATCATGCTTGACAGAGTCCAGGGTCAGCAGAAAAGAGGAATACCCTCAATGAAATGCATTGACACAGTGGCTGCAACAATGAGCTCAAGCATAACAATGATTGCAAGGATGGCTCAGGACCAGGCAGTGTTTCATTCTGTTGTGCATAGGGTCACTATGAGTCAGAACCGACTCAATGGCACCTAACAACAGCAACAACACAGGGAGTTAGGGCGGGAAGCATCCTCCGAGATCACCCAGGGCATCATTTTAAGGATGGGACACATGAGGGCCAAGAGGGAGGTGGACAGACTCACAGGCAATCTGCCTACTGATGCACATCACTCAATGGTGGCCTTCAGAGCAGGGACTGTTCTTCAGGATAATAAACCCCTTGCATTTGTATGGCATGTATGATGGGCCTGTGGTATGGTTTCCACGAATCCTCACAACGCCCTGTGAGGAGGCACTACTACAGACAAGAAATGTACGTTCAGAGACAGTTACTGTCTCAAAGTCCACAGGCAGTGAGTTGTGAGGCTGGAGCTGACATCCAATGTTATGGATCGAATTGTGTCCCCCCAAAAATGTGTGTCAACTTGGCTAGGCCATGATTCCCAGTATTGTGTGGTTGTCCACCATTTTGTCAACTGATGTGATTTTCCAATATGTTGTAAATCCTACCTCTATGATGTTAATGAGGCAGGATTAGAGACAGTTATGTTAATGAGGCAGGATTAGAGACAGTTATGTTAGTGAGGCAGGAGTCTATCTACAAGATTAGATTTTGTTTAAAGTCAATCTTCTTGGAGGTATAAAAGAGAAATTCGAGCAGAGAGACAGGGGGACCTCATACCACCAAAAAAAAGAGCCAGGGAAATAGCTCGTCCTTTGGCCCCCAGGGTCCCTGTGCTGAAAAACTCCTCAACTGGGGAAGATTGATGACAAGGACATTCCCCTAGACCCAACAAGAGAGAGAAAGACTTCCCTCTGGAGCTGGCACCCTGAATTCAGACTTCTAGCCTCTTAACTGTGATGGAATAAATTTCCCTTTGTTAAAGCCATCCACTTGGGGTATTTCAGTTATAGCAGCATTAGATAACTAAGACACCCATGCCTTCTGATTTCAAAGTTTTCTTCTTTTCTAATCCCCTTTGGGGTTGAACAAGGGTTGGGCTTACAGCAGGTGCTCAATACTCAATTAACTTTTTTTTTTCATAAAGGTCTGAAAAAAATATGTTAGGTGTCTTAGTTTCCTGGGGCTGCTATGACAACACACGACACACTGTGTGGCTCATAAGAAGCGTAGTTTATTGTTTCACAGTTCTGGAAGCTATGAGTCCATATGCAGGGTGTCAGCAGGGCCATGCTCTCTCTGAAGCTCCAGGGGACGATCCTTTGTCTCTCCAGCTTCCGGTAGCCATAAGCCTTCCTTGGCTTGCAGATGGAGCATAACTCCTTTATCACGCGACATTCTCCCCTCTGTCTGTGTCTCTCTGTGTCTCTTCTTCTTGTTTACAGGATTTCGCTCAGATTGGATTAGAACCCATCCCACTCTGGTATGACCTCATGTTAACTTAATTGACAAGGTCTTCAAAGACCCTATTTCTGAATAGGGGAGTCCCTGGGTGGTGCAAACAGTTAAGCGCTGGACTAGTAGCTGAAGGGTTGGAGGTTCGAATCAACCCAGAGACACCTCAGAAGTCATGCCTGACGATCTGCCTCTGGAAGGTCACGGCCTTGAAAACCCTATGGAGCAGTTCTACTCTACACACATGGGGTTGCCAAGAGTCTGAATCAACTTGACGGCAACTAACAACATTTCTAAATAAAGTCTCTTTCACGGGTACCAGGGGTTAGGACGTTAATACATCCTTTTAGGGGATAAAATTCAATCCCTAAGAGCAGGTCTCACCTCAGAGTGGAGCTCCCCACTGCAAAGAGATCACCGGAGTGAGATTTCCTAAAAGAACAAGGGCCGCCAGTCCACTGAGGCTGAACTGAAAGCAATTTTGCTATTGCTGAAATGCTAAGTTATTTGCCTGGCAAATACCGGCTCAAACAATGAAACCCAATCAATACTTCCTCATTATCTTCCTGGAGGCAGGCCATCAAGTTGGGGAAAGGATGAAGTCACAGACAGGTCTCTTTGTTGTCCCCAAACAACGGTGTCCGAAGGTCAGGGGCATGGAAGAGAAGGTGAAGGAGAGAAGAAGCCAGCAACCCTAGTTTTATGCCCGAGCAGGCTTCCTGAGTTGGCTCTGAGGGCCCTCGCAGAGTACTGTTGTCCCTGGGCCTCGGGGTGTGCAGGCAGGGTTCCGGGCATGCGTGCAGCCCTAGCCCAACCCAGCACCCTGGCCGTCCTGTGTATGAGGGAGCTGGAATGCTTAGCTCTGTGGGGCAGTGCCAGCCCATTTTGAGATGTCTTCAGGGGAAATGTTGCTGCTTTTGTCTGGAATCAAAACCCTTAGCCGCTGCTTTCTCCAGCCTCCATGCAAATTAAAGCCAGGAAGCTAAGTGGTGGGTGATTATGGGGTTCAACTTGCTTATTAACAGCCCACAAAGGATTATCATAGGGCTTCGAGGCGAAGCCCACAGAGGCTTGGCAGAGGGGCAGCTGCCTCCTGGCTCTGGGTTCTGCTCTCTGAAAGCACAGTGTTCTCCAGGAGAGAGGGGTTCCGCTTCACAGGCCTGGGGAGCCCCGCCCTCCTCACCCACAGCGTGTTCGCAGAGCCAGTGGGTGCAGGGCCTTTGTGGATGGTGCCTGCAGGGGCGCGGGATGAGTGGGGCTAGGAAAATGCCTATGCCGTGGTACAAATTTCAGGTATTTGAGAATGCCTCGTTGGAGAGGCAGCTCATTTAGGCAAGTTAATAGAATAGCATAGGACAGGAGTCCACAAATCCCGGCCAAATCCTGCCTGTTGCCTGGTTTTGTAAATAAAGTTTTATTGGAACACAGCCATGCCCATTCTTTTATGTACTGTTTATGGTTGCTTTAAGGAGCCCTGGTGGTGCAGCAGTTAAGTGCTTGGCTGCTAATGGAAAGGTCGGCAGTTCTAACCCACCTGCTGCTCCATGGGAGAAACGTGTGGGAGTCTGATTCCATAAAGATTTCAGCCTAGGAAACCCTATGGGACAGTTCTCCTCTGTCTTATAGGGTCACTGTGAGTTGGAATCAGCTCCATGGCAATGGGTTTATGGTTGCTTTTATGCTACAAACAGAGTTGAGTAGTTGTGACAGACTGTCTGGCCCACCAAAAAAAAACCAAACCAAATCCATTGCCATGGAGTAGATCCCAACTCATAGCGACCCTGTAAGACAGAGTAAAACTGCCTCACAGGGTTTCCAAGGAGCAGCTGGTGGATTCAAACTACCAACCTTTTGGTTAGCAGCCGAACACTTAACCACTGTGCCACCAGGGCTCCGTCTGGCCCACACAGCCTAAAATATTTATTATCTGGCCCTTTATAGATGAAGTTTGATGAGCTTTGGGTAGTGGAAAGAGTATGGGATTCAGAGTCAGGTATGGATTTGAATGACTTTTACCTTTATTCTGTATGACCTTGGACATGTTGCATCGCCTCAAACCTCAGTCTTCCCATTTGTAGAACAGGGATGATAATCCATTTAACACATGCTTATGATAACAGGGCTTACACTCTGTATCAGGCACTGTTCTAGGTGCTTTGCAAACACTAATTCATTTAATCCTCCCAACAGCTCTATGAGATAGGTGCTATTATGATCATAACCCATTCCACAGATGGGGAAATGGAGACTCAGAGAGGCTTAGCAACTTGCTCAGGATCACACAGCACTGGGATTTTGAATCCGGTCAACACGGCTCCAGAGTCTGGGTCCCTAACCACTGCCCCCAGGGCCTCTCACAAGACTGCTGTGAAGATGAAGGCATCCTGGAGGAGCAGGACCAAGTCCCAAGGCCTGGAATACAGTAGGAACTCAGTAAGTGTTGGTTCGCCCTTCCCCTCATCCTCTTCTCCAAATTGTTTTGCTTCCTGGAACTATCCAGAATGAAGGGCCTGGCCCCTTCAAAATGGCCCCTTAGGTCTTCATGTCCCCTCCTGCCCTTGCCAAAGCCTAATGCTCTAAGCGCTGCTCTGCACCCCTCCCCCACCCTCCCCCCTTCCTGCCATCCTCTCCCCCCAACTGTTTCGTTAATAATAACATATCATGTACCGTCTCAGATGCGTATCAGCTGTGTGTAATTATTTATGGAGAAATAGACAGATGAGTCCCTGCACGGACCGTTTCCACAGGCAGCCACACCTGTCACTTAGCATCCCTGTCCCCTAGTCTAATAATACTGTCCACTTTACATCCTAGGGCCTTGATTTATTAGGTAATTTGTTTCTTCTCTGTGGCTTGGGTCTGCCTGTCATCAATATAATAGAATGATGGACGTGCGAGCTATAGACACCAGACGTTAAAAACTAGGCAAATATTACCCATTTCAACTCCTTGTCCAGCCACAGCCAATCCATAGCAGCCCTCGGCCTCTGCTTCTCTGGAGACAGGAAAACGATTACACACGGTCACTCAGGGCCTAACAACTCACAAAATGGTTTTTTGTCAGTTGGGCTGGCTACCCTGCTGGTAGATGCTTCTGGGAAACTGCCCAGGAGAACGCGTACACACACGTACACATACACACACGTGCACGCATACATGCACACTCTTATGCAAACACGTGTGCACACATACATGCATATATACATGCATACACACACACACACACACACACACACACACACACACACACACAGATCAAAGGTATCTAAGCTTCTTTCCAAAGAGCCTAAATATGCTGAGGAGTAAAAAGTGCTGAATCAGGTGTCAGGAGGCCTAGCTTCCCACCCTAGCTCTGCCACTCTAACCAGCTGACGGAGCTGGGACAAACCACTTCACCTCTCTGGGCCTGAATTGCCTCATTTGTCAAAAGAAGAGGTGGGTTAGATGAGCTCCAAGTGGTCTTCTAGCCTTAACATGCTGTGACACTGCCAAGGCTCCAGAGAATGGAAGAAGCTGAGTTGGAAATTGAACCCTGGCTGTCTGATTCCAAGATTAGTGCACCACGCCATTCCCATTGGCGGTAATTGTCATCAAAGTGAGCAATGTCTTCACTGTCAGTCGCTTTATTGCAATCACTGAAGTAGTAAGGCCAATAAATGGTCTTTAATTGCATCATCGAGAGGCATCAGTGCCACTATCTCCAAGAGCACCTCACCATCATCATCGTCATCATCATGCTAATTTCATTAAATGTTTTATATATGCTGTGTTCTACACCACAGATATCCATCCATTAAATCTCACAGCAATCCTAGAAAATAGGCACTATGATAATTAGCCTTCTTCAGCAGATGAGGCGACTGAGCCTCACAAATTGGCCAAGTGGCCTTTCTGAAGTCACACAGTAGTAAATGCCCGAATTTGGATTTGAACTTGAGACCGTGTGGTTCTAACCACTATGTTATGTGTCATTAGCATCATTAGCACAAATGCTGTCAGCCGTGTCGGTATAACCGTTATCATCTACACCAACATCACCAACTCGCACAGCAGCATCTTTTCAATCACTCTCAATACCATAACCAGTATCAACATCATTGCTAAAACTGACATCATCAATATCAGAATCAAGACAACCAAAATAATTATTGCCAATATTGTTATCAATATAAACATCATCATTAATCATTAGCAATATTGTCATTTCCAGTATCAGCAATATATCTATGTGTACCATTGCCGTTGAGTTGATTCCAACTCATATTGACCCTGTAGGGATGGAGTTGAACTGCCCCATGTAGTTTCCAAGGGGAGACTGGTGGATTCGAACTGCTGATCTTTTGTGCCACCAATGTGCCACCAGGGCTCCATCATCAATACAGTTTATACCAAATCCGATCAACATCACCCTTATCACTAGCAATATATGGTCACTGTCACCAACTCAGTCCCCACCAGTATCATAATCAATATTATAAACAGCAGAATCATCTGGTCCATTACTAATTTCACCATCCATACAGAATTACCAATATTGTCAACTATATAACAATCTCTTCAATAGCATTGTCACCAATATCATCATCCTTGATATCCCCCATCAATACAATCAAAGTAAACACGGATCTCAAATTAAATGGAGATCATAGGCATCAATACACTTACTGTTGTTATAATCATAATTTACTGAGGTCCTACTCTGTGAATGGTACTGTGCTAGGTCTTTGCTTCTCTGGCACTATTCAGATATCTTCTGAGAAACGTGGAATACCTAAACATTTCATTCGTTGATGGATTTGTGATCTCATTCAGTTGTTGCAGGGTCAATAGGAATCTGGAACTTCCCTATCCCAAGAGTTAGGAGATTCCTGTTTCAGAAAATTTTAGGCCGTTGTATATCCCTAAATCTCACTCATCCTTCAAAATCGAATTATATAGTAGTTTCCCGGTGGGATTCTATCTGCTGCTTCCTTGTGCTTCTCTAGCACGTTGTTGAAATCTCTGTTATAGCACGTATAGTCCATCTTTCGTCCAAGGTGTTTATGTGTCTGCCTTCCTTCCTAGGACGTGAATTCTCATAGGTGGGGCTAGGTCTTTTCCATACTCCCTCGAAGGCTTTACACAAACTGTCCTCAATATACACGTTTGGGGAACCGAAGAAAATAGAATGTTAGCTGCCCCCGAAGAATCACGTGATGGAGTGTGAAGAACACTGGAATGAGAACCAAGACTTCTTGATTTTAGTCCTGATTGCCCCTAAAAAACTGTGCAGCCTTGGACCACTTTTTTCCCTTTCCGTTCTTCCTTCCCTCCCATCCTCCCTTCTTCCTTTCCTCCCTTCCTCTCTTCCTCCCTTCCTCCCTTCCTTCTTTCTTTATCTCTAAACCCAGGAGTCTGCCCTATCCTATACCCAACCCATCAGCAAAGTCTGTGGCTCTACATTCCAAAAATATCTCCCATTTCTCTCACCTCCTCGGCTGCCCCCCCATTGGGGCCCCACTTTTCTTGCTAGAACCACTCAGTTGCCTCTTAATTGGTCTTCCTGCTTCCATTCTATTCCCCTAAGCTCCATCCATCCCCCTCGTGGTGACCAGAGTGACCTTTCATTTTCTTTTATTTAAATTAATAGACTTTTAAAAATAGTTTTAGGTTTAGTTTTTTAATAGTTTTAGGTTTACAGAACAATGGAGCAGAAAGTACAGAGAGTGCGAGTACTCCCTCCCACCTGCCCATAGATTCCCCTGTTACTAACATCTCGCATTGGTGTGGCGTATTTGTTACAGTTAAGGAACCAATATTGACACATTATTAATTAAAGTCCATAGTTTACATTAGGGTTCAGTTTGTGTTTTACAGTTCTATGGGTTTCGACAAACGCACCGTATCATGTTATCCACCTTTATAGCATCGTACAGAATAGTTTCACTGCCCCCCAAATCCCTGTGTTCAACCTACTCATTCCTTTCCCACTCTCATGACAAGCTCCCGCCCCCCAAGGGGAAAACAAACAAACCCATTGCTTTCCAGTCGATTCTGACTCATAGTGACCTTATAGGACTAAACAGAACTGCTTCAAAGGGTTTCCAAGGAGTGGCTGGTGGATTCCAACTGCCGACCTTTTGGTTAGCAGCTGAGCTCTTAACCACTGTACCACCAGGGCTCTGGCTCAAGTAACCACTAAATGTTTTTCCTTTCTCTGTAGTTTTGCCCTTTTCCGAATGTTCTATGGTTGGAATCATATGGTATGTAGCCTTTTGGGGCTGGCTTCTCTCACTCAGCAGTGTGCATCTAAGGTTCCTCTATGTCTTTTTGTGGCTTGATAGCTCATTTATTTTTATTCTTGAATCATATTCCATTGTATGGATGTACCACAGTTTGTCCATTCCCTTATCAAAGGGCATTTGGGGCAATTACGAATAGAGCTGCTATAAACGCTCACATACAGGTTTTTTTTTGTGGATGCCAAAGTGATCTTTTAGAAGTGTGAATCAGCTTACATCAGGCCCCTACTCAAACGCCACACAGTTATGCACCAGCCTTAACATAACATCCAGACTGCTTTCCGAGTCCTCGAAGTATACAGGAAACACGGTCTGGTCCCTGTCTCACACTTCCCCTCATGCAGCAACATCTCTCCCCTTGGTCCCAGCTATATTGCTATTCTCAAAGCGTATTGAAAACCCCAGGCTTGCTTGTGATGGAGAGTTCTTTCCTTGACTGTCTACATGGCTTGTTCGATTACGTCATTCGGTTCTCCAGTTGTCTCAGTTACTCAGTGCTGCTTATAAGTGAGCGGCTTTAAAGAACAGGCATTTATTTTCTCACAGTCCTAGAGGCTAAAAGTCCAAATCAGGGTTTTGGTCTTGTCCATTCCTTCCTTGTCACTGGCCCTGGGTGTTCCTTAGCTTGTAGAAAATCCTAAAGTGGTGTCTGTCTTCCCCTGTGTGTGTGTATCTCTGTGTTTACTCTGTTCTTTTTATAACTCAGAAGTGATCAGGTTTAGGACCCAACCTACGCTGGTATGATCTCATTAACATAACGAAATAAACCTCTATTTCCATGCAGGATCACATCCACAGGTACAAGAGCCAGGAATTCAATACATTTTTTGGGAGATCACATTTCAGTCTGTACCTGAATCAAATGCCGTTTCTCAGAGAGGCTTCTCATGATGACCCCCAAGGAAATACAGCCCCTCTCCAACAGGCATTCTCTTCTCATTCAATCCACCCATTTAACAAGTATTTATTGACTAGATAACTAGTGTTTCTCAGCTTGGGCACTATTGACATTTTGGGCTGGAAAATTCTGTGTTGGGGAGATGGTTTGTCCTGTTCATTACAGGATGTTTAGCACTTCCCTGGTCTCTACCAGCTAAATGCCAGTAGCACCCTCTCCAAGCTGTGACAACCCAAAATGTCTCCAGACACCGCCAAATATCCCCCGGAGGCAAAATCACCCAGACTGAGATCCATTGATTGACAATGCATTCAGCGCTCCTCAGTGGATGAGACAGATACTGCCATCCACTGCCCCCACCCCTACCCCAAGTCGCAGAGTTATTCTAGTAGAAGAAGACAGACAATGGGTATAGTAAATAATTAAATTATTCTAGAAAGTGATGAGCCCTATGGGAAAAAATACAGCACGTTAGGAGTGATCAAAGGTCCTGGGGCGTGCAATTCTAGTGTTAAATCAGATGGTCAGAGTAGGCCTCATTGGAAAGATGTTTTATATTTATTGTTACTTTTTGTTTAATGAAAGAATATATCATGATATGAAATTATATTGTGGTTTTATTTGTTTATTGTTTGTCTTTTCCTCTAGAAAGTAGGATCTATGAGAGCAGAGAATGTTTCTATCCAGTTCAACACCCTGTGTATCCAATACCTAGAATAATGCCTGCCCCATAGTGGGTACTCAATAAACATGTAGGCCATGATCTAGGAGCTGGAGATACAGAAATAAACAGATGATAGATAGATAGATAGAGAGATAATAGATAGATGATAGATAAATGATAGACAGACAGATAGATAGATGCCATCAAGTCGACTCCAACTCATGGTGACATTATGTACAACAGAATGAAATGTTGCCTGGTCTTGTATCATCCTCACAATTGCTGGCATGTTTGAGTCCATCTTTGCTGTATCATGCCAGTCTATCTCACCGAGGGTCTCCTCACCCTCACTGGCCCTCTTCTTCATCAAACATGATGCCCTCCTCCAGTGATTGATCCTTCTGATGAAATGTCCAAAGCAAGCAAGTCAGACAGTGTTCTGTAGTGATCCATAAGGCTTTCATTGGCTGAGTTATGGCAGTAAATTGCCAGCCCTTTCTTTCTAGTCTGTTGTAGTCTGGAAGCTCCACTGAAACCTGTCCACCATGGGTGACATTGCTGGTATTTGAAATATTGGTGGCATAGCTTCCAGTATTGGGGCAACATGCAAACTACCACAGTATGAAAAAATGACAAAACGGTGGTGGGTAGAAATAAATATGACCCTTAATATAGATAATATTTATTCCTACCCTTTACTTTTAGAGATATCCCTTAACTCCTCCTCTGTTAACAGTTGATTCTAAGATATTCCCTGTACTAACTTATTTCATGAGTAATTAAGCAGTTCCATAATTTACTTAGTGTATACTCAGAGGTAATTTCAAATACTTAACTCTCTTGTTGGGGTGTTAATCTTCCTCTAACCAGGATATATCTGACCACAAAGCATCTTATCAAGGAAAGTTCTTTCCATCTTGCTAAATGTTACCCATGCTGATAACTTTTTTCAGTCTGACATGGCTAGTTCTTCACTTCTAAGACATCAGGTCAGTGGGAGGAAGGGCTGCTTTGGAAAGGGAAGGGAGTGAGCTCCCCATCATTAGATGTATTGAAGAGTAGACTCAATGACTCAAGCCCTGTATGACAGTGACACAGGGTCAGTGACTCTCAGGCTCATCCAGAGGGCTTATTAAACAGAGATTGCTGGGCCCCACCCTGAGGCTTGGAGCCCTCGTAGTGCAGTGGTTAAGAGGTTTGGCTGCTAATCAAAAGGTTGGCAGTTCGAATCCATCAGCCATTCCTTGGAAAACCTATGGGGCAGTTCTACACTGTCCTATAGGTTTGCTTGGAGTTGGAATCAAGTCGATGGCAATGTGTTTTTTGCTTTTTTGTTTTTTTTTCCACAGAGGCTGGGGCTCAGTAGCCTGGACAGGTGCTAGAGTTTGCATTTTCAGCCTGGTCCCTAGTAATGCCCCATGCTGCTGCTCCCAGGACCACACTTAGAGAGAGTAGTTCTGCACTAAGGAGCCCTGGTGGCACAATGGTTAAGTGCTTGACTGCTAATCCAAAATTGGTGGTGTGAACCCACCAGCAACTTCCTGGGAGAAAGCTGTGGCAATATGCTCCCTTAAACATTACAGCCTTGGAAACCCCACATCCTATAGGGTCTCTGTGAGTCAGAATCGACTTGACAGCAATGGGTTATTTTGGTTTTAGTTCTGCACAAGGGGACCTTAAGAGCCCTCTCAGTCTGAGGTTTTGTAATTCTGTGACATCTCCCTTTTTTCAGGCATGAATGTGCTCTCTGGTTCCTGCCCGTCCTTATCTTCTGTCAAATTGTTAACTTGTCTTCCCCTGACACTTTCTCTGTGGTCCTGCCTGGGCTGAAACAGCTCATTCTTCCCCTGGTGTCTCCTATGGTTTTTTGTTTTCTTTTTTTTTTTTTAATCCAGGTTTTAGTCAGTAAGTGGTTCTTTTAAAAGTCGAAGGTCGGTAACTAACGTCTGCTATGAGGGATTTGAGGAGAGGAGAAGTTCTGCCCCAGAAGGGTACACATCGTATGGGGAGAATAGTGTACAGACTTGGAATATTTAGAGAATTCGTCAATGAGGAATTGACAAATCGGGAAAGGAAACGTGGAGCTTGTTCTCAGGAAGGAGCAGGCTTTGTGGCCTCAGCCATCAGGGACGGTTCAAGGGGGAAGTGTGATAGGAGCTGAATTCTGCCAGATAAGAAGAAGGAACTATTAGCTTGACCCACGTGAAATTGCTGCTATGCAAACATTCTTGGCCCAGAAAACCTGAAAATGTCACACAGTTCAATCGAAGAGCATTGTTTTAATTTCTCCTATGCATCAGGAACCATTATCTTCATTTTGTGGATGAGAAACTGAAGCCCCAGAGGGATTAAGTAACTTGTCCAATGACTCTGAGGAAGAGGCAGAGCCGGGAACCCAGATCTGTCTGACTCCAAGCCCTACTTTTTCAATTTGCCTAGGTCAGTGTGTCTTAAGCTTTGGAGAGCATAGGAACGCCCTGGAAGACTGGTTAAACCCTAGAGTGCTGGGCTTCCCCCTCAGAGATCTGATTCACCGAGGGCAGGAGGGGTGGTGCTGGAGAGGGCTGAGAATTTGCATTTCAGACAAGCTCCTAGGGAATACCCCGCTGCTGGTCTGTGGACCACACTTAGCATTGTACTGGTCTAGGTAGACAAAAATGAAGAGGACATCCTATTTTTTTCTTATTGTTGTAAAATATATATATAACGACAATTTTCAACTCAACATTTTTTCAGGTGTACAACTTAAAAAACTTAGTGGCTATCAATTACATTAATCACGTTGTACAAACATTACCCAAAACCCGTTGCTGTCGAGTAGTTTTTGACTCATAGCAATCCTGTAAGGTGGAGTGGAACTGCCCCCTAGGGTTTCCAAGGAGCAGCTGGTGGATTCAAACTGCTGACCTTTGGTTAGCTGCTGAACACTTACCTACTACACCACCAGGGTTTCCTAAACATTACCCTTAATTGTTGCCAAATTTCCCATTACCACAAACCAGCTCACTGCTTCCTAAATAATGGCTCCCCCTCATCTCCTCCCTCCCGCCCTTGGTCTCTATATATTAGCCTATTTTTTTGTCATTTTATATAAGTGGGGTCCTACAATATTTGTCTTTTTGTGAATGACTTATTTCGTTCAGCATAAAGTCTTGCAGATTCATCCATGCTGTGGGGTGTCCCAGGACTTCATTTCTTCTTATGGCTGAGTAGTATTCCATTGTCTGTTCATATCCCGTTTTGTTCATGCATTCATCTGCTGATGGCCATGTAGGCTGTTTCCACCTTTTGGCTATTGTGAACAGTGCTGCACTGAACACTGACGTACCTGTGTGTGTTTGTGTCGCTGCCTTCCAGTGGCAGAAGGCCTTCTTGAAGTCAGTGAGTGATGGAAGGAGGCAGGATGGGAGAATGCCCAGGGCAGGAGAGGGCATAGCCTGTATCAGCAACAGCAGGGGTGCCAGGCTGGGGGTGACAAGGGGAAGAGTGAGCAGGCTGGTGGCAGGGAACAGGAATGAGGTGTCTCTATTCTTCTGGTCGAGTCTCTCTGCCACCCCCTTCCCCGACAGGGGCCCAGGGAGGGATTTGTAGCTGAAATAATTTCTCCATTGCCACTGATCCCTTCTGCCAAGTGTGATAAACTCTATTTCATAAAGAAGACGTGAATGGTTGTAATCAGATAAAATGTTTGCTACGCTGAACAGAATGAGCAAAAGAAAAAAAAAAAAAATGCAGCCAGGCTATAATTATGGGTGTAATATTTCAGCCCATTAGCAAAAATATCTCAGAAACCTGCTGCCCCGCCTTCTCAGCTAAAAAATTGGATGCTAAACTGGGGAAGGCAAACACAGAGCATGGAGTGCTTAAGCAAAGGCCTAATTAATTGCTTATGCAATTTTTTTTTCTTGGTTGGCCCTGGGTTCTGACAATTCTGGGCCTTTTGCTGCACCAGATTAAAGGGGAGCTTGTCATCCCCAGGCAGTGCTTCCCTGGTGGCTTCTGTGGGCACACACATCGGTCACTTCCTCGATCTGGCCCAGTCTAGCCCAGTACTCATCAAGGGCCTACCACTTACTGAGCACTTGGTAAATCTAGTTTCTTTGTAAGGTAATAGTTACCCTTGGTTGCTGGCTATGTGTCAGGCGCAGTGATAAGCCCTTTACAAATATGACCTCGTGTTTCCTTTTGGAAGCTGTGTGAGGCAGGGTACTATACATTGTTGATGTCCTTCTGGTCCTTTTTTACTTCTTTTTTGAGCCCCAGCACCTGTGACAGCCTTCGAAGGACTACCCCAAAACTACTGGAGCCTCTTGGCCTGGGTGCGGAGATCCCCGATTATCTGGGAGTTTATGCTTCCCTTCCCCTCCCTGAGTGGTGCAAACCTGAAGCGCTTGACTAATAGCCAAAAGGTTGGTGGTTCAAACCCACTCAGAGGCACCTTGGAAGTCAGGCCTGGCAATCTGTTTCTGAAAAGTCACAGCCACGAAAACCCCATGGAAATTTTACTCATGGGGTCACCAGGAGTTGAAATTGACTTCACAGCAACTACCAACAACAACAACAACCCCCAAGGAGGGGCCCTTGATCGGTGACGGGCAGGGTGGGAATGTGGAAGTCACGCCCTCTCGCCTTGGGTCAGAGTAACTGTGAGGGTAAATTACACACGTGAGTTCCCATGGATCAGGCTACAGCCGCCTTCCGAGGGGCTTTGCCTGAACGCATCACCTTGCTTGGCTGCCTCCCCTCTCCTCACCTACCTTCCCCTCCCCTGCCCTGCCCTCCCTACTCCCTCAGGTCCCTTACCGGGCTTTTTCATACCTTCTCCTCTCAGAGCCTGCTTCTGGGTGCTGACCTCAGACAGCTAGGCTTATTACCACCATTTTAGCAGCAAGGAAACTGAGGCTCAGAAAAACTGAGTAACCCACCTCAGGTAACTCAGCTTAGAAACTGGGGACTGGGATTAGACTCCATGCCATTGATCCCAGGGCCTCTTCTCCTGATCGCCATGCCAGGATACCTTTTATCACCAGCATGCTTTTAGAAAAGTGTCTCAATATTAAATTAATACGTGCTCATTGTAGAAGAGACACATAGCCCAGAAAGATAACAAAGCAAAATGTGATAGGCCTCTGCCCTTCATTCTGCCAACACCAGGCCCCTCGTACTCCTCCCTAATAACAGCAGATTATTATCTTCCCAGAAGTCTCTCTCTCACTCACACACACAATACAACTACTCAGCTGTCCAATTTTGTTGCTTATAAATACATCATAGACAGATTTCTACTTCAAAATGTGTATAGCTCTACTTCAATTTTTCTTTCTTTTTCATTTCTTATAAAATCTTACAAGATTATTGTAGAAAATGTGGAAAGTACAGACAAATATAAAAAAGAAATCCAAAATCAGCCAGTATGTTAAAATCTCCTAATTCAGAGATCATGATTAATATTATGGAAAAAAATATAAAATTTAATTTTACTGGGCAATAATAGAAGTGAAAGGAACTACAGTTAGGAAAAATTAGGGAGTGTCAAGTAGATTTTTCTTCAAAATAAGAGATATTGGTTCTTATATGATTTCACTCTTCTAACTTTAAAGGATTAAAAGCTTGAGGTTATTAAGTTTTCTTTTAACAATATGCTCTGAGTGGTTGTCATTTTAGGTAGAACTTACTCAATTCTCTTATAAAAATTCTCTAAACACACAGACACACAAAAATCAGCTGTCTATCTATCATCTATCTGTTTTAATGAAAAATAATATAAAGAGTTAAGCCTACTGTTAGGATAATTCTACAAGAGAAATTCCTGAACTATCTAGTTATTTCCCGAAAGAACAAACCAAAACCAAACCCAATGCCGTCCAGTTGATTCTGACTCATAGTGACCCTATAGGACAGAGTAGAGCTGCCCCACAGAGTTTCCAAGGAGCACCTAGCGGATGTGAACTGCCGACCCTTTAGTTAGCAGCCATAGCACCTAATCACTATGCCACCAGGGTTTCCCAAAGAGCAAACACACATGGGAAATAACCATCACAAATTCCTAATATAAACCCAAACAATATTTTGAATTAGAGCGCTCATGGGCTATCTGCTTCTTCCCACATGACCTGACCAATGGCAGGTTGGCTCTGTGTTTTCAGAAAGTACAGCTTCCTGCACTTCATCAGTGGCTCAGAGTCTTGCCTTAGTTTAGCTCACTCTGTATCTGGACGGTGACTCTCGTGCACAGTTCATTGTTTTCCCCAGTCTCTAATTACTGTTCTTGGCCTTGTTGCTCAGAAATGCTGTAGCTTCTTGCTGATAGGATTTGGGTAATGCTGTTTTCTTTTGGAGATTCTTCATCATTGAGTCCTCTGATTTCTTGTTCTAATTGGGGCTAAGTGCTCATTGGGCCAGCTGCACAACTCTTCTACTGGTATTATGCTTCATTGTTCTCCTGGGCTAGTTCTATGGCTTCTTGAATCTGTTGTCTTCCTCTTTCTTGGATTCATTTTTCATTTTGTAAGAGTATATCCTCAAGGAATTTTTTCAGAAAATGTGCTTAACAGAAGAGTCCCTTGTACTGGAATACGAGATTCCAAAAAATTTCCCTCTGAATACTGTAGACACTGCTCTGTTAGCTTCTAGCAAGCTCCTTTGCATGCAAGAAATTTAATGCTAATTTGATTGTTGCTTGTGTAGTGGTTAAGTGCTACGGCTGCTAACCAAAGGGTCGGCAGCTTAAGGGTCGGCAGCTTGAATCCGCCAGGCGCTCCTTGGAAACTCTATGGGGCAGTTCTACTCCGTCCTATAGGGTCTCTATGAGTCGGAATCGACTTGAGGGCACTGGGTTTGGTGGGTGTTTTTATGCATCCTGAATATTTTTCTTAAGAAGTTTTAAGGTTTCCTTTTGATTGTTAAACTTCAGAGACTTTTCCAATTTGTTTTGAAGTGTCTTTTTTTTTTTTTAATTTTCACCTGTTTTGTACTTAGTGAATATAATAGATCACTACTGCTTTTGGGTCTGCCCCACTTCCCTTCCTTTTTGGGAACTAACCCTGACTCACTCACTCCATGTGATTTTGGAGGAGATGTTAATGAAAGGGTGCTTTCTTTCCTGCCCCAGGATGGCCAATCAGAGCATTCTATCTCTCCAGTCAAAAGATTGGTCAGGGGTGGACATATAACCCAAGCCAGGCCAATTAGGGTACTTTTTGGAGGCTTACTGGATGCTGGGAGGGGGAGGATTATGCTCTTTTCTCTGGGTTTGGCATAAGGATGAAGTAAGACTGGAACTTCTGGTGGCCTTCTTAGCCATTACACATGGAGAGGCTGCCTGGGGATGAACCCGACCCAGAAGAAAGCAGAGAGGACTGGTAGAAAGTGAAAGAGAGAAAGAAAGGGAGAAGAGAGAGAGAATATGGATGAGTGATTTTCAACTTGTAAACCTCTGGATACTGGATATCAGGCCAACCTTTCCATTCTTAGGTACATTAGCCAATAAATTCATTTTTTCTTTAAGCTCTTTGAGTTTGGTTTCCATCAAGCTTAACCAGAAGAATCTTGATAATATAGTGGACCCTTTTAACCTAAAAATTTATATCTTTCATCAGCTAAGGGGAAATTTCTTTTATTATTTGATTATTCCTTCCCTTTCATGGTTTCAGTTCTGAAATTTCTGTTAGATGGATATTGGCTTTCTGGGATCTAGGCTCCATCTCTTTTTTTTATCTTTCCTTGTTTTAAAAATCACTTTGACATTTTGGTCTATATTCTGAGACATTTCCTTGACTTTATCATCTAGGTCTCTGATTTGGTCTTCCATCCTATTATTCAGCCCTTTTATTAAGTCCTTTATTTAGGCAATCTGTTTTAGATTCTAAGAACTTTTATTCTCTGCTTTTTCCTTTTTTTTATAGTAAATCTCTTTTGTGAATGCAACATCCTCCCAATGAATTAGCATTAGTTCTCTTCTGTTTGCTGCAGCATCTCTGTTTTTCCGTTCAATTTGATTCTTCTCTTTTATGTGTGTTCTTTTCTTCAATATTTGGTAGCCCTTAGATATCCATTAGAAGTGACTAAAGGACTAGGTGGATCAGTAAAGGTAGCTGGCATGGGATGTTTCCTCTGCATAGTTCTAAGATCTGTTTCTAAAATAGGCCTCTTTCCTAAATGGGACAGGGGTCCTGGAAGCGCCTGTATGAGGCTTGTTGATAATAGAGAGCAGGAATTCAAGCTCATGACCTGCTACCATTGCTGAAATAAGGAAGGCATTCCTCTGAGTGGGGAGAGACTCAGTGCATAGGAATTTTGATACATTTAATCCCTAAAATCCTTAAATTCTTCAAAATTACACACTGAAAATCAGAGGACTAATGGGAAAAACAGGGTTATGGATAAACTACTCAAAAATTATGCAACATTGTAATCAGACCAGTAACACAAAGAATAACAATTCTAGTAAAAAATGCTGACACTTCAAAACATATATGTTAAATTTCTAAGAAATACAAAATCTTACAGTAAATATAGGGCGGTACTTTAACTAGCTTGATGGAAGGGGCTGTGAGGTCAGGTTTAGGCTTCTGAGTTCTGAAAATGAAGGCCAAATGTACCAAGAATGGGGAGAACCATGTAATAAGCCCTTACAAGACAAAGCAAGTGACCACAAGGAGAAATGTGGGTGGATGGGTATGTCTCTGTGTGCCTCTGGAGTCAGCTTTCTTGACATTCAGTGGCTGTTACTTGGTGGCACAAAGCTTAGCGTACTGGGAAATTCATGCACAAGCCCACGTGATTTCTGCATTACCCTGACATCATGCTCCTATGTATCAATCATGTATGAGCTAATGCAGATGATAAAAGCATGCATTGTTGTAGAATAGACCTTGTTTTATTCCTCTGTGGAGTCTTTTTCCTTCATTTTTTTTCTTTCCCTCTGAGTCTATTGAGGAGGTCAGGAAGGGCACGTCTAAAGAAATGCCTGCAGAGCCACCATTTTATTTTGGGAGTTGTTCTCATGACTTTATCCTTGGATATGTCAAGGCCAGATGCTCTGTATATTCAAGAAGAAAAAAAAAAAAAAAAATATTCAAGAAGAGGCGGGGACAATTGGCCCAGCCATTCTTCCAGCAGTTTCGAAATTGCCCCACAGCCTCCTTGCTATTGTTGGAGTTTCTTGTAAGCTTTGTTGAGAAAAAGGGCTGTGGCATCAGAAACAAGCCTCTCCTAGGCCTATGCTGAGCTGTGGTTTCCTTACTCCGGCGTCTCAGACAAAATTGGATCCCATTTGCCTGCCACCTTCCCGAAACTCCTCAGAATTTCTGGTCCACTGATAGCATCTTTTCCTATTTTCCGATACGGATTGGCTCTTTTTCTTTTATCTTTTCTGATATTTTTTTCAACAGGATGAGAAATTAAATTCTGCACACTCAGTAGGCTATCTCAAACTGAAAATTATCTCCACCATTTTTTGTCCTTTTGACTTTGACCAAGGCTTTTCACAATTCTGAGCCTCAGTTTACTATCTGGAAATTGGGAATGATGGTAACGTCAGTCTTGCCTGCCTCATAGGGATTCGGAGATAGTAATTGTGGGAGTCACCTATGGACAAAAAAGAGCAGCATCAATTTCAGTTGTTATTAGTTATTGAAAGGAACTCCCTACTCTGGCAGATAAGAATACAAAGTCAAGAGATGGGAAGCCATTTTTACCCAAGGTTACCCGGAAACCTCTAGCCACTTGGGTCCTGGGCCTGGATCCCTTTCCTGGCCCCATTACCCAACAGCCTGCAGAAAGCCAGGCCTGCCATAATGGGGGTAGAGCAATTGAGAATTTGGAAGAGGTAGAGATGGCATAAATAATTCAGTGATTGCCGACCACGGGTCATTAAATTTTCCATGATCTGTTTTATTGTATCTTCTATGCAGCGTTAGTCACTTCCAGTTGAGATGCAAACCAGGCATTTCACTCTGTCTACAGGAGCTGGCCGCTGCTCTTGCCCAGAGACCCAGGACCATGAAAGCATTGGCCCTGGGCCCAGCTGAGGCCTCCACCCCGAGAGGTGGCCAAACCAGGGTTCAGGCTACAGCCTGTGTGAGTGTCAGCCTCACTCCTCTTGCTCCTTTTGGTCACTGAGACACTGATAGAAGAGTGTTACCTCTCAAGCACAGGTTGTCGTTGTTGTTGTTAGGTGCCGTCAAGTACAGGCCAAACCCACAAAGGGCCTCAACTTTGATCTGCTGCTGCCTCTAAACCAAAAAAACCTCTCTGCCATCAAGTCAATTCTGACTTGTAACTACCCTATAGGACAGAGTAGAACAGTCCCATAGAGTTTCCAAGGCTGAAATCTTTAAGGAAGCAGAGTACTACACCTTTCTCCCCTGGAGCAGCTGGTGGGCTCAAACCACTAACCTTTCTGTTAGCAGCGAATGCCTAACCACTGTACCACTAGAACTCCTCTGTTGTCTCTGTTGTTGTCGTTAGGTGCCATTGAGTCAATTCTGACTCACAGTGACCCCATGTGACAGAGTAGAACTTCACCAACACCATAATTCATAGGCATCAATTCTTCTTCGGTCTT
This sequence comes from Loxodonta africana, assembly GCF_030014295.1. Classification (NCBI taxonomy): domain Eukaryota; kingdom Metazoa; phylum Chordata; class Mammalia; order Proboscidea; family Elephantidae; genus Loxodonta; species Loxodonta africana. Next base: position 45,589,517 of record NC_087354.1, on the reverse strand, counting down.
CCTTATTCATTGTCCAGCATTCGCATGCATATGAGGCGATTGAAAGTATCATGGGGTTTCCTAGGCTACAATCTTTATGGGAGCAGATCACCAGGTCTTTTCTTCCAAGGAGTCGCTGGGTGGGTTTGAACTGCTAACATTTTGGTTAGCAGTTGAGCTCTTAACCATTTGCGCCACAAGGGCTCTTTTTTCTCTCTTGTCGTTAGGTGCTGTCGAGTGGTTTCTGACTCACAGCAACCCTGTGTACAACAGAATGAAACACTGCCCAGTCCTGCACCATCCTTACAATCATTGCTATGTTTGAGTCTATTGTTGCAGCCACTTTTTCAATCTATCTCATTGAGGATCTTCCTCTTTTTCTCTGACCCTCTACTTTACCAAGCATGATGTTCTTCTCCAGGGACTGGTCCGTCCTGGTAACGTGTCCAAAGTAAGTGAGATGAAGTCTCTCCATCCTCACTTCTAAGGAGCACTCTGGCTGTACTTCTTCCAAGACAGATTTGTTTGTTCTGGCAGTCCATGGTATAGTCAATATCCTTCACCAATGCCATAATTCATAGGCATTAACTCTTCTTTGGTCTTCCTTATTCATTGTCCAGCTTTCGCATGCATATGAGGCGATTGAAATTATCATGGCTTGGGTCAGGCACAGCTTAGTCCTCATAGTGACATCTTTGCTTTTTAACAATTTGAAGAGGTCTTTTGCAGCAGATCTGCCTAATGCAATAAGTTGTTTGATTTCAGGTGATCAGCAAAAATGGAGTGTGTTAGGTGGGGTGGGGTGAGGAGTTTAAAGGGCTAATTTGCTTCATGTAAGCATGAAAGGTTGCCATCATTTCTGTAAGTCTGCTTTGGCGTTGTTACATTTCTCGATATGCTGTGTGCCTCAAAACCTGGCAGTGGCCCAGACCTCACAGAACCTCTGGGAAACTTCATGAATGTTCAGCTCCAGGATTATGCTATTTAGAATTCTGAAGGTGGCAGGGGCTTCTTTACAGAGGGAGAAGCAGGGGCTCAGAGAAAGAGATGGCCTTGGTCAAAGCCACAGCCAGCTGGAGGCACAGCAGGACTCCCAGTGACAGGGCAGAGATAGGTGCCAGAGGTAAGCTTTCCCGGGCTCAGTGATTGCATACAGCCTGCCTGAAAAACATCTCATGCAGCCGAGAACCTGGCTATGAAGCTGTAGTAAGCTCAGTAACCCCCCCACATTATTTTTGCTTTTCCTCCTTCCCTGCTGGAGTTAAATTTTCCCTTCACTCTTGCCACCCTCGAGTTGTACCTCTCAGGAAAGCCTTAGCTCATAAGCTGTGTCTCGGGCCCTGTTTTCTAGGAAACCCAGGTTAAGACAGTTATAAATGGTCAAGCCAGTCCTTTATTGGCTTCTGGGACAATGATGAAAAAGAGTGGCAAAAAGAAAGATGAGGAAAACCTGTAGAGGGTGAGACACTTCATCTAGAACAGGGGGCAGGGGGAGGAGGGGAAGTTGAAGGTTAGTGGTGCTGGCGGTGGTGGTTGGGGATAGGTTATGTACAATGTCCAAAGAAGAGATTAGAGTGTGTGTGGTGGGGGAAGGGAAATGACCTTATGATCCCCAGTCCTGCTACCTAAATTTAGGACTTGTTGTGGCCCACCTACCCCACCCCACCCCAAACACGTGCTGTAAATCCTAATCATTCTGCCCGTGGTTATAATCCCATTTGGGAATGTGTGTTCTTTATTATGTTAATGAAGAAGTATTACTGTAGGGTACGTCTTGAGTCAATTTCTTGAGATGTAAAAGGAGCAGATTAAGCAAGAGGTGGGGAAGATAGAGGCCATGCCACATGAAGATCACCAAGGAGTCAAGGATCTTCTTCTAGAGCGACAGAGAGAAAGCCTTCCCCTAGAACTGGTACCCTGAATTTGAACTACTAGCTTCTTAACTGTGAGAAAATACATTTCTGTTTGTTAACTTCACCCATCTGTGGTATTTCCATTATAGCAGCACTAGAGAACTAAGACAGGACTCCATCATCGCTTTCAACAGCCTCACATCTGAGCTCCCTGCTGCAATCTAGCCCCCTTGAGTATGCCGCTGCCCGGTGGCCAAAGTAGTCTTTCTAAGTGCAAAATTGATCATGTCACTTCCTTGTTCAAAATACATCTGTGGTTCCCGGTTACCATGGGGCTAAATTCTAAATGTTTCAACCCAGCACCCAAGGCCAGGTTCCCCATGGAGCCCACATTCCAGGTGTAGAAGCTGCTGCCATTTTTCTAAAATCCTCAGGTGTTTCTTCTCTGCCTCCATGTCTCTACACGTTGTGTTCTCTCTTTCTAGAATCCCATTAGTCTTCTTCTCTCTCTGGTGAGCTATTCTTCATCCACCAAAGTTCAATTTCAGTGTCACCTCCTAGTGAGACTTCCTTGACCACCCTCTACTACCTGGCAAAATGTCCCCCCCCCCCCCACAAAGTGTTCTGTGTCCTTTTCATACCTTGAGTGAAGTCCCTGGCATGGTCCCTTGTAATTGTTGATTTACTGTTATGTCTCTGACCCTAGACTGTGAGATCCTTATGATTTTACCCATAGTAAATTCCAGAGACATGTTTGACGGAATGAGTGAACACCCTTTTACACCTTTCTCACCGTGTAAGTCCTACTTCCAGAGCCAGACAACTCACACCCCCAGTCTGAGTGTAGGCATGTGACCCTGATTTCACCAATCACTCCTGCAAAACTTGGGTTAGGAAATGAGAATCAGGATTATGTGTCAGAGTGCAAGTGAGCTGATATTTGGCACTTGTGGTGGCAGAGGTGTCCAGTTCTTTGGCTGGGTGTGGGTACCAGTGGCAGAGCTCCTGGCATCCATTCAAGTATCCTAGGGGCTTGTCAGAGGCATTTGCAATGAAGGTCCTAAAAGTGTGGTTGAGCATTTCTGGCTGTGTTGTTTCAGTCTGGCTTTCTGGTCCTCCCAGAAATTTTTTGAACCATCTAATATCCTTTTTCTGCTTAAACCAGCCAGAGTGGATTCTGTTGTTTGCAACCAAGATTCAACTCTTTGAAACCTAGGAGGCTGTGGTCTTGCCCAATGGAGATCCAGGAGACCATGGCCCCACCCTTTGAAACTGAGAAGGCCCTGCTTCCCATGCTTCTTCCAACAGTTCTGCTGATCTCTGAGTTGCTCCAGGGATGGTCCTTTTCTTTTCTTGGAGGACAACAGATGTAGATTCTTTGGCCTGTTACCTACCTATAGGATTCCAAGAAGCAGACAGCCATTTTTTTCCTTTTGTTCTTTCTCTGTCCCCTTCAGTCTAAACTGATGGGTTTTCTGCTCTAGTAGTTGGTTAGGTCCACCGGTCGTAGGTTTAATTTCTTCAACAAAAGGCAGTGTAGCCATGTTCTTGGTGAATGTTCTAGGACACATGTCCTTAGTTTGTACAACAGAAATTTCCAAATCTTTAAGTTCTTTTTTCATTTTGCACAGTTCATTTTTAAGTCCATCTCTTTCCTCTCACATTTTACTATTAGTAGAAAGACGAAACCATACGGCCCCTTTAAAATATTGCTTGGAAATCTCATCAGCCAGATATCCAAGTCCATCACTTACAAGTTCTACCTTCCACCAAGCATTTGAACATAATTCAGACAAGTTCTATGCCACTGCATAAAGAACATTACCCTTCCTCCATTGTCCAATCACATGTTAACCATTTTCTTGTAAAGCCTTACCAGAAGCACATTTAACATTCACATTTCTAGCAGCATTCTCTTGCTGTTGCCATATGTATTCCCTAAGATGATAGAGGCTTTCTTTATAGCTCTCCTCACTTTCTTCTGAGCCCTCACCAGAATTGCTTTCGACGTCCAGAATTCTACCAACAGTCTCTTCAAGGCAATCTAGGTTTTACTTTTAGGCACCTTAAAATACTTCCAGCCTCTACCCATTACTCAATTCCAAAATCACTTCCACATTTTAGGTATCTGTTAGAGCAGCACCACACTCTTGGTACCAAATTCCATCTTAGTTATCTAGTGCTGCTATAACAGAAATACCACAAGTGGATGGCTTTAACGGACAGAAATTAATTTTCTCACAGTATAGGATGCTAGAAGTCTGAATTCAGAGTGCCAGCTCTAGGGGAAGGCTCTGTCTCTCTGTCAGCTCTGGGGGAAGTCCTTGTCTCTTCAGCTTTTTCATGGTTCCTTGGAGATGTCCATGTTTCTTGGCATCTGTCTTATCCCATCTCTCCTCTGTTTGCTTGTTTAATCTCTTTTATATCTCAAAAAAGATTGACTCAAGACACACTCTACACTAATCCAGCCTCATCAACATGACAAACGCAACCCACTCCCAAATGGGATTGTAACCACAAGCATAGAGGTGAGGATTTATAACACATATTTCTGGGAGGCATAATTCAATCCATAACATCAACCCTATAGGACAGAATAGAACTGCTCCATAGGGTTTTCAAGGCTGTAAATCTTTATGGAAGTAGACTGCCACGTCTTTCTCCCATGGAGTGGCTGGTGGGTTTCAACTGCCGACCTTTTGGCTAGCAGCCAAATGCTTTTACCACTGTGTCACCAGGGCTCCTAGCATTCTTTCAACTGGTTTCCAACTCAGGAGAGGCCAGTCCCTTCTGTCCACCAAGCCCCCTCAGTAATAATCAGTGTGCAGAAGCGACAGGCAGACAAGAGTGACAGGCTCTGTGAATGAGCCAAATCGAAAAGTAACTTGATGCACCAGGAGGATCTAGGAGAACTGGTTTCTAGCTCTAACTACTCTAATGAGTTATTTAGTTGCCTTGAGCAAGTCTATGGCCCTCCTCGGATTCAGCATCCCCATTTGTCAGATGGAGATTGGTCTACGCGAGCTCTACCACACTTTCCAGTCCTGCCACGTGATGATTCTACCGATGTGCTGGTATGTTCCCCAGCACTGCCCCAGGGGCTCAGGGGCCCAGAAACTGCCAGGATGTGGGGCTTGATGTTTCTATCCTCATTGCAGGGGCTGTCCCCATGCTCATTTTTAGTGTCACACCTGGGCCCTAAATCTCGCCCAAGCTCTCCAAGGTCTCAGAGGTGCCTGACTTCTAAGCCAGTCCCAGCCCGACTTCCCCTCTGAACTCGCCCTTTGAAAGTCCCTTTTGTAAATGAGATGTTGGTAATATTATGGTGGTGGGACCTCCCCACCTCTCCCTGCTCATCCTGGAGAACCTAAAGGGCTTTTCTTAGGTCAGATCATGCTGTATCTGCCTCCTCCCTCAACAGGAGCCAGCCCCACCACTGGTGCTGTGTACACATTCCAGGTGATTTTCTAATTTTTTTTTTTTTTTCTGGTGAAGTGAGATGTGATTCTCAGGAGGGCTGGCAGCATTTGGAGATTTCTTAGACCTCACCCCAACATGAGTGGGAAGGTTTCTGTTTCTGGAAATAAGACCAAAGCTCACACTTTTATTGTTCAAGTTCTGTCTACCGGGAAGCATCAGGCAATGGGGGAATTGAGTGTATTTTCAATATAAGGTGGAAAAACTTCAACACAAAATATCCCCTCCCAGCCATCTTCCTGGTGATTGTTTCATGTTTGTCTCTTAGAGTTTAACACAAGGTGAGCCTGGAAAGAGGGTGAAATTTGATCCAGGGAGGAGGAGAGAGCCTGAATGAGCCAAGGCCAAGAGGTAGGGCTGAGGAAACTGTTCTCAGGGGGTAATAAGTAGTAAGGAAGCCAGCCTGGCAGTAGTAGAACACTCACATTGGTACGAGGGGGAACACAGCACTCAGATCTAGGTCCTCTTTGCATTCATTCATTCATTCATTCATTCACTCACTCACTCACTATTGATGAGAGGGTCCTGGGAAGAGGATGCTAAACCAAAGCAGAAACCTTCCCTGCCTTACAGCCTAGCAGGGGAGACAGACACTAATCAGATGGCCACACCAACAAATGCAAAATCCAGCTGGGATTAGTGACGTGAGTGACAGGTACACAGTGCAAGAGGTCTTTCTTAGGGAGCCCTGGTGGTGCAGTTGTCAAAGCACTTGGCTGCTAACCAAAAGGTCAGTAGTTCAAACTCACAAGCTGCCCTGCATGAGAAAGATGCAGCAGTCTGCTTCCATAAAGATTTACAGCCTTGGAAACCCTCTGGGCACTACTCTGTCCTATGCGGTCACTATGAGTAGGAATTGACTCCACGGCAGTGGGTTTGGTTTTTTTGGACCTGGTCAGGGAGGTCAAGGCAGGATTCCTGAGGAGGTGATATTGAAGACAAAACCTAAAGGATGACTAGGAGTTAACTGCATGAAGGGGAGAAGGAAGACCATTCCAAGCAGAGAGGACAGCATGTTCAAAGGCCCTGGGGTGGGCAGGAGGGAGCACTGGGGAACCAGGGGTGAAAGTAGGTGGGAGATTTTTCCTTTGTGTTAATAAACTTGGCCTTTAACCTAAAAATCATGGGAAACTACTGTGTAGGAGGCTGTTAGTGTGGTCTGCTTTGCATTTTGGCGATGTCACTCAGGCAGCAGGGGCTGTGGATTCCAAGTGGCAGAAGTGGATGTGGGGAGAACAGTTAGAGGCCACTGCATTTGTTCAGGCCAAGGACAGAGTTGGAGATGAGCGGTGGGGTCTGAGAGATATTTGGGAGCTAAAATGGCCCTGATTGGGAGGCGGATTGGCTATGGGGAGTGAAGGAGAGGGAGACAGCAAGGTGGACTCTCAGGTTTTGGCTTGTGTATCTGGGTGGATGCCGTTGCCATTTACTGAGATGGGGAAGGCCCAAGGAGGAGGACAGACAGTGGATCCATTTCAGGACATTTTAAATGAGGCAAAGCCTGCACGTGGGGGAGATTAAGGAAGTAGGATGGAGAAGGTCTCTGGGTCTGCGTCTCAGGGGAACTGTGGAGTTAGAGATTGACCTAGGAGTCATCTGGTCTGGGTGGTGACTGAAGCTGCTGAGGTGGAAGGAATTGATGCCGGGCCTCCCCCATCTGCACCAAGAAGGAAAGGGTGGTGTTTACCCAGGAGAAGGAGCAGAGTCGGGAGAAGAAGCACCCCAACTTGGAGGAAGGCTAGCATTTACCACCTCGGGGAGGGCTGCCCTGCAAAGGATACCAAAAAGAAAGGGCCACACCAGAGAAGGAGCCCCAGTTTACCAGGAGGGAGTGGTTGATCCTGACAGATCCAGCTGGGCAGGGGGAGCCAAGGAAGTGGTGTCTGGCTTTGGTCATGGCTGGTGTCTTAACCTGGACACAGTCATGCTGTCACAGGTGTCAACAACTTCCTTCTTGCCAATTACAAACATTCCCCTCCAGATCCCAACGTGTGCCTGATCTAGAGCTTGGGAAGCCTGACGTTACCAAAACTCATGGCTCCTAAAACCAGAACAAGGATTGAGCCTTCAAATGGCATCTGCTCAGTTTCTGGGAATGAGGACTTTGGGCTTTTTTAAGCTTGAGTTGGAAGGAAAAAGCAGGAGGAGGCTTACTGCTGGAAGGTTGCGTTCCCCAGAGGAAGCTGTAATGAACCCTACCCCCTCGCTCCCCCTCAGGCACCCTCTAAGCGTCAAATGGAAACTGGGGGTCAGCATTTGCCTTTCTGCTCCACAGACTAGCCTTGGGCTGTGATGAAGCCTGTAATCTGGCATTCGATTTAATTCACTTCAATTAGATGCAAGTCAGTTCGATTCAACTCAGTCAATTCAAATTAATCCAAGACGCCTTCGAGAGTCCACCGAGCTGGGCAGGGTGAAGGAGAGGGAGACCCCAGTGCTTCTGCGATTAAAGTGACAAGGTGTCTTGAGGGAGCCCACTGGGTAGGCAGGCAGGGCCCAAGGGTCAAAGAGGCTTCAAAGTTTTCAAAGGATTAAACGAGGTGAAAACCCAGGTCCTGCTAAGGGACCTCTGGGTAGAAGCAGGCGGCGGCTGGTTTTGTGGACACAAAATGTCCACTCTCTCTGGTCATTGAAAGCCTACTGGAGAAGGCACTAGGGGCAGAGCTGGGGAGTGAGGCAGCCCGGGAGCTCTGGAGCTTATAAGGATACTAACCCCTTCACCTTCCCTCCTCTGCCCTGCAGGCCCAGAGTTCCTGAGCCTGGCCTTCTCACTGGGCATTAAGTACAGGTGCTCCAGCTCCAGGATCGACAGGTGTGGCTGCAGGTGGGCGGATTTGCTGCAGGGAAGGTCATCAGAAAACCTGATTGCTATCCTTGTTGGTGCTTCAAAGATGGCCAGTGGCAAGGCAGTTAGCCCACCTTCCCTCTCTAGACAGCTTGGAACCCCCTTAAGGAGGAAATAGCCTCCTACGTCTGTTATCACCTGCAATCAAGAGGAGATTTGGGTCACAGTGTGTAATTTCAGGCAGTGTTGTCACCCACAATCGTTCATTCACTCAACACTTACTGAGTACCCCCTGGGTGGTGGGGAGAGAGAGCTCATTAGAACCTGCCCACTGCCCTGGGCCTAACCACCATGGAGTGCTCCTGTGGGCGAGGTGTGTGAGGAAGCGGAGGCTAATGTTCGGAAGTGCGGGGGCTGGCCTGAGTGACAAAGGACCATGGAGGTGACCTGACCTAACTCCTTCCTTGGGCAGCTGAGGCCAGAGAGAGAAAGGATTGTCCAAGCAGCCTCCATGAGTGGGCGGCAGGGTTTCCAGGCCCCAAGCCAGTGCAAATGGGCCCCTTTCTGCTGTGCCAGGCCTTCCTTTTCATGACACCTGGGCCCAGAAATTTCTCTGATTCATGTGACAAAGGTAACAGAGCAGAGGCTAGGCCCAGGCCCAGGCCCAAGGCTGTGAGCAGGTAAGGAAGACAGCCATACTCAGAGTGTACTCAAGAAGGGGCCAGGGACCAGCCCGGTCAGGAAGGCCCAGGCCTCTCAGGCCCCTGGGGGGTGCAGAAATCCCCTGAGGCCTGCAAGGAGGACTGCCCCCAAGGAGTGTCCTAATGTGACCCCAGGATTCAGGCTGGACTTCTCTGCAGAGCAACAGCTGCTGTTTTCTCCTGGGGCCGCCCCACTGCCCCGGGAGTGTCTGTGTAGAATTGCAGTTGGCAGAGAACACCCAGCCTCAGTTTTCTCATCTGTCAGAGAGGTGTAACAATGGAGCTTGTCCCATGGAGTCGGTGGGGAGAACCAAATGGGGGGTGGGGGGGTGGGGCGACTGGCAAGTGCTTGAACAGAGCTGAACATGTGAGGACTCTGTAAACATGAGCCCTTCTTATTATTAAGGGGTGTGTTGCCTGTCTTCTAGAGTTTTCCAGGGATGTGGCCCAGGTGTGGAGCAGTGGGTGAGACTGCAAACCCTGGGTTTACAAGTTGGAGGCCTCAGGCTAATCAGTTGGGCCTTCTGGGCCTTGGCCTCTTGCTCCCAGGTTGATGCCTTGCCTGGAACCCTAGAGCTTGGCTCTTCAAGAGAAATAGGCCAGGCCAGAGTGGGCGCCCACCCAAGCCACCACCAGGAGCAGGGGCTGCCGGGAGCCATAGTGCACAGCCTCAGGCAGACTCTCATGCTCAGGGCTGACAGAGTCCTTTATCATTATAGCCTGAGGAGCCTGCTTCCACTGGGACTTGTGTGGGGTGCTCTGGGCTACCCCTGCAGGGAATGGTTTGAGGAACACTGCTCAGTGGGAGAAGATGGTGGCCACAGCCCTGCCCACAGCAGCACTGAAGTCAACAGTTTGTCTTGGTTTGCCTCCTCCGCCCCCCACTTCCTCCTTCGGGCCCTGTTCCTGTTCCAGTCCACTGCCCCTCCCCCACCCTGTCTTTGGTCCTAGAGAACATGGTCCCATTTTGGACAGCTCAGCACTTTAGATCCCGGTCTCAGAACAGTGGAACCACCAAGGATTTCAGAGATCCAGGAAGCTCCCCACCCACATCTTACAGAAGAGGAAAGAAGCCTGGGCCCTGGGGGAGGGCTTTACTCTGGCCCCCTGGCCCCTAGCTGGAAGATTAAGAATTTAACTCATTTCCTTTCCAAAAAGTCCTCTAAATTTGAAAAGAAGACACAAGGAGTGGGCAATGCATGACCCAAAGCATAATGACAAATGACAAGCTGAGAAATACAACTGCAACTCAAATTGCAAAGAAAGGGCTAACATTCTTAACATGCAAAGACATCCTACCTGGCAATACGGAAAAGCCAGTGACCCAATGGAAAAATGCACAAAATATGGAAAGAGAGTTCAGAAAAGAATATATAAAGGGCTCTTAAATATATGAACAGTTACTCAGCTTTACTCAGAAGAGAAATGCAACTTACAACTTCAATAAAAGACCCTAAGAGACCCTCATTTAACCATCGTACTGAGAAAGATCAAAAGGATGGCAGCACTCTGCTGCTGAGGGTGTGAGGAGGGCACTGCCATATAGCACCAGAGGGAGTATGAATCAGTGCCAACGCTGGGGATAGCAGCTGGGCAGCACCCATCAAAACAACACACACTCTTCCCTCTGAGCCAGGGAACCCAATTCTAGGAATTTATTGTTCAGAGAAATGTGGAGAGTGAGTATGAGGTCATTCATCATGACATTATTTATGAAGGCAAAAGATTGAAAATTGCCTGAATGTCAATCAATAAAGGACTGAGCAAAAAGACAATAGTCCACGCATACAATGGAATTGTACACAACTGGTAAAAAGAAGAGAAGTCCCTGGTGGCAAAAACGGTTTACATTCGGCCACTAACCTAAAGGTTGGTGGGATTGGATTCACCCAACAGCACCATGGAAGAAAGCCCTGACAATCTGCTTCTGTGGAGATTGTTGTTGTTGTTAGGTGTTGTCGAGTTGGTTCCGACTCATAGTGACCCTATGTACAACAGAACAAAACACTGCCTGGTCCTGCACTATCCTCACAATTGTTGCTGTGTTTGAGCCCATTGTTGCAGCCAGTGTGTCAATCCATCTTGTTGAAGGTCTTCCTGTTTTTCGATGACCCTCTACTTTACCAAGCATGATGCCCTTCTCCAGGAACTGGTCCCTCCTGATAACAAGTCCAAAGTACGTGAGACAAAGTCTCGCTATCCTTGCTTCTAAGGAACATTCTGGCTGTACTTCCTCCAAGACAGATTTGTTCGTTCTTCTGGCAGTCCATATTATATTCAATATTCTTTGCCAACACCATGATTCAAAGTCATCAATTCTTCTTTGGTCTTCCTTATTCATTGCCTACCTTTCTCTTGCAGAAAAGATTACAGCCAAGAAAACTCTGAAGCAGTTCTACTCTGCAACACCTGGGGTTGCCATGAGTCGAAATTGACTTGATGGCAACAGGTTTGGTTTTGGTTGATTAAAAAGAACAACCGCATAGATGACCTTAGTTACACCACATGGACCAGAAGAACCCTCCAACTGTGCTCAGCCAACCCAAAGAATCACACACAGTAATAAGTCGTTATGTTTTAAACCACAAAAAGCAAAAAAGAATGAGAGGTTCTTTGTTCCAATAAGGAACAGACGGCTCCAAGATGTATCGCTGGGTATCACTTGTGTGAAGACAGAGGAAAAGCCCCCTCTGCCCCCTAAACACTTTCCTTTGTGTTTGTAAAGGCATTTAATTTCTGGAAGGCTTTCAAAGAGACAGCAAAAGTGGTGGCTTCCAGCTGGGGAAGTGGGGGTTGGGGAGCTGGGAAGGAAGGAGACTTGCTTTTCATGGCATATACTTTCGTACCTTTCACATTTTTTTTAATATTGAATTTTTTTTTTTATTGTGCTTTAGGTGAAAGTTTACAGCTCAAGTTAATTTTTCATGCAAAAATTTATACACATATTGTTATGTGATGTTAGTTGCAATCCCTACAATGTGACAGCACACACCCCCTTTCCACCCCGGCTTCCCTGTGTCCATCCAACCAGCTCCTGTCCCTTCCTGCCTTCTCATCCTACTTCCAGACAGGAGCTGCCCATTTCGTCTTGTGTATCTACTTGCACTAAGAAGCACACTCTTCATGACTATTACTTTGTTTTATAGTCCTGTCTAATCTTTGTCTGCAAAGTGGGCTTCTGGAATGGCTTTAGTTCTGGGTTAACACAGCATCCAGGGGCCGTGGCTTCGAGGGTTCTTCCTGTCAGATATTACGTCTGGTCTTTTTATGTGAATGTGAGTTCGGCTCCACACTTTCTCCTGCTGTGTCCTGGGCTCTCTGTTGTGTTCCCTGTTATATCTTTTGCATTTTTTATGACATGTCTGTATTTCTACTCTAAGTACGTTCGTACTTACATTAATTAATGAATCAAATAGCCTCCCTGCACAGCTGCCGAGGGTAAGGCAGTGACGTATTGGGGTGCTGGCTCCAGGCTGCAGCCCTCTTTTTGTAGGGCCCTGGGGTCAAGGGAGCTGCCCCAGGGGCTGGATATCTTGGATTGGAGGGGTTCTCACCCAGCCCCCAGGCCCCGCCCACACAGGGTGGTGATTGGAGTGCACCCAGGGAGTTTCACTTCCTGTGGTCTTTTCTGCTCTGTTCCCTTTGGCCTCTTCCCCTGAAGATATGAGCGATACTGTTCGCTAAAATCTCAGCACCCCCACCGGGCCTGCTCTGCCATCACCTCTGGGTGCCTGCGGAGGGTTTTCTCGTAGATCCTGTCTCTGACCTATCCCGTAGGGACTCAGACCCTTGTAGTTTCACAGCAGAGGGTCCCCAGCCTTCTCAAGTGCAACTATTTGTCCTAGGAGTCCTGGGTGGTACAAATGGCTGCTAACCAGGAGGTTGGCAGTTTGTTGAACCCACCCAGAGGCATCTCGGAGGAAAGGCCTGGCAATCTGGTTCTGAACGATCACAGCCTTTAAAAACCTATGGAGTACACTTCTACTCTGTACGCATGGGGTCGCCATGAGTCGGAATTGACTCTGTAACAACTAACAATGATATTTGTCCTCAGCGTCTGACCATCCCCTGACACAGACACTGACCTCAAGAGCTCACGACTGGGACCAACTTTGCTCAGAGCAGCCCCTGCCCAGATTTGGGGGTGATGCCCTAAAGGAGGGCCAAATGAGAAACCGAGGTAAGCCACTTCCTCAGGTGAGGTGCCTGGCTCCCTGGCAGTCCTGGAACAGAGGACAACTGGCTGTGTGGCCAAGCTTTGCACTAGAATCTCTGATCTTCCCTGATCCTTTACCAGGTGCAGGATGGATGCTGGGAGCCCATTCTGCAGATGAGGCAACTGAACCCAGAGGTGTTAAGTCTAGTAGGTGTGGTGGAAGGTGCCTGGACAGACCTGTTCTCCTAAGCCAGATCCTTGACTGAGTGACCTTGGGCAAGTCATTTCACCATTCTGAGCCTCAGAGTTCTCATCTGTGAAGTGGGAGCAATAATACCTTGTTGCAGAATTGCTGGGCCACGAAGGCCCCAGCTGAAAGGTGGCGCTCTGTGGATTACTGCCCCATGCTGCCTCCTCCTGGACTCCGACATGCCTGCCTCCTAGGGTGTGTGGACCCCCAGAGGGTCATGCTCCTCCCCAAGGAGAGGCCAGCGAGGGCATGGGGCAGCCAGACCTACTGGAGAAGCAGGTGAGTGGGTTAGTTCATGGGCACCAGGAAACGTCCCTCGGGAAGCAAAAACCCACTTCCTTGCCTACCTCCTTCTTCTTTAAGTTATTTTGATTGGGAACCAGTCCTTGTCTGGCACCATCAACGACCAGACTTAAATTGCAGAAATCTTTGGGAGAGAGAAGGGCGTGAGGGGTGAGCAACCCATAGTCCAACTTCCTGGGGCCTATCTGAATAAAAACAACCTCAGGTTCCGTTCAGGTACCGACTGAGCACTTTACACGTATAATTCATTTTCTTCTTCAAGTCACCCTGTAGGGAGAAACGCTCGCTAGCCCCATCTCATAGATGAAGAAGCTGAGGCACAGAGAGGTTAATAGCTCAAGGTTACACAGCTAGAAAAGAAAAACTGGAATTTGAAAGCAGCAACCTGGCTCAGAGTGAAGAGGAGAGAGAGGTGAGGTCAGCCAGGAGGTAAAGGCCCCAGGAAGACAGGGATACTCCCTGGGGATGGAGTGGGGAGGGGGGTGTGGAAGCCCAGTGAGCAGGCTGTTACCAGCGCCCCAGGTGGGGTCCCTGCCCGATCCTTCCCTCCCACCACCTGCTGTATTCAGATGGAGGAGAGGAGGGGGCCTGGTCCTGTCTGCTCAGGGCTTTATCAAAGCCTGTCAGATATTCATCGGAGCCTCACAAGAATGAAAGCGGGGGGCTTCTACCAACAGCCTGGGGCTGGTACATGACCTGCTCTGTTCGTTTGGCCTACACAGGGTTTTAGAAGTCAGAGGAACCAGCTCAAGGGAGGCTTGGTCTCCTGTCAGGTGACCTCATGCCCGCGGCCTCACTTGCAGGCCTATGCAGTATACTAGGTCACCTGCTGGGGCCTGGAAGCCTTAGAGTTCACGACCCCTCTGTGTAACATGCTGGGTCGGCAATGCACAGAGGAGAAGGCCGAGTAAAACGCATCTCCAGGAGAGGCTGAGAGCCGGGCCTTGTACCTCTCTCTGACTCCTAGCGACCTTACGTACAACAGGACTAAGCCAAACCCTGCCCTGTCCTGCGCCATCTTCACGTTCACTGGCATGTTTGAGCCCATTGTTGTAGCTATCGTGTCAATCCATCTCGTTGAGGGTTTCCCTTGTTTTTGCTGACCCTCTACTTTATCAAACCTGCTGTCCTCTAATAGCAATTGGTCTTTCCTGACGACACATCCAAAGTAAGTGAGCCCGACTCTTACCCCCCTTACTTCTCAGGAGCATTCTGGCTATACTTCCTCCAAGACAGACTTGTTCTTTCTTCTGGCGGCTCACGGTATATTGAAACCAGGCTTCACGGAGAAGTGACATGGCCAGGTCACCTGGTGCATGGGAAAAAGACCCCTAACTGGAATCTGGGCCCTGTGGTGAGGGCTCTGTGCCTGAACTCAGCCATGCTCAGAATAAGCTCCAGCTCCGCCCCTCCCACCGCCCACCTCCCCACCGGCGCCTGGGAAAGGAAGCTTTCCCACCTGGTGACCATGTCACTTTTTCCGTGCTTATTTGCATGGGGTTGTCTCTGCACTGAGGCCATCTTTGCTCAGGGTCCTTGTAGGGGTGACCTCGGGTGTGGCTGCATGCAGCTGGCTCTGTCTTTTGTCGAAAGGCAGATCATGGAAGTCACACCTGGGGTCCTGATGAGGGTGTGCAGTGTCACACAGCAGCCTCTGTGGCCTGCATCACCTGGGGGGGCGGGAGGAGCTGGGGAAGTGTGGGGGCGGAAAGGCTCTGAGGAACTCAGCCTCCCCTCCATACCTGCCCTTACTCCAGAATAACTGAGTAGCCACAGAGCTGGAAGGACCCCTTCATCCTGCCCAGGAGGCCTGCATTGCCTTCTTCCCCCCTTGGCTGATCTAAGCTTGGCCTTGATTACTAGACCTTTCATGACCTGCCATCACCCTTGGATCCTTCAGCCCAGGCCCCTTCCTTCATCCGCCCTGCTGTCTTCCCACTGCTCCACCCTCACGCCAGCCATGGCTCCTGCCTGGAATTTCTGTCCCTACTGCCCCCTTTCTGCTCATGTAAACACCTCCAGGCTTCCTTTAAGCCAAGCAGAAGCTCCCCTCTCTCCCCGAAGGCTGGCTTCTACCAGCCCTCTTCAACCCTTTCTGACCCCAGAGTGTCCTTCCTCAACCTCCTCCGTCCCCAGTGCTTCCCACCTGTACCCACACGCTCCAGCCCTCGGTGACAGGTGCTGGAAGCAAGGTTTGCAAAGGCCTCAGGAAGGGTGCAAGGGTGAGGCCACCCAGGAAGGAGCAGCCCACAAAATTGCAGAAAAGAGTGGAAGCAGGTCACAGCCACTGCGGGGGCGTTAGGTGGGCCCCTAATGAGGAGAGTTGTAAGACCCACCTTAGGGCAGGTACCTCCCTGAGATCTTGATGTGGCCCCCAAATGTCCCAGGGCTCTGGGCCGGCCAAGGTGTGGTCCGTCCCAGGGAAGGAAATTCATTTAAACAACCGGTTTATTATCATAACAATTAGGATTCCAATTTACGACAGTACACACAGTTTTAAAATACTATATAACTTATCCTCACAATGAGTATAAATTATATAGGATTTTAATGTTATATTTCAGGTTACACATGAAGTATAACAGATGCTAAGGTCATTCTTCTGTCTTTGTTATGGGTAACTGAGGCTTATTTGTTGGGTGAGGCCTTGAGGTTTCAGGCCCGACCACGGCAAAGTCTGGTCTCCGGCCTGGATCTTTGACGGCCAAATCCCTGCCTCTTATACACTCACCCTCAGAGATGTAATATTGCATAGGACAGTGGCTCTGGAAGCAGGCAGGCGTCTACTGGAGTTTCTACTCCACCACGTACTACCAGCTGGGTGACAGTCAGCACGCTGCCTAACCTCTCCGGATCCCTGATGCCTCACCTGAAAAGGGATCTAATGAAGCCCATCTGGAACCGCTGTTACAAAGGTTACCCAGAACGAGGTGATCGCCTCTGCATTTCTGGCACCCAGGAAGCACCAACTGCTGTCCAGTCGATTCTGACTCACGGAGGCCTCGTGTGCGTCAGAGTAGAACTGTGTTCCATCAGGTTTTCAGTGGCTGATTTTTCTGAAATAGATCACCAGGCCTTTCTTCTGAGACACTTCCGGGTGGATTCGAACCTCCAATCTTTCATTGGCCGCTGAATGTGTTAACTCTGTGCACCACCCAGGGACAGGGCACCCAGGGCATGCATTGGAAATGCTGGTAATTAACGCGCTTTCTCTACCAAAACAGCCTTTCTTTCTTTTTATAATTTATTTTTGTTGTTGTTGTTGAGAACATACCCCAATTCAACAGTTGCTACATGTACAATTCAGTGACAGTGATTACAGTCTTTGAGTAGCGCAACCACTCTCACCCTGCTTTTCTGAGTTATTCCTCCCCGATTCACATAAACTCCCTGCCCTCTAAGCTTCCTATTTAATCTTTCAAGCTGTTGTTTGATCCCATATAGATAAATCTTAAAAGATCAATCTGTATACCGTTTTATTGAAGTAGAGCAGCCTTTCTTGCGGGGAGAATCCTGGCCACCTCTCTGAGGCCAGAGTGTGTACGTGAGCAATAACAGCACCTTCTGTTTGTGGGAATTATAATTGTCTGATTGTTTTCGTGCGCTGGATCTTCCCTCGTTCCCTTGGGAGGCTGGCCCAGTGGGGTTATTTTCTGCACTTCACAGATAAGGAAACGGAGAGGCTGGTGACTGGTGTCAAGTCACAAGCAAGAAAGGGCCAACTAGGACCCATGCTGGTGATGGACTTGCCTGCCATACTTCCCTGGTGCCTGGCTCACACTTCCTTTGAGTCCTTTCCAAAAACTGGAATTAAATTCCCAAAACCTCTTTAAAAACATGCCGAATGGACAGCCACCCGCCTGCCTGAGGCTCGGCTGGTGCTGCCCGACGCCAGCCGTGCGTGTTTGCTTCAGAGAGCTAAGCCTCCTCCTCGTGCCCACGCTGCATTGCAGTCTGTCCAATTCCCACTCACTGACCCAGTTCAGCCTCGAGCTCTGTGGAAGCTAATGCAAAGCCTTTCCTCTCTCTGGGCCTCACTTGCCCTGTTCTGGGAGGTCTCCCCGGTCTCCCCAGCTTTTCTGTGCCATGGTCCCCGGCATGAAAGGTGGCCTTGTCACAGGGGAGCAGCCTGCATCTTTCCACAGCCCACAGGCCCCCCGCCGAGGGAGGACTGAGCTAAAGCTGACTTACTAGGAGCCTCTGGGGAGGCCACTTTCCTCTCAGGCGGGCCCAATCGGCTGGAACAAACCTCTAATCAGAGAACACCCCTGGGTCTTCCGCCAGCCTCCCCGGGCTCTCCTCAAGGAGCGTGAAGAGGGAGAGAGGTGGGGAGCAGGTCAGGGCAGCGGGCAGAGAGATGCCTCCCCACGTTCCAGAGCTGCGCACTCCTCCAGGGCAATGTTCTGTTAGAGGCGATGAACCAGGCCGAGCTGGGCCAGACCCTCCACCTCATTTCCTGGGAGCCTTTAGAAGTCGGGGCTATGGATCCCTGCTGCTCTATGACTTGCCCTGGGAGAGGTGCCTCCCTCTCTCGCAGTGGCTCCCACAGCCTCCGTCTCTACTAGGAAAATAAATCACTCCCATCAAGGCCCGTCCCTGGAGAGGCCTGGGGAGCTGTGGTGGAGACTTCCGGGCCGGCTTCACATGTTGGTGGCCAAGCTGTACCCAGGCGCCTAGCCTTTGATCCTCTGGGCTCCTCTTTCTCGGTGCTCCCACAGCTGGTGTTTGGAGAGCTTCTCATTCTTCTCAAGGTGCACTCATGAGGTCAACCACATAACTTCCGTCATCAGTTCAAGCATCCATTCGTCCAGCCAGGTGTTAACTGGGAAGCTAGGCACAGCACCTGCCCTCAAGGGGTGTGGCACCACTGAATTGCTGTCATGAGGAATCTAGTGAGCAGTGGCGTTCAGAGCCCTGGCTGTGGCTCAGCCTGGCCCCCGTTCTAGAAGCCCCTGCTCTCCAATTTACTGTGTCACTTTGGGCGAGTTACTTGGCTGCTCTGATCCTGTTTCCGCACCTGAAAAATACGGTTGTGAGGCTAAAAGGAGACAAGAAAGCTCAAGGTTTTGCTTATGGTGAGCCCCCCCCCCATAACTAGCGGCTATGGTTTTATCTCTGTATTAGTCAGTGTTCTCAGAGAAACAGAATATATATATAGTACAGCCTACGAGAGCCGGAACCTGTGTAAGGCAGAAACCTGTCAGATAAGGAAAGCTCAAATACATATTTCCCACTAAAAGAAGAGATAGAAAAGTGGTAAGGCTGCACCCTTTCATGGTACATATATACCTACCCAGCAGCAAAGTGGGGGAAAGGCCTGGCGATCTGCTTCTGTAAAGCTTACAGCCCAGAAAACCCTGCGGGACAGCTCTCCTCTGTCGCATGGAGTTGCTGTGAGTCGAAATCGACTAAACGGCACCTAACAACAACAACACAAATAAAGAGGGATTTATTTTACAGAGTTGGCTTATGTGATTGTAGGCAGCTGGCAAGTTCAAAATCTGTAGGGCAGGTGGCAGGTTGGAGAGTCCAGCAGTCTTGAGTCCAAATTCAGGGTGTCTGCAGGGCCACACTCTATGTGAAGGCTCTAGGACAAGATCCTTTCTTGTTTCTCCTAGTTTCTGGTGGCCGTAGGCAGTCCTTGGCTTGTGGCAGCATTGCTCCAGCCTCTGCCGCTGTCGCCACATGGCTGTCTCCCTTCGTTGCCTCTCTGTCTCTTCTCTTTTACAAAGACATCACTATGGTTTGATTAGGGCCCACCCTACTCCAGTATGACCTCATGTTCCTTAGCTGAGAACATCTTCAAAGAAAGACCCCGTATCCAAACAAGGTCACATTCACAGGTATTGGTGGTTAGGACTTCAACATATCTGATTGAAGGGCACAATCAACCCATAACCACCTCTGTTTCACAGAAGGGAAACTTGGGACCAGGAGCCATGATCTAAACAGCTTCCTGCCCTCAGCTTGTTTACAGAAGGCTTTCGGAGCCCCATCTCAGGTGAGCTCATGAGGACGGGAGGAAGGTAGGGCCAGGGAGCTGGCAGGTGGAGCCTGCCCTGCTCTCCGTGAGCCCCCCACCTCAGAAGAGAGGCTCAGTCAAAACCGAGAAATGGAGCACTGACAAGTCAGAGAGAAACTGCCAGGCTCTGGTGAGACACCAGCCGAAGTTAGAGAGAGGAGGCCTCGGGTTGAGTTCCAGGGTTTGTGGATGGCTTCCTGGGTGCATGAGCTTGGATTTTTGGTCAGAACGCCATCTGGGGACTGGAGAGGGGACAGGCATTTCAGGAGGTTGGAAGCAGCATAAGCAAAGATTTGTTTCGAACAGGGAACAGAGGAAAGGGAGGTTTAGTGACAGCCAGCCTCCTGGGGCTCCTACCCCGGATTCTTGGTCTTCCTGGGGCTCAGAAGGAAAGGCCCAGAATGTAACAGCTTGATTTTATTGAGTTCTGACCAGGTGTGGGGCACAGTTCTTAGCACTTTACACGGCGACCTTCTTTAACCTCATCATACCCCTGGGTATGACAACAGTGCTCAGATATGGCGAGAGGTCAAGTAGCTGCTCCAAGCTCGCATAGTTTTCACGGAGGGAGGGGAGAATTATGAACACAGGCCTCCTGGGCAGCCTCAGTATTACAGATACTGCCTTGACAATTGGGCCCTCCCCAGTTCTAGAAGCCTGGAGCCCCTGGGCCTTGGGGGGCAGGTGGGGGAGTGGAGGGAGGTGACCTGCTTGGCAGAAGTGAGCCACTGGCAGCCAGAGCTCTGGGGGTCTTGTAATCCATGCTGTTAGCTTGAAGAGACCTACCATTAGCTCCACTGCTAACAGCATCTCCGTGGCAACCCCGCTCGGCCTGCCCTTGAGAATGGGCCTGCAAGCAGCTGCCTCAGGCTGCCTTGCCCAGGTGAGACCAGGGTTCTCCACGAAGGTGTGCAGCCTGGGGTTAAGGAAGGCCAGGGTCTGCGTCCTGTCTCCGAGGGAACTGTTGTCGCTTAGTCTGTCTGGGCTTCAGCTGTTGCCCTCTGCAAAACAGACATCCCAATGCTCTCTTCACCAATGATGTGGGGCTATGAAATGTTGGATTGACAGAATGGCCTGGTGTTACCTTGTGTGGGGAGCAGAGACGCCAGGGAACGTCTGTGTTAGGCCACACACGGGGGTCACGGTCACGGTCACGCTATGAGGTGGTCGTTTTAGACTTGGCCAGATGAGGACGCTGAAGCTCAGTGGATTCTGCTGTCCCTCCACCCCCTGGGAGGTCACACATGTGGGAGGTGATGCAGCTGGGGCTGACTCCTGGAACAGTGCTTTCCTCAGCTGCTCTCCCAGGAGAGGGAATGTGCTCAAGTTCAGCCTTCTGGAAGCCACTTGGGCCTTAAGGATGGGTCCCATTTGCCAGCGTGTGTGGTGCCACGGGATACAAATGCTGGCTTCAGTACAGGCTGGGACGGCAAAGAGGAAAGGGAGACACACCAGGGATCAGAGGCGACCCCTGGTAGGTGGCCCCTCAGAGGCACAGGGAAGCTATGGGGGCTGCGAGGGCTGGTGTTTCTTGGGGGAAGGTCCCACTCAGGCCCCTCTCCCTTTCTCTTCCTGATCCCCTTTCCTTGGAAGCACTGCAAGGCAGCCTCTGGAGAGGTTTCCAGAGCTCTCTCTCTGCCTTCTCCTAAGCCCAGAGCTTGCCAGGGAGGGGCTCTCGGCTAGGTACTCACTTCTAGCTGCTAATTAATTCACTCCATTCTCATACAATGTGGAAAACACATTATAACCTGAGCAGCTGGAGCCAGAATTCCTCTGAGGGAGAGAATGTTCTCTGCTGAGAAAAGCTTGTGGGTGAGTGTTCGGGGCAGGAGGGCCCCCTTCGGGGCGGGGGGGGGTGCTGCTCTGTTTGAAGGAGGGAGAAGTGTTTTACAGTGATGTCACTAGGGTTGGTGTCACCTAGTGCAGTAACTCACGGTGTCACCCGCCTCCCGTGGACCTCCTCCCATACCAGACCATACAGAATCCTCAGTAAAGTTTTTTGTACCAATGCTACTAGTAAATCGTAATCCCTGTGTATCACGCCTTCTTTCCCTTTAATTACCACTTCAGTCTCAAAAAAGTTATGGATAACAGGTTCACAAATACTAATGACCACAATATTGTAGCTAAAACACCAGAAAATTTGACAAAATCAGCTACTATAAAAACACTGGCAGCAACAAAAACAATAGCAGGTGCAGACAAAACCACGTGATTCGAAATCTCACTGTAATTGGGTAAGAATGACAGCTCTGACCGAGCATATTTGTTGTTGTTCTTCGGTGCCATTGAGTCGGTTCTGACTTACAGTAACCCTACGTACCACAGAACGAGACACTGCCGGTCCTGCGCCATCCTTACCGTCGTTGTTATGCTTGAGCCCATTGTTGCAGCCACTGTGTCAATCCATCTCCTTGAGGGTCTTCCTCTTTTCTGCTGACCCTGTACTTTGCCAGGCATGATGTCCGTCTCCAGGGACTGATCTCTCCTGGCAACACGTCCAAAATATGTAAGACGCGGTCTCACCATCCTTGCTTCTAAGGAGCATTCTGGTTGTGCTTCTTCCAAGACAGATTTTTTCATTCTTTTGGCAGTCCGTGGTATATTCAATGTTCTTCGCCAACACCACAGTTCAAAGACTTCAATTCTTCTTCGGTCTTCCTTATTCGTTGTCCAGCTTTCACATGCATATGATGTGATTGAAAAATACCATGGCTTGGGTCAGGCGCACCTTCGTCTTCAGGGTGACATCTTTACTTTTGAACACTTGAAAGAGGTCCTTTGCAGCAGATTTACCCAATGCAGTGCGTCTTTTGAGTTCTTGACTGCTGCTTCCATGGGTGTTGACTGTGGATCCAAGTAAAATGAAATCCTTGACAACTTCAATCTTTTCTCCATTTATCGTGATGAGGCTTATTGGTCCATTTGTGAGACTTTTTGTATTCTTTATGCTGAGGTGCAATCCATACTGAAGGCTGTGGTCTTTGATCTTCATCAGTAAATGCTTCAAGTCTTCTTCACTTTCAGCAAGCAAGGTTGTGTCATCTGCATAACACAGGGTGTTAATGAGTCGTCCTCCAATCCTGATGCACATTAGAAAGTTCAAAAGTAAATTAGCATAGAGTTTTAGCCTTGTAGGTATATTGACTCATGTAAGCTGGTGTATATTGTCTTTCTTGCCATGATCTTGTAACTCCCACCCAAGTGATTGAGTGGTACCATGCCAATAAAGTAATTATGGACCACCAAGGGCATTAGATGGCTTACTAATAACACAAATAAAGTTCATGGCACCCATGTGGGGGTGGGACCATGCAACTAAGGTCTGTGGAACCATAACAAAGGAATTTTGCCATCCTTTTAGGATTAAAATGAGTCATCCCAGAGGAGGGAAGGAGAGCATTTCATTACCACTAAGAAAGAAGAGCCAGGAGTGGAGCACATCCTTTGGGCCCAAGATCCCTGTATTGAGAAGCTCCTGAAACCAGGAAACTGAGAGAGAGAGAGAGGAACAGCTGTAATGTTGAAGACAGCGAGAAGAAGTGGCAGAGAAATGATGGCAGGAGAGCCCAGCAGGAGATGATGCAGTGAGTGGGCTTCTTGGCCCATGGAGTGAAAGTTGAGTCCCTTTGGGCAGGATGCTAGCTGGAGGAGTAGGATGCCTCCAGGCACTCAATGGAGCTAAGTTTGTGACCCACGGAACTAGAGTGGAGTGCCTTCAGGCTGAGGCTTGCTGATGGGGTGGAGTGCCTCCAGACACTTATTAGCAGAGCTAAAAGAGCTTTCTAACACTTGCCTCAGCAGGGCAGAGGCCGAGGGGCCAGAGGGAGGTGTGCCTGTGGGCATGGCTGAGAAGAGGCTGTCCTGAGAACTGCATCTTGAGTGTTCCTGAACCTGAATTGTAACCTGTTACTTCCCTAATAAACCCCATAATTGTGAGTATGGTCTGTGCGTTCCGTGTGGCATTGCAATGAATTATTGGACCCAGCAGGGAAGTAGAGGGTGCTGTGGGAGGGATAGATGGTGTCAGAATTGGTAAAGATGGCGGAGAGAGGAGGCATGTCTGACCTCTGCCTCATAGGAACCAGCCTTGGGCTGTTGATTTTGATTCTTTCTCCTTCCCCCTCATGAAATTAGAGGAAGTCAGATGCCACCATTACACCATTTTTACAGCTGGGCTTACAAAATATTTTTATTGTTATAACTAACTACAGGGATATTTTTTATAAAAAATAAATTTCTGCTGAAACAATGAACAGAGTTTTATAGACAGTCGTTTTGGTGTCACCCCCTTCGACAGTTTCACCTGCACTCCCCAGCGATGCCACTGACATTTTGGAGCTGTGATGCAGCAGTGAGAGAGAAGAAGGAAGGCGGTGAGAGGTCACCTTACCTGAGCAGAAGCTGACCCCCCAGCACTGTCATCTGAGGCCACGCCTACTGGGCAGCCTGAGGAAGGAGCTGACTTCACCACAGGGGTCTCCCTCACCCTCTCCAGGCAGAGGGGCCCGGTGGGCCCAGCCAGCCCTGGAGGGCTCAGGGGTGCCTGGAATTGGAAGGAGGGCTCTGAGCTCCTTTGGGCTGGGGTATTCAGGAGTTAAGGCCTGGATCTCACAGGGCTGAGATGAGTGTCACACTTAACACTACCCTGCAGGTAGAGATTGGCCCAAGGCCACCACCTTGCTGGTAAACAATAGAGTTGGGAGTCAAGACCATGTTTCCCTGGTTCCAAACTCACTGGCAAGTTCGGCTTGGCTGATGGCAAAATGGTGGTGCTGTTCACATTCGTCTTGTAGTCCTTTCCTTTCCTTTATTGTTGTTGGCCGCTGAGTTGGCTGCAGGCACAACAGCACCAGAGTGTTGTGATCCATAGGGTTTTCACTGGCTGATCTTCAGAAGTAGATGGCCAGGCCTTTCTTCCTAATCTTAGCCTGGAAGCTCTGCTGAAACCTGTTGGGCATCAGAGCAACACGCAAGCCTCCATTGACAGACTGTGCTTGAGGTGCATTGGCCAGGAATCGAACTCTGGTTTCCTGCATGGAAGGCAAGAATTCTACCACTGAACCACCACTGCCCTCTCCCTTCCCTTTGGCTTAATGACTTCTTCTCCCCGTTCACTGAGACTCTCAACCAAGAGAGAAGAATGTGACAAACCCCTTCTCACCGAGGCCTTGAAGATATGATATTCTGTGTTCTTTAAAACTGGCCTCCGAGTCCCGGAAGAAGGCCATGTTGGTCCCAAAGGCAAGACTGTCTATGTAGGGCACTAGAGGGGGAGAAGCCCAGGATTGGGGCCGCCATTTCTGCCACGGAGGAGCAGAACGCAGACGTGCCGGGGGCCGTAAAGCTCAGTCTAGCACAGCGAAGTGGCAAAAAGAAAGAATAAAACACCCATCTATTTAAAAGAGTAATGACAGGGAAAAATACATTTTCATCAGCTCGTCTTCTCGTGGCTGAATCCCTGCAGCAAGCTCCAAATTTCGACGTTGGGAAATAAATCAAAATAACTTTGCTGTGTTTAGCCTCCTTTTTCCACACCACTCGGCTCTGCGTTCAGAAGCAACAGGTACCGTGGTGCCTCTCCCAGAAACACAGGAACGGTTTTAAAATGCAATTACGGGGGCTGGTGGAAAGGAAGGGGAAAAATGTTTTCCCCCGATTGATGTATGATTGCCCCCATGCTGTTTGGAATCGTATTTTCACTGAGCTCTGCTAAGAAGTGCTATTTGCAGGCAGTCTGACAGACGGAAGCGATTGGGTTTGGCAGGTCTAAACGTATTATTTTAGCAGGTCTCCAAGGAAAGATTCCAGGAGGGGCGCTGGCCTTTTAAAGCACAGAGGACACCGGGGCTGCTCAGCCTCAATCCTGCTTGTCAAGACCAATCAGCAGGCCCAGAAACAGCCCCCAGCTTTCTGGAGAGGCCTGCCTCCCCGCCTCCCGGACCACAGCCTCTCTGCCCCTTCCGCTTCAAGCCTTGGCTCCCACTTGACAAATCCCATCAGTCATTCCTTCCCCTTCTAGCCTCCTAAACTGTGAGAGAATAAATTTCTGTTGGTTAAAGCCATCCACTTGCGGTATTTCTCTTATAGCAGCACTCGGTGACTAAGACAGCACCTAACAACAACGAGAATAAAAACAGCCAACGCTCAGAGTCCTACTATGTATCAGGCACTGTCCTAAGCACTTTACCTACGTTAAGTCATTTAATCTTCACAACTGTGTGGTAGCTTTAATTACTATCCCCATTTTACAGATGAAACAGGCACACAGAGATGTCAAGTATTTTACTCAGGGTCACTCAGCTAGTAACTAGCAGAGCCTGGACTTGAGCCCACTCTCTTAACTACTATGGGGAATCTGATGGAGGCCAGCCCTGGATCAGGCCAAGGCCAGGCTGGAGCAGCAGCCAAGCCGTGGGACAGGCTGAGACAGGGGTGAGGCTGCCTTTCCCCCCTTCACTCCCTTCCATAGACATTTACTAAGCCCTCCCAATGTGCCAGGCACTGTGCTAGGCTTTTAGGAAATCAATAGTCGTATGAAGGAAACGGTCATTTAAAGAGATAAAATACAGTGTAGGATGACGGTGCAGCAGCAGAGTGTTCTGTAAGACACAGAAGAAGCTGAGAGGGGTAAGTGGTTTATTAGTCCTCTGGAAGGGTGGTCAGGGGAGGCTTCCTGGAGAAGGTAATACCTAATCTGAGTTTTAAAGGATGAATAGAAGTTTGCTACATGGATTTAGACAAATAAAAGCTAGTTGCTGTCAAGTTGATTCTGACTTTTCCAGACACCATGTGTTGTAGAGTAGAACTTGGCCATAGGGTTTTCAGAAGCAGATTGCCAGGCCTTTCTTCCAAGGTGCCTCGAGGTGGGTTCAAATGGCCAACCTTTCAGTTAGACGTAGATCCCTTAACCATTTGTGCCACCCCCACCCAGGGGCTCCTATTACATGGATAAAAACCCAAAACCAAACCATTGCCGTTGAGTCGATTCCAACTCATAGCGACGCTGTAGGACAGAGTAGAGCTGCCCCATAGGGTTTTCAAGGCTGTAATCTTTATGGAAGCAGACTGCCACGTCTTTCTCCCACCAGGTGTGTTCGAACTGCTGACCTTTCGATTAGCAGCTGAGAGCTTAACCACTGTACCATTAGGGCTCCTTATTATATGGACAGAGTGGGGCGATGCAGGGAATAGCAAGTGAAAACACTTGGGTGAGAGAGCAGCCTGGGGTGGAGAGAAATCCTAAGGGGATCTGCTAGCCGTGCTGAGGGGCAGGGTGGTCTCAGTGGTAGGGAGTGGCGGGGAGGATGATTACAGCTTGGAAGGTTATGAACACTGGGATAGGGAGCTCGGCGGATCATTCTAGTGGAGGCAAGAATATTCTCCAGACCAGGGTTTTTCAACCTTGGTACTGTTGACATTTGGGGCCGGGTAATTCTTTGTTGTGGGGGGCTGTCTTGGTCACTGTAGGATGTTTAGCATCACCCCTGGCCTCCACCCACCAGATGTCAGTAGCACCCTCTCCCCTCCAATTGTGACAAGCAAATATGTCTCCGGACATTGACAAATGTCCCCTGGCAAGCAAAATCGCCCCTGGTAGAGAACCAGTGTTCTAGACACTCATCATTTAGAAGAACTAGAAGGATGTACAAAAAGAAACAAAGCAGCCATACAATGGTTGCAGGCTGTGAGAGATTTTTTTCTGGGGACTGTCTGAGGTGACAGGTGCCTGGCAGATTGTTCCAGGGGGCTGGCGGGCAGAGGAGACGGAGCTGAGAGTGGGTTTCGGGCCCCGTGGGCAGATGTTTAGATCTGGAATGCAAATATATTTATGTGTGTTCTCATCACTTGCCCAAGGCAGACATTCCCTACTAAGTCAGGATTCACTTCCAGAATCAACACAGTGCTCCAGGCAGCCACCACAGCTGAGCCAGGGGTAGCACAAGAGACAAAAACTGTTGCCCTTCCTGGAGTAAGATTCTTCTCTGAACCAGGGGTCAAGGGCACCTCTCTATCCAAAGTGCCCCACCTCCCCAGCTGAACAGCCTTGATTCCAACCTGAGAGAGGAAGGCTGCGTTTTCCCGATGAGGCTAAGCGCTGCCCTCTACCACTGAACCACACTGCCTCCAAGTTTTGTGGCTCTGCAGTGCCTTTTCCCTGTTTGGGACTTCCCCGCTTTTGGAATCCCTGCCTCCTAAGGGAACAGCTCCATACAGGTTTCTGCCTCCCCTGCAGCTGGGGCACGACCGTGTGACCTGGCTGCAACCACACACTGGATCTGCAGTCAGGTACAGGAAGACGTAGGTGCCTTTCTGGCAGGGGTGCCAGCTGCTGGGCCCCCTCTCCAAGGCAGCTGTGGGCAGAGCTCAGGGGTGGCATGCAGTGCCCAGTATCCACGGTGTCATGGTGGCCCCATGGCCAGTCCTGTGGGGCGACTTTAAGATTTGTTCCTGGCTGTGTAGCCTCCATGTTGACTTTGGGACCTACCTAAAGTCCTTTAATAAATTCCTTTTTTCCTTAAACAGACTGGATTTCTATTATTTCCTATGGGTCCTTCCAGTCACTACTGTGTTTTTCTTAGAATTCGAAGAAGGTTCTTAAGGAAGCCCCCTGCTGCACTGTTTGTGTCCTGGCATCTATCCAGGTGAATCAAGGTAAAATGAATGTGGAGGGCTGCCTTGGCCAGTGTGTGTGTATGTGTGTGCGTGTGTGTGTATATGCATGTGTGTGTATATATGCATGCATGTGTGTGTATACGCATGTGTGTGTAGGCAGGCGTGTGTGTGTATATATGCATGCACGTGTGTGTATATATATGCATGCATGTGTGTGTGTGTATGCATGTGTGTGTATATATGTAGGCATGTGTGTGTGTATAGCCACAAAATGAGGATGTGCAGCCTGAGAATGGGGTGTGGGAGAGGTGGGGCAGTCCCACTGCCTAGCCTTGGGGGCAGGTGGGTTTGGGGCTGAATATGTAAAACCGTGTTCTAGAGAAGGCAGACAGACAGACAGGCCTGCTGCTCAGAGGCCCAAGGCTTCTGGCCATCTCCAGGCCTTCCCTGGCTGGCCCAACCATTGTGCTTAGGCCTGTGTCAAGCACTATGGTGGAAATAGAAAAAGACCCCCAAGGGCACCTTCCGCTACAGGGCTCCAGGGCTGGAGGGTACGCCCACGGTCATGCTCCTGCTTTGCTCTCCAGTAAGACTTCATGCAGCCCAACCAAAGCCGAGCTGCTCAGGGGGCACCCCCCTCCCCTCCCCAGTGCAGCAAGCTGGGCCACACACTGATCTGGTCCAACCGCTTAGTTTCAGAGACAGGAAACTGCAGCCCAGAGAGGGGTGGAGATGTGCTCAGGGTCTCACAGCTAGCTACCCACGGAGCCCCTCTAATTCCCAGGCCAGCGTGTGTGCTTACACACACATACACACAAGTGTGCACACTCAGACAGTGGACTGTGTAAAGGGCCTTTGTCACCCACAGAGCTCACTGTCACCTCTGCTGGCCTGGGGGCCGATCACACTGCTGTTGCCACTGCAGCCAGGGACACCCAGTTTCCAAGTCTTGTGGGCCTTTCATAGGCAGGCCCCAATAGTGGCAAAGGAAAGACTGTTCTAGAGGCTTGATGTGGGCTGGGATGTCTGATTACAGCACAGGAGGAGAAAGATCTGGAGACTGGGGAGGGGCAGGGAGTGGCCAGAGGGAGGAAGAAGGGAGCTAGAGCAGGGAGGAGAGATGGAGACAAGAAGAGAGGCCAGGCTGGCTGAGAAGGGAGCAGGTAAGGGTGGGAGGGCAGGGAAAGAGAGCTGGGAGATGGTGGGAGTTAGAGGTGGCTTGCCAGGGAGCAGTATTGCGGTTATGGCCCCTCCCCAAATGCAGCCCTGTGCCTGGCTGAAGCCTTTCCAGCCTGAGGCAAGGAAGGGAACCAGCTGACTTGACTTCAGAATGTGCCCCTGAGGGGGCTCTCGGGCTCCACATAGTGCTCTTAGGGCCACAGACTGAGCCTTCTTGAGTTTGCACATGCTGATGTCACTTCTTACCCCTGGCAACCTGCACAGTGCAGGTGACTCCCAGGCCCTCCTCAGCTCTGCCACCACAAAGAATAGCTGCAGGAAGTGCACGGTGGGGAGAAGGAGGCTATATTAGTGTGTGTGTGTGTGTGTGTGTGTGTGTGCATCTGCCACGTGTGTCTATGTGTGAGTGAGGGTGTGTGCATGCTTGAGGGTAACTGTGTGTATACATGAGCTAGCGTGTCCAAGTGTGATTGTGTGGCTATTTGTACTTGTATGTTTGGGTGTGTATGCACATGAGTGTGAGCACAGCAGCCCTGTCAGTCCACACTGCCTCTCAGGATGCTCGCGTTTCTGTGAAGGCAAATGGGGAACCTAGGTTGAACCTGGGCCTGGGCGAGGTGGGGCTGGAAGGGAAGGTTGATGCTCAATCCCCTCTTTCTTCCAAAGCATGGAGGGGCCACAGGGCCCTGACAGAATAGATGCCCAGGAGACATCTGTGCAGAGCCAAAGGTATCGGGGGAAGGGGAGACAGAGACAGTGTCAGGGACTTCAGGACCACACTTTCAGTGGTCGACAAAACACCCCCTCATGGTGACCCGTCTGCACCCGAAATGAACAGTTTCACAACCAAACACATGCATCCTTTCTTTCCAAGTCCTCCTGCATCCTCTTCAGCCCTGTCCTGGTCACACCTTCCTAGTCTCTTCGGCTAGGAGGAGGGCAGTTACTACAGAGACCTAACCCTGGCATCCAAACCTCATCCTCATCCATCTAACAGTCTGTACTATTCAGTGTGGTAGCCACTAGCCACACTTGACAGCTTAAATTCAAACTTAAATAAAATTTAAAAATCCAGTTCCTCCGTTGCATTAGCCACATTTCAAGTCCTCAATAACTGCACGTGTCTGGTGGCCGCCATAGTCGACGGTGCAGACACAGAACATTTCCGTCATTGCTGAAAGTTCTATTAGACAACATTCCATCTGGGGCTCGTGAACCTTTGCTTATGCTGTTATGCCACTAGAAACCCCATCTCCCTTTGTCTGCCTCTGCAAACCCTACTCATTCGTCCAGTATCAGCTCAGAGGCCTTCCCCAGAAGCCCCACATGGCCCTCCCATTGCTCCTTCAGAATCACCTTTCTGTGATGCTTCTGAGGTTTGTTCTCACCACTAGGGCTGAAGTTCCTCCAGGACAGGGGCTTATTGAGTTACTGTTTTCATACACACCCCTCCCTTTCTTCTTCCTGGCCATCCTCCTTCCTCTCCTTGTCCACCCACTCTTGTTCTCTCTCTCCCCACCCTCTTTGGTTTCTCTCCCACAGCCTCTTGGTCTGTCTTGCAGGCTCTTGCATCTCCTCTCTGATCCTTCTCTCTCCCGCTGTCTCCTTCTCTCCCTCTCCCTCTGCTTTGCTAGAGAGATGCTAATTGCACCTGCAATTACCTAATTGCCATGGCAATTAGCCAGTTGCACTCTATTTTGAAGGTGCAAATGGCAAATTGCAGGCATGAGGAGGTAATTTGGGGCACAAAACTGTGCCCAAAGAACTCAATCTCAGCCCCTGGGACCAGAGGTTACCCGGAGAGCCAGTGAGACCAGGGGCTGGAGTACAATGCTCTTCTCCCAGCTGCAGGAGGGCCCCAAGGCAACGGAATGAGGGTGGGAGTTGGGGCCGGAGGGTGCGGAATTTCCTTATAAGCAATTCACATTATCTCCAGCACAGAGCAAGGAGAAACTGCCAGCTTTAATTGTAGTGATTTTCATATTATCACTGGTGCTGATGAGAACTAATCACTGATACTCAGCAAGGTTGTTCAAGGTGCTGAGAGAGGGCAGGCCCCTGACCCCCCCTTTCCTGGCCGGCACAGAGGGCTGGACCACAGCCGGTCCCTGGGAGCAGGGGGTGGACAGAGCACTGGACAGGAGTCAGGCCGACCTGGCACTCACTGGCTGTGAACATTTCGTGAGCAACGGCTCAACATGTCCTGAATGCAAATGTTGCTGAACTTTGTGGGTGCGCCCCCCGACCCCACTCAGCCCCCTCCTGACTCCCTCCCTTTAGGAGTCAGCACTGCTGGGGGAAAAGGAAGCAAGCTGTCCACTTCTCTGTGCAGGTGTGTGGTCCCAAGAACGGCTCCTCCTGAGTGAACACCAGGGCCTAGGTCAGCAGCCTGCGTTGGGAAAAAAAATTAAAAAACACCACCAAACCTGGTGCTGTCAAGTCAATTCTGACTCGTAGTGACCCCTGCGTAACCGAGTAAACTGCTGGGCTTTTCCAAGCTATAATCTTTATGTAAGCAGATTGCTAGGCCTTTTTTCCGCAGAGGCGCTGGGTGGGTTTGAACTGCCAACCTTTAGGTTAGTAGTTGAGCACAGACCGTTCACACCATCCAGGGACCTCTGAGTTGAGAACAGATGGTTGTGAATCTGGACAGTTGCTGTTGGGGGCCTCGAGTTTGTGGGGCGGGGGACAGGAGCCCCTACCCCATGCATGCCCTTGCTCAGAGTGTGAACTGGGTCAGGAACCTGGGTTCTGGCTGGAGGGGGGGAGGGAGGCTCTGGGATACAGAAGAGTCCATCTGGGGGGCAAGAGGAGGGAGCGCCTGGGGGACTGGCTTCGACGCGTGTTGGCAAGGCCAGGGTGCTGTTCTGACATAGCTTGTGTTTGGGTGGCCTTGCGGGTGTTGATGGGGACTTGGGGGAGATTGTTGCAGGCACTGGTTGTCGTCCGTGCCTCCTTGAGTAGTCTTAGACGAGGAATTCCCCAAACAATAATTGACGTCCGCAACGTGCCAGCACTGGGCTAAGTGTTGCTGGTGCTGCGGAGGTGAATGATCTGTGGGCTTTGCCCTCACGGGCTGCCCAAACCCAAGCCATCGAGTCAATTCCGACTCCTAGAGACCCTATAAGACAGAGTAGAACTACCCCATAGGGTTTCCAAGGCTGTCATCTTTACAGAAGCAGGCTGCCACATCTTCTCCCATGGAGCTGCTGATGGGTTCAAACCACAGACTTCTTTGGTTAGTAGCTGAGCACTCAACCACTGTGCCACCAGGGCTCCTAAATGGGTGCCCACTGACTGCCAGTTAGACAAAGAGACAGACAATGGAAATGTTGTGGCCCACGCAAGGGCCAGTCTAGGTCAATGATCATCTGCCTGGAGAGCTAGGACCTGGTTGTTGGATGGATGGATGAATAGCAAGACACTGTCTCTCAGTGCCTGTCAACAGATGGCTGGATAAACAAAAATGTGGTACATACACACAATGGAATGCTACTGGGCCATAAAAAGGAATGAAGTTCTGACCCACGCTACAACATGGGCGAACCTTGAAAACATGAAGCTAAATGAAAGCAGCCAGCACCCAAAAACAAAACCTGTTGCCGTTGAGTTGATTCCAACTCAGGGCAAGAGTGGAACTGCTCCACAGGGTTTTCTTGGCTGTAATCCTTATGGAAGCAGATCACCAGGCCTGTCTTCCATGATACCACTGGGTAGGTTCGAACAGCCAACCTTTAGGGTAGTAGTCTAGTGCAAACTATCTGCCCCACGCAGGAACCAAGCCAGACACAAAAGGACAAATATTGCATAATCCTACTCATCTGAAATATCGAGGAGAGGCAAATACATAGAGACAAAAGTAGATGAGTGGCTACCAGGGGCTGGGAGGAGGGAGGCAGTAGGGAGATACTGCTTAAAAAAAAACAAAACACAACTAAAGCGAAATCAATCTATCTCTACCTGTGTATCTATATTTATAATAAAAACGCAGAAAAAACTAAAATTGATAAAAATAACTGAGGCCACATCTCTCTGGTTTCCCTGTTTGTGAAGGCGGAAGCTGGGCCCGGGGCCCCTGCTCTCTCTCACTCTCTGTAAGGCTCACGCGCCCCAGTGCAGCCCTCCCCGCACCTTTGGGAGTGAGGTCCCCTGCTGGGAGGGCCCCCATTCTTCGCACCATCTTCTCTGCCTACTGACAGCCTCCAGTGCTCCTGCCGATTTGGCGCTCAGCCAGGCCCCACTCTGGGCCCAGAGAATTCTCAAGCTGGCGTCTTGGGCCCTGGCCTCCCTGTCAAGATCGGCATCTTGGACTTTTTATTTGTTTATTTGCCTGGAATGTTGTCAAACTTCGCAAATGGGGACAGATTGGTTGGCTTTTAAAAACCCAAACTGCTCAGGCCTCCAGGAGTGAAGTGGGGTACAAGAGACCCCTCAGTCCCATGCCCTGTTGGGAGGACGTGGAACCCACGTAGCTGGGGTGTGGGTGGTTTGGGGGTGATTGCAGAGCTGTTGTTGGGAGGCAGCCAGCAGCTCACATTCCCACTGATTCTGGCTCCCTCTAGTCACCTCCCTCGATGGCCTCGACAGGGAACCTAACTAAACACAGCCGCGAGCATCCAGGGCCGAGAGGACCAGCTAATGAATTCACCAGAGGGAAGGCAGCCTATAAATACCACGACAGCATGGCGGGGGCGGGGGGGTGGGCAGGCCTGCTCACCAGCCGGTTTCAGAACCTCGGCTCTGGCAATACAGGTTAATGAGCACAGTCCTCCTTGCCAACATAATAGTGACTAAAAATAAAAAAAAGAGAAACGAATCACCCTCCTTGGTGAATCAGATGCCTCCAATTGCAAGTTCCATGCTGATACTGTCATTTTCTTGTTCCTCTTGCTCCCCCAAGGGCTGATGGAGACAGAAGCCCCTCCCCCAAGGGAGAGCCAGGTCCCAGTCTGGGTTACTCTCCCTTGCAGGAAGGCGGAGACGGGGAGAGCAAGAGGAACACAGGCCCAGGCCTGAGTGGTCGGCCAAGAGGCCTAAGACAAGCCACCACCTACTCAGGCAGAGGAGAAAATCAAGCTTAGGTGTGTCCGATGATCTGGCCAGAGCTAGAACCCTGTCTCTTGTAATTCTAAAACCACGTCGTCACTCTGGTTTGCCCCTTTATGTCCTCTGGATTTTTTAGATGGGGAAACTGAGGCACAGGGAGGCCAAGCAACTTGTCAGGAG
This sequence comes from Loxodonta africana, assembly GCF_030014295.1. Lineage (NCBI taxonomy): Eukaryota > Metazoa > Chordata > Mammalia > Proboscidea > Elephantidae > Loxodonta > Loxodonta africana. The sequence continues at coordinate 45,554,970 of NC_087354.1, read as the reverse complement.
TCTTCCAGGAGATCAGTGGCAGAGTTGGGATAGCAGCCAGTACCTGGGCTGGCTCCCGTCAATGCTCCAGGACCTCCAAGCCCCTCCAAGGGACCTGTAAAATGAAAACCCTACAGCCCCCAACCCTGCTCTGAGCCACTTGAGCAAAATATTCAGGCTGCTGGGGATTCTTGTCCCTCTCCCCAGTCACTGGGGTCACCCTGGCCCACCCAGCTTCTAGTGCAGGGCCCTACATCTGCAGTGTTGGCTTGTGTGAGTTGGAAAATGGCACCCCCTCTGGGCAAACAGCTTGGCCAGTGGGCTTCAGCTGGACTTCGGGTCCTATTGTCCTACCTGTGCCCTAAAACCCTCCCCAACCCTGTCAGGGTGCCTTTGTGCACACACTGCATAACCATCCTAGTGGCCCTGGCTACCTCTGTCGTCTTGGAGGTCAGCCAAGCCCCCAAAAGCTCTCAGAGAGAGAAGGACTTTCATGAAAATGAAATGAGGCTCCCCTCCCCTGCCAACCTCAGCACCACCTCCCTGGCATATGTTGCAAAAGGAATAAGACCAGAATAAACTGGAGTGCCAAGAGTGGATTGCAGCAACTCTTTACAGGAGGGAGCAGTGGGGACTTAGGGACCCAGCAACTGGGGGCTAAGGAGCCTGCCTGGGGAGGGGGGTGAACCTGGAAACAGCCAAAGCCAGAAGGGCAATGCCCAGCTAGACCCCAGCAGTCTGCCCCAGAAATGAGGCCCTGCCACTCACACTTGGGTGCTTGTTTCTTCCACTGGGCCCATGTCTGGGTGACCTCCACGGGAGGAGAGAGGCCTCATTCCAGGCAACGGGGAAGGGAAGTAGACAGAAGGGGCGTAGTCTGCCTGCTGGTGTGACGAGGTGATGCCCTCTGGTAACTCCACATGGCAGGCCACCCAGGACAGCCACCATCTAGGCATCTGTCCTGCCACATTGTTGTTCATGACATTTTGCATGGCAGGTGTTAAGCACAGATTACAAACCAGTCTGCTGGCTTGCTATTACCATTCCTAATGACTCAGTCACTGTCTGAGGGGTCCCTGCAGAGGAAATGGGCTCTGTCTCACCTGTGAAGACACTCTTTTTTCCTTGCTTTTTTTCAGCCTCCCCAACAAAACCCGTTATCCCACTCCCACAAAATACATGGATGGCTCCTACATTCACGCACACACACACCCACGAACGCACATGCGTGGGAACCTGAGTGGGTGTTCCGGTTACTTCCTTCCTGCTCTCTCCCACTCCCCTAATTCCTCCTGGCTTTCAGGAGTGGTCCTACCATTGGGCCCTGCTCCACCCCCAAAGTCTTCACCTCACTTCTGGCCTCTTCATCTTCAGCAATGGCCTTCTCAGGGGCTTCTTTCCTTTCTTTCCCTCTCTGCCAGTCTTACCAGCATAGTGGGAGCTGAGAGCCAACACCCTTTCACATTCCCTTTTCTTCTGGGAAGTGGGGTAGGGGGCAGGCGGAGGGCCCCCCAGAGTCGAGAGGGGGAGGAAGAGAGTGAACGAGAGTGGGAGGAAGAGAGTGAACGAGAGTGGAAGGAAGCTGAGAAAGGGAAAAGAAGAAAACAGCAGACACAGTGCCAAGCTCAGCCCCCCAAACTCTGCACCCCCTGGACAACATTACCCCAGAGCCCCTCAGGCCCCACCCCCAAACCTGCAGGCTCATGGGTGCATCCATGTCCCCCTTTTTCCTCCTTCCTGTCTCCAGGAAAAAGGTTTCCCTGCCCTGTCTGCACTGGTGCCTCCTTGGAGACCCATTCAACCCATTAGCCTGCTATCTCATGCCTCCTCCACCTCTATGCCTCTCCTGGCTTCTGGCCATCAGCATTTGAACTACTCAAGCCTCTTTTGTCTTTAAAACATCCCTTTCTTGACCTCCTGGCCCCTTCCAGCTATTGCCCCATCTCACCCTTTCTTTCACAGCCAAGCCTCTTAGCAGTTGTCTGTACAAGCGTTTCCTGCCTTCTCTCCTCCCCCTCCCTGGGTCTGGCCTCACCCCCTGCAGCCCAGGAGTCAGGCCTCTGCCAGCCACCTTTGGCCTGCTTGTTTCTAAATGTAGTGGACACTTGGAGCTCCACACCCCACAGACCCCCCCGCCATGGTCTGTGGGCCACTTCCTCCTTGACACACATCTGCTCCTGGCTGTTGTGACACTGGCTGTCACACCATCTGCTCCCAGCTTTCCTCCCTAACCCCTGGCAGTGCCATCTTCATCCCAGTAGAGCTTCCTCTTCCTCCTGGGTGCTGGTGTTGCTGAGGGTTCTGTTCTCCGCTCTTTTTCCTCTCACCCCAGCCCTCTCGTCCACAACATCCCATGCATCCTCTAAGCTGACGGCTCCCAATTCTTCATCCTCCTGTACCTCAGATCATAACGTCTGTCTGCCCCCAGACATCGCCCCAGGCACCTCTAACTCAACAGGTCCAAAATGGAGTGCACCATGCTTCCTTCCAAACCGGCTGCTCTTCCTCTCCTCTAGGCACCAGGAATGGGCTCCACTTCCTCTCAATGGAAAGAGCTGGGAACTGGAGCTTTAACCTGGATGGATATGGCTCCTTTCTTCAAATCCAGCCCAACCAACCACTTCCTGGCCCTCTCCCTGTCCTGTCCACTTCTCCCTACCGCCCCCCTCCCATTGGTGCCTCCAGCCACCTCACTGGTCTCCCTCCCACCTTGCCCAGCTCTGCTCCCACACCACGGCTGGAGTGAGCTTTTAAAAATGCCCGCTGAATTCTAACATTCTTCTGCCTGAAAGTTTTCCATGGTTCCCCAGCGCCCTCAGGAATAAGTCCAAAGTTTTTTAATGTCCACTGCAAGGCCCTTGGATGGGCTTGCCTTTCCAGATTCGTCTTTCACCCTGTCCTGCCCACAGAAATCTGCCGCCGGCCCTTTGGAGGTGCCTTGCTCTCTTGTGACCCCACCCCAGGGTATCCTTCAGCCCTGGACACCTGGGACACTCTGTTCCCACCTCATTGCCTGGCTCTCAGCTCAGCACCTGCCTGAGCACCTGCTTGCCTTTGGCCTGATCCAGGTGCTCTGTCCCGGCCCTCATCAGTCTAGATGGTTAACTGCCTTCTTTCCTTGTCCATCTCACCCAGGGATGCCCAGAGCTGCTTAAAAGTGCTGAAGGACACACCTCTGTGGCGAGTGGCCCCTCAAATGTCTTATTGGCTGATGCATCAATGTCTGTGGGTGGCCCACAGTCTGAGGTGCAAGTCACCCAGAGGAGAGCTGACTGGTCCAGAGGAGAAGACCCTGGCTGGCACCACCCAGGACTCCAAATGGCAGTGAGGGGCCACATGGTGAAGGGTGGAGCTCACTCCCACTGTGCTCCTCCTGAAGCCACCCTCACCTCTGAGCCTCCTTGCTGCCCAGAGTCTCAGAATCGCTGTGTGTCAGCGCTTGCTACAGAGTGCCTCTGGGCCCTAAGATTGAATCCTCATTTCAACGAGGTTTGCTCTCCCCATTGACTACTTTAAATGAGTTGAATGAGGAATATTTATTCCAGAAGGCTTTACAGAGCACTACTAGTGTTTGGATATAGTGCAAGACCTCTGTAAGAAGGGGCCGCACCCAGCCCTCAGGCAACCCCCCTCTCTGGGTCAGCTGCCCACAAAACCAAGCCCCAAGCCTGCAGCCAGTCAGGGATGGAGCTGGGCCTTGCCTGATGACACATGAATTATCCCTCCCCCTGGATCTGCCCCCGAAGGCCCAGAATCTAGCCCTACTCTCCCTTAAAGGCCTCCTCTGGGTCCGCCCAGTCCCCAGATGCAGTGAAAGGCCCCTGAGGCCAGAGATCATAGTCTCTTTCCTGCCAGCCCCACAATGGACCCAGAAGAGTGGTAGGCAAAGCATCAGACCCCTGCCCTTTTGGAAAAATGGGTCTTATTCCCCCAAAAGAAACCAATTCTAACATCAAAGACATATCAGAGGCACATTTTCTAGCAGAATAGGGTCCCCTTGGATGGTCCATGTTCCCCACCCTCCATTACCCTACTCCAATCCATCTTGCCCCTTCTGCCACAGCTACAATTCCAAAGGATACTTTACCATGCCACTCCCTGCATAACGCCCTCCATGCCTCTCCACTGCCATCCCCCTCAACTCCTCCTTGGGCATCTTATTTGCGTTCTAGAATATACCCTGTTTTCTAGACATATTTAGTACTTATTGGCGCCCTCTGCAATGTCTTTTAGGGAGTCCCTGGGTGCTCAAATGGTTAAGTACTGGACTAATAACCTAAAGGTTGGAGGTCCAAACCTACCCAGAGGCGCCTCAGAATACAGGCCTGGTGATCTGCTTCCAAAAGGTCAGAGCCTTGAAAACTCAATGGACCAGTTCCACTCTACACACTCTGGGTCACCATGAGTTGGAAATGACTCAGCAGCCACCGCCAACAACGTCTTCTGCTTTTTTCTGTCTTGACAAACTCCTACCTATCCTTCAAGTCTTTCTCAAATGTGCCTTCTTCTGGGAAGCCTTGATTCCTCCATCCCATAGTGGCCTGTCCCTCCCTAGCCTACCCCACGAAGCCACCTCACCACGGCTCACCACCTTGAATCATAATTGCTGGTTTCCCTCCTCCCCTCTGCAGAGAAAGCACTTTGAAGCAGGTCCTGGGTCTTCATGTTTTCCGTCTCCACAGTTGTGCATCGTGTCCACTCAGAACGTGCTTTCCTCTGTGTTGCATGAGTGAGTGATGAGAATGAATGAATGAAGGTCAGGAGAGTATAGTGGTTAGGGGTACAGGCTCTAGAGTCAGTCAGACATGGATCCAAACCAAGGCTCTGCCACCAACTAGCTGTGTGACCTGAAGGGAGTCATTCATTATTGATGGGCTCCAGCGCCCTCCTCTGCAGAAGGCAGTAAGAGTACGCGCTCGCTTGTGAGCACTACGCTAAGGCTTCCGTAAGAGCAGGCATGTAAAAGGTCTTTGCACACAGCCTGGCACCTGGTATGCAGTCAACAAACAACAGCTCTTGGCATTATTATTAATCAATTTAAATATTCCCATGAAGAAGGCAGGCAAGCCAAGGACCCGAAGGAGGGGCCGAGTTACCCGTCCATGGGAGGAGCACCTTTTTTTCTGCTCACTTCTCTTGCCTCCAAAGCTCAGCAGGCCATGTGACCTGGAGTGACCATGACTCAGTTAATCAAAACCCCAGTGAATGCCCTCAGGAGCCAGGTGCACCACCCCTGTCCCAGGAACCTTGGCGACAAGGTCCTGAGACCCCCAACCTCCCTTCCCTGGCATCTCTTTCTTTGCCTGGGCCTGTGTGAACTACAGAGAGCTTTACACTGCATTGTAAATGTGCACAAAGGGATCACCACCACCTCAGTCAATACCTCCTCTCTGCCCCCGAGGGATCAATACAGCTAAGGCAGCAATCTAGCATGATGGCAGCCTGGACGGTATGCTTGCGGGTCTGCTGTATGTTTTCCTCTCAATTTTTTTTGGCGCCTCCAGCCCCATCGGCCAGCCTATACCCACCCCTCTCCAACCCCAAATGACAGGCAGTGTGACTGCTGGCCTTTCTGGAGCGGTGACCCCAGAAGGCATGAGGGAGGAGGGTGGCTGGGGCGCTGTCACCCTTCAGCTAGCTAATGTGGAGGTCTTAATGAATATGAATCGTCTCCTCCTCCGCAGAGCCAGCCCCATCAGATTCCTTCACACCTCGCCGAGCCCAGAAAGGTTACTCAGAATTAAATGTAAATCACATATTTACTGGTATGAATCAGATCACAGTGTCACGTTCTCACAACAGAGAATTTAATCACGCCACAGCCTCAAGGGTTTCTGCTCCCTTGGGGCCAGCATTTCCCCCAGCCCCGCCCTTCTGGGCTGGCACCTGGGAGATAAGCTCAAAACCCTTTGATCTGGGGGTGCCGGTGGGGCATCCACAGAGCCTGGGAAAGGGCAGCCGGCACAGTGGGAGACCTGATGCTGGTGTACCTAGCCATTTGGCACCCAAGTCACGGCTGCCTTTTAATAACACATCAGTCAGAAGCGGTCACGATGGGCTAGGCAGTGCTTTACATGCTGTGGACACTTAATAAATGTTAATCACAGGAATGTTGCTGCTAAAAGGCTGGTGGCAGTGACCTCTCCTTCCTGGGCTCACCTGTGTGTCAGGAGCCAGAGGCAGAAAGGAGAAAGAAGCTTGCCCAGGTTCCTCCAGTGTTCCTCTGGGCTGAGAGGCAACATGGTGGAATGGGGCCCTGGCTTTGGAGTCACGAGGCCTGGCTCAGAGCCTGGCTCTGCCACTTGCTAAGCCAAAGGACCATGGGCAGTTCACTTCAACAGCAAGCTTCTTGTCTACAAAACAGAGATAGGATGTGAATGCTGCTGGCTGCACTGACAGGTTGCATGTGGGAGCATTGGCCAACCATAAAATGCTCTGCAGATATAAGGAGTGAGGATCATGAGCCCAGTGCAGGGGACCCTGGACAAGGAATAAGGAGACCCAAGTCTCAGCCAGGTAGCAAACACAGGCCAACCCTTGACTACTAACCAGAAGGTTGGCCGTTCAAACCCACCCAACACCACCTTGGAAGACAGGCCTGGTGATCTGCTTCTGAAAGGCCACAGCCTTGAAAACCCAATGGGGCAGGTCTACTCTGCACACATGTGCTTATCATGAGTTGGAATCGACTCCACAGCAATCAGCAACAACAAGTCTCAGGCCTTGGTTCTCCCACCTCCTAACTACATGGCTCTTAGAGTGGTCTTCAACCCCTCTGATCTTCAGGCTCCCATCAGCAAACTGAAGATAATGAGCCTCTTCCTGATGGAGAGAGGTTCAAATGAATGCAAGAAAGGCTGAAATGAATGGTGGGCTTCGGGGGTTCTGTGTAAGTCACAACCGGGGAAGCCTGCTTTCTCCAAGATGTCACGGTCCCCACCCATCCCGACCGCCCTCACTTGGAGGCTGTTCTCCAGGCTAACGGCCTTGCACGTGGAGAGCTCGGACAGTGTGCAAAGCATAGGGCGAGTCAGGGGCTGGCAGTGAGCTTAAGAGGACGTTGGGGGTTCCTCAGTGGTTTTCAGCCCTTCACCCAGAGGCTTGCTGGAGGACTTGGCACTCACTGGTAATTCCAGACTGAATTTTCTCCTCTTCCGGACTTTGTGCCCAGAGTGCCTTCCTGAGAGCAAAATGGCCAGATTGGGCTTTCTCGGCTGGAGAATTTCCTAATTGGATAGCTATTTTCCAGAAAACTGAGCCCACATTGTCTGCACAGGAAGCCAGTGCACATTGTGTGTGTGCGTGTGCGTGTGTGTGGTGTTTAACCCAAGAAACACATGTAATGCCTTCATGTATCAGGAAGTTTCCCTTTCCATAAATTTGCAGAAACAGTTCCCTTGGGTGCAAAGTCAAGGAGTCTTCTTATCATACCCAGGCCCAGTCCTGGAAAAGCTCTGCCTTTGTTTATGGACACAAGTTAGGGAAATAGCCGCTGGGATTAGAATCTGTTAACCCTTAGCTGGACATGAATAGGACATGAAATCACGATTTTAGGGGAAAAAAGTCCATTCTAGTTATCTATTTTAATTAACCAGTTTTGCATAATAGCATGTCACCCCGAAACTTAGTGTGGTAAAACAATATCCAATTTATCAAGCTAATGGATTCTGGGGGTCAGGAATTTGGAGGCCACAGTGGGGATGGGGTCTGTCTGCTGCAGCATGTTGCGGGGACTCAGCTGGGAAGATTTGAATGCTTGAGGTGACTTGAACTGCTGAGGGTCGGAGTCAGTTGGAGGCGCCTTCACCTACCTGGCTGGCACCTGGGCTGGGTCCGGCTGACGGGCTGATCAGAGCACGCACATGTGGCTTCTCCATGCTGCTTGGGATCTCACAGCACGGCTGCTGGGCTGTGAGAGGGGGAGTCCTGAGAGGGGACATCTGAGCAGCAAGCATTCCAAGGGGCCAAGCAAAGCTACTGGGCTTCTTTTTCAAATTTTTTTTCCCCCTTTTTTAAATTTTGCTTTAGATGAAGGTTTACAGGACAGACTAGCTTCTCATTAAACTGTGAGTACACATGTTTTATGACATTGGTAACAACATGCCAGCACTCCCACTTCTTGACCTTGGGTTCCCTCTTACCAGCTTTCCTGTCCTCTCCTGCCTTCTAGTCCTTGCCCCTGGGCTGGTGTGCCCCTTTAGTCTCATTTTGCTTTATGGGCCTGTCTAATCTTTGGCTGAAGGGTGAACCTCAGAAGTGGCTTCATTACTGAGCTAAAAGGGTATCCGGGGGCCATACTCTTGGGGTTTCTCCAGTCTCTGTCAGGCCAGTAAGTCTGGTCTTTTTTTATGAGTTAGAATTTTGTTCTACTTTTCTCTCTCCAGCTCTGTCCAGGCCCCTCTATTGTGATCCCTGTCAGAGCAGTCAGTGGTGGTAGCCGGGCACCATCTAGCTGGACTCAACTCAGCCTGGTGGAGGTCCTGGTAGTTGTGGTCCATTAGTCCTTCGGACTAATCTTTCCCTTGTGTCTTTAGTTTTCTTTGTTCTCTTTTGCTCCCAAAGGGATGAGACCAGTGGAGTATCTTAGATGGCCGCTCACAGGCTTTTAAGATCCCAGGCACTACTCACCAAAATAGAATGTAGGACATTTTCTTTTAAACTCTGTTATGCCAATTGAGCTAGCTACTGGGCTTCTTATGACTTAACCTCCAAGGTCATGCGGTATCATTTCTGCCACAGCCTATTGGCTACAAGTGAGTTACTAAGGTCAGCCCAGGTTCAAGGGGAGATGAATCAGAGTCTGTCTCTTGATGGAGGAGAGGCATGGCCACACTGCAAAAGAGCACTGGGTGGGAGTTATTGTTGCGACCATTTTTGGAAAACACATTCTGCTACAAGATCTGTAGTTGCTTTAAATTAAGTACTGAGAAATCAATTGACTAACCAAGCAATTATCAAATATATATTGACTACTTCCCATGACCCTCAAGGAGATAGATTGACACAGTGGCTACAACAATGGGCTCACACATAGCAGTGATTGTGAGGATGGCGTAGGACAGGGACATTTTGTTCTGTTAGGCATAGGGTCATTATGAGTCGGAACCGACTTGATGGCACCTAACATAACAACTTCCCAAGGAGCCCTGTTGGCACAATGGTTAACTGCTAGGCTGCTAACCAAAAGATCGGTGGTTCAAACCCACCCAGCAGCTCAGTGGGAGAAAGACCTGGAGATCTGTTTCCTTAAAGATTACTAAACCCTGTGGGGGCAGTTCTACTCTGTCTCATGGGGTCACTATGAGTGGAAAGTCGATCAGAGGGCACCTAACAACAACTTCCCACGTGCAAGGTATTGAGCCAGTTGGCATGGCAGGCAGAGAACTTGAACTCCACCTCCCCAAGTTTCAGGTTTCACGTTTGTAAAATAAGATCTTCCAATGGTAAGAAACAGACCAAATTAATGCGCAATCCCAGAGCATTTCATCTCCTGCTTCTGCCACACACACATTGCTCCAGCTCTAGGGCTTCCATGTTGACAATGTGACCTAAGATGAAGCAAGACCCACTTGACATCCACACATGTGCAACCAAGAAGTGTGGAGGAGTAAATACCCAATGGGGCAACATTGACCAAGGTCTGCAAGAGCCTATGGATAAATTTCTTCTCTCTTCCACCACCAGGATGAACTTCCCTAAGAGGCAGTCACTATAGACTTTTGAACGACATTCTCATGAGGTCAACCAATCATCCATGCTTGACACCATTGGGTGGTCAACATTCTTTTCTATTGGCTTTCTCTCTTTCCCAGTTTTGCTTATCATTGTCTTCATTTCTGCTTCCCTGGGATTGCACTCCTTAAAAAAAGTGATAGCTCACAAGCCTTTGCCTTGGGCTTTACTTTCTGGGGAACTTAGGCCTGAGCAGGATGTCAGACCCGTTTAATCTTTACCTCAAAGCTGTGTAGTCAGATCATGATTAGTCTTCATTTTCAGAGTAGGAAAGTCATGCTGAAAGGAGTTAAACCATTGGTCCGGAGCCATATAACAAAAACATGGTGAAGGCAGACCACATCTGTCAATGTGTCATCCTGTGGTAGCCTGCATGTTGCTATCATGCTGGAAGCTATACCACCAGTACTTGAAATACCAACCGAGTCACCTATCATGGACAGGTTTCAGCAGAGCTTCCAGACTAAGACAGACTAGGAAGAAAGGTCTGGCTATCTTCTTCTGAAAATTAACCACTGAAAACCTTGTGGATCACAACAGAACCCTCTCTGTCTTGCTTGCTCTGGACACATTGTCAGGATCAATTGTTGGAAGAGGCCATCATGTTTGGTGAAGTAGAGGACCAATGAAGGTGAAGGAGGCTTCGTGAAATGGATTTGCACAATAGCTACAACGGTGGACTAGAACATGCTGGCAATCGTGAGGATGACACAGGACTAGTCAGCATTTTGTTCTGTTGTACAGAAGGTCACCATGAGTCAGAGTGAACTTGATGGCACCTATCTATCTATCTATCTACCCACCTACCTGTCTATCTGTCATCTGTCCATCCATCCATCTGTCCATCTGTCCATCCATCTATCTGTCTATCTACCTACCTACCTATCTATCATCCATCCATCCATCCATCCATCCATCCATCCATCCATCCATCCATCCACCCATCCATCCATCCATCCATCATCTATCTAAAGCAGAACACAAATCAAGGCCTCTAAGGAGACATTAGGTATATAGTCTGAGGGTGCCCCAAACAGGGGGAACAATGGGGAAAATGAATGATCCATGTCTGAAGGCTAACAGGGTGTCTCAGACAGCTGCCTCCTTTATTCCTGTCTTTTAGAAGCACAGAAATGCCAGAGAATGAGGGCAAAGATGACCTAGGACCCATCATAGTCAGCGTTTCCCATACCATGTTTTGTGGAACTCTTATACTCCAAAACACACTTATAAGAATGCCACAAAAAATTACCTGTTCTTACAGGATCACAAGGCACTGTGTTATAGTAAAGGCCAATTGCCCATTGGCAGAAAGCAAGCAAACACACAAACAACAAAAAACTCTGATTAACTTGAACCCAGCATTGCCCAAACTTATTAGACTGTGTAATCTTTCAAAAAAGTATTTTTTTCTGAATAACAAATCTTTACATCTTGTGGCACTCTGTTCTACAGAGTGATTTATGGAGTAGTGTCTGGAAAAACACTGAGTGAACTCGATTCCCTCATTTGACTGTGGAGGGAAACCAAGGCCCAGAGAGGTGAGTCAGCTTGTCCAGAGACACACAGCAGGGGCTCACAGGCACTCTGATTCCCTGGCTGGAGCACTTTCCTCAACCTGGGAGAAATTTCCACTGCATGATTTTTGCCAAGCTACTAATGAAAATGGGACCTAAATTAGCTTCAGAAAATGAGCTTTTTGCATTGGAAAGTTTTTGACTGTTTAAATTGGGAATGCAAATGAGTACATGCGCTAGAAATCAGTTACCAAGCAGAAAGAAGCCCCACAAATTCTAGTTTTTGGCACCCATGGCATCTCTTGAGGTCTCAGTTTCCCCTTTTGTGAAGTGAGGAGAGGGGTCAGACTGGCCAGTTGCTGAGGTCCCGCTCAGCTGTGACGTGATTCTGGGCTTTCAGAGAGAGATGTTGAGTAGCAGAGATAGCTGGGAGACAGGGGTGGGAGTACCCTCAAGTGGGTGGGAAAGCCAGGTAGCCCAGAATATAGCTCTTGGCCGTTTTCTCAGTCACCCACTGAGGAAGACCCTGTCCCCAAATGCAATGTGTGCTATCTCACATTAGCTTGCAAGGCAGCACTGATTAGTAATTAAACGGCTTAAAAAAAATAAAACCATTAAAGCTAATGCCATCAAAATCAGAACCTCAGACGCTGGCTCATAATTGTGAGTGTACCTCGCAACTCACAGGAGAGGACATTTACATTTTAGCGCGCACACTGCACAGGCATTAATGGCTCTCCCTCCCGCCCTTGTTCCCATCAGTAGGAGACCTGCTGCTGCATTCATTTGTTTTCCAGTTTTACTCTGATCCTGGGAAAAGCAGGTCACTGCAAGATGTTGATAAAGAGAACTGAACAGAGGCTTTGCATCAGGCTGGTCTTCGCCCTGTCGTGCCTAGCTGTATATCACCTTGGGCAAGTTACCAAACCACCTTTGTGAGCCTCATTCTTCTCATCTTTAAAATGGAGATAGCAATGTGCCACATAGTTGGTGCTTGGTAACAGGGAGCCATTATTAGACTCGGCCCTTGGCACTTACTAGGCGTTTACCCCATGTGTACTGAATTGAACCAGCAAGACTTTTGCGAACAGCGACAGAGTGGCTGGCCCCTATGCTGGGCACTGCTGGAGTCCAAGGAGGAAAATAAGAGAGCCTGGGAAGGTTCACTCTCCCTGGGGGTTGAGATAAATGAATATGGAACCACTGGGCTAATCCAAGGATTCCTGGGTGGTGCAAGCAGTTTGAGTTCAGCTGTTAACTGAAAAGTTGGTTGGTGGTTTGAATCCACCCAGCAGTGCTGTAGAAGAAAGACCTGGCAATTGGATTCTGTAAAGGTTACAGTTAAGAAAATCCTATGGAACAGTTCTACTCTGTACACACAGTGGGGTCACCAAGAGTCAGCATCGACTGTACAGCAACAGGTTTTTTATTTTTTGTGGGGGTAGGGGGAGAGAGGGTTTAATCTTAGCCAGGAGCGGCGGGGCTGACCTGCAGTGAGGAGCAGTCACAGCTGCAATTCCGTGGACTACGAAGGAAGAGCTTGCAGCTCCAGAAGGATTGGCAGGATTCATAGCACCTGGAACGTGCCTGGTCTCATCCCAGGCACTTCTCATGCATTATCTCATTTAATCCTCCCAAGCATTCCCATTCCCATCTGACAGATGAGGTCATCAAGGTTAAGAGAAGCCGACCACCCTGCTCAGCAGCACAGAGCTAGGAAGTAGAGGAGTGACTGGTCAGCTGGAGGAGTCACAGCCCATTGTCTTTTCATTGATGGCAGGCTGCATGCCAGACAGAGGAGTGATAAGAATCTATATTGCCCCTTGGGTGCTGGGGCTGCAGAAGCAAAGAAGGACTGGAGTCAGAGGTTCCTGGCTGCTAGGCTGAGATGCAGGCTTGGCCCAGGAGGTCTAAGACAGAAAAGCCAGCCCCCAGAGCTCACTGGCCCTTACAGTCTTGCCTCTGAGTCAAGGTGGCTCCCCTCATCCAGGGCCTGGGTTTTCACCTGAAAGCAACCCTCCTTGTCAGTCACTCGGGTGAGATTCTGAGGACTGCAGAGTTTGCAACCCCAGGGTCTCCTGTTGACTTTGAAGGGCAGCCTGTTGGAGTAGAAAACAAGCCAACAGTCTGGTGAATCTGTCAGGCCTGCATTCTAGACTTCTAGAATAGAATTCATCACTGTGTGACCTTGGGCCAGTCACTCCCTCTCTGGGCCTCCACTTCCTATTCTGTAAAATATGGGGGCACGGGGGTGAGCTAAGCTGAGCCACCCCTTCCACTCTTGGCCCCCTGATCCCATGTGAAGCTTTGCATCCTCTGTTCTTTTTTTTTTTTTTTTTTAAAGCACCTGCCATTGGTACATGGGCTCCCTGGGACTCTTGACTGTCATTTCCTCTGGGAGTTAACTATTCAACAGCCAAGAAACAAAAGCTGGAGGGGGCTTTTTTTTTTTTAAGCATAAAATATCAGGGCCAGACAGGCCATTTTCAGACAGTCCCTGGGGCCTAGTCAGCTATTAACGATGGAAATTATATATTCATAATGCAGGATATTGCTGCTTGCTTATTTATAACTTGCTCCATTTCAAGAATATTTATTCTAGATGAGGAGGCTTGATAATTTTCATCCAATCTACTCCTCATAGCTTAGGGCAAAAGAAGGAAACAGCTCAATTGAAGGAGCAGATTTCTATTATCGGCAGGTAAGAAGGGAACACGCTGCTCCCCTTCCTGCAGGCCAGGAACGCAGCCAGATGGGTGCTGTCAGCCAGCACCTGGATCCGCGCCATCCGGCCAGGCCCTTGCCACCCCCGGGCAGAGCGGTCTGGGCCCAGACAAAACTTAACATTTGGAAGGAGCAAAGCAGGGCAGGCGCCAGCCCCCTCCTTTGACCCAGAAGAGACTGGGGCCCAGAAAAAGGGCACGTGCTTTCTCCAGGCCACAGGGACAGACACACACGCACGCACACGCGCATTCGCTGAGCTGAGCTATGAGCCCACACCCCTGAGACTCAGGCAAGCACTGTTTCAAGAGAACTAACATTTATGGAAGGAGCCCTGGTAGAGCAGCGTTTAAGTGCTCAGCTGCTAACTGAGAGATTGGTGGTTTGAACCCCCCAACAGGAAAAAAGACCTGATGACCTGTTCTTGTGAAGATTGCCTCCTAGGAAACCCTGTGGGCTGTTCTGCTTTTTCCTGGGGAATTGACTCGATGGCACACAACAACAACAAGAACGTTTATTGAGTACCTACTATGTGCTGACCTCTGGGCTAAGTGCCACATCAAACCAACAAGGTTTTATTAAACACCTACTGTGTACCTTGCCCTTTGCTGGGCTATGCTGGGATCAAGGAGAAGACAGTGTCTGTGGAAAGGTCTCCTCTGAGTTGGTGAAAGCAAAGCAGGAGGCCTCACCACCTGATTCTACCAGGCAGCACACTCCCCAGCTAGGTGGGTCCTAGCACTTTCCCATGGGACCAAGTAGGGCAATGTGGGACTGCCCAGGGTCACAAAGCTGGTGAGGAAAGAAAAGGAATTGGGTTTGAACCCATCCCAGTCAGACTGTGGAATCACGCTCTTTCCATTACTCTCAAACCCTCTGCAGTCAAACGCCAGGCAGCCTTTCTCCATTTCCCATCCTCACGCAGCCTTTCTCCCTTTCCCATCCTCACGCAGGCTCTGAGTGCGGCCATACCTGGCAGGCAGCTGGTGGAGGGGCCCTGTTACAGGGAGCCAAACCTGACTCCCAGGGGCCATTTGGTGACTGCTGGAAAAAGGCCATGGGTAAGACGTCTCCGAGTCCCACCTAAATGCAGCCTCTACTTATCATATACAGTATGCACATACACATGCAACCCACATGCACACACATGGATGTACCCATATGCACACGTACACCCATTCACACTTGCACATGCTCATGCATACATGTGCACATTCACACCCATGCACACACACACACCCACGTAGACACATATCCATGTACACACACACACACACACACACACACACACACACACACGGCGTAACTGGCACTCTGCACCTTCCAAGTATCCTCAATTACACGCCCCGCTTGGGGTTAACTCAGTGAAGCTGGAAAACCTATTCAGGGGAACAGGGTAAGAGTCATGGAGACTGAGGAAGTGTATGTTTGTTTTGCGTCATTTATTCATTCTGCAAATATTTATTGAACACCTATTATATGGTGAGCCCTGTGTAGCCATGAGAGTTACAGTGTAGATGGGTGAACAAAGACTACCCAGTCTCTGGCCCCGTGGAAGGTGCGATTTGGTAGAGAATGCAGGATTCATGCCTGGGACTCTGGGAGTTGTGGGAAGGAGATGGGCCACCTGGGCCTGCTGGGGTTATGGGAGATCCGGGACCAGCAGGCATTTAACTGGTCAAGTGCAGACCCCGGCGGTGAAAGTATCCCAGCAGACAGAGCTACCCGTGAAAAGCCCTGGCCCAGCGGTGAGGGGCTGCAGCTGAAGCCCAGGCCAGACTCTGCAGGTCTTCACATGCTGGGTTAGGGATCCGGGGCTTCATCATCAGACCACGGGTAGCCACTGAAGGAAGAAAAAACAGAATCAGATTTGGTTTTGAAAGTCCGTCTAAGAGTTGCAGAGAAGGCAGGAGGGAAGCTATGCTTTCCCTACCACTGCTGGCATTTGTTTTAAAGCAGCCTGTGGACTTCACAGGAGGGGGACTCACGTCATCCTACATAACTCTGCTACTGAGGCCTCCCGGCGTTGGCTGCAAAAAGGACCCAGGGCCCTGGGAGCTGATGTAAAAAGCAGACTTCCAGGTCCAGGCCAGACCTCCAGATTCAGAACCTCTGGAATGGCCGCTGGCATCTGTATCATTTGAGCTCACCAGGAAACGTGGAGGTTGAAGACCTTCCATGCCGGCTCTGTGAGATTTGGTCTGCTGAGTATGCTAGGAAACCCTGGTGGTGTAGTGGTTAAGTGCTACGGCTGCTAACCAAAGGGTCGGCAGTTCGAATCCACCAGTTGCTTCTTGGAAACTCTACGGGGCAGTTCTACCCTGTCCTATAGGGTTGCTATGAGTCAGAATCGACTTGTTGGCACTGGGTTTGGTTTTTTTGGTTTTTGGAGTGTGCTAGGAGGTTCTCTGGCCTCTGCTGCTTCTCAGCCCTCACTGTGCTTTAGAATCATCCAGAGGATGTTGAAAATGCAGAGGCCGGGGCCTCACCCTCGGAGATACTGATTTACTTGGTCTGGAGGCCTGGGCACCATTATTTCTAAAGGCTCCCCAGGTGATTCCACGGTGCAGGCAAGGTTAAGAGAGACAGCTCTGAGTCTTAAATCTGAGGCATGGTGGGGTGTTGGGGGCAGGGGTGAGGGAAGCTCCAAGACACAGGTTTTGGCCACAGAGCCTCAGCTGATTCAACCTGCCTCCTCCACACTGCCCTCCTGCAGAGCCTCGTTTGGAGCGAGGCCCTGTGCTGGGAGCAGGGACTCTGACGTGCTTGTCCCTGCCCTCAGGGAGCATCCAGTCTGAAGAGGAGCTCTGTGTGTGTGTGACAGCCCTCACCTGTATTGTAGCTCCCACCCACCCTTGAAGGCAGGTGACCTGCATGTTGGGAATGTCAAAGCCAGAGCGCCTGTCAGCCACTTCGTGTTCCTGCTTGAGTTCCAGAAGGAAAAAGGGACTGTTCCAAGGTCACAGAGGTTTTAGGGGAGAGATGGCTGAGTACATGACAGTGGCAAAGGCCCCAGGCCTTCTGTGGGGGCAGCAGGAAGGACTGAACACTGCTCAAGGATTCAGAGGCAGGGCAAACTTCTAGGGGACAAGGAAGAGACCAAAGATTTTACCTGTCAGAGCCACAACAGTAGAGCTTAGCACGCTCTATGGATTGAATTGTGTTCCCCCAAAATATATGTTAGAAATCCTAACCCCTATGCCTGTGGTTAGGAGCCCTGGTGGCGCAGAGGTAAGCACTCTGCTGTTAACTGAAAGGTCGGTGGTTCAAACCCACCAGCTGCTCCATGGGAGGAAGATGTGGCAGTCTGCTTCTGTAAAGATTTACAGCCTAGTAAATTCTATGGTGCAGTTCCAGTCTGTCCTGTAGGGTCACTATGAGTTGGAATCAACTTGATGGCAATGAGTTTGGTTTTTTTATACCTGTGGTTATAATCTGCAGCCCTGCTGGCACAGTGATTACGAGCTTGACTGCTAACCAAAAAAAGTCAGTTCAAATCTACCAGCCACTCCTTGGAAACTCTGTGGGGCAGTTCTACTCTATCCTGTAGGGTTGCTATGAGTAGAAATCCACAAAACAATAACAGGTTTTGATTGGTTATAATCCCATTTGGGAATGGGTTGTCTTTGTCATATTAGTGAGGTAGTATTAGTGTAGAGTGTGTCTTAAATCAGTCTCTTTTGAGATATAAAAGAGCAGATTAAGCAAGGAAACACAGATGGAGGGGAAGATAAACACCACATGATCGCCAAAAGACCTAGCAATAGAAGCTGAAAAGAGACAAGAACCTTCCCCCAGAGTGGACAGAGAAAGAGAGAGCCTTCTCTTCCCCAGAGCCTCTGCTCTGAATTCACACATCTAGCCTCCTTAATATCATTAACATCACACGCAAGCAAAATTTTGCTGAAGATCATTCAGAAACGGCTGCAGCAGTATATCGACAGGGAACTGCCAGAAATTCAGGTCAGTTTCAGAAGAGGACGTGGAACCAGGGATATCATTGCTGATGTCAGATGGATCCTGGCTGAAAGCAGAGAATACCAGAAGGATGTTTACCTGTGTTTTATTGACTATGCAAAGGCATTTGATTGTGTGGATCATAACAAACTATGGATAACACTGCGAAGAGTGGGAATTCCAGAATACTTAATTGTGCTCATAAGGACTCTTTACATAGATCAGGAGGCAGTTAGTTGTTCAGACAGAACAAGGGGATACTGATTGGTTTAGAGTCAGGAAAGGTGTGTGGGGGTTGTATTCTTTTACCATATCTATTCAATCTGTATGCTGAGCAAATAATACGGGAAGCTGGGGTATATGAGGAAGAATGGGGCATCAGGATTGGAGGAAGACTCATTAACAACCTGTGTTATGCAGATGACACAGCCTTGCTTGCTGAAAGTGAAGAGCACTTGAAGCACTTACTAATGAAGATCAAAGACCACAGCCTTCAGTATGGATTGCACCTCAATATAAAGAAACTGAAAATCCTTACGACTGGACCAATGAGCAACATCATGATAAACGGAGAAAAGATTGAAGTTGTCAAGGATTTCATTTTCCTTGGATCCACAATCAACAGCCATGGAAGCAGCAGTCAAGAAATCAAAAGACATACTGCATTGGGTAAATCTGCTGCAAAGAACCTCTTTAAAGTGTCGAAGAGCAAAGATGTCACCTTGAAGACTAAGGTGCGCCTGACCCAAACCATGGTATTTTCAATCGTATGATATGCATGTGAAAGCTGGACAGTGAATAAGGAAGACCGAAGAAGAGTTGACGCCTTTGAATTGTGGTGTTGACGAAGGATATTGAATACACCATGGGCTGCCAAAAGAACAAACAAATCTGTCTTAGACGAAGTACAACCAGAATGCTCCTTAGAAGCAAGGATGGCAAGACTACGTCTTACATATTTTGGGCATGTTGTCAGAAGGGATCAGTCCCTGGAGAAGGACATCATGCTTGGCAGGGTACAGGGTCAGCGGAAAAGAGGAAGACCCTCAATGAGGTGGATTGACACAGTGGCTGCAACAATGAGCTCAAGCATAACAATGATTGTAAGGATGGCGCAGGACTGGGTAGTGTTTCGTTCTGTTGTGCATAGGGTCGCTATGAGTTGGAGCTGACTCAACGGCACCCAACAACAGCAACAAGCCTCCTTAACTGTGAGAAAATAGATTTCTGTTCGTTAAAGCCACCCTCTTGTGGTATTTCTATTGTAGCAGCACTAGATAACTAAGACAGCATGCCAGTGCCAGCCAGAAACCAGGGCTCAGTTAGTCTCAGCCCTACATTTTCCACAGGCAGAAACTGAGGTCTGGAAGTAGAGGGGACATGTCTGAGGTCACACACACACACGCACGCACACACACACACACCTCCTTAGACATCGAGCTCTCTGGACTCCAGAACGCTGTACGCATAACTGCCTTGTGTCGCAGACTGAGTGCAGGCTATTGATTCTTTGGTATGGAAAAGTTTATTTCTGCATTTCCTAAACCACCATTCTTGCTCAGGATATCCTCAACCTTAATATCAGATAAATCTTAGTGACATGAGGTTTTAGGGGCTTATTTTCTTTTCTACTCCCTTTAATAAATAAACCATCTGTAAATGCCATTAATAGAGATAAATGAAAGCCAGCCTTTACCTTGTTACAAGATTGGGATTTTCAGCCTTTAAATATCAGGCTTGTCAGCCCAGGAGTCTATAGATTCTGTAAAAACAGGAAGTTCCCCTTCCAGGAATTTAAGATTGCCTCAACCTCCTCACTGATGGAGATGACAAGGTGCCTCTGTACACCTGTCTGGGTCCCAGAACCCAAGCAGGCCAACTCCCTGCCCACAGGGGGCTTCTGCTCTGCAAACCCCGGTATCCGACTTGGCAACATGGGTTAAAGGAACCCCTTCCCCATGGGAACACATTCACATGTCCTGACCACCTTGTATCCACGCCAACATACAGGTATATGTGTGAGCCCACATTAGCATTTCCCATGTATACAAAGACAAGTATACACGTGTATCCACGTGCATACATGTGTACAGAGACACATATACACATGCTTCCACCACACTCGTAGAGAACCTACCTATACACATACTACAAGGCTCCTTTTACCTGCAAATACAGATCAATGTATGTGTGTGTGAGAGAGAGAGAGACAGATTGGGAAGCAATTATTCTGGGCTCTATATTTTTAAGTCTAAGTCCTATGTTTGAATACAATCTATTATCACTCCCTTCCTCCTCCCACCCTGACCCCATGTGTCATTTCCTGGAAAATCAAGAGGAGAGATACTGTGAAGAAGTCCTCACCTTTTGCCCTCCAGTGCCCAGGACCTGGGTGACATCAGCAGGTGACACAGGGCAGGAGCAGGGCTTCCTTCTCACTTGCCATTCAGAAAGGAGCGTCCAAGGACCTTCAAGCTGACAAACTGCCTGAGCCATAGACAGGTCAGGTGTAAAATGTCAAAGCCAGCAGAAGGTGGAAAATGTGTCGCTGCTTTCTGTGAAGCCCACTGCAACTGTCTTCTCTGAGGCGTAGAGCAATTCTGTAACACAAAGGGGTACAGGCTTTAGAGACACCCCTCAGGTGGCACCTCACAAGGTGGAACAGGCACCAGCATCTAAAAGGAAGTGAAAGGCACAGGCTTCGTTCCCGTGGACCCTGCAACAGGGGCCCCTTTGCTGTAAGTCAAACTGTGGAAGCTCAGCCTCTCTCCTCTCTGGAGGGCTGACCCACCCCAGAGCCACCAGGGAGTCACAGTGCTTTTCTTTATGTCTAGAAGGAAACCTACTCATCGTTGGCGCCCTCCTGGGGGAGCCAGGCAGCAGCAGCACCTAGAGGCCAACCGGCCCCGCTCAGTCCCTCTCCTGTTGCAGCCAACAGGCCAGCTCTGTGTTGGGGCAAGATCCGTGGATGGGTGTCTAGAGCCACAGCCATGTCCTGGAGCAACCTGGGCCCACACCTCACCCATTCCAGGCTTCAGCCTCCCTTTCCTTGTGATGGCAGACATATGACACAGGCCCATAGGGGCTCCAGTGGGTTCTGAACCGTGTGTGGCAAGACAAGCATAAAACTCATGACAAAGAAGCCTTTGAAAGTTATTCCTACCTGAGACTTGCTGATCATATCAAAAGAAGACCATTTCCTCAAACATGGGGCAAATGGATTTGCTGTTTGACATTTGCCTAAAATGTTGGCGTTTACAAAGCTCATTGAGAAAATTATTTGCCTTTATGCTCCCAACACCTCTGTGAAGAGAACTTTACAGTGTTTTGTTTTGTTTTTTTCCCCCAGCTCAGCAGATGAGGAAACTGAGGCCTTGGAGTGGGGAGTGCCTTGCCCAAGGACATCTGGCAGTAAGTATAAAGGGCTAAGACTCAAACCTACCATATGGTCTGTGATCTTATGCTGAGGGTGGCTCGGAACATTCCAGAGGCTCTCAGAATCCAGGTTTCTTTGTAAATCCTGTCTGGTCGGTGTAAGAGAATGCTCAGCCAGAACGTGATCCTATAGTGGCACTGCCCACTAAGTACACCAAGAAGCCAGGGACCGTGACTGTCATCATTCTGTTCCTGGCACATGGTGCAGTGCTTGGTACTGGACATATGCTCAGATAACAAAATGAATGGAGGAATAGATGATGGATGGATGAATGGATGGATGGATGGATGGATGGATGGATGGATGGATGGATGGATGGATGGATGGATGCATGGATGGATGGATGCATGGATGGATGGATGCATGGATGGATGGATGCATGGATGGATGGATGCATGGATGGATGGATGCATGGATGGATGGATGGATGGATAGGGGGGCAGGGGGTGGACGGGTGGATGGGTGGATGGATGGATGAGTGGGTGAATACGCTGACAAATGATGGTTAAGAGCTTTGGTGTTGCCCAATCTTGGATTTTAGTCTATTTCATCTTCTAAACATGTGCTTTGGGAGAACCTTCAGTTCCATCATCTGTGAAATGGGGTAATGGTATCTACCTCACAGGTGCAATAACAGTGTTATTGAAGATCTATGCAAAGCTCCCATGCTTCCATCATAGGAGTTATGTCTACTCATCTCTGAAGGGCCTGGAATGGCCCACTAAGCTGCCTACCTACTTCTAATCCTGCCCTCTCCTGATCTCTGCCAGCCTGTTGGGATCCCTGGCCAAGCACTACCGCTGGCCAGCCAGTACTCTGGCCCTGCCCAACCTAAGTCATTGGGCCCAGGCCCTTGCTCCCTCCCCTGCTCGTCCAGCACTGTCACCTCTGTTGCCAAACCCCCAGAGCCAGAACAAGCACAGATACCAGATACAATCTTCTAGGATCCAGGAAATTGGGAACATGTGCTCTCGTGGTGGGGGGTGGGGGAGGGGTAGCCTTACCCTGTGATTGGCATCAGCCGTTGGAAGAGAGAGGCGAGGAAAGCTCTTCCCTGTCTCCTTCCTTCATCACTTTCACTTCTCCAAGCCGGTGGATAATTAGAAGGATCCATTTTATCAATCTGGATGCTTTCCGCTGCTTGAAACAGAGAACTCCAGCCCAGATGGTTTAAACAATAAGAAAGCTGTGAAATAGTAAGAAGTCTAGAGGTAGAGCAGAGCCAGGGAGGTTTTCACATGGTCACAAGGTCACTGTTGAAGCTCCAACCATTGTATGTGGATGTAACAAAGTCAATCGGAGTGTCTTAGCTATCTAGTGCTGCTGTAACAGAAATACACAGGCAGATGGCTTTAACAAACAGAAATTTATTTTCTCACAATTTAGGAGGCTAGAAGTCCTAATTCAGGGCACCAGCTCTAGGGGAAGGCTTTTTTTTCCTCTGTTGGCCTTGGGGGAGTGTTCCTGTCTGTTCTGAACTTCTGCTTCTGGGCAATCTTCATGTGGCTTGGCTTCTCTCTTCCTCCATTTCTGCTTGCTCGCTTCTTGTTTAATCTCTTTTATATCTCAAAAGAGATTGACTCAAGATACACTCTACACAAATCCTGCCTATTTACATAACAAAGACAACCCATTACCAGATGGGATTATAACCACATGCTTAGAGGTTAGGATTTACAAAACATATTTTGGGGGGACATAATTCAGTCCGTAACACAGAGGGAGAGGCCATTTCATCTCTGAGAGAAACTTTGCCCAGAAGAAACGTCTTCTTCTGTTTAGAAACTCAAGCTGAACACACCTAACACCCAGCTGGCTGGACTTGGAGTCCCTCTTTCTGGAGTATCCATGGCCCCAGCTTGATTTGGGCAGCAGGCCTCGGTTAAGGACCCCAGAGCCCTTCTCTCCTCCATAAGGGTGAGGCGGTCATTTTATTGTCTGCTCAATGTATTCTTTAATGGGAACGGGCCTGCTGGGCTGGCCTGGAATATTAGCTGGGTTAATTGTCCCTTCAAATGAACAACCAGTTTAATCAAGGACTTAATGCCCTCAGCCATTCAATTATTCCTGCCTCCTGACACGCAGATCCCATGACTGGCCCAGTGCCTTGTTGCAGAGAGAGGGAGATCTGCCAGGGTGTGTGTGTGTGTTTTTGTCATTGCCTACAGGCATTTGTTAAGAACCAACTGTGGACTCACAACCCAAGCTGGCAGACAGCACCTGACCTTGGCTTGTTGCCTGTGAGGTCTCCACCAGGCAGCTCTGCCCAGTTCTACTCAAGAGGGGTTTGCAACCACACCTTACCTGCAAAATCTGTGTGTGTGTGTGTGTGTCTAGAGAGAAAGAGAGAGAAGGTTTGATAAAATCTCTGTGGTGTTAACGCTCTTTAAATTATTTAAATTAAATTCAACCCATGCACACACTCAAATTCAGGCACTGTTCACTCTTCTAAAATAAGCCCACAAAAAAAAAAACTTTACTGCAGAATTTTTTGTAGGACTATACTAGAATGTTCATTTTTCAACACATTTAAAACAAAATGTGGTTGGAAACAACCCACACGTCCATCACCAGGAGAACGGCTAAATATTTTATGGCATGTCTATATGATACAATGCAGCCTTTCAAAGGCTGACGGGTATCTCTCCTCATCGACATGCCCGTGACATATTATTAAGTTAAAAACTGCATATTTATAGCATGACCCAAGGCTGGAAAGGTATGGTCATCTGGATATATATGAGTATTTATGGCCACAGACTTGTCTGGAAGAATATTCCCCCAAGCTTGCCAGTGTTTATATGAGATTTGAGGTTATTTTGTTTTATTTTCAATTCTCTATTTCTTGGATATTCTCTACAGTCCAATTAAGACAATGCAGCAATTTTGATTTTGGGACGTTTTCTCACCACACCTTTCCAGAGCCCTAACCCAGAGTTAAAGCTTGTTCACCTCCTGAGAGGTCCTGAGCACTGGGTGGGACTCAGAAGACAGGTTGGGGCCCCAATTCTGTCACCGATTCACTTCAAAGGCTCTTGGACTCCATTTGCTTATCCGGAAAATGGTCACGCTATTCACATCAACTTCTCAAAAGGACTTCTATTTGCTTGTGATTATAATACATGTTCACTGGTTAAAAACTTGAGAAGTACAGAAAAGTATATAGAAGAAAAGGAGCCCTGGTGGCACAACGTTTAAGCTCCGGGCTGCTAACTGAAAGGTTGGCAGTTCAAACCCACCAGCCGCTCTGTGGGAGAAAAGACCTGGCAGTCTGTTCCTGTAAAGATTTACCGCCTAGGAAACCCTATGGGGCAGTTCTACTCTGTCCTATAGGGTCACTATGAGTCGGAATAGATCCTAGGGCACCCAGCAACAACATACAGAAGAAAACGTTACCCGTACTCTTTTTAACCAAAGATACATTGTCAACATTTTGGTGTATTTCCTTTTGTTCCTTTTTCTAGCCCTGATAGGAGTTGAGGAGCCCTGGCAGTGCAGTGGTTAAGAGATCAGCTGGAACCCAAAGGCTGGCAGTTCGAATCCACCAGCCGCTTCTTGGAAACCTTATGGGGCAGTTCTACTCTGTCCTGTAGGGTTGCAATGAGTCAGAATTGACTTGACAGCAGTAGGTTTTTGGGTTTAATGGGAGTCAGGACATGGAGGCAGGCACCAATGTGTGCGCTTGTTCTGCAGTGAGACAGCCTGTGCTCCAGACCCAACACTGCCACTGACCAGCTGGGTGTGATAGTTGTAATGCCGTTTTCATATGGTATTAAATGAGATGAGGACAATAACATATTTACACTGCTCCTGGCACAGAGTCAAATGTTACTGTTATACTGTAATACTAGTTTATAGCCCCTGCCTACCCCGCTGCCAGCACCTTATGGGTTTCTCCCATTTCAGAGGGTTGCTGTGAGGATGATGTAAGACAGAGCAGCAGTGGCCCTCAGGCCTGGCTGCACACTAGTATTAGCCCAGGATCTCATAAAATACCAAAGCCCAGGCCCCATCCCAGACTAATTAAACCAGAATCATGGGGGTGGGACCCTGGTATTGGCATATCTTGAAAATTCCCCAGAGGACCCTAATGTGCACGAAGGCTGAGAACCACTAGGGCATGCCAAAGTGCTTTAGAAAGGCCAGAGGGCTACGTAAACGTGAGGGTTATTATTATCAGCTAAAGATGTTTCTCGGGGGCGGGGTGGGGGGGGGGATTGAGTTTCACTGACCTGATCCTTCTGGTGAGCCACATTGGCAAAGTCATGATCTCTTCCCCCGAGTGGGGCTTTAGGGTTCACAAAGCATTTTCTCATAACTGCTGGAGCTGGCGGTTGCACTCTTTTATTGTCCTTGACTCCATCCCAGGAACTTCATGTACAGAACAAGGAAACAGGCCTTCCCTGCCCCTCCGGGGGTTAACTTGGTGCCAATACCATGGAGGGCGATTTGATAATATCCATCCAAATTAAAATTGTACATACCAATTCCACTCCTAGGCATATACCCAGTAGAAATCGGTTGTAATGTCCCCCAAAAGAATGTTTATAGCACCTTTGTTTTTAATAGCCTAAAACCAGAAACAACCTAGATGCCCGTCAACAGTGGACTGGGTAAACAAATCGTGATGTACTCATACTATGGGACACCGACCAGCGAGGAGAAAGAAAGAAGAATCACGGTTACGCACAACGACGTGGATGAATCTCACCCACATAAGGCTGAAAAAAAGGAAACAGACACAAAAAGAGTATATTCTTTGTGGTTGTCTTTATACAAAGTTCACAAACAGGCAAAACCAATCCGTGGTGATAGAGGTGAGATTAGTTCATTACATTGCGGGGTGGATATTGACTGGGACAAAGCATGAGAGGGACATTTGGGGGCGCTGAAAATGTTCTGTAGTAGTCTATATCCTAGCAGGAACCCTGGTGGCACAACAGTTAAGTGCTCAACTACTAACTGAAAGGTTGGAGGTTTGAACCTGCCCAGCCACTCTGTGGGAGAAAGACCTGGAGATCTAGTCCCATAAAAATTACAGCCTAGAAAACCCTATAGGGCAGTTCTACTCTGTCACGTCGGGTCTCTATGAGTCGAAAATCCACTCGACAACACCCACCAGCTGCAGTCTGTATCTTGATCCGGGCAGTGGTTACATGGGTGGTACACACGTACACAGTTTATTAAGCTGTACATTTATATGTGTTATACTTTGCCTTTTTAAGTTAAACTTCAAAAAAAATACATCTTAAAAATGCAAATTAAATTGTATATGTCCTTGGCCCCAGTAATTGCACTTCTAGGAATTCTTTCCTTAAATTTATTCGTACGTGGAGAGTATTGCATATGTATAACATTATTTATGGCACGATTTACCATAAAAGCAAAAGGTAAGTGGAAAACAATGTCGTTCAATAAGGGGCTGGTTAAATAAAGTAGACCTGTCTCCCCCAGGCAATGTGATGCAGCCATGCAAAACTCAGGCAGCTCTTTATGGACTGATAGACAAGAATCCCAAGATCAATTCTCAATGTGAAAAAATCAAGGTGTATAAATGGATAAAGAGGGTGCTAAAAACACGTAACAAGAAGAGAGAGATCGTTTATAACGGCATTAAAGACCTCTGAAGGGCCCGTAAAAAAACTCATGAGATTGGTTGCTCCTGTGGAGGGAATTGGATGGCTGGGGGATGGAATGGAAGGAAAGCTTTTGCTGTATACCTTTCATTCTTTTTGAATGTTGAACCTATCAAAAAATGTAAATAAAATATTTTTAAACAGCCAGCCCCAGACTCCTTCCATTGCTTCCCAACTGGCGTGGGACAGAATTCAAAAGTTTACCTTTCCCTATACATAATCCCAAACCCCATTGGTCCTCCCCTGCCCTGCCTGCCAGGTTGTGCCTCCCAGTGCCTCACACACGTGACACAGGTCTCATACCTGCCTGGGCTTTGCATCTGCTGTTCCCACTTTGAGGAATGCCTCTTCTCTGCTCAATGTCACCTCCTCTGGAAAGCCTCCTTGGACTTTCCCAGACACCTCTGGGCTCCCTCAGTCTATATTTTGCATGTATCACTTGTCATACTGTTCACGGTAACAGGGCTTCTAGGCCTCTGTGCCTACTGTAAAGCTGGCACCCAGCATAGTGCCTGGGAAACAGGGTTTAGGAGATGAATCCATGGATGGCTTGATGGGTATTTTTTGCCATGCTGGGAACCGAGGAGCAGCTTTTGTCTCTTATACATCCTGTTTAGTTATTAATTACTGTGTAAGCATGAGCTGTACCTAAGTCACCTCCCCTGTAAAATGGGCACCTCATAGGCACCTCATTGCGAGGACTATGCGAGTGAGCATACTTAAAGCATGCAGAATTGTCTCTGGCCGTCCAAAACACATCGACTTCAAGTCGATTCCAACTCACAGCGATCCTATAGGACAGAGTAGAACTGCCCCATAGGATTCCCAAGGAGCAGCTGTGGAGTCAAGCTTCACTAGCTCCATGTCTGGCCTTAGCAGTTATTATTGTTAGTTCCATATCACTGTATTGTTTTAGTTCTATTCTTCTCTATTTTATGTTGTTGTTAGGTGCTGCCGAGTCTATTTCCACTCATAGTTACTTCTTGTGACAGAATAGGACAGCCCTATAGGGTTTTCTAGGCTGTAATCTTTATGGGAGCAGATGGCCAGGTCTTTCCCCTGTGGAGCCACAGGTGGGTTCAAACCACGAACCTTTCAGTTAGCAGTCAAGCACTTAATCATTGCGCCACCGGGGATCCCCATATCACTGTATTGTGATAAAGAAAACATTTCCCAGTGAATTCAGAGGCTGTAGGCAGGTTTTAGGAGGAGATTTGGTGGCACAGTGGTTAAGTGCTTGACTGCTAACTGAAAGGTCAACGTTTCAAACCCACCAGCTGCTGCACAGAAGAACGATGCGGCAGCCTGCTTCCATAGAGATTTGCAGCCTTGGAAACACTATGGGGGCAGTTCTACTCTGTCCTACAGGGTTGCTATGAGTTAGTATCAACAGCAGTGGGTTGGGTTTTTTGGCCTGTTTAGGCCGGTTTGAATGCTGCCACCTGAGAGGGTGCCTCCATGACTAACTGTCCTTCCTGTGGGTGAGCCTGGGGCTGGTGTGGGGGCGAGGGACCTGGGAAGTTCTCAAAGCACCTTGTCCTCCAGGCCTTACAGCCCCTCTCAGGCCTTTCTCTCTCATCAGTGACCACAGTCCTCTGGCCCCCCTTGCCCAATCCTCTGATGGGGGAGAGTGAGCAGTGGTGTATGCTCACGCAAAATGGAGGGGAACTACTGTGGGGTGTGTGTGTGTGTGTGTGTGTGTGTGTGTGCGCGCGTGTGTGACGTGTTAAATGAGGAGCCAGGGTCAGGGGAAGGCACGATTCTAATGATTGACTTAGATAGTTGCATATCAACTTCAGACCTGATGATGAATGAAAAATTAGACAGCAGAGAAATTTCTCTGCATATCTTCAAGCCACTTCCCATAAATCACTGTCTGAAATGAGTTCAGGAGATTGTTTTAAGCTTGGTAAGGTCTGGTTTCCCCATCTGTCAATAGGAACGATTACTGTCAGGAAAAACCCAAAATGAAACCAAACCAGTTGCCGTCGAGTCTATCCCAACTCATAGCAACCCTACAGGTCAGAGTAGGACTACCCCAGAGGGTTTCCAAGGAACAGCTGATAGAAAAGGAGATGATAATTCAATAAAACCACATGGAAAAGAGCTTCGGAAACTGTCATGTATTAATACAGCCTAAGGACCAGAACTTTTTTTTTTTTTTGAATGACAGTAGGCACATCAGGAAGCTCCAGTTGCCACAGTCCCCACCACTCCCTATTGTTTACTCCAGCCTGCTCCACACTCGTACTGTGTTTGCTTTGTTCCTGCAGGCATGTGAGTTTGCCACCCCTGCCACTCCCACACAGTATTAGTTACCAAGGTGCCTGCTCTTCTGCCAGCTGCCAGCGTGGAGGGACAGTCAGCAGGGGAGAGAAGCGTGGCTCTTTAATGCTCAGCCCATCTTATCTGACTTCGCTGAGGTCTCGTAAATCTCAATCTCGGTAGTTTTCCATGAGCCGAGAAGAAGCCAGACCTGCATACTGCCAAGCAGACATGGCTTCTTTTAGTCTCCAGGTACAGAGAATAAATCTACAGCTTCCTAAACATGCCAAATTCCTGGTCTGCTGAAGCCTAGGGAGGCCAGATACAGCTCACAAGTCTGACTCCGAGATGCCTGAAATTCCACCGTTATCAACACATTTCTCCATGGTAAGTGGGAAAGGTGTGTGTCAGGGTTGTGTTCTTTCACATACTTACTCAATCTCTATGCTAAGTAAGCAATTTCAGAAACTGGACCATATGAAGAGGAGCGCAACATCAGGATTGGAGAAAGACTCATTAACCACCTGCGGTATGCAGGTGACACAACCTTGCTTGCTAAAAGTGAAAAGAACTTGAAGCACTTACTGATGAAGATCAAAGACTACAGCCTTCAGTATGGATTACACCTCACCCAGAGAAAACAAAAATCCTCACAACTGGATCAATAAGCAACATCATGATAAATGGAGAAAAGATTGAAGTTGTCAAGGATTTCATTTCATTTGGATCAACAGTCAGCACCCACGGAAGCAGCAGTCGAGAAATCAGGACATATTGCAAATCTGCTACAAAAGACCTCTTTAAAGTGTTGGAAACAAAGATGTCATTTTGAGGACTAACTTGTGTCTGATCCTAGCCATGATATTTTCAATCACCTCATATGCATACGAAAGCTGGACAATGAATAAGGAAGCCCGAAGAAGAACTGATACACTTGAATTATGTTGTTGGCAAAGAATATTGAATAGCCCATGGACTGCCAGAAGAATGAACACATTTGTCTTGGGAGAAGTACAGCCAGAATGCTCCTTAGAAACCAGGATGGCAAGACTTCATCTCACGTGCTTTGGACACGTTATCAGGAGGGACCAGTCCCTGGAGAAGGACATTATGTTTGGTAGAGGGTCAGCAAAAAAGAGGAAGACCCTCAACTAGATGGACTGACACAGTGGCTGCAACAATGGCTCAGACATAGTAACAATCGTGAGAATGGTGCAGGCCTGGGGAGTGTTAAGTTCTGTTGTACATGGGGTCATCATGAGTCGGAACTGACTCAACGGCACCTAACAACAACAACAAAGGATTGCCCTGTAAAATTGATTGGAAGATCTCCTGGGAGGGGCAAGAGAGTGAGCCCACACTAAGTTGGAGTAATCTTTAAGGATAACCCTACTGAAGACAGAGCAGGTGAGGGCGTAGGAGGAGAGGAAAGGCAGAGAGTGACAGAGAGGTGGTTGAAGATGAAATTCCCAACATTTTAGTGGGCAAGGGTGAGCGAGGAAGGGAGAATGTCCAGGAAGTGGGTTGGACACTCAGACCAGCAGTGGCCACTTTGGAAGAAGGTATGGACAGCTGACCGTATGGTGTGAGATGGCAGTATCCACTGTCACTTGCTGAGTGAACAAATGACAACCTGCAGGAGCAGAGGTGGCTGGATCAGCCCCAATCTGCTTTCCACAACCCTCTACCCTTCTACTGTCTTCCACGTCAACCCTCATAAACACAACAGAATGTCAACCTTTCCACCACGGTGAAGATTTTGCTCCTCCTAGGATCGGAACAAGGAGGGAGCAGATTCTGTCCTCAGAAAATCTAGTGTGGCCTGCCTCATCAAAGCCAGAGGACTGGGGTACAGGGCACTGGAGACCACCTCAGGGCTTAGGACCTGCTGGCCTTTTCACCAACCCCCACCCCAGAAGGAGCCATCTGTTTTAGGGTCAGTTCTTCTGATAGCCAACCCCTACCTCTTCCATTCTGTCTTCAAGTACAGCGAATTTTGGGGCAAGGGGAGTGAGGCAGAGAGACCTAGATGCCTCCAAATCAACTGACATGATTTTGTGATCCCAGGCAAGATACTTAACCTCTAGCCTCAGTTTTCTCATCTGTAAAATGGAGGCAGTAAGAATATCTGCTTCACAGGGCTGCTGTGAGGATAAATGAAGGGACTCTGGGGTTGGGATGTGAGCTGAACCTTAT
This sequence comes from Loxodonta africana, assembly GCF_030014295.1. NCBI lineage: Eukaryota > Metazoa > Chordata > Mammalia > Proboscidea > Elephantidae > Loxodonta > Loxodonta africana. The sequence continues at coordinate 45,523,531 of NC_087354.1, read as the reverse complement.
AGGGTGGACCAGACTTTGACAGCAGGCAGTGCTGACGTGGAAGGCCTTCCAGGTAGGGACAAAGTTCTGAGCAAAGCCTGGGGGGCAGAGAGGGTAGAGAATACAGGCACATGTGTGGACTTTTAAAAGAGCTGGGATGTAGCTTGTGACGAGGGGAGATAATTCTGGAAAGGCAGGTCATGATGGCTCTCCAGGAGCCTTCACTGACCTGCTAAGGACCTTGGACTTTGTCCTATAAGCAGAGCAAAGCTATTGAGGGATCCTTGCATTTGAGAAAGGCCATCACTGCTCAGAGAAGTGGTTTGTCCCAGGCTGCAGGGCACACCTGGGGCGCAGTTTCCTTTGGTCAAATCACGCTCCGAAGGAACCACCTCCGTCAGGACCTCTTCCCCCACTCTGCCGGGAGATCCTTCTGTGTCTAGATTGGGCGAGGGCCTGACCTTTGGAAGTGAGATGGGCCTGGGCTCAGACACTGGCTCTGTTAAAAACCAAAAGGCCAAACCCAGTGCCGTCGAGTCGACTCCGACTCATAGTGACCCTATAGGGCAGAGTAGAACTGCCCCATAGAGTTTCCAAGGAGCGCCTGACACATTCAAACTGCCAACCCTTTGGTTAGCAGCCGTAGCACTTAACCATTACGCCACCAGGGTTTCCACTTGGTTCTGTTAAAGGGACGCTTAACCAGACGGAGCCTTCATTTCCTCATCTGCAGTATGGGGGAACACACCAACCTCCCAGGGCTGTGCGGGTGAAGTGAACTGGCAGGCGCTGGACAGAACTGGACTGGTCCTGCTCCTGCCATGCGTGGGCACGGCTCCCAGCCTGCGGAATGCCCACTCAGTGGCTGAAGAACCAGGCAGCAGTCAGCTCTGATCGTCCAGAGTCCATCTCCTCCATGGCTTTGGGGACACTGCGGGAGAGAACCACACCCCCACCAGAAACCTCAGGGCTGGGCTTAGGCCTACTGGGAAAATCTGAGACAACAATGAATGGCAAGGACTGTTTTCCTCTGTGTGTCTGGCTTGTCAGAGAACAGAAAACCCACCTGAGGCCAGGTTAAAGGTAGGGAGAAGACACAGCAGAGACTGCTGTTTGTGCCAAGGCTCTTAGGGAAGAAGCCAATGTTTTGCAAACCTGTTAAGTGCCAGGCACGGTGTTGGGAGCATTCATCTATGCACCAGCTCTTTGGGAGCCTCCTGCTGCCTAGTGCAGGGTCCAGCTGTGAAGGTGACAGGCAAGGTCCCGGTTCTCAGGAAGAGGAAGCAGATAAAATGAAGCAAAAACACTTAGATAAAAATCTCAGGGCTGGATGTTATAAAATAATAAAGCAGGGCAAAGGTGTGGGTGCAGGGGGTGTTCAGCAGGTCTCTAGCCGCTGAGCCCTGGTTGGTGAGGAATGGCCCGTCATGCAGAAAGGCAGGAGCGTTTTAGGAGCAGGAACCCCACCAGAATGCTCGCCTCCTTCCTGTCCTCTTAGCCTCATCACCAATCATGGCCCTAAATATTGTTGTTCCCATAGCGCAGGTGGATAAACTGAGGCTTGGAGTGAGAAAGTGCCTTGTTCAGATCCGTGGCAGAGGGAGGATTCAAGCCAGCACTTTGCAACTCAAGCTCCTCCCAGCCTGCTGGTACTCTGCCCTGGACACAGGCCAAGGAGCCTGATATTTCACATGTCACTTCTCAGACTCAGCGAAGTGACAAAGCTGACATGCCTTCTCCAGCTCCCACGCTGGAAGGTCCTCACAAGCCCAGAGAGACCCCAGAGCCTGGCGAACTGCAGTGGTCGTGCCCATAGCTGAGACAGCTGATGTACAACAGTTCAGAATGTCAACCTAAAGGTGCTTCACCAGGATTTCCCCTGCAAGCCTGTGTAGGTAGGAGCAAACCAAGATGGAGCAGGTGCCCACCTGCCCAGGCATGGTAACCTAGGAAATCTCCCGGCATAATAGACCCAGCTGCGAAGTGCTCCTGGCTTGAGGAGGGGCTGACCGGGCTCCCAGGAGGCCCCCCAGGGCTCAGGCTCAAGTCTCTGGGGTCCGTAAGAGGCAGGAATTCCACAGGAGTAGTGGAAACTCTATGGGGCAGTTCTACTCTGTCCTATAGGGTCTCTATGAGTCGGAATCGACTCGATGGCACTGGGTTGTTTTTTTTTTTAGTGGGCTCCCCATCCCTGTTGCTGGAGGTAACCACGCCCAGGCTAAATGGGAACCCTGTTTTGGTTACTATTTCATGTAAGGACAGTGGGTCCTGATTTACCATCAATTTCATCGATTAAAAATAGTTTTAACATTCCTTATGCTAACGAATCAAACCTAACATGTAGATAGGAGTCCCTGGGTGCTGCTAATGGTTAATATGCTCAGTTACCAACTGAAAGGTTAGAGATTTGAGTCCACCCAGAGGTGCCTCAGAAAAGAGACCTGGAGATCTACTTGCAAGAAATCAGCCATTGAAAGCCCCATGGAGCACAGTTCTACTCTGACACACACGGGGTCACCATGAGTTGAAACTCAACAACTCGTTTTTGGTTTTAAGATGTAGATAATAATTAGCTTATTCACATACCCATTATAGAGCCAGGGTTATTTTAAAGTAAATCTTTACAAGAACGATTTAACACACTGAAGCTTCATTACTCAAGCAGAGTCCGTGGGCCGGAAACAGCAGAGTCACCTGGGAACTTGTCAGAAATGCAGAATCTCGGCCCTACCCCAGACCTCGGAAACAATCTGTACGTTAGCACCTCCCCCAAGTGATTTGTGTGCACATGGAAAAGAATTTGTTTTAAAAGAAGGTATAATTATGACTCTCATACCAATATAAAGTGAACATGGGTCAAAGATTTTAGTTTAATTCATTAATTAATGAAGAAACCAGTAAGATTCAAAGGGGAATCCAAAGAGTGGACACATCTCTCGGTCATCAAGAATCTGAAATGAATTTACAAACAGATGCAAACTGGCAAAGCTGCTCAATGTCCACCGGCCAATAATCGATTGCGTTGTATTGGATATCATTTGCATTTCTCCGGACAATAATCATTTGCATTCCCGTCAGTTTTCCACAGCTTGCAAAGTTATAAAATAGCTCAGACAATGAAAGGTTGAGACAAAACCCAAACCCTAGAAGAGCACACTGGGCAGGACACCCAAGAATCTCAGGGGGTTTTGTTTGTTTGTACTGTTTCATTTTCCATTTCAGGCTTTTACAATTTTTCCTGAAACACTCACGTTTGATAAGCTGCCTGAGATCTGGTTCGATCTTTGGCCAGTGCACCTTGTGCGCAGACACCACCCATCTGTCAGTGCGGGCTCACGTGTTGCTCTGATGCTGAACAGGTTTCAGGAGAGCTTCCAGGCTAAGATGGCCTAGGAAGAAAGACCTGGTGATCTCCTTCCAAAAATCAAACAATGAAACCCTACGGACCACAAAGGTCCAGGATCATTGTGCAAAGGGTCACCATGAGTTGGGGGTAGACTCAGGGCAGCGAACTCTTCTGGCCTCTGGCATGCCTGGAACCGGATATTGTCTCCAGACTGTGACTGTAGGAAACTTTTGAGCAGATCCCTGTGACTCAGTGCACTTCTTAGGAATTGGCAGATGGAACAGACCAGGGTTCAGGGCAGAAATTCAGACAGGATCTGAGTTGCCTCCTGCGGTTTATAGTATTGTTATGTGGGCTCTAAAAAACCTCCACGTGGACTGGGTGATAAAAATGTGTTCATTTGCTAGTTTTAGTCTATACTCCAGGTGTTTTCATTTGCATCAATTGGAAATACATCTTCAGAGGCAGCAACTGTTAGCTACAGCTTCCCTTACCTTTATCGCTGATCAATACTAAGGTTTTGTTAATTAGTATGTTGTTGTGCACTGTCAAGTCAATTCTGACTCATAGCAACCCTATAGGCGAGAGTAGAACTTCTCCATAGGGCTGCCTAGGCTATAATTTGTATGGGAGCAAATCGCCACATCTTCTCTCCAGTGGAGCTGCTAGTGGGTTTGAACCACCAACATTTTGGTTAGCAGCTGCTACCTTTGCACCACCAGGGCTCCCGTTAATTAGTATAATAGATGTTAAAAAACAGTTCTCATTGGTGAATGGGTGTTGGAGAGATGTGAATTACCTAGATTATGGTAGGGACATTCCAGTCTGAAGGACGTATCAAATGCAGTGAGCCGAGGGAGGCGGCCCTGGATTTAGTTCCTAAATGGTCGTGGGTACAGACAGCTACTGATTTGGCAGACCCCAATTTTTTTTTTTTTTTTTTTTCTGCCAGTCTCTGGCTGGAAGCGTGGCAGACTACTGCCCCCTTTGACTCAGGTGGAGCTTTCATTTGAGATGCTACCAGAACCTCTGAAAGGACAGAAAGCCAGGTCTCTCTGCGCTCATGGAGGTTGTATTGCTGTCTGGCCTGTGTACAGTCACAGTCAGCACTTGGGGTTGGTTCTGCCTGGGAGTCACTATCATTGTGCCTGGTGTGGTGTCTTAACCCCCAGGCCCTGACCCTCTCCAGTTTCCCCAAATGCCCTCAGAGGGATATGTCTACCTGGGAAATCCAGCCCTCGGCCCATGAGCTGACAGCATCCTGACCTCAGGCAAGTGGGGTGCAGAAACTTGCTCTGTGGATGACATGTGCTCTAAGGGGCACCTAGGTGACAGAGACCAGAGTACTTTTGGAGAAGTCAGCACATCCTGAGAAACTCTCTCCCGACGCTTGGAGGCGCTGGGCCAAGAGGTTGTCTTCTAGAGGGAACCCCACCCAGCCCCGGTAGAAATTGGGGTGGGGGTGATGCAGTGGGAGAGGGAACTTGAACCTCAAACTTAAGTCCCTTTCTCACGCCTTCTCTCTTGTTCTTTTTTCTAAATAAAAATTCAGGTGATGTCCTCCATCTCTAAAACCCTCTAAGAGTGGATGCTCTGGAGCTCTTTAAGTTCGAATCCTGGCTCCACCATGTCCTAGCTTTGTGAGCCTGGACAAATCTCCATGTGCCTCAGTCTTCTTATCTGTAAAATGGGGGACTACTATAGCACCCACTCCTGGAGAATGTTCTAAGGTTGATATGAGATAATACATGGAAAGAACTTAAACACTACACTACTGGTGTCAGCTCTTATTGGACTTACCTGTAATCTATTCAAATCCTACTCATAGGTTAGAATTAAGTGCAAATCATTCCAAAATGCTGTTTTTAGATGCCTCCAACCCACCACTTGCTCCATGTTGTTATTTAACTGTAATTGCTGGCAGAAGTCTGAGGGTAGACACGTGTGGCATAGACTTGGTGCTAGAAAGAGCTTGTACGGGTTTGTGAGCAGGCTGTTAAATTTTCAGGAATTTTGAGAGCTGACTGCCAACCACAGCCATTATTTAAAATTAACTTATGTGTATTAACAATTAAATAAATGATGTTAGAACAAAAAGCTTGTTGTTGTTAGTTGCTGTCTAGTTGATTCCAACTCACAGCAACCCTATATGTACAGAGTAAAACTACATTCCACTGAGTTTTCAGAGCTGCGACCTCTTGGAAGGAGATTGCCAGGCTTTTCTTCCAAGGCACTTTGGGATGGGTTTAAACTGCCAACCTTTCAACCTTGCAGTAGTCGAGCACTAAACTGTTTATGCCACTCAGGGACTCTTAATAAATACTAAAAGCTCATCATTTCCTGTCTTTTTTTTTTTTTTTTTTTTACAGTTACCTAAGCTCTTGAGGTTATTGAAGTCTCTCATAGCTGTGTGGTAGAAATGCTGTGTAACGGCGTGCTACTGTACATCTCTGCCCAACTCTTCCATCACGACTCATGTTAGTGGCTTTAAATTAGCCACAGCGGGAAAATTTATACCTTCGAAATTGGTACATACTACAAATGAGGGATTGATAACTGTTTTGATGATTGTCTAGATTTCAGAAAATGTGAAAATAAAGATTAAACTTAGAAGTGTGTTGTGTCTGTAGCCATTATTTTGTGTGAATTGCACAAAAAGATTGAGGACATATACTTAGAGTATTTAAACACCATTATCTGATTTAGCAAAGAAGTCTCTCACGCCACTGATGAACAACTGAAGTTTCGACATATATCTTCATTGCTTCGTTTTCATCTAACTCATTAACATAAATGAAAATACCAACCAACTTTCATGGTGGAACTACACTTATTTTTCAATTGGAGCAACAGTTTGGCTGCGGATATTAGAGTTTAGGAAACATCACAGAAAGCATTCTGTGAGCATCGATTGACTAAATGGAATTTACAATAAAGAGTATTGTATATTTTATTATTATTTATAAATTGTGTACTACACATGGAAACCCTGGTGGCAGAGTGGTTAAGCACTACAGCTGCTAACCAAAGGGTCGGCAGTTTGAATCCACCAGGCGCTCCTTGGAAACTCTATGGGACAGTTTTACTCTGTCCTATAGGGCCACTATGAGTCGGAATCAACTCGACAGCACTGGGTTTGGTTTGGTTTTTTGGTATTACACATCCTTTAAAACAATAAAATTCATAATAAACTTAATGTACCTAGATACATACACCTACGTTTTTTTCTTCTGGTGAACCAGTCGTTAAACATTTACCAGAGTGCCACCAGGTGTAGCAGAAAGTGCTCTGGCCCTGGAATCAGACAGATTTGAGCTGGAGCTCCTGAGCATCCATTTAGAAGTTGTATGACCTTGGGGAAGTTACTTAACCTTTCTGAGTCTCATCGATAAGATGAAACTTTGAATGCATAACAAACTATGGATAACATCAAGAAGAATGAGAACTCCAGAACACTTAATCATGCTCATGAGAAACCTGTACAGAGACTAAGAAGCAGTCGTTTGAACAGAACGAGGGGACCCTGTGTGATTTAAAACCAGGAAAGGCGTGCGTCAGGGTTGTATCCTTTCACCATACTTATTCAATCTCTATGCTGAGCAAATAATCCCAGGAACTGGGCTGTATGAAGAAGAATGTGGCTTCAGAATTGGAGGAAGACTCATTAACAACCTGCATTATGCAGATGACACAACCTTGCTTGCTGAAAGTGAAGCGGACTTGAAACACTTACTGATGCAGATCAAAGACCACAGCCTTCAGTATGGATTACACCTCAACATAAAGAAAACAAAAACGCTCACAGCTGGACCGACAAGCCACATCGTGATAAATGGAGAAAAGACTGAAGCTGTCAAGAATTTCATTTTACTTGGATCCACAGTCAATGCCCATGGAAGCAGCAGTCAAGGAATCAAACGTCATATTACATTGGGCAAATCTGTGCCAAAAGACCTCTAAATTGTTAAAAAGCAAGGAAGTCACTTTGAGGACTAAGGTGCACATGACCCAAGCCATGATATTTTCACTCGCCTCATTAATACAGAGGTCCACAGGCTGCAGAAAATTCCACTGCAGCTAGCTTGGCCTGCTTTGCCATTTCCAGTTCACTTGCTTGCCTGGCCTCACAATCTGCATCAGAATTGCGGTTCCTTCGCTGGAGCCTGTGTGGTATGATTAAGAATGTTGCTTATGTAACTTGTATGAACTCCCTTCTTATAAACCCCTTCAACGTAATTTTTTCCCTTGCCCTCACAAAGCAGTCTTGGTGGCAGCAGCCCTGATTGCTTCCTTCCTTGCTCAACAAAATAAAAGGCGCATTTACACTCTTCCCACCTCAGTCTCCGGTTTATTGGCCAATATGAGTCACGCTGAGCAAAACCTGGGGTTTCCACCCAGTAACATCACATGCATTTAAAAGCTGGACAATGCGTAAGGAAGACCAAAGAACAATTGCTGCCTTTGAATGATGGTGTTGGCAAAGAATATTGAATATACCATGGACTGCCAGAAGAATGGTGCCCTGGTGGCTAATACTTAAGAGCTCGGCTGCTAACCATAAAGGTTGGCAGTTCTAATCCACCAGCCACTCCTTGGAAACCCTAGAGGGTAGTCCTACTCTGTCCTATAGGGTCATTATAAATCTTAATCAACTGGATGGCAATGGGTTTGGTTTTTGGGGGGTGTTTTGGCCAGAAGAATTAACAAGTCTGTCTTGGAAGAGGTACAGAAAGAATGCTTCTTGGAAGTGAGGGTGGCAAGACTTTTTCTCATGTACTTTGGACATGTTATCAGGCGGGACCAGTCCCTTGAGTTCATGCCCATACAATATTTGTCCTTTTGTGATTGGCTTATTTCACTCAGCATAATGCCCTCCAGATTCATCTATATTATGAGATGCTTTGCAGATTCGTTATTGTTCTTTATCGTTACGTAATACTCCATTGTATATACGAGCCATAGCAGCATCTGGGGTCTTAAAACCCTGTGAGTGGCCATTTACGATACCCCACTGGTCTCACGCCTTCTGAAGTAAGGAAGAATGAAGAAAACTAAACATGCAGGGGAAAGATTAGTCCAAAGGGCTAATGGACCACATCTACCACGGCCTCCACCAGACTGAGTCCAGTACAACTAGACGGTGCCCGGCTACCACCACTGACTGCTCTGACAGGGATCACAATAGAGGGTCCCGGACAGAGCAGGAGAAAAATGTAGAACAAAATTCCAATTCACATAAAAAGACCAGACTTATTGGTTTGACAGAGACTGGAGAAGCCCCAAGAATATAGCCACTGGACACCCTTTTAGCTCAGTAATGAAGCCACTCCCAAGGTTCACCCTTCAGCCAAAGATTAGACAGGCCCATAAAACAAATTGAGATTAAAGGGGCACACCAGCCCAGGGGCAAGGACTGGAAGGCAGGAGGGGACAGGAAAGCTGATAAGAGGGAACCCAAGGTCAAGAAGGGAGAGTGTTGACATGTCATGGGGTTGTTACCAATGTCATATAACAGTCTGTGTACTACCTGTTTAATAAGGAACTACTTTATTCTGTAAACCTTCATCTAAAGTACAAAAAAAAAACCCTTCATCTACAGTAAAAAGAAACTGAGCTGCCTATATTTGAATCCTGGCTTCCCCCACATACTTAACTGTACGACATTCACCCAGTTATTTAGCCCTTGTCAGTCAGAGGATCAAGGCTCCGCCAGAGAAACAGAACTATAGTCAGGCATCGCTGAACATCCGCAACAGGTTCTGCGAAACAGGGCATGGTGTGGTTTGGCTGTTGTTGGAATGCCGTATTATACACGAAGGTCCTTTCAGGTATTTGCTTCCAGGATAAGGAGGTTTCCTCCATATTGAAAATTTGCTGGGGCAGATAACCTCCCTCTACAATTAGTTCATCTAAGGTTTCAATAAATTCTTCTGCTGCCTTCGTCTGGCCACTCGCAGACTCACCACCCACTTTCACACTAAGCAGCAAAAAGCGTTGTTTGAAGCGCTTGACCCACCCAGAGCTGGTACTAAACTCGGTATCGTAGTCTGGTCCTGCTTCTTCTCTTTAAGCGTCTTGAACAAGCTTCATTCCTTAGCAGTAACGGTCAATGTGCCCGGAGGGACTCGTTTTTGCGTTTGGCCCTCAATCCACGTCGTTAGCGGTTTCCCCATATCTGACATAGGTCCCTGTTGCGTTTTTGTTAGCTTTGTAGCTTTCAGTGGAGCCGATCCTTTAACAGCTTGGAAATTTTTTTCTTTGTGTTTGAGAATCGTCATGATTACCAAGTACATTTCTAAATCCGCTATGTCCCGTTCTCTGACTGGGATTTCTGAACTCAGTTATAACCTTGTGGGACTAAGAATACATAGGTGGTCGGACATTGCCTCAACGGAAGTTACGTGACACGTGACTGTATGTATACCTGTTTCTAGGTCTATGTTGGAGTCACTGGGTGGCACAAATTGTTAAGCGCTTGGCTGCTAACTGAAAGCTGGGTGCTTCCAGTTCACCCCCAGGCACCTCAGAAGAAAGCTTTGGCTATCTACTTTTGAAAAAATCAGCCATTGAAAACCCTGTAGAGCACAGTTCTATTCTGAGCACACAGGGGGTTGCCATGAATCAGAGTTGACTCAGTGGTAACTCGTATGATTACATCTACACCCACATTTCTATCTCTATCACCTGAAGAGGTCTATTTCAATGATTTGGTTTACGAAATTGTGGGGGCTGGCAAATCCGAAATCTGTAGGGCAGGCTGGCAGGCTGGAACCATTTAGCTGGAGACGTGGACCCTGCAATCTACAGACAGAATTTGGTCTTCCTCAGAGAAGCCTCAGTTTTGCTCTTAAGGCCTTTCGCCTCAGTGGATCAGGCCCATCCAGACTGTAGATATTAACCACGTGTACAAAATACCTTCCCACCAACATCTAGATTAGTGTTTAATTGAAAGAAGGTCCCCAGGTGGTGCAAATGGTTTCCATTCAGCTACTAACTAAATATTGGCCATTCAAACCCACATAGCAGCACCCAGGAAGAAAGATTTGGCAGTCTACTTCAGTAAGATTGTAACCATTGGAAACCCTATGGAGCAGTTCTACTCTGAAACATGAGGGGTTGCCATGAGTCAGAACTGACTGATAGCAACTGGTTAGAACATCTTTTTTTTCTTTTTCTCTTTCTTTATAGCCTAGCCAAGCTGACACATAAAACTGACCATCACAGATAGGAATAATAAAAATACCCCCCTCAGAGAGTGCGGACACATTGCTGGGATTGCAACCAAGGTCACAAAACAATTTGTGTATAAATTTTTGAATGAGAACCCAAAAAAAGAAAGAAAGAAAAAGTTTCACATATTATCAAAGTACACTTTGAGCTGTAGAAAGGGGAAAGTTCCCAATACATTGTATGAATCAGGAACCAATCTATAGTTTCTCTCATCCAAGTAGATAAGTCAAAAGAGTTTTTACTAGTTATCAAAAACACTTTGTGTTACAAGCACAGGAATGTTCTCGGTACATCCTGTAAATGAGAGAACAATGTACAGTTTCTCCCGTTTAAGTAGATGAAGGAAAAAGATTTCTACCTGTTATCAAAAAACACTTTGTGTTACAAGAACGAAAATGTTCCCAATTAAAAAAAAAAAAGTACCCCCTCATAAGGTCGTTGTGAGGACTGAATAGAACAGAATATGGGAAACACCCAGAGGAGAGCCTGCCCCCGCTCAAGTGCTCAACAAGTGTTATGTCCCTTGTTATTGTTATGACTGAGGTTTCCTTCCCAGCTATGGGGCAGCCAGGGCAGGAGGAAGGGCCGTGGGCTTTGTGTGGGAGGCCTGGTCAGAGTCCCAGCAGCTCACTGGCTGGCTGTGGAGAAAGCTGGGAACGAGAAGAGATGGACGGAAGCCCACAGCACTGGGGCCCAAGAGGAAGCCCACAGGGCACATTCAGATGGAAACCAGCTATAATTGGGTGGCGCCTTTTGGAGCCCCTTGTGGGGTGGGACTGGTTCAGTGGTGAGAGGCCCGTGGCCGGAAGATGAAGTGGTTAAGAGGTGTCAGACAGAAGGCCTTGGGAGGGTGGAAAGGCGGCTACAGTGGGTGTTTCTTTAGCTACTGACTGAGGATTTTCGTAACTTGCATTTGCTGCCTCAGCCTGTAGCTGGGTTTAAAATAAATTCCAGGAAACCAAGCTCCAATCCCCAAACCAGTCCCTAGGCCCCAGGCAGGCCTCTGGCACAAATTGTGTGATGTGCAAAGTTAATCTCTGGCAAAGCCTGCTGTCACCTTCCTTCTTCTCTTGGAGCTCTCCCCTCCAGCTCTGAGACCTCCTCAGGCTGTTCTTTATATTCCCCAGGAGCCTCTCCCAGCAAACCTCAGTCCCTCTGGGCTCTGCTCCTAGCAGCCAGTGGCCTTGGGCCTGCTCAGTTCATGCACTCAAAGCTGCACAGGGCCTCGGGAGCAGCAGTCAGGGATGGCCTTTCATAGAACTGAACCGACTGGTCATGGCTTAAGGTGTTATCTCACCAAAGAGATCTGTGGGCCCAGGAGGCGGGCACTCCAGGGGAAAGGAATCAAACTGCTTAACAGCAAACATCCAGCACCTTGGCTGTGCATGCAGAAAAAAGACTGCTGGCATAGAGTACCTGGGCATGGGAGCCTAGGTCTCATAGGCAGAGGATTTCAGAGCTGAGAGGAGCTGAGAGTCTGTTGAGTCTCACTCCTTCCATTTTTACAGATGAGGGAACCACGCTGGGGGAAGTGAGAGGACTTGCCCTAACTCACACAGCTAGGAAGTGAGGAGAAACTGAGCCAACAACCAATTTCCCAGGGCGTGGGCCCTGCCCAGCCACAGCCAGTAAGCTGGGCAGGGATGGCTTTCTGAAGGCTGGGAACCACCAAGAATTCCAAGCAGGCCACCCAGGTTCCTGGGTCCCACCCACTCTGGCCCAACCTGCCCCAGCCCTGACCCAGAAGCCTTGGCAGCTCCCTGCCACTCCCCTTTTCCAACTTGGAGCTGAGCAGTCTGGGCCTCCAATCACTCTAGACACAACAAAGGCTGAACGGTTCACCCTGGCTTGCGTGTGGGAGTTAGGGGTTGGAGCAAAGCTGTGTTCCTCCAGGGCAGCGGTGGACCTGAGATGGCATTGCTGGGGGTGGTCAGGCATGGCCTGCCTCCGACTGCCCCCAAGGTCTACCTCATCTATGTCTGGCAGCTGCTCTAGCCTGAAGGTCTCCTGCATAGTCTCCTCTCCAACCAGAGCCCCCAGGCCATGCTGTTGCTTTGAACACGCAACCACTTCTCCCTTGTACTGTAACAGTCTTTTTTTTTGTCCCTTCAGCTTTTCTAGTCATTACATCTATTGGCCACCTTCCCCTTCAATTTCCATCTCTAAGTCCAATAGCACCTTATACATTCTTCATGGTGGCTCTTAGCGCACTGTTTTAGTTTACACACTCTGTAGATTCTCCTTTTAGACTATGAGCCCTCACTATGATTTAGTTTTATTCAACATTAGATCCCCCAGAATCTAACCCAGTGTCTGGCACCAACTAGTGCTCAAGATACTGTTCAGTGAACGACAAAAAGGATGGTCAGAGGGATGGATGGATGGATGGTGGATGGGTGGATAGATGGAGGGATGGATGGTGGATGGGTGGATAGATGGATGGATGGATGGTGGATGGGTGGATAGATGGATGGATGGGTGGTGGATGGGTGGATAGATGGATGGATGACAAAACAAGTATGAATGGATAGGTGAGGGAATGGGTGGATGGATGGACAGATGAGAGAGAAGACAGTCAAAACAGCCTCTTGCATCTGTGGCTATGGTTCTCAGTTGTTTAGCCAAACACTAGTCTAATTGCTGTTACATAATGTCATCTAGGAAACCCTGGTGGTGTAGTGGTTAAGTGCTATGGCTGCTAACCAAGAGGTCAGCAGTTCGAATCTGCCAGGTGCTCCTTGGAAACTCTATTGGGCAGTTCTACTCTGTCCTATAGGGTTGCTGTGAGTCGGAATAGACTCGACAGCAGTGGTTTTTTTTTTTTTTTTTTTTTAATGTAATTGTAATGTAATTACCCTCCATAGTGTAATCAAATGTGATGTAATCAATCAGTTGAAAAGGAGTTTCCCTAGGGTGTGCTCTACCTCCAGAAAACAAATCCATATTTTGGCAGAACTTTACACTGCCCTCTTACTGACACCTGCTCTCTGGATCTCAGGACACAAGCCTGCAGGAGTCTCCAGCCTCTCACCTGACCTACAGATTTTAGACTTGCCAGTCCCCTATAATCCTGTGAGCAAATTCCTTGAAGTAAATCTCCCTCTCTCTCTGTCTTTCTCTGTGTATATATAGTCTCACTGGCTCTGGTTTTCTAGAGAACTCTAACTAAGCCAGGGGGTGTGGAGGAAAACAGATCATTTCAACACAGTACAGTCAATGGCATAAAGAGGCATGGCAGGGCGTATGGGAGCACAGGGCAAGGAAGCTTGGCTCTGTTGGGGAAGATGGGAAAGTCTGAAGGACGAGTCTGAACCTGTGAAGTCAGACAAGGGAACGAGGGCATTCCAAACAGAAGCAAGAGCTCCTGCCAAAGCACTTGAGTAATTCCAAGTTCATGGCAGCAAGGGTTAGGAGGTGAGGGGGCACTGCAGAGCTAGTGCATTGGAGAATTCATCAGGGTCAGGTTGGAATCTGGGATAGACAACTCACTTGTGTGGCCAGGGACTAGATAAGTAACCTCTTTTAGGCTCAGTTTTCTCCTGTGCAAAGTGAGCTCGGCAACGTCTACTTCCCAGAGGCTCTGTGAGGATTATAAATAATATACACAAGCATCTAGAACAGTACTGGGAATGTGGTATCAGGTGTTTGATAAACCCTGTCGTTTTTAGTTGCTGTCAAGCCTATTCCTACTCATGCTGACCCCATGTGTGCAGTTCCACCGCTTCTCAAGGCTGTGTGACCTTTTGGAAGCAGATCGACAGGCCTGTCTTCCAAGGTGCCTCTGGGTGGGTCGAACTGCCAACTTTTAAGTTGCTAGCCCAACGCTTAACCATTTGTTTCACACAGAGACTTCTGATAAACCCAAGTCTAGGAAAATTAGGCTGGATCAACCAAAGGAGTTTAAAGATTGGCCTACAGGAGGGAACTCAACAAGGTCTTGCCCATTCCAAAGCATCTTTCTCTTGGGTCCATCCCTACCATGTTCACTCCTGCCTGAAGGAAAGGAAGGCCCTCTGCCTATCAAAGTTGAGTCCTCCATTGCGTTGAAATGATCTCTTCTCTCCCCGGAACCAGGGACATGCTCCATCAGTTAAGAAACTCTTTTTGGTGCCTTCGCAGCAGCATTGAAACTTTCCACAGGTCCCTCTATTCTAAAACAAGTCAAAACAAAAGCTTTCATTCAGCTCCAAGACCTCCCTCAGCTGCCCATCACCCCCCTTTCTCAGCCAGGGTTCTCAGCCAGAGCTGTTTATCTTCACGTCTGCACTTCCTTGTCTCCCTCTCCCTGTTTAACTCAGTGTGGTCTGATTTCTGTCCCCCTACCCCCAGGACTCCTCTCACTGAGGTCATCAGTGACCTACTTGACACTGACATGATTTGCTCCTGATCTCACTGGATTCCCCAGCTGCGTTTGAGAAGGTTGACCACTTCCTCCTTTGGGAGCCATTCTTCTCTCTTGGCTGTCACAGTGGTGCCTCCCTGGACTGCTGCTGACTCCATGGGAATGCCTTCTGAGGCTCCTTTGCTGGTTCCTGTTTCTGTACCAACCCCTAACTTCTGGGAGTTCCCCAGGGTTCATCCCTCAGCTGTCTGTTCTTCTCACTCACCATGCTCAAGGCCCCTTCCTAGTGCGCTATCTGATCCCCATCCATGTCTTCTGTTAACTCCTGTTGATAGAAGCCTCCCCTAGCTTTATCTTTTCCCCCCACACTGCCACCACCAATGCC
Source organism: Loxodonta africana (assembly GCF_030014295.1). NCBI lineage: Eukaryota > Metazoa > Chordata > Mammalia > Proboscidea > Elephantidae > Loxodonta > Loxodonta africana. The sequence goes on along the minus strand of NC_087354.1, from coordinate 45,508,249 downwards.
TCTCTCCTAAACTCCAGACTATTGAATCCAACTGCCTACTGAATATCTACACCTCAACTTCAACATGAATAGGGTTGAGTAGCTCTTCCGCTCCCAAATTCCATCTTTCACTGAACAGCACTACAATCTGCTGAGGACAGGAGGGGAAAACACAGGGAAAGCAGTGGTTGGAGAGGGTGAGTAATGAGTTCACAGTCTACTTATGACACCAGGAGAAACTGGGGTGGAGATGTCAAGGAGTAGATACTAAAGTGTAGCTTGGACTTTGGGAGTGACATCAGGGCAAAACATTTGATTTGATGATGTACCGGCTGCATAAGGGACAGACCTAGAGGCCCAGCTGGAAATCACAGCCCATTTTTCAGGAGCCCCTAAGCCAGGTTGAGTTTTATTGTTGTTGTTGTTAGGTGCCATTGAGTCAGTTCTGGCTAATAGAGTGACCCTATGTACAATAGAACAAAACACTGCCCAGTCCTGTGCCATCCTCACAATTATTGTTATGCTTGGGCCCATTGTTGCAGCCATTATGTCAATCCATCTCATTGGTGGTCTTCCTCTTTTTCCTTGACCCTCTACTGTACCAAGCTTGATTCCCTTCTCCAGGGACTGGTCCCTCCTGATAACATTTCCAAAGTATGTGTGACAAAGTCTCCTTGCTTCTAAGGAGCAACCTGGCTGTACTTCTTCCAAGGCAGATTTGTTCATTCTTCTGGCAGAAAGGTGTCAGTTCTTCGGTCTTTCTTATTCATTGCCCAGCTTTGGCATACGGCTTGGGTCAGGTGCACCTTAGTTCTTAAGGTGACATCTTTGCTTTTTAACACTGAAAGAGGTCTTTTGCAGCAGACTTGTCCAATGCAATGCATCTTTTGATTTCCTGACTGCTGCTTCCATGGGTGTTGATGTTCATCCAAGTAAAATTAAAACCTTGACAACTTCAATCTTTCCCCCATTTATTATGATGGTGCTTATTGGTCCAGTTGTGAGGATTTTTGCTTTCTTTATGTTGAGGTGTAATCCATACTGAAAGCTGTAATCTTTGATCTTCATCAGTTAGCGCTTCAAGTCCTCTTCACTTTTAGCAAGCAAGGTTGTCATCTGCATATTGAAGGTTGTTCATGAGTCTTCCTCCAATCTTGATTCTTCATATAGTCCAGTTTCTTGGATTATTTGCTTAGCATAGAGATTGAATAGGTATGGTGAAAGGATACAACCCTGATGTACACCTTTCCTGACTTTAAACCATGTTGTATCCCCTTGTTCTGTTCAAATGACTGCCTCTTGATCTGTGTACAGGCTCCTCATGAGCACAATCAAGTGTTCTGGAATTCCCACTCTTCGAAAAGTTATCCATAATTTATTATGATCCAAACTGTCAAATGCCTTTGCATAGTCAATGAAACACAGGCAAATATCTTTTTGGTGTTTTCTGCTTTCAGCCAGGATCCATCTGACATCAGCAATGATATCCCTGGTTCCATGTCCTCTTCTGAATCTGGCTTGAATTTCTGGCAGTTTCCTGTAGATGCACTGCTGCAACCACTTTTGAATGATCCTCAGCAAAATTTTACTTGCATGTGATATTAATGATACTGTTTGATAATTTCCACCTTCTATTGGATCATCTTTCTTGGGAATAGGCATAAATATGGATCTCTTCCAGTTGGTTGTCCTGGTAGCTGTCTTCCAAATTTCTTGGCATAGATGAGTGAGCACCTCCAGCACTGCATCTGTTTGTTGAAACATCTCAATTGGTATTCCATCAATCCCTGAAGCCTTGTTTTTCACCAATGTCTTCAGTACAGCTTGGACCTCTTCCTTCAGTATCATCAGTTCTTGATCATATGCTGCCTCCTGAAATAATTAAACGCTGACCAATTCTTTTTGGTACAGTGACTGTGTATTCCTTCCATCTTCTTTTAAAGCTTATCGTGTCATCCAGTATTTTGCCCATAGAATACTTCATTAATGCAACTCAATGCTTGAATTTTTCCTTCAGTTTTTTCAGCTTGAGAAATGCCAAGCGTGTTCTTCTCTTTTGGTTTTCCATCTCCAGGTCTTTGTACATGTCATTATACTACTTTATTTTGTCTTCTTGAGCAGCCCTTTGAAATCTTCTGTTTAGCTCTTTTGCTTCATCATTTCTTCTGTTAGCTTTAGCTACTTGACATTCAAGAGTAAGTTTCAGAGTCTCTTCTGACATCCATTTTGGTCTTTTCTTTCTTTCCTGACTTTTAAATGACCTTTTGCTTTCCTGATGTATGATGTCCTGCCACAATTTGTCTTCTCTTCAGTCATTAGCGTTCAATGCATCAATGCTATTCTTGAAATGGTGTCTAAATTCAGGTGGGATACACTCAAGGTCATATTACGGCTCTTGTGAGCTTGTTCTAATTTTCTTCAGTTTCAACTTGAACTTGCATATGAGCAATTGATGATCTGTTCCACAGTCGGTCCCAGCCTTGTTCAGACTGATGATACTGAGCCTTTTCATCTTCTCTTTCCACAGATATAGTCAGTTTAATGCCTGTGTATTCCATCCAGCAAGATCCATGTATATAGTTGCCATTTATGTTGTTGAAAAAGGAATTTGCAACGAAGAATTCATTGGTCTTGCAAAATTCTATCATATGATCTCCAACATCATTTCTATCACCAAGGCCATATTTTCCAACTACTGATCCTTGTAGGCTCAGCCTTTTGCCTCTAGGCTTGTGGGTTGAGGGTGTGGTGAACAGCAAAAGCAAGGAAGGAAAGAAGGGGGGAGAGTGGGAGGGAGGGAGGGATGGATGGAGGAAGGGAGGGAGGGGTGGATGGAGGGAGGAAGGGAGGGAGGGGTGGGAGGAAGGAAGGAAGGAAGGAAGGAAGGCAGGCAGGCAGGCAGGAAGGAAGGAAGGAAGGAAGGAAGGAAGGAAGGGAGGGAGGGAGGGAGGGATAGGAGGAAGGAAGGAAGAAAGGAAGGAAGGGAGGGAGAAAGGTTCCGGTGGGTAAGCAAAGGAAAGGAGATAGCCAAGGGAGAGGGAACTGGGAGGCTGGAAGTGAAAGTGGGTGTGGGGGATGGGAGGAGGCACAGGATTAAAAGCCAAAACAAGAAGTGAATTTAATTGTGTTTGTAAGATTTGGACAGGAAAGGTTGAGTTCCCCCCTCCCTACTCCTCACTGTGAATGTGTGAATACATGCACTTCCTGCCTCATTCTGAGAGAGTGAGCTGGAGAGCAAGAGCGAGAGAGAGAGAAACCACTACTGACAACACAGCAAGATAAACCAAAAAGCAACAAAATAAAAATCACCTCTGTGTTGAGGGTAGAAGGAACACTTGCTGGGCAAAAAAGAGAGAGAGAAATCAGACAGTTGTCTTGCTTTGATTGATAATCAACACAGATTTATTGAGGGCACCCTAGTGTTAGCACCTTACGTATTTATCACACCTTATCTTCACAACCATCATGTGCAGTAAATGCTTTTACCTCCATTTTACAGATGAGAAAATTGAGTTTCAGGAAGGTTACTCAACTCATCTGTGGCCACACAGTTAACAGGTGATGGTGCTTGATTCCAAAGCCCATGCTCTGTGTGTGTGTGTGTTTGCGTGTGTGTGTACTTGAGTTATTTACAGCACGAATTAGTTACTCATTAAAAAATTTATACACAAATTTTGTGATATTGGTTGCAATCCAATTGGCATTGTGTCATTATTCTCCCTCTTTCCCTTTCCACCCTGGGCTTCCCTTGTCCATTCGTCCAGTTTTCCTGTCCCTTCCTGTCTTCTAGTCTTTGCTTTTGGGAAAGTGCTGCCCATTAGGTCATACATACTTGTTTGAACTAAGAAGCATGTTCCTCACATGTGTATTGTTTGTTTTATAGGCCTGTGTACTCTTTGGTTGGAAGGTGAACTTTGGGAGTGGATTCGGCTCTCAATTTAGAGTGTCTGGGGGTCATATTCTTGAGGGTTCCTCGAGTCTCTGTCAGACCAGTAAGTTTGGTCTTCTTTTGTGTGAATTTGAATTTTGTTCTACATTTTTCTCCCACTCTGTCCAGGACTCTCTATTGTGATCCCTGTCAGAGTGGTTGGTGGTGGAGTTGGTGACGGCAGCCGGCACCATCTAGTTCTTCTGGGCTCAGGCTGGTGGAGGCTGTGGTTCATCAGTCCTTTGGACTAATATTTTCCTTCCATCACTGATTTTCTTCATTCTCCTTTAATCTGGACAGGATGGGACCAATAGATGTATCTTAAATGGCTGCTTGCAAGCTTTTAAGATCCCAGGTACTAGAGGCTACTCACCAAAGTAGGATGTTGAACATTTTCTTTATGAACTATGTTGTGCCAATTGACCTAGATGTCCCCTGAGACCATTATCCCCAGTGTGTAGGAAGCTTCTATGACTTTGCCTTGGTCAAGCTGTGCTGCCTTCCCCTATATTGTGTTGTCTTTCCCTTCACCAAAATTAACACTTGCCTACTATCTATTTTTTTTTTTGTACTATCTAGTTAGTAATTTCCCCTCCCCATCCCTCCCTCCCCTCGTAATCTTTTCTCGAGTTTTTATAACGGTGGTTTTATAAAATAGTTATCCTTTTGTGATTGACTTATTTCACTCAGTATAATGCCCCCCCGACTCATCCATACTGTGAGAGGTTTCTTGGATTCATCATTGTTCTGTATCTTTGCTTAGTATTCTAATGTGTGTATGTACCATAATTTGTTTATCCATTCATCTGTTGATGGGCACTTAGGTTGCTTCCATCTTTTCGAAATTGTGAATAATGCTGCAATGAACATAGGTGTGCATATGTCTATTTGTGTGATGGTTCTTTTTTTCTCTAGGATATATTCCTAGGAGTGGGAATGCTGGATCCTATGGTATTTCTATTTCTAGTTTTTAAAGAAGTGCCATATCATTTTCCACAGTGGTTGTACCATTTTACATTCCCACCAGTAATGCATAAGAGTTTCAGTCTCCCCACAACCTCTCCAACATTTGTTATTTTCTGCTTTTTTGATTAGTGCCAGTAATATCAGGGCAAAGTGGTATCTCATTGTAGTTTTGCAGTTTTGATTTGCATTTTTCTAACGGCTAATGATCCTGAGCATTTCCTCACGTGACTATTAGCTGCCTAAATGTCCTCTTTGGTCAAGTGTCTGTTCATATCCTTGGCCCATATTTTGACTGGATAATTTGCATTTTTGTTGTTGAGGTGTTGAAATATTCTATAGATTTTAGAGATCAGACCCTTGTCGGATATGTCATAATCAAAAATTTTTTCCCAGCCTGTAGGTTCTCTTTTTACTCTTTTAGTGAAGTCTTTGGCTGAGGATAAGTGTTTGATTTTTAGGAGCTCCCAGTTATCTAGTTTATCTTCTAGCGTTTGTGCATTGTTAGTTATGGTTTGCATGTCATTAATGCCAAGTATTAGGGCCCCTGGTATTGTCTCTATTTTTTTCTTATATGTGCTTTTATAGTTTCAGGTTTTATATTTAGGTCCTTGATCCATTTTGAGTTAGTTTTTGTGTATACTGTAAGGTATGGGTCCTGGTTCTTTTTTTTTTTTTTTTTTACAGATGGACTTTCAGTTTTGCCAACACCATTTATTAAAAAAGACTGTCTTTCCCCATTTGGGAAACCCTGGTGGTGTAGTGGTTAAGTGCTACGGCTGCTAACCAAAGAGTTGGCAGTTCAAATCCGCCAGGCACTCCTTGGAAACTCTGTGGGGCAGTTCTACTCTGTCCTATAGGGTTGTTATGAGTCGGAATTGACTCAATGGCACTGGGTCTTGGTTTGGCTTTTCCCCACTTAATGGACTCTGGTCATTTGTCAAAGATCAGCTGACCATAGGTGGATAGATTTATGTCTGGGTTCTGGATTCTGTTCCATTGTTCTATGTGTTTTTCGTTGTACCAGCAGCAGGCTGTTTTGATTACCATGGCTGTATAGTAGGCTCTGAGGTCAGGAAGTGTGAGGCCTCCTACTTTGTTCTTTTTCTTCAATAATGGCTTGCTTATCCGGGGCCTGTTTCCTTTCCATATAAAGTTAATGATTAGTTTTTCACTCTCATTGAAGAATGCTGTTGGTATTTGGATTGGGACTGCATTATAGCCGTGGATCAATTTGGGTAAAATTGACATTTTCACAACGTTGAGTCTTCCTATTCATGAGCATGGTATGTTTTTTACATTTATGTAGGCCTCTTTTGGTTTCTTGCAGTAGTGTTTTCTTTGTCTAGGTCCTTTATGTCCCTGGTTAGATTTATTCCTAAGTATTTTGTCTTTTAAAGGGCTGTTATAAATGGTATTGTTTTCCTGATTTCCTTTTTGAAGTTCTTTTTGCTGGTGTATAGGAACCCAACTGATTTTTGTATGTCGATACTATATCCTGCTACTCTGCTGAATCCTTCTATTAGTTCCAGTGGTTTTCTTGTGGAATCTTTGTGGTTCTCTACATATAGGATATCATCTGCGAATAGGGATAATTTTACTTCTTCCTTTCCAATTTGGATGTCCTTTATTTCTTTTTCTTGTCTTATTGCTCCAGCTAGGACTTTCAGCAGGATGTTAAATACAAGTGGTGATAAAGGACATCTTTGTCTTGTTCCTCTTCTCAGAGGAAATGCTTTCAGCCTCTCTCCATTGAGAATGATGTTGCCTGTTGGTTTTGTATAGATGCCTGTTATGGATGGAATTGTGTCCCCCCAAAATCATGACCACTTGGGTGGGTCATGATTCCCAGTATTGTGTGGTTGTCCCGCATTTTGTGATCTGATGTAATTTTCCTATGGGTTGTAAATCCTAACCTCTATGATGTTAATGAGGCAGGATTAGAGGCAGTTATGTCAATGAGGCAGAACACAGCTACAGGATTAGGTTGTATCTTGAGTCACTCTCTTTTGAGACATAAAAGAAAAAAGCAAGCAGAGAGGAGAGGGAACTCCTACCACCAAGCAAGAGCCAGGAGCAGAGCATGTTCATTGGGCCCATGGTCCCTGCACTGAGAAGCTCCTAGACTGGGGAAGATTGATGACAAGGACCTTCCCCCAGAGCTGACAGAGAGAGAAAGCCTTCCCCTAGAGCTGGCGCCCTGAATTTGGACTTCTAGTCCCCTAAACCCTGAGGGAATACATTTGTTCGTTAAAGCTACCCACCTGTGATATTTCTGCTATAGCGGCACTAGGTAACTACGACAATGCCCTTTATTATGTTGAGGAATTTCCCTTCTATTCCTATTTTATGGGGAGTTTTCATCGGGTACAAGAGTTGGGCTTTATTAAATGCTTCTTCTGCGTTGATTGAGATGATCATGTGATCCTTTTATTTTGCTCTATTTATGTGGTGGATTATGTTGATTTTCAATCATCCTTGCATGCCTGGTATGAATCGCACTTGGCCGTGGTGTATTGTTTTTTGATATGATGCTGAATTCTATTGGCTAGAATTTTGTTGAAAAATTTTGCATACACATTCATGATAGATATCGGTCTGTAATTTAATTTTTTTGTGATGTCTTTGCCTGCCTTTGGCATCAGGGTTATGCTGGCTTCATAGATTGAATTCAGTAGTATTCCTTCTTTTTCTATGCTCTGAAATAGTTTGAGTAGTACTGGTGTGAGCTCTTCTCTGAATGTTTGGTAGAATTCTGCATGAAGCTGTCAGGGCCAGGGCTTTTTCCGATTGTGAGCTTTTTAAAATTTTTATTATTACTTCTTCAATCTCTTCTCTTGTTATAGGTCTGTTCAGATTTTCTATCTTAATTTGTGTTAGTTTAGGTAGGTAGTGTATTTCTAAAAATTTGCCCATTTACTCAAGGTTCTAAAATTTTTTGGAGTAAAATTTTTCACGTATTTTGCTATGTTCTTTTATTTCAGCTTGTTCTGTTGTAAAGTCCCCCTCTCATTTCTTATGTGGGTTATTTGCTTCCTCTTCTGTTTTTCTTTTGACAATTCAGTCAATGGTTTGCCAATTTTGTTGATCTTTTCAAGGAACCAACTTTTGGTCTCCTTTATTCTTTGTATTGTTTTCCTGTTCTCTATTTCATTTATTTCTGCTTTAATCTTTATTATTTCCTTTCTTCTGGTGCCCATGGGCATCTTTAGCTGTTCTCTTTCTATTTGCTCGAGTTGTAGGGCTAACGTTTTAGTTTTCACCTGCTCTTCTTTTTTGATATGTGCATTTATTACTATAAATTGACCTCTGCTCATTGCCGTTGATGTGTGCTAAAGGTCTGATGTGTTTTCACTCTCACTGGATTTTAGGAATTTTTTAAATTCCCTCTTTGATTTCTGCCCATGCTTTTTTTGTTGTCATTTTTTAAGTGTTAATTTTACTTTTTAAAGAAGTCAAAGTGATACAAGTATGTAGTTTAAAGAATCAACTAGTTCTACAAAGTTTGTTAAGGAAAACAGTGCTGTCTGATCTCCCTCCCTCACAGATAAGCACTTGCAATATCTTTAATAAATTTGTTTCATACTTACCTCCATATCTTTACATAACATTCTTGTATTGTTATTTCTTGATATTTCTATTTTAAGCATTGTTTATTGACTTTTCATTTTGGAAGAGGGGAGTTTATCTCTCCACCTCCATAAACACCGAATCCACACACCCAAAGTACACAGCCTACCTTCCACCCTCCCAATACAATCATACAGTTCATCTGCTTAAATACTCAACGTTGACATTATTCCGACTAAGTACTTACTACTCAGAGCTGATTCAGGTAGTAAACTAAGATTCCTTTCCCTTCCCTGCACACCTTTTGTTTTCTTTGGAGTTGATAATTGCTTTTATTTTTCTTGTTGTTGTTTGCATAGTTTTCAATTAACTTATTAATTTAATATTCAAAATGCCTATCAGTTGCCTACCAAAAGTTAGACACATTAATGCACGTGAAGTATTCCATCTGTTTCATTTCCACAGACTGGTGTTTCGTGGAACTTTCTGATCTTCTCCCATCAGGGCTGGTCACCCTCACTGCCTGCATCACAATTGTCATCCTGGGCTCTCCGGCAATCACCATTTTGTGAGTTCCCTTTGCATCTTCTCTTTCTGTCTTCATCTTTCTAAGTTTACTCCCTCATTTTGGTTGGTATATAAATCCTTCAAGAGATTTATGACAAAGATATGCGGGAAGTAAAAATTTGGAATGCTGTGGGCCTTCCTGAACTATTCGTAGCCCCCAGAAGAGGCTTCCAGTGTCTTACACGAAGGGTTTAAACCCAGATGCAGCTTGTTGGGAGCAGCTGGGAGAAGATGGCTAGGGGTCTCACATGAAGTGTGTAAATGTTCTCTTACTCCCATTGTTTTCAGTACAGACCCCACACTCGCCTGTGCCTGGTGCCCCTCATCCCACCACGGAGGCCCTCTGTCTTACCTCCAGGTTTTGGCCATGGTAAGAAGTGGCCAGTTGCCTGGTAGTATGGAGTAGAGGCAGGAATCTGGAGATCTAGTTGCCTCTTAAGTGAATTTCTTTCTCTCAGCCCTCCTTATTTTTGCCCCATCCCTTCACCCACTTCCAGAATTATGTGATGCTGCCAGTTCTTGAGGCTCTTGAAAGTTCTGCTCTGTAAATCAAGTTGTTTCTCAGCTTTTCTCATTGTCATCTTAGGAGTTCTTTTTGTTTCTCTCCTGCCAATTCAGTCACCGCTTGCCCACCTGCTTTCCAGCTTCCAGATTTTTGTGGCTCTTGCCTCTTCTCTTCTCTCCATCTTTATGGGTTTTCACCTTCTAGGTGCTTGTGTTCAATGTCTGTCTTTACCTGGGAATTCAAATCCCTTGCTCCCTCCTTGCCACGGGTATCCGTGCTGAGAGTGGGTGGGTTCACGTCATACTTGAGTCACTTCTCAACCACAGTATCTCTCAGAGAGAAAGGAAATGGGCTTCTTGGTGTGAAATCAACACATTTCCCACATAGGAGTCAAGACGCCTGAGACTGAGACTGATGTGGCCACTATCTTCCTGGGCAAGCTTGTCAAGACATTTCACCTTTTTGCTGAGCTTCAGTGTCCCCATCCGCAAAACAGAACAAATGTCACCACAATACTCCATGAAGGTGGCGAGAATAAAGCGGAATGTTGGAGAGTTATAGTTCTCTGCCTAGGTTCAGGCACCAGCCAGAGATCCAGGATTCACATTGCTAGTCTCTAATCCAGCAAGTCCCTCGATATTCATAGACACTTTGCCAGGTCCCAGGATTCAGAGATGGGAAAGGCATGCCCTTCTCCCTGGAGAAGATCATGGTATAGTAGAGGAGACAGATATAATAAACAAAGATTTCCAATGCCTAGAGATAAGCAAACTCCAGACTGCAGATGAGTACACAGGGGAGAGAGAATCCAATTCTGCCCAGTGGACAGCGAGGACAGAGGGGAGCTTCATAGGAGCTGGGCAGGACTGCACCAGGCAGGGAAGAGAAGGGAGGTGTTCCAGACACAGGGAATAGTATGAGCGAAGGCAGAGAGGCATGAATCTGCAAGGCAGGAACAGGTAACTGCTTGGGGCCCAGACTCTCATGCTTCTCACCCCTGTTTTAATCACTTGGTACCCAAGGCAACAGAGCTCCTGGGTGGTACAGTTAACACACTAACCAAAAGACTGGAGGTTTAAGTCCACCCAGAGGCTCTTTGGAAGAAAGGCCTGGCAATCTACTTCTGAAAAATCAGCCAGTGAAAACCCTGCGGAGCACAGTTCTACTCTGACACTCAAGGGGTCACCACGAGTCAGAATCGAATCCACGGCAGCTGGTTACCCAAGGCAACAAAGGACTAGAGCATACCAGTGATCATGAAGATGGTGCAGGACCAGGTAACATTTCCTTCTGTTGTACATGGCGTCTCCATGAGTTGCAGCTGACTCGTTAGCAAGTAACAACACCACCACCCAAGGCACAAGTCTCCCACTTCTGCCGTTGATACAGCACCTTCACCCTCTCCGTGCTCTGAGCTTCCATGGCCCTGAGCAGCCTCTCTCCCCAACCTCCCTGCCAACTTTCCCTCACCTTCCAGATCTCTTGCTTCATAGCCACCTGTTCCTTTCCAGCCTCCACTTCTCTGAACTCCCCCTCTACCACTCTTACCTGGAAGGAACAAGGCTCTCCTCTGAGACCACATCCTCTTGTATGGCCCTCTTATAAGAGGCATCTCAGTGGTGGAGCGTTGTGCAGTCAGCTCCAGACCAAAAAAACCCAAACCCATTGCCACTGAGTTGATTTCCACTCATAGCAACCCTATATGACAGAGTAGAACTGCCCCATGTGGTTTCCAAGGCTGTGAATCTTTATGAAAGTAGACTGCCACATCTTTCTCCTGCAGAACAGCTGGTAGGTTTGAAACACCGATCTTTTGATTAGCGGCCAAGTGCTTAACCACTGCACTACCGGTCAGCTTCAGGGCCCTCTTTAATTTTCTCTCAGTTCCTTGTAGCCAGAATCACCCCTCATCCTCTAGAGTCTCGTAGTAGCACATTCTTGTCTCTCTTTTGGAGCCAGGCTTCAACATGTACCAGTTGTGTGACCGTGGGCAAGCCAATGACTTCTCTGACTCTCAGTTTCTTCATCTGTAAAATGGGGTTAATATCAGCATCAAATGACATGGCATTTATAAGTCCACTGACACATCACAAATGTTAGATACATTTTCGCTCCCTCTTTATTTTCCTGGAAACCCTGGTGGCGTAGTGGTTAAGAGCTACTGCTGCTAACTAAAAGGTCAGCAGTTCAAACCTACCAGGCGCTCCTTGGAAACCCTATGGGGCAGTTCTGCTCTACACTGTAGGGTCGCTATGAGTCTGAATCGATTTGGCGGGAACTGGTTTGCTTTTTTTTTTTTCCTACCCCTCATCCCATCCTCTCCAGCTTTTGTTTCTGTTTGTTTTGTCGATAAGATCATATCAGTATAGACTATGTCTTAAGCCAATCACTTTTGATATATAAACAGAGCAGATTAGACACAGAAGCCCCCCACCCCCATCCAGTCAATTCCGACCAGGGATATAGATAAACCAGTAAACGAGGAGAGCATGGATTTAGAGTAAGCAAAGTACACACCGGCTTAATTACGTTTACTTACTAGCCTGCAGTGCATAATTTCACATGGGTTTCACCTTTGATCAAAGATGTAGTGAAGCCTGTATGAAATTGTGCACTACAGATTAGTAAGTAAGCACAAGTAAGCCCATGTGTACCTTGCTTATCGGGGAATCTGTCCCTGATTCCAACTCATAATGACCTTGTAGGACAGAGTAGAACCACCGCATAGGGTTTCCTAGGTTGTAATCTTTACGGAAGCGGCTTGTCATATTTCTCCTGCAGAGCAACCGGTAGATTCGAAGCGCTGACCTTTCGGTTAGCAGCTGAGTGCTTAACCACTGAGCCACCAGGGCTCTGGCACAGAAGCAAGAAAGCACAAACGGAGAAAGATGGATACTACTTGGAGATCACCAAGGAACCAAGGAAAAGAAGCTGAAAAAGACAAGGATTTTCTCCTAAAATGGACAGAGAAAGCCTTCCCCTAGAGCCGACCCCCCCAAATTTGAACGTCTAGCTTCCTAAACTATAAGAAAATAAATTTCTGTTCTCTAAAGCCCCCCCCCCCACTTGTGACGCTTCTGTTACAGCAGCACTGGAAAACTAAGACACTGTTGTTGTTATTTATGGACTTGTCTAATCTACCCTCATTAGGCGTTAGCTAGGTAAGAGCAGAATTTTTAATCATACTTGTCTTTGAACCTCCTATAGGTCTTTGCCCATGATAAGTGCTGGACAAATGTGGTTAAATGAGTAAATCGGTTCACTGTCTTCTAGAAGTTGCAAACTCTTGTTCATTTTGGAATTAAGCTTAAAGAAATAAGAAGGTACATCTGATATCCTTGTGTGCGTTCTCCAATCAGACCATACTGGTTTGGGGGAGATTTTCACCCCTTCTCCCTTCCAACTGTGCAGATATTTCTGGGCTGGCTGAATTGGAAAAGATGCCAATGACTACGAGACAATATTCGCTGTTTTCATCAGACCCATAAATGAGCCTGTGCTAATCAAGGAGGGCTTGGTGCAGAAGCTAAGATTAGGTCAACAGTTCTCAACTGCAGCTACATATTAGAATCACTTGGGTGCCTTTAAAAATACTGGTGTCCAGGCCACGCCCCAGAGCCAATTAAATAGAGACCTCTGGGGGTGGGACCCAGACACTAGCAATTTTCAAAGCTTCCCAGATGGCTCTGCTGTGCAGCCCAGTTTGCAAACCTCCAAGTTAGAGGCTGGTTTTGAAAGGGCCAGGAGAGAAAAGGGACATTATTTGCCCTGAGATTGAAGAGACATGCCCAGGAGTGGTGCAGCCCTTCTCTCGTTGCTGCCTATATTCGTTTTTTCTTTCTTTTTTGCTCACCTCCTGCTCATATCCCCTGGAATGCTCCCTTCCAGTGCCTGCATTAATAACACCATGTATCCCTGGGGAGACTACAAGCCTCTCTCTGCTCAGAGCTCCCTCGCCCGTCAAAGACAAGGGCGCAGGGAGGGGACGGGCGGGCTTTACTAGGGTAACTCCAATTAAGACAAATGTCAGCTCCCTCCGCAGGCTGCCGCGCGCTCCGAGTCCTCTAGCGTGGGCACAGTGTGAGAGAGCAAGCATGTTTTGCTTTAACTGTCAGGTCTGGCAGGAGCAGTCAGAAGGAAGCCAAAGGAGAAAATGAGCAAAGGGGCAGTCCCAGCCCAGAATCCTGCTGGGAGGCAGCTCATACCCCATCTCCCCTTGGAATCGTCTTTGAAGGAGCTGCTTTGGAAACACATGGGCCCACGGGCCCTTCTTCCTCTGCAGAGACTCTTAGGCTCCAGTAGCCTCCAGTCCCAGGGGCCCTGAGGCCTGCTGCTTATTTCTCCAGCTGCCCAGGGCCCCTACAAGCTGAATGGACTAGCCCCTGTTATGGATTGAATTCTGTCCCCCCAAAATATATGTCAACTTCTCTAGGCCATGATTCCCAGTATTGTGTGGTTGTCTACCATTTTGTGATCTGATGCAATTATACTACTTGTTGTAAATCGTAGCCTCTATGCCTGTGGCTTTGATCCTGTCTCAGAGTGAGTTGTCCCTTATGTTAATGAGGAAGGACACAGAATACAGGATTAGGTTATATCTTGAGTCAATCTCTGTTGAGATATAAAAGAGAGAATTGAGCAGAGAGGAAGGGACCTCATTACCACTAAGCAAGAAGAACCAAGAGAGGAATGCAACCTTTGGACCTGGGGCCCCTGCGCTAAGAAGCTCCTAGACCAGGGGAAGATTGATGACAAGGACCTTCCCCCATACTCGACAGAGAGAGAAAGCCTTCCCTGGAGCTGGTGCCCTGAAATTGGACATCTAACCTCCTAAACTGTGAGAGATTAAACTTCTGTTTGTTAAAGCCACCCACTGTGGCCTTCCTGCTATAGTGGCACTAGATAGCTAAGACAGCCCCTCACCACCCAAAGTGGGGTCCCGGACCAGCAGCATCAGCATCGCTGGGATGATTGTCGGAAATGCAGAATCTCAGGCCCACCCCAAACCAAAACCAAAACAAAACCCTTTGCCATGGAGGTGGCTCTGACTCATCGTGACCCTATGTGTTACAGGGTAGAGCTTCTCGATAGGGTTTTTTGGGCTGTAATCTTTGATGGAAGCAGAAAGCAGATCGACAGGCCTTTCTTCCTCGGTACTGCTGGACGTGTTCGAACCAACAGCCTTTAGGTTAGTAACCCATTACCACTGAGTTGATTCTGACTCACAGAGACGCTATAGAACAGAGCAGCCACCCACTCCTGAATCAGAGTGAGCAGGTTAACAAGCTCCCCAAAGACTGATAAACACGTTGTGTGGGAGGAGCTAGAGCTGTGGAGCTGGACTCAGAGGGAAGACAAACAGCTACAGCATGGCAGGGACAGGAAGTCACTGTGGCAGGGACAGGAAGTCACTGTGGTGCCAGGGGCTCAAGTCCTGGCTCTGCCAAGTGCCTCCTGGGTCCCCTGAGCAGGTCATTTTGGCTCCCTGAGCCTCAGTGCCCAGTTTCCCTGTCTGTAGAATGGGAACAAGAATGCCCCCACGTAGGAGGAGAAACCCAAGGATATGCACAGGAATGTTTATAGTTCACCAGAGTGCGGGAGGTGAAAAAAGCACCAGTAACAACAGCTAACGTTATGCACTTAAGATACGCCTGGACTAGTGGTGAGGACTTTATGTAACAAATCGTCCTGCTTAGTGACTAACGATTTCCTGATGCACTGTTTTTATCCTCATTTGCAGATGGGGAAACTACTACTCCTGCAGCTCAGATAACCACCCCAAGGTTACGCAGGTAGTAAAGGCTGGAGCCACATTGGAACCCAGCTCTTTCTAATTCCAGAGCCTACATATTTAACCATTAAACAACTAATAGGCCACTCTCTACCCTCACTTTCTCAAAAGCAAAGAAGGCTTCCCTTTTCTAAGCATTGCAGGACCACCCCCCCGCCCCCGCCCCAAACCATACGGATATCACTGTAGGGAAAAATGAGATCACCATAGTACAAGTCAGAAGGCACAGCTCCTAGTGAGCCTGTGATCTTGGTCATGGCACTTGGCCTCAGCGATGGGCAGGGTTCTGTTAATCCCAGCCTCCCATCCCCGTCAGTGGCACTGGGTGCCTTGTGCTGTGATGCAGGACCTCCTGGGCTGTGTACAGAGCCCCAGACAACCACAGGTGGCTGCTGGCAGATCCCCCCCAGCTCTGGTCTTTGGGTTCAGGTATCAAAGGCCCCTGTTAAAATGGAAACATCTGAGAGGGAAGCACATCAAGTCATCATGGTCCATGACCTCCTGAGCGAGAACTGATTTCTTGGATTAACAGAAGGTACTTGGCAAGGCCCCGAGGCAGGAGTTTGAGAAGCAATGAGAGGGGAAAGGAAAGGACTTGGTCTTGGGGCTGTGTCTGGTACAGACAGGAAGGGATTCAGACCATCCCAGTGGATTCGATGGTTTAGGAGAGTTTACAGTTAGGGTAGCTGAGGGGTGGGCTCTCCTTGTCATCACCAGGAAAACTCTGAGACCCAAGGGCAAGGTAGGAGTATATACAAGTGGACACGTACAGAAAAAGCTGAACTGCTCAATAAGGGCCTTGAGCCCCTATGTTCCCCCAGATAAGATCACCCCTGCTCAGCCTTGCAGGCGAGGCCCCCTCTTGATGTATACAACTACCTCCATCTCCATCTCTGTCTGTCTCCACCAATAGCTCCTCTAAGCCAACGGTTTGGATGAAGACATGGACAGCATGTGCATCAAATTTGCAAATGACTCAAAGCTGGAGGGGCGGAGAGAATTAAGGTTCAAGATGATCTCAACAGTCGAGAATGCTGGGTCAAAACCAACCAGATGGAATTTGACATCAATAAATCTCATGTCTTGAGTGCAGGTTCCAAAAATCAATTGCACGAGAACAGGATGAGGCAGACCTGGCTTGACTACAATTCACATAAAAAAGATTAGGAGGTTTTAGCCGGCCACAAGTTCAACATGAGCCAGCTGAGTGATGAGGCGGGTTAGAGGGGGCGGGGGGGGGACAGAACAAAACATCTTAATACAAGCGTGTGCAGCATTAATGGGGGAGGATGCCTGGATGGCTTTATCATAGTGTCAGCCCCAGAAGGGACAGTAACAAGAAGACATAAAACAAAACAAAACCCATTGCTGTCCAGTCAGCTCCAACGCAGAGCAACCCTACAGGACAGAGTAGAACCGCCCCATATGGTTTCCAAGGAGTGGCCGGTGAATTTGAACTGCTGACCTTTTGGTTAGCAGCCAAGCTCTTAACCACTGCGCCATGATAAGATAAACGCTTACTAAGTGCTTAGCATGCAGGAAGAAGTACAGTAGTTCATTTAATCCTCACAACAACCCTGTGGGGTTACAGACAAGAATCATTGTTATTATTGTGTGCCGTTGAGTCATTTTCAACTCATAGCAACTGTATAGGACAGAGTAGAACTGCCCCCATAGGGTTTCCTAGACTGTAACCTTTATGGGAGCAGATTGCCAGGTCTTTTCTCTGACAGAGCTGCTGGGTGGGTTTGAACCGCTAACCTTTTGAGCAGCCGAGCACGTAACCATTGTGCCACCAGGGTCGCAGGACACACAGGGGCAGATTATACTGTCCAAGTTTACACGACTAGTGGCTGCTGGACTCATGCTTTTGACCACCCTACTCAGCTGCCTTTCCATTAGACAACGCCTTGTCTACTTTCTCTTCTCCATTTTACAGGTGAGGAAACAACCGGAAGAGTGAGGACAATTTGTCTAAGTTACCCAGGGAGTGAACTGCTGCAGACTCAGGCTCCCCTGGGATGGTCTATTCAGTGATTCTTGCCCTCTGCCATGTTGGGTGGCTGCCAGGCTGAGAGTTTACCCCTTAAAGAATCAAAACCTTTATTAAATTTTGCATGACATTTATTCCGAAATGGATTTTGCCCCGCCCTGTCATATAAGGCAGAGTACAGTGTCCTAGCTTAGCTTTTACTTTGTTGCTAACAATCACTGTGCCTAAGCAAATGACAGCAGGAACTTTACACTGCAGAGAACACCGAGATCCTATATCAAATGTCTATTTATTTTCTTCTGTGTTTTTCACATTGTTTTCCAGCTAAGCTGCTCATCTGTCCATGCCCGCTTCTTGGCTCTCTACTTCTTTCTAGTTTGCCACAATTAACTAGGCTTTTAAATTAAACAAAACATACACGGAGTACCTGCTGTGCCGGGTCTTTCACATGTATCATCTCATTTAAACATCACAGTGACACTGTGAAGTTGGTTATCATTATCCCGCTTTCACAATGAGGAAAATGGCTTAACAGGGTGACCGACCAGGCCAGAAGGAGCCCTGGTGGCACAGTGGTTAAGTGCTCAGCTACTGACCAAAAGGTCGGTGATTTGAACCCACCAGCTGTTCTGTGGGAGAAAGATGTGACAGTCTGCTTCTGTAAAGATTACGACCTTAGAAATTCTATGGGGCAGTTCTACTCTGTCCTATAGGGTCACTATGAGTCAGAATCAACTCGATGGCTGTGGGTTTAACCAGGCTGGTTTGTCTGGAACTGTAGGGTCTCTGGGACAAGAGACTTAGGTTTTAAAAACTGGACCAGTTCTGGGAAAACTAGGATGAGACGAGCACCTTAGGCTTCCAAAAAACCAAAACCAAACCGGTTGCTATTGAGTTGATTGCGACTCATGGCAACCCCATTATTACAGAGCAGAACTGCTCCATAGGGTTTTCTTGGCTATAATCTTTACAGAAGCAGATCGCCAGGCCTTTCTTCTGTGGAGCTGCTGGGTGGGTTCAAACCACCAACCTTTAGGCTGGTAGCCATGTCAAGCCACCTGTGCCATCCAGGGAACCCTGGATGAAGTTGAATCACTTGCCTGAGGTCACACAGCTAGGATGTATCCGAGCCAGAATTTAAAATCAGTCCCCCTGTACCAAAAAATCTTGGCAAAATGAATGCAAAGTAAAAAGTAAATAGACTTTGGCTGAGTTTCTGTTCTCTACTCAGGCTCCTTGAAGACTTGTTTTGCTTACTCCCTTATTTTCAGCAAAATGTCAGAACATCCAGTTTCTACATCAGTAAAACAAGGAGAAGAGTGCCTATTTTCTAGAGTTGTTCTGAGCATTGAGTGTTTAGAAAGAACTAGAACAGTGCCCAGCATGACAAGAATTCGAGAAAACATAGTTCCTTCCCTCTTACTTTCCTTCTACTGCCTGAGGAGCTAAGTTAAGTTTTAGAGATGAGGAATTATTAATAGCACAGGGCTCAGATCGTACAAAGCCACCAACCGGAGTGTTGCGGTAAGTTTGGAGCATCACGTTCTAAGATGGATGTTGAGAAATTAGGGTATGTATAAGGGAAGGCGACCATAGTGGTGAAGGACCCACAAATGAGGCCCTACAAGAAATGAATGAAGGAGCTAATAATCAAGAAGAGATAATGGAAGGCTGACTTCTAGACTTTACAAAGCTGCATGGAAAAGCAGATACCCAACCCATGAGACCTTAAAGACCCAAAGTTTCTAGAAGGAAAGTTTGGCTCAATGTCGGAAGGACTTTCCAATAGTCAAATCAATGGAAGGAGTTTTCTCAGAGGGTGATGACCTTCCTTCCCCTGAGTGGGTGACCATCTGCCGAGAAGGAGTCTAGGAAGCGCATTCCTCTAGCAAACGTGAGGCTGGACTATATGAACTCTCAGCTTCCTTCCAACTCCGGAACCCTCTGGCAGATGCTGGCTCTCTTCCCTACAATTGTAAACATTTATGCATTCCCAAGTTATAAAGTGGAGCTCTTGTTAGGACAACAGGCTCGTTTGCTGGATAGTTTTCTTAGTGTTTCTTTAAGCTGCATTTCCAAGACTTCTTGTCATCTGTGTTTAGAGTGGACACAAACTGCAGGATTTTTTTTTTTTTTTTTTTTAGGTGAGGGGAGGATTGTTCAAAAGGAAGGGGTGCAAATGGAGAGTAGTCAAGAAAGGGGAAGCTGGTCAGAAAGGCAACGACACTTCCTTTATGTGGCCACAGTATGTCAGAGCAGAGTGGCACGCGCCCACCCTGCCTCTCCTGGTGCAGGCTCCACCTTGTGGCCTTTTGTCCCATGGAGTAGAGCTTTGTGAAGAGCAGAAAGGGTTATCCTACACTCACTACTGCGGGATGGGCCCCTTTGGTTGTGTTTGGTCCTTTGGCTAGTTTGTGATGTTCATTTATGGGGGTGGGGGTGGAGGTGAGCTCCCACTGTAAGTCACTGCTTGATGCTCACAGCTCTGGGTGACAGTTTCAGCTCCTTCCTGGCAGCTGTGCTGGCATGGCGGAGGTGGAGAGGAGACAGACGCTAAGGTCATGTGGTGGTTGAGAGTTGGAGGGAAGTCTGAATTTCCATGGGAATCGTCGCACGCTTTTCATCACTGGTCTCATTTCTTCACACTCTGGCTCCTCCAGTGCCATGTCGTCCTCCTAAGAACATGACTCTGAGATGGTCACTTTTCCATACAGGCTGCCAGTGTCCTGGCTTAGTAAACAGAGCCCTTCCAGGTAGGTCCTGGTCTAACCCCTGCCCCTCCTTGGTTCCTCCGCTCTTCTCCCCACGTACCCCAATTCACCTCTCAAAGGAGTTCCTCCTCACCATCCATAAACGCCCCATTTTCTCACAAGGGTGTCCTTTCCCAAATACCGTTCCTTTGGCTTGGGATATCCTTCCCCTTTCTCTGGTTTTGTTTCCTTATCTCAAAATAGGTACAAAAATAATATCTATGAGGATTAGATGAGCTCATACAATCGGGGCCCTCAAAATAGTGCCTGGCATTTTGCATTTGCTTTTCTGTTATTATTTTATTATCACGGCCAGCTCCTACTCATCCTGTGAAACCCCATGTCACCTCCTCTATGAAAGCTTCCCTGATTGCCCCCAATGAAACTTTTCTTTGGTTTGTTTTGAATTTTTGCTATTTATTTTGAGGTTCCATGACGTGTATTTTTCTGGACATTTTCTTGTAAATATCAGCCAATGTACTGGTTTCTCCCACTACACCTGGGGCTCCTTAAAGAGGGCAGGAATGGATCTTACTCAGCTCTGTACCTGGTGGCCTGTAGAGTGTCTGGCACCTAATGAGAGCTATAGAAAATATTGCTGCCCAAATGAATGGAAGAATGAGGAAATGAGAAAAGCTGCCAGGTGGCCCAGAGAGCCGCCTATTGGTTCTTATGAGGATGGTGTTTTCCTCATCTCAGAGGATCATGCCCCTCTCTGCATCCTCGCCTCTATCCCTCCCACCGCCTTCTTCCTCTCACACTGTTGGACAGACATCTCATTTTTGCACTTTCCCAAAACGTTTTGGATTTGGGAAATAGCAATCGTTTTTTTTTTTAATCGTTTAGGAAAAACCGGTAATTACCGAGGGCTCAGTCACAAACAACATGTAACTACTTGAGTCTCAGTGAAATGTCAAGGACTTGATTAGAACAAGCCCAGTCCCTGGTGATCGGAAGAAAATATGATCTGTTTGTCCTACAGGGGAAGAGGGATCACTCTTTATTTACAAACCAGCCTGGCTAATCCCTTCTGACAATATGGGAAGTCATTCTGCTTTGCTGCAGCATTATTTCAGGGCTCCCTCAAGGAAGAACTATCTTCTACTCAATTAAAGCAAAGCCTGAACTCACTCTGACCCTGCTGTTCCACCGCCAGGAAAGCAGGCTCAGCTCCTTCCAGTGGGGTGGCTGCCCGGGCTCCAGGCCGAGCTCTTTTTCATCGGGACGTCTCAAGCATTTACTGAGGTGAGAAACAAGGGAGTGGACACCGTCCCCCACCAGTGTCCTTCAGCCTGGCCCCGCCTTGGGTGCTGGGAAAGCAAGCGGGCAGCTGGATGGGGAGGTGTACAAGGTGTCCTAGTGCTGTGCCCTGCTGCCCTGTGTGACTTTGCCCACTGTGCTCCTGGTGGGGGCCCAGCAGTCAGAATCCATTGACAGCCACCCAGTGGCAGCTCTTGTTGTTAGTTGCCATCGAGCCGACTCGGCTCACAGCGACCCCATGTGCGCAGAGCAGAACTGCTCTATAGAGTTTTCTAGGCTGTGATCTTTTTCAAAAGCAGATCGCCAGGCCTGTCTTCCTAGGCACCTGTGAATGATTTTGAACAACCAACGTTTAGCCTAGATATCAAGTTTTTCCAGGCTTTAAACCTCCCACCTGCCCCGAGGAGAACATAGCCTCCCCAGCCTGTTTTATGTAGGTTTCAGCGCCTCCATCTGGGGACCCTGCTGCCAAAGCCCGCCCCTGTCTGCAGGAATGAGCAGTTTCCTTATACAGTGGAGACCCAACCAAGATGGGCTGTGATCTCAACAGAAAAGTATCCCCTCAGAGTCTCACCTCCTGCCCCCAGCTTCCCCAGGAATCAGGAGGGAGGGGGCTTAGGCAGGTCAACTGCCTTATGATGGGGTCCTTTAGCTGCGAGAATAGTCTATATAAAAAATGAAGGCATACTTAGCCCTGGTGACGCAGTGGGTAAGCACTCAGCTGCTAATCAAAAAATCGTTGGTTCCCGCTCCGTGGGAGACGTAGCAGTCTGCTTCTGTAAAGGTTACAGCCTTGGAAACTCTGTGAAGCAGCTCTCCTCTGTCCTCTCGGGTTGCTGTGAGTCGGAATCAACTTGACAGCACTGGGTTCATTTTCTTCCTGCTTTTCTCAATTACAAAATACTAAGACTGTTGAGAAGCCAAGACCATGACTGTCAACATTGGCAGGGGAAGCCACAGGGAAGTTAATTGCACGGTGGGTGCCAGTTAAAGACGGTATGTGCTCTTCTCAGCTTTTCTCCATTTTAATTAGAATCAAATGGACTGATCTTACGGGCTCAGGAACAGAGGCTTGTCACCAGGCCAGGAATGGACCCTGACGATGTTGGCTTCCTTCAATGAGCCCCTTGCCTTGTTTCCTCCCCTAAATATCATCTCTGATTGGGGTGTTTAGCTGACTTTGAATACCGACTCTCCAGTTTCTTTGGCATGTCAGAGGGCCAGATGTTTTTTATTTGAGAGCAAATTGACACATTAAATTACACTGTGCAAACATTAAAGCCAGCCACGGGTAAACAGGCCGAGATTCATTGAATTTTACGGGTCACAATAATGTTTATGTAATTTAACAAATTCCTGCCCTGCCGCTAAGTGTCTCCAAGAAGTATTAATTTAAGAAAGATGGGGCCTACCCAGCGGCTCCTCGTCTGTCTGCCCTGTCTTGGATTCTCAGAATTCTTGCTGAGGCCCTGTGGTTTTAGATCTGGGCATTCAGAGTCCCTGGGTGGCAAAAGTGGTTATGCACTGGTCTACTAATCGAAAGGTTGGTGGTATGAATCCACCCACGGGCACCTTGGAAGACAGACCTAGCCATCAGTTCCGGAAAGTCACAGCCTTGAAAGTCCTATGGAGTAGTTTTTCTCTGCACACATGGGGTTGCCAGGAGCAGGAATCTACACAAGTAACAACAACCTCAGTACTTCCTGGTACAGAGTGTGGAATCGTCGCTAAGTCTTACCTTGTCTTGAGGACACCTATTTTTGTCCACATGGAGCCTGATGGAGCACTTTTACACTGGACATCTGTTGGGTTTGCCTATCCAGAATCCATCCATTCCTGCTCTTGATCACAATACTATGATTTTTCTCAAAACCCATTGCCAACAAGTCAATGCCAACTCATAGCAACCCTATAAAACCTGTTCCTGTTGAGTCGATTCCGACTCATAGCAACCCTATAGGACAGAGTAGAACTGCCCCATGGAGTTTCCAAGGAGTGCCTGGTGGATTTGAACTGCCGACCTTTTGGTTAGCAGCCGTAGCACTTGACCACTACTCCAGCAGGGTTTCCATCCCTGTATTTTCCTTGAGAAACTATGATCTTTGCCTCATTATCCATTTCCATGGTTCCTTTGGGCCAAACCCACTCCTTGGCTCTAGGGCTGGGCACGCGATCCCAGTCTGGCAATCAGAGAAAATTCCATGATGTCCCTGGACTTGGTGATTGGTTCAAAGACCGGAACAGGATCAAAACCAGGCCAGTGCACACTGGCCTCAACACTTTTGCAGACATTGGAAGAATAAAGAGCTCTCTCTCCCCACTGGTCTTGCTAAGTAGCAAAATGTAGGTTGGAAGCTGCTATGCCACCAGCTGGGGAAAGGTGGCCTGGGAATGAGCCTATCATAGAAGAAAGCAAAGATGGAGAAGAACAAATTCCTAATGAGATGTTTTGAGCCACTGGATCAGCTGTGCTTGAACTCTGTGCCTGGGCTTTTCGGCTACATGGGTTAACAAATTCACCGTTTCAGTTAAGTCAATTTGAGTTGAATTGCTGTCACTTGCACTAAAGGGTCTTATTCAACAGAACAAAAAATTACCCTGGGCCTCTCTGTAGAGAATAGGACCTCACCTTCTGTATTAGTTTCTTAGGGCCTCTGTAACAAATTACCACAAAGTGGGTGGCATAAAAAGAATAGAGATTTATCCTTATTGGGTTCTAGAGGCCAGAAGTCTGAAATCCAGGTGTCTTCAGGGTTGGTTCCTTCTAAAGGCTCTGAGGGAGAATCAGCCCGAAGGCTGTCTCCAAGTTTCTGATGGTTGGCGGCAGTCCTTGGAGTTCCATGTCTTACAGACACGTCACTCCGATCTCTGCCTCCATCTTCATGTGGCCTTGCCAGGACACTTGTCATTAGATGTAGGGCCCACCCTAAATCCGAGGTGATCTCATCTTGAGATTCTTAACCTAATTACATCTGCAAAGACTCTTTTTAAAAAATAGAGCCACTGACAGGGATCACAAGAGAGGGCCGTGGGCAGAGCTAAAGAAAAATGTAGAACAAAATTCTAACTCTCAAAAAACTTTCTTACTGGCCTGACAGAGACTGGAGAAACGCCGAGAGTATGGCCCCCGAACACCCTTGCAGCTCAGTAATGAAGTCACTCCTGAGGTTCACCCTTCAGCCAAAGATTAGACAGGCCCATAAAACAAAATAAGACTAAAGGGGCACACCAGCCCAGGGGCAAGGACTAGAAGGCAGGAGGGGACAGGAAAGCTGGTAATGGGAAACCCAAGGTTGAGAAGGGAGAGTGTCGACATGATGTGGGGTTGGTAACCAATGTCACAAAACAATATGTGTACTAATTGTTTAATGAGAAGCTAGTTTGTTCTGTAAACCTTCATCTAAAGTATAATAATAATAATAATCGTAAAAAGGGGCCATATTTATAGCTACTGGGGTTAGGACTTGTTGTCCCCAGGTTGCACAGTGAAACGCTTGCCTGCTAACTGAAAGGTTGGAGATTTGAGTCCATCCAGAAGTGCCTCAGAAGAAAAGCCTGGAGATCTACTTCTGAAAAATCAACCATTGATTTCACCATGAGTCAGAATCGACTCGACAGCAGCTGGTTGCTCTTTGGGTTAGGACTTGAACATATCTTTTGGGGGGACACAATTCAACCCATTACACCCCCATGTTTCCCTCAACACTTGTATCAGTTCCCATGGTTTCCACTTTCCTAATTTTCCTAGTGTTTTCCTAGGACTCACCTTACCCTCCCCTCCTGCCAGGCTGGTCTGCTCTTAAACATGGCCTACTTATGTCTTCTTCCTGCCTTCTCTCTTTTCTCCTGTTGCCTGCAGTGCCATCTCCCCCTGTCTGTCTGTCCACCCTTCAAGGCCAAGGTTAACTCTCCCCTCCAGGAAACTTCCCCACCTATTCAGAACTCCCTCCTCTAAACTCCCAGAGGAGCGCCTGAAATTCCACACAGCTGGGTCCTTAATTGGAAACCCTGGTGGCATAGTGGTTAAGTGCTATGGCTGCTACCCAAAAGGTCGGCTGTTCAAATCCACCAGGTGCTCCTTGGAAATTTTATGGGGCAGTTCTACTCTGTCCTATAGGGTCATTATGAGTGGGAATCGACTTCACATGGACTCAACAGCAGTGGGTTTGTTTTTTTTGGGTCCTTAATTACATAAATTACAGAGCACACTGAATTTTATTGTTGTTGTTGTTGCTCATTGTATCATATGATTGTTTCTTGTCTTCTGTTTCTTCATAGTTTGAAAAATTCCTGGAACGGTGCTAAGCACATGAAATCCTAGACTTTTAGTATTTGAAACTATCTCGAGATCATAAAGATCATGCTGACCCCTCTATTTACAGATGAAGAAACTTAGGCCCAGAGAAGTGAATTGACCCACCCAAGGTCATACAACTTGTTTATGGCTAGGCCAGAGGTAACATCCCAGCTCAGTGTTCTTTCCACACACCAAGTTCCGTCAGTTTGATTGACTGATTTTCCAGTTAAGTGTAGGCATAACTTGAATTGAGCTGGCATCTTACCATCTGTTAATGGTACTGAGTCAGCACAAACAGAAGAAAGAATGCTGGCCTTGTCAGAATTAAAAGATCTGGTGTCAACTTCCAGCTGGGCTGTGTGACCTTGGACAGGTCCTTTCCCCTTTCCAGATATCCATATTCACAAGTAGGCCTGGGAGGGCTGGTAAGTTTTAACTGTAAGCCATCTCTGATTGGCTGGTGGTGCTGCCTGCTCTGCTGTGTGGGGGAGAATCTGAAGCTGTATCTTGAAAAGAGGGTCATGAAGGATTAGACTGTCCCTCTCAAGTTCAGGAGCAGGGGTGGGGCATGTCAGCAAGCACACCACACGTTTGTCCTACCTGCACTAGATGGTTTCTGAGGTCCCTACCGCTCTGTCATTCTAGGTCACTTAAGTCCCAGTGAAAATGTAAACACAGAGCTCACATCCAACTTCAAGACCCCCTGTCATGTGGCACCAGCTGTGGGCTGCCCTCCCTGTATAGTCAAGTGGCCTTCTTATGCAGATGGTACCATGGTAACTTCTGCACTCCAGGACTCAGAGCTCCATCTGACAATAGTTCACATAGCTCCAACACTGAGCAACAGAAATTTGGGCCATGAACGTGGTGGATCCAGCGTTGGTTGGGTCACAGACTGAGAAGAGACATGATGTCACGGATGTAAAGCCGATGGTTGGGGACCTCTGGGGGTCTGAGAAATCTACTTCTAAATTTGCAGCGTTCAGCATCTGGCCATAGCCCTCTTCCCAATATCCAACGGCAAACAGGAGCCTAGAGTAAAGACCTCTGCGCTGTCCCAGAGGGCCAGGGGCAGGAAGCAGAGGTCTCCTGGGGACCTTATCTGTCAGCCTGCTCCTGCTGGAGGAGACGTGCTAATGGCCTAACTCCTGGGGTGCCAGAAAAATGCCCAGCTTGAAGGTCCACACTCCTTGTTTCTGAAGTCTGGCCTTTCACTAGGAGCTCTTTCTCACTTTATCATCTTTCAAGTGGAGATAACAGTCCTTATTCAGCAAGGCTGGGATGAAATAATATATGTAAAGTGCCCAGCATACAGGGCCTGGTAGGTGCTCAGCAACGCTACTTTCCTCCCTCACCCCAACTCCATTCCTCTCTGGGTCTAAGGAAAATAAAATATTCATTCAACAAGCTTGCTCCCACGTGCTGGGTGCTGGAGTAGCAACAATGATAGAGACACATGTCAATTGGCTCTCTTTAAGTTGAAAGTGAGAGGAATCAAATTCAAAGTAGTTACAGCAAAAAAAAAAGAAAAGAGGGAGTCCATTAGCTGGTAGAAGGAAGCTACCCTTCGGGCACGGCTGCATCCAGAAACTCAAATGATGGCACTGGGTCTTGGCCGGCCTCTCTCTTTCTCTTTTTCCGTCTCTCAGACTAGCTCTCTCCATGTCACAGGCAAGATGGATGCTTCTAGCTCCTGTTAGCTTAGCCAGCCCAGAGCAGATAGAAGGAAGGATTCTAATTGGCCCAGCTTGGGTCATGTGCCCATGAGAAATCCAATCACTGTGGTTCGGTACCATGGACTATTCTGACTGATCAGACCTGGGTCATGTGGCCTGGGAGCAGACAAGATCACCCCTCTCCAATTCTTATGGAAAGAGTCCCTCATAGGAAGGAAAGGTCCTACTATCACGTATGTTTCATGTACGGAAGGGCAGCTGGATGGATTAATGCTGCAAGTGTCCTGTATAGCATGGCTTCTGGAGAGGAGGCACTTCCTTTTCCAGGGAAATAATTGGGGTGGTACTAATTCCACACACGGTGGGCCCCCCTCGCACCCTGGGTGAGGCAGGATAGTCACAAATCCTTGTTGGCGCTTAGTCCTCGCCTGCCGCGTCCAGGGGCAGGAAGCCAACGGCAATGTTGAGATCCGTGGGTCTCTAGTTTTCTCCAGAGAGCATAATGACACGATGCTAACCGCACAGGCTGTGGACCTGGGCCTGGTGGCGGCCGAGGCTACCGAGGCTTGTGGTTTCGTTCCTGCCAATGTCAACCCCTTTCTGTCTAACTTTAGAAACCCGTGGTTGGCTTCCCTTGCATCAAAGAAGTCAAAGTTTTCAACTCCAGAGGGGGCATATTTTTAAAACAACAACAAAATCAAAACAAAACCAGAGAGAGGAAAAAAAAAAAAAAAAGAAAAAAGCAACGATCTTTCTGAGTCAAAGAGGGAAACACAGAACCCTGAGCTTCACGGAAATACTCAGTAACTGCGGTCAGCTGGAATTAAACACATCTACTCTGTTTTTAAAGTTAAAAAAAAAATTCAAATGACCTTTAATTAGTAGACCCACTTTTTTCCTTCCCATCAAAGCCAAGTTCTTCATGCACAGCTACCCTTCCTAAAAAGGCCTAGTGCTAGAACCAAGCTCTCTTACCTTGGGCTTTCTGACCCCCTGCAAACCGTATTCCCCTCTGGCTTCAGTGCTGTGCTCAATGGATGTTGGTATCTGACCAAAGGTGTAAGAGAACCCATGGGAGATGAAACCACAGCGAAGAGGGCTGGAGGGCAGGGAACCTGGGGCCAAATCCCTACTCTGCTCATTTATTAAGGATGTGAACATGAGCAAACCCATTGCCATCTTGATTCCGACTAATAGCCACCCTATAGGACAGAGTAGAACTGCCCTGTAGGGTTTCCAAGGAGCAGCTGGTGGATTTGAACTGCCAACCTTTTGGTTAGCAGCCAAACCCTTAACCACTGCACCACCAGGGCTCCATGAACTTCAGCAAGTCCTTTAAATAACCTTGTCTCAGTTTCTCATTTATAAAATGGGGTTCTTGATACCTGGTCAGGAGACCCTGGGTAGTGCACTTATATGCTCACCTACTAACCAGAAGGTTGGCCATTTGAATCTACCCAGAGGCACCTCAGAAGAAAGCCTGGAGATCTGCTACTGAAAGGTCACAACCATGAACACCCTATGGAGTGCAGTTCTACTCTGCACCACATGGGGTCACTATGAGTCAGACTCCATTCAATGGCAACTGATAGTGGTGATGGTGGTGGATACCTGGCCACCCCACCTCATGACGAAATGGATAAAATTTTTACTAGTCTCTCGAATGGTATCGAATGCCTGGATAATTCCTCTTTGTTATTTAAACATTCTTTTTCTCTGCCTTGGCCCATTTCCTCAGTTTTCTTCTTTCTCAGTTCCCTCCCACCTGTGGGCACATGTCCATCTGGTTTCCCAGCAATTAGAAGTTTAAAGAGAGACCTAAGAAGGTGATGCTGGGGCTAGTGAGGAGGGTGGGTTTCCCGAAAGGGCTGAGTTGGATTTGTGTGGGCGTCATCACTGGAGGACTCTATTTGTGTGTCTTTTCCAGGTCGCCTGGTCTTCCTCCCTCCTCTCAAACACGAGGGCTAAGAAAGCCTTAGTCCTTTTAGATCCAGCTGGTGGTGTAACCCTCCAGGACATTTTCTTTTACCAGCTGCCCAAGTTGTCCAGGCAACTTATCCTTTGATGGGGGGCAGAGGGGAGGTGGTCACCCATCATCTCAAGGAGGTGGTTGCTTTTTCTGAAGGCCATGTCAGTGGAGGGAGAGGGAGCGGGCTTAAAAATAAAACACACACAGACCCAGTGAAGATCCAGCATGTAATCCTGATGGGCTCACACAGACTTCAGGTTTAATTTATAAATGCTTTTTACACTGAAGTGACTCGTTCAGGAAGCTGGGGCCAGTCTAGGCGCACAAGCCCCTCAGCTCCCAAGCTGCTGAGCCTTTCCTTCCTGGGTTCCAGCTAATTCAGAGAAAGAAAAGCACTGACCTTGGCCCCAGGGAAGGCTTCTGAAAAGTCGGAGTCCTAATGGTTCTTCAACTTCACTCATTTTGTTTGTTTTTATTCAAGATAAGTTTACATACAGTGAAATATACATATCTTAAGTGTGCAATCCAGTGACCTTTGATAAAGGTATATACCAAGTCTGTCAATATACAGAACATTTCCATTGCTCCAGAAAGCTCTTTTATGTCCCTTTCAGTCATACCCTCTCCGAAGGCAACCACTCTTCTTATTTTTATCACCCTAGCTCTGGTGGCACAGAGGTTAAATGATACAGCTGCTAAGCAGTTCAAATCCACCAGCCACTCCTTGGAAACCCTATGGGACCATTCCACCCTGTCCTCTAGGGTTGCTATGGGTCAGAATAACACGACAACAAAGAGCAGCTGAATTTTAAGAAGATTTGGTGGTGCATGGCTAAGAGCTCGGCTGCTACCCAAAAGGTCAGCAGTTCGAACCTACCCAGCACCTCCATGGGAGAAAAGACCTGCCGATCTGTTCCTGTAAAGATTAACCCACCAACCCACTGCCGTCAAGTCGATTCCGACTCCTAGCGACCCTATAGGACCTAGGAAATCCTATGGGGGTAGTTCTACTCTGTCCTATAGGGTCACTATGAGTCGGAATCAACTCCATGGTGCACAACAACAAGCTAAGTTTCTTGCCCATTCTAGAATTTCATATCAATGGAATCGTACTATATTTGTTCTTTTGGGTATTGTTTCTTTCATTCACCATATCTCTGAGATTCAGCCATGTTACATGCCTCAGTGGTTTATTCCAGTATCTGCTGAGTACTGTTGAGTTGTCTGCATCATTTGCTTATCCAGTGCCTCTGTTTATGGACATTGTGGTTGTTTTCAGTCTTTGGCTATTATGAATAAAGCTGCTATGATCATTCACGTACAAGTCTTTGTCTAGATACATGTTTTCATTTCTTTTGGGTAAACACTCAGGAGCGGAATTGCTGCATCATAAGTAAGCAAATGTTTAAATACATAAGAAATTGCCAGAAGGTTTTGTGAAGTGGTTGCACCATTTTACACTCTCACCAGCAATGTCAGGGTGTTCCAGTTGCTCCACATCTTCACCAACATTTCATGTTGCCAATCTTTTTAATTTTAGCCATTTGGTGTGTGTGTGATGGTAGCTCAATGCAGGCTACCTTAGTGATTAATCATGTTGAACACTGCTTTGTGTGTTTATTAGTCATCCCTATACCCCAATTCTTTTTGATATAATGACTCCGCATATTCCTTCCACCTTCTTTTGATGCTTCCTGTATCGTTTAATATGCTGAGCATGTTCTTCCCTTTTGATTTTCTATCTCCAGGTCTTTGCACATGTCATTATAATACTTTGTCTTCTCAAGCCGCCCTTTGAAATCGTCTTTTCAGCTCTTTTACTTCATCATTTTTTTTTTTTTTCCTTTTGCTTTAGATACTTGATGTCCAAGAGCAAGTTTCACAGTCTTTTCAGACATTTGTTTAGGTCTTTTCTTTGGCTCCTGTGTTTTTAATAACCTCTTGCTTTCTTCATGTATGATGTCCTTGATGTCATTCCACAACTCTTCTGGTCTTCAATCATTAGTATTCAATGCGTCAAATCTATTCTCGAGGTGGTCTTTAAATTCAAGTGGGATATGCTCAAGGTTGTACTTTGGCTCTCATGGACTTTTTCTAATTTTTTTCAGTTTCAACTCAAACTTGCATGTGAGTGATTGATGGTCTGATCCACAGTCGGCCCCTGGCATTGTTCTGACTGATGATATTAAGCTTTTCTATCATCTCTTTCTGCAGATGTAGTCGATTTGATTCCTGTGTATTTCATCTGGTGAGGTCCACGTGTATAGTTGCCATTTATGTTGGTGAAAAAAAGGTATTTGTAATGAAGTAGATGGAAGGAATACGCACAGTCACTATACCAAAAAGTATTGGCTGACAGTCAACCATTTCAGGATGTAATATATAGGATCAGGAACCGAAGGTACTGAAGAAAGAAGCCTAAGCTGCACTGAAGGCACTGGTGAAAAAGAAAGCTCCAGGAATTGACAGAATACCAGTTGAGATGTTTCAAGCTGGAAGTGCTCACTCATCTATGCCAAGAAATTTGGAAGACGGCTACCTGGCCAACCAACTGGAAGAGATCCATATTTATGCCTATTTCCAAGAAAGATGATCCAACCAAATGCAGAAATTATCAAACAATATCATTTGCAAGCAAAATTTTGCTGGAGATCATCCAAAAGCTGCTGCAGCAGTGTATCAACAGGGAACTACCAGAAATTCAAGCCGAATTTAGAAGAGGACGTGGAACCAGCGGTATCATTGCTGATGTCAGATGGATCCTGGCTAAAAACAGAGAATACCAGAAAGATGTTTACATGTGTTTTATCGACTATGCTAAGGCAATAGACTGTGTGGATCATAACAAATTATAGATAACATTGCAAAGAGTGGGAATTCCAGAACACTTAATTGTGCTCATGAGGAACCTTTACATAGATCAAGAGGCAGTTGTTCAGACAGAACAAGGGGATACTGATTGGTTTAAAGTCAGGAATGGTGTGTGTCAGGGTTGTATCCTTTCACCATACCTATTCAATCTGTATGCTGAGCAAATAATACGAGAAGCTGGACTATATGAAGAACAGGGCATCAGAATTGGAGGAAGACTCATTAACGACCTGCGTTATGCAGACGACACAACCGTGCTTGCTGAAAGTGAAGAGGACTTGAAGCGCTTACTGATGAAGATCAAAGACCACAGCGTTCAGTATGGATTACACTTCAACATAAAGAAAACAAAAATCCTCACAACTGACCAATAAGCAACATCATGATAAACGGAGAAAAGATCGAAGTCATCAAGGATTTCTTTTTACTGAAATCCATAACCAACATCCATGGAAGCAGTGGTCAAGAAGTCAAAAGACACATTGCATTAAGCAAATCGGCTGCAAGAGATCTCTTTAAAGTGTTAAAAAGCAAAGATGTCACCTTGAGGACTAAGGTGCACCTGTCCCAAGCTATGGTGTTGCCAGTCGCCTCATATGCATGCAAAAGCTGAACAATGAATAAGAAGACTGAAGAATAATAGAGGCCTTTGAATTATGGTGTTGGTGAAGAATATTGAATATACCATGGACTGCCAGAAAAATGAACAAATCTGTCTTGGAAAAAGTACAACCAGAATATGCTCCTTGGAAGCAAGGATGGCGAGACTTCAGCTCCCGTACTTTGGACATGTTATCAGGAGGGACTAGTCCCTGAAGAAGGACATTATACCTGGTAAAATAGAGGGTCAGCCAAAAAGAGAAAGACCTTCAAAGAGGTGGATTGATACAGTGGCTGCAACAATGGGCTCAAGCACAACAACTATTGTGAGGCTGGTGCAGAGCCAGGAATGTTTTGTCGCTATGAGTCGGAACCCAGTTGACGTCGCCTAACAATAATAACACTAAGTTGTTGTTAGCTGCTGTCGGTTTTGACTCATGGCAAATACAATATGGTAAAAGCTAATAGTAATTGTGAACTTGGAGGGCTTCAAACCCTGCCGTCTGCCTGCTGAGGCGTCCTGAGCAGACATCTAAGGAAGAAGGAGGGAGCTTTCTCAGCTGTTCCTGGCCTCTGCCCCAACCCCATGCCCCACCTACACAAAGTCAGGCTTTCTAAAATATAACATTTTGGCTTCACAAGGGGGGGTAAAACCTGAGTTTAAATTTTGAGAAACAAAGAAAGTAAAGAACAAAGGAAGCAATAAGGTGTTCGAACATGTATAATAATTACTACTCATAAAGCCCTTGCCGCTGAGTTGATTCCGACTCTTAGTGACCCTATAGGGCAGAGTAGAACTGCCCTATAGGGTTTCCAGGGCTACAATCTTTACAAGAGCAGACTGGCACATTTTTCTTCTGTGAAGCGACTGGGGGGTTCGAACTGCTGACCTACTGGCTAGCTTCTGAGCGCATTAAACACTGTGCCACCAGGGCTGCTTGTAATAATTACTACCTTATAATAAAACCTTTTTTTTGTTTGTTTGTTTAGAGGAAGGCATTTCTCTCAGTCACCCATTCCAAGACTCTCATTTTAAAACTAAGGGTAAAGATTGACTGAATGGTTTTAAAATTTCAGAAAGTGAAAGGGGCAGAAAGTAAGCTGTTGGGCAAGACACCTAACTGTTCTGCTCCTTCCTTTCCTCATCTTTAAGGAAGAAGGAAATCATAATCCCCCTAGACATCTTGCGGGGTTACTGCTTGTGTCAAATAAGACGACAAACGTGAAGGAAGGCCCTTGGAGAAATTCAAAATTCTGTGACGAAAGGATTTATTACAGCAGGCACATTTATGTTCCTTTTGCCTTCTCGTAGGAGAAATCTTGTTGCCTCATCCCTTGCAGGCTGATTAATATTACAGAGACATAAAATAACTTGAACAATTAAGGTAGAGGCAGGCCTGGAAAGCAGGAGTCATCAATATTTCCGGGAGACGATGGGAGTCTTGGATAGTTCCAGAAGGGCACAGGGCCATACAGAGATCCTCTTAACCTAGATTAGCGTACGTGACAGAAGCGCCAGGGCAGGCCGGGGACAGGGTCTGCTGGAGGAATGGAGACTGTGTCTTCCTCTGGTCCAAGTACAGAGTCCCTGGAGAGGACCACGTGCTCAAATTAGAGGGAAGCCTCCTGGCACCACCAGCTCCCAGCTGTGCCA
This sequence comes from Loxodonta africana, assembly GCF_030014295.1. Lineage (NCBI taxonomy): Eukaryota > Metazoa > Chordata > Mammalia > Proboscidea > Elephantidae > Loxodonta > Loxodonta africana. The sequence continues at coordinate 45,473,876 of NC_087354.1, read as the reverse complement.
TGTTGCGCCCCTCACATCACTCCTTTGAACCTCAATTTCTGTCCCTCCTCTCCTAGAGTTGTCATGAGGGCGAGAGGAGATCAGGGATGCAGAAGGTCCTCGTAAACTATAAAAAGATGCATGTTGTTGTTAGGGGCTGCCGAGTCAATTCCAACTCGTAGTGACCCCACGTGTAACAGAACAAAATGCTGTCCAGTCCTGCCCTGTCCTCACAATAGTAGGTATGTTTGAGACCTTCATTGCAGCCACCATGTCAATCCAACTCATGGAGGGCCTCCCTCTTTTTTGCTGACCCTTTTTACCAAACATGATGCCCTTTTCCAGCAATTGATCCTTCCTAAAAAAAAAAAAAAAAAAAATTTTTTTCTTTTTTTTTTTTAATGATGTGTCCAAAGTAAGTGAGACACAGTCTGGCCACTTTGGCTTCTAAGGAGCATTCTGGCTGCACTTCCTTCAAGACTGATAAAAACTGCACACATTTATGTTATTGTTGTTTTTGTCATCGCGCAGCTTGCGCTTCAGTGGAATAAGTCCATCCGTACGAGAAAGGCCTTTGAGGTTATCCTAAGCCTTGCAGGCCTCGTTTGGGGCTCAACCAGAGCCAGCGGCAGAGCATGATTTCCCTCAGGAAAGTTGGTAGGAGACCAGGCTCCACGCAGCCCCCAGAGCCTCAGCACCCAGGCCCGGCCTCGCCAGAGAGACCTGATCCCAAACCACGCCGTTCTCCTGCCCGTGCCTTATCAGCCTCCAGTCTCCATGTGGCACTAGGCCTTGCTGTGGCCTGGAGAAGGAGGCATTTTCTTTCTCTCTTGCTGGGGACTGTCAAGAAGTATAGCAAGATTCAGTTTCCCAACTGGAACTCCAGGCTGTCCCCTGAACAGATTTCTTTCTCTTCCTTCAAGTCCTCAAAAAAGTGTCGACATCCATTTGGAGCCGCCTTCCGCCAGGCACACACTAGCCAGCTTTCTGCAATTAATGAGCTGAGACTGCAATCGAGTGCTTCAGTTGTCACAGCCGTGGAAGGGGACTGACCCCAGCGGTGTGATTTAAAAAAAAAAAGGTCAGTGCTGTGTCGGTGAAAACAAAACCAACCCTGTTACTGTCGAGTCAGTCCTGATTCCTGGCGACCCCATGTGTGCAGAGCAGAACTGCTCCATAGGGTTTTCTTGGCTGTGATCTTTACAGAAGCAGATCACCAGGCCTTTCTTCTGTGGCACCTGTAGTTTGGTAGCTCGTGCTACCCAGGGACCTGCGTCTGTGAACATAAGTTATTAAAAAGTGGACATGCCAGCTTATGTGGGAAGCAATCCCCGGTGACTGCCATTTCAGCTGTGGCGAGACTGGCCCTTCTGAACTTGCCTTCCATGTCACTTGTGCCTTTGCTCGAGCTGGGCCCCTGCCTGACACACCCTCTGCATCAACTTCTTGCCTCTCAAAACTCAGCCAGCCTTCAAGGCCCAGCTGTTTGGGTTTTCATTCATCCAATAAACACTTATTGAATGCCTACTGTGCACTAGGCTTATTCTTCATTTATTCATTCGATAAAAATGTATTAGGTATACGGAATAAAAAACCCTATTCGGACTCACAGTGACCCTATAGGACAGAGTGGAACTGCCCCATAGGGTTTCCAAGGAGCAGCTGGTGGATTTGAACTGCTGACCTCTTGGTTAGTAGCTGAGCCCTGGGCCACCAGGAGTTTGGGGTCTTAGAGGGAGACAGATAATTTAACTCTCATGAGATGTAGTGTGTACATGCATACTGGGTGTTTTGGGGGTGCTAGGAAGGGGCGCTGACTTCTGGAGCAAGTGCTATATTTTTTAAACTTTTCCGTAATGAAAAATTTAAAATACAGTCGCAATCGTATAATGAATACTTGACTACCTATCACCCAGCTTCCACTTCTATCACCTCACAGTCGATCTTATTTCATCTATACTCCTGTCTCTTTCCCCCACCATACTCCTGGGTTATGTTGAAGGAAATTCCAGACATCATAGCATTTTACCCATGAATCGTCAGCCCTTCTTATCTGCACCCCTCATTGGCCTTAGGTCAACATTATGTTGATAGGGAGCCACTAGGGTGTCACAAAAGCACTTTGACTGAGCTTGACATTAGCCTAAATCTGAGTTCAAATTCTGGCTCCCACACCCACATGCTGTGTGACCTGCAGCAAGTTACTTAATCTCTCTGGGCCTCACACCCCTCATTTACAAAATGAGGATAATATGATTGAACTCCTAGAGCTGTTCCGATAATTTAAATGAGCTAAAGAATGTAAAGTGTCTAGCATGATACTTGGCACATAGTAGGTGTTCCTAGTAGATACTTCAGTAGATACATAGTAGGTGCACATAGTAGATCCTTCTCCTCTGGCATTCTAAAGCTTGAATTGGAAGAGCCAGACACCTGGCAGCTGTTGCAATGAGAACAGCTACCCTCACCTCTTTACATAACCTGGACCATCCGCGGGCCACATTTCCACCACTGCTTGCTTTCACTGGCGATAGATGTTGCTTAGGTTTTGCAGGCCTCAAGTCGTGAAGTTGGCTGTGACTTTGCATCTCGTAAAGCGTGGGGGAGTAGGGTGCTTGGCGAAGGGGACTGTGTGCGCCTGAAACCATCACCCTCAAGCTTGTTTTTAAAAGCCTCGGCCTGCTTCTGGCAACTGTTAAAAGACCAGACTCCTTCTCTGTATTCTGGATGGCAGCCGGCGATAAAGCCCTCAATAACTCAGACGAACGTAGCTGACGCCAGAGAGGAGTCAAGAGCCTCCCTGCGACGTCTGGGGCCAACTTGGTCTTGGGCCTCCTTGCGTGTTTACAAGTTTCCCCCTGACAATTCGGTTTTGAAGATGGGCTTCATTAAAGGGCAATTATAGGTTAAGTAACTTGTTGGCTCCCCGCCTAATGTGGAAAACTCCACTGTGACAATCAGATAATTCTGAGATTAAGCAACACAGCAATTGCTACTGAAAGAAGAAGCTTAGCAAGAGGATAAAAGACTCTCCCCAGCCATGACCTCATCCCAGCTGCCCGTCTGGGCAGGAAGTCTGGATGCATGGGGCCAGCAGGCTTTGGGGACCTCTGGCATCGGGGTGACCTCTTCTGGGAAGGGAGACTGTGGACAGCAAAGTGCTTTTCCCATCGGGATGGCAAGATGCGCCCCTTCCTATCAGGCTTCCTGCCTCTGGAGACTTCTCACTGGGTATCCGGGGCCCAGCCTGGCTAACCATTGCCATGGCCCCAGTTTGTACCTTCCTGGGCCCCTCCGCCACACCTTCGTTTATAGCCTCCATCCTCCCAACTAAAAAATCCAGTTGCCGTCAAATTGACCCCAACTCACGGTGACCCCATGTGTCCACAGTAGAACTATGCTCCAGAGGGTTTTCGATAGCTGATTTTTGGTGAAGTAGATCTCTAGATCTTTCTCCTGAGGCACCTTTGGGTGGACTCGAAACTCCAACCTTTCAGTTAGCAGCTGAGCACGTTAACCAGGGACCACCACCTGGGGACTCCATCCTCCCAACCAGACCCTTAGGATACCCTCTGCTTTTACTCCCTGCCTATCTGTGAAGCTGTCCTGATCCAGAAGAAATGACCCACCTCTGAGTTCCTGAACATTTCGTATCAAATAGGAAGCTTTCTAAGATGTCTCAGATGACCCCACCCCACAAAATGACATGCAGAAAGGGGAGTTTAGTGGCCCATGTATCTGACAAGCCCAGGGGCTTTGGCTTCAGGGTCTGGGGGGATTAAGCAATGTCTTCTCCTTTGCTTTCCCGTTGTGGGCTCCATTTTTAAAGGCTCTTTTCTCGCTGTTGGGTCCCTGGGTGGGACAAGTAGTTTGCAATCAGCCACTGACCTGAAGACTGGCAGTTCAAATCTACCCAGTGGAGCCGTAGAAGCAAGGCCTGGGGACCCGCTTCCATAAAGATTACAGCCAAGAAAACCCTAGGGAGGAGCTCTACTCGGTAACAGATGGGATTGCCATGAGTGGGAATCGAGTCAACAGCAACAGGCTTGGGCTCTCTCACTGGGGCAAGGTGGCAACAGGCAGTTCTGGTCCAGCAGGAAAAAAAAAAAAAAATGAGGCTTGTTTCCTAGCAGCTTCTGCTAAGGTCCTAGGATTCAGTCTAACTGGACCATGTAAGTCATGTGACTGGGTGGACTCAAGTCCTGTATTGGCTGTTTTGGGGGTGCGTACATGCTCTGCCCCAGAGCCAGGTGCCCACCAGGATCACACAGACTAAGGGTGAAGGAGGAGCGGATTCTCAAAAGGAAGTCAGGATTTTGTTCTCTAAAAACAAGCAAACAGGTGCCAAGCGCCAAAAAAATCTAACTAATGTCCTTCTGCTCTCTGCAAACCAAAACTCAAACCCACTGCTGTAGAGTCAATTCCAACTCACAGCGACCCATAGGACAGAATAGAACTGCCCCATGGAGTTTCCAAGGAGCACCTGGTGGATTTGAACTGCTGACCCTTTGGTTAGCAGCCACAGCACTTAACCACTGCACCACCAGGGTTTCCCTCCTCTCTGTAGTGTATTTAAATGCAGCTTTGTGAAAATTCTGTCTCCCTAGATAGCTTTTTAGGTAGCAGTGGAGGAGCCCTGGTGGCACACCAGTTAAAGCACTTGGCTGCTAACTGAAACGTCAGCGGTTCGAACCCACCCGCTGCTTCACTGGAGAAAGATGTGGCAGTCTGCTTCCATAAAGATTTTTAGCCTCAGAAACCCTATAGGGCAGTTCTACTCTGCCCTATAGGGTCACGACGAGTCAGAATCAGCTCAAAGGCAATGGGTTTGATTTGGGTTTGGGATGGGGCAGTGGTTCTCAAAATGTGATCCCTGACCAGCAGCATCAGCTTCACCTGGGGACTTGTTAGAAAGACACATTCTGGGGGCCCACTCCCACCTATGGAATCAAAAACTCTGGGGGTCCCACTCCACACCCACGGAATCAGAAAGTCTTGGGGTGAGGTCCAGGAAATTGTGTTTTAAGAAGCCCTCCAGACAACTCTGGTGCTCTGAAGTTTGAGAGCTACTGCCATAGGGCAAGCGCTGCATCTCATATGCCCTTCATGTTGGTGTTCAATACTCATTACGTAAAACAAGCAAATAAACGAACGCACAAAGGGAGGCCCTTAGCTGTTCCTTTGCAGAGAGGCATCTGTTACTCTAGGTCTCGGTTGCCAGCAACAGAAACCAACTCTAGGTAATTTAAGCCTTTTTTTCTTTCTGCTACTGGCACAGGAAAAGTGCTTAAAAAAATAACAAAAGTTAGCTCTTGTGATTTGTACACGCCAGGCACTGTGCATTCATCAGAAAGCCAGACAAATAAATGAAAATGGGTAACTACGGAAGTTGCCAAAAATGAGAGATACGGAGGGTATATTATGAAGGCCTATTAAGGGTATTCAATCAATGCAGGTGACGGGAAAAAGAGAAACCAGATTTGTTGGACGTCTTCTGGAATAGCTTAGAGGATCAAAGAGGACTTGGGCTCCAGTCCTCAGGAAGGTCACACCCAGGCCCACCCTGACGATCCCAGTAGCCAAGGCTGGTGGACTCTGTCCTCAGCTCTGCCTTTGAAGTGACTCATTGTCAATGTTGTCCTCGAGGCCCTCCACTCAAGTGTCGAGTTCTGGGGGGAAGAAACTGCTTGACCACCCTACCCGTAGCTCACTCAGCCCCAGCCAGGCAGGCAGGGGAGGAGCCTGGACAAGGCCCCCGTGGCGTCCTCCAGAGCGCATGGTAGAGTTCCTTCTCCAAAGTGGGACTGCTGACCCCAGCAACATAGCAAATAAAGGCAAATGTAGGTTTTGTCTGGATCCTGATTTGAACAAACTGGCTGTAAAGAGACATCTTCGAGATAATCAGGAAAGTCTGACCCAGGGCTGGTTAGGAGATGGTACCCAGAAGTCATTTTTGATGTTAGCAGTGATAAGGGCGTGCCAGGTCACTGCAGATGTATGTCAGCGCTGGGCATCTAGAGGACAGATCCAAACCCCTCATTCTCCAGATGGGAAAACTGAGGCCCAAACCCAAGACACAAGGGCGGTCAGTGGCCTGGCCAGACATGCTGGGCTCAGGACTGTTCCTGCCAGCAAACAGGAACGACTTTGAGAGGCCGGGACCTCATTAGGCCCACCCCTCAGCTGGCAGGGAGGAGGACAGCAGGTGGAGGAGGTAGGAGCAGAGTGCAGCTTCAGAGGCTGGGAAGGGTCAAAGGGTCAGAATGCAGATTCCCAAGAGTGGAATAGGTGAAATTCAGACAATCATTAAGAGGTCAAGTTCAGCAAGCAGCTACCACAGGGCAGAGGCTTCTGGGTATCTGGCCTGAAGCCGAATGGAGGTTAGGAGGGCGCTTTGTGGTCAAATTCTAGACGAGCCAGGGTTGCAGCCTTGGAGAGGCTGAGGTGCAAGGCCTGGTCCCCGGTGGTAAAGGCGGGGCTCCTGGGTCCGAGTGAGGAGCCAGCCCTGCTGCAGCCCCTCAGGCCAGCACCATTGATCCTGGCAGGGAGCTCAGAATGGGCCCAGCACCGGAGACAGACTGGAGCAAACCCATGGCCAGGATTCCTCGAGGCAGAGCTGGAGGGCCTCAGCTGATAATATTGATGTCAATAATAATGGGAATAAAAAGCTTACCATGTACCTGGTGCTGTGCTAAAACCCACAGGCATTATCTTGGTAAATCCAGGCAACACACTTATCCGCATATCATAGATGGGCCAAATGAGGCACAGAAAAGTTAGGTCCTTATCCAAGGCCGCACAGCTAGCAAGTGGTAGAGCTGGGTTTGAACAGGGGCAGCTGGGTTCTGAGGTCCTTGTCTTCATCGAATTCATACCTGTGCCTTCCTGTGGTCTAACTTTTAAAATTATGTACATTTTCAAAACATACACAGAAGTGGAGAAAAGAGTACTTTGATCCTAATTGCCCCAAATCCCAGCTTCAGTGTTGATCCACATTTTGCAATCTTATTTAATCTACCAAACCAGTGGCTGCCGAGTCAGTTCCGACTCATGGCGACTCCGTGTGTTTCAGAGTAGACCTGCTCCATAGGGTTTTCTTGGCTGTAATCTTTATGGAAGCAGGTCGCTAGGCCTTTCTTTCCTTGTGCCGCTGGGTCGGTTTGAACCACCAACGTTTAGGTTAGTAGATAATTATAAACTACTTGTGCCACTACTTACTCTACCCAAAAACCAAGAAACCAAACCCGTTGCTGCCGAGTCGATTCCGACTCAAAGTGACCCTAAAGGACAGGGTAGAACTGCCCCATAGAGTCTCCAAGGATCTACTGGTGAATTTGAACTGCCAACCTTTTGGTTAGCAGCCACTGCACTTAATCACTACGCTACCAGGGTTTCCACTTACTCTACAGACCCCACTAATTTAGGAGGGGGCAGGAGTATTTTAAAGCAAACTCCAGACTTCATATCATTTCAGCCCGAAGTATGCCTGTCTCATGGAGAAGGATATTTTCCTTTCACAAAACCATCATGCCCTTGTCGTGCCTAACAAAATCAACAATGACTTCTGGGTATCATCTGCTGCCCAGTCCAGGATCAAACTTCCCTAACTTTCTCAAAGGTGTCTTTGTACAATTGGTTTGTTCAAATAGGGATCCAGAGACGTTCTACATTTGCATTTGGTTGCTTTGTCCTTTGAATCTCTTTGATGCTAAATCTCTCTCCTTCCTTCTCCCCCACGCCAATGATGGTCTCTCTTTTTGCAGGTGGGAAACTGAAGCAGTGTTTAGGGTCTCTCTGTTAGCGAGGAGCAAAGCCAGGACTCGAACCCAGGCCAAGTCGGGGTCATCACTGCTCCCTGCTGACAGGTGAGACCCCTCTCTCAGGTACTATATTTTGAACCAGAAGAGACATCAGCAAGGACGGGCATTCGCAAGCACTGTGAGTTCTCAGGATATAATTCACTGTAATCTTTTAAGCATTTGACAGTATTTGCTCGAAAGAAGGAGCAACAAGTAAGTAATTATTGCACTAATTAAGCTGCCAAAAACACAAGCCTGCTGCAAGAGCACCTTTGAAACAGGGAGCCCTGCGACGCATTAGCATCTGCTGTAAGCTTATTAATCACCTAACAGGCAATTAGCAAGCTGTTACTGTTTGAGGCTGCTATGTAAATAAATTCTTGGGTTAATTTCTTCCTCTGATAATAAAGAAAACATTATGAAAATTAGCTAAGCGACAATGTAAATGATCTTCACTGTTAATTATATGACGGTGTTACATATGCAAGGACCCCAGTGCTGATAAGGGCCCGGCTCCCTCCCTCCCCATCGACCACCCCCAGCCCCCACCTTAGCTCTGCCACTTTAAAAATAAAAGTGTTGACACAGGTAATGGGGAGTGGAAAGCTTTGGGGACTGGAGTCACAGCTGTTTGCTTGCAGCTTGCCCAGAGCAACTGCCAACGCTACAAACCAGGACCCAGGACACGGGAGGAGGGTGCTCTCACCTGAGCCTCAGGAAGCTCTGAACTGGGCCTGTGACCCTGCTGGTGGTGGGGGTAGGGACAGGGCCTAGGATCCTGCCCAACCCATGGCTGCCTGTTCCCAGAGGCCTTGCTGCAGTGCTGAATGAAGCCTCTTGGTCTTGTGTTATCGTCACCGTCAGGCAATTCCCTGGCACTACTCTTGGCATCTGTTAGGCAGGAGCCACCTGGTTCATTCCTCTGGTCAGGGTGCAGCATGAGGCAGGTACCAGCCCTGGCTCTACAGTTCAAATACAAATCCATTTTTGAAATGGGCGAAGGTGTATCATCATATATCCTGACGATGCATATACCCCATGCCCCAGCATTTCCAGCCCTGGGTAGACACTCTGGTCTACTTCTGACAGTGTGCACAAGGAAGGCAGGCTAGAAAGCTCCTGGCAATGACAAAAAACTTAATCACAAAATTGAAAATGACAAAATACAACATAATAGCAAAAAAGTTTGGGAGGAGGCAACCCATATGGCCATCTACAGGAGAAAGGGTAAGCAAATTGTGGTATGTTCATGCAACAATGCATTTTATAGCAGAGAAAATTAATAAACTGTAGCTATTAACAACAACATGGATGAATTTCAAAAGCAATGTTGAGGACTTCAAAAAATGTTGAGTAAAATAAAATCAGTTGCAGAATTATATATACAGTTCAATGCTATTTATATAAAAGTCCTAAAACATACACACTTGGTATATTTACTGTATTGTTTAAGGATATATGTATATATATATACACACACATGCATATGTATTTGTATGCTATATAATATAGATATCTGCATATTACATATCTATGTAGGGGGTATGTGTGTGTGTACATAAACTCAAAAGGAAAGCAAGTGAATGATAAACACAAAATTCAGAATTGTGGTTAGTCTTGGTGGGAGATGGGAACACAGGGGACTTCAAAGACATTGATAATGACCTAGTCCTTAAACTGGGTGGTGAACTGCTGTTAGTTGCTGCCAAGTAGATCCTGACTCACGGCAACCCCGTGTATGCAGAGAGGAACTGATCCATAGGGTTTTCAGAAGCAGATCGCCAGGCCTGTCTTCCAAGGTGTCTTTGGGTTGGTTCGAACTGCCAACCTTTCAGCTAGTAGTCAAGCCCTTAATTATTTGTGTATTTTTCTATTTTTGTTGTAAGGTGCCATCGAGTTGGTTCTGACTCACAGCGATCCTATGTGCCACAGAAAAAACACTGGCCGGTCCTGTACCATCCTCACAATCGTTGCTGTGTTTGAGCTTATTGTTGCAGCCACTCTGTCAGTCCATTTTGTGGAGAGTCTTCCTCTGTTTTGCCGGCCCCCTACTTTACCAAGCGTGATGTCCTTCTCCTGATAACCCGTCCAAAGTATGTGAGATGAAGTCTCGCCATCCTTGCTTCTAAGGGGCATTCTGGCCGTACTCTTTCAAGACAGGTTTATTCATTCTTCTGGCAGTCCATGCTATACTCAATGTACTTCACCGACACCATAAGTCAAAGGCATCAGTTCTTCAAGCTTCCTTATTCATCATTCAGCTTCCCACGCATATGAGGTGATTGAAAACACCACGGCTTGGGTTAGGCGCACCTTAGTCCTCAAGGTGACATCTTTGCTTCTGAACACTTGAAAGAGGGCTTTTGCAGCAGATTTGCCCAGTGCAACATGCTGCTACCACAGACATTGATTGTGGATCCAAGTAAAATGAAATCCTTGACAACTTTCTATTTTTATGCCTTATACTAAATACACACACACACACACACACACCTCCTTTTTGTATATTTGAAACATTTTATATTAAAATGTTTAAATTAAGAAAAAATAGGCATAAGATACAGACAGTTCACAAAAAATAAAATGCAAATGGCTCAACCTCACTTACAAAATGCCACTGAAATACCATGTGCTACCAGTCACATTGTTCTACCCATCGTATCAGCAAAGGGCAGACATGTGATAAAGCACCTTGTTGTCAAGGATATAGGGAAACAAGCACGACTCTAAATTACGGGTAGGTGTGACTTTGGCTCAACTTCCCTGGAAGGCAATTTGGCAACTTCTATCAAAACTACAAAGGAGCCTCGGTGGTGCACTGGTTAAGCTGCTAACCCAATAGGTTGGCGGTTCAAACCCACCAGCCACTCCACTGGAGAAAGATGTGGCGGTCTGCTTCTGTAAAGATTACAGCCTCGGAAACGCTATGGGGCAGCTCTACTGCGTCCTGTAGGGTCACTAGGAGACAGAATCGACTCCACAGCAGCAGGTTATTCAAAACCACTAATGTTTATAACCTTTGACCCAACTATTCCTAGGAATTTAGCCTTACAGATAAACTTGCGGAGCTGCAAAATGACTTATGTACAAGGACATTCGCTGCCATGGTGATTTGAACAGCAAAAGATTAGAAACACCCTAAATGTCCATTAATAGGGTTTTTTTTTTAGTTAAATAAATTATAGTAGATCGATAGGATCAAGCGCTGTGCAGCCCTTTAAAGGCATGAGGAAGTTGTATGTGAGCTGATAAGGAAAGCACTCCAAGATATATTGTTACGTAAAAGAGTCTGTAGAATGGTTTGATTCCATTTGTACGAGAATAACGTATGTGTGGAGACACTGGTGGGATAGTGGTTAAGTGCTATGGCTGCTGACCAAAAAGGTCAGCAGTTCGAATCCATCAGGCGCTCCTTGGAAACTCTGTGGGGGCAGTTCTACTCTGTCCTATAGGGTCACTATGAGTCTTACTTTCCTCGGTGTAACCCCTTGGTATAGGTTCTGACTCAGCGACCCTATACGACAGAGTAGAACTGCCCCACAGGGTTTCCAAGGCTAGAAATCTTTAGGGAAGCAGACTGCCACATCTTTCTCCTGCGGAGCCTCTGGTGGGTTTGAATCACCAGCCTTTTAGTTAGGAGCTGAGCACTTAATCACTGCACCACCAGGGCTTCTTTTCCACCGTATTAGAAAAAAAAAATCAAACCCATTGCTGTTGAGTTGATTCAGACTCACAGCGACCCTATAGGACAATGTAGAACTGCCCCACATGGCTTCCAAGGAACCACCGGTGGGTTTGAATCGTCAACCTTTCGGTTAGCAGCCGAGCGCTTAACCGCTGCCTCACCAGGCCTTCTTTTCCACTGTATAAAAAACTCATTGCCGTCGAGTCCATTTCGACTCACCCTATATCAGACCCAGAGTCCCTGGGTGGTGCAAACAGTGAAGCATTTGGTTGCTGAGAAATTGGCTGTTCGAGTCCACCCAGAGGCACCTCAGAAGGCCCGGTGACCCACTGCTGAACAATCAGCCACTGAAAACTGTATGAAGCATAGTCTCTACTCTCCGACACACTTGGAGTCGCCCTGAGTCCAAACCTGGTTTGTGTGTGTGTGTGTGTGTGTGTTTGCTTCGTTACCAGGTCCATCAGCCCCTTCCTGCCTTATCTGTCTGCTGTGACCAGCTCTTTGTGGTACCCCATTTCACAGAGGTGCAATCTCACCTGCTGATACTGCTGCCTCTTGCCCCTCTCCTGGGCTTTCCTGCTGACCTTCCCACCACAGGGCCACACCCAGTGCAGGTGCCTGCCCCCTCAGACATAGAGGAGAATCCACTTCCACGGAGCAAATCTTCAATCGATTTCCTCCCCCTCATCCCCTGCAAGGGTAATCCTGAACCACAGTTTATGCGGCATCTCAGGGAACTGTCCCTTGGGAGGGATCGAATACTCAGCTGCACTTAGCCGTAGCCAGCCAGTAACACACCCCCATACAGGCCCTCCTTCCTCTCTGCCGCAGGCCATCCCTCTCTCTTGCTCCCTAGCACTGTATTTCCTAGTGAAGTCATAGCACATAAGCCCTTGGCCTCAGCCTCTGCATTCTGGGGGACTCAGGATAAGACAAGCCCTTTTGTGTCTTTGGATTTTGTCCCATGTGCCGGTACCTGCAAATATATATGTGTGTGTCTAAAAAAATACGCACTTTGAATCTCCAAGAGGGAGATGTTGTTGTTGGTTGTCATCTCGTCATCAAGTCGGCTCCAACTCCTGGCAACCCCATATATAACAAGAGGAAATGCTGCCTGGTCCTGGCCGTCTCAGTGGTCGTTGGAATGTTTGAGCCCATTGTTGCGGCCATTGAGTCAAACCATCTTGTTGAGTGTTTCCCTCACCTTTCCTGGCCCTCCACCAAATGATGACCTTCTCTAGCGGTCAGACCCTGCTGATGACATGTCCAAAGTAAGTGAGCTGAAATCTTATATCCACAGGGTTTTCACTGGCTAATTTTCAGAAGTAGATCACCAGGCCTTTCCGTCTAGTCTGTCTCAGTCTGGAAGCTCTGCTGAAACCTCCCACCATGGGTGACCCTGCTGGTATTTGAAATACTGGTGGCATAGTTTCCTATATTGTAGCAACGTGCAAGCCACCACAGTACAACACACTGACAGACAGGTGGTGGGGATAGAGCATAGCATATATACACTCCCTGGAACCCCTTTTTCGGGTCATACCTGTGAACTTCCCGGCATCCCATGGAGCAGAGTTGGTAAATTGGTAACCACTACACTGCCCCACACTGCTTCACAGTCCTCTGGAACCACACCAGCCAAGACTCTGCCTTTATCCCATGATAAAACAAAACAAAACGAACAGTTGCAATCAATTCTGATTCCTGGCAACCCCATGTGTTGCAGAGTAGAACTGCTCTACAGGGTTTTCATGGCTATGATTTTTCACAAGCAGGTCTCCAGGCCTTTCTTCCAAGGTGCCTCTGAGTAAGTTCGAACTGTCAACCTTTCAGTTAATAATTGAGCACTTAACCCTTTGCACCACCCAGGGACTCCTTATCTCATGATAACCCCCTTGTAAATTGAAGGCCCGGCTTTCGTCCTTATCATTTTCCTCTTCCAATTCAGCATCTTTGGTTCCTTTAACGAGATCTCTGACAGGCTCCCAGGCCCCTCCCCAGCCCAGCCCCTCTCCTCTCAATAGTCTAAAACCTTGATGTGCTTTTAAATCTGACACCTAAAAATAAACAAAAGTCTTTGAAAGTGGCTGGACAAGCACAGACAAAAGGGAGGGTGTCACTGTTTGGCTCTGGCCATGTTGCCTCGGCCCAGGCAATGTCCTCAGGCCAGGCCTCCCTGTTAAACGGCGGCATCACGCTTCTGGGTTGTATTGATCTCGTGGTCAACAGACGCCCCCCAGGTCTTTTACACGAGCCCAGCTGCAAGCCAGCCTCTCGCATCCTGTACTTAGGCAATCGATTTTCCTGAACCTGAAATGCAAGGCCTTGCACATCCCTGTTAAGCTCTATCGTGCTCGAATCAGCTGCTTGCCCAGGCCTGCCAAGATCATTGCAAGTCTTCAATTGATCAGCACAGCGCAGGGAGGTGGAGAACTCTGGCCTTAAGCTGGCTTTGGACAAAGCATTTGTGTGACTTCGAACAAGTTCTGCCCCTTCTTCAGGTAGGAAATCGTGATCTCCAAGGTCTCCCCGAGCCTGACACTCAGAGAAAAACACCTGGAATATCACCCTGCTCCCTCCCAGGTTCGTGATAAGCCTGCCTTCCATGCCTGCATCCAAGAGCTGCTGGTACCTGCATGTTGATGATTTTACGACCAGGGAGAGATCTTGAAGGCAGTCCCCAGTGACCTCCCTCTAGGCTGAAAACGAACCATATATCAACCCACTTTGGTTTGGTTTGTTCATTGAGCTATGAAACCACTAAATGATTTATGATCCAGCCTACGTTTTGATCCATCTTCTTTTTACCATTCTGTCTGCCTCTCCATTGTCTCCTATGTGTGAAAACACCTAGTACGGGATCTGGCCTGAAGTCTAAACAACATATGTGTGTGTGTGCGTGTGCGTGTGTGTGTGTGTGTGTTTCCTCCTATCTCAGCCCTGCTATGGATATGGACTCTGCTTCAGAGGTCCTGCCTTCTTGTATACCTGATTAGCCACATGACCTCATGGCTTTGAGAAATGGACACGGCCTTTGTGACAAAAATGTTTCTCCAGCTGACCACCAGGCTTGGGCAGAGTGGTCAACAAGTAGTCCCCAGGTGGCTGACCTCTGGAAAACTCCATAGTACTCCAATCCATCTTGGACCAAGGAAAGAAATCATTTAACCTGTTTTCACCTTAGTCTTGGGCTAGGAACTGGGTTTTGTGTCCATTCTCTGTGTTTCTAAGTCCTAACCCCACTTGAAAGACCGTTCTAAGTAGCTCTGGACATTTGTCTTCCAAGAATACGTTAAGCACATATTCAGGAAGTGATAAAAAAATTTTTTTTAATAAAAATAAAAGTTATTCTTCAATACACATATCTAATAGGTGAAACAAATGGTAGCAATATGTGTAAAGAAAGAGAAAGTGAAAAATAACTCGCTGTTCCCTATGAACTGGACGCAATTCTCTCCCTGGGTGATTGGAAAGATTAAATGCAACAATTTATATGGTCTCTCTTGGTACATTATAGGTGCTTCTTAATCTTTCTGGTTTTTCTTGTTTAGGCCGGGGATATTGGTTTCAATTATTCAGGTGTTAGAGTTGGAGAGGAGCCTTAAATATCTGCTAATTCTTCCTCTGGAAGGTGAGGCCATTGAGTCCCAGGGAGATGGGAAGGAGAGGCTGGCAGAACTCCTTGTTAGTGCCTCTGGCTCCTGCCAGGAGGCTTTGTACGCTCCGAAGGTGACGATCACCGCTGGCACGCATTGAAGGCTCACTATGTGCCGCCGTTGTTCTGCTCCTTAACTTTCACCGTAACTCTGTGAGGAAGGTGTTACAGCGAAACCTGGAGAGCCAGAACTCAACAGGGCTGCCTTGTTTTTCCAGGGATCTCGCAAGTTTTCTGCCTTTGAAAGGGTACAGTCTTACCACTTTTCCATCTCTGGTTTTAGTGGGAAAAATTTGAGTCTTCCTCGTCTGACAGGTTTCCACCTTACACAGGTTCTGGCTTTTGCACATTTCACTGTATTATCTTTCCAAGTTTACAGATGGGGAAACAGAGATGCAGAGGTGATTTCAACTCATAGCAACCCCGTGTGTTACAGAGTAGAACCGCTCCACAGGGTTTTCTTTATGGAAGCAGATTGCCAGGCTTCTTCCACAGTGCTGCTGCGTGAGTTCAAACCTCCAAACTTTCCATTAGTAGTCAAGTGCGAACCATTTGTGCCTTAGGGGCTGCAAACCCTTCAGGACCCAAAGGGCTGAAGTGATGACTAGCAAAGAGTGGCTGACCTTTGGGGTCAAGGGGAACATTTCCAGAACTACCTTCCGAGTCCTCAGGATGGTCTCCCTGCTCCTCCTCTTGCCCTGTGAGCTGCTTTCCACTATCAGTACTATCCTTATCAACTACTGGTTATGCAGTGTCACTCCTCTGCCCAACGCCCTCCAAAGGCTCTGCATCACACCCTTTCCCGGCCCCACATGGCCCTCCACCATGTGGCCCTGGCCTGTCTCTCTCAGCTCCTGCTTGCTCCTCTCCAGTCACGCAGGCCTCCCTGCTGCACCTTGAACAGATGACTTCATTGACTGCTCAGAGGCTATGCGCCAGCTGTTCCTCATGCTGGAACTGCTCCTGCCCACCTCCTTGGAAAGGCTTTCCTTGAGCCCACTGACGTTCTCCCTTCCCTCTCCCCTCTCCCGTTTTCTGTTGCCAGCCCCTGCTTTATTTTTCTTCATGGCACCTATCACACTCGACACTGATTGGCACGATAGATTTGTCCCTCTGTTTGTTGTTTGTCTCCCCCCCTAGAAGATGAAAGCACTGTGAGCTCATTGCTGGATCCCTGATGTCTAGCACAGTGCCTGGTTACAATCGATATTCTGGAGACAGTGTACTGGACTCCTGCAGGCTTTGTTTCTAAGCTCGAGTTGCTGCTAGGATAGTGGCATTTCAGGCACCTAGATAACAGGCAGGGCTGGGGGGGAGGGAACCCAGCAGTGCTTCCTCCTCTTCTTCTGTCTCCTCCTCATCTTTTTCATTGAGGTGAAGGTCATTTAACATAAAATTAACCATTGTAAAGTACTCGATCCAGTGGAATTAGTGCACTCACAGTGCTGGGCGACCCTCACCTCTATCAAGTTCTAACTCATCTTCATCACCCCAGAAGGAGCCCCCCATCCATTAAGCAGTCACTACCATTTTCCCCACATCCCCAGCCCCCAGCAAATGCTAATCTGCTTTCTGTCTCTATGGGTTCGCCTACTCTGGGTAAAAAAATCGAATCATGCAGTATGTGGTCTTTTGTGTCTGGCTTCTTTCGCTTAGCATAGTGTTTTTGAGGTTCACCCATATTATAGCAAGTATCAACACTTCATTCCTTTTTATGGCTGAAGAATATTCCCCAGCAGTTCTTCTTCATCAGTGTGGAAGGCAATGGTCCATTACCTAAGCAGGGCGTTCTCTGAGGTTAGCAGGTGGATACAGAATGTGTGACATGAATTCAAAGAGAAAAGGAAGGGAGGGAGCAAGGAAGGAAGGAAGGAGAGAGACGGGGAAGGAAAGAGACGTGAGGAAGGTTAAGGGAGGGAGGAAGGAAGGAGAGGTGGGGAAGTGTGGGAAGAAGGAAGGAGGAAGGGAGGAAGGAAAGAAGGGAGGGAGGGAAGAAGGAAGGAAGGAGGGAGAGAGGAGAGAGACAGGGCTCAGTGCAGGCAGCTTTCAAGCCATGAAGGCACTCTTGTGATACTCAAGGATCAGGAACCAGCAGACCCCTGAGTTAGGTGGTCCCCAAATGGACATGAGGACTCAGAATCACAGATTTTGTCTGCCCAATTTTCCCATCACTTCTTTTTGTTCTTTCTCACTGTTCTTTGACAAGGCTGCCCTGGCCCAGGCTTGCTGTCCTGGGAGTAATATGGAAGTCCATCCAGCCCCCAAACTTTGGAGAGGCCCTTTCTCCTTCCCTGGGAACAGTTCTGCAGGGCGCAGATCAGGAATGCTGCTGGGTCCCTCTGCGGGGGCCACAGGGGGCCTGCGCCCCACTCCCTGCTCAGCTGCTGTGGGGGCTTTGGCTCCACACTTCACTGGGGATTAAGGAGACAGGCCAGGGCAGATGTGCCTTCCACAGTCGGAAGGGGCTGGGGGTGGGCCTGCAGCCCCTCTCTCTCCCTCCCTCCCTCCCTCCCTCTCTCCCTCCCTCCCTCCCTCCCTCTCTCCCTCCCTCCCTCCCTCCCTCTCTCCCTCCCTCCCTTCCTCCACAGGCTGCGGCTTCTGGGGGAGGTTTAATTGAATACAGAGACCTTGTTTCCCCTGGAGTTTGGAGAGCTGGTCCTCCACACCTGGGGCTGAGCTTATGACAAACCAAGGAGCCCGACCAATTGAAATATTGACTCATGTCAGGGTCAGAAGGCTTCTGATGTCCTGAGTTTGTTTTCCTTGAATGGTTTTAGAAATTACAGATTCCCTTCCAACTAAAACTGGTTTGCTAAACGTCTTTTTCTTCTCTCCTCCATGTTTTGTTTTGAACCTTGGTTTGGTAAGCAGTTCACAAAAGCTATTCAGGTTGGGGTTCGGTTCAAGGATCAGCAGCTGCATGCAGTTAGTTCTGGTCTAGGATGCGTGGTTCAGACCAGTCTGAGGCTTTGGTTCAGAGAGAGAAGACAAAGCTGGCTCTTAGAGTGAAGGCTGGGGCACACCACTGCCCCCGCCACCTGCGGCCCCTGCCTGTGCTGCATTTACACCAGGCGCCTCAGCCCTACAACCCCAGTGACTCTCCTGAGGGCAACACTCTTTGATTGATTCTGAAACTGTGACAGTAAAACGGTTAATAAAAACCCGATAGATCTCTACAGAGGTGCTTTCCACGCGGCCCGGCCCCTCTTAAATGAGGACTATTCATCACCCTGGCACAGCCGCCTAGCCCAGAGCGCCTCACACCAAGGTGGGGGGGTTGTGTAACCAATGCCAGGCTCCTGCAGAGACCCCCCACTTCCCCTCTGTCTGCCTTTAGCCTCGCTGTAGTCGGAAATGTCTGCCTCCGGTGTTCCAGCTTCCCCTTTCTGCAAGGCAGCGCCTCTCAAAGTGTGGTCCTGAACCAGCAGGGCCTCACCACCTGGGAACCTGTTAGAAATGCAAATTCATGGGCTCCACTCCTGTTGGTGGGGGCCAGCTCTCTTTGCTTTAACGAGAAATGATTCAGTAGTAGAATTCTCACCTTCCATGTGGGAAACCCAGGTTCAATTCCCGGCCAGTGCACCTGATACACAGCCACCACCCTTCTGTCAGTGGAGGCTTGCATGTTGCTGTGATGCCGAACAGGTTTCAGTGGAGCTTTCAGACTAAGACAGACTAGGAAGAAAGGCCTGGCAATCTATTTCCAAAAATCAGTCAATGAAAACCCTATGGGTCACAAAGGTCTGATCTGCAACCAGCAATAGGGATGGCGCAGGACTGGGCAGCATTTCCATCTGTTGTGCATGAGGTCACCATGGGTTGGTGACCAAATGGACAATAGCTGGCAGCAGCAGCAGTGGGAATTTTCTGATGCAAGGTCAGGTTTAAGGACCTCTGCTTGACAAGGCTACCTCTACTTTCTGATACAAGGTCAGGTTTAAGGACCTCTGCTCAACAAGGCTACCTCTACGCTCCCCATCTTTAGACACCTGGTTTCAAACTTCCTATTTTCTCTCTGTCCAAAATAAAAACATCTGACAAATTCAGATAATAAACACTAAGGCCTAAAATTTTATCCTGTGTTGAACAGAGGATAAAATAACTGATTCTCCAACACTGGAGATTCATGTATCAGCCTGACAAGGGTCTTTTGGGGGCTGAGCTGGAGTAAAGGAGTACTCTCTATACCAAGTCCTCCTGCTGAGTCAGAGAAGCGGGACAGGAGAGGCAGAAAAGCGTAATGGTTAAGTGCTCTACAGTCAGAATGCCTGGGTTCAGGTCCTAGCTTGGCCTTGTACTAGCTGTGTGACCTTGAGCAAGTCGTTTCACCTCTCTGTGCTATTTGCTCCCTCATCTGAAGACTGGGAATAATAATAGGACCTATCTCAGGGGATTATTGTGAGGATTAAGCCAGTTAATACAGGTAGAGTTCTTAGGTCAGTGCCCTGGCGCTCTATGAGGGACCACTAGGGGCGCTCTAGAGCACTCAGCCACTGCCCTTAAGGCTGGCTCCAAACCTCTGCACATTGCCAGCACTCCAGGGATCCTGTCCTTGCAGAAAACCCAAGGCATAGGCTTGAGGCTGGTGGTGTGGCTTCATCACCACCCGTTTGACGCTGAATGAGCTAGCAGGTCCAGAATTCATTGGTCTGATTCCCTGTGGTTACCAAGGTGGTGGCCTAAGAGCAGATCTGCCTCCTCTCTCAACTCACAGGAGGAGAAGGGAGAGTGGCAATTCGGGCACCCTGGCAACAGGAAGGGAAACCAGCAGCACTTCTTTTGTTTTTGTATTGAGGTAAAATTCATATAACATAAAACTAGCCATTTTAATGTGAATAATTCAGTGACGCTTAGTATATCTACAATGTTGTGAAACCCAGCGTGTTTATCACTCCAAAAGGAAACCCCATGCCCGTTAAGCAGCCGCCTCTCCCTCTTGTCCCCTCCACCCAGCCTCTGGCAACCACTAACCTGCTTTCTGCCTCCGTGGATTTGCCTATATTCCATTTCCATATTAACGGAGTCATTCAATATGTGGTCTTTTGTGTCTGGTTTCTTTCCCTCAGCACAATGTTTTAAATGTTCATATTGTAGTAAGTGTCAGTACTTCCTTCTCTTTTATGGCTGAATAATATTCCCCAGCAGTGGTTAATCAACATGGGAGGCAATGGCCTGGTTCATCTCTGAGTGGGAGAGCAGAGGGCAGCTGAGAAGCAAAAATGGACACGAAGAAGAAATAGTGTAGATAACAAATGGAAACGAAGAGAAAGGACATGGAGAAAGAAAAGAAGGAGGCCTGAAGGAAGAAGGAGAAGGCACAGGAGAAGACACGGAGGCAGGGGACATGGGGAGGAATTAGGAAGGATGAGAAAATGACTCCAAAGATGTGCCTTTTCGGTTGTCACCTGTTCCTCAGCAGCCTGTTAATTAGCCAAGTCATGTCTGAGCAAAAGCCCAGCCTGGCAGCGTATCCTTAGAAAGACACAGGTGACTTCATCTACACCTACTGCTTATACCTAAAGGTGGCCACCCTGCCTCAGGCCTGACCAGAGAGTGGGGAAGTAGCCAGCTGACTGCTCCCGAACTTGAGGCTCCGACTGTGAGTCCCACTGAGGAAGCTGGGCCAGGCACTCGGAGCCACTGGCCAGCTCGCTCACGTCAGCAGTCAGCATGCTTCACGGGGAGGGCAGAAAGTGGTTGTGGGGTGGACTTCTCTCAGGACGAGCCAGTCTGGGACAGCACTGAGTCTTCCCTCCCACCTCGCGCTGGCTCTTACCAGGTGCTGGGAGGGCAGGAGGAGCCTGGGTTCTTTCTGCTCGGTCCCGCTGGCCTCTCCTCTGGGCTCTGCAGGTAACTCTGAGGGTTTCTGATGTCCAGGTCAGTGGCTCTGAGCCCTGCTGGCCTGGGGCTGTCGTGGGCGGCTCCACTGGAGGTTTTGCCTGCAGTTCAGGGGGGCAGGAGGTTCTGTACTTTGAACAAGAGCAGGTCCTGGTGAGCATGCCCAGGAGTGTGAGCCACCAGGCAGGGCTGTGAAGAGTCCATTCACCAGGGCTGCTCATATACAAGGGACACAAGGGTTCCCAGGTAGGGTGCTCAGGAGGGCTGAAACCCCGGCACGCTCTGGTCACCAAACCTGGAGCAGGCTGCATCTTCCCAGAGGAAGGGATCCTTTCTCTGACCGGCACAAAGGTGCACTGTGGGGTGGTGGGACTCTGGATTCCAGTGGGATACGGATGCTGTGCTAATCTCCTGAAGAAATGGCTCCTGCTCCCCAAAACCCCTGCCACTCAGCACTTTGCAAAACACCTGTGCACGCCAGGCCTGGCACACACGTGTTTCTGTTTAGCCCATTTAGGTTTTATTTTTTTCCTTCAGTTTGAGTGCCTTCAGATGGATGTGTGCCCCCTTGAAGACCACAGCCCTCGCCTGCCCATCCTCGCCAGCCCTCCTGGCCCTGCAGGCCTGGAGTCTGACTCGGGTCCCAGAGGAACAAGCGTCCTTAGGGAACATCCTGAGGGAGAGGCCCTGCCAGCTCAAGGCTGGCAGCAAACCTCAGGGTCATGGTGCATGCTCTCTGAAGGGAGCCCTCTGGGGAGGAGGAGTCTGCAGGGAACAGAGAGAAGAGCTGAATGAGGAAGGAGAGGGCCAGGGAGCCAGGGGCAGGCCAGGGAGTGGGGATTAGTTCCTCACTGTGGAAGGAAACTGTCCAGAGGCCAGCAGGAATTTCAGTCTGGAGCCCAGGGCGATGAGGTGTCTGGAGTCTTCGAACCTTTGAGACTCCCCTCCCCATTTGTTCTCTCTGTTCCCCTCTGGCTGTTCTACTGTAAGATCAGCAATAAAAACCCCAAAACACAAAGCCCTGGGTGTTTCTTTTCCCAGATCTGAGCCGAAGGAGGGAGGCTGGAATCCATTTGTATAAAGGGTGAAAGGAATGGTTTTGGTGCAGAAATAAAGCAGATTGTAGCCCCAAAATAAAACAAAGATGATCAGTGTGGAGGCCAGCAGGCACTGAGCAGACAGGAACTGGGGCAGTGTGCCAAGGGTCCCCGTGCCTCTGGGCTCTGGGATGAGTGGGCACTGGCAGACACTAGAGGAGGGGGGCTGTCTCACCCCAGGCCTTTGCTCGCGCCGTCCCTCGCACCTGACCCCATTACCCTCCGCGTCAGGTGCCCCATTCTGCAGGTCTCACACTCTGCTGGAGCGGGCCAGGCTGATGTGAGTCTGGGTGGTGGGTGATGTCTCGTCCCTGCTTGGCTCTCCTACTGCCTCTGCAAACAGCACCTGGAGGGAGAGGTAAGCCTGGCCCAGGCCCTCGCCGACTGCTGCTCACCAGGTGGTTTTCACCGCTACCTAGACACACATGTTTCTATTCCAGCTATCCTTTTATTTGTAGTGTACATTTGAAAAATAAAATGAGTACATCAAACGGGTTTAATGGATTTACTGGCTAGGATGGGGCTAAGTTACAGAAGTTAGTGAATTCAAAGAAACATATTAGTAAATAACAGTACATAGATTAAAACAAAAAAAAACACCCTGTCACCGTGGAGTCAATTCTGACTCACAGCGACCCTGTAGGACAGAGTAAAACCACCCCATAGCGTTTCTAAGAAGTGCCTCGTGGATTCAAACTGCTGACCTTTTGGTTAGCAGCCATAGCACTTAACCACTACGCCACCAGGGTACATAGTAAATAACAGTGGGTAAAGAAAGCCAAAAATTGTGGTGGATGCAAACAGCTGAAGTTTGGGAAACGCTGTGTTACCCCAGATGAGGGAAGGTCTCCCCAGTTTGACTGTGGGTCATTTGTCCTAATCCACTCTCTCCAGTACCTCACCCCAGGCTCAGCCCAGCAGACACTGAAAAAGACTTGGATTTAGTGCACACATCAAGGACACCAAGTGTCCCACTTAGCCTGGGGCAAAGTAGCTGCTCAGTGGACCTGGTTTATGGACCCAGAAACCCCCACTCCCATGATTCTCCCCCTTAAGGGGTACACTAGAGGAAGGGGGATTCCTGAAGGGGCTCTGTGATCCTGCCTCCCAGGAAACACAACTGGAGAGAAACCACCTGAAACCCATTGCCGTGGAATCGATTCTGACTCATAGTGACCCTATAGGACAGAGTAGAGTTGCCCCATAGGGTTTCCAAGGTCGTTATCTTTACAGAAGCAGACTGTAGATTCAAATCACCAACCTATTGGTTAGCAGCACTGTGCAACCAGGCTCCTTAACTGGAGAGAGGAGCCTGCAAATGAAAAGAGGTTTCAGAGACATGCTCACTCTGGACAACTCGCTCCTTAAAAACAAAAAACAGTTGTCGTCAAGTTGATTCTGACCCATGGAGACCCCATGTGTTACAGAGGGTTTTCTGGAGAGAAACCACCCAAAACCCATTGCCGTGGAATCGATTCTGACTCATAGCAACCCTGTAAGACAGAGTAGGACTGCGCCATAGGGTTACAAAGGGTGTAATCTTTACGGAAGCAGACTGCCACATCTTTCTTCCTTGGAGCAGCTGGTGGGTTCAGACTGCTGACCTTCCGGCTGTCAGCTGAGCACTTAACCAGTGCACCACCAGGGCTCCTTTAGGTTAGTAGTTTAGTACAAACCACTTGTGCCACCCAGGGGGACACCCTTAGGAGCCGAGAAACCCGTAACCAGCTGGGGAATCCCCATCGAGCCCATTAGCCCCTCTGAGCCTCACACTCCTTCTCCATCAGGCGGGGATCAGATCCTTGTTTTGCTCTGAGTAGGGAATGAGATGGTGGGTGAGTTGCTACGGAAAGCCGAGGGTGCTGCAGCAAGAATTCTGGCTTCGCCACTTCTTGCGGCTGCCTGGAAGTCAGCCTCCCCTCTCCACATAGCAACCCGGGGGCTCTTGAGATTCCAGAGAGGGAAAAGTCTGGAAAGGGGACAAATGGATGAGGAAACAGCCCCTAGAGCGCTTCTCAGCAAGCTCAGCTCTGAAAGGTAGACTGCCCACAATGCATTAGCTGGCTTTGTCAGGGAAATTGCTTTAGCCCAGCATCATTTTTTATGTGGCTGTTCAATAAAATAATTATTGATGGCCTCATCCATTTAAGTCACAACCAAAATAGCAGCCAGAACGGGGCAGTCCTATATTATATCACCAGAGCGAGAACTATCTTCTATCAATTCACAAATGCATTCACATTTAGGTGAAAAATTATGCCAGCTAGGATCAAATATATCAGAGGCTGGGAGTCAGGAGGGAGAGGGCTGGGGTCTGAGGGCTTCTCCATTTTTCATTAGTGAACCGGGTGGGAGGCCAGGGGGCAGCCCTCTGCCTGGGAGTGGACATCAGTGGAGGGAAAGGAAAGGAATGCCAGCCCCCAGTGGACACAAGGGAAGCTGGCCCCATCCAGGAGTCAGGCTGGCAAAGGGTAATGGCTTTTCCAGAAAGGAAAAATTAATATGTGTGAGTTAGACAGGAGATTCCGAAGAAAGGCCTGGCGACCTTTTTTTTAAAGAATTAGCCATTGAAAATCCTATGGAGCACAGTTCAATTCTGATACACATGTGGTCACCGTGAGTTGGAATGAGCTTGACAGCAGCTAGTTTGGCTTTTTACTGTGTGTCTGGAGTTCCTGCATGGTACAAACAGATAAAATACTCGGCTAACTGAAAGTTTGGAGGTTTGAGTCCACCCAGAGACACCTTGTAAGAAAGTCCAGGTGATCTACTTCCAAAAAGCCAATCTTTGAAAATCCTATGGAGCGCAGCTCTACCCTGATACACGGGGGGTTGCCATGAGTCCGAGGTGACTTAAAGGCAGCTGGTAACGGTAGACAGAAGATCGGCTCCCAGTTCCCCAGGTGTTAACAGCCGTGTGCCAATTATCCCTCAGCATCCAAGATGGTGGGACAGATGGAGGAGAGGAGAAAATGGGGGAGTGGATAGGTAGAACCTGGGCGAGGCTAGAAGAACATCAGCCATCTCATTCCACCCTCCCATAACCCGTGAGGCAGGTGGTAGCCTCCCCTCTGCTGACAAAGAGGGAATTTCACTTCCCCAAAGGTGCTAGCTTGTAGGTGGTAGAGCTGAACTTTTGCATCAGAGCTGCCTGATGCCAAGTTGTGTTCTAGAAGAGTCTCCATATTTGCCTATTCTGGATATTTCCTATATATGGAATCATACAATATGTGGTCTTTTGTATCTAGTTTCTTTAACTTAGCACAATCTTTTCATGGTTCATCCATGTTGCAGCGTGTGTCAGTACCCCATTCCTCTTCACTGCCGAGTAACATTCCACTGTGTGGCTATACCACATTTTGCTTACCTGTCCGTTCATCAGTCGATGGACATTTTGGGTGTTTCTGCTTTTTGGCTATTTTGAATAGTGCTGCTAAGAACATTTGTGTACAAGTGTTCAATAAACTTATTCATTCAATATACTTATTGAAGGAGGCCTGGTGGCACAGTGATTAAGCACTCAGCTGCTAACCGAAAGGTTGGCAGTTCGAACTCACCGATCTGCCCCCGTAAAGATTACAGCTAAGAAAACCCTATGGGGCAGTATGACTCTGTCACATGGGGTCGCTATGAGTTGAAAATCCACTCGACAGTACCCAGCAACAACAAGAAACTTACTGGTATATGTGTGTGAGTGGAGGAGGGGCGGAGCAGGGATTGTTGGCTTCTTTGTTAGGGAGTTTTGTTTGTTTGTGTTTTGGAGAGGAATGTGTTTTGCTGAGACACCAGCACTGCTTTTTGAAACTGAGAACTTAAGGGAATTGGGAAGAAATAAAGGAGAAATTGCCCCCTGGGTAGTGGAGGCAGCGGGGGCCTGGGTGGGCATGGGTGGGCTGTGGACACCCACATTGTTCTGCAGGGTTTTCTTCAGTGCTCCATCCACAGATGATGCCCCCAGCAAATATCTCGTCCTGGTTTGCTTTCCGTCTTCATCTCCCTACAGGAAGTCAGCTTGTATACTTCACTGCACATGGACTTGCTCGCCCACTAATACATGTGCTAATACGTGCTACAGCATGGATGGTTTCCAGTGATGACTCCAGAGAAGAAATTTCAGGGAACACCAAAGAGGGTCTTAGGGTCTGAGAATATCTCCCCTGAGGCCCCTAAAATCACACCACGTACAGCACTGTCTTCTCGGGTCTGTTCAGGGCCAGCCCGAGTCTTTAGTCAACAGACAAGGTCAAAAGGCTTCTGCATAGGAGGTGTAGATGGGAAACATTTGGACACAGAAATCTTAAATCTGTCTTCCAGGTATTTTACCACTCTCTTGCCTCTTTAATTAACAAGAAGCTGCTTCATTTGCATGATCTCACCTGTCAAGGCATTTTACTCACAGGGTTTATCTTAGAAAATGCTGGCTTGATGCACCAATAAACTCAGTTCTTCCTGGTCCTCAACACCCATCTTTCCCATTCCGTGGACTGTCAGCAGCCTTAACTGACACTATCTAGCTGCCTTGGAAAACAGTCTGGCACCTCCTCAATGAGTCAAACATAGAGTCGCCACATAACCCAGCAATTCCACTCCTAGGGAGATGCCCGGGAGAAATGAAAACATACATCCCCACAAAAATGTGTATGCAGGTCTTCACGGCAGCATGATTCACAATAGCCCAAAAGTAGAAACAGCCCAAATGTCCATCAACTGATGAATGGATAAACAACATGTGGTATACCCATACAATATATCAATACAGTGTATCGGTAGACTCTTAGAGTATTTGGAGCCCTGGGGGCGCAGTGGTTAAGAGCTTGGCAGTTCAAATCCACCAGCCACTCCTTTGAAACTCTATGGGGCAGTTCTACTCTGTCCTGTAGGGTTGCTGTGAGTCGGAATTGACTCCACAGCAATAGTTTGGTTCATTATAGTATTTGACAGTAAAAAGAAACAAAGTACTAATATATGGTAGGGCATGGAGAAAACCATTAGAACATTTAGAACAACATTATTCTAAGTGAAAGACACCAGTCACAAAAGATCACATATTATATGATTGCATTTGTACGAAATGTCTAGAATAGGCAAATCTGTAGAGACAGAAAGTAGCTTAGGATTGCCGGGGAGAATGGGGAGGGCATAACCACTATGCTCCGCGGTTCTTTTGGGGGTAATGAAAGTGTTCTAAAATTGACTCTGGTGATAGTTGCACAGCTCTGTGAATATTTACAAACCATCGATTGGCTTGTACCCTTTAAGTGGGTCATTCCTAAGGCGTGTGAATTAGACCTCAATAAAGCTGTTCAAAAAATCAGCACTGTCTGTACTGTTTGCCCCTCCTGAGGGCAGCTTTTTAACCTGCCCTGTCACCCGTTCCCACTAAATCTGTTACCTAGTTAGTTTCCCATCCTTCGTTTACCCAACTTCTCCAAGGTGCAGCTGTCTGACCCACCCAACTCCACACGCATGTCCTGGCTCCCTGATTCACATATCTGGTCTCACCTGAGCTGAGCTGCCTCTGACTGGGGCCACATTAGGAGTGCTGCTACCTCGGGGTCCTGAGAACCCAGAGGACTCTCCCTGGGCAGATCTCCTCTGCCTGGGACCAGGGGCACTGCCCTGTGACCAGGGCCTCTCACACTGGCCTGCTCTCATCTTCCTAGTTGTACTAATATCATGGTGTACTAGCCTAGCCAAGTGAGCTCTGGAGACAAATGTCCTGGGTTTACATCCTGTATCTGCCACTCACTAGCTATGTGACCTTGGGCAAGTTGTATAACCTCTCTGTGCCTCAGTTTCCTTATCTGTCAAAACTGAAAAATTCTTGTGCCTACTTCATACAGTTGTTATGAAGATTAAAGGTAAAGGGCTAGGCAGTATCTAAAACGCATTGCCAGTGAGTCTATCCTGACATAGTAACCCTACAGGACAGAGTCGAATTGTCCCTGTAGGGTTTCCAAGGAGTGACTGGTGGATTTGGACTCGAACTGCTGACCTTTCGGTTAGCAGCCCAGCTCTTAACCACTGTGCCACCAGGGCTTCAACGCCTAGCACATGGTAAATGCTACATGTGTTACTCTTATTGATACTATTATTATTCATCAGGGACACAACTAAATACATATTTTCTGGTACCAATAACTTTAATCAAAGGTCAGAGCTTTACTTAGGTAGACTTTTAGACTCACAAAGTGTGCCGAGGTGCGTACACTAATACATTAGAATATTTTGGCTGCTTTATTTGACAGAGGAAAAACTGGGAACAATCTCTCAGCAATGGTTGGTTATATATGTTGTTGTTATGTGCAGTCCAGTTGATTTCAACTCATAGCAACCCCATGTGACAGAGGAGAACTGCTCCATAGGGTTTTCCAGGCTGTACTCTTTATGGAAGCAGATCACCAGGTTTTTCTCCCACAGAGCTGCTGGGTGGGTTCAAACCACCAACATTTCAGTTAGCAGCAGAGCGCTTAACCATTGCATCTCCAGGGGCTCCTTCTGGTTATAATAGGATTCATCAAACAAAATATGGAACTTCATACAATGGACTATTATGCAGCTATTAACAGAAAGAGGTAACTCTGAATGGCTGGATGTCAACAAACATACAGAAATACATAGACACATGAAGAAAGCAATGCTTAGCACACAGCTTACTTATTACTATTACTTTTATACAAGTAATAAGTAAAATACATCATGCACAGACAGAAACACCAGTGCTATTAAGCTTCCTTTGTTTTTCCCTAGAAAGAAACTGTTGACAGAGGCTACCTAGGAGACAGAGACTGGACGGCCACGGGGAGACTTTAACATTTGCATACCTTTCTGAAAGAGGGTATCACTTTTTAATAAATGTATTATTTTCTAAATAATGTCAGTAGTGAAAGAGGGATTATCTGGGTAGGGGATTTGGATCATTAGTTTTCTTTTATATTAAACAACAATGACAACAAATACTCTTTTATAAAATGAACTCTGATTCCAAAGATACTATTCAAGTCCTGGGCCCATGGAGTTGCTCCTTCCTGGTCCCTAAAATGAAGAGGTTGAAGGCCCAGTTCTGCCCTGGTGAGGAGTGTCTGGGCAGAAGTCCTCCTCATCTGTAAATCTGCCCTACTGCCCGGCAAGTTATTGGTGGGACCCAAATCATGATGAAAACCCAGCCGTTAGTTTTTCACCTTCCCCTCCTATGCTCCATTCTAGAACCTTCCAGATGCCAAGTAAAAGTGCAAGGTCAAAGAAACTCCAGAGGTGAAGCCATGGTGGGCACCCTTTGCTTACAAAACTGGATCATTTGAGCAGTTGTTAAGTGCCTTCTGTGTACAAGGCAGAGCTCTGGGCCCAGAGGCTCATGAGCTGAGACACAGACCCATCCTCGGGGAGCTCCCAGGCCAGGCATATACATAGTAACTCCAGAGCAGAGGTAAGCTCCACAAGGACCCAGATAAAGAGGAGGAGGCTCCTTCTGGCTGGGGGATCCGGGAAAGGTTCTTGGATGTGGTGAAAGAGGGTAGTATCTGAGCCTATAGAGATGTAAGAGAGGCTATTCCAGATGGAGACAACAGCAGGAGAGGAGGCTTAAGTTGGCAGAGAGAGAAGGAAGCCACCTCTGAGGTTGTCAGGGGGCTAGGAGAGGAGTTGGTCCAAACAGCATCACCCATTTCCTGGGCAGGAGTCCAGAACCCTTGAGCACCCCCGGAGCCTCCAAGTCTTGACATGCTCCTGGGGCTTACTCCTTCTGCTTCTCTCCATCCTGGGCCACACGTGGGGGCCAGAGCAGCTCTCCCCTAGGCCTCTGCCTCCTGATATTCAGAGCCCTGTCACTCACCGAAAGGTCGCCCATATCCCTCACTATTGCCCTCTTTTAGGGAAAGACCACTTGGGGACTTGCCCAAAGTGCCCACCCTCTGGAGCCAAAGGTTAGTGTCCTTAAGTCTTATCCATTGGAAAAGACCTCGTCTGTGAGTGAGAAGATGCCACAGGAAGTCAGGAGAACCCTTGTCCTGAGGGTCACAGCCTCAAACCCACAGGGCCCAGAAAGGGAAAGAGATGTGCCCATCCTCACACAGCTCGCCAGTGGACCAGCCATGGCTGGATCCAGTCCCTGTGCTCCTTACCCAGGCTTCTCCCGTGACCATCACTGACAGGGAGGGACCCTGAAAGACGTCCTTATCTGCCCGTCACGACCCCTATACCTCCACCGTTAGAGACACCCTCTTGTGGATAAGAGGTGACAGCCCCCACTGAATTTTAAGCAGGAAGACTGGAGTGGGGTGGGGACTACCCCCAGACTGTAGTCGCTTGGCAGCTCTGTGGTTTAATAACACTATCTTGCGTACCCATACGACCTGGCTGTTTACAGAGCACCTTCCCACACACGAGCCTTCAGGAGATGGGACAAATGCCACCTCAAAGGCAGAGAAAGCGGGCAAGGGTTAGGTCTGAAGCCTGGGCCCGACAGGTGAAGAGGGCCCCAGGAGACAGGGGATAGCCCCAGGGCCTGGGCTGCCTTTGGGCCCCAGGGTGATGGGCTCAGCATAAAGGTCCCAAACCTGCACAGGTAAGTTGAGGTTGGGATGATTTAGGGTCAAGCGTTGGCTGCCAGGATCATAATGACCAGCTTCTCCCCCGACCCTCCCTCGGGGGCATTCTAGCCCCAAGTCCAATTCCAGTCCTGGAGTCTCTGCCTTCAGAGATGCCCACGCTGGGGGAGCAGCCTCCATCCACCTAGGAGGACCCAGCTACACTCACCACCCAGCTCTCAGAGGTCACACCAGGTAAGCAAATGGCTCCCTGAAGTCGGGAGAGCTGAGAGCACCAGGACCAGGATGTAAACACAGCAATTGAACAAGCACCTATTTGCACAGTGCCCTCCCCCTCTGTGCAGGTGGGAGCCTGTGGCAAGGCACTGCTGCAGCCATAAACCCAGCTGCCTACAGCGCCAGGATCAGGCCTCTGATCCTCCAGGCCAGCCAGGTGTGTGAAGGTGCAATGCAGCTGTGGGGGTATTTCTTGACCTGCAGGGCAGCGGTGGGGAGGAGAAGTGTGAGAGTACTCTATCCTTAGAAGGGCAAAGGGTCCCCGGTGAGCCCCAGACAGTACCCACTCGAGGATGAGCCCCCTCAAACAGGCCTTGGAAGGAGGGATAGAAGTTTGGAGGGTAGGTGAGTCCACCAGTAGAGTCTACAGCCTTTAATTCCTCCATCGAAAAAGGCGATGAGAAGGACCCACGGGCGGGGTGGCCTGCAACGGAGAGAATGGAAAGTTGCAGTGAGGCCCAGGCCTTAGCTCCCCCAGCCTGGAGAGGGAGGAGGAGGAAGGGAATCTTCCCTGACCACGTGGCCTCGCCTGTCTGCTGAACCTGCCTGCCCACCAGCACAGCATCGGGCCCTGGCCTGCCTTTCAGGTCAGGGAGCTGCATCCTGCTTGGACGAGCCCCCTCATATGAGCATGCATGGGTACACACACATGCACATACATGTATTTATTCATTCATTCTAGAAATGTTTATTAAATGCTTATTTTGCCCCTACGTGGCACAAATCGTTAATGCACTCGGCTGCTAACCGAAAGATTAGAGGTTCGAGTCTACCCAGAGGTGCCTTGGAAGAAAGGCCTGGCAATCTACTTCCCCAAAAGCAGCCACTGAAAACCCTATTGAACACAGGTCTACTCTGACACACATGGGGTCACCATGAGTCACAACTGTCTCAAGGGAAACTGTTTTCTTTTTTTCTAGCTGTATTTTACCCCAGGCCTTGTTTCAGGTATTGGGAATACAGCAGTGAAAAAAAAAAAAAAAAAAATCCCTGCCTTCATAGAATTTACACTCCTAGCAGAAGAGGTGCTAATCAGAAAAGACACTCTCTGTTAATTCACTGTTCACCACTTCAATTCAGTCCACAAGCCACCAGTTTCCTATCTCACCCTTCTTTCTGCCCAGAACCCACTCGCAGGCCCTTCAGAGCTTGAAGTTCGAGCTAACCAGCCCCCACCTCAGCCTTCTCTCTCCCCTCCCGCCAAAAGGCACGTCTTTAACCCTTTTCTCCCCTCTTTTCATCCCCTGATCCTGCTCTCTGCACCACTTTGAAGTCTTTCTCTAGACCTTCCCTTCTCAGCAGGGAGCCCTGGAAAACAGGAGCTGAGCTGACCTTCAGGACTCACACCTGCCCCAGGACCTCAGGGAGGAACTCTGCCCCTTGCTGGCCAAGATGATGGGGTGGACTTTCTGAAGGGGGCATGGGGTGGCGAGGGCTGGGTTCACCTGTGAAGTCAGCCAAGCCAGTCTCTTGTGTCTGCACAAACTGTAGCAGCCACCTTCAAGCGAGTGCACTCTGCAGGCTCTGTGCTAAGTTGCTGTAAGCACTACCTCATTTAACGCTCACAACAACTGCATGTGGTAGGCACCATTATTGTAACTTCATTTCCCCCATAAGGACACAGAGCATGATGGGACTTCCCAAGGTCACAGAATAGCGAAGTAGCAAGGTCGGGATTAGAACCTGGCTCTGCCTGACCCCCAAGCTCATGTTTTTGACCCTGTCTCTGCTGCTTTCCCTGGACCCTACCTAGCCTTTCCCCCATGGGAACTTCTTTTGTGGTGACCAAGGGAGCCCACTAAACTTGTCACTGATAACAACTTAAGGTGCTCCCCTATACAGGTAGCTCCGAACTTACGATGTATTAAAGTGATGTATTAAAGTTATGACGCACAGTATTTACGACTGTTCATTTTTTTGTTTTGTTTTGTTTTTGGTATATCTTATCGCTAGCAATATGTACTACATACAATGTTGCAGCGAGAAATTTGCTAATGTTATCGTTCTCATGCCAACCCCCAAACACAAATAAAGATCAGATTTATAAAGATATTGATAATAAAAGGGAATAATAAAAACTAAAAAAAAAAATGCAGTATTTGACTTCCTTCAGAACAGAGTTACCACGGAGTCATCAGAAGGGAACTCCATGGTAAGTTGGGGACTCCCTGGACTTCCAATAGCCGAATGTCTTTCTAGGCCAGATGATGTGTCTATGATGGGCAAGACTGCAGGCAGAAAATTCGTGAAGCAGCTCATTTTTACTTGCGAGCAGGGACAGCCCAGGGCTCCCATGGTCACCCCACACAGGAGGGTGTCTCTACTGCTCACTCATGACCCAGCGCCCTCTCCCTGTCAAGGTTAAGCAATCAGACCCCTCGCTTCCCTTGTTCACTACTCACCCAGCTTGGCTCTGGAGAAAATGTTCTAGGCCTATTAATTATCACAGGATAATCAGCGAGTAGAAATCCAGACACAGATAAAATCAGCCCCTCCCGCCTGCTGCCCCCACATTCCCCTCCTGAGCTCCTGAAATCCTGGGATGTGCCATGTTCCCCACCGTCTCCACCCTGCAACCCCCACCACCACTACTCGGGCTGGTGCCAAAATGCCCAAAGGCAGGCTGGGCTGTGCTAGGGCCTACCAGGACCACAACAGGCATGTTGAGATTCCCAGTAGAAGGCCTGCTCCTGCCCACCCCACAGCTCTGAGACTCTTAATAAGCTGACTGCTGGTCCCCTCACCACCAGAGCTCAAACTGCCTCTCACCACCCCCCAACTCAGACTATACAAAACGCCCAGTAGGGTAAGGTCTCTTAATCAGGCACCCAGGTACCTAAGAATGGACTGGTGGCTTTCCTGTTGTTGTGATGCTGGAAGCTATGCCACTGGTATTTCAAATTACCAGCAGAATCACCCATGATGGACAGGTTTTGGCAGAACTTCCAGACTAAGACAGACTAGAAAGAAAGGCCTGGTGATCTACTTCTAAAAATTCGCCAAGGAAAACCTTATGGACCACAAGGTGGATACTTGAGTCTATGTTGGTACCTCCCTCCTGGAGGGGAGGTGAGAGGGCAGAGGGGGTTAGAAGCTGGCGAAATGGACACGAAAAGAGAGAGCAGAGGGAGGGATCAGGCTGCCTCATTAGTGGGAGAGCAATTGGGAGTATGTACCAAGGTGTATGTGAGTTTTTGTGTAAGAGGCTGACTTGATTTGCAAACTTTCACTTAAAGCGCAATAAAAATTAAAAAAAAAATGTATACGGGGGAAAAAAACCCTCACGGATCATAGCAGAACATTGTTCAATTCGCTTGCTATGGACATGTCATCAAGAGGGATCAGTTGCTAGAGGATGACATCATATTTGGTGAAGTGGAGGACCTGCAAGGTCAAGGGAGACCCTCAGTGACAAGGATTGGTACAATAGCCCCAAAGATGGACTCGAACATGCTGGCAATCGTAAAGATGGCATAGGACCAGGCAATGTTTCCCTCTGTTGTACATAAGGTCACCATGAGCCATAGTCAACTCAACAACATCTGTCTGTCTATCTATCTAATATCGATCTAATTTCAAGACCTCTTGAAACAGTCGACAAAATTCTTTATACATGTACATACCTGCATTTATCTGGGAAGAATCCACAGTTTACAACAGATCTCAAAGAGCCCCAGAGCCCCAAAAGGGGTGCAAATCTCTGGACTAACGAGTCACAGAGACCACCCCCTACAACACTCGAGAAAACCCGAAGCATCCAGGAACTCTTCGAGTGCTTGTGACTACACAGAAAGGTAGGTTATAATTTAGTGGTTGGGAGCACCAGCCCTGCAGCAGGCAACCTGAGTTTCCATCCCAGCTCTGCTACTTTCTAACTCTATCGCCTCAGTTTCCCCATCTGAAAAATGAAATAACAGTCATGTCTGCCACATAGAGTTGCCATGAGTATTAAAATGAGAGAAAGAAACCAAACAAAGTACTAGGTACTATCCCTGGCCTATAGTACTGCCCAATAAGTGTTAGTTGCTATCGATTACCCCCTTAGGGGAGGAATCCCAGGCTCAGGGAGGCTAATTGACTCACCCAGGGTCATCCTTATGGCAGCTTTGAGCTGTGAGCCAGCAACACAACAGGGACTGGGACAGAATTCCCAGAATGTCATCTGTCTGGTGCTGGACAGCCTGCAGTTGCTGGAGGCTGGGGTGAAGGGGGTCAACCGAGAGTACAGACAGACCTGCCGAGGGGGCTGGGGCAGAGGAGGATGAGTCCAGGCCTGCAGTCAGAAGAGTTGAGTTCTAATTCTGGCCCCATCCATGGCTTGGGCAAGCTCTCTTCCCTCTCCGGATGCCTGTGTCTGTCTATAAGATGCCAGGGAGTGGGGCTCTCATCTCAGAGGTGGGTACAGATGTTCAGCACAGCTGCAACAGTCTGCCTCTGGCGGGACACCCCTGCCTGCCCCAGAACCAAGGCCCAGTTTCCCAGATCCTGATGGTCATGAATGGGGCTGATTATAAAGACAGGCCAAAGAAATGGGCCCCAGGAGCAATCTGGGGGTTTCTGACCCATAGAAAGGGAACAGACCAATGAGGCTCAAAAGTCCCAGGTTCCGGGCAGGGATTTTCTGGGAGTCAGAAGCATTCCAAATGAAATGTGGGGCTGTGGAAAGCGGCCAGCACAAGAAGCATTCAAATGGAGGTTGGACGGCCACCTGCACAGGGGCTTCAAGCGTGATCTCTAGGAGTTCGGCGAGATGACCACTAAGTCTCAGGTCCAGTGAAGCCATGAGCAGCCTGGCCAATGGGGGGCTTCAAGGGTCCACATGGCTGGCCTCCAGTGAGACTGAAGGACACAGCAGCTTGGTCTCTCCCATGGGTCACCACGTGGAGCAACCACAGCCTGGCCACTCCAGTGGACACATTTAAACCAATACTCAGGTCATGATATAAAGAAAGAAGCAGCACTATTGACTTAGGCTGAAGTCACAGCCAACAACCCCTGCCTTTCATGGCGACCAACAGAGAGGGTGTCCTCAGCATCCTCCACCCTCTCCACCCGCCTCCACGCTCCAGGCCTGGGAAAGCCCCAAGGATGGCTCATAGCAGCCCAGCCCCACTCTGGAAACACAGTTCAGAGCTTGTGAGGCAGGCCCCAGCTGTGCTTCAGAAGGTCAGACGCCAGGCTGTGGGCCCACCCCAGCTGCACACACCTGGATAAAGCTATGAGAACCTGGCACGCCATCACAGACGGGACTAGAAGGACTGGCTCTGCCCTCCAGGATGGCAGTGTGGCACAATGATGGTGCTGTCAGCCCAGAGCACAACAGCCAAGAAAAGACTCAAGACCCCTCCAGAGACCAGTGGTGAGACAGGCTGCTTCAGGGAGGCAGAAACAGAGAGAAGGAGGGAGGGAGGAAGGAAAGGAGGGATCACGGGGGGAAGGGAAGGAGGGAGGAAGGGAGAGAAGGGGGAAGAGAAGTAAAAAAAAAAAAGGAAGGAAAGAAGGGAGGGAAGGAGGAGAAAGGAAAGGGAGACTCTTCAAGCTCCTCCATCCCTCTCTCTTCCAAGCAAAATAGGCTTTTTCTTAAAAAAAAGAAAAGCAAAACAACTTCCCTTCTTTCCTTTCCTTTCTGAACAAGAGCTCTGTAACAGTAGAGGGCTGATCCGAAAATAACTATTTTGCCCTTAGACAGAGGCAGGTTTTAGCAGGAGAAGCTGAGATATTTTGAAAGCCACCCCTGAGGCAAGAAATTGTGCAGAAGGCAGCAATTGCCAACACTCGCCAAGAGGACTCAGGCTTCCTGGGAAAGGCGGGAAGAAGGGCTGGCTGTCAACACCCCATTCCTGGGAGGGTCTGCCCGCGAAAGCCAGGCCAGCTTCCCCAGTGTGGCGCGGGGGAGACAGAACATGGGAACACAGATGATCTTACATAACCGAAGCGGGACTGAACATTTTCAGCAAATTACCGCTGTTATGAGCTGTGCCATAAAATCGCCTCACAAGTGAATTCAGTTTTTCTTCCCTCCGTGCCCAATCAATTAGCACATGAGTAATACCAAGCCCATTAGGACAAACCGATGCCGGGGGAGTTATGTCATCTGCTATAGAAATGATTGCTTAATATACCAGTTGGCTCCGAGGAGCCCTTAGCCACACAATTGTGCCATAATCAATAGCACCAGTCAGATGACGCCGTTTCCAACCAGAGCACCGCTGGGCAGAGCAGGAGCACGGAGCCCAGAGAGCAGGCGCAGATGCCCGCCGAGTAGGCCCTCTCTACCCCTCCTTCCTCTCTTCAAAGCAAACAGGAAAAGCCTAATGGTGCCTAGGAGAAACCAAGAGACGCGGAGGGAGAAAGAGAAAAAGCCTCAGGGGACTCATGGATATTTGCACCCAGGTACCTTGGGAAAGAAAGGTGATGAGACTTCATTCTTCCTCCCTATTTCTTAGCAACCACAAAATGGGCTTTCACAGGGAACATGCAAGGACTCCTGTAAGGTTAAAGGGGAGCCCTGGTGGCACAGTGGGTAAGCCCTCAGCAGCTAACCAAAAGGTTGGAGGTTCAAACCCAGAGGTGGCAGCCTGCTTCCATAAAGATTTACAGCCTATGAAACCTTATGGGGCAGTTCTACCCTGCTGTATAGGGTGGCTATGAGTCAGAATCGACTCGACAGCAATAGGTTTAACGGGTAAGGTTCAAACCCATACGGAGTTGAGCGCGTGGTTGATAAAGGCATGGGGGCGGGGAGGGCAGGGAAGTTTGAGGCCACCCAGAGCTACCTTGGAAAAAGGCCTGGTGGGGCACTTCTGAAAAATCAGCCATTGAAAAGCCTATGGAGCGCAGTTCTACTCTGACACTCGTGGGGCCACCATGAGTACGAGTCAACTGACCTGCAACTATTTACTGGTCTGGAGTGTGCGTATGCGTGTGCGCACCCACACATTGACACACATGCATGAACAAGGACAAGTACCTATGCCTACACGTATGTGCTTACATGTATGCCTATACATGGGTGGAGCCAGCATGGAGGCCTGTGGATGTGTGTATTCATACGCTGGAGAATATATGTGTGCATATGAGTGTATATTTGTAGGTATGTACATATGCTCCAATAGCTCCTAGAAGGCAGCGATCCTGCGGGACCGGCCAGCCTGCCCTATCAATTTGTTCTATCACAATTCTGGGATGCGGAACCCAAAGGTAAGATGATGAAGAAGGGAAGCCAGAGAATCATAGCAGTCACGGATCTACAGCCTGGCCTCATGGAAGAGCCCTGGCTCTGGAGCTAGGCCATCCTTGGGTCTGGACCTTTACTTGAGTTCTGTGAGCCTCAGTTGCCTTGAGGAGCCCAGGTGGCACAATGGTTAAGTACTTGGCTGCTAACCGAGAGGCTGGTGGTTCGAACCCACCAGCCGCTCTGAGGGGAAAAGATGTGGCAATCTGCTTCTGTAAAGATGACAGGCTTGAAGACTGGGGCAGCTCTACCGTGAGCTCTATGAGTCAGGATTGCATTGACTAAACAGCAAGAGTTTCAGCTGCCTCATCTGTAAAATGGAGACGTCAATCTGCTCCTCAGAATGTTGAGGTGAGGAGTAGTACGCAGGAAAGCACTTAGCATGACCTGGCAGAGGAAACGTTCATATCCACTGAGCTAAAGCTGTTGTTATTAACCCTTGCACTCCTGACATCCCCTTGACTGCTTGCTCCAACCCCTCCCTGCTCCAGGTCAGACCAAGGAAACCACTCCATTTCCCTTCCAGTTGCTCCGACAAGATTTGCCATATCTCCCTGAAAATAGGAAAATCTTAAGGGGATTAAATGTTTGCAGCCTGAGCCCCAGCCCCTTGGCCCAGGACTGACCGTCTCCCCCTACCTAGCAAGAGGGCTCCCTGACAGAGTAATTATTGGCAGCTTGGTAGTCAGGAGATTTTGCTTTCAATCGGCTATGACCCCAGGGGGCAGAGAAAGA
Source organism: Loxodonta africana (assembly GCF_030014295.1). Taxonomy (NCBI): domain Eukaryota; kingdom Metazoa; phylum Chordata; class Mammalia; order Proboscidea; family Elephantidae; genus Loxodonta; species Loxodonta africana. Next base: position 45,435,032 of record NC_087354.1, on the reverse strand, counting down.
ACTCTACACAGAAATGAAGCCAAGCTCAGATGGGGGCTTAGTTAGTGTGTCAGGTAAGTCCAGGGTCCAGCATCTCAGACATGTAGTGTGAGAGCCACCGACCTTGGAAATCCCACAGTGTAACCCTTCCTCCTTTATGTGGAAACTGAAGTCTTACCAAGGTCAGCCAGTAGGTAGAGCTGAGGCCAGCATCAGACCCAAGATGTGGGCCTAGAACTGGGTTTGGTTATCCCTCAAGATCTCACCCTCATAGCTGTCTCCAGCCCAGCGCCCCCACTCTCACCCCTTTGTCTAGCACAGCGAACCGCAGAAGCTCGGGCCCTTGGAGCCACTGCGAACTTTGGCCCCTGAGAATGCTGGGAAGTCGTCTACTCCTGGGTCTTTTCTTCCTCAGCTGAAAGACATCCCTTACCTCAGGTGCATCATTGTGTGGACTGAACAGGTGATAGGAGTGAGGCCTCACTCAGTGCCTGGAAGGCAATAGGTGTCCAAGAAGCACAGGCCCTCCTTCATGCGCACCAGCCATTGTGCTAAATAACTTAAATGTATTATGTCACTTAACCCTAAAAGTAAGTAAACTCATGAAGTAGGTACAATCACAATTCTTCATAAGACAAGGTTGAGATCCTTGAGAGGGTAAGCCACTTGCCCAAGGTCACACAGGAAGAGGCCAGGCAAGGTCTGAGCCCGAGCAGTGTGTGTTCCAGAGCCTATGAGTGGGATCATTCTGCAGTCCATGACTACGGGAACTGTTTAGTGGGCTATAAAATGTTAAATGAATGGTATTTACCACACAGCTTCAAATGCTTCCCCAGAAAGGGACAAAGAAGCTAGTCCTACTGGGTGGCATCTTAGGTATGAGCTACAAGCCTCTGCCCAACTGTCAGACGAGAAGAAATGCCTCTGATAATGAGAGAAGAAGGGCAACTCTGAGCCACCTCCTGAAGAGATTTGGAAACAGGAACCTTGGCATGGAATGCTGACCTAGCGCTGTCACTGCACTGGTGTTACCAAACCCTGGCTGACCCCAATGCAGTGAGGAAAGGGGAATCAGGGGTGTCCTGACCCAGGGATGGTGGTAAACCACCTGGATGGCAGGGAGAGGGTAGCTAGGTATAAGGCTGGATCCTGTCCATCCCCCGTAATAGCAGTGAGCAACAGAGGAGTTATGTACCGTGGATTGCCAAAAGAATGAACAAACCTGTCTTGGAAGAAGTACAACCAGAATGCCCCTTAGAAGCAAGAATGGCTAGACTACATCTCACATACTTAGGACATGTTATCAGGAGGGATTGGTCACTGGAGAAGGACATCATGTTTGGTAAAGTAGAGGGTCAGTGAAAAAGAAGAAGACCCTCAACAAGATGGACTGACACAGTGGCTGTAACAATGGGCTCAAGAATAGCAACAGTTGTGAGGATGGCTCAGGAGGGGGCAGTGTTTTGTTCTGTTGCGCATAGGGTCACCATGAGTCAGAATCAACTTGATGGCACCTAACAACAACAACTAAGAGAGGAGTTAGACGAGGTGGGTTAGGTAGAGATGGCAGAGATTCCTGCTCTCCTGGGAAAATTGTGATTTTATGGTATTTTGAATTCTAATGACTTCCAGCATGTCTTTATTCAAATGTAAATATAGAAATATCACCTAAAATAACAGACAAGAGATTATTGCCTTGTTCACTATAGTAGGCTTAATATGGCTCCCTAAAGATAGCCACATCCTAATCTCTGGAATCCATGAATTTTACCTTACATGGCAAATAAATAAAGGCAAATGTGATTGAGAATCTTGGGGTGGGGGTATCGTCTGGGGTTATCTGGGTGGGCCCTAAATACAATCACAAGTGTCCTTGTAAGATATTTGACGCCACAGAAGAGGAGGCAATGAGACCACAGAGGCTGGGATGGGAATGATGTAGCCACAAGCCAAAGAATGCGTGGAGCCACCAGAAACTGGAAGAAGCAAAGAACAGGATCTCCCCTAGGGCCTTCAGAGGAGGCATGGTCCTTTGACACCAGGTGAAGATGGATTGGGGACAAGAGAGAATAGGACAAAGAGATTAGTTGATTTCAGGCTTCTGGCCTCTAGAACTGTGAGAGAATAAATTTCTATTGTCTGAAGCCACTTATTTTGTGGTGACTTGTTACAGTGGCCACAGGAAACTAATAAAGCCCCTCTTTGGATGGCCCCCGATACCACCAATCTTGTTATAGGGACCAATAGACGATACTTATGGAGCACTAAAGATATATAGAGCCCCTGGGCAGTGCAAATGGTTAACCACTTGGCTACTGGCCCCAAAATTTGGCAGTTCGAACTCACGCAGAGGCACTTGAAAAACAAGCCTGGGAATCTGCTTCTGAAAACCCTGTGAAGCAGTTCTACCTTGCATACACGGAGTCGCCATGAATTGGAATTGACTCGATGGCAACTAACAAGAATAAACAACAAGGTGGCATAAGGCATGTTTTAGGCTCTGAGAGCAAAGATACATTAACCTGGTCCCTGTCCCAGAGGTCTTAAAGTCCAGCAGGGCTGGATAGACTTACAAAATTCAGATTTATAACATTCAGAGAATGTAAGTGTCATTCTAGGACAAGGCATTTATGGAAGACATCTCCCAGGAAGAGGGGTTTGAAATGGGCTAGAAGGATAGATAGAATTTAGCTGGGTGGGGCATTCTGGGAAGAGAGAACTGCACGAATCCAGGTTCTAGGGAAGGAGGGCCCAAGTCATGCTCAGGTTGGATGTGAAGCTTACCTTGGCCACTGCAGAGCCTTATGGTAAAGAAGGGTCAAGCTGTGCAGGCTAAGGCGGGCAGGCAGTTGCAACCTTGCAGGTGGTGGGAAGCTCCTGGCTGGGGTCAGAAGATGCAGGGCCCGGTCCAGACTGCCCCTAACCAGCTGTTTGGTGGGGGAGCATCTCCTTCTCCTTCCCTTCTGGGGCCACATGGAGGAATTGCATCCAAGCGACATTCAGGGCCTGTTGCCACTGCTCACTAACTCAGAGGAGGAGTGACTTATATAACTGTGTATTTGGGAGAAGGAATTGGGTACGTGACTCTGTTCCCCTGGGTTCCTCTCTTCCCATAGATTCTGTGGTCTATGACATCTCTGCCATTCTGTGGTCACCAGGCAGGCCTGTGATCAGGTGGTTAGGCCTGTCTCATTTAAGCATGGAGTATAACAAGCCATTTGGCTGATCCATGGCCACATCCTTCAATCTGTTCTATCAAGAATAAAGGTAATAGTTTGATCTCCAGCTGTCCAACACTTTTGTTGCTCTCTCTCTCTTTCTCGATGAGTCCTAAACTCAAGGTGGTGAAGGAAGCTGTATATTTATTTGTTAGGGTTCCTGCAAACCCCAAGGTGCGTAATCTCAGGCCTCAGTTTCCTCTTTTGTAAAATGAGAGACTTGGAAGACAATAACCTCAAATAACTTACCTGAGAGGCAGCATTTGTGGTAGGTGGAGCTTTAGACTGGAAGACGGAAATGCTGAATTCTAATGGCAGCGCTACCACCAGCTGCCATGAGGTCGGTAAACTTTTTGAGCCTTGGTTTCCTTATCCATAAAATGGGCATAATGCCACTCACCCTACCTATATGACAGAATTATTATTAGAGAAAAATCAACCCTTCGCTCAAAGTAGGTGACTTAGTGGAGGAGGAAGAGTATGAACTTTGAAAAGAGACAGCCTTGAGTTCTAATCCTGACTCAGCAGCTCCTAAGTGGTTAGATTTTGAGCAATGTAGTTAGGTAGATTTTCTGAGCTTGCTTCTTCATCTGGAAAATCAAACTTGCCCTAGGGGAATGCAATGACTAATGATGAACACCTACAATGAGTAAGGTTGTAGGAAGAATATGAAAATATCAGCTGTGTAGTAGCCAGCAGCCAAGATGGTCCCCAATGCCTCCTGGTATTTATACCCTTATGCAATCCCCTCACACGTTTAATAGGCTGATTTTTTAATAATAAAATTAATGGAAAAGACAGTATGAATTCCAAGGCTTGGCCATACAAGGCATTGATGTGTTCACCTTGCCCTCTTAGATCTCTCACTGTGGGGAAAGTCAGCCACCGTGTCGTGAGGGTACTCAAGCAGCCCTGTGGAGCAGCCCACGTGGCAAGGAACTGAGGCCTCCTTTCCCGAGCCAGCGTCAATTTGCTAACCGTGTAAGACAGCCGTCTCAGAAATGAACCCTTCAGCACTGGCCAGCATCTTGACTGGAACCTCACAAGAGACACTGAGCCAGGGCCACCAGCTAAGCCACTCCTGAGTATCACCATACGAGTGCCTCACACACCTGGCTCTGTTAAACACAGAGTTCCAGCATTTATTGCTAAAGAAACACTACATGCCCCACACATTGCTAAACGCAGCGTGCGTGCAGTGCCTTAGTCGCTATGAGTCGGAATCAACCTGACAGCACACAACACTATACTGCATCCCCCACACCAACACACAGTCTTTCAGGATTCCTGACTCACAGAAACTGTGTGAGATAGTAAATGTTTATTGTTTTAAGTTGCAACGTTTTGGGGTGATTTGTTACACAGCAATAGGTAACGAACTCAGATGTGGTCTGTGCCCTTTCTAACCTGGTTTCAGGGGAAAGGAAAGTGCTCGTCGAGATGGGGCGAGGTGGTAGCATGAGATAGCGTGCAGTCGGAAAGCAGCCTATTAGAGTGTCATGAGCTTCTCTGTGCGCCAGACCCAGGGGACAGATAATAGGTGCTATTATTCCATCCCCAGGCCGCTGAGGCAATGGAGGAGAAATTATCCTGAAAAGCAGACCACACTCTCTGCCCACATGTCAGGGCTGTTATCAGAAGAAAGGAAAACACCCTATCTGGGCCTGAGAGCTTGACCCTGGGCCTTGCCACATTTGATGGGCACAGCTAAATGCCGGCCAGTGGCGGCTTCGTGCTCGCCTGGCACACAGAGTCTCAGAAACGCAGAGTCTTACCAGAAGGATTGCTTCACTGTGATTTTAAGAAGAGGGAAAAATGGGCTCCTTCGCTCTCCTAAAGGGCTGGCTGCTTTCTGATTTTCACAGCTAATGGGGCCAGAAATTGCCCGCGGTGAACGAGTGAGACCTGTTACCTGTGGGTGGAAACGGGTAATGAGAACTTAAATCCAGCCACATCCCTGGAGCACATTAGGGAGTCAACTTGCAAAAATGATTAGGAGGGTTTTAATATCCACCGACTGGATGGCTACCCATCTCCTGCATCGGCCTCGGACTCATTAACCTCGTGGTCCTCTGTGGGCAATCAATCGCTTGTGCTGGTGGAGTGGCCTCTGTCCCAGACCTGTCGTGGGGCCTCCCAGAACCAAGAGATTGGAAATAATTAAAATCCTACTTGGCATGGTGCAGCCAGCTCCCCTTAAGTGAAGTGCAGATAATCCTTCAGACTTTGCCTTAGCAAATAATTCCAACTTTCCTATCCTACCGGGAAGTACCAGTTGCCATCGAGTTGACTCTGACTCACGGCGCCCCCATGTATGTTAGAGTTTTCCGTGGCTGATTTTTTGGAAGCAGGTGGCCAGGCCTTTCTTCTGAGGCACCTCTGGGTGGGCATGAACATCCAACATTTATGTTAGCAGCTGAGTGTGTTAACCGTTTGCACCACCCAGGGACTCGACCAGGATGGTAAGGCAATGGGAAAGGACTGGATCTGCATTCCACCTCCTTTTACCTCCTTACAGCAGAGATTCCAGTATGAGGCAGTGTGGCCCAGTGGGAGGAGCCCCAGACCCACAGTCTGAACACCAGAGGCCTGGGCTGGCTCAACTACCAGTGCCCATGTTATCAAGTCCAGACCCTCTGTGTATGGACAAGAGGACTCACTGGACCCAGTTCATTTCTGGTCTCTGTTATTGACAACCCATAGAACTTCTCCAAGGCTCCTCAGCATGTCCCAGATTAAGCGTCTCATGTGTCATCACCCAAAACTAGCCTTCTCCTCCCAGCCATGGCGTCTCTTTCCGTGCTCATCATTGCAGTTTATTCTCCACTGCATTTCTTCAGCAAGTCCTATCATTGCACCTTTGAAAATATTTAATCTGTCCCTACATCCCAGTCCCTGCTCTCTAGATATCCTTCCTCTGGCTTCTTCATGCCCATAAATCTTCCCTTAGACCCTGCTTTCAACACCTCATCCCTCTGCTCTAAGACTGGCAGAGCCTTCACCCAGCATTGGAAGGAAAAAAAACAAAACAGTTGCCAGGGAATCAACCCTAACTCATGGCGACCCCACGTGTGTCACAGTAGAAATGTGTTGCATAGAGTCCTCAATGGCTGAATTTTCAGAAGTAGATCACCAGGCCTTTCTTCCAGGGCATCTCTGGGTAGACTCGAACCTTCAGCCTTTTGTTTAGTAGCCGAGCATGCTAACCATTTGCACCACCAAAGGAGGCTTTCCATAAATGCCCTAAGCTGGCTTTACCTCTCACCTCCCAGACACATGGCCGCAGTCTCAATGGCCACTTCTCCTGTCCATCCAGCCCCACCCCCTCCCAGGCTCTCATCCCTCCTGTCCCCTGCTTCACATCACCCCCCTTGCCTCGCATCTGCCCCCTGTTTAGCAGACCCTGCCCATCTCACTCAGGTTCTCTTCTCCCGGAAACTGGCCCTGACCACTCTCCTCATCTGGTCCCTCCTGGATGGGAACTCCAGCAGCACATACAAAGATGTGTACCCCAAAGTTTCACATGGACTTCTACTTGTTTGAGGGCCACTCACTTATTTTATTTTAATTATTATGTGTGGAAGCTCTGTGTCTACAGTCTGACGAGAACTTTGAGACTCCTGTCATCACTATCCCCTTGCAGGGCCAGGAGGAGCACCTGGTTCTGGGTAAATAGACAGCAAATGTTCCCTTTAATTTAATGACTTCAAATAGGGTCTCTGCCCTTGAGAATAGTCCTCAAGGAATATTCTACTAAATTTGTATTCATAGAATTTAGAGCTCAGAGGGGCCTGGAAGACCCTGTCCAAAGCTCTGCAGATGAAGAACTAAGCCCCGCCCTCCCCCAACCTCCATGGGGGGCCAGCCTGTAAGGTGAGAAGCAAGCGTTCCTTCTTCCTGGATCTCAGGCATGAGACAGAAGAAATGAAAAGAAAAAAGCATTAGCTGGGTGTCAGCAGAGCTTGCTTTGTGGCTGAGCGCCACCATTTATTCATTGTGTGACTTTGGGCAAGTCGCTTGACCTCCCTGGGCCTCGGTGAGGAAGCCAGACACGACGTTCTCCAAAGTGCACTTAGCCTTAAGTATACGTGTGTGGGGTGCATGTGTGTGTGTGTATATGTATAAGTATGTATACCTGTATTTGCATGCATGTGTGTATATATATGTGTGGTGTACACATATATATACATGTATATGTGTGTATGTATGTATGTACATATATATGTGTATACATGTATTTGCATGCATGTGTGTATATATGCATGTAGTGTGTGTATATATGTGTATGTGTGTACGTATATGTCTGTGTATATGTGCATATGCATGTATGTGTATATATGTATATGCATTTATGTGTATATGTATATGTGTACATATATGTGTGTATATATGTACATGTGTATGTGTTTATGTATGTATGTGTATATATGTATATACATGTGCATATGTGCGTATGTATTCATGCATGCATTTATATATGTATGCATATGTATATATGCCAGACCAAAAAAACTCATTGCTGTTGAGTCGATTCCAACTCATAGAGACTCTATAGGACAGAGTAGTACTGCCATATAGAGTCTCCAAGGCTGTAAATCTTTATGGAAGCAGATTGCCACATCTTTCTCCCTAGGAGAGGCTGCTGGGTTCAAACTCAGCCTTTCAGTAAGCAGCCAAGCACTTAACCACTGCATCACCAGGGCTCTTTGTATGTATATGTGTGTGTATGGATAGATAGACAGACAGACAGACAGATAGATAGATATGTATACATATATGTTATATATCTGTATGTATATATATCTATGTATGTATATCTTTGTTTATATTCGAGAAGCCCATTCATTTTACCCAAAGAGCTTCAGAGCCTTTTTAGGGTCGCATTGGGTCAGACTGAGCAGGGGTAGAAGAATGTCATCTTGCAGATAACCCCACAAGTCCCCCTGAATCTAAGCTGCTCAGAAGTGGCACCAATCCCATCTGTGGCCTTAAGTTCCCATACGCTGTTGCTGCCAGCTGCCCTTTTCTCCCACGCTGCCTTTCAGTCAGCCAGGCTAGTCCACACCAGTGCCAGACCGGGTACCTTGGCAAGCCCAGGCCATTCCAGGCCTTTCCTGAGACCTGGCAGGGAAGGGCTTTGGTGGGGCCAGGCTCCTTTCCAAACACAATCCTCATGGAGAGCTAACATGGGCTGACAGCTTGGAGGCTTTGTGATCACCTGGAGAGGCACTAGCTGACTGAGACTGACCCACAGCCAAACAGAGGGCAACCTCTGGCTGGCCAGGCTCCTCCCTTCAAAGTGGCCTCAGACGCTGCCACCCCATCAGAGTGAGAAAGCGATCCTGTGTGGCCTGCCTAGGTCACGGGCTTCCAGGATAGTACCCTTCTTGGAGACCTGCTAGTCTTGAACCAATCCCAGAGGGTTACAGGGTTGGTATGGATGGTGCCCTACTTGCAAGCATAAAGAGAAGCAAAAGTTCCTATGAACGCGCAGGGAGAATGAGGCCCAGCAGCAAGCCCACCCACCCAGATGCCCCTCAAAAGCAAAGCTGGGCCGGCCTACAAGGCTGTGGTGGAGCCGCCTTCCAGTACCAAGGTAGATAAGAGGGCTCCTTTTCCTAGTTCATTTTGATAAAATTGGTGCCCATGATTAATGTATGGGGCGTTGTTGAGAAGGAGGCCACTGGATACTTTCTGAAACACAGCCCAACTTCCAGAAGCACAGAAGGCCTTTAATTATTGATCCTCAGGCGGGAAACGTACCTTCTTGGGAAGAAGCAGGTCTGAGATGACTTCCTGGGAATGCCAGAGCTTTGCGAGTGAGGAGTGGTGTACAAGCTGCTACGCCCTCCCTCCTTCCCAGTCATTCCCATGAGGCAAAGCGTCAGGCCCAGGAGCAATAAGACCCCCACAGCCAAATTGTTATTATTACCATTGTTGCTATTAGGTGCGGGGGAGTCATTTTCAACTCATAGCAACCCCATGTGACAGAGTAGAACTGCCCCATAGGGTTTTCTTGGCTGTAATCTTAACGGGAGCAAATCACCAGGTCTTTTCTCCCAAGGAGCTGCTGGGTGGGTTTGAACTGTCAGCCTTTTGGCTAGCAGCCAAGTGCTTAACCATGGCACATCCAGGGCTCAACCATTATATTCTGTTTAAAAGAGACCCCACCAAGGCAGCCAGCCTTCCTAGCCAGTGCCCCATTAAATTTCATTTGCTAGCAGGGCCAAAGCTTGGAGATGAAGAAAAACAGGGAAGCTGAGAAGGCGACAGATACCCCCTGGTCCTTATTTATGACGCAGAGTGTTGTGTTGTATATATAGGAAACTCTGGCCATAATTTGCTTATAAATAATTGACTTCTAGATTGAAATCCCTGGAGTGACTCTCAGTTTATTCACAGCGGGGCGCTTCTGCCTGCGGTGCAAATGAGGCCCTTTCAAACCTGTCTTATCTCAACCCTGAATGTTATGAAGAGTGATTTTTTTTTCCCTTCATCCCCTGTAATAACCTTCAACTAACCTTTAAACCAGAGTGAATAATTTAAATCTTATTTTCATATCAATGGAGGAGTCAAGCCAAGCAATTATCTTTTATCTGTATACTCTGTCGTCAGAGCAGGGAGCCATAATCACGGCTTCCCAAGTGAGCCAGAGGAGAGTGAGGAAGTGAGAGATGGTATCTGAAGACATTAACGCAGCAATGAATTATTCAATAATGAGAACAAGATCTGTCATAACACACACACGCACACGCACACACACAGCGCTTTACATCTGCCCAGGGTTCCAGGGGGCCAAGGCTGGCAGTCTGGGGGAGGGGGTGACAAGAAGGGGGCCTGGGCTAAGCATGACAAATCGGCGGATCACCTGCTCAATTAGGACAGAGAGCAGGTGCGCGGGGCGCTTTCACGGCGCAGGATGGCACTGTTGTGGGCCAAGTAACAGGCGGATGGAAAACACCTAATTTGCGTGACCGAGATTTAGAGCGCCTCCAGCTATGATTTTGCTAAGGGGGAAGTGGAGTCGGCCAAAAAAAAAAAAAAAAACAGAGAGGGGGTGTGGAAAGGAGAAGGGAAGATGAGAAAAAATAAAAACCGAGAAGAGGCTGAAATTCCCCACGGTGCTCATTAAAATTCTACTGCACGCATTTCTTCCCCAGGTCCCCCTGGACGGCCCGTGATCATTTTTATTAATTCATAAAATATCACACCAGTGATTGAGGCTGATGATGAGTGGAGCCGACAAACACAAACGCTGGTGAAATATGGCAGCAGCTCCAATCGGGTGCCTCTGAGTGAAAACACAGAAGTCGCATGAAAATTTATCCTGCAACCTGGCCTGGAGTGGCTGGCCGGGCTGGCGGGGAGCCGTGTGGTCCACCACCTCCTGCTGCCCCAGCCATCGCCCTTGCTAAGACACCCAGTGACATCAGCAGACGTTTCCCATCCCCATCTTGTGGTTTACGGGAAATGTCTTCGTAGACAAGAATGTCCTTTAACCTCCACTGTAAAATGGACTGTCAGGTGCTGGCAGGAGGCAGCGTGGTTTCCAGCGGCAGCTCAGCTCCTGGCTTGGCAGGGGGAGTGGCTCTGACACCAGCAGAGTCAAAAGCCAGGGTGCTCTTCAGGTTTACCCTGAGACCCTGGGGCTACCCCAAAATTCAGTTCCGTGGTTGTGGGGGACCTCCGTCCCAGTGCCTTAGGTGTTCTCTCTCCTGTTTTCAGGTGAGGAAGCTTGTGGCTGGAAAAGTTAAATAATACGACCGAGGTCTCAAGGCTGGCAGGGACAGAAAAAAAGGCAGACTTTGCATTTAGTCAGAAGGCTTGTCCTCTCAGGCTTCCACTGTGATTGTCTCTTTCCTTCTGGTTTCTGATTTTTTATTATTATTATTATTATTAATTGCTCTGTTCTTTATTTGTTTTGATATTTGAAGACATCTTACGTACTTTGTGATACTGGGTGGAAAGACAGACTAAGCAAAACAAACAAACAAACAAACAAAATACATTGCCATCAAGTTGATCCTGACTCACAGCACCCTGGTGGCACAGTGGTTAAGTACTCGGCTGCTAACCAAAACTTTGAATCCATCAGCTGCTCCTTGGAAACCCCATGGGCAGTTCTACTCTACCCTGTAGGGTCGTTATGAGTCAGAAGACAAACTAAGACAGTTTTTTTTCAACACTGGTCTTACCCCAGGGACCTACTGAACTAGAATCTCAGGGTGGTGAGGCCCAGGAATCTGCATTTTAACAAGCTTGCCAGATAAGCCTCATACACGTAGGCTTGAGAACCATTAACCTAAAGAGATTGTGGCTAAAAACTCTGGCTTCATTTTTGAATCATCAGGAGATCTTTTAAACAAACAAAAAATTCCCGAGGCCCTATCCCAGAGATCCAGATTCAGTTGCTCTGCGGTGGGGCCCAGGCACTGGTGTTTGTTAGAAAATTTCCGGGTGTTTCCCATGGACAGGCCGGGCTGACAAACACTTAAATATGATAATAAAACCAGTTGCAATTGAGTTGATTCCGACTCATGGTGACCACATGCGTGTCAGAGTAGACCTGCACTCCACAGGGTTTTCAATGGCTGTGATCTTTGGGAAGTAGATTGCCAGGCCTTTCTTCTGAGGCACATCTGGATGGATTTGAACGTTGGTTAGTAGCTGAGCACTTAACCATTTGTGGCACCCAGGGTATCCTCAAATATGATGATTTAAAAAAATGTTCTAATCGAGTCTCCCTGACTCTAACCCAGTTTCCATGAAATAAATATGCTTCCCCCTAATTCCTCACCATTTATCTAGTTCCACTAAACTAAATTAGACAGGAAAAAAGAGGCAGAATGAATTACTTTAAAACACACACACACGCAACTCAAGATCCCATTTATTTTAGACCTTAGGCAGAGTCCAGGCTAATTTGCATTCATAGATAAAATATTTCAGTTCTTAATTAGAAAATAGCAATGCTATCTACGATGCGGGAAGAAAAGTCTACTAAGGGCATATGTGCTAAACTCAAAATCCTTTTCTTCCCAATGGTTCCCGTAGACATCAAACTTGATCTGCACACATTTTGCACTTGTTGCATTTGGATGTGGCTTCTGCTGGGATCGTTTTATGACTCTGAACTCCCACATCCAGAGGAAGTGTATGAAGGCAGTTTTCGCCTCATGAGCTTGTTTTCAAAGTAAAGCCTTCTTTTTTTTTTTTTTTTAATTGTGCTTTAGATGAAGATTTACAGAGTGAATTAGTTTCTCCTTAAACAATATACTTATTATTTTGTGCCTTTGGTTGCGAACCCCACTATATGTCAACACTCTCCCCATTTCAACCTTAGTTTCCCCATTATCAGCTTTCCTGTCCCCTCCTACCTTCTCATCCTTGCCCCTGGGTTGGTGTGCCCATTTAGTCTCGTTTTGTTTTATGGGCCTGTCTAATCTTTGGCTGATGGGTGAACGTCAGGAATGACTTCAGTACTCAGTTAAAAAGGTGTCTGGGGCCCATACTTTTGGGGCTTCTCCAATCTCTGTCACACCGTAAGCCTGGTCTTTTTTAGTGAGTTAGAGTTTTGTTCTACATTTTTCTCCAGCCCTGTCCGGGACCCTCTACTCTGATCCCTGTCAGAGCAGTCGGCGGTGGTAGCCAGGCACCATCTTGTTGTGCTGGACTCAGTCTGGTGGAGGCTGTGGTAGTTGTGGTCCATTAGTCCTTTGGACTAAACGTTCCCTTGAGTCTTTGGTTTTCTTCATTCTCCCTTGCTCCAGATGGGGTGGGACCAGTGGATTATCTCAGATGGCCATTCACAAGCTTTTAAGACCCCAGACGCTACTCACCAAAGTAGGATGTAGAACAATTTCTTTATAAACTGTGTTATGCCAATTGAGCTAGGTGTCCCCCGCGACCATGATCCCCAGCCCTCAGCCCAGTAATCTGGTCCCTCAGGGAGTTTGAATGTGTCTATGAAGTTTCCATGACCTTGTCTTGGTCAAGTTGTGCTGGCTTCCCCAGTACTGTGTACTATTTTAAAAGCCTTGTTTCTTTTGAGCAATGAGTTAATTTTTAGAGTTATTGGCAATGCGAACTGTAAAACTGATTGGGTTGCCTTCTTTGGTTTTGCCATTGGGAAGCTCAGAGCCAAATTTGCAGCTTCCCTCAAGCAAGCAAATAATATACTATGTATAATAACTTTATGCCCGCCTTTATCCCTTTTTCTGCCTTAGGTTATAAGTACATAAATAAGGATAAAAAACAAATAAAATAAAGTAGAAGCTCCTTTTGGAACCTGTTGAACATTCATCTGTTATCTCCTGGACCAGAAGGTCGCAGACTCGAATGCCTTCAGGGACCTAGAAGGCGACATAAATGAAAGAAGCAGGCTGGGGAGACCCCAGGGAGGGGCTGTGAAAACTGGAAAACTGAGAGCACATGGCCCATGTGAAAGCTTCTTCTTCTTCTTTTTTTTAATTTGTAAACCTTGTGTTGGCCAGGAAACCCTGGCGGCATAGCGGTTAAAATCTATGGCTGCTAACCGTAAAGGTCAGTAGTTCAAATTCACTATGTGCTCCTTGGAAACCCTATGGGGCAGTTCTACTCTGTCCTCTAGGGTTGCTTTGAGTCAGAATTGACTCAGTGGCAATGGGGAAATGGGTTTGTGTTGGCCAAATGAAACACATCTGTAGCCAAACTTGGCCCACTGGCAGCCAGTGTGTCCAGACCATGAGGCGGATGCCTCAAGTTAATTACTCTAGAGTGAGAAGCGTAAGGGATACTTTCTCAGTTTTAGAAAAAGTGTCTATTCCAGCAGCCAATTCTCCATCTTCTTAATTTTCACTTCGGAATAAACTATTCCAGCCTAAATGGGAGGAATAATGTTAAATTCCTGATGGAAAGTAAGTTGGTGCTCAGGAAGTGTTTGATAAATGATCTGTTGAAGAAGGCTCATCTTTTCTGTTCCCAAGATGATGTTCTTGAGTGCTTGCTAGGAGTTATTTCAAAAGCAATACATGCTCATTGTAGACAAAATAGAAATATGGAAACACACCAGAAAGAAAACACAAAAATACATATAGGTGAGATTTTTTTTTAAGCACTTAGCACCTCCAAGTATACATTTTAGTGATGTGTATGTATATGCATGGAGTGCATATGTTGTTGCTGTTGTGTGCCATTGAGTCAATTCTGACTCCTAGCAACCCAGTGTGACCCAATAGAGCTGCCCCATAAGGTTTCCTAGTCTGTAGTCTTCACAGGAGCAAATTGCCAGGTCTTTTCTCTCACAGAGCTGCTGCTGGGTTCAAACCGCCAACCTTTCAGTTAGCAGCCAGGTGCTTAACCACTGTGCCAACAAGGCTCCTTCTGCACTGCTTATACCTACTTTTATTTCCAACCTACATTCTTCAGACAACTTCTTTCTTCCAGGAGATAATTTATAATTTTCCTAAATTATTCTCTTAAACTCCTAGGAAATAAGGCAGAATAAATACAAAATCCTTCCCAATCTTTATTAATTAAATGAAAAAATTAAGTAAAAAAGGCAAAAAAATCAGACAAATGATTTATAAAATATTAGAACTTTCTGAAATTGAGAATAATAAGTCTATACTTAAAAGGGGAAATATGTAGAAAAAATAATATCCAGACATAGCTTGATGAAGTTACTGAACTTTTAAGATTAATACAAAAACCTTAAGGTTATTCTGGCTAAAAATATGTATCACCTTTAAGAAGGAAAATCAGGATGACCGCAAAACTCTCTTCAAAACATTCCATGCCAGAAACATTGTAAAAATATCCACTGAGTTTAGGAATGGGGGAGTAAACCCCAAATTATATACCCAGCAAAATTTGCTTTTGTGTATAAAGACAAAAAAGTCCCTTTTCTCACACCAAAATTAACTCAAAGTGGATCATAGACCTAAATGCAAGAATTAAAACTATAAAAGTTTTAGGGGAAAATCTTTGTGACCTTGGAGTAGGCAAAGGTTTCTCAGATAAGACACAAAATCACAAACCATAAAAGACAAAAATTGGTGAAATTGGACTTTGTCAACATTTATAACTTCTGCTTTTTGAAAGACACCAATAAAAAATGAAAAGGGGAGATCCATGATGAGAAAAAATATTCACAGTATGTATATCTGACATACTCGTATTTAGGCTATGGAAAGAACATTTATAACTCAATAATAAAACAGACAACCTAACTAAAAATGAGCAAAATATTTGAACAGGTACTACCAAAAAATATACATGAAATCTCAATAAGCACGTGAGCAGTACTTATCATCATTAGCCCCAGGGAGATGCAAATTGAAACCTCAGGAGAAAGTCACTCTATGAAACAAACATAAACCTGATACCAAAACCAGACAAACACACCGCAAGAAAAGAAAACTACAGATCAGTATCTCTTATGAATATAGATGTAAAAATCCTGAACAAAATACTAGTGAACAGAACCCAACAGCATATTAAAAGAGTCATGCACCACAACCAAGTGAGTTTTATTCCACGAATATAGGGATGGTTCAACATTAGAAAAATCAATCAAAGTAATACACTACATTGATAAAACAAAGGAAAAGAACTACATGATCACCTCTATGGATGCAGAAAAAGCATTTGATAAAATCCAACACACTTTCTTGATGAAAACCCTAAAGAGATTGGAATAGGAGGGAGATTCCTCAATATGATTCAGTGCATATATGAAAAGCCAACAGTCTGCATTATGCTTAATGGAGAAAGCCGAGAGATTTCCCCCTGAACAAAGAAAGGGTGCCCACTCTCACCGCTTCTATTTGATATTGTTTTAGAAGTCCTAGCCAAAACAATAAGACAAGAAAAATAGATAAAATGCATCCAGGTTGGAAAAGAAAAAGTAAAATCATCTCTATTCTTGAATGATATGATTCTATATACAGAAAATGTCAAAAAGTCCACAAGAAAACTAGTAGAGCTAATAGAGGAATCTAACAAAGCTGCAGGGTACAAGGTCAACAAACAAAAATCAGTTGGTTTCTATACAATGAGAAATCTGAAAGGGAAATGAGGGAGACAATTCCATTTACAATAGCAGATAAGTGAATAAAGTACCTAGGAATAAATCTAATGAGGGACATAAAGGACTTATACGATGAAAATTATAAAACACTGCTGAAAGAGATTAAAGAAGACTTAAATAAATGAAGAGAAGTTACAAGTTCATGGACTGAAAGACTTAATATTGTTAAGATGTCAATACTACTTACTCAAAGTGATCTGTAGGTTCAACATGATCCCAACCAAAATCCCCGCAACCTTCTTTACAGAAATGGAAAAACCAATCCTCAACTTTATATGGAATGGCAAAAGGGCCCCCACATAGCTAAAGCAATATCGAGAGAGAGGAATAAAGTAGGAAGACTCATGCTTCCTGATTTTAAAACATATTATATAGCTACAGGAAAACCCGGTGGCGTAGTGGTTAAGAGTTCAGCTGCTAACCAAAAGGTTGGTAGTTCGAATCCTTGGAAACCCTATGGGTTTCTACGAGTAGGGTCTCTACGAGTCAGAATCGACTCTATGGCAATGGGTTTACAGGTTTATATAGCCACAGTAATCAAAACAGCCTAGTCCTGGTATAAAAATAGGGATATAGACCAATGGTAATGGAATTCAGCATTCAGAAATAAACCCATACATCTGTGGTCAACTGATTTTTGGCAAGGGTGCTAAGTCCATTCTATGGGGAAAGAAGAGTCTCTTCAATAAATGCTATTGCAAAAATTGGATTTCCAAATGCAGAAAAATGAAACAGGATCCATGCCTCACGCCAAACACAAAAACAAATTAAAAATGGATTAAGGACCTAAATGTGCAAACTAAAACCATGAAGTTCTTAGGAGAAAATGTAGGGGTAATGCTATTGGGCCCAGCTTTTAACAATGGATTATCTAATATAATAAAAGAAGCACAAACAGTAAAAGACAAAATAAATAAATGGGACCTCATAAAAACTAAAAATTTTTGTTTTAATCAAAAGACTTTACCAATAAAGTGAAAAGATAAGCTACCAACTGGGAGAGTATCTTTGGAAACCATAAATTCAATAATAATCTAATACATACACGTAAAACTTTGTCAACTTAAAAACAAAAAGACAACCCAGTCATAAAATGGACAAAAGACTTGAATAGACATTTCACCAAAAAGGCATTCAAATGGCCACAAAACACATGAAAAAATGTTCATTGTCCTTAGCCATCAGAGAGATGCAAATCAAAACCACAATGAGATACTCCTGCTAGGAAGGCTAAGATAAAACAAAACAAAACCCCAGAAAATAACAAATGTTGGCAAGGATGTGGGGAAATTGAAACATTTATCCATTGCTGGTGGGAATGCAAAAGGGTATAGCTGTTGTGGAAAACTTTTTGGCAGTTCCTCGAAAAACTAAAAATAGAACTACCAGCAATTTCACTCCTAGGTATATACCCAAAAGACTTGAAAGCAGAGATTCAGACAGAGTCTGGTACACCAGTGTTCATTGCAGTACTATTCACAATAGCCAAAATGTGGAAACAATCTAAATGCCCATCAACAGATGAATGGATAAACAAAATGTGATACATATATACAATGGAATACTACTCAGCCAGTAGGAGAAATTAAGTCATGATACATGCTATAAATGGATGGAGCTGGAAGACATTATGCTGAGTGAAATAAGTCAATCACAAAAGGACAAATATTGTATGAGCTCACTTACATGAAAAGGCAAATGTACAGAAACTAGAGTTTGCCAGGGGTGGGAGAGAGGGGGAAGGAAGGTTAACAGTGATGGAAAAATTGCATTGATTAAAGGTAGGATTGCATAGCCGATTATTTGTAATTGCTATCAGTAAGTTTTACACCTGTAAAAAGTTGAATTGGCAAAAGATATATGTACAACAACAAAAAGAGTAGCTGCTGAGGCTGCTTGTATGCAACAAAACACCTCAAGGGATTTGGCTCCTTGGTTTGGAGGTTTAGGGTCATGGTTTCATGGGACATCCCAGTTAATTGGCCTATTAAAGTGTTTACTGCTTCTGTTCTACCTTCTAGTCAGATGCGTAATGCCTGGAACCTTAAAAGCTTGCAAGTGGCCAGTCAAGGCACAACAATTGTTCTCTATTCACCTGGAGCAACAGAGGAAGAAGGGGAGTCCAGAATAGGAGGAGGATATGGAATGTGTGGCTAATTCCCTCCATGAACAACTCCTCCTTTGCCATGAGACCAGAAGAACTGGATGGTGCCCTGCTATCGTTACTGAACTTTTTAATCAAAGATTCTATAGAAGAATCATGATCAAAAGAAGGAAAATGCAGAACAGAATTTCAAATTCTCATGGGCTTCAGACTTTCTGGAGCCATGGAAGCTGGATGAACTCCTGAAACTATTGCTCTGAGATAATCTTTGAATCTTAAACCAAAAATATTCCCTGAAGTCTTCTTAAAACCAAACAGTAGTTTAGCTTAAGTAGTAAAAAAATGTATACTTTAAGCATTATGCTCTTTTAAGAACTATCTATATGGGATCAAATTGACAACAGCAATGTGAAAGATTAGATAGGAACCTTAGGGGGCAGTGAGTTTATGTTAATGGAGACGGAATGACTCAGAAAAGGAAGTTGAGAATGGTTGCACAATTCGAAAAATGTCATCAGTGTCACTAAATTGTACATGTACAAACTGTTGAATTGGTGTATGTTTTGCTATGCATATTCTCAAAAACAACAACAACAAAAAATCTATAGTAATACAGAAACTCTATCTGTGGTTGACTGGGTCAGGTCAGGGGGTAGGAGGAGATTAGCAGAAAAGGGGCACAAGGAACATTTAGAGGCGATGGAAATGATCCCTGTATTGGTTGTGGTAGTGTTTACATGAATTTATATATTTTTTTCAAAAGTCAACAAGTGCATTTGAAATGTATGAAAAGATAACCATTTGTTTAGTGGGAAAAATAGGTCAACAGAAATGTAATATGGTTTTATTTGCATAGAAAGTGCATATGTGTTTGTAACTGGGAGGAAAAAAAAAAAAAGAATGTAAGGGTAGCCACCAGGTTATTCTGGGGATAATTCTTGGAAAGAAAATAAAGGTTGCAGAAATTGGAGACAGGGTGAGGACTTAGATCTCATACTTTTTCTTCACACATTTCAACCTTTTTTTATAATTAGTGTAATTTATTTTTATAATAAATTTCAAAACTAAAATCAGCTCATCCACTCATTTTGTCCCAATCCATGTCGTGACTCATCATTGCTCATGAGTACACACTCCTTAGCTTGGCAAGCAGGCTCTCCAGGCTCTGTTCAATGTAACAGTGCTAACAGTATTTATTGACCCATCCATCATCTGATTTAATCTTCACACCAGTCCTGTGAATATGGGTCCCTCTGGGCCATTACTAAACTTCCAGGACCTAGCTTTAGCGCCTAGAACAGGATAGGTGCTCAATAAATATTAAAAGAAAGTCCCTCCCCCATCACTTTCTTCTCCCCTGGAATTTAAACTACCAACATCAAGTCCCACTCTATCTCACTTTTAAGATGCACTTATTGTATGCACAACATTGTCTCAGGTGAGAGAACGGGAAGAAAGAATGGGACACAAAGATGAATAAGACATGGTCCCTGCCCTTGTGGCTATAGAAAACAAAGATCTCCTCATAGACCACACCACCCCAGGCATCTGCAAAATACAGCTAGGGAGCCAAGGGTATCGGCCAAGGTGACTTGAGTCAAGTGAGGCAGAACTTCCAGGTTAGCCTTGACTTCCTACCTCTTCCTTGAGTTCCTCCCCTCCCTGTAGACCCTCTCTGCTTCCATAGCCATCAGGGTCTCTGAGTGCTTGACCTAAGCATCACACTGTTCCTCCTCTCTTTAGTACAAGGAATCACCAGAGCCCTTTATTTATTTATTTATTGTATTTTCTATTTCAAAGCCTGGTACTAAATCTGGGATCTAAGAGATTTTTAACCCAGACACACTTTTAATTAGTGGAATGCGTATCTGCTGCTGGTAATGACAGGAGGTGGTATCGTCACATACGGAGAACCTCTTTCTTCTGTACTCTCCGTGGAGATGAGGTTTATATGGCCACAGCATCTCACTCCACTAACTACCAGGGTTGAGTCAGCTGAACTGGTTGGTGGGACAGCTGTCCCTCACCTCCCACACTATTCTATGAGCCTTCTACCCAAAGCCTGACAGAAGAGGGCCAACAAACCCTTTAGCAGTTGGAGGCCTCATCCTCAGTTAAAAGGCTATGATGACTGGGCAGCTCTATTAAAACTTGCCGCTCCAGTGATGCCCTTCGCCCAACAGAGAAGGAAAGGCTAGGAGCTTGGGTCCTCAGTTGCAAATGGTATCCTGAGCTGAGTTGGCTGCCAGCTTCTTCTAGGATCTTCCAAGCCTGCTTGGGCAGCTCTTCTGGGAATGAAACAAAGAAGACTAGAGGGAGCACCAAGAAAGCTCCAATAAACAAGTAGTGTAAGGAAACGCTGGTTATGTACACTGACACTTAAAAATCCAGAAGGAAGCCTTTTAGTGAATACAGCACTCTCAAATACTACCCAGGATTTTATTTAAACAAGTGATTCCTCCAGAAGTGTGGACTTCCAGGGCTTAGGGTGCTTAGGGCCAGGATGGAGGAAGAGCAGGGGGACTAGAAGGAAGCCATTCCTGAGGGAAGGATCCAGGCAGTTACCTCGGGCTGGCACAGGCTTAGCCACAGGAAACAAACAGAACCAACCTCCGGATGATGTTGGAACATTCAGAAGAGCGCACGGGGGATGAGTGCCTCCTACCCTGGAATCTGTTCCCTTTGGAAGCCTGCTATCCCTCCAGAAGACATCTCCACGCATGCCTGCGGAAGAGCGCTCTGCGTGAGGCATCTGTTTCCCATACAACAAAGACCCAACTGCCCACTCTTACCAGGCACCAACCTGGGCAGGTCTTTTTGAGCTCGCAACAATCTGTGGGGTTAGGACCATCATCATCTCCATTTATTAAATGAGAAACAGGGCTCAAAATGTTAAATAACATGCCCAAAATCACACAGCCATTGAGAGAAGGGCCATGAACCCAGATATATCCAGGAATGTTGGGTCCATTACTCCTCCCATGGTAGAAACGGACCTGGATGAGGAGTTACAAACCCCGTGAGGTTCACTTCCTCCAAGGGTACAAATGGGCAGACTAACAGCCCAGCCACATTCCAGCAGGGTTTGAGGGGCATAAAATCAATGTACTTAGAAAGCGTGAAATGATGATACTTAATAAGGAAGGCAACAGCAGCACAGAACATCATTACTTCTTTTCTCACGTCAGCTTTTTATCATTATAAGGGACCCAAAGGTCCGAAAGTTATGGGTTGGGGTTGGGGGTGCTTTTCTGATAGAATCTCAGAAGCATGAGTTCCATTCCCATTCAGCCCCAACCTGTTACATGTGTGACCTTAGCATAAGAGTTGTTACTGTGCCCATTGAGTTGATTCCAACTCATAGCGACCCTATAAGGCAGAGTAAAATGCCCCCATAGGATTTTCTAGACTGTCATCTTTACAGGAGCAGATAGACAGGTCTTTTCTCCTGTAGAGCAGCTGGTGGGTTGGAACCACCGACCCTTCAGTTAGCAGCCGAGTGTTGAACCATTGTGCCACAAGCGTTCCTTAAGGTAAGACAGAGGAGGTGAAACTTAAGCTAGGCCTTAAAAGACAGAGAAAATTTGGGGAAGATGGGACAGGGATGTGACCAGAGCAAAGCCTAGAGTCAGCAAACCTCTCTGTTGAGGGTCTCTGTTCACAGAGCAAGACTGGCCCTGCCAAGAACACTGAGACTTTCTCCCCTCACTCCAAATGTTCACTCTACCACTGAAGTGACACCTGCTGTATCTTGCTGTGCAAGGTTTCTGCATCATCCTCACCTCCCATCCCCAACCAAAACTGGAGCATCACACAAAAAGCTGTCCCCATAGAGATGTGGTGACCAGTTTTCTAAATGCATTGGAGGCACAGGGAAACTATTCATGTTCGCAAATGGTTCCCAAGGAGCCTCTCAGTCGGACTTAGGGTGCCCACATCTGATTGGAGGCTGGGATGCATAGACATCTCCAACATGGAGGCAGATGGGGAGATGGAACGTTCCAGACAGTTAGGACATGAAAGTGTCAGATCCAGGGCACGGCCTGCGCTTTCAAACAAGAGCCGACTTGGGCTCTCAGAGCAAACACGCCAAAGCAAAAGAAAGGAACTGCTCTCATCTTGTGAACACTCCCAGTCTCCCAGACATTCCCAGTTTCTTAAAGAAGGGTCTCAGTGCCAACTTAAATATTATATTTGGTTGGGAAAGAAGGAACTGGGAGCCCAGAATGGAAGTCTAATTATTCCACAAACATTGCTTATTTAAATAATATTTTAAAAAATATATCATGCTCGGTGGTGAAGAACGGCTAAATTATTGAATTCCCTGAAGCATCCTACAGGCTTTAAAGTGGCTCATGAAGTCCTATAAAAGAATGTAATAAATAGTTGAAAAGGAGGGCTAGCATTCACGTCAGAATGCCTCTACGAGCCAACGCTAAACATCTCCATGTAATCTTTCCACTTAAACAAATGATTAAACAGATTAAAGAGATGATTAAACAAATAAAGATTAATGAAACAAGTAAAATAATCAAATCTGTATGGGTGCATAAACGAATGATTCCAGACAATATTAGGACAAATTGTCTCAGACTCACAGCGAATGCGTCATTTCTGTCCTAACAGCTTTTGTTGGGCTCTCACTTGTATGTAATCAAAACATTTGTTTAAACTAAGATGGATATGAGGCGCTAAGATGTCAGTTTCTTGAAAGAGAAAAATAAAACAAAAGAAATGTCTTCAGTAAAGAGACTGGCAACGTGAAAGGGGCTGCGTTACTGGGAAATCTGAGCTCTGTGTTAAATACAGATATGCTAAGGTTTAATGTGACTTTTTTTTTTTTAATAGGCTTGATTCAAACAATAAATATAAACAAGCTGAAAGAAGATGGAGATTTCTAAACTACTTGAGAATTTGAGAGAGAGCAGAAAAAACTGTTCAAATATCCTCCAGCATTTCAGAAACCCCTTTTTAATTATTGGTCATTGATATGCTAATTACAAAGTGTGCTTATCTATTCCTTCTCTCCCTGAGGGGCAAACTATGCTCTGTGTACCTTGGGAGAAGCAAAAATGTTATTTCTTAGCAAGTAAGCGCTATTCAGATTTTTTTTTCATTAATTAAAACATAAAAGAAAAATCAAACCCGTTGCCATCAGGTTGATTCTGACTCATAGCCCTACTAGTGAGATTTTTTTCCTACTTAGGCGAGTTACTCAGTTTCAACCCTGCTGGCTGATTTTGGGATTCCAAATGACCACTTACTTGCAATTCCTGGCAAGTTGTTGCTGCGGTTGTTGGCTACGATCGTGTTGCCCCCGTGCCCCCAGATACACATACACTCTCTTGGTGACCTCATGCATAATAGGATCAGAACTTTGTGATCCACAGGGTTTTCACTGGCTGATTTTCAGAGGCAGATCTCCAGCCCATCTAAGACTGGAAGCTCCATTAAAACCTGTTCTCAAGCCTCTACTGACAGACAGGTGGCGGCTGCACTGGAGGTACACTGGCTGGGAATCAAACCTGGGTCTCCTGCATGGAAGGTGAGAATTCTACCACTGAACCAACACTGCGCCCTCTAAGTCTAAATCTTTGTAATTCCTAGTGTAGCTCTTGGACCAGCAACATCCTTTTCACCTGGCAGATGGTTAGAAATGCGGGTTCTCAGGCCCCACTCCGGACCCGTCAAATCAGGATCTGCTTTTGGCCGTGATTCTCAGTAATGTTTAGGCCAAAGGAAAATTTTCTCTGCGTGCTGCCAAATGGATGAAGGAAGTTGTTGTTTGGTGCCATCGAGTCGGTTCCAACTCACAGCGACCCTACGCACAACAGAACAAAACACTGCCCGGTCCTGCACCATCCTCACAGTTGTCGCTATACTTGAGCCCATCGTTGCAGCCACTGTGTCAATCCATCTCCATGAAGGGAGAACAGGGCCTTATTCTTTCTTCAGGTAAGGCTCTGTCTGTAAGAAACGCCTTGAAAAAATTGTTTGGGAAAGAGTGGTTAATTGGGAGTCTGGTGCAGAACATCTCACTGTCAGATGGAGCGTTCTAACCCTATGCCTGCACCCACTCACCCTGGCCTGTCTGCTGCCGCTGCTGTGTCAGTAAAGGACATGGCTGGAAATGTTAGATTGCAAGCAACAGAAATCAAACTAAACCAAAAAAACCCTGTTGCTGCCAAGTCGATTCCGACTCATGGCAGCCCCGTATGTCACAGAGCAGAACTGCACCAAATAGACAACAGATAAGTGGTACCTTTGGTGAAGGGTAAGAGAGTACACAGTACTAGAAGCCGGCACAACCTGTACAAGGCAAGGTCATGGAAGTCCCAGAGACACATCCAAACTTCCCGAGGGACTCAATTGCTGGGTTGAGGACTGCGGGGATCATGGTCTCGGGGAACACCTAACTCAAGTGGCATAACATAGTTTATAAAGAAAATGGTCTACATTCTGTTTTGGTGAGTAGCGTCTGGGGTCTGAAAAGCCTGTGAGTAGCCATGGAAGATATTCCGCTGGTCTCACCCCTTCACAAGCAAGGAAGAACGAAGAAAACTAAAGACACAAGGGAAAGATTAGTCCAAAGGACTAGTAAACTACAACTACCATGGCCTCCAGACTGAGTCCAGTACAACTAGATGGTTCCTGGCTACCACCACCAATCGCTCTGACAGGATCACGATATAGGGGCCTGGACAGAGCTGGAGAAAAATGTAGACCAAAATTCTAACTCACAAAAAGGCACCAGGGTTACTGGCCTGACAGAGACTGGAGAAACCCTGAGAGTATGGCCCGCCCGGACACCCTTTTAGCTCAGTAATGAAGTCACTCCTGAGGTTCACCCTTCAGCCAAAGATTAGACAGGCCCATAAAACAAAATGAGGCTAAATGGGCACGCCAGCCCAGGGGCAAGGACGAGAAGGCAGGAGGGGAGGGAAAGCTGGTAATAGGGAACCCACGGTCAAGAAGGGAGAGTGTTGACAAGTCATGGGGTTGTTAAAACAATGTGGACTGTTTAATGAGAAACTAGTTTGTTCCATAAACCTTCATCTAAAGTACAAAAAAAAAAAAATGTGAACATCCTCAGGCCTTGCTCTCAGAAGGCAATGTGCTACCTGATGTAGTAAAGCCACCTGCACAATGTCATGGATGCTAAAGTGACAGTGTGTCGCCCTTCCGGGAAATACGTAGGTATTTTAACAGAAGCCTCCCAGAGGCAGTACCTGCTTCAGAAGGTGGAAACTGCAGGGTTTGTGACAGGCTAACAGGGGAGATATTTGGGGGTAGAATTGCCTTTGAGATTTCCTATTGTTGCTAGTTGCTGTCAAGTAGCTCCTGACTCATGGCAACCCCAGGCACAACAGAACGAAACTCTCTCCAGTCCCGAGCAGTCCCCGTGATGGGTTGCAGATGGAACCATTTTGATCCATAGGGTTTTCACCGGTTAATTTCCAGAAGTAGATCACCAGGCCGTACTTCCTTGCCTGCCGTAGTCTGAAAGCTCCACTGACACCTGTTTACCATGGATAACCCTGCTGGTATTTGACATACTGGTGGAATAGCTTCCAGCATCATGTAAACCACCACAGTACAGCAAACTGACAAATGAATGGGTGGTGGTAAGGAACAGTACCCTTCATTAAAGCCAAATCCGAAGGTGGCCAGGGAGGACTCCAGGTTGGACAAGGTGGCCGTGCTAACGATTTCTCAACTGTTCCCACACCATTTCAGATCCTTGAAGGATGCACTTTGATTTCTGCTGCCTAGAGAGGTGCTCAAGCCTCCTTCAGAAATTGCTGCTACTCTCATGCCCTGGAGATTGTAACGTTTTATGTTTTGCTTTAATGAGGGAGAGGCTTCCTTATACCATCGTGGAGTGGTAGCATATGAGGATTGTAAGGGATTCTAGAAAAAACTTCCCCATTATTGGGATGAGGACAGTGAGTCCAGAAGAACTTGTGCAAGATCACATTGCTAGTGAACAACAGGGCAAGGGATTCAGTTACAAAATCCTGGACAGTCTTCCCTTTGCATTGGCCAGCTGTGCTGTCTGACCCTCAACACAGGGCTTTAACCCTGCCACAGCCCACGTCTCTAGAAACTGCCTTTTGAAAGGGGCTCATAGTATCAGGTAGAGCCCTATCCTGCCCCACAACTCACTCCTAGTTATAGCCATTTCCCCTGTGTAGCATGAGGGAAGGTGCACTGGTGGTGCAAAGGCTGAGCATTCAGCTGCTAACTGAAAGGCTGGTGATTCAGACCACCCAGCAGCTCCAAGGGAGAAAAGATTGAAGTTGTCGAGGATTTCATTTTACTTGGATCCACAATCAACAGCCATGGAAGCAGCAGTCAAGAAATCAAAAGACGCATTGCATTGGGCAAATCTGCTGCAAAGGACCTCTTCAAAGTGTTGAAGAGCAAAGGTGTCCCCTTGAAGACTAAGGAGTGCCTGATCCAAGCCATGGTGTTTTTAATTGCATCATATGCATGTGAAAGCTGGACAAGGAATAAGGAAGACCGAAGAAGAGTTGATGCCTTTGAATTGTGGTGTTGGCAAAGAATATTGAATATACCACGGACTGCCAAAAGAACGAACAAATCCGTCTTGGAAGAAGTGCGGCCAGAATGCTCCTTAGAGGCAAGGATGGCGAGACTACGTCTTACATACTTTGGACATGTTGTCAGAAGGGTTCAGTCCCTGGAGAAGGACATCATGCTTGGCAGAGTACAGGGTCAGCGGAAAAGAGGAAGACCCTCAACGAGGTGGATTGACACAGTGGCTGCAACAACGAGCTCAAGCATAACAACGATTGTAAGGATGGTGCAGGACTGGGCAGTATTTCGTTCTGTTGTGCATAGGGTCGCTATGAGTCAGAACCGACTCGACAGCACCTAACAGCAACAACAATCTGCTCACATAAAGATTACAGCCAAGAAAACCCTATGAGGCAGTTCTACTCTGTTACATGGGGTTGCTAGGAGTCAGAAATCGACTCCATGGCTCACACAAGCTTGAGGTTGGTGATGACAGTGTTTTTAAGTGATTTCCATTACAATGAGCCAACTCAAAGGCCTGTGAATGTGCCAAGGTGAGGAAATCTCAACTGGACCTCAAAACCATGTCCTCATGACCTGGAAACAATGTCGGAGATTGGTAAATCCAATCTCCTTATTTTGCCAGTGAAGATACCAAACTCGGAGATGGAAAGTGACTTTCCGAATGTCACACAGCCTGTGACAGATCCAGGCCTGAAATCTCAATTTGATTCCCCAAGTTTGGTGGTCCTTCCATCGCGCCATGCTGGAGAATGTTTCTGAACCCCAAATTGCTCAGCCTTTGCATCATCTCTGGCAAAGCTCTTTGGCAAACTGTCGCCCTTCCTTTGTCCTCAAAAACAACATCCTTCCACTCCACTTCACCATCCACCATTTGCTCTCCTAAAATTACTGCAGCTTCATTTGCTTATTTTAGCTACAATGGGTCTGAAATTTACACTCTGCTTCTATGAGCTGCCCAGAGCCAGAATCAATCCCCAGGCATGTCCATCTTAGAGTGGAGACCACAAAGCGCTGAGCAGTTATGGCCAAAAAAGTCAAGGAGGAAAGGATTTAGCAAGCTTCTGCCCTCTCTACATTTCCTGGGTCACTAAAGAAGCTGCTTCCATTAAGAATTCTCACTCGTTTGTAACCCAAGGAATAAATCAGGTGCTCAAGTGAACCCTACTTCCAGGGTGGCCTCCCCATCAAGCATCAAGGAGTTGGCACTGTGGGCACCAATATTTATAGATCGGGTCAAGCAGTGACACATTAAGCATGTTCTAAGAAACGGAGGTCTTTGCATGCTTGACACCAGCCGGGGAACACTGGAGACCTGCAGAATCTCAAGCAGTCTTCAAGGGCCGGGAGGACAGCATGGGAGGGAGACCAGGAACCCCCAGGGGATTTTAAGCATCCATTTAGGTATCCAGTTGGTGTTGTTGTTAGTTGCCATCAAGGCTGTTCTGACTCATGGTGACTCCATGTGTGCAGAGTAGAACTGCTCCACAGAGTTTTCAAGACCATGACCTTTCAGAAGCAGATCACCAGGCTTGTCTTCCAAGGCGCCTTTGGGTGGGTTCGAACTCCCAACCTTTTGGCTAATAGTCAAGCACTTAACCATTTTCACCACCCAGGGACCCCAAGTTACCCAGTAGTCCCTCTGATTTGAGGTGGTGGTTTGAATCGTGGGTGTTTCCATCAGCAAATAGCATGCCTTCCAGCTCCAATCCACCTTGGTACTTCTAAAGTGCCCAGGGTAGGACCTGGCACACAGCAGATACCTACCCAGTAAATACCTGCTGGAGGAGTTCATTAATGGGGCTAATGGCATCAGGCACTTTACAAATAAAGTGATATGGCACAATTGACATTGTACCAGGTGCTGTAGAGAGGGTATTGCCTGGTCCCTCCCGTCAAGAAGCAGGCAGTTTGGAGAAGTAAACCAGTGGCACACATGTGGTGTGGATGGTGGGTTTAATTTCTCATGTGCTTTCTCTTTTGCCTCCTCGGAGACAGCCTTCTTTGGTCCATCCCAGGAAACCCTCTGCTGATGAGAGATTGGACTTTCTTTTAAAAGGGATGCAGAAGGAAAGAGTGAGGTAATCTTACAAAATGCATCGGGATAGCAGTCTTGTATGCCAAGCTATTGTCTCAAAGAGAATTTTCTAAATTCTTCTATCTCTTTCAATAACATATCAACAGTCAAGACTAGGGGATACAGCACACAGAATCCCCCCCAGTAAGTGAGCAAAATATGTGCCCTATTTGTCATTAAGGCTCAGCCAGGAGTTGGAGATAGAAAGGGGTTAGACATGATGAGTGCAAGCCCCCCAACCCCCTACTCCAGGGCCTGCTGCAGCTGGAAGTGCTGGAGGAGCAGACTGCTGGGACAGTGGGCCAGGCACAGGACTGGCTGATCCCCACTGCAGCTCCAGTGGGTATTGAGGACAGCCAAGAAGTACCACTGAGACCTGACCAAGGCCACGGTAATGGGTCACAATATTTACCTGCCACAATCTCTGACAGTGAATGTCCCCAGGGCCCATAATGCCCAATGGACAGAGTGCTGGAGGGCAAAGGACATTCTGCCCAGGGACTCAGACTTGTCCCCGTCACCATGTGGATTTGTAAGCCGTCCTCTCTCATACACCTGGACCCTGTCTTAGGACATTCAGTCACTGAGTATTGTGACCCAAATGAATACAAAATTTCCCAATGGAGCTGTTGAAAATTCTCTGAGCCAACCATAGCAAATCATATGGGATCATTAGTTGATATTTTCCCCTCTGCTAACCAATATTGGGAGAAAGATCTGGTTAGTTATAGAAAAAATAAACCAGTTATATTTTCTTTGTTCCTCTAAATTGGTGGGTGAGTAATTGCCCAGCTCAGCCACATGAATATCTCCCAAGGCAGGGCAGGGCGTGATTATGGCCAAATAAATGGCAGGATGGA
Source organism: Loxodonta africana (assembly GCF_030014295.1). Lineage (NCBI taxonomy): Eukaryota > Metazoa > Chordata > Mammalia > Proboscidea > Elephantidae > Loxodonta > Loxodonta africana. The sequence goes on along the minus strand of NC_087354.1, from coordinate 45,405,163 downwards.
AACGCACAATTTCACATATCAGTGTGGTGAAGCCCAGGTGAAACTGTGCACTGCAGATTAGTAAGTAGGCACAATTAAGTCTGTGCATACCTTGCTTATTGGGCAATCCATCCCTGCTTTGGAGCTACCAGGGACCACGCTTTCTGCCTCATAAAGGGAAGAGCCCTGCCTCACAGAAGGAAGCAAAGAAAAGAGATAAATAGCCAGAGACAAAGTCCCAGTGGCGTAATAGGTTCTTGGGGATCTTTCTGTGCCTGAGGTTACCTTTAGACTTCACAGTTTCATGAATCACTAGTTCCTTTTTCCCTTCTCAAGCTACTTTGGGTTGAGTTTCATATCGTTACAACTAAAGGCAAGCCTTGCTCATACACGATGCCAGCAAAGCTGCCTGGAACAGGTAGGTCAAAAACTGAACCTTGGAAGATGGGAGGTTTATTTGTTTGATGTTTAAGCTGGACAGAGAGGTGGAGAACCTAGACAATGGAGGAGAGAGAATGAATGCAGAATGTAAATACGGGCAAGATCCATAGGTGTGCAGAGAGACCGAGGGCCAAAAGCCAGGCTAGGCCCAAGCTACCTAGACCGTGAACAGCAGCCAGAGGTGGGTTCTCCTTTTTCCTACAGGCAGTGAAAAGCCATGGAAGATGCTCAAGCAGGGCAATGCAATGTAGAAACAGTCTTGTGGGAGGACTATGCTGACTTTGAAACCAAAGATCTTATGCAAAGGAAACTCCTATTTCCTAGTGTTCTTTCTCCAAGTATTTCTTTACATCAGTGTCTGCAGCCCCAACTAGAATGACCATGCTATCAGGGACCTTAAAGAACATTGAGTCCCACCCCTAGTTTTACAGAAAATGAAACCAAATCCCAGAGAGAGGTACGGCTTGTCCAAGATCACTAAACAAGCCAGTGGCGAGGCCAGGTAGCCATGTGCCTACCTCTTAACAGAAATGGCAGAATCTCTTTAGACTCTCTCTCTCCTAGGTTGGACTGGAGTCTTAGTGTCTATGCTAAGCTTTTACCGCTGCGGAACAAATGAGCAGAATTCAGTAGCTGGAGACAGCACCCATTTATGAGCTCACAGTTCTGTAGATCAGAAGTCTGGCACAGCAGGATGGGTGCCCTGCTAAGTCCTTCATTGACTGAAATTAAGATGTTAGCCAGGCTGAGTTCTCATCTGGAATCTCTGGGTGAAAAGCCACGTCCAAGCCCATTCCTGTTTGCAGAACTCAGTTTCTCACGGTTAGAGGTGGATTTACCAATAAGCACGGTATGCACTAGCTTGCATTGAGCAAGGTACGCACAGCTTTAGTTGTGTTGGCTTGCTAATCTGTAGTGCACAGTTTCACGTGGGTTTCACTGCATCTGCGACATGATGGGGGACAGGTGAAATTGTCCACTGCAGACTGGTGGGAAGGCACACTTGGGCCCGTGTGTGTCTTGCTTATTAAGTAATCCAGCCCTGCTCATGGTCGTAGGACCGAGGTCCCGGTTTCCTTGCTGGCTGTCAGCTGGGGGCCATTCTTGGCTTCTAGAGGCCACCTGAGTTTCTTGCCACAAGGCACGCTCCATTGGCAAGCCAGAAATTGTGTTGACAATCCTTTTCATGGTTCACATCTCTGACTTTCTCTTCTGCAACCAACTAGAGAAAACTCTTCACTTTTAACAGGCCTGTGTGGTCTGATCAGGCCCACGCCATAATCTCCCTGCCTTAATGTCAATTTATTGTTGTTGACAGGTGTTATATTGAGCTGATTCTGCCTCATAGCAACCCCATGTGACAGAGTAGCTGCCCCATAGGGTTTCCTAGGCTGTAATCTTTACGGAAGTAGATCACCAAGTCTTTCCCTGAGGAGCTACTGGATGGGTTCGTACCACCAACCTTTCAGTTAGTTGCCAAGCGGTTAGCTGTTGAGCCACTAGGGCTCCTTGTCAACTTATTAGGGATCTTAATTACAGCTGCAAAATCCCTTTGCAGTAATATCAATATTAGGGTGTGATTGAAAGGGAGAAGGTGTGCGTATACCAGGGGGTGGACAGTCTTGCGGGGCCAATTTGGAATCCTGCCTCCATGACACCATAGTGGCCCTCTGGGAAGAGCCACTCATGAGCGGAGTCTGATAGCTTATTTCACTGAACTGGTGTGTGTGTTGGGCAGATGGGGACACATATATATGCAGAAGATAATACCACCACCCCAAGGAAAAAATAGAACTCAATGGTCAAAACAAGGGCCCCTTGAGCCAGTACACTGCCTGAGCATAGCAACCCACAACTGTGTGTCCATTGTATGCTGATGTTTGTTCAGTTGACAACACTACCTGTGACCTACAAGTGACCCACACATAGCTACAGTTTGACCACTAGCACTTCCGTGGCAGCTTCTTCCATTGCTGATCCTGGTTGTGCAACATTGTACCATTAGCTGGCCTGGCCCATTCCCACCCTTCTCGTGCAACTAACTCATGGACCCCGAAAGAAGTTGTTCCACTCTTCACCCTCCTGAGCCAGCCTGGTCTGGTGACTCCAAAGGCTCCAGGAATCCTCCAAGTATTGGTCCATGCACCCTTCCTGAGGGACCGTGTGAAACACTGTGGGACTCAACACGCCCTGGGTCCCTGGCCTGGCTCATCTGGGCTAGTCCTCGTCCAGCCCAGCCAACCACCTTTGTGTTGGCAGGTTTGCCTGTGAGCCTGTGGTCAGTAATCAATAAGTGGTCAGCACTTGGCTTGTTTAACCAATTCTTTTACAGAGAGCTTGGAAGAGTCAAGAGAAAGCATTTGCTCAAATACAGAAATCCAGAAGGAAACAAGGTGGAGGGCTGAACACACTGCTGTTCTAATTCTGACCTCCGACTTCCCTCCTTCCCACAAGAGCACTTGCTCTTTGGGGCACCCTGTTTTCAGCCACCCTGGGACCCACCGGTAGGAGCCACACAGCCTGGGAGCAGCAGCGACGGCCACATTGCCCCTTGCTCCTGAAGAGGCCTGACTGCTCTTCCCAGGCTCCAGCAGGTCGGCTCTGCTCCGAGCAGTTTGTTTTTTGAAAGTCTCATAAATTTCCAAGAAAACTTCTCCAGACAACTGTCACGAGGCTGCACCTGCCAAACAAACACAAACAGAGCTCTCCTCTACCAGATTAGTTACTTAATTAAGAAGAGAAAGAGACAAGGCACATAATGTGGAGATAATTACCCGTCTTGCCAAGTCTCCAAGTGTAGTGTGGCGCGCGCCGGCAAATTGCCGCACCGCCGCTAATACATATTCATCCGAAGTTGTAACTGCTGTGAACATTTTCCACACAGACAGCAATATGTTCAACCAACAATCTGAGCTCCTTCTCAGATTCCAGCATCTTCCCACACCCTCACCCTGCCTGCCCAGGCTCCCTCCCTGGCTCTCTGTGAAGGAATTTGCTAAACAAAGCAAATAGCAAACCAGTCACAAGTGAAGATAAGTAAAACCATCTTCAGGGAACGCTTTTGGGACTGATCAATTCTGAGCCCCAAAATAAGGTGTTTGGGTTTTTTTTTTTTTTCTGACCTGTTGACTCATTTAGTTTAATTTCATTTAATTGAATCTCAAGAATTTATTGAGTATTTAGGAGCCCCTGGGTGGTAAAAAAAAAAAAAAAAAAAAAAAAATGCCCAGCTACTCATCAAAAAGGTTGACTGTTTGAATCCACCTGGAGGTACCTTGGAAGAAAGCCCGGGTTATCAACTTCCAAAAGGTCATGGCTACTGAAAACCCTATGGGGTGCAGTTCTGCTCTGAAACTCATGGGGTCGCCATGTGTGAGAATTGACCCAACGGCAACTTGTTTGGGTTTTTATTGACTATTTACTGTGCTAGGAGCCCTGGTGGTGCAGTGGTTAAGAGCTCAGGCTGCTAACCAAAAGGTCAGCAATTCAAATTCACCAGCTGCTCCTTGGAAACCCTATGGGGCGGTTCTACTCTGTCCTATAGGGCTGTTATGAGTCCTAGTTGAAGTGACAGCAATGGGTTGTTTACCATGTTAGACCAAGTGCCGACCAAGTGCTATGGGGGTACAGAAGTGAGTAAGCCCAAAAGACTCACAGTCTGGAGAGATGAGCTCTCCTCTGCGAGCTAGACAGGGAGGATATTAACTTAAGCACAGAGAGGTTAAGTGAACTGCCAAAAACCACACAGTAACTCAAGTGATGAATCTGAGCCTGGAACCTAGATTGTCTGGCTACATATCCTGTGTACAAAGCAGAGAAGGGGAACTTCAGCCTGAGACACAGAAGAGAACAGAATAAAGAACACATCCTGGGAAAGCACAGAAATGAGGGCTCTGCTCCCAGCTCTGCCACTTACTAGCTCTGCTATTTTGGGCAAGTCAATGAACTGCAAAATGTTATTAGTTTCTTCATTAATGAAATGGAGAGAGTGAGATCTAAGAAATACAAGTGCTGATAAGCTTAAATAAAATCTGATTCCTAAAACTGCTGTCTACAGCGCCTGGCACTTGGTAAGATACTCAAGAAATAATTGCACCCTTCCTTTGGCTAAGATGGAAGGACAAACTGAGCAGAAGAGAACAGGGCAAGAGAATCTATGACAAGTGGCAAGAGTCTGGGCGGCCTTGTGGAGGAGGTATGATTTGTGTAGATCTTGAATTGGGGTAAGATCTTAGTAGACAAAAATGGAAGCAAGGATATTTCAGGTACAGGCAATAACATGGAGATGGAAAGAGACCGGACCCATTCGGGAGAGAGAACTAAGGGCCAGGGGGTGTGCGGCCTTGAATGCCAGAGAGAGAAGAAGAAGCAAGAGCATTTGGAATACAATTTGGAAAGTGGAGCTAAGTTTGGGCACTTCAATAGCAAGCTGAGAGTTGTATATTTGAAGGAGAAAGACCATGAGGAAGAGATACTCAGAGAAGAAGGAATTCGGCTTGATTACTGCAAGAACACGCTCAAGTGGTGGAGAAATTGGCGATGTTGTTGGTTTTGGTTTAAAGCACACTAGGCTGTCCTTCTTTGATGCCCCACGTCTCTCTCCTTCAGCCTCTGTCTTAGTTATCTAGTGCTGCTATAACAGAAATACCACAGTGGATGGCTCTTACAAAGAGAAGTTTATTTCCTCAAGTAAAGTAGGCTAAAAGTCCAAATTCAGGGCATCAGCTTCAGGGGAAGGCTTTCCTTCTCTGTCAGCCTTCTCATCAACCTTCTCCTGGACTAGGAGCTTCTCCATGCAGGGACCCTGGGTCCAAAGAATGCACTCTGCTCCAGGCACTGCTTTCTTGGTGGTATTAAGTCCCCTCTCACTGCTCGCTTCCCTTTCCTTTTATATCTTGAGAGATAAAAGGTGGTGCAGGCCACACCCCAGGGAAACTCCCTTTACATTGGATCAGTGATGTGGCCTGGGTAAGGGCGGTGTTACAATCCCACCCTAATCCTCTTTACATAAATCTACAATCACAAAATGGAGGACAGCCACCGGATACTGGGAATCATGGCCTAACCAAGTTGACACATATTTTTGGGAGACACAATTCAATCCGTGACAACCTTCCTTGTCCCAGGTCAGCGAAGGGAGCCAATGGGAGACCACGGCCAATTTCTAAGAAAGATGAATAAACGGACTCACTTCAAAGAAACTCAGAATTGCCAGGTTAGGCCTTCAGGACCCCAAAGGACAGTTTGGGGAGACGATGTTTGGCCTCTCTGGTGTAACGTTAAAGGGTCAGGACATAACGCTATTATCCCAGCTTCTCCTTGACCCTCTGGCAATGACTCCCTAAACCAGAGATAACAAATAACATTCAACTAGAACACTGGCTCCAATTGATTGAGACTGCCTAGAACAGAAAGTGTTAAAATGCTGTGAGGACCTTTTTGGTTCAGAGCAAAAGTGTGCCGGAATCAATTAGCAATGTCTGTCAAGGGCATGGTACAGAGGTGTAGCCACATGGGTACTTACTGTTTTTGGAAATGATCCCTGGGCCTTTGGCAAGGTTAAGCCTACATCAAATCTTGGATTATTTTTCCCCATTTCTGAGGGAGTAGGATCAAAAAAGAACACTAATAGTAGCTACCGTGTATTGAACGCTAATAGAGTAAAGGGGAAATGGTTTTATTCTTAAATTACCCTCTCACGGCTAAGAATGAGGAATAGCACATTGCAGTGGTTCTTAACCTTCACTGTGCATCAGAATAACCCAGGAAGCTGTTTTTTTTTTTTTAGTTGTGTTAAAATATACATAACAAAACATTTGCCAATTAACAGTTTTTAATGTATAATTCAGTGACATTGATTACATTCTTCACGTTGTGCAACCGTTATCACTATCCTTTTCAAATTATTTCACCGCCATTAACATAAAAACTCAGTGCCCCCTAAGCAATAACTACCAAGGGAGCTTTGGAAATGACCTGGTTGCCCCCACCGAGATTTGGTTTCCGTTGTTGCGGGGTCGAGTCAGGCATTAGCATTGTTCAAAGCTCCTGAGGTTGAGACCCTTTATGCCCATTGTGATACCAACTGGTGGAGCAACATGGATGCTCTCATTTAGATCCCATCCTGAAGTCCCTGTTCCTCAAATGTGGCCTTCTGAAACAACTGAGTCTTAGGCACAAGGCCCTCGCCCTTGCCCTGGAGGAGTGTAAAGCTCAGTTGGCAACATGAGGCAGAGACAAAGGAGAATGCCTTCTGCTGGTGTCATCAGGGAGATAGGATCTGAGCTGGGCCTTGGGAGGATGGGCAGAATCTGGACAAAGTAACTTGCATAAGACAAAGCAGAGCATCATAAGACAAAGGCAGTGGCTGGAGACTGTACAGAACAAAGGTCGCAGAAAGAAATTGTGGGAGAGGGAACCTAAAAGGTCCGAGACCCGGCCCCAAACCAAAACCCGTTGCCCTCAAGTCCATTCTGACTCATGGAGACCCCATGTGTGCATCAGAGTAGAACTACTCCATGGGGCTTTCTTGGCTGTAATCTTTACAGAAGCAGATTGCCAGGCCTTTCTTCCCAGGCACTGCTAGTTGGTTTCAAACCACCCACCTTTTGGATAGTAGTTGAGTGCAAACCATTTATACCACCTGGGGCCCTGACCTGACCCAAGTGGCCCACAAAGAACTTGCTAAGAACCAAGGACATGAACCTGGGGGCCAAGTCCTGCCGAGTGTGAGCCCTTCCAGGTTTATCTGCCTGGATACCCTTCAAAAGGCCTCAGCCCACAAGCCCTTTTCAAGTCCCACATGCAGCCAGCTTCCAGCTTCAGGGTACTACCTTTTCCTTTTGACTTTCCTATTCAAACAAGTTATTCAAAACCAAATTTCCTTTATGCCTGCCAAGTCTTTCAATAAAGTTTAATTCCAAGAATTAGCTTCAGGGGCTTCCTTTAAATGACCTTCCTCTAAGAGTTAATGAGGGCCTCCCTCTTCAGAAGGAGCTCGAGGCTCCCTTGGCCAGAGTCGCTCTTCACCCAAGCCCCCAGGCCCCTCCCCTCCTGTGTGAGCTTCTGAGGCTGCCAAGAGCTTGTTGTTTCAACTTGGCACCTGCCCATGTTGCTTCTCTTGTCCCTTCCTGTCTCCCACCTGTTCACGGGGACTTCTAAATTAGTCATCTGTTGCCAAGGAAACGCTCTGCTTCCTCCAAGGTATGAATCCAGGGGGACTTGATTGCAGGGGAGGGGAGAGTAATTTACAGGGACTGGCTTGGTCCACACTTCCATAGATACCTGAATGGTGAAGGCTGGAGTGGTGTCTCAAGATGTGAGGCTCTCCTACCCCAAGCATGAGCATCACCTGAGAGGCTTGTTAAAATGCAGATTCCTGAGCCCCACCCTGACCTATTGAGTGGGCATCTCTAAGGAGCCCAGGAACTGCTTGTGGATCTGAGAAATTTGTGGCTGGGTAGGAGAGGTGTCTGGAAGTCAGAGAAAGTAATCTCAGGTGTCTCCGGTATACGGAATGTAGTCCTGGAGGGGTGTGGTATCTTCTCTAACTTGACCACAGATAAGTGTTTCCAACAGTTACGTCTTCATCACTTGACATTTTTAGGTGTGTGTGTGTGTGTGTGTGGTCCCTGGATGATGCAATTTGCACTGACTACTAACCTTAAGGTTGGCAGTTCAACCCCACCCAGTGGCACTGTGAAGGAAAGGCCTGGCAATTTGCTGTCATAAAGATTAAAAAAAAAAAAAACCCTATGGGGCCGTTCTACTCTGTAGACATGGGTCGTCATGAGTCAGAATCAACTCATTGGCTATGAGTCATGTGTGTGTATCTGTGTGTGTGTATGTAGGTGTGTGTGACACAGAGATGGAGAAGCAGAAACCCAAAGACAAAATAATACAGAAAACCAGACTTGTGTTTTGGAATATTTTCTCTTGATAAACTTGATAAATCATTTCCCATTTTCAGGCAAGTAGCCTTGAACTCTCATAGTGAAAAGGATATTTTAAAGTTGTTAAAGAAAAATTCATATTTAATTAAATCTCTGTTCCTGGCAGAACCAGAAGAACTAAAAAAAATGGCAGAGGCCAGAATGGTTTACAGGTGAGAGCAAGTCCTCACAGCTTCAGCTGTTCCCTGGAGGACTGTGGAACTGTTCCCTATGGTCTGATAGACCAGGTGCTCGCTCTGTGTATGTATCAGTTCCGCACTGGGCCTCCTTTAGCTCAGCAACATATTTGAAACTGCTTTGGAAACTGCTCTGTCGTATTCAAATATGGGGAATAATGATTAGATGTATTTGTTCTCTCAACTAACACAGCCCAAGCATCTACTCTAAGCCAGATGCTTACTAGACCTCCCTCATCTTGTGTAATCACTAGGGGAGGTGCTGTATTCTCATCCCCATTTTACAGATGAGGAAACATAGCTGTAGGTAACCCGCCCAAGGTCACACAGGGAGAGGCAGAGTTCTGTGGACAAGAGAAGTCTCTCTCTCCACGTTCTGATCCATTGGTGTGGTCTCTCCTTAACTTAAGCCAGGATTCTCCACCCTCATTACTGATTTACTGCCTGACTCTTGTGCGTCCAAAGGGGCACTGACATTTTCAAACCAATTCATTTTCATTTCTTTTGATTAAAATGCCTGCTGGTATATAAGCTTGGGGGACTGTTAGGAGGAGGAAGGCAATGGCGTGAAAAGCAGTAACCCCAATAACAAACGGCCCGGGATGGTTGGGCACTGCTGCCCTGTGATACAGGGACTGACTACCTACCTGTCTCAGGCCCCCAACACATGTTCCCTAAACACTCCATCGCTGTGACTTCTGGGGTCCAACTGCTTTTACCATATTTTTATGCAAATAACGTGCACCTTCTACATTTGCCAACCATGCACTCCTGCCCCGACGAGGTATTTTTTAAGTGCACTGTGCAATTATGAAAATACCTCACAGGGAGGGCGAAGCTGGCAGACAAACATAGAAGGTGAACGTTATCTGCTTAAAAGTACGATAAATCCTTGCCTCTCCCACTTGTGAGCAGTGTGATCTTGGAAACGTTTCATAACTTCTCAGCCTCTATTTCTGCATCTGGAACATGGAGCTGCTAAAAACATCTATACCTCTTTGAGTTATTGTGTGGATTAAAAGAGATAATGTGTGTGAAGAAGTATAATGACTGTTATTTTTACGAGCTTGGAGAGGTTTGAGTGACTTGCCCAAGGTTACACAGCTGAAAAACAGTAGAGATGGATTTTAACTCTGCCCTGTCTAATTCCAGAGCTTTGCCTGAATGGTGCAAATGGTTAACGTGCTTGGTTGCTAACTGAAAAGTTGGAGATTTGAGTCCACCCCAGGCATCTTGGAAGAAGGGTCTGGCAATCTACTTCTCAAAAATCAGCCACTGAAAACTCTCCTGAGCATAGTTCTACTCTGACATACATGGGGTCACCATGCATTGGAGTTGATTCAGGCCAACCGGTTTTTTTTTTTTTTTTTTAACTATCAGAGCACCTTAGGGCAGTGAATCTCAAAAGGTGGTCCCTGGATAGCATTATCAGCATTATTGGAAATGCGAATTAAATACTCAGGCAGGCTCCATCCCAGACCTGCTGAATCAGAAGCTCTGGGGGTTGGGCCCAGTAATCTGTTTGAACAGTCTCCAGGGGATTCTGACACACCTCAAGTTTGAGAACCCCTGGTTCTCAGAACACCTTGAGAAGGTCCCTAGGTGGCACAGATGCTTTCAGCTTACTAACTGAAAGGCTGACGGTTTGAACTCACCCAGCGGCACCATGGAAGAAAGTTCTGGCAATCTGCTTCTGTAACGATTACAGCCAAGAAAACCCTATGGAGCCATTCTACTCTGGAATGCGTGGGGTCACTACGAGTCAGCGTCATCTTGACGGCAGTGGATTTTTTTTTTTTTAATAGGGAGATACAAGAGCACACTCACCCAGCCTCCACTACGACCTCTGCTCCTACCTGCCGGCGCCTTCCCTTAAAAGCCAAAACCAAACCCACTGCCATCGAGTCGATTCCAACTCATAACGACCATATAGAACAGAGTAGAACTTCCCCATAGAGTTTCCAAGGAGCAGCTGGTGGATTTGAACTGCTTACATTTTGGTTAGCAGCCGTAGCGCTTACCCACTATGCCACCAGGGTTTCTGCCCCTTCCCTTAGATACAACTTTAAAACTTTTCAAAGAACGCTCAGACGAAGCAAATCTGCGAGAGCGGAGAGGACGAGACACAAAAGAGCAATTAGAACCAGGGAGGAAGCTAGCAGCAACAGGAGGGTAGTTGTTTTGAGTGAATTTTTTAAAAAAACAACAACACAAGGTGAGTCATCTCTTCACAAATTCATAAAACCTCTCTCCCACGCCTCCTTTCTCTCCGTACCCTCTCCCGTCCCAGTCCTAAAAAAAGGCCACAGAACGATGCCTTGCCGCGCAGGTTGTGAACTTCATCCGACCCATTTCTCCAGTCCACACAACCTGGCATCTTGAGGAGTGGGGAGGGTCAACAGCTGCTGCCATGAGACCCAGAGAAGGAAAAAGAGAGACTTTCCATTTTCCCAAGCTAGACTAGGAGGCAAAGCCCGTGGGTTCCACCGCAGGACCATTAGAGCTAGATCACCACTAGGGTGAGGCAAGTGAGGAATGCAGGGCAAAACATTGAGCAAACACTTATTGCCCAGGCCTGAGAGTGGGTGCCTCCTAAAAGCTTGCACCTTAAGACGCACAAAGAACCAAACCCATTGCTACCAAGTCGATTCCAACCCACGGTGGCACAATGTGCAACAGAGAAGAGCTGCTCCGTAGGGTTTTCCTGGTGTAATCTTTACAGAAGCTGCTCTCCAGGCCTTTCTTCTGAAGCGCCAACAGGTGAGTTTGAACTGCCAGCCTTCTGGTTACTGTTATGTTGTTGGTAGGTGCTGTTGAATTGGTTCCAAGTCATAGCGACACTACGTACAACAGAATGAAACACTGCCCAATTCTGTGCCATCCTCACGATTGTTGCCATGTTTGAGCACATCGTTGCAGCCACTGTGTCAATCCATCTCATTGAGGGTCTTCCTCTTTTTCATTGACCCTCTGCTTTACCAAGCATGATGTCCTTCTCCAGGGACTAGTCCCTCCTGATAACATGTCCAAAGTATGTGAGACGAAGTCTCAGCATCCTCACTTCTAAGGGGCATTCTGGCTGTACCTCCAACACAGATTTGTTCATTCTTCTGGCAGTCCATGGTATATTCAATGTTCTTTGCCAACACAGTAATTCAAAGGCGTCAATTCCTCTTTGGTCTTCCTTATTCGTTGTCCAGCTTTCACATGCATATGACGCAATTGAAAATACCATGGCTTGGGTCCACCCAACCCACTGCTGCCGATTCACTCATAGCAACCCTGTGGGACGGAGTAGAACTTCTCCATAGAATTTCCAAGGAGCGCCTGGCGGACTTGAACTGCAGCCGTAGCACTTAACCACTTAACCACTATGCCACCAGGTTTTGGCTTGGGTCAGAGGCACATCAGTCCTCAAGGTGACATCTTTGCTTTTAACACTTTAAAGGGATCTTTTGGTGCAGATTTGTCCAATCCAATATGTCATTTGATTTCTTGATTTCCGCTTCCATGGGCATTGATTGTGGATCCAGGTAAAACCAAGTGCTTGACATCTTCAGCTTTTTCTTCCTTTATCATGATGTTGCTTATTGGTCCAGTTGTGAGAATTTTTGTTTTCTTTATGTTGAGGTGTGGTCTTTGATCTTCATCAGTGTTTCAAGTCCTCTTCACTTTCAGCAAGCAAGATTGTGTCATCTGCATATCGCAGGCTGTTAATGAGTCTTCCTCCAATCCTGATCCCCTATTCTTCTTCATCTAGTCTGGCTTCTCGAATTATTTGCTCAGCATAGAGATTGAATAAGTATGGTGAAATGATACAACCCTGAAGCACACCTTTCTTGACTTTAAACCACACAATATCCCCTCGTTCTATTTGAACAATAGCTTCTTGATCTATGTAAAGGTTCCTCATGAGCACAATTAAGTGTTCTGGAATTCCCACTCTTTGCAATGTTATCCATAATTTGTTATGATCCACAGAGTTGAATGCCTCTGCATAGTCAATAAAACACAGGTAAACGTCTTTCTGGTATTCTCTGCTTTCAGGATCCATCTGACATCAGCAATGATATCCCTCGTTCCATATCCTCTTCTGAATCCAGCTTGAATTTCTGGCACTTTCCTGTCAATATACTGCTGCAAACACTTTTGAATGATCTTCAGCAAAATTTTACTTGAACGTAATATTACCGGTATTGTTTGATAATTTTCACCTTCTGTTGGATCCCCTTTCTTGGGAATAGGCATAAATATGGATCCCTTCCACTTGGTTGTCCAGGTAGCTGTCCTCCAAATTTCTTGGCATAGATGAGTGAGCGCTTTCAGCATTGCGTCTGTTTGTTGAAATGTCTCAACTGATATTTCATCAATTCCTGGAGCCTTGTTTTTCACTAATGTCTTCAGTGCAGCTTGGACTTCTTCCTTCAGTACTATCAGTTCTTGATCGTATGCTACATCCTGAAATGGTTGAATGTCAACCAATTCTTTTTGGCACACTGACTCTGTGTATTCCTTCCATCTTCTTTTGGTGCTTCCTGAGTTGTTCAATTTTTTCCCCCATAGAATCCTTCAATATTGCAACTCGAGGCTTGAATTTTTTTTTTTTTTTTTTCAGTTCTTTCAGCTTGAGAAATACTAAGCATGTTCTTCTCTTTTGGTTTTCTAACTCCAGTTCTTCCCACATTTCATTGTAATACTTTGCTTTGTCTTCTTGAAATGCCCTTTGAAATCTTCTGTTCAGCTCTTTTGCTTCATGTCTTTCATTTGCTTTAGCTATTCCATGTTCAAGAGCAAGTTTCAGAGTCTTTTCTGATATCCGTTTTGATCTTTTTTTTTTTTTTTCCTTTTCTGTCTTTTTAATGACCTTTTGCTTTCCTTCACATATGATGTCCTTGATGTCATCCCACAACTTGTCTGGTCGTCAGTCATTTGTGTTCAGTGCATCAGATCTATTCTTGAGATGGTCTCTAAATTCAGGTGGGATATACTCAAGGTTGTACTTTGGCTCCTGTGGACTCACTTAAATTTTGTTCAGCTTCATCCTGAAGTTGCATATGAGCAATTGATGGTCTGTTCTGCAGTCAGGCCCTAGCCTTGTTCTGACTGGTGATGCCGTGCTTCTCCATCACCTCTTTCCACAGATGTAGTCAGTTTGGTTCCTGTGTATTCCATCCAGCAATGTCCATGTGTATAGTCACTGTTTATGTTGTTGAAAAAAGGTATTTCCAGTGAAGAAGTCATCAGTCTTGCAAAATTCTGTCATGCTATCTCCAGCATTGTTTCTATCACCAAGGCCATATTTCCCAACTATCGATCCTTCTTCTTTGTTTTCAGCTTTCACATTCCAATCCCCAGTAATTATCAGTGCTTCTTGATGACATGTTTGGTCAATTTCAGATGGCAAAAGCTGGTAAAAAAATCTTCAATTTCTTCATCTTTGGCCTTAGTGCTTGGTAGACTAGTACAAACCATATGTGCCACCCAGGTTGCACCCCAGGTGCCTCGTTTGTCTCATCCTACTCCGCACCCTGTCTAAAGGTCAGCTCGTGCCTTAACATGGAGGATTTGCTTTCCCCTGAATGAGTCACCTGAGTCAGGACCATCACTTCATTCTTTTATTTGAAAGAGGCATCTGCACAATAGACAAGCAAAAGCCCAGAACCCTCTAACACCTGCTTGCCAGCAGCCCCACTGTGGGCAGGAAGCAGTTCCCCCCCAACCAAGGCTGGTGGTACAGTGCCCTGGGGACTCCTGCCCAGCCCTCCCAGCTGCTGGGAGGCAGTGCCCGCTGTGCCAGCTGCTGGGCTGGCCTCTGGGAAGCTCAGAGCTGCACAGGCTTGGAGCGGCAGTGGCAGCAGGTGGGAGCCCCACCGGAGAAGGCAATGAAACTCGCAGCCGTAAACAAGTTTATTATTGTTGTTAACTTGGGAAATAGACGTCTCAAGCACTAATAAAACACTGTGTTTTCTGCCTTTATGTCCGGGAGCCAGGGTATTTCCCAGCACCAAGGCTGCTGGAGCCTGTGTGACCCACGACTGCCACGTGCACATGTGGTAGCTGGGGTTGGGTGGCCCCCTCCTCTATCAGCCCCAGGCCTGGGAGAAGCCCAGCCCCACCTGGCTCTTTTAGGAGGTGTCAGGAGAGGGAGGCACGGGAGAGGGAAACTCGCCTTTTGTGAAGGAGAACACGCAGAGACACGGAAATATGAAAATAGCAGCATTATTGGTGCTTCTCTGCTCTTGGGCACAGACATGCATGCGTGTGTGTGTGTGTGTGTGTGTGTGTGCGTGTGCGCTGAATGCCCTCCTGCCCTTACGAAATGAGCTTCAGATGGGACATCAGGATGACAGGTAAGCTACTGGGCCTCAGTTTCAGAGCCTGGAATGGGGGAAGTACTGGGTTGAATAAAGGTTGAATAGTGTCCCCATAATTCGTGTCCACCTGGAACCTCAGAACGTGACCTTGTATAGAAACAGCGTCTTTGCAGATGTGATTAGTTAAGAAGTCAAGCTGGGTAAAGATGGGCCTAAGTCCAATGACTGGTGCCTTATAAGAAGAAAAATACAGAGACAGACACACACAAGGAAGAAGCCTGTGCGAAGAGAAAGGCAGAGATTGGGGTGACGTGTCTATAAGCTGCGGAACTGCAAGGATTGCCGGCAACCACCAGAAGCTTGGAGAGAGCCACAGGGCTGATTCTCCCTCAGAACCTCCAGAAGGAACGACGTAATATCTTGGCTACGGACTTATAGCTCTCAGAACTTCAAGAGAACAAATTTCTAATGTTTCAGGCCCTCCCCTTCAAGCCCCAGTTTGTGGTGATTTGATACGACACCCCAGGACATTAATACAAAGGGTGAGGTAAAGACTACAAGGGCCTTCGGAGCCCTGGTGACACAGTGGTTAAGAGTATGGCTACTAACCAAAAGGTTGGCAATTCAAATCCACCAGCAGCTCCTTGGAAAGTCTATGGGGCAGTTGTACTCTGTCCTATAGGGTCACTGTGAGCCTGAACCAACTCAGTGGCACAGGGTTTTTGGTTGCAGCTCTGACATTTTATGAGTCCATGGGTGGATTCTGAGATGCCTGAGGACAGGGTCTCCTCAGGGCCTTCCTGCTGGTCTTCGGCCAAGTCTGCCTTTGCCAAATTCAGGTGAACCTCAGGCTCTTTACTGGGCATGGGTCATGTTTTGGTCAGGCCAGTGCTAACTGCTGTGCCAAATAAACTTGAAGTCATCAGGGGCTTATCACAAAACAAGTTTATTTCTTGCTCATGTAACGAATGGTTACTGTGTTTCTGGTTGATGGGCAGTTATCCTCCACATGGTGATTCTGAGACCCAGCTCTACCCATCTTGTGGGTCTGCCCTCTCCTAGGGCCTCACAGACCTCTCTGGTATACAGCTGGCAGATAAGGGAGGAAGGAAGGAAAAGAGAAGGCACAATGGCTTCTTTAAACTCTGGAAGGCTCACACCCCACTGGAGAGAACTAGTCACATGGCCCCATGGAATTATGAGAGAGCCTTGAAGATGGAGTCCCTGCCTAAGTATGCCCTCACCTGTGGATGGGGGCAACATGAATTTCTGGTGGGCAGCTGGTGGTCTCTGCCATGGGTCACAGGGCTTAGCCTTTTGGAGGGCTGAGCAAAAAATTCAAGGTCACAGACCCCTCCCACTGGGCTTCGTCTGGCTGGCCCCAATCCTGGCACCTGTCCCCCAGAGGGTATGGTTGTCACCAGAGGGCTGGTGGCAAAGAGAATGATGGGTGGCCCTACACAGATGCCTCAATTTCCTCAACTGAAAAATAGCCTTACTAAGAGTACTCACTTCCTCAGGCTGACATGAGGTTTAAATGAGATGGCCCACATGTATCAGCATATGGTACTGCACCAGTGGCCAATGAGTCAATCCTGACTCATGGTGACCTCATGTGTGTTTGAGTAGAACTGTGCTCCATAGGGTTTTCAATGGCTAATTTTTTGGAAATACATTGCCAGGCCTTTCTTCCAAAGCACCTCTGGGTGGATTTGAACCACCAACTTTACAGTTAGCGGCCAAGCATATTAACTGTTTATGCCACTCAGGGACTCCACGATACTACACCTGAAAACCTAACCCAACCCGTTGCCTTCAAGTTGATTCCAACTCAGAGCTACGAGTTGGTTCTACACAGTAAGTATTAATTAATAAAGATGGGATTGTTAGGGTGGGTGCGAGAAGGAGGTTAGTGCTGTCCTCTGTCCTAAGAGATATCCCCAAATCCAAGGCTGTGACCCTCACGTCTGGCCCAGCCACAGCCTTATAAGTGAGAACTCTGTGTGTGTGCTTGGTTTGAAATTACTCAAGCAAAAACAAACTGATACAAAACACCTTCCCTCAGACTATGAATGTGTACATGTAAGCACACAGAAGAGAGAAACAAACAAATAGACTTTTTTAGAGAAAGAAATGCAGCTTTAGCTCTAGATGCTTATGTACTATATTTAGCATAAGCTTGGCACAATCATATACTGCCTTACATTATTTGAGGGTTTAAGTAAGTATTTCAATTTCAAAAACAATTGCCCTGCTAGGAGTTTTGAGAGGAAGAGAGAAATTAGAGATGAGAAATAAGAGGTGTTGGGGAGAGACAGCTGGGTATGGGCCATTTAAGTAGGAAGGGCCTGTCCCCTGTAATAAATACTGGAACAGCTGGAACAGCTCCAGGGATGCTGCAGTGGTCAGGGAGCACATGGGTCTGGTTCCCCTGTTGTTGTTGTTGTTGTCGGGTGCCATCAAGTCGATTCCAACTCATAGGCTGGCTTCCGGTCAGACAGTCTGGCTTTCCAATCCTCACTGGGCTACTTCAGAACTTAGTGACCCTCCACAGTTGTGGGAATTAGAATTAATCTGTGCAAAGGGTCTGACACCTGGTGGGCCCTCCACAAGCTGCTTTAAGCTCCTCTGCTCTCAGGGGCTGCTCATGTGTTCTGCTGGACACACACACACACACACACACACACACACACACCCCAAATCCACTGCCATTGAGTCCAACTCATAAGATAGAACTGCCGCTTAGGGTTTCCAAGGCTTTAAATCTTTTCCCCCATGGAGTGCCTGATGAGTTCGAACTGCCAACCTTCTGGTTAGTAGCCAAGCTCCTTGCTAGACACACAGTAAGTGCTTAAATACATTGTCGAATCCAATCAGTAATGCTGCTGGTCCTTCCCCTCCTCGCCTTCTCCTCCTCCTTTGCCTCTTTTCTTTTCTTCCTTTTCCTCTTCCTTCTCCTCTTCCTTCCACTCTTTCCCTCTCTACCCAGGCGGCTGAGACATTCCGCATGCAAAGAACATTCTTCTCTTTACACTTGACTGAATTCTTCTGCAAAGAACCAAAATCCAAAAAACCAAACCTGTTGTGTCGATTTCGACTCATAGGGACCCTAGAGGAGAGAGCAGAACTGCCCCATAGGGTTTCCAACGAGCGCCTTGTGGGTTCGAACTGCCGGCATTTTGGTTAGCAGATGAACTCTTAACCACTACACCATCAGGGTTTCCAAAGTTCAGGGTTACCCAAAACAAGGAAAACCCTCAATGAGATGTATTGACGCAATAACCACAATGATGGACTCAAACATACCGACAATCCTGAAGACAGTGCAGGACCAGGCAACGTTTCATTATGTTACGCATTATGTCATGAGTCAGAACCAACTTGAGGGCAACTAACAACAACGACCTGAGGAAACTTGCTTGACAGGAGCCAGAATGGTGTTTGTGTCCACTCCTCTACCCAACAGGATGGAAAGAACACAGATGGGTGCCACACGGGCCTGAGTTCAAATCCCAACTTGGCCACCTACTCACCATAACTTTGGGCAAGTTGTGTAACTTCTCTGAGCCTCGGGTTCCCCATGTGCAAAGTGGAGGCAATGCCTACCAGATATAATTGGATGAAACAAGACAACAGTTGAGAGTGCCATGCCTTTTAAATCGTACGTATTAAATAACAGCTCATTTCCTTTTCCACGCGTTGTTATTTCAAGGATCTGGGCAGCTGTGCAGCCCCACTTCTGTGGTCCACTCTTGAATTTCTACCCTTAAAACGTTATCCCTTAAATCTTTGATCCTTGTAAAAATACAAACGCCACTGGGAGAAAACTCGAAAGGACAGTGCATGGTGGGAAAAGTACGGAGCAAGAGAAATGGGAAGAAGCTAAAAGCTTACTCATATTTATATACTCTGAGGCTGGATTGAGTTCTAATTCCAGCCAGTGGGTGGAGGCTACCAGGAGTGTTGTGCTGAGGAGGATTCAGAGGTCATCCCTGGCTTGAAACAAAGGCATGCATGATCAGTCGGTGGTATCTGTGAATAAGAGCTTGGGAGTCGTAGGGTTTTGTATGTTGTGGAGGAAGAAGGCGGGGGAGCAGACTTGGTGTTTGTTCTTGTCCTTCCCTGCCCAGGCTCTGCTTGCTTTGCACCCACCAGCTTGTCCCTCCCACCACCACCACCACCTAGATTATTCCTCCAGGTGGCCCTGATTGCTCTTCCAGAGTCCCCTGCCACTTGCATTCCTTACCGCGGACTGATCAGCCCGGCTGGGTCCCGGGCATTGGTATTCCTTTACCGTCAGCCCCTCGGCTTCCAGCCAGAGCCGGCTCCTGCTTCCAGAGGGGACGGTGTTGAGCATGCAGCACCATGCCTGCGCATCCTTCTCCCCGAGCCTCATTACGATATTGTCGATATTCCCCACCAAAGGGCATCTCTCCCAACGCCTTCGCTTTTTTATTAATGTGTGTGAAGGCAAGTCAAGCCTGATTATCATGAAGACAATTGCCGAAATCCCTCCTGGAGAAGGCTCATCCAGACTGTGTAGGCGGTTTAATTTCACAGACTCATTAATTGGCAAAATTGCTTAAGCAGCTGCTCTTGGTGTCATTTCAGGACCACTTTGTGGGAAGCAGAGAGGAGGGGAGAGGGAGAGAAGGAAGCGGGCTGCCCACAGGGCCAGCCTGCCCGGCCCTGTAGTGCAGGCCAGCAGCCCAGCAGTTCCCAGAGTTCCACTCTCCTTGGGCAGGCAGATAGCAATGCCATAGGAAGGCCAGGCTATACCCTGGGGCTCAGTGCTTCCTTCTGCCTCACTTCTAGCCTGAGGCACTCAGCTCCCAGACCCCTGTGCACATACCAGTTTTCCCCCTGCTGCCTCTTCCCTCTCCAACCATATCCAGCCAGTAGCAAATCCCGGTTCATTTTTAACACCCAGCGCACAGTGGCAACTCCTCCAGGAAGCCTTCCAGGATTTGCTTTCATAAGCTCTATCTCCTCTTTCTGCTACCTTTGCTCCTCCTACACTTCTGTGGTTTCCAGGATCAGGTTGTATTGTGGACAGGGCTTGTAGAATCTTTCTCTCTCTAATCTTAGCACATAAAATAAAAATTATTTTTTAATTTTTATAGCCTGTTAAAATGAATGGGCTAAATAAAAGTTTGTTACATGGAATGCGTAATGCTTGTGTAGTTTTTGTGTAGTGGGACATAAAGTTGTCCATTCATTCAACAGGTACCAGGCATTGTGCTAAGCAAGGAGTGTGGGGCTCACTGGAGGCAGAAAGAAGGTCCAACAAGCCATCAAGGGATGTAAGGATGGGAATACTCTGAGGCGGGAGGTGGCATGCCCAGCTCAGGGGATTGAAGAATGTTTTGCAGCCAGAGGCCCTGGGCTGGGCCTTAGGGAGGGAATCTAGCAAAGCTGGCGATTGTTCTGATGTTGGGGCCTCTCAGGAAGCAGAAAAATAGAGGTTTTTAAAATTTTTTTAATGTTCTGTTTAATTTCTAGAATATAGAAAATCCTGGAATGAATATGCTTTTAAAAAATCATTGAAACGTAACACATTTGCAACAAAGTACATCAATGTTAAGTAGATACAGTAGTAACCACACCGTAACTGCCACCCGGATCAAGAACTAGAATGTTCCCAGCTCCCCAGGAGGTGCCTTCACACCCGCTCCCAGTCACTGACCCTAAAGCCTGGCTTCTATCCTGACTTTTATCACCGTAGATTAGTTTCGCCTGGATTATACAGAATGTCCTCTTCCGGGCCTGCCTTCTTTCCCTCAGCCTCACGTCCATGAGACTCATCCATGTGGTGTAAAGCCACTGGAACCAACAGGCTTTTTCTTTTTTAGCAGGGTGAAAATAGACACCCCAACACATTCGCCAACACAACACTTCCGCCTTTGCGATTCAGTGGCATGAATTATATTTTCATGTTGTGCCACCATTATTGCTATCTTTTTCCAAAATATCCCACCACCATTAACATAAGCTCGATGCCCTCCCCCAAACAAAAACTCCCCCCTCCCCTTTCCTCCCACCCCAGTAATAATTAATAATCTTAGGTTTTCAATATATTTGCCTATTTCCTGTAAGTGTGATCATACGATATGAGTCCTTTTGTGACTGACTTATTTTGCTCAGCGTAATGTTTTCAAGGTGCACCCGTGTTGAGCCTGCATCAGGGCTTCATTTCTCTTTATGGCTGAGTACTATTCTACTGGGTGGATACACCACATTTCGTTTATCCACTCTCCTGTTGATGGATGTTCTGTTATTTCTACCTTTCGGCTATCATAAAAAGCGCTGCAAAGAACGCTGTACAAGTTTCTGTTTTTGTTCCTGCCTTCACTTCTTCTGGATATATATCTAGGATTGGGATCGTTGGGTCATACAGTAGTTCTATGCTCAATTTTTTGAGGAATCACCAAACTGTTTTCCACAGTGGCTGCACCATTTTACATTCCCACCAGCGAAGGATAAGGAAGGGTTCCAGTCTCTCTAAAACCTCACTGATGCCTGTTGTTTTCTTTCTTTTTTTTTTTTTTTTTTATCAATAGGCTTCTAATAAATGCCACCTGTGAACCCAACTCAGGCAGACTTCCTGTTACCTATCATACTCCGTCTCCTCCTTCTTTCTTATTATCAGAAACTGAATTCATATAAGGTAGCAATGGCACAAATGGTTTCTGCTCTGGCTATTAACTGAAAGGTTGCTGGTTCAAATCCATCCAATAGCACTGCAGAAGAAAGACCTGGCAATCAACTTCCATAAGATTACAGTTATTGAAGACATTATGCTGAGTGAAAAACCACAAAAGGACACAAACGTATAGAGACCAAAGTTTATTAGTGGTTACCAGGGGTGGTAGGGAAGGGGAATGGGGGGTTATTGCTTATGGGGTACTGAGTTTCAGTTTATAGTGACAGAAAAATCACCTTGATTAAGGATAGGATTGTATAGCTGATTATTATAAATGCTGTCAATAAGAGGTACACTTTTAAAAAGTTGAATTGGCTAAAGTTGTGTGATACATACACTTACACCAAAAACAACAACAACAACAAAGAGTAGCCGCTGAGGCTGCTTATGTACAACCGAACACGTCATGGGATTTGAGTCCTTGGCTTGGTGACTTAGGATTGTGGTTTCATGGAGCATTCCAGTTAATTGGCCTAATAACCGCGTCTGTTCTACCTCCTAGTTCATTGTGTGTTGCCTGGGGCCTTAAAAGTTTGCAAATGGCCCTCTAAGGCACAACAACTGGCCTTTATTCACCTAAAGCAACAGAGGAAAAAGGAGAGTCTAGAATAGGAGGAGGAAATGGATGTGTGGCTAATTGTCTCCATGAACAGCTACACTCTTTGCCATGAGACTAGAACCAGAGGGTGCCCAGCTACCACTACTGAACATTTTGATCAAAGATTCTATAGAGGAATCCTGATAAAAAAAATAAAAAATTCTCATGGAATCCAGATTTCTGGGGCCACACAGGCTGGATGAACCCTCAAAACTATTGCTCTAAAATATCTTTAAATCTTCAACCAAAAATATCCCCTGAAGTCTTCTTAAAACCAAACAACAGTTTAGCTTAACTAGTAAAGAACGTCTGCCTTGAGCATTATAGTCTTTTAAGACCTCTCTCTATGGGATCAAATTGACAACAGCAACTCAAAAGATCAGATAGGAACCTTAGGGGTTGGTGAGTTTATTGTTAATGGGGGAGGAACAACTCAGAAAAGGAGGGTGAGAATGGCTGCGCAACTCAAAGAATGTCACTGAACTGTACATGTAGAAACTGTTGAAAATGTGTGTTTTGCTGTGCATTGTCTCAACAACAACAACAAAATAATAAAAAGAAAACTCTATGGAGTGCAGTTCCACTCTGACACACATGAGGTTGCCATGAGTCGGAATAAACTTGACAGCAACTGGTTGGGTTTAGCAATATGCCCAGCTGAAAGGCTATATTTCGCAGAATTCCTTGCAGCCAGGGGAGGACAAGTTGATGTCAGTTAAAGACACTCAGCAGGGCTTCTAGAAAGCTCTTTAAAGGGGACTGAACTGCTGGGGAGCCAGGCCTTTCACCCTCCGCCTTCCTTCCTTCTTGTGTCTGGCATGTGGAAGTGACTGAAGCTCCAGCTGCCATGTTGGCCTAAGAAGCAACTGGAGAATAGAGCTGTGTGATATGGATGGTGGAGCAGAAAGCTAATGGAGCCTGAATCACTTATAGCATCCTAGAGCCTCCATATTAGCCCTTGTCTGCCTTCCTCCAGGCTGGCTTAAGCCACTGTTCCTTGAGTTTTCAGTTACAGGCAGGAGAGCCTAACGCTGATTGATAGACCATGTTGGTGCACGGCCTTCCCAATGCATATGGAATAAAATCCGTGTCCCACAAGGTCCTGTGTGATCTGCCTCCCAGCTACCTTTCTAATCTCTTCTCCTTCCACTCTTCCACTCTTCCCTTTCCTTTCCACCCACACTCATCCTTTCAACTCCTCAAATACCAGGAGTTCTATTTTGCCTCAGGCCCGTTGCACATTCTATCCTTCTGGCAGGAATACTGGTTTCTCTTCATCTTTCAATATTACCTTCAAAGAAGCCATCCCCTGAGCACCCGATTTAAACTAGATGTCCCTGTACTTTTTATCTCGGAACTTATTACACTTTGTGATTATATAGTCATTTATTTATTTTTCAATGCCTATTTACTCCCAATTAAACCTTCAGTTCCGTGAGGACAGGGACTATGATTGTTTTGTTCACTTCGGTGTCCTCAGAACCTAGCACAGTGCCTGACAAATGGTAAGTACTCCATAAACATTTGTTGAAGGAATGAGTGAATGAATGGATGAATTTGTGGGAAATACAAAGGAGACTTCAGATCCTAGATCTACAATAAAAGTATTAATACACATAAGATACCAAAGAAAATACAGTGAACAGAGAACTAAGAGGTCAAGGATATACTTGATGGATGGATACCAGAGACTTATACAAGCAAGTAGGGTTCTAGAAATCCAGAAAAGGAGACATGAATGTGATCAGGTAAGGCTTTAAAGGACAGGACAATGATAAGAAACAGAAAGTAGGTGAAAAGGAATCTGTGTATGGAGGAAAGTCTTATTAATTTTGATTGGATTCAGCTATGTATGACAAAAACACCAAAATAACAATGGCTTAAAGAAAAAACAAGTTTGTTTTACTCTCACATAAAAGATGTTACATCACCAAAGACCTAGGCTTTTTCTATCTTGCATCATTAATGCATTGCCTCATGATCTAAGATGGCTGCTCATGCTCCAGCCTTCACATCTAGAATCCAAGCAGTAGGAAGAAAAAAAATAAAAAGAAAGGGAAAAGGCTTCTACCAGGTTCTTTCACCATCTCATTGGCCAGAACCTAGTCAAATAGTCTATTTAGCTTCAGAGGAGACCAGGAAATGGAGTTGTTATTCTGAACCCAGATAAAAATCTGGATTCTATTATTAAGGAAGACAGGCAGAGAGGATATTGGGGTAAATCAGTGCACTCTGTTCCTTAGGATAGGAAAAGTATTCCATGTGTAGAGGTGCGGCAGATTGCAAAGGAGTCAACAATACATTGCAGCCCTCTCATCAAGAGGTGGAGTCTATTTCCCTATCTCTTGAATCTGAGCTAGTCTTGTGACTTTCTTTGACAAACAGCATGTAGTAGACTTGACAGTGTGCCAGTGCCAAGCCCAGGCCTCAAGGGACCTTGCAGCTTCTGCTCTTGCTGCTCTTAGAAGAACACTGCTGATGTGTGAACAAGCCCAAACCAGCGTGCTGGAGAATAGAAAACCACACGAAGAAACACTGAGGCCCTCTCGCCAATAGCCAGACAACTTTCAGACACATGAAGGAGGTCATCTAGGAACAGCCAGTTCCCAGCCTGCCCACCAATTGACTACAGACCCATGAACAAACACAGACCAGAAGAACTGCCCAGCAGAATTGCCAGCTGAATCAATTGGTAAGTCACTAAGTATTTGTTGGTTTCTTACCCAGTAATAGATGATAACCGATAGGTGGAAAGGCTTCAGGCAAGGACGTACTGAAAGTGTTTGCAGCTGTGAGTGGAGAGAAGCATTCTTGGGAGCCTGACGCCAAGGCTGTTTTTCTCAAGTAATTGCACAGATATTTGTTTAGTGGCCCAAATCCAAAATAAGAGTGTTCCTGGGAATCAAAGATCATCTCAGGATTCTTCCAGTTTGAAGAGCACTGGAAGAGGGAGTCAGGAGTTCCAGATTCCAAAACTCTTCAGCCCCCTCACTATCTGTGACTTTAAGCCTTAAGTCCCCTCTCAAGGTTACAATAAGGCCAAGTCAGCCAATGAGGAAGCAAAGAAGGCCAAATGGCACTCAGAGAAATGGGAAGTGGAAGTGGGCCATTGGAAAATCCACCATGATCCTTGAGGAGTTAAAGAGATATCAACTCAAGAGAGAATGAGGAAGGAGCGGTCAGTGTGGGCCCCTGGTGACCGTAGTTTTTCTCTAAGGGTCTTTCATGCTTCCTAAAGCCATATTTTCAACCAGTCTTGGTCTTTCCTGGCAGGATCACTGAGACCTGAAACAAAAATTGACTTTGATCTGCTGAAGGTCACTCAGGGAGGAAGTGGCAGAGCTGGGATTTGCGTCTCTGGATTGGTCCACAGCCCTCACTGCCACATCAATTGCCCTGCCAACCCCGTGAGCCAGACCAACAATTTTCCTGGGACTCCTGTGGCTTCAGCCCTCCAGAGAGTCCCAGACAAGGTCATTCTCTCCGTCCAGGTGGTATTGGGCCCTGGACCTCACACCATCAGCATAATCAGAGGGGCACAGAGCCAATGGACACCCCGACTTCACTGACATGCTCCCACCATCACACAGTTCTCTCCCAAGAGTGGATGGAGGTCACTCCTCATGTTCCCCAACCCCACTCTGGGTAATGAGACACCAGCCCAAATGGGTGGTAGCCCCAGCTTCCCATTGCTGGAAGGTGGTGGTCTCATCTGCTGCTCAAATGCCAGCAGCCTGCTAGTGGACTCATTCCTGGGGACCATGTGGGCTTTAGACACCCTCTACCCTAACCCCCCAGAAACCCTGGAGGCATAGAGGTTAAGTGCTACAGCTGCCAACCAAAAGGTCGGCAGTTCGAATCCTCCAGGCGCTCCTTAGAAACTCTACGGGACACTTCTACTTTGTCCTATAGGCTCGCTATGAGTTGGAATCGACTCGACAGCAGTAGGTTTGGTTTGGATTTATCCTAATCCCCCACTTAGTGAGGCTCATCTGCCTTCCTGGCTTCTGCCCAGATCCCTGGCTCATGCTGGGACTGACTCCTTGTTCAAATCCCCAGCTCAGCTGGGCCCTGTGACCAGTTGTACCCACAAGAGTAAAGGAGCAAAAGAAAGCTCAGGGTTCAAGTCCCGGCTTGCTATTGCTAGCTGTGTTGTCCTGGGCAATTTAGTCAACCTCTCTGAGCCTCAGTTGTTTCCTATCAAAAGATGGCTAGAAGGATTCAGACTTAACTTTCAAGTCAGATAATGTGATCAAATAGTTGCTGTAAATTCCTCAGTCTATCTGGAACATAGAGGGCACAGGTGCTCAGTAGTGTGTGCTGGCTCTCAGGACCACACTCTACCCATCTTTACTCCATACCCCAAGGCTGTTTCTGCAAACTACATTTCCCAGGCTCCTTTGTCTGCTGGCTTCCTGTTAGGTTTGACCAATAGGAGACACTCATGGGAAATTGGAAAGCAGGAATAAGAGAGGAGGCATTTGTTTTTCTGTTCCTGGTGGCGCCTCCAGCACAGGCAGGAGCAGTGGGTGCTATAGGTTTCAACAGCTCAGAGGTCATTTCTGCAGCATCTGAAGGGGCTTGGACACCTGGGTTCCTGCTGGATGACAGCACTCAGGCAGCTGGCTGCATAAGGGCTTGTGGGCTTCAACCCCCACGACAATAGCAGCCCCTTGGTCCTTGGGTAAGAACCCTCAACTGCCTTTTGCTCCTCTGACTCATGTCACCTTTGTAACCAACTCTGTGCATTAAATTCCTGTCTCTTGAAACACCTAGAGCAGCTCCTGTCTTCCTGTCTGGGCACTGATGGATGCTGTCACAGAGTGAATTGTGTCCCCCCAAATTATGTGTCAACTTGGCTGGGCCATGATTTTCAGTGGTTTGGCAGTTACATAATGATGTAATTTGGCAGTTATTTAATGATGTAGTCATCTTCTATTTTGTGATCTGATGTAATTATTTATCCTCCATTTTATGAGTTATAAATCCTAAAACCTCTATGAGGCAGGATTAACGTGGGGTGTCACTGCTTTATTTAAGTCACCACCTTTACTCACTGCCTTACTCAAGTCACACCCTTGCTTGAGTCACACCCCTTTTCTTACAAAAGATAAAAGGAAAGAGAAGCAAGCAGAGAAGGAGGGACCTCAGCACCACCAAGAAAGAAGAGCTGGGAGTGGAGCATGTACTTTGGACCCAGGGCCCCATGCTGAGAACTTCATACACCCAGGGGAAAATTGATGCCAAAATACATGGAGATCTCCAAGGAACACCAGGCCTACAGATGTTAAAAGGAGACAAGGACCTTCCACCAGAGCCAACGGAGAGAGAAACCTTTTCCCAGAGCCAGCACCCTGAATTTGGACTTCTAGCCTCCTAAACTGTGAGGAATAAATTTCTGTTTGTTAAAGCCACTCACTTGTATTTCTGTTATAGCAGCACTAGATAACAAAGACAGATGCCCTGCACGACAGATGGCCCCACATCTGGAGTTCTTGCTTACTCCAAGCATTCTTCATTGGCACCCTGGAGTGCCAAGAACCACCAAGGCACCCCTCAGATCAGACCCAGACTCAGCCTCAGTTTACCCTATCCCTTGGATCAATGATTTGAAACCTTGATCCTTCTCTCTATGAAGGGACTCAGCCCTTTCATTGTAATTAATTCCTCCTGGCTCCACCACTGTCTCCAGCAGTCCTCAGCTCCCTCTCTCCGTACCCCTGCCAGGCACTCCCAGTCACCCCACAAGACAGAGGACTAAAATGTGCACAGCTTCTCACCCACCCCTCAGCCAAAGCAAGGGAGGGGCTGGCTTCTGCTGCCAGGATAGGTTCCCAGGAACTTGGAGGTGACTCTGAAGCTAGAGCAGCCCTTCAGAATGGTCGGGTATTATTATGCTCATGGTACAGATGGAAATGGTGAGTCTCAAAGGGACAAACCTCCCTGCTATGGCTTTCTTCTGGGAAAGGCACCCACTGTCCTCACCGCTCTTCACTTCCGTTGCTGGTTCTTCCAACTCCTCTTCCCTACTCCAAGGGGTCATGAGGCCACACAGCCCTCAGCTGCCCAGAGCCCTCACCACCAGCTGAGACCCATGTACTGGACTTCCCAGCCCTCAGACCCCAACACAACACAACATCTTGGAATCCATTCCTGCCTATTGCTCTTCTCTTCCAGGGAAGTGAAAAACTAACTCGTATGAATGTGACAGTGGGTCAGTGTGTCATCTAGTCCCTAGAAACCTATTTGCCTCTTAGCTGAGGCCTTCAGCAGGGCTGCTGCGTACAGCTGTGCAGGTTATGTACTGCACCAGCTCTTGGGGGGCTATTCATGTTGGAGTCCATGTGAACTGTCCCCTGGAGTTGCATAGCACTCTAGCAGACAATAGTCACCCCTTTCCGGAGACAACACTTGAACCAGAGAAGTGCATTGGTAGAAAGAGCTCACGATGAGGGGTCAGGAGGCCTGGGTCTGGTCTAGGATACCCCATCGACTTGCTGAATCACTGACTTTCTCTCTCTGGAATTCCATTTCTTTCCCTGAAAAATCAGGGTGCGTGTTTGTGCGAAGCTGAATGCTTCCAAACACCTAGACATGTGCACCTGCATTCAATTTCATCATCAACTAGGCGGACCTCATGCTCCCCACCGCAGAAACAAGGGAACGGAGGCCCACACGGCTGAGGACTTACCCAGCGTCCCATAGTTCCAGGGGGACAGAACCCACCTTGGGCCCAGATTCTCAGGTTCTGGGTGTTATCCTGCCACATCGACTTGGGGAATCAGCAAACTTTTAAGCTCTGAAGTTGCATGAAGGTTTGTGGTCAAGTGTTTGTGTGGTGGCAATTTTAGGTAGCCTGGTGGGTGGTGGTGTAGGGCTGCCCAGACTCCATCAACTCCCACCCCATAGGTGGCTCCTTCCCTGGCTTAACTTGGAGCTGGCTCCTCGAGGCACCAGGTGGAATCCCCACATTCCCCCCGCCTTCGCCGGGTCTGGCAAGGGCAGCCTGAGAACAGATGCCTGGCACCTTGCTCTTGGCGAGGATGACTGATCTGCGAGTCCCGTTGTAGGAGCCACGCTCACTCCCCCGGCGTACACACTGTGTCAGCCCGTCCTGAGCTGGTGAAAATAAACAGTGTCGTTATCCCTGCGCTGACTGCCACACGCTCTATTTATACCACATAAGACATGGGATAAATGGCTTCTCCGTTTTGTAATGAAAGGAATATTTCATTTTTGTGGAGCCGAGGAACTGTTTATTGAGCATAAAAACAACAGTCATACCGTGTTTTGATAATAAGCTGATCTGGAAGTTGGTTCATTTAGGCAGCAGCTTGGATATGACTCAGTTGTCTCCTCCGAAGTTGGCGTGGGTAGGGAGCCGGGGGAGCATGGAGCCTGTGATGTGGGAGTCACAGGGCCCTAAACACCCTTTACGTTTCCTGAGTTAACTCACTGGATCCTCAGAATCATTCTGTGACTTGGGTGCCATTATTATCCCCAATTCACAGGTGGGAAAACTGAGGCAACAGAGAGGCTAATTGGCTGGACCAGGTCACAGAGCCAGTAAGTGGTAGAGCTGTGAGCTAGATGCCAGCTGACCGCCTCCAGAGCCTACTCTCTTCACCCCTATGCTGGAGATACTTTCTCAGCCTAAGAAAGTTCTAGACGATGGAAGGAATACACCAAGAGAAGGCAAACAAAAGAATTTTATACTTATGAAAATATGAACCCAGCACTGAGTTTTTCTGAGGATAAAGTAGAGACCCTGGGTGGTACAAGTAGTTAACATGTTTGGCTGCTAACCAAAAGACTGGAGGTTCTAGTCCACCCAGACGTGCCTCAGAAGAAAGGACTGACAGTCTATTTCAAAAAAATCAGTCATTGAAAACCCTACTGAGCATAGTCCTGCTCTGACATACATGGGGTCACCATGAGTCAGTCGACTCAATAGCAACCAGAGAATGAAGCTGGCAGGGGAGTCGGTGCTGGGACCTGGCTTCCAGAGGCTTCCATCTTCAGGTTCCTCAGTGTCGCTGCTCTAAGAAGACACAAAGAAAGGTCACTTTATGGAATCCCAGAGCTATTTCATGAATAATGGTGCGTTTTTAGGTGCATGTTTCTCTTTGTGATGTTTTCTTTTATTTGTTTTGGCTCAACCTCCCACGCTTCCCCAAAGCAGCTCATAGGCCTGCAGCACAATAAGGAAAGAGCACTCTTCTGAGCTTGCATCCTCACTCCGCTTGCCAGTTTAGGGCTCTTTTGGTGAGAAAGAGGTAACTCTACATGTTCACCCAAACCATTTCAAGTCCCTCTTGGGCACACAGAGACCACACCTGCCAGCCCCTTGCATCCAGCCAGGGCCGTGAGACTAGCTTGGGCCACTGGAATGCAGGTGGAAGCGAGATTTGCCGCTTCCAGGCCTGGCCCCTCAAATCTCCACCAGCTCCCCTACTCATGCCCACCTCATTCATTGGCTGCCTAGGTGCAGACGATCCAGAGGAGGGCTTGGAGGATACTGAAGAAGACTACTAGACCCTAGGGGTTAGTAAAGCCTAAACTAAGTGACCAACTCCTAGAAAAGGACATCGTGTTTGGTAAAGAGGGCCAAAGAAAATGAGGGAAACCCTCAATGAGATGGATTGACATAATAACAATAACAATGGACTCAAACACATCACTGAGCACAAACGTGGCATGAAATCAGGCAGTGTTTCATTCTGTTATACATAAGGTCTCCAAGAGTCAGAGCCAACTCAATGGCAATTAGCAACAACAACAACAACAACAACAGCACAACTAAGTCAAAGGAGCTAAATCCCTAAGCCACCACTCAGAGGAGAGGTGCCCAGTAGACTATCTGATGGCAATGCCCACATGGGGCCTTGCGTCTGTGTTAAAAACAAAAAAACTCTTACTGCATTAAGTCACTGTGACTTGTTATTGCAGCATAACCCAACCTATCCTGACTAACACAGTTGGTAAGGTGGTAACCAACATCTCTCAGATGCTGAATAAATCTAGTAACTGGAAAACCCCTTAGAATGGAATCACTTTTCCAGGTGGACATCAGATGGAGTATGTGGTATACGTCCATATGCATCTTTTTAGCTCCACCTATAAATTCACTGAAGAACTGAGAGTTAATAATGCAACAGCCAGAGAAAAATGGTATGACTTGTATTTAAGCAGTCTTGAAACACTGTTCTTTTACCAAAGCTACTCTTGCCTTCTACCCTTTATTCTCAGGTACTGTTTCCATCTGAGAGAGCTCAAAGGCCAGGAAATGAGGACAGTGCTGGTTCGAGTCCCTCCTGGGAGGATTTTCCTGCCCCTTACTCTTGAGTGTCTCCTAGTGAAGATAAATTATTCTTGGAGCGGAGGTTCAAGCCCTAAAAGAATGGATGTTGGCCTGGAGGAAGAAAAGGAAGGGGAGCAAAGGGACCCTACCTCTATCTACAGCTATAGAGATGGACAGGGTCTCTCTAGGCAGGCTGGGGAATCAGGCCTGAGATCCTCCTTTATATTCCCCCATCTCTACACCATCACCCCTCATCCTACTTTCATTTTAAGGAAACACCATCAGAGGCTTTGGGAAGCAGACCCAAGCCTAGGAGAAGTGACCACTAGACGTAAGAAAAGATGTTCAGCCTCCTAAGGAACCGAGAGATGGGAATTAAAACAGCAACATGTTTGGGGAAGGTTTGAAGTACTATATTTCATCAATTGTAAAACACACATTTGTTTTCACATTTTGACATGTTGGAAATCAGGGTGCATCTTATAACCAATAGCATGTCACAGGATAATTGGCAGTGCTTGTTTTTTCTTAGCGGTACATTTCTTAGCGGTACATAATGTAACAGTGTGTCTTAGACGAAATATGGTAGAGATGTGGTCAGAATTGTTTTTAAAAGAGCATTCCCTTGTTACACTCTAAATTTTAACGCAGCATTTAATTCTCTATGTACATCTCAAGATAGAAAAAAAAAACTAAACTCATTGCTGTCAAGTTGATTCCAGCTCATGGCGACCCCATGTGTTACAGAGTAGAACTGCTCCATAGGGTTTTCTTGGCTGTAATCTTTACAGAAGCAGGTTGCCAGTCCTTTATTACACGGTGCCACTGGATGGGTTTGAAGACCTAACCTTTTGGTTAGTATTTGAGCGCAAACCATTTGCGAGAAGGAGCTAAATCTCTGAGTCACTACTTGGAGGAGAGGTGCTCAGCATAGCAAATTTCAGATTTTTAAAAAAATACCTAAGTGATGGTATTAAACCAACAAAAATGCCAAGATTTCAGTATTAGGAATAGAATGGCATATGAATACTAGAGGACCGAACATTAGAACAGCAATATTTAATTGAGGTTATCACTGAGTGAAGAGACCAGGGCTAGCACATGCCTTGCACTTAGTAGACTCTCAATAAGTAGCTGTTGAATTAATTAATTAGCATCTAGGATAATGGGTGATCTTTCTTTCTTTCTCTCTTACTTTTTTTTTTCTTCTTCTTTTACTCTTCTCCTGCACTTCTTTGATTTTCTATCATGGGGATACATGGGAGAAACGCTCAGATTTTTAAATATGTAAAGAAACTCCTCAGCCTTTCCCTTAATTTGACCTTCTTCCTGTGCCCAGCCCATCTGGAAATAAGAGAAATGTTAATAACTGTTAACAAAATACATACATCTTTATGTGTCAGGTCCCACGCTCAACACTTCACGTGCATTGTTTAGCATTCTGTTAATAACTCTTCATATGGCTCCTTGCTCACCCTGCCTTGAATTCTAGTTACTTGTCTGTTTCGGAATCTCTTAAGGCAGGAATTAGGGCTTTAACTCCCTGTGAATGTCCTTTCCTTCATCTAAGGCTGTAACAAGCATTTAAAAGTACTTACGTGATTGGGTGGATGGAGGGATGAATGGGTGGATGGACGGATGGATGATGGAGGGATGGATGAGTGGAGGGATGGATGTATGGGAAGGTGGGTGGGTGGGGGGTGGTTGGATGGATGGATGGATGGATGGTTGGGTGGAGGGATGGAGGGAGGGATGGATGGAGGAATGGATGAGTAGATGGACGGGTAGACGGGTGGGCGGGTGGACGGATGGAGAGGCTGACAGCTGGAAAGCTGGATGAAAGTATTTACATATTTTTGCTCTTAAGTCATTGAGACAACAGGCCAAAACAGAGGTCCTGTTATGACAAGAGAGGTCACTGAGGCAAGGATAGATGTGAAAGGAAAAGCCGGTTTATTCTGTACTGCAAATGAATAAAAATGATAAAGTTTCCCAAAAGTCTAGAAATCCAAATGGGTGTCTGCCCCTGGCCAAATACGCATGATATATTCTTATTAATAAAGCCTGAGTAGTGTCCTCAAATTATCCAAGGTATACATCTGCCCACCCACAGGGATGGGGGAGTGATTACTTATTAATAAAGCAATAGCTAAATCTAATTATATGCCCATCGGAGGCAGCTGGTAATAAAACCGGGCTGGTCTTCCAGAGCTCGGCGACCTTGCTGACCTCAAATCAAAGTTTAAACCATCCGTCAGCTTCCAATACATTCCCAGCACACTTACCAATTACGGGCACCCTGTGCCGCTGTCTGCCAGGGGTCAGGGGTCACCGCATGCACCAGCTAGCTGGGAGCTGGAATGGGGCTTTAGAAATCTCATTATCCTGTTAACCATACATTTATCCGACAAGATAAAAGAGACTAGGTGACCAAGCTATCATTAAAGATTAATAGAAAGTATAAAAAATTCAGCTGCAACCAGCGTTGCTGTTTAGAGCTTGTGATCTGCATGACAGGGGTATTAATCAGGGAGCCAAAAAGATTTAGGTCTTTGCTCTTGATATTTTCTATTTTCATTTTTATTTTCGTTTTTTGTTGTTGTTTCCCTCCCTGCTGCCCACCCCACTCCTCGGTCTCAAGGCATGACCTCAGCTCTTCCCACCCCAAACAGGAGGTCAGAGGGGACTCCTGCTAATTGGCTCTCCTGGTTTCTAATCATAAACCATTGGGCCAATTACAAAATTGCCAAGGATCAGAGGCGGGGAGGGATGCGGTGGAGGGACGCTGTAGGCTGGGACCGCCGTTCTACCCGCTTTCTGGCTGTGCCCTTCCTCGCGTGCCAGGCCTGTTAATCAGCGGTTGGAAATCAATACATTTTTTATTTAATTCAGTCCTGGAAGGCACACCCAAGCCTCAAGATGAATTCTCCTCATTCGTGATTCCATTCCAGTTTTAAGTGAAAGATTCTCAGCCTACACCTACTTGGGAGTCAGGGGCCATGCTCGGGTTTTAAAGCTTAGGGATTCTTTTTATTCTCTTTGGTTCTGCCTCTCATCGCCCACCCACACCCACGGCCCTGCTTCTTCCCCACACCTCCTCCTTTGCCTTTTTGATCATAAATCAATGTCCTCTCCTATGCAGCCCTGGAAGGTGTGCGCTCAGATGGCAACTCCAGCTCTCCTACAGCCCCAGGGGCCAAGGCAAAGAGAAGCCAGGAAAACCAGGCAGTAAGGCAGGGACAGGGGTGTCCAGGGCAAAATGGCAGCTTTAATCAGCCGTGGAAGGAACGTGTGGCCCCGACGATGCTCAGAGGACTGTCCAGGAAGCAATGTTGACCACGGGTGCCCATCCACTCTCCCCGTAGCCTCAGGAGCTAGCCCATCGTTTCCACCCAGGGTTCGAATCTGAGCCTCTCCACTGCCAGCCTCTTCACCTTGGGAAAGTCCCCTGGCCTCTCCGTGCCTGCCTTCCGTCTGCAAAATGGGAAGAGCATCTCTCTGTCAGGGTTGTTTGGAATCCTTAGTGCAATCTATTCTACTGGAATCACTTCCTGCTTGCTCCCGTTCCCTCAGGTGTTCCATTAAAGCTGACCTGGTAAATCAGTTAAGGATAAAATACCATTGGCTGACCTCTAGTCAGTTACCAAAGTTCAAGGACAGCATTTTATTCCTCTGTGCAGTTTCACCTCCCTCACCATCTAACACCATACCACATACACACACACACACACACACACACACGCACACGCACACACAAAGCGAGCTCTCAATGAATTGTCTGATGGCCTCTTACAGGTAGCAGACCCTGTTCACGCCTCCTGTAGTACAGCCCACACGAACCCCCTGGTAAGTGCTCAATAAGTGCTTGGTGAATAAAGGAATGAATGTCTAGCCAGAAGGAAAAGCCAAACCCCCCCAAAGGCCAAAGGCCAAAGACAGGTAAATAGGGCTGTTGGTCCAGTGTCTAAGGCTCGGCTGCTAACCAAAAGGTTGGCAGTTCAAACCCACCAGTTGCTCCACAGGAGAAAGATGTGCCAGTCTGCTTCTGTAAAGATTACAGCCTTGGAAACCCTATGGCATAGCTCTGCTCTGTCCTGTAGGGTGGCTATGAGTTGGAATCGACTCCACGGGAATGGTTATCAAGCCCAAGAACCAAGGTAGGTGAAATGGAAAGGAAAATCAGGAAGAAAAAGGAAAGGTATGGAAGAAGAATGCAAGGTAAGTGAGGGAGGGTGGTTTGGGACTGAGGCCATGCACAAAGTAGGGTCCTTAAAGAAGTAGGACTCTCACTCTGTGGCATAGCAGTAGACCTTGTGGTTTGCAGAATGAGGCAGCTCTGGTGGTATGGAAAGTACACCGCGAGCTATGTGCTGGGAACTACTATGCAAAACAATTGCTTCGCTCCACTGGCAAGGCCAGCAGGCAAAGCCAGACAGGAAGGGTGGACACAGAGGAGAGTGACATAAAAAAGGGACAAACTTCCAGCTACCTTACATAGAACAGACCGAAGGAGGAAAGAATGGAATCCAGGAAACCAGTGAAGAGGCTAAAGGGATGGTCCAGGTAAAACGTGATGGAGGTTAAGGCTGAGATGATGACATGGGGAACAAGCGTGAAAGAAAATCTAAATCTGAAAGAACATTGCCAAGGTATATCCACTCGCCACCTGTACAGAGCTCAAACTAGTACCACTTTTGCCTGCTTCTTACTTTCTTTGCATCCTCTGTTTCAGCCAAAACTCAGTCCAGCACGTCTCTTCTAACCCCATGCCCTGGTGCCAGGCCCAATACCACCAGCTAAATAGAAAGAAAGGACATGGGTTTCTCTCATCTCTCTCTCCTGACCCCCTCCATCGCCAAAAACTATCTGCCCCCTCTGCAAAAAATGTGGCACTTTATATTCAAGGCAGTACCTGCCTAATTATTTACTAGATACGTCTCTAATACATAATTACATCTTAAAGTAATTTTTCCCCAGAAAATAATTTTCCTTTAAGCAACAGCTCTCATTGTTTGAAGATTCTGCGTTTGGGAAACAAATTCAGGGAAAGAAAAAGAGCTGGTGGCAGTAATCACGTGCACTGGCTGAACTTGCAGACAGACATGGGGACAGGTTCCCCAAACGAAGGCCCTCATCAAAAGCCTCCTGGAGATTCTGGGGCTAAGCCGTGTGTGTGTGTGTGCATGTATGCATGTGCGTGTGTGGCTGGGTGGGTTTGTATGTGTGTATGTGTCTGCATGTCTGTGAGTGTGTGTGTCTGTGTCTACGTGTATGTGCGTCTGTGTGGTATGTGTGTGTAAAATGTGTGTGTGTCTGCATCTGGGCACATTTGTCTGTGTGTGTGTGTGTGTGTGTGTCTGGGTACATTTGTGTGTGTGTGTGTGTCTGGGTACATTTGTGTGTGTGTGTGTGTGTCTGGGTACATTTGTGTGTGTGTGTGTGTCTGGGTACATTTGTGTGTGTGTGTGTGTCTGGGTGTGTGTGTCTGGGTGCATTTGTTTGTATGCCTATGGTCATGCCTGCACATGTATGTGTCTAAGTGTATTTGTGTGTGTGTACGTATGTCTGGGTGTGTGTGTATGTGTGAGCATGTGTCTTTGTGTGTGGAGCAAGAAAGAGGGAAACTAGTGTTTAGTGAGAGCCTGCTATGTCCGGTAAAGGTTACAGCCAAGCGAGCCCCAGGGGGCAGTTCTGCTCTGTCACCTGGGCTCACTATGAGTCAGAATTCCACAACAGCAAAGCAACAATGTCTCAAGTGCTGGGTAGTATCTTATTTAACCCTCAAATATTCTTGTCTCGATTTTACAGCTAAGAAAACTAAAACTCAGTAAAAACAACAACAACAAACTTGCTCAAAATTATTCTGCTGGTGTCAGAGCCAGGACTCCACAGCTCGGCACCTGCCCTGTTTCTGCTAAAAGGACTAAAGAAGCACCGTGCTCTTTCCTACCCAGTGGCATACGCAGCATTTCCTCAGATCCATTCATGTATTTGGCAATCATTGTCTGAATCCCGTCTGATTTAGGCATTGCTGTAGAAACTTCAAACATGTTAAGTAATGCAGCGCTCAGAACCTCTCTGGAAGCAGATTTCTTATTCCCATTTCAGAGATGAGCAAATTGAGGCACCAAGAGATTAAGTAACTCCCCCTCACAGATCTATAATTCAAATACGGCTTTGTTTGACTCCAAAGCCCAAGCCCTGCCACTACATCACACTGACTTGCTCCATTATGACCCAATTCTGAGCCTTGAGAATTTAGGGGTAGATGAGAAAACCATATGTATGTGAAAACCAGAGTTGTCACAGGATGGTCTGTATGTAAAAGGCCAGCAGCTACCCTATATCATCAAAACTCAGATTCTCTGCATCTTCCCACTCTGCCAGCCTCAGTTTGTCAGCTACTCTCATGGTTGCAAAATGGCTGCCACAGCTCCAAACATCATAACTCGGCCCTGAAAACATCCAGTGGGAGAAGAAAGCTCCATTAATTCCTGTCTCTCTTTTTCCTTTTAGTTTCGTTAATTCATTTTTCTACCTAACCTTTTGTCTGGAAACCCTGGTGACGTAGTGGTGAAGTACTACGGCTGCTCACCAAAGAGTCGGCAGTTCGAATCCGCCAGGTGCTCCTTGGAAACTCTATGGGGCAGTTCTACTCTGTCCTGTAGGGTGGCTATGAGTCAGTTTGGGTTTTGGTTTTTTTTTTTTTTTTTGGAACCTTTTGTCTGTGTATGCGTGTGAAGACATGTTAGGAAGGTATTCACCTAATATTAAAAGGCATCTTTTTGTACTTTGATATGTTGCTGGAATTGTTTCTGTACAAACATACATAATTTTTTTAGAAAAAAATTGATAAAGTCATGATTAAAAAGAAACAAAAACAAATCTTGCGATGTCATTCAGCTGCTTAAGACCATTGGCATTTAGCTGATTCCAACTCAGAGTGACCCTAAGCATCAATGGCTCCCCCACCACTGGCCTGACGAAGGACAAACTCCTTGGCCCAGGGAACAAGGTCTGTATCTGGCATCTATGTTCTTGCCACAGGACACTGTCCCTCAAACAAGCTTATGTGCTTCCTGCCTTGGCCCAGGCTGTTCTTTCCAGCTGGAGGACCTTCCTCCTCTGCTCCTTCAGTGATAACCTTCCTCAAGGTCCAAACCAAAAACCACTTGTTCCTTGAAGCCTCCTCAGGAAGTTCAATCAGAGTGTACTGCTCCCTTGCCCAGGGGCCCGTAGAATTGTATCTACGCTTCCATGTTAGTACACCTTATAAACTGCCCTGCGGGTGGGCACTTTGGGTCAGTGGTATGCTGGAACCAGCTTCTCCCAGTCTGATTCTGTGCATCTCTTCCCATCATGTCACATTGTTGTTGCTGTCATTAGCTGCTATCAAATCAGGTTTGACTCATGGTGACCCCATGTACAGCGGGATCTGACCTTATGATCCACAGGGTTTTCATTGTCCATGGTGGGAATATTTACACCATGGGGATTGGCAAGCATTACAATCAGCTTTATCTCCCCGCGGGGAAAGCTGGTTGTTAAAGTTCCTAGCAGACTCCTACTCTGTGGGTGTCCATCTATTCCACCTTGAAATGAACTCATTGAGGTCAGCCTTATTTAACTCCAAACTCCCTCTCCCCAGCGCCTAGCACAGTGCTTTGCTCAAGGCAAAAACTCACAGGTAGACAATCATCGTCAAGAAACGCAGTGTCAGCAGAGGGCAATCCAGGAATCCACTCTTCATTCCCGAGCATGGACGTCAGCCAGCCCCAGGGCCCAGTTGTGGATGGTGAGAGCTGCTGCCGAGCAGGTTCTCTGCCGGCTTCCGGGAGTCATCAGCCCCACCTGTCTGAGAGAACAAGTGGGGCTTAACAGAAATCATGGGGATGTAAAATAGCCCCAGGCCTCTCCAAATCCCTAAATCTTACTCAGTGGAGAGGCTTAGGTGACTCAGTAAACGAGCCAAGAAGTTCACGTCTTGGAAACCGACAGGTGGATTGTTAAACCAGCCCAGGTGGCATTGATCATCTGCTTACTTGTTGTGTCAGAAGGCTCTGTTCTGTCCCCTGAAGCACCGTCTGTGCTTTTCGAAGGTGATCACAAATGGCAAGAGGAGAGCAGGAGGCAGGCCTGGGCAGTGCTCCTGCGGAATCTCCGAATCCACAGGTTTGCAGCTGTTAACTGCAGCATACCCAGGTCTATGCCAGGGTACTGGGATCCAAGCGGGGACGGGAGCACGCAAGGAAAAGATGTGGTCCTCGTCATCAACGCAGTCACAGACTCAGCTCCCAGACCAGGCAACTCACACCACAGGAGTTGGGTGTTTGGCCATCTTGACTCACACCCACAGGTACCCCCAAAGATCACATGAGAGGAGGTCTGGAAGAACGTTCCTCCAGCCAGAGGGCCAGGGGCTGAGTCTCCATCATTCCCCTGCACAGTACCCAGCCTGAAAGGGATTCTGCATCCGTGTTTGCTGTACAAATAAAGCTGAGGTCTGGCCCAACCTTTGCACTGAGTGAACTTGGACAAGGCCCTTCTCCCTGGGCCTCAGTTTCCCCAGCTGGAAAATGAGGTGTTTTGGCTTTATCAGCTCAGTGATCCCCATGCCCATTTTTCTAGAAATTGTTGAACCATGTGTCCCAGCCTAGTATGAAGGGGACAGCTGAGGGCTGCAGGGTGGTAACAAGCTCAGCCTGCCGGCTCAGGCCCAGGCTTGGAGGTCCCAGCCTTCTGGCTCAGCCCCTGTGCAGAATCTTCCCTCACCCCGTCCCAGTGGACTGCCCTGGAGCCCACCCAGCTGGCTGCCGGCGGGGACCCGGTGAGTGATGATGGTGAGATGAGAAGGGAAGCTCCACACACATCCTGAACCACAATCAGCTGGCAGACCTGCTGGTGTCAGCAGCTCCCCTGAGTGGAAGGATGTCAGGGACACGTCAACACCTTGGCAGCTGCTATCTTGGCGGACCAGGTGGGGAGGGTGTTCGTGGACGCTAGAGCTCAGCAGACCAGCCGGTGGTGAAGGGGAGCTGAAACACAGGAGGGGCTCCAGCTGCCCGCCCCCAGCTCTTCAGCCTGAGGAAGGAACAATGATCGTCATTAAATAGGCAAAGGATGAGGGCCCAAAGCTGACCCACAGAAAAATAGCCCACACCAGGGCCCTGGGGAAGGTAGGCCCATGGAAAGTTCTAGAAAACCAATCAAGGCCATCATGGCTTTGAAGCAGAAAGAGAGGAGAATTAAGGGAGGACTGGGTGCTGGGATTGTTAGGGGTACTGGGGTGCTCAGCAGGGCCAGGCCATGCTGTGGGTTGTAGGACATGGTAAAGCAGTTGGTCTTGGCCTTAACATGAGGAGAAGCCTTTGGGGCTTTTAAATGTGTCTGTGTGGTAAGGAGAGTCCCTGGGTGGTATAAACAGTTAATGTGCTTAGCTACTAACTGAGAGGATGATGATTCGAGTCCACCCAGAGACATCTTTGAAGAAAGGCCTGGTGATGTATTTCCAAAAAATCAGTCATTAAAAACCCCACAGAGCACAGTTCTACTCTGACACGCACAGGGTTGCCGTGAGTCAGAATCAACTTGGCGGCAACTGCTGTGGTAAGGAGGTTGTGAGGACTTCTGGTAGTATTTGAATTTTTAAAAGATGTCCTGGCAGCCATGTGGGAGAATGGCTCAGTGGGAGCAAAGATGGCAGCAGGGAAGCCTGCTGGGAGGCTGTTGCGTCATCCACACTAGACAGGATGGTGCCTTAGGTGAGGGTGGTAATAGTAGGAGGAAGAGAAGTGGGTGGACTCCAGAGATATGAAATCCAAGAAGTGAAACCAGCAAGGTTAGATGATGTATTAGAGGTAGGGATGAGAGAGAAGGAGGTCAAGGATGGTTCCAAGCCCCATCTTCAGGGAACGCTGGGGCCGGAATGACGTGCTTT
Source organism: Loxodonta africana (assembly GCF_030014295.1). Classification (NCBI taxonomy): domain Eukaryota; kingdom Metazoa; phylum Chordata; class Mammalia; order Proboscidea; family Elephantidae; genus Loxodonta; species Loxodonta africana. The sequence continues at coordinate 45,363,762 of NC_087354.1, read as the reverse complement.
TAGACTTTGAAGCCCAGAGAGGTGAGGCTTGCCCAAGATTTCACAGCCAGGGTGGTCCTGGGTTTTCAATTCCTGGTCTGTTTCTCACCATGCTTCTCAACAAGGAGCCCTCCTGATCAAAGCAGGGTACTGGTGCACAGTTTTCTCTTTGTCCCCCTAGACAGTGAGACCCTGGTGAACAGAAATAGGCCCCTGTCTTCATGGCAGGCCTGATCTCCACCCATCGCATCTTGCACAGTCGTTGATGGACAGGGGCCCTAATGTGCGTGTGTTAGGCTGGATTAGCCAGGGATCTGGAGAGAATTTCTGAATTCTAGTCTGTCCCTAGGAAGTCATATCTCCTAGGAACTCACATTCCATCTCTAGGCTTCAATTCTCTTCTATTTAAAATATTGTAGATAGATACATAGATAGATATATAAAATAGATGCGTTGGGTTGACAACAACTCATGGTGACCTTACGTACAATACAGTGAATCATTGCCTGGTCCAGTATCATCCCCTCGGTCGCCAGTGTGTTCTAGTCCATTCTTGTGGCTTGCGTGCCCATTCATCTCACCAAGGATCTCCCTTGCCCTCGCTGGCCTTCTACTTCACCAAACATGATGTCTTTCTCCAATGACTGATCCCTCCTGATAACATATCCAAAGCAAGTGAGTTGGACAATGTTCCATTGTGATCCATAAGGTTTACACTGGCCAATTCTCAGAAGCAGATCGCCAGGCCTTTCTTCCTAGCCTGTCTTCAATTAGAAGCTCCGTTGAAACCTATCCATCATGGGTGACCCTGCCGGTATTTGAAATGCAGGTGGCATCACTTCCAGCATCACAGAAACATGCAAGCCACCATAGTACAACGAACTAACAGGCGGGTGGTAGAAAACATTGTTACTGAGGATAAAATGATCTCCGGAATGCCAAAGTTCTTTGAACAGTACCAGGCAGTCGTTAAATGTAAGTATGTGTGTGACAAAGCATGGGGCCGGGCTGAGATAGGAAGCTGAGCAGGAAGGATGTACGAGGTGGAGAGCACAGCCCAGGCAAAGGCAGAAAGAGGGAAAGGGTGAGGCCACGCAAAAGTGGATCAGCTAAGAACTTCTGCGTATGCTATCTTGCTGCTCAGTCTTCACAACCATTAACGTTAACAACCATCTCATTCTTTCAGGTAAGGAAACGGGGCAAAGAAAAATGGGGCAAGTTGTCCAAGCTCACCAGTTCCTAAGCAGCCAAGCCAGCTCCTCTCACCCACAGGGAGGTAAGCCTGTAATAAATAAGGAACTGCTTAACCAAAGGTCGGCAGTTCGAATCTGCCAGGCGCTCCTTGGGAACTATATGGGGCAGTTCTACTCCATCCTACAGGGTCGCTATGAGTCGGAATCGACTCGACAGCACTGGGTTTGGTTTTTTTTTTGTTTACCAAATTCAAAGTTAAAAATGGTTTTTGGATGATGACCATCTCTCAAGAAACTTGTTAAGGGGAAGAACATTCAGTGGCCGAGACCTCTGAAGACCTTCTTCTTCAGGTCAACAAGCCAGGGCAATTCTGAGGCAAAAACTGGCCTTTCTTGAGATGGTCCGGAGCAAATACATTTTGCTTTCTTCAGTTTTGCAAGGCAGCCGGCAGGCTGGAGGTAGCCAGGCCAGGAGCCGTCTGGCCAGGCCCTGCTGGCGTTTTTCTCTCTCCCTCTGGCGTTTCCGGAAGGTAGAAGAGGAAGGAGAGCCATTTTGTAACACTGTCTGCTGATGGGTAACTTGAGCAGAACTTAATTGCTTCCCTGAACCTGAAAAATATCAAACTGCATAAATAAGTGTGCTTTAAATTATTAATAAAGGCATTTACATCTGGAGCTGGAGCATGAAAATTAATTTAATTTCTTATGCTAAACTGGCTGGGGTGGCATGTGATCTGAGGATTCGCAGACACCAAGGGCAGGGAAGAAAACGAAGACGAGGTGTGTGCGATCCAGCATTTTTGCATTAAAGCCCCAGAAATAATCAGAAAGAAGAAATGAGTAGAAAGAAAGGGTGGGACAAAGTTCTCCTTTGACCCAGAAAAAGGCAACTTTAATCACTGAGAAACAGGAAAATAAAATTCATCTTTACTTCAGGGCTCCCTCATTTTGAAGTGTGCGCAAAGGCTCTGTCCAAGCCCAGGGTTCTGCGAAGGGTGTAGATACTGGACTTTCTCAAGGGCAGATACAATTAAACCCATCAGATGGGTGTGAAAGTAGGCCAGGATGCATCGGCTAATGCCTGTGAGGCTGGGGAGAAGGGGCCCAGTTGCTGACAGCCCACCCTGACATTGCCTTTAGCTTCCAGAAGCAGGGTACTACGAAACAGCCCTGTGTCTAAACCCCAGCTCGGCAACTTGTCAGTTGAGTATGCTTGGCCCAGCTTCTCAGTCTCTTCCTCTGTACAATGGGCTAATAATAACTATCTCACAGAGTCTTTGTAAGAAGGTAACGAGGCATTTGGCGATTGCCTAATCAGGGTCCTGGTGGTGCAGTGGTGAAGAGCTTGGCTGCTGACCAAAAGGTGGGCAATTCAAATCCACCAGCCGCTCCTTGGAAACTCTATGGGGCAGTTCTACTCTGTTCTGTAGGGTCGCTATGAGTTGGAATTGACTTGACGGACATAGGTTTAGTCAGAGTCCAGACACTATGAGGACAGTTCTCAGGTAGCTTTGATATCCACTGAGATGCCTGGAAGCCTTTGTTTGTGACTGAGAGAGAAGAGAGGTGCTGGGTTGGGAGCTTGGGCTGAGGGTGAGTGGGGGAGGGGCGTAATATAAAGCTTGGTCCCATTTGACCTCTTAGAGGGGACTGAGCTCCAGAATCTAGAACCAAAAGGCTTTGTGAGACTGTGGAAAGAAGCAGAGCTGCCTGGGGGCCCAGAGACAGCATGTGGCGTGGAGGAGGGAGCGGCCCACTCTCTCCTCCTTTGCCTAGAATGTTCTGTGCTTCAGTGTTTACCACTGAAGCTCCAGAGGAAGCCTGGGTCAACACTCTGGAGGGCGTTGGGTCAATGCCAAGGAGGACGGTGTGAGTCACACTGGGTAGGGGCATTGGGCACAGACCAGGAGAGGAGGGTAGGGTGGACACCAGGAGTGACTGTCCCTGAGGCCCCCAAATAACCAGTGGACATCTCAAGAGAGGCTCATTTCTAGAAGTGGGGGGAGGGGTCAATGAAAGCAAATGGGCCTAGGTTTTCTATTCACAGGCTAAGAGGGCTGGGATGCCTGGATTGCATCGTAAAATGCATACCACCGGGCCATGCGTACAGTAGGTGTCAATAGATGTCAGTTCCCTTCCCATCTGCCCTTCCTTCCTAAGTCTCTGTGTATCAGGTGTTAGTCTTTCCATTAATCACGGGAGTCAGGGGTTAGGGTTTCTGACTCTAAATTCCAGAAAGTACGCCGACTCATCGTAGCAAATATACCCACACTTACTAAAACACCAACTAATACTGAACTTTTCATATCATTTTTAAATTGTTTACCAAATATTTTCACTCCTTCTGAGTCACTCGAGCCTTAGCCTTGTAAGGTAAAAACCCCTGTTTCACAGTAAAGGAAACTGAGGCCCAAAGCAAAGCAACTTGTCTGAGATCACACAGCTCAGAAATCAAAGAGCAGGGATTTTGCACTGGGCCTCCCCAGCTCAGCCCTCTGAGGAAGCAGAAAAGTCGTATTGACCTGGGGCCATATTCCAGCCTTAATAGTGACCATCACTGATGTCTGTTAAGCCCTTGCTGGGCGCCAAGCCCTGTGCTAAGCACTTCGCAAGCATCACAGTACATCCTTACAAAAACCCCATGAAGGAGGCACTACTGTAATTCCCGTCATGTAGACAGAAAACTGCGGTTCCAAGAGGCTAAGTTTGCTTTCCTCTAGTCTAGTGAGGGCAGACCTCAAGTGGCTCAAATGGTTAAGCATGCAGCTACTAATAGAAAGGTTGGAGGTTCGAACCCACCCAGAGGTGTCTCAGATCTACTTCTGAAAAATCAGCCATTGAAAACCCTACGGAACACAATTCTACCCTGACACACAGGGGGTTGCCCTGAGTTGGAATCTACCCCAGGGCAACTGGTTTAGTCTAGTGATTAGAAAAAATCAGGATTGCAGCAACTTACTCCAGAGGCCACGCCCTTAACCACTGGCGCTACTGAACTTCGTAAATTCAGCTTCCCCATCTGTCGAACAGAAGCAAAGCCGTTGTAAGGACCAAACGGTGCCACAGAGCACCTAGCATGCAGAAGTGGTCTCTCAAAAAATGTTTGTTCCCTTTCCTCGGCCACAGGACTTCCCAGACCTAAGACAAAAAACCAAAACCCGTCACCATCAAGTCGATTCTGACTCATAGCAACCCTATAGGACAGAGTAGAACTGCCCTATAGAGTTTCTGAGGAGAAGCTACTGGATTCGAACTGCTGACTTTGGTTAGCAGCCAATCTCTTAACCACTGAGCCACCAGGGATCCATAGATCAAAGACCCCAAACCCAAAACCCACTGTCATCGAGTTGATTCCAACTCACAGTGACCCTATAGGACAGAGTAGAACTGCCCCATAGGGTTTCCAAGAAGTGGCTATTGGATTCAAACTGCTGACCTCTTGGTTAGCAGCCAAGTTCTGAACCATTTCACCACCAGGGCTCCAGACTTAAGACAGGATGACCAAAATGAATGGACCAACCAAAGGGTTGGCAGTTCGAATCTGCCAGGCGCTCCTTGGAAACTCTATGGGGCAGTTCTACTGTGTCCCATAGGGTCGCTATGAGTCAAAATCGACTTGGCGGCACTGGGTTTGGTTTTTGGTTTTTTTTATTTGGGGATGGACCAAGGAAAGCTTCAGGAGTAGGCACATAGCACCACTGTACAGCACCACTGTGGGGCAAGTACTGGCCCCTGCCCCACCACCGCCCCTCAGTCTGGTACCCCCATTCTTTACCCCCAGGATCCCCTGCCCTTGACTTTTCTGCCAATCAGGGGGTCGAAAACACAGCTGGTCCTTTTTCAACTGTTTCTACTTTTGTTGCAATTAATCAATGCCAACATCCTGCTCCCTCCACCAATTGCTGCCCATCTACTATTTCCGCCAGTGTGGGAAAGGACATGACTTATTTTGAAAGATTGTGGGCTCTAGAGTGACTGGTCTGAATTTGAACCCTGGGGAATTTCAACATATCGTTTTGGGGGACAGAATTCAATCCTTAACACCCCTCTTTGACTTGCACATGCCATTCCTTCCACCCCATCCCACTTCCTACTCCATTCCAGGTCCTTGCTTGAAAACGAAGGTGGTAGTGGTCCCTACCAAGGTTATGGTGAGGATCAAAACAGTGGCCATAGAGTTTTGACTCCCACTCACGGCAACCCCATACGTGTCAGAGCAGAACTGTGCTCCATAGCGTTTCCAGTGGCTGATTTTTCAGAAGTAGATCACCAGGCCTTCTGAAGCTCCTCTGGGTGGACTCAAACCTCCAACCTGCCAGTTAGCAGCTGAGTGTGTTAACCATTTGCACCACCCAGGGACTCCACAGTGAAGATCAAGTAAGGCATTAAATGCCAGCCCCTGCCTGGTGTGGGCAGCGCCATGCCATCATTGCTGTGAACATCACTGTTTTTACTGCTACTGCCCTGGGTGCCACTCCATAGGCAGCCAGATGGAATGGCCCAGTCCTGCTTGCTGCAGAATATTTCTAAAAGAAAAAGAGAACACCTGACCCAACTTTTTTGAGTAGTTTTTTCTTCTGAGATATTGGTCTTTCCAACTACCTTCAAAAACCCTTCCAAATTTCAACATGGTAAAGAAAAAGTTTCTTAAATAAAATTTTAATCTACGCTTATTACACATAGTATATTAGTTGAAGCTGAATTTATGATGCAGCGGAGGTGGGTATTTTACTGCCTATCTTTAGGTGTTACAGCAGCAGGGGACCCTCTCCCAGTCACAGCCTGAAGTGAGCATTTACGTCCATTTTATAGGACTTAAAGAATAGTTTTATATGCTACATTAGGATGGCGGTTTATAGCTGTTACCTCTTTTATGGCACACTATTGCCTGCTGCTTTGATTTTTTTTTTTTTTTTTTTTTTAGCTGTCATTGGGATGTTTGTGGGGAATATCATGGACAATTACTGCAGAGTTCCTTTGGGGAGTTATTTTCCATTTTAGAGTGTAGTTTTGAAGAACAAATTGTTAAGAAAAGCAGGTTGTCCATGTCGTAGTTAGCTAGTGCTGCTTTAACAGAAATACCACAAGTAGATGGCTTTAACAAAGAAAAATTTATTTTCTCACAGTATAGTAGGCTAGAAGTCCAAATTCATGACGTCAGCTCCAGGTGAAGGCTTTCTCTCTGTGTTGGCTCTGGAGGAAGGTCCTTCTCACCAAACTTCCCCTGGACTAGAAGCTTCTCCGGGCAGGAACCCCAGGTCCAAAGGACGAGCTCTGCTCTTAGCACTGCTTTCTTAGTGGTATGAGGTCCCCAACTCTCTGCTTACTTCCCTTTCGTTTTATCTCTTGTAAGATAAAAGGTGGTACAGGCCACGCCCCAGGGAAACTTCCTTTACATTGGATCAGGGATGTGACCTGAGCAAGGGTGTTACATCCCACCCTAATCCTCTTCAACATAATCCAATCTTGCCTCATAAACCACAGGCAGAGATTAGGATTTACAACGTATACGAAAATTATATCAATCACAAAATGGAGGACAACTACACAATACTGGGAATCATGGCCTAACCAAGTTGACACATATTTTGGCAGGGACACAGTTCAATCCATGACAATCCAGAATCCTACATCTTTTGTGTCAGGCTTGGAAGGAAAAATCACGTTTTCTCAGAAATGGCTCTAACCCTAAGTGAGTCAAAGAATCTCGCCCGGAGGTCAGGAAGGGCCAAGCTACCTGTTGGCTTCAGTACTGTCTCCCTCCCTTTCCAGACCCCTCTCCCTCTTCTTGAGTGAACATCAGAGGGTTTCTGAGCCCCCTGAAATTGTATGTAAACCTGCGTGTGCCTTTCTCTGGAGACATGTAAAACAGTAAGAATCAGACCCAGGCCCATGGTGCCTTTGCCATCCTGGATTCCCCAAGCCTAAGTTGTGATCCTGACCCTCAATCTTCTTGCCCTTTTCTTCTCTCAGCCCAAGAGCCCTCTAGCCCAGCTCATCTCATGTTTGAGATTTGAAGTCTGGCCAGACCTGATCTGTAACTGGCAATACTGTGTAGCCTTAAGCAAGTCACCTCCATTTCCTCATCTGTAAAGTGGGAATAAACATACCGACTCCTCAGGGTTGATGGAAAACTCAGCTATGATACTGGATGAGGAAGTGACTTATAAACTGTGGAGACTCATACAAGTTGTTATTATTATTTTTATATTACAATCATCTCTCAATCAGGTGATAAGCAGACGCCGAACTGATTGTACTCATGTCTCTTAGAATGTGAATAATCCATAGTTTCTCCATTAAAGGAGGAGCACTTGGGTTTAAAAAGGTGAAGTTGTAGAAGAGGAAATGCCACCCCTCTGCTCACCACACCACCACCCTGCTCATACAGAGTGGATGTCCCCTGTCCCGCAGTCAGGAACAAGTGGGGAGGGAGCCTCTTCTCCCACTATCTGAGTGGTGAGGCCAACATCTCTGGGCTGGGGTCTCTGATGGGGACCGTGGCTGTGACAGACGTGGGTGCTTCCGTCCTTCACTTCCTGTACTCACGGATGAGGGCTTCATGTTCCCTGTTCCCAAGGATGCTGGGGGCTCAGGCGGCCTTCAGTGTGCCGAGACTTTGCCTTCTTTGAGCTGTGGCTCCCACGTTAAGCTTCACTGGTAGAACCCTGGAAGGAAGAAGGGACAAGGGACCCCTGAACCTCTAACATACTTGCTGGTCCTAATCCGTCTCTAAGGATGAAGAATGTCAAACCCTGATTTATTTGTTCGGTAAACATTTTCCAAGCAATTACTATAAAGCAGTCTCTGATTGTCCCTGGAAGTTCCTGGGTGGCACAAACTGTTGGTGGTTCCAGCCCACCCAGAGGCACCTCAGAAGCAAGGCCTGGTGACCTACTTCTGAAAAATCAGCCGTTGAAAACCCTGTGGAGCAGTTCACCTCGGACACACGTGGAGTCGCCATGAGTTGGATCAACCTCACGGCAACCGGTTTTTGTTTTGTTTTGTTTTTCATGATAGTCACTGGGGAAAAGGGACATCAGAGAAAGAGGATAGAATAATTTAGACGTTTCTTTCTCTTGTTTTCGTTCTCTCACATAAATTCTTCTCTGGCTCTGTCACACTGGGTTTCTGTCTCTCCCTCCCACACACATCCTCTCTTTCTCTCTCTCTCTCTTTCTCTCTCTCTCTCACTCTCTCTCTCTCTCTCTCACACACACACACACCCCCCCACCCCCACCCCTGCTTTCCTGAGAGGCCCCCTGGCTGAGGCATGCTTTCTGGAAGGCTCCGTGCCAGAGGGAACTCAGTGGGAAGAATAGGTCGATTCAGCGGCCACGCATGCCCCCTCTCATCTCCTCCAGTTCCCTCTCCTCCCCTCCCCCCACCCATCTTTCTTCCAAACAGAGCCCTCTCAGGCCTTCCCTGGTCTCTGTAGTCCCCTCCCTGGACATGCCTCAGAGGCTCTCGCCTGCCACCCCCTGGGACTTTGCTGGCTTCATTCAGCTTCTAAGATTCAGAAGAAGAAAAAGACAGAGAGAAAGGAAGGCTTGGCTGGCCTGGGGGAGGAGAGGGGAAGGGGCCTGAAGCTCTCAGAGCAGAAGTTGCTGGATGCACGCTGTGGTCGCCCTGTGGTTCAGGCCGAGGGAGGCTCATGCAAGCACATTGTGGTGAGTGCTATAACCGGTGAGACGATTCGGAGAATTTCTGAAGGTTTTGTAATAAAAGGTGACAGCACAGAGCCCGAGATAACAAGGTGCTGCGGCGCTGTGCCAAGAAGTTGGGGAGCAGTAACAATGGCGGCTCGGCAGGGGAAGGAAAGCCGCAGGCTGTTCCCCACTCCGACAAGGGAGCTCAAACGAAGGCTTCCTCCTCAGCCGTTTTTGAGCAGAGATAATGAACCCACTTGGAAGAACTCACTTGTGTGTGGTGAGGGTGGGGATGTGACTACAATAAAGATGAGCCCTGGCCAGCCCCTTCCAGGGTGAGCCTCCCAGGGCTCCTCACACACCTCAGGCCACAGGCTGCCTGCCATGAGGGTCAGTTCTCAGACATCCAGGAAGGTGTCTCCTCACCTCCGTGTTATTTCAGTGTGGACATGACCCTGAGCCTGTGACAGCAGTGGCCAGGGTGGGTGGGACATGGGTGGATGCCTGGAAGCCTGGAGAGCCGAACACGGGCATAGGCTGGTAGCTCAGACACACTCAAAATGCAGACAGACACACTGAGGCAGGGGGAAAAGGCAAGGACCTGGCAACACTCCAGGCTATGGGACAATATCTTCACTCCTTAGCAGGGCATTCAAAGTCTTCCTCACTCTGGTGCCAGCCTACCTTATCAGCATCATCTCCTTCCAGTTGCTCCATTGATGTGGTCCTCCCACCAGACTGTTTGCCAGGCACACCACATACCCAGCTCTTTCATGCCCCAATGCCTTTGCACCTGCTAGTTCCATGCCTTTCTGTCTGCTGATCCTTCAGGACTCTGCTCAAATGTTTTTCCTTCTGTGAAGACTTACCTTGGCCCCCAGGGCAGAACTCACCCCCAGCCCTACCACCAGGTTTGACCATGCGGCCTTATACTTTGCATATCCTTTCCATCAAAATCATTAGTTTACCTGGCTATCTCCCCTGCAGGCTGTGAAGAGAGGGACCATATCTTAATTTGCCTCTTGTTCCCAAAGTCTAGCACAGTGTCTGACATATAGCAGTCACTTGATGATGATGATGAGTGTGTGGATGGATGGATGGATGGATGGATGGATGGATGGATGGATGGATGGATGGATGGATGGATGGATGGATGGATGGATGGATGGATGGATGGATAGATGAGTTGGTGGGTGGGTGGGTGAGTGGGTGGATGGATGGATGGGTAGATGGGTGGATGTGTGGGTAGATGGGTGTATGGGTGGGTGGATGGATCCAGGCAAGTGAGGTTGCCTCCCTTGAATCTCACTGTCCTGCTGTGGGCAGGTAATTCACAGACTCACCACCTCCAACTCAGGCACAGGCTAGGACTTGGGTCTAACCATCTGCCAGAAAACCCTGCCTTCTGCTTTGCCTCTCATGTCAGAGTCCCTAGACAGGGTCCTCTCCTTCTCCTCACGCTCATACTATCATACCTTGGATCCCAAGTAAGAGCTTGATCCCCTGTGAAGTGTTTTGGATCCCAAAGCCTAGAGGGGGTCACAGGAACTCAGCTTTCTCCCCAGAAATACACCAAAGGACGGCAGATCCTTCCCCTTGTGAGTCCTGGCCTGCTCTACATAGAGATGGAAGATGGGAGGGCTGATCAGACCCAGGGTAGCACTCTTAACAGCTCCTCCACTCAGGCCCTGGCCGGAGGCATCCCCTAAAAAGGGACTATTGCTATGTTCCCTCCCTCAGGGAATCCCCCCTGCCTCCCATCCCCAGTTCAAGCCCCTCCACCAGAACTGGCGTCCCCAGGACCCCTCCCACGACCTGCAGTCACAAGAGTGCTCAGCCCCAGGAAAATAAGTAATCTGCAGAGGCCCAGGCACCAGCCAATCAGAACAGACATCAACTACAAGCCAGAGCAGATGGGCAGGAGCAAGGAGGTGGGCAAGGGCTGACAGGAACTGGTTTAAACCAGACTTAGCCAGTTTTGCTCTGTCTGGTTCTGAGCATCGCAGGAAGTGAGTGGTTCACAACTGTTGAGGTGGAGAGGCCGGGAGCCTGGGTGTTTTCTACAGCTGGACTGCCCAGGGAATGCCAGCCCTCCACCCTGTGGTCCCTCACAGGACAAGGTCCAACACAGACCCACAAAACTCTCTGCCACCCAGTCAATTCTGACTCATTGCAACCCTGTAGGACAGAGTAGAACTTCTCCAGAAAGTTTCCAAGACGGTGGTCTTTACAGAAGTAGACTGCCAAATCTTTCTACTACGGAGTAGATGGTAGGTTCAAACTACTGACCTTTCAGTTACCAGCTGAGCATTTAACCACTGCGCCACCACTGCTCCTTATACGCCCACAAGGGACACTCAAAAACAGTGAGACCAAGACTTACTGTCCCCTCAGCAGAGATCCCGACCCAGTTCCCCTCTGCTTGGCCAGGGCCTCCAGGGAAGCAGGAAACAAGTGACTTTCCCATCCTGGACACATGAGGGTTGCCAGAAAGTTCTGTCTACATCTGGGCCCTTTTCCTGGAATCCCTCAGACTGCCTTGAGTGTCCTCCCTCAGCACTGAACACTTCCACTTCCTCCGTCCTCCCAGTTCCTTCCTCCATGGGGCATCAGAGCCAGGCCGCTGCTCTGCAAAAGAGGAGGTGCCAATGGCAGCCAAGAGGAGGCTGTGGCTCATGCCTGCAAAGGCACAGCCAGACTCTGCCCAATGCCCCACCTGGGCCACTTATCTCCCCAGCTTATTTTCCTAAACAGAAACAGGCCTTTCCTGCTCCTCTCACCCCATGAGGCTTAAATGCGCCTCAGAGAAGCACATGAAAGGGGGGCCCAAAACACAGGCCCCTATGAGGAGTCTCACCTTTGGGAGGAAAGGGGTGGGCGGTCTACAGGTAGAGCTGGCATGAACCCTGGATCTTACTTATTGGCTATGTGTTGCTTGAGCAAATTCATTTCCCTGGGCCTCGGTTTCCTCTTCTCTACCACAGTGCTGAGAACAGAGTGCCTTCCACACAGGGTTGTCTGTAAGAACAAGGTAAGATATGGATTCTGTGCTTTGAGGGCGTAGCACACAGTAGGTATTCAACGACAGCAATTCCCACGCCTGCCCTTCACAGCCTGAATGAAATTAGGGGAGTCACTGGGTGGTGCAAACAGATTGGACTGCTGGCCAAAAGGTTGGAGGTTCAAGTCCACCCACCGAGAGGTGCCTTGGAAGAAAGTCTTGGTGATCTACTTCTAAAAAATTAGCCAACGGAAACACTACAGAACACGGTTCTACTCTGACACACATGGGGTCACCATGAGTTGGAATCGACTCACTAGCAACTGTTTTACTGGTCATGGAAAGCTTAGGCTCTGGGATCAGATGTCACAGGTTCAAAGCCCAGCCCCACCACTTATGAGCTGGGTATGACTAGGGCAAGTAAACCAATGTGTCTGACCCTCCATTTCCTGTCAGTGACATTGTTGTTGTTAGGTGCCATTGAGTCGATTTTCTACTCATAGCAACCCAACGTGACAGAGTAGAACTGCCCCACAGGGTTTTCTAGGCTGTAATCTTTCCAGGAGCAGATCGCTAGGTCTTTTCTCCTACAGAGCTACAGAGCTGCTGGGTGGGTTTGAACCACCAACCTTTTGGTTAGCAGCTGAGCACTTAACCATTGCACCATCAGGGCTCCTCTCAGTAATCTGGGCCCAATAATAGTTGCCACTTCAGAGGGCGTTAGGGGAGCTGAATGAGAGAATGCAGGTAAAGGTTTTAACACAGTGATTGGGTATAGTAGTGCTCAGCAAATGTTGGTGGTTCCTCTTGTTATTTTTATTCCACACATCCAAACACAAGCACCATGGCCCCCTGGGTCCTGGAGGAGCCAGGTGGAGGTGTCGCCCCAACCAGGACCCTCAGGAGCTGTTTCATCCACCACACCTCAGACAAAATCAACATAACCTGTGGGACACTAGGCATGGCTGAGTCCCCCACCAGAACCCTGCTCCTGGAGGTCAGGATAGGAAAGGTGAGTCCCCAGAACAGGAGGGCACTTCCTTGCAACTCCTCCACCGGAATGGCAGGTGAGAGGGGAGCCAAGCCTTTCTGCGCAGCCTCCCTTTTGGGGGTATTACCTTTCAGGAAACCAGTCTTAGAACAGCGCAGGACCAAGATAAACCTGTTGTTAGGTGGTGTCAAGTCAATTTCGACTCATAGCAACCCCAGGGTGGAACTGCCCCATAAGGTTTTCTTGACTGTAATCTTTACGGGAGCAGACCTATAGGCCTTTCTCACATGGAACAGCTGGGTGGGTTCAAACCGCCAGGCTTTCAGTTATCAGCCGAGTGCTTAACCATTTGCGCCACTAGGGTCCCTAGGGTAAATCTAAAGATTATTTTACAGTGGAAAAACCGAGGCTCAGAGAGGAGAAGTGAACGCACTATGGTCACAAGACTGTTGGTGCTAGCCCATGTCACCTGACATTCTTGCCGGTGTTTTTGCTACCCTACCAAGGGCCAGGATTCCAGAGAGCTTCCTTTGGACGCATGTATGTATGACTCTACTCACTTTTGAAACAGTATCATTTTCATATCTGACGTTTATACCTAGCATTATACCTGGCTTTTTACCTGATATTTTTGTTCCTCATTTTTTTTATTGTGATCAATTTTGAAACGTACTGAAAATTTGAAAGAATAACATAATGAGCACCCATTTGCCTGCTACCCAGATCCAACAACAAGGCCAGCATTAGAATGAGGAGAGCCAGGAGCTTGGGCCTAGCATTTAAGGAGGCGCTCATTCTCAGGGTCATGCAAACACAGAGCCGGCACATGAGAGTAAGGGCGTCCTTAAGTGTTGAGGTGCCCTAAGCATGTCTTGGCCTCACTCTGGTTCCTGCCCTGTGCAACAATGATAATACGTCATCATATTTGCTTTATCTCACTCAATAAACTCTTGTTTTTGCCTGACCATTTGAAGGTAAGTTATAGACACTGTGGCACTTCATCCCCCAGTCCCTCAGCATGCATTTGCTAAGGTGGACCTTCTCCTACATCATCACAAATCCATTATCTCACCTGTCATGGATTGAATTGTGTCGCCCAAAAGTATCTGTCAACTTGGCTATGCCATGATTCCCAGTATTGTGTGATTGTCCACCATTTTGTCATCTGATGTGATTTACCTTTGTGTTGTAAATCCTACCTCTATAATGTTAATGAGATAGGATTAGAGGCAGTTATGGTAATGAGGCAGGACTCAGTCTATAAGATTAGGTTGTGTCTTGAGCCAGTCTCTTGAGATATAAAAGAAAGAAATGAGCAGAGAGATATGGGGACCTCGTACCATCAAGAAACAAGAACCAGGAGAATAGCATGTCCTTGGGACCTGGGGTCCCTGCACTGAGAAGCTCCTTGATGGAGAAAGATTGCTAACAAGGACCTTCCCCTAAAGCCAACAGAGAGAGAAAGCTTTCCCCTGGAGCTGGCACCCTAAATTCAAACTTCTAGCCTCCTAGACTGTGAAAGAATAAATTTCTCTTGTTAAAGCCATCCACTTGTGGTATTTCTGTTATAGCGGCACTGGATAACTAAGACAACTTCTAAGAAAATGAACAATAATTCCTTGTAGCATCTATCTTCAGTTCATATCCACTTTTCCCAATTGTTCCAAATTTGTCTCTCAAGAATTTTGTTTATTTGTTTTTGTTTTTAGCAGGATCCTATGAAGTTGTCCACATTCCTTGTGGATATTAGGTCTCTTTTGTGCTAAAATGACCCTGGCTTTCCACACACCCCCTACTGCCCCCACCCACACACACATCCCACAACATTGGTTTTTTTGAAGAGTCTAAGCCAATTGTCTTACAGAATAGCCCACACTGTGAATTTGCCTGATTATTTTCTCTTGCTGTCGCTTAACCTGATCCACGGTCCCCTATAAATCCTGCGATCAAGAGAGTAGGTCTAAAGGCTTAATTAAATCAGGTTAAACACTTTTGGCAAGAATGCCTCAGAAGTAATGGTCTGTTGTTTATATCACTTTTACCCAGAGGCCTGTGATGGCAGGTTGTCCTATTGCTAATTAATGATGGTAAGTTTGCTCAATCTTTATGCTGAACAAATAATCCGAGAAGCTGGACTATGTGAAGAAGAAGATGGCAACAGGATTGAAGGAAGACTCAGTAACAACCTGCATTATACAGATGACACAACCTTGCTTGCTGAAAGTGAAGAGGACTTGAAGTACTTGCTGATGAAGATCGAAGACCACAGCCTTCAGTATGGATTACACCTCAACATAAAGAAAACAAAAATCCCCACAACTAAACTAATAAGCAACATCACGATAAATGAAGAAAATATTGAAGTTGAAAAGGATTTTGTTTTACTTGGATCCACTATCAATGCCCATGGATGCAGCAGTTGAGAAAACAAATAAATTGTATTGGGCAAATCTGCTGTAAGAGACCTGTTTCGAGTGTTAAAAAGCAAAGATGCCACTTTAAGGGCTAAGGTATGCCTGACCCAAGCCATGGTGTTTTCAATCACCTCATATGCATGCGAAAGCTGAACAGTGAATAAGGAAGACTGAAAAAGAATTGACACCTTTGAATTGTGGTGTTGGTGAAGAATGTTGAATATACTAGACTGCCAGGGGAACGAACAAATCTCTCTTGGAAGAAGTACAGCCAGGATGCTCATTAAAGCAAGGATGGTGAGACGTCATCTCACATACTTCGGACATATTGTCCTCTGGAACAAATCCCTTAAGAAGGACATCATGCTTGGTAAAGTAGAGGGTGAGCGAAAAAGAAGACCCTCAAGGAGATGGATTGACACAGTGGCTGCAACTATGGTCTCAAACATAGCAACGATTGTAAGGACGGCACAGGACCGGGCAGGTCACTTTGGGTCAGAACCAACTCAACAGCACCTAACAACAAAGTTTTTTCAGCTGGCTAAGCTCATGACCATCACATCTCTCTATTGTAGGGGTATGTTTTTCCCTTTGTATTTAGTAAGTGTCTTAGCTATCTAGCCCTGCTATAACAGAAATACCACAAGTAGATGGCTTTAACAAAAAGAAATTTATTTCCTCTCAGTAAAGTAGGCTAAAAGTCCAAATTCAGAGTGTCAGCTCCAGGAGAAGGCTATCTTCCTCTGTCGGCCTTCTCATCAGTCTTCCCCCAGACCAGAAGCTTCTCCACGCAGGGACCCTGGGTTCAGAGGACACGCTCTGCTCCGAGCACTCCTTTCTTGGTGGTATGAGGTCCTCCCATTCTGCTAACTTCCCTTTCCTTTTATCTCTTGAGAGATAAAAGGTGGTGCAGGCCACACCCCAGGGAAACTGCCTTTACATTGGCTTCAGATGAGACCTGGTAAGGGTGTTACAATCCCACTCTAATCCTCTTTAACATAAAATTATAATCACAAAATGGAGGACAACTATAGAATACTGGGAATCATGGCGTAACCAAGTGGATACACACATTTTGGGGGGGGACATAATTCAATCCATTACAGCAAGTAATCTGGGGGAATGATACTTTGCAACTGCACAAATATCTAGTTTCTCAACAATACTTCCCCAAATGGTTTTTAACATCTATCGATGATAATCTTTGCCTGAATCAAGAATTACACTGGAGGGTACAAAATGACAACTCTCTAATTTCATCAGTTATTCTACATTTATGGACTGGCATTCTTTTGTAAAGAAGAGCTTCCCACCCACCCCCTTACTTCCTCTGTCTCTCCTTCTTTCCTTCTCTCTCTCTCTCTCTCATTTACTATGACAGATTTTTTTTTTTTAATGTTTAATGTATTATAATTAACCAGAGCCATTATTCTTCTTGGTGTTCAGTAGTCCCAGATTTAGCGAGAGAAGCCCACCTAAAGTCAGCTCTGCATCCTTTTGACATGAACCCATTAGTTTTTAAGCAAATCCTTGCTTCTTGGAACAAGAATATGTCCCAGGTCTACCTTGTACTTTCCCTTGCCTAGATCTGGAATCAACTATTTCTCAAAAAATCTCTAGTTCCTTTTAGTGGGAAATGGTATTTAGAAATCAAGATCTGGGCACTAGGGGGTCTCACTGCTTCTGGGGTGTTATTGCTTCTAGTCACTTTCAGGGGACAGAGCTAGGAAAAATAAAATGAGTTTAGAATATTACCAGTTCACATTTAACATTCTCAACTTTTTTTTTTTTAATTTTATATTTGAATCTCTTTTCTCTTATCCAGAAAATCTGGATAAAAGCTTAAGACTTCTTTGCAGTTTTATTTGTCCTTGGAATATCTCCCACCCTGGATGTAAGGTCAGAGTACTGTGTTCAAAAGTTATTTGAAATCATTCTTTTTGCTGTGTGATTATGCTCTCAAATGAATCCAGTTAGGTTCATATGTTTCTGTTTGTGCACTATTTTCCATTTTTTATTTAATTCAATTTAATTTTTTGAACATACAGGTCATATACATGGTTCAAAGCTATGTTAAGCATCATGTTTGGAGAATCTTTACTCCTGTAAATCTTTACCTGTTCCCACCATCTTCCATTCATTTCCAGTTTATTCTTCTTACATTTCTTGATATCTATGTATATACTGATATATGTGCATGCATATGTGTGTTCTTATTTCCTCTTCTTTCTTCCAGAATTAATATTAAGGATGTAGGTACAAGTCTAGAGTTATGGAGGAGAAAACAATTTTAAATCAGACAAATTTGCTTTTGAGTCTTAGGTCCTGTCCTTGCTAGTTGTGTGACTTGAACTATTCCGCTAACCTCTCTGAGCCTCAATTTCCCCATGGGTAAAATGGGTACCAATGCCTACCTTACCCAGTTTGGGCTGGGATTAAATAAAACAATGTATGTGAAAGTCTCTGACACAGAGTACTTGATAATTGTTAGTTAAATCTACACCTTTAAAGTTTTCCCATCTCACATCACACACAAAATTAAGTTCTAGGTAGATTAAGGAGCAAAATGTAAAAAACACACTCGACGAACATTATAAAACTCTTTAAAATTTTTTTTTAAACTTTTTGTACAAGACACACATCCCAGGGTCCACAAAGGAAAAAACTGAGGCGACCTCATAAAAATTTAGAACATTTCTATGACAAAAGATACCATTGTTGTTGTCAGTGTTGTTAGCTGCCATCTAGTCAGTTCCAACTCATAACAACTCTGTGTACAACAGAACGAAACACTGCCCGGTCCTGCGCCATCCTCACAATCGTTGTTATCCTTGAGCCCATTGTTGCAGCCACTGGCTCAATCCATCTTGTTGAGGGTCTTCCACTTTCTTGCTGACGGACCCTCTACTTTACCAAGCATGATGTTCTTCTCCAGGGATTAGTCCCTCCTAATTACTTTTTGTTTTTAATTACACATCCAAAGTATGTAAGAGGAAGTCTCGCCATCTTCGTTTCTAAGGAGCATTCTGGCTGTACTTCTTCCAAGAGAGATTTGTTTGTTTTCCTGACAGTCCATGGTATATTCAACATTCTTGGCCAACGGCATAATTCAAAGGCCTCAATTCTTCTTCAGTCTTCCTTACTCATCGTCCAGTTTTTGCATGCATATGAGATGATTGAAAACACCATGGCTTGAGCCCTTAGTCCTTAAAGTGACAACTTTGCTTTTAACACAATAAAGAGGTCTTTTGAAGCAGATTTGCCCAATGCAAATACCATAATCAATGTTAAGAGACAAGATAAAAAATAAGACATACAATCACTTTGGTGAAAAACTGTTTGATAGTTTCTAATAAATAAAGCTTAAACATATACTTATCCTGCCCATTGCCATCAAGTCACTTTTGACTCATGGTGACCCCTGTGTGCTAGAGTAGAACTGTGCTCCGTAGGGTTTTCAATGGCTGATGTTTTCGGAAGCAGACCACCAAGACTTTCTTTCCAGGTGCCTCCGGGTGGAACCGCCAACCTTTTGATGAACAACTGGACATGTTAACCTCTTGCACCACCCAGAGGTTCTTATGCCTACCCTGTGACTCAGCAATTCCATTCTTAGGTCTATACCCAACAGAAATGAGAACATATGTTCACATAAAGACTTGTATACAAATGTTTATATATTCATAATAGCCTATTATGGAAACAATCCATCTGTCCATCAGTAGGGGAATGGATAACCAATGTGTGGCATATTCACACAATGAATTAAAAAGGAACAAACTATAGATAAATGTAACAGCATGGATGAAACTTAAAAGAAACATATTGAGCAAAACAATCTAGACACGCACACAAAAAAAAAGAGTTTAACTGTATGATTCCCTTATGTGAAGTTCAGGAAAAGACAACTCTAATCTCTAGTGATAGAAATCAGTACAGTGGTTGCCTTGGGGGTTACTGACTGGAAAGGAGTCCAAGTGAACTTTCAGGTGTACTGGGGCTGTTCTAGTTCTTGATTTGAGTGATGATGACATGAGTGTATACGTTTGTCAGAGGTCTTTGCATTCTAACTTAAGATCTGCATATATGACTGTGTTTAAATTATACCACAATAAAAAAAAAGACAACAGAGTTAATACAAGCATATATAAAGAGCTCCTAAAAATCACTAAGTAAAGTACTATAGAAAAATGGGCAAAGACTACAAACAAACAACTCATTAATGAAGAAACACCCATGTCCAAAACACAAATAAAGGAAGAATAGATGTTCATCTTTACAAGTAAGATGGAAAACATTTTGAAACAATAATAAAGTTTTATTTTTGCCTATCAGATTGGTAAGAATAAAAAAGACTGATAATAGCAAGTGTTAACAAAGAATCAGGGCAACAATCACTCTCATGTACTGCAAGTTGGTGAAGGGTTATTGAAAGGCAATTGGCAGTGCTTATCAAAATTTAAAAAGTACGCGCCCTTTGACTCAGCAGTATCACTTCTAGAAATCTACTTAAGAGGGGAATTGTATTAAACCATGGTATTTCTGTTCCATGGAATGAGCAGATCGACATGTACCAGTATAAAAGGATGTTGAATTAAGTGAACAAAATGTTTCCTATTTACATAAAAAAAAACACCCCAAGTGTGTTAAACTCCGTGAATATGTATATCAATGTCCTGAGAAGAGGTAGGAAAATGTCCTCCAAGTGCTCACAGGAGTTAATTCTGGGGAGGGGATGCTAAGAGGGAAGTTTCCTGTACTCCATCTTACATTGTTTATATATATATATATATATATATTTAATAATAAGGTTGTATTCATGTATTCTTGATATAATTGTTAAAACAAAGATTTTGACAAAATCTCTGATGCTAGCTAAAGATTTGTTAAAGAATTATTCCTTCAACATACACTTGGCACTAAATAGATGTGCAGCCATGTTCCAGGGGTAAGAAAGCAACTCAAAGAAATTCATTCCACTCAAATCCCTGTACATTTGCCTCATGATGATAATAAAACCAAAAACCAAACCCATTGCCATCAAGTCAATTCCAACTCGTAGTGACCCTATAGGACAGAGGAGAACTTCACCATATGGTTTCCACGGCTAAGCTGCTGGTGAGTTCGAACTGCCGACCTTTCTGTTAGAAGCCAAGTGCTTTAACCACTGTGCCACCAAGGCTCAGGATGATAATAATCATCCTAGATACGATCCCTACTGTCATTTAACATGCACTTGAAAACATTTGACAGCTGAAATGTATACATATTCAAAGTATTTTTGCACACCTGTGTGTGTGTGTGTGTGTGCACACGCTTTTTTGGGGGGATGAGGAGAATTCGTTCCCTGAAAGTTAATAATATTGGTTAATAACCTCTTATCCTGAGCCCTGCGAACCAGATGTGTTTTGAAAATCAGAATTTTTATGATTTCTGCACCTGCTAATGTGCAAAACTGGTATGTTACAATAACACTCTTAGCAGAGTCTGGAGCAGCACCTTATAACCAAACACAATATTTCTGCAGTAAAATATTCCTGCTCAAATAAAGACCATAAATAGCCACATGTCAGGTCAGATTCTGCTGCCAAATCAGTTTGTGCTAAACTGATGAAATTAACTTTCGGTTTTGAGAGCTTTTCAGATTTTGGAATTGCAGGGAAAGGGATTTCGGACCTATGCTGCAAGATCCCTAGCTAGGCCTTGCCTCTTTAACGCCGTTTCTGATGATGTAATTTCAGCGTGTTGCCCCTGTTCTTTGATTTCCTTCTGTCTCCTGTAGCTGAGCACACAGCAGACACACCCCAGTCGAGGGAGCACAGCGCGGGTGTTCCAGAGGCATGGCCTTGGTCATACCAAGCGATTTCCATTTGGCCCAACTGTATTAAGAGTATGAAACCTACTGTTCCTATCTCCAGTATTTGCATTTACCCAAGTTTCTACTCACCCTCAGGAAATGATGCAGGGCGGAATACTATCACGTAATCACCCAAGTGCATACACAACGCAGAACGCACGACTGAAACCACACTCTCGGCTGACAGGCAGTGACCGGTGACTTCGTACAGGCTCAAATCTTCACTTGTTAGTCAGTGTGGGAAAGTCCTAATTCAACATGTGAACATCAGTTCTAAGGCATCAAAGTCTAGTGCACAAAATTTCATCTTGCCATCTCTGGTGTGAATCTGGAGTTTGAATTTATGTTACCCACATGGTAAGGGAAGCCCCAAGCAAAAAGGTAAAATGGTTCCAGGTTGGTGGTGCCCCCTGCCGTCTAGAAGAAGCAAATGCAAATCCTCTCTGTAAAATTCGGGCCCCCCTGGTTTCTCAAAGAGAAACTTAACAAACACCATACTCAAAGCAGTTAAGCCACCGTGAGCAAGAGCCAGCAGAGACCATAAGCAACAGATCTAAACCAGGGTTTCTCAACTTCAGAGAGGCTGAAATCTGTGGGGGAGGAGAGTGGGGGGGGGGGCTGTCTTGTGCACTGTAAATTGTTTGGCAGCATCCTTGGCCTCCACCCACGCTAGATGCCAGTAGCACCCCTGTCCCCAGTCATGACAACCAAAAATGTTTCCAGACATTGATAAATGTCCCCTGGAGGAAAACAATCACTCCCAGCTGAAAACCACTGATTAAGAATTTCAAAACTTTCAAATATTAGAGTAATGAGATAGATTAAAAAATAATAATATATGGCAAGTTTAAAGAAATAAAAGATGGAATGAAAAATTGAGCAAGGAATAAGAAACTTTTAGAAATTATGGGCAGGTTTTATAAAGGATCAAATAGAACTTGTAGAAATGAAAGATACAATCATTAACATTTAAAATTTAATGGATGCATTAGACACAAAAAAAGAAAAAATTAAGGAATTAGAAGAGAGATTTGAAAGAAGTAACTCAAAATGCATCAGGAAAGCCCCCACCTCCCAAAAAGGAAAATATGATAGATAGGTTAAGATACAATTAACTGAAGTTCCAGAAGAAAAGAAGAAGAAAATGGGAGGGAGGCGATATTTGAAGAGATAGTGCTGGAGACTTTTCCAGAATGCATATATGCAGGAGGGCCAACAGATCTCAAGAAGGACGAACGTGCAGGTTGTTGTGAGCTGGCTGTAGAAAAGCTGAGGACTGAGTCTCAAGGGCTCATAACTAAGAGTAGAACACCAATCCAACACTCAGGGATCCACTGGAGGGCCACCCTGGCACCAACTGCATAGACTGTGGGAGTCCTGCAAAGGGAGGAATCCCTGTGTACAGCCGACCCGAGCTTGAACTTGAAGGATGGGCTCGTCCAATGTAGAATCTAGAGACCTTGGTCTGAGCACTTTATTCTACAGGGCACCCTGGGAGGTTAAATGGGGGTGGGATTTAGATGGGCAGGGAGGAAGTGGAAAGGTGTTCTAAGCAAGGGGAATAGCATGAGCAAAGGCATGGAAACAAGGCTGAACATTTCATGGGCAAGGGACAAAAAGAAGTCCTGATGGACCAGATTGGGGAACATTAAGGGAGCAATCACAATTGGATGGATAAAGTAAGACCAGGCTGGGGAAGCCCCTTGAGAGATACATGGGGATGTTTGGACTTGAACCTCTAGGCAAGGGGTCAGCCAACTGTAGCCTGCAGGCCAAATCCAACCTACCTCCTGTTTGCACAAATGAAGTTTTATTGAAACACAGCCACACTCATTCATTTACAGATTGTCTATGGCTGCTTTTGCATTACAGCGGCAGAGCTGAGTAGCTGTGATAGTGACTAGATGGCCTGTAAAGTCTAAAAATGTTACTTTCTGGTCCTTCACAGAGAAAGTTTGCCCACCTCGCCCTGGGCAGGGCCAGCCAGCCGATGAGGGCTTTCGGCCAATGACTGGGATGGAAAGGATGAACCTGGCAGAGGCTGCAGGAGGGGGTTTGTTCTAAGAGGAGGGAGGAAATGTGCCTGACCTTTAATGAGCTCTTACTGTATACCATCCCTTCACTTACATTACTATCTTGCCAGGAAGCTATTATTATCTCCATTTCAGAAATGAGGAAAATTGTTCCAGAGAGGGAAAATAACTTACTCAATGTCACCCAGTGTTCCGGGATATAAATTCAAGTTGGTCAGACTCCAAGCTAATGTTCTTCCCACCACACCTCATTGCCTTTCAGGGCACCAACCAAGAGGTGGCTTCGTAGCCCAGATGGGAGGGGACGGCCCCAGGCCAGTGAGTTTGTTACTGTGTGTCACCATTGGCAAAGGTCCCAGGAGGGGAGGTGGTAAAAGTTTCTCTCCTAACCCCTAACTCTGACCTGGAGGGGGGACCTCTCACCCAGGGCTCCTCCAAAAATTGCTTCCAACTTGTCCAAACATTGACTCCACCCTGTCCCCCTCTACCTCAGGCCTCCAGAACAAATAGCTCTGCCAAGAATGCCTATCAGCCCATCTTCCCCTCCAGCTTCATCTCACAGCCCGACGCTAAAGGCAGTTGGGCGATACCATCGCCACATCTAAGAAAAAAACACGAGGGCTGGCAGCCCTGCGCAGTGCCACCCACAAGCGATGACCCAGTTGATTTGCAGGGAAATTGCAACACAGCTTCTGCCCCTACCCTAGCCAATCCCAGGCCCTGGAGCCAAGCCTATCACCAGGCCCATCGGGCTTGTTTCCACCCCCAGCCTGGCTCCTGTTTCTCCCGTGACTAATTTGGATCCTTGTCTGACAGCCACCATGACCACTCCACCCAGATAGGGCCTAACAGAACTGCTTCTGGTTTTGTGGTCAAACTGGTTCTCGAAATGTCCCCAGAGCTCCAGCAGGGTTTTGTCTGTCTGTGGGGAACCATAGCTTGGGACTGAGCTGGTTGAGGACTCGAGAAGCTAAGAGAAAGAGGTCAGGAGCGAATTCTACCTAAGGTCTTGTTATCTGCATGGGTGTGTGATGTGATGGGAAGTCCACCCCGCAGATCCCAATCGGTGGGTCTGCTCCTTGGTAGCTCCCTACTGGTACAGAAGCCATGCCACATAACCACTGACCCCAGTGTGTCTATCAGGAAATGGATGTAAACGTAGAAAGACAACTTCCCCAGAGCAGATGGGAAGAACTGAATGACGTCAGGGCTACTCACACCCACCAGTGGGCAATTGCTACATCCATCTACTCTCCTGCCTGGGAAATGATCAGAGTTATATGTCAGCTCCAGGAACACTGGACCCAGGCCTGCTGTGTTCCGGGGTGCTGGATGCCCCCGGGGCACAGTGAGAGAGGGCAGGGAAAGACATGCTATCCCCTAGCCTTCCTCTTTGCCACAGTTCCACTTAGCTGCAGCCACAGTGTGTGCCCATGTGGGAGGGTGGAAAGAAAGGAATGAGGGGGGTCAGGAAAGGAGAAGGTAAAGGAGATTTAATGAGCATCTTTTATGTGCCAAGGTCCGAGCTTGACACACACAAACACTGTCACTTTTATTCCTTGCCTGGTGAAGTAGACATTATTTACTAGATTGTATATGTGCATTCCTGAGAGAAAGAATAACATAAATGTTAACCTGTGGAGCCACTCTTCCTGGATCCCAGCAATGCTGTTAATTGCCTGTGTGAGCTCAGTTTACCCATCTACAACACACAGGTTAAAAAAAATAGTAGCCATTTAGACTAAGTGAGGTTATCTATGTGAAGTACTGAGGATAACACCTGAAACACAGAGTAAAATATTTGTGTTAACTAATTATGATTTTTAAATTTTTTATCCTCATTTTACTGTTGAGGAAATTGAGGCTCAGAAAGGAACCTGCCTGCAGTCACACAACTAGAAAATGGCAATACTGAGATCTACAACCAGGTCTCCTAATCCAACATCCCCAGGTCTCTCTAATCCAACATCCCCACTAGAAGATTCCAAGTCCACAGAGCCAGAAAGAGAAACTCAGGCACCCTGGAGCCCTAGGACAAGGCCACTGCAAAGGCAGCTGCTGGGGGCTGTGGCTGTCCCCAAAGAAGAGTCATCCTCAAGAGGCAATGGGGTGAGGTAGCCAGAAGCACCCACTCTGTACCCGGGGAGGGGCTCAGCCTTCTCAGCACCCCCAGGGCCCAATGGGAAACCAAGAAGGGGAAATGGCTCTGGGGAGAGGAAGCTGTTCACTCCCTGAAGCGTCTCAGGGAATGATTTTGCAGGAAAGAGGCAGGTAAAGAGCTCAGCCTTCCCGAGGGTCCGCTGCGGATGGTAAAAGAGCCCCTGGCAACAGACAAGCACCGGGACAGGTGCGTGACAGCACCCTCGTATGAAGGTGGTACCTAAGCATCCGGCAGAGTCCTTAAGTGGTACAAATGGTTAATGGGCTCAGATGCTAACCAAAGGGTTAGAGGTTTGAATCCACCCAGAAGCACCTCGGAAGAAAGGCCTGGCAATCTACTTCTAAAAAGTTAGCCACTAAAAATCTTATGGAGCAGTTCTACTCTGAAACATATGGGTCGCCATGAGTTAGAGTCGACTCGACGGCAAGTGGTTTTAAGCATCATACACCAACCTAAGACCAATGTGGCAGAGGCCTCATCAGATGGGGCGTCCTTCCTCAGCAAACCCATGCCCAGCCACAAAGTCAGCTGGGCGCCTGGAACCTGAGAGAAGGCACCCAGACTGGGCTTCCATTTTCTAGCTCTGAAATGCAAGAAATCAGAGCCAGCTCCCACGGTGGTGGGGAGGCCTCAGGTTAGGTGTGTGTAGTGCAGAGCAGAAGTGGGGTGCCTTGAGAGTGCGCGCACCTCCCCAGCACGGAGCAAGGAACACCCTCGTGACCCTCTGCTCCCCATGGTACCCGGAATGCTCCTGCCCAAACCCACCTCCCTCCTGCTCCTGGAGAGCTGAGTTTTAAGATGGGTTTCTGCTAAGCGTTGCTCAATGTGTCCATCACTTGGTGGGGAATACAAGTGTGGCTTAAGTGTCCCTGGGCTGCTGCGCCTGCCCGCCTTGTCGCCAGGTTCCAGGGACCAATTAACAGTGCGAGCTACCTAAACATGGCATACTTGACAGCTTCCAAAAGTACGAGTCCTCCACCCTCAGTGGCCCAAGAGGAGATGCCAACACCCCTCGCAGAAGAGGTTGTGAAGGAGTCATTCATTAAATAGCAGCCAGAACCGACAGCCTTTAAAGTCCACGCAGGCCCGCGCCTCTGAGATTTGACGACTTTGTTGGAGCCTCCTTGATAAAATGCTAGCTGCCTAATGAATGCATTTATGGGACCTTCAAGTTCAAAGCCAAAATAATATTGGCGTGCAGAGAGAAGAGAAGAATGGGGAGACGGCGCAGGAGTTAGGGGCCCCTAGGTCCCTTTTTTTTTTTTAGAGCCCAGCGGTCTTTTTCTTTTGAAAGAACCAGTTTGCTTCTTGTGATTCCTGAGCCCCAGCCCCCACAGCCTGAGCAGACTGAGCTGTGATAAAATCCACGCCCCTCTCAAAGCGTGGGGGCAGGGGCTGCACCATGCTCACTCCCGGAAAAGTCTTTGGATTCCATAATTGTTGCTATGAAAATCTGTCAGAGGCTCCGAGGGGCACCGAGGCAGCTCTTTGGAAAACAAGCAGACAGCAGTGAAGAGAACCAAAGCCTCAATTACACTGGGGATCGGGGCCTTTGAAAAGCGATAGTTTAATGAAAAGGTGCTGTCAAGAGCTAACCGTGTGGAGGGCGGCCTGTCGTCAGCTGGTTTTCTCCCTGTCCCCTCCCTTCCCACTTAGCCAGAGCCCCTGCCCAATCCTGCAGGCCCCCGGACCTCCCTGCCAGCTGATTAACCCCTGCCAGGTCAGGAAGGGGGGAGCTGCTGCGCTTAGATACACAGGCTGACTCCCGCAGGGCCTCTGCTTGTCTGTCACCTGGAGTCACCCCGGTTCCCAGCTGTGTGCCTGGATTCTGGCTCTGTGGTCCCTGCTGCCGCTGTATCCCCCACTCCCAGGCTGGATGGTGACCATGACTGGGAACAGACGCTGCAGCCACAAGGACTTTTTTATAGCATCCTTTGATTGTTTGACTCAGCTGACTTTTAGCTTAGAATTGTAGTTAATCTTGAGTGAGTGCTTAACTTGACAAGTAATTTCTAACTTAATCTTCAAACAATTCTTTGATGTGGATTATAATACCCATTTTGTACATGAGGCAACTGAGGCAGAGGGAGTTGAAGTAACTAGCCCTGGGTCACACAGCTAGTAAGTGGTAGAGCAAAGGTTTGAACCCAGGCATCTGGCTTTAGAGCCAAGCTCTCCACAATTTCCTCCTCTGACGCTCCCTAAAGCTGACACACTGCCTTGATCTGCCCTCCAGACTAATCACTCTTTCTGGAGTCCTTGGCCCCACCTTTAACCCCCAGGTGCTTCCACGTCTGGCCTACTCCCAGGCTCAGACTCCTCCCCTGATCCCTTCTTTCCCGAAGGCTGATCTTCTTCCTGGGCTCAGGAGCTGCTGCCACCTACAGGCCAAATGTGCAAAGACATGAATTCTAAGGGAGGATCTCAAGGCAGAAGGAGGTGCATCTCAGCTATTCTCTACCATGATGGTTGAGTAAGGGCAGGGCCTAGGGGGTTGTAGTCTCCCGGAAGAGTTTGTTCCTGGTATTCTGCAATGACAGTCTCCACTTTACAAGGAAAAAAAAATCGGGGTGGGGGGGTTTAAAGTAAATGCACGTAGTGGTAGAACGCACTCAGATGAGCCCCAAGGAAGAATTTAGCATGTGGGATGAGTCAGTCTTCTAGTCCAGTCCTGCCTAAAGACAGGAATTAATTGAGCTCAGAAAGAGTATTTCATGTTTCTGTACTACGTTTCTTTTCTAACTCACTAAGACGGTAATAAATGGGAAGCAAATCCAGCTGGAGGAAGTCTGTGGCACTCTGGAATGCTCCCACGCTTGAAAACTATGATGGGCTCTTTCTCCTCCAGGTAATATGTACCATCAGCACAGATCAGTAAAGGATCAGAGACACGAAACCTCTTGGTGATAAAGAGCTTTAGAATCTGCAGCTGAAGCTCACGCTGAGCTGCAAAACCAGGTGCTCTCTGCCAAGGGACCCGGTCTATCGGAGAGAAAGGACAAGGCTCCAGGTCTGGGTTTTATTTCTAGATTTGCTGCCAAGTTGCTGTGCCCACCTCAGTGCACGGTTATTTACATGGAAGGAGGAAGGGGGAAGAAGGAAAAGAGAACAGTGATTGGCTTTGCACCTACAGAAAGTTAGGCAGCATGCAAGGTGCTTTTACACAGACTAGCTCCCAAAGCCCTGGGTGGCAAGTATCATGCCCCCATTTTATAAAGGAGAAAGTGGGCTCAGAAAGGTGAAGGCACACAGCCAAGAAGTGGCATAGGTGGGATACAAAGCAATAACAATGACAACGGCAGTAATAATATACATGATGATAATGATAGTAAACATCTATGAGCACGTATTGTGACCTGTACAATACATTGACTTGTCTACGCAAACCTCAAAAAAAAAAAAAAAAAAGAAAAACACCATTAGATAGGCATTATTGTCCCCATTTTACAGATGAGGAAACAAAAGGAGTTTACTGTAACTCCCACCCGGCGCCAGCTGCCCCAATGTCCTCTTCGTGTCACAGAACCATCACGGCACCAGCTGCGTTGTGAAACAGAAAATATTGCATGTTTTCCCCAGAAGAATGTGGCCTCTGGGCTTTCTTTTCTTCCTTCTTGGAGTAGACCCCACTCTGGAAGGCATATCGCCATGCCTGGCATCTGGCTACACCAATCAGCACCAAGACTCTCAGGAAGACTGGCTCACAGCTCGTAGCTGATTGTATCCCTACAGCAGACACGTGGGGAGGGCAGGCAGCTGCCACTGCCATGTCTGCCCAAAGATCCGTCGGCAGCAATAGGCCTTTAGCCTTTGCTGATGAGTTGAAAGTCCAGGAGCTGGTGCAGGCCATTGTTTTCCTCTGTGTAGCCAGAAAGCTGGAGTAGGTAGCTTTAGAGGTGCAGGGCACGGCTGGGAAAACCCTAGAGGGCAGGAGCCAGTTTAGCAGTGAATGAGGAATGGATAAGTGAGTGGGACAATAAATAGGAGATGGATGGTTGAGAATAAGAAAGATAGGAAAGGAGGGAGAGAGAGAGATGCAGACAGAGAGAGAGAGAAACATACACATACACAAAGAAGAGAAACCAAGGCAGCAGACAGAGAGTGGGAAAGGGGATAATTAGGGAATGAAGCTCAGTACCCCACTGGTATCCACCTCCTGAAGGCTGGGCGCTGGCCTTGGTGAGCCCCAGAGTGTATGACCCTCAGCCCTTGCTGGGCCCAGGTTCCAGCATCTTCGGTAGTGGAGCAGGAAGCTGCTTCCGGGTCAGTGAGCTCCAAGAGGGTGACCACTCCACAGGAGTCTAGTGTGCGTGTGCTGTTTAGTATCTAACTTTACTTTGTTCCTGTATCCCGGGCAGCTCCTAAGCACTTTGGCACTCACTGTCCCCATTTCTCTTCGCACCAGCCCTGCGGTAAGTAGGTCAGAGACTGGAAACTTAAACTCAGAGGGAGAAGCAATTTATTTGGGGTCACACAGCAAGTGGGTGACACGGGGCACTGAAGCCCAGGCCAGGGGGTTTCCATCACATGGGACGGGGTGACCTGTTGGCTCGTGTGTCACCCCTGGGCCAGAAAAAAGGTGATGGGTGCCAAAGCCTCCCACCTGCCTGCCCTACCAAGCAAGGCATTACCTTGTCTTCATATTAGTACACAGGCTCCATGAGCCTCTTCTGTCTTCCCAGGGTACACTCAGTTCCTGCCTCCAGCTCCTGGTCCCACAGGGTGCCACCCAACTGCTCCACCCCTCCAATTCCGGCTCATCCCTCAGGAGCTGACTCCTGGATTGGTGGTCTTGTGTCAGGGTGAGTAGGAGACCAGGCACTTCACTGCACAGCCTTTCAGACCTTTCACATTGGGTGCCCCTGGTTCCTGTCAGGTCCCTGGGGGCACAAAGGGTAGGTGCTCGACTGCTAACCTAAAGGTGGGCGGATTGAATGCACTCAGTGATACCAAAGAAGAAAGGCCTGGCAATTTGCTGCCATAAAGATTACATCCAAGAAAACCGTATGGAGCTGTTCTACTCTGTAACCCATGGGGTCGCCATGAGTCAGAATCAACTTGATGGCCATGGGTTTGGTTTGCTTTTTTTGGTCCCAGTATTACCAATTCACAAATGACCCAGCGATGGCCCTGCCCTCACAGGGCTCACCATCCAGCAGGGGGACAAACACAGGAATTGCTCTAACACAGTGTGGGGAGTGCTGAAACAGGCGTGTAGAGAGTGCAGGGGGCAGGCAGAAGACGCTCCTCCATGCTCCACTCAGCCCAGCAGCAAGAGCAGGGCTGGCCCCGAAGGACAATCACAGTCAGCAGGTAGACAGAGAAACAGCGTTCCAGTGAGGGTCCTGTGTGTGCACGGGCAGGTGAGGAGAGCATGGGCGTGCCGTGCAGGGTGTTAGGGGATGCGAGAGGCCTGCTGGGGTAGAGTGTAGGGTGGGCGCATGTCTGGGTGGAATGGAGGCACCACGGGAAGGATTCCCAGAGACAGAGGTACAGAGGTAGTTCGGGGCTGTTTACGGAGCGGCTGGTTTGCCCTCTATAGAGACCAGCTCAGTCCTAGGAGCAGCAGGCAGGTGTGGCAGAGCGGCTAACGCCTTCCCACAGCACAGCACCATGTGCAGCCGTGTGTCCAGGGGCAGGTGCTCAGCCAGCCTGTTTACTGATGGGTGCCCTCTGCACCCGATCTCCCTCGGCTCCTCCATCCTCACCTCCTCCTTGTGGGTCACAGAAGTCGGAAGGAGCCAGCTGTGCTCCCAGGGACACCAGCCCACACCACCTGTACCCTTCCCGGTTTAACCAAGTCAGGAAATTACATAGAGAGAGAGCCTTTCCTTCCGCCCCTGTTAGGGAAGTCTTCCTGCAGGAATAGAACATTCTGTGCCTGCAAGAAATCCACCAGCATCCTCTAGCTCCTTCGTCAAAAACCCTTGAGTCCAGCAGGCTGTTTTTCTCAGTTGTATTAAAATGCACAGTAAAAACTGACCCAGTGGGTTTTCCCAGCATTTGCAGAGCAAAACCCCAGGGTATTCTGTGTGTCTCTGTGTGTGTCTCCCAGCAGGATGACATCCCACCAGCTGCTGTGAACAGGGTGGGGGCGGAGAGGGGTGGTAGAGGAATCTTGATGGCAGCTATGAACCCAGTGGGAAGCCCAAATATGTAATAGCCAAGCTCGGGGGAGCCTGTTTTTAACTGGGGTGGCTTTGTGAGCGGCCACAGTGTTGGTGCAGGGGCTTCAGATTCATGTCAGACCATGCTCTGAGGGTTTCTGGAAAGATTTCCCATGAGCTTATACTCAATAGCCCTGTCCTTTTAACGCTTCCAGCTGGCCTGGGTCACAGACACCACTGGGTGCCAGACTCAGGCCATTGCCCCGCTCCTCACTCAGGGCTCCAAGAGCTAGTCAGGGAACCTTCCCTGACCTGAGCATTCTGTGCCTTCCGCCCCAGGCCCTGACCCTTCTCTCTGATCCCCTGGGAACTGGAATCTACAGGCCCAAGGGTCAGGCTAAGGGTGGGAGAGACCTGAGGCAGGAGTTCGACAAAACTGAATTTTGAGAACCACCTCTTCTACTTCCTCACTGTGTGCCCCTAGGAGGGTTACTTAACCTCTCTGAGCCTGAGCTTCCTCACCTATAAGAGGGACGTTGTGTCCGTCTCTCAAGGGATGATGTGTGCATTACACAAGGTAATGTCTGGACAGTACTCAGCACAGCAGGAACTAGTTCCGAGCAAAGCTCAGTAAACCTTGGCTACAATTATTAGCTGTTATAAGGAGCCCTGGTGGTGCAAACGGTTAACTGCTACACTGCTAAGCGAAAGGTTGGCAGTTGAAGCCCACCCAGAAGCTCTGTGGGAGAAAGACCTGGCAATCTACTTCCATAGAGATTACAGTCTAGAAGACTGTACAGGCCATTTCTACTCTGTCACACAGGGTCACAGCACCTAATAACAACAACCACATTAGCTGTTAAGAAGCACCTGGCATGGAGTAGATACTCAACAAATAAGCACCACACAAGTGTAAATAATTATTAATTATTATGATGACTAATCATCATTATTGTGGATGATAAACGTGAGAAATGTTACCAAAACACCAGCTCCCCCGCTCAGTCTGTCTGCAGACGGTCCTCGCTCCTCAATCATAAAGAAAGCTTCCAGGACCCAGAAAGAGCTAGCTGGTCCCAACCAGCCAGACAGGGAGCGGGGTGCTCGGCCGCCCCCCTGACCCCACATCATGGCCTGTCTGAGCCAGGAAGGCCACATTCACCCTAACATACCTCATCTGGCTCTTCAAGTTGCCTACGCCCTGTGTCTCTCCCGCTTGGCACCTCTGCCTTCTGGGTTGTCAAATGTTTTGAATATCACCTAAACCAAAACACCACTTTGTAATTCCTTGAGTCTTGGCTCATGTGCTACTCGGCAGACCTGAGTGCAGTAAGCGGCCCAGGAAATCCTGGCCCAGCTTCCAAACTCTGCCTTCAGGCAGATAGGCAAGAAACGGGCTCTGCTGGGCAGGTAAACTCCACCGTCAT
This sequence comes from Loxodonta africana, assembly GCF_030014295.1. Taxonomy (NCBI): domain Eukaryota; kingdom Metazoa; phylum Chordata; class Mammalia; order Proboscidea; family Elephantidae; genus Loxodonta; species Loxodonta africana. The sequence goes on along the minus strand of NC_087354.1, from coordinate 45,330,950 downwards.
ATGGGTCAGAGTGAGGCCCACAGAGGTACCCAGGTCCTAGCTTCTGAAAATCCAAACCCATAGGGTTTCATAGGCTGTAAATGCTCAGGGAAGCCAACTGCCATATCTTTCTCCCACGGAGCGGTTGATGGGTTTGAACCGATGACCTTTAGGTTAGCAGTTGACCCCTTAACCACTGTGCCATCAGGCAAGGGCATAGTGAAGTTAACGAGTGCCCAGGGGCAATCTCTAAGTTGCCCTCCCCCCAGATTCAAGATGAACAGATGCTGATAACGGCAACATGTCAGCCGAATGCCTCCCCCCCACCCCCCCACTCTTGTCTGGCTGCCTTGGTTAGGTGCCTTTCATATTTGTGGCGCCTCAAGATGTCATTGCACACCTAGTCTGGAGCCCCTTTTGACCTCCTCCTGGGGGGAAGTGTCCCCCCCACGCCACCCCCCTTGCTACACCTCTGTCACCAGGGCCTAGTTTAGCACCTAACATAGTAGGAGCTCAATAAGTACATGGATGGATGGATAGAAAGAAGGAAAATGGGAAGGAAAAGGAAAGGAAAGAGGAAGGAAGAAGGTAGGTATGGAGGAGGAAGAAGGAAAAAGTGTTTGCTGCCATCAAGTAGATTCCAACATAGTGACCCCATGTGTACAGAGCAGAACCGCTCCATAGGGTTTTCTTGGCTGTAATTATTACAGAAACAGATTGCCAGGCCTTTCTTCCACAGAACCACTGGGTGGATTTGAATCACCAGCGTTTAGGTTAGTAGCTGATCGCAAACAACTTGAGGCACTCAGCCTAGGAAAAAACTAAAAAAAAAAACTACTGGGCCTCCAATCTGTGTAAGGATGATCTGACCCACAACTTTGCTCCATGTTTTGAGAGAAGCAGCTTCCTCTAGCAGGTACTGGCCACATCTGGGAGATGGTGCCTTCACAGTGCCAAGAAGGCCAGAAATCAACACTGTGTGCTTTTTAGGGACAGAGAGACATGGATCTGAATCATGGCCCTGCCACTGACTAGATAGGTGGCCTCAGACAACGGACTTAACCTCTCTGGGATTCATTTTCCTCAACTATGACCAAGTTTTGTGATGACAGACTGAGATGGTGCATGCGCAGGGCCGTACCCAGCACAGAGCATACCGGTATAAATAATACTATTACTTGGCTATTCTGCAGTCTTGCACCCTGAGTACCATCTGGTAGAAAGACTCTGCTATTTGGTCTAAATGCCTTCCTCATCCAGAAGCCCTTATTTGGGTCTCTTGGGTCTCTTGGTGTCTGCCTCCCAGAGGGTCATCTAACCTTCCTGCCACGCCCAGCTCAAGATCGGGGGTTCAGCATGCAAAAGGAACTATAATGGGTTCTGCACACCACCACATGTCTGGGTCTCCAAGATCCTGTCCTCAGGAGCCGTGCTGGCCCCATACTGCTGCGATGCTGCTTGGCTTTCCTGCTGCTTTTCAAATGAGAAGGTGAGGACCTTTAAACTGGAATCACATTTCCATTTCCCCCGTGCCCCTGCACACCATCACTCAGTAAAAATAGCTAATTTTAAAATGGCTGCTCTTATGATGGACGAGATTAATGGATCTTGAAGAGCAGCCAGTACACCAACTGCTCCTGCAGCCATGATGAAAGCTAATAACGTAGAAAATTCTGCCAATTCCTTTAATTCATGAATATTTAAGCCTGTGAAAAATCTGTCAGATTATATCATTTTTTCTGGTGATTTTCCGCCTAAGTACATTCGTGGCGGCCTGCCAGTTGCTCAAGAAACTTCAGCAGGAGCAAAATCATTTCTGTTGTTGTTGTTACTATGGGCTATGGCCTTCTTGCTGAATTTGTCCTCCCAGCCCGAGGCAGAGAGCTGGCTTCACTTGAGACGGACAAAGGTAACCACTGGAATTTTACCTCAGCATTGATTCTTCTTCTCACCTGGAGGCTGGCAGTGGCCTTAGAGAGGAGAGCCCATGTTTCTCAAATTGTGTTCCATGGAACCCAAGGGTTCCTCCTAGGTGCCCAGGAGATCTCTGGGAAGGGTTTGGGCCAGAAATGCTGAGTGGGTATAGCTGTGGGGCCTGGCCCCCCGCCTTGTATGTACCAAGCAGTCCTATTTTATATATTGAGGTTCCATGTCAAATATCAACTTAAAAAACTTTAAAAAGGGAGAGTTTAGAAACCCCAGCTCTAGCCCCGCCTTCTGAGATTACGAGTGGAGAAACTGAACCCCAGTGAGGGTAAGTGGGGTGTCTACATCACAGGGAACGTTAGCAGCAGCACCTGAGCTGGGACCAGGGTCCCCCAACTCTGAATTCAGAGCTGTCTCCGTTCCAGGACATTCTGGCTGACCTCTTGACACCTAGAGCAGCCAGCCTGGGGAAAGCAGGAAGTGAAGCTCAGATGGGCTGCAGCCCCCAGCTATAATGGAAGGGCCTCTCCGGAGCCAAAACGTTTGCTTGCACAGACAAGAGACAATGAGCCTGTTTGGTAGCTCAGGAGGGAGGGAAGAAGAGAGGGAAGGGTGGGCCAACTTCCAGAGGATTATCATTTGGGGACTTGTTGGCTGAAGGAAGGAGCGTGCTTCTTTTTATAGGAACTCCAGTTCCTCGTTTTGTTCTCCTCGGGTTAGTCTCCAAAGAAAGCCGGCTTGAGTCAGCTGGCAGGAGAGCGAGGCCAGCGCGGTGGCGGTTATGGCCGAGATGGCCCCAGTTCAACACTTGTTCCAGCCGGTCACGTCCTCATCAGGGCGGCCCGCGGCCTTCCCACACTCTGCCAGGAGCCCAGGTCAGCCCTCGCTTCACCTCGCCGGGGCCGGACCCCATCCAAAATCAACAAGTCTTTTGTGCTTCTCCTTTGGATGCTGCGTAATTGTAGCAAACATGTATTGGCGGTGCACAGCGATCGTGAGGCAATTGTTGAAGGATCTCACATGGCTTGGCATTTGGTCCTGGACAGCAACGTGAGGAACCACAGCTTCAGTTGGCTCGTGCCGGCCGAAAAAACAAGAGATTTTCAGAAGTCCTGAGTGATGTGTTGGCACAGAATCCATGGCATTCAGTTCCTCAGCTATTTCCTTGATAGTGGGTTGCGTTTTACCACTAAGCCAACCGACTGACTCATGAGTCAGTTACTTACCAAATAAATAAACGAGCTAGAACCCCTGTGCCCACTGAGCACCGTGCGTCATGCTGCCGACAAAATGGGCCTTCTCTGCGGCACAGCCCGGCCCCTGTCACTTTCGTGGTTTCATTTTTCCTTTTTTTGTCTTTATGTTTGAAAACTATGAAAGCGAAACCGCACGCCGCCCCCCTCAAGCTGCTCTGTTCCCACAGCCATTGAACAAGATGGGGTGAGTGTCAAGGTCTCCCAGCAACATTGCCCCTCAGCAATTCCATGTTCTCATCCTCTGGGCTTGGATGACTTGTCTGGTGTGGCCCAGCTCCAAGCTAAGCCCTGTGGAGGGAGGTGGTCAGGAGCTAATAGGAGGTGACCACATGATGTCATGCACCTGGAATTCACCTGGGTGTGACTTGATCATCCTCTCAACAGCTTTGTGAAGAAAATAGCTTTATCCTCACATTGTCATTGTTAGTTGCAGTCCAGTTGGCTCTGACTCGTGGGGACCTTCTGCACAACAGAACAAAACATTGCCCAGTCCTGCACCGTCCTCACCATCGTTGGTATGTTTGAGTCATTGTTGCAGCCACTGTGTATCTTGACTATTTTCCAGCCTAGGAGACTCATCTTCTAGCAGTAATATCGGCCAATATTCTGTTGTGATCCATAAGGTTTTCCTCGGCTAACTTTTGGAACTAGATCGCCAGGCCTTTCCTCCTCACCTATCTTAGTCTGGAAGCTCTGCTGAAGCCTGTCCACCATGGGTGACCCTGCTGCTGTGTGAAAGTCTGGTGGCATAGCTTCCGGCATCACAGCAACACACAAACCACCAGCGTACGACAAACTGACAGACGCATGGTGAACCCTCGATTTATAGATGAGGAAATAAAGGTTTCTTGTGTTAGGGTTCATACTCAAGGTCACACACCTAGTAAGTGGCAGAGCTGGGGTTCCAACCCAGAGCTGCCTGATTCCAATATTCATCCTACCAGTGCATGCTTTAAATCATGTATTCAGTAAATAGCAGATGAATACACTGAGCTAGGTCCTTGGGATTCCATGGTGATGAAAGCTTCCATGGTCCTCGCCTCCTTAAGGCTTACATTTAAGCTTGGGAGGCAAAGAGTCAACAATGAACTAGACAATTGACCATTTCATTGCAACTGTGATTAACATCCTTAAGAAGAAGGATGGGGGGGTGGTTACAGCAGAGGACACGGAGGCCTGGCTCAGGCTGAGAGTCTGAGCATTGAGAAGAATATGTAGGAATTAAGTAGGCAAAGTATTTCCAGCAGAGGGAATGAGAAAAGCAAAGACCCCGCAGCCAGGAGTTATGGTACATGGGGGTGCAATGAGTGGAGAGCTCTGTAGGGGCCTTGAAGGCCAAGGAAATGATTGAGGGGGTGTGGTTACCCTAACAGCAAGGGGCAACCATGAATGAGTTTTAAGCACTGGCATAATCAGATCTGAGTTTTTAAAACCATCCCTTGGGTGCTTGGAGTCCCTGAGTAGCGCAAATGGTTAACACACTCAGCTGCTAACCAAAAGGTTAGAGGTTTGAGTCCACCCAGAGGCGCCTTGGAACAAAGTTCTGCTCTGACACACTTGGGGTTGCCATGAGTCAGAACTGAATCCGCGGCAACCGGTTTTCTTGGTTGCTTGGTGAAGCATGGACCAGTGGGGCAGGAGCGCGTGTGGGGGAATTCACTGCGAGGTGACAGACTGATGGTGTATGATTTAGGACACAAAGTGCCGGCGGGGTACCACCAGGCCTTCTCTCCTAACCACCAAGCCTACTCTCGAAGATGTCCCTAAGGATCTATCAGCTAACTAAGGTAACGTTGTGATTGGGGAGCAATTTTATGGATGTGGAATTAACACTCAAAAAGGCAGAATAACTAGGTCATGGCCACAAAGCCAGTAACTGACCCTTGACTCGGTGGCTCTCCATTCTAGAGCCTCTGCTGTCCTGGAGGCCTCAATGCCTGCACCCAGCTCAGGCTGAGGCCAAAGTTGAGGTGACTGCCAACACAGCCCCCCTTTCTTCTTCCTCCCGTCACCAGTTGTAAGTCAGTCTTTTGAACGGTCCCTTGAGTCCCCTTCAAGCCTGCTTTGAAACACGCTTAACCAGATTTCATCAATATTGAAAAAGTTGCTCCCTTTCACGCCTCCCTGCCTTTGCACATGCTGCTTCCTCTCCCTGGAGCGCCTCTCCCGGGCCTGCCTAGCCATCTGGTGACTCACTGTCCAGTGGAGATCCAGTGTCTCCTCTGAGCTCAGAGACCCTTCTCCCAGCTCCCACCCCAATCCCATTCCACCCTACTCCTTCCTCTTTCCTAAGGAAGGTAAGTCAGTAACAGGGCAAAGGAAGTTGCTCCGAGTTCCACATTTTGTAGGGGTGGAGCTTTCAAAGAGGATAGAGGTCACAGGGCTATGAGTGGTCTCTTCTCTCTTTCCTGGGAGGGGCCAGCAACTGATAGCCCAGCCTGTGACAAAGCCGAGCTTGCATTCCCTCTCTCTGTGTCTCTCTCTCTTGCCACCTCTCCCTCTCACTGTCTCTTTCTCTCTCTCCCCCTCTCGCTGTCTCTCTCTCTCTCTCTAGCTCTTGCTCTCGCTCTCCCTCTCTCGTTCTCTCCCTCTCACTCTTGCTCTCTCTGCCCTTTTACTCTCAGATGGCATCTGGGCCCAGTACCCCTTGTTCTGGACTAGAAGGCCCAGAGCTGGCCAGGGTATCAGGCTTCCGGGAAAATGCCCTCTCCTGCCCGCTGTCTCTCTGGCCCTCTCTCTCCCACCCACATACAGGACAGGAAGGCTCTGATGTGGGCCCTGGTGTGGGTTCTGGGCAGGCAGTCCCAGAGTCCTTCGCTGTGGGAAGGGCAGGTGTGGGGATCCCTGGCTTCAGTCAGACCTGACACCATCCTCAGAGCATCCCAATCTCACCACAATTTCTAACTCCCATTTTGCAGATGAGGCAATGGAAGCTGAGAGGGGCTAAGTAACTCACTCACTGCTGATGAGTGAGCATAAGAAGGTGAAGCCAAGCCCATTGCTTATGTTGCTTCCTGGATGTCAAAGAGGAGGGAGGAATGAATGGCTGCAGGGCTTTGTCTCCCTCAGCCCATCCCACGGAGACACCCCCAGGGCCTCCGCAGTGCCCAGGGCTTGTCTGTGCCCCTCAGAGCACTCCAGCCCTGCAGAGGCTGGACACCATGGAGCCAGGCTGGCCGGCACGATGGAGTCTCCCTGCCTGGCATCACACTCCTAACAGTTGAGGATACAGGTGGGGAGGTAGGTCTTGAACCTGAGACCGAGTCACTGAGATTCCACAGATCCCAACAGTGGGCTATGCCACCTTCCTCAGGCTCCTCAGGCTCCCAAAGCCACTGAGAGCATCGGCTTGAGAAGATGATTAGCAATTAAGGGTTTAATTGCACTGTCTCTCCTTGGCAGGGCTTTCTGAATCTTTCCTGTCAGCTTCAGAGAGGAGCACCCAGCCCCCGCTCCTCCTTGTCCATCATGGCCGCCCCCGCTCCTTCCCTTCCACAAACCCCACCCTTCCGCAGTCTCTTTCCCGCCCCAGCACCTCACAGCAGCTGGCTGATGGCCACCTGCTCGGAGCGGCCTCTCGTGACACTGCTCTGTCCCTCTCTACCCCATGATTATCAGGACAAAATTATTTATAACTACGTGGCGGGAGCGACGACACGCCGGATTAATGCGCCAGTGAGCGCTGGCAGGGGCAGCTGCCTCGCTCACCAAACACACATCATGAAAACTTATTGCTCCGAAAGCACCATGAACTCCACTGATTCATAAATATTTAATGCCCACCACCACTGAGCAGCCGGAGTCGGGAGAGGCAGCTAATTGCCTCTAGCATGGCGGAGACCGGGCTCTCGTCAGGGCCTGGAGGCCACTCAGTCACCCCTCCCTCCTCCCTTCTCCTCGGCCCACCCACCCCACCTCACCAGGCTCGTTTCCCTTCCCACCCCCTTCTCAGCCGGGCACTCGCCCAAGTGCTGAGCAGGTGGTTTCACTTCCTGGCTATGCTGGTGGTTATTTTATCTGGACTGAGGATGCCTGTCACTAAGGCCTTGTGGTATCTTCGTGACCTGAGAAGGCAGCGTTCAAGATGGCTTCCAAACCTGCTCAGTCAACCGCTCAGTGCTCAGGCTGGCCCAGCAGATGCCACTCATGAAGCAGGGAGAAGGAATCTGGAGGAGGGGACAGAGAGAAACCAGGAAGGGACAACAGGCTGTCAGCCCCAGGTGTGAGGGCCTGTCCTAGCCTGGACTAGACTGTGGAGAAAGAGAAAAGTAGTTAAGAAACCAACCCTCAAGGAAAGCCCAGTCTGATGAGAGAGGCCCAGCTCTAGCCCTGGGGGACTCTCCCGGTTTCATGTAGGAGACAGTGTTCCTGCCTTGGAAAGCACCAGTCTGAGGAAACAGACTAGGTAGAGCCCAAAGGAGGAGATGGGGCAGGTCTCCAGCGCCTGGGGTAGACTGACTGGCAGGCCAGCTGACTGGTCCATCTTGTTGGGAGTAGACAGGAACTAAAGGAGATACTGTCCACACTGACTCCCTCCCCTTCCTCCTGTCTGCACCCCCCTCGCCCCACCTTTACCACTTGGCCACAGCATCCTACCATCTGCTCATGGGTGTGGTGGCTCCTCTCCCTTTACCCTCCTGCACCCATTCTCTGTCCCCCAGGAAATGACCTCTATGGACAGCTCCTTCCCCAGGCTCCTTTGTCTGCTAGTTTCTGCTTGAGTTCAGCCATGAGGAGGTCCCAGCAGGAGGTCAGAAGGTGGAAGGAGAGAGAGAGAGGGTGGGAGCATCTCTGGAAGTCCTTTTATCCTCCAGGGCCACGGCCCCTCTTCCACAGTCCCTGTTCACCAGGTCCCCAAAACACTGCTCCCTCCGCAGCTCTACTATTGCCGTCTCTGGTACCTCAACCTCCCTCATTTATTCACTCCGTCCTGCCCACCCCTGGTAAGAAGACCCTGCAGTCAATCGCCACATTACCTCCTTCCTGCCAGGGCCCTACCAAAGGTGGGTGCTCCCCGACCCCTACTCCTCACTTCCTCTTCAGCCCCTCAGAGAAGAGGAGGAGCTGGCCTCTCCAGAGGCAGCAGTGTGGGATGGGGAGAGAGCGCCAGCTTCTGGTGTCAGGCAGGACCAGCGTCGAGTCCTGGCTGTGTCATTAACAGCACTGAGAACTTGGGCCAGTCCCTTAACCTCTCTGAGCTTCAGTTTCCTTATCTGTGAAACAGAAATAATGAGGACAGCTTCCTCCTGAGTTAAGATAAAATGGGCTCGGTGGGATTCCTCACACTGGCCTGGCGGGGATTGGGCAAGGCTGCTGGGAGGTCCAGAGGTCAGGGAAAATCCCAGCCTCCCCCCACAGGCCTCCTAAAGTCCCTCCTGTGTCCCCTGGGTCTCAGTAGGCTGACCTCTTTCCATTGCAGGCCCCAGGGGTCTCAGGGGCCTCACCCTCCACCCCCAGACCTCAAAGCCACAAAGAGAGAAATGACTGTCGCGGTTCCTGATGACGCCCCGCAGACCACAGGGAGATGACTGACTCATCTCCGGCCCCCAGAAATAGAGGTTCCCACCTGAGCTAACCCCTTGGGGACCCTCCACCCAAAGTCCTATCTACAGAAAATAGCGACTAAGGCAATTAGTTTTAAATTGCTGAATGATCTCTCACAGCTGGTAATGGAAGCTGTGATGGCTGATAGAAACTGCTCATTAGCGCCCCTCCTCAAGACACCTCACCGCTACCTGCCATACCTTAGTTAACACCTCTGCCTCCACCCCCCGCCGGGAACACAGGGCATGAGAGGAAGTTGACCGTCAATCAATCCTTGCTAACAGTCTTTTTTCTCTACTTCTGCCGTGTCCTGTCCCAAGGCAGCCTAAGAATAATATAAATAGCCACCATGTTGACACCTCCACCATGCCAGGTGGAGTGCATAAGGAAAGAGAGTGGGCAGTAGGGCACAGAGATTAAGAGCTGGGTCTTAGCTAAAACTGCTTGGGTTCCAGTCCTGAACAATGACTGCATCAAAGGATCACTCCATCTACCTCCAGGCTCAGAGCTCAACAGTGGCCCCATAGGTGCTCATCCAGGCCAGCCAAGGGGCCCTGTCCAGCCTCAGTACCCAGGAAAGCCATCCAGGCTATTTCTGTGGCTTTTCCGTAGTCAAAATAATCTGATTAATGCCACAGAACTGATTGCCAATTTCTCTTATAACATATGTTCATTTATTCAAAAGATACTGACCAAGCACCTGCTATGTTCCAGGAGTTCCTGGGTGCTGTAAAGAGTTAATATGTTCAGCCGCTAACCAAAAGATTGGAAGTTTGAGTCCATCCAGAGACACCTCGATAGAGAGGTCTGGCAATCTACTTTTAAAAAATCCGCCATTGAAAACCCCTACTCTGACACACATTGGTTGCCATGAGTAGGCGTGGTGACTGGTCTTTTTAAAATGTGCTTCAGGCATTGTAATGGGAGCAAGATGAGGTTGGGGAAACTGGCCTGATCTAGCATACCTTCCTTGCAGGTTTTACAAAAACTTTTTATCTTTTTGCTCAGAACAATGGCAGGCCATTGAAACCATTAGCGGGTTGTGGAGAAATATGATCAAATTTGCCTTTTGAAAGGATCCTTCTGGCTGCTGCATGGAGAATGGACTTGGAGACCACTTGGAGGGCCTTAGAGCAATCCAGGTGAGACACAGTGGTCCTATGGACCAGGATAACAGTGATGGAGTTGGAGATGGGTGAATGGATTGGAGGGATACTAAAGAAGTAAAATTTGATAGGATTTGGTAGGGTCTTTAAAATGAAGGCTGTGAGAGGGAGAGGAAAGTGTCAAGCATGCAACTAAGTGGGTAATGTTCGTGTTCAGTGAGATGGAGAAGCCTGGAAATAGGACCAGCTTTAGGGACCAAGCGTTGGGGGGAAGAAATGTTATGACTTTGGTTTTCAACATAAGTTTGACATGATTTTGAGATATTCTTGAGAAGATGCCAAGTAGACAGTGGGGTATATGAACATGGAGCCGCATTCAGAGGATGGTTAGAGCCCAGGGGCTAGATGAAATCTGGTAAGAAAAGCATCCCATGTGAGGAGAAAAGAGGTCCATGGCTCAATGAACTCCAAATTATAAGGTAGAAGAGGAGAAAGTTGCCAAGTTGCCAGGGAAGCAGTGACCTAAATGGTAGGAAGAAAATCAGGTATCCCGAAGCCAATAAAACCAAAAAAAACCCATTGCTGTTCAGTCAATTCCAACTCATAATGACTCTATAGGACAGAGTAGAACTGCCTCGTATGATTTCCAAGGATGTAAATCCTTACAGAAGCGGAGTGCCACATCCTTCTGCAGAGCAGCTATTGTGTTCGAACAGCTGATCTTTTGGTTAGCAGCTAAGCGCTTAACCACTGTGCCACTAGGGCTCCTTCCCAAAGCCAGAAGACATGTATTCAGACGGAAGGTGCAGTGTTACATGCAAGGACGAGAAAGTGAGGACTGAAGGGTGTCCACCGGACATAGAAACATGGAGGTCATGGGTGCCTCTGTAGGAGACTTTTTGACAGACTGGTTGGGCTGGACATCATCCTCAACACAAATTTACACTTCACCTACTCTCTGCCAGGCTCTGTGCTAGGTACTAGGCAAACTATAGTACCCAGTAGAGCTGCTTAGCAAATCCTTCTGGCTCTCCACCTTCCAGGTGCGTAACAGACTCGCACCTTCCAGCCCCATGTGACTAGTTCTGGACAATGAGTTGTGAGTAGAACTAATGGACGTTCCTTCCAGGTTGAGCATTTGATTGCCAGTGTGAGATCCTCCAGGACCCTGTGTTCCCTATTGATGACGTTCAAGACTGACTGCTTTCTCAGCCTGGACCCCTATCGATCACGATGAGCAGAGCCTGCCTGCCATTTTCTTTGGTATTAGCTTGATGTTCTGTTATAGATGTCTCTCTCTTCCTATCCACAACAAGATTTACTTTACTTTATACAGTAACCACATTCGGCTCAATTTTCGGTCTGCAAACATCCCCCTAGTTGTTGCAAAAAAAGAAAAAAAACTTCCCGCATTGATTGAGGTTTGACCTCACAGCTGAGAAGTGTTCATGGCACACTGGTGAGCTGTAGACCTCCGCTTCAGAATCAGGGCTGAGCAGGGCAAAGCTGAAATGATCTAGGCATAAGGTGATGAGGATGTGCCCAGGGGAGGAGTGGTTAATAAGAAGAGAAAGGAAGTGATGAAAGCAAGAGGCATCAATGAGAATGATCGTTGACAAAACTAACTGGGAGCTTCCAAATTGAAATACGCTTTCTCTGGCCAAGAAAGAAATTGTTCTAGCAGAAGGCAGGGAAGTTCTAAGAATACAGGCTGTGTTGTCAGCCAGACTAGGGTTCAAACATGTCTCTTCCACTTATTTGCTCTATGATGTTGGGCAAGGTATGAATGATCTTTCTAATCTGTAATCCAGGCCCCATCGTTGTCCTGCTCAAAATCTTTCCACAGCTCAGAAGCTCCTGAAGTGAAGCTGGCAAATGTGTGACACGCAGGCTTCACTCCCAGCTTCCAGGCCTATGAAAACATCAACAGTTGATCATAGCACCCTGCCCTAAAAGACCAGATGCAGCCTCAGAGTCCTCCTTAACACAGTACTCCAAGCAACTACCACCAAGTCATGACAGTTGGCTTTCAAGAGGAAAAGTTCTTGCTATCTTTAGCCTTTGAAATGTCTTTAAATATCACAGTTTAGGCCCTACCTGCTGTTCCCAACTTCTCTTCCAGCAGTCTTCTCCGCTCATTTTATAACCAGGTTGAATGAGTTGCTGTTCCCTAAGCAGACTCAGTGCTCTTACCCCCTGTATTAGTTTCCTATGGTTTCTATAACAAAGTACCATAAACTGGATGACTTGAAACAAGAGAAATTTGTTGTCACACAGTTCTGGAGGCTAGAAAGCCTAAATCAATAAATCGGCACTCTCTTGAAAGGCCTAGGGAGAGATCCTTTCTTGCCTCTTCCTAGCTTCTGGTGGTTCCCAGCAGTTCTCGGTGTTTCTTGGCCTGTAGATGTATCACTCCAGTCTCTGCCTCTGTCTTCACATGGCTTTCTTCCCTCTGTGTCTCTCTCCTTGTTTATGCGGACACCACTCATTCTGGATTAGGACCAATCCCACCCCACTATGACCTCATGTTAACTTAACCGATAACATCTTCAAAGACCCTATTTTTGGACAAGGTCACTTCACAGGTACCTGGAACTAGAATAATATCTTTTTAGAGGACACAGTTCAACCCGTAACACCCCTTTTTGCCTTGCACATGCTGTTCCCTCCATCCCATCCCACTCTCCACCCTATTCCCAACCTTGTCCTCCTGGAGACACTGCTTAAGTCTCAGCCCAAGGGTTCTCCATACTTCTATTGTACCCTGTACATATCCCCTGTGGGTGCCACATTGGATGGCATCTGTGCACTGGCATGAGAGTGAACCCACCAGACTGAGGGTCCTTGAGGGCAGGAACCATGTCTTCTCATATTTACATGTATCCCCTCCCTGCCCCCCACTCCCTAGCACTGCTTGCTGGCTCCCAGGAGGTACCACATGAAGACAAAAAGAATGAGTGAAAGGTGCTAATGGAAAGGAGAGGGATTAGACTTTAGGGCTCACACTCCTCATCTGTAAAACGGGGATAAGTACCTCTCTGCCAAGATTGGTGTAAAAATGAAATAACATATGTAAAGCACAATGCCTGGGACATAGTAAGCGCTTGGTACATATTTGTGGAAGAAATTAAGGCGTGAAGGAGAGAGTGAATGGTGTTTGTATGAAGAATAATTTGGGGAGGAGGCAACCTGGAGGCAGAAGGGGAGAAAATAAATCCTTAATGAGCACCTACGTGTACCAGGTACTATCCTGGGCCCCAGGTGTACAGAAAGGCGAAAGCAATCAGCCAACCAATCTACCAACCCACCAACAGATGCATTGCCATGCTCATGAAGCTTATCACGAGTGAGTCAGATTGCTTTCTTAACACAAGTGTTGGATCTAGGCACTGCCATTGCAAGACTTCAATTACGCCCTGTGGCCTTCAGAATAAAGGCCAGTCATTTGTATAGTCAGGCTTGGTAGATTATGCCGTGGTAACAAACAGCCCCCCGAATTTTAGTGGCAAGTGTATGTGTCACTCATGCAAATCTAAGAAGTCCTGGTGGCACAACGGTTAAGAGCTCAGCTGCTAACCAAAAGGTTGGTGGTTTGAACCCACCCAGCCACTCTAGAGGAGAAAGACCTGGCAATCTGGCCTCGTAAAGGTTAACTTGTTGCCACCAAGTCAATTCCAACTCATAGGAACACTACAGGACAGAGTAGAACTGCCCCATAGGGTTTCCGAGGCTGTAATCCTTACAGAAGCAGACCACCACATATTTCTCCCACGGAGTGGCTGATGGGTTCAAACCACGAACATTTTGGTTAGCAGCCAAGCGCTTAACCACTGCACCACTATGGCTCCTTCCCATGAAACAGTCTAGAAAACCCTATGAGGAAGTTCTACTCAGTCACATGGGGTCACTATGAGTGGAAATTGACTTGACAGAACCTAACAACATGCAAATCTGCCACAGGTCCAGGGGACACTCCAGGATACCATCTCCCCTGTGCTGGCTCAGCATCTGGGCTGTTTCATTCCAACTGCACCTCCACGTGTTATACTGTGCGAGGTGGTGAGTTTGAAACCCCAGTCCTCATTCCAGGGCCCTCTCCGGGCCATCTCTGGGCCTTTGCCCATCCTCCTCCCATTGAAGAGAACATACTGCCCACCCAGGCCCACCCCTGTCTTGCTGGCAGATGACCACGAAGTCTTCAGTTCAGACACAATGAGCTAAGCTGCACTGTGGGGTCAGGAGAGAGGAGTGGAATCAAAGTACTCACTGAGATCCCTTCAGGCCTCATCCTCTTCATCTGAAAAATGGGCAGAGTAGTTCCTGCCTTCTTGGGAGGAGACCTGTCTCTGCCCCGAGGAGGATCCCAAAAACTCAAGGCGGGTGGATTCTCATCGCTCCCTAAAGATAGTTCCTGCCCAAGGCTGTGCCTGTGAAACAGAGAGAGGGAAGAAATTGGTCTTGAGGTTGGAAGCCCTCAGCCCGTGGCCACAATGTGTCAGCTGAAGGGGAAGCAAGCCAAGGAATGCAAAATAAAGAAAGAGGAAGAAACTAAACCAACTCACCCCCCTGGTCCCCCACCCCACTGCAGTGTATCAGAAGGTGAATCAGTTGGTTCTCTTCATTCCTCTTTTGCTGTTGGTGGTAGTGGTGGGGATGGGGGTAAGCAAGCCACATGGTTCCCCAGTGTGGTCTGGTCAAGGTCACTGGACACTTGCCTCAGTGCCCCCTCCTGGCTGTGTGGATGAGTCTTATGTCTTCTCACACTCACCCCATCCCTGCATTCCTCTCCTCGCCGAAATCCAAGTCAAAACAAGGTCAGCCCCAACCCCCAATGTGGCTGGCCCAGCCAGCCCATAACCAGAGTACAGGGTGCAGTCCCTGACCATATCTTACAACATAAGTCACTTTGACTATGGAGGGATTGATGCAATTGTGGGTGAGGAGTCGTTTCTGCTGACGGGGAAACCACAGCAACTCTGGGGGAGTGGGGGAGGAGCACAGGGACTCACGGGGAGAAAGAGTACTACCAAGAGCCCTCAGGCTTCCCTCCACCCCCACAGTGAGGGACTGGTGAATAGAGTCCTTGCATGGCTGTCCCCCCGATGAGGTGCAACAGGGTGGGGGCCAGGAGGAAGGCAGGGTGACTGGCCAGGGAGGGCCCAGTTCAAAGACACCAACTCTTCTTTCACCCCAGGGTGATTCAACTTTCTCCCTGGTCAATAAAGACATGGATGCACGTGGTTCTTGAAAGAGGCCTGGCAATGGAAACGGTAAAGCCTTCTCTGGGTGCTTGGTCCAATCCCTGTATCAAAGAGTGTAGGCACCTTGCTGCTCATTACACTGCACCAAAAGCCTCTGTTTCTGCCTCCAGAGAACCAGCCCTCTGGGCCAGAGCAGGTGTCAAGGAAATATATTGAACTGAACCTAGAACGCCAGAAGCCCCACTGCCTGGATGTTCATCTGGCCACACCTGCCTTCAGTACCTGATCTAACTCTCATTTGTAAGGACATCAAAGCCCAGTTCAGTCCCCTGCCAGGTGAACCCCAAGCTATGTGAGCTGTGTGAGCTCAAGCCAGTAAATTGGACCCTCTGGGCCACAGCGCCCTCTCCTGCCTCTGTGCTTGCTTCCAGGATATGGCAATGGGTCACAAGATATCTCGTGACAACATTTGTACTGTTCTTTTCCTGTGTTTCTCTCTTATCTCCCCATTTCCATCATAAGCCATGCTAGACAGGGGCTGGGCTGGCCTAGAGAAGCCATCGCTGCCCAAGAACCAACCACACCTCAATTCACTGTATCTTGACACATCCCCCCCAAAAAAATCCCCCAAGGGAGGTGTTATTACCCCATTCTACTGAAGAAGAAACTGAGGCTCACCCACCAAGGACACTAGCGAGAGACCAACTTAGAGCTGGGACCTAAACTCTGTTCACACTCTTTGTCCAGGGCTCTCTCTGAACACCAACCACCTAACCCAACCTCTTTCACGGGACCTCCTGGTGAAGGGTCAAACAGATGAAGCCCCCAGAAGGTACAATAAGCAGACCAGGCCAATTGCCACTGTGTCAGTCTGACTCATGGAGAACCCATGAATTCAGAGTAGGACTGCGCTCCATAAAATTTTCATTGGCTGTGACCTTTTAAAAGCAGGTAGCCAGGCCTTTCTTCCAAGACACCTCTGGATATGTTCAAACCACCATTCTTTCAGTTAGTAGTCAAGCGCTTACCCGTTTGTACCACCCAAGGACTCCAGAAGGTACAAAGTGGGATGTCAATAGAGAGAATAACAGCTGACCTTCCGGTTCTGCAGGCCACAGACCCACAGCTCCAGGACCCACATAAAAAAACGTGCCACTACCCCAGCCTCCCTGTCCCTCTTGTTTACAGTCTGGAGGCTCCCTGGAGCATCACGAAAGGCAAGTATTAGCAATAAATGTGCAAACCTGACCCCTGGTGACAGCAACCTTGAACTGCATGGCCAAGTGAACAGGCCCAAGAGGTCAAGAGGCCTGAGCAGTGGCAGATTATCCAATATGCAGGGTAAGCACAATGCTTATCTTGCTTACTAGATCATCTGTAGTGAACAATTTCACATTTTTTCACCACTTCAAAGATTCCGCTTCTAGGTATGGCTGGCATCTGTCTCTTTTCCCAACCACGCAGCACCTTCCTACAGAATGAAAGCCTCTCTTTGAATCTACAGTCCTTGTCAGGGGCGGATGACCCAGTAAGCAAGGGAAGCATGGGCTTACTTAGATGTGGTGAAATCCATCTGAAATTATTCAGTACAGATGAGTAAGTAAGCACAAGTAAGCCTGTGTTTACCTAGGTGATGGGGTCATCCACCCCTGTGGCTGAGCCACAGGCCAGGACAAGTTCTGCCCCGCACAGAGGCTGTGGATCAGTCCACACCCCTGCCCTCTGGTCCATGGGGGAGCTTACTCTGCAACACCAGGCAACATAAGGCCTTAATAACCAAAGCCATCACGAAGCTAGCTCGTCGTGCACTTTCATGCATTATGAATCACACAGCATCCTGGGAACCAGATGAGGCCCTAGCTCCTTTCTACAGAAGAATAAAACTGAGGCCAGAGGAGCAAAAGGAACTTCCCAAGTTCAGGGAATTAAAGACAGATCCTACACTTGAATCTGAATCCAGCTTTTCTGACTTAAAATAACATCCCCTCACTTTGTCTTAAAACCCCCACCTTCTGGGTCTCTAAAGAACAGGAAAGAGAAGGGAGAACATGGCCTCCAGGACACCCCATTTAAAACACGTGGATTTATCTTAAATAAAATAAATTTTAAATCAATACATTTATTTAAAATAAATTCACTTAAAATACATTTATTTAAAATAAAATGTGCCTTTGTTTAATATTAAAGCATTTATTTAAGATCAGTGTGCTTAAATAACTTTATTTAAAATAAAATACCTGGGAGACAGCCTCCCCACCTTCTCCCAGTAGCCCGTAAGCATCGGGTAGTTTATCTGGTAAACAGTGCCACTAGTATCGGTTTTCAGATTTAAAAATAAAAACGCAGGATGCCTAGTTGAACTTGAATTTCAAATAAACAATAAACGTAACATTTGGGACAGACGCTAAAAATGTATTTACTAGTTACCTGAAATTCAAATTTCATCAGCATATTAGTGTCCTGGGGTAACCAATAACAAAGCACCACAAACTGGGTGGCATAAAACAACGGGAATTTATTCTCTCAGTCTTGGAAGCCGTAAGTACATATTCAGGTATTGGCAGGCCCATTCTCTCTCTGAAAGTTCGAGGGGAAGAGCCTTCCTTGTCTTTTCCAGCTTCTGGTAACCCTGAGCATTTCTTGGTTTACGGAGGCATCACTTCAATATATGCCTCTGTCTTCACCTGGGAAACCCTGGTGGCGTCATGGTTAAGTGCTACAGCTGCTAACCACAAGGTTGGCAGTTTGAAGAAACCAGGCACTTCTTGGAAACTCAATAGGGTAGTTCTACTCTGTCCTATAGGGTTGATACAAGTCGGAATCTACTCGATGGCAATGGTTTTTTTTTTTTTTATCTTCACATGACCTTCTTCCCTGTGTCTGTCTCTCCTCCTCTTTTAGAAGGACACCATTCACACTGGATTAAAAAAAAAAAAAACCCCATTGCCATGGAGTCAATTCCAACTCATAGCCACCCTATAGGACAGAGTAGAACTGCCCCACAGGGTTTCCAAGGAGCAGCTGGGAGACTGAAAATGCAGACCTTTTGGTTAGCAGCCGCAGCTCTTAACCACTACGCCATATATTGGATCAGGACCGTAATCCAGTATGGCGTCATGTTAACCAACACTGTCTTCAAAGACCCTGTTTCCAAACATGGTCACATTCACAGATGCTGGGGATTAGGACTTCAACATACTGTTTTGGGAGACACAGTTCAACCCCTAACAACTGATGCCCTGCATTTTACCTGGCAACCCTAGGTTAGACGGCATTTTGGACTGGGAGAAAGTGACAGCTGTCTTCGAGGGTTCCAGGAACAGCCAGCAGACCTGTTGACTAGAGAGGGGTGAAGAGGGGAGAGAGGTAGGAGATGACATTGGAGGCCCAGACAGGGGCCCCAATGAAGACTCTATATTTTATTTTAAGGAAGGTGGGAGCTGCCGCAGGCTTTGAGAGGGGAGTGACATGGCTAATGTATCTTTTCTTAGGGATTATTCTGACAAATATATGGAGAATAAGCTGAAGGGGGTGAGTGGGAAAGCTGGAAGGGATTGCCAGTATGTATGTGAGGGAAGGCGCTGTGGCAGAGGTGGTGGACGTGGTGGATTCTGGGTATATTTGACAGCAGAGCTGGCTGGAACTCCACCTTCAAATTCTTTGAGTCTTGTTTCCTCTTGCCTTTGTTCTGTCCATTTCTGCCCCCTCAAACACCTGTACTTGGATTTCCACCTCGGTCTGACTTCCCCTCCTCCTTCCTCTCCACTTTGTGTGTCCTCCTCACCCCATTACCTTCTGACTGAGCCGCCCCTACTCCTCTTCAGCAGTCAGGTCAGTGAAGGGAAGAGGAAGAGAAGCCATTTTTCTTCTTTTTTTTTTTTAATTTCCCCTACTCAAGGCCTCCATGCCACCCAGAGGACCTAGCCAACTGGCCAATACCCAACTTTTCTGAGAGAAGCCTCCTCCCTCCCCCACAGAACCAAGTACCAGGACAGGAAAGGGGCCTCCCACCAGCCCTTTGTGGGCCCCTCAGGAGGCCATGTGCCCACTCCTCCAGCCTCAGGCAGGACTAAGATACCAGTCCTCCACGGCATCCCACGGGCCCTTCAGATGTTCAGCAGCTCCCAACCCCACTGCTGGGAAATACTTCCTGGTATCTGACCCCAAGCTCTCCTGCTGCATTTTATACTAATCTTCCCTTAACTGAATCTCAGAAGATGGCAAAAGCTGGTCTTACTGCTGTAGGTCAATGGCTTTCAAATGTCTTCCCATGTTAGGCTACTGTGGGGGGTGAAGAAAGGGGAGGCCTGGGCCAGCTCCAGGAGCTGACCCCCATCTCAGGCAGAGGAGCTCCACTTATACATATTTTGTAAACGGAATTCCTTGTAAAATACTTTTTTTTTTTTTTTTAAAGGAATCCACAGCTAAAAATATCCATCTACATATGTTTGAAAACCATGGATGGCTCTGTGTGGGGATTTTTTTTTTTCTCTTTCACAAGGGATCTCTCCATTCACCTTTCGCAGCTCCAGATCATCTGACCCCTTCTTCCTTAGCTTTGATTGACCTCCTGTCTGCAAATGCTTAATGCACTCTGCTACTAACCGAAAGTTTGGAGGTTCGAGTCCACCTACAGGCACCTCGGTAGAAAGGCTTGATGATGTACTTCTGAAAAATCAGCTATTGAAAAGCCCTACAGAGCACAGTTCTGCTCTGGCACACGTGGGGTTGTCATAATTCAGAATTGACTTGATGGCAACCGGTGAGTCATTCTCCCTGAGATTTTCAGTCCTGGTGCTGACCTTCTCTCCAGCACCAAGATCCCCACAACAGGGCCCCAACACTAACTGGGTGTGGAGTGTGTACAATTTACAGATGAGATCACTGAGCCCCAGGGGCAGCAGAGTCCAAATCTGAGGCTGGGTGTCTGACTCCAGGTGCTAACCTTGGGTGGCTACTACTGCATCCCTGGACTATCCCAGCCCAAGCTGCCTGCTGGGATTCTGGTTTCCTGAGTCCGCAGGTTGCCAACTCCTGCTGGAGGAGCTTGCCTTGGAGCTGGGGGCTCCCTGGGGCCATGTGACCCAGGCAGCCCTGCAGGAAAATAATAAAGCTTCCAGGGTCTCAGCCCTGGAGATAAACCCCCTGGAGTGGCCTCCTCCCTGCAGCTCCCAAAGGTCTGCCACCTGTCACCTATGACATGGCAGGAAGGCAATGTCTGCCCTTGCTGGGAGACAGCTTCTGGCTGAGAGGGATACTGAATCAACTCTGTCTCTCAACTACGCACGGGCTAACTGGAGAAGCAAAGCCCTGCTCGAAGCAACCTATTGAGAGACCATGCAGCGAACCTCTGCTGTAACCACCGGGGACCCTAGAGCCACCCAGTCTAGTGGTTCTTGCCCTTCGGTGGGCATCAGAATAAAAAACAGATGGTGTAGACAGCACCCACAAAAGATCAGTTCATCTGGGGTGATGCCTGGGCCTCAAAGTTGTCTAAAATATTCCCAGGTACTTCTTGGGGGCAGCCAGGGTTGAGAAGCACCATCTGATCCAAGGGCTCCACTTTACAGAGGAAGAAGCTGAGGTTCAGAGGGAGAAGTTGGTGACACATTAGGCCTAGAGCTCAGGACCTAGTCACTGGTCTGGAGCCAGGGGCCTTTGCACCCCCAAACTAATGTGTCCACAATAGTCAGCCCAGGATCAAGAAAATACAGAGAAGAGGAGGAAATTGTCCACCCTGGCTTCAGCCACCAGAGGAAATTCTGGCCTTCTGTGTTGTACCTTCAGCTAATTCTTCCTCCGAGATTCTGCTCCATGAGTCAGACAGTGGGAAGGTAACTCTGTGTAGGCAAACACAGCTGTTTTTTACTTCGGTTTGCAGTTTTGAGTACCTACTGTATTCGAACACTCTTGCTAACTGCTCTACTTCCAGCATCTCTTCTAGAAAACCTGCTCTTTCTGGCCAGAACAGCTCCGTGTTCCCCAAGATAAAAATGCAAGAGGGACTTTACCCTATTGTAGTAGCCATGGCCTGCTCAACAAAATCTGAAAGTCTTTCTTGGGATTTCTGTCTGAGAGCCAAGAGGAACTTCAATCCTCACTCGAAGCAAGCAATGCCTGGTCCAACTTGGAGCCCTGGGAGGCACAGAGCACTGAGCAGAGCCAGGACACCTGAGTTCTGTCCATCAACTGGTTGTGGGGCCTTGAGCAAGTCATTTCCCTTCTCTGGGTCTCAATTTCACCACTCCTCGAACAGGGATGTTCAATTTTGTTCTGTGTAAGACCACCCTTTCTTTAAATAAAACTGAGTGCAGAACACACAATGATCAGTGTGGATCTGGTAGAAGCAGGAGCTCAGGCCTCAGGCTGTGCACACTCGTTCCCCTCCCCCCACCCACTCATTCCCTGAGGACGCACCCGACAGCTCTCCAAACCGTCACTCATTTTGTTCTACAGGGTCCCCTTTGGTTCTGTCATCCTGGGATTTGGCAGGGAGTAGGAGTGGGTGAGTCCCTCGGTGGTGCAAACTGTTAATGCACTCAGCTGCTAACCAAAAGCTTGGGGGTTCAAGTCCACATAGAGGTGCCTCAGAAGAAAGGGATGGCAATCTACTTCCCCCAAATCAGTCATTGAAAACCCTAATGGAGCACAGTTCTACTCTGACACACATGGGGTTGCTATGAGTTGAAGTCAACTCAGCGGCAACTGGTTTGGTTTTTTGGTTTAGGGGTGGGTAGGGGTGATGGAAAGAAAAGGAGTGACTCAGAAAACAAGGAACAGTGAAATGTCTGCACTGAGCCAATGTTGTTCTTTTCTAGAACAATTGAGGAGAGAAATTTTTATGCAGTTGACATGACTCTAAGGAGGTGGCCTGGGGAAGGGGGTGACAATGTAGGCCAGTGGCACTAGGGTGAGGGAAGGGGGCATCTGGGATCACCCCTCTATTCACACCTAGAAGATGTCACCTTCTCTACAGTTGTGGAGGCCAGGGCGCTCCACCCACCGATGAGCGTGAATGTTATGGTCTGTTTCCTAATCTGTGATATGGGCATACCGTGCCGTTGGAAAGATTCTAGACATCGTGTAAAGGGCCTAGGAGGTCTTGAGCCCTTATTACATGTTAGCTGTGGTTTCCCGTGTTGTTATTTTGCTCCCTTGTGGTTTGATTGCTGCTTTGATTGGGTGGAAGCAAAAGGGAGTCATCCAGTTCTTAGAGCTGGGGAAGGAAACCTCATGTCAGAGATTAAAAAAAAGTGAGGCCCAGAGAAGAAAAGGGCCCTGCCCAAGTTCATGCAGCACCAGGGGAGGCCCTTGTGCAGGCCAAGTGCACAGTGGCTCCTCAGCAGTGCGGCACTGCCCTGTGACCTGCCGTTTCCTCCCTGCTCCTCAGCCCAGCACTTGCCTGAGTGGACACGCCCTCTGCCCACCCACCCAGTGAGGGTGGTGGTGAAACCATTGACCCCAGGGGCGGCCTTGAGCTCCTGAGGCCTCCGAGCACATCCTCCCTCCCCTGGCTGAACCAGGCCTGTAGTACACTAGCTGCCCCAAGGGAGGCAGGGGAGCCTGGGCTTTGTCCACATGACTCAGGTTTCCAGAGCAGAAACCTCAGGCAGAGCCACATCGCAGGGGCGCCGGCCCAGCGCTTCTCGCCACAAACCACTTCCTGCCCCGTTCCTAGCACCGGTGGCCTGAGGCTCGGGGCAGCTGCACAGCTCTGGTCTCTGCTGCTCCACCAGGCCCCAGCCCACCCGCAACTCACTTCTACAGGGTCTGCCTTTCTGGGTGGAGGGGTCACAGGCTGGGCCACAACAGGCTGGAAAACCCCACAGGAAAACCCAGCACTGGCTGCCCATGCATTCTCAGCCCCTGTCTGTAATTTGTCGGCAGGTCCTCCACGCCTGCCCACATCAGAGCTGGCAGCCACCACCCATCCATCAAGGGCTGGGGCCCAGCTGTGCCCATCTCTCCAGGGAGGCTTCAGGGAGAACAGAAACAGTGCTGGATCTGGAGTCAGGCTGATCTGGGTTTGAATTCCAGCTTGCTATCTCCTAACTGTAACCTTAGAATCCCTGAGTGATGCAAAAGGCTAAACTCTCAGCTGCTAACCAAAAGTCTACCCAGATGTGCCTTGGATGAAAGGCCTGGCAATCTACTTCCGAAAAATCATCACCGTTCTACTCTGACACACATGGGGTTGCCATGAGTCAGAATTGACCCCACGGCAAGTGGTTTGGTTTTTTGGAACTGTGACTTTGATCAAGTGACATCACCTTTCTGAGCCTCAGTTTCCCCACCTGTAAAATGAGTTTTATAATAGCACCTCTTCCAGATGTGTTGGGAGACGTCATCGAACTAAAACATGTGAAAGGCTGCATTGCACAGTGTCCAGTATGTGGTAGGTGCTCATTAAATACGATTGTCCTGCTTCCTCTGTAGGGCAACGGTGTTGCTGGTGAAGCAATGAGAGGCCACACGGTGCAGGGAAAAGCACTGCACTGGAAGTCAAGAGACTACAAGTCCATTCCCAGCACTGCCTCCGACTTGCTGTGTGGCCTTAGGCTACTTGGACCACCTCTCTGGTCCTCAGTTTCCTTATGCATAAGCGTAGGGTGGAACCAGGTGGTATCCAAGGTCACTCTAGGACAGGGGCTTGGTGCTGTTGGGACAGGGACACTGGTGGGGCGGCCATGACAGTGAGTCGGGTGTGGTTATGATGACCATCAGGGGATGGTGCAGCTTATCTGTGAGAGTGATGGCAGCAGGTCAGTGACACCAGCACTGGGAATATGAGCTCGCTCCGATAGGGCACAGGAGGTGCCCCAGAGGCACACCACAGGGACAGGCCAACCCTGAGACCTCCCTCCACCTGGTTGGCCTCATTCACCACTTGCTGGAAGTCAGGACTTTGCTCCTGCCCAGTGGGTGGGCACTGAGGGTCCTGAGAAAAACTGAGGTCCAGTCTCTGCCTTAATTTAAGGTACTCCTGCTGGGGGAAGAGGCGCCCTGGTGGCAGAGCGGTTAAGTACTCGGCTGCTAACTGAAATGTTGGTGGTTCAAACCCACCAGCCACGCCGAAGGAGAAAGGTGTGGTGATCTGCTTCCACAAAGATTTACAGCCTTGGAAACCCTATGGGGCAGTTCTACTCTGTCTTACGAAGTCACTATGAGTCGAAATTGACTAGACAGCAACAGGTTTGGTTTCTGGTTTTGTTTTCTGCCGGGGGAAGGGCAAACCCCCAATGCAGTGTTAACAAGAACAACACCATAACAGGTGCTTACTGCTGCTTCTCGGTCAGTTCCCATGCTAAGCCCTTAATGAGCATTATCGCATTTAATCCTCACAGCCACCCCAATGAGGTCATTACTATCGTTAATTCTGTTCTGCTGTTGAGGGAAATAAAACGTAGATCACGTTCTGTGGCTCCGGGATAAGGGGAATTGGCAGGCTCAGGGTGGGACATCCGGCCCATCAGAGGTGTGAATAAAGTGCTGTGGGAGCCAGAGGATAGACGCTCTTTCTGTCAGAGGGAGTTGGGAAGGTATGCTAGAAGTAAGGACATTTGAGGCAGGAGATGACAATAAGAATGTTGTTGTTGTTAGGTGCCGTTGAGCTGGTTCCAACTCACAGCGACCCCAGGTGCAACGGAATGAAACGCTGCCCAGTTCTGCACAACCATCATTGCTATGCTTGAGCCCATTGTTGCAGCCACTGTGTCAGTCCATCTCGTTGAGGGTCTTCCTTTTTTTTTTCCTGACTCTCTACTTTACCAAGTGTGATGTCCTTGCCCAGGGACAGACCCCTTCTGATAACATGTCCAAAGTATGTAAGACAAAGCCTTGCCGTCCTCGTTCTTTAAGGAGCATTCTGGCTGTACTTCTAAGATGGATTTGTTCATTCTTCTGGCAGTCCATGATAGGTTCAATATTTTTTGCCAACACCATAATTCAATGGTGTCAATTCTTCTTTGGTCTTCCTTATTCCTTATTTGCAAGCATATGAAGAAATTGAAAATGCTACGGCTTGGGTCAGGAGCACCTTAGTCCTCAAAGTGACATCTTTGCTTTTTAACACTTTAAAGGTCTTTTGCAGCAGATTTTCCCAGTGCAATAATTACGTTGTTTGATTGCTTGACTGCTGCTTCCATGGGTGTTGATTGTGGATCCACGTAAAATGAAATCCTTGACAGTTTCAATATTTTCTCTGTTCATCATGATATTGCCTATTGGTCCAGTTGTGAGGATTTTTGTTTTCTTTATGTTGAGGCATAATCCATAATGAAGGCTGTAGTCTTTGATCTTCATCGGTAAGTGCTTCAAGTCCTCTTTGCTTTCAGCAAGCAAGATTGTGTCATCTGCATAACGCAGGTTGTTAATAAGTCTCCTGCCAATCCTGATGCCGAGTTCTTCTTCATATAATCCAGCTTCTCAATTATTTACTCATAAGCACTTGCTAGTATTATGGGTTTTTTTTTTTTTTTTTTAGTATCATGCACCTCTAAGTCGTTATGTGAGATTCTCATTTAGTCCTCATAACCATCCTATGTAGTAACCAACCAAAAAAACAAACCCACTGCCATCGAGTCAGTTCTAACTCATAGCGACCCTATAGGATACAGTAGAACTGCCCCATAGGGTTTCCAAGGAACGGCTGGTGGATTTGAACTGCTGACCTTTTTGATTAGCAGCTGAACCCTTAACCATTATGCAGTAGGTATTAATTATCATTATTCCTGTTTTACAAGTGTGGAAACTGAAGCACAGAGAGGTCAAGTAACTTACTCAAGGTAAGGGAAAAGGAGTGCCAAGTAAAAGATACAGCTTAGAAAATAACATGTTCAGGAAACAGCTGGTGTGCCTGGACACTTAGGTGCTGGGAATAAAGGTTAGAAAAGTAGATGGGGCCAGGTCATGATGCCCCCACACACACGCATACACACACGCACGCATCCCAGGAAGCAGGGACCCAGGTGTTTGCATCACGACTAGAACATGGTGTTCAGACTTGAGGGCCTCTGCCTCCCACCCAGTTCCCAAGGAGGACTGTGAGTCATCATGTGAACGATGCACTTGGACTCGGTGCAAGCAAACAGATAATGGGGCCCCTAATCCCCTCACACCCAGAAAGCTGGGGGAGAGGCTGGGTAAAAAGCCTGGAATCCATGTGTCCTCCGGTGAAGACAGGGAACCCCCAGTCTGTCCTCCTCCCCCACACCGGGATTGCAAAATGCAGGGTGACTTATTGTTTTAAAGACACAAAATAAACAAGACCAGAGAAGAGATTAGGTCCTTGTTTCTCTGGACAAAAGACAGTTGGAAAAGCAGGGTTGAAAATACTGAAACCAGGGGTGGGGCTGGCAAACAGAAAATTAGTGGTAGATTAATTTCATTTTCTCACTGGGAGGGCGGCACCCTGTACATGAAGTGTAGGATGGGGAGATTAATTCCCCATCTCAGCGGGCTAGAGAGAGTAGCCTGGAGGGAACTCACAGGAGCCCAGTGTCTTCGGTGAGCAGAGGCTGCTTTCAGAGGGGGAGAGGGACGTCTGCCCCGGGGCAACGTGGTGGGGACAGGTCCTTCCTGACAGCCCTGATAGCTGGGAGGGAAGCACTGGCTTTTGGCATGCTGGGGCCGCTGTTATCTCGCACCCTCTGTGCAGCCTTTCCTTCCTGCAAAGGTCTCTCAGGTTCACTAACTCCTTTCACAAGCTCTTTGTGGTCCTGTTCTGTCCAGCCTTCCTTCTAACAGTAATTCATCTTCATATAGGTTTACTGTTTGCCAGTGCTTTACTTAGGATCATTTCGTTAATCCTTGCAACAAACCCGTGAGGAATTACTATTATCCCCGCTTTACAGATGAGCAAACTGAGGCACAGAGTAGATAAGGAGTTGTTGCTGTTGTCAGTTGCTGCCAAATCAATTCCAATTCATGGTGACCCCATGTGTGCAGGGTAGAACTGCCCCACAGGGTTTTCAAGGCTGTGACCTCTCGGAAGCAGATAGCAAGGCCAATCTTGTGAAGTGCCCCTGGGTGGGTTTGCACTGCCAACCTTTTGGCTGGTAGTCAAGCACTTAACGGTTTGTACCACCCAGGGACAACGGTGCCAGGATTTGACCCTAGGCCATCTGGATACCAAAACTGCCTTTCCAAATATAGGGTTGCCTCAAAATGGAGCACGCCTGTATGACGTGGTATTTGTCTGGGCTATTCCTAGCCCCTGCTGCAGTTGGCCATGGCAGAGCTGCCAGACCAGGCCCTGTGGGAAGCAAGGCTCCCTCTCTAGGTTCTTCTGTCCTCACCCCCTACCCCCGCCTACATCCCTGCTTATACATGCACCAGGAGGTACTGCCCATGCTAAAAGCACTGGGCAAGCTTTAAAAGCAGTCCCTGGGCCCTGATGTGCTGGCCCCTTGGCTTCAGCTGCTACAGAAAGGGGAGTGAGCCAGGCTGGGCAATGCAGATGGAGTCTGCTGCCACAAAAGGACCCACCCACCCAAGTGGTCCAACACTGGCCAGGGACAGGTGGTGCTGCTGCCCTCCCCATGAGGAGGGTGTGGTGGAACAGGCTGGGCCCAGTCAAACCTCTAATGGCAGGCTGCTCCAGCTATCTCCTAGGCCTGTGTTTAGGACACGGACCCAGAGATGGCCAGTTCACGAGAAGGGAAGGGTTCGGTTTGCCAGCCAGAGAAGCCCAAACCACAGTGTGGTGAAGGCAAGAAAGGCTTGAACTCCCAGCTGGGGGCAGGAAAGTGGGAGTGGGTTCTAAAAGGGCCAATATCTAGTCCTCTCTCGGGATGGCAATTAACCTTCAACTTACATGTCAGTGCTAATCAGTTGGTTGTGGCTGCCTAGAGAATTCAAAGATGATGCTGAAGCCATATCCTGACTCAGCAAGAGCGAGTTCTGTGATTGATTAGCAATGTCTGCCCTGGGTGCAGAATCAGAAAGTAACAGTACATTTGCCAGCTTATTAGCCATTCCTATTGGCCCCATGGAGTCCCTGGGGGGGTGCAATTGGTTAGTGTGCTCAATTAGTAACCAAAAGGTTGGTGGTTCTAACCCACCCAGAGGCACCTTGGAAGAAAAGCCTGGCAATCTGCTTCCAAAAGATCACAGCCTTGAAAACCCTACGGAGTGCAGTTCTACACCTGCACACATGGGGTCACCATAAGTCAAAACTGAGTCAACAGCTTCTGTTTTTATTTTGTTGTTGATGTTGTTGGCTCCATAAGATGGCAGTTAAGATGGTTCCCAAATGGGCCACAGCCTCGTCTCCCACTCCTCTCCCATCCCACTCACCTCCAGCCCTTTAAACCTCAGCAACACCCAAGTGTTAAAGGTTCTCTGACCATATACTTGAAGATTATACTATTACATGCTTCGAGAGGCCTAGGTATGATCCCATCATACTTCTGCTGCGTCTAAGGCCCTTCCATCCTCACCCGCCTAAAGGATCCTTTCTCATCCCTCAGAACTCCACTCTGGCTCCATGAGCCCTGATCCCCACCTTAACGGGGGAATCACCTTCTCTTCTGTACACCACCATCAGCAAAGCTGTCATTGCTGAGTGATTCCCGGGCCGAACAGCGCCAAATTCTTTACTTATCTTTACAGATGAGGACCCGACACTGCGTACCATTAGGAACTTACCCCAGGCACTCAATCAGCCATCACAACTAGCACTACCACCCAGATGGGGGCTCATGCCAGACCCCCCCTCCATGGAATAGTGGAAATAACACAGACCTTATGACCCTGGTGGCACAGTAGTTAAGAGCTCGGCTGCTAACCAAAAAGTTGGCAGTTCGAATCCACCAGCCTCTCCTTGGAACCCTATGGGACAGTTCTACTCTGTCCTATAGGGTCGCTGTAAGTAGGAATCAACTCAACGGGAACGGGTTTGGTTTTGATTTTACAACCTGACAGAGGTGGGTTCCCCTTCAGGGTCTCACTACTGGCTGTGTGACTTTGGGTATGTAATGTAAGTCTCTGAGCCTCATTTTCCTCACTTTAAGATGGAAATAACTGCCCGTGCCTCACAAGATTGTGGGGAGAAATAAATGATGAAGCAACTCTGGAAGGAGAAATAGACATGCAAAAGCAACTCTGGAGAGCCTAGAACATCTCCTTCCCTGTCTGCCAGGTGGGTCCCACCGCCTACCCTGTGACCTTCCCAATACTGGCTGTCCGGCTGCCTGAACATCCTCTTCCAACAGAGTCTTCTGCCCTTCCACAGAGCTGCCGTGGGCATAGCAGACAGTTATAGCAAAAGGAGATGCCTAGAATTCAGGAGTGCCTTTCCAGAAAGGAATTGTAGTGAGCGCTAGCGTGGCACAAGTGCCTCTTCCATGACTGGCCCTGGGTTGTTTGCAGGCATTATTATTGCATTGACCCTTCACACAGGTCCTAAGAACTAAGTGCTATCATTAGCTCCATTTTGCAGATGAGGAAACTGAGGCATAAAGAATGTATGTCACTAGAACACGGCACATGATAAGTTAGCCAGCCACCCAAGATCCAGATCCCCTGAGTTTGACTCCAAAGCCCTGAAGCTTTCTTCCCTCAAAGCACAAATGAAGGGAACCGGTTTTTATTACTTAGAACCTGGCTTTCCAGCTCCTCCTTAGACAAGCTCCACCCCACCAGCCTCTGGTGCCCAGCATAGGGTTAGTAAGGAAGAGACTGAGCCTGCAAGTCAGAGGCCAGGAGCCAGCATGTTTCAAACTGACCCTGTCACTCAGAGGCCGTCAGCCACTGCCACTCATTTCAGGAAGTCACATAGCCCATTCCTTAGTGCCACGTGGACCCAGGTTGGAGTCCTAACTCTGCCAGCCTCCAGCTGTGTGACTTTAGGTAAGTTACTTCACCTCTCTAAACATCAGTTTCTCCATGTGTGAAGTTCAGAAAAGAATCCTTACTTCACAAGGCCATTTTGCAAATTAACTGAGATAAAGTATATATAAAGTGTCAGGCATGTAGTTGGTGCTCAATTAATGCTGGTTATTCACATGAGTCCACCATAGGCAACGCACCCCCAGACAAAAACAATCATTCCCCATCAGCCGCTTCGTTGTCTTCCAGTACACGTCTCCCTTGCCAAGAACAGAGGTGGCTAAACACCTCCGAGCAAGAGAGGGGAAATAAACAGCTAAGCCCTTCTGCCTCTGTACCTTAATGTTTTATGAAATCAGGAAATTCTCCCCCTGCCCCCATCTCCAACATCCTGGGCTAATGAACCCAGTCAGGAGGAAAGCATTTGCTGTTGCTCTCAGGTGGGCAGGTGGGTGGGAAAACCAGGTGGTCCCTGGTGCCCACTGGTCCCAGGGCCTGAGGAAGGAGAAAAGGAAGCCCCTTTTCTTCACTGATGTCAAGGGGTGAGAGGTGATGGTATCTTGAATTTTCTTATAGTGGGACTCACATTTGAATGTCCTTCTAGGAGCATCCAGGATATGACAAGCCAAATGCACAGAGCAATTCTATCCAGGGATGGAGGGGACCAGCCCATAACTTCAAGAAGAAGACTCAATGTTTGGAGAGTCCCCTGCTCTAAGTATCCTTGTGATCATTGAGTCAGGCCAAACATCTTGACAACGTGCGTCAGGGAGCTCTGAATGTCACAGACCTGCCTGCATAGGCATGGCTTCTGAGATCACACAAACAGCCTCTTACAGAAACTTGCAAGAAATGGTTTCTTGTCTCAGGGCTGCACGCAAATAAACCAAAAACCAAACCAGCTGCTGTTGAGTCAATTCCAGCTCAAGGCAACCCCATGTGTATCAGAGTAGACCTGCTCCATAGGGTTTTTATGGCAGCGACCTTTTGGAAGCAGGTTGCCAGGGCTTTCTTCCACAGCACCTCTGGGTGGGTTCAAACTTCCGATCTTTCAGTTAGTAGTTGAGCCCTTGACCATTGGCACTACTCAGGGATGAGGCCTGAAATGTCTTCAACGGCCAGGACAGACCAATCAGAGTCATCATACCTTGAGGGACAACCAGGACTACTACTGGATGGGCGGTGTCTAGGGGAGGAGGAGGTGGCCAGGCAATGAGAGGAGAAGAAGCCATATTACCCGCTGCTGCTTCAAGAGCTTGAGGCTCCCCTGCCTCCACCTCCCCTCAGACATAAACAATTCAGAGTCACTGGAACTTGTTCCGGTGGGGTGATTGGGCCTGGCTCTGGAGCCAGACTGGTTTCAGATCCCAGCTCTGCCACTCACTCCCCGTGTAACCTTGAGCAAGTCACTTAACCTCTCTGAGCCTCAGTTTCCTTTTCAGGAAAATGGGTACAATGAAGCTACCTCCCAAAGTTATTGAACGGGCTAAATCATAATGAACACGCCTGAGGTGTAACACACAATCAACACCTGTATGACACTATTATTTACCATAAGCTCTTCTGATGAAGGCCTAAGAGTTGAGCTGACCCTCTTCTTCCTTCCCCAATACCCCACTTGCTGCCAGTGCTCCCTCCAGGGGCTTCTTCTTTCTTCACAGCTGTCCCATCCTCAATGGCCATTTCACCCCAATGTCCCCTGTACCCTGCATCATGCCCTGACTCAATTCATCTTCAGAAAGTACCTCAGGGACACATGAAATGTCCCTGCACGATCCTGGGGTGCTGGAGGAAAGATCTGATTCTCTGCTCAGAGACTGAGGGGACCTGGACGAGAAGGTACAGCTCACATGGAAAGAGGGTTGTGTCATCTGGGACACAAGACCTTAAACTGGGGGTCATGGCCAGCGGGTTCCAGTCCCAGCTCTGTTACTAATGTATTGGGTGACCTTGGGCAAATCCTTTCTCTGCTCCGGACCTGGTTCTTCTTCGTAGATTCCTCAGCAGGGCTAAAGCTATGGATGTCAAACTGCATTGTCTGGGGACACTTCAGTGTCCATGGGGCCGGGAGGACTAGGCCAAGATGGTGCAGCTCTCTCTGGTCTGTTTTATATATTGGGGCTCCACAAATTTTCATTTGAAAAAAAGCAAACTCTTGCAAATCACTTCACTAGCTGTCATGGGTGTCTGCTCAGGCCCTGGGCTGAGTAAGGAGGAAGCGGTCAGCTAGGTGGTACTGAATGAATGAAGGGAAAGAGGGGGCCGTAGAGATGGGAAGAGGATAGGAAACTCAGGGGAAAAGGAAAAAGAAGAAAACGCTGATAAGCAAGAAGGGTGGTGTCTAGAAGAAAGGGGATGAGAGGGGAATGGGGGGACTTCCTGCGCTTCCTCATACCCACATCACTCTCCTAAGGGCCAACCTGGATGCCAGGACGGGCTGCTTTCCTTTGACCAACAGCTCCACCATCCTCTGCTCTGAATATTTGATGGCCCCGCAGGAAGGACAGCGCTTCCTGGGTAGGGAGCAGAGAGCGGGGCAGGCAGAGCCGGTAATGAGCCCCTCTGGGTCCCCTCCTGCATTAGCCGGGCCTGCATCTGGAAACTAGCTGGGCTCTCCCTCTCCACACCCGCCCTTCCATCCAAGCACTGTTTGTTTATTCCAATAGAAGCCCACACCAAAGGAGCCGCAGGCCTCACTGTGGCTGATACCCAGGGCTGGGGTATCACAGGGTACCCAGCTGTGACGCGGGCAGGCTCTTCCCCAGAAGGAGCTGTTGGAGCCACAAGCACAACCTTGAGGTCAGGGCAGAACTCAAACTCAGGTCTTCTGATGCCAAGGACACTGTTTGTTCCATCCATTATACTCTA
Organism: Loxodonta africana; assembly: GCF_030014295.1. Taxonomy (NCBI): domain Eukaryota; kingdom Metazoa; phylum Chordata; class Mammalia; order Proboscidea; family Elephantidae; genus Loxodonta; species Loxodonta africana. Next base: position 45,298,241 of record NC_087354.1, on the reverse strand, counting down.
CACTTTGTGCAGACAGCGAGAAGAGGAGCAATCCTCAAAGGCAGGGCTCCCCAGGGCCTCAGAAGTGGTGTGGGCATTCATGTTGAAAAAACTTTGCCTCATCAGGCAGATTTGAAATGGAGGGGCAGGTTCAAACCTACCCAAGCACCATGGAAGAAATGCCTGGCAATCTGCTTCCATAAAGATTACAGCCAAGAATACCCTGTGGACCTCTGTTCTACTCTGTAACACGTGGGGTTGCCATTAGTTGGAATCAACTCGACTGCAGAGAGTTTTTTGTTTTGTTTTTATGAGTCAGGTACACCAAATAGGGTATCACAATGGCCTTAGAAGGAAGGCATTAGCATCTCCAATTTACTATTGAGGAACTAAGATTCAGAAAGGTTAAGTAACTTGCCCAAAGCCACACAGCCAGCAATTGATACGACCTCAGAGCTGGAGAAGAAGTGAGAGGAAATGGAGGGGCTAGAATTAGATGGGTGATACCAGGGACAGCACCGACTTCCAACTGCCCCCCCACCCCAGCCTCTTTTTGGCCCCTCACACACACAGCGCGCACACGTTCCTGCTGCAGAGCACACTTAGGCCTAGCAGGCTGCAGCTTTTGACCCCCTGGGGCGGGGTGGGGGAGGGGACTCAGGCCCTTAGAGCCTCACCCCCACTTCTCCCAGTCCACTGAAGCTCCTGCCTCCCAGCTCAGCATCAAAGATTCATCAAAGCTGAGGCCCAGCAAAGTGTGCCCTTCACATCTCTAAACGTACATCTTCCCAATGAAAAATTCAGTGGGAAAAGCAGGGAGTTAAAAGCAAAAAAACAGGTTCGGGAAGGAAACGGGAGGGAAGGAAAAGAGCTGTCTGAGGTGTCCTGCCACTGATTCTACCCACGTTTATGGAGCCTCTGGCTCCCTTAGGGCACGGGCCAGGCACAGGCCGCGGAATACTGGTGCCCAGGCTTCGTGCTGCACAACTGTGGGGGAGCCACGTCCAGAGACGCCAGTGTGGCCTTCACAGAGGCCGTTCTGCAGAGGAAGCAGGCCGGCTCATGCCCTCAAAGGTGTGGGGTCAGTAGGCCCCGCACCCCGTGTCTGCTCTTCCACTCACTCAGCCCTCACCTAATGTCCTTAAGCCTTAGATTTGTCACATCCGAAACGCGCGAAACACTACCCACCCTCTCATCCCACGGTTTCCTGAGAGTCAACAGGAATACACGTGCTTCGTAAACTGTAAAGTGCTGTGATAAACAGAGAGAGAGAGCAAATGGCTTGTCCTGTGTTGTTCGTGTTGTTAACTGCCATTGAGTAGGCCCCCAACTCATGGCGACCCCATTTGTTACAGAGTTGAACTACTCTATAGGGTTTTCTTGACTGTAATCATTAAGAGAGCAGTTCACCAGGCCTTTATTCCCACGCAGCCGTTAAGTGGGTTCAAACCACCAACCTTTTAGATTAGCAACCAATCACCAATCTATAGGGTCGCTATGACTCGGAATCGACTGGACAGCAGTGGGTTTTTTTGGGTTTTTATGATGTCTTAGTTATCTAGTGCTACTTTAACAGAAACACCACAAGTGGATGGCTTTAACAAAGAGAAATTTATTCTCTCACAGTCTAGTAGGCTACAAGTCCAAATTCAGGGTGTCAGCTCCAGGGGAAAGCTTTCTCTCTCTGTCGGCTCTGGAGGAAGGCCCTTCTCATCAAACTTTCCTTTGCCTAGGAGCTTCTCCATGCAGGAACCCCAGGTCCAAAGGACATGCTCTGCTCCTAGCACTGCTTTCTTGGTGATATGAGGTCCCCAATCTCTGCTTCCTTTCCTTTCGTTTTATCTCTTGTAAGATAAAAAGTGGTGCAGGCCACACCCCAGGGAAACTCCCTTTACATTGGATCAGGGATGTGACCTGAGTAAGGGTGTTACAATCCCAACCTAATCTTCTTCAACATAATCCAATCTTGCCTCATTAACCACAGGCGGAAATTATGATTTACATCACATAGGAAAATTACAACCCTAAAATGGAGGACAACCACATAATACTGGGAATCATAGCCTAACCAAGTTGATACATATTTTGGGGGGACACAATTCAGCCCATGATACATGACAATTCCATGTTTAACTTTTTGAGGAACTGCCAAACTCTTTTCCATAAAGGCTGCATGAGCAAGGCATGAGGGTCCCAGTTTCTTCACTTCCTAACCAACACTCGTTATTTTCAGTTTTCTTGATAACAGCCATCCTAATGAGTGTGCAGTGGTATCTCATTGTAGTTTTGATTTGCATTTCCTTAAGAAAACCCTATTACTCTGTCACAACGGGTCACCACAAGTCAGAATGGACTTTATGGCACCCAGCAACAACAATGAATGACTAACAATGTTGAGCATCTCATTTTTTCACATGCTCATTGACCATTAGTATATCTTCTATGGAGAAATATCTGTTCAAGTCCTGTGCCCATTTTTTACTAACTTGTTTGGCTTTTTGTTGTTGAATTATAGAAGTGTTTTTTTTTTTTATATATATATTCTAGATACATTTTTTAAATATTTACTTAAAAATATGATTATTAAAATATAAAATGTTTTATATTTATGATTTCATATATTTATTTTATATATATATATATATTCATATGTTCTGGATATATGATTTCCAAATATTTTCCCTCATTCTGTGAGTGGTCTCAAAAAAAAAAAACAGTTGCCACCATAGCGACCCTATAGGACAGAGTAGAACTGCCGCATAGATTTTCCAAGGTTGCGGAAGTAGACTGCCCCATCTTTCTCCCGTAAAGCAGCAAGCGGGTTCAGGGTTGTCTCTTTATCATCCTGAAAAAGTCCTTTGATGCCCAAAAGTTTTTTATTTTGATAAAGTCTAATTTATTTTTTTCTTTTGTTGCTGGCGCCTTAGGTATTATATCTAAGAATACGTTGCCAAATACAAGATCCTGAAGATTTACCCCTAGGTTCACCTGTAAGAATTTTATATTTTTAGCTCTTATATGTAAGTCATTGATTCATTTGGAATTAATTTCCATATACAGTGTTCATGTGGATATATATTGTTCAGTCTTTGGCCCTTACAGAATCCAGATGGAACACGTTTCATCTGGCCTTAACAATAAATTCAGTAGTAACTCCATGGAATCAACATGCCCCATTGCTTAACCTCCACCTAACATCCTTCAGGGGGCAGTGGTAGTTCAGTGGTAGAGTTTTTACCTTCCGTGTTGGAGACCTGGGTTCGAGTTCTGCCCAATGCACTCGAGCTCAGACACCACCCATCTGCCAGTGGGGGCTTGTGTGTTGCTATGATACTAAACAGGTTTCAGCAGAACTTCTAGACTATAATGGACTAGGAAGAAAGGCCTGGCCACCTACTTCTAAAAATCAGCCATGAAGACCCTATGGATCACATAGTCCCATCGCATGGTGCCTCGGGTCGCCATGAGTCAGAGACCAACTCCGTGGCAGCTAACACAAGAGCCTGCAGTACTTTTCCAATGGATCACTTCAGTCTTTGAAAACCATCCTGCTCTCAGCTTCAGAGGAGCTGAATTCAGACTTAGTTCTGGTCTCACACCCCTATTGCAAAGTCCTGAATAAAGTCTACTAGTTTTCAAGGTTTTCTACTTTACAACAAACAAATCACTGTACAGTTTTTGTTTTTTTTTTTAAAAAGTTTATCATAAAGAACTTAATGTAGAAAAGCACAAAATAAAAGTTAACTATGACCTAGAAATAGCTATTATTAACACTGGGTAAACATTGCAGATAACATTCTCTGTATTTACATGGACAGAAAGCCATATACTTAGATATGTATGTAGAAAGTCAGGAGTAATTTTATAAAAATGGGACAATACTGTATATGGTAGTTTAATAAAAAGGATTAAGTTTAATTTTTGCCTGAATTTATCAGAAAAAAAAAGAAACTGAAATGAAATGGACAGTATTGTTGAACTGTAAATGTTTCTTTACCATAAAAGATATTTTTTAAAAGATCCCATAAGGCTGACTAAAGAGATTATGAAAAGCATTATCTATTGGAGTTATTTTTTAAATGGCATGTTTGTCTTGTAAATAATATCAATTGATCATCCCCTTGTATGAGGGTGCTGGTATTTCCACACCTCTCATTTCTCAATTTTCGTTATCTTATTACAGTAAACTTGCAAAATCCAGGAACTGTGTGAGGCAGAAACCTGTCAGAGAAGGAAAACTCAAAATATTTTCCTCTTAAAGGGGCAATAGAAAAGAGATACAACTGCACCCTGTCAAAGGCGCAAAACTTTCGAGATCCGGAAAAACAAGGCAGTCTGACTCTCCCAAGTTTCACTGTGCTTGAATAAGGTTTACAATACACATATTTGAAAATCATAACTTCCATAGTTGTTTAAAATTACACTTTTAGGTGGATTTCATGGTCACCTCTTCTTAATTCCTGAATTCTTTGCTTTCATTCATAATTTATTCGGCTGCATTTCCCACCTGCAAGGGTTCATGAGTGATTGGTTTGCAAGTTCTTTTACCTGGAAGAATGTACCCACCCAGTCTCACTGGAATGATAGTGAGTCCACGTAGAGTATTCTCAGGTGACACTTCACCTCTCCCCCAGCTCTGGAAACGTTATTTTATGGCCTTCAGGAATTGATGATTAATGTGAACAAAGTTCAGAGTCAGCTTAATATCTTCCCACAACTCTTGCAGGTGATTTGCTTTGGCTTCCTGGATATCTGAAGATTTTTTTTTTTTTTTACCTTGGAAGTTCAATACCCTCCCTGGATTATGTTCAGCACTGAGTGTTTATAATCAAACTTTCCTGGAACGTCCTAGGCTCTTTTGATCTACAGGATTATTTCTTTCCTCATTTCAGGGAAATTTTCTAGGACATCTTTGAGTACATCGTCTTTATTCTTTGTTGGGTTCTTGAGTTCAGGCAACGCCTGTTATCCTTATATTGGAGCATCTGTGGCTCACTGTGGTATCTAGGAGCTGCTCTCTAACTGCTGTAATCACTGTGTTTTTCATCCACCTTCACAGTGATTAATTATCTCAAGCCTTTTCTCTGGGTCAATAATCTGAATTCCATCTTTGTTCAACCGTGTCAGTTCTTTCTTGGCTCTTTCTAATTCGTGTAGTAAATGCGAAGGTTTTGGTCCTCAGTTTACTTTCTTGGCTCTGTAATCTCTCTATCCTCTTCTGTTACTGTATCTTCTGACTTAGTTAGAATTTCTGTCCTGATAAAGTTGTTCTATACGTGAAGGAGTAGTGAAGAATCTCCTGTTCCATGAATTATCTCTTTTTGTAGGTTGGATGCTTTCTTCTTTGGGATATAACACATTGGCAGAGTTGGCCGTGCAGACTCTGTTTATTTTTCTTTTGCTTGAGCTGCTCTAGAGCTTCTGTTTGCATTGATGTAGTAAGAGTGCTTCTTGAGCTCAGGCTACAAGTGACGGCCGTGGGACAAGCCAGAGCCCTCATCCCATCCAGTGCAATGCTGAGATCTGCAGAGGGCTCCACTTCTCTGATGCCAGAGCGTGGCCCCTTTAAAAGGGAGACCGTGGAATGCTGGGAGGACTTAGTACTCTATTTTTCTCTTGGGCAATGATTTCTCTGTCTCCAAGTTGGAAGACAGAGGCAAGATGCTAAACAGAACTAAAGCAGCTAAGTCAGGCTGTCTGGCTTGGGAGTTATGATGCCAAATCCTTAGCCAAACCCACAGCCACTGTGGGGACCATGGTCTCAGGGAACATCTACCTCAGTTGGCATAACAGAGTTTATAAAGAAAATGTTCTACATTCTACTTTGGTGAGTAGCGTCTGGGGCCTTAAAAGCCTGTGAGCAGCCATCTAGGATACTCCACTGGTCTCACCCCTTTGGGGGCAAGGAAGAATGAAGAAAACTAAAGACACATGCTAAAGATTAGTCCAAAGGACTAATGGACCACATCTACCACAGCCTCCCCCAGACTGTGTCCAGCACAACTAGATGGTGCCCGGCTACCACCGCTGACTGCTCTGACAGGGATCACAATAGAAGGTCCCAGACAGAGCTGGAGAAAAATGTAGAACAAAATTCTAACTCAAAAAGAAAGACCAGACTTGCTGGCCTGACAGAGACTGCAGAAACCCTGAGAGTATGGCCCCCGGATACCCTTTCAGCTCAGTAATGTGGCCACTCCTGAGGTTCACCCTTCAGCCAAAGATTGAACAGGCCCATGGAACAAATTAAGACTAAAGGGGCACCCCAGCTCTGGGGCAGGGACTAGAAGACAGGAGGGAACAGGAAAGCTGGTAATAGGGAACCCAGGGTTGAGAAGGGAGAGTGTTGACATGTTGTGTGGTTGTTAACCAATGTCATACAATGATGTGTGTACTGTTTGAGGAGAAACTAGTTTGTTCTGTAAACCTTCATCTAAAGTTCAATTAAAAAAAAAAAAAAAGATTACAGCCCAAAAAAGCAGCCACATCCAAGAAAAATGTAACGAGCACAACGTTTTCTATGGTGTTCACATGTGCACACACCCACATTTACAAATACATCCTCAGGGACAGTCAAGCATGCATGCACACACACACAAACTCACGTACACACTCATACTCACAAACACACACTCACAGACACACTCAAACATTTACACACACACTCTCTCACACTCACACGCAATTGGCAGCCTGTGCTCAGAGCCACATGCATGATACCGAAAGAGAGGAGGGAGATGAAAGTTAAGGTGGGAGCTAACCAGGGAAGGCTTCAAGGAGGAGACAAAATTAGAATTGAGCATGAGAATCGAGTCAGTCTTGGATTGTGGGGACAGTGCAAGGGGAACCAGATGAGCAAAGGTGCAGAGCTATGACAATGCATGAAACTGCCCCTCGAGGTCAGAGGAGGGGAAGGGAAGGTGGAAACAACGTAGGTCCATGGCAGCCAGGGGAGGTAAGGCTTGAATGCACGGCTGCTGCTCCACTTCTCGTGTTCCTGTTTCTCCTAACCCTCCACCCTGCACTGGTCACTAAGGCACACTGAAGTGGGCACCAGTGGGTGACTGTCCCAGGACTCCCATTCTCTGAAAGCAGTCCTTGATGGGTGCCTAGGGGTGGGCCCCCAGGGCCAGGAAGGTACTCCAGGATCCTGCCCTGGGCAAGGAAGACACCACTCCCCAAGCCTGGCCGATCAGACTCTCTCGTCTAATAGATTATAAACGGAGCTGGGAGACCCACGATAGTCAAGGTGGTGGTGGCAGGGAGAAGACTCACCCCCTGCAGGCTGTTGGAACCCCCGGAACAGCCCTGGTTCCTGCCTTCTCGAAGTAACTCTCTTTTGATTTCTGCAACACCCCAGGAGCCTTTCAATAAAGTTTCTTATTTTGCTTGGGTCTACTAAGGTTGTTTTTTTTTATTATTTTTACCAAGGTTGGTTTCTGTTGCTTGCATTAAAAATATCCAGAGCTGATACAGAAGCAGAGGCAGGCAATGTTCTCACTGAGCACTCACACGCAGAGGTGCAACTAAGGCACGACAGCCAGGGCGCATGCCCTGGGCGCTGCTTGAAGAGATGTGCTGTCATGGATTGAATTATGTCCCCGCAAAAATCTGTGTGTCAATTTGGCTGGGCCATGATTCCCAGTATTGTGTGGTTGTCCTCCATTTTGTGGTTGTAATTTTATTCTAAAGATGATTAGGATCACATCCAATTGCTTAGGTCACATCCCTGATCCCAAGTAAAGGGAGTTTCCCTGGGGTGTGGCCTGTACCACCTTTTATCTTACAAGAGATGAAAGGGAAGAAAGCAGAGAGAAGGGGACCTCATACCACCAAGACAGTAGTGCTGGGAGCAGAGTGTGTCCTTTGGACCTGGGGTCCTAGTCCGGGGAAGATTGATGAGAAGGCTGAGAGACAAAGAAAGCCCTCCCTTGGAGCTGACACCCTGAATTTGGGGTTTCAGCCTACTTTACTGTGAAGAAATAAATTTCTCTTTGTTAAAGCCATCCACTTGTGGTATTTCTGTTACAGCAGCACTAGATAACTAAGACAGACACTAATGAGCATCTATTGGCCAGCCAGTTTCCATCACCAGCTGTGAGAGATCAACCAGCAATTTAAAACTAATTGCCACAGGCACTATTTTCTGTAGCTAGGCCCCTGCCCACACATGCTAGGAAATTTAACCATTCTCATCTCTTTTTATCCTCACAATAAGCACTAAAACCAACAAAATAGAAAATATGCTACCATACAGATGAGAAAACTGAGGCTAGGCTTCATAGGCGAGGCATAACGTGGCCAAGTGCACCCAGCTAGGAAGGAGTGGCGTTGATCATCTGACCCTGACCTGTCAGATTGCAGAGGCTGTCCTCTTCCCCCTACGCCCCCCACCCCCATGTCTCCACACACCCCATAACCCTAAGTCTAACATTGACATTATCTTCAGTCCAAACCCAATTTCTTTTAGAGGAACAAATATAGTCGTCTTGGTTATTTCTTTTAATTGTGGTAAAATAACATGACAGAAAATTTAACACTAGAGATAATACACTCACAGTGTTGATTAACTGCCACCGCCTGGCTCCAGAACATTGTCATCACCCTAAAAGGAAACTCTGTACCCATTAAGCAAACAATCACCATCTTCCCTCCCCCCTGTCTGGCAACCACTAATCTGCTCTCAATCTCTATGGATTTGCCTGTTCTTGGCATTTCCTATACATGGAACCATATGATAAGTGGCTTTGTGTGTCTGGCTTCTTTCACTTAAAAAAAAAAAAAAAATTAAAAAGTTAAAAAAAAAAAAAACCTACTGCCATGGAGTCAAATCCGACTCATAGCGACCCTATAGGACAGAGGGTTTCCAAGGCTGAAATTTTTTTTTTTTAATTTTATTAACTTTTATTGAGCTTCAAGTGAACGTTTACAAATCAAGTCAGACTGTCACATATAAGTTTATATACACCTTACTCCGTACTCCCACTTGCTCTCCCCCTAATGAGTCAGCCCTTCCAGTCTCTCCTTTCGTGACAATTTTGCCAGCTTCCAACTCTCTCTATCCTCCCATCCCCCCTCCAGACAGGAGATGCCAACACAGTCTCAAGTGTCCACCTGATATAATTAGCTCACTCTTCATCAGCATCTCTCTCCTACCCACTGTCCAGTCAGTCCCTTTCATGTCTGATGAGTTGTCTTCAGGAATATTTCCTGTCCTGGGCCAACAGAAGGTTTGGGGACCATGACCGCCGGGATTCCTCTAGTCTCAGTCAGACCATTAAGTATGGTCTTTTTGTGAGAATTTGGGGTCTGCATCCCACTGATCTCCTGCTCCCTTAGGGGTTCTCTGTTGTGCTCCCTGTCAGGGCAGTCGTCGATTGTGGCTGGGCACCATCTAGTTCTTCTGGTCTCAGGATGATGTAAGTCTCTGGTTCATGTGGCCCTTTCTGTCTCTTGGGCTCTTAGTTATCGTGTGACCTTGGTGTTCTTCATTCTCCTTTGATCCAGGTGGGTTGAGACCAATTGACGCATCTTAGATGGCCGCTTGTTAGCATTTAAGACCCCAGACGCCACATTTCAAACTGGGATGCAGAATGTTTTCATAATAGAATTATTTTGCCAATTGACTTAGAAGTCCCCTTAAACCATGGTCCCCAAACCCCCGCCCTTGCTCCGCTGACCCTGGAAGCATTCAGTTTATCCCGGAAACTTCTTTGCTTTTGGTCCAGTCCAGTCCAGTTGAGCTGACCTTCCATGTATTGAGTATTGTCCTTCCCTTCACCTAAAGCAGTTCTTATCTACTAATTAATCAGTAAAAAACCCTCTCCCACCTTCCCTCCCTCCCCACCTCGTAACCACAAAAGTATGTGTTCTTCTCAGTTTATACTATTTCTCAAGATCTTATAATAGTGGTGTTATACAATATTTGTCCTTTTGCCTCTGACTAATTTCGCTCAGCATAATGCCTTCCAGGTTCCTCCACGTTATGAAATGTTTCACAGAATCGTCACTGTTCTTTATCGATGCATAGTATTCCATTGTGTGAATATACCACAATTTATTTAACCATTCATCCATTGATGGACACCTTGGTTGCTCCCAGCTTTTTGCTATTGTAAACAGACCTGCAATAATCATGGGTGTGCATATATCTGTTTGTGTGAAGGCTCTTATTTCTCTGGGGTATATCCCGAGGAGTGGGATTTCTGGGTTGTATGGTAGTTCTATTTCTAACTGTTTAAGATAATGCCAGATAGAGTTCCAAAGTGGTTATACCATTTTACCTTCCCACCAGTAGTGTATAAGAGTTCTAATCTCTCCGCAGCCTCTCCAACATTTATTATTTTGTGTTTTTTGGATTAATGCCAGCCTTGTTGGAGTGAGATGGAATCTCATCGTGGTTTTAATTTGCGTTTCTCTAATGGCTAATGATCGAGAGCATTTTCTCATGTATCTGTTAGCTGCCTGAATATCTTCTTTAGTGAAGTGTGTGTTCATATCCTTTGCCCGCTTCTTGATTGGGTTGTTTGTCTTTTTGTGGTTGAGTTTTGACAGAATCATATAGATTTTAGAGATCAGGCGCTGGTCGGAGATGTCATAGCTGAAAATTCTTTCCCAGTCTGTAGGTGGTCTTTTTACTCTTTTGGTGAAGTCTTTAGATGAGCATAGATGTTTGATTTTTAGGAGCTCCCAGTTATCTGGTTTCTCTTCTTCATTTTTGGTAATGTTTTGTATTCTGTTTATGGCAAGGCTGAAATTTTTATGGAAGCAGGCTGTCACATCTTGCTCCCAAGGAATGGCTGGTGGGTTCCAACTTTTCGGTTTCCAGCCGAGCTCTTAACCATTGAGCCACCAGGGCGCTTTTCATTTAGCATAATGTTTTCAATTTTCAAGGTTCATCCACATTGCAGCATGTATACAGCTTCATCTTTTTTATGACTGAATACTATTCCATAGTATACCACATTTTGTTTACCTTGAGTATATCCTACCCGAATTTAGAAACCATCTCAAGAATAATTCAACACGTTGAATACTAATGAGAGAAGACCAGACAATTTGTGGACTGACATCAAGGACATCATACATGAAGAAAACAAGAGGTCATTAAAAAGACAGGAGAGAAAGAAAAGACTAAAATGGGCGTCAGAAGAGACTCTGAAACTTGCTCTTGAACATCGAGTAGCTAAAGCAAAAGGAAAAAAGGATGAAGAGCTGAACAGAAGATTTCAAAGGGCGGCTCGAAAACACAAAGTAAAGTATTATGATGACATGTGCAAAGACCTAGAGATAGAAAACCAATAGGGAAGAACACACTTAGCATTTCTCAAGCTGAAAGAACTGAAGAAAAAATTCAAGCCTTTAGTTACAAAACTGAAGGATTCTATGGGGGAAAACATTAAAAGACTCAGGAAGCGTCAAAAGAAGATGGAAGGAATACACAGAGTCCCTATACCAAAAAGAATAGGTCGACGTTCAACCATTTCAGGAGGTAACATATAATCAGGAACCAATGGTTCTGAAGGAAGAATTCCAAGCTACACTGAAGGCATTGGCAGAAAGCAAGGCTCCGGGAATTGGCGGAATACCAATTGAGACATCTCAACAAACAGGTTTAGCACTGGAAATGCTCACTCGTCTACACCAAGAAATTTGGAAGACAGCTACCTGGTCAACTGGCTGGAAGAAATCCATATTTATGCCTATTCCCAAGAAAGGTGCTCCAACCGAATGCAGAAATTATTGAACAATATCATTAATATCACATGCAAGCAAAATTTTGCTGAAGATCATTCAAAAGCAGCTGCAGCAGTATGTTGACAGGGAACTGCCAGAAATTCAAGCCGGATTTAGAAAAGGACGTGGAACCAGGGATATCATTGCTGATGTCAGATGGATCCTGGCTGAGAGCAGAGAATGCCAGAAGGATGTTTACCTGTATTTTATTGACTATGCTCAGGCACTTGGCTGTGCGGATCGTAATAAATTATGGATAACATTGCAGAGAATGAGAATTCCGGAACACTTAATTGTGCTCATGAGGAATCTGTACATGGATCAAGAGGCAGTTGTTCGAACAGAACAAGGGGATACTTCATGGTTTAAAGTCAGGAAAAATGTGCGTCAGGGTTGCATGCTTTTACCATACCTATTCAGTCTGTATCTGAGCAAATAATCTAAGAAGCTGGACTATATGAAGAAGAATGGGGCATCAGGATTGGAGGAAAACTCATGAACAACCTGCATTATGTAGATGATACAATCTTGCTTGCTGAAAGTGAAAAGGACTTGAAACACTGATGAAGATCAAAGACCGCAGCTTTCAGTATGGATTATACCTCAACATAAAGAAAACAGAAATCCTCACAACTGGACCAATAAGCAACATCATGATAAATGGAGAAAAGACTGAAGTTGTCAAGGATTTCATTTTCATTTCATTTACTTGGACCCACAATCAATGCCCATGGAAACAGCAGTCAAGACATCAAAAGACACATTGCATTGGGCAAATCTGCTGCAAAAGACCTCTTTGAAGTGTTGAAAAGCAAAGACGTCACCTTGAGGACTAAGGTGCATCTGACCAAACAGTGGTGTTTTCAATAGCCTCTTATGCATGCGAAAGCTGGGCAATGAATAAGGAAGACCGAAGAAGAATTGACTCCTTTGAGTTGTGATGTTGCCAAAAGCACGAACAAATCTGTCTTAGAAGTACAACCAGAATGCTCCTTAGAAGCAAGGATAGTGAGACACATCTCACATACTTTGGACATGTTGTCAGGAGGGATCAGTCCCTGGAGAAGGACATCATGCTTGGTAAGGTAGAGGGTCAGCAAAAAAGAGGAAGACCCTCAATGAGATGGATTGACACAGTGGCTGCAACAATGGGCACAAGCACAGCAACAATTGTGAGGATGGGGCAGGACCAGACTGTTTTGTTCTGTTGTGCATAGGGTCGCCATGAGTTGGAATCGACTCGACAGCACCTAACAACAATGACATTCATCCATTTATGGACATTTGGGTTGGTTCTGCCTTTTTGGCTATCATGAATAGTGCTGCTATGAACATTTGACTACAGCCTTTTGTCTGGACACCTTTTCAATTCTTTTGGGCATAAACCCAGGAGTGGAATTCCTGGGTCATATGGTAATTCTATGTTTAACTTATTGAGGAACTGGTTTAGTTTTATGTCCTTCTTCTCTTGAAAATTTCCGCAACCTTCTTCCCAACATCAAAACACCGTGGCAAAGGACAGAGAAAAACAATGTTCAGAGATAAGAAAGAATCTCTATAGATTTTTTAAACACACACACGCCTGTTTCTACCAGCAGCTGAAGGTTTACCATGTGCAGCCACAGTGCTGAACACTTTACACAACTTATCTCGACTGCCCAGAGCCTGCAAGAGCAGAGTAAACTATCTTCCCCCAACGGCCCACAGAACCTGGAAGGGGCTGGGACCAGGGACAAGCAGCATCAACATTAATCAGCTCCCAGGGTTTTCACCACCCCAGCAGAGCCTGCACAGCTGATGAGGGGAGGATTGTGGGTAACTGCTAAATTTGCATTTCAATTCCAAAATACAAAATGAAACCCAAAGTTGTCATCAAAGAAAAGATGAAGATGAGGCTCAAAGTGATTCCACACTCCCGGAAAGAGAAGAGATTAAAGAAAGTGAAGTGAGCACAATTTTAAAAAGAGGTTTTAAAAGGTGTTAATGCAGGCTAATACCGTTAATGAAGGTTAGAAAAATACCTGGTTGTTAATTAGCATTTTCAGCTGGAAGAAGGCGAGGTCTTTGCACCTTTTCTCATAGCAAAGGCTGGATCCCTTCCCTTAAGAAAAAAAAAAAAAAGACAGCCTCAATTACTTTAAAAGGAGGAAAGGATTAAAAATAGATTTATGATAATTGCCTCATCCGTAAGAGTAACAGCTTATTGCTCTGCTCCCTGAGCCCAGCCTCATAACACAGGATACATTCAGCTGCCCCAAAGCAGTCTTTGAAACAACACGGCTCTGACTAGGGGAGAACTTTCCAAAACCAACTATTAAAATCAAGTGTCTGACCTTCTGCTGGATTTGCCTGTTCTTTTGTTTTTTGACATGGCGAAAAGAAAACGGACCCTACCTAGATGGACCCAGAAAGTCCTGGGTGTTTGCATCTCCCCTCCAGGTTGTGCTGTTTTATATCAGTGTGTACGCAGTAAATGAGAACCAAACAACCAGCATCGAGGGTGGACAAGGACTGGGCATGGTGTTTCCCAGGAGACGGCAAGGGTGGTTACAGGCGTGGATGGTCTCCCAGCAGTGCCTTCCAACACATAGTCAAGTCTGAGGAAGGAAAAGACAGCAACTTGCACCTGTTTTGCTTTACAGGGAAGGGGTGTGGTCAACTGGAAGTACCAGGTGCTCAGGGATGGGATTAGATGCCAGTAACAAGGACAGGGAGCCAGGCAGGAGGAGCCCTGGGCTGGGGTTGGCAGGTGGCAGGGGCTATGCCACACAGAAACAGTCAGGAGGTGCCAGGGCAGAGTGGTCCAGCAGACGGGGGCACAGGGGGGCAGGTAGGATGCTGAGTTCCAGGCAGGCAGCATATAGGAGGTAGAACAAAGGGGTTGGGGCACCGAGTAGGGTGCCAGTCCCTGCAGAGGCCATACCAGGAGCCATACCAGGAGCCCCCTTGTGGAGACTGGAGGAACTGAGGGAGGTCTTTAGAGGTATCAAAGCAGTGCCCCCTAAAGCCCTTTCACTCTCTATGCTGATGTCACGTCCACACAGGAGCCACCTGTGAGGATCCCAGGAGGGGGTGTCAGGGCTGCGTGCAGGGAAAGCACGAGGAGACATCCCCATGATATTTTAGCATGATGTGCTCAATACGTGTTTAATAGGCATGTGACTCAAGATGATTCCACACCTATTCATTCAACAAACACTTGTTGAATGTCACTAAAACACAGTTGCTGTCCTCACAGAACTCTCCATCGAGTAGAGGGAGACTCTGAAGCAGGGAGTGAAAACATTTCTGAACGATGGGATATGTGAATTGGTAGAGGGGGTGTGCAGTGGCTCCCCCTGAAGCACTGAGAAAGAGCACCAAACCCAGCATTCAGGGAAGGCTTCCTGGAGGAAGTGCATTGGGATCATACTTATGGCGGGACTTTAAGGGCCTGGGACACTGGGGGACCCTCAACACCATGCGAGGTTGCAGGTCTAAACAGCTGTTGCTGATGCAAATCCCAGTTCATTAACTGTGCGAAGGGCCTCCAAGGGCTGGGTGTCCCTGGGGACCAAGTCCAGGGAAGGCAGTAACACCCGACGTGAAGCGCCTTAGGCCTTCTCTGACATTACGGGTGTGGGCATCAACCACGAGCAACCCTTCTGGGGGAGGCACCAGCCCTCACGGATTTATTTATTCACTTGACAAAAATGTCCAGGAGCCCCGGGGGTACAAATGGTTAAGCACTCTGCTGTTAACCAAAAGGTTGGCTGTTCGAACCCACCCAGTGGCTCCACGGAAGAAGGACCAGTTGATCTGCTTCCATAAACATTGCGGTCAAGAAAACCATATGGGGCAGTTCTACTCTGTCACGTGGGGTCACTATGAGTCCAAATAGACTTGACAGCACCCCACAACAACAACTGGAGAGATGGTGGAGAACAAGGCCCACCAAGTCCCTGCCCTTGTGGGACTTACAACCCAGGAAGCCTGAGATTCCTCTTACTTAGTTTTTGGTTTCAAGAATCTGGGTGAATGGTCTTAGGTAGAAAAAAGGAGAAACTTCAGAAATCACCAAGTCTGTGGTGGTGGCTGGCCTCGGCCTACTCATCCGAGCAGCCTGCCTGAGAAAGCCAGCTAAGCTGGCCGGCCACTCTGGCAGCAAATGTCATTCAGAGGTTCTGATTATTGGATCCACCTGGACAGGGAGGGCCCCGAGACCTCAGTAGGGCAGTGGTTCTCAAAGCTAATCCATGGACTAATCAATTCTGACTTATAGCGACCCTGTAAGAGTAGAACTGCCCCATGGAGTTTCCAAGGAGTGCCTGGTAGATTCGAACTGCTGACCTTTTGGTTAGCAGCCATAGCACTTAACCACTATGCCACCAGGGTTTCTGATTGTTTGCTACCCAGAATCCCAGTGCCGTCGTGTTTGCTAGCAACCCCTGAATCCCAAAGTCTGTAACCAGTTAGTTTGGCTGAGCCATTCATTTAAATTACAGACCCTGCAAGGCTGGTGTGGGGAAAGGGACCGTTGAGTGAGGAAGCAAGAGCCTGACCCTTCCTTGTTCACTTTTCATCACGTGCAATGACTCCTGGAAAGTGATCAAGAGTTTTCTTCCTTTGGGAAAGTGACCCAGGAGAAAAGCCAGTGCTACTGCTATGGAGATACTTGTGACCCTGGGGTGTTGCACAGATCTCAGGACACATCCCTCCTGTTGACAGGGGTCTACTGCCTTCTGTTTGTCTCTCCTTATGACCATAATAACATGTTTGGGCTTATGCTTCTTTCCAACTGCCCCTAGTATGGAAAGCTGAGAGGTGTCTCCTACCCTCCCCAGCCTCCAACAGAAGTACTCCCTGCCCTAAGTTCTTCAAGTCCTCATTCATCCCACCGCGGTGTATGTCACCTGCCACACTGTGTCATATTTGCAAGCTGGCCTCCCACATGAGGCTGTGAGCTGCTCACAGCAATTCTGGTCCTATCTGTCTTTATTTTCCCAGCACCTATCACAGTGCCTGGCATCAAGGTGGCATCAGAAGTGTTTGCTGAGTCCCTGATGGGGCAGGAGAAAAGTAGGGTACAGAACTCAAATTCTAGTAAAAATACCAGACTTAATGGTCTGACTGAGACTGGAGGAAGCCCAGAAGACATGGCCCCCAGACTCTCAGTTAACCCAGAACTAAAACCAGTCCCGCAGCCAACTCTTCAGAAAAAGAATGGACTGGACTATAAGACAAAAAATGATCCTTGTGAAGGGTATACTTCTTAGTTCAAGTAGATATACAAGACTTAAAGGACAGCTCCTGTCCAGAGGCGAGATGAGAAGGCAGAAACGGATAGAAGCTGGTTGAATGGACACAGGAAATTCGGGGTAGAAAGGAGAAATGTGTGGTCACATTATAGGGATAGCAGCTAGGGTCACACAATAATGTATGTATAAATTTTTCCATGAGAAACTAACTTGAGCTGTAAACTTTCACCTAAAGCACAATTTTTTTAAAAAGTGTTTGTGGAATGGATACACAAATTAGTTACTTAGTTAATTAACTGATTAATTAATTAATTTACACCATAGCCTTGGGAGGTAGTAAGGGCAGGTATTATTTCCATTTGACTGCTAAGGAAATTAAAGACCAGAGAGGGTAAGTGACTTGCCCAAGATCACACAGTCAGTGAACCCCTCACTCCTAGTCCGGAGTTCTTACTCAAAGTGACTAGCCCAAACACCTCGAATGTAGCATAAACTCAGTATGTTCTAGTCTCCCCACCTTCACCCCTTGCCCATAGCTGAGGCTAATTCCTTCTTTGTCAGTTACTCCTGCTCTTGAGGAATATGAGTGAAGAACTTGCTCTTAGGGCATCCAATCCATCTGAAAAGAGAAGTCAACACCACTTTCATCTAGTCTATTACACAAACGAAGGGGCCCTGGTGGTGCAACGGTGAAGTGCTTAGCTGCCAAACAAAAGGTTGGCAGTTCGAACCCACTCAGTAGCTCCGTGGAAGAAAGACCTGGCAATCTGCTTCTGTAAAGATACAGCCAAGAAAATTCTACGGGACAATTCTATTCTGTCACACGGTGTTGCTATGAGCAGAAATGGACTCGACAGCACGCAACAACAGTCACACAAATGGTTGTCTGATCTAGGCCTAAGCCATCAACGAATGTCAGTAGCTAAAGAGAATTCATGGATTGAATGAGCGTAGTCTGGCACACAGGTAAAACCAAAAACTGAACCCATTGCCATGGAGTCGATTCTGACTCATAGAGACCGTATAGGCTACATTCCGTCTTCAGGCAATTCTAAAGTCGAGAAAATTTCTCCAACTCAGTCAGCTGACGCTTTCCTCCTCTGGGTCCCAGTGAAGCCCTTGGAGACCTCATGAGCAGCCCAGTTCCTCTGCCCCCATGGTCACCTGCTCTTTGAAGACAACCACTTTCATTGCAGTGCTATTTCTACAAATGCACGTTCCTTCCATTGTTGTTATCAGTTGTACTCCGGGCTTGAAGTGCTTAGGTTGGAGGGAAGACATGTTTACGTTCTTTACTCATCTCCCAGGTTGGATACAGAACCCTTACTTTATGTCAAGGCCATGCCTTTTTCCAGTTGTGGGCTTCCTGGGGCCAGGGTCTCTGCCTTCCCCTTAACGAAGCCCATAGAACATCTAGGTCTCCATGGGGACCAGCACAGGCCTGGCTCTGGCCCAGGGCACGTGCAGGGGAGCAGAGGAGCTTCCCTGGGGAGGCAGGCCTCCTCTCCCTCTGCCGGGCGGGTGGAGTGTGCAAATCACCCAAATAACTCTCAGCCCAGGAGCTGTGGCCTTGCTGGGGGAAGGGAGGTTTAAATTGGTAGCTTCCGCACATAACAAGCTCAAGACCAGACAAAGACGGCTGAACAGCCCCTCTGGGAACCAGCGGTTTTATGAGCCCGTCATATTTGCTATTATCCAATGAGTCATCATCGGCCGCGTGTTTTCATTCTGAGGCTGCAGGACGAACAGGCTCTCGTTGGAGCCACACTTAATCCATTATTTATACCCGCTCTTTGTCCTCTCCAGGGCTGGGTAGTGCATCTTTACAGACAGGAGCTCAGTTTGTGTCCACCAGCAGCAATTGCCCAGCCAATGCACAGCCTTCGTTGAAAGCCAAGGCTGTGGTGCTCAAAAATAGCAAACCAGGAAAACACTCTGATTATGAAATTTCTAGCTGATATTACCCTTGTCTTTCATTAGGGAGAATGCTGGCATTATACCAACCCACAAGTCCAACTGGTAGAAATTAAGAGGACTGTGTTTACGACCTCTGCTCAGGCCTAGTTTCTGAGAAATTTTTGTGGGTACAGAAACAACTAGGCTCAACATTTAGACTGTATCTCTTGTGCTTAAAGATCACTTTGCTAATGCCCAGGATAGAGGGCCAATTAGCTGATTAGTGAATTGTCCACAAGTTGGCACTTACATTGTGAGATCAAATCATTTGTGAGTTTGTGCCGGACGCTTACACCTTGGTCAGAATTGGCCCATACATTTTCCGCCCCAGAAAGAAAATATAAGGCTTGTGAGATTTAAAGTGACTCATTGAACACACATCTAAATTTGCTTTTTTGTATTGGCCACTACTGGCCTGTAACCTTGGCCCAATAAGGAAACCGTTAGGGTTGGTTTCTAAATGATGGGAGACAGTTGAACAACTCCCCTAGTGGGTAATTGTTCTGCAGCTTCTGTGTCACAGCTCAGAGGGCTGTGTCACCTGGACCAGGTAGAGGTCTGGCACCAGAGGCACAGTAAGTGTAACGAGCACCCGGGGTGAACTTTAAATTGCAAACCCTCCCCTCCCCCAATTTCAAGATGAATAGACGTTGAGAGCAGCAAGGCATCAACAGAAACGCCTTCGACCCCCTTTTGTTTTGCTGCCTCGGTCAGGCACCTTTCATATCTGTGTCTCCTTGGAACGTCATTCTGGACCTCATCTGGTACCCCCTTGGACCTGCACCTGGGAGCAAGTGCTCCCCTCTGCCCCACCTCGCTATGTCTCTGGCACCTGGGGAGGCAGCTCTGGAAACGCCATATGGGGTAATCTAAGCAGACCTGGGTGGGAAAGAGTAATGGGTAGAACTGAGGGGTGGGGAGGGCAGGTAACTAGAAAAGGGCCAGAAGGCAGAGCAATGGTGGTGAAAGGGAAGGCCCAAATGCATTCTCCCTGGAACTTGAATCTGGAGCAGAGTGATAATTGAAATGGTTGACACCAAATCCCCCTGTCAGCAACAGTAACAATGGTGGCCCCCTAAGAATTTGTCCTCTCAGTAGTAGTTCCCCATTTCTGAGACCCCATCCATTACATTGTCCTGGCTCCAGTCCCACTGAGCTGCTTCTCCAGCCTTCTCTTTAATTCCCTGAGCTCTGCCCACATCCTTCCGGTAAACTCCTTTATTAGCCAGAGAGTTGCCGCATCCAAAGCACCCTGGCCAGTAAGAGCTGGGAAACAAAAGCAGGAAGGGAGTGAATAGCAAGGTCAAAGACCCAGTGGTCCAGGAGAAGGGTCACACCAGAGCGGCAGACCCTGACCGGGTACACACTGCGTGATGTCAGGAAGAGCCTTGAAAGGGAGAGGACAGGTTTCTCCCTGCTCCAAAGCCCAGGAAGTGTCCTATCAGGCGGGCCATATTATTGCTGACATCTTAGACTCATGGACAGAAAATTGTGAAGCGCTTTCAACCTTGGCTCTTAATGTTTTCAAATACAACATGACAACTCAGATCTTAATCTACAGGGTATATTCGGCAGTCCCCCCTTACCCTTGGGGGATACATTCCAAGACCCCCATGGATGCCTATGTTTTGTCCTATACATACATACATACATACCTATGATAAAGTTTAATTTATAAGTTAGGTGCAGTAGGAGATTAACAACAATAAATAATAATAAAATAGAACAAGTAGAACAATAGACGGCAATAAACATTGTGTGAACGTGATCCCAGGTGGGACGGAGTGGGATGGCATGAGATTTCATCATGCTACTCATTCAACCTGTCATTTAACCTGTTGACAGCTAGTAACTGAAATCAAAACTGCAGATGGTGGGGGGGGAAGGCGGTGGCTACTGTATTCTTATTTTGACCAATAGTGGGAGATAATGCTAGAAAGGTAGACATACTTTCTCATGGGATTGATTTGAGTGCCACGTAAGAAGGCAGGACATTGGGTAAGCATTATTTATTTATTCATTAAACGAGCATGTATTAAGCTCCTATGCCATGCAAATATCTGTGTTGGACACTGGGAACAGAAAGATGACTAAGTCCCTGGCACTGCTCATGTGTTTGAGGCAGGGTGGCATGGCCACAGCGCTGCACAGCACTGCATGATCACTGCCAAGAGATAAGAAGTTCAGAAGCAGGGAAATTGCTCACATCTGAGAGGGTCGGGGATGACAATTGCGAGGAGCTGGCATTGGACCTGCTCCTGGAAAGAAGGGGAAGTTTCACCAATGGCAATTGCAGACGCAGAGACCAAAAGGAAAAGTGCCAAGTGGTCTGATTTGGCGGGTATACCTTCTGTCCCAGGCAGGCTGGAGAAGGTAGCTGATATCTGCTTGTGGAAGGCTAGACTGGAAAGTCTGGAAGGACTTGGAAGGGGAGAGGGACGTGATCAAAGCAGTATTGTGTAAAGAATTCTCTGGCAACAACATTCAGAGCAGATGGAAGAGGAAGAGAGTCTAAGGATAGTCCAACCAGCTTGGAGGCTTTTGCAACGGTCCAAGCAAGACCCTTCACCTGAGGGTAACAATAGGAATGAAAAGGAGGGAAGAGATGTGAAATCCTGACAGGGGAAGGGTTGAGAGGCCTGGCATCAGAAAAGAAGTGGTCTGGGAGGGAGAGGGTAAGCCAAGGAAGCCTTGGGGCTTGAGCCAGGAGGAGGCCTCATTAAGTGCGATGAAGGAGAAGACAGGAAGGCCCAGGCAGGCCCTGGAGGAAGTTATTTCCTTAAGACCTCAGCTTATCAAAATGAGCCCATGCACCAGAATCTCCCCCTGGGGCTTGAGGAGAAATACAACCCAGGGGAAAATGGCTACTCCTTAAGCCCAGTGGTGCAAACCCAACCCAAGCCAAGGCCTTCCTCTGGGTGGTTCCCGGCCTGGCTTCTAGGCTGCCTCTGACTCCTACACCAGGATTAAACTTTATCCCAAGACAATTGCTATTGCTCACCTATATTTGTTTCAGGGAGAAACCTACACCTACAGGGTTTTAGCCCAGATAAGACACCCACAAGAGTGCACCATGCGTTATCCCAAATTGTGTCAATATAACATCTCTCAAGTTTGGCCAGCAACCCAGTCGAGTTCCTTTTCACCATCTCCAGCCTGAAGGGCCAAGTCAGGTCCACACCTCCCACCTGCTATGGTGAAGTCTACGTTCCAATCTCCTGGGAGCAAAAGCTCGGACAAGAACAGAGAGACAGACACATGCATGCAGACACACACATACACTGCACATACACGCAGACACCCAACACCACTCTAGAAGAAATAATAATTTGCAGGCAGGAAACATCTTCTCTCCAAATTTACAGGGAACAGTTTACTCTGACTCCATGAAAGAGCAGTTCTGTCCTATGCCCAAGCCTCCTGTGATCAGGACTTCCCTGAGAACACTGAGGGGACAGTCCCTGGATCAGAGCAAACCCCTCAGCCCCACCCCGGCACCATTCTAGGTGGCAGAACTGCTTAGAATCTCTAAAATGGTAGCTTTTTCAGATTAAAAGACAGTTTTCATTTCATTCCCACTGGACATCTTGTGATACATAAATGAAGACATCAAGGCACAGAAAACTTGAACAACTAGCAAAGGATCAAACACTAGAAGTAGATTTAGGGTTTGAACTCAACTCCACCCTTTCTCTCAACCAGCGGGCATTTGGCCTCCCTGTGTGAAGCTCTGATTGGTATCCGGTGAGCTATTGAATTCCAAAGGTGGCCTTGGGAGAGACAGGTCTAATGGGAGGCACTCAGTCAGTAATGAGATAAAATGTTATGCATCTGCCTTGAGCTTGGGGCTTGGTTTCTGAGTCTTTCCGATTCAACATGGGGTCAACACTGGGCCTTGTAGCAGCTGGACCTGGCACCCTTGACCTTGGATGATGTGGCCAAAATCAAACTGGGCCACCTTATCCAGCCTCAAATGCCGACACCATCATGATAATCAGAGTCAGAGACTTACATTAGCTCTCTCATCTCAAACATATTTCCCTTTGCTTTTTACTGGAAAGAAATTTGAGGCTGGGAACCAAAGCGGAAGTGTAGTTTCACCTCTACCTTTCAAAAAAAAGAGAAAGAAAAGGAAAGTTGGGAGAGAAGCAATCATTTTTGCTATTTTCTCTGATTATGGCGACGGTGGGAGAGGAGGAGCTTGTTTAAAAGGAAGGCTGGTTGATTGGTAGGCTGGTTTGTTTGCTTGATTTAGTTAGTCTCCAGGCTATAAACTCACTGAAGCCCAGAAGGGCCAAGTGGTTTGTCCAAGGTCACACAACTAGTACCATCAGAATCCTGTAGCCTTGACTCTCAGTAAATGATTTTTGCCTCCTTTCCACTACCTGGGTCATTACCTTGAGGACCACACACACACACACACACACACACACACACACACACATACGCAGACACACAGCCTCCCAAAACAAATTAAGTTAGACTCTGGGGTGACTTGTCATACCATCAGTCACAGCATCACAGGTGGGCAACCCTTGAAAGGTTGTTAGCAAACTAATGAATTATATAATGGCTGCTTAATAATTCCCGGGGCTAAGGTAAGCTCCTGAAACACATACTTTTGTTTGACGAAGATTAAGTCAAAACCATATGGTGTGGTGCCCTTGACAAGCAGTGAGCACTGCCCTTCTTCCTGAGAACACTTGCTCTAAAAAGAACATGTGGAGCTGGAAAGCCAAGGTTACCTGGGGAAGTAGGCCTGATAAAAACACCTGGGTGAGGTGACTAAAGGGTGAGAGTCATTTCTAACTCAGCACTAAGCCCCCTCCATCCCCTGGGACCGCCAGAAATGGTCATTTGACAGGAAGGAACAAGCCACAAGTATAGTATCCACTGTGCAGGCTCAGTCCGGGACACAGTTAACAGGAAAAAATTAGAAATATGGTACCTGAACTCAAGAAACTCCTGCTTTGGCAGGGAGACACTGTCCCTACTTTGGAGAAGTTTCTAGGTAAGACTGTTTCTGGCCCTTGGAAAAATTCCTTGAAGATGTGTGTCTTTCTACAGCTGGTGTGATAGAGAAGACATGTACCATGTTCTTGGGATAAGCCCAACCCATCTGCAGAATGGAGGGAGGGGAGAAAGACAGAGCCTGCTCTTGGGCACCCTCCAGAAGTGTAGGCAGCCTGAGGCCCTTAGCCTCGTGGGGGAGATACCATCCCTGGAGTCCCCACATTAAGAGGGAGCTAGATGCCAGAACTCCTGAGGCTTTGGGAAAGGATATTCTAGCTGGGGCAATGAGTTGCCTAAGCTTGGGAAATCTAGCAACTCCAGGTGGCAGGGAAGTAATGCCCAAACGGGAGCCTTGCCATGAGATTGGAAGACAAGTGGTCAGAGAGGCTTCATGGAAGAAGGGATTCCAAGCTCACTCCTAAAGGGCAGGTAGGCAGGATTTGGAGAGCCAGGGAGAAGGCAGCAAAGGAGGAAGGGAGAGAGGGAAGGAGGAGAAGAAAGGGAGGAAGATGCTCCAGGCTTCACAGGCAGCACTTATAATTGCTTTTAAAAAGCAAACGAGAGTAACTCATCTGCCTTTAAAGGGGGGCAGTGGTGTAGGATAATTCATATCAGGGAATGACTACGTAGGGCCCAGACCCCTTTCACTAACAGAGCCCAGTAGGGAAGGAGAGCCACAGCTCGGACTGGATCATGATAAAGGGAAGGCATGCACTTCCAAACCCTGCTGGTTCCTGTAGTGTTTCTGATTTACAGGAATCCGCCCCAACCCAAGCAGTGGGGAGAGGCCTAAAAACTGCTCTGCAGAATAAAGGGAAGGAACCCTGACTTTCTAGGGGCAGCCCAAGAGAGAAGAGTGAAGAGGCAGAGAAAACAGAGAGGGTGGAAATGTGGGGAGAGTCCCCAGAAAGAAGAGCCAGAGAAACCCAGTGGCAGATGGAGGGCCTTCTGGAAAAGAGAATCAGGAGAATTTCTCCGGAAAGGGATGGCCAAGAACCTTCAAGGCAGCAGTGTTGATGTGGTACGCGATCACCTCATCCCCCAATGCACACATATGCACATACACACAGAGACACAATGATGGCCCACACATCTTCAGCAGAACATGCAACAGCCTAGAGTCTGTGGTTTCTCCAGGGACTCCATGGTAGAAGGAAATGACCAGGCCATGGGTTTCCCAATATTCAGGCCATGAGGACCTAAGACATCTTTATTTAAATAGCAAATGGCAACTCCATACACTGGAGAGTTTGGAGACAGCCAAGTGGCTGCCGCTTACATGTAGGTTGCAAAAGCCGGGGGGAATAGTGGAGACAAAGTATATGAATGAAGTTGGTGGCTTTCATCCGCAGGTAAAAGCCTTATCCTCACCAAGCTCTGCTGGCTATTTTCATCTAATTTTATTGAATAGGTTTGTGGCCCCTTTCCTGTGGCCTGACAGCACTTAGAGTCACTTCATAATAGCGATTCAATCTCGTACATTGACAGTGCTAACTCTATGACAGTACTGCTCTGGGCACATCGCAAGTATTAAGTCATCCTCACACCACCCACTGAGGTTGGTTACTATGCTTATCCCTATTTTGCAAATGAGGCACAGAAAGGTTAAGTTACCTCCCCGGGGTCACACAGTAAGAGAAACAGCAGACTCAAACCCAGGCAGACTGGCTCCAGAGTTTCACTCTCATTATTTCACTACATTGCCTCTCTGCTGCAGTCCACCTCCAGCCATCTGCCTCTCTCCATGGGACAGGATGAAGGGACTAACTGCTTGAAGGGTAACAATGGAAAACTCACAAACCCTTATGATTCCATTAACATTTAAACTTGTTGTGGAACAATCTAAAGGTTAAAATCAGGATCAAAGAGTAGAAGAAATGAGGAAATAGATTTTAACTGAGTGGAACGAAGACTTTGCTAACATAATAAGCCATCCATGTGCAGGGATGACCTCAGAAGGTAGTGAGGTCCCCATCACTAGAATTGTGCAAACAGAGGCTTCTCAATGACATTCATCTAAGAGCTCTTTTAAGGCTCTCTCCTACTTGAGAGTCTGTAACTCTAAAATTCCCCTGACCTAGGAGAAACCACTCAAAGAGTCAGATGACTGGGATTCCAGATCCCAGCATTTACGGGCTTTGATTTACCGTAGGTTTGTTGGGTTGGCCATGTCTGAAATGCCTTTCCTCTCCTTGTCTACTTGGTGAACTTCTATACATCCTTCAAGGCCCAACATGAATGGCATCTCCTCTGGGAAACCTTTCCTCCCCACCCCCCATTCTTAATGGGCACAGTGGTCACCCAGTCCCTCCCTCATCTCCTGCTCCAAATCTCACTTTTCTCAGTTATCACATCCTTCTGGTTACAGGTCAGTCTCCTCCTAGACCATGAGCCCCCAAGGGCAGAATTCTAGTGCTGTTTATTCCAACCCACAGTACTCAGCATGGGGGAAGGCAGTCAATGTAATCAATTCAATTCAGCAAATATGTCTTTACTATCAGTCTACTGCGTTCCACTGTGATGATCTGTGGTTACAGCCTCACTTCTTCCTTTGAAGAGTAAGCTCTATATTCTCTCTCTCTCGCTCGCTGTCTGGCCCAGGCACATTCCGTAAATGATTCGTGGATGAACAATGTCAGGGGCTCCCTTTCCTCACAGGTAGCTTCCTCTTGGCTTAATTCTCAGCGTTCACGCCTTCGATGTGGCTGATTGTGAGGTAGCTAGATTCCCAACAACTGAGATTTTGTTTTTACCCAGTCACAAGGGCAAGGACCTTGGGGGACATTTGGATGCGGACCCCCTCAGTGAAGGTCTGGAAGTTGCGGGAAGGCTATGGGCAGGCAGCCTTCAGTGGTCAGTCCCTTCAAGATTTCCCACAACTGCAGAGAAGAGCCATGCCCAAGATCATACCTCCCCCCATCGCCCAGGACCACGTCTATGGCTAATTGAGCTGGGGATACATGCAGACAAGAGTTAACACAGCTGCCCTGAGACTGCTGGCTTTAGAAAGGTCTGCTTGCCAGGTGGCCCTTGGCTGGTGTCTAGGGCCTTGGATTTCTGAAGGGTTCCCACCTTTCCTTGATGAGTGGCTCAAAATGCCTGAACTATACAAACAGTACAGCTTATGCTGCTCATCGCCTTTCCTTCTGAGAGTCTGGAATTTTGGTATCTGCTACACAGAGGGTGCCTACGGGATCAGCCCTAATAAAAACCCTGGGCACTGAGTCCCCAGTGAGCTTCCCTGGTGAATAGCATTTCACATTTGCTGTCACAACTCATTTCTGGGGGAATTAAACACATCCTGTGTGACTCCACTGGGAGACACCTCTGGAAGCTCATGCCTGGTGTTCTCTGTTCTTCATCCATGCACCTTTTCCCTTTGCTGATTTTGCTTTGTATCCTTTCATTGTAATAAATCATAGCTGTGTGTATAACTATATGCTGAGTCCTATGATACCTCCTAAAAGTCATTGATCCTGGGAACCCCCAGCACAAGAATGAAAGGTTATTTTGGCTCCAGGGCTCCATAAGGATCAGGTGAGGCTGTAGTTGACCCCAGCTCACAGATAGACTTTTCCTTCTCCTCACTTCTGCTCCTGTCCCCTCCCTTCCACTGGCGTTGACCCCAACGCATTCCCTACTAAGCATTCTGAATGCTAAAACTGTCTCAAAGCTTACTTCCCTGAAAAGTCAACCTGCAACAGATACAAATCAAGCATTTTGGGCCCTATGAGTTGCCAGGCATTTGTGTGTGTGTGTGTATTAATTTCACCGTCACAACAATCCTATCAGAGGAAGAAACAGGAGCTCAAGAAGTAAGTAGCTTTCCCATGATCACACAGCAAGTGAGTGTTAGAGCTGGAATGGGCCCCAGGTCCATAGGTTTCTGAAGTCTGTGGCCTCTCTCCTGAACCAGGCTGCCTTTCACCCATGGCTCTGAGGGTCTAGGATTCTTCCTGGCCTGAGGACACATGATTTGTACATCTGCCACCAAGATGTTCCAAGAGGCAGCTGGGGACCAGATACGGGCAGCCATGAGTGGGAGAGAATTCCAGTGCCAGGGAAGAAGGCAGAATGTTTTCCCTCTCCCTGAGGAATTCTGGGGAGAGGATGAGTGGACAGAAGTTCTGAAAGAGGGACACCTCTAACTCTCGACTCACTTCCCAGTTGATAGAGGTCACTCCACACACACACACACACACACGTGCACACACACACACACGTGCACACACACCCCTACACTCTCTGGCTGCAAACCCCGGCCTACCAGCTCCCAGCTCCAGGCCCCAGATCTTCTGTAACCAGTTGCCGTCAAGTCCATTCTGCTTCCTGGCCGCCCCACGGGGGTGAGGGTAGTGCTACGCTCCACGGGGTTTTCAATGGGATTGTTTGGAACCAGATCACCAGGACTTTCTTCTGAGGGCCTCTGGGTAGGCTCAAACCTCCAACTTTTTGGTTAGCAGTTGAGCATGTTAACCATTTGCACCACCCAGGGACTGTACAATAGGGGTCTTGATAAATCTTCGCCAGATCACGTGGGCAAGGTGCCCCCGCTGGTGTCTCAGTAACATACAAAGTGGATAAAAGTCTAGGTACACAATTAAGTGTCCTGGAATTATTATTCTTCTCAATGTGATTCATAATTTGTTATGATTCACAAAGTTGAATGCATTTGCACAATCGATAAAACACAGGTAAACATCTTTCTGGTATTCTCTGCTTTTAGCCAAAACCCATCTGACATCAGCAATGCTATCCCTCGTTCCCCTCCTCTGAATCTGGTAGAATTTCTGGCAATTCCCTGTCGATGTACTGATGCAATCATTTTTGAGTTATTGCCAGCAAAATTTTACTTGAGTGTGATATGAATGACACTGTTCAGTAATTTGCACATTCTGTTGGATCACCTCTCTTGGGAATGAGCACAAATATGGATCTCTTCCAGTCGATTGGCCAGGTAGCTGCCTTACAAATTTCTTGGCAAAGACTAGTGAGCGCCACCAGCACTGCATCTGTTTGTTAAAACATCTCAATTGTTATTGTTTTTTTTGCCAATGCTTTCAGTGCAGCTTGGACTTCTTCCTTCAGTACATCAGTTCTTGACCATATGTTACCTCCTGAAATGGTTGAACGTCAGCCAATTCTTTTTGGTACAGTGACTCTGTGTATTACTTCCATCTTCTTTTGACAACTCCTGCATCATTCAGTATTTTGTCCAAAGAACCCTTCAAAATTTCAGCTTGAGGCTTGAATTTTTTCTTCAGTTCTTTCAACTATAGAAATGCCAAGCGTGTTCTTACCTTTTAGTTTCCTAACTCTAGATCTTTGCACATTTCATTATGATGCTTTACTTTTTGTCTTCTCAGGCTGCCCTTTGAAATCTTCTGTTCAGCTGTTTCATACTTCATTCTTTCTTCCATTCTCTTTAACTACCCTACATTCAAGCCATGATACTTTCAATTACCTCATATGCATATGACAGCTGAACAATGAATAAAGAAGACCAAAGAAGAATTGATGCCTTTGGATTATGGGGCTGGTGAAGAATATTGAATATGTCATGCACTGCCAGAAGAAACAAACAAGTCTGTCTTGAAAGTACAGCCAGAGTGCTCCTTGGAAGCGAGGATGACGAGACTTCATCTCGCATACTTTGAACATGTTATCTGGAGGGACCAGTCCCTGGAGAAAGACATCATGCTTGGTCAGATAAAGTGTCAGCAAAAAAAAAGGACGACCATTGACAAGATGGATTAACACAGTGGCTGCAACAATGGGCTCAAACATAGCAAAGATTGTGAGAATAGAACAGGACCAGGCAGTGTTTTGTTCTGTTGTGCATAGGGTCACTATGAGCCAGAACTGACTCAATAACACCTAACGACAATATATGCATGGGAGAGCAGGACAATGAGTAAAGGAAAACTGAAGAAGAATTGATGCCTTCGAATTAGGGTTTTGGCATAGAATATTGAATATATCATGGACTGAGAGAAGAACAAACAAATCTGTCTTAGAAGTACAGCCAGAATTCTCCTTAGACAAGAGGATGGTGAGACTTCATCTCACATACTTTGGACATGCTATCAGGAGAAACCAGTCCCTGGAGAAGGGCATCATGCTTGGTAAATAGAAGATCAGTGAAAAAGAGGAAAACCTTCAATGAGGTGGTTGACACAATGGCTGCAACAATGGGCTCAAACATAGCAGCCTTGGTGAGGATGGCACAGGACCAGGCGGTGCTTTCTTCTGTTGTACATAGGGTCACTATGAGTCAGAATCAGCTTGACAGCACTTAACAACGACAACATACCTGTGGTTATAATCCCATTTGGGGATGGTTTTTTTGTTAAGGCAAATGAGACCATATTAGTGTCAGTTGTCTTTTGAGTCAATCTCTTTTGAGATAAAAAGGAGCAGATTAAGTGAACAGAAATGGGGGAAGAGAGACGCCAAGCCACATGAAGACTGCCCAGGAGCAGAAGCTCAAAAGAGATGAGAACCTTCCTCCACAGCCGATAGAGGCAGTCTTCCTCTAGAGCCAGTGCACTGAAATTGGACTTCTAGCCTCCTAAATTGTGAGAAAATAAATTTCTGTTTGTTAAAGCCACCCATTTGTGGTATTTCTGTTATAGCAGCACTAGATAACTAAGATACTAATGGAAAGGATCTAGAAGAAAGAGATGAGATTTAGCTATAGAGTGAAGGGAATAGGCAATGGAGTGGGGTCACTAAGATAGAACTCAGCTTGCATGGAAGAAGTGGCCATTGCCAGGAGAAGGGACATATGGTAGGCAGAATAATGGCCAACAAATGATGTCCACGTCTTTATCCTCAAAATCTTAGATGGCCAAAGGGTCTTTGCAGATGTGATTAAGTGAAGGGTCTTGAGATGGGAAGGTTATCCTGGTGGGCCCATTTTAATTTTAAGAGTCCTTATAAGGGAAAGAGGAAGGAAGGAAAGGCAGAGAAGGAGATGTGGTGGCAGAAGCAGAGGGGAGGGAGGGAGAGAGAGAGATCTTAAGATGCTGTTTACTTTGAAGATGGAGGAAGAGGCCATGAGCCAAGGAATGCAGGCGGCCTCTAGAAGCTGGAAAAGGCAAGACAAGGAATGGGTTCTTCCCTAAAGCCTCCAATGAGCACAGCCCGCCAACAATTTTATTTTAGCACCGTAAGACCCATTTCAGATTTTCTATCTCCAGAACTATAAAATAATTAATTGGTGTTGTTTTAAGCCACCAAGCTGGTAGTAATTTGTTATAGCAGCAAACTGAAACTAATACAGATTTGAGTATCTGAAGTGAGGTGCTGCTGTAACAAACATCTGAAAATATGGAAGTAGCTTTGGAATTAGGTGTTTGTCAGAGAGTGATCACAATGATGGACCAAGAAGGGGGCACCAGGTCTCACTGGTCTTGCTGTAAGCTGAAAGGAGTCTTGTAGTTGGGGCACGAAAGCCCATGTCCACCCAAGTCAACTGGTGTGGGGTTGGCACCAAGCATGGCAGGATGGTGCTGGCACCTAAGCAAAGCTGGTTGGAGGTCTGCAGAGAGTTGGCATTCCCATGGTCACAGGATGATGAGCTCAGTGACCCCTCCCCCAATGCTACAGTGAGTCGGGGAGCTGAGCACCCACAGAGGCCTTGCAGGGTGTGTTGGTTGGCAGAAAAGATCCTGCCTCTCAAATTGGATAATCCACCAAGGGAGGCTTGAAGTTGCTTCCCAGGCTAAGTGAACCACTCCCAGGAAGGATGTTCCAAAGGCAGCAGGAGCACTGCTTCAGAGGCATTCCAAAAGCACCATCTCCTGTAGGATGCTAGCAAGGCAGGGACGTGGCCACAGCACGGCAGGTGGGAAGTGAGCAGACTCAGGCTGCAGCCGGTTCCACAGCTAATTAGCTGTGCAACACTGGGCAAGGACTTTGATCTATCTTTTCTCAATTTTCTCCACAGCTGAATGAGAGAGAACCCAGAGATCTGTAAGTCTCATTCGGAGCTAGTCTATAGGACTCTGTCAGCCTAGAAGAAAACAAGGTGTGGTGGGGAAGGTTCTGAGGCTGGTGTTCAGCTCCAGGACCGCCCCAGGGTGCTCAACGCATCTGAGCCCCGCCACACCCAGCTGTTCCCACTCTCTCAGCCTCAAGCTGCAAGTTGGTTCCCATGACGAATACAAACTGCCCAAATCACTCATAAAATGGCTGGTGAAAAAGCAATTAAATGCTTTCTTAATTGTAGGATGGCAAGAGGTTAATGAGTTACTATAAAAACCACTCCCTGCCATCTGGTGGCTGTCACCAACGTCCGCATGCAGGGAGCGATCCCAGTCTGTAAGACACAGCGACAGGATCACTCCAAGGAAGGGTAAAGGCACGAAGTGCTGAGGCTGGGGGACCAGGGCTCCAGAACCCAGCCAGCACAGCCAAGAAGGTGTTCAGACCTCCAGTGCTGCAAGAGGGTCTCATACTCAAATGGGAGGAGAATCAGGCAGGGATCCAAAATAGCTCATCAGTTTGAAGTTTAAACACTGTTTTTCTCTGAGATCTGGCTCTAGCGAGGGGGAACCTCTTTGGCCAGTGAGGGCCAGGAAAAGAAAGAAAAGTGACAGACTGAGAGAGGCAGACCAACGCAGAGGGAGGGACAGGCAGAGAGGAGACAGACAGAGGCAGGGTCTGGCCAACCCTGCAAAGACAGATAGAAATAAACAGAGAGACTTAAGAGAAATGGTCAAGAATTGTAGTACCAGGGGATGACAAGAGACCCTGACGTGGACAGGCTATGGACATGAGATGCAGATGAAAGAACAGTTCCTAGGAACCATCAAGAGAAACAGCCCTTCTCCCTTAGTGGATACAAACAGGAGGGGTTCAGTAGGGTCAGCCTCCTCTCTGTCCCCACCACCATAAACACACACACACACACACATACACATAAACACATATACATACACATGCATACACACAAACACACACATGCATTCACAAATACACACACACCCCCGTATATACATACACGCACACACACACATATACACATCTATGGAATACTGCTAAGATCCTCGAAGCATCCTTTTCTCCGCCCCCACCCCAGAAACGGCCAGTTCTAACTAACTAAAGAGGGAGCTCATGTAGACGGGGTCCCATGCTTCAGGCTGTCTGTCCCCTCAGCCCAGCCCCAACTTGTGCCCAGGGTACAGAGGTCCTGTTTTCAGTACTGGGCCTGGCAGAGGTGGGTCCCATTCTATGGTACAAAGGCAAAGGAACCGAGAAAGTCCGTACGTTCCAAGGGTTGTAAAGTCTGTGGTTTCCCTGAGGCTAACCTTGTGGCTTTCCCCCTCTGTAACCTTCTGAGAACCCCTCCCTGCTTCTTCCAGGGTCTGGCTGTGCATTTCTTCCAGGATGGGATGGCACACCAAGGCACTCACTTCCCAGGACTCTGGAAGTTTCCTCTCCCCGAGCAGGCTTAACTGACCACAAGGACAATGCAATGACCTGTGTACAGTGAGAGGATTGGCTCTTCCTTTTCTCAGTATGGGGTCCAGACATCCTTGGCTGCTAAGTGAAAGATTATAGGTTCAAGGCCACCCAGAGGTACCTCAGAAGAAAGTCCTAATGATCTAATTCTGGAAAATCAGCCATTGAAAACAACCCTGTGGAGCACAAAGGGTCTCCATGAGTTGGAATCATTTTGATGGCAACTGGAAAATTCTCAGTATTGCCCACTTGCCATTACTGCTGTCCACCCTGGAGGAGAACGGAAGCTTGCTCCTGCAGGCCAAATTCTCAGCTTTAAAAAAAAAAAAACCCGATTACCCAGAGTAAACAAACAAACCGGGATCTACAGCTGGAAAGTTCCAGTATCTGAGCCCTTGACTTTCTTTCTCCTCCCTCCAATCCATTTTTCTGGAGACTGTGTACCTCTGGAACGAGAGAAAGAAGGAGATTTCTAATAACCCATTCCAATAATTATACTGGGTTTAGAGATTCCCAGAAAATATAGGCAATCGATTGCCAGTATTCCAGGCTAAAATGAGATTTGAAGTCCCTTGTCTATATTCTGTGCCCAACTAGCACAAAAGTTGACCAGTTATATCTTTTATTCCCAACAATAAAGCTGTATCTAGCCACCTCCACCTATCCGCTGGGTGGGCTCTTGTGGAGCTCAGGTCACTTCTAAGACTCCCAGCAGAGGCATGCCAGGTGCTTGACTAGCTTCCCTGATTCTGATGTCAGCACCCAGGTCCACCAGCTGTGTAGCAGCAGTGTCACTGGGGACATCCGGTGTCCAGGAGAGCATCGGCAAGGGCGTCCTCGTGACCTGGTTCTGGGGCGTGAATTTGCCTGTGGATCTGCCCTTTGTCCAGTTCCTTGTGAAGGTCTGGGTGTCAATCTTCACAGCAGTTCTGTCTGTGTGCCACCTAATAAAACCAAAACTTGCCACCATCGAGTCGATTCTGACTCATAGCAACCCTATAGGACAGAGTAGAACTACCCCATAGAGTTTCCAAGGAACACCTGGTGGATTTGAACTGCCAGCATTCTGGTTAGCTGCAGTAGCACTTAACCTCTACACCACCAGGGTTTCCATCATGCCACCTAATAGTTCTTCAGTAAATGACTTTTCTGCTTCAAAATGGTGTGTGCGCACGTGAGAGAGAATACTGTTAAAAATAATGAAAACTCAAAGAAATTGAAACATAAACTTTATTCTGAGCAGTTATTCTATATGCATATAGGGAGACCATTCTGATTCCAAAAAAAAAAAGCAAATGACTTGAAGTAGGCTGGTTATGAAGAGGCTTCTAAAGAGAAGAGGAGGAAGAACAGAGATCAACCACTGGCTGACCTTAACATGATTGACTGAACCTTGCCTCCCCCTTTCACTGAGATCAACTGATAGCCCTTCACAAGGTGGTCTCTGGCCTCCACCCACCTGCAGCCGTGATACCTTTGACATTTAAATTAAGTAAGCCTGGCCTCAAACAGGAAAGAAAAAAGTAATAACTTTGAGTGAAAAAGACAGCTGACAGGATTAATTTCTGGCCAGGAATTTTTTTATGGTTAATATTTGGTTTCCTGGGTAAGAAAAACCTTAAAATCAAAGTAAAATGTCTGTTATTAATTTTTCTCTTCAACAGTACCCCATCTCTTCAAATTACGTCGTGGGCACTGGTTTCCTGTCTTCTCATCTGTTGGGTCTGAGCTGAGCCTGAGCCAGTCCTTCAGTCTCCAGCCACCTACTGGAGGCCCCATGAATTCAGACCCCGGTTTTGTCCCATGGCTTTAAATCCGACCTCTTGGGCTGGAACTACTACTCACCCCTATTCCATCATTAGCCACCCTCCCGCTTGCTGCCCTGTACCTCCTCTGACAGAGGTACACACAAGTGCACAGGTATGCGCATGCGCATGCACACCCCCCCCCCCACACACCCACAGTCTTGCTCCACTCTACACTTCCCAAAAGTCATTGCTAAAATTAATACATTCCACCCTCCAGCTCCGGGACTGCTGGGCCTAGTCCTCTTCACCCCAAACTGCAGGGATCAGAAGGAGAAGCCATGGTGGTAAGAGTGGTGGGGGGTGGGGGGAGGTCAGCATTCAGGAGCTGAGCTGTGACACGGAGGCAGATCAAATGCCACAGCAGAAGTTGACCCTGCGATTTTAAGATTATGTGAAATGAACGCCCCAAACACCAGACCCAAAGGTTTTTCTTCAACACATTACTCTTGAGGGGTAGTTTTCACCCAAGTGTTGTACGCCCAGCTATTTGATGCCCCCAGATGCCTTTCGAGCCTTTACCTACCTTTGTTCCTCAAAGAGGGGTGGGTGCTCAGCTGTCACTCAGAGTGCTCAGAGTGTAACTCAGATGTCACTGGAATGAATGAATCAGAGGAAAGAGCCCAGCTTGGAGGACTGAGTGAACACATCAGTGAGTTTTAGGAAGATAACTCGATAGCAAAATATAAGCAAATACAAGATACCAGGGAACATTCTGTGTACATGAGTGTCAGGGAATTGAGGGTAATGGACAGATGGTTGTTGGGAGGTCCCAGTCCAATTTTCACAGCCACCTGCTTTGGGTAGCTGCTACCACCTCCCTTCCCACCAGTGGTCCCCCACCAGCCAATCACAGCTTCCTGGCTCATTTGAAAGCCAGGGGGACACCAAGCACAGGCTGCTGTCAACATGGCTCCCTCCTGAGGATCCTTGGGTGTGGCAGCTCAGAATTTGGGCTCTGAGGTAAGAAGACTTGAGGTTTGAATCCTGGCTTCATTGCTTGCTGGTGCCACTTGCCTGCTCAGCGTTTCAGTTTCAAATGGGAATAATAAATAGTAACTACTCACAGAGTTCTTGAGAGGATTAGGTAAGTTGATCCATATGGAGGGTTGGCACAATGGCTGGCCCATGGTAACCAATCACTCAATAAAGTCCAGCTATCATTATTGTATCCTAAAGCATTTACTGAGGAAGTGGCTGGAATGTCAGGTCAGTCCTCTCCCCCCACCCCTTTAAGCCCCCAACTTACATGGGCCATAGCACCCTCTCCTTCACTTCTCAATCTTCTCCCAAAGAAGGCTGAGGACTCATCCCAAGGAACCAAAAGAAGGTGATTCATCCTTCAGACATTCATTCATTTCCTCAGCAAACACTTCTGAGCACACCTGGTGCCGGGCCTGTGCCAGGAGTTGTAGATACAGATACGAATTCATCTTGGTCCCTGCCCTACTAGAGTGCCATGCCCAGGGTCCCTCCAATTCTGGATTTATCATCATCTCTGGCCACACCTTTCCCTGCCAGGCCCAAAGGCATCGAGCCAAGAGGACCATCAGGATAGAAATCTAGCCCTTGCTCTGCTCTAGGCACCTGGCCAGAGGAACACCTTGTCCTAATTCACACAAAGGAGCCATGTAAGCTAGTGTTACCCTGGTAGTACATTGTACGCTCTTCTCTCATCAACGGAAGTGATGATACTCCCGGGGGGCCACATGCTATTTGACATGGACATCTCAATTCTTCAGTCACAGGGCACACGTGGGAGAGCCCTTCTCAGCCCCTCGGTGCTATTTCCACTCCTGCTCTGGCCCACAGGCCCTTCTAAGCACCGCTCCCAGCAACCACTGCCCTCTCTTGCTCATCCCCAGTTTTCCCTCACTCTGTCTCCTCTGATCCCCAAAGAAGTGACATTCAGTCAGGTGGCCACAGTCATCCCACTCTTGTGTCTCAGCCTAAAGGTACTCTGCTCGCAGGTGTGGGGACAGCGCCCACTCACCTAGGACTGACCCGTGCCAGGTCCATGGTTCTCACCAGTCTATCCTTGTTCACCTCACACTGGCCCTTGCTGAGCGCTTGATGGCCCAGAGAGTCCCCCACACCCTTTTCAGGATCTCAACGAGCTTTCTAAGAGCCTAGCTTGGATTACAGCAAACCAGGGTTCAAATCCCCATTCTCCTAACTTACTAGTTGCATAAGTTTGGACAAGTTAACTTCTCTGAGCTTGGTTTCCTTCTCTGAAATATAAGCCGGTTTCCATGGACTTGACTCTGACTCATGGTGACCCCATGAGTGTCAGAGTAGAACTGTGCTCCATAGGGTTTTTGGAAGTAATTCTCCAGGTCTTTCTTCTGAAGCTCCTCTGGGTAGACTCAAACCTGCTTAGCAGCCAAGAAAGCTAATCATTTGCACTACCCAGGGACTCCCTAACAAATAGAGATGATAATAAAACCCATTCAAGGAGTTGTCACGAGAAACAAATTATATATGCATATACAGCACCCAACTCAAGGAACCTAGTCCATCTCTCCATCTTCAGCCTCCTTCCAAGCTTCTATTTATCAGGTATACAAAATCTGCCCTTAACGCATCTGAGTCCGTGGCATCCTAGCTTGAGCCAAGCGTGCCAGCCTCAGTTGACCATGGCATTGGGGTAAAGGGCATGTTGGCCTCAGCATCTGCTGGGGAAGGCTTCCGACAAGAGGAGCATCTTCAGCTGGGTCTGGAATCACATGCAGGGTTTGAATTGCCAGAGTCATGATCAAAGGGGAGAAAGTGGGGAGTTTTATGGCAAGAAACTCATTTCACAGGAGAATGAGAAGCAGGTGTAGCCTCCGCCTTTCCTCCCTGCACCCTTCCCTTGACCCCGACTATATGGGAGAGGGGGCGGGCATCAGACCCCAGTACACACTGAACCGGAGCCCAGGAGGAAGTGCTTTGTCACCTGCCGAGCACTCTATCAGTATTAGTGGTTATTATGATTGAATTCCTCCCAGCTCCTCAGAAACGCAGCCCCCCGGGGAGGGCGGAGCTGGTCCCCTCCACCTGGCCTCGGGGAAATCTGCGCCTCCTGTGGAGCACGGAGCACACTGGCCGAGGAACTTCCAGATGTGGGACCCTCAAGACCCCCGCCCCTCCTTCTGCAAGGCCAACCAGAGGGCTTTGACTCTGGCTGGGTTTCTCAACACCAGCACTGTTGAGATCTGGGGCTGGATAACTCTGCGTTCAGAGTCCCCACGTGGCACAAATAGTTAAGTGCTCCAGTACTGGCTCAAATGTTGACGATTCGAACCCCCCCAGGGGTACCTTGGAAGAAAGGCCTGGGTATCTGTTTCTGAAAGGTCACTTCCTTGAAAGCCCTATGAAGCTGTTCTAGTCTGTACCCGTGGAATCGCCAGGAGTCAGGATCCCCTAGACAGCAACTAACAACAACCATTCTGTGTTGTGGGGGCTGACCTGTGCGTTGTAGGAGGTTTAGCAGCATCCCTGGCCTCTACCCACCAGATGCCAGTAGCGTCCCCTACTCCAGTCACTGCCAAATATCCTCTGAGGAGCAAAATTGTCCCTGGTTGAGGACCAGTGGTCTAGATCCTGTCCAAGCTCCTTAACGTGGCTTACCAGAACCCACAGCCCTGCTGCTCATGACCTGGTTAGCCTGGGCTCTCACCTCTGCTCCCCAGGCTTGCTGAACCGCTCCTCGTTACCTGCAGCCTGCCCAGGAGAGTGCTCGGAGCCCTTAGTGCCTGCCACTCCCAGAGAACCCTCCTGAGTGAAGCCACTAGAGGCCTCATGACCCCGAGACTCTGGCCACCTGTAAATGGACCCTCTGATGTCATCTGGCGATGGCATCTCTCAGAATAGACAAGACAACCAGTTCACACCATTGGTTCTCTGATTCCACGTTTTCTACAATGATGATGTCATGCTTTTAAACCCATTTTAAAGCCTTAATTTAAAATCCTTCATTCATTTCTAAATAGTAACTATGGGAAGCTGTGTTTCCAAGCTGGGATCTTGGTTTCTACTGTGAGCCAGGGGATATTACTTCTCAAGAGATGTATTTTTGTCATCAGATGGAGCCTTTTTTATTTCATTCAAGTCACGTGGGTATTGGTAATAAAAAATAAATAAAAATAAAAAACAGAAGGGAACTGAGCAGCTGGTTTTATTTTTCTAATTCTACCACTTTTTTGGAAGAAAATAAAGACATAAACGTACTCCCACTGCCCCTTCAGCACCCCTACCAAATTAACTACCTTCAGCAGATTCTCTCCCACAATTGTGGTAAAGCAAACATATATATAAATTAATATATCAAATACATTTTTAAGAAGTTGCCATTGAGTCAGTTCGGACTCATGGCGACCCTATGTGTGTCAGAGTAGAACTGGTCATAGGGCTTTCGGTGGCTGTGGCCTTTCAGAAGTAGATCAGCAGGACTTTCTTCCAACGCACCTCTGGGTGGACTCAAACCACCAACCTTCAAGGTAGCAGCTGGGAGCATTAACGGTTTGCGCCACACAGGGACTCCATCATACACATTAAAGAAAAAAAAAAAACATTGTCATCAAGTCAATTCCGACTAATAGTGGCCCTATAGGACAGAGTAGAGCTGCCCCATAGGGCTTCCAGGGAGGGCTTATGGATTCCAAACGCCCACTTTTCAGTCAGCAGCCCAGCCCTTAACCACTGTACCACCAGGACCCCAGTTGTATACATAATCAGATACATTTTAATCAAATGCAGTTTTACCGCATCTTACTGCAGCTCACTTTTTTATCAGTTAACTTTTTTTTTGGGAAATCACATTCCAAGTTGGTGCCTGGGGAACCTCCCTGCCTTGGTGGAAACACCGGCTCTGACTTTTTACAAGCTGTATGAGCTTGTACAGGTTAACAACTTCTCTGTGCCTTCTCTGCAACATGTGGACAATGACAACATTACGTGCTTTATGGTT
Source organism: Loxodonta africana (assembly GCF_030014295.1). Classification (NCBI taxonomy): domain Eukaryota; kingdom Metazoa; phylum Chordata; class Mammalia; order Proboscidea; family Elephantidae; genus Loxodonta; species Loxodonta africana. The sequence goes on along the minus strand of NC_087354.1, from coordinate 45,258,096 downwards.
TTGTTGAGAGGGTTAAATGAAGTTAAGTACACAAAGCACTCAGAACATGACAAGTGCTCAAAAAGTGTTAGCTCTTATTACACAGATACACCTTGTTTTTTTTAACAATTGGAAAGAATTCTATTACATAGCTATACCTTAGTTTACTTAAGCCTCTATGATGGACATAAAGAGCCCTCGTGGTACAGTGGTTAAGCACATGGCTGCTAACCAAAAGGTTGGTGGTTCGAACCCACCAGCCACTCCGAGGGAGGAAGATGTGGCAGTCTGCTTCTCTAAAGATTACACACAGCCTTGGAAACCCTACAGGGCAGTTCTGCTCCACTGGGGAATCGACTCGATGGCAACGGGTTTGGTTTTTATAATGGAAATTTAATTTTTTTTTTAATTTAGATTTTTACAGGTTCTTGCTTTTATAAACAGGACTACAATGGATTCCCTTATACATGTGTCTTTACACATTCATTAGTAATTTTTGGAGGATAAATTCCTAGAAAAGAAATGGCTGGGTGGCTCGACAAACACATTTCAAGCTTGTATATCTATAGCTGTATTACCCTCCAAGAAAGCTGTAGTGATTTACATTCTTACCAACAGCGCGTGTGCGCACCTTCCTTCAAACCCTCACAGATTCTTTTTACTTGGACAGGCAAACCTAAAACAATTCCCCACTGTTGTTTTCATTTCCATTGCTTTATTAGTGAGGCTGAATATCTTTTTACTTTTTCCTCTTTAATGAGCCATTTGTATAGTGTATGTGTGTGTGAGTGGGGCTGTGTGCATGTATGTGTGTGAGTGTGTGAGAGTGTGTCTGTGTGTGAGAGTGTGTGTGTGAATGCGTGCAGGACTGTGTGAGAGTGTGTGTGTGTGAGAGAGTGTGCTACAGTGCTGGTGAGAGTGCTTGTGAGAGTGTTGTGTGTGTGAGAGTACATGTGAGTGTGTGTGTGTGTTGTGTGTGTGTGACAGTGTGTGTGAGGCTGTGTGAGAGTGTGTGTGTGTTAGTATGAGTGTGTATGAGAGTGTGTGAGTGTGTGTGTGAGTGTTGTGTGTAAGACTGTGTGAGAGTGTGTCTGTGTGTATGTGAAAAAAAAAAAAAAAAAGAGTGTGTGTGAATTGCCCGTTTGTCCTGAGTTTGTGTTGTTCTGATTGATTGGGAGGAATGCTTTGGAGAATACGGACCTTCGTGGCTTTCCTGCTAAAGTTAGGTTGCAAATAGTTTCTCCCAGGCTGCCATTTACGGGCTGGCTTTATTTATGGTGCCTTTCACAATACAGTTTTGGTTTGTTTTGTTTCATTTTTAGGTGGTCCTGTTTGTGAAATTTTTCCTTTGTGGCTTCTGGGTTTAGTACCAAGCTTAGAAAGGCCTTCTCTACCCCAAGAGAAAATATGTATATAGGGTTTTACACTGTCTTTTAATTCCTCAGTAGTTGTGCATTTACTGTGCAGACCTTCAGTCCATTGGGTGTGTTATTGTGCATGGCATGAGGCGGTGATTGTTGTCAGGTGCCATCAAGTCAATTTCAACTCATAGTGGCCCCATGTGACAGGGTAGAACGGCCCCACAGCATTTTCATGGTAGTACACTCTTTAAGGAAGCAGATCACCAGTCTTTCTCCCAAGGAGTTGCTGGGTGGGTTCGAACCCTTTGGTTACCAGCCAAGCACTTAACCCTTGTGCCACCAGGGCTCCTATGGCATGCAGTAGGTATCTGTCTTAGTCACCTAGTACTGCTATAACAGAAATACCACAAGTGGGTGGCCTTAACAAACAGAAGTTTATTCTCTCACAGTCTAGGAGGCTAGAAGTCCAAATTCGGTCTGGGTTCTGGGTAGCTCCAGAGGAAGGCTTTTTCTCCCTATCAGCTCTTGGAGAAGGTTCTTGTCATCAGTCTTCCCCTGGTCTAGATGCTTTTCAGAGCAGGGACCCCAGGCCCAAAGGACATGCTCCCCTCTTGGTTCTTCGTTCTTGGTAGTAGGAGGTCCCAACTCTCTGCTTGCTTCTCTCCCCTTTTATCTCTTCTAAGATAAAAGATGGTGCAGGCCACATCCCAGGGAAACAGGCTCAGGGCTGTGACCTGAGTTAGGATGTTGCATCTCACCCTAATCCACTTTAACATAATCTAACTTTGCCTCATTAACCACAGGCAGAGATGAGGAATTACAACACATAGGAAAATCACATCAGATGACAAAATGGTAGACAACCACACCATACTGGGAATCATGGCCTAGCCAAGTTGACGCACATTTTGGGGGACACAATTCAATCCCTAACAGTATCTAAGGCTGTCTTCTTGCAAATGGATGGCCATTTGTGTCACATCCCAAGGTGTCTTTGCCCTCCAAATGGCTCACCCCAAAGACTAAGGATCTCTGAACTTGAGTCAATCTAGCTGGAAGGCAGGGTGGGGCTGGGAAGGGAGTTTTCCCCTTCCCTCCTGTCTGCCTCCCTTTATGTTTGTGGTATCCAGCGAGAGCAGGCACGGGTGAGGCTCTCTCTGCTCAGAGGACGGGCAAGGCGGGTGCACAGGCTGCCAAGGGAGCTGTGAACACTACATCACTTGAACACAGAATTACGGGAATGATCAGAGCCTGAGCTATCGTTACCCCGGGACCGCAGTAACTTATGTGCCCAGAGAAATCATTTTCCTGGAAGATGCATTTTAGGCAGCATGGAGGCTCAGGTGACCCTTATATCATCTGATCCCAGGTTTCTCTGGATTTACACAGGCTGCCTTCCCACAATGGAAAGAAATCTAATTACCGGTGGAATAACTTACAGGTAAGAAGACGTCCAGTGCACGCTCAAATTGGCTGTAAATCTTCATATTAAACCCTGAAGAAGGTGAGCTGGAGCTCAGGCTGGACACCTTGCAGCTCACAAGGGAGGCATCCCAACTACCTGGGGATGGTCAGGAGAGCAAGCAGGCGCTAGAGGAACAGGGCGGAGGGGGGAGGGCTTACTGGCCATCGAAATGCTTGTCTTCTTTCTCCTAGTAACCACCAGTACAACTTTGTTGTTGTTAGCTACCATCAAATAGTCCCCCAACTCAGGGCAACCCCATGCACATGGAAACAAAATGCTGCCCAACCTGTGCCATCCCCGTTATCCTCCATTATCAGTTGTACATTGGGCCATTGTGATCCATAGGGCTTTCATTGGCTGATGTTCTGAGGTAGATCGCCAGGCCTCTCTTCCTAGTCTGTCTTAGTCTGGAAGCTCTGCCGAAACCTGTTCAGCATCATAGCAACATGTAAGTCTCCCTGACAGACGGGGGTGGCTGTGCTGAGGTGTACCGTCAGAAATCGAACCCAGATCTCCCGCATGGAAGAGGAGAATTCTACCGCTGAACCACCACTGCCCCCTAGTATGACCTTAGCCTCGTGTTTAATTTCTTTCCCCGCTTTCCTCATCCAAAAATACCGATTAGCATATATTGAGCCCCATTCCGGAGACAGTGCTATGTGCTCTAACTTTTCACAACAACCCTGAAAAGGGAGAATTAGCATTCCCGTTGTACACATGTGCAAACAAGGTCAAAGAGGTTATGTAAATTTGCTCATGGTGACATCACCAGAAAGTGACAGAACTAGAAGTCACATGCCCTGAAACATACGTTCTTTCCAGGGCATCCACGTTTCTGGAACTTGGTATGTGGAGCCATGTGTGCAGGGCATGGTGCTGGGAGACCAGAGCGAGTGGGTGGAGGAAGGCTCTCCTGAGCCTCCCTCCCAGGCCACAGGGGAGGCCCCTGGGCTTTCTCTCCCTGGCTGTGGCTTGACCTTCCCTCTGGTGACACACACAGCGAGTCTGCTCCATCCTGGTCCACACAGCTGCCGGCACTCTGCTCCAAGGGTCCACTCCACACTCCACTCCACGTCTTCTACAGCCGCGCATGACGGAAGGAGGAAGGAGCCATGCCCATAACATTGGCAGTGGCCGGGCGAGAGTGCCAATGCGGGCCACATACCATATGTTGGCCCTGGTAGCCCAAGGCTTAAGAGCTTGGCTGCTAACTGAAAGGTTGGCAGTTAGAGCAAGCTCAGCGGCTTTGCAGGAGGAGGCCTGGTGATCTGCTCCCGTAAAGATTGGAGCCAAGAAAATGCTATGGGGCAGTTCCATTCTGTCACATGGGGTCGCTATGAGTCAAAACTGACTTGACGGCAGCAAACAACAAACACTTAAATGTTACAGATCAAGCTAACCGTTAAATAAAATGTTTATCCTTCTATCTTGATAAGTGCATCTTCATAAAAGCAAAAATTTTTTTTAAATGAATAAAGTTGTGGCTTTTATAGAACTGAAAGTCTTAAAAATATCAACGATGGCTAAATTTAATATTTATTGCGGCTGTCTGAGTCCCACTGATGGGCTGGCAAGATTCAGATGAGTACTAAAGCGACACGTAACTCATGTATTACCCAGTGTCGTAGCTTTATTTCCTGAGATTACTTTGCCCTCACTTCAGCAAAATCTCTAATTCTGTGAATTTTCACAAAATTTTATTCTATTAACAATGATTAGCTTAGGATTGAAAAATAAAATGTAATTATATCCAAAGAGAAAAAGCTGTGAATATACCTTCATTTTTAAAATACACTAAAGTACATGTAAACATAGGGAAAAAAATCTAATTATTTTTGAAATATAATTCTGTTACATGTTATTTTTCTTCCAAAATATTCAAAATCACCTGTGAAAAGTAAAGGGCAAAAGATAAATCCTAAGTGATGGAGAGCAAAAGGTTTAACCAAAGGTACTTAAATAGAGCTGAAACTTCTAATTTTTTTGGAAAATTTTATTTAAAATATTTTTATAAAAAAGTAAATAATCACAACTCTAGCGTTCACTGTCCATCTGGTTGCCGATGTAAAGACTCACACTTTGCACGTGCTATGTCTTGGCCTGCATCTACACAAAATTAAGAGGAATGTAAATCATTTACTATTGTAAAACACGCTTCAGCATCCATGTGCAATTGGTGTGAGTACTGCATTAATTCTTATCTCCAGAACCAGGAATTGGAACATGAAGAGAAGCAAGAAAATTAATGCTTGGCACTACTGGGAAACAACAATTTGTTATACAAGAATCTATTGCATTCAAGCTGAGAGGAAGGATTTGACAAGCTAATTAATTTGTCTTTTCTCTTACCCAAGCGCTTCTACCACTCAAGTCCTCCCTGCTCTCTGAAGCAGCATCAGTCTCTGACGTTGTTGTAAATGTATGACACACAACCTTCGTGGTATTTGACACAAGTTTCCAGGACTTAGAACAAGAGCTGTGCAGAAGGGGTTCCCCTGGGCCTGATGATGTTAGCCAGGAAAGCTGGTGTTTAGTGTTATAGGTTATGCTGGACAAACACCAAGCTTCGTATCCTAAATGTCAGAGGCATCCATGTGTTCTTTAGTGTGTGTGTGTCTGTGTCTGAGAGAGAGGGGAAGGAGGCAGAAGACTGGATGGGGGAGAGACAGAAAGCAAGAAATGTCAGGCCCTCTAAATACAGGCCCTTCTATTCCTGGTCTAAGGGCAGTGCTGGACAATAGAAAGTTTGGAGGTATGTTAGAAGTCCTCAAGACCACCCCCAGGTTCAATGACTCACTAGGAGAACTCACAGGACTCAGCACACTCATACTCATGGCTATGATATTATTGCAATGAAAGGATACAAAGCACAATCAGCAAAGGGAAAAGGTGCATGGACGAAGCGCAGAGGAAACCAGGCACAAGCTTCCAGAACCCTCTCGCAGTGGAGTCTCACAGGATGCACTTAATTCCCCCAGCAAGGAGTTGTGACAGCACACGTGAAATGCTATTCACCAGCGAAGCTCACTGGAGACTCAGCACCCAGGGTTTTTATTAGGGGCTGGTCACCTCTACCTAGCAGATACCACAATTTCCAGCTCCCAGAGGAAGAGTTCAGCAGGCATTAGCCATAGCCATATCATTTGTACAAATAATTTAGGCACAGTGAGCCATTTCCATCAGGCAATGGTGGGAACCCTTCCAAAATCCAAGTTCCCAGATGCCAGCTAAGAGCCACCTTGCAAGCAGGCCTTTCTAAGGATAGCAGTCTCAGTCTGGCTATATTAATTCTTTTTTTTTTTTTGCATAGGAGCTAACTGGGGTGTGCAAGGTGGAGGAAGGGGAGTTCTTTTAATTTCAGCCCAGCTTTTAAATTCCATATCCTGGGGTGAAGATGAGAGCCACAGCTTGGCCTGAGCAGGATGGGCGTTGGTGACTTGACTGGCTTCCTACCTCACACAGGTTCATTCAGGTGGTTGTGTGCTGTCAGAATTTGTTCATTTTTACCTCGAGATAACATTTTCTTGTATAAATATGCCGTAGTTTATTAGTTTATTTATCCATTCTCCTAGAATATCCTAACAGTATGACAGCATTTTTATAAAGCCGATTTTCTTGCAAACCTAATCAATGTACTGTTTAAGAATGCCACTTTTTAAATGCAAGGAAATTCAGAATAATTTTTACCTGAGGAGCAGAAGGGAAGGAGGGAAGGAGAGAAGAACTGGGATCAGAGAGGAGCATACAGTTATTAGTCATACTCTGGTTCTTAAATTGGGTGGTGGGATCACAGTTTCATTTTATGATTTTTTCATAACTTAATATGAAGTAAGCTATGAATGTGTATATTCTTTTTTATGTACCAAAAATACATAATTTTTTTTTAATCTACCGTCTAAGTGATGGTACCAATAACACAAGGCAGTATGTAATAGGTTGTCCCACTTCTGCAGTGCATGTGGCCAGGGCTTGCAGAGGAAGGCCTGACAGAAGGCATCTGTCCTACCTGCCTATGGGCACCAAGAGCACCACACGCCAAATCTGAGCTGTGTCAGCATTTCAGAGATAGCTGGTATAGACGGGCATGCCACAACAACACCAAGCAGCACAGGAGTTGATGGAGGCTGCAAAGCTCTCATGAGCTCACTCCCCTCATCCACGTCCCCCTCAAAACCAACGGATAGTCATCACACCATAATGTTGCCATTGTTGTTAGTTGCTGTCCAGTTGGCTCCAAGCTAATGGTGACCCCATGTACAACAGAATGAAACACTGGCCAGCAGAGTGGTAGATGCCTACTAGGTATGCAGTCCAAGCCACCTAGGTTCAAGGAGATAACCCCAACGAAGGCCAGGCCTGGAATGTTTAATCCTGAGGCAAGATGTATTATGGAAGCCATCTATATAGCATCCAAATTATGAATATGTTTGGGAAGAATGAAGAAGGGAAGCAGTCGTTGATTTAACAAGCCTTCACTGAGTCCCATCTAGAAGCCCCATCTGGCACTAAGAACAAGTATAAATAAGAAGTTAGCTTAGCCTTCAAAGGGCTCACATAAATGCAGGTGGACAGCACATAAGAGATATCGGTGTGATACAACACAATGATCATGTCATGTAATAATATCATGTTCCAAGAGTTAAACAGCCCAGAAAGGGGGCACTGCGCCCTGCAGGAGCCTGGATCCAGAAAGGCTCATTAGTCATCACTACACACATTGTCTGGAACAGAGCCTAGCGTGGTAGTGCCAGATCAAACCAAACTGAGTAGGTGCTCGAAAAATGTCTGTTCAAGTGCTGAGTGAGCAAGAAGAGGGATGATTTGAATTGGCTACCACTTTGGGAAGAAATTACAGGCAGAGGGAGCTACAAATGCCAGAAACAGCTTGGCCGGTCTGGGTAATGCCAAGTACTTTGGAGAGCCCAGGGGTTTGAGGCTGAGGCAGCCTTAGATGCAAACAGCTAGAGAAAGATGAGCCTGGCTTGACTGGGCAGGTTGGGTAGAAGATGAAGAGGCCAGAGGCAGGAAACTCTGCCAAGAAGTTCTTGAGGCAGCTAGGGTGTGCAAAGGAGATGAGAACCAGGCCTCAGGGATTAGCAGCAGGAAAGGAGAGAACGGGTTGGGCACAAAAGAAATTTCAAAGGCAAAATTGATGGAGCTTTAGTGAAAGACTGCATATAGCAGATGAAGGAGAAATTTCTTCCAGCTGTTAGAGCTGACACTGGCAGAGAGAGGGAAACTGGGGTAAAGGTGGAGACATTTCTAAGTGTTTCTAACAATAGCCAGTTAGTCACAAAACTATCCCAGTACCACGAATTGGCACAGTGGTTAAGACCTTGGCTGCTAACCAAAAGGTCAGCAGTTTGAATCCACCAGCTGCTCCTTGGAAACCCTATGGGGCAGTTCTACTGTGCCGTTTAGGGTCACTATGAGTCAGAATCGACTCGACGGCAATGGGTTTAAGAGTCATAGAAACGGGTATGGATCAACACTCTTCCTGGCTAGAGGAAAATGCTATTGCTAGCATTCCTTGCAATAAAGTATGGAAGAGTTCTTTCCAGCCTTACAGCTCCACTGACAAACCCCGGTCTCTCAGTACTGCTCCCATCCCTGAGGACCTTGAGAGTAAACAGCCTCCTTGCCAGAAATGCAGAGCCCTGGTGCCATAGCGGTTAAGAGCTTGACTGCTAACCTAAAGGTCAGCAGTTCAAATCCACCAGCTCCTCCTGGAAACTCTATGGGGCAGTTCTACTCTGTCCTATGGGGTTGCTATGAATCTGAATTGACTCAAGGGCAATGGGTTTAGTATGGGTTTGCCAGAAACGCAAACGGAACACGGCAGGTTGAGAGAGTGCAGAGCAAGAAGTCAGCGGGGAGCAGGACTTGGATTTGGGGGGAATATCTGATTTAGGGTGTAATCTAAAACCAGTAACTACCCAGAGCAAGGAGCAGGGTCCCTGGGTCCCGGAAAAGAAAATCACGACCCCAAGAAGCACATCCCAGGTCCCTAGTTGGCACACGCGGTTTGTGCTCAGCTACTTACTTAAAGGTTGGTGGCTCGAAATCACACTGCAGTGCTGTAGAAGAAAGTCCTGGTCATCTGCTCCCACCCGGAAAAAAGCTTTGCGGAAGTTCTGCTCTGTAACACGTGAGGTCACCATGAGTCGGAATCCACAGCAATGGGTCTGGTTTTTCTTTGTAAGCACATCTCAGGAGATTTTGGCTACAGATGAGAAGAATGTGAACAACAGAGTTCTGGCCCACACACTCAACCCCCACCACCCACCACCCCGTGATCACCCCACTCCCACAGGGGAATTCTCCTGCTACAGACGCCTCAGCTAACTGTGGTCTATGTCTTGGCCGCAGCTCTGAAGTTATCCTTTGTACAGCACCCAGTGTTCACCCTGGCTTGGTGTGGAGGCGGGGGGGTGGGGGAAGAGAGCTTCAGGCATTTACCGTTAATTATTTTTTGAGCACCTCCTGCAGATCAAGCACCTGTCAGATGCCTTGAATACTCCAGTGAATAAGACAGACCCAGCCCCTGTCCCCATGATGTTTATCAGTATCACCAAAACTGCCTTTGGAAAAAGCCTGGGTGGAAGTTTGAATCAGAATCAAATCTCCATATTTTCCAAAAACTGCCGAGCATGCAAATGTTCTCTGGACCAAAGCGGGATGTCATTTGATTTGAGTCTGTCGTCTCTTTCAGGCCTCCAGCAACCTGCTGAACAACAGACGCTCTCCTGGCTCGTCTCTTCCGACAAAGTCCCCAGAGGAATTTGCTGGGATTACTGAGAAATCAATTTTATCACACCACTTTCCAGCAGTATTACCTTTTTCCTTGTCCCAGCCCCCTCACATGTTCACTCACTCATTTCACAATGATTTATTGAGCACCCAGGGTGTGCCAGGTGTGGGTAAAGGACACGGCCCTGCCAGGTGGGCCTCACAGTCTAGCAGGTGCTCATCACTCACTAATTCCTCCTTCCAGTCGTGGCCAGTGGGCAGGACAGGAAAGGCAGCCCTGGTCAGACAGAAAGCCGAGGGTCAACCTGCTGAAGTCACTGGCCCCCAAACTCAGGCTTGGAAAGTGGTGGAGCTGGAAGAAAAGCCCAAGGTGCCTAATTCCTGTCCTAACACCTTACCTCTTATATGGCACAATGCAACCACCAGAACCTTCTATGTGCAGAGCATGGATTAGGCCTTTGGAGTTAACCAAGTGTGTCCATCCATCATCTCATTTGACTTCCACAGGGACGCTGTAAGACAGGCTTTTTTCCTTTAGGTTAAATTCACAAAATGTAAATTTAACCGTTTAAAAGTGTACAATTCAATGGCAGTGATACATTCATGTTCTGCAACCTTCACCACTATCTAGTTCCAGAACTTTCTACCACCCCATACAGAATCCCCATACCTACCCATTAAGCAGTCACTCCCCACTCCTCCCTCTTCTAGCCCTTAGCAACCACCAGTCTGCTTTCTGTCTCTATGGATTTGCCTGTTCTGGACGTTGCATACAAATGGTATCATACAATACATGGACTTTGTGGCTGCTTCTTTCACTTAGCGTAATGTTTTTGATGTTCATCATGCTTCATTCCTTTTTACGGCTGAATAATATTCCATTGCGTAGATATACCACATTTCATTTGTTCAGCCATCCGTTGATAGACATTTAAACCAAAAAAGCTGAACCATTTGGGGTCAAGCCAACTCCAACTCATGGTGATCCCACGTGTGTCATAGCACAACTGGGCTCCATGGGGTTTCCAATGGCTGATTTTGCAGAAGTAGATCTCCAGGCCTTTCCTCCAAGATAGCTCTGAGTGGATTCAAACTACCAACCTTTTGGTTAGCAGCTAAGCACTTAACCATTTGCCTCACCCAGTGACCCCTGTCTCCTGTTAAGGTAGCCTTTCCACCCCCATTTTATAGACAAAGAAATGTCAGGATTGGTCCCAAGTTACACAGCTGGTAGGTTGCCAAGTTGAGGCATGAGCCCATGTCTTGTGATCTCAACGTCGGTCTTCTTTTGTCTTGATGTAGAACTGCTTCTCTTTGTTCCTGGTATCTTGTCTTTCCAAAAATGACACCCCACCGCCCCCACTAACTAAAAACTAATTAAGTTAAATTAATAACAAAAATGTCTTTTCTCCACTCTAGAATCTGGCAGCAGGCAGCAGCCAACCCTCCTGAGAACACTTAGTGATTTCCAGGGGAAATCTGACCATCGCTAACGTCCAAAGACACCGCAGTGTTTTCAATTAGGGATCTGAGTGCTCTGGTTTCGGAGGCAAGGGAACAGCAGAGCGTGTTCCAGGAGAGAAGGACTGACCTCTCTCAGAGCCCCCTCTGTTCCCCGCTAATATGTCAATAGCCTCTTGAATAGAACATCATGTGTCTGGGATTTTACTGTCATACTCGTCCCTTTTTGGTAGAGTTTAGGGCTTTTTTTTTTTTTTTAATCTAAAGCTGATTGCCTCTCTCATTATCAAAGCCACCATCCATCTGTTTCCACTTTCTCAAGGGCCGAGGCAAGGAGTAGAGCTGGAAATGTGTTTTTACTTGAGGTTTTAGGGTTCTCCCTCCTCCCCTCCTTGTTGAGGGTTATTCAAGTTTTAATGCTGTCGCTGCAATATGATCCTCCAGGAGTGGGTGGCCCGGCTGCACCATTTGAAACCAATTTACAGCTTCATCCGGGACTATTGTCACTTTCCATGAATTAACCAAAAGTCACATGGTGGGGGGAAGAGGGGGCGAGGAAGGAGCTAGGGGGCGTTTTAGGCAGGAAGGAATGATTGCCCACATTTTGCTTGATGTTGCCCTTGGGTACAAAGGGCGGCCTTTACTTTCACTCTTACCCACCTTTTGAAACTACAACGCACACAATCCACCATAAAAAATTCAGTGGACTGTTTTTTGAAAGATTTCTTTGGGAGGATAAGAATTCTGTGTCCATTTCCGCAAACCAAGCCACAGCTGTTAGTAGAAGGAAAGGTGGGTAGACCTGCCACTGGCTGATGGGATATTCTACATCAGCTAATTAATGTTAGAGATGAAATTGTGGCAGTGGTGGGGAGGGCTGGATAGGCCTGGGAGCAGGGCAGAAAAAAAAATCCAAACCTGTTGCCTTCAAGTCAATTGCAACTCATAGCAACCCTGTGAGACAGAGTAGAACTGCCCCATAGGGTTTCCAAGGAGCAGCTGGTGGATTCAAACTGCCGACCTTTTGATTAACAGGTGAACTCTTAACCACTGCGCCACCAGGGCAGGGAGGGGCACTTCCCCCACCCCCCACTCTAAAGCAGCTGCCCATTTCTTCCCAGCCTGCAGGAAAAGACCCTTGTTCCTCTCACATTCCAGAGGCATGTATTGACCCTTTATACAACAAGCACTGTAGGGGAAGGAAGAGGCTTCAAGAAGCTTTACAGGCTTCATCGAAATGACAGCCAGCATTCATACAGCTCTTGCCAGTTCACTAAGCACTCTTACATCCGTCCTCACTTAATCGTCACCATGACTTTGTAAAGCACACGGTATTATTATTCCATTTTATAAGGGAAGGAACCAAGGCTCAGAGAGGTCAAGAGCCTTGCCCCGACCACACAACTATGAAGCAAGAATCAAAACCAAGATCCATCATTAAAATTGTGTTCTCTTTCTACCAAAACTATAGATGGGGATCCTAAGCGCGCACACACACACACACACACACGCAAAATGAAGCCAGAGGGAGCAGTAATCTTTGGGTACCTCTACATACTTGTGATGGGAGGCCAGAGTGGCACCTGTTTGTCTCCAATAAAGTGTCCTAGCCCAAGCCACCTTGAGACTTGAGCTAGTGACATGGCCAGAAGAGGCATCTCTGTGAGAACCAGTTCTAGGGAGTTCTGGTCTCTCGGCAGCATAAATCTGTCAGGGACAAAACCATACACATCATCTCTGGACTCTGCTCAACTTTCAAAAGCTGAACCAGGCACAGTGTATGGGCAGTAACAGATCAGAGTCTATCTGCTCTCACCAGCCAACAAGGATCTGAAAGTAATTTGAGAGTCATTAACCAATGCGTGCATAATGCCTGGCTCTGATTGCTCAAAAATTGCTGGCTATGGTTGTTCTTCCCCAAATCCTCTCCTCCCCTGCCTTGAATCTCAGAGTTGGAACAGAGACCTTAGGTACAAAGGTTGGTCTATGTATTCGTTTCCTAGGCCTGCCATTACAAAATACCACAAATTGGGTGGCTTATAGGAATGGTAATTTATTGTCTCAGAGTTCTGGAGGCTATGAGTCTGAATTCATGGTGTTGGCAGGACCATGTTTTCTCTGAAGGCTCTAGGGGAAGAAGCTTTGTCTCTCCTGGCTTTCTGTAGCTGCAGCATAACTATGTCATCGTATGCCCATCTTCCCTCTGTCTTTCTGTCTGTGTCTTCTCTCTTTTACAAGGATACCACTCAGATTGGATTAGGACTCACCCTACTCTAGTGTGGTCTCACGTTAACTGATAACATCTCAAAGACCCTATTTTCCAACAAGGACACATTCACAGGTACCAGAGATTAGGGCTTCAACATAAATTTTGGGAGACAGAAGTCAATCCATCCCAGTCCCAGATCCAACTGAAAATATGGGTGTCTATGAGTCAGATTTGACCCAACCACGACGAGTTTGTTTCCTTTCTTTCTTTCATATTACAAAATTGTGTCATCTATAGTAACAACTAAGGAGCCTTGGTGGTATGGTGGGTAAAGCGATTGCTAACCAAAAAGCCGGCAGTTCCAACCCACCAGCCGCTCCGTGGGAAATAAATGTGGCAGTCTCCTTCCATAAGGATTACAGCTTTGGAAACACGAAGGGGCAGTTCTACTCTGTTCTGTAGGGTCTCTAAGAGTCATAATCGACTTGAGCAAAATGGGTTTGGTTTGTTTGTTTGCTTTTATTAGTAGCAACTAACACGGAGTACTTAGTGTATTGTTAAGTGCTGTTCCAGGTACTTTAATTGAATTAATTCTTAGGACACCCCTGTGAGGTCCATTACTGCCCCATTGTACAGGTAAAGAATCTAAAGTCAAGAACAGTGAGACCTCCTCTTGGCCTACCAGGATTCAAACCCGGCAACTGGGCTCCCAGTGATCTATCCTGCCCAGGTCCTCCTGAACTGCCTAAGCAAGCAGGTGTACAGCTTCCACTTGAACATCTCAGTGGTGGGTGCTCATGGCCTCCAGAGACAGCGTCCTGCAGCATTTCAGGACAGCTCTGTTTGGTAGAGGAGCCCTGGTGGCACAGTGGTTAAGCATTCGGCTGCTAACCAAAAGGTCGGCAGTGCTGCTCTGTCCTATAGGGTCGCTATGAGTCGGAATCGACTCAATGGCGACAGGTTTCTGCTTGGTAGAAAGTTCATCTTTATATTCAGATGACATTTCACTTGCTGTCATTTTTACTGCTTGTTCCTGATTCTGTCTAGGGCCTCCCACAGCTACTGAAAACTCTCTTTTCAACCTTCAATGAGCACAGGAATCACCTGGGGATCTATTATGATACAGGTATGTTTCTATAGGTCTGGGGTGGGGCCTGAGACTCTGTATTTCTCACAAGCCCCCAAGTGATGCCAATGCCGCTGCTGGTCCAAGGTCGACACTTTAAGGACAAGGCTCTAGCCCAGGGGTCGGTCCACAAACTACAGTCCCCAGCCTGCCACCTGGTTTTGTAAACAATGTTTTATGGGAACACATCCGCATCGTCCGTGTACATGTTGCCTATGGCTCTTTTCCTGCTGCGACAACAGAGATGAGTAGTACCAACAGAAACTGTGTGGCCCACAAAGTCTAAAGTATCTGGCCCTTTAGAGAATAAGTTCACTGACCCCTGCTCTACACGACCGCCATTCAAATGGTGAAGGACGCTGCCAGGCCCTCCATTCGCGTCCTCTGAGCCATCTCACCTCCGGGCTGAACTTGCCAGGCCTCAACACCCTTCCCATCAAGCCTGAGCTCCAAGTCCCCTCAGCAACCTGGTTTCTCTCTCCTGGGTGCACTCAGGTTTACCCGAAGCCTTCTTAAAGGAAGAGCACCACTCTCCAGGCACTCATCCGCTGGGGTGGGCTGAGACGACTCACTCCCTGACTCTGAGCTCTGCACATCTGGTCCCCGCACTGGAGGGTCAGCACCTGGCCTTGGCAGCCTCTGAGCCTTCTGCCCAGTGCCCAGGCCTCTCCAAACTCACCCTCTCGCTGGTCCTCTCTCCCTCCTCCTCTGCTCCAGCAATGCTCCAGAGCTCTGCAGGCTCTCCTCAGGCTTTCCGCTTAATAATTGATACCGACTGCTGCGGAGTGTTGATTTTCGGGTGCATTAGGAATTCTGCACCCAGGCCACTGCAGAACAGGCCTCCCTTTTGGAAGGCTATGGGGAGAAGGGGAGCTCTGCTTGACTCTTCCCCATGAGCAGGCATCTCTGGCCCCTCAAAGGCACCATGCAGGAGGTGATCCCAGAGGCAGAGGGTGGGGATCCAGGCCTGGGAAATGACAGGGGCCTGTTCACTACCCTCGAGACCATGCTTCTGTGACCTCAGAGCCATGCTCGTTGCAGGGGTGTCTGTAGTGATAGGCATGGCTCAGAGGGCCTCCTGTCCTTCCCGTGCACAGGGAAAGCATTGATGGCCTGGCCGTTCCCATAAGCAAGAAGACAGTCGCTTCACTGGGTGATTCAAGACTGAAAGGAAGTTCGCAATACTACCCCACACCTGCTTTAAAAATGCCTTCTGCGCTCTCGGCACTATCCAATAGAACTTTCTGTGATGACAGAAATGTTTTGTATCTGCTTGGTCCAATATGGTAGCCATTCACCACATGTGGCTATTGAGCACTTGAAGTGTGACTATTCTGACTGAGGAATTAATTTCTAATTTTAATTCATTTAGTTCATTTCCATTTCAATAGCCATACATGGCTAGTGGCTACCATACTGGATAGTGCAGTATCTAGTCCATGCATGGAATTTTACCAGTAGAATTCGATCTTTTTGACTCTTTGGAGCCTGGTCACACATTTTCCTGGAAAATAGTACCATTTGGGGCTATTTTGTGTCATTGGTTGCTTGCTATAAGTCAAGGCACTGAGAATAGGGGATAATTTGGGGAAGCCAGAGAAAGAGGGCACTGGAGACCACTAAGACCCACCCTCAGCCACCCAGGGAAAGAGGAAAAAGGGCAAGATCAGTTCAGGTGGAGATCTCTACACATACGTGTGCGAGCACACGCACACACACACACACACAAACTCAACCAATCTCAGGCCCAGCCAGGACCACAGAGGGGAATAGTTTGGAAGAAAGTTCTTCCAGCTTCTATTGGCAAGCCTGATATCTGGTAAGTGGAAGGGGGGATGGATGGAGAGCTCATTTGTCTTTGTCCTGGTGCTCAAGGAACTTAGAATCTAGTTTAAGAAACAAAATCACAGCAACAGAAGAACTGGAGAACACTGAGTGCTAACTTGTGGCATTGTCCCTGCATAGAACAGAAATTCTAGAAGTGGGAACACCAGCAGGCGAAGGGCTGAAGGGTAAAGGGCTGTTGATGGGAGGAGAGAAATAAGGATGGACAGCTGTGCTGGAGGCAGCTGTAGGGAAGCTGGACTGGAGGTCATGGGCAGGAGCAGGCAGGAGCTTAGACTTCAGTGGCCTTCAGGTTTTCTGAGGAGGGGAAAGAAGTAGACTGTCCAGGCTTGTTGCAGAGGCTGCCTGCAAAAGGCTCAAGGCCAGAGCTTGTCCAGCCACAGAGAGGGCTTGTACACGTCTGTGGAAGCAATGCCAGGGTCAAAGGCCAGGAGGGATCAGCACCTCAGGAGGAGAGTAAAAGGTGAGGGCCAGTGTGTAGGAAGCGAGGACAGGGGATGGTGTGGCAGGGAGAAAAAGAACACCAAATGGAAAGCATTGTTGTTGCTTGGTGCCACTAGTATATTTCAACTCATAGCAACCCCATGTGACAGAGTAGAACTGCCTCAGAGGTTTTTCTTGGCAGTCATCTTTAGAGAAGCAGATCACCAGGTCATTCTCTCACAGAGCTGCTGGGTAAGTTCAAACTACCAACTTTGTGGTTAGCAACCGAGCACTTAACTGTTGTGCCACCAGGGCTCTAGCCTTTTCAATGGCTTATTTCTGGTCATAAAACAATGACTGAGTGTCTGTTCTGTCACCAAACCTTGGAGGCACAAAAACGAGCAAGAGGCAGCCTGTGATCCAGGAAGCCCACTGGTGACAGAGTGCTTTAAGAAAATCTATCTGGTCAAATGGATTGGAGGCCAGAGAGTTAGGAGGCAGGAAAAAAAAGAAACAGTTGCCATTGAGTGCATTCCAACTCATGGCAACCCCACGTGTGTCAAAGTAGAACCACTGGGTTTTCAATGGCTCTGATCTTTCAGAAATAGATAGCCAGGCTTTTCTTCTGAGGCACCTCTAGGTAAAGGCTTCTATTAAAACTTGAATCGGATCATGCCACCCCTCTGTCAGGGCCCTCAAAACCCCCTCCCCATCATCCTGTTTAAAAGTACACTTTCCCAGTCCTCAGCATGCCTGATCCCTAAGGAAAGTCTTTTGAGACTTCTTTCCCGTGTAGCACTTACTACTTTCTTACAAATTCATAATTAACTTACTACATTAACTGTTTCTTTTGCTAAAAAGTCAGAGCCCTGAGAGCAGGGAGCATTGTCTGTTTTATTTGTGAATGTATCCCAAGTGCCTAGAACAGTGCCTGGCACATAAGAAGTGCTCAGTCAATGAATAACCAATCTAATGCCTCTGGGCCTCAACCTCATCTGTAAAACCAGAAAGGTCAATTCTTCCTGGAGTAGCTTGCAGGGTAATTGTGAAGGTCAAAGGTGATAGGGCTGGAGTGCACTGAAAGTGTTGGCAGAAGTGAGTTGTTAGTCTCAGCCCCGAGGCACTAATGGTGGACCGGGAGGAGTGGAGGTGGGGAGACCAGTGCTCCTTCTCCCCAGCATCCCCTGCAGTGAGCCAGGCACGGGAGGTGTGGCCACCAGGAAAAAGCACTGCTCTGACTGCCTGCGAGAGAACTGGCTGCAGAGAGCCCTGTTAACCAGCAGCCCTAGGGACCACCTCTCTGGATCCCCCACCCCATTTGTACCGGGGTCGCTGTTTTCCAGGGCTGCTCCCAGGCAGTGGCAGGGTACTACTACATTCATGCAGGAGGCGGGGCTCCTCTGAGGGGCAAATGGCCTGGCTGGGACTCTCAGAATGGCGTTGTGGCCTGAGACTTCTTCCTTCCTTCCCTCTCTCCCTTCGCAGGGGTCAGAACCCTGCCTGCCCCTGCTCCTTTCCTTTTTCTTTCACGTGTGTTTTCCCTGACAAATCTTTTGCTCATCTAATTCTGTCTTGGGGGTTCTGCGTCCTGTAAAACCCAAACTAGCACAGGGAGGACTAGGGACTTCTACTCTCTCATAAAGTAGCCTTGGTGGTACAATGGTTAAGCATTCGGCTGCTAACCGAAAGGTTGATGGTTTGAACCCACCCAGCAGGTCTGTAGGGGAGAGACCTGGCTATCTGGTTCCATAAGATTACAGCCTAGAAAACCCTATGGTGTCACATGGGGTTGCTAGGAGTCGGAATCAACTCAACAGCACCTAACAACAATAACGCTCTCCTAAGGGATTAAAAAAAAAAAAAAAAAAAAAAAAAAGCACTCTTTAAGAGCACTGGTGGTGCAGTGGTTAAGTGCTCAGCTGCTAATTGAAAGGTCAGTGGTTCGAACCCACCAGCAGCTGGCAGATCTGGCAATCTACTTCCAAAAAGATTTATAGCCTTGGAAACCCTGTTCTGTCCTACAGGGTCACTATGAGTTGGAATCGAGTCAATGGCAATGGGTTTAAAAGCTAAGGTGTCGCCATGACCAAAGCAGCCCTGACGACATCCTCAGAACAAGGGAAGCACTCAGGGCATGTTTATAGGATGAATGTGCACAGGCCACAAAGAAGAAGGGGCTGGGTCACCAGGAGCAGGTCACTGGGGAAGGCAAGTATCAGGATTTGCCTAGGCACATCCTGATGGTGCTCCTCCAACAAGTCCCCCCCCGCCGCCCCATTCTACCCCCACTCCTTTCCGGCAGTGGGCCCCAAAGTTATAAGCAGTGGGACTGCTCACTCCAGAGTCCCCTGGAGCAAGTGGGCCAAGTGTGCATATCTGAGACTCACCGCTTCATTTTTCTCCAATATGGGCACCAAATGTTTCCAACGTTTGATCCTGAAGTGAGAGCAGAACTGTGAGAAATGGAGGCGGTGGGAAACCACAGAGAAGGTAACATTTTCTGTGGGGGGGAGGGGAGAAGGGTGGGAGCAGAGGGGTATCTGTCACCTCCCAGCCCCTCATGTCCTCTCTCCATCACAGGCTGTGCTGTTAAACGGGAGTTAAAGGCCATCAGATGTTAAACGGGAGTTAAAGGCCATCAGAGAAGTCACTTTTCCAAATGTCACTTCCTCACCGGGTTCACTCCAGTGTTTAAATCCAAGATTCTAAACCTCAGCTCGCGTGTTGGGCTGCACAATTCTTTGCTGGTGGTGAGGGGGCTGCCCTGTGCATTGTAGGATGTTTAGCAGCATCCCTGGTCTCCACCTACTAGACGCCAGTAGCCCGCCCACTTGCGACAACCAAAAATGTCTCCGGAAATTGCCAAATGTTCCTGGGAAACAAACTTTTCCCCGGTTGAGAGCCAGCGATTTAAGCCATCAGCAAATCCCACTCTGGATACACACACCACTTTGGATAGCATAAAATAAATCCAAGTCTCATGGGCTGATTCTCCTCCACCAGTCTCACTACAGCAAGTGTTGTTTCTGGCCTTACCGGTCTCTGCAAACCTGAAAAGCCCAAGATGCCGCTTTCCTGGTCTGGTCCTGGGGACCTCCTGCCCCCACCCTGGACTCCAGAACCTTCTCTGTGTGCCCACCCCATCTTATCAAATCCCACCTGCCACACAGCCCAGCCCAGCCCAGCCCTTTGGACGGCCATACTGATGTCTCCCTGGTTAGAGTCTCAGACTGTCTTACTTGTGCACACCAGTGGTTTGTAACGTGGATCCATAACGTAGCTCTGCTCACTCGCACCACACTTAAGGGGAACTAATCCAAGCAGGCACCGCATTTGCCAAACATCTCTTCATTTATTTATTCATTCAAGGAGTAGTTATCGAGCTCCTACTGGATGGCAGGCACTGTGCTCGGAGCTGGGATATAAATCGTGATTCAGACAGACACATCCTGCCTTTCTGGGTGGGTAAGGTGTGGGCTTTGAAGTCAGATTGCTGGTGTTTGAATCCTGGCTCCATCATCCGTTAGCTGTGTGGCTTTGGCCACATTCTTTACCTCTCTAAGGCTCAGTGTCTCATCTGTAAGATGGAGATAAAGGTCTCCCATCTCAAAGAGAGATGAGGGAGATGGTGGTGTCATCGTGAGCTGCGCTCAAGTCAGCCCTGACTCATGGCGACCCCATTCACAGCAGAGCAAAATGTCGCCCAGTTCTGCACCATCCCCATGATTGGTTGTGGATCAGACAATGTTCTGTAGTGATCCATAGAATTTTCATTAGCTGACTTTCAGAAGTAGATTGCCAGGTCCTTCTTCCTGGTCTGTCTTAGTCTAGAAGCTCAGTTGAAAGCAGTTCAGCATCATAGCAACACACAAGCCTCCACTGACAGAAAGGTGGTGGCCGCAATGAAGTGCACTGGCTGAAAATCGAACCCAGGTCTACAGTATGGGAGGCAAGAACTCCACCACTGAACCACAACGGCCTCTCACTAGATAAGCCTAGAAAATTGCTTAGCAGGGTGCTGGCACATGGCAAGGTAAGAACAAGCTCAGCAAACGTTTGCTGTTGTGGGATAGTGTTGCGTTCTGTTATACACAGGGTCACTATGATTCAGAACCCACTCAACAGCACCTAACAACAGCAATAACAACAATGCCAGGCAGAGGGAATAGCATGTGTTAAGGCTTAGAGACCGGAGCATGAGGGTGGGGGCCTGAGAGATGTTCAGTGTAGCTGGAGCACAAATGCTAAAGATGTAAGCTGGGGTCACACCAATCTCAGTTCTGTAGGCCATATTAAGGCATTGGGTCTTGACCCTAGAGCAATGGGAGGTCACTGAGTGTTTTAAGCAAAAGAGGGGAGAAATCAGATTTGTTTTAGAAAGCTCATCCTGACTGGGGAGGGAAGTTATAGAGGTACACAGCTGGACACTGCTGCAGTGATCCAGGGAGATGTGACAGTGGCTTGGCTTAAGGAGTGACCACAAGGACAGAAAGAGTTGGATAGGCTCCAAGTCCACAGTGATTAGCACAGTTCCAGGCACACAGGAGACGATCAATAAATATCTGAAGAACAAGTGAGTGAGCCTCGAGCAAATCCCTGTGACACCCAGTCCAGGGGGCATCTGTGGCCTCAAAAGATGAACTCAACTCAGTGGCCTTCCTGCCTCAGCTCTGGGCCCCCAGGAGTTGGCAGGGGGATGGTGCGTGGAGGGACAGGGCCATGCCCCAGGGACAGGGCCACCTAGTCAAGGATAGCTCCATCTCTAACCAAAAGCTGGCTAGTCCTGGCTCTTCTTTCCCCAGACATTTCTTTTCCATCCCCGGTGGCTGGCAGAAGTAGAAAGGCACTCTTTTTTAAATTATTGTTTTAATTTTGTGACTAATTTTAATTTTTTTATTATTTTATTTTTGTTGTTGAGGCTACACACAGCAAAAACTATGCCAAATCACATTTCTACATGTAGAATTCACTGACGGTGATTACATTCTTTGAGTCGTGCAACCATTCTCACCCTCACAGAAAGGCACTCTTGATGGGAAGGTTTGCTGACTTCAGTTTATTTCTAAGCAAACAGGTTTAAAGAGCATTGAACAGAAAAAGTTCACATTCTCTTGTTAATTAAAGGAAAAAAAGGAACCAAACTCTAGACAGCTTCAGGAAAAAGAACAGAAACAACACAGAATATGCCTTTCTCCTTTCACAGTCCTCCCCCATGGGGGCAGCCATGATTTGTGCAGAGAGAGAGAGAGAGAAAGTGAGAATACGAATGTCGGGATCGGGATCGTCACAGATGAACAACAAAACACACCATCGCGAGGGGCTGCCATCTGTGAAAAGACTAAAGAAACTGGGTCCGGAGTCTGGAAAGGCCTGAGCTGAGAGGGGCTAGATCAAAGGCTCCAAAATTCTGCTGCAGGCACCTGGGATTGGCTGATGACAAATGAACTCACACAGGTAAATTTCTGTACGGAAGGTGTGTGCACAGGTTAGGGTTTCTGTGATGGCCTGAGCCCAGCATACTCCCTGGGATGCAGACCACTAGCTCCCACCTTAAAATGGGGAGTTTGGGACAACTACAAGAACAACCACATTTTTTTAATACTAATTTTTAATTATACAACGGGTTCTCATAAAAAATTAAAATATTGCAGATAAGGCTAAAGTCCTTCTCCACTGACTTCAACTCTAGTCCTTTCCACTCCTCTCCCCGGAGGCAATCCCTCTTCGGGTTCCTGAGTATGCTTCCAACCTTTTTCCATTTCTTTTCATGTGCACGCATTTGTGCCCAAAGGAAACCCAATACATCGTGTTGTGGGGAGTTTTCTTCGCACCCTTTTTGTTGTTGCTGTAAATAAATCTGTCCTCCATTAGCAATTTGCTTTTTTTATTCCACAATAAAATTCAGGTGGATCCATAGGGATCTACCTCATCTTTCCTGGCCTTAGCTCAGTACTACCTAGTATAAAGCCCAAACCCACTGCTGTGACGTCAATTCCAACTCACAGCGACCCTAGTATATACTATGATTAATTTGGCCATTTCTCCATAGAGGACACTATACAATGGCAGAAAATCCAAAATGCCTTACCATTCAAGGGTCATCAGGGCCAAAATAGAAGTCTCTTCAAAGAGTTCAAATAAGGTCCAAAAAGGTGGAGCCAGGAGGGTCCTCAAAGGGAGGGGGAGCTGTGACAAACATCCAAACTAAAGAGTTGTTGTTATTAGCTGCCATTGAGTCGGCCCCTGACTCAGGGTGACCCCACACACAACAGAACAAAATGCTATCTAGTTCTCTATATCCCCATGATTGGTTGCACACTGAACCATTGTGATCCATAGTTTTCACTGGCTAGTTTTTCCACAAGTAGATCTCCAGGCCTTTCTTCCTAAGTCCATCTTCTTCTGGAAGCTCTACTGAAACCTGTTCAGCATCATAGCAACACGCAAGCCTCCAGTGAAAGATGGGTGGTGGCTGTGTATAAAGTACATTGGCTAGACTCAGGTCTTCTCACAGAGAGAGAGAATTCTAACGCTGAATCACCAATGCCCTCGATCTGAAGAGTAAGGACCACATTTGGGGGAACAGTTAAAATGGCTGATTGAAAAGAGCAGCAGTGGGTTAAAGGCTAGGCAGAGAAATTGATTCCAGTCTTGTTTGTGCTTGGCTTAGTCAACAGCACACCCAGCTGAGGTGGTAAAAGAAGGCTCTCTTAGTCTTCCCTTGGGATGGAATTCCAGTCCCACACTTGGGCCAAACCTGGTTTCTGAGCTCAAGCAGAGACCTCCTTCTAATGTGTTGGCAGGTGGGAGGATGGGGATAATTAGACTAATCTGGAAATGGCCTTTTTTGGGCCTTGGCTGACCTGCCTCCCCACCTACCTCACCCACAAACACACATCCCACTAAGCTTCTGGGAAAGTGAGAGAAGGGGTTGATTTGATTGCCGCCGTCTGTGTTGGGTTGGTCTTCAGATCACATCTCAGTGTGGATGACACAGCCCAGGCTAGATTCAACAAGAGCATGTACGGGGTCAGAGGGTAAAAACAAAAGCATGGCAGGGTGAGGCTTGATACCTAATCCACTTTACAGTTCTAGTGTCTGCTCAAGGCCCTCTCCTTGGGCTTCTTTTTCAGCCACTGGGCAGGAGTAACCCCTACAGTACTCAGATGAGCTGGGTAGCACCAGGGCTACTGTTCTGGGTGGGGGTGGGGTTAAGGCCCATACAAAGAGGCTTCATGACATACCTGATCTGCACTGCCACTTCCTCTCGGGTTCAAGGCCCAACTTTGATCCTTACTGTGCGCCAGAAGCAAGAGACGTATCCTCTCAAGAGCACACTTTCCCTGTTCCATAAATGGGAGCCCAATAATGTCCCACCTACCTCCCGGGCTTGTTGCCAGGCTCAGCCTGAGCTGTGGGTGTGCTGTCTAAGTGGGCATGGGGACAGGGGAGGTAGTAAGGTAACTTCACTACTCTAAGCCTCAGTTTCCTTATTCATAAAATGGGAATAACATCCCCTACCTCAGAGACTGCTATGAAGATTGATGGAGATACTCCAGGTAGCACCCAATAAAAGGGAGTTGCTAATAATAATAATTAAAGAAGGCTGTTATTGTTGTTGTTGGGTGCCATCGAGTTAATTTTTGACTCCTAGCAACCCCATGTGACAGAATAGAACTGCCCCATAGGGTTTTCTAGGCTGTGATCTTTACAGGAACAGATTGCCAGGTCTTTTCCCACGGAGCTGCTGGGGAGGTTCAAATCGACAACCTTTTGGTTAGTAGCTGAGCACTTAACTGCTACACCACCAGGGCTCCTATAACTGAATAATAATTATGTATAATTAAGATTGAGCATTAGAATCTGGGATATGTCCCTAGTGTCTTGATAAAGACGTAGTCTCCAACAGACGGGAGCCCAGCTATCTCATGAAGATTCTAGGTTCACTGACTCAGCTGTTCTGATAAGATGTCCCATCCTGATGCTGGCTCTTCAAGCTCGCCCCTCCCCCAATGTTATCGAAGTCCCCAGACCCACCTGACCTTGTGTGACCTGGCTGACTCAGTTAGGCACTCCACCCTGGGCCTCACGGAGAGAGGGTGGGTGGCAGTGACAGAGGCCCCCAACCCCATCTCACAGGTCCCACTCCAGCTCAGTGCCCAATCATTTGCCACGGCGATGAGGGTGACAAGGCTGAGGGGCCTGCAGCTGGGTGTCCCAGTGAAACCTCGGGACAAGGGGCCAAGCAGGGAGGGTAGAACCTTTCTGGTCCCTCTTTTGGTTGTTTTTATTGCCATCAGGTCCTTAGACAGTAACCACTGGGCCATCTTTTGCATTTCCTCATCCGTGAGGCAGGGAACACCCAGTGTCTGAATTTGGGATTGCCGCCTCTGAAGCCTGACATCAGCATCACTTCCCCCCTCCCACAGCTAGACTAGAATAACCTCCAGAAAACCTCAGAAGTGTCCCCGTCGTCCTGCTGAAACACACACCTCATCTCAAAGGATGTGGGAGGGGGGTTTGTGACGAAGCCACACCTAGAACTCCAGAAGGTCAGAAATCAAAGGCGAAGCCCTAGTCCCACGGCTTCATTCTGCAGATGAGGACACTGAGCCTCGAGAGAGCAGGAAAGTGCCCAAGCTAGCAAGGGACCACAAACCTCTTGACCTACCACCCGCCCCCGAAGCAAGGTAAACCAACTCCACCTGGATACCTGCATCCTGCTTTTCAGCAAGCAGGGTCATAACCCGTTTGCAATTCTCTCCTAAGCGGAATCACCTGTGGCTTTGGCCTTTTATGTGAATGGTCTGGGCACATTCCGTGAGAAACTTGGGTTTGGCCCGCGAGCGCGAGGACTTGGGTGGGGGGCCGGGGGGAGGAGATAAGAGGCGCCTGGCAGAGCCCCGCGATCCCCCACCACAGACCCTCAGAAAGCTGGGGAGACGCCTCTGTCCCCACCAAAGAAGAGAAAGCGACAGCAAAGCTCCCCATCCCTCCCGAGGCTCTAGATCTGCGCTCCGGCGGCTGAACGCGCGAGCCCGCGGGGTCCTCGCCGCTCTGGCGCTGCGGGGAATTTCCTTTGAAGTCTGGAAACCCTTTCATTACGATGCCCTCTTCCCCCCGATTACCGCCTGATGCGCCGCTGTTCAGCAAGCAGGTCTCGGGCGGACCTAGAGAGAGCCCACCGGGTCCGGTAGGCCTTTGCTCGGGTTCGCAGCGCCACCTGCAGACCGATCGCAGGTTCCCTTTCCAGCGGAGGCGGGTCCCCGCCCACCAGCAGGCAAGAGAAATGGAACCAGGTTGGTGCGGACACCCAAAAGTAGCTAGTCCAATGAGCGCAGGGTTTAGCGTCAAGAGGTTCTGAGTTCAGGGTTGGATTGGACAACCTGGACCCTGAGCGAAAGGGACCCGTTGGTCACCTCTGTGTCACTGACTCTACAGATTGGGGACCTTCAACCTCCCAAGCGGCTGTGGGGACCACAAGCAATTGAGGTAACATCTTTGGCAGTGGCTCGCCTCCCCCACCCCCAACTTTCCACACCTCCCTTTGATGCCAGGTGGCTCCGCCCGTCCCTTCTCCCTGGCCATCCCTGCCCTCTCTGCCAGACCCACCCCTACTCCCAAGCCTGACTCGTACAACCAAGTTTAGTTGCTACTAAGCCCCAAACCCTCCCTGAACAGTCCTGAATGTCCTCTCCCCGGTAGAAGGACTCTTGTTCTTTCTGAAGAGCGTATCAGACAACATTAAAGTCAGTGCAGGGGGGCTGACCCAGCCCCGATCTCGGAGTCGGGAGGCTGAACTCCACTCAACT
Organism: Loxodonta africana; assembly: GCF_030014295.1. Lineage (NCBI taxonomy): Eukaryota > Metazoa > Chordata > Mammalia > Proboscidea > Elephantidae > Loxodonta > Loxodonta africana. Next base: position 45,231,665 of record NC_087354.1, on the reverse strand, counting down.
CAGCCAACCAGCTGTGTGACCCTAGGAAATCCACTTTCCCCTCCCAGAGCCCATGTCTTCTAAAAATGAGAGGATCTGTTTAGATCCTTGATTAAAGTTTTCTCTCCAGCTCCACCCCCACCAAAATCAATACGTAAATGGGTAAAGCTGATCTCTCCACCTCATTACCATCGCCCACCCCCCAACCCTTGCCCTCCTCCTGGATAAAAATATTAAAGAGCCTCACCACGAACTTCCCGTATGAGAAACCCGGGGAGGAGGTGGCACAGAGTCTTCCCCCCACATCCTGAGATTCCACAGACCTGCCTCCTCTCCATTCCTTGCCTCCCCTCCCACCCTCTCTGACAGCTCTGCCTCTTGCTTGAGCAAACCCACCACCATCCATGCTGGTGCTAGAAGGTCCAAAGCAAAATTCTGACCAGATCATGCGCCTGCTTCTTGTTGTTGTGTGCCATTGAGTTGATTCCAACTCATAGTGACCCCATGTGACACAGTAGAACTGCCCCATAGGGTTTTCTAGGCCATAAATCTTTATGGGAGCAGATCACCAGGTCTTTCTCTCAAAGAGCCACTGAGTAGATTTGAACCACCAACCTTTTGGTTGGCAGCTGAGCCCTTAATCCTCTCACCACTAGGGCTCCTTCTTTCAATGCATTCCCCCCTACACCCCAGCCTTTAGGATAAAGACCAAGGTCCCAAGCCCTAGTAGAGAAGGCCCTTTACGATCTGTCCTTGCTGAGATCTTCAGTCTCACATCCTGCTCCTTCCCACCTTAAACTTGGTATTCCCCATAATACTAAACTGCTTTTGATTCCACACACCACACAGATTCACACCCCTGGACTTCACTTACAATGTTCCCTTTGTCTAGAATGCCCTCTCCCCCATTCCACCCAATATACACTATCATGTGACTAATTTCTACTCTGAGGACCCCTCTCTCTGGCCAGCCTGTCTTGGCTCTGCTCTGCAAGCCCTGTGCTTACTTCTATTGCTTCTCCTAACTATGTTATATTAAAATGTAATTCAATATTGTTGTTCCAATTAGTTGTCTGTCTTCTCCTGTAAATTGTGAACTCCTCAAGGGCTGTCTTATTCATCTCTGAATAACCCAGATATCTGCTGGGTTCTCCCAACCCACTTAGCTCTAGTTTAGAAGAGCTTTGTGGCAGACATGGCTCATTGCTTACCCAATAGCCATTCTTTAAATCTTCCTTAATGATAGAACCCTGATTTTGTTCAAGGAAGCAATATGCCTAGCTAAGATACTCTATTCCCAGACTGTCTTGCAGCTCAATTGGGCCATGTGACCTGGATCTGGCAGAAGTCACTGGATCAGGCTCCTGGGAAAGCTTTTTAAAAGGGACATGCATATCATCCTTTGTGTTCCCTGTTTGCTTGCCTGGAACATGGGCAAGATGCCTGGAGGAGCAGCAGCTGTCATGCAACCGTGAGGGCAGAAGCCACATCCCAAGACAGAATGGTAAGATAGAAGGGACCTTGATCCCCAGTGATAACGTTGAGCCACAATATCAACCCCTTACTAGCTTAAACCACTGTTTGAAGTTTTTCTCTTACTTGCAGCCAAATGCAATCTTACCTGATACGAATGCCATTTCCTCATTGAAGTGAAGTCCAAAGTCTTCCCCCACAAGATACCTACCAGCTCTCACCGTCACATTCTCATGGCCACCACTGACATCAAGCTCCAGTCTTCCATTTTCACAATTTCACAGAAAGCATTCCAGGTGGCAGTGGGTTCACTGAAAATTTTTTACAGTGAAGGCGTAGATGAAGCTACATTGCAGCATCTCACGTTTATTCAGACTGAACATTATTAAGTCTCATTCTTAGGAGTCCGTCGGCCACCCCCACTCCCTTGGAATATATTCTGGCCACATCAGTCCATGTGATCTCCAGCATCACACTCTCTTGCTGAATCTTCTCTCTTCTTTCCTTCTCCTCTGATGTTCCCTCCCCACCCTCTCAGGAGCAAAACCCAAATTCTTCTCCTTATCTCATGAGCACCAATTTAATCATCACCTCTATGGCTTGGACTCCTAAAAGCACTTTCACCTTCTGTTCCAGTGGCTTACCAAGGTATTATTTCAATGGAGAGTTGTCTCACGAAGGGGAATTCTGTTACCAGAGATTAAGATAATTGATTTTTCACTCCCACTGCATTTATCTCTAATGCCCTTAGTTAGCACCATGTTCCACACAATGTAGTGCTTTTTGGGGGGGGTGGGTAGAGGGGGGGTTGTTTTTTATCTTAAAGACTATTTTGTCTGATATTGATATTACCACACTGTTTCTTTTCTTTGGCTTAGTATTTGCCTGGCATATCTTTCCCTATCCTTTTACATTCAGCCCTTCTGTATCCTTATGTTTTAGGTATGTGTTAATAAACAGCAAATAAACTGAATTTTGTTTATTTAAAAAATCCAACTCTGAAAACCTTTGTCTTTTATGAATAGATTTTAGTTCGGTTATATGTATTGTGATTATGGGCATATTTGATTTTTGCCATCTTATTTTGTTCTACGCATTTGTCACATTTTTTCTGTTTCTCTTTACTTAGATTTTCTTGTCACTTTTTGGGTTGACTAGTTTTTTTCTCATTCAGTTTTTTTCCTCTATTATTTTAGTTGTTACTCTAGACAGTTTACATGCATATTTAACAATGTCTAATGCGAATCAGTATCATTACCCTTCTTTTTGAACACTATGGATTTTAAAAATATTTTAACTGATCACTGTTCCCTACTCACATGATTTCGGGGTCTATTTCTTTTATCCTACTTTTTTCCTTAATCAAAGACTGGGCAGTAGTATTATTTTATACAGCCAATGTTTATTTAGGTATACCCACAATTTACCATTTTCTTGGCTCTTATTTTCTTTCTTGCTTGCTTGCTTTTTTTCTTTCCTTTTTTTTTTTTTTTTAATGTCAGATCTTCCATGTAGGATCATATTCCTTCTATGGAAAGTATATTTTTAGAATTTCCTTTAATGAAGGTTTTTTTGGTTTAAATTCTCTCATTTTTATTTTATCTAAAAATGACTTTATTTTGCCTTCTCATTTAAAAGTGACTCTTAGGCTAACACTTCTAAATTAACAGTTACTTTTCTTTCGGCACATTTTTCTCCTGCCTTCTGGCTTTCATTCTGCTCATAAATTTAATGTTTTGTAGGTAATATATCTTCTTTCTGGCTATTTTTATAGTCTTTTCTTTGTCTTTGGGATTCTAAATTTCACTATGGTTCGTTTAGGGATCGATTTCTTATCCTTCTTGGAATTCAGAGCATCCTAGACCTGAAGTTTAGCGTCTTTTAACAATTTTGGAAAATTCTCAGGCATGACTGCTCTGATAAGAGATCACTCTATCTTCCATGTTGCTTAGCTTTTCTTTCATGTTTTCCATTGCTTTTGCTCTCTGGGCTACATTCTAGGTAATTATATTTATCTTTCAGTTCATACATCTCTCTTCACCACCTTCTAATCTGCTGTATACTCAATCCACTGAGATTTTAAATTTCAATTGCTATGTTTTCTTGTTTCTGGAAGTTTTATTTGGTTCTGTTATAATTCTTCATGGTCTTTTTTTAATACTCTTTTTCTTTGCTCTTATTTTCATTTCTTATTTCTATAAATACATTCAACATACTTATATTTTGTATCCACTAATTTCAAGTAGCTCTTTTCAGGTCTAATTTTTCTGTTTTTTTTTTTTTTTTTTTTCCTGCTGGCTCTTACTCATGGTACCTTTTTTCATGTCTATTTTGTGATTTTTGACCATGAACACAAATTCCTTAGAATTTTATCTGTGGGAATTCTTTGAGTCTTGAATCGAAGTTGCGTTTCTCCAGGTAATTTACTTGCTTCTGTCGGTTGTCTGCAGCACTACTAACCTAAGACTATTTCAAATTAAATCTTCTATTTGAGGTTTTTCAGATCGTATAAATAGAATGAATTTGGGCTGCAAACAAACTTGAGGCCAGTTCGTAGTTATAATTTCTCAAGGGATATGCTTTCCCACCACACAATTCCAAGTCTTTTCAGGCAAAGGCAAGTTTACTTGTTGTCTTGTCTCCTTCTGCCTAGGGGATTTATTTCTCATTCACCCTTACACTGAAGAGATAGTCCTTTTGAGTTCCAGTTCTTTGTGAGGTTCTTTATTAGACTTACCAACCTGGATGAATCCAAGACTTTTTCTCAAACATCATACTTAGTTCTCAAAAACTGAAGTTCAAGGTCAAATACTGTCAGGATGAACTGCTTTTAAGCTAGCTTATGAACCTAGCTTTACTATTATTATTACTACTATCATTATTATTCCCCCCTCCTTTTTCTCTTCTTTTTCTTGTTTCTGCGTATTCCTTATTTTCTTGTCAGCTCAGCTTTTCATTTAAAACTTTTCTTCCTAAATAATTTATCCAGTTTCTTTTTTTCTTCTTCTTCAAGAATTTCATTCAGTTGTCCAGTCCACCAAACTCCGTTAAACAAAGTCAGAAAGTACTTTTGGGTTGTGCACAGGCATCTCTGAATGGGTGCATGATTCACTGTTCCTTCACTTCCTGGGTCCCACAAATATATCACTGATTTCATTGCCTTACCTTCATGCCCCCTTCACTTCACGAACATCAGAGGCTGTGGATGACAGCAAGTTACTTTTATCTTATTCATGTGGAGCCTAGAACAGTACTAAATTCACAGAAATAATTAATGTTCTTCAGGTCTTCTAATACTAATATTAATAGCTAACTATTAAAAAAAAAACTATTAGTGGGCACTTATATTATGCTAAGTGCTTAGGTATGCATTATACTATTTAATCCCCACAACAACCCCACAAGGTAAATATAATTACTATCAACTCCATTTGAAGTATGAAAAAACCAAAGTCACCGTGGTTAAGTAAATCACCGAAGGTCACTAGCCAGACAAAGATGATATATGAACCCCAGGTTCTGATTCAGAGCAGAGCAGTTAACTACTGTGCTGTGCAGTGTGAGGAATGGCTGTCGGGCCATGATGACCAAGAACCACAGAGAGGATAAGAACAGTACAGGCAGAGAGGGGAGGTTGAAGGGGCCCAAAAGACTGTCTATCCCAACGCACTTTCAGCCTTCAGAAGCCTCTAAAATTAAAATTCATCCTTTTGGTTAAAACATTGTGTCTTTAACCTTTTACTTCTAAGAGTGGCCACACAGAATGGCTGTTAATGGAAGAAGGAAAGAAAACTAACACGTATGTAGCACCTACCATGTGCCAGATACTGAGCCAGGCACTTCCACATCAACCCTGTAAAATGGATATAGTTGCCACATTTTGTACATTTTACAGATGGGGCAACTGAAGCTCTGAGAAGTTAAATAACTTACCTAAGTGGTGAATGGTGGGCCTGGGATTCAAACTCAGAACTGCCCCTTTCTAAGCCCATGTTCTGTTTTCCACATAATGCTGAAGATGTTGGGGCAAAGGGATGAGACACTAGCCATGAAGATGTGAGGGGAAAAAAGAAAATCAGAGAGACCGGGCATCCCATCTAGCCAATGCTCACAAACTACATAAAAACCAAAACCAAACCCGTTGCCCTCAGGTAGATTCTGACTCATAGCAATCCTGTAGGACAGACTAGAACTGCCCTACAGGGTTTCCAAGGAGCAGATGGTGGATTTAAACTCCCAACCTCTTGTTTAGCAGCCGTAGCTCTTAAACACGGCACCACCAGGGCTCCAAACTACATAGTGATGGAAAAAGGAAGGACATTTTTGCTAAGGACTGGTCTTACATAGAGGAACTATTGGTCTGGAGCCTGTTCAGCCATGCCATCCTTGGAAGAGAAGAGCCGTGGTCCTGCCTACAAGAGCAGGGGGGTGCTTATCTGCATGGCTCACCCCTGAGCCCCAGGAGGACATCTACAAGCTCTCAGGAAAGAATGGATTCTGTCCTCATGCTTAAGTCACCCAGAGTCTGTGAGCAGCTGGACAGAAGTCAGGGCAAGCAATAGGGATCTATAGAGATTTAACACACATTGTTAGGGAGGTGGGGGGCAAGCAGCTATTGGGTACTGACTAGTGCAACTGAGAGAAAGATAAGCTTCATGGAGAGGGAGCATTTCATTGCAGTTTAAAAATTTTTAATTTCTAAGAAAGAATATGGAATGGGAGACATGACCACTATGACAAATAGTAATACTGCTAACTTTTATGGAGCCAGTGTGTGCCAGATGTGATGTTAAGCATTTGGAAGCCCTGGAGCCAGTGCTTAGAGCTGATGGGGTGGAGGGAACACATAACATGGTGGTTATGACCACTGGCTTCAAGTGTAGAAGCCTGAGTTTGAATTCCAGCTCTGCCATTAGTAACTGTGTGACTTGGGTAAGTGACTTAACTTCTCCAAGCCTGTTTCCTCGTCTGTAAAATGAGTCAGTAGTATGCCTATCTCACTAGGCTATTGTGAAGATTAAATTAAATACTTCATATATAAAATTTGCAAGGATCAAGCAGTCCAGAAAAAAAAAATGGTGGTAGTCATTATAATAGTAATTAATGTTATTACAACCTTTATATCTAGGAATCTGAGTCCACATACTTTGGTGAAAAAAGAATATCACTGTTTATTTTCCATTATTCAAATTAATCACTAAGACTACACACCTTCCTTCATGCCATGCTGGAAGAAATTTTAACCCCATCATTATTGGAGTATCGTCCCCTCCCCAGTGAGGTCTTATGCAGCACCAAGGAACTGGGGTTCATGGGAGAAGATTTTGGTCATCTGCCCACAGGCTTCCTCTGAGACATGCTCAAGGCCTCTGCTGTTTCCAGGGCCCCCAAAGATGGGACCCCCAGCCCAGCATCCCATTCACCCTGAAGCCAGTCCTTCCTGGGCTCTGGCTGCTCCCAATAGCACTACCCAGAGCAGGCCTTTCTCACAACCCGCCTCCACTGCCAGAGAACTCCTCCCAACCTTCTTCTCCTGAGACGCCCTGCCTCGACTTGGCCTTCCTTCCACCTCCCCCCTCAAGCCCTCTAGCTTCCTGCAGACTTGCCTTTGCAGCTTTGCAGAGCAGAAACCTTAGGTCTTTTTCTGCTTCCTGCCTGGCCACACAGATCCCTGGAGGCACAAAAATGCACAATTACCGCCCCGCTAGACTAAGGCATAGGAAAGGGGAAAATCCAGCAAGTACTGGCATCATCTTCCTTCCTTGTGGCCTCACCTCTCCGCAGGACCTTCTCCAGCTCCAACCTGGCATCTCCTCAGAATCAGCATTTCCAAAGCCAGCCTCATCTTTCCCCCAAACCATGTTCCTCTCTCAAGCTTATAGCTCCACATACCCTTGTCTAGGCAAATGGAGAAGTTGGCTGCCTGGGAAGGAAAAGATTTCAGTAGCCTTTCCCCACACTCTAGACTCAGCTTCGCCAGGACGGCTCCTCTGCTACTCCTAGGCTCAGGTACCCTCTCCACCCCTGGCCAGTCATGACCATCTACCAACCATTCTCCTACCAAGCACTCCTCTTCCACCCCACAGGGCTTTCCAAACAAATTGCTCTGCATCAGAATTGATCGTTGAATATTTCTTGTCCACAGACCTCATCTGGCTCCTGAGACCTGGAACAGGAACATTTGGGTGAGCAAGCCTGAGAATTATGAGCTCAATTCCCCTGAATCCTCAGGGCTCAAAGAAGTTTCTTCCTCATCTTGGCTGGAGAAGAGCATCCTCCCCATTCCTGGAGCCATGAAAATACTTCATGTGAGACAGGCATCTCCCAAAATGACTCTTGATCTTCTCAAGCTCTTCCCTCCCTGTGGCTTGTTGCCTTAGGCCAACCAAAAACCAGGGTCGGGATCCAGCACAGCCCAAGCAGGGAAACAGTCCCTGCTCTGGAAGGAAGCAGCTAACACACCAAAGGAACAGCAGCACCAAGCTAATGGACAGCTGCAGGAACTATGGGGCCTAGTGTGGGTGTGGCTCTTGAGAGCTTGGGCTCATCACAGTGGTTACAGACAAGGCAGACCAGGACAACATTTATTGATGTGGGAGCATGTCATAACTCAGGGTCCCCTGTCTTAGTGAGGAATTTGGAGCCAGTCCCAAGATGCTGTTCATGGCTTTTTCAAGCTTAGACTCAATGAAGATCTACAGTAGATGAGATGGAAATGCTGGGATGTTTGGTGTGATATTGAGGTAGAAGTGGAATTCTCAGGAAGCTGGGAATGTTAGAATGGATGTATTGTGTGTGAAAGCCCAGAACTCACTTTGTTTCCCCAGAGGAGCCAGAGCCAACTCCTTTTATTAGATGATAAATATCGCGCCAGAAAGGGGCCACCAGCATCTTTGAGAAGTTCAGCAGGACAAAGTGAAGATTAACAGATGTTGCTATAGAACTGGTATCCCTAGAATCAGTGGGGGTGATGGGATTCTAGAAAGGCCAATCAATGCCTGGAAGAGCATTTAATCAGCAGCAGCAAGTGGACATAATTACGACGTGACCATCAGGCTGCCCTGCCCGGCGGGCAGCTTGGTGACTGCTAATTGGTCCCGCTGTTCTGAAGGGCATGATAGACAGCTGACTATGGTGTTATCTGACTTGTATAACAACCACCACAACAAAAGTATTGAGCGCTAGCAAGTACAAGCTGACTTCACCTGCCCCAATAGAAAATAATGCTTCTGCATACAGCTTGCAGATCTAAGCCAGTTCACAGAGCTGGGGCCCCATTGATTGAAGAGGAGGCCAGATCCCCTAGAGGAAGGACCTTGTAACACCATGACAAGTATATATGATCAACCATCTCCTGATCTCTTCCCAGAAGGTCCTGTAGCCAGTTACTATGGTAACTGTGCACAGGGAAAGAAAACTACCCAGACTTTTCAAAGAATTTTGGACACGGGGTCTGTGCTGACACTGATGAAAGGGGAGCTGAAGTGCCAGATAGAGTGGAGGCTTATGAAGGCCAGGACCCATGGGAGGGTAATAGAAGTGGATCCTCTCATGTCACTCAAGTCACTCAATGTCTCCATGGCCTCCTCTGTGGAATGGCCTCTCTTTATAGAAGTATGAGAACTAAATGAGATGCTCCTCAGAAGACCACATAGACATCTTGGCCTGTGCTATGTGTTGAATCGTGTCCTCCAAAAGTGATGTTGAAGCCCTAATTCCCAGTACCTGTGAATGTGACCTGGTTTGGAAATAGGGTCTTTAAAGATGTTATCAGTTAACTTAGGTGGTACTACAGTAGGGACAGCCCTATCCAATATGAATGGTATCCTGATAAAAGGGGAGAAGAGACATAGAGATTATTATGTGAAGACGGAGGCAAAGATAAGAGTGATTTACAAGCCAAGGAATGCCAAGGATTACGTGCCATCACCAGAAGCTGGGAGAGAGGTGTGGAGCAGATTCTTCCTCAGACACCCAGAAGGAATCAACATGGCCCATACCCCAATTTCATACTCCTAGCCTCCGGGACTGTGAGAAAATACATTTCTGTTGTTCTCACCCAGCTTGTGGCATTTTGTTACAGCAGCCCTAAGAAACTAATACAGCTGGTGATATACTAAACCTCTATGTTATAGCTTAGTAATAAGGAAACCAGCCCCTAAGCCAACAACGGAGCCCTGGTGGCACAGTAGTTAAGCATTTGGCTGCAAACCAAAAGGTCAGCAGTTTGAATCCTTGCAAACCCTATGGGACTGTTCTACTCTGCCCCATACCAAAGCCAAACCCAGTGCCTTCAAGTCGATTCCGACTCATAGCGACCCTATAGGACAGAGTAGAACTGCCCCATAGAGTTTCCAAGGAGTGCCTGGAGGATTCGAACTGCTGACCCTTTGATTAGCAGTTGTAGCACTTAACCACTACGCCACCAGGGTTTCCTCTACCTCATAGGGTCACTATTAGTCAGAATGACTCAACTGCAATGGATTTTGTTTAAGCCAAAAGTTGAAAAGACATAAAAATAAGAAATGCTGAGGAAACAGTCATCTCACCTGATTAGACCTGGACGTCACCCCCACACCCCAAGTTCCCAATGGGAGGGAGCCGTGCCTTCTCTCTGGTCTTTCCCAGTAGCTCCCAGCTCTGGGCTGGCTCAGTGCTCTGCTCTCCGATCTAAGAGGTTATTTTTCCACAGCATCACTTGATTAGGAATCTGGTCAGGAGTCCACCCCTGGTTCTTCCCCAAGCAGCTGCACGACCTTGGGGAAATCTCTCACCACACCTGGGTTCCAAGTTTAAAATAAGACAGGGGGTTGGATGCTCACCAAGACCTCTTTCATCCCCAGAACCCATAGGCTTATAAAGACTAAACCTCAGCACATACATCTTGGAGAACTCAACATCTCTCAATGGAAAATGGGAGTGAACGAATAAAGAAGTTCAAAGAAACTACACCTCTTTGTAACTGTATCCTCACAAAGATCTTTATCACGACTCTACTTACCTGACACAAATGACCCAATGGTTCCCACTGGTAGATATACCTCCAAGTTCTCAGATACTCAGAGCAGAGCTAAGGGGTCCTATGTAACTTTTGCCTGGGGACAATCAGTGTATAATCCCTTCCCCTCCAAGAGACTTTAGCACACTCCTCGTCACCAGTCCTCTCTCTTTCAGCCATATTGTCATTCTTCAGCGACCCCATACATGCCCTTTGTGTTCTCATCATAACGCTGTTTCCAGGCCAGGCAGGAAGCAAGGTCAGAAGAAAGTAAGAAGTAAAATAGATGGCCCAGCAGTCAAGCTCTCGATTCGTGCCCCAGCTTCCATTTAATCAAAGACAGGCAAGAGCTTGGTGAGCCGAAAAATGCATACTTGAGGCAGATGTCTGCTGCCTTTAGGAACTCTACGGCAGCCACTTTTTCCTCAGACTTTTGGCAGAGTCCTCACCCTTTCTTGATATTAATAATGAAAGAAAAAAAAAACTTCAATAAATGTGCAGTGAAATGAATCTGCAATTTATTTTAAATAAGCTTAAAATCCCATCGAAATGCCCTCCCTTGGTATTTTTATGGGAAATGGTTTTCACTAGATACTCACACCATAAAGATCCTGAAACATACGATTGATGAAATCCTCTTAGGTATGCTAAAGGGTAATTTGGTTTTTCTCGAAGCTACAAAAAAAAAAAAAAAATTGAGGCACAGAAATAAGCCAGCTTTTAAGGAAATATTAATAGTTAACCTATAAACCATCCCCAAAAGCAATCTCCCTACTCAGGAAATTTAGCATATGGTTTTCTGAACTTAACCTTTCTTGCTTTTTCACATCTTTCCTCAGTTCTCATTTAAGCCCAATCACTTAAAATCTATAAGTGCGAGGGGCTTCAGAAGGCCCCTCATGGATCTAAAATCAGCTACAAAACCTACTGCCAGGGGCTCCATCCTTCACAGGGGCTGTCCAGCCGCAGGTCAGTCTGGGAGCTCAAATTCGGGCCTCATTGGAACCCAGGCTTGAGAGGGGTGGCTGGTCCAAAGCACTGTGAAGGCTTTGTCCTCCCCAAGCCTCTGGAACAGTTTCTAGCTCCATTCCCAGCCTCTACCCCCTCCCTGTCTGATCCCAGGCCAATAATAACAAAGAGGCCCAGAAGATGAAAAGCTGAAATCCTTTCCCTTCCAGCCGAAACCAGGTGTAACCTTGGCTATGGGGAGAGGTTCCAAGCTCAGCAGAACCAGATGAAGGCGTGCTAAAGTAATAACCCAAAAACGAGTCCCACGTGGGGCCAGATGCCCAGATCTTTCACTTATTTTGCTATAAATGAGTTTCCTGGGGCAAAATAATGTCTTCCTTCAAAAAAAAATTTTTTTTTCAAAGAAAATCACAGAGACCAAAGAGGAGAGAATGGGGGAAGGGACAGAAAGTGTGCAGGGGAAGGAGAGAAAGGTCCCCGGGGAATAATCTCTTGATAAATGTTCCAAAGCTTCCCAGAGAGCTCAACCAAGCCTATAACTCTCTGGCTTTTAAACTCGCACTCTGACGTTTACGATGGGAGCAGCCGCAGAAGCTTTGCCCAGTGTTCGTGAACTCCTCAACAAGAGGGGACCAAGCCACTGGGAAGAGCTAGCCTCCCAGAAGAGCATAAGACACTGCCTAGAGGGAAGAAGTCCAAGGAACATGTTCAAATCCAGAAGAAGGCCTGGGGGAGGGGATGGGTGGGTGCCTCCACTCTCCTTAGCTCTGGTGGCTGTTCACATGCCTGTATCTGAGAAGGCAGCCTCCAAACCTGTCTGCCATGAACCCTTAGTCCCACTTTGTACTCTCAGCTCCATATATATTTGGAACTTCTGGACCCAACCTCAAAGCGAAAGCCAGATGCCATGCCAAGCTGCTTCTGCCTGGTCATTTCGGACAAATAGTACTTAAGGTTGGGCCAGAGCTGGTAGACATCAGCTCAGAAGGGATGTTTCTGTGGTGACCAGAAATGCGGACATGAGGGATGGCAAAGGACGTTTCTACCCTGCCTTTGGTCGCAGCTCATTCAGCTTAGGTCTGGCTGTGGCTGCTACACTTCCCAAGGCCTCAGGACAGACTCCTGGATCTTGAGGTACAATCTGGAACTCAACACACTCAGACCAGGCCAGCCTCTCTGTCCTCTCTGGCCAGGCTTCCCTTAAGTTGCAGCTTGGAGTATCCTGATTCCATATTCCATCACATCCACTCTACCAGATGAAGGGAGATGTTGAGAGATTCATTTATTCAACCAATATTTATTGATCACCTAATATATATGCGGTCCCTGGGTGCTGCAAAGGGTTTACACTTGACTACTAACCTAAAAGTTGACCGTTCAAACTCATCCAGCCAAGAAAGCCTTATGCAGCAGTTCTACCTGTAACACCTGGTTTGCCATGAGATGGAGCTGACCTGATGGCAACAGGCTTGTTCTTTTTTACTATGTGCTTAGTACTATTGCAAGCACCAGGGATACAGCTGAGAAAGAGAAGAGCTGCTTTTCTTCCAGGAGCTGCTGCTTGGAGTCCCAGGACGTGGATCTGCAAAGGCTTCAGAAATCATCCTCCCCAATGGCGCTTTTGCCAAGGGTCTCTGAGGCCCAGAGAGTAACAGGGCCTTGTCCAGAACTACGAGAGGGTAAACTGTGTCTCCTACCTCCTAGAGTACAGTCACCATCTAGTCATGCATTTATTCTTTCATTTGGTCATTCAACAAATATTTATCAAGCAGCCATTGTGTGCCAGGTCCTGCTCTAAGCATTGGAGACATATGGTGAACCAGGAGAGGGATGTCCCTGCCCCCATGAAGTCTGTATTCTAGAAGCAGAGACGATCAACAACAAATTAGTAAGCACATACATTAAAGAGATGATTTAATGTAAGGAGCAGGTTGATATGATAGGCAAAAATGGGTAAGGGAGAAATCTTTTGAGGTGGAGAACCAAGAAAAGCCTCTCTAACATGGTGGCTTCTTGGAGGAAGCAATGACAGCACTTGGTGAAGAATCAGTTGTGGAGAGGAACAGAAAAGAAGGAATTAAGGAGGTCTTCTAGATTTTTTTTTTTTCTAGATTTTTGGAGCCCTGTTGGTGTAGTGGTTAACACCTTGGCTGATAACCAAAAGGTCAGAAGTTCAAATCCACCAGCCACTCCTTGGAAACCCTATGGGGCAGTTCTGCTCTGTCCTCCTATGGGGCCATTATGAGTCTGGATCAACTCAACGGCAACAGGTTTGGTCTGATTTGCCTCCAGATTTTTTGTGAGGGCAGTGGTGGTTCAGTGGTAGAATTCTCACCTTCCATGCGGGAGACCCAGGTTCAATTTTTGGCCAATGCACCTCTGTCGGTAGAGGCTTGCGTGTTGCCATGATACTGAACAGGTTTCAGCAGAGCTTCTGGAAGACAGAATAGGAAGAAAGGCCTAATGATTTACTTCCAAAAGTTTCAGCCAATGGGAACCTATGGTCACAATGATCTGATCCCAACCCATCATGGAGATAGCACAGAACTTATTAGTGTTTTGTTCCATTGTGCATGGGGTCACCATGAGTCAGGCGCTGACTCAATAACGGCTAACAACAATCTCGATTTGGGGTTGAAGCAGTTGGATGAGGATGTTACCATTTACTGAGATGGGGAAGATCTGCAGTGAAGTCAAGGGTCCTGTTTAGCACATGCTGTGTTTGATATGCTTCTTAGACATTCAGGTGGGCAATTGGACTACAGTCTTAGAGCTCAAGGGGGAAACAGGGCTGGAGAAACAAAAATGGGACTCGTCACTCATCAAAATGGAGATTAAAAGCCACTGGACTAGGAGATGGCGTAGAGAGAGCAGGAGACCCAGGATCAAGCTCTGAGGCCCTTTGACATTTAGAAGTCAGTTGAACAGGGAGACTGAGAAGAACTGGACTATGAGGAAGGATGCAAACCAGAAGAAGGTGGGATCAGAGAACCTGTGGCTCACTCAGTTCCACTCCCATCCCCTTGCAATGTGCCTTACTGCCCACTAGAGGCTGGGAAGTGAAAGAATATCTTTCCCAGAATTCACTCCGCTTGCGTATGCAAATGATCTAGCTTTCTCCAAGCAGATGCACTAACTCAAGATTTGGGAGGTGGGACATACCATGTGTCTGCTGCATCTCCTGGCAAGCATGGTCATGGAGGCATGAGAGTTTTCTGCAACAGTTATAACAAGAGTCCCAGGGAGTCCCTAGCTTTGAGAGTGTCAAGAGGCAGGCACAAAGCATCCATTTAGTTGGCATATACTGCAGCAGAGGCGTATGGTCCTGGAGCCAGAAGTTGTGGTGCAGCATCCAACCATGGCAGAGACAGCAGCTCCCACAGCAAGCCAGTTCTTCAGTGTCATTCTAGGAGGTGTTGTTTCCTGATTGGAGGTGGGGAACGACAGCCTCCATCTGCCTCCAGCCCTTCCGGTAATTTTGTAAGTAAGAGATCCCCTCTATTAAATCCCTTTCTGCCTAAGATTCAATTATCTGTAATTGATCCTCAGATAAATCAGAAGGGAAGGAAAGAACATAATTAGTAAAGAAGGGAGTGTTCCACTATGTCACACACTGCAAAGAGTTTAAGGTGAGAATCAAAAAATGTTTCGGATTTGTCAGCATGAATCGGTGACCTTGATGTAAGCAATTTCAGTAGGAGGCTGAAGAATGAATGGGAATTGAGCAAATGAGACAGACTTTGTAGAAAACTCTTTAGAGATCTTTTGCTGATATGGGGAATAAAGAACTGATGCAATAAGCTAGAGGAAACGTGGACTTAAGGTAGAGCTTATTAGGGAGACATTTGAGCATTTTGCCTGCTGACAGATGCTATAGAAAGAGAGGATAATTAATGGCTCAGGAGAAAACAGAGGATAACTGAAGGAGAAAAGTCCTTGAAGGCAAGGAAATAGTAGTGTGGGTGGAAAGACTGGCCTTTGAAGGAGGAAAGAAACTTCCTCCATTATACCAGCCTCTTGGTATTCAAAAGATAGAGCACTGACCAGCTGGACCCCAGAGCTTCTGTTGAAGAGCTGTGAGGGATTAGGTAGAAAAATAACAGTATAAACAATTTTCATACAGTTTTTTCCATGAAGTTTACAATTTTCACAATGTGCCAGCATTCTCATTATTTCCATTCTGTTTGCTCTGTTTCCATTGATCTAGCTTCCCCTCCCCTTCTTGCCTTCTCATCTTTGTTTTTGGGTAAATGTTGACTGGTCTCATATAGCTCATTGTTTAAGTGAGCACATTACTTATGGGTGATATTGTTTATTTTATAAGCTAATCTGTATTTTGACTGAAAGATGACTTCCAGGAGTAGCTTCAGTGCCAAGTTCAAAGGTTATCTTATGGGGATAATCTTGGGGGTTCCTCTAGTCTCTATCAGTTCAATAGGCCTGGACTTCTTCAGGAATTTGAATTTTGTTCTACATTTTTCTCCCATTCCGTCTGGGACTTTCTATTGTATCCCTGGTCAGAACAGTTGATAGTGGGAGGCAGGCACCATCTAGTTCTCCTGGTCTCAGGTTAGTAGATGCCTTGGTTCGTGTGGACTATTAGTCCTGTGGACCAGCTTCTTCTTTGAGTCTTTGGGTTCTTTCACTTTCTTTTGCTCCAGACAAGTAGAGACCAATGCTTGTATCTTACATGGCTGCTTGCAAGTTTTTAAGACCTCAGACACTACTCACCAATCTAGGGTATAGAACATTATCTACAAACTCTGTTATGTCAATTGACTAACTTATCCCAGGAGACTATGGGATCCACATTATTAATAAGCTCTGGGAGGTGACTCAAGTGTTGATCCCTGGGTGCTATAAAAAGCTTGTCTTGGGCTTTTCCCAGAGCCTGGCAGATAGCAGATGCTCAATGAGTATTTAATGAATGCTGGATAGACAGTGTGATAGGATGAATAATAACCCCCAAAGATGTCTTCAGCCTGATCCCCGGAACTCGTGAATATGTTGCCTTATATAGTAAAAAGGGCTTTGCAGATGTGATTAATTTAAAGATTTTAAGAGGGGGAGATTATTCTAGAATATTTGTATGGGCCACTGTAATCAAAAAAGTCCTTTGGAGAAGGACACAGGAAGGTCAGAGGAGTAGGATATGCGACGATAAAAGTAAGAAGTTAGAAAACGAAACAACCAGAGTGACAAGAATGAGAACGGTCACGCATTGTGAAGAATGTAACCAATGTCACTGAACAACTTGTGTAGAAATTGTTGAATGAGAACCTAAACTGCTGTGTCAACCTTCAATGAAAACACAATACATTATTATTTTAAAAAAAGGAGTGATGGCAGAAAGGGCCGTGAGCCAAGGAATTCCAGCAGCTTCTAGAAGCTGGGAAAGGCAAGGACAGGTTCTCCCTTGCAGCCTCCAGAAGCAACCAGCCCTGCCAACATTTTGACTTTAGCCCATTGAATCTGATTTTGGACTTCTGACCTCCAGAATGGTAAAATAATAAATTTCTGTTGTTATAAGCCACAAAGTTTATGGTAATTTATTATAGCAACAATAGAAAACTAATACAGATAGATAAATGGTTGATAGATGTTGTTGTTGTTAGGTGCCGTCAAGTCAGTTCCGACTCGTAACAATCCTATGTACAACGGAGCAAGACACTGCCCGGTCCTGTACCATCCTCACAATCATTGTTATGCTTAAGCCCACTGCTGCAGCCACTATGTCAATCCATCTCATTGAGGGTCTTCCTCTTTTTCACTGACCGTCTACCTCACCAAACATGATGTCTTTCTCCAGGGACTGGTCCCTCCTGATAACATGTCCAAAGTACATGAGATGAAGTCTCGCCACCTTCGATTCTAAGGAGCACTCTGGCTGTATTCTTCCAAGACAGATTTGTTCATTCTTCTGGCAGTTCATGTTATATTCAATGTTCTTCGCCAAACACCATAATTCAAAGACATAAGTTCTTCTGTCTTCTTTAGTCATCATCCAGCTTTCGCATGTATATGAGACAATTGAAAACACCATGGCTTGAGTCAGGCGCATCTTAGTTCTCAAAGTGATATCTTTGCTTTTTAACATTTTAAAAAGGTCTTTTGCAGCAGATTTGCCCAATGCAATGCATCATTGGTTTCTTGACTGCTGCTTCCATAGGCAGTGATTGCGGATCCAAGTAAAACGAATCCTTGACAACTTCAATCTTTTCTCCATTTATCATGATGTTGCTTATTGGTCCTGTTGTGAAGATTTTTGTTTTCTTTATGTTGAGGTGTAATCCATACTGAAGGCTGCAGTCTTTGATCTTCATTAGTAAGTGCTTCAAATCCTCTTGGCTTTTAGCAAGCAAGTTTGTGTCACCTGCATCACAGGTTGTTAATGAGTCTTCTTCCAATCTTGACACCACGTTCTTCTTCATATTACCCAGCTTCTTGGATTATTTGCTCAGCATACAGATTGAATAGGTATGTTGAAAGGATACAACCCTGAGGCACACCTTTCCTAATTTCAAACCATGCAGTATTCCCTTGTTCTGCCCGAGTGACTGCCTCTTGGTCTATGTACAGATTCCTCATGAACACAATTAAGTGTTCTGGAATACCCATTCTTTGCAATGTTATCTATAATTTGTTATTATCCATACAGTCGAATGCCTTCACATAGTCAGTAAAGCACAGGCAAACATCTTTCTGGCATTCTCTGCTTTCAGCTGCGATCCATCTGACATAAACAATGATATCCCTCACTCCATGTCCTCTTCTGAACCTGGCTTGAATTGCTGGCAGTTCTCTGTTGATGTACTGCTATAACTGCTTTTGAATGATCTTCAGCAAAATTTTACTTGCGTGTGATATTAATGATAGTGTCTGATAATTTCCACAGTCTGTGGGATCACCTTTCTTTGGAATGGGCACAAATATGGACCTTTTCTAGTTTGTTGACCAGGTAGCTATCTTGCACATTTCTTGGCATGGACGAACGAGCACTTCCAGGGCTGCATCCTTTTGTTGAGACCTCTCAATTGGTATTCCGTCATTCCTTGAGCCTTTTCACCAACGCCTTTACTGCAGCTGGGACTTCTTCCTTCAGTACCATCAGTTCCTGATCATATGCTACTTCCTGAAATGGTTGAACATAGACCAATTCTTTTTGGTATAATGACTCTGTGTATTTCTTCCATCTTCTTTTGATGTTTCCTGTGTCATTTAATATTTTCCCCATAGACTCCTTCAATATTGCAACTTGAGGCTTGAACTTTTTCTTCAGTTCTTTCAGCTTGAGAAATGCCAAGCTGCCCTTTGAAAACTTCTGTTCAGTTCTCTTATTTCTTCCTTTCACTTTAGCTATTCTATGTTCAAGAGCAAGTTTCAGAGTCTCTTCTGACATCCATTTTGGTCTTTCTTTCTTTCTTGCCTTTTCAATCACCTCTTGCATTCTTCATGTATAATGTCCTTGATGTCATTCCACAACTTGTCTGGTCTTCAGTCAGCCCCTGGCCTTGTTTCGACTGATGAAAATGATAGGTGATAGAAAGATAATTGCTATGTAGGTGATAGAAATATAGATAGAAGGATAAATGATAGAAAGCTGTAAGGCTACAAGGTTAGATGGCTAAATAGCTAGGTAGGTAGATCTGGCTATTTAAATTTATATACTCAGTTTGGAACATTAAAATTTACAACATTCTTTTTGAGACTTGGTCACCCTCTCTTTGGAGATAAAACCCAAGGGAGGGCCCCATAATCACCTTGAATCCAACAGCAGGCAAAGCCAAATGAGCCATAGACCCACGGCAGGCCCACTTGTCAGCTTCTGAAAGACCAGCGGGGTTTTCAGTAACTCCCCTGCAAAGTTGATCTGTTTGAAAGAGTTTTCTTCTGGGACCAGAACAATTGTGTTGGACTTAATTACATTGACTCCACTTCTGGCTTGGATTTCATCTTTCCATCCCAGGATATGACAGAGCTCAGAACACACACAGGCACACGCACGCGCACATGCACACACACACGCACACACACGCACACACACGCACACGCACACACACACACTCCTGCTGAGATTCCCTCCCAGGATCCCAAGTCCCACCAAGGCCAATGCTGACTCAAGCAGGAAGAATCCCTCACAGGTGTTCTCCAATGCCTTATCACTCGCCTGATTTATTGGTGTCTGAAAGCCAAGGCTTTGGAATGCTCCTGATTTAACTTCCTCTTCCTTCCTGGCTGCCAACTCGCTGAAGTTTAAGTAAGCCAAAATTTAACTGTGTGGGGGCAGATGAGGGTGATGAAGAAAGAAAGCCCAAGAAAAAAAAAATAGCCTGCCTGACATTTTCTTTCAGGAGAATCCTTTGTTAGGTTATTCACGCTTCCTCCCTTGTCATTCTTTGTGAATGTCAGTTTGAATATTCACCTCTCCATCCACCTTAATCTGAAGTCAGTGCCTCTTCCTCCTGCAGACCAGGGCTTTTGAAAGGTTAGAGGCTGCCTCAAAGTCAGTCTCTTAACCGCTCGGAAGCCAGGCCTCATCTCCTCCAGCTCATCTCCATGGACAATTGGTACGTGTTCCCTGGCAGCTGAGCCTCCTTCCGTGAGGGACCATTAGCTGCAGGGGACTTTTTTTTTTTTTTTAATTTTCTAGTGAACATGACATTTGAACCTGAGGCTAGGACATTAATAAAGTCTGCATACAGAATGGAGATTTGAACAACCTGAAATTTACAGACTCAACTTGGAACAGTAATCCTTCCTGCAGCTATTTGCTACTGACTGTTTCAGGGAGCCACAGCTTCCTAAGGAGGGTGGGGACACCTTGACGATGAGCTCCAACAAACTAGCTGGAGCCATTTTGAGGGATTGGATAAACCTATGGGGTGGGGCAACCGGATCAGCAGCTAACTGAAAGGTTGGCAGCTCCAGTTCACCCAGAGGCACTGAGGATGAAAAGAATGGCTATCTAATTCTGGAAAATCAGCCATTGAAAACCCTGTGGAGCACAATTCCACTCTGACACACATGGGGTCGCCATGAGTCAGAACTGACTTGGCGGCAACTGCTAATAAAGCTTCAACATATTTTTCACATTTTGTTTGGATGTGGCAGCCCCATGTGGTAGAAATTCCAGATGAAATGACAAGCTACTTTATTCCATCTAGATCTCAGTGTTCTCACCTGTAAACTGGGCAGAAGCATGATGCCTGCTCCACGAGGGGGAGTGTCAGAGATACAAAACAGACCGAGTGAAATGTGTGGCCAGGCACCTGGTACCTGGGAGCTGTTCAATCCAAGTCAGTTCCTTCCTCCAAATGTGACCCTTTTCCTGGCAGCCGAGAGAGGCCAAAAGAGGTTCTTCTCAGAAGACACGCACTGCTCAGAACTCTTCTTAGGTTTTGCCCCTGCAGAAATTCGACAAGCAAAGGCCCCTTTGATGCTCATCAGTGAAAACTTTTGGGGCCTCATTTTTAGTTATAAAAGAAACCCATTGCCGTTCAGTGGATTCCAACTCATAGCAATCCTATAGGACAGAGTAGAACTGCTCCGTAGAGTTTCCAAGGAGTGCCTGGTGGATTCGAACTGCCAACCTTTTGGTTAGCAGCCATAGCACTTAACCACTATGCCATCAGGGTTTCCATCGTTCGTTATGCAAGTTCAATATCAGCCCCTTATTTAGAGGGAGAGTCATAGGCATTGGAATTTAAGTTCCTTTGAAGGCTAAAAGATAATAATCTATGTCTGCAAGAAGAATTTACAGTCCGATAAAAAAAAAAAAAAAAGCTTTAGGTTTTTTTTTCTTTTGCACAGTAAATGAACACATTTTTATTTTTCTACCCCGAGAAGACTTCCTTTTCGTGGAATAAAGAATGTAAGGCTTTGGCCTTACATCCCATTCCCATGCTCCCCTTGGGGACATACATTCACACACAGTTCAGACCTTGGGAACATCCGTCCAAACAGTGGGTTTGTTTTTTTAAGATGCAGTTATACTTTTCTTTTAAGATTTAGAAATACCAGGCATTCTGAAAAGTCTTTCTTTAGATCATACATAAAACCTCATGTGTGCTGCACCATGGAATTCCCTGGCCTCTATGAGCAAAAAAATTCCTTCCATTAAACTGTCCTCCATTGCGGGTCCAGCCGTTGGGTTAACCGTTATCTTTCATTTCGCTCCATGGGAGCTGGAGAGCCTCATAGCATTGAATGGCAATGGAGCAGGGGTAAATCTTTATTCATAAATTTATTGTGAATTTCTCAACTCAAATTGATTCCAGACCCTGAGTCCTCATTCCACAAGGTTGAAGGCAGAACAGCCTGAATCCTTTCTGAGATTTCTTCATCTTCTGCTTCCTGCCCCACTCTCTCTCTCTGGGGTCACCCTGCAGTACTGGGTGTTATTCTAATAAGGCTTGGGGGTGGCTATTGGACTCCAACTGGTATGGGTCTACATCATTTGCCTGATCCATTCACTCTAGTTATAGACCCTAGGTGGCCTCACATCATCCCTAAGACAAGTGATGCTATGATAGACATCTTAGTACATGTATCTCAATGAGGGTCTCTGGCATCTAGGGTATGTGTATTGTCAGGTTGCTCTCTAGGACCACTCTACTAGCATAATCATGGCTCCTGGTTCCCCATGGCATCACCAACATTTGCTATTATCCTACTTTCCAATTTTCACCAACTTGATGGGTATAGTGTATATCTCATTCTAGTTTTAATTTTTCCTTTCTATGATTACCAGTCTACTGGGTTGAATAGTGTCCTCCAAAAATTCATGCCCAACGAGCACCTCAGAATGTGACTTTATTTGGAAAGAGGGTCTTTGCAGATGTAATTAGTTAAGGTGAGGTCATACTGGATTAGGATCAAGCCCAATCCAATGATGGGTGTTCCCATAAGAACAGAAAACAGAGACACAGACAGACACAAAGAGGAGATGACCATGTGAAGAGAGGAAGAGATTGGAGTTATGCTTCCATAAACCAAGGAATGACAAGATTGACAGAAACCACCAGGAGCTAGGAAGAAGCGAGAAATCTTCTTCTAGAGTCTTCAGAGAGAGCATGCCCTGGCCAACACCCTTTTTTTTCAAGCCTGCAGAACTATGAGACAATAAGCCACCCAGTTTGTGGTAATTTGTTATGGGAGCTACAGAACACTAATACAACCAGTGATGTTGAGCATCTCTTCATGTACTCATTGGCCAGTCAGGTTCCTCCTTCTCTAAGTTGCCTGTTCATGTCTTTTGCCCATTTTTGTATATGGTTCTCCATCTTTCTATGGTTGATTTTCACCAATTCCTTGTATAACCTGTATGTTACTTTATTGCTACTTACAAAACTTACAAAAAAGCTACATGATGCTATAACAGATTCACATCTGTTATTATTTTGCCACTCTGCTTTATTTCTCTCTCTTTCTATAAGTATAGATATAAACCCAACCAAACCCATTGCTATCAAGTTGATTCCAACTCATACATTGAGATACATGCGCTAAGATGTCTATCATAGCATCACTTGTCTTAGGGATGATGTGAGGCCACCTAGGGTCTATAACTAGAGAGAATGGATCAAGCAAATGATATAGACACAAACCAGTTGGGGTCCAATATCTACCCCCCAAACCTTATTATAATAACACCCTGTACTGCAGTGTGACCCCAGAGAAAAAGGGGAGCAGGAAGCAGAGGACAGAGTAGAACAGCCCCATAAGGTTTCCAAGGATTCAAACTGCCAACCTTTGGTTAGCAGCCATAGCTCTTAACCCCTCCACCATCACGGTTCCATAGATATAGCTAGGTAAATTCATTTTGCTGAAACACTGGAAAGTTAGTGGCTGATATTTGGACACTTCACCACTGAATACTTCAGTGTACATCTCCTAAGGACATTCTCCTACACAACCACAATAAAATTTAACATTTATATGATAATCATATCAAACATGGTGTTCATATTAAGCATCGCCCATTTGTTCCAATAATTTTTGACATTTTAAAATACATCTGCCAATCCGTCACCTCTCTATTCACTTCATTTATGAAGACCTTCATTTAACAAAATGATTAATTTTGATGTCATCAAATGTACCAATTTTTCTTTCAAAAGTCTGTGTTTTGAGGGTCTGGCATGTGTTAAGGTGGTCAATTAGGACAATGAGCTGAACTGAAAGTAACAATTAAGCTTTTCTTTACTTTCTGAGACAGTGCAAGCAAGAGGCAAAAATAGGCACCAGCTCAGTTGTGTTCCATTTTCCCCATATGGAACACCACCAGGTGAGGGGCAGATGGATCAGCAAAGAGGGAGGGACACATCTTATTCCAGAGGAAGCTGGAGCAAAAGAATCCTGCTGTTTCATGGCTAAGTCACCTGGAGGGAGGCGGGGAGAAGGGCCAATAGTGGAAAAGTACTGAGCCAGAGTGGAGAAAAGTACCTTAGCCATGACTCCCTACCTGCAATGAGGAGATCTCAATGGAGGCACAAAGGTCCGTGGGTGGCAGAAATGGTTTGCACTCAGCTATTAACCTAAATCCCCATGTGTCTGTCAGTATGTCATTCTGTGGGGGCTTGCATGTTGCTGTGATGCTGGAATGTATGCCTCCAGTATTCAGATACCAGCAGGGTCACCCATGGTGGACAGGTTTCAGCTGAGCTTCCAGACTAAGACAGACTAGGAAGAAGGACCCAGCATTCTACTTCTGAAAAGCATTAACCAGTGAAAACCTTATGAATAGCAGCAGAACATTGTCTGATATAGTGCTGGAAGATGAGCCCTCCAGGTTTGAAGGCATTCAAAAGACCTTAATGACACGAATGGGGTCAAGCATTTGGAACCTTCATTTGCTGATGTGGCAAGACTCAAAATGAGAAAAAACAGCTGCAAACATCCATTAGTAACTGGAACGTGCAATGTATGAAGTATGAATCTAGGAAACTTGGAAATCATCAAAAATGAAATGGAAAGCATAAACATCGATATCTTAGGCATTAGTAAGCTGAAATGGACTGGTATTGGCCATTTTGAATCAGACAATCATACGATCTGCTATGTTGAGAATGACAACTTGAAAAGGAATGGTGTTGCATTCATCATCAAAAAGAATATTTCAAGATCTATCCCAAAGTACAACGCTGTCAGTGATAGGATAATACCCATACACCTACAAGGAAGACCAGTTAATACAACTACTATTCAAATTTACGCACCAACGCATAAGGCCAGAGATGAAGAAATTGAAGATTTTTACCAGCTTCTGCAGTCTGAAATTGATCAAACATGCAATCAGGATGCATTGATAATTAATGGTGATTAGAATGCAGAAGTTGGAAACACAGAAGGATCAGTAGTTGGAAAATACGGCCTTGATGACAGAAAGGAGGCCAGAGATAGCATGATAAAATTTTGCAAGGCCGATGACTTCATTGCAAATACCTTTTTTCACCAACGTAAACAGCAACTATACACATAGGCCTCACCAGATGGAATACACAGGAATCAAGCTGACTACATCAGTGGAAACAGATGATGGAAAAGCTCAATATCATCAGTCGGAACAAGGCCAGGGGCCGACTGTGGAACAGACCATCAATTGCTCATATGCAAGTTCAAGTAGAGACTGAAGAAAATTAAAACAAGTCCATGAAAGCCAGAGTATGACCTTGAGTACATCCCACCTGAATTTAGAGAACAGATTTGATACGTTTAATACTAATGACTGAAGACCAGATGAGTTGTGGAATGACATCAAAGACATCACAGGTGAAGAAAGCAAGAGGTCATTAAAAAGACAGGAAAGAAAGAAAAGACCAAAATGGGTGTCAGGAGAGACTCTGAAATTTGCTCTTAAACATCTAGCAGCTACAGCAAAAGGAAGAAGTGATGAAAGAAAAGAACTGAACAGAAGATTTTAAAGGGCAGCTCGAGAAGACAAAATGAAGTATTATAACAGCATGTGCAAAGAGCTGGAGATGGAAAACCAAAAGGAAAGAACACGCTCAGCATTTCTCAAGCTGAAAGAATTGAAGAAAAAATTCAAACCTCAATTTGCAATACTGAAGGATTCTATGGGGAGAATATTAAACAATGCAGGAAGCATCAAAAGAAGATGGGAGGAATACATAAAGTCATTACACCAAAAAGAATTGGTCGATGTTCAACCATTTCAAGAGGTAACATATGATCAGGACCTGATGGTGCTGAAGGAAGAAGTCCAAGCTGCTCTGAAGGCACTGGCCAACGAGGTTCCAGGAATTGACGGAACATCAGCTGAAATGTTTCAACAAATGGATGTAGCACTGGAAGTGCTCACTCAGTCTATGCCAAGAAATTTGGAGACAGCTATCTGGCCAACTGACTGGAAGAGATCTATATTTATGCCTATTCCCAAGAAAGGTGATCCAACTGAACGTGGAAATTATTGAACAATATCATTAATATCACACACAAGTAAAATTTTGCTGAAGATCATTCAAAAGTGACAGCAGCAATATATCAACAGGTAACTGCCAGAAATTCAGGCCAGATTCAGAAGAGGACATGGAACAAGGGGTATCATTGCTGATGTCAGATGGATCCTGGCTGAAAGCAGAGAATACCAGAAAGATGTTTACCTGTGTTTTATTAACTATGCAAAGGCATTTGATTATGTGGATCATAACAAATTATGGATAACATTCTGAAGAATGGAGATTCCAGAACACTTACTTGTGCTTATGAGGAAACTGTACACAGATCAAGAGGCAGTCGTTTGGACAGACCAAGGGGATACTGCACGCTTTAAAGTCAGGAAAGGTGTGCATCAGGGTTGTATCCTTTTACCATACCTATTCAATCTGTATGCTCAGTATATAATGAGAAGCTGGACTATATGAAGAACTCAACATCCGGATTGGAGGAAGACTCATTAACAACCTGCATTATGCAGATGACACAACCTTGCTTGCTGAAAGTGAAGAGGACTTGAGACACTTACTGATGAAGAAAAAAGACTACAGCCTTCAGTATGGATTACACCTTGACATAAAGAAAACAAAAATCCTCACAACTGGACCAATGAGCAACATCATGATAAACGGAGAAACGATTGAAGTTGTCAAGGATTTCATTTTACTTGGATCCACAATCAACACCCATGGAAGCAGCAGTCAAGCAATCAAAGGACGCATTGCATTGGGTAAATCTGCTGCAAAAGACCTCTTTGAAGTGTTGAAGAGCAAAGATGTCACCCTGAAGACTAAGGTGCGCCTGACCCAAGCCATGGTATTTTCAGTCACATCATATGCACGTAAAAGCTGGACAGTGACTAAGGAAGGCTGAAGAGTTGACGCCTTTGAATTGTGGTGTTGGCGAAGAGTATTGAATATACCATGGACTGCCAAAAGAACAAACAAATCTGTCTTGGAAGAAGTGCAGCCAGAATGCTTCTCAGAAGCAAGCACGGTGAGACTGCGTCTTACATACTTTGGACATGTTGTCAGGAAGGATCAGTCCCTGGAGAAGGACATCATGCTTGGCAGAGTACAGGGTCAGCGGAAAAGAGGAAGACCCTCAACGAGGTGGATTGACACAGTGGCTGCAACAATGGGCTCAAGCATAACAACAATTGTGAGGATGGCGCAGGACCGGGCAGTGTTTCATTCTGTTGTGCATAGTGTCACTATGAGTCGGAACCAACGCGACAGCACCTAACAACAACCACAACTAACCTGAAGGTTGGCAATTGAAACCCCCCCAGTGGCACCACAGAAGAAGGACCTGGTGGTCTGCTTCCGTAAAGATGGAGCACTTCTATTCTGTCATACATGGTGTCACCATGAGTCCCAATCGGTTTGATGGCCACAGGTTTGGTTTTGGTTTTCAGTGGAGGCAGCTGAAAAGTGTCTCAGCTGGGGCCCTCTCCCCCGCTCCCCATAAGGAGGTACTAGGGCTGGGAATGCAGATGTGCATATGAGCATAAGGATGGGGGTTCCTGAGTCCTTGACCGTAACTCTCCAGAAACTACGACACGCTGGCTGGGCACCATGTGATACGTGTAGAGGCAGCTTTCTCCCATGAGGCCTGCCAGATGAAGCCTTATAATTGCTGGGTCAGGTCTGGAAGATCACACATAGGATTTGGCGCTGGAGCTGGACTCCTGACCATTTAAGAAGTTCTTTTTGTTGTGTGCTATCAAGTTGATTCCGACTCATAGCCACACTGTATGACAGAGTGGAACTGCCCCCTTGCCGTTTCCTGGGCTGTGATCTTTACAGGAGCAGATTGCCAGGTCTTTCCTCCCACGGAGCAGCTGGTGAGTTTGAACAGCTGACCTGTGGGTTAGCAGCTGAGCACTTAACCATTGCACCCCCAGGACTCCTCAGAAGTTCTTAGCCATCCCCAAATCATGAAGGTATTTTCCAACAATCTTTCCTTTTACCTTTATAGTTTTGCCTTCCAGAAGTAAGGTCTGAAATTTAAGTAGTGTTCATCTTTGTATAGGGTGAGAAGTAGGGGTTCAACTATAAAGAGCAAATTTTTTCAATGCCATTTATTGAACAATATGTTCTTTCCCACTACTTGTTGGTGGTACTCTACTATGTTGAGGTAAATTTCATATAACGTAAAATTAACCATTTTAAAGTGTGAAATTCAGTGGCATTTAGTACTTTCACAATGTTGTGTGACCATCAACTCTATCTAGTTCCAAAACATTTGCAGCATCCCAAAAGGAGACTCTGTACCCATTAAGCAGTCACTCCCCATTTTCCCTTCCTCCAGCTCCCTGGCAAACCGCTGATCACTCCCTGTCTCTGTGGGTTTAACTGCTGTGGATGTTGTTGCTGTCAGGGGCAGTCGAGCTGATTCCAACTCAGAGAGACCCCAGGTAACAGAGGAGAACTATTCCATACAGTTTTCTAGGCTGTAATCTTTACGGAAGCAGATCACCAGGTCTTTTTCCTGTGGAGTTGCTGAGTTGGTTCAAACCGCTAACCTTTTAGTTAGCAGCCAAGGATATTTCATCTAAAGGGAATCATAAAACATATGACCTTTTCTGTCTGACTTCTTTCACTTAACATAATGTTTCCAAGGTTTATCCACATTGTAACAGGTACCAGTGCTTCATTCCTTTTTTATAACTCAATAATACTCCACTGTGTATATATACCAACCACTTTCTGTTTATCCATTCGTCTTCCCACGGACATTTGGGTGGTTTTTACCTTTTGGCTATTACGAATAGTGTGGCTATGAACACTGTACAAGTTTTTCTCTGAATACCCGTTTCAATTCTTTTGGGTATATACCGAGAAGTGGAACCACTGGGCCATGTGGTAATTCCATGTCTAACGTTTTGAGGAACCACCAGTTTTCACAGTGACTGGACCATTTTACATCCCCACCAGCAATGTATGAGGGTTTTAGTTTCTCTGCATCCTCATCAACATTTATTTTCCATTTTCTTAATTACAGTCATAGTGGATGTGAAGTGATACCTCATTGTAGTTTTGATTTGCATTCGCCTGATGACTAAGATGCTGAGCAGCTTTTCATGTACTTGTACACACACACACACATATGCATATTTTATAAATGTCTACTCAAGTCCTTTGTTTCTTTTTAAATTGGGTTGTTTTTCTTCTTGTTGTTGAGTTGCAAGAGCTCTTTACATATTCTGGATACTAGATCTTTATCATATATATTACATGTCTCTGTTGTGAGTACTTTCATAATATGTCTTATACCTAAATACCAGCACTGGGGTTAGAAATGCACAGAGACTAGGCTGTGTTAGCTTGGAGACCCAAAGGATGATAAATAAGGACCGTCTTTGTGCCTGTGTGGACTGAACCATACTGGGTCCCCTTTGTAGTCATTTTACTTATAATGTAGCCCTGAAAGTGATGAGAGACACCTGGTTCAGACGAGGTGGTCCCTGGCACATAATCACATTAACCCACATGCAGAACTATACCAGTTTTAAGCCTGGAAGTATCTTCCTCAATTGAGTAGATAACAACAGCAGCACCAGGCTTGGTAAAGAGAACTGCACGTGTCTTCAGGACATAAAGCACAAACAGGAGCAGTCAAGCTTTGAAAGGTCTGATGTGACGCTCACTCAGACATTATCACGCCTAAGTGTGACCCAATTATGTGTTCACCTCTACCTGTCCTGAGTCATGCTGCTCATCTCTCTGCCCTGTGTTCTGACTGCACTGGCCTCCTCCTGTGTACTTTAGATAAGTAAACACTGTTGGATTTACACAAGTGGAGTCTGTGTCTGGGCTTCCCTTTAATCCAAGTCCACTCTTGACATCTATCAATATAGTACAGCGGTCAGACCATTTTTCCATTACCTGAAAGGGCTTAAATGTTGAAATCCAAAAGGAGGACGAGGAAAAAAAGTTCTTTTTTCTTTGCATTTTTGCGATCATCTCTTCTCCATATATAATATGCACAGGATGGCCACTTCAAAGGAGAAGGTAGAATAGGGAAGTTGCCTTTGTGCATGTGTGTAAAATTATATACATACATTAAGTTCACAAAACAAAGGTTTGCACTACAAAGTGAGCACCATGTGGCTACCACACAAGGCAAGAAATACAAGTGTTGCCAGCCCCCAGAACCTTCCCTGCAAATGTAACCACTTTGTGTCTATGGGGTTTGGATGGTGTCAATTTGGCTATGTTGGAATTATGCTTCCCAGAATCCCTGAGTTACATGTAGAGCAACTCAGTTACAATCGTCCCACACACACTCCCATCCTACCCCAACCCCAGGCAAAAAAAAACTTTTTTTCTTGTATGAGATTTGGAAGGTAGAAATAAAACAGCATTCGTTTCTTTCTGAAGATCATCATGGTTAGAGGTGGTGACAGACAGACGCAGCAATCCCTGTAGATTTCAGCTTGTCCCTGTTTTCCCCTGCCCTACATTCAGCTCTTCTTCCACTTGATGCTGGCCATGTAGAACTAAGAGTGACACCAGCTCCCAACCAGACATTCAGTGCAGACTCTCAGACTCAGTAGCAGACGCAGCAGCCTTTCTCGTGGCTTCACCTGCCTCACTTCTGTATTTCCCTGGAAGCTCTGATGTGTCCGCCTCATAGACAATGCTGCCAGGGGTTGGTTAGAGACTTTTCTAGATCCTTCAACTCCTGTCTGGACCTATAATTCCCCAGCCTCTCCCACAACTGGGTAAAATCGAATTCCTCTGCTTAGCCCAGCATTCCACATAGGGTTGTGCCTCCCCAGTTGAGCACAGACTGATACACAGACTTCCATGGTAATCACTTTCTTGCTTCTGTTTTTACATTATTATCAACTAAGCACGCACCCCTAAACAGAGCAGTTTGGTTTTGCCTGTTTTGCTTTTTTTGTTGTTGTTATTGTTGTTGTTTTAAACAGTATATGAATGGAATCATTCAGTATGTTTTATTTTGTGTCTAGCTTTCTTAACATTATGTTTGAAAGATTCACCCACATTGTTGTGTGAAGCTGTAACATATTCCCTTTCATCGCTCTGACAATTTCTTTGTGTGAATGTTGTTGTTGTTAGGTGTTGTTGAGTCGGCTCTGATTCAATTCATAGTGACTCTATGTACAACAGAATGAAACACTGCCCAGTCCTGCATCATTCTCACAATCATTGCCATGTTTGAGCCCATTGTTGCAACCACTGTGTCAATTCATCTCATTGAGGGTCTTGCACTCTTTTGCTGACCCTCTAATTTACCAAGCATGATGTTCTTCTCCAAGGACAGGTCCCTCCTGATAACATGTCCAAAGTACACGAGACGAAGTCTCACCATCCTCACTTCTAAGGCGCATTCTGGCTGTACTTCTTCCAAGACAGATCTGTTCGCTCTTCTGGCAGTCCATAGTATATTCGATATTCTTTGCCAACATCATAATCCAAAGGCATCAATTCTTCTTCAGTCTCCCTTATTCACTGTCCAGATTTGCACGCATGTTGTATGAATAGCTTGCACTTATTTATCCACTCTATTGTTGAGGGGCATTTGGGTTGTCCGTTTGGGCTTTTATGAATAATGCTGCTGGAAACACCCTTGCATATGGTCTCTCAGTGCACATGGGTATGCATGTCTGTGGTGTATATATCTGCTGAGTCGTTGAGTATGTGTGTCTTCAAGTTCAGTAAATAAAATACAAAATGTTTTCAAAGTGGTTTTACCAATTTGCATTCCCACCAAAACCACACTTAGGATTGTCAATCTTTTTCATTTTAGCCATTGTGGTGGAGGCGTAGGGAAAGTTCATTTGGGGGTTTTAAATTGCAGTTCCTTGATAATGAGATTGAGAACACTTGCATATATTTATTAGCCATTTTTGAAGAATCTGTTCCTCTCTCCTGCCATTTTTCCATTAGGTGTTTGTTTTGTTTGCTTTTTCTCATTGATTTGGAGGACTTCTTTAGATATTTTGAGTATAAGCACTCTGTCAGCTATAAATATATCAAGCATCCTTCTCCCACTCTGTGGGTTGCCTTGTCATGCTCATATTGTTGTCTTTTGATGAATATTTCTGATTTTAATGCAGTTCAATTTAGCTATTGTTTCCTATGTGGTCAGTGTTAGTTGTGCCCCATTTAAAAAAAAAATTTTTTTCCTATTCCAAAGCCATGAAGCTATTCTGTAATATCTTTAATTAGTTGTATTGTTTTGTCTTTCACATTAATTTCTACAAACCACATAGACCTGACTTTTCTTTTTATATGAGGTAGGGATTGAGACTTTTTTTTTTTTCTCTATGGATTCTAGTTGTTCTATCAGGAATTAATAAAAAGAACATCTTTTCCTCACTGCTTGGTAGGACCAACTTTGTCTTAAAGCAGATGGCTTTATGTGTGTGGATTGATTAATTCTAGAGTTTCTGTTCTTTTTGACTGCTTTATTTGTCCACGTGTACACCAATGCCACACTGCCTTAATTACAGTCTTTTTTTTTTTATAAAAACTCTGCAGATCTGATAGAGTTCTACCACGTTATTCTTCTACAAAAGACTTGACTATTCTTGTCTCTTTGAACTTCCGTATAAATTTTAAAATCCGTTTTGTCCACTTCCAAAGGGGGGGGGAGTTGGATTGATTCTATCTATCAGTTGGAGAATTTATATCTTTACAATATTGAGTCTTCTTGTCTGTGAAAGTTGTATATTCCTGTTTAGTTTGGTATTTAATTTTTTTTTTAATTAATATTTTATGCATATTTTATAGTTTGATAAGTGTTGTATATATACTTTATAGTTTGATAATGTCGACATCTTTATACACCAAATGTTGAAAATATTATCCTTTCTCTTTTGAACTATCTTGGAAGTTTTGTAAAAAAAAAAAAAAAAAAAAAGAATTGCCCATTTGTGTGTGGGTCTATTTCTGGACTCTATTCTGTTCCACCCATCTATGTTTATATGCCCACTGTCTTGATTCCATAGCTTTATAGTAAGTCTTGAAATCATATAGTTTATATCCTCCAACTTTTTTCTTCTCTTTCAAAATTGTATTTGCTATTCATGGATCTTTGCAATTTCAATTTTTAAGAATAAGCTTGTCAATTTCTATCGTTAAAAGTACTGCTTGGATTGTAATTGATCTATAGACTCAATGCAATCCCAATTTGGAGGGCACTGACATCTTAAAAATGTTGAAGTTTATAATCCATGAACATGGTATATGTGTCCATTTATTTAAATTTTTAATTTCCTTCAGCAATATTCTTTAGTTTTCAGTGTACAAGTCTTGCACATATCTTGTCATATTTAATCCTTAGTGTTAAATGTAAACTTAAATATTACGAATTACCTAGTCCTTTTACAGACATGTATTATTCAGACAAAATGGAGCACTTAACATAAAAGTTATGTCATAAATGTTTTTGCTGTAATTTCTTCCATGGATCTCTTTTAAAACCCAAGTCCAGTGAAGTTCAGGCCAAAGATATTTTCTCCCTCTCCTAGAAGACCCTTCAGAATCAAGCCTAAGTATTCTTTTAACAAGGACTCCCAGGAGGTACTCAAAATTGGGGTCCCCTGTCTCAAGCTTTTTTTACTGCATACTCAGTTTAGATGAATGCTGTTGACATTTATTAAATGATAATTGCTGCCAAAGGAGAAATTTTATTTCTTCCTTTTCTTCTATCCCTTGATCCCTGTTTTATAAGGCTCATTTTGGACTGCCTTCAACAATTAGATATAATTTGTCTACAAAATTTTGCAATTATCTACCTGATCTAAGAGTTTTCTTCAGACCTGAATGTCATTGTTAGGAGGAAAAGCTTTATTCCCCACTCACGTTTCATTCTATGTGGAGGGTCATTGTTCTCTGTAACACTCTTGGCCTGTCTCCATCTGACTGATGAGCTTGAAAAGAGAAATGGCGTGTGCAGTCCAGCCTCTTCACCCTTTTTCTTGGGAAGAGGTTGCCTTAAGGAAGCACGCCTTTTCCTACGTACTCACAGAGCAAAATTCTCAAGAAAATACTTCTGTGTATATCTATTGGAATCTGAGGTTCAGGATTAGAAAGTCCCACTATCAGGTTAACCATTAATAAAGGAGCTATTTTTGTTTCTATCTTCCTTATTCTTTTATCTTACTTCTCACTGCATTCAGAAATTTGGGTGAAGAACAAGGGTGCTATTTACTGGGCTCTCTTGAACTTAATAGACATGCCAATTGTTTCTCTTCCTGAAGTGATCCATCCATTCTTTGTTTAAAAAGAAAATGTTTTCTCATGTTCTCAAGCGTTCCATAGAGAGATCACAGCTCTACCGAAATGGTTCCTTGGTTCAGAGACTCATAGATATATTCTACTCCTCACTTATCAACATTGTTAGGTTCCAAAGACCAGGTTGTTATGTGAAAATTGTCATTACGCAAAAATGGAGGATGACCACATCAGATCACAAAATGGAGAATGACTACTACCTGACTGCCAAATTACATCTTTACATAACTGCCAAGTTACATCTTTACACAACTGCCAAATTACATCATTACCTAACTGCCAAACCATTGAGAATCATGGCCCAGCCAAGCTGACACACAACCTTAACCATCATAACTAGCGTTACTCTTGCCTCGCACCTTAGTGTTCATTACTGCCAGACATACATCATTAATGCACACAATAGTCAAATAATAGATTTTTTACTATTATTATAAATGGAAGATGCTGGATAATGATATAGTCAATAAATGAGGACTGGATATAATTCATCCATGAGAGAGTTTCTCCAATTCACGAACCAGTTCATCATATTTTTGTCATCATTGATGGTTCTATCAACTCCACATGGCATTGTTATCCATGAATGAATAAGGGGTTTTACTTTAACTAAGGGAGTCTTATAGTGATAAAAAAAAAAATTGCTGTTGAGTCAATTCTGACTCATAGCAACCCTACAGGTCTGAGTAGAACTGCCTCATAGGGTTTCCAAGGAGTGGCTGGTGGATTCAAACTGCTGACCTTTTGGTCAGCAGTCGAGCTCTTAACCACTGTGCCACCAGGGCTCCTAAGAAAGGCCAAAAATGAGAAAGGTCAATAGTTGGGTAACTAGAGGGGCACCCATAATGAAAGAAAAAATGAGGCCTCTAGTCTCCAGCGTAATTCCTGCTCTGTGACTTTGAGCATATATGTAACCTCTCTGAGTCCCGTTTCCTTCCCTTGTGAAAGCAGCCAACAGTGCCCATCTTAAAGGGATGTTAAAGGGGGTAGCATGTAGGAAAGCCTGAAAGGTAGTGTTTTCAATAATATTAATCTCTTTTGCCTTCAAGAGCCCAGGTGGTGCAATGGTTAAGCACTCAGCTGCTAACTGAAAGGTCAGCTGTTGGAACCCACCAGCTACTCCATGGAAGAAAAGACCTGGCGATCTGCTCCCATACAGACTGCAGCCCAGGAAACCCTATAGGGTAGCTCTACTCTTCAATAGAAGGTCAACACAAGTCGAAACCAACTCAGTGGCACCACAACAACTTCTTCCTTCCAAAAGCCAACTGACCCAAATTTCCTTGATTATCTTGGAAAGCCTTGAGGAAAACTCTCAATAGTACTGCAAATCAGAAAAATAGGAAGACTGGAAAGAAAAAAAAAAAAGAACAACCAGAGTTTAGAGAAGGAATGATTCAGTAAAGCATTTTACATTTGTACGACTTAATGCTTTGCCAAAGGGCTCCCCTAACTGTTATTTGATTTGAGCCTGACAACAACTCTATGAAATTGATGGGGCAAATACTACTGGGTCCATTTGAAGCAGGAAGAAACCAAAGTTAAGAAATTGCAGATGATTGCTCACAGTGCCTCAGTATTCAGTCTGGTACATTTCTCCCATTATACCCTCCAGGTGTCCCAGTTACTCTAATATAATGGCCATAATGATGCCACCCACACATATACACGGCACTTAACAGTGTGCAAATCTCACGTCCATTTTCTCATTTAATTCTCACAAGAATTTCTTACCATTTCACGGAGCAGGAACCCAAAACTTCAGAAAGGCCAAGAGCCACCTCAATATTACACAGTTAATCAGAAGCAAGAGTCCCTGTGTGGTGCACTGGGTAAAGGCACTTGGCTGTAAACCAAAAGGTTGGAGGTTCGAGTCCACCAAGAGGTGCCTTGGAAGAAATATTTGGCTATCTACTTTCCAAAAATCAGCCACCGAGAACTCTAAGAAGCACAGTTCTACACGTGGAAAATGTTTTCTCATGTTCTCAAGCATTCTGTGAGTCAGAATCAGACTTGACGGCAACTGGTCATCAGAAGCAACATGGAGACTGAATTCAGGTCATCTGACAAGTTCAGGGCCCCGGTGCTCATGGTTTTTAATCACACTAAGGCAGATGAAAGGAGCACTGGTAGCACAGTTGTTAAGTGCTCAGCTGCTAA
Organism: Loxodonta africana; assembly: GCF_030014295.1. Lineage (NCBI taxonomy): Eukaryota > Metazoa > Chordata > Mammalia > Proboscidea > Elephantidae > Loxodonta > Loxodonta africana. Next base: position 45,195,359 of record NC_087354.1, on the reverse strand, counting down.
TAGGTCAGTGGTTGGAACCCGCCAGCAATTCCATGGGAGAAACATGTGGCAGTCTGCTTCTGTAAAGATTACAGCCTTGGAAACCCTGTGGGGCACGTCTACTCTGTCCTACATGGTTGCTATGAGTCTGAATTGGCTCAATGGAAACTGGTTTAAGGCAGATGAGAATATCAAGGGCAAGTGGGCAGTGGACCCATGTCTGGGATAAGAGCAGGGTGTATATTCTTTAGCCCTGGAGGGCTCTCACTCTCTCAGTCAGAGCGACTGGCACAGCCAGCACACTGCCCAGGTCATTTAGTATAATCTGCAGCAAAGTTGTGATTTATTGATGGCTTTTATTCCCCACTGGGATGGCATGAAAATAATCAGATGAATAATGAGCTTGTGAAGATGGATGCACTCTGAGCCAGCTCCCACAGAAGGGAATTATAGGCTGGGATTCTGCCTGGAGCAGCCCAGGACGATGGATGTTTCTGCAGAAGGCTGGGCTTCATTTGCTCCTTTGGCAGCAAGTTGCTTCTCTCAACAGACACAGAGAAGCTTAGGAGGTAATAGTGCTGGCATCTCCCTGTTCCAGGAATGAAGATAAGATGAGCATGGATGGACTCAGGGATGACAAAACAGACCCTCATCCTGGCGGGAGAAAGGCCATATTAAACCTGTGGTGGCTGGCAGGAAAGCCACCCCTGCTGAGACTTTCTAATGCATGGGCAGCCACCCTACTTGGTCACCAGCCCTGGCACTTTTCTGCTGGTGCGGTCATGCTGTTTTACTTATCTACTGAGGAATATCAAATGACTTCAAAACATAGATGTTCAAAACTAAAATCCCTTTATTACTCAGTATTCCATGGATGGAGTCCACGGGTGGTACAAATGTCTAACGCACTCAGCTAACTATCAAAAGGTTGGGGGGCCGAGTCCACCCAGAGTTGCTTTGAAAGAATGGCCTGATGATCTACTTCTGAAAAGCCTATCATTGAAAAACGCTGTGGAGTGCAATTCCCCTCCGATACTCATGGGGTCAGCATGAGCTGGAATGCACAGTAACGGAATAATAATAATTCTGCGGGTCAAATTTGAACAGCCCAGGAGGGACAGCTTGTCTCTGCTCCACCTTGTCTTGGCTGGGGCTGGACGTGCCTGGGGCCATGGTGCTGGCTATCAGCTGGGGTGCCTCAGCTCTCTTCCACATGGCTTCTCTGTCCACGCAGTCTCTCAGCAACCAGGCCCTCTGCCTCCACGTGGCCTTCCCCAGCAAGATAGCCTGGACCTGTTCAAGTGGCAGCTGGGTTCCAGGATTTTTTTGAAAAGCACAAGGCTTGGAAGGTCTGGACTCAGAATTCCCAAGAAAGTTTCTTCCCTGCGTTCTCTTGTTCAAAGCAAGTCCCCAGGCCAGTTCAGCTTCAAGAGGTAAAGAAAGAGACTGCGCCCCTGGATGGGGAGAAGAGCAAAGGCAATGCAAAGGGTATGGACACTAGGGATGTGATTTCTTGGGGGCCTGTAATGAGCAGCGTATACATTAAGGAGGCTCAGCGACTGTGGAATATGGAAGGGAAGCAGGAATGGGCAGAAAGAGAAGTCTGACCTACCATCAGGTCCAAAGAGAACCTCAGCCAGCACCACAGGAGCTGTGAAGCTATAATGGCCCTTCAGAGTTGTCCGCAGGTGGGCCAAGATGGCCAGACCTTCATACACCCACAGCAAAAGATGAACACCCATGATCTTAGGAGAGGTGGTCCCTGAGGGGCTGGCCCCTGGAGGCTGCCTGCCTGCAGCACCCCTGCAGCTGGGGCAGCAGGCCCTTCCTGAAGGGGAATCTGGGCACCCTCACCATGTCCACCCCAACATTCTTCCACACTTGCCTTCACCAAAAATCGATTTTTCTCCCAAACTCCCCACCTCCCTGAGCTCCCCACACCACCATCCACCAAGAAGATAAAGCGAGATGCTTCAGGTTTCACCTCAGATTTCTAACCTCTACGATTCTGCCTCACACAAACAGAGAACTGGAAGGGAACTTGGAGCCTATCTTGTCCAATTACCTTCCTTTTTATTTAATTTTATTTAGTCCACTGTTTTTTTGTTTTTTATTGTTGTGAAATACACGTTACGTGAGATTTACCATTTTAGCCCTTCTGAAGGGAACCGTTCAGCAGCACTTAGTACATTCACAAGGTTGTTCAACCCTCACCTCTGTCTAGTTTCAGAATTTTTTTTATCACCCCAAATGGAAGGCTACATCCATTACAGTTACTTCCCATTCCCTCCCCTCCCAGTGCCTGGCAACCACCAATCTGCTTTCTGTCTATGGATTTGCCCATGCTGGATGTTTCATACAGATGAAATCACACAAAATGTGGCCTTGTGTATAGGCCTTCTTTCACTCAGTATAACGTATACAAGGTTCATCCACGCTGTAGCATGTGTTAATAATTCATTCCTTTTTTACGCCAGAATAACGTTCCATTGTAGGTGTACGCCATGTCTTGCTCATCCACTCCTCAGTTGACGGACGGGCCCATTGCTTGTAAATGTGTCTGACTCTCGTCCGCCTGGTTCACCACCCACCGTTGCAGGAACGGATTCCCACATTGCTCCACTGCTAACCACAGTGTGATGAACACCCCTCTGTCTGTCATCATTTTAAAGAGGAGAAAACAAGGGCCAAGGAGTGGGAGAGGCTTGCAGCCAACATTCCTCTCTGGTAGACATTTTAAATTGCACTTAGCAACCCCTGGGGAAAAGGATTTTTTTCTCTCTCCTAATATCTGTGTGTCCTTTCGGGAAAGAACTGTGACTGGCCTGGCTTGAGTAATCCTTGTCTTCTGGGTTAGGATGCCCTGATAGGTGGAGCCTGAGTCACGTGACCACTTCTGGTTTGGGTCTGAGGGTGGAGCAGCTCTTTACCTCCCTACAGGTGACAGATGGAATGGGGGGAGACCCCTTTGGTGGGAGGGACGGGGACACAGAGAAGTTCTTTCTAAGGAGCAAAGTGATTTAGGGCACGCAGGCCCAGTGCACCCATATGGAGGCGAGTGTCCCCTGTAGTGTGCTTCCATGAAGGGCAAAGTAGCCACAAAATACCTCTGAGGTACTGAACAGGAAGCAGCAGGGTTCCCCAGTTTATGACAAACCCCTCTCTCCTCTTTGTCTCAGGCCAGAGGGAAGAGACTTTCAGACTTTGCTCATCATGCTCATCACGTCTGCACAACAGCAGGCACAGGGGCAATGCACATCTCCAGCCAGGTAAGGGAGCGCCATTCCACTAAATACGGTGTCCACCCCTTGCTGACACTTTAATTAGTACAGAGGCCATTCCTGCCGACAGTCTGATTTCTCAGAGAATAGAGGAACAAGAGCAACTGCTTCCGCTGACTTAATTCTGTTCAACAAAGAACTGGCCATTGAAATGGAAAACACAGGAAACTGAGAAAACATCGCCATCAACTTAGAATAGGTAGGTAGACTAGGTTGTGCCCATATCTGCCACACTGGTCTCCTGTCGTCTGTGAACACCTAAGACTTGGCCTGAGGGTTTTGTTCTGGCTACAGGTGCATGCTAAGCCAAGGCAGGGCAATCTGAAAGAATCAGAGAGTTAGTGGCTCTGGAATCAGCCCACAACCATGAAGGGGTTGGGGGTTGATGAATAAATCCAACAGCTTCCTTTCCCTTCTTTCGGGTAACTCTGAGGTGTACTCTGCAGGGTCTCCCCGGGGTTCCCAGTAGGACTGAGTTTTCATGGCCCACAGCAGTAACTTGCATGATAAACACACTTTATGAGCTTCTTTCCCTTCTTGCCTCACTTACCCACTCCCACCCTGGGATCACCTTCCAAATAAACTACTTGTACTCAAATGCTTCTCTCAGGGCTGTGTCTGGTGGGACCCAAACTAAGACAATGGAAACAGAGTAAACTGAGGAAAACCGGAGATGCAGGTGCACAGTAGGGAAGCCAACAGGCTTGGGGGTCAGTCCGTGTTTGAATCCTGCTTCTACTAGTATATAAATATTTAATATTCGAATGAACGTTATTTATAGACTTTAGGAAGTGAAATTCAGTTGGAAACTCTAGAAACAGAAAAATGGCTCAAGAGAGATCCAAAAATCCATTACCTTCAAGTCGATTTTGACTCATGGCAATATAAGTCAGAGTAGAACTGCCTTGTAGGGCTTCCAAGGGGCAGCTGGTGGATTCAAACTCCCGACCTTTTGGTTAGCAGCCAAACTCTTAACCACTATGGCACCAGGGCTTCCAAGGTGGAGAGCTGACTTAAAAATTCTGAGAATATACAAAGAATGCATTCCAACCACAGGGACCCTGTGGCTTCCCAAGAAGCTCTCTCAGGAACACAGGGTTTAAAAGGACAAAGGGCAGAGGAAGTAACCACAAGCAAGGCAGAGAACAACGGCTACCCATACCCAGCCTGTAAGATCAGTGTTGGGGAAACCAAACCCCAGAATGAGCTGCTGCTTGCAAATATCCCAAAGACGATAGAGATGGCTTTGCTAAAGCAAGTTCCAAACGAAAAGGAGAGTAAGGCAGAGACAAGCCCGGTGCCTGGGGCGGCACACTGTTCAGGGACAACAGTGAGAAAACAAGCTTGCTAAACTCCTATTTCACGCCTGCAGTTGCTATCAAGGCGAATGATTGAAAACTCCAAAGGTGAAGACAGAGTTAAGAGGAAGTCAACACTCAACTGAAGTCATGGCAGCCTTTCTTGCTTGACAGCATTACTAGATGGATCAACAGGAACACAGTGAGCCAGGAGGCTGGACTTCGGTTCAGAGCTGACAAGTTCTCTTAGTCTTGAGGGCGGCTGGACAAGTTATAACTAGGGGTGGGCTGCAGGGCTTGGGCCTTAGTCCCAGCATGTTTTCCAAGAAACTGAATCAAGATCCTGGGCACAGTGCTAGTCACAGAGAAGGCTCGAAGTATGGTTTTCAACTGGGAGTGAGTTTGCCCAGTAAGGGATATTTGGTAATGCCTGGACACCATCTTTGGCTATCACAACTGGGGGGTGCTCTTGGCAGCTAATGAATAGAGGCCAGAGATGCTGCTAAACATTCTATAATGCACAGGACAGACCCCCTCGACAAATAAGTGTTTGGCCCAACAAGTCAATAGTGATGAAGTTGAGAAATCCTGCTCTAAATAGATGACTATGGAATGAATGAGTGAGATAATGAGCATCCACTGTGCTATACCTTGGGAATGTACAAATGAATAAAATATTCTCTCCCCTCAAGGGCTCACAATCTAGTAAAAAAGACAGATACAAATTGCTCTATTACGGTTAAGAAAGATAGAATACACAGCCGCTGTAGAGTCAACTCCAGCTCATGGCGACCTTACATACAGCCAGGGACAGATTGCCCTGTAAACAAGGTACACCCAGGCTTACTTTTGCTTACTTACTAATTTGTAGTGCACAATTTCACCTGTTCTTCACACCTTTGACATGGTGAAATTCATGTGAAATTGTTCACTACAGATTAGTAAGTAAACACAATGAAGCCTGTTCGTACGTTGCTTACTGTATGCCATGTGTACCTTGCTTGCTGTATGCCATGTGTACCTTGCTTGCTGTATGCCATGTGTACCTTGCTTGCTGTATGCCATGTGTACCTTGCTTGCTGTATGCCATGTGTACCTTGCTTGCTGTATGCCATGTGTACCTTGCTTGCTGTATGCCATGTGTACCTTGCTTGCTGTATGCCATGTGTACCTTGCTTGCTGTATGCCATGTGTACCTTGCTTGCTGTAAGCCCACGCGTACCTTGCTTACTGGTTAACCCGCCTCTGTGTACAACAGAATAAAACGCTGCCCCATCCTGTGCCATCTCACAATCATTGGCATGTTGGAGTCCATTGTTGCAGCTATTGTAACAATCCCTCTCACTGAGGCCACCCTTGCCCTAGCTGGCCCTCTGTTTCACTCAGTGTGATGCCCTCCTCCAGAGATCGATCCCTCCTGATGACAGCTCCAAAGTGAGTGAGTCAGAAAATGTTCTGTTTTGATCCATCAGGTTTTCATTAGCTCATTTTTGGAAGTAGATCTCCAGGACTTTCTTCCTAGTCTGTCTTAGTCTGGAAGCTCCGCCGAAACCTGTCTACCGTGAGTGACCCTGCTGGTATTTGAAACACCGGTGGCATAGCTTCCAACGATACTACAATACACAAGCCAACACAGTACGACGAACTGACGGACGGCTGTCGGAAAGGGTTTTAATGGAGATGATATGGAAACACAGATAAAAGAGCCACCAATTCCATTAAGCAAAGGTGAGACCTTTAGCTGGGCTTTGAAAGATGAATGGAAGCTTGGCCGTCAAACAAGGTGGAGACGGAGGGCCAATGGAGACGTTAAATGCACCTGGTGTGCCCGGGAACCCACAGGCAACCTAGGGAGATCGGAGTGCAAGATTTTTGAGGGGGACGTCTGGGGACAGGGCTGAGAGGGTACCAATGCCATGTTAAGCCCCTTGACTCGTTTTATAGGCACAGGGTTCAAGACAGTTGGTAAGCAGATGGCAACATGGTCAGGTCTATTTCATTAAAATAAGATCATACTCATTGTCTTAGTCATCCAGTGCTGCCATAACAGAAATACCACAAGTATTTTCTTAACAAGATGGTTTTAACAAAGAGAAGTTTATTCTCTCACAGCCCATTAGGCTAGAAGTCTGAATTCAGGGTCCCAGCTCCAGCAGAAGGCTTTCTCTCTCTGCCAGCTTTGGAGGAAGGTTCTTGTGACCCATCAGACTTCCCTTGGTCTGGGAGCATCTCAGAGCAGGTACCTCAGGTCCAAAAGCTGCGTTTTGCTCCCAGCACTGCTTTCTTGGTGGTATGAGGTCCCCATGTCTCTCTGCTTGCTTATCTCTCTTATAACTCAAAAGAGATTGGCTTAAGACACTATCTAATCTTATAGACCTCATCAGTATAACTGCCACTAATCCATCTCATTACTCACAGTGATAGGATTTACCACTCATAGGGAAATCACATCAGATGACAAAATGGTAGACAATCATACAGTACTGGGAATCATGACCCAGTCAAGTTGACCTATATTTTGGGGGGACATAATTCAATCCATGACACTCATTATCTCTTTGGTTAAAAAATATTATTCCTTCACATAAAGAATCAGTGTAAAACTAACCCCATTTGTAAGTCCACCATGATGGCATCACATCAAACACGGTGGAGTATACTGGACCCTTCAGGAGCACAGGAAACACTCTGCCCATCCACACTCATTAACCCCTTCATTTGCCCTGTATACCTGCCACATATTTTGTAAAATGTACAATTGAATAATTTTTAGTAAATTTACAGAGTTGTGCAACCATCACCATAATCCAGTTTTAGAACATTCCCATCACCCCAAGAGTCCCCCATGGCAGTTGTAGTCCATCCCCATTCCCACCCCCAGCTCCAGGCCACCACTCATCTGCTTTCTGTCTCTATAGATTTGCCATTTCTAGACGTTGCATATAAATGGAATCATACAACATGTGGTGTTTCGCCTCCAGCTTCTTTCACTTAGCATGACGTTTTTGGTTCAACATGTGATAGCATGAATCAGTAGTTTGTTCCTTTTTACTGCTGAGTGACATCTCGGTCAGGCATATTTTTAAAAGACTATGCTGGTTATAGAATGAAAGATGGGCAGGAGGAGGAAGAGATGAGAAGTCAAGAGAGCAGTTAGGAGTCAGTCCATCATGGTTGTTCAGGCTGGAGGCAAAGAAGGCCTGAGCTAGAGAGTGGCAGTAGGCATGGAAAGAGAGGGGAGGGATTGAGAGATCTTAAGGCCTGGAGACAATGGGAAAATCAGAGGCTTTCCAGGGTCCCTGGGTGGTGCAAATATTAACACTCTCAGCTGCTAACTGAAAGGTTGGAAGTTCAAGTCCACCCTGAGGCACCACAGAAGAAAGGCCTGATGATCTACTTCCAAAAAAATTAGGCACTGAAACCCTATGGAGTACAGTTCTACTCTGACACACATAGGGTCGCCGCCATGAGACCAACTTGACGGCAACCTTCCCCCCCGCCCCCCAGAAGCCAGGGGCTGTCATGGAGAAGGTGAGAAACCTGGGAGAGGTCTGTGTTGCCTGTGTACAAGGCAAATGAAGGGGAGATGTGGGCTGATGGCACATCTGGCAGATTCATACCTGCTGGATGGGGCAGACTGTTGTGCAGGTCAGCACCAGCCCTGAGAACTCTACCAATGGCTGGCTCCTTGGGCCATTTGGATGAAGGCCCTGAGAACATGTTTGCCATCTGTGCAGATGACACAAAGATGTGAAGGGCATCAAATTTGGGATGAAAGAATTAAAAAAAAAAAAAAAAAAACCTCTGCAGACCATGATGATGGGTCATGGCAGCATGCAGGCAGCTCCATGGTGGTAAGACTCAAAGCTGTCAGTGGACTGTGGTTTTCTAGTTGCTTGTCTATCCTCCTAGGATGCTGTGAGAACAAGGGCGGTGTTTGCAGACGGTCATCTGAGAATGAAACAGCTCCCTCTGATGGTCAGAGCCTCCTCTTATTGGCTGCCTACGGGACCAAAACTTCCTTACTCCAGTAAGCGGGTCCGCAGGTCACCACCAAAGCCTCTCACGTGTGGGACAGTAGGTTCTTTTGGACCACTACTAGAAAACAAAACCAACAGGATGGCCAGCCTCATGTTCATCTTCATGGGACGTTGTAAAATGGGGGTATTGCTCACCTAGGTCTGCCACAATAAAATACCACAAATTGGGTGGCTTATAAGAGAAATTTATTGGCTCTCAGTTCTGGAGGCTTGCAGTCCTAAATCAGGGTGTTGGCAGGGCCATGTTCTTTCCAAAGGCTCAGGGGACGATTTTTTTCTTGTTTCTCCCAGCTCTTGGTAGTTCCAGGCATTCCTTCGCATGTAAATGGACCTTCACATGGCCCTCCTTCCTCTATCTCTCTGTGTCTCTTCTCTCCTTTCATAAAGACACCACTTGGTTTGGATTAGGACCTCATCTTAACTGATAACATCTTCGAAGAGCCTGTTTCTAAACAAAGTCATGTTCACAGGTACCAGGTGTTAGGACTTCGGCAAATCTTTTTGGGAGACACAATTCAATCCATAACAACGGCGACCTCGTGTCTCCTATTGTTGACCTTTGCTTTGTAGGTTTCCCCAATAATGTCTATTCCTTAACCCTTACTGTGTGACAAGCAGGAATTTATCCCAAGCCCTATTACATGACGGGTAGCCCGCATGGCATCAAATAACAGCATGCAGCAGTAACTTCATCTTTGTATCCATGTATCCATCCGTGCTAGCAGAGCGCCTGGCCTATGATAAAAAAAAAAATAAATAAGTGTCTGATAAATAATGGATGGACAAATGAATGCACAAGCCACTTGGCTGATGGATGCTTTCCTAAAAAGAAATGGAGTCTGTTCAGGTTTCCAAACACTAAGCAGGGACCCTAACACTGTACTCTGCTCATTCACTGTACCTCATTCTTAGAAACTAGAAATTCTGATAACACTTACTGTATTTTTCTAATTATGTAAGTAGCATATGCTCTCCATGGCAGATTTGGAAAATATAGGCAATGTTAACTTTTTGATTAATTCCTTGCTCTCTCAATATAGAATGTATGCTTGGAATATTCATACGCACATACACTCACACATAGATATACATAAACATACACCAAGGGTTTTTGCTGCATGTCTTAGTTATCTAGTGCTGCTTTAACAGAAATACCACAAGGGGGTGGCTTTGCTGAACAGAAATTTATTTTCTCACAGTGTAGGAGGCTAGAAACCTGAACTCAGGGTGCCAGCTCTAGAGGAAGGCTTTCTCTGTGTTGGCTCTGAGGGAAGGTCCTTGTCTCTTTTCAGCTTCTGTTTCTTGGTTCCTTGGAGACCTCAAGTGGTGTGGCATCTATCTTCCACCATCTCTGCTTGCTGGCTTCATCTAGTCTTTTCTATCTCCAAAGAGATTGATTTATGACACATCCTGCACTAGTACTGCCTCATTAACATAACAAAAAAAACATTTATCAAATAGTATTGTAATCACTATACTCAAAAACAAAACCCACAGCCGTTGACTATAGGGGTTAGGATTTACAACACAGAAGTTTTGGGGGACACAATTCAATCCATAATACTACATAGTCTGGGTCAAAAGTATAATTTTCAGGTTCAATTTAAGAAGGTTTTTCTGTCATTAAAATTCTTCAAAAGCACCCTTTATAATCAACACACAATATCCCATCATATGCCGGTTACATGATTTGTTTACCTACCCCCGTCTCAATACCCATTTAGGTTGTTTCTGGATCTGGGGACTGGCTTTGGTGACAACTAAATTTGTATTCAGGGCTTGGTTTATGCGTCCCACATTGGGCTCATGAGTCCTTCCCCAACTCCCTGATAGCGCTTCCCTTCTTTAACCCACCTACTCTCAGTCACTGCTGTGATGGTTAACTTCATGCATCAACTTGGCTAGGCTATGGTGCCCAGTTGTTTGGTCAAACACTAGTCTAGATGTTGCTGTGAAGGTATTTCCTACATGTGATAAACATTCACAGCCAGTTGATTCTAAGTAAAAGAGATTACCCTTGATAATGTGGATGGGCCTCATCCAATCAGTCAAAGTCCTTAAGAGCAAAATCTGAGGTTTCCCAGGAAGAAGGATTCTGCCTCAAGATTATAATACAGAAATCCTGCCAGAGTTTTCCAGCCAACTGGGTCTGTGAATTTCGGACTTCAGACTGCCTGGGTTTCCAGTCTGCCACCTGACCTACAGATTTTGCCAGCCCATACAATCAAGTGAGCCAATACCTTAATTCATTCTCTCTCTTTGTCTCCCTTCTTCTCTCTCTCTCTGCTTTCCCCTCTCCATCTACCTAATCTGTATATAAAGAGCCTTGGTGGCGCAATGGTTAAGCGCTCAGCTGCTAACTGAAAGGTTGGTGGTTTGAACTCACTCAGCAGCTCTGCAGGAAAAGACTTGGCAATCTGCTTCCATAAAGATTACAGCCAAGAAAATCCTATGGGACAGCTCTACTCTGTCACATGGGGTCGCTATGAGTTGAAATTGACTCAACAGCATCTAACAACAACAATAATCTCTATACATATCCTATTGGCTCAGTTTATCTGGGGAACTCTGCCTAATATACCTGCTAACACTCCTCTTCTCCTGGTCACCTTGCTCCTGGATTTATGTGTAACCTCACCTCTCTCCCTGGTCCTCATGTTGTAGGACAAGCTGTGCCCTAGCTTCCTGTTTTCTCCCCATCAGGTAGTTTCTGTGACATCTTCACAGTCCTGCCGAGGCCACTGTGGCATATCCGGGATCTCTCCTGCCATCTGTAGCTCACCTGCAACATCTCCATCACCCTGGCTTCACCCTTACCATGCTGGGGCGATCTGAGAAACAAGGACAGGCCTAAACCAACACAACAACAGTTAATAGGCTTAATTGTAAAACTCACACTTTTGTTTTCAGTTATCTGTAGATCAGCACTATGAGAGGCCTGATTTTACAGCAGTTGCATATGAAAACAGACCTGGAGGTTTTAATTGGTAATAAGGTCCATACGAATCAATAATGGAATGTGGCTGTAAAATAAAAGCTAATGCCATTTCCAGCCACCTTCATGTACTATTTCCAGGCTTGGGACCAGCTGGGGAATACCACAGGAGGACTGATTTCAGGTCAAAATAAGGAAAAAACTTTGTACCAGGAATTTTCTTCCAATGAACTAGGCTGCCAGTGAGTTGCTCATCAGTGGCAATGTTCAAGGAAAGATAGAGTTGTTTAGGCCTCTAATATTTTATTACTAATGACATTAATTCATTACCCACATCTTAAGAATTAACTGTATTGTTCATCGATGTTCATTGCAGCACTATTCACACTAACCAAAAGATGGAAACAGTCTAAATACTCATCAACAAAGGAATGGATACACAAAATACGGTGTATACATACAATGGAATATTATTCAGCCAAAAAGAGAAATCATGTTCTAACATGATATGACATGGAACCTTGAAAACGTACTAAGTGAAATAAGTCACACTTGCTTATTAGATCATATGTCTTGATTTGGAATGAAAAGAGTTACATAGTTTTGGATGCCCAATATCTGAGCCGCTTCCTGTGTTTAAAGTTTCCTAGATTGTAAGTCCTGATGGTGGCATAGTTATGTGCTCTGAGTTCAGCCAAGCAGATTCCTGTGCTGGACTGTAAATTAGGAACTGGTGACAGGAAGAACCAAGGACCTTGAGAATCTCTGGCAGTGGTGGTGACTGCAGTATCACAGAGTTTGGGGTGCTCGGGGCAGTGATGTGAGCAGGGTCACCTGCAACTAATACCATGGTGCAAACTGTGGCAGCAGTGTTCTCACTGTCCCAGGTCTGTGGCATCGTTCAAGTAGCCTCTGAGCCTAGCTCTCCAGCCCTTCTGGAAAATCCGTAAGCTGCCACATAACCTTTCAAAAAATTTTTTTACTCCCTAAATTAGCCAGAATTGGTTTCTTTTCTTTGCAATTAAGAACCCTGACTGCCGTAGATACTGAATTCCAGTGTGATTGCAGGCAAACGATCCTTAAGGGAATCTTGGTCAGGTTTGGGGGGCTATGGAATTCCAACTAATATTAAGAGATGAGACCCTGGACTTCTGGCCAGAATGGCAGCTTAGTCAGACACACCATGCCATTCCTCTATAGCAAAGACCCAAGAAACCAAGTGAAACAGACACAGGTGACAATTCTGTAACCCTGAGAAGCAAATGAAAGGATAAAGAACTTTATCATACACAAATTGGAAGAAGAAATCAGGTGAAAACAGCAAATGAGAAGAGACGGAGCAGAGGAGCCCTGCCAGCTGGCTTGGCACAGCATGGCCATCTTAAGAAAGAGACAGCAGCAATCCTGGGTGAGGATCACAGAAGACAACTTTTAATTAAACTATTCTAGAGCATAGAAAAGGATGGAATGCTGCAGAATTCATTCTATGAAGCAAGCATAATCCTGACACCAAAGCCAGGCAAAGACACCACTAAAAAAGAAAATTACCGACCAATATCCCTCATGAATATAGATTTAAAAAATTCTCAAAAAAAAAAAAAAAATCCTAGCCGATAGAATCCAACAACACATCAAGGAAAATAACACATCATGACCAAGTAGGATTAATACTGGGTATGCAATGATGGTTCAACATTAGAAAATCAATCAGTGTAATCTACCACATAAGTAAAACAAAGGAGAAGAAACACATGATCTTATCAATCAACGCAGAAAAGACAGTTAATAAAATCCAACACTCATTCCTGATAAAAACTCTCAGTAAAACAGGAATAGAAGGAAAATTCCTCAACATGGTTAAGGGTATATATACAAAACCAACAGCCAACATTACTCTCAACAGAGAGAGACAGAAAGAACTTCCCTTGAGAATATAACCAGACAAAGATGCCCTTTACTGCCATTCTTATTCAACATTGTACAGGAAGTCCTGCCAGAGGAGTAAGGCAAGAAAGGAAAACAAAAGGAATCCAAATTGATAAGGAAGAAGTACAACTATCCCTATTTGCAGATGATAAGATCCTATACACAGAAAATCCCAAAGATTCCAGAAGAAAGCTACTGGAACTAATAAAAGGATTCAGCAAAGTGGCAGGGTACAAGATCAACATACAAAAATCAGTCAGATTCCTTTACAATAACAAACAGAACTCCCGAAAGGAAATCAGAAAAAAATACCATTTACAATAGCCCCCCAAAAGATAAAATACTTGGGAATAAACGTAACCAGGGACATAAAAAACTTATACAAAGAAAACCTCAAAACGCTACTGCAAGAAACCATAAGAGACCTATATAAACGGAAAAACATACCATGTTCATGGATAGGAAGACTTGACATTGTGAAAGTGTCAATACTACCTAAAGAAATCTATAGACATAATGCATCCCAATCCAGATTCCATCAACATTCTCTAATGAGATGAAAAAACTAATCACCAAATTTACATGGAAAAGAGAGAGGCCCCAGATAAGCAAAATGCTACTGAAGAAGAAGAACAAAATAGGAGGCCTCACAGTTCCCAATCTCTGAATCTTCTATACAGCCATGGTAGTCAAAACAGCCTGGCACTGGTACAATGCCAGATACAGAGACCAATGGAAGAGAATTGAGAACCCAGAAATAAATTCCTCCACCTATGGCCAGCTGATCTTTTACAAAGGGCCAAAATCTATTAAATGGGGAAGACATAGTGTCTTTAACAAATGATGCTGGCAAAACTTGATATCCATTTTCAGAAAAAGGAAACAGGATCCATACCACACACCATACACAAAAACTAACTCAAGATGGATCAAAGACCTAAATGTAAAACCTAACACTATAAAGATCACGGAAGAAAAAGTAGGGACAAAGCTATGGCCCCTATTATGGCATAAATAGACTACCAAAACATAATTTAAAATGCACAAACAGCAGAAGATAAACTAGATGACTGGAACCTCCTAAAAATTAAACACTTGTGTACATCAAAAGACTTCTCCAAAAGAATAAAAAGAGAATCTACAGACTGGGAAAAAAAAATTGTTAACAACATACCTGACAAAGGACTAATCTCTAAAATTTATAGAAAACTTCAACACCTCAACAACAAAAAGACAAACAATCCACTTAAAAAATGGGCAAAGGACATGAACAGACACTTCACCAAAAAAGACATTCAGGGTGCCAAAAAATACATGAAGAGATGCTCTCGATCATTAGCCATTGGAGAGATGCAAATCAAAACAACAATGAGACATCTCCTTACTCCAGCTATAATGGCAATGATAAAAATACAGAAAACAACAAATGCCGGTGAGGGTATGGAGAGATTGGAACTCTCATACACTCCTGGTAGGAATGTAATATGGTACAACCACTAGGGAAAACGATATGGTGCTTCCTTTAAAAAGTTAGAAATAGAAATGCCATGTGATCCAGCAATCCCACTCCTAGGTATATATCCTAGAGAAATAAAAGCCGTGACACAAATAGACACGTGCACACCCATGTTCATTGCAGCATTATTCACAATAGCGAAAAGATGGACGTGCCCATCAACAGATGGTTAAACAAACTGTGGTACGTACACACAATGGAATACTATGCAATGTTAAAGAATAATGATAAATCCAGGAAATATCTCACAACATGGATGACCTGGAGGACATTATGCTGAGTGCAATCAATCACAAAAGGAAAATATTGTACGAGACCACTATTATAAAAAGTCTAGAAAAGGTTTACACAGAGAAAGAAACATTCTTTGATGGTTACCAATGACTGGGAGAGGGAAAAAAAAAAAAAGGGAGGGAGGAAAAAATCGCTAACTAGATAGTAAAAAAAAAAACATTGCCGTTGAGTCGATTCTCACTCATAGCGATCCTACAGGACAGAGTAGAACTGCCCTATAGGGTTTCCAAGGAGCAGCTAATGGATTTGAACTGCCGACCTTTTGGTTAGCAGCTAAGCTTTTAACCACTGCACCACCAGGGCTCCAACTAGATAGTAGGTATGTATTAACTTGGGTGAAGGGAAAGGCAATACACAACATCATCAAGGCAAAGGAAGACACTGAGAGGTATGCAAAAGTAAAACGTAACAATGGTAAATACTGTTACAGACACAATCCTGCAATAGCAGTAATAACAAACAATAATTTACAAGTGGATACACAGGTAGATACGTAAACTGAACAGGTGTGGGATGTTGAAGCCGATTAAATTACTACCTGCATACATTTGGGATGAATGCTGATAGAAGACAAGGCTTTGGGGGTACTGTGGTAGGCAGGACTATGGTTCCCAAGAAGACCTCACATCTTAGCACGCAGGACTGTGAATCTGATGCGATATCACAACCATAAATATATTACCTTATGTGGCAAAAGGAACTTTGCAGATATATTTAAGGTTACTAATTATTCCAAATTAAAATTAAGAGATTATCCTGAATTATCCAGTTGAGCCCAAAGTAATCACATGAGCTCTTAAGAGCAGAGGCAGAAAAGGAAGTCAGAGAGATGCAGCAGAAGGGAAAGTCAAAGTGGCCCTGTGTCAAGGAAATGGGGACCAGTCCTACAACTACAAGGAACTAAATTTTGGCAACAACCTATATGGGAGTGGATTCTTCCCTGCCCCCTTGATTTCAGCCTTGGGATACCCTGAGCAGAGAATTCAGGCAGCATATTCTTCACCCAGGGAACTGTGAGATAATAAATAGGTGTTGTTGTAAGCCACTAAGTCTGTGGGAACTTATTACACAGCAGTAGAACACTAATCAGGTACTGGGGCCATTGTCAGAGAAGAGTGTGAAAAACCTAAAGAATTCAAGGACTACAGGGTGGGTGGTTCCCTCCAAGGGCAATGACCAGCTGAAAGAATGAGAAGCCCAGATTCCTAAATTCGTGGTCTAACAGGGACTGAAAGCAGAAACTTTTTATGGCTGTGCTGAAATCACTTCTTTGTTCTTCCAGCTGCCAGGCAGAGATCACATAAACACAAAGTTTGCGCCTGTGGGCTGTAAGACTGTGGTTGAGTTCAGAACCTTACCAGATTTTTAAAGTTAGAGCAGAAAAGGGTGTGTACTAAGCAGAATAATGCCCTCCACCCCAATTCCCCCCTCAAAAAAGTCCACATCCTAACTGCAGCAGGGGAAGAAATACAAAGTCAAAGTCAAGAGGATAAGGCTTATGTACTAAAAGTTTCTAAGACTTTACTATTTCATATCAGCCAAAATCTGGGGAGTAAAAGTTGGAATGGATTCTGTGTGTGCTAGTCTGGGAGAAAAGAACATACATTTAGAATAGATTGGACTTTATATGAATGAACTTAGCAGATAGTTATGGAGTCACTGTGCTGGCTCAAGACTCTGGGAATGATTCCAACTGTTTACTTGGTTACACGGCTAAAAGCTAAATTCAGAGGTAGACCATGCAAAATAAAGTTAGGATGCCAGAAACTGCTCAATATAATGTTGAAAAAGGAACCCAAAGACTTGGGAAAATAAGAATATCGGAATGGATTTATAATGTACAACCCACTCATCCACTCAATATCCATATTACCCAAGAGGTCCCAGAAGATATATGCTTTATAAAGGCCTTGGTGAAAGAAATGCCAGAATTTTGATAAGTACTGTTAAGATGTGACTAGCCTGGACACTAGTATAAGTAGATTGAAAGGGTTTCAGAGATTCGGTTGCAGTCCTTAACCACTAGAATGAAATGGACATGGTCTCCAGAATTGGGAGCATGGCCAGTGTGGTAATTAGGATGACACAAGGCACAGGCATCTTTAGTGCTGGCTAGTGACCCTGGAGCCCCTAGATGGGCAGACCACTAAGGTCTTATTTAATTTGTAAAATAGAAAAAATTATAAAACTAACTGTACCACCCAACTCCCAGAACTGATACCCTTGGATGAAAGGTTGGCCAGAAACACTTTAGAAAAGACCTAGTAGCCTTTTCTATATCATGAATCTTCCTCTTAGCCTTCCTCAAAAAGAATCATGATCATTTATCATGGTGACTTCATTGGGGAATGGGAATTGCCCAGGCTTTTGGAGTTATTGGATGAGACTCTGTGTCAGCATTAATTCCTGGAAGCCCAGAAAGCCACGAGGTGAAAAGTCAAGGTAAGCAAGAAGTGGAGTTTTAACCCTGGGTCTATCTCATGGTTGAATCAGTGAACCCCTGACCTCATCTCAAGTTTGTTCTCCAAAGCGCAAAGTTGGAATAGATAAACTCAGGACCTGGCCAAATCCCCACGTTGGTTCCTAATCCATCGAGCAGGGCTTTATGGTAGGAAGGGGTAAGTGGAAATCCCTGGGAGCTTGGCCTCTCAACAAAAATAATTGATGATAATAATTTTTTTTTTAAGTGGTACCATATTGCTAAGGAATTTTTCAGAGCTTAGTGTCACCGTCGAAGATTTGAAAGATTCCAAGGTAGATTCCTATTACATCCATATTTAATGCACATATTTGGCTAGTGGTGTTCATTATGTCATCCAACAGATGAATCATAGCAAAGGCTACCAGGGTTTTGAAGCAAGAACAAGTTCTCTTTGCAAGCGACTATGATCTCTTGAGGGTGGTTTACTACTGTGCCCTGTAAAGGCTGACCACCTGACCACGGGACACCAATAAATTATGTTCTTCCAGCTTCCCATTTTGATCTGGGTATTAGAGGATCTAAGGCATAGAATCAGTCATACCCAGAGGAACTACATCATCAAGTAGAAGCGGTATATAAAGGACTGGGTCAGAGCAAGTTCTAAAGGCTCAAGTAAGTTGTATGGGCAGTGAGAAGCACTTCAAGTAGAACATCTCATTATCCTCTTTGGAGGCAAAGACGGCACTAGGTAAGAATTTATACTGATTCTCTGGCAGAACCTAGAATGTCTGATCAGGAAATGGAAAGGAATAATATCAAGGCCAAGGAGGATTGGAATCTCTTGGAATGGGACTAGAGTGTGAGAACATTTGTGTTTCATGTGAATGATCTCAACAAGTCTTCACTACGGAAGAGACTCTTAAAAATCTGAAACTCAAGGGAATAACATGACTCACACTTTGGATGTCAGTCAGCCTCTATTTTGCCATCAGGTCAACGTTTGCCAGTGGGCTTATGAACAAACGGCCATGGTGGTAGTAACTGAGACATGCACGTGCTCAACCATGTTGATTTTCCCTCTCTACAGTTGACCTGATACCACCACTGCTGCATGCCCAAATTGCCAGCAGCAGTGACCAACCTAAGGCTTCATATAACACCATATGGAGAGGATGGTGCTTTGTTCTCGCTGAAACACATTTGGACTTGCTTTCCGTGCCTGTTATTCTTCTGCCGGCACAATCATCTGTGGATTCACCTTTTACACAGACAGCTTCCCCTCTAAAGAACCTGTTTTTCCGCAAAATAAGAAAATGGGCCGATGGACTTCATTCGCCGGTGTTACCGTGTACTCAATCACTCAGAGGCAACTTGCCTTATAGAAGGTTTAATTCTCTACTGAAGACTCTAGTTACAACACAAGTGGAGAGACACCACCTTTTAAAGTTAGGGTGCTGATCTACAGGATACAATATATGCGTTTGCATTGTGGCTAATTTCAAGCTACTAATGCAATGTCATTGAACATGCACACCATCACATGGGAGTCCCTGGGTGGCGCTAATGGTTAAGTACTCAGCTACTAACTGAAAGGTTGGTGGTTCGAATCTACCCACAGGTACCTCAGAAAAGAGGCCTGTCAATCTACTTCTGAAAATCAGCCTTTGAAAATCCTATGTAGCGCAGTTCTACTCTGAAATACATCAGGTCACCATGGGTCAGAATTGACTGGATGGCAATTGTTTTTTTCCCTCCACTATACAGTCCCTGGAGAAGGACATCATGCTTGGTAGACAGTCAGTGAAAAAAAGGAAGACCCTCAACAAGATGGATTGGCATAGTTGCTGCAATAAAGGGTTCAAGCATAACAAAGACTGTGAGAATGGCACAGGACCAGGCAGTGTTTCGTTCTGTCGTACATAGGGTTGCCATGAGCGGGAACTGACTTGACGGTACCTAACAACATACAGTTCTACTCTGCCTATTGAGTCTCTATCAGTTGGAATCAACTCGATGATAAAGGGTTATACAGATACAAAAGGTGTAAATAACCTCAAAGAGATAGATAATAATAAAATAATTAGGAAGTGATGAGTTTTGAGTATTACCTTTGTTTTTGATATAACATATTATAAGTTTATATAATTTAATTTTTAATAACAGCTGTTTTTAAAAAGTGGTCACATTACTGAAAATTTAATAATCCACTCTCACAAGCCAGCACAAAATTGCTCCAGCACACCACTGATAGAGCAATTCCATAGAAAAAGGGTCATCGATAGTTCAGATCCCTCAGAAATGAAAGGTCAGGTCACCTTTCCTGCTTAGGTAATACAGTTGAGGTACTGACTGAAGGCAAAGGGAATTTTAAATATTGTGGAAGGAAAGTACCAATTCTGGCCCTGAGTCCAGTTTGAAAAACTAAGACTGGAGCAGTTATCCATATTTTTTTCCATTTTGTGTATATATTTATGTGTTTGAACTAATTTGCATTGTAGTTCCTGTTATCATTCCCCACTTTTGCTGTAGCTGACTTTACAATTTAGCCTTCAGATCACAGAATTTTGAGAGAAAATGTGACAGAATTAAAGAAGGTCTGGACATCACCAGAGACCTTGGAGTTGGACATGGTTATGGTTCTTAGGAGACACTGGGGGTCTCCCTTCGGCATGAATGAATGAACACATTTTTTTTACTACGAGGGTTAGGAGGGAGAGATTTTTGTTTTGTTGTATTTTGTTTTTAAAGAGTAAATGTAGAAAAGAAGGAAGATTACTGATACAGTGAAATCCTGCAATAACACACTGCCTCATAAAACAAGTGTGGCTGTAACAGAATTAGGAATTGCCTTCTGTCCTCTGCCCAATGCCTGTTCTAAAATGGAGGCAGGCTTAATTTCTTATCTTCTGCTTCTGCACCAGGATTGAAGAATATGGAGGGAGGATGAAGCCAGGAAGGGAAACAAGCGACAACCCTTTATGGAAGATGGAAGGTATCCCCCTATATCCCTGGTATTCTCCCTGGATCAGGACAAGCAAATGGGAACCAAGCAGGAGAATTTTAAAATCACTGTAACTGTTCTGGAATCCCTTCCTGCTGCAGAATCCAGAATCATTCTCTAGATATTTAAGTTGGAGCCAACAATGGCCCCAAATGGCCCCACATGGCAGCTGAAACCTAGCTGAATTGGGCTCTCAGAACTCACATCCAGCTCGCTGTGCAGTCTCGCCCCAGTGATTTAATTCGTTTCACAATAACACAATCCCACGTTTTGCAAGGTTTGATGGTTTTTGGAACTTACTTAAGGCATTATGGCAGGGTTTTACGGAAGTGGATACCAAAAGGAAGGACTTTAGTAGAGAATTTGTATTTTGTTTGATTTCTGGCTTCCCAGAGCTGGAGCACATTTCTATAATTGGGAAATTTCCACTTTATGAGTCTTAGTATGAGGCTATGCTGAAATGCCCAATACTAGTTTTGCCATTCTCCTTTGTAATCAGGATACAAGCAACAAGGCCTGTGTGAAGCCAAGACGCAAACGTGCTCTGGATCTGGCACTCAGTGACAATTCAGTGGCATCGCCACTGAACAAGTTCTATGATGTGGTTTAGCTAAACAGCCTGCAAACCCAGTCTTTCCATCTTTCCAGTGATTCCATAAGGTACCTAATATATTTTCAACAAATAATTTCCTTTTTAAATCAGACAACTGTTCTTACAGTTAAAAACCCTGGATGCTGCTATGTACATCATTTCAAGGGTAAGTAGAAGAGTCTCACTCCAACTTTTGGCCTTATGGCCCAGTCAGTGGGACTACTCATGGCTGGACACATAGTGGGCACTTAGTAAAATCTGTGGAAGTGAAATAACGAGTCACTTTGAGCAGCTCTGGAATCCATTATGAATAAGTCGGCTTCCCAACATCCATTTGCTATTCCTTGGTGAGCTCTTTAAACTCTCTGCGTTTAATCTCTCCTTCTTTCATGACTCATTCTCCAGGCACTACTGTGGAGACAGGAGAGGTGCTCTTATACCCACAGCTGCCTGGGCCACCCCTGTAATTTTTTTTTCTTGGTTAACGCATATAAGCAAGAACTGACTACGTAACACCAGTGGCGAGGGGCTCGTGGACATGCAAACAAGTGTACGTATATCTCAACCAACCTTAGTGTCAGAGAAAAAGCAACTTTGACATTCATAATTCAGAGAAAACAGTAATGACACGATTGGCCCACATGTCAAGCCATAAAACTTCTGTGCTAAGAAGTATACTTGTATTAATCAAAGGATCTCTCTCTTCATTCAAGTCTAGATATTGGGGTTAGGTTACCTATCCAAGGTCACATGGATAATTAGGAGCACACCCAAGAGCCAGAAACAAATCTTGTTTATACGTTACAATTCACAAAACTTTATAAATTGTTATCATTAAGTTTATCCTGGGAGAATTCATAGATGTCATTTAATCCTAACTGAATCCATCTCTCTCTCTCTCTCTCTCACACACACACACAGAGTCCAGAAATCAAGTGACTTTCTAGAGAAAGATAAAGGGCAAGTCCCATCTTCCAACAGCCCAGTAATCATCAAAAGGCACCCCCCATATGGCTTAAAGTTGACTTTTACCCCCGATACATTAATCTCTTCTCCCACACAGTGCCATTTCAGAAGGATCTCAGCATGAATTACACTTAGGAAATCCTCCTGCGCTACTTTTTCCACCATGGCCCTGGCTTTTCCTGTTGATTATCATAGCCAAAGCATGCACTGGGCAGACCAAGCTTTTGAATACGTTCAGATCCAAATGCAGAAGAGAAAGGATTGATACGGGCAGTTGCTCTGTGTTTTCATTGTAAAACAAAAAAGTTCTTTTACTTACTCAATAACTAAAGTTGCTGTCCTCTGGATTAGAGTAGTAGCCAGGGAGGAAATAGAAAACCCCAAAGGATTCTCTTTTCTTTGGCCTTTAGAAAGCTCAGGGTCAACATCAGATGGAGTCCAAGTTTAGTTATGGTCTGAGGACTATACTCCTGGCTTTATCATAATCCCCCAATTTCTTAAACTATGTCTAAACCCATTGCAATCAAATCAATTCCAACTCATAGCAACACTGTAGCACAGAGTAGAGCTGCCCCATAGGGTTTCAAAGGCTGTAAAATTTTATGGAAGCAGACTGCCACATCTTTCCCCCACGGAGCAGCTGGTGGGTACAAACCACAGACCTTTTGGCTAGCAGCCGAGCACTTAACCACTGCACCACCAGGGTTCCCTACTCTGTCATGTATACAATAAAACCTACGAAAGCCAGAAACTGGTTAAGAGAGAAACCCGTCAGAGAAGGAAAACTGAAATATTTTCCACTAAAATGAGCAATAATAAAGTGGTAAGGCTGTGCCTTGTCACAGGTGGAAAACTTGCAAGATCTGGAAAAAACAAGGCAGCTCCGTCAAGTTCTGGCTTCCAAAGGTTTCACTGTATTTCTGTAAGTCATTGCTTATTCTTCTGAAGAACAAGGTGAGTTTTGTTTTTTGTTTTTGCCATTTTTTTTTCTTCTTATTTTGAGGTAAGTGTAGAGCCACAAGTGGTTGCAAAGATAGTAAAAAGGTCCTATGTACCTTTCACCCAGTTAGTTTCTCCCAATGGTTACGTCTTACCTCACTGGAGTACGATACCAACGCTAGGAAATGGATATTGGTTGGATGTATATATATATATATATAAAAAATTTTAGCTCTATGTTATTTTGGGAGGCCTGGTGGCACAGTGGTTAAGAGCTATGGCTGCTAACCAAAAGGTTGGCATTTTGAATCCACCAGCTGCTCCTTGGAAACCCTATGCGGGCAGTTCTACCATCTTATAGGGTCGCTATGCATTGGAACCGACTCAACTGGTACTTAACAACGTGTTATCACACGTGTAGATTCCTGTAGCTACCACCGCAATCAAGATACAAAGCTGTTCCACCACCACGAAAAACTCCTTCAGGTTATCCCTTTATCATCATGTCTCCTCCCTCCCCCCACCACCCGGACCCCTGCCAACCACTAGAGGAAACCACTGTTTTCCATCTCTATCCTTTTGTCATTTTGAGAATGGTACACAAATGGAATCATAAAGTATGTGAAAAGTGAATATATTTTTGATGTACTCATCGCTTTTTCTCCAGATCGTTTTCATTTACCACTAATATTCATATACTCACTCATTCAGCTGGAAGAGTCTGGGCTGGGCTAGCCACTGAAGGAGGTATTCAAAGTTTTCTAAGGCCACCGCCCACTGCCCAGTAGCTTACAACGTGGTTTAGGAGGGGAAAACCACAGTATAACAGCATTACATGCTAAGTGCTTCATGGATGATAAGGCAGATAAAATTGCGTCTTTGCTCCCCAACAACTAGGACAGTGACTTTTGACATATGGCAGGTGCTCAAGTCAAGTTTTTTGAACTTCAGGGAGTTCAGAATTAAAGGGAAAACTCTTCCAAAAAGGAACTCCCGGAAGGCTTCATGGAGGTAGTATTTGAGTTGTTCCTTGAGGAATTCTTTGAATTATAATAGGAAGGAATGAAGTGGAAGATCATTTCAAGTGTTGAGAATAAGATGGGCAAAGCAAGGAGGCAAGGAAGCCTAGGTTTATGAGGGCAATGCTACTGGACTAGTTTGGCTGGGATAGAAGAGGATCCTGATTGGAGAGAAGTGGGGGAAGCACTGAAGTATGAACGCATTGGCTCCCTGTTTATCAGTCCATGCATGGGTTTTCAGTGGCTTTCCGCCAAAGCTACTAATCCCACCATGTGGGAAACTTTAACAGATTATTCTTCTAAGGCCTGAGCATAAGTAGCAGTGTATCCGTGGTGTGCTGGAGAAATCCCACCCCAAGTGGGTTCACTTGGCTCCTCTGCCAGAAAGCTATTTGGAGCCTAGTAGGATAGAAAGAATCATTTCCATCCTCTGGGAAATGGTTCTGTAAATTACTGGCCAACTGTTTTATCATTGTCTTAGTTACCATCCTATATCAGTTCTAACTCACGAAGTACATTCATCAGCTTAGTGTGGATGTGGGAACTCACACAGCAAACTGATGGACTTGCCATCTGTCTTCAAGGGCTCTAACACCCATTTTACTCCAAGTATCCAAGAAGAAAAAGACAGTCAACTCCCTTTTACCCAGTATTCTGCTCAGGCTCTCTTAATGAGCACATCAACACATCTACAGCATAATGATAGTTAGTGTTTTTGATGTTGTTGATCCTGAGGATCTGTAAGGTCTTGTGAATTCTCAAAGGGAAATTACATTCAATATCGTTGCTTATTTACCAGAATTCTACATTAACCGGAGCATTCCATTCCCTGCACACATTAAAGAACGGAGTTTGCCCATAATGGCAATCCCCAACTGAGTCTCCTCACACAATACCATAAAATAAATTCCAAATGTGTTATCTGTTTAAATATAAGCAGTGATACCATAAAAGTACCAGATAAAACATAGATACCTATGTTGGGAATAACGTTTAAGGTATGATGCAACGCCAGAAACCATAAAAGGATTGACAGGATTGCTATATAAAAATGTTAAACTGAATGAGAGAAAGAAAACAGTTAAAGGACAAATGACAAAATCGGGGGAAAAATTTTGCAACATATAATAAAGGTTGACACCCTCTTGTAGATGATTCTTAAATTAGTTCAAGGGGTTAAAAGCAACCTCCTCCGTTCTTCTCTTCTCACTCTGTATATGAATTAAGTACATTAAGAGTGAATTAAACATTCTTAAAACACAGAATAGGAAGCCCATTTGCTGGGTTCACTGGATAAAGAAGGAAAAGAAAAAAAAAAAGAAAACCCATTGCCCTGGAGTTGATTCCAACTCAAGGAAGTAGCCCCCCAAAATTCTGTCCAATTATTCTCCTACAAGAAGGTCTCCCTTGGAATGGATGCAAACAATAAATGGTATTGGGAAGAGAGTGAATAGCTCATTCCCCCCCCCCCATATTTTCTAAACTGAATATACTTTGCTTTTGAAAAAAAAGTTTGTATCACCCCAGGTTCTTAATTCTAAGCAATTGAAACCAGCTCTGGCTGTTTTAAGCAGATAGGGGATTTATTAAAAATGCATTGAGTAGCTCACTGATAGAGAGGGCAAAAAACAAGGCTTGGGCTTGAGCAGACAGAAACAAGCTTCTAAATCACACCTCAAAGTCTGTGTCTGGTAAGAAAACAACAGCTATCCCATCAAGCCCTAGGCACTAATCTTTGGGCCACCTCCACCTCTGTGTCAGGAACTTGATCTCAGAGCAACTCCAACTGTCTGCAACCATGAGGAAAGACAGTACCACCTCTGTCCCTGGCTGACGGGCCTGGCCTGGCCTGAGTGGAGCCTGCATCCCAACAGCAACTGTCAGGGAGAAACAAATATTTGGCATTTTCAGCTTTTAAAGTAGGTGGATGCCTCTTCATTTCATCAACACTCATAAGGCAAACAATTCCTTAAACACAGAAAGGTGGTTCATACGTTGGGTGGTCGAAGGAACAGCAAATGTCTACTACCTAAGACCCTTAAAAAAGAGATATTTATAAAACCTGTAGAGGGAAGGAGGGAGGAATCTGTGAAAAGCAACGGTTTGGGGAATTGGGAAGGAAGGGGTAGGCGTAATTCAGGCAGGAATTACATGCCTTCACGTGGCGAAAGTTATCTTCCTCTCCTCATTAAATATGTCTTTTCCCCTTCATTTTATTCTTTTCCCCAGAGATTATCTGACAATTAATACATGATTGGAGATTAAACATCCTTCCTGAAAATGAAAATGTTTGCAATGGTTCATGTGTTGTCAATAATTTACAACTATTGTGAATTAATCCGGTCATCCTACTTTTTGACTCCTGTCTGGTTCCTGTCTTTGGATGGAGATGAGGGATGGGACTGGAAACAGGAACACACAGCACCTGGAGCACAGGGCAGGCCTGGGCAAGGGGGTGCAAACATGGGGAGTTTAGGATATAGGGAAAGCTTAGAAGGCCTAAAGAGAGGGATACAGGTAATGGAAAAAGAGCAGAAAGGAAGGCAAAAAAAATATACGAGACAGACATGGACTTGAGAAAATTTGTTTGAAACATCTGTGGGTCAAGAATAAGGCAATTTACACGAACAGATACATGCACACCCATGTTTACTGCAGCACTGTTTACAACAGCAAAAAGCTGGAAGCAACCAAGGTGCCCATCAACGGATGAATGGATAAATAATGGTGTATTCACACAATGGAATACTACGCATCGATAAAGAACAGTGAGGAATCTGTGAAACATTTCATAACATGGAGGAATCTGGAAGGCATTATGCTGAGTGAAATTAGTCAGTTGCAAAAGGACAAATTGTATAAGACCACTATTATAAGAATTTGAGAAATAGTTTAAACTGAAAACATTCTTTTGTGGTTAAGAGAGGGGGGAGGGAGGGGGTGGGAGATAGATAGGAGATAGTAGATAAGAACTACTTTAGGTGAAGGGAAAGACAGCACACAATACAGGGGAGGTCAGCACAATTGGACTAAACCAAAAGCAAAGAAGTTTTCTGAATAAACTGAATGCTTCAAAGGCCAGTGTAGCAGGGGCAGGGGTCTGGGGACCATGGTTTCAGGGGACATCTAAGTCAATTGGCATAATAAAATCTATTAAGAAAACATTCCGCATCCCACTTTGAAGAGTGGCGTCTGGGGGTCTTAAACGCTAGCAAGCAGCCATCTAAGATGCATCAATTGGTCTCAACCCACCTGGATCAAAGGAGAATGAAGAACACCAAGGACACAAGGTGATTACGAGCCCAAGAGACAGAAAGGGCCACATGAATCAGAGACTACATCATCCTGAGACCAGAATTAGACGGTGCCCGACTACAACTGATGACTGCCCTGATAGGGAACACAATAGAGAGCCCCTGAGCGAGCAGGAGGCACTGGGATGCAGACCCCAAATTTTCATAAGACCAGACTTAATGGTCTGACTGAGACTGGAAGGACCCCGGTGGTCATGGCCCCCAGACCTTCTGTTGCCCCAGGACAGGAACCATTCCCAAAGCCAAATC
Organism: Loxodonta africana; assembly: GCF_030014295.1. Taxonomy (NCBI): domain Eukaryota; kingdom Metazoa; phylum Chordata; class Mammalia; order Proboscidea; family Elephantidae; genus Loxodonta; species Loxodonta africana. The sequence goes on along the minus strand of NC_087354.1, from coordinate 45,167,588 downwards.
TTCAGACACAGATTGGACTGGACAATGGGTTGGAGAGGGATGCTTGAGGAGTGAGCTTCTTGGATCAGGTGGACACTTGAGGCTATGTTGGCATCTCCTGCCTGGAGGGGAGATGAGGGTGGAGGGGGTTCGAGGGTGGAGGGGGTTAGAAGCTGGCGAAATGGACACGAAAAGAGAGAGTGGAGGGAGAGAGTGGGCTGTCTCATTAGGGGGAGAGTAATTGGGAGTGTGTGGCAAGGTGTATATGGGTTTCTGTGTGAGAGACTGACTTGATTTGTAAACTTTTACTTAAAGCACAATAAAAATTATAAAATTAAAAAACGAAATAATGTTTTTCCTCATGGACTATTATCATGGCTCAGCCATTTCATAGGCCATAAATTATTCCAAAATAAAAAGTTTACAAAAAAATAACTTAAATTTCTCATCAGGCCTGAAGGAAGCACTGTAGGAAGATGTACTGTGTTTACCTTACAGCCTGTGCCCCAAGGACAGATGTACTCATTGGAGTTTAACTGACCTGCTGGACCCACGGGGAAACCGGCCTCAGAGCCAGGAATAATTGTGCTCTTCCTAACGGATACTGCGCCTCACCTATGAGATGTACTCATTGTTGCACTGGCTGCTCAGAAGTTGAGTTAAATTGGAGTCAGCTCTAGAAAAATAAGCAGGATAACTATGGTGTTTATGACATGCTTTCTGGATCCCAAGCTGCTGCTAATTCTTCCTTTTAGTATTTACCATCCCCCTTCTCCTTGCCTACATTAAGAAAAAAACTGCATATTTCTTTGCAAGCTACCTTAAATCCTTTTTGTAATGAGGTATGGCAAAAATAACTATGCATATTGACATTTACTTGGGAGCCCAGAATGTAAATTCGAAGGCACTTGCTCTTTACTCTGGTTAGACATCAGATCACAATTAAATCTTCCTCAAATTCTCTGTTGTCCTGGTAACTGCTCTCTACTTAGAGAACATGGAGGGCGAGATTGCCCAAAAGGGTCTGGAAGGAGAGTAACACTGTATTAAGGAATTCTTTCTGCTGTTCGTAACCACACAAGCGGTGCCAGCATGAAGCTGGAGAAAAGCCCCCCTTCACTTTACCTTAACTGCTGGGATATATTTTAGGTGGTGCTGCCGTTAAGTGGCTATGTGCATTAGAGTAACAAATATGGACAATAAATAGCATTTTGGGTAATCACAGATTGCGAATTCTCTTAAATGCATTTGACTGTAACAGATACATTCCAACTTAGATGAATGGTAACCGGGGGATTTTTTTTTAAGTGTCAATTGACGTGAATGAATAAAGATGGTTTTAAAGAAGCTCTACTGCTTAGGGATGAAGGCCAACTAACTGGAACAATTTTAAAAAAAAGTCTAAGCTCAAGAGAACAGCTCATATATATTTGATTGAGGCAGATAAACTTTAATCCTTACGACTTGTGTTGGTAGCCCAGGAATGGTTTCTCTCTATTTGTACCAAGAAGACTGACTTTTAATTGTGCATAAATGAGATCTTGCAACTCCTGTAAGAAGTGAGACAATGTTTGCAAGGCAGTGACAACAAAGAGGGGAGAAAAATTTTAAATAGCAGTCATTTTTATTTTGGCTTAACAGATTTTAGCAGAAAGACTCTGCATATGAATCAGCTTCATTTTTAAATCCTGCAGAGAATTTCTGAAGCAGCCTGTGAGGTGCCACTTTAGTGAGAGGCAATTAAAAGAAGCCTAGAATAGCAAGAAAGAAAATCATGAAATTTGTTTGGACATCGTAGGAAAAAAAATTACAGATTATATTCACTCCATTCCCCCATTTGCTTTTATATGCCTACATAAAACTCTTTCCCAGTTTTTGGAGGTGGGGAAGGGGCAGGAGGTATCGTGAACAGCAGGAAAAGTTTATACGAATTAAGATATTTTGTCATGCTTTAATCCCAACAATATAAAATGTGTCACAAGCATCTAATAGGGCCACGGAGACTTCCTCTCCAGGGGCAAGCGATTCTTTTCAAGGGTTGAATTCTAGTCCTTCTTTGCTAATTTGGGCAGCACTAGAAAAAGCAGACTCTTTTTAGAAGTGACTTCTCTCCGGGACTTCTTAAAGCCCACTGAAGAAGGTATTTCCACACTTAAATTCTTTACAATATACAGACCTCAAGGATCCTGGAAACTATGAGAAATGTGGTTTCTAGAAGTGAAATAGCAATAGACTACCCAGCTACTTAGATTTCCTACAGGTACCACGTTTAAAGTGGCCTTCGCCATATTCTTCCGGCCTGTAAGAAAGCTACTTAATGATGCATGAAACTAATTACTATAAAATAAGACTGAATCCTTGCGGTAGCTATTCACAATGTGGAAAATCACGCTTTTCCATGGCCTATTTTCTTTTAAAATGTGTGCCCTTTTCCCATCTTTAATGCGTTCTGTATATGTAAAATAAATACTCTTCGCAGCAGGACCTGGCTTGGAGGCCTTAAAACCCAATAAAAGAGTCCTATAGTTTAATGGTCCTTAAATGCTCAACATCTTTTTCACTTAATGTAAAATCATCTAATCTAATAGCTGTGACTGAATTATAGATATATAATTTTTTTCTATTAAATGTTAATCTTCTGACTTGGCAGAGCAATAGAAGCTCTAAATTATTAAGCAGGCAATAACCTCTCCAAACTCTTTCCAGAATTCAGAATATCCCCAAGACTGCTATCTTGGAAGAAAAAAATATATATATAAAAATTGGGCCCATTAAGTACAACAATTTGGTTCCAAATATCCATTATAAGGGGCATTGATTTTATCGTCGTCTCTTCTGGTGTTTCACTTTAATGGGATTATTTACATATACACACGCACACACATATACATACATACATAGGCAACCCTCGCGATTCTTGGCTTTTCCACTGACATAGGACATTTTGTAACCTTCCCTTTTTAGTGGAATTCATTCATCATCAATGTTTGTTCATGCAGGCATAAATAATGAAAATGGCCTCTGATGGAGAAATGGGGCCCCATGCCTGGTTCTGCTAAACACAAGCACTCTCTGCCCGGAGTCTTGCTGGAATACCATCCTGTTGCAGCCTATTTGTTTTCGTTTGTTTGATTTAATCTCTACATTCATGACTCACTTGAGCCAACAGTCCACACACGCAATAAGAATCAGACTCCCTATTAAGAAGCAAGTTAAAATTTGCCTGGAGAGGCTGATCTGGACAGTCCTGATTCAAATAACCAAAAAAACAAGCCAGTTGCCATCGAGTCAAATCCCAATTCATGGTGACCCCGTGTATGTCAGAGTAGAACTGTGTTCCACAGGCCCTTCTTCCAAGGCACCCCTGGGTGGACTTGAACCACCAACTTTTTGGTTAGCAACCGAGCACTTAAAAGTTTGTGCCATCCAGGGACTCCTGACTCAAAAAGCCACGGCAAAAACATGGGAAATAACCGAACTCCCAACAGTAGAATCTCAGCTCCAGTTAAGTTGAGGATGTCATTGAATGAACTGAGAGCTGAAATGCCTTTACTGTTTTCCGTTTTGTATCTGGTGTACGAATATTCTATGGGTGTAAACTCTGGCATTGTTTGCCTCTGGCTTTTTTTTTCTCTCTTATTTTTTTCTCTGCCAAATGTGTGAACGATGTTTTGCACGTCACCTGTATTTTGAAGCTAGGGGTACTACTATTACCTTAGAGTACAGAACCTGCAAGAAGAAAAAAGATCACCACAAGGTTGCAGAATCCAGTGTTGAGGAAAATTAAGGAGGCAGTAAGAAGTACTTTTTTTTCCACCACAAGGGAGGAGACATGAAGAAAAGCTTGTAACTACTGCTATCTAATGTTTGGCAATAGCACTGCAGGCACTGTTGGTACGTGTGGTCATCAGGGTTACCAAAAATTATATTGAGACTCTTCCCTTTCCTACTTGGATACAAGGGAGCCAGAGAACATGAACCATTCAAACAGGCAGGAAGCATGTGTGTGAGGACGGTTTTAGGTCCTTGTTAGAAGACAGCTGGTAACACTGGGGAAAAAAAAAAGTATTCCTGTTCTAAGGCTCCAAAATTTTTAAAGCAGTGATGACTCAACACATTTAGAATAAGAGAAAACATTTCCACTGCATAAAACTGGGTTCAGGTCAAGAGAAACAGTTTTTAAAAAGCAAGCCGTGACAAAAACTAAGCCAAACTCATCTGGAATTTCAAAAGAGCACAAGTATAGCTAGTGATTAGAGTCAGTGTAACGCTAAAATTGAAGGTCTTCACTGCGTGAATATGGGATCTTGTATTAACAATTATTTGACACTGACCTGTCAAAAGGAATGAGCTTTTCTAATTGAAGCAGGAGTGACAGAAAAAACAAAACAATGGAACAGTAATAAAGCTTTCAACAAAGGACTGAAATAGGGATTTTATGATTCAGAGAGCCCTCACATCTTAGCCAAACATCATCTTTCCTCTTGTCCATAAATGCAGATCTTATAATCTATCTGCACACAGGCCAGCAGATAGGCCAGCATTGCCCACTACCTAGGTTCCACTTGCTCACTAACCAAAAAGCTGTACAGTCTTCAGTCTTGTAAGTGCAATCTCTGCCTTTGAAATCAGAAGATGAGTGAATGAACCAATGGAATTAATTCCAGGAGGTTCCTTGATATTTCACTCTAGCTATTTGGGTAAAAAAAAAAAAAAAAATACGTATCACCATCTGTACTTTGGACCCCACTGTTCCCTACTCCAGATTCTCCAAATGGATTGGTTTAACTTGCAAATCCTTTACAAGGATATTCAAAACAACATTCCACAGATAACAATTTATTGATGATTGAAGACAAAAGAAAATAATACATGAGGTTCCCTTCCCACCCTTAATAAGGAAAATACAACACTGAAATGTCAGTATTCAGCACAAACTTTGCTCTGCTCAAGAGCTTCAACATATAACCTAAACTTGTGAAGCAGAACTCATGCTGAAGGACATTAAACAAAAAAAACCCAAATTCTCTGCCATTGAGTCTACTGCTACTCATAGTGACCCTAGAGGACAGAGCAGATCTGCCCAACAGAGTTTCCAAGGCTGTGATCTTTATGGAACCAGACTACCACATCTCTCTCCCGCGGAGCAGCTAGTGGGTTCAAACTGCCGACCTTTCAGTTAGCAGCTGAGCATTTAACCACTGCGCCACCAGGCGTCCTCTGAAGGACACTGAATATAATAATTAAAGAAACTAAATGTTACTTACGCCAACTGTGTACATCCACCTAAAGGACTAAAAATAAATCCAATTCTGACTTTCTACTGTTGTTTCTACGCTGAAGAAATCCAATGGCTTATTCTTTTGTGGGAAAAGCTATTTTGAAGGTCCTTTGTCCCTGTTATTATACAAAAATGGGACTGAAACCTGGTTCAGTATGCTCAGGGATTACCGTTAAGGCACATTTTGTAATTTCAGAAAATTTGGCTGAAATGACTCATTTATTCAGTTTATCTGCTAACAAATCAGTAATTTTCAATCTGCATGGTAAACAACATATTAATAAAAATAACATACAACTTTCTCGAATGAGATGTAGTTAATAAAAATGGTAGGTTACATTAGTGTATTTACTATAAACATGTCTAATTTTATTATTTTCTTGCTATCTATACTCTTAGAGTTGACTGTGTTACTACACTTTTGTTCTAAAACCTTAAAGATTGATTTTCTAAAATCAATACTCTCATGCGAATCTTGCAAGAAAACTGCATTTCACATTATTAATCTCATTAGTGCAATCTTCCTATAAATAAGTAGGAAACATTGGGAGGATACATGTATAATGAGTGCTTGGTTGCGGTTACTATAGTAGCAAATGTCGAAGTAATTGCTAAAAAATGTCTACAATTTTTGACACTGAGAAATCCAGCATACATTTATCGTAGTTCTTTAAAGCCGGTGGCAAGAAAACTCATTACGAGTAAAAATTAAGATACTGTTGTGAAGATTATAAGGCAACTTTATTATAAATTCCTGATATATTCCACCCCTGCTGTGCTTAATCTAAATGTAATTTATGACTGCAAACCCTTTATGAAAAGAAAGATCATACAAAAAAAAAAAAAAGCCTAAAAGTTACTAATATCAGAAGAAAAAAATACCTGTACCTCCAAACAAATCAAAGGCACTCATTGATTACTTCCATAAAGATGTCACTTGGCCAGCCAAGTCACAGTGCATTCCTTGAACCCACAATAAGACTCATGCTCAGATGAAGGTCTGAAAGGTCTTTTGATCCACTTAAAAATGGGCTACCGACCAAATTAATTTCTCTGAAAGAAATCTTTGAACAAGTATTTCGGCCCAAACCTTCTTCATGTGGACCCACTCATGTATTATTAGGGATTCAAAAGTTTAAAAATACATAGTCAGTCCAAACAAAGTGCTAATGCTGTTTGCCAAACTGTAAAATTTACATATATAGAATATAAGATTGGAACTGATATTGAAAAACTCAGTAGCATACGCATCTAATTAAAAAAAAAAAATCTACTGATGGAACAAAATATATTTTATTTTAATGATGCTTAGCACAGTAAGGCCCAGCAAGGTGTGGAGTTGCACACAGAATGCTCAGCACCAGCAAGACAAAGCGGACAGTGGCGGTGAGTGCTCATCGCTAGCACACAAGCCCCTGCCGCATCTGGATGATCTGCAGTAAGGCTGCCTGGACGTCTTCATCCATGTGACCCTTGGAGAAAGAAGAAGGGGAGAAATATTTTATGTCATCTTCATTTACATAAGAATGTTAAAGACAAGGCTTTATAACAACATAAGCGGTTGTGATTCGGCAAATGCTAAATCCTCACCATTGTGGTGATACTCTAAAGGAATTACTGGAAAAGGGAGTAATGCTCTACAGTGGAAACAAAGAAAGCTAGTTTAGAAGTGGTGCACACCAGTTGCTCTTAACATCTTCCATCAGGAAACAGATGGACAAACCTCTCTCTCTCTTAATAAAGGCCCTGGATGACAGGGGCGGTATAAGTTATAAATAAGCAAAGCAGACTACAAGGAAAAAAAAAAATTTTTTTTTTAAATTAGACAAGTAATTTATGAAAAAATCCCCATATGTATATTTTTATATAAACAGAATCATATAATATTTTGCAACTTGCTATTTCATTTAAGTGTCACGGAAACTTTTGTCTAAAGTGACCTAATTATTTTCATTTACTGTCTAATATTCCGTGGTATGGATGTATCATAATTTCTTTACCCGTTCCCTCAATGATGGACATTTTAAGGTGTCTCTGATCTTCATGGATCGATTCCTACAAAAGAAATTGCTGGGTCAAAAAGAACACTCAGTTTTTCACTTTGTGGTTGTGCTGGGTGCCATCAAGCCTGCTTCAACTCATAGCGACCCTAAGCACAACGGAACGAAATGCTGCCGGGTCCTGCCTCCTAAAGAGATTATAACAATTTACACTCCCACCCATAGGGTATATATGCCCACTTCCCCAACACTCTGGCCAACATTACAGACTACCACTCTGTTTAATATTTGCCAGTCCCACAGGTGAAAAGTGGTACCTGCTTTTTTATTTGCATTCCTCCCATTACCGGTGGGGTTGAATATCTTTGCATATGCACAGAGGAGAACTGCCCCATAGGTTTCCAAGACTGTAAATCTTTAGGGAAGCAAACTGCCACATCTTTCTCCCGCAGAACAGATGGTGGGTTGGAATCACCGACCTTTTGGTTAGCATCCAAGCACTTAACCACTGCGCCACCAGGGCTCCTCACATGCACATTAGCCATTTATATTTAGAAACATTTCAAACTTAAAAAGATGGCCAGGGGTTGATTAAACGCAAAAAGTCAATATGGTGGGCTTGTAAGCCCTCCCCCTTCTTTTTTTTCACTTGAGCACTTGAAATATTTTCTATTAATATAAAAAGTTTTGCTTCCAAAATCTGTTTCTATAACAGCAGGCTGTTTCAATTTTGAACATTAGCCATAGTCGACTAAACTGAATTTCTTAGTTAACTTTACGATGCCAGAAGGCAGGAGTATTTAAGATGCCCTTTGCTTCTGTATGTTTCATTAGTAGTCAGTAGCAAGGCTCTTTAGTCTGCAGTATCTTTCAGGCAAGTGTGCTCTTCCTCCGCTGCCCGATACCAGATCTGGGCGAGTTCCTCACCCTCTCTAATGAAGATCTCCCACGCGTTTATACTATTTTCCTCTCCTAAGCCCCTTATAGCAGTTCCTAGGTGGGGCACAGATGGGTAAACGCTTGACTACTAGCTGAAAGGTTGGTGGTTCGAACTCACCCAGAGACGCTTTGGAAGCTAGGCCTAGCGATCTACTTCCAAAAGGTCACAGTCTTGAAAACCCTATAACACCAAATCAAACCCACCACCGTCATGGCACAGTGGTTGAGTGCTGCTAACCAAAAGGTTGGCAGTACAAATCCACCAGCTGCTCCTTGGAAATCCTATGGGGCAGTTCTACTCTGTCTTATAGAGTCGCTATGAAAACCCTATGGAGCAGTTCTGTTCTACACACATGGGGTTGCCATGAGCTGCAGCTAGCAACAACAACAAACATACTCCCTATGTTGGTGTCCACTGACAGTCTTCTCTAATAATTGCAATATACTTTCAAATCCTAGCTTATCTTCCATCTCTTCAAAAGGGAGGCAGCCAAAGCTACCTTCCTCTATCATACCAGTCATCCTTTTCACTGATTCCCTCTCCAGCTCCTATGAAAAGGGTAGGCTTTTTGATTTTAAGAATTTGATGTCATAAAGATTCTTCCTTTTTATTATTTTTGCCTAGTTTTTTTTTTTTTTTTTAATGACCTTTCTTGGAAGCTTTCTCTCAACAACTACCTTCCATTTATTTATTTTTTTACAGTGTGGCCTGATACACTGAAAATTCTGAAACAATTTCTATTATATCTTACCTACTGTTCCAGCATTTTGGCCCTTTAGTACATCCTCCTGAAAAACCTATTCTGAGAATTCTGGAGATGGGTTTCTATAGAGCCTTAAGTATAGTATCCTTTGTATTTTAATCATTTTTTTAGTACTTTTTTTTTTTTCAAATAGCTTTCTAAGCACACCCCAAAGATGGGATTTCTTCATCTTATGCCGCACTGAGCTTAAGGCTCAATATATACTATTGATGAGCTTCTAACTGCCCCCCGGCCAAAAAAAAAAAAACTCATTGCCGTCGGTTGCTGGATTCAAACTGCCTACCTTTTGGTTAGCAGATGAGCTCTTAAACACTGCACCACCAGGGCTCCATCTAACAGAACACTCTTTTCCCTTAATTATTACAATTCTATGCAGATCCTACTTGTCATTTTTGCACTTTTATAGCACTCTCTACATTTCAAAGAAATACTCCTGAGCTATCAAGAAACATATGAAGTCCTTTCCACTCTCCTCTCTTAGCTGACAGCCACGTGCGGATGTCGCGGTATCGTGCCCGCTAGCAACACCATTGCTGTGTGATGCCAACATATGTTGCCAAACTGTCTACAAACTGAGTGACAAGCAGATGGAGACAACACTAAATTTAAGATGCTGTGTTGCCATATAGCTTTGTAAATGTCTCTGGAAGATATACAATCACAATTATAAGAAATGAAATTATTTTTAAATAAGCATATGGGGTACAGCTACTTTAAATATCAATTGCTTTCACATAAATTTACTTGAAAATAAGAAAAAAAACCTTTTTTCAAAAAACAATAAAAAAGAAAAGAAAATGCTCTGAAACTATTTCCCTTCTGGAAGAGAAAACGGTTCTTTACCTGTGCAGCACTAAGAAGGTGTGTCCGATAAATTGCAATTACTTCTTGGTGTTGCCTGTCAGCATCCTGGAAATGGGAAGAGATGGAAAGATAAGGAAATTAGCATTCGCATTATCAGATGCATGGTGGCTTAGGACAGTGCTCTCCTCAGGCCTGATGCTTCAATGGAGTAGTAGAATTAAAGCAGTGCTCCTGCTACTCCTCGTATCCAGCCATCTTGAACCCACCAGCTGGAGAATTCCATGACATAACAATAGAATCCATTTTTCTAAAGGCTGCATGTGAACATTCAGAGTGAAACCTGGGCTTCAAACTAGTTCCATATACTGAATTAGAATCTACATTTTAACAAGATCCCCAGGTGATTCTTATGTGTAACTTCCTGGAAGCTTGTTATAAATGCAAATTCTCAGCAGGGGGTCTGAAGCCCTGTGTGAAACCAATACCACTTATCCTATGTAACATGAAATTATTGCCTTTGGTTCACATCTAATGCCACAAACCTAGCCCAGACACCTATCAACTTATAGTTCAGATTACTGAAATGTCCTATTTTGACTCCCTATCTCTAGACATACTCCCTACCATGCTCCCAAGACTGCAGTATCTCTTTCCCGACATCACTTTGGCTCAAAACTCTTTAGTGACACATCTTTAGACATAAGAAACTCCAAATTCATCACCTTGGTTCTTAATATCTTCCACAATTGGGTCTCAAATACAGCTCCCATTACTAGCCAGCCTGGTCAGCCTTTTATGGCCCCCAGGGCATGCCACGTGTGTTCCACCCCCGTGCCTTTCTTCTTCACATGCTCTTCTTTGCCTGGAAGATCCTCTATTTTCTTTTCACCTATCAAAACACCGTCTGTCTTGCAAGTTTAGGCTAGGTACTCCCTTCCTCTTTGAAACTAGCTCCCAACACATGAGTGATCTGTTCTTCCTGGAACTCATATCACCTAGAATCTGGAACTGCGTTCTCAATTCCATATTTGCCATCTCTTGTCTTTACTTTTCATATATCTGTATTTTGCCTAATTACTCACAACTCCTTAGGGGCAAAGTACCGTATACTCTCTTTATCCCTAACCGTGCTTAGCACTGTGTCATGAACATAAATATTTATAAATATTTCAGAATATTAAAGGTAATATCATATCCTTTGGATAAAATCTAAATCAGCAATCTGTCATCATTAATCTGTAGTCCAGCAGTGTTAAAAACTGAACACTTTTCAAAATCACTTTCTTCTACTCAAAAGCAATTCCCAGTCAATTCCTACAGAACAGAAAAATACTAGCAACATTTAACATCTCATTGGTGCTAAGTTTTACTCAGCATTTTGGTGCGCTCTACCCAGTAACCCAGTGCTGTTGAGTCAACTCTGACTCATTACGACCCTATAGGACAGAGCAGAACTGCCCCACAGAGTTTCCAAGGAGCACCTGGTAGATTGGAACTGCCGACCCTTTGGTTAGCAGCCATGGCACTTAACCACTACGCTACCAGGGTTTACATTAGCTCGTTTAATTACAAAACCAAATAAACAAACAAGTAATCAGTTCTTCCTATGCTATTTGGCGGATGAGGAAGCCAAGGGCTCAGAGTTAAGGAGAACATTCCATGTGTCACCAGCTTTTAAGAGGCAGGGCTTAGAACTGAGCTCTGGATCCACATGCTTTCCTTTTAATACCACATCCAAGTACATAAGGTATAAAACCAAACTCATAAAGACCCTATAAGACAGAGTAGAGCCACCCCTCTAAGGTTCCCAAGGAATGGCTGGGGGATTTGAACTGCCGACCTTTTGGTCAGCAGCTGAACGCTTAAATCACTGTGCCACCTGGGCTCCATAAAACCATAGGAATGCCTATTTTTATTCATAAGGATAAAAGAACTCTAAGAAAACTCCCTTTGTTTAGTGGATCAATATTTTAGAGAAAGTGCTGCAATGGGAAAGATATTGGATTTGGAGTCAGCTAGACCCAGGTTTAGACAGTAGCTCTAAGACTCCAGGCATCAAGTATTTCGATCTTTGTTTCTTCAAGAACTAAATGGGGAGAGTAGAACCTGCCTCCTAGAACTGGGATGAAGATGAAGTTTAGAGATGAAGTATGTGAAACGTTTAGTGTAGTGCTGAGCATATTAAAAAAACTCAATGCCATCAAGTCAATTTCGACTCATAGCAACCCTACAGGACAGAGTAGAACTGCTCCATAGAATTTTCTAAGCTGTAATTGTTACAGAAGCAGACTGCCACATCTTTCTCCCACAGAGCAGCTGGTGGGTTCGAACCACTGACGTTTCCATTAGCAGCCGAGTGCTTAACCACTGCATCATCAGAGCTCTTTTGGCATATACCAAAACACCAAGCCCAACCTGTTGCCAGAGTCAATTCCAACTCACAGTGACCCTACAGGCAGAACAGAACTGCTCCATAGGGTTTCCAAGGAGCGGCTGGTGGATTCAAACTGCCAACCTTCTGGTTAGCAGCCGCAGCTCTTAACCACTATGCCACCAGGGCCCCATTTGTCCATCAAGTCAATTCTGACTCCTAGCCACCCTATACAGCAGAGTAGAACTGCCCCCATGGAGTTTTGGCATATACCCACCTAGTAGGCACCAAATAAATGATATTATTATATTGTTAGTATGGATACTTTTTAGCCCATCCTGAACACTTTCACAAATCAATTTCATTTCTAAACAAGCTTTCACAAATGGACCAAAACAGAAACGTAAAATGGCATGCGTCAGTGCTAAGCCCCGCTGGTCCGTGACTTACAGCCAGCTGCTGCTGCAGGGATTTCACTTGGTGCTGCAGGGTTTCAACCAGCTGACTCTGTCTCTTGCTGGGACTCGCACTCGTGTGGGTGAGCTGTGAAATGCCGCTGAGGGCCTGCTTTAGTCTTTCAACATCATTAAGCAGTTCAGTTATCTTATAAAAAAAAAAAATAGTAGAAGAAACACATTATTTACTTATGCATTTACACTGACATCTCTGCACAGAAATCATTCATTATTTGAGACATAAAACTGATCTTTACATGCCAGAAAACTGCGGTACGAACACTGTCAAGATTGTTATGGATAATAAACACAGTATATACCTTGATTTCTCTAATTAAATTCCTTACAGAGGCATTACCAAATTAAGAATAAATATTATTTATTCATAAGATTTAACCATGACATGAGTCTTCCTGATTTTTAGATAATCTCTAATTGCCTATGAAGGTAATGAACTCCTCCAGGTCAGAGCTGGAGCACAGGAAAGCAGGGTGCATCCCCTCCAACAAAGTCTGAAACGTAAAAAAGCATGGCTTGTGTTAAGTCTAGAATGAACTTACGTGCTCTGTTCCTTCAAAAATATGCATTTTTTAGACTACCTTGTCTTAAGAAAAAGTGAGGGAGGCTCTTTAGAGTAGTGTAAAGCGCACAGGGTTTAAAGTCAAACCAATCCGACATTAGCTATGTGACTTGGCTAATTCCTTTATTTTTCTGAACTTTCGTTTATTAGTGAAAGGGGTGAAGCCTTTCCGAGTTAAGAAAATCACACGCAATCATAAGTATATGCCCGTCACATAGTATACGCCCAAGAAGTGGCAATGGGTATGAGTAGATGTTGTTGTTGTTAGCTGTCACCGAGTCAATTCTGATACACTGTGACCCTATGTGTGCAGAGTAGAACTGCTCCATTATGGTTTTCAAAGCTGTGACCTTTCAGAAGCAGATTCCCAGGCCTTTCTTCCGAGGTGCCTCTGGATGGGTGTGAGTTGCCAACCTTTCAGCTAGCAGTCCAGCTCTTAACCATCTGTGCCACCCAGGGACTCTAAGCAGATATTAGTAACCAGCTATTGTAATTATACATTATTATATTCATAACCCCCTTCCAAACAAGCTAAAGGCATTTACATGCTGAGTTACATTGGCAGATGGGCCTGAAGATTAGTGCCTGAACCTCTCCACAAAGAAGGGCTGGGGCTGTGTCTGCTTTTATTCATCGCTGTATCCCCAGCACTGAACGTAGTAGTACCTGGCACGTAGAAGACACTAAATAATCATTGTAAGAAAATCACCTGTGCTCTATTTCCCTGATTTCTTGTCTTCATAGTTCACACTTCATGTAACTATATATAACTATTGCTTATTTTTGTAACTACAAAAATCCTGTTGAGCACCTATTCAGTAAATAGTACTGTGAGAAGGAAAGATAGATAGGTTATAAGACCTATCTGGCTGGGCACCGAGTTTCTGTTAATGGTGGTGGAGTAATTCGGGGACAGACAGTGGTGACGGTTGTGTACCATGACGACCGTAATCAATGGTACGTGTAAAAAATGTTGAACCGGCAAATGTTTTGTTATATATTATTTTTCACCACAATAAAACAATTAAAAACTGGTTGGGAAGGCCAATCACAGAAATCTAACACAGTGATCTAAGTGCTTTAAACAGACGGCAAAGCCCAAAATAAACCACACATTTTGGAAGAGGAGCAATTTCCTGTAGGTTAGATTGGACAGTGAAGGCTTTAGGAAGGAGGGTTGGTGCTAAAACGTGTCTTAAAGAACGTATAGGATTGAGCTCAATAGGAAGGAGGGACAGGGCATTCTGAGCAAGGGAACCAGTCTGTAGAAAGATATGGGGACAAAGGTGCAATGACTTGGAGGCTGGGTTTACTAGCACGGGTGAGCGCTAAGACCAAGCTTCGGATGCTCCCCAGTGTCCTTGGCTTCCTGCAGCCCAGAAACAGCTTTGTTGCTCCTCTCCATTCCCATTCTTCGGATGCCCTAAAACCATCCATACAGGAAGCCAGGGAACCCTGACTCTGCCCACCTTTCCTCAGTCCGTGACTGTACCAGCTAAGGGAACACTTCAGATACCCTAAAACCATCCACACAGGAAGCCAGGGAACCCTGACTCTGCCTACCTTTCCTCAGTCCGTGACTGTACCAGCTAAGGGAACACTTCAGATGCCCTAAAACCATCCACATAGGAAGCCAGGGAACCCTGACTCTGCCCACCTTTCCTCAGTCCGTGACTGTACCAGCTAAGGAAACAGACAGGAAAATGGTTTTGATTTTTGTGTATGCGACTTTACTTTTTCTTTTAATTCAGATTTTTCTTTTTTTTTTTTTGCACACCAGTAGTTAAACTGGAAAGGTAGCACTTAATGGTCACTTTGTTAACACTTTTCTGTAATACTATGGCAAGAAAAAAAAAAGTTGCTGTCGAGTTGATCCCACCTCCTAGCAACCATACAGGACAGGGTAGAACTGTCCCACAGGGCTTCCAAGGCTGTAATTGCTACGGAAGCAAGCTGCCACACCCTTCTCCTGCTGAGCGGCTGGTGGATTTGAACCGCTGGCCTTTCTGTTAGCAGTCGGGCGTTTAAACACTGCACCACCAGGGCTCCTTAATACTATGGCAAAGAGTCCTATCCTCCTTCTACTCTGCCAGTTCTGCTCTGGGTTTTTCTATCACAGCCAAGCAGACTACCTTGTGCCTACCTTATTATCTTTTGCTTCGATTTGTTTAGCAGAGTCCTGTATTCTTCTCTGTAACTCCGTGATTGTTGTCAAGGACTTATCACATCGTTCTTTCTGGTCCTTGATTTCTTGCTCAATGCTAGAATGTAGTAATTCCTTCTCATCCTTTGCAGAGAGTTCCTTCTTTTTCACATGCAAAACCTCCTCACAAGCGTCCTCATACTTTCTATTCAGGTTGGCCAATTTTTCATTTAAGTTGGAAATTTGTGCCTCCAGATCACTTTTCATTGCTTTAAATTTAGACAAATCAACTACCTCTCTAGTCTCTAATTTTTTTAATGCTTGTTTAGTCTTATGAACCTCCGACTGGAGTTTGGAGACTTCTTCAGTTTTGTTTTGGCTTTCTTCTTCCTTTTCTTTCAAGCTAGCTTTTATGATTCCAACTTCTTTCTCAAATGCTTCCTTAATTTGCAAATGCTCCACCAGGGGCACAGAAGAGTTCTTTTGATTCTCCAGCATCTGGTGCAGTTTGGTCACTGTCTGCTGCTCTTTCTCATAACACCTTTGCTTATTCTTCAGCTCTTCCCTTAGATTCTCAATTGTACCATTCAGAGATTTTTTCAGGGCCTCAACCTGCTCCAACGGAACAGGCTGTTTTTGCAAAAGAGTTTGTGCTGCAAGTATCTCAGGGGTCCGTTTGGCATTTTCTTCTGCTAGCTTCTCTTTCTCATTCTTTACCTCTGTGTATTTCTGTAACAGGTCTTTCAACTGTTTGTTTAGGTCTTCTGCTTTTCTGCTTAAAGCTCTTTCCACTTCATGAGAATTCTCAATGAGAACACTCTTCTCCTTTAAATCTTTCTGAAGGGAGAGAATCTCCTTCTTTAACTTGTCAATCTCTTGTTTGCATTTCTTGGCCTCCTCTTCCCTGGCACTATACTTTCGGGTCTGCTCTGCTAACTGTTCTTTTAGTTCTTTCTCTGCTGCTTTAAATTTTCTCTCACACTCTTCGAAGCTGATAATTGGAGTGTATTTTAGCTTAATGCATTCTTGTATTGTGTCAAGTTCCTTCTTTTGGGCTTCGATTTCAGCATGCAGCCTCGCAATCTCTTCTTGGCCTTTGTTGTAGTTGGCCAATAGCTCGGCACTATTACCCTGTGCCTTTTTCAAGCTCTTACTTACAGTACTCATCTTCTCCTCGTGCTCTTTTAGGCTGATGTACTCAGCTTTCATTTGGTTCTGAGTGTTTTCCAGGTTTCTTTTTAATATATCATTCTCGTGTTTTATTTTTAGAAAGTCCTGATTTTTATCTTCAGTTTTTTTCTTCATCTCTAATAATTCTCTGTTAGTTTTATCTAACGTGCTGCTCAGTGTGGTTTTTACCTCTTCGTGGGTTTTAACTGGCACATACTGAGTACTGAGAGTCTTTTTCAAGTTAGTGTTTTCAGACACGAGTGCATGTACCTTTTCTTGGTCTTCACCACATTTTTTGTTAAGTTCAGAGAGTTGTTTTTTAAGTTCAGTAATATTGGATTTCAGAGCCATTGTCTCTTTTTCATGTTTCTCAGGAGGTATGAACACAGATTCCAGGTGGTTAACATTCTTACTTAAACTGTCATTTTCCATCAGCAACTTCTCCATTTCTAACTTCTTGTCAGAATATTTTTGTGTGATATCTAAAAGCTTTTTATTCAAACCTTCAACAATCACATCATGTGACTTTTTCATTTCTTCGCTTACTTTTAAAGGAACATAATGATTTTGCATTTCAGCTGTTAAGTTATGTACTTGCTGGTTGAGGAGTTTATTATCCAGATAAATCTTCTCAATTTCCTTTTGTAGCATCTGATTTTTCGATGTTAATTCAGTGATCTTCTTCCCAAGTTCTCCTGATTTCTGCTCTAATCTGCTCTTGAGCTGTTCGTGTTCCTCTGGTTTGACGTGCTGAGCAAGCTTGGCTTTCAAGTTCTCAAGTTCTCTCTTTAACGGTCTAATTTCACTAAGAGATTTTTCATACTCTCTTTCCATCTCTACTAATTTTTTTGCTTTCTCATTCACTTCATTCGATAATAAGCTCTTCATGTTTTCAAATTTTTCTGTCGGAACAGAAAGGGCTAATTTTGCTACCAATTCTTTTAACTGGCCTTCCATCTCTGTGACCTCTCTTTCTTTCTTCTCTTGCTCCATTTCACACATACTAAATTCCTTCTGCAATCGCTTATTTTCTTCTATCAACTTGCCTTCTTCCCTCTTAAATTCTTCTACTAACATTTCATTTTGTCTGATTTGGTTTCTTAATTTTCCCACTTCTGCTGAAGCGCCTTCGTATTTTGCTTTCATGTCTTTCAGCTGATCCTTCAGCTCCTCTGTTAATCTGCTGTTCCCTGTAGCTGCTTCACTGGTTAGGTGCTCTTTAAGGGCGAGAAAATGTGTCTGCATCTGTTTGACTTTGCCTTCTGACTCATACATTCTCTTCTGCACATCTTTTAATGCATCTTCCAATTGTTTTATCTGCTCATCGGAATCCTCCTTGACTCTTTCACATTCTAGTGCTAAAGCTTTGCACTCTGCCACTTTGTGAGCCAGTTCATTTTGGAGCTTGAGTCGGTCTTGTTTTGCTGAATCACAGAAAGTTCTCATTGCTTCCAACTCTTTCTTTAAAATTTCATTTTCAGAATATAAGGTTTGGCTGGGTAAAGATAACTCCAGTGGTCTTAACATAGATCTGCTTTGCATATGGGCTGGCATACCTGTGGAAGTACACTGAAAAGGAAAGAAAAAAGACATGAATCACAAAAGCGTAAACAAGACACTTAATAACATACTTATTTGCCAAACTTATATAAAGTTTTCACATTGTTTGTAGTCAGAGTTTTCTGATTAGTTTGTTCAAAAAATATAGTACTGATTTTTGAGGTAAGAAAAACACAGTTCTGGGTATGATTTCCTTCATATGCTCTTAAGTGGTGATATTTGGAGAGTTCTATTCATTTAAGACTATTTTTGACAGAACAAAGAAGGAAAATACTTGTCACCTCTGCTCCCTATTTTCTCTTTTTTCCCCATTCATAATTCCTACCCACACATGAGTATCAATTTTATCAAAACGTATTTACTATTTCTATGTTTTATGGTATATAACATGCTTAGAGCTTTGAATTTTGAAGAAAATCATCAGAATCTTGAATAAAAAGTACTGTAATTTTAAATCCACAATTTCACAGAATGATACATCCTTTAATTTCTAGTAAAATACATGACTTACGAGTACCCTCATTGTTAACTCCAATGTAATGGTAGGCAGACAACTCATGAAGAAATAAGATTTTTCTCCCAAGTAGGAAGATGAATTAGAACTTAGCACATGTACGAAGGCACAATCTGACTAACATCTTATTCTCTGTTAAGTTCTAACAAAACAGGAAGTATGGTTAAACTTCTCAGTGAGATGGTTCACAAATATCAGAACATACGATCATAAAAGACTATTTTTATTTTCCCCCAATTCAGCCTATTAAAGTAAAGGTTCTTTACTAGTACTAGGTCACTGATAAAGGCCATGGGCTACGAGTGCACTGCATTATTTAACAGGCATGTTTACTGTTGTTCAGTTAAATCTGAGCGCCTTTCACTTAATCAAGAGGAAGAAAACTGACATGGAATCATTTCTAAGCCTCAGTCTGCTTCGAAATTATCTTTTACCTTACCAATTATCTTTAGATTAAGGCTACTATAATTAACCAACAGATTATTACATTGCTTCACAACGTCCATGCTTGTTTTATTACAATCAAATATTTAGCATATCTTAAATACTATTCAGTTGACATCCATTCTCTCAATTTGGAATCTCAGAATTTTCCATCTTGAAGAGATCTCAGACATCCGTCTAGGCTAACTCAACCTGCCTACAGATAAGGGTATGTAAAAAAAGAAAAAAAAAAGCCCTTAGCAAGTCAAATATTTATCAGTTCTCCAACCCACGGTGGGGGAGGTGGGGGGGTGCTAAAAATACAAACCTTGTATCCGCAGAAAAGTAAAGGCCAGGAGCAGATAAAGAGGTAAGAAAATCAGCCAGTACTCCACCTCTTAGAAGCCTTCTTTATTTTGAGGTAAATGCCCAAAACACAGAATATGTAATATATTTGAATGCAAGGAAAAATACATTTCAGAGCCAAAATAAATTCCTTTAGTATTTTTCATGCCTGTGCCTCCCCCTGCACGGGCAAATATCAAGAGCTAACTAGGTGCTGTTAATGAATAGAGGCTTCCTATCAAAGACAACGAAACTGCAAATCAAATCTTTTATTTAGGCCACTGTCATCAAAAATACTCTCAAGGGCACCAGAAACAGTTTTATCTACTTTTATTACACTCAGTAAAACCAAGCTAGTTTTTCTTTGATATGAAAACCTTACTAAATATATATACACTTGATAAAGACATGATGCTGTTTTCCTCTTTATATTAAGGCACACATTTTTTAAAATTTATTTAAATTTAAAAATAATTATTACCTGTGAGTCTGTCATGTACATTTGACCTTGTTTAAGAAGCATATCTTCTTTTCCTAAATAAGTACAAATAAATGACATTTTAATTAAAAACATCCCCACCGAAGTAGGCTAAATATTAATTTGGTTTATTAACTGTCCTTTATTATTCAAACAAAGAAGAAGTCTGATTTACAACGTAAATTATTCTGCTCTGTTGTTGCTTGGTGCCGTCCCGGCCCGTTGACTCCGACCCATAGTGACCCCATGTGACACAGCAGAACTGCCCCACAGGGTTTTCTACGCTGTCATCTTTATAGGAGCAGATGGCCAAGTTTTTCTCTGACCAATGGGTAGGATTAACCACCAGCCCTTAGATTAACAGCCAAGCACTTAACCACTGTCCACCAGGGCTCCTTATGCTTGTTCTAAGATATCCATAGTTTTCCTTGTTGTTTCTATAAATGTACGGAAAAGACCTATATTCTACCGGAAGGTAGATATTGAGTTGTTTTTAGAAATATAAGATTGTTAGGCTGAATAAGCTACATGACTATTAGAAAATAAGTATCTTACAGTCAAAATAAAAAATGGTATTCTTTGCAATTCATAGGGCAAATACTACCACTGTACTTAGAGGATTATTTAATAACCATTAGGAAACAAAAAACAGATTTTCTGGATAAACTGTTTAAAACTGTAAAACAACAAAAGTGAAAATTAATTATGTATAGTTTTTAATTAATTCATAAATAATTATTTATGGCATTTCTAAATTTAAAACGATTACCTGCATTGAGACTATATCCAAAGATTTCTCCAAATCAGAAAATGATATTTGTGCTTCTTTCCATGAAAAAAAAGCCCCAAATATCAAAAGATAAATGTCTACTAATACGCAAGGCAACTTTGGTAATTCATACAATAAGCAATTTTAAAAATATAAATGGCTAAGGAAAAAGTTGGCCTCAGTGGTTAGCAGATTTTATGGCAGAGGCTACAGCACTCATCCTAGCCTGCACCTAGCTCCATTTGCCCAGGTACAGCACACAAGGAGTTGTTATATACAGTTAGACAAACGAAAACGGCAAAAATTCTTCTTTGCTTGAATTGGATGAGCTGCAATGATCTATATTTTCATACTTACGGTTACTAAAGTGACTTCCTGACGCTAAATGATCACTCTGAAATCAGAAGTATAAAGTAAAACACTTTAGGTGAATGCTGCTTCATTTTTAAATTCTGTATCTATTTTAGCTCTCAATGATCCAATCATTATAAGCATATCTTTGACACTGCTTACTTCTCCTAAGTATTATTCTACTTGGACCCAGGGAAAGACATCACACTAGAGACTATTTAAGAGATCAGTTTGGGAATAAACTACTTCACTAAGCATTTTAATAAAAGCAGCCAAGTGTTTCAAAGAAAACTCTTTACCGCTCAAAAGAAAAAAATGATCGCCAAATGAACTTCAACAATTTTCAATACAGAGTGTTCACTGCTCCTTTACCTCTAAGAAGAAACGCCACATTGACATCAAGGACTTATTTTTACTTTACCACTGCTGAGAGTGGGAACCTTACCTCATTAACTATGAAATATTAGTGTAACCTCCTTCTCTCAGGATTTCTAGATTGCTGATTACTTTCAAAGCCAAAAGGAGACCAATAGCAGGACATAAAACTGAGGCAGGGACTTACCTACCCAAAAACAAAAAAAACAAAACCATTGCCGTCAAGTAAATTCTAACTCACAGTGACCCTACAGGACAGAGTTGAACTGTCCCATATGGTTTCCAAGGAGTGGCTGGTGGATTTGAACTCCTGATCTTTTGTTTAGCAGCCGAGAGCTTAACCACTGCGTCACCAGGGCTCCAACAGTTAGTAATACATCCATCAATGTATCAGTTCAGAAAGGGAGAATAATAGAAACTTCAGATCTCTCAACCACAATATACTTGGATTGCTCCTTTTCCCAAGTAATCCAAATACAAAGTATCTAAAATATAAGTTCAAATATTATACTTCAAGAGTAAGGACACACACTCGTATCTGTTAGTGTTTGGGTACATCAGTACTAGCAAGCTATGTATCAAGCTCTAATTTATGTGACCACTATAAAAATGGTGCACAGTTTTATAACTAAATTAATGCCACTTCCAATGATCCTTAGTGTCTCAAGGGTATGGAAAAGTATCTGTAAATTCTGTTAATCTCTTTGTTCTTTGTAATATCCAAATGGGCTCAAACATGTATATGGGCGTCAGGCCCTAGGCACAGAAAATGTCCAAAAAACTTAGTTTGGGTTCATTACCTTTCCCTTACTATCCAAATGAAAACAAATGCATGAGTTATAAAAATTAACCTCGTTCTAAAATATAAGCATAAGGGAAATAACTACCTATGAAGTATTACACATAATACAGCAATCTTATTGGTGGGATATGAACCTTTTGAAACAAATAAAATGACACAGTAACTGGACATTCAGTTTTTATAAATGATGAATTCTTACTTGTTAATGGCTGCTTTCATAAATACAGGGACACATATAAAATGTGCCCTGTAATTTAGTTTTTGGAAGTCATATATCATTTCTAGTACAAAAATGTGTCACAATGAATACGTCACAGCTGGGGAAAATGTCCCCCATATACTGAGTAAGACAAGTTACAAGTCAGGATGCACAATAAGGTCCCACTTGTTGAATGCCTACGTAACCAAAAGGTGTACAAAGAAAAGGTCTCAGAGGACTTCCTCCAGGTGCTGAGCGTGATCACTGAGTGCTGGGGTCATGAGTGTTTTATTTTCTGCTTTTAGCTTCACTATACTTTCTGATTTTTCTAATAATCCATTGTTTTGTGATAAGAAAAACAAGTTATTTTTCTATAATTAGACCTTATTATAGTTACAGACTTGACTCTCAGTTTGTCTAAAGAAGTTATAGGAAAACATTTGATTCTTTAAGACATGATGACAAAGAATTTTATCAAATTACAGGTGTCAGTTCTTGATGAATATTCAAAGGACCCATATACACACCTTATTATTTCATCTGACCTCTTCTAAGAGCAAAAGTAGTACTGTGGTTAAGAGCACAAAAGGGCCAGGCTGCTTGGGTTCAAACCCTGTCTCTACCACTATTTGTGAAACCCCTCCCTGTGTACGTTTTTAAAAAACCTCTCCATGTCTCGGTTTCCTCATGTATAAAGTGCAGATAATAATCAAACCTTGATGTGTTTATTAAATGCGTGTGAAGTGCACCGAGCACTGCCCGGCACTTGGTTATCAGTGCTAGGAGATTAGCTACTATTAGTTTCAATATTACCCTTAAAACAGTCTTCAAACATGAAAAATAATGGAAGCCACTACACCAGATCATTCTTTAGCTTATAAAACTGTGATTTTGAATCATCTTGACCCTATGTGTACACACATATAAACACGCCTTTTTTTTTGGCTCTAGTTAAAAAATTTTTTATCAAGGCATAACTCACCTGGCACTAGGGTACACAATTTCTGCATGTGTATACCTTGTGTAATCACAATCCAGACTGAGATACAGAACATTTCCAGCATCCTCAAAAGCTTCTTCATGTCCCATCCTAGCCAGTAGCCCCTCATCAAAGGGTGGCCTCTGTTTTTACCTCCATCACCACAGATTGGTTTTGCCTGCTTTGGAGCTACATGAAAATGGAACCATACAGTATGTATTCTGTGTGCCTCATCTCTTGACACAAACATTATGTCTGTGAGATTCATTCATGTTTTGACATTCTTTTCCATAGTTGCACACATATTTTTTTTTATTTACAAAGAAAAAAAATTACTTTTGTTATGTACTTAGGAATTATATTCCCCAATAAGGACAAAAGATTCATGCTGAATCAGCCGCCCTCTTCAGCAACCTTGTAGTGATGAACGACATTTATAAAATATATACGCCTTGCAAAATGAATCTATGCATTTAAATGTAATGAGAGTCATTAGCCTTGGTGTGGGAGGGTGGGTGGCGACAGAAAGCCTCTGGGTACTGGTAATGTTCTGCTTCTTGATCTGGGTGGATTCAATTTGTGAAAATTCTTTGACTTATACACTTATATGTACTATTTTGTTTAAAAAATACGGAAAAACTAATTGATGCAACCAAAGGTGAATATATCATCTGAGCCTTATTAACACACACCACTCTGGCCAAAGTGTGTTCTAACTGAACCATATACACACAAAATCCTTTCTGAGATGATCCTGAAATACCACTATACATTATTACAATGCTTTGTTATTATTATTTTCATCATAATCATCACAAATTTATAGGTTATAAAGTTTTGGAAAGGTAAAGATGGACAAAGAAGAAGGTTGGAGAATGAAACTAGAATGGAACTCAATGTCAGTTACATGCCCGTAAATTTCCATTATCTCATTTAACCTTTACAACTCTGTGGAGAAAGGGATAATCATCCCAATTTTGCTGAAGAGGCAACAAGCTCAGAGACTTTAAATAAATTACCTGAGGTCACACTGTAAATGATCATTCAAATTCAAGTCTGACTCCAAGCCAACTTCCCACTATCCACTATGAGTTATATGAAATAATTCAATTAAGTTGTCTATACCTCCAAACACTTTAATCTATTTCTCAGAGCCTCAACAGTTCTTAAGCTTTCTTCGTGTTGCTTTTCTTTAGCTGCCAAAAGGGACTTCAACTTTTCTTTCTGAAGTGGAAAGAAATAAAAACAGCTAAATCAGCCTACATTTAAAATTGGGTTACAATGTGTTCTAGAAAATGTGAATTAGAACTATTTTAGGATTGGAATTAACAATGAATTCTCCAACCTAATGCCTTTTAATTATCAAAAAAAATCTGTTGCCGTCCAGTCGATTCTAAGTCATAGTGGCCCTATGGAACAGAACAGAACAGAACTGCCCCATAAGGTTTCCAAAGAGTGGCACATAGATTTGAACTGTCAACCTTTTGGTTAGCTGCTGTAGCTCTTAACCACTTCACCACCAGGGCTCCTTTATTTATTAAAAAAATCTGTTGCCGTGAAGTCGATTCCAACTCATAGCGACCCTATTGGATAGAGCAGAACTGCCCCATATGGTTTCCAAAGAGCACCTGGTGGATTCGAACTGCAGACCTTTAGGTTAGCAGCTGTAGCTCTTAACCACTATGCTACCAGGGTTTCCAAAACTGGAAACTAAACCCATTGCCGTGGAGTCAAGTGACCCTATTGGACAGAGTAGAACTGCCACATAGAGTTTCCAAGGAGTGCCTGGTGGATTCGAACTGCCAGACTCTTGTTTAGCAGCTGTAGCACTTAACCATTAGGCCACTGGTGTTTCCTCCTTTATTTATTAGTAGGGTTAATAATTTCTACACTATATCAATAAAACATACAACACATACAATTAATATTATGAAAAACTCACATTTCTGTTGTTTTAAAGCATAGTATTTTCAGACATTTTCTTTTAATGTTTAACATTTTATATTTTCTCATGAAAATATTCACCAAAAAAAAAAAGAGCCATTGAAAGGCCTACAATAAACCCACTATACCCGGGGCATGCATTTATAGTCATCAGTAGGTTTTGTTTTTTCCTGTAAGCAATAACCAAAAACAAAATACTGTGCTCCATCTCAACTCAAGAATTAAAACCTTTACTACAATATCATCTTCAATATACAAACCATTATCACGGGTTTAAAATAAAATCACCAGCCCACCTCACTTTCCAGATCATCAGCAACCATTACTTCCTAAATCAAAAAAACAAACAAAAAAAAGAAGACATTTATTTTAATTCTTGAAAGTTTATTTTAAAAGGCACATATCTTTAAGACTGGGAACAAGGATGTGAGAAGAAAATGTCTGTGCACTACCAACTCTGTTGTATAAGTTACCACTGTTCATTCTTCTCACCACCAGGCTCAGAAGTACTTTTGATTCTTCTGAGAACACATCAGTCATCAAGTTCTACTCACTCTTCCTCTTCACAACTACCATTAGCTCCTTCCTCTCCAACCCCATAGCCCCAAATACAATTCAGTCCTTTGTTATTACCACATACCTCAATTATTGACAATCACCTTCTTTTTTGTTATGAACTTTTTTATTGTGGAATATATCACATATACAAGAATATATATAACGCACCGTTCCAATACTTTAAAGATTTAATGTATAATAAAAGGAACATCAATACCACTATCCTCGTATACTTGAAAGGAATACATATTCTCTACTTCTTAAGTCCAGGGTTAAATATACATTAGACCAAAATTGTTAATTTGTAGTTCAAAGCTGCTATGTCATGAGCTGTGCTATGAAGTAGCCCTCATGTAAACGTCCTGGTCGCTAGTAAGATACAACTCAAGAGCAATGACCCGAGTTTATCTAGTTTACCTACTTTAGCACCCAATACCATGACTTGGATCTGATAGATCATTTAAAAATCTCTTTTTGTAGTGAAGGGTAAGACAGTACACAATACTGGGAAAGCCAGCACAACTTGTTCAAAGCAAGGTCATGGAAGTTCCATAGATACATCCAAACTCCCTGAGAGGCCAAATCACTGGGCTGAGGGCTGTGAGGATCATGGTCTCGGAGAACATCTAGCTCAAGTGGCATAACGTAGTTTATAAAAGAATATGTTCTACATTCTACTTAGGTGAGCAGAGTTCAGGGTCTCAAAAGCCTGCAGGCAGTCATCTAAAACTCCACTGGTCCCACCCGTCAGGAGCAAGGAAGAATGAAGAAAACCAAAGACACAAGAGAAAGATTAGTCCAAAAGACTAATGGAACACAACTACCACAGCCTCCACCAGACTGAGTACAGGACAACTAACAGTGCCCGGCTACCACCATCGACTACTCTGACAGGTATCAGAATAGAGGGTCCTGGACAGAGCTGGAGAAAAATGTAGAACAAAATTCTAACTCACAAAAAAAGACCAGACTTACTGGCCTGACAGAGACTGGAGAAACCCCAGGAGTAGGGCCCCCAGACACCCTTTTAGCTCAGTAATGAAGTCACTCCTGAGGTTCACCCTTCAGCCAAAGATTAGACAGGCCCATAAAACAAAACGAGACTAAAGGGGGCACGCCAGCCCAGGGGCAAGGACTAGAAGGCAGGAGGGGATAGGAAAGCTTGTAATAGGGAACCCGAGGTCAAGAAGGGAGTGTTGACATGTCGTGGGGTTGTTAACCAATGTCATAAAACAATATGTGTACTAACCGTTTAATGAGAAGCTGGTTTGCTCTGTAAACCTTCATCTAAAGTACAATTAAATAAAAAATTTTAAAAAACTCTTATTGACGATGATTGTTGTTAGCTGCTATTGGCATCAAGTCAATTCCAACTTATGGGGTCACTATGATTGATGACAGTTGCTGGTAGTAAAATAGTTTTTGGATTTTTTTGTATTACGCAGATTATTTACCTCATTCAGTTGTAGTTGTAAACCATTGACTTTATCTAACAATATTATTTGCTCTTGTTGAATTTTTCTCAACCTCTCCTTCAAATCTTCGTTTTCAATCTCCAGATCCTTAAAAAATAAAGATAACACAATAATAAAATATCTCTTATAGAAGAAATTTTAAAAGACAGTGCTCTATCACATGCCAATACACACAGATATAAAACAACTTTAAGTAAAAAAGAGACAATAGTTTCAATGACATTCAATACCTTAAAATCTACAGAGACAATATCGAATATCCCTGTCCAGTGATATCTGTTTTTGTTGTTGTGTGTCAGCAAGTCGACTGTGACTCATAGCGACCCTATAGGACAGAGTAGAACTGCCCTATTGGGTTTCCTAGGCTACAATGCTTACAGGAGGAGATCGCCAGGTTTTTTCTCTCACTGAGCAGCTGGTGGGTTCGAACCGCTGACCTTTCAGTTAGCAGCTGAGCACTTAACCACTATGTCACCAAGGCTCCTTCTATGATAACTAATAAATATAATTATGAATAAGAAAGCAAATCATTATGATTCCAACAAATTAAGAAATAAAAGCATTATCTGGAAATAGAAAATAGCAGAATATGTCATTTTAAACTTTGCTTAATAAACATTCCAAGTTTATAATACTATTGTAATGGTTTTGTTAAACTAACAAGCATTTCAATGCTCTGATAAAACATTTAAGGCTACAAAGAGTAGTACTGTAGCTCATTCTCTTAACACTAACATTAAGCTATGATCAAAGCATGAAAACCCAAATAAAACGCTTTTGTTTTATCATACGGAAAAACAGCTATTCAATTTATATTTTAATGATATTTCAGTCACATAATAAACTATTCAATTTTGTATTTTTGCCTCAATATAATTCATATAATAATGGTTTTTTGAAAACTTTGGCCAACATAACAGGTAAAAAGTGGTGTGTGGTTAATTTAAAATTATTTTTCCTAACCGAAGCAAAAAAATATTTTAAAAAAAATTTAGATTTTATTTTATTTATATTAATTGTCATCACTTTTACAGTGTCCTGGTGGCACAACGGTTAAGGGCTCGGCTGTTAACCAAAAGGTCGGCGGTTGAAACCCACCAGCTACTCCGCGGGAGAAAAGACCTGGCCATCTGCTCCCACGTAAATATTACAGCCTAGGATACCCTATGGGGCAGTTCTACTCTGTCCTATAGGGTCATTATGAGTTGGAATTGACTAGATAGCACACAACAAACCATCACTTTTATTACCATAATAATTTTCCAAAATGAATATAAACTTATGGTTTACATCACAAAACAGACAAATTTAAATTAACATTGGCTTACAAAAAAGTTGTTAACATTATTTGCTTCCAATATATACTAACGCAATACTTTCTATACCACAGTTCTAATGTTACATATATATATATATCAAATACTGACTGAAATATTTGTATCAAAAGTCAATTCTTTATTGAAGGGATTGGTTAGGAAAACAAAATCTCAAACTGTAACAACCTGCCTACCTTTCCTGGATTCTTCCCTACTTTTTTGATTCTTCCCTACTTTTTTGCTCCCACCTTTTGCCCTCCTCCACCCAATTGCCACTGGAATTCTCTGTAAAGGAAGATACCAAATGTTTTTTTCTTTGTACCTGAAAGTTCTGATGCTCCCTCTGATTTGGCTTTCTATTTACTTCTTCTTGCATATGCGCCAAATGCCGCTTGGTAAAACGTAAGAAAACAGGTTAACAACAACAAGCCTAAGTGGTGGTTTTCAGTTCATCCAACACGAAATTTTGCTCTACACAACACAAGGTGGCAGTATTTCCATTTAAAACCTCAAAATGGAAAGCACCTTTAAGTATGTGGCATTTAAAGAAATCAAGTGTAGTTCACGCTTAAACACTAAATAATGACAAAATTGAAAATACTAATTGTTGAGAATTTGTTTTATAACTAAAGTCACTAAATTTTAAAAAGGAGAATTTATGGTAGACACAAAGTTGCACTATAAAGCATCACGACTATTCCCAAAGGAAAAAAAAGCTGTCAGGAAGGTAGGGAAGCACATTAATTTGGAAGGAATACGGGAATTATTTACCTGTCTGAGCACTGCTGAAATAAAATATCAAGGGGTGTGATAAGGAAGAAACCTAATCCTCTGACCTGAGCTAAATAAAAGATCTTTTTTTTTTAAATAACCTGGTTAGGGTAGTTGTTCTGTTTTTGTACACTTACTGCTTTGAACTTTATTCTGGCTTAGAGATTTGCTTTAATAAAAACATAAAACAATTATTAAACAAGAGAACAAAATAACCTTTTTTTTTTAATCCCCACCCTCCACTCTCTAACCCACTCCAATTGAGACTTCCTAAATGAACCAATCCCTTAAAGCTCCACCTTCTGGCCGAAGCCTCACCACATTTAACAGTCTCTGCTGCCGCCCTGAATCCACGTAGCAGCCATGGTCTGCGCCACGGACATGGTATTCATCTGCTACCTTACATTCAGTTATCGGTGGATGTGTATCCAGAGACTTTACCACACAATGCCCTACACATCTGGCACTGCTTACCTCACCACTCTCTTCTCCTGCCACCACGCACTATGCATATCCACTTCTGTCACTCTGGCCTTCTACTGCCCCATAGACATGCTAAACATACTCCTTCATCAGGGGCTTGGTACTGGCTCTTCCCTCTGCCTGTGCCCAAAGCCCTATGGCTCCCTTCCTCACTTCTTCAGAACTCTGCCCAAAGGTCACTTCCTCAGAAAGGCCTTTGCTGACCACCCAACCTAAAGTAGGCACCCACTCCCCTTCATCCCCTGATCTAGTTTTGCTTTTGTCCACAGCATCTGCTATTAATCTAAATATTCAATTGCTTATTGTTCATCTCTGTCACCAGGCTGGGAGCTCCATGAGGGCAGGGACTTTGTTTTATACACTATAGTATCCCCAACACTTAGAACAGTGGTTGGTGTACTGTAGGTGCTCAATAGATATTTGTTAAACAAACAATTGAATAACTCTTATTTTCATGACAACACTGGGCTTCTTGATAACGGGGCTACAGGGCCCTTAGTACAAGAACAAACCCTAAACAGATTCTCAATAAATATATTCAATATGTAATGGAGACAAAGTAATTAGAAGCCATGAGTCCTGCTGTTCCTGGTAGAATACTAACTCCTTGTATTCATTTAAATGGAAACCCTGGTGGCGTAGCGGTTAAGAGCTATGGTTGCTAACCAAAAGGTCAGCAGTTCAAAATCCACCAGGTGCTCTTTGGAAACTCTATGGGGTAGTTCTACTCTGTCCTGTAGGGTCGCCATGAGTCAGAATCAACTTGATGGCAATGGGTTTGGTTTGGTTATTCATTTAGATAATTCCTAGAGCATTGAGCAGAGTGCTTTTCCCATATTAATATTAAATAATAATTTATTTCAATTATCTGTATAGTTCAGAAAACATTTTTCTATGATTCTATGAGATGGCTGGTACAATCATACAATGTAAGTTTCATTTTACTCTATCCCCACCCAGACTATCTGAAGAATGAGGGAGAACGTTGGCATAGTTGCTCTGGATGGAAAAGTGTCTACAGACACAATACATGCATGAATGTATTGCTTAACTCTGATGGATTAAAAAGGAAAGCATGCTTTAACATGGCTTTCAAGTTCATGTGAAGTAGAGAAATGACGTGGAACTGATGATCGGAATTGCTCAGAATGTACCTGATTACTTTCTCTCCAGGAAATGCTTGGCTTCCTCTCACTAGAGAAAAGCTGAAAGCCTGGAAGGGAACAGCCAGCAGAAGAGGAAAGCTGCCTACACTCGTTTCTGAGCAAGACGTGGGAGTGCTGTAACTCCACTTACTTTAACTCGAAGAGATTAGAGGAAAACAATGAAACATTTACTCAAACTGGCACAGAAAACCAGGGTTAAACAATGATTTCATAAAATCAGTGTGAAAGTACCCAAAAGCAAGGTATGAATTAGTTCATGTATTGTATTGTATTATTACTTTCAAGTCAGGTCCTCAGTTAAACACATCCAATAACATATATATATATAAAAAAGACTAAAAAGAAATAAAAAACATTAACAGTGGTATTGAAATCACAATGTGTTATCAGTTTTGAATTGTTTTCTTCACTTAGCATTGCACTGGAAGTATCTTCCAATAATGGCAAATATTTGACTCTGTTATTACTGTGGAATAGGGGAAACCTGTCTATGATCTGACGCGTTAAAACTCATCATTTAAGAATCTCAACAAGGTGCAATATCTCAATACTTGAAAGGGCTGGATGTTCAAGGCCAACAATCAGGAGGCCCATTGGATACGTGCATTGTAACTGAGATCCATTGTCTCAAGCTGAGTGACAGTATCTTGATAGGGCATCATGGTCTTCATAGCTAGATACTGCATGAGCGTGACTAACTGAAGGAAGATAAGGGCATGCATTTAAACTCCAAACAGTTATGCATAACCATTAACCAATTTTACTAAGCATTTCACTTATGCTGCATAATATATATAATTTAAAAAAATTAAAATTAAGAGCTACCTGTTGCAAAGATGGTCCTTTCTTCCAAGGTTCTCTCCCTAAAGATGTAGAGAGAGAGAGAAGAAAGAACACTGAAACAGTAGGTTAACTTGGGTAGATATGCACCCCCTAACTATACAATTTAGAGTCAACATTAGAGAAATAAATTTTAAAGTTTCCCCTAATGCTTACTACTTCACAGTCTTATTTCCAAAAATTATGCTTAAAACAATAGTGAAATAGCATTACTGCCTATCAAATTGGCAATATGCAGATCCCAAGCCAAACCAAACCTGTTGCTGTCGAGTCAATTCCAACTCATAGTGACTGTAGAGAACACAGTAGAGCTGCTCTATAGAGTTTCAATGGAGCACCTGGTGGATCTGAACTGCCAATCTTTTGATTAGCAGCTGCAGCACTTACCCACTATGCCACCAGGGTTTCCAATAAGCAGATAGATCATAATAAATGCTAGGACAGAAGGCAGGTAAAAAATGGGAAATTTAAAACACTCCAAAATTGGAAGGTAATTTGGCAACATATCCAAAGCTCTTAAAAATGTACATACACTGTAACCCAGTGATTCAATTTCTAGGAATTGATCCAAAGGGATAATAAAAATATACTAAAATATTTACATATAAGAACATTTACTACACTGTTATTTTTAACAATGAAAAACTGTAAACAAATTAAATGCTACCTAAAGACCTATAGAAAATTGTTTTTCAGTGTAAAAAATAATAACGTAGCTGCTGTTATGTGCCAGCAAGTCTACTCGGGCTCATAGCCATCCTAAAGGCACAGCAAAATTGCCCCACAAGGTTTCCTAGGCTGAAATCTTTACAGGAGCAGACCGCCAGGTCTCTTCTCACACAGAAGGGCTGGTGGGTTTGAACTGCTGGCCTTTCAGTTAGCAGACAAGCGTTTAACCATTATGTTACCAAGGCTCCTTAACAATGTAGTCAATGTCCTTATTCGATTTCAAATAAACAGACTTTTATGCATCAAAAAAAATCATACAGTAGAAAAAAATATTTATGAGGGAAAGGACTTCAAAATATATTAAGTGAAAAAAGTAAGGTACAAAACCGTGTTACGGATGATCTCAATTTTATGTATAAAGAACTAGAAGGATTCCTCAAAACGCTTCTCAACAGTAAGATGGGGGGGGGGCATTTTATTTGTTGTTTTTCTGTATTTTCCTATTTCTTTTTAATGCACAGGTATTCAACAAATATTTATTGTTGAATGTTTTATAGTCATGCTTAAACAATGATTCTTCCTTTAAACCTTTGTCAGTATAACAGTTAAGAGCCTCACTCCTCCTCACCCCCGTCCCCAAAAAATTTATTAACAAAACCCTTTATATGACTCTTCTTCCTCAGTTCTTTATCAGGGTTTGCTAGATCAACTAGGTTATGTATGCCACACACATTGCCTCAAAACAATGGTTACAATGTAAACAGGCAAATCTGTGGGAGGAGATGAACCGACTGTTTACCAGTAGGAATGTTTTGCTTCTTAATGTAGTTCTCTTATGTAAGTCTTTAAAAGTTGCTTTTTATTAATCTGGACTTCTCTAGTTAAAGAAAATTGCTGGTACCTTTGTTGGTATTTTCTGACGCAGTCTTCAACAAGGTTAGAATGTCCAGATTGTCACCAATTCTTGCATAGTAAGAACTATCATGGCCCAGGGCATCCAGCAAGCTCACATCGGCACCATTTTTAATTAAGACTTCTACAGCATCTTTGCAACCATACTCGCAACCTAGCATAAGAGCAGTCCTAAAAAGGAAAACGGAAGAATAAAAGACCTTGAGAAAGATCCAAGAGGGTATTTCAGAAAAGTTCTGCCAGAGGCCCCTTTCTTAAAAAACAGATACCACTTTAAAAAATATATATATATACTTGTTACAAATACAGAGTTTATTTTACGTTTTTATCTTATATTTTAACATCACTGTATTTATGAGAACATTTGCTTTGTGTCTTAGTGTGCAGAGCTAAAATTTTTTATCACCTTATATACCTTTTATTACTTCTTCTGCCAAACTAACCTCATTTATTCTAGTCCTTCAATGACCTTTAAATAATTACTACAAAAATCTTTCACAATTGATCATTTCACCCCATTAGTGCTCGACTCAAAACCTACAACAAAAAACCCAAACTATTTAAGGCCCTTCATGAACTACATCATGCAAACATACCCAACAAATCCCTCCTACCGCAAAACAAGAATCAGATTCCTGGTCCCGGTTTCCCAGAGTTTTGTTTCTTCTAACTGGAGACCTTAACATCTTCAGACTTAACATAAAATTTGCCTCCTCAAATAAGCCTTCCTCAATTTACCCCATGTTAACATGGACCTTTGCTTTATCTTACAGTAATGGCATCATCAGCACGTAAACATGTAACAGTATATCAGCAGATAGTAGCAACGCAACACAAGAGATTTAAGTAGCTAGGGAAATTCAGAAGGATCCAAGAAATTATTATTGGTCCAATCCCCTACTTTTACTGCTGAGAAAACCAACACCTACTGAAATGAAGTTACTGACCCTGTATCTATCTTCAATTGTAAATACTGGTTTTCACAAGGAAATTGATTCTTGCCTTTACTATGCCTATGTACATTCTATTTCTCTTATATTCTGCCCCTAGTAGTTACTAGTATAATAGTCTATACACAAGAGGTATCAACTAAGTTTTTGTTATTAGATTTTAAAAATGCCATAGACAAAACAGGAAAAGAAAAGAAACAAATATAGAGTGTTAAAAACTAAGATTATAATTCATTTTTAAAACCATCTGTTATCTAGTCTATATAATACATGTTGCCCTACCTCATTGGTTTTTTGTGACATTCCAATGAAAAAACATAGGTAAAAGTGCTTTGAAAAACATAAGATCTATAAAAACATAAGGCATTATACACAGATCAACCACATCACCCCTCTACGATTCTAAAAGTTAGTTTTAAAATCAATTTCCCTAGTCAGGCTCGGAGCCAGATTCTGGTATCTGCAAAAACAAAGTAATACAAAAAAAGCCACTCTCTTAATAATCACATTAACCATTTAATGGCTGAAGAATTTCCTCCTTTGACATTCTGAACAATAAAAACTATTAAAAAAAAAAAAAGCTATGAAAATTGACATCCAAAGACTCTTTTTTCATATTTATTTACTCTTGATAAACTACAAACAACAGGATATACACCTAAAGAATAAAATTAGGTCAAAAGAAAAGAACAATCTCTTTACTAATAATCTATAAAATCTGAGAAACTGTAGGTAGTTATACATTTTTGTAATACTTCAGTTAATAAAAAAAAAAAAAAAATTTGGACTATATTTCAGACACTTCACTGTCAGAAACTTTGTGGCCATAAACAGCAGAATTATAATATAGCAAGCCCCAAGACACAGAAGAAAGAAAAAGGGGGAGTCACCAATAGAAATTCTTAGTACACACCAACTAAAACAGCATCAAACACAGAAGCAAAAATAAACTAAGGGACTCTTAGAGTACAGAAATGGGATCAGTTTAGGAGAAGGAGGCTATACTGTGCCCAGGCAAAGTCACCTTGAAAAAATCTGTCCTGAAATACATCAAGCTCCAAGACACCCTAGAACTACTTTACTCTCAAAAGATTCACTAGTAGATAGGCAGACTGTAGATACAAATTTTTGTATTCTCCTTTATATCTTATTTGTTTTAATTTCATGGCGGGAAAAAAGCTTTTTTCAAGTTGCAAATAACTGGGACATAATTCCTCTTTCTTTTAGTTCTTTGACCTGAACACAGACCTGAACTACTGTGTTTACTTAGCATTTGCCCTGTCATCTTCCACTATTTCCCTTTCTATTCTTCTTTAGCAGTCTCTGAAGAAAAGTGAGAAGTGGGAGCTAGTTCCAAGGAAGAGCAAGCCAAGGAAGGGGAGAACCAAGGCGGCTGGAAAGGCCAAGTCACGGCAGCAGAGTTTCACAACCACTGTGCATCCAACTGGTCTTTGGGGAGCCATGAAAAAAGAGTTACCTGTTTTGTTTGTCTCTGGAATTAATATCTGCTCCTCTATCTATCAGCATTTGACATAATGTTGGCCGACACATCTGAGTAGCCAGAACAAGTGGGGTCCGCCCATCCTAAGCAAAAAGAAAAATAAGACAACATTAAACACAAGTCTCCCACAACGTGAAAGCTAAAATACATGAGTTGAAATGAGAGTAAACAAAAACTGACTTACTACATCTCTGGCATTCACAGAGGCCCCATGGTCACAAAGCAGCTGAATGCTAGAAGTACAGTCTGCCATAGCTTTGGAGAACAAAGAAAAATGATAAATAGTGAACATCTGTTGGTAAGACACATGGCGTTTTGCTAGATCCATGTAAGGCATAAGTTCTTGAGTTTCTAAACTACCAAAATTCATATTCTTCACTCT
Organism: Loxodonta africana; assembly: GCF_030014295.1. Classification (NCBI taxonomy): domain Eukaryota; kingdom Metazoa; phylum Chordata; class Mammalia; order Proboscidea; family Elephantidae; genus Loxodonta; species Loxodonta africana. The sequence goes on along the minus strand of NC_087354.1, from coordinate 45,131,340 downwards.
CAGTTTAACATTATAAGCATCAATTTTCTATCTGAAAGTGGGTTAGACAAGATCATTTTATAATTTTTGTATAATTTATTAGGGCCAAGGAATGTTGTCATCTATGTAGAAGCCAAGAATGTACTACTATCCTAAGGATAAGCATTGCTAATAGAAATCAAACTTGAATTTTCTATTTACCATATAATTTTAAGCACAGCTAATCACTGACTTTCTCCTTATAGTGTGTGAGCTAAGTTTTTTTTCCTAAAGAATCATACTCATTTTTTTTTTTTTTTTAAATAAAACAGCCACAATGCACGGAGTATGACAAACACCTTTTATCTCTTTTAAAAACAGATTGCAATGTCTGCCCTTAGTGATGCCCAGGGGGATCATTTGTTAAAAAATTATCTGACAAAATCACACTGCACTTTTTCTGTGAACAACAGTAGAACGTATATTGGTATTAGGAAAATACTATTCTTAAATTCGTAAAATAGGGTTGTGTTTCCCCTCTCCATGAGTTTTAAGCCTTACGAGTTGATACAGATTATTAGTACAAAAAGTACTGAAAGTCAGCATTCTTTTTCTTTTCAAATAAAGATTAAATCAAACATACATGAGAAAAATCAAATAAATTCTTTATAGTATTTTTAATCAAGCAGAAGTCTTTTATGTAAAACACATAATTAATAAAAAGATAAACTGAACCTGAGTTCATTAGTTCAGGAATTATAAAACTAACAACCTTTTGCTTCCAATTATAAATGAGAATGGAAATACGTAAACCATGAAAAATTCCAGAGTTATGATATACTGAACACAGAAAGTCAGTCCTCAGCATACTACGGTGAAGGGCGCCGGCTGTTCACCAAGCTCTGGTAGTTTTCTTCCATGGTAGTAAACACGCGGTTTGGCACATGTGGCTCACCTACAGACCATATTTCTCAGTCTCTCTTGAAGCTAGATTTGGCCATATGAGTCACATCTTCCCAACGGAATATGACAGCAGTGACATGTGCTACTTTGGAGTCTCGGCCTTAAAATAGCCATTTGGTTATGCATTCTTCCATGTTCTTTTCCCTTCCTGTGAGCAGGTAAACAGAGGTGCCTGCTACCAGTTTCAGCCTTAAAGATGAACACAATGCCCTAGATAATGTCAGAGAAGCAAAACAGAAGAAATCTGGGTCTCTGAAGGACCATCTGGAGTATAGGAACTAACCAATCTGAACATCAGGGCTGTTACATGAAAGAAATAAATTCTATATTCTTTAAGCCAATGTTATTTTAATGGTCTTTTTGTTACAGGAGCCTAGCCTTAATCCTAACTAACAAAGACAAAAATTGCTATCAGAAGCAGGGTGTCACTGTAACAAATACCTAAAATATATGGCACTGGTTTAGTGGTTGGGTGGTAGGTGGTGAGTAAACATAGCTCAGGCTGGAAATCTGGTGATTGATCTCATGCTGTGGCAAACATTTGGTAAAGCTATCATCTGTGATAACTTAGATGGTGTATCATGTAACTATGGAGCCCTTTGAGGGGAAGGAACAGTACAGAGCCAGCTTGTCGGTACATACTGGGAGCTGCTTATTGCTTTTGGCAAGGTATTACAAGACAGAGATGAACTCAAGCAAGAATCAGCCAGCTTGTGAACAGAGACGGGAGTGAACAGAACACTGCCTAGAAACTTGGGGTCTCACAGGTATAGGAAAGCCAATTGTTTCTCTAAACCAAACAGCAGGAGATAAAACTCTTGTTGCTCACACCTTTGTCAAAGACCACCCAATAAGGAAAAAGAAAGGGGCAGGGGGAGGTCCAGTCCTGGAGTGAAGATCAGCTTGAGGATGTTCCATTCCCATCCAAGATTACTATTTCTGATGGCCAGGAAGCAGCAGGGATTAAAATGAGGTAGAGAATCATGAAGGTAGAAATACAGCTAAGAAATAAAGCAGGAAGAACAAAATGATAAAATAAATAATTAAAACCATACAAAAACAGCAACTAGAAATCCAGAAGATTAACAATAAAATAGCAGAAATCGATAGCTCAATGGATGGACAAAGAAGTCAAACTGAATCAATGGAAGATAGAATCAGTGAAATAGAGGATAAATCCATTGATAATAATTTGTTTGAGGACCAATCAGAAAAAAGAATGAAGAAAAATGAAGTAAGCCTAAGACTTATGTGGGACACTATCAAGATGAATAATTTATGGATGATCGAAATTGCAGAACCGGAGAAGACACACACACAAAAAAACAAGCACAGAGAGAATTTCTGAAGATTTGCTGGCAGAAAACTTCCCTGATATCATGAAAGATAAAGTTGCCATCTAAGAAGCTCAACAAACCTCATACAAAATAGACCCCAAAAAGAAGGTCACCGAGACATTTCATAATAAACCTTCCAAAAGCAAAAACAAAGAATGAATTCTGAGAGCAGCTTGGGAAAAATGAAATATCACCTACAAAGAGGCACCAATAAGACTAAGCTCTGATTTCTTGGCAGAAGCCACACAGGCAAGAAGGCAATGGGATGATATATATAAAACCCTGAAAGAAAAGAACTGCCAACCAATAATCATATAACTAGCAAAACTGTCTCTCAAATACAATGGCAAAACTAGGACATTCTCAGATAAACAGAAATTAAGGAAATTTGTAAAAAGCAGGCCAACCTTAAAAGACATATTAAAGGGAGTCCTTTGGACAGAGAACCAACAGCATCAAACAACAGCTGGAGATTAAGCCACACAACAGCATCACCCAGATACCAATCAGAAAAAGAAATCTCAAAAGTAAAATAAAGCTACAAAACTGAAAACAGGGAACCAAAGATGTCAATTTGTAAACGACAACTTCAAAACAAAAAAAGGAAACTAAATGGTGTAGTTACAGAACTTTCATATGGAGAAGAAGTTAAGGTGATATCAACGTGGACTGCTTTAAACTTAGGAAGATTAAGGTAAATTTCAGAGTAACCACAAAGAAAACTAATAAACCCACTCATCAAGATAAAAAAGAAATCATAAAGACTTAGTAAACACAAGATCAGTGACAATGAAGGAAATAAAAAGAAAATCCACAAACAAAAAGAACTCAGCACAGAAATTTAAACAGACACAGAAATCATCAATATCACCAAACAAAGCATAACAAAATGACAGCAGTAAGTTCATACCTTCAGGTGAAAAAAATGTAAATTTTTTTTTTACACTTTAAAATATGTAAAAAAAATTGGCATAATGGAACTTATGAAAATACCTTGCGGGGAAAGGCAGAGTTGGCAAACGTACGGGCTGCACATTATTTGTGTAAAAATACGATAGATAAAAATTGCTTACTACTGTTTCTTCATGAATTAAAAAAATATACACATATGTTAAAACTTTGAAATTAAGTTAAATGCCTAGCCATTTTAACAAATGCGTGTGTGTATACAAATGAAACTTCTGCTTACCTGCATCATGAAGCGCAGTTCTTCCCTGCAGGTCAACGTGTTCAGTGGGACAATTGTACTACGAAAACACAGAAACTTAGTAATGTAGAAGAGCCTTATTTTACAATTAATTATCTACACTCAAACAAACAGCTGCTCTTTAATCTTAAAATATTCCATTTATCAAAGAAACAAAAGACTACAAGACAATCCACTAAATATTTTGACATGAAACAGATATAATAACATTATACTGTAAATTTGATAGTGTTCTACCAAACAGGAAACCATATGCTACATTACAATAGCATAGGATATAGAAAATATGTTATTGTTCGTTTTCAAGAGTTAAAACTTGCACTACTGAATCAGAAAAACATGAATTCTGCTGTGAAACTTAATGGTAAAAATGTTTATGGACATGTCTGACTGGAGTCTTTGACTGGAAAATTCATTCAGCCAACTAGTTCACAGAATTTTGTGGTTATCTCATTAAAAATTTAAGTAATGATTTTAATACCATGCAGTCTGTTATCTATATTTACATAGAAAATATAAATCTTACGTTGTAACACTTTGTCTTGTATCATATATCAGGCAACAGAAAATTCTAGTCTCCAGCTAATGTCAACAGGAAGGTCAAGTCTTTGTTATTTATTTTTAATACTCTAAGTTATGCAATTCACTTCCCCTGGAATTTTTGCTCTTTACTGTTCACATTCCTTCATAAATAATGGAAAAAATATTATGTAAGCTAATGGTCAAAGTTAGTCTACCATATTCTTTGATATCAAATTCTGAAAACACATTAAAAATACATCTGTGACTTGCAATCAAAATAATAAATCCACAGTATTAACCGCTTTACTACCTGTAGAAGTTTTTGTAGGCACAATGCATGTCCATATTTTGCAGCCAGATGAAGAGCATTTCTTCCTTAAAAAGTAATAAATCATTTAAAACACGTGAAGTATTATTTTCCTCATGAATTTTCCATAGAAATGTGATTCTTTTCCCAAAATTAGGTTGACATGATACTTATTTGTAAGCATGGTTTCAGTTTCTAAGATGCTTTACCTAGTTTGATTTTTTAATAATAGATTATGTACACACCAAAACAAAGCGGGGAGAAAAATTAAACATACAAATCCATAAAGAACAGGAGTTTTACCTTATTCACTACTATCTCTCCAGTACACAGACAAAGCAGGTAATTAAATATTGGCATAGGAAGGCAAGAGAGAGGGAGAGTAAAAGAAAAAAAGAAGGTGGGAAGGAGGGGAAAAAGAAGGGAGAGGAAAAAATACCTAAATTTCATTTAACAATAACAATTTCCAAATTGGCAGTGTGGACACTGAAAACGGTGAAAGTTAACAGTTATAGTTCAAAGAAAGGGTATTTTCTAAAAAATGTTTATTTATGCTTCATCTAAAATTCACAGTTCATTAGATTTGTGCCTCTGAAAACCGGATGACCTATTCAAATACAACGTGCATTACAAACGTGCGATTTTAAATAAGAGGCTACCAGATAATCTGAAGGGCTAACTTGGGTACTAGAAAAGGTCAACCTGCAGAGAACATTCCACTTCCAAACATTATTTCTCCTAATTGTATTCCTTTGCACATACAGCACTCTTGGATCGTGAGGGATGAAAGGGAGTCACCAGACTATTCCAGCTTCCAGTCATTTAATGTTCTTAATTTCCATCTAATCTCACAAACTTCGTAAACATAATTCTGCCAGAAAAGAAGCAATTTATGTCCTATTCACCCTGGGTAGATAAATAAATTGACTTTCAACTCTCACTACGTCTTACATGAGTTTAGTTTAGTGGCTAGATCAGTCTTCCTGGGTCTGATTGTTTCTGTGTAGCTAACTAAATAGGTTCTGGAACAAAAAGCAGGAAGCCCAGATTTTTGAACCGGTACAGATAACAACATATTCAACCACACCCAAAAATTACAAACAAGTCAGAAGTGATCATTTCAAATTCCAGTTTCAATCTGTTCATGAACAGGTTTCCTAGAAACATTTCATGCTGTGAAAGGTGACTAGAATAACTGGCATTTACATGGGAAGAAAAAGCATGGAATGGGGATAATGAGGTTAGACACAGTGGCAACTGTCCCTGTTCAACAAAATGCCCCCAGCAACTTGGTCACATCAAAATGTCAGGCGAGGACTAAAGAAATGCTAAACCAGCCATCTGACATATGGCAGCAAGAAATCAACGAAACATCAGATCTAAAGCATCCTAATATGAATGACACCAAAGGTGGATGGATACCCGGTAAGGCCTTGGTCACAAAATACTCCAAAACTGCCCCAACTTGAAATCTGGTACTTTAAATATAAATATATATATATATATACTTGTAAGTAAAGGAGGTGGGATAAAATAAAGAGTTGTTTGATCAAATATCCACATCTGGATTGTAACAGACATTACAGCAAATGAGACATGGTCCTTGCCCTTGTGATATCTTGTGCCCAAATGATATCTGCTGATATCAGATGGCTGGTTTAGTATTTCCTTAGTTCTGACCCGACATTTTGATGTGTTTGAGCTTGATCTGACCTGAAGAAGGGATGGCAAAAGCCACTAGATTAGCCACTAGGCACAAAGGTCCAGAGCAGAAAGATACTTGTTTAAATCTGAATCAGCACGATAAATAAATAAGGCCTTATTTATTTATCGTGCTGATTACACCACCAAACAGTACCAACAACTGCCACCTGATTCTTCCTTTTGCTTCTACCCGTATAACTGATTAAAATTTCATGCAAACAGGCATAATTGAACAAGCTTCCTAAGAAGGCAAGTCAAGTCTACTTAAGAAACAAACTTTAAACCATCAAGCATTTGAGATGCAAGACAAAATATCCCATTATTTCTCTGATCAGCCAATACTTTACTAAGCAATAAACATTTACAGAAATATACTGTGTGCAATGAACAGTTCTGAAGAGGTATGATCAGTCCAAAATTTCTAAAAATAAATATTCCCCTATACCAATAGAAAGCACAAACACATTTCTCTCTTCCTTCAAAGGAGGCAGAAAGATTGAGTTTAGTCTTTGATTTAGAATCTGATGTATCTTTAGGTAAAGATTTTCCTCACTAACTCAACTATGACCTCAATCAATCTCTATTTTTTCTCATTTCTAAACACAATGCTGGTTAACGTATGTATTATTTATTTGTTGAAACATGGAGTCACAGGATAAAACAGGAAAGGGAAATTCTGTTTTATAGGTCAATCCTATATTTCATTAAACAACAAAATAGAATGGTAGAAAAATAAGTTGTCAAAAGTGCCAGAGACCTGAGAATGCCCATTTCTGATGAACAGAAAATTTAACACATACATTGAAGGGAAGCAACAGAGGTATTTAAATACATAAAGATCTACCTTGTGATATGCAAACAAGCTCATACAGTAAGGTTTTAAGAGACAGACAGGGCAGGACTAAGTGTAGGCAGAGACCAGCTAAAATACAGATTTCAGTTGTTTCCAAGAATAATTTTTTTTAATAAATTTAAACAAATATAGATTTGGTTCCTTGTGAGGCATAATGGTTACGAACAGGCTCCGACTGCCACTTATTTAATAAAGGGCCTTGGGCAAGTTACTCAGTGGCTTTCAGTACCTCAAAGCCTCATTGGGTTTATGTGAGAACAAAATGGGTTAATACGTGTAAAAAGCTGACAAAGTACTTATATAAGTGTTAGATAACTGTCAGCTACTTTTGTTATTATCGTCATTGCTGTTGTTGTTATGAGGCAGTTAGTTCGCCATCATAAAAAACATACAACCAATGCCTTCATGACAGTAAGAATTCATATACTGAGCAGTATGTAAATTTAAACTAAATGGCTCCTAATGCTTCTTCAAAATCGGAACTTTTAGGATTCTGGAACAGTACCAAGACCAGCATTAGACTTCAGGGCTCCATCTGCTGGTCAATCTAGTAACCCCTTCTCCTCAATTCCCTACAACTTGACCTCTCCTCACAATGATACCCCAGAAACAAACCTGTTTTCAACTATTTAAAAACAGAAAGTTAAGTATTTATCTTTTTAAATCACATTTAGGTCTGATGAAGAACATTAATACCAAACAAAATCTGTATCTCTGCGTTCTGTAATTGACTATGAAAGAAAACATACCTGCTGTGTCACTGGTTGTAATATCAACTCCATGTAGAAGGATGGCATTCAAACACTCAAGATTCCCCTTTGAGGCCACAACATGGAAGCTAAATAAAAAGAAAATGTGTGTGATGTCATGGAAACTATCAAAGATCAACTTAAATGCTATATTAATGTTAACCTTTAAACAACATACACACACATGCACATGCACATGTTTTAAAAGCTATATTACCCGTTGCCGTTAAGTCGCTTCCGACTCATAGTGACCCTGTAGGACAGAGTGGAACTGCCCCACAGAGTTTCCAAGGAGCACCTGGTGGATTCGAACTGCTGATCTTTTGGTTAGCAGCTGTAGCACTTAACCACTATGCCACCACGGTTCCCTAAAAGCTACATTAGAACATCTATACTTAAAACCGGCAAAAATAAACCTACTCCATATTACTTAAAACTCATTTTAATCCAAATTTATAAAAGGGACAGTACTTTCTAGAAATACCTCCTTAGAACCAAGGAAATATGCTAATATTCAATAGCTTTAAAAATAATAGAAAGTTTATACTATAATATTGTTAACTATTTGAGTAACAAAAACACTGGTTGTTTGGGCCTTTAAAAATGCTCTGAAGAATGTCTATCAGACTATTTTGCTTAATTTCAAATATACTCAAATTGCCAAAACAAATGAAGTTACAGCAGAATGCTGAAGCCAATGAAGGATCAAAACACTTTTCCCTTCTCTTTAGAACTATCAAGCTAAAACTGACAAGGAAAAGTCTTCAAAACAAGCAAGCTAAGCTATACTTGAAAGCCATAAAAGAATTGGCATCTTCTTTTTCCCAGACAGTACCAATTGCCTGGTATTCTTCCTTTTGCTTACAGACCTGTATAACTGAAATTTCATGTAAATGGGCAAAACTGAACAAGTTTCCTAATTAGGCAGGTCAAGCCTACCTAAGAAACTAACTGTAAGCCATCAAGCGTTTGAGATGCAAGACAAAACATTCCACTATTTTTTTGATCATCCATCGCTTTATTAATCAACATTTACAGACATATATTGTGTGCAGTAAGAACTGACACTGGCTAGTACTCCACCAAATCCAGGCTGGTAAATTCAGGAGGATTTGTTGGCAAAGGATGTTAAGCTGGAGTTCGGACTGAACCATGCCCCTAAAAAAGTACACTAACCACTCTGAAGGTGCCAGGAGCTAAAGGATATGAAAGTGCCCCACAAGGTGCCTGGATTTAGAAACACTCTGCATCATACACTCTCAGTGGGGGGCTTCCCTAGCCACGCCATTTAAAAATTATATATCATCCCTACTCCCTGAAATTTTAGTACCCCCCAGCTCCCCATCCCTGCCTTTACTATTCTATCTGAAACTTAGCATTTTCAAATATAATATATAGTTTTATTCTTTATTTTCTTTACAGTCTATCAATCTCTTTCCACTATACTACAAACTCAGCGAAAGCAGGAATTTTTGTCTGTTTTGTTTCTTATCCAATCCCCAGTACCAATTACAGTGCCAGATAGGTGATGGGGCCCCAAATATTTGAACAAATGAATGCTTGGAGACAGAATCTGAAGATGGCTTGCAAATTCATTTCTAGATGGCACAACATCCTGTCATGCAGGTCTGTTAACACTCTGTTAGTATTACAACAGACAGAACGCAAACTAGAGACCACGTACTATTACATAGCGGAGGTTTGTGTTTGGTTTGATTTAGAGAAACAGAAATGTTTCTAGTAAAAGGAGTATAGTGTTCTTAAGAGTCAGGCAATTCTCACTGTAGCAGAATAATTAAATTGTTACATGGCTGGGGCATCATTTAATCTCTCTGCAACAGTGAAGTAGGGAATTACACTGTGCAAAACACCATTAGAATCTTTCAAGGAATGCTAATTTCCTTCAGGCAAAGTCACTCAGTCTTCTCAATTCAGGAGATGCCTTTTTTGTTTGTTTATTTGCTTGTTTCTGTTTTTATTTCTTAGTTCACGAAATTTGGAAGATCTCTTTCTTCAAAACATAAATCCACATTACAGTGATGATGTATTAAGGGCAGAAATCACGACAAATCTACGATGCATTATTAATGCTGGTGTGCTATAAATAAATAGTACCTCTGCTTCAGAAAGAAGATATATCAACCATTAAAATGTATGAGGAGAATGGTAAAGGATACTTGAAAAGTGCTTTGTAGGAAACTTTTGCAATTAAAAAATCAGCTTAATATAGCCAATTTTAAGAGTTCAAAAATACTGTGCTTCTCCCCACCCCCTCACCCTACCCCCTTTTAAAGCAAGACCTGCAGCTCTGCTTCCATAGTGGGAGGTCCAGGTGATTTGGACAAACCTCACCTCTGAGGACAACTAGACAAGCTGCACAAAATCTCAACATCTGCTTGAAGTCCCAACGAGCTAACCAAATAGTACAGAATTCCTAGGCCAGGATGCAGTGAAGCTCAGAGGCCCAGGGAGGGAAGCCTGGTATTGGAGGCCATTTTGCTCTGGGACTCAGCATTGATTGACTTCCTACAAGAGCAGCTGGGAGGCTGAACAGCACTTCTGACAGCCTTGAGGGGTGGAGAGACAGGAATCAGGGTCCAGGGCTCTCCAAGTGGCAGTGGGGAACCTTGGTGAACTTACCCCATTTTGGGTTGGGACCCTAAAGGGCTGCACCCTAGGAGAGAGGTGAACAGGAAGAAAACAGGCTCTTGTAGTCACTACAGCAAAGGCTTCAGATATTTCAACTCTTGAAACTGCACTGAGGTCAAGAGGTATAAGCTATCTCTGCCTAAAGTTTCAAAATTAACTCCCCTTCCAAAAAATTCTGAATAAAATTATTTTTGTAATTACACATAGTATAGAAATTATATTGTGGCATGCCCTTTGTACAAAATGCTTTAACTAACAAAGGATATAGTTTGTGTTTGGGGGGGTAAAAAAAAAGGGGGGGGGGAATGAATCCTAGGAAATAATTTTACTTCCTACAAAAGAAAATCTCAAAAACTAACACTACTGAAATATTTTTCCCGAACTAAAGTTCAAAGTTCATAAAATTACATGAAATTTTATAAACTCTGAACATTAATATAAATAATCTCACTCAAAATTGAATGTTAGGTCAAAAAATCTGCGCACCCATTCATTCAAAACATCCAAATTCCCAAAGCTAGGGATCAGCAAAACTGAAAAAATAAGGTTTCACTGAAGATGTTAGAAGATGAGGAATGAAGAGCATTCCTCACCTTTTAACATCCTGGCAATTTGGGGGGAAAAAAAATTAAAGAGAAGTCACTGATAGATATTCAATTTTCACTATTTACACTCTGAGCCCTACAAAGAGTTTAAAATTTAGTAAAAAGAGGAGACAGGAATCAAAACAACCACTGTTTTGGTAGCTATTAAATTGCCTACTTGATAAAATTGTAACACTAGAAACTTGAAACATTTCCAACTTTATTGCTCCCCCAAAGCTACTTAATTTATGGTCATGCTTTGCTATCTTTCCAGCATTCCAAAGTAGTGACCCACATCGAACATGTTCATTTCCTAATGCTCCTTTCTATATTTAGTAATCTGGTTTCCAGTTATAATATTTTCTATAAACTCATGTAAGTGTAAAACTGAGAGGAATTTTAGGAAATGAGACTTTCCACCTCTACCTAGCTTTGGAAAGTTTCCCAGATCAGATTTTTAATGGGTATAGTTATAAAGGGCCTACCCTTTAACCCGTTCTCCATCCTCAACAGGAATGGAAGTGATGAAGAAATGAGAGGGGTGGGAGAGAAGACACATGGTTCACAGGTATATATACAAGTCAGGAGCCTTCCTAAGTAATTGAAAAACAAATGGTGGAATCTCCCAAAGCCACGCTAGGTACTCTGGCTCCCCTTCTGTTCTCATTTAAACTCCATTTTTACCCAAGTATAAAAATGGAGTGGGTGGCAAAGCAAAGAGAGTGTAATTTATACACCTTAAAGACAGGAAGCTTGGCTTCGCATCCCAGCTCCGTGACTTTTTATGAGATTAGATCAAATTATTTAACCTCTCTAACCTTTTTCCTACTTCTTTTATGGGCTGCTGCGAGAACCAAACATCATAAGGAATATGAAAAAGCTTTATAAATGCACCAAAGGCTGTTGTTTGCCGAAGTCTTTAACAACTAGCCTGGGTAGTGCTCTAGTATTCTTTCTCTAGATTAGAAATCTTTCAAACTGACAACAATTATTAGTCTGTGATGGCTAAAGCAGATTACTGAAAGATTTTTATAATACTGGCTTTGGAAAGACTTTTTTAATAAAAGAGTCGATCACCACAATTGACAAATTTCACATATATCCCAAGGGTTTACCCAAAGTCCCCTCAGATACGCTTTATCAACGGTCATACTTACACAGATCTACCTTCCACATCCAGTTTGCCTGGATTGACTCCCTTCTTAGCAAGGATTGAGGACACTTTTTCCACATCCCCTCTTTCTGCTGCTTTCATCAGTCGGTCATCATATTTATTCCAATCTGCAACATGCTGCAAAAAGGAAAAAAAAGGAAACATGGCATACTACATTAGTAAGACTTGAAAAGCAGGAATTTCCTTCTCCCGGTTGTGCCAACTTTACTAGAAGGGCAGAGCTATAAAACCTTTCTAAAACACGTATATTACAAGAAACATTTTTAATCCTACTTTTGAGAAAAATCATTTTTCTCATGTTCTCTGCCTACACAGACTGAGAATTACAAATAATTCATTTACACACATTCAATAGATTTCAGGGCAAAGAAAGGAAACTAATAATTGTTGAACATCTACCTCGGGGAAAGCATGACTTATTCAAACCACCCTAGAAAACGAAAATTATCATCCCCATTTAACAGATGACAAAAATCAAGGGTCTATGGACATTAAATGTCTTAAGTGGCCAAGCCCAACCATCACTTCTCCAATTTCCAAATCACTGTGTTTTGCATCTTCCCTAACCCACGTTCTTGGACGTGGCTCTGACTACATCTCCCCAGATGCTTATATGCAATGGAACTCTGTATACATTTTAAGAATGTCTCCCTTTTTTATTTGAAAGGTATTGATGGAAATATACTTATGGAGGCAAATTAATTTTATTTTTGTCTCTACATATAAGCTCGATAGAGAAAGCAATTCATTATACTTACATATATTATGCTTATATAGTAGGATAAAAAGAAGACAGCTACATAGGAAAATCTAAAAAGACTTAACTAAGATAATAAGGTTACCGGTGCCTTATTTTCTTCCATTTTTCTACATTTGACATGTATTGCTTTTGTAAAAAAAAAATTTTTAATTTTTAACACTCAGTGCACATATATTTAAAAGGAAGATCAAAAGCTGGTTTTTTGTTTTTTTTTTAAATAGGAGAATATACCAAGCGCTCTTTAGCTTTGATTGGAGAAAATATATTCAAGACGTTCACAAGACAATAATTCTGATCTTGTCTTATTAAGCAGAAATGGCAGAACAGAGAACTAAAATACATGCTATTTTAACAGGTAAAGTTTTAAAATATTATACCAACTCATTAAATTCTGGGCTAAATCTAGTATTATTTCTAGAACAAAAAAAGATCTACATTATTTTTCACTTAGCTTACAAAGCAAATCCTATGTCCACAGATACCATAACAAATCTCTGGGAAAAAAAGAAAATTAGCATATCCTGTAACTGCTTGATACGTGATTATTTTCTATTTACTATCCTCTCCAAACAAAAGAAGTTATCACCACCAATTTTCTTGGCAAATAAGCAATGTATTCATTAAATACTTGAAGTGAAAAATGACTATGAAAAAGATAATATGTTAAAAATTTAACTCACTCCTGAAATTTACTATTTTAATGGAGTCGAAAAAAATATATATTTTTTTTATTTCAAGTACATAGACTTCAGACTTGTTGTCTCTAAAGTTGTCAAATTTGGGGACGAACCCACTTCCTCGTAACTTAAAAACTTAAACTGCAACTGTGAGTAGAGAGTAGACCTACTTACTGGCTCAAAGTTCAAATTACATTTTAGACATGACTATATAAATTTTTTTTTTCTTTTTTTTTTATATCCTTCAGCTTTAAAACAAAACAAACAGTTTAGTGGCTCTATTCTGGGGAGGGGGAGTGGATGCAGGCTGAAGAGGCATTGTGTTTGCAGATGCCTAAGGGATTAAGTAATGTTTAGCACACAAATACTTGCCCTAAACTGATTTGTTTATCCCTGCAATTAAAACAGTCTTAACCTTTTTTTTTTTTTTTAACCTTATTACCAAGCAAACCTGCTGGTAGAGAAAGGTATAATTTAATGCACTAAAAAGCTGTAAAATCCAAAATTAAGGCTTTTTAAAAGATAATTAAACATGATTAAAAAAAAAAAAGTGTCACATTATCACAGGACTTTCAGTTCTACTCCACCAAGCGCTGGTTTCCGTTCTGATGCGACGTCAGTTAACAACAATACTGTCCAATTATTAATATTCTGTTATGCGCTTTTTAAGCCCAGAAAAAGAAACACGAAATTTTTTTTCTATCACCACAGTCTACTGATCAAGTAAATCAGAAAGAAAATAATAAAACAAAGAAACCAAAATTTACCAAAAAAAGTAGTCCATTTTAAAAGAACACAGTTGAAAAAGCCTAGCTGAGAATCGCTTGTTACTCTAGACTACAAGGGATACCTACTCTGTTTTTAGAAGCACAAGAAAACCAACACTTCATCATAGACAGGACTGAGTTTCTGGTTGCTAACAGCAAACCGCTTGGCATTAAGTTACAAATCTCTGCCGTTTACAAAGCTGGCCCTCAGACAAACTCCGAACAAGTGACTGGGTCCCTCTCACTACAACTTCCCCTGTTCTACAGCCCTCGTGCTGTGCTACACTTAGCTTGGATCTCTAACGACACCGTCTTCATCTTCGGGATCCTTCTCCACCTTCATAACGCTCGGAAATTCTCTTCCTTGCTGCTCAGCACTTGATTAAAAGCAGCCCCGAGTCAGATATGGTAACTTCTATGTCTTATCCTTCAGAAGCTGTCCTTCAAGGCTGTCCCTTTCAGGGACTCCACGGCACTCTGCATTCCACAGCCTCAACACTGCAGCACAGACGCTGCTGTGCGTGACAAAGCTGCCTCTGTCCTGCTCATCCTGTAAACGGTGTGCAGCCGGCCTCCCATTGGTCAGGTCTAGTTTAGATTCCATAGGGCTTGACAGCTGAGTGATAGAAAGGCGAAGCTAAGAATATATTGTAAACGCGTGCTTTCCCTCTGAGTAATCAATTTCAGGTCTACTGGGGACAAACGACTCGATCGTGTTGTAAAACATGCTTATTATATCAAAACACTTCACCTGTATAACAACAATATTTTAAGAAAAAAATTTGGTTATTCCATGAAACATATTTAAAGCCAGTTTCAGTCTTAGTATCAGCTACCATGAAGTTATAATAACCTTGACAAACAACATAAAATGCTATTTTAAGCAAATGTGTCACACTTTCATTTAAGGAAACACACATACATAGTTACACTTTCGAATTTTCTCCACTTTCTCTCATCCTCCTATCAGTCTGGTCCTGCATACAACCAGGTTTCAGCTTACAACTGCTGCCAGTCTGTCTCCTAAAATGTTAAATGAGAAGAGCCAGAGGCACTGCCAAGACATTAAATAGACTACATCATGATGAATACATTTCAACAAATTTTAAATTTAACTCAGTACTCTTAATTTCTAAGTTTATCGTCCTGCCTGATATGACAAGTAAATATTTTATCAGTGGAAAGTCAAATTATCTGAATTCAGTGGATAAAAAAACAAATAAGCTGACTAAATACTAAAGGAGGAAAATAGGTATTAAACACTGAGCTATACAGTAAATAAAACTCTGTTTAGGGACAAAGCAAGACAACTTCTCCACACTGATAGACAACATACTTGTACCAACATTCCTTACATTATCAAGGATGGTAACAAACATCCACAAGCTCCAGGGTATCTTTTTTGTCGTGTTCTGGTTACCCGGGAGAGCTAGTAGCGCAGTGGTTAAGCGCTCTCCTGCTAACCCAAAGGTTGGCAGCTGAAAACCACCAGCAGTGGCAGTCTGCTTGCACAAAATTACAGCTTTGGAAACCCTATGGGGCAGTCCTGCTCTGAAAGCAACTTACACTTCCTCCAAAAAGACAGGTTTGGGAAAACTCTCATAGGAATGCGAACCATTACAACACGAAGGTTTAATAGGAAGAAGGTGGCTGCTATACTACAGATCATGCTACCAGTTAAAAATTGTTATAAACCTCAACATGAAATCCATTTCCTACTATTCAAATTTAAAATATCAGGTCCATATAATATATATATATATATATATATATATATATATATATATATATATATATATATATATATATAAAGGCATATGCTACAATGTATTGTTTCTGAAACAATGATTTTTCCCCCAAACCACACTGGGTATCACAATGGATTGATTTGGCAGGACCCAGTGAGTCCGCCCAGTCTATTTCACCATTCTTCAGACGAAATCTGGGATAGAACTCAGGCTCTATCCTTTCGTTAACAATGCAAACACATTCTTTCTAGAAACAGGACAGCAAAGTAGAATAAATGAAAAGGCAGGGGGAACAAGTAATAAAAAGCCACGGAAGCAGCTGTCCACGGGAAGGCTCAGGTGTGGGGTTTGCTTGTCTTAGCACACTATGGATGCCCTGGGTGACTTAATCTCTTGCTTCTAGTCTCAGGCCTGTCTCCAAAAGCCCCAAGTTCCCACCTTTGTCATTTCCTGTGCCTCCCATGTTCTTCCCTCACCTCAAATGTCACTTCCTCAGAGAGGGCTCCTCAGACCACTGTATCTGAACAGCCCCGACTCCACTCTATTCCCCTCAGTCTTAATGCCCATATCCTGTTTATTTTTCTTCACAGCGCTTATCAGTATCTGCCATGATAGCATATGTTTGCCTGTTTATTAGCTTACTGTCTGTCTCCTCAGCACTCATTTTTTTGAGTTTGACCAGATATCTAAGGTCTCTTCTATGAAACTGTAAAACTGATTTTTAAATACACAATTTGGTAATGAGTGGATTTTTATAAATGTTAAGGGCTATAATCCAAATCAGCTTTTAGAATACTCTGTTCTCTTAGACGAGATTGTTAACTAGCTCATATCTGGAACATACATTTACAGGCAACACTGCTTCCCTGTTAGCTACCCCCATTCGACAACAAGTATCTATTGATCCCAGGTGCTTGGGGAGCCCATGAGTGGCAGGAAGGGAGGGAGGCATTTGAGTGCAACTGATAAACAGAACTCACTCCTTACAGTGAATAAAAAGAATATCTTTTTAAAATATATAGATTTTTTTTTAGTGGTGCTTATATTTTAACAGCTGCTAGCCAAAGGGTTGGCAGTTCAAATCCACCAGAAGCTCCTTGGAAACTCTATGGGGGCAGTTCTACTCTGTCCTATAGTGTCGCTATGAGTTGGAATCGACTCGAAGGCACTGGATGTTTTTTTATATTTAACAAAAATTTGCCATTTCAACATTTTTTTTATATGTACAATTCAGTAACACTAATTACTTTAATCATGTTATGCAACCATAATAAAAAATCCTTCTTGACATTTAACTCCTGTACATGCACACCCCAAAGTCTTCCTTCGCCGCTCGACAAATCCCCTTGGAGTCTCAGAAAGTATTGTAAATAGCTGTGAAAGAAAATGGGTTTTGCAATCAGGCAAACCTGGGTTCTAATTCCACCTTTGCCACCTGCCCACTGTGTACTAGTGGGAGAATTTACTAATACTTTCTAAGCCTCGGTACCCTCATCCATAAAGCAAGGATAATAACAGAGAACCTGCTTATGCAGAATCAAATAGCTAATGCACATGAAGGTTTCAGTACTGTGCCTGACAGGCATTAAGTGTCCAAAATGGTAGGCATGGTGGCAGTCACAAGTGCTCCTGGTCAGAGATACTAATCAGAAGGAAATTTTCGGAAAAATAAAGAAGGGAAAAAAAACAAGCATTTATCCTGCCTTTCCTGTATTAACCCTATGAGTCAAAATCCACTCGACGCCAACGGGTTTGGGTTAGGGTAACCAATTAGGTAATGAGAGAAAGTAGCTCTTTATATTCTAGCTAATAAAGAAAGAGTGGTAGAATTTTGCCATCTTGCAAAATTTCCTAACAGGAGGCTGGAAACTCTGGCGGCGTAGTGGTTAAATGCTACGGCTGCTAACCAAAAGGTCAGCAGTTCGAATCCACTAGGCGCTCCTTGGAAACTCTACCGGGCAGTTCTACTCTGTCCTATAGGCTCGCCATGAGTTGAAATCGACTCAATGGCAGTGTGTTTGCTTTTGGATTAACAGGAGGCCAGGAACTCTGCTGGTGTAGTGGTTAAGAGCTACGGCTGCTAATCACAAGGTCAGCAGTTTGAATCCACCAGGCTCTTCTTGGAAACTCTATGGGGCAGTTCTACCCTGTCCTATAGGGTTGCTAAGAGTCGGAATCGACTCAGTGGCAATGGGTTTTGTTTAACAGGAGGACTGGTGGCACAAATGGTTAAGAGCTTGGCTGCTAACCAAAAGGCTAGCAGTTCGAATCCACCCAACAGCTCCATGGGAGAAAGACCTGGAGATCTGCTTCTGTAAAAACTGTTGTTGTCATGTGCCGTCGAGTCTCCTTGACTCATGGCAACCTTATAGGACATAGCAGAACTGCCCCATATGGTTTTCGAGATTGTAATATTCACAGGAGCAAATCTCCAGGTCTTTTCTCCCACGGAGTCATGGAGTGGATTCAAACTGCTGACCTTCAGCTAGCAGCCAAGTGCCTACCTACTGTGCTACCAGGGCACCTTCTTTAAAGATTATAGCCTAGGAAACCCTATGGAGCAGTTCTACATTGTCACATGGGGTCCCTATGAGTCTAAATCAACTCATCGGCATCCAACAACAAGTAATGGACCTAAGTGATGATCATCAGTGACCACTAACATCACAAAAGACAGTCAAATGTTATGCACCTCCTGATGGTCATAGATACTACCACCTATCAAGTAGCCTCGGCGAAAACGTAAAACTAAAAATCTAACCAAGCCTCTTTACGAGAAATGCAGGGCATTTCACAAGTATGCAAGTAGCAAAATCCAGCATAGAGGAAACTCTATGGGTTTCTTCAACAAAAAAATGGCAACAAAATAAGATGGACAGTGATCATAGATTAAAAGTGATTTCAGAAATATATTAACCAATCACACTGTATGGAAACTTTTAAGACCCTGATTAAACAAAAAAAATTTTTTAATAAAACAGTTGGGGGAAATGTGAATATTGACTGGATATTTGATGATATTAAGAACTTACTTTTCAAAGATCAGCAGTTCGAATCTACCAGTTTCTCCTTGAAAACCCTATAGGGCAGTTCTATCCCATCCTATACAGTTGCTATGAGTCAGAAACAACTTGACAGCAACGGGCAGTTTTTTTGTTTTTGGAATGACACTTTATATTTTTGAAATGATCCCTGTCTTTACAGATGTGCACTGGAATATTTTAGAGGAAGTGATATAATGTCTGGTATTTGCACAAGTTCAGATGGAACAGGAAAGGCCATAAGTTGATAATTATTAAAGCTGAGTTATAGCACATCAGCGTTCATTATGCTAAACAATTCTCTTAACTTCTGTATATGTCATGCTCTGTTGATACATGGTCCCATAAATCTGGGTGATGTATTAATTTTTAAACTACATTACATGCTTTTATATTTGGTGGTTAGAAAGAAACATTATTTATTCATTTATTTTGGGGTTTTGTAAATAGACAGCAAAACAGTTTTGTCTTTTACATAATGTTTCTAGAATAAGTCCTGAAGAACTGCCAGAAAATTGGACATTAACTTATTTATTTAATAAAAAACTTATTGAGCATCTATGTGCAAGGGATATAAACATTTACTCACTCAGCATCCACATCTGTATGGCCATACAGTATGCATCAGGCCCCACGTGGGGAACGAACAGACATGATTCCTGGCCTTGGGCAGTTCAAAGGGATAAACCCAGTCATTTTCTTCAACTTATCTCACACTATAATAAGGGAGACAGATACATATAGAAACACGTACATAATCAAAACACATTGTAATAATGCCACAGTTCTACCTGTAAGGTAGAGGTAGTTCAAAAAAGGGGGAACAAGTGGGAAAAGTTTCAGAGAGAAGATACCTAAGTCATCCACTAGAAGATGAGTAGAAAATAATCAGGTTTGAAACAATATCACAAAATAGGAAACTACAAACACAAAAACTTGTAGCATTTCTGGATTACAAAGCACTTCTATCCTTGAAATAGCAATTAAAATCTATACATGGATGGCTCACAAACACATCTGCAAACTTCTCTAAGCTCCAGGCCCATGTGTCCAAAAAACCTTCTCAGTAATTCTTCATGAGTGTCTTACCTCAATGTCTCAAATGAAAAACATCCTTTTCCTCCTAAAACATGATCGTATTTTAAGTTTCACCAACACAGCACATGATAGTTGGCAAGACAGAATCCTAGAAGTCAGTCTTGACACCTTCGTCTCCTTGGTCCCTCATTACCAAATCCTGTTGATTTCACCTCCTCAATATTGCTCAACTGCAACCACTCATGTCTACATCCATCACCGTTAGGTTCCTTCACCATAAACCACCATCCCTCACCAGGACGACCACATTAATCTCCTAAGTGGTCTGTCCACCTTCACTCCAGCCTCTTCCCTTGTGTTCTTCACACTGTAGCTAGCGAGAGTGGTATTTCCAAAATGTAAGCCTAGTCATACCACCTCCATCACCCCTTTCACATACCCAGTCCCATCTCACTTAGAATACTCTAGTCCTCAAATGACATCAGCAAAAATAACAGATTAAGGTACTTCAAATTCCACCCTTTCGTGAAAGCAATGAAGAAATGGACAAAGAAAATATCACAATCAATTTTTTTGGAACTCTGAAAATTAACCAAAGGCAACAACTCAGGGAATACCTATTCAAGAAAAACAGCTGATTTTCAGTAAGAATAGTGACTTTGTAATGTTTTAATTTACCCTGGTCCCATTCCCCACTCCCGTGCTCAGAGATAGCTATGAAAGATAGCTGTGAAAACAACAGCTCACATTCCCCGTACCATACCAGAGGGAGCAGAAGAGACCTCACCTGCAAAGAATTGTAATTATTTGTTCTGACCTAGCTGGTGGCTCTCTGGAAGATCAGCTCAAAAACCCTCTTGTCTTTATTTCACCAAACTCAGAATTGCCCCAGTACTAAAGTCACTTCGGCGGGGGAGGGGGTATTTTTTAAAACATTCACAAGCTAAAGTCTTAGTTGCTATGACCTGAGGCAATAGATAACAAGCAAGCAATAAACTAACCAAAAACCTTGGAAGAAAAGGCTGGGGAATGACATGCCCTTAAAAAAAAAAAAGTCAATTCCAACTCATGCCCTTAAACTTCGTCAAATTCGGAGGAAACTACAAGGTCACACATATGCTCGGGACTGTCCTCATCCTCAGGAAAGCCTTGGGAAGGCCCTAAACTCTTGCCTCTGGCTGGCCTTCACGCTCTGGACTAAAAAGAAGTGAAGGATAAGGCGAAGTTGTAAACTGTCTGACTGAGTGCTGAAAGCATGCCCCCAACACATACACAGAACCCCTTGACAAAAACTGGAAGTTTTTTTTGGTTCTAGGCTAGGAAATCTCTGTCTAATCACTAGCTAACCAGTAAACTAACAGAAGTCTGTATTATTACAGATTCTACAGAAATAGTTCAGAAAAGTCACTAAACAACTACAATAAGCAGCAACAACAAATCTTCGTTGTTATGTTAGGTGCAACTGAGTGGCTTCCGACTCAGAGCGGCCCTATATACAGCAGAACCAAACACTGCTCAGTCCTATGACATCCTCATAATCTTTGCTATGTTTGAGCCCACTGTTGTAGCCACTTTGATAATCCATCTTATCGAGAGTCTTCCACTTTTTCGCTGACCCTCTACTTTGCCAAGCATGATGTCCTTCTCCAGGGACAGTCCCTCCTGATAACATGTCCCAAGTACGTGAGACAAAGTCTCACCATCCTCACTTCTAAGGAGCATTCTGGCTGTACTTCTTTCTCCCAAGACAGATTTGTTCATTCCTATGGCAGTTCATGGTACATTCAATATTCCTCACCAGCACCATAATTCAAAGGCGTCAGCTCCTGTTGGTCTTCCTTATTCATTGTCCACCTTTTGCATGCATATGAGGTGACTGAAAATACCATGACTTGGGTCAGGTGCTCCTTAGTCCTCAAAGTGACATCTTTGTTTTTTAACACTTTAAAGAGCAGATTTGCCCATGCAATACATCGCTTGATTTCTTGACTGCTGGTTCCACGGACACTGTAGATCAAGTAAAATGAAATCCTTGACAACTTCAATCTTTTCTCCATTTATCATGACGTTGCTCATTCGTCCAGTTGTGAGGATTTTAGTTTTGTTTATGCCGAGACATAATCCATACTGAAGGCTGTAGTCCCTGATCTTCATCAGTAAGTGCTTCAAGTTCTCTTTGCTTTCAGCAAGCAAATTTGTGTCATCTGCATATCGCAGGTTCCTCATTCTTCTTCACATAGTCCAGTTTCTCAGCTTATCTGCTCAGCATACAGACTGAATAAGTATGGTGAAAGAATACATCCCTGACACACATCTTTCCTGACTTTAAACCACACAATATTCCCTTGCTGTGTTTGAACAACTGCCTCTTGATCTATGTATAGGTTCCACATGAGCAAAATTGTTTTAGAATTCCCATTCTTTGCAATGCTATTCATAACTTGTTATGATTCACACAGTCGAATGTGTTTGCATAGTCAATAAAACACAAGTAAACATCCTTCTGATATTCTCTGCTTTCAGCCAAGATCTATCTGACATCAGCAATGACATCCCTCATTCCACATCCTCTTCTGAATCTGGCTTGAATTTCTGGCAGTTCCTTGTCGATGTACTGCTGCAACTGCTTTTGAATATCTTCAGCAAAACTTTACTTGCATATGATATTAATGATATTGTTCAATAATTTCCACATTCTGTTGTATCACCTTTCTTTGGAATGGGCACAAATATGGATCTCTTCCAGTCAGTTGGCCAGGTAGCTATCTTTTAAATCTCTTGCCATAAATGAGTGAGTACTTCCAGAGTTGCATCCATTTGTTGAAACATCTCAGCTGGTGTGCTATCAATCCCTGGAGCCTTGTTTTTCACCGATGCCTTCAGTGTAGCTTGGACTTCTTCCTTGAATACCATTGGTTCTTGATCATATGCTACCTCCTGAAATGGCTGAACGTTGACCAATTCTTTCTGGTACAGTAACTCTGTGCATTCCTTCCATCATCCCTTGATGCTTCCTGCGTTGTTCAATATCTTACCTTTGTCTTCTCGAGCTGATCTTTGAAATCTTCTGTTCAGGTTTTTTTATGTCATCATTTCTTCTCTTCACTTTAGCGACTGTATGTTCAAAGTGAGCCCTCAGCTCTCGAACAAATCATCAGAAGGGAAGATCATATCTCTAGAATTGCCACATTGTAGTGTTCAAAATGTCTGGTTTTCTATGACATAATTACAAGGCTGGCAAAGAAACAAGAAAGTATAGCCCATCCACACAAGAAAATAAATAAAACTGTGCCTGAGGAAGCCCATGTGTGGGACTTTCTAGACAAAGACTTTAAATCAGCTATGTTAAATATGCTTAACAAACTAAAGGAAACCATGTTTGAAGAACTGAACGAAAATGTGAAAACAATGTTTCGCCAAATACAGAATATCAATAAAGGAATAAACCAAAAAACCCACTGCCGTCGAGTTGATTCTGACTCATAGTAAAAAGGAACTAAATAGAAATTTTGTAACTCAAAAGTACAGTAGCTGAGCTGAAAATTTCACTAGAGGAGCCCAACAGCAGATTTCTGCAAGCAGAGTAAGGAGTCAGTGAACTTGACCACAAAATCAATGCAGATTAGCTAATCTTTGGAAAATTAAGAATAGTTGAAGAAATAATGGCTGAAATTTTCCCAAGTTTGATTAGAGACATGAAAGAGAGCCACACCAAGCCATTATAATCAAGCTGTCGAAAGCAAAAGACAAAGAGAGAACCCTAAAAGCAGCAAAAGAAAAGCAACATATCACGTACTAGAGACCTTCCAGGGCTCCTCAATAAGATTAGAAGCTGATTTATCATCAGAAACCACAGATCCACAAGGCATTGTGATTACACACTCAAAGTGCTGAAAGGAAAAAACTGTCAACCACAAATTCCATATCTAGCAAAAACAGCCTTCAAATATGATGAAGGAATTACTCATTCCAGACAAACAAAAACAGAGAGTTTGTCGTTAGCTGACTTGCCATACAACATATGGTAAAGGGAGTCCTTCAGGCTTTCAGGCTGAAATACAAGGACACTAGACAGTAACTCAACTGCACATGAAGAAATGAAGAATATCAGGAAAGTAACTACACAGGTAAATACAAAAAACAGTATAAATGTATTTTTTGTAACATTTTTTCTACCTGATTTAAAAGACAATTGCATAAAGTAATAATTATAAACCTAGGTAGATAGACACACAATGTATAAAGATATAATTTGTGACAAGAACAGCATAAATGTAGTGGTAGGGAACAGAGCTACATCTGAGCAAGGTGTTTATATACTATTGAAATTAAGGTGGTATTGTTCTGAACTTAGATTGTTATAAATTAAGATGTTAAATTGTAATCCCCAAAGCAACCACTCAGAAAACAACTAAAATATACATATATATATATACACACACACACACACACACACTGCAAGAGAAATGACAAGGAAATTAAATTGGTACTCTAGAAAATATCTGTTTTGCACAAACGAAGGTGGTAATGGAGAAACTGATAACAAAAAAGACATATAGAAAACAAATAGCAAATGTTACAAGTAAGTCCTTATCAGTAACTACATTAAATGTAAATGGATTAAATTGTCCAATTAGAAGACAGAGATTGGCAGAATGAATAAACTCACATATAATCAAACTATATGCTGCCTACAAAAGACTCTGTTTAGATTCAAAGACACAAATAGGTTGAAAGTAAAAAAATAGAAAAACATATTTCATGCACACAGTCCAAAAGAGAGTTGGATACGTAACACTAATATCAGACAAAATTCTTCAGTAGTTTTCCATTGCTTTTATGATAAAGTCAAAATTCCCTTACAGAGCCTACAAAGCCCTGCAATGTGTTGCCTTTACTGACTTCCCCAACCTCATCACATGAAATGTTAATTCACTCTTCATTTTATATGTGAATAAATTGAATCTCTAATA
The DNA here is from genome assembly GCF_030014295.1 of Loxodonta africana. NCBI lineage: Eukaryota > Metazoa > Chordata > Mammalia > Proboscidea > Elephantidae > Loxodonta > Loxodonta africana. The sequence goes on along the minus strand of NC_087354.1, from coordinate 45,106,329 downwards.
GATTAAGGGATTTTGTCCAGAATAAGTCAAATGCAGTTAGCTGCTGAACAATTGGGGAATCCTGTTGTTCTGATTTAAGGCCCAGTGTTCTTTCTTCTAATTAAGCTATTTCTATTTCTCTAGTCATTTGAAAAAATGATCTCAGATATAAAAATGAAAATATATTTTAAAAATTACTGGAACATCGTAAACTCAAATATCCTTTATAGCAAAAAACAAAAAAAAAAGATAAACACTTCCACACTGGCATATGCAAACTTTCATGAATCACCTACTATATATGTAAGGCATGGCAGTGAGTAATACAGCCAAAGTCTCTCTTCTAATGGAACCTGATGTTCTAATGGGGAAAGACAGAACATAAACAACTAAGTAAAACACAAAAATATTAGGACAGAATGTGACAGGAATGCTGGGGGTAATCAGCAAAGGTCATTCCGAGAAAGTGATATTGATGACACCATCTGAATGACAAGGAAGAGCCAGCACCGTGAGAATTTACATCCAGGCAGAGGGAACAACTAGTGAAAAGAGCTTGGCATGTCTGAAACAAGGCCAGTGTAGTAGAGGCGTACTGAATAAGTGCTAGTGCAGAATGAAACGAGGGTAGAGGGGAAAGCAGGCACCACCAGATCTAAAATGTGGAATTCCCCAGTTTTATCATAAACATTCTTCAAAATGAACTTCTTCAGAGACTAAGACAACTGCCTTTTCATTAGGTTCTTTGGGCCATTTTAGAATTGAGTCTAAAAAGTAATTCATTCTGACACAATTTTTTTTCCCCCTTCCAAGAATTTGTATCAAGCAATAACCAGCTGAATCTTAACTTGTCTTGAAACATTTGGAAGATTAATTGAATCCCTTAACATAAGACCACAATATACCTCATCAACCTCAGACCTAGAAACCTAAACAGCTTTGCAATGAACTATACTGAAAATCCACCATAAAAGAAAAATGGCATCACAAAAACAGAATTTTGAAAACAATCACATCCTCAAGATAATGTTCTTCAAGAAAAGAACATCGAGGCAACTATATAAAGTCTTCCCCAAGTGGAAAAAATTTTCCAAAATAAAGACTAAACAACACGTAGGTTCAGGAAAATTCCCCAAAATATTTAATTGAAACACAGTACAGCAAGCTTCTATCGTACCCTACAATTACCAACATTCCCCATTACTAAATCCCAGACAAGCTCTACCACAATTCAAAATTTAGCCAACAGTAGAAAGCAAAGCTCACAAAGCAGAAACATTCCTTGAAGATTAGTCTGCAAAATAAAGAACTGCTCCACAGTTCACTGGATCGATGATAAAAACATTTCCCCCACTCCATTTACATCCAAAGGTTATTTCTCCCTCTTATATAACAGTAAATTAGAGCTTATATCATAGAAAATAAAAAGAATTAAAAAAATAAAGCATGAAAACAAAAGCTGTACATCCAGCTTCTTTCTCTCTGACCTCTTACTCTCTTCCCTTTATAATTTTTCCTTATCCTTATTTAATTATGCCCCATCTACTTCTCTCATCCTGTCAGGCCTTCCACTGTACGATATGGATGTATGTAGTTAGGTCTCAATGGAACAAAAGAGGAAAGGGAAAATTATATCAATTATTTTTCTGACCAAGGCAATAACAGGCTTAATCCTGCTTTACTGGATTTACCTACATAAAAAAGTCAAATACACAGGAACCATTCCTGAAGACAACTCATCAGACATGGAAGGGACTGGACAATGGGTTGGAGAGAGATGCTGACGAAGTGTGAGCTACTTGTATCAGGTGGACACTTGAGACTGTGTTGGCATCTCCTATCTGGAGGGGAGATGGGAGGGTAGAGAGGGTTAGAAACTGGCAAAACGGTCATGAAAGGAGAGACTGGAAGGAGGGAGCGGGCTGACTCATTAGGGGGAGAGTAAATGTGAGTATGTAGTAAGGTGTATATAAGTTTATATGCAACAGACTGACTTGATTTGTAAACTTTCACTTAAAGCACAATAGAAATTATTTAAAAAAAAAAAAGTCAAGTACAAAAAGACAGTAATGATCGGAATATTGGCAATGATGATGAGGAAGAGGATAATGATTTAAAACATAAATCTAACCTCCTCAGGACTTGAGATGACTATGAAAAAAAACTCAAATAACGAGTCAAAAAAAAACTCAGAAATCACTGCTTTGCCAAGATTTCCTAACCACCTAGTTTGATTCTATTCTAGTCTGTTGGGTAACTACCAGTCTGTCTACTCCTCCCTAATGGAGGTATTTGTTGCTATTTAGAAATGTCTAGACCCTCAACAAGATGGAGGGTCTAGACATTTCTAAATAGTAACAATGAGCTCAAACATAGCAAAGACTGTGAGGATGGTGTAAGACTTGGCTATGTTTTGTAATGTTGTACATAGGGTCGCTATGAGTTGGAACCAACTCAACAGCACCTAACAACAATGGGCACGCAAAAGAATTTATTTAAAATATAGACAAAAAATTGCCTTTCCACCTTTAATAAGGGTCATTTGTTTTGTAATATTATACTTTCACCCTTTCTCAAAAGAAGAGGCACTAAGTTCAAAGGTAAAAAAACACACAGATACTGCACACAACAAGGTATAACGCATATCATACAAGAGTAGAACTCTCAGGCTTAGTAAGTATGATTTTGTTTAATATTGCTTTCAAAACATGAAACAATGGGTTATTTGTTAGAAAAAAAAAAAAAAAAACACAGATTTGTGTTCTGGGAAATTTCACAAAAAAATGAATTCAAATCAGAGTTCTCCAAAAGCCTAAATGTTATGAGTGAAACTAAAATATAAGGGAGAGAAGAGAGTTTAACACCCCCCCCCCGCCACTTTTCTGTGCACACACCAATGAACAGAGTAATACCTTTGGCGAATTTTAACAACTATTTTTGCCAGTCCCTGAGACATTTCTCAAAACAGGGAGCTTTAGGAAGCATTCTATGTTTATTCTCCAGCAAAGTAAAAAGCAAAACGGTGCATGCTTACAAAAAGAGCCTATGATGAAGTTTGACCACAATGAATAACAACAAAAGATATTTTTGTTCCTTTGGCTATTTTTTCTTGGCTCTGCAAAGAAACATTAACTAAACAAAAACATGCTTAGTAGAACTCAGAGACCACTCAGGAAATAAAAGGTATAACCAAATTTACACTACTAGCCAATTTTTAAAATGAGAAACATAAAGAGATATATATAAAAACAAAGAATAGGAAAGTGTACATTTTTGTAAACATATTATAAATGAATTGCTTTTCTTTTCATTCAATGAGTAACACTTCTACACAAATGCATAACTTTTCCCACACAACTATTTTACACAGGATTTCCTTCCACTGTCTCCTACGTTAAAAATATTGTTGTTGTATGCTGTTGAGTTGATTTCATCTCACAGTGATCCCATGTGACAGAGTGGAATTGCCCCATAGAGTTCCTTTAGGGAGCAGATTGCCAAATCTTTTATTCTCCCACAGAGTCAAGGGTAGGTTTAAACCACCAAACTTTTGGTTAACAGTTGAGTGCTTAACCACTGCAGAACCAGGGCTCATTATTATTAAAATTTTTATGATTAAAAACACAGTCTAATTAAATGAGAAAGAACGCTTAGAATATTTATGTCTATAATAAAACACAGCATTTAAAGTAAGAATTCAGCTTTGAAACTGTTTAATACTTCTAAGTGCTTTATGTACATTATTGTTAAAACTTAACAGTAATCTTCCAAATTATTTCTACTTTCCAAATGGGGCATAAAGAAGCTAAGTAATCTACTGATGGTGGATGATGCAGCCACTGTAACTCCTTTTGCTCTTGGAAGGCCATCATTTTGCCAGTCTTCCCTTCAAGAGATGGAGTTTAATTCCTCACCCTTTGATCTGGCCAGGCTTATGACCTATTTTGACAAAAAGAATGTGGCAGAAGTAACCTTGAGTAACTTCTGAATCTAACCCTCAAAAGACCTTGCAGCTTCTCACCCTCTTGGAATGCTATTACCACAATGTGAACAATCTAGAGATGAGAGATCATGAGAAAGAAAGAGCTCAGTCACCCTGCCATGCCAGATAATACCAACTACCAGACATATCAGTGAGGCCATCTTAGACCACCCAGCCCTAGTCAAGCTGCCGGATGACTGCATCAGCATGAGTGACCCCAGACAAGACCAGCATAACAACCATGCAGCAGAGCTCTGTCCAAATTGCTGAGACACAGAATCATAAGCAAATAAAATGGTTGTTTTAAGCCACTAAATATAAACCCAGGATTATCTGGATCCAGAGCCTAGACTGTCTTCACTGACTAAAACTATAACGCAGTCTTTGGTTTGGAAACAAAAACATCTAGTAGTCTAATTTAACTTTGTAAGTATTATTTAACAGTGACCAAATAAAGAGAAATAACTTCACATTTTTTATTTATCTACTATCTAAGAAGAGATTAATTGGGCACAGATATATACCTTTTTAAAAAGGAAAATAGATTCATACACAGAAATCAGTATAGGTTGTCACTGACTTACAATGGGGTTCCGTTCCAATTACTCCGTCGTAAGTTGGTGGTGACATAAGTCAAATACCTCTTTTTTTTTTTAGTTTTCATTATTATTGCCTTTTATTACCAGTATCTTTATAAATCCTGTCTTTATTTGTCTTTGAGGGTTGCAAATTATATGCTACAACACTGTATGTAGTACATATGACTAACGATAAGATACACACACAAAAAAACCCACCGATGGTCGTTTAAGTGTGGTTCATCAGAACTTGAATACATCATAAGTGGGAGACTACTTGTAATTGTAATACTACTCAGCTGACAAAATTTTATAGAAAAAGCACTTTCCCTTACCCAAAGATACCCAGGTATTCATTTAAAACCCAACAATGTTAATCTGTAATTTATTCATGAAAGCTGAGCTTAGCATGTGATCTAGAAGAAACGTGTGGCTGTATAGAAAAAAATTAAGAAATTATAAAAGTAATCATTTTATTAATCTAATAAAACTTATAGTTTCATACAATGAAACATTGCTACTGTTATGTCTAATGAGTATGTCTTCATACTTGAATGAAAGCATCGAACTAGGCAAGAAATACTAGCTCATTTTCTATATATCCCTTAGGGGTTGGCAAACTTCTTCTGTAAAAGGCCATAGTAAATATTTTATGCTTTGTGGGCCATATGGTCTCTGTTGCAACTACTCAACTATGCCTTTGTGGCACAGAAGCAGCCACAGACAATATATAACAAGTGTGGCTGTGTTTCAATAAAACTTTATTTTCAAAAACAGGCAGTTGGCCATACTCTGTCAACCCCTGTTTTAAGTGCTTAATGATCTTTAGCCAAAATACACCTAGTTTATTAGCTCTGATTAAGCTAATCTGTTTGCTGCCTTAGCACAAGATCTATTAACACTCTCTGTGTTTATCGTCTACTAAAATCTGAAGAATAGTGCATTGTATATTAAGGTAAAATGTCCTTAAACAAAAAAAAGATAGACACTGATTTTTGTACATCATCCAAAATAATGAGAAAATTATGGTAGACTGTATTATTTGAAATTACTCACTCCCCTGCTTCCTTCGGAGATGATTACACGTCTCTGTATGTAGACTGTGATTTATGCATGTCTCATGTTACATATGGAAGGAATATACATCCCTAACTCACTGATTTGAGAATCATCCTTATGACATGCTTTGGCCAACGGAATATGAGCAGATGTGATATAAAACACATCTAAGCAAAAGCTTTAAGCAACAGCCCAAGTTTGGGTCAAGCTCCTTGTTTCTGCATTTTGCTAAGAGATTGCTGTATCTCATATAAGAACTCTTTCTTCAGCCTTGGTTCCAGAATAAGAAAACACTGGGAATGGGGCCTCAGGGTGGAACAGAACTATGGGGAACTACAGTCTACAATGCAACATTAGTAAGAAATGCGTTTGTTACTGAAAGAAGCTACTGAAATTTGGAAGTTATTACTAAAACCAAGCTGAACACTGTAGAAATTGGTACCAGAAGCAGGGTGATACTTGCTACTACCAAAAATAACAAAAGTATATGATGTACGCTTTGGACCTGGGTGTCAGACAACAAGGAAACTGTTATTGGAGATTGAAAAAATGGCAAATTACATAATGCAGCAGTAAAATATTTAGTAAAACTGTCACATGTAAAAATTTGGATAACCTGGTGAAAAGATTGCAAAATAAAAGCTGTGCCTTGGCTGTCGTGCTACTGTATTTAATAAGGTGCCATAAGAGCTCAGAAAAAAGAGTCTATTTGCAAGCAAGGATATAAAGGAAAAGACAGAATCCCAAAATTTCTCGGTTTGTAAGGTAAAAAGTTGCAACAATTTCTCATCTCCAACAGTAGACATGTTTTCAAAAGCCAATTCAGACAAACTCAGGAAAAGGACCAAAACAAAGGTGTGGCCATCACACCGCTTGTTAAAAACTCTGAATGAATGTTGCCTCCAGTAAACCCTTTCAGTGGAAGCTGTCACACCACCACCATCACACGAAACAACCAAGGATATAGCCCACAGACACCCAATAAGCTCAGGATACCTGTACTTTAGAGAGAGATGCACATTTCAAAGAACTAAGGATATGGCTATTAGTACATGAATCAAACAGAAATCAAACAGATAAAAAGATAACCACCAAAACGACACTAGCCTGAGTTAAGAGGCTGTGACTCTTCTAGGTCACCTGTGGGTTCCCATATTTCTGTAGGCAAAAAGCAGTCCGAGAAAACTGCTCAACCCTTACCCTGCTCCTCAGCCAAGGAGAACATATCCTCCAATACCCTGTTCAAACGCGGGTGTGGGTGATACATTAAAGAAAAGGCCTCACATGGGCACAGCCAAGGGCCATGGATAATGGTGGACTGAGGAGCTACTGCCTGGACCAAAACCAAGGCCTAATCAAGGAATACTCCCTACTGCCACAAAAAAAGAAGCCCTCATTACATTTATCCAACGAGATTTACAGCATTGCTAGGGCTCAAGCATAACGACTGTGAGGATGGTGAGGGACTGGGCAGTGTTTTGTTCTGTTGTACACAGGGTCACTTTGAGTGAGAACCAACTCAACAGCACCTAATGACAACAACAATAGGGACTAGTGATTGTTGTGTGCCTCATTCTTATCCTTTCTTAATGGGAGTATTTACTGGAGTATCCTATCCCTGTTCCACAACTGTATTTTGGGAAGGAGGAGGGCAGAAGACAGCAGGCCTTTAAGTTCACTGATCTCTGGATCAATAAAATCCAAATACATAAATAATGCAGAAGGTTAGAAAGTGAATATTTGTGACCAAGAAGACAGATTGTGGTAGATTATATTATTGTTTACAAATTACTTCCCACTCCATCTTTAGAAGAGGTTTATATACCCGTGCCCACTGATTTGTAACTTGTCTATGCCTTCTGACATTAAGCCTAGCCATCTGGCATGGAATGTGAACAGACCTGAGGCAAGCCACACCTGGAGAGAAGCTTTAAGCAGCCATCACAAGTTTCAGCTAGCCTCTGAATTCTGATTCTTGTTGCTGTTACTGCGTGCTGTTGAGTCGATTCCGACTCACAGCAACCCTATAGGAGGGAGTAGAACTGCCCCCATAGGGTTTCCTAGGCTTTAATCTTTACAGAGGAGCCCTGGTGGCACAATGGTTAAGTGCTCAGCTGCTAACAGAAAAGTCAGTGGTTTGAATCCACCAGTCATTCCTTGGTAACCCTATGGGGCAGTTCTACCCTGTTCTATAGGATCACTATGAGCGGAATTTACTCGACAGCAATGGGTATGGTTTGGTTTGGAATTTTTGCAGAAGCAGATCAAGTCTTTTCTCCGTGGAGTGACGAATGGGTTCAAACTGGTGCTGGTATAACTGGATAGCCATCTGCAAAAAAATGAAATGAGACCCGTATCTCACACCATGCATAAAAACTAACCAAATGGATCAAAGACCTAAATATAAAATCTAAAACGATAAAGATCACGGAAGGAAAAATAGGGACAATGTTAGGAGCCCTAATACACGACATAAACAGTATACAAAACATTACTAATGATGCACAAACACTAGAAGAGAAACTATATACCTGGGAGCTCCTAAAAATCAAACACCTCTGCTCATCCAAAGACTTCACCAAAAGAGTAAAAAGACTGCCTACAGAGTGGGAAAAAGTTTTTAGCTATGACATTTCTGATCAGCATCTGATCTCCAAAATCTACATGATACTGCAAAAACTTAACAACAAAAAGACAAATAATGCAATTAAAAAATGGGCAAAGAATATGAACAGGCACTTTACTACAGAAGACACTCAGGCAGCTAACAGATACATGAGGAAATGCTCACGATCATTAGCTATTAGAGAAATGCAAATCAAAACTACAATGAGATTCCATCTCACTCCAACACGGCTAGCATTAATCCAAAAAACACAAAATAATAATGTTGGAGAGGTTGTGGAGAGACTGGAACACTTATACACTGCTGGTGGGAATTTAAAGCGGTACAACCACTTTGGAAATAGATTTGATGCTTCCTTAAAAAGCTGGAAATAGAACTACCACACGATCCAGCAATCCCATTCCTTGGAATACATCCTAGAGAAATAAAAACCTTTACACAAACAGATATATGGACACCCATGTTCACTGCAGCACTGTTTACAACAGCAAAAAGATGGAAGCAACCAAGGTGCCCATCAACGGATGAATGGATAAATTATGGTATATTCACACAATGGAATGCTACGCATCAATAAAGAACAATGATGAATCCGTGAAACATTTCATAACTGGATAGCCATCTGGAAGGTATTATGCTAAGTGAAATCAGTCAGCTGTAAAAGGACAAATATTGTATGAGACTACTACTATGAGAAGTCAGGAAATAGTTTGAACAGAGAAAAAAATATTCTTTGATGGTTACAAGAGAGGGAGGGAGGGAGGGAGGGAGGGAGACGGTTAGTCACTAATTAGATAGTAGACAAGAACTATTTTAGGTGAAGGGAAAGAAAACACACAATACAGGAGAGGTCAGCACAACTGGACTAAATCAAAAGCAAAGAAGTTTCCTGAATAAACTGAATGCTTCAAAGGCCAGGGTAGCAGGGACAGGGCTTTGGGGACCATGGTTTCAGGGGACATCTAAGTTGACCAGCGTAATAAAATCTATTAAGAAAACATTCTGCATCCCACTTTGGAGAGCAGCGTCTGGGGTCTTAAACACTAAGCAACCATCTAAGATGCATCAATTGGTCTCAACCACCTAAGATGCATCAATTGGTCTCAACCTATCAGGAGCAAAGGAGAATGAAGAACACCAAAGACACAGGCATTTGCGAGCCCAAGAGACAAAAAGGGCCACATAATTCAGAAGCTACAACAGCCTGAGACCAGAGGAACTAGATGGTGCCCAGCTACAACTGATGACTGCCCTGACAGGGAACACAACAGAGAACCCCTGAGGGAGCAGGAGAGCAATGGGATGTAGACCTCAAATTCTTGTAAAAAGACCAGACTTAATGGTCTGACTGAGACTAGAAGGACCCCGGACATCACAGTTCCCAGACCTTCTGTTAGCCTAAGACTGGAACCAGTCCCAGAGCCAACTCTTCAGACAGGGATTGGACTGGACTATAAGATAGATAATGATACTGGTGAGGAGTGAGCTTCTTGGCTCAAGTAGACACATGAGACTATGTGGGCAGCTACTGTCTGGAGGGGAGATGAGAAGGCAGAGGGGGACAGAAGCTGGCTGAATGGACACAGGAATACAGGGTGGAGAGAAGGAGTGTGCTGTCTCACTAGGGGGAGAGCAACTAGGAGTATATAGCAAGGTGCATATAAATTTTTGTATGAGACTGACTTGATTTGTATACTTTGACTTAAAGCACAATAAAAATTAAAATTATTTTTAAAAAATCCATAATCCTAGGAAAAAAAGGAGTTGGGGGTTATTTCTGCAGCAAAGCTAATACAGACATCAAAGGAAACAAAAGGTAGGTAGAGGAGGAATTATGTGAATAGGTATTATTCTGGTAGGTGAATGTACTCTGAGATGTCTATGGTTATGAGTACAATTAGTTAAGGATCTACATTTCTACTGTGGCTATGTCGTTCTATGAGTGGAACTGCCTGATAGGGTTTTCTAGGCTGCAACCTTTAAAGGAACAGATAGCCAGTTCTTTTCTCCCACAAAGTGGCTGATGGGTTCCAACCGCTGACTTTTCAGTTAGCCACTAAGTGCTTAACCACTGCGCTACCAGGAGTCCTTACAATGGCTACCCAGAACACTACAGATATGGGTAAATATAGTTTCTATATAGAATAAAGCAGTTTAATTTGGTTGTTGGTCGTGAAGTCACAGCAAAAATAAAACTAAGACTGTAACTCTGGCAAATGAACATTCATTGAGTCCCCATTTCAGACAGACAATTAAATATGTTACTTCACACATAAAGAGAAAGACACTTAGAGAGGTTCAGGAACTCGCCAACATTACACAGCTACCAAACGACAGAGTTAAAATTCAACCCGAAGACGATCTCATTCTAAAGTTCAATTTTTTTTTTCATACCATGCTATCAAAAAAATCAAAAAATTTCCATTATTTAGTAATCATTCCCATAACAGTGGTCATTTGATTTTATACCGCTTCCTAGTTCTATAGAATGCATGCAAGAGAAAGCTGATGCCATGATCTCAGTTCTCAGTCTGAACCCTATTTAATATATTATTCATAATGAATTTTTTCTTTTATAGCCTAAAATATTCTTACTAATCTAACAACCAAGAAAATCTAAAATAATGTATTTGTACTCAATAAATCTCCTTAAATTCAGACAACAGTAATTCAGAACCGTGAAGATTCAGACAAGTGAGAGCCTAAGTGGCCTTCTCAACACAAAAGATTTCCCAGCAAATTAACAACGCATTACAAAGGAAGGCTGAAGCAGTTTAGACTAAAATGAAAAACATTTCAAACACTCTACAAACCACTGAATGACCCTCATATTCTTCAGATAAACTACAAGTAAGTGTTATTTTTATTATGTAATACATATTCATGATAGAAAATACTAACAGGTATTCAAAAAAAAAGCCAAAAAACAAGGAACGGGAGGCAGGAGTGAAAAGAGGAAAGACAACCTAGCAAAGTCACCATCAAGGGATAACAATAACTTTACAATCTGTTATATGTCTTTCCGGGTCTGTTCACTACCTGGACATAAATTTAACTTTTAAATCAAAATGAACATATTATACACATATTTCACTTAAAGTATTATTCGTAATACAAGTTCACTAATAGAATTGCTTATAAATGTGTATTCCTGACTCGAAAAGTTCCAAAACCCACTGTCACGGAGTGTATTCCAACTCACAGCAACCCCAAAGGGTTTCCAAGACTGTTCCAAAATGCATTATCAATCTTTCTGGCTCCCTCTGGTGGCAACCAAGAGGAGCTATTTTTATTTTTCTTTAATTTGGTTTGAAAAATCTAAGTTGGCTCAACTCACAGAGAAGCACTAATTTATCATCATTAAAAAAATCTTAAAGAACCTGTCTAAATACATAGTTGGACTAGAAAGTACACAATGGGCAATTTTTTAATGAATTTCTATTAGCCAACACAGTACAATACAAACAGCATGGGATTCAGCATTGAAAAACCTGGACTGAGCTCCCAGTTTGACCACTTGGAGCCCTGGTGGCACAGTGGTTAAGAGCCCGGCTACCAACAAAAGGTTGGCCGTTCAAATCTACCAGCCGCCCCTTGGAAACCCTATGGGGTAGTTCTACTCAGTCCTATAGGGTTGCTATGAGTCGGAATCAACTCAACAGCAACAGGTTTGGGTTTTTTTTTTTGGATTGTTGTTAGTTGTCAAGTCGATTCTGAGTCATGGTAACCCGATGTGTTACAGAGTAGAACTGCTTCACAGGGTTTTTTTTGGCTGTAATCTTAATAGAAACAGATCATCAGGGCTTTTCTTCCACAATGCCACTGGGTAGGTTTGAACCACCAACCTTTAGGTTATCAAAAAAAACCAAACCCACTGCTGTCAAGTCAATTCTGGACTCATAGCAACCCTACAGGGCAGAGTAGAATTGCCCCATAGGGTTTCCAAGGAGCGGCTGGTGGATTCAAACTCCCAGCCTTTTTAGCTAGCAGCTGAACACTTAACCACTAAGCCACCAGGGTTTCCTTTAGGTTAGCGGTTAAGCACAAATTGTTTGCGCCGGCCACTTTGGCCAAATTACTTTATCCCTCTGAGCTTCAGTTTTCTCATCTGTAAAATGAAGCTAATACCAATCACCTCGTTAGTCTTAAGAATTGGAGTTAATGTATTTGTACTTTGGGAATATGCCAAAGTAGTGACACAGAATAAATGCTACATAAATGGCAGGTAAGTAAGACTGTTACCATCACCACCACCGCCAGGAAGATGTGGAGTTTTGGTTAAATAATGTAACTACTGAAGAGAATTAATATACAGCTATCAAATTCAAATAGATTATCATTTTAAAATGAAAATTTGCTTGACTTATTCTCTTTTAAGTTTCCTATGCTTTCAAGACCAAATTCCTTAACATAACTTACAAGATTCTGCATAGTCTGGCCCCTACTAACCTTGTAAGTGTAATCTTGAAGTGTGATTCTCTCCCTCTGGCCCTCCAATCTCCATTCACAGTGAAGTTCTTCAAAAGCACCAAGTTCCCTCACTGGGAACCTGGGGACAGCGTTCCCTCCTCTATGCTATTTAACCTCAACTCATTTTTTAGATCTCAGCTCAATGGGTACTTTTTCAGAAACTTTCTCAGACTTTCCAGACTAAGTCCAACCTTCCCTATTATACATTCTCGTATCTTTCTCCTTCATAGGGCTTATTACACAGAACTGCAACTATATATTTAAATTTGCAAGCATGTAATACTGTCTCCCCCACTTGTCTGTCTGCAAGTTCTTTGAAAGCTGGGTGTACATGTTTTTTTTGCTTCCCACCATATCCCCAGAACCAAACCACTTGTCTCCATTATCAACCCATCACCACAGAGTCGATTCTGACTCATAGCAACACTATAGGACAGAGTAGAATTGTCCTACAGGGTTTCCAAGGAGCGGCTGGTGGATTCAAACTGTTGACCTTTTTGGTTAGCAGCGAAGCTCTTAACCATTGTGACACCGAGGTTCCTTGTCTGCATATAATAGGTGTTTAAATATCTGAGTGACTGAATAAATTGAAATTTAACGAATACAGAAATTAAAGAATTCTTTCTAAATCTGACTGGTTCAGATGAAAGGTGGTCAAACAAATGTAAAATAACTTTCCAAATATTTTGCTTTGTATTGCTTCTCAGACTAATATTCATAAAAGCTTAATAGAAAATAGTACTCACAGAGAAATATATTCAACACATCATTCATAGAAAAAGTTGTGCTCTTCAAAGAGAAGAATCTTTAAGAGCACAAACTTAAATATATAACGACGGTGTATAACATCTCAGATTTATATTTCTTTTTAAATTGTGTGTGTGCGGTTTGCTTTCTGTAATAAATCGAAAATTTCTCTAAAAACTGGGTGTTTTATAACGGTACTAGTTTTACTTTGCAAGGAAATCTGTGGTAAATGAATTCAGCACCAGCTGAAAGGTGCGCTTTGTGGTTTTTTGGAGAGGTATGTATACTGCGCTGTATTAAACCAAGGCATACCTATAATTGTCTAAAAGAGTATGTGATCTTTTTGTAGATTAAACTTTCTGGTGGTGCAGTGGTTAAAGCAATAGACTGCCAACCAAAAGGTCAACAGTTCAGAACCACCAGCAGCTGTGTGGGAAAAAGATGTGGCAGTCCGCTTCGGTAGAGATTTACAGCCTTGGAAACCCTATGTGGTAACTGTAAGTCAGAACTGACTGGATGGCAGCGGGTTTGGTTTTGATTTTATACATAGTATGGATTCCCAAGCATGCAGTAAATTTTGGTCTCAAACGGCTTTCTCCTCTATTCATTTACACCAAGCCAGAAAAAAAAGGAGCTCTAGAAAGTCCCAACCAAAAAGTTACAAAGTTTGTAACACATCTATTACATCAAAATCTTTATTTGTTAAGACACATTTTTAGCAAGCTGTATGACTCCAAATTAGCAATCATTGTTTAATTACTCCCCCCAAAACAGCACTAAAAACCAAACCCACTGCCGTCAAGTCAATTCCCACTCATAGCAACCCTACAGGGCAGAGCAGAACCTCCCCACAGGGCTTCTTAAGGCTATAATCTCTACAGAAGCAGACTGCCGTAGCTTTCTCCTGTGGGGCCGCTGGTGGTCTGAACTGCCTACCTTTTGGTCAGCAGTGGAGCACTTTAACCAGTGCACTATGATATATACCTGTAACCTGCTGTTGACGAGTCGATTCCAACTCATACTGACTCTACAGGACAGAGTAGAACTGTCCCACAGCGTTTTTAAGGAGCAGCTGGTGGATTTAAACTGCCGACTTTCTGGTTAGTAACCAAGCTCTTAACCACTGCTCCACCAGGACTCTGCTATGACATATAGAAAATCTAAAAATTAATTTCTTCTCTTGTCCTGTTAAGGAAAAACAATTTTTTATGCCTGTCAACAGAGGAATGGATAAATAAATTATGGTATATTCACACAGTGGAATATTATGCATCCATAAAGAACAATGACGAATCTGTGAAACATTTCATAACATGGAGGAATCTGGAAGGCATTATGCTGAGTGAAATTAGTTAGGTGCAAAAGGAAAAATATTGTATGAGACCACTATTATAAGAAGTCAAGAAATAGTTTAAACAGAGAAGGAAATATTCTTCGATGGTTTGGAGAGTGGGGAGGTATTCACTAATTAGACAGACAGTAGACAAGAACTACTTTAGGTGAAGGGAAGACAACACACAATACAGGAGAGGTCAGCACAACTAGACAAAACCAAAAGCTAAGAAGTTTCCTGAATAAACTGAACACCTTGAAGGCCAGCATAGCAGGGGCAGGGGTTTGGGGACCATGGTTTCAGGGGACATCTAAGTCAATTGGCATAATAAAATCTATTAAGAAAATATTCTGCATCCCACTTTAGAGAGTGGCATCTGGGGTCTTAAACACTAGCAAGTGGGCATCTAAGATGCATCAACTGGTCTCAACCCACCTGGACCAAAGGAGAATGAAGAACACTAAAGACACAAGGTAATTATGAGCCCAAGACATGGAAAGGGCCACATAAACCAGAGACTATATTAGCCTGAGACCAGAAGAACTAGATGGTGCCCAGCTACAACCAGTGACTGCCCTGACAGGGAACAAAACAGAGAACTCCTGAGGGAGCAGGAGAGCAGGGGGATGCAGACCCCAAATTCTCATGAAAAGACCAGACTAAATGGTCTGACTGAGACTAAAAGGCCCCCAAGGTCATGCTCCCCAGACCTTCTGATAGTCCAAGACAGGAACCATTCCCAAAGCCAACTCTTCAGACAGGGACTGGACTGGATGGTAAGACAGAAAATGATACTGGTGAGGAGTGAGCTTCTTGGATCAAGTAGACACATGAGACTATGTGGGCAGCTCCTGTCTGGTGGGGAAATGAAAGGACAGAGGGGGTCAGAAGCTGGCTGAATGGACATGGGAATACAGCGTGGAGAGAAGGAGTATGCTGTCTCATTAGGGGGAGAGCAACTAGGAGTTTATAGCAAGGTATACATAAATTTTTATATGAGAGACTGACCTGATTTGTAAACCTTCACTTAAAGCACAATAAAAATTTTTTCTTAATTTTTTTAAATAGCTCATATTTATAATAAAATCAATCCATCGGGGATCACCTAGTCTGGGAATGGTAAACACTTGTAATTATATGTCGCCACTTCCACAGTGAACATGGATAAATCAATCAGCATTCTTTCCTTCTGACCAAAAAGGTCCACAGACCTCCCTGGTCCCTGAGGATAAGGATGTAGTCAACAATGCAGGAAAACCATAACCCAGTGCCATCGAGTCGATTCCGACTCATAGCGATCCTGTAGGACAGAGTAGAACTGCCCCATAGAGTTTCCAAGGAGCGCCTGGTGGATTTGAACTGCCGACCCTTTGGTTAGTAGCCATAGCACTTAACCACTATGCCACCAGGGTTTCCAGGAAAACCATAGTCATTTTAATTGTCATGGGGAACATTTGCTAACGGTTGTGAAAAGAGGTAGTCAAGAGCTTCAAGTAAACCCCTCTCCCTCCTTCTGTTAGAAAATGAAATCTTACAACTTTCACAATGTCTTTTAGCCTCCTGCGGCAGATCTCTTAATTCTCCTGTCATAGACCTCAAGACACAGAGGTGGATGGGCTGTGGTCTGGCTCAATAATATATCTCCTACGTTATCATTTAACCAAGAATAGGAACCCAGAGTGGAGACATAAACATTTAAAAGGAAGGTTTTTCAGGAACGGAACGGAGAGCAGAAGAAAATTCTGGCGCTGGCAATGCATGAACAGTCCCAGAAAGATGACGGAGACACCACGTCATTAAACATTTGAACCTTATCATTCATTCCTATAGTTTTGATTCTACTTTTACTAAGCAAGCTTCTAATAAACTTGCTTCCCTATAGGGAGAGACAAGATGTAAGTATTCAGCCCGCTAGCCTGCTATTTAGTTCTCATTATACATTAATGAGACATTTAATATAACAGCGAACTTTCAGGGTAACTTAGCATCCACAAATCCAATCAAGATTGAATTTCTGCTTCTACAAGCATAAGGTGAGTTTATCAAGGTGCCAAAAGGCCTTCCCCTGACAACAGGAAATTGGGTCTCTCTAACAAAAGTTTCAATTCAGACTTTTACAGATACTACATACTATCTGAGCAGCACAGAGGAAACTGTAAAAACTATAAATGGCACTGATTTTCTCACTAGCTTAGAAGCATATTCGTTGTTGTTCTTTTCATAAAGAAACTAAATCTCTCCAAAATTCAGGTTTTAAAAATATATATTCATTAGTTTCTCCAATTACCCTCATTTCACTTGGTTTTAATTTCTCCTTAACTAGAAATAAGATCACTAGCCTCAGCATATTCAAAAGGTGTGCAAATATTAATCACGGTTGTACGGTAACAGTTTTGAAAAATAAACACACAGAAAAATAATCAAAGGAAATAACTAAAGTGTTAACCACCACTGGTTGACCACCACTGGTTAGCTATGGGATTACACGAAATTGTGTTTTCTTTTTCTGTTGGGAGTGAGAATATTGTACAGGTCAGTATCTTTATGGGAAACATCTTTCGAACCCACCAGCCTTTGAGCAGCAGCAAAGACCAGACGATCTGCTCCTGTAAAGATTACAACCTAGGAACTCTATGGGACAGTTCTATTCTATCCTATAGGGTCGCTACGAATGAAAATCGACACCACGGCAAACAACTGCTGGTCTGGGGCTTAGATGTTAATTGCCAGATTTCCAAATTGGCTAGTTTTGTTGTTGTTAGGTACCACTAAGTCAACCCTACAGGGTTTTCTAGGCTGCAGTCTTTACAGGAGCAGATAGTCCGGACTTTCTCCCTCGGAGAGACTGGGTAGGCTCAAACTGCCAATCTTTTGGTTAGCAGCCGAGCACTTAACCACTGTGCCGCCAGGGCAGCTTGAATTAGTTTTAGTGTATTAGAAATGTTTGATAATATATGAAAGCAATTTTGAATGTTGCATATTTCACATCGTCTATATGTGAATAATTTAAATCTGACATAAATCTGACATAAAGTAGTTAAGTAGTTTCCATATTAACCAGTATGCTTTAAGTATTTTGTCTTCATAGTGAGACTGTTTATTAGGCTTTTTGGGTTGTGAGTCAGAATTGACTCAATGGCAATGGGTTTGGTTTTCTGGGTTTATTCTAAAAAATGTATTTTACTATACAATTGGAGTAAAATATTTTGTTTGATTTTAAACGCTGCTGCAGTATTCAACATGTTTTCAAACAGGATTTTCTGCACTTGAGAAATGATAAAGCTTGGCTGAAGTTTGACATCTTTATGATCGTCTGAAGAGTAAGATTACAGTTATTTATATTGAGGTGATTATCTTAATCATAATAAATAAATGCTTATGCTTACAATTTCTTGGCTGACGGTGACAGGACCTTCAGCTCCTGACCTTTGTTAATGGCAGGGCTGGGCGCTGTGTGTAACAAGAGTTCAGCTCACTGGTTCTCAAGTGTCTGAGATACTAGTAATCCTCCTAGGTTTATCATGAGAGGTGTGCAAGTGTCTCATATACATCATCTTATTATTTAGAATGCCAATGATGTTGAAAATTGCTTACTGGTGAGTCAGCCTGTGATGCACACCTCTGGTACTGTTCCCAGCTGGTAGACTCATTTGAATAAGAGACTGTTAGGGGTTCAGAGAGTTTTGGGTAGATTTGTTCCTTTGACTGTAGCAGTACCCTGTTTGGGAACCACTAATATATCTGGACAGAATAAGAAGAGCGGGATATTTCATCCAGAGTAGTATAAACATGTAAAACGAAATAATAAAAAGAAAAACCTACGCTGTTTTTCTTGAGGTCAAAATCTTAGATTTTACGTTGTTGTTGTTGCTGTTGGGTGCCATCGAATCGGTTCCAGCTCTTAGCAACCCTTGTACAACAGAATGAAACGCTACCCAGTCCTGCACCATCTTCACAATTGTTGCTATGTTTGAGTCCACTGTTGCAGTCACTGTGTCAATCCATCTCATTGAGGGTCTTCCGCTTTTTTGCAGACCCTCTACTTTACCAAATATAATGTCCTTCTCCAGGGACTGGTCCCTCCTAATAATATGCCCAAAGTACATGAGACAAAGTCTCGCCATCCTTGCTTCTAAGGTGCATTCTGGCTGTACTTCTTTCAAAACAGATTTGTTCATTCTTCTGGCAGTCCATGGTATATTCAATATTCTTCACCAACACCATAATTCAAAGGCATCAATTTTTCTTTGGTCTTATTCATTGTCCAGCTTTCGCATGCACATGAGGCAATTGAAAATACCATGGCTTGCGTTGGGCACTTCTTAGTCCTCAAAGTGACATCTTTGCTTTTCAATACATTAATAAGGTCTTTTGCAGCAGATTTGCCCAATGCAAAACATCATTTGATTTCTTGACTGCTGCTTCCATGGGAGTTGCTTGTGGATTCAAGTAAAATGAAATCCTTAACTACTTCAATCTTTTCTGTTTATCATGATGTTGCTGATTGGTCCAGTTGTGAGGACTTTTGTTTTCTTTATGTTGTGGTGTAATCCAGGCTGAAGGCTGTATGTTTGATCTTCATCAGTAAGTGCTTCAAATCCTCTTTGCTTTCAGCAAGCAAGACTGTGTCATCTGCATACAGCAGGTTGTTAATGAGTCTTCCTCCAATCCTGATGCTACATTCTTCATATAGTCCAGCTTTTTGGATTATTTGCTCAGCATACAGACTGAATAATTATGGTGTAAGATTTTATGTGATGGTCTTTGTAGTAAGTTTTATTCGGTTTTTAATTTACATAGTATTTTTTTATATTTAAAAAGACTTGTTGGTCTTTGTTTTTGTGTACTTATGCAATATAATTATTTTGTTGAAGAGGTTTGGATTATCTCCCCCTAAAGGAATATCTTTTATACCTCAATCACAGCCTTAGAGCTAAAATGAAAGGATTTTTTCCAAAAAAGGAGAGCATACAACAAGTGGAATGTCAGCCACAGTACTTAAACAGAAACCAAAACACATTTTGAAGCACATTCCTTATAAATAACTAATTTGCATATTAGACTTTTCCAATAATATAGAAATAAGCAGCCTTACATACTTTGTGATTTTTTTTATTACCTTCCCACACCTCTGCTGAACTTTTCATTAAAGTTTTAGGAGAAAGATAAGTTTTTAAACAGACCTATGAGTATATTACTTTAAAAGGCCAATTTTTTAATTTCATTATTTCTCACATGAGAGTCTATCGAAAACACAAAAGAAAGTGTTTTTAAATAGCTTAGAATAAAATTAATTTAAATTGATCAATAAAAATAATTGTAGTTTTTCTTTTTTCTGGTTTCTGCATCCTGAACTATTATAATAATTTACTAACCAGTTTCCGTGTGTCTACCCTTGCCCCCTGCTACAGTTTATTCTCCACATAACAACCAGAATATTTTTTAAAACACAAGTTAGAGTATGTCACTTCTTTGCCTAAAACCTTCTATTGTTGTTGTGTACCGTTGAGTAGATTCCTACTCATAGCAACCCTACAGGACAGAGCAGAACAGCCCCATAGTGTTTCGAAGGCTGCAATCTTTACAGAAGCAGACTGCCACATCTTTCTCCTGCTAAAACCCTCTAGAAGCTAGTATTCTTGCAGTAAATATTTAACTTAAATCTCACATTGTACGATGTTCTAAAAACAACAACAAAAACCCTGCAAAAATGCCACAAACTCTTTAGATTAGGATTTGAATACAATCCAAAATCCCTATACATAATGCCCTACATGGTCTAGACCCCAAGAACTCACTGATTTGATCTCCTTTCACTCTCACTTCCACCTTGATCACTTAATTCCAATCTTAGTGGCCTTCTCCCTGTTTTTAAAAATATGAAACTACAAATACAATCCTATTCAAGACCTTTTAACATGTCATTCCACCTATCTGGAATTGAGCCTTGGTGGCGCAATGGTTAAGAGCTCAGCTGCTAACCGAAAGGTCAGCAATTCAAACCCACCAGCCGAGCTGTGGGAGAAAAGACCTGGCAATCTACTCCTGTAAAGATTACAGCCTAGGAAACTCTATCCTACAGAGCTGCTATGAGCCAGAATAGACTCGACGGTACAGAATAATAGCATAGAAACTAAGTTAAATGGCTATATACTTGGGACTAATTAATTGGGATAGAAAGCCCAACTAGCTACCATTTATTACAGCTCATGAGTCTTGTCACAGTGAAAAACTACAAGTCTGTTTAAAATTAAAAACAAAGAGCTTATTACGCCAAACGGGCACTTTGCAAAATGGGGAAACACAGAGTCAAGATGCTCTTGACAAAGTGCTCCAGGGAGCTGTTCATTTACAAACACTTATGAAGGCAAGCAGAAGCGTACAGCTAAAACATTTGTGATTGGTTGACGCTGACAGAGCTTAGACGGGGGATTAGAACAAGGCTATGGAAAAGTATAGGGCTCTGCAAGGACCCAGACACAGGTTAGAAAAACTTTTTTTTAAGGGGGAGTCAAGGAGCATTTTCTGAGAACTGGCCAATCACTAAAGTCACATGCTTAACACCTGTACTAATTGAATAATCTTCTCTTTACATTGGTCATTTCTAATCACAAGCTCATCTTCTTAGAACTTCTGGACAAGAAAAATAGGGAAGACAAAACCACATTTTTCTGTAGAATTGTTTGTTTCTAGATTAAAGTTACAGTGGAAATTTTACAGAGTGACAAGCTGCATTGTATGACAGAAACTGCATTTAAAAATCCAAAATGGAGTTTTTTAAGGCAAGATGGGGTTTGTCTAGACTTTGGTCAGAAGTCTCAGTCATGTCAATAACAATAGTTTTAGAATGCTCTTCTTCAGTCTACGGTTCAAATGGGCAGTTCCGCTAGGCTGGGCCACACTCAGTACACTCAGCTGAGTTATGTATGCTTCTACAGTCACTGGCAAATTGGGTGGGGGCTAGCTGGTCCAGGATGATCTCTTTCCCACATCTGCTGATCGGCTAGCTCTCAGCTGGGGCAACTGGTAACCAACAGGCTAGCCAGGCTAGCATGGGTTTATTCACAAGAGAGAACAGAAACCTGTAAGATCTTCTGAAGTTTAGGCTCAACACAACTCTTGACCCAGTCTATTATCAAACGTAAGTCACAAGTCCAGCTCAGATTCAAGAGACAAGGAAAAAGATAAAGACACATTGCAGAGGGTATGGATTTGGGCAAGGGTGAAGGATTGGGGCCACTTTTGTAATCAATCTACCACATACCATGACTAGGGCACTATTTTAAAATGCTATTCATTTAAGATGTGAAAAAAATACAAAGGATAATGGAAACTATAGTTTTTTATGAATCCTGTAAGGCATGGTTTCTCAACTGTGGCACTGTTGATATTTTGGGTCAGAGAATTCTTTGTTGTGGGGTCTGTCCTGTGCATTGTTGGATGCCTAACAGCATCACTGGGCCTCTACCCACTAGATGCCAGTTAGTACCCCCTCAGTTGTGACAACAAAAGTATCTCCAAATGTCTCATAGGGAGCAAAACCACCCCTGGTTGAGAACCGCTGCTGTAAAGGGACAAATTAAGATAAAGACAACTTGGTCTTATTCCTACCAATATAAACTAATTTTGTTCTGAAAGACCATCCAAATGATTCTAAAATATAAAATGTATTTATAACTATGTAAGATGTATACCAAATTCTCAACAGTCTACATACTAAAATTCAAAATTTTATTGATAATTCTTAGATCACTAGTAATTCATATAATTAAGCCAAAAATACTACCATATTTTTTAAGTCAATATGAAAGAAAATAATGGTGTCAGAAGTTAAACTATCTTAACACTGGAAACCCTGGTGGTGTAGTGGTTAAGTACTACAGCTGCTAACCAAAGGGTCGGCAGTTCGAATATGACAGGCGCTCCTTGGAAACTCTATGGGGCAGTTCTACTCTGTCCTATAGGGTCGCTATGAGTCAGAATCGACTCGACAGCACCAGGTTTAACATTGGCTCTAAAGTTTGGTCTGAGGTATATAAATAAACCCTACACCTGTCTACTAAAAAAACACCAAAATAAATAAAGTTGTTTCTCTCCAACCTATGAATATAAAATCTTGTCTCAAAACTGTATTTCATGTCTAATCCTCCTCTTTTCCCAGTTCATGATACTGTTACCTATCTCCAAATTCCACCTCTTGCTCTAACACCATTCACAACTGTGAAACACCACAGAAAGCCTCTGTAACGAATTACAGGAGTAAAACATTAATAAAAAAGAGGAGGAGGAAAAGGAACAGAAGGAGAAGGAGGAGGAGTAAGCACAAGAAACCTGAATATTCCTCAGAAATTAAAAAAAAAAAAAAACACTGGAAAACTGAGACTGTAATAAGTAATCCAGTCATGAAATATTTATTGATCTAAACTATTTTCACAATATTTATATCCCTAAAACGCTGTATATAAATCAAACAACTTTAAATGCATAAGAAATTCTGTTGTTCATCTTTGTAAACCAAATATTCTCTAACTTACTTTCATGCACAAATCTTCTATGGTATTGGCCAAGTGAAGACATACACACAAAGACCAATGTAAAGATCCTCGTTCTCAAGTCTCTGGGCGAAAAACAACAGTTTTTCCTTCAGAGAAAAGAAAACGGAATAATTTACTAACCCAATGATGTACCAATGAGCAGGACTGGGTCCAGGGTGAGGTGTTTAGAGCACAAAATTTAAGGAGAGACTCAATCTCAGGGTCACGCAATGTGCCAAAATGTGAGGCAAGAGCCTACGGTTCTAATCTCAGCTCCAAGCCAATAGGAATTACATTTAACAGCAGGCAAGCAACAGAGCACCCCAGTTTCCCCACCCACAAGGTCTGTCCTGTACTAAGCCTTGGCACTCAATACCATCATATCTCTGTGTCCTTTCAAAGAAACACAAGACCTACATGTGCTAGAGTGATGGTACTGAACTGAAAACCACTAAGCCCAGCAGAAAGAAAGGGTCACCTACAAGCACACAATTAGGATACTTAAAGCTTTGAATTATGAAGGTAGAGAACAGGCGCACTCCAGGGAGTTTATAAAACTCGGTCCTTTTGTAAAATTGGCCTTGTGTTTAAAGTGGTTTATAATTTTTAAGCAAGGGTATTCACACTTTAAATGTAAATGTTATTATTTCAATCTTTTTTCCCAAATATTATTACTTAACTCAGTAAATGTTGTCCCCCAGGAACACTGAAAAACAACTGTATACTATACGGTTTGGAAACTCTGGTGGCATGGTGGTTAAGAGCTATGGCTGCTAACCAAAGGGGCAGCAGTTCAAATCCGCCAGGTGCTCCCTGGAGATGCTAACGGGCAGTTCTACTCTGTCCCACAGGGTCGCTATGAGTCGGAATCGACTCGACGGCACTGGGTTTGGTTTGGTTTTTGGTTACAATATGGTTAGGAATGTTAGTTTTAATAAGTAAGTTTCATGCAAAAATGACTACCGAATAGGGTTTCATCTGCATCATGCCACAGTGTTCCTCCTCCTCTATGGCACTCTTCAAGGAATGTCTTCAATGCTAAACAGCCAAGAGCAACCACAGGAAAGTTTCTTAAAGGTCGGAACCACAAAAAAATTAAAAAGTATATGGTCGTCTCATTGAATTAAATGAGAAGCTTAATTTGTCTCAAGAGTACACACAAACACACCACCACGCCCAAAAGTGTTTATAATGAGTCCTAAGTGTAGTTCCTTCCTCTTTTGTGACCCACCCTTTCCCATGCTACTAAAACAGTTTAACAGCAGGAATGCAATTAGATCTAAGCAATTAGGAAACTTGCTGTTGTTTCTTCAGTGTTTATATAGGAAAAGCTCTCATTAATAAAGCTTAACTTTCAGCACAGAGGGGCTAGCAGGCAGGGGTCTGACTGTGTGACTTTGGCAAGTCACAACCTCTCTGGGTCTCAGTGCTTCATGTATCTCTACCTTGTGCCCTCTTCTCCATCCATGCCAGCACTGTAATGATTCAGGCCCTCACTAATTCTTGCCTGTATTATCGCACCAGCCTCATAACTGATGCACCTGCCTTCAGTCCCGACTCCCTCAGACGCATCCTGAACAGAGCTGCCGCAGTAATCCATCTTCAACAAATCAGGCCATGTGATTCCCTGCTTCCGGATCCACAGGGCAAAGTCCAATACTCTTAAATGTGGCATATGTGAAGCCATTCCAAAACCTCCTCTCCTGACCATCTCCTACACAATTCCTTTACCTATTATTTTAGGATTCCACATCACTGAGCTGACATCCAACTGCTCCTCCCCAAATTCCATGATATTCCCCACAGCCCCCTGCCTTTGCCCTTGCTGTTACCTTGAAAGGAATTTCATCCTTCCTGGCTTACTCCCATTCACTTTTTTTAAGCCTCATAGTAAGAAGCTCATCCTACAAAAATCTTCACGGACTCTCATGCCACAGCCCCAGACTGGATCAGTACTTTGTAAATTCCTCTAGCACAGCAGTTACCACTTTGTATTATCTGTTTATAAAGCTCCCCCATGATGTCCTTCTTCAGGGACTCATCCCTCTGCTAACATGGCCAAAGTACATAGACCAAGTCTTGCCATTCTTGCTTCCAAGGAGCATTCCGGCTGTATCTCTTCCAAGACAGATTTGTCCATTCTGCTGGCAGTCCATGGTATATTCAACAATCTTCACCAACATGATAGTTCAAAGTCGTCAATTCTTCAATCTTCTTTACTCATTGTCCACCTTTTTACTTTAAAAAGCATGATGTATATGTGCAGTCTTTCTTTTTTTGAATGATGGGAAAATGTCACAGTCCGGTATAACAAAAATGAACCAATCCTCACCAAAGATGGCGGACTAGTCAGATGCACTAAGTCATCCCACTGCAACAAAGACCTGAAAACCCAAGTACAACTGATACAGATGTCAATCCTAGAACCCTGGCCCTTAAATGAAGGGATAAATTATTAGATTGGAAGTCACTGAGAAGATAACAACCTGAATCTAGGACATAGGTCAGTATGACCAAATACCAACCTAGGTAATGAACTCTCAAGGATAAAACAAAACTAAAAAGATTCAAAACAGGGAACTAGAGATGTCAATCTGTAAATGACAACAGTGTTAGAATAATAAAAGGGGGAGTACACAATGTAGATATAGAACTTTCGAATGGAGGTGAAGTCAAGGCAATATCAAGTAATAAAAGACTGGCACAATCTTAGGAAGATAAGGGTAAATTTCAAGGTAACCACAAAGAAAATTAACAAACCTACTCATTAAAATAAAGAAGAAAAACATAAAGTCTCGGTAAATACACTATCTACAATAATGGAGGAAATGAAAAGAAATTGCACAAACAAAAGGAACTCATCACAGAAGAGTAAGAGGAAGAAAGAAAAGATCAACATTACAAAAAAAGCACTACAAAATGACAGCAATAAGCTCACACCTATCAATAAGCACACTGAATGTAAATGGCCTAAATGTACCCACAGAGTGACAGAATGGATTGAAAAAAAAAAAAGAACCATCAATATACTGTCTACAAGAGACAAATCTTAGACACAAGGACAAAAATGTATTAAAAATCAAAGGATGGAAAAAATATATCAAGCAAACAGCAACCAAGAAAGAACAGGAGTGGTAATACTAATCTAAGATAACACAGACTTTAAGGCAAAATCCATCATAAAAGATAAGGAAGGACATTATATAATGATTAAATGGACAGTCTGCCATGAAGATATAACCATAATAAATACCTATGCACCCAACGACAGGACTCCAAAATACATAAAACAAGCTCTAACAGCACTGAAAAGAGAAATCGACAGTTCCACAATAATAGTAGGAGACTTCAACACACCACTCTTGGTAAAGCACAGAACACCTAGAGAGAAGCTCAGCGAAGATACACAAGATCTTAAAGCCACAATCAACCATCCTGACCTCATAGACATATATAGAACACTCCACCCAACAGCAGCAAATTATAAATTCTTTACCAACGCACATGGAACATTCTTCAGAAGAGAACACATCTTAGGCCACAAAGCAACCCTCAACAAAATCAAAAACATTAAGGTAATACAAAGCATTTTCTCTAATCACAATACCATAAAAGCAGAAGTGAATAACAGGAAAAGCAAAGAAAAAAAATCAAATACATGGAAACTGAATAACACCTCACTTAAAAACCACTGAGTAACAGAAGAAATCAAAGATGGAATCAAAAAATTTCTAGAATCAAATGTGAATGAAAACACATAATACCAAAACCTATGGCACACAGCTAAGGCAGTGTTCAGAGATAAATTTATAGCTATAGATGCACACCCCGAAAAAGAAGGGACAAAATACAAATGTTAGCCCTACAACTTGAACAAATAGAAAGAGAACAGTAAAAGAAGCCCACAACCACCAGAAGAAAGGAAATAATAAAGATCAGAGAAGAAATAAATGGCATAGAGAAGAGAAAGACAATAGAATCAACAAAACCAAGAGTTGGTTCTTTGAAAGGATCAACAAACCACTGGCCAAACTGACAAAAAAAAAAAAAAAAACAGAAGAAGCAGCAAATAACCCAAATAAGAAATGAAATGGGAGGCAGTACAACAGACCCAACTGACATAAAAAGGATCAAAACAGATTACCATGAAAAACTGTACTCCAACAAATTTGAAAACCTAGAAGAAATGGACAAATTTCTAGAAACAGACTACCTACCTAAAAAAAAAAAATTTTAAACACAAATTGAGGCTGAATATCTGAACAGACCCATAACAAGCAGAGATCAAAAAATAATTTTAAAAAATTCCAACAAAAAAGGCCTCGCCCAAATGGCTTCACTGGAGAATTCTAGCAAACATTCAGAGAAGAGCTTGCACCAGTACTGCTCAAACTATTTCAGAACGTAGAAAAGGAAGGGATACTTCTGAATTCATTCTATGAAGCTAGCATAACCTAGATATCAAAACTAGGCAAAGACACCACAAAAAAGAAAATTACAGACCAATATCTCTCATGAATATAGATGCAAAAATTCTCAACAAAATTCTAACCGATAGACTTAAGCATCATATTAAAAAAAACACTACACCACAACCAAGTGGGATTCATACCAGGTACGCAAGGATGGTTAACATTAGAAAATCAATCAACATAATCCACCACTTCAATAAAACCAAGGAAAAGAATCACATGATCATTTAAATCAACACAGAAAAGGCATCTGATAAAGGGGACATAAGGGAAATTCCTCAGCATAATAAAGGGTATTTTTTTTTTTAATACAAAACCAACAGCCAACATCATTCTCTAACAGAGAGAGGCTGAAAACATTCCCCTTGAGAGTGAGAACAAGACAAAGATGTTCTTTATCACTACTCCTATTTAACATTGTGCTAGAAGTCCTAGCTAGAGCAAGTGCTAGTTAGGCAAGAAAAAGAAATAACAGGCATCCAAATTGGTAAGGAAGAAGTAAAACTATCCCTATTCATGGGTGATACGACACTATACACAGGGAACCCTAAAGACTCCATGGAAAACTACTGGAACTAACAGCAAGATTCAGTAGAGCAGCAGGATATAAGAAAGACATATAAAATCCTACACACCAATCAAGAGAACTACAAAAAGGAAATCAGGAAAGCAATACCACTTATAATAGCACCTAAAAAAGTAAAATACTCAGGAATATATCTAACCAGGGATGTAAAAGATCTATACAAAGAAAACTAAAAAACAAAGAAGAAACCAAAAGAGACCCATATAAATGGAAAAACATACCATGCTCATGGATAGGTAGACTCAACATTGTGAAAATGTCAACTCTACCTAAAAAAAAAAAAAAATTTTAAGCAATCTACAAATACAATGCAATCCTTATCCAAATACCAATAACATCCTTTAACAAGATGGAAAAACTAATCATTGACTTTATATGGAAAGGAAAGAGGCCCTGGATAAGTAAAGCATTACTGGAGAAAAAGAACAAAGTAGGAGTCCTCGCACTACCTGACCTCAGAACCTACTACACACAGGTATAGTAGTCAGATCAGCCTGGTACTGGTACAATGACAGACACGTTGATCAACAGAACAGAATCGAGAGCCCAGATGTAAATCCATCTATCTAATGCCAACTGATTGGTCCATAAATCTGAATAAAATTGTATTTAACTGGTCTTCCTCATAGGTGTATGGATATTAGCCTATCACTGACAGCGTTGTACTTCAGGATAGATCTTGAAATGTTCTTTTTGACGATGAATGCAATGCCATTCCTCTTCAATTTGTCACTCCTGGCACAGTAAACCATACGATTGTCTGATTCAAAATGGCCAATAGCAGTTCATTTCAACTCATTAATGCCTAGGGTATCAATGTTTATATGTTTCTATATCCATTTCATTGGCAATTTCCAATTTCCCTAGATTTGTACTTTATACATTCCACGATCCAATTATTAATGGATGTTTGCAGCTGTTTCTTCTCATTTTGAGTCATGCCACATCCGCAAATGAAAGTCTCAAAAGCCTGACTCCATCCACGTCGACTCTACTTTGAGAAGGCAGCTCTTTCCCAGTCATCTTCTGAGTGCCTTCCAACCTGAGGGGCTCATCTTCCGACACTGTATCTGACAGTGTTCCGCAGCTATCCATAAGGTTTTTAACGGCTAATTTTTTTCAGAAGTATACTGCCAGGTATTGGGAGGAATCAGTGCCTGGAGAAAGACATCATGCTTGGTAAATTAGAGGGTCAGTGAAAAAGAACAAGATCTTCAAGGAGATAGATTGATACACTGGCCACAACAATGGGCTCAAGCATAACAACAACTGTGAGGGTGGTGCAGGAGTAGGCAGTGTTTCATTATATTCTCCTTAGGGTCACTATGAGTCAGAATCAACTTGACGGCACCTAACAACAACAAGAGTAATGCCACCTGATCTTTGACAAATGCCCATAGTCCATTAAAAGGGGAAAAGACAGTCTTTTAAACAAACAGTGCTAGCAAAACTGGATGTCCATCTGTAAAAAAATGAAACAGGACCCATACCTCACACCATACACAAAAATTAATTCAAAATGGATGAAAGACCTAAATATAAAACCAAAAACTAAATATTATGGAAGAAAAAATACGGTCAACACTAGGGGCCCTAACACACAGCATAAAATAGCATACAAACCATAATTAACAATACACAAACACCAGAAGATAAGCTAAATAAATGGGATCTCCTAAAAATTAAACACTTATGTTCATCAAGTCTTCACCAAAAGAGTAAAAAGAGAACCTATAGACTGGGAAAAATTGGGAGGCTATGACATATCCAACAAAGTTCTAATGTCTAAAATTTACAGGAAAATCCAACACCTCTACAATAAAAAGACAAATAATCTATTTAAAAAATGGGCAAAGGATACAAACAGACACTTCACCAAAGAAGACATTCAGGCAGCTAACAGACACATGAGGAAACGCTCATGATCACCAGTCATTAGAGAAATGCAAATCAAAACATTAGTGGCACAAATCAAAAAACAGAAAATAACAAATGTTGGAGAGGTTGCAGAGAGATTGCAACTCTTGTGCACTGCTGGTGGAAATGCAAAATGGTATTATCATTTTGGAAAACAACATGGTGTTTCCTTAAAAAGTTAGAAAATACCACACAATCTAGCAATCCCACTCCTAGGAATGTATTCCAGAGAAATAAGAGCCATCACATGAATAGACATATGCACATCTATGTTCACTGCAGCTTTATTCACGATAGTAAAAAGATGGAAGCAACCTAGGTGCCCATCAACAGATGAATGCATAAACAAACTATGTACATGCATACAATGGAATACTATGGAAGGATAAAGAACAATGATGAATCTGCAAAACATGTAACAACATGGGATGAATATGGAGGGAATTATGTTGAGTGAAATAAGTCAATCACAAAAGGACAAATACTGTATGAAACCACTATTATACAAACACATGAAAAGGTTTACACACAAAAAGAAACAATCTTTGATGGTTATAAGGAAGGGGAGACAGATCTACTAACTAGAGAGTAGATAAGTAGTAACTTGGATGAAGGGTAAGACAGTACACCATACTGGGGAAGTCAGCACAACTTGACCAGGGCAAAGTCACAGAAGCTTCACAGACACATGCAAACGCTCAGAGAGACGGAGCTGCTGGACTGAGGCCTGGGGACCACGGTCTCAGGGAACATCTAGCTCAATTGGCATAACAAAGTTTATAAAGAAAATATTCTACATCCGACTGTAGTAAGACTCGGGACTTAAAAGCATGGGAGAGGCTATCTAAGATACAGCCATTGGTCCCATCCCAGGTAAAGCAAAGAAGAATGAAGGAGACCAAAGACATAAGGGAAAGATTAGTCCAAAGGACTAATGGACCACAACTACCACAACATCTACCAGACTGAGCCCAGAACAACTAGATGGTGCCCAGTTACCACCACTGACTGCTCTGGCAGGAATCACAAATACAGGGTCCCAGACAGAGCAGGAGAAAAATGTAGAACAAAATTCAAATTCACACACACACACATACACAAAGACTAGGCTTGCTGGTCTGACAAAGGCTGAAGAAACTCTAGGCCCCAGACACCCTTTTAGCTCAGTACTAAAGTCACTCATGGGGTTCACCCTTCAGCCAAAGATTAGACAGCTCTATAGGGCCAACGACAACACACATGAGAGATGTGCTTCATAGTTCAATCGTGTATACAAGGCTAATGGACACACCAGCCCAAAAGCAAAGACAAGACAGGAAGCGATAGGAAAACTGTAAAATTGGAAACAGGGAATCTGGGATGGAGAAGGGGAGAGTGTTGACACATTGCAGGGCTGTAGACCAATGTCACAAAACAATTTGTGTATCACTGTTTCATGAGAAACTAATTTGCTATGCAAACTTTCACCTAAATCACATATACACATAAAAAAAATCCTCATACAAACCCTGTGAGGTGGATCTAACTACCTTCAGTTTTTACAGCAGAAAACTGAGTAAATGCTTTCTTTTATTCATTCAGGTATTTACAGGAAACTGTTATGTGCCAGGCATTTTACCAGGCACTGGGAGATACAGAAGAGAAGGACAAACATGGTTGGTGGGCTCTTGGAGATCATAGCCCAATAAGGAGGCAGACACAAATCAAAAACATCACATAAATAACGTTTAATTACAACTGTGGTATGTGCCATATAGGGCAGATAGTTGGTGTTTTGAGGCCCTGTGATGGGGAGGTCAAGGAAGACTTCCAGAGACATACATGTACAGCTGAAGGAAGAGCAGGGGAGGAGGCAATGGAGGAGGAAGGAGCCTTCCAGAGAGGAAACAGCTATGAGGTAGGTACTGAAAGAAGGTGTTGAGAGCCTGGGAGATAGCAGGGCGAGATGAGGCTGGAGGGTAGGACTTGCGAGCTTTGCCAAGGATTTTATTTCTTAAAGGAAGAGCCTCAGAAAGCAGTAAGATTCCAGACAGAAGGAGGGAGTGATGTGAGCAGATTTAGTGGCATAACTAGGGTTGGCATCATCCAGTGTTATAACTCAGTATGCCAACCTCCCATGGACCTCCTCCTGTACCAGACCATACAGAATCCTCAGTAATGTTTTTTTGTACCAATGTTATTCATAAATTGTAATTCTTATATATCACTCCTCTTTTTCCTTTAATTACTATTTCATTCTCAAAAAAGTTACTGATACAGGTTCACAAATATTAACACAATATTGTACCTAAAACACCAGAAAACTTGACAAAATCAGCTACTATAAAAACACCAACAGCAACAAAAGAAAACAGCACATGACCGTAGCACTTGCAGATGAAACCACAGGATTCGAAGCATCCCTCTAATTGGGTAACAGCTCTGACCGAAGCGCATTAAAAGATTCAAAAAGCAAATTAGCACAGAGTTTTAGGCTTGTAGGTATATTGATATATGTAAACTGTGCTCATGAAAATTGTTTTTGTTATGATAACTACAGGGATATTTTTATAAAAATAATAAATTTTTACTGTACACACCCAAAAAAAAAAAAATGAACCAAAAGTCACTGAGATAAAAAAAAAAAAAATTATTTGTGCATCTGAAAGCAAAAACCTTACCTACAGAGGTAATGTCAAACCTTGATGGCATACAAATAATAAGGTCAATATTAAAAATGTGTCATCCCTCCAAAAAGTGGATAGTCTTTCAGACACACACACACACACACATTCCTCCAGAGAGTAAGCCAAACGATATTTACTTATACGGGCTTCTCAGAACTTACTTCAGCCATACATCCTCTTAAATATCTAAAACTAAAACCAAGGATGATAGGACAACATATATATACTAAAATATATATATACTAGGTAATTTTTTTATTCATATTTGATTCTAGTAAGTTTTGTACTTAAAACTTACAAGTAATTTGAAATGATTTGAGAAGGTACGATTAACTAATTAGCAGTATGCAATGAAAGCTAGTGCTTTAAAAAAAAAAAAAAAAAACTATAAGAGATCCAGTGCCAATAACCCAAACCAAATCCACTGCCGTCAAGTCAATTCTGACTCATAGTGACCCTATGAGACAGAGTAGAGCTGTCCCACTGGGTTTTCAAGGCTGTAATCTTTACAGAAGCAGACTGCTGCTACATCTTTCTCCACTGGAGCAGCTGCAGGTTCGAACCTCCAGCCTTTCAGTTATCAGCTGAGCGCTTAACCACTGTGCCACCAGGGCTCCTCCCAGTGCCAATAGCTAACATTTACTGAGCATGTATTTTCCAGGGACTGTTCTTTTCCTGGATTATCTCACTGACTCCTTACAGCAACCCTAAGAAGCAGTACTATCACCACCATTTTACAGGAGAAAGTTAAATAAGTTACCTGGCCAAGGTTCTATGGCAAGTAGAGAGCGAAGCAGTCTGACTCTGAAACCCATGTCCTTAACCATTATGAGCAGATATCATTTCAAATGTAAAAGTATGGGATTTGTATCTTAAGCCACATACTGCAAATTTTGGTGGAGCGGTTTTTGGCAGGAAGGAAAGCCTATTTTGGTACATAAACCCAGTCTGTACTCCCTCCAGTGGTGTATGAAATGGGTGAACATATACACACAAAAGCAAAAAGGCAGAAGGGACACTATGTCAGTATTACTATCAAACAATGTAGAATTCAAGACAAGCGTTACAATAAAATAGACTTTTATTTCGCTACTTATTCTTTACAATGAGTGCAAAGTAGCCAAGAGCCTTCAAGTATCAATTATTACAAAATTAAATAATAAAACAACAAAAAAACTCAGGTGCCATGAGTCAGTTCCAACTCACAGTGACCCTATAGTGACTGCCCCATAGGATTGCCAAGGCTGACCGCAACATCTTTCTCCCACGAAGCAGCTGGTGGTTTCGAACTGTAGGCCTTTTGCTTAGCTGGCAAGCACTTCACTACTGAGTTACCGGACTCCCTATATAAAACAAAACCTGTTTAAAATATAAGGAAAGGGGACAGAAATACAACTATAGTGAGACACACACTATTCCCATTGCTACAACAGCCCAAGTAGCAAAAGTAAAGACATAAATCTCTTAAAATCAATATTAAAAAGGCATCAATAGAAAATATGATCAAGTAACAGACAAATCCTAAAACAGGAAATCAGAGTGGCCAATAAGCATGGAAATGTGCTCATATACCCTAGAAGTCAAAAAACATAAGTTAAAGCAATAACGATTTTTTTTCTATCAGGTTGACGAATACGTTTAAATAAAAGTACCCATCATTGCAAGGGTGTAGAGAATGCAATAATTTCATACACTGTTGGAGGAGGTACAAATTGGTTTTGCATACAAAAAAAAAAAAAAAAGGCTTTCCTTGCCTCAAAAAACCCCTCCACGAAAATTTTGCAGTATATGGCTTAAGATACAAATCCCTTACTTTTACATTTGAAATATCTGCTCATAATGGTTAAGGACATGCGTTCCTGAGCTAGGCTACCTAGCTCTCTCTACTTACTAGCCACAGAACCTTGGCCAGGTAAATTATTTAACTTCCACCTGTAAAATGGTGGTGATAGTACCCACTTCTTAGGGTTGCTGCAAGGATTAAGTGAGATAATCCAGGTGAAGAATTTAAAACAGCACCTCAGAAATACATGCTCCATAAATGTTGGCCACTGGCACTGAATCTCTTATAAGTAGGGTTTGTTTTGTTCTGTTTTTAAGTTGATGTACTAGCTTTCACTGACTACTACTAATCAGACATTTGCATCTCCTCCAATCATTTCAAATTACTTACAAGGTTTAAATACAAATTTTACTAGAATCAAATATGAGTCAACATATTTAACAGAGGCATATGGAGTCTTTAAAAGAGCATGACCACTGGTCTATGGCATGAACACCTGCATTATGCATAACTTGCTTCATTCTTCATCTTCAACCACATTCTGTTTTCTACAATGAACATATATTACTTTTGCGGGGGAAAAAAAAAGGTTTTTAAAACAAGACAGCCATGTGTCCTAAACGGTTCAGTTATGCAACTACTTTTCTCTTGAGGGCACTAGCCAGATCTGATCTGATCATATAATTACAACTGATCATACTCCTTCCTCTGTCAGAGGTCTGGTGACTCAAGTGTATCAGTTCATCTTCTGCACATCACTTTGGAGATTATACTACTTGGAAATCAATTAGTCAGTGTCAACAATATTCAGGATTCCTGAGAATATAAGGCCAGACAAAAATATTTTGTGAATACAAACGAAGCCAATTCACTCTTGGGTTTTTGTGCTATATTTTTAAACCTGGAAAAGATATTAGAGTGAAGTCTGTGAGAGCCGGAACTCGACGGGACTGCCTTGTTTATCTGGATCTCGAAAGTTTTCCACCTTTGGCAGGTGCAATCTTACCACTTTTCTCTTGCTCGTTTTAGTGGAAAATATTTGAGTTTTTTTTTCTACGATAGGTTTCTGCCTTATACAGGTTCTGGCTTTCACAGGTTTTGCTGTACTTTTTCTAACTATATAAAAGATAGAAAGCTTTAACTGTTCTACAATTTACAGGAAAGTAATGCAATATTTTTGTACTATCCCATCATTCTGTTTATAATTTCAGGAAATGCACTTCAATCATGTTTTTAGGCAAATTTCCTATAGAAATCAATCTGACTTCTCTCACATGAATAACATCAAGCAAGTGAAGATTTTCAACAATTTGTTCTCATGTTTAAGAGGCAAGCGTTCACATAACCTATAGCAGGATGGTAAAGGTTTCCACATGACAGAGATGAAGCAGAAACAGTGTGCACGAGTTATAATGTTTAAATCTATTACATTTGGATCAAGATTTGTACACAAAGGATACAACTGTAAGCTAAACGGGAATGTTACAAACAAAATTTTCCTGGCAATGAGTTAATTCTAGAGGGAAAGGGAAGAGAGAAAGGTGAACTTGTTAACTCACTAAGAGGAGAATTTCTGAAGATGAAACTTTACTGACTCCACTCAGAGACCTCTCAACGGTTTAAACTCGTCAAGGAATTCAACTTTTTAATTCAAATTAAAAAACAACGTTGTAGTTGTGATTAGGTGCTGTTGAGTCAGCTCCGACTCACAGCAACCCCCTAGTAGGGGAGAAAGAAACACTGCTCAGTCCTGTGCCATCCTTAAAATTGTTATGTTTGAGCCCATTGTTGCAGCCACTGTGTCAATCCATCCTGTTGAGGGTCTTCCTCTTTCTCATTGACCCTCTATTTTACTAAGCATGATGTCTGTGATGGTTAAGACTGTGTGTAAACTTGTCTAGGCCATGATTCCCAGTGTTCTGGCAGTTGTATGATGTTGTGATCACTTCCAGGTTGAGACTTGATATAATGCGATCACCCCCCATGATGAGATCTGCTGTGAGTAGCCAATATAAGTGGACATCCTAGCAAGTCTCGTGGGCTTTTGCTCACTCTGGATCCTGCAGCTGGCTCCTGTTCATCTGACCTCCGCTTCTTGAAACTTGAGCTAGCAGTTTACCTGCAGTCTTGCCTGCCGATCTAGGGATTCATCAATCTTCGAAGCCTGTGAGCAACAGTCCTGCTCTCTGACCTGCCAATCTTGGGTTTGCCTGCCCCTGCGGATTCATGCATCAGGAGAAGCCTCCAGCCTAACCCATGGACTTGGGACATTTCAGTCTCTACAAACCTATGAGCCATTTTCCTTGATATAAATCTCTCTATACACATATTTGGAAACCCTGATGGCGTAGTGGTTAACTGCTACGGCTGCTAACCAAAGGGTCAGCAGTTCAAATCCGCCAGGCACTCCTTGGAAACTCTATATGGCAGTTCTACTCTGTCCTATAGGGTCGCTATGAGTCGGAATCGACTCGACAGCACTGGGTTTTGTTTTTGGTTATACACATATTTATGCGTTTTACTAGTTTTGCTTCTCCAGAGAACCCAGACTAAGACAATGTCCTTCTCCAAGAACTGGGCCCTCCTGATAACATGTCCAAAATAAGAAAAACGACGTCTCACCATCCTCGCTTCTAAGGAGCATTCTAGCTGTTTTCCAAGACAAATGTGTTCCTTCTTCTGGCAGTCCATGGTATGTATATTCAATATTCTTTGCCAATGCCGTAATTCAAAGACATCTATTCTTCTTTGGTCTTCCTCATTCATTTTTCAGCTTTCACATGCAGATGAGGCAGTTGAAAATACCATAGCTTGGGTCAGGCACACCTTAGTACTATGGGACATTTTTGCTTTTTAACACTTGAAAGAGGTCTTTTGCAGATGATTTGCCCAATGCAATATGTCCTTTGATTTCTTGACTGTTTCTTTCATAGGCGCTGGCTGTG
Organism: Loxodonta africana; assembly: GCF_030014295.1. Lineage (NCBI taxonomy): Eukaryota > Metazoa > Chordata > Mammalia > Proboscidea > Elephantidae > Loxodonta > Loxodonta africana. Next base: position 45,068,652 of record NC_087354.1, on the reverse strand, counting down.
GATCCAAGTAAAATGAAATTCTTGACAATTTCAATATTCTCTCCTTTTATCACGATGTTGCTTATTGGTACACTTGTGAGGACTTTTGTTTCTTTACGTTGAGGTATAATCCATATTGAAGGCTGTAGTCTTTGATCTTCATCAGTAAGTGCTTCAAGTCATCTTTGCTTTCAGCAAGCAAAGTTCTGTCATCTGCATACAGCAGGTTGTTATTGAGTCTTCCTCAGATCCTGATGCCACACTCTTCTTCATATAGTCCAGTTTCTCAGATTATTTGCTCAGCATATAAATTGAATAAGTATGGTGAAAAGATACAACCCTGATGCACACCTTTCCTGATTTTAAACCATGCAGTATCCTCTTGTTCTACTCAAACAACTGCTTCTTGGTCTACGTACAGGTTCCATATGAGCATAATTAAGAGTTTTGGCACTCTCATTCTTCACAATGTTATCCATAATTTGTTATGATTCACACAGTCGAATGCCTTTGCATAGTCAATAAAACACAGGTAAACATCTTTCTGGTATTCTCTGCTTTCAGTCAAGATTTATCTGACATCAGCAATGATATCCCTTGTTCCATGTCCTTTTCTGAAGCCAGTTTGAATTTCTGGCAGTTCCCTGTCGATGTACTGCTGCAACCATTTTTAAATTATCTTCAGCAAAACTTTACTTGTGTGTGAAATTAATGATATTGTTCGATAATTTCTTCATTTTGTTGGATCACCTTTCTTTGGAATGGGCATAAATCTGGATCTCTTCCAGTCAGTTGGCCAGATAGCTGTCTTACAAATCTCTTGGCAAAGAGGAGTGGGCACTTCCAGTGTTGCACCCATTTGTTGAAACATCTCAACTGGTATTCCGTCAATTCCTGGAGACTTGTTTTTTGTCAATGCCTCCAGTGTAGCTTGGCCTTCTTCCTTCAGTACTCTTGGCTCTTAATCATATGCTACCTCTTGAGATGGTTGAACATCAACCAATTCTTTTTGGTACAGTGACTCTGTACGTTCCTTCCATCTTCTTTTGATGCTTTCTGTGTCATTTAATATTTTCACCATGGAATCCTTTAAAATTGCAGCTCGAGTCTTAAATTTTTTCTTCAATGCCAAGTGTCTTTTTCCTTTTGCTCTTCTAACTCCAGGTCTTTGCATATTTCATTATAATACTTTGTCTTCTCGAACCACCCTTTCAAAGCTTCAGTTCAGCTCTTCTACTTCATCATTTCTTCCTTTTGCTTCAGCTGCTCTACATTCAAGAGCAACTTTCAGAGTTTCTTCTGCCATTCATTTTGGTCTTCTTTTTCTTTCCTCTCTTTTTAATGGCCTTTTGCTTTCTTCATGTATGATGTTCTTGATGTCATCCCACAACTCATCTGGTCTTCAGTCATTAGTGTTCAGTATATCGAATCTATTCCTGAGATGATTTATGTAGGTGGAATATATTCAAGGTCATACTTTGGCTCTGGTGGACTTGTTTTAATTTTCCTTAGCTTCAACTTGAACTTGCATAGGAGCAACTAATGGTCTGTTCCGCACCTAGCTCCTGGCCTTGTTCTGAGTGATGATATTGAGCTTCTCCATCATATCTTTCCACAGATGTAGTCAATTGATTCCTGTGTATTCCATCCAGCGAGGCTGATGTGTATAGTTGCCGTTTATGTTGTTGAAAAAAAAGGTATTTGCAACGAAGAAGTCATTGGTCTTGCAAAATTCTATCATGCTATCTCTGGTGTCATTTCTATCACCAACGCCATACTTTCCAACTACCAATCCTCCTTCTTAGTTTCCAACTTTTGCATTCCAATCACCAGTATTATCAATGCATCCTGATGGCATGTTTGATCAATTTCAGACTGCCGAAGTTGGTAAAAATCTTTAATTTCTTCATCTTTGGCCTTAGTGGTTGATAGGTAAATTTGAATAATAGATTAACTGGTCTTCCTTGAAGGCAAATGGATATTATCCTATCACTGACAGCACTGTATTTCAGGATAGATTTTAAAATGCTCTTTTTGACAATGAATACGACGCCATTCCTCTTCAATTTGCCATTCTCAGCATTGTAGACCATATGACTATCCAATTCAAAATGGCCAACAGCAGTCCATTTCAACTCACTAATGCCTAGGATTTCGATCTCTATGCATTCCATTTCATTTTTGACAACTTTCAATTTTCCTAGATACATACTCTGTAATTCCATATCCCAATTATTAATAGATGTCTGCAGCTGTTTTTCCTCATTTTGAGTCATATCAGCAAATAAAGGTCCCAAAAGCTCGATTCCATTCACATCATTAAGGTCAACTCTACTCTGAAGAAGCAGCTCTTCCTAGTCATATTTTGAGTGCCTTCCAGCCTTAGGTGCTCATCTTCCAGCACTGTATCAGACAATGCTCTGCTGCCATTCATAAGGTTTTCACTGACCAATTTTTTTTTTTAGAAGTAGATCGCCAGGTCCTTCTTCCTAGTCTTTCTTAATCTGGAAGCTCCACTGAAACCTGTCCACCAAGGGTGACTGTCATGGATTGAACTGTGTCCCGCAAAAATATGTGTCAACTTGGTTAGGCCATGATTCCCAGTATTGTGTGGCTGTCCTCCATTCTGAGATTGATGTAATTTTCCTATACATTGCAATTCAAATCTCTGCCTGTGGTTAATGCTACAAGATTGGATTATGTCGAAGAGGACTGGGGTGGGATGTAACTCTGGTCACATCCCTGATTCAATGCAAAGGAAGTTTCCCTGGGGTGTGACCTGCACCACCTTTTATCTTACAAGAGATAAAAGGAAAGGGAAGCAAGCAGAAAGTGGGAGACTTCATACCACCAAGAAAACAGCGCTGGGAGCAGATCGTGTTCTTTGGAACTGGGGTTCCTGCAGGAGAAGCTCCTAGTCCAGGGAAGATTAATGAGAAAGACCTTCCTCCAGAGCCAATAGACAGAGAAAGCCTTCCCCCTGGACCTGACATCCTGAATGTGGACTTCTAGCCTACTAGACTACTTGAGGAAATAAATTTCTCTCTGTTAAAGCCATCCACTTGTGGTATTTCTGTTATAACAGCACTAGATGACTAAGACAGTGACCCTGCTGGTATTTGAAATACTACTGGCATAGCTCCCAGCATCACAGCAACACACAAGCCACCACAGTATGATAAACTGACAGAAAAAGGGTAGAAAAACAATAAAAAACAATAAAGAAAGAAAAACCTTCCTTTAGCTATATCCCCTAGTTGCCACCCTTTAGCCCCTTACTTTCACTGAAATTCTTATTTGATGATTAGTCTATAAATTATCTACACCACTGCTTACCATAAAACCAAAGCTAGTTTCCAAACCCGATGCTCCCTCCGTGGGCTATATAATTTCACAGCTCCATACCATTGCACTTGCTGTTCTTTTGCTTAGAAAGCCCTTCAAATTGTCTTTCTGGCCCAGGTTCCTGCATCACCTTTCTACCTTTTCCTGGCTCCAGCCCTACACATCTGCGCTTCCATAGCAATTACGGCTCTTTAACATTGTATTATACTCTTATATTACAGTTTCTTGTTTTTATCTAGTTCTCTTAAAATAGAGAGACCATGACTATCTCTATTACAGAAATTTTAACATATACACAAAAGTAAATACAATAGTATCAGGAACCACTCAGTTACAACTATTAATTCATTTTTTTAATCCTAACACACTTCTCCCATCTATCCCAGTAATACTATACTTCTGAGTGAATCTCTGTAAGATAAAGACTCTTTATAAACATAACAACATTACTATCACCGTTTATATTTTTAAAATAATAATTCCATAATATCATCAAGTATCCAGTTGGTGCTTATATTTCCTCATTTGTATTACAAACTTTTATTTTTTACAATTAAGGGCTAAATGAAGTCCACCACTGGGATTGATTAATATCTCTCTCATGTCTCTTAATCTCTAGATCTCCACTCCATCTTTTTCTTTTTCTTATAATTTATTTTTGAAGAAACCAAGCCATTTGTTCTATACAGTTTCCTAAGATCAGAATTTTGCTGATTTGCATCCCCATATCCCCATATTTTCTGTAAACTGGTGGTCAGATCTGGAGGCATGATTATATTCAGGTTAACTCTTTTGGCAAGACTGTTAATACGTAGTAATGAATATTTCTACCAAGAGATGAAAGATGTCTAATTGTCCTTCTTTTTGAGACTTTAGTAACTATTGATGATCAATGTGTACACTCTAGATCCATTAATTTATTAGAAGCTGTAAAATTGTGATATACTAATGCCCTTCTATTAGCTGAGATAAAACACCTATATAAACAGAAATTTCCCATGACCAACTATTTGGTTGCCCTGAGGTTTCACACAGGAAAAGCATGATTAATGTTCAATTCTTTCCCTTTATTTTCCAGATCTTAAAAGAATGCATCAGTTCCCAAGCATCCCCTAAAAGCAAGGTTTTTTAGTTTTAGGTTTTTTTTTTTTAATCATCACTATGATGACATCATGGATTCCAAGATTTCAGTCCACTGCAGTTTTATGCTTACTGATATTCAAACTGTCCCACCTTTGGCTAAGTGGGAGCCTCTGTCAAGTTGGCTCCAGAATCCTAATCTTTGATAGCCTCCTGCCTTTCTGGTATGACAAGGTATTCCAGGCTCATTTTGTACATGTCCTAGCTCCCAACTTGGAGTTATCCATTTTTTCAAAAGAGAACCTAATTATTAATTCACTCTTAAGCCTTTTTTTTTTTTAAGCCTAGACTTAGTGGTCCATAAATGTTTTCTAAACTAAATAAGGCAACTACTGAGCAAGATCTAATTCCTAAACTAATGATTTTGAATTTTAAAAATGTGCATAATACATGATAAATAATTAAAATCCTTAACTACTCATCACTTAGGTTCTTAGATTCATTATGTACCAAAAGACTTAACCAAAGCAACTTCACCATTCTGCTTTGGTCTTAGAATAAAATTCAGCAATTCAAATCAGCATGATGACCTAGGCAAAACTGCTGTTAGGCTGAAGTAAAAGCATAAAAAGAGGACTTCTTTATGTTGTTCTTCAAGAATCCGGAGAATACAATGCAGGGATAATTTAGGAAATTGGTTGAAAAAAGCTTTAATTAAGGTAAGTATTTTTAATTAAAGGTTGGCTTCTTTAATGAAAATGAGTAAGCAGTGCTCAATTAAGTATCATGAGTTTAAACTATATATAACAACTCGTGATCTTAATCATTCACATTACCCAAAAGTCACTATTATTATAATAACATTGACATCTTTTCAAACACACCCATATTCCTGAGTGGAAAATCCAAAGCCCTCTGTTTCAAAACCACAGCTGAAACAAAATCATACTTCATCCTCATTTATGCTTTCTAAATATCTGAAACTTCCTTTCTTAGTGGGAACCAAAAGAAGCTTTTTATCAGTTGCTATTAATTGTAACTCAAAATTCTTTTAGAAATACCAGTATTTTTTTCCAGGTGCTGAGGCATTAGCAAGATGCTTTATGACACAGTTAATTGCTGGTTTATAAAATTCATTGCCCATTTTAACAGTAGCCTAGAAAAAGGGCAGCAAAAATAAATTTTGCAGACTCTCTAAGAGATTATTGTTACAATCACGAATTTACTCAGCCACCAGCAGAAGGAAAAAAAAAGAATTTACTCAGCAACAAATGCTGAGCTAAGGCTACAGTGGAATCCGTCTCCTAAATACCTGCAGATAATGTTTTGTTGGCACTATCTCTAATGTGTACCTAGTGCATCTTTGGACAACACTGTATTTATTTTTACCAGTTCTGCAATTACAGGTCCTTAACTTCCTTTAAGAGCTCAAACTTCCAACTCTAAGCTAGCTGAAACAAGCCTATTCTCACTGTACATATAACTGTAATATAACTAACTATACATATCATTGACTAGGTCTGAAAAAGCATTTGCAGTCATTTAATTATCCCTTTCAGCACAAATCTGAAGCTCCAATTTAGTGAGGTATTAAAAATAAAAGCAAATGATGGTAGTACAACTTGTTGAATGGAATTAATGTCACTGAATTGTACCCTTAAAAACGGTTCCAATAGCAAACTTGTTATACATATCTTTTACCACAATAAAATTAAAGTTAAAAGAAAAGATAGAACAGCAAAAATAGTCTGAGTTTATGATTTTACTAGGATGCATCTCTTTCCAGGTCCGGCAAGTAAACAGCTAACTCGGATGTGTTTTAACTACAATTTATAATTGTGAACTGTTGTTATTGCCAGTTGCTGTCAAGTCGATTCCCACTCATGGCGACCCCACGTGTACAGAGCAGAACACGTCCATAGGGTTTTCAAGGCTGTGACCTTTCGGAAGCAGATCACCAGGCCTGTGTTCTAAGGTGCTTCTGGGTGGACTGGAACCTCCAACCTTTTGGCTATTGGTAAAGCACTTAACCAACTGCCTCATCGTGAACTACACCTACTTATATGTCTATAAACATAATCTCTCTTTAAAAAAAAAAAAGAGAGATTATTGAGCCCTAAATCATTAGCATATTTATAACCATGGTACTATTCAGAATATTTAAAAATTACCTTTTTGTGCATGTAATCTGAATTATCATTAATCGTGTATATTTCACATACAAAACCCCATACATAAAATATTTAACTTCAGTACATTGTTCATGCGTCTCCTTCAGATTAGAAAGCTTAAAGACACAAGAAAAATAGTTATGAAATATAAATTTTTAATTTTTTCTCAAATTAAAATTGTGCAGAGCAAATTGTGATCATTTCCATGATAATTAAATGACTGCTTCAAGATTCAAATTAGGCAGACATGGAAAAAAGGAGAATAAAGAAAGCAAGATCTATTACCTTATATAAAAATAAATTCCAAATGGAGCAGGGTCTTATGTGAAAAAAGTCAATTAAAAAAAAAAAGAAGAAATTAGGGGAATTTTTTGTTGTTTAATATTGCACAGTGGAAAAGGCCAGGGTATAACATAAACCTAAAAGTCATAAAAGGTTGACAAATTCAATTATATAAAAATAACCACTTCCTATATGGCAGTTGTTAAGACAAATAATTGAGAAAAAAATATTATTCACATTAAAAAAGCCAATTTCCCTATGTAAAGTACATCCAAATTAATAGGGAAAAAAAAAAACAGTCCAATAGAAAAATAGGGGGAAAAAGTTCAAAAGGCTCTTAAAAATATGAAAAGATGCTCAACTTCATTCATAATAAAGGAGATAAAATTTAAACTATCCTGGGATACCAATCAGACTAGCAAAGATTAAAAAAATATATGAGCAGAGTATTAATAAAAGCATGGGAAAAATAATTTCTCATATACTGGGTACATAACATATGGAAGGAAATTGACAACATTCTTCAAAATCACAAATGAGCATATCCTTTCACTCAACTATTCCACGTTTAGGAACTGATCCTATAGGTACACACACACACACACACACTTAAAATATATACAAGGTTATTCATCACAGCATTTTATATGATAGCAAAAAGCTCTGATGTACCTAGATACTCACTTAAAAAGGGCCAACATATGGAACAGTGAGTACAGTATGCTACCACTTGTAAAGGAGGGTGGGTGTTTACATTCATATTTGCCGGTACATGCTAAGTTTTCTCTGGAGGGACACAAAAGCAACCAATAACACCAGCGGCCTCTGAGCAGGGGCACAGGGTGGCTGAAGGACAGGGTGGGAGAGGGACTTTTCGCCTTATTTTTGTCTCTTTCAAATTTTAAACCATGTAAAAAATATATATATATATTTTTACATTATCTACTCAAAAATAAATAAAATTTTAAATACTTTTAAGGCAAAAAAACTTTTTTAAGAAACAATCAAATACTTATACATATGATCAAATTTGACATCAGAGATTTTATAGATTGTAAAGCATTTACTTAGACACGCTTCTAACCTGGAATTGAATTCATTCCTGGAGATCACTTTTCAGCCAAATTATCAACAGGCCTATAAAATAAACAATAACACCCATGAAGAAAGTGCTCCTTAGAACAATCATCTATATGAGACCAAAGGGGCAACATCTGCCCAAAAGCAATGATGAGAAAGCAGGGGAGGGCAGGAAAGCCTGCCAAATGGAAATGAGGAACTCAGGATGCTAACGGTGGGAGTGTAGACACATTGTGGGGATTGCCACCCATGTCATGGAGCAATTTGTTCATCAACTATTGAGTGGGAAACTAATTTATTCTGTAAACCTTCACCTAAAGCACAAGTTTTTAAAAAAATTTTGCAAAATTTATTCCAGTATTTAACTTAAATGAGACGTTCACTTTTTCTAAGCAGACAGGTTCTTTTAACAGCATGCATTATCTGTTTTTATGCCTTCATTTTAAGAAAAATAAGATGATGTTCGGTTTCCTGAGCGCTACAGATTTAAGCTCAGAGAGATGCATGTCATGTTCCAAGTGTATACAATGCAAACTGACATGCCAATGACACCAATAACCACAAAATACTATACCGTTCCAGAAGGGAAAACAGCATAACACATTTAAGGCTTATAAACTTCCAAGTGGCGCTGTGAATCCTTGGCACAAACCAAACCCAACGGGAAAATACAGCTAATAAACATGCAAAACATATATTATAAAGCCAAAAACACAGCCTGTACTACAGTTACTATGTAACTGAAAATACCATTGTCATTTTTGGCAATTATTGTTAAAAATTATTCTATTAAAATTGTTAGAAATAATGTGAAACAAAGTGATCTTTTTCTAGGAGCTTGTAACACTTATATTTTATTAAACAACTCAAATATCATGCTTCTGAATCTATTCTCTTTTCTTGGATTGGGAATAAAAAAGCCTCCTACCCCCACAATTTCCTTTGTCTAAGCACAATCATCCTAGAAACAGTCAGGTGGAGAGAAAGGTACAAATCTGGATTAACTGAAAAGCAAAGACAGATGAATGAGTATTCTCGTGAAAAAGCACATAATCTTTGAGAAAATCTGTGGAAAATGACAAAGGTCTATTTTAATTACTACAAGTGAGCCGCCGTGCAGTTTGAGTATTACATCTTTTACGGTTCTGTCTTTTCATGACTTTACATAGCATTTTATTTGAATAATGACGAATTTAGAAGGCATTGCCATTCTTCTAATTTTCCGAATTATCTCAGTCCCAACATCTGGAGGCAGGCTGTTTATCAAGATCTCTGTTCCCCCGCGACTTTACGAGAGGCCCTGGCTATTCTTAGCCTGCACTCCGAGGTCGGGCAGCAGACCAGTATACCCAAGGGACGGGTCCCGCGTGGATCTGCCCCACCGGGGATATTTACACGGCGCAACAGGACAGCCACCTCCCCAGTTTCACGATCCCCAGGCTCACCACCCATTTAGGGTTTTGTCTTTACAAGGACTCCTGATTCCATCACTGCCTCACTCGAAAATCAAAATCCTAACTGGGTGACACACCGACGGCGGCCAGCGCACCACGTCCCGCCAGCCTGGTAGGGCTGGCGTCTCTGAGGCAAGGAAGCGCCACCAAGGGGCCCCAGAGGTCCGGCGTCCCCAGCGGAGGCTGCACCCCTGGCCGGGGACCGACGGGGCCCGGCCAGGACAGATGTGGGGCGCAGGGGCAAAGTCCGGGAGAGGCCAGGGGCTGGGGGATAACCAGCAGCCCCGAGTTTAGGAGGACGGGGAGACTGAATCCTGAAGCACAGGGGCTTCGTCCATAAGTTCGGAAACTCGGGAGGGGCGGGGAAAGGACCCGTAGAGGCCCGGGTGAGGCGACAGACAGGCGGGGAGGGTCCCCACGATCTGCGGGGTGACGCGAAGACCCGGCCTGAGGGAGGAGCCGGGAGCGCAGGAGACCCCAGGGCCGACAGAGCGCGACCGCCTGAGGGAAAGACGGCGACGGCGACGCGCGAGCTTCGGGACGGAGAGCTCCGGGGCTTGCGGGAGTGAGCGCCGAGAAGCCCGGGCGCGCAGGGACCGCGGGACTCACCGCGCTGGCTGCGGCGGCGGAGCCGGACGACGCGGGGCCGGGCGCGTCCTGCCTCCTCAGGCGCGACTTGAGGCTCTTCATGGCCAACTCGTGGCAGTCCCGCTTCCGGCGGGCCCGGCGCGCCTGCCCCACGCGCGAACCTTGAAGTCTGCGGGCAGCAAGCGCGCCGCGAGGAGGAGGTGGCGGCGGCACAGACGTACCGGCCCCACCTGCCACCTAGGGGCCCGGGCGGCCGTGGGCTCGGGGCCTGCGGCGCGGCTCCTCTCCTGCAGCCAATACGCCCGCGGCCCTGGCGGGGGTGGGGCCGGCTCCGACCAATCGGAAACCGGGAAGGGGGAGGGACTTCCCTTTAAAATTTAATAACACCCTTCCTCTCCCTGCTGGCGGAAAAGTTTCGGGGCTGCTGCTGGGGTTGGTGGGCAGGCTGGGGCGTGGAGTGGCGCTGAGGGCTGGACTCCCGACTATGGGCGGCCACCTACTTGGATGGTGGAGCTTAGGGTCTAGAGAGAGCACTGGCGTCCAGCCTACACCAACTCTAATCTCCCTGGACTCTCATCTTTTCACCCACGTGCGCTTTCCCAAATAAAGTTCTCTTCCGTCTGGTTACTTTTTACCTGCACACGAACCTGCTAGAAAGAACAATTTCCCTTCCTTCTCCTGCTGTTGTACTACACAAATCCCAGTAACTGGAAGTAACTCCACGCACCAAAACCCCCTGAAACAAACAACAGGAATAGTACAGAAGGACATGCAGTTAAGAACAGACTTTGAAAGACATTTTAATAAGTCAAAGCACCTGTTAGATGCCCAATAATTATTTGTTGAGTGAAGAACCCGCTGCTTTGAAAAGAAATAAATGGCATGGGGAAAAAAGTGATGCCATTGATGAAAAATGGCCCATATAGCCAAAGCGAAATAAGAACTTGTCAAAGAAAACAGATTTTTCTTTAAAAAAAGAAATTCCTATAGAAACACGTTACAAGTATACAATGAAATTAATTTATCCTACCCAGAAATCTGGACTAATAAAAATTATATAAGGGAAGGATGAAGAAATAGGCAGATGAGCAACACCCAATAATTTTCTGTTCATGTGACACTCACTGTCAAAAGTCTTCCTTGCAGTCAATTTTTTCCAGCAAAATGTTTGTTCTAGCATGCGCCCATTTGAAAAAGCAAACAGTCCAAGTCTCTAACAAAGTGCTCTTTTTGTCTGAAAGGTCAGTTGCTTTCTTTAGCATTTCCTTAGAGTAACTTACTGTTTCATACTGTAAGAAAGTTTCCAGAACTTTCTTGGAGAGATAGTATTTAAAGACTGTGTTAACCCTTAACAAAAAGTAAACAATAACTAACTGCCTGAGAAAATCACTAAATTTTCTCTTGGCTAGGTCTATGGAAGAAGTTTTCTTTTACTCCTCCCTCTTCCTTAGCATCCACAGCCAGTCTCTTTTTTTTTTTTTTTTTTTGCTCTTTAGCTCTGCCATTGCAGAGATAAAATTCTCACACCTGGACTATTATAGAAGCTTTCCAGCCAGTCTCCCAAACTCCAGTCTCTCATCTCTCAAATCATCAATGAGTTACCAACTATCATCAAAAAAATCTTACAAAATATTCCTTCCTTGTTCACAAACTTTCAGCAGCTAATGAATGAAATCTAACTCGCACTTAAGGCTCTACCGCGTGAACTAAAATAGTTTCTCAAGCTGATAAACCTGTTGCTGTAGAGTCGATTCTGACTCATAGCAACCCTACAGGACAGGGTAGATAGAACCACGCCGTAGAGTTTCCAAGGAGCCCCTGGTGGATTGGAACTGCTGACCTTTTCATTAGCAGCTGTAGCACTTAACCACTATGCTACCAGGGTTTCCCTCAAGCCGGTACTACAAGCAAACTGCTCTTTACCCCATTCCTTAAAAATATGGCACAACTTCCACATCTTTATGTGCGCTAATCCCTCCTCCAATAACTTTCCCCCACCTACATTCAGCTAACAAAATTCTGTTCTGCCTAAGAATAATTGAAAGAGGGCACAAGGGAAGTTCTGGAGTACCATGCTGGTCAACCTAGAACATGGTTACGTAACTAGTGCATTCAGTTTGTGAAAATCCAGTGAACTTGTACTTATATGTATACTCTGTTATGTGTGTGTTATAAGCTAATAAAAAGTTTTTTTTATTTTATTTATGTATTTTTAATCCTACATCTGTTCTAAGTGCCCTCCTTTCCAATAGAGCCTTCCCTGATCACTCAGCTAGAATTGATCTCCCCACCCTCCAAATACCTATGGAAATTGTGCTTCTCACATGATACTAACACATATGTTCCGAACAAGCCCTATTTGAATTCCCTAAAATACTCACCATGTAATAGGTGCTCAATAAATACTTCGGAATGGACTAATGCATTCTTTTAGGTTGTCACAGTGAACTATGGTTGTTGGTTTCCTGTCAGGATTAGGACTTTCACCTCCGTTTTGAGCCAACATGGAATGATCTAGGGCTGAGGTGCTGTCCAACACTGGTACCTAAATCAATTGTTCGTTCTGGATTTCAAGTGAACACCCATTCACCGTCTAATCCCCTGGCTGAGTCCTAAATATTAACTGCCTTACAGTAGCAGTGTGTCCCCTGGTTAATTACTTACTGAGAGATTAATTGCAGCCTTTTTTTTTGTAGCATCCAAGTTACCAAAGCCCTGGTGACTGGCCTCTTTTCACTTGTTAACTGGAAGCAGCAAAGGCTTGCATCAGGTTCCAAAAATGTTAAGCAAGTTATTTTTATGAACTATCTGCATGATGTCTCCATGGTGTCTGTGTCCAGTGGCCTTTGTGGGTTTTTCCTGGATAGAAACTGGATAGCTGATGTCTGTGTATTCCCACTGGAAAGCAGCTAAATACATAGCATTGATTCAAATAAGCAGTAGATTTTTTTATATTGATCTGGAAGATTCCTACATGAAATAATACCTGTTGTATACCCATTACCGTCCAGCTGATCCTGACTCATAGCAACCCTATAAGACAGGGTAGAACTACTCCACACAGTTTCCAAGGAGTGCCTGGTGGACTCGAACTGCTAACTTTTTGGGTAGCAGCCATAGCTCTTAACCACTACGCCACCAGGGTTTCCACATGAAGCCAAGTCTCTGTTACTAGCATTCAGCCAGACAGGTCTTGTTTTGTTAACTATTATCACTATTTATTTTTATCTTTCCTTCAGGAGCAAGAGGCACTTGTCGAACCTAGATGAACTTTTGTTATCACACTGAACCTATATGAAAGATTTTTTGTTGTGTTTCTTATTTTTTTGCAATATATGAAACCAGGAAGGATTGTGCATTTTTTAAATTGTGTTAATAGGTTTTATATGCACATGGTAAAGAAATCTCAAATGATACAAAAGAGAAAATTTAGTCTCCTTACTACCACTGTCCCCTGACCCCTGCTGTCAAGGAACTTGTTATCTAGATTAGGAAATAAAGCCAACCTTATATAGCTCAGTTGGAGCATGACTACTTAATAAATTGTGTAGTAGAATTGCAGGTGTGGGTGATATTCACAGAAGGAAAAGATTAGGAGATAGGGTGGCGTGAAGGGAGGCACCCAAGGTTGGGCAGAGCATCAGTTAATGCACAGAGGTGAGAAGGAACCCAGTGGAGGCAGATGACACCCAGGAGACCTGCAGGGTGGGGAGAGACGGAGAGCAGGCAGCAAATGCTCACCAATAACCATGTAACGATAATGACCACAACGATGATAGATGACTCCTCAGAAGGTGGAGGATAAGAACTAACACCAAAAAATTAAAAATGGACAGATAAAATGATTACTTTCCAAAGAGAAATTCCATGTCCAATGACTTCTATCTCCATTTTCAGAGCTTCCTACAGCTCATGGTAGTCCCAGGGAACCGAGCCAACAAACCAAACCAAACCCGTTGCCATCGAGTCAATTCTGACTCATAGCAACCCTGTAGGACAGAATAGAACTGCCCCCATAGCGTTTCCAAGAAGTGCCTGGTGGGTTTGAACATCTGACCATTTTTTGGTTAGCAGCCGTAGCTCTTAACCACTACACTACCAGTGTTTCCAGCCAACAAGCCCCGGTCAATAATTTCACAGAGAAGGCAGGACATCAGCCATTCCCTCCATCACAGATGCCAAAGTAGATAGCTGGCACAGCCATCTGTGGCCATAGGGTCCTGAGGAGGGGCACCCCCCCTAGAAATCATTCGGCAGCCCCAGGAATGAAAGGCCTGGGGCAGTTCTCACACCCTCTTCTGTTGCCACATTCAAAACTAAAACATATTGCATAATAAAGCTTTAAAAGAAATAAATAGGTCATCCTTGGTACTAATTTTAAAACCATCTGCATTTTCGGTAAGCTCTCCAGTGACTCCATCCTGGAAAAGTGGAGTGGGAAGAGGTGAGATTCTCTGCTCCACGTATTCACAGGCACTTGTGAGTTTTCTTAGTTATTCAGCAGTAAAACGTCTAGAGATGTCAATTCCCTTCTTTTACAGAAACCACTTCTTTAATCTCTTCTGCTGAGAGTTGCTTCGTGTTCTGCTGTAGCGAAACAGTCAAGCACTCGGCTGCTAATTAAAAGGTTGGTGAAAGACCTGGTGATCTGCTCTAGTAAAGATTACAAAACCAAGCCTGTTACCATGGAGTCGATTCCAACTCACAGTCGGGGACAGAGTAGAACTAACCCCTATGGTTTCCAAGCAGTGGCTGATGCATTCCAACTGCTGATCTTTTGGTTACCAGCCAAGCTCTTTAACCACTGTACCATCAGCGCTCCCCAATAAAGATTACAGCCTAGAAAACCCTACAGCAGTTCCACCCTGTCACATGGGGTCGTCATGATTCAGAATTGACTCCACAGCACCCAAAAACAATATTGAGGTTCCTGGGTAGCACAAACAGTTTGCAATCAACTACTAACCTAAAGTTTGGTGGTTCGAACCCACTGACCAACACTGGAAGAAAGGCCTGGCAATCTGCTTGCATAAAGATTAAACCAGAAACTTGCTGCCATCAAGACAACTTCAACTCTTAGTGACCCTACAGGACAGAGTAGAACTGGCCTATAGGATTTCCAAGGCTATGATCTTTGCGGGAGCAGATCACCAGGTCTTTTCTCCCGCCAAGCAGCTGGTGGGTTCAAACTGCTGACCTTTTAGTTAGCAGCTGAGCACTTAACCACTGAATCACCAGGGCTCCTTTCAAAATGATTATAGCCAAGAAAAACCTATGGAGCACTTTTACTCTGGGTTGCCACGAGTTAGAATTGGCACTACAACAACTTTTTTTGTTTGTTTGTTTTGCTTTGCTTTTTGTTTCAATAGCAATCTTTAGTTTACCAGTTATCTAGCAAAGAGGGCTGGATTTCTACCTCTCTTTCTCTTCCTTGGCATTTCCAGACTGCCATTCACTTATGACACACCACGTGTACCATTAGTTTCCATATTGAAAGAGGGAGGAAAAAACCAGGGAGAATCTTGACCAGGAACAAACTAGACTTCGCCAGCATAACTGATGTTAAGCCTAAAAGCAGCCAAGATACCCACAGTTACTTCTTGAATTCAAGTTTAAAGTTAAAAAAAAAACCACCATGTTTCATTTGAAAAAAAGTAACTTTTGTTATCATGTCTTGACTGCACGCAAGCTCCAGAAATACTGTTGGTTTCACTTTAATGAGGAGACTAATGGCCCTAGTGTGTATAGTTCAAAGGCAGAACCTCTTGATTGTCTCTTTTAAAACAGTCTACTCAGACTGGAGCCCAGATAAATGCCAGGCACTGGGTTCAGAGATCAGCAAGTACCTCACTCCATCATAAACTTTCTGAACCTTGGAGTTTTCTTATCTTAGCTGGGGCACCAAGATATGCACAAACAATGAGCAAAAAGACTTCCAAGACTTCAGCACTGTGCAATAAGTTGCATAGAAAAGTTTTTTGCTCTTTCAATTGAAAATATGGCAAATAAATTATATTTCCATTGATTTTAAATGATAGTTTTACATCTTCTGCTTATACTTTTCCCCTTCCTGATGTACAAGGATGTCTTAGTTATGTACTGCTTGTTGCTGTTAGATGCCATCAAGATGGTTCTGACTCATAGTGATCCTATATACAACAGAGCAAAACACTGCCTGGTCCTGCACCATCCTCACAATCATTGCTACGCTTGAGCCCATTGTTGCAGCCACTTTGTCAATCCATCTCCTTGAGAGTCTTCTTCTCTTTTGCTGAGCCTCTATTTTACCAAGGATGATTTCCTTCTCCAGAGACTGGTCCCTCCTAATAACATGTCCAAAGTACATGAGATGAAGTCCTACCGTCCTTGCTTCTAAGGAGCATTCTGGCTGTACTACTTCCAAGACAGATGATTAATGGATATTTGCAGCTGTTTCTTCTCATTTTGAGTGGTTCCACATCAGAAAATGAAGATCTTGAAAGCTTGACTTCCATGTCATTAAGACTGCCTCTACTTTGAGGAGGCAGCTCTTCCTCAGTCGTATTTTGTCTACTATCAATTGCTGCTATAGCAAAAATACCAGTAATGGGTGGCTTTAACACACAATAATTTATTCTCTCACATTTTAGGAGGTTTGAAGTTCAAATTCAGGGAGCAGGCTCTAGGTGAGGGCTTTCTCTCTCTGTTGGCTCTGGTGGAAGGTCCTTGTTTTTTGGTTTCTTTGTGATTTTTATGTGGTGTGGCATCTATCTTTTCCCATCTGTGCTTCTTAATTGCTTGTTTAATCCCTCTTGTGTCTCAAAAGAGATCGATTTTAAATATACCCTATACAAATACTGTCTCATTAACATAACAAAGAAGACTCATTCCTAAATGGGATTATAACTACAGGAATATTGTTGTGTACCATCACGTTGATTCTGACTCATAGTGACTCTGTATGACAGAGTAGAATTGTCCCATAGGGCTTCCTAGGCTGTAATCTTTACTGGAGCAGATTGCCAGGTCTTTTCTCCAGTGGAGCGGCTAGTGGGTTAGAACCACTGATCTTCTGGTTAACAGCTGTGTGCTTAACCATTGTGACACCAGGGCTTAGGATTTACAACATATATTTGGGGGGACACAATTCAATCCATAAGAAAGGACCTTTTAAAATTCTGGCTAGGCGTTCAGTAAACACTCTTGATTGGATGATTAAATTATAAGTTATGTGGCTAGTTCAACGCCATCAGTTAGTCATGCCAGCCTTTGCTACTCATCCTGACAAGAAAAAGCACTGCAAACTGAGTGCCAAAGAGAGATTAATAGCAGATATCTTACTTTGATTTTGAGGTTTTCTTACTCATGAAGCCAAATATTCACTCTGAAGAAATACCTGACCCTCTAAAGAAATTTCTGACCAAAATTAATCCTGTCATCAATTTTTCTGTCACCCAAAGTTGCAAATCTTTTCTTTCCTATTAGAAGCGCGGCTTGCTAATTGGAATCTCAAAAGATATGTCTGGGTGGAGGACCAGAGACCATCTTGTGACCTGATGCCAGTTGATCTCAGTAAAAAGGGGAGAGCAGTGTCCAATGAATCATGTAAAGACTAGTCAATTGTTGGTGGTCTATATTTCTCCTTTCTCTTCTAGCCTCATTGTACCTAGCTGGAAACCCTGGTGGTGCAGTGGTTAAGAGTTTGGCTGCCAACCAAAAGGTCAGCAGCTCGAATCCACCAGGCTGTCTTTGGAAACCCTACGGAGCAGTTCTACTCTGTCCTAGACGGTAGCTATGAGTTGGATGGCACAGAAACGGGCTTGGTTTTTGATGGTTTGTACCTAGCTGCTTCCAGCCATTTGCTTTTTCTGGAATCAATACGGTCTCCCTATATGCACATAGAATAACTGCTCAGAATAAACCTTACCTTCAAATTTCATTGGCTTCGATTATTTTTAACAGTAAATCAAGGTAAATCTCACGTTCAAATGCACTTGGAAAATGGCCAAAGTTTTATGATGATGTTTTCAAATTACCTTGTTAGGGGAGTCAAGTTTTAGTATGTATCATTTTTAAATGTGCTAAGAGAGTTCCGGAACCCCGGTGGCTCAGCGGTTAAGAGATATGACCGTTAACCAAAAGGTCAGCAGTTCGAATCCACCAGCCACTCATTGGAAATCCGATGGGGTAGTTCTGCTCTGTCCTATTGGGTCACTACGAATTGACTGCAAAGAGTTTAAAAGAACTCCTGAGAGTTCTTCATAAAACATCTTTTAAAAATAATGCATTTTTATGTAAATCCTGATTTTTATATAAAAAATTGGGCCCACGTAAATGTGGATACAAATGTGTGCTTTAGAAGGTAATCACATACATTTTAAACAAAAATCAGTTACTGGCATGATACCATACAGGATTTATTTTCTTTTTATTGACGTTAGTTACCAAAAATCTCAAATTTTTACTTCCTGCAAGAAAATAGTTTTGTGAAAATGTTTCTGCGTATGCTATGCTTTCTTCAAAACTGCTTGCACCGCTGCTTAAATTATCATTAAAAATTAAAATGTAATTGTGTCCAGTTGCTAAGTAATACTTATCTAAGAGAAAAATTTTAAATAAGGTACAATTCTTATATGGAATGGCACTATTTCACATCACACATAGACCATCAGAGCTTTTTAAAAAACAAACTTTATTTATTTACTTATTTTTTATTTTGCTTTAAGTGAAAGTTTAAATTCAGGTCAGTTTCTCATACAAAAACTTATACACACATTGCTGTGTGACCCTAGTTGCTCTCCCTATAATGTGACAGCACACTCCTCCTCTCCACCCTATATTTCCCATGTCCATTCAACTAGCTCCTGTCCCTGCTCTGCCTTCTCATCTCACCTCCGGACAGGAGCTGCTCTCTTAGTCTCATGTGTCTACTTGGGCTGAGAAGCACACTCCTCACCAGTACCATGTCTTATAGCCCAGTCTAATCTTTGTCTGAAGAGTTGGCTTTGGGAACGGTTTTAGTTTTGGCCTAAAAGAGAGTCCGAAGGCCATGACTTCTGGGGTCCCTCCAGTCTCAGTCAGACCATTATTCCAGTCTTTTTACTATAATTTGAGTTCCGTAGCCCACTTTTCTCCTGCTGCGTGATGCGCTCTCTGTTCTGTTCCCTGTCAGGGCAGTCATTGGTGGTAGTCAGGCACCATCTAGTTCTTCTAGTCTCAGGCTGATGGAATCTCTGGTTTATGTGGCTGTTTCTATCTCCTGGGCTCATATTTTCCTTGTGTGTTTAGTGTTCTTCATTCCCCTTTGCTCCAGGTGGGTTGAGGTCATCTGATGCATCTTCAATGGCCGCTCACTAGATTTTAAGACCCCAGACCCCACTCACCAAAGTGGGATGCAGAACATTTTCTTGATAAACTTTGTTATGCCATTTGACCTAGATGTTCCCTGAAACCATGGTCCCCAGACCCCCACCCCTGCTACTCTGTCCTTCGAAGTGTTTGGTTGTATTCAGGAAACTTCTTAGCTTTTGGCTTAGTCCAGTTATCTGACTTCTCCTGTGTTGTGTGTTGTTCCCTTCACCTAAGATACTCCTTGTCTACTATCTGGTTGGTGAATACCCCTCTCCCTCCCTCCCCACCCTCATAACCATCAAAGAATGTTCTCTTCTGCTTTTAAACTTTTTCTTGAGTTCTTATAATAGTGGCCTCATACAATATTTTGCAACTGACTAATTTTACCGAGCGTAATGCCTTCAAGATTCATCCATAAAATTACTCAAAGAAATTTGTCCACTTTTACGTCCTCATGTATTAACCATGTATATATTCTTTGCATCATTTCTATTTAGTACAAATTTCAAAAGCTGTTTTATAATAATGGATCAGTATACATTTTTCCTGTATTGTTTGATGAATGCAGTTGCCACAAGCAAATATATAAATTAACCGATAAAACACCAACACATTCTGGACTTCCAACAAGTTACATTTTAATTTTTTCTTACTATGAGTCAGAATCAACTCAATGGCAACAGTGTTTTTTTGATTAGGGAGAAGTACATATATATTATGCTTCAGAAACTTCAAAACCATCCCTTGACTCAAACAACAACCACTGCACCACTAGGGCTCCTTAAACAGCAATTAAGAACAGTTCCTTTGAACCTTAGAAGGGTGTGGCCCATGAATTTGCCTAAGATCAAGGCATAGCATTTCAAAGCTAAACTAAGGTGTATTTGTTCCACCGCTCAGACATAGTAAACTCTCAAGACCCATCAACTTTTTGGCTCGTAACCAAGTGACGCTCATCAAGTCAACAAATGCAAATCAGCCTAAAAACCCTAACACCCAGAGGGTTGGGGTCCTACTGGGAAAGTCAAATTCTAATTAGAGTAACCTTGAGGAATTCCCAAATATGAATCACAAGGAATCCTGACAATAAAGGTTGCTCACACTGCCGCGTAAACCCGTAGTCAGAGAGCTCCACAATCACTCCATGTCGATATTCTTGGCAAGTAGTTATCCAGCTTAGATCAGGCACTAACACTTTAAATACTTTTATTTAAATTACACTTTTCTCCAAAAAAGAAATTGAGTCACTTTTAACAAATGTCACCACCATACTTCTGATAACAGATATAGGAAATAAACCTGGGGAAGGGACAATAATCTATGTTCATTATTAAAGCCAACTGTCACTGCTGTCCTTGAGTCCTTGCTTTTGGCTTTCAGCTTCCTAATCCAAAACCAGCCAAACTTGTTGGCCATCATAGCAACCCTATAGGACAGAGTAGAACTGCCCCACAGGGTTTCTGAGGAGTGGCTGAGGGATTGGAACTGTCAACCTTTTGGTTAGCAGCAAAGCTCTTAACCACTACTGCCAGGGTCCCTTACTTCCTAACAGACAAGGCAAAAAAAAATGGAAACACATCAGAGACAGTTTTAATACTAGAGAAGGTACAGGCACAGTAAATTCTCCCTGGAGGTAAAGTTATGTTGACACTGCATTCTAAACTAAATTTTTCATGTGGGTGTGGCTTTATATATACGACAGTGAGCAATACAGTAGACATCCTTCTTGACTAGATTTACTCTTGTCCTATTTAGAAATATCTTTGTTGGGTGTCCAAAGTGTTCATTCATTCACACAACAGTGGTTGATTAATCACAGATGATATGTGAGACAATGCTGGGGAAACCAAAGGGAACCAGATAGACAGAGGGTCTGCTCTCAAGGAGCTTAATTCTAGCAAAAGGGGGGGCAGGGAGGGGACAAAGTAAACAAATAGACGAATAAGTGAGCCAGGTAATTTTAGGTGGTGCTATAAAAGAAAACTGAAAAGAATAAAATGTTAGAGAATGGGGATGAGGGGCGGCTACTATAGATTGGGTGGTCAAGGAAGGTCTTTCTGGAGAAGTAACATTTGATTCAAGACCTGAATGGCAGGAAGGAGACAGCCAAGCATAGCTGTGGAGGCCGAACACTTCAGAAAGAAGAAAGAGCAAAGGCAAAGGCAGAGACCAGCTTGGAATGTTGGAGGAGCATATTGAAGACCAGTGTGGCTGAGTGTAGTGGGAGAAGAATATGAGCAAGATAAGAATGGACAGGTAGGCTGGGGCCAGTACAAGTAGAGCCTTATAGGTGAGAGCAAGGATTTTGGAGAGTTTTCTAATAGGAACCTAATTAAAGTCATTAAGCAGGAAATGATGTGATCTTATTTATATCCTAAAAAGATCTTTCTGATGTTGTGGAGAGAAATGACCAAGAGGTAAAGAAGGAGGACATCAATAGAATTGGGATATATTCTGGAGGGAAACCCTGGTGGTGTAGTGGTTAAGTGCTATGTCTGCTAACCAAAAGGTCGGCAGTTCAAATCCACCAGGCACTCCTTGGAAACTCTATGGGGCAGTTCTACTCTGTCCTATAGGGTCACTATGCGTCAGAATTGACTCGATGGCAATGGGTTTGATTTGGTTTGGTTTTATATTCTGGAGGTGGAATTGACTTGCTGGTGAATTTGATTAGGGGAGTAAGAGATTAAACCAAAATGCAGATGGTAATGCCATTTAAGGAGGTCTGGTGGCACAGTGGTTAAGAGCTTCGCTGGTAATTGAAAGGTTGGGAGTTTGAACCCACCAGCTTATCCATAGGAGATAGATGTAGTAATCTGCCTCAGTAAAGATTACAACCCTGGAAACCCTATGGAGCAGTTCTACTCTGTCCTATAGGGTCACTATGAGTAGGAATCGACTCAACAGCAATGGGAGTGCCATTTACTGAATGATAAAGACTAAGGGAGCTATGTTTTGAATAGAAAGCCCAGAGCACTGTTTTGGTCATATTAGTTTGAGATACCCGTTGAGCATCCAAGTGGGGGGGATATTAAGTGGGAGGTTAAATATCAAGAGTGAAACTCAGCAGAGGGGTGAGGCTAGAGACACGGGCTTGAAAGTCATGAGCAAATAGATCGGTTGCAACCAAGTCTATTCTGACTCATGGCAAACAAAGCCATGGGGCCACATGAGATCTACTGCAGAAAAAGGTGGCCAAGGACCAAAATTGGGTACCACAACATTTAGAAATCAAGCAGAGGAGAAGGTGCCAGCAAAGGAAACTGAGAAAGATGGCTACAGAGTAGGCGGAACCCCAGAATGTGGTGACACAGCAACCAAGATAGGATGGTTTTTCAAAAGTTGTTGTTATTGTTAGGTGCCATCAACTCAGTTCTGATTCATAGTAACCCCACGTACAGCAGAATAAAATGTTGCCCAGTCCTGTGTCATCTTCATGATTGTTGCATGCTCTAATAAGTATACTTACTTGGCATGCTCACAATAAATATTATTACTATTTATATCCCAGCTTTACAGATGATGAAGCAGATGCTTAAGAAGGCTAAACTTTATCAACATTAGAGACCACGCAGTGGTTCATGAGATAGGAAGGACAGAGTTAGCAATTACTAATCAGGCCAAGTAGCTAAGAGCAGGGTTGTGTAAATATGTATAAAACCAAAACCTAATAAGAGATTCATGCTTGTAAATAGTTTGCTCATAGAGAAAAAAAACATAAAGCCAAAACTTAAATAAAATGACTTACACCCGTAGATAACTCACTATAGAAATTTAAAATACTTCAGACAGAAAATCCCAGTTGAAAAACAGCAATTTAGAAAACCCTGTTGACATGATATGACAAAGTTTGTTGGAGACTCAGTTAGTGGTGTACTGGTAATTGTTTTTAACAGCTGGTTTTTCCAGAGGAAAAACCCTGATTTGTAATAGTTACCAATTATCATGATATAAACACTCCGCCATGGCTAACTTCAAGCTATTGATATGACATCAACCAGGTCGTAAAAATTCTTGAAAAATACACCAATTGGCTCTTGTGAGTAAGCTTCAGCACGCCATTGAAATACATTAACATGATCCTTCCAGTACTACCTGACTCCATGCCACCATAGGTAGGTCTAGCAAAGGATAACTTCTGAGTCTCATAACTTCATTGGTCTGAGATTATACCCCCTTCCTACAGATCATTGGAAACCCTGGTGGTGTAGTGGTTAGGTGCTATGGCCGCTAACCAAAGGGTCAGCAGTTCAAATCTGCCAGGTGCTCCTATGGGGCAGTTCTGCTCTGTCCTATAAGGTCGCTATGAGTCGGAATCGACTCTACGGCACTGGGCTTGGGTTTTTACGGATCATGCGACAAAAATGAAAAGGGAATTCCAGGCATGAATTACACTGATTGTAATGTATTTTTGATATTAAGAATAGGTGTCATAGACAATCTTGTTTTAATCCTTGCATTTTGTTTGTATTTTCTTTCATTTCCAAAATATGAAAAGATTAAGTGGATAAGATATAATCAGATATTACAGCAAACATAAGCATTTGATCTAGAGATTCACAGAGTGGTCATTTCCTGTGTTTTAACTTGTCTGTGTGATTCCAGGTCTATGCTCTTAAGCAGTAGTTATTCCGCTTCCCCAAGCAGGCACCTGAGAAATTGTCACTAACTTGTTGGATAAAGTAAGTGACTGAGTTTTCTGTATGAAAACAATTCACACACAGAGATTTAGCTTAATGCCATCTTAAACAAAGGATTCATTGACCTCCTCGTTTCGGGTTTAAGACTAGGAATACTTCCCAAATAGTACATTCACAAAGTTAAGGGTGATTGTTATGTGAACTTTCAGAATTACGCCTTTCTGGTTTCGTTTCTGACTCATGTCAGAACAGGTGTGGTTTAGACTGTAGGGTGGAAACAAGACTGTAGGGAGGAATCAAGTTTTCATTCAGAACTGTCCACTAGAATTTTTTTTATGTCAGTGTTCCTGGCATTGTAGGAACCTAGATCATGACTGTATTCTTTCTGGTCAATGCTGTCCAAAATTGAGGTTATGGGTAAATATCTCCAAAAAAAAAATCAGATTTGCAAATAGCAGTATGAAAAACAAGAAGAATTAAGTAACGTGAGAGTTTGTGACTGAGAAACTTCATTTGTTCATTCATTTAATAAATATTTACTGAGTACCTATAAAGTTTTTTTACCTATAAAGTACAGGCACTGTTCTGAGTCCTCAGAACTCATCATTGTTCCCAAAGAACAAAGATCCCTGATCTTCACCCAAATATCCAGATGATTAATGCCATCGCCTCCCTGAAGTCTTTGTACAAATGTCACCTTTTCAGTGAGGCCTACTTTGGCCTCTTCTGTCTTCTCTCATCTCTAACACTTCTGGACAGCTCTCCAACCTCAATTTTTTTTTTTTTTTTCCCGTAGCACTTATCACCTTCTGACATACTAAGTAGATTAAATAGCATGTCAGAAAGTGATAAATGCCAGTATGACTGGAACACAATGAGAA
The DNA here is from genome assembly GCF_030014295.1 of Loxodonta africana. Taxonomy (NCBI): domain Eukaryota; kingdom Metazoa; phylum Chordata; class Mammalia; order Proboscidea; family Elephantidae; genus Loxodonta; species Loxodonta africana. Next base: position 45,043,822 of record NC_087354.1, on the reverse strand, counting down.
AGGGCAAGAGAAGGAGATGACCTGAGAGGCGTAAGAGGTGAACGGGCAATTTCTAGATCACATAGAGCTTAGTATGCCATTGTAAGGGCTCAGACTTTTTCTCTAGGAACATGGAAAAGATGACAGGATTTTGTAGGAATCTAAGTGGAAGGTAATGGTGACCAGACTAGACCAGGACAGTAGCGGCAGAAGTGGTGAGACGTGATCAGATTCTAGATATATCCCAATGGTTGAGGCAATATAAATGGATGGATGTGAAATATAAGAGAGAGTCAATGATGAATCCAAGTGCTTTGAAGGACAGAGCTGTCATCAACTGAGATGGGAAAGGCTGTGGGTGGAGTAGGGTTTGGGGGACAGGCTGGAAAGATAAGGAGTTCAGTACTGGACATGTTTACCATGAAATGTCTATTACATATTCAAGTGCAAATGACTAGTGGGAAGTTGGATATGTAAATCTGGAGTCCAGGAGAGAGGTCTGGGATGGAGAGATAAATTTGGGGGTCATCAGCATATAGCTGATATGAGATTACATAAGGTCACCAAAAGAGGAAATATAGATACAGAAAAGAGGGCCAAGGACTGAGTTCTGGGCCACTCCAGTATTAATACGTTATGAGAAGATATCAAAAACCAAACCAAACCAATTACCATTGAGTTGATTCCAACTCATTGCCACCCTAAAGAATAGATTAGACCTGTCCCATAGGGTTTCCAAGGCTGTAATCTTTACAGGAGCAGACTGCCACATCCTTCTCCTGTGGAGGGGCTGGTGGGTTCGAACTGATGACCTTTTGGTGAGCAGCTGAGCATTTAACCATGAGAAGATAAGGCACCTGCAAAAGAGATGGAGAAGTAGCAGATAGTAAAGAAGGAGGAGAACCAAAAGAGTGTGGAGTCCTGGAAGCCAAGTGAAAGAAGTATATTAAGGAGGAGGGCGTGGTCAGCTATAACAATGCTGCTAAATGGTTGCGCATGTGAAGACTGAAAATTACCATTGGATTTAGCACCGTGGAAGTCACTGCTGACCTGGACCACAGGCAAGTAGTGTAGATGGAGTAAAAGGTACAAAGGCTGATTATAGAAGCTTTAAGAGAAAATGGAAGGAGAGGAATTGGAGGCTGCAAGAATACATGATTTCCTTCAAGTAGTTTTGCTGCAAAGGGGAGTGAGGAAATGGAGTAGTACCTGGTGGAGAAAATAAGATCAAGAGAAGTTTTTCTAAGATGGGAGCAATTAACAGCATGTCTGTCTCCAAATAAATTTTATATAGATAAGTTCACGTGCACAGCTTAGTCTTAGCACTTTTATTGTACTATTTACAGTCTCTCTCCCCCAATACATTGTGAGCTTCTTGAGCGCAGGGACCTTGTTTCATTCAACTTTATATGCTCAAGGGTTAACCCAGTGTATTAACTTCCTACTGCTACTGTAACAAGTCACTACAAACTTAGTGGTTTAAAACAACACAAATCTATTATCTAACAGATCTGTAAGTTAGAAGCCTGACACAGGTCTCGCAAGGCTAAAATCAAGGTGCTGGCAGGGTGTTTGTTCCCTTGCCTTTCCGAATTTCAAGAGGTTGCCCGTGTTCCTTGATTCATGGCCCCTTCCTCTGTCTTCAAAGCCAATGCCATTATATCTCTGATCATTCTTCCATAGTCACATCTCCCTCTAACTCTAAATTCAACTGGGCAAGTTTCTCTGATTTTAAGAACCCATGTGATTAGATTGGGCTCACCAGATAATCAAGGATAACACCACTGTCTCAAGGCCCTTAACTTAATCACATCTGCAGTGACCCTTTTGTCCTGTAAAGTAGCATATTCACAGGTTCTGGGGATTACAATGTGGACATTTGGTGGCCATTATTTAGTCTACCACACCCATTAACTGAAACATAGATAAATGTTTGAAACACAAATCTTATGCATTCTTCCTGGTGGCATTCAACCATCACCCTTAACTGTTCCAAATTTTGCCACTACCCTTAACAGAAACTCAGTGTTCCCTAAGCATTGTGTCTTCCTTCCCTCTCACTCCAGCCCATCCCTGGTAAACACTAATATACTTTGGTCTCTATACACTCAGAGCATCTTGAACTAGTTGATTTTGGTGGGGGGGGGGGGGGAGCGGGGCATGACTAAGCTAACGGACGCTCTGTGCGTATACAACCGTATATACTCTTTCTTATATAGGAGCATCCTAAACACACCTCGCTTTTTTATTTTACAATATCAATATTTCCACCAGTTACTTAGTATTCCATTAAATAGAGATGCAACAACTTAATAAACCTTTATATTTAGGGCCTATTAATCGGAATTGACACTTCAGTAATGGGTTTGGTATGGTTTTTAAAGCAATGATGTGAGTGTGGTAGAATGTCAGGCATCTGAGGCAGAGAGAATCTAACTGGCCCTGTGTGTGGAAAAAGAGATGGAGAGAACTGTAGTGTAGATGGAGTCCTGGAAGCCCAGATGTGTGTCACGAGAAAACCTTAAGGAAATTAAGCTAGAGAAGGCTGCAACAACCAGAAGGGAGCAGAAGGAATTTGGGTGTCAAAAGAGGGAAACCCAAGAGAGCAGAAGGAAAGGTTCTTCAAAGCCCATCCCCACCCAACCCATCCCATCCAGGTGCATCTTCCTTTACTGCCAGGAGCACCTTCAGGCAGATGGTGTTTCCTCTCTCAGGCCCCATCCGTCAGCGTGTATGCTCCTGTGCCTTTGCTCACATCCTCCTGCTTCCCAACATGCATTTGAAATCCTTACCACACCCTCCTTCCAGAGCTCTCTGCTGGCCAGGTTTCTGGGTCACCTTGCCCTACTGGTACTCCTCCTATTCTCTGAACGTTCTTCGATCATTCTCTGGATCCACCTCCCATAGAATAGTAGTCTACAAAGTGGGATGAGAGCCTTTTAGAGGAATGGAAAAAAAATATTAAATTTCTATTTCTGCTTTTTTTTTTCTAAAAATAAGAAAGATATTAAGTTTTACTAATATCTAATATGGAGCCCTGGTGGCACAGTGGTTAAGAACCCCAACTACTAACCAAAAGGTCAGCAGTTCAAATCTACCGGGAGCTCCTTGGAAACGCTATGGGGCAGTTCTACCCTGTCCTATAGGGTCACTATGAGTCAGCATCAACTTGAAGGCAAGAGGCTTGGTTTGCGTTTTTTAAATATCTGATGTGTGAGCTGACCCTGGTGGCCTCCCTTGCATTCCATTCATCTGACCTCCATATCATGCACCAAGAGGGGTGAATCCTGAGGGAAGAGTAGACCCTCCACAGTGCAGAAGGTGACAGGGCACCCCATCTTCTTGTTTGATTTCAAGGTCTGCCATATATTGCAATTTCTGTGCTGCAAGACATGATCATTGTGGCTAATTTTATGAAAGCAAAATGTTTAAACTTGACAATACAGTCGGCCCTCTGTATCTGCAGGTTCCTCATCCATGGATTCAACCAACTCTGGATTGAAATATTCGGGGTGGAAGGGAACAGACTTTTTATTTCTCGTCATTATTCCTAAACAATACAGTGTAACAACTATTTACATTGTATTGGAGCCCTGGTGGTTGTTAAAACTCGGGCTGCTAAACAAAAGGCTGGCAGTTCAAATCCATTGGCCACTCCTTGGAAACCCTATGGGGCAGTTCGACTCTATCCTATAGGGTTGCTATGAGTCGGAATCCACTGGATGGCAATGGGTTTTTTTTGTTTGTTTTGTTCTTTCTTTGTTACATTGTATTATGTATTATAAGTAATCTAGAGATGATTTAAAGTATATGGGAGGGTGTATATAGGCTATATGAAAATGCTATACCATTTTATATAAGGGACTTGAGCATTCTTGGATTTTGGTCTCTGCGGGGGCCCTAAAACCAACCCCTCGTGGATACTGTGGGACAACTCTACTTTGAGGTGAGACATGACCATGAAAGTGCTTCAAAATCCAACCAAAAGTTGAGATTGACTTTATTTTGCAAAATTACAAGTTTGCTAATTTTGCTAGCCTTTTCTATGACAGTACATAGTATGCTACTAAGCAAATATTTTTGAGGAAAAAACAAACAAACAGTTGAATATATCCCTACAAGGTAAATGTGATATTTTAACAAAAAAACAGGAAACAATTTTTTTTTCAAAAGGTAAATAACCATATCTCTTCTAAAAACCCTCTCTCAGTTTTCTATTTCTCCCAGTAAGGTCCTTCTAGGAAACACCTAGGGCCAATGGTGGTTCAGTGATAGAATTCTCACCTTCCACACGGAAGACAGGGGTTCAATTCCTGGCCAAGGAACCTCAAGCGCGGCCTCCACTCCTCTGTCAGTGGAGGCTTGCGTGTTGCTATCATGCTGAATGGGTTTCAGCGGCGCTTCCAGACCAAGTTGGAACAGGAAGAAGGGCTTGGTGATCTACTTCTGAAAATCGACCAAAGAAAACCCTATGGATCACAACTGTCTGATCCGCAACCAGTCATGGGGATGGCACAGGACAGTGCAGCGTTTCACTCTGTTGTATGTGAGATTGCCGTGAGTTAGAGGCCGACTCAATGGAAGCTAAACACAAGGAAACATCTAGAGATGTTGAAAAGAATAAGTATTTTCAATGCATAACGAAGTTCCTAAGAAAGTCAACGCAATTCCCAGGGGTCGAAAACAAAGAGGGAGATCAAGCCCAGAGCTGATGTAGCAGGAGCCACAGCTCCCCAGTAGGAACCTGGGGACAGGATTCAACACCTGCAACTGCGAAGCCATCATAAAGGTGGGTCTTCTGTGAAGGGATGCACTCGGAGATATCCATTCACCAGCAAAGAGACACATAAGGAAATGTGTCAGGGTCAGCCCAGGCTTTGGGTGGGGGAAAAGGAAGTCTCCAGAAAGGATGTTTAACCCCATGCCTGGCCTCACATGGATTGGGGCGTGAAACTATGCCACTTGCATGGCCTAAGTACCTCAAAACCAAGAAATTAACGTTAAAAATTGATCTCAAGCCACTGACACCCCTGTCAAAAGCAAACTGAAACTAACCTAGAGAACGCTCCCTCAACCTAAGACTGGCAGAATTCTTTTTAAATAAGTGAAATATTTACATGATTAAAAACCAGTTAAGAGGCCATAGTAGTCCAGGTGAGAGGCCATGGCATGTGGACTCGAGTGGGTCTTGTTTCATTTTTTTGCAGATGGATATCCAGTTATGCCAGCACCATTTGTTAAAAAGACTGTCTTTTCCCTGTTTAACTGTTTTGGGGCCTTTGTCAAATATCAACTGCTCATATGTGCAGGGATTTATGTCTGGATTCTCAATTCTGTTCCATTGGTCCATGTATCTGTTGTTGTACCAATACCAGGCTGTTTTGACTACTGTGGCGGTATAATAGGTTCTAAAGTCAGGTAAAGTAAGGCCTCCCACTTAGTTCTTCTTTTTCAGTAATGCCTTATTTATCCGGGGCCTCTTTTGGACTCGAGTGGGGTGGAAGCCAGGGGATGGATTTAAGAGATTTTGGAAGTATAATCAATAGGATTTGATGACTGATTTGGATGTGATGGGTGAAAGGGTAGGGGGTAAAGGAAGAGCTCCAGGTTGGGCCTGGATGGGTAATCTTCCCTTTTACTAAGAGGACACATACGAGCAAGAACAGGTTTGTGGGATAAGAAAGGTTAAGTTTTGGGTATGTTGAGATAGCATTGCCTGTAAGTTATACACATGGAAATATCCAGCAACAAAGATGATAATCAGGTTGGAAGCTGAAGATGAGAATTTGGAAGTTGTCAGCATATATAAATGATAACCTGAGCCATGGGGAGGGATAAAAAGGGCCCAGAAAGTATGTAGAGTGAAACAAGCCTAGGACAAACCTTGAGGAATGATAACTTTTAGGGTGGAGCAGCACAGGGCAGCAAAGACAGGTAGGAGGAAAATCAGCAAACTGTAGGGTCAAAGAGGCCAAATGTCAGTAACTATTAAGTGGAACCAATACTGACAGAAGTCAACAACCACTTTCCTTCCGCACAGAGCACAGCTCCACCAAACATTCCATCTTCTGAGCCGCACCTCTGCCCAATCTTCATTCATGAGAAAGCAAACAAACCGGAGGCACCTCACACAGCAAGACTGTGTTTGCACACTTGGTTATTTGGGAAATACATATCTTCTCTCTTGGTATTTCAATATTTCAATGAAACAGTATCCAAAGCGGAAGTTGAACATTACAGTAGCAACTCTTCTAGACTAGCAAGCTCGCTACCTATCAACATGAGCTATGGGTTTATCTAAGGGATGGAGAAGATCCTAATGTGATGTTTCCTTTATACGAGGCCTTGTGAGATCCAATGACTCTTAGAAATCATGCATGCTGCTTTCCCTGGCATCTGTCCTGCCTTCACTCCACATCTGTTGGCAACTGACTGGTTCGTTTAAGCCTAAGGCTAGCAAATTTGGGGTTAAGGGACCAGTTAGCTCTGTTTCTCATTCTGCAGCCACCTATATTCTTGGCCTATCCACTTCTCACTTTCTTCTGCTCATTGCTCAATGTTCTTCTCAAATCCTGCTGCCATTACAAATATTTCCTTGGTCAGTTCACTATGGATTTTTTTCCATCCTATGAACTTTTATCATCTTTTCTTTGTCATTTATTTAGTTCTTAATAATATATGATTTGAGATTACCTTCACTCTAGTTCTTATTTCTCCTCCAGGTTATTTGCTGTTATCAGGAAAGATATTGAAGGTCTTGCTATCCTATATGCATCCACCTGGAAGCTAAGACCCACCTCAGTCCTAGGTACAGTTGTTTAGTTAATTATGGTGTGTTGTGGTCAGTGTTTTTCCAGCATGGACTCAGTCTCCTGGAACAAATTTATTTGATCTCCAAACCCACGTAACACTCTCATTGCCTTTCCAACCTACTTGGGCATGGGCAAGATTTGGGAATTTCCATGAAAGCCTTATCTAGGCTGTCCAGATTATCCCATTTGTTAGGCAGAGAAATTCAGAAAACAGAGGGTGAAAGGGAAGGTAGAGAAAGGATAAGGGGATTAGAAGGACATAGGGATGGAGGAAGATTCTGAACAAAGTTTCGAAGATCTGAATTGCAGTTCCTGTCTGCCACTCACACATTGTGTGGTGTTGGGCAAGTCAATTAATCTCTCTGACTCTCAGCTGCCTTATCTTCAAAATGGGGCCAGTCCCTGGAGAAGGACATCATGCTTGTTAAAGTAGAAAAAAAAAAAAAAAGGTTAGTGAAAAAGAGGAAATCCCTCAATGAGATAGACTGACAAAGCGACTGCAACAATGGGCTCAAACATAGCAAGAATTGTGAGCTTGGTGCAGAACCCGGCAATGTTTGGCTCTGTTGTACTCAGGGTCGATACAAGTCAGAACAGACTCGATGGCACCTAACAACAACAGCACATAGCTCACCAGACCATGAAATTAAATAAGAATACTTACGTATTCTTCAGCCAGAAAAAGGAATGAAGTTCTAATACATGTTCCAACATGGATGAACCTTGAAAACATTATGCTAAATGAAATGTCAGACACAAAAGAACAAATATTGTATGGTTCCATTTATATGAAGAATTCAAAGTAGACCAGAGGTTACCAGGGACTGGAGGGAGAGGAAATGGGGAGTTATTTCTCGCTGAGTACAGAGTTTCTGATTGGAGTAATGAAAAGTTTTGGAAATAGATAATGCTGATGAATGTACAACATTGCGAATATAATGTCACTGAGTTGTACACTTAAAAATGGGTAAAATGGAAAAGAATTTATACGTATTATAACACTGTAAATTTAAAAAAAAAAAAAATCTTTAGCAACCTGTTTGGTAAAGTGTAAGTGCTGTCTATAAAATTCCTGTTGTTGTTGCTGTTGTTAGGTGCCGTCCAGTCGATACTGACTCACAGCAACCCTACGTACAGTACAACAGAACAAAACACTGCCTGGTCCTGCGCCATCCTCACAACAGTTGTTATGCTTGAGCCCATTGTTGCAGCCACTGTGTCAATCCATCTGGTTGAGGGATCAACTACACACACAAATTAGAATTTTACCTGCTCCCCTCCCTTATCTACATAAATTTTCTTTTTTCCCATGTTCTTCTGAACATGAACTTCTCCATGCGGATGTTCGAAAGTCGGTAAAGCAGACGCTAATAATGCCCTCCAAACGTGAGAGTCTACTTAACAGCTGAAGACTGAAGAGTAGCTCTCGGGTCTGGATGAGCACGCACGGGGACGCTGTGGCTACCCTGTAGATACAAGTAATACATTAATAATGAGTGCTCAGCATGGGGACGTTGTGGCTACCCTGTAGATACAAGTAATACATTAATAATGAGTGCTCAATGATATTTTTTAAGCTGGGCTGAATCTAATCATATCTAGGTTGAATTCAATTCTGTACTGTGTTCATGCACTCTAATATACTGGTGTAGAAACTGCTTGCCTGATAGAAAACAGTCCTGTTGGGTCGGCCTCACCAAATACCAGCTGTTCTTGTTTTAAATTCCTGTCTTTTTAAATGTCAGTGACATTTGAAGTGTTCAATAGACAAGTAATACTAAAAGAGCTTTATGTAATGTGGATCTTTCCCTTAAAACATTAAAAAGACAGAGAAGGAGGAGGAGAAACAGTACACAAATAATCAAAATGTAAACTGCACACACCCCTGAGCCCAGATATTCCACTCTATGAATCAGTCCTCTAGAACTGTTGACACACGTGCACAGAAGGTATGTTCAGGGAAGTCTGTAACAGCAACAGAAAAATCTGGAAACGCCCTAGTACGCCGTCAATGAAAGTGTGATTAAATAAATTATGGGCCAGCTATAACGTGGACCACAGTGAAATTATGAAAGAGAGTGGGTTAGTGGGCTAGTTCTAGCTTGGAAAGATCTTTAAGATTTTTCTTTTTTTGTTCAAGGTTTTTAAAAAATACACTTTTTTATTTTGGAATCATTTTAGAATTGCAGAGAAGTGACAAAGGTAGTGTTGTCAATAACCTCAAGCCAAAGTCACCGATAGTTAGACAAGTTGGGATTTATTACTCCTTTCGGCAAGGGAGAACACACTGCGCAGGGCTTTATGGGATTATTTGGCCTTCAGGCGCCTGAACCACAAGCTTCCTTGGCGAGAAGGCACATCTCTGCACCCCAGTGCTGACCCACTAACTTTTCAGATTTCCCAGGCTGCCCATATATTCACGAGGTGGAAGGAGCTTCTCTGGAAACATGCTTAACCTAACTGGTTTGTGGTATCCGAGAGGATATCTGTAGAGGCTAAAAACTAACGGCAGTGGAGTCCAGCCCCATCTCTCATCCACACTCTGGAGACCCCCGCATCCCACCAAGCATTAATCTTTTGCTCCGCCCAGGGACTCTGTGTTTAGATGGCAACAAAGGAAAGGCCAGTCTATCATTTTGATTAGAATAAGAAGGTGGTGGGATGGGTTTGCCCCAGGCAAACTATTTTTAAGCAAATTGTTTTGATAAGAAAAGGGAGGGGAACATACCAGGGGTCACAAGATAGAGCGGAAAGAACACCAGCCTTGAAGTTCAGCTCCCAGGGGTTAAGTCCCATCTCTGAGACCAACTGGTTGCAGGATTCTGGACAAGTCACTTCACTCTTGAAGCCTCAATACTCTCATCTATGAAATAGGAAGCTCGACCTAAACGACTTCTCCCCCTCCACTCCCAGGGGCTCCTAAAGGAAGTCAGAAAATACCTCTCATCTTCATCCACTGCTCCCTACAAGAAATTGACTCCTGTGTGTTTCATAGTAAATGTTATAAAGAGTGAAGGCTTCACTTTGTATCTCTTTATGAGCAAAACGAGAGCCCTGATGGTGCAGTGGTTAAGCGCTCGGCTGCTAACCAAATGGTCTGTGGTTTGAACTCACCAGCCTCTCTGTGGGAGAAAGATGTGGCAGTCTGCTTCTGTAAACATTTATGGCCTTGGAAACCCTATAGGACAATCCTACTCTGTCCTGTAGGGTCGCTATGCTTTGAAATCGACATTGGGTTTAGTCTGGATTGGTATGAGCAAAGGGGAGTCCTGGTGCAGTGGTGTCACTAGGGCTGGTGTCACCCATGGTGTCAACCCCTCCCCCAGGGGCCTTTTCCCATATGGGACCGTACAGAATCCTTAGTAATGTTTATTATCAATTCTAATCATAGAATAGTATGTAGCAAATACAGTTGTAAATTGCTTAATGATTATATGAATACTAACAACAAAATTGTTTTGTAAATTCTTTCTACGCTGAATTACAACAGTATTAATTACATTCTTAGTAACTGAGAGGAAGACTTTTGATTTTTCTCCTTTTCCTTTAATTACTACTTCATTCTCAAAGTTATTGATATAGGCTCACAAATACTAATGACCACAATATTGTAGCTAAAACACCATTTAACAAAATCAGCTACTGTAAAAACAGCAACAAAAACAACAGCCTGTGCTTGTAGCAAGGTCAGATGAAACTCGTGATTCGAATCATCATTGTAATCGGGTAATGACAGCTCTGACCCCAGGGGATTAGAAGGTTCAAAAAATAAGTTAGCATGAAGTTTTAGTCTTATAGGTGTATTGATACATGTAAGCTGGGCTTACAAAAAATGTTTTTGTTGTTATAACCAACTACAGGGATACTTTTATAAAAAATACAATAAATTTCTCTAGAAATACTGCACAAACGTTTTACAGACAATCATTTTGCTGTCACCCCCTCTGACAGTGTCACCTGGTGCGATCCACATACTCTCACCTCCCCAGTGATGCCACGGCCCTGGTTGTGCAATGGTTAAGCACTCAGCTGCTAACCAAAAGGTTGGTAGTGTGAACCCCCCGGCCACTCTGAGGGAGAAAAGACCTGGCCTGCTCCCATAAAGATTACAGCCTGGAAAACTCTATAAGGCAGTTCTATTCTGTCACATTGGGTCGCTATGAGTTGAAAATCAACTTGAAGGCACCTAACAATAACAACATGTGCAAAACGACCAAAAGTGCTTTTCTCACGCATTCATTCATTCAGTTATTACCTGAGCTCCTCCCAAGGCTGAAGGAAGCTGCCAAGTCCTAACCATCTGTGATATTCATGCTCAAAGCTCTCCTCTACAAAGCCTTCCAGCTCAGCAGCACACTCTTAATTACTTTTCTGTATTCATAGCATTCAGTGTCTATATATATTTCACAATTAATCCTGTAACTTCTCTTCCACTGTAAACTTTGGCCATTAAATTGTTACTCAAGGGCATTTGCCACATGCCTGTAACTAGACTGTGATATCTTGGAGGCAGGAACTGGGTCTTACACTTTATATCTTCCATAATGTCCTGCATATGGTAGGTGCTTAATTAATTGTCCTTTACTGATTGGTCTAGCTCTGGTGGAGCAGTGGTTAAGAGCTCAGGCTGCTAACCAAAATGTTGGCAGTTCGAATCCACCAGCCACTCCTTGGAAACCCTATGGGGCAGCTCTACATTGTCCTATAGGGTTGCTATGAGTCAGAATCGACCCTAAGGCAAAGGGTTTATTAGCATTGTGAATGTATAAAGGCGTGCGGGTAGAAGTTTCCGGCCTTAGGAAGGATCCTATCCAACTGAGGGAGATGTTCCAACCTGAAGGGTTAAGTGACAATGTAAGCTCATCCCTAGGCCTGTGATTCATTACAAATAAATTCAACAGCCCAGTGGTTCCCCTGGACGTCTTGTAATCTTTAGGTTGTACTCAGCATCACAAATCCTTCTATCTGTAAGACGACTGAAATAGTTCAGAAGTTACATATACTTATTTTTCAATGTATGTTGTGATCCGCAAAATGTATAAACCACTTAAAAGTCTAGGGTTTCATGCTGTCTTTTGGTCTTCATGAACTTTTAAAATAGGTGCTCAAAGAACTAGTATTGACACGTGAGCTCTGTGAACATTTTTTGAAGTTAAAAATGGTACTTGAATGGTGTTCAGACCACTGGCATAGACAGCAGGCATTTAGGAAAGAAAGCAAACACTTTAGCCTAGGCAGGTCAATGGATTACTTTCCTAGAAGATATGGGAGTGGAACTCAACTTTGAACGATGATTAGGTTTTTAACAGCAAGTCTTTCAAGAACTACCCAGCCATTGCTTCAAAAGCATAGTTAGTCACATCTGATGTTCACCACATTTCAGGTGCTCCAATGTATGTGAAAGAGAAAGGCCACAATACTCCTACCTACATGTTACAATTCCCTCTCTGACAGGTCATGATACTCCAAAAGCAACAGGGTCACAGATGGATTGGAGGACAGGTGAACGGAGACCTCGGGTTACTGAACTTTCTTTAAGTGCATCCAGAAAATAAAACAAAGGCGTAAGAATCAATTCAGCCTAGTAATGCATCACAAAACCAATCACAAAACCTATTTTATCAGTTTTTGAAATGCCTTTTAAGGACTGTAGACAACTGTGCAACATCAGCCACACCTGCAGAATCTAATGAAGAACAGGTGTATACAATGACACCCGTAGACAAGGATCCTGTATATACGGATCGTGCCTTTGAATAAAGTTCAACAGTTCTTATTTGTCATCAAATGTGAATGGAAGTATGCATACTAGTCCCAGATCTGCCACAAACTAGCTGCGAATCACCTCTTGGGCAAGTCCCTTTTTTTTTCCAGGCTTTCATCTGGCGAGCACCCGGACTGAAGCCTCTTTAAGGTCTCTACTACTGATGTGTTTCTGCCTTTCAGATGGTGACTATGGTGGGCAGAGCTGTCTGGCTGCAGGGTGCTGGTTGGAGCCGCTTCCTTGCTCTGTGTCCTAGAAATGAACAGAAGGCGTCGCCCATGGAGGTAAGCAGAGGAAAAGAAGCAGATAGCTGCCCCATTTGATCTAGAAAAAGATCCAAAAGGCTCTCATTCCTATAACGTTTCATAAAAGTTTTTCTGTCCACGAAAGGTGAAACTTGACTCCCTCCCTTTCTGACCTCTCACTTTAGACAAAAATTAATCAGTGAACCTGACATCTTTCTTTGAACCTCTTTCACTCACTTCAAAACCCTGCCATTCGTTCTCGTACACTGCTGGGAGGAGACCCTGTAAACTGACTGAGCTCCTTTGGCATGAAGGATCACATTTAAAAATATTCATAACCTTTCATCATGTAATTCCACTTCTAGAAATCAACCTTAAGGAAATAATTCAAAATGTAGTTTAAGATTTAGGCATAAAGATGTTTATAATTTCAAAAAATTGGAAGCAACTTTAATGCGGGGAATAGGGGAATGGTTAAGTAAGTCCTAGTATACTGAAATGGTGAGATATTGTTTTTACAACTGGTGTTAACAGAGAGTTTGAAATACTTGCTTATTTGAAATTTGCATATTTTATAAGATGGTAAGTAGAGAAAGTGCGATACAAAGTTGACTGTATGGTGTGAATTCAACTATGTAAACAAAAAAGAAGTAGAAACATACTGAAAGGAAAAACCCCAAAATGTTAACAGTGGTATTTCTGGATGCTGGGGTTCTTTCTTGCTCCTATGATTTTAATTTTTCATCAATAAGCTTTCATTATTATCATAATTAAAAAAATAATATTCAAATATAAAGAAAGAAGCCTGGGTGAAAATATTAACAATGCAATGTCATTTATTTTCTGCATTTCCCAAATTTTCCTGCAATGGGCACTATTATTTATATAATCTAAGAAGAAATCTAGTGAGGTGACCCTAACTCCCTACCCCAAGGTGACTCTGATGAAATGGTGCATGTACAGGCTCCCCAGTGGCTTTAAGGCCTGTCAAAATGTACCAAGAGGGAGGTGCTCTACCGTGCTTGTCACTAAACTTAGACTACAGGTGGCAGGAAGGGCAGAGGAGGAAGGACAAGGACCCAAGTAGCAGCTGCTTAGGAAGTCTTAGGAACCTAAATCTGGATTGTGCTGTTGAGTGGAAACATCAGTTCCAAACATCTCTGCCAGCCGTTGCTACGTTATTTGTCCCGAGGCCTGGAGGTGAAGACTCCCTTGTTCCCATAAATGGCCAGTCCATGCACCATCAGTAGGAGTTGGTCAGTACCAGAAGCAAACTCAGCAGGTGACCCCACAAATGACTTGGGGTACCCTCTGACACTTCCCTCTGCTGCTGCAAAGGCTGGCAGACCCCAGCTGCTGGGGAGCTAGATCTCAAAGGCCTATGTCACAGGCAAGCTGGGCAAATCCCAGAGCTCTTAAGTGTTCTTCTTCCCTTCATCTCAAACATCTGGCGTCAAGGTTAAGAGTGGGGCTCTTTTTCTAACTAGCTGGGGACCTTGGACAAACTGCTTCATCTGCGTTTCCATTTCCTCATTTGGCTAGAGCATGGGGCCTGGCATCTAGTAGATGCTTGATAAATGGTGTTGAATGAACAAGGACTGGATTAGAGTGGTCCTCGTCAACCAGGCTCCTGGGGAGGGTCTCGCTCACAGAGACCCTTCTCCCCTTGTGAAAAGACACATAGTATCCCTACTACACCAAATCCCACTTATCTAGGAAGGAATGCCCTTCTGCCCATGCAGGAATTTTTCTGGCTTTCCCCTTGGCAGGCAGGCACAAATCTACAAAAGAGGAAAGGTAAATCAAGTCACTGTCCAGTCCGCGGTCAGGCATTACTCAATCTTATTTCTAGTGTCATTCAGCTCCTTCTGCTGTCTTCTCACTCTCCCCAGCACAACTTCATTCAACATCCATTCAAACCCATGTTTAAGAACTAGGCAATAAGCTGAGCATGCATCACAGACATAAAAGAGGCTGCCCTCGACCTTACCAAGTTCACTATTGAGTCAAAGGAGAGAGAACCACTTAGGACTCAAAGTGATAAGCGTAAAATAGAGGCCTGTGCCAAGTGCTTGATGGGGACCTGGGAGGAGCAGGCACCAAGGCTTCGGAGGATGGGCAAGCCTGCTGTGCGAGAGAAAGTGGGGGGTGGGGGGGCTTTGCCTCATCTTAGAATGGGAGAAGTGATGTGGAGGCAGGGAGTAGGGCTGACAGAGAAAAGGAGAGTCAGCAACGGGGTGTTGTGGGGGTGAGATCCTCAAGCACTCAACCAGGAGACTAGGCCTAGGAGATACTGAGCCCCTGACACACCACTCATGGTGCAGAGATGCCTGGGAGCCAGTGAAGGGGCTGAGGCTAGCCTCTGCATTGTCGTAGGGTTAAACAGACAGAATGCGAGAAAGCTGCGGGTGCTGAGAGCAGAGGGAACGAATCTCCTAGAAATAAGCCTCAGGGCTCTTAAGAAAGTAAGTACAGGGAGAGCTTTGGTGTCACAGGCAGAGGGGTGGGTAGTCAGGAACTAAGAAGAGAGGAGCTCTCTGAGTGGCAGGGTTGGGAGGGCAGCTCTCCCACCATTGGTTGGTGGGGTAGTGGGAGCCAACATGTCAAGAAGGAGACCCTTTCGTCCATCTGTCTCACAGTCTTGCTCCCTTAACATATTTTCATCTTAGTTTTAATCATGATGTTATTATATTACTTTTAAAAAAGGTAGAAAAGCCCCCCTGCCTCGATTCCCACCACTTCTATCCTGCTACAGAGCCCTGGTGGTGCAGTGGTTAAGAGCTTGGCTGCTCTCCAAACGTTGGCAGTTTGAATCCACCAACCGCTCCTTGGAAACCCTATGGGGCAGTTCCACTCTGTCCTACAGTGTCACTATGAGTCGGAATTGCCTCAGTGATGGCAACAGCTACATTCCCTCTGGCAGCACACAGTAAAGTCCGGGCTTAAGCCAAGTGTAACCAGCCCACTGAAGGTAAAAGGGGCCCCAGGGGACTTCAAACATAAAAGGAAAAATAACAGCAGATTAAGACATGGGAGGGAGGGTGCAGCCAAGCGAACTAACGTTGAAGCCCATGAGGACGGGTTCTGGAAGACTCTCGAAAGATTCAGACGGAGTGGAGTGGGAGAGCTCCCTGAGGGTGGGCCTGGGGGGAAAAGACAAACAGAAAGGAAGAGTAGCCTTGAGAGGGGAGAATGAGAGCTTGGCGGCTCTCCCCAAACAGCCAGGGTGGGTGGGGAGAATGTTAGAGTTCCCTACAGCAAAACAATAGAAACTTCATCCACAGATTTGGGTCAGGCCAACCTCTCCAGGCTTCTGAATCTCTGCTGTAGTTTCCTTTCAGCCACCTCAGTAGACGATGCCAGGGGCACGTCAGGACCTAACCCCAGTGACCAGTCCGTACATGGAATTCAGGCAGAGGAGGGGACGCAGCAGATCGCTGCCTGGGCTTGATGGATGGAGGAGAAGGTGGGGGGTAAGGGGCCGGGTGCAGAGGTGTCAGTAGTTGGGGATTTGGGGGCTTCCTCTAAGGCCAGTGTAGCTAATTCGAGTCATCTGTCTGCTGGAACTTAGCTCAAATGGAGTTTTAGCAGGATTCTTCACGTACGTCGGCCTTGCGGTTAAACAGAAATTCCTTTCAAATGATGTCTGAAGAGTGAATTAAAATAGGGCCAGAGAGCTAGTGATGAGTAAGTCCAGGACAGAGCACAAGCTGGCTGGAGAGGATATTTATGGAGTGGAACGGGGATGGCCCCTTCCTGACTCTCACCCCGTGTGGTCTTCTGCTTTCTTCCCACCCCACCGCTGCACTGGAGGGAGGATTTTTCCCTACAGAATTCTTAAGCATGATTGAACTTCAGTGATTGTAGTTAACCCTCCTTTTTTCATAATAAATTTTGTTCTATTGCTTTTGCAGCACTGCACATTACTGAAAAATCAGAGAAAATAGACAAGTAAAAAGAAGAAATGTTAAAATGTCATAACTCCATCTACTTTGAACAATCACTATTAACAGCGTGTTAGATAATTAGAATATCCTCCTAGTTAAATATATAAGCATATATACATAGAGAGAGAGAGAGCCAGTCCCGGGGTGGCACAAACGGTTAAGGGCTTGACTACTAGCCAAAAGGCTGGCAGTTCAAACCCACAGAGAGGCGGTTCAGAAAACAGGACTGGCGATCTACTTCTGAAAGATCGTAATCTGGAAAATCCCATGCAGCAGTTCTACCCTACACACGTGGGGTCTCCATGAGTCAGAATCTATTCAAGGGCAACTATCAACTACAACACAGACATAAACACACACACACACACACACACGCACATAGAGAGAGGGAGAAAGATCTCGGTGGTACAAATGGTTAACGTGCTAAGTGGCTTATCTAAAGGTTGGACGTTCAAGTCCACCCAGAGGCACCTCAGAAGAAAGGTCTGGCAATCTACTTCCAAAAATCAGCCATCATAACCTTATGGAGCACAGCTCTCCTGTGACAAACCTGGGGTAGCCATGAGTTGAAACCGACTTGACAGCAACTAGGTTTTTTGCACATCTATGCCTTCTTTCTTTTCTGCTGGCCACAGGTTAATGGAGATAAAATGTTTTTTGATGTTCTTTAAGAATTTCCTGGCCCATTATCACACAGCGCCTGCTTCTCATTTGATATCTCTGCACTGAGGGTATTTGGAGAACAACCCAGATGCCTCAGAACAGAAACTCAAATTGTCTTGTTTATTTGAAAGTAAGTCTAGACTTTCACTCACTCCTCTTTGCAATGGAGTTTAAAATTGAGCCACTTACTGCAAAATCTGTAAACTAATAATTCTTCCCCAAAGAGGGAGGATGGTTATGTGAGGAAGGGGTGCTCAGGGAGGCCAACAGATTTGAGGAAGGATACAAGTGGGAGTGCAGAAGAAAGGGGAAGGCGTGTGTTGAACTAGAAAGAGCATCGGCTTGAAAGTGAGGAGACTGGGTTCCAGCTCTGCTGATGATGTGCTGTGTGGCTCTGAGGATGCTGCTTTCCTACTCTGGTCCTGTTTCTTCATCAGTTAAACAGGGACACCAGACCAAACAGACTCTTACAGTTCCTTCCTGCTCCAGCTGCGCTACTGTTTTCCTCATTCATTTGATAAGTTTGCCTAGTAACATAGTTAAGAGCATTCCTTTGTGACTTTTGACAGTCTTTTGAGTCTTCTGATTCTTACAGACGAGTTGTCAGTAACCGGTCCATTGTTAGTACCGTGGCAAGCTTTGACCTTCTGATGCTACTGTCAAAGCACTCCAGGCACCTTTGCTACAGGGACAAGCTCTTGTTTACAGATGTCTATGACCCTTGTCTTGAAAGTTTAGAACATGGGGAGCTTCCTGTCTACATAGGAATGTGTACCTCATGCACACGGGATGAACGACGCATTAAGCAAGGTAAGCACGGGCTTACTTGTGCTTACTAATCTATAGTGAACAACCTTGCTTCCTGGGTCATCCATCCCTGCCAGGGACTGCAAATTTGAAAAGAGACTTGGTTTCTGTAGGAAGGTGCTGCGGGTTGGGAGAGAGACAGATGCCAGCCATACCTAGAAGCAGAGTCTTTGATGTGGTGAAAAAATGTGAAATTTTCACTGTAGGTGATCTGGTAAGCAAGGTAAGCAATGTGCTTACCTTCCCTATTGGATAACCTGCCCCTGCAATGCAGGCCTGGGGAACTCCTCATTTCTACTCCCTTTCTGCAAGGCCTTTGGGTTCCCAGAGACTACAGAGTTGATAGTTAGACTTCATCCAGCATGCCAGCCTAACTGGTGGCAGTGGCTGTCTCAGGTATTATTTATACTGGAAAGGGCTCTGAGACCAGAAAGGCTGCCATGACTTCCAAGAGCAAGGGCTGTGGGAAGGTGATGGCATCACCACTTTTGCTAACTCTCTCTACCTAGTTTGTGAGAATCGGCATGTTTGCTCCAGTTCTAGCTCTCTAATGGGTTCCTATGCTCCAGGGGGATGATGCAGAAAATCAACCCTCTCGGGGAAGGAGGGTTTTGGGAGAAGGAGGTGACCAGTGCCCTACAAACAGGCCTGCATCTCTCCCATATCCCTCCACCAGCATGGAGGCAAGGCATCCCCATCCCTGGTGCACTGGACTTCCTCAAACGGCATTCTACCCTAAGGTGGTGGCTTTTCCTCTCTAATTTTAGCTTTTCTCCAGCATCACATCTTGTCTTGAGGAGGTAGGGTGGGTGCCCACAGTAAAATCGCCTTCAGGCCTCTGCTTTCTAACAGGAGGACCCTGGCTGGATCATTTATGGGGTGGAAGTTGGGACTTCAAAGAGAACACAGCTTCTTTGGGAAAGAAAAGATTTAGAAGCCAGCACCGGGGAAATATTTGATGTTTTCTCCTTAACCTTTCCCTGTGAATGCAAAGTAAAGCAAGCTTCAAGTAGCTATTAGTGGAACCATAAGGGAAGGTGGGGCAGAAAACCCCAGAAGGGTTTTAAAAGCTGGCTTCCTAGAACTGGGGAGGGCGTGCGGCAATGAAGTCCATGCCCCACCTTTTGTTTTAAGGAAAGGTGGGGCAAAAAACCCCAGAAGGGTTTTAAAAGCAGGCTTCCTAGAACTGGGGAGGGCGTGCGGCAATGAAGTCCATGGGGCAAGCCTAGGACCTGGAAGCAGAAAACCAGAGTTCTGCTTTCAGCCTTGCAACTCACTGAGGAAGTCACTTCCTTCCTCTGGGCCTCAGTTTCCCCATCTTTGACATGCCCTGTCCACGTCAAAGTTTGGGGGAGGATCAGATTAGAGAAAGGTCGTGAACAGGCTTTAAAAAGAAGGATCAAGAGATGATTGTTTGTTGTACTAAGTGGAGCTGTCTCTTTGCCATCATCACTGGAGAGGCTATTTGGATCATAAGTATTTGACCTCTGAACTTTCACTCTGGACTGGAGCAGCTGTGGGTGGCAGGAATGCAAGGAGGGAGGGAATATCAGAGTTAGCAAGCATGGGCCTCCTCGAAGAGTTGGCCAGGTTTCTAGGGGAAAAAAATCTCAAGTAGCTCTTTGTGGTCACGAAGAATACACTTGTGTGATTGTTTTGAATGTTCTACAGCCTGCAGAAAAGCTTTTAAGGGACACTTATCGCAATGGAGAGCATTAGGGATACTCATTCAACGTGCCTGTACCAATCCATGTGAAATGGGGAAGAGAAGAAATTATCTAAATAATCTAACACCCCTCTTCCTTCTAGCACACACACATGGACAGACAGACATAGATTATTTTGCTTTCTGTGATTCAGAGCTTCTATTACTCGTTTTGTCCTTCTTCCCACTTTCCATCAAGTCAGAGTCTTTCCAGCCTTCAAAGTTCTTCCCAATCCTTTCATCATTTTATAGTCAGTGTTAAGCATGGTGCTTGGCTCGTGATAGAAACTCAGTAAGTTTCCAGTAAATGAAGTACCCTCCTGTTAGGTGCCGTCCAGTCGGTTTCAACTCATAGCGACCCTACGGTAGATTGTTTCGATAATGGCTCCCAATGAATCATGCCCCTCTGAATCCATACCTTGTGTCGTATGCATAGATGCTGGGCTTGGTCACATGGCTTGCTTTGGTCAACGGGACCTTAGCCAATGTAATACAAGCAGAGCCTTGAAAAGTACTTATGAGTTGGATTATGCATAGCATGTGAGGAAGCCTGGGCTAGCCTGCTGCAAAAATGGTGTGGCAGTATCTGACTTCTTCTGACTTCACGAGGGGCAGAAGAATTAAGATCACCAGCCCAAAGCTGATTCCTATGAGGTGGAGGTCAAACATAACTTCTCTCTCCAACCTTTTTATCAATTCTGACACCAGCCATCCCTCCCAGGGCACTCTCCCTTCTTCCCTGCTAGGTTTGATAATTTGTTGCAATGGTCACAAAGAACTCATAGTTATGGGGCTTATTAGGGAAGTAACAGGTTACAATTCAGGATCAGGAATGATTCAGGATACAGTTCATCAATTAGGACAGCCTCTTCTCAGCGGTGCCCACAGGCAGACCTCTCTCTGGCTCTTGGCCTCTCAGCCCCTCAGCCCTGCAGCCTGGCCTCTGCCTTGCTCGGGTAAGTGTTACAAAGCTCTTTAGCTCTGCCAATAAGTGCCTGAGGCACCCCACTCTGCCGGTAAGCCTTGGCCCGAAGGCGCTGCCCTCTCTTGCTCTGTGGGTTGGCATGTCAACTGTAGCCATCTTGCTATGTGGGCCGGGAAGCCCACTGTACTGTCTCGCACTGGTCTCCTGGTTCTGCTGCTGCTGTTTCTCTGCCGCAGCTTCTTACCATCTCTTGTTACAGCTCTCTGTCTCCTGGGTCTAGGAGCTTCTCAGCATGGGGAACCTGGGCCTAAAGAATGTGCTCTGCTCCTGGTTCTTCTTTCTTGGTGGTAGTAAGGTCCCCTCGTTTTACCTCTGAGATGGCTCATTTTAAGCCTAGCGGGACTTTAAACTGACCAATCCCCTCATTAGGGTTCCATACACCTTCTTTGCATGGTCACACCCCACAAGGGTGTCATGCACCTTATTTGCATTATTAGCAAGCTATCCAATCCCTTTGGTGGGCTGCAAGTACCTTAGTTACATAGTCCCATCCAATCATTTGGTGGGAGTTATAAGACCCTGGCAAGAAAGGCCACATAAAAGCAGTGCATCACACCACACACTGCTGAGCTACGTAGCCCAGTCCACAGCCAGCTCCAACCAGTCACTTGAAAGACATCATTTTCGCATCCACATCAACCTACCAGATGACTGCAGTCAGGCAAAGCCAGCAGAATAACTGCCCAGCTGAGCCAAGCCCAAATTGCTGACATATAGAATCATGAGCAAATAAAATGTCATCTTAAGCCACTGATTTTTAGACCGGTATGTTATGTAGTAACACTTCTTTTAAAAAAAAAAAAATGAAGGGAACCATTAGGCCAGGAATGGTGAATATGTTACATCTCATCTGCCAACTATAATCAATTGGTAGTGTCTATATCGAGAAGAATTTGAAGGCTAAATTAATGAGGGCAAAAGCTACAATTTACTGTTGATATGTGCAAAGAACATGGACAAGAATAGTGACAATATGTATACCATGTATTTGCCAGTGAGTTAGGTAACATTTCCCAGGAAGAGTGATGGTGAAGGCAGAATTCCTTGATTGGACTCAACCAGACATTATTTATGTAGCTGGAAAACACTATTATATAACTCAGGAGGCATTGGAAAACATGTGAAATTGTTCACTCTGGATTAGTAAGTAAGCACAAGTAAGCCCTTGCTTACTTTGCTTATTGGGTCATCTGCCCCTGTCAGGGATTACGAATTTGAAAAGAGACTTGGATTCTGTAGGAAGGTGCTGTGGGTTGGGAGAGAGACAGACACCAGCCATACCTAGAAGCAGAGTCTTTGATGTGGTGAAAAAATGTGAAATTGTTCATTATAGGTGATCTGGTAGGCAAGGTAAGCGCCGTGTTTACCTTGCCTGTTGGATAATCCGCTCCTGTTCTTGCTGTATCCAGAGCTGATGAGGCTCTTGGGAACAGACCAACAAGAACCACATTCACGACATACTGAGGGCAAAATAAAATAAGGATTTTCCAGTGATTTAGCTATTCTTATCTGCTCTCCAGACTAAATTAGTCATCAGAAAGTCTTGGTCTCACGAAGAGAGTTGAACGACAAGAAAGGAAGTGGGAAGTTTCAGAGGGAATACTTCACACGAGTCAGGAAGGCTGGATAAACTATCTCTGCCCCACAGCAGTGCCCCCACCCCCAACCAGTTGTGGGAAAATCCCTGACCTCAGGCCCAGCGCCTCACTCCCTGGAGTGGAACTGGAGGCACGTGGACCACTTGCAGACACTGATTCCTCTTCTAGCATCTCTACAGCACCCCCTCCTTCTGGGACACATGCTTCCTCAGGCACATTAATATAATTGATTAGGCCATTGTTACCTTTCTGTTCAGAAACACTTTCCTGGAAGTCCACCTTAATCAGAATTTGTTTTTCCAAGTCCTTGACTGCCGATCACCACCTTGATTTATATTATGGACTGAATTGTGTCCCCCCAAAATATGTGCTGTAAATCCTAACCTGTGTGGTTATAATTTCAACTGGAAATGAGTTGTCTATGTTATGTTAATGAGGTATGATTAGGTTATATCAACAAAGATTAGGTTATGTTTATTATGTTAATGAGGCAGGATTAGGGTGTATCTTGAGTTAATCTTTTTTGAAATACAAGAGAGATTAAACAAGGAAGTGAGAGAAACAGAGATGGGGGAAGAGAGATGCCAAGACACATGAAGATCGCCCAGGAGCAGAAGCTGCAGAGACAAGGACCTTCCTTCAGAACTGACACAGAGAGAAAGTCTTGCCCTACAGCCAGCACCCTGAGTTCAGACTTCTAGCCTCCTAAACTGTGAGACAATAAATTTCTGTATGTTAAAGCCATCCACTTGTGGTATTTCTGTTATAGCAGCACTAAGTAACTAAGACAATTTATAAAATATCTTACCCCTTTGAAAACTTTTGCACATTACATTGATTTTGTCCATCTATCCATCATTTCACCTATTTATTCAATAAGTACTTGATATGTACTTAGTTGGTACTTTGGACATAAAGAGGAATAAGACATGTTCCTTGCCTTCAAGGAGCCTGGAAGGTGAGAAAAGAGACAGGAGTCCGGGCGGGAGATGACTCCTAGACTAGTTCCAGAAAGAAATGAGGATGCTCTGAACTAAGGTAGAACAGAGATGAGCAGGAAGAAGAGAGATGTCAGAGAAGAAGAGATGTTAAAAAGAGAGGATGGACTTACTGACTGCCATGTGGGTGGGCAGTGAGGGAGATGAAGGAGATCAGAACAGTAAAATGATTGTTAACTACTATTTATTAGTGTCATCATTGTTATTATTAACAACATTTTTTGAGCACCTCCAGAATACCAAGCACTGTTCTAAGTACTTTATGTACATTAATTCATTGACTCCTCACTACCCAGTGAGGCAGGTGCTGTCATTATGTCCATTTTTCAGGAGAAGAAATGGAGGCAGGGAGATAAGTCACTTGTCCAAGGTGACAAGGCTAGTAGGTGGGAGGGCTGGCGTGGCTCATACTTGTCTAGGTTATTGTGTAAGTGGGTGTCTTCCACTAAGACAGGAAATAGAGGAGGAAGACAGAACAGTTTTAGAAATGTGCAAACTTGAGATGGCTGGGACCATCATACGGAGCCCTCCAGTAGAGTGTTGTATGTACAGGACGGAGACCCAGGAGAGCATCTAGGCTGGAAATACCAACTTAACCTCCATCAGTGTGTACATGTGGTGGCAGAAGCCACAGGTCTAGTGTGAGATACCAAGGGCAGGGCCAAGGTCGGGACCTGAGGGAAGATCCAGGAGTTAGGGGTGTCATGGATTGAATTATGTCCCCCCCCTCCAAAATGCATGCATCAGTTGGGCTGGGCCATGATTCCCATTATTGTGTGATTTTCCTACACGTAAATTTTGCCTCTGTGATGTTAATGAGGGAGGATGGGCGGCAGTAGTGTTAGAGAGGCAGGACTCAACCTACAAGATTGGATTGTGTCTTGAGGCAAACTCTTGAGTTGTAAAAGAAAGAAGGGAGCAGAGAGATAGGGGGACCTCATACCACTAAGAAAGCAGCACCAGGTGCAGAGGGCATCCTTGGACCCGGGGTCCCTGTGCCTGAGAACCTCCTCAACCATGGGAAGATTGAGGACAAGGACCTTCTTCCAGAGCTGACAGAGAGAGTAGGCCTTCCCCTAGAGCTGATGCCTTGAATTTGGACCTTTAGCCTGCTTCACTGTGAGGAAATAAATTTCTCTCTGTTAAAGCCATCCACTTGTGGTATTTCCGTTGCAGCAGCACTAGATGACTAAGACAAAGGGATGTTTGGAAGAAGAGGAGCCAGCTAGGGAGTGTGGAGAAGAATGCTTAATGGTGTCACAGAGGGTGAGAGAGTGAACAGTTTCAAAAGGAGGGGATGCTCAGCTGGGCCCAGTACCACCAAGAGAGCATACAAATGAGGCATGAAGAGCATCTCCTAAATTCAGCATTCAGGAGGCTTGACAGCTAGTGACCTTGATAAGCACCATTTCAGTGACATAAACTACAGCTCCCAAAGCATCTGAACAGTGATTCACAAACTCTGATGCAGAAGAATCTCCTGGTACCTCATTAAAATGCAGATTCCTGGAGTCAACCCCTCGAAGACTAGAATTCATAAGGCTTGAGGTGAGGTCCAGGAATCTGAATGTTTAACAAATTCCCCCAGGTGTTGCTGAGGCAGGTGGTTCACAGACTATATTTTGATCCATACTGTCTGAAAGACACATGGGTGTTCTTTCCCACCTGTCCCAGGCTCTGGTTTCCTGTTACATGATCCACGGCCTCCCCTGGAAAATCAACACTGAGAGTGGTGAACTTCTTCAGTTCACACCTTCTCACAGGGGCTTTGCCCCACAGGCCCCAGTGAGATGATCATATTTCAGGACTACAATTAGCAAAACACTCATATACATACCACATACACACATGTTGCACACACAAACTCGTGCACATACACGGAGCAGCACAGAAAGCCATTTATTCCAGAGATAAACACTTAAAACAAGTAAGTAGAAATACATGTGACTAATCAAATAGCAGTGATGGTTCAGTGGTAGGATTGTTTCCTTACATATGGGAGACTTGGGTTCAATTCCTGGCCCATGCACCTCAAGTACACTCACCATTCATCTGTCAGCGGAGGCTTTCGCGTTGCTACAACGCTGAACAGGTTTCAGTCGAGCTTCCAGACTAAGACTAGGAAGAAAGGCCTGGAGACCTACATCCGAAAAAAATCAGCCAATGAAAACCCTATGGATCACAGTGGTCCAGTCTCGTTGTGTATAGGGTCACCATGAGTAGGGGGACAGCTCGACAGCAGCTAAGACAAACAGCAACAATCCAAACCTTAAAGGGAACACAGGGGAAGGAGTCATGAACCAGGCTTGGAGGAGTTGGCAAAGTCATCTCCAAGAAGGTAATATTTGAATAGGTCTTGAAGGTTGAATAAAAGTTAACCAGAGAAAGTGAAAACTGTTTCTAGCAGAAGAACGGCAGGTGCAAAACTATGGAGGCATGAAGGGGCATGGTGTCTCCAGAAAAGATGAGAAGTTCACTGTGGCAGGAATAGAGGGAACAGGGAGTGCGATAGGGTAGACGGGAAATACAGCCGGATGGAGTCAAGTGAACTAAGTTGGAAAGCTATATTGGACCACCACTGAGAGGGTGTTAGACGTCATGCTAAGGAATTAGTACTTGATCTTGGAAGAAATGTAGAGCCCATGGTGGTTTTTAATCAGGGAGTTGGTTTTGACTTTTAGAGAACACGGGCAAGGAAGCTGGGCAGATCTTGCTCCATCAGCCTACCACAGCATCCAGTAAAGAGAGACTCTTTACTAGAGAGAATCCTGGAATTTGATTCTCCAATTTACGTGGTACGTGCAGACACAGCTCTTGAACGTGTTCTAAGCTGTGGAATCTGAGGACTATCATTTGGGAAATAAACCTTGGAGAACGGGAAAGAAGATAAAGAAGGAGAAGAAACAGCAAACAACTCTGACCCCTCAAATGGAAAAAAGATAAGTATAATGTCTCCTTGTCCAAACATTGATTTAAAATGCTCACAAAAAATAAAGTTTAGTTTTGGCAGAGCCAGCTGGGAAAGAAGAACCGTAAATGACCAAAGAACAACAAAGTAGAGAAAATAAGCAGAGGAGGAAAGAATATAAAAACAGGAAGTCAGCAGGCAGCAGCTCCATGAGGTCGCTGGCAAAGGCCCCGGAGGCTGATTCTTCGTGGGTGAAGGGGTGGGGAAGGGAAAGCCGCGGTATGGGCCTATGCAGCCTCAGGCACTGGAACGGAGCAGAACACAGAGTCAATGCCAGAAACACTGGAAATTTTCAAAAAAACATTTCTAAATAGGGGTCTGGAACCCTGCTGGTGCAGTGGTTAAAGCCCTTGGCTGCTAACTGAAATGTTGGTGGTTAGAATCCATCAGCCACTCCTCAGAAGATAGATGTTACAGTCTGCTTCCATAAAGATTTACAGCTTTAGAAACCCTGTGGGATCACTCTGAGTCAGAATTGACTCTAAGGGAGTGGGTAAATATGGAGTGGTTGGCTTTGACTCTGCCATCTGGGCCCTGGGGGTGAAGTAGTTGGCAGAGGAGCTAGATTCGAGCCAGGAAGCTGAGTTCCAGGTGTGGGCCTGCACTTTTGGGGCTGTGTGACCTTGTGCAAGGACCTCCACCTCTCTAGGCCTGTTTTCTCATCTGAGATTTAGTGGGATTGGCAAAGCCTCCCTGCATGGGTTGCCAAGGGGCAGATTGAAATCCAGCTGTGCATCCTGGCATGACCTGTGACCAGGAAGAAACGGTGTTTTTTCTTGTTTGCACCAAAACATTGTTGTGCCAGGCAAACCTAGAGCCCATGAGGCTGTGCCCAGTTAGAGAGGTGCCTTTTTTTTTCATCCACATAAGGGAACTTCATGGCTAATGGTGGCCCTGAAGGGAAGAGGGTGGAGAGGAAAAGTGAACTAGGCAGGAAAGATAAACTGAGCTCCCTTCCCCATCCATGGACAGTGTTAGACGTCATGCTAAGGAATTTGAACTTGATCTTGAAAAAATAGAGAGCCAGTCTGCTTGAGTTCATTTGCCTCACCCCAACCTGCTTTTGCAGCTCTACTTCGGTCACTTGTTCAGTGTAGAGCCCCTGCTGCTGTCACCCCACCTCCTAACACAGCAGGCTGTTCAGCCCCCTGGGGGAATGCTGGGTTTGGCATGACTTTCATTACGCCTGCTGTGATCGGAAAGAGAGGCAACAGGTCTGACACCCAGACGTAATTTGACCTGGACTCGTGGTGGCTAGACCCCATAGCTGCCCACAGCGCCCAGGCAGTAATGGAGAGTTAATGCCCCTTGGGGTGGATTTTGCCAGTGAGATACTGGAGATAGGGAAGAAGTCTCCCCATCATTCCAAGGTGCTGTGGTTTTATGCGGCCTCCCCCAGAGACATCCAACATGGCCGAGCCATCCATTCTATTTCTCATAAGGCCCGGCTTGTATTGTTCTCACTTCTCTGCCTCACTTCCCCTTTCCTTCACTGTCATGGCTCTGTGATTAATCTCTCGAACCCCCCACCCCATAAATCTTCTGCATGTAAATGTTGCCCCTGTTTTTAGGGAAAATGGGCTAAGCAGAGGGTTTCCAACAGTAACAGACAGTGGCCATCTTGCTGGCCAGATGAGGAATGCAACTTCCCTTGTTCCTGGATATGTTGGAACAAACTCATACTCGTTAGAGGTATTTAGGCATTAGAATCAACAGGGCAGGGAGTCCAACAGACCAGGGTTCAAATCCCAGCCACGTGGCTCAAGAGCTACATAAACCCGGGTGATGGCCTGACTTCTCTAAGCCTTAGTGTCCTCTTCCACGAGAAGGAGATAATACAACTTACTGCATACACAGCAGGAGTAGAGTCAATGAAATGATATATGTAAAACACCAAGCTCATTGAATGACACAGAGGACGAGCTCAAGAAATGCTATTCTTGGTGTAATGATTAGGAAAATTGGCAAAGAGGCATCCAGGAGGCTTCTGAGGCAGCACGCCAAGGACAGCAACTGCAAAGAGGGACACACTTGGGCCTGTGGGAGGGGCACAGTTGTGGCGGCCGAGGTCAGTCTGAGAGATGCCCCAGACTAGATTCTGAGCATGGAGTCTCTCTGCTGCTAAAACGTGGTGTGCAACAGGAAATTAATCCAGGTCCCTCCTTGTGACCCATTGCATCTACAGGGCCTCGCGCCCCCACTCAGCTGCCAGCTCTATGATGTCAGCATGTCCACCCCTGGCGCTGGGTGCTATTTCCACTGCTGCCTCCGCTCCCGTTCCATCCTCAGAAAGGGCAGGCTGCTTCTCGCCTGGCGGCTGGCCCTGCTCTTGGAGTCTGAAGGCGTGATTTGGCAGGAGGTGAGTCCCAGGGCAACCTAGTCAGAGGTGCTCACTGCCCACAGCCTCGGCAGCCTGCGGATGCGTCTGATGCCAGCTCCAGTGTCAGAGAGCCGACCTTAAGGTCATCATCCCATTTGTACCGGAGTGCTACTGGGGCCCTGGTGGGCCTGCTTCTACTGCTGCACTTCTGAGTGGTGACAGGCCACCAGAAGGGCAGGGTAGCAAGAGAGGAGGGGACTCCCGCCCTTTTCCACCTCCCCGTGTTTACACACCTGCCCCACATCTGAAGCTAAGCAGTCAGGTTTAGGGGGGCTGAGGCAGGCTTAAGAGCAGGGCTTTCAACCAGTTTGTTCTGGTTCAAACCCCTGCTGAGAATTTGCCTGTCTAACAGGTTCCCAGAAAGTTATACATAAGCATCACCTGGGGAATCTCATTAAAATGTAGATCCTGATTCAGGATATCTGGGGCGGAAATGCCAATTCTCAGTAGAGAGCTTGTTAGAAATGCAAATTCTCAGCAGAGATTTGAACCAGAATGGAACAGTTGAAAGCCCTCCTTAGGGGTGGCACACTGGTTAAGCGCTCAGCTGCTAACCGAATAACTGGTGATTCAAATGCACGGTGGCTATGGCTCCGGGGGCAAAAGCTATGACAGTCTGCTTCTGTAAAGGTTACAGCCTTGGAAACCCTATGCAGCAGTTCCACTCGGTTCTACAGGGTCGCTATGAGTCGAATCGGCTTGACTGCAGTGGGTTTTTGGTTTTTTGAAGCAGGCTTGAGAGTATTCTACTATAGGTCCCATACAGGGTTAGTAAGGGTTTTGTTTTGTTCTGTCTCATTTTTTGATGTGGGAGAATGCACATGGAAAGAGTCAAAGAGAGGGAGAAAAAGAGAGACGTAGGTTGGTGAAACAAATTCTTTTTTTTTTTTTGGTTTAAGATTTTTTTTTTAATTGTACTTCAGATGAAGGTTTACAGAACAAACTAGTTTCTCATTAAACAGTTAGTACGCATATTGTTTTATGACATTGGTTAACAACCCCACGACATGTCAACATTCTCCCTTCTTGATCTTGGGTTCTTATTACCAGCTTTCCTGTCCCCTCCTTACCTTCTAGTCCTTGCCCCTGGGCTGGTGTGCCCCTTTAGTCTCATTTTGTTTTATGGGCCTGTCTAATCTTTGGCTGAAGGATGAACCTCAGGAGTGACTCCATTACTGAGCTAAAAGGATATCCGGGGGCCATACTTGCAGGATTTCTCCAGTTTGCCAGGCCAGTTTGGTCTTTTTGTGTGATTTAGAATTCTGTTCTACATTTTTCTCAAGCTCTGTCTGGGACCCTCTATTGTGATCCACGTCAGAGCAGTCAGTGGTGGTAGCTGGGCACCACCTAGCTATACTGGACTTAGTCTGGTGGAGGCCATGGTAGACGTGGTCCATTAGTCCTTTGAACTAATCTTTCCCTTGTATCTTTAGTTTTTTTCATTCTTCCTTGCTCCCGAAGGGGTGAGACCAGTGGAGTATCCTAGATGGTTGCTTACAGGTTTTTAAGACCCCAGATGCTACTCACCAAAGTAGAATGTAGAATATTTTCTTTTTAAACAATGTTTTGCCAGCTGAGCTAGATGTTCACTGAGACCATGGTCCCCACAGTTCTCAGCCCCAAAATTTGGTCCCTCAGGGGGTTTGGATGTATCTATGGAGCTTCCATGGCCTTGCCTTGTACAAGCTGTGCTGGCTTCCCCAGTATTGTGTACTGTCTTACCCTTAGCTAAAGCAAATTCTGAAAGGAAAGTGGGGAGGGGGCTGAGGGCTCTGGAATCCAGGGCATAAGTGAAGAAATTCCACATGGCGGTGGGAAGCTTCATTCCCTGACATTTGGGGAGGATGTGAAGGCGGCAGTGGACATTAATAAGTTCGTAGGCGGGAGGCTGGAAGCTGAGGGATTTCATGCCGGATGGTCTCAATTTTCTCTGAGAAAGAGGAGGCAAAGTCATCTGCTAGAAGGGAGTTAGAAGAATGGGAATTGGTGAGTAGCGATGAAGGTCTGGGATAGCCATTGGGAGAAGGGGAGAGGAATCTGTTAGGAGATGAGTCAAAGGGCAGGCCAGACGCACTGAACACTGTGGGTGTGTGATTTCCTTCCCAGCAGCACCCAGCAGGACAGGCTCAAGGGCTGGAGGCCAAGATGTAGAAGGTGAGATTAGTGCCAGGGTTTCCACTTGTGAAGACTAAACCAAAAAAATAACCAAACCCTTTGCCTTCGAGTCGATTCTGAACCATAGCAACACTATAGGACAGAGTAAAACTGCCCCACAGGGTTTCCTAGGAGCTGTTGGTGGATTCAAACTGCTGATCTTTTGGTTAGCAGTCTGAGCTCTTAACCAAACCAAAAAACCTAACCCGTTGCCGTGGAGGTGATTCCAACTCATAGCAACACTATAGGACAGAGTAGTACTGTCCCATAGAGTTTCCAAGGAGCACTTGGTGCATTCCAACTGCTGATCTTTTGGTTAGCAGCCATAGCTCTTAACCACTACGCCACCAGGGCTTCCAAGCTCTTAACCACTACGCCACTAAAGAGATCACTATAGGAAACGTCTAGGTCAACGCCGGGCACACGGAGTCTAAATAGTTAAGCCCAGACTTCCCTCTCCTGTCCCATGAGAGAAGTCAGACCTGGCTCAGAGAGATTTTAGTCAGATCCCCAACCCTCTAGATGCTTCATCCAAAGAGTAGGTGTCAAAAACAAAGTCACAATGTGGACCCACCGTGCCCAATGGGAGAGTTTTCTAGGGCAAAGCTCTGTACTTATAATCACTCCCTTTTATTAGTGTAGCACATAAAAACATTCACAGCTACAAACTCCCTACAACTCAATTTAATTTTTACACTGACCTTCATTTTGTCAGATTCTGAAAGTAGTCACTTTCAGGTTAACTCGGTCAAATTCAGTGATTTCTCAACCACTTCAGGCTTAACACTGAGCTTCATTCAAGAGTTTCCTGCCTGTGCTTTTCCTCAGGTTTAGTGTTGAGCTTTGGGCTGTACCTCAGTGCCTTGGGGACACCAGTGTTTCCCTGGATCTTGCTCTATATAGACCTCTGTTGGCCTCCTACCCCAGAGATTCCTTGTCCCACCCAGCCTTGGGCATGGGGAAAACAAACACACCCTGCCAAGGTGACTGGTGGTTTGCAGGGACTCCCATTATAGAAAATATTTTGATGATACTTCCATCTGATAAAGCGAGTTGGGGCGGGGTGGGAATTGGGCAGTGAACGGTGTTCAACCCTAGAAGTAGCACCTTTCTCTAGGCCTTTAATTGTTCACTGTGGACTGGTCCATGTTGTGCAATATGGTACTTACTGACTCCCCAACACCTTCCTCCCACCAGTGGGCAGCCCAACTCCCTCTCCTTGTGCTGTCTCATCCCCTCCCCGCCACCCAGGGTCAAGTGATTAACCTTGTGTACAGACTTGGGGCTGCAGGACCAGATGTCCATGTAGATCCCTCTGCCTCTCTAGCTGGCTGATCTCCCGGTGCCCAGCGCCACGGAGGCAGCACACAGCCGAGGCACAGTGGAGCCTCCTGGTCCCTGGGGTATCTAGCCTTTTTTCAACACTAAGGCTATAGTTCTTCATGTAGTGGTGCCTAGATCTCTGCCTGTCAATTAAAAACTGGGCCTTGAGATGACACTCAGCTTTCTCTCCTAGTGTCCAACACGTGGACCAGAAGTCTCAGCAACCTGCCTGGTACCAAGGCCAGCTTTTGGGGAGCTTGTTCTCAGAGATTGTATTAATTTATGTATAACTGATCATATCTGCGTTTCCATGAATTAGTTGCCTCCCAAAACTCCCCACTCTTAGGGACCAGGATGACTTGGCAGAGCAGCCAAACTGGGGCCACTTAGGCGCTCCTTGGAAACCCTATGGGGCAGTTCTGCTCTGTCTGACAGGGTTGCCATGAGTCGGGGTTGAATCGTCGGCAATGAGTTTGGTTGTTACTGTTCTTATGTATAAAATAAGCTTGGTGCTTGTCAACCAATTTTTCTTTAGCACTTTGACTTTTGTTGATCTACTTAGCTGAAAGGATAAAGGAAATCACACGAACACCTATGCTGCATCTCCACCTTCAATTACTCATCCCGGTCGTTTTTGTCCGAGCTGAGACGTGAGTGCTGTTCTATAGAGAGCCCTGATATGCTGCCCTCTCGTGGTAGTAGAGGTAACTGTTTATGCCAGCTGGGGTCATATGTATTATTTCAACAAGTGCGGTATTTGTGAAGGATCCACTGTGTACCAGACATTGTAGGGTAATTGCAATAATCTCTTTCCATCAAAAAGGAGAGCCTGCCTGTGTGGTAGGAACCTTCCTCCGGGATTGGTGGTACCTGCCATTCTAGACCTTCAATAGAAGCTGCGTTGTAGGTACCCAGGGCCTTTGCCCCCAACTCCGTTTGAGATTTGACCCAGAATCTTCGATGCTGAAAAGAGCCTGATTGAACAAGTGACCAGGGGCTACAGAATTCCTTTCGGGTGCAACAAAACGTGAACTTTCTCAGCCCTGGTAATTTCCCATTCCTACGCATCGGTGGTTCTCACCCCAGCTGCACATTGGACTTACCTGTGGGCATGTAAAATCCCGATGCCCAGGGCTTGCACCCAGAGATTCAAATTTAAAAGTTGAGAGGTGAGACATTGGCATTTTTAAAGTTCTCCCAGCGACTCCAATGAGCTTTCAGGATTGAGAAACACATTGGCAAGCATAGGTCAGACATCATCCTTTTCATTGTTATTGTAACTGGAAGAATTACACCCCCCCACCACCACACCTCTCCCTACTCTTCATCCTCATAAAGTTGATGGTACCATCAACTACAAACTTCACTTGTCTCTCACGTTCCAAGCTGTACTTTCCAGATGTCCAGGGGATTTCAAAGATACTCCACAAGCCATTATTCAAAGGTGTACTGCCAACAGACCCCATTCCTTACTCTTGGGCGGTCTAAAGAAGCACAGTTTGAAATTAAAATGGGTGAAGATATGGGCAAAGGAGCACATTCTGGTATAAGGTATACAGTAAAATTCCAAGGGGAAGCCTAAGAAAGTATGGTCAATCAGGGAAAAAAAAAGTTTGCTTTTTTTTTCTTTAAGGGCTTAAAGTTAGTCTAAATTCTAAATGTGCTCAGCTGCTCTCCTAAAGGTTGGTGGTTTGAATCCCTCAAGATTATAGCCAAGAAAATCCTATGGATCAGTTCTACTCTGCAACCCATAGGGTCATCTCAAGTTAGAATCGACTCCACAACAACTAACAACAACCATCTCTACGAGTCCCTGGATGGTGCAAACAGTAATTCGCTCAACTGCTAATTGAAAGGCTGGAGCTTCAAGTCCACTCAGTGGTGACTCTGAAGAAAATTAACCACTGAAAACCCTGTGGAGCACAGCTGTACTCTGACACAGATGTGCCGCCATGAGTCAGAATCCACTCGATGACAAGTGGTTTGCACTATCTCTAGGAACTAATGTTTGTCATTGGCAAGGTATGTGTGCACCAAGTATTACTCTACGGATATTTGGAGGGATAAAGAGGCCAATTTCAATTCACCTTGGTGGGAACACCTTAAAGAGGGCCAGACATGGGGTCCCCTTGCCCTAGTTTATCTGGCTTGGAGGAACTTGGAGAGCTCAAGTTCATCTTGGACCACTTAAGCCATCAGACTATCATCCTCCTGAGAAGTTGAGTGGGTGTGGGAGCTCCTTGTACGTCAGGCAAGTCCCTATAGGTGGGAGCTGGAGTTTCCCAAACACAGGAGGGACGCACACTTCAAGTTGAGTTTAAAGAAGGAGACTGTCTCTCAAAGGGAGGCAGATATAAGGTTAAGAGGGAGGGATTAGGAACTGGAAAGCACCCTCCTCAAGAGGGCTGTTATGTGAAACACTCCATGTTGTGGGTGTTTTCCCTTTCGAACATGAGAAAAAGTGGCATTGGTGGCCATTTAAAATTCTTTCTTAATCATGTTGTCATTTCCTTTCATTCTTCCAACTGTAGTAAAGTCTGATATATTTATTCCCTTTTGTGTAATGTTATGAGAAAAGAGACATATCAGACTGCCTTCTGCTGCATATAGACCATTGCACGGGAAGCCGTGCAATGCTGTGGGCGGCTTGCCCAGTGTTGACCTGAGAGGTGGCCCACACAGAACCCAGAGCCACCAGGAAGAGAATAGAACTCGGAGGGGCAGAGGTCAGGGAAAACACAGACATGGGAGAAGGGAGACAGCTTCTCCTTCTCTCCCAAACGTAGAGGGAGATGACTCTTAACGAAGAAGAGAAAACTGTCTTTTGGGTTACACCATAAATTCCTTCTGTACTGAGATAAAGGGGAAAGAGAAAGACAGTTGATTGAGAGAACTGACCAAGAGATGTCATCTTAACTTCATTTTGGGTTTCCAAGCCTGTAAATCTTTACAGAAGCAGACTGCCGCATCTTTTCTTCCATGGAGCCACTGGTGGGTTCGAACTACTGACCTTTTGGTTAGCAGCCAAGCGCTTTAACTGCTGGACCACCAGGGCTCCTCTCATTTTGGGTGCCAGCAAGTAGAGCCTTCCTATAGATATCAGAACATATGTGGTAAAGAGAAGGTGAAAAATTTAAGACCAGAGGTAAAAATTGGAGAGGATGAGCAGAATGAGAATTTTCTTGGTACTAGAGATTTGGAGAGACCTAGACCAAGCCCTACCCTTATATTTACACATGAGGAAACAGATCCAGAGAGCAGTGAGGGCCGCCGATGTCCCCAACGCCACAGAGCTACTCAACCTTAGACCCATGACTCAAGCCCACCTTTCCTGACTCCCAGTTCAGATTTTGTTTTTGCTTTGTTTTCTATTTTCCCAGGTGCCATCTTTGATCCTGGTAATCTGAACATCAGTTATGGTGAACACATAAAAGACCACTGCATAGGAATCTGAGGAATTCATGAACCAATTCTTTTTCACTGGTTTTTCTGGTCCTGGTTAGAGGTAAGTTTCATTTTCAGTTTTTTAAAAATCACTTTTTGCTTGTCCCTTTTGTGTGTTTATTTATTTAAGCAGAATAATTACCAATGTTTGTGGAGGCAGGGAGCTAAATCTCTGAGTCAGAATCCTCCCCTCTGATTTCAGCACTCTGAAAGACTTTTAGGACTACGTACGTGGGCAAAGTGTATCAGATGGTTTCCATTTAAAACCAAAAAACCAAACCCACTGCTGTCGAGTCAATTCCGACTCTTAGTCGACCCTATAGGACAGAGTAGAACTGCCCCATAGAATTTCCAAGGAGCGCCTGGTGGATTTGAACTGCTGACCTCTTGGTTAGCAGCTGTAGCACTTAACCACTGCACCACCAGGGTTTCCATTTGAAAGGAAGCTTGAAATCGAGCCAGTGAGTTTGGCTGTGGTCCTCATGCTAAGCGATCCCAACAAGGGCAGACCTGACCTTTTCATTGAGGAGACATTTGCACATACCAAAGTGACCAGGATTTTGAGGAGGAAAAACAAAGCAGGAAAGAGGTGCAGAAACATTCCAGGAGCCAAATGAAACGGCCCCTTTGAATGGAGAAAAAGGAGGAAGGAACAATGATTTTAGAGCTCAGGCTCAAATCTCTTTCAGAATTAATGCTCCTACCTCCATTTTGTCAATCCAGACTTGTGGGTCTGGTAAACAAATACTTCTTATTGGTTCTCAAGTATCATCTCTTCTGCAGTACCAGCCATCACCTCAAGTGGTGACTCATGAACCTCCCAATAGCCTTGACCACACTCATTTTCCAGTGTTTTCTGAGGTCAGAGGTGCTAGCCCTACCCATGATGCTCTATTCCCCACTTTTAAGCTTCCTTTGTTAGTGGGGAATTGGGATGGCATAGGAATTAGCTTTGGGAGGTGTTCAAACTTGCCTGGGCCTCCTGAGTTGTGTGTTTATAGCAACAGGACCCAAGCTTTAAGCCGTGAGGAAGCTGGTAATGAAGCTTCTGTGGTCTGGACTGGGTCACCCTATGCCTGGGACTCTTTGAGAAGCTTGGAGACACGAGGTTTGTTTATTCTGAGACAGAAGGTCAAGAAAACAGTGGAGGGAGGCCTATCCCTGCATTATTGGAATCAGCCGGACAAGGAAATTCTCTTACCACAAAGCAAAACCACATTATAAAAGCAAAAGTATTTATTTCTCCCTCCCAGTTCTCAGTCCCAGTTAAACATTTCAGTTCTTTGGACTTCTCTTCTGGAGGTATGATTATTTTTCTCTTTAATTAGTGATTTTTTAAAAAAACAAAAAAGCACTTTTTCTATAATTCAGTGTTAAAAAACCAAACCAACTGCTGTTGAGTAGTATAGGACAGAGCAGAACTGCCCCATTGAGTTTCCAAGGCTGTAATCTTTACAGAAGCAGACTGCCGCATCTTTTTCCCTCAGAATGGCCGATGGTTTTGAAGCATCAACCTTTCAATTAGCAGCCGAGCACTTAACCACTGTGCCACCAAACCAAACCCCAAAACCCACTGCTGCTGAATCATTTCCGACTCATAGCAACCCTATAGGACAGAGTAGAACTGCCCTATAGGGTTTCCAAAAAGTGCCTGGTGGATTTGAACTGCCAACCTTTTTGGTTAGCAGCCTGAGCTCTTAACCACTGCGCCACCAGGGCTCCTTAATTCACTATTATTCACACGTCACTTATTCTCCTCACGGCAGCCAGAATGATCTTTAAGTACGCTAGATTCCTTCCCCAGTGTTTTTACTGCTCTACCTGAGCTGAGCCTACCCTCACTGTGTGCACTCTCCCCAAAGCTCTCTCAGCTCCAGCCACGATGGCCTTTGGCTTATTTACCAAGCACTTCAGACGCATCCTCCTCCAGGTCTTCGCACTGGCTGCTTCCTTTACCTGGTGTTGTCCATCCCCAGGTCTTAGCATGACTGGCTCCTCATCACTTAGGTCTCAGCTTAACTATCATCTCCCCAGAGAACCCTTTCCTGATTAGTCAATCAATCCAAGACAGCCCCAAGAATACAAACATATGTGAATGTGTGCATGTGTGTGCATTTGCTTATACATTTTTAAAAATGAGAGCATAAAGCAAAAAATCTCAATGATATCCATGGTAGGGCTGGGGAGGACAGGGTCCTGGGGACGAGGATGGAAGCTAGATGTCTCTGAATGTACGTGGTTTTTTAGATTAGACTTTGGAACCATGTAATAAATGCTTCACAAAATTTTAAAGCAAAATTAAATTGAAGTAAAAATAAGGCAGTGCCTAAAATTAAAAGAAAAACATTTTTAAATGAACTTAATCATGTATTGAGATGGTGGCTTAACTACACAGAATAAAAGTTATTCAAGGGACTTCAAAATACAGTAGTTTGAATGTATATCCCTAATGAGATATAAACTAAGTTAAAGGCCAAAAGAACTGTAAAGAATCTTAAATGGTTTTCACTAATCATGGTATTAATAATAATATTGGTATGACTATTATGAAGTAACGTAAGGGCCAGCTATTAGTAAAAAATTCTCAATAAGATTTTCTATTTGTATGTATAGGTGTCACCTATGTCACCTACACGTACAGACAGAAAATCTTGTACAGAATTTGTACCTAGTAGCTGGCCCTTATGTATGTGGGTTTTATGACCACAAATGTCTTCATGGTCAAAAACAACACAATACCCGTACCCTAGAATTTGCTTTTTAAATGGTATTAGATTGGTAGTGCCCCAGTCACGTGGCAGAAACACCTAATATTCAAAATACTAATTTTGAATTTCCAGCATTAGTTCGAATTGAAAATATTCATATGAACTCCTGATGTGTTTTCCTTATTTAAAAAAAAAAAAAAAGTATTTCCTAACTCTGTTCACTGAAAAGATCTAGAAACAATGATTAATCCGGTAACAATAAGTTCTCCTTCTGCCCAGACTACAGTCTGTAAACACCATTTTCCACTAGAAGGAACCAGGCTTCCGTGGGAAAACAGCAAAAAATATTCAAGGTGAGTCTCAAACATCTTGGTACAACAAAAAACAAAAAAGCTATCAAAACTATTGGGGTCACGTCAGAGAAGTTCAGGAACTATTGGGGTCATGTCAAAGAAGCTCAGCTGAAGAATCTTTTACTGGCCAAAGAGGGGACAATTTGAGCATGAATAAGAATAAAAACAATAATGCATGGAACCAGTAAATGTGTTAAAATCTAAGGGTTTATAATGATACTTAAAAAAAAAAAAACCCAACAACCCTCATTGGTCATCTTCAGAGTGTTGTTCTAGGCAACCAGCTCTTTATTCCGAGGATAGGTAAAAGGAAAGAAAAAGTTTATTTATCCATTTACTAGTTGAAGGGCATTTGGGTACTTTCCCATAAGTATTTGTGTACATATTTTTATGTGAATGTAAGTTTTCATTTCTTTATACCAAGTACCTATAAATGGAATTGTTGGGTCATATGGAACCCTGGTGGCACAGTGATTGAAAGTTACAGCTGCTAACCAAAAGGTCGGCAGTTTGAATCCACCGGCCACTCCTTGAAAACCCTATGGGGCAGTTCTACTCTGTCCTATAAGGTCGCTATGAGTCAGAATCAACTCGACAGCAATAGATTTCAGGGTTTTTTTTGGGGTGGGGGGCAGTTTATGGGTAGGTATATGTTTAACTTTGTAAGACATGTCAAACTTTTTACCAGAGTGCCTGTCTTGTACCATTTTGCTCTCCTATCAGCAATGCATAAGAGTTCCAGTTGCTCCACATAGTTGGCAGCACTTGGTATTGTCAGAATATTAACTATTCTGATAGGCTTATAATGGCATCACATTATGGTTTTAATTTACATTTCCCTAATGAACAAACACTGTTTATGTATTTGTTTGCCATCCATATATCTTCCTTAGTGGTGAATTGCTTGTTCAAATCTTTTGCCCATTTTTAAGAATGGGGTTGTTTTCTTATTGAGAATTCTTTATTCTGGATACAAGACTTTTGTCAAAAATCTGATCTGCAAATATTTTCTTCCAGTCTGTGGCTTGTCTGTTTGTTCTCTTAACAGTGTCTTTCACAGGGCAAAAGTTTCAAATTTGATTAATTTCAATTTATCAATTTTTTATTTTAAGAATCTTGCTTTAGACCCAGAGTCACAAAGATTTCCTCCTATGTTTTATTCTGAGAGTTTCTGTCTGATAGACAGCAAGTCCTCTTAATGTGACACAAACAGGACACACAGTCAGCTGTGAAACGTTCTTGCCAAAAAATTGAACTGACCAAGCTGCTAGCCAGGGTCAAGACTCTCAGTAATCAACATAAGTAATATTTTAATGAATTACTTTAAAAAGTAAAAATGAATGCAAAAAATCTATGATAAAAAATATAAAAATTTTAAACAAAGACAGGATTTCAGTACTATTACTGATTTTTCCTTTTTGCTTGGCTCCAGTCTGGCTCAACATGGCGGTTACTGATCCTGATCCTAGTCTACAGCCTAAATCTAGCTACATTGCACAGAAAACATAGGGGATGGAAGAACATGTTGACTGAATCCAGTATGTTGGAAGCTACAGACTGGTGACCAGTTTCTTCAACAAATAAATTGCAAGGGGAAAAAAATAGCATGATGGTTACACAGATGTGTTCCCTTTATGATATTTCAGTAAGCTGTGCCCTTATGATATGTGTACTTCCCAGTAATATATTGCAATACAAGCATTTTCTAAAGAGATAAAAGAAAAAAGCACCTAAACTTGAAGAGGTACTGAGTTTACATGATTAGTTTGCAGGCCATTTACTATAATCTCATTGTTCATATTGTTTTGTAACAGTTTTTTCATAATTTATCATCTGAATTATAAACCTTTTTAAACAAAACTTTTAAAAAGCCTTAGCTGACCCTGAATTATTTGCAATGCATAGGGGTGAAATGAGTAAAGTCTAGAATTTTACTTTAAAACATTTAGCATAAAAGAAAAAAGATTAATGAAGTAGATGTGGGGGTAATTGATCATGGTTGAATCTAAGGAATGAGCTGGAGTTCATTACACCGTCCACTTTTGTATTTGCTTGAAAATTTTTCATAATAAAAATAAAAAATGTCCCTTTGCCCTACCTGCTGTCATTCTCTACATTAGGTTGCTTCCCCCCTCCAACTATTTATTATCTATAGGTGCCTTGTATATTGGTCTATTGGCTGTCTCCTTTCAGAATATGCCACAAAAACAG
Source organism: Loxodonta africana (assembly GCF_030014295.1). Taxonomy (NCBI): domain Eukaryota; kingdom Metazoa; phylum Chordata; class Mammalia; order Proboscidea; family Elephantidae; genus Loxodonta; species Loxodonta africana. The sequence goes on along the minus strand of NC_087354.1, from coordinate 45,002,778 downwards.
GATGTACCTGAGTCTTGTTTGCTACTCTGTTGCTAGCCAAAAAAATAGTTCCTGGCATGGAACAGGTGTTCAGTTAACATCTGTTGACTGAGTATTACATTTTGTGTATCGCCACAGAACAACACTGCTCAAATTCTATCAGCCCTAAAGAAAAAAATCAAGAGGGACAACTTTATCAGTGTCTCACATTAATATAAATGGGTGTAGTTGGTGGATATTTTATTTTTTATATTATTATCTATGAAAGAGGATCTCAAGCACAGTGCCAATTACTGTCCCAAAGAGACCCCAGCTCTTCACATTGGTGTCCCAGGTCTTTTCTCCTTGAATCAACTGTGAGATGTGGTTGGATGCAGAGACTAAGTACCCCCCTCTCAGGAGTCCTTCACACTGATTTCATGGCCCCAAACCTGGTTATTTGCCAATCTGGAAAGTCTAGTGATGAAAACAAAGCCCAACTCTTTAATGTGACCCATTCTTAAGTTATTTTGGGGGATTGTTGATTTCAAAGAACTTTGAGGTTTTATAGACTCCACCTTTCTTAAATTGTTTTAAAACCATAACAACAAACCAGTTGCCATCAAGTCAGTTCTGATTCATGTGGACCCCAAGCCCGGCAGAGTAGAAGTATGCTCGACAGGGTTTTCAATGGCTGGTTTTTCAGACCTAAATTGTTTTAAGGCTGTACTAAACAAAAAACAGTCATCGCACAGTATAATTCTGCAATGACCAGTTCCTAATCAGCTCTCAGTGTCTAAGTCAGCTTCCCCATCCTGTGATGGGGAAATGCAACTCAGAATAAACAAGTTTCATTCCAAAATTTAGCTCCTTCAAAGTAATAACATAGTTGAAGTTTCTTGCGTGATATTTCTTTCTTTTGTTTTGGTTTTAACTCATGTGGTATTTCTTGTGCTTAAAAACAAAACTTGTATGCTTGGCTGTCTGATTTCTTTTCTTTTCTTGGTTGTAGTTTTGTGGACATGCGGTATGAGTGAAAAATTTTGGGATAAAGAAAATATTTATTCTTATTCGTAAAAGTTGCGATCTGTTCTTTCTCTGAAGTCTGTCCTGTAGTCGGTTGAGATGAAATATTAGAAAGCCAAGTACCTGTGTAGAATTGGATTCGCCTGGGCATCTGTTAATTTGGTTGACTCTTCAGAGCATCTCCCATATGCTTCAAGATGGAACCATGCTATGGAATGAATTGTGTCCATCAGTTCAACATACACGCAAATGTGACCTTGTTTGTTTCTTCTAAGAAAGAAGATATACCAGTTAAGTTCATGCCTGAGTAGAGCGGGTCTTAGTCCTAATCCTTTCTGAATGGTGTTTTATAAAAGGGGAGAAAAGACATATAAACGGAGTCATACTCAGGGGGAACACAGCATGTGTGGATCTGTCTACAAGCAAAGGAACACCAAGGATTGCTGGCAGCCACCAGAGGCTAGGAGAGAAGCATGCAACAGTTCTCCCAAAGCCCTCGGAAGGAATTGACATGGCCCATTTAGACCGCTAGCTTCCAGGACTGTGAGATAAATTCTGTTCTTCAAAGACTCCCACTTTGGAATATTTCATAGTGGCACTCTCAGGAAACCATACAGACCACCCTCATTTTGCACACAAGGTCTTAGTGGTGCATCTTGGATCCTGATCTCTGAAGATCCCTACTGGCCCTTGGCTTCCACCCTATTAACCAAGCATCTCCCCACCTATCCCAGGAGCTCTGGCTCCTTTTCACGTCCCTCAGGGGTCCAGAGCTCAGGAGTCCTCAGCCCAGACTCTGCAGAATATGCTTTTCCACCCCGTATAATGGGAATACACTCCAAGGTGTATTCCAGAACCAGAGAGGTCCAGGACAGGATGAAATTATTGCCAAACAGTGCTGAATTATAGAGCCCTTGGAGTCTACATGCCCTGTCAGAGAGTCTGCCCAGATCTTCTGGAAACACTAAATTTACATTACACAGTAAAGTATTTTAGGCGCTAGGGAAAATATGTTTTTATTCAGTATCCATTCGACAAATATTGTCTGAGCCCCTGCCTTGGGCCAGACACTGTAAGATGTGTTGAGATCCATGGTCCCTTACCTCATGGTGTATATAACCCAGCATGGAAACAAGCATAAACAACTCCCCGTAACGGGCAGTGATGAGTGCTCTAGATGAGTCTTTCCTGGCCGTTCTTCCTTAGCGTGAGTTTATGTCTGAGAGTTTTACTGACAATATCTTTTTGGAGCAATTTCTCTGTACTAGGGTGGTGGTAAGTATTTTCCAACAGTTATCCTCTTTGGTCCTTACAAGAATACTGATGTTGTAGGTATTACCATCACTATTTTACAGATAAGGAACTGAAGCTTAGAGAAATGAGAGGGGTCACATAACCTGGCAAGTCACAGAGCTGGAGTTAAAAAAAATTGTTTTCCACTTGCCATCGAGTCAGTTCTGACTCATGGTGACCCCATGTGTGTCAGAGCAGAACTGTGCTCCATAGGGTCTTCAATGACTGCTTTCTTGGAAGTGGATAGCCAGGCCTGTCTTCTGAGGCCCCTGGTTGGATTCACACCTCCAACCATTTGCATTGCCCAGGGACGCTGGAATTTAAACTACAGCCTGTCTTACTCCGCAACCACATGAGCGTATGCTGAAACTTTATGCAGGTGCCAAGCTCTCGGACGCTAATGACCAGCGGTTCAAACCTGCCAGCTGCTCCACGGGAGAAAAGACCTGGCGATCTGCTCCCACCAAGCTTTCAAACCCCAAACCCATTGCCATAGAGTTGATTCTGACCCATAGCTACCCTATAGGAAGGGGTAGGCCTGCTCCATAGGGTTTCCAAGGCTGTAATCTTTAGGGAAACTGACTGCCATATCTTTCTTCTGCGGAGCAGCTGGTGGTTTTGAACTGCTGACCTTCCCATTAGCTGCCAAGTGCTTAACCATCGTGCCACCAGGGTTTCTCCCGCAAAGATTACAGCCTTGGAAATCCTATGGGGCTGTTCTACTCTGTCCTTCGTTTCGACTGGGTTGCTATGAGTCAGAATCACCACCACCACCACCACCACCACCATGTCACAGTCTGAACACCAGAGGGCACTCAGAGAGCAAAGGAATGGGAAACATTTGGTTCCAGGGCTGCCACTCTGAATAAGTCACTACAAACAGACCTTCCCAAACTGATCTTTGAAGGTGGCTAACAGTGAACCTGGAGTTAAGAAGGCAGATCTGAACTTACTACACCCTTCTCTTAGGCAGAGATTGGTTAGGATTCAAAGCACTTAAGTCTGCTGCTTCTTTTAATCACAGTAGTTGCTCAACAATGTTTTGGGATTTAATCGAATGTTTGTGTAGCTAAAGGCACACATCTCTCTTGCTTCCGCTATCCTACAGCTTTCCAAACCAAGCAGCTGTCCAACTAGGAAACAGTCCAAGTGAAAATAGCTTCGTTCATCTGTGGGCTGTATTCACACATGGGATAGGGCCCCTGCTACCCTTCTGTCCTAGCTCTCTGAGCAGTGGGTGTCTGTTGTGGCCCTGGCTCCACCAGCTGAATCACAGAGGACTGACCCCAATCACCACGGGAGGCGTGCATCGTTGTTATTGTTAAGTGCCCTTGAGATGGTCCTGTAGGACAGAGTAAAACTGCCACATAGGGTTTCCAAGGAGCAGCTGGTGGATTCGAACTGCCGACACTTTGGTTAGCAGCTGTAGCACTTAACCACTACGCCAGCAGGGTTTCCAGGCCAATGTTAGGAATCAGAAATGGCCATTTCCTGTCCTTTCTATCTTCTCCTTCTTAGAGCTTCCCTGTTAGTTTCTAGTTGGCTTTTCTGCCATGTTTACAACTCACAAGGAACAGAATATGTAGCTAAAAATTACTGGAAAAAGCTAGTTCACACTTTAAGAAAAAGTATTCAAAAATAAGAAATGAACAACATGTTCTTAAAAGAACAGTACTCTGTGGAGTGCTCCAGTCTTCTGTGGCAGGAACCAAACAGAGCCCTTTTCAAGCCAGCCACACCCTGGGGTGATGCAATAGTAAACGAGACACAGTCATGGGCACGTGTTTTGCGATGTGAAGCTGGCCTGCCAGCTCAGGAAGTTACCCTAAAGTCCGCTGGGTTGTGGACCAACTGAGCTAATCTTCGGAGAAACTTCTCCAGGAGGTGCAGGGCACAGCAGAGGACATGAAGGGGCTTGGCTCTCACTCTTTGTCTAGGGAAGAGACAGCCAGCAAATTTTTTTTTTTTTTTAAGTAGGGAAGTTATGTGACCAGAATTCTGTATTAGTAAGATGGATTTGGTCACATTATGTGGGATGGGTTAAAGAAGAGACTTTGGGGGAGAAAGGGGTAGAACTATGTAAGCAATAGGGGGAGGAGGGAGCAAGTAAGAAGCATTTCAGAGCTAGAATTAACAGCTCTGAACTGCTGATTGGATGCGGGAGAAGGGGAAGGAGAAAGTATGACAGGCACACATTCTCTGAGCTTTTATCATGTTACTAAGAATATTACAGGTTTTAACTCATTTGGTAGGACTTATGATTATCCACCTTTTAGGGGAGAAGAAATTGAGGCACAGAGAGGTTAAGTCGTCTGTAAAAGGTTACACGGAGAGTAATGGCAGAGCTAAATTTGAACCCAAGCAGTCCAACTCCAGAGTCAGCATTGTTCACATATGCCACCTGTCTCTTGCTTCCAGTCTGGGTGACATGGAAGATGGTGGTGTCCCTGGCTGAGATGGGAAAGTCAGAGACGGAGCAGCTATGCATGGAGCGGAGGCAAGGTGTTGTCTGGACATGGGCAGAGTCTAGATGTTCTGCCAGGGCCTCAGGTGGAGATGTCCAGAAGGCTTCGTGTCCCAATGTGGAGAGGGAGCTGGTTTTCATTAAAAACAGTGAAACATCTGTAAAAATACTCTTGGCTGATTTTTCCAGTCAAGCTATTCAAGGAAGGCTGTCTATGCTAACAAACAGGAAGAGCATGGCCCAGTGGAAGGTTTGGCAGTTTTAGAAAGAGTAGGTTCATCAACAAAGGTGTTCAGGGCCTCTGAAACGTTGTGAGTGGGAAAGGGGCTAAGTGTTGATCTACAAAGACATAAAGAGCATGTGCTGAAAAAGGAGGAAGGAATGAATGTCTGTGAAGCTCTGTCAATTCATTCCATGTCCCCTCCTCATTCCAGTGCTTGTCAGTAGTGCCTGTCCATTAGAATCACCTGGGCAATTTTTAAAAATACTCATGCCCAGGCCTCACCTCAAACCCAAAACCATGCGGTCGAGTTGATTTCAACTCACAGCAACCTTATAGAACAGAGTAGAACTGCCCAATGGGTTTCCAAGAAGTAGCTGGTGGATTTGAACTGCCAACCTCTTTGGTTAGCAGCTGAGCTCTTAACCGCTGTGCCACCAGAACCAATTAAATCAGAAAACCTAGGCGTGGGCCTGGCCATGGGCAGTCCCCTCCGCCTTTTTTTTAATTGTGGAAAAATATGTAAGAGTCCCTGGGTGGCACAAGCACTTAATCGTTCAGCTACTAAGCAAAAGGTTGGTAGTTCAAATCCACCCAGAGGCACCTCAGAAAAAGGCCTGGCGATCTACTTCTGAAAAGTCACGGTCATTGAAAACCCCGTGGAGTACAGTTTTACTCTGAAACACAGAGTTGAATCGATAGCAACTGGTTTGGTTTGGAAAATATACATAAAATTTGCCATTTTAACCATTTTTGAGTACAATTCAGCAGCACTATATTCAGTGTTGTGCAGCTAACACTACTGTTTATTTCCAAAATGTTTTTTTCTATGCATTTCTTCTTTGCTTTTTTAAAATTTCTATTGTGCTTTAAGTGAAAGTTTACAAATCAAGTCAGTCTCTCACACAAAAACTTATATACACCTTGCTACATACTCCCAATTGCTCTCCCCCTAATGAGACAGTCTGCTCCCTCCCTCCACTCTCTCATTTCATGTCCATTTCGCCAGCTTCTAACCCCCTCCACCCTCTCATCTCCCCTCCAGGCAGGAGATGCCAACATAGTCTCAAGTGTCCACCTGATCCCAGAAGCTCACTCCTCACCAGCATCCCTCTCCAACCCATTGTCAGTCCAATCCCTGTCTGAAGAGTTGGCTTTGGGAATAGTTCCTGTCCTGCCAGCAGAAAGTCTATTTCCAAAATTTTTTCATCACCCCAGACAGAAACTCTGCACAGGCAGTTTCTAAAAGCTCTCTGAGTCCTTCTAATGAGCAGGGGTTAGGAACCACAGCCATAGTGGGAAATTTTATCTTGGAAGCAGATTATCAGAGAGCAGGGTAAGTAATGACTAACATCTACAAGTCCTTTCAGTTCAGAAAGCCTTTCCCATTTGTGGCCTTATTTAAGGAACATCGTATCCTTATCCACTGGTTGGATGAGGAAACCATGAATCCAGTCATTTACCGGAAAAGCCAAGACTAGAACCCGACTCTGTTGACCCCAAATTCAAGGTTCTTTCATAACCCCACAGATGATAGGCCAAGTTCATCTGTACACACTATATGAAGGTGAAGGTGTAGGACTTTTAACAAGTGACCATGATCCACAGGAATGAATCTAAAAATAGAGCCACTCTTGTGTGCTGGAGCATAAAGGAGTGGAACCATCTAAACATAACGAGACGAAGAGCTAGTGAGGCCCAGATGCCCCAATAGCCCAGGAACAGATGGTGTGGCCGCAGGGCAGAATCAGGCAGGGGCAAGTGGGAGCAGAGAGTCAGCAAGTGAAGCACAAGGAGAGGCCTGGAGCTGGGCCATGGACTGCCCAGGGTCAGAAGGCCTGGCATCCTGTGGTCAGACACAGGCCTTTGGGCACCCATAGTAGGTAGTGGTAGAAATGGCAAATCAGAAAATTCCAGGAGATGTTTACCTACCTGAGGAGAAAAGGAGGAAGAGAAAGCAAGACTTGTTTCTGTTAACAGGAATTTGGCTGGGTATTAAGGAACACACCATATTATTAACCAGATAATAATCAATTCCTAATTTGTAATAAACAACATCATGATGAACACATAAAATATTGAAATTGTCAAGGATTTCATTTTACTTGGATCAACAATCAATGTCCGTGGAAGCTGCAGTCAAGACATCAAACAACATATTGCATTGAGCAAATCTGCTGTAAAAGACCTCTTTAAAGTGTTACAAAGTAAAGACGTCACCTTGAGGACTAAGGTATGCCTGACCCAAGCCATGGTATTTTCAATTGCCTCATATGCATGTGAAAGCTGGACAATGACTAAGGAAGACCAAAGAAGAATTGATGCCTTTGAATTGCAGTGTTGGTGAAGAATAGCGAATATATCATGGACTGCCAGAAGAAGTACAGCCAGAATGCTCTTTAGAAGTGAGGGTGGTGAGGCTTCACTCACATACTTTGGACATGTTATCAGGAGGGACAAGTCCCTGGGGAAGAAAATCATGCTGGGCAAAGTAGAGGGTCAGCAAAAAAGATGAAGTGAAACAGTGGTTGCAACAATGGGCTCAAACATAGAAATGATTGTGATGATGGCACAGGACAGGGTAGTGTTTCATTCTATCGTACGTAGGGTCACTATGGGTTGGAACTGACTCGATGGCACCTAACAACAATTTGTGTAGAGTTGTATCCTTTAAAATGCACTATCTTTTCCACTTTCACAATTGCTTGAGGTGGATATGATTATCCTACCTCAATATCTCCACATGTAAACTGGTAGGATGTTTTATAGGTTGTGGTGTAATGGATTACTTTTTGTGTGGCCTTTCTAGCCATGGTCTTGTAACTCCCACCCAGGTGATTGGGTGGGATTGTGTGATAGAGTAATTGTGGCCCACTAAGGAAATTGGTCAGTTTTGCCATCCTGTTGGTTTTGAAATGAACCACCCCAGAGGCGGGAAAGAGAAGAGCCTACTACCAACAACAAAGGAGAGCCCGGCAAGACAGACCTGCAGGAGATGGTGCAGGGGGCTTCCTGGCCCAAGGAGCAAGAAAGCTGAATGCCTATGGGTAGAGACTGAGGGCCGGAGAGAAGCCTATGCTTGACCCATGAATTCGGGACTTACCAGCCTCCACAACCACATGAGCCATTTCCTTTTTATAGGATTCATGAGTTCTGAGACGTTGCATTGAATTAGGGAATGCAAAGATGGGAGGGAGAGTGCTAGGAGAGGGGGAGTAGTTGACGTCAGAGATGATGCGGTGACACAGCGGCTTGGAAAATTTGGACATTTGGGGCATCTTTAACCACTCATAGGAACCAGCTTTGTGCTGATCCTTATAAAAGAAATTACTTGTTTATCGGTATACTGAGAGAATGAATGAAAGAATATATCTAGCAAAATGCCTAGCACCTAGGAGGATGCCGAAAAAATACTAGCTTTTTTGTACGGTTGTTACTTTTTTTTAGTGTAGATGGTGAAGTTCAGAGATGTTGTGTACCTTTAGTGGTTAAGAGCTTGGGCACCTGAGTTAAACCACTAGGTACAAACCCAGCTCAAACCCAGCTTAGTATTAAACCTCGGAGAAGCTAGTTACCCACATAAAGCCTCTGTTTCTTCTTGTGTAAAATGGAGGTAATAACTGGACCTTTCTTATTTGGTTGTTGGAGGATTAAATGAGATACAGCATGGGAAGCGCTTAGCATAGACTCTGGCATCTAAATAACTGTTCAATAATAATTAACAAACCCTATTAAACATGACTTGCCTAAATAGCAAGTGGATGAGCCAAGCCTGTAATCGAGGTCTGTGTTTTCTGCCTCACCAAGCCTGCTTCAGACGATAATGGACATTAACCCAAACAAGAAGGAAAAGGAACTGACAGTTCTGGAGGGTCGTCTGCCTTCCAGATACTGACAACATGACAAAGCATTTCACAGGGAATACAACAAGGCTTAGCGGGGTTAAGTAACTTTTCCATGGTCACAAAAATAGTAAAACTAGTAAAGAGTCACAAAACTGGAGGAGGTACAATTCAAACTGACCTAAGTTCCACAATCTTTCTCTATACTGGCGGTTCCCAAACTGTAGTGTGCATCACAGTCACCTAGAGGGCTTGTTAAAACACAGACTCTGGCACTCCTCTCCCAGAGTTTCTGATTTAGGAGGTCTGGGGCAGGGCCTGAGAATTTGCATTTCTAACAAGTTCTCAGGTGATGTCAATGCTGCTGCTTGGGAAACCACCTCTGGAGAACCAGTGCTCTACACCAGGCTCCTCTGCTCTGTAGGGTTCACTGTGATGAGAGAGGTGGTACTCTCAGATCTGCACAAACTCTGTAGACCTCTCAGGCTGCCAGGGGCCCCAAGGAGAGACTCAGGCTGACCCAGGGAACATTTAGGAAATATGTCTCTGTTAAGCTCTTTAGTGCCTCATGACGCTACACACAGGCTTGTCAGACAGGAATAGACTTTTGTCAGGCACAGTCTAAGACCTCAGAGTCAGCATGCCAGTTGGGTGTTTTATTATTTATTCATTTGACAGGAAACATACATTTGGTCCTATGAGATACCATGGTATCAGCTTAACTAGCTGTTGTTGCAGAAGAGAACTCCTCTGGGCTCTCAGGGAGTCCTTGCATGGCCTACTGAGAACAGCCCAGTCACCACAGGGAAAAACCCTGTCCCAAAGAAGAGACCTTCCACCAGCCCTTCCCCAGGGAGTCTCTGTCCACCAGCCCTTCAAAGCCATGAAATAATGGCCATGCTGGGACAAATGGGTGTTCTGAACTAGAAGATGCTCTTAAAACCATAGTGTACTGGACAGTTTATATACATTACAAATATATAAATTATGAGGTCTACATGTGTACAAAATCTTTCAAAGGGGACTTAATTACATTCTAGGTCATGCCAGGTATTTGTCAGAACCTTGAAAACAAAGGTGGCTTTCAATGCAGCTGATATTAAAAATAGAAGGTATTTATTATACATAAGCCCTACTCCTCTCCTGTCCACCATGAAATCCTCTGGTGTTGTCAGGGCCTCTGGGTAGCCTCAGTACCCCCACAGGTAACCCATCTGCAGTCTGCATCTTCCTAGAGAGCAAAGGACTTGCCCCAGGACTTTTCTCCTGTGTCCCCATCTCAGCTTGACGGCGCCTCCGAACCCAGGGGCTGCCAGAGGGAGTGATGCTGCTGTCGGAGGAATAATCCATACACTTGCGAAAGATCTCAGGGCTGGTACTAGAGTTCAGTCTACCTTCCTCGGCCAGTGGGGACTTTTTGGAAACACCTTTACGTTGGGCCAAAGGGCTGCTCCAAGGACTTGAGCAGGGGGAGGCATTCGGGCTCAGAAAGAGATTCTGGTGGCCAGGAGGGCTGAGCTTGTTGTTGACCACATGCCGCCGGCCAGCCATCGGTGATGTGGGGTTGCTTTCAGGGTCAGAGGAGCTGTTGGCAGAAGACTCATCACCCATGTATTGAAGCTCCTCAACTCTCTTGTTTAGGGACTTGTTCAGGTGGATGCTCACAGTGGGCTCCTCATCGTGGTTCTTGTCTTTGGGTGGTTTCTTTTTGGGTGGCTTCATACCAATCAGGACAGCTTTCATGTTCTCTTTGCCTTGAGATTCTGAGATCATGTACTCGTGGGCTTTGACAGCCGCTTCCACCTCCTCAAACTCTACAATGGCGCACTCTTGGGTCCCCACTTGGCTGTACCGGCTGCTGATCCTCCGGATATCAGGGGGCAGCTCTCTCCCAGGTTTGAGGATCCGCACTGAGGAGATAATGCCAAAGACCCCAAAGAGCTTGAGCAGGTGTTCCATAACCTTCTCCTGCACCCTTCCATTCTTCTGGGGGGTGGCCAGGGCCCACAGCTTAGGGCACAGATAGAGATCATAGACCAGAAGCATCTTGCTCGGAAGGTTCTCATTGGGGAAGAGTGGGACAGGGGTGGTCCTCCTCACCTTCCGGTGATCCTCATTCAGCTCAAGGGTCACTGAATATTTCAAGGCGTAAGCTGTGGTTCTCCAGTCCCTTGTGAGGTGTTTTACCTGAAGAATATAAAGCAAATCAGAAATAGTGCCTAAAATGTCCTTGTCCACCCTTGTTTACTCTATAATCTCTCTCCCTCCCTTATTACTGCAACACTGGTATCTAGAATCATATTTGGCAGATGTAGGCGCTCAAAAATCTGGTGAATGAACACATTTTCTACAACTTCAAAGGAAGAAGCATAGTCTAGAACAGTGCTGTCCAATGGAAATTTCTGTGACAATGGAAATGTTCTATTCTGTGCAAGTTTAGAGGTTAACTCCACCCACCTCCTCCACTTCTTTGGGATGACTCATTCTCCCCGGTGTCCCCCTCTGGAACAAGGTTGTTGAATAAACAAATGCAAAACCCACCTCTAACTAGCTATAGGACCTGGGAAGTTATTAAACCTTTCACTATCTCCACTTTCTCATTTGTAAAATGAAGACGTTAATAGTACCGATCTCACAGAGTTGTCATGAGGATTAAGTGAATAAATATATACGTGTGTATGTATATATAAGAGTCCCTAGGTGGTGCAAACAGTTAAGCGCTAGACTACTAGCTGAAAGGTTGGTGATTCAAACCCACTCAGAGGCACCTCAGAAGACAGGGCTGGTGATCTGCTTCCAAAAAGTCACAGCCTTGAAAGCCCTATGGGGCAGTTCTACTCTGCACACATGGGGCTACCATGAGTCTGAATCAACCTGATGGCAACTAACAACAAAAACAACAATGTATATGTAAAGGTCCTTGGGTGATGCAAATAGTTTGCTCTTGGCTAGTAACCAAAAGGTTGGCAGTTTGAGTCCTCCCGCAGCACCATGGAAGAAAGTCCCGTGATCTGCTTCTGTAAGATCACAGCCACTGAAACCCCATGGAGCACTGCTCTACTCGGACATACACGGGGTTGCCGCGAGGCAGAACTGACTTGACGGCAATGGGTTGGGTTTGGGGTGTGTGTGTGTGTGTGTGTGTGTGTGTGTGTGTGTGTATTTATGACTTAGGACAGCTCCAAGCTTATAGTGAGTACCCAGTAAATACTATACGCTATCATTATTCAAATATGGTGTGCTACCATTGGTAGGACTCAGAGATTTTAACATTCAAATGCTTCTCTGAAGTTACATTTCTGCATATATGCATTTGCTACAAAGTAGGCTCCAAGAGATCTTTCATATTTCACTGCAATATCTCCTGAGAGTAAAATGGACTATTTCAACCTGGAATCAAATCCAACTTGGACCTCATGGAGGATGATGAAATAATCACCCTTCCCCCCTCCCTTAGTGGAAACTGTGTGTAACGATGTTGCAGTATATGAAAGCTATATTTATCCTGTAAAAGAGTAATCTTCTGGAGGCCCACTTCCTGTGAGGGGGACACCAGCGAGAATGAGTCATCCCAAAGAAGTGGAGGAGGTGGGTGGGGTGGGTAACCTGAGCCAGGAATGGCAAGATGGCTCTGAGTCCTCTTAGGCCAGGCCAATGGTGTTGGTCTACCAGGGGACTGGGGACTTCAGGCACTCCTGAGCCCGAACAGGGACTTAAGGGGAACTCAGGAAGGGAGAGCTCATTAAACTGGGCAGGAAGGGAGGACCTCTTAGAGCCCAGTGAGGTAGGTCAGACAGGCTCCTGGACAGAAGGCATTGTCCACTCCAGCCTGTGATCTCTGGGTGAAATGGCCCAGACTTAGGCTTCGAGTGCTGGAATCATAAATCGTCTACTCACAGAATCAGTAAGCTGATCGATGTGACATAGGCCAAGCGCAGAGCGAACCAGGCCTACGCGAAGGGCCAGGTTTCAGGTGGACAGAGTCAAGAAGGATCCAGAAAGGGTAAAAATGATGATTGCAGGTCTACGCAAGACTGTGAGAAAGCCAGGGAATGGCTCTCTGTGGATGAGATGTGGTGGAGCCTTCTCCAGAACAATTGACAGGGAGGGAGGGCTCAGGAGAAGAGGAGAAGCTACGTTATAAGCCTGAAGCCTGAGAAAGGAGTGACTGGGGGAAGAAGGGGCTCTGCCTCACTCAGAGGCTAGAGAAACTGATGGGAGACTACGTCCAATTAAGAGAGAAGTAGGCTCCCACAAGGACCAAGCGTCCCTCCAGAGCCAGTAGCAAGAGCCACTGGTTACAGTCTAGGCACCCTGGGTCTGTGTTCACGACCCTTTACAAGGGTCCTCCAGGTGCCACCTAAAAAAAGGAACCAGGTAGCTTTGGTCCTTGAGCAATGAGTACAAGACCTTTTTTAGATTTTCAGAAACATTGTAATTTCCCTACGTTTGTTATCTGTTTCATATATGTTTCCTGTTTGTGATTAGCGGGAAACCCTTTAGAATGAAAAGGGTCTTTATTCTTGTTTTGGAGGTGGTCAGTAGACTATGTCTATTCTGCAGCCAGTTTTGTACAGAGAAGGAAAAGAAAAAAAAAAAAAACAACCAGTTGCCAATGAGCCAATTCTGACTCATTGGGCCTCTATGTAGAACTGTGTTCCATAGGGTTTTTAAGGCTATGGCCTTTTGGAAGAAGATCATCCGGCCTTTCTTCTGGGTGCCTCTGGGTGGGTTTGAACTATCAATCTTTTGGTTGGTTTTCTGTTAATCACAATAGGAACAGTCAGTAGTAAGGCCCACTGGGAGATCTTGGTTACAGTCAGGCATCCTAGGCCTGTGTCCATAACCCTTCATAAGGGTTGTCCAGGCACCACCTAAATCAAGTATTCTACTGTGTGTGCTACCCAGGGGCTGCACAGAGACGAAACCTTCAAAACAGATTCATAAGTAGCAGGTTAAAAGGAAAGAAAAGCAGGCAGACTCTCAGGAGCCCTGGGAGGAAATAAAGGAATGTACACAGAGCTGATAGGATGGCTCCACTGGCTGCTTCATTTTGGGTTCCTCCACAGGCACTTTTCATATGAGGGTTTACTCACTGTTCTCTGGACATGACCTTGAAAACTCCTACTCATTCTCCAAGATCCTATTTAAGTGTCACCACCTCTGAGAAGACGTCTCAATTCTCCAGGCAGGGCTGGTTGCTTTGAACAGCTAGCTCCCACAGTACTTTCTTCTCCCATCCTTGGTAGTACTATCCATGGTTGTACTGCAATCATTCATACACCTTACTCCTTTATTAGACTGGGAGGTTTTCAAGGGCAGGGGTAATGCCATACTCATTTTGTACATCCTATGCCTCACACAGCACTTATCTGGGTGTATGCCTCACACAGCACTTAGCATAGAGAAGGTACTCAATCAATGTTTGATGAATGAATGAAGGAAAGAGAGCAGGAGAGGTGGGCAGGGTCTACTGGAGGCAAGGCAGAGAAGCACTCCAAGAAGACGGCTCTCCCCCAGTGCTCTCTGACCAAGCGCACAGGCAACTTGCCCGTGGACACCTGTCAACATGCCCTTATGCGACAGGCCCCGTCGTGCCTTTCCATTCCAGTAAATGCACTTTCCCCAGGGCAGAAACAGAGTTCTTACACCAAGTGCTCTGATAACACTCTGAGAAGCAGGAAGTCCACAGCCTGCTGCTGGATCTGCAAACAGCAGGGACTCACCGTTGTCCCCCTGACAACGGCAATCATTAGCTCTCCCGTCTCTCCATCTTAGAGATGAGAATATGGCATCAGACACAGCAGAGGCATCTCAGAGAAGATTCATCTCCAAGAGTCCTGGGTGCTCTTTCCTTTCCTCTCTTATTTATTCAGCTTGACAAATGAAAATCTTGGACTTTATCTAACTCTAGGCCTTATAGGCATCTTTCAAGGCCGCTGAGTCCCCCTGTCCTGGCAGAGCATCCCCCTGGCCACCCACCTGCCTGACAAGATTGCTGGAATTTTACTGAGTACAAGTAATGTCATTTCACAAGTACTGTTGTTGGCTGAGACTTATCCCAACACCCAGGACCCTTTTAATAGTGTTGGAGGATATGCTTACAATTCTAAAGCCTTTATCTTGTTCATTTTTCTCTTTTTCAGGCCTCAGAAGAAATTTTAAAAATTGCTAGTCATCAGGGTTCAAAGGGGTAAAAGATGTTTAGAACCACAACCTCAAACACCCTTGAATTTCTAGAAGCAGCTTCTGGAAATGAAGCCTTACCTTTTTGAAGGATGTGAGTAGCTTGACGCTCACGTATCCCAGCTTGTTTCTCCGCACGTGTTTCAGCAGGAAGGCATCCTTCTCCAGGTTTTCATCAGAAAAATAGAATTCAATCTGATCCACCAGTTTCTGGATTAATTCTGCATCTGGAGGCTTCCACTCCTGATCCAGGTCCTCACGCTCATTCTCGCCCCCACTTGTGGTGCTGCAGAAACAAGGAGGAGACACTAGGTCACACCTGAACTGGACTCCTTCCAGACAGTGGTCTCACGGCCTGTAAAGGGACAGCTTTTGGTTCCAACCAGCTAAGAGATCAAGCTTTTGTTTTTAACAAGCATAGAGGGTCCTTAAAATAATAATGTCACCTATTAACATTTATGTGATGCTGGTGGCACAGTGGTTAAGAGCTTGGCTGCTTACCAAAAAGGTCTGCAGTTTGAATCCACAAGCTGCTCCTTGGAAACCCTATGGGGCAGTTTCACTCTGTACCACAAAAAAAAAAAAAAAAAATTTTTTTTTTTACAGGGTGGCTATGAGTTGAAATTGACTCCATGGCAATGGGGATTTTTTTTTTTTTTTGGTTTTGCCACTAAAGGAGTCCCTAGGGGGCGCAAACAGCTTAGTGCTAGACTGCCCTTTCAGATACTTTTCCTTCTCTTATTTTTAAATAAAGGTATTTTCCAAGGGATTTGTGAATTCATTGGTTCACTTATAAGAGGCAGATACAGGGTTCAAACTCAAATCCTCACTCTCTGAACTCAGCATACACGATACCTTCCACATCATGTTGGGACTCTACCATGGAGTCTGCAAACCCAGTCCCATCCACTGAGGCCCTTCTAACTGAAGATCACGTCCACCAGCACCTCCATCTAGACAGACTTCCTCTCCTTCTTCTCTCTTTATTCTTGGTTCTTTATCCCCTGATAGCCTCTATACTCTGGTCCTTGGTAAATTCATCTGGTCCAAATCTGCCTCTCCTCACCCCAACATAATTTTTCTTGCTCCTGAATGCCAGTCGTCAATTCCTAACTATCTGCCAGACCTTTCCACTTGGGCACTATTATATTGCTTCAAATTAAATATGTCCAAAACTGACCTCGTCACCTTCTGTCATGAATTATGTCCCCTCAAAAATGTGTGTATCAGTTTGGCTGGGCCAGGATTCCTGGTATTGTGTGGTTTTCCTATATGTGGTAAATCCTGCCTGTACAATGTTAATGAGGAAGGATGGGTGGCAGTTGTATTAGTGAGGCAGGACTCAATCTACAAGATTGGATTGTGTTTTGAGACAATCTCTTTTGAGATGTAAAAGAGAGAAGCTGGTGGGGGTGAGGGTGGGGGAGGAGAGCTCACACCACCAAGAAAGCAGTGCCAGGAGCAAAGCATGTCCTTTGGACCTAGGGTTCCTGCGCAGAGAAGCTCATAATTCAGGGGAAGATTGAAGGGAAGGCTGACAGAGAGAGAAAGCTTTCCACTGGAGCTGACACCCTGAATTTGGACTTTTAGCCTATTTTACTGTGAGGAAATAAATTTCTCTTTGTTAAAGCCATCCACTTGTGGTATTTCTGTTATAGCAGCCCTAAATGACTAAGATGTCTTCTTCAGAAATTGCCCTCAGACAGGACTGAAGCGTGGGCCTACCCAGAGATGGTCTATGACCATCCATTCACATGGTCTCATAAGAAACAATCCATAATGTCTTGGGGGTGACCCTGCATCAGTTATCTGCACCCAGTGAGCAGACAGGCAGATAGCCAGAGATCCCAGAATAGGTGGGCAGAAAAAGGGAGGTGATACAAAACCCCCCAGTGAGTGCAGAGGTGAGCTTCTTGCCTTTAGAGGACTCTTCCTTCTGTGTGGGTGCTGTCAGCAGCAGTGGCGCATCGCCAAAGGGAATCCTGGGAGAGCTGGAAAGCCTATGTTATATCTAAGGCATGCTGCACTGTTTCCTGCTTTGTGTAATAGCCTTTGAATAGAAAAGATCTTGCACATTAAAAAACGTTTTTATCCTTTAAATATGAACACTGGCCAATATCTTGTCAACTACAACCATCCTGTGATAACCATATATCTTCACTCCCAAACTACTTCTCTCCCACCGACTACTTTCCCTATTCACCATTCTCCTGTGTTTCTGTACTTAGGCTCAGACTATCAGATGCATCTTTTAGCCTTCTCTTTGCCCCCCCACCTAATCAGTTAACAAGCCTTGATTTTATTCTGCAGTCTCCCATCCATTCTCTCATTCCATTCCCACTGCCCTCATTAATTCTCCCTGGGATACTGTTATTAGCTCATCAAAAATGATGCTTAAAGCTAATACACATAAACCATAAAAAGTAAAATAAAATAGTACAGAGCATATACAGAAAGCCACACAATTCCTCGCTCTACTCTTCCTCCCTAAAGGCAACGTCTATTTAACATTTAGTTCTTATGAGAGTTGCCTTATAGCTGTACAAACTATGCTCATAGCTCTATTTCTCACTTGCCAACCTTTGACATTTTCTATCCATGCCCCATTATATGAGGATTGGGGATCACTTATTTCCCACAACCCTTGTTCCAATGTTAAATTTTATATAATTTTTCATTCATCTATTGGGTTTGGGGTATTGGTTATTTTAGTGTTTTTAAATAACACACTTAAAGTTGTTTCTTATTCCATTAATATTGGGCATTATTTTTCAACTTTCCATTATACAGTGATATAGATATTATTGTCCTACCCTTCCTCCACCTCTCCTTCCATTTCCAATCTTCCAAATCTTGCACTTAAGCATTGAGTAGCTAAAGCAAAAGAAAAAAATGTTGAAGTAAAAGAACCGAACAGAAGATTTCAAAGGGCAGCTCGAGAAGACAAAGTAATGTATTATGATGACAGGTGCAGAGACCTGGAGATAGAAAACCAAAAGAGAAGAACATGCTTGGCATTTCTCAAGCTAAAAGAACTGAAGAAGAAATTCAAGCCTCGAGTTGTGATACTGAAGAATTCTACAGGGAAAATATTAAATGATGCAGGAAGCATCAAAAGAAGATGGGAGGAATACACAGAGTCGTTACACCAAAAAGAATTGGTCAACATTCATTCATTTCAGGAGGTAACATATGATCAGGAACTGATGGTACTGACGGAAGAAGTCCAAGCTCTACTGAAGGCATTGGCAAAAAACAAGGCTCCAGGAATTGGCGGAATACCAATTGAGATGTTTCAACAAACGGGTGCAATGATGGAAGTGCTCACTCGTCTATGCCAAGAAACATGGAAGACAGCCTCCTGTCCAAACGACTGAAGAGATCCGTATTTATGCCTATTCCCAAGAAAGATGATTCTACCGAATGAAGAGATTATTGAACAATATCATTGACACCAAATGCAAGCAAAATTTTGCTGAAAATCATTCAAAAGCAGCTGCAGCAGTATATCGACAGGGAACTGCCAGAAATTCAAGCTGGCTTTAGAAGATGACATGGGGCACCGTTACTGATGTCAGATGGATCCTGGATGAAAACAGAGAATACCAGAAAGGTGTTTATCTGTGTTTTATTGACTATGCAAAGGCATTCGACTGTGTGGACCATACCAAATTATGGATAATATTGTGGAGAATGGAAATTCCAGAACACTTAATTTTGCTCATGAGGAATCTGTAGATGGATCAAGAGGCAGTCATTTGAACAGAACAAAGGGATAAGTTAGGAAAGGTGTGTGTCAGGGCTGTATTCTTTTACCAATCTGTATGCTAAGCAAATAATCCAAGAAGCTGGACTATATGAAGAAGAACGGGACATCATGATTGGAGGAAGACTCATCAGCAACCTGCATTAAACAGATGACACGTTCTTGCTTGCTGAAAGTGAAGAGGACTTGATGCACTAACTGATGAAGACCAAAGACCACGACCTTCAGTATGGATTATGCCTCAATATAAAGAAGACAAAAATCCTCACAATGGACCAATAAGCAACATCATGATAAATGGAGAGGAGACTGAATTTGTCAAGGATTTCATTTTACCCATGGAAGCAGCAGTCAAGAAACCAAAAGATGCATTGCATTAGGCAAATCAGCTGCAAAAGGTCTCTTTAAACTACTGAAAAGCAAGGATATCGCCTTGAGGACGAAGGTGCACCTGACTCAAGCCATGGTGTTTTCAATTGCCTCATTCGCATGCGAAAGCTGGACAATGAATAAGGAAGACCAAAGAAGAATTGACACCTTTGAATTGTGGTGTTGGAGAAGAACACTGAATATACCATGGACTGCCAAAAGAACAAACAAATCTGTCTTGGAAGAAGTACAACCAGACTGCTCCTTAGAAGCAAGGATGGCAAGACTATGTCTTACATACTTTGGACATGTTATCAGGAGGGATCAGTCCCTGGAGAAAGACATCATGCTTGGTAAAGTAGAGGGTCAGCGGAAAAGAGGAAGACCCTCAACAAGATGGATTGACACAGTGGCTACAACAATGGGTTAAGCATAGCAACAATTGTGAGGATGGCACAGGACCAGGAAGTGTTTCATTTTGTTGTGCATGGGGTCGCTATGAGTTGGAACTGACTCTACGGCATCTAACAACAACAACAAGAGACATGATAGGCAAATGCCTGAACATGGGCTGGATTCTAGCTTGAAAGGAAAAAGAAACAGCTGTAAAAGACACTGAGAGACAATTAGGGAAACCTGAATATGAAACTTGGGTGTTAGATTATATTAGGGATTACATTTGGAAATTAGAGATAATTTTCTTAGTTCCAATAACAGTATTATGGTTTTGTAGGAGAATGTCATTATTAAGAGCTGCATAATGAAGTATTTAGGGTATAAGTATTGTATATAACATAGTTTCAAGTGATTAGAGAAACATGCATGTTATATATCCATCAAACAAATACAGCAAAATATTGTGTTGTCAACAGAGAATCCCTGATGGAGCAGGAGAGCAGTGGGATGCAGACCTCAAATTCTTGTAAAAAGACCAGACTTAACGGTCTGAGACTAGAAGGACCGTGGAGGTCCTGGTCCCTGGATCTTCTGTTAGCCCAAGACTAGAACCATTCCCAAAGCCAACTCTTCAGACAGGGATTGGACTGGACTATAAGATAGAAAATGATACTGGTGAGGAGTGAGCTTCTTGGCTCAAGTACACACATGAGGCTATGTGGGCAGCTCCTGTCTGGAGCGGAGATGAGAAGGCAGAGGCGGACAGAAGTTATCTGAAGGGACGCGAGGAAAACAGGGTAGAGAGGAGTGTGCTGTCTCATCAGCACATCAGCTAGGAGTACATAGCAAGGTGTATACAAATTTTTGTACGAGAGACCGACTTGATTTGTAAACTTTCACTTAAAGCACAATAAAAAAATAAATACTAGGAAAAAAAAATGCTGTGTTGTGTGCCATCAAGTTGATTCGAACTCATAGGGACCTTACGGGACAGAGTAGAACTGGCCCATAGGGTTTTCCAGTGTCTCAGGAAGGACAACTTTCAGCGCAGTCAGTGTGACAGACGCATACTATGCTGACCGTGCTTCTAGGTTTAATCTGGATTTCTAGACTAACAGCTATGTTTTTTGAGAAAAACATGATTTTCCTCAGTGGTCAAAGCCAGGATGTAAAACCATATGCCTCGAGTGACCATCTGCACCCCTCGAATACACGTACTCAGGGAGAGTGCTGTCTGGGTGCTGTTGCCAAAGAGATCATTTTTGCAGGACAGAGAAAATACATGTAAGCATCTTGTGACCATGATCTAAGCATCCTGTGAAACTATCTGTAATCACTAACTACAACCGTTAATAATCAGTAATCAATCAGTATGATTATCATAATATTCATTGGTTTTCCTGTAATTGCCCTCCCTATGGTTTGGTTCCTTTTTTTACCCCATAAGAATAAACCGTATAATGAAACTGCCCCAGGCCTACCTGGTTCCACTTTTAATGGGCTATGTGCTTCCCCAGTTGCAATGGCTTTAAACCCTTAATAAACTTCTATTTTAACTTGAAACAGTTTCAAGTTTTTCTCGACAAGACTAGGCTGCAATCTTTATGGAAGCAGCCCACCAGGTCTTTTCTCCCACGGAGGAGCAGCTGGTGGGTTTGAACCACTGACCTTTCAGTCGGCAGCCGACTGCTTCATACTATACCACCAGAGCTCCTAGCAAACATCAGCAATTGCTAAATCTTGATGGTCAGTATATGAATGCTCACAATACTATTCTTTCACATTTTCTTTATGTTTGAAATTTTTTATGTTAAAAAGTTGAGAATAAACACACCTTTTTAGTGAATGCAGGGAGAAGGTGAATGAACGCTTGAGGATGTAAAGATTTTTCCTTATTGTTCATTTATTCCTTGGCTCCTGATATAAACAAGATATCGGGCTAAGGGAAACCCTGGTGGCATAGTGGTTACGTGCTACGGCTGCTAACCAAAGGGTTGGCAGTTGGAACCCGCCAGGCGCTCCTTGGAAACTCTATGGGGCAGTTCTACTCTGTCCTACAGGGTCGCTATGAGTCGGAATCGACTGGACGGCACTGGGTTTGGTTTTTTTTTGTTTATTGGGCTAAGTACTGGAGATACGGACGGGAATCAGGAAGGCGGCTGTCTTTAAGGATCTCACTGTCTAGTGGAAGAGAAACACAAACACTTCACCACAGGGGAGTGAGTGCAATGATGGATATGTATTCATTCAAGAAATGTTTACAGAGCTCCTACCAAGTACTGGGTGCTGTGCTGGGTGATGAGGACACAATGAGAACACAGCAGGCATGGTCCCTGAATTTGTGTCACTTTCTCAGTGAGAAAGAGCTATATAGTCATAAACGTGATACGTGCTAGACATAAAATGCAAAGAGTACTACAGCAACACAAAACCAAAAAAACCAAACCCACTGCCGTCGAGTCGATTCCGACTCGTAGAGACCCTATAGGACAGAGTAGAACTGTCCCACAGAGTTTCCAAGGAGCGCCTGGCGGGTTCCAACTGCCAACCTTTTGGTTAGCAGCCGTAGCACTTCACCACTACGCCAGCAACACAGAAATGAGAAAACAAATCCAGCTTTGGGGTGGGAGTTGTGGGTGGCAGGAAGCAGGCAGCGAAGTTTCAAAGGCTTGCTCTGGTTTGCACCGGGCTGCTAACCTGAAGGTTAGTAGTTTGAACTTACCCAGTGGCACCTTGGAAGAATGGCTTCTTTAAAGATTGACGTTGTTGTCAGTTTCCCTTATGAGTTGATTCCGACTTATGGCAACCCCATGTGTACAGAGTAGAACTACTCTGTAGGGTTTTCAAGGCTGTGACCTATCGGAAGCAGATCACCATGCCTGTCTTCCAATGTGCCTCTGGGTGGGTCTGAACCACCAACCTTTCGGCTAGTAGTCCAGTGCTTAACAGTTTGTGCCACTTCTACAGAGTGGTTCTACTCTTCTGCAGCTCGTGAGTCGCCATGTCGGAGTCTACTCAATGGCCACGGGTTTTGGTTTGGAATCAATCAGAGGGACCTAGAGGTGGGAGCGCAAAGGCATGGAGACAAAGTGCTACGCTCAGGGATGGTACCGGTGGAGCATAAAATGTCGAGAGGCGAGGAAGAAGGCAATGAGTTGAGGGGATGATGTGAGTGGGTGCCACATAACGGGCAGGTTTAAGAATCAGGGCTTCCTTCTGTAGGTTCCAGGAGCTGTGAAATGCTCACACAGGGCAGTCACTGCTGCCATGCCAGGCTGGGCCCAAGCAGAGACAGTGTCGATCCCATACTTGGCTGGGTCTCCCGGTACTCTGCATTGCAGCTGGCTGAGCTTCATCAGCTCCACTACTCTAAGGAGCCCCAGGGGCTTTCAGGAGTCAACTCTATGCCAGGAGGTGCTTCACACTGAACACCCCGTGAAACTCAAGCTGTTGGAGCTGAAAGAGAAGAAGGGCAGCTCTGGAGGTGAGAGTGGAAAAGGTGAGGGCAAGAGGCCCACCAGTACTGAGGATCAATCAGGATCTTCCTGGGCCCGAGAAATAAACAGGGCTTTAGTCTCTACTAACGGTACAGTAGGGAGCCCTGGTGGTGCAGTGGCTAAGCGCTCGTCTCCTAACCAAAAGGTTGGTGGTTAGAACCCACTGGTTGCTCCTTGGGAGAAAGATGTGGTGGTCTGCTTTCCTAAGGATTATAGTCTTGGAATCCCTATGGGGCAGTTCTACCTTATCCTCTAGGGTCACTACGAATCGGAAGCAACTTGATGGCAACAGGTTAATGGTACAATCCCAAAAACTTAGTCCCCAGGCCAGGGGACCACTCTCACTCTTTGCCATAGTCACAGGCAAATAAAGTCAGAAAGATAAACCACTCAGGGCTATTTTACCATAAGTTCTGAAATTATTTGACTGGGTGGCTACCTTCTCCTCAAAACTCTGAGCTGCTCAAGGTCAGTGACTGTGGATTCATCATTGTTATCATCTGAGTACTTAGCATAGAGCTGAATGAATGAATGAATCAGGCTTTACAGTGTGTAACGTACTGATAAATCTGCATATACTGTGGTCCAGCTTTCCTGCCCTAAACTCTTAGACTGGGCTTCTCAACTTGAATAGCTCTGTCACCATTGGATTACTCTGAATCTTTGGGTCCCAAAGTCCTGACCCTTTCCACTGGGGAAGGGCGGGCCAGTGATGGGGAATGGCTCTGGCCCTGGGACCCCTGTACGCTTGAGTTTAGTATTCTGCCAATGAAGTAGATCGAGGCCTGCCAGGAAATTAACCTGCAGAGTCATGATAGCTAAAAGCCTGTGCACAGAATCCCAGGAGAAATAGGGCTTTTGATAAATGTCTGCCGGCATTTGCCAGAATTTGCAAGTTCCGCCACTGTCCACTCTCATTCCTATGGATATTGCATACTGTATCTCTTTTCCACAGCAAGAACAAAAACCACACTTCTGAAGGGTCTTGGCATTAGTGGACCACAGTCTAAGGTGTGTGACTGATGACAAAGCTCGGAGCCCAGAGGCAAGGTTACAGGTGTCATACAAGCTCCAGACACCCATCAGGCAGAACCCCAACCCCAAGGCAGCAAGATGATGATGATGACGCAGGCACAGAAGTCAGGAGGGGAAGGCTGTGTGAAAACGGGAATCCCCGTGGGGTGGGGGGAGTGTGTGTGCAGATGCAAGCAGCAAGCCCTGAAGTGATCTTAAATCAGAGCAAGAGAGCCCTCTCTACACCATGAGAACTCCTCCTGGTGGATCCCCCACTAGGAAGCTGGCCTCCCACCGCCCCAGCCACTGAGCAAAGCCATTTGGACTGTTGGAGACAGGGCGGTCATGACAGTGAAGGGGACCTCTCGCAGGGGTGGTGGCTCAGCCTCAGGGGTGAAGACTGGGCTGGAATGGGCCGTGTTGTGGGTCTTTGGGTGAGCTCTTGGTGGGGAGGAGACGCAAAGGTGCCTCAGGGAGGGCTTCCTCTCGGATCCAAGAGTATCCCCACATCCAGGCCCCTCATAGCCCCGCCGTCGGCCCTGGGAGCCTTGGTCCCGTTACCGAACTGCCGGCCCAGGCTCCGACAATTACCAAAGGCCGGTTCTGACTGAGATGCCGAGCCGGGTCCCCAGCTCCCTCTGCCTGCCGCGCTCTCAAGCACCGTCAGCTCCCGGAACTCATTCCGCCCGGGCTCGGGGATCCGAGGCTACTGCGCCCCTCTCCCTCGCTCCACCTCCGGCAGGCCCGCGCGCCGCCCCTACCTGTGCCCGCGGCTGGCCTCCTCCTCGCTGGCGCTGCCCCAGCCGGGACTGAGATACTGAGCCGGGTCCCCAGCGACCCGCGTGTCCGCCCCCTCCTCCTCCTCCTCCAGCTCCTCCACGTCCTCGGCCTCCTGGATGGCGACACGGATCTGCACTGCCGTCTCGGGCCTGGACAGAGCCTCCTCGCCGGGCTGGGCCATGGCTCGCGGACCGGCTGGCACTGACGCTCCGCTGAGTCCCCGCGCCGCGAGGCCGTGCCAGGCGGGCGGTGGCGACTGAGACGAGGGAATGGGGACCGCGCGAGCGCGCCCCGCGGGGAGGGACTGGGGTCGCGGCGCCGCGCCGCGCCCCGCCCCGCGCCACCCCGCGCCGCCACCGCCCTGACCGCTAGCCGAGCGCCAGCGCAGGAGGGGCCTGGAAAGGGGAGGGCGATCCCTCTGCCCTCCTCCAGCAGAGGCCTGCCCTGGAAAGGTTCGCTGGACCCCCGGATCTTCTGTCCGCCCCCTCCTTTCAGCCTGCCCCCGGGGGAGGGGCGCAGCACGTCTGAGTTCTTCTCAGTTTCAGGGTGGCAGGCACAGACAGCAGCTTCAGGGGGTCTAAAGGCGTCTCTGCCTCCTGCGTGTTTTCTCCCCTGACCTGCCAGGATGACTGAAATCTCTGCCGTCAGTCTTTTTGGCCTAAGCATCCTAGACTATGGGTCCTACGAGGTCAGGGACTTGGCTCCTGCCATGCCCCACCAGTGGTTTCCAAGAGTGTGGCCCCCAGACCAGCATCATTAGTGATGATTCATCAGCATTACCTGGGAACTTGTGAGAAATGCAAGTTCTCAGGGCCCACCTGAAGCAGAATCTGACTCAGCACTTTGTGTTCTAACAAGTGCTCCAGGTGATGCTGAAGCTCACTAAAGTTTGAAAACCACTGCTCCATGTCCACCTCTTTGAATATGCCCTGCACATAGCAGGCACTCAAATGCTTGTTGACTGAATAAATGGAACTATGGAAATGCCAGTATGTTCTAAAATTGTGCCACCTTTTCACATTTAATGTCAAATTATCATCTCCACCCCCCAAATGTGAACCAAAAATTAAGGTAGGGGTTGTTGCTGTGTGGCCTCAAGTCGATTCCAACTCATAGCCAACCAGGTAACAGAGTAGAAGTGCGGGACAGGATTTTCTTGGCTGTAATAATTACAGGAGCAGATTGCCAGGTCTTTCTCCCGCAGAGCCACTGGATAGGTTTGAACCACCAACCTTGGGTTAGCAATCCAGCGCTTAACCAGTGCACTACCAGGGTCCCTTAAGGTAGTGCTTAACCGGTGCACTGTCAGGGTTCCTACAAAAACCATTGCCATCAAGTCAATTCTGACTCATAGGAACCTTATAGGACAGAGTAGAACTGGCCCATAGAATTTCCTAGGCTGTCATCTTTACGGAAACCTGGTGGAATAGTGGTTAAGTGCTCAGCTAACCAAAGGATTGGTGGTTCGAACCCACCCGCCACTCCATGGTACAAAGATGTGGCAGTCTGCTTCCATAAAGATAACAGCCTTGGAAATCCTATGGGACAGTTCTACTGTGTTCTACAGGGTTGCTATGAGTCCAGATCAACTCAACAGGAAGTTTTTTTGTTTGTTTTAATCTTTACAGGAGCAGATTGCCAGGTTGTTTCTCCCATGGAGCCGCTGGTGGCTGGTGGGTTAGAACTACCCATCTTTTGGTTAGCAGCCGAGCACTTAACCACTGTGCCACCAGGGCTTCTTAAGTTAGGGGTAGTGGCCTAGAAATTAATAAAACCTGAATGAATTTGCCTTCACAAAACTCCCAATTTAGTGTCCTTAACATAATTCATCATATTAATTGGCCATACTCCAAAAGAATAGAACCCTGAACCATTAAGTTTTGATAAGGAAGCAAGTCAGGAGAGGCTCAAGAAATGGGGTCTCTTGGAGATGCCCTGCATAGGGCCCTGGGTGCCTGGCTGGGGCTAGGAGAGACCTAAGGGATCAGCAAGGACAGCTATCTTTTTAAGGTTTGACTACAATGTGCGTCCCTGTTTTTTTTGTTTTTTGTTTTTGTCAGATCTCCCTTTTGAAAGAAGTCCTTCTTAGAATAAGTAACAGAAGAGAGAGACCCTCGGTGCTTCCGTTGTTTCTGAATCAGAATAGCTCAAAGTCCTGGGTCTCAGCTACTCAGAGGAAGAGGCAAGAAGTGGGGAGTGTCTTGTTCCAAGCTGACTGTGCCTTCCTCCAAGGCTACCAAGGTTTTAGAACATCTGCACACTTCATCCACCACTGTGATGAGGATGAGGAAGAGAGTGTCACAGCTGCCCCTACACCTCCTAGTCTGATAACTTCCATTCCTGAATTTCACAAAGCAACATGCATTATCTCATTTAAGTCTCCCTTTTGTTTTTTTTTTTATTGACACTGACAGGAGCCCTGGTAGCACAGTGGTTAAGAGCTTGGCTGCTAACCAAAAGATCGACAGTTTGGTTTTGGTTTTATTTGTTTCAATACCCGCCCCCCCAAAAAAAATCCATTGCTGTCCAGTTGATTCTGACTCACAGGGACCGTATAGGACAGAGTAGAACCACCCTATAGGGTTTCCAAGGAGCGGCTGGTGGATTCGAACTGCTGGCCTTTTGGTTAGTATCCATAGCACTTAACCTCTACACCAGACAGCAGCGACTATTATCCCTACCCACGATAAGGGCTTGCGTTTGTATTAGGTTTTACAGTTTATGAAGACTTTTCATACACTTAATCTCAGGGTTTCTAATCGCTTGATCATAACAGTCCCCTGGGGACTTTCCCGAAAATATAGATTCCTAGGCCCCCTACAATTTGAGAACTAGGAGTTGGTGGGTAAATGTGGTCTACACACGTTTTATTTTGTTATCGTTGTTGTCATTAGGTGCCATTGAGCTGACTGCCGCTCATAGCAACCCCATGTGACAGAGTAGACGGCCCCATAGGGTTTTCTAGGCTATAATCTTTACAGGAGCAGACTGTCAGTCAGATCTTTCTCCTGAGGAGCCACTGGACGGGTTCAAGTTTTGAAAAAGTAAATTAAATTTGTATGCCCTTAGGTTCAAATATATCTGCACATACTATTTCTAATTATAATGGATTGAATTGTGTTCCCCAAAAAGATATGCTGAAATCCTAACCTCTGGTACCTGTGAATGCAAACTTGTTTGGACATAGGGTCTTTGAAGGTATTATCGGTTAACATGAGTTCGTACTGTAGTTGAGGGCGTTCTAATCCAATGAGTAATGTCTTTATAAAAGAGGAAGAAGAGACACAGAGAGAGACACAAAAGGGAGACAGTCATGTGAAGACAGAGGCAGAGATTGGAATATTGCATCTTCATGCCAAGAACACCAAGGACCACCAGCCATCACCAGAAGTTAGGGCAGAGGCATGGGACAGGTTCTCCCTCAGAGCTCTCAGAAGGAATCAATACCATTAATGCCCTGAATTTTGACTGCTAGCCTCCAGAACTGTGAGACAATGAATTTCTGTTCTTATAAGCCACCCAACTTGAGGTGCTTTGTTACGGCAGCACTAGGAATCTAATACACTGATATCATTTAGAATAACAGAATTTTAAATCTTGGAAGGATGTCAGACCTTACCCAGCTCTGAGCCCTTCCTGGTATAGAACAGGTATCCCCAGGAGTGCAAACCTTTTTCCTGGGCCGCATAAGTCATAGGGTATGTTTGGAGCATTTTTCTGGGATACCAACTTTACCTGAACATATAAAAGAAGAGCCATGTGTATATGCTAAAATAACTTGGAATATACCATGACATTAAATGCAAACTTTGCACGGACATGTTAAAGGCCAAGCACAAGACTCCACAGAAGTTTCTCATTTGCCTTCTCAGCCCAATGCTGGGGGGCGGGAAGCGCAGACATTCTCGTCTACATCTGGAGTATTTTGGGAGAGGAGCTCAATGCAGTCACTTTTCAAATGAGGAAACTGAGTCCTAGTGAGGTTTGCAGGGAAGGGCCTCTTACACTTTTCGCAGCCTGTATTCTGTTTAGCAGAGACCCTCGGATCTAGGAACATCTGTTGATGTGATTAATCCTACCCACAGGCCCCATCATTTATGTCACTGGTGAAGGCCCTTTTACGGGGTCCCTCCTGGTTTCCAGGCTCTTCCCTTGCAGAGCTGTGACAGGGGAATGAGGCTAGCCCCACCCAGGCCCAGCTGGAACATCATTTCAGGGAGTTCGCATCACCCTTGGGAATATTAGCAAAGTCTCCTCAAATGAAATCATGACCTCAGCCTGGGGTTGGCATCTTTCCCTTTCCCCGGAATCTCGATGCCTCATTTTTATAGTAAACTCAAAATGGGAAATAGCTTTTTCTATGGCTCTTAAGGCTAAAACAAAAGGATATACATTGACAAGGCACCGGGATGGGCTGAGGTTAGAACTGAAGCAACTACTCAACCCTGAGAGGCCTTTGAAATACATAAAAAGATTTTGTTTTGGAATTGATTGAAAATACTTGAGTGTCTCTGGCACCAGAGTTGGAAAGCAAGAACTTAGAATAAGATATTGATGTGGTGAAATTGAGAGTGGGTTAAGTGTTGAAGGGAAGGGGGCGGGCCTCACTAAAAGGTCTGGTTTTAACTGTAGGTGAAGAGGGCATTTAATTTACTCATTTAATCATAGGAAAAAAAAAAATCATTTGTTTAAACATGTTTCAAATACCCAGGCCTGTGCTGGCCTCAACTTTGTAAAACAGCTAAGACATGATCCATGAACACCAAGAGACAGAGGGAGTTTCTAGAAAAGTCAGCTTTCAATAATTAGAATGTATCTACTGTAAAAAAATGCTGTAGCAGAAATCTGTACAAATTCACATGGAAGTGGAGAGGTACAACCAGTGAAAACATCACTGAGAAAATCTTGAAGTTTACCAGAAAAGCTTACACATAAGCTACAGCGTGTAGTGGAAATGCCCACATTTTGGTATCAAATAGACCTGGATTCAGATACCAGCCTCACTACTTCTTAGCTATGTAACCTCTCTGCCATTCAGTTTTCTTACCTGTAAAATGGTTCAAATGATTCTTACTGAGTTAGGGGCATAAATCAAATTAGATTGTTTGTGGAAAATGTCTGGCACAGCCCCTGGCACAGACTGGATGTTCAGTATATGTTAACATACTGTCACTGATATGGCCTCCCAGGTACCTCCACACCAGGAAAACCTTAGGCTGAATGGGGAACACATGTAGTCTAGTTGCTAGATACGTATATTCTTTCACTTAAATTAAGAAATTGATATTTTTGTCTATATGACAAACTTTTATAAGCTGAAGTAGGCTTTCAGAGCCAACTTAATTCTGAATACACTGAGAAAACAGAGGACATCTCTGGGCAGGCAACCAGCATACAGCTCAGTTCTAACTTTAATAAGAGCTAGGATACCTATCCATAGGTATGAGATGTCTTATGAGACTTCTCCATCAATATCCTTTCTCTCTTGTTTAATAATATCATTATCCAGTTTTAGATGGTATTATGAATTGAATTGTGGTTCCCAAAAACATATGTGAAATTCTGACTCCTGTATCTGTGAATGGCTGCTAACCAAAAGGTCGGCAGCTCAAATCCACCAGCTACTCCCTGGAAACCCTATAGGGCAGTTCTACTCTGACCTATAAGGTCGCTATGAGTTGGAGTCAACTCCACAGCAACAGATTTGTTTTTTTTTTAATGGTACCTGTGAATGTGACCTTGTTTGGGGAAATAGGGTTTTACTTTGCAGATGTTATCAATTAGGTTAACGAGGTCATACCAGAGCAAGGTAGGTTCTAATCCTATATGACTGATGTCCTACAAAAGAAGACAGACATAAAAAAAAAAGGGTCACACACAGGGAGAAGACAGCATGTGAGAATCTGCCTGCAAGCAAAGGACACCAAGAAATGCTCAGGGCTACAGAAGCTGATCATGCAATCAGGATGCATTGATAATTACTGTTAATTGGAATGTAAAAGTAGGAAACAAATAAAAAGGACCAGTAGTTGGAAAATATGGCCCTGGTGATAGAAACCATGACAGAGATTGCATGATAGAATTTTGTAAGACCAACGACTCTTTCACTGCAAATACCTTTTTTCAGCAACATAAACAACACATGGACCTCACTGGGTGGAATACACAGGAATCAAATAGACTATATCCGTGGAAAGAGACAATGGAAAAGATTAATATCATCAGTCAGAACAAGGCCAGGGGCTGACTGTGGAACAGACCATCAATTGCTCATATGCAAGTTCAAGTTGAAGGTAAAGAAAATTTGAGCAAGTCCATAAGAGCCAAAGTACGACCTTGAATATATCCCACCTGAATTTAGAGACCATCTCAAGAATAAATTTGACACATTGAACCCTAATGACCGAAGGCTAGATGAGTTGTGGAAGGACATCATACATGAAGACAGCAAGAGGTCATTAAAAAGAGAGGAAAGAAAGAAAAGACCAAAATGGGTGTCAGAAGAGACTCTGAAACTTGCTCTTAAACATAGAGTAGCTAAAGCAAAAGGAAGAAATGATGAAGTAAAAGAGCTGAACAAAAGGTTCCAAAGTGTAGCTCAAGAAGACAAAGTATTATAATGACATGTGCAAAGAGCTGGAAATGGAAAACCAAAAGGGAAGAACACGCTCGGTATTTCTCAAGCTGAAAGAACTGAAGAAAAAAATTCAAGCCTTGAATTGCAATAGCGAAGGATTCTATGGGGAAAATATTAAATGATGCAGGAAGCATCAAAAGAAGATGGAAGGAATACACAGAGTCACTATACCAAAGAGAACTGGTTGATGTTCAACCATTTCAGGAGGTAGCATATGATCAAGAACCGCTGATACTGAAGGAAGAAGTCCAAGCTTCACCAAAGGCATTGTTGAAAAACAGGGCTCCAAGAACTGATGGAATACCAATTGATATGTTTCAACAAATGGATGCAGTGCTGGAAGTGCTCACTCATCTATGCCTAGAAATTTGGAAGACAGTTACCTGGCCAACCAACTGGAAGAGATCCATATTTATGCATATCCCCAAGAAAGGTGGTCCGACTGCAGAAATTATCGAACAATATCATTAATATCACACACAAGTAAAATTTTGCTGAAGATCATTCAAAAGCAGTTGAAGTTGTATATTGACAGGGAACTGCCAGAAATTCAAGTCAGTTTCAGAAGAGGATGTGGGACCAGGGATATCAATGCTGATGTCAGATGGATCCTGGCTGAAAGCAGAGAACACCAGGAAGATGTTTACCTGTGTTTTGTTGACTATACAAAGGCATTTGACTGTGTGGATCATAACAAATTATGGATAACATTGCAAAGAATAGGAATTCCAGAAAACTTAATTGTGCTCATGAGGAGCCTATACATAGATCAAGAGGCAGTTGTTTGAACAGAACAAGGGGATACTGTGTGGTTGAAAGTCAGGAAAGGTGTGTGTCAGGGTTGTATCCTTTCACCATAATTATTCAATCTGTATGCTGAGCAAATAATCCGAAAGCTGGATTATATGAAGAAGAATAGGGCATGAGGACTGGAGGAAGACTTATTAACAACCTGCATTATGCAGATGGCACAACCTTGCTTGCTGAAAGTGAAGAGGACCTGAGACACTTACTGATGAAGAAAAAAGACCACAGCCTTCAGTATGGATTGCACCTCAATGTAAAGAAAGCAAAAATCCTCACAACGGACCAATAAGCAACATCATGATAAATGGAGAAAAGATTGAAGTTGTCAAGGGTTTTATTTTGCTTGGATCCACAATCAACACCCATGGAAGCAGCAGTCAAGAAATCAAAAGACAGATTGCACTGGGCAAATCTGCTGCAAAAGACCTCTTCAAAGTGTTGAAAAGCAAAGATGTTACCTTGAAGACTAAGGTGCGCCTGACCTAAGCCATGGTGTTTTCAATCACCTCATATGCATGCGAAAGCTGGACAATTAATAAGGAAGACCAAAGAAGAATTGATGTCTTTAAATTATGGTATTGGCAAAGAATATTGAATATACCATGGGCTAAAGAAGAACGAACAAATCTGTCTTGGAAGAAGTATATCCAGAATGTTCCTCAGCAGCGCGGTTGGTAAGACTTCATCTCACTTATTTTGGACACGCGATCAGGAGGGACCAGTCCCTGGAGAAGGACATCATGCTTGGGAAGGTAGAGGGTCAGCGGAAAAAGACGACACCCTCAATGAGATGGACTGACGCAGTGGCTGCAACAATGGGCTCAAGCATAACAACGATTGTGGGGATGGCACAGGACCAGGCAGTGTTTTGTTCTGTAGTATGAGCCAGAACCAACTCGTTGGCACCCAGCAACAACAACGAAAGAACAAAACAGCATCCCAAGTTTGGGTCTCACCATTTAAAAATAACACCTTGTTATAACAATTTCTTGGTGGCATATTGTCAAGTTATTTCGGCATATACTTCAGAGAGAGAGTATTTAAGCTTTACCTGTCATTGACATCTTATGGGGCATTAATTTATCCAGTTATTTCCCTATCAATTTATGAGGATTTTGACACATTAAAAACAGATGGATTTTATTGGGATGGGTGGTAGGAAGGGGCTAGGTCTAGGAGACTGTCCAGTAATTACAGAGGTAAAGGCGATTAGTAGGATGGCACCAGGAAGCACAGGCAAAGTTAAGTCATTCCTTTACTGCAGGAAAACCTGAAGAACATACCTGCACAAAGCTAGATCACACAGAGCAAGAGGCCCAGCTGCAAACCCCCGTCAGAAGGGCAAGCCCATCCTTGGGCCTCCCATCTCTAGGAAAGTACATGGCAGCCAGGGCTTCTCCCCGATGAGGGTGAGGGCTCTGTTAAAGAGTTTCAAACTCGCTGCACAGTAGAATCACCTGGAGAGTTTTAAAAATTTCTGATGCCCAGGCTACACCTCAGCCCAATTAAGTTTCTAGGGGTGAGAATCTTTCAAATTTTCTCAAGTGACTCCAACACATTCAGCAAAGGTTAAGAGCCTCTGTGCTAGATAGTCCAAGCTCATACTCTCCTGGAGACTCTGGCTACTGGCTCACCCTGATGTCCAGGTGCAAGTAACCAACACACTTCAGCCCCAGCATCTTCCTAGTGTTTCATGAGAGATTAGACGACTCAAAGATCAATTTCTCAGGTGTACCATTTCTTAGCATGAGCTGGGTTCAGACTAGGCTGCTGCAAACAGTTGTGCAGGTTGTGTACAGCAGAACCAAGGGGACAAAGGGACTGAAATTATAGCCCAAACTCTGCTCACTAAGCTATCACTCTGGCTCTGGACCAGAGTACTGAGGAGGGAGTCCCTACTTCTAATTCTCACAAAGGTGCTAAAGGGCTAATAGTGGCCCTGCTTGCAGCCTGTGTGAGGTATAGGCAAAGTGAGATTCAAGGACCACCTGCATTAGAATTACCTGGGGCTTATTAAAATACAGATTCCTGGGCCCTCACCCCAGACCTAATGAGTCAGATCTCTGGAGTTAGGGCCTAGCAATCAATATCCCAAGTGGCTTCCATTCAAGCTGAAGTTTAGTGACCACTGACCTAGGATATGAGATGGCCTTTCAATAAAACGAACTGAGCGCCTTCTACATGCCAGGCCTGTACCACCTTTCAGGCATATAAGAGCAAGTAAGATATCATCCCTGCCTCACGTATCCCAGCCTAGAGGGGGACACAGAAACAAGGTGTGGGTTCCAGGAGGAGCCCAAGTTATGTCCTCTGCTGGGGTTCAGATGGGGACGGCAAACCAGTGAGCAGACCCAGAGATCTCTACGTTAGGGATTGAAGCTCCTCCCAGGGGAACAGTCATCTCAGAGAATTGGGAGCCAGGCACCACCAGCTTGACCCACCAACAAAGCCTCCATTGTCAGAAAGGACAAATGATTTGGAGGGCAGCTCGGTGTCTGACACATGTTTGTCTCTGGGCCAAGGTCTGCTACCTGACCCCCTTTTCCACCCTGTGGTTATACATCCGAGTTCTGTGGGAAGCTAGGGGACTGTACATTAAAGCTGAAAAAGCCATTTCCCTATGACCCCTATAAACTGTTTGGGCAGAAGGAATATTACTTTGGGACCCCACTAATGGAGTATACACATAAGATGGGAGGCATTCTTTGCCACTTTACAGAACAACTCACAGCTTTGGCACTTACTGTGCTCCTCCTCATCAGCCATAGGAGGAGACTGTGGTGCCTGGTAGACACAGCTGTGCCCAGGGGAAGTGTCAGCAATGCCCAGTGGATAGAGCATTGTCTAGCAGAGAAGTGTCTACAGCTGGAACAGTAGAGGAGGGATAACTTGCAGACACCAGGTGGTGACTAGCTACACTTGACTTTGGTCATATGTTACCCAAAGCAGGTCCTGCTTGGTGAGGCTTCTTATCACTAAAAACACACTGAGGTGAGGAGGGGAGAAGAGCATTTATTCCAAGTACACAGGCAAGGGGAAAGGAGGTGCTCAAATCATGCTCCCCAACAAAGGAAGGCAGAACCTTTTATACCGTCTCTCACAAGGAAGTTCATACAAACATTATGGACTACGTAGGTTGTCGTGGTGCACAGGCACAGTAAGACGAATTGCATTTTTTTCTTTGGCATGTAGGCTAGTAAACTGGGTTTGACTGGCTCAAGTCACATGCAGTGCTTTGAGGACAATGGACAGGCAGGGACAGGTTCCACTTGGTCTCAGCAGCTGCTTATTGAGCCACACCCAGCATATCACTTTAAGGTTTTATTTGATAACAGCTAAGCAGCTCCTGGCTATGTTGGCTATCACACATGTGAGACGCCCCCAGGGAATTCCCACAGATACTTGGAGAGTGGTTTAGGGGGTAAGGTCGTGCACTAACGGCATTAGTGGGTGAGAGAAGGCAGGTGGCAAGAACCTGAAAAACACAGGTAACAGAATCACAAGTGCTTGACTTCTCTTCAGTTGTCACCCCATTTGCAGTAAGAACCTGGTGCCTAATCAGGATGACTTACAATTTGTAGCCCAGACTAAAAACTTTTTTTCTATTTAATTACTATTTTACTTAATTAAAAAAAAATTTTTTTTATTGTACTTTGGTTGAAGATTTACAGAGCAAACTAGTTTCTCAATAAACAATACACATATTGTTTTGTGACACTGGTTGCCAAACCTATGGCATGTCAACACTCTCCCCTTCTCGACCTTGGGTTGCTATTACCAGCTTTCCTGTCACCTCCTGCCTTCTAGAACTTACCCCTGGGCTAGAGTGCCCTGTTTAGTCTTGTTTTATTTTATGGGCCCATCTAATCTTTGGCTGAAGGGTGAACATCAGGACTGACTTCAGCACTGAGCTATGAGGGTGTCTGGGGGCCATACTCTCATGGTTTCTCCAAGTCTCTGTCAGAGACCAGTAAGTCTGGTCTTTTTTTGTAAGTTAGAATTTTTTTCTACATTTTTTTCCAGCTCTGTCCAGGACCCTCTATTGTGATCCTTGTCAGAGCAGTCGGTGGTGGCAGCCAGACACCATCTAGTTGTGCTGGACTCAGTCTGGTGGAGGCTGTGGTAGTTGTGGTCCATCAGTCCTTTGGACTAATCTTTCTCTTGTGTCTTTGGTTTTCTTCATTCTCCCTTGCTCCAGATGAGTTAAGACCAGTGGAGTATCTTAGATGGCCACTCACAAGCTTTTAAGACCCCAGATGGCACTTATCAAGTGTTTATTAAATATTTATTGAATGAAGGAATGATTAAATGATATCAAGGTATTTCAGAATTGAACGGATAAAGTGGAATTCAGCACCTATTTTTTGAGTAGCAGCTAAGAAAGGTTTGAATACTAAGACTGCAGCCCTGGTTGGCAATCTCCATATCCCTAACCACAGAGCATTATTACGTTATGGTACCTTAATGGAATTCGAAATCTTAAAAAGCACCCCTATGCAACTGTCCTGGCCTCACAGATGAGACTCAAGAAATTTAAATGATTTTCAAGATCAAATTCAGACTCAGCTTCAAAGTCCTCGGGGCTTCATGCAATGAGGGAATATATATAAAAAAAAAAAAGTAAGGGAATATCTGGAAATTTGGGGACATTTCACCTATTGGCTAAGTAGCACTGGCCCATGTACCAGGATCCTAAGGAGATCAATCACACTCTAAGAAAATTCAATCCAATCAGGTAAAAATTAAAATCATAATTCCCACTCAGTCCTTGCACCATTCCCCAGATCTGAATCCCCAGAGTCATTAAATGATTGGTCTCTGAGAAGCCAAGAAGAAGAGGTTGGGGTTGGGGAGGCAGCTGAAATATGGGGTGATTCTGGATCTTGCCTGAACTTGAGGTCGACAACACCAGACCACATCTGGCCTTTGGGAAGTCTTCTGGGCTGGAAATTGGGTGAGAGACTTGAAGAAGCATTTAGCAGCTGACTATAAAGAATTCAGATGGAGACTGAATCTGGGCACTTGAAGGTCCAAGTGGAAGAGACCACACCTCAATGGATCTGTCTTATTTCGTTCTCCCTTTCCAAAGGAAGATCTGGTTGGGGCCCAGGCTGGCTCATGAAGGCTGGCTTTGTGGCAGGAATTCTTAGTGCTCACAGGAGAAAGAGGTTTCAGGGGCACTATGAAGTGTCAAAGAAAGACAGGAGATAAGAGCATTTAGGAAAAAGAGGAACGTCCTAACTGTGAAGGAATTTTGAAATACATGGAAAGGTTTGTTGTTTTCTGAACAATAACAGGGTATTTGTCACGTGTCCCTCACCTTAGGGTTGGGGAGTGAGGTACAGACACCAGAGTAGTCTAAAGGAGATGAAGGGAGTGAACATTTACAGAGCAATTACTGTGTGCTTTTTTTAGGCATATAGCCTCATTTAATGTTTGAGGCAGTCCCACTGTGGTACTGTTTGGAAACTGAGGCTCACCAAAATTAAGTGACTTGCTACTGAGACAGGAAGGAGATCGGGCTGGCTGAATTAAATAAGGGCTACATTTCAAGGCCCTGCGTGCTCAACCAGCTATAATTAAATCTAAACCTAAGTGCAGACCACCATATAACTTTTATTGCTGGTGCCCAAGAACTACTTGTAATTAACAAACTAGGTGCTCAGACAAGATAAGGGGCTACATTTCAAGGCCCTACGTGCTTGACCAGCTATAAATTACTGATAATTCTCCTGAGTTGTTTTTCAAGGCCTCACCAGGTGCAGAACATGAGCAGTAAAGATCAACGTGGCCTGTGAATGACCTTTCACATGAGACAAACATGAACAGGGACCCCTCACTGGGGCTCGAACCAAGATCCAGAGAGATCACGCATGCACAACATCCCAGAATAAGTCCTGTTCGACATCCCGGCAGCCTTTGTGACAGACTCCATCCAGCAACCTCTGTGAGGAAATCAATCTTGAATTCTAACTGTGCACGCATTTGATTTTCATAATCCCTCCCCTTCTCCTGGAAATCTCCACCCAACTAATGAATAAAGATAATGCCTTTTTCTGCCTAAGAACTTTTATAAGCCCTAAGAAATCCTTTGTTCAACGAGAGACTGGAGGCTAGCATAGGTGGAAACCCCTCTCCCTCTCCCTCGTGAGCCTTTTACTTTCTTTCTGTCCCTAATAAACCTTTGTTCGTGTGGAACATCTGAGCCTCTCCTGGTCATTCTTGGTCAGAAGAACGTAAGAACCTAAGCAGGGCTTAGTCCTGAGCTGGGAAGCTCTGCCCTGTAACACTATCATTAGGAAAAATAGACACTGTAATTTTTAGTAGTATTTTTTGAGAAGTGGGAGTAGGGGGTGTCTTAGTTACCTAGTGCTGCTACAACAGATATACCACAAGTGGGTGGCTTTAACAAACGGAAATGTATTTTCTTACAGTTTAGGAGGCTATAAATCCAAATTCAGGGTGCTGGCTCTAGGGCAAGGCTTCCTTTCTTTGCCACTTCTGGGGAAATGTCTTTGTCACTTCTGGGGAAAGGTCTTTGTCACTTCTGTGGAAAGGTCCTTGTCTCTTCAGCTGCCTTTTTCTGGTAACTTGGAAATCGCCAAGTGGCTTGGCATATATATTCCCCCATCTCTGCTTGCTTAATCTGCTCCTTTTATATTTTAAAAGAGAGTGACTTAAACACACCCTACCCTAATCCTGTCTCATTAACATAAAAAGACAACCCATTCTCAAACAGGATTATAACTACAGGCATAGAGGTTAGGATTTACAGCACATATTTTGGGAGACACAATTCAATCCATAACAGTAGATTATAGATTACTTTTATTTTCTTCTCTCTTATCTGCATTTTCTAAAATTCCTGTAATAAATATATTTCTTATGAGAAAAGGGGCTACCTGTGTGTGTTTCTGAAGGAGTCCCTGGGTTGCGCAAATGGTTAAGTGCTTGACTACTAGCACAAAGGCTGGCAGTTCGAACCCACCCAGAGGTGCCTCGGAAGACAGGCCTAGTGAACTGTTTGTTTCTGAAAGGTCAAGGCTTAAAAACCCTACTATGGAGCCGTTCTGCTCTGCACACGTGGGTCACCGTAAGTTGGCACGGACTCAATGGTAACTAACAACATCAAAGGTTATACAGTTAGGACATGGCAGAGCTTTAGGATTTATACCTCTTCTGTCTGGTTGCAAATCCACACCTTTCCCACTATACCAAGCTGCATTCTTTTGAGATGCAATGGGACCAAGGTCTAAGACACCGCCTTACTTTATTAAATCCAGGTGAAGGAGACAATCATTGCCGCAGTTCTATGTGAAGGGCACTGAAAAGATCTTTTTGCTCCCAGATTTTCTCTGACATGCTTTGGAGATACATGACTTTGAAGATGAGTATTGGGGTGATGCCTCTCAGAGCCATTCCAAATGACCTAATCTGATTTAGAGGTGGTGGAGCGAGGTGCTGTAAACTCCTCTCTGCCACCTGTATTGTGACAAATCCCAGATGCCCCAGTGGCTCCATTTCCTGGATTAGC
Source organism: Loxodonta africana (assembly GCF_030014295.1). Taxonomy (NCBI): domain Eukaryota; kingdom Metazoa; phylum Chordata; class Mammalia; order Proboscidea; family Elephantidae; genus Loxodonta; species Loxodonta africana. The sequence goes on along the minus strand of NC_087354.1, from coordinate 44,962,989 downwards.
TGTGAATTTGAGAGCATTGTTTTTCCCTCTCTTTCACCCGTGGGGGAGGGGCTGCTAATATCCTGGAGGGTGGCCAGACTATTCCATTTTGCAATCTTCAGGCACAGCTGCTAAAGAAAATTTATATTGCGTTTTCATTCAACAGGGAAAACACATTTGTTTTCCATTCTTGAGTAAACATGAAACGTTTAGCCTAAAACGTCCTTCCAGTGTCACATTTGGGCTAAATGATATAGAAGAATTTTACACTTGAAATGTAAGATAAAACGGCTTACCAGGTCATAATCTTATGTGTTTGGATGCACACCCAGCAGGGACTCACCCAGGATTTATAACTCAGTCCCTCTAAACTAAAACCCACTGCTTTTACGTTACATCACACTGTCCCTTATAAACACTCAGGGCCCAGAGAAAGGTATCTGGGCACTCAAAAACAGGGAAACACATATGCACCCACGCACAAATCCTCCTTAAAAAAGCAGGGGTGGGAAAATTTGTAAACATTCAACTGTAATACCTTAGTCTCCATTTAAAAAAAAAAAAAACCTCTTGCCATTGGGTCAATTTCAACACATAGTGACCCTAGAGGACAGAGTAGAATTGCCTCATAGGGTTTCCAAGGAGCCGCTGGTAGATTCAAACTGCCAGTCCTTTGGCTAGCAGCTGAGCTCTTAACCACTGTGCCACCAGGACTCCTAGTCCCTAATATGCTTCCAACAATCACCGTTTAGCCTTGATCTAGTTAGAGTGGGTTTCTCCTCCTTGCAGTTGTGCCCTAAATTAACAAGTGACTTGTTTACTCATACATTTTTGTTTTTTCTTAATCTCTCACACTGAGTATATATTGCTTTCATTAATGGGAAAACATTATTAAAATTTAAACAGTGAACTTCCCCTGAAAAAATAATTATTTAGTGATGTTGAATAACTTCTAAGAGTCAAAAACAATGCTAGAGATTTATTAGTTGATTGTACAATTCACTAATTGGACAATGCACAGTATGAGACTGAGTGTTGCGCCTAAGATGAGGCAGGATGGGGTTTTTATAGTCCAAAGAACAAAGAAAGTCAGGGGAATTCGTTGTGGCTATTCATCAAAGTGTCCCTTGAAAATCCTTTCTTCCTCAGAATTGTGTTGGCTAAGAAGACAAACGACGCAGGTCTCTAGGGGTCAATGCCTGCTGAGCAGGTCCCCAAATAGCCAGGCATCTGCTTGTCTGGAATGCAGAACTTAAGACCAGGAACTACTAATTATACATAAATCTACAGAAACAAGCTAAATACTTTTCTAAAAGTTAGGTTACTTATTATCTTCAACTTCTGCACTATGAAACCAGGTAACACCCATGCTGTTCTGGATTTGTCGTAAGTGACTCCATTTTGTTTTTAGCCTCCACAGCTGCAGTGGAAAGTTTCCTACTTAACTACTAGCCTCACCCCTGTTGTTCCTGTGTGCCATCAGGTGGATTCCAACTGATAGTGACCCTATATGACATAAAATTTCCTAGGTATTTACAGGAGCAGGTCACCAGAAGCAGATCTCCCATGTAGCCGCTGGGTGGGTTTGAACCGCTGACCTTTCTGTTAGCAGCCAAATGCTTACCCACTTTACTACTAGGGCTCCTCACCTTTCATTAGAGAGCAAGGGAGCAAAAAGACTCCCAACCCAGGACCCTCCTGATAGCCAGTGCGGTCAGGAGCTGCTTATTGGCTCCTCCTGTCCATTAGCAAACAAAAGCTTAGGTGATGGTGATGGGTGTGGCTCAATTAGGAGCAGCTCAGACCAAGGGGAACCTGCCCCCTCCTGTCCATTGTCCTCAAAGTTCTGGGTGTGGCTCAAGCTAGTCCAACCCAGTTTATCAGCCTACCTGCCAAAGAAAAAAAATGCAATTTGTCTTACTGAACCCGTGCACCGTGATAACCTATTTAATTCATTGTGTTTGTATGTACTTCCTTGTGAGAGACAGTGTAAAAGGTTCTGCCTCCCTTTGATCAGGGAGCTTGATTTGAGGTATATGTCTCCTTGCTCCTCGCCTGGGTGCTGGCAGTAAACGCTCTTCCTCCTTCCTCACCTCTGTGTGTCTTTATTGACGAGAAGCCGTACCTTGCAGGGCCTGCTTTGGGAAACACTCCTATTTCTGACACTCTGAGCTTCAGAAGCTAAGACGTTTTCTTTGATTTCTTTCAATTTGGTGCAAAATCCAGGGGACAGTTTAAATTTTGAAAGTGTCCATGAAAAATTCTTTTCCCAGAAACACTGAAGATTTCATCAGCAAAGACTGATGAAGAAAAAAAAAGGTACAGAGCGTGGTTTTCCCCACTGATTTATAGGCTAGAGGATTGGAGTGGGTGAGTCATCAGCAAGTTGAATCGGGAGGGATTGCTGCAGAGCAGCCCACACTTAAACCATAAAAATTCTGCTGCAGTAACCTGTGATACTGAATATTTAGAAATATGAGCGAATGCAGTGTAGTTGGTTACCATTTTGGGTTACACTTCAGGCTCACGTGAAGTTGTGTCAACCCCAAAGGCGGATACAATTCAGGACAGGCCTATTCAGAAAAAGCCTATATGGTAATTCTCTCCCCTCTCAAGGTCACCATCCCATGGTCTTCCCCACTGGGGGACAAATTCTAACTAAAATGTGATTAGAATTGGTTTTTAGAATTTTTAGATACATATGCTCTAAGATGTGCAAGGGCAGGGACTGATTCTGTCATGTTTAGTTTTAGCCTTAGTTTGTTGAAAGAGTGGGAAAAAAAGTTCATGTTGGTTATGTTTGTGCTAGGAGATGAGCCTAGGAGACTCTCAGTGCTTAAAAGTCATTTACAGAGGGGTCCAATTTGGGGACCCAGAATTGTGGTTTAGAAGCCACGGATGATGCTGGAGATAAAGCTGTGATACATTTTAGGGATTCCAGAAATGCGTGTGTTCTTAAAGAATGGGAAAACTGTCAAGAAGAAAATAATTGGCACTTGAAAGGAAATTTAGACCAGAGAAGTTTCATAAGCAGAATCTAAGAAAGCTGTCACATTCATTGAGGAGAGTGATTTAGATCTGAAACCATGGAGTGGATCTGTCTGTAGAGAGAAAAAGAATCTTATTTCCCAAGAGAGTCTATGATCATGAGAGAAATGGCTCTGGTTTAAACTGGGTTGTAAATCTGACATAACTGTCAAAGATAGATGCTAAACCGAGGCAATCTAAGTCTACGCCTGCAGTTGACCCAATTTTATATAACAATTATACTCTGCTATTCTAACACCACATGTAGTCAAACTGTCTAACTAAGCCTCTTATGATAGAAGACTAAGAAGATGAGGATTACTATGAAGAGGGAACAGGAAAATAGTAATTGCCTTTTCTTGGGGACTCTTTACCACTAGTGTACCATACAGGGCTTACTGCAAAATGAACTACCCCATAATTTAATGGCTCAAAACACAACCATTAACTTACTTCACAATTCTGAAGGTTGGCTGTGAAGTTCTTCAGTCCAGGCTGAGCTGATATTGCTGGGCTTACTTGTGCTGCTTCAGTCAGCTGGCATGTCGGCTCGTGACCTGATGATCTAGGATGGCCTCATTCACATGTCTGGCAGTTAGAAGGCCCTCGCCTAGGGGCTAGCCTGGGCTCATTCACATGTTGGTCTCAAGGTTCTAAGTAGAGCAGGAGGGCAAGCCCAATTCTCAAGCATTTTTCAAGCCTCAACTTACAGCACCTTTACTAAAATACCATTGGCCAAAGGAAGTCACATGGACAACTCAGATTCAAGGAGTAGAGAAATAAATTTCACCTCTAGATGGGAGTGGAAACAATCACAACTAAATAATAGAAAATACTTTGAGTTTGCTAAAGAAACAAGTCATGGAATTGTAGAGAAAGGTTTGGGACACCAAGGTTACAGCCCTGACTATACAAACTCTTCATTTCCTGGGTGGTATTAGCAAAACAACCCCCGAATGTCATTTAGTCCAGCTAGGGAACCCTGTATTTGGGGACTGCCCTGGGTTATGTTATCTCAGACCCGAATATAACTTTCGAGGCTCTGAATAAATACTACTTTGGGACAGCCTTGGAAGTGTCCTAGTCATCTGGATCCTTCTGTTTTGAAACTAACCAGGCAGGGAGCCTCCTTGAATATCTGCAAACCCACCCCTGCTGGTTCAGATGAGAAAGAGGACCTACTTTTTCTTCTCAAGGGCAGGTATTAAAAGGCAGGAGGTGCAAAGTGTAGATGGGTGGGTAGGTTAGTTGCTTGAACTAGGATCAGGTAAAAGAAAGATGTGAATTCTCTGGGGGCAGAAGGAAACAATCGAAATTAATAATAAGTTGGAGGGCATTACCTAGAGGAAAGGTTGGGGAACATTTAAAAGGCAAGTGGAAGAAATTTGATAGTCTCTTAAAGTAGTCTGAAGTTGATTTATTTTTTATGATGAGTAGGGAGCTCTGGTGGCACAGAGGTTAAGAGCTACGGCTGCTAACCAAAAAGTAGGCAGTTTAAATCCACCAGCTGCTCCTTGGAAACCCTGTGGGGCAGTTCTATCCTCTCCTATAGGGTTGCCCAGCTGCTCCTTGGAAACCCTGTGGGGCAGTTCTATCCTCTCCTATAGGGTTGCCCAGCTGCTCCTTGGAAACCCTGTGGGGCAGTTCTATCCTTTCCTATAGGGTTGCTATGAGTCAGAATTGACTCGAAGGCAACGGGCTTGGTTTTGGGTTTAGGGAAGATTCGAATCTCAGCTCTGCCACTAACAGTTACATGACCTTGAACAAGTTACCTCACTTAGGCTTCTCATTAGCAAAATGAGATGTCTTGATTGGATGATTTTTCCAAAGTTCCTTCCAGTTCTAACAGCTCGAGGAAAGGAAGAAAAGGGTAGACGTACATATGTAGGGAATGAGGCCATATTAGGAGAAATTCCCTTCAGTAAGAATTAAAACAGTACCGAGGAAGGTTTGAAATCTCTAGAGCTTTAAAGATATCTTTGTGATTCATTTAAAACCAAAACCAAACCCAGTGCCGTCGAGTTGATTCCAACTCATAGTGACCCTATGGGACAGAGTAGAACTGCCCCAAAGAGTTTCCAAGGAGCGCCTGGCAGATTTGAACTGCTGACCCTTTAGTTAGCAGCCGTAGGTAGCACTTAACCACTATGCCACCAGGGTTTCCTGTCATTCATTGAACAAATATTAACTGAGCATCTTTGTGTCAGGCAGTGGGTGGCAGTGAATGACAGCAGTTTGTCCCTGCCCTTGTGGAACTTACAGAATCATTTCGGTTTGATCAAATGATTTCAGAGAAATTCACTAAGCAGGGTTTGCATGCCCATCTAGCTTTATTATTCAATCATTTTTAATGAAGAGTGGGGTTGGGCCTGCCAGAAATGGGGAAATTGGATGGATTGCTGAGACACTTGGGAACTAGAATTAAAAAACAAACAAACTAACTAACCAACCCAGGAAGCCCATATCACAGCCCCCCTGCTGCAGGCAGGGATTACATCAGATAACTTCCCTGATCTTCAGTTTCTTTATCTGTAAAATAAGAAGGGTACACTAAGTGATCCCTAAAGTCTCTTTCATCTCCACAATCCACAATTCTGATTTGGTTGCCCAGCAGTTCTCAGGTGCTTTTTTTTTTAGCTCAGCAACCCCATCTAGTGTCACTGTGTGTGTGAGCTTAGTAGAAAACATGCAGTCTCCTATCTATTGATGGATGAAGAAAACAAACCAAAAAAACCAAACCCACTGCCGTCGAGTACGACTCATAGTGACCCTATAGGACAGAGTAGAACTGCCCGATAGTTTCCAACGAGCGTCTGGTGGATTTGAACTGCGGACCTCTTGGTTAGCAGCCGTAGTACTTAACCACTATGCCACCAGGGTTTCCAGATGGATGAACACAGGGCACTAAAGAGACAACTATTTGGCTAACTGAAGATATAGGCTTGAGAATCAAGATATAAGCATTGATGGTGATATCAGGCAACACTGACATTATGTTTACTACGTGTCATGTGCTGTTTCAAGTGCTTAATATTTAATTTTTCACAACAAACCTATGGTAGAGTTATTAGCAACACCCCTATTTTTCAGATAAAATGAGCCACAGAAAGGTAAAGTAACCTGCCTAGTAAAGTGGTGGGGCCAGAATTCACACCCAAGCAGTAAACTACAGAGTCTGAGCTCTTAACTACCATACTTCTGGCCTTTAGTGAAGAGTTATGAAATACCACATGCCAGGCATTATTCTAAGGGTTTTGTGTACTGTAACTCATTTAATCTTCTTAATAAAAATATGGTGTGGGTACTAAAATCACTGTTTTGCCGATGAGCAAATTTAGGCCCAGAGAGGTAAAGTAACTTGTCTAAACTCCTATGGGTGATATATGTTAAGAGTCTGAATTCAAGCTTCAGCATTTTAGCAAGGGTGAAGGGGACAGACAAAAAGATGCAGCCAACCTGCTGCAATCTCCTTAGAACTTTTTCTCCCACTTCCCCAAATGTCACTACATTATTATTATTGGCTCAGGAAAGGAAGACGCAAGCATCAAATGCCAGACAGAGCTTCTTTTTTGGCTGATTATCTGCAGAGCTAACTCCTGATTATTCGGAAATTGTTAATTTCATTAACGGATAGTGCAGACTTGAATGCTGTTTTTGATCTCTCCTGCTTCTTATTTTGGAGCAATTTTGCCAAGTAAGTAATGAAGACAGTAAGTACCACAGGAGGTTTATAAGGTCTCCTTTAGGGCTCCTTTATCACGGTTTCAACTCTCACTTTTATGTAAATACCTCCCCAGACTACGTCTTCATGCCTCACCACTCTGATTGCCTGAGAAACACATCCGCTTCCCTGTTCCATTATCCTCTCACACTCAGCATTCAGTACTCATTTAGCAAATACTTATAAGACCTTACTATGGGCCAAGCACATATACCCAACTCTGAGACCTTTAGAACAGTGCCTGGCACATGGGGATACTAGAGGAAGACAGTCCTTATCTTCAAGTTGTACTGTCTTACCCTGCTTCCCAGATCATCCGTAGTGAACAATTTCACATTTTTTCACCACATCAAAGATTCTGCTTCTAGGTGTGGCTGGCATCTGTCTCTCTCCCAGCCCCACAGTGCCTTCCTGCAGAATCAAAGCCTTTTTTCAGATTTACGATCCCTAACGGGCACGGAAACCCTGATGGTGTAGCGGTTAAGTACTATGACTGCTAACCAAAAGGTCCAATCCGCCAGGCGCTCCGTGGAAACTCTATGGGGCAGTTCTACTCTGCCCTATAGGGTTCCTGTGAGTCGGAATCGACTTGGCAGCAGCAGGTTTTTAACAGAGGCACATGACCCAGCAAGCAAGGTAAGCAAGGGCTTACTCGTGTTTACTTACTAATCTGTACGGAACCACATTAAGGATGTGGTGAAACCCATGTGAAATTGTTCACTACAGATGATTTGGCAAGTTTACCTTGCCTATTGGATAATCCACCCTGGTTACAACAAAATGCACCATTTTGAGGGTAAGTTAGATGAGTTTTGACAACTACAGCTGTATGTACCAATGTAAGCATTGTCACATGAAGATAAAAAACATTCCTATCACCCCCCCAAAATTTCAACGGGCCCCTTTGTGGTATTGCTTGCCCTGCCCTGGCCCTAGACTGATTTGTTGTCACGATGGATTAGATTTCCCTTTTCTAGAATTTCACAGGGAACCTGGGTAGTGCAAGTGGTTTACGATTGCAGTTCAAACCCACCAGTGGCTCTTCGGAAGAAAGGCCTGGCACACTGCTTCCATAAAGATTACAGCCAAGGAAACACTGTTCTTCGACACACGGGGGTGCCACAAGTTGGGGGCTGGCTGGACAGCAGCTGACAGCAATGGAATTTCATACCAATGGAAATATAGAGTGAATATGAATTTTTTTCACTCAGCATAATGTTTCAAAATCCATCCATGTAGTTTTGTATATTTGTTCTATTCTGTGGCTGAGAGAATTGTATTGTTTGGATATACTACAATTCGCTTATTCATTGCCTGTTGATGGACGCTAAGGTTGTTGTCAGGTTTCGGTCTTATGAGCATTTGTGTAAAAGTCTTTGAGTAGACATGTATTTTCATATCTTTTGGGCAAGTACCTAGAGGCGGAATGGTGGAATGGCCAAACTTTTCCAAAGTGGTTGTACCGTTTTATAGTCCCCTAGCAATAATGCTCTTTATCTCTCCAACGCTTGGTTATTCTAAGTCCTTTGCATTTCCATAGTGTAAATAGTTTGATTTTTTACTTCATTTCCTTAATTGTTCATTGCTAGTATATAAACAGTAGTATATAAACAGGGCAGTGGTAGTTCCGTGGCAGAATTTCCACTTTCCATGTGAGAAGCCTGGGTTCAATTCCTGGCCAATGCACGGCATAAGCAGCCACCACCACCTGTCAGTGGAGGCCTGTGTGTTGCTATGATGAAGAGATTTCAGCAAAGCTTTTTCTAGACCAAGATGGACTAGGAAGAAAGGCCTGGTGACCTACTTCCAGCAACCAGCCAATGGAAACCCCATGGATCACAATGGTCAGATTTACAACACAATCATGCTGATGGTGCACAACCAGAAAGCATTTTGTTCCATTGTGGATGGGGTCGCCATGAGTTGGGGGCCAATTCGAAGGCACCTAACAACAATAACAGTATATAAAAATAGGGTTGATTTTTGTATATTGATCGTGCTAAGCTCACTTATTGGTTCTAGCTGCCTTTTTGTATGTTCTTTAGGAGTTTCTACACATATGATCCTGTCCTCAGTAAATAGTTTTATTTTTTCCTTTTAAACCTGTATGCCTTTATGGGAAAAAAAAAATTGAACTGATTACAATCTTCAGAACAATGTTGAATAGAAGTATTGAAGAGTAGACATCTTTGCTTTGTTCCTGATATTAGGGATAAAACATTCATCCCTTGAACATTGTTGTTGTTAGCTGCCATCAAGTCGGTTCCGACTCAGCGACTCTATACACAACAGAACGAAACACTGCCCGGTCCTGTGCCATCCTTACAATCGTTGTTATGCTTGAGCTCATTGTTGTAGCCACTGTGTCAATCCACCTCGTTGAGGGTCTTCCTCTTTTCCGCTGACTCTGTACTTTGCCAAGCATGATGTCCTTCTCCAGGCACTGATCCCTCCTGACAACATGTCCAAAGTATGTAAGATGCGGTCTTGCCATTCTTGCTTCTAAGGAGCATTCTGGTTGTACTTCATCTAAGACAGATTTGTTCGTTCTTTTGGCAGTCCACGGTATATTCAATATTCTTCACCAACACCACAATTCAAAGGAGCCAATTCTTCGGTTTTCCTTATTCACTGTCCAGCTTTCACATGCATATGATGCGATTGAAAATACCATGGCTTGGGTCAGGTGTACCTTAGTCTTCAAGGTGACATCTTTGCTTTTCAACGCTTTAAAGAGGTCCTTTGCAGCAGATTTACCCAACACAATGCATCATTTGATTTCTTGACTGCTACTCCATGGCTGTTGATTGTAGATCCAAGTAAAATGAAATCCTTGACAACTTCAATCTTTTCTCTGTTTATCATGACGTTGCTTCTTGGTCCAGTAGTGAGGATTTCTGTTTTCTTTATGTTGAGGTGCAATCCATACTGCAGGCTGTGGTCTCTGATCTTCATTAGTAAGTGCTTCAAGTCCTCTTCACTTTCAGCAAGCAAAGCTGTGTCATCTGCATAATGCAGGTTGTTAATGGGTAGTCTTGAACATTAAGTATGATATAATCTGTATAAGCTTTGTAGATGCCATTTATCAGGTCGAGGAAGTGCCCTTTTATTTTCAGTTTGCTGAGAGTTTTTATTAAGAATGGATGTTGAGTTTTGTCACATCTTCTTCTGAATATAATGAGATGACCATATGATTTTCTCTTTTATTCTTTTAATGTGAATTATATTGATTTTTGAATATGAAATCTGTATCTTGCATTACCGAGATAAGCTTACTTGGACATGATGATTTATTCTTAGAATATATTGCAGGATATGATTTGTTACTAGTTTAAAGATATTTGCACATATGTTCACAAGGGATTTTAGTTTGCAATTCCTTTTCTTGTAATGTCTTTGTCTACTTTTGGTATCAGGTTAATGCCGAGCTCATAAAATAATAAAGTATTTATCAGTACTTTTCTCCTGAAAGAGCTTGTGTAAGATTGGCATTCTTTCTTATAGCTTTGATAGAATTTACAAGTGAAGTTATTTGGTCCTAGAGTTTTCTTTGTGGAAAGGGTCATCATTACAAATTTAATTTCTTGAGTAAATACAAGGCTATCCAAATTTTGTAATTGTTCTTGTGCCAGTTTTGATAACTTGTTTCTTTTCAGTTCTAGAATTTCCTTTTTTACTGTGGCAACGTATATATAACAAAATATTTGCCAATTCAACAATTTTTAACAATGTAGAATTCAGTGACATTGACTACATTCATCATGTTGTGCAACTACTATCACTATCCTTTTTCCAATTATTTTACCACTGTTAACAGAAACTCAGCGCCTCCTAAGCAATAACTTCCCCTTTCTCCCTCTCACCGTCTCTGTTGTTGTTTGCTGCTTTCAAGTCCGTTCTAACTCATAGTCACCCTAGGTACAACAGAATGTAACACTGTCCGGTCCCGTGTCATCCTCACAATCATTGCCGTGTTTGAGCCCATTATGAAGCCACTGTGTCAATCCATCTTGTTGAGGGTCTTCCTCTTTTTTGCTGAACCTCTACTTCACCAAGCATCTTGTTCATCTCCAGGGACTGGCTCCTCCTAACAACATGTCCAAAGTAAGTGAAGTCTTGCCATCCTCACTTCTAAGGATCATTTTGGCTGTACTTCTTCCAAGACAGACTTGTTTGTTCTTTGCCAGTCCATGGTATATTCAATATTCTTCTCCAGTACCATAATTCAAAGGCATCAATTAATTCTTCTTCAGTTGTACTCATTGTCCCCCTTTCAAATGCATATGAAGCAATGGAAAATATCACGGCTTGGGTCAGGCATACTTAGTCCTCAAAGTGACATCTTTGCTTTTCAACACTTTAAAGAGGTCTCCTTGCAACAGATTTGCCCAATGCAATATGCTGTTAGATTTCTTGACTGTTGCTTCATGGGTGTTGATTGTGGATCCAAGTAAAACGAAATCCTTGACGACTTTAGTACTTTCTCCATTTATCATGATGTTACTTATTGGCCCAGTTGTGAGAATTTTTGTTTTCTTTACTTATAGGTCTAATCCATACTGAAGGCCATTGTCTTTGATCTTCATGAGCACGTGCTTCAAGTCCTCTTCACTCTCAGCAAGTATGGTGAAAGGATACTATCCTGGCACACACCTTTCCTGATTTTAAACCACGCAGTATCCCCTTGTTGTGTTCGAATGACTGCCTTTTGGTCTATGCACAGGTTTCATATGAGCACAATTAAGTATTCTGGAATTCCCGTTCTTTACAATGTTATCCATAATTTGTTGTTATCCACACAGTCAAATGCCTTTGCATAGTCAATAAAACACAGGTAACCATCTTTCTGGTATTCTGTGCTTTCAGCCAAGATCCATCCGATATCAGCAATGATATCCCTTGTTCCACACCCTCTTCTGAATCCAGCTTGAAATTCTGGCAGTTCCCTGTTGATGCACTGCTGCAACCATTTTTGAGTGATCTTCAGCACAATTTTACTTGCATGTAAATTAATGATACTGTTTGATAATTTCTCCATTCCACGGGATCATCTTTCTTTGGAACAGGCACGTTTATGGATCTCTTCCAGTGGTTGGCTAGGTAGCTATCTTCCAGATATCTTGGCATAGACAAGTGAGTGCTTCCAGCATTGCATCTGTTTGTTTAAACATCTCAATTGGTATCCTGTCAGTTCTTGGAGCCTTGTTTTTTGCTAATGCCTTCAGTACTATTGGTTTTCGATCATATGCTACTTCCTCAAATGACTGAATGTCGACCAATTCCTTTTAGTGGACTCCGTGTATTCCCTATGTGGATGCTTCCTGCATCATTCAATATTTTGCCCACAGAATCCTCCAATATTACAACTCGAGGCTTGAATTTCTTCTTTAGTTCTTTTAGCTTGAGAAATGTTGAGTGAGTTCTTCCCTTTTGGTGTTCTAACTCCAGGTCTTTGCACATTTCATTATAATACTTTACTTCCTGAACCGCCCTTTGAAATCTTCTGTTCAGCTCTTTTACTTCATCATTTTTTCCTTTCGATTTAGCTACTCTATGCTCAAGAGCAAGTTTCAGAGTCCCTTCTGACATCCATTTTGGCCTTGACTTTCTTTCCTGTCTTTTTAACGACTTTTTGCTTTCTTCATGAATGAGGTCCTTGATGTCATCCCACAAACTTATCTGGTCTTTGGTCGTTAGTGTTCAATGCGTCAAATCTATTCTTGAGTTGGTCTCAAAATTTACGTGGTATACACTCGAGGTTATACTTTGGCTCTCGTGGACTTCTTGTAATTCTTTTCAGCTTCAACTTCAACTTGCATGTGAGCAACTGATGGTCCGTTTCACAGTCGGCCCCTGGCCTTGTTCTAACTCATAATATTGAGCTTCTCCATTGTTTCTTTCCACAAATGTAGTTGATTTGAATTCTTCAAAGTTCTTGTTGTTTTCCCCTAGAATTTTAATTGTTATGTATGGAGAGTTGGAGCCCTGGTGGCGAAGTGGTTAAGAGACTGGCTGCTAACCAAAAGGCTGGCAGTATTAATCCACCAACCACTCCTTGGAAACTGTACAAGGCAGTTCTACCCTGTCCTATAGGGTTGTTAAGAGTCGGAATCAATTTGATGGCAACAAGTTTTTTGTTTTTTTTTTAATAGAGAGTTAATCTGATACAAGCTTCTCTGGCATTATAGAATAGAAACTGCATTATCTGTTTAACGGGAATATGTGGAGAGATTTACAAAATGAAATAATCACCACCACCTTCCCAGAATTCCCAGAATATTTTTGACAGGACAAATTTTGTATTCACATGCTTATGACACATCTCTCTTCTCTTGCCTAAATCCCAGCGTTTTAAATGTGTATCCAATTAAGTTTCTTAAGTACAAGAAATAAACAATAGCAGGTAATAAAATCATTTATAAGAATATTTTTAAAATAGAGTTTAAACTTAGAATAAAACAAAAATTTCTGATCGTGGACTCTAATGCTTTACATGGTCTGACCCTGGATACTAAAACAAAAACCAAACCCAGTGCCATCAGGTCGATTCTGACTCATAGCGACCCTACAGGACAGAGTAGAACTGCCCCATAGAGTTTCCAAGGAGTGACTGGTGGATTCAAACTGCTGACCCTTTGGTTAGCAGCTGTAGCACTTAACCACTATGCCACTGGGGTTTCTACCCTGGATATTACTCCAACCTTATCTCTTACCATTTTCTCCTTGGTTCATTATCTCCAGCCACCCCAGCCTTCTTTCCATGGCCATTGAGTCAATATAGACTCACAGCAACCCTATAGCCTTCTTACTGTTTCTTAAATATGCTGAAGCACCAGCTGTTCCTATCTCCTAAAATGCTCTTCCCTCAGACCATTGCATGGTTGCGTCTTGTAATCACTCAGGTCTCTGATCGTGTATCTCCTCAGAGAAGTCTTTTCTGATTAACTAATCTAAAAGAGCTCCTCAGCAGCCCCTCCCCACTCAATTATGTTCTTTCACCTTTTCCTACTTTGTTTTCTTCAAAGCTCTAATCACTATCGGAAATTATTCATTTTTTCCTTGTTTACTGTCTCTCTCCCTGGCTAAAATGTAAACTTCAAGAGGGCAGAGTCTTGGTGACTTTGTCTTGTTCACCAATATATCCTCAGTGTTTAGAACAGCTGTATGATACAGAGTATATGTTTAATAAATACTTATTGAATAAATAAAGCATGGGAGACATTGATGTAAAGCTAACTTTTTGTTTCCTATTAAACACATAAAGTAATAAATTAAGGCAATTGAAAATATTTGTGCAAAAAATAAGCAGTATTATATAAACTATAAGATCCTTATGTTTAATTTAAAATAAAGTTAGCATTTCATTTTACTCTGGGGCAGTGAAACATTATGCAATATATTATAAAATCGTGTGAATCAACACACCAAGTATAAATTCTCAATTGGTGGGCAAAATAATTAAGTGAACAGTAAAAAAAAAAAAAAGGAAAAAGGTGTGATGATATATGGCTGTCAGAGTTGTTTAACACATAGAAATGAGATAAACTCATGGTAGTAAAATTTGCGGATGAAGGAGCATGTAAAATTATGGTTTGAATTAGGGAGACAGGCTGTTTTAGAGTTCAAGGAACAATAGCTGCTTACTAATAATATTTAGCTTCAAAAGATTTATCTGTTTGTGATGGTTGAGGTTGTGTGTTAACTTGGCTTGGCCCTGATTCTTAGCAGTTTCTTATGTAATGATGTAATTTGGCAGTTATGTAATGATGTAGTCATTCTCCATGATGTGATCTGATGTAATCAGCCAATCAGTTGAAAGGAGTTTCCTCGGTAGTATGGCCTGCATCCAATACATATATGGACGTTCCAGCAAAGCTCACTTGCTTGTTCTGGACTCTGAATCTGATTCATCATCATTTGACCTCCAGTTCTTGGGACCTGAGCCAGCGGCCTGGTGTATTGCCTGCCGATCTTCGGATTCATCAGCCTCCTCAGCCTGTCAGCCAGCAGCCTGCCACCTGACCTGTTGATCTTAGATCTGCCAGTCTCCTCATCCTACAAACTAGTGTCTGGCTGTCTGTCAATCTTGGGTTCATCAGCCCCTGCAGCTATATGAATCAGGAGAAGCCTCCAGCCTGATGCTTGACTCACAGACTTGGGACTTGCCAGCTTCTACAATCATGTGAGCCATTTCCTTGAGATAAATCTTTTTCTCTCTCTCAAGGATGTTTTTTCAATTGGTTCTCAAGTCTGACTAGTCTTAAAGCTGCTGATGATTCTGCCTCCAGCAGTGAAGAGGGTGCTGCTAATCCATGGTGTGAGGTGGCAATATTAATATGCAAAGTATCACTACCAATAGACCAAATATTAGTGATAAGTGAGGCTCTGGGTGATCACATTTGACACTTTTCTACAGTTTTGCCAGAATGAGAAGTATAGGTTAGCTGGTTGGTTGGTCTTCCTTTCCCTAGACAAAGTGATGAAAGGGATGACCTCAGGGCTTCAGAGTCACAAGTCAAGCACCACATAAAAGACCTCAAAGTTGCCACTTGTGCCCTGAAAGAAAGCCTTATTTCTTACAGTAACAGAGCTGATATTGCTGAAAACCAATCCCACAGTCTTAACGTAAGAGTGGCTGAATTTCAATGTCAACTGAATTCCAACCTTGAATGGTGTCTGAAGTTAAAGTAAGGGCATTGATTGGGAAGAAATGGGATCCTGAGCCTTGGGATAGGGACATATGGAAGACAGTCAGGAAGCTGGGGTCGTTGAGCCCTTCAATTCCACTGACTCACTTTTGCCAACATAACTAGCCTTCTTAATCCCATCTGAAGAGATTACTCTGTGTCTGTCTGCTAAGCCACCCTCCCCAGTAAAACTGTTATCCCCTCCAACCCCATCTGATGAGACAAACCCAGCTGTGTCTGAAGAGCTTTTGAGTCATCCTCTGGTGTGACTGAATGTTTCCAGGACCCACTGCCACCATCCATTTTTGTTTCTTGACCTGTAACTAAACTTAAGTCCCAGTAAGGCCCAAAAGGTAAAGTATGAAGTGTGACCCTGGAGGAGGTTTGCTACACTCTAAAAGAATGGGAATGGATTTTAAGGGTGTGGGATAATGGTGCAAGGAACATAAAGTAGGATCACTCTGAGTTTACTGATACGGGTCCACTAAGCACAGATTCTTCATTCAATGTTCATCAGCCCCTGCAGCTACATGAGTCAGAAGAAGCCTTCAGCCTGACGCCTCACCCATGGATTTGGGACTTGCCAGCTTTTACAACCACGTGAGCCATTTCCTTGAGATAAACCTCTCTGTCTCTCTCTCTATATACATCTTTTACCGGTTTTGCTTCTCTAAGGAACCCAGCCTAAGGCACTGCTTAATTGTAAAAAATAATACTTTCTTAAAACACAAAACAGGCATCTCAAATTCAAGCCAAAGCACTAATAATAAGAATAATGCTACATCATTAGTAAATAATTTTTGAGGCTCACATTAATGGATTTAATGTTTATTATTCTTTTTATTAAAATTATACTATTTAAATTAAGTCAGACATGAAATTAGCTTTGGAAAAAAAAATCACGTTGGTGCATTATTTCAGCCTTTCAAGATAAAACACATGTGAGATTGTACAGAACTAACAAGACACATGAAGTGTAAAATAGACATTTATTTTTATTATTCTCAATAGATGATCAGAGTTATATTTCTCAGGGACCATTTTAACAAACTACTTCATGGTACAAAACTGCTATAGAAATTTTCCTAGGGAATGGCTGATGGAGCAGCTAAGTTTCACAAGCTTATTTTTTTAATGTAAAGTTCAGTAAAGTGACGTTGATAGAGGAAAAACCGACTGCTGAAATGTAGATATGTTAGAAACATCATATTCTTCTTTTTGCATGATGTTAATAATTCTCATCTAATCAGGCCAAATTAACCAGTACAGTAGGAACTAATGCAAATTTCATTAACGAAGTAATTAAAATATATGAAATTCTTTTTTTATGAAAATTGATTCTCTTGTAAAATTTTCCGTAAGAGCCATGGCTTCACCAGAAATGTTCAAAGGGACTGATCCATTGATCTAACTACAAAGGAACAAACTAATAAATAAATAACATAGAAAATAAATAATATCCTGGCTTCACTTCTAAATCATTTAATAGTATTAGCATTGGATGTGCCTACTTTTATTGCTCTTTATCTTCAAGTTATTTAGAAGAATAGTGACATTCTAACTAGTGAATGTCAAATAAGCCCAATGCTGCTTCTGAACTAAACTTAAATTAAGAATAAACAGTTGGCCATTGAATCCATTCCCACTCATGGTGACCCCATGAACTCCTTAATCTTGATCTCAAAATGTTGTTGCTGTTGTGGTTTTTGTTTTGTAACCTGATTTTCACCAAAAGGATAAAAAGAAAGGTGACCCTGGGTGCTTTGTTAACACAGAACTAAAACCATTCCCGAAGAGCACTCTTCAGACAAAGATTAGACTGGACTATAAAACATAAATACTACTCATGTAGAGGGTGCAGATACATGAGATCAAAGGGGCGGCTCCTGTCCTGAGACAGGATGAGAAGGCAGGAAGGGACAGGAGTTGGTTGGATGGACAAGGGGAAACCAGGGTGGAAAGGGGGAGTGTGCTGTCATATTGCAGGGATTGCAACTAGTGTCACATGGCAATATGTGTATAAAATTTTGTGTGAGAGAGTAACTTGAGCTGTTAATCTCAACTTTCATCTGAAATACAATTAAAAAAAAAGAAACATTTGAAAATGCTAGTAATTTTCATGACAATGCTAACTGTTTATATGTATATAAATAAAAGAAAGAAAGGTAAAAATGGGGGGTGGGGAGGTTGTAGGACAGGATTATCTCTGCAGGCAGGCAAATTTTTCCCTTAGAGTTAAATTTCCCTGATATGCAACTGTCAAATTATGTTGAAGTGAAAGATTTACAAAAGCAAAGAGATAATTATGTGAATAAATATTTGAAAATCTATAGGACATCAAAACCTTTGATGTTGTTGTTTTTAATATGTTTTGTCTTTTACCTCCATAGCTATATAAGACAAATCATTGTGTTCACTCCTGATATCCCAGTCTGTACCTGTTTCTGAGTCACTGGAGTCAACGTCAAAGGAGGAGGGAGGTCCAGGCCACGATTCTGTCTGAGGAGTTGTGTTACACAGACATTTTCCAAGCACTTTCACTTTGGCCTGAATACCTGAAAGAAAATAAACACAAGTACCTATGAGTTAGGCCTTCCCTTTCATCTCTCTTTCCTATACGGAAGATGAATTTATCAATCAATTGAAGAGTTAAAACATAACCACGCTTAGGTGAGGGGGTATTTTCAAAGGAATTTGTGTACTTTTATGCACTGGGCTTTCCTCACGGGGAGTAGGTACTGAAGTGGCATCATTAGATCAATTGTCAGCATTGACTTGCCTTTGGATAGCTTCATTTTTACATATAATCTGAAAATATAAATATGAGAATTATATCAAAGGTAAGTCTACTTTGTATGGTTTTATACTATAAAAATTAGAAGTGGTAAAAGAGTATAGATAATATTCTTCAAGGTCACATATTAGTAAGGTTGGAATTTGAACCCAAGCAAGTTGGCTCCATAGTCCAAGCTCTTACATTCTCTGCTATACTGTTCTTTAATACTTCTGCCTCATAAATTGCTAAGTGTCCTGGTTAAACAGAAGTCTATAAGCTAAGTTTCTTGCTTACAACTCATTTTTTCTCCTTAAATCAACAGATGGAAAAGAGAGTACTACTAGAATTAAACTACCAGATGTCATAGCAGTTGCATTATGATAGAAAACCTCATCATCGGTCCTTTACACATCAGAGAGAAACGCTTAATATGATTGGCTTTAGAACTTTCGTGAGAAGAGTTACATTGTGAAATGGTATTCTGATACATGGGGAAAGTTTTAAGGTGGAAGCAAGCATCGGATACTTAAAAGATAACATTAAGACTGAGTACCTAGAAGGTATGTGGAAGAGGCTAAGAAAATATAACAGAAAAGACAAGGGGACCTGGGGAAAAGCAAAATAGGAAGTGAGAGAGAAATTAAAACAAAGTTAAACTACTTATCAATTTTGCCTACGGCCTTGGTAGTACCAACTGCCTTCACCCCACTGAAAAACATTTTAGAAGATATCTTTTGGCTGCTGTACCATCAGCTATCAACATCCAAGTTAAATAAGCTTTGTAAAGAAACTTTTGTGATAGGTCACTTTGTAATATGATTAATTACACTTAATATTATTGAGGATTTAAATAAAAACTTAAAGGGCTTATCTTCACTGTTTATAAAATTATGACCAATTTCCATTGGCTATAATTACTTCTAAGCCAAGCATTATAAAAGTCTATAATAAATACGTATTTCTTTACAAAATACATATATGCCTGATAAAATGGAGTTTTAGGAATTAAACCAGGCTTTTAAGAATAACTTTTGTTCTCTTCATAACAATAATATATTCTATCACTGAGAAGAATTTACACCACACAGAGAAGCAAAAAGAAACTAAAAATTAGCCAGTCTCACCATGTAGAGCTAACAACTTTACATTTTCATGTATATTTTTGTCTTTTTCTGTTTTTTTTAAAAATTAGATCACACAATGTTTTATAACCTAGTTTTCCCCATTAATATGCCATGAATGTTTCTGTCATTAAATATTCCACATCACCATTTTTATGGTGGCATAGCCATAAAATCTATTGTAGAGATGCACCATAATCTATTAAAACAATCAATATTATTAGAAATCTTGGTAAACAAATCTGTTGTGTACTTATCCGATAACTTCTTCATATTAAAAAGTTACAAGCAGAATTTTCAGGCATGTACAAGATGTTTCAAAAGAAAGATCTAGAATGAGGAAGAGAGTTATAAATGATGGAATATATAAAAGAGATCATAAGAGATATAGAGATTGAAATTAAAAAGTCTAAGATATAATATTAACTGTAGTCCTGGAAGGAGGGGAGAAAATGAGGTAGAGGCATGATTTAAATGATAGATGAGAATTAACCAAAATGGATAAACGGCATCAAGACATGGTTTTGCAAAAGTACTATAAACCTTTGTATTTAACAAAATAATAACAAAGTAAATCTTATTTATGCACAGCATTAAAAAAAATTTTTTTTATTAACTTTTATTGAGCTTCAAGTGAACGTTTACAAATCAAGTCAGACTGTCACATATAAGTTTATATACATCTTACTCCGTACTCCCACTTGCTCTCCCCCTAATGAGTCAGCCCCTCCAGTCTCTCCTTTTGTGACAATTTTGCCCGCTTCCAACTCTCTCTATCCTCCCATCCCCCCTCCAGACAGGAGATGCCAACACAGTCTCAAGTGTCCACCTGATATAATTAGCTCACTCTTCTTCAGCATCTCTCTCCTACCCACTGTCCAGTCCCTTTCATGTCTGATGAGTTGTCTTCGGGGATGGTTCCTGTCCTGGGCCAACAGAAGGTTTGGGGACCATGACCACTGGGATTCCTCTAGTCTCAGTCAGACCATTAAGTATGGTCTTTTTATGAGAATTTGGGGTCTGCATCCCACTGATCTCCTGCTCCCTCAGGGGTTCTCTGTTGTGCTCCCTGTCAGGGCAGTCATTGATTGTGGCCGGGCACCAACTAGTTCTTCTGGTCTCAGGATAATGTAGGTCTCTGGTTCATGTGGCCCTTTCTGTCTCTTGGGCTCTTAGTTGTCGTGTGACCTTGGTGTTCTTCATTCTCCTTTGCTCCAGGTGGGTTGAGACCAATTGATGCATCTTAGATGGCCGCTTGTTAGCATTTAAGACCCCAGACGCCACATTTCAAAGTGGGATGCAGAATGTTTTCATAATAGAATTATTTTGCCAATTGACTTAGAAGTCCCCTTAAACCATGGTCCCCAAACCCCCGCCCTTGCTCCGCTGACCTTTGAAGCATTCAGTTTATCCCGGAAACTTCTTTGCTTTTGGTCCAGTCCAATTGAGCTGACCTTCCATGTATTGAGTATTGTCCTTCCCTTCACCTAAAGCAGTTCTTATCTACTAATTAATCAGTAAAAAACCTTCTCCCATCCTCCCTGCCTCCCCACCTCATAACCACAAAAGTATGTGTTCTTCTCAGTTTATACTATTTCTCAAGATCTTATAATAGTGGTGTTATACAATATTTGTCCTTTTGCCTCTGACTAATTTCGCTCAGCATAATGCCTTCCAGGTTTCTCCATGTCATGAAATGTTTCACAGATTCGTCACTGTTCTTTATCGATGCGTAGTATTCCATTGTGTGAATATACCACAATTTATATACCCATTCATCCATTGATGGACACCTTGGTTGCTTCCAGCTTTTTGCTATTGTAAACAGAGCTGCAATAAACATGGGTGTATGCACAGCATTTTAAAACTTCTGAAAAGCAAAGAGAAAAACTTAAGAGTAGCCAGAGGAAAAAAACATACATTCTCTTCAAAGGGGAAACCATAAGACAGAATAATGCCTAAACTCTTACGGATGCAAAATATTGAAAGTAAAAAGGTAGAAAAAGTTGTAACATGGGAACCCTAACCTAAAGGAAGTTGACGTAGCCTAAAGAAAGCTGGTATTAGTGCTATATACCTATATTTTTGAAGCTAATAAAATTGTTAGAATTAGAAAAATAAACATGCAAATTCAAAATCACAGTGAAAAATGTCAAGACACCTCTCATTGTAACAGAATGAGTAGGCAAAAATCCATAGGGATGGAGAAAATTCAAACATGAAAAAATTAGTCTAATAGAAATATGCAGAATACTGTACCTGACTCAGAATGCATGTTCATCCCATAACACCTTCTATTTCACACACTGTACTGGAGGTTCCAGTGCAACTGGGAGAAAAAGAAATAAAAGCATGGATATCAAAAATTATTTGGGGACAATATTTTTGTACACATAGAACATCCAAAAGAATCTAAAAATTACTGGAATTAAGGAGCTTACCAAGGTTCTTCGATATAAGACCAACAAAAATCAATTTACCTACATATATTTACAGAAAATAAAATTTAAAACAATAGTATTTATGATCACATAATGAAATAGCTAGGAATAAATCTAATGAAAGATGTATAAGACCTCTACACAAAAAGCCAGAACGTGTTTTTAAGAGAAATCAAAAAACTCAAATAAATGGAGGAATACACTGTTTACGAATTGGAAGAATCATTATCGTGAATATGCCATTTCTCCGTACATTCACCAGTAAATACGATGCCATCCCAATCAAAAATCCAGTAAGTAATTTGTGGAAAGTGATAAACTGATTCTAGAATGTATACGTAAATTTACAGGGTCAAAAATAGCCAAAGCATCCATGCAGAAGAACGAGATAGGAGGAGTTAATCTATTGGATGTTAATTCTTAATATAAGCTACAGTAATTACGACACTGGCAATGGTGCAAGGACAGGCAAACAGATAAATGGGACACAAAAAAAAGTGTGGAAACAGACCTACGTACACATGGGCACTTGATTTTTGACAAAGTTGATACTGAAGGGCAATGAGGAAATACTAATCTTTTCAATAAAAGATGATGAATCAAAAAAGTATTTCTATATGGGAGAAAAAATAAAACGACTCCTATCACACACCGAACACAAAAATAAATGCTGAATGGGCTGTAGATTTTAATGTAAAAAGTAAAGACAATAAGGTTTCCAGAAAATAACATAACAGGGATTTACGCATTAAGCATAAAAAAAAATTGATAAAGTAGATAACATTAAAATTAAGAACTACAGGTACATTAAAAGACAGCACTAAAAGTGAAGAGGCAAGTCACACTGTGCGAAGATATTTAAAACATAGTTAATTGACAAAAGACTTGAAACCACAATTTATTGTGAACACTACATAAACAAGAAAATGATAGACAATCCAACAGAAAAATGGGCTAGATTTAAACAGGCATGTTAACAAGAGGCTACCAAATGTCCAATGAACAATTTGAAAAGGTGTTTCATTACTAATCAGGGAAATGCAAAGTAAAACCATCACCACATACCCTGCAGGACTCAAAAGTGAAAGACAATTCCAAGTGTTGACAAGAATGTGGAACAATGTAAATTTTCATATGCTGCTGGTAGAGTGTAAATTGGTAAAACTATTTTTGGAAAACATTTAGCTTATCCACTAAAGTTAATCTCTTCTAGGTATATGCCATCAGAAATGTGTGCATATGTGAACGAAAAGGCATGTACAAGAATGTTCATAACAGCGTTACTTATAATAGCCCCCAAAAGTTAACAGCTCAAATGTTGAGCTTAGAACCCACCCACTGCTGTCGAGTGGATTCCAACTCACAGTGACCCTATCAGACAGAGTAGAGCGCGCCATAGGGTTTCCAAGACTGTAATCTTTATGGAAGCAGACTGCCACATCTTTGTTCCACAGAACAGCTGGTGAGTTCAAACCACTGACCTTTTGGTTAGTGGTTGAGTACTTTAACCACTGCGCTTCCAGGGCTCCTTGAACTTGGGACAGATAAGCAAATTTGGTATAGTCATACAATGGAATACTATATAATAAGCAAAACAAACTACTGCTATACACAACAATACTGATGAATCTCACAAATATAATGTTGAACAAAAGAAGCCAAGCACATAAGGAAGGCTATGGTGTGATTCCACTTACATGAAGTTTAAAAAAAAAAAGTAAACTTGATGACCTTTGAGGAGGGGAGAGAAGCTGGGGGTTGGGCTGATACACGGTTCCTGATATGCCAGTAATGTTCTACTTTTTTACCTGGGTGGTGGTTACACGGTATGTTCATTTTTGCGGTAATTTAATGAACTGTCTCCTTAAGGTTTGTGGACTTGTCTGTATATTGCTTTACCTCAAATAAACAGTTAAAAGAAATACTTGGATTAAAAAAAAAAAAAACCACAAAACCAAGGATGCAAAATCAACAGTTAAGGAAAAATAATAATCACACCTGCATGAGATAAAATATCTGACAGTATATGACCCTCCTTAGAGCCCCCTTCCCTTCTTGGAGGTGGCCCTAATCTTTTCTCAAGCTCCCTGAAGACAGGGGACAGTCATATTTACCTATATATAGTACCAAGCACCCAGAACTGTGTCCGCAATAGGTCCCCAGTAAATGCTGCAGAATGACTACAAATTTTATTTTTAGTCAGTTGGTCCTGGGGTTGGAAAGAAAAGCATTGAGTGGGGGAATGAGTCAGAAGTGGCATAAGCAAACTTTCTTAGCAATGTTACTGGGGTTGCCAATTCAGATCAGGCTGAAAATGCACTGCTATCAACTCTAAATTAACCTGTTTTTTACCTTATATACTCTTAAAGGGACTTTTTATAGAACTCCCATAGCATTTTGTAATGACTCTGCAAGTATATTAAAGTAACATGGATCGTTAGAAATGGTGGCTGTATACTTTTTACTGGAGAATAGATTTGGTATCTACTCTGGATTTGTTTCTCAACTGTTAAAGTCCTTGTTATATTATAAAATTTTGGTTTGTTTCACTAGTCTGGTTTTTCTTCTCCCAATTTCTGAGTAGGTGGTATATGTATTATGGGGAACAAAAATGGGGTAGGAGTGTGTGTAGTTCAGCATTTGCTGTCTGTCTCACTACATATTTACGTTTATCTATTTATAAATGTACACATGTGCTTAAGAGTTTGGATAGGCACACATAGTGGATACAGGGTTCAAAGGAGGGGCAGACATTTGTAGCTCAGTGAGAAAGGGAACTAATAGAGAACTGAAAATTCTATTGTAACACAAAAAAATTGTTCTCATAGTCACTTAATCATTCCACAAATATTTATTTAACTCCTTAAATCTGCAAAATATTGTTCTAAGTGCTGGGGATATAATGGCAAAAAAAAAAATCAGATATCCTCCCGGCTCTCATGGTGCTTACATTCTAATGTATGAAATGAACATTAAGCAAACCATATAATTATTTCATGACAATTGTGATGAGTGCTATTGAAGTAAGAGAAATGTAAGTATATAATGAGGGGCTCAAGCTGGAAAGTTGTTTGAGCTGATTTTGAAAGGAAAAGAACTTAATGGGTGATGATGGGGGAATGGGAGGGGCATAATACCACGATATTACATGGAACAGTTTAGCAAAGGCTTGTTGGAAGAAAGGATTATAGTATGTTCAAGACCTGAAAAGGTTGGCATGACTGGTGCATAGTGAGCAACAGCGACAGTGACCTTGGACAGGACTGGTGTGGTAGGCAGGAGCAAAGAGCATGCAGGGCCATGTAGAGAAATAATTTTCTTGCTTATCCTAACAATTGCAGGATGCCATTAAAAGGTCTTAAGCACCAACCCCAATGTAGGTTTGTATAACAGAAAGTGTAGTGGTCTGGTAATCAGACCTACAGCAAGGATTATAAGCCTTTGAGGATATTATTAATCCCCTGAATTAGCTTCCTTATGAATAAATTGTGGGTTTGGACTAGACTGCTCTAAGATTTCATTGGCTCTAAAATTCTATTAATATCTTTGTAAATTCAAAGCCAAAAGGTCAGTTGCAGGTCATTCAACTTCTTGAACTCTTTCCACTTCCAGAAATGAACACCTTTTGTATATTATTAAGAGCCATAATTTAATCCACATAATGGTGGTAGAGCGTCATCGAAAAAGAGGAAGACCCTCAATGAGATGGACTGACACATAGGCTGCAACAATAGGCTTAAGCATAACAACAATTGTGAGGATGGTGCAGGGCCAGGCAGTGTTTCCTTCTATTGTACATAGTCAAGATGAGTCAGAACCAACTCGACAGCACTTAACAACGGTGACAGGACTAAAGTTTGATTATCTCAAAGGCTTCAGAAGCTTTCTTTAACATGAGGGGTGGGGAAGAAGGTAACAGTGACCTGCTGCAAAAGGACTGGGAAGCCTTGGTGGTGTAGTGGTTAAGTGCTACGGCTGCTAACCAAAAAGTCAGCAGTTGGAATCCGCCAGGCGCTCCTTGGAAACTGTACGGGGCAGTTCTATTCTGTCCTATAGGGTCGCTGAGTCGGAATCGACTCGACGGCAGTGCATGGTGGTGGGCGAAAGGAATAGAAAAGTAAGCAGAAGAGGACAAGATTGGGAAATTCAGTTCACTAGGAACATTAATTTAAAGGCAGCTAGTTTGTTTTTGTTTTTAGTGGCAGTCAAGAGGGAAGCTTAGGGGTGGGAAAGATTGTTAATCCAACACCTTCATCAGTAGCTCTGAAACCCCCACTCTATTTTTGACATGTGTAATTGACGTTCCTCAAGGTTATGTAATATGTAAACAGGGTTTCGAACAGCTCATTCCTTGAGATTTGGTGAAATTAAACTCTTCCTACTAAAAAGTCTGGAGCGGAGAGTGAAGATGACTGTTCTGAAGAGCAAAACTGGGTGTTTTTGTGAGTTTGCGGGGAGGAGCAGGTGGAAAGAATTAACTGGGTCACTTAATTCCAAAGTGTTCCTGCTAATTGGGATCCTGGGGATCACCTCTAAACCACACTCATGAGAAATTTTACAGATGTAAAAACAGAAGCCCTGGAGGTGAAGCCTAGAACTCAGTCCAAGGGTCCTTCAACGACCCTCGGTGGACTGCAGGGCTTCCCTTTACCTGTGAAGCGGCAACCCTCTTCCCGGCCCGGAGGAGTAAACAGAAGGCTGGACCCGAGGTAGCCTCCGAATGCCTGGTTGCCTGGAGCTCTCCTCCCTTTCCGGGGGCGCCCACTTGGTCTCTCTCCTTCCCCCTTAGGTGCTGGGCGGGCACCTGATACGGGGTGGGCACGGCACTCGCCACGAGCCTCAGAGGCTGGGAGAAGCAAAGGTTCTTCTGGAAAACCGAAGGGACGTCAAAACAGGCCGGGGCGAAGTGGCCAGAGCAGGTGACCGAGCGGCCAATGCTCCCGTATCAACTGGCGCGGCAGCCGCACAGCCCCGTCCTTGGCGAAGCGAAGCCGCGACTTCCCAGACTTGGGGGTGTTGCCGCACTGAGCGGCCACGCAGCCGTCCGGCGTAGTAGCAGCCTCCGGTGCCGGGGTTCCCTGGCCCTCCGCACGCAGGCACGCTGCTCACGGCGCCCTGGGCGAGGCGGGTGCCCCTTCACGCGTGGACTCCACTTCGGCCTTGTTTTCTTCCCGAAACTCCGGCCACCGGAAGTGCCGAACTGGGGCCCCAAATGAGAGGGTACATGGCTCTCTAATATCTTCCTCCTCTTACTCCGTTCAGTGCTTTCCCCACCCCCATCCCCTCGCCCAAGCATGTGCCTAGAAGCAGCGGGATACGAATTTCGCGCGGGCGCGCTAAGATGGGTCCTAAAGAAGAACGGACCGGAAGTGGTGGTTGTCATAGCTATCGATGTGGCCAGCCTCTTCCCCATCTTATCCTCCTTCCCAAACTCTCGCTCTGTTTTTCTGAGGCCAGCAGAATAGCATGAGGAAGTGCTCATGCACCCAGCCTCCATAAATACAACCAGGAGCTACAACGACTGCGTTGGCCAGTGGATCTGGGAGAGGACCAGACCGGAAATGGTAGTTTCCATGGTAACACTTGAACGGGTTGCCTGGGAGATGACCCCTTTAGGTCTCTTTGAGTCTCTGCTGTAGCGTCACCTCGAAGACAGATCTAACAGATTCTGAACTGTCTCTGCCATGATTCCTGGGAAATACCGCTCTGTTTCTGGCCGGGCTGCGAACAACGTAGGTTGGGCCTCCGCTTTCTCTTTCCTCCCATTCGTATCGTCCTTCCTGACTGGCGTCTTTGTCTAGGTGGTGGACTGTATTATTGGGACTTGGACCCCTGGGTCTACTTAAGCTATTGTCTGACTGAGGCTTGAGGCTCCTGGACTGGCCCAAGGCATTTGGGGTGGGGGGTTATATGATGGGCAGTCAAAGCCTTGTCCAGGATCTGGGCTCCCCAGAAGGTGGAGCTGGTCTGCTGTGAAAGACTCAGGTTCGTTTAAACCTTTTAATCAGTCAATTCCTCTTTTTATAATTGAGAAAAGAATTTATCATTGACAACCACTACCCACCTCCTTCACCTGTTCCACTGAGATATTATTTACTTAGACCTGAAATGGCAAGTGTGGAAAGCCTGAGGTACTAAGAGGGTGAAATTACTGCCGACATTTTGGAAAATGAATCAGAGTGATACCCTTTAATTCTTGGTTGTGACTCTACTGTTTTAAACAAATTCTCAGAACATGCTCTTTTGCCAGAAACAAACACAAAGCAAGCATCTGTTTTATTCTAATTCTTTGTTGTGTCTTTAGCTGTACCATTTTTCTTGGGAAGGGGGGATGTATGTATAGATGTGTATTTTTTTTGTAAATATTTAAATTAAGAACAAATTTTTATAGTTTAACTTCTAAATTTCAGGTTAATTGTGGGCTTCATCTGGTTATTCAGACATCATCGCTTCCTGAAAAAAACAAAGTAAGAGTAAGCAGAATTGTATTTAAATTGAAGATAAATTGTTTTCTATCTCCACAAATAGCAGCGTGATTTAAAAAGTAGAGTCTAAGCTGGAAATTTTAACTATAGTCACTCTCCAGTGTAGAACTAATTTTTATTTTCTGCCTCTGTAAAGCCAGAATTAACCCTCTTTTAAAAACATAACCTCATTTCCTCAATTGCAAGAGGTAAGCTTTTTGGCAGTTAAACCTTTCTGAAATCAGGACCCTTCTTAAACAGTTGATGGTGCATCATAGTTTAATGGGGATGGTTTTTTCATAGCAGTGAATAAAATGATGATGTGTCTCACTACTGATGGCATCTTAGAATGTGGCGATTTGGGGGGACATATCTACACACTGGAAGCCCTGGTGGGGTAATGGTTAAGTGCTACGGCTGCTAACCAAAAGGTGGCAGCTCAAGTCCACCAGGTGCTCCTTGGAAACCCCATGGGGAACTTCTACTCTGTCCTGTGGGGTCGCTATGAGTCTGAATTGACTCGACAGCAACGGGTTTGGTTTTTTGGTTTTGATCTACACGTTGCATTTAGAATCGAGGGAGAAAAAATAGTTGGGAATATATAAGGGAAAATACATAAGGAAAATCAGGGGAGAAAAAATAGATGGGAACATGTTATTTAGACATGAAGATATGAGCATGAGATTTTCCTAGCTAGACAATTTGCCTATAATATCCCTGGCATTTCTAGAATCTCTAGCCTTTGAGCTTTCTTTTCAGATTTTGAAATACACATCTTTTTCTTTCTCTCCTGTCTCACCTCAACACTCAAACACCTTCCCACACCAAATAAATCATTTTGAATAAGCAGCAGTTAGCTAGGTTACCTGAAATAGTCTTTATTATAACTGCACATGATGGATTCCCACAAAGCTTTGCCTATTGATTTCAATGGACAAATCCTATTCTGTCATTACAGTGTGTTTCTAGGAACTACCTGCCTTATCCAAATTCTTTCCAAACCATTAATTTTCTCTTATGTAGATGTATGTTTTGAGAAAATACCTTTAGTTCATATAATTCATAAAGATATAATGTAAATACTATTATAATGTTTATGGTATGTATGAATCAGGAGCTTCATAACTCTTTTAAAATCACTATTTAGGGTTTTATATGTATGCTTAATATACAATAGGAGGTTCCTTTGGTTTTTGTTTTTCTTAATTTTTCTACCAAATAATTACTTATAATAAATTTAGTGGAAACCCTTCTTAGAAAGTTTAAATATGCAACTTTGTTATTATAATTGGACATTTAAAGGAATTCTAACGATGAAAACAGTGATTTTTCAGCAGTATTTACTTTTTATTATTTTTTTTTTGGAGAAAATGATTGTTTTAGTCATTGCATTTGGGGTGAGGGAGTGAGACGATGGGCAGTGCCTCAGACTGGAACATGCTTTCATCTGACTTAACGAAATTGACTCTAATGTTGTTTTGTGTGTAGTGAAATACGCACAACTAGGTTTACCACTTTAGCTATTTTAAGGTGCACAATTCAGTGACATTAAGTACATTCACAATGTTTGCAACCGTCACCGCTACCTAGTTTCAGAACTTTTTCATCACCCCATCCAGAATCCCCATACCCGTTAAGCAGTCACTTGTCATTCCCCCACATCCCCTAAATCTACCTTCTGTCTCTATGGATTTGCCTGTTCTGGACATTTCATATTAACTGAATCATATAATATGTGGCCTTTTATGTCCGGTTTCTTTCATTTAGCAAAATGTTTTTAAGGTTCATCCATGTTATAGCGTGTATCAGTTATCGTATGATATTTTATCATTCTTGTCATTATTTATTGTTAAATTTTTCTCCAAATTTTTTTTTCTTAAATAATTTTTTTTTTTTTAAGGTTGAATTCAAGCTAAGTAAAGACACATCATCATTTCCTGGTCGACTGTTACAACATGACCTTGAAAGGAACTACTCAAGTAGGCAAGGTATTGTCGGTGGACTTATTTTATCTTCTTTAAATAATTTCAATTGTTTAATAATGTTGAATCACTAGATACAAATAAACTTGAATTAAAAACGAAATGGTTCATTGGTTGCCAAATTGGTCTGGGGATATATGACCTATTTTTAAAATCAGATTGGCTTATATATACAACGTGGTAGATTATTTCCAATACAGAAAAAGCTGTGGTGCTTTAGTTTTGGGTGGGCTATAGACTAGAAAATGGGAAAAGAATGTTCTAAATGCTGAATTGGAACTAAAAAAAAATGGCTAGTGAGGATAAGAGTATCGGAATACAAATCTTTAGGAGATAAGGAAACGATGGAAAGAAAAATCAGGAGTAGAAAAGGAGCAGTTTCTTTCCCTTACTCTGGCATACAATTATAGATACTGTATATCAAAAGTCTTTAATGTATACCATCTGGAATTTTGCTATAAATACAGATTCTTAGTGCTCCCCTTGTCCCTTCTCCACTCTGATTTTGTAGGTCTTGGGAGTGCGCATTTTAAAAATGCCTCAAGCGATTATGATGGATGTGGTTTGGGTACCACGTTTTGACAAATACTGCCTTATATGATCTGGTTATACTTATGAAATGCATTTTTCAATTCAAAGAAATGTCCTTCAGCACGTTTGAATCGTAGTTAATTGCTGACAACTGTTAACACCTGTAACGTGCTAGTGTTAAGTAATATAAAATCCTTACGTACAGTACTGTCCTTGCCTCCTAGGAGTTTATTTGAGAGGACTGATTAGTGCATCCCTCTCTGGATTGCTTATCTCATTACTGTGTGAATTTATGGCTATTTTGAATGTTGATTAATTTCCCCCTTTTACTACTTCTGGACCTTCCTCTTGAGCCCATTGAATCTGGTAAATCTTTTTCTTTTTGCAAACCCCTACACACATAACATGGATTTAACTGAAGTTCCACAGTGCAGGAAGCATCTGTCTTGCTTTCTTTGGTTCAGTGCGATACATATTTATTGAGCATGTACTCTGTGCTAGGTGCTGTGTTAGCACATAGCTACAGGTGTGGACCCGGAAATTCTCAACTAGGGCTTTTATGCTTGCATTGTGAATTGCCTGCACATTTCTGATAATAATGTCTTGAGATTTTTTTCTAAATAATGAAACAAATGGAAATACCTTT
Organism: Loxodonta africana; assembly: GCF_030014295.1. Lineage (NCBI taxonomy): Eukaryota > Metazoa > Chordata > Mammalia > Proboscidea > Elephantidae > Loxodonta > Loxodonta africana. The sequence continues at coordinate 44,931,614 of NC_087354.1, read as the reverse complement.
CCCAGGCTTCTCTTGAGTTAGAGTAGAGAGTTGCTATTACAGATTTGTGGATGGCTGGCCATGTAAATTTATTTAATGGGAAAATATTATGAGCTGTTTCCTCAAATAGCACGCATGAGACATTGAATTTTGAGAACTGAAAGTCAGAAATGAATAGAATCTTACACATAAATAATGACCCATAAAATACAAATTACCTTCTTAGGGAAAAATAAACCTAATGAATTTTCATGAAAGATTTTATTCAAAGTAATTTTCTGTGATAGGCTACTCATTTGGTAAGTCTTACATATGTACCTAGTTGTCTCCTAAAGGTGCTTCCTCCATAGTCCAGCCAGTTTCCTGCAAAGAAGGCCACACAGCTTGTAGCTGTTTTCTTGACTTTTGTACTCACCATTCAGCCTTTAAAAGCATTAAACTTTGGAGAAATTAGAAGTAGCACTTTATCAGGAAAAGTTGGGGGACTTCTGCCTAATTAACTACCTCCTGATGCCCAATTGTAATTCATTTCACCCCATTTCTTATTTTTCTCTATTTTTTCAAAATTAATCAAGCAAATTTAATAGTCTGTCAGCATAAATTAGCCAATGTTACTCTCAGTCAAAAGTTAAGAAACTCATGAATGTAATTAATATTACTGAATTGTACCCTTAAAAATGGCTAAAATGGCAAACCTTTTGTTATATATATTCTACCAAAATAATTTTTTTTATAAGAAACTTAATGTTTTAGTTACAAACTGGTTAATCTAAAACTTTATACGTGATTTCTTTTAGGTTTTTGGCATATTATTAGGAGTTAACCCCTATGTCTTTGAGGTTTTGTAAAAGCCAGAGATTCCAGGGAGTACTATATAGTAAATCTCAGTTAACTAGACCTCAATTGAGTAAATCCCTTAATTAAGAATTTTTAAATGTGTGTGTAGAGGGTAAGAGGCAGTGATTATTTCTTAAGATCATGACAAATCATTGGAAAATCTACCATCAGAATTTTGGTTACCAAAACAATCTACAAGATGAGGCTGAGTGGACACACGTGTTGTGGCAGTGCACTTCATCATGCATTCACCCATTGATGCATCCACCCACCCATCCATCCATCCGTCCATCCATCCATCCACCCACCTCTCTAGGGTGTAGTGCTGTGAACATTCTTACTGAATGTGGACCCTTACAGCTCAAAAGAATTCGTTCAGCATTCTTATATTAAAATTCAATAATTTATTATTATTTTTTTAATAGAAATAACACACAAAATAGATTTCCAATTAACTGTTAGTAAACTGGAAAATCAATTTTTAATTAATCTACTGATTGCCTACTGAATTTAGATTCTACTAAGAATACAAAGACTAAAAATGAGGTCCCTCTCTCAAGGAGCTTATAAATTTAATTGGGAAGACAAGGGCTACATATCTGGTAAGTTAAATAGGAATATAAGAAAAATTAGTAACAGAAGAAATGTTTCAATTAAAAATTTGCCACATAGTAGTATAGTTTATGTGTGGAATGTCTCTTCTTGCCCCTGATCCCTCTAGCTCCCAGTCGTTTAGAGTGTCTCGTTTGTGTATCTTAATGACTTTCTCCTTTATCATTCTTGTCTCACTGTTTATTGTAAGGCATATATCACACTGATAGTGATAGTAAGCCGATTCTTGCTGATAGTGATTATGACTTCTGCATATAATTGGAGCTGAAAATATTTTTTTTTGTTTTGACTGAGTATAAATGAAGGTCCATCCCTCAAGGAGCTTATAAATTTAATTGGGAAGACAGGGGCTACATACCTGGTAAGTTAATTTATTACCTCTGCATCCCAAGTCTTAAATCTTGAAGTCCCAAGTTTAAATCTGCCTCTTAAATTGAGGATTAGCTTGAAGCCTTAAAAAAAAAAAAAAAAAAAAAATCCATGAAACCTAACTCTGATGCTAACAAGAGAAATCTGGGTGTCTGTTGTTTGGGGTTTTTTCTTTATCATCTTTAGCTGACCACTTTGCTCCAGTTAATCCTTCCACTGATTTTTATTTTTTTAACCATCTGACTTTGGATTTCCAAATCAGTTTACTGAGTCATGGTTGCTTGGATACCCTGCTATCAGCCTTTCATGTCACAAGACTAATTCCATTAGTGAACTTGATGTCACTTCTGAATGTTTATACTCTAGAACTTCACTAGTAGTTATCTTGATATTTCATGGCATTCGGAGAAGTGGGATGTAAGCATTGATCATTTTGTTCAAGAAGCTAGATGGCAGATGTTTTGATTTGTGCTTTGCCTACCTGGAGTAGCTAGCAAGTACTACCGCTTTACCATTCTTTAATACGATCTATATGGATCTTAATGGAGGCGTAGTGGTTAAGAGCTCGGCTGCTAACCAAAAGGCTGGCAGTTCACATCCACCAGCGGCTCTTTGGAAACCAGGGTCGCTTTGAGTTGGAAGCAACTCGACAGCAGTGGGTTTTTTATACAGATCTTGATTTTAAGTTGTGACCATATTGGTTGATGACTTCTCAAGAGGTATGTTAGGTTCCTAGATTTGATTTTTCTTTTATTGGTCAGTTTAAGCAGAATTGTATAGTAATCTTAGGTTCTGTTTGACTGCTTATACTTCTTTTCAAGTACTTCAACATCAATTGCTACTTTCGGTAGATTTTCTATATATATTAGAGGAAAATACAGAAGATTTCCTCTGATACTCAAACTGTCATCTTTGACTCATTACTCAAATCTTATTTCTGGAACTTCCCAACATCTCTTCTTGGCCATTCTACATTCTTCTAGTTCTTTAGAATATATCTTAATATTCACCTCCCCCAAAGCCCATCTGAAGCTATCTCCATTAAGTGAAAAACAATCAGATACACTTTTGTGTAGATATGTAAATAGGTATTCTTTTTTATTCCACATTTTGCGCATGTTGTTCTATTCAGTTTTTTAATGTGATATGTGTTTGTCTGCCCACTAAATTGAAAGCTCCTTAATGGCAGGGACACCATCTAACCAACAGCCCACAGACCTCACAAGGGTGCCATATACCCTGTGGACCCTAGTTATAAGTGTACTAGGTTTATTGGCGTCTACGTTTGGTCTCTTTACAATAAAAAAAAAAAAAAAAAAGAAAAAGTGACGATACGAGGTTTGCATCTGCCACCCGAAACTACTTTCTTTATATTTCCTATAGCAAAATCATGTATTGTCTAGCTTTGTGATCAACTTTTTGATATTTTGAAGGAGATGGAAGAGTACTAAGTCCTTCGCCTGGTAGTAAATCATCATGCATCTCAACCACAACAAACGTGACAGAACTATGTGGCCTGGAAATGAAAACCGCCACGAGCTCCTTGTCAGCATTTGGAGATTCTTCCATTCAGACACCTTCCAAGTCCAGAATCCGGCAGGGCTGTCATAGTGCTGGCCCAAATGTTTCTGGTAATGAGGGACTATCATCTCCGTTATAAGTCAGTTAAAATTTAGTGTTAGGAGCCAGGCTTATAAAGGGCTAAAGGTAGCACTAGAGTAGTTCTGTACTTTCGACCAATCTGTAAGGCAAGGGATAAATTATTTGGCATACACAGAACACATCATTTAGGTTTGAGGAGGAAAGCAACAAATTCAAATTGAGTAATTAATTTCAAATATATAGACCTATGGAAACACATGGGGCCTCCATGAGTCGGAATCCACTCAATGGCACCAACAGCAACAACAACAACGTGGAAAGTATACTTTCTAGAAAAGATATTTGTGGGTGTCAATGTTCTCCAAATATAAGGTCACTTTAGTTTCAAGATTTTTAAGGTTTTTCTTAATCAAGTGATTTGTATATCATTTTCAATAGGTGATCATGTTAATTTGGTGAGCTCATCAATGCCATCATTTCCTATTCTCCAGCGTTCTTCTGAAGAGAAAATTCTTTACTCAGACAGGTTGACCCTAGAAAGGTGAGGACAAATTTATTTTATTTTATTTTTTAATAGATAATACATAGACATGATAAAAGATTTGAAAGGTATAAAAGTCATCCTCCCTCCTGTTCCCTAGTTACCCAGTTCTCCTACCTAGACACAATCATTGTTACCAATTTTTTGCTTATTCCTTCAAAGGTATGGCAAGGAATTTTTTGTATCTATATAATGTAAAGGCTCTTGATTATATTCCAAAAGAGTACTATGGCAATTCTAAAATATGACATTGATAAAAACAAATTTTAGGATAGAAAAAACTTGATAGCCTTCACACAGGCCTGCTGGACTCTTTCCAGTCTAGTTCCCTGTTAACTCCTCCTACATGCTCCTTCACTCACTCTGCCCCAGCCACACCCGTTTCCTTGCTGTTCCTAGAATACACTGAGCACACTTGCACATGAGGACTTTGCAGTCACAGTTCCCTCTGCGTGGAATGCTCTTCCACCATATATCTGCAGGCTCACATCCTCCTTCAGGTCTTTACTCAAAGCTCATCATCTCAGGGATGACCTTCCCCAGCCATCCTGTCCAAATTGCAACCCTTTCCACCTGACAGCCCCAGGACCCTTCCCTGCTTTTTCTTCTTAGCACTTGTCACCCTCTTAACATTAAATATTTTCCATATCATGGTTACTGTCTGTCTCTTTCTGCTAGAATTGAACCTCTATGAGCACAAGAATTTTTATTCAGTTCTGAATTGCTAGCATCTAGAGCAGAGCCTGGTACAGAATAGGCTGTCGGTAAAGTCTTTTGAAAGAACATATTTAAGACTTGACCCCCATCTTTACATCTAGGAAGATAGCAGCAATAGAATGTTGGACAAAGGGTCCTAACTCCTACTTTAGTGGTATAACCAGCAGAGAAAACATCTTTGCTGGGCATACCTGCAGCTTAGCAGTGCACACCTGACAGCAACTGTCATGGACCATTTTTGTTTGTAGCTGGGAAAAAGTCTCTGGAGGGTACAGCATGTTTTGTGGGCAGAGTAACACTTGAGGGCAGTATTTGTCCTGGCATCTTTGCAGTATGATTGGTTTTTGAGATTCTAATGTTATCTAATGTTTACAACTTTCATGATATTTTAATGTTTTGAGGGATTTTCTGGTGATTCTTATCTAAATCTTTCAAACTCCAGCCAAGAATAGCACCTTAGGCCTTCAATTCCATGTTTCCTTTACTAACAGGGACCAGTATTTGTAAGACTGTGACCTAACAAATGAGGCTTTTCTGTTATAGCTTGGGGTGACTCAGGTAATTGTGAAGATGGGTCCTTGGCAGCATGGGCCTCTGAAGTAGAGAAGCAAACTCTGATTAGATGAAGACTTGCTTACTGAGGAAAGTCAGGACCAAGGGAACTGACTCAGCTTCAAAGGCTGGTTATGAAATGGCAGGATCACAAAGATGTCATGAATTAGGCATAGTTTGATCAGTACCAGCAGGTCCAGTAGGGAAAGCTGGGATAGCGCGAAGAATTCAGATGTCATTATTTGAGAGCCAGTGTGTAATGGTTAATGATTTTTCAAAGGCACCTGTGCTATGCTGTACAGCTTCTTAGCCGAAGACTGAGGGAACAAGAGTAGAATCCAGCCCTGAGAAGAAATACTTGGAAGAGCTAGGATCTGACTGTTCTGGGAGCTAGGGTAGCCTGAAGCACAGGAAGGCAGTCTGTCAGCACCGAGAAGGAAATACAGAGGCAAAAGCATGGTCCAATAGACCCGTTAGTAATGGGATAGGAGGTGTAGCAACTCAGGGGCTTTGGGGGCATGGTGAACTCCTCCGGAGGGCACTGGGTCATTGGTTTTTCTGTTTGCTTGTTTTGATGAAGTGGCAGGGGCTTGTGGGGTTAAGAATGTACAAGTGATCCTTGGAGTTAGGCCTTAGCCTCTGTACTGCGAATATAAAAAAATGAATTTATTTCAAGTTATAGCAGCTTATGTAAGGGGGGGGGCGGGATGTCAGAGATTATTTATTTTCCTATCTCAGTGAGGACTGACTCAAGAATTAAATAAACAAGAAGTTGGGAGACATCAGTAGGTTTATAAGAAATAGAGGAAGACTAAAGCAGGAAAAAAGGTGAGACAATTTAAGGTTATTGCTAAGCTGATGCACAAAGATATGAATTTTAAAGTGGAATACTAATTATTTCTTAATTAATAATTTATAATCTGGAAGTGGTTAAGTGCTACGGCTGCTAACCAAGAGGTTGGCATTTCGAATCTGCCAGGTTCTCCTTGGAAGCTCTATTGGGCAGTTCTACTCTGTTCTGTAGAGTCGCTATGAGTCAGAATCGACTCAATGGCAGTGGGTAACCTGGAAGTACTAAATGTGGTAGTATAATTAAATGAATTCTAAATACTAAGCACAAAGCGAGGAGCCATGGTGGTGCAGTGGTTAAGCACTTGGCTGCTAACTAACTAAGATGTTGGCAGTTTGAACCAACCGAGCAACCCTGCAGGAGAAAAAACCTGCTGGTCCGCTCCCATAAAGATTACAGCCTAGAAAAGCCTGTGAGGCAGTTCTTTTCTGTCATGCAGGGTTGCTATAAGTGGGAATCGAGTCAGTGGCATATACCAGCACTAAGAAGCACAAAGTAAAATCAATTGTTTCAGAGCCTATATTTTTAATCGTATCTTGGTCAACCATTGGAGTTCAGGTATCTCCTTCTGCTAATCATTCTTTTCTTCCCTTCTAAGGAGGATTCTGATCACTTCCATAGTTTTACTTATGCCTATAACACAGATTTATTTTCTCTAAAAGTTACATTAACTTGATTTTTACTGAAAGGAAGCATTTCTCATAAACCTCTCCCTTGGAGCTGCTCACACTCTGAATGATAGAGCTGTATTATCCTCCTTTGAAACTCTCAGAGTGGAATCACTGTCTGACCCTGTTATTATATTTGCAGAACTCTTAAAGGACCCTACACATATTTACCTCACATGGAGTACTTTATAACTTTTTCTGTAATAGAGGCTTACCTGTTTTAAATACAGCTAAGGGCATATATGGTTAGATTTTCATCATACCTTGTGGCACTCTAGATGTTCTGCGAAGTTCGAAGTTGTTGTCAACCATGTAAACATATACTTAAAATCTAACTTCTGAGGAAATGTTCAGAAAGGACCACCTTACCATTAGTACATTTCAGGATGAAATTTTTTTCATCAAAGTGAATTGTAGGTGGCTGCATTTGTTGTCCTCCCTAAGATATCATCCACCTGAAGAGTCTATGACCCTATGAGAGATCCTTTTATGCAGTTTTTGCTCTGATGCCTGGGAAGTCTTTACATCATTGGATTGATGCCAAAGGCATTTCTCTGGTTATTTGGCATGATTTTTTCAACCATCTAAACCTCTATTGTAGAAGCAATTACTTTGAGTGTTTTCTGATGTTAAGTCAATTTTATGTGAAATAATTAATATTGGGGATTTTTTAATATAATAAAAGCTTAAACTTAATTTTAATACTACCTTTGTAAAAGTCAATTGGCCTTTACACGAACGATTTACAAATAGCTATAAGATGCTTAGTTCAAGAGGGCAGGAATTGGCAGGACTCATCATTTTCTTCTCACAGCGTGGGAGCACAAAGATACTAATAATAATATTTGTAGGAGGAGGCAGGCTGCCTAATGGGAACCTTACTAACTTTTAACATCTTTTCTAGGCAAAAGCTGACAGTATGTCCTATCATTGATGGGGAGGAACACCTTCGTTTGTTGAACTTTCAACACAATTTCATAACCCGGATCCAAAATATTTCTAATCTGCAGAGGCTAATATTCTTGGATTTATACGATAACCAGATTGAAGAAATTAGTGGACTTTCGACTCTGAGATCCCTCCGTGTCCTTCTTTTGGGGAAGAACAGGTAACCTTTGTGGAACAGGTGTTGTTTGTCGCTTAATGTTATCCTTAGGACTAATGTTGAGTCCTATAGTGTTTAGAAATGGATAATATTTATGAAACTAATATAATACAATTTTTTGAAAGATTACTGGAATGAATTAAGATACTGTCATAATCGTTTCATGAGACTCAATCTGACAATTAGTCAAACCAAATAATATTTAGTTTTCAGTGCTGTACGTTATGTGGGAGTAAACAGCAGACTTTACCCTTAACTTAGTGTTCTCTTAGACCGCACTTCAAGTACGTGCATCCACTCTAGGGTCCTGTGTTTCTCCTGTCGGTCTTCTCGTGCCTGACCGAGGATAGATCCTCACTATTTTGTGATTGATTGGCGAACTCCCTGACTGATTCGTATTCAGATGGCAGTTTCGGTGTGTGTGTAATATCACCTCCTACGTGAACTCCCCCAGCTCCTCACAGTGCCCCATTAAGTAGGACAGCCACGCAATTCTGTCACATCTTTCCTGTGCATTCTGCTTCACTGCATAGCTTTTGCAGTGCCTACAAATAAAGGCTGTTTAGCAAAATCTAAAAAATGATTTTTAGGTTATAAAACTATGAAGTGTGGTTACGGCATCATACCCGGGCTAAGTACGCCCCGTCTCTGCTTTTTTCTGCAGCATGAACCTTGCATTACCTCTTTATTCCCACTACCCAACGACAATGTTTTTCCAAAATCGCGTCCCATAGTTCTAGGCTTTTGTTTGTTCTCTGTGGTTTCTGTGAAAGTTCCCACCGGTGTAGTTTTATCATGTACAGTTTGTTCAAGTGTTAAAACTAAGCATAATGGTATGATAAGGGAATTTGGGGGGATTTTAGAGCCATGGAGTATTAGAGCTTGAAGTGCTCGCAGAGATTAGCTCGTTCATTTTACAGATGAAGAAATGGACCTGGAGAGGTAAAGTGACTTTTGAGAGACTGGATACGTACAAACTGTATAGAATATAGGGAGATGCCATGAGAGCAGTTCAGTCAGTGAAGTGGAGAGTGAAAGTTAGGTTTGCATACATTTAAGGTGTTCCCCTCTAGGTGCTCCCTGTTCTTTCTCCCCAGAGAGTTCTTTACTAGTTCCTGATCCTTGGAGTTATTGATAGATTTGTCTAGTTTACACCTGTTCTTTAGCAATTTATGCCCTTCTTTTGGTCCTTGAGTAAGATGTTTTCCGTTGATATTTTTAATCTTATCCAGTTTAACATAATATTTAAGAGCTGCCCCTGGTTCCACCCTGTTAAATCATCTCTCCACCTACTCTCTCTTCTTGTTCCTGCTTTTCAGCTTCTCCAGCTTCTCAGAAATATCCTTTTAACGTTTTTTATAATGTGCCTTGAAGACACTTATTTAAGGTCATATTTTACTTTATTGTTCATATAAAAATAACTTTTAGACAGTTTTAGAACTGTTAGTAATCTTGAATCAAAAAGAAAACGAGTCAGAAGACAATGTACCACGCTCTCCCAAATTGTGTATTTCGAAAGTGTCAGTAAAAGACAAATCTGACCCCTAAAAACTTATTCCAAATAATCTGTAGCTTGGCTGGCTTTGTTCTGGCAGGTGCCTGTGAGCCAAATCTATCCTGAGGCACTTTTTTAATGAGCATTAGGGAAACGTGGCAGAGAATGCTGGAGAAGAGGAAGACACATCTGCCGCCGTCTCCTGTTTTTGTCTTGGATGACTTATTGCCCCCTGCTGGTCAAGTGCAGACAGTTTTCTCCCTCCAACATTACAAAGCACTGCACCATCTTTTAGTCCACGGTAGTGAAACCAAGTATAGAAATCCAGGGCAACCATGTGCCTCTAGGTTCAGACAGCTCCAACAAAGTTTTCCGTTCTAATGCTAGAAAGACCCCTGCTCAGATTCTGAAGTGAAGTTTACATTGCTACCAAAGAGCTCCCAGCCTCTCTACCACTTTGCTGTTGAAGTTCTTGCTGTGTGACTCCCCTGCCTTTGATACCTCCTGCTTATCCTCACTGAGATCTTCCCGTGCCCTCATGAACAGGCTAATGAATGGAACCTCTCTTCTTTTTCCTCTGATTACCCAGTGCTGCGGATACAGAACCCAGGATTCCCTGTTCCTTTCCTTTTGACTCCTTTAAGTTTTCTCACTTAATGATTTATCTCCGATAACTGAAAAGCTGACTGTGTAAGGGCCTGTAGTGGTGTCCTTATCCTGGTATCAGTAGCATAATATGGGCTGCAGAGACTGGCTGTGATGCATCTCTGGAGGCCTGTAGCTGCTGAGGTGGTAGATGAGTTAGCCTTTTTCCAGTTTCAGTTTCTGTTCAGTGGGAGAACAAACTTTTTTTTAAAAAACAACCTTTTAGTTCGCATTGGTGTTAATAAAAATCTTCAACTATTTGGGAGTAGACTAGGATTCTGAAAATTCATTGCGTCAATATTTAATCTAACCAGTGGCCTCCTAGGTTGACTGATGCCTTCATTTGCCTCTGAATTCTTTAGAATTGGATGACTTTCCTGGCATTTCAGGTGCTGGAGGGGGTATGGAGGAGAGAATTTATGGAAAAGACAATTCATGAGAACAAGACAGCAAGACACTGGGTTGGTCTTGGGTTTAACTGAATAGCAATTTGCCTTTTATTCTTCCTATTCACCTGGGCAGTCAGAATCTGAAGTGAGAGCCATAAAGCACTGTATGTCAAAGATAAGAGAATGCTTGAAGTCACACCAGATAGTGAGCGAGTATGAGAGGCCCTCGTGGAATTCTGAGGGGAGACATGTTTGGATGTGAAGGTTTCTATGATGGAAGTGCCTTAAAGGTGCTCAGGGCTTCCAGTAGGCACAGAAACAGACTATGTACATCTGTCAAATCAGACCTTTGGGCTGAGATAATCTCCATTATCCCTGCTATATAATTTTCAAAATGTTAAAAATTTCAGACAAATAGATACTGATCACAGGTCAAAGTTTTTATCAACTCAATAATGAGGGAACCAGCAGGATGACAGATCAGGTTTAAAGGAGGATAGGAAAAGCTGAGAGAAAAATTAAAGTACTGGAATGAGATTGTTAGATTAGATGCCAAATGGGTTCATGTCCTACAAAGCAGTGAAATTATAACCCTTGGGGTTATCATTCCTACTGGACAGAAATAAATTACATTTTTATCTGACAAAATTTATGATGACATCGCATCTGCTTTCTACAAGTTAGTATCTAGCCTTACAGAGTCTGAGCCCTGACTGGAGCCCTGGTGGCACAAAGGTTGGCAGTTCAAATCTACCAGCTGCTCCGGAAACCCTATGGGGCAGTTCTACTCTGTCCTATAGGGTCACTATGAGTTGGAATCGACTCAACAGCAACAAGTTTGATTTTTGGTTTTATGTGTGTGTGTATATAGACACACACACATATGTATATAAAATCTTTTCATGTTTGTTAGATGTTTATATTGTTTTCATTTTTTGGCTATGGTAATGTTGTGATGAATATTCTTGGTCATGAATAGACTGCATCTCTTGTTATTTCCGAAGATTAGGCTTTGGTCTCGTCTGTAAAGTAGGTGAGTTCACCCTCTTAAAGCTCATGTGAGAACAGAATTGAGGCTGATGAGGAAGAAGGTCTGTATTTTAGGGCAGTAGTTCTCAAAGTGTGATCCCTAGACTGTCAACATCAGCATCACCCAGAAACTTGTTAGAAATGCAAATTTCCAGGCCCTATCCCAGAAACTCTAGGAATGAGGTGCAACCATCTGTGTTTCAGCAAATCCTCCAGGGTTCTGGACACAGAAGTTTGAGAACCATTGTTCTAGGGAATGTGAGCTTGGGAGTATATAAGAATCGAGTAATACTTCACCCCACTAGGATGATTATTATAAAAAAAGCCCAGAAAACGGCAAGTGTTGGTGGCGAAATTGGAACCCTTGTCCATTGTTGGTGGGAATGTTAAATGGTACAGCCATTGTGGAAAAAGTTTTGGTAGTTTCTCAAAAAGTTAAAACAGAATTATCATATGACTAGGCAGTTCTTCCCCTAGGTATATATCCCGAAGAACTGAACGCAGGGACTCAAACAGATACTTGTACACCAGTGTTCCTCGCAGCATTATTCACAACAGCCAAAAGATGAAAACAAACCAGGTGTCCATCAACAGATGAATGGATAAACAAAATGTGGTGTATACATACAATGGAATATTATTCCGCCACAACGAGAAATGAAGATCTGTTATAGGCTACGACATGGGTGAACTTTGAAAATGTTATGCTGAGTGAAATAAGTCAGACAACAAAGGACGAATACTGTATGATTCCACTTATATGAATGTCTAGAATAGGCAAATACGTAGCAACAGAAAGAGGTCAACAGGGTCTAGGGGGAAAGGGGAATTGGGGAGTTACTGCTTAATTGGTACAGAGTTTCACTTTGGGATGTTGAAAAAATTGTGGAAATAATAGTAATTTTTGCACAACACAGTGAATGTACTTAATACCACTGAATTGCATGCTTAAAAATGGTTAAAAGGGCAAATTTCATGTCATATATATTTTACCAAAATAAAATAATTGAGTGAAAGCTTTCTGTAATGGCTGTGAGGTCAGATTGATGTCAGAAAGCATGACTTTGTCCTAAGCCATGTTATTAGGATACTGTATTTTCTTCCAACTGTTCTAGTTCTAGTTATCTCAAGAACAGAGTCCGCAGGGGAATAACTTTGTTGAAAGTTTTGTCTGTTTTCCCAACTAGGTTGGCTATTGGTTTGGTTGTTAGTGAGATTTAAGTAGTGGATACGATAGTATTAAATATATGGCTACCCAGATGATTTCAGTGAATCCAGAAGGATGCTAATTGTTTAGGTGAAGTGAATAGGGATGTTCAGGAGTGCTCCTCAGAAAAGAACAGATTCTGCCAGTTGATGGCCTGAGAAAGGTGACTGATGAAGGAGTTGGGTCATAAGGGAGAGAGGAGGAACTACGAGCACTCTGTGCTAATACCTGGTGGGTGTACAATAAATGTTTTTATAAATTAAATTGGATTGAATTGCCTTGTGGTGTTTTAATTCTGAATTTGGCCATGATGTAAGATGGCTGAAGTCAAATGGAGATAGATGTTCATGAAGTTTATGTCTGAAATATGATTACAGGATGATCAGCATATATATGAAGTTTTGAGAGATGGTCAAGACTCTGGAAACATTTGGGAAGGTTGAAATGATTGTTTGAAACAGTTAACAGTGACATCAGAAATAGTGATGGGCAGATGGTAATAAAGATGGATGGCATGAACTCCACTTTCATCCTTTTTTGCTATTTCCCTATTCTCCCTACTGCTTATGGGAATAGGAGAAAGTAGAATGTATAGGAGGGAGAACAATAAAAGGTACAGGTTTTTTTGTTTTATTTTATTTTTTGTTAGAAGAATCCAGTTGGAAGCAGCTGAGGTAAGAGATGTGGACAGGTAAGCTAGGCATAGAACATAGAAATGAGGGAAATAATGAGTGAGGCCCTAACTGTTAGCATATTTAAGAGGGTCGTTTAGAGGTAGTATTTTGTGTGTGTGTGTGTGTGTGTATGTGTGTTTTAATAGCAAGGTTACAGCTTCATAGAAGATGACAGATAAAAAATTCCAAATACATATTAAAGCATTTCACAAGCTAAGCACATCCACGAGAAAGTATTTACGTGATTTCTAATTTATCTCTGTGATAAATAATCCTGTTACGAATGCCCTTGTATGTGAAATTCATCCATTTAGCTAATTTGCTCATTCCTTCATCAAGTATTTATTGGGTGCCTGCCTATTGGCAGGCATTGTTATGGGTGCTGGGGATAGAAAGAGAAAATGTCAAAGTTTCTGCCCACTTGAAGCTCACATTTTGGTTTGGGGAGATCATAAAAAAGTAAATATATAAATTTAAACCAAAAAAAAAAAAAAAAACAAACACCAAATCCCCTACCATTGAGTTGATTCCGACTTAAATTAATTAAGGCAGTGATAAATGCTGTGAAGTCAGTTAAAACAGAGGTGAGGAGTTTGGATTGTATGCTAAGGTAAAAGGAACCACCTTGAATATGTGTATTATCCTAAACCTTAGAAGTAGAATTGCTCTCTTTTAAACATGGCTTTTATGCTACCATTGGAATATTTTCCAACCAGTGGGATAACATCTTTAAAATTATAACTAAGTCAATGGGAAATATGTTTTTGTTTTAAAAAGCATAGAAAATGAGCATATGTTAAAATGAGTTACACCTTAGCATGTTTTGATTTACTGGTTAAAAAAAAAAAAAAAAAAAAAAACGTTGCAGTCGAGTTGATTCCAACTCTTACTGACCCTATAGAACAGAGTAGAACTTTTGGTTAGCAGCCAGACTCTTAACCACTGTGCCACCAGGGCTTTTAGATGTGATATATCTCTATTTCTACTCTATTTACTCTACTTATTTTAATTTTCAGAATTAGAAAAATCTCAAATCTGGAGAATCTAAAAAGCTTAGATGTCTTGGACCTTCATGGAAACCAGGTATTGTAAAACCCTTTCATTTCTTTCTCATGGAAAAACAGTCAGGAAATTTAGTATTATAAAAATTTTAAGAATTTGTGTTGAATTTCTCAAGAGTTATTTTATCAGTTCACTGTAATTTCTAAGGTCTTAAGGCTAACCCAGTATAAGGCTAGGTATTTAAAATTTGTTAACTCTTCAGCGGTAAATGACAACTAAAATTTATAATTCTCATAGTTATAACAATTTTGTTTCTTTGCAAGTGCTCAATGGATTTTTTTTTTTAATCATACTTTAGATGAAGGTTTACAGAGCAAATTAGTTTCTTATTAAACAATGTATTGTTTTGTGGCATTGGTTGCTAATACCATGACGTGTCAACACTCTCCCATTCTTGACCTTAGGTTCCTCATTACCAGCTTTCGTGTCCCCTCCTGCTGTCTCCTCTCTGCCCCTGGGCAGGGACGCCCATTTAGTCTCATTTTGTTTTATGGGCCTGTCTAATTGTTAGCTGAAGGGTTAACCTCGGGAGTGATTTCATCACTGAGTTAAAAGGGTGTCGGGGGCCATTCTCACATTTCTCTAGTCTCTGTCAGGCCAGTGAGTCTGGTCTTTTTTTTTTTTTTTTTTTGAGTTAGAATTTTGTTCTACATTTTTCTTCAGTTCTGCCTGGGACCTTCTCTTGTCATCTCTATTAGAGCAGTTGGTGGTGGTAGTCAGGTACCATCTAGCTGTGCTGGACTTAGCCTGGTAGAAGCTGTGGTAGTTGTGGTTCATTAGTCCTTTGGACTAATCTTACCTTGTGTCTTTGGTTTTCTTCATTCTCACTTACTTCAGATGGGGTGATACCAATGAAGTATCTTAGATGGCCGCTTAGAAGCTTTTAAGACCCCAGACACCACTCACCAAAGTAGAATGTAGAACATTTTCTTTATAAACTGTTATGCCTTTTGAGCTGGATGTTCCCTGAGACCGTGGTCCCCACAGCCCTCAACCCAGCAATTTGGTCCCTCAGGGAGTTTGGATATGTCTATGGAACCTCCATGACCTTGCCTTTATCAAGTTGTGCTGGCTTCCTCAGTTTTGTGTACTGCCTTATCCTTCACGAAAATTACCACTTATCTCTTGTCTGTTTAGTGTTTTTCCCTCCCTACCCCTCCCTCATAACCATCAAAGATTGTTTTTTTGTGTGTATAAATCTTTCATGAGTTTTTATAGTAGTGGTCTTATACAGTATTTGTCCTTATTGTGATTGACTTACTTCACTCAGCGTAATGCCCTCCAGATTCATCCATGTTGTGAGATGCTTTGCAGATTCATCATTGTTCTTGATTGTTGCTTAGTACTCCATTGTGTGTATGTACCATAGTTTGTTTATCCATTCGTCTGTTGATGGGCATCTAGGTTGTTTCCATCTTTTTGCTATTGTGAATAATGCTGCAGTGAACTTGGGTGTACATAGGTCTATTCGTGTGACAGCTATTATTTCTCTAGGGTATATTTCTAGGAGTGGAATTGCTGGATCATATGGTACTTCTATTTCCAGATTTTTACAAAAGTGCTATGTTGTTTTCCAAAATAATTGTAGCATTTTGCATTCCCACCAGCAGTGCATAAGAGTTCCAGTCTCCCAGCAGCCTCTCCAACATTTATTTTCTGTTTTTTTTATTTATGCTGTTAATGCTGAGGTCAGATGGTATCTCACTGTGGTTTTGATTTGCATTTCTCTAATGGCTAGTGATCCCGAGCATTTCCTCACATGTCTGTTAGCCACTTGAATGTCTTCTTTAGGAAAGTGTCTATTCATTTCCTTTGCCCATCTTTTAAGTAGATTGTCTTTTTGTTGTGGAGGTGTTGTATTTTCCTGTATATTTTAGAGATTAGACCTTTGTCAGATTTGTCATAGCCAAAAAATTTTTCCCAGTCCGTACTTTCTCTTTTTATTCTTTTCGTGAAGTCTTTTGACGAGGCTGAGTGTTTAATTTTTAGAAGTTCCCAGTTATCTAACTTACCTTCTAGAGTTTGTGTGCTGTTAGTTACGGTTTGTATCCTGTTAATGCCATGTATTAGGGCCTCTAACATTGATCCTATTTTTTCTCTATGATCTCTATAGTTTTTGGTTTTATATTTAGGTCTTTGACCCATTTTGAATCAGTTTTTGTGTGTGGTGTGGGTGTGGGTCCTGTTTCATTTTTTTGCAGATGGCCATCTGGTTTTACCAGCACCGTTTGTTAAAAAGGCTGTCTTTTCCCCATTTGATGGACTTTGGACCCTTGTCAAAGATCAGGTGACCGTAGGTGGATGGATTTACATCTGTGTTCTCAATTCTGTTCCATTGGTCAGTGTATCTGTCATACCAGTACTAGGCTTTTTGACTACTGTAGCTGTATAGTAGGTTGTGAGATCAGGTAGTGTGAGTCTTCCTACTTTATTCTTCTTCTTCAGTAGTGCTTTACTTATCCGGGGCCTCCTCCCTTTCCATATAAAGATAATGATTAGTTTTTCCATCTCTTTAAAGAATGCTGTTGGTATTTGGATTGGGATTGCATTGCATTTGTAGATTTCTTTGGGTAGAATTGACATTTTCACAGTGTCGAGTCCACCTATTCATGAGCATGGTATGTTTTTCCATTTATGTAGATCTCTTCTGATTTCTTGCAGTAGTGTATTATAGTTTTCTTTGGATAGGTCTTTTATACCCCTGGTTAGATTTATTCCTAAGTATTTTATTTCTTTACAGGCTATCATAAATGGTATTGTTTCCCTGATTTCCTTTTTGTTGTTCTCTTTATTGGCATATAGGAATCCGACTGATTTTTTTATGTTTTCTTATATCCTGCTACTCTGCCGAGTCTATTAGTTCCAGTAGTATTCTTGTGTAGTCTTTTGGGTTTTCTATGTATAGTATCATATCATCCCCAAATAGGGACAGTTTTACTTCTTTGTTACCAATTTGGATGCTCTTTATTTCTTTTTCTTGCCTTATTGCTCTAGCTAAGATTTCCAGCACAATGTTAAATAGGAGTGGTGATAAAGGTTATCCTAGGACACATTCCTGTTCTCAAAGGGAATGTTTTCAGCCTCTCTCCAGTAAGAATATGTTGGCTGTTGGCTATAAAAATTTTGTTTCTTAATTAGTCTTTTATTGACTTATTTTATAAATACACATTACTCAACCTCAACATGAGAACTAGAATAATACTGATTACTTTCTTCTACTTAGGTGCCCCTCCTTTATCCTACCTCCCTGCATCCTCATCAAAGATAACCACTATTCTAGATTTCACATTTATCATTCCTTTGTGGGTTTTTGAATTTGTTTTACCACATATATATATATGTGTCTCCACCACCCATCTGTCAGTTTTTCATACTGTGATGGCTTGCATGTTGCTGTAAGGCTGGAAGCTGTGCCACTGGTATTTCAAATAACAGCAGGTCCTCCATAATGGACAGGTTTCAGTGGAGCTTCTAGACTCGGATAAGCTAGGAATAAAGGCCTGGCCATCTGCTTCTGAAAAGTAGCCAATGCAAGTGTAATGGATCACAACAGAACATACTATCTGAATCCTTTTTTTTGGATACATCATCAGGAAAGATCAATTGCTAGAGAAGGCCATCATGTTTGGTGAAGTAGGGGGCCAACGAGAGGGCATGGGAAATCCTCAGTGAGGTGGGTTGGCACAATAGCCACAATGATGGACCAGGACATGCTGTCAATTGTGAGGATGGTGTAGGACTGGGCAACAGTTGTTTTGTTGTATGTAAGGTTGCCAAGAGTCAGAGTCAACTTGACAGCAGCTAACAACAACATATATGTGTTTAAATAATATTCTTTAGTGATTTTTTTTTTTTAATTAAAAAAAAGTATCATACTGTGTGTTTTCATCTAGTGTTTGCTGTTTGAACAGTGATGTTATGTTTCTAAAATGTCAGGAGATACTCTATTCAAGATGAAACAATTAATGTCCAGCTCTAAAAAATTAGGATCAGGTAATAAAGAAACTAAAAGAAAATTAAGTGAATGCTGTTTGCCTTTTGAATTTACTTCCATTAGAAATAAGAATGTTCTGATACTTGGTGTACCTTGTGAAATAAAACAATTGTTTTACGGATGTAAAAACATTTTGAGGAGTGATGATGTGTTCAGGAAATGAATTAGGCAATGGAAGGAGATGGAGGGAGGTGAAATTGGAGACAGAGAACAGTTGAGAGACTAATTCTTTAATCTCCATGACAGATTAGATAAATAGTTTAAAAGTAGAAACATCAAGGTTTAGCAATTGATTATATGTGGCTAATGGGAATACAGAGGAAGCTGGGGGTTTATTCTCAGTTTCTGACCTAGATTTTGCGTTGGTCTACCAGAATTTGTTCTCTTGGTGAGTGCTTCCTGTAACATGGACGCAGATATGCGTCAAGAAGGATATATTCTTTCAGTGACACTTTTTTCTTAAACAGAGCTTGTGCTTTCTGTGGTTGCTTGCCTAAAAGCAGACATTTGTCCTTACAATACTTCTGGGTAGGGAGGTTGTCTTTATCCAGGCAGACCAATCTGGGTTATTCTTACACATAAAGATAAGACTGGAGTATTCAGCTTCTCTTGATGTATTAATAAGCTCTGCAGTCTATCCTGGGACCCTCTCTCTGACCAGTGTGACTCATCATTGGACTTTCCAATGTTTCCATCATCTCTTCTTCTTACTGTGAAGTTTATCAGCTAAGAAGGAACCGTGTTCTCACCTTATACTACCCTTTGCCTGAAGCTTCTATCATCTGATCTATGATTGTGACTTTGTCCACGACTGCAACCAGTAACAGACTTTATTCCATCAGAGATGTTGTACGCGACTTGGGTCTATCTGATTGCAAACCAAAAGCAAGGACAATATCCACAGTGATTTTTAAATTATAGATTGATACCTATATATTACAAAAAACAATGTTTACTTTCAGACTTGCTAAATTAAAAGGTAATTCTAAAATGTAGGTGTTCTAATTGTAAGTTCTACCAGGCCTACATGGAATTAGAGTCAGTTTTCTAAAAGAAATGCCAAGGATATTAGCAGAAGGGGGAAGACATCCTGGGTAGGCCATATAACAATTGTGCCCCTTCAGCCTGTATATTTATATCGTGAACTCAGTGAAGTTTCCGTTGTATATTTAAATATGGCTTCCTTTCTGTTTATGTTTGTTACATCTATATTGTTTACCTTCTCTATTTCCATCTTACTTTTTATTTTTCCCATCACTGTTTTTCCTTAGTATTTCAGGAGGATTTCTCAAGCCACGCTGACATTACTGATTTCTGTTTCTATAGCACCTATTTTGCTGTTTACTTATTCATACATTTAAAATTGTGTTACCTATTTTCTAAATATTTCTCTCTGTGTTTTATGTATAGTTCTGTCGTCTGTAAATACTGATAAGCTGTTACTTCTTTTCTAATTTTTGTATAATTTATTTTCATTTTGCGTTAGATGAAAAATCTTAGAACAAATTTTAAAGCATGGTCAGAGTTATGTATATATATTATTGAATTTACGGTATACATATTCACGTTTTTCCTTTGTAATCTAGATGATATTTCTTGAATGTAAGAGAAGGTCCAAATAATAGCAAGAAGCTGGATTCTATGTTGTTGTTGTTAGGTGCTGTTGAGTCAGTTCCGACTCATAACAACCCTATGTACAACAGAACGAAACACTGCCCAGTCCTGTGCCATCCTTACAACCGTTTTTATGCTTGAGCCCATTGTTGCAGCCACTGTGTCAGTCCACCTTGTTGAGGGTCTTCCTCTTTCCCGCTGACCCTGTACTCTGCCAAGCATGATGTCCTTCTCCAGGGACTGATCCCTCCTGACAACACGTCCAAAGTATGTAAGACGCAGTTTCTCCATTCTTGCTTCTAAGGAGCATTCTGGTTGTACTTCTTCCAGGACAGATTTGTTCGTTCTTCTGGCAGTCCATGGTATATTCAATATTCCTCACCAACACCACAGTTCAAAGGCATCAATTCTTCTTTGGTCTTCCTTATTCATTGTCCAGCTTTCACATGCATATGATGCAACTGAAAATACCATGGCTCGGGTCAGGCGCACCTTAGTCTTCAAGGTGACATCTTTGCTCCTCAACACTTTGAAGAGGTCCTTTGCAGCAGATTTACCCAATGCAGTGAGTCTTTTGATTTCTTGATGGCTGCTTCCATGGCCATTTGATTGTGGATCCAAGTAAAATGAAATCCTTGACAACATTAACCTTTTCTCCATTTATCATGATGTTGCTCATTGGTCCAGTTGTGAGGATTTTTGTTTTCTTTATGTCGAGGTGTAATCCATACTGAAGGCTGTGGTCTTTGATCTTCTTCAGTAAGTGCTTCAAGTCTTCTTCACTTTCAGCAAGCAGGGTTGTGTCATCTGCATAACACAGGTTGTTAATGAGTCTTCCTCCAATCCTGATGCGCTGTTCTTCATTTAGTCCAGCTTCTCGGATTATTTGCTCAGTTTACAGATTGAATAGGTATGGTGAAAGAATACAACCCTGGCGCAGACCTTTCCTGACTTTAAACCAAACAGTATCTCCTTGTTCTGTCTGAACAACTGCCTCTTGAACTATGTAAAGGTTCCTCATGAGCACAATTAAGGGTTCTGGAATTCACATTCTTCGCAGTGTTATCCGTAATTTGTTATGACCCACACAGTCGAATGCCTTTGCATAGTCAATAAAATACAGGAAAACATCCTTCTGGTATCCTCTGCTTTCAGCCAGGATCCATCTGACATCACGTCCTCTTCTGAAACCGGCCTGAATTTCTGGCGGTTCCCTGTCGATATACTGCTGCAGCAGTTTTTGAATGATCTTTAGCAAAATTTTGCTTGTGTGCGATATTAACGATATTGTTCTATAATTTCTACATTCTGTTGGATCACCTTTCTTGGGAATAGGCATAAATATGGATCTCTTCCAATCAGTTGGCCAGGAAGCTGTCTTCCATATTTCTTGGCATAGACAAGTAAGCACCTCCGGCGCTGCATCCATTTGTTGAAACATCTCAATTGATATTCCGTCAATTCCTGGAGCCTCGTTTTTCTCCAGTGTCTTCAGAGCAGCTTGGACTTCTTCCTTCAGTACCATCATTCCTGATCATATGCTACCTCTTGAAATGGTTGAACATCGACTAATTCTTTTTGGTATAATGACTCTGTGTATTCCTTCCATCTTCTTTTGATGCTTCCTGTGTCATTTAATATTTTCCCCATAGAATCCTTCACTATTGCAACTTGAGGCTTGAATTTTTTCTTCAGTTCTTTTAGCTTGAGAAACACCAAGCGTGTTCTTCCCTTTTGGTTTTCCGCCTCCAGCTCTTTGCACATGTCGTTATAATACTTTACTTTGCCATCTCGAGCTGCCCTTTGAAATCTTCTGTTCAGTTCTTTTACTTCATCAATTCTTCCTTTTCCTTTGGCTGCTCGACATTCGAGAGCAAGTTTCAGACATCCATCTTGGGCTTTTCTTTCTTTCCTGTCTTTTCAATGACCTCTTGCTTTCTTCATGTATGATGTCCCTTGATGTCATTCCACAACTCATCCGGTCTTTGGTCACCAGTGTTAAATGCGTCAAATCTATTCTTGAGATGGTCTCTAAATTCAGGTGGGATATACTCAAGGTCATATTTTGGCTCTCGTGGACTTGCTCTAATTTTCTTCAGTTTCAGCTTGAACTTGCATATGAGCAATTGATGGTCCATTCCACAGTTGGCCCCTGGCCTTGTTCTGACTGATGATATTGAGCTTTTCCATCATTTTTTTCCACAGACATTGTCTGGATTCTATAGTTAACGAAAAGTTCTTATATCCAACACCTGCTTGGAAGTGTTAAATCTTTCATGGCATTAAGTTAGCTTTTAAAAATCAAATATTGTATAAAATAAAAAATTTTCAAGAAATACTATGATGGCAGTAACGATGAACTAATTAATCTCTGTTGTTATTGTTGGTGCTATTAAGTCCATTCCAACTGATAGTGACTGTATAGGACAGACTGGAACTGCTCCATAAGGTTTCCAAGGCTGCGTATATCTTTCCAGAAGCAGACTGCCACGTCTTTCTCCTGCTGAGCTGCTGGTGGGTTCAAACCACTGAACCAAGTGCTTAAGCAGCCTAGTGCTTAAGCACTGCTCCACCAGTCCTCCTTAATTAATCTCTAGTGATTGTGAAATTAATTTTTTTTTAGTGTTCAGAAGAAAACTTTTATGTGACTCCATTGTGACTTAAGTACTTTGCATCAGGAGGTTGATGAAGTCCTCTACACGGACTCCTATACTTCTCTGTCGTAGAGAAACTCATCCCATTGTGCTTTGCTTGCTGTATTACAACTGTGGGGCTTAAAATCACCACTCCATGGTGTTATAGCTCTGACTTACCTTCATCTTATTTTGCAGTTTAAACTTCTCTGAAGGTCAGGGTTTACGTGCATGTGTGTGTTTCATGATTTAGCTCCTCTTGTTCTAAACTGTAGTCTTCACCATGTTGCACCCTGACTGAATACTATCCGTCTCCTTTCTGAAGCACTTACACTAATAAAAGGAAATGCATCCCCGTCCTCCACTGGAGGGCCTAGTTTCTTGAGCCTTTCCAATTCAGACTCTCAACTACTCCCAGGACTCTAAAGTGTAAGTGGGATTAGCAAGAAGAATTTACTTATCATTCCTTTTTCTTCCGTTTTCTCTCAGAAGGCAGACTTGCTTGATCAAAACATTGTGAGCTTATGCCTTGGGCTCACAGTCAGTTTCTATTTGGCAGGTAGTGTGTATACTTTTTGTAGCCTTCATGGGGCCCGGGATAGTGTTGGGTACTGAGAAGATGCTCCAAATGATGGGCTCGTGGATTATTTGACACAATTTACTTCAAATATTTACCATGGTCAAGCTTATAAATATGTTCCTTTAGTTAATTTTCACAAGTTAGATGATGTCATATTATCTGCAACAAAGGAAGTAGGAAATGGATTTTTAAGTGTTTTCATATAAACTCGTCACTGAATCCAATGGATTTGAATTTTTTTTTTAGGGTTTTGATATCATGCATATATGAGTTTTATGCCTGTTAATCACCCCTCCCCCATTTTTTGACAGATCACCAAAATCGAAAATGTCAGTCATTTGTGTGATTTGAGAGTTTTAAACCTTGCCAGGAACCTTTTAAGTCACGTCGATAATCTTAATGGACTGGATTCACTAACTGAACTTAACCTGCGACACAATCAAATCTCTTTTGTGGTGAGTATTAAAACAAAATTGATATGCACTTTCTAGATTTTCTTTTAAGGAAATGAGACAAATGCTCTAGCATTGCTTTATGAAAAATCAAGAATCTAACATTATTTAATTTTTTTCTTAATTGAAATTGTGGATATAATTTATTCAGCTTTTTACTGCCTTGCTTTGGGGAGTGTTAAGGTGTTCTTTCTTTTAAAGGATAAATATAAAATTAAAAACAATAAAAATGATATCAGTAAATAAATCATTTAGTATAAATGAGTACTAAAGCCTTTGCTTTTTTTTTTTTTTTAAATGGGCAGAGAATTAATAAGAAAGAAGGTTATTTGTGACTGAAAGTTGAGAAATTGTTGCCCGGAGAGGAAAAAGGCAGAGAGGAGAGATCGAGGGTTGTGAAAGCACACGTAAACATCAGGTCCTCTGTAGCAGAGGGAGCATTGCACAGGGCATCAGAGGCCTAGTTCCGGTCTCAGCTTCGCTTTTCATTAGCTGTGCAGCTTTGGGTAAATCACTTTAACTCTCTGGCCTCAGGTTACTTGTTTCTAAATTGAGGGCACTGGGCTAGATTACCTCTGTGGTCCTTTTTGGCTTTTTGACTGTGAAGAAAGACGTAAAGATGTTAGAGAACTGGAATGTGAGCAGGAGGAAAGGAGTTAGCATTGTAGGGACAAAACTACAGAGAGAGGACTCTGGAACTCTGAAGAGAAACTTGGTTAGATCTATAAAGTTTTGCCCAAAGTCAGCAACTGATAGCAGCTTGATGCACAAGCACCGTGTACTTGTGCATATATGAAGAGTATTAGAGATACAGCTGTTCAGCTGTCTGATACGATACATGCCAACAAGGCTTCTAATGATTTATAAAAACAGTACTAGTTCTTTTAACAAGTTTCTTTTGTTTAAAAGCTGTAGAAAAACTTGCATTAGGTTCTCTCTGGGTACCATTTAAGTATTTTTAAAGCTACAATCTAACTCTTTACTGTTTTAAGCCATTGTGTTCCTTAGTAAAGAATTTAATGTACTGTAAGTGGTACGTACACTTGAAAAAGTTGAGACAGATGGTGCCTTATCTCTAGGCTTTATTGTGTAGATTGGTTTCATTTTGGAGTTTTCCCAGGAAATCTGAGCCAGGTAGTACTTATATCTTCTAGGAGGTTGGGATAATTTCAGAGCCTTTTCCAAGACATGGATTTAGTCCAGGACCTCTGTGTTCTGTCAGGCCCTTCCCTAGATTGGATTTCAGCATTGGAACTAGCCTGTTTGTTTTAAAAGACACCCAGATTGGGTTAATCTGTTACATTGCTGAGTATCTAGGAACTGCTCAGGACTCAAACTGTCCTCAGGAAACTGGATTTGGTAAGAATCCAAAAAGCTTTGGTAGAGTGGGGGAATAGCAGTTTACTGGGGCTAGCATATTCCTGTCTGTATTTTGGCTTTCATTTGGAAAGTGAATAATGCGTATCCAGGAAATTGCTTACTCAATTCCCTATTGCGTATTATGTCCAATCATTGCTGTTACAGCTTAGGCAGCAGAAAACATTTTATGGAAAAGAAAATTCTATTAATTTCTAAAAGTTAAAAAGATTTAGTGATAAGTATCATGCATATTTATTATAGGAAATTGTGAGTATACCTATAAGGATAAAGAAGAAACTAGCAATCACCTCTAATCTAATTCTTACCTGCCTCTTTTTCTTAAAAGATCCAGGAGATCTTTCAAATTTGAGGATACAATTTTTTTTTTCATTATCTCTTCTTTTCTTCTGGATCAGTTATTTTATGTGTTCTTTTTATTTTTTACTTTTTTTCGTGGCTTTTATTTTCCTTAATGCCTGATAATCCTTAAGTGAAGAACTGTGTTGAATAGAGGCATGGATCTCCGTACAGCTGAGCAGGTCTTTTTAACCATAAGATCTCTCCCTGGAACGACGGAGTTCAGCACTAGATGGTGTAAATTGTTGAATCCCTCACGTAGGTAGACTTCCCTTGGGGGAAGTGGCAGGGAAAAGGCGGGCTCACTCTGCAATTGCCAAAGTAAGGCTTTACTTTTGGGGGTGGAAGCCATTAGTGTCTCCTGTGCTGAGTGAAACTTCCATTCCCTTTTTCCATCTGGTTCTGTTGTGGCAGTTGTTAGCCGTCCCCGAAGATAAAACTCCCATACTCTCCGTCCTCCCTCAGCAAATGTTCCATTCTGCTTAGAGAGCAGATCGCGAGCTTCCAGCTGAGGGTTTCTTTCAGCCAGCTGCTCTGTACATGTGCGTGCGTGCGTGCGTGCGTGCGTGCGTGTGTACATGGCAGACATGGGAGTAGCGTGGGAGCGGGGTGAGTTTGTTGATGTCCCAGGAATAGCGGCCGAGCACAGACCTTTAGTTACACGCCTACCCGGTTAGCCTCAGTTAACCACGGCCTGCGCCTGCTCCCTGTTTTTTCTCACCCTGAGCGTGGAGTATGTTGGCATCTGTCAGCGCGAGTGGCTGCGTTTGCAGGTCAGCGTCCACTCTGCCCGTTCTGAGCTGCATTTTCCTACACTCAGGATTATCCTCGATAAAACCCCATCACTTTCCAGCTCCCTGAAACTCGTTACAATTTTTGATGTGCTAATTATAACTCTCTTGTTTTTAGCACTTCTGTGGATTTATTCATTTTAGTATATTTTTATTGCCCCGCCCATTGCATCTTAGGCAGGAAGTGAAACAAGTGCACTGCCTAGTTCACCGTCTTAAACAGAAACCTTCTCCTCTGACGTTGTTTGATATGGAAAAGTGATTGATCAATTGATTGGTTGCAGTTAAATTTGCCAGTCTTTTTCTTGTAAATTTCATAAATTTTAAACCAAATACTATTTTAGTTTATATATCTTGCCCATTAAAAAAATTATGAAACCTTCCAGACAACCTCAAAAGAACAGGAAATAATGTTACCAACATTGGCATATCCACCACCCAGCTTAAATACTAACACTTTTCAAATACAAGCGAGGCCTCCTGTGTGCTTCTTCCCTATCACATTCCCTCCCTCTTCTGCAAAGGTAACCACAATTCTGAATTTTGTGGCTTTTATCCCCATGTATGCCTGTTTCATTTTCCCACATATGCATGTGTCCCTAAACAATATACAGTAATTATTTTGCATGCTTTTAAACATCATATGGATGGTATCATACTGTTCATATCTTCTCTAAGTTGCTTTTATTAACATTATGCTTTGAGATTTATCCTTGTTGATACCTGTAGCTCTAGCTCATTAACTTTCGTCGTTAAATAATATTCCACTGTGTGATTATAATTAAATATTCATTCTTTGATCCATGGACAGTCATATTACTTCCAATTTCTTATTACAAAAGTAGCACAAATAACATTTTTATATATGTCTTTTTGTGCGTATGTGTAACAGTTTCTTCAGGCAAGTGGCTTTAAGACTTTTTTTGAACACAATGTACAGTAAGAAATAAATTTTACAATGAAACTCAGTTATTATATTATGTATTTATATGAGTACATTAAAACAAGCGTTTTATGCAAATATTATCCTTTTTTCTTTTTTGATACTGGTATTTCCTTTTCTATGAATTAGCCTCATCCTTTGCCCATTTAAAAAAAAATTTCTTTTTCCTATTGATCCATAGTAGTTCTTTTGTTACTTCTGTCTTTTGAGGAACAGAAGTAAAAATTATAGATTGTTTTCTCTATTGCTTCTGCTTTTTTGTTTGTTTGAAAAATTCTTCCATATAGACCAAGGACATAAAGCAATGTTCCTAATTGTCTGAGAAAGGCTTAAATTGTTTTTCACGTTTAGGTGTTTCACCATTTGTTACTGGTTTTTTGCCTGTGGTGTGAAGCTGAAACCCAATTTAATTTTTTTTTCCCCATATACGAATAACCAGTTGTCCCAGCATATTTATTGAAAAGTGAATACTCTCTGCCCTCTTCCTCATCTTGGCAATACAGTCATCTCTCGGTGTCTCAGGGAATTGGTTCCAGGATCCCCATGAATACAAAAATCTGAGGATGCTCAAGTCTTTTATATAAAAGGGTGCAGTGTTTGCTTATAACCTATCCACATCCTCCTGTATACTGTAAACCACCTCTAGATAACTTACCATACCTAATACAATGTAAATGCTATGTAAATATTTGTTATACTGTATTGTTTAGGGAATGATAACAAGGAAAAAGTCTGTACGTGCTCAGTGTAGACACAACCATCCTAGGCCTAACTACATAGTACTTGCCAGACTTGCCGTGAACAGTACTGAAACACTGAGTACTGGAGAGAGATGGGGACCTGTGAAATGGTGAGAGGCTACAGCAGCATATGCCTACATATCATTTTTGGTTTTTTTCCAAATATTTTCAAACTGTGGTTGGTTGAATCTGTGGATGCAGAACCCACTGATACAGAGGGCCGACTGTCTCCCTTTAGCAAATTAAGACTCCACTTTTCCAGGGATCTGGTTCTCGGTACTCTGGTCTATGTACATGATTTTTATCTCTGTGCCAAAATAACCCTGTTTTAATAACTGTAACTTTATATTATGTTTTAAGAGTTAGTAAGACAAGGTCCCCAATATTTCTTTTCTTTTCCTTTTTTCTTCCTGTCCTTTCTTCCTTCCTTCCTGTCTTTTCCTTCTTCTTTCCTTCATATTTTTTTAATCATACTTCTTTATGTTTTTTAATACGTTCTAGAAATAGCATGTTGTTTCATGAAAAAATCCTATTACTCTTTTTGATTGGAATTTCTTTGAATTTGAAAACAATTCATATTTTTATGATATTGAGCCTTCCAGGTCATGAACATGGTATATCTCTCAATTCACATATTTAATGACTTTTTATGCCTTTCTTCATAAATCACTTATATCTCTTTTTTTAGATTTCTTCCCAGGTGTCTTATACTTTTTTTGTTGCTGTTCTGTGCGTGCATATCAGAAATAGTTTTCTTACTAAAATTAGTATATGGAACCACAGTTGAGTTTGGTTCATTGCTCTTGTGTCTAGCAATCTTGTTCTGAAAGCTTAATAATGTCTTTAGATTATCTTGGGTTTTCTATGTAGACAATTATATATATTTTTTGTAAATAATGGCAGTTGTTCCCATAATCATTTTATAGTTTATTGTTTTTCCTTGTTTAACTGAACTAGACTTAACCTCTAATTTGACTAAACCTCTAGTACAAAGTTGAATAGAGAAATCAAAGCAGGCATCTTTGTCTTATTGCTGATTTTAAAGGAAATGCATTACCAGTTATGTTTGCTCAATGACGTTTATTACCCTGAGGAAATTCTCTGCTTTTTAGTTTACTTAGAATTTTTGTTATGAATGGGTGTCGAATTTCATTAAATGCTTTTTCTGCAACTCTTAGATTGATGCTGTGGATTCTAGTTTTTAATCTCTGAATTTTGCAAATTATATTAAAAGGCCTTTTAATAAGTAACTCTAGCATTCTTATTCATTATTTCTGTCATACTATATTTCATCTACATTCCTGGATGTCATTTGCTAATATTTATGTTATTTGCCTCTATGTTAGTAAATGAGACTGGACTGTAATTTTTCTTTCTTTTATTGTGCTCTTCTGAAATTAAGGTCACACTAATCTCATAAAATAAATTGGGAAGTGTTCCCTATTTTGGTATTTTATGATTTTCTATTTTGTTTCCCTGTTTGTATAGATCACAATTTATATGAGATAAAGGTAACTCTATTCCTTGAATATTTGGTAGAATTTATCTGTAAAATAGTCTGAGTAATTTTCAACTACTGAATTAATGAAAATAGTGGGTGTCACTTTTAATATGTTGTAGCTTCTTTTTGGAGCCCTGGTGGCACAGTGGTTAAGAGCTGTGGTGAGCTACGACTTACCAAAAGGTTGGCAGCTCAAATCCACCAGCTGCTTCTTACTCTATCCTGTATCTATCCTGTAGGGTCTCTATGAGTTGGCATTGAGTTGATGGCGACGGGGTGAGGGGTTTTTTTTTTGGTTAGTTTCCTTTCATTTAAGTTTTTTTTTTTTTCTTGGCTGTTCTATCTGAAGTCATGACACCCTTGTCACTTCTAATAATATTTATTTATACTTTCTTTTTTCTTGATCAATATTGCCAGAGGTTTGTTTATTTTAATAGTACAGACAGTCCTTAGGTTAAGAAGGAGATCTGTTTCTAACTGTGTCTTTAAGTCGAATTTGTAGATAAGTCAGAACAGATACATATGGTTCTTATTTAGCCTTACTTAAAAAAAAAAAAAAATTTTTTTTTTAGTGCAAGAAAAGGATAGAAGTCCTTTCAGTGATTTAAAAGCTGTGCATGCAGCAAGTTAAGGTGATCCTGATGAATTTGAGTAGGGGTTGGTTGAGTTGCTTCAAAGTGAGGGCAAATTTACATAACATTAAAGAGCAAGCATGAGTTATCTGTAAGTCCAACGTCCCGGGTTCCTAACCCGGGGACTGCCTGTAGTTTCAAAGAGCCAGCTTTTGGCCTGTTGAAACTCTCTTATATAGCTTTTTAAAAATATTGATTTTTGTTCTTATCTCTCATTTCCTTTCTCTTCTTGTTCTGATATTTTGTGTTGGGTATTTAATACATTAGTTTTCATTCTTTTTTACATTCTAATGTAAGCATTAATGCTATATATGATTAGAATTACTTTGGTTTTTCCCTACAAGTCTTAAAGTGTATTTCGTATTACCATTTAGTTCTAAGTATTTTATCAGTTCCATTATGGTATCTCCTTTGATCCATGAGCTATTTAGAAGTATGTTTTAAAAATTTGAAATGTATGGATTTTTTTTTTACTTTTTTGCTCATTCTTTTCTTGCTTAATTGCATTGTGGTTAATGAATGTGGATCATGTGTAATTGATTATTTGACGTCTGTTGAGGTTTGCCCTATTGCCTAGTATCTAGTCAGTATTTATAGTCAATATGCATTATTAATATATTTGCCTAGCACATGGCCAATATTTTGAAGCTATGTTTCTAGGTGTATACAAGTTTAAAATTAATGTAGCTTATTGGTAATTTT
Source organism: Loxodonta africana (assembly GCF_030014295.1). Taxonomy (NCBI): domain Eukaryota; kingdom Metazoa; phylum Chordata; class Mammalia; order Proboscidea; family Elephantidae; genus Loxodonta; species Loxodonta africana. Next base: position 44,900,983 of record NC_087354.1, on the reverse strand, counting down.
TTCCTTTTATCATTATGTATTAACTGTCTTTATTATTGACTCCATCATGCAGCAAGTATTTTATGAGTATGGGCTATGTGCCAGGCACCATTCTACATACTTGGGATATATCAGGAAGCTAATAATGCTTCTTACTTTAACATTTGTGTAGTCTGATGTTTTATTTTGATGTAAATAGTCTGATGCTGTATTTTTCTTCCTGGTACACCTTTTGTATTCCTTAACCATCTTTTTTGATTTTGACATAATTTCAGAAAAGTTGTAACAGTAGTATAAAGAATTTCGAGTACCCTTCATCCAGATTCCCTAAATGATAACGTTTTACTACACTTGCTTTCTCCTTTTTCTTTCTTGTTTGCTTTTCCTCCTCTCTTCTTTTTATATCTGTCCACCTTTAGATAATTTTTTTCTGAACTATCTAAGAATAAGTTGCAGACATGATGACACTTATCTCTACATACTTCAATGTGTATTTCCTAAAAACAAGGACTTCTCTTATATAACCACAGTACAATTATCAAAATCAGTCCATTAACAGTGGTATAGTACCATTATCTAATCTACAGGCCCCATTCAGATTTTTTTGTTGCAGTTTTTTTTATTGTACTTTAGATGAAGAGCAAATTAGTTTCTCATTAAACAATTAATATACATATTGTTTTGTGACATTGGTTGCCAAGCCCACAACATGTCAATACTCCACTTCTTTTTTTTAAATTTTTATTGTGCTTAAAGTGAAAGTTTACAAATCAAGTCAGTCTCTCATACAAAAATTTATATACACCTTGCTATATACTCCTAGTTGCTTTCCCCCTAATGAGACAGCACAGTCCTTCTCTCTACTCTATTTTTGTGTCCATTCAGCCAGCTTCTGACCCCTTCTGCCCTCTCATCTCCCCTCCAGACAAGAGCTGCCCACATAGTCTCATGTGTCTGCTTGATCCAAGAAGCTCATTCCTCTCCAGAATCGTTTTCTGTCCCATAGTCCAGTCCAGTCTGTGTCTGAAGAGCTGGCTTTGGGAATGGTTCCTGTCTTGGGCTAACAGAAGGTCTGGGGACCATGACCTCCAGGGTCAACTCTCTCCACTTCTTGACTTTGAGTTCCCCATTATTAGCTTTCCTGTCCCCTCCTGCCTTCTCGTCCTTGCCCCTGGGCTGGTGTACTCATTTAGTTTTGCTTTGTTTTATGGGCCTATCTAATCTTTGGCTGAAGGGTGAACCTCAGGAGTGATTCCAGTACTGAGGTATAAGGGTGTCTGGGGGCCATACTCTAGGGGTTTCTCCGGTCTCTGTCAGACTAGTAAGTCCAGCCTTCTGTGAGTTAGAATTTTGTTCTGCATTTTTCTCTAGCTCTGTCTGGGACCCTCTATTGTGATCCCTTTCAGAGCAGTTGGTGGTGGTAACCAGGTACCATCTAGTTGTGCTGGACTGAGTCTGGTGAAGGCTGAGGTAGTTGTGGTCCATTAGTCCTTTGGACTAACCTTTCCCTTGTGTCTTTGGTTTTCTTCATTCTCCTTGCTCCAGATGGGGTGGGAAGAGTGGAGTATCTTAGATGGTTGCTCACAAGCTTTGAAGACCCCAGATGCTATTCACCAAAGTAGAATGTAGAACATTTTCTTTATAAACTGTATTATGCCAGTTGAGCAAGATGTCCCTTGAGACCGTGGTTCCCAGCCCTCAACCTGGAATTTGGATGTGTCTGTGAAGCTTCCATGACCTTGCCTTGGTCAAGTTGTGCTGACTTCCCCAGTATTGTGTACAGTCTTACCCTTCACCAAAGTTACCACTTATCTGTTATATAGTTGGTGTCCCATTCAGATTTTTCCAATTGTCCGAATAATGCCCTTTATAGCAACAGAAAATACAAGATCATGTATTGCAGTCAGTTAGGTCTTTTTAATCTCTTTTAATCTGTATTCGTATTTCTTTCTTTGTATTTCACGACTTTGGTATTTTTTAAGAGTATTAGCCTGTGATTTTGTAGAATGTTCCTCAATTTGAGCTTGTCTGATAATGTTTCCTCATGATATTTACACACTTTTGGCAGGAATATCACAGAAATGATGCCGAGTTATTCTCAGCGCATCATATCAAATATTCTTTAACGTTCAACCTTTCTCAGTTCTTTTTATTAACATACAATTTGAGAATGTCTTTTAACCAGAGACTTTGGTCTACTGTACTAAAGGTGATTACTGATTGTGATGGTTAAGATTATGTGTAAACTTGACTGGGCCATGATTCTCAGTGTTTATATGTGATTACCCCCATGATGGAATCTGCTGTGAGTAGCCAGTTGAAAGGAGGTTTCCCTGGGCGTGTGGCCTGCGTCTGAATATAAGAAGTTGTTCTGGCTTTTGCCTGCTTTGAATCCTGAAGCTGGCTCCCATTCTTCTGACCTCTGGTTCTTGGGACTTGAGCTGACAGCTTACCTGCCGACCTTGGAGTTTCCCGTTCTTCACAGCCTATGAGCAAGAGCCCTTCTCTCTGACCTGCTGATCTTGAGTTCACCAGCCCCTGCAGCTACATGAATCAGAAGAATCCTTGTGGTCTTGCCTGCTGATCTTGGAGATTCATTGATCTTCATAGCCTGTGAGCAAGAGCCTGCTCTCTCACCTGCCGATCTTGGGTTTGCCATCCCCTGCAGCTACATGAGTCAGGAGAAGCCTCTATCCTGATCCGTGGACTTGGGACGTTCCAGCCTCTGCAATCACAGGAGCCATTTCCTTGATATAAATCTGTCTCTCTATGTATACACTTTACTGTTTTTGCTTCTCTAGAGAACCCAGCCTCAGACAGTGATATATTTAGATTTATTTCTTCCATGTTATTCTGTGTTTTCTATTTGTCCTGCTTTTCCTGTGCTGCTTTTTTTTTTTTTTTTCTTCTTCTTCTTCTTCTTCCTTGTGCCTTATTTTGGGTTGATGGAATTTTTCTTTATTTACTTTAATGGTCACTCTTAACATTTTAAAATACACACTTGATTTAAGTCATAAAGTTAATCCACGTCTCTGCCCTCCTCTCAAATAAGCACATAGGAATCATTTAACCTAGTAAAGCCTTTTCCTTTTTATGTGTTTTTGTTGCCTAGTATTTTGTTTTTATCTTTTTTACACATAAAATTAGATATTTTAGATACTGTTGTTTTCCATCAATGCTTATTTAGATTCACCCACATGCTTGTTTAGATTTACCAATTTCTTTGTTCATCACTACTTTCAGCATACCAGTCTTTCCTTCTTCCCAAAATATATCATTTACAAAACATTCCTTTAGGGGGGTCTGGTGGTAGTAAGCTCTCTTAGTTTTTGTTTGTCTAAAGATGTGTTTAGTTTGCTTTGTGATTGATGATTTGGTATACGGTGCTAGGATGACAGTTATTTTGATCCCAGCTGTTTGAAGATCATATTTCATTGTCTTTGAGTTTCTATTATTGTCATTGAAATATCTACTGTCATTTTTTCAGTAGAAAATCTTTTTTCTTCCTCTGGTAACCTTTGAGATTTCTCCTGAAGTCCTTCAGATTCAGTATCATATGTTTAGATGAACATATTTCATCAATCTGAAGCACACGTTTTTGTATTTCAATAGCTGGAGTCTGCACGTGTCTTACAGTCTATGGCATCTTAAAATCACTGTTGGACATGCAACAGCAATTTCATTGTCTAAATACATGTGAACTTGATCATAGCTGTTTGTACTATTGTCATTTCAGTTGTTGGTAGTACATGTTTTGAGTTTAATCACTGTTCAAACTATCTTTTTAAAAGATTATACTAGGATTTGAAATTGAAATGAAACATTATATTCAGAAAGGCATGGAAAAGTAGTGTAGCAAGGGTCTAACTTTAATATTAGTGAAACAAATAATTTTCATTGGAGGAAATTCTATAATTCCACATTCTCTTGCTAATTAACAATCAAACACTTAAAAAGGAAGATACCCATGTGTAGGTGAAGCTGTACTACATTGTGTCACTGAGATAGATTCAGAGGGGTTGCTTATCACATGCCAAGCAATGCAATTGAAGGTAGGAGAAATTATGCAAACCCCATGGAATAGATGAAGGAAATTTCAAAGCAACAAGGGGCTGGTGTGAATAATTCGTGCAGATGATTTCTTTATCTTAACAACATCAGAACATGTAGAGTGGATGTTAGTAGCTTGGAAGAAAATCCTTTAGACAATAATGGAGCACAATTTTATGACATACTGTCTCACCCACCCACCAGTGTTATTGAAGGCATGGAAAATAATACTGTGGAAAAAACGTGGACATTGATTGGTTAAAAAGTGATTCAAAAATTGGACTGTAAATATGTAGACTTTCCCCCCACTCCCGAGATAATAATTTCGATACAGTAAAAAGTACAAATCTTAACTGTATAGTTCTTTTTTTTTTAAATCTAAGTGTACATTTGTGTGACCACCATCCTGATCAAGATTTAAGACATTTCTGTTACCATAAAACGTTTTCTTGTGCTCCTTTCTAGTTAATAGTCTTTCCCTGCCCCAGGGGTATTCTGTCTTTTATCCACAGAGATTAGTTTATCTATTTTTGAGCTTTATATAAATGTAATTATACAGCATATACACTTTTATGTCTAGCTTCTTTTCACTCAACATGTTTTAAGATTCTTCCATGTTGTTGCATGTACCAGTAGTTTTTTTTTAATTGCTGAGTTGTATTCCATTGTGTGGAGTAATTTACTTATCCATTCTTCTGTTCACAGACATCTTGGTTATTTCCAATATTTGGCTTTTACAAATGAAGCTGCTGTGAATATTCTTGTAGTCTTTGTATACTTATTTTGGTGAACACGTAACCTCATTTTCCTTAGGTAAATACATCGGAGTGTCATTAATGAGCCATGGAGTAGATGAATGTTTATTAGAAACTGTCAAACAGTTTTACAAAGTGGTTGTACCATTTTATGCTCCCACCAGCAATAAATGAGAGCTCCAGTTGCTCCACATCCTTGCCAACATTTGGCATTGTCAGTCTTTGTAATTTTAGCAATTCTGTGACTGTCATTGTGTTTTTAATTTGCATTTTCTTGGTGACTAGTGGGATGGTTAAGGTTGAGTGTCAGCTTGGCTGGGCAGTGATTCGCAGTGGTTTGGCAATTATGATATAGTTTGACAGCTATGTAATGATGTAATCACCTCCATAATAAGATCTGATAGAATTTTAATCACCTCCATGATGCGATCTGCTATGAGCAGCCAATCAGTTGAAAGGGATTTTCCTTGGGGATGTGGCCTGCATCCAATATATTTGGACTTTCTGTCAAAACTCGCTGGCTTTTGCTCACTCTGGATCCTGCGTCTGGCTCATCATGTGACTTCCTATTCTTGGGACTTAAGCTAGCAGCTTACCTGCCAATCTTGGGATTCATGAGTTTCTGTGGCCTTTGAGCCAGCAGCCTGCCATCTTACCAGCCAATCTTGGGCTTTGTCGGCCCCCGCAGCCTGTGAGCTAGAGGCCTGCTGTATGACTTGCCACTCTTGGGTTTGTCAGCCCATGCAGCTACATGAGTCAGGAGAAGCCTCCAGCCTGACCCAAGGACTTGGGACTTTCCAGCCTTTACAACTGCGGGAGCCCTTTCCTTGATATAAATCTTTCTTTTTCTTTATGTATATATAATACGCTTCACTGGTTTTTCTTCTGTATAGAACCCAGCCTAAGACAGGTTGTTCAGGTCAATCTTTAATTGTTTTTAATTGTAAAATATATATGCAACAAAATATTTGCAAACAAAATATTCTTCACATGTACAATTCAGTGACATTGTGTTCATCATGTTGTATAACCATTATTATCTTTTTCCAAATTTTTCCATCACTCAAGCAGAAGCACAGTGTCCCCTAAACAATGAGTCTTCTTCCCCCCTTCTTCCTGCTCACCCCTGGTAATCACTAATAAATGTAGTTCTGTATATACATACATATTCTAGACATTTCATGTAAGTGTACATACACTATTTGGCCCTTTGTGACAGGCTTTTTTCACTCAACATCATGTTTTCAAGGTTTATCCACATTGTAGCATGTATCAGAACTTCGTTTCTCTTTATGGCTAAATAATATTGTATTGTATATATGTACCATATTTTGTTTGTCCATTCTTCTGTTGATGGACAAGTTCCACCCAGAGCAATAGGCAATAAAAAGAAATAAATATCCTTTTATTTCTTTTTATTGCTACCACTTTCTGTAGATGGCATGTAGAAGACCCCAAAGAATCCACAAGAAGGCTATTAGAGCTAATAAGTGAATTCAGCAAAGTAGCAGGATACAATGCCAATACACAAAAATCTGTTGGGTTTTTATTCATCTAAAAAGTTAATTATGGAAAAAATTCCATTTATAATAGTATCTATGAGAATAAAATACCTAAGAACAAATTTAACCAGGGAGGTGAAAGACTTGTACACTGAAAATGATAAAGTAAGTGAGAATTTTAGAAACATTTTCTTGTAAAGTAGAAAATGAGTGGAGGAGGAAACATGATTTAGAGCAGAGAAGGCTACAATATGAGAGCCCATAGATACCAGGTACCCTGGAAGGCAGGTGTGGTCCAGGAATTGGTTGAAGTCTCTCTGGGCTTGTTAGAGCCAAAGATCTTCATCCCCATCCTTTGATGCCAGGCAGCCATCTCAGCCAGCCCTCCAGAGTTCTTAGCTCTCATACAACTCATTTCTTCTTTATATTATATGCAGCAAGGGCCACAATGAAGACCAAATTACATATCCAGCTTGAGAACCCTGGGATGTTAGAGGCCTGTTTTTAAGAGGGCACCTAGGGATCCTAGGAGAAATTGAAGAAAAGGGTGACAGGAGGTGTGTTCTCTGGTGATAATGAGCCAGAGAAACCCCAGACAGAATCAGGGACACCAGATATAAAGGGATGAGGTTGGGCTGGGTTTATGGCAGGAGGCTGAAACATGTTTATTAGGGGAGAGTCCAAGTACTAAAAGTGGGACCTCATTACCACCAAGCAAGAAGAGCCAGGAGCAGAGTGTATCCTCTGGGCCTGGGGTCTCTGAGCCGAGAAGCTCCCAAACCAGGGGAAGATTGATGAAAACAAACTTCCCCCAAGCCAACAGAGAGAGTAAGCCTTCCACAGGAGCTGGTGCCCTGAATTTGGACTTTTGGCCTCCCGAACTGTGAGAGAATAAATTTGTTTGTTAAAGCCATCCACTTGTGGTATTTCTGTTATAGCAGCACTAGATAACTGAGACTACTTGTGATGTTGAGCACCTTTTCAATTGCTTATTGGCAATGCTGACATCTCCTTTATGAAGTATCAGTTCAAGTCTTTCACTCACTTTTAAAAAATAAGGTCCCTCTTTTCATCATTGAGTTGTAATAAGTCTTTTTTCTAGACTCAGGCCCTTTGTTTGCAATTTGTATTGAGTGTGTTTTTTCCATGGCTTCCTTTTTACTTTCTTAACAGTGTTTTTGATATGTAAAATTTTTTGAGTGAAGTATAGAAGGGCATCATGCTTGGCAGAGTACAGGGTCAGGGGAAAAGAGGAAGACCCTCAACGAGGTGGATTGACAGAGTGGCTGCAACAATGAATTCAAGCATAGCAACGATTGTAAGGATGGCTCAGGACCAGGCAGAGTGTTTCATTCTGTTGTGCATAGGGTCGCTATGAGTTGGAACTGACTCGACAGCATCTGACAACAACAACAACGTAGTTTTATCAATTTGTTTTCTTTTTTCATTAGTGTCTTTTGTGTCCTGCCCCAAATCTTTGCCTTTCCCAATTTCATTAATATGTTCTCCTCTGTTTTCTTCCAGGAGGTTTATAATTTTTTACCTTTCACTTTTTACCTTTAATCTTTGCCTTTCCCAATTTCACAAATATGTTCTCCTCTGTTTTCTTCCAGGAGGTTTATCATTTTTTACGTTTTACTTTATGTCCGTGGTCCATCTTTAATTAAATTTTATGTACAAGTGAGGTGTAGGGGTCAGGGTTCGTTATTCCCACGTAGGGACATCTCTTTGCTCCAGCACTATTTAGTAAAAAGACCTTCCTTTCCCCCATTGACTTGCATTGGTGCCTTTGTTGAAATCGAGTAATAACCATGTGCATCTTTTTCTGGAACCTCTATTCTATTCCATTGATTTGTCTACCATTATGTCAAAACCACAGTCTAACTACTCTAGTTTTATAGTAAGAGGCGATGCCTTGAGAATTTACTTAATAAATTTATTTTCCTTAACTTATTTCTTATGTGTGCAGAAGAGTGATGCTTGTTGAAAATATATGGTTAAGGTTAAGTAAATTGAAAAGAACTCTTTCAGTAATAATGCAGTAAAAATTCAAAGTCACAGATTATTCTATTTCAGGTTGTCAGTATATTTTTCCAAGTGCTGTGTAAAATAATTGTAAGATGGCATCTTATATTTGATGAAATATGGCAATTTTCTTAGCATACTTAGAATTTGTGTTTCCCGAACTGCAGATTCATATCTTTCATTAATTACAGGCACATTCTGAGCCTTTATATTTTCACACATTGCATCTTCCCTTTTTCTCTTTCTGCTTCTTAAACACCTGTTAGATGTAGTATTCTAGCCTTTTTTCCCATTCTATCCTTTCTTTCTTAATCTCTCTTTTATAACTTCCTTCATTGGTATTTTTCTTTACTGCATTTCTGCATTCTTTTTACTTCTTTAGTTCTACCTGCCAGTTTATCAGCTGTGTCCTCAGTTTTATCTGATGTGATTTTCTGTTCATCCTTTGAGTTTTTAATAATGACCATTTTTTTTTGTTTCTAAAAGTTCTGCATGTTTTTTCACAAACACCCAGTTTTTTGTTTTTATCTTTCTTTTCAGGTTTTAATTTCTTTTGTTTCTCTAGTATTTTTAAACACTCGTATTTCATAGTCTTTATCCAGTTACTTTATTTTCTTAATATTTTTTGGCAGTTCTGCATTTGAAACCTGAAGTTTCTACTTACTTTGGCTTATGATGATTTTTTTCTTCATAGGTAAATAGTTTGGGTTTATCAGAATACTGCATAGACTGAGTTGAGTCTGAGTCTTTCCAGACACTTTTGCCAGGAGTCTTAGGAGCATGAATGCCTGGGACCACTTTTTATGAGGGATATTCGTAGATCATGCATGTGATGTAAACTTGAACTACAAATTCAAGTGAGGGAAGACCTATGATTATGAACTTGAGGCTTTTTCTCCTTTTCCTTATAGAGGTTAAGTCTAGCTCTCCAAGTTATACAGACTGGCGATCTCTCTGGTTAGAGTGTCAGAGCCTCCTTACTAATCTGGTTTTTAGATCCCTTTTAGTTTTTTCTTTGGGGAGATTACAACAGTGAGTAGCAGAAAATGAGACTTGAAGAGTAGGTTACAGCTAGATTGACTACTATCTTTTGCCCTGTAATGGGTACTAAAGAAGTACAAAAAGCAGACGGACACATCAGTGCCTTTGGATGACAGAGGCAGAACATAGACTGCTTCATTGGCATTTAAATGCGTGATTACAGTAGTTGATATGAAGGCTTACCTCGAATAATAGCATCTGTGTCATAAAGTGATGGCCGTAGCAGGTAGTTATTTTGGGATCCATTTAATCAATCTTTTTATAAAAAGGAGTATTCTTCTGTTTCTTTTTTTTTTTTTTTTAACTTTTCAATGCTTTGTTAATAAATCCATTTCCAGTTCTCAAAATTAAAATAATTACCCCATATGGTATTTTTAATTTTTTTGTATGACAGAAAAGGCAACAAAAATGAGAACAGATGTGGTTTTGTTATAGTCATCTATGTCCTACTTGATGCATGCCAAAACCCCTGTCGTTCCACCTTTCTCCTGCCTTATTCCTCTATAGGAGGCTGCTCTAAAAATAGCTGCAGTGACAGATATTCTACACAGGGTCAGATTGCTGAATCGTGTGGTTCTCTTGTGAAGTTTAGGAATACGGAGAATAGCACCTGGGTAGAGTAGGACAAGCGTATTTTCAGATGGCAAGTCATTATTCTTTTAAAAATAAAATCCTCTCAATTATTTTGTAGTTTGCAATTTTATTTATGTTTATTCTTAAAAGAATTTTTTTCAAAATATGAAAACGGCTTTGAATCTTACTTCAGGAAGTATTTTGAATGAGCCTCAGAATTGTGTTTTGTTAAATGTAATGAATTTAAGACTGTGAACAGAATTAATAACAGATGAGCTATAAATACCCCCATATGCAAATATTGTATTTCGTCTTCCTTTTCTCATCTTGGGTATGTTAACAGTTTGGTTTCTGGAAAATAGTTTCTCTACCTGGGAAATAGTCGCCTCTGGGAAAGAATTGTTAGCAGTGTTTAATGCTTGATGATAAATATGCTGACTTCTTCTCAAAGAGGATGAGGATTTAGCTCCCTTATATTATCCTTAACCCCTATTTCCCTTTTTCCCCATCATTCAAAAATAATTATGTAGCATTTTTTGGAGAAGCAGATTGTCAAATGCTGGCTCCCCGGAAATACCACCAAAATAACCTGTTGATGAAGCACAGATGAGATTATTACTTACTGACAAGTGAAATCACACTGCCTTTACATAGTTTTAGTCATGTCTTTGAAGGCAAAGGCAGGGTATTTTTGAGGTTTCTTGGGGGTCTGGTTTAAGGTTGTCTTTCAGTGCAAGGGCTTGATTAAGAGTAATAAATTTATGATATAATAGATTAGGATTGGTGGACCCCACAAGGTGAGGTTTTCAGAGTGAGTTTTAGACCATGATATTAAACTTTTGTTACCCTGGGGTTAATAACTGTCTCATTTCCCCCATTAATTGAAGGTTCTATCTAGCTATTAATTAATGTCCAAACTCTGTCACAGAACTCTAAAATTCTTCTCGGCATGGGCAGAGACATTAGGTAGTCTGAGTTTTATTTTTTCCCCCTTGAAGGTACCCCTTCTGCAGGCTTCTGTCTTCTGTCTCCAGTGTAGACTGGTTGCTCTTAGGCCTGCTATACAGATGTTATCCGAGGACTTCCCTTTGCTTCTTTCTCATAGTGAATCCCATTTCCTGGATCTTGTGTCTTTTCTTTCTTTGGTTTACTCTCTCTTACTAGAGAAGCCGTCTTCTAGTAGCTTTAAACAAGTTTCTTTTTTCCCCCGTAAATACTTTATACGTAGATAACTGATACGATGAATATCACGTTTTCTTTTTGTGTGATATAATGCCAGCATTTCCTAACAAAATCATACGTCAGGATAGTTAGAAAAATTAAATTTTTTTTTTTTACAGATACGAAATTTAGAACAATAAAAATGATTATGGGTAATTGTTTTGCTTTCTAAGTCCTGGAAAGGAATATCCACTAAAGTGATTGTGAGGCTATATGTAGTTGAATTCTGATTTTTAGTTATTCAATTTGTTTTAAATGTTTTTTGTAACTTTACTAGGTAATGACAGTTGATAATTTAAAAAGTCTGGACTTTTGCTAAAATTTTGTTCCATAAATGAAAATAAACCCAAAGCACTATAATTTAATCAAATAAATGTTTCAGAAAACCTTTTTTTTCACAAATTATACCCTAATATGAGTTTATATTTTAATAGCAAAAAAAGTTATGTCTTAAGGTAAAGATGATGAGCCCAAGAGACAGAAAGGGCCACATAAACCAGAGACTACATCAGACTGAAACTGGAAGAACTATATGGTGCCCTGAGAGGGAGCACAACAGTGAATCCCTGATGAAGCAGGAGAACAGTGGGATGCAGATCTCAGATTCTTGTAAAAAGCCCAGACTTAGTGGTCTGAATGAGACTAGAGGGATCCCAGAGGTCATGGTCCCCAGACCCCCTGTTAGGGTGGAACCATTCCCAAAGCCAACTCTTCAGACAGGGATTGGACTGGACTATAAGACAGAAAATGATACTGATGAGGAGTGAGCTTCTTGGCTCAAGTAGACACATGAGACTATGTGGGCAGTTCCTGTCTGGAGGCAAGAGGAGAAGCCAGAGGGGACAGGAGCTGGTTGAATGGACACAGGGAATACAGGGTGGAGAGGGGGAGTGTACTGTCTTATTAGGGGGAGAGCAGCTAGGAGAACATAGAAAGGAGTGTTTAGGTTTTTGTATGAGAGACTGGCTTGATTTGTAAACTTTGACTTAAAGCACACACACAAAAAAGTTGTATCTTGAAAGGTGTATGTAGTCTCTGAAGGTGGTAGGCTGGAGCTCAGAGACAAATGTTTTATTTTATTTTATTATTATTTTTTTTTAACTTTTATTGAGCTTCAAGTGAACGTTTACAAATGAAGTCAGACTGTCACATATAAGTTTATATACACCTTACTCCATACTCCCACTTGTTCTCCCCCTAATGAGTCAGCCCTTCCAGTCTCTCCTTTCGTGACAATTTTGCCAGTTTCCAACTCTCTCTATCCTCCCATCCCCCCTCCAGACAGGAGATGCCAACACAGTCTCAAGTGTCCACCTGATATAATTAGCTCACTCTTCATCAGCATCTCTCTCCTACCCGCTGTCCAGTCCCTTCCATGTCTGATGAGTTGTCTTCGGGAATGGTTCCTGTCCTGGGCCAACAGAAGGTTTGGGGACCATGACCGCCAGGATTCCTCTAGTCTCAGTCAGACCATTAAGTATGGTCTTTTTGTGAGAATTTGGGGTCTGCATCCCACTGATCTCCTGCTCCCTCAGGGGTTCTCTGTTGTGCTCCCTGTCAGGGCAGTCATCGGTTGTGGCCGGGCACCAACTAGTTCTTCAGGTCTCAGGATGATGTAAGTCTCTGGTTCCTGTGGCCCTTTCTGTCTCTTGGGCTCATAGTTATCGTGTGACCTTGGTGTTCTTCATTCTCCTTTGCTCCAGGTGGGTTGAGACCAATTGATGCATCTTAGATGGCCGCTTGTTAGCATTTAAGACCCCAGACGCCACATTTCAAAGTGGGATGCAGAATGTTTTCATAATAGAATTATTTTGCCAATTGACTTAGAAGTCCCCTTAAACCATGGTCCCCAAACCCCTGCCCTTGCTCCGCTGACCTTTGAAGCATTCAGTTTATCTCGGAAACTTCTCTGCTTTTGGTCCAGTCCAATTGAGCTGACCTTCCATGTATTTATTGAGTATTGTCCTTTCCTTCACCTAAAGTAGTTCTTATCTACTAACTAATCAGTAAAAAAACCCTCTCCCACCCTCCCTCCCTCGTAACCACAAAAGTATGTGTTCTTCTCAGTTTATACTATTTCTCAAGATCTTATAATAGTGGTCTTATACAATATTTGTCCTTTCGCTTCTGACTAATTTCGCTCAGCATAATGCCTTCCAGGTTCCTCCATGTTATGAAATGTTTCACAGATTCGTCACTGTTCTTTATCGATGTGTAGTATTCCATTGTGTGAATATACCACAATTTATTTACCCATTCATCCGTTGATGGACACCTTGGTTGCTTCCAGCTTTTTGCTATTGTAAACAGAGCTGCAATAAACGTGGGTGTGCATATATCTGTTTGTGTGAAGGCTCTTATTTCTCTAGGGTATGTTCCGAGGAGTGGGATTTCTGGATTGTATGGTAGTTCTATTTCTAACTGTTTAAGATAACGCCAGATAGATTTCCAAAGTGGTTGTACCATTTTACATTCCCACCAGCAGTGTATAAGAGTTCCATTCTCTCCGCAGCCTCTCCAACATTTATTATTTTGTGTTTTTTGGATTAATGCCAGCCTCGTTGGAGTGAGATGGAATCTCATCATAGTTTTAATTTGCATTTCTCTAATGGCTAATGATCGAGAGCATTTTCTCATGTATCTGTTAGCTGCCTGAATATCTTCTTTAGTGAAGTGTGTGTTCATATCCTTTGCCCACTTCTTGATTGGGTTGTTTGTCTTTTTGTGGTTGAGTTTTGACAGAATCATATAGATTTTAGAGATCAGGCGCTGGTTGGAGATGTCATAGCTGAAAATTCTTTCCCAGTCTGTAGGTGGTCTTTTTACTCTTTTGGTGAAGTCTTTAGATGAGCATAGGTGTTTGATTTTTAGGAGCTCCTAGTTATCTGGTTTCTCTTCGTCATTTTTGGTAATGTTTTGTAAAATGTTTTATTTTAAAGATACCTTGATTCAAAGGAGATCTAGGCTGCTGTCTCTCAGTTTCTCCCAGTTGAGTGTTACTAGCAATGCTTGTGTCCAGAAAGTCTCAAGTGGTTTTGAGAAAGAATTTGGTTGAAGGGATTCCCCAAGATTACAGAGGGGGCTTTCAGTTCTAGCTGTGACTTTATATTTCTTGAGACCAGATAGGAAGCAAGGTGCCATTTCCTTTTGGAAAAAAAGGGCCCTAGTATAAAATAAACCATAGTACTAGCTACCATACTCCCCTTTCCCATTTCTGGGAATATCAGAGCAAGACAGCTGGTAGGGGTGATTCAAAAAGTTTGTCAACATAAGCCTACCACCCACATTTTTTTTTTTCACAGAGGGAAATTTGGCTGTTCTCTACAGACTTATTCCTTGTCCATGGTTGAAAAGCTCTAAAAAGCAGTAACTTACATCTGTTGAATAGGCTTTTCAGGGGTGGGCCTGAGAATGGTAATGTCAGATGAATCACATGCGCAGCCAGTGTGTTGATCACGGACAAGAGTATTCATCTTGCACTGCCTGGTTCTAAGGAGTGGAGAGAAGTTTGGAGAAGGGTACTCGAGGGGAGGTGGAAGATTCACTTCTCCCATGCTTCCACTCAAAACTAGTAAGAAGTGGCTCTGCCATGATTCTATCACTGTAATTGTTTCTTTCGTATAAGGAGCTTTTAAAAATAAGTAAATGAACAGTGTTTGGAAAAGTGGGCTTGTCTGTAATTTTAATGCACTTGCCTAAACCCTTACTGGGGTCTTGGAAATGGTCACCTTAAGAGAGGGGAAGAAAGATGATGGCCCGTGGAAACAGTCATACAAGTTTTGATTTTGGTTTAAGTGTTGGCCACAATAGTGGATAAATTATATATACTTATACATTTTGGAAACCTTGGTGGCGTAGTAGTTAAGTGCTACTGCTGCTAACCAAAAGGTTGGCAGTTTGAATCCACCAGGCACTCCTTGGAAACTCTATGGGGCAGTTGTTCTCTGTCCTATAGGTTGCTATGAGTCGGAATCGACTCGACGGCCTGGATTTTTTGGGGGGTTATATACTTACATTTTTTTTTTTTATATACTTACATTAGTCATACAACTGGAAATTACTTTAAATGATACTGTCCTTAAAAATGAAAGACATTTTATATGAGAAGTAGCAGTGTGATGTGTTTTAAAGAGCAGAACCCTAAAAGTCAGGATAACTAGGATTTTGTCCTGTCTCAGCCTCTGAGACAGTATTTAATCCTGGGAAATCCCCTACCCCCTTGTTGCCCCTACACCTGTGACAACCTAGACTACACACTTTTTCTCATGTGAATAATGAGGTTGTAACTTTAAGCTTCCTCTTAAGATTCTGTTATAGGTCACGCTTGTCAGAAGGTTTATGTCTTTTCACTTAATGAAATTAGGTAGCTTTGCTTGTATTTATTTTTTTAAATCATTTGAGCCTAAACATTTCAATATTTGCTAAGACAGCAGTGGTTCACTTTGGGGTACTACACCTAACTAGAAGAGGGTAGATGTCCAATTTTAAGGATCTCTTGATACCTGCTAGTTTCTTGATACCTGCTTAGGTTGGAAATTGTCCTTAGAGTGCAGTTCATTGACAATATAATCTGCTTTTAGTTTTATGGGGGAATTGTAGGTGTATTGGTTCATTTGTCACTGAGTAGTACATTCCAAAGGGTTTGAGAACAATGAGGTAAATAGCTTTACAATTCTTACTACTGTTTGGAAGGCTAATTGCATAAATTTAAATTTTAAAGCTTTTGAACAACCTTCTTTTAAAAGTGACTTTAACAAATGTTTGATCATACTATATTTGTGCTACAGTTGAAATGCTGAAGTAGCGTTTTGGCTTCTTTCCCAAAAGCATGCTTAAAGAGGCTAGCAACGTCTCTCTCTGCTTTCTTCAGTGCTTTTTACCTTGCGAGTGGTGCAGCTTGTTCTGCAGATATATTGAAACCCTCCCATTTAATCTGCAGTGGAGAAGAATGAAGCTCAATGTCCGGTAGCAATCAATGATGTAGCAAGGTTGCAGTAAATAGAAATGACTGTCTATTTTAACAGCTGAGCATGAAGACATTTATTAGACTTTTTTTTTCTTTCAGCTGATAGATTTTTGCTTTCTGTTTCCTTCTAGAGAGATGTGGATAATTTGCCCTGCCTCCAACGTCTGTTTCTCAGTTTTAACAATATATCTAGGTAAGTGGAAACTTCCAACTTGTCATTTATTAATATCTTGTCGTGTGGGTTCTGGTGCTTTAAATTGGGATTGTAAACCCTTGGATCGTTTTATTGGCATGTAAGATTTTAAATAAGAAAATGATAGGACAGTCTTACGGCAAAATTCTTTGTGGAAAACAGAGCTCTCCTGTGTATTAGTGCCTCTAATGCTAAAATGATGAAATTAGCATAATGTATGCTTTTTATTTAATTATATTTTAGAGTTGCTGTCTGTAAAATGTGTGCACATGGAAATTTCACCATATATTATGCTGTCCTTTGTTTGATATTCACTGCACAAGGCAGCCAAGTTAGAATTTCTTTCATAAATTATCTAAAATCTGTGTAGCTGCTAAGCAGTTTTGATACAGAAGTCTATATTTGTCACTGTGCCACTGGCTAATTAGGCCGTAATTGCCCTCTAACGTAGTATTCCAACTTAGAATTAAAATGCTGCTAGGAGGTGGTATATTAGAAAATATAAATGTATAAATTTTGTTTTCCCAAAGATTTGAAGCATATGGCCTTTATATTGTGATGTCTCATTCAGTGTCAGTGTGGACGATTCAGAACTGAAGCTGAGAAATAGTCAGACTTTCAATGTATGGAAAAGGAACCCTACTCTTTCCCTCATTCTTTCTTTTCCGTACCTCTCGCCTAACCCCTTAGTTCTAAGGAGGCTTTGTAACTACTTCTTAATTCTTAGTTTCATTTCAAAGCTGTTCTTTGAACCTGCTTTTCATAAAAAAAAAGCTTTTTATAAGCCTGTAAGTATTAAGTTAAGTATACCAAAATAATTTATAGCATATCTCTTCCTGAACTCTAGGTATGTAGTTCTGATTATTAAAAACCAGTTTAGTTTTTGTGTGTTTTCCTGTTTGTATCTTTTTCCTCCTCCCTCAGACTTCAGTGTTAACCCCATCTCCCTATAGTATATCTAAAACAGAGATTACCTCCAGATGGTGAGCTTTGCCTATCGGCATAATTTCAAAGAAAATACCCTTTCTTTTTCCTTCTGCGGAAAGAAAAAAATTAAAGTTTTCTGAAAAACTTTCCACATTCTTCTCAGCTTATGTTGGAATGTAGTATTCCAGCTGCATTTCTATCTTGTTGTGGAGGAAAGGCTTCTTTTCAATGACACTGGAAGAGACACTAAATTTTCTTTAGGAATTTCTGCCTAAAGACTGGTAATAATTGTTAACATTATCTCACAATATGTGAAATACTAGCTTTTATGGTGGAAACCATTACTTATTTCTCATTCGTTTATGGGGAATAATTTGGAGAGAGATGTAGACTAGGGTATATAGGGGTTATGATATTCCCAAGCCTCCAGGATGCCTGAAATTCTGAGCCTGTGGTCCCGTAGTGGAGTTGGCTTTGGTTGCTTGTATTTTGGAAATTTTCTACCCAACGTGAATAGGAGTTTCACTTACCCAATGAAATAAAGATATGATTAATAGAATGACTATACATAATTTCCTTTAAAAAAAAGTGGTTTCTCAAGAAGTTGAAATAAGAGCAAGTCAACAGTCTCAAGGCCTTAAGCCTCATACCTTCTTCTGATGCTTCCAGCTTGATATTCTTTTGAGGCTTATTACATTTTCTGCCCTGTTCCTCTTGACGCATGTGTCCCAAGAAACAGTATAGAGAATATACGGGTGTGAGGGGAAAATGCGAGAAGCTGGACTATATGAAGAAGAATGTGGCATCAGGATTGGTGAAACACTCATTAACAACCTGCAATATGCAGATGACACAGCTTTGCTTGCTGAAAAGCAAAGAGGACTTGAAGCGCTTAGTGATGAAGATCATAGACTACAGCTTGCAGTATGGATTTCACGACATAAAACAAAAATCCTCACAACTGGACTAATAAGCAACATCATGATAAATGGAAGAAAGTTTGACATTGTTAATGATTTCATTTTACTTGTATCTACAATCAATACCCATGGAAGCAGCAGTCAGGAAACCAAGACTTATTGCATTGGGCAAATCTGCTGCAAAAGACCTCTTTAACACTATAAAGTGTTAAGAAGCAAAGATGTCACCTTGAGAACTAAGGTGTGCCTGACCTAAGCCATAATATTTTCAGTTGCCTCATATGCATTTGAAAGCTGGACAATGAAAAAGGAAGACCAAAGAACTGATGCCTTTGAATTATGGTGTTGGCGAAGAATATTGAATATACCATGGATGGCCAGAAGAACGAGCAAGTGCTGGAAGAAATTCTCTCTGGAGAAACCTTTGATGGCATCCAGCAAACAAAAACATTCAGCTATGTATCCATTTTGGAGGGACAGAATGTATTGGTTGTAATATAGTAGGACTTCCTAGGTTTTGACCAAGTTGTTGGATCCATTTGCATAAACTCAATGGTGTCCTGTGGATAACTCAGAAAGTTCCAAACTGTGATGCCACCCTGTGATATTCAGAGAGCTCCAAATTCGGATGACCGTGTATCTATGTTTAATGGTGAGTTGACCATTATGGTGGGCTTAGTGATCAGAACCCTTTTGTATGTTTTCCTGTAGATACTGGAACAATGCCTTTAGTTCCACTCCAGGCATACAAGATATATTTAGAAAATGAATGACACATATCCATGTCTGTGTATCTGAACAGAACTAGAGCTTCTGCTTAAATATCCCTCAGAGCATTCACAGTCTAATGCGGAAGACAGAACCACAAATAGGTGATTATAAGGCAGTGTGTTAAACTTAAGGATCCCTGGTGGCATAGTGATTAAAGTGCTCGGCTGCCTACTGAAAGATTGGCCTTTTGAACCCACCAGCCACTGCATGGGAGAAAGATGTGGCAGTCTGCATCGGTAAAGATTTACAGCCTTGGAAACACTTTGGGGCAGTTCTGTTCTGACCTATAGGGCTGCTATGAGTCCTAATGGACTCGAGAGCAGTGGGTTTGGTTTTTTTGTTTTTGTATTAAACTTAGTAGTAGTGATATGCAGGGATATCAGGAGAACACAGCCAGGGGAAGGGATGCTTTCCCAGAGGCAGTTGGTACTGGAGCTGAGCTTTAAGTAAAGAGTAGGCGTTAGAAAAGTGAAGGGACATTCCAGGTAAGGTGCACAACGTGGGCAAAGTTGTGGAGGGCTCAATGAAATTCTGGCCCTCTACCTTCCCTCTTCCCCACCACTAACCCCTGGCCCTCTTCCAGCCCATGGAGTACCCAAGGGGCCCACCAAAGCATTTTATAATGATCACCCTGAGAGAAATATTCTGTGATTAAGAGAATCAGCTATATCTAAGTTGTTCTTTTGCCATATTCATTCCATTATTCAGCTTTTTCTGAGTTATTTTTTTTTTCTTGATCATAATTTCCTGATTTTATGATCCTAATTTCCAAGTAGTTTGATTGTATCTATTGTTCCTAGTTGCTTATTCTTATTTTATGGATGAGATACATTCCTGAATCTCAAAAATATTAAACATTCTTATCTTAAAGTTTTTGATTTCTGTAATTTACTTTTGTCCTTGAGATTAGTATCTGTATTTGTTCTTTAAATAAAACAAAGCACAAGATAGTTTTTGTTTCTTTATTTTTATGATTTTTGGCTGGCGGTTTATATTTATAAATGAAGGTCTAGCTGAATTTGTTTCCTCACCATAAGTTAAAAATCACTGTGAACGTAAATTCTGAGTACAGAATCTCTTGTCTGCAGAGGATGGAGGGTTTGGGGTGGGAAGAATCTCTACCCAGTTGGGCTTTCCTTAGGATGTGCTCAAGAAACTTGCCTTTTGGGAACTAGGGCTTTGTCTTAGTCACCTGATGCTGCTATAACAGAAATACCACAACTGATGGCTTTAATGAAGACACATTTATTCTCTCACAGTTCAGGAGACTACATGTCCAAGTTCATAGTGCCACTTCAGAGGAAGGTTTTTTTTTTTTAATTTTTATTGTGCTTTGAGTGAAAGTTTACAAATCAAGTCAGTCTCTCACACAAAAACTTATATACACCTTGGTACATACTCCTAGTTGCTCTCCCCCTAATGAGATAGCCCGCTCACTCCCTTCACTTGCTCTTTTCTTGTCTATTTCGCCACCTTCTAACCCCCTCTACCTTCTCATCTGCCCTCCAGGGAGGAGATGCCAACATAGTCTCAAGTGTCCACCTGATCCAAGAAGCTCATTCCTCACCAGCATCCCTCTCCAAACCATTGTCTAGTCCAATCCTTGTCTGAAGAGTTGGCTTTGGGAATGGTTCTGCTCCTGGGCCAACAGAAAGCCTGGGGGCCATGACCACTGGGGTCCTTCTAGACTCAGTCAGACCATTAAGTCTGGTCTTTTTACGAGAATTTGGAGTCTTCATCCCACTGCTCTCCTGCTCCCTTGGGGGTTCTCTGTTGCGTTCCCTCTCAGGGCAGTCATCGATTGTAGCCGGGCACCATCTAGCTCTGCTGGTCTCAGGCTGATGTAGTCTTTGGTTCATGTGGCCCCTTCTGTCTCTTGGGCTCGTAATTATCTTGTGTCCTTGGTGTTCTTCGTTGTCCTTTGATCCAGGTGGGTTGAGACCAATTGATGCATCTTAGATGGGCACTTGCTAGTGTTTAAGACCCCAGATGCCTCTCTCCAAGGTGGGATGCAGAATGTTTTCTTAATAGATTTTTTATGCCAATTGACTTAGATGTCGCCTGAAACCATGATCCCCAAACCCCTGCCCCTGCTACGCTGGCCTTCAAAGCATTTGGTTTCTTCCGGAAACTTTGTTGCTTTTCGTTTAGTCCAGTAGTGCTGACCTTGCCTGTGTGGTGTGTTGTCTTATATAATATTTGTCCTTTTCAAACTGACTGATTTCACTCAGCATAATGCCTTCCAGATTCCTCCATGTTGTGAAATGTTTCACAGATTCATCACTGTTCTTTATCGATGCGTAGTATTCCATTGTGTGAATATAACATAATTTATTTATCCATTCATCCGTTGATGGGCACCTTGGTTGTTTCCATTTTTTTGCTATTGTAAACAGTGCTGCAGTGAACATGGGTGTGCATGTATCTGTTCGTGTAAAGGCTCTTATTTCTCTGGGATATATTCCAAGGAGTAGGATTGCTGGATCATATGGTATTTCTATTTCTAGCTTTTTAAGGAAGCGCCAAATTGATTTCCAAAGTGGTTGTACATTTTACATTCCTACCAGCAGTGTGTAAGTATTCCAGTCTCTCCACAGCCTCTCCAGCATTTATTGTTTTGTGTCTTTTGCATTAATGCCAACCTTGTTGGAGTGAGATGGAATCTCATTGTAGTTTTGATTTGCATTTCTCTAATGGCTAATGATCGTGAGCGTTTCCTCATGTATCTGTTAGCTACCTGAATGTCTTCTGTAGTGAAGTGTCTGTTCATATCTTTTGCCCATTTTTTAACTGGGTTATTTGTCTTTTTGCTGTTGAGTTTTTGCAGCATCATGTAGATTTTAGAGATCAGGCGCTGATCGGAAATGTCATAGCTAGAAACTTTTTCCCAGTCTGTAGGTAATCTTTTTACTCTTTTGGTGAGGTCTTTGTATGAGCATAGGTGTTTGATTTTTAGAAGTTCCCAGTTATCTAGTTTTTCTTCTGCATTGTTAGTAATGTTTTGTATACTGTTCATGCCTTGTATTAGGGCTCCTAATGTTGTGCCTATTTTTTCTTCCATGATCTTTATCGTTTTCGATTTTATATTTCGGTCTTTGATCCATTTTGAGCTCACTTTTGTGCATGGAGCGAGGTATGGGTCTTGTTTCATTTTTTTGCAGATGGATATCCAGGTATGCCAGCACCATTTGTTAAAAAGACTGTCTTTTCACTATTTAACTGTTTTGGGGCCTTTATCAAATATCAACTGATTGTATGTGGATAGATTTATGTCTGGATTCTCAGTTCTGTTCCACTGGTCTGTGTATCTGTTGTTATACCAGTACCAGGGTGTTTTGACTACTGTGGCGGTATAATAGGTTCTAAAATCAGGTAGAGTAAGGCCTCCGCCTTTGTTCTTCCTTTTCAGCAATGCTTTACTTATCCAGGGCCTCTTTCCCTTCCATGTGAAGTTGGTGATTTGTTTCTCCATCTCATTAAAGAATGTCATTGGAATTTGGATCGGAATTGCATTAAGTATATAGATCGCTTTTGGTAGAATGGACATTTTTATAATGTTAAGTCTTCCTCTCCATGAGCAAGGTATGTTTTTCCACTTATGTAGGTCTCTTTTGGTTTCTTGCAGAAGTGTATTGTAGTTTTCTTTGTATAAGTCTTTTACATCTCTGGTAAGATTTATTCCTAAGTATTTTATATTCTTGGGGGCTAGTGTAAATGGTATCAATTTGGTGATTTCCTCTTTGATGTTCTTTTTGTTGGTGTAGAGGAATCCAACTGATTTTTGTATGTTTACCTTGTATGCCGATACTCTGCTGAACTCTTCTATTAGTTTCAGTAGTTTTCTGGAGGATTCCTTAGGGTTTTCTGTGTATAAGATCATGTCATCTGCAAATAGAGATAATTTTACTTCTTCCTTGCCAATCTGGATGCCCTTTATTTCTTTGTCTAACCTAATTGCTCTGGCTAGGACTTCCAGCACAATGTTGAATAAGAGCGGTGATAAAGGGCATGCTTGTCTGATTCCCGTTCTCAAGGGGGAATGCTTTCAGGCTCTCTCCATTTAGGATGATGTTGGCTGTTGGCTTTGTATAAATGCCCTTTATTATGTTGAGGAATTTTCGTTCTATTCCTATCTTGCTGAGAGTTTTTATCATGAATGGGCGTTGAACTTTGTCAAATGCCTTTTCTGCATCAATTGATAAAATCATGTGATTCTTGTCTTTTGTTTTATCTATGTGATGGATTACATTAACTGTTTTTCTAACGTTGAACCATCCCTTCATATGTGGTATGAATCCCACTTGGTCATGGTGAATTATTTTTTGATGTGTTGTTGAATTCTGTTGGCTAGAATTTTGTTGAGGATTTTTGCATCTAAGTTCATGAGGGAGATAGGTCTGTAATTTTCTTTTTTGTGGTGTCTTTACCTGATTTTGGTATAGGGATATACTGGCTTCATAGAATGAGTTTGGGAGTATTCCGTCCTTTTCTATGCTCTGAAATACCTTTAGTAGTAGTGGTGTTAACTTCTCTGAAAGTTTGGTAGAACTCTGCAGTGAAGCCGTCTAGGCCAGGGCTTTTTTTTTGTTGGGAGTTTTTTGATTACCTTTTTAATCTCTTTTTTTTTTTTATGGGTCTATTTAGTTGTTCTACTTCGGATTGTGCTAGTTTAGGCAGGTAGTGTTTTTCTAGGAATTCATCTATTTCTTCTAGGTTTTCAAATTTGTTAGAGTGCAGTTTTTCGTAGTAATCTGATATGATTCTTTTAATTTCAGTTGGGCCTGTTGTAATATCGCCCGTCTCATTTCTCATTCAGGTTATTTGCTTCCAGAGGAAGGTTTTCTCTTTCTGTCAGCTCTGGGGGAAGGTCTTGTCATCAATCTTACGTGCTCAAGGAACTTCTCAGCACAGGACCTCAGGTCCAAAAGACGCGCTATCCTCCTGGCTCTTGTTTCTTTGTGGTATGAGGTCCCTCTATCTCTCTGCTTGCTTCCCTCTTTTATATTTCAAAAGAGATTGACTCAAGACACAACCTAATCTTGTAGATTGAGTTCTGCCTCATTAGCCTAAGTGCCTCTAATCCTCCCTTATTGGGTCATAGAGGCAGGATTCACAACACAAAAGAAAGTCCCATCAGATGACAAAGTGGTGGACAATCACAATACTGAGAATCATGGCCAACCAAGTTGACATACATTTTGGGGGGACACAATTCAATTCATAACAGGCTCCTTGTTCATCTTGGCTACCAGAACTTACCTAGAACATTGCGCTTCTTTTCTAGATGACACTGGTAAAACATACTACTATCGTATCCAAAAACTTTCACAAGAAGAATTTAATCCCTCAAACAGAAAGGTTTTTCTGTGTGGTCTAAGAACTTGTT
The DNA here is from genome assembly GCF_030014295.1 of Loxodonta africana. Classification (NCBI taxonomy): domain Eukaryota; kingdom Metazoa; phylum Chordata; class Mammalia; order Proboscidea; family Elephantidae; genus Loxodonta; species Loxodonta africana. The sequence continues at coordinate 44,876,674 of NC_087354.1, read as the reverse complement.
TTGGTGGGTCTTCTTTCGTGTCATTCCTAGCTCATTTGGACTATGTTTAGCACTGAGACATGTGAGGTTTAAAACTTTAAGCATCCAAAAGATCTCTTGGCATTTGTTTCAGGCTTCCAGGTCAGTCTGTTGATTTGTCAAACTTCTAGACCCAAGAAAAGTCTATAGAAACTAAAATTTCCTGGTATAATGGTGTATTAAGGCTGTGGTAGTTGGTAGTCTGCCCCAGGGTGCAGGCAATAAGAGCTGCATTGTCCATAGTGAATTTATAACCAAAAATAAAACTGACTACAAAAGTTTTTCTTTTTACTATCACAGTGCACTGGCAATTCTAAACAACGGCAGTGATAAAATACTCCTCCCTGCAGGGATGAACCTCTTCCTTTCCTCCCTTGGTATGACATTGCTTTTTGGACTTACTTACTCTTTATGAGGAAACCCTGGTGGCGTAGTGGTTAAGTGCTATGACTGCTGACCAAAGGGACAGCAGTTCGAATCTGCCAGGCACTCCTTGGAAACTCTATAGGACAGTTCTACCCTGTCCTATAGGGTTGCTATGAGTCGGAATCGACCTGACGGCACTGGGTTTGGTTTTTAGTTTTGACTCCTTATGACTTCACTGAAAATTTTAAACTAGGTCTCCATTTTCATTTTTGAGGATGTAATGCTGTTTTAAGTTCTCTAATGACCTATTGTAGTGATAAAGATCACTGACCTTCACTAGTCTGTCAGTTTGTTGTACTGTGGTGGCTTGCATATTGCTAAGACGCTGAAGGCTATGCCATCAGTATTTCAGATACCAGCAGGGCCACTCATGGTGGACAGGTCCCAGTGGAGTATCCATACTAAGACAGACTAAGAAGAAAGGCCTGGTGATCTACTTCTAAAAGTTAGCCAGTGAAAATGGTATGGATTACAGCAGAATATTGTCCCATACAGTGCTGGGAGATGAGCCCCTAGTTTGGAAAATAACACAGTGGCCACAACAATGGACTCAAACACACCAATGATTGTGAAGATCGTGCAGGACCAGGCAGGCAATGTTGTGTGCTGTTGTACGTGGGGTTACCACCACAAGTCGGAACTGACTTGACAGCAACTAACAACAACAAAGATCACTGAGCTGTAAGCTTTGGGGTGTGCCATTTCCTTCATTAATTTTCTCCTGGGCAAGATTATTTTCTGGGCTATTTTCATAATTTTACTGACACTGAGTCATAATTTTACCTTTATCTGAAAGTCATTCTCCTTGCGTTGTTCTCAATCTGTACTTGACCCTGTGTAGATTATTCAGAGAAGTGTCTGTTTCTAATTAAGAGAGTCAGAGGAACTCAGACTGCCCTGCAGTTGTCTCATTTAATGCTAGTTTGTGTTTTAAGGAGGGAATTATTTCACTTCAGAATGTATTAATATTTGTTGTGAGCTCAAGTTGTCACACAAAGTGTTCCTATAATTGAGATATACAGCTTTACTCTTGCACCTTCCAGGATTAGAAGTGTCGCTTATATCATTCTGGCTTGAGGGAAATTCATTTTCCTTAGCTTCTAGTATCCAGCATAGTGTTAGGATGCCTTCATTTTTTTCTTTGGTGGCTCAAGTTAACAGATATTCAGTAATATGGGACACTTCTTGCTAGCTGACTAAAGCAGAGGAAATCAACTGTTGACAAATCTTTTCTGACTGCCTGCTAAAGAAATGACTACACGTTTGCGGAAGAAATTTCATCATCAGTACCCATTTAGCTACTTAACTTCTCTGGAGGTGTTTCCCTCATGGCTGACATGTGATTCACCGTTAGACAGACATTCAATTGCATCTTTCTAAATGTGTTGGGCATCATCTGAAGAGGACCCACAAAAACAAATTCTAAAAATAGGGGCATTTTTTTTTCATCTGTTGTTCTTTTACTCCTTTGCAAAACCCCCAGTGTATGCTAAGGCATAGCCCCTTAGCAAGTCGGCCTGAAAGCCCTGTTCTAGCTTTTCAGTTCTCTCAGACACAAAATAGGCTGTAAGACACAGCCACAACTAATGGGAGATTTATTCCAGCACTTCAGGAAAATAGACTGAGGTAAGACAGATTTGTTTAATCATACTCAGGGTTGACATAATTGTTACAGCTAAATTGATTTTATTTAAAACCTAGAAATTTACTAAAATATTTTCATATATTCTTTCATTGTAGACCTTATTATTTTATTACAGTACTCTTTTGCCTTTTAAAGATCAAAGGTAGAAATTATTATAAAATATGTAAAATGGAAAAATATTTGAAATGGACCAACTTCATTTTCTTCATTTTGTTAGATGACTGCACTTCTGTTCATGATACTTTCGTTCTAATACAAAAGCTTGTTTGAATTTTTCTACACTAAGTTAAGGATCATATAGTTTTATCTAGTTAATTTCCTCTGATTATTGTTTTATTTTTGTCTTATAGTTTAAATCACTTTTTATTTCTGTTAGTTTCAAGTGTGTTCGTTGATCTCATACCATACAGATTACTGGCTATGTAAATCAAATATTAGCACTGTGAACAGGCACTCTTGTCAGGTGGCAGCATTGTTGAAGACATTAGAGGTTTTCTTTTGACTTAAGGGAGCTAGCATTACATAGCATTACTGCCATTCACGCACTAGAATGTTGAACTTGTAAGATTATTTTTTTAGTGTTTCTGTAGATTTTTTTTATAGATAAATAGAGGAGCCTTGATGGGCAGTGGTTAAAGCGCTCAGCCTCTAACCCACCAGCTGCTTGCAGGAGAAAGATGTGACACTGGTACACTGCTTCTGTAACGATTTCCAGCCTTGAAAACCCTTTGGGGCAGTTCAACTCAGTCCTATAAGGTTGCTATGAATTGGAAGCAACTCGACAGCAGTGGGTTTGGTTTAGTTTGGTAGATAAATGAGCATTAGAAATCAGCTTCTTTATATGCTTTATCCATCTTTATAGTATTTTATAAAATTATCAATTCTATAATTTTTTTCTTCAATCTAGTATTTTAAAGTAGATAGAATATACTTGTTTTACATCTTATTTATTAAATTGCATATAAAGTTTACCATCAAGGGAAAATTATTTGAGCGAAACAAGTAGAAGTTAAAGCCTTCATTCAGATGGGCATCAGGGAGCACCTGAAAACCAGATGACTCCCGGATTGAAGCAGGATCGGGCTTTTTATAGGACACTGGCAAGTTGAATATGTGGCCCCTTAGTGTTTTTTAGTGTTACCTTAGGCAGCAGTTTTCATCTTGAACTGCAGCTCAACATTGGGGATGGTTCTTATTTTCATTTACTTTGAGGCCTCAGTAACCTACAAACCACTATTTTCTAAGGACTGTTTTTGCAAGCCTTGTAGTTTATTGAAGAGTCGAAATTCACAGACCAAGGGAGGTGATACAGTGAAAAAGAAAGAAAGGGAAGCAAAGGTATAAGGCAGTGGTGTAATTAGGGATCCTCTATCATTTTTTTCCCCCTTTTGTGTTAACTTTGAAGGAGAGAAAGGCAGAAAAAATCAAAGGAAATGAATATCACTTATTTTATTATTATTATTATATACCTTATATTATTCTCTTTCTTACTGTCAGCATCTATAGTCATTTGAAGCCTTTATTAATTCTGTAGATGCAAAAATACATACAATTACTCTCATGGATTTTTTAAATAACATTAACAAAGTGGAGAGTAATACCATATCTGCTCTCCAACCCCCTTTTTATAAAATGTTATTTAAATTGATGTTAGGTACCATCAAGTCAGTTCCAACTCATAGCAACCCTGTGTACAGCAGAATGAAACACTGCCCGGACTGTGCCATCCTCACGATCATTGCTATGTTTGAGCCCATCATTGCAGCCTCTGTGTCAGTCCATCTTATTGAAGATATTCCTCTTTTTTTGCTGACCCTCTGCTTTACCAAGCATGATGTCCTTCTCCGGGGCCTGGTCCCACCTGATAACATGTCTGAAGTACGTTGATGAAGTCTTGCCATCCTCCCTTCTAAAGAGTATTCTGACTGTACTTCTTCCAAGACGGATTTGTTTGTTCTTTTGGCAATCCGTGCTATATTCAGTATTCTTTGCCAACAACCTAATTTAAAGGCATCAGTTCTTCTGTGGTCTTCCTTATTCGTTGTCTAGCTTTCACATGCGCCATGACTTGAGTCAGGCACACCTTAGTCCTCAAAGTTAAATCTTTTCAACCCTTTAAAGAGGCCTTTTTCAATGGATTTGCCCAATGCAGTGTATCATTTGATTTCTTCACTGCTGCTTCCATGGGCGTTGATTGTGGGTCCAAGTAAAATGAAATATTTGACAACTTTAGTATTTTCTCTGTTCATCATGATATTACGCCTTGGTCCAGTTGTGAGAATTTTTGTTTTCTTTATGTTGAGGTATAATCCATACTGAAGGCCATTGTCCTTGATCTACATCAGAAGCGCTTCAAGTCCTCTTCACTCTCAGCAAACAAGGTTGTGTCGTCTGTGTAACGCAGGTTATTAATGAGTCTTCCTCCAGTCCTGATGCCCCATTCTTCTTCATATACTCCAGATTCTCAGATGATTTGCTTAGCATACCGACTGAGTAAGTATGGTGAAAGGATACAACCCTGACGCACACCTTTCTTAACTTTAAACCACAAAATATTCCCTAGTTCTGTTCAAACAACTGCCTCTTGGTCTAAGTACAGGTTCCACGTGAGCACAGTTAAGTATTCACAAAAATCCATAATTTGTTATGATCCATGCAGTCAAATACCTTTGCATAGGCAATAAAACACAGGTAAACATCTTTCTGGTATTCTCTGCTTTCAGCCAAGATCCATCTGATACCAGCAATGATATCCCTCCTTCCATGTCCTCTTCTGGATCCTGCTTGAATTTCTGGCAGTTCTCTGCTAATGTACTGCTGCAACTGTTTTTGAATTATTTTCAGCAAAATTTTGCTTGTGTGTGATATTAATGATATTGTTCATTAATTTCCACATTCTGTTGCATCACCTTTCTTTGGAATGGGCATGTATATGGATCTCTTCCAGTCAGTCACGTAGCTGTTTTCCAAATTTCTTGGCTTAGGTGAGTGAGCACTTCCAGTGTTTCATCCATTTGTTGAAACATCTCAAATGATATTCTGTCAATTTCTGGAGCTTGTTTTTCATCAATGCCTTCAGTGCAGCTTTGACTTCTTCCTTCAATACCATCAGTTCTTGATCATATGGTGCCTCCTGAAATGGCTGAACGTCAACCAGTTCTTCTTGGTACAGTGACTCTGTGTATTCCTTCCATCTTCTTTTGATGTTTCCAGCATCATTCAGTATTTTGCCCATAGAATCCTTCAGTATTGCAACTCGAGGCTTGACTTTTTTCTTCAGTTCTTTCAGCTTGAGAAGTGCCAAGCATGTTCTTCCCTTTTGATTTTCTAACTCCAGGTCTTTGCACTTTTTATTATAATACTTTGTCTTCTTGAGCGACCTTTTGAAATCTGTTCAGCTCTTTTACTTCATCATTTCTTCTGTTTGCTTTAGCTTGGTGCTGTACACTCAAGAGCAAGTTTCGGAGTCTCTTTGGACATCCATTTTGGTCTTTTCTTTCTTTCCTGGCATTTTATTGACCCTTTACTTTCTTCATGTATGATATCCTTATGTAATTCCATGTGGTCTTTAGTCATTAGTGTTCCATGCTTCAAATCTATTCTTGAGATAGTCTCTAAATTCAAATGGGATATGCTCAAGGTCTTACTTTGGTTCTTGTGGACTTGTTTTAATTTTCTTCACCTTCAACTTGAACTTGCATATGAGCATTGGTGGTCTGTTCCACAGTTGGCCCCTGGCCTTGTTCAGACTGATGATATTGAGCTTCTCCATTGTCTCTTTCCACAGATGTAGTTGATTTGATTCCCATGTATTCCATCTAATGAGGTGTATAGTCGCTGTTTATGTTGTTGAAAAAGGTTATTTCTAATGAATTGATCGTTAGTCTTAAAAAATTCAGTCATGCGATCTCTGGTGTCATTTCTATTGACAAAGTCACATTTTCCAACTAAGGATCCTTCTATGTTTCCAACTTTTGCTTTCCAATTACCAGTAATTATCAATGCGTCTTGATTGCATGTTTAATCAATTTCAGACTGCAGAAGTTGGTAAAAATCTCCAGTTTCTTCATCTTTGACATTAGTGGTTGGTGAATAAATTTGAATAATAGTCATATTAACTCATCTTCCTTGTAGGCATGTAGGTATTATTCTATCACTGACAGTCTTGTACTTCAGGATAGATCTTGAAATGTTCTTTTTGACAACGAATGTGATGCCATTCCTCTTCAATTTGTCATTCCCAACAAGTAGACTATATGATTGTCTGATTCAAAATGGCAATACCAGTCCATTTCAGCTTACTGTAATGCCTAGGATATCTATCTTCAAGCATTCCATTTCATTTTTGACAACTTCAATATTCCTAGATTCATACTTCATACATTCTACATTCTGATTATTAGTGAATGTTTGCAGCTGTTTCTTCTCATTTTGAGTTGTACCACATCAACAAATGAAGGTCCCAGAAGCTTTATTCCATCCACATCATTCAACTCTACTTTGAGGAGGCAGCTCTTCCCCAGTTGTATTTTGAGTGCCTTCTGCCCTGAGGGGCTCATCTTCCGATAGTATATTTGATAGTGTTCCACTGCTATTCATAAGGTTCTCACTGGCAGTTTTATTGGAAGTAGACCGCTAGGTCCTTCTTTCTAGCTTACCTTAGTCTGGAAGCTCCACTGAAAACTGTCCACCCTGCTCATATTCGAGATACCGGTGGCATAGCTTCCAGCATCACAGCAACACAAAAGCCGCCACAGTATGACAAAGTGACAGACGAGTCTCTCCAAAATTATAATTGTTTTCAATTCAAAGATTGCCTTTCTTCTATGGATATTATTAGTTAGTTGGAGGATTTCTCCACCTGTACCTTCTCTACCAACTTATAAATATATGTGTGATTTTAAACTCACATGAAGATTTCCAGATACTGTCATTGTAACCATAAGGTTTCAATAATGTAGGAGTAATTTATTTGTGTGTATATGTGTGAATTTTTCTAAAAAAAATGATTCTTGACTAAAATTAAACTAAGGCCTTGGAAGCAAGCTGTTTGCAAACCTTGTCTCAGTCTGGGCTCACACATACATAGCTGAAAGGCTGCTAGCTATTCATGGCAGTCAGTTCACATTTTTAAAACCATTGATGTGCCAAAGGACCTTTTGGGTTTTACTAATGTGAAGGTTCTAGAAGTTGCAAGAAGATATTTTTGGTACATATTAGTAAGGAGGGAAACCCTGGTAGCGTAGTGGTTAAGAGCTACAGCTGCTAACCAAAAGGTCAGCAGTTCAAATCCACCAGGCGCTCCTTGGAAACCATGTGGGGCAGTTCTGCTCTGTCCTATAGGGTCGCTATGAGTCAGAATCTACTCGACGGCAGCGGGTTTGGTTTTTTTAGTATTAGTAAGGAGAAGGGCTTTGAGTGTTAAAATTATCCATGATTAATTTTATTTATTAATTAATATTATTGGGTGGTTGTAGGTTCACAAACAAACCAGTATGATAAATTGAAAATAATGTGTTTTATGATTTTCTTTTTATTTGATCTATAAATGCAAGGAAATCTGAAATATACTCACAAACTTAAGGTATAAGTAAATTAAATCCAAAATTTATTTAGAAACAAACTTAACACATGCATAGGTTTCTCCAGTGCTATGCCTTTTACTTGTGTTATAGAAAATGCTTCCAAAAAGGTATTTGAAGTGTTTACAACAAAAATTACAAATATAAAGATATTTAAAACAAACATAAATAAACAAGAGCTAAATAATGAAAGGACTTTACAAACTGGTCAGTTAATTTCAGGAAAAAACAGCTGAAAATCAATAATGTCAAAACCCCAATTGTATACATCTGCGCACAAATCAGTTTCAAGTCTGACCTGTTGGGAGAGCTTTTGTTCATCCTTTGAGATTCAATTCAAACCCCGAACAAGGAAAATTATTTCCTCTTTCTATTAACTCTACAATTCTCTTAAACAAACAAAAACAAACCAGTTGCCATCGTCGATTCCAACTAATAGCAACCCTATAGGACAGAGTAGAACTGCCCCATAGAGTTTCCAAGGAGCACTCGATGGGTTCAACCTGCCAGGCTTCTGGTTAGCAGCTGTAGTACTTAACCCCTATGCCACCACGGTTTCCACAATTCTCTTAGAGCATTATAAAAATCTGGTTTTAGTATCTGTCCATTTGGGCCATGTTTAAGTTATTTTGGTATCTGCAATATCTGGCACTTAGTGGGCCCTCAAATATTATTGTTTTAATTAATGAATAAATGAAGCCAAAGTTTAAAGCTGATGTTTTCTAGTATTCCTAGATAATTCTTAACAACCCTATCGAAAGGTTATCTTATTTAGTTAACTGAGGATTCAGTTTGCAGCTAATTCATCATGGCTGTCCCCTGGGATATAAACTTTCTAAAAAGTAAATAAACCTGTTGTTGTTTTGTTGTTAGGTGCTGTCGAATTGGTTCCAACTCATAGTGACCCTATAGGACAGAGTAGAACTGCCCACAGGGTTTCCAAGGAGCTGTTGGTGGATTTGAACTGCTGACCTTTTGGTTAGCAGCCAGCTCTTAACCACTACACCATCGTGGCCCGCAAATAAACCTAACAAGCCAAATTAAGATGTTGAGTTAGATTATTGGTAACACCTGTCTCAATATCTTCCAGACCAGAGCCTCTCTTCAATGGTTTAATATCTCAGTGGGGCACTTTTTGAATATTTGAGTAGATTCAACATTGCTTCTTAGAGAAAAGTTGAAACCTTGCTTCAGGTAGTTCCAAAATCATCCTGAAGGAGAGGTAAAATATCAGAGAGATCTACTGTATTTTCGTATATATGTTGTTGTTTTTGTTGTTAGGTGCCATCAAGTCGGTTCCAGCTCATAGTGGTAACCCTGTGTACAACAGGACGAAACACTGCCTGGCCCTGCACCATCCTAACAATCATTGTTATACTTGAGCCTGTTGTTGCAGCCACCATGTCATTCCATCTCATTGAAGGTGTTCTTCTTTTTGGCTGACCCTCTGCCAAGCATGAGGTCCTTCCCAGGGACTAATCCTTCATGATGACATGTCCGAAGTATGTAAGATGCAGTCTCACCATCCTTGCTTCTAAGGAGCATTTGGCTGTACTTCTTCCAAGACAGATTTATTCATTATTTTGGCAGTCCAAGTTATATTCACTATTCTTTGCCAGTACCAAATTTCAAATGGATCAATGCTTTGGTCTTCCTCATCCATTGTCCAGCTTTTGCATGCATATGAGGCGTTTGAAAACACTGTGGCTTGGGTCAGGTGCACCTTAGTCTTCAAGGTGATGTCTTTGGTTTTTAACACTTTAAAGAGATCTTTTGCAGCAGCTTTGCCCAATGCAATGTGTCATTTGATTTGACTGCTGCTTCCATGGGTATTGATTGTGGATCCAAGTAAAATGAAATCTTGGACAACTTCATATATGTAGTAACTGGTTTTAAAGTTCTATCTGTGTCACCTCTAGGACTATTTCAACTGACTTTTTTTTTTTATGTATATATTTTCTGGCTTCTTGTAATCTTTTACTGCATTCTGGGCATTATGAATGTGATGTTGAGACCCTCGGTTTTGTTGTCTTAAAGAGTATTGAATTATGTTCTGATGGAGGATGAAGCTGATATGTTGAGACTGACTTTTAGACTTTTTTAGGGCAGGTCTGGAGTGAATCTTATTCTAGGACTAGAATAATAAGTTTTAAATATGTGTTTGTTTATTTTATCCTGATAGTAACCACAAGGTTTCTGGATCAGAGGCAGATCAGTTAGTTGCCTGAAGAATATCCCACGTTGACTTCTCATGCAGAGGCATAACTAAGGTGTAGCAGGCAGGGCGCGAACCCTGGGTGGTGCCCTGTGTGTGCCCTGAGCACCAGTTGAGGTGGGGCTCCAATGAGTAGTGTCTATTGGCCATCACAGTTTCCATCACCAGCTCTGAAAGATCATTCAGCAATTTAACACTAATTGCCCTAACCAAACCCAGTGCCGTCGAGTCGATTCTGACTCATAGTGACCCTATAGGAAAGAGTAGAACTGCCCCATAGAGTTTCCAAGGAGTGCCTGGCGGATTTGAACTGCTGACCCTTTGGTTAGCAGCTGTAGCACTTAACAACTATGCCACCAGGGTTGCCCTAGGCGCTGTTTTCTGTAGATAGGCTCCTGTCCTCATGCCCCATTTTTCTCCACTGACCATTGTCATGATGGCAGATGTTGTCTGCACATACAGTTCCACATGAGAGGAACCCTAAAATTATCAATCTTAGAGCTTATTATATGGGAGCTAATTGTACAGCTGCACCTTCTCCCTTCCCAAGAAAGAGAGAGACTGTATCTTCCTAACATAAACAAATCTTCTCTGGGGAAGGAAGAGAAAAGTCCCTTGGCCCATTACACTTTGGAATGTATACAAATGGCTCTGTGTTTTATTACTCTTTTCTAGGAGGTAAATCTCTTTATTCCTCCAGATGTCTCCATCTTTTCAATCATTCTTAACCCAGGTGCCAATTTTTTGTTTGTTTGTTTCTCTCAAAGCCCGGACCAGCTGAAACATGAAAATATTCACACTGTTTCCTGACATAGAGTAGCCCTACACCTAAGGCATGGCCTTTCTGGGACTTCAACTGAAAGACCTGGGTGCTCCGTGAGATCCTTTCATTCTGCCTTCCTGGAACTTCAGTGTCTTCCAGCTCCGCGTGGCCTGTAGATGCTCTTTTCATCTCATAGCCCCTCAAAGTGTTGCATTTTGCTAGTCTTCGTGAAGTCTCACCCCATGCACGAGCATCCTAATATTCAGCCAGACTATGAGACATCTATGCAGATTTCTGGAATTCTTTCTCTTAACAGCTCTCTCCTCTCCACTATCCCTCCCCGCAAATTGCAGCTGCCTGAGCACACCAAACCTCTAACTTCTGTTTCATCCATCCAGTGAGACCTCTGTTCTCTGTTTGGGCTCCACTTCCTGGTGCTGTGATGTTGTGATCTGCAAAGAGCCCCCAGGCAGAAAGCCAAGATGAATGTGGAATTCACCTCATGTGTTTCTCTTCTCTCAAGGATTACAGCTCTATGCTACCTGTTGTCCAATGCTGGCTTCATATATTTTGCTCTGTTTCATAGTTTTTACATGGGGAGAGTGAGTCTGGTAACTGTTAGTTCATCATGGCCAAAGTTGGAAGTTCCTTCTCCCAGATTTTCAAGTTGTCATGATTATGTATCATCTTTGTCACTTATTTGTCTGGTACATAAAGGATATGGATTCCCTTTAAATCAACAATACAGGATTCCTATACCCAAGAGCCAGTGTTTTAATTTAATCCTGAATTGTTAGCTGTACAGTACTGTCAAAAGCATTTTAGAAATAGGCTGTCAAGAACAGTTTAGAAACAGGCAAAAAATATATTCTTAGTATTCTTTAAACTCCACTGCAGTGTCATTTTTCTACAAAGTTCTATGCTTTCTTTGTCTTTATTACTTTATCCCTCTGAAGAAATGCCTTGAAAAAACTATGATTTAACATATTCTAGTCTTTACTAAATAGCGCCCTGGTGGCACAGTGGCTAAGTGCTCGACTGCTAACTGAAAGGTTAGTGTTTTGAACCCGCCGTCTACTCTGCAGAAGAAAGATGTGGCAGTCTGCTCCCAGAAAGATTACAGCTTTGGAAATCCCATGGGGCAGTTCTGTTCTGCCCTCTGGGATTGCTATGAATTGGAATCAACTCGATGGCGACAGGTCAACAAGTAATCTTTACTAAAGAGGTTGAAGGAGCTCCATCCAGTGAGACCTCTGAAAACTCTAGCTAATGAAAGATAATACAATTAAGCACAAATTTTGTTATGGGTCAGAATAAAAAGGGAACACTAAATAAATGTAAATATGATTGAATTATTAGGAGACATCTTCATGTGGGCAGTGCACAGTGTATATGTCTCTGTACAGTCATTGCCGGAGTTCATCTCTGAGACTGCAGCATCATGCCATTCATAACGGAAGACTTTCTTTCCTGTTTGTGATAGAAAAATACATGTAATCTAAAAGCTATATTAAATTATTCAGGAATAAATTTATAAAGACTAAATTATTGCTATAGAAGCTGCTGACTTTTGATGTTTGAAAGGGTGATAATCATACCCCTTCTCTTCTGCTCTAAATTTTGAATCAGTTGAGACATACAGAAATCAGACAAATGAAGTTCAGAATGGCAGAATGCAGCTGAGCTCTGCAGTTATGGTCTGTTTCCTAATACCTGTCTGCTGAACTGAATCTTTGACCTGCTCCGTCACTGGAAGAATTGTAAAAGTAGACACTGCCTATCCAGGATAAGTGGAAGTGATGGGAATGCCCCTATCCTAGAAACAGTCTGGTTTGAAAGAAAAATGAGAGATCCTAGAATTATTATGTATGGTATCTACGATGACTTTCTCCCAGTCTCTCCAAACAGACAAATCACTTCTCTTTTTGAAAGTTTAACTTTTAAGAAGTGTTAGTGTGCGTGCGTGTGTGAGAGAGAGAGACAGAGAGAGGGAGAGAGAGAATGTGTATGTGAATAGGTTATTAACCCATTGCCATCAAGTCGATTCCGACTCCTAGTGACCCTGTAAGGCCAGAATAGAATGCCCCACAGGGTTTCCAAGGCTGTAAATCCTTATGGAAGCAGACTGCCACATCTTTCGCCCGAAGAGTGGCTGGCGGGTTCGAATCGCCAGCTTTTTGGTTAACAGCCAAGCACTTTAACCATTTTGCCACCAGGGCTCCGAATAGGCTATTAGATGGGTTGAATTCATTACTCTCTCCAGATTAGTTTTTAGATGACATTTATGAAGGGCTGGACCTTAACTGGATCAGGAAGTAAAACAATTGCCTGATATCGAAGGGGATTGGAATTGTAATCCAACCTTGGTTAAAGGAGGGTATCTTCTTCTTTTAAAAATCTTACATGCAAGTAAGGGAGTTGGGATTCTCACTAAATAAAAAAGATACTTCTGAATTCTATTCTTGATGGGAAATAAGTCAGTTAAACTTTTTTTATCCTGGGTGCATAAAAACGTTCCACAGTGACTTAATTATACACTTTAAAATACCTTGAAGAATAGTTCAAAACCTTCTGACTCCAAGAATTGTTTTTTGTTAAAACTTCCTTCTTACAGCTTAAAAGAAGCTGACGATGTCAGCTGTAGACTACCATGTTAGAGATCATATTAATTTAGGAATTTCCTGGAAAGCACTGAGTAAATCTGTGAGCAAAATTAATAGTATTTTTTCTGCTAGTTCCTTTGAGCTTGCTTTTGCTGCTTGCTTTTTTGCATTTCATGGGTATTGGTTTGTGGTCCTCCAAAATGACCCTCTTGAGAGGTTAAGAGAGTGACACCAGTTTTCTGTAGCTGGGTAGGCTGAGGATTTAGGATTATCTTAGGGATATCCAGAGGACTTTTATTTTTACCTCAATAGTGGTAGCTAGTAACTCATTCATTAATTATTCATCTTCATATGTAAAACACCAAATAAGGCATTGTGTGTGGGGAGTGACAGAGGCTAGATATGGGGCTTGTTTTCTGTGAGTGTCTAATCTAATGACAGAGAGCACACAAAGACCTGAGTGACAGAAAGGGAAAACAAACACACCCTGCAGCTTGTAGAAAAGCCAGCAGCTGGAAAATCATGGTCTGTCATCTTAGCAGCTCTGATATAAAGAGCACTTCTTCCTTGATAACTGGCAGAAAGATTCTGCAGAGCCTTAATGTACAAAATCGTGTCCCTGGACCTTCAGCATCAGCACCACTGGGGAGCATATTAGAAATGCAGAAGCTCAAACACTATCCTAGACCTACTAGATCAGATTCCTCATTTTTAAGAGATCTCCAGGTGGTTCAAATAAATGTGCATTACATTTTGGAATGCACTGCTGCAGAAGAAAGAGCCCTAGTGGCCCAGCAGCCAAGTGCTGGGTTGCTAAGTGCATGGTCGCCAGTTTGAAACCACCAGCCACTATGTGGGAGAAAAATGCAGTCACTTCTGCAAAGATTTACAGCCTTGGAAACCCTATAGGACAGTCCTGCTCTGTCCTATAGGGTCGCTATGAGTCGGAATCGACTTGACAGCAACAGGTTTGGTTCGGTTTGATTTGGTTTGGGGCTTCAGAGGAGTCTGATTTTACTAACTTAGGTCAGGTGCCCAGTCTGAACTAACCACTCTGGCCAAGGGTGTATAGGGCACACTGAATACTCAAGCCTGGATCATTTGTTCCCTGTCACCTAGAACAGTGGGACTGGGGTCAGTTCTAACTCATATGGATTGGGTTACAGGAAAGACTGTTCTGTAACTGGGGCCGGGGAAACTGGGCAGGAAGATGGTAACAATAGGTGTTAAACAAATTTATTTCCTCATTCATGTCTTTGCTCGTACTCGTGTTAGGACTGTTCACTGGCCCCTTCACGTTTAGTCATTTTATCCGATCCCCGTCGTGTGTGTGTGTTCTACTCCCAGTTCCCCTCACCCCACAATGCCATCTGCCTGCCTGACCTAGATATCACAGCTTCTCCCTTCTTCCACAGCATGATTCCTCTCTCTTCTCAGGGAGTCATATTTCTCAAATACATGTTAACACGTTAAAGATAAGCACACACAGACCTTTGCGTAAGTCTGGCTTCACTTCACTGTGCTTTTGGTAGATCTCGGTTACGCAGCCCATTGCCTTTCATTATGCCCCTTTAAGGTGTGAACTGTCTGTTAAAATACATTTACATTTATTAGGAGAGAGTAATACTTTCAGCCCTTAGGAGTTGTAACTCCTAGTTACTACTTTAGCGGATTTTTTTTTTTTTTTTTTTTACATACAGGGAAATGAAGGGTTATGATCACTTACTAATATTTGGTATTTATTTTGATGTTCATGTTTTCCCTCATTTGTCAGGCTGGCTCCTGTCATCCTTTTGATATGTCCCCATCACTCTCTGAATGTTTCCTTACTTTATGGTTCAAGATGTTCCAGTCTCGCTTTTTACATTTCCCGTCCCAGCTCTGGAATCAGCCATTTCTCCAAGGAGTTGCAATTGCTTTTAGTGGAGAATAGTATTTACAAACAAGATTGGAGTGCCAAATGTGCACATGGTTACTGTGGTATACATCATTGGTTCTAGGCCCTCTCAATGGACAGAATTAGGAAATTGTGTGTGTGTATCAGTTTTTAATCAATTTGTCTAATGGATTAAAAGCTATATATATTAAAAACTGTGGCTTCATGCTTGATAACTTCATGAATTCATATTGATAATTTCCAATTACAATCCAACCCCACAGAGTTTATTCTAGCTACCACCCCCTTTTCATAATTACATTCTTTAACATGGACTCTCAGTATACATAATATATTTACTTATTTGCCCAGTCCTTGCATATATAGAAAGTAGTTTCAGAATTGCTAACTCATACTTCCATTGAGGGGTGGGGACTGCTAACCATGCATGGTGCAGTATTTGTTTATACTGTTTTTCGTCTTTATCCTAAAGATAATATAGTCAAAAGCATGTGTTTAGAAGTTGCTTTGGTTAATTTTCCTCCACGATTTTCATTATGTTATTAATTTAATTAGTAAGCTAATTTGTTTCTGTTTATATTTCATTTGTGTTTTCTTTATCCCCTTCAACTGTACTGATTTAATGTATTTATTTTTTAGTATGTGTAATATTAACTTGGAATCTCTGGATGGTACAAATGGTAACATGCTTGGTTGCCAACAGAAAGGTTGGCAGTTCAAGTCTACCCAGGCACCTAGGAAGAAAGGCCTGGCAGTCTGCTTATGAAAAATCAGCTGTTGAAAGCCCCGTGGAGCACAGTTCTGCCTTAACACACAAGGAATCAACATGAGTCAGAATCAACTCAAAGGCAACTGGCTTTTTAATAGTAACATGGTTCTAAAAGTCAGAACTATACAAAAAGGTGTCATTTAGAGATATGTCACTTCTTATCCTTGCTACCCATTCCAACCCCCTTTGCCTTCTATTCCACCTGCCTCTGTATATAACCAATCTTGTTAGTTTCTGGTTTATCTTTCCTATGTTTTCTTTTGCACAAATCATTAGATCCATGTACATAATAGAGCATTGCACCCGTGTTTTTTTCTAGTACTTGTATGGTTTCAATTTTTATGTTTAGATTCCTAATCCACTTAAGAGTTTATTCTTCTGTAAAGTATGGAGCTCATTTAATTTTTTTCAGATATCTACCCAGTTGCCCCAGAACCATCTATTAAAATGTTTATCTTTGACCTCATGATTTGAGATGCTCCTTTTATCTTATGTTAAATTTATATATGTACCTAGGTCTGTTTTTGGACTTGCTGTTCTAGTTCATTAGTATATTTGCCTATTCATGCACCAGTATCATACTGTTTGAAATAATTATTTTTCAACATCTGGTAGGACTAGAACACTCTTGCAACTTTATTTTTATTTTTTAGCATTTCCCTGGCTATTCTTTTTTTTTTTTCAATTCTTTAAGTGAAAGTTTACAAATCAAGTCAGTCTCTCATACACAAATTTATATACACCTTGCTATGTACTCCTAGTTGCTCTCTCCCTCAGGAGACAGCACACTCCCTTCTCTCCACCCTGTGTTCCCCGTGTCCGTTCAGCCAGCTTCTGTCCCCCTCTGCCTTCTCATCTCCCCTACAGACAGGAGCTGCTGACATAGTCTCATGTGTCTACTTCCTCACCAGTATCTTTCTCTGTCTTATAGTCCAGTCTAATCCCTGTCTGAAGGGTTGGCTTTGGGAATGGTTCCTGTCTTGGACTGACAGAAGGTCTGGGGGCTGTGATCTCCAGGGTCCTTCTAGTCTCTATCAGGCCATTAAGTCTGGTCTTTTTATGAGAATTTGGGGTCTGCATCCCACTGCTCTCCTGCTCCTTCAGGGGTTCTGTGTTGTGTTCCCTGTCAGGGCAGTCATCGGTTGTAGCTGGGCACCATCTAGTTCTTCTGGTCTCAGGCTGATGTAGTCTCTGGTTCATGTGGCCCTTTCTGTCTCTTGGGCTTATAATTACTTTGTGTCTTTGGTGTCCTTTATTCTCCTTTGATCCAGGTAGGTTGAGACCAATTGATGCATCTTAGACGGCCACTTGCTAGTGTTTAAGACCCCAGACACCACTATCCAAAGTGGGATGTAGAATGTTTTCTTAATAGATTTTATTATGCCAGTTGACCTAGATGTCCCCTGAAACCATGGTCCCCAAACCCCCATTCCTGGCTATTCTTGCATGTTTGTTTTTCTGTATAAACTTTAGTGTCAATTTGAGCCTAACTGTTTTAAGCAGCTTGTTGGTATTTTTATCGGAACTGGATTAAATTTATGGATTAATTTAGGGAGAACTTACCTCTTTCTCATATTAAGTCAATCTATCCAAGAACGGCAACAGGTTGGTTGTTTGTTAGTTTATCCAAGAACAAGTGATATATTTCAATTTATTTAAGCCTGCTTTTGTTCTTTCAGGAGAGTTTTAAAGAAGTTTTCCTCATACAGATTTTGCGCACTCAAGTTTATTCCTAAATATTTTGTCTTTTTGTTGTTGTTGTTGTTGTGTTGTTGATTTTATAAAGAGAGTTTTCTTTCCCATTATGTCCTCTAACTGATTATTGTATGTATATACAAAGGCTATTGATTTCTGTATATTAATTTTATATTCTGCTACCTTACTTAATTCTTTTACTGTCTGGGTTAGTTTTATCTTTGACTTTCTAGGACTGCGCTGTCCAATAGAACTTTCTGTTCAAATGGAAATATTCCATACCTACCCTGTTCAATATTGTAGCCACATGTAGATATTTAAATTTAAACATAAATAAAATTAAATATTTCATTCCTCAGTCACACTAGCCACATTTCCAGTACTCAGTAACCACATGTGGTTAGAGGCTACTGTATTAGACAGCTCGGCTCCATTGTTTTCCCTTATATTATTATGTCACCTGCAAATAAAAATGGTTTTACTTCTTTTTACATTCTTTTAAGTCTAGTTACTATCCCTTATTTAATTGCATTGCTATTACTTTCAGGAAAGTGTTTAATAGTAGTGGGATAGTGAAGCAGTTCTGCTCTGCACACATGGAATCACCATGAGTCAGAACTGACTTGCCATCAACTAACAAGAGCAAAGTGGATATACCTTACCTGCCTTGTTCCTGATCTTAGTGGAAATGCCTTTAATGTTTCCATATTAATTAAGGTGACTGGTTTAGGGCTATCTTTTATTGATCTTCTTCGGGGTAAGAAAGTACTCAAGCTCTATTTTCTTCAAAAAATTGGTAATGAATTTTTTAAAGGCTTTTTCGGCATCTACGGAGATATTTATATGATTTTTTTTAGATCTATTAATACTGCATATTAATGAATTTCCCAATATTCAATCAACTGTGCATATCAAGGAGTATAATTTTCTTAATATGGTGTTGCGTCCTGGTTGCTAATATTTTATCTAAAACTTTTGCAACAATATTTGTAAGTGGCATTGATCTGTTATTTTCTTTTTTAAAAAATACTGTCTTTTATCAGGTTTAGCTGTCAATGTTATATTTGCTTTATAAAAAGAATTATTAAGTTTTCCTTCATTTTCAGTGCTCTAGAAAAATTTATGGTGTATTGGCAGTATCTAATATTTGAAGGCTTGGTAGAATTTCCCTGTGAAACCATTTGGGTGTGGTATTTTTTTTTTTTTTTTAAGCGAGGTAGTGCCTTAATAACTTTCTCTCTTTTTTGTACAAAAATCGATCTGTTTATCCTTTTTATTTAATGGAGTCAATTTTGATAAACCATATTTCCCCAAGAAATTTTCTCCTGTCTAGACTTTCGAACAGTAGTCTCTTATGACTTTTAAAATTTCTCCTGTGTCAATGGTTATTTCCTACTTGTATATTTATCTTTTTCTCTTGAATACATTAGCTAATGGCTTATTAAATTTTTCAAAAAACCAGGAATTTGCTTTATGGATTAAATCTGCTTTTTTCTGTTCTATATATCATTGATTGCTGATTTTGTCTTGTTTCCTTCGTGTGTTTTATTTTGTTCTTTTTTTTCCTAGCTTTTTTTGAATTGGGAATTTAATTATTTTCATTCTTATTATTAGGGTACTTAGCGTTGTGAGTTTTCTTTTGATCACTGCTTTAAATGTATCCTATAGCTTCTAGTAAGTAATGTTTTCATTATTTTTTAAGGAATTCTCTAATTTTAGTTTGTATTGCTCTTTTACCTGTGTGGTTTTAAACTTTCCAGTGGAAAGGTTTTATTGCTTTTTAAAAATGTATTAAAAATTTCTAGCTTTATTGCATTATGATCAGATAATATTGTCTGCTCTAATTTTACTTTATGGAACTTACTGATGTTTTGGGGAGAGTGTTGTATGTCCTCTTTTTTATTTTTATTTTACTTATTTTCTGGAGGAGGGTCCTCTTTTTTCTTGCAAGGTTCTACGTTCCCCCCTTTGCCTCTTTGGCCATTTTTCCCTTCACCATCTAATCGCCAAAGAGCTTCTCTACTGTCCTTTCTATCTTCTCAAAAGCAGTGCTCTTTGAAGATGTCTACCTTGAATCACGTGGTCTTATAAGTCCATTCACTGTAGCACATGCTCTAATCCACTGACACTCTTGTGCTATTTTTGCACGTAGGGTGGACTTTCTTGTTCTGGTGATGATTTTAGATTGGTCTTAGGCCCACTTCTAGTTCCCCTCTTCTCACTTCCATATTTTTTTCCCCCCACACAGCCCTTGCTGTCCGTGAAACCATAAGCAGGTGCACTCAGGTGATAGCTTGCTTGGATTTGGTGTTTATATTTCTACTGATAGGCAATTTGATATTTGGGTGTTCTTGTCTTTTAGTTAGATTAAGTATTGGTTTTGTGTAACTTGTTTCTTCTTTTTGTTTAGTATTTTTGGAGGGTGTCTCTGCCTTTATTTCTCATGTCTGTGTGTGTATGTGTGCATGTGTATATTATATATATATGTGTCTTTCCTACTAGAATGTCATTTCCTTAAGGGCAGAAGTTCAGTAGACTCGTCTCTGTTTCTTCAGCAATAATCTCCGTGCCTATGGGGCAGTTCTGCTCTGTTTTATAGGGCCACTATGAGTTGGAATTGACTTGATGGCGACAGGTTTGGTTTTGGTTTTATTACCTGCAGCACTCTTTAAACTTTTTTCTTTTAAAGATTAAAACAAAATTGCAGTACAACATGCTACTGTTAACTATCCCTTTCCCAAAGGCTGCAGATAGCTAACAGTTTGTAATATGCAGTTAAAACTCCCTTAACTATGCAACTGTGCCCATGTAGTTGGAGTTATTTATTACTTGGGAAACTGAATATATAAAAATTGTTGTCTTCCATGTGAATGAACGAATATGATGTATTTAGGAGTATCCTAAGATGATGCCATTCAGTTTAGAGGAAAGCCCTCTGGTTCCTGAATGAATGCATTATTCATGTTGCTATTCTTCTGACTTGACTAGTGTATCAAATGAGAGTTTTCAGAAATATTTTGTTTTAATATGAAAATATAAATACCACTGCTGCATTATGCTATTATATTAAAAATTACTTGGAAAGTCAAAAGCACTACAATGAATATTTAATGTTGTGATGAAATCTTAGAGGAAATGATGTTGTGTTCACCAGTACGGGTTTCGTACTGAAATTTTCCTGACAGCCATGCTGTCTGGCTAAGATGGGCAGGCCTTTTAGGATTATTCTTTCACATTTTGAGATCTCAAGGATCCTTCCGTATTATTCTCTACTGTAAATTTGAAGAGGCTTATTTACATTCACATATCAGTTTAGTATGAGTAAAAACATGTCAAACATCATATTAAAACTTACCTTTATAACCTTAAGTTTGCTTTCAGTGTCACAAATTAGCATCACAAGACCATCACCACGTCTTAAAATCTATCTTTAGCAATTAAGGTCATTGTGAATCATCTGATACCTAGGCCGTGTTGCCTTTTTAGCTTTTTATCACTATAAAATCATCATTGTAGCCAGGGAAAAGCTCAGAGAATTATCACTTGAAATTCTGAGACATTCAGTTCTGTGCTGGTGTCTTCTGCCAGCCAGGTGCATAACAAACATAATAGATAATTCTGTTTATTTAATCGCCATCATTGTTGTCAGTGATACCATTGTAACAAAAGATACTAAAAAGACAATTTAACATTTTTCTCTTTCGCTTCTGTCTAACTCTATATGTCTCTATCTCCTCATTTTTAACTTTCTTTTTGTTTCTATCTATTTGGTATCACTTTAGCTTCTCGAATATTCAAATCTGTAACCTTGTAAATATTATAATGAAACGGTTAAACTATTTTAATATTTTCCCTAAAGGAAATTAAGACATCTTTTTCATTCATGTGAAAAAAATTTTTATTATCTCAACTGTCTTTCTGCTCTGTGATGGAAAATGATGGCTTCTTACTCTAAGGTATCTTTAGATTCTTTAGAACCATTTAAGAACCCCTACGACCGCACGAAAAGGAACTCTAGTGACTAAGAATAATGAACATAAATCAACATGGATGCTTACTTGTTATGGAGCACAGAAACAGAGAAAGAGAAAAAGGAAAGAAAATTTAAAAGGGAAGAAATAGAGAGAAAGCAATGTGTTAATCTTGATTACTACAATATCAATATTAATTTAAAATAATAAATGCCTAACATGTGCCAAAATTTGTAGTCCGTTTAGTCTAAAAGAGGTAGTAGGGACACTTCTTGCTTACAGGGTGCTCATAAAATAATTAAGAAGTCATAATTTAAACTTACACACTTAGGACATTTATTAAAGAGCTAGAAGTTGTTTAAGAATGATGAGGCTCAGTTCTACTCACCTTGGTGGTTTAGAGAAAATAGATTCGGAATCAGATATTGAGTCATCTGGTTACATGAGGAAATTCATTGTATCTTTTTAGTGAAATAAACATGGTCACTGTTGTTACAGAAGATAAGATTTCATATTTGAGGAAAGTGAGTATAAGCAGACAGAAAGAAGGATTGTGGAGGATCAGTTTGAAGTCTGAGGATGCGTTTATATGAACCAAGTATGTAATTTTGCATTTTTCATCCAGTAGAACTGATAATATGGATTATGTTGCTCAAGAGTCTAAAAGGTTCACTGTTGCCTAAAATGCTGAGTCAACTCCTTGTTGGCTTTCTAGGCCCTTCTTAGTCTGATGGCACTCTATCCATTCAGCTCATTTCTCACTCTTCCCCACAGTCACATCTGTTCCAGTTAGGAACATTATATTTGTTTTCTTCTCTATGACTGTAGCAAGTTGTATTCTAGACTCTAGAACCTTCCTATTCCCTTATCAAGGGGTGGAATCTATGTTTTCTCCTCTTGAACTTGGACAGGCCTTTGTTACCTCCTTTGTAACCAATAGTGTACAGTAGTAGGAACATTAAGTGATTTTCAAGGCTATATCATAAAAATACCATGTATCCCTTGGGATCTTTGGGTGCTTACTCTTGGAAGCCAACCGTCATGTCGTGAGGAAGCCTAATCAGCCTGTGGAGAGGAATCAAGGCTCCTAGTCCACAGTCCTTGTTCAAGGTGCCAGCCAATAGCCAGCATCAAGTTGCTAGCCGTGTGAGTGATCCATCTTGAAGGGAGATCCTCTAACAACCCATTGAGCCATCCCAGCTGATGTTGTGTGGAGTCAAGACGAGCTGTCCCTGTTGCCTGAATAAAATCTAACAATTTGTGAGCAAAATAAATGACTTATTTTTTGAGACACTTTATTTTGAGATGGTTTTTTTTTTGTAGCAATAGATAACTAATACAATGCCTTTGCTCATGTTCTCCAAAGTTTGAGTGCCCCGCACCTTCCTTTACAGCTGCTTGTAGTCTCTTCATCTTTCATGGCCTTGATTATTCTGTCTCGAAAATGATATCTGTAATATTAATCTCCTTGTACTTACAGTTCTACTCCACATTTATGTTTGAGTGCCTACTAATCATCATGGCAGGCACCACATAGTTCCTTTCCTTAAAGATCTCACAGTCCATTGAGAAAATATTCTTACAGTGCAGTGTAATAATTAAGGTTTTAGAAATGTGAAATACAGTGGGGACATAGAATAAGTCTACTTGGGGGTATGAAGGATGATTTTCAGACTTTTTTTTAATTATATATATAGATATAGATATACACCATGTTTATTGTAGAAAATATGAAAAACATAACCAAGCAAAGGAAAATACTCGCTTATATTCTCACCATACAGGTAAAACTGAGTAATATTCTGTTTGTCTTTCTTGACTCACTGCATATATAATAATAGAGGGTTATATTAGAGGTGGAGTCCCCGGGGTGGTGCAAACAGTGAACACACTCAGCTGTTAACCAAAAAGTTGGCAGTTCAAGCCTACCCACCTCAGAGGAAAGGCCTGGTGGTCTACTTCCAAAAAATCAGCCATCGAAAGCTCTATGGAGCAGTTCTATTCTGACACACTTGGGGTCGCCATGAGTTGGAATCAACTTGATCGCAACGGGCCAACTCCAAGGCCAATTCTCTAACCCTCTCAAGAACGTAAAATTATCTGTTAACTTTCTCCTACATCTTCATACATGTTGTTTTTCACCCTCTGTTTATAATCGTACTTATATTAATACAACCTTTTCTGTCTCACTTCCTCACCTAAAACCTGTTGCCATCGAGTCGATTCTGACTCATAGCGACCCTGTGGGACAGAGTAGAACTGCCCCATAGGGTTTCCAAGGAGTGGCTGGTGGATTCGAACTGCCAATCTTTTGCTTAGCAGCCATAGCTCTTAATCACTTGTGCCACCAGGGCTCAACTATGCTTCTTCTTTTTTTTTTTTTTTTTGCTCTCATCATAGCCATGCTTCTCAAAAAATAACTTACATTCAACATATCCATTTTTGTTACTTTCCACTTATTCCTTTCTCATTCACCTGCCCTGTGCCTCTACTACTCCATCAGAGTGACTCTACAGTCACCATTGGTCTGACCTCTTATGGTTATATCCAGTGGATATTTTTCTTTTTACATACGTATATTTTTATGTAATCACCACCCATATTAAAATAAGCACATTTCCAGCGCCCCTGAACGTTCTTTTTTGTGCACACTCATAGTCAGGACCTCTGTCAAAGTAACCACTATTCTCATTTCTATTACCATAATGTAATTTTGCCTATCTTTGAATTGAATTATCTAGAATATACTTTTTTGGGGTCTTATGTCTTTCACTCAATATTATGTCTATGACATCCATCCATGTTGTGTATAATAGTAGTTTCTTATTTTTTAAAAGATTTATCCATAGTCTTGCTAATGAACATGGGTTATTTCTGGTTTAGAGTTATGAATAAAGTTGTACATTCTGAATTTAATTTTTTTTATTGCATCTACATGATATTGTTTAACATTTTTCACTGTCTCCTGTATTTCTTCTAAACTGGTGGCTTTGAGGCTGGATAAGCTTGTCAAATTTTTGGCAAAAATATTTCATAAACAAGCTTTGTACTTCCTTTACGGTAGAAGACACATAACATCTGGTTGTCTCTTTTTTTATAATGTTAAAATTGATTATAGGGTTCAGATGTTGTTAGCCTATTCCATTTTTTAAAAAATAGGCTAAAAAGTTCCTGTTATCTTTTCACCTAAGTATTTTAGCAGTCATTAATGGCCACTGTCTGGATGCTTTATTACATTGTTGTTGTTAGCTGTCATTAAGTCGCCCCCTGACTCATGGAGACCCCATACACAACAGAACGAAACACTCCCCAGGCCTGCATCCATGATCAGTTGTTAATTAGACCATTGTGATTTATGGAGTTTTCATTGGCTGATTTTTTTTTTTAATTTTTATTGTGCTTTAATGAAAGTTTACAAATTAAGTCAGTCTCTCACACAAAAGCTTATATACACCTTGCTACGTACTCCCAATTGCTCTCCTCCTAATGAGACAGCCCGCTCCCTCCCTCCATTTTCTTTTTTCGTGTCCATTTCGCCAACTTCTAAGCCCCTCTACCCTCTCATCTCCCCTCCAGGGAGGAGATGCCAACATAGTTTCAAGTGTCCACCTGATCCAAGAAGCTCACTCCTCACCAGCATCCCTCTCTAACCCATTGTCCAGTCTAATCCATGTCTGAAGAGTTGGCTTTGGGAATGGTTCTGGTCCTGGGCCAACAGAAGGCCTGGGGGCCATGACCACTGGGGTACTTATAGTCTCAGTCAGACCATTAAGTCTGGTCTTTTTACAAGAATTTGGGGTATGCATCCCACTGTCCTCCTTCTCTCTCAGGAGTTCTCTATTGTGTTCCCAGTCAGGGCAGTCGTCGGTTGTAGCTGAGCACCATAACTCTTCTGGTCTCAGGCTGTTGTAGTCTCTGGTTTATGTGGCCATTTCTGTCTTTTGGGCTCCTAATTACCTTATGTCCTTGGTGTTCTTCATTCACCTTTGCTCCACGTGGGTTGAGACCAATTGATGCATCTTAGATGGCCCGCTTGCTAGCGTTTAAGACCCCAGACGCCTCTCTCCAAGGTGGGATGCAGAATGTTTTCTTAATAGATTTTATTATGCCAATTGACTTAGCTGTCCCCTGAAATCATGGTCCCCAAGCCCCTGCCCCTGCTACGCTGGCCTTCGAAACGTTCAGTTTATTCAGGAAACTGCTTTTCATTTAGTCCAGTTGTGCTGACCTCGCCTGTATTGTGTGTTGTCTTTCCCGTCACCTAAAGTAGTTTTTATCTAGTCAGTGAATACCTGTCTTCCACCCTCCCTCCCTCCTCTCTCTCGTAACCATGAAAGAATATTTTCTTCTCTGTTTAAACTATTTCTCCAGTTCTTATAATAGGGGTTTTATACAATATTTGTCTTTTGCAAACTGACTAATTTCACTCAGCATAATGCCTTCCAGATTCCTCCATGTTGTGAAATGTTACACAGATTCATCACTGTTCTTTATCGATGCATAGTATTCCATTGTGTGAATATACCGTAATTTATCCATTCATCCAT
This sequence comes from Loxodonta africana, assembly GCF_030014295.1. NCBI lineage: Eukaryota > Metazoa > Chordata > Mammalia > Proboscidea > Elephantidae > Loxodonta > Loxodonta africana. The sequence continues at coordinate 44,850,543 of NC_087354.1, read as the reverse complement.
TGATGGGCACCTTGGTTGCTTCCATGTTTTTGCTATTGTAAACAGTGCTGCAATGAACACAGGTGTGCATATATCTGTTCTTGTAAAGACTCTTATTTCTCTGGGATATATTCCAAGGAGTGGGATTGCTGGATCGTATGGTATTTCTATTTCTAGCTTTTTAAGGAAGTGCCAAATCGATTCCAAAGTGGTCGTACCATTTTACACTCCCACCGGCAGTGTATAAGTGTTCCATACTCTCCACAGCCTCTCCAACATTTATTGTTTTGTGTTTTTGGATTAATGCCAACCTTGTTGGAGTGAGATGGACTCTCATTGTAGTTTTGATTTGCATTTCTCTAATGGCTAATGATCGTGAGCATTTCCTCATGTATCTGTTAGCTACCTGAATGTCTTTTGTAGTGAAGTGTCTGTTCATATCTTTTGCCCATTTTTTAACTGGGTTATTTGTCTTTTTGCTGTTGAGTTTTTGCAGCATCATGTAGATTTTAGAGATCAGGCGCTGATCGGAAATGTCATAGCTAGAAACTTTTTCCCAGTCTGTAGGTAATCTTTTTGCTCTTTTGGTGAAGTCTTTGGATGAGCATAGGTGTTTGATTTTTAGGAGTTCCCAGTTATCTAGTTTTTCTTTTACGTTGTTAGTAATGTTTTGTATACTGTTTATGCCATGTATTAGGGCTCCTAGCGTTGTCCTTATTTTTTCTTCCATGATCTTTATCGTTTTCGATTTTATATTTAGGTCTTTGATCCATTTTGAGCTCGCTTTTGTGCATGGAGCAAGGTATGGGTCTTGTTTCATTTTTTTGCAGATGGATATCCGGGTATGCCAGCACCATTTGTTAAAAAGACTGTCATTTCACCATTTAACTGTTTTGGGGCCTTTGTCAAATATCAACTGATCGTATGTGGATGGATTTGTGTCTGGATTCTCAATTCTGTTCCACTGGTCTGTGTATCTGTTGTTGTACCAGTACCAGGCTGTTTTGACTACTGTGGCGGTACAATAGGTTCTAAAATCAGGTAGAGTAAGGCCTCCGACTTTGTTCTTCTTTTTCAGCAATGCTTTACTTATCCAGGGCCTCTTTCCCTTCCATGTGAAGTTGGTGATTTGTTTCTCCATCTCATTAAAGAATGTCATTGGAATTTGGATCGGAATTGCATTAAATATATAGATCGCTTTTGGTAGAATAGACATTTTTATAATGTTAAGTCTTCCTCTCCATGAGCAGGGTATGTTTTTCCACTTATGTAGGTCTCTTTTGGTTTCTTGCAGAAGTGTATTGTAGTTTTCTTTGTATAAGTCTTTTACATCTCTGGTTAAGATTTATTCCTAAGTATTTTATATTCTTGGGGGCTAGTGTAAATGGTATCAATTTGGTGATTTCCTCTTCGATGTTCTTTTTGTTGGTGTAGAGGAATCCAACTGATTTTTGTATGTTTACCTTGTATCCCGATACTCTGCTGAACTCTTCTATTAGTTTCAGTAGTTTTCTGGAGGATTCCTTAGGGTTTTCTGTGTATAAGATCATGTCATCTGCAAATAGAGATAATTTTACTTCTTCCTTGCCAATCTGGATGCCCTTTATTTCTTTGTCTAACCTAACTGCTCTGGCTGGGACTTCCAGCACAATGTTGAATAAGAGCGGTGATAAAGGGCATGCTTGTCTGATTCCCGTTCTCAAGGGGGAATGCTTTCAGGCTCTCTCCATTTAGGATGATGTTGGCTGTTGGCTTTGTATAAATGCCCTTTATTATGCTGAGGAATTTTCGTTCTATTCCTATTTTGCTTACAGTTTTTTATCATGAATGGGCGTTGAACTTTGTCAAATGCCTTTTCTGCATCAATTGATAAAATCATGTGATTCTTGTCTTTTGTTTTATCTATGTGATGGATTACATTAACTGTTTTTCTAACGTTGAACCATCCCTTCATATGTGGTATGAATCCCACTTGGTCGTGGTGAATTATTTTTTGATGTGTTGTTGAATTCTGTTGGCTAGAATTTTGTTGAGGATTTTTGCATCTAAGTTCATGAGGGAGATAGGTTTGTAATTTTCTTTTTTTGTGGTGTCTTTACCTGGTTTTGGTATGAGGGATATGCTGGCTTCATAGAATGAGTTTGGGAGTATTCCATCCTTTTCTATGCTCTGAAATACCTTTAGTAGTAGTGGGGTTAGCTCTTCTCTGAATGTTTGGTAGAACTGTGCAGTGAAGCTGTCCAGACCAGGGCTTTTTTTTTGCTGGGAGTTTTTTGATTACTTTTTCAATCTCCTCTTTTATTATGGGTCTATTTAGTTGTTCTACCTCTGTTCTTGTTAGTTTAAGTAGGTAGTGTGTTTCTAGGAAATCAGCCATTTCTTCTAGGTTTTCAAATTTGTTTGAGTATAGTTTTTCGTAGTAATCTGATATGATTCTTTTAATTTCAGTTGGGTCTGTTGTGATATTGTCCGTCACATTTCTTATTCGGGTTATTTGCTTCTCCTGTTTTTCTTTTGTCAGTTTGGCCAATGGTTTATCAATTTTGTTGATTTTTTTCGAAGAACCACCTTTTGGTCTTGTTAACTCTTTGAATTGTTTTTCTGTTTTCTATTTCATTTTGTTCTGCTCTAATTTTTATTATTTGTTTTCCTGGTGCCTGAGGGTTTCTTTTGTTGCTCTCTTTCTATTTCTTCCAGTTGTAGGGATAATTCTTTGATTTTGGCCCGTTCATTTTGTATGTGTGCATTTATTGATATAAATTGACCTCTGAGCGCTGCTTTCATCGTGTCCCAAAGGTTCTGATAGGAAGTGTTTTCATTCTCATTGGATTCTATTTATTTCTTTATTCCGTCCTTAATGTCTTCTGTAATCCAGTCTTTTTTGAGCAGGGTATTGTTCAGTTTCCAAGTGTTTGATTTCTTTCCCCTGATTTTTCTGTTATTGATTTCCACTTTTATGGCCTTATGGTCAGAGAAGATGCTTTGTAATATTTCAGTGTTTTGGATTCTGCTAAGGCTTGCTTTATGACCTAATATGTGGTCTATTCTAGAGAATGTTCCATGTGCATTAGAAAAGAAAGTATACTTGGTTGCTGTTGGGTGGAGTGTTCTGTATATGTCTATAAGGTCAGGTTGGTTGACTGTGGTATTTAGACCTTCCTTGTCTTTATTGAGCTTCTTTCTGGATGTCCTGTCCTTCACTGGAAGTGGTATGTTGAAGCCTCCTACTATTATGGTGGAGCTGTCTATCTCACTTTTCAATGCTGATAGGTTTGTTTTATGTATCTTGCAGCCCTGTCATTGGGTGCATAAATATTTAATATGGTTCTATCTTCTTGGCATAATGTCCCTTTAATCATTATATAGTGCCCTTCCTTACCCTTTATGATGAATTTAACTTTAAAATCTATTTTGTCAGAAATTAATATTGCCACGTCTGCTTTTTTTTTATTGTTGTTTGCTTGATATATTTTTTTCCATCCTTTGAGTTTTAGTTTGTTTGTGTCTCTAAGTCTAAGGTGTGTCTCTTGTAGGCAGCATTTAGACGGATCTTGTTTTTTAATCCATTCTGCCACTCTCTGTCTCTTTATTGGTGCATTTAGTCCATTTACATTCAGCGTAATTATGGATAGGTATGAATTTAGTGCCATCATTTTGATGTCTTTTTGTGTGTGTTGTTGACAGTTTCTCTTTTCCACTTAATTTTATGTACTGAGTAAAATTATATATTGTCCTTTCCTCATATTTGTTGTTGTCGACGTTGATTCTGCCAAGTCTCTATTTTTTTCTTGTATTTTATTTTGATGAGTAGGATAGTTTGTCTCCTTTGTGGTTACCTTATTATTTACCCTTATTTTTCTAAATTTAAACCTAGCTTTTATTTCTTTGTGTCGCCTTATCTTCCTCTCCATATGGAAGGTCTGTAATTACATTTCTTAGCCCCTCTTTATTGCTTTAATGTTGTTTTCTTTTGTATAATAACATCGCTGTTACCCTGTTTTGAGCTTTTTTTTTTTTTTTTTTAATCTTGCTTTGTTTTTTTGATTTCCCTGTCTGGGTTGCCTTCTGATTGGTCTGCCCAGTGTTCTAGTCTTGGGTAGATACCTGATATTATTGATTTTCTAACCAGAGTACTCCCTTTAGTATTTCTTGTAGTTTTGGTTTGGTTTTTACGAATTCCCTAAACTTCTGTTTATCTGAAGATGTCCTAATTTCACCTTCATATTTAAGAGACAGTTTTACTGGATATATGATTCTTGGCTGGCAATCTTTTTCCTTCAATTTTTTAAATAAGTCATCCCATTGCCTTCTTGCCTGCGTGGTTTCTGCCCAGTAGTCCAAGTGTATTCTTACTGGCTTTCCTTTGTAGGTGGCTTTTCGTTTATCCCTAGCCACTCTAAAATTCTCTTTTTATCTTTGGTTTTGGCAAGTTTGATTATAATATGTCTTGGTGACTTTCTTTTAACATCTACCTTATGTGGAGTTCGATGATCATCTTGGATAGATATCTTCTCATCTTTCACAATATCAGGGAAGTTTTCTGCCAACGTATCTTCAATAATTCTCTCTGTATCTTCTGTTGGAATCCCTGGTGGCATAGTGGTTAAGTGCTATGGCCGCTTACCAAAGGGTTGGCAGTTCGAATCTGCCAGGCGCTCCTTGGAAATTCTGTGGGGCAGTTCTACTCTGTCCTGTAGGGCCGCTATGAGTTGGAATCGACTCGACAGCACTGGATTTGGTTTTTTGGTTTGGTATTTTCTGCTATCCCTCCCTGTTCTGGTACTCCAATCACTCATAGGTTATTCTCTTGATAGAGTCCCACATGATTCTTAAGCTTTCTTCATTTAAAAAATTTTTTTTTATCTGATTTTCCCTCAAATATATTAGTGCCAAGTGATTTATCTTTAAGTTTAGAAATTCTGGCTTCTACTTGCTCAATTCTGCTCCTCTGACTTTCTGTTGAGTTGTCTACTTCTGTAATTTTATTGTTAATCTTCTGAATTTCTGATTGCTGTCTGTCTATGGATTTTTCCAGCTTATTAAATTTTTTCATTATGTTCCTGAATAATGTTTCTAATTTCTTCAATTGCTTTATCTGTGTGTTTCGTGGCTTGTTCTGCGTATTGCCTCATTTCCTTCCTGATGTCTTGAGGGGTTCTGTATGTTTAACTTTTGTATTCTGCCTCTGGCAATTCCAGGAATGCGCTTTCATCTAGAAGATCCCTGTATTCTTTGTCTTGAGAGCTTGTTGAGGTGATCATGGTCTGTTTCTTTAGGTGACTTGATATTGACTGTTGTCTCCAAGCCATCTATAAGTTATAGTATTAGTTTATGTTTGCTTACTCTGTCGTAGCTTCTTGCTTTGTTTTGTTTTGATATGCCCAAATGGGTTGCTTGAGTGAGCTAGCTTGATTATTTTCACCTTTGGAGCTCCAACATTCTGTCCCCAGATGGCTAGAGCTGTTATCAGGTATATCAGCCTAGGAGTCCATTCACTTTTCTTGTATGAATTCAGCTTAGATTTCCAGGTAGCTGATCATCAAGTATGTGGTATAGGCTCTGCCCTACAGTCTTAGAGGGGCAGGGGTGATTGGCGTAGGTACTGGTATCTTGTTGCAGCAGGGGTCAGGCTCTGAATAAGGCAGGGGGTTGAGAACTGACCCCCCAGTGTCTCTGAGGAAAGCACGTCCCTGTTCCCTAGAGCATGCGGGTGGGTGGGTTCTGCAGACAGACCATGGGCACCCAGTGTTTTTGGTTGTAAGGACTGGGAGATACCAGTTATCTTTGGAACCTTGTCACAGGTGGCTGGGTGACCTGAGTGGAGCTACCAGCCCTTAGGCCCCTGATGTGGATAGGCGAGGACCCTGTTTAATAGACAAAGCAATGTCAAACATCAAACACCCACCTCTCCACCGCACAGCTGAAATGGTTGGAGTCTGCCAACAATGGCCTATTCTCCTGATGTAGGCCCACACAGGTCCACAGACCATTTATGCCTGTATAGGAGCCGCTTCTGTCCTGAGCTCCCCCAGTTGGTGGAGCAGGCAAATTATCTTTTACCCCAAATGCAAATTTTTTCCTTCTCCAATACTGGGAGGATGGCTTTAGGCACTCAACAGGGCCTATCTCAGGCCCAGGGAATTCAGCCGCTGAAGCTGGCTTGGGGGTGGGGGGGGGGCATGTTAAAATATACACAAAAAAGTACTCAGCTTTTCCCGAGAGCATCGTTCTTCTCTGGTTCCGGAGGTGTGAATGGACTGTGCGGCTGGCTGCTTCTCCCTGAGGAAAGTGCGGCCGAATGCTAGTACCAGCCCACTGCCGCCACTGCTCTGGGAATAGTGTTTGAGGGCTCCCCACAATTCAGGTCCGGTAACTCCTCTCTGCTTCTGAATGGTCTCTTCCTCCCCCTGCCCCTTAGTTCATTTTCTAGGCTTGCCTTTAATGCTCAGTGCTCCTAGCTTGTCATAAATATAGTCATTTCACTTGTTTTTCAGGTCTTTGTTATAAAGAGGGCTCACTGGAAGTGTCTGTCTATTCTGCCATCTTGGCTCCGCTTCTCATTGGCTGATTTTCAGAAGTAGTTCTCCAGGCCTTACCTCCTAGTCCATCTCAGTCTGGAAGCTCCAGTAATACCTGTTCAGCACGCAAACCTCCACTCACAGACGAGGGATAGCTGTACATGAAGTGCATTGGCCAGGAATTAAACTTGGGCTTCTAGCATGGAAGGCAAAAATTCTACCATTGAACCGCCAATGCCCTCATTATTTTATTAGGAGTTACAAAATGATGATATTCTCCAGACTTTGTCTCATGTACTTTTGACTTGTTTTTAGGAGGGAAGAGTCCCTGGAAAAGGACATCATGCTTGGTAAAGTAGAGGGTCAATGAAAAAGAGGAAGACCTTCAAGGAGATGGATTGCCACAGTGGCTGCATCAATGGGCTAGAGCATAGCAACAGTTGTGAGGATGACACAGGACCGGGCACAGTTGTTCTGTTGTACGTAGGGTCACTATGAGCTGGAAGTGACTCAATGATACCTAACAACAACAGTGTTCAAAGCTGACTCTATAATAGTATGTTTATGTTTTCTGTACTATATATTTGTTTTCTCTCTCTGAATGAAAGAAAAAGTGCATAGATGTCCTGGGGCTTTAACAGGATAGTTTAAATTATTTAGAACGACTTGACCAGTAATGCCATGTTAAGCAGTCCTTAAGGAAACATTTACTTGCCAGTCATTAAGGTTCTAATTAAAAATCCCTTGCATCTCTTCATAGAAGAGAGTGTCTAGTGGAGATCTGCACAGCCAGCCTTTGATAGTACATCCAAATACTTCATGCATCCAAAATAAAATGTCTCCTTAAATTAAAAAAATGATATTCTGTCATTCTTTCTTCATTTTTTTAGCCATAATTACCCTGTAAAGAAGAACTTTTCATTATTATCTGCTTGGTTACCCTGAAGAACAGTTTGTATAAGAAACGCAGGATAAGTGCTTGATTTTCTTTATCTCCAACCACTACTTCTAAACTTTTTATTCTAATTTCTTTATGTTTTTATTTCTAGGAGTTCTGTATCTTTTCAGTTGGCCTGGGACTACATTCATGGTTTCAAATCTCTTTTTATTTCTTGAAACATACTATAGTTTTTTCTGTTTTCTGTGTTTTATAATCCCATTATCTGAAGTCTTAGCCAATTGGTGTGCCTTATTTCCTTCTGTGTACTGTGACTTTTAAACTTGAGCTGTTCATTTTTCTTGGTACTTTATCTTTGGAAATTTGTTGAGGTCCTATATGAAGATTGTTGTTATAAGTTGCCGTTGAGTCAGCTCTAACTGATGGCAAGCTTACGTATAACAGAATGGAACATCGCCCAGTACTGCACCATCCTCACAATCTTTGGTATGTTTGAGCCCATTACTGCAGCCACCATGTCAATCCATCCTTCATTTTCACTGACCTTCTACTTTACCAGACATGATACCCTTTTCTAGCAATTGGTCTTTCCTGATGATGCATCTGAAGTAAGCAAGACAGTCTTGACATCCTCATTTCTAAGGAGCATACTGCTGGTACTTCCAGCAGCATGGATTTGTTTGTTCTTCTGAAGTCCATGGTGTATTCATTATCCTTCACCAACACCAAAAGTTGAGTGCATCTGTTCTTCTGTTTCCCTTTTTCATTGTCCAGCTTTCACACGCATTCGAGGCAGTTGAAAAGACCATGGCTTGGGTCAGACGCACTTTAGTCCTCAAAGTGACGTCTTTGCTTTTTAACACTTTTAAGAGGTCTTTTACAGAAGATATTCCTAATGAAATATGTCATTTGATTTTTTGACTGCTGGTTCCATGGGTATCGATTGTTGATCTAAGTAGAATGAAATCCTTGACAACTTCAATTTATTCTCTATCATGATGTCGTTTATCAGTCCAGTTGTGAAGATTTCTTTTTATGTTCAGGTGTAATCTGAAGGCTGTAGTCTTTGACTTTCATCAGTAAGTGCCTCAAGTCATCTTCATTTTTGGCAAGCAAGGTTTTGTCATCTGCATATTGCAGGTTGTAAATGAGTCTTCCTCCAATCCTGACAGCATGTTCTTCTTCATATAGTTCTGCTTCTTGGATTGCTTATTCAGCATACAGATTGAATAAGTAAGGTAAAAGGATACAACCTGGCTTCACATCTTTTCCAGTTTTAAACTATTCAGTATCCCATTGTTCTGTACAAACGACTGCCTCTTGATCCCTGTACAGGTTCTACAGGTGCACAATTAAGTGTTCTGGAATTCTCATTCTTTGTAATGCTACCCATTTGTTGTGATCCACACAACTGAATGCCTTCACATAGTCAATAAAACACAGGTAAACATTTTTCTGATATTCTCTGCGTTCACCTGACATCAACAATGATATCCCTTGTTCCACATCCTCTACTGAATCTGGCTTGAACTTCTGGCAGTTCCCTGTTGATATGTGGCTGCAGCCATTTTTGTATTATCTTCAGCAAAATTTTGCTAGCATGTAATATTAATTATATTGTTTGATAATTTATATATTCTGAGAGGCAGGGCCAAGATGGCAGAATAGTCAGACACTCCCTGTCATTCCTCTTATAACAAAGACCCAAAAAAACAAGTGAATCGGATATATATGACAAACTAGGAACCCTGAGCATTAAAAACAAAGCTGAAGAATCAGTCTGAGTAACAGGTAGAAGGAAAGACAATTCAAAAAACAGCGAAAATGGGGAATTACGGATTGCGGGATCACTTGTATCCATCTAGTTGAATCTGCAGAGCACACACAGGTTGAGGCAAGCAGCAACATCCCAAGTTAAAGCCCACTCCACCTGGTACAGCCATACAACAGTGAATCTGCACACACGTCCAGAACCAGACAGGAACAACACCAGGCCAGTGAAAGTTAAGTGCAAATTCCCAAGCCATTGCACACACACCATAACTCTTCCTCCCACCAAAGCTCTACAGCTGAGGAGTACTCACTTCTCCTAATCCACTCCCACCCACTCTGACACCAGTCCTGGTGGCATTCAACACCATCATGTCCCCTAAGCTGGGAACTCACGGCTCCATCTGGAGGCACCCACTCCTTTGCCCAGCTACTGTGTCGGGGGTCCACGGGCCTGCGGTGACCTTCACTCCCGCCAATTACTCACACTAGTGTCTTGCTGGCTAATCTGACATGGCACACCCTCATCAGGATGAATTGGACAAGGCATCCACCTGAAGCCCATTTTCACATGCAGCAGTTGGAGCTGCATGTTTGTGGCATCTGACACTGCCCTGCCCCCTAAGAAAGGGCCTCACCCACCCACATCAGGGGCCTGAGAGTCAGTGGTACCATCCACTCCATCTAGCCACCCACGACAGGGACCTGAGAATTGTGGCAACCCCTAATCCCTCCAGCCCAGTGGCATCAGGTGCCCAAGGACTGGCTGTGCTGCCCCCTGCCCCACTACATGCTGTAGTGGACAGGGACATGCCCTGCATCTGGGCACCAGGGAACACAGCCCTCCACCGCAACCAGAGACCTGTGCCTGCTCCAAATACCCCCACACAGCCCAGCCCACCCCACCCAAGACAGTCTTTGCACCACACACTTGGTGACTGACCCACCCAGGCACCTATGCCCCAATCAACCAGTAAGGGGTGGAGCACACACAGAACACCCAACCCAACAACCAGGGAGAACGTCCCCTGCACCCAAGGCAATAAACAAAATGCAACAAATAAATGTATAAATATAATAACTTATTGATGCCTCGGAGACAACAGTCAATATCAAATCACATGAAGAAGCAGGACAAGATGACTCCTGCAAGTGACCAAAATAAAAAATCAGAAAACCTCCCGGAAGAAGATAAGGCAATGGAACTACCTGATAAAGAATCCAAAAGACCAATATATGGAGCTCTCCAAGAGATTAAGAAGGTGATCAGGCAAAACACAGACCAAACCAAGGAATACACTGACAAAGCAATAGAAGAATTCAGGAAAACAATACAAGAACAAAACGACAGAATAAACAGGCTTCTAGAAACAATATAGAAACAGCAACTAGAAATCCAAAAGATTAACACACTTCGTTTCTCATAGAATTGTTTTGATCTTTTTCAGCTACAACTTGAACTTGCATATGAGCCGTTGATAATTCAATCCATAGTTGGTCCCTGGCTCTGTCTTGACTGATAATATTAAACTTCTCAATCGACTCTTTCCACAGACAAATGGGTGGTGCTATATGAAGAGAGGTTCCTCCAAAGAGGAGTTTCATTTATTTTGGTCAGGTGTCTATACCCAGCCTTGGACCTCTTCAAAAAAATCAGTTCTCCTCTTGAAACATTTTAGACTGGATTCAGGCCGCAAATTGTGGTTTGTGGTTACAAGTAATCAGGGAAGAATTTTCTTCTACTTAGCCCCAAGATTTGAGATAGATAATATTTCTGGTATACAGGGTAAGAATGTTTGTAATTATTTCACCTTTATATTGAGGGTATAGCCCGTGGAGTACCAGATTTATGGATTGGGTCTCTAGTTAGACTGTCCATCTTGGATGGTCCCTGGGATTTATCTTCTGTCCCCCACTATAAAGACCATATTAACCAAAACTCAAGTTCATTGAATTCAGCAAATGACCTACTGACAAAAAGTCATTTTCAATGATCTGATTACTTCACTGGGTTTCCACCTTTACTTTTTTTTTTTTTTGACCTGAATATTCCTTATTTTTTAGCAATTCATGGATGTATTTGAGAAGATATTTTAAAATATATTTTATACAGCATTTGTAGTTTTCAGCAAGAACCTCAGTCCACAAGCATAGTTCATCGTTCTGTCAGAAATGCAAACACCTGCATTATACACTCTTTAACTGTGCCTTACCTTTTATACTTAATCATATACTATTTTATAGCTCTTTCTAGTTATTTTATGTTTTTCAGTTATGTACATTTCAATCCCTATGGGCATGCTTGCTGACTTATTCTACTGTTCTATTTCATTTCAGCCTGCTAGGCACATGGAACAATTCAGTAAAGTTCTCACTGATCATTATAAAATAAGTGAGCTTTTCATTATTTCAGAGTATATCGTACCTTATTGTTATGAAAGAGTAAAAATTAAAGCACCTAACTTGATGGCACCTGACAGCAACAAACCCAATTTGGGGGAAAACTTTCTAATTGGAAGAATTTGACATATTTGGGAATTGTTAGTTCTATATCTATGTGGTATATGTGCATATATGGGAATTTTATTTCTTTCTCTGTGTTGTGTTAAATAAGCATAAAATGGTCAAAAATGTTTTCCTTTTGAGATGTGAGTTTTGGTTAGTAGGGACAGCTTGTTCCTCTATAGGTTCTGTAACAGATAGGAAGCAGATGTGGCTTTGGGAGGAGACTACTAGGGGAAGAACAAATGTATGAGTAATTCTGGAAAAAGATTAAAGTCAGATTATAAATTAAATGTCAACCGTTGAACCAAAGCTTTTCCATTCTTGGTACTCTGAAGAGATGAGCAAATGAGGGGTGTGGAGACTGTTTTTAAAAGCCACTGCACTGTACTTACTGTCCTGTTTCCAGTTTCTTTTTAACAATCTGATTTTGATTTTCTTTGGTTAGGTAGTATATAACCCTTCATTAGCTTGTATTTGTACTTAAAGAGTATTGTTTTATTTGGCTAGAGAGCGTCTTTAAAATCATATGTACTTTGTCAGTGTGTTTCTAGGAATGTCTGGCATGTTTATTGGTCAAATGCCTTACAGATGGAAATGAAGTTTCGTGAGGAATCTTCTGGATCAGATACGGGTTTATTTTTCACTTTAATAAAACTATTGAAAGCATAAAACTTTCAGTCTGGGTATCAACACCAGCAGCTGATTTGGGAGTGGTTGCCAGTGATTGCAATGATTTTCCTGTTCCTGGTGCCTCTATTTTGTTGTGCTTAAAGCACAGACATAGACCAGATGAGCATCAACAGATCTTTTAGATCTCTGAGGTATTTATAATGACTGCCCTCACTGGGCATACTGTTTTCTTCTATACCAACAAAAGTGTTTTAGACTTGAATTAAAGGAAGACATTGTTTATGTTTGTGTGCAACAACACCCATTTGGTAATTATTAGATTAATTCCATTTCCCAAAGGAATACCTGTGAAGTAGGGCAGAGAACTCTTATAATCATTTTAGTTTAAAATTATACTTAGCAATAAGAAACAAACTGTAGTTTTTCTGCAGTCTAGCCTTTAAACAAATAGTAAATTATAATGAGATTAGAATCTACCTACAATAAAATAAAGTTCTACAGCTTCCCTGTGCTTCTGGACATAATATTTCTGCTTTTGAGTGCATCTCCCTGATTAGTGATGGATGGAATCGACTCGATGGCACTGGGTTTGTTTTTTTTTTTTGTTTTATCAGGTCATAATGGTTCTTAAATATTATCTCTTAAACACTCATTCCAAGAATAGTATAAGAAAATGTACTTATTAATTTTTTTAATCAAGGATGAGCCCTCTGGAATAATTTCAATTCATCATATTCATTCATTGATTAAAATTTTATTGCACACCTTTTACGTACTAGCTACTCTGTTAGATGTTGGGGAAGTGGTCACAGCACTTTTCCAGCTTTCAAGAAGCTTACAATTTAGTTCTGTTCAATGAAGGAAAATGTGCTTCAGTCTAGACCATCTACTGGCTCTCTTGCCTTTGCTTTTACATTAGCTCATATCTCAAGCTTGAAATTAGTGAGCCCATCTTGTAGTAGTTGGAGGAAGACGCAATGAGAGCCTTTTTGAAACATGCCGTAATAGCCCCTGGCTACTAGTGTAGCATATTCTTTCAGATAAAGGAGATCTCATAGATGAAAAGATAATCTTTCAAATGCACACACACACACGCACACACACAAACCAAACCCATTGCTGTTGAGTTGATTGCAACTCATGGAAGCCCTGTGTGTTACCGAGTAGAACTACTCCACAGGGTTTTCTTGGGTGTAACCTTTATGGAAACAGATCACCAGGCCTTTCTTTTGCAGTGCCGCTGGGTGGGTGTGAACTGCTAGCCTTTAGGTTAGTAGTCGAGTGCATACTGCTTATACCACCTACATATCCAAATATATATTTAATTTAACTTAAAATTTTCTCTGAAAATCAATTTTTGAGATCTAATTTACATGTAATAAAATGCACCCATTTTAATTATAGAGTTTAATGAATTTTGACAAAGTATACACCCTTGTAACCATCATTCCCAATCATTCATCTAAGACAAAAGCCTGGTTGTTATTCTGTGTGCACTGCTATTCTTTCTGTTTTTGATGGTAAAAACTAGCTGCTGTCTAGTAGATTTTGACCCTGTGTGTGTCAGAGTAGAACTGTATGCTTCATAGGATTTTCAGTGGCAGATTTTTCAGAAGTATATCACCAGGCCTGTGATCTGAGGTGCCTCTGGTGGATTTGAACCACCAGCCTTTTGGTTAGCATCCAAGTGTATTAACTATTTGCACCACCCAGGTATTCTTTTTTATGTTAAAAAACAAATCCAAATCCATTGTCATGGAGTCAGTTCTATATCATAGCAATCCCGTATGTTACAGAGTAGAACTGCCCCCCATAGGGTTTCCAAGGAGCGGCTGGTGGACTTGAACTGGTGACCTTTTGGTTAGCAGCTGAGTCTTAACCACTGCACCACCAGGGCTCCAGTACAAACATAGTGAACTTTATTCTTGTTATAAACTTGGCCTCAACCTTAAATTGTCAGCAGTTAAGTTTTTTTTTTTTTTTTTTGGTTGTGCATTAGGTGAAAGCTTACAGAGCAAATTAGATTCCCATTTGGTAGTTTGTACACGAAGTGTTTCAGGCCTTGGCTTCATGGTCCGCAATGTGTCAGTACTCTCCCCATTTTTGCCCTGGTTTTCTGCCCCTTCCTGCCTTCTCATGTTTGCTTTGCGGCAAATATTGCCCTTTTGATAGCCTATAATTGATTGTTCTAAGGAGCACATTCCTTTCAGGTATTATTGTTTATTTTATGGGCTTGTCTATTGTTGAAGCTGCCTTGGTGGTGCAGTGATTAAGCACTAGGCTGGTAACCAAAAAGTCAGCTGTTTGGACCCAACAGCCTCTCTGTGGAAGAAGGATGTGGCAGTCTGCTTCTGTAACGATTACAGCCTTGGAAACCTTCTGGGACTGTTCTACTCTGTCCTATAGGGTCATTATGAATCAGAATCGACTCACAGCAGTGAGCTTTGGGTCTGTTGTTTGGCTGGAAGGTTATTTCCGAGAATGGCTTCAGTTCCAGGTCAGAAAGGTGTCTTAGGGCCATAGTCTAGGTCAGACCAGTAAGCCTGATCTTTTTTGTGAATTTGACTTTTTCTTCTACATTTTTCTCCTGCTCTGTCTGGAACTCTCTATTGTGATCCCAGTCAGCATGGTAGGTAGTGGTACCAGGCACCATATAGTTCTTCTGGTCTCAGGGTTGTGTAGGCTCCAATTCATGTGGTCCATTAGTCTTTTGGACTAATTGCTCCCTTGAGTCTTTGGTTTTTTTCACTCTCCTTTGCTCCAGACTAGAAGAAACCAATAGTTGTATCTTAGATGGCTGATTAGCAGGTAGGTTTTTGTTTTATGTATCACAAAAATTCTATATCCTCTAGCTTTTCTTAGCACAGGAAGAAGGGATAGTCAGTATAGTACCTGAATAAATAAAGTACTTTTAAGTGTAAGTGTTAACATTAGTTAGTTAAGTCATTGAATGAAAATGATTCTAATTTAAGGTGAGCTTTACCAAGCTGCTCTAGGAAGGGAAAAGTGATTAGTGCCTTCTTAAAAAAATGAAAATTCTTAACAAAATCCCAGCAAGCTATTTTGTAGATATTGATGAACTTTATATGGAAAGACTAAGACCTAGAATAGCGAACACAATACTGAAGAAAAACAAAGTTGAAGAACTCACATTGCCCTACTTCAACACTTACTATGAAACTACAGTAATCAAGACAGCATGGTATTGGTAAAAAAAAAAAAAAAAAAAAAAAAAAGACTTAGATTAGTGGAATAGAATAGAAAGCCCAGAAATACAGTCAACTGATATTTGACAAAGGAGCAAAGGGAATCCAATACAGAAAGAATAGTCTTTTCAACAAATGGTACTGGAACAATTAGACAGTGGAAAAACAAAAATAAAACTAGACATAGACCTTACAACTTTCACAAAATTAATTCAGAATGGATCATAAACCTAAATGTAAAATACAAAACTATAAAACTTCTGGAAGAAATCTAGGTGACCTTGGGTATGACAGTGAGTTTTTAGATACAACACTAAAAGCACAGTTCGTGAAAGAGAAAATTGATAAGTTGGACTTCATTAAAATTAATAACTTCTGCTCCAGGAAAGACACTGTTAAGAGAATGAAAATACAAGTCATAGGCTTCGAGAAATATTTGCATAACACGTATCTGATAAAAGGCTTGTATCCATAATACGCAACAAACTCTTAAAACTCAACAATAAAAAAACAACCCAATTTAAAAATGGGAAGATTTGAAAATAGAAAGAAGATACACAGATGGCAAACAAGAACATGAGAATGCTCAACATGATTTGTCATTAGAGAATTGCAAATTAAAACAATGAGATACTACTACATACCTATTTGTTGTTGTCATTAGTTGCCATCCATTAGATTCCTACTCGTTGCGCCCCCGTGTGTGCAGGATAGAATTATTGCTCCATAGGTTTTTCAAGGCTGTGAACTTTCAGAAGCAGATAATCAGGTCTGTCTTCCGAGTATATACCTATTAAAAAAAAAATGGCCAAAATCCAAAAAACTGACAATGCTAAATGCTGGTGAGGTTCCAGAATTGCTAGGAATGCAAAATGGTACAGCCGCTTTGGAAGACACGTTGGCAGTTTCTCACAAAGCTAAACATAATCTTACTATATGATCCAGCGATTATGTTCCTAGGTATTTAGCCAGTTGAGTAAAAAACATGTCCAAACAAAAACCTGCGTGTGAATGTTTATAGCATCTTTACTAATAACCACCAAAAACTAAAAGCAGCCAATGGTTGCCAGGGAATTGGGGGTAGTGGAGAAGAATTGAATAGGTAAAGCACAGGGCCTTTTTTAGGGCAGTGAAACTATTCTGTATGATATTTTAATGATGGATACTTGACATTATACATTTGTCAAAACCCATAGAACTTTACAGCACAAAGAATAAACCGTAATGTATGCAAATTAAAAAATTCTTAAAAGGTTGGGGGTTTCCAGGAGGGTTGGCAGACTCTGATGAAAGACTAACTACATTTCAACTGTCTGAAGCAACCTCACTGAAAGGGGTGGTGGAACAAGGTACTGACCTAAGTCACTCTGGAAATGAGTCTGTAAGACTAAAATGCAGGAGAAATTACATATAATCACTGTATTCTAGTTGAGAAAGTTATTTCTCATGGGAGTACAGGTTAACAATTCTGATACCACTATACTTGTATATTGGAAGCGAACAATTAACTTAAAGCACGGCAGATGTTGGGAGCCTGGTATCTTACTGTCGGAGCAGGAATTTACTAATAACCAAAGGGAGGAGGCTGCAGTGATCCATTTGGTAATGGACTAGAGTTGGAGACACCAGTATGACCTCTTGTTTAACTTAATATAGACACAAATGATTACATAGAGATATATTTATAGATATGTGTATATACATGTATTAGTATTCACACACGTACTTCCTTGTTCTGTCAGTTGAGAGGGGCTAAAAGTAATGATACCACAGTAGCAAAAAAGTAACCTAGCACCCAGATCTTGGTTTCTAATACATTCTCTGGTAAAAGGAGCCAGGGCTCCTTGGAGAACTGGCTGATCCTAAAACTGGGGCAGGAGATAAAGAAATATATGAGGCTGGAGCACCATGTAGTGCCAGAAAGTAAGGAAGTGCTAAACAAACAAACGAAAGAAAAAATACCTGGATGTGAATATGTTACAGGTAAACAGGAACCAACTGAAAGAGCTCCCAGTGACCCAAGCTGGATCAATTTGAACAACGAAATAGAATAGTGTTGGATTATGGCCCAAAGAATAGAGTAAATATTCATGAATTCATTCTAATATAAATGAATGATTGAATAAATAAATAAATGTTGGGAAAAAGACAAATCTCCTGGGAAGAATAATTCCACATAATTTACGTAAACACTGTGCCCTCAAGGAGGAGGAGTTAAATTTCCTACTCCTTAAATATGGGCTGCTCATAGTGACTTACTGCCAGAGTTCAGGGTGGAGAAACCTGACAAATACTACAGTGTATATGGGAACTGTCTGTACCAGCTTCTCAATTTTTCTGCAAATCTAAAGCTGGTCTAAAAATTAAAGTCTGTTAAAAAAATGAAAGTGTTTTTTGAAGACCTCTGAATAATCCCGTGGTTTTTATCTTTCCTGCAGTTTTGAGAATGTTTCCTGCCTTGCTGACTCTAGTTCCCTCTCAGACATCACTTTTGATGGCAATCCAATAGCTCAAGAGTCATGGTACAAACACACCATCCTTCAGAATATGATGCAGCTGCGCCAGCTAGATATGAAGAGAGTCACGGTGAGAACCCTACCAGAGTGTCTACCATATATATTGTTTCTTTGGCGTGGATTAGGAAATTGAAGTGCATATCCTTTGTTTGAAATGTTTCTTAACTTTAGTGGACTATGGATTATCATGACTGTATACTTTATAATCACAAGATTCTTAACACCTCTACTCTATCCCCAATTTTACTGAATGGAACTTTAGAAATTCCTAGCCTTCTGTTTAAATTAATCATCATGCTTGTTTTTCATTCTTGCCTATAGTTTACTTTTTCATGGATAAATAAGAGTTTCACTGATAGGTTACATAGTGTAATGGTTGCAACTATGAGCGCTAGAACCAGGCTACCTGGCTTGACCACTTTCTAGCCATGTGACCCTTCAGCAATTTCCTTAACTTTTCTTTACCCCATTTTCGTCAAAGTAAACTAGGGACCATAATGACACTATATCATAGGGTTGTTGTAAAGATGAAGTAACCAACCTTAGAACAGCATAAGAGTCCTGGGAAGCATTGTATGGAGCTGCTGACGATAGTATTGATGTCCCACCACTCATCTGTCGCTTTGTCATACCGTGGTGGCTTCCACGTTACTATGATGCTAGAAGCTATGCCACCGGTATCTCAAATACCAGCAGGGTCACTCGTGGTGGACAGGTTTCAGTGGAGCCTCCGGGCTAAGACAGACTAGGAGGAAAGGTCTGGTGATCTGCTTCAGAAAATCAGCCAATGAAACCCTATGGATTAGGTCATATTGTGGACATTTAGCTTGGCTAGCAAATAGTTAAAAGTGTGGGTGAAATTTATGAATACTGGGGGTCTTCTAGAATTCTGCCTCTGTCTTTGCTTCAGGGTGGAGATACGGTTCTTTGTCCTCCCGGTTTGTTCAGATCTATACTGTCAGCACTGCTTTGTACTTTTATGGTGACTCTTTACCCTGTCTCCATGTCTTTCTGAATTAAGCATCCTTGGTACTTGTAATTGCCCTCCCTGATGGGGTCAATATGAGTAGGGTAAGATATCGAATTAACCCACTTACATAAATTAGTACCAAATTGTGTATTAATGTTTCTTATAGTTACTTTATGTATCAGTTTTGTCTTCCCAATTAATGTGTTTAAGGGTAGAAAGCATTCTTCTTCTTTGCCTGATACACACAGGTGTTCTATAAATATCTCCCTCCCTCCTCTGTCTTGCACAATGCTGAGATGTAGTTGAGCTTAATAACGCTCAATAAAAACTTGTTGATTGAGTAAAAATTACCTACTTCCATGCCTTAAGTAAAGGAGACTATTACTTTATGTAATCTTTTACATTCCATAAGGTGTATTTGCCTGATAAGGAAATGGGGGAAGATCACCTAGGATGGGAGCAGGGCTAGCTATTCTACTAAATACAGAGCAGCAGTCCTTACACACTTGCTTCTCCACTGTTGAATTAAAAAAAATTAAAAAAAAAAAAAAAACTGGAAACAATCTTAAAGTGACAGAAAAGTTATAAACATAATACAAAACACTTTTTTCTTTGAACCACTTGAGAGTAAGCTGCTGGCTTGATCCCGTAATAACCCCGAACACTTTAGTATGTATTTCTTACAAGCAAAGACATTCTCCTGTATAACCACAATATGACTAACAAAGTCAGGAAATAAGTGTTGAAAAATTAGTAGCATCTAATTCCACTCGCCATTAAAATTTTCCCAGTTATACCAGTAATGTTCTTCTTAGCAAAAGGATCCAGCTCAGAATTACATGTTGTACATGGATGCATTAGTTGTCATGTCTTCATAGTCACCATTAGTCTGGAAGAGTTCTTCTGTCTTTCCTTGACTTTCATGATTTTGATGTTTATGAAGATTACAGGCCAGTTAATTTTCAGAGTGACCCTCACTTAGGCTTTTCTGATGCTTCCTTATGACTAGTTTTTGATCCTAGATGTTTGGGGTAAGTATCACAGAAACGATACTGTGTCCTTCTCGTTGTAGGCTGTTAAGTTGCATATAATTTATATTTGTCCCTATATTGATGATGTTCACTCTGATTAAGGTGGTATCTACCAGGTTTCTCCATGTGAAGTTATTCTCTTTTCCTTTGTAATCCCATCCTCGTAAAATTTTTAATTTATTCATGTCAGGATGGATTCATCAGCTTCTGTTTTTATTCAATAGGTTATAACCCATTACTGTCGTTACTTATTATGATGCTTAAATTGTCCTCAGTTTGGCCAGAGGAGCCTCCTCAAACTTACTTCTCTGTCCTTTTGACATGCCTCCATCCTCCTTCGAGGCTGCCAAATTTTCTGTCACAGAATGTTCCAAACTCATGGAATTAGCCATTTTGTCAAAGAGCCCTGGTTCCTTGTAGTGGAGAATGGTATTTAGAAGCAAAGATATGAATACTAGGTGTGGTCATTGCTATTAGAGTTTGCTTCTCAAAGGTCCTCTCAGTAGGCAGGGCAAGGGACTGTATGGATATACAAACCTTACAAACCTACATTTATACATACATGCATATGCATCAACATTTATATTTACATCTATATATAGAGAGAAAACCATGAATTCTCATCCATATATACAGTTCCAGTCCAAGATTCATTTTACTTTTCTTTCTTTCCTTACTTGAAACTACCTTCTCTAAGTTTGGGAAACTTGGCTCCTGTTATCCTTAATATATTTACTTATTTGTTCAAGCATCCTGTATTTAACAGCTTTTCTTTGCTGCTACTGCCCCTTTCCCTCACAGAAGCCCTCCGTGCTACACATGTGCTCTGATACACCATGCTGCGGCACAGCCATGCTCCTTCAGGCAGACACCCTTTTCACTCCACCCATACTCTGATACCCTGCTTTATCCTACACTCCCTTATGGGTGTTCCCCTTTCCCTGCTGAGACCCCATCTCCCTGTGCTAGACCACTCCCCATGTGGGCATTCTCTTTACCCTGCTTGGGTTTTGATATCCCAAAACAGGGCAGTCCTCACACGACCTTCCTCTTCACCTCACTTGGGCGTTGACATCCTATCCAGGCATCTCCCCTTTGTGGATGCCCTTCTCAGTCCACTTGGGGCTGCTTGGCTACATGAGGAAGAAGCTGAGATTAGGAAGAAATGGTTGCCTCTCCCTTGTGCTTATGTCTTTGGGAAGTTGCAGAATACATGTGATTAATTACGTGAAACACAACTTAATTTGGCTTCCAATTTATAAGACCTTAATTTTAAGGTTGTAAACTAGTGCTGAAAAGCTGAGATCAATCTTAGTTTAGTATCTCTGAAGCTAAGGCATTAACTGGAGGGATTCACAAGGATTTCTTTAATGTGAAGGTGTCATTATTAATGAGAAATATTAGATCTAAAGACATTTGACCTTTAGTCAAACATTGGTTTTTCAAATGACATATAAGTTATTGATTTGATGAGATCAAAAAGAAAGCGAACACCAAACAAAACCTGACTTAAGAAATGGGTAGGAAAGATAAAAGCCATGTTACTTTAAGTTCCATTAGATCTAACTCAGGATAGTTAACTAGCTAAATTGGTTTATATTAAGTAAGCATTCAATTATATGTGAATTATATGATGCACGCCATAGAATCCTTTTATACCATTTAATTGGTGAAAACTGGCATGAGCCTAAAATCCAAGTACAGTCTTGTAACAAATAGATTAATTTTCTCAAGGTTAATGTATAAATTTAATGCAGCTCCAATTAAAATTCCATCAAGCTTATCGTTAAAGTCAGATAATTATTTTTATGTTCATATGAAAGAGTCAGTGTTTTGCTCCAGAACAACTAAGAAAACTACAAAAAAAACAAAATAACTGTGAGGCCAGGGAAGTGAGGTTCTGCTTCTGATGTATTAGAATATACTCTAAGGTCATGATGATAGAATCAGTAAGTGACTGGTATAGAATTATGTCAGTGGAACATTCTACAGAATCCAGAAATTGACCCCCATGTATGAGAACCAAAAACCCCAAACCCATTGCTATAAAGTCAATTGTGACTCTATTGGACAGAGTAGAACTGCCCCATAGAGTTTCCAGGGAGCGGTTGGTGGATTCAAACTGCCGACCCTTTGATTAATTAGCAGCTAAGCTCTTAACCACTGTGCCACCAGAGCTTCGTATATGAGAAGTAAAGATAAACTGTATTTCCATTTATTGATGTTAACTTAATTAGAAATGTACGTACATACAGAATCATCAGTATACAGTGTGTTGAATTTTCACTAAGTGAACATGCCTCTGTAACCAGTAACCAGATCAAGAAGCAAAACACTACTTGCACCCAGAAGTCTTCTTGATGCCTCACCACAAACACTACTCCTTTTTCCCTCCCCAGAGGTAACTATTATTATACTTCTAACATCGTAGATTAGTTTTTCTAGCTTTGGAGCTCTGGCTTCTTTCTCTCAGCATTCTATATGTGAGATTTATTCATGCTGTATATAATTGTAGTCCATTCCATATGCTCTTCTCTCTTCTCCCAGATATCTCCATGATTCACTCTCTTAATTCCTACAGGTCTCTGCTCAAAAGTCATCTCTGGAAAGAAGCCTTCTCTGACAATTCTCCTTAAAATACCTTTCCCTCTCTTGCTCCCTTGTCTTTGTCTGTTGTCATCTCATTCATCATCCCCTGACATTACATTATACATCTATCTGCTTGTAGCCCATCTCTGACACATTTTTTAACATAAGCTCCAGGATGGCTGTAGTATATTCTGAATGAATTAATGAATTTTAGACGGACCAGTACCCATTCATTGTTCTCCTTTAAAAGTATGTTTATTTAACATTTTTACTTTCACATGATCTTCAGAATTACTTTAAGTACCTTTGGATGTAACTTATATTTCATCAAGTCTATAATTTGGGAAGAGTTGATGTCTTTTCAAAATTCAACCTTTCTGACAAAGAATGTGGTAAAAAAACAAACACAAGAATGTGGTATGTCTATTTACTTAGGTCTTCTTTTATGAATTTTAATACAGTTTTATAGCTTTTCTCATCTAGGTCCTGCACATTCCATGATTGCTAAAATTCAGAATATTTTTTCTGCCATGCTAATATTTTTCTTTGGGTACTAATGACAGTATTTAGTCTCACTTTTTTTTTTTTTTTTAACAGCTTTTTAGTAACTTTGCTTTGGAAACAATATGCCTTTTAAAAGGCTTTCTATAACAAGGGTAGGCAGCTGCTCATGAGCTGGACACTTCTTTTTATAAATAAAATTGTATTGGAATATGGCTATGCCCACTCGTTTATATATTATCTATACCTGCTTTGACGCTACAATGGCAAAGTTGAGTAGTTGCTAAAAATACTGTATGGCCCACATAGCTAAAATATTCACATCTGGCAGACAAAGTGTGCTAACACCTGTTCTATAAATATTTTTTCTCTTTAAAAATGATACTTTAAGTTTTTTGTATATTCACTATATAAATATTCTAACTGGGGTAAATTACACAAATATTTAATGAGCTTCTGTGCTCTGTGACTATGGTTCCCAGACTGTGTGCTGGAGCATCTCGGGGTGCTTCAGTGAACTCACAGAGGCACTGTCGAATATTTTTAATTTTCAAGGAAAACACAGTGATATTTGACATCTGTGAGACACTGAGAAAACTACTAGCTCCAGGTAGTTCACCACTTCAACATTAGGTCATGCTACATCCTTTTCTGTGACATTATGTCTTTGCAAATCTGAGTTTTCCATGGTTACTGTGATAAAAAGTAAATACTGTGCCAAAATCTGCCATGGAACAGGAAGTGAAGGTGGGGGTGTCCAGTATTTGAGAAGCTGTGCAGTGTCCTACAGATACACACGTTCCATTGGCAAGTACTTGTGGTTATTTAAGGATACGTAAAGATAGCTTTTCTTTCAATTCATATGTGTTATTTTTCAAGTGGCTACTAAATTTTTAGAACGTGAGTACTTATTAAGTTGTTTGACCCTCACTACTTAGTAAACAGAGCTGTTTTGTATTTGTTTGGTCTAGGGGCACTGTGAAAAAGTTCTTGAGACATTCTCAGGCACCTTGAACTGAGAAAGTTTGGGAATCTCTGTAATAGGATTTGTACTAAACATTAGAAATGACAAGATCAGAAATCTTGCCCTCAGGTTATTTACAGTCTAGTACAGAGGCAGGCATGCAGCCAGACTATAATATAAAATGGTAAGATAGACGATAGACAGACGTGAGGAAACACACACACATACGTATATAAATATGGCACAATGATAACAAAGGACAAAGCACTCCTAAGTCTACCAGAGAAATAGTAAAAGTTCCAAGGGAGGAAATACTTGAGACTTGAAGAGTGGCAAAGAAGGAGGGTGTATCATGGAGAGTGGTGAGAGAATGTAACAACTGTATAGAACCAATAGTAGTTCAGTATGGCTGAGCATTGGATGTGTGTGGGGTAGAATAGTGGGAGACAAGAATATCTGATAGGCAAGAGCTAGGCCATGCAGGGCATTTTATGTCATAATAAAGAGGTTAGATTTTTGTCCCGGATGTGACAGGTAGCCGTTGAAGAGTTTAGGATAATTAAATTGATTTGCCTATTAAAAAGACAACCTGGGTAGCAGCCTGGATGATGTATGGGGAAGATGAGTGGACGATGAGATTTGAGGCAGAGAGATTAGTCAGGGTAAGAGATTCTGGGGTCTGATTCAGAGGAATGGCAAGTGATAACTTGATGCCATCTATTGCTGGCCTCATCTCTTTTACTTTTATTATCTCTGTTAAAAAAAAAATATGGCTTTTAGTCTGTAAAGAGTAAAATAAATTTTTTGTTGTTGTTTTTTGTTTTTTTATGCAAAGCCTAAAATAGGTGCATAAATTTGAATTCAGGCCTATGTAGAGCAGGGGTTGACAAACTGTGTAAACGGCCTGATAGTAAATATCTTAAGCTTTTTAGGCCACACGGTCTGTTTTGCAGCTGCTCGACTCTGCCATTGTAGCATGAAAGCAGGCATGTACAATACATTAAATGAATTAGTATGGCGCTGTTCCAGTAAAACTTTATCTACAAAAAGAGGTAACAGACAGGATTTGGCCTGTGGCTTGTAAGTTGTCAGTCTTTGATATCTGATTGGAGCTGGTGAATAAGTTGCTAGACCGTTGAAAGTTACGTCTGAGAAAAGCTATAAAACAAGACAGTAGTTGAAAGGCAAGAAGAACTACTCTGTCTTTTTATCTTAGAAGGAAAGAACATAAATTCTACAATTCGTGACAGTAAACTTGAAGATGATTGTGAAAGAAATCTAAATTGGATTATCGAAAGATGGTTTGTATTTAAGGAATTGATCACTAGGCGGCAGCATTAGTTCACTAAAAACAATTCATGCCAGACAAAATTAATTTCCTATTTTAGAGATGATAGACGTTCTCCGAGGAGTGCTATAGACCAATAATATTTTGGTATGTAAAGAACACATTTGACAAAGTCTGTTTTGAATAAGTTATATGACAACATGGTTAAGTGGATTTGTGATAAAACTATGCCTGTAGAATACTAGTTAATGAATTAATGCCAGTTTATAGAGAAACATGTACTGGCATGCTAGGAGGCTTTTTCCTCAGGTCCATCTAGTCACCATTTTTATTGATGAGCAGGTGAGATGTTATTCTGATAAAGTATATGAATGACAGAAACTGGAGAAGTTTTAGATCCTAACATATTGGTTGAACAAATCAGAATCCAAAAATAGCTCAATAGTCTAGAATAGGGGTCAGCAAACTACAGCCCACAGGCCAAATCTGTCCTGAGGTCTGTTTTTATACAGCTGTCAAGCTAAGAATGGTTTTCATACTATTAAAACATAAAAAAGAAAAATAAGTGACAGAATCATACGTGGCTCACAAAAATTAAAATATTTACCATTTGGTCCTTTATAGAAGAAAGTTTGCTGATACCTAGCCTAGAAAAATTAAAACACTGTAGGTAAATTGAAAGTCCTGGACTTTATTCCGTAACAACAAACAGAATGATTCTCAGCACAAGTACAGGTTATGGGAGATGGGACATAGCAGCATATGTGAAAAAGACTCATAAGTGATAACACGTTCAGCTAGAGTCAGTTATGAGAGTAGAAGTTAATATGGTTTAAGACAGTATTCATTTATAGAAACAGAGAATTCAGGAAAATGGAGACTGTAGTCCCTAGTCTTTTTTTTTTTTTTCTTTCTTCGATGGTTAGAGCACTCCTGAACTATTAGTTTTAGAGGGTCGATGACAATCTAGAGCATTTCCAGAGAACCTGGAATGATTAGTAGACGAAGGAGAAGACACAATGAAGAGATTACAGTTGTCTTAAAATATTTTCACAACTGTCCAAAAATGAAAAAGAGAATAAGATGCATTTTGAGAAGTATTGTAGAGAAAATTCTAGGAGGTAGAATTTTGTTCATTTTTATTCCTAAAGTAGCATTTTGTGAGTGCAGGCACTGTCCTCATCATTCTGAAACAGAAACAGTGTTTAAAGGTTTCACCTCAAATTCACATTTAGTTGGCTCATTACGAACTTATTTACAATTTGCTATCCAAAAATGAGTGGCCTATCCCAGATGGAAGTGAGTTTCCTGTTATGGTGGACAGTACTAATACTCATCCATATTTTCTGATTCTCCTCCCTTTTCGAATATATGGAAAGATGATATTTTCCTTCCTCGTTGAAGTCAGATGCGGTCATGCAGTCTGCTTTGGCCGATGAAGTGTGAGCTGAAGTAATGTGTATCATGTCCAGGCAGAAGTATTCAGTCTGTACATGGTACTTAATGCTTTTCTCCCCTATGGTGGTCATTGTGGAGTTAAAGGTACCCTGCCTGGAATGCTGAGCCACCACATGGAGAACAGTTGCCCAGACCTGCAGAGGTCTTTGCATGATCAAGAAATAAACTTTTCTTATGATAAGCCAGTATGAATTTTGAGGTTGTTACAGTAGCGTAACTGAGCCTGTACTGACATTTACCCCCCTAGTATTTAAGAACTAATATCCCTTGGCCAGTGGAAGCTGGCTGACATGGCCCTAATCTTGACCTATATCCTAACTATGACCCTGGAAAAATCAGCCTTATCTGTAAAAGAGGAATGTTTGAGTGAAAAACATTGATCATCTCCTCTAGAAAAAAGTCTGTGATTGTAAAGTCTGTTTTAATATTAGATATTCAAGGAAAACAGTGCCTTTTCTCTATTCTGAGGTGTGTAGTTAAAACCCACAGTGCCATTTAATTTTTTTTTTTTTTTAAGTTCCATTTAATAAATTGCTGCCTGTATTAGGACTACTATTATTTACTTTGGAGCAGAACTTCTTCTCATATAATATATGCATTGTTTAAAAAATCTGCTAACAGAGTAAAATCTAGGTTATCAAACACCTATTAAATCACTGCACTGCTTAATTAACTTGAAATCATTTCTGTATTAGGTCCTCATGGCCAAACTGAAGTCAGGCAAAAATGGGATATTTTTGAACCAGATAAATCCCTTTCTTTTGCTACATAGAGGATACGGCTTTTATCCCAGAAATTGGACTTTTATCATATTAAGTTGCCAGAATTTTAAAGTTTTTCTTTCTTACCAGCAGATTTATAGCTTATCTTCACAATTAGAGGATTTTTTTGTTGTTGTTTCTAAGTTTAGTTACTCTATAATTATTTGGGCTGAAATATAGCCTCAGATGTATAAATTCCTTAAAACACTCAATATTTGAATTGATTTGGCATAGATCCAGTTTTCCAAGGTTTAGCTTTGCTTCTGAAGTTCTACTGCCTTTAATAGAGCTCAGATTCTTTTTAAAAATCTGATGAAATCATCTCTTAAATATGTGTAGTACGTGATCCATACAGTTTCCAGTGCTGTTTGAAATTGGCTCTCTGAATAACCAATATGTTTCTAGTTCACGTTTTATAGATAAGTCAACAATTGAATATCAGTACATTTTGCCCTTTTAAAAGATTTCTTCTGAAATTGACTACAGCCACTAAATACCAAATCAGTATATCTACTGAATAAATTAATTTATTATAATTAGTAAAGCAGCTGTTTTATAAAGCAAGGAATCAAAGTTCTGAGTTCTTTAGTTTATTTCTCCTTATTGCCTCTATTCATTTCTTTAAAATTTGAGAATAATTACTTCCTATATTGTAAAAGATACTTTAAATTCACCAGAAGTCACATTACACTTCCACTGCTTTTAAAACAACTAAATCACATGGCAGATTAGTAATGAATTCTGACCTCTCCTCTTTCATCTCCCTAAAATCAGTGAAACAAATTTAAATATATATTTATTATTAAAGATACTACAAATCATCCTTCTCAAAAGACATAGGACCTAGTCCTGATCCTGGCCTTGTCACTAGCTGTGTGACTGTCTGTGAGTTATAGACTTCTCAGAGCGTTAGTTTCCTCGTTTCTAAAATTAGCAGTTTCCAGTGGATGCATTCTTAGTTTCCTTTTAACTCTGTGATAGTTTATGTTTGTGTATTTTTTATAGTTCTTTTAGTCTAGATCTTTGCTTTCAGGAGCATTTATAATGGCCCACCCTCCAGAATACATTTTATTAGTCTCTTTGAACTTCTTTGGAGCCCTGGTGGTACAGTGGTTAAAGGGCTCGCCTGCGAACCAAAAGGTGGGCAGTTTAAATCCACCAGCTGCTCCTCAGAAATGCTATGGGACAGTTCTACTCTGTCCTACAGGGTCGCTAGGAGTCAGAATTGACTCGATGGCAATGGGTTTTAGACTTTATTTCTTTTTTTTTTAAATAATTTTTATTGTGCTTTAAGTGAAAGTTTACAAATCAAGTCAGTCCTCACACAAAAACCCGTATACACCTTGATACACACTCCCAAATACTCTCCCCCTAATGAGACAGCCTGCTCTCTCCCTCCACTCTCTTTTTTCGTGTCCTTTTCGCCAGCTTCTAACCCCCTCCACCGTCTCATCTCCCCTCCGGGCAGGAGATGCCAACATAGTCTCAAGCGTCCACCTGATCCAAGAAGCTCACTCCTCACCAGCATCCCTCTCCAACCCATTGTCCAGTCCAATCCATGTCTGAAGAGTTGGCTTTGGGAATGGTTCCTGTCCTGGGCCAACAGAAGGTCTGGGGGCCATGACCACTGGGGTCCTTCCAGTCTCAGTCAGACCATTAAGTCTGGTCTTATAAGAATTTGGGGTCTGTATCCCACCACTCTCCTGCTCCCTCAGGGGTGCTCTGTTGTGTTCCCTGTCAGGGCAGTCATCAGTTGTAGCCGGGCACTGTCTAGTTCTTCTGATCTCAGGATGATGTAGTCACTGGTTCACGTGGCCCTTTCTGTCTCTTGGGCTCGTAATCACCTTGTATCCTTGGTGTTCTTCATTCTCCTTTGATCCAGGTGGGTTGAGACCAATTGATGCATCTTAAATGGCTGCTTGCTAGCGTTTAAGACCCCAGATGCCACTCTTCAAAGTGGGATGCAGAATGTTTTGTTAACAGATTTTATTATGTCAATTGACTTAGATGTCCCCTGAAACCATGGTCCCCAGACCCCTGCCCCTGCTACGCTGGCCTTCGAAGCTTTCAGTTTCTTCAGGAAACTTCTTTGCTTTTGGTTTAGTCCAATTGTGCTGACCTCGCCTGTATTGTGTACTGTCTTTCCCTTCACCTAAAGTAGTTCTTATCTATTATCTGATTAGTGGATATCCCTCTCCCACCCTCCCTCCCTCCCCACTCTCGTAACTACAAAAGAATGTTTTCTTCTCAGTTTAAACTATTTCTCAAATTCTTATAATAGTGGTCTTATACAACTGACTAATTTCACTCAGCATAATGCCTTCCAGGTTCCTCCATGTTATGAAATGTTTCACAGATTCCTCACTGTTCTTTATTGAGGCGTAGTATTCCATTGTGTGAATATACCATAATTTATTTATCCATTCATCCATTGATGGGCACCTTGGTTGCTTCCATGTTTTTGCTATTGTAAACAGTGCTGCAATAAACATGGGTGTTCGTGTAAAGGCTCTCGTTTCTCTAGGTTATATTCCAAGGAGTGGGATTGCTGGATCGTATGGTAGTTCTATTTCTAGCTTTTTAAGGAAGCGCAAATCGATTTCCAAAGTGGTTGTACCATTTGACATTCCCACCAGCAGTGTAGAAGTGTTCCAATCTCTCCACAGCCTCTCCAACATTTATTATTTTGTGTTTTTTGGATTAATGCCAGCCTTGTTGGGGTGAGGTGAAATCTCATTGTAGTTTTGATCTGCATTTCTCTAATGGCTAGTGATCGTGAACATTTCCTCATATATCTGTTAGCTACCTGAAAGTCTTCTTTAGTGAAGTTAGACTTCTTTATTTCTAATACAGCATATATACTGGTCAGGATAGACTGGATTATACTGTAGTAACAACTTCTCTAACTTCAGTGGATTAAAGCAACAAAGTTTATTTCATACTCATACTACCTGTCTGTCCATCGTATGTGGCCTGGGAACTTTGTTATGTGTGGTCCTTATTCTAGGACCCGGACCTCTGGATCACCTGCTGTCTAGAGCTCAGCAGGTGCTGTAGCAGAGTTGAGAGAAATAAATAGCTGCATCGCACGTTGTCTTTGAAAGCTTCCACCCAGAAGTGAACACATGTCACTTTTGTTCTTATAGTTCTGGCCAAAGCAAATCCCATGTCCACATCTGACTTCAAGGGGCCGTGAAGTTCAATCCCACCAGGTGCCTAGAGATGGGAACACATAGGAATATTTGGTGAACAGCTCTTATGACCATCCATTGTTGTTGTTGTTAGGTACCATCAGGTCAGCACCAACTCATAGTGACCCTGGAGGACAGAGTAGAACAGCCCCATAGGGTTTCCAAGGAGTGGCTGGTGGCTCTTAATTGCTATGCCACCAGGGCGCCACCTATCATTAGGAGTGTAAATTAATACTAAATTTATGGAGGGCAGCTTGCAAACATACCAAAAGCTGGAGAAATATGTTTACCATTTGATTTAGTATTTTTAGTTTTAGGAAATTCTGAACAGATATACAAAGATGTATACTCATTAAAAGCATTCCTTAAATATACATTTCTTGAGTATCTACTATGTGTCAGGAGCTGGCATGATCCGAACCTTCACTGAGCTGACACATGGGGCAAGGAGTGGGAGGAGGGGAAGACAGTGCAGAGATAATTACAGTGAAACATGTGCATGCCGGGAGGGGGAATACAGGCTGCTGTGAAAGCATGTGCCGGAACCCACTCAAAGGCAATGGGTTGTTTTTTTTTAATGAAAGCACGTGAGAAAATTTCTCCTGACTCATTTTTCAGTTAACTGATTCTCATTTCAGCTATGTATTGCTGACCCCCTCCATTCTAGTTTTAATTTTGGTTTTTGTACTTTTTCATTTCTAAAAGATTTTTTCCCAAATATGCTGTTATTTTTAATAGTTTCTATCTCTGAAGATATTTTTAGGCTTGTCTTTTATAAAAGAATACATTTTTTCCTCCATTTGTGACATTTTAGAGTGCCTGCTAACCTTTTGGAAACCCTGGTGGAGTAGTGGTTAAGAGCTATGGCTGCTAACCAAAAGGTCAGCAATTCAAATCCACTAGGCGTTCCTTGGAAACTCTGTGGGGCAGTTCTAGTCTGTCCTGTTGGAATTGATTCGATGGTAATGGGTTTGGTACTAACCTTTTGCTAACGAAAATCAGAAGTTACATGGTAATAATTTACTCTATTAAAACTTGACAGTGTTCAGGAAAAGAAAATGATCCAGGTTGTGTATACACGTTTCAACTTTTTAAAATTTGCTTATAGTGAGTATTCTAGCATGATACACAGTAATAATTAGATTTGAGTCAGCATGTTGGGATTATAACTGAATTTTTTTTTTTAATTTTCTATACTGTCTATAATGTTTTTTCGTAGTTTTTAAAATTGAAGAAATGTGACTGGCTAAATCAACTGTGAAACAAAGTAATAAGAATGACGTTAATGGGGATTAATTTACTAACACAATGGAAAGTTTTAAAGGGCTTTTGCTCTTTTTTTTTTTAATCGAAAAAGCTCTGATTCACAACCGTAAAGTAAATCACAATTGTTAGAAGTATCACTGTCCTTTCCAATTTCATGATAGAAAGCTTAAATCTTTTCATGTGTGACTATGGTACATGGTGTACAAAGAAGAGTTATGCAAATCTACTCCCCTTTTCCTTTTTTCTCTTCTCTTCTTTTTCCTTTCTTGTATCAGCTTGGTTCTTCTTACCTCCGGAGTCGGGAGTAGAGTTAAGAATGCATAGTTTTGTTTTCTTTGTTCGTTTTTTAGGATTAGGAAGGAGCAGGAAAGTAAAGAAAAACATGCTAACTTCTCCTTGGAGGGCATATTTTCTTTTGGCAAATACTGTGCCTCTCAAGAAGAAAAACAGACTTCCAGGACCAGAGATATTTAGTATAAAAAATGGTTAAACATTTCATAATACTTAATTTTTTTTTTTTTTTTTTTTAGGAAGAAGAAAGGCGTATGGCATCTGTTGTAGCCAAAAAAGAGGAAGAGAAGAAGCGGGAAAGTCATAAGCAATCTTTGCTTAAGGTATTTTTTCCAATTTCTACATGCATGTGGCATATGCACACTCACATACTCTGAAGCTAGCTATTTTCATTTCTATCAGTAAAATGTTTCCTTTATAAACAAACACTCCTAAAACTTGTATGTTATCATCTATAAATAAGCCTGTATTTCTGAAATAAAATGTAATGTACATTATAAAACACATGAAAAAGCTAGAAATTTTAAAATGAAGAGAGAAAAATAAACAGTAATAGAAATTGTAGTATTTTTTCCCATAGGAGTGTAGCATCTTGGGTATCCTCATGGTGCGTGCACTTCATTTTGGAAGTCATGTGTGGACTGTCATCTTTTCTGATGTATTTTAGTGAGGTCTGCTATCATGGATTTTTTTAAATGTTAGCTTTGTAAATTTAAAAACTGCTATTAGCTTTTCTGATGAAGAGATGGTAAAGATTTTGAAGAATTCAGGAATTTAAATTTTGTTTTAAGCTGGCTTTAAATGATTTAGTATATCAGACACTACTTTCCTTAAAGTAGTTGCTTTTTTTTTTTAGATGTTGTGTATTGACATCATGAAGTATAACAAATAAAAACCACTTAAAGCTTATAGCTTATATTATGCTTCATGTTATGTTCTAGGAGCCCTGGCGGCGCAGTGGTTAAGAGCTTG
This sequence comes from Loxodonta africana, assembly GCF_030014295.1. Taxonomy (NCBI): domain Eukaryota; kingdom Metazoa; phylum Chordata; class Mammalia; order Proboscidea; family Elephantidae; genus Loxodonta; species Loxodonta africana. The sequence goes on along the minus strand of NC_087354.1, from coordinate 44,817,239 downwards.
GCTGCTAACCAAAAGGTTGGCAGTTGAAATCTACCAGCCGCTCTTTGGAAACCCCGTGGGGCAGTTCTACTCTGTCCTGTAGGGTCGCTATGAGTCAGAATTGACTCAGTGGCAGCAGGTTTGGTTTCTTTTGGTATTATGTTCTAAAAGGAAGGCTATTGCCTTGATTGATTGATTACCAGTAGTCATTCTTGTCTTATATAGATGCTTTTCATTTTAATATTAAAATGAAGTCCAGAATTTTAAAAAATAACTAGTAGGAATCCAAAGTTGTGTATAGGAAATTAGGAAACAAGGGATCTTTCTGAGTTGGTGAAAATGCTTTATTTCTTAACAGGGGTATGGGATACACAAGTATATGCCTTTTTCAAAACTGATTGAACGGTACACTTAAAAATGTGCATTTTTAACTGGACTGATGCAAAAACTAAGAATTTTCCTGACTATAACCAAACATATCAGGGGACAGAGTAGCAGGGGCTGGGGCCTGGGGACCATGGTTTCAGGGGACATCTAGGTCAATTGGCCTAACAAAGCATATTAAGAAAACACTCTGCATTCCACTTTGGTGGGTGGCATCTGGGACCTTAAAAGCTAGCAAGCGGCCATCTAAGATGCATCAGTTGATCTCAACCTACCAGAAGCAAAGGAGAATGAAGAATACCAAAGATACAAGGAAAATATGAGCCCAAGAGAAAGAAAGGGCCACACAAACCAGGGGCCCCATCAGCCTGAGACTGGAAGAACTAGATGGTGGCCGGCTACCACCAATGACTGCCCTGACAGGGAACACAACAGAGAATCCCTGATGGTGCAGGAGAAAAGTGGGATGCAGACCTCAAATTCCAGGTAAAAGACCACACTTAATGGTCTGACTGAGACAGGAGGGCTGAGACCAATTGATGCATCTTAGATGGCCACTTGCCCTCCCATTTTTTTAATGATCAATATGTGATATCTTATGAAACAATCCCCAACAAACACTGAGGATCTATTTTAGCAAGACTCCGACTCTGAGCTATGGCTAGAACCCAGATTTCCTGATTCCCATGTTCCTCTCTCTTATAAAAAATAAAGAAGCTAAATGACCTTCTTAATTAAAGAGTCCTGTGTAATCACTTCAGGAGAAGCATTAGCTATTTTTCGAAGTTTTCATGAAAACCTTCTAAACATTAAAAAAATGTTAGCCAAAAATTTAATGTCACATTTCCAAAAATACTAGTGGTAACAAGCAGCTTAAGTGGATATGCAACACAAAAATTTTAGTTGAAAGGTGGAGTCAAGAGTGATTTGGTGCCTATAACATGCTGTACCTACACTGGCAGCCTCAGAACTAAATAATCAACAAAGTTTCTTTGTTCATTTTTGCTTCCACTCTCCAGGGCTCATACAAGAGTATTCCGTAGGTCTGGAAGCTCTATAAGATTATATTCTATTGTATTTATTTATGACTTCTTTATTGATCGAATGGTTCATTCATTCATTTATACATCTGGCAGTAGCAGCTGTTGGATAGGAAATACTGCTTTTCTAAATGGATCATTCAGAAAAGTTTGCCAACAGTAATACCTGGCAATGGTAAACCTTGTTCCTATAAATTTTAAAAATCCTGGCTACAGTTATATTTCCTATAAACAAAGGAACTTTTGGGCAACCCCTAGGGGTATTCCAGTGTAAGAAAGATTAAAATCCTGTTAGCTGAGTCAATAAGAAGGTAGAGATGTTAGGAGAGGGCTTGGGAGCCCTGGTGACACAGTGGTTAAGAGCTTGGCTGCTAACCAAATGGTTGGCAGTTCAAATCCAGCAGCTGCTCCTTAGAAACCCTATGAAGCAGTTCTATTCTGTCCTATAGGGTCATCATGAGTCGGAATCCGCTCAACAGCAATGAGTTTTGGTTTTTGGTCAGGAGAGGGCTTGTGCGTAGCTAACTAATGAGGTAAGGGGTAATAGAGGTTAGAGATAACAGCAGGTGAGGAACTGTAGCATACTGAGTAACAGCTCTAAGTAGTCCTGAGCTGAGAGCTTGGGACAAGGTTTTCTTTTCTTTCTTTAAATTAATTTAGGAACAATTTTCATAGTAAAATGTACACTTTTTTCTTTTTTTAATTGTGCTTTAAGTAAAAGTGCACAATCCAAGTCAGTTTCTCACACAAAAACTTATACACACATTGTTATATGACCCTAGTTGCTTTCTCTACAATGTGACAGAACACTCCTTCTCTCTACCCTGTACTTCCTGTGTCCATTCAACCTGGCTCCTGTCCCCTCTGCCTTCTCATCTTGCCTCCAGACAGGAACTGCCCACATAGTCTCATGTGGGAAACCCTCTTGGCATAGTACTTACATGCTACAGCTACTAACCAAAGGGTCGGCAGTTTGAATCCACCAGGTGTTCCTTGGAAACTTTATGGGGCAGTTCTACTCTGTCCTATAGGGTCACTATGAATCGGAATCGACTCGACAGCACCGGGTTTTTGGTATCTTGTTATTATTTATTAGTTAACATACTCAGTGGTGTAAAGAAATGTTGTGCCTCTTTTCTAAGCACCACTGTATCTGCCTTATTAAGAATATTCCTTTCTACCAGCTCCCAATCTGCCAGAGAGCCAAATACACGGAGCCATTATTATAGCTAGCCCAATTTCTTTCGGTAGTCTAGATCTGCTTTTCTTAACATGGTGTCCGTGAGAAAATTGAGCCCTAAAAGCGAGGTCCCTGGACTGGCAGCATCAGCAACACCTGGGACCTTGTTAGAAATGTAAATTCTTAAGCCTCACCCCAGGCAAACTGAATCAGAATGAGGGTGGAGCCCAGCAACCCGTGTTTTAACAAGCCGCAGTGGTTAAGTGCTAAGGGTGCTAACCAAAAGGTTGGCAGTTTGAATCCACCAGGCGCTCCTTGGAAACCATATGGGGCAGTTCTACTTTGTCATGTCGGGTCGCTATGAGTCAGAATTGACGCAATGGCCATGGGTTTGGTTTTTGGTTTTCTGGGTCATTTGAGGCAATCTGAAGTTTGAGAACAGCAACTTTAGGGCATCCATTGCATGTAATGAACTAACTTCTGTTCATCTAGAATGGTGCTAGTTATCAGGAAACATTTCAGCCGAGCACAATTTATTGTAGTAGTCTAGATATAATTATTAATTTTCAGACATTACAATTTCTATTTGCCATATTGATCAATCACTCCCCACCCTATACATACATGAAGACTGTTCCCCCATATCAGGCCTATCATTATGTAGGAAAATTATTATTAGGTTTTTCTTGCTATGTTTAAATACAGAGGTAGATAAATTTCTGCCAAATTAAAATTTCAGACAGCACTGAAGTATTTAAGTGTATGTCAGATAAAAATTTCAGATGGTGAATTTTCAGATTTCCAAAGAATGATTTTTTTTTTAATAAAATTAAGTTCCTAAAAGAGTAATTATTATCTACATATCATTTTTTTCTTTCAGGATGGCAGACCACTATTGAGGTATTTGAATGCACAGGGTAAAGCCCTCCTGTATTTTATTTTAGAATGCATATTTGGTAGCTTCTTTTGAAAGAATGATAAGAAGGTACAAACAGTATTCTCCTTGTATATTCTCTTCTGCTACAAAAATTGCATTATGTAATTCTTGTCACAATTAACTTTTTCACAGGAGAAGAAACGGTTAACGATTAACAACGTAGCTCGAAAGTGGGACTTGCAGCAAAATCGAGTAGCTAATATTCCTACAAATCAAGATAGGAAAGATCCTGATTCCCCTTCTCAGGACCCCTGTCCGGTCAATGGGAGCACCATCTCTGCATTTCCGGAAGAAACAGGGTATGCAATGGTATTCTTTCAAGATACTAGTACCGTTAGACTCAGATTTGGAGTGGGGATGGGAAATCATTTCACATGAAATTATTTTAAAATAGTAGTTTTCTTCTGAAAAATTGGATGTACTTTATAGAAAACTTAACAAAATTAGAAGTTTAGATTAAGAATTTAAAATGGACAAACTGAAAATATAAATCTGACCATGATATTCTCCTACTTAAAAAACTCTTCAATAGTTTCTTGTTGTTCAGAGGAAAAAATCAAGATTACTTAATCTGGTCTACAAAGCCTCTGCCAACCTCACCTGTCTTATCCCACGTACCAGTAGTCACCTTCTTCTGGCTCTGCGGCTTCATTGACCTCCTTCAGTTCAGTTACTTCCTACCTCAAACCTTTCTTCTAGAAACAGTTTTCTTCTTCCCTGACACCACTTCCCTGGTAGCATAGAGGTTAAGTGCTGCGGCTGCTAACCAAAGGGTCGGCAATTCAAATCTGCCAGGAAACTCTGTGGGGCAGTTCTACTCTGTCCTATAGGGTCACTATGAGTCGGAATCGACTCGACAGCAACAGGGTTCTTGACACCACTTCCAACCCAACTTCCCTCACCCTATCCTAGCTAACTCCAACTCACTTCCACACATCTTAAACCTCGCATCGTCTTGAAAACCTTCCCTAATCCAGAAGCTAGAGTAGCTCGCATGTCCCTTTTATGTTTCAGTACCTGCACTTCCCCTCCTAGCACTTACCACAGTCATAATAACTAGTTGGTAATTGGTTGTTTCACATCTGTCTTTCCACTAAAATGTAAGCATCATGAGGAAAGCTACCTTGATGGTTTTGATCCCTGTTGTGTCCTCAGCAACCAGCACAGAACCTTATTCCTTAACTAGTAGTATTAAGCAATCCAGTAGAAAATTCTGAATGATTGCCCTGGATGTGTTGATGTGTTCTATACTTACCTGTCTATTCCAGTGGCTCACAATCTCTTTTCCTCTATGACACATGTGACAAATAATATATATCCCTGAGTTTGTGAGCAAATCTGTGTGTATGCTCCATGCATTTCTCTACCTCTCAAGAAAGCATACAGGGATCAAGTAAATGAGAGGAGCATAAAGTATATATATTTTTATAGTGTATAAATAATTATAAAATATATATTATATATGTATCTATATATATATTTATATATCCTAAAAATCAAAGATAGGATACATTTCAACTTTGTTTCATTTGGTGAAGCATTACATTGAATATAATGTACCTTTTATTTCAACTTTCTAACCAGAATTTTTTTTTAATAATTTTTATTCTTTAAGTGAAAGTTTACAAATCAAGTCAGTCTCTCACACAAAAACCCGTATACACCTTGATAAAAAAAGAAAAAAACACACTCCCAAATACTCTCCCCCTAACGAGACAGCCTGCTCTCTCCCTCCACTCTCTTTTCGCGTCCATTTTGCCATCTTCTAACCCCTTCCACCCTCTCATCTCCCCTCCAGGCAGGAGATGCCAACATAGTCTCAAGTGTCCACCTGATCCAAGAAGCTCACTCCTCACCAGCATCCCTCTCCAACCCATTGTCCAGTCCAATCCATGTCTGAAGAGTTGGCTTTGGGAATGGTTCCTGTCCTGGGCCAACAGAAGGTCTGGGGGCCATGACCACTGGGGTCCTTCCAGTCTCAGTCAGACCATTAAGTCTGGTCTTATGAGAATTTGGGGTCTGTATCCCACCACTCTCCTGCTCCCTCAGGGGTGCTCTGTTGTGTTCCCTGTCAGGGCAGTCATCGGTTGTAGCCGGGCACCATCTAGTTCTTCTGGTCTCAGGATGGTGTAGTCACTGGTTCATGTGGCCCTTCCTGTCTCTTGGGCTCGTAATCACCTTGTATCCTTGGTGTTCTTCATTCTCCTTTGATCCAGGTGGGTTGAGACCAATTGATGCATCTTAAATGGCTGCTTGCTAGCGTTTAAGACCCCAGATGCCACTCTTCAAAGTGGGATGCAGAATGTTTTCTTAATAGATTTTATTATGCCAATTGATTTAGATGTCCCCTGAAACCATGGTCCCCAGACCCGTGCCCCTGCTACGCTGGCCTTCGAAGCATTCAGTTTCTTCAGGAAACTTCTTTGCTTTTGGTTTAGTCCAATTGTGCTGACCTCGCCTGTATTGTGTACTGTCTTTCCCTTCACCTAAAGTAGTTCTTATCTACTATCTGATTAGTGAATATCCCTCTCCCACCCTCCCTCTCTACCGCCTCTCGTAACCACAAAAGAATGTTTTCTTCTCAGTTTAAACTATTTCTCAAGCTCTTATAAGAGTGGTCTTGTACAATATTTGTCCTTTTGCAACTAATTTCACTCAGCATAATGCCTTCCACGTTCCTCCATGTTATGAAATGTTTCACAGATTCCTCGCTGTTCTTTATCGATGCGTAGTATTCCATTGTGTGAATATACCATAATTTATCCATTCATCCGTTGATGGGCACCTTGATTGCTTCCATGTTTTTGCTATTGTAAACAGTGCTGCAATAAACATGGGTGTGCATATATCTGTTCGTGTAAAGGCTCTTATTTCTCTAGGATATATTCCAAGGAGTGGGATTGCTGGATCATGTGGTAGTTCTATTTCTAGCTTTTTAAGGAAGCGCAAATTGATTTCCAAAATGGTTGTACCATTTGACATTCCTATCAGCAGTGTAGAAGTGTTCCAATCTCTCCACAGCCTCTCCAACATTTATTATTTTGTGTTTTTTGGATTAATGCCAGCCTTGTTGGAGTGAGGTGAAATCTCATTGTAGTTTTGATCTGCATTTCTCTAATGGCTAATGATCGTGAACATCTCCTCATATATCTGTTAGCTACCTGAATGTCTTCTTCAGTGAAGTGTCTATTCATATCTTTTGCCCATTTTTTTAATTGGGTTATTTGTCTTTTTGCGGTTGAGGTTTTGCAGTATTATATAGATTTTAGAGATCAGGCGCTGATCAGAACTGTCATAACTAAAAACTTTTTCCCAGTCTGTAGGTAGTCTTTTTACTCTTTTGGTGAAGTCTTTGGATGAGCATAAGTGTTTGATTTTTAGGAGCTCCCAGTTATCTAGTTTTTCTTCTATGTTCTTTATAATGTTTTCTATACTGTTTATGACATGTATTAGGGCTCCTAACATTGTCCCTATTTTTTCTTCCATGATCTTTGTCTTTTTAAATTTTATGTTTAGGTCTTTGCTCCATTTTGAGTTAGTTTTTGTGCATGGAGTGAGGTATGGGTCTTGTTTCATTTTTTTGCAGATGGATATCCAGTTATGTCAGCACCGTTTGTTAAAAAGACTGTCTTTTCCCCATTTAACTGTTTTGGGGCCTTTGTCAAATATCAACTGCTCATATGTGGATGGATTTATGTGTGGATTCTCAATTCTGTTCCATTGGTCCATGTATATGTTGTTGTACCAGTACCAGGGTGTTTTGACTACTGTGGCGGTATAATAGGTTCTAAAATCAGGTAAAGTAAGGCCTCCCACTTTGTTCTTCTTTTTCAGTAATGCCTTATTTATCTGGGGTCTCTTTCCCTTCCAAATGAAATTGGTGATTTGTTTCTCCATCTCATTAAAGAATATCATTGGGATTTGGATTAACCAGAATTTTTAAGCCTGTTATATACAAAGAATGTAATAAAGGAAGTAATTTGAGAGGCATTAGAATAATGCTTTGGAAATTTTCTGTAGTTAGAGTCTCACATACATTTAGACAGATATGCCCTTTAAATTTTAGCTATAAGATTAATTCATATGAATCAGTGTATTTTTTTCAGCTCACTTGGGAATCTATGTGTAGAGCTTCTCACCTCTTTCAGATAGAAAAATAAAGCTACAAGAGTAGAAATTCTAATTAAGTGATAATTTATATAACTAATATGCCATTCTTATATAGCTCTAGTAGGGGCAGTGGTAGTTCAGTGGTAGAATTCTCACCTTCTATGCTGGAGACCCTGTTTTGATTCCCAACCAAAGCACCTCAAGCACAGCTACCACCTATCTATAATTGGAGGCCTATGTGTTGCTATGATACTGAACAGTTTCAGTGGAGCTTCCAGACTAAGACAGAATAGAAAGAAAGGCCTGGTGATCTACTTCTGAAAAATCAGCCAGTGAAAACCCTATGCAACAATCAACTTCTGTTGTGCATGAAGTTGCCATGAGTCAGGAGCCAAATCGAAAGCAGCTAAGAACAACAATAATATAGCCCGAGAGCTATTTTTAATATTATTTAAATGTTGAGATATAATTTTACATGGTTGAAACTGTAACCCTTTATAAGTTAAAACCTTAAGCATTGGGCTGTAGATTTATGAAATAATATACAAGCCAGTCCTATTTCTAATTTCTCTTTTTAAAAAAGGTTTGTTTCTGCCTTCCTTAAGGAGGTTTCTCAGTTCAAAGTTTATTGAAATAATCCGTCAAATTTGCTTCTAAATTTTTAATGAGGTTTTAAAAGTTAGTCCTTTAATGTAATCTTAAATTTATCTTTATATATAGTAGTAGGTAAAAGTCTACCTTGGTTTAATTTCAATTGACTAGTCATTTTGCTAATAACTTAATTAAACTATTCTCTTTTTTTAATGAAAAATGCCATCTTTACCTAATATTAAATTCTCATAAATTCTTGCATATATTTCTGGTCTGTCTGTTCCATTCCACTTGCCTGTTCCCATCTACTTGTCTGTTTTAATGCTGATACCAGATTATTTTGATTATCCTAATTTTGTAGTTGGCTTTAATATCTAGTGGGCAAATCTACTTTTGCTACCTTTTCAGAGTTTTAATTCTCACCCACCTTTTCTTCCATATGAATTTTAAAATCATTTAATCTGAACAGAAAAAGAAATGTTTAGAATTTATTCAAATTGTGTTACATTTACATATTAATTACAGAAGGGTTGACATTGTTATGATACTAAATCATCACTTTAAGAAACACTGTATGTCTTTACACTTTTTCAGGTCTTGTTTGGTAGCCAGAGGGGAGCTAACTGGAAGAATGTTGAAAGTTTGAAGGGAAATTCTGATAAACTAAATAAAATTAGAGATCACAAATTTATAGCAACTGTAGTCTGAAATGTTGAGTGAGTTTATTCCAGGAGCATAGAGTAGCTAGCTGTAACAGTAGAGAAGTTAAATGTCTGGTAAAGAATAAGGAGAGATAAGGGATCAAAGATAAGGAATTAAAAAATTCAAGCACAACACCAACAACAATACCAAAAAAAAATTTTTAAAAAGATCGAAATGATGGATCATATGATTTAGGCTAGATTTCTTTTTTATTTCTTGTGTTTCTGGTTTTATTCTATTTACTTTTTTTTTTTTTTTTGAGGGGAAGGATATATACAACAAAACATGCACCATTTCAACGATTTATGCGTGTATAATTCAGGCTAGAATTCTAAGGAATTGAAAAACAGAAAATTGGACGTTGTTCCAAGATGGCAGACTAGTTAGATGCACCACACCATTACTCCCCAGCAAAGACCCAAGAAACAAAGTGAAATGAATACGGATGACAGCCCTGAAATTCTGAGCATCAATTGAAAGGATCAGAATTAAAATAAAGCTACAAGATTGAATAAAGGGAACCAGAGACATCAATCTATAAATGATGACAACTTCAAAATAAAAGAGGGAGTAAATGGTGTAGTTACAGAACTTCCATATGGAGAGGAAATCAAGGCAGTATTGAGATACAACACTGTTTTAAGCCTCGGGAGATAAATGTAAATTTTAGGGTGATCACAAAGAAAATTAATAAACCTACTCACCAAAATAAAAAAGAAAACCATAAAGACTCAATAAATGCAAAGTCAACAACAATGAAGAAATAGAAAAGAAACTTCATAAGCAAAAAGAACCCAGTACAGAAAAGCAAGTAGAACAAAGACAGCATGAACACCACAAAAAAAAGCACAACAAAATGACAGCAGTTAATTCATACCAATAGGTAAACACACTAAATGTAAATGGGTTAAATGTGCCAGTCGAGAGGCAGGGACTAACAGACTGGATTAAAAAAAACATGACCCAACATTATGTTGTCTGCAGGAGACACACCTTAGACACAAAGCTAAATAAGCTCAATATCAATAGATGGAAAAAAATACACCAAGCAAAAAAAAATCTCTGATAAAATAGACTTTAAGGCAAAATCCACCATAAAAGACAAGGAAAGGCATTATATAATGGTTAAAGGCTCCATTCACCAAGAGGACATGTGGTGCGATGGATTGCTTTTTTGTGGCCTTTCTAGCCATGGTCTTATGTTGTTGTTGTTAGGTGCTGTCGAGTTGGTTCTGACCCATAGCGACCCTATGCACAACAGAATGAAACATTGCCCAGTCCTGCGCCATCCTTACAATTGTTTTTATGCTTGAGCTCATTGTTGCAGCCACTGTGTCAATTCATCTCATTGAGGGTCTTCCTCTTTTCCGCTGACCTGTACTCTGCCAAGCATGATGTCCTTCTCCAGGGACTGATCCCTCCTGACAACATGTCCAAAATACGTAAGATGCAGTCTCACCATCCTTGCCTCTAAGGAGCGTTCTGGCTGTAGTTCTTCTAAGACAGATTTGTTCGTTCTTTTGGCAGTCCATGGTATATTCAATATTCTTCACCAACACCACAATAAGGAATAAGGAAGATGGTCTTATAACTCCCACCCAATCACTTGGGTGGGATTGTACAAATAAGGCGATTGTGGTCAGTTTTGCTTTAAAAGAAAGCCAATTCCAGAGCAGAGAGAGGATCCCCTCACCACCAAGGAAGAACAGCCAGGAGTGGAGAGTGCATCCTTTGGACCCAGGATCCTTGCTCTGAGAAGCCACTGGACTCAGGAGACAGAGAACAACTTGTAACCCTGAAGACGGCTGAGAAGTGGTGGCAGAGAAATGGCGGCAGGAGAGACCAGCAGGAGATCAAGCAATGAGCTTCCCAACCGTTAGAGCGAGAAAGCTGAGTGCCTTTGGGGTCAAGGCTTACTGGCAGAGTGGGGTGCCTCTGGGCGCTTACTGGCAGGGGTTAAAAGAGCTTTGTAACACTTGCCTGAGCAGGGCAGAGGCCTAGGGCCAGAGAGAGGTGTGCCTGTGAGCACACCTGAAAAGAAGCTGTCCTGATGGAAGAACTGTATCCTGAGTGCTCCTGAGCCTGAATTGTAACCTGTTGCTTCCCTATTAAACCCCATAATTGTGAGTATTGTCTATGAGTTCTGGGTGGTCATTGCAATGAATTATCAAACCCCGCAGAGAAGTAGAGAGTGCCATGGGAGGGATGGTTGGTGTCAGAATTGGTAAAGATGGTGGAGAGAAGAGGCATGTCTGACCTCTGCCTCACAGGAATCAACCTTATGCTGTTGATCTTGATTCTCCTTCCCCCTTGTGAAGTTAAAAGAGATCAGACTCCTCCCCCATGCCATTTTTACAGAACATAACCATAATAAATATTTATGTACCCCTGTGAAAGGGCTCCAGAATACATAAAACAAACTCTAAGAGCATTGAAAAGAGAAATAAACAGTTCTTTATAATAATAGCAGGACACTAACACACTGCTTGCTTTCAGTGAAGGACAGAACAATTAGAAAATCAACAAAGATACAGAATATCTGATCATCACAATCAACCAACTTGACCTCATAGACATATGCAGAACATTTCACACAGCCATAGCACAGTACACATTCTTCTCAAACACACATGGTTCATTCTCCAGAGTAGACCATGTTTTAAGCCACGACACAAGCCTCAACAAATTAAAAAATATTGAAATAGTACAAAGCATTTTCTCTGATCACAATCTTTTAAAAGTAGAAATCAGTAACAAGAAAAACAACGGAAAAAAAATTAAGTACATGGAAACTGAAAATTACCTTACTCAAAAACCACTAGGTAATAGATGAAATTAAAAATGAAATAAATTCTTAGAATCAAACAAGAATGAAAACACAACGTATCAAAACCTTTGGGAACACAGCAAAAGCAGCACTCAAAGGTCAATAAAGCATTAAATGCACTTTTTTTTTTTAATCAAATAAGAAGGGACCAAAATCAACAGCTTAACCCTACAACTTGAACAAGAAGAAAAAGAGGAGAAAAAGAAGCCCACAGCCACCAGAAGAAAGGAAATAAGAAAGATTAAAAAGAAAAAAAATTTCTTTTTAATTAGAGCAGAAATAAAAACAACCAAAAGAATCAAGACTAGAAGTTGGTTCTTTGAAAAGATCAATAAAATCAACAACCACTGGCCAAACTGACAAAAGAAAAGAAGGCAAAGATGCAAATAACCCAAATAAGAAAGCAGGTAGGTGACATTACATTGAAGGAATCATAGCCCCCCACCCCCAGAAAAAAAAAAAAAAAAAAGCCCTGGCCCAGACAGCTTCACTGGAGAACTCTACCAAACATTAAGAAAAGAGTTGACACCAATTCTACTCAAATTATTCCAGAACATAGAAAAGGAAGGCGGAATACTCCTGAACTCATTCTGTGAAGCCAGCATAACCTTCATACCAAAACCAGGCAAGACACTGTGAAAAAAGAAAATTACAAACCAATATCCCTCATGAGTATAGGCGCAAAAATACTCAACAAAATACTAGCCAATAGAATTCAACAGCATATGAAAAAAATAATAATACACCACGAGCAAGTGGGATTCATACCAGGTTTGCAAGGATGGTTTGTTCAACTTTAGAAAATCAGTCAACATAATTCACCACATAAATAAAACAAAGGACAAGAATCATATGATCATCTCAATTGATACAGGAAAGGCATTTCATAAATTCCAACACCCATTCCTGATAAAAACTCTCAGCCAAATAGGAATAGAAGGGAAAACTCCTCAACATAATTAAGGGCATATATACAAAATCAACATTTTTCTCAATGGAGAGAGACTGAAAGTGTTCACCTTGAGAACAAGAACCAGACAAGGATGTCCTTTATCACCACTCCTATTCAATATTGTACTGGAAGTCCTAGCTAGAGTAATAAGGCAAGAAAGGGAAATGTTGTCGTTGGTAGGTGCTGTCGAGTCTGTTCCAACTCATTGCGACCCTATGCACAAAAGAACGAAACACTGCCCGGTCCTGTGCCATCTCCACAATCGTTGTTATGCTTGAGCTCATTGTTGCAGCCACTGTGTTAATCCACCTCGTTGAGGGTCTTCCTCTTTTCTGCTGACCCTGTACTCTGCCAAGCATGATGTCCTTCTCCAGGGACTGATCCCTCCTGGCAACATGTCCAAAGTATAAGAGACGCAGTCTCGCCATCCTTGCCTCTAAGGAGCATTCTGGCCACACTTCTTCCAAGACAGATTTGTTCGCTCTTTTGGCAGTCCATGGTATATTCAATATTCTTCGCCAATATCACAATTCAAATGTGTCAGCTTTTCTTCGGACTTCCTTATTCATTGTCCAGCTTTCACATGCATATGATGTGATTGAAAATACCATGGCTTGGGTCAGGCACATCTTAGTCTTCAGGGCGACATCTTTGCTCTTCAACACTTTGAAGAGGTCCTTTACAGCAGATTTGCCCGATGCAACGGGTCTTTTGATTTCTTGACTGCTGCTTTCCATGGCTGTTGATTGTGGATCCAAGTAAAATGAAATCCTTGACAACTTAAATCTTTTCTCCGTTTATCATGATGTTGCTCTTTGGTCCAGTTGTGAGGATTTTTGTTTTCTTTTTGTTGAGGTGTAATCCATGCTGAAAGCTGTGGTCTTTGATCTTCATTCGTAAGTGCTTCAAGTCCTCTTCACTTTCAGCAAGCAAGGTTGTGTCATCTGCATAATGCAGGTTGTTAATGAGTCTTCCTCCAATCCTGATGCCCCATTCTTCTTCATACAGTCCAGCTTCTCGTATTATTTGTTCAGCATACAGATTAAATAGGTATGGGGAAAGAATACAACCCCGACCCACACCTTTCCTGACTTTATACCAATCAGTATCCCCTTGTTCTGTCCGAACAACTGCCTCTTAATCTATGTGAAGGTTCCTCATGAGCACAATTAAGTGTTCTGGAATTCCCATTCTTCGCAGTGTTATCCATAGTTTGTTATGATCCACACAGTCGAATGCCTTTGCGTAGTCAATAAAACACAGGTAAACATCCTTCTGGTATTCTCTGCTTCCAGCCAGGATCCATCTGACATCAGCAATGATATCCCTGGTTCCACGTCCTCTTCTGAAACCAGCCTGAATTTCTGGCAGTTCCCTGTCGATATACTGCTGCAGCTGTTTTTGAATGATCTTCAGCAAAATTTTGCTTGCGTGTGATATTGTTCTATAATTTCCACATTCTGTTGGATCACCTTTCTTGGGAATAGGGACAAATATGGATCTCTTCCAGTCAGTTGGCCAGGAAGCTGTCTTCCGTATTTCTTGGCATAGATGAGTGAGCACCTCCAGCGCTGCATCTGTTTGTTGAAACATCTCAATTGATATTCCGTCAATTCCTGGAGCCTTGTTTTTCGCCAATGCCTTCAGAGCAGCTTGGACTTCTTCCTTCAGTACCATCGGGTCCTGATCATATGCCACCTCTTGAAATGGTTGAATATCGACTAATTCTTTTTGGTATAATGACTCTGTGTATTCCTTCCATCTTCTTTTGATGCTTCCTGTGTCATTTAATATTTTCCCCCTGGAATCCTTCACTATTGCAACTCGAGGCTTGAATTTTTTCTTCAGTTCTTTCAGCTTGAGAAACACCAATCGTGTTCTCCCCTTTTGTTTTTCCATCTCCAGGTCTTTGCGAATGTCATTATAATACTTTACTTTGTCTTCTCAAGAGGCCCTTTGAAATCTTCAGTTCAGTTCTTTTACTTCATCAATTCTTCCTTTTGCTTTAGCTGCTCAACGCTCAAGGGCAAGTTTCAGAGTCTCCTCTGACATGCACCTTGGTCTTTTCTTTCTTTCCTGTCTTTTCAGTGACCTCTTGCTTTCTTCATGGATGATGTCCTTGATGTCATTCCACTACTCCTCTGGTCTTTGGTCACTAGTGTTCAGTGCGTCAAATCTATTCTTGAGATGGTCTCTAAATTCAGGTGGGATATACTCAAGGTCATATTTTGGCTCTCGTGGACTTGCTCTGATTTTCTTCAGTTTCCACTTGCGCTTGCATATGAGCAATTGATGGCCTGGTCCATGGTCGTCCCCTGGCCTTGTTCTGACTGATGATATTGAGCTTTTCCATCGTCTCTTTCCACAAATGTAGTCAATTTGATTTCTGTGTGTTCCATCTGGCGAGGTCCATGTGTATAGTTGCCGTTTATGTTGGTGAAAGAAGGTATTTGCAATGAAGAAGTCGTTGGTCTTGCAAAATTCTATCATTCGATCTCCGGCATTGTTTCTCTCACCAAGGCCATATTTTCCAACTACTGATCCTTCTTCTTTGTTTCCAACTTTCGCATTCCAATTGCCAATAATTATCGATGCATCTTGATTGCATGTTCCATCAATTTCAGACTGCAGCAGCTGATAAAAATCTTCTGTTTCTTTATCTTTGGCCCTAGTGGTTGGTGTGTAAATTTGAATAATAGTCGTATCAACTGGTCTTCCTTGTAGGCATATGGGTATTATCCTATCACTGACAGCGTTGTACTTCAGGATAGATCTTGAAATGTTCTTTTTGACGATGAATGCAACACCATTCCTCTTCGAGTTGTCATTCCCGGCATAGTAGACTATATGATTATCCTATTCAAAATGGCCAATACCTGTCCATTTCAGCTCACTAATGCCTAGGATATCGATGTTTATGTGTTCCATTTCATTTTTTTTTTCTTTTTTTTTAAATTTTTATTAAGCTTCAAGTGAACATTTACCATTCCAATCAGTCTGTCAGATGTAGGTTTACATACATCTTACTCCCTTCTCCCACTTGCTCTCCCTCTATTGAGTCAGCCCTTACAGTCTCTCGTTTCGTGCCAATTTTACCTTCTTCCCTCTCTCTCTATCTTCCCATCCCCCCTCCAGTCAAGAGTTGCCAACACACTCTCCTGTGTCCACCTGATTTAATTAGCTCACTCTTCATCAGTATCTCTCTCCCCCCCACTGACCAGTCCTTTTCATGCCTGATGATTTGTCTTCGGGGATGGTTCCTGTCCTGTGCCATCAGAAGTTCTGGGGAGCATTGTCTCTGGGATTCCTCTAGTCGCAATCATACCATTAGGTGTGGTCTTTTAATGAGAATTTGGGGTCTGCATCCCATTGGTCTCCTGCTCCCTCAGGAGTTGTCTGTTGTGTTCCCTGACAGGGCAGACATCGATTGTGGCCGGGCACCAACTAGTTCTTCTGGTCTCAGGATATTGTAGGTCTCTGGTTCAAGTGGCCCTTTCTGTCTCTTGGGTTCTTAGTTGTCGTGTGACCTTGGTGTTCTTCCTTTGCCTTTGCTCCCGGTGCGTTGAGACCAATTAATGTATTTTAGATGGCTGCTTGTTGGCATTTAGGACCCCAGGTGGCACAATTCAAAGTGGGATGCAGAGTGTTTTCATAATAGAATTGTTTTGCCCATTGATTTAGAAGTCCTCTCAAACCAAGTTGCCCAGACCCCAGCCCCTGCTTCGCTATCCTTTGAAGCTTTCATTTTATCCCATTTCATTTTTGATGATTTCCAATTTTCCTAGATTCATACTTCATATATTCCAGGTTCCGATTATTAATGTATGTTCGCAGCTGTTTATTCTCATTTTGAGTCGTGCCACATCAGCAAATGAAGGTTCCGAAACCTTTACTCCATCCATGTCATTAAGGTCGACTCTACTTTGAGGAGGCAGCTCTTCCCCAGTCATCTTTTGAGTGCCTTCCAACCTGGGGGGTTCATCTTCCAGCACTATATCAGACAGTGTTCTGCTGCTTTTCGTAAGGTTTTACTCGCTTTTCAGAAGCAGACTGCCAGGTCTTTCTTCCCAGTCTGTCTTAGTCTGGAAGCTCAGCTGAAACCTGTCCTCCATGGGTGACCCTGCTGGTATCTGAATACTGGTGGCATAGCTTCCAGTATCACAGCAACACACAAGCCCCCACAGTATGACAAACTGACAGACACATGGGGGAGAAAAGGAAATAAAGGGCATAAAAATTGGAAAGGAAGGAATAAAACTATCCCTATTTGCAGATGACATGATCATGTACATAGAAAATCCTAGAGACCCCACAAGAAAGCTACTGGAATTAGTAGAGAATTCAGTAAAATGGTGGGGTACAAGATCAACATACAAAAATCTGTTGGATTTCTCTACGCTAACAATGAGAGCTCTGAAAAGGAAATCAGGAAAACAATACCATTTACAATTGCCCTCAAAAAAATAAAATACTTAGGAATAAATCTAACTAGGAATGTAAAAGACTTATACAAAGAAAATTATGAAACACTGCTGTAAGAGACCTACATAAATGGAAAAATACACCATGTTTATATATAGGAAGACTTAACATCCTGAAAATGTCAATACTATCCATTGCAGTCTACAAATGCAATGCAATTCTGATCCAAATTCCAACAACATTCTTTAATGAGATGGAAAAACTATTCACCAACTTTGTATGGAAAGGAAAGAGGCCCTGGATAAGCAAAACATTATTGAAGAAAAAGAAGAACAAAATAGAGGCCTCACACTCCCCAGTCTCAGAACCTACTATATAGCTACGGTAGTTAACACAGCCTGGTACTGGTACAACAGCAGACATGTAGACCAGTGGAATAGAATTGAGAACCTGGAAGTAAGTCCACCTACCTATGGACAGATGATCTTCGATAAAGGGTCAAAGTCCATTCAATGGAGAAAGAAAAGTCTGTTTAACAAACGGTGCTGGCAAAACTATATATCCATTTGTAGGAAAATAAAACAAGATCCATACCTCACACCATACACAAAAACCAACTCAAAATGGATCAAAGACCTAAATGTAAAAGCTAAAACTGTAAAGATCATGGAAGAAAAAATAGGGGCAGCACATTGTTGTTGTTGTTAGGTGCCATCGAGTCAGTTCCAACTCATAGTGACCCTATGTACAACGGAACAGAACACTGCCTGGTCCTGTGCCATCCTCACGATCATTGTTACGCAATTATGTCCCCTAGGCACAACACTAGGGGCCCTAATATATGGCATAAATAGTGTAACAAACATAACTAAAATGCACAAACACCACAAGATGAACTAGATAAAAGGGACCTCCTAAAAATTAAACACTTAGTGCTCATCAAAAGACTTCACCAAAAGAATAAAAAGAAAACCTACAGACTGGGAAAATATTTTTGGCTATGGCATATCTGACAAGGAGCTAATCTCTAAAATTTATAGAAAACTTCAATACCTCAACAACAAAAAGACAATTTAAAAAATGGGTAAAAGACATGAACAGACATTTCAACAGAGAAAACATTCTTGCGGCTAACAAACACATGAAGAGATGCTTGCGATCATTAGCTATTAAAGAGATGCAAATCAAAATTGCAGTGAGATACCATCTCACCCTGGCAATAATGACTCAGATTAAAAATACAGAAAGCAACAAATGTTGGTGAGGTGTTGGGGATATTGGAACTCTTATACGCTGCTGGTGGGAATGTAAATACAACCAATATGGAAAATGGTATGGTGCTTCCTTAAAAAGCTAGAAATAGAATTCGCATATGATCCAGCAATCCCACTCCTAGGTATATATCCAAGAGAAGTAAGATCATGAATAGACACATGTACACCCATGTTCATTGCTGCAGTATTCATGATAGCAAAACAAGGGAAACAGCCTAAATGCCCGTCAATGGATGAATGGATAAACAAAATATGGTATACACACACAATGGAATACAGCACAAGGATAAAGAATAATGATGATTCTGCGAAACATCTCACAACATGGATGAATCTGGAGGGTATTATGCTGAGTGAAATAAGTAAATCACAAAAAGACAGATATTATATGAGACCACTATTATAAAAAGTCAAGAATAGGCTTACACACTGGGAGGGAAGGGGGATGGAGGGAGAATCACTAACTAGATAGCAGACAAGTGTTAATTCTGGTGAAGGGTAAGGCAATAACAACAATGTAGGGGAAATCAGCACAACATGACCAAGGCAAAGCAAGACACCAAGAGGTATGCAAGAATAAAGGGCAAGTACGGTAAATACTGTAACATATACAATCCTGCAACAACGTAATAAGTTGGGAATAGATACATGGACTAATATGTATACCAAGTAGGTGAGGGTGGTCATACAGGAGTGCACTCATTTCCATATATAGGTATGGTTGTAGATATTCAAACATACGTATTTGTAAATGCTGCATATATATGCATATGTGTATATATATAAATTTAGCATAAATATTATATAACAGCATTTAGGGGGCACGGTTATAGAAACTACTTAGACATCAGGACTGAACTACTGGACATAAAGGCTGAGGACCATAGTCTCAGGGAACATCTAGGTCACTTGGTGAAACATAGTTCATAAAGATTATGTTCTATTTCCTAGCCTGGTGAATAGAGTCTGAGAACTTAAAAAGCCTGCAAGCAGCCATCTAAGAAGCAACTATTGGTCTCTTCCTGCCAGGAACAAAGGAGAATGAAGAAAACTGAAGACTCAATGAAGGAATTAGCCCAAAGGACTAATGACCCACATGAAACACAGCTTCCTCTAACCTGAGAATAGAAGAAGTAGATGGTGCCCAGCTACCACTACTGACCACTCTGACCGGGATCACAATAGAAGGTCCCAGGTAGAATGGGTAAAAAATGTAGAACAAAATTCAAGTTTACAAAAAAAAGAAAAGACTTACTGGTCTGAAAGAGACTAGAGGAACCCCCGAGACTATTGCCTTAAGACAACCTTCCAACTTGAAACTATAGACACTCCCAGAGGCTACCTTTCAGTGAAATAATAGATGGGGCTATAAAATCAACAATAACATCTGTGAAAAATGTGCTCTTTAGAACAGTTAACTCGTATCAAACCAAAAGGGCAACATTTGCCCAAAACCAAAGATGAGAAGACAGGGAGGGACAAGGAAACCTGAAATGGAAACAGGGAACCCAGGGAGGAAATGGGGAGAGTGGTAACACATTGCAGGGACTGCAACCAAGATCATGAAACAATTTGTGTAAGGATCAGTGAATGCAGTGAATGGAAAATTAATTTGTTATGTAAATCTTTACCTAAAGCATAATATATATATATATATATATATATATATATATAAAAGTTACCAACAGATTGGGAAAAAATTTAGTGTTTCTGGGACTAGACATCTAAACAAACTTGAAGACCAATAGCATAAGAAGTAAGATACTAGTGAGCTGGAATAATGGGAAGCTGTGGTCAGAGGAGCTTTTGAAGTTGAAGATTTTAAAGGTAGAACATATATAAGTAAGGACAACATTAAGAGCAATATGGAGGCCATTGTGTGGTCATGGGGGTGGGCGTTGAAGAGTAGAAGTGAAGATCATCAGAGGAGAGATTAGTTGAAGCTATAATTGCAGGCATTGAAGTTACCATAGATAATGGTGGGACCAGGAACCAAATAACCAACCTGTCTCCTCCTAATCTCTGCCGTGCAGCCTATGCTCTTGTTTCAGGACTGTTCACTGTTTGGGTTTTACCAGAATTGGCAGCTATAGTGAGTGCGAGAGTGCCTTTAGTAACTGGCTCTTTTACCTGACAAAACTATCTCTGATAGGTGGATTCCAGACGATTAATTTAACTTTCTTGACATTTTGAACTTTTAAAGAATCTCATAGCCAAAAACTTCTGTGACCATCTAAAATAATCTAAAATTATAGTCTTCACTTTTATGGTCTCAAAAATAGGCAGTCAGTTCCAAGAGAAAGAGGAAGTATCTGTTAGTGAAAATTATTTTGCCTTATAGTTACTGCCAGGAGCCTGGTGGCGCACTGGTTAAGAGGTTGGCTGCTAACCAAAAGGTCAGCAGTTGAAATCCACCAGCTGCTCTTGGAAACCCTATGGGGCAGTTCTACTCTGTCCTGTAGGATAACTATGAGTTGGAATTGGCTAGACGGCAACGGGTTTTGTTTCGTTTTTTTTTAATAGTTGCTGCCAAGCATTTCAGAATTTCTTTCAGGAGTTCCACAAAGTCAGAGGTTTTCTTTCAAACAAGTTGCAGAGAGGGAGAGTTTTAGATAAATGAGAAAAGAAACGCACAGACTCAATGGAGAGAATGTAGAGAGCAGTAATGAATCATTAAGAAAGGAAACCACATTTTCTGGCGAAAGAATTACTTTCTACTGATTTCAGTTCAAACACCATGGAGACATCATTACATTTCCGTATTCTGAACACTTTGAGGAGCCTCAGAGACGTTTCACTATGAAGTCAGAAAACATGAAACTTCAGGGACAGACAGTCAATAGTGGTAGAGACTGTAATATAATGGCAGAGACTAGACTGTGAAATCAGTTACTAATAACATCTGTTGGGTGTGGTTATTATCTTAGCTCAGTTTGTGGCTATCTGATTTCTGTAAAACATTTCTAAAAGAACATAATATACCTTATAAAATGTCTCAATCAGGGGCTCTTAACATGAGGCCCCAGATTGGCTTTTTGGACTTTAAGTCCTTATTTTACTTGACCTCCCAGCACCATTTGATATGGTTGACGCTCCTCATTGTTGGAAGGTCCTTTTCTTTGGCTTCCTGGATACCATAATCACCTGGTTTCCATTTGACGTTCCTGGCTACTCTTTTTTGTTTTGTTTTTAAGTGTATTTTGCTGACTCTTTTTCTACCAAACTTCTAAGTATATTTCATGCTATTTCTTGATTTGTAAAATTTAGATATACTTCTTGCTATAATAGGATTCAAGGCCTGGTGGCACAGTGGTTAAGTGCTCAACTGCTAACCAAACCCACTAGCTGCTCCATGGGAAAAAGATGCAGCAGTCTGCTTCCCTAAAGATTACAGCTTTGGAAACCCTATGGAGAAGTCCTATTTTGTCTTATAGAGTCACTGTGAGTTGAAATCTACTCTGCAGCAGTGGGTTTGGTTTTATAATAGGATTCAGGTCACTCATCTCTCTTCTTAAAACTATGTATCTATATTTTTTTTATTGGTAACTTTTTAAATGTATAGTTAAACCTCTATTCCTTGTTCTATCCACTGTAAGCAGTAGCTCAAGTAATTTGAGTCTGCATTTTGGAAGTTGAGGCTACCCTTTTTCCACTTCTCCCATTTTTTACATTGTAAATTCTTGTTCTATCCACTGTAAGCAGTAGCTCAAGTAATTTGAGTCTGCATTTTGGAAGTTGAGGCTACCCTTTTTCCACTTCTCCCATTTTTTACATTGTAAATTCTATCAGCTATATTTGTATATTTCAAGACAGATATCATTTATTGTCTATTCTATAACCGTAAAATCTTTTGCACTTTGTCAATTGGTGGCTTCTAAAAGTTGAAAACTAGTAAACAGTGTTTGAGTTTCTATGATTATGTAAGTGTTCTTTACTTCTGAGTTAACTAGTATACTATGATTATTATCTCCTTCTCTGCGTCCTAAGCCACTCAAGGAGAATAGTCCTAGCATCAAATTCAAATGTCTCTTCTTCAGTATACTTCATTTTACTGCATTTTAGTTTTCTTCATATTTGAGCCATTTTTTTTTCCTTGTATAGTTTTTCTCTGGAGTTTCTGATTGCTTTTCTTTTTCCTTTTTGAACAAGGAAATATGCACCTTCTTCACTACATTCCTAATTTCTTTGAGCCTCTTGTTTATTCATTGAAAAGAATATGTTCTTCATGAAGCCTGCTGTCTTCATGACCTAACTGAGACTCATTACTTCCTCTTGGACCATTCTTTACAGTTTATTGTTTTACATCAAACTACTAATAGCTTTTGCTTTTTTTTTTTTCAATCACTTTATGACCCTTTCCCATATCCTCAAATACTTTTACCCTTTCGGCCTCTAAATATTAGCGTTTTTCAGATTATGGTCCTGGGGCCTCTTTTCACTCTCTGCATTCCCCCTAAACAATCTCATCCATGACTTGGACTTTAAATACTAATTATATACTGAAGACACCAAAATGTATACTTCTTCCTTTATGATTTTCGCATTTAGGTAGTGTTTAAGATTAAAAAAAAAAACTTTGCTACACTGCCTTCGAGTCAATTCCAACTCATAGCTACCCTATAGGACAGAGTAGAACTGCCCCATAGAGTTTCCAAGGAGCGCCTGGCAAATTCGAACTGTCGACTCTTTGGTTAGCGGCCATAGCACTTAACCACTACGCCAACAGGGTTTCTTTTCTACATTGAGATCGTAAAAATATTTTCCCATTTTGTCTCAGTCTTAAAGTTTTGTCTTTCACATTTAAGTCTTTATTACACTGGAATCAATTTTTTGAGGTCAAGGTCTGATTTTTCCCCCATCAAAAATAACCAGAATTAATTATTCTTTACTTTTCCAGCTGATCTAGATACCACTGTGCCTGATTGCTTTTGTTGGCAGTGTGAGAAGTAGGTGATAGGGTCCTTTTGCAGATATCCTATTCATGTCCTTGTATTCAGTCTCTCTACTCACTTCCAACTTCCATATCCAAAGTTCCTCTCCGAAGTTCTACTAGGCAAGTTGGCTGCCGTCTTTGTTCTCATCTTCAGCACATATTTTAGGCTCTGCATTCCTCTGCCCTTCTTCATCAGTCCACACTCTTCACTTCACCTCTTCCAGGAATTTTCTGAAATCTCTTGCTGCCATTGGTCCTCCCCTATCATGATTTGTCATTGTTGAGTTTATACCTTTTTAATTATTATATTCTCTAGTGGGGTTTTGGAGAGAGAAGTTTTAAACATGTGTGCTCAGACTGTCTGCTATCTTCATCTGAAAGTACAAGGAGTTTTAAGTATTAGAAATTGTATTACCACGTTCTCTGTAAGTCTTTATAATTAAATTTTATCTGTCTGGAATGATGTAATCATGGCTATCTCTAAAGATACAAAGCTAGTCAGAAGTCTACAAAGTCAGTTCCTTAGGATTCTGATTTGTTTCGTAATATTACATAAGGTTTTCTATTTTAAACAATGCTATGTATAGTCTTTAGTATTTCATAATGCCAAAAAGAGGCTAATTCTTGTGTTACATTGTCTGTGACCTTTGGCTTATGGGTGTGTAACTAAATGCCTGGAAACAAGTATCCATGAAAAAGTTATAGGCACATAAAGGGAAGAAATTCTATAAAGCTTTGGTATATCCCATTAATGATTTCACTGTTCACTGTACTTGGGACAGCTCTACGGTAAAATGACACATTGCAGGTTTCTTTTCCCTTGTCAGAAATGGGAAAGTACTTGGTGTAATGTTTTCTTTGCTTACATTGGATGTGTGCAGTGAAGCTGGTTTATTTTTGGTCATTTCCTGTCTATGAATGCTGTGGTATTTTAGCTAACACTACTATAATAAAGTATAATGTATAAAATGAATTTCCACACCTCTGAATGTTGTAATAGAAATTCATAAAGTAAGTTATTATAGGAATCAGCACCACTTATTCATTGGGAAAAGAATCTTCCGAAATATTTTAAGCCTTTCTATTCTAGCCTGTTATAGAAAGCCCAAAGGAAAAAAAAAAAAAAAATACATAATACTCTGGAATATTGTCCTTTTTTCCACTTAGGCATTTTGAGTATGTTCTCCATTTAGCCTAACATTCAGTGACTCATTACTTTATTAAGTTAATCATCCTGTGTTTTCTTAGAGCCCTTCACTAACTGAGAAGACATAGAGTACTTTTCTGATTCATTCTTATGTAAAAGTAGAGTTTTTGCTTTATAGGAACAGTTAGACTTGGAAATAGCCACTAAAGATCTTGAAGAGAATTCCTCTTTGAGCAAACTGCCTCTTGTCATATAATTAATATTTGGGCTGGGGAATGTATTTGCCTTCATGAGAAAACAAATTTTACAACGTGGATCATCCATAGAAGAATACTATCTTATTAGAAGAGTTTGTTACCAACCCCTAGGAGGTGTGTTCTGTCCGGCGCACTCAGACTTGCCAACTATCTGGACACTGGTCTTTGAGAAAGAGAAAGTAACTTTATTGCAATGCACAGAGCAAGGGAGGGGGCGGGGGGGGGGAGTTCCTCAGATCCAACTCCCGACCTACAAGGAAGCAGGGTTTATATGTGATTTGGGCAGCAATATGGCAGCCCCGCAGGTGTACTAAAAAAGTGGGAGGGAAAATTCTAGAAGGCAGCCAGGAAACAGGAGGTGACATGGTTCTTGTTGGACCTCTTGCTTTGGAATAGGATCTGGGTGATGATTTTTCTTCTGATTCATTCCACCTGTTGCTGCATCCTCTGTTGAGGTCAATTAGTGGTCACAGCTGGCTGTTCTGTGCATGCAGGGTAGGCCAAATCTGGCTTGGGCTAGTTTAAGGACTAATGGAAATTTACTGGTATTCATAGGGCCAGGTTACAAGTGTAGGGTCAGGTTACAAGTGTAGTTCAGACTAGACAGTTAAAAAACTAGACCAGGTAACCCAGTCACGCTCCACAAATTTTAGTCACACTTGACTCCTCCCTGCTTCATTCCCCATAGTCAGTCACTAACTCCTACTTTTATTTTCTCTGAAATATATGGTAAATCTATGTTCTCTTCTTTTGTTAATAATTACCATTAAAATGTATTGCACTAAGCATGAGGCAGGGTTTAGAATATTAATTCTGGTCTTCACAACAACTTTGAAAAATAGGTATTAGATAATCATTTTACATTCAAGGAAACAGGAACTCAAAAAAAAATTATATAACTTACCCCAAAAGTTATCTGTTTATCAATGGCAGATCTGGAATTTGAACCCAGGTCTGCCTGATTTTCTTGACAATACCATTTTCCACTACACCACCCCTTCTTATATGTTATGCGCTCAAAAGGTCTAGTTGACACTATCGCGCTGGTCTTCCTATTAATCTCCCTGCATTCTGCCTGTCCCTGCTACATTCTCCACAGAGCTGATGAACTTACCTGTCTGAAGTAGGTTGCTGAGGGCAGAGAGCATTTCTTGCTCATCTTTGTATTCACAGCGCTAGCACCAAGCTTCATGCATGGCGCACTGGAAGTACTAACGTATTGCATTGAATATGGTCTTATTACTTTTTTATTTTAAAGCCTTTTAACTCTACTGGGCAAAATTTGACTTTTCAGCCTTATCTTCATCTGCTCCCCCATATGCCCTCCATTTCAGTATTCTAGCCATATTGAAATTATTCTTACCTGAATAAAAGCCTGATATATGTAATCAGGCTTCTCTGCCTTTCCTCACTCTTTTTGTTTTTGTTTTTTTCCTTTTGTTTTTTAGTGTGCCTAAACTGTACTTCCTTCTTCTACCCCTAATAAAGTTCTCCTATTCATCTTTCAAGTATCAGTTTAAATGTTACCTCATTTTGAAGCCTGATTTTTCCCCTGTATGAGAATTAGTCATTCCTTCCTCTGTTTCATAATGTATCTTTTAAATATTCATTTTATAGCGATAAGCTGTACCACAGTTAGTATATATATTTATCTTTCTCTCCAAAACCCAGTGCCTCGCACAGTATCTAATATATAATAGATGTATCTTCATAAAAACACATTTGTTTAATAATACGTTGAAGTTATTTCAGTTTAGAAATTATATTCTATGTGTTTATTAGATTGATTGCAGATTAGGATTGTTGTCGTTGTTTGGTGCTGTTGACTCGATTTCAACTCCTAACGATATCATGTGACAGAGTAGAACTACCCCAGAGGGTTTTCAAGGCGATAATCTTTACAGGAGAAAGACCAGGTCTTTCTCCCATGGAGCCACTGGATGCGATCCAACCTCCGACCTTTTGGTTAGCAGCAAAGTGCTTACCCATTGCACCACCAAGGCTCATTAGAGTAAGATTAGGGTAGTTATAAAAGTGAGAAATAGTTTTGCTGTATTCGGAAACATGCACATGATCTCTATACTGATTTTCCTTATCAATGCAGATGATTTAGTGGTCTGTTCAGAATTCCTAGCATAGTATCCTATATATAGTGGATTCTCAGCAAATGTTTGGTGAATGAATGAATGAACAAATGAAGTGATATACTCATATATGACTAAAAAGATATGGACTTATCTACCAAGCATACCAGGAAAACCAGAAGGACAGTTCCCAGCGTGTAAAGATTGTTTAAGGAGCCCTGGTGGCGCAGTGCTTAAGACCTCAGCTTCTCATCAACAAATCAGCAGTTCAAACCCACCAGCCACTCCACGGTAGAAAGATTTGGCAATCTGCTTCCACAAAGATTTAAAGCCTTGAAAACTCTGTGCGTCCATTCTACTCTCCTATAGGATCTCTATGAGACAGAATCGACTCAGTGGGAACAGGTTTCTGGGGGGTTAAACATTGTTTAGCAAACTTTCTAAGTCATTTCATGTGGAGATTAGAAAAACTTACCCAGGGGAACAGGTTTTTATAAATGTGGCCAGATTTCGAGGCTAAACTCAAAAGCCTCATACAGAAAGTAATTGAAATGGCTTTAGGTATTGTCTTATTTAGAGGGTGGTATGTTTCCTGTTGAGAAGAATGAACTGTTTACAGTTCAGCAAACTTGCCATTTGTTTTTACTGAATGTCCGTGTTAGATATATGTAAGCTGAGAATACTCCTGCTTTGTTTTATAATCTTGTTACTGTTTTTTAAGTGGGCTTATTTATTACTTCACTTATTTTCCCAACAACTTGCTTGACACCTTTACACAAAATAATCACTTTCTGATTCAGAGGTCCCTGTGTGGTACAGATAACAAATATGGCTACTAACCAAACGTTGGCAGTTGGAGTCTACCCAGCGGCACCTCTGAAGAAAGCCCTGATGATCTACTTCCAAATAATCACCATTAAAAACCCTGTGAAGCACAGTTCTGCCCTGGCACACATGGACTTGCCATAAGTTGGGATCAGCTCACCGGCAACTGGTTACTGGTTTCTCATTACAGACTTTTTATTTTGGAGTTTACTTTCTTAAACTTCTAATCATATAGAGGATGAAACAAAGAGATTCCAAATATATGACATGGAACAACACCACTTCCCAAAGAACTTACTCATGTGTTAGGTACAGAGTTCTGATTCCTCCTAATTTTTACATTAAAATTAAATTTCTTTTGCTGGGTGTTGTGGCATCAGGCATTTCTGTGTCAACTAGTGTAGTTTTTTTTTCCCCTTCACCTTACTTCTTCATTCTTTGCCTCACCTGGATAAACCTTGCTAACTCATACTCTTTTCTATATCACTGATTCTACCCCTTTGCTCAAACCACAGCTTATGGTTAGAATATCCTCCTTAAGATTTAATAGAAACTCATTTAAAAAAAAAATTCTTAATTGTCTCACTTCATTAATTCTTTCAAGAAATATTTATTGAGCAAAACATATGCTAGGAGCTATATTAGATGCTGAATCTGCTATAGTGAATATGACATAGTTCAAGCCCTCAAGGGTCATAATGTTTAATGAGAAACAGACAAACAGATAATTATAGTACAATGTGGTAAGTGCTATAATAGAGGTGTATACTCTTTTCATCAAGACTTCTTTATTTTAGCGGTAGTGAAATGGTAACTCCTATCCTTTTCTTGTTCCAGAAATGATTATATGTTCTACCTGGCACAGCATATCACACAAAGCACAATGTATGGAACTCTTAATTCTCATTTTATTTTTGTTCTGTCATCAGCCTTTACCTTTATAAGATGATGATCTAAGATTATTCATATATTAATAAGCATTGAATGCTTAATTATTCTCATATAATGATTATCTTAAGCACTGGTCTATGGAAATCAAGCCTTTTTGTGTTTTCTTGGTTGCTCATTAGAGTAGACTGATGTCATCACTCAGCTTGTTATTGTATAGACAAATGCAGTTTAAATGGTACCCTCTGAAATAACTACGTGAGTGTCTAGTAAAGCATGGACAACCAACAGAAAGATGGTTTGTTAGTCTTATCCTCCTACATCAGCGTTATAAAACTTTTGAACATCTCTAATATTTCATTCACTCAGTATACTTTGGGAAAAGCCAATTACTGGGCCCTAGAGTCCCCTCAAAATGAATAAAATGTAGTCTTTAGCCTCAGAGAGGTTCTATCTGGTGGAAGGGGCAGATTTTAAGTATCTAATTTTTTTTTTTTTTTTAACTCTAATATAGGGTGAGAAATACCGTGTTGGAGGAGTGTACAAAAGTTCGTAGAAGCACAGAGGCAAGGGCAAAGCATTGATTTAAATAAGGGCAGATAAATACTGCCTGAAAGCAAAAATTCGGGAATGAAAACACACAGAACAAAAGCCAAGCATTATTTAAGTTTTGACGTTGGGTAAAACAAATACTTATGTCTCTATTCACACAGCAGAAAATTTCAGTTGGATGGAGCTGTTTCTTTTATGGTTATCCTTTAGACAGCCTTTTACAGAAAATGTGGCTCTTACTTTGGAAATAGAAATTGCCATATTCAGTAATGTGAAGTGATTTTGTGTATATGCAATGTTGTTGTTAGGTGCAGTCAAGTTGGTTCCGACTCATAGCGACCCTATGCACAACAGAACAAAACACTGCCTGGTCCTGCGCCATCCTTACAATTGTTGTTATGCTTGAGCTCATTGTTGCAGCCACTGTGTCAATCCACCTCATTGAGGGTCTTCCTCTTTTCCACTGACCCTGTACTCTGCCAAGCATGATGTCCTTCTCCAGGGACTGATCCCTCCTGACAACATGTCCAAAGTATGTAAGACACTGTCTCGCCATGCTTGCCTCTAAGGAGCGTTCTGGCTGCACTTCTTCCAAGACAGATTTGTTCTTTCTTTTGGCAGTCCATGGTGTATTCAATGTTTTTCGCCAACACCACAATTCAAAGGCGTCAACTCTTCTTCGGTCTTCCTTATTCATTGCAATACAGTAGTGGATTTTTATCTGTTTCAAAATGGGGAGGATATTTTAATTGGTTTTACTGATGATGCCTGTAGTATATACTTGCAAAGTTTCAAACAACACTGAAGTATTCAGAAGTAGACAGTTTTCCCCTTATCTAACCTCTGAGAGATAAATTATTATTAACAGTTACATGTTTTTTCAAATGTTTTTTTAAGCATATTTTTGTATTATATGGTTCTTACTATAAAATATAGTGTTTTAGTTTTTTGTCCAGCCAGACAATGGAATACTTTATAGATTAGGAAAACCTATTTATGTTGACATGAAAAGATACCCAGGATACATTAAATGGATTATTTTAAAACTAAACAGACTGGGGTTTTAAACCTTAGCAAGCAGCCATCTAAGATGTATCAGTGAGTCTCAACCTACCTGGATCAAGGGAGAATGAAGAACACCAAGGATACAAGGTAATTACAAGCCCAAGAGACAGAAAGGGCTAGATGAACCAGAGACTACATCATCGTGAGACCAGAAGAACTAGATGGTGCCCGGCCACAACCGATGCCTGCCCTGACAGGGAACACAACAGAGAACCCCTGAGGGAGCAGGAGATCAGTGGGTTGCAGACCTCAAGTTGTCATAAAAAGACCAGACTTAATGGTTGGACTGAGACTAGAAGGACCCCAGTGGTCATGGTCCCCAAACCTTCTGTTGCCCCAGGACAGGAACCATTCCCGAAGCCAACTGGTCAGACATGGATTGGACTGGACAGTGGGTTGAAGAGAGATGCTGATGAGGAGCGAGGTACTTACATCAGGTGGACACTTGAGACTATGTTGGCATCTTCTGTCTGGAGGGGAGATGAGAGGGTAGAGGGGATTAGAAGCTGGCAAAATGGTCATAAAAAGAGACTGGAAGGAGGGAGCAGGGTGTCTCATTGGGGGGAGAGTAATTGGGAGTATGTAGTAAGGTGTATACAAGTTTTTATGTGAGAGACTGACTTGATTTGTAAACTTTCACTTAAAGCACAATAAAAGTTATTTTAAAAAACTAAACAGCATCAATTATCTTTAACTGATATAAATAATTTGGGTTTAAAGGTGGGTTTTTTGTTATTTATAATATGCCTCTTTTTTAATTAGAATATATGTTAAAAGGATATAATCTACAAGCTATTTTGTTGAAAATTAGTTTTTGGTGTTCTGGGTTTCATTATGGAAACGGAAAACTGAATATAACATTTCAAAGAGCTTTCCCAAGAGGTCTTTATATTATGTTATTTACTTTACAAAAGTAAAAGCTTATAAAGCTTTCATATAAAATTGTGCCTTTGGTTTTCCAGGCCTCTGGACTCAGGGCTCATCAGTGCTTTACAAGGTCTGTCTGTCACAGACACGCACCTGGTGGAAGTGGATGGAGATACCCTTTCGCTCTATGGCTCAGGAGCACTGGAATCGCTGGATCGGAATTGGAGTGTTCAAACAGCAGGAATGGTCACAACAGTCTCCTTCACTTTCATAGAATTTGATGAAATCGTCCAAGTGCTTCCCAAATTGAAGATTAAGTTTCCTAATTCTCTGGTAAACATTTCCTTTTAGTCGTATATTTGAATTACTCTCAGTCACGACTTGTGTGTTCAGGCCAAAGACCTGTTTTAACTTTTATTTATGCAGTTTCTATCTGGCAGGGAGACTGAGTTTTTGTGTGGATTTTCTGGAGCTGGGATTTAAATTAGTACTTTGTAAATGACCTTCCGGTTTTCAGTTAATACTGGACTTTTTCTCTCTAAAAATGATTCTTTATGAAGTAGAAAGGATAATATAAATTTATTCAAATTATGTATTTCTACCTTATAAAACGTTCAACAAGACCTCATGTAACCCTGTAATATGTATTCATTTACTGTACCTAATATTGATGGAATATGCATTTATTGTACTTTTATAGTAAAAAAAAAAAAAAAAAAAGTAGTCCCCTAATAATGTGGAATAATTTTAGTAGCTTATTAAAATTACTTTGAGAAGTTAGCCTTCTCTAATTATGGTTTTATTGTGTTACGTATTAGTATATAGTCTGCTTCTGTAGAGATTTACAGCCCCGGAAGCCCTGTGAGGTTGCTATAAGTCGGAATCGACTCGACGGTAGTAGGGTTTTTTAATGCATTTGAGAAACTGTGATTTCCATATAAATTATCTCCTGGGTTTTTATTATAGTTGTGTTTTTTCTCTGTTAGCCAAGTAATTTCCTCACCTGTCCTTTTCTGGTGTTTTTTCTTTTGCCACTTCATCCTTTCTGAAGAAGATGTGCAGACATGGAGGCAGTATGTTTAGACAAGTGCTACTAGATTCACAGATGGAAAACTTGAGTTAGCATTTTAGTTTCAGTGATTCCATTTTCCTGTAGCCAGTTTAACTAGCCTACTAGTAGTTGTCAAGACACAGATAATAGTGGCTAACTAGTTCTGTACAGGAGCAGTGTGAGCCCTGTGTTTAGAATGTTCCGAGATTTTTATTTCCAGTCTTTTCTTTGTAGGTTTAATGTCAGTGTAAAGCATATAGAACCTTTGTAATGCCGGCAAGGATCTGGATTATTGGCTATTTATATAAATTTTAAGAATCTTAGTTTGTTAATAAATGAGGGGATATCCTTGGCAGAAGTGAAATCATCCTGGATATAATATTGGTAGATTGATACATTATTGTCATATAAGTTTAGTATATTCAGTTGATTTAATCTAATTGAAAACATACTAGCTAAGCCTAAAGTTTATAGATTTACTGGGGGGATGATCTGTGAGTCAGTAATGTTAGTATTTTAAGATGGTTAAACTCATTGTTCACTTCTTATTGTGCGTTTTATTATTGCAGCACCTTAAATTCAAGGAAACAAATCTTGTAACGCTACAGCAATTTAATGCCCTAGCACAGCTTCGCCGCATTGACCAGCTGACAATCGATCCTCAAGGAAATCCAGTTGTCAACTTTACACTCTGGAAATACTATGTACTATTCAGGCTGAGCCATTTTAGTATGCAGAAAATAAATGGGACAGAGGTAAGCTAAATACTAAGTGAACCATAGAATAAAAATTTCCTTTTTAGAATAAATAGTCATAAAAATGGTTAAGAATTTAAATAATCATAATAGAACTTTTGAGAAATATATATATTTTTAAGATCTTCATATTTAAAATGTCAAAAAACTAAAAATCTATTCACCCAAAATTTCTAAAGCACTAAACAGATTCTAAAAATCAATGGTAACCAGATTATGGTGAATAGTAAATACTTTTACTTTGTAAGCAATCAGAGGAGTAAAATGTTGGTGATGTGACAGAAAAAAATGAAGAACTCTTCTGCAGGTAATGTAATATTGCATTTGTCACAGTGCTTTGCAAACTGCCTGGCATATAAAAGGGGATGGAGAAGTAATACCCAACTATCTACTAGTAAAGATTGTGGCAGAGGAAAGGAAGACTAAAATGGAAAAAAAGAATATACATGGGAAAAAGAGTGATAAACAAAAAAGAGATGAGAAGAAAAATAAGGAGGAAAGGTAAAAGAAGGAACATAAAATGAGAGAAAAAGGAAAATGAAATGAAACAAGCATAAGTAAGCATCCGCTCTGCTTTGTTAATAGTTTATAATTATAACTGCCTGCTGCTTGTGGTGTAACTGTTGGATAACTACAAAATTATTAATGAAAAGTTATTTTTTTAGCTGAATTCTGCAAAGCTTATCACAAGCTTAATCCCCTAGCTACCCAAAAACCATGTTTTCTTTAGATACTATTTTAAAAGAAGAGAGAAGCTATGTTTATGCCTCTACTGAATTTAAATAATCCTCCAAGTAAAACATATTTAATGTGTTATTAAGGAGCCCTGGTGGCACAGCAATTAAGTGCTCAGTTGTTAACCAAAAGGTTGGTGGTTTGAACCTACGCAGCCATTCCACGGGAGAAAGACCTGGCAATCTGCTCCTGTGAAGATTACAGTCTAGAAGACTCAGTGAGGCAATTCCACTCTGTCACGTGAGGTTGCTATAAGTTGAAATCAACTTGAGGGCACCTAACAACATCATATTATTAATATTATTATATTTCTTGAAATTCTTAAGAAGACCTCCTTGTTATTAGATGAATTATGATCAACTTTGCCACCACAGTAGCCATAGCAGCTGTATTTCCCTGCAACCGATAACACTGCAGGTACACCTGGGCTCGAACTCCAGAATTCCAGCATGCTGTTAAGATACTGGAGCTCTGGTGCTGCAGTGGTTAAGCTTTCTGCTGCTAACCAAAAGGTTAGCAGTTTGAATCCACCAGGTGCTCCTTGGAAACCCTGTGGGGCAGTTTTACTCTGTCTTATAGGGTTGCTATGAGTCGGAATTGACTCAACAGCAGTGGGTGTTTTTTTGGTTATTAAGATACTGGAGGTCTCTTGGCCAGTCTAAGGGAGCTGTATAGAAATTTGCATCAACAGTGACACGCCCGTGACCACAGTTGAAGATGTGGGGCAATCCTGGAACCAGCCTCCAGTTGGTCCTCAAGAGATTTGGTTCAGTCTTATCTCTTGTACCTCCCCAGAGAGCTTGTGAGTCCCTGGAAGGACCTAATAATTAATCCAGAAGGTTTCCAGGGGTAGCCTGGACTACAGCTAGAATGGTTATTTTGGCTATTTGTGAGTGATTCTCCTTTATTAATGGCCAAACTGTTATCCTGATTAACCCTAAACCCCACCCAGTGCCATGCTGTCAAGCCGATTCCAACTCATAGCGACCCTATATGACAGAGTAGAGCTGCACCATAGAGTTTCCAAGGAGCACCTGGTGGATTCGAACTGCTGTCCCTTTGGTTAGCAGCCGTAGCACTTAACCACTACTCCACCAGGGTTTCTGACTGATTAACCCTAAATAGTATATTTACCCAGACATTTTAGAAAATACTAGAAGAATACCCCACTTTATAGAACCTTGAAATATGAAGGAATAGTATAGTATAATTACATAAAGTAGAGAAGAATTAAAAGAACCAATATAATTTATTTTGATTTAAATTTCTGAAAATGTTCCAAAAACCAAACCAAACCCATTGCACTTGAGTCAATTACAACCCTATAGGACAGAATAGAAATGCCCCATCAGGTTTCCAAGGCTGTAATCTTTACAGAAGCAGACTGCTACATCTTTTTTCTGAGGAGCGGCTGGTGGATTCAATCTGCCAACATTTTGGTTAGCAGCTGAGTGCTTAACCACTGCACTACCTGGGCTTCTCTGAAAATGTTAATGCCAGGGATATTAGACACTTTATTAAAAGGCCTAAAATATATATCTGCTTATGTCATTCCTGTCAGTATATAATATAATGATTATCTACTACATTTCCACTTCTCTTTGTGTAAGAGACAATGATTTGCTAGAGTTAGAATTAAACTGAATTATGAGCATCAAGAAAAGATGGAGTAGTAGCCTGCATTGGCCACTAGATGACTATGTTGGACCAAAACAACTTAGTTGTTAGCTAAAGGAAGGATTTGAGGGAGTAAAAACCCATTGTCCTGGAGTTGATGTCTATGCATAGAGACCCTATAGGACAGAGTAGAACTGCCCCACAGGGTTTCCAAGGAGCAGTTGGTGGATTCGAACTGCCAGCCTTTTGGTTAGCAGCTGAACTCTTTAAGCACTGTGCCACCAGGGCTCCGTGAAGGTCCATGGAAGGGAAAATAGTCAGTTGGCACTGATTGATGTGCATAAGATGTTTGTAAATTATGGATTCCTTTTTAGAAAATGCCTGTAAAGTATGTAACAGCTAGTACTAAGAATTAATTTGAGAAGATCTGAAGTTTTTAACTATACTAGGGTGTTCTCAACCTTAGCTCTGTTAACATTTTGGGCCAGATAATTCTTTGTTGCGGAGTGGTGGGGTTGCTGCCTTGTGCGTTGCAGGATGTTTAGCTCTATCTACTAGATGCAGGACTCTATCTACTAGATGCCAGTAGCACCCCTCCCCACTTGTAAAGTTGTCATAACCAAAAATGTCTTCAGACTTCAGACATTACCAGATGTCCCCTAGAGGACAAAATGGCCCTGGTTGAGAACAACTGAGCTATATAAACCAACAGTATTTAAAATGGAAACAACCCTATTTTTAATTTTTTTTAAATATGCCTAGATATTAATCCAAGTCCACTTTCAGCTTTCACTGCTTTCTCAGTTAATATAGGAGTGAACTTGAACAAGCCATGTCTGTGACAAGTTGATCCTTGAAGGGGAAAGGCTGACATAAATTAAATATAAGAGCTCCAGAAAGAATAGGAGCACCTTTTGTAATCCATCAAGAGTTCTACCACTCAGGAAGGGAAAAAATTATCCCTATAGAAGCAAGGTATGAGCGACACCTTGGATTACTTTCTGACACATCATTAAGATGAATCTGTCTTGGGAATTTTTCCCCCCAAATCATTCTACTCCAGGAAAAAAATAGGACTTCATTAAGAATTTAAGGATTCCTCAAGCATAATTCTTAGGAAAAACAGCTTCTAAGTCAGAGATAACTCATCACCCCAGTCATCCTCCATCACCATGACCAACACTGGAACACCTTCATTTTAGTAAAGCTCAGGGAAGAAAGAGCATTACCAATGAGAAGTCTTCTCCTTACAGCCCAGGCAAGTGTACTTTCCTGGACTCAAAGAAAATATTTAATCTGGACATTTCTTTGAAATTCTATTAGTTGTATCAAGCTGAGAAACAATATCATTTTTTAAATTTTGTTGTTGAAAATATGCATGGCAAAACATACACCAATTCGATAGTTTCTCCATGTACAGTTCAGTGGCATTGATTGCATTCTTCAAGTTGTGCAAACATTCTCACCCTCCTTTTCTGAGCTGCGAAATGGTAACATTTTTTATCTCTATCTCCTCAGGTGACACAGAATGATATGATAATGGCTGAAAGGCTCTTTGGAATCCTAGCACATGTGGCATCTTCTGAGTTACCCCAGTACCGTATGATTTCAATTCTGGGGGATGCCAGGTAACTTTTAATGTCTGTAGTTTTTATAGAATTACCATCACACTAGAAAAAGTAATAAAATCCACACACTTCTTAATGGTGCCATTCACTCATCCAACAAGCATTTATCCTAGATTTATTTTGTGGCTGGCATTATTCAAAGTGTTGAGGATATCAAGATGAATAAGACAAAGGCCTTGCTTTCATGTGGCTTATGATCTAATAAGATAAAGATATGTTTAAGTAATTATTTGCTAACGTTTTGTAAGAGAGGTGCTGTAAAAGTGGGATATGGAAGAATAGGAGAGACTAACACTGCATTTTGGGAAAACCTCAGGGAAGACTTCACAAAGGAGGTGACATTTGATCTAGCTCTTCAGGAATGAGCAGTTTTTCAAGTGGAAGGTATGGGGGAAAGAGATCTTCAGAGGCCCGGGGAATTGTAAGTAGTTCACCATAGCTGGAGCATGGAATGATTATGAATAGTGATAAGAAATGAAGGTAGGAAGCTTAGTTGTAGTCTGATTTCGAAGAATCTTGTAATCTATACAAAATAAGAAACGAAAACTTATGCTTTATAATTAAGCAAAGGAATGATATGATTAGATTTATGTTCTAGAAAGCCTCCTCTTGGGCAGACAGACAATGAAGGAATAGAGACCAACCAAGAGGCTAGCCTATAATCCAGGAGTGAGATTATGAAGACTTGAATGAAGACAGTGAAAATAGAAAAGGGGAAAATTTAAAAAATGCTTAGAAAGTGTACCTGACAGAACGTATTGACTAAGAGACAGACTGTGGGTATGGATGAAGGGAGAAAAGTCAAGGATGATATATTAGTCATGATTCAGTTATAGATAAGAATTTACAGTGGCTAGAGTAAGCAGAAAAGGGTTGATAACAGGAAATTAGATATCTACAAAATCTGGCAGGGTCGGGAAAGCAGTCTCTAGACTGGGCCTCCAAAGATGACATCCCAGAATTATACAACAGAACCAGCCCAACCAGGAAACTGCCACCTTGCTACTGTCAGGGAGCTGGGGATCCAGAGGCTCTTGCCCCAACTGCTAGCTTCAGGATGATGACCACTTTAACCATATTAGGGATCAGGAAGTTCCTTGTGTCCCCCACCTTACCCTGACCTTGTCTCCAGAGCCATGTTGCCCTGCTATGATTTATGCCAACAAAATAGGTATCTTGACTGCTACCCCCAATTCTCTACTCAGTTGTAAATTCAAGTCTTATCCAAGTGTATTTAACTGGTGGAATCTAAATCACACCTAAAAACCACAGAACCAGTCTGAAAAAAAATACTTGAGGGAAGTACTACGACAAAATGAATAATGAATGCAAGAAATAAGAAGACATTGAATTCAAGAAATGTTGTGGAAAGAAAGCTGGAAACATTAGTTGTCTAAAAAATAGTTGATCAGTAAAAAATAAAAACTGACTCCTTATAAAAACTACGCAGAAAATCTAAGAGCTCAAGTAGTAAACTTTTAGAACTAATAAAAATATACGGCAAGGAAGCAAGTTACAAGATCAACATACAAAAGTAACTAACATTTTATCGTACCAATAACAAACTATTAAAAATTGTATTAGAAAATGAATCTCATTTATAGAGGCAATAATTAATATAGAATACTGGGGAAACCACCTAGCACATCATAACTATGAAATTAAGAATAAAAAAGAAGTCTAAAAAATGGGAGAGATATACAATATTAATGAATTTTAAGACTTAATATTGTAATGATGCCAATTT
Organism: Loxodonta africana; assembly: GCF_030014295.1. NCBI lineage: Eukaryota > Metazoa > Chordata > Mammalia > Proboscidea > Elephantidae > Loxodonta > Loxodonta africana. The sequence continues at coordinate 44,778,690 of NC_087354.1, read as the reverse complement.
ATTGAAATTAAATCACAACTTTACCAAGTTCCCAATCAAAATCCCAATGTGGTTTCTCAGGAAGCTAATCAAGCTGAGTTTCGTATCTTGTCAGGAAGGCATTCATTATCCCAAGTGTATAAAAATATTCTACTACACTCTCTAATACTTTCATAAGATGTCAAACATTTGTTGTTGTAGGGTGCCGTCGAGATGATTCCTACTCACAGTGACCCATTGTGATAAGAGTAGAACTGCCCCATAGGTTTTTCTCAGTGGTACTCTTTACAGGAGCAGATAGTCAGGTCTTTCTGCTGCAGAAGCACTAAGTGGATTCGGACCAACAACCTTTCGGTTAGCAGCTGAGTGCTCAACCATTGTACCACCAGGGCTTCTTTTGCTCATAAAAATTTAAGAACTTAAAAAACAATAAACAAAGTCTAAAGACATGAGCAGAATATATTTGTAACATTTAACAAATTTTAAAAGAACTATTGAGTAAGAAAAAGACAGCCAACATTATAGGGAAAAAAAAGGCAAAGTGAATGATATAGAATTCACAAGAAGAAATATGTATGGCCAATTAACATGAGAAAAGATCCAACTCATTTGTAATCAGAGAGAGGAAAATTAAATTAAAATAATGAGGTGTTATTTTTGTCAATGAGATTGGCTTAAATTTAAAACCAATAATACCAAGGATTTTTTGTTTTGTTTTAGTGTTCAGGGCAATATACGCTCTATACACTGTTGGTGGAAGTATAACTTGACAAAGACTTATTTGAGGAAGTATTTTGGCAATACCTATAAAAATTTAAAGCGTTTATGTTTTTAAACCCAGAAGTTCTATACTAGGAATAATTCCTATTGAAATACTTAAATGCGTGCACAAAACATTTATATACAAGGTTGCCATTGCTTTCTTGTAATGTGGTAGCCCAAATTTGGAAAGTAACTGAATCTCTGTTAATGAGGAAAGTTAAATAAATCGTGATAATTCTACATTATGAATATAGTATCTATATGATACTATCTCCATCATAGTTGTTCTTGTTGTGTGCCGTTGAGTCAATTCCAACTCATAGCGACCCTATAGGACAGAGTAGAAGTGCCCCATAGGGTTTCCAAGGAGTGGCTAGTGGATCCGAACTACCGACCTTTTGGTTAGCAGCCTGAACTCTTAACCACTGCGCCACCAGGTCTCTATTATAGTCATTACATGACTGTAAAAAGAAGGAAAAAAAAAAGACTGATGTATGTCTCCTTTTCTGACGTGAAATGATTCAGAGATTGTTAATTGAATAAAATAAGACCCAAAGCAATACTTACACTATGACCCCATGTGATTATAAAAAGTATCAAAATAAATATGCAGACATGTAAATATAGAGGCATACAAGAGTATTGAAGGGATGCAAACCTGGAAAGGTGTGGATGTTAGGAGTGGTGATAGAGGCAGTTGAAGAGAGGTTTTCAAGTTTTCTCTGTATATTTCTGTACCTTTTGAAACTTCTCAATGAGCATATGAGACTTCTGTTTCTGAAAATGATGAGTTAGGTTATATTGACCATCCAGTGAGTTTAAAACAACTAAAAGTACTAGATAAAATAAAAAGATCTCCATAAAAGTATTGAAGAGCCGACAAGATACAACAGGTCAAGAGATCTGTAAAAGTGAGAATATTGAGAAGTAAGGTGAGCACGAGACTGTGTTTGCCCTGGAAACATTCCAGGGAAAGTTAAATTTTGGTTTTGCTAGCCTCAAGCAGTTGGAAGGGTGGAAGTAAAGCCAAGGCCCATCTAAAGTGGTGAATATAAATTGAGATCTTCCTGAGGTTAAGCTGAACCCCCAAGGGCTACACCATCAGGGTAAGGGTAAGGGTGTGTCAGAAGTAAACCTACCACTTCTCCCTACTCTCAGGATTTTCCAGAGAAACTTGTCTCGATGAACAGAAGGGGAAAGTTGTCCCTAAGAAGTTGTAACAAAAGCCTGTCCTTACATAGATTTTCAGCCTGAATTCATAACAACTGGGTAGTTCAAAATAATATCAAAGTTTAAACATTAGTATCTCTAAGTACCTGGGAAAAGTAAATGCACCTCCTCTCTAGAGAAAGTTAATGTCACCCTACCTCAAAAAATCCCCATGGATAATTTTTAAGGACAATGACGCACATAGTGAAAAAAATAACTAAGCACACAAGGAAATAAGGCAGTAATGTATAAGAATCAACAGAAAAAAATAGAGTACATAAAACAAACCCATGAAAACTTTAGATATTGGCACTATTACTCATAAGATTATAAAATGACTATTCTTAGTTATATTTCATGATATAAAAGACAAGCTTGACAATATCTGGAGAGAACAGGAAATTTTAAAAAGTGACCCAGCAGATCTGAAAGGAAACCAAAGGAGAGTTCTGTAGATGAAAAATACAGTGTTACGAATTGAATTGTGCCCCCCAAAAATATGTGTCTACTTGGTTAGGCCATGATTCCAGGTATTGGGTGATTGTCCTCCATTTTGTGATCTGATCTAATTATCCTATGTGTTATAAATTCTAACCTCTATTATGTTAGTGAAGCAGGATTAGAGGCAGTTATATTAATGAGGCAGGACACAATCTATAGGATTAGGTTGTATTTTAATTTAATCTCTTTTAAGATTTCCAATTAGTCCACAGGTCAGCTGAGTGGTTTGCCTATATCAGCAGGGATTCTCATGGATCTCCGGTCACCTGTGGGTTGGGTAGGTAGCTCTGCTGATCTAGTCTGGGCTCTCTCACTTGTTTTGTGGTTGGCTGGCTGTAAATTGGTCCAGAAAGGCCTTAGCTAGGACAGCTTTACTCTGAGTGGTCTCTTATACTCCAGAAAGCTGGCCTGGACTTGGGCAAGGTTCAGAGAAACAGCAGAACCATAAAAAGCCTTTTGAGGCCTAAACCAAGAAATGACACACCATCACTTCACCCTCATTCCCTTGGCCAAAGCAAGTTCAAGGGGCAGGGACGTAAGTTTTACTTAGCTGTCAAATCAGGTTGTAAAGGGCATAGATTTAGGAAAGCCATTAATTAGGACCATCAGTGTAATCAGTCTGCCTCCCACAGATCTCAGTGGACTCCAAAGGACTGAATCACATGGGCCATGTTCTCTGTCCATAATGCAGCTAAGCTTTAACTCAGTTACAAAAGGATAACTGTAAAATACCCATATATTTTAAAATTAAGAAACTCATTTCTAAGTAACTTACAGGTTAAAGAAAATTTCATACTGTAAATTTGAAACTACCTTGACCTGAAATATAATGCAAATGCATTTTAAAACTTGTAGGATCACATGATGGACATAATATCACTGAATTGTACATGTAAAAATTGTTGAATTGGCAAGGGTTCTGTTATATTTCTACCATAATTTAAAAAAAACAAACTTGTGGGATCAACTTAGAGTGGTGCTAAGTGGAAACATTTTAGCCTTGAAATGGGTATATTAAAAAAAAATTTTTTTTTTTTTTAAAGAATAAAGACTGAAAATAAATAAACTAAAGATTTATCTCAAAAAGTTAGAAAAAGAACAGCAAAATAATCCTGAAGAAAGTTGAAGGAAAGTAATAATGAAGTTAAAAACAGAATTAACGAAAAGTTGGTTATTTGAAATGCTAGTAAGTGATATAAAATACATATGTGCATTGTTTCTATAATTAAATTGATAAAGAACATAAATGCAAATAAAGGTCTATATGTTCCTTTTTTTTTTACAAAAGTGAGAACATTATACTACTTAAATATCCAGTAAAAGGAATCGATTGGGTAAATTGTGATCTATATTTCAATTGAATTTTATTCATACATTAAAATTACTAATTTTTAATAATAGAAAATTCTTATGTAGTATTAAACAAAAACATACAAAATGGATATTTAGTTATAATCTTAACTTTTTATAAAAATTCATAGAAAAAGCATAGAAAGAAATGTCAAATATGAATAATGTGTAGATGTATGTAGATTTATGAGCTATATATAGCTGGACTATTTTTATCTATTTCTTTATACTATTCAAAATTTGCACTCTCCAACATTTCTAAAATGATTATGTTAAACTTTTAAATCAGAAAAAAGAATTTTTTTTTAAAGATATATTCCTCTTCTGTCCCTAATCTTCAGTTCATAGTTCACAGTGAAGTAGGGGTATCACTTCACTTAAGGACACCCTAAGTGGCAGAAACCAGAAAGCAGTCTTCACAGAGGATGACTTGCAGTTCTCTGGAATTCTAGGCTTGTGGACCTGTGATACTGGGGGCACTGTTTATGTCCTTCTGCATAATCAGATGAGGCTTTCTGTTTTATTATTTAGCTCCCACAAGAATCTTGCTTTGATGTGCTGACAGGGGTTTGTTTTGTTTTTGCCTAACTTAAACTGGTATCCTATTCCACCTCCTAGCTAGGAGTAATGCTGCTGAGCTACATAATAGAATTATGAGGTATTTGTGTGATTTATAAGAGGTAACCAGCATATGTTTTATGGGAAGTAAAGACTGAAGTTAGGCCCACTACATCTTTAATGGGGATGTTTTGTGCTCTGTGATTATTTAATTTTTATATTCATTTTTTAAAAATCAACTTTTCCCATTTTAAAAATGCTTGAGAAATGTTTATGTTGATAATTGATAGTTATGAAATGAAAGAATTTGGTTGAGCAGCATAGTCAGTAGAAAGATGGGGTACTGAACTGAGCTTAAATAATAAACTCAAACTCATAAAACAGATTGTTCTTAACAACATATACCCCCCTCTAAAGTCAACAAAAAATAGACATTTTAATAAGTTTGATAAGTAACTCTCTAAATCTCTTTTTACTGTCTTTCTGTAGGAAGAAGCAATTTCAGTATCTTCTAGAACCCAAAGGGAAAAAACCAGGCATTATCAGTGAAGAAAATAATGACAGTAAAAGACTTGTAGGAGAAAACACAAATCGTGCTACACTGAATTATACCACAAGAGACTTTTATAATGAAAAGCTGGAGGTAAAACTACCATTAATCTTTGTATATTTCATCCTTAGTCATTGAAGATAACTTTTTGTTCTGGAATATTAATCAGCCTTATATACAAAGATGGGTACAATAGGCAGTAAGGCATTAAAAGGAAGTAGAGTCCCAAGATAAAGAACTCATAGTTTCAATGTCTTTACTTCAGCAGAAAAATTGTTCAAAAGAAATCTATACCAAAAGGCCAGGCCAAAGTAGAACCAAAGGTCCCGATTTATCTGAACTAAGAAAAGGGGTATAAATGGTGATGGTTGAACAACATGATGAACATAATTAATGTCACTCAACTGTACACGTGAAGACTGTAGAAGTTGTAAATGTTCTTTACCTATATACTTACAACAATAAAAAAGAAGAAGAAGAGAGTGTAAGCTTTCTGTGAGGGCTTGACCAGCGCATGCCAAACTGGCAGAGGACACAGCAGAGCCTCCATTCTGCTCCTGTTGCATGGGCCCTGGATGTTTTAATTCATTTCTTTCATTCTCCTACACCATTAACTCCTGTGGTCTTAATTATGTAATATAATGTTAACCTGTTCTCTTCCCAATATAGCTACTTAACCAGAAAAACTGGAACCAATTCTTTACTTCTTTATGTGTTCAGATATTTATTGGGAGAGCACAATGTTATCATGCTGTGGGAGCTACAAAAATGAAAAGCATGCAGTACCTTCCTTGATGGACCTCACAAGAGGGCTGAAGAAACAAGTCATCTGAAAACAATAGAATGTTAATTTTCTACAAGAGATTTTAGGGGACAAATGGGTAAAAGAACAAGACAAAGATGGCAGATGGCATTGGTTGAGCATTTATGACTTATGTATAAGATATTGCTTGAGGATATATATTTATCCTCGCCAACGGCAGCAGGTTTTATAGGTTATGTATAATTTAGAAATGAAATGGCCAGGCAAGCGGTTCTCAAATGTTTTTTAACGTCAGTGGAGCTCTTAATTCAAACTGTATTGGAGCAGAAATCCTAGTATGTCAAAACAAAGCAAAACAGCAGAGCTGCTATTGTTATAGAGGGAAGATAGAGGTTCAGAGCTTCATTTGATTGGTCCTTCTATTCTTTTTCTTTCCCTTCATCCCAACCTCAATCTTGAAGCACCTCTTTGAAACTCATTCGGCTCTAAGGATTACAACTTGAAAATCACTTGAAAACTCAGTGTAACAATATTTTTAATAACATCCTAAAATGTTCAGTTTCTGCTTTAAATTCTTCTACTACAAGAAAGTTCACTGCTTTGTGAAGTTGTCCATCACGGAACAGCTCCAACTGTGAAGAAATACTTACCCATAGTAAGCTGAAATGTGTTTCTTCCTAATGACAGACATACCATGTGTTGGCCGGTTTGTCGTACTGTGGTGGCTTGCATGTTGCTGTGATACTGGAAGCTTTGCCACTGGTATTTCAAATACCAGAAGGGTCACCCTTGGTGGACAGGTTTCAGTGGAGCTTCCAAACTAAGACAGACTAGGAAGAAGGATCTGGCAGTCTACATCTGAAAAAAATTGGCCAGTGAAAACCTTGTGAATAGCAGTGGAACATTGTCTGATATATGCCAGAAGATGAGCCCCTCAGGAAGGCACTCAAAATATGACTGGGGGAAGAGCTGCCTCCTCAAAGTAGAGTCAAACTTAATGACATGGATGGAGTCAAGGTTTTGGGGCCTTCATGTGCTGATGTGGCACAACTCAAAACAAGCCAAACAGATGCAAATATCCATTAATAAAAGAAACGTGGGATGTACGAAGTCTGAATCTAGGAGAATTGAAAATCATCAAAAATGAAATGGAATGCATAAACATTGATATCCTAGGCATCAGTGAGCTGAAATGGACTGGTTTTGGCCATTTTGAATCAGACAATCATATTGGCTACTATGCCAAGAATGACAAATTGAAGAGGAATGGCATCCCCTTCATCAACAAAAAGAACATTTCACGATCTATCCTGAAGTACAACGCTGTCAGTGATAGGATAATATCCACACACCTACAAGGAAGACCAGTTAATACGACCATTATTCAATTTACTCACTAACTACTAAGGCCAAAGATGAAGAAATCAAAGATTTTTACCAACTACTGCAGTCTGAAATTGATCAAACATGCAATCAAGATGCATTGATAATTACTGGTGATTGGATTGCAAAAGGTGGAAACAAAGAAAAATTGATAGTTGGAAAATAATGGCCTTGGTGATTGAAATGACGCTGGAGATTGCATGATAGAATTTTCCAAGACCAATGACTTACTCATTGCAAATACCTTTTTTCACCAACATAAACCCTGACTGTACACATGACCCTCACCAAGTGGAATACACAGGAATCAAATTGACTACATCTGTGGGAAGAGATGATAGAAGAGCTCAATATAATCAGTCAGAACAAGAGCAGAGGTGGACTGTGGAATAGACCATCAATTGCTCATTTGCAAGTTCAAGTTGAAGTTGAAGAAAATTAGAACAAGTCTATGAGAGCCAAAGTATGACCTTGAGTCTATTCTACCTGAATTTAGAGACCATCTCAAGAATAGATTTGACACATTGAACACTAATGACCGAGGACATCATATATGAAGAAACCAAGAGGTCATTAAAAAGACAGGAAAGAAAGAAAAGACCAAAATGGATTTCAGAAGAGACTCTGAAACTTGCTCTTGAACATAGGGTAGCTAAAGCAAAAGGAGGAAATGATGAAGTAAAAGAGCCGAACAGAAGATTCCGAAGGGCACCTCAAGAAACAAAGTATTATAATGAAATGTACAAAGAGCTAGAGATAGAAATCAAAAGGAAAGAACATGCTTGATATTTCTCAAGCTGAAAGAACTGAAGAAAAAATTCAAGCCTCAAGTTGCAATATTGAAGGATTCTATGGGGAAAATATTAAATGACACAGGAGGCATCAAAAGAAGATGGAAGGAATAAACAAAGTCATTGTACCCAAAAGAATTGTTCTACATTCAGCCATTTCATAATTTTTTTTATATGATCAAGAACCGATGGTACTGAAGGAACAGGCCCAAGCTTCAAGGCTTTGGTGAAATACAAGTCTCCAGGAGCTGATGGAATACCAACTGAGATGTATGAACAAACGAATGCAGTGCTGGAGGTACTCACTCGTCTAGAGTATGGAAATGGAACAATCAGAACACAATTAAAGAGAATGTTGACAAAGTACAGAAAATGTAGCTAATGTCATTGATCAATTTGTGTGGAAATTTCAAAGGGGAATCTGTCTTGTTTTATAAACTTTCACCAAAAGCACAATAAAATATTTTTTTAAAAAGACCAAGGAATGTAAAGATAGTGTAACATTTGGAAACTTATAATTTAAACACTGTAACCAAATTATCATCATCTTAATAGATGCATAAAAGCATTTAGTAAAGTTAAAAATTTATTCATGATAAAATTGTAGCAAACTTTCGAAGGCCAGTGTAGCAGGGGCAGGGGTTTGGGGACCATGGTTTCAGGGGACATCTAGGTCGATTGGCATAGTAAAATCTATTAAGAAAACATTCTGCATCCCACTTTGGATAGTGGTGTCTGGGGTCTTAAATGCTAGCACACAGCCACCTAAGATGCATCAATTGGTCTCAACCCACCTGGAGCAAAGGAGAATGAAGAACACCAAAGATGCAAGGTTATTATGGGCCCAAGAGACAGAAAGGGCCACATAAACCAGAGACTACATCAGCCTAAGACCAGAAGTACTGGATGGTGCCTGGCTACAACCGATGACTGCCCTGACAGGGAACACAACAGAGAACGCCTGAGGGAACAGGAGAGCAGTGGGATGCAGACCCCAAATTCTCATAAAAAGATCAGACTTAATGGTCTGACTGAGACTAGAAGGACCCTGGAGGTTGTGGTCCCCAGACCTTCTATTAGCCCAAGACAGGAACCATTCCCAAAGCCAACTCTTCAGACAGGGATTGGACTGGACTTTGGGATAGAAAATGATACTGGTGAGGAGTGAGCTTCTTGAATCAAGTAGACACATGAGACTATGTAGGCAGCTCCTGTCTGGATGGGAGATGAGAATATAAACTATAAAATAATGTAGAAATCAGTATTTTTATATACCAGCAAGAAACACTTAAAAATGTAGTTGTAAAAAATTATCATTTGACTTCTGTTATGAACATAGTGGCATGAGACAGCAATTTTTCCTTTCTCATGAAATATCACATAAAAGCAATAATTAAAACAGGAAAAAGAAAAACCAAGCCAACAAACTCTATTTTTAACAGAACTTGGAGAAATATAATCAACAGACTCAGCATAACACAGAAGATATGCTCAAAGCAGTGATGATTGGCATGGAAGCTACATGTGTAAAATGCAGCAAAAGTCAAATGACAGGAAAGTGAATAGTCGGTATTTCCACAGTAAGGGGTTCACCATAAAGAGATTAAAATTTTTCACTTAAATACAACAAAAGCAGAATGATTTGGGGTGGACAGGCTGAAGTCATGGTGGGGAAAGGACATGGAGGACAAAGAAGATAGGCAGAAATTTAAAAAATGGTCAGAAATGTGTCAGGTCTAAGAAAAAGCCAGCAGAAATATACTCTCTGAACGAACTTCCTGCAAATAGCTGGGCCAGAAAAATCTAACTCCTAACATGAAATGTAATAAATAGGAAGCAGCAAAGTTTCAAATCAGTTATTCTGAGATGAAAGATGAGAAAGAGAGGAAATATTACCAGACACAGGAAATCATCTGGAAAAAAAAAATGTCTTGAAAGAGACAAAATTTCTGACAAAATTGAAGGGAACATAAGGGAAAATAAATACTATAGAAAAGAAGCAATAAGGGATATAACTCATTGCCATTAAGCCTATTCCAACTCATAGCAACCCTATATGACAGAGTAGAACTGCCCTGTAGGGTTTCTAAGGCTGTTATCTTTATGAAAGCAGACTAACACATCTTTCTCAGAAATAAGAAAAATGACCCAAATTAAACTAAGAGAGCTTAAAAATTAGAAAGAAAAAAATAGATATAGAACAAAGTTACAGGAGGTCCAATGTGCATAACTGGAGACTCCAAAACCAAAAAAACCAAACTCATTGCCATTGAGTCGATTGCAACTCATGTGACCTTATACATAATAGAACAAAACATTTCCATCTCATTGAGGATTTCCCTCATTTTCACTGACCTTCTTACTTTACCAAACATGATGTCCTTTTCTAGCAATTGGTCCTTTCTGATGACACGTCCACAGTAAGTGAGCCAACTTCTCCCTATCTTCACTTCTAAGAACTATTCTAGTTGTATTACTTCTTAGACTGATCTGTTTGTTCTTCTGGCCGTCCACAGTATATTCAGTATGCTTCATCAGCACCAAAGTTTGAATGTATCAATTCTTCTTCTGTCTTCCTTTCTCACTGTCCAGCTTTCATATGTGTATGAGGTGATTGAAAAGACCATGGCTTGGGTCAGGTGCACCTTAGCCATCAGCGTGACATCTTTGCTTTTTAAAACGTTAAAGAAGTCCTTGCAGCATATTTACCCAATGCAATACATCATTTGATTTCTTGAGTCCTACTTCTATGGACATTGATTGTTGATTCAAGTTGAATGAAATTATTGACAGATTCTGCTTCTCCATTTATCATGATGTTTATCAGTCCACTTGTGAGGATTTTTGTTTTCTTCACTTGAGGTATAATCCATATCTTTATAGAATGGATAATTCCAACACTTTTTAAATTGTTCAAGATTGTTGAAAAAGAAAAACTTAAAAATTTTTTAAGCATAACATTGATTCCAAAACCTGCCAGTATTGCACCAAAAAAGAAAAGCCAGACTAGACTTTTAAGAATATTGATGCAAAAATCCTAAATGAATTGTTGTCAAGCAGAAAATAGGAGAACATTAAATGAATAATATAAATATGGCCAAGTGTGGATTATTCTAGGAATGCAAGGAAGATTCAGTATTAGTAAATTATATGAATAGATCTAAAGTGAAAAAATCATGATTATTTCTATAGACATTAAAAAGGAATTTCACACAGTTCAATACCTATTCTTAATATTTTTTAACTCAATAAATAGGATAAATGGGAATGGGATATTAAGTTTTATACTTAATGGGAAAACTCTAGAAACTTTAGCATTTATGGTAGGCAAAATTCTAACTAAAATGACCCCCATGAGTCCTGTCCCCTGGTATCCAGACCCTGGTGTGATACCCTCTGCTTTTAAGTGTGGAAAAAACTTTGATTTACTTATAAAAAATGGAATATGCCAGGGGTAAAGGGATTTTGCAGATGTAATTAAGGTTCCTAATCAGTTGACTTTGAGTTAATCAAAAGGGAAATACAAATCAGGCAAGTCCTTTAAAAGAGGGTCCAAGCTTTCCCTGAGGAGAGAGATTCTTCTGCTGGCCTTTAAGAAGTAAGCTGCTGTGTTGTGAGAGGGACACATAACAAGGAACTGCAAGAGGCCTCTAGGATCTGAGAGCAGCCTCAGCCCAACAGTCAGCAAGAAAATGGGGACCTCAGTCCTATAGCCACAAGGAACTGAATTCGGCCAACAACATATGAGATTAGAAGAGGACTCTGAACTTCAGGAACATAGCCTGGCCAATACCTTGACTGAAGCTTTGTGAAGTCCTGAGCAGAAGACCCAGCTGAGCCTTGCGTGGACTCCTGATATACAGAAACTCTAAAATAATAAATTAAAGCTGCTTTAAGCCTTAAAGTTTGAGGTAACTTGTTATGCAGCAATAGAAAACTAATATATCATCCAAGATAGGACCAAGGCAAGGATGTCCAACATCACCATTATTTTTTTATCAGTATGGCCAATGCAGACAATATTATCAAATACCTAAAAAATCCCAAGAGAAATAACTGAAAAACTATAAAAAGCTGTAAGAAAATTTACTAATGGAGTAGAAATCAGCATTTCCCATATATACAAATAACAACCAGAAAGAAGATTTAATGGAAGACAGACCCAAATCACAGTGACGACATAAAAAAGAGAAAATACCTAGCAATTAAAAAAAAAAAAAAAAAATCCAAGATCTATATGAAGAAAACATATAGATAATATGTGTTATTATAATAGATAATGAAGACACAACATATTTGTACAAATGGAAAAACCTACCGAGTTTCAGATAGGAAGAATCTAAAACAAAATATGTCAATTTTCCTTAACCAAAACCAAACCAAACCCAGTGCCGTCGATTGATTCCAACTCATAGCAACCCTATAGGACAGAGTAGAACTGCCCCATAGAGTTTCCAAGGAGCGCCTGGCAGATTCGAACTGCCGACCCTTTGGTTAGCAGCCGTAGCACCTAGCACTTAGCCACTATGCCACCAGGGTTTCCCAATTTTCCTTAAGTTAATTAAAATTTTAATATAATTGTGCTTGACTGGTAACTGAGAAGTTAGCAGTTTGAACCCACCCAGAGCCACTTCGGAAGAAAAGTCCTGGTGACATGCTTCCATAAGTATTATAGCCAAAAAAAAACCCTATGGAAGAATTCTGCTCTGTAACACATGGGGTCATCATGAGTCAGAATCAATTCGATGGCACAAGACAATAACAACAAATAAAAATTACCATTATTCTTTAAACAAGTCGATCCTACAGTACACGTGGGAAAATAAACATAAATAGCCACAAAAACTCTTTAAAAGAAGGACAATGAGAAGAGGACTAACTGCTAGATATTAAAGCATATTTAAAAGTGTTGTTAATGAAAGCAGTGTGGTCATGAAGAGATGGTCTAATGGAATAGAATTTAAAAAGCCATGTATATATACAAAATACAAAAGTGAATTTATTATATGGTAATGAATAATCTCAAATGAGTCAGGTGGACTATTCAACAATTAATTTGGGTAAAATTGGGGAACTATCTGAGAAAAAAAATTTGGATTCAGACAAAATATCTTACACCAGGATATTTAAAGGTTTAAAGTGAAAGAGTAAGAGTTCTAGAAGAAGCCATGGAAAATTAATGTATAGCCTTGAGATAAGGAAGGCCTTCAGGAAGATAAAATAAGCAAAGGCAAATAACAAAATGGGAAAAAAATAGTTTTTGACTCATCTCCCTAGATTATAAAGAGCTCTTAGAGTTCAGAAAGAAAAAGGACCAACAATCCAATATAAGTTGTGTCATGGATTGAATTATGTCCCCCCAAAAAATGCATGTATCAACTTGGTTAGGCCATGATTCCTAGTATTGTGTGGTTGTCCTCCATTTTATGATTGTAATTTTATGTTAAGAGGATTAGGGTGAGATTGTAACACCACCCTTACTCAGGTCACGTCCCTGATCCAATATAAAGGGAGTTTCCTGGGGGGCGGCCTGTATCACCTTTTATCTCTTAAGAGATAAAAGGAAAGAGAAGCAAGCAGAGAGTTGGGGACCTCATACCACCAAGAAAGCAGTGTCGGGAGCAGAGCGCGTCCTTTGGACCTGAGGTTCCTACGCTGAGATACCCCAAGACCACGGGAAAACTGACGAGAAGGACCTTCCTCCAGAACCAACAGAGAAAGCCTTCCCCTGGAGCTGATGCCCTGAATTTGGACTTCTACCCTACTAGGCTGTGAGAAAATTAATTTCTCTTTGTTGAAGCCATCCTCTTGTGGTATTTCTGTTATAGCAGCACTAGATGACTAAGACAGGTTGTATTACCTATTAAAAAATAAGTTTTTTTTTTTTAATTTACCATAACAACAAAAGCTGTGTAAGAATAAATAATAAAATTGTGTAAGTCCTTTATGGAGAAAATCATGAAACTTTATTGAAAGACAGGCGCCCTGGTAGCAGAGTGGTTAAGAGCTACAGTGTGCTGTGGCTGCTAGCCAAAAAAGTCAGCAGTTTGAATCCACCATCTGCTTCTTGGAAACCCTATGGGGTAGTTCTACTCTGTCCTATAGGGTCGCTATGAGTCAGAATTGACTTGATGGCAACGGGTATGTTGAAGAACTAAACAGTTTATGTTCTTGGAAAGACTTTCTACATGATAAAGAAGTCGATTCTTCCTAAATCAATCTGTAAATAATAATGCAGTTCTGATCAAAATTTGGACAGGGTTAGTTAGGGAACTTGCCCAGCTGGTCCTCAGTTATATGATCCTGAATGCTGCCCGTATATGATAGAGCAAAAGATCAAAAATTCACAAGAGTAAAAAAAAGATAAGGAGAAGCTGCCTTACCAGATAGCAAGTATTATTATACAACTGTAGTTAATTAGTAGGTCTGGTAGTGCAGTGGTTAAATGCTCAGCTGCTATATTCCTTGAAACCTTGGAGATGAAGGGAAATGATAGTTATTAGAGATCCTTGTGTGGCCTTGCCAGGTCTATGAAGAATGGACTCAAGTGGCAAACCTAAAATATGCCATCTTCTCAAACAATCTTACTTTAACACAGACTTAGCAGTACATTGCCATCTAGAAAAGGAGACCTGGTGATGCAGTGGTTAGGCACTCAGCTGCTAACTGAAAACTCAGCAGTTTGAACCCAGCAGCGGCTCCTCCAAAGAAAGATGTGGCAGTGTGCTTCCATAAAGACTTTTTCCCCCCCACTGCCATTGAGTCAATTCCAACTCAAGTGACCCTATAGGACAGGGTAGAACTGCCCCGTAATTTTCCAAGGCTGTAATCTTTACAGAAGCAGACTACCACATCTTTGTCCCATGGAGCAGCTGGCGGGTTCAAAACGACCGACCTTTTGGTTAGCAGCTAAGTGCTTAACCACTGTACTACCAGTGGCTCTGCGGAAGAAAGATGTGGCAGTCTGCCTCTGTAAAGATTTACAACCTTGGGAATCCTATGGGGCAGTTCTGCTCTGTCCTATAGGGTTGCCATGAGTTGGAATAGACTCAACAGCACATAACAATAACAACAGATGTCCTGGAATCATAGGAGCAGAAGTCTCAATTAAAGTGGTTTGAGCAACGAGGACGTAAAGACAGGGAATGTTGACTCCTGTTGTGAGAAATCTCAGTGGGAAGGGAAAGAACCCGAAGCCACATAATAATCTGGAAAGAACACTAGGCTAACCATCAGGGGACCTGGTTTTTCTGAGCCCCTGATTTTACTATTCACTGCCTGGGAGACCTTGACCTGGTCTCTTCATCACTCTCTTGACTTGCGACCCAGCATTCCTTCTATTATAACATGCTCCCCACCTCTTGAAAAACATTTAAACCACTGCGCACAAAGTGCTCAATCCCTCTCTTCTTTGTGTCTTGGTCTGTGATAATTAATTGAAGTGAGTTCCTCACAAATCAGGGTAAGCAGACCCTTCCGTTATATATGTCATAATTCTGTTGCTTGCTAGTTGTAAATCCATTTTCCTGACTCATTCTAAAAAATGTTTAAGATGAACACAGGATCGGAGAGCTAAAAGAGACTGTAGAGAATCTAATGCCGTCATACAGATGGGGAAAACTGGAAATTCAGGCGAGCCACTCAAGGGCAGATGGTGAGCTATTGACTGAGCTGCCACCGGAACTCAGACCTGATTCTCGACTTTGGACTCTCTCACAGCGTATCGTGCTGCTTCCTGGAACTCTTCTTGACCACCCTCACACTAAAGATTCTCTCTTCTCTGAACACTGATTATATTTTCTGTCTAAACATCTCATTCAGCACTTATTTACAGGTTTGTTTAGTTTGTACAGTGTAGGCCATCCATTTAACTAGACTAGACTGCAAATACTTCAAAGACTAGAGTTTTCTATAGGAAAGTATTAGTAAATGATGTCTAATCCTGAGTAAGTCTCTTAACCTTTATAAAGTAATACTGGATCAAGTCAATTCCGACTCATAGCCACCCATACAGTTTCCAAGGCTGTAAACCTCTGTGGAAGCAGACTGCCAATCTTTCTCCCGCAGAGCCACTGGAGGTTTTGAGTAGCTGACCTTTTGGTTAGCAGTCCATTGCTTTAACCACTGTGCCATCAGGGCTCCTTTTTATAAAGTGGAGATATGGATTAAATCCCAATGCAAGTACTAGTTAATATTGCCATATAACATATCCCACCTTTGACCTATATTTTTTCCAAACCATTTTAACAACAGAATGAAATAATATAAATAATCTTGTATAGAGTTCATCCCATCTGGATCGAACTTGTAAAATTCTTGCTTTATGAACCCCACAATAATATTGTAGGATAACAAGAAATAAGTATATGAAAGCATTTTGAGAATGGAAAAAGCATTATTCAAAATGCAACAACTCTATGATGGGTCAGGGCAAGAGAAGTAGCTGTAATACGCTCTTAACAAGATCATTCTGGACAGCCAGAGTGAGTTGTCCCGGCAAACCCTGATGAGTTAGAGAGTATGCTGCATGGGGGTGAGGAGTAATTGGCTTGGAGGAAAGAAGAAATGATGAAGTAGGAAAGCTTTCAAACACAGTTGCTAAATTAAGGGCTGTTATAGCAAATATGGAAACCCTGGTGGCGTAGTGGTTAAGTGCTATGGCTGCAAAGCAAAAGCTAGGCAGTTCAAAAACACCAGCCGCTCCTTGGAAACTCTATGGGGCAGTTCTGCTCTGTCCTATTAGGGTCACCATGAGTCAGGATCGACTCGACGGCAGTGGGTTTTTTATAGCAAATACAATTCTGTATCAACATGTTATAAAGGACTAATGGAAGAAACTATAGCAGGAAATTATAAAGCACCAGCAGTTGCACTATGTCAGTTATAAAAAAGTTTAATTTGTATTGTATTTAAATTATTTAACAAAATACACCACTTAAAAACTTTTAATTTTTGTTATCCCTGTATTCATTGACATTGAGTCAATTCCGATTCATTGTGACCCAGTAGCACAAAGTAGAACTGCACAATAGGGTTTCCAAGGTTGTAATCTTTACAGAAGCAGACTACCACATCTTTCTTCCACAGAGCGGCTGGTGGGTTCAAACCACCAACCTTTCAGTTAGCAGCTAGCACTTAACTACTGTGCAACCAGGGCTCCTTGTTATCTCTAAATTACTGTAATTTTTTTTCTAGTCTTAACACTCAACCAATCCTTTGGTTTTAATTTTTTTGTTCTTCAAAATCCTGTTTTAAGAAATCTAGAGTCTATATGAAAAGCATTCTCCAAATATACTCTGTGCCTTCTACTTCTAATAAATGCATTGCTCATTCTGTATATTGTTCATTTTAGTTACTGGCCTCCAGTGATTCCCATTTGTCCTTCTTCTTGTCTCTGTGTAGCCCAGATTTACTGAGTTTTCAAAGGGAGCAGCTAAAGTTGTTCTCATCAACAAGGTAACTTAGTGCCAGTGACTAAGTCCTAGACTGTATTTCAGAGTTCAAGAGGTTAGATTCATCTGAGAAGTAGCCAGCTGGGACCGTTTATTGTTTATAACACATCAAACTCTGTACGTATTTTTATGATAGGTCAACACACGACCTGGTGGTGTTAGCACATGAAGTAAATCACATCATCCATGTTGACCCCTGAATGGTGCTTGATTATTTAGAGATATCGTCCATGTCATAAGAAATTTTCAAAATATGCCTCTTTTTAGGAAAAGTTAGTGACAATTTAGACTCGTTTTTAACTTATATTCTTAATTATTTGTGTGTCAACATATTGTGCTGCTTTAAAAATCATAAAAATTTAAAAAAGGAGGAGAAATAGAAAAATAGGAAAAACACTCATGGTCTCATGACCCAAAGACAACCTTGATAACACTTCAGTATAACCTAGATTCTACCATTAATGTTGTACTATAGCATACTCATTTTAACCTATCTATGCGTCTGTCCATCTCTCTGTCCATCCACCAATCTTTTTTTTATTCATTTCAAAATAGATTGCATACATTAGTATACATCCCCTGAAATAATCCAGCATGCACATCATTA
This sequence comes from Loxodonta africana, assembly GCF_030014295.1. Lineage (NCBI taxonomy): Eukaryota > Metazoa > Chordata > Mammalia > Proboscidea > Elephantidae > Loxodonta > Loxodonta africana. The sequence goes on along the minus strand of NC_087354.1, from coordinate 44,760,785 downwards.
ACTAGTTCAATGTGTCTTTTGAGATAAAATATATATGCAACGAAGTACAAATTTTTGGCATATTTTAAATGCTGAGCCTTGACAAATGCGTATATACTCCTATAACCCAAACCCTATCAGAATAATCCAATCATTTTTACCTACTTGTGATTTAATTTTGCATTTTGATTTTTCCACTTAGCCTTGTAATGTAAGCATTTTCCTTATGATTACAAGTCTTTGTAAGTGTAATTTTAATGGCAATATCTATTGATATTTTAAATTCAACCCTTTAACTCATCTTGAAATTATTTTGGTGTTTTGATGTGAGTTAGAGGTTTAAATAGTTACTTTTCCAAGTAGCTAAACCTAATATATAGACATTATTTCTTTCCTCCTTCATTGATGTGAATTGCTTCCCTTCTAAATCTGATTATCCAATCCATTCCATTGATTTTTTCTGTACATATTATGACAACAACCTTCTGTGATTGTGCTTTAATATTCCCCAAAAATAACAATAACTGAAATAAATATTGAATATGGTTTTGTTTAGACCTCTGTGATGAAATTGAGGTCCAATGCCCGACTGTCCTCTGGCCCCAAACTTGCTGTGTTGTGTTCAGACCTGGTTTTTCATTTACAGACTATCAGCCGCAGAAGTTGAGCAGGAATGCTGTTTATTTTGAAGGCAAAGCTCTGGGTCCCAACCTTGTATATATTTCCTTTTCTTCCTTGTACACTTTTTCCCAACTTAGTCCAAATGATCTAGGCAACATATGCCAGTTTAGTATATCTTTACATGCTTTCCTGTGTCAGAGAGTGAATTCAGAGTATAGGTATTTAAAATATGTATATTGGTATTAACTGATCTGATACCAATTAAAATTGTCAATATCAGTTACCTGCTACATATGCCACTTGAAGCCAGTGAGTCTGTGTTTTCACTGACTTGTGTGAGCTAAAATACCTGAACTGAGGAAGGAGAAAGTCTACCAAGATGGAAATAGTAGTTAGGATCCAGTGATTCCTGTAAAGCGGAGCTGTCCAGCAAAGGTAGGAGTAGACTGGGAAGTAGTGAGTTCCGTGTTGCTGTCTTTACTCAGGCAGAGCTCTCTGTCAAGAGCGTCTAGGAAAGTATTCCTGCTCTGGGGAGTGGGCGGGAGAGGGCTAGGAGCAGAAGTCAGGGTAGATCATCTTAGTTTCTCTGGTTCGGCTAATTATTGCTTTAGCTTTTGGATTATTTAACTCAGAATTTTCCTTTTCTAACAGGAAGTAAAAGAAAAAAAGAAGTTCTGCAAGATGTATATAGAGGATCTTGTGAAGGAAGCCACAGAAATCAACATGAAAAATGAGGCTTTGCAGAAGCTTTGGCCACAGATGTTTATTGAGCTTGTTAGGGACGCAGTCATAGAAATCCGCAATAAAAATTCATATATGAAGCTCTGCCTACAGCAGATAACTGACCAAAAATAGAAATAGCTTTTAGTCCCAGTTGATTTAGCAGTTTTATTTTTCTGAAGGTTGAAAATATGTAGGGTAAACATGTTAAAACAATACCACCACTACTCTCCTACACACTTGAAAGACTACTGTTTCTGTAGCTAAAGGTCAGGAAGAAAAGAGGGAGGATTAATTTCCTATGTATAAAGAAAGACCAAACAACCTTTGGGTATGAGCAGTTTTTAAAGATGGCTTGGGTCTTGAATTGGCACTGCATCTTGGGTTCTTGCTTTGATTTATGCCGCTGCTATAGCCCAAAGCACACAGCCTTTGCTCATGGTTCAGCATGAGTTGCTTCTTCCTACTTTCAGCTGATAATTTTCAATTATTTGCTTTTTAATTTTATGTCATGATTTCAAAGCCAAAAATATGTTCTTTTTTATGAGTAAAGAATAAACTTATTAATAAATTAGTATTTAAAAAAACTGTGTTTGCCTCATTAATCCAGTCAGAACTGTCACATTTGCTGTGTGTTCTTCTTTAGCTGGGTGGGATCCCTGCTATTCACTTACATGAGAGGAGGCCCCATTCCTCTAGGGATGAATCCTCAGGACACCACAGGAAATCTTGAAGGTCAGTGTGGGGATGAAATATGAAAATGAGTCAAACCTGGGGCAGGAAAAAAAAAGCTTTGTCTTAAAGGAACTTGAATGAATGTTAAATGGAGTTAGAAATCAGTAAGTCTGCTTCTCTGAAATATGTTTCCTTCCATTGTTAGCCACTCTGGGGCTCTTTTTTCAGACAGGCATGTGTGCTTCTACCTCAGAAGTATTAGAGGTACATGGGTGAAAGGTTCCAGTTGTTCTAATTCCACTTGAAGATCAAACAGGCAAACAAGATAAATGCAGGGTTTTGGCCTATTTCATGCTGAGGAGATGATACAAATTCAGAATAACAATCTTATTGGTCAATAATAGGAATTTTCCAACTTGCCCAGGTTTTGTTCAGCAGCTGTTAGGGTAGCCAGGCCATCAGGATGTGAGAAAACAAGAATAGAAGTTACAAGACAGAGGCAAGGCCAAGATGGCAAAGTCGTCAGAAGCTTCCTGTGGTCCCTCTTACAACAAAGACCAAAAAAAATACATGAATTGATTATATATGACAATCCAGGAGTCCTGAACATCAAGGCAAAGTTGAGGAATAAGACTGAATGGTGGGGGAGGGAGAGATGATTCAGAAGCAGTGAGGAGTTTCCAGACCTGACCTGGCCGGCACCAGCAAGCTGCAGGCTGAAATGGCTAGCTTGCACAGTGAGGCAAGCAGCGGCACTCAGGATGTGTTTTCCACATCAGGAGAGACCAAACAGTGAAGAGTCAACTCAACCCTCCAGAACCAGCGAGAAGCAGCACTCAGTCGGCAAAAGATAAGTACATGCATCTAACCTTACCACACAGATCAAAAAACCACCCCCTTTGGAAAGAACCTCTCTCCCATTTACCTGCCCCCTCCCTGCTCTATGCCAGTCCCAGTCAGGCTTTAGCAACTGCTGTACTCCCTGGGTCAAAAGTAGGACTCGTCACATGCCCTGAACCATTATCCCTGCTTTGGAGAAGGAACAAATGAACAAACAGGAAAAAATAACCTGCCAGCTCCCCTAAGCCAGGAAGTTGGGGAAGGCACAGCCCCTTTGCCTAGGCACAGGCATAAGGCGTCCACAGACTTCGAATGCCTTTCACCCCTGCATAGACCTGTGTAGGCTTATTTCAACAGAGTATATACCGGAATCCTATTTTCAAACTATTTCAGCAATAAGGGGGAGTGGCAGATTCGTGATATTTGACACCGCCGTGCCCATTAAGCAGGGTCTTCACCTACCCACATCAGGGCCAGAGGACTGGTGGCTCCACCCACACCACCTACCCAACCACAACAAGCATCAAAGAATAAGTGGTGCCTCCCATTCCTTACAGCCAACAGCACTAGGTGTCCGTAATCCAGCTGCAAAACCCACTCACCTGAGTGCTATAGGAAACACAGATGTACTTTCCTTCCAGACACTCAGGGGCAGCTGTCAGCCCCCTGACTTGCTCAGTGCATGACCCCCTACTGCAGCCAGATACTTGTGCCTACTCCAATCACCCCGTCCATCTAGGATTGTAGGTTAGAGCCTGCACCACACATTTGGTGACTGACTACCTGGACACCTGAGTTGAATCCGTAGAAGAAAAGTAAGCAGACTCCTGGGCTCACATACCCAGTAACAGCGCTAACCATCTGGTGACATGACGTGAGAGCTTCAAAGATGCCAATAATCAAACTAGCTCATGTGACCAACCTATTTGGGCAATCAAAACAAATCAAGAAGCTAGACACAGTAAGCAAATATAAAATAAATAAATGTAATAACTTGATGGCTCAGAGACAACCATCGGTATCAAATCACATAAAGAGGCAGACTGTGATGGCTTCAGCAAGCACCCAAAACAAAGAATCAAGAAACCTTCCAGAGGAAGATAACTTTTTGGAATTACTGGGGGTAGAATACAAAAGACTGATATACAGATCTCTTTAGGAGATCTGGCAAAACACAGAATAAGCCAAGGAACACATAGGTGAAGCAAAAGAGGAACTTAAGAAGGTTGTACAAAAGCATAATGACAAATTTAACAGGCTGCATGAATTCACAGTAAACACAAATCCAAAAAATTAACAATAAAGTTTCAAAGTTAAACAATAAAAAATCATTGGAAATCTCGCGGGGCCAAGATGGCGGACTAGGCAGACGCTACCTCAGATCCCTCTTACAACAAAGACACGGAAAAACAAGTGAATCGATCACATACATAACAATCTACGAACCCTGAACAACAAACACAGATTTAGAGATGGAGAACGAACTAATATGGGGAAGCAGCGATTGTTTTCAGAGCCTGGAGCCAGCGTACCAGTCAGGTACGGCACAAGCACAGAGAGCTGCTCCACACCCCTGAACTAACACCGGGAGGGGGCCCAGCCGGTTCGTGTGGGTGGCGTGGCGACGCAGCCAGTGGGAGAAGTCCCCGGGAGGCAGTGACTGGTCTTGGAGCGGGGAGAGCAGCGTCCCAGCCGGGGAACCGTCCCGCCAGGATTTGGACTGGATGCAGGTACGGCATAAACACGGAGAGCTGCTCCACCCCCCTGAACTAACCCCGGGAGGAGGCCCAGCCGGTTCACGCAGGCGGCGTGGGACGCAGCCGGTAGGAGAAGTCCCTGGGAGGCAGTGACTGGTATTGGAGCGGGGAGAGCAGCGTCCCAGCGGGGACACTCGGTCACGGCACAAGCACGGGGAGCTGCTCAACTCACCTGAACTAACCCCGGGAGGGGGCCCAGCCGGTTCTCGGGAGCAGCACGGCGACGCGGCTGGCAGGACAAGAAGTCCCCGGAAGGCAGCAACTGATTTTGGAGTCGAGAGTGCACCGTCCCAGCAGGGGAGCCTTGACCCTAGGAGTGGGGCTGGAAGCGGAGGGTCTGACCGTGACTCCAGTGGGCCAGACCCCCCGGGGGCAATCTCCACACAGCCAGCATACATAGGCGACGTGCCCCGCGGGAATCTCAGATATAATAGTCATTCCAAGCAAGACAAGCAACTCTGGCTATATTCTGAGGTGCTACTCTCCTATCTCTCTGTTCCCTCCCCCACCCTCCCCAGGCGGCTTCATTAACATCCGAATAGCCTGAGCCAGAGGGAGAACTCTGATAGGGATCTGGCTGCATTTTTTTTTAGTGGATTTTCTGGAAAAACTAGTTTCCCAGTGATGGCTCGGAGACAGCAATCCATATCAAACCACTTAAAGAAGCAGACCATGACAGCTTCTCCAAACCCCCAAACAAAAGAATCAAAATCTTTCCCAAATGAAGATACAATCCTGGAATTATCAGATACAGAATATAAAAAACTAATTTACAGAATGCTTCAAGACATCACAAATGAAATAAGGCAAACTGCAGAAAAAGCCAAGGAACACACTGATAAAACTGTTGAAGAACTCAAAAAGATTATTCAAGAACATAGTGGAAAAATTAATAAGTTGCAAGAATCCATAGAGAGACAACATGTAGAAATCCAAAAGATTAACAATAAAATTACAGAATTAGACAACGCAATAGGAAGTCAGAGGAGCAGACTCGAGCAATTAGAATGCAGACTGGGACATCTGGAGGACCAGGGAATCAACACCAACATAGCTGAAAAAAAATCAGATAAAAGAATTTAAAAAAAATGAAGAAACCCTAAGAATTATGTGGGACTCTATCAAGAAGGATAACCTGCGGGTGAGTGGAGTCCCAGAACAGGGAGGGGGGACAGAAAACACAGAGAAAATAGTTGAAGAACTCCTGACACAAAACTTCCCTGACATCATGAAAGACGAAAGGATATCTATCCAAGATGCTCATCGAACCCCATTTAAGATTGATCCAAAAAGAAAAACACCGAGACATATTATCATCAAACTCGCCAAAACCAAAGATAAACAGAAAATTTTAAAAGCAGCCAGGGAGAAAAGAAAGGTTTCCTTCAAGGGAGAATCAATAAGAATAAGTTCAGACTACTCAGCAGAAACCATGCAGGCAAGAAGGGAATGGGACGACATATACAGAACACTGAAGGAGAAAAACTGCCAGCCAAGGATCATATATCCAGCAAAACTCTTTCTGAAATATGAAGGCGAAATTAAGATATTTACAGATAAACACAAGTTTAGAGAATTTGCAAAAACCAAACCAAAGCTACAAGAAATACTAAAGGGTATTGTTTGGTCAGAAAACCAATAATATCAGATATCAACACAAGTTCACAAAACAGAACGTCCTGATATCAACTCAAATAGGGAAATCACAAAAACAAACAAATTAAGAATAACTAAAAAAAAAAAAATACACATAACAGGGAATCATGGAAGTCAATAGGTAAAATCACAATAATCAAAAAGAGGGACTAAATACAGGAGGCATTGAACTGCCATATGGAGAGTGATACAAGGCGATAGAGAACAATACAACTTAGGTTTTTACTTAGAAAAATAGGGATAAATAATAAGGTAACCACAAAAAGGTATAACAACCCTAAAACTCAAGATAAAAGCCAAGAAAAACGTAACGACTCAACTAACATAAAGTCAAACACTATGAAAATGAGGATCTCACAATTTACTAAGAAAAACGTCTCAGCACAAAAAAGTATGCGGAAAAATGAAATTGCCAACAACACACATAAAAAGGCATCAAAATGACAGCACTAAAAACTTATTTATCTATAATTACGCTGAATGTAAATGGACTAAATGCACCAATAAAGAGACAGAGAGTCACAGACTGGTTAAAGAAACACGATCCATCTATATGCTGCCTACAAGAGGCACACCTTAGACTTAGAGACACAAACAAACTGATACTCGAAGGATGGAAAAAAATATATCAAGCAAACAATAAGCAAAAAAGAAGAGGAGTAGCAATATTAATTTCTGACAAAATAGACTTTAGACTTAAATCCACCACAAAGGATAAAGAAGGACACTATATAATGATAAAAGGGACAATTGATCAGGAAGACATAACCATATTAAATATTTATGCACCCAATCACAGGGCTGCAAGATACATAAATCAAATTTTAACAGAATTGAAAAGTGAGATAGATACCTCCACAATTAACAGTAGGAGACTTCAACACACCACTTTCAGAGAAGGACAGGACACCCAGTAAGAAGCTCAATAGAGACACGGAAGATCTACTTACAACAATCAACCAACTTGACCTCATTGACTTATACAGAACTTTCCACCCAAGTGCTGCAAAATATACTTTTTTTTCTAGCGCACATGGAACATTCTCTAGAATAGACCACATATTAGGTCATAAAACAAACCTTTGCAGAGTCCAAAACATCGAAATATTACAAAGCATCTTCTCAGACCACAAGGCAGTAAAACTAGAAATCAATAACAGAAAAACTAGGGAAAAGAAATCAAATACTTGGAAAATGAACAATACCCTCCTGAAAAAAGACTGGGTTATAGAAGACATCAAGGAGGGAATAAGGAAATTCATAGGAAGCAATGAGAATGAAAATACTTCCTATCAAAACCTCTGGGACACAGCAAAAGCAGTGCTCAGAGGCCAATTTATATCGGTAAATGCACACATCGAAAAAGAAGAAAGAGCCAAAATCAGAGAACTGTCCCTACAACTTGAACAAATAGAAAGTGAGCAACAAAAGAATCCATCAGGCACCAGAAGAAAACGAATAATAAAAATTAGAGCTGAACTAAATGAATTAGAGAACAGAAAAACAATTGAAAGAATTAACAAAGCCAAAAGCTGGTTCTTTGAAAAAATTAACAAAATTGATAAACCATTGGCTAGACTGACTAAAGAAATACAGGAAAGGAAACAAATAACCCGAATAAGAAACGAGAAGGACCACATCACCACAGAACCAAATGAAATTAAAAGAATCATTTCAGATTATTATGAAAAATTGTACTCTAACAAATTTGAAAACCTAGAAGAAATGGATGAATTCCTGGAAAAACACTACCTACCTAAACTAACACATTCAGAAGTAGAACAACTAAATAGACCCATAACAAAAAAAGAGATTGAAACGGTCATCAAAAAACTCCCAACAAAAAAAAGCCCTGGCCCGGACGGCTTCACTGCAGAGTTCTACCAAACTTTCAGAGAAGAGTTAACACCACTACTTCTGAAGGTATTCCAAAGCATAGAAAATGACGGAATACTACCCAACTCATTCTATGAAGCCACCATCTCCCTGATACCAAAACCAGGTAAAGACATTACAAAAAAAGAAAATTATAGACCTATATCCCTCATGAACATAGATGCAAAAATCCTCAACAAAATTCTAGTCAATACAATCCAACAACACATCAAAAAAATAATTCACCCTGATCAAGTGGGATTTATACCAGGTATGCAAGGCTGGTTTAATATCAGAAAAACCATTAATGTAATCCATCACATAAATAAAACAAAGGACAAAAACCACATGATCTTATCAATTGATGCAGAAAAGGCATTTGACAAAGTCCAACACCCATTTATGATAAAAACTCTTTCCAAAATAGGAATTGAAGGAAAATTCCTCAACATAATAAAGGGCATCTATGCAAAGCCAACAGCCAATATCACTCTAAATGGAGAGAACCTGAAAGCATTTCCCTTGAGAACGGGAACCAGACAAGGATGCCCTTTATCACCGCTCTTATTCAACATCGTGCTAGAAGTCCTAGCCAGGGCAATTAGGCTAGACAAAGAAATAAAAGGTATCCGGATTGGCAAGGAAGAAGTAAAGTTATCACTATTTGCAGATGACATGATTATATACACAGAAAACCCTAAGGAATCCTCCAGAAAACTACTGAAACTAATAGAAGAGTTTGGCAGAGTCTCAGGTTATAAAATAAACATACAAAAATCACTTGGATTCCTCTACATCAACAAAAAGAACACCGAAGAGGAAATAATCAACGCAACACCATTCACAGTAGCCCCCAAGAAGATAAGATACTTAGGAATAAATCTTACCAAGGATGTAAAAGACCTATACAAAGAAAACTACAAAGCTCTACTACAAGAAATTCAAAAGGACATACTTAAGTGGAAAAACATACCTTGCTCATGGATAGGAAGACTTAACATAGTAAAAATGTCTATTCTACCAAAAGCCATCTATACATATAACGCACTTCCGATCCAAATTCCAATGTCATATTTCAAGGGGATAGAGAAACAAATCACCAATTTCATATGGAAGGGAAAGAAGCCCCGGATAAGCCAAGCATTACTGAAAAAGAAGAAGAAAGTGGGAGGCCTCACTCTACCTGATTTTAGAAGCTGTTATACAGCCACAGTAGTCAAAACAGCCTGGTACTGGTACAACAACAGGCACATAGACCAATGGAACAGAATTGAGAACCCAGATATAGATCCATCCACGTATGAGCAGCTGATATTTGACAAAGGACCAGAGTCAGTTAATTGGGGAAAAGATAGCCTTTTTAACAAATGGTGCTGGCATAACTGAATATCCATTTGCAAAAAACAGGACCCATACCTTACACCATGCACAAAAACTAACTCCAAGTGGATCAAAGACCTAAACATAAAGACTAAAACGATAAAGATCATGGAAGAAAAAATAGGGACAACCCTAGGAGCACTAATACAAGGCATAAACAGAATACAAAACATTACCAAAAATGATGAAGAGAAACCCGATAACTGGGAGCTCCTAAAAATCAAACACCTATGCTCATCTAAAGACTTCACCAAAAGAGTAAAAAGACCACCTACAGACTGGGAAAGAATTTTCAGCTATGACATCTCCGACCAGCGCCTGATCTCTAAAATCTATATGATTCTGTCAAAACTCAACCACAAAAAGACAAACAACCCAATCAAGAAGTGGGCAAAGGATATGAACACACATTTCACTAAAGAAGATATTCAGGCAGCCAACAGATACATGAGAAAATGCTCTCGATCATTAGCCATTAGAGAAATGCAAATTAAAACTACGATGAGATTCCATCTCACACCAACAAGGCTGGCATTAATCCAAAAAACACAAAATAATAAATGTTGGAGAGGCTGTGGAGAGATTGGAACTCTTATACACTGCTGGTGGGAATGTAAAATGGTACAACCACTTTGGAAATCTATCTGGCGTTATCTTAAACAGTTAGAAATAGAACTACCATACAACCCAGAAATCCCACCCCTTGGAATATACCCTAGAGATACAAGAGCCTTCACACAAACAGATATATGCACACCCATGTTTATTGCAGCTCTGTTTACAATAGCAAAAAGTTGGAAGCAACCAAGGTGTCCATCAACGGATGAATGGGTAAATTAATTGTGGTATATTCACACAATGGAATACTACACATCGATAAAGAACAGTGACGAATCTCTGAAACATTTCATAACATGGAGGAACCTGGAAGGCATTATGCTGAGCAAAATTAGTCAGAGGCAAAAGGACAAATATTGTATAAGACCACTATTATAAGATCTTGAGAAATAGTAAACCTGAGAAGAACACATACTTTTGTGGTTACGAGGTGGGGAGGGAGGGAGGGTGGGAGAGGGTTTTTTTATTGATCAATCAGTAGATAAGAACTGCTTTAGGTGAAGGGAAAGACAACACTCAATACATGGAAGGTCAGCTCAATTGGACTGGACGAAAAGCAAAGAAGTTTCCGGGATAAAATGAATGCTTCAAAGGTCAGCGGAGCAAGGGCGGGGGTCTAGGGAACATGGTTTGGGGGGACTTCTGAGTCAATGGGCAAAATAATTCTATTATGAAATCATTCTGCATCCCACTTTGAAATGTGGCGTCTGGGGTCTTAAATGCTAACAAGTGGCCATCTAAGATGCATCAATTGGTCTCAACCCACCTGGAGCAAAGGAAAATGAAGAACATCAAGGCCACACGACAACTAAGAGCCCAAGAGACAGAAAGGGCCACATGAACCAGGGACCTACTTCATCCTGAGACCAGAAGAACTAGTTGGTGACTGGCCACAATCGATGACTGCCCTGACAGGGAGCACAGCAGAGGACCCCTGAGGGAGCAGAAGATCAGTGGGATGCAGGCCCCAAATTCTCATAAAAAGACCAAACTTAATGGTCTGACTGAGACAAGGGGAATCCCAGTGGCCATGCTCCCCAGACCTTCTGTTGGCAGAGGACAGGAACCATCCCCGAAGACAACTCATCAGACATGAAAGGGACTGGTCAGCGGGTGGGAGAGAGACGCTGATAAAGAGTGAGCTAATTATATCAGGTGGACACTTGAGATTGTGTTGGCAACTCTTGTCTGGAGGGAGAATGGGAGGATAGAGAGAGAGGGAAGCCGGCAAAATTGTCACGAAAGGAGAGACTGAAAGGGCTGACTCAAGAGGGGGAGAGCAAGTGGGAGTAGGGAGTGAGATGTATGTAAATTTATATGTGACAGACTGATTGGATTTGTAAACGTTCACTTGAAGCTTAATAAAAGTTAATAAAAAGAAAATAAAAGTCATTGGAGCAGAATTGAGGCAATGGAAGTCAGAATTACTGAGACTGATGATAGAGCACTTGACACCAACTTATTTGAGGAAAAATCAGATAAAAGAATTTTTAAAAATGAAGAAACCCTCAGAATTATGTGGACTGTGTCAACAGGAATAACCTATGAGTGATTGGAGTACCAGATCCTGGGGGCGGGGCGGGGGGGGATAACAGAAAATACAGAATTGTTGAAGATTTGTTGCCAGAAAACTTCCCTGGTATCGTGAAAGATGAGAAGATATCTATCCAGGAAGCTCATTGAGCCCCACACAAGGTAGATCCCAAAAGAAAGTCACCAAGACATAATCAAACTTGCCAAAACCATAGATGAAGAAAGAATTTTAAGAGTGGCTAGGGATAAACAAAAAGTTGTCTGCAAAGGAGAGTCAATAAGACTAAGTTTGGACTACTCAGCAGAAACCATGCAAGCAAGAAGGCAATGGTATGACATCTATAAAGCCCTGAAGGAAAAAAATTGCCAGCCTAGAATTATATATTCAGCAAAACTCTCTCAAATATGATGGTGAAATTAGGGCATATCCGGATAAACAGAACTTTCAGGAATTTGTAAAAAACCAAACCAAAATTACAAGAAATACTGAAGGGAGCCCTGTTAGAAAATCAATAACATCAGATAACGACCCAAGACTAGAACACAGGACAGAACAACCAGATATCAACCCAGATAGATAGGGAAGTCACAAAAATAAAGCTAAAACACCAAAAATAGGGAAACAGACATCAATATGTAAAAGATAACAACATTAAAACAAAAAAGGGGGACTAAATGTATTCATAGATCTTTCATATGGAGAAGAAGTCAAGGCAATATAGAGAAATAAAAGATTGGTTTAAACTTAGAAAAATAGAGGTTAATATTAAGGTAACCACAAAGGAAACTACACATCAAAATAAAAAACATGAAAAAAATAAAGACTCGGCAGAAATAAAATCAACAACAATGAAAAAGATGAAAAGAAAATACATAAAGAAAAACAACTCAGCACAGAAAATTAAATAGAACAAAGAAACTGCCAACAACACAGAAAAATACATCAAAATGACAGCACTAAATTCATACCTATCAATAATTACACTGTAAATGGACTGAATGAACCAATAAAGAGACAGAAAGTCGCAGAATGGATTAAAAAAAAAAAAATAAGATCCGCCTACATGCTGCCTACAAGAGACATGCCTTAGATTGAAAGACACAAACTAAAACTCAAAGGATGGAAAAAATACATCAAGCAAACAACAATCAAAAAAGAGCAGGAGTGGCAATATTAATCTCTGACAAAATAGACTTTAAAGCAAAATCCACCACAAAGGATAAGGAAGGACACTATATAATGATTAAAGGAGGACATAACCATAATAAATATTTATGGACCCAACGACAGGGCTCCAAAATACATAAAAGAAATCCTAACAGCATTGAAAAGAGAAATAGCTCCACAATAATAGTAGGAGACTTCAGCACAGCACTTTCGGTGAAGAACAGAACATCCAGAAAGAAGCTCAATAAAGACACGAAAGAGCTAAATGCCATAATCAACCGACTTGATTTCACAGACATATACAGAACACTCCACCCAACAGCAGCCAAGTATACTTTCTTTTCCAATGCACATGGAACATTCTCCAGAATAGAGCACATATTAGGCCACAAAGCAAGCCTTAAAAAGAATCCAAAGCATTGAAATATTACAAAGCATCTTTTCTGACCATAAAGCCATAAAAGTAGAAATCAGTAAGAGAAAAAGCAAGGAAAAAAAAATCAAATACACTAAAACTGAACAACACCTTGCTCAAAAACTACTGGGTTATAGAAGAAATTAAGGATGGAATAAAGAAATTCACAGAATCAAATGATAATGAAGACACATCTTACCAGAACCTTTGGAACACAGCAAAAAGAGTGCTCAGAGGTCAATTTATAGTAATAAATGCGCACATCCAAAAAGAAAAAAGGGCCAAAATCAAAATGTTAACCCTAAAACTTGAACAAATAGAAGAAAAAGAAGCCCTCAGGCACCAGAAGAATGCAAGTAATAAAAATTAGGGCAGAATTAAGTGAAATAGAGAACAGAAAAACAATTGAAAGTTAACAAGACCAAAAGCTGGTTCTCTGAAAAGATCAACAAAACCAATAAACCACTGGCCAAACAGACAAAGGAAAAACAGGATAACCTTAATAAGAAATGAGATAGGCAATATCACAACAGACCCAACTGAAATTAAAAGAATCAAAAACAGAATACTGTGAAAAATTGGACTCTAACAAACTTGAAAACCTAGAGGAAATGAACGAATTTCTAGAAACACACTACCTAAAATAAAACAGAGATAAACCCAGTAAAAACCCAGTGATAGAACAACTAAATAAACTCATAACAAAAGAAGAGATTGAAAAGGTAATTTAAAAAATTCCTAACAGAAAAAAGGCCTGGCCTTGACAGCTTCACTGGGGAGTTCTACCAAATTTTCAGAGACGAGTTAACACCACTACTACTAAAGGTATTTCAGAGCATAGAAAAAGTTGGAATACTCCCAAACTCATTCTATGAAGCCAGCATAATCCTGATACCAAAGCCGGGTAAAGACACCACAAAAAAAGAAAATTACAGACCTATATCCCTCATGAACATAGTCTCAAAAATTCTGAACAAAATTCTAGCCAATAGGATTCAACAACATATCAAAAAAAAAAAAAAAATTCACCGTGACCAAGTAGGATTCATACCAGATATGCAGAGATGGTTCAACATTAGAAAAACAATGTAATCCACACAAAAGACAAGAACCACATGATCTTATCAATTGATGCAGAAAAGGCATTTGACAAAGTCCAACACCCATTCATGATAAAAACTCTCAGCAAAATAGGCATAGAATGGAAATTCCTCAACATAATAAAGGGCACTTATACAAAGCCAACAGCCAACATCATCCTAAATGGAGAGAGTCTGAAAGCATTCCCCATTAGAACGGGAACCAGACAAGGATGCCCTTTATCACCGCTCTTATTCAACATTGTGCTGGAAGTCCTGGCCAGAGCAATTTTAGGCCAGAAGAAAATAGAGGGCATCTAAATTGGTAAGGAAGAAATAAAAGTATCCCTATTTGCAGATCATATGATCTTATACACAGGAAACCCCAAAGAATCCTCAAGAAAATTACTGGAACTATTAGATGATTTCAGCAAAGTATCAGCATACAAGATAAACGTGCAAAAATCAGTTGGATTCCTCCACACCAACAAAGATAACTTCAAAGAGGAAATCACCAAATCAATACCATTTACAGTAGCCCCCAAAAGATAAAATACTTATGAATAAATCTAACCAGAGATGTGAAAGACCTATACAAAGAAAACTACAAGACACTACTGAAAGAAACCAAAAGAGTCCTACATAAGTGGAAAAACATACCTTGCTCATGGAAAGGAAGACTCAACATTGTGAAAACATCAATTCTACTCAAGGAGATCTACAGATACAATGGAATTCCAATCCAAATTCCAATGACATTTTTTTAATGAGATGGAGAAACAAATTACCAACTTCATATGGAAAGGGAAGAGGCCCAAATAAGTAAAGCGTTACTGAAGAAGAACAAAGTGGGAAGCCTCGCGCTACCTGATTTTAGAACCTATTATACCACCACAGTAGTCAAAACAGCCTGGTACTGGTACAACCACAGATACATAGACCAATGGAACAGAATTGAGAATCCAGACGTAAATTCATCCACCTATGAGCTTCTGGTATTTGACAAAGGCTCAAAGTCTGTTAAATGGGGAAAAGACAATCTCTTTAACAAATGGCGCTGGTATAACTGGATATCCATCTGCCAAAAAAAAAAAGAAAATACCCATACCTCACACCATGTGCAAAAACTAACTCAAAATGGACCAAAAGCCTAAATATAAAATCTAAAACGATAAAGGTCATGGAAGAAAAAGTAGGGACAACACTAGGAGTCCTAATACATGGTATAAACAGAATACAAAACATTACTAACAATACACAAACACCAGTAGAGAAACTAGATAACTGGGAGCTCCTAAAAATCAAACACTTAAGCTAATCAAAAGACTTCACCAAAAGAGTAAAAGGACAACCTATAGACTCAGAAAAAATTTTTGGCTACAACATATTTAATCAGAGTCTAATCTCTAACATCTACAAAATACTGCAAAACCTCAACAACAAAAAGACAAATAGCCCAATTAAAACATGGGCAAATGATATGAACAGGCACTTCACCAAAGAAGACATTCAAGCGGCTAACAGATACATGAGGAAATGCTCACAATCATCAGCCATTAGAGAAATGTAAATCAAAGCTACAATAAGATACCATCTCACCCCAACAAGGCTAACATTAATACAAAAAACACAAAATAATAAATGTTGAAGAGGTTGTGGAGAGACTGGAACACTTACACACTGCTGATGGGAATGTAAATGGTACAACCACTTTGGAAATCGATTTTGCCTTTCCTTAAAGAACTAGAAATAGAAGTATTATACGATCTAGCAACCCCACTCCTTGGAATATATCCTAGAGAAATAAGAGCCCTCACACGAATAGATATATGCACACCCATGTTTATTGCAGCACTGTTCACAATAGCAAAAAGATGGAAATAACCTAGGTGCCCATCAATGGATGAATGGATAAATAAGTTATGGTATATTCACACAGTGGAATAGCACGGAATGGTAAAGAACAATGATGAATCCGAGAAATATAACATCGATGAATCTGGAAGGCATTATGCTGAGTGAAATTAGTTGCAAATGGACAAATATTTTATGAGACCACTGTTATAAGAACTCAAGAAAAGGTTTAAACACAGAAGAAAGCGTTCTTTGATGGTTACAAGGGTGGGGAGGGAGGGAGAGGGGTATTCACTTACTAGATAGTAGACAAGAATTATCTTGTGAATGAAAGGACAACACACAATACAGGGGAAGTCAGCACAACCGGACTAAACCAAAAGCTAAGAAGTTTCCCAAATACAACCGAACACTTCAAGGAATATAGTAGCAGGAGTGAGCATCTGGAGTACATGGTTTCAGGGGATATCTAGGTCAATTGGCATAAAAAGTTTATTAAGAAAATGTTCTGCATCCCCCTTTGGTGAGTGGCACCTGCGGTCTTAAAAGCTAGTGAGTGGCCATCTAAGATGCATCAATTGGTCCCAACCCACCTGGAGCAAAGGAGAATGAAGAACACCAAAGACACAAGGAAAACATGAGCCCAAGAAACAAAAAGGGCCATATAAACCAGAGACTACATCGGCCTGAGACCTGAAGAACTAGATGGTGCCCAGCTACCACCAATGACTGCCGTGACAGGGAACACAACAAAGAGACCCTGACAGAGCAAAGTGGGGTGCAGAATTCAAATTCTAGTAAAAAGACCAGACTTAATGGTCTGACTGAGACTGGAGAAGCCCCAGAAGACGTGACCCCCAGACTCTCTGTTAACCCAGCACTAAAACCATTCCCGAAGCCAACTCTTCAGACAAAGATTAGACTGGACTATAAGACATAAAAAGACACTTGTGAAGAGTGTGCTTCTTAGTTCAAGTAGATACATGAGACTAAGTGGGCAGCTCCTGTCCAAAGGCAAGATGAAAAGGCAGAAAGAGACAGAAGCTGGTTGAATGGACACAGGAAATCCCGGATGGAAAGGAGAACTGTGCTGACACGGCAACTCGTGTCACATAAAAACATGTGTATAAATTTTTGTATGAGATAATAACTTGAGCTGTAAATTTTCACTTAAAGCACAATAAAAAGAAAAAAAATTATAAGACAGCAAAATATGTAGAGATACTTGGAAGATTGCTCGATAGGCTGATTTTGCCATTGGAAGAGTCACATCAACCTTAAGAGCTCTGACCACCATCCCCCAAAAAGGAGTACTCACATTTAGTAGGGTAGCGTAATGTTTCAGAATTTGCCCTGTTAAGTCACACCGTCCTGGGTGTGCATGTTGGCATTTAAGCTGCCAGTTTAGTAGCTTGTAACCCATTTGAACCTTAGTTTCTCCATAATAGTACCTACCTCATAAGATTGGTGTGAGGATCAAATGAGGCAGTGTATGTAAAGCTTTTACCGTAATGCTTTGCACGCTGCGAACACCGAATAAGTGTAGCTGTTATTATTCTTTTGAAACAGGTTGAACCATAGGATTTGTGCCCCAGGCCAGGAAGAGCTGTGAGTGTTGCCTGCTGGTCCTTTAGCCTCTCTCAACTGAAATACAAGGACCATCTCTCATCTGGCTGGTGAAGGGTGAATGCCCCAGGGGTTTATATGAGATCCCATTTTGAGGGTGAATTTTTGTTGAGAGGTATACCAAGAATGCCTTGTCCTTGGGCTTCTAGTCAATAGGAAGGACTCACATAAGAACTTGTGACTTCCTCAGGAGTGTGGAAAACTGTTTGCTTACTCTAGGTTTCACAAGTGTAAACAACCAAAATCTGTATTAGTTTCATAGGGCTACTGTAACAAAACACCACAAATTCGGTAACTTTTAAGAACAGAAATTTATTTAATCACAGTTCTGGAGGCTAGCATTCTGAATTTAGGGTGATGGCAGGGCTATGTTCTTCCCGAAGGCTCTAGAAGAAGATTCTTTCTTGTTTCTCCTGGCTTCTGGTAACCTCAGGCATTCCTTGGCATGTAGATGTATCACATGTCTGCCTCTCTCTGTCTTTTCTACTGTTTTATAAGAAGACCACTCAGACAGGATTAGGACTCACCCTACTCTGGTAGAACCTCCTGTTAACTGATAACATCTTCAAAGACCCTATTTACTAACAAGGTCACATTCACAGCTACTGGGGCTTAGGACTTCAACATATCTTTTTGGGAGATGCAGTTTAATCCATAACAATCTGCCCTTTGTCGTCCAAAATGCATGTCCTTCTCATGTGCAAAACACTTTCACCCCATCCCAGCATACCTGAAAGTCTCAATCTGGTTCAACATGAACTCTTAAGTTAAAAAATCTCATTTTCTAAATCATCTAAGCAGGTATGGATAAGACTCTGGGCATAATTCACCCTGGGGCAAAATTCTTCATCTGCAGACATATGAATCCTAGAACATAAGTTACTACCAAAATGCAATAGTGGTACAGGCATAAGATAGACATTCCAATTCTAAATGGGAGAAATTGGAGGGAAAGGAGGGCTCACAACCCAGTGGAGCAAATGTCAGTAGATTTCAAGGCTTAAAAATAATCCTCTGTAAAAAGCTTGGCTGTTTAAGAAATAATCTGCCTAGCTTCTTGCATTCTGTGTCTCCTCCCTGAACTCTCCCATCCCTGCTGCTGAAGGGACTTGGCCCTTACATGCATTCTCGGCCTTCCTCAGTCATTCTGAGGGAACCTAAGGAACCCTAGGTCCGCACTCAATGACTTGGTAGCAAGCCAGCTCAGCCACCACTGGCTTCGGGTCTAGTGACAGGATTTCTGTTTTGTTCATGCAGCCAAACCTTAGACCCCAGCTTTTGTCACTTGGTCTCTCCATTCCTTCATACCTGACTTCTGACTTTCTGTTCCCATTATCCTGTATTGATTTCCACTTCTTGAATCCTTATTTTATCTAGTCCCACATTCCCAGCATCTGTGTTCTGCCCACCTGGTGCCTATGACTTACAGCTCTAAGTCCTCACAACCCATTTTGCTTGCTGAGTTCCTAGATGAGGATAATCCCTAGGTAAGGGACAAAGGAACCTGGACCTTCTGGGTCTGGGGTCAAGTGAGGGCCCTGGCTTGTGAGTGGTGATTCCTGGAGCAAGCTACCCTCTCTACTTGGGCTTTTTCAGGGTCTTCAGGACTAGAGAAAGGGGGAGAGATGTATACCCCACAGTCTGAGACTACCCAGGCTAGTGAGTGCCGAGGGATGGTTTTTTCCAAAAGGGAACTCAAGCAGAAATAAAATATTTGTGGTTTGTTCAAAAGCAGAAATGCCTACTATCCCCCATTTAGAAAGATACTGTCCCTCATGTTCTGGTTCAACAGCTAGATGGTTTCGTGTGCTGTTGGATTCGAGGCCAGTTGTGACTGTGCTACTGGGTCTGAGGGTGCTGCTGGCATGAGTTTCCCACTTCTGAGTCTCACTCCACTGAAGTCATTAGCATGAAGCCTGGCGTGTGAGCGTGTGCATCCTGACTCCTCTCCTGATCTATTCCAGGAATATGCTGGGAGGTCATGTTCTCCTCCACGGCATATTCATAAGTATAATAACACTTCAGATTTATTGAACAGCGTCTACCAGTGCTCTAAACCCTTTACATGCATTATCTCATTTAACCTCCTAACATTGTGAAATGTGTATGAGAGTTATCCCCATTAGAACATTAGAAAACTGAGGCATGGAGACATTAAATAACTCACCCAGGAACATTTCAGCCAATGAATGGTAAAGACAGGACCCACACTCATAACCACTCTTAGTCTTAAGGATCCGGCATCTGGGTAATACGATGGTACCCATAGGCCTTTTCCTAATCAGCTTTCCTGTTTTGCTGTTATGCTGAGGAATAAAAAGGCACCTTCACACAAAATAAAACATGAGATTTTCTCAAATAAGCCTGTAAGTAAAGCACACTGCAGTACACTATAATGACCAATGTATAATGTGTAAGAACACATGTACAGTACTGTGTCTTGTTTGAAGACATATATGAAATGGAGCCCTTGGGTGGTGCAGTTGGTTAGGCACTCAACTACTAACTGAAAAGTTGGCGGTTTGAACCCACCCAGAGGTATCTCAGAAGAAAGTCCTGGAGATCTGCTTCCCAAAGTCACAGCCTTGAAAACTCTACGGAATTCTACTCTGCACATGCGGGGTCACGATGAGGCAGAAGCCACTTGATGACAATGGGTTTTTGTTTTTTATATATGAATTAACAGTATAAAAATACTGGCTGGAATTATACCAATGATGTATGCAGAGAATCAACTTGGGGTTGGGGCAAAAGCAAGCATAAAATTAAGGAGACCAGTTGGGAGGCAGTAATCCAGGCAAGAGATAATGGTGGCTCAGAGCAACATGACAGCAGCAGAGGTAGCAGCAAGTGGTTGCATCAGGGACGTATTGTCCAAAAACAAGGTGTAACCCAGAAACCCAGTGCCGTCGAGTCGATTCCAACTCATAGTGACCCTATAGGACAGAGTAGAACTGCCCCATAGAGTTTCCAAGGAGTGCCTGGCAGATTTGAACTGCCGACCCTTTGGTCAGCAGCCGTAGCACTTAACCACTATGCCACCAGGGTTTCCAAAACAAGGTATGCACAGGCTTAATTGTGTTTACTTACTAATCTGTAGAGCACAATTTCACATGATGTGCTGAAAACCAAAAATCCACTGCCATCAAGTCAATTCCGACTCGTAGCGACCCCATAGGGTTTCCAAGGCTGTAAATCTCTAGAGAAGCAGACTGCCACATCTTTCTCCCGAGGAGCCACTGGTGGTTTCGAACAGCTGAACTTTCAGTTAGCAGCTGACTTCTTTAATGACTGTGTCACCAGGGCTCCTGATGTGGTGAAATCCATGTGAAATTGTGTACTACAGATTAGTACATAAACACAATTAAGCCTGTGTATACCTTGCCTACTGGTAAATCTGCCCCTGGATTGGATCTTGGGTGTATTTTAAAGATAAAGCCCAAGAATTTCTGATAGATTGTGGGAAATTAGAGATCGGAGTTAAGAATAGTTACAAAATTTGGGAGCTAGACAACTGAAAAGATGGAGTTGCCATAAACTGAGATGGAAGCAGGCTAAGAATGGAACAAGTTTGCGGAAGAAAATTAGGAATTCCATTTTGGACATGTGGAGTTAGAGACAGCTGTTAGGCATTCAAGTGGAGGTGTTAAGGAGGTACAGATAGTTGAGTCAGGAGTTGAGGAGACATGTCTGGGCTGGGCTAGAATTATAAAATTGGGAGTCATTGGCGTATAATATTACTGGTTTATGTTATCATTATATTTCAGAGGTTAAACCTATATAACGTGTAAGTAAGAATCCCAGTTTATTTGCCTTTTAATTTCGATTTTTTTATTTATGTAAGTTTTTCTTTTCACTTAGTCCAATCACTTCCTGTTTTTGTTTATAAGCTCTATTATTTGTCAAGCTTGTGTTTAGAGAGCAGATAATAATTCCCCTACGTTTTCCCCCAGATTTTTATTGTAAGCTTCAATTCCATGTTTCTCTATTATCAACAGTTGGTTTACAGACCAAAACATGTTCTGTTCATCTCCTGTTTGGACAAATCTGGGCTTTATTCTCCCAGCTTCTGATTTGTTTAATAAGATATTCTTGGGAGCAAAAAGAGGAAGAAGGGGAGAGGAGAGGAAAATAAAAAGGGAAGAGGAGGAGAGAAGAAGAAAAAAAGGGAAGGAGAGAGAAGGGAGGGAAGGAGAGAGAAGGGAGGGAAGGATGAAACAGGCAGAACAGAGGGAAGGAAAAGAAGAAAGAAAGGAAGAGAGAAAGAAGAGGATGAAAGGGAGAGGAGGCGGCAGAGGTACGAGGAGAGAGAAGGAATCTGGCTAGTCAGCAAGGCAATATGCAAAATAGAATACAGAAGAGATTGCTCGGGAAATTATTAAATTTAAACCTTGAAAAACAGAGGTTAGTTTTTGTAACCTGCTTTTATAGGTCAGCTGGAGACGGAGCGGTTACTGTTGCCAAGAAGTTCAGGGCCCAGTTTGAAACAGGATCTCAGCAGCTTTGTTAACTAGTATCGATTGCGTGTATGTTATCCTTGATCATGATTTTCTACTTACGGTTATGTTTTTCTGGATCATTGTATGTATATTTTGTTGCAAGCTACCTTGAATCCTTTGTGGAAAGGAGATAAGGATAAATAAATGAGCTGAGTATATCCAATGCTTCAAAGAATAAATGACTCCTATATTTCTTATTTTTTTTAAAAATAAGAAAAAAATAAATATTTTTTTATTTTTCTATTTCTTAGGCAGGGGAATAGTTTGCCATTTATCTTCAGGATACAACGAAATTGTTTATTGATTCCTTACACCAGTCCCTCCAAGCTTGAGCTGCTAAAGAAATGATTTCTCCCCTTTATTTATCTTGAAATATTTCAAACATGCAGAAATGCATATAGAATACTATCTCAAATAAATACCCTGTATCCACCACCAAGCATAACAGATCTTAGTATTTTTCCACATTTGCTTCAGGTTTTTAAAAATAAAACATTACAAATAGAAATGGAACCCTGTGGACTACTTTGCCTCCCTAGAGGTAACCGTAATCCTGAATTTGATGCTTATTATTCATTCATGTTTTTATACTATTCCTATTTGCGCATAAATGCATAGGAAGTTTATTGAACTGAGTTTTTATATCTTCACATTTTATATAAGTGGTATCATGCAATATGTATTTTTCTGAAACTTTTTTTCACTCAATATTATATTTCTGAGCATTAGCTTCATTGATGGAACCAGCTCTACTTCATTCATTTTTATTGCTATTTAATACTCTGTTGTATGGCCAATGCACTATTTATGTATCCATTTTCTTGTTGGTAGGCATTGGGGGGTTTCTAGTTTGCAAGTATTACAAACAATATTGCTTTGAATATACCTGTTCACGTAAATTTTTAAGGTACACAATTAGCAGTGGAATTGCCAGGTCATAATCAACGTTCAGTTATGTTTAATTATTGTCAAATTGCTCTCTAAAATGATTTGGATACTTTTATACACGAGCAGAGAATACAAATTTTAGTTGTTCCAGATACCAACAATTAAGAATTTTAATTTCTGATGTGTTAATGTAAAGTGTGTGTGTGTGTGTGTGTGTGTGTGTGTGTAATTGAGGGTGGCATTTGTGTGGAGAAGAGATTGTTCAAGGGCTTTTAAAAAACTAAGATGATGTTTGTGTACAGTGAAATGCACTAATGTGTACAGTTGGATTATTTTGAAAAAGTAATCAACATCTCTTTTAAGACAGACCATTTTAATCACTAAAGAAAGGTTCTTTCAGACAATTCCTGCTGCTCCTCTGTAAGCAACTACTCTTCTGATTTCTTTCACTGTTGATTAATTTTGTCAGTTCTGGAACCTCTATCAATGCAGCCATATGTTATGAACTGTTTTGTGTCTGGCCTCTTTGCTCAACATGTTTTTGACAATCATCCACATTGTTGCACATATCAGTAACCCATTCTTTCTTATTGCTTAACTATGAAGATACCATTTCATTTCCTGTTTAAGTGGAATGCATAAAGATCGATATCCTAGGCATTACTGAGCTGAAATGGACTGGTATTGGCCATTTTGAATCAGACAATCCTAAGGTCCACTATGCTAGGAATGACAAATTGAAGAGGAATGGCGTTACATTCATCCTCAAAAAGAACATTTCAAGATCTATGCTGAAGTATAACGCAGTTAGTGACAGAATAATATCCACACACCTACAAGAAAGACCAGTTAATACGACTTTGATTCAAATTTACACACCAGCCACTAATGCCAAAGGTGAAGAAATTGAAGATTTTTATCAACTTCCGCAATCTGAAATTGATAAAGCATTAAATCAGGATGCATTAATAATTACTGGTGATTGGAATGTGAAATTTGGAAACAAAGAAGAAGGATCAGTAGTTGGAAAATGTGGCCTTGGTGATAGAAACGATGCCAGGGATCACATGATAGAATTTTGCAAGACAATAACGTCTTTATTGCAAATACCTTTTTTTCTACAACATAAACAGTGGCTATGCACGTGGACCTCAGTGGATGGAAAACAGAGGAATCAAACTGACTACATCTGTGGAAAGAGACAATGGAAAAACTCAGTATCATCAATTGGAACAAAGCTAGGGGCTAGCTGCAGAACAGAGCATCAATTGTTTATATGCAAATTCAAGTTGAAGCCGAAGAAAATTAAAATAAGTCTATGAGAACCAAATACAACCTTGGTATATCCAACCTGAATTTGGAGACCATCTCAAGAATAGACTGGATATATTGAACACTAATGACCGAAGACCAGATGAGTTGTGGGATAATATCAAGGACATCATACATGAAGAAAGCAGGCCATTAAAAACAGAAGAAAGAAAAGGCCAAAATGGATGTCATAAGAGACTCTGAAACTTACTGTTGAACATAGAGTAGCTAAAGTGAATGGAAGAAATGATGAAGTAATAGAGCTGAATAGAAGATTTCAAAGGGCAGCTGGAGAAGACAAAGTGTTATAATGAAATACGAAAAGGTCTGGAGTTAGAAACCAAAAGGGAAGGACACCTTCAACATTTCTCAAGCTGAAAAAAAAAAAAAAAAATTCAAGCCTCAAGTTGCAATAGTGAAGGATTCTATGGGGAAAATATTAAATGACAAAGGAAGCATCAAAAGAAGATGGAAGGAATACACAGAGTGACTATACCAAAAAGAATTGATTGACGTTCAACCATTTCAGGAGATAGCATAAGATCAAGAACCTATGATACTGAAGGAAGAAGTCTAAGCTGCACTGAAGGCATTGGTGAAAAACAAGGCTCCAGGAACTGATGGAATACTGAGATGTTTCAACAAACCGATGTAGTGCTTGAAGTGCTCACTCGTCTATGCCAAGAAATTTGGAAGACAGCTACCCGGCCAATCTACTGGAAGAGATCCATATGCATGCCCATTCCAAACAAAGATGATCCAACAGCATGCAGAAATTATCTAACAATATCATTAATATCACATGCAAATAAAATTTTGCCAAATATAATTAAAAAACGATTGCAGCAGTATATCGACAGGGAACTATCAGAAATTCAAGCCAGAGTCAGAAGAGGATGTGGAATGAGGGATGTCATTGCTGATGTCAGATAGATCTTGGCTGAAAGCAGAGAATACCAGAAAGATGTTTACCAGTGTTTTATTGACTGTGCAAAGGCATATCCGACTGTGTGGATCATAACAAATTATGAATAACACTGTGAAGAACGGGAATTCAAAAACACTGAATTGTGCACATGTGGAACCTGTACATAGACCAAGAGGCAGTCATTAGAACACAAGGGCATACTGAGTGGTTTAAAATCAGGAAAGGTGTACGTCAGAATTGTATCCTTTCACCATACTTATTCAATTTGTATGCTAAGCAAATAATCCAAGAAGGTGAACTCTATGAAGAAGAATGGGGCATCAGGATTGGAGGAAGACTCAATAACAACCTGTGTTATGCAGATGACACAACCTTGCTTGCTGAAATCAAAGAGAACTTGAAGAACTCACTGATGAAAATCAAAGACCACAACCTTCCATATGAATTATACCTCAACATAAAGAAAACAAAAATCCTCACAATTGGACCAATAAGCAACATCATGATAGACAGAGAAAATATTGATGTTCTCAAGGATTTCATTTTACTTGGATCCACAATCAATACCCATGGAAGCAACAGTCAAGAAATTAAAAGACGTATTGCATCGGGCAAATCAGCTGCAAAAGACCTCTTTAAAGTGTTAAAAAGCAAAGATGTGACTTTGAAGATTGAATATGCTTGACCCAAGCCATGTTGTTTTCAGTCACCTCATACGCATGGGAAAGCTGTACAGTGAATAAACCCAAAAACCACTGCAGAAGAGTCGATTCCGACTCATAACGACCCTATAGGGCAGTGAATAAGGAAGACCAAAAAGAATAGATGTCTTCGAATTATAGTGTTGGCAAAGAATATTAAATATACCATGGACTGCCAGAGGAATGAACAAATCTGTTTTAGAAGAAGTATAGCCAACACGCTCTTTAGAAGAGAGAATGGCGAGGCTTCATTTCATGTACTTTGGACAACTTATCAGGGGGCACCAGTCCCTGGAGAAAGGCATCATGCTTGGCAAGTAGAGGGTCAGCAAAAAAGAAGACCCTCAACGAGATGGGATGATGCAGTGGTTTCAACAATGGGCTGGAACAAAGCAACGATTGTGGGATAGTATAGGACCAGGCAGTTTCGTTATGTTGTACATAGGGTTGCTATGAGTTGGAACCGACTGGAAAGCACCTAACAACAACATAAAGATACCACAATTTGTTTATCCACTCTCTTGCTGATAGATATTTGGATTGTTTCAAATATGAGGCCATTATGAACAAAGCTGCTATGAACATTTTGTACAAGTCATTTTGTGCAGTGGAATTCCTGGGTCATAGGATAACTGTAAGTTTAACTTTATAAAGGATTGCCATACACTATTTTAAAGTAGTTGTACAATTTTACACTCCCTCCAGCCCTGGTGGCACAGTGGTTAAGAGCTACAGCTGCTAACACACCCTACCCGCCCCCCCCCCAAAAGAAGCCCAGCAGTTCGAGTCCACTGGCCACTCCTTGGAAACCCTACGGGGCAGTTCTGCTCTGTCCTGTAGGGTCATGAGGAGTTGGAATCAACTACATGGCAGCAGGTCCAGCAATGTGTAGAGAGTTCCAGTTGCTCCACGTTTTTGCCCATATTTGGTGTTGTGAGCCTTTCTATTTTCAGCGTTCAAGTGTGGCTTTTTCAGCCATTTTGTTGCTTTACTCTGATTTTCCCTGATGTCTGTGAATGTTGATCACATTTTCATGTAGTTTTTGGTCATTTTTATATCTTCTTTTGTGAATTAAACTTTTAGGTCTGTTGCCCATGTTTTAACTTAAATTGTCATTTTATTATTGATTTTTGTGAGTACTTGTTCTAGATACAGTCGTGTGGTTTTGAATTATGGGAAAGTCCAATTCATCAATTCTTCTTTTATGGAAAGTGCTTTTTGTGACCTCCCTAAAGTGGTACTACTTGCCCCAAATTTGCAAAGATATTTTCCTCTAGAAAGTTTATAGATTCGGTTTTTACATTTAGAACTTTGATTCTTATTAAGTTTACTTTTGTGAATCATGTGAAGTAGAGTTGAACTTTATTTTCTTTTCCACATGGAGACCAAGCTTTTCCATCAATTTTTTTTCCCCCATTGAATTGCCTTGATAATTTTTTGAAAATCAATTAAACTGTATATGTGTGAATCTTTTTCTAGACTTACTATTTTGTTCCATTGATCTATTTTTCTATTTTTAAACAAATGCCACACTGCCTCCTTAATTACTGTAACTCTATAGTAAGTTTTAAAATCAAGAAATGTAACTTCTCCTACTTAGTGTTTTACAAAATTTCTTTGGTTTTTCTAGATCTTTGAATTTTTGTAAAAATTTTAGAATCACTTTGTCAATTTCTAAAAAGAAAAAAACTTTTGGAGTTTTTATTGGGGCATATTGAACCTATAGATGCATTGAGAAACAATGGACATCTTAATAATATTGAGTCTTCCAGTCTGTAAACATAATACACCTCTTTATTTATTTAGATAACTTTTTCAGCAAATTTGTGAAGGTTTCAGTTTAAATTTTTTTCCAAAATAAGTTTATTCCTAAGCAGTTCGTGTTTTTTAATATTTTAAAGGTATTCTAAAATTCATTTCCAGTTGAGTTTTTGTTAATGTATTGTAACATAATTAACTTTTGTATATTAACTTTATATCCTGCAAGTATGCTTTATTCATTTCAATAGTTTTTTTTTTGAGATGTCTTATGATTTTCCATGTAAAAAATCATTTTGTCTGCAAATAAAGTTTTACATCTTCCTTTCTAGTCTTTATGCCTTTAATTTCTTTTTCTTGCCTCATTGCACAGTTCAATGCCAAGCAGAAGTGGAAAGAGTGGTCATCACTGTCCTGTTCCTAATCTTAGTGTAAAAGTGTTTATCATTACAAGTTCAGCGGTAGATTTTTTATAGATAACCTTTATAAAGAAGGTATGAGGAAGCCCCCCCTTTTTAAATCAAGAATGAGTATTCAGCTTCATAAAATATTCTTCTGCATCTGTTGAAATAATCATATGGCTCTTTATTTATTAATGTTATGAATTACATTGATTGATTCTCAAACGTTAAACCAAACTTACATTACTAGGAAAATATAATAATGTATTTTTCCTTTTAACATAAATCTTGGATTTTGTTTGCTAATATTTATTCCAGAGAATAGCAGAAAGATGCTTACCTGTGTTTATTGACTATGCTAAAGCATTCCACTGTGTGGATCATAACAAATTATGGGTAATATTGCAGAGTATGGGAATTCCGAAACACTTAATTGTGCTCATAAGGAATCTGTACATGGATCAAGAGTCAGTCATTCAAATAGAACAAGGGGATAATGCATGGTTTAAAGTTGGGAAAGGTGTGCGTCAGGGTTGTATCCTCTCATCATACCTATTTGGTCTGTATGCTGAGCAAGTATCCAAGAAGATGGCCTATATGAAGAAGAATGGGGCATCAGGATTGGAGGAAGACTCATTAACAACCCAAGGTATGCAGATGACACAACCTTGCTTGCTGAAAGTGAAGAGGACTTGAAGCACTTACTACTGAAGATCAAAGACTATAGCCTTCAGTATGGATTGCACCTCAACAAAAGAAAACAAAAATCCTCACAACTGGACCAAAGAGCAACATCATGATAAACGGAGAAAAGATTGAAACTGTCAAGGATTTCATTTTACTTGGATCCACAATTGATGCCCATAGAAGCATCAGTCAAGAAATCAAAAGATGCATTGTATTGAGCAAATTGGCTGCAAAAGACCTCTTTATTAATGTGTTGAAAAGCAAAGATGTCATCTTGAGGACTAATGTGCACCTGACCGAAGCCATGGTGTTTTCAATCGCCTCATATGCACTCGAAAACTGCACAATGAATAAGGAAGACTGAAGAAGAATTGACGCCTTTGAGTTGTGGCATTGGCAAAGAATATTGAATACACCATGCACTGCCAAAAGAATGAACTAATCTGTCTTGGAATAAGTACAATCAGAATGCTCCTTAGAAGCAAGGATGGCAAGATTATGTCTCACATACTATGGACATGTTGTCAGGAGGGATCAGTCCCTGGAGAAGGACATCATGCTTGGTAAAGTAGAGGGTCATCAAAAAAGAGGAAAACCCTCAGCAAGATGGACTGACACAGTGGCTGCAACAATGAACTCAAGCATAGCAACAATTGTGAAGATGGTACAGGGCTGGGTAGTGTTTCATTCTGTTGTGCATAGTGTCGCTATGAATCAGAACCAACTTGACGGCACCTAACAACAACAACAATATTTCTTTAAGGTTGTTTATGTGTATGTTTATTAGGAATATTGGTCTGTAATTATTATTATTGTGACCATTATTATTTTGGTTAGGTTGCGTCTTTGTCAGGTTTTGGTATAAAGATTAAGCTGGCCCCCAGCATAGCAGGGGTGGGGGTTTGGGAGCCATGATTTCAGGTGACATCTAACTCAATTGGCATAATAAAATCTATTAAGAAAACATTCTGCACCCCACTTTGGAGAGTGGCATCTGGGGTCTTAAACACGAGCAAGTGGCCATCTAAGATGCATCAATGGGCCTCAAACCCCCTGGAACAAAGGAGAATGAAGAACACCAAAGACACCAGGTAATTTTGAGCCCAGGAGACGGAAAGGACCACATAAACCACAGACTGCATTGGCCTGAGACCAGAAAAGCTAGATGGTGCCCAGCTACAACCGATGACTGCCCTGACAGGGAGTGCAACGGAGAGCCCCTGAGCGGGCAGGAGAGCAGTGGGATGTAGATCCCAAATTCTAGCAAAATGACCAGACTTAGTAGTCTGATTGAGACTAGAAGGATCCCAGACATCATGGTCCCCAGACCTTCTGTTAGCACAAGACAGGAGCCATTCCCAAAGCCAACTCTCCAGACAGGGATTGGACTGGACTATGGGATAGAAAATGATACTGGTGAAGAATGAGCTTCTTGGATCAAGTAGACACATGAGACTATGTGGGCATCTTCTGTCTGGAGGAGAGATGAGAGAACAGAGGGGATCAGAAGCTGGCTGAATGGACACGAAAATAGAGAGTGGAGGGAAGGAGTGTGCTGTCTTATTACGGGGAGAGCAACTAGGAGTGCATGGAAAGGTGTATATAAATTTTTGATGAGAGACTGACTTGATTT
This sequence comes from Loxodonta africana, assembly GCF_030014295.1. Classification (NCBI taxonomy): domain Eukaryota; kingdom Metazoa; phylum Chordata; class Mammalia; order Proboscidea; family Elephantidae; genus Loxodonta; species Loxodonta africana. The sequence continues at coordinate 44,730,183 of NC_087354.1, read as the reverse complement.
GTAAACTTTCACTTAAAGCACAACAAAAATTAAAAAAAAAAAAAAAAGGATGGATGTTATGTTGTAGAAAACTTATAACAATGTAAATGTTTCTTGTCCACAGAGATCCAAATGAATTTTGTCCAACAGAGAATAAAAATCTCTGCAAGACATTTTTATTTGGAGAAAAAAAAAAAGATAAAGCTGGCCCCATAAAACAAGTGAAAAGTTTTCCTACTACTCTCTTTTCTGAGATAGAAAATAGAAATAGATAATAGAAAAGAAGAGCCATATCATTTAAATATACCCTACATTCTCTTTCGATTTCTTTTTTGGCTCGGAAGTTAATTAGAAGGGTGTTGTTCAATTTACAAATATTTGGGGCTTTTAAAGATATAGTTTGGCATTGGTTTCTAATTTAGTTCAATTGCAGGTAGTGAACATACTCTCTAATATTTTAGTCTTTTTTTCTGTGTTTTGTGGAGTTTCTATTTCTCTATCTTCAAATTTACTAATGTTTTCTTCCGAAGTGTCTAATCTGCCATTAATTCCATCCAGTGTATTTTTCATTTCACTGCCCGGTCCTTCGCCATCCTCACAATCATTTTTATGCTTGAGCCCATTATGGCAGCCACTGTACCAATCCATCTCATTGAGGATCTTCCCCTTTTTCACTGGCCCTCTACTTTACCAAGCATGTTGTCCTTCTCCAGGGACTGATCCCTCCTAAGAACATGTCCAAAGTATGTGAGACGTACTCTCGCTATTCTTGCTTCTAAGGAGCATTCTGGTTGTCCTTCCTCCAAGAAAGATTTCTTCATTCTTCTGGCCGTCCATGGTATATTTAGTATTCTTCACCAACACCACTATTCAACGGCGTCAATTCTTCGGTCTTCCTCATTCATTGTCCAGCTTTCGCATGCATATGAGGCGATTGGAAACACCATGGCTGGGGTCAGATGCACCTTAGTCCTCAAGATGACATCTTTGCTTTTCAACACTTTAAAGAGGTCTTCTGCAGCAGATTTGCCCAATCCAATGTGTCTTTGATTTCTTGACTGCTGCTTCCATGGGTGTGGATTGTGGATCAAGTAAAAAGAAATCCTTGACAACTTCAAACTTTTCTCCGTTTGTCATGATGTTGCTTACTGGTCCAGTTGTGAGGATTTTTTCTTTTTGTTGAGGTATAATCTATAAGGAAGGCTGTGGTCTTTGATCTTCATCAGTAAGTGCTTCAAGTACTGTTTATTTTCACCAAGCAAGTTTGAGTCATCTGCATAACTCAGGTTGTTAATGAGCCTTCCTCCAATCCTGATGCCCAGTTCTTCTTTATAGAGTCCATCTTCTTGGATTATTTGCTTAGCACACAGATTGAATATGCATGGTGAAAGGATACAACCCTGACGCACACCTTTCCTGGCTTTAAACCACGCAGTATCCCCTTGTTCTCTTCTAATGACTGCATCTTGATCCATGTACAGATTCCTCAAGAGCACAATTGTTTCAGAATTCCCATTCTCTTTTTTTTTTAGTGATGTTATCCATAATTTGTTATGATCCACACAGCCGAATGCCTTAGCATTGTCAATAAAACACAGGTAGGCATCTTTCTGGTATTCTCTGCTTTCAGCTGGGGTCCATCTGATCTCAATGATATCCCTGGTTCCACGACCTCTTCTGAACCTGGCTTGAATTTCTGGCAGTTCCCTGTTGATGTACCACTGCAACTGCTTTTGAATGATCTTCAGCAAAATTTTACTTGCATGGGATATTAATGATATTGTTCAACAATTTCCGCATTCGATTGGATCATCTTTCTTTGGAATAGGCATAAATATGGATCTTTTCATTAGGTTGGCCAGGTTGCTGTCTTTCAAATTTCTTGGCATAGACAAGTGAGCAATTCCAGCGCTGCATCTGTTTATTGAAACATTTCAATTAGTATTCCTGCAATTCCTGGAGCCTTGTTTTTCGCCAGTGCCTTCAGTGCAGCTTGGAGTTCTTCCTTCAGCACCATCTGTTCCTGATCATATGTTACCTCCTGAAGTGGTTGAATGTCGACCACTTCTTTTTGGTATAGTGACTCTGTGTATTCCTTCCATCTTCTTTTTGATGCCTCCTGCGTTGTTTTATATTTTCCCCATAGAATCCTTCAGTATTGCAACTCAAGGCTTGAATTTTTTCTTCAGTTCTATTAGCTTGATAAATGCTGAGCATGTTTTTCCCTTTTGGTTTTCTATCTAGGTCTTTGCACATGTCGTTATAATACATTACTTTGTCTTCTGTAGTCGCTCTTTGAAATCTTCTGTTTAGATTTTTTCATCATTTCTTCCATTTTCTTTAGCTACTTAATGTTCAAGGGCAAGTTTCATAGTCTCTTCTGACATCTGCTTTGGTCTTTTCTTTCTTTCCTGTCTTTTTAATGACCTCTTGCCTTCTTCATGTATGATGCCCTTGATGTCATTCCACAACTTGTCTGGTCTTTGGTCATTAGTGTTCAACAGGTCAAATCTATTCTTGAGATGGTCTCAAGAAATTGTTGTCTCAAAGTATACTTTCTTCAATATTAATATAGCTATACCACCTTTCTTTTTATCAATATATGAATGGAATTTGTATCCATTAATTTCAACCTTTCTGTACCGCCATATTTTAGGTATTTCATTTTATTTATATATCCAATGACCTAATTTTAATCATTTTCATTGTTTTTTCAACACCAAGGTAATATAGATCACCAATTTTTTCTGTATGAATAGATTTTATTGACATAGTAACAGTTTTTCTTCTTGAAAACATAGTTAATTGTCTATTCAATCAGTACTATCTGACTGCCTCTTTTATGATTTATATCGTAGTTCACAGACCGTCATTAGCTAGACAAATAAAAAATCTTCAGTAGCTTGAAGTTTTCCTGGAGAAAAAAGTCACTGAGCATCTTTCCCTCCTACGTATCACACAGATTGCCAAGATGTGATTCATTTTCTATGCAATATGACTTTCAAAAAACTATAAAGCAAAATATCTGCCTGTATGTACACGTGAGAGTAATTCCATTCTATGTTATGCAACACCCAACAGTATCAATTGACAAAGGAATTCCAACTTTCTATTCAAGCAAAATACTTGGCATTAACTTTCTGATTAGTTTATAATATCTAAAAAAAAAAAAAATTTTTTTTTTTTTTTTTTGTTTAAATAGTGACATGGCTCATAGCTGTTTCGCTCTGAGGGATGCAACAGTGAGTAATGCCTCTGCAATTTTAGTCTCTACCTCACCTTTAGCAAATAAATAAATAAATAAATTTAAAAAATCAATTTCATATTGAAAAGCACTATTTTTTATATTTATGTCAAAAAATGATTTATTTTACCAAAGTGCTACTCTATTTGGCAATATGTAAAATCTGCAGTGGTTTCATGCCTCAGATGTATTAGTTGTATAACAGGCAATGAGCTGAGAACTAGAGGTGAATGGCTCACCAGTGAAATTATCATATTTGCAAGAACAAAAGAAAAAGAGAAGTGTGTCTAGGAAGTACAAATATAATTTGCTAAGACTCTGTAAAGACCTAAGCCAACGAGCATATGGAATTTCCTTAGCTCAGTAATTGGCTCAGGTAGGTCCAATCAGAGAGCCAAGTGCAGAGGTTTTATTGTTGTTTTGTTTTTTAATGGTTGGGAATAAGAGAGCTGTCTCTTGCTGTGAATGATGAGGTGTGCAGATGTGAAACCAGGAAGTCCTACAGCTAATTTAATACCATGAAAAGAACCAGCTACACATGAAAGGTGAGAGCTGAGAAATTATAGAGAAATGGAGGAGAGCTGATTGAATCATGCTCGAAGCCCTGTCTTCTGCCGAACTTCATCCCTGTTGCATGATTCCTAAGGCCTCAACTAGGAAGATGCAAAGTCTGAGGTCTGGTGTAATCGGAAAGTTTACTCACTCACCTGTCTGATGATTGATGCTGGCTACCCACTGGGGCCTCACCTGGGGCTTTCACCCAGAACACTTATGAATTAAATCGTAGCCCCCAAAAAGATATGTTGAAGTCCTAACCCTTGCACTGGGGAATGTAATCTTGTTTGGGGAAATAGAGTTTTCTTTGCAGATGTTATCGGTTAAATTAAGGAAGTCATAGCACAGTAGGGTGGGTCCTAATCCTAATCCCTTCTGAATGGTATTTTATAAAAGAAGACACATTTTATAAACAGAATCACACATGGGAAATCACAGCATATGAGAATCCTTCTACAAGTCAAGGAATGCCAAGAAATGCCCGGGGCAGTCAGAAGCTGAAAGAAACAAGGAAGGCTCTTCCTTCAGAGCTGACTGAGAGAGAGATAGCATAGCTCTGCTGATGGTCTGAATTTAGGTTTATGGCTCCCAGAACTGTGAGTAAATAAATTTTTGTTCTTAAACCTACCCATTTTGTGGTATTTTTGTTATGGAAGCCATTGGAAACTAAGGCCTACATGTGGCCTCTCCAAGTGTCTGGCTGCTTGGGCTTCCTAACGGCATGGTGACTGACTTCCAAGAGCAAGCATCCAAGTTGTATCATCTTTTATGACCTATCCTCAGAAGTCATGTAGCGAAACTTTCAGATTTAAGGGGAGAGCACTCCCAGCTCTAGATGGGAGGAGTCACATCATCAGAAGAACATGAAGAATGGGAAATAGTGTGGCCATTTTTAAAACTACAATATGCCACATACGCCATACTATCTATTGCCTCTATATTCTTGAACACTTTGCAACATTTTTTTCCTACCCCTTTCACCTGGCTAAGCTATCCTCAGCCTTGTCTGGGTAAGGTGTCCCTGTCAGTGTGCCTGCAGCACCCTGTGCTTCTTTATAAAGTTTATTTGTAGTTCAAAAAAAAAAAAATTTTTTTTTTTTTTTTATGTACCTACCTGTCTGTCTCCACCAGTTTGTAAGTTCCCTGACCATGTCTGTCTTCACTGCTTTTTCTCCAGCATTTAACAAAATATCTGGATGAGTAATAAAGCTCTCTCTTGAGTTTTCTGCAGGCAAACCTATTTCATTTATGTGATTGGCTAAGTGTCAGGTTTTGTACAGACAAACTAGTTTAATTTAAATTGGGTTCTCATTTTAAAGACTGCCTTTTTTTTTTTTTTTTTAGTCATCCGGCCCTGCTATAACAGAAATACCATAAGTGGGTGGCTTTAACAAAGAGAAATTTATTCTCTCACATTCTACTATACTATGAGTCCAAATTCAGGGTGTCAGCTCCAGGGGAAGGCTTTCTCTCTCTGTCGGCTCTGGAGGAAGGTCCTTGTCATCAATCTTTCCCTGGTTGAGGATCGTCTCAGCACAGGGACCCTGTGTCCAATGAATGAGTGCTCCTGCTTTTCATTCTTGGTGGTATGAGGTCCCCCTGTCTCTCTGCTTGCTTTTCTACTTTATGTCTTAAAAGAGATTGGCTTAAGACGTTGTCTAACCTTGTAGATCTCATCAATATAACTGCTGTAATCCATTTCATTAACATCATAGTGATAGGATTTACAACACACAGGAAAATCACATAAAATGGTAGACAATCACACAGCGCTGGGACTCATGGCCCAGCTAAGTTGACAGATATTTTGGGGGGACACTATTCAGTCCATGACAAAGTCAGCCCTCAGGTTCTGGCTTTTAATATCATCACAATCTGCAGTTTTGAGCATTCCACACTGACACAGCTGTGCACGTTTCAGAGGCTAAGCTCAGACTTTAGCATCCAGACTTAGTGCCAATCAACAAAGAGTATTCTGAGCTGTTCAGACTTAGAAGCATCACCATGTGTACACAACAGTGCAAGTGGAAAAGGAAAAAAATGGATTTTGGATACTAGCTGTAAGAAGTGAAATTTCACAGGCACTGCAACAGAGTCAGAGATGGAAATCATTAAGTATGATGAAAGTGCCACAAAGAACAAGAAAAGAACAAAATGTAAAGAACAAGTACAAAATGCTGGAAATGTATTATCAAAGATGGAATCTAAAGGGCAGGGCATTGTTATGGATTATATACAGTTTTTTAACCTTCTGAGAATGAAACCCCTTCATAACATATAAATTCTATTGTTGAGCTTTTGATTTTCCATAATATTTATGTTGTGCACTAAAAGAGAGGATTACCTATGCTAAATAAGTAATTAATTTACCTCAACTTGCTGGTCAAGTTTAATGGCGATCTAGTGTTCGGCCTGAGAACTGACATTGAAATGGTGACTGTGGAATATGTGGCTTGGGAGAAGACATAGATGCACCCGTGTCTGACCCACAGGGTTCAGGGTTGGCAAGATGCCTTCTAATATGTGAGCAAAGACCAGCTGTCAGTACTCTGGGAAATATTTCTCAAAAACTGCCTGGGTACACCCATATCAGAATCGCATGTGGAAGCCTGATAATTCAGATGCCTGATCCCATCCCCTTTCCTCGGACCAAATCTCTGGGGTGGGGCCCAGCATTTTTAGCAGGCTCCCTGATGACTCTGATGCACACCAAGTTTTGGAACCAATGTTTTTGAATGCTGACATTGGAGCCATGGGACTCTTGGCCTAGCCCTGTGTCTGGAGAGGAGTCTACTTCAGCCTCACCAAAGTGAGAAAGCCGACCTGCTCAGACCTCAGATGGTCTAAGGCCATACTAACCAGAAGAAAATGTTCTACTACAAGAGAAAAAGAATACGAAGAAAGTTTTTGCAATAAGCTTTGAAGATATTTACACATTTTCAAAGGTCCAAGGCCCATGTCTTTCTCCCTAAGCTGACAATGGAGCAGCAGAACTGGGTAGTCATTCTTCAACAGATTTCTGAGAAGCACTGGCCATGTGGTCCAGCTGAATAGAAAATCAGGCTATGGAAAGACACAGATGGCCCGTGGCAGAGCATTTCTTAGAACTGTGATGTGGAGACTGAAGACTCTGAGTATTTATAAGGACGATGATGCCTCTGACTTCTGACAGTGGTGTGAATGGTGCAGGATAGGGCTGGTCAACCAGGTGTCAAACAGGTGAGACCTTCAACTTTTAGCTAACCACAGCGCTGAATATAAGAATGCAGACACCATGATTTATGGGATTTTAAATCTAGTAGCTGGATTTAGAAAGCCTATGGTCAAGAAAGTGGACATGAAGATGCTGCAACCAACCAAAGAATGGAAATATGTCCCTTACTTGAAACTCTGTGGGGCAGTTCTACTCTGTTCTATAGGGTCGTTATGAGTCGGACTCTACTAGACGGCACTGGGTTTGGTTTTTTTTATTTTTATCTCGTAGAGCTTAGTTCTTAATTAGTCAAATCCTGTCTATTGTTTCATCCAGTGAATCTATGACTTGTATCTGATCTAGAGAAGAAACTATGATCATCCCTCTCTTTAACCTCCTGTTCTTTTCTTCCCTTTACCCTCCCACATCCTCCCTGTTTCTCATCTCTTGCTGCAAACCTTGTCTCAACATCAATCATTTTCTCCATATCTGACTTTACCTCTCTACCTCCCTCCGTTTATTGTCATCCCAAGTATTCCTGTGATCCTCTTTCCATCTTTCCTCCTCCTTCCACATATCTTTTTCCTGATGCTTTTTTTCCCACACTTTTCATCACACACACACACACACTTCCCTCTCATTCCATTGGTTTCTCCATGTCTTTGTATTGGTCCCTTTGTGTTTGAGTGTCTCCAGTTACTGTCTTTGTACCTCAGTCTACCAAGACCTCTGCAAGTATTTTATAAAATCTCTATGTTAATCTCAATCTCCGTGAAGTTATTCCCAGTGGAATTATGTGCTAAGGGAGGTAAAATATTCCCAAAAAACCCTAAGTCTCATGTCAGGGAGAGTGGAGGCAGGTGCAAAAGCATGATAACCCCTGGGGAAGAAGAGCAGGGGATGAAGCTTATAACCTCCCCACCTGTTATACTTCTGCAGCAGGTGGGGAGACTAGGTCAGAGAGCTCCAAAGATGGCAGCACCTTTTTGTTGTTAGTTGCCTTTGATTCGGATACCCTGGTGGCATAGTGGTTAAGTGCTACGGCTGCTAACCAAAGGGTTGGCAGTTTGAATCCACCAGGCGCTCCTTGGAAACTCTATGGGGCAGTTCTACTCCGTCCTATATGGTCGCTATGAGTTGGAATGGACTCGACAGCACTGGGCTGGGACCTTTGATTCAGCTCTAACTCATAGTGACCTCATGTATAACAGAACAAAATGTTGCCCGGTCTTCTGCCATCTTCACGATCTTTGGTATGTTTGAGTCTGTTGCGGCTATGGTGTCAATCCATCTCACTGAAGGTTTCCCTCATTTTCAATGACCCTCTACCAAACTTGAAGTCCCTTTCTACCAGTTGTTCCTTCTAGCTGCAGGATTTTATCTCACATAGGGCTAGCAGATGTTGGGTGCAGTTTTACAGGGTATGTAAAGTAGGCAAGCTCTAAGTGGCTAAACATCTTATTTGGGATGTTTTTTAAACAATTGGCTGTGTACAAATTTGAGTTTGGTGCCAGTAGGCTTCTTTGGACTAACACTCCTCAGCTAGCTATGAAGAAGTAAACAACATGGAGCCAAGAAACAGAAGTTATTTTTGGCTTGTTTTTATATAACAAGAGGCAATATTAAAAGGCAAAGGATCCAATTTAAGGCCTTCTGTTGACCAAGTAGGGGCACACAGGCAGTGCAAACGGTTTGTGCTTGACTGCTAACCTGAGGGTTGGTGATTTGAACCCACCAGCAGCACCATAGAAGGAAAGCCCAGCAATCTGCTTCTGTAAAGATTACAGCCAAGAAAACCCTATGGAACAGTTCTACTCTGTAACACATGGGGTTGCTATGAGTTGGAATCAACTCAGGAGCAACTGGTTTGGTTTGGTTTATTGACCAAGTTGTAACAATTTGAAGACAAAATATTATTGTTATTACAGTAACTTGGAACAAGTTGAGTCTATGAAAGGCCATGCATTCCTAATTATGCTCAAAAGAGAAAACCTAACCTAATGAGTACAGAAATCTGGTTGTAATATTTAAAAAATGGATAGCCAATTACGGATATGTTTTCTATTAATGGATTTTAACAAATAGGCCATGTCTACATATGGATATTGTGTTTCTTCCATTACTCTTTTATTAAAATATATGAATATATACTCACATGTTTGTCCCTAAGGAAAAAATAAAATTATGAACTGAATCACCCAATAATCCAGGAAGAAACAGGAACTATATCAAAAAGAAGAAAGACTGATTGGTACCAGGCGTCACATATAATTTAGGTAGAAAGAAGATCCAATGCTTGCTTGGGATCAGTGATCACAGAAAATTACCAAGCAGAAGAAAAATACAACAGAGTCTTTCAGAATGTCCCAAAGAGGAAGGATATGCCCCCCAGACTTGATGCCTCATCCCACAGGAAATGAAACCACTAGGTGACCCTACTAATTTTAATAAAACACCAATAAGGAATACATAATTCTTTTAAAAGGTAACAGACCAGGTCAATATATCATACCAATAGGCCATTGGCTTTTGTACTGCTGGCGAAGTGAGACTTTAAAAAATACAGTGTTTCCTGAAAGACAACAAGTGGCAAAAGAACTAAACCTAAAAATCTTACTGTGGTAACACCGGAAGTTAGCCTGATGAAGAGTCCTGAGCCTAGACTGAAAATGGATCAGCCAGCAATCCAGATCCTGCTGCCTTGGCTGGTCTGAGCATGCATACTTTTACTTTGGGGTCTAGTAATATTACTCCACCCTTGGGAAGAAATAAAAATATATTACTGAAACCCTAGAAAGATATTAAAATAAGTACACTAATATCCCCTAGGAAGGTATAAAACAAGCACATAAATTATCAAAGAAATGAATAAGTCCATTGTTCTGAGGCTTTAAAATAGGTTCAAGTGCAAGTGTACTAACAAGCTTTGTAGTCATTGCATCTGTGAATGCTTTATGACATTTGAAGTGTTCAAAATAATCAGCCATAATGATTTATAACTGCATTTTAAAGTATTTAAGGCAACTTAATCAAATTATAATCAGCTTAATGATCAAAATAACTCATTTTTTGAAATATTTACTTATTGGGTATAATTCAATAATTTAAGCATTAAACAAAGTACAGGTTTTTAGTTTCTGAGAAGAAAGTTAAGAAACCTGGGCTGTGAGGTCCTTCCCCCAAAATCAACCCAAGGAAATTAGAGACAGTGATTAAAAATTTTTGTTGAATGTTTGAATCACTGAGGAGCTTTAAAAACTATTGATAATCAGGGACCCTCCTTGAACCAGTTTATTTAACAGTTAGTACAAGTATTGTTTTATAACATTGGCTAACAACCCCACGACTTGCCAACACTCTCCCTTCTCAGCCTTGGGTTCCCTATTACCAGCTTCCTTGTCCCTTCCTGTCTTCTAGTCCTTGCCCCAGGGCTGGTGTGTCCCTTTAGTCTTGTTTTGTTTTATGGGCCTGTTCAATCTTTGGCTGATGGGTGAACCTGAGGAGTGACTTCATTACTGAAGTGGAAGGGTGTCTGGGGGCCATACTCTCAGGGTTTCTCTAGTCTCTGTCAGTCCAGCAAGTCTGGTCTTTCTCTTTAAGTTAGAATTTTGTTCTACATTTATCTCCAGCTCTGTCTGGGACCCTATATTGTGACCCCTGTCAGAACAGTCAGTGGTGGTAGCCAGGCACCGTCTAGTTGTACTGGACTCAGTCTGGTGGAGGTCGTGGTAGATGTGGTCCATTAGTCCTTTGGACTAATTTTTCCCTTGTATCTTTAGTTTTCGTCATTCTTCCTTGCTCCCAAAGGGGTGAGACCATGGTCACTAGTATTTTAAAATACACTTTCAGTTAAGCCAGTTGCTGTGAGTTAATGAGTCGACTCTGACTCCTGGCGACCCCAGGTGTGTCAGGGTGAAACCATGCTCCATAGGGTTTTCAATGGCTAAATTTTTGAAAGTGGATCACCAGGTCTTTTTTCCAAGGTGCCTCTGGGCTGACTCGAACCTGGAACATTTTGGTTAGCAGCTGAGCCCATTAACCATTTGGACCACCTTGCAGCCAGGGTTCAGAAACTGATAGAGGGAGAGAGAAGGAAGGTTCTGAGGGACTAATATAAAAACTGTGAGAATTCCATGAGGAGACCAAAGACAGTAGTGAGCTGGTGTAGGAGCCAGTGGCAGTCTTGGATGGGAAGGCAGTGGGCTGTAGGCAGTAGGTCAGTTATGGAGGGTCAACTGCTTTTGTGGGCCTCAACGTTGCTTGTCAAGACCTTTTCTGGCCTTGTTATTTCTATATGGGAAATCAGCAACAACAGCCTCGAATGCTAGGTATGCTTGAGGAGGTAATGGAAGGTTTGGGCAAGTGGGAAGTATTGAGAATCTGGTGCAGTAACCTGTATGATGACTAGCTGTCCTAAGGTATTTTCTTTCTCCCCAAACACTCAATGACACTGGATTACAACCTAATAAGTTTACAGCTTCTAGGAACTTTCTTTCCAAGATTTTTAGAGACATTCCCTGAAGCCTGGTGAATGGGGCTAGGAATAGGGGTGGTGTGAATGTTTTGTGATGTGTAGTGTTCTCCTTCTGGATGACTTTCTTCAACCTTCTCCATAAATAGTCCTAAGGATCAATATCACAGTGCAATTATAAAGAAATAAATAACAAAAATATAATAATTGTTGAGAGATAATTCCCCATGGGCCTCTTGTGTTTCTGCATATCTTCTGAGCAGAGGCATTGTCAGCTTTTGTCCCGTACTATCTTTTCAAGGATGTTTATATAGGGAACAGCCTTGGAAAATATAGATCATGTCTCCCTTCAGGGAAGAGAGGAGGTTGTTTGTTGTCCAGTAATATGAAGATAATATCTCCTACCTGTAGCCATGAGGGTTTTTGAGATTTAAATTAGGACGTAAATCCTTTTTAGCAGCACAAGACAAATTTACATTGCTATAGAGCAGTTTCTGGCAGGTTTTTGTGGTTTGGATCAGGCATTTTTATGGTTAATATTTGGTTTTGTGGATAAGAAAAACCTTAAAATCAAAGCAAACAAAAAATCCATTGCCAGTTGAGGCAATTCTGACTCACAGTGACCTATAGAACAGAGTAGAACTGCCCCATAGGGTTAACATCAAAGTAAAACAGAGGTCCCCAAGCTGCAGAAAATTCCACTGCCTCAAGCAGCTTACTTGAGGTTACCCAAGGCTTTACATTAACATCCTGGTTCCCCTTTCTTTACCTGCTGCCCAAAACTAGAGGAAATCAGCAGAAACAGGTTTAAGCGCCATGTTGACATTCTGGATAACCTTTTAGCTCGTTAAGTACCTCATACAGCGTAAATTCCCCACCTGTGAGTGGAGTTTAAGTGCCTTTTTCTGGACATGCGATGCATGAAGTTGTATGTAAACCCCACTGTGGCTGTGTAGTGTGATTAAGAATGTTGCTGATGTAACTTGTATGAACTTCCTGCTGGTAAACCCCATAAAAGCAACCTTCCCTCTTGCCTTCGCTGCACAGTTTTGGCAGCAGCATCCCTGATTGTTCCTTTCCTTTTGCAATGAAATAAAAGCGCCTTGCTTTATCTTCTACCTCTGTCTCTCATTTTTTGGCTGAGACAAGTCACGCCAAGGAGAACTTGGAGTTTCCACCCAGCAACAAAAGTCAAATGTCTGTAATTAATTTTCCTATTCAACACTCTCCTGCTTTAAGGATGAAAAAATTAGAAAAACTATGTGGAACAACTGTTATAAGACTGTGCTCCTAAAGAAAAGCAAAACAAATGAGATGAATCTGACAATGACTGTAGCTTTAGGCTTTGGAAATGTATTCTGGACAGCAGAGCAAATACAGACTTCCCAAACAGAGCACAGTGGTCTCTTTGAGTTGAGGAGCAGAGATAGGAGTTAGGGGAGCCTGAGGTGGCTGGAAGTTGTGGGGCAGAATTGCACAGAGAAGAGAACTACACAGAAAAATGGCTTCAGTCTTAGTAAAACTAAGATGTGTATACATAGAGTAAAACTCAACATATAATATTACCAGCTGCTCCTTGGAAACCCTATGGGGCAATTCTACTCTGTCTTATAGGGTGGCTATGAGTTGAAATCGACTCGACTAATAGGTTTAGTTTGGTATTTGTATTGTATTATTTGAAGACAGACTATGATAATTAAATCTGTTTACTATAAACTCTGAAAAAAACCAAAACCAAACTAAACCCATTGCCATCGAGTCGATTTCGACTCATAGCGACCCTATAGGACAGAGTAGAACTTCCCTGTAGAGTTTCCAAGGAGCTCCTGGTGGATTTGAACTGCTGACCTTTTGGTTAGCAGCCGTAGCACTTAACCGCTATGCCACCAGGGTTTCCATAAACTCTCAAACAAATATTAAATACAAAACAAAGAGTTATAACTAATAAGCCACCAAAGGATAAAAAAATAGATTCACAAAAAAAATTTAATTAATTTTAAAAAGGCAATAAAAGAGGAATAAGGACACAAAAATGCAATAGAAAATCAGTAAGGACATAGAGGGCTTGAAAAACACATTAAACACTGTAAGCCAAACTATCAACATTTATAGACCACTCCACCCAGCAACAGTATAATACACATTCTTTTCAGGTGCACAGGGAATATTTACAAGACAGATAATACCTTGAGATGTGAAAAACATCTCAATAAATTGAAAACAACTCAACTCATTCAAAGTATATTCTCTGAGTACAGAGGAATAAAATTAGAAAACAACAGAAAGATAACTGGAAACTTTTCCTCCCCCCAAATATCTGGAAACTAAATATCACACTTCTAAATAATGCATGGATCAAAGAAGAAATCGAAAGTGAAATTAGAAAATGTTTTGAACTGAATGAAAATGAAAACAAAACTTATCCAAAATTGTAGGATGCTGGTAAAGTAGTGCTCGGGGGAATTTATGGCACTAAATGATTATGTTAAAAAAAAAATCAAATCAGCTTCCGCCTTAAGAAAGTAGAAAAAGTTGAGCCAATTAAACCTCAAAACAAAAGAGCAAACCAATAAAATCAAATATTTATTCTTTAACAAGATCAATAAAATTGATAACTCTTTAGCCAGATTAATGAGGACAAAAGTCAGAAGACACAATTTACCAATATCAAGAATGAGAGAAGTGACATAACTAGTTTCTACAGACATTGAAATGATAGGAAAAGAATACTATGGACAAGTCTACACACATAAATTCCTCAGCTTAGTCAGAATGGACCAACTCCTTGAAAGACACAAATTAACAAAGCTCCTTCAAAAAGAAATAGGTAACACTAAAAACCCTAGATCCATTGAAGAAATTGGCTTTTCACTAAAAACCATCCTACAAAGAAAATTCCAGGCTCAGATGGCTTCACTGGTAGATTCTACCAAATACTTAAGGAAGAAATAATACTAATTCTACATAAACTCGTCCAGAAAATTGAAGAGGAGGAAATTCTTCCCATCTGATTATTTAAGGTCAACATTACTCTGCTATCAAAACCAGACAAAGAAAATTACATGAACATAGACACAAAAACTCTTAACAATATTTTAGTAAACCAAATCCAACTGTAAACCAAAAGCCAAGCCCAGTGCTGTGAAGTTGATTCTGATTCACAGCGACCCTGTAGGACAGAGTAGGACTGCCCCATAGAGTTTCCAAGGAGCGCCTGGCGGATTTGAACTGCCAGCCCTTGGTTAGCAGCCATAGCACTTAGGCACTATGCCACCAGGGTTTCCAATACAACTATATATATATACGTACATTTACGTATATACCAAAAAAAAAAAAACTCGTTGCAGTCAAGTCAATTCCGACTCATAGCGCCCCAACAGGACAGAGTAGAACTGCCCCATAGGGTTTCTAAGGAGCAGCTGGTGGATTCAAACTGCAGATCTTTTGGTTAGCAGTCAAGCTAACCACTTTGCCAGCAGAGCTTCAGCTAGCTAGCTAGATAATACATCATAACCAAATGGATTTCATCCCAGGAATGTAAGACAGGCTTAACATTAAAAATCAATCAATGTAATTCATCATGTTAAGGAATAAAAAGAAAAATCATATGATCATCTGACTAAATGCATTAGAAGTACTTGAGAAAATCTAATATCCATTTCTGATAAAAAAAACTTCCTCCACTTGATGAAGGGCAACTATGAAAAATCTAGAGTTAACGGTATACTAATGGTGAAAGACTGAAAGCTTTCCCCCTAAGATCAGGAACAAAGCATGGATGTCCCTCTCACCACTTCCGTTCAACATCGTATTGGAGGTTCTAGGTAGAGCAATCAGATAAAATAAAAAAATAAAAACATCCAGATTGGAAAAGAAGAAATAATACTCTGTTTATTCTCAGGTGGCGTGATTATCTATGTAGAAAATCCTGTAGTATGTTCCACATTCTCCTGGAATTAATAAGTGAGTTTAACAAGGTTGCAGGACACAAGGTCAATACACAAAATCATACTAGCAGTGAGCAATATGAAATGGAATTACTATGACAACTTAGTAAACATTAAAAACATGAAATATTAAGGGATAAATTTGACAAAAGATATGCAAGACCTATGCACTGAATAGAAACCCTGGTGGCATAGTGGTTAAGTGCTACAGCTGCTAACCAAGAGGTTGGCAGCTCGAATCCACCAGGTGCTCCTTGGAAACTCTATCAGGCAGTTCTACTCTGTCCTATAGGGGTGCTATGAGTCGGAATCGACTCGAGGGCAGTGGGTTTTGGTTTTTATGCACTGAATACTACAAAACATTTCTGAAAGAAATTTAAAAAGACCTAAATAAATGGAGACCAATACCAAGTTCAGAAGGCTCAATGTTGTTTAGGTGTCAAATCTCCCCATATTGATCTATAAATTCAATGCAATATTAACCAAAGTCCTAGCAGACTTTTTTTGTAGAAGTTGACAAGCTGATCTTAAAATTTTTGTGGAAATGCAAAGAACAAAGAATAGCCAAAATAATTTTGAAGAAGAGGAACAAAATTTGAAAAATTACATTACTTGAATTTAAGACTTATTATAAGCTACCATAATCAAGATAGTGTGGTATTTGAGTAAAAACAGACAAATAAATCAACAGAGAAATGTAGAGAATAAAGAAATAGACCCACAGATGTTTGGAAAGCTTAATTTTGAAAAAAGTTCAAAGGCAATTCAGTGGAGAAAAATTTGTCTTTCCAAATGTTGCTGGAATATTTAGATACCCACATACAAAAAACAAAAAAAGTCTCAATTCATACCTCATTCCCTGCATAAAAATTAACTCAAAATGGGTCATAGACCTAAATATAACACCTAGAATTCTAGAACTTCTGAAAGAAAGTATAAGAAAAACTCTTTGTGACTTTGGTTAAGCAAAGAATTGTTGGCTATGACACCAAAACACACTCCATAAAAGGAAAAAAAAATGATAAATTAGACTTCATCAAAGTGAAGAACTTCGGCTCTTTGAAAGACAAGTTAAGAGAATGAAAAGATTAAACCACAGAATGGAAACAACCAAAATACTCACCAACAGGTGAATTTATAAACAAATTGTGACCTATCCACGCAATAGAAGATTGAAATACTGATATGCATGATAGCATGGATGAATCTCAAAAAATCGTGAGAGGCGAAAGAAGCTAGACACAAAAGAATATGTACATTCTGTTTATATGAAACTCTAGAAAAGAGGTCTAATTTTTTTTAATAACTTTTATTAAGCTTCAAGTGAACGTTTACAAATCCAATCAGTCTGTCACACATAAGTTTACATACATCTCACTCCCTACTCCCACTTGCTCTCCCCCTCTTGAGTCAGCACTTCCAGTCTCTCCTTTCTTGACAATTTTGCCTGCTTCCCTCTCTCTCTATCCTCCCATCCCCCCTCCAGAGAGGAGATGCCAACACAGTCTCAAGTGTCCACCTGATTTAATTAGCTCACTCTTCATCAGCATCTCTCTCCCCCCCGCTGACCAGTCCCTTTCATGTCTGATGAGTTGTCTTCAGGGATGGTTCCTGTCCTCTGCCAACAGAAGGTCTGGGGAGCATGGCCGCCGGGATTCCTCTAGTCTCAGTCAGACCATTAAGTATGGTATTTTTATGAGAATTTGGGGTCTGTATCCCACTGATCTCCTGCTCCCTCAGGGGTCCTCTGCTGTGCTCCCTGTCAGGGCAGTCATCGATTGTGGCCAGGCACCAACTAGTTCTTCTGGTCTCAGGATGATGTAGGTCTCTGGTTCATGCGGCCCTTTCTGTCTCTTGGGCTCTTAGTTATTGTGTGGCCTTGGTGTTCGTCATTTTCCTTTGCTCCAGGTGGGTTGAGACCAATTGATGTATCTTAGATGGCCGCTTGTTAGCATTTAGGACCCCAGACGCCACATTTCAAAGTGGGATGCAGAATGATTTCATAATAGAATTATTTTGCCAATTGACTTAGAAGTCCCCGCAAACCATGTTCCCCAGACCCCCGCGCTTGCTCTGCTGACCTTTGAAGCATTCATTTTATCCCGGAAACTTCTTTGCTTTTGGTCCAGTCCAATTGAGCTGACCTTCCATGTATTGAGTGTTGTCTTTCCCTTCACCTAAAGCAGTTCTTATCTACTGATTAATCAATAAAAAAACCCTCTCCCACCCTCCCTCCCTCCCCACCTCGTAACCACAAAAGTATGTGTTCTTCTCAGGTTTACTATTTCTCAAGATCTTATAATAGTGGTCTTATACAATATTTGTCCTTTTGCCTCTGACTAATTTTGCTCAGCATAATGCCTTCCAGGTTCCTCCATGTTATGAAATGTTTCAGAGATTCGTCACTGTTCTTTATCGATGCGAAGTATTCCATTGTATGAATATACCACAATTTATTTACCCATTCATCCGTTGATGGACACCTTGGTTGCTTCCAACTTTTTGCTATTGTAAACAGAGCTGCAATAAACATGGGTGTGCATATATCTGTTTGTATGAAGGCTCTTGTATCTCTAGGGTATATTCCCAGGAGTGGGATTTCTGGGTTGTATGGTTCTATTTCTAACTGTTTAAGATAACGCCAGATAGATTTCCAAAGTGGTTGTACCATTTTACATTCCCACCAGCAGTGTATGAGAGTTCCAATCTCTCCGCAGCCTCTCCAACATTTATTATTTTATGTTTTTTGGATTAATGCCAGCCTTGTTGGAGTGAGATGGAATCTCATCGTAGTTTTAATTTGCATTTCTCTAATGGCTAATGATCGAGAGCATTTTCTCATGTATCTGTTGGCTGCCTGAATATTTTCTTTAGTGAAATGTGTGTTCATATCCTTTGCCCACTTCTTGATTGGGTTGTTTGTCTTTTTGTGGTTGAGTTTTGACAGAATCATGCAGATTTTAGAGATCAGGCGCTGGTCGGAGATGTCATAGCTGAAAATTCTTTCCCAATCTGTAGGTGGCCTTTTTACTCTTTTGGAGAAGTCTTTAGATGAGCATAGGTGTTTGATTTTTAGGAGCTCCCAGTTATCGGGTTTCTCTTCATCATTTTTGGTAATGTTTTGTATTCTGTTTATACCTTGTATTAGGGCTCCTAGGGTTGTCCCTATTTTTTCTTCCATGATCTTTATCGTTTTAGTCTTTATGTTTAGGTCTTTGATCCACTTGGAGTTAGTTTTTGTGCATGGTGTAAGGTATGGGTCCTGTTTCATTTTTTTGCAAATGGATATCCAGTTATGCCAGCACCATTTGTTAAAAAGGCTATCTTTTCCCCCAATTAATTGACACTGGTCCTTTGTCAAATATCAGCTGATCATACGTGGATGGATCTATGTCTGGGTTCTCAATTCTGTTCCATTGGTCTATGTGCCTGTTGTTGTACCAGTACCAGGCTGTTTTGACTACTGTGGCTGTATAATAGGTTCTGAAGTCAGGTAAAGTGAGGCCTCCCACTTTCTTCTTCTTTTTCAGTAGTGCTTTGCTTATCCGAGGCTTCTTTCCCTTCCATATGAAATTGGTGATTTGTTTCTCTATCCCCTTAAAATATGACATTGGAATTTGGATCGGAACTGCGTTAAATGTATAGATGGCTTTTGGTAGAATAGACATTTTTACTATGTTAAGTCTTCCTATCCATGAGCAAGGTATGTTTTTCCACTTAAGTATGTCCTTTTGAATTTCTTGTAGTAGAGCTTTGTAGTTTTCTTTGTATAGGTCTTTTACATCCTTGGTAAGATTTATTCCTAAGTATCTTATCTTCTTGGGGGCTACTGTGAATGGTGTTGCTTTGGTTATTTCCTCTTCGGTGTTCTTTTTGTTGATGTAGAGGAATCCAAGTGATTTTTGTATGTTTATTTTATAACCTGAGACTCTGCCAAACTCTTCTATTAGTTTCAGTAGTTTTCTGGAGGATTCCTTAGGGTTTTCTGTGTATATAATCATGTCATCTGCAAATAGTGATAACTTTACTTCTTCCTTGCCAGTCCAGATACCTTTTATTTCTTTGTCTAGCCTAATTGCCCTGGCTAGGACTTCTAGCACGATGTTGAATAAGAGCGGTGATAAAGGGCATCCTTGTCTGGTTCCCGTTCTCAAGGGAAATGCTTTCAGGTTCTCTCCATTTAGAGTGATATTGGCTGTTGGCTTTGCATAGATGCCCTTTATTATGTTGAGGAATTTTCCTTCAATTCCTATTTTGGTAAGAGTTTTTATCATAAATGGGTGTTGGACTTTGTCAAATGCCTTTTCTTCATCAATTGATAAGATCATGTGGTTTTTATCTTTTGTTTTATTTATGTGATGGGTTACATTAATGGTTTTTCTGATATTAAACCAGCCTTGCATACCTGGTATAAATCCCACTTGATCAGGGTGAATTATTTTTTTGATGTGTTGTTGGATTCTATTGGCTAGAATTTTGTTGAGGATTTTTGCATCTATGTTCATGAGGGATATAGGTCTATAATTTTCTTTTTTTGTAATGTCTTTACCTGGTTTTGGTATCAGGGAGATGGTGGCTTCATAGAATGAGTTGGGTAGTATTCCGTCATTTTCTATGCTTTGGAATACCTTCAGAAGTAGTGGTGTTAACTCTTCTCTGAAAGTTTGGTAGAACTCTGCAGTGAAGCCGTCCGGGCCAGGGCTTTTTTTTGTTGGGAGTTTTTTGATGACCGTTTCAATCTCTTTTTTTGTTATGGGTCTATTTAGTTGTTCTACTTCTGAATGTGTTAGTTTAGGTAGGTAGTGTTTTTCCAGGAATTCATCCATTTCTTCTAGGTTTTCAAATTTGTTAGAGTACAATTTTTCATAATAATCTGAAATGATTCTTTTAATTTCATTTGGTTCTGTGGTGATGTGGTCCTTCTCGTTTCTTATTCAGGTTATTTGTTTCCTTTCCTGTATTTCTTTAGTCAGTCTAGCCAATGTTTTATCAATTTTGTTAATTTTTTCAAAGAACCAGCTTTTGGCTTTGTTAATTCTTTCAATTGTTTTTCTGTTCTCTAATTCATTTAGTTCAGCTCTAATTTTTATTATTCGTTTTCTTCTGGTGCCTGATGGATTCTTTTGTTGCTCAGTTTCTATGTGTTCAAGTTGTAGGGACAGTTCTCTGATTTTAGCTCTTTCTTCTTTTTGTATGTGTGCATTTATCGATATAAATTGGCCTCTGAGCACTGCTTCTGCTGTGTCCCAGAGGTTTTGATAGGAAGTATTTTCATTCTCGTTGCTTTCTATGAATTTCCTTATTCCCTCCTTGATGTCTTCTATAACCCAGTCTTTTTTCAGGAGGGTATTGTTCATTTTCCAAGTATTTGATTTCTTTTCCCTAGTTTTTCTGTTATTGATCTCTAGTTTTATTGCCTTGTGGTCTGAGAAGATGCTTTGTAATATTTCGATGTTTTGGACTCTGCAAAGGTTTGTTTTATGACCTAATATGTGGTCTATTCTAGAGAATGTTCCATGTGCGCTAGAAAAAAAAGTATATTTTGCAGCAGTTGGGTAGAGAGTTGTGTATAAGTCAATGAGGTCAAGTTGGTTGATTGTTGTAATTAGATCTTCCGTGTCTCTATTGAGCTTCTTACTGGATGTCCTGTCCTTCTCCGAAAGTGGTGTGTTGAAGTCTCCTACTGTAATTGTGGAGGTATCTATCTCACTTTTCAATTCTGTTAAAATTTGATTTATGTATCTTGCAGCCCTGTGATTGGGTGCATAAATATTTAATATGGTTATGTCTTCCTGATCAATTGTCCCTTTTATCATTATATAGTGTCCTTCTTTATCCTTTGTGGTGGATTTAAGTCTAAAGTCTATTTTGTCAGAAATTAATATTGCTACTCCTCTTCTTTTTTGCTTATTGTTTGCTTGATATATTTTTTTTCATCCTTTGAGTTTTAGTTTGTTTGTGTCTTTAAGTCTAAGGTGTGCCTCTTATAGGCAGCATATAGATGGATCGTGTTTCTTTATCCAGTCTGTGACTCTCTGTCTCTTTATTGGTGCATTTAGTCCATTTACATTCAGGGTAATTATAGATAAATAAGTTTTTAGTGCTGTCATTTTGATGCCTTTTTATGTGTGTTGTTGACAATTTCATTTTTCCACATACTTTTTTGTGCTGAGGCGTTTTTCTTAGTAAATTGTGAGATCCTCATTTTCATAGTGTTTGACTTTATGTTAGTTGAGTCGTTACGTTTTTCTTGGCTTTTATCTTGAGTTATAGAGTTGTTATACCTTTTTGTGGTTACCTTATTATTTACCCCTATTTTTCTAAGTAAAAACCTAAGTTGTATTGTTCTATATCGCCTTGTATCACTCTCCATATGGCAGTTCAATGCCTCCTGTATTCAGTCCCTTTTTTTGATTATTGTGATCTTTTACCTATTGACTTCCGTGATTCCCTGTTATGTGTATATTTTTTTTTAATTAATCTTAATTTGTTTGTTTTTGTGATTTCCCTATTTGAGTTGATATCAGAACGTTCTGTTTTGTGCCCTTGTGTTGTGCTGATATCTGATATTATTGGTTCTCTGACCAAACAATATCCTTTAGTATTTCTTGTAGCTTTGGTTTGGTTTTTGCAAATTCTCTAAACTTGTGTTTGTCTGTAAATATCTTAATTTCGCCTTCATATTTCAGAGAGAGTTTTGCTGGATATATGATCCTTGGCTGGCAGTTTTTCTCCTTCAGTGTTCTGTATATGTCGTCCCATTCCCTTCTTGCCTGCATGGTTTCTGCTGAGTAGTCTGAACTTATTCTTATTGATTCTCCCTTGAAGGAAACCTTTCTTTTCTCCCTGGCTGCTTTTAAAATTTTCTGTTTATCTTTGGTTTTGGTGAGTTTGATGATAATATGTCTTGGTGTTTTTCTTTTTGGATCAATCTTAAATGGGGTTCGATGAGCGTCTTGGATAGATATCCTTTCGTCTTTCATGATGTCAGGGAAGTTTTGTGTCAGGAGTTCTTCAACTATTTTCTCTGTGTTTTCTGTCCCCCCTCCCTGTTCTGGGACTCCAATCACCCGCAGGTTATCCTTCTTGATAGAGTTCCACATGATTCTTAGGGTTTCTTCATTTTTTTTAATTCTTTTATCTGATTTTTTTTCAGCTATGTTGGTGTTGATTCCCTGGTCCTCCAGATGTCCCAGTCTGCATTCTAATTGCTCGAGTCTGCTCCTCTGACTTCCTATTGCGTTGTCTAATTCTGTAATTTTATTGTTAATCTTTTGGATTTCTACATGTTGTCTCTCTATGGATTCTTGCAACTTATTAATTTTTCCACTATGTTCTTGAATAATCTTTTTGAGTTCTTCAACAGTTTTATTGGTGTGTTCCTTGGCTTTTTCTGCAGTTATCCTAATTTCATTTGTGATATCTTTAAGCATTCTGTAAATTAGTTTTTTATATTCTGTATCTGATAATTCCAGGATTGTATCTTCATTTGGGAAAGATTTTGATTCTTTTGTTTGGGGGCTTGGAGAAGCTGTCATGGTCTGCTTCTTTAAGTGGTTTGATATGGATTGTTCTCTCCGAGCCATCACTGGGAAACTAGTTTTTCCAGAAAATCCGCTAAAAAAAAAATGCAGTCAGACTCCTATCAGAGTTCTCCCTCTGGCTCAGGCTATTCGGATGTTAATGAAGTCGCCTGGGGAGGGTGGGGGAGGGAACAGAGAGATAGGAGAGTAGCACCTCAGAATATAGCCAGAGTTGCTTGTCTTGCTTGGAATGACTATTATATCTCAGATTCCTGCGGGCGCATCGCCTATGTGTGCTGGCTGTGTGGAGATTGCCCCCGAGGGGTCTGGCCCGCTGGAGTCACGGTCAGATCCTCCACTTCCAGTCCCACAGCCAGCGTCAAGGCTTCCCTACTGGGACGGTGAACTCTTGACTCCAAAATCAGTCGCTTCCTCCCAGGGACTTCTTGTCCCTCCAGCCGCGTGACTGTACCGCCCCCGCGAACCAGGTGGGCCCCCTCCCAGGGTTAGTTCAGATGGGTGGAGCAGCTCCCCGTGCTTGTGCCGTGACCGAGTGTCCCGGCTGGGACGCTGTTCTCCCCGCTCCAATACCAGTCGCTGCCTCCTGGGGACTTCTCCTATCGGCTGCGTCCCATGCCACCCACGCAACCCGGCTGGGCCCCCTCCCGGGGTTAGTTCGGGGGGGTGGAGTAGCTCTCTGTGTTTATGCCGTACCTGCGTCCAGTCCAAATCCCGGCGAGACGGTTCCCCGGCTGGGACGCTGCTCTCCCTGTTCCAAGACCAGTCACTGCCTCCCGGGGACTTCTCCTACCGGCTGCGTCCCACGCCGCCTGCGGAACCGGCTGGTCCCCCTCCCGGGGTTAGTTCAGGGGGGTGGAGCAGCTCTCTGTGCTTGTGCCGTACCTGACTGGTACGCTGGCTCCAGGCTCTGGAAACAATCGCTGCTTCCCTGTATTAGTTCGTTCTCCATCTCTAAATCTGTGTTTGTTGTTCAGGGTTTGTAGATTGTTATGTATGTGATCGATTCACTTGTTTTTCCGTGTCTTTGTTGTGAGAGGGATCCAAGGTAGCGTCTGCCTAGTCCGCCATCTTCTAATTTTTTTTTATTAACTTTTATTGAGCTTCAAGTGAAGGTCTACAAATCAAGTCAGTCTGTCACATATAAGTTTATATACATCTTACTCCATACTCCCACCTGCTCTTCCCCTAATGAGTCAGCCCTTCCAGTCTCTCCTTTCGTGACAATTTTGCCAGCTTCCCACTCTCTTTATCCTCCCATCCCCCCTCCAGACAGGAGATGCCAACACAGTCTCAAGTGTCCACCTGATATAATTAGCTCACTCTTCATCAGCATCTCTCTCCTACCCACTGTCCAGTCCCTTCCATGTCTGTTGAGTTGTCTTCGGGAATGGTTCCTGTCCTGGGCCAACAGAAGGTTTGGGGACCATGACCACCAGGATTCCTCTAGTCTCAGTCAGACCATTAAGTATGGTATTTTTATGAGAATTTGGGGTCTGCATCCCACTGATCTTCTGCTCCCTCAGGGGTTCTCTGTT
Organism: Loxodonta africana; assembly: GCF_030014295.1. Classification (NCBI taxonomy): domain Eukaryota; kingdom Metazoa; phylum Chordata; class Mammalia; order Proboscidea; family Elephantidae; genus Loxodonta; species Loxodonta africana. The sequence continues at coordinate 44,705,715 of NC_087354.1, read as the reverse complement.
GTGCTCCCTGTCAGGGCAGTCATTGATTGTGGCCAGGCACCAACTAGTTCTTCTGGTCTCAGGATGAAGTAGGTCTCTGGTTCATGTGGCCCTTTCTGTCTCTTGGGCTCTTAGTTGTCGTGTGGCCTTGGTGTTCTTCATTCTCCTTTGATCCAGGTGGGTTGAGACCAATTGATGCATCTTAGATGGCCACTTGTTAGCATTTAAGACGCCAGACGCCACATTTCAAAGTGGGATGCAAAATGTTTTCATAATAGAATTATTTTGCCAATTGACTTAGAAGTCCCCTTAAACCATGGTCCCCAAACCCCCGCCCTTGCTCCGCTGACCTTTGAAGCATTCATTTTATCCCAGAAACTTCTTTGCTTTTGGTCCAGTCCAATTGAGTTGACCTTCCATGTATTGAGTGTTGTCCTTCCCTTCACCTAAAGCAGTTCTTATCTACTAATTAATCAATAAAAAACCCTCTCCCTCCCTCCCTCCCTTTCCCCCCTCGTAACCACAAATGTCTGTGTTCTTCTCAGTTTATACTATTTCTCAAGATCTTATAATAGTGGTCTTATACAATATTTGTCCTTTTGCCTCTAATTTCCTAAGAGGTCTAATTTTTAATGATACAAAATAGATCAGTGGTTTCCTGAGGCAAGGGTGGGGTGATTGACTAGAACAGCATAGAAAAGAAGCTTTCGGGGTGATGGAAATGTTGTATATGTAGATTTTGATGGTGACTAGACAGGTGTATAATTCGTCAAATCACCACAGTGAACACTTACGATGCATGTATTTAATATAAATTTTACCTCCATAAAGTTGAGTTAAACCATATCAGAGTATACGAAAGAGCCAATAACCAAGTTCGTATATTGCAGTTACCTTTGACAAGTCAGGGTCCCTGGAAGGTTCTGTCTGTTCTTATGACCCATGGTTTGATTACTTGCCCTAACAGTCATCTCCCAGTTGTGTTTGGCGAGACCAGATTAGACACAGAGGAAGAGGAAGGCAGCCATATTGAGGCTTTCATGCCAACACCCACAGGCCACAGCTAGTGGAAAGTGTTTATCAGGGGGAGGACCTAGAATAGCCTTGCAAGTGACAACAAGAGACATCCTTCCTGATCACCCTTGGATCTGTGCCTCTGGGCTGGCTCTACCCTCAGGGAATACAGGGAGGCCCCCTGTCCAAATTTCCCAGACTTGTTCTGTCTGATGGCCCCACCTGCTATCTGGTCCATCAGTTTTATCCTCCATTTTTAGCCACTGGTTTTATCACTGGAGCTGAGACAACAGGATTGCTAATAGCCAGGAGTTTCAGCCAACCCACCCCAGTCCGTGGGATTGACACCCACCACCACCACCACCACCAACGTATTGCCCTATGCAACCCCTAGAGGATGGTTAAGGGGTCATTTTAAGGCTTTGCTCCAGTGGCTGAATAGGTTTGCCATACAACCCACCCTTCCCTCTGCCATCCTGGATGCAGTACAAGGACAAGTTTATATTTATTTTCTATATATTTTACTTAATGCCAATAGCTTCTTACTTTTACTTTCAAATCACCCATAATTTTTCACATAATAATCTCCATACTTTAATATTTTCACAGCACTCTTTACCTAAAGTTTACTGTTAGCATGTTTTCTTCACTGAGGAGAGGGAGCCATTTGGCAAGACTGGGAAGATGACTGCTATTTTGCATTAAAAAGCTTGAAAGCACAATTTGACTTCTTAAACTACATGCATGTAATTCTTGGATAAATAAAATTAGATCAAGAAGGAAAAGACACCATGCTTGCTGCCCCCCACCCCCCGACACCGGATACAGGCATGAGTAATCCACCACTTCTTGTCACAGAGTCACAGCCCCACAGCCCTTCTCAGTACAGTGCTTACAGTGCTCCAGGCAGCCACTAGCAATCAGTTAGATTTGAAGTGAAACAGATTGTCCCTTCCTCATTTTATCCATTGTCTCCATAAACAGGTTTTGTTTTACTTTTCTCACACTGAAAGTTGTGTCCTTCCCAAAATAACTCCCAGCGTCAGCCCTCCAGCTTCATACACCACAGCCTAAGCCTTAGTGTATTCTGCCTCTAAACAAACCAGTACCTCACTGCCATGGAACTGTCCTTGTCCACATTCAACCCCTACTCAAAGAGGTTTGGACAGCTATAGTGTGTGAGGGCCGATTCTTTTAAAGGAATTCAAATGACTGGAACCACTGACGGAAACCCCCTCTGGGAACAGCGGGCACTGCTGACTGCTTGGGCACGTTATTGCTTCAGAGATTTTCAGTCCTGTTTGTTACTCTGAATCAGCTTTGGTGACGGGGAAGTGACCTATGACCTTTGACCTTTCAATACTCTCTGCTCTTCGAAGAGGAGTGACAACTTCCGATGGCCATTCCTACTGCTATTCCAACTGCGGTTGGCTGGAACCTACTGTAGAGATCTTGCATTATACTCAGGTGAAGGGTGAGACGCAGGAAAAGTTACAATCGTAAAAGCTGTTACCCTACGCTCCCACCATCAGGAAGAACACTGACAGATTTTTATGCTTCCTCTTGCAAATCTTCCATCTGGGGAAGCAGCGCAATCAATCGTGGTGTCAACACAAATAGGCCTCGTAAAATTCAAAGTTAAAGTCACCTCTGTCAGTTTCCTCGCCTGTAAAACTAGGGTTTTACAGGCCAAATGATATCAAAGGGTCTTTGTAACTGTAATGTTTCGTGACTTTATGGCTTCAGTCAATAATATAAAATAAGAGACAAGAGTGGAAAGCAACACACTTCCCCTAAAACTTAACATAGGTTCTAGAGAATTCACAGGCATTCAGAAAAGAGAGTTTGACCTGAAATATAAGTAGGGCAATGCATTGTAAATTTTATCACTGCCAAGTGCCCTTGAATTGGCTGTAGATAATTTATAGACAGGGGTGGTATAAGTATCATTAATGTTAAGTATTTTTATAAGTATTTTTCTTTGTTAATGTAACTAGTTTGTTGTATTTGCCAAAGGTTGCACATCCCGGCTCTGGGTTTTTATATTTTCAACCCTTTGCACCATGGTTAACAGGCTCAGATACTAACCAAAAATTTTTGAGGTTTGAAACCTCCCAGAGGCTCCCTGGAAGAAAGCCTTGATGATCTACTTCCCAAAAATCAGCCATTGAAAACCCTATGGAGCACAGTTCTACTCTGACATGTCTGGAGTTGCCATGAGTTGGATTGACCGGATAACAATTAGTTAACTTTAACTTTGTTCTTTGGTCCTTTATCTCTGTGAAATACCACATCTCCACAGCCATAGAGGATATCTTTACCTTCACCAAACCTACTAAAATTCTTCTAGAAAATGAGTTGCCTTCGAGATGGTTGAGGTTCAGAATGCAGCCTGTACACCCTCTTTGACCATAGCGAAAATTTGCTTGTTCCTGCAATGAAAACACTTCCTGAGTACAGAGGTACCAGTGATTTCTCAGGGGGTGAAGTGGTGGCTATAAAAATTCAAATGGAAAAGCCATAGGCAAGAAACACATTTTGGAAGAAGTTTATCTAAAATTTGGCACAGGTTTCAGGGCCTTTGCTTTGAGAGTCCATAGCACTCTGAGGGGAGTGGAAGCCTCAGGGAAGGGTGAGGTGGCTTAGGGAGAAGAAATGTACACAGGGAGAAGAGGAGAGGAGCCAGGACGGAGGCTGGCAGGGTGGCAGTCATTCTGCATGTGTTCTCAGGCATCTTGTTTCCCCAGTCTTTTCATGCCCTCAGGAACCTCCACTTGCGTTAGCGAAGTGTTGCATTTCTTCATTCATTTATTGACCCTTTCTCTCCCTTGCTTACTGTGATGGTTAAGATTGTGTGTCAACTTGGCTGGGCTGTGATCCTCAGTGGGATCTGCTGTGAGTAGCCAATCAGTTGAAAGGGAGTTTCCTTGGGCTCACGGCCTGCATCTGAATATAAGTGGAAATTTTAGCTTTTGCCTGCTCTGGATCCTGCAGCTGGCTCCTGTTCATCTGACCTCCAGTTCTTGGGACTTGAGCTAGCAGCTTACCTGCCATTCTTGGGATTTGTCATCGTCACAGCCTGTGAGCAAGAGCCTTGCTCTCCAACCTGCCTATCTTGGGTTCACCAGCCCCTGCGCCTATGTCAGTCAGAAAAAGCCTCTATCCTGATCTGTGGACTTGGGACGTTCCAGCCTCTACAATTGTGGGACCCATTTCCTTGATATAAATCTCTCTATACGGGCAGTTCTACCCTGTCCTATAGTGTCGCTATGAGTCGGAATCGACTGGATGGCAGTAGGTTTTAGGTTTATATATATGTTTATATGCTTTACTGCTTTTGCCTCTCTAGAGTACCCAGCCTAAGACACTCACCAATTCATTTATTTTAAAACCATTTATTCCACACTTGTCATGTGCCAAATATTGCGTTAGGTACTGAGTTCACATGGATGGATAGGACATAGCCCCAACACACCAGAACTCACAGGGGCAAATGCAATTCAGCATCATACGTGCCGTGATGTAGTGGGGGCATCCTAGAAGGCCACCTGAGCCTATTCTGAGGAGGGAACCCAAAGGGGGGCCTGCCTCAAGGTCCTGAAGGGTGTGGCATTATCTGAAGAGTGAGGAGGGTGAAGCGAACAAGGGAAGGGCATTCGAAGCTCAGGGAGCAGCTTTCACAATGTCTCAGAGACAAGAAAGAGCATGTAGAGTTTGGGGCCTGTGAGCGGTTCCAAGAACACAGCTGATTAACTGGCCCCATACAATTGGTGGTGGGCTGAAGCCCTCATCTTCACGACAGTGTTTATTGAGCAGCTCTTGGGAAGAGTCAGCTTACTTGAGCTGGCCATGTGGACTGTTTACATTTGGTTTGGTGGTATTTAACTCTGGCTGGTTGGGTTCAATGAAACGACCTTCCAACCCTTTCAGAGGGAACGTGAAGATTTTTGAGGCAGGGAGTAACCTGAAGCAGTGGATGGTGTTTGGTGAAGGATCTGAAGGAAAAAGACCACCAGCAGATTCTGGCAGCAGTCAGAGGCATTCAGAATGGTACAAAGAGAAGTGCTAGAGACGGGTTACCTCATTTCATTCTCACAATGGCTGTTATTATACCCACTTTACAGATGAAGAAGTAGAGGCTTGGAGATGTTCTAGATAACCCTGAGACTTTGTCATGGGACTGGTTTTCTTGACTCTAGCAGAGACTGAGTTGTGTCTGTCATACCACTGAGCTTCCCACAAGTAAGATACATGTTGGGGAAGGAAACAACAGAGCCCAGTGTCTGTTTAGGTGTCAGTGGCTCAAGAGAGGTCTGAGCCAAAACAGCTCCCAAGCACTGTGGATTTTAGCATGTAGATTCACTCATTCCTGATGCAGCAGCAGCAAAAACAAACAAAAACTCAACAAAGAGCCCTGTGCTCATGGAGTTTACATTCCAGTTGAGGGATAGATAATAAAAAAGACAAGTAAGTTTACTCTATAGTATGTTAGAGGTTAATAAGTGCCAAGGAGATAAAGACAAGATAAAAATGTGTCAAGATGGCTGAAGTCTTAGATGGAGTAACTAAGAAGTGGCATTTGAGTACAGACCCAAAGAAAGTGAAGGATGAGCCTTGAGGACATTTGAGGGCAAAGCAGTCCTGACAGAGGGAATAGCAAGTGCAGAGGCCCTGGGGTGAGAGTGCGCCTGGTCAGTTTGGGAACCAGCAAGGAGCCCATGCGGCTGGAGCAAAGTGAATAAGGGACTAAGTAGGAAGAGAAGAGAAGAGAGTTAACAAGGGCTAGACCATGTGGAGCCTTGTAGGCCATCATAAAGACTCTGTTTCTCCTCTATGTGGGATTGGCAGCCTTAGGAAGGCTTTGAGCAAAGAATGACATTATCTGACTTTAACAAATGTCAGTCTTACTACTGTGTTGAGAATTAATGGCCTGCAGGAGGCAGAGATAAAGTGGGAAGATGAAGTGGGAAGCTAGTGCAATGATCCCAGTGAGAGATGATGGTGACTTGGACCAGGTAGGAGCAGTGGAGGTGGTAAGAAATTGTCAGTCCTCAATGTATTTGGAAAGTTGAGTCAACAGAATTGCTGACAGGTTGGATGTGGGGTGCGGGAGAGAAAAGCCAAAGACAACTCCAAGGTTTGGGCCTGAGGAACTGGAAGAACAGTTGCCTTTTATAAGATGGGGAAGATGAAGAGACAAGCAGATTTGGGGAGAAAAATCAGGGCCTCAGTTTTTGACTTGTTAAACTTGAGACAGATATGTAGGGGGGACACCAGAGAGTGCTCCATGAAGGCCATGGAGGTCAAGGACAGAAGGACTGTGTCAAAAAACACAGAATGCTCAGGGAAATGAGCATAGAAAGAAGATCATTGGATTCGGCACATAAAATGGCCGTGAGATCACAAAAGATGTATGTGGTGTGCTTTGTTTATTCTTATGCAGTCCCATACTCTTCATTATGTCTGGGGTTATTTCGCCTTTTTTTTCTACTAGGCCCTTTCTCAACGCCTTTCACAACAGTGCTGGCCTGGGCCTACCCTTTCTCCAATGCTGGCTTCAATGCCCGTTTCATTTAATGGTCACTCCAGGGACCTTTTGGAAACTGGTGGGAGGATGCCCTGTCCCGCTTATGGTATTTTATGTTCATTTTTATGGGGCACTTATTTTTTCTGCTAAAAATATCCTGTGCCTTTCTGGGGGCAGGGGAGGGGAAGTGGATCGGAAAAATGATTTCAACATCTCACTTGCAAATATGTTCAGTGGAGCGTGAGTCCTTACCTTCTGTGGTTTGAGCACTCACTTTCCATGCCCATTTCTGGATGTCCTCACTAACAGATTCCAGCCCAGGCCCTTCCTGTTTGAATGAAAGGAAAGCAGTGCAGTCCCACCCACTCCTCTCAGAAACTCCCTCTGGACTGCCTGGCCAGTTTCCATTCCAGAAGGATGGCACGAAACTGCGTTCCTGGAGCATAGAAAGTCCGAACATCTGTTTCTACAGGTCTACATGATGTCATTTGTCCTGAAGCACCCCCAGACTCACACACAGACAGCTCAGATTCTAAATTTGGAGTAAAAAAAGGGGAATTTCTACTGGGGTAATGTTCTGGATGTTGCAGGGCACCCAAATCTGGCTCCCGTGAATGGATTGATTGAGTGAGGTTGGCACAGAAGGTTGATCTCCCCTCACTGCCTCCTGAACTCTTTTCCTTTGCAAAAAAAAGAAAAGAAAAATAAACTGGGCAAAGTCATTACTGTATGAAATGGAGCCAAGGATTAGGACTTCCATGGGCCTGAGAGCAACTGAGTCATTACTGTTGCATAGATTCAAGGTTGACTTCTGGGTGGTTGAGTTCATATATCGCAGGATATTTGAGAAACTGTCTAAAGAAATTTTCACTTGGACCCAGCTTGAGCTGGGGCAACAGCTTGCTTCAGAAAGGCAAAAATAAGTAAATAATATCCCATCTATAGAAGGAGGTAGGGTGGAGAGTAGTCTTCTTCCTTTTGTTGAATTTGCTTTCTGGCCTTTCACTGTGTTAAATCTTAGCCACAAGCAGAACTATATGCTGACTCCTATGAGTCCTTCCAGCGGATCTCTGAACCTGCAAGTGGTCTTGTAGACCCCGAACACAGCACCAAACAGTGCATGCCATAGGGCTGGGTTCCAAAATTAATGGCCAGGTTCCTCTTCACTAGAGAATTTCTGGAAACTCTTAACCAGGTGGAGTTAAAGAGTGTATTGATTCTAGTCTGGATCCCTCATTTTGTCTTATCCAAGTTTTATAAGCCCTGCTCTTGGAGGTCCCTACTGTTCCTGTCCCAAGCCCTGTCTGTTCAGAATACTTGCTTCCTTGTACCAGGACCTTCGCTCCTGTGTGCACAGCATTCTCGATCTGGACTTCCTTGTCATGGAAGCAGAAGCAGGTCAGAGACAAGGACGATTGTCTGCATCAATGAGTGGGTGATGCTGGGAACCCCATAGGTGTTTGCAATTCACCTCTGTGAGCCAGCAGGATGGGGCTGTCCTGAGCTGGCCTAAAGGTACAGTTCAGGACAGACTTCCTGGGCAGGGCATGGATAGATTTTTCCCAAGTATGCTTCTCTGACTGAAGTTTTGCCACATTCCAATCTGACCAACTTCCACTTGGATTCTCCACATTCTTTCTTTAGATGTCAATTAATTAATATCTTAACCATCAGTTAAGCTATGCAGAGCTTGCTCTGGCCTTTAAGTGTCAGCTTCCATAAAGTGGCTATGTCTGTCCGTGACCTGGTGAGTTGGTTTTGCTCTCAATGAGCAACTTGGCCCAAGTTCTCAGGACACTCCTCACTCATGGCCCCTTCCCTCAACTGCAATTATCACCTTGTAAGCAGAATTGCTTAGGAACATCACATAGAGAAAGCAGGTCTTTGGTTTATGTGTGTTGTCTAGGATCCATGCACCCAGTTCTAGGTTCCCAGGTTACCAGGCAGTTTCTGAAGGTCAAGGAAAGGGGCAAATGTGTGAAACCTCAGGGACTTTGAGAGCAAAATCTTGCTGCCCCACTGAGCAGTGGAATAGAGTCAAGGGATCATTCATAATTGTTGGCCACTGTGTACCTTCATGGGTTGTTACAGGTGTGTTGTTATAGGTAGCTTTAGGTCCTAACTGGAAAACCATTCATCATGTCCTTCTGGCTCTGCGTGATTGATAAGCTGAGAGCAAGATACTTGGACAGTCTTCTGTCTTAGTTATCTAGTGCTGCCATAACAGAAATACTACAAGTGGATAGCTTTAACAAAGAGAAATTTATTTCCTTACAGTCTAGCAGGTTACAAGTCCAAATTCAGGGCGTCGGTTCCAGGGGAAGGCTTTCTCTCTGTCTGCTCTGGAGGAAGGTCCTTGTCCTTAATCTTCCCCTAGTCGAGGAGCTTCTCAGGCATAGGGACCCATGTCCAAAGGATGCATTCTTGCCCTGGTGCTGCTTCCTTGGTGGTATGAGGTCCTCAACTTTCTGCTTGCTTCCCTTTCCTTTTATCTCTTGAGAGATAAACATGGTGTAGGCCACACCCCAGGAAAACTCCCTGTACACTGGATCAGGGAGGTGACCTGAGTAAGGGTGGTGTTACAATCCTACCCTAATCCTCTCATCATAAAGTTACAATCACAAAATGGAGGACAACCAACCACACAATACCAGGAATCACAGCCTAACAAAGTTGATACATTTCTGGGGGGACATAATTCAACCCATAACATCTTCCAACATTACATCTTAAAAGGAAAAGAGAAAAATTCAACAATCACCACAGCAGGAAGTACAAATGTCTCTTTATCAGAGGTTTTTGGGGTCCTGACTCCTAGGTTCAGTCAGAAGACTTTAAGCGGACTTGACGTGAAGAGGATCTCCTTTTACATCTAGGGAATCTGCTCTCACCTCTGAGTCTGTGAACAATTGGACCTATCTATATCTGCCCTGACACACGCTGGCTGAGGATCTGAAATGAGTGATCAGGGAAAAGAGATATTGACTAAGACACAATCTATTCCTTCAGGAAGTCTGCAATATAACATGGTAAGATCTGTAAGTGGGACTAAAAGGATGCCTTACTACTGAACAGAGGCCAAGGCAATGAACCAGCTCCAGCGCTCCATGTTGGAGGTTTCCACTCTCGCACATTTCCCATCTGCAGACAGATTTGCTCAGAAGACTTCCAGCATTGACTGTGGAGGCTGTATTCATTTCCCAGAATAGTAGCTTGAGAGGAGATATTCAAACAAAAAAAACTGTAGTTTCTCAAAGTTCAAGCCAATTCAACATTTATTGAAGGCCTACAAAGATGGAACAGAATGTGGTCTCTGATCTCGTAGCCCCTGTGTTTACTCACGTGGGCTTGGTTGTGAACACTAAATCACTGCGTGGCAGGCAGCACACATTCTCCCGCCCCAGCTAAGCCGTTCAATAGGGGCTTCAATTGGTTAAGAGCTTAGCTGCTAACCAGAACGTTGGCAGTTTGAATCCACCGGTCACTCCTTGGAAACCCTATGGGGCAGCTCTACTGTGCCCTATGGGGTCGCTATGAGTTGTAATCAACTCAATGGCAATGTGTTTTTGTTTTTGGTAAGCTGAATTTTGGGAAATTTTCTAGAGAAAAGAAGCAATTCCCCTAAGCACCCAGGAATGTTCCATGCAGGTGTATTTCTATCTTCTGCTACCTCCCACCCCCCTCATTGTAAAGGTTGACCTGCTCCTGCCTGTGTCTAGGGCAAATCCACCCCCTGTGCACAGGGTCCTATACACTCTTTCCTATTTAAGCACTTTGCGTCTTCCTCTTGCATCACTAATTTTCCCATTTCTAGTGGCTCATCCCCTTGACATACCAACATGTTGTGACATCCCCTGCTATATTAAGTAAATAAATAATCTCTCCTTGACTTCCAATTCCCCCTTCATCTGTTACTTTATTTTGCCATCTTTATAGCAAAACTTCTCAAAATAACTGTTGTTACCATCTCTACTTTCTCAAAATAACTGTTGTTACCATCTCTACTTTCTCTCTTCCTATTCTTTCTTTGACCCATATCAATTTAGTCTCCACAATCATACTGAAACAATAACTGTCAAGGTCACCAACAACTTTCATCTTGCTGAATTTACTGGTCAGTTCTTGTCTTCATAGGCAAATGACTCCTGGATATCGTCCTGCTCAGCAGGTGGTGATGTTTCAAGAGAGGAAGTCTGTTTGGGTCAGGTTTCTGTTGTTATTCAGATGTTTCAAGAGAGGAAGTCTGTTTGGGTCAGGTTTCCCATGCTATTCCATTAAGTCTTCATGAGTCAGAGTCAATGGCGCCAATCATTCTAGCTATCTTCCTATCTACCTGCCTATCCATCCACCCACCCTCCCACCCACTCATCCATCCATCCATCCATCCATCCATCCATCCATCCATCCATCCATCCATCCATCCATCCATCCATGCATCCATGCATCCATGCATCCATCCACCCACCCATCCATCCATCTATGAAGACCTACATTTCAATGAGCTATGAGGCACAGCATCTTCTACCCCACAAAGGCTTTGTTCCTTTGTTTGCTCATTTGGAGATACTGAGCCCTCCACCATTATTTTATTCAAAGCTCTTAATTGCTCTGAGATAGACACTGGCTAGGTAGAGCCAGCTCCACTTTATACATGTGATAATCAAGCACCTGACTACTTACAGGTACCCCAGGTCTGCTGCCACTCGCCCTTGGGGGTTTGTGGCAAAGATTAAATAAGCCCTTCCCTGTAACATAGAGTCCCTGGGTGACACAAATAGTTAATGGCATTTGACTGCTAACTGAAAGGTTGGAGATTCAAGTCCGTGCAGAGGTGCCTCAAAAATGGCCTGATGCCTCGGATAAGTAAAGCAGTACTGAAAAAGAAGAACAAAGTGGGAGGCCTCACTCTGCCTGATTTTAGAACCTATTATACCGCCACAGTAGTCAAAACAGGCTGGTGCTAGTACAACAACAGATACATAGACCAATGGAATATAATTGAGAATCCAGACATAAATCTATCCACATATTAGCAGCTGATATCTGACGATGGCCCAAAGTCAGTTAAATGGGGAAAAGACAGTCTCTTTAACAAACGGTGCTGGCATAACTGGATATCCATCTGCAAAAAAATGAAACAAGACCCATACCTCAAACCATGCACAAAAACTAACTCAAAATGGATCAAAGACCTAAATATAAAATCTAAAACAATAAATTATCATGGAAGAAAAAATAGGGACAACACTGGGAGCTCTAATACATGGCATAAACAGTATATAAAACATTACTAACAATGCACAAACACCAGAAGAGAAACTAGATAAAAATTAAACACCTATGCTCATCCAAAGACTTCACCAAAAGCGTAAAAAGATTATCTACAGACTGGGAAAGAGTTTTCAGCTATGACATTTCTGATCAGCATCCGATCTCTAAAACTCAACAACAAAAAGACAAATAACCCAATTAAAAAATGGGCAAAGGATATGAACAGACATTTCACTAAAGAAGACATTCAGGCAGCTAACAGATACATGAGGAAATGCTCAGGATCATTAGCCATTAGAGAAATGCAAATCAAAACTACAATAAGATTCCATCTCACTCCAACAAAAAACAAGGCAGGCATTAATCCAAAAAACACAAAATAATAAATATTGGAAAGGTTGTGGAGAGACTGAAACACTTATACACTGCTGGTGGGAATGTAAAATGATACAACTTTGGAAATCGACTTGGCTCTTCCTTAAAAAGCTAGAAATAGAACTATTATACGGTCCAGCAACCCCACTCCTTGGAATATATCCTAGAGAAATAAGAACCTTTACATGAACAGATATATGCACACCCATGTTCATTGCAGCACTGTTTACAATAGCAAAAAGTTGGACGCGACCAAGGTGCCTATCAACAGATTGATGGATAAATAAATTAAGGCATATTCACATAATTGAATACTATGCATTGATAAAGAACAATGAAGAATCTGTGAAATATTTCATAACATGGATGAATCTAGGAGGCATCATGCTGAGTGAAATTATTTGCAAAAGGACAAATATCGTCTGAGACCACTATGATAAGAACTCAAGAAATAGTTTAAACAGAGAAGAAAAAATTCTTTGATGGTTGTGAGAGTGGGGAGGGAGGGAGGGAGAAGAGTATTCACTAATTAGTAGTAGACAAGAACTATTTTAGGTGAAGGGAAAGACAGCACACAATACAGGCAAAGTCAGCACAACTGGGCTAAAGCAAAAGCAAAGAAGTTTCCTAAATAAACCAAATGTTTTGAATGCCAGTGTAGCAGGAGTGGGGGCTTGGGGACCGTGGTTTCAGGGGACATCTAGGTGAATTGGCATAATAAAATCTGTTAAGAAAACATTCTGCATCTCACTTTGGTGAGTGGCATCTGGGGTCTTAAATGCTAGCAAGCCGCCATCTAAGATGCATCAATTGGTCTCAACCCACCTGGAGCAAAGGAAAATGAAGGACACCAAAGACACAAGGTATTTATGAGTCCGAGAGACAGAAAGAGCCACATAAACCAGAGACTACATCAGCTTGAGACCAGAAGAACTAGATGGTGCCCAGCTACAACCGATGACTGCCCTGACAGGGAACACAACAGAGAACCCCTGAGGGAGCAGGAGAGCGGTGGGATCTAGACCCCAAATTCTCATAAAAAGACCAGGCTTAATGGTCTGACTGAGACTAGAAGGACCCCAGAGGTCACGGTCCCCAAACCTTCTGTTAGCCCAAGACAGGAACCATTCCCAAAGCCAAGTCTTCAGACATGGATTGGACTGGACTATAAGATAGATAATGATACTGGTGAGGAGTGAGCTTCTTGGATCAAGTAGACACATGAGACTATGTGGGCAGCTCCTGTCTGGAGTGGAGATGAGAAGGCAGAGGGGGTCAGAAGCTGGTTGAATGGACACGGGGAATACAGGGTGGAGAGGAGTGTGTTGTCTCATTAGGGGGAGAGCAACTAGGAGTATACAGCAAGATGTATATAAATTTTTTGTATGAGAGACTGACTTGATTTGTAAACTTTCACTTAAAGAACAATAAAAAATAAAAAAAGAGTGGCCTGACTACTTCTTTGAAAAATCAGCCGTTGAAAACTCTGTGGAACACAGTCCGCTCTCATACACTTGGGGTCGCCATGAATCTGAGTCGACTTGACAGCAACTGTTTTTTTTTTTTTTTTTTTGTAGCATGCCTCATAGAGTGGCACTTAGTGAGTGTTCAATACACATTAGGCCTTTTTTCTCCTGTGGCTTTTATTATTCCAATAAGCAGCCTAAAATTGTTTTGTCAGTTTGTCCCATATTTTCTAATCAAAAAGATAGGTGTACACCAAGCAGTTCCATGTGCACGTGGTTGAGACATTTCCCACCAGAGTCCTTCCGCCTTTGCTTCCCAGAAGCAGTTAGTGAATCAGCCCCAGCGGGGACTTTGGGAAAGTGTCCATCTCCAGGGGCTGCCGAGTCTGCATCCACTGACCACAGCTTCTGACCCATCTCGCTTTACCCCTGGGGTGCTACAACCTTCAGACCCCGCAAGCTCCTCAGGCTCCCAAAGAAGGCAGGAAGCACAGTTCTTCAAGGGCTGTAGTTGGAGACGGACAGGCTCTAGTGGGAGCCCCAGCGACGGGGAAATATGAGCTTGCTCTCTGATCCAGAGTCAAGCACTTCTCTGTGTCCAGCACGTGCTGCTGGGGTTCTGCAGCCCAGGAAGTTGGTCTCTTTGTTGCGGGCACTCTGGTGAGGTGTCGGCTACCTGCTTTCTGTGTGCAGTGAAGTGTGCACCTTGCCCGTTCATGTTGTGTTTCCCATGACTCCTTCCCATGCTATTCCATAATTAGACCAATCTGCCATAGCAACGCCCACAGCCAGTGGCACTCAGCACAGTGTTCCTTCTTCTCTGTACAATATTTCCTTAAAGAAACACACACCTGGAAACTGAATTTCTGGAAAGGTTCCTGGATGATTTCCACAGGAACCCTGGCAACAAAAGCAAATTCCCTTTTATTTTCCAATGTGGGAACAAATATTTCCTATCTTTTTTCAGTTTGGGGCTGGGTTCAATAAATACTCAGGTGGCACTATTCTGGGTGGCAGGGGTGGCTGATGGAGATGAAGCTACATCAATACCTGTCAGTCTGTGCCATTTCCACCAGCACAGAGAGATTTTAATATCCAAGAGGAAGTTAAGGACAGGAACTAAAGGAAAAAAAGTGGAGATGAAAATTTGGGAGTTATCTTTAAAGAGGAGGAGTTTGAAGTTATAACCAAAAAAACCAAACCTGTTGCTGTCGAGTTGATTTGGATGCATAACGACCCTCTGTGGAAGAGAAAAGAGAGAGAGGGAGAAAGTGACAGGTTGGAAGAGATAGGGCCTTCGGTAAGAAAGTGATATAACTTCACCGAACAGGAATGCCTTTGAGAGTGAAAGGGAACGCCATTAATAATGAAGCTGGGACATCAGATATAAAAACCACAATTGTCCTGGGCAAACGAAGACACACATTCACCCTAACCTTAGGGTCGCCTCTACTGAAGGGGCTGGTAATGATTTGCCTGACCTTTGCCACGTGGCTACATGGTGGTAGGAAGCAGTGAAGAGGTGATCCCTTGATACAGTCCATAATGTGATACCTTTTGGTAGGATCTCCATTGGGAAGCCATGGTGAACTCTTACAATTTGTCTTCCCTTGAAAGGCAAAGGCCTCACTCCCTTCTCCCAGCTTCAGATCCCCGTGGAGTTTTGGTGAGGATACCATATGATGACCCCATGTGTGTCTGAGTAGAACTCTGCTCTATAGGGCTTTCAATAACTGATTTTTTGGAAGTAGGTCAACAAGCCTTTCTTCCAAGGCACCTCTGGGCAGACTTAAACTTTCAACTTTTTGGTTAGCAACTGAATGCATTAACCTTTTGTACCCCCAGGGACTCTATAGTGATGATAGTACATGAATGAGTATGTGCTCTCCAAAGGTCTCAGGATAACTCTAACTGCTGGAAAGTTGATAGAATTGTCAAAAGACTGAAATCAGCTACACACATTGTTTAACCAAAGCCATAATTTTCTGATAAAAGTAAAAATTTTCCTTCATATGATATTGTTGTTGTTAGGTGCCATTGAGTTGATTTCCGCTCTTAGCAACCCCATGTGACAGAGTAGAACTGCCCCATAAGTTTTCTAGGCTGGAACCTTTACAGATCGCCCAGTCTTTCTCCCTTGGAGCCACTGGGTGGGTTCGAAATCACAACTTTTTGGTTCACAGCCGAGTGCTTAACCATTGTGCCAGCAGGGCTCCTTTCATATAATATTAAAGCTAACCACTACTATATTCATATAATCCACTCTTCCCCAATTCAATTTAATGACTATATATGTACCCCCCTTTTTTTTTTTTTTCCCAAACCAATTCCTCTATTCTATGCCTTCTTGTCTCTTTGGGACCTTGATCCATACTTCATAAATCACCTCTTGACTTTGAGTCTCTTTTTCGTGCTGTAACTAGAAGAGTATAGTTGTAATTTAATACCTTCCACTCTCTCCCCTCTCCTCCTTTGCAGGAGCCCTGGTGACACAGTGGTTAAGTGCCATGCTGCTAACTGAAAGGTCAGTGGTTCAAACCCACCAGCTGCTCTGTGGGAGAAAGATGTGGCAGTCTGCTCCCATAGATTGACAGCCTTGGAAACCCTATGAATCTCTATGACTCAAAATCTACTTGACGACAATTTTTTTTTCCTCCCCCCTTTATGCCCTAATCCTGAGCAACCTGGACTTCCACCATCCCCAGTTTTTGAGTGTTCAGACCAGACCGAAGAGCTGTAATGACTTCATCTGGGCCAGTGTGGCTCACAGTAGGCTCAGACTGCCTAAAGGCACTTCTGAATGTCAGGTTTCTAGTGGAAACCAACCAGTTCGCAACATATCAAACTGATTCCAAGTTGACTAAAACCAGCATACACTGGTTCTAACTCTGTCAAAACCAAACCTTCCTGGGTAAAATTGGATAAAGGTAGCTCACACAGGACACCGCGGCTGCAACTTGGGACAAATCAGATTCCTAGCAGTCAATGGTGATTGAGACCAGATAAGCTTGGTTCTAACTTGCTCTTGCTGGATCATACCAGTTCAGGAGGTTGCAACTGGATTCAGCCAGCTGATACTGCTTCATATTACAGAAAAACAGTGTAGATTATTCTAAGCAGAGCAAACAGATTCTATCTAACTCAGTCATACCAGTTAAAGTCACATTAGTCAAAGTAAGCTGGTTCAAACTGGATTAAATCAGCTTATTCGACGGTACTGGGTTTTTCTGGGTTAACTTCATTAGCTTTGCTCTTGCTAATCCAAACCAGCTCTGATCAGTTTAAGCCGGATCAATCTGGCAACATTGCTAAAATATATTAAAACTAGTTACTGTCTAGTCAATTCCAACCCTTATATGTCACAGCAGAACTGTGCCCCATAGGGGTTTCAGTGGCTGATTTTTTCAGAAGTAGATCACCAGGCCTTTCTTCTGTGGTGCCTCTAGGTGGACTCGAACCTCCAGCCTTTTGGTTAGCAGCCGAGCCCATTAACTATTTGCACCACCCAAAACAAACAAACAAAAAAACCCCACTGCCGTCGAGCCAATTCCAACTGTTAGCGACCCTATAGGACAGAGTAGGACTGCCCCTCACAGCTTCCATGGCTGTAAAGCTTTATGGAAGCTGACTGCCACAGCTTTATTCCACAGAGTGGCTAGTGGGTTCAAACTCAACAAAAACTATTTCTTACACTGTTGACTGCCCAGTTTTTAATCAAATTGGGGCAGTGGGTTGTTTTAAAAAAAAATTTAAAAAAAGCTTTTTTTCCAGTTACCTAGAGATGAGATCTTCTCAGTGGAAGTGAACCGTGTGTCCCAGGCACTGAGTTTTTCACAATACTTTAGAGGAAGCTCTTTGTCCATGGGGACAACACCTAGGTTTTAATTACTTCATCACAAGGCATTCATGAGACCCACAGTAAGACACATTTTCAAAGAGAAATTATTTCTCTAGATCTGTGAGGCCATTGTGTTCCACTCTTGTGCTGATCCTAAGGAAAATGTACTCACTACACGAACTACAAAGGAGCCCTGGCAGCACAGTGGTTAAAGCGCCTGGCTCCTAACTGAAAGGTCAGCGGTTTGAACCCACCAGCCGCTCCGTGGGAGAAAGATGTGGCGTCTGCTTCCATAAAGACTTACAGTCTTGGAAACCCTATGAGTCAGTTCTAGTCTTTCCTATAGGTTTGCTATGAGTAGGAATTGACTCGATGGCAATGGGTTTACATGAACTCCTGAATTGTCCTTCCATAACTGGAATAGAATTTTCCAATAAAAAGCCTTTCACACTTTTGCTTCAAGGAATTTCTAAATGAAATCGTAATTTGACATAGGAACATTCAGTACTTTTATTTAATTGCAGATTCCTGGCTGATGGATGGTGCAAAAATGAATTCAGAACTATGTTGATGGCTTGGAAGCCACCAGAATTGATGTCATCACACTTACTGATCCAAATAGCAAACCAGTGCAGAAGTAGAAAGACGTAGAGACGAGAATACGAGTTAAGTTATAACGCAACTATTAGTAATGCTGAATTAGAAAATACCGTACTTTGCGTTTCAAAATCAGACACCTTACAAGTTTTAACCACTTAAGGTTATAATTTTACCTCTAAGCACCACTTTAGCTGCATCCTACAAATTTTGATATGCTGTATTTTCTTTTTCATTCAGTTTAATTCGCTTTCTAATATCCCTTAAGACTTCCTTTCCAACCTATTATTTAGAAGAGTTGTTTTATTTTCAAGTATATGGAGATCTTTCAATTATCTTTCTGTTATTAGTTTCTAGTTTAATTCCATTATGGTTAGAGAACATACTTTGCATGATTTCAATTCTTTAAATTTGTTAAGTTTTGCTTTATGACCCAGAATATGGTTTATCTTGGTGAATGTCTCATGTGCACTTGAAATGAAAGTGTGTTGTGCCGTTGTGTGGAGTTGTCTATCAGTGTCAATTAGATTCAGTTGGTTGATGGTATTGTTCAGTTCTTTTAAATACTTGCTGATTTTCTGTCTATTTGTACTATCACTTATTAAGAGAGGAGTGTTGAAGTCTCCAACTATAATTGTGGGTTTGTCATTTCTCCATTTAGTTCTATCAGTTTTTGCTTCTTAGATTCTGAAATTCTTTGTCAGGTACAGACATAGTTAGGATTACTATGTCTTCTTTGTGAATTGACACTTTAATCATTAGGTAATGACTTTCTTTAGCTCTGGTAATTTTCCTTGTTCTGAAGTTTACTTTGATACTAAAATAACAATTTAAGGTTTCTTTTGATTAGTAAACACTAATAGTTTATCTTTTTACCATCTTTTTACTTTGAACATACCTATATCATTATATCTAAAGTTAGTTTATTTTAGGCTATAGCTGTATTTTTTTTTTTTTAATTCATTCCTTCAATCTCTGTCTTTTTAATCAGTAGGTCTGGCGGATAGACTCTAAAATGGCTCCCAATGACCCCTGTCTTCTAAATTTATACCCTTGCTTGATCTCCTCTCCTTAAAGTGTGGGCAAGTCCTGGGAGTTGCTTCTAACCAATAGAATATAGTAAAAGTGATGGGATGTCACTTCCTTGATTATGGTACCTAAGATTATAGCTTTTGTCTTGCTAGCTGACACTCTTGATGAACTCACTGTCTTTTTGGCTTTAATGAAGCACTTTGCCATTTTGGGGAGGCTCACATGACAAGGAGCTGAGGGCAACGTCTAGCCAACAGCCAGCAAAGAACTGAGGTTTTCAATCCAACAGCCCAAAAGGGACTAAATCCTCCAAACAACCATGCAAGTGATCTTGGAAGTGGTTTCCTCCCCAGTCAAGCCTTCAAATGAGACCCCAGCCATGGTCAATTTGATTGTAGCTTTGTAAAACATCCTACAACAGAGGACCTAGTTAAGCCATGCCTGGATTCCTAACCTACAGAAACTATGAGATAATAAATGTATGTTGCTTTAACCTGCTAAATTTGTGTTAATTTGCTACATAGCAACAGGTAATCAGTACAATGTGTTTATCTTATTTAAATTTAATGTAAGAAACATTATTATGTATTTTCTGTTTGTTCATTCTGTTTTTTCAATTTCCCCCTTTCCTGCCTTGCTTTGGATTATTTGAATCTTATTTTGTATTGTATTTTAATTTTTATTGATATTTTCACTATATCTCTTTTAAAAATAGCTTTTTAACAGTTACCCTAAGAATTAAAATGTATTTAATTATTCATAGCCCATGTGGAATTTGTATTTTACATTTTCAAGTGAAATATCAGAACCTTATTACCATATAGGTCCATTTGGCATTCCTTCTTTATGTTGTTATCATGATAGTATCATATCTAACTGTAACCTGTAACCCGTTGCCATCCATTTGATTCCGACTCATACCAACCCTATATGCCATATTTTTACACAAACAACGTGTGCCTTCTGTGTTTGTTTGCTGGCCGCGCTCCCACCCCCATGAGGCACCCTCACAAGCTCCGTCATGCCAAGCTTCTTCCACATTTTACTGTCAAAAAATTAGCATAGCACATTTACAAAAATACCTCACAGGAAGAGGGCACAGCTGGCAAAAAAACACAGAAGGTGTGCGTTATTTGTGTAAAAATACAGTACATTGAAAACTCTATCAAACAATGTTATAATTTTTGCTATCAACTGTCATACGTATTTTAAAGAACTCAAGTTCTGTTATATTTATCTAGATATTTAGAAGATATCTCTTGTAAATATCTAGATATTTACAAGATATTTCTGTTGCTCTTTCTTCATTACTGTTGTTACTAGTCTACCTCCGATATAATTTCTCTTTAATCTGAAGAACTCACTTCAGCATTTCTTTTACAGCAAATCTGCTGGCAATTCATTTTCTTACTTTTCCTTTATCTGAGAATGTTTGTATTTTGAATTCATTCCTGAAGGATATTTTCACTGGATATAGAATTCTGGGTTGACTAATCTTTTCGTTTAACACTTTAAAAATGTTATTTTATTTTGTTCTCGCTTCCATGGTCTCTGATGAGAAATCCATGGTCATTTGAATCATCGTTCCCCTATGTGAAATGTGCCGTTTGTCTCTGGTTGCTTTCAGGATATTTTCTTTGTCTTTAGTTTTTGTCAGTTTGATTATGGTGTCTCTGTGTGTAGATTTCTTTGAGTTTATCCATTTGAGGGTTCACTGAGTTTCTTCAATCTGTACATTTCTGCCTTTTGCCAAATGTGGTAAAATTTTCTACCATTTTTTCTTCAAATATTTTTTACACTTAATTATCTTTCTCCTTTCCTTCTGTGGTTTCAATGACACAAGTATTAAACTTTTTGGTATTTTTCCACAGGTCCCTGAGGCTCTGTCAATTATTTTTCAATCTTGTTCAGATTGGGTAATTTCTACTGACCTTTCTTTAAGTGCATTTCCATTTCGTGAATCTAAGATTTTTCATTCGGTTCATCTTTATATCTTCTGTTTTTTTTGCAAAGACTTTCTATCTTTCCATTTGTTTCAAGAGTGCTCTCCCTTATTTCTCAGAGCATGGTTATAATCAGTGCTTTAAAATTATTTATTAGATAATTCTACCACCTGTGTCTTCTCAGGGTTTGTTTCTGTGGATTGTCTCTTGTCAGTCAAGAATGTCATGGTTCTTTGTATGCCAAGGAATTTTGGATTATATCCTGGACATTTTGAATATTATTCTATGAGATCCTGGGCCTGGTTTAAATCTTAAGGAAGATTTTTTTTTTTTTAAGCAAGTAATTGACCAAGTTATACCCTGGGTACAAGTTCCAGCCTGCCTCTGTAGGCTGTGGTTCCCATATCAGTTCTGTTTTCAAAGTGGGGTATTATTCAGATCAATCCTGTGTGTGCCACCCAGTGGCCAGTCTTGAGCCTGGATCATGGTTTACCCTGTAGTTGAATTCTCAAACCCTGTGGTATGCTACTTAGGATCAGATTCACACATGTGCAGCTTGGAGGTGAGCCCAGGAGTTCATACATCAGTTTATGGGACTGCTCTCTTGGTCTCCCTACTCCCCATAATCTCTCCAACAGCTTTAGGCTCCTTGGGGCCTCCCTAGCCAACAAGCTTGGGGTTTAGTTTCCCTGCTCTGCCATATACTTCCTGTGATGGTTTTTGTGTCTGGGAATAAGTGACAGAAGGCTATAGAGTGAACAAAAGGAGTGAAGATTTCCTGCATACTCTTGGGTTCATTGCTCCTCTGGTCAGATAGAAAGGTTTCCCTCCCTCAATGTCTTAGGTGCCTGCTCAGCCATCACTGCCACCACCACCACCACTACTGCCACAGCCTATGGGCTGGGTCTGGAGAGAAGGAAAAAACAAAAACAAAAAACAAAAAACTGTGAGGGGATTTATCCTATTCTCTCTGGTTCTTAGGATTCCCCTTTCCTGCTTCTTGGACCAGAAAAAGAGGACTTCTCTTGGAGCTCGTTCTGTTTCTATCTGGTGTACACTTCTGGGTTTCCAGCTGCCTTTGAGTCCAGGCTGAGTGATAGTGAAGGAAAAAGAATGACAAACTCACTGCTGGCTTAGTGAAAACTTGATTTCTGGTCTCCTTCTCTACTCTGCCTACTACAGTTTATGTTTCAGAGTTCTTAGAGAGCTGCTTCAGCCATTCTACCCAGAACGTATAGCCGCATTAAGTGTGCCCTTCCTTGTTCCTTGTTACAGCTTCCAGAATCTTCATTTGTTCATTAAATCATTGATAGTTTTCTATGTGGAAAATAGTATCTTAGCTTATATATTTGGCATTATTGCAAAAAAACAAAAAACCTTGCAATTAAAAAAAAAATTCATTGACCAGCAATAGCTCTTTATCATGATCTGAAAGAACTAAAAAGTCCACATCCTATTTCCTGGGTCTACAATTAGAAGCATTCACCCCAAAGATAAATTCTGAAAGAAAAAAGTTTACAGTAACATTGAACCACGACCTCACCTGGCCTGGACAATACTTTGAGTTGTTTTTCTTGTTTGCATCCTCCCCTTTCACACAAAGAATGTTCCAAGGAGGCCACAAGAAATCTGAGATTCGACCTTGAGTGATTGGGTGTTGGTTGCCCTTTACCCATATATGGAGTATGGAACAAATAACAGGGCTTTTGGTGGTAGGATGAGAAGGATGTGTTCTTTTAATAGCACATTGCACTTGATGAGCTTGCCAAAATATCCAGAAAATGAGAGTCTGAAACTGAAGGGTGGAGGTCAGATTTGGGTGGCATAAAGAATGGCTCCCAAAGAAGTCAGTGGAAACTGTGAAGGAAAAAATTGTCATGGGAGGGCAGAGTGTGTAGCATGGCCAGAGAGGAGGGGCAGGGATCAGGCGTAGAGATGTGTTTGACCTTCCCATTGCCAAGGACTTCCCACCACCATGCAGGCCTCAGTTCTGTATTGCTGCTCTTCAAGGTCCCTCTCGGCATTGCTCCCTCTCCACCATTTCCAAGTTTCACTCTACCCCAGTTGTTGTTGCTGTTGTTGGGTGCCTTCAAATTGGTTTTGACTCATAGAGACCCCGTGTGACAGAGTAGAACTGCCCCCATAGGATTT
The DNA here is from genome assembly GCF_030014295.1 of Loxodonta africana. Classification (NCBI taxonomy): domain Eukaryota; kingdom Metazoa; phylum Chordata; class Mammalia; order Proboscidea; family Elephantidae; genus Loxodonta; species Loxodonta africana. The sequence goes on along the minus strand of NC_087354.1, from coordinate 44,682,522 downwards.
TCTAGGCTGTAGTCTTCATAGGAATAGATCACCAGGTCTTCCTCCCACAGAGCTACTGGGTGGGTTTGAACTGCCAACCTTTAGGTTAGCAGCCAAACACTTAACCATCGTGCCTGAAGGTGCCTTCAGATCCTCATAAATTTTCCCTAAGCATTCCTCCTCTCAAAACATAGATTAGCCCTTTCCAAAGGCAGAGGTGAGATTTAAGTACCTGTTAGGAGAGAGTTTTCAAGAGTTTCCTGATTCTGGCCCCTGGTTGAGACAAATAATCTGGGATGAATTAGCAAAACGTTTTGTGGCCTGCCTGACCCTTGCAAGACTTTCCCCCTAACTTGGTCTTCTAATCAACACAGTTACATCTTTGTAGAGTGGTAAGATTTTTCTTAGCACTTTACCATTGAAAAGATTGTATTTACAAATATCATCACATTTTATTGTAACAACGACTGTATCTGCCAAGGTAGACTAGGTTTTGCTGCAGTAACAAAGAAACCCAAATCTCAGTGGCTTAACACAACACGAATTTATTTTCCTTCCAAGCTACAGGCCCAACAAGGTGGCAAGGAGTGCCTTGCTCATCGCACTTACTCTGAGACCCAAGCAAACAAAGGCAAGGTCTTGACAGTAGCTTCCACAATCCCAGCAGCAGGGGGAGGAGAACATGGTGATTTATACACTGGGCCTGAAAGTACCTCCTTAAACTTTTCAGAAAGAGAAGTCACATTTTATTGGCCAAAGCAAGTCACAAGGGGACATTTAACTTCAAGGGCACAAGAAAGTCAAATCGTCTCATGCCTCTGAAGGGGAAATGGTGAACCCCTGTAATGACTATCAAGCCATGGCCTCAGTGTTTTGACCTCTACAATTAAGAAAACTGAGACTCTAATAAGTCATTTTCCCAAAGTCAGGCAGCTAGGAAGCAGCAGAGCAAGGACCTGGGTACACATTTGTCTAAATATAAAACCTGCACACCTTCCACATTCAGATGTGATCTCTTCACGAGACCATTATCCAGAAGATGGTTCTTATTAGCTTTAATGGAACTTCAGATGTTGACAAGTAAAAGGCTTGACTCCCAATTAGATTTAATCTTGTGAAAATGTAGTTTCTTTTCTCTCTCTTCTTGCAACGAACTGTCTATTTAAAAAAAGAAAAAGAAGAAGAAGAAAGAAAAAAAATACAAGGTAGGCCTTTTGGCCCACCCTTGACCTGCACTACGTAACTGATCGCATGGTAGGGTCATGTGGTTTCTTTCTCACTGTGTGGTATTTTCCACTCAGAGGACCAGTCAGGGGAAGTTTGCATCTCAATCTACATGCTTGTTCTTGCTCATGTTTGTTCTCTGCTTGATCTCGTACCCTTCACTCATCCTTTGGAATGTTCCCATGACAACGGAAGAATGGCGATATAGCCAGCCAGACAGAAGGGGTGGACCAAGCACAGAGCCCCACTTCTCTCAGACTTTGAGTGCCAAGAGAGGAGCTAGAGGGCGTGAGAGCCCTTTCTATCATTTCCCACTTGAGAGAAGCCGGCATTGAGTGTTTATTCCTGCTCTGCACACGTGGAAACTGAGGCTGAGATGGGCTAAGTGATTTCTCAGGGTCACATGGCTAGAATCTGAGGAGAGATGTTATTATTTTTTTCTGAATTGCAGCTTAGTTTTCTGTCTTGTCCACTCTGCAGCCTGCCATCTACCCCTGCGAAGCCTGCCTCTAGTTACACCAGGTGATGCAGGGGTGGCTCTCCCTTGTCTCATGACTTCCTTCTTCACATTGGCTTTTTCTCTGATAGATGCAGGAACAGATGCAGCCTTTTACAATGGAGACACAAGAGATGAGTCAGTAACTCTGTCGCTCAGCCTCCCAGGGTCCTGATGTTTAAAAGAAATGCTTCTCAGGGAAGGTGAGTTTAGGAAGAAGCTGGCCAGGAACACTGATCCTGTCTAGCTTCTGGACTGACACCTAATTCAGGAAGGAAGACAGGACCTTAAAAGTCTGTGCTGCAGACTGTCCTGGCTTTTGCAGAAGCAGAGTTTTCAGGCGGGGTCATCCAACGTGCAGCAGGCTGAATTCATGGCTGTTGGGTGCTGTTGAGTCAACTTTGACTCTTGGTGACCCCACGTGACGGAGTACAACTGCCCCATAGGGTTTTCTTGGTCATGAGATTACAGAAGCAAAGCAACCTTTGGTTAGCACCTGAGCTCTTACCAATTTGCTTCACTAGGGCTCCTTGAATTTAAGGGAGTTGTCACTAACTGATCTCAGCACTTGTTCTCACTGAATCCAGGTGTCATTTTACAGCTCTTCTCTACGTAGTAAGAAGCCTTGGTGGCCCAGTGGTTAAAGCACTAGGCTGCTAACTGAAAGGTCGGCGGTTTGAATCTGCCAGCCACTCCGAGGGAGAAAGATGTGGCAGTCCGCTTCCGTAGGATTCACAGCCTCGGAAACCCTATGACAGTTCTAGTCTGTCCTTAGAGGGTTGCTATGAGTCAGAATTGACTCCAGGGCAATGGATTAATGGGTTCTCTATAGGGTCACTATGAGTTGGAATCGACTCAATGGCAGCAGGTTTGGTTTTTTCGGTTTTATGCAGTGCTCAAGGCAGACACCACCGGTCAGTTGAAACTGGCAACCAAGATAAAATCAGCTTCTCAGCCAGTGTGGGAGAGTGTTCACTGTTACAATTAGGTTAAGGAAAACCCCAGAAAAGAGAAATGGAGATGAGCTCCTTGCAGTCACCTTTAGGGACCTGCCTCTGTTCCAGATACCCAGAGCCACCCAGGTATCTGACAGAACAAGTAGATTGCTAATAGCACAGGAAGTACTCACTATTTGGTTATAGAGCCTGTGATCTTGTCTTGAGCTGAGCTCAAGAATCTTAGAAACATAGGAGCTCTCCCAGGGCTCATCCACATGGGCATTCTCTTGTCCTGCCCAAATAAATGAACACAAGCAACTGTGTCAATAAGCTTCAAAGACTCAAGACATAGGCTGTGGGGAGTTTTCTCTTGAAGCCGTAGTGTGGTACTGGAGTTGCGTGGTAATCCTCCACATTACAGAGGATGAAAGAAGCTATTTCAAATGCAACTTGAAATGAAAAAAAAAAAAAAAATGAGGTCACATACTTCTCTGTGTATGTCATCTTATCCCAGATGGATCCAAAATGAGCCACATAATTTCCTTGTAGCACGGTTTCTGGGAGAATCATAGATCTGAGAGCTGGTAGGGACTTCAAGAGATCATGTGAGCCAGCCTCTGTTTCTTCCAGCAAGTATAATTACGTTCTTCCCATTTTATAGAGGAGGCGACTGCAGATCCGAGGTCTGTGATTTTTACATCGGCCTGGTCATAGGGTGACTCTGCTACAGTGGTTGGGGGACTGCCTTCTGTTGCTATACCAAACTGCTTCTCACAAGTGAAAGATTCCACCGTCAAAGAGAGACGGCTGAAACAGGAAGCATTAAAGGAAAGTAGAGAGATACACGGGTGGATGGATGGATGAACGGATGGACAGAGACAGCTGCTGTTGGGTTGACTCTGACTCAGGGCAATCTTATGTACAAGAGAAGGAAATGTTGCCTGGTCCTGTGTCATCCTCATGATCGCCAACATGTTCAAGTCCATCATTGTGGCTATTGTGCCAATCTATCTCACCGAGGGTCTCCCATGCCCTTGCTGCCCCTCTACTTCACCAAACATGATGGCCTCCTCCGGTGACTTATCCCTCCTTATGGTGTGTCCAAAGCAAGCAAGTTGGACAATGTCCTGTTATGATCCATAGGGTTTTCACTGGCTAATTTTCAGAAGTAAACCACCAGGCCTTTCATCCTAGTCTATCTTAGTCTGGAGGCTCTGCTGAAACCTGTCCACCATGGGTGACCCTGCTGGTATTTTAAATACCGGTGGCATAGCTTCTAGCATAACAGCAATACACAAGCCACCACAGTACAACAAACTGACACACAGGAGGTGGGAAAACAAAGTAGGACCCATGAAAAGGTTGCCAGCAAAGTCTAGTGAGATGTTGCAATTGCCACAGAGTAGGGGTCCATCGCACTGTGGCAAGATGAAGGTAAGTGAAGCAAGGTAAAGCAATGAACTTGGAGACCGTTTGACTTTGTGATTGGTTGTGCCCTTGCTTTATAAACAAGCCATATCTGACCAGTACTCATTGGATATGCGGTATCTCTGAAACTTTATAAAAAAGAATTCATTCAACAAGAAAGCTAGTCTCCTAAAGAGGGAAAATTGCCAAAGAGTCCAAAGTGGCGGCAATTTTGGGTACAATGTAAGCTGATTAGCTTCAAAGAGAGAAACTGCTTCCTGCACTGAGACCTCTAGACCCCACCGGCTGTCTTGGAGATTTGCAGTACTGGTCACAAGAAGTACCAGGTGGCGGCATGTACGATGGTGAAGGACAAGGCCTTATTAGGAGAGTCTCCTAGGAACCAGGGGAAGGCAGACACGGGCATTCCTTTAGAATGATGGATTTGTTTTATTTTCTCATTACAAAAGAATTGCGGAATGGTGTTTTTACGTTACTTTTTTTTTTTTAAATAACAAAGGAGAGTTTCTTTTCCTTTCTTCTTTGGAAAAACACAAATTTGATCAGCTTCTGCTTAAACCCCCTCAGATGATTCCTTTTGCTCTTGTGATAATGACCCAACGCACAAAAATGGCCGCAAGCATCACTGGGCCTCAGCAGGTTTGCAGGGGACTGATTTCTCAATGTGTGAAAAATGACACACTTCTGTATTGGTTGGCTAACAGACACTACCTCAAGTTTACGGAATGCTCCCTACTCCTGCTCTGTGACCCCTGTACCTCCCCCACATCCAGCATCTAGGATACTAGGGGTCTCTGGGACCCTTCTCCAGCTAGTGTTTGCTCTGATGGGACATGCCTGTGCCTTTGTGGTTGGCAAACAATCGTTAACCATGCATAGACGGCTCTACAGGAGTCCCTGGGGGGCGCAAATGGCTAAGCGCTTGAATACTAACCAAGAGATTGGCAATTAGAACCCATCCAGAGGCAGCTCAGAAGAAACGCCTGGCAACCTGCTTTTGAAAGATCACAGCCTTGAAAACCCTATGAAGCAGTTCTGCTCTGCACATATAGGGTCTCCATGAGTCAGACTTGACTCGAAGGCAGCTAACAACAAAGAAGGCCCTGTATAACTGAGCCCCAGCCCATCCATCCCTCTGCCTCACTTCCCACCATTCCCTCTCTGGATTCTGAGCCCTGGCCACATAGCCCTTCTTTCAGCAACTTGAATGAGTTATGCCTCCCTCATGGCCTTTGCAAGTGAGCTTCCTTCTGTGTAGAATGGTCTCTCCCAGCCTGTCCCCCTTTACTCTGGTTAACTTTTCTCATTCTCCCTTCAGTCATTCATAGCCAGCTTCAATAAATACAGGTCGAATGGGTGAATGAATAAATGATCCATCATGTTTGGCACTTGCAAATGGACTTGTTCAGTAGATATCAATTGTCTTCACCTAGTTAATCATCATCAGAAGGAGAAAGGGAGCCTGAGCCTGGAGGCCAGGAAGTCCACCTTTCTTGCTCAGCTTTGTTACCCCTGGAGAGAGGCCTCTACAGCTCTGGGTGAAGTCTCTTTGCTGTGAGTATTATCACTTGCAAAGGGGGAAAAGAGAAATAACCTGAATGTTTGGGATTCCAAAAGTTGTCTTGTACCAGGTAACATGAGGTTTCCTATCTCCTCTGACCAGATGTGGGGTGAGAAAGGAGGTGATACTTGAAAGGGAATGAGAATTAGATAACCTGAAGTGTAGCCTGGAGACTCCCGGATACTTCACGGCAAGACCTGACATTCCATCTAGAAACCATTTTGCTCACGTCATCAGAGCTTGGGGCTGCAGATATTCCCTTGCATGTTGAGGTGGACTGTGGATTACAGGCCGAGTGGGGAGACAGCCCCAGGCATGGGCATGTGAAGTCAGTGTCTCTAGAGGAGGAAGAAAAGGAACTGGGCTAGGGAGGGCTAGCAAGAAAGGGAGGCTTCTTAACAGTTACCCTTAGCTAGTCAGAACCGGCTTTCAACAACAACAAAATGTTCACCAGGTCTCGAAGTGATTTTTTACCACAATACCCTTATTTGGTGATTACTCATAGTCAAGAGCAAGCTTGCCTTGGCTTAACAGTCTATATAAGTTTGTCGTTGGCTGCCTTCAAACTGATTCGGACTTGTAGCATTCCACATGACAGTGTAGAATTGCCCTATAGGGTTTTCTTACTGTAATCTTTACAAAAGTAGATCCTCCATTCCATCTGTATTCATTCAGTGGGTTCGAACTGTCAACCTTTTGGTTAGCAGCTGAGCGCTTCACCATTGCGCCACTAAGACAATGAAAAGAACAATTATGCAAGCATTGCGATGGGCCCTGGTGTCTTGGCTGGAGCTTGAAGACAGGGGTTTGAATATAGGTCTGTTTTCCTTCCACCTCCAAATGCTAACAAAGTAGGGGATAATAATAACTGCCTCCATTTTTGGTGGGACACAACTCCCTGAAAGGACATTAGGTTGAGAAAAATGAATGTCAAGAGCTTAGAGTAGTATTTTTCAAGCTGTAATTTTTGGAACTCTAACCCCAGGAAACGTTCTGCTAGTAAAAGGGTTCATGGTCAAATAAATCTGGGAAATACTGAATAATCTATCCCCTCCCATGCTGCAGTGTTTACCAGTGAAGCAAAGAGCCTGTTTAACTCATAAGAGTTTCTCCAGCAAAGTACGATGATTATTGATCAAAACTGATCCAGCTGACTTAGGTTGGGTCTTTAGAACTGATTCTGACCCACTTCAAATGTGGTCAAATCGTTTTGACCATATTTTGCTTATACGTCACAGAACATTCTCTTTAAAGTCAAGATGTGCTGTATAATCTAGTCTCATTTTAAACAGAGATGTTTAACCCTGGTGGTGTAGTGGTTAAGAGCTATGGCTGCTGACCAAAAGGTCAGCAGTTCAAATCCACCAGGTTCCTTGGAAACTCTATGGGGCAGTTCTACTCTGTCCTATAGGGTCACTATGAGTCAGAATTTACTCAATGGCAGTGGGTTTGGTTTTGTTTTTATAAGCATGAGTGAGTATTAATGATACAGTCAATTCATACTTGGTTCTTACTTTACCCTACACTCAGAAATCCCAGCAAGTTGTTCTTAGCAGTCTGACATTCATTTCTCAAACATTCGGGGGGCCTCACTATGTGCAGGCACTGTGCCCCAGGCTGGGGATCCACACAGGAGAATGGCTGGACTCTCACTCTAGACAGAGGGCAGGCATGGTGAGGTGGGGTGGTAGAGGTCTTCTGTAGAGTGACCACATAACTTATCATCCATCCCAATGGGGCCAAGAGAGTGAAGGAGGCACTATTAATAATTACACTGCAATGACAGGTGTAAACTAGGACTGTCCTACATAGGCACAGCTGACACATGACAGAGGGTGGATACATTTTGTTGTTTTGGGAACTACCTCTAGGGCCAGTGGGTAGTAGTCACAGGGAAAAAGGTTTCAGTTCAAAATTAAAAGGAACTTTCTAACAGAGAGCCTCCAACAACAGCATGGGCTACTTTCTGAGGTAGTGAGCAGCTCATCATTGCAGATGTGAAAGGCTCTCCAGGATGTTGTATATAGATGCTATTGAGAGGCCTGGGCTGGATGACCATTGCCCTCTGACTGTGATCTAAAGCACCTCCTCTTCTTTGCCCTCTGTTTGGACTGTGACCTAAAGCACCTCCTCTTTTCTGCCCTCTACTTGGTCATAGATCTCATACGTAGGAACCAAATTCTGCCAATTTGACTCATGCGCGCACACACACACTTGGATAGAAGTAAAAAAGCAGCAAGACTAAAATGTTAAAAGCTTGCTGTTGTTGGTATAATTAATATTCATGAAAGCTTATACAAGAGGAGCCCTGCTGGTGCCGTGGTTAAGTGATTGGCTGCTAACCGAAAGGTTGGCGGTTCAAACCCACCAGCTGCTTCATGGGTGAAAGATGTGGCAATCTGCTTCTGTAAGATTACAACCTTGGAAACCTTATGGGGCAGTTCTACTCTGTCCTTTAGGGTCACTCTGAGTGGAAACTGGACTACGATGGGTTTTTGGTTGGCTTTTGATGCTTATATATAATGTAAATATCTCTGTTTAATATGAGACCAGATTTCATGGTATATCTTGACTAAAGAGAATGTTCTGTGACATATAAGCAAAATATGGTCAAAACAATTTGATCACGTTTGGCGTGACTCAGAATGAATTCTAAAGAGCCTGCTGAAATCAGTTGGATCATACTTTACCTTAGCAGTTGCCATCGAGTCTATTCATGGCGACCCCAAGTGTGTCAGAATAGAACCGTGCTCCGTTGGGTTTTCAGTGACTGATTTTTTGGAAGTAGGTCACCAAGCCTTTCTTCCTAGGCATCTCTGGGTGAATGTGAACCTTCAACCTCTTGATTAGCAGCCAACCGTGTTAACCTTTTGCACCACCCAGAAACTCAGTTGGACCAAGTTTGATCAATAATGTTGTACTTTGGTTATATAAGATGTTAACATTAAAGGAAGAGAGGTAAAAGATACGTAAGAATGTCCTATTTTTGTAACTTGTCTGTAAGTCTACAATCAGTTCAAAATAAAAAGTTCTAAAAAAAAACTTCCTATTCTTTGCCACTGACCCCTGTTCATACCACACTCTGCCTGACCAACTCCTCTCATCTTTTAAGACTCAGCTCAGAAAGAACATTCTATAGGAAGTCATCCCAGATTTCCCTGTATTGGGGTGGGTACCTCTCCTGTGAGGGCCCAGATACTTCTGCACATCTCCCCAAGTATCCCCACCACCAGCTATGGTGGTTTTCTCACTATATCTCATCTTCCTCATCTTACCCTGAGCTTCTTTTAGACAGGGAGCATTCTCTTCATTTCACCTTTACATCTTTGCTCCAAGGCCATACTTGGCACTCAATACATGTCTCTGAAATGCCTTAATAAATCATCCAGTTTGAACAAGATTGATTAGTTTTAAATGGCTTAAACTGGTCATAATTTACTGGGGCTAGCTGTTGTTGTTAGCTGCCAAGGATCTGCCTCTGCCTCATGGCAACCCCAGGCACAATGAAATGCAACGCTGCCCCGTCCTGCACCATCTCCATGACTGGGAGTTAGAGCCGCTTAATCTGGATCCATGGGACTTGTGACACTCAGAATTAATTTAATTCCACTCGCACCAGGTGCCTCTAATTAAAATCTGTTTGATCAAGCGTGGGATTATTTCATACTGTTTGAAGTGGCTTGAATCAGTTAGAACTGGCTCGGCTCAGGCTCCTGGCCAGTAGTTGGCACTCAAAGTCAAAGTTGGTTCTCATTCTTTAAGTCTAATCTCTTGGGTTGCCATCTTCCTTTTTGTTAAATTTTCTTTCCCGGGGCTATGTGCCCCATTGCTCTCCTTCCTGCTCCCAAAAGGCAGACTCCACCCACCCGGGTATGCCCTGGCTCTAGGGCAGGGATCTTCTCACCACCACGGCCTCCATTGTCCTATGCGTGCACCTGCACTTTCAAAACAACTCCTGCAGGCAGGTGTTTGCTGCAGTAATAAACAAACAGGCTGACTCATATTTAGGGAGACTACTTGTGTCTGGAAGGAGTGCTTGGTGGTGAGCTGGTAATGGAAAGGCTGAAGAAAGATGTGGCAGTCTGCTTCTGTAAAGATAACAGCCTTGGAAACCCTATGGGGCATCTGTACTCTGTCCTATACGGTCTCTGTGCGTGGGAATCGACTTGATGGCAGTGGGTTAATGGGTTCCCTGTGTCTGGACAGCCTCCTCAAATGCTTAAGGTCACCCTCCTGGGAGAGGAGGGACCCTTTCTCACAGTCACTCTATTTCCTACGAGCTCTGAACACCGCGGCTGGAGTTTAAAGACTTTCGCACTGCATTAGGAATCAAGAAACTGGGCTCTAGAAATTTCCCTGCCATTAACTAGCTGCATAACTTTGGTTGTGCCCTTTTTGGAAAAAATTTTCCAACTAGTAAAAAGCAGCAGCTAGATGTACAGATCGGAATTTGATTTTATTATTATTATTTGCAGCAGGAAACTTTTCTTCCAACAAGGTATTACCCTGAATCAGACAAGAACAAAAGCTGAACTGTCCCTTCTGTCAGAGGATGGGGCTTCTCTCTTCCCCATGCTGTCCCAGTCTAGTTAGAGTTTGGAAGGTCCTTGTGCTTGCGTTCAGGCAGGGTATGGAGTGTGTAAATGTGGATGAGTGCCTGTGCCCTTTAGAGGAGGGCTCCTTCTCCAGTATTGTTACCTCACGGCCTTCTTCTCGGCCTCGGTTTACTGCACGACTTTCCTAACTGATTCCCTGCTTCAGCCTCAGCCCCATCCTGTTCTAGCCAGATTGATTACTCCAGAACACAAGGATGCCCGTGTCCTTCCTGTGCCTCAGTCCTTCAGTGGTTCTCCGCTCAACTCAGGACAAGATTAAAGCCGAATGCAACGCAAGGGCTACCTCTTGAACTTAACAGCCCTCCCCGTTTCCTCTCACTTAGGCGGTCCTGGCAGCCTGAACCACTCTCCTCCCACAATCGCCACTCTCCTGCCCTCGTGGCCTCAGTCTACACTGTCTTCCCCTCCACCAGATGATACCTTTTCACCTGTGCAGGGATCAGTCTTGTTCATCACTGTAAGGGACCCATGTGGGATTGCCGAGTGAGGTGGGGGCCGGCTCTTCCCGAGGCGACCGCCAGGGGGCGGCAGGAGCGGCTCCAGATGACAGCAGGAGGCCGCGAGTGTGGGAGGGAGGAGGGACGGAGCGAGCGGGAACCCGGGCTCTCCAGATCGCAAACTCGGAGCCAGAGCTCTCCGCGCGCCTAAGCCGCTGGCCGCCCGCGTAGCCCGACAAGGCACCCGGACGCAGCGGAGTCCGTGCAGGGCGGGCGCGGGGCGGCGGCGGCCGTCCATGCGGCGGCGCTCGGGGCTGCTCGGCGCCGGGAACCACGCGGGCGCGAGGCGAGGCGGCCGCTCCGGGACGCGGCCCGCCAGGTGAGCAGAGTTCGCCGCGCGCCCCGCGCTCCCTGCGCGGCCCGCCTCTCGGGCTCCGGCTGGACGGCAGGCGGGCAGGCGGGCGCGGGGCGCGCGGCGGGGCGCAGTGGGTGTGTCCGGGGCGCCGCGGGGCTGCGCCGGCACGGGGCTCTGGGGCCCCAGCGCGCGCGCCTGGTCCGTGCCGACGGCTGCGCCTCCTTGTCTCCTTCACGTCCCCTTCTGGGGTCTTGGCTCTGGCCTGGCCTCAGTACTCAGCACCGGCCCCCAACTCTGAAGTCCTAGGGACTTTCGATCTCGTCCGTCCCCGCGGCGGGGCCCCGCGTCCCCTGGGGCTGGGTCTGAGGGAGACTGCAGAGACCACAACCAGTCCGTGCATCCCCCTCCAGCCTCGCCACCGTCCTGCCTGGGGCCAGGGATAGGTGGTAGAGTCTCGCTCGGCGCTCTTCGATCCCCAGCCAGGGGCCTCGGCCACGCAGTTTTCTGGAAAGCCGTGTGTCTCTCTCAGCTAAGTCTCTGCAGCCCAGCGCCTCTGGGAGCCGGAGTGGATGGATTATTTCTACCAACTCCAGACACTTCTCCAACTGCAGCGCACGTACCTGCAGCCTCTTGGCGCGCTTACAGAGTTAACTTTTGCAGAACTAGCTCACCTTGGAGATTTAGCGATCTGGAAGTTAATTTTTTTCTTAGAAATAGCATCAGCCCTGACTTGGGAAGGGAATTTCGGGGGCGTTCTGAGGCCATAACAGCTTAGTCAGTACCTGGAATTTGTGGGTCTGGGAGTTTTCTAAGCAGTCCTCACCTAGCACCACACCCCCAGCCACCACTACCTCTTATTGAAAGTGAGTGCTTGCGTCTCTTCCTGCCTGCCTGGCGACCCCCACCGCGCAGCGCTTTGCCCCTCTTGCAGGCAGTTAAGTGAAATTCTGAAGGCTTGAATCTGGATAGCTGAAGCAATCATTCAGCGCCTGTTGGAAGTTGGAATAAGAGAAATAGAGACCCCAGAAGAGTCTAAGGAGTCATCTTGTCCAGCCCTCATTTTACAGCGGAAGGCACCCAGGCACAGAAAAGCCTAATGGTTTTCAAAGGTCACACAGCTGTTACAACCTGCTTGTGTCTTCTACTTAGTTGATATAGGTGATGGCATTGTTGGGCTTAATAGGATCTTACTGGATTTAAGTATACAAAGAAGCAAACATTTTTAAAACGTGGTTTAAATACAGTACTAGTCAATTCCTATAGATTTTTGTTGGCAGTTTAGTTGAATTCCTTTAGAAAACAAAATTCTGGGCTTTGAATTAAAGCAAGGAAGCAGATGGGAGTCCTGGGACTTTCCTATAAACTGTTGCATGGCTGGAGGAGGGATTTCCCAGAGGTCCCGGCCTGGGAAATGAGTGTGGGTGATTAGAATACTGGAGCCCTACTGAATGAGCAACTGGGTTGGCCTCTTGTGGGGAGGGCTGGCAAGTTGGGCTCACATGGTCTTCTCCATGCCCAGCACTGGGCAGGGCAGCAGGTTGGTCTTATCTTCATTTCGGTCTCCCCTGCCAGGTTTCTAACTGGTTGTTAGGGGGGGAAAAATGTGGCCCAGCATTTGGGAGCAAAAGAAGGGTTGGAGAGTTTGACCTGGAATTCTTTCGCCTAGAAATGCTTGTTGGGATTATAATCATTTATCCTGGAGTGAGGCCCCTGGGTGGTACAAATGGTTTGCACTCAAGTACTAACCTAAAGGTTGGGAGTTCGAACCCACCCATGGGCACCATGGAAGAAAGGCCTGAGATTCTGCTTCCATCAAGATTACACCTAAGAATACCCTGTGGAGCACTTGCACTCTGTAACACATGGGGGCGCCGTGAATTGGAATCTGCTGGACAGCAATGGGCTTTTTTTTTAATCCTAGAGAGAGAGGCTGAGTATTGCTCCTCTCCTTCTTGGTTCCCCATAGTTCTCTCCGTGTCATCACTTTTCTCCAGTTGCTGGGAACTCAATTTTTGGGTACCCCCAACTTTTGCATCTCTCCTCCCTGTATTTATAGCTCATTCATCACAAAGTCCCTTGCACATTCTTGTGTGATATCTCAGGGAATTCTTTTCTTGTCTCCAGCTCCTCTGCCCCCACCTTAAACCATGTCCGAAGTACAGTAATAAGCCCGCACCTTGACTCCCTGCCACAGGTTGCTTGCTTCATTTTAATCCATCGTCTTACATGCTGACGGATTAATATTCCTAAAATTCTGATTTCATCACATCATTCCTCTCAAGGAATCACAATGACTCCCTGGTATTCCATTCTATTTAATTTTGTCCCACAGATATTTTTGACCATCTGCTGTGTGCCAGGGAGTGTTATTATTGAACAAGATGACATCCCTGCCCTCAAAAAGTTGGTAGGTAAATGAGATGGTAAATAACCATCTGGGAGAAAAATAAGAAATAACCACGAGACAGTACAGGAGGGAGGTGCAGAATATCAAGGAGACAGGAACCAGGGAGACATTTATTCTGCTTGGAAGGGGCTAGGAAAGTCACAGCTGGGCTAGGGAAGTTACAGAGCTGGGCTCTGAAGCTCAAAGAGGAGTTCAAGGAAATGAGAAAGGTGGGAGGAAGGCAGGTGGACAGGGAGAAGAGCTTGAACACAGACCCAGAGATGTGAAAGTGCTGGAAAGCACATGGCTGGGTCAAGGTCATTCTTCATCTGGACTCTTAAAACTGTAATTGACCCTACTTCATTGATCCAAGAACAGCCCAACTCTTCCTTGCCTGAGACCCTTCACTGTACTCAGCCTGTCTCTTTATGGTCTGGTTGTTCCCCCTCCCCATCCCCCCAGCTCAGAAATGCAGGTTTCCCCTCTTCTCTACCATTCCAGATTTTGCAGAAAGGGTGCCCTAGCCCTTCTAGCACACACCCACCTCCGTTGTCTTCTCTGAACTCCGGTCTCAGGTGCTGGCTTGCCTTTCTGTGCTAACCGTAGAGTGAGCCTGACCATGCGCAGTGGGCAGGCCTCATCTCCCTAGCCACGCTGAGGTTTCTCCAGGGCAGCCACCTTGGCTTCTCCTCCTTGGGCCTCCCCCAGCTCCTGTAGTAAGGTGCTGGGCATGTTAAAAAAAAAAAAACGTTAAAGGGACCATCATATCTGAAAACGTGAGGTGATTGGGTGTGGCCTCTCATCCACTTGTCCCTTCTCTCTCCTCTCTTTTCTCAACTTGCATATGTGCAGATGTATTTCTCAAAGGTCCTCTCTGGGAAAATAATGGGTTAGTAATGTTTATGCCTGGGACTTACAATGACCTAGACTCAGAGACTGGAAAAGGGGGAGGCTCAGTGCGAAGCCCTGCCTTTAGGCTGCTTTGCTTGACCCCTTTCAGGACCTCCCCTTTTCATCACTCCTCCCTGCAGGACCTGTGTGCTGATGCTGGGACCCCCCCCCCCGACTCCCCCTGTTCTGGGACTATGCCCCCCTCCTCTCCTTTGTACCCTTCAAAACTCACTTCTTCTGTGCCCATGGCCCAGCTGGCCTGTTAAACGCATGGGTGTCACGATTAGTGAGCCTGCTCTGTGCCACGCTTGGTCCTGTTGGTTGTCGTTTCTCATTTAATCCGCCACCTTCCTGAGAAATAGGCATCGTTATCTGCATCTTACAAAGAAGAAAACAAAGGCTTACTGTGGTTAAGCAACTTGCCTGAAGTCAACAGCTTAGGTTTTGAACCTAAGTCTTAGAACCCCAACCTCTAAGTCTGGTGCTTTTTCCACTATACCATTATTCCCTGAAAGGATTGTCTTTGGGGCATCAGAATCAGAATTACCCTTAGGATCTTGTAAAAAAAATACAGATTCCAGGGTGGAGGCAGGGCCTGGGAACTGGAATTGTGCATGGGCTGCCTCAGGCAATTCTTCTGCAGGCTGAGCTGGGGGCCACTGCCCTGGGCCGCCCTTCAAATGAGGTTCCAGTAACAAATGGAGAGTTAACAAGCCACCTACTTTATCCCAGGTCAGAAAACCAAACCCCTTGCCGTCGAGCCGATTCTGACTCATAGTGACCCTATAGGACAAAGTAGAACTGCCCCATAGGGTTTCCAAGGAGAGGCTGGTGGATTTGAACTGCCAACCTTTTGGTTGGCAGCCAAACTCTTAACCACTGCCCCACCAGCGCCCCCAGTTAGCACCTTCCTTATAACACAGACCTTGACCTTGAGGAGTAGTGGAGAGCTGTGGCCCAGGCCAGGAGGAATGCTCCCTTTTGGTCAAAGAAGTCTTTAGTTCATTCCTTAAAGGATTCCCATACCCGAAGGCGTGTAAACCTAGCCCCCACTGGGCTTACCATGAATTCCTTTCTGGGCCAGAGCAAGTACTGAGGGAGAAAAAATCAGGTAGGCTGATTCAGGGAGCCCCAAGTTGCCAGGGGAGTCCCTGGGTGGTGAAAATGGTTAACATGCTTGGCTGCTAACCCAAAGATTGGAGGTGTGAGTCTACCCAGAGGCACCTTGGAAGAAAGGCCTGGAGATCTAATTTCAACAAATCGGCCATTGAAAACTCTATGGAGCACAGTTCTACTGTGACTCATGTGGGGTCACTGTGAGTCAGAATCACCATGAGTTGGCGTCAACTCTTGGGCAACTGGTTTGGTTAGGTTGTTAGAAGTAAGAGATGGGTTGGGACGCCCAAATTAGGGCTGGACCTGCCATCCTTGCCACTCCTTCCCTCCAGGCATGCAGACGTGAGTCTCCTTCCCCACAGTGAGGCCTGGCCGTTGACAGGTCTCATGTATCCACAAGCCTTTGTTTTGCTCTCCTCCCCCTCCCAGCGTCAGTTTCCCCATCTATAACAAGAGGATAACCAAAGCCTGGAGGGCTGGTGTGGGGCCATTACTCTAGTATCCGAATGTTACCCAAAGGTCTGGTATGTAGTAGGTGCTCAATGTTAGTTCTTATCCCATTTCTCTTGTTCATTCTGTACCTGAGCAGTGATTGGCAGGCAGTTGGTGCTCAGTGTATGTATTATGGAAAAAAAAAATAGCCCCCCTCAAGTCCAGGAGGTTTGCGTCTTTATATTCAGACCCAGCAAATGAAGACCGCCAGGTGTGCAGTAATTATAAGAAGACATTATCTACTCTGCACCCCCTCTTCTCTCCACTCCCCTTCTCTAACTTTTAGATTCCCCCAAAGAAGAACCTGAGAAGCCGGCTGGCAGCAGCTTCCTTTACTGGTGATTAGTTGCCCTGGGAGAGTGGTCTCTTTCTGTTTGTCTCTTTTCCTGTTTACCAATTTTTTAAAAAAATGGAATGTTCTGTGCCCACTGTCTTCTTCAATCGTTTAAGTGGCACACCCGGCCGGATTCGTCCTCAGCCCCTCTGCTCTCGGGCGTGGTCCCCAGGGCAGTGAGCCAGGCTTGTGCTGTGGTGTCTTGTCCCAGGAGGGTGGTTCTGGGCAGTGGGTGGGTCTGCCCCACCCTCCTGTCTGCCTGGCGGGCCGCTCGCGGGCTGGCCAGCAGCGAGGGCCGAGGTAATGAGTGATTAACGGGAACCCCATCTAATCTCCCGCCAGGGGAAATGAAGGGCCAGCTATGGGCTCGGGGCTCGTCGTGACCTGCTCCAGGTGGGTTCGGAATGCACCCAGCGCAGGATGGGGATTAAGGCTTGAAAGATGAGAGGAAATGAGAAGTTAACCCTTTAGGCCATGGCCTCCTGAGCCCCAGCAGGGAAATCATCTGCCCGCATCTGATGGAAGCGGAGCTTGGCCTTTGATTTACGGCTGGATGCAGTTACGTAAGCCCTGTGGAGGGCAGGGGCACAGACCGAGTCTTTGACTTCCACATTTTTCTGGGAGTCACAGTCAGCTGGGTTCTTGGGCTCAGGAGAGAGAAGAGGATTAATTTCCTATGAAAATGGATAAACAGACTTCTTTCTGGGAGGCTGCTCCTTCTTGGAAACCTTCGGATCCATCAGCAAGTTACAAATTTGTAGTTGCCAAACATACTCTTCCCCCCCGGAAATGCTTGCAATTTCAAAGAAGATACATGAGTGCGCCTGGCATTGGCTATGCACCATCCCAGTAGGAGACTCCGCCTCCTTCCTGGGTCAGGTGCCACCGTGGTACAATGGGTAAGAGAGCCCAACTCTGGGACCAGGCTCCCCGAGTTCAAGCCTTGGCTCCACCAAAGTGAGAGACCTTGAGCAAGTGACTTAACCTCTTCTGCTGCAGTTTTTCCGTCTGTGCAACGGGGGTAATACTAATACATTCCCCGGGTGAAATTCGTGAGAATGTAAAATGCTTAGAACAGTCTCAGGGAATGTTAGCCATCACTTGCTCTCACCTATCGTCCAAGACCCAAGGGTATAAGCAGCTTCTGCTCCAGGGCTCGCAGGTTTGCTTGGAGTTACTTGATGACTTACTCGTTGATTGATCTCACTTCTTTGACCCCTGACCCTTACATGCCTTGAATTCTGGGTGCCTATTCACCGCCCCCCCTTTGCTACTGGCTCCCTGGCCTCCAGCTGCCCTTTTGATTACACTAACCTGCCCCTTGCCCCCACTTCCATGCTTGGAGCCAGTCTCTGGTGGGCAGGGTCTGCCTGGCCTTTTTGGGGCACAGGCCAGATCTGCACCGGCCCCGCCTGTTGTTAGCCTTGCTGTCACCTGACAGCCCCAAGCAAAGTGGCGGAGTGTAGAGGAGACAGCTGCCAGGAGAGCAAAATTAGGAGCTCTGGAGACAGGCTGATCTGTACGCAACCCCCAGCTCTGCCCCTTTTCTAGTTTCTCTGAGCTCCCATTGCTTCATCCTTGATTGGGGACTAATAATAGCAACACTAATGGTTGATAAGGAGACCTGGTGGTGCAAGGGTTGAACACGTGACTGCTAAACAGAAGGTTGGCTGTTTGAACCCACGCAGTGACTCCATGGGAAAAAGACCTGACGATCTGTTCCCATAAAGATTATAACCTAGAAAACTTAAAAACTGGAGCAGTTCTACTTTGTCACATGGGGTTGTTACAAGTCAAAAATGACTCGAGGGTACCTAACAACACAAGGACAGCGGTTGGTCGATAGGAAGATCAAAGTGGACATGAGGCCCCTTTGATACTTTGCAGGAGGGGGTGGGGGCTCTTGCTGGTTATCAGGTGAACCCCGGGGGGAGAGCTGTGTCTTCAAGTTTTAAACTCTCATTACAGGGTGTAGCCTCTCACTCTTCTTAGTGTCTTTTCCAGGACAAACAAGTACCTAGTGTCTGCTTGACTTTAGTGATGTTTTGGTTGAGACCCAGGATTTCATTCTGCTTGAAGTTCAAAGGATCTTCTGGCCAGGTGGAGGAAGGAGCTACCATTTACAAAGCTCCAGGTCAGATACTGGGATTTACCTGCATTAACTTATTTAATCCTCACAACAATCCATGTCAGCTAGACATTATTACTGCTATTCTACGGCCTAGAAAAATGAAGCCGTAGAAACAGAGAGGTTAAGGAACTTGCCCAGGCTCACACAGCAAGTAGGTATCTAAGTGATGTTTGAATTTCAAGTCATCTGACTCTGAAACAGGTGCTCTGAGAAACTAAGAGACCAGTTACTGTCTCACTAAGGAAAAGCCTATTGTAAATCACTTAAAATTTTTTTTTAATTGAGATTTAGTTCACACACCATAAAATTTGCTTTTTAAAGGCGTATAGTCCAAGTTGTGTAACCGTCACCACTATCTAATTCCAGAACATTTTCATCACCTGGAAAGAAACACCATACCCGTTAGAAGAGCCACTCCCTATTCTCCGCCCCCTAACACCCTGGAAACCGCTCATCTACTTTCTGCCGCTGTAGATTGGCCTGTTCTGGACATTTCCTATAAATGGAACCGCACAGGATGTGTTTGGCTCCTCTCACTCAGCTTACTGTTTTCAGGGTTCATCCATGGTGAAGCATGTATCAGTACTTCATTCCTTTTCATGGTTGCATAACCCACTTTTAAAATAAAAAGAATGACTTTATTTTGCTTAGAAAAGGTGGAGTAATAATCTCAAAACAAGTTCAGCATGAAGGGGTGCTCTTCCCTCCCCCCCCTCCCCACCGTGGGTAAATGTGAAAGAACTGTAACTAGGGGCAGGCACATGTTTCCAGGTAGAGCGAGTACCCTGGCCTGAGTTTGGGGGCAGGGAAGGTGAGAGGACTGGCTGGGTTTTCCTGTGACTGGGAATAGCGGTGATGACCGGCTTCTTTCCTCCCGACACCTTTTTGGTGTCCAGGCTGCCTTGGTGAGCTGCCCTTGGCTTAGGCCATTGGCAAGGCCAATTGGGCTAAGTCCTGGAGAGGTGGTGTTGGTGCAATAATACTTCCACCTGGGAGAAATGGGCCAAAGGGGTTTGTAGCATTCTTGCTACAGCCTCAGGGACCCCTGGGTGGCACAGGTGGTTAACGTGCACCACTGCTAACACAGTCCACCCAGGGGCACCTTGGAAGAAAGGTCTGGCAATCTACTTCTGGAAAGTCAGCCACTGAAAACCCTATGGAGCACAGTTCTGCTCTGACACACATGGGGTTGCTCAGAGTCACAGTTGACTCAGTGGCAACTGGTTTGGTAGAAATCTTTAGCCTACCACAGCCTACTACATTTCTTTAACTCCAGGTAGACCCCAGTGTCAAGCATTGCATCCTATGATAGCACTGTGGATGTATTTTTAAGTTTCTAAATCGAATATTTATTCTTTTTTCTGCTTATAAAAGTAAGGCATATTTATTGTAGAAAACGCAGAAGAACACAAAGTGGGAAAACAAAAATCATCAATGATTCTCCCAGCCAGAGATGACTGTTATTTTTAATGTGTCTCCTTCTACTCTTGTTTTCTATACCTACATCTATATATACACACACACTTTGTTTTATAAAATTGGGATCAAACTGAATATAAGACTATGCTCACCACTTTTATTCACATGACAATACATTGTAATATTTTTCCATTGTACTAAATATTCTTCCAAACGTGATTTTAAAATGACCACAGAGCATTTTTTAGTAGTATCGTCTGTTTAAACAGTCCTCTATTTTTGGGTATGTTGGTTGTTTTCCTTTTCAATATTACACATAAACAAATTGACTTGATGGTTTGGTTTATTCATGAATAGTGCTATTTCTGGGACACGGGATATAGACACTTTAAAGGTATTTAACGTTGTTGTAGTTGTCAGGTGCCGTCAAGTTGGTTCCAACTCATAGCGACCCTATGTACAGCAGAAGGAAACACTTCCTGGCCCTGCGCCATCCTTACAGTTGTTGCTATGTTTGAGCCCATTGTTGCAGCCACTGTGTCAATTCATTTCATTGAGGGTCTTCCCCTTTTTTGCTGACCCTCTACCTTAGGAAGCATGATGTCCTTCTCCAGGGACTGGTCCTTCCTGATAACATGTATAAAGTATGTGAGACTGCCATCCTCGCTTCCAAGGAGCATTCTGGTTGTACTTTTTCCAAGACAAGGTATTTGGTACATATAGTCAAATTGGCCTTCCAGAAAGACTATCATTTATACTCCCACAATCCTACTATTTTTTGAGTTTTACCATACATGTAACTTTACAAAAAATATAGATCATACTATATCTATGTATAGATAGATACCACATGTATGCATTGCATACCGACTGCTTATGTTATTCTGTGTTCTCCTTAATATATATCTATATTTTAATTTAAGCATGTGCATATTTTTTTCACCTAATGTGATTTCATGTAAACAGTTCCCAGCCTTGACCTAGTCAGCATTCCTGTTTTCAAGCATAACGATGATTCCATCAGTTTGCTCCGCCAGGGTTTTCTTAAGCATTCCCCTTCTGTTGTGGGTCTAGGTTGTTTCTAGTTTTCCCAGAAAAGTAGCCCTACCAAAGTGATTGTTAAATTTGCCATTGTTTCTTTCCTTCTGATCTTATTGCCAGGTTCCATTTTGGAAATTCTGTTCCCGGCCATGTGATTACCACATCAGAAGCAGGAGTGTCTAATGTTGCTAGAGGAACATTCACTAGGAAAAACGCACCAGGCAGGGCCCAGGTGAGAAGACTGAGAAACAGAATGGGTCCTGGCTTTTTGCCTCTCCTTTCCTTTCCTCAAGCTCAGATTGGAGAAATCCAACATCTTACTCCTAGCAAGGGATGTCAGAGTCACTGCAAGGGTTTGGACTCTCTGAGTTTACACAGGTCCCTTGAAGCGGAAGCAACCACTGAGATTGTGCTAACACATTTTAGTGGTCTGTGTGGTTATTGCCCTGCATTCATCATTCATTCATTCATCCCGTGCTTTCTAAACCCCACTTATGCATCAGGTAGTAGTAGCACCGTGTGTTGTGAAGTGTGTGAATTTGAGTCCTGGCTCTGCCACTTTCTGCCTGTGTGGCTTAACCTCTTTGAGCCACAGTTTCTCCATTGGTGGAATGGAATAATAATCTTTGTACCTGTCCCAGGGCTTAGAGGAGACAGCATACATATGTGTGTGTTCACCCCCACAGTGAGATGAAGGGTTACTATGTGCTCGGAACTGGAACTTCAGTCCATCTTAAAGATAAAAAAGATGGGGCTCCTGCCTTGGAGGGGCACTTATATCCTTGGAGGGAAAGGCAGAGAAGATGTCCGATGTGATAAACCTTATGCAATAAGGGCCTTGATGTCCCCAGAAGAGGGACATCAGCCTCAGATTGATGGTGCTTCAGAAGACTTAAGGAGGTGGGCATCCCGACAGGAAGAAAGAATGTGTGGGAGGAAGGAGACAGGAGGTAGAAGCCTGTTGTGTTTTATGGGAGGCCTGCATTCTTGAAGACCTCACAGAATCCAGATCGTGCACAATTCAGACTATTTTTTTCCCCATAGAATAAATGTAAAGACTGTGCGTGCTCAGTAAACTCTCAGAAAGCACATTTTTGCTTTAATGCCGCCTTTCGTGTTGTCAGCTTTATCTGTAACATTGCGCAGCAGGCTCACCCGTAGATGGCCCGCGCTGTATCTCGTGATGGCTATTTGGCTTTCTCAGTAGCGTCCTAGCACACCTACCTTCAGGAACTAGCTGCTGGTGGTGGTTGTTATCATGATCATCTTGCGTGTTTTTGTCTGGCACCAGCACTAACATTTGACAGACTGTCTAGATCAGGGAGGGGTCAGCAAACTTTTTCCATAAAGAGCCAGATTGTAAATATTTTTGGCTTTGCAAGCTATGTGGCCTCTGTTCCAACTCTGTGCCTTTGAAACAGGAAAGCAGCCATAGACAATACATAAATGAATGGACATGGCTGTGGTCCAATAAAACTTTATTTATGGGCACTGCAATTTGAATTTCATGTAATTTTCATGAAATGTTCTTCTTCTTTTGATTTTTAGTGAACTATTTAAAAATGTAACAAAAACTGGCAGTGGGTTAGACTTGGCCCAAGGATCAGAGTCACTGACCCCTGGTCTAGATGACTAATAACATTAAAAAATTTGTTTTTTTTTTTTAATTTTAAGAAGAGTGAAAGATAAAGTCTCCCAATAGTCACCAGAGTCACTCATGGAAGTTCTAGCGCTCATAAAAAAAAAAAAATAGCTTAATTCACAAGTTTTATCAAAAGATTGTGGATATTTATCAGGCTGGATGATGTCAATGTGGACAAATACTTAAACATAATTTATCATTCTTTAAGTTGTTAATCTAATGAATTAAAAAAAATTAAGGTGCATTATTTCAAAATTTGTGCATCATTACTTAATTATTAATTAACACTGTTATGGTCTAAGTGTCTTAGTCCTGCTGTAACAAATACCACAAGTGAGTGGCTCTAATTGAAGAACAGAAATTTATTTTCTCACAGTTTAGAAGGCTAGAAGTCAGAATTCAGGGCAGTGGCTCTAGGGGAAAGCTATCTCTCTCTGTCGGCTCTGGGGGAAGATCTTTGTCTCTTTTCAGCTCTGTTCCTGGATTCCTTGGTGATCTTCATATGGCCTGGTGTCTGTCTCCCTCCATCTCTGCTTCCTTGCTTCTCTGCCTAATTTGTTCTTTTTATAGCTCACAAGTGATTGGCTTAAAACACACCCTACACTAATACTGCCATGAAGAATACCCTATTCCCGAATGGGATTTCATCCACAGGTATTGGGGTTAGGATTTACAATACATATTTTGGGGGGACACAATTCAATCCATAACAGGTATATCATTCAATTTCATGATTCAGGGGGTATACTATAAAACTGTTGACTATAGTATACTGCCCTGGGGTGCAGTAGCTCTGCCTGGCTCCCTGCAATCTGATGGCCTAAGGTTAGTAAGGCATTTAGAACTTGCTTCTAGCTGGAGTTTTTACTGTCAAAGCCCTAGGAGGGCATGGGAGGAGACCCGGGGCTTGTGTCTGGCTCATGGTGGATGCTTGAATCAAACTTTGTTCCTCTCTTCCTTTTCCTTTCCTCCCCACTCAAAAGTTCTGTGTATTTGGTCAGCTCCAAAACATGCTGAGCTTCTTTGAAATTGTTTCTTTGGTTCTTTCCACATGCAATAAAGTCACTAACCTTTTAAAATGGAAACAAAAACAAGGGCTGTTAGAAAGCAGTTTCCTCTCCTGGGCCACCAGCTTTCGATTGCCGGAGAATAAGCAGCACTGTGCTGAGACCGCTAGCCGGGGGTGGGGGCCAGATGAGAGGCCCTGGGTCCAAGGAAGACGCCTCCAGCTGGGTGCAGACCCAGCGCTCCAGCGAGGAGGGGGATGCCTGGCCTGCTCTGAGTTCCACAGCTCCTGAGTGTATCTTGGTTTGCAGGGATTCCAACGGTAAGAAAGCCAGGACCGTCTCCAGATTGAAGACCACCAGCCCCGAAGGTGACTGTGACGCTGTGGTTCTTGGCTCACGAATGTGCTCTTGCTGTGTGTGTGTTGGACGGAAGGCCTGTCTTGAGTAGACGTATGTTTGTGTTGTTTAGGGGGTGATGGCCCACAACCATGTGTGCTTTCTGACCTGGGGTCTGGCAGGACGTGAGGGAGGCAAGCGCTTCTTCTGGCCAGTGAGTTTTTCATTGTTGTGTTGGGTGGGGGCTGGCATTCTTTCAATGCATTTGGCACTCTTTGGTTTGTAGGCAAGTGGGCTTGGAGCCAAGGATGCTGGTGTCTGGTCCTGACTTCGCCACTAATTTGCTGTTCGACGCTAGCATCCATTCCTGTCTCTGGGTTACCAGTTCTTCATTCCTGAATGAATGGCGATAGGCCAGATCATTTTGGAAGGCTCATTTAAGTTGAACTTTCTATGATCCTAAGTAAGCCAGCCATTTAGTTTGTTGTTAGGTACCTTTGAGTCGTTTTCTGTAATTTTTATGGAAGCAGATTGCCAGGTCTTTGTCCCGCAGAACCACTGGGTGTGTTCGAACCGCCAGCCTTTCAGTTAGCAGGCAAGCGCTTAACTGTTTATGCCACCAGGACTCCTTTAATAACAAGGACAAATAGACATTGTACTAATGCTGTACTTCAAATAGCAGCATTGAAGTATTTGGGATGTACTTTATGAGAAACATACATTTAAATGTCTGGTTACAGAAGTCATGAGTCATTTGACTTGTGGGCAGGACTGTCCAAAGTGGTAGTAATTGTTCATTGCTGTAGACCTGTTCTTCAACCCTGTACATCATGTGTTTATGTGCTGGGCTTTGATGGGGTGTGAACACAGGGAACTTATGTGCGTAGTGATTGGACGCCACGGAAAGTGGTGTATGGGAGTATGTTGTTGCTACGTGCTATCGAGTCCATTCTGAGTATAGCATATGCGGGAAGTACTCCAGTCCAGAGCGTGTGGGGTTCTTTCTGGTTGCACTCTAGAAGATGGGTAGATTGCGGATCCTTGGAGGAGATGAGGGTATAGGTAAAGGGGGTCAGGTGGAAGGGAGTGTAGTGCTTTTCAGGAATAGGGCAGGGAGGCAGGAATGACTGGAGAAGAAGAGGTGTGTTGAAGAGTTGGCAGGACAGGAGTGAGATGGGAGAGAGAGGAGCCAGGTTACAGAAAGCTCTGAGTTAGGATGAGGTAGTGCTCACTCTCAGTGGGAATACCCTCTTTCCTGAGCTGCCTGTGACCCTCAGGCTGGAAAGCCAGACAACAGACTCTAAGAAGCAGAACGGACCTTGAAAACATCTGCTTTGATCCTGTGTTTTCACAGGAGCCAGTTTACCCAGGGGCAAGTTAGTGACAGAGTTGGTCTAAGAACTCAGGTGTCTTGCTTTACCATCCAAAGTTGCTGAAGAAGCTGAAGGAAAACCTCACCACCAGATCTCCTGGCTCTGGAAAGGACTTCCTGCCTGATTGGGAATGAAATAACACAAATGTAGTTGAGTTTCAGGTAGGCTAACGTTTTCAATGATCGTTTGCTATTTTGGTCACGTTGTTGTTCTTAGTTGCCATCGAGTTGATTCCCACTCATGGCGATACCAGGTGTTACTGAGTAGAACTGCTCCATAGGGGTTTCTTGGCTGTAATCTTAATGGAAGCAGACCGCCAGGCCTTTTCTTCCACAGTACCACTGGGTGGGTTTGAACTGACGACCTTTAGGTTAGCAGTCTCGCACAAACTGTTTGTGCCACCTAGGGACCTTATTAAGCACCTTCAGAATGTCTTTATGTCAGACACTGGAATCTTCTGTGTTTGAGACCCTGAATTAGGAGCCATGAACGTCCAAGTTAAATAAAATGTGCGGAACTCTGAACCCAACCAATAAAACAAATTCGCAGCCTTTTCAGATACCCATGGTTGTTGTTGTTGGCTGCCGTCCAGCTGGCCCCAACTCGTGGCAACCCCACGCAAAACTGTGTGAAATGCTGCCTGCAGGCTTGTTGCAGGTCAGACCTTTGTGATCCATAGGGCTTTCGTTGCAGATTTTTAGAAGTAGATCACCAGGCCTTTCTTCCTTGTCTGTCTTGGTCTGGAAGCTACACTGAAACCTGTTTGGTATCATAGCAACACGCAACCCTTCAATGATACATGGGCGGTAGCTACATGTGAGGGGCATGGACCAGGAATCGAAGTTGGGTCTCTTGCATGGAAGGTGAGAATTCTACCAGTGAATCACCATTGCCTCCTGAGTTGGGGGTGGGAGTAGGGCAATTGAAAATACAGGAAAGAAGCCTGAATGAGCGGGTAGGTTTTGAGATGATGGGTTTTTGAGACCTCAGCATGAGATAATAATCAGAGAAGTCAGAATGTCGGTGCTTATCTGGAGAATGCAGTGTGTTAGTGGGAGCTGTATTAGAGCTGGCATTTTTCCTAGTCCTGGCTTGGGTCACAGAGAGAGCCAACAAAGCAGATAGAAGAGATAGAGAAAGAGCAGACTAGGGTGGCATCACAGCCGTGGGTGATGGAATTCAAGAAGGAGGGTATGGTGGTGACTTTATTCTTGCTGAACCCAGTTGCCTTTTTGGGTCCTCTTTGGCCTCTAGTTGACCTTGACTTCAATGTCTTGCCTCTTTTGGTTTCCTTGAAAATATTTCCTAATTCACATGATAATAGTCTGTTTTGCACTGTCATAATCTTTTAATCACTGCACCCGATTTTACAGTACCTTTTTTTTTAATACTGGCTCATCACAGGATTATGTCAAGGAAGTAAGACTAATTTGCTGGGTTTCTGCTTTCTTTTGTAAGGCTACACGCAACATTTCAACATACATTGCACAGCAGCGATTGCAACAAATCACTGGGTAGATTTCTATCATGTAAAAAAGTACTGACATAACTCAAACGTCAGTGCAGCAGCCCCGAGAGCAAAGCAGGAAAAGGCAAATCCTTCCCCCTGATGTTCAGAAGCACCAAGGGCAGAACGTGTGGCTGGCTGATTTATGGTGGCTGAGGCACACCGAGCCAGAATGAGGTCTGCAGGGGCACGTGCATGGGGGCACTGAGAGAATATCCTGAACCCAAGGCCAAAGCTATCTCGGAGCAGGACGGGGCAGAGCACGGCTTCACGCACAGCCTCTTCCCTGGCTAGAGCCCAGGCTGCAGCCTGCGTGCAGTGCACCACGTAAACGTGAACGTAGCAATTCTCCTGGAAATGTATGTTTGATGCGGTATGGCAGGAGACCTGAGAGGCGTTCTAAGAAAATCCGTGAAGTCCCTGGGTGGTGCAGACGGTTCACGTGCTTGGCTACTAACTGAAAGACTGGAGGTTGGAGTCCACCAGAGGTGCCTCAGAAGAAAGGCCTGGGGGATCTACTTCTGAAAAATCGGCCATTGAAAACCTTATGAAGCACAGTTCTACCCTGACACACAGGGAGTCACCATGAATTGGAGTCAATTTGGTAGCACTTTTTTTTTTCTATTTTACTTTAGATGAATGTTTACAGAGCAAACTAGTTCTCATTAAAGAGTTAGTACACATATTATTTTGTGACAATTGTTACCAACCCCATGACATGTCAACACTCTCCCTTCTCAACCTTGGGTTCCCTATTACCAGCTTCCCTGCCCCCTCCTGCCTTCTAGTCCTTGCCCCTGGCCTGGTGGCACTGTTTTTTTTTTTTTAAGAAAACCCATGGCTCCAAAATTCAGGTGGGCTTGGGTTCAAATTATGCTGCTGCTATTACTAGCTGCTGTTTGAACCTGGGCGTATTTCTTCAGTACTCTCAGCCTCAGTTTTCTTCTCTGTAAAATGGGGATATTAATGATACCTCTATCATAGAGTCGTCTCGAGAATTAATTAAAATAATGATTTTAAAGTATTTAGCACAGCCTGTCACATATTATATACTTAATAAATGTTAATTTTTTAAATCCCTATTCTTAGTTTTGCCTGTATACCAGTTACCTTATTTCTTTGAGTATCAGTTTATTCATCTGTGAATCATGGTTATGAATCAACGAAATCAGGGAGTTGGATTAGAATCTCCCAGTTTTTTTGTGTGTATGTTTTGTGATTCTGTGATGAGATGTCACATCAGAAAAATTCAATTTAAAGACATCAAAGGAAAAGCTTATGTACATAAAAATTATAAGCAAAATTAAGACAAAAATAAAGTAGAAAAAAATTTCCAAATTTGACAAAAGGAAGGTTAACATCATTAATATAGAAAGAGCTCTTAAAAATCAGTTAAAAAAAAAAAAGATCGGTTCAAAACATTAGGAGCTCCAGAGAAAATGGGAAGAGATTGTAAATAATTCACAGAAGAGAGAGCATACATGGCTAATAAAAATGAAAAACTGTTCCAATTTTATTAATAATAAAAGGAGTGCATATTAAAAGGACTTATTTTTTGGTCTATTTTGACAATCACTGACTAGTTCACCAGAATGTTTCCCTTTTCCTCCTGGTCATATAGCTAGAACACATTTCCCAGATTCCTTTGCAGTTAGGTATGACCATATAACTGAGCTGCATAATGGAATATGAGTGGAATTGATTTACGTCACCCCTGTGCCGTAACTAGCTCGGTTCTTCATGCTGTTTCTTTTCCCTTGTTTGCCTGCTGGAAGGAAAGAATCCAGCCAAAGACTCCAAGCCAATGGTGGAGCCACTAGGTGGAAGGAGACAGGGTCCCTGGATGCCTGTGTGACTATGTGGAGCAGAGTGCTTCTGCCAACTCATATCAGACAGTGAATTGAGCAAAATTGTGTTAAGCCTTTGAGATTTTGGCGTGGTTTGTTGTAGCAGTTAGCTGGCCCTACTAATCACCTATCAAATTAGCAAATATTATAATAATGATAATGTTCAACATTGGGAAGTATGTGTATTTCATCCATTACTTGTAGGATTTTAGCTTGATACACTTTTTTTGAAAACAATCCATGTATATGAATGACCTTAAGTAGTCATAACTTTTGGCTTAGTGTCTCCATTTTTAGGACTCTGTCTAATGAACTAAGCAAAGAATCAGATGAAGACTTTTGAAGAAAGGTGTTTATCACAGAATCCAACAATAAGGTACATGTGAAAGCTGGGCAATGAAAAAGAAAGACTGAAAAAGAATTGATGCACTTGAATTACCAGGTTGGCAAGAATATAGAATATACCATGTACTGCCAGAAGAATGAATAAGTCTGTCTTGGAAGAAGTGCAGCCAGAATGCTCCTTAGAAGCAAGAATGGTGAGACTTCGTCTCACGTACTTTGGATGTATTTTCGGGTGGGACCAGTCCCTGGGGAAGGACATCATGCTTGGCAAAGGTGAGGGTCAGCAAAAAAGAGGAAGACCCTCAATGAGATGGACTGATACAGTGACGGCAACAATTATGGGGATGGCACAGGACCAGACGGAGTTGCCTTCTGTTGTACATAGGGTTGCTGTGAGTTGGAACCAAATCGACGGCACCTAAGAACAACAACAGTTGGATATCCATAGGATGAACTTGTATACAGTGATTAAAAATGTTTTTGAATATTATTAATGAAATGCTATGACTTAGAGTGAAAAATAGGGTACAAAACTGTATACATGATTCCACTTTTATAAAATAAAAATATTATATGTAAAATAGGCAAATAATAGCTATAAGCATTATGCATTGAAAAGACCAGAAAGAACACCAAAAAGTTTAATAGTGATTAAGTTGGATCGTGACATTATGAGTAATTACACTTTTCCTCTTTATATTTTTCTGTAGCTCCCAAACTTGATAAAGGTGTACTTTTGTAGATAGATTTTTTTCTAAAACATTATCCCATGGTTTATGTTCTACCCAGTCCTGAAGTTTCACCTGGACTATTTTGTGAATGAATGTGGTACTTGCTGTCTATGAGTCTTTTCTAGGGTTAGTGGGGAACATTGGTGGTTCAACGTTAGGATTCTTGCTCTCCATGTGGGAGACCTGGCCTTAATTCCTGGCCAATGCACCCACCCGTCTATCACAGCCACCACCCATCTATCATTAGAGGTTTGTGTGTTAGTATGATGCTGAACACATGTCAGCAGAGCTTCTAGACTAAGGAAGAAAGACCTAGGCTAGGTCTAGACTAGGAAGAAAGGCCTGATGATCTACTTAAAAGATCAGTCAGTGAAAACTCTATGATCACAGCAGTCTAGTCTACAACCAATCATGGGGATGGCAAAGGACCGAGCAGCATTGTGTCCCATTCATTGTGCGCGGGAGGCACCATGAGTTGGGGACTGCCTTGATGGCAACTAACAACAACAGTGGTGTGCTCTTCCTCGACACTCCTGTGTGTGCATGCAAATAGACAGAGGTACAGAGGTGCTCGCCAGGGCAGCAAGGGGCCATTTGTAGTGGCTTGAATCAGAAGGAAGGGAAGGTGGACCGTGAGGGTGCCTCAGCCTGAGCCAAAACTGCCTTTTGTCCCATGGCCACCTGCCTTTGGCCGAGTTGAATGGAGAATATTTTTGGAATGAGATGGAGCATCACCCTGGAGAAGGTCTGGGCAGCACATCAGAAAGCTGCAGTTCCCATGCAGAGCTCAGCTGTGGTAGCCTGATCTTTTTTCCTTCAGTAAATACAACCCAGGGATTATAAACTGCTCTTGGCAGAGGATGCTGGGGAGAGGCTGAGTCTGAGTGGGGAGGACGGCTAAAATCTGTCTCTAGGTGTCTTTGATTTCAAGGTAGGGATGCCTGCATCCCATCACAGCTGTTTGTATGTTGGAGGCTTTAGGAGTAGGGTAGAGAATGTGATCAATGGTGTTGATTTCAGAAACAATTTGCAGTTACTACAGAAAAGTAGTGAGGGCGATGGTGGTTTAGTGGTAGAATTCTTGCCTTCCATGCAAGAGACTTGGGTTCAATTCCCAGCCAACACACCTCATGCACAGTTACCACCCATCTGTCAGTGGTGGTTTGCGTGTTGCTATGATGCTGAACAGGTTTCAGTGGAGCTTCTAGACCAACACAGACTAGGAAGAAAGGCCTGGCGATCTACTTCCAAAAACCGGCCCTTGAAAATCCTATGGATCACAACGGTTCAGGTCTGGGCGGCACTGGTTCTGTGTGCCTGGGGTCTCTATGAGGCAGGAGCTGACTTGATGGCAGCTAACAGCATCACAGAAGAGTAAAGTTGCCGTTCAGATTCCAGGCTGGGTAACAGTGCCTTGAAGGGCAGCATGATCGTGTTTTGAAGAGAAGGCCTTCCAAATAAAGATGGCCCTTATTGCTATTGAATGTAAAGTTCTTTCCGTCATCATCCTGTGGGCCAGGTGCTGTTCTAGGCACTGTGTTGTTGTTGTTGTGTGCTGTCGAGTTGACTCCAACACATAGTGACCCTCTGTGACAGAATAGAACTGCCCCATAGGGTTTTCTAGGCTGTAATCTTTATGGGAGCAGATCACCAGTTTTTTTTTCTCCTGCGGAGCTGATGGTGGGTTTGAACCACTGAACTTTCAGTTAGCAGCCGAACTCTTTTTTATTTTTTTTATTGTGCTTTAAGTGAAAGTTTACAAATCAAACCAGTCTCTCATACAAAAACTTGTACACACCTTGCTGCGTACTCCTAGCTGTTCTCCCCCTAATGAGACAGCGCCCTTCTCCTCTCCACCTTGTATTCCCCGTGTCTAATCAACCAGCTCCTGTCCCCCTCTGCCTTCTCATCTTGCCTCCAAACAGGAGCTGCCCACACAGCCTCATGTGTCTACTTGAGCCAAGAAGCTCCCTCCTCACCAGTATCATTTTCTGCCTCATAGTTCAGTCCAATCCCTGTCTGAAGAGTTGGCTTCAGGAATGGTTCCAGTCTTGGTGCAGCCGAACTCTTAGCCATTGTGCCACCAGGGTTCCTTGTTCTAGATACTACCAAAAAGTACTAGAAATATAAAAAGTAACGCTTTGAAGGAGAGGTCCTTCACAATGATAATGCATCATAATGATGCATGTGACAATTGCCAGATTGGAGATGTGTAGGATATTCTACAGTGAGATTCACGGAGAAGTAAAAAAAAAAAAAATTAACCAGGTTGATCGAGAGCTGTAAATCAAATGACCAAGTAAATAATATCTGGGGAAGAGAAAGCACTCTCGCTCCAAATGCATTTTCCCTCTCTAGTCTGTGGTATCATGTCTTCGAAAATTGAAAAAGCAACTTTGTACAGAAGCAAGAACACATGGCTTGTTCCTTTTAAATATCTTGTCTGCCTGACATTTCTGCCCTTGAATGTTTTCCTCAGTTAACTGGGAAACAGTTTTTAGGACTGAAAACAAATACAAGCCACGTCCATGTTAACGATCACAAAAATGTAATCTGTATTGAAATCCTTAACTAACCTGTACTGATTACCTGATTTCTTTCTCTAGGCAAGGATGGAGAGCCAACCAAAACCCGTTGCCGTCAAGTTGACTCCGACTCATAGCGACCCTATAGGACAGAGTAGAATTACCCCCCATGGACTTTCCAAGGAGCGCCTGGTGGATTTGAACTGCTGACCTTTTGTTTAGCAGCCATAGCTCTTAACCACTATGCTGCCAGGGTTTCCAAGGATGGAGAAGCTAGGTGCTTTTCTAAATGGGTAATCAACCCAGCAGTACTAGGTTTTCTTGAAAGCTGCCAGGGAGCTACAATAGGTCTTCTCCATGTCTTTTCAGGATTTTCAGCTTCTGTGGGTTTTCACATTGCTTTGGGCAAGCCAGCCGATCTGAAATATGGGGTTCAATGAGAAGAACTGAGTTCTGTGCCCGAATATGAATGTGACAGGAAAAAAGGGAAAAGACGGTAGCCGAGGGCGTGTGGGGGACATTTCTTTGGCTGTCATCAGCATAGCAGGAAGAGGCTGGAAGCGTGACCAGGCCTGGGGCTCCAGGGTCAGCTTCCCTGAATACCCTGGGACCTTGGGCAGGATTTCCTGAAAGGGCTGTGGCGATTGATGACTGCCACCAGAGGTCTTGGGAGGGTTGGACTCTTCATGAAGGCAGGGCTAACCTTCATTCTGGGTTAGCACCTTCATTCTACTCCTCCGGCCATCTGTCAGCATTTACTGTCAACAGGAATAGCATATAGAGAAACCAGACATAGGCCTTGCTTTCTATTAGAAACACATGCTATTCATTCCTTTCTTCATCCATTCATTTGTTCATCCGTTAATGCATCAAATTTTATTGCATGCTGTCTTTGTGCCAGGCAGTATGTCTTGTGACAGGACATTTGTAAAGATGAGTAAAACATATCCCCTGCCGTTGAGGAATGGAGGTGTTGGTGGTTCAGTTGTAGAATTCTTGCCTTCCGTGTGGGAGACCCAGATTTGATTCCTGATTG
Source organism: Loxodonta africana (assembly GCF_030014295.1). Taxonomy (NCBI): domain Eukaryota; kingdom Metazoa; phylum Chordata; class Mammalia; order Proboscidea; family Elephantidae; genus Loxodonta; species Loxodonta africana. The sequence goes on along the minus strand of NC_087354.1, from coordinate 44,649,329 downwards.
ATGCATCTCATATGCAGCCACCACCTGTCTGTCAGTGGAGGCTTGGGTGTTGCCATGATGCTGGACAGGTTTCAGCAGAGCTACTAGCCTAAGGAGCACAAGGAAGAAAGGCCTAGTGATCTATTTCCAAAAATCAGCCAGTGAAAACCCTACGGATTACAATGGTCCTGTCCACAACTGACCATGAGGCTGGTTCAGAGCCTGGCAGTGTTTCTGTTGTGCGTGGAGGGGCCAACTCTAGGGCAGTTAACAACCATAAAGCCTTTGAGAATCTCCTCATCCAGCATGAGGCAAACGTAAGCAGATAATGTCTGGGCCAATTGCTTTCTCTTCTATTGTTAGCTTCTAGATTCTGTCCTGTGCCTCCCGTTGTTAGCTGGCGAATTTGCCCACCATATTGTTCATGATGACTACTTAAAGGATATTCCTCTTTACCACTCCCCCTCACTTTGGGTGATCTTTTCATTTTAAGCAGGGATGGTCCTTTGAAAAATAAGAGCATCCCTTTTTTGTGCCTCTTGCTGTCTGGCTGCTCTTCTTGGCAGCTGCCTTCTCCTTTCTGCAGCCAAAGCTCTTTCTCCAGGATCCACCCTGCCTTCTCAGTTGTGGGGAGTGTGAATGGGAGATACTCTGCACAGTCTTCTCCTGGGCCTGGCTAGCATATCAGGACAGTGTTGGACAGTCTTCTCCAATACTTTCTTCCTTGGTTGCCACTTCCAAGATGGCTCCTTCTTGCCTCCCCATTTGGCTCCGTGGGCATTGTCGGATGCTTGGTCCTCTGCCTTCTGTCATTCATACCATGTTCTTTCTCCACGAGAGGGTTTGTTCATCCCCAAAGCAAGAGTCTCTTGGATGTTTTTGAAGACTCTGCTAAGAAGCTTTCCTGTCTATTTAATCATCTTTCCCCAAACCTGATCCTTCATCCAGGTGTTGGTTTTCTGTTCCTGGGGTGCCAGCTCTAGTTCCTCCAATTCTCTAAAAGCCCACCTGGTGGGAAGCATCCTGAAACACTCCAGGAGGCAGTCAGGAATGAGTTCAGAGCGTGGACTCTGTAGTCAGAATGCCTAGGTTTGAAAACCAGCTTTGCCACTTATTAGCTGTGGGCCATGGACAAATCCACTGCCCCTCCGTTTTCTCCTCTGCAACGTGGAGATCATACTAGTATCTACTAAGATTAAGGCTCTTAGCTCAGTGACTAGCATAATTGCAAGAATAATGTGTGTTAACAATAAAAGTCCACTGTGATATTTACTTCCTTGGAATGTTGGGGTTATTTTTGTGTCTACCACCCATTGGGCTTTCAGTCTAAGATAATCGTAATTGTCATTATGGGTTTGTTTTTGATTTTTTGAGGGTGTGTGTTGATCTGCCTCAATAAAGTTCTCAAGGACAAGAATCCTGCCTTGTCATCTTTAGTGTCTTGCACAAAGTCTAACATAATAGGCACTGAATGGTCATTAGCTGGTGACTTGATTGTTCCACCTACAAATGGCTAAGGACTTCAGGGTGACTGGTGCTAACCCTGAGAAGACGTGGACACTCGGCTGTGTTGTGACTTGAGGAATCAATGCAGCATATATGTTGAGCCCTAGAAAGTTCCATCATCTCTAAAGTGATATTTGAGATGACACCTGGACAAAGACCTGGACCAGCAACAGGCACAGTCAGCCTGTTTTTATTATCTAAGCCAACCCTTTTTGTATGCAGGTAGAAGGCATTGTCAAACAGTGGTTAAGTGCATAAGCTCTGGTTGCCTGCATTCAAATCCTGAGTCTCCCATCTACTATTTGAATGATTTGACTTCTCAGTACCTCAGTTTCCCAGTGGTACCTTTGTTCAAGGGGTTTTTGTGAAGGGGAAATAAGTTAATATAGGTAAGTACTTAGAATACCGTCTGAAAAATAGTAGCCACTCAGTAGATGTTTGATAGCATTCTCAGCCTTATTATTATTATCTGAAAATAATAGGTTATTAAATTGCTTGTCTTGGTTCACTTTGCTCTAGGTGATGTTCTTGGCACGATAAGCAGTCAGGTCCTCAAACCCATGTTGTCCTCAAACCATTCACCTTCTAGCAGATACGTGAGGTATACTCAGCCCCTTGTGATAATATTCATTCATTCATTCATCCGTTTATTTATTGAGTGGTTAGCATTGCAAAATTCTTCGTTAGGTAGGGGGTTGTTGTTGTTAGTTGTAGTTCAGTCATCTTAGGCTCCTGGTGACCTTACGTATAACGGAATGAAATGTTGTCCAGTCTTGTGCCATCTTTATGATCATTGGTATGTTTGATTTCATGGTTGTGGCTCTTGTGTCAGTCCATTGAGGGTTTCCATAGTTTTTGCTGACCTTCTATTTTACCAACCATGGTGTCCTTTTCTAGTGATTGATCTTTCTTGATGATGTGTCCAAAGCAAGTGAGCCAAAGTCTTAACCATCCTTGCTCATAAGGAGCATTCTGGTTGTATTTCTTCTAGGTGAGAGGAAGTGAGTATGATAGGGTGAAAAGAGAACGAGCATTGGTGTCGGTGGTCTGCATTCAAGTCTGAGCCCTATTCTCAACTTGCTGTGTTGCCTCAGTTTTGCCGTGAGGATTAATTAATATGACCAACATCCCATATCATGCGCTTAATAAAAGCTGATTCCTGTGAAGAGTGCTGTATAAATGGCGGCACCGGCAGGAGAGCGTGTCGGTGAGGCTGGCGAAGACAGGACAGATCTGCACCCAGTGTGGAGACTTCCATCTCTCATGACCTCAGGTGGTGGCTTTCAGAACAGGCAGGTTCTGGGACCTTGTTCTCACCATGTTTTATTCGGTGCTGAACTTTGGGTCTGGAACTATCTCCTTCTAAAATCTCTGGTCCTCATTCTTGTGCTGGTGAGTCACTTCCTCTCCCCAGAGACTAGAGCTTTTGTTTGTCTGGGTGGTTGTTTTACAGGTGTGGGAATTCCAGTGGGCAGTGTGATTGAGGGGAGTGGAGACTGTATGGAAGGTTGGAATGTGGCTTCGAGGTGGGTCTTTGTGAAGCCAGGCTTGAAAGGCTGAGAAGATCCTTTTGTGTGGTACAAGCTAAAGTCCGGTGGGTTCTTCCAGTAGTTCTGGTCAACCTGTGAGGAGAAGGGGCAGGAAAGATAATCAGCAGTGGGCATGTGGGCAAGGGACAGCAGAATAGCATAGTTGTTCAGGGTATAGTGGCATCTTTTGGGGTCAGAGGAGCTATTCCCTGCCCTGGGTTAGATCTGTTGTGGCCTCTCCTTCTGTCCCTGCCCTCCTGAGCCCTAGTGGCCTCCTGCTTCTTCATTGTGTGTGGGGACTGCAACTCTGGCTTGAACCAAGTGAGGTGACTTATTCAGCCTTCCTGTTGGATCTTTCTGGAATGGAGAGAAGGTGGGGCCTCCATTCCCCAGGGAGCATATGTTCTAACAGAAACTAGATTGTTAGATTTTTTTTGTTCACTGTCAAGAAAGGTTATAAATCAACAGAAGCAAACCTCAAAAGGCAGACTCAATTCCGTAGATAGCATGTTTACTCAATCTACTCGGCACACTCTTGCCAAATGTTATTTTCAGAAAGTCTCACTTTCATCAGGTCTCTCCCTACTCCAGAACCTACAATGACTTTTTCTTGCCATCTCATCAAAATTCTCAGAGCACCGCTTTTCAGGGGCTTGTATAATATGGTTTTGCCTCATCTTTACAATCTTCTTCCCCCAAATCACAGTTAGAATCCTCTGAGGACTTCTGGTCTTCCAGAGCAAGGGCTTTCAAACTTCTCTGACTGTGAGCCACAGGAAGAAATACTTACCCTTTCCATGAGTGATAAATGCTGGTATTTTCTCTTTCATTAAAAAAAAAAAAATCCTGGTCATGACCCACGAAATTAATTTCATGACAGACAAATGGGTCGTGACCTCAGTTTGGAAAGCAGACCTGCTTTAATCATGGAAGTACAAGTAAACAATGAGAAAATGGCAAAGCTAGTTCTGCTGCCCTAGTTGAAGCTCGTCAACCATATTATGAGGTAAAACAGTACTAATCAAACCTGGGAAGAAGTTGGCCAAAGAACATACTAGACTAGTGGGCTCCAACTTTTTTTTTTTTTGGATCGTACACCCACATCAGTAAAAAAAAATGTGTATGCGACCCCAAAGTATGCCTGGTTATGTATTTATTTACCTATCAACGTATTGTGTGACTGTTTAAAACATACACCCAAAATGTAACTTTTAAAAGAATGAGATGAAGATGGAAAAAAATAATATTTCATAATGACAGGCTAATCATGATGGCTTCCTTCTATTATGAGCAAATATCCGAAGGCATAGTACACAGAGGGTGAGGTTTGTGGTATCAGCAGTAGTTGTAAATCTGTTTTCAAATTGTCTTGATAACTTAAGATGTTCTCCTGGTTGACTTCTTTTTTTTTTTTTTTTTTATTGTGCTTTAGGTAAAAGTTTACAAATCAAGTCAGTCTCTCACATAAAAACTTGTATACACCTTGCTATGTACTTCTAGTTTCCCTCCTCCTAATGAGACAGCATACCCCTCCTCTCTACCCTGTATTCCCCATGTCCATTCAGCCAGCTCCTGTCCCCCTTTGCCTTCTCATCTCCCCTCCAGACAGGAGCTGTCCACATAGTCTCATGTGTCTGCTTGACCCAAGAAACTCACTTCTCACCAGTATCATTTTCTATCCTATAGTTCAGTCCAATCCCTGTCTGAAGAGTTGGCCCCAGGAATGGTTCCAGTCTTGGGCTAACAGAAAGTCTTGGGACCATGACCTTCGGGGCCCTTCTAGTCTCAGTCAGACCGTTAAGTCTGATCTTTTTATGAGAATTTGAGGTCTGCGTCCCACTGTTTTCCTGCTCCATCAGGGATTCTCTGTTGCGTTCCCTGCCAGGGCAGTTATCGGTTGTAGCTGGGCACCATCTAGTTCCTCTGGTCTCAGGCTGATGTAGTCTCTGGTTTATGTGGCCCTTTATGTCTCTTGGGCTCATAATTACCTTATGTCTTTGGTATTCTTCATTCTCCTTTGCTTCAGGTGGGTTGAGACCAATTGATGCTTCTTAGATGGCCGCTTCCTAGTGTTTAAGCTGGTCGACTTCTTTTCCTACTCTGGAGACCACTGTTCCACATGTAACCTTTTTCCTCGACATTGTTCTTCCTTTTATGACAAAACCAGAAAAGCTACATTAACGCATTATGCTACCTCCACTCACCAGAAATCTGGAGGGAGTCATTATTGCCACCTCTCTTTTCCTTATCTCCCTCAATCATTCAATTATCATATTCTAGGGATTTTACCTCAAAGTACGGGGTCAGCTCTCCCCACGCTTTCCTTGGTTTGTCCTGTTTCCACTACACTGTTTCTTTCAGTTCTTCACATAGGCCTCACTGGGTCCTGCCTTAGGCCTTTTATACACACAATTTCCTCTCTCTTGCATACTTTTAGCTCTCTCTTCACCTAGCTAACTCCTGCTCACCCCTCAGGCTCCAGCAAAAAGATCACTTCCTCAGAGAAGCCTTCTCTGACCCCTGACCAGTATGCTTTCTGAGGTACGGTGGACTTTGTTTTATGGCTCTTATCACAATTTTGGTGTCCCTGGGTAGTGCAAACAATTAATACACTCTGCTACTAACCAAAAGGTTGGAGGTCTGAGTCTACCCAGAAGAACCTTGGAAGAAAGTCCTGACGATCTACTTCTGAAAAATCAGCCATTGAAAACGCTATGGAGCGCCATTCTACTCTGACACACATGGGGTTGTTGTGAGCTGAAGGCGACTCGACAGCGACTGGTTTATCACAATTTTGTTTTTATACTTCTTTATGTTTTAGTTAGAAGTTTATACAGGTAGTCGTCAACTTATGAAGTATTTAAGTTATGATGAACTGCACTTATGAACGTCTGTTTTTTTTTTATTTGTTTGTACACCTTCTTGTTAGTAATATGCACTGCTTACAATGTCGCAGCGGTTAATTTGCTGATGTCATCATGTCTGTAAGTTTATGTGTAATGTTTGCAACCCCTAAAGACAGATAAAGATCAAATTTATAAAGATACTGATAATAAAAGACAATAATAATGAAAAAAAAGATTAAGTATTTGACTTTCATCAGAACCAATTTATGACGGAGTCATTTGAACGAAACCCCATTATAAGCCGGGGACTACCTGTAATCTGCTAGCATCTAGACTGTAATTTTCTTGAGGGCAGGGACCATGCCTGCAGTGTGTGAATGTGTATGTATGTGTGTATTTCTAGCAGCCAGGCCATGCATAGTCTCAATAAATATTGAATACTCACAATAACACTTTGAGGTAGTTACAAATAGTATCCCCATTTTAAAGATGAGAAAATGGAAAGGAGGGACCTCATGCCACCAAAAAAGAAGCTCCAGGAACAGAGTATGTTCTTTGGACCCGGGGTCCCTGTATTGAAAAGCTCTTAGACCAGGGGACGATTGATGACAAGGACCTTCCCCCAGAACTGACAGAGAGGAAAAGTCTTCCCTTGGAACTAGCACCCTGAATTCGGACTTGTAACTTCCTAGACTGAGAGAGAATAAATTTCCATTTGTTAAAGCCATCCACTTGTGGTATTTCTGCTATAACAGCATTAAGTAACTAAGACACTTGGCGAGGCCACACCAGCCCTTTCCAGGGACTCCCCTTCTTTTGAACTAACTTGTTTTGTACTTAGGGTTTGTAGGTGACACTATTTCCCCTTTGTGGTTCTGGATAACAACATCCTTTTCTCTGACCTTCCCGTGACCCTAAATCTTATTCACCTAAGCTGGATTGTTAAAGAGAGTCCTCACTGACTCATCCTTCTCTGGACTCCCCTCGCACCTCAAGGACTGAGCATACCACATATTGAATAAATATTTATGGATTATTATCCAGAGTCTGGCAAAGACTTCATCTGACTCCTAAGTTAAATTCCCCGTCTCCTCGCATACCTGCTCCCCAGCCAAGAGCAAGAAGACCACGCCTCAACTGGGGAAGAGTTACAACCGTTCCAATTCACACTTGTTGGCCTTCTTCCTGGTGGAGCTCAGTATAACTCCTGGCTGACAGCCAAGAGTTGAAGGGTCTTCAATACCATGAGTAATTTCATTAGTTGCTGATGGCTAATTAGGAGTGATTACAGTTAAGAGGCTTTACTTCCTTACGAACCTCCAGAAAGGGCTGGTGGTAACTTTTTAAATCTTGTTTTGTTTGCTTTTTTTTGTCCCTGCAAATGTAATTTTCTGGCTCTTATGACTGTCTCTTCTTAATTCCTGGTAATTTGTCCCCTGACTTCCTAGTAAGAAGAACGTTTGAAGTCCTGGGAAGGGATTTGGAAACCGATGATTTTGGTCTTTATTAGCGAGGAGCCCTGGGCTCACCTTGAAACCATGCTGCTTTTATTTGTCTTTCCCTGCAAGGAGATGCAAGGAAAGAGGAGGCCGTTTTCTTCCTAAATTCCATTATATCCCAACCAAACCTTCGTTTGGGGTCTTTCTGTTGCTATTTATCATTTGCCTTTGAGACTGTTGGCTTACTTGATAATGTTTGGAAATTCTGTTTAGTGAGGGCTCCTGAGTAAAGTAGTATTTGTAGATGAGGGGTTTTGCCTACTTGTTTTTACCTGTGATAACACATTTTAAAGACGCTCTGGTAGTAAAATGGCTAAGCGCTTGGCTGCTAACTGAAAGGTTGACTGTTGAAACCCACCCAGCGGCTCCTCGGTAGAAAAACCTGGTGATCTGCTCCTGTGGAGATTACAGCCTAGAAAACCCTGTGGGGCAGTTCTACTCTGCCATGTAGGGTGGCTAGGAGTTGAAATAAACTTGATGGCACCTAACAACAACAACACATTTAGTGTTGCTTGACCTCTTCTTGCTTCTGTATCGTCAGAGCAACCGTTGGTCGAGTGTCATTGCATGCCACGCACTGGGCTAAGTATGGTCTTACATCACCTCATTCAATCTTCACGACAACCTGGAGTCATTTTTTTTTAAGGCAGTATTTTTTTAAACCACTTCATTGAGATACAATTCACATACCATACATTTTATCCATTTAAAGGGTAGAATTCAGTGGTTTTTAGTATATTCACAGGATTGTGCAACCATCACCACAATCTAATTTTAGAACATCCTGTCACCCCAGAAAGAAACTCTATGCTCTGCCATTACCCCCTCCTAACCCCTAGCCCCTGGCAACCAAGAATCTACTTGCTGTCTCTATAGATTTGCTTATTCTGGACATTTCCTGTGAACAGAATCGCCCAATATGTGGTCTTTTGTGTCTGGTTTCTTTCAGTTAGCATAAAGTTTTCAAGGTTTATCCGTATTGTTGTATGTGTCAGTACTTCTTTGTATTGTTAGGCAGTATTTTTACCCTCACTGTATGGTTGGAGAACCCCAGATACATAGATAGAGGTGAAATGACTTTCTCATGGTCAAGTAGCCTATAACAGATGAGCTGGATTTCCAGTGCAGGTTTGTCTAATGTCATCTCCACTATTAGCTCAGAGTCTGAGGTAATCAAGCTGGAAGTTTATCGAACATCTTCTGTGGGTCAGACGCTGAGATACTACTGGGTGTTTCATGCACCTGTTACCTCGTGTTCATACATAATCAAATTTTAATTGGGAAATCCTGGTAACTGAGCAGTGGTATTTTTTAAAAATGTCTTCCCTTGCCCACTTCTGGTTTCTTTGGCCCGCTTAGACTCCTCAGAGAACTGTCAGTGTCTCTTTGGTGTCTAGAACCTTCCTGAGCAAATGATGCTAAAAATAACATTGCTTTTCTTCCTGTAGGAGCTGAACAGCACTTCCATCTGCAGAGGATAGGGCTCATCTCTGAGGAGCCCTAGCTCTTCCCTGGACTCCCAGCATCATGGTTTCTTATTCCATGGGCTCTCTCAGGTAAGGGGAAAACCTTTAAAAAAGAAAATGGGAGAATGAGAAATTTGATATTTGAGTTTTGCATTGCTGTTTCTTATACTAACTGGCCTTAAGTGTCTGCATCTTACTGATCATTTGGGCATAATGTGTACATGCGTGTAATCGGTTGCTGCCCCGAGGCCCAGGTAGCTGGGTCCTATGGTGAGAGATGATGCTTGGCCTGAGATCCAAAGGCCCAGGTGCCAAGCTCTGGTCCACTGCTTGCTGGGAGACTTTGTTTAGGCCTCAGACTTTGTTCTTAAATAAAGGTATGACTAGATAAGTGGATATTTACCATGGTTGCCCAATAAAATTACCCAAAGACCTTTAAAAAATATTGTTCTCTGGCTCTATCCCCACAGATTTTGAGTAAATTGATGTCAAAATTGATTTTTAAAAGGTGACTTCTTTGGTCCATTCTGCTCTAAGTGTCTGTGATGTTCACCTGCATTTTCATGTGGTCCTTATACCAACCGTAGGAGGGAAGTAGGTGGTGGTGTTAGCTGCTGTTAGCTTGGCCCCCAACTCACGGTGACCTTATGCACCAGGGAACAGAACACTGCCTGGTCCTGGGCCTCCCCATGATTGGTTGTGGATTGGGCCATTGTGATCCATAGGATTTTCAGTGGCTAGTTTTTAGAACCTCTTGATGAGCAGCCATAGCACTTATCCAAATAGACCTGGAAGCTTGAGGTGCATTGACTGGGAATCGAACCCAGGTCCCTGAGCACGGAAGAGAGAATTCTACCACTGAACCTCCATTGCACTATTATCCCTATTTTGTAGATCAAAATACCAATGGTTAGTGAGCTTAAATCACGGGCATCTGATTCCTTACGTGCAGAGCCCGCAGGATAAGGACCAGAGTGTTTGAACTATAGCCTATGTTGTTAAAAAAAAAGAAAATTTTTTTTAGGGGAGTTATATTTGAACTTTTTTTTTTTAAGCTGACAGAATGCTTTGTAAATGTTTTTCAGTCAAAGGCCTGTGAAAAATCTCAATACATACGATAGATCATGGCAGTATTTTCTAATATAAATTTATTTATTTATTTTATTGTGGTAAAATATATATTCCGAAACATTTGCCACTGCAGCCGTTTTCATGTGGACACCTCAGTGACATTCAGTATGTTCACCAGGCTCTGCAGCCATCACCACCATGCAGTTTACACGTGAGAACAACCAGCCTGTTTTGATCAATGCCAGAATTCCAAATCAGGATTTATAGATGGTAGCTGGTACATCAGCCTCCGTGTCTAGATTACTTTTTCACTTTGTTTTAGCATAAATGTTTTAGCATACTGTTAAGTAAATCCTGATCCCTGTAGGTAAGTACTTGTAAGTGGTGATAGTTCTTCAGTGCAGCTCATCTTGCAATTTTAGAATCAACTCACTGCCATCGAGTTGATTCTGACTTATAGTGACCCATAGGGTTTCCGAGGCCGTAAATCTCTGTGGAAGCAGACTGCCACATCTTTCTCCTGTGGAGCTGCTGGTGGTTTCGAACCGCTGACCTTTTGGTTAGCAGTCAATTGCCTTAACCACTTCACCCCCAGGGCTCCTTAATCTTAGAATACTCTTTAAATAAATTGATTCAGGACCTGGAAGGAGTAGAAAGGATTTTTTCTTTGTTTCAAAATGGAGTCACTAAGGAAGTTGAGTCACTAAGAATATTTTGGTTTTTTATTTATTTTTTATAGCTGCAAGTTAGCTCCATATACCCAGAACTTAGAATAAAAAGTAAAATGATCTGTAATATGTTATTATGATGATACCACACATGATTGCACAACCAGGGCTGGAGCACTTGCCAGGCAGATGCTCCCGGGCCCCTGCTGGGCTTTTAACTGAGTGTAGTGTGTGTATGAGCTTTGGCATATAGTTGCTTGTATAATTTTACCTAAGCAGACATGAGCGGGCTTGCAATACACAGACCAGTGCAGAGCTGCAATCCTCTTCATCAGTGACATAGTCACAAGCATGTTAGATACAGTCAGAGAAAGCAGGGAAAATGTCTTTCTGAAACCTGTGCAAGATCTAGCCATTAACAGGGAAGCCCCAGGTAACGTGTGATGGTTTCTTCAGGGGTAATATTTCGTACCTGATATAAATTAACATGTGTGCATTTTTGAACCATAGCTTCAAAAATAGTTTAAGAGAGATTTTAAGACATAAAACATTCATCCTGTTTGTGGAAGCTCTAAAATATCACTTCAAACCGCAGACTAGTGAGAAATGCACTTGGCCCACTGGGCCACTTGGGGACGACAGTAAATTTGAGCACTAGGGCTCAGTGGGAAGCAGAGACATGAAGATCACAGTCCGACACTGAACTGGACACAAAGAGCAATGGCATGATCAAAGGTGGGCTCGACGTGTGGTTGTTAGCAGGTGTAAGTCTGGCTGCCATCAGAAAGGCCCCTCAAAGCACTTGAGGATCCTCAAGTATGGGGCCACCCGGGCTACACAGGAAGGGGGTTTCTAGGGAGAAGTTCCTTTTGCAAAGTCTCTTCTTGATGTCCTGGAATTTTAATTGATGTCCCTGCAAACAGTTAGCCTCCTGTAATGATCTGAGCATGGCGTGTGGTCTGAAGGCCATCCCCCGCCAGAGGGAGGCTGATGGGCCCACCCCAAGCTGAGCATTATTTCAGAGACATTGCTCATAGATTTGAAATTAGCGGGGTGGGCATAGTTGAAAGCTAAACGTGGCTCTGTTGTCCTAGTGTTAGGTCTCTGCAAGTCTGGACAGGCTTTTAGAGTCCTGCTGAAGGGATGGTCTGACCAGGGCTGCTCAGCAGGGTATTTCTCCAAGAGTCCTGCTGTCAGGACTGGGGAAAGAAAATATGAGTCATGAGGATGGATTCTCTGGGAGATCTCAGCTGGAGATTTCCATCAAGTTTTCTTCTTCATAAACCAGTTACCCATTAACCATTTTGTAGCTTTAAAAAAAAAAAAAAAATTTACTGTAGTATTAATTCCAACTCATGGCAACTCTGTGTGTGTCAGAGTAGAACTGTGTTCCACAGGGTTTTTAATAGTGACTTTTTGGAGGTAGATCACCTGACCTTTCTTCCAAGGTACTTCTGGGTGGACCGAACCTCTAACCTTTCAGTTAGCAGCCAAGTGCATTAACTGCACCACCTGAGGACTCCCTGATTTTATTTAATTTTTTTTAATGCCATGTAAATCTTTTTTAACCCCCCCCCCCAAAAAAAGTGTTTTTTGTTTAAATGCTTTTGAAAATGTCCTGGGGAAAAGGTCTATGGTAACTTTAAGAGTAGGGGTGCCTTTGACAAAATTGGTAGATGACCAACACACACACACAAATGTAAGGTTTTCTGTTTTTAAGTATATTTATTAAGGAAACTAAATGTATAAAGATCAATTGGAAAAGCTGAAGGATTTCTTTACCTATGGAGAGGACAGGTTAAAATTAAAGTGAGCTGCCAAGGAGATTCCTGAGAGAAAAAAAAAAAAACATTAAGGGATTCACTATTCTGATATGCAGAGATTTAGTTTCAAAATCCCTCACTTTTTGCCAAGCCACAGAGAGACAGAAAGCCAGCTTCCCCCTTACTGAGAGAGACAGAGAAGCCCTGGGTATTAAGGCAGCAAGGGTATATCTTTGCCCTGCTTAAGTCTGTAGTAATTAAAAGAATCACAGATAAGCTCAGTACCAGAAGAGGCACTAAGATTTTAACTCTCAGTGGAGATAGTTAGGGGGTTGTCGTTCAACCTTGGATACCATGAAAATTTCAGAACATATCTGTTTGGACCAGGGCTTTAAACCAGTTAGTTCCTGTTCTCCAACCCCTGCTGACAATTTGCATTTCTAACAAGCTCCCCAGCAATTCTAATGATGCGGGTTAGGATTAGGGAGTAGGGGCCAATTCTGAGAACCGCTAGTAGAGCAGTGGTTCTCAAAATTTATTTATCTTATGAGCGAGAGAAGGTGGAGCAGGCCACACCTCAGGGAAACTCCCTTTACCTTGGATCAGGGAGGTGACCTGAGTGAGGGTGGTGTTGCAAATCCCACCCTAATCCTCTTTAACATAAAATTACAATCACAAAATGGAGGACAACCACACATGGCCTAACCAAGTTGACATATATTTTTTGGGGGGGACACAATTCAATCCCTGACAACTTGTTAGAAATGTAAATTGTCAGCAGGAGTGTGAGAGCCGGGACTAACTGGTTAAAAGCCCTGCTTTGGATAAAAGGGTAGCCCAGTGCTAGATTAAGGAATATTTGTCATAAACCCTGGTAGCATGGTGGTTAAGAGCTACGGCTGCTAACCAAAAGGTTGGGAGTTCAAATCCACCAGGTGCTCCTTGGAAACAATATGGGGCAGTTCTACTCTGTCCCATGGGGTCGCTATGAGCCAGAATCGACTTGATGGCAACAGGCTTGGTTTTAATAGGGTCATCTGTTACAATTTAGAGAGGAAAGAGCAACAAGGGATACAGAAGTGCTTATATTTCTTAAAGACTTGCTCCAAACGGTGTGTCTTTTTTTTTGTGTGTATGTGTGTGTGGGGGGGGGGCGGAGAGGAGAGATACACAATAACACATTTGTTTGTTCCTTAATTGAGTGGAAGGAAACCCATTTTTCTTGCCAGAAGCAGTATAATAAATGATGATGGCTGCCTATCATGACCAGCCAATATCTCTTTAGAGCCAGTCTGCTTGGCCTGGGGCTCTTCCTTTACCTCTTGGAGGGTTTTAGTAGAGCTGACATTTTTTTTTTGTTTGAAATGAAAAGGTAGAAGAAAACAAAACTATTGAAAATGCCAAACAAGTAGTTAAAGCAGGAAATAAAATTGATTCAGTGACTTTGATTTTGAATAGTAGTTTTTGAAGAAATGCAGACATAATTAGGAAGATTATAGAGTTAGATGGTGATTGTCATAGATCTTATGAAGGAGAATTCTGGATCATTTTAGGTATTTTACAGGTTGATGGCCCTAGATCAAGCGTCTGGTTTTAGTCTTCTACAACTTGAAGCTTTTCTTTTCCTTGATACACGCTTCAGTAAAGTAATATTACTTAAATGCCTGTCAGCTACTTAGCTTAGAAATGCTACCACGAGGGACTGAGGAAGTGAGACAGAGGAAGGTGGCTTTATTTGGGACAACTGAAAAGATCTTGACTACAGAAAGGGGGCAGGGAGGGAGTAAGGGAAAGAGAGAGAGAGAAGAAAGAAATGGGTTAGGAGAATATGTTTGTATGTATAGGAAAAAAAATTCCCCAAGTATATTCAAGGTATGAGTGACGAGGGAAAACTGACATTTACCTGATGGGTGAAGAAATGTGTGCTAATTAGGAAGGGTCATCAGGTCAGTCAGTGTCCCTATGCCAAACCAAAAAACCAAACCGGTTGCCATCAAGTTGACCTGACTCATGGTGACCCCATGTGTGTCAGAGTAGAACTGTGCTCTGTAGAGTTTTCAACAGCTGATTTTTCAGAAGTAGATCACCCGGCCTTTCTCCTGAGGCATCTCTGGGTGAACTTGAACTGCCTACCATTTGGTTAGCAGCTGATTGTTTTAGCCATTATACCACCCAGGAACTTCTGGCCTTATGCCAATGACCAGGAAAAGGGGGTGAGGAGATTAGGAAACATAAGAGGATGGAGGATGGGAGCAGAGGAGAGGAGACGCCTGGATCCTAAGTGTTAAACTGCATGGCGTTAATAAGACAGAGCAGATTTTGTGTAGCCTGGCACCTAAGCCACTACCCAGTTGACGAGTCATAAATATGTGTTGAATGTTGAATGACTAAATTAATAATTATCCGGGGCAGTTCTACCCTGTCCTATAGGGTCGCTATGAGTCGGAATCGACTCGACGGCACTGGGTTTGGTTTTCTGGTTTTGCCTTGATTGAATGTTTACAAAGCATTTAACTTAGTTTTTGTAGAAACAACTAATAATAACTACTCTTTCTTTTTTGCTCTATTTCTTGGATTTGTGTGCTGTCTGGATATTTTAGAGAATTAAAAAGGCAAGAACAACTGGCATAAACAGACTTGGGATCGTGGTTCTATATGAACCCAACTCTTCCTGGCGGGAGAAGCATACTAGTGGAGGGCCTGCTGGAATCTTGTCTGTGGGAAGCCTGGTAGGAGCTATCTGAATGGCAGGCACAGAGGCTATGAGGAAATAAAATAGTTTATTGGAGGACTGCCCTGGCAAACCACAACCTATAGAGTGATGGCAAGCATTCAAGACAGAATTGATTTTTCTTTGTGCCTGGCATAGCGCTGCACCTGGATCCTGTCCTCATCACTCAGTGCTTGACTACAGGCTTAGTTGGAATATTCTGTACCCAAAAGGGATCAATGGAGTCAAGGTGTGGTAAGTGGGTAGCCAACTACCCATTCCTGACAGACCCAAGGGGATTCACCTGCCTGAGGCTAACATTGACCCCTAAAGATTAGAACCACTAACTCCAATTTGTAGTAATCTCTACTTTAGGATTGTCTTCCTTTTTCAAATTCTTCTATTTTTTCTTGCATGGAATTCTGGGGTACACTTACAGAGAACACTTTATTGAAGAAAAATGTCAGAGTCACAGCAGCATTTTGTATTACTTTGCTTTTGTTGCATGCTGTCAAGTCGATTCTTACTCGTAGTGACCTTATGTGACAGAGCAGAACTGCCCCATAGCATTTCCTAGGCTATAAACTTTATGGGAGCAGGTCACCAGGTCTCTTCTGTCACGGAGCTGCTGGTGGGTTTCGAACCGAGAACCTTTCCGTTAGCAGCTGAGCACTTTAACCACTGAGCCACTAGGGCTCCTTTGCATTATGTTAGTAACTGGTATTTCCTTCCTCCCCCTCCTTCCTTCTACCTTCCTTTTCCCTCTTCTCCTCTCTTTCTTTCTTTGCCCTTCACTTCATTCTACCCTTCCATTCTTTTATTCATGGGCTACTTATTTAGCCTTGTCTATGGACTGAGACTGTGCTGATGGTCCTAGTAGCTAGTAAAATGTATTAGAAACTGTATTCTCAAAAAGCCTATCATTGAGTACTGGGGTTAACCAGAAGGTGTTGTGTCTTTAGCTGTGCCGCGAGAGAACACCTCACTTTTCCAGAGGCCCTGCTCCAGAAAGCACAAATGGCTTCAAGAGCTGAGAACCTGGAAATAAGCAGTAAGAACTAATATGCAGTGTCCTTAAGTCCATGCTCCACAGTGGAAATATTTCACTCCATGAAAGCCAGGCAGGCCTATTCCTAGAGCCTGTTTGGTCGTGGTTTGGCTGCAGCTTGGTTTTCTGAAGGCTTTCCAGCTCATGGCAGGCCTGAAGGGAGCCGGGTTAAGAGGAGGCAGGCTCACTGTAGTACAGTGAGCAATGCCAGCAGCAGGCGAGGAGACGGCACAGGCTCGACTGGATTCAGAGTCCCAGGCTTCTGGGGCTCGAGAACCTAGGGGCAAAGAGGTCTGTGCTCCAAAGACCACCACGTTATGCAGCACAGATGGATTGATATTCACTCTGGGGACTCAGAACCATCTAAGAAAGGCTACTTAAGCTCAGCACCCACTGTGTAAGAAAGCAGGGGAAATCATTTTTTTTTTTTAAAGTTTGAAGTTTAAATGGTAAGCGCCAATTATTTTGAAATTTTAAGTGTTCTCTAGTGAAGCTGGATAAATGAAGCTTTATTGCATCCATTTATTTTCTGATTATTCTTGCAAGCAATGGAAGAAAGTAAAACGGATGTGTGCAGCTACAGCCTCGTACTGTAGCACAGGAGGCTTGGGAAGGGAAACTCACAGGACGCAATGGCAAATGCTTGGTTTGTAAAACTGTGTTGTGTCCCAGTGAAGCCTCAGTGCACAGTGGTTAGAGTCCAGGCTGAGGGTCTGACCGCTGGGATGTGCAATCAGGCTTTGCTGCTTTTCAGGTGCGTGGGCCCTTCAGTAAATGACTTAGCCTCTCTGTGCCTCGATTTCGTCATCTGTGAAATAGGTATAATAAAAGCATCTACCTGATAACATAGTTGTGGAGACTAAATGAAATAATACTTGTAAGGGCTGAGGTCAGCGGTAAACATTTACCCTATTTTATGCAAATAACGCGCACCCTCTCCCTGCGAGGTATTTTCGTAAGCATGCTATGCTAATTTTTTTTTTTTTTTTATAGAAACGTGTAAAAAAATTGGCATAGTGGGGCTTACGAAAATACCTCGCAGGAGGAGGGTGCTACTGGCAGTCATAGAAGGCACCCATTATTTACATAAAAATATAGTTGTTGTTAGGTGCTGTCGAGTCGTTTCCGACTCATAGCGACCCCATAGGACAGAGTAGAACTGCCCTGTACGGTTTCCAAGGAGCAGCTAATGTCATTTGTAACCATCTTCCTCCCTTGCTGCCTTTATTCTTAACTGCTGTGAGGGAAAGGAGGGGACTGAGCTGAACTAGGTAAAATGCACGCTGAGCAAAAGTTTTGGTCCCCAGACTGCAGTAGGTGGGGCGTTGACTTCCACGCGAGTTTTTGCCTCTCTTTTGCTAAATTCCATATAATTTTATTAGTGATCAGGTTGCTCCCAAAATATCTCTTGGGTTGTATTAACTGAAGAAGGAAAGAAGCAAAGATTATTTTTTGCTGTTTTCCTTGTTTTGCTACTTGATACGCTCAAGTGGTGTTGAGGTCATTGAGGTAATCTGAGGTACACAGTGGCCCTGACCTGATCCCACCCCTGGAGCTGGGAGTGACGGGGAGGGGGTGGGGGGTTGGCTGGGGCCAGTACAGAAGCCGGAATCCCAGTTCCATGGTGTAAATCTTGTACTGAATTTCGATGAGCAGTATTTTCTACATGAGGAAATAAAATGATTGAGTGCTTAGAATCTACAGCAGGGCTGGATAAACGACATAACCTTTTTTTTTTTTTTTTTGTGGTGTGAAATGGGTTGTGTCAACTGCAAGGTGAATCAGGAAAGTCTTGTTAGGAATGCAGCTTCCCTGCTGCTTGGAGGGGAGCGTGCAATTTGTTTGCCAAAGGCCCTGGTAGCCTTCAATCTGTCAAAATGTTGCAAGCTGGGAGCCGTTTGCCAAAGCAAACTATCGGAGTGAAATAACACACGAGCGGTGCACGCAGACACTCACACACGCTCTCCGGTTCCCCAGACGTTAATTTCAGATTGAGGCAGGAGGAACAAGGATTTGGGCTAGATTGTCGGTGTTTTGAAGAGGTGTGAGCACGGATACAAACTACCAATTAGATAGGTATGTGTGAGCAGGGTGGGGTACCCTCCAGCAGAGTCGGCTGAGCAGGGGTGGGAACCTTCCAGCTCTTGGCAGGATTTCACCTGTTCCCTGGGGTTATATATTGCTCTGGCTGCTATTATTGCAGCCCAAAGAATAATTTTCCCTCTGGGGGGATTTATTCTATTCTGTTCAGAGCAGAGTCCATTTAATAACTAAGATTTTACCCTAGAATGAATTTTATTGGGCATCTCTATGCATTTTAGCTTCACTAGAGCCCAGCTAGATGAAGAAAAAGAAGTATTTGAACATCTAAATATAACTTGCGGTGCATATTTGCAACGAGAGGCGCCAATATATTGCTGTCCTGCCTCATGTATATCCTATGGGGATTTTTTTTGGGAGGGGGAGGGTTCACTTAGAAATTCAAAAGCACAACTGATTTTATAAACCTTTCATAAAAGAGCTTTAAAAGGCTCTCACAGTTACTTTGGACATTTTCGAATGTGTTAATTCACACGATTCCCCCTTACCTTGAAATTTCATAGGTTGCTCCGATGCTGAAGCGTCACTGGTTAGTGCAGTGAGTTATGTTCTTCCTGTAGAGGAAGCACTCGGCTAGATGCTGGGGGATAAAGTAGTGACAGAGCAAACTCCCTGCTCTCAGGGAACTTGCATTCTAGTAGAGGGAGGGACGTATTTTAAACAAATAAAAACAACAGTATGTGAGATAGTAATTGCTAAAAAAAAAAAAAGGGGGGTGGGCTAGGAGAGGGAGTGGAGTCCCTGGGTGGTGGTAACCAAAAGGCTGGAAGTTTGAGGCTCCGCAGAAGAAAGGCCTGGCGATCTCCTTCCGAAAAATCAGCCACTGAAAACCCTGTGGAGCACAGCTCTACTCTGACACACGTGGGGTCTCCATGAGTTGGAATCAGCTCCATGGCGACTGCTTGGGAGAGGGAGTGCTGCCTCCTGTGGGGTCAGGGGAGCCTTGTGGAGAAGGGAACAGTGAGCAGAGAGACTTGAAGAGGTGAGGGAACAAACTGTAGAAATATCTGGAAGTAGACCTGACCAGACAACCTGCCTGGGATTGATTCTGCTGAGACCTAGGATCTTCCTTCCTTAATATTTCCCTCCCTCTCCTGGCCTTTTGGAATGCTAACAGAAGCACAGCCTTGATGAGGGTCAGTGGTTGTGCAAAACTGCGCACGATTGCAGTACAAATATGTGGCTTCAGCATCTGCCAAGAGCTTTGAGGAACTGAGGTGTAAGGCCTTTATGGAGCTGCTGTTTGTTTGTTTTGTTTTGTTTTTCTTTGACAAAACCACACCAACCTGGTTTTCTTTTTAAATGAGTAAACAGTGCCAGGATGTGTTACAGAT
This sequence comes from Loxodonta africana, assembly GCF_030014295.1. Taxonomy (NCBI): domain Eukaryota; kingdom Metazoa; phylum Chordata; class Mammalia; order Proboscidea; family Elephantidae; genus Loxodonta; species Loxodonta africana. The sequence goes on along the minus strand of NC_087354.1, from coordinate 44,629,810 downwards.
GATTCAGATTTGTAGGGACAGGTTCATAAGGGGCTTTATATCACCTTAACTCCTCTGTGGTAGGCAAGGCAGCTTGTATGATTCCCATTTTACAGATGAGGAAACTGAGGTGCAGAGAGAGAAGGTGATTTTTCCAAGGTCACACAACCAAGGAGTGTGCAGTCCTGAGTGGCGATGCACACGTCCTTGGTTTAGAGGACAAGCTGGATCCAGTAAGGACACACTTAAGAAAACAAGAGGTGTTCTTTTCCTACCACTGTTTCGGGTGCCCCTCCTCTTCCTGGAAGACTTCCAGGGCAGCTTTTCTGGTCATTGGCAGAACACTTGTCTCCCCTCTTATTAACTAATTACGCTGGGTGCTTTCAGCTCTGTCGTCTTTAGCGATCCTTACAGTCAAGGAGAAAACTGAGGCCCGGAGAAATCAGCTTACCCAAGATCACCTAGATGGGAATGGTGTATTCTAGCCTAGATGTGCTTGAATCCAAAGTGTCCTGCTCTCTCCAGCACGCCCTGCTGTCTTGGGGCCAGCCAGCTCCTATTTCTACAGCTTTCCTTTAGTTGATGACAAGCCCTGATCAGGGTTTGGGGGTGGGGGTGCTTGATGCAGCTAATCCTGCCCATGGAGAACATATGTAACACCAGGGGGCTAAGGACAGGCAGGCAAGAGTTTCTGAGGAAAGCCCAGGGTGGAGGAGGGAAACTCCCTGGGTCATTTCCGAACCCCCACTTCTCAGAACCCCCAGTTTTGCACAGATCTCACTGCCTCCGGCAGGCAGGACCAAACAAACTCTGTGTCAGGCACGTCACATTGTCTTATTCAGTCTTCCCCCCAACCTCCCAGCCAGCTTCTGTTATTATCCCCATTTTCCAAAAGAGGAGACTGAGGCTCAAGGAGGTTCAGTATCCTGATGTAGAAGCCCTGCTGGTAAGTGGTGAAGCTGGGATTTGATCCCTGATCCACCCCATGCAGGCTGGGTGGACCCTTCTCCCAGCACTGTGCTTCCTCGGGGAAGGGGCGGGGGGGAGGAGGAGGGGAAGAGGGGATGCTGGCTCTTTGTACTCTAATGATCACATCCCAGAGTCCAAGTGGCACTGTTCTTTCCCTTCCCATGATGAGATGCTGCCTTCCACTGTCTGCTGCTGCCTGGGACACACTCATAGCTCAGTCTGTTGCTGTTTTTCCTTCTCAGTGTCCTGGGTTCCCTCCTGCTGCTTGGATTCCAGCTCGTCTGCCCACAGCCCTCCACTGAACACAGAAAGGTAAGCCATGGGTGCTCAGAGGCTTTCCCTATCTGCATGAGGGGCTGGGATCACGCTTGTTACCACCCTGAGCTTTCTCCTCTTTGGAGGTGAGTCACCTGCTGATCCGAAGCAGAAGACTTGTTCATAAAATGCTCACCAGTCTTCCCTTCCCACCTATGTCCCAAGACATCCCTAAGTGAAAGGTACAGCTGGTGCTGGAGCCCATCTCTGATCTGAGAGAGATGCTGGCTTTGCAACTCGTGTCACATTGAGTGGGACTATTAAAAAGAGGCCAATGAAAAGACTGTGTACCAAGGTGTGGGTGGCACGTAAAGAAACCACCAAGGAATGGTGGAGTACCAGCAAGGAGCATAGTGTGGGGCTTTTGCCTCTTCTAGGCCTTCAGGGGCAAGGGGAGGGGATGATTAGAGAGAGAGCTGTAGCTATAACTGTGGCCTTAGCTATAAAGAAAAAAAAAAAAAAGGAGCTGTGATTCATAGAGGGACACAGCATTCTGGCATGGAGGGAGCTGAGAAATAAGCTCTATCCTCCAGCCCTCCAACACCTGTTGGTGAACCCAACCAGAAGACAGAAGACAAGAAGCTCTTGACTCAGTCCCCACAGGCCAGCCTCCTGGGTCATGGGGCTGGGTGGAGAAGGCTGGGCAGATTGTCTGGAGGGATAACTGGACAGTATCCAGTATGCGTCCTTCAGGCTCTGTATGTTTCTTAGTAAATGAACTCTTCACTGCTGCCTAAGCAGGCCTAATGCTGGCCTACAACAGAGCCGGTGCTTGATGAATATTGCCTTAGAAAAGATGCTTGGCATAGCTCTAGAAATTGAGAAAGCCCTAAAGCCCCTTTCAGCTACTTAGGAACTCCATTTGTCTCTCTGTAATGAAACGCAGACTCCCCTGAGAGGATTAATTGTCAGCCATTTGTACCTAAGTGTGAATGAGTTTGTGGGATCCTCTCCTGAGAGAGGGTTTTGATAGGGGAAGTCCAGGAGAGAAGGGGGTGGAAACAGAGAGTGTGTGCACAGGTTTGCTTAGATCTAGCACTTTTTAGGAGCACTTCTTGACTTTTGATGAGAGTGCTACTCGTCTAGTTAGTCTAATTTCCTTTAGGCCTGTGGATTATGTTCCAACTGGTTTTTTGGGCCAAGTATAAGCCAGTGTTGTACTGTATTCTTCCCTAGGATGTTAGCTCCATGAAAGTGGGAATCTTACCTGTCTTGTCTTCTGCCATATGCCCATATTCCCAGTGAATAGAGGCTGGCGTGTTGTGGGCGCTCAATAAAATACTTGAATGACTGATTGGATGGATGGAAAAGCTAGCCAAGGTCAGGTATCATTTCATCGGATTCACTTGGAAATTCACCCTTCCCCTTCACTGCATCATCCCCATTCATAATTTCAAGAATCAGAAAGGACGACTGTCTGTTTTCATTACTGAGTTATATTATTTATTACAGGTTTGAATTTTTGGGGTTGTTAATCCTAATAGTAGAACCAGTCTACCAGTGTTCTTTTTGTTGCTGTTGTTGGCTGGATGGACTATCATAGCAGAAAATATCTCATAAATGGGCCAATTTATTTTGCTGCTTCTCTTAATTTTTCAAAAGTTAGCCTGAACGACATGCAGAACGTGAACAAAAGGTGCCCAAATAGATATTACCCTTATCGTTCCAAAAGTATTTTTTCTGAGAAATTAAGAAAAGGCTTATGAAGTTATTTTAGAATGTTGATGTCAAAGATGTAAAACAAGTATCACATCTTAGTATATGGTACCTCATAGTCAAAATATTAAAAGATGTGCAAAAGAAAGATAGTGTAAAATTTTTTTTTCCCCAAAATAATTTATCGACTCATTTATTTGAAGGACATACATTTTAGAACAGTTCTTAAGTAGAATAAATACATGCATTTTGTCTGTTAGGGTCATTGCCATTCACCCAAGAGAAGAAGAAAAAAATCAGTGCCTTCTTATTAAATTGTGGATTTCTTCTTGTTGATATTTTACCTGAGCTTTGCGGGGCTGTGGCTGTCATTCTGGTGACATCCTCAAAAACTTACCAGCAGAAGCAGTATTGGTGGTGGTAGCATCCATTTATCTGTATAAGATAAAAAATAAGGAGATGCTCTAAAGCAGGGCTTGACAAATTTTTTCCATAAAGGGCCAGTTAGGGAATGTATTAAGCTTTGTGTGCTATAACTCTGTGTCACAATTACTTTACTCGGCTGTTGTAGTGCAAAAGTGGCCATAGACTATACATAGCTGAATGAATGTAGTTGTGTTCCAGTGAAGTTTTATCTACAAAAACAAGCGGTGGACTAGGTTTAGCTCGTGGACTATTATTTGTTAAAACCTGCTCCAAAATCTGGATGTTGTTGTTGTTAGCTGTTGTAAGTTTGTCCCCAGATCATGGTGACCCCACGGAAAGTGGAACAAAATACTGCCTGATTCTGCGCTATCCCCGTGATCGGTTCTGGATCAGACCCTGTGATCCATATGGTTTTCATTGGCTGACTTTTGGAAGTAGATCACCAGGCTTTTCTTCCTAGGCTGTCTTACTCTAGTAGTTCCGTTGAAACCTGTTCAGCATCATAGCAACACACAGGACAGAGGAGTTAACTGCAAGAATATTTGTTTTGGAGTTTCCTGAACACAGCCAAAAACTTTCAGGGACAGAGCAGGAGGGTCTGGGGACCATGGTTTCAGGGGATATCTAGGTCAATGGGCATAACAAAGTTTATTAAGAAAATGTTTTGCATCCCTCTTCGGTGAGTGGCATCTAGGGGTCTTAAAAGCTTGTGAGCAGCCATCTAAGATGCATCAATTGGTCCCAGCCCACTTGGAGTAAAGGAGAATGAAGAACACCAAAGACACAAGGAAAATATTAGCACAAGAGACAAAAGGGCCACATAAACCAGAGACTCCATCAGTCTGAGACCAGAAGAACTAGGCTGGTGCCTGGCTACCACCAATGACCACCCTGACAGGGAACACAACAGGCAGTCCCTAACAGAGCAGGAGAAAAGTGTGGTGCAGAACTCAAATTCGCATAAAAAGACCAGACTTAATGGTCTGACTGAGACTGGAGGAAACCTCAAAGCCATGGCCCCTGGATTTTCTGTTAACCCAGAGCTAAAACCATTCCCAAAGCCTACTCTTCAGACAAAGATTAGACTGGACTATAAATCATAAAATAATACTTGTGAAGAGTGTGCTTCTCAGTTCAAGGAGATATATGAGACCAGATGGGTGACTCCTGTCAGGAGTCAGGATGAGAAGGCAGGAAGGGACAGGAGCTGGTTGGATGGACACGGGAGATCCGGGATGGAAAGGAGGAGTGTGCTGTCACGTTATAGGGATAGCAGCTAGTATCACATAACAATATGTGTACAAATTTTTGTATGAGAAATTAACTTGAGCTGTAAACTTTCACCTAAAGCACAATTAAAAAAGAAGAAAATAGAAAAAAAAAAAAGAATGTTTGCTTTGGAATTGGAAGTTGGAAATTGTCTCCTCCTGGGACTTTGAGGAACAAAAAGGACTTGGAAAAATATATTTTTCTTCATTAAAACATAAAAATTATGATCACTATATCAAATTGTTTTCATTACTTAGATGAATCATAATCCATTGTTTTATGACAAAACCCACTCCCAATCTTTAGCAGAACGCAGCAGAAAGAATTAGAAAACCATTTATGGTAAATTCTTGAGGGACCGCATTACTAATTTGCAACTGCATATTGTAACTTAGCATGCATATGAAAACTAGATGCTAAAAGACTTTTTTTTCTTTCTCATTAAATGGCGTGTCCAACTTCAGCATATGGAAGCATTCCTACAGTAAGTTATTCTGAGGCAAAGACATAATTTGTAAACGCTGTCAAGTAAAATATGCATTTCTGAGTACTGCTCGGCCGACTGGGTCCGCATCTATAAATGCTGGCTCTTAATAGTGCAGGAAAACAGGACCGTGGTGCAGAGAACCTAAGTAGCTCCTTCCAGATACTTCTATCCAGAAGTCTTCTTTCTCCTGCAAAAAGAACAATATCACAAAGGGTTACTTAACTTCTATTTTTAGTCATTATCTAATGCTACTTGGCCAATGATTATACTAAAAAATACTTTCTGTGGCTCCATTTGCAGACAAGATGAGACCAAGAGCAGGAAAATCTTGACCAAGACTTTGATGAAAACAGCATGTTATTAGCAAGGGAAGTATGTAGATTGTAAAAAGCTTTTAAATTAATGAAAATGTTCTACTGTCTGCCCTACAGACATTCAAGACATTCACAGAGCAGGCTGTATTACAAGTCAGAAAGCATATGGTCAACATAATCTATGCAGGCAGAATTGTGAAACACCGTAGCTTACAGCACCTACAATGGAAACACAAACATACACACTTTAATCACAACTGCTCAATTAAAAAAAAGAGTTTACTCTTTTATTCAAAATATGCATCCTTATTATAATTTAGAAATCTATGAAAAACTAGAAGAAGGAAATAAAAACCTATCCCTATGGCCACCAGCAAAAAGGAACCCCTCTTCAACCCGTTATTTAGAGAAACTTTTTAAAAAAAGAACAGAAACACTACAGGACAAAGTTAAAGGAGAAGTGAAGTATTTGTTTTGCTAACTGATTAGCAAGTGGCAATGACAGCGGAGGAAGACCTCGTGATATCTTGGAGCCGCCCTGGTGGCACAGTGGTTAAGAGCTTGGCTGCTAACCAAAAGGTCAGCAGTTTGAATACACCAGCTGCTCCTTGGAAACCCAAAGGGGCAGCTCTACTCTGTCCTACGGGGTGACTATGAGTCCAAATTGACCCGATGGCAACGGTTTAATATTGCAGTAGGATGTGCAGCCAATGGCCTTCAAATTGCCTCTTGACAATGTTAGGCAGTTGGATATTGAAGAGAAACTCTATAGAAGGGTAAAAAGAAGTTTTAGGTTACATAAAAGCTTTGCATATTACTGCTGCTGTATTTGAGAAGGAGGAAGGGGAAGATAGTAATGCTTCCAGAAGAAAACATATGAGAATATCTTCATGACTTGGGGTAGGCAGAGATTTCTTAAACAAGACACAAAAAATACTAACCATAAGAAGGTATTGATGAATTGGACTACATTAAAATTGAGGACTTTTGTTTAATCAAAATACATTGTGGTGTTGTTTTTAGTCACTGTCAAGTTGATTCCTACTCATGGTGACCCTATGATAAAGAGTGAAAAAATAAGCCATAGACTGAGAGAAGATACAGTGATGCATGTGAAAAAAGATTAATGCCCAGAATATATAAAGAACGCTTACAAATCATTGAGAAAAAGTTAAATAATTCAATTTTTTAAGTAAGCAAAAGACTTTAACAGGCAAACACGCATTTCAGGTAAGCGGATATCCGAATGGCCAATAAGCATGTGAAAAGGCGCTCATCGTTAATCCTTATAGAATTACACATTAAAATCTCAGTGAGATACCACCAGAATGGCTAAAATGGAAAACACTGACACTGTGGAGTGCTGGGAGGATGTGGAGCAACTGGAACATTCATACATTGCTGGTGGGAGTTAAAAATGGTGAAACCACTTTAGAAAACTGTGCAGCAGTGTATCATAAAGCTAAACATATCCGTATTCATGACAAGTCTGTTACACTCTTAGGTACTTACACAAGAGAAGTGAGTGCATATACCCACCAAAATGCGTGCTTAAGAATGTTCATAGCATTTTTATTTACAATAACTCCATGCTGGAAACTACCTAAAAGTCTATGGTTCCAGCCAAGATGGAGCAACAAGGATTGACTTTACCCTCCTACTGAAACAACAACAAAATGGTCAAGATAGAGCAACAGAGACCAGAGTTGCCCTCTTACCTGAAACAACCAAAAAACCCCAGACAACATATATGAAAAAAGTTTTTAATACCCTGAACATCAGGCAACAAATGATAGTGGTCTCTGAGAGATGGGAAACAAAGAAGATGAACACTGACATTTCCCCAGTTGATTGCCTTGAGAGTTTTGTGGTCTTGGTAGAGGGAGGGGGAACCCAGGCAGAACCCAGTGGACTCTGTGAGCCAAGAGTCCAGGAAGACGAGTGGCCGGAGTCTGTAGGACAGAGTGCCAGAGAGGGGAGAAGTACACAGAGAAAACGAAGGCGATCAAGAACAGTCCCTGCTCCTTTGAGGCCATAATCCAGGGGGCACTGGATAGAGTACCCAGAAAGGTCTAGCCCCAGTAATGGGAAATCATTAACCCTAGACTGTGCACTTCTCTGGCTCTGCCTAGCAAATCATAAACCCAGCCCAGTGTCATCGAGTCAATTCCGACTCTAGCGACCCTATAGGCCAGAGTAGAGCTGCCCCACAGAGTTTCCAAGGAGCACCTGGCGGATTCGAACTGCCGACCCTTTGGTTAGCAGCCGTAGCACTTAACCACTACACCACCAGGGTTTCCAAGTCATAAGAGCAATACTGAAAAGATCAAGCTGTTTCTAAATAACTTAATAGCATCCCAGAACAGGAATGCAAACAAAAGCCTGTACACCAGTGTTCATTGCAGCATTATGCACAATAGCAAAGAGATGGAAACAACCAACAGATGAATGGATAAAGAAAATCTGATGGAAGCATACAGTGGAACATTATTCAGCTGTACAGAGAAATGAAGTCCTGATACATGGATAAGCCTTGAAAATGTTATGCTGAGTGAAATAAGTCAGTTGCAAAAGGTCATGTACTATATAATCTCACTTACATGAAGTAAGCAAATATAAAGAAACCGAAGATTATTAGTGGTTACCAAGGCAGGGGAAGGGAAAGGAAAAGGGGAGGTTTTGCTTAGGGGGCACTGAGTTTATGTTAATGGTGGTAGACTAATTGGAAAAAAGATAGGGATAATGGTTGCACAACATGGACATAATCAATGTCACCAAATTATACATGTTGTTAGGTGCTGTTTAGTCAGTTGTGACTCGTTGAGACCCTGTGTACAACAGAATGAAACACTGGCCGGTCCTGTGCCATCCTCATACTTGTTGTTATGCTTGAGCCCATTGTTGCAGCCACTGTGTCAATCTATCTCGTTGGGGGTCTTCCTCTTTTTTGCTGACCCTCTACTTTACCAAGTATGATGTCTTTCTCCAGGGACTGGCCCCTCCTGATAACATGTGCAAAGTATGTGAGATCAAGTCTTGCCGTCCCTGCTTCTAAGGAGCATTCTGGCTGTACTTCTTCCAAGACAGATTTGTTTGTTCTTTTGGCAGTCCACGATATATTCAATATTCTTTGCCAACACCATAATTCAGAGGCATCGGTTCTTCTTTGGTCTTCCTTATTCATTGCCCAGCTTTCACATACATGTAGAAATTGTTGAATTGGCTGATGTTTTGTTGTGTATATCTTTACTACAATTTTTTCTAAAAAAAAAAAGAGAGCTGGGGGAACTCTATTAAAGTTAAACTAAGTAGATTTCAGATCAAAGGCTATTACCAAGGATAAAGAGGGCCATTTCATAATAATAAAAGAATTCCTTCATCAAGAGGATGTGACAATCCTAAATGTTTCTACATCTAATAATAGAGCTGCACATTACTGAAGCAAAATGTGTTGTAACTACAAGGAGAGACAGACAAATCCACAAGTACAGTCAGAGATTTTAGTACCCCTTCCTAACGTTTATAGAGCAAGTAGAAAATTAGTAAGAATCTAGAACACTTGACTATCAAACAACTTGACCTAATTAACATTTGTAGAATATTTCCTCCCAACGTGATCAGAATACACATTCTTTTCATGTGCACTAAGAACACTTACCAAGATCATGTTTTAGGCCATAGAACAAGTCTTAATACACTTAATAGGATTCATTGCATAGTTTGTTCTCTGACTGCAGTGGAATAAATTAAAAATCAATGATGGAAAGATATGTGGAAATTCCCAAATACTTGGAAATGAAATAATGTGCTCTAAATAAACTCTGACCAGACCAGACCTGTTGCCTTTGAGTTGATTCTGACTCATAGAGACCCTATTAGGACAGAGTAGAACTGCCCCACAGGGTTTCCAAGGAGCAGCTGATGGATTTGAACTATTGGCCTTTTGGTTAGCTGCCAAGCTCTTAACCACTGTGCAGCCAGGGCTAAACTCTGAGTTAAAGAAGAAACCAAAGGAAAATTAGTACTTTGAACTGAATGAAATTGAAAACTCGAAGTATCAGTGGTACTAAGATAGTACTCAGGTATAAATTTATGGCATTAAATAACTATAAAGACAAAACTTGCCTTAACCTAATAAAGGGCATCTACTAAAAACCTATAGGTAATAGGAATACTTAATGGTGAAAGACTGAATGCTTTCCTTCTAAGACCAAGAAAAAGACAAGGATCTCTGTTCTCACCACTTCTACTCAATTTTGTATCGGAGGTTCTAACCAGTGAAATCAAGCAACAAAAAAGACATAAAATGCATGCAGATTGGAAAGGAAGAAGTAAAATTGCCTTTACTTACAGACAACATAATTGTCTATAGAACATGTGATGGAATCTACAAAAAACAACAAACAATAACAACAACAAAAAACTACTAGAACTAGTAAGGTTAGCTAGGTTGTTGGATACAAGATCTATATACAAAGAATCAGTTGTATTTCTGTGTACTGACAATAGAAAAATTAAAAAGAATGCCATAGTGATAATGGTTGTACACCATGAAGAATATCATCAACGTCACTGAATTATACATATAGAAATTGTTGAATTGGCAAATGTTTTGTTGTGTATATTTCACCACAATAAAAAATGTAAAACAAGAATACCATTTACAGTAGTATGGAAAATATAAAATTCTTGGAAAAAATCTGACAAGAGATTTAAAAGACTTGTACGCTTATAATAACAAAACACTGGTGAGAAAAACTAAAGAAGACTTAAACGGGGGAAATGTACCCATGTTCATGGGTCAAGAAACTTAGTATTATTAAGATATCTATTCTCCCCACATTGATCTATAGATTTAAAACAATCCAGTCAAATTCCCAGCAGACTTTTTTTTTTTTCTCTCGTGGAAATTGACAGACTGATTCGAAAATCCTTATAGAAACGCAGAAGAACTAGAATAGTCAAAACAAATTTTAAAAATGAAGGATAAAATTGTATGACTTATACTACCAAATATTTACATTATTATAAAGCTAGAGTAAATCAAGATAGCATGTTATAGGCATAAAGGTAGACAAATAGATCAACGGAACAGAATAGAATGCAGCAATTGACCCACACATGTATGGATGACTGATTTTTTTTTACAAAGGTGCAAAGATAATTCAGTGAATAAAGGATAGTCTTCAACAAATAATGCTGGAACCATTGGATAATCACATGCAAAAAAAGTGAACTTTGATCTGTATCTTGCACAATAAACAAAAATTAACTCAAAACTGATCATAGATCTAAATGTGAAACCCAAATTCTTAAACCTTCTAGGAGAAACTACTTGTGACCTTGGATTAGATTTTCTGCATGCAACACCAAACTCGTGATCCATAAAACACCAAGTTGGTCAATTGAACTTCATCAGAATTAAAAACTTCTGTTCAAAGAACACTAAGAGAATGAAAAGGCAAGCCACAGGCTGAGAAAAGATTTGTAAAGCATATATTTGATGAAGGACTTATATCTAGAATATATAAAGAACTCTCAAAACTCAATAATAAGGGAAAAAACAACCCAATAAAAAAATGAAAAAAAATTGGAGATGACACTTCTCCAAAGAAGACATACACATAAGCTCATGAAAAGATACTTACTCGTTATATTGATCACTGATCAATGACATTAGTCATTAAGGAAATACAGATTAAAGCCCCAGCGAGAAGGGTTAAAATTGAAAAGACTGATCGTATCAAGTGCTGACGAAGATATGGAAGACCCATACAATCGTGGTGGGAACATGAAAATGATAAACTATTTTGGAAAACGGTCTTACAGTTAGTTTCTTAAAAAATTACTCATATACCTAAAATATAGTTGAGGTATTTACCCAAGGAAAACGGAACTATATATCCATACATAGACTCATTCACAAATATTCGTAGTAACTTGTTATAAACTAGAAACAACCCAAATGTCCATCAGCAGGTGAATGGATGAACCGTGGGTTACCCATCCAATAAAATACTACTCAGCAATAAAAAGGAACGAATCCTTGATCTATGCTACAACATGAATGAATCTCAAAAAATTATTCTGAATGAGAGAAGCTAGACAAAAAAGTGCACATGCTGTATTATTCCATTTGTATAAACTTCCAGGGAATATAAACTACAATTACAGAAGGAATATCCATGACTGGAGGAGGGGTAGAGTGAGGGAGGGCGAGAGGGATTACCAAGGGGTATAAAGAAAGTTTTGGGGCGATGGGTATATTCATTATCTTGGTTATGGTGATGGTTTCATGGAGTATGTATGAAAAAGCTTATCAGATTGTACACTTTGAATATGTGTAGTTTATTGTATGTCAGATTATACCTCAATAAAGCTGTCAAAAATAAACTACTAATATAAACAAATGAATGCATTTCATAGTCATTATATTGAATATAAGAAGCCAGAAACAAACCTACCTGTAGTGTGATTCCATTTATATTAAGTTCAACAATAGGAAAAGCTAATCTGTAGTGAAAAAAAAAAAATCAGGATAGTAGACACCTAAGGCGGGATGTGGGTGGGGGAGGAGAGGAGCCCTGGTTGTGCAGTGGTTAAGCACTCCCCTGCTAGTCAAAAGGTCAGTGGTTTGAATCCACCAGATGCTCCCCAGGAGAAAGATGTGGCAGTCAACTTCCTAAAAGATTACAGCCTTGGAAACCCGACGGGGCAGTTCTGCTCCATGCCGTGGGTTCGAATTGACTTGATGGAAACCGGTTTGGTTTGATATGGGAGGAGGAGTCCTTGGGTAGTGTAAACTGGTAACTCACTGAACTACTAACCAAAAGGTTGGAGGTTCGAGTCCACCCAGAGGTGCCTCAGAAGAAAGCCCTGACAACCTACTTCTGAAAGGTCATAGCCACTGAAAATTCTATGGAGCATAGGTCTACACACGGGGTTGCCATGAGTCAGAGCTGACTGGACAGCAAATGGTGGTGGTGGTAGTGGTGGTGGGTAGAGGGCGGGGTGGGTGGGTATAGACTAGGAAGGATTATGAAGGAAATTTCCGGGGTGTTGCAAATATTCTAAACCACCTAAACCTAGATGGTGGTTGCTTGGATTTTACATATGTAAAAATGAATTGAGCTGTACGTTTGCTTTATGTACTTTATGTCATATCTCAATTAAAAAAAAAAAGGAGAACGAAGACAAAGCTGTGAATAAAATACCAGTACTGAAATGGCAATAAAAGTTTCTGGAGCAGTGTGGGATTGTCCTTTGAGAGTTACCAAGAAACAAAGTTGCCCTTCAAAGAATAGCATAAGGAGCACTCTCATTACTGTGTGTCCAGCCCCAGACCCCTTTGAGGGCTGGAAGTTGAATCTAAAGCAGTACTGTATCTCTTCCAGCTGGTATTTGCCAGGCCTTCTGTTTCTGATGGCATGAATATAACTGACTGCTTCCGAAAAATTAAGAGTATTTCCACTTATGAGAAACGAAGAAATTAAAGTAAAAAGACTTTATTAAGACTGGGAAGAATTTCAACGTCCACTAATTCATTCTGTGCCAAATCTCTTGGATTCAAACCCAACGACAGAAAAATCAAATCTGCTTCTATTACAAATAAAGCAGTAAGCTTAGGGCTTTGTGTTTGGAAAGCCCTTTAAAACGTTGCAGAAAAGAAGACATCTTCAGGGAATAATGGTGTGGTGCTGGCATCCTGGACTCTTCCTTGTTTAGGGCCAGGATTCCCCTTGGGAACGCTGAATTTTTCTGAGTATGCTCATTACCACTGGGTAGGGGCACAAAATGGAATGTAGGATAAACAACTCTGCCTAGAACTATAGTTTTCTTGTTGGCTAATGCTTACTGACTTTCTTGATCATGGACAAGATCTGCTGCCTAGGTCTTTGGGACCTCTTTGCCCTGTCCGGCCTTGGCTGACTTAACTTTATGATGTTTCATCCTCCCAGCCTTGTAGTATCTACCAGTTCTTTCTTGTGGAAAGAGTACCTTGTCCCAGCCATCATGGTGTCCATTGCCCATGCTGCATGGCAGGAACTGGAAGGAAGTTATAGCCTTCCATACCCATAAAAACACTAAAAACCAAACCCATTGCTGTTGAGTCGATTCCAGCTTATACAACCCTATAAGACAGAGTAAAACTGCCCCATAGGATTTCTGAGGAGCAGCTGGTGGGTTTGAACTCTTGACCTATTGGTTAGCAGCAGAGCTTTTAATAACTGTGCCACCAAGGATCCTCCATACTTATAGTATGGGTATGCTCTAATACCTGTATCTCCTCAACATGGCAGCCCTGCTTCTGACTCTTTTTGTTAAACCTTGCCTGCTTCAGACCCCTCCATCTCGAGAATATGAAAGGAGTTGTTCTTTGTGGAAAAGCTCCGAATCAAGAAACAAATCAAGAAAGATCTAGAAAAACTTGGTCTTATATTCTGTTTTTAGAAGTTTGTGAAGATGCTAAGAAGGAGGAGTCATTGGGAATAATGGAAGCTGAGGAAAATGGGCAACCACCCCACATTTTTTTTATGGCAAAAATGATATGAGTTTTGAGTATTTCTTCCCTATCACACCCTCTGCCCTGATTTCTTAAAAGAACCCTGTATCTGATTCGTGCTAAGTCCAAGGGCAAAAAAACAAAAAACTTTGTTTTTTTATATTGTGAATATTTCTTACGTTCTAAGTGTTTTGCCTGCTTCACAGAAATATGCACTGTCCACGTTTATAAATTCCTTCCTTTGGAAGTTTGTAGCTCCAATATTTAAAAATAAATGCATTATGAATTTGTTATTATTGTCTGAATAAACAATACTCTAATACCCATACTTCAAATGTGATCTGACTGCAAGCAAGCCAAATTATACACGGTATTTATTTTGTGTGTGTGTTCCCATCCTAACAAAGTAACTTTGGGACTATAAATGGTTCTAAGAAAAATGAGTATTTTACGTACTTTAATTTTTTCTCAAAATTTCCATTTACTCCTGCACTTAAACACGCAAAACCAAGCCATAAAAAGGTGTTTTTTAAAAAACTTCTAAATTCCCTCACTGTTTTGTGTTTTCAGGCGAGATTACAGCTAAAACAAATTTTGACAGACAGAATAATTTATCACTTAGGCCACAACTCGTGGTCTTTGGAAAGGAAAATGTATCATAGTACAGCCTTAGGACCACTGTTCTCGTGCGTATGTTAGTGATCTACCTTCTTCTAATGCCGATGTTACCTGATTCTTGATGACGGAGTGATTCGGCAGGTGAAGCCTCCACATGCCATTTGTCTTCCTTACCACAGGATGCTTATTCCTTGGTTATTTTGGAGAAGTAGAGGAGAAATCAATGTCCTTTTGTTCCTAATTTGATTCTTTTTGTATTGTTTCTCGGTTTGAACCCTGCTCTGTGGGAGAAAAAGGTGGCAGTCTGCTTTCTTAAAGATTACAGCCTTGGAAACCCTTTGGGGCAGTTCTACTCTGTCTTGTGGGGTCACTATTAGTCAGAATCGACTCAACAGCAATGGGTTATATTGTTTCTTATACATTTGATGCCTGATTTTACTGATAGCCATTTCATTTATTGTTTCATCCATGAACTTGTCAAACACGTATCAAGTGCCTACTATCTGAACTTGGGCTCTGAAGCTGGACTGCCTGGTTGATATCCCAATTCTGCTGCCTTAGGCAAATCACTTACCTCTCTGTGCCTTGATTTTCTCATCTGTAAAATGAAGGATAATAATAGTAACACCTATCACATAGGTTGTTTTGGGGATGATACGTGTTCTAAGTAAAGGGTTTAGAACAATTGCCTGGCCCATAGTAAATACTACATAAGTCTTATTGTTATGACAGTGCCACCCCTGCACTACATGCTGCTGGGCAGCCAAACCTCCTTTTCAAGGTGCTTCCCTTCTAGTGCTGTGGGCATGACCTTTACTCAAGTCTGACTCCTCCAGACCAGTGTTTTTCAGCTTTGGCACTATTGATAGGTTGGGCTGGAGGATTCTTTGTTGTGGAGGGCTACCCCGTGCATTGTAAGATATATAACAGCATCACTGGTCTCTATCCACTGGATGCTAGTAGGACACCCCCTACCCCACATGTACCCCTGCACAGTTGTGATAACCAATCAAAAATATCTACAGAAATTTCCAAATATCCCCTGGGGAGGACAGTTGTCCCTGGTTGAGAACGACTGATCTAAATGGGTAAATTCTCCTTCAGAGGCAGCACTGTGGCCGTCTCTGCTTTCTAGGGAGCCTCTGGTTCCATGTTGTCCTCTTCTCCCTGGGCTTGTTTGTGAAGGCTTTGTTACACTTGTCTCTTAAATCACATGTTTGGAATCACAGGGTCAGTTTTTCTTTTTTTTAAATTATAGTAAATATATATGTAACAAAACATTTGCCATTTCAATGTTCTTCACATGTACAGTTTGATGATGTTATTTTTATTATGTTGTTTAACCATCACCATTACCTATTTCCAGATTTTTATATCATGCTTCACAGAAGCTCAGTGTCCCTTAAGCAATGAGTCCCCCTGCCCCCCTCCCCCTTGCCCATCTCTGATAATCACTAATAAACTTTGGTCTCAAGGCAGTTGCCTAGATAAATATATTTTATGTCAGTGGAATCATACACTATCTGTCCTTTTGTGCCTGACTTGTTTCACTCCACATAGTGTTCTCAAGATTCAACCATGTTGTAGCACGTATCAGACTTCGTTTCTCTTTATGGCAGAGTGATATTCCTTCCCTTGTATGGGTATTCCAAATTTTATTTCTCCATTTATCTGTTGGTGAACATTTAGACTGTTTCTACCTTTGGACTATTGTGAATAGTGCTTCAATGGACATTGGTGTACAAGGGTCTGTTTGTGTTCCTGCTTTGAATTCTTTTGGGTATATACCTACGAATGGAATTGCTGGATCATATGGTAATTCTACGTTTAACTTTTTGAGGAACCATCAAATTGTGTTTCACAGTGGCTGTACTGTTACTACTGAGGTCCTCTTAGTAGGAGGGGCTCCACTTTCAGGTATCTTCCTCCCCTTGGTCTCTTGGGTTTCTCCAGAAAGGAGAGGAGAGACAGTCTTCCTAGCACTTCTTTTCTGGGCTGCCCTTGAAGACAACCCTACCAGCCCTTTATAGCTTAAGGAATTTACTGTTTATTACTATGGAGAAAAAGCAAGGGCCACAAGATCACACACGTGGGTAAATCTTACTGTGTGAAATCTTATTGCTGTGGCCCTTGGTCCCTTCCTGCCTCCCTTGCTGACAGTAAGCAGTGATGTGAACATTGAGAGAAAGCTTACTCTGCACCAGGCCTTGCGCTAAGCACTTTGTAAGAATTGGCCCGTTTAATGCTTCCTGCTCACCCTCTAATGTAGTATCTTTACCTCATCTCATAGATGAGGAAACCTTACTTTAGAGACATCAAGCCTACTCTACGAGGTGGTGGAAGTGTGGATTCAAACCCGAGCATCTGACTCCAAAGTTCTTAACTCAGGTAGTACATATCTTCATAGCAAAGCAGCCCATCTCCGTCTGGTCTCTAGAAAGCAGCATGGCAAGCCCTGGAATGCCACCTGTTTGTGTACTCCTTAGATTCAGGGACCTGGATCCCATCTTAGCCATTTACAACTGTCCATCATTAGCCTCATTAAAAAAAAAAAAAAAATAGGTGACCTGAAATGTGGTAGGAGTGGTTTTGTTTTGTTTTCACGGTAATAATGTCGTGGCTGAGACCTGCCCCACCCCCCACCCTGACTTCTTGGCTGTCCCTTGCTGAAAACCTTGCCCTTTTCTTCCCTGTGTTGGGCTGACAGTGAGCTTCTGTAACTGACAAGGCCCACATACGGTGTAAACCAACATTTTAAACTGGATTAAAGCTTTTGAGCTAAGCCCTTGTTGTTGTTAGATGCCGTCGAGTCGCTTGACTCATAGCTACCCTATGTACAACAGAAGGAAACCTGCTCTGTCCTGCAACATCCGCATCATCATTGTTATACTTGAACCCATTGTTGCAGCCACTGTGTCAATCCATCTGGATTAACACAGTTAAGCCCTTAGGCCCCAGAATTTACCTTGCTGGCACCAGGTTTCCTAATATCTAGATTTCTCTAAGGCTAACCTCTTTAAATCTATTAATTCTATAGGCAATAAGTGACCACTTTTAATATACCTTCCCATATGTCCCAGGCACAGATCTCCATATAAACCAAATACAAAGAAGTTAAGGGGCAGGAGGGAAGAGTTATACTTAATTTACAGGGGCTTTTTTACTAGATTTTTATTGTGTTGAATATTCTTCAAAATATGTTGGCCTTTGGAAGGTGGGGTGGCTCTTGATTTGGACCATAAGCCCATATATTACCTGATTTCTCTTTGGCCTACCTTGGTTTCCTTTTGTGGAGGCCACATGGATCTGCTTTAATTTTCCACATTGTATTAAAGTCCTTGGCTTTGAGAGCATTGTCCTTATAGTTTTATAAAACATCAGCATGTGTAGAAAGCACTGAGGGAAAATGAAGGTCATAAAATGTCAAAGTACCAGTGAATTAGTGTAGAATCTGTGTTTGAGAGTATTTCTGAAGAGCACAGAGGACATCCTGCCTTCTTACTGTATTCTCTTCCTGTGACTTTCACAGGAAAGACACGCCACGTAGATGCACAGACCCACGGGAGGTTGGTATATGGCTAAGTCTGGGTTTATTCCTCAATTCCAACAATGGAGGAGGTTTATTGAGCACCTACTGTGTGCCAGGCACTGATGAAGCACTGGGGATATGATGGCACTATACTGGCCCCTCTCTGGAGGAGCTCAGAGCCTAATTGGGGAGACAAGAATAAATAAACAGTTGCAGTACAGCGGGGAGGTACAATGGCCAAAGTTTGGCCAGGGAGTTTGGGATCACAGAGGAGAATGACAATGATGACGTAACAACCAACATTTACTGAACACGTTTTATACGCTTGACACTTTGCTTTATACACAGTATCTATTTTTTAATCCTCCCAGCAATGCCATGAGGTAGAACCTATTATTATCCCCATCTTACAGATTAGGGAAGTGAGGCTCAGAAAGAAGGTCCCTAAGCTGAGTCTTAAAAATCAAGTAAGAAATGTGCAGAGACCAAGGTTTATTGGTAGTTACCAGGAGCTGGAGGGAGGGCAAGGGGGAGAATAATTACTTAGGAAGTGTTGAGTATCTGTTTATGGTGATGGAAAACTTGCCAGTGGATACTGGTGTTGGTTGCCCAACAAGGTTAATGTAATCGGTGTCATTGAATTGCACATTTGAAAAGTATTGAATTGTCAAATGTTGTGTTATATATATATATTACAACAATAAAAGAAAAAAAAATCCAGGGGAAGGAGGGGGAGGTGGTGATTCACGGATGAGGAAGCAACAAATGCTAAGACACAGAGGCGCATCATTGAGATGACCTGGTGCACCAAGGGGGCGGTGGGAGCTGGAGCACAATCTGGCTCTGCCCATCATTAAGTGATTTCAGTGTATAACCTGATTTCATTGAACAGCAACCTATGCTTCCATATACCCCACTCCAGCTCTCCTCAGTGACAACCCCCCCCAAACCCCCAAACCCAACCCATTACCTTAGAGTTGATTCCGACTCATAGGTACTCAATAGGGCAGATTAGAACTGCCCCATCGGGCTTCCAAGGAGTAGCTGGTGGATTTGAACTCCCGACCTTTTGGTTAGCAGCCAAGCTCTTAACCACTGCGCCACCAGGGCTCACCTCAGTGCAGGGCCACTTAATTTTGTCATACTCCCACAGATTGGGGTGAATAGTTCAGCCTTGAAGTAGATGTGAAAGTGACGATGAGCTTAGGCTAGGGAACAACAACAGCTGGGTGTCTCCGGGAGTGTTGGCAGAGCTGACAGGACCCTCAGAGGTATGGAGTTCTCAGTCTCCCAAGCTGGGCTTCAAGGGGCCTTAACCTCTGTGACATTTGCTTTGTACCTAGGATGCCCTGAAAGCAAAGACTAGGTCTAGTTCAAGTCTGTATCCCCAGAGCCTACCACAGAGCCTGGGGCATTATAATCTGTAAATCAGGGATACCAGTTATTAAACGGCATCAAAGTGATTAATTCTCTTTCAAATAAAGCCTTTAAACTCCTTGGTGAAAGGTATGGAATACGTCAGTAGTCCCACTTTTCAAGGTTCCTTCATTAACCAGGCATCGTTGATCTATCTCAGCCCTTGTATTTAGAGCTTGTATACTAGTTGTACGAGGAGAGCTGTCCTGCTCCATGCAATTTCAGTTCGCAGAGGGTGGGTACAGATGAGAGCAAAAGGGGGATGGAATTTTTTCCATACATGGGCCATGCCTAGTGCAAAAGCAGCCTTTTCAGTAGAGGAAGGCAGGTCGAGCGTGCCGCAGGACAGAAAAGCTTCGAGCCCCTGAACTGTGCCCTATCCAACGGCTTCTCCTTTGCAAGGGCTGATCCCTGACTTTGAATGGGAGAGGGTGACGAGTCCATTGAAATATCTGCTAATAGGCAAAGCCCTCTCTTTCTCCACGCCCTTTCTTCTTTGCTAAAGACTTTCTGGAAAACAGAGCAAAAACAATGAGGCAACTCCAAAGGGTAGATGAGAATTGAAGTCTCCATGCAGCCCTGATTGCCCTCGTGCCTTTGTCCCTGCCGACTTGGTGACGGGCCTGGCTGTCAGGTGTCTCTCCTCACTGGTACAGAATAATTTGGACTGATTGACTTGTCCATTGTCTTCTCCCTGGAGCCAGAAACAAAACAGGCGAGGCAGCTTGGTGGGGACGAAGGGGAAATGAGTGGCCAAAGTGCTGTTGCTTTCCAGGATTCGGACATGGGCTCACGCTGTCTGAGAAACTTACATGCAAAGGCTGTGACTTTGAAAGGACCGTGGCTGTGGAATTAGAGACAGATGCGCGGCTGACCATGAGTAGATATTAAATTGTAGTAAAGTATGCAAACCGCATTTCCTATTCAAGTCCTGTTTCAGCCTCATGTTGGCCTTTGGGCTGCATTTGCATTTCTATAGAAAAGGAAATAAAAGCAGCATGTCGCTTACTCATTTCTATTCATAACTGTGAGCTGTTATTATTCTAGCTCTCGTCTGTCTACCGTACATAGCGCGGCCAGATTAATCTTCCTAAACCTCCATCAAGACCCAGTTTAGTTCCCAGCGTTTCATTGTATCAACTCACGTTTTTAAGGCCCAGGTGCTGAGAGGGATATAGCGTACATAAGATGGGACTAATTTTAAGGTAAGCAAACATCCTGTTTTGTCTGGGACACTCCTTATTTATGCCTCTTAGCCTGACAGAATTATTAATTGTGCCACCTTCACTTTTTTGATGATGACCTATATGGTCACCCTACTTTTCAGTTGCCTGATATGCATGTGAAAACTGGACAATGACAAAGGAAGACAAAGAAGAACTAATGCATTCGAATTGTGGTGTTGGTGACCAATATTGATTATACCATGGACTGCCAGAAGAACAAACAAATTAGTTTTAGAAGAAATAACAACCAGAATGCTCCTTTGAAGCAAGGATGGCTATTCTTTGGCTCGCTTACTTTGGACACCATCAGGAAAGACCAATTGGTAGAAAAGGACATTGTCGTTGGAAAAGTAGAGAGTTAGCAAAAACAAGGAAACCCTCAATGAGATGGATTGACACAATAGCTACAGCAATGGACGTAACGCACCGGTGATCGTGGTGCAGGACTGGGCGGCGTTCTATTCTGTTATACACGAGGTCTCCATGACTCAGAGCCGGCTTGACGGGAGTTAATAACTACACCTGTCAAGTGCTTATAAGCCACAAGGGGCATAAAGTACAAACATAAATAATTTAAAATCAAGGTAGGGATGTGGAGGCAGAGAAGTGTAGATGTTTGGAGGAGGAAAGGAGCCGCCCCATGACTGAGATGGACAGGGAAGGTTGGATGCAGGCCTAGGACTTGAACTGGCTTCAGAAGATGATGACTCACCCACAGGGAGAAGAAGGTCCAGGTTCAGTTGTGGGATCAGCTTGAGGAAAGGTGTGTGTGCAAGGCTCTTGAGGGGCCACATACCTGTTGCTGTTGAGTCAATTCCAACTCATAGTGACTCTGTAGAGCAGAGTAGAGCTGCCCCATGGGATTTCCAAGGCAATGAATAAGAAAGACCAAAGAAGAATTGATGCCTTTGAATTATGGTATTGGCGAAGCATATTGAATGTACCGTGGACTTCCAGAAGGAAAAACAAATTTGTCTTGGAAGAAGTATAACCAGAATGCTCCTTGGAAGTGAGGATGGCGAAACTTCGTCTCACAGACTTTGGACATGTTATCAGGAGGGACTGGTCCCTGGGGAAGGACATCATGCTTGGTAAAGTACAGGGCCAGCGAAAAAGAGGAAGACCTTCAACGAGATGGATTGACACAGTGGCTGCAATGATGGGCTCCAACATGGCAGCGATTATGAGGGTGGCACAGGACTGGGTGGTGTTTTGTTCTATTGTGCTTAGCGTTGCTATGTGTTGGAATCGACTCAATGGCACCTAACGACAACAATATGTACGGTAGCAGACTGCCACATCTTTCTCCCACAGAGTGGCTGGTGGGTTCAAACCGCTGACCTTTCAGTTATCAGCTGAGCGCTTAATTACCGCACCACCAGAACTCCTTAAGGGGCCACACAGGAGAAGGTTTCTCAGGAGGAGAGGAGAGAAGTACGCAGGGAGGTGGAAGGAACAGATTCTGGAGGGCTTGACATCAGATAGGGAACTTGTACTTGACCCTGTAGACTGGAAGAAACTGCAGAAATACTGGCATGAAAAACCCAAGGTGAATAGGAAGATTAACCTGGTCCTGGTGTAGGATGGTCACCAGCAACAAATTGCAGAGACAGAATTCAAACCCCAGAGGCTGACTCCAGGCTCTGTGCTCTCAACCATCATGCCAGCCTGCCTCCTAGTCTCCCATGTCCTACACGATTAACTGGGTAAATCAAAAATTTTCACACATGATGGGATGAGGCAAATGAATGTTCTGGTGTCTTGGTTTCCACTAAGCAGGAGCCTTCAACTAAGAGTCAACATGACTTTTTTGTTGACTGTCTATTTAAATAATTTTTAGCATGATTTTTGACAAGTTAAAAAAACAGAAGGATACATTTACAGGACAAGGTGGTACAGTCCGAACGCGTTGCGATCCTTCAGGGAGCCACCGTAGAATGATTTGCCACCGGGTGGGTGTTTATACGTGTTTCAAGTGGAGAATCATCTTATTAGTAGTTTTGCTTCACTCTCTGGAATCAGCGCTAAGGTTCAACATGTGCAGCGAAGCTACTCGTTTTGTCTTCTGCCTGCTTCTTCCCTCCTTCCTTCCCTCCTTCCTCCCTCCCTCCTTCCTTCCCTCCCTTCCTTTTTTCTTCCTTGCCTTCTTTCCACTAAAATCATTTACAGAGTGCGCATATTTGGCCATACCCTATGCTAGATACTCTCATTTCATTGTCACAACAACCATCCAATCCTGTGACATCGGAGCATCCCCATTGTACAGATGAAGAAAATAAGCTTCAGAAAGCTTGAGAGAGCTGCAGAAGGTGATCCAGCTTTAAGTGTTATTGAACGTGTTCCCAGGGTGATTATCGTCAAGCAGGTCTCCTTGAGTTGATTATTTCCCAGGATGCTATTGAGGAAATTAAACATCCGGCAGAGAGCAATATTAGGTCAGTGGTGCCCAAGCCTGACTGTGCATTGCCACCATTTGAGGAACTTAAAAGATACAGGTTCCTGGGCTCTCCCTCTGTGATTCTGTTTTAGTAGGCCCTGGTGGAGCTTCCCCGGTGGTACAATGGTTTGCTCTCAGCTACTAATGAAAGGTTGGCCTTTCAAATCTACCCAGTGGTGTCACAGAATAAAGGCCTGGTGGTCTGCTTCTGTAAGATCACATCCAGGAAAACCCTGTAGGGCACAGTTCTACAGTGAAGCACGTGGGATTACCATGAGTTGGAATCTACTCCATGGCAATTGCTTGGTTTTGGTTTTGTTTTCTTGGTGGAGCTTAGGTATCTGTGTTTTCTATAAAGCTCTGCAAACCAAAGATTTTCCAACTTTAGTGTGCATCAGAATCACCTGGAAGGCTTCTTAAACCACAGAGGCTGGGTCCCACCCCAAGTTTCTGATTTAGCAGGTCTGGGGTGGGGCCTGTGAATTTGCATTTCAAACAAGTCCTGAGGTGGTGCTGATATTGCTAGTCCAGGAACCACACTAAGACAACCACTGCCCTCCAGGTCACTGATGTTTATCCAGGCCAGAAACTGCTGGATTGGAAGATTTGTGGTCTCTGAGTGCTGAGATTGAGCCTGTTTTGTGGAGCTAGACCCAGGATGGCTACATAACTAGCCGTTACGCCTTCCTCCCAACCTATGGCAGACATCACTCATCGATCACTGCGTTCTTTTTCACTGAGTCTGGACGTGGGCTCAGCATCTCTCTTCTCCCTCTGTGGCCTGCCAGTACCCACCAGATGGCATTGGCTCGCAGCCTGAAACTATTTGTAGTCAGTGAGCTAGACATCTAGTCTAACTGGCTCTTCTCAAATCAATAATTTAAAAACTCTCTTTGTGGAACTTGTGCTTTTATGTATTCATTAGAGAGAGCCCCTTGGGGAGTGGTTCTCCTTGACTGCACATTAAAATCACCTAGAAAGTTAAAAATACGTGTATATATTTAAGCACAGGAAGAAGGAGACACAGAAATTGAAGAAGGAAATGGACTGCAGGTCTAATTGCCTCCATGAACCACCACGTCCTCAGCCACGAGGCCAGAAGAACTGGATGGTACCTGGCAACCATTACTGAATGGTTTGATCAAAGACCCAACAGATGGATCTTGATCGAAAAGAGGAACATTGGGGCACAGAACTTCAAATTCACGTGGAAACCAGACTTACTGGATCCACTGAAACTGGGAGGACCCCTGAATCTCTTGTCTAGCAATAGTCTTTAAGCCTTGAACTAATACTACCCCATGAAGCCATTGTTAAACTAAACAACAGTTTAGCTAAATTAATAAAGAATATTTTCCTTGAGCATTACACTCTCATGAAGAATTATGTATATGAGTTCAAACTGAAAACAATTCATCTAAAGCCCAGATGAGAACTTAAAGGGGCAGAGAATCTAAATTAATGGTGATGTAACAATATGGGTAGAAATAGTGAGAATGGTGACGTCTACAACCAATGTCATTGAACTGCATGTGCAGAAATTGTGAATGGATGTATGCTTCGTTGTGTATATTGCCACCACAAATAATAATAATAGAAAATGTGTATTGATGCTGTCTGTAAAAATATGTGTGTATATACATATGGAGAAACTCTGGTGACGTAGTGGTTGAGAGTTACGGCTGCTAACCAAAAGGTCGGCAGTTTGAATCCACCAGGCACTCCTCAGAAATTCTGTGGGGCAGCTCTACTCTGTCCGACAGGGTTGCTATGAGTAAGAATTGACTCAGTGGCAACAGGTTTTTTATATACGTTTTGTACATATATACAGTGATCCCCTTTAGTCAGTGTTAAATCAGCTCATCTGGAGTTGAGGTCCAGGCATTGGCAGCTTTATCAGCATCACAGGTGGTTCTAACATACAGTCAGGGCTGGGAACCACTGGCCAGAGGTATCTGGCTGTGCCATTGCCCCATTCAACTAGAAGCTGCAGAACTCCTGATTTCTCCCTATAGATTCCCCTTGCGGAGTCCCCCTCTTCTCTCTCCATCCATTTTCCATGCAACTCTTTGATTTCCTGCTAAACAAAATAGAGGGGAAAGGCAGCCCAAGACCCAGTGATGCCTGTTGATGGAGGCTGGAATCGGGGACAGCGCTGCCCTAGAAGAGTCAGAAGGAGCTGGATTTCTGGAGCAGTGCCAGAGAAACTGAACTCCAGCAGCAGGTGGTGTCGTTTCTCCTCACTGGCTTTATCTTCCGTAGATTTGGGGGTGAACAGGGTTTCAAGGAAAGGAAACATTTCCAGGGAGAGACCTCTTGACTCTCAGCCTCGTGGTTTTCTCCCTTCTGCCAGACTTTCCCAAGCCAGAGTCTCCAATTGCTACCTTCATCAGGACTTGCTTTCTCCTTCCTGGCAGCCCCTTCCTGCTTTACTCAGATTGCCCTTCTGGAAGTAAGTCTCCAGTGCCCTCCTAGGCACACTTTTCATTCTGTTTGCCCTCCCTGAATCATCGGGCTCTGTCGACCATCCTCTCTTCTCCCGGGGTCCTAGTCTGCCTGCTTCATCTCTGTTCTTTCTCAGTTTCTTTCAGTAACTTCTTCACCTTCTCCTGTCCCTTAAATGGAAGCATTCCCCCAGTGCTGCTGTCTTTGTCCTTTAGCACTCCTCTGCACACCTTCTTTCCCTTGGGATCCCTTAACCAGATCCATGGTGCTGACCTGACGTATGTCCTGAGTTCTAGTCTCCAAACAGTGTCTATCAACAGCACTTCATCTGTGTCCATCAAATTGCCCTGTCTCTGGCCTTCTCTGTTTCTGTTCCAGGTACCAGAGTCTTCTGGTCTGCAAGGCATACAAGCTCAGCTGTGTTAAGCGCTGTTACCCGGTCAATAACCGTGTCTGGTCTACCTTCCTTTCCTGATGCCTTGCACATTACTGTCCTTCTTCCTCTACAGTTTTGAAGAGTTTGAGCAGGATTGGTGTCAGTTCTCTAAATGACAAACTAGGTGGCTTCAAACAATAGACATTTATTCTTTTATCATGTGGTGGCTAGAAGTCCAAAATCGGGATGTCACATTCCCTCCAAAGGCACTAAGGGAGGATCTTTCCTTGCCTCTTCCAGCTTCTGGTGGTTCTTGGTGCTCCTTGGCTTGTGGCTACATCACTCTAACCTCTGCCTTCATCTTCTCTGTGTATTTCCATGTCTCTGATCTCCCTCTCTTTTTTCTTATAAGGACACCAGCCGTTGAATTTAGGGCCAACTCTAAATCCCAGAATGATCTCACCTCAAGATCCTGCAAAGACTCTATTTCCAAATAAAGTTACTAGAGTTGGGACTTGGACATATCTTTTGGGTGGACACAGTTTAGCCTACTACAGCCATTCTTGCCTTTGCCTCTGCTGCCTGTTTCAGGGCTACTTTGATAACCTAGCGAGCCATTCATTTCCAGTCTCACACACCTCAAGCCTACACATTACTCTTGAAGCTGTGCTTCTAATATGCCCTTTCTCCTCTCTCTGACTGCTAAGCTGTATTGAGCTCTTCTTTTTTCTTTTTTTTAAATTCTTATTGTGCTTTAAGTGCAAGTGTACAAATCAAGTCAGTCTCTCATACAAAAATTTATATACTCCTTGCTGTATACTCCTAGTTGCTCTCCCCCTAATGAGACTGCACACTCCTTCTCTCCACCCTCTGTTTTCGTGTCCATTCGGCCAGCTTTTGACCCCCTCTACCCTCTCATCTCCTCTCCATACAGGAGCTGCCCACATAGTCTCATGTGTCTACTTGACCCAAGAAGCTCACTCCTCACCAGTATCATTTTCTATCCTATAGTCCAGTCCAATTCCTGTCTGAAGAGTTGGCTTTGGGAATGGTTCCTGTCTTGGGCTAACAGAAGGTCTGGGGACCATGACCTCCAGGGTCCTTCTAGTCTCTGTCAGACCATTAAGTCTGATCTTTCTATGAGAATTTGAGGTCTGCATCCCACTGTTTTCCTGCTCCATCAGGGGTTCTCTGTTGTGTTCCCTGTCAGGGCAGTCATTGGTTGTAGCCGGGCACCATCTAGTTCTTCTGGTCTCAGGCTGATGTAGTCTCTGGTTCATGTGGCCCTTTCTGTCCCTCAGGCTCATAATTACCTTGTGTCTTTGGTGTCCTTCATTCTCCTTTGATCCAAGTGGGTTGAGACCAATTGATGCATCTTAGATGGCTGCTTGCTAGCTTTTAAGACCCAAGACACCACTATCCAAAGTGGGATGCGGAATGTTTTCTTAGTAGATTTTATTATGCCAGTTGACCTAGATTTCCCCTGAAACCATGGTCCCCAAATTTATTGAGTTCTTACTGTAGGCCAGGCATAGAGCTAACCTTTGTGCATCTACTATCTCATTAGAAACCTTCAGCAACCTTATGACTCAGCTGTTGTTGTAAGCTACTGTTGGGTTGGCCCCGACTTGTGGTGATCCTACATGTAACAGAATGATATGTTCCCAGTCCTGCACTATCTCTACTGTCATTGTCATGGTTGAGTCTGGTTGGATAATATTCTGTTGTGATCCATAAGGTCTTCATTGGCTAATTCTCAGAAGTAGGTCATCAGGCCTTTCCGCCTAGTCTGTCTTAATCTGGAAGCTCTGCTGAAACCTGTCCACCATGGGTAACCCTGCTGGTATTTGAAATACCAGTGGCAAAGCTTCCAGCATCACAGCAACATTCAAGTCACCACAGTATGACAAGCTGACAGACAGGAGATGGTATGAATCAGTAGACACTGTTATTATCCCTATTTTACCTGTGAGGAGATGCCTAGTAACCTGGCCAAGGTCACACAACTAATAAGGAACAGAAATTCAAATTCAACTGTGGGCCTCTGAGCCCTCGCTCTTAACCACTATACTCCATTGCTACCCCACTGGTCCCACCCTTTAGTGGCTGCCTGGCACATACTTAATAAAGACCAAGCTCCTTGACTGGCACGCATGAATTTTCTAAATCTGCTCTAGTCTACCTGTGCAGTCTTATCTCTTTGTATCCTTTCATGTAAGATGTAGTTTCATATGAATGAATTCAGTCCTGAGTCCCCAAGTCACATCACCTTTTTCTTCCTCTGTATTTTTTGCCCAAATCTTTGTTGACGTCCAGTACCCAAAGGGCCAAGCAACTGCCTCTACAAAGCCTTCTTGATCTCGCCAAACCATCTCAGCCAAATCCTTTTTTGTATGTTGTCTTTGGTTTTAAATTCCTTTTATTAATCTTAATATTTGTCTCTTGTCGATACTTTTTTTAGGTATTCCGGTTATTGTTCTCCTAATCAGTTGCCATTGAGTTGATTTCTACTCATGGTGACCCCGTATGTGTCAGAGTACAACTGTGCTCCATAGGGTTTGCAATGGCTTATTTTTCAGAAGTAGATCACCAAACCTTTCTTCCTGGTGGCTCTGGGTGGACTCGAACTACCAACCTTTCAGTTAGCAGCTGAACATGTTAACTGTTTGAACCATCCAGGGACTCCTCAGTTTAAGTATAAAAAACCCATTGCCGTCAAGTCGATTCTGACTCATAGTGATCTTATAGGACAGGGTAGAACTGCCCCATAAGGTTCCCAAGGAGCAGCTGGTGGATTTGAACTATCGACCTTTGGACTACCAGCTGAACTTTTTTCTTTTTAATTAATTAATTAACTTATTGTGCTTTAAGTGAAAGTTTACGAATCGAGTCAGTCTCTCATACAAAAACTTATACACACCTTGCTGTGTACTCCTAGCTGCTCTCCCCCTAAGGAAACAGCACATTCCTTTCTACCCTGTATTCCCCATGTCCATTCAACCAGCTTCTGTCCCCCTCTTTCTTCTCATCTCGCCTCTAGATAGTAGCTGCCTACATAGTCTCATGTGTCTACTTGAGCCAAGAAGCTCACTCCTCCCCAATATCATTATCTATCTTATAGTCCAGTCCAATCCCTGCCTGGAGAGTTGACCAGCCGAACTCTTAACCACCGTGCCACCAGGACTCTAAGTTTAAGTGCTTGTTAATATTATTCACGTAGTTTTGTATAAGGCATGTTTCCAGCTGCAGACCCAATGGCCAACCTGGGCGGTTCAATAAGAGGTGAGTTTGAGGTGAAGGTGGTCCTTTCTGACTGTGGATGCCAAAAGACCCAGAGTGGGAACCCACTTAAGGGTTGTTCTAATACTTGGATTCCCAGTGCTGGCCCCACTCCGGATCAAAAGCAGGCATGCTGAGCAATCTTGCAGGAGTCCCGCCCATACCACTAGAAGTCATTTGTATTCCTGTGCAGTCAGCGGTTTGCAGCCAGGTTTGGCTGGGGAGGTCCCACTGCTCATTTCTCTCCTAAACCTCCCTGGTGTACAGCCAAGTCTCCATTTTACTCAAACTTGAAAAACAGAAACTTACAAAGAAAAAATGATTCCCATGAAGGATGGAAAACTAATCTAACAAGCAATTACGGTTGTGCAGAGGGCTGCTTGGGGATCAGGGCACCTTCACAGAAAATCTCCTGGAAGCTGGGGCTGAGACTCACATCCGTTCATGTTGCCCAGAACACGGATGCCTGTCATGGGCAAGAGTATGAAGTTCAAGGAAATCAGCACTGATTTGAGGACCCACTGGCTTCAGGAAAGTGTGCTGGAAACTATGGGAGATGGAATGAAGTGTGAGGCATAGTTGCTATCCTTAAGGGTTTATAACCCACCTAGGAGAATAATGGAGTCCTTGTGTGGTGCAAACTGTTAGTGCACTCGGTCGCTAACTGAAAGGTTGGAGGTTCAAGCCCACCCAGAAGTGCCTTGGAAGACAGGCCTTTTATTTCTGAAAAATCAGCCACTGAAAAACCTGTGGAGCACAGTTTTACTCTGACATATGTGAGGTTGCCATGAGTTGGAATTGACTGACAGCAACTGGAAACACTTCAACAGAACGAGATTAAGAATGTTATATACATTACATGGAGATACGACAACAGTGAGATAAACATCTAGGAACAATTGATACAATTCAAATGATCCATAACCATTAGAAGTTCTAGTTTCTTCTGCTGAACTATTCTAGGCCAGTGTCTTGGTTCCCTAGTGCTGCCATAACAAAATACCACAAAATGTCTTTAAAGAACAGACATTTTTTGTCTAACATTTCTAGAGACTCGAAGTCCCAGTCAGGGTTTCAGCCATGTCAGTTCCTTCTGAGGGCTCTGAGAAAGGAACGTCTGTGGCTCCTAGCTTCTGGTGGCTGCCGGTAATCCTTGGCTTGTAGATATACCTTCACATGGTGTCCTCCCGTCTGTGTGATCCTATTTCCTGTCTCTTCTCCCCTTTATAAGACACACTCAGAAGGGATTAGGATTAGGACTCACCTGGCTCCAGTCTGACCTCATTTGACTTAACTGATAACAAAAGGGAAAACTCTATTTCCAAACAAGGTCACGTTCACAGGTATAGGGATTAGAACTTCCACATATCTTTTGGGGGGGACAGAATTCAAACCATAGCAGGTACTGTCACTGAATCATGGTGACTTAAGGGAAGGAACAGCCAGGATTGGTAAGGATGCTGAAGTACAGTCTATGCTGTTTCTTCTTCTCGTTAATAAATGATTAAACTGATACCCACATCCGCTTTCTACAGCTTAGGTTGCCTTTTCTTTCTGCCGAGTAGAAGTTGCTTTCTCTGGCTCAGCTCCAGGAAGCTACCAGTAGCAGCTGCTGCTGCTAAGCACAGCCTGGCCACGGCAGCAGCATGGGCAGGCTCTTAGGTGTCCATCTTCATGAGTAAGGGACCTGGGAATAGTCTGCTGCTTCCACACTGGGGGTCCAGGTAATGACTGTAACCCCTCTGGGCACCTGTCTGAGTGTAAAGGTGCCATCTACCTGGTGACCACCACCTCATGTGGCGTTTGGTCCAAGAATCTGCTGGGCCTGGTTCTTATTTGTCACTCATTCTCTCACTGAAACCAAGGCTTGACTCTAATTGTAGGTCTTATTTAGAGGGGCCCCCACAAACCCATTTGGATCCTGCCAGTCCCATCTCCAAGGCTGGACCTGGTTTGAGGATCTCTTAAGTGTCTCAAAAAATGTGCACACACAACTCTGCCTTCCGAACATTGTATCTTGTTGACTAGAGTGGTGTAGTAGGAAGGTGGGGAGTGGATACATCTAGGCTGCGTAGAAGGAATTTGTGTTTGTAGGTTGGGTTTAGTGAGTGGTCAGGGGAGGGGCACTAGCAAGCTGAGTTAGAAAAGCAAGTTGAATCCCAGCGGTGGAGCCTTAGACGCTAGGTTAGGCAAGCTAGACTTTATCCTTCAGTTACTGGGGATCCAGTGAAGCTCAATAATTGGTCCCTATCATCATCCTGGAGCCCTGGTGGTGTAGCGGTTAAGAGCCCTACTACTAACCAAAAGGTTCGCAGTTTGAATCCACCAGCCGCTCCTTGGAAACCCTATGGGGTAGTTCTACTCTGTCCTATAGGGTCACTATGAATCGGAATCAACTCCATGGCAATGGGTTTGGTTTGTTTTATCATCAGCCTTATTAGTATTAATACCAGCTGGGCTCCCTGCCACCAGTCTCTCCCCTACCCCCATCCACATACACATACCTCCAGAGCAACCTTCCTTACACCAGCACCTTCATCAGTGTCACAGAGAGGAGTTGATCTTAAGGGATGAGAGGTGAGAAGGTATTGAGATGAGTTTCAGACATGTGGCAATCAAGATGGTGGCAGAAATGTCACCTTGCAATTGTCAGTCATATTCTCCAGCTCACATTCTAGACTGGAGAATTCCTAGAAATTGTTGGCAAAAGCTGTGGGCATGGGGAAGCAGGAACATGGGAAAGAGAAAATCATCTTATGTTAGGATATTAGGGGAAGATGGCGGGCGAGCAACAATGAGGAATAGTAACAGAGATGGGTGTTAGAGAGACCAGAAGAGGAGGAAGACGGTATTATGGTGTACTTGGCAGAAGCCAGTGAAGGAGCTGGTTTCAAGACGGAAGGGGTAGTCAAGATGACCATAAATTTCAGAGAAGTCAAGGGTAGTACTCCTGAATGAACTTGGGAGGACTCGTTCACCTCACCTCACGTTTATTAGCCGCCATCTATAGGCCTGGTTCTTTTTGTTTGGTGCAGTGGATACAGAAAGCCTCAAGTACAGTAGATACTTGAAAGCCTCAAGAGACCTATCTGAAACAGACCTGGGTTGGAATGTGGCTCTTCCATCTAGTCCAAGAGAGCTTCTATTTCCTCATCTATAAAATGGACCTAATAATATCTGCCTCCATGGGTTGTTCTGGGAATCAGAGCTGACGCCTGTACAACAGTCAGCATAGTACCTGGCATTTAATGTTGGTAGGTTGATTATGGTATCCCTGGGTGGTGCAAACGGTTAACATGCTTGGCTGACTAAAAGATTGGAGGTTCTAGTCCACCTACAGGGGCCTTGGAAGAAAGATCTCCTTCCAAAAAATAACAGCCATTAAAAACCCTATGAAGCACAGTTCTACTCTGACACATGTGGGGTCACCATGAGGCAGACTTTATTTTGTGGCAACTTTTTTTTTTTTTAGACTGATTACACTTAGAACTCATACTGACAAATAAGAATGAAGGGCCTTTTTTGAGGCCTTCCTGCCAGACTAAGAGAAGCCTGAGTGGCTGGGAGTGGCCTTCTCCATGGCTCGGGCTGTTCAGTCCATTATGCCTGGTTTCTGCTGCCTCACGCGGCTTTCTAGTACTAAAAAGAATTTCCTGTTTCTAGAACTTTCCAGCCTTTTGTGTGTTTTCAGGCCCAGTTATTCTGACAGAGCTGCCTTTCGTTTTTCTCCCCCAAGTCAGACGGAAACCAGAGTTGCTTCCATTGGTCAGTGGTGCTTTCACTGGCCACACCTTGGGAAAGCCCTACAGTTTACTCCATGGCAGATGGAAGGGTCCCCAGACTGCTCTGAAGGTTGACACGGCTCCGCCAGCTGAGCTTGAGACCCCATGGGCTATGTGGATTGGCCCTTGTCCTCCAGTGGCCACCAGGAAGAAGGCTGCAGACGCCAGCTCCTTTGGGCCACAGGGCTCTGTGTTTGTCATCTGAGGGTCTTGCTGAACACCTGCTGCCTGTCTGCCCCTGCACAGCCTTGCTGGGGCCCAGGGTGGGAGTGGGGTGGGGCAGTGGTCTGGGGTGTTGAGCCTATGTGCGTTTGGCACTCTTCGGGAAGTGAGGTATGGTGGGGGCAGGGGTTGATGCCAAAAAGGGAACGGCTCCCAGAGGAATACGTGTGCAACTTGGAAGCTGGAAGGGATGTGGAAGGGAAGAGAGATCAAACCAGGGACAGGAAAAGCCATGTTGGGTTCATGAGTCTGGCACAGCACCTCCTGGATGGGCAGCTCTGGCCTGTTTCTTTGAGATCAGTTTCTCCGGGGCAGTATACCCAGGACACTGGAAGTTCTTGCATGTCAGGTTGGGATAGAGGGGAATCTTCAGAGGTCACCCATCCCTCCCTTCCTGTGTCCTCCCCCCAGTGGTATAGTTGGGCATTACCTCAGTCTTCTAGGTGGTTGGAGGAATGCAAGTCCAGGGCATCTCAGTGCCACTTGGAATGTAGCTTTGGCCCTGGAGGGTGGAATGGGGTCAGTAGGATGTTTGAATCCAGGATAAGGAGCTCGCTAACTTTGCATGGCCTACCTCTTCTATCCCCACAGGCCAGGAAGCCCAGGTAGCGTTAACTTCTTCAGCCATGCCTGTAGGGACACACTGCCATCCACTGATATGGATGACAACAGTGCCTTTGAACAAAACTTCACATATAGTCCAGTTATTGCAGGGGCCCTGCTTCACTCATTTAATTAATCAGAGCAGCAGTTCTTTTCGTCCTAATTGGCCAGTCCCAGTCTGGGTACCTTCACAATTTAACCTCAGTAGTCCCGTGTTTTGGGGCAGTGGTATTTCCATGGTAGAATTCTCTCCTTCCCTGTGGGAGACCTGGGTTCAATTCTTGGCCAGTACACCTCATGCATAGCCACCTCCCATCTGTCAGTAGAGGCTTATGTGTTGCTGTGATGCTTAACAGGTTTTGGCGGAGTTTCCAGACTAACAGACTAGAGGAAAGGCCTGGCGATCTGCTTTCGAAAATGAGTCAGTGAAAACCCTAGGGATCACAACGATCTGGTCTGCAACTGGTCATTGGGATGGTGCAGGACCAGGCAGCATTTTGTTCCGTTGTGCATGGGTTCGCCATGAGTTGGGGGCTCTCTTAAGGGCAGTTAACAAAAATGGTATTATGTTGAATCAGCTGGCATTGGACATTCCTCTATTAATAGATTCACTGGGCATCCCCTGATGTGTAATTTTATTAGTGACCTTATTTAAAAATATCTCATATCAACACCCACTGGGGATGCACCAAGAATCATTCCTGTCCACCCAGGCTCTTTGCACAGGTGCCATGACACGTTAGAGGCAGATCCAGGAATACATCCTGGGGTCCTTGCCCCCGCCCAGGGGTTCTCCTTTCCATACCTGTGCTTTCTCTTGTTGCCATTCCTTGAAGACCTTTACTTTTTGGACCTTTGCTCCCTCTGACTTTGTGGGAGTCTTTTTGTGACTCCTCTCAGTTATGATGATGATGCTCTGGTGTGTTGGAGAATGACCTCTGATGACCCTGTATGCTGAGACCCCTAGTATGGATTCCTTTGCTTTTCTCCCCTCTCTGCATGTGAGAAACGGGGCTCTGTGGAGGACAAGCCCGAGAGGTGTCAGAGATGTCCCCGGCTTACTCTAGAGCAGGCTTTCTCAGCCTCAGCACTGTTGACATGTTGGACAGATGATTCAGGTAATTCTTTGTTGTGGGGGGTGGCCCTGTGCATTGTGGGATGTTTAGCAGCATCCCTGGCCTGCACCCACTAGATGTCAGTTGAACTCCTACCCCAGGCGTGACAACCAGACAATGTCCCCAGACAATGTTCCCTGGGGGTGCAAAATCGCCCCGGGTTGAGAACCCCTGCTCTTGAAGCAGCAGTGGCAGCCCTCTGGGTCCTTAGCAGGTTTTTCCTTCAGTCAGGAGCTTCAGAGGCAGGTCCTGCTGGGGGTGATGGGAGGGTATTTCCCAGAGTTCCCTCTTCATTCCTGGGCCCAGCACGCTTCTCTTTCATTTCTCTGGCTATGCTGTCGGCCAGAAAACTCATCCCTCTGCACATCGGTCTGTTGCTTCCCGAGTCCCTGCTGTCCCAGACAGGCTGGTCTGCAGCTCCTCTGACTTTGTTTGTCGGTTGATGGGGGGTAGGGGGTGGGGGTGGGTAGAACATCAGGAATCTGGTGTACTGGCTCTGCCTCTCGCCGGCTGTGTGACTTAGAGCAAGTATGTGTCACCTCGTGAATAATGTTAGCACTGGGTCCTGGTGAGCTTTTCATGTCATTGGGTGGTATTATGGTCAGGAACTCAGAAATGCCTGAATCCTGCCCGTGGAATTCCCGAGAACATTAACAGAAGGGAAACAAAGTATACTGTGTCTTGTTATAATGCGCTAGCTACGTTCCAGAGAGATCTCGCGCTACACGTTGTTCCCAAGGGAGAAAAGGGCTGTTGGATAGTTTTATACTTGCAATAACGGAACAGTTTTTTTTTTTTTCTGTAAGAATTTAATTAATAAAGTGTTTTTAATGGACACAAGTATATGTTGGTAAAATTTACAGACTATTGTCATCGTAATCCATTTTTATAATTAATAAAGTATAAAATCGAAGTAAGATGGGAGGAGGGGCATCTCACTGAGGGTGCAGCTCAG
This sequence comes from Loxodonta africana, assembly GCF_030014295.1. Classification (NCBI taxonomy): domain Eukaryota; kingdom Metazoa; phylum Chordata; class Mammalia; order Proboscidea; family Elephantidae; genus Loxodonta; species Loxodonta africana. The sequence goes on along the minus strand of NC_087354.1, from coordinate 44,593,889 downwards.
AACACAGCGCAGCTCTGTGGCCAGCCACCAACAGCCCCAGGAGAAGGAGGTACCATGCTGGTGGCCAGCCCCACACTCAGAGCGGGGCTGGGTTGAGTGATCAGCAGCTCCCCCGACGTGCGCCAGACCGGCTCCCCTGGCCCTCGTTAAGACCACTAGTCTAGCATTAGAGGCTGTGCTGACTTTTAATCCATCCCACTCTATTCAATCCACAGTATAAAGACTCATGCTGTGAAAACAACGTCTGAAAACACTTCATGTGTCTGGGTCTTTGCCTAATGATTCCCAGTGCAGAGTTCTGTCGAAGCTAAACTGTAGTCTGTGGCTTGGACTTGAGGTTTAAACGGAGTCTTCGATCTTCTTTAAGCCCAAAGCAATGGCCAACATTCTCAGGTGGTTGTGAAAGAAGAAATGGAGGGCCCTGTGGAGTAAGAGAGGGCCGGAAGAATGGAGGCTTTCAAAGCGGGGCCTCTGCTCACCAAGAAATGTGGCTAACCAGTGTCTGGCGTTCTGACTGACTAGATTAACTAACAGCCCATCTGCCGGTTTGACATACTGTGGTGGCTTGAGTGTTACTGTGATGCTGGAAGCTATGCCACTGGTATTTCAGGGTCACCCATGGTGGACAGGTTTCAGCAGAGCTTCCAGGCTAAAACAGACTAGGAAGAAAGGCCTGGTGATCTGTGTCCAAAAATTAGGTGATGAAGACTTTATGGATCAGTACAGAACATTGTATGACTTGCTTGCTTTGAACATCATTAGGAGCGATTAATTACTAGAGGAGAATGTCATATTTAGTGAAGCAGAGGGTCAGCAGGGCGCTGAGACCCTCAGTGAGAGGAATTGGTACATAGCTGCCACGATGGACGGAAACAGACTTGTGACTGTGAGGATGACATAAAACCCGCCGATACTTCATTCTGCCGTACATAAGGTCGTCAGGAGTCAGAGTCGACTGATAGCAACCGTGTATGTGTGTATGTATGTATGTATATATGTACCTGTCTATCTATTTATTATCTATGTATTGATAAAATGAGAATGATGTTGATCTCACAGGTTTGGGGTGTGTATTTTATGACTTTATATATATACTAATGTAGTATTCTTACTGTTAACCAGACTGGGTCTCAAAGATCAAGCAGCTCTAAAATCCAAAGTTGCCTCTTGTTTCCAAAACCAGAACTGCCTGGAACGTAGCAGAGTCGGCCTGCTCACACAGCCCCTCCAATGGTACCTTTGGTCTCCTATGTAATTGACTGTGAGCATTGGAAATAGTTGTGGTTTTTAATACAGTGATATTTCCTCTTCAGGGACTCCAGCCCCTAGTCTAGTTTCAACAACTGCTTGCTAGGTCCCAAGGCGTGGTTCTTGTTTCTTCCTTGTCTAATGGAGAGAGTGTTTGCATTTGCACAGGGTTTTTAATGGGCTGTAAGCTGTTGGCTCTGCGAGCGATCTTGGTCCAGAGCCAGACAGGCTTTAAATGTTTGAGGGAAGTCTATGAGTGCTACCTAGAGGGTCCCTTACTCCACCATGCACATGGCCTGCATCAGTAGGGGCAGGTAGGGCCTCATGTTCCTCTGTCAGCCAAGAGAGCCCCACTTGGAGGGACAGGTCTGCTCCTGGCCCAGGTGGGCTGTGCAGCCTTTTCTGTGCATAGCTGGGGCCAGAAGGTTCAAATCCAGCCAGAGGCTTTTACAAGAGGCTCCTTTTTATCGTTCCAGAAACAGTGGTGGAGCTCCTATTTTGGCTGCAGCTGGTGGTCTGGACCATAGAGTTCTAGAGATGGAAATAATCTCCAGTGAGTTTCTCTATCAGGCAAGACCACACGTCAGCCATCCCAGAAAGACAAATCTGTTCTATTTTGAACTGTTTGAGGAAGGAGACTTTGCAACCACCCTTGGTAACATGGTCTACTTTTAATAATCTCTGGGCTTTTGCCCTGGTGCTGCAGTGGTTAAGAGCTTGACTGCGGACCGAAAGGTTGGGTGTTTAAAGCCACCAGCTGCTCCCTGGGAGAAAGATGTGGCAGTCTGCTTCTGTAAAGATTATAACCTTGGAAGTCCTATGGGGCAGTTCTACTCTATCCTGTAGGGTTGCTGTGAGTCAGAATTGACTCAGTGGCAATGGGTTTGGCCTTTTGATTTGGTGCTTTTGCCCAAATCCCTTCTGCTGAGGCCTGTTGACCTTTCTTTTTGTAGAACCACCTTGGTGGACTTGAAGGTCATTGTTTAGGTTGGTCATGTCATCCTTGGCTACTTGTCCTCTCTGCCAGGTCATTTCAGCCCCAGCACTTTTGGGTGGTGGCCAGTGAGGTGTGGGGCGTCTCAAACATCTCCACCAAAATACTCCACCAGCAGAAAAGTGTGAATGCGTACACACACGCACCCAGGTGTACACACACATGTACACACAGCCTGTGGGGTAGCCCGAAGTGGCCTAGTGAAAGGTCAGAATTTCTTTGACGTCTTCCATTTTCATTAACCATTCATGGAAATCTGACATTCTGTCCCCAAATATAACTTTTTAAATTTTAAAACAATGTTTTAAATTACTTGACATCAGGAAAAAATTCAGCCCCCGCCCCCTTTTTTTTCCAAATCCTTGAGGGAAATTGATAGTTTGGAAAGATGACACATGTTTTTTTCTGGGACGTCTGGTACCCTTTCGTGTACTGCTAGCAGCCCCAGTGCCAACAGCATGAGTTGTTGCTGCCTCTTGACTTCTAGAGCGAGTAGATCTGAGTTTGAGTTCTGATATTTTCATGTCTTAGTAGCCTAACATTAGGCAAATGGCACCGGTTTCTCAGCTAGAACAGGGGGCAGTGTTTCCTGCTTGGCAGGGTGTGTCCCTCAGTATCCACTGAGTACCTCCTGTTTGCCAGGCTCTGTTCCAGGTGCTGGGAGTAGGAGTGAATGAGATCAACAAGGCCCCCACTTATATTCCACATGGGAAGGACAGACAATAAACAAACAAATATGAACATTTCAAACTGTAATGGAGTACTGTGAGGGAGATGAAACAGGGCAGTGTGCTAGCTAATGATGGTGTGTGTGTGTACGCAATGCTTTAGATGGTGTGGCCACCGGAGGCTTCTTTAAGGAGATGACATTTGAATTAAGGTTTGATTGATAAAAGAGAGCCAGCTTGGAGCATTAAATGAATTAAATTAGTAAATTTCCTTGTGTGTAAAAACCAAAACACACACACACACACACACACACACACACACACACACAAACCCGTTGCTGTCGAATTGATTCCGACTCATAGCGACCCTATAGGACAGAGTAGAACTGCCCCATAGGATTTCCAAGGAGCGCCTGGTGGTTTTGAACTGCCGACTTTTTGGTTAGCAGCTGTAGCACTTAACCAGTATGCTGCCACCAGGGTTTCCAGTAGGGGCTTAGTAGATATTAGTTGCCTCGCTTTCTATAAGAATCAGAGAAATATTATTTAAACATTGGGAGCCAGATTCTGCAGATTGTTAGATGTGTTCGATTATAGGTTGTTGGAGGGTCTCAAAAGATTAACTAGGGAATTCAGCTGGATTTTGGAAACGATACAGACAGAACTTTTGTTTCCATCCCAAATTGTTGCACCTTTTCCAGGACTGGCTGCTCAGTAATACCCCAAGTGAGCAGAGGGTGCTACTAATTGCCCATCATCAGCACCTTTTCCCTTGTTGGAGAGGCCCAGGTGTTCTACTCACCTACTGCCATGACCTGCTTCCGTGATACATGTAAACAATATCTTCACTTCTTTAATCGAATAATCCAGTGAAACCTGTGAGAACTGGGTCTCCCAAGTTTTCTGGCTTTGATACGATGCTATCTTACTATTTTTCTGTCATTAGTTTTAGTGGAGAATATTTGAGTTTTTCTTCACTGGCAGGTTTCCACCTTACACAGGTTCTGGCTTTTGCAGGTTTTACTGTACCACGTTGGCTTTGTAACCTGATATATATATGGCAAGAACTGACGTAATTATTATCTCCTTGAAGAGGCCTCGTGTTATCAAAGACAGGGTATTTCCTAAAACATGCCAGCTGTTTTTCTAGAGCAGTGTTCTTCTACATTTATAAATAGGAATAACCAAAGCCAAAACTAACAATCGTGTAGGACTTTATGGTCTACAAAGCCCTTTCGTACCCAGTGTTTGCGCCTCACAGTATCCTTGAGAACCAAGCACCATAGAGCAGTGAGAAGAGTCTGAGCTCTGGAGTCAGCCTGCCTTAGTTACTTAGTGCTGCTGTAACAGAAATACCACAAATGCGTGGGTTTAACAAACAGAAATTTATTTCCTCACAGTTTAGGAAACTAGAAGTCTGAATTCACAACGTTGGCTCATGGGGAAGGCTTTCTCTCTGTCAGCCCTAGAGGAAGCTCTTTGTCCATTAGGACAGCCTCTTCTCCATTGTACCCTTTGGCCTAGACTCTGCCTTGCTTGAACAAATGTTAAAAAGCTCTTTAGTTCCTTTGATAAATGGCCAGAGTTACCCCACTCTGCCAGGAAGCCTCCTGCCTGAAGGTACTCAGCTCTGTCTTGCTCCATGAGTTGGCTCCCATACCGTCTCCTGGTTCTGCTGCCTCCACTTCTTACCATCTTGCGCTGTCTCTGGTGTTACAGCTTTCACTGTCTCCCGGTTCTAGGGGGTTCTTAGCACAGGGACCCCAGGTCCAAAGGACATACTTCGCTCTCTTGTCTCTTCTTGGTGGTACTGAAGTCCCCTCTTGTCTGCTCACTTCTCTCTCCTTTTATCTCTTGTAAGATAAAAGGAATGACTCAAGCAAGGATGGTTACTTGGGTAAGAGTGGTTGTTACTGGAATAAGGTTCTTGTCTCTCCCTGGTCAAGAATGAGCAGGTAGGGCACATAGTTTTCCACACAAGCAAAGCTTTTTTGAAGAGCCTCGCAAGTGGAGACAAGGAGGGCCTAGAGCAATGCTTATCCCCATCTCACAGAACAAAAGATGGGCCTGAGTTTTTTTTTTTTTATTAACTTTTATTGAGCTTCAAGTGAACGTTTACAAATCAAGTCTGTCTGTCACATATAAGTTTATATACATCTTACTCTTTACTCCCACTTGCTCTCCCCCTAATGAGTCAGCCCTTCCAGTCTCTCCTTTCGTGACAATTTTGCCAGCTTCCAACTCTCTCTATCCTCCTATCCCCCCTCCAGACAGGAGATACCAACACAGTCTCAAGTGTCCACCTGATATAATTAGCTCACTCTTCTTCAGCATCTCTCTCCTGCCCACTGTCCAGTCCCTTTCATGTCTGATGAGTTGTCTTCGGGAATGGTTCCTGTCCTGTGCCAACAGAAGGTTTGGGGACCATGACCTCCGGGATTCCTCTAGTCACAGTCAGACCATTAAGTATGGTCTTTTTATGAGAATTTGGGGCCTGCATCCCACTGATCTCCTGCTCCCTCAGGAGTTCTCTATTGTGCTTCCTGTCAGGGCAGTCATCGATTGTGTCCGGGCACCAACTAGTTCTTCTGGTCTCAGGATAATGTAGGTCTCTGGTTCATGTGGCCCTTTCTGTCTCTTGGGCTCTTAGTTGTCGTGTGACCTTGGTGTTCTTCATTCTCCTTTGCTCCAGGTGGGTTGAGACCAATTGATGCGTTTTAGATGGCCGCTTGTTAGCATTTAAGACCCCAGACGCCACATTTCAAAGTGGGATGCAGAATGTTTTCATAGTAGAATTATTTTGCCAATTGACTTAGAAGTCCCCTTAAAGCATGGTTCCCAAACCCCCGCCCTTGCTCCGCTGACCTTTGAAGCATTCATTTTATCCCGGAAACTTCTTTGCTTTTGGTCCAGTCCAATTGGGGGTGTGAGTTTTTAAAAGTTCTTGGGCAGGAAAAGATTAGACACAGGGAGGGATATGTTAACTAAGTTGCGTGCGCAGCAGCTTTCCAAGATAGCTCCTGTGCTGGAGGCCTCTGGGATTTGTAGCAGGACTTATTATGGGGTGTTGCGCCTGCGCAGTCTCTTGCTCCCCGGGTTCGATTCCCCAGCTGGGGCTGTAGCCCCTCACCGCCCCTGGTGGAAGGTCACACAGTGGTCAGAGGTGGATGTTCTGTGCATGTCCCTGGGCCTGGTTTTCTCCAACTGCTTCTGAAAGGCAACTTTAAAGAAGTTTGTGGGCTATTTTTAGATACCCTGCACATTTTTCTGGGAAATGGCTTTGTTTCTGTACCCTGGCCCATTTCTTGTTACTTTGTTTACAGATTTGGAAGCCCCTGTGTTCCTTGTCTTACTAAATCCCTAGGTTCTGCACCCAACCCCCTATTACCTTACCTCCCTGATAGTATAGCCTATTTCTCTTTTACTTGCTTTTCCTCTAACCACACCAGTCTCTTTGGTATTTCTCAAACAGGTACCTCCAATCTCAGGGCCTTTGCTTCCTGTCTTATGGTGACTTGAATAAGAGTGGTTGACTTAAGATACATTCCACCCTAATCCTGCCTCATTAATATCACAGTTTAGGATTTACAACTTATCACAAAATGGAGGATAATTACATCAGATTGCAAAATGTAAGAGAACCACACAATACTGGGAATCATGGCCTAGCCAAGTTGACACATTTCTGGGGGGACACAATTCAATCCATTATACAGCCCAACCTGATTCTGGCTGAAATTCTGGCTCTGAGCCTCATCTGTAATTTTTAAAAAATTCAAATACTTTTTCGTAAGCCGAGGATCCATAGGTCCCTGGAGTCTTGGGTATATTCCTGGTGGTCTGCAACTTAACTTGCGTGTTTTTTAAAATTTAGTTTAAGGTTTTCATTTATTGATAACTTAAAAAAAATTAATGTAAGCCCATTCTGGGTAATCTGAATGACTGCTTGTTAACAAAATGATTCCATTTCAGTAAGAAAAGATTTTTAAAATTTTGAATCCGTAGAAGGGTGAGGAAATCGAGATACCATGTGGGATCTTAATCTCCAGAGATCCTGTCTGGTGGAGGTCAGAACAGCTCACCTTTCAGCTCTATTGCCCAGATCCTGTCTTTTGTGGCCCAACTCACAATAGCTCATTAGCAGTAAGTGTAGTGGTAAATAGTAGTTTTCTCATTAAGCAGCATTTAAAAAATTTCTAGCCTTATAGTTGTTGTTAGTTGCTGTTGAGTTGACTGTAATTCATGGTGACTTTATGTACAACAGAACAAAATGTTGCCTGGTCCTTTATCATCCTCACAATAACCATGTTTCAGTCCATCACTGTGGCTACTGTGCCAGTCCATCTCTTTGAGGGTCTCTTTAGCTCTCACTGGCCTTCTGCTTCACCAAACATGATGTCCATCTTTAGGGATTGATCCCTCCCAATAATGTGCCCAAACCGATGAAGTCCGATAATGTTCTTTTGTGATCCATAAGTCAGATTATGTTCTATTGTGATTCATTGGCTGATGTTTTGAAGTAGATGACCAGGCCTTTCTTCCTAGTCTGTCTTAGTCTGGAAGCTCCGCTAAAACCTGCCCACTGTGAATGACCCTGCTGGTATTTGAAACACCAGTGGCATAGCTTCCAGCATCACAGCAACACGCAAGCCACCATAGTACAACAAACTGACAGTTGGTTAGCCTTATAGATTGGCCCCGAGCTAATGGACTGATGGTTTCAAACCAGTGCATTTTTCAAAAGGAAACCATAACTCAAAAAGTGGTTCATTGTGCTCAAATTCAAAAGAATCAAGTCAATAAGTGAAACTTAAGAGACTTAAATGCATCCTACAACCACACCCAACAATGTCTATTAAATTTTTTCAACCATCACTGTCATATTAGTTAATATTGTTGATTTGAGTGTTTATTGGTTTTTAGTTTTGTGCTTATCTATTTGGAAGTTGTTTTTAGTTTTATAGCTGGGTAAAAGCAATAAGGATAAAAAATTTATACCTGGTATTTGTTTCATAACTTGGGATATGAGACACATAAAAACAAATTATAATGGGATATAGTGAAGTGTGTGAAAAATGCCGTGGGTGCCCAAAAGACAGAGCAACAACTACCCTTGCCTGAGGAGTTGGGGTAGTCTAAAAAGAGGGGCTGGGGGCTGGATTCAGTCCTGGAGACAAAGGAGAGCCCAGAGAGGTCAATAAACACGGGTCTGGAATGATGTGCTTTTTAAGAATGTAATTCTGGAAGAGGGAGGGACTGGGTGAATAGAAAAAAAAAAAACCCGTTGCCATCGAGTCTATTCTGACTCATAGTGACCCTATAGGACAGAGTAGAACTGCCCCATAGAGTTTCCAGGGAGCACCTGGTGGATTCGAACTGCTGACCTTTTGGTTAGCAGCAGTAGCTCTTAACCACTACACCACCAGGGTTTCCATTGGGTGGATAGAGACCAGGTAATAGCTATGGGAGCAAGACCTTGACCAAACCACTGACCGCGGGGATGAAGAAGAAGGGACAGAGTCCAGAGATGCTTCTAAGGTAGAGCTGGCAGAATTTTGTGTCCGACTGGAGGAGGGGAATGAGGGATGGAACCGTTTCTGGATGAAACTTTTGGACGAGATTGCAAGTTCAGAAGATTGGGCGGGAGTTAAAGTCCTGATTAGGTGATGTATTGAGTGTGATTGAAAAGCCAGTGGGTCATTCTGGTCAATATATCTAATTGGTTGTTGGGAATATAGTAAGTGTAGAGCTTGGGAGAGAATTTGGAGCTACCCATTGTTAGGGAAAACATCAGCAAGAAGATCGTGGCTGATGTCACATTGTCTCCCTGAAAGAAGGTTTGGATGAGAGAAGTGGAAGGCCAAGAATGGAACCTCAACATTTGAGGGGCAGGTAGAGGAGGAGAAGCCATCAAAGAGACAGTCAGAAGTTTAGGAGGAGAATGAGGGCAGTGTGGTGTACTGGAAGCCAAGGGAGAGAAAGTTCCAACAAGCAGGGGAAAATCAGGGGGAAATACAGATACTGAGTGAACTGCTTTGAAGAGATGGGAAACTGTCACTTGTCTTGTCAGCTGCTTGTCACTTAGACATATGGAACAAGGAAGGCAGTAGAGGCATCACAGGCCACCAGCCACGTGGCCGAACAGCCCTGGCACGTGCTGCTCTAGGGAGAGGAGATTGTTGGTATTTCACAGGCCAATGGGCAGGAAATGAAGGGGTTGGTAAATGTGTCATTCATTCATCTGTACATTCATTCGTCCATCCATCACATTTTCCCTGAAGGCCTGCCAGACGACAAACTGTATGAATGGGTGGAGCACAAAGATAAGACACAATTCCTGCCCTGAGGAGCTCACAGTGTTCTTGGGGAGACAGTTGTGTACACAGATAACTATAGTGCCCAGCGGTAAGTGCTACAGAGAGGAATGGGCATGATGACCGTGGAGCATGGAACAGAGGCCATTTGACCTGGATGGGAAAGGTCTTGGGAGCTGAGTAGGAATTCATAGACAAAGGAGAATGGTGAGAGCAGTAGGCTGAGATAACAGCCAGGAAAAGCAGGAGAGCGGAAAGGGCACGTTCTATTTCATGCCTGATGAGAGCATAAGGGGTGGGAGGAGGACAGTGAAGGGAGTTGAAGCTGGAAAGTAAGGATGAGGTCAGTTTATGAAAGGCTTAGAGTGCCATGACAATGAATGAGTTTGGATTTTATGTCTTGGATTGTGAGAACCCAAGAGAGTTTGGTAAGCAAGAGAGAGTAGCACAGTATAGAGTTTTCAAGGAGCGCCTGGTAGATTCAAACTGCCGACTTTTTGGTTAGCAGCCAAACTCTTAACCAATACACCAGCAGGGTTCCCAGTAGCACGGTAGGACTAAGTTTTAAGAAGATAGCTTTGGAGGCCTGGGGAGGCCTGAGTGGGCAAAGGAAAGACTGAGGTAGGGTTTCATCTCCATCGTTTTGGAGCCTCGTTAATACAGCAAGTATTTATTGAACACCTACTGTGTGTTCTACTCTATACTCAGTGCTGACACATTCCAGACAAATGCTTTTGAGTAAGTAGGCTTTCCTACAGGGAGCCCTAATGGTGCAGTGGTTAAGTGCTCAGCTGCTAACCAAAAGGTGGGCAGTTCAAATCCACCAGCCTCTCCACGGGAGAAAGATGTGACAACCTGCTTCCATGAAGACTGACAGCCTTGGAAACCCTGTGGGGCAGTTCTCTTCTTCCTATAGGGTCTCTATGAGTTGGAGCCTACTGATTGACACCTGCCCCCTGGGAAGTGCCAAGTATTGGCCCAGATGCAGATGGCGAAATCACCAGACAGAATCCTCTGCTAGAAGGTTTCTGCTCCTCAAACTTCTGGGTCCAGAAGCCACCTATTTATTGTGTAAATTACTCATTATTTTGACTGTCCTGGTTGGCTTGGGTTGCAGATAGGCAATTGGTGTTGAGAGCATGAGGCCAAGTGGACTAGCCACTGAACAAAAGCACACACCCAAGCGTTGCACACAGCCACATCTGCTTCTGTTTCCTGAGTAACTGCGCAGCAGCACGGAGCGGACCCGGTACCCAGGCTCATGCTGTACGTTTTTTCTAGTTATAACTGAATATAATTTCCATGTGGCTGGTGATGAAAGAGTCAGGTCAATTTCAGAAGGGGGAGTGATTCTGATTATGCAGATCGCATCCAAATATTTACCTCATTGCATCGTTTTGGCTGGGCCCTGCCTTTGAATATCATGGAAATGCATATGGGCCTTCTTTCCACTGCATTGAGGGAATATCGTGTGTGCTTGGAGCCAGCCCTTTGCTGGCAGGAGAATGCCCTGGGCACAACCTGGGGTTGCCTCTCTCTGTTGTGGTCCTTGAAGCACATCAATAAGTGGCAAGGAATGTAAGCCCTCTTCCAGGAAAAATCAGAGCATGTTAGCCCTGGAAGAGATCACGGCACTTATCGCGTCCAACAGGCTCATTTAACTGATATGGAAATGAAGGTCCAGAGCCATGGACTGACTTGCCCCAAATCATGATGTGAGTAACAGCAGGCTTGGGACCAGAACCCAGGGCTCCGGACTCCAGTCCAGGATTTTCCACGAGTCCTCTGTTCCTTCTTCTTTCATCTTTCTACAATCCCTATTTGCTACTATACCTCGCCTTCTTCTCCTTTTTTTTTTTTTTTTGTGGTGGAATATGTATAACAAAACATTTTCCATTTCAACCAATTTAGTGACATGACTTTGTTGCTCGCATTGCTCAGCCGTCACTGCTATCTGTTGCCAATTTTTTCATCACCCTTAACAGAAACTCAGTACTGCGTAAGTATTATCTCCTCATGTTATACCTCTTTAAATAAAAGGGTTTTTCAAATGACATCTGCTTAGCTTAGATACCATATTAGACAAGTATCATTCTGTGAACGTTTTCTGTTTTGTATGATAAACTCCAAGCTGGCCTCAACTTGAGGGGTCAGTGGCAGAAGGTGAAGGGGTAGGTTAGAAAGCAATCATTTGAGGGCAGTAAAATAACGTGGATGAAGTATTTGGGGGTGAAGAAAGTAGCAGCCTATGGTAGAGGTCCAAAGCCTGAAGGGTAAGTTCAGTTCAGTGATTTCTTCTTAGACCCTCATGTAGGGGTATCCAGTGGCCTGTGATTCTCAAACCAGAGGATGCATTTAGATCATCTTGGGGGGCTTGTTTAAAACACATATTCCTGGGCCCTTACCCCAGAGGATCTTATTCACTAGGTTTGGTGTTAGTTGTTGTTGTTAGCTACAGTCTAGTTGGCCCTGACTCAAGGAGACCCAATGCACAACGGGATCAGACCGTTGTGATTCATAGGGTTTTCACTGGCTGAGTTTTCAGAAGTAGGTTGTCAGGCCTTTCTTCCTGGTTCGTCTTAGCCTGGAAGCCCCACTGAAACCTGTTTAGCATCCTAGCAACACACATGCCTGCACTGAGAGACAGGTGTGGTGGCTGGGCTTGAGGTGCATTGGTTGGGAATTGTCTTAGACATCTAGTGCTGCTATAACAGAAATTCCACAAGTGGATGGCTTTAACAAAGAGAAATTTATTTCTTCGTAGTAAAATAGGCTAAAAGTCCAAATTCCGGGCATCAGCTCCAGGGGAAGGCTTTCTCTCTCTGTCGGACTTCTCTTCAATCTTCCCCTGGACTAGGAGCTTCTCTGCTCAGGACCTCAGGTTCAAAGGATGCGCTCTGCTCTCATGCTCCCAGCATTGCTTTCTTGGGGATATGAGGTCCCCCCACTCTGCTTGCTTCCATTTCCTTTTTATCTCTTGAGAGATAAAAGGTGGTACAGGTCACACCACCGGGAAACTCCCTTTACATTGGATCAGAGAGGTGACCTGGATAAGGGTGTTAGGATCCCACCCTAGTCCTCTTTAACTTAAAATTGCAATCACGAAATAGAGAACGCCCACACAATACTGGAAATCAAAGCCTAACCAAGTTGACACATATTTTTGGGGTACACAATTCAATTCATGACAGGAATCGAACCCAGGTTTCCCACATGGAAGGTAAGGATTCAACCACTGCTGCCAAGGGGCCAGGTATCTGCAGTTTCTCAAGTATATGTGAGGTGGATTTTGTGGCATATTCCATGGACCACATCTTGAGAAACACAGTATAGGACTAGGGGACTAGAAGGTGGACAAGGGTATGCCTTGTTGTTCTCCAATATCTGGTTCAGAGTATATAACCAACAAATATATATTACCTGGATAAATATGGTGGACTTTTATGTATCTGATAGTATTTACCGTAAGGATGCTCCAGCTGGAAGGTGCCGTAAGAGAGGGCCTTAAGGCAGGGACAGAGCGGAATTTCCAGGGCAAATGAACTCGTACCTGCTTAGGTTTTCAGTGGCCAAGTGTTGATGGTTTTTTCCTTTCTGTGGCTCATTCCTTAGCAAGCTTGGTCTTTCTCTTTGCACATTTCTCCTTTTCTCCCTTGGCCTCTACATTCCCCTCCTCTTTTGTTATGGTTTTGTGCAAATGCATTCTTTTAACTCTTCTTGAAATGCATTTATAGAAGTCATTTGTATATAAATTACTATTTGGGGGATTCTTGATTTTTTGGTCTAAGGAGCCCTGGTGGATCAAGGGTGAAGCACTCGGGTGCTAACCTAAAGGTTGGTGGTTCGAATTTACCCAGCAGCTTTACTGGAGAAAGACCTGGCAATCTGCTTCTATAAAGATTACAGCCAAGAGAATGCTATGGGGCAGTTTTACTCTTTCACATGGGTTCGCTGATTTTTTGGTCAAGGTTGAGTATGTTTTGCTCCAGTCTTCCATATTTTTGAGGTTCTTGCATTCACTTTGCAGTTGCTGGCATTGAAATTAGTGCTGAGAGATAAGATGTGGGGCTCTTAGCAGAGTGTGTTGGACTACAGTCAAGATAGCTGATGAAGATACGTCAAATTTAGGTCTCAGGGTGAATGATAGTGGTGGTCCTTAATTTAGATCTGGTTTGAGTTTGGAGCTTTGGAACATCTTGATCAAGATGAACGACCTCCCGTACTACTGCACAGGGTTCCAGGTAACAGACGTCGGGGCTGAGCTGCCAGCCACGTGTCCCTGATTTCATTTGCTCTCAGCTTTCCAAAACTTTGCTCTCCGGGCTCCAACTCCAAGGTGTATTTTTGTAATGTTTGCTTTAGGGTGTTGACTTGGTTATGTGGCTAAGACCAAACCTACTTTTTCCAGTCTCTCCTAGAAGGAGACTTTAGAATCTCTGACTTTGCATGTGGCTCGTTTTCTATGAGGAACAGATGCTAGCTTTAATATTGTAGGAAGAAAATTAGAAACCAGTGAAATCTTACATGATTTCACATTAGTGCCGAAACCAAATACACGGAAAACATTTAGAGCTGTTCCTAGTTATGGATTTACTGGTGGCGAGTAGGAATTCCCAGGGCTTTCTGTGACAAGGACTTCCAGCAACTCTTGGTTTACTATACGTCCTCTACTGTCATGACTGCCACAATCTGTTCCGAATCTTTCTCCATTTAGTCTGTTTTAATTTATGGAGCAAGTAGTATTGTAACCATGACTGAAAATTTTTTAAATTACAAGAAAACGTATCCTGGGTCCAGCTTCAGTAACAGATCGTATGTTTTCATTTTTCCACATCCTCTTCCAGGCTTTGTTCACATGCCTGCAGGATTTTTACGTTATTGTAATCATAGTATAGTTACAAGTTTGCATTTGGCGTTTTTCACTTAATATTATATTACAAGACTATTTCCATATTGCTGTGTATTGCTTGTGATTGTGATGTTTCATTGAGTCATTAAACCCTGATTTATTTGACCATCCTTTTATTTTGATCATATGTATGTTTTCCCCTTAAAAAAGATTATTGTGGAATGAAACACAGTCACTCTGCTTGTCATTTCTTCTCTTCTCAAAGCTCACCTGCGATCTGCCTCTGCCAACGCCCCTTTTGCTCAGCCCCATCTGTTTCATGGACACCTTAGTTCCCTGGTTATGCTGGCTGTGGATAACTACCATATTTTTATGCAAATAACATTCGCTTTATACATTTTTGCCAATGAGGCACAACCCCCTCGTGCGTTATCTTCCTAGGCATGCTATACATGTTGTATGGGTGGGTGCGTTATTTACGTGTGCGTGTTATTTGTAAAAAATATAGTACTCTTTACACAGGACTCCTCCAGGTCTTGACTCTCTTCATCCCAAGGCTTCGGCCAAGTTCTCCCTCTGGTCATCCCAATAGCTACTTTTTCTCCTCCAAGTTTGGTGCCGGAGGCGTATTTGGCTCATTTCATGTTAACTTGGTTACCTCACTTTATATGTATATTATTAATATTTGTAATCATTTAGGTGTCATTTAGGATTCTTTATTGCAAGCGACAGAAACTAACATAAACAAAAAGGAATTTATTGGAACCAGTCCAAGAAGCAGGTGGGCAATAAAGCACACCAGAGAGCAATAGTACAGGAATGTTCTCAGAGCAAAATCAGTGGGGTGAAAGGAGCCGCTGCCAGGACGAAGGACCCAAAACCCTTTGTGGTCTCTTAATACTTCACTGGAGATTCGAATTCCAGGGAGGGAATGTTCAATTGACATATATTGCCTACTTTGGCTGCAGTAGGCAGGGCCATTGAATACGTTGCTGCCACACCTTATCTGGTGTGGAGGTAGTAATTTCCTAAAGTCCCCAAGGAAAGGGCCATCCACACAGCTTCCCATCTCTGTATACTTAGAAATTAAGCAACGAGTCCATATAACCGACCCCGAAGTGTTATCTGTTAAACAGCATCCAGCTTCAAACACAAAATCCTCAGTTACACAACCATCTTCAGTTAAATAGGAATCTGACTACTCTGCTTCTGTGACATCTCTGAATGCCTTCCCTTTTCCCTGCTCCTTGGCTCATGCCTCATGTTGCTGTTGCTGTTAGCTGCTGTCCACTCGGCTCTGACTCATGGTGACCCCATATACAACAGAACAAAATGTTGCCTGGTCCTGCACTGTCTTCACAGTCGTTGATATGCTTGAGTCCGTTATTGGATCTGCTGTGTATTTTGAGTGCCTTCCAACCCTCCAGCACTATATCGAACAGTATTCTGTTGTGCGCCATAGGGCTTTCATAGGCTGATTTTCTTCCTAGTCTCTCTTAGTCTGGAAGCTCAGTTGAAACCTGTCCACCATGAGTGACCCTGCTGGTATTTGAACTACTAGTGGCGTAGCCTCCAACATCATAGCCACATGTACGTCACCACAGTTCAACAGACTGACAGACAGTGGGCAGGATGCCCCATGTTCTTGTTAGTTGCCCTCAAATCGATTCTGACTCATGGTGACCCCGTGTGTGGGAGTAAAATTCCTCCATAGGATTTTCAAGGCTGTCACCTTTCAGAAGCAGATGGCCAGTACTGTCTTCTGCGGCACCTCTGAGTGGGTTTTAGCCACCAACCTTTTGGCTGGGTAGCCGAGGGCTTAACTGTTTGTGCCGCCCTTTTTATTTAAGAGGCATCAAGCAGCAGTGCTCAAATGAGAAAAGGGATATCAGAAATTCTAGAGGATTTTATCCAAAATACCCAGCCCCTTAGGGTCACCCCAGGCAGGGCACATCATAATCTCTGGGGGTGGGGCATGGCATAGCATCTGTGCTTTGAAAGAGCTCCTGTAGTAATTTTGTTATCTCATACCTTAGACCCACTCTCATCCTTAAAAATCCCTGGTAGAGTGGAAAGAGCCCGAATCTGGAGTTAGTCAACCTGCGTTTAAGAGTTAAATCTGGTTCTTACAAGTTATAAGGACCTTAACTGGTGACATAAGTTATACCAATGGAGGGATGAAATGGAATCTATTATACACCTGCTGGGTGCCTGGTAGCATACTAGATGCTTTACTTAGATATTTCATTTTATCTACCCAATAACACTGCCAGATTTGCATTATTTTGTCTGTGTATTTTCAAAGCCCATGCTTCATCCAGTAGGCCACACTGCCATTCTCTATCTCGATGACTGCATCTGCAAAACAGAAATAACGTCCTTGACGTGAATCTTGTGAGTATGAGACGTAGGGAATGTGTTAAAGCACTCTGGGCAGAAAAAGGAAACCCTGGTGGCGTAGTGGTTAAGTGCTATGGCTGCTAACCAAAAGGTCGGCAGTTGGAACCCGCCAGGTGCTCCTTAGAAACTCTACGGGGCAGTTCTACTCTGTCCTATAGGGTCGCTATGAGTCGGAATTGACTTGATGGCAGTAGGTTTGGTTTGTTTTTGGTTTGGGTAGATAAAGGATATATTTGACCACCTCTTGCTGTAATCTTCCCATTTGTCTCTTCCCTTCTTGCAGTGGCAGATCTTACCTCCTTCACCCAATATGAATTCCATCAGTCACTCCTTCCCCTTCAGCAGCATATTACCTTCCATGATGTAAAACCTCTTTTGTTTGTTTGAATTAGTTTTCCTTTTCTGATAATTTAAATAGTGATAATAATAATAAAACCAAACCCGTTGCCGTCGAGTTGATTCCAACTCGTAATGATCCTATAGGACAGAGTAGAACTGCCCCATAGGGTTTCCAAGGAGGGCCTGGTGGATTCTAACGGTCGACCTTTTGGTTAGCAGCCGAACTCTTAACCACTGAGCCACCAGGGTTCTATTTTAATGGTATATTTTAATAATAGGACCCTAAATTCCCTTAGAACCCACCAATCTATGAGTACAAGGCTATTTAAAAGTAATCACTTGACTTTTAGTGACATTCTTCTCACATGTGCCCAATGCAGAATTTTAATCACTCCCAAGGTCACTGTATTTTGTATATTGTTGGAAATCTCCAGAGAAGAGCCTTATATGTGTATGGACTATCATGAGTTTTACTACCTCTGCAACTCCTTCTCTTTAAACTTCAGGGTTTTTTGTTTGTTTGTTTGTTTCTGTAAAGGGAGGATGATACTATCTCCTTCATAGGGTTGGTTTGAGGGTTATATTAAATAATACACATAAAGCAGTTAGGAGCCCTGGTGGCACAATGGTTAAGTGCTCAGCTGCTAACTGAAAGGCTGATGGTTTGAACCCACCCACCCAGCGACCGTAGAGATTATAGCCAAGGGAAGGAACCCTGTAGGGCAGTCGTGTGCTGTTACCCAAGGTCCCTGTGAGTAGAAAATTGGATTGATGGCACCTAACAACAACAAAAGCAATTAGCCCTTTGCTTGGCCTGTGTGCTGTACTAAGTAAATGGTGGTTGATACTGGTGTCATTTGTTAATATCTGCCACAAGCCTTCATGTGCCAGCTGCTCCAAGCCACTGGCCTGAGTCCCAAGGGACCGCCAGCTAGTCATGCAAAGCTTATGGTGGGTAGGCAATGGGGCCTCACTGCATTCTGCTTTTTTCATTAGCGCTGCACAGTGTGGTGGGAAGAGATTTCTAGTTGGCTGTTTTGTTGCCAGGATCAGAGGCCACTCATACTAAGTTGGATCATATGAAACTGCTGTTTTGGTAGATCAGAATGGTCAAATATTACCCCAAAACCCATTGCTGTTGAGTCGATTCTGACTCATAACGATCCTGTAGGACAGAGTAGAACTTCCCCATAGGATTTCTAAGGAGCACCTGGTGGATTCGAAGTGCTGACCTTTTGGTTAGCAGCTGCAGCTCTTAACCACTATGCCACCAGGGTTTCTGGTCAAATATTAGCACTTTTAAATGTTTCAGCCTAATACTTGAAGGAAAGTGCCTACCCCGGTCTAATCTACGATGTCTACGAGGGGCAAGTGAAGTGGAATCATGGGTCACAGCTAGGCCACCTAAGCAGCAGGAAATGTGATCAGGGCACTTGCCCTTAGAAAGAGGATGACCATTGTCCAAAAACAAAGTTCAGAAGGCAGGAAGGGGCAGGAAAGATGGGCAAAGGGAAACGGGAACCCAGGGAAGAAGGTGGTACAGTGCTGTCACATTGAGGGGATTGCAACTAATGTCCCAAAACAAAGTGTATGTAGTTGTTGAATGGGAAACTCATTTGCTCTGTAAACTTTCACCCAAACCACAATAAAATGTTCAAAAAAAAAAAAGAAGAAGAAGAAGAAAGAAAGGGAGTGGGCCAGCAGGACTGTAAGATGCACCAGGAACAGTCGTTTGTATTTTTTGTTATAAAAATATTTTTGCTTACTACAGAAATTAGGAAAAATTAGAGAAGTAGAAAATAAAGGACAAAAGTTACACTGTGCAAAGATAATTGCTGTTAACTTGTCTGGTGCTTTTGTTATCAATCTGATTTTTTTAAATTTTGAAGTATAACAATTTGACCCTTCATTTTATTTTACTCTTTTTTTTGTGAATAATCTATAACATGCACACAAAATGGTATATAGAGAGAGAGAGAAGGAGGGGGAGAGAAAGGGAGACAGGTAAGGAGAAAGGGAGAGAGAGAGAAGGAGGGGGGAGAGAAGGGAGAGAGAAGGAGGGGGAGAGAGACAGAGACGGGGGAGAGAGGGAGAGAGAGAGGGAGAGAGGGAGAGAAAGGGATGGAGGGAGAGAGGGAGAAAGAGGGAGAGAGAGAGGGAGAGAAAGGGAGACAGGGAAGGAGAGAGGGAGAGAGAGAGAGAGAAAGGGGGAGAGAGAGAGGGGTGGCGGGGGGAGAGACGGGGGGAGAGGGAGAGAAAAAGGGAGGGAGGGAGAAAGGGAGAGAGGGAGGGAGGGAGGGAGAAGGAGGGAGGGAGGGAAAGAAGAGGGAGGGAGGGAGAGAGAGAAAGTATAGAATGGAGCCCTGGTGGCACGGTGGTTAAGAGCTCGGCTGCTAACCAAAAGATTGGCGGTTCGAATCTACCACGTGCTCCTTGGAAACACTATGAGACAGTTCTACTCAGTCCTGTAGGGTTACTATAAGTTGGAACCGACTCAACAGCACCTAACAACAACAGCGTATAGAATAATAATAAAACGGACACCCAAGTATCTATTATCCAGCTTAAACATTGCTTTAGAAGACCCCATGTGCCCTCCCTGAGTGCCCTCTCTCTTCTCCAGAGAAGTAACAGTTCTAAAAATTGTGTTACTTTTTCCCATCCTTTAGTTTTATACACACACACACACACACACACTCGTGTATATATATATATATATATATATATATATATATATATATATATATGTTAGGAGCCTGGACGGTACAAGCAGTTTGTGATCAGCTGCTAACCTAAAAGTTGGCAGTTCGAACCTACCCAGTGGCTCTATGAACGGTCTAATGAACTGTTTCCATCAAGAATCCAAAACCTCAAAACCAAAACCTTTGTCATTGCGTTGAATTCTGACTCATAGCCATCCTATAGGACAGAGTAGAACTGTCGCGTAGGGTTTACAAGGCGCAACTGTTGGATTCGAACTGCCAACCTTTTGGTTAGCAGCCCAACACTTAACCACCGCTCCACCAGGGCTTAAGGTTAGTAGATAATTCTAAACTGTTTTCCACAATGGTTGTACCAATATACATGCTCACCACCTGTGTATGTGAGTTGCCTTCGTTCACCATCCTCACTGTTTGGTATTGTCTGATTCTTAAATTTCATGCCAATACAGTAGGTATGAAGTTATGTACCACTGAATCTCTTCTGCATGTCCTTAATTGCTAATGAAGCTGAGCATCTTTTTCACATGTTTATGTGCTGTTCCTCTTTCCTTTTTGGTGAAATTCCTGGTTAATGTCTTTTCTCCATTTCCCCCATTTTTTTCTTTATTGATTTGTAGAAGGTCTTGATATTTGGGCTTTCATCAGTTGTATGCGTTGCAAATATTTCCGCCCACCCATCCACCCAGTTAGTGGCTTGCCTTTTTACTTTCTTTATTGTATCTTTTGATTAACAGTTTAGTTAGAGTTTTAAAATGCATTGTGTATATGTGGGTGGAATAGGGTTGTTGGCTGGTATATTTGTGTTTCAGTTTTCACACCTATAATTAGTTAGGATGTTTTCAGCTGCAGGTATCAAACAACCTTAGATCAATTGGCTCAGAAAGAAGCTCTTAGGTAGCTCAGCTCTAGGCATAGTACCACTGGGGATCTAGCTATGCTTCTCTCCAGTTCTCGTCTTTGCTCTGTGCTTTGTGTTAGCTTTGTCCTCAGGCTGGCTTCCCTCATAGTCAGAAGATAGATAGATACAGGCATCTAATGTAGGTGCAACATTGTTCAAAGAAAGAAAAGGGGCCGCCTTTCCTCGTGTCTCTTTTAGGAAACCTTTCTCAGAGCCTCCGAGCAAGCTTTGCCTCATGTCTCATTGGCCAGAAATGCATCGTATGTCTTTTTGAAAACCAAATATTGACAAGGGAGAAGTGACTACCATCGAGTGGCCTAACAAGTGGTTCTCAGACTATGGCCCTTGGTTCAACAGCATTAGCATCACCTGGGAACTTTTTAAAAGGCAAATTCTCAGGCTCCACCCAGGATTACTGGGATTCAGGTCAACCTCTTCTGGGCACACCACTATGTATGGGGGGTGGGGGGTGGTGATACTTGAACAGAATTGGAGATCTGCCAGCAAGAAAGAAGAGGAGACTAGGAATTGGGTAGGCAACCAACAGCGTTTGTGATTACAATATTTAAAAGTTCTTTAAACCTCTTTATGGTATGAAAATAATACATGCACATGAGTAATAAACACAGACAGAAGAAATGGGTATAAAAGTGAAAAGTAAAAGCTTCCCTACTTCATCACCCTATTGTCATTTTGTATATGCAGACATACACATACACACATATATCTTGAAATAGGCTTATTCTCTATATACTGTTCTACTTTTTCCCCTACTTATTAATATGTTATGGAGAGCTGTCCACTTTAACAGATATAAACCTGTCTCATTCTTCCTCACAGATAAATTGTATTCCATTGTTCGGATGGATTAGATTTTATTTAACCTAGCTCCTATTCATGGACGTTTAGTTTTTTTTTCCAGTTTTTTTTTTTTTTTGGTTGTTATTACAAACAACGATGCAATAAGTGTCTTTATATACATACAACTTTATAGCACTAGTTTTGAGTATATGTGTAAGACAGATTCCTAGAAGTGGAACTGTTGGGTTAAAAGATACGCACATTGACCCCTTTAGCTCAGTGATGAAGTCACTCCTGAGGCTCACCCTTCAGCCAGATATTATTAGACAGGCCCATAAAACGAGACTAAAGGAGCGTACCAGCCCAGGGCAGGGACTAGAAGGCAGGCGGGGACAGGAAAGCTGGTAATAGAGAACCCAAGGTCAAGAAGGGAGAGTGTTGGCATGCCGTGGAGTTGGTAACCAATGTCACAAAACAATATAAGTACTAATTGTTTAATGAGAGCTAGTTTGTTCTATAAACCTTCATCTAAAGTACAGTAATAAATTAAAAAAAGAAAACAAACAAATAAAACTTGTGGGGAAAAAAAGACATGTGCATTTAAAATTTCAGTAAGTATTGCAAAGTTCCCTCCAAAGAATTTACCCCAGTTTAGACTTTCATCAGCAGTGAACGTTCTTATCATATTGGTACTATCAAACTTTATAATCTGTGTCCAATTTAAAGGGCAAAAAGGGGGATTTTATAAGAGCTATCCACACAAATAGACATATGCACACCCATGTTCATTGCAGCATTGTTCACAATAGCAAAAAATTGGAAACAACCTAGATGCCCATCAGCAGATGAATGGATAAACAAACTGTGGTACATACACACAATGGAGTATTACGCAACACTAAAGAACAACGACTCTGTGAAGCATCTCATAACATGGATGAATCTGGAGGGCCTTATGCTGAGTGAAATAAGTCAATCACAAAAAGACAGATATTGTATGAGACCACTATTGTAAAAACTCATGAAAAGGTTTACACACAAAAAGAAACAGTCTTTGATGGTTAAGAGGGAGGGGAGGAGTGGGGATGGAAAAACAATAGACAATAGATAAGTGGTACTTTGGTGAAGGGTAAGGCAGTACACAATACTGGGGAAGCCAACACAACTTGTACAAGGCAAGGTCATGGAAGCTCCATAGACACATCCAACTTCCCGGAGGGACGGAATTGCTGGGCTGAGAACTAGAAGGCAGGAGGAAACAGGAAAGCAGGTAATAGGGAACCCAAGGTTGAGAAGGGAGAGTGTTGACATGTCATGAGGTTGTTAACCAAGTTACAAAACAATATGTGTATTAACTGTTTAATGAGAAACTAGTTTGTTCTATAAACCTTCATCCAAACCCACTCCCACTGCCGCCGAGTCTATTCAGACTCATAGCGACACTATAGGACAGAGTAGAACTGCCCTACAGAGTTTCCAAGGAGCACCTGGCGGATTTGAACTGCTGACCTTTTGGTTAGCAGCCGTAGCACTTAACCTTCATCTAGAGTATAATAAAAAAAAAAAAAAAAAAAGGAGGGATTTTATTGTTTTATAAGGATTCCTGGTGGCAAGTGGTTAAGCGCTCAGCTGCTAACTGAAAGGTTGGTAGTTTGAACCTACCAGCGGCTCCACGGGAGAAAGATGTGGCAGCAAGGGCCTATTTACAGAAAATAGCACCTATGGCAATTAGTTTAAATTGCTGAATGATCTCTCACAGCTGGCCATAGAAATTCTGATGGCCAATAGACCTTCTCATTGGTGCCCCTACTCAAGCTGCACCCAGGGCATGTGCCCTACCTGCCATACCTTAGTTACACCTCCCTGTGTCAGTCTGCTTACCTAAAGATTCAAAAAAAAAAAAAAAAAAAAACCCAAGAACAAACCTGATGCTGTCGAGCCCATTCCAACTCACAGCGACCCTTTAGGACAGAGTGGAACTGGCCCATAGGGTTTCCAAGGAGTGGTTGGTGGATTCAAACTGCTGACCTTTCGGTTAGCAGCTGTAGCTCTTAACCACTGCACCACCAGCCTCGGAGACCCTATGAGGCAGTTCTACTCTGTCCTGTAGCGTTGCTATGAGTCCAAATCTGTTTGACTGCAATGGTTATTGTTTTATTTTGCATTTATTTGATTCTATGTGATGTTAAATAATTTTCATATATATTTCTTTTCCTGTGAGCTTTCCATTCATGTCCTTTGTCTCTATCTCTAACAGGTTGTCTTTTTCTTATTGTCCATCAGAACTCTTTATAAATGAAGAAAATCAGGATAGCAGTTTAAGACCCATTTTAGAAGCACCTCGGGCTTTCTGCTTCAGTTTTTGTGTGTGTTGGGAATATGGAGCGCCCTGGCAGGTTACAAGCCTGAGACTTTGAGTTTCAGTTATTTGTTTGTTTTTGTCTCTCACCATGATTTTCTCTTTGGTAGCCCTGGTGGCACAGTCGTTAAACACTTGCTAACTGAAAGGTTGGTGGTTCGAACCCACCAGCTGCTTCACTGGAGAAAGATGGGGCAGTCTGCCTTGGAAACACTATGGAGCAGTTCTACCCTGTCCTATAGGGTTGCTATAAGTTGGAATTGACTCCACGGCAGTGGATTTGCTGTTTCCCACCAGATACAGAGGTCCTGTAGCTATTTTCGAGCCCTGGTGGTGGAGTGGTTAAGCACTCGGCTGATAACCAAGTGGTAGTTGGTAGTTCAAATGCACCAGCCACTCCTTGGAACTCTTTTGGGGGCAGTTTTACTCTGTCCTATAGAGTCACTGGAAACCCTGGTGGCATAGGGGTTAAGAGTGACAGCTGCTAACCAAAAGGTTGGCAGTTGAAATCACCAGGTGCTCCTTGGAAATTCTATTGTGCAGTTCTACTCGGTCCTATAATGGTTGTTATGAGAAAGAATTGACTGGATTGCTGGCAATGGATTTTAAGGGTGGCTATAATAGGAAACCCTGCTGGCATAGTGGTTAAGAGCTATGGCTGCTAACCAAAACGTCAGCGGTTCGAATCCACCAGGCACTCCTTGGAAACCCTATGAGGCAGTTCTACTCTGTCCTATAGGGTCGCTATGAGTCGGAATCGACTCGACAGCAATGGGTATGGGTATTTAATAATAATATTGTGTCTCAGGCACTTAAAAGTCTTCCCATCTTGCATCGCAGAAAACTGAGAGATGGGGAGGAGTGCGGGGTGATGAGAGGTTGGTGCGGTGAGGGGGTTCACATCCCAAACCCTCCTCCCTTCATTTTTTTCTTTGACCTTTTTCTCTCCACCCCTACTTCCTTCCTTCCTTCCTTTTTGTTTCTGTCTTTTTTTTCTTTGTTTCTGGTTATATGCTATAAAAACAAAATTCTGGAACATGTGGTTAGATTCCCACCATGGAGACTCAGATGGAATTTCGAGTCACTCAACATAATTCAGCTATAAATTAGAAAATTCTTATTGAGTGGAATAGGGTGGAATGTGGTTTCATGTTCTCTCCCCTCGGGGACCCTACCCAATTTGGCAATAGGAAACTAAATTAAAGCGGGGTTAGTTCTAGGAAGTGGATTTTTCCTATAGCTGCATGTCTAATCCAAACATTATAGGCAGCGTCTTAGTTGTCTATGTTAACGCGAAAGCAGGAGGTGGCAGATAACTGAAATCCCCAAATGTGCTAGAAACATATTTAAGTCTTTGTTTATCCCAAGTATCCTTCTACTAGAACAACTATTAAAGTGGATTTATTTTTACTCATTTTATCCTCCTGTTTTCCACCAATGACATAGACAGAGAGGCTACATGCCCCATGGGGGAAAGAACACTAGACTAGGAGTCAAGAGACCTCAATTTTACTCCTGTCTGCACCTCTTAGTAGCCTGAGACCATGGGCAAGCCTTGCAGTCTCTCAGGATCTCAGGACCTCCGTTTCTTTACTGTAAATTGGGCAAGATAACACCAACCTCCTGGGCTTGATGAGATGGCAGAGGCAGGGGCAGGGGGCTGTAAAATATACTGTGAGATTGGTGCTATCTATGTCATGGAGCTGGTCCATGCGCGTGTGTGCTGTTCCCATGGTGCTGGACACAGTGAAGGTGTTCAGCAAGTGCCGGTCCACTTTCCTTCCCTGCGCCCCAAGTACTAACAGACTGTATTAGTGTCCTGTGGCCGCCATAACAAATTACCACAAACTGGTGGATTAAACACAGCCTAGCTTCTAGAGGCCAGAGGTCTGAAATCAAGGTTGTCAGGGCCACACTCTTTCCGAAGGCTCTGGAAGCAAATCCTTTCTTGCCTCTTCCAGCTTAAGGTGGCTCCAAGCGTGCCTTGGCCTGAGGCTATATTACTCCAGTCTCTGCCCCCATCATCATATGGCCTGTGATCGGTGTCTTCTTCTATCTCTTGTGAGGACATTTGTCATTGGATCGCTCATCACCAGATCCTTAATTACATATGCAAAGACCGTTTTTTCTAAATAAGGTCACGTACACCAGGTTCTGGGCTTCAGGACATGGACAGATTTTTGGAGGGCTTTCAACCCACTAACTGTATGCACTTTGTATATCACTTTATAAATCAAGACTATGGCCTGCTTGGGCACGTTTTCCCCAACCATCTCAGTAAATCCACCATCAGTTTGGTATTCATAAATCAGGAAATGTACAGAAGAAGAACAAAGTTAGTTTATTTGTGTCTTTGTTTTGTTTTATAAGCAGGGAAAAAGCCTTTTCTCCTGGGTCCCAAATTTCATAGGGATGAACTGGGAATATTACTGCTGGTTAGGGTCCCCGTGCCCCTGCCCCTGCGGCTCACGCAGCCGTTGTCAGGAACTGCGGCTCTCCTGTCATGGTTACCAGAAATCACCCAGAGTCCTCCTCATGTGCTCTGTCTCGCTCTTGCTGACTCCCTCTCCTGCTGGCTCCACCTCATGGCACCTCTGACCTGACCATTGCCTCTGTGGACATGGCTACCATAGACTGCCTGGCACCCAGGCTCTGGGCTGCTACTGATTTCAGCTTAGCAGTGCCTCTAACCCTCTGGGTAGACACTTGTTTGTTCCTTAGGGGTTCTTAGCTCACCCAGCCATCCTGCCTTTTAGTTACTCCCTGAACCTTCAGGAACCCAACTTAAGCCATAAAGGTTACCGAGGAACTACTTTGTGTGCTGGAGTAGAGTCCCAGGAAGGTGGCCAGATTAAACAAGCCGCATGGCTTTAGGGTGACTGATTACATGGGGGCAAGAACTCCACCTGAGAGCTGAGAGCTTGCTTTTAGTGACCACAGTGATAGCTACAACACGCTAACGTTCACTGAGCACTTACCTCAGGCACATCTGCCCCAGATTTCCTGGTCTAACCCTCACAGTCACTCTCTGAGGTTATCTTAGCTGTGTCACTCACTTCCATGCAATCTAAAGGAGTTCAAGCTTCTTGGGCTTGTTCCACACAAAGGAGAAGACAACCCCTGGACCCTCTCAGTGCTTGGGGTACCATGAGGACAGAGGAAGAGCACAGCTGTGAAATACCTCTGAGCTCTTGGTCAAACAATACTTCTGATGAACCAAGATGGCGGGTCATTTGGGGGTCTTTTTTGCACCCCAGGTGTAAACTAGAGGTTCACTGGAAGACTTACATTCTAAGAAAAGTCAAAACATCATTCTAGTATCCCACAAATAGGAAGGACATTCCAGAAGGGTCCAGAGGGCCAGGAGCAGCTGTCTGCTGGGGAGAGAGCAGGAAGTACTGGAAAGTGGAGATATTGGGAGCTGGGTAGACTTGAATTCAAATTCTGCTGTAGTGATGTGACTACAGGTCACTCATCTCTGAACTTGGGTTTCCCTTCTCTAAGGTCGGACCTACAGCTTTTGTGAGGATCCAGAGATTACACACGTCATCTGGCACTGAGTGGGTGCCTGAGAAACTATAGCTATTTCCAGGACCCCTGCTTCCTTCTCTGAGGCCTCCTCCATCCCTTACTACCTAACCTGACCCAGGCAGCCAGCTCGTCTGAGGAGCCTCCCCCAACCTTATACTGCCTGTGCAGAGACCTTCTGCTGCTGGGTCCAGTCCATTTGTGTGAGCTCATCCTCTGGAGGATAGCTGGCCTGGGGCTGCTTTTCTCCTCACATTCAGACCCTAGTTTAGTGCTGGCATATGGCAGGTACTCACAGCATGCCTGCATAATTCAAGGACAATGATGTCCCTGCTCTTGGTACTGTGTCTGGCATATTGGGGGCACTTCGTAAGTCTTAAGGAGCCCAGGAGGCACAACGGTTAAGTGCTCGACAGCTAATCGAAAGATAAAAAAACAAACTGTTGCTGTGGAGTCAATACATACTCACAGGACCCTAGAGGACAGAGTAGAACTGCCCCATAGGGTTTCCAAGGAGCGGCTGGTGAATTTGATCTGCCGACCTTTTGATTAGCAGCCTAACTCTTAAACACTGTGTCACCAAGGCTCCAACTGGAAGGTGGGGGGTTTGAACCCACCAGTCGCTCTGCAGAAGAAAGATGTGGCAGCCTGCGTCCATAAAGATTACAGCCTTGGAAGCCCTATGGGGCAGTTCTACTTTGTCCTGTAGGGTCACTGTGAGTCAGAATTGACTTGATAGCAACGAATTTTGGAGAGTTTAGTAGGTCTTCGTGAAATGGCCAACTAAATGAATGGGACTTCTGGATAGAACTTATAAGTTTCTGCCATTTTTCTCCTCTTTCGATTCACCATGGAAGCAGGAAAATTTTCATCTTTGTCACTGTTGTTGTTGTTGTTAGGTGCCTTCAAGTTGGTTCCGACTCATAGCGACCCTGTGTACAACACAACAGAACACTGCCCAGTCCTGCGCCATCCTCACAGTCATTGCTGTGTTTGAGCCCATTGTTGCAGCTACTGTGTCAGTCCATCTCATTGAGGGTCTTCCTCTTTTTCGCTGACCCTCTACTTTATGAAGCATGATGTCCTTTTCCAGGGAGTGCTCCTCCTGATAACGTGTCCAAAGTATGTGAGATGAAGTCTCACCATCCTCGCCTCGAAGGAGCATTCTGGCTGTACTTCTTCCAAAATAGATAGACCAGCTCCTTCTTCTGACAGTCCATGGTATTATTCAATATTCTTCGCCAGTGCCGTAATTCAAAGGCATCAATTCTTCGGTCTTTCTTATTCATCGTCCAGCTTTTGCACGCAGATAAGGCGACTGAAAATACCATGGCTTGGGTCATGTGCACCATAGTCTTAAGGGACATCTTTGTCTTTTTAACACTTCAAAGAGATCTTTAGCAGCAGATCTGTCCAATGCAATATGTCGTTTGATTTGTTATTAACAAATATTTATTTAGTGCCAAGCTTTCTGCGGTTGATAGGGATGGCCTAATTTAAATCTGGTTACAACCCTATGGGAGTCTCTGGTTGGTGCAAATGGTTAATACATTCAGCTTCTAACTGAAAGGTTAGAGGTTTGAGTCCACCCAGAGGCACCTTGGAAGAAAGGCTTGGTGATCTACTTCTGAAAAATTAGCCATCGAATACTCAATAGAGCACAGCTCTACACTGACACACATGGGGCCCCTTGAGTTAGAGTTGACTCAGGGCAATTGGCCTATGAGGTAGGTACTGTCACTTTTTAAAAGGCAGTGAGGCTCAGAGGGGTTCAATAGCTTCTCAGGTCACATGATAGGAAGTGGCTGCAGGGATGTGATCCTAGGCTGCCCAGCTCTAGGCCAGGGTTCTAAGCCTTTGCTCCTGGCTGCCTTGACTACAGGAAAAAAGGGGGCAGCGTGGCCTCCTCTGCAATGTAAGGAAGCCCAGTCCTTCTGACCGGAGCCAAGGACCAGAGTCCAGGTTGACGGGGAGGTCCTGAGGGATAAGCCTCCGTCTGTGGTGAGGGCACCACGCTGAGCTCTCCAAGGCCACTGGACCCAAAGCCAGGACCCCATTACGACTTTCGTGAGGCCTTTTGCTTTTCTGGGCCCCTTCATTAAAAAAAAAAAAAAATTAAAAATCATATTTTGCGACTGCCTTTTTTTGCTATAACGACGAATATAATTCAGGCTGGGTTATCTTTTTCTTCTGGTTGTTAAATAGGCATGCTGCTTACTTGTAACTACTGGGTTTAAGTCAGCACTGCGCAAAACAAAGTTATAGGGAAAGCAAGGAGCGGGCGTTCTGGTCCCCTAACCGGCCTCTGTCTCTGCAGGTCCCGCAGCGGATGGCGGCGGCGGAGGGCGCCCCCGAGGACGGCGGCGGCGGCGCCCCGGGCGTGTGGGGTGCCTGGGGTCCCTGGTCGGCTTGCTCGCGCAGCTGCAGCGGCGGAGTGATGGAGCAGACGCGGCCCTGCCTGCCCGGCTCTTACCGCGCGCGCGGCCTGTCGCGGTCCACCGCCCCCGCGCGCGCCTTCGCGGGCCACGTCGTGTCCGCCGTGCGCACGTCGGTTCCGCTGCACCGGAGCGGCGAGGAGCCCCGCGCCCTCAACGCCGGCCGCCAGGGCCACGCCGTCTTGCGCGGGAGCCGGCACCCGCAGGCCCGGGCACGCGAACCCACGGCGGAAAGAAGGTATGCCAGCTCCCGGACCCTGCCCGTCCCCGCCACTGTCCCTGTCCCGGAAGCTCCGTGCGCACCGCTCTGCGCCACAGACTCTGTGCGTGGCTGATACGTTGCTTCTGCCGGGTGGGGAGGAGCCTTGGCTCCACACCGCTCTTTTCATCTTTTATTTTGCAGCCATTTAAAGGGCTAAGGCCACTCCCACACCACTTTGTGGTCCGAATAATCTTCGAAGGGAAGCTAATTTTGAGGACGCCTTTAGGCATCTTTTGGAGGTGCTGTGAAAGAAGGAGGGGGCCAGGAGTGAGGAGACTTTGTGTGCGCGCCTAGTGCAGAAAGGAAAAGAGGTCCCTGGCCTTAAAAAAAAAAAATTTTTTTTTTTTTGGCTGTGTGAATTTGAGCGAAGGACAGAGACAAGAAGCACTTCTAATCCGAAAGCCGACATCCGAGAACATTTCACTGAACAAGTCGCTGTTGAATCTCTAGAGCAGTAGATGTTCCCAGGCTTGGGTTTCAGGATTCTATGAACTTTTCTAGAAAGCTTCTCCAGAGTGTTTTGAGAGAACACACTGCTTTGAGTATAAGTCTAGTTAGAGACCTAGCTGTTTTTAAAGGTCTTAGTAAAATACAAAGTCAAGAAATGGCAGTGTGCCATCAAAATAGTTGTATGGATCTAAAAAGTCTCACATGGCCAGACCCATGTAAATGTGCTCAATTAAGGAGTGCAGATTCATAATTAAAACAAACAAACCAGCAAAAAAAATTTACCTGCAAGTTGATTCTGAATCGTGGCAGATTTCTCAGGAGTGGATTGCCAGGCCTTTCTTTTGATGTCCCTCTGTTTGCATTTGAACCTCCAACATTTCGGTTAGCAGTCAAGCTAAGGTTTATTGATGGAGCCCTAGTGATGCGATGGTTAAGCACTTGGGAGCTAACCAACAGGTTGGCGGTTCAAACCCACTCAGTAGCTCTGTGGGAGAAAGACTGGTGGTCTGCTTCTGTAAAGATACAGCCTAGGAAACCCTATGAGGCAGTTCTGCTCTGTCTCATGGGGTTGCTAGCAGTTGGAATCGACTGGACGGCACCCAACAACAACAGAAGGTTTACTGAATGGGTACTCTGTCATAGGCACGGCTCTTATCACTTTACATTGACAATCCTATGAGATAGATATTACTGTATTCCCATTTTAGAGGTGAAAACACAGAGGCCCAGAGAAGTAGAGTAACTTACTGAAGGTTACTCAGCTAATAAGTGAGGAGTCAGAATTCAAACCCTGGCAGTCTTCGCTCTAAGGACCTGATAAAGTAGATAGTATACCTGAGGAATTTGAGGTCCTGAGCTTAAATGACTGACTACCCAGAGCCAGCAGAAAAGCTAGGATTTGAAGGTGGTGCTCCTTACCCCCAGGTCCCTGCAGCCTTCAGCCTCCTGTCAGCCGCCAGCTATAGGGGTGGAGGGCAGGGACTAGGTGGGGCCCAGTGGGAAGGGGACTTCTACAAAGCCTCTGTGCTGAGAACGGAGGAGAGCCCCAGGGAAAAAGCTCTCTCTCCTTGTTGGCCGCAGGCCTGTGCTGCCGTCATTTTGGCCCCGTGTGTTTTGGCAGCAGGAATTTTTTTTCTTCTAGCTTATTGACACGGGGCCAGTTACTGTTTACTGTGAATTCCTACCAGTTTTTATCATGCTCTTGTAATTTGATAGTTTCAGAGGAGACAATCCAAATATTAACCTGGGTGGCCTGTGCTGCTGACAAATGTCATGCTCTTCCTGGCCGATGAAGATAACATTTGCTTATATTTATAGGTCATTAGGGACGTGCGTAGTATACGTGACCCCACAGAGAGGTATGTGAGAGCGTTCTCTGGGTGACTGTCTGCTCCACTCTCTGTTTCAGGTTTGAGATTTGGAGCAGAGGCTGTTAGCCTTTAGATGTTTAAGGAACTGTTAACGTTGAGATGCTCGGGAACTGAAAACTTAGTTGGAGCCAGATAACAACTAAAAACTACTCGGCCTTCCAGCAAATATTTATTAAACATCTACTATGTTGCAAGGCCCTGGGACAGACACAAAGGTGAATGAAAACCAGGATGTGGGGCCTCAAGGCTCTAACAGGCTAGAGCAGCTGTTTTCAGGCTTATTATTTTTTTAAGCAGAAGAACCCTTTTGTAGAATCAGTCTTAAATGGAGTCTCAGTTTGTAACACAGACAAAAGGCTGCTCTTGCTGAAGCCTCAGAGGCATTGCTGGCAATAGATCCAAATGGAGCAGTGGTTTTCAACCTTGGCTGACCCATTGACTCCTTTGGCCATCTTTTAAAAATCTTGACACCCAGGCCATATCCCAGAACACTTAAAGTCCCCAAGAACACTAAATTAGTTAATACATGTGTGTTGGGCAGCTCAACTTTTTTGCTGCTCTGAGCATGCCTATGAATGACTACAGAAGCGCCACAAGTGTTGATCTTGGGGATATAAATAAATTTTAGTGAGTAGGCTAATTTGCAAATATGGAATCCATGAATAATGAGGATTGACTGTACGCCAGAACCTCTGGAGGTCATCTTCAGACATTGGTATGATTCCCATCCAGCCCAGGTTGAGAACTGCTGGTCTAGAAGTGCCTCTTTGGAACCTCAAGGTTCCATGGAAAAGAGTTTGGGAATCATACTGTTAAGTGGAATTATCAGACTTTGGTGAGCACATAGCAGAAGCACTTGCAGGGAGGGGCATGGGGGAGGCTTATTAAAAATAGAGCAGCCGGGCCCCACCATCTCCCTAACCTGTTGGAGACTCTGATTTGTAGGTCTGTGGTGTGACCTAGGTAGTTTCATCTTAGGTGGTTCTGATATACTCCAGAGTTTGAGAACCACTGCTCTAGAGGGCTGGAGAAGACATGTATTGAGTTGGAACTGACAGCACAAAACAGCAACAACATGAGGTTTGTGAAGTGATCGGAGTAAGAAATAGTACCGGTAATGATAATGGCTATCGTTTTGGAGCCTGTGTTATCTGCGGGCGCGGTGTCAACGTTCTCGTGCCTGGAGCTCACATAGCACTAGGAGGCAGATACTTACTCACAGTTTACAGTTGAGGAAACTGAGGCTGGGGGAGGCGCGGGTGCGGAATGACTTGCTCACGATCACCCGATTCGGAAGCAACGGAATTCAGACTTAATGTCAGTTGGAGCCCAGCACGAAAGTTCTTTCCGCTGAACTGGGTATTTTGAAATTTACATATGAGGTTGCTCAATTCTAGTGGGTGTGTTCAGAAAAGCTGCTTGCAGGTTGTGCTGTTCGAACCAGGGAAAGTGGATGGGCTTTCGTAGCCAAAGCTGAAAACAGAAGGTGTGCTGCTTATCTTTGGGAATTAACTACCTCTCTTTGGAAACCCTGCTGGCGTAGTGGTTAAGTCCCATGGCTGCTAACCAAAAAGTTAGCAGTTTTTATCTACCAGGTGCTCCTTGGAAACCCTGTGGGGCAGTTCTGCCCTGTCCTGTAAGGTTGCTCTAAATTGGAATTGACTAGATGGGAATGGGTTTGGATTTTTTTTTTCTTTCCCCTTCCTTGGCATATTCAACTCCCTTAATAAGAGAAATCTTTGCATGTAGTGTTAGGTACCTCCCAAACCAAACCAAACCAAACCCATTACTGTCAAGTCAATGCCAACTCATAGTGATCCTATAGGACAGAGTAGTACTGCCCCATAGGGTTTCCAAGGCTGCAATCTTTACGGTAGCAGACTGCTACACCTCTCAGTTAACAGCCAAGCACTTAACTACTTTGCCACCGGGGCTCCTTATTAGGTACCAAGGGGGTTCAAAAATTAGAAGGCATAGTCACAAAACACAGTGTGTGTCAAGAAAAGGTAGATGTGAACAGAGTTCAGAAAGAAGGGAAAATCCTTGTTGGATGGAGCAGTCGGGGAGGACTGCATAGAACAGGTAGAATTAGAACCTGCCCTTGATGAATAAATAAGATTTACTTAGCTGGAATATATCTGGAAACTTCTTGTACCCACTTGCTTCCATATCAGGCCTCTAGCTCATTTAAACACACACACCCACACACATACAATACAAACCCCACTCTAAAAGCCTTTAAAATAATGTCAGTCTTTATTGGAGCTCTCCCAAGGATCCTGAGTGGATTTTTACAAGACATTACAGAGTGAAACATCCTAAAAATCCTTCTTAGACATCACTTCTCTCTCCTTTGTCTTTTCTTTCTTGGCTTCCTTCTCAGTCTGTCTCCAGGAACTGGTTTCTCCCTGGCCAGCCCCATGAGCTTGCTTTCTTCTACCCCTTTGCTCACCAGTGCCATCCCTTGTCCACCCCCGTTGTCATTTGATGTCCTTGTCCCTGCTGTGTTTAGTTGAGTGATGTGGGGGGGGGCATGACTGTGACTCTGTGCCAGGGAGGTGACAGAAGCTTGGTGGAGGAGCAAATAAATGGCATGCCTTATGTTGAAAAGGAGTCCCCGAGTGGCACAGGTGGTTCATTACCGGACTAGTAACCGAAAGGTTGGTGGTTTGAACCCACCCAGTGGCTCCGTGGGAAAAAGCCCTGGCGATCTTTTTCTGTAAAGATTATAGCTGTGAAAACTCTATGGAGCAGTTCTACTCTGTAAAACATGGGTTCGCCATGTTGGAATCAACTTGATGGCAACTGGTTATTGATGATGTTGAAAAGTCTTAATCACTCAAAGCTGACGGCCTCAGGCACTTATTACAGAGTTTTCCTTACCAAGATGATCGAAAATTTCTAAATTCCAACTCATTCTTCAGTTATTTGAAGAAAAAAAGTTCAGCTATATAAAACAGCCAAATCAAACCACGCTCAAGATGACAGAGCAGTAAATAGGTACTTTAGACTGGAGATCCCTGATGCCATGTTCTTGCTGTGTTCCTTCCTGGTTGTGGGACCTGGCTGAGCCTGTTTCCTCATTGGTAATATATGGATAATTCTTTTCTTTCTCATAGGATGAGTTTGACGATTAAATGGGAAAACAGGTATAAATTGCCTGGCACAGTAGATGCCAATCATTTGCTTCTCTGTGATTCCAAGTCCAAGATACTTAGAAGTGGGGTTGGCCTTCCTTTTCTTTAAAGGCGATGAAACCAAGGCTCTGAGAGGCCAAGTGGCTTGCCTGAGGTCACCCAAGAGGTTGGCCTGTGACCCTCCAGTTCTTCTGTGTCTAGCACCCACCGTGCTTATGGGAATGACATTTTCCAAACCAAAGTTTGGAATTCTTGTTGTTGTTGTTAGGTGTCGTCAATCGATTTTTGACTCGTAACAACCCCAAGTGACAGAGCAGAACTGCCCCATAGGGTTTTCTTGGCTGTAATCTTTAAGGAAGCAGATTTCCAGGCCTTTCTCCCATGGAGCCACTGGGTGGGTTCAAACTGCGAAACTTTTAGTTAGCAGTTGGGAGCTTAAATGTTGTACCACCAGGGCTCCTTGAGTTTTGAATAGATTTCTGATAAAGTACCCTGGTTTATTAAAAATATTAGTCTCTGAAAAATTATTTTTTAAGAGTAGACACACACACGTATGATGTTTTATTATGTGCAAAATGTGAATTATAAATAAATGTACTTCTTCATATTCAGGTCCAAATAGACTGAGAGAGTTAGTGGGTAGGGATTGTAAGAGGAGGAGCTGGGAGGGTCATGCATTCAGTTTGAACAGGTTAAGTTTGAGGTGCCTGAGGGGCTGTCTGTGTAGATGAATCTTTTTATGTTGAGTTTCTTCCCTTTGTTGTGTAATTGTTTCTCCTCTCCTGGGATTTCACTTTATCAGACACTTTAATGCTAACGAAAGGTTTGGCCTATAAGCCAGGTTGCTTGGGGCTATGTGCCCAGAATGGTCAGTGGCTGAGTCAGGTGAGCTGCCTGATGGCATCTGAGGATCGAGGCAAGGAGGCCGGGAGGGGTCTCAGTAAGGGCGGGAGGCTAGGTTGGGGCCATTGACTCATTGCCCACCAGGCCTGGGCAGATGACTTCAATGTGTGGAGAGGGTGGGTGGAGCCTGTGGTAAACTGTGGAGAGGCTCCCTGGCCAAGGGGCACCTGCTACTCAGCCTCAGCCAGTTGTTGCCCTGTGGAAGTGTGGACCCAGCTTTGCCCAGCTTTGCCACTTTCTAAGAGACCCTGAAAATCTGAATCTTTAAGGCGAAATCTTCCAATTTAAAAACATTGGCAACTAATTTCTCAAAATTTAAACACAATTCAAGCCAAGCAAAACATGACTTCTGGCCACATCCAGCCTACAAAGGCCATGAATTTGCTGCTCGTGGCCAAGGGAAATGTCAGGAGACATGAGAAAGGACCAGGGAACAAGAGGACTGGATGAACCTGCAAGATTCTGCCCGGGCTCTGAAACCAGACCAATCTAGGCTCAAATTCTGCTAGCTCTGTGAGTTTAAGAAAGTTACTTAACTTCTGTGAGCCTCAGAGGCTCCATCTTTTAAATGAGAGTAATAATAATATCTATCACATATTTTTTTTTTATCACATATTGAATAATTAAATGAAATAATACATTTATATTGTCTGGCCCATGGAGCCCTGGTGGCTCAGTGGTTAAGAGATCGCCTGCTAGCCAAAGGGACTTGAAGGCACCAGGTTTTTTTTTTTTTTGGTTTTGCCTGGCCCATAGTAGGTGCTCAAGAAATTGTAGCTGTAATTTCCATTACAGGTTTAAAGGCTAGTGTTGACAGTGTTCCAGAGAGAGAGTTCCAGTTAGAAGTCACATGGGGCAGGAGGGATCGGGTGGAGAACTGGGGCCACACAAGAAGACAGGGAGCCAGGTACTGAGATCTGGTCCAATAGGGCAAGTCTCGGAACTGCACAGTCTGAGTATGGTCCAGATCCCAGGGCCTGGACTCCCTGCCCTCTGCCTATTGTTGGTGTACCGTGCTCAGAAAGGCCTTCCATAGAGGGTACACTCCCCCGTTAGCCGTCACAGGGACACAGCCTTGAGCAAGGAATGAGGGAGGATCTGGAGTGCTGTTATGAAATCTCTTGGCCAGACCTACAGCCTTCACTCCTTCAGCCTGGAGCCTTCCCAGAGGCTGGCAGATGGGAGAGGAGGGTGCAGAACATGCAGCAATGTAGCAACTCACACCTGTGAAACTAAGACTCTTCAGTAGGAGAAACTTCCTCCTCAATTTCAGGGCAATGGGCATCTGTAGATTGAAGGGGAGGGCAGTGGTAGTTCAGTGGTAGAAGTCTTGCCTTCCGTGCAAGAGACCCGCATTCAGTTCCTGACCCATGCACCTCATGGACAGCTATCACCTGTCTGTCACTGGAGGCTTGTGTGTTGTTATGTTACTCGGCAGGTTTCAGTGGAACTTCCAGACTAAGACAGACTACGAAGAAAGGCCTGGTGATATACTTCCAAAAAATTAGCTAATGAAAACCCTACTGATCACAGTGGTCGGTCCCAATCCTTTGTACTTGGGGTAACCATGAGTCAGGGGCAAATGCAAGGACAGCTAACAATAACAACAGACTGGAGGAGGGCTGGAAGGAACCGCTCTTACGGTAGGGCCTCCCCTTTTGCAACACTGAAAACAAAAATGATTCCTTCCCATTTCCAAGCAGTCTAGCAAAATGGCATCCGGAGTCTCCTGTTGCCCAGAATCCAAATACGTAAGCTCACAGACAAAAAAAAAACCCAAAACCTATTGTTGTCAAGTGAATTCTGACTCATAATGACCCTGTAGGACAGAGTAGAACTGCCTCATAGGGTTTCCAAGGGTGTTAACTTTAAGGAGTGAAGGTGCTACTGGGTTTGAACTGCCAACATTTTGGTTAGCAACCGAGCACTTAACCACTGTGCCATCAGGACACCAACCTTACAAAGCCTGTTGTAAAAGTCTACTGGCCAGTTTAATTCAGCTTTCGCCAAGACAGGATATGAGAGCAAGCACCCTCCTACTTGACGAGCTACTCCAGGTAGCTTCACCTCTCTGGCTGCCAAAGAGCCCGTTGTCAAAGGCTTTCTTTCCCAGAGCTCTTCCTTACAACCGCTACCCACATTAGCCTCTTGTTTTCCTGATCATGCTAACCAGCTGAACTGTATGGTTTAAAATCAAAAAAAGTGTGCTTCAGGGTTGCATCCTTTCACCATACTTATTCAGTCTGTATGCTAAACAAATAATCCGAGAAGCTGGACTATATGAAGAAGAATGTGGCATCAGGATTGGTGGATGTCTTAGTCATCTAGTGCTGCTATAACAGAAATACCACAAGTGGCTGGCTTTAACAAAGTGAAGTTTATTCTCTCACAGCCAGGTAGGCTAGAAGTCCAAATTCAGGGCGCCATCTCCGGGGAAAGGCTTTTTCTGTCTGTTGGCTCTGTAGGAAGGTCCTTGTGATGTATCAGTCTTCCCTTGGTCTGGGAGCATCTCAGCACAGGAACCTCAGGTCCAAAGAACACACTCTGCTCCCGACACTGCTTTCTTGGTGGTATGAAGTTCCCGTCTGTCTGCTCACTTCTCTCTTTTATATCTCAAAAGAGATTGGCTTAAGACACTATCTCATCTTGTAGATCTCATCAATATAACTGCCGCTAATCTGTCTTATTACATCATAGTGATAGGATTTACAACACATAGGGAAATAGGATCAGATGACAAAATGGTAGAAAATCATACAATACTAGGAATCCTGACCTAGCCAAGTTGACATATATTTTTGAGGGACACAATTCAATCCATGACAGTGAAAGACTCATTAACAACCTGCGTTATGCTGATGACACAACCTTGCTTGCTGAAAGTGAAGGAGACTTGAAGCACTTACTGCTGTCTCAATATAAAACAAAAATTGTCACAACCAGACCAGTAAGCAACATCATGATAAATGAAGAAAAGATTGACATTGTCAAGGATTTCACTTTACTTGGATCAATAGTCCACACCCGTGGAAGCAGCAGTCAAAATCAAACGACGTATTGCATTGGGTAAATCTGTTGCAGAAGATCTCTTGGAAGCATTCAAAAGCAAAGATGTCACTTTGAGGACTAAGGTGTGCCTGATGCAAGTCATGATATTTTCAGTTACTCATATGCGTATGAAAGCTGGACAGTGAATAAGGAAGACTGAATAAAAATTGATGCCTTTGAACTATGGTGCTGGTGAAGAATATTGAACATATCACGAACTGCCAGAAGAACAAACAAGTCTGTCTTGGAAGAAATACAGCCAGACTGCACCTTGGAAGCAGGGATGGCTAGAGTTTGTCTCAAGTACTTTGGGCATATTATCAGGAGGGATCAGTCCTTGGAGAAGGACATCGTGCTTGGTAAAGTAGAGGGTCAGCAAAGAAGAGGAAGATCCTCAGTGAGATGGATTGACGCAGTGGCTGCAACAGTGGACTCAAACAGCAAGGATTGTTGTGAGGATGACACAGGACCAGAGAGTGTTTTGTTCTTTTGTACATAGGGTCGCTGTGAGTCCGAACAGACTCAATGGCACCTAACAACAACAGCAACAAGGAGCAGCCGAAATCTGGAGAATGGGAGGCTTGGTGGCTTTAATTCAAAGATTGTTAAGGTAGAGAGCACTCATCTCCTCCTCTGGGGGGCTTTGCCAAATCGGGGACTTAGGCAAACTCTTATAGGAGCCTGGGACCTCAAAGTCATAGCTGTGAAAGTCACAGCCACGCTACTAGTGGGTGGAGTGTGTCATATCCCTCAGGTGTTTGGGCCAGAAAGAGGTTGAGGAAGGTGGGCCTCACAGAACCTACTGGAGAAATGGAGAGAGTTTCATGAATGGTGGTAGTCTGGGTCAAGGGTGCTGTTGTCCAGTCTGGGTAGATCTGTATCTCAAGGCACAGTTTGTGGTCACCTCTTGATTACTGGTTTTCTGAATATAATTCTTCACTTGTTTTCAGTCTGTTAGTCAGACCTTCAAGTGACAAGGGTGAATGGGAGCTAATACATCCTGAGAGGCTGTGACCTGCGTGATAGTTAAGAATTAAGCTTCTGGGATTGTCGAGTCTGAGTTCTCAGCCCAACTCTGCCTCTCACTAGCTGTACCTTGCTGGTTTTACTTAACCTTTCCCTCATGGGGATACTAATACACCTACTTCATTGGGCTGCTGTGAATTGGATAATCCACAGAAAGAGGTCAGCAGTGTGGGGCACCTTATAAGCACTCAGTAAAGGTGACTTATGGTTAGGTAAAGACATCATGGTTGGTAAAGCAGAGGGTCAGCAAAAATGGGGGAAACTCTCAATGAGATAAATTGACACAATAACCACAACAATAGACTCAAACATACCAATGATCATGAAGATGGTGTCGGAGTGGGCAATGGTTCTCTTATACACAAGGTTGCTATGAGTCGGAGCTGGCTTGACAGCAACTAACAATAATAAAGGTGGCTTCTAGTATGGCTGGACGTCTTCCTTGTGTCAGATACATTGGTGGGTGCTTTACATGCAGTATTTTATCTCATCTTCACCACAGCCGGTGTGGCAGATTTACGTTGTTCCCATTTTACGAATGACAGACTCGAGGGTCAGAGAGTAAATGTTTAGGTCAAGGTCACGCAGAAGGAAAGCAAGAGATTCAGAGTTTAAACCCAAGACTATTACATCATATTCCTCTCAGACTTGTACTTCTATAAAGCCTTTTTCAAAGTTAAAAGTATCACTCATTACTTAAGCTAAATTTGATAAACTAATACCTCTGTGAGATAGAAGATGAAATCTTTCTCCAATAAATACCCAAAAACTTTTCATTTTATCTAGGGACACTGAAACTGGTTCCATGGGGAACTGCAAAGTCTATGCTGGAAGCCCAGGGGAACCACCAAACCGCAAGGGTGGAGACCTACAGGCGCGAGTGAGCGTGTCTTGTTCTGGAAGTCATATGTGGTCTGATGTGGCTGGAGTACAGGCTGTATATGAGGGAGTTTCAGATGGGACTGGGGAAGCCTGCAGGCTCCTTCCCAGGGAGGATCTTCTAAGCATCCCTAAGGGAACTGAGCTAGAAATTCTTTGAGAATGACAATCCCTATAAACATGGATGACCAACTCTTTCCTGTTTTTAAGCATGACTGTGGAGCCCTGGGGAGACCTGGTGGTACAGTGGTTAAGAGCTTGGCTGTTAACCAAAACGTTGGCAGTTTGAATCCACCAGCTGCTCCTTGGAAGCCCTGTGGGGCAGTTCTACTCTGTCCTGTAGGGTTGCTATGAGTCGGAATCTACTCAGTGGCAATGGGTTTGGTTTTTGGCTTAATGGAGCCCTGCTGGCGAAGTGGTTAAGAGCTCAGCTACTAACCAGAAGGTCAACAATTCGAATCTACCAGTTGTTCCTTAGAAGCCCTATGGGGTAGTTCTACTCTATCCTATAGGAATTGATTCAATGGCAATTTTTTTTTAAAGTACTGTTATGAATTGAATTGTATCCCCCAAAAATGTGGGTAAACTTGGGAAGGTCACAATTCCCAGCGTTGTGTGATTGGCTACCATTTTACCATCTGATGTGATTTTCCTAAGTGTTGTAAATCCTACCTCTATGATGTTAATGAGGCAGGATTACAGGCAGTTATGTTAATGAGGCAGGACTCCATCTACAAGATTAGGTTGTATTTTTTTGTTTGTTTTTAATAATTTTTATTGTGCTTTAAGTGAAAGTTTACAAATCAAGTCAGTCTCTCACATAAAAACTTATATGCACCTTACTACATACTCCCAGTTACTCTCCCCCTAATGAGACAGCCGCTCTCTCCCTCCACTCTCTCTTTTTGTGTCCGTTTCGCCGGCTTCTAACTCCCTCTACCCTCTCATCTCCCCTCCAGGCAGGAGATGCCAACATAGTCTCAAGTGTCCACCTGATCCAAGAAGCTCACTCCTCACCAGCATCCCACTCCAACCCATTGTCAGTCCAATCCCTGTCTGAAGAGTTGGCTTCGGGAATGTTTCCTGTCCTAGGCCAACAGAAGGTTTGGGGGCCATGACCACCGGGGTCCTTCCAGTCTCAGTCAGACCATTAAGTCTGGTCTTTTTATGACAATTTGGGGTCTGCATCCCACTGTTCTGCTGTTCCCTCAGGGGTTCTCTATTGTGTTCCCTGTCAGGGCAGTCACCGGTTGTAGCTGGGCACCATCTAGTTCTTCTGGTCTTAGGATGATGTAGTCTCTGGTTCATGTGGCCCTTTCTGTCTCTTGGGCTCGTAATTACCTTGTGTCCTTGGTGTTCTTCATTCTCCTTTGATCCAGGTGGGCTGAGACCAATTGATGCATCTTTGATGGCTGCTTGCTAGCATTTTAAGACCCCAAATGCCACTTTTCAAAGTGGGATGCAGAATGTGTTCTTAATAGATTTTATTGTGCCAATTGACTTAGATGTCCCCTGAAATCATGGTCCGCAAACACTTGTCCCTGCTACACTGGCCTTCAAGGCATTCAGTTTATTCAGGAAACTTCTTTGCTTTTGGTTTAGTCCAGTTGTGCTGACCTCCCCTGTATTATGTGTTGTCTTTCCTTTCACCTAAAGTAGTTCTTGTCTACCAACTAATTAGTGAATACCCCTCTCCCGCCCTCCCACCCTCCCTCCTCTCGTAACCACAAAAGAATGTTTTCTTCTCTGTTTAA
Source organism: Loxodonta africana (assembly GCF_030014295.1). NCBI lineage: Eukaryota > Metazoa > Chordata > Mammalia > Proboscidea > Elephantidae > Loxodonta > Loxodonta africana. Next base: position 44,551,504 of record NC_087354.1, on the reverse strand, counting down.
ACTACTTCTCAAGTTCTTATAATAGTGGTCTTATACAATATTTGTCCTTTTGGAACTGACTAATTTCACTCAACATAATGCCTTCCAGGTTCCTCCATGTTATGAAATGTTTCACAGATTCATCCCTGTTCTTTATTGATGTGTAGTATTCCATTGTGTGAATATACCATAATTTATTTATCCATTCATAAGATTAGGTTGTAGTTTGAGTCAGTCTCTTTTGAGATATAAAAGAGATGTGAGCAGAGAGACATGGGGACCTCATGCCACCAAGAATGAAGAACCAGGAGGGGAGCACTTGCCTTGAAGCCAGGGTCCCTTCGCTGAGAAACTCATAGACCAGGGGAAGATTGATGGCAAGGACCTTCCCCCAGAGACAAGAGAGAAAGCCTTCCTCTGGAGCTAGAACCCTGAATTTGGACTTCTTGCTTCCTAAGCTGTGAGAGAATAAATTTCTCTTTGTTAATGCCACCACTTGTGGTATTTCTATTATAGCAATACTAGATAACTAAGATATGTACCCAGTGCATCTTCAGTCTAAATCTCTCTTTGGTGTTCCTGTGATTTTCAAAATGTTTGACTGTGCCAACCCCATCTCTATAAACCTTAAAAAAAAAAAAAAAAATTTTTTTTTTTTTTAAGAAGCCAGGGTTAATTGGCTGAGGTGCCTAGTTTCTTACTGCTGTTATAATACTTAACACAGTCTTAGTGGCTTAAAACAACACAAATTTACTCATATAGTTCTGTAATTCAGAAGTCTAAAGTCAAGGTCTCAACAGGGAGGCTTCCTTCTGGAGGTTTCACTGGAGAATCTGTTTCTTGAATATTTCACCTTCTAGAGGCTGCCAGCATTCTTGACTTGTGGGCCCTTCCTCACATCACCGCAGCACTCTTGCTTCCGTCATCATATCTCCTACAACTAACTCTGATCCCCTGCTTCTCTCTTATAAGGACACTTAGGATTACTTTGGGCCCACCCAGATAATCTGGGAATAATCTCTCCATCTCGAGATCCTTAATTTAATCACATCTGCGAAAGTCCCTTTTTCCTCATAAGGTAATAGTCACAGGTTCTGGAGATTAGGACCCAGACATGTTTAGGGGGCCACTATTTAGCCTAACATAATTGTACTTGCACTTTGGGGGACTTAAGAATACCCATGTAATAGGAAAATTTCTGTGCTAGGAGGACTAAAAAAAAACTACCTACCAGTTTTTCCCACATACCTGGTTGGCATCTATGGGAAATTTAGCAATACTGCTATGTTATGTTGCGTTGAGTAGGTTCCGACTTACAGCGACCCTATAGGACAGAGTAGAACTGCCGCATAGGGTTTCCAAGGAGCAGCTGGTGGATTGAAACTGCTGATCTTTCGGTTAGCAGCCAAGCTCTTAACCACTGCTACTTCCGGGAAAAAACAGGCTTTCTCCACCCTACTTTAAAGCTTTCAACATGCGGTATTAATTAGGGACAGTGACTACAATGAAGTTAAAGACAATAGATGTCAGAGGCAGCTTGGTATAGGTCTTTATTCAAAATCCAGAGTTCAGTTCCCAGCTCTGCCTTTAATGCTTTGATCCTGGACAAGTCACGTCATTTCTCTGGGCCTTAGTTTCCACATGTATGAAGTAAAAGGGTTTAATTCCATTTATTAAGGTCATTTGCTATATACATCGATGTGTTACTGGTGCCCAATTGCTGTTTTAAATGTTCCCATCATCATTTCTGCCATCCAGTGTAATGGAAAGAGAAGAAGGTGGCTGGGACACACAGCTTTCAGACATGTCTTCAACATGCCTCTGGAATGCGATGGTTTTTCTTCTCTAGATGCATTCACATCACAACCCTTGAAATCCCCCTGTTCAGACTTCTGCCTCATAGCATGAGTTTTTCTTAAAAGTGTCATTGGCACATCTAATTTTTTCTCTTTATCTCCTTCTGGGCTTCATCCCTTCTCTATTAGAAGTGTTTGCATGTCTTACCTTAGAGAAAGCCTTGGGCTGGGGGTCATTAGGCCCCACTTCCTGTCTCAGCTCCATTATTTGCTAGCTGAGTGACCTATGGGAATCACTTCATCTCATCTATAAAATATGGATAATTGCATGTCTTCTATCTCCTGCACAGGCCTGGTATGAGGGTCAAATAAGGTAAATGCTGTGAAAGTATTCTGAAAACCATAAGATACCGTTCAAAAACAACATGGCTTGGTTATTTTATTATCACTGACCAGAGCTTTAGAACCCCTCTCCATAACTTCTTTGTGTGTGTGTATATGTGCATGGACACAAATGTGTGTGCAGGAGTGTGTGCGTGTGTACATGTGTGTGAGTATGGGTGTGTGCATGTTTGCAGAAGTGTGTGCATGTGTGTGGGTGTGCAGAAGTGTGTGTTTGTGTATGAGTGTTTACTTGTGTGTGTGAAAGTGTGTGCATGTGATGAGTGTGCATGCAGAAGTGTGTGCATGTGTATGCGTGTTGGTGTGTATATGCCAAAGTGTGCATATGAATGCATGTTTGTGTGTGTGCATGCATGAGTGTGTGCAGAAGTGTGTATGCGTGTATTTGTGCATATGTATGCATGTGTGTGTGCATATGAGTGTGTGTATGTGTGTGCAGAAGTGTGTGCATGTATATGTGTGTGCAGAAGAGTGTGTGTATGTATGCATGTGTGCAGAAGTGTGTGCATGTGTATGCATGTGGAGAAGTGTGCATGTATGTAGGTGTATTTGAGTGCAGAAGTGTGCGTGTGTATGCAGAAGTGTGTGCATGTTTGTGTGTGTGCATGTGTGTTTGTGTGCAGAAGTGTGTGCTTGTGTATGACTGTTTACATGTGTGTGGAAGTGTGGAAGTGTGTATGCATGGTTGTATGTGCAGAAGTGTGCATATGAATGCATGTTTGTGTGCCTGTGTATGAGTGTGTATGTGTGTGTGTGCACATATATGTGTGTTTGTGTGTATGCATATGAATATGTATGTGTGTGCAGAAGGGTGTGCGTGTATATGAGTGTTTGCCTGTGTGTGTGCAGAAGTGTGCATGTATGTAGGTGTATTTGTGTGTGTAGAAGGGTGTGCATGTATATGCGTGTTTGCCTGTGTGCAGAAGTGTGTGCATATGTATGCATGTTTGCATGTGTGCAGAAGTGTGCGTGTGTATGCGTGTGCAGAAGGGTGTGCATGTGTATGAGTGTTTGCCTGTGTGTGAGTGCGTGTGTATGAATGTGTGCATGTGGATGTGGGCATCAGGGCTTCAAACCAGTTCATTCCTGTTTGAACCCCTGCTGAGAATTTGCATTTCCACCCCAGATATACTGAATCTGAATCTACATTTTTACAAGATCCCCAGGTGATCTTTACATGTAATGAATTTTGAGAGCAGCTGCTCTACTAGTGGCTCTCAGCACTGGTCCCTTACCAGCAGTATTAGCATTGCCTGGGCCTTTCTTAGAGATGCAAATTTTCAGCAGGGAGTTTGTAGAAATTCAAAGTCACAGCAGGGCTTCCAACCAGAAGGAACTGGCTGGAAACCTTGGTGTGCATGTGTATGAGTGTGTGTTTGTGTGCGCGTGTGTGCACTGTGTGTGTGTATGTGTTTTCACTGTGAAGGTTCATTAGTTTTGCAACAGGGCAGACAGGATCAGGCCTAGATTACAGACTTTACCCACCCACTCCTGCCTCCCTGGGGAACTGTCCTTGGCTGTGGATAGGACCTATTTGTTTTTCAAAAAAAAAAAAAAAATTTTTTTTTTCCTTTCCTGCCCACTTTCTTGGAGTCTATTTGCATTTCATCATTAATAACTCTGGAGCGCTGTGTTATTTCTATCCTGAGGGCCCCTGAAGCTGAGGGGGCCCCTTCATGATTCTGGATAAGGAAACTTGCTGTTAATTAAACTTCACAGAGCCACATGCCGATTTCCTGACCCTCAGTTGTTACCAAGGGAGTCTTGTTACATTCAGGGGGGCCAAAACCACATGGTGGGGAAGAGGGAACTCTTTGGCCTTGATCTCATTTCTCCTTGGGAAACCTTCCTGGCCGTTTAGGGCACTTAGCAGAGAAGGCAGGTACGTTTATTTGAAATGCATACTCCATGTTTTTGTTGTCTTCCTCCAAGGAAAATTTGGTTTCTTTATCTTTTGAAGCAGAAATTTCACTTAGTCCCTGTGTTGTTGGACTGGAAGTTACCTATTGATGCTAACCAGATAAAGGGTGTTTCAATATGCCTTGGGTCCTAAATCGGAAACCTTACCTTTTTTTTTCAGTAACAAACTTTGGAGCAGAGCTGGGCCCGCTGATATGCACATTTCTGCCTGTAGGTTGGGAAAGATTGGAGCCAGATTTTAGGCTTGAGTTACTCTGATCTCAGGCAAGGCTCCAAAGAACCTTGTTCATTTCTTGTGGCCAGGGGCGGATTAACCAGTAGGCGCGGTATGTACCAGTTTACAGTAAGCAAAGTACTCAAGGGCTTAATTGTCTTTACTTGCTAATCTGTAGTGCACAATTTCACCACAAAACCAGGTGGTATTGTGCATCACAGAGTAATAAGTAAGCATAGTTAAGCCCGTGCATACCTTGCTTATTGGGTAATCTGTCCCTGCTTGTGGCATTTCCTTAAGTGTCAGAAGTATTTCATTAGTTATCAGAGCAAAGATCACATTTGCCATAAGAATGCTGCACTGAGCCCTCTCCTAGCAATTCATAACTCTGGGTTCCAGAAGAAAGATATGGCAGGATATGGAAAAAGCCTGACTACAGTATGGGTATCCTGGAAAAAGAATCTCAGCTTTGCATCTGGGATCCCCTAGGGCTTCTACTTTAAGTGCCTGGCGGCAGCCTAGGATAAAATATCTTCATGTATAAGGATGGAATGGGGGAAAGTTTTCTGCTATGCTTCTGGGTTACTGTCTTTTCCTTTATACATCCCACCTGCCAGAGCTTGTACACATTGGCGATTCATTCATGGTAATGACAGCCATTAATACAGCACCCACTATGTGCCACATCACTTACATGAGTTATTTGACCATCAAACTGCCCCATTTTACAGTTGAGGACACTGAGTTGAGATAAAGGAGGTCCCAGGGTCCTGTACCAGTAAAGCCCGGAGTTGGGATCTGAATACAGGGTTGTCTGACTCCAAAGCCCCCACTCTTCCTACTGGCAGCCTGAGTCTACAGATTGGATACAGGTAATTTGCTTGTGCATGAGACAGTTCAGGGGGCAGTGTCTGTGGTTGAGCTATATACCCTCTCCTCACTTATTGACATGGTGAGGTTCCAAAGACCAAGTTGTTACGAAAATTGGCATTATGCTAAAATGGGAGATGACCACATTGGATCACAGAGTGGAAGATGACTACATCGTTACATAACTGCCAAACCACTGAGAATCACGGCCCAGCAGAGTTTACACATAACCATCACAGTCAGCATTACTCTTGCCTTGCATCTCGGCATTCATTACTACCAGACATATGTTGTTAATGTGCAAAATAGCCAGACAGTAGATTTTTTACTCTTGTCCTAAATGTGAAATGTCAGATAGACAGTTGATATGTGAGAAGGTGTGTTACACGTGGCTTCTGTCTTAGTTATCTAGTGCTGCTGTAACAGAAATACCACAAGTGGGTGGCTTTAACAAAGAGAAATGTATTCTCTCACAGTCTAGGCAGCTAGAAGTCCAAATGCAGGGTACTGGCTCCAGGGAAGGGCTTTCTCAGTCTGTCAGCTCTGGGAGAAGGTCCTTGTTATCAATCTTTCCCTGGTCTAGGAGCTTCTTAGGCACAGGGACCCTGGTTCCACAGGACTCACTTTGCTCCCAGTGCTGCTTTTTTGGCGGTGGGAGGTCCCCCTGTCTCTCTGTTGACTTGTCTCTTTTACATCTCAAAAGAGATTGATTTATAACACAACCTAATCTTATAGATTGAGACCTGCCTCATTAACATAACTGCTGCTCATTCCACCTCATTAACGTCATAGAGGTAGGATTTACAACACTTAAGAAAATTACACAATAGTGGGAATCATGACATAGTCAAGTTGGCAGATATTTTGGGGGGACACAATTCAATCCATGACAGCCCCTCTGAGGGCTTTCTAGAGCTCCACTTTCTTATCAGCCCATGACCCTTTCCTGGACATACGGGTCTTTGGGATCATTTCTAATAATACTAACAGCAGCAATAGCGACTAATGTTTATTAAGGTTGTACTACATATGAGGCTTAAGGAGCCCTGGTGACACAGTAGTTAAGTGCTCAGCTGCTAACCGAAAGGTTGGCAGTTCAAACCCACCAGCTGTTCTGCGGGAGAAAGACCTGGTGGTCTGCTCCTGTAAAGATGATAGTTTTGGAAACCCTATGGGGCAGTTATACTCTGGCCTATAGGGTCACTTTGAGTTGGAACCGACTGGATGGGAGTGGGTTATGAATAAGGCTTGAAGCCCTATCTCATGGGACACTTATACATAAAGTCTCTGTATTGTAACTTTTTTATCTGAGAAGAATTCGGGGCTTAGAGAGATGAAGTGGTGAGTCTTGGGTCACAGAGCTAGTAGGTTGGAGAATAGGAATTTGGAGCAGAGGGCCTGGCTCTAGGACCTTGCTCATAACCACTGTGTTATTTTTTATTTTCTCTTTCCACCCCCTGACTGCTTTCTCTGATACCCCAGGTCAGGCCTTGCCCTCAAGCATTCCTTTTCCTCTTTCTGGGTTTGACCTCCAAGCACACAGTATTTTCTTTATTCCCTCATGAGTCTTATTCCTATAAAAACATTTGGTCCCTTTGGGGACTATAAGCAGTTAGCTAAGATTTTCTTTTCCCTTGGTGATTGGAACACAGCTCGTTGTGGGCTAGCACTGAAAACATTTTCTTTATGGATTTGAGAGAAACAGTAATTCCCGCCTATTTTAGGCTAGGTTCTCTTTTTTTTTTTTTTTCTCTAGAGGAGGAAAGCCAGTGAAGTGCATATATATATCTCCAAACCAAAATACCAAACCCATTGTTATTGAGTCGATTCCAACTCATAGTAACACCGTAGGACAGAGTAGAACTGTCCCATAGGTTTTCCAAGGAGCAGCTGGTGGATTCAAACTGTCAACTATTTGGTTACGGCTGAGCTCTTAACCACTGTGCCACCAGGGCTCCAAATATATATATATAAAAAAAGAGAGATTTATTTCAAGGAAATGGCTCATACAGTTGCAGAGGCTGGCAAGTCCCAAATCCATGGGTCAGGCATCAGGCTGGGGGCTTCTTCTGACTCACGTGGTTGCAGGGGCTGATGAACCCAAGATCAGCAGGTCAGTTGGCAGGCTGCTGGCTCACATCCCAAGAACTGGAGATCAGAGGAAGATGAGTTGAATGCAGAATTGAGAGAGGGGGAGCTTTGCCAGAACATCCATGTATATTGGATGCAGGCCACACCCCCAAAGGAACTCCCCTTTCATCTGATTGGCTGCTTATATCAGATCGCAAAATGGAGGATGATTGCGTAATATTAGCCAAACCACTGAGAATCATGGCCTAGCCAAGTTGACACATAACCTTAACCATCACATCACCCTCCCTTGTTTTCCAGTAAATTCTCATTCCAAACAGTCCGAGCCTGTAATCCTCTGTGAAAGGCAATCGGGTATTTACAAGCTGTACTGTATTTAGTTTTTAAGCTCTGTAAGAGCTTACCAATCATTCATTCGCTAACATTTCTTGATATATTTCAATAGTACCAGTTCACACAGACTTCCTAGGTTGGGCAGCTTGTTTTAATGTCTTTGAGACTCAGTTTCCATGTGTATAAAATAGGAGCAATGACTTACTTGGCTGTTTGTAGTGATGGTTCAGTGGGATAACATGCATAAAGCACTTGCTTGGCAAGTGTACGATAAATGGTTGCTACCTTGACTTACTGAAGTTATTCACGTAAGTTGTTGTTGTTAGCTGCCATTGAGTTGGCCCCCCCGACTCATGGTGACCCCATAAACAACAGAATATAATGCTGCCCAGTCCTGCACCATCCCCGTGAGCAGTGTAGATTGGGCTGTTGTGATCTATAGGGTTTTCAGTGGCTGACTTTCAAAAGTAGATTGCCAGGCCTTTCTTCCTAGTTTTAGTCTGGAAGCTCTGCTGAAACCTGCGCAGCATCGCAGCAACACACAAGCCACCACTGACAAGAGGCTGGTGGCTACACATGAGGCGCACTGGCTGGGAATCAAATCCAGTTCTCTGCATGGAAGGTGAGAGCTTTCCCGCTGGGCCACCAATGCCTCGTATTCATTTAAGTGCACTGTGCTAAATATTTCGGGGGATGGAGCAAAATTCTAGAACAAATCCATCTTCCCATCAGTTAACTGAGGATGACAGACTTGTTGTACCCGAATGACTTTCTCCAGGGTGAGGAAGAATTCTATGCATTTTTCTTCCCAGATGATTATTATGCTTGAAATGTTTATAATCATAATACAGTCATGCCCGCATAATGTCTGTTTGGGCAGCGTCCGACTGCGTAGACGTCTTCATCCATGGTCCCATAAGGTTGTAATAGAAATCCCTATCGGAGAATGGGACGTAGTAGACTTAGGCATGTCGCCCTCGGCAGTCACAAAGATGCTCAAAAACAAAGAAAAAATTCTCCAAGCTGTTGAAGGATTGGCTCCACTGAAAGCACGAGGCTAACAAAAATGGAAGCGGGACCTATATCAGACATAGAGAAATTGCTGGGGACGTGGATTGAGGGCCAAACACAAAAGCGAATCCCTCTCGACACGCTGACATTGATGATCACTGCTAAGGCACGAAGCTTGTTTGAGGTGCTTAAAGACAAAGCAGGACCAGACTATGATATGGAGTTTAGTGCTAGCTCTGGGTGGCTCGAGTGCTTCCAACGTGTTTTGATGCTTAATGTGAAAATGAATAGTGAGTCTGAGTGCCAATGCGAAGGCAGCAGCAGAATTTGTTGAAACCTTAGATAAACTAATTGTAGAAGCAGGTTGTTTGCCTCAGCAGATTTTTAATATGGACGAAACCTCCTTATCTGGGAGCGGATGCCCGAAAGGACCTTCATCCATAACACAGTGTTTGCTCAGTGTCCAGGTCACATAGGGTTTCTGTTTCACAGAACGTATCGTGCATGTTAAGAAACACGTGACCATAAATGAAGAATGAAGCGATATGCGTAAGTGGGCACATAAAACGTGGCATGAAAATTCAGAGTGGGAGAGGTGACATCCAGAATTTGGGAGAAATGTCTTTGCTTCCTCCGTGGGGCCTTTTACATAAAAGATGCTCAAGAAATGCCAGTTGGTATTATAATCAGTATTCATGCTGTATTTTGAATTGAGTAGAATTTAAAGGAAAGAATTCTTCAGCTTCCTTCAGCCTCCCGGGGGTCAGCCTCTGAGGCAGAGGGCACTGTTTGAGAGTCCCCAAGGGAGCGGGGTTATGAGCTCATATTTGCTTAGCACCTGCTCTGGCCAGGTACTGTGCCTCACAGGTAATCTCATTTGGTTTTCCCTAAGCCCCCATAGTCCTGGAGGGCCGCTCAGGTTCAGATTACAACCCACTCTAGCACTAGTGATAGGTTTGACTCCCGGGAGGGCTGTGCTGGAGAAGTGAATTCCTTTACTGTTTTTTTATGCAAAGCCTTCTCTGTACTGCCCAGGCCCATGTTTGGCTGTCTGCTTCTTCAGTGAACCTGCTGAGATTGGAGGCTGTGTGTCTCTCACCTTTTGGGCTGTACGGCTGTCATGGTCACCACCATTTAGGAGTGTCCGCTAAGGGCCAAGCCCTGTGCTAGGCACTTTTACCTGCATTATTTCATTTAATTTGCATGACCACTAGATGAGTTAGGCATTGTTACTGTTGTTAGGTGTTGTCCAATTGATTTTCGACTCAAAGTGACCCCAACTGACAGAATAGAACTTTACTCTAGGGTTGTCTTGGCTGTAATCTTTATGGAAGCAGATCACCAGGTTTATTTCCCAAAGAGCTGCTAGGTAGGTTCAAACCACCAACCTTTTGGTTTAGCAGCCGAGCACTTAACCTTTGCACCACCAGGGTTATTATCCCAATTTTACCACTGGAGATGAGAGACACGGAATGACTTGCCACAATCGCACAGGTAATAAGAGATGATTTGGCCTGTCTGATGGAACCCCTGGGCTCTTTCTCCCATCCCGTGTTACCATCTGTGCCCCAGTTGACCTTGTACCCTCCTCACTCTCAGGGATGCCCTGTCTGGCACACAATAGAGTGGGGCCATCATCTCCTTTGCTCTGGGCTTCCTAATATTAACTCAGCCTTAGATGGAAATGCCTTTCTCTTGGCCCTCCACCAGCTCATTTATGGCCTTTGTGCAACAGCAAAAAAGATACCTCTTCCTGCAGCCAGATTCATCCCCACTGGAAATACACACAAGATTTTACTTCCCAGTGAATGCTCACTCATTTAAAAAAAAAAAAAACTCAAACCAAATCCATTGCCATCGAGTTGATTCCAACTCATGGTGATCCTGTAGGGCACAGTAGAATTGCCCCATAGGGTTTCCAAGGAGCAGCTGATGGATTTGAACTGCCAACATTTTGGTTAATAGCTGAATGCTTACTGTGCCACTAGGGCTCCCTGACTCCTCATAAAAAAAAATCAAACCAAACCCATTGCTGTTGAGTCAATTCCGACTCATTCCAACTCATCGCGGCCCTATAGGACAGAGTAGAACTGCCCCATAGAGTTTCCAAGGAGCACCTGGTGAATTTGAACTGCCAACCGTTGGTTTGCAGACATAGCACTTAACCACTATGCCACCAGTGTCTCCTGACTCCTCATAGTACTCCTGAATCCATTTGTGAAAAGACCTCTTTCCTTTCCGTTTATCAGAACACAGTCCTCACTTCCCCCTGGGCTGTTCCTTCCACACATTTCTCCCCTGAGGGCTCAGAGCAAAGGTGTCAGCTGATTCTTGGGATGGCCTCTAGACCCGGACTTTAACATGCCCTGGGCAGCTGCAGCAGATCTGGTCCAAGGGCTAATGTGTGTGACAGTGTGTGCGCACAGTAGGCAACCAAGAAAGCTTTTGTTTTCATCATCTTCATTCCTATTTCCCTAAGAGCTCAAAGTCTTGCCTCTTTCCATCTGTAGACACCAGATAATTTGTGGCCTAGAGCAGCCCTGGCAGCAGTTTCATCTTCTGAACTTCTAAGAAGACATCTGCATTCAACCTAAACCATTTGCTCACAGCCTCTTTGAACTTAGCAGATGATATCCTTTCTCTGTGATCGTAATGGAACAGGGTGAATTTTAAGAACATGGGGCTGGCTCTCTTTCCAGTTTCAGGCTGCAAACTCCTTGTAGTCCAGCTTGATTTCCATCATCTGGCCCCTTGGTAAACACACATGTTTTTGGTCCTCAGCTGCTGTCCTTCCCCCCCGCCCCATTCTTCCTCCACTGTAATTTGGGCTTTTAGGTCTCTCTAGGTGGCTAGTGCTTTTAGGTGGCTAGTGACTTGTTAGTTACCACAGAGTTGACTCTAACTCGTGGTGACCTTCTATATAAGAAAATGAAATATTGCCCTGTCCTACACCATCTTCATGATTGTTGATGTCTGAGTCCCTTGTTGCAGCATGTCTTCCAGCCTAGGGGACTCATCTTCCAGCACTATATTGGACAATATTCTTTTGTGATCCTGAAGGTTTTCATTTCATTGGCTTATTTTCAAAAGCAAATTGCTGGGCCTTTCTTTCTAATCTGTCTTAGTCTGGGAGGTCTGCTGAAACCTGTCTGCCATGGGTGACCCTGCTGATATTTGAAATACTGGGCGCATAGCTTCAAAGCATTATAGCAACATGCAAGCCACCACGGTACGACAAACTGAAAGATGGATGGTGGGGCCAGTGGCTACTGACTTTTAATTTTGCCACCTCTCTTTGTTTCCCGCCCAGATCTGTGGGGTCACCTTGACATCCGGATTGTTAGAACTCAGGGCCTTTTCATCACTACTAACTCTGGTGGTATAGCGGTTAAGAGCTACAGTTGCTAACCAAAAGGTCAACAGTTCAAATCTACCAGGCAATTCTTCGAAACCCTATGGAACAGTTCTACTCTGTCCTATAGGGTCACTATGAGTCGGAATTGACTTGATAGCAACGAGTTTTTTTTCTTTTTTAAGTGTTCCAGCGAGGTGTCCTTTATTGAGCCATTGGTGAGAAATGCTGAGCAATTAAGCTATGGAAACTCACATATGTTATCTCAACAAACACTTATTGAGTGCCTGTGTGTCAGACCCTCTGCTAGTCTCAGGGTTACATACATGAATAAAAAAATGGACGAACATTGCTCTTGGAGAACTAAAAGGCTTGTGAGGGAGCCAGGCCCTTTACGTAACAAAGGTACCAAAATACACTGTCAGTACTAGGACAAAGGCTGTGTGAACTGCCCACGAGAGCGCTAACTGTAACCCCTATACCTGTGGATATAATTCCATTTGGTAATAGAGCTTTGTTATATTAATGAAGCCGTATCAGTGTAGGCTGTATCCTAAACCTAACTACTTCTGAGTTATAAAAGGAGCAGATTAGACAGGGAAGAAGGCACACACTGAGGAAGGTAGATGCCACTTGAGGATCACGGAGGAACCAAGGAAAGCTGGAAGAGACAAGGATCTTCCCCCCAGAGCTAACAGAGATAGAGAGAGCCTTCCCCTGTAGCCAGAGTCCTGAGTTTAGAATTCTAGTTGCCCTAAAGTATGAAAAAATAAAATCTCTGTTCTTTAAAGCCACTCACTTGTGGTGTTTCTGTTACGGTGAGTTGGAGGAAGCTTATGGGAGCTGATGTTTATGTGGGGCCTGGAAGACTGCACGGATACAGAAGTAGGCAGAGTAGAATTCCAGGCAGGGTCCTGGAGGCACAAGAGCCTGGTGTGTTTGGAAAGTGGCCAGTGATCCATTATGCCTGGAAAATGTAGGGTTGGGGGAGAGATACAGCATAGGCAGATAAGACTGGAGTTGAATCTGGGAGCATCAACTGCAACGAGATGATGAAGGACGTGACTTCAAACCTGATGTGCCTTAAGATCCCTTTGAACTTTATTTTCTATGCAGAGATGAGCTATAAGGGTTTTTAAATACAAGGTAATGACCAGGGCTCTGTTTAGAGAGACACGTCCAGTGGAGAGAGAAGACGGAAGGCATGGGGTTCCTGACCTGGGTACCTGATGGGTGGGGATACTGTTAGTCAAGCTGGGAGTATACACCATGGTGTTTGTCATCATTGAGAATATTGGATTGGAGGCCACAGAGATATGACCATTTCTTACGCAGGTTATGTTGTCCAAGCATATTCAGACTGTATATACAAGCTTCCACCTGGAGACCAGGCTGATGACAGTCTTTGTTGTTGTGTGCTGTTGAGTTGATTCCTACTCATAGTGACACAGCAGAACCTGTCCCATAGGGTTTCCTAGGCTATAATCTTTAAGGAAGCAGATTGCCAGGTCTGTCTCCTGGGCGGGTTCAAACTGCTGACCCTTCTGTTAGCAGCCGAGAGCTTAACCATTGCTCCATCAGGGGTCCTTGATGATGGTCTTAGGTAATATAAAATCTTTCTGGGAATATATACCTTTTTTGTTATTGACAGTGCTATTTCAGAAAAATATTTTTTCCCGTAACTATTTCTGTCACCCAACCTTTGGGGTTTTCATTTTCGGCCTCTTTATAAATGAGTACTTTCATGTCCATTTGAAATGTCTGTGTATTTAAGCATTAAGGTTAGTCTGGCTTGGTTCCTGTTTGCGATGTTGCTAATATAGCAGACACAGCCTTGGGTGAGTTCTGGAAGTTTCTGCACTTGCCTTTTTATGATCTTCCTCAAATCCATAAAGACGACGTTTTCTAAAATTTCAGATAGAAAGTTTCTTTTTTAAAAATCTTTTTTATAACACTTATATATTGAAAATCTATGCATAAAACAAAAAATATATATATTTTTAATGGTAGTACAAAAGGGTAAGCAGTGACAAATGTATCTGCCTTGACTCCCTCCCTTCCCATTGGTTACGCTTTCCAGAGGAACGCATTGTCTGAAGTTTCATTTTTATCCTTCCAGAAATGTATCTAGCATATACATGAGTTTTCATACGCTGAATAGATTTCTCTTTCTCTTTTAAAAACACAACTTCTTCTTGTTAGCTGCCATTGAGTCAGCCCCCAACTCACAGTGACCCCACACACAAGGGAATGAAACTCTGTTTAGTTCTGCGCCATCCCCATGATCTGTTGTGGATCAGACAGTGTTCCATTGTGATCCACTGGGTTTTTATTGGCTGATTTTTGGAAGTAAATTGCCAGGCCTTTCCTCCTGGTTCATCTTAGTCTAGAAGCTCTGCTGAAACCTGTTCAGCATCATAGCAGCACTCAAGCTACCACTGACAGATGGGTGGTGGCCGTGCGTGAGGTGCATTGGCCAGGAATGCACGTGTGGAAGGCAGGGCTTCTACCACCGAACCACCAAAGCCTGTAAACATAACTAGGAGCATGGATAGTCTCATTTTAGTGTCTTCAATGTCTTTCTTTTTGACATTGACTCTATCAGTGTATATACATCTGCCTCATTCTCTTCAACAGCTCCGTGGTACTCCAATATTTACATGTCCTGTGTTTACCTAGTCCCTTATCCCCTTATTTAAGGATGCTTTTTTTTTTTTTTAGGTTATGCTTCAGTCTTGTATAATCACAACTCAGATATGCAAAACACAATTATTTTTCCATAACTGAACTCTGCTTGGTTCATGAGCCTCTATTTCTGCTGCTGCAGAAAAACCCTGCCAATTCCAGGAAACTCAGACACTTTATGTTAAACAGAATCAGTTTAGAGTGTAAACTCAGAGTAGTCAAGAGTGTCCCCTTCCCTGGCCTTCTGCCTTTCTTCCTGGGGAGGAGCGTGACCTGCGCCCCAGGGAAGGGGCTTGTTGCAGTCTTTGTGAAGCAAGCAAGGTGACTGCTTTGCTTCATGGTTGCCTTGCTGCAACTGCTGATGAAATCTCAGTGTGTACCCTCCTGGTCTCCAGTTGCCAAGGGCCACAAACACTCCTTTGGCATGACTCACCCGTCTCGGGTGGGGTTTGGCCCCTCCATCTCAACACCTCCATCAGGTGTTGCTAATCTCCTGGTTGGATGCCATATTGGACATGGGCATCGCCACAAAGTTTGTAGGTCCCTTCTGTTTTCAAGGCCTCTAAACATATATGGAGTTTCTGCTGCTACTCTCTCTAGGCCAGGGTGGTATGGACCTGGACCCTCCCCAGGGACCAGGCATTCTGGCCGAATTTCTAGCTGGTGTTGTTGAGTGCTACTGAGTCAGTTTTGACTCATAATGAGTGCTTTGCGACAAGGTAGAACTGCCCTATAGGGTTTCCTTGGCTGTAATCTTTATGGAAGCAGATCACCAGATCTTTTGTTCCTGAGGAGCCAGTAGGTGGGTTTGAATAGCCCACCTTTCTGTTAGCAGCCCAATGCTTAATCATTGCTCCACCAAGGCTCCTTAATCTCTAGCTAACCCCTTGCAGTGGGGTGCTGCTCTAACAGATACCTAAAATGCAGAAGTGGTTTTGAAACTGTGAATGGATAGGAGACTCAGAAGGAATAGAGGAGAACTGTTAATGCCAGAGAAGGTGCACCTGGTGAGAAACAGCAGCAGAGGACCAGTAGCAGCAGAACCAGGAGACTAGTGTGACACAGCTCTGGAGCCAATTCATGGAGCAAGAGAGCTGAGTGCCTTTGCACAGAAGGCTTCCTGACGGAGTAGGGTGCCTCCAGGCACTTACTGGTGGCGCTGTAGAGCTTTGGAACACCTGCCCCAGAAGGGCAGTTGTGGGCATGAGGCCCAAGGGCCAAGAGGCCCAGGAATCAGGAAACCGAAGCTGAAGAGACAAGGAACACAGGAAGCCAAGCTGCCTCAGTCTCAAAAGGTATGGCCATGACCTCTGGGGTTTCAAAGGGTAGAGCCATGGTCTTTGGTGTTTCTAAGGGTGGAGTAGCCACTCAGATGGACTAGGAGAGTGGTGTGCCTAAAGCCAAGGGAGCAGAGTTGCCGTCCCAGTGGGCCTGGAAGGCAGAGCTGAAGCCCAGGGCTGAGAGGCCTCTATGCAGAATCCAGAGAGTGTGGCCAATACCTGGAGTCTGGAGGGCAAGGCCACTGTGTAAATGATATCAGAGAACAGAGGATTATTTGCAAAGCCTCAAGGGCTAATGTAATACGTTCCGCTGACTTGCTTGGCACCTGTTATGCCTTCTTTCCCTCCAGTTTCTCCCATTTGTAACAGAAATATCTACCTTGTGGCTGTTGCACCATTGCATTTTGGAAGCAGATAACTTGTATTCTAGATTTCACAGATGAAGAGAAATTTTTGGATTTTGGACTTGGAGTTGATTTAAGACTTTTGCTATGATATGGTAGGGTGAATATGTTTTACATGTGGCAAGGACATGAATTTTGGGGGCCAAAGGGTGGAATGTCATGGATTGAATTGTGTCCCCCCAAAATATGTGTCAACTTGGTTAGGCCATGATTTGCAGTATTGTGTGATTGTCCATCATTTTGTCGTTTGATGAGATTTTGCTATGTGTTGTAAATCCTGTCAGTATGATGGATTAGTGGCAGTTATATTGTTGAGATCTGCAAGATTAGATAGTGATTAAGCCAATAGAGTTTGAGATATAAAAGAGAGGAGCGAGCAGAGAGACAGGAGAACCTTATACCACCAAGAAAGAAGTGCCAGGAGCAGAGCGTGTCCTTTGTACCCGGGATTCCTGCGTGGAGAAGCTCCTAATCCAGGGAGAGATTGATGAGAAGGACCTTCCTCCAGAGCTGACAGAGAGAGAAAAGTCTTCCCCTGGAGCTCACACCCTGAATTTGGACTTCTAGCCTACTAGACTGTGAGAAAACAAATTTCTCTTTGTTGAAGACATTCACTTGTGGTATTTCTGTTATAGCAACACTAGAGGACTAAGACAGCAGAGGAGGTAGTAGTTCATGGAAACAATTAGATCTGCAGTCCATTTCCTTCTCTGATTCCTGGGTCTCTCTCCTCTGCTATTCCAGGTAAATAGAGACCAATTATAGAGCCCATACTTCTCTTACTACTGTAAAACCCAGAACCCCCTGAGCAGTGCAGGAGGACTCTCAGCTGACCTCACTGTCAGCTCCCTTTTGAGCTGCTCTTCCCCTGGGCACCCCAGCTCTGAGTCCTGTGGTCCCTCAACGAGTCTCAGGGGCCGGGGCTCTATTGAATGCTGTGGCCTATGTGTGGTTCATGTTAGCACAGCTGAGAGAGGCTGGGCCTCTCGCAGAGACTTGACTGGGCTCTAAGGAGAAATAAAAGAGAAATAAACACGGACAATGTAAGAAATACAAACAATCTGGCCTTGGCAGGACAGGCGTCTCACTCTGCCTGTTCCACGCTACGCCAGAAACTAAGAGAAGAGATGGAAGCCATGGACTGCTGACGGCCTTGGTTGCTGGCTCACTGCTCCGACAGGCATGAATTGAACACCCCGACCCTTTAATTCTTCTTCCTTTTGAGAAGAAAGGCTGAGTCCCAACCCCCGCTGAGTTCTGCTTGCCATTTTGAGGTCCTGTTTCTTCTCCAGGTGTGATACCAGGAATGATCTCACTCAAAAGGTGAGATTTTTATTCCTACATAGAGGGAGATATTTTGTCCTCAGTGCCCCAATAATCTAACCATAATATCACAGTCTTTTAATAAAATATAATATTTCATACAATAAATTAAACAAATGCAATAATGGGAGGAAGGTTCCTCCCTTTGACAGTAGTGGTTTGAGTGGTTCTTTCATTAGTTGTTTCAGACTTCAGTAGTCAATTACTGAGCACCTGCTATTAAGATCTCAGCTGCTAACCAAAAGGTCAGCAGTTAAGTCCACCACCTGCTTCTTGGAAACCCCATGGGGCAGTTCTACTCTGTCCTATAGGGTCTCTGTGAGTTGGGATCAACTGAAGGGCAATTTTTTTTTTTTTTTTTTTTACTATGCTACAGAGCCCTGGTGGCACAGTGGTTAAGTGGTCAGCTGCTACCTAAAAGGTCGGCAGGCAGTTCACACTCACCCAGCAGCTCTGTGTTAGAACAGCCTGGCGATCTGCTCCTGTAAAGATGATAGCCTAGAGAACACTATGGGGCAGTTCTGCTCTGTCACATGGGGTCACTGTGAGTTGGAATCGACTGGATGGCAACAACTATGTTATAGTCATTGTCCTAGATTCTACAGACAGAAGACAAATAAGACATAGCCTCTGCCCTCCAGGAGCCTGTAGTAAACTAAAGCAGACATGTAAAGCAGTAAGAGTAATAGAAGATTATTGTGCACCGGACAGTCACATGGGTTCCAGTGGAAGGACGCAAGAGAAGGACATCAATTCTGTGGAGTGGAGGGCTGGAGTGGGGTTTGGACCAGGAAGGGCTTCATTGAGGTGGTGATGCTTCAGCTAAGCCCTGATCAGGAGGAGGTAGGTGTTTTAGGAAATGGTGGTGGTAGGGAAGCCAGCCTAAGAAGAGGAAACAGCTTGGGCAGAAACGTGGAGAGGAAATTATGGGCAGTGTGGTGTGAGTGCCCGTGCAATGCCAGGGCAGTGACAGGAAATGTGGCAGGAGCCATGTTGCGCAGGCTGGGGTGGCTAAGCCAAGGAGTTTGGACTTAATGCAGAGAGGTGTAGGGAGTGAAAGAACCAGCAGACTTCTGACTTGGGCATCTTCAAGGGATGTGGTGATAGTGAATGAGAGCTGTAGTTCCCACAGGGTAGTCCTCAGACCAATGGCATCACCTGGAACTTGTTAAAAATGCAGATGCTTAGGCCCCAAGCCAGCCCTCCCGAGTCAGACTCCTTGGGATAGGGCCCAGCACTCTGTTTTAACAAGCCCCCTGGGTGATTCTCATGCTCACTCAAGTTTGAAAACCACTGAGACAGAAAACACAGGAAGAGCTGGAAGGGGAACAGTTTAGTGCAGGAAAGAAGATGAATTCTGACTTGAATGTTTTGGGCCTGAGGTGTCAGTGGGAACATTAGGAGTCCCTGGGTGGTACACATACTTAACACTCTCAGCTACTAGATGAAAGGTCAGAGTTTTGAGTCTACCCACAGACACCTCAGAAGAAAGGCCCGGTGACCTACTTCTAAAAAATCAGCCGTTGAGAACCCTGTGGAGTACAGTTCTACTCTGACACACGTGGAGTCACCAAGAATCGGGATCAACTCTGTGGTAGCTGGTACTGGTGGGAACATCTAGGTGGAGATATCTAACCCTTCACTACTCAAAGTGTGGTCCTGGGACCCACAGCTCGGGCATCACCTGGGGACTGGTTATAAATGCAGAATCTGAAACCCCACCCCAACCTACTGAATCGGAAGCTACATTTTATCAAGATCCCCAGGTTATTTGCATGCACATTGCAGGTGAAGAGCAGGCTCTAGTCTAGAGGTTAGTTCGGTGTATAGGGCTGATGCTCGCGAGAGACATCTGGGCAGGAAATAGAAACGTGGGTGCTGTCAGTTAGAGGTGCTGTTTGATGTTAGCTGTAGTATGTAGAGTAGGGGAGAGGGTGGGCAGCTGGATGCAGTGTCTTTGCTTGAATCATAACACTGACTGGTCAGGATTAACATCAGAAAGGTGGACAACACCACATACAATGAGGTCCTGAATGGCAGCCAATGTGTTTCCAAAAAAAAAAAAAAAAAAATTTATGTGCTTATTTCCAGGATGCTATTTTCAGTCATAATTATCTCAAGAAAAAGTTTCTTCAGATATTTATAGTAAGTCAGTGTAAGAACTGGGACTGGAACCTGGTGTCGGAACCCTTACTGTCCAGTTCTTGTCATTGTGCTTGTCACTGAGCCATTCACAGTAGTGGGGAGGCTCTGCCTTTACTTACGTAATCAGGGCTGGAAATGTGAACAAATAGAAAACACATCACACGTTATACTCATAGAAAGAGCTCAGTAAAAGTGTGTTCAGTGTTGTTGAAACAAGATACAAAAACTACTTTCAGGTTTAAAAAAAAAGGTTTTTTCTCTGGTAAACTCAGTTTGATTTTCACAATATCCTTGTAAGAAGGTAAGATGGTAATTATTCAGGCTCCATTAAAAAACAAACTCGTGTTTTTATTTCGTAAAAAAAAAAAAAAAAACAGCCTTATTAAGTTATGATTCACATACCATCTAAAATGGGTCATTTTAAAGTATACAATTCAGCGATTTTTAATATATTTGCAAGGCTGTGCAACCATCCGCACTATCTAATTCCAGAACATCTTTATCATTTCCAAACGAGAGCTCGAGCCCATTAGCAGTCACTCCCTACCGACTCCTCCATCCCCCCAACCCTAGGGAACCACTAATCTACTTTCCGTCTCTATGGATTTTCCTGTTCTGGGTATTTCATATGGGTGGAATCATACAACATGGGGCCTTTTGTGTCTGGCATCTTTAACTCCACACAATGTTTTCAAGGTTCAACCATGCTGTATCTATACTTCATTTCTGTTTATGGTTGAATCATATTCCATCATATGTATAGACCACTTTTTGGTGATCCATTTATCTGCTAATGGGCATTTGAGCTGTCTCCACTTTTTGGCTTTTATGACTAATGCTGCTAAAAACATTTGTAGAAGCTTTTTGTGTGCATGTTTTCAATTATCTTGGGTGTATACCTAGAAGTGGATTTCTGGGTCAGATGGTAACTCTATGTTTAAGCTTTTGACGAACTGCCAGACTGTTTTCCAATGAGCTGTGCCATTTTACAGTCCCGCCAGCAACGTACGAGGCTTCCAATTGCTCCGTATCCTCACCAACCCTTGTTATTATCCACCTTTTTGATTATAGCCAACCTAATAGTGGTCACACTCTCATTTTATAGATAAGAAAATTGAGGTCACGTCATTTGCTGAATTTTTTTTTTTTTTTTTTAGTAAGTGGCTAAGCTAGAACTTATTTTTTTAAAGCAGCACTTGTGTAATACCTACTCTGTGCCAGCCATTGCCTAACTTCTTTGCTCTTATTAATTTATTTAATTCTTACAATACCCTATAAGTAAGATAATACAATCATCTTCATTTATAAATGGATGCAGGGCTAAAAAAAAAAAAAAAATTTTTTTTTTAGTTTAGCAGGGCTAAAGCTAGGATGAGACCAATGAGATGCACAGAACAAAAAATTTCATGAGACGCGGACACTCAGGTTCCAACCAGCTCTCGCACAATCCGGATAGTAAAAGCCTCCTTAAATGTTGTACTGTAGGTGCCTCATTTTCCTAACCTTCATCCTGGCCCTGTTTGAAGAAACTGAGGTCTGTAAAGATTACATAACTTACCCAAAGCTTCAGAACTACTAAGTGGCAGGCCTGGGATTCAAACCCAGAAAGCCTGGCTTCCCAGACCACGTTGTTAACCACTGAACCATGCCGTTGCCTGTATCTTCCATCCCCAAACCATACTGTTCTCATTTGCTTTTTTGAAGCTCACCTTTTAGAGATTAGACAGAACCTTGACTTTTAGGGAACTCCAAGTACAATCCATGTAAGCCGCCAGAGATGGGTTACGAAGGTTTAGGGGGACTAAGCAGAGCTAATCAACTTAACAGCCTCCCCTCCTCCACCAGCAGCACCCTGTTGCGTGCTCTTGTAGAAGGCTTAACTGGCTGCACGGATGCCCTTGGCCACATCTGTGCTTATTATCACAGCTCTGCATAAATATGCCCAGTTCCATGGAGGCCCCCTGCAAAAGGCCAGATGGGCTCTGTTTTAGTGGGGAAGAGGCCATTCCAAACCATCAGGAATATCCACTTTGAAAAAAATGCTTTCCTGGCCAAGTGGGAATGAATCTGCCACTTGTCCAAGTGTTCAGAGTCAAGTCCTCAGAAATCTCATCTCTCGTCATCACACCCTGATTGGCTGCTCTTTCTCCTTCATCTGCTAGTCAGAAGTAACTGGTCATTTGCTTTGGGAATTGTCATCTTTACAGTGATGTTGCTGCCTCAGTGGGTTTCGAATGGTTCTCTGGTTAGGGCAGAGCCTCACACAAGGCAATGGAAATACAAAAATATACATTCGTGCGTGTATATGTTACCCCCTCAAGGGTGATGGGCAGCCTTTAAAGAGATGCTTACACATGTCATCAGCCAACAGCACATTCTTCTTCTGGCTCCTGGGTTCCCCAAGAGGAAAATCAAGCTCGTCTCCATTCATCAGAGCTCACTGAGCAAGCATCAGTGCATCTGGGGTAGGAGGGTCTTTTGTACCTGCCACAAACTCGGAGTTCCTTTTTAAAATCTCGTAGTCATCTTTCTCCCCTAAAAATTATCATTTTTTTGTACTAAATGTTCATCCTTTTGTTTGGAATTTCCATTCTGTTCTGTGATTTCGTTCCTCAAAATGGTTGGTCTGTGGACCAACACCATCAGCATCACCTGGGAGCTTGTTAGAAATGCAGAATCCCAGGGCCTGTTCAGGCTTCCTGAGTCAGAATTTGCATTTTAACAGAATTCCCCAGGTGGCTTGTGAGCACGTTCAAGTTTGAGAAGCATTGATTCATGCGTCTTCATTTCTCTATTACCTTCAGTTGGGGTCTCTACTCAGTACTTACTTTGAGGCTAGAATTGAATTTTTGGTAGGTGTTCAGCTCTTAACAGACACACACACACAGACACACACACACAGAAATTCTTTTCTTCGGTTTTGCATGATGTCATTCATTTTACCTGGCCTGCCACAAGAAGGAAAAAGGCAAATTACATCCAAGTTATATATATGTATATTTTAAGACTAACTTCTTAATTAATTGCGTCTCTTAAAGCAGCATGCTGGATCCCCCATCATTAATAGAGTCCCAGGCCTTGCCAAGATTAATTGAGAAATGACTAAAGGCAAAATAAACACTGCAGCAGAGTTTAATTCACAAGCTTATCAGCTAAGAATGAAGGCGCAATTAGTGATAAAGATGTTAATAATTAGTTGTGGTCTGTTAAATTTTATTTTCAGTGGTTATGGAGAGTGAAGAAAGAATTTCCTCCTAAGGACAGAAATCATTGTTTCACCTTGATTGCTATTTTAATGTGCTTACTTTAATGGGGCCATCCTGTAGAAACCCTGGGGCACATTTCCAATTTTACGTCAATGTAGAATTAATTATTTCTGGAAGCATATAATTTTAGAGCTGGAGCGACCTTGGCAGTCATTTAATCCAGTTCAGTCATTTTACAAATAAGTAAGAGTTAGATGACTTAAGTCCTTCCACAGGGTATTGGAACCTCTACTTTCCATCTCTCAGACCAAGGACTGTGAAACCTTCTCAGATCACCAAAGGCAGAAGTGTTACCCCTGGCCTCAGAATTCCCAAAGCACGTTTCTTGTATTGCTTCCACAGCCCTTACCCTACTCTTTATTATGTTCTAGTTGTTTTCAGTTTTAAGGCTGGGGTCTTGGGAACCATGTCTGATTCACTTTTGTATTTTTTTACCATTCCTAGCTCTGAATTTTGCAAACAGTAGTTGCACAATAAATTTGCATGTAGTGGTATGCTGGAGCCAGCTAGCATCTGCTCAGTAGAGCTCGTTGTCTTTCACATTGGTAACTTGAAATCAACGATGGTAGGACTATTTACACCATGGGAATGGGCAAATGCTGCCAATTAGGGCATCCCCCCCTCTCCCTGGAAAGCCAGTTGTTAAATATTTACCAGCACACCATGGTTTACATGATTTTCATGTCTCACCTGGCAACAAGTCTTGACAAAATCTTAAGATCCATATCAATGTGAAGATGACCATTTACCCAGTGCTCAGCATGGGTTTCCTGAAGAGTGAATGAAGTAGCCAGTTGCTCAAGAAATCAAACAATGCATTGCACTTGGCAAGTCTGTTGCAAAGAACCTCTTTATAATGTTAAAAAGCAAAGATGTCACTTTAAGGACTAAGGTGTGCCTGACCCAAGCCATGGTGTTTTCAGTTGCCTCATATGCATATGAAAGTTGGGTGAATGTATAAGAAAAACTGAAAAAGAATCAATGCCTTTGAATTATGCTGTTGGCAAAGAATATTAAATATACCATGGACTGCCAGAAGAACGAACAAATCTGTCTTGGAAGAAGTACAGCAAGAATGCTCCATAGAAGCAAGGATGATGAGACTTCGTCACATATTTTGGACATGTTACCAGGTAGGACCAGTCCCTGGAGAAGGACATCATGATAGGTAAGGTAGAGGGTCAGTGCAAAAGAGGAAGACCCTCAACGAGATGGATTAACATAGTGTCTGCAACAATGGCCTTAAGCATAACGATTGTGATGATGGCAGAGGACTGGAACTGTTTTCGTTCTCTTGTTCATAGGATTGCTATGAGGTGGAACCAACTTGAAGGCACCTAACAAAAACAACCCCTTCTAATCTTCTCAGGGATTAAATTTCACCCAGAGCAAGTCAGGCTGCTGGACTAGATTAGAATTTTGTTGCTTAGCCAAGTTCCATTTACCTAGAAAAGTTTTTTGGGCATGAATGGTATGGTAACAGGATCTGAAATATCAGGCATAGTTGAGTGAAAGAAACAATTTTTTTACTACCAAAAAAAAAGGAAACAGGAAAGGTACTATGGCTGAAGTTGCAATCCAATCTGTATACTTCTTGAAAAACTTCAGTGGCTCCATATGACCTACAGAAATGGCCAAATTCCCTAACATAAGAGCTGCACACTAACTGCAGCTTGCTTTTGAAACCTCATTTCCAGTCCCTGCTATCATCCACTGTTGTTGCTCACCTTCACGGTGCTTTCCAGCTCTGTGTCTTTGTCCGTGATGCTTCCGTCTCTTGGAGTGCTATCCCTCTAACCCCCTAGCTTCCATTCCTACCCGATCCCTTCTACCAGGGACTAGTGCTTCTGGGTTCACATGAAAAGTTTATGTGACTCTGTTCATCTCCTTTCCCTCCTTTTAGGAGCAAGACTCGAGGTCCCATTGGCCCTGGCAAGTATGGCTATGGCAAGGCTCCATACATCTTACCACTGCAGACGGATACTGGACACACGCCACAGAGGCTTCGAAGACAGAGGTCCTCACCTCGACATTCCAGGTCCCAGGGGGCATCCAGTCCTAGGCATGGCTACAGTCCACCAGCCAGTCGGGCTCCCCAACATGGCTCTCTGTACCAGAGTGACAATGGCCCTCTCTCTGGACTGCAAGCCTCGGAGGCCTCCATCTACCAGCTGCCTTTGACCCATGACCAAGGCTTCTCTGCAGCCTCGAGTCTCTTCCATAGCCTGGAAACGAGCAGCAACCACGGTGTGGGGTCCCACAGGGCTCCTCAGAGCTTCTCACAGCCTGCCTGGTCTACAGCAATCTCCTGCATTGGGGCCTACAGGCAATACAAGCTATGCAACACCAATGTGAGTACACATGGCCTTGTGCTGGCCCCCAGGCCGCCTCTGCTCTTGTCTTCTGTTGGTTAGCAGGGAGGCCGTGGAGACCTGATTTTGGGAGACCACGTTAACGTTTCTTTTTATCTTCCCTTCTTCTCTTTTCTCTCCATGTATTTTCCCTGCATATTTTTCTTCTTTATAATGTTATTGGTTTATTAACTTATGCATAGTTTACTGATTTGCATATTGATAACCAGTTGGTAACAGTATTAGTTAGCTATTGCTGTATAACAAACAACTCTCCAAATTACAATGGCTTACGTCAACGGTATTCATTTTTTGCTCATGGGTTTATGAGTCAGGTTCAGTTTGGCTGATTTAGGATAACTTGTCATGGTGCCAAGGAGGTGGGATATAGGGGGGATTGATTTGCACAGGTACCATCCAGTAAGGTTCCTGGAGGCTCCCGGCTGTTCCAAGCATAAACCTTTTAGGTATTGTAAAGAAACCTAGATGTCTCAGCGGAGAAGCTGGGATGATAGAGAATGCTTGGAGGCCTCTGGCAGGAATTCTTTTCTTTAAAAAAAAAAAATATGTTGAAAATATACACAACAAAACATATATACAACACTTCAACAGTTTCTACATGTACAATTCAGTGACATCGGTTACATTTTTCAAGTTGTGCCACCTTTCTCGAAAACCTTTTCCAAACTATCTCACTGTCATTAACACTGACTGACTGCCTCACTAAGCTTCTCATCTATCCTTTCTAGTTGCTCTTGTCAATTTGATCACATATAGATAACTCTTTAAAAGAGTATTATGCTTAATGCAGACATTCTTTTCTGATTGGAGTAAACTATTATTTGGTTCAAAGGTAACTTCAGGGGATAGTTTCAGTTCAATATTTAAAGATTTCCTCAGGGTAACAGTTTCAAGGGATCATCGGCCTCAATGGTTCCAGAAAGTCTGGGTTTGGGCAAGACTTATTTTCGAACCGGTATGAAAATATTTAAATATTTTAAGAGCCTGTAATGGCTGTACTGGTGTGTATAGGCTGAATACCTCCTTTTGGATATTTGTTCAATAAATATTTACTGATTAAATCTTCATGGTTTTAATAACAACTGCCGTTATTGAAAACTCACAACAAACCAGACCCTGTTCTTGGCACTTTTCGTACTTCAGTTAATCCTATCCTCAACTCTGTGAGTTTGCTATTCTCAGCATTTTCTGGTTGTGAAGGAGGTCAAATAACGTACTGAAGAATCCACAGGTAGTGAAAGCGTGTGGCAGAGAAAATGATCGCTATAAACTACAAAAGATGGCCAAATGTGCTTTTTTTTTTAAATATCAGTTTAGAGACTGTATATAAAACAGAAAGAAATAAGAGTGTTTAAAGGTTAAACTTCTGAGTTGCTATATTTTTCATTAATAATTTAATACCCAGTTACTGGGTAACAGGACAGCTGTTATATATTAGCTTCAATTTCCTCATTAAAGATATATTTCCTGCTATAGAGTCCATAGAAATGACTTAATTTGTGATCTTAATAATTCTTCTGAATGCCTGGATTGCTTTTTAACTTGTTCTTCCGCTGACAGATTTTAGGAATTATTAATTTTTATAAAGCAGTAATTTTTCTAAAGCCGTTTCTAATCAGTCAACCAATAAGCCTTACTGAGCATCACTGCTTGCCTTGTAACAGACTAGGTTTCATGGAAGATAAGTGAGAAATTCTTGTCATCTACATCTTAGACTTGTTATGAGGATCAAATAAGTGATGTTAAGAAAATGCTTTGTAAATTCAAAAGTAGTTTGTCAGCATAAGGTATCTCTTGCATTCATGATCATACATGGTCCCTGTTCTTAAGTATCCATTGCTGTTCTTTTTAAAATGAATCAAATTTGTTTTTAATGTAGAACAAATTCTGTCATTGACTAGTAAGTCTCTTAATTTTGAAGACTAATTTGAAAGAGAAGAGTTATTTGGCATATATGTAGAGCTGGGATCTATTTGGCATTTCTTTAATTTAACTCACATTTTTTAATCCCTGCTTTTGCCAGACCTACATTACCGACAGCAGGGATATCTCTCCCCACGTAAGAGCTGTGACTTCCCTGAGTGCTGGAGTAACTGTACCACTGAGGTGATTGAATTACAATGAATCTTAGAAAATTCTTGTGAATTCATGATGTCTGTCAGCATATTGGAAGCAGGCAAAACAAAGTCTCAAACCCAAGACAAAGAAGTAAATGTTAACAAAGGATGGTACATGTTTAGTTTCCTTTTCTTTGCTGTACCATTTTGTACAGTGTTGTCCCCAGTGTACCCATCACCACAAGTCCATATTTCCATTTACCCTATTTAGAGATAATATTCCTTAGAGGTCCCATTACTGCATATCTTCTTTTTATAAGCCTATGGCTTTTTGTAACTTGGGCCACACCCCATGAACACTTTTAAACTCTCTGTGTTGGGGTCCTTAAAGCTACCCCCAGGTTCAGTGATTTGCTAGAAGGACTCACAGAATTCAGCATATTGTCTTACTCAGGGCTATGATTTATTACAGGGAAAGAATACAAAGCAAACTTAGCAAAGGGAAAAGGTACATGGAATGAATTCCAGGTGAAACCAGGTACAAGCTTCCAAGAGTCCCTTCCCCTAAGGAGTCACATAGGATGAGCTTAATTCCTCCAGCAATAAGTTGTGATAATATGTGTGAGGTGTGCCCATCAGGGAAGCTCATGATGAACTCATTGCCCAAGGTTTTTTTGGGGGGACTGGCTGTGTAGGCACCCTCTGCCTAGTGTGTATCAAAATTCCAGCCTTCCAGAAGGAAAGCAGGTGTTCAGCAAAAACCATATTGTTTGTGCAGTTTAGGAGATGGTGGGAACCCTCTTGAAATCCAAGTTCCCAGGTACCAGCCAAGGGGCAACCTTAGAAGCAGGACTTTCTAAAGATAGCAGTCTTTGACCTGCTATGTTAATTTTTTCCTGCACACTCCCTATATGAACCCCTATGCATCAGCCTCTTAGTATCAATGATCTCATGTAGATGTGTACATATCCTTCCCAGTGTCCAACATGAAAAGATGACATGCATCCCCAAATTATATAAACATCTTACTCATGTAGAAGAAGGGTGATGGATATTATTGTGAAAAACCTTACTAATATAATAGGGAATGCAGATTATCACTTAATGGCCTCTTCAAAAATTAAAATATAATGTATGAATTTAGAACTATAGTGGTTATCTGGGAAAAGAAAAACAAGGTGATGTAGGTCAGGGCAGGTTGGAAATATCCACTGACTTCAGAACTTCACCCCTTAAACTAAGGGCTCAGTCTATTCCATTTCAATTCCTGATAGACTATTCCCTTTCTGCCCCAACAGTAGAGGACTCAGTTATGAGATGTATGGTAATGAATATAAAGTGTGGTCTGAATTGGGGGAAAATGTGCAGGCTTCCATATCTTGGAACAATGTCTCATCACTGGTCATGGTCCCTCTCTCAACATGGTCATGGTCCGGTGGGGGAGAAGAACCCAAACTTGGCTATTTATAAATCATTACACTTGTTCCTGGAATACTTAGTGAGGAAGGGGAACTCTCAGAGCACAGATCAGCAGAGGTGTAACTAGGGTATGGCAGGTATTGCACCAGCCCCGGCTGTGTGGTGCCAATGAGCCATTTCTGTTAACCTAGTATGACCAACGGCTTCTTTATGAAAAATAGAGCCTAATGCAAGGACTGAAATTGCACCCCTGTCCAAATCAGGTTAATAGAAATTGTTCAGTGGCACCACGTGCCCAGGGCTGCTGCAATACCCTAGATACACCGACTGCAAATCAGGGAGCCACTGGTTAGGAAAGACTGTGCTGAGGAGTGGATACTTGATCTGAGCTTTCAAGAATGACCAAAAAAGAGATAAGAGCTTTGGGAGGTGTCCTAGGCTGGGTTCTCTAGAGAAGCAAAACCAGTGAAGTGCTCAGCTGCTAACCAAAAGGTCAGCAGTTTGAATCCACTAGCCACTCCTTGGAAACCCTACTCTGTCCTCTGGGGTCGCTATGAGTCAGCATTGACTCAACGGCAGCAGGTTTATATATATATATATATTTATAGAGAGAGAAAGAGAGGGAGGGGAAGAGAGAGAGATTCAGCACAAGAAAATGGCCCATGCAGTTGTAGAGGCTGGCACGTCCCAAGTCAGTGAGTCAAGCATCAAGCTGGAGACTCCTCCTGACTCAAGTAGCTACAAGGCTGATGAATTCAAGATCAGCAGGTCAAACAGCAGGTTGCTGGCAGGCAGGTTGTGGAGGCTGATGAATTCTAAGAACTAGAGGCCAGCTGATGATGAGCCAGATGCAGGATCCAGAGTAAACAAGTGGGCTTTGCCAGAACGTCCATTTATATGTATAAGATGCAGGCTACACCCCCGAGAAAACTCTTCTTACAAATGATTGGCTGATCACATCATGGAGGATGATTACATCATTACACAGCTGCCAAACTACATCATTACTTAACTGCTAAACCATTGAGAATCATGGCCCAGACAAGTTGACACACAACCTTAACCATCATAGTCCACCCTTTGTCACCTTGGCACCTATACACATCTCCTTAAACCATACACCGTGTCTAAATAAAAATAATTACAAAGTCATACTTGTGGCTAACATGGTATGACTAATAATATATGTGCAACTGAAAACACACCAGCCCTGTTTACAGTTTATATTACATAAGGAAGGGAAAAAAGAAAAAATAATTTATATATATATATCTATATATGCGTATATACATATATACATATATATGCACATACGCATATAATAAAACAAAGAAGAAATATTGATAACAATTACAGAGCTTGTTTCTGCAACTGGTCATGTGTTCTTAACTGGTATTTAGAACTACCTTCTTCCACCACCCGTTCCATATTCCCTTTACCCTCAGCTGGTCATGGTTCTTTGCCTAGTGGGGTGACCCAAACTTTCATTCCTATAGGGTCTGGGCCATTAGTAAGCATGTCGGAATTGGGTTGCTGTAGTTTTCCATTGACTTTAATCACAGGGCATGGTAGTACTAAGAGACAGCCTCCTAGAGAACATTGCCCCAACCCTGCAAAGTGTTGCCATCTAGCTAGGACCATAATTGTGTCTTTAGGAGGCCATTCCATCGTCCTGTCAAGCCAGCTGCTTCAGGATGATGGGGAACGGGGTAAGACCAGTGAATTCCATGAGTATGGGCCCATTGCTGTACTTCATTTGCTGTGAGATGAATCTCTTGGTGCGATACAGTGCTGTGTGGGATACCACGACTGTGGTTTAGGTATTCTGTATGTCCATGGATGGTAGTTTTGGCAGAGACATTGCATGCAAGGAAGGCAAATCCATATCCAGAGTGAGTGTCTATCCCAGTGCAAACAAAACACTGCCCTTTCCATGATAGAAGGGCTCAAGCATAATCAATCTGCCACCAGGTTGCTGGCTGATTGCCTCAAGGAATGGTGCCATATCAGGGACTCAGTGTTGGTCTCTGCTGCTAGCAGACTGGGCATTCAGCAGTGGCTGTAGCCAAGTTGGCCTCAGTAAGTGGAAGTCCATGTTGCTGACCCCATGCATAACCTCCATTCCTGCCACCATGGCCGCTTTTTTCATGATCCCATTGGGCAATGATGGGAGTGGCTTGGGAAAGAGGATGACTAGCATTTGCCCAATGCAGTATGTCATTTAATTTTTTGACTGCTGCTTCCATGGGCATTGATTGTGGATCTAAGTAAAATGAAATCCTTGACAACTTCAATCTTTTCTCCGTTCATCATGATGTTGCTTATTGGTCCAGTTGTGAGGATTTTTGTTTTCTTTATGTTGAAGTGTAATCCATACTGAAGGCTGTGGTCTTTGATCTTCAAGTCTTTGATCACTAAGTGCTTCAAGTCCTCTTCGCTTTGAGCAAGCAAGGTTGTGTCATCTGCGTGTCGCAGGTTGTTAATGAGTCTTTGTCCAATCCTGATGCCGTGTTCTACTTTATATAGTCCAGCTTCTTGGATCAGCATACAGATTGAATAAGTATCATGAAAGGATACAACCTGACACACAGCTTCCTGATTTTAAACCACTCAGTGTCCCCTTGTTCTGTTCGAATGATCGTTCAATTTATTTAAGATGTCCTCTATGAAACACGCCAGATCAATCACAAATGCAGTGCTGGTGACCTCTAAATGTGAGCTTTAAAGATACGGAAGGCTGTTTTTTTTTTTTTTTTTCTTGCCTACAACGTGTATGAAGACGTTAAGATGACACACTCTCGTACAGATAATCCGTGGTCTTTTAGAGCTAGCATCAATCTTGGACATGTTTCATGCAATGCCCTTCTCTATGTGTCGTGCAATGCCCTTCTCTATGTGTAAGTAAACAGAGACCCAGGGAAGAATGACTTGAGCAAGTCAGCTGACCTGCAGGTTTCCAAAGAAGACTTAATCTAAACCTTTTGGCTCTTAGCCTATTAAACATTCACTACTGTGGGTTCTTGCCTGGAGTCCCTAAGCACAACAATGACGTTGACATTGAGTGGAGTCAGGCATTAGGCTATGCATTGGAGACATTGAGATGAGATCAAGCTCTTGTTCTGAGTTACTTTGAGGCCAGTGGGAGAGAGAGACTTATAAATAGGTGATAACAGCGCAGACCATAGGTGCTGCTAAGGATGCTGCAGAAAAACCAAAAAAACCAGACCCCTTGCCATCAAATCGATTCCGACTCATAGTGACCCTGTAGGACAGAGTAGAACTGTCTTATAGGATTTCCAAGGAGAGGCTGATAAGGATGCTGCATAAAAAATGCTGCGTAGGCACTTTGAAATCCCGGAAGAGTGGAAATTAACCCAGCTTGGGTAGAGTCAGCAAAGGCCTCTTGGAGGATTGTGTTTATCATGGTGAGGGGAGGGCCTTCTAGGAAGAGGGCACGACAGGGACTGGCAACATTTTATTGTGTTGTACGTAAGGTTGCCATGACTTGCGGTCTGTCGGATGGCAGCTAACTGTCTCATGGACTGTGGAACAAGAAGAGGAGGTAGGCTTAGCGACCACGCAGTAGAATCAGACTTTTTTTTCA
This sequence comes from Loxodonta africana, assembly GCF_030014295.1. NCBI lineage: Eukaryota > Metazoa > Chordata > Mammalia > Proboscidea > Elephantidae > Loxodonta > Loxodonta africana. Next base: position 44,518,981 of record NC_087354.1, on the reverse strand, counting down.
ACGAGTGATGGCTTTGCCAGCAAGTATGTCTTCAGCAGTGAATGCAGTATCCATGGTTTATCTATAGCCCTGCACTTTCTCAGCTGTGGCTAAAAATATTAAGCACTTAAGGGATTGAACAAATAGTTAAATTCCTTCTTTGTGGAAATTCATTGAATCCCAGAGTTTTTCTGTTCCCAGGACTTGGGAGCAAAAGAGTTGGAGTTTTTATAGAAGTAAAAGAGGGGGAGAAGAAACTGAAACTCAATCTCTCTGGTGCCTGAGGGAATACAGCTAAAATAAAAATTAGCTTCTCTTGGGGTTTTATATTGTTATTTGCCAAATATATTAACCAGCCAAGACACCTGATGCCCTTTGTCCTGGAGGCTGAGGTGTCTTGCTCCCCACCTTTCCTCTGTGAAGCAGTCTATGAGTTCAGCTCCTTCTCCCTGGAGAGGAGACTTGTTCTTTGGCCCCTTCTGTAGAAGGGAAGCTGTAATGAGTCACCTGATGCAAGGTGGGGACAAGGTTATGAGTTTTCAAGGCACTTTGCTGCCAAAGGAGGCGTGATCCTGAGTTTAGACAGAGCTCACTTAACATTATGAGGGAAAAACCCTGGGGTAAAAGCAGCTTTTAGCACAGGCCATTGTGATGAGTTCTGGTATCAGTGACTCTACACTAAATTTCCCTGGGGTAGAACTGACTTCTGACAATGGGCTTATCCATGTGGAGTTGTTTTTGCCTCAAATTAAGTGAAAATAAAGGAGGAGATGTTAGACAAATCTCAAATGTAGTGAAGTCTGCACTCTGCAGGCAGATTCTAATTCGTGACTTGAGACGCCATGTTTTGGGATTTTATGAGGAGTCAAAGGAGCCCTGGTGGCACCGTGGTTAAGAGCTGGGCTGCTAACTGAACCCACCCAGTGTTTCTGTGGGAGAAAGATGTGGCAGTCTGCTTCCATAAAGATTACAGCTTTGGAAACTCTATGGGCAGTTCTACTCTGTCCTCTAGAGTCGGTATGAGTTGGAATGCACTGGACAACACACAACAACAACACATACATACATGCATGTATTACACATACACATACATACACATATGAATTGTAAATATATGTGAATCATAAGTAAATATAGATATATGTGATAAAATCTTATAAAACGTATAATTTATATTAAAATAAGCAAATCTTATAAATAGCTTTCTTCAGTCCAAAGAAAATAACCTTCTTTTCCCCTTCCAAATATCTTATGTCCTGGCACACGGATACACCTTATCTTCCTAGAAGACATTAGGCCCAGTGGGGATATGGAAGTTCAGAGCAGTGGGAAATAACAGTTAACGTTGAGTTAGTAAATGACAAAGGTAAGAATTGACTTGTGTTGACCTGACCTCTAGTCCAGTTTAATTTTTTATACCTAAAATGTAGGGTTTTTAAAATGTATTACATTGCATTTCTTTGACACTTTAGTTGTAATAATGGAAATTGTTCAGTTGTAGCTTTTCAGGTTTACTAGAAGGAATACACGCAAATAGTACGAAATATTGCAGTAATAGAAATATATCCCAATCTCTCTCCAAAGATGTAATTACAGTCACGCACTTTTAATTTTTAGTTCTTATAGTCATCCTCTCCATAACTTAAATAATGTGCTAATACCTTTCTTTTTGATATCAGTTTCAGACTTTCTCTATTGACTTCTCACTCTGAAAGACAAACGACCCGCTTTCCTCCCACTCTTCTGATTTCTGTTAGCCACATTTTTATTTTCAGTTGTATTTTTAGCTCTAGAGAGTATGCGGACAATTTTTTTTTTTATTCTCTTGATCTATCAACATTAGAAAATCTTGATCTGTTGACATTAGAAAGCATCAGTTGATGTCTTGCTTTGTAGGATCGGAAATTTAGTGCCGAAACAGTTCTCCAACTTCCTTACGTTACGTTACATGTTTTTGCTTTTGTATTTTTCTCCCTTTGGGCTGTGAGATCCCTGAAAGCATTACTATGATTGATCCTTCTCTGTGTCCCTGGCACGGTCCCACGCCTGGTACATGGTAGGGTGCAGTGAATGTTTGCCTTTGGATGGAATTTCATGCCTTGCTCTAGCAGATAGCAGAGGGGAAGGCAGTCTTGTTAGTGTGGTGTACATGAAGCAGCCACTAGGATTTGTGCTCCTTGGGAGAGGAGGAGTTTTGGGTGCTTTAATAAGTGTACATTTTGCCATATACTTCCTGACTACTTAGAAAAAAAGTGTTTTTAGACCTCCTTCTAGATATGTTGTTGTGTCCTGTCGAGTTGATTCCAAAGCATAGCGATCCTGCAGGTTAGAGTAGAACTGCCTCATAGTGTTTCCTGGGCTGAAATCTTTACGGGACCAGATCATCAGGTCTTTTCTCCTGCAGAGTGGCTGGTGGGTTCAAACCACCAACCTTTTGGTTAGCAGCTGAGTGTCACCAGGGCTTCTTCCTTCCTTCCAGATATAGAGGTATGTAAATAATCTAAAGAGGGAGAAATAAATGGGCACTCATGGAATAGACTGGATTTGTATGGACGTGTCTTCAAAATACCTAAAAATATAGGATTCTCCTGTGTGGATGGTTGGGCTTACTCATATTGACATCCTTTGGGACTCTGATGTATATAGTGAATGAGAGGGAAATACTTTTCTCTAGGAAAATATTATGAACTTCTCTTTGATGAAAAAAGAAAAAGTGTTTGAGGACTAAGAAAACTTCAGATTTTTTAAAACTTAAGTTTGTGCCCAATCCTTTTAGATGAGCCAATTCAATGTCTCTATCTGGAGATGTGTTAGAAGTGGTGAAAGGCGGCAGAAGAGTTTTTGTCAGGTTGAGTTTGTTTCAATCTTGGTGTTGTTGGTGGTGACCTTATGTGTAACAGAATGAAATGTTGCCCGGTCCTTTGCCACCTTTATGACCTTTCCAACTTAGGAGGCTCATTTTCCAATATAATATTCGGTTTTCGTTGGCTAATTTTCAGAAATAGATTGCCAGGCCTTTCTTCCTCATGTGTCTTAGTCTGGAAGCTCTGCTGAAACTTGTCCAAAATGGGTGACCTTGGTAGTATTTGAAATACTAGTGGCATAGCTTCTAGCATCATAGCAACATGCAAACCACCACGTACGACAAATTGACAGACAAGTGTGGGTTTGAAGCTTCGGAGATATTAAGCACTTTTTTTTTTTTTTAAGTTATCTATTGTGCTTTAGGTGAAAATTTACAAACCAAGTCAGTCTCTCACATAAAAAGCCATACACACCCCACCATGCATTCCCAGCTGCTCTCCCATTAATGAGATAGCACATTCCTCCTCTCCACCCTGTATTCCCCATGTCCATTCAACTAGCTCCTGTCCCCTTCTTCCTTCTCACCTTGCCTCCAGACAGGAGTCACCAACATAGTCTCATGTGTCTACTTGAGCCACGAAGTTAACTCCTTACCAGCATCATTGTCTCTCATATAGTCCAGGCCAATCCCTGTCTGTAGAGTTGGTTCAGGAAAGATTCCAGTCTTGGGCTAACAAACGGTCCGGGCACCATGACCATCAGGGTCCCTCTGGTCTCAGTGAGACCATTAAGCCTGGTCTTTTTATGAGAATTTAAGATCTGCATCCCACTGTTCTCCTGCTCCATCAGGGATTCTCTGTTGTAAGCACATCTTTTAAATGTTTTGAATAATCCGTAAGAATCTTTGGTCCCTGGTTACACTGCTCTACAACTAGAAAACCAAGTCATTGACCTTGTGGGAAGAGGAAGAAGGGGAATGTTTGCTCAGAACACCTACCTTTCAGGCACTTATAGCTTCTGAAACTGCTGGATTCATCTTTGGTGTCTACTTAGATTCCAATTCAGCTAACATTTATTGAGCACCACTATGAGCCAGAAACCTTACTGTATTACTAATTTAGCCCTCATGAAAGTCTCCTGGACTGGGTAGGGGTCGTCATGATGTAGTAACCAAAGCTTACAGACGTGCTTTGCCCAAGATCACACAGCCACTTTCTCATGGAAGTGCAGGGATGTTTCCTAGATTTCCTTTTTTCAGATGTCTTCACTGTGGTGATGTTAAATACATTGTATGTTGTTATGGTAGCTAGTTAGTCTTTCAATTGAATGCAGAGCAATGAAAAGGATAAAAATGCAGGCCTGACCCAGGCGGACTTCAAAGTCATGTTCTTGGCACCACCTTCACTGGGAATGGTGTTCATCACCATCTTCATACTTCATACTTTCATTTGAAAGTAATTGATTATCAAAAAGTAAGTGTGTGCTCACTGACTGTGGCCCTTTGAGCAATGAAGTTAGGTACAGGCAGTTGTCATCTCAGATTAATCAGGGTCATTAGAAACGTAGTCTGTTTCCAAAATACTCTTTGTGACGCATAGCAGCTCCAGGCAGTTGTCTCAATGGAACTTTGGATATGGCCTATATTGTTTTATAAGGATTCAGCTCATGGTACTAAAGTACATCTTTATTCCCCTTCCCATAAGAATCCAGTGGAAATATCCCTCCTCCTTTGGGTGGAAGGGAGTCGTTTGGAAGGAGGTTATCTCCCAGGGGCATTACTTGGCAATAAAGCTTTGGTCTGGGCTGGTCCCATTCTGAATGAGCGTGACCTCTATCTGCATGGGTTTTCCCCATGTCTCAGTTTTCTGGCCTGAAGATTCCAAGAATCTGTGTCCGCAGAAAGGATCAGCTATCTGCAGGAAACCTACCCAAAGCCAACTCACAGTGTTGTACAGAGGTGATTACTGATAAGGTGAAGGTTGGCTTCACCTGTGACAGGAAGTAACCAACCTGAAATATAACCGATGTAAAATAATCTGTTACCTGGAAGGTTTAACTTCACAGAACCTGTTACAATCAGAGGAGATCATATACTGATAATAGTATGACAAGTACAAACATATGTAATCTACAAAAGAGACATGAAACAGAATTTCCTAGGCCCTGCCTGCTTTTCAGCTTCATGCCACAGCTCCCTGCTCCTTATAGTTGGGGCCATTTAACCAGCTCCAGAGGCCAAATCCCACCTTGGCCTCTAGAGCCCCTCCTGTCCCTAGGGAAGAAAGAGCGAAGGCCCTCTCAGCTGAGTATCTGTCACAAATTAACTCTTCTGCCCATACAATCATGAGGGGCACCATAGCATGGTGGTTACTAGCATGGGTTTTAGACCCAGTGTCTGTGTTCAAATCCTGATCCCACCACTTACTAGCTCTGTCACCTTGGACAAGCCATTTCACCTTTCTGTGCCTTTGTTTCCTTATGTGTAAAACGGGTATAATAATACCAGTGTTGTTAGGCACTTTCGAGTCTATTCTGACTAACAGTGACCTTAGGTACAACACAACGAAATACTGCCTGGTCCTGCGCCATCCTCACAATCGTTTCTGTACTTGAGTCCATTGTTGCAGCCATTGTGTCAATTCATCTTGTTGAGGGTCTTCATCTTTTTCAGTGACCCTCTGCTTTACCAAGCATGATGTCCTTCTCCAGGGACTGATCCCTCCTGATAACATATCCAAAATATGTGAGACATAGTCTCCCCATCCTTGCTTCTAAGGAGCATTCTGGTTGTGCTTCTTCCAAGATAGATTTGTTCGTTCTTTTGGCAGTCCATGTTATATTCAGTATTCTTCTCCAGCACCACAATTCAAAGGTGTCAATTCTTCTTCAGTCTTCCTTATTCATTGTCCAGCTTTCACATGCCTGTGAGGCGATTGGAAACACCACGGCTTGGATCAGGAGCACCTTAGTCCTCAAGGTGACATCTTTGCTTTTCAACACCTTAAAGAGGTCTTTTGCAGCAGATTTGCCCAGTGCAATGCGCCTTTTGATTTTTTTGACTGCTGCTTCCGTGAGTGTTGATTGTGGATCCAAGTAAAATGAAATCCTTGACAACCTCAATCTTTTCTCCATTTATCATGATGTTGCTTATTGGTCCAGTTGTGAGGATTTTTGTTTTCTTTATGTTGAAGTGGAATCCATACTGAAGGCTGTGATCTTTGATCTTCATCAGTAAGTGCTTCAAGTCCTCTTCACTTTCAGCAACCAAGGTTGTGTCATCTGCATAACTCAGGTTGCTAATGAGTCTTCCTCCAATCCTGATGCCCTGTTCTTCTTCATATAGTCCAGCTTCTCGGATTATTTGCTCAGCATACAGATTGAATAGGTATGGTGAAAGAATAGAACCCTGACAAAGACCTTTCCTGCCTTTAAACCATGCAGTATCTCCTTGTTCTGTTCGAACTACTGCCCCTTGATTCATATACAGTTTCCTCACGAGCACAATTAAGTGTTCCGGAATTTCCATCCTTCGCAATCTTATCCATAATTTGTTATGATCCACACAGTCAGATATCTTAGCATAGTCAGTAAAATACAGGTAAACATCTTTCTGGTATTTTCTGCTTTCAGCCAGGATCCATCTGACATCAGCAATGATATCCCGGGTCTACGTCCTCTTCTAAATCCAGCTTGAATTTCTGGCAGTTCCCTGTTGATACACTGCTGCAACTGCTTTTGAATGATCTTCAGCAAAATTTTGCTTGCATGTGATATTAATGATATTGTTTGATAATTTCTGCATTCAGTTGGATCACCTTTCTCAGGAATAGGCATAAATATGGATCTCTTCCAGTCAGTTGGCCAGGTAGCCGTCTTCCAAATTTCTTGGCATAGACAAGTTAGCACCTCCAGCACTGCATCCTTTTGTTGAAACATCTCAGTTGGTATTCCATCAATTCCTGGAGGCTTGTTTTTCACCAGTGCCTTCAGTGCAGCTTGGAGTTCTTCCTTCAGTACCATCTGTTCCTGATCATGTTACCTCCTGAAGTGGTTGAACGTCGACCACTTCTTTTTGGTATAGTGACTCTGTGTATTCCTTCCATCTTCTTTTGATGCTTCATGCATTGCTTAATATTTTCCCCATAGAATCCTTCACTATTGCAACTCAAAGCTTGAATTTTTTCCTCAGTGCTTTTATTTTGAGAAGTGCTGAGTGTGTTCTTCCCTTTTGGTTTTCTGTCTTCAGGTCTTTGCACATGTCATCATAATACGTTACTTTGTCTTTTTGAGACACCCTTTGAAATCTTCTGTTTAGCTCTTTTACTTCATCATGCTTGGCCAAGTACAGGGTCAGCGGAAAAGAGGAAGACCCTCAGCAAGGTGGATTGACACAGTGGCTGCAACAATGAGCTCAAGCATAACAACGATTGTAAGGATGGCGCAGGACCAGGCAGTGTTTCGTTCTGTTGTGCATAGGGTCTCTATGAGTCGGAGCCGACTCGATGGCGCCTAAGAACAACTAACAACAACGTCATCATTTTTACCTTTTGCTTTAGCTACTCCATATTCAAGAGCAAGTTTCAGAGTCTCTTCGGTCATCCATATAGGTCTTTTCTTTCTCTCCGGTCTTCTTAATGACTTCTTGCTTTCTTCATGTACGATGTCCTTGGTGTCATTTCACAACTGATCTGGTCTTCAGTTACTAGTGTTCAGCGTGTCAAATCTATTCTCGAAATGGTCTCTAAATTCAGGTGGGATATTCGCAAGGTCATATTTTGGCTCTTGCGGACTTGTTCTAATTTTCTTCAGTTTCAACTTGAACTTGCGTACGAGTAACTGATGGTCTGATCCACAGTCGGCCCCTGGCCTTGTTCTGATTGATGATATGGAGCTTTTCCATCATCTCTCTCCACAGATGTAGTGGATTTGATTCCTGTATATTCCATCTGGTGAGGTCCGTGTGTATAGTTGCCATTTATGTTGATGAAAAAAGATATTTGCAATAGGGAAGTCATTGGTCTTGCAAGATTCAATCATGTGATCTCTGGCATCGTTTCTATCACCAAGGCCATATTTTCCAACCACCAATCCTTCTTCTTTGTTTCCAACTTTAGAATTACAATCACCAGTAATTATCAGTGCATCCTGATTGCATGTTCGAGCAATATCAGACTGCAGAATTTGGTAAAAATCTTCTATTTCTTCATCTTTGGCCTTGGTGGTTGGTGCGTAAATTTGAATAGTTGTATTAACTGATCTTCCTTGTAGGCATATGGATATTATCCTATTACTGACAGTGTTGTACTTCAGGATAGATCTTGAAATGTTCTTTTTGATGATAAATGCAACACCATTCCTCTTCAAGTTGTCATTTCCGGCATAGTAGACCATATGATTATCTGATTCAAAATGACCAATACCAGTCCATTTCAGCTCACCGATGCCTAGGATATCGATGTTTATGCGTTCCATTTCATTTTTGACAATTTCCAATTTTCCTAGATTCATACTTCCTACATTCCAGGTTCCAATTATTAATGGATGCTTGCAGCTGTTTCTTCTCATCTTAAGTCATGCCATATCAGCAAATGAAGGTCCCAGAAGCTTGACTTCATCCAAGTCATTAAGGTTGACTCTGCTTTGAGGGGGCAGCTCTTCCCCATCGTATTTTGAGTCCCTTCCAACCTAAGGGGCCCATCTTCTGGCACTACATCAGACAGTGGTTCACTTCTGTTCATAAGGCTTTCACTGGCTAATTCTTCTCAGAAGTAGACCACTGAGTCCTTCTTCCTAGTCTGTCTTAGTCTGGAAGTGCAGCTGAAACCTGTCTGGCGGAGTGACTCTGCTGGTATTTGAATACCTGTGGCATAGCTTCCAGGATCACAGCAACCTACAAGCCTCCACAGTACGACAAACTTACAGACATGTGTGGGAAATAGTACTAACGCTGGTAGGTAGTACTAATATTTATTAATAATATGTCAGCACCATGTCAATCAACACCCATGGAAGCAGCAGTCAGGAAATCAAAAGACGCATTACATTGGGCAAATCTGCTGCAAAAGACCTCTTTAAAGTGTTAAAAAGCAAAGATGTCACCTTGAGGACTAAGACGCACCTGACCCAAGCCATGGTGTTTTCAATCGCCTCATGTGCATGGAAAAGCTGGATGATGAATAAGGAAGACCAAAGAAGAATTGATGCCTTTGAGTTGTGGTATTGGCGAAGAATATTGAGTATATCATGTACTGCCAAAGAAGGAACAAATCTGGCTTGGAAGAAGTACAACCAGAATGCTCTTAGAAATAAAGGCAGAGAGACTATGTCTCACATACTTTGAACATGTTATCAGGAGGGATCAGTCCCTGGAGAAGGACATCATGCTTGGTAAAGTAGAGGGTCAGTGAAGAAAAGAAGACCTTCAATGAGATGGATTGATACGGTGGCTGCAACAGTGAGCTCAAGCATAACAACATTTGTGAGGATGGCACAGGACTGGGCAGTATTTTGCTTTGTGTACGTAGGGTCAGTATGAGTTGGAATAGACTCTATGGCTCCTAAAAACCACCACCACCACCTTTTAGGTTATTGTGAGGATTAAATGAACTGAAGTATACCTCAATCACATGGTGGATTTCCCTGGCATTTAGTCAAGTGCTCAGTAAAAGTTAGCTAATCTTAACATTATCACCATCATCATCATCATCACTCCAGGGCTGTGCCTTCCTTGCTGTACTGAAATTGTATCTCGATAACACACTTCCTTAAACAATGCCTCAGTATGACATTGAGAGGACATGTTTTCATCCTTTTGCTTTATTTCCAAGTTTCTGGTAAGGTTTATAGAGTCAAAACAACCACTTCCTCATTGCATAGTGGGCAGTTCGAATCCACCAACCACCCCTTGGAAACCCTAGAAGACAGTTCTACTCTGTTTTAAAAGGTTGCCTTGGAAACCCTGTGGGGCAGCTCTACTCTGTCCTATAGGGTTGCTGTAGTGATGGATTTTAAGGCTCACTTGCCTGACCAGTAGATGAGGATTAAAAATAATCCTTACCCTATATACTTCACAGGGGTGTTATGATTATTAAATAAGATGTACGTTTAGTACATGGGGTTGCCACAAGAACGCAACTAACAACGATAACAATACCAACGTTTCACAGTTTTGTGTACTGTGAAGTCCTATCCAAAACGATGCAAATATTTACTATGCAAATGTAGTTTGGGGGCAGGTGGGAGGAGGAAGAGGCAGTTATTCCTTAGGGGCACTGAGATCCTGTTAAGGGTGATGGAAAAATTTGGAAAAAGACAGTGGTGAGGGTTGTACAACTTGCTGAAGGTAATTAATGTCACTGAACTGTATGCATGGAAATGGTTAAAGTGGCAAATGTTTTGTTATATATAGAAGAAAAACAAAATAACCTATTTCTGTATCTGGGCCCTGTGAGCCTACCATGTCTCTGGCCAGGTCCCCTCTCCTCCCCAGGAAGTAGTACCCCTGCCTCCGACTGGCAGCTTGCCTGGCAGCATTCAAGTCCCTGCTTGGGGTCATGCACAGGGCCATGTTGACCTACCAGGGGACCTTGTTACCTCCTGCTGTAACCTTCCCATGCACCATAGTCAACCTGCTAGGCTTAGCTGCCTCCTGGAAACTGTAGATGGATTTACTTCCTCAGCACCCTGACTCACCACTGTGGGTCTGTTGCCACGTTAAGCCTTCTTGCCATAGGAGGTAAATGGGTCACGGTTACATATAAACAACTTGTTGGTGACTAGGGAACAGGGTATCCTGAATAACTGGTTGGATTGGCAGATGCACATGTATGTAAGTAAGAGTGCCAGGTGTTACTGAAGTATTAAAACACACTCTAACCTGACACTAGAACTAGATGGTACCTGGCTATCACTATTGACTGTTCTGATCAGGGTGGCAATAGATGGATCCTGATAGAATGGGAGAAAAAGAACCTCAAATTCTTAAAAAATAAACAAGTAAACAGACTTCTGGACCAATTGAGACTGGAGGACTCCCTGAGACTATTGCTCTGAGATACTCTTTAAACCTTCAACTGAAACTAGGCCCTGAGGTCACCTTTTAGCTCAGTAACATATTGGCTCACAAAATAAAGAATATCACCCCATGCGTACTGTGCTCCTTTAAAAAGTCATCTATATGAAACCAAATGGTCAACAATGACTTTAAAACAAAGATGAGAATGTAAGGGGTCGAGGAAACTAGATTAATGGAGACAGAACAACCAAAACAAAAGTAACAAGAATGTTCACACGTTGTGAAGAATATAACCAATGTCACTGAACAATTTGTGTGGAAATTGTTGAATGGGAACCTGAACTGCTGTATAAACCTTAACCAAAAACATAATAAAATGCTGTTAGAAACAATAACAACAACAACAACAACAAAAAAAACCACCCTAAGACCCTGGTGACCCCTTGCACAACAGAATGAAACACTGCCCAGTCCTGTGCCATCCGCCGTGATTGGCTGGGGATCAGACCACTGTGATCCATAGGGTTTTCATGGGCGGATTTTCATAAGTAGATCCAGGCTGCACCAGAGTCACCCCAGGGAGCGTGTTAAGCACTCATTCCCGCCCTCCCATGGGGGTGAGGCCTGAGAATCTGTATTTTTAACAAACCCCTCTACTGATTCTTTGACAAAGCCAGGTTTGGGAATTAACTACAAGGACGGTGCCTTCTCCTGTATCACCTAGCTGATCACATCTTAGTTGAATTTTGGCCCTAGCCAAAGGGTTGTGAAAAAACACTTTATCCTGAACTCCTTTATGAAGTCAGCTGGTGTTTCTGGAAGCCTCCATGGTTCCGGCTTCAGGGCCCCTAGCAACTTTGCTTCCAAAGCCCTTGCAGGCGGCCTTCCTGGCCTGTCAGCTTCTCACTGATTGTCAAAGTTCAGCCCACCCTGTGTATCCACCCAGCAGTTTTTCTCCCACCAGTTTCCATTGCGTTCTGCTTCACATGACTTCTTGCTCCATATGGTTTGGCTCGAGCGGGGCCAGGGTTGTGGCCACCCTGGGTGTGTGTACCAGCAGCCTCCTGCGGCTGTCCTTTCTCCAGCAGGAGTTGGTTTTCCTTCCACCTGGTTTCATTCCTTCCTCTGTTCCCTCATCTTCCAGGAGGCCTGGTATTTCTGACCCATACAGTAGATTTTTTTATACGTCCTTGAGGACTTTGGGCTATCTCATTAGCGGTTTATGCACAGTGCTTTTAATATTTAAGAAACCAGGCCTCCTTTCCTTCTGCTTATTAAAGTACACACACACTTATGCACATTCCAACAGATTTTAGTTAGATTTTAAAAAGCTAGATTGTGCTTTATCTACAATTTGAGTTAGTCTGATCTTACTGTTTTATTTCATGCTTTGTTCGTATTTACCATCTGTAAATAAGAAAGAAAGAAACCAGAGGGAGGTGGATATTTTCTTTGAGTAGTCTAGGGTATCAGAATTACCTGGACCATTTGTCAAAATGCAGATTCCTGGACCTTGTCCCACACCTACTGAACAGTAACCCTTGGAGGTGGGATCCAGGAGTTCACATTTCCAACAAGATCTCTGGGTGATTCATTTGCACGCTGGTTGTTGGGAAGTCCTACTTTAGATGGTGAAGAGAATCTGGAAAAGATGAGAAGACCCTGAGAGACAGCCTGGTGGCACCAGATTGCTTGGGGCTAAACCTAGGCTGTGCTGCTTACTGGCTATATGACACCTCCATGCCTCAGTTTCCTCATCCGTAAAGCAGCTGCAAAGCTATAGTATTTACCTCATTAGTTGTTGTGAGGTTTAAATAAATTAATATGTGTAAAATGTTTACAGTAGTGTCTGGCACCTGGTAAGAACTCTATGTGTGTTGGCTGTGAATATCCCATACAAGGGGAATGGCATGAACCAAGTCAAACAAATGGCCCCTTTGAGGGAGAGCAAGTAGACTGGTTGGTCAGGCACAGAAAGTTTAGGTCAGTGGTTTTCAAATTATGATATTCAAAGAAGAAATGTGGGAAGCTTGTTAAAAATTCTGTCCCTTCAAAGTTTCTGATGTAGCAAACTTGGGCTGAAATCCGGGAATCTGCATTTTAAATTTTTGATGAGGTGATCAACAAATTTTTAGGAACATTGGTTTACGTAGAGAAAAAACAAAAACAAAAAACAGTTGCTGTCAGGTTTAGTCTGACTCCTGTGACCCCAAGTTCCTCAGAGTAGAACTGCACTGTATAAGGTTTTCAGTGGCTGAATTTTTGGAAGTAGATTGCCAGGCCTTTCTTTTGAGGCGCCTCTGGGTGCCCTGGAAACCCTGGTGGTGTATTGGTTAAGAGCTATGGCTGCTAACCAAAAGGTCGGCAGTTTAATCCACCAGGCACTCCTTAGAAACTCTGTGAGGCAGTTCTACTCTGTTCTGTTGGGTTGCTATAAGTCAGAATTGACTCAGTGGTGGTGGGTTTTCTGGGTGGACTTGAACCTCACACCTTTTGGTTAGTAGCTGAGTTCATTAACCATTTTCACCACTGGAGCACAGGCGTTTAAAGTTGGGGAGGTATTCTGGGATTTGACTGGGACCACAGAAAGCTAAGGATCCTAAATGCATATTTAATCTTTGTTTTATTAGGTATGTCCAGAAAGCAGCAGAAGTATCCGAGAGGTGCAGTGTGCATCCTACAACAACAAACCATTCATGGGACGCTTTTATGAATGGGAACCATTTGCGGAAGGTAAGACTAGACCCAGCTCTGTCCATAGGAATTATTTGTCAGTTCTCTAATCCTGTTGCCTTCTGGTTGTTGCTGGAGGGATTGGTGTGATCCTGGTTAGAGTGTCAGTAGGAAACAAAGTGTGGTCCCAGGGCAAAGAGGAGCCTGAAGAGGTCTGTGCCAAGTGTAGCTACCTCAGGTGACCCCTGTGTAATCCTCAGCCCTGAGTCAGATGGATGAAGCCTTGATAGAAATGAGCAATGTCCAACATGGCAAGGTTGAATGGGACGGACAGGGTTTGAGGAATCGGTTGGATCAAGAGATTTAAAAAGTAAGGTCATGAGCTGTGAGTGGAAATGGAGTTTGCCGTTTCCATGGTTCCCGGTATAGAGGCTATTGTGGCAGCTTAGGAGAAGATGTAGGTTTGACAGGCTTTCAAGTGTCGGGGGCCTCACATGCTATTTCCAAAGATGAAGAGTAGTAGGCAGGCATTGCCCTCAGGACCAAGCTAGAAGGAGACCATCTTGGTTCCTGCCATTTTGAAAATGACAGATGATCCCATATTGGTAGAGCTTGTCAGTACTGCTCTGGGTGCTGGAGTCACCTTTCTTTGTTGAAGCCCAGATGATTACATGGCTTTTGGACTAAGAAGTGTTAAATTCTAAGATGCTTCTTTCCACCACAGAGAAATGGGCTCTGAAGTATTGGTGAGTCAAGCAAATGTGTGGGCGTTCTCTACCAGCAGCCAAGTTAGCAGGAAGGGGAGAGTCCAGCTGCCTTAAGTGCCCAACTGAAGAGTTCTGCCTGGCCAGCTGAAGGGCATTTCCTCAGCTCAGGGCAGTGGTTGGGGCAGCTGATGTTGGCCAAAACCCAGAGTGGAGAGCATTGCCACTGTGCTCCGGATCTGAAGAAATTGTGTAGGGAGAGGGCCTATGCTGATTTCATTCTAGAATCAATGTCAGGGGGAGCCACACTGTGGAAGGTAGAAGCCTTTTGGGGATGGGGATGTAATAGGGAGGTGCTTACCTGACTACTCTGAAATTAGAAATTTTTGTCTGTGCCTGTTTCTTAGGGAACAGTCTATAGCTTTAATTAGACTCTCAAATGGGTCCCATGACTCCACAATTGTTAAGAACTAACTTGGCTTAAAAAAAAAAAACAAAAACAGGACTCTCAGATCCAAACTGGAAAGATAAACAGGTGAAACACGGAGCAATTTGAATGTAAAGGTGAGGTAAGAAGCTACAGGGTGAGCAAGGGAATGAAGCCAGAAGTAAAGTTTCGGTTCGCTGGGTCAGAGCTTGATTCAGACCTTTTTCATTCTTAGAAGCATTATGCTAAAAAAAATGCAAGGTGGTATTCTGATTTGGATCCTGGAGTAGCAAAAAGACATTAGTGGAAAACCTGATGAATTCTTCATAAAGTGTGTAGTTTAGTTAATTGTATCATAGCAGTGTTAATTTCTTAGTTTTTATAAGTACACCATAGTTATTGAAGATGTTAACATTAGAGGAAGTTGAGTGAAGGGTGTATCGGGACTCCCTGCATTATCTTTGCAACTCTTCTATAAATCTAAAATGATTTCAAAATTAAAATTAAAAAAGCATTATGCTCTCAATTAGCTAGGTCTTAGATGCATTCTGAAGAAGATAAAGTCATTCTAAGACTTACTTGGTATAAGTGAGGAGAAGGAGGTAGGTTCCAGACTAAATGGGATCTACCCACTCAAATCAGGAAGTGGGGTTGATTCTGACCAATAGCAGGAGATGTTTGGAGAGGTAAGACACATACCAAAGTGAGTGACAAGCTCACAGAGCTTGGTCTATTCAAGGCAGTGGTTCTCAGCTCTGGCTGCTCATTAGAATTGGTGGGAGCTTTCTGAGAATACAGATGGTCACCTGACAATACTGGCGCTAATCCAAATAAATAAATAAATAACAAAAAATAATAAATGTTGGAGAGGTTGAGGGGAGATTAGAACACTTACGCACTGTTGGTGGGAATGTAAAATGGTACAACCACTTTGGAAAATGATATGGCACTTCCTTAAAAGCTAGTAATAAAAATACCTTATTGATCCAACAATCCCACTTCTAGGAATATACCCTAGAAAAATAAGAGTCATCACACGAATACATGTATGCACACCCATGTTCATTGCAGCACTATTCACAATAGCAAAAAGATGCAAATAGCCTAAATGGCAATCAACAGATGAATGGATAAACAAATTATGGTACATACACACAATCTAATACTATGCAATGATAAAGAACGATGATGAATCCTCCAAACATTTCACAGCGTGGATGAATCTGGAAGGCATTATGCTGAGTGAAGTAAGTCAGTCACAGAAAGACAAATATTGTATGAGACCACTATTATAAGAACTCAAGAAAAGGTTTATACATAGAAAAAAAAAATTCTTTGATGGTTGTGAGGGCACGGAGGGAAAATCACTAATTGGATAGGAGGCAAATGTCAACTTTCATGAAGGGAAGGACAACACGATCGATATAGGGAAAGTCAACACAGCTTGACCAAAGCAAAGGCATAGAAGTTTCCTAAACATATCCAAACACCCTGAGGCACCAAATTGCTGGAGTGGGGGCTGGGGACCACAGTTTCAGGGAACATCTAGGTCAATTGGCATACTATAGTTCACAAAGAAACTGTCCTACATCCCACTTCGGTGAGTAGTGTCTGGGGCCTTAAAAAAGTAGCAAGTGGCCATATAAGACGCATCTGTTGGGCCCATCTTGTCTGGAGCAAAGAAAAATGAAGAAAACAAAAGACGCAAGGAAAATATTAACCCAAGGGACTAAAGGACCACATGAACCAGAGCCTTCACCAGCCTGGGCCCAGAACTAGATGGTTCCTGGCTACCATCACCGACCATTCTGACGGGGATCACAACAGAGAATCCTGGACAATGCGGGAGAAAAATGTAGAACAAAATTCAAATTAATGAAAGAAGACCAGACTTACTGGTCTGATGGAGACTGGAGGAATCCCCAAGACTTTGGCCACCGGACACCCTACCAACTCACTGAAACCACTCCCAAAGTCCACTTTTCAAACGATTAGACAGGCCTATAAGGCAAACAACACACTTGAGGAATGTGCTTCTTTAGTTCAATCAAACATAAAAGACCAAATGGTCCAGCTCTTGCCCAAAAGCAAGGTGAGAAGGCTGGAAGGTACAGGAACTGGAGGAATGGACATAGGGAACCCGGAGTGGAAAGGGAGAGTATGCTGTCACATTGTGGAGATTGCAACCAATGTCATAAAACAATATGTGTATAAATGTTTGATTGAGAAATTAACTTGAGCTGTAAACTTTCATCTAATAAAGCACAATAAAATAAAAATAGAGATGCCTGAGCCCCAGCCCCAGAGATTGGGTTTTAACTGGTCTGGAATAAAGTCTGGATGAGCCCTAGTGCAGTGGTTAAGAGCCAGGCTGCTAACCAGATCAGCAGGTCAAATCCGCCAGCCGCTCTTTGGAAACCCTACGGGGCAGTTCTACCATGAGTTCTGCTATGAGTAAGTATCTACTCAACGGGCTTATTTTCGGGAATGAAGCCTGGGAATCAGGACCTTTTAAAGATCCCAGGTGATTCTAATGGACAACTGGGGTTGAGAACCCTTAATCAAAGAGGAGAGGTGATGACTCTAGCCTTAAAGGAGAGACAGAATGGGTGTTTCATAAACCGATTAGCTGAAATAGTTTCCTGGGTCAGAACAACAGTATTTGTCAGTGAACACTCAGAGAAGAGGTGACCCTATCTATTGCTTTAATGGAAAGCTGCAGATAATCGCTGCTTTACTGTCATTCACTGGGAGGGAAGAGGAATTTCTCTAGCAGTGCACACAGTTCAGTACACGGTGCACATACGGTTTCCCCTGGAGCTGAAGCTGCCTGCCAGACCTTCTCAGCATGGTTAGGAGTGGTTATCCAAGACCTCCAGATCCTGCCAAGCCCTGGTAGACTCAGGTCTAATATCAAAAACCGTCTGCATGCTGCAAGAATGGTTGAGCTAATGTTTTCATGTGTTACAGATATTCCCTGTGGATGCCTGCTATTGTCTGGTTTATGTATGATTCTACCTTTTCTGTTGTTTGGTTGGCCCTGATTTGTGCTGGACTTTAAGTGTGAGGGCCTGGGGCAAACGCTTTTATTTCTTCTGGAAAATCTCAAACATACGTGGAAGTGAAGGTAATAGTATAATAAGGCACTATATACTCGTGATTCAGTTTCAGTGGTTATCAGCTCACAGTCAGCCTTCTTCATATGTACCCCATCCCTTTTCCCCAAGCCCAATTATGGGAAACTATTTGAATTCACTTTGTACGCCCTTGTTCATTGGTGGATATAATAGTTAGGACTCTTGGTTGTAAGTGACAGAAACCCAGCTTAAATACACTTTAACAAGATGTATTTAACAAGGTATATTTGTTGGCCGTATTACTGGGAAGCCTGAGAGGTAGACTGAGCTTCAGAAATGGCTGCATTCCAGGGCTTCAGCAACATTAGGGCCCTGCTTTTCTATGTTTCTTGGTTCTGCGTTCTTTGTTTTCAGGCAGGCAGGAGGCTTACGTGGCTTTGAGCTGTCAGTCCTAGTAGGAGAGATTGTCTTTCACCTAGTGACTGTTTGAATCTCAGTAGAACCATACTGTGGTCCTGTTTCGGTCATGTACCTGTCCCTAGATGTGAATCTGGGGAGTGGGAGTACTTGGGCCAGCTCAGGTCATGTGATCAAGCCTACAGTGGAAAACCCACATCACATGAAGCAGAGGTGAGGAAGTAGGAACTGGCATAGACAAAGATTCCTCTACAAAAATCAGTGTATACTAGATACAGCACAAGAATGAATTATCTTGAACAGAATAGTTTTCTATAGAAAAAAAAAAATGCCATAAGCAATTTTTATTGTTATTTCTATGCCCAACATAGATGTAGTATTTGTTCCTATAGCTTGATTATATTAATTACACTCTCTATATGAAAGAGATAAAGAAAAAAAAAAATCAGTATATACTTCTTGACCGTTAGCCACTGAGATTTTTAATGAGCTAATTAGAATCCTGGAGTTCTACAAAGTAAAAAAAAAAAAAAAAAGGAACGTGCAAATTCGCAGCAGGTTAGAGAAACCAGTGCTCTTCCACTGGATGTTATTTTACCTAGAAAATTCAACATTCTTTTAAAATATTCACTGACATTAGTATGTCTCACATGCTTAGAAGGAGAGGAGTAGCCCATGGTCATTGAGGTTGCATTTGCTTTGGCTTTGTTTAAATTTTTTTTGCTGCTAAGTTTTCTTGATTGTGTCCTTCTTCCTCTTAAGTGACTCCCAGGCTGACCAGTGGCAGGAAGACACGCGGTTAATGTTTCTGTGGGGTGTTCATACTTTACGGCTGGATTTTGCATCGGGCTCTTGGTTTTGTTTGGATGTCTGCTGCTATTCGCATGTGCCTACTTAGAGAAACAGCTGCACTCATTCAATCCAATGCCATATAGAATAGTAAAAGCAGAATACACTCTCTGATAAACACATTAATTTGACCAGATGGTTCTTCTTAGGCCTTTAATCGCATTTCCTGGATACGGTGACCTAGCTTTGGATAATGCCTCTAGGAATTTTTCTCATAGCCCTAGCCCTATTATTGTAAAGGCAGAAACAGGGTGGCCGTGTATCCCTGTTTACCCAGGACAGTGATGGTTTATGCCTGTTGTCCCAGTCCCCGTTCACTCTCAAAACTGTACTGCTTTGGACGATAAATTATATGGTCATTCTTGTGAGAAAGAGTCCCTGGGTGGTGCAAATGGTTGATGTGCTTGAGTGCTAACCAAAAGGATGGAGGTTCAAGTCTACACCTTGGGAGAAAGGTCTTGTGATTTACTTCTGAAAAATCAGCTGTTGAAAACCTTACGGAGCACAGTTCTACTCTGACACAACACACATGGCAACTGGTTTCTAAAGACAATGCAACAGTTTAGTAGGAAGACTTTTGTTTAGATGCTGAGGTTGGGGAAAATTGTACCTGTTTTCCATACTTTGTCAGCACCAGGGATGAGGATTTTGCTAGGTCACTGTGGACTCTACAACAGCAAGTATCAGTCTTAATCCATAAACCAAAGACAGCTTTGTGTTTGTGTAATTTGAGTGCACTGTGTGGTCCTGAGAGCTGATCTAAAGTGAGTCAAAATCTAAAAGTCAGAGGTTAGGCTTAGTCAGAAATTGGATATTGCTGACTGGTGATAGGAACAGAGCCATCGTATCATCAGAAACGACTAGTTTATGCCGCAGTAATGAATAATCCCCAATCCTAATGCCTGAACACCATGAAAGCTTGTTTTCTTGTTATGTAGTATATGTTCTGCTCATTTGGGGACTCAGGATGATAGACGTTCCATCACAATGCATGCTTCTACTGAGGCAGGGAAAGTGAACAAGTAAATCATGCCTGGGTTCTTAAAATTTCTGCCGGAAGTGATCCCCATTGCTTCTGCTCACATCTCATTGGCCTACTCCAAAGGATGCAGAGAGATCCAACCCCAGGCTGTACTCAGAGAAATGGAATATCTGTGACCAGCCCTAATGACTAGCACAGGTAGTAACTCAGATGAAATTCCCTGAATGCTTTCCTTGTAACTCCAGGTGAGTTTTATTGGGTTGCTCGAAAGAATAGTCAGTTTGACTCCAGGGAGTATTACAGGTGCCACACAGTCTCCAACACCCACACGGCCCTGAGCCACTGACACCAGCATCTTCCCTTTGATGAAAGCTCTGAGGGGGGGAGGCCGAGATGGAATGTCAGCACCTGGTTGCACAGGTCTGCTGCTGATTCCTCTGCCAGTCCAGCTCTGGCACAGACACCTGTTTGGGTGTGGAGCAGAGCTTGTCAGATACGAACATAAACAGTATTATCAAAACTGTAAGGCCTTAGGGAGGAAGGCTTCAGATAAATTTATGGTAGATTCACAATTAGGATTTTCATGTTTTTACTGAGTTAGCGTCATGCATTGTTGTTGCTGTTGGCTGCCTTCAAGTCAGCCCCGACTCATGATGACACAATGAAACAAAATTTGATCTGGTCCTGTGTCATCCCCATAATCTGTTGCAAGTTGAACTGTTGGGTTCCGTAGGGTTTTTACTGGCTTGAATTTTAGAAGTAAATTGTCAGGCCTTTTTTCCTACTCTGTCTTAGTCTAGAAGCTCTGCTGAAACCTGTTCAGCATCATAGCAACACACAAGCCTCCAACTGACAGATGGGTGGTAAGTGCACGTGAAACGCACTGGCCAGGAATTGAACCTAGCTAGGTCTCTTGCATGGAAGGTGAGAATTCTACCACTGAACCACCACTGCTGCCAAGGGGCCAGGTATCCGCAGGAGGAAGACCTTATGATCTACTTCTGTAAAGATTACAGCCCAGAAAACCCTATGGGACAATTCTTCTCTGTCACATGGGGTCACTAGGAGTCAGAATTGACTCGACAGCACCCAACCACAGCAAGAGCGTGGTTTACAAAGTTCTCCTATTATACATGCTACAATGAGACTCAAATAAGATCTTTAAGAAATGCTTTTGGAGCACTTACTACCTACCAGGAACAGTTCAGAGTGCTAACTCATTCTGTCCTCACGACAGCCCTATGAGGTGGGCAATATTATTACCCTCCTTTTGCAGAAGAAACAGAGGCAGAGAACAGTTCACTGATTTTCCCAAGGTCACTCGGCCAATAAGTGATAAAGCCACATTCAAACTCAAAAGTCTAGCTATAGAGCATTTGCTGTTAATGTGTTATGGAAGCAAGAAGAAGGATTTCACATAGGAGACGGTCAGTGCTGCTGAACACCAGAAGGCGGTCAAGGAGGATGAGGATGGAAAAAATAAGACTAGAATGGGTTTTTGAGAGCGATACTGCAAAAAAAGTTTCAGAGGTTAGCCAGTGAGTGTAACAGGTCTTTAAACAAGGAAAATTGTCGTGGAGAAGTTATATTGAGAGTGTTTGATAGTTTAAGGGGAAAAAGAAAGGTTTGTTTAGAATGGTAGAGAAATGAGCATGTCTGTAGATTGAGAGAACGAAACTTGTAGAGAGGGAGTAAAGGCTTAATAGAATAGTATCCATGAACCTACTCTATTAGAAAAGAAAAGATGGAAAATAGACATTTTGTCTTCTCCTGGAGTAAGTGTGTTATTGCTTCTCTGCTAGCTATTGTAGAAAGCTTCTGTGCCATTTAATAAAAATTCACTTATTCATGAGAAATGAAAAGAAGCGTATGTCCATAAAAAAGATTTGTTTAAGAATGCTTACAGCAGCCTTATTCATAAGAGACCCGAACTGGAAACAGGCCAAATATCCATCAGCAGGAGACTGAATAAACAGATTCCAGTATGTTCATACAATGGACTATTACTCAACAATAAAAAAGAACATACTGCAGATACATGTAACAACCTGGATGAATCTTAGAAACATTATGTTGAGCAAAATAAGCCAGATACAAGAGTCCATACTGTCTGATTCCATTTGTATAAAGTTCTAGCACAGGGAAAATTAGGCTATGGTGATAGAAATCAGAACAGTATTTGCTTCTGGGGGTTGTGGGGAGGATTAGCTGGAGAGGGGCAAAACAGAGCTTTCTGGAGTGATGATAATGTTCTCTATTATGATTGGTATGGTTGTTACACTGGTGTATACAGTTGTCAAAACTTACTGAACCTAGGATCTATGCTTTTATATATTGTATACCTCACAAAAGCACTTATTCTTTCTCTCCTCTCTTGCTTTTTCTCTGTCTCTCCATTCCTGAAGGTGAGGCTTACCCATTGCCATCGAGTCAATTCTGACTTGTAGAGACTCTATAGAACAGAGCAGAACTGCCCCATAGAGTTTCCAAGTAGCGCCTAGTGGATTCGAACTGCCAACCTTTTGGTTGGCAGCCGTAACACTTAACCACTATGCCAAAAGAGTTTCTGGTGACGCTTAGAGCTGGTATGAATTTCACCATTGTTGAAATAGTCTAAGGCTTGCTAGTTTTTTTTCTTTCTTTAGTTTTGATAATTGTTTTTCCATTTGTTTGTTTTAAGAATTCCTTCTTACTGCCCGTGGAGGATCAAGAGGATTGCAGGAAGAATGGACTCATATGCTTATTATTTCTAGAATCATAGGACTTTGTAGGGCGTAGGCCACCCCAGATGGGTCCAGAATCTGAGGAAGCCCGTCGGCCATCTGTATTGCTTCTTGTTATTAGATGCTGTGGAGTTGACTCTGACTCACAGTGACCCTATAGAACAGAGTAGAACTGCCTCATAGGGTTTCCAAAGCTGTAATCTTTATGGGAACAGACTGCCAGATCTTTCTCCTTCGGAGCTGCTGGTGGGTTTAAACCACAGATCTTTTGGTTAACAGCTGAACTCTTAACTCTGTGCCACCAGGGTGCAACAACAGAAACCAATTCTGGCTAATTTAAATATGAAAGGGTTTTATTGGAAGGATATCCAGTAGCTCAGAAATCAGCAGGAAGTATGGAGAGCCAGCCTTGGTAAAGGACGGAAACTGGGGAAGTTGTGGGGTCTAGGTAGACAGAACTGACAGTGTCCTTAGAGGGTGAGCATCATGGCAGAAGGAAAAAAATTGACTCTGCACTTTCATTCTGAGCTCCCCAGTCCAGACTGGGGTGGTGGTGGGGAGGCTGGGGAAGAGAAGGGACAGGGTCTGATAGGGAGGGCGGGTAATTCTGGAAGGAGAGGAGTCCTGGAGGCAAAGGGCAGAAAGAGGGCTGGAAAGGAGAGGGGTTTAGGAGAGAAGCTAGGCCCCTTGGTCCCCCTCCCCCAGACTAAGATAAAGATTAGAATCCTGAAAGGTGATCTCATCACACAGAACCAGGGCCAGGGAAAGGAGTGGGGAGGGGGCCACTGTCTTTCATTACTAGAAGCTCCAACAGTTTGCTCCACCCAAGATTCAAAGTCCTGGAAACAAGTGTCTGATTGGCTTGGCTTAGGCCATGTGCCCACCACTTGGCCAGGGTAAGCACGGCCACCTTGATTGACAGCCTCGCCATGACACCACACAGTGAGGGAGAGGTAATACCCAAAAAAGGAAATCTAGATGCAGTACTAAAAAAAGGAAGGCTGGATGCTAAATGGTCAGAAACGAGTATCCACAACGGAAACTCATGACAAGTCAGAGTGACCACCTGGCTGATCAACTGTAGTTGCATCAATAGGCTTATCCCCCTTTGGGGGATGATTGGAATGTAACACACATGTATCATTCTTTTGTTCTTGTTGTATTTGCGTTTCTGAAGATTTCTACATACAGACCTCCTTATTTGTGTGTGGACTTGTGACTGTGTGGACCCCCTTTGCTCCTGAACATCATGCTGGTGCCATTCAGGCTGACCAGTGTGCATTCACACAGGGACACAGGGGAAGCTGGGGTTCTGTGGCCACTGAGTGCCCCTCTGCGCCATGTTTAAGTGGGGAGACCTCAGGGAGATGTGAGCACCCCCCACGATGTTCATAATCCTGCTACCAGCTTAGCTCTTCTGTCCCCCAGAGGGACTGTAAATGTGAAGGGTACCTAGAACATGCCTAGCTCTTATATCCACCCTTGGTTTCTCTCTTTCTGAGGAGTAAAGAGAAGGCAAGATAGGGCAAACAGATATCACACTCCTCTTAGGTCTTTTTACTGGGAATAGTGGAATTAGGAAAAGGAAGCGTTGTTTGAGGGTGAAAATTACTCCTGCTTTAGGGTATTTGGTTTTTTTTTGGAGGGTATTCTGGGAGGTGTTAATGATTCTTGTAAAAGTGATTCCTTTCCTGGCACTTGAACCAGTGTCATTCTAGGTAATTAGTACAGAAAAGCCCCAGGATACATTTTAACATCTAATAAGCAGATTAGTAAATACGGAAAATTTTAAGGATTGAAACCAAGCATAGAATTTAAACTCACTGCAAAATATTAAATAATGAGACCCCATCCTGTCATTTCTTTCTTCCAAAAAGCTTGGTTTTCTACAGAGAAACTTTGCCTCTTTCAGTCCTGGCTTGGTTGGGATGGGCAAGGTCAGATGTAATTAAGAAAATAAAATAAAAGTTACCATCGAGTTGATTCTGACTTATGGCAACCTCACATGTGCAGGGTAGGACTATGACCTTATGGAAACAGATAGCCAGGACTTTCTTCCAAGGTGCTGCTGGGGGGGTTCAAACTGCCAACCTTTTGGTTACTAGTTGGACGCTTCACTCTTTGTGCCACCCAGGGTTCCTATTCTACAGATGAAGGAGCTGATACTCAGAAGGGTTAGATGGTCTCTCTGGGTCACAGAATAAAATAGAAGACCAGATTAAGTGGGAAGTTACATAAGCACAGCCTGCTGAGCAGAGTGCAGTCGTTTCTCTCAGGGGCTATAGAAGAATTTCTCCCTCTGTGCAAACCAAACCCTGACTGAGTCATTTCCTTTAAAAATAAACAAATGCGTTTCTACATCAAGACTACTAAGACTTTTCCGGGAAATCCTGGGACTTTGTCTTAATCTCTTGTAGCACAGGTCTGTCACCTTCTGCTCAGAGGTCACCAGACTGACCCTTGGTAGGGACATGGCTTGAAGGAAAAATTAGAGATTAGTATTATGCCAACATCAAGAGGATTTTAGGGTTAGGAGGGTTTAGGTTAGAAGGTGATCAATGAATATGCAATTTATATTTAAATTATCAATTCAGCCCATCCTTTACGTACATATCTAAGAAACTCTCTGCCATCTATGAAGGCTCCACCACTCCCAAAGCTATTAAAAATCAACCGTTCCTGTCGGTCTCCAATTCTTAGAAATTTTAGTTGAGACTAACCAATAGATCAGTGGAATTTGTTTACAGAGGATTAAAGGAAAAGCTTGTTGTATGTCAGTCTGTGGTCCAAGTGGGGACAGGGGAGGGAGTGTGCGTGGGCCCTCACTCTTCCACCCAGGTGACCTGCTTCTGCCTATTTCCTCATATTAACATGATGTCTGTTATTGTTGTTAGGTGCCGTCGAGTCGGTTCCGACTCATAGCGACCCTATGCACAACAGAACGAAACACTGCCCAGCCCTGAGCCATCCTCACAATCGTTGTTATGCTTCAGCTCAATGTGTCAATCCACCTCATTGAGGGTCTTCCTCTTTTCCGCTGACCCTATACCCTGCCAAGCATGATGTCCTTCTCCAGGGACTGATCCCTCCTGACATGTCCAAAGTATGTAAGATGCAGTCTCGCCATCCTTGCTTCTAAGGAGCATTCTGGTTGTACTTCTTCTAAGACAGATTTGTTTGTTCTTTTGGCAGTCCATGGTGTATTCAATATTCTTCGCCAACATCACAATTCAAAGGCGTCAATTCTTCGGTCTTCCTTATTCACTGTCCAGCTTTCACATGCATATGATGCGATTGAAAATACCATGGCTTGGATCAGGCACACCTTAGTCTTCAGGGTGACATCTTTGCTCTTCAACACTTTGAAGAGATCCTTTGCAGCAGATTTGCCCAATGCAATGCATCGTTTGATTTCTTGACTGCTGCTTCCATGGCTGTTGATTGTGGATCCAAGTAAAATGAAATCCTTGACAATTTCAATCTTTTCTCTGTTTATCATGTTGTTGCTTATTAGTCCAGTTGTGAGGATTTTTGTTTTCTTTATGTTGAGGTGCAGTCAAAACTGAAGGCTGTGGTCTTTGATCTTCATTAGTAAGTGCTTCAAGCCCTCTTCACTTTCAGCAAGCAAAGTTGTGTCATCTGCATATCGCAGGTTGTTAATGAGTCTTCCTCCAATCCTGATGCCCCGTTCTTCATATAGTCCAGCTTCTCGGATTATTTGCTCAGCATACAGATGGAATAGGTATGGTGAAAGAATAGAACCCTGACACACACCTTTCCTGACTTTAAACCAATCAGTATCCCCTTGTTCTGTCCGAACAACTGCCTCTTCATCTATGTAAAGGTTCCTCATGAGCACAATTAAGTGCTCTGGAATTCCCATTCTTTGCAGTGTTATCCATAGTTTGTTATGACCCACACAGTCGAATGCCTTTGCATAGTCAAAAAAACACAGGTAAACATCCTTCTGGTATTCTCAGCTTTCAGCCAGGATCCATCCGACATCAGCAATGATATCCCTGGTTCCACGTCCTCTTCTGAAACCGGCCTGAATTTCTGGCACTTCCCTGTCGATATACAGCTGCAGCCGTTTTTGAATGATCTTCAGCAGAATTTTGCTTGCGTGCAATATTAATGATATTGTTCTATAATTTCCACATTTGGTTGGATCACCTTTCTTGGGAATAGGGATAAATATGGATCTCTTCCAGTCAGTTGGCCAGGAAGATGTCTTCCATATTTCTTGGCATAGACTGGTGAGCACCTGCAGCTCTGCATCTATTTGTTGAAACATCTCAATTGATATTCCACCAATTCCTGGAGACTTGTTTTTCGCCAGTGCCTTCAGAGCAGCTTGGACTTCTTCCTTCAGTACCATCGGGTCCTGATCATATGCCACCTCTTGAAATGGTTGAACATCGAATAATTCTTTTTGGTATAATGACTCTGTGTATTCCTTCCATCTTCTTTTGATGCTTCCTGTGTCTTTTAATATTTTCCCCATGGAATCCTTCACTATTGCAACTCGGGGCTTGAATTTTTTCTTCAATTCAGCTTGAGAAATGTTGAGCATGTTCTTCCCTTTTGGTTTTCCATCTCCAGCTCTTTGCACATGTACTTTACTTTGTCTTCTAGAGAGGCCCTTTGAAATCTTCTGCTCAGTTCTTTTACTTCATCAATTCTTCCTTTTGCTTTAGTTGCTTGACATTCTAGAGCAAGTTTCAGAGTCTCCTCTGACATCCACCTTGGTCTTTTCTTTCTTTCCTGTCTTTTGAATGACCTCTTGCTTTCTTCAAGGATGATGTCCTTGCACAACTCCTCTGGTCTTCAGTCACCAGTATTCACTGCATCAAATCTGTTCTTCAGATGGTCTCTAAATTCAGGTGGGATGTACTCAAGGTCATGTTTTGGCTCTCATGGACTTGCTCTGATTTTCATCAGTTTCAGCTTGAACTTACATATGGGCAATTGATGGTCTGTTCCACAGTCGGCCCCTGGCCTTGTTCTGACTGATGATATTGAGCTTTTCCATTGTCTTTTTCCACAGATGTAGTCAATTTGATTTCTGTGCATTCCATCTGGCGAGGTCCATGTGTGTAGTCGCCGTTTGTGTTGGTGAAAGACGGTATTTGCAATGAAGAAGTCGTTGGTCTTGCAAAATTCTATCATTTGATCTCCGGCATTGTTTCTACCACCAAGGCCGTAATTTCCAACTACCGATCCTTCTTCTTTGTTTCCAACTTTTGCATTCTAATCGCCAGTAATTATCAATGCATCTTGATTGCGTGTTCAATCAATTTCAGACTGCAGCAGCTGATAAAAATCTGCTATTTCTTCATCTTTGGCTCTAGTGGTTGGTGCGTAAATTTGAATAATAGGTGTATTAACTGGTTTTCCTTGTAGGCATATGGATATCATCCTATCACTGACAGTGTTATACTTCAGGATAGGTCTTGAAACGTTCTTTTTGACAATGAATGCAACACCATTCCTCTTCAAGTTGTCATTCCCAGCATAGTAGACTATATGATTGTCCGATTCAAAATGGCCAATACCAGCCCATTTCAGCTTGCTAATGTCTAGGATATCGATGTTTATGTGTTCCATTTCATTTTTGATGATTTCCGATTTTCCTAGATTCGTACTTCATACATTCCAGGTTCCAGTTATTAATGGATGTTTGCAGCTGTTTCTTCTCATTTTGAGTCGTGCCACATCAGCAAATGAAGGTCCCGAAAGCTTTACTCCATCCACATCATTAAGGTTGACTCTAAGGAGGCAGCTCTTCCCCAGTCATCTTTTGAGTGCCTTCCAACCTGGGGGGCTCATCTTCCAGCACTATATCAGACAATGTTCCGCTGCTATTCATAAGGTTTTCACTGGCTAATGCTTTTCAGAAGTAGACTGGCGGGTCCTTCTTCCTAGTCTGTCTTAGTCTGGAATCTCAGCTGAAACCTGTCCTTGATGGGTGACCCTGCTGGAATCTGAATACCGGTGGCATAGTTTCCAGCTTCACAGCAACACACAAGCCCCCACAGTACGACAAACTGACAGACACGTGGGGGAACATGAAGTCTGTTTGAGACAAATCTGTCTTAGACAAATCTGTCTTAGAAGAAGTACAACCAGAATGCTCCTTAGAAGCAAGGATGGTGAGACTGCGTCTTACATACTTTGGATATGTTGTCAGGAGGGATCAGTCCCTGGAGAAGAACATCACGCTTGGCAGAGTGTAGGGTCAGCAGAAAAGAGGAAGACCCTCAACGAGGAGGATTGACACATTAAGCTGAAGCATAACGATTGTGAGGATGGCTCAGGGCTGGGCAGTGTTTCGTTCTGTTGTGCATAGGGTCGCTATGAGTCGGAACCGACTTGGTGGCACCTGACGACAACAACATGAAGTCTGCCTCAATACATTCTTGTAATAGCCACAATAGTTTACCCTGGGATGACTACCTTCTTGCTACCCTTGAGAGCCATATTGATCTAAACATGCAGGCTTCCCCTTCAGATATTTGAAAGCAGCCATCTTGTCACCTCGAATCTTCTCTTCATCACCCTGCTGAACATTCCTGTTTCCTTCAACTATTCCCTTATGGTTTGGGCCTAGTCGTTTGTTTATCATCCTGCCTGTTCTCTGCAGATTATATTACTTGAGGCATAACAAGTAGATCTCCTTGCCTGTGCTGCGCTCGGGAATGAGGAGTGTTACTGGGATAGATTAGTGATGTCTTTCATGAGCATGGGAAGGGGAAATGACAGCTCATGTGCTGCTTCTTTGCTGTTTCTATTTACAGTGTTCAGGTCTTTCAAATTGTGGTGACATAGCTGCCAATTAACTTTGCTGGTTGCTTGAAACTCTGTGGGGCAGTTCTACTCTGTCCGATAGGGTTGCTATGAGTTGGAATCGACTGAACGGCACTGGGTTTAATGCTTGAAAATTTGGGATGAGTCTCTATTCTTTATTGAACAGGGATGAGACTCTTAAATGATTCGTGAAATTTGCTGAGAATTGTATTAGATCTAGCCACAAATGCTTGTGTAAAGCTTTTGACTCTAAAATACAATAGTCAGGGAGGAAATGTTGCAAATAAATATGACAAACACATGTCCTTGTCAGTTATGTCTAAAATGTGTTCACATTTAAAATATAAATATAAAGCAAACAATATGTAGCTGATGGTAATTTTCCAAGAGAACACTTCCCAGAAAAAAAAAAACCCAGTGCCAATGGCTAAAATAGTCGGGAATGAGGCCTGATTTCTGAGACTAATCTTTTAAATTAAATATTTTTTCATGGGTGCAGGGTATCTCTCTGTAAACCAAAAAACCAAACCCAGTGCCGTCGAGTCGATTCCGACTCATAGTGACTCTATTGGACGGAGTAGAACTGCCCCATAGAGTTTCCAAGAGCGCCTGGCAGATTCGAACTGCCAGCCCTTTGGTTAACAGGCATAGCACTTAACCACTACGCCACCAGGGTTTTCTAGCTCAATATAGGTGGAGGAAATAAACCAAGGATAGTTTCTAAAAACTGGACCATCTGATAGCTCTGTGTTAAATAGGTTTTATTCTAGTTTTGGAATTGTATTTCCCCTCTGCATCTGAAAACCCTGGTGGGGTAGAGGCTTGTAACCAAAAGGTTGGCAGTTCAAATCTACCAGGCACTCCTTGGAAAACCTATGGGGCAGTTCTACTCTGTCCTATAGCATTGCTATGGGTCAGAATTGACTTGATTGCAATGGTTTTTGTTTTTTAAACCTCTGTATCTGGGGCTGTATCTGCTGTAAAAAAAAGAAAAAAAAAAAAAAGAAAACTCGAGGTGTTGTTAGGTGCTGTCAAGTCAGTTCCGACTCATAGCGTCCCTATACACAGCACTGCCCGGTCCTGCGCCATCCTCGCAATTGTTGCTATGCTTGAGCCCATTTGTTGCAGCCACTGTGTCAATCTATCTCCTTAAGGGTCTTCCTCTTTTTTGCTGACCCTCCACTTTACCAAGGCTGATGTCCTTCTTGAGTGACCGATCCCTCCTAAGAACATGTCCAAAGTATGTGGGACATAGTCTTGCCATCATTGCTTCTAAGGAGCATTCGGGTTGTACTTCTTCCAAGAAAGATTTCTTCATTTTTCTGGCAGCCCATAGTATATTCAGTATTCTTTGCCAGCACCACAATTCAATGGCGTCAATTCTTCTTCCATCTTCCTTATTCATTGTCCAGCTTTCACAGGCATATGAGGTGATTGGAAACACCATGGCTTGGGTCAGAAGCACCTTATCTCTCAAGGTGGCATCTTTGCTTTTCAACGCTTTAAAGAGGTCCTTTGCAGCAGATTTGCCCAATCCAATGCGTCTTTTGATTTCTTGACTGCTGCATCCATGGGTGTTAATTGTGGATCCAAGTAAAAAGAAATCCTTGACAACTTCAAACTTTTCTCCATTTGTCATGATGTTGCTTATTGGTCCAGTTGTGAGGATTTTTGCTTTCTTTATGTTGAGGTGTAATCCATACTGAAGGCTGTGGTCTTTGATCTTCATCAGTAAGTGCTTCAAGTCCTCTTCACTTTCAGCAACCAAGGTTGTGTCATCTGCAGAACAAAGGTTGTTAATGAGTCTTCTTCCAACCTCATGCCTTGTTTTTCTTCATATAGTTCAGCTTCTCGGATTATTTGCTCAGCATACAGATTGATTAGGTATGGTGAAAGGATGCAACCCTAGCATACACCTTTCCTGACTTTAAACCACTCAGTATCCTCTTGTACTCTTATAAACGACTGCCTCTTGATCCATGTACAGATTCCTCATGAGCACAGTTGAGTTTCCAGAATTCCCATTTTGCATGATGTTACCTACAATTTGTTATGATCCACACAGTTGAATGCCTTTGCATACTCAATAAAACACAGGTAAGCATCTTTCTGGTATTCTCTGCTTTCAGCCAGGATCCATCTGACATCAGCAGTGATATCCCTGGTTCCATATCCTCTTCTAAATCCAGCTTGAATTTCTGGCAGTTCCCGGTTGATATACTGCTGCAGCCGCTTTTGCATGATCTTCAGCAAAATTTTGCTTGCGTGTGATATTAATGATGCTGTGCTATAATTTCTGTGTTAGGTTGAATTACCTTTCTTGGGAATAGGGATAAATATCGATCTCTTCCAGTCGATTGGCCAGGTAGCTGTCTTCCAGATTTCTTGGCATAGATGAATGAGCACTTCCAGCGCTGCATCCGTTGGTTGAAATGTCTCAATTGATATTCCTCAATTCCTAGAGCCTTATTTTTGGCCAATGCCTTCAGTGCAGCTTGGACTTCTTCCTTCAGTACTATCGGTTCCTGATCACATGTTACCTTCTGAAATGGTTGAACATCGACCAATTCTTTTTGGTATAGTGACTCTGTATTTCTTCCATCTTCTTTTGATGCATTCTGCGTTGTTTAATATTTTCCCTATAGAATCCTTCACTATTGCAACTTGAGGCTTGAATTTTTTCTTCAGTTCTTTTAGCTTGAGAAACACTGAGCGTATTCTTCCCTTTTCGTTTTCTGTCTCCACCTCTTTATACTTGTCATCATAATACTTTACTTAGTCTTCTCGATCCGGCTTTTGAAATCTTCTGTTCAGCTCTTTTATTTCGTCATTTTTTTTTCTTTTGATTTAGCTACTTGACGTTCAAGAGTGATTTTCAGAGTCTCTCCTGACATCCATTTCTGGATGGAAACTTGGCCATTGCTAGTATCTGAGTTATTCAGCTTCCAAACCCAGTTGTTTTTAGCCTGAACTATGGAGTGTATTTGTCATCATTTCCTCAGCTCACATGTGTCATTATCACATCTCTTCTCTGTAAACTAAGGCTTCACTGATGACTGTTTGAGGCCCTTTTAACCCAAACACTGCTTAGTAACTGAATATATATATATATTTATTTTATATACATATATTTATTTATGATGGCTGATTGTTATATGTATTCCCCTTAAATATAAGACTTTCATATACAACCGTTCTGTTTTTATGGGAGAAATTTCTTCTTCTTCTTTTTTTTCTTTCCTTTCCTTGTTTTCTTTGATTCTGTGACTGCCTGTGCTCAGTTTGGATTACTGCTTGGCCCCCGATGGGGTTCAGTGACCTTTGGACGAACCATCAAAGGTGACACACCTTTCCCCACCCTTTCTGTGCTGGAACTAAGATGGCACCGATTTTGTAGCTCCCCCAGGGCAAAGCAGAGGTGGTCATCACAGCTGCAGTTGTTGGATCCTTCCTGTCCAGGACATCCTTTGCTGGGTAGTGCTTGGTTTTTTATCTGTATTTTTAAAATAATTTATTTTATTTTTTGTTGTTGTTGTTGAAAATATGCACAGCAGAACATACACCAATTCAACAGTTTCTATGTGTACAATTCAGTGACAATGATTATATTCTTCAAGTTGCGTAACTATTCTCACCCTCCTTTTCTTAATTGCTCCTCCCCTTAAGCTTCCTGTCTGACCTTTCCAGTTGCTGTAGTCAGTTTGATCCCAGGTAAATAGTTCTATAAAAGAGCACAATACTCAAGGCAAACATTCTTTACTAATTAAGCTAAACTATTGTTTGGTTTTAAGAAAACTTCAGGGGATATTTTTGGTTTAAGGTTTAAAGATTTTCTCAGGGCAATAGTTTCAGGGGTTTATCCAGCCCCAATGGCTCCTAAAAGTCTGGTTTCTATTGGAATTTGAAATTCTGTTCATTTTCTCCCTTTCTGATCATGATTCTTCTGTAGAATCCTTGATCAAACCATTCAGTAATGGTAGCCGGGCATCATCCAGTTCTTCTGGTCTCATGGCAAAGGAGGTAGTTGTTGACGAATGCAGTTATTCACACATTCCATTTCCTTCTCCTGTTCCTAATTCCTTCTTCCTCTGTTGCTCCAGGTAAACAGAGACTAATTGTTGTACCTTCGATGGTGGCTTGCAAACTTTTAAGACCTTAGGTACTGCGCAGTGAACTAGAAGGTAGAACAGAAGCACTAAATACGATATTAGGACAAATAACTGGGATGTCCTGTGAACTCATGACCCTAAACCTCCAAACCAAGAGACCAAATCCCATGAGGTGTTTGGCTGTACATAAGCAGCCTCAGCAGGTGTTCTTTAGAAAAAAAAAAATTTTTTTTAATTATTTTATTGGGGTAAATACATATACAACATAAATTTTTCCATTAAAATTTTAACTATTTTACAAGTACAATTCAGGGCTTAAATTGCATTCACTAAGTTACACAACCATCACGATAATTTCCAGAACTTTTTCATCACCACAGAAGCAGTAACCAATATGCAATAACTGCCCATTTTCCCCTTCTGCCAGCCCTTGGTAATCACAAATACACTCTTCTCTCTATGCTTTTACCTATTCTGAGTATTTCGTATGAGTGTGCACATACAGTATTTGTCTTTTAGTGAGTGGCTTATTTCACTTAGCATGTTTTCAAGGCTCATCTGTGTCATAGCATGTATCAGAACTTCTTGCTTTTGTGTATGTTTTTTCCATTCTCCCTTTTTGGGCTGCCAGATACACACACACATACAATAGTAACAAGGTTTGGTGACTTTGCTGACATGGCTTTTCCTGCTACCAAATGTTATCTGTTTTATTTCCTTGGTGATAGGGATAGTGGATAAAAAACGATAAATGAAGTTCCTGGAAATACCAAAGGCTATTACAGCTGCTTTACCACAGCCAAGCCTTACTGTATGGTTTAAAAAAAAAAAAAAAAAGATGCTTGCTGTATTTCACAATATAACTTTGAGGTTTATCTTGTGAATTATTCTAATAATAATTGAGGCTCGGTTTTCTAAAAAATAGCATTGACACTACTTACCTTGCAGTGCAAACAGTTTGGACTCAACTACTAACCTAAAGGTTGGTGGTTTGAACCCACTCAGAAGTACTGCCGAAGAAAGGCCTGGTGATCTGCTTCTGTAAAGGTTACAGCCAAGAAAATTCCATGGAGCAGTTCTCCTGTGTAACACACAGGTTCTCCATGAGTTGCAATTGATTTGATGGCAATAGGTTTGGTTTTTGGTTTACCTTGCAGTGCAAGTAATAGTAGTTGGTACCAGTGATGACTAAATTAGTGACAGCTATCATTGTTATAAATGTTCTTTATCATTGTTAAGGGGACCTGGTGGTGCAATGGTTAAGCACTTGGCTTAACTACAACCTACCCAACAGCTCTGAGGGAGAAGAGACCTGGGAATCTGCTCCCGTAAAGATTGCAGCCTAGGAAACCCTATGGGGCAGTTCTACTCTGTCATATAGGGTCGCTATGAGTCAAAACTGACTCAATGGCATACAGCAACAACAACAACAATTATTATTGTTACTTTACAAAAACTTATGATTACTTTTTACTTAAGTGGTGGCAAAAGTTAAGAAAACGAGTCTCTTTCAAGCTGAGCACTTTAAGAAATGGTATCATCTTTCACCTTGTCATCAGCCCCTACCCCCATGGAACCCCAAGGACTGCAGGGACTCCTTGAACAGTTGCTACATTTATGTCCGAACAGTGTGTATTCATTTATGTTCATTTTAACCACAAGACATTTCTTTGGCTTCTAATCATTTGTAAAGTGATGATTTATGTTTTTTATTTTCTCTTGTTAGTTCATATACAATCAATACCTGTGTCTACAGTTTTCAAATAAATGTGATAAAGCGCAAGGTTGTCCATGATAAGTATCTTAGTTATCTAGTGCATCTATAACATAAATACCACAAGTGGATGGTTCTAGCAAACAGAAATTTATTTTCTCACAGATTAGAAGGATTGAAAAAACCAGAAAACCAAACCCGTTGCCGTCGAGTCGATTCTGACTCATAGCAACCCTATAGGTCAGAGTAGAACTGCCCCCTGGAGTTTCCAAGGAGCGCCTGGTGGATTTGAACTGCTGATCTTTTGGTTAGCAGCTGTAGCACTTAACCACTACGCCACCAGGGTTTCCATTAGAAGGATAGAAGTCCAA
This sequence comes from Loxodonta africana, assembly GCF_030014295.1. NCBI lineage: Eukaryota > Metazoa > Chordata > Mammalia > Proboscidea > Elephantidae > Loxodonta > Loxodonta africana. The sequence continues at coordinate 44,483,330 of NC_087354.1, read as the reverse complement.
AATTTGGGCACCGGCTCTAGGGAAAGGCTTTCTCTCTCTGTTGGCTCTAGGGGAAGGGCCTTATCTCCTTTCAACAAGTGTGGACCTGATGTTCCTCGGACGTCTCCATGTGTCTTGGCATCAGTCTTCCCCTGGGTCTAGGAGGTTCTCAGCACAAGGATCCTGGGTCCAAAAGATGTGTTCTGCTCTTCTTTCCTGGTGGTAGTGTGGTCCCTGTCCTCTGTTTGCTTTGGTCTTGTAAAAAAAAAAGCATGGGGGCGATGTCTGACCTCCTTTGACTTCACAAGGGGGAAGGAGAATCAAGATCAACAGCCCAAGGCTGATTCCTATGAGGCAGAGTTCAGACATGCCTCCCCTTTCTGCCATCTTTACCAATTCTGACACCAACCATCCCTTCCATGGCACTTTCTATTTCTCTGCTAGGCTTAATAATTCGTTGCAATGGCCACACAGAATCACAGACAATAGCCATGATTATGGGGTTTATTAGGGAAGGAACCTGTCACAATTTAGGTTCAAGAACACTCAGGATACAGTTCTTCCATCAGGACAGCCTCTTTTCAGCAGTGCTCACAGCACACCTCTCTCTGGCCCTAGACCTCTGCCCCGCACAGGCAAGTATTACAAAGCTCTTTTAGCCCCTGCCAATAAGTGCCCAGAAGCATCCCATTCTGCCAGTAAGCCTTGGCCCAAAGGCACTCAGCTTTCTCACTCTGTGGGCCCAGGAGCCCGCTGCGCGATCTCCTGCCACTGTTTCTCTGTCACCACTTCTCGCCATCTTGAGGGTTACAGCTCACTCTCTGTCTCCTGGGTACAGGAGCTTCTCAGCGCAGGGATCCTGGGTCCAGACATGCATTGGCTTTTCTTCCTTGGTGGTGGTAGGATCCTCTCCTTCCTGCCTCTGGGAAGGCTCACCTCAAGCCCAGTGGAATGGCAAAAACTGACCAATTCCTTTGGTGGGCCACAATTACCCTCTCTCCACAGTCCTGCCCAATCCCCTGGGTGGGAGTTACAAGACCATAGTGAGAAAGGCCACACAAAAGTGATCCATCGCACTGCGTCTCTCCTTTTATCTCTTGTAAAGTAAAAGATGTGACTCGAGCCAGGGTGATACATCCCACCCTGATCATCATTAACATAACTGAATCAGGCCTTATTAACGTAACAGAAAACCCACTCCCAAGTGGGACCTTAACCACAGGTGTGGAGGCCAGGATTTACAACATAAATTACATCAAATCACAAAATGGAGGACAGCCACACAATACTGGGAATCATGGCCTAGCCAAGTTGACACGAATTTTGGGGGAGCACAACTGAATCCATGACAATGAGGAAATTCAAATATCTTACAAAATGCAGCATCCTTTCCACCACTAACATGGCCCCAGTGTGGAAACCACTGTATGGCTTTATTGGCAAACGTCCGTTTGTATGTGTTTAAACGATCCAGAAGTAGAATAGGCCTAAGGCCCTGTGTGAATTCTAGTTTCTAACTAACAACTGCTAGAAGCAGATAGAGGCTTTGCAACTGTAAGTGATTAATAACTGCCTAGAAGCTCTAGAGCCAGTGAACAGAATTCATGAATTAAGATTGCTGATTGCTAATTAATCACAAGGAAAGTTTATGAAAAGTTCCATATTGTGCTCAGATCATCTTTTTCTTTTAAAACTTATTGAGGCAAGGACAGAACAGTGAGTAGTTACCGGTCAGGGCCAGGAGTTATAACTGGGATACACTAAAATATGCCAGGGTTAGAGGGGTGGAAGGAGCCCTGGTGGTACAATGGTTAAACACATAGCTGCTAACCAAAAGGCCAGCGGTTCAAACCCACAAGTTGCTCTGCGGGAGGAAGATGTGGCAGTCTGCTTCCGTAGAGATTACAGCCTTGGAAATTCTACGGGACAGTTCTCCTCCGCCCTATATGGTCACTATAAGTTGGAATCGACTTGACAACATTAGATTTGGATTGATTTGAGTTGGAGGGGTGGGGACAGGTGTTGCAGGAGTCAGAAAAGCTAGGCAGACAAGCCTTGTCATGAGTTTGGTGAGGCCAGAAGTCAACACTAGAGCAGGATCAAGAGACTGGCAGGGCAACCAGAGATATCACATGCTTATTAAATTAGTTCCTGCTTCAGAATTTGTCCCAGTGAGCTGTCTAGTATATCGGGCTGAGTCAGGTTTTATTCAGGGCATTGAATGGTGTGCCTTTTTTTAAATAGCATGGTTTAAAGCTTGGGTTAATCCCTGGAAATGACTCTCTTCTTGAAATCTCGTTGTAGCAAATTATGTTAGTTTTAAATTGAGCAGCCCATTAAATATAGGTCAGGCTTAAAATAGGACAGTGGAGCTTTTGGCATGGGGGAAAACTTGTAGTCCATCAGTAACTCTTCTGAGATGGGCAGAGGCTGTGGTCATTAGGCCTGCGTGTCATTGGGAAGGGGAAACAATGGAGGGTAGGGTCCTTGTTTTCCAGTTAATTCGTGCAGCCTCTTGATGCCAAAAATTAGAAAGGGGAAGCATATCAGATGTATGCTGCTCAAATTTCATGGGTACTTAAGGTTATGTAACCACTCATCATGGAAGCAGCACCTTGGCCTGCATCCAGTGAGCGTATAGATATTGGCAGCTCTGTGTGCTTAGTAGACCCCCATCAATCAGTTACTGCACCTCGTCCTACACCCAGCTGCCATGTTTGTTTAATCCGGATTCGGAGGTTGTATAAATAGCTTTAGCAACCTGCTCTCCCACCCTAGCTGATATAGCACCTTTTAAAAAGCTTTTGGGATGTGCTCAGGAGCCACAGGAGTAGAGCTTGATCCACTGGCGTTTACAGTGGTTATCGGTCTCCCTTCTATGCATGTTCACATGGCATCTCTGGGCAGGGAGTGTGGAAGGGGCCTCGGGGGTGTCTGCGTCACCCTTGCCCTCCTGGATCTCTGCCTTTCTGCATTAACTGGTGTACTGTCCTGCCTCATGGACCCTTGGCAAGGGCTTCACAGGGGCTGCCACGTGAAACTGGGACTCAAGACTGGACAAGCAAATTGGAGTTCACACAGAATGGAAAGGTGCACTTTTCCCCCCTTAAAAAAAAAGAAGAACCACTGATGACTACCCTGACAGGAACACAACAGAGAATCCCCGATGGAGCAGGAAAACAGTGCGATGCAGACCTCAAATTCTCGTAAAAGGACCAGAATTAATGGTCTGAGACTGAGACTGGAGGGACCCCAGAGGTCCTGGCCCCCGGACCTTCTGTTCGCCCAAGACTGGAACCATTCCCAAAGCCAGCTCTTAAGACAGTGATTGGACTGGAGTATAAGATAGAAAATGATACTGGTGGGGAGTAAGCTTCTTGGCTCAAGTGGACACGAGACTATGTGGGCAGCTCCTGTCTGGAGGCAAGATGAGAAGGCAGAGGGGGATAGGAGCTGAATGAGTGGACACGGGGAATACAGGGTGAAGAGGAGGAGTGTGCTGTCTCATTGGGGGAGAGCAACTAGGAGTACATAGCAAGGTGTATATAAATTTTTATATGAGAGATTGGCTTGATTTGTAAACTTTACTTCAAGCACATTAAGTTTAAAAAAATAAAAAGAAGATTGCTGCAATATGTTGGGATTGATTCATGCAGCCACCGTTATCTTCTTTATTGTGAATATATATATATAGCACAACATTTGCCACTTCTAACGCTTTCCACATGTACAATTTAGTGACATTCATCATGTTGTACAACCATCACCAGTATCCATCATGGAGGCGCCTTCGGTTGTTCTGTGTGAGAGATTGCCTTGGGGTAGCAGGAAGAGCACTGGACAGAGGATACACCCCAGGGGCACGAGCCCCAGCCTCCTTGGACCATAGTTTCTCATCTGGAAAGTTAAGAAATAACTTCTTACTGGTGTGAGGATCTAGTGAGATGGTGTGTCTAAAGTGTGTGTATCAACGTGGTAAGCTGCACTATGGATGACTGAACGCCCGCTACAGACGCAGCATCCTCTAGGCTGGGCCTTGGAGGGTGAGTCGTGTTGGGCTTGTGGAGATGTGGGGGGAAAGGCATTCCAGGCAGGGTAACAGCAGACGCAAAGATGGGTGGGCAGAAAGATCCAGAAGGTGGTAGGGAAGCATACAGCAAAGGGTGTATAAAGGGAGGAAGTGGAGGATAAGGTTGGGCTGGAAATATGGGGCCAGATTATGGAGGGCTTCGAAGAGGCTGCTGAGGAATTTTAACTTTTCTTTCACAGGCAGTGAGGAGCTATTGGCGTTTTTAAGCAGAGCTAAGTGTCAGGAAAGTTAATCTGGCAGCAAGCTGGTGCAAAACCTTTTTGCAACAAGAAAAGGGACATAAATAAATAATTTGAAAAATTGGCAGTAGCGTTTTCAAATGTGTTCTGAAATGCATAAGCTGTATGTTCTGAGATGATAGTGCCTGTCTTGTTTTCTTTTCCTCCCACATCAGCCAAATCCCTTTTTTGTTCTCTATCTCTTTTTTCTTCCTTCTTCCCTTTCCTTCCTCTTTCCCTCCTGTTCTGCCTTTCCCCTTCACTTCTTCCTCCCTCCCTTGTTCTCTCTGTCTTTCTCTCTCCTTCTTCCTTTTTCGTTGTCTCTCTCTTCCTCTTCTGTACTGTCTTTCATGGTTAGTGGTGCTTTGAGAGGTCCAAGCCCAGACAGAGATTGAGAGGTCCAGGACAGTGCCTCAACAAGGTCCACCTGCTTGGGCGCTGTGCCCAGTGTGGCAGCTATGACTGGACTTCTTTACTGAAGGCAGTGAAATAGTCCAAGATGAATTTTTCCAACTCCAATCATAGAAAGTATAGATACTTTGAATGAGGAGGCAAATCCCTATAACTCACATGGCTAATATTTTCATAAATGGACTTTTTGGAGTTTTTATAATTGAACTTTTTTACAATTCTGTACTCTTGGGTTAGAAAGAACAGTGGAGTTTCCATGATTCTATAAGTATTGTCCCATGCCCTGGCCCAAGTAAACCTAATAAATGTGTTTAGACCCTAGATGTTGATGGATTTAACTTACAGGTTTGTGATTCTTTGCGAGTTGCCCCAAGGGAATGGCACATAGATATGTATCTGAAAAGTCTATGTGTTTGGAAAAGGGTCATGTATCTTTGTTATTCTTTACTCATTTGTGCATTAGCAATAATGCTAGTTAATTAGTGTAAAAATTGTCATTTTCTGTGATTTGGCAGCCATCAAATGAGAGACAAACCTTTAGTGAAATTCGGAAGTATGGTTAACTTGTAGTGTGTAGCGTGAGGCTGTGAACAGGAAACAAATACGACTCTCTGTGGAAATGTGATTTGCAAGAAACCTGGGAGCCTCTATAAACATTTTTGTATTTGCGAATCTGGGTATTTGAAAAGGCTCCGGATGTATCCCTCAGGAACGTCAGGAATCTGCTGTAAATCCAAATTTACAAAACAGATAAATTACTGGATGACTATTCAGATTGCAAAACGATTTTTCATTTTATTAAATATTTACTGCGCATTTACCCTAGAGAAGTCCTTCAGTAAATATCGTTAGTATTTGATTTACAGAAATTTAGTGTGTCTATGACTGTTCCTGGATATATGTATTATGTTAAGCAGAATTCCCTTTTCATAGCATCGAGAAATTATAAAATAATCATTTCTCCATTTGAAAAATAAATGGATATATATGAAAGGTATTTGTTCAGTAATTATAGATTTGTCTTATTTTTTCATCACTAGGAATTTTGTATCATGGGCGACTCTAATTTTCAAAACTGATGATAACAAAGGTTCTTACCTGTTAGTATCTATCACCACCATACTCATATTGTCCTTTGGGTTAGGATGCCATGTAGAATAGTCATTAAAATCCTGACTCTGATGTCTTCCTGCTCAGGGATTGTAGGCCTCCAATTCCCCATCTGTTAAATGGGAATAATAGTTATATCTATCTACCTCACAAGGTTTTGGAGAAGAAAATAAATGAAATAATCCATGCACCTTTCCCCTGGTATTTGCTTGACAAATGTTAGCTGTTACGTTATTACTATTGTTGTTGTTTTTCTCATCCAAAAGATGAGATCAGTTAACTCAAGCTGAACAGTGTTCTATTTCCAAAGGAGCGTTTTTTATTCAACTTTTCCCGTCTTGATTTTGGTTCAGTATCTGGACTGTTGTACATTCTCCAAAATGAGGAAATATTTGGCATCTGACTTAAACTGCTGGTGCCCAGCAGTATCAGAAAACTCAGCTTTATGTGGTGCTTGGATCAAACGTGTTTTGTAGGTTCACCGATTTATGAGATCCCTATCCAACTGAAAAAACAGAGAGCGAGCGAGCACGAGGGAGATGTGTTACCTTTAAGTAAATGTTAGACTGATATTGGCTATTGTCACAGTCCTATTTCTAGCAATAACCACTTGCCTGTCCAGTGGTGCCTTGGCTCTGAATACCACATCCACACTCTGCTCCTTGGCTTTGAACTAACTCACCATTCCACTTTCTACTCTAATCAGGCCCATCAATATTCACTTGCTCACACGTTGACTCCCTCCTAGGATATCCTCCAGTCACTTTCATTTATCCAAATCCCATCTAGTCTTCAGGGCCCAACTGAGAGCTCACCAGATTCATAAAGTCTTCCCTGACTACCTTACTCCTCACTGATCTCTTCCTGATGCAGCTTCTATATCCCTTCCAGCCTGGGCCCCTTAACAGAGCACCCTATTAAAATTAATGGCAATCATGATAATAATTACAAACATTCGTTTTAAGTTCTCTAGCCCCAAAACAAGGAGCCTCAGAGCACAATGGTTAAGCATTCGGCTGGCTGCTAACCAGGGCCTCTCTGGGAGAAAAGACCTGGCTGTGTTCTCCTGTAAAGATTACAGCCTAGGAAACTTTATGGGGCAGTTCTTCTCTGTCGTCACTGTGAATTAGAATCAACTTGACGATACACAACAATAAGATCCAAGGCATTTTCACTCCAAGTATTTATTTGACCTTCCTAGTAACCCTATGAGGTAGGCAGGTCAGATATTTTTAATCTTATTTTATATGAGACTTGGTTAAGTTCATAACAGCTAAGAAACCAAGAACTTGAACTAGCCACCATTCTCTGTTTCCCAAATATGTTTTACACTACTTATTGTTTCTTGTTGGAAACCCTGGTGGCGTACTCGTTAAGTGCCGTGGCTGCTAGCCAAAGGGTCGGCAGTTCGAATCCGCCAGGCGCTCCTTGGAAACTCTGTGGGGCAGTTCTACTCCATCCTATAGGGTAGCTGTGAGTCGGAATCAACTTGATGGCACTGGGTTTTGGGTTTATTATTTCTTGATTGTTTATATTATCTCCTCAACTAGTCCATAAAATTCTTGAGTTCAGGGGAAATGTCTTATACTTCTGAACCCCTTATAGCGTTTGGCTCTCTATCCACTTTACAGTGTTTGACCCTCTATCCAGACTTGTAAAAAAAAAAAAAAAATTTTATTTATTTATTTTATTTTATTTTTTTATAAATGTTCATTGAGTTTTTACTATGTGGCAGGTGCAGTGCTGAGCTTCTTTACATGAAATATTTAACTTATTCCTTAGAACACTTTTGTAAGAGTGTTATTGTTGTTTGCAGCCATCAAGTCTGTCATCAACTCATGGTGACTCCATGGCTCAGCAGAATAATAAAATGCTGCCCAGGCCGTTGTGACCCATAGAGTTTTCATTGGGTGATTTTCAGAAGTGGATCACCAGGCCTTTCTTCCTCGTTCATCTTAGTCAGGAAACGCCTCTGAAACCTGTTCAGCATTATAACAGCACACATGACTCCACTGACAGATTGGTGGCTATGCATGAGGCACATTGGCTGGAAATCAAACCTGTGCCTCTTGCATGGAAGGTGAGAATCCTACCACTGAACCACCACTGCCCTTTTCTATACGATGATGTTGTTGCTGTTATTAGGGGCCTTCCAGTCAGTTCCGACTCATAGCGACTCTGTGTACAACAGAACGAAACGCTGCCCGGTCCTGTGCCATCCCCACAATCACTGCTATGTTTGAGCCCGTTGTTGCAGCCGCTGTGTCAGTCCATCTTGTTGAAGTCTTCCTCTTTTTCACTAACTCTCTACTTTACCAAGCTTGATATTCCTGTCCAGGGACTGGTCATTTCTGATAATGTGTCCAAAGTATGTGAGACTAAGTCTCACCACCCTTGCTTCTAAGCATAGGTACCATAATCAGGTTTAGGTTTAATTTCGGCTCAGAGAGGTTTAGCAGCTTTCTAAAATTGGATAGGTCCAATAGCTATCAAGTAGCTTTACTACTTCACAAAGGTTGCTATTACCAAAGGAGGATTTTGTCTTATTTTTTTTTTATTAACTTTTATTGAGCTTCAAGTGAACGTTTACAAATCAAGTCAAACTGTCACATGTAAGTTTATATACACCTTACTCCGTACTCCCACTTGCTCTCCCCCTAATGAGTCAGCCCTTCCAGTCTCTCGTGACAATTTTGCCAGCTTCCAACTCTATCCTCCCATCCCCCCTCCAGACAGGAGATGCCAACACAGTCTCAAGTGTCCACCTGATACAAATAGCTCACTCTTCATCAGCATCTCTCTCCTACCCACTGTCCAGTCCCTTTCATGTCTGATGAGTTGTCTTCAGGGATCGTTCCTGTCCTGTGCCAACAGAAGGTTTGGGGACCATGATCACCGGGATTCCTCTAGTCTCAGTCAGACCATTAAGTATGGTCTTTTTGTGAGAATTTGGGGTCTGCATCCCACTGATCTCCTGCTCCCTCAGGAGTTCTCTGCTGTGCTCCCTGTCAGGGCAGTCATCGATTGTGGCCGGGCACCAACTAGTTCTTCTGGTCTCAGGATGATGTAGGTCTCTGGTTCATGTGGCCCTTTCTGTCTCTTGGGCTCTTAGTTGTCGTGTGACCTTGGTGTTCTTCATTCTCCTTTGCTCCAGGTGGGTTGAGACCAATTGATGCATCTTAGATGGCCACTTGTTAGCATTTAAGACCCCAGACGCCACATTTCAAAGTGGGATGCAGAATGTTTTCATAGTAGAATTATTTTGCCAATTGTTTGTCTTATTTTTTAATTAAGACTTTTATATAGCTTAAAATTAGGAGGTGACACTGACAGTAGGCTGCATTGCTGTGTGGGGGAGACTCTGCTCCTTCAAAAGCACAGTTTTAGGGGGTGGCAGAAAAATTGGGTGTAGAGGCCTTTGCTCTGGAGGTATGTTGAGAACTGTGCTTCCGCACCTTCCCTCTCAAGTGCCCTTAACCTCAGAGCAAATGAATGAGGACCCTGGAAAGGTAGCTGCCTGTAACACAAAGTCTAGATATGTCTATAGAGTCTTATAAATGCATGTGAAATTTTCATCATCTACAATAATATATACATATTTATTGTAATAAAAAAATATTTTATACTACTTACCATCTAGGAAAAAAGTGAGATATGGTTGGTTGTTTGCTTTTTAATTACATTGATTAAAGAGTGCCAGTTGTGCACAATAATGGGTTCTGGATTCAGGCGGCCACCCCTCTTCTTTGGTGTTACATTTGAGAACATTGTTGTTGTTGTCAGTAGTTGCTATTGAGTCGGTTCCAACTCCTGGTGACCCCAAGTGTAGAACTGCTCCACAGGGTTTTCAAGGCTGTGACCTTTTGGAAGCTGATTGCCAGCTGTCTTCTGAGGGCCCTCTGGGTGGGTTTGAACCTCCAATCTTTCGGTTAGTAGTCCAGCACTTAACCATTTCTGCCACCCAGGGACTCCACAGTAAGTGCTGGGGCATTGTATGTGGGGAGGTGCCCAGAACGTTGCCAAAAAGGAAGTTCTGTGCTACGTTTTCAGGTCCTAATGATAGAAATTTCAGTAAGCCTTTCTTTTTGCTGAGATGCCAACTTCTTTCTGTAATATGGTGGACCCAAAGCTTTTCTGATTTCAGTAATGCAAAAGAACTGTTGTTTTTTATTTTGACCTCTAATACTACCATGTTCACCACATGTAAAGAAACTGTCTTAAAAACTCACATTCCCAGGATCCACTCTGTTCATCTAACTCTCAAACTTTGTTTTCATTGCAGTAGTCAGCTCTGCCTTATATGGTTGGGTTTGGAGTGTTCAGCCACGGGGGGAAAATGTTTTCTGTCAATGAAAGAGAGCCTCTTACTCTATTAGGAGTGAAATAAAAGGAGGTTTATTGAGGAATAGGACAGCTATATCTGGGCAGCAGTAGGTGAAAATACGAAATGCTCTACCATTCGAGAGAGGAGTCTATACACATAGAGAATAAAGGAAAGGTAGGGGGTTAATGATTGATTGTAGATAAAATCAGTTTCAGCTTCAAAGCCTTTGAAATGTAAAGGCCGACCACTTGGTTAGGGAGGAGTGAGGTTTCACTTAGGTATGAGATGCCAGCCTGTTTGGTTATACTTGATTGTAGAGTTGTAGTCAGCTATTCATGATTATGGAGCCCTGGTGGCATGGTGGTTAAGAGCTCTGCTGCTAACAAAAAGGTCAGCAATTCGAATCCACCAGCTGTTCCTTGGAAACCCTATGGGGCAATTTTACACTGTCCTTTAGGGTTGCTATGCGTCTGAATGGACTTGACTGCAAACATGTTTGGTTTGGTTTGGTTTATTAATGATAGTAGTCATTCTGAGAGCAAATCGTTTACATATTCTTCCCAAATGGTTTACATCCTGATCAGTTGGGTTAGTTATGAACGCATTCTTCTCGAGAATAATTGTTTACATCTTTACACACTCTTCCTAAAAGGTTTGCATCCTGACCTTTCGTTGCCTGAGAATGCATGTTGGCCCCATCATCCGTAGTCTGACATGAGTGCCTCCAGTTCAAAACTTTTTCATTTACGTTCTTAAATAAGTCAACTTGTGAACAACAAGATAGTTCAATGTACTCAGGTCTTTACCCTTATTTTGAGGACTTTTTTTTTCCCCATTAAGAAGAACTACAATTCAACAGTAAGTTTAAGAATATTAGCATAATATACCCCAGAAAGGTCAGTATTCAACTAGGTAATAGAATAAAGAATGCCCTTTTTATTACACTTTTTCTAAAAGGCCAAGTAGTCAACCACTGCCTGCATTTAGTTCTTTCTTTTTAAGAGTGTCTAGTTGTCAGTTGAGACTACAGCAGTAGTGGGTACATTCACCAATCTCCATCCAGGCTGCCATTCTCAACAGCAGTCTTTCGTCTCTACATTTTCAGCTGCTAGCACCATTCTTACTGTGAACAGGACAGGATAGGATAGATCATACCTTATTGAAAATTACTTTTTATACATTTTACAAGTAAGCATTTTGCAAAATAGCCAGCCTTCGCAAGCAGTATCATTATAGACATAGCATGCAGAAACCATTAAATGGTTCAATCATTAATACCAAACCACTTAAACTGGCTGGAAGGTCCCTTAACTCCTTGCTCATTTGTCTCTGTTGAATAGTTTAAAACGTGTTGTCTGGTGGTGTCATTGATTTTTAGCTTGGCTGTCTTTCTTTGATTCAAACCAGAATAATTTATATCTATATATCGGGGCTTCACCAAATGGTCTCTTGACCATGCTTCCTTCCCCTTCTAAGGTGTTTCTGAAACTGACCTTGAAGAAAGCTTTAAGCAACTTAATACTTCACTGATGGGGTTCTTCATTGTATTATTCCAAACCCAAACTTTTCTCTTAATTGAAAAAATCTGATGATTTTTCTGCAGAAATCTGCATGATTTGTTTATAAATGCCATTGCAAGAATTTTTTTTTTCATACAGCTTTTATACACACACACACACACACACACACACACACACACACACGTAAATACAGATCAGGTTTAGGCACAGTTGTATCTCCACAGTGGTAAAAATCTGTATTTGACATGCACCTTCTAAGCCTTTTAGCTTGATTTTGGCCAGCTTACTTCATGTTGGGTTTGGAGGTCATGCTTGTACAAACATTGTTATTACTATTTGCGGTTGCCAATATTATATTGTACTGGAGAAATTTCACAAGAACCTTGGTTGATTTCAGATGGCTTTGAATTTTGCTTATTGCCTTTCATATTTTCGATCAAACTTTCAGTCTTTATTAACCAATGATCAACCTTCCCAGGAGTATGCAAACCCCTGTTTAAGAAGCATGATGTTCAAGTTAGTCATATTCACAAATAGATTGGTAACACAAATTGTGATTGCCTGGAAAATGTACCAAAGAAAACGAAAAACTTTAGAAAGTAAAGGAAAAAAAAGGAAAAGTGGGTGGTAAATACAGCGGCGTCAGATGCTTGTATTTACTGAAGGAGATGGAAGAGAGTTCATCATTTGATGGAATACTTTGTTAACATTTAATATTTAGAAAATCATAATCGCATCCAAGAAAAACTGAAAATAATAGGCTTATTATCCCATAGTGTTTTTATGTAAACTTACAGATCTAGGTTTTTACCCATTGCTGTATCTGAAAGAAGCATTAGGGGATAATATTCATGTTCTTAAACATTCCTCTTTGATATGCATGAGTATGTTTTTAAATTTAGATGGTTTATCTCCACAGCAGTTCCAGACACTACCCGAAAAAAACAATCAAACTTCACATGGTGAAGAGAAATAGGGCTTTTCCCAGGAACATTTTCCTTAGCTAGAAGGGTTTAAAATCAGATATCAACTTTAAAAATAACCTTTACTGAGGCAAACATAACTTGCTGAAAATTTCTTGCAGGTTTTTGGAAAGAGGACGAGCCCCCTGCCACTCAGGAGTCAAGGACTACTATGTGGTCCCATGCTAAGAGGAAGAACTTGCATATTTTAGATGCTTCCTATTTTGCTTTTGATGTTCTGAGCTGCTGGAGTTGAGTGAGCCCTTCTTCTTGGGTGGATACACCATGTTAGGAGATCTTAAGTTGAAGAAGAAATTTTTTATCTTCCTGTGTTTAAAAAAGAATGGTGTTTATGGCCGAGGGCTAATATACTGCTTGGGAAGAAATAGACACCCTTTCACAGTTGGACAACTTTCTACAGTATATGCTGCGTCGTCTATAAATACAGACAAATCCTGACAAAGCTGTCTACATACAAAGTGCACTCAGTGACGGTTCATACCACGGGCGCCTTGGTTTACATTCGATGAAGCATATAAAATGTTTAGGGGAAAAAAAAAATAATAATTTTACAGTCCCACATACCTGTTTGCTTGGGATTTACTAAAATTCATTTCTTCATTCAGATGATAAAAAGCAACCAGTCCACAGTAAGCAAAGTGAAAAGAGATAAAGACAGATGGGAACACTTCTTATCCTGTCCTCGTGATCCTTTTGGAACGAAAGCATCCTGACAGCAATGAGGAAACATTGGCTTGCATATCTTGCCTGTTTGATTTGGCAAATGTAGATAATTATTCTCTCTGAGGATTCAAGAAGTAAAAACATGGGACAGGAACTGAAAACCACCCTAGAGATTATCTGATTAGCTCTGCTTGTTGTATAGATGAGGAAACTGAGGCCCGGAGGTGTCTAATGACTGCTGGGGTCAAAGGGCTGGGTGAGGGTGGGAGTGGTGAGTCAAAATAAATACTCTGACTTCTCTCACCTCCCCATCTCCTGAAAATCCAGCTGGAAGCCAGAGGGCAAGGGCCTGCTTTCTCCTGAGGCACCAGTTACCGGTTGCTATCGAATCGATTCCAGTTCATGGTGACCCCGTGTGTGTCAGAGCAGAACTGTGCTCCACAGGGTTTTCAACTGCAGTGATCTTTCAGAAGTAGATTGCCAGGACCTTCTTCTGAGGTGCCTCAGAGCGGATTTGAATTTTCAACCTTTCATTTAGTAGCCGAGGGCGAAACCATTTTTGCCACCCAGGGACTCCTCTCCTGCAGCACCAAAACTTAAAAAAAACAATCCTGTTGCCCTTGTGTCCATTCCGACTCATAGTGACTCTATACAGAGCAGGGCAAATAAAAGCAGAGAATGGATCCAGGGGGCAGATAGAGAATCACCAGCATATTGATTACATCCATAATGAAAAGACCCCTAGGAATTCAGGGATTCCATATGCCCAGTAAATGTCAGTATTTTATTAATCACCACAGCACCCACCTTGCATTTGAGATAGCGCCTAGTACACGTGTGATACTTATTATTTACGCAGTCTGGCATCAATGTTTGGGGCAGTTCCTGTATTCCAGCTCTCCTTATGTAATTCTGTGACCTTCCAGGGATCGGCAGTCTTCTGCTAAGGGTGAGCAAATCCCAACTGGCAGGAATCTCTATTTATTAATGGTGCTTTTTGAAAATAAAATCAACTCTGCCTTTTAGCATCATAGCTAAGTATTGCCAGAATTTTGAATTAGGGGTTTAAATTATGACCTAGACACTGTGTAAGACATCTCTTATGTGGTTAAGAGCTTGACTGCTAACCAAAAGGTCAGCAGTTCAAATCCACCAGCCGCTCCTTGGAAATCTTATGGGGCAGTTCTGTTCAGTCCTGTAGGGTAGCTATGAGCCGGAATTGACTCTAGAGCAGTGGGTTTGGTTTTTGGTTTTGATTTAATGTGCCACTTCAGATCTTCTTGGCTGTACCTGATTCCAGGGTCTTGGCCACTGGTTTTGGCCAGTTCTGCCACAGCTGTCCTCCTGTGGACCCTGACTAATAACGGCACTAGGGCACTTTTAGAATTCTTGAATGATGCTACCATTAGAATTTTTATTCTAACCCAACAGCTCCTAGCCTCTCATCTGCTGCCCTGGAGCTTCCTTGCTGACTCTGAGGGGTGAGACTCCCAGGACCCCTTGGGTATATGTGTGTAACCTGGGGGTCAAGAAGATAGTCTCCCAAATTGGGAGATGGGAATTGGTGGATAAATTCTTTTCCCTTCCCCTTCCCTGGACAGACTGTCCTGAGACACGGTGTTCTTATTGCCTCTAGGAATATGGTCCCCCATGGTTAGTTGCACTGGACACCAAGCAGTGGCCAGCTTGGGAACACACTCTGTCATGTTTACGCTCTCTCTTTCTTTGCCTCCACTCCCCTTCCCTCACTCCCGAGTAAAGTGGTGGCTCTGCTTTAGGGAACCCAGACTAAGGTACCAAGGCCATGCCTTTGTGGGTTCTTTTTTTTTCCTATCTTTAAAAAAAAACTTATTGTGGTAAAATATAGACAGCAAAATATCTACCATTTTAACCATTTTTAAGTGTGAAATTCATCACATCAATTCCATTCACCGTGTTGCACAACCATCACCATTCTCGATGTCCAAGCTTTTCATCACCCCAAGCAGGAAATGGTGCCCCTTAAGCAATACCTCCCCATGTCCCTCTCCCCCAGCCCCTGGCAACCACGAGTAAACTTTTGTCTCTATGCATCTGCCTGTTCTAGATATTTTGTATCAGTGGGATCATACAGTGTTCATCTTATTGTGACTGACTTCACTCAGCATAAAGGTTCATCTATGCCATAGCATGTATCTGAACTTCGTTTCTCTTAATGGCTGAATAATATCCTTGGGGGTTCTCTTTTGAGGTCCAATTTTCAAAGGAACAAATTTGGCAACTGTTATGTGAGTATTGAGAGTGGACCAATCAGTAGTCCAAATATTATAGGTACCTGGTTACCTTTTTGACATAGAAAATAGATAAACAATTATCTATTTTGAGGACATAAAATCTTAGAGTGTAGAGTTATAAACTGCCTCTCTAGCTGTATTTAACAGCTTCTCAACCCTTGCTTTGGGTTCATTCCTTTCCTATATCACACAACATTGTCTCTAGTTTCTCCTTGCTGAAGGAGGAATGATTGGGATTCACTTTTGTGTTTTTCCAGCGGAATGAACTTTCCCTGCCCAAGAGTCCAGAATGAAGTGATGGCACCAATGACCAGAGGAGTAGGGGAGTGTCCCTCTATGTACTGAGTACTTCCTCGCCTGACTTTCCCCAAAGCAAATGCGCATTGGACCCCAATGGATGTTTAAAAAACTAGTAGCCATTGAGTTGACCCCAGCTCATGGAGACCCCATGTGTGTCAGAATATAAACTGTTCCCATAAGGTTTTCATTGGTTGATTTTTCAGAAATAGATCGCCAGGTGCTTCTTCTGAGGCACCTCTGGGTGGACTCAAGCCTCCAACCTTTTGGTTAGCAGCTGAGTGAGTTAAGCTTTTGCATCACCCAGGGACTCCGTAGGATGTTTAGCAGGTCTTTATTCCCAATGAGGGATAGAATAGGGAGAAGGATATTGGAAGCTCTGCCTTTGGTTCAAACTGTCTCAGTCTCCTGTACCATGTTCTGATGGTAGTACTGAGGGTGTGAGCTGTGGGTAATTGCCAGGCAGGGTCTATGACGATAGGGCTTCTCTGGGGTGGGTACTGGTGCAGCATGTCCTCCATTCCTGGCTGAGTAGCTCCTGAGCTGCTTCTGGAGATTCTGGGAGCTGTGTTATGTCCTTTAAAAAAATATTTGCTGTGTAAAACCAGCTAGGATGGGTTCTGTTCTTTGCAGCTAGGAACCCTGACTAATATAGCAATGTAGTTCTTGCTGTTGTTGTGTGCCATGAAATCGGTTCTGACTCATAGCAACCCAGTGTGACAGAGTAGGACTGCCTCATAGGGTTTCCCAGGCTGTAATCTTTACAGGAGCAGATTGCCAGGTCTCTCTCCCACAGTCTCTGGGTGCATTCAAACGACCAACCTTTCATTTAGCAGCCAAGGGCTTAGCGGTTGTGACACCAGGGTTCCTCGATATAGCAATAAAAAAACCAAACCCACTGCTGTTGAGTTGATTCTGACTCACTTGAGACCTATAGGACAGAGCAGAACTGCCCTATAGGGTTTACAAGGCTGTAATCTTTACAGAAGCAGACTGCCACATCTTTCTCCCGCCTAGTGGCTGATTTTGAACTGCTTACCTTTCGGTTAGTAGCTGAGCGCTTAACCACTGTGCCACCAGGGCTCTAGTATAGCGATAGAGCACTTAAAAAATTTCCGAGTGATGCTACTGTTGGAAGCTTTATTCTGAGTCACAAGCTTTCATTTGTATGACATTTACATTTTATTTATTTTTTTAATTTGTCCTATTAATGCCTCTTTGGGCTCTCCACAACTATTAACTTATTGGGTAACTTTTAAAAGTGATCTTATATGCAATGACATCCAACATTTGCATTAGTTCTTTGCTGCTAGGAGGAAGCTGAATGCATGGTAATTAGATTTATTTCAGGTTTTGATTACTGAGAAGTACAGAGATATATTATTCACTAGTGCTCAATTTAAAAAATACTTAAAGAGTATATAAACACATCTATTTTGGTCATAACATAAATTAGTTAACTTTGTATTTTGCTTATAACCCGTAAACACTTAACTGTATAAAAAACTACTGGTTACAAATAAGCAACCTTTTTGTCATGTTCTAAAGGGGGCCAAGCAGGTTTGTTTTTTCTGCCAACTCGAATCAACTTATTTTTAACGTGTATAATCACACCCTAATTGATCTGTCTTGAAAATCTGGTTTCCTTTCTCTTTTCCTTTTTGAAATTAACTTTTATTTATGAACACATGCATATAATTTAAAAATAAAACGGTCCTAAAAGGCTTATAATGAGAAACAGTAATCCCCCAAACCCCGTCCTACTCCCCAAAGGTAGCTATATTCAACTTCTTCAGCTATCTTTTCTGGCATTTACGTCCATATTTCTAGACAGTGTGACTTATCCATTTGGGGTACTCCTTACTGACTTTTTGGAAGGCAGTATTTAGGGCTTTTGCACTCTTGTACTAACCCCATACCTCGTCTCACTTGCCACTCCTGTATCCTCCTCATGTAGTTATAATAGAACTTTAAAATAGTCATTGTTTACATTTTCACAGCTAGGAAAATACTGTTCACTACAATTTTTTCATATATTATCACAGTTCTTTCTAGATAATTTAATGTATCTTTCTGACATCTATAAATCTTTCCAAGTGCTCAAACACATAAAATAAAAAAAAAAACCTACCGTTTAATGTTTAATTTCCCTTGAAGGCCTTCCACCCTCAGCCCTCTGCATTCCTGCTGCAGTCTGGGCTGGTTGTGTTCTAGACTGGTAGCATAGCTAGCACCCTTTGTTGTGATGACTCTGTATTCACATCCTGTATCTTTTGCTTTTTTGGTTTATTCTCTTGCCTGACTGAAGCACATCCTTCAGTGACTTTCTAAGAAAAGGTGCTAGGAAAACATTTTCTTTTGTTTTTTGCATATCTAAAAAACGTGTTTATTCCACCCCACACTTGATGTATAATTAAGCTAGTTTTAGAAATCAATGTTGGAAATCATTTGTCTCTCAGAATTTTGAAGTTACTGGGCCATCGTCCTCCAGAATTTTGCTTAGGAGAAGACCAAAGCCATTCTGATTCTCCTTGCTTTGTGTGTAAACTACCTTTTGCCTCCAGAAACTTTTAGGGTCTTTTTTAAATCTCTGGAGTCCCCGTACGTCACAATGAGGTGTTTTACAGATGACCTTGTGGATGGCCTTTGTCCATCCATTATATCCCGTGCATATCTTACTATGGACCCTTTAGAGCTAGAAACTTGTACTTGGGTAGCTTTTTTTTTTTTTTTCTTTCTTTCTTCCTTTGCTAAGTTCCTTCTTTGTAGTTTCTCCGTTTTTTCATTTCTGGAACTCCTGTTAGTTAGACTGAGTCTCAAATTTTCTTATCTTTTCTCTGCCATTTTTCATCTTTTTGACTTTTGGTTTTACTTTTTGGGGACTGTGCTTGATTATTTTCTAGATTCTCTATTGAACTTTATAATTCTTATAACCATGTCATTTCTAAGAATCCTTTCTTGCTTTCTGATTATTTCTTGTTCTTGTTTGATGGAAGTAGTATTTAATAATAAAGTCACTCTCTAAAAGTATTACAGATTTTATAAAGTTCTTCTTATTTTCCCTCCATTCCTCCCTCTCTCCCTCCCTCCCTGAGTTGTTTCTGTTTGTTTGTTTTGACTCTGCCTTTCATATTAGAGACTTTCCTCAGATTGGTCTGTTGACCTTTAGCAAGTGTCCATATTTGAGAGTAAGGCACTAAAAAGTAGATTGAAAATTTTACGTGTACGGGTGAGGTAGTTGGCTGATGAGCTTTCTTCAGGGAGAACAGGTTTTGATCTGGCTTTTTTGTTGGAACCCTACCCACAAATGTCAGTATGTGGATGTCTTTCCTCTGAGGCCATTCAGTTTTTCCAGAGAAGAATCCTTTAATCTCTTGCCTGGAGAAGTGGTCACATGTGTTCTGGAAATCACTCACTCTGCTCTCCACTATGCCTTCTGCTACCAGAGCCTGCAGTCCCCCTCCAACTCCTCCAGAAAATACACCTCTCGCCTGCTTGGAGTGAGGGGTCGGAGGTGTGTAGTCATCTGGTGCATTAAGTGGGCAGGGGACCTGGGGGTCCGGCAGCTCTGTTTTCTGTCATGTACCTTACCCCGATCTTTCATGACACTTCCGCTTCCAGGGGTGAGCTGCTAAGGTTTCTGTGGGGCCAGTTGGCTTTGATCTCAATAGTATCTTTCATGGTGAATACTAAGTTTGTGACTTATACTCACTCCACTACAACTTTTTCTCCACTTTCCCTCTCAGCCAAGTTTGCTAAAATCTTTTGTTTGTTGACGTCTCCTTTCTTTATCCTTGTGGATTATAATGGTTTTTAATTCCTTTACTGACATTTATAAGGGTTTGGTGAGGAAGAGGACATAAAGGTAGGAAGTCACTCCTCCACGTTCAACTGGAAGTGAAAATCTGGGGAGTGCACATGGAGTATAGTTCCTCTTAGTGGCTGCCTGGGCGCTGTTTGGGGGATTCTGAAGCCACCACGAATCCTGGGACAGGGGGCATTTGCTACTCCTGTGCTGTGTATTTGCCATTTCTCGATTAGATATTTATTCTCAAATGAGAATAGAAGGGGTGAGAAGTGGAAAAGGACTCTGGCAGGAAAAAAAAGAAGAAAAGCAAAGAAATTTTTTTTTGCTTTGCTTTTCTTCTTTTTTTTCCTGCCAGAGTCCTTTTCCAATTCTCGCCCCTTCTATTCTCATTTATTCTCTGCTGCTGCTTAAAATTACATTTTCAACAAGTCCTTAACACCTCTGTGAACTAAATGCTCTCAAGTTATACTTTCTTTCTCCCAGCCAAAGCTCGCTCTGTCATGGTAGCAAGCTTTCGTTTCATCTTTTTGTCTGTCCCAAGTGCCCTTGCAAAAACACCTGTTAGGCACTGACTCAGTTCAGTTACCAGGAACTAACTGATGACACAAACAGGTTTCTCAAAGATGGCAGGTTCCTCTTGGATCTCACAAAGCAAACAAATGTGGCCTAAGCAAATACCATTTCCCTTCACACCTTCTACTTCTGCCCTCTGATGTTCTTATCTGATTGCACAGGCTGAGAGCTCAGGATCAAGTAGATTGTACAGTACAGAAGATACTGGTGTTTATATTTTTTCTTCTAAGAAAACATCTTGCCTTAAAAGCTCCCGCATCCCAACACAGGCTGCACGTCCCCCTGGAAGTGTTGAAGCTGCCATGACCATCCCATAATTCACTCTTTTTGCTCCACAATGTCTGTATTCACATCGGGGCTGTATGATTAGTCTATAATGTAAACTCCTCGCCCCAAACGTATGGCCTGAGTTTATCCAAGGCCCAAACAATTACCAAAACATTCCTCTCAGATAGAACACAGACTTCTTTCCCTTGGCAAAGATTTTCTACGGAGATATTACAGGATGTTTTACATTCTCTTGATCTTGTAATAACACCACACCCAAGCCAGTATTTGATGCATCGGTGGCCACTATGAAGGTTATTTTTTTAAATATATGTTGTTCCCAATCTGGGAATGTCTGATCTAAAAAGAAATATAACCCCATCTCCACCTTTCCAAAGTTTATGACACCTAGGGAACTTGGATCAAGGCAGGCTGGGACCAGGATTGGGGTGGGTTAGTGGTGGGAGTATTGAAAGGGTGTGTGAGAATGTCCTAGAAGCTGGAAGGGATGCTCTAGTTGTAGCATGTAGATAAGCAGATTGGGCTGGACATCTGTGGTTTCAGATAAGGCAGAAAGGAAAACATCTGGAACCATCTGTTGCCTGGATTAGCCAATGTCTTCCTTACCATCCCACAATGGTCCTGGGAGGGTGAGGTTATCAGCTCCATTTACAGATGAATAAAGTGAGACTCAAAATGAAACCAAACCAAACCCATTGCCATCTAGTCATTACAACTCATAGGAACCCTATAGGACAGAGTAGAACTGCCCCATAGGATTGGTTTCCAAGGAGCAGCTGGTGGATTCGAACTGCCAACCTTTTGGTTAGTAGCTGAACTCTTAACCATTTTGCCACCTGGGCTTCAGGTGGCTTCAAGGTGAGGTCCAGGGAAGTGAAATGACTTGTCCAGGGTCACCACGAATGCTCAGGATCAGGATTTGAACTCAAGCCTCCTGACTCCAGATCTGTGGCTCTTCTCCTATCCAACAGCTGTTTCCTGAGCCCCTTTCCTGGACCATTTAAGCAAAACAAGATAACTTCCTGCTATTTAAGGGAGGGAAAGGCTTAGTGAGGACTGACTCATTAAGGTTGGCCATCCCATTGGTTGATTTCCCCAGGTCATCACCCAGCCCTCTGTTTCCCTTTGCTTAGACACAGATCAGAGGTGTTCTGGCTCTGTATGAACTTACTCTGTGACTGTGGGTGAATCACTTCCCTTTCTGGCTTTCAGTTTCCTCATTGTGAGAGAAGTATATTGGGATTCAGCAGTTCTCACACCTGCTAGTACATCAAAATCACCTGGGGGAACTTTTATATAAAACCAGCTTTAAGGAGGCGTGGAAACCCTGGTGGCGTAGTGGTTAAATGCTACTGCTGCTAATCGAAGGGTCAGCAGTTCAAATCCACCAGGCGCTCCTTGGAAACTCTATGGGGGTAGTTTTACCTTGTCCTATTAGGGTCAATCACTATCAGTCGGAATCGACTCGATGGCACTGGGTTTGGTTTTTTTGTTAAGGAGGCACAGTTTACATATACTAGAAGACTTTTACCACCCCAATAATATCCCTCATGGCCATTTACTGCTAATCCCCTTTCCCATCTCCTGCCCCCAGGAAACCAGTAATCTATCTACTTTCTGTCTCTGTAGACTTCCCTTTTCTGGACGTTTCATGTAAATCACATCATATAATATGAGCTTTCTTGAATCTGGCTTTTAAGGTTCATTCGTGTTGTAGCATGGCTCAGGAGTTTGTTCCTTTTTATCGGTGAATGGTGTTCCACAGTACGAATATACCACAATTTGTCCACTCACCAGTTGGTGGACATTTGGGTTGTTTCCAGCTTTTGGCTATTATGAATAATGCTGCAGAGAATATTTGAGTGCAAGTCTTTGTGTAAATAGATATATGCTTTCATTTCTCTTGGGTAGATTCCTAGGAGTGGAATTACTGGATCATACGGTAAACTTATGTTTTAAGAGACTGCCAAATTGTTTTCCAAAGTGGCTGTACCATCTTACATTCCCATCAGCAGTGTATAAGGGTTCCCCTGGGGAGCTTTTTAAAAATTGTCCTTTCTGAGTCCTAACTCCTGGAAGTCTGGAGTGGAGCCCAGGAATCTGCATTTAACAAGCTTCCCAGGTGACTGGATGCATCCGGCTGGTGAATGTGTGTTTGGGCCCATTAGACCAAGTGACCTCTGAGACCTCCCTGAGGCCAATGGTTCCTATTATTTTGTGGCTCTGGGGCAAGACGCACGTTCTTGTGGAGTCTCTTGGTGTTTATCTTTGGATCAGAGAAGCAGTTATGCAGAATGGGGCTGAGAAAGTTGACTAAACAACATGCAGAAATCCACGTAGCACCTGTTTGTGTCCTTGGCTTTGCAGACATAAAATTTTATCACAGATTTTTATGTGTTAGCACTCTCTAAGCTAAAAACCCATTGGCATTGAGTCAATTGCGGCTCATGGTGACCCCATGCGTCATAGAGCAGAACTGCTTCATGGGGTTTTCTTGGCTATAATATTTACAGAAGCAGATCACCTGGCCTTTCTTCCAAGGAGCTATTGAGTGGATTCGAACGGACAACCTTTAGGTTATTAGTCAGGTACAAACTCTGCCACCAAGGGACCTATGATGCTGTAAAAGTGCCATAAAATCAACGGTCCAGTTCTCAGTGCATCTGAAAACACCCTGTTCCATTGAGTCATAATCTTGGTTGCCATTATTTTGGTAACTTGTTGGGAAGCCTTATCCCAGCCCTCCCATTTAATTAGTTGTGACTAGTTTCTCAATGGCACTGAGCCTTAGTTTCCTAATCTTCAAAATGGGATTCATAATATCAAGATCATGGAGTTTCTTGTGTGAGGATTAAGTGAGACAGCATGACATTTGCCTAGAATGGAGCTTAGCGCCCTTTTCTCCCTCTTTGCTGCATGCATTTGCCTAGTCTAGGTGTTTCATATATGTGCGATCATATAATATTGTCCTTTTGCGTCTGACTTACTTCACTCAGCATAATGTCTTCAGGGTTCATCCTTGTGGTGGCATGTGTCAGAGCTTCATTTATCTTTATGGATGAATAATATTCCATTGTATGACTATACCGCATTTTGTTTACCCATTCATCTGTCGATGGACATTTGGGTTGTTTCCACCTTTTGGCTGTTGGGAATAATGCTTCAATGAACGTTGGTGTACAAGCATCTGTTTGAGTCCCTGCTTTCAATTTTTTTGACTGTATACCTAGGAATGAAATTGCTGGATCATATAGTCATCCTGTGTTTAACTTTTTGAAGAATAGCCAAACTGGTTGCCACAGCAGATGCACCATTTTACATTCCCGCCATCAATGGACAAGGGTTCCAGTTTCTCCACATCCTTTCCAACACTTTTTAGTTTCTGTTTTTCTGATAGTACCCATCCTAGCAGGGGCAAAGGGCTATCTATCCAATTGTGGTTTTGATTTGCATTTTCCTAATGACTAATGATATTAAGCATCTTTTTACACATTTTGTATATCTTCTCTTGAGGAAAGTATATTCAGGTCCTTTGCCCCTTTTTAATTGGGTTGTTTGTGTTTTTGCTATTGAGTTGTAAGTGTTCTTTATCTATTCTGTACATGAAACCCTTATCAGATATATGTTTGCAAATACATTCTACCATTCTCTTGGTTGTCTTTTCACTTTCTTGATAATATATTTTCATGCGCAAGAGTTTTTCATTTTGATGAGGCCCAACTGATCTTTTTTTTCTTCTTCTTTTATTGCTTGAGCTTTTGGCGTCATGTACCCTATGTGTTCCCTCCTAGTATCCATCAAAATTGAGCTTTGTCTTAAATATTATTTTTATCTACTCTGTCCTCGAGGATACGTCACTCCTCTATGTTTTATAGTTTTTTTCCTCAAAACTACCTGGGTTAGCAGAAGAATCATAATTAGTACCTTTATTAGGAAACAGAGTTTTCAGAGCCACACAGGGACAGCTGGGAACTTGGGATGGTTTGACGAATGCTAATTATTAGGGATTGGCTTGGTCGATGGTTCTGGACCAGATGCAATATTCACAGAAGTTTTTCATCAGTTTCCCACTAAATCCTTCCACACGTATCTGAGGAAGTTTAGCTTTTTAAACCTCCAGTTCCTATCAATCCAAAGAAATTACCCATGAAGATACTAATAAAAGAGTAAAAACTACCAATAAAAATCTAGTTTGTATAATGTGTTCTTTTTGATTGCTTTGCCTGGTTTAAGTTCTTCGGGTAATGTCTGGCAGTAAACAGCATACAAGAACTTGATTAAGTTCCAAATTAAGACGTTACAAGCAGGATAATAAAATAAGTGGATTGTGCTGGCAGGTTCTAAAAGAGCATCCGAGAACCCTTGATAAACATCTTCTTCCCGATGAACCGACTCTCAGCTTCTGACTCTCAGCCAGGAGAATCTTTTTCTCTGAGATTTTACCCTTGTTCAAAATAGTATATCCTAAAAGGGACGTATCCAATTAGACAGATACTATTTGAATCTCAAATTACTGGAGGAGGTCTCCAGGTAGCTCAGAAAAAAATTGTTGCAAAAGAGATATTAAATTACTTCTCAAAAGAAAGCTAAGAATCACTTACAAATGACCCAGATACCCATCAGTAAGGGATTAGTAAACTAAATTATGATCCATCCATTAAATGGGATATTTGCAGCCATTGAAAATTATAATCTAGGCCTTTATTTGGCCTAAAATCTGCTTATATTATATTATTAAATACAGAAAAACAGATTCCATAGAAACTCGTTGCCCTCGAGTTGATTCCGACTCACAGCGACCCTAAAGGACAGAGTAGAACTGCCCTAGATGATTTCCAAGGAGAGCGTGGTGGATTCAAACTGCTGATGTTTTGGTTAGCAGCCATAGCTCTTAACCACTACGTGACCAGGGTTTCCAAGTAGTATGACCCCAGTTTTTTTTTTTAGAAAATTAAATAATGTGTAGAACCAAATGTTAATGACAGGTTTTCCAGAATGAGCTTTTTTTCCCCTTCTCTTGCCATTAATTTCTATTTCTGTTTAAAAACAAATAATTAAATTAAAAAAAAAAAACCTTCTATGAAAGAAAAATTATAATTAAGAGGAAATGACCTTAAGCCAGAGAAGTTTTCCTTGTTTTGCATCAAGGCAAAGATTATTTTAAATAAGACAAGTTTTGTCAGAGCTTACCTTCTTCTTGAGTGTCAGTAGTCCAGGGCACCATGAATTTACCCTGTCTCGGATAAGACAGTGGCTGAGCCTTCGAGTAGGGCTTACTTAGACTCAGATTGGAGAGCTATATGGGCAGGAAATCAGTCATAGGAGAAATACCACCACAATGCTCCTTAGAACCGAGAATGGCCAGACTTAGGCTTGTTTACTTTGGACACGCCATCAGAAAAGACCAATCACTAGAAAAGAACATCATGGTTGGTAAAGTTAGAGGGTCACTGAAGGCAAGGGAGGCCCATGTTGAGATGGATTGATACAGTAGCTGAAAACAATGGACTCAAATATGCCAATGATCATGAAGAAGGTATAGGACCAGGCAGCATTTCGTTCTGTTATACATAGGGTCGCCATCAGTCAGAGGCAACTCAGCAGCAGCTAACAAGGACAGCAGGGACAGGGAGCAGGCAAATGAGCACAGGCTATATTTTTATAATCTCTGGAAACCATGGTTGCCTGCTTGGGCTAAACAGGGAATGGGGTGGCCAATGATAAATGGCCTCTGAAGTTGTAAAGAATAATGTGTCTGTGCCAGCTTATGAATGTGAACTCTTAGAAGTCAGTTCATAAGTTGAAGTCATAAATTTAAGATGAAGTTTCTACTTGCTTGTTTTTGTTTTTTTAAGAAGATATGGGACTATGTGTCTGTTAGAAATTGATATCTGGTTCTTGAATATGTTACTTCTTCTAGAATCTTCCCTTTCAGATTCTTCCATCTTACTGATAGTACTTCTTTACTGGAGTCTTGCATTTAAAGCTGTCCATCTTGGTGACACTTCTCATAACTGGGTCCTATGAGTCTTGGGCCCTACAGGAGGATATTTCACTGGTGTTCTCTAGGTTATTCATAGCCCAATGTACTGTCTTAGTCATCTAGTGCTGCTATAACAGAAGTACCACAAGTGGATGGCTTTAACAAAGAGAAATTTATTCTCTCACTGCCTATTGGTTTAGTGAGTGGGTCTATCAGGCTACGAGTCCAAATTCAGGGCGTCAGCTCCAGGGGAAGGCTTTCTTTATCTGTCGGCTCTGGGAGAGGGTCCTTCTCTTTTCTGAGCCTCTGCTACTCAGCAATCTTCATGTGGCTTTGCATCTCTCTCCCCCATTTCTGCTTCTCTTGCTTGCTTGTCTAATCTCTTTTGTATCTCAAAAGAGATTGACTTGAAATACACCCTACACTAATCCTGTCTTATCAACATAACAAAGAAAACCCATTCCCGAATGGAATTATAACCATGGGCATAGAGGTTAAGATTTACAACACGTATTTTGGGGGGATACAATTCAATCCATAACACATAATAACTCTGGCATGGTTACTACAAGGAATGTTTGCCTAGACAACACCACCAGGACCTTTGGTATTGGCTGGATCTTATGTTCCAGACCCCTCTGAGGAGCTCCTGAGAGTTGAAACCTTGGGCTGCTTTACTGTGGATCACATGGGCCCCTTGCCTACCCAAAGTAGTCCCCCTCTGATTTCTTTTGCCTGGTCTGCCCTAGGCATGACCTTCAGGGTCAGTTGGCAAGAAACAGTCCCCAGGGAAGAGCACCAAGGGCAGAACTGGCCGAAGTTGCCCACTCCTAGCCTTTTTACACATAGGATGTCTCCCAAGGTGGCCATCTCATCCCAGAAACCACTCAGGAGGTGAACTTGCCAAAGAGACAAACCAAAAGCACTGTCCATGCAAAGGCCAGGACCTTTCAGCTCTTGGTGAAACAATGATGGAAGCTCTGCCCCATCTGGCTGTGACCGGGGGTAGGGGCTCAGGGGGGCTTTGTCAGGATGGTCTGTGTCCCCCCTCAGCAGGTGAGAAGTGAAGGGAAAGAGGGAGGGGCTTCTGCTCCCTTTAGAGCTTGGGTGGTGCCTTGGCAATTATTACTTCACCCTAAACTCTACTGAGTGGAGTTTAAGGGAGATGTCACTTATTCTGAAGTTTGTTGTATAGAAAATAGCATTTCATAGATAGTCCAGCGTAGTTATAATAGGGGATATTATCTTGTATATTTAAAAGCGTTTGGCAGTACATTTATCACTAAAATTCCAGCCCAGATTCCCTTTCCTCCTTTCTGGTTCCTCACCCAGCCTGAGGATTCTATCCTTATTTTCCATTGGGAAAACATCGGAGCATTACCTAAACATTTGAAATTGTTTTCAGAGAGTGCAGGTGCTGCTGATTTTGAAGGTGCCTCAAGGGGTTTCCAGTGGTCTCCAACCTTGTCAGTGATAAAAATACATCCCATCTAAGAGATCCCTGCTGAAAATAAGTAACCAACATGCACATTAGCCCCATCACTGGTCATTAATCTCCCCCAACAGACCTGTAGATTTACGTAAAAAAGAGTGGTAGAATGTAAAAACCCATTAATCATCTTGGCACCATGATCTCGTGTTGTTACGAAATAAATATGCTTACTAAATGGATGCAGATGCTTTCAAATACGTATGTCCAATAAAGATTATTGGCCCGGGCAACAAACACACGAGCCTTATTTTGCACCATCTCTCTTCCATGAATCGCCAGTGGTGTTACACGTATTCTTTTCATCTCTTTCCCCAACCATTCTGCTGCTGGTGAAAGGTGGATAAGTGTTTTCCAATAAGGATTCTCGGGAAAACTCTCAGCACATAGGAGACTTTCCTCCACAACCCGGAGCTGATGGACGATAGGAAAATGAAAATCACATGGTCAATTATCTACCAACCTGGAAGAAAACGTTTTTCTCCATTAATCTTCTTGGCCACACATCAAAGTACAAATTCCAACCCAAGACATTACCAGTCCCTGGAGGACATACTTGAGTCTGAAAGGACCCCCTGCAGTTTGCCGTGTAAGGATGGATGATACAAAGATGGAGACATGCTCAATTACTGTCAAACACCAGGTCTTGACGTGGGTGAGCTGTCTTCCCAGGACCACCCCTGGGAGCTGGCCACAGGGCTGGAAAGCAGGGGACCCCACCGTGAGGGATGATGGAGTTCTTAGCAAGTTGAGGACAGTGGGCCTTGGTGGTTAACGCGGGTTTGGAGCTGCATACACATAGGCTCTAATCTTGACTCTGCCATTTAATAGTTGTGACCTTCAGAGTTATTCTGCCTCTGAACTCATTTTCATTATCTGTTAATTCATAGTGTCTGGGTGGATTAATGAGATTTTGTTACTTTTTTTTTTTAGGGAAAATATTGTTTTTATTGTGGCAAAAATATATTTAACAAAACATTTGCCGGTTCAGCATTTTTTACATGGACAGTTCAGAGACACTGGTTATGTTCATCATGTTGTGCAACCAAATGAGGTCTTTATTATAAACTTCCTGGCACCGAGGACACACTCAAGATGTGGTAGTTCTTCTTACCCTTATGAACAAGGTTACCATAGATGCAGAGTTACGCTGTCCAGGAGAAGTGGATGAACAGAGAGAAAACTATTTAATAGAGGAGCAATGTTCATACGTATCACTGACCTTGGGGCCTGCCCTGCTGGAAGAGGCCTCCCTTCCCAACACGCTCACGGGCACGCGCCGCCCCCCCAAACCTGTTGCCATCCAATCTCTTCCGACTCGTGATGCCCCCATGTGTTTCAGAATAGAGCTGTACTTCACAGGGTTTTCAATGGCTGTGATCTCATGCAAGCAGGTCACCAGGCCTTTCTTCTGCAGCACTCCTGGTGGGTGGTTTCACACTGCCAACCTTTCAGTTAGTACTCGAGCACAAACCGTTTGCACCCCTCAAGGCCACTTCTAAATCCATCCTTCCGGAGTTTCTACTCTCAGTCGCCCAGCTCCCAGGGTTTCCAGGTGCTAGAGGTGGCCAGGTTGCCACCACCGTATGTGGCCACCCGGAGTGCTGCTGTCACATCAATAATGGAGGAAGTGTGACGATACCTACCTTTTTTTTTTTTTTCCTTTCTGTTTCTGAACAGATACATAAGGAGCTTGAAGGCTTAAGGATACGGAAAGAGGAAGGAATAGAATTAATATATACTCTTATGTGCCAGCCCCTTCACTAGGTATTTCAAATATATTATCTCATTTTTAACCTCCTAAACCACCCTGAGAGTGATCACCATTTTACATCTGGGGAAACTGAGGTCACACTTAGGTTTATCTGTCTTAAAAGCCTATGCTTATTCCAGTTCACCTTCCCATTTCTCAGGTATCTTTACTAGGAAACTAAGCTGGATAAACCAGCTCAAATGCAAAAAGGGTTACACAAGAGAGCTTTTTTTTTTTTTTTTAATTTGCTTGTGGTTAAGTGCTACGGCTGCTACCCAAAAGGTTGGGAGTTCAAATCTACCAGGCGCTCCTTGGAAACTCTATGGGGTAGTCCTGCTCTGTCCCATATGGTCACCATAGGGTCGCTATGAGTCAGAATTGACTCGACTGCAACGGGTATTTTTTTGGTGTGTTTTGCTGACTATGCGTTTCTGTCTCACAGCATGAGCAATGTTTCTCAACCTGGCGTCGTATAGATATCTGCCTGTCTGAGAGGGAATTCTGTGGTAATAAAGTAGGAAAGCTGCATGCTATATTACCATCTTGATAATCCATAGTGCAGATTAGCATATTAAAGGCTCTGAGAAGTCCTGCAGTTAAAAAAAAAATTAAAAATGCTTAACCCAGTGCTTCCCAAACATATTGCATATCCCTCATATGTAAAGTGCTTATTAATATCCTCTTGTTGCACCCCTACTTCATAGAACATTCTTTGGAAATATCGGCCTGACGTATAAGCATAAATTTCTCAAATTTTTAAGCTGGTATCATTTTCAAATCTGGAAGGATATCCCAGAATTTCTCTTGGGCTCTCTCCAAGCCTTGCCCTGTGGCCATCCATACGCCCTACTATTGAGAAAACCGCTTTCCTTCCAGGCTATGGGACAACCTTGCAGAGGCCTTCATTGCTTCTTAGGGATCCTCTGGAGCTCTGACTTGAAAAAGTTGCTCTTCTTGGCTGGGACTCCCTTTTCTCTAGCCTGTGTGTCCTGGAAACTTCGCCCCTCGCTAGTTGTTAAGGCAGACTGAGTAACATGCTCAGGTCCTTCCCTCTGTGCATTAGGCTAGCATCATACCCTAGTTAGAAGTCTATTAAATGGAGCCCCCTGGTGATGCAGTGGTTAAAGCACTTGGCTGCTGCCCGAAAAGTCAGCAGTTCTAACCCACCAGTTGCTTGGCGAGAAAAAGATGTGGCAGTCTGCTTCTGTAAAGAACTACAGCCTTGGAAACCCTACAGGGCAGTTCTCCTTTGTTCTGTAGGGCCACTAGGAGTTAGAACTGACTCGATAGCAATGGGCTTGGGGGCGTAGCGGTTAAGCACTTGGCTGCTAAATGAAGGGTTGATGGTTCAAACCCACCCAGCAGCACCATGGGAGAAAGACCTGACAATCTGCTGCAGTAAAGATTACAGCCTAGAAAACCCTATGGGGCAGTTCTGTTCTGTCACACGAGGTCGCTATGAGTCAGAATCAACTCGACAGGCACCCAACAACAATGACAATAGAGGTCTATTGTTTTCACAACAGGTTCAATCTTTCTCACACGTGGCTTAGTAGTATACTTCGGTTGCACATCTACATGATTGACTAGTATGTTAAGTATACTGTATGTGCGCACACTGAACCTTGAAGACCAAGATTGTTCCTGCAGGATCACGACAGAGGGTCCTGGACAGAGTGGGAGAAAAATGTAGAACCAAAAATCGAATTCACAAAAGACCAGACTTACTGGTCTGACAGAGACTAGAGGAACCCCCAAGACTATGGCCCTAAGACACTCTTCTGACCTGGAACTGAAGCCATTCCCAGAGACCACCTTCCAGCCAAACAATAGACAAGCCCATAAAATAAACAGTAGCACCTGAGAGGAACATGCTCCTTAGAACATCAATTATATGAGGATCAAAAGGGCAACATTTGCCCCAAAGCAAAGATGAGAAGGCAAGAAGGGGTAGAAAACCTGGATGGAAGGAAATGGAGAACGTAGTGCTGACACACTGTGGAGAAATGAAGCCAATGGGATGGAACACTTTATGTACAAGCTATCGGATGGGAAACAAATTTGCTCTCTAAGCTTTTCCTGATGCACAATAAAAAATTAAAGAAAAAAAATAAATTGTTCCTGCAAAGCTCCTACTTTCTCAGAATGATTCAAGTAACGGGCACTTCCCATTGATTCTTACTCCTGCCTGAGTACTTACTGAAAAGATAGCAGAGATGATTCGTGGCTTTGGTTTGCAAGTTCAGAACATCTCTGTCTTTTTCTTTGTTTTTTATTCTAAAGCTGGGATACAACTGTAACTATTTTAAAAAGTACGGGTCAGTGGTTCTCAGTGTATTCACAGTGTTGTCCAACTGTCCCCCCTAATAGCAGATCATTTTCATGACCCTAAAAAGAAATCCCGTAGCTCCCAATTCCTCTCTCCCATCTTCCCTTGGCAACCACTGGTCTATTTTTTTGTTCGTTTGAGTAGATTTGCCTATTCTGGACATTTCCTATAAATGGAATCATACACTATGTGGCTTTGTCACTGGCTTTTTCCGCTAGGTATAATGTTTTCAAGTTTCATCCATTTTGTAGCATGTATCAATACTTCATTCTTTTGTATGGCCGAGTAATATTCCATGGTGTGAATATACCACATTTTGACTATCCATTCATCCACTGAAGGACGTTTGGGTTGTTTCCACTTTTTGGCTATTCCGAATAATGCTGCTGTGAACATTTAGACAAGTTTTTGGGTAGACATAGTTTTCAATTTTCTTGGGTATGTATACTTATGAGCGGAATTGCTGGGCTATGTGGTATCTCTATGTTTAATTTTTTGAGGAACCGCCAGACTATTTTCCCATGCAGCCGCAACATTTTACACGCCCAGCAGCAACATTGTGAGGGTTCTAGTTTCTCCAAACCCTCACCAATACTTGTCATTTTGTTTATTTTTAATTATAGTTGTACTAGTGGTATGAAGCAGTATCTCATCGTGATTTTGATTTAAATTTCCCTCATGACTAATGATGCTGAACATCTTTTCGTGTGTTATTGGACCATCTTCCTTGGAAAAATGCCCATTCAAATCCTTTACTCATTTTAAAATTGGGCTGTCTTTTTGTTGTTGAGTTGTAAGTATTCTCTGTATATTCAGGTTACTGTCAGATCTATGGTTTGCAGATATTTTCTCCCATCTCGTAGGTTGTCTTTTCACTCTTTTGCTAGTGTCTTTTGATGCTCAAAAATTCTTGATTTTAATTAAATCCAATTTATCTGTTTTTTGCTGTTGTTGTTGCTTGTGCTGTTGGTGTCATATCTAAGAACCTCTTGCCAAATTGGAGGCCGTGGAGATTTACTGCTGTTTTCTTCTAAGAATTTAATAGTTTTATTCTTATATTTATGTCATCGATACATTTTGAGTTGATTTTTGTAAATGGTGAGGTGGGGTCCAGTTTCATGCCTTTGCATATGACTTTCCAGTTGTCGTGGCACCGTTTGTTGAAAAGACTATTTTTTCCTTGTTGAACATTCTTGGCACCCATGTCCAAGATCAATTAACCGTAGACACATGGGATTATTTTTCCATTCTTAACAAAGAAGATGTGCCTGGCAGATAACGTGTGGCATGCAGGCCCTGCTACACTGAGAACATGGGCTACCTGATCCTCCTCTGCTCCTTTGGTGTCTGCTCTACCATATGTACCCTCAGTGGAGCCCAAACATCGATGACTCATGACCTGTGCAGTTTGTCTTTACCCTACAAATATTTATTATTCATACAACTGCTAAATACAACTCTTATCAGCTTTGGGGAAGAATTTTGGCTGGTAGACCATAGAAAGCTATCAGTTGGATAACACTAGCATCACCATCATTTAGGGCAGTGGTTTTCAAGCAATGCCGTTAGAGCTGTAGTAGAAATAAATCCATATCCCCTTTAATCCAAGTTGTTCTACTGCTATAATTTTACCCATCCATTCGTCTGTCCACCTGTCCGTCTGTCCGTCCATCCTCCATCCATCTATATGTCAAAATGAAATATGATACTATTTCATTTTAGGAAACCAACACAAACTTTATAACTCTCTTATACCATGAGATAGGGAGAGATCCTTTAGAAACCCGTTATCACTATGTTAAAAAGATACCCAGAACCTTGTGTAATTTTGCCCATCACAGTGTGCCAATCGTATCAGCTCAGTTTAGTTCAGTTGTTAAGTACCAAAGACTTCCACAACGTCCTCAGAAGCCGGGGACCTTCCAGTTCTTCACTCTTCCATGCGGAGGGTTTGGCTCTAATTCTTAGATTTCAAGATATCAGTCAAAGTTCCAGCCATCACATTTCCATTTCAGGCAGCAGGATGGAGAAGAAGAAGGGATGGTGGTGGACAAAGGGTACAGACCTTCTATTTTTAAATGTAAGTTTCTAGAAGGTTGTGATATGACACTTCCACTTACATCCCATTGGCTAAAAATGTATCAAGTGGCCGCATCTAGCTGCAAGGGTGGCCAGGAAATGTACTCTTGGGAGAGGGTAGCCATTAGCTCAGCTAAAAAATTCTATTATTATGGAAGATAATGGGTTTTGGAAGACATCCAACATTCTCTGGCACACCCATCACTTGAATAGCTCCTAGAATCCAACTTCTTCCAAGAAATTTCAAATAATTAGAAAAGCCCTATATGCTCCTTGCCCTTCTTAGTCTGGTCCTGGGATTTACATGATGGTGTTCCCATTTGCTTTCTGTTTACTGAACCTTGCTGTCTACCCCTAGACTTGTAAATGATGAATTTAGCATTGTATGTTGATATAATGTTTCTCTTTTAGTATGTTTTATGCATATGTATAATATTGTAAAATCTGTTTTCCCCTCAGTAAATGGCATCACCATCCACCCAGCTATTAAATTTAAATACTTAGGGAGTCATCCTTGAGACCAGCCTTTCTGCCCTCGCTCCTGTTCAGTCTTTCGGCAAGCCCTGCCTTCTCAGCCTCCCATGTGTATCCTCTGTATGTCCTCTTCCGCTGCCTCTAGGCTGCCACCCTAGGGCACACCACCATTATCTCTGGCCTGGCTGCTGCAAACACCTTCCCATGTGCCTTCTTGCCTTCGCTTTCACCAACCCCTCCCCACAGCTCACTACCCACATTGCATGATGCAGTGATCATTTGCAACACTGCCCTGATTCAGACTCTCTGTTGCCTTCCTCTTGCACTTGGGAGAAAATCCAGATTTTTTTTTTCTTTTTTCTTTTTTATGACCTCCCGTGCCACACATGATGAGTTACCTCCGGCCTCATGCCACACTCTCCCTGGCTTACTTCACTCCAGCCACACTGGCCTTCTCTGCCTTCCCCCAGCGGGGCCTTTGCACTTGCTGTTTGCATTGCTTCGAATGATCTGACCTTGACATCTTCCTGTGGCTCCTTCCTTGTCGCACATTTCTCACCTCGCTTGTCACTTCGGGGAGGTCTTCACTGCTTATCACGTTACCCTGTTTATTTTTTTCATAACCTTTAACTCTCTGAAATTATGGAGTTAGTTTACTTATTTACCTAGAATGAAAGCTCCATGACAGCAGTGACTTTCTGTGTCTTGTTTACTGCCGTATCTATACTTGCTTGAATGGTACCTGGCACGTAATGGGGCGTAATATGTATTCATTGGAATGAATGAATAGATGGATGATAAAATTCATTTCAATATATGGATGATTTCAAAAAATTTTTTAAAAGCTGCCTTTTCTAAAGCAGTTTTTATTGTGGTAAATACATAGGTAACAAAACAGTGCCCA
This sequence comes from Loxodonta africana, assembly GCF_030014295.1. Taxonomy (NCBI): domain Eukaryota; kingdom Metazoa; phylum Chordata; class Mammalia; order Proboscidea; family Elephantidae; genus Loxodonta; species Loxodonta africana. The sequence continues at coordinate 44,447,782 of NC_087354.1, read as the reverse complement.
TTTCTACAATCTTCACATGTGCAGTTCAGTAACATTGTGTTCATCACGTGGTCCATCCATCACCATTAACCATTCCCAGATTTTTCCATCACCCTTAAACTGCTTTGAGGGGAGAACAGATTCTGTTCCGGGAAAAAAAAAAGAAAAGAAATCTTTCTTAGGAGAATCATGTCAGTTTTTTGACCTTTAGAATTATCATAGTTACCCCTGTCCCAAGCAGGTGACCTCCTGCCTGTGACTCGTGGTCCACACAGAGCCTCCCTCCATCTGGGCAGGTCAATACTGACACCGGCTGTCTGTGGCTTTCATGCCATTACTAGTATCATTGTTCTGCAAGACCGTTTCTTTAGCTGTAGTGTCTCTACTAGAATGGGGACACAGGTAGTCAGAAAAACCACAGTACAGACTTCTACCAACAAAACCAAGTTAAAGCCGTCATTTAAATTAGCTCCAATGCCCTAAAACAGATGATGAGGCAGATAGGGGCTTTCGTTGTGGGGATTCTTTTGTCTGGGGGGGAAAATTTTTTTTTTTTTTAACTTTAAATACATACTTCCCAAAAGTCTTAGAGCTTTCCCAGTCTTTAAAGAGTATTAATCCTCTCAGTAGAAATGCTTCTTGATGAGTTTGAAAGGAACATTTTAGGCATATGGTCATAGCTCTTTTTAAGGATTTGATAACAGTTTGTTGAGACAAAGATTGAATTATACCTTGAAATTTTTTCTTTTGTTTGCTTTAGGCTGGAACTATTTATATTATCACAAAACTTAGGCTTGGTACTATTGATTTTGATCAATTACCATAAGAATGTACTCTATATTCATTGTTTTAAAAGAGCAAAGAGGTTGTTGTGCTCTTGGCCTCAGATAAACCATGCTTAGAGCATAGCCTTATTTGTATCACAAAGTTGCAGCCAAAGCATCACCACCACTTGGTTGCAGCGTACCATAGCGCAGGTTTAGGTATTTTGAATAGTAACAATGCCTGTTGTGGGAGGTTTAAAATTTACATAACAGACTTAGATGAATAGAAATGTTAATTTTAAAATTTTTCTATAACCAAATACAACTTATGTGTGCCTGGTTTCAAAGATGGTCAAATAAAAATGCATACCTTCATGGTACTCTCTTGTCCTGTTTAAAACAGTCTTTTGGGGGATAATTACTCAAAAGATTCAGTATGGTGACCAGTCAGTGAAAGTTCAGGGCTATTCTCTACTTGGAGTTCTGCCTCCTCCCCCCACCCCGGGGTGGCTTCTGGGATCAGGAGCACATTGAGGTGAGTGGCCCTGTGGCAGTGGTGATAGGAGCACTGCAGAGTCCACATACTGCCCTCTGGGTCCTGGCCTCCTCAGTGGTGTTTTTGTGCCGCCAGCTCAGCTGGGGCTCCTTGCTTCACCCCTCCTCGTCTCTTGCTGATACAGCTGGACCTACCTGGCCTTTGAGTGGCCCTAACTGTGCAGCCAGTGACGGTTCCTGCCTTGGCTTCCAGCCACAATATCCATGCACTCTATGCCCTGCTTGTGTTGAACCTAGATTTCTAACTTCTGTTGCCCTGCCAGGCCATGCTTAGACAACTGGTTCACCTCCCTGCAGGCTGTGGGGAACTAGCGCTGTGTAGCAAAGCTCTTCTCTCAGCCTATACGCCGCACGGCCTTTTCTGCTCCACTATGGCCACTTCTTGTTGACACAGGGCCCCCTACGGGGTGACCTCCTCCCAGAGTTCCAAATAGGAAATGAAGCACGACCTCCCCTGCTCTGACCTCATATCCTCTGAGTGTGTCTCCTCTGTGGTCAGTCCTCCCAGCTCGGCCTCCTCAGAACCCACAAATAATTTTTATTTTCTTTTTCACAAAGCCTGATTGTTGTTCCTGGAAGCCTCGGTTTCCAGACGAGCCTTCAGATCAGGAACTTACAAAATGCTGTTTTAAACTTGTAGGGTTAGCAATGACTTCTTTGCTCAAGGCTGTATCCATCTTCCCTGTGAAGTTGTAGACGCTTCAGCTTCAAGAGATGGAGCGCCTTGGGGCAACAGGAACTCAGGGAACGAAAATGTATCAGATTATATATCAGACGTTTTCTGGCTACATTTTTAGTGTGGAATCCACAACCTATGATAAACGGTAATAACAGATAGCAATAGATATGTATTACATCATCCTCGAAAGTGAATATAGGGATGGCCTTCAAACGAGAAGTCAAGGTAAATCTTGGGGTGCAAGAGAAATTATGAAGCAAAATGTGGTGAGATATTTGCACTCACTGGGTGTGAGCAGAGTAAGAAGTCAGGGATAGCTTCCAAGTTTTCAAACAGGTAGTAGACAATGGAGGTCCCACCAGTATCACCTGAATGCCTCCTCTTGGGTTGGGAGCAGGGAAGACATGTATATTGTTTGAGTTTGTTTTGAAAAGATGGCTTAGTTTTAAAAATACTGCATTGGTGGTAAAGTTGAAAGATTAAGGGGTAGCTGTTTAACAGAACCTTCACTGGTCAGTTTGTGGTACTGGGGTAGCTTGCGTGTTGCTGTAATGGTGGAAACTATGCCCCTGGTATTTCAAATACCATCAGGGTCACCCAGGGTCCGTGGAGCTTCCAGACTAAGACAGACTAGGAAGAAAAGCCTGGTGATCTGCTTCCGACAATTAGCCAAAGAAAACCTTATGGATCACAACAGAACGTTGTCCAACTTGCTTGCTTTGGACACGTCATCAGGAAGGATGAATCGCTGGAAGAGGATATCATGTCTGGTGAGGTAGAGGGCCAGCAAAGGTGAGGGAGACCCTCGGTGAGATGGATTTGCACAATAGCCACAAAGGTGATCATGAGGATGACCAGGACCAGATACCATTTTGTTATATTGTAAGGTCGCCGTAAGTGGGAGTGGATTTGACAGCAGCTAACAACAACATATAGCAGGAGTGGAGATGTGAGAATGAATACCGGGAATGGCAGCAGAGAGAAACTGCTGCCTTAGCAGAATCATGTCACTGAAGTCGTATCTAAGAGCCTGCCTTAGAAGCAGATTCCTATACAGGTTTGGCTAAATTTTAGACACAAGAATTTTAGGAATTTATTGGTAAGATTTACAAGTGAATGCTTATGTTTATTATTTTTGTCCTGTACCACCAGGGATGATTTCTGCTTAGTGGTTTGTCTCTAGATTTATCCCCATCTTCACACAGTGAGCAGCTCCTTCTTGACAGTGGCCCCTGAGTCTACTTAAAGAGAGTGGCATGAAATCAGCACAGAAGTTGTTACATTTCATTCTTGTAATTCTGAATTCGACTTTGATCATGAGGCCCCAGGGGAGTCTTTCACTTTTTATAAGAGTTTGATAAAAAAAAAAAAGGAACAGGGCTGTAGTTAAAGGAGTCCTACCTCCACACAGGTGAGAGACGCAGAGCTCTGTAGAACAGGTTCAAGACAGCTTTCAGCATGGTCTTGTGTCATTCCTATGTTGGATATCTATGCACTTTCCCAGCACCGTATTTTCGCTTCTTGGAAAATTGAGGCCACTGCATACTTATGAGGAGAGTTTTGAATGGGGATTGTTTGGTCCATTGCTGTTAAGTCGATTCTGACTCACATCGAACCTAGAGGCCAGGGTAGAACTGCCCCATAGGGTTTCCAAAGAAACCCTTCTTTACGGAAGCAGATTGCCACATCTTTCTCCCGTGAAGTGGCCAGTAGATTCAAACTGCTGATCTTTTGGTTAGCAGCTGAGCACTTAACCACCGTGCCACCAGGGCTCCTTAATTGTTTAATACACACCCACTATCTTGTAGATTTTCAAGCTGGCACCCATAGTTTGGGTGACCATCATGTGGCCCTTGTTATCGCTGAATGAGTTTTTCAGTTAAAGATTTTGTTGAAATAAATGATTAAACATTGACGTGATCGGCCCTGGTTGATTGGCTGAGATTTATTTACACTGAAGCTTGTTGGGCATCCTGCAAGACATCTTTGCTTTGTTCTTTGAATAATTGCTGTTTCAAGATTCTTTTTTTTTTTTTGTAAAAGTCCCTGAGTTTGTATTAAAGCTTTGTGATAGGTTTTTAATGGAGCCCTGGTGGCACAATAGTTAAGTGCTCAGCTGCAAACCAAAAGGTTGGTGGTTCAAACCGACCTAGTGGCTCCACAGGAGAAACACCTGGCAGTCGGCTCCCGTGAAGATTACAGCCTAGAAAACCCTATGGGGCAGTTCTGCCATCACGCAGGGTTGCTATGTGGCAGAACTGGCTCGATGGCACCTACGAACAACAACAGCAGCAGGTTTTGAAGAGTAAAGGATCAATGCCTAGAAAGGAGAGATATCATGAGAGCCTGCTGAAAAATGCTGGGCTAAATGACCTTTTTCTAATGCCATTGGGGTAACAACTGAAAAGGAGGGAGACCGTGAAAAAACGGCTGATTAACACATTGGTTTACGGAAGTTACCTCTGCCAGAGCTGGACCTTCCTCCTTTTACTCGGGCAATAACGGTCTGATGAAGTTGCTGAAGGAGAAATAAAAGGTGCCTGTTAATACTTTTGCCGAATAGTTTGTGCCAGCCGCTCTTTGGTGCACTAAGTCAGGCTCATGCCAGGCCTGAGAGTGTAACCTAAAAGTGTTTGTGAGTGGGGCGGGGGGGAGTCTCACATGCTTTGTCGGGCTAAGCAGTGGTATTGTACGATGCCCAATCTCATCCCCTTCTGAGACCAGCTTCTTCTGTGTGGACCATGTTCTTTTTCTCCAGTTGCCTTGATTATGCAGTAGATATTTTGAAATTCCTGTCTGTCAGTAGATGCTTGCGTGTTGTTATGATGCTGAATGGGTTTCAGCAGAGCTTCCAGATGAAGATGGACTAGCAAGAAAAGCCTGGCAATCTACTTCCAAATATAAGCCAGTGAAAACCCTGTGGATCACAGTGGTCCAGTCTGCAGCTGATCACGGGGATGGCACAGGACTGGGTAATGTTTCCTTCCGTTGTGTTTGGGATTGCCGTGAGTCAGGGGCTGACTCCATAGCAGCTAACGACAAATTCGATAAATTTTGAATTTGGACAGAAAGTGGGGTTAGGATAGGCTGGCTAGCACTCTGGCAGCACCCCTAAAGTGGGGGTGCCTTGTCTGAACCCAACATAACAGAGCCTGTTGCTCCCTCCTGCAAAATCAGAAACTCAATCCGTTAGTGACACATGGCATGAGCGCCAAATTATTAAGAGAGAAACGTAACTACCAAGTGATCTAGAAGTTCACGTTCGCCGGCCCCACATTCTTCCTCCTAAAGAAATCGGTATATAGGAAGCCAGTTGTTATTCAGTTTGAAGAGCAATTAACATAATATGATGCAAGGACGTGCACCATTCAGTTGGACCTGGAGTGAGTTAAACGCAGGTTGGTGACTTAGCCCTCCTGCTGACATTATGCGACTTTGTGTGTAATCTTACTTTATCTCGCCGGACCTCAGTTTTCCCATTTGTAAAATAAGGTAGTAATGCCTGCCCTACTGAATTCTAGTGAGGATTCCATGAATTATTCTGCAAAGTGCCAAGTGCTATGGTCGAGATGATTCTGACTCATAGAGACCCATAGAATAGAGTAGAACTGCCCCATAGAGTTTCCAAGGAGCGCCTGGTAGATTTGAACTGCCGACCTTTTGGTTAGCAGCCGTGGCACTTAACCACTATGCCACTGGTGTTTCCAGCACTATGGTAGTTATTGATATTATAGGATCTTTAATAAAAGGTTGCTTGAACACTGAATCTGACCATTGAATCTAGCTTCCTCTACCCTGTATTGTTATTAGTTGCCTTTGAGTTGGTCCAACTCATAGTGACCCCATGTATAATAACACAATGAAACATTGCCTGGTCCTATGCCAAGAGGAAGCCTAGGTTAGCTTCATGTCATGGAGAGTCTAAGGTTTCCTTTTCCATGATCAGAAAACATGCATCTAAAAAACAGACAGCCCATTTGTCCAGGATCCTGTCTTCCCAGCGTGTAGATGAACAAATATATGGATAAGCAAACTGTGAAATGCTCCTACACTGGAAGGGTATACAGCCAGAGTGGACTAGATCTGCATGTATGGACAAAGATAAATTTCAAATGAAAGTTGCAGAAGGTAGCATACTGCATGGTACCATCAGCCAGCATGGGGATAGTTCATGCTCCAAGGACTTTCTTTCCTTCTTGAGACTCTAGGCAGACAGCACTCTTCCAATAGTGCAGTCTTTCTTCACATTTATGAATTGCTTTTCATAGCTCACATTTAAAAAAAAAGAATCCAGCCAAATCTTGTTTGCCTGTTTTGAAACACTTTCTGCCTTTTAGGGTGACTTGTGATTACTGCTGATCTTACTGATTTTGGGTATTGATTTGTCAATTTGTACTGAACACTTTGTGTGTAATAATAAAAATAGCAACTACAGTATCTACCATTGATTGAGTAGTTAGTATGTGTCTGCATTGTGCAGAGTGCTTTGTGTGTGTTATCTCACTTAATTCTAGTAACAAACCTGTGAGATAGATACTGCCTTTATTCTCAGAGAGAGGAAAAGAAGGCTTGGAGAGCTTGGTAGCTAGCAAGTGGCAGAGATGATACTGAAACTCAGCTGTGTCCTGTTCCAAAACTGTACTGCCTTCCATTTGGGGAGCACAATTGCCTTTGCCTTCTAATTTGGTAGCTATATTTTAAAGGCTTATCCAGTAGCAAAGGAGCCCTGGTGGAGCAGTGTTTAAACCCTGGTCTGCTAACCAAAAGCTTGGCTGTTCGAACCCACTAGCTGCTCCACGAAAAAGAGATGTGGCAGTCTAATTCCGTAAAGATTACAGCCTTGGAAACCCTATAGAGCAGTTCTGCTCTCTCACATGAGGTCCCTATGAGTCAGAGTCGACTGGACAGCAACGAGTTTGGTTTGGGTTTTACCTAGTAGAAGTGATCTGGCCTTTTTCACTCTTGTTTTCAATATTATTATAATTATTATTTAAATTAGAAAATTTCAAATGTAGAGAAAAGCATAGAAAACAGTGAAACGTAGTTACTTGCTACTCATATAATGCATGCTACCATTTTGCCATATTTGATTAAAAAATTTTAAAGAAATAATGCAGAAACAGCTAAAGTCTATCTCACTATCCCATCCCGTTCCCCAGACTCCTCAGCAGAAACTACACTGAAGGAAGTGAATATCCTTCTCTGCATGTTTTTATGTTTTTAGGACTTATGCATGTACCCAAGCAAAATATATGGTACTAGTTCAATGTGTTTTTAAAATAGTATTATGTTGCATGTTAAGGAGACCTGGTGGTACAACAGTTAAGCTCTCAGCCGCTAGCCGAAAGGTTGGTGGGTCTAGCCCACCCGGTGGCTCTGTGGGAGAAAGGTCTGGCAATCTGCTTCCATAGAGATTACAGCCAAGAAAACCCTATGGGGCAGTTCTGCCCTGTCGCATGGGCTTGCTATGAGTTGAAAATGGACCCAGTGACACCTGACAGCAGACAACAACAACATGTTCTATGTTCTGCTTTGCAACTTTTATCTAAAAGCTATCTTTGTCCACACGTGTAGATCCAGTTCACTCCTGCTGCGTAATATTCCAGCAGACCAGCACTTCACAACTTATCTATTATCACTTTGATGGACACTTAGGTGTTCCCACTCACTAGGTCTTATAGACCAGACAGTGCCTCCACGTGTACACGCATGAAAGATGGGATCTTCTGTCAGTTATATGTATTGCAGATACCTTCTTGAGGCCAGGCAGGGGTTGGCAAACTTGTTCTATAAAAGGCCAGATAAATATTTTAAGCTTTTTGGACTGTACAGTCTCGGTTGCAATCACTCAACTCGGTGTTATAGTGTGAAAGCAGCCGTAGACAATATGTAAACAAATGGGGATGACTGTGTTCCAATAAAACTTTGTTTACAAAAACAGGTAGTGGGCCAGATTTGGCCCGTGGCCCATTTTGCTGACCCCTGTACTAGATTCTTGCTTTTCTTTTTACTTTGCTTGTGAAGGCTTTTGTTGTACTGAATTTTAATTTTTTTTTAATTTTATAAAGTTTAATTTCATTTTTTAAATTGAGGTGAAATTTGTGTGACATACAATTAGCCATTTTAAAACATACAATTCAGTGGTATTTAGTGTATTCACAGTGTTGTGCAACCACCTGCTCTCTCTAGTTTCATCGCCCCGTGAAAACACTTTGTACCCGCTAAGTAATCTCTCTCATCCCCCTCCTGTCATTCCCCAGTAACCCCTTGTCTTCTTCTGTCTCTGTGGATTGTCTCATTCAGGATATATTATATGAAAAGAAACATAAAATATGTGATCTTTTATGTCTGGCTTCTTTCACTTAGTCAGATGTTTTCGAGGTTCCTCCAAGTTGTAGCATGACTCAGTACTTGGTTCCTTTTTATGGCTGAGTAATACTCCATTCATTCATCCTTTCATCAGTTGGTGGACATTTGGGTTGTTTCCATTTTTTGTCTGTTATGACTAATGCTTCTATGTGAAAATGGCGTGGGGGCAGTGTCTGACTCTTTCTAACTTCAGAAGGGGTAAAGAGAATCAAGATCAACAGCCCAAGGCCAATTCCTATGAGTTGAAAGTCGGACAAGCCTCCCCTCTCCGCCATCTTTACCAATTCAGACACCAACCGTCCCTCCCAAAGCACTCTACTTCTCTCCTGGCTTCAATTATTCATTGCAGTGGCCACATAGAACTCACAGACCAAACTCACGATTATGGAGTTTATTAGGGAAGTAACTATTCAGGATACAGTTCTTCCATCAGGACAGCCTTTTCCCAGCTGTGCTTACAGGCATGCCTCTCCCTGGCCCTAAGCCTCTGCCCAAAAGCATCCAGCTTTCTTACTCTTTGGGTGGAAAAGCCCACTGTGCTGTCTCCTGTAGGTCTCTTCTGCCGGTCTCTCCTTCCTTGGTGGTGGTGGGCTCACCTCTTTCCTGCCTCTAGGGTGTCTCATTTCAAGCCCAAAGCAATAGCAAAACCGACCAATCCCTGGGGTGGGCCACAATTACCCTGTCACACAGTCCTGCCCAGTCCCCTGGGTGGGAGTTACAAGACCATGGTGAGAAAGGCCACACAAAAGCAACCCATTACACCACGTGCTGTGAACATTCATGTGGAAGTTTCTGTGTGGACATATGCTGAATTGTTAATTTAATACAATCAATTTTTACTAATCTCTTACTTTTGGTTTGTGCTTTTGTGTCCTGTTCATGATATTCTTCCCTACTCCTTTGCATTACATACATCACCCTATTTATACCTCTAAAAGCTTTAAAGTTTTGCTTTTTCACATTTAAGTTTTCAATCTACCTGGAGTTTATTTTTGTAGAGTGTGAAATATGAATCTAATTTTAATTTTCTTCTATAGCTATGTTGTCCTAACACCATTTATTGAATAGTCTACCTTCCTTCCACCGATTCGTAATATCGTCTCTTGTCATATTCTCATTATTTTAAAATAATCCTTGTTAAATTCTTAAGAAACAAGACTAACCTGCTCTCTATGGGTTCCTATCTATGTGAAGAATTGAGCCAAGTTTGGGGCCCTCAATTTGGGCAAAAATTTAGGTATTCCTGGAAAGAAACACTTCCTTAGGATCCTTGCCAAAGAAGCAAGACGTAATTAGTCATTTGATCTCATGCCTGGAGTATTGGTAAGCGTAGGTATGCTGCTATAACAACAACCCTCAAATCTCAGTGGCTGAACACAATCAAGAGATGTTTCTCACTCACATCACAGACCAGTGTGGATAGGTGGATGTCTGTGGGTAGTACTCTGTGCCAAATAGTCTTGCAGGGAGTTTAGCTCTTTCCATCTATGGATCCACTATCCATTTGGGCCTTGTGGGCCTCCAGTGGATCTCTACTACAGGGCTGTGTACAATGGAAGAGAGAAAGCATATGGAGTTGTGTGGGAGGTTTCATCAACCAAGTCTGTAGGTAGGGTACATCACCTCTACCCACATTCCATTGGCCAGAACCCAATCACATGGCTGAACCTCATTACAAGAGATCCTGGGAAAGGTAGTTGAGCTGTGTACCCAATGTGAAGAAGAAATGGACTTGGTGAGCAACAGGTGAATATATAGTCCCCTCATTCAGATCCACCATGAGAACAGAACTGTTGGTTTTACTCTCATTATCTCCCTAGCACCTAACACAATAAAAATTAGAAAGAAAGAGAGGAGGGGGTTGAGAGGTAGGAGGGAGAGAAGGAGGACCGGTAAGAGAGTAAATGAATGAATACGGAAGCCCAAGATGTCCCAAGGTGTTATGGAGGTGATTGTCCCAGAATTTTGAGAGAGCTGTAGGTCAGACACAGGTCTACCTTTATTGAGGGTGAGTAACACAGAACTGTGACTTTGCAAGCGCCTAGATGTCATGTTGGCTCCTCCTATGCATCACACCCCAACCTAAGACCGTTGCTTGTAGAGATGGAAGCCCATTAGGCTCCCAGGCTTGGTTCCTAGTGGCTGAAGGACTAGGCAATGATGAACCTAGGTGTCATGGATTGAATTGTGTCACCCCAAAATATCTGTCAACTTGGCTAGGTCATGATTCCCTTGAATGATTGTCTACATTTTACCTTCTGATGTCATTTCCCTATATGTTGTAAATCCTGTCACTATGATGTAATAAGATGGATTAGCAGCAATTACACTGTTGAGGTCTACAAGATTAGGTAGTGTCTTAAGCCAATCTCTTTTGAGATATAAAAGTGAGAAGCGAGCAGAGAAACATGGGGATCTCATACCACCAGGAAAGCAGTGCCAGGAGCAGAGTGCATCCTTTGGACCTGAGGTGCCTGCACAGAGATGCTCCCAGACCAAGGGAAGACTGATGACAAAGACCTTTCTCCAAAGCTTATGGAGAGAGAAGGCCTTCCCCTGGAGCCAGCACCCAGAATTCGGACTTCTAGCCTCCTGGACTGTGAGAGAATAGACTTCTCTTTGTTGAAGCCATCCACTCGGTATTTCTATTATAACAGCACTAGGTGATTAAGACACCAGGGATGAAGTTCTTTATTTCCAGTCACTGAGCAAAGTGGGGCTCACTGGGCCTGGGCAGCAGGATCTGGCTGGAAGGTTTATGTTCCAGGCATTTCAGTGGAGCTCTAGAATACAGCATAACTGATGTCAGGGCTGAAATCTGGGGACTCTCAGTTAAGACCCTTTTTTGCCTGTTCTGAGAGAGCCCATGTTGAGAAAGTACCAAAGTATTGTACTTTGTAGTTACCAGCAGGACCTAATGAGCTGCTGCCAATGCTGACATTTATATTTTCATGCAACACAAAATGAGCCATGGGAACTTCCCTCCAAGGTCCCTCACAAAGTGTTGGCAGAACCCAAAGTTTAAAAAGATTGGGTGGGATATAAATGTTTAGACAGATTAGATTGCCTGAGTGTTTGCTTTGTATAAGAATAGTCTGAACAAACTGCTGAGGGACAATTTTCAGGGTTGGATATTGGGGTCTAAAATAGTTGATGTGAGCATGACTAACCTACTTTCGTTACCTCTGAAACAGATTTGCCATTGAGAGAATTAGAAGTGAGGAGTAGCCATAAAAGGAAAAATGGTGTTTGTCTCCTGTGTACGTAGAATGAAATTTCTTTCAAGATAGTAAAATGCTCTCTTTGGGAAACTTTTTTTCCCTTAATATTCTGAAGAAGTGGTTGCTGTCACAGTCTGTGCAGGACAGCTGAATAGATGAGGATTGGGAATCGTCTGGTTTCAAACGCTAGACCCACAGCCTTGCATTATGACATTTGACAAATTACTTAACCTCTTCAAGCTTCATTTTTCTCATCTGTAAACATGGGGGAAATCATAGTACCTACCCCCATAAGATTCTTAGCAAAATTCCTGGTATTTATTCAGTGCTCAGTAATTGTTAGTGGCTCTTATGATCCTCACTATTGTTATTATTAAGAGAGGAAGGAAGAATTGAATCTTAGAACATAGATAACCATGAGTAGGATATTTCTTGCCCAACACCCACTTGTTGGTGACTTTTGGGGGGTATGTGGAGGGAGGAGGGACTCAGGGTACTTCACAGTTACATCCTTTCACCTTACTTATTCAAACTGTGTGCTAAACAAATAATCCAAGAGGCTGGACTTTATGGAGAAGAAGCAAATGCAGCATCAGGATTGGAGGAAGACTCGTTAAGAACCTGCGATAGACAAATGTTATAACCCTGGTTGCCAAAAATGAAGATGACTTGAAGCACCTATTGATAAAGTCAAAGACTACAGCCTTCAGTACCAGTTATGCCTGCACGTGAAGAAAACAAAAATACTCACAACTGGACCAATAAACAACATCATGATAAATGGAGAAAAAAATTGAAGCTGTCAACGATTTCATTCTACTTGAATCAGTGATCAATGTCCATGGAAGCGGCAGCCAAGAAATCAAATGACGTATTGCATTAGGCAAATCTGTAGTAAAAGACCTCTTTAAAGTTTTAAAAAGCAAGGTGTCACTTCGATGACTAAAGTGTGCCTGATCCAAGCTGTGGTCTTTTCAGTTGCCTCACATGGATGTGAAAACTGGACAGTGGAAAAGGAACAGAGAAGAAGAATTGATGCATTTGAATTGTGGCGTTGGTGAAGAATATTGAGTATACCATGGACTACCAGAAGAATGAACAAGTCAGTCTTAGAAGAAATAAAACCAGGATGGCAAAACTTTGGCTCGCTTACTTTGGACACTTCATCAGGAGAGACTGAACACTCTAAAATGACACCATGTTTGGTAAAGTGGAGGGTCAGTGAAAATGAAGGAAACCCTCAAATGAGATGGATTGACACAAAAGCCACAACAGTGGTCTCAAGCATACCAGTAATGATCATGATGATGGCACAGGACTGGACGACATTTCATTCTGTTATATAAGGTCGCCGTGAGTTGGAGCTGACTCAATGGCAACTACCAACAACAACAATCTGCCTGGGTCACCCATGGGGTAGTTCATGAGGAAAACTTTCCAGTTCCTTTGTAGAAGGCATACCATGATCCAGGAGATAAAGTAGTAAATTTGGGAAGACAGAGACTCAGGACAATTAAGCCTCCAAAGTAGATATAGAACAAGACAGTCAGAGTGTATGGCCAGCAGAATGAAGGCTGAGGAGTTGGTGGGAGACAGTGAGTCAGGGAGTGCAATAAAGATGAGGTGGAGTGTAGTTTGAAGCAGGGTTGGTTCAGTGTCCTCCCTTCCTGGACCTTTTGTTCCTTGACCGTATGGAGAGATGGCGTCTTAAGTGAAAGGAGTCACTAAGTGTCTTTTGGTCACAAGGTTACTAGTTACTAGTTACAGTTGAAGGCTCCTGGAGTAAGGATCCTAATGCAAAAGGCCAAAGCACTTGAGAGGCATTCAGGGTTTGACCACAGAGTTATTGATGGGGCAAGAGTTGTTAAGGTAATTTGGATCAGTGAAAACACAGAGCCAAGGGCCTGTAGCCAAGGCTGGTATCAGCCCATCAGCAATCAGAAGGACCCCCAAAGAGGCCAGAACCACACTGGAGCCTTTCAGTCTGGGGTGGAAGCCACTGGGGTCAAGATCTTGTGGGAAGTAGGGCTAATGAATCTAAGACTTAGAACAAAAGACTGAAGTCTGTGTTAATTGGAGAAGAGTCAGAAGATGCCAAGTGTGAACGTGAGACACAGTAGAGCAAGGGTCCAGGGTGCAGGAAGTAGAGAGAACACTGAGCTGGGAGCTGGAGACTTGGGTGCCAGTGACATCATCCTACCTTGGTGTGTGACCTTGGACAAGTCACTTAATTTCTCAGAGCTTCAGTTTCCAAGTCTCTTGGAATAATAACATAATGGCATACATTTAGTGTAAGAAGAGAGTTCGTAAAACACTTTTGAATATCTGTAATGTAGTAAAGACCATCAGTTAGTCTAGACTAAAACAACCTCAAATGTTTTTGCCATCTTCTGAGCGACGCTTATCGCGGCAACTCCATTTTGCATGGGGACACCATCTTCCAGCAAGGTAGACTGTCCATTATGTCACAAATTATTTCTTCCTCCTAAAGGTCTCTGGTGTTACTAAGAGTTAAAATAGGTCATCTCACATTTCTGACCTTTTAATACAACACGGTTCACCTTGGACTGGCAAAGAAACAGGCAATAATACATAAAGGAGAGGATCTAAATAGCCACGGAAGCTGGTTTCTGGAAAATGATTGAACTCTGTTTCACCACATCGGCTTTTCAAAAAGTGTCAAACTCACACCGCTGGTGGTAGTTCATCCCTCGATGTTAGGTGGGATTAAGAAACCTCATTAAATAATAGTGAATAATAGAATGAGAAAGTCTTTCCTTTCAACTCCATGTATATATGTATACACACGCATATACACACACGCACACACACACACGCATATTTTTTACATCAAGATAAAATTTCAAATGGGTGCTACCTATGCCTTTAATAATTGTCTAGCCTGAACTGGTCTTCAGTAGTACCTAGCTAGAATTTTATAACATTGTTTTGTTTTCTTTTGCATTTATTTTACCGTGACCTTTCACTGATGGAAAATGATATGGGTTTTTCATTTACCATGGTAAGATAAAATTTGTTTTGAAAAATTTAAAGAAAAATATTAAATAAATAGACATCCATGTGGGCCTGTGAGATGGCAAAAATTGTGAAGATTGGAACCACTGTCGTACCAGATACCCTGTCACCTTTCGAAGTTGGACAAAACGTATTAGTCCATTTTGCAGATGAGAAAGCTGAGACCTGAAGAGTTGAAATGACTTCAACTCACTGGTATGACAGTTATTTGATGGGAAGAGCCAGGGCTGGGACCAAGATCATCTTATTCTTTGTATATCCTTTCCATTAAAACTTTTGTATCGGCCCTTTGTGCCAAAAATACAGCTAATATATATTTTCGAGTAGTCTCATAAAATTGATTTTTACAGTCCGTCCCCCTAATATCTCAAAGTCATATTTTAAGAATAGATGAGAACTAAGTAAGTTATTAAAATATGGAAAGTAGTTATGATTGTGAACCAAAAAAAAAAAAAAAAAACTATTGCCATCGAGTCAATTCCAACTCACAGCTACTCTGTAGGACAGAGTAGAACTGCCCCACGGGGTTTCCGAGGAGCGGCTGGTGGATTTGAAATGCTGACCTTTTGGTTAACAGCCAGGCTCTTAACCACTTTGCCACCAGGGTGCCTATGGTTGTGAAAGCACTGAAATAATGTAATCACATTCTTAAAATGCTATAACATCAGATGATAATTTTTAAAAAGTTAAAATATTTAACCAAAACCCAGCTGAAACAACTTAAGACCTGCTAAAACAACAAATGGGCTAATGTAAGCGAAGTTTTAAAGAATCTTAAAAATATTATAGTCAATTTAATATGGGCAACAAAAATGACTTTCCTAAAACCCTGAAAAGCAGCTAAGACAACTGAAAGTCGCAATTGCCAGAGTCAACAATTGCGGATATTAATATATACCAGAGGCCATTAGAACCAAAGAGCAAATTTTAAACTGAGTTAAATGATAACATGGATTTTTTTTTTTTTTTTTGCTTTTAATATGGGTCAAATTAAGTTGAAAGCAAGCTTGGAGTGCATTAAAATGCGCCTAGTAATGGTTTAAAAAATCCACTACAAGTCAAACAGTGTTGTGGAATTCAGCCTGTAAGGGATCGATGCTGTTTAGGAGCTTTGCAGAAATGCCCCTGTAGTCTATCTGATTTGTATCTGCTAACTCATTTGCTGAAAAAGAGGGTTTCCATGAAGTAAAGAGACTGGGAGAATGAGATTGTAGGTAGGTTAAGTGGATGAACTTACCCTTTCCGGAGGTATTTGCTTACCAGCACCATCCAAGAAAAAAAAGAGTCCTCAAAAATAAGAAGATTTAGTTCAAGGACCAGACCCATATAACTTACTAGTTTGTTGAATCTTTGTGATTTCCTTCTGTTTTAAATTTACAGTCCTGTCTGTTTCACGTAGTTGTTGTTAGATGCCGTCAAACTGATTTCAACTCACAGCGACCCAATGTGACAGAATAGAACTGCCCCATAGGGTATTCTAGGCTGTAATGTTTATGGGAGCAGATTGCCAGGTCTTTCTCCCAGGGAGCTGCTGTGTGAATTTGAACCACAAACCTCTCAGTTAGCAGCTGACCATTTAACCATTGAGCTACTAGGGCCCCTTGTTTCACTTAGTGTTGGGTATTAAAATTGTAAAAACACGAGTAGACAAATAGTTGTCTATTGGTGTATATTCCAAACAAATTATGCCAAAACTTAGTGGCTTGAAACAACAATAAATATATATTTAACAAAGTTTTTATGGCTTGACTGGGTGGCTGTGGCTCCAGGTCTCTCTTGAGGTTCCAGTCAGATGTTGGCTGGGACTTCAGTCACCTGAGGGCTTGACTAGAACTGCAGGATTTACTTCCAGAGTGGCACTCACTTGTCTGGCAAGTTGATACTATCTGTTGGCAGGAGGCCTCAGTTCCTGTCCACCTGGGCCTCTCCATAGGGCTGCTTGAGCATCCTCCTGGTAATGGCAACTTGCTTCCTCAAAGCAAGCAATCAGAGAGGCCATGGCGAAGCTGCAACGCCCTTTATGACCTAGTCTCAGAAGTCACATCATGTTACCTTTGTTCTCTCTGGTTTACACAGACTAGTTCCAATTCTGTGGGAGGAGACTTTACAGGAGTGTGAATACTAAAGGTGCTGATCACTGGGGATCATTTTGGAGACTGACTGCCACAACAAAGAAATAAAGATCATGAAGAGGACAAGGAAACCCTGTGTTTGCCTGCAGCCAGTCTTGTGGGAGCAGGAAGCCTAAGAAATTGACAAATGGTGGTAGCTTAGGAAAGGAGAAAGAACCAGCTAAATTGGCAACCCATTGATGGCAGCTGAAAGAAAATGGTATTGCTCAGCCAGTGATGGATGAGAAGCTCAGCAGGAGAAGGATAGGAAATGGGCCAGGTTAAAAAGCCCATTCAGTTCTTTCAGGTTCCCTGAAAACTGGCTGCAGAGCTTCAGGCTAGTTTGGGTTCCAGGCTGGTCATCCTAAGCTGAAAGCTTTGGGTGCCATAGCAGATCTTTACAGTAAGTTTTATGAGTATCCCAAGGTGGCAGGAGAAAACTGGCTAATAGGAAGAAAGATAAAGGATGAAACAGCAAAAATCAAGGGCTGCTTCTAGGCTCTGCTGTTCTCTTGAGTTTAGCACAAGATCAGTACAGTAATCTGACTCTTAGAAACATACAACCCTGACAATACTGGCAGTAATTAAAAAAAAAAAAAAAAACAGAAAATGACGAATGTTGGAGAGGTTCCGGGGAGATTGGAACTCTTATGCACTGCTGGTGGGAATGTAAAAGTGGTACAACCACTATGGAAAACTATATGGCGCCTCCTTAAGAAGGTAGAAATAGAGATGCTGTATGATCCAGCAGTCCCACTGCTAGGAATAGACATATGCACACCCATGTTCGTGGCAGCAGTATTCATAGTAGCATCAAGATAGAAACAATCTAAGCACCCATCAACAGATGAATGGATAAATTATGGCATAGACACACAATTGAATACTACACAACGATAAAAGAACAACGATGAATCTGCAGAACATCTCACAACATGGATGAATCTGGAGGGCATTATGCTGAGTGAAAGAAGTCAATCACAAAAGGGCAAATATTGTGTGAGACCATTATTACAAGAACCAAGGAAAGGTTTACGCACAGAAAAAATACATTATTTGATAGTTAAGAGAGTGAGGATGGATAGAGAGGGGAAATCGCTAACTAGATAGTAGACAAGTGTCAACTTTGGTGCAAGGAAATACAACACACAGTGTAGGGGAAGTCAGCACAATTTGACCAAGGCAAAATCATAGAAGTTTCCTAGACACAGGCAAACACCTTCAGGGACTGAGTTACTAGGGATGAGGGCTGGGGACCATAGTCTCAGGGGACATCTAGGTTAATTGGCATAATATAGTTCATAAAGAAAATGTTCTACATCCTACCTTGGTGAATAGCATCTGGGACCTTAAAAGCTTGAGAGCTGCCATCTAAGATACATCTGTTGGTTCCATCCTGTCTGGAGCAAAGGAGAATGAAAAAAACAAAAGACATAAGGGAAGTATTAGCCCAAAGAACTAAAGGACTACATGAACCAGAGCATCCACCAGCCTGAGCCCAGAACTAGATGGTGCCCAGCTGCCACCACTGACTGCTCTAACAGGGATCACAACAGTGTCTCAGACATCATGGAAGAAAATGTAGGGCAAAATTCAAATTTACAGAAAAAGACCAGACTTACTGGTCTGACAGAGACTTGAGGAACCCCCAAGACTGTGGCCTCCAGACACTCTGCTAACTCAGAACGGAAACCACTTCTGAAGCCCACATTTCAGACTAAGATTAGACAGGACTATAAAACAGACGAACACACGTGAGGGACGTGTGTCTTAATTCAATCAAGTATCCGAGACCTTACGGGCAACACCTACCCAAAACCAGAAGGCCCAAAGGGACAGGAAAACTGGATAAATGGACACAGGGAACCCAGGGTGGAGAGGTGGGAGCGCTGTCATAGTGTGAGGATTGCAATCAATGTCACAAAACAATACATGTATAAATTTTTAATGAGAAACTAACTTGAGCTGTAAACTTTCACCTAAAGCACAATAAAATTAAAAAAGAAACATGCATACAGAGCCGTTTTTCCCATAAGGAATATATTTATTATAGAAAATATAGAGAAGGGAGAAGAAAATAAAAGGAATCTGTAACCCCACCACTCAAACAATACCACTAAACATTACAGGGTCTGTTTTTCCTAGTGTTATAAATGTATCACTATATGTATGTGTATGTATAACCTACTTTTCTCAGTTAGCACTTGTTAACAATTTTACTATAACAGTGTTTCTCAGCCTTCTTTTCATCATTGCCTGCACTAAGGAGCCTTTTGATACCACTGTGAAATGTTAACACTACAGAGATAGTGTATAGCTGTTTATATATTCTGACCTTTAAGCTGTTGCCATCCAGTCAATTCTGACTCATAGTGACCTTATAGAACAGAGCAGAACTGTACCACAGGGCTTCCAAGGTTGTAATCTTTGTGGAAGCAGACTGCCACGTCTTTCTCCCGCAGAGCAGCTGGTCGTTTGAACCACTGACCTTTCAGTTAGCAGCCGAGCACTTTAACCACTGCACCACTGGGGCTCCTGTTCTGCCGTTTTGTGGTTGTTAGGTGCCATTGAGTCAGTTCTGACTCACACCCACCTGATGTACAACAGAACGAAACACTGCCTGGGTCCTCTGCCATCCTCACAATCATTGCTGTTTGAGCCCATTGTTGCAGCCATTGTGTCAATCCATCTCATTGGGGGTCTTCCTCTTTTTCACTGACCCTCTACTTTACCAAGCATGATGTCCTTGTCTAGGGACTGGTCCCTCCTGATAACATGTCCAAAGTATGTGAGACAAAGTCTCACCGTCCTCTCTTCTGAGGAGCACTCTAGCTGTACTTCTTTCAAGACAGATTTGTTTGTTCTTCTGGAAGTTCATGGTATAGTCAATAGTCTTTGCCAACACCATAATTCAAAGGCATCAATGCTTCTTTGGTCTCCGTTATTATAGGGTCACAAATAATTGTAATACCTAAGTTTTTTTTTTACCTCTCAAGAACAAATTTTCTCCCCCATTGAGAATGCATGTGCTATAGCAACATTTTATAGAGTTTTCTGGTGTTTCATTGTATGTGTGTATCATAATTTATATCACCACTGCATTATTGAAAAGATGGATTGCTTCTAGGTTTTGCCTCTGATAGACCGTGTTGCCACAAACTCTTCATACGTGTACACAAGTTGTTTCCCTGACCCATAAGGAATCAGACTGTTACCTGTCACCTTCAGTATGAGCTCCTATTTTTCTTCCATTTCAAGACCATCGGTTTCCTCTTTCTTCCTCAATTCAGCAGTCCCCGAGTACCTGCCTTGTGCTAGGCCATGAGTCTGGCACTGGTGACAGAGAGATGACTGAGACACCAATTTTGGCTGTGCAGAACTCACATCCCAGTAGACGGAAGGAAGCAGGTGTGGAGCTGTAGAGGATGTAGGGAACATGGGTACCCCTGAGGAGTCCACGGAATGTCCTAAGGGGATTAGATCACAGTCTCTAGTCCTCCTTGGAACCCAAATCAGAGCACAACATTTCATGATTCTTGGTTGCTACAAACCACAACTGTAAAATGGGCTAGCAGTACTGACCTCACAGGGATTTTTCCAAGCCTTCTGTGGTTGGGGCTTAGCTGTGGGCCAAGCCCAAATCAGGGAGTAGTCAGAGAAAATGCCGCATTAGAGCCCATTCAGCTTTTGATTATGACACTAATTAAACAAACAACCAAAATCTCCAGGAACTCTGCATAGTTTTTTCAAGGAACACTGTAGATTTATGATGACATCAAAACCAGAAAGAAATAAAGATTTTTTCTGGGAACTTTCTCCCTCTCACCCCTGAGTAATTCTGATGATCTGCATTGAAAATACATTATGGCAAAACCTCTAACAATTTCCGCCTTAGTAATAAATGTTGCATTCTAGTAGAGCAAGAACATCTGCTTAATAATTTCATGTAACCGCTCTGCAAAGCTGCCAGGGATAGAATTTAGTCAGTTGGGTATAGCGTGAAGCGGATGGCGTGGGAGAAAGAGAGACTCAGTTTGAATACAGGCTCGGCCACTTATGTGATCTGGGGCAAGTGATTTAACTTCTCTAAGCCTTGCTTTCCTCATCTACAAAGTGGAGATAATCAATGACGTACACCATACTGGGTGTTGGGAGAATTCAGTGAGAGAATGCATGTCAAGTGCTTAACGTTAGTACCTGGCAGAGAGTGAGCACTCAGTGTCACAGTAGATGATGATGATGACAATGACAATGAGAGTAGTGGTGGTGGTGGTGATGGTGGTGGTGGTGGTGATGGTGGTGATAGATGGTGATAGTGGTGGTGGTGGTGGCAAATGGTTGCGATGGTGGTGGTGATGGCGGTGGTGATGGCAGTGGTGGTGATGGCGGTGGTGATGATGGTAGTGATGATGATTGTGGTGATGATGATTGTGGTGATGGTGGTGTTGGTGGATGGTGGTGATGATGGTGGTGGTGGTAATGGTGGTGGTGGATAGTGGTGGTGGTGATGGGGATGATGATGATGGTGGTTGTGGTGATAATGGTGATGATAATGGTAGTGAAGATGGTGGTAATGGTGGTTGTGGTCATGATGATGATTATCTTAGTTACCTAGTGCTGCTGTAACAGAAATACCACAGGTGGGTGTCCTTAAAGAACAGATATTTATTTTCTCACAGTTCTGGAGGCTAAAAGCCCAAATCAGGGTCTCAGTAATGTCGTTTCTAGTGTCTGATGCTAATTTTTAGCATTCGTTGGTGTTCCTTGCAGTTCCTTGGTGTCTGTCTTCTCCCTGTGTGTGTCTTTGTGTTTTACTCTGATCTTTTTATAACTCAGAAGTGGTTAGGTTTAGGATCTCCCCAGCCCTGGTGGTATAGTGGTTAACAGCTGCAGCTGTAACCAAGAGGTCAGCAGTTCAAATCCACCAGACGCTTCTCGGAAACTGTATGGGGCAGTTCTTCTCTGTCCTGTAGGGTCACTATGAGTCGGAATTGACTCTACAGCAACATATTTGTTTTTTTTATTGTTGTTCTATACTGGTATAATCTCATTAACATAACAAAAGAAAGCCCTATTTCCAAACAGGATCACATCCACAGGTTCAAGGGCCAGAAATTCAGCACATATTTTGGGGGGACATAATTTTTTTAATCAATAAAGATGATGATGGTGGTGGTGATGGTGATGATGATTATGGTGGAAGTGATGGAAAAGCAAAAATATATAATGTGACTATGAATCAGGAGCAATATTCTGGTTTCACTGCAGCTATTTTTTTTTTTTTTATAGCTGAGATGCAGTGGTAGAGAAAGAGAATGGTATTTATTTTTGGACAACATAAAACTGATCCAGTAATGAGATAGAGTAGAAAGAACAGAGATGTGGGAGGCCAAAGGGCAGGGATGAATTACCCAATAAGCAAGGTGTGCATGGGCTTACTTGTGCACTAAAATTAGTAAGTAAACACAGTTAAGCCTGTGTGCACCTTGCTTACTGTAAGCTGGTGTGGTGTGTACCTTGCTTTCTGGTTAATTCAACCCTGCCAAAGGACGTGGAGCAGCATTTTGCGTCAGCTCCTCATTAGCTCATTAGCTGTGTGATGTAGAGTCTCTGCTGTGAACCTCAATTGTCCACCTGTGAAATGGGGACAGGACCTTTTCCTCAGGTCGTAGTGATGATTAAAGGAGAGATGATGTGTGTGAAAGCAGCTGGCAGTGGGAGGGCCCAGTAAACATTAGTTTTGTTAATGAACCAAAAAATGAAACCCATTGCCGTCGAGTCAATTCCAACTCATAGCAACCCTGTAGGACAGAGTAGAGCTGCCCCTAGAGTTTGAAGGAGCGCCTGGTAGATTCAAACTGTTACCTTTTGGTTAGCAGCCATAGCTCTTAACCACTATACCACCAGGATTTCCTTGTTAATGAAAGGGATCTCCAATAAACAGTTCCAACCCTCCAATAGGCCACTCTCTTTATTCCATCGCCTTCATTTAGTTGTTTATCGTAGCCTTCACCTCACCCCTTGACCCCATGAAATACGTATGTTCTTGTGGCTGTGGAGGGGCTCACACCGTCCTGCCATCCACCATTGTTTCAAACAGCTCTTGTCCATCTAAATCATAGCCTCTTGCTACCAGCTTCCTGTCACATCCCTCAGAAAGTCCCTCCCTGGCTGACCTGACCCACCTAGAACATCCTTTCCTGTGACGCTGAAACACACAGTTTTTATAAAACCAATTCACTGAACGTTTTTATATGTTTACAATATGTGTAATATTTATTTTATATATGAATGTTTCGTTGTGTTCATCCTGAAAGCTCTGTGAAGTTAAGAACACTGTTATATATATATTTTTTTAATCTCATCTCTCCTTTCTTTTATCCCTATTCCCTTGCCCTTTTTCTCCCCGCAAAAATATTCTTTATACTGCAGTGCCGGACATGGGATTCAACAAGTAAAGCTGTATTTGAATTTTTCTTTTTTTTTTTAACCCCGATTTTTCTCAATCTCCCTACCCATATCATGTGCCTTCAAATATGCACAAATACAACATTTCATGTTTATAAATTGAGTGACCCACTTGTGAAAATAAATGTGTTACAATGTGGGGCCTGGGACACCTGATACCATTTGAGCCTTAGAATACCATAAATTAATTCAGTTCTGTCTGTGAGAGAATACTGATTTCTCAATTTAAATAAACGCAGCTATGGCCTGTGTCTTCTCCTATCAAGTTACTTAAAGTGAGGAATTGGACAAAAAGTAAAGCCACCCTTCTCCTGCCTTGCTAATTGGCTATGTACCCTCTTTTCAAACCCCAAGGTGATCTGACTCTAAAAATATTATAAGCCCAGGCTGAGGAGAGAGGCCTCCAGGGCAGTATCTCATTCTGTTGTGGGGATCAGTATGACCCCCCTGTTATTAGCAGCCTGCGTCACTATTTTTGTGCTGCTTTTTATCATTATTTCTCTTCTTTCTGTTACTTTTCCATTTTAATTCAGTCTTCATTCATATAATCTAGCCCTCTCTCTGAATGATAGTGGCCATTTGGGGGGTCTCTGTCTACATTTTATTGTAAGATCATGCAAAAACGTATGATCTAATTTTACTAAAGACTAAGCTGGCATGAGCATTGTGCACTTTTAAAGAAATATCAACACAGAATCACACTGACTATAGCAACTCCAAAGGTTAGGTAGGAAGCTTAGGGTGCAGTGAGTTTATGTTACTGGGGGAGGGGTAATTTGGAAAAGGAGGGTGAGAATGGTTGCACAACTTGAAGAATGTAATCAATGTCACTGAATTGTACGTGTAGAAATTGTTGAATTAGTGTATGTTTTGTTATTATGTTTTTAACAACAACAAAAGATAATTTTTTTTAAGGAGAAAAAAAAAACACTAAGATATTGATTGCAGCATACCTTGGTGGGGAGAAAGGAAAAGGGCAACCTCACTTTATTTTGCATGTGGCTTCTCTCTCCCTTCTTACCGTCAGTCAGTGCAGGTGGGGACATTTCTGGCCTGATGGTTCTGTTCTTTGTATTTATGCATTTGCTCCTTCCTTCAGCCCACTGTGTGCCAGGCACTCTTCCAGGCTCTGGAGATGGAACAGTGAACAGAGGTGACAATTCTCGCAGGGGGAGAGCCACTTACCATGCCAGCAGTGTTGCGGTCAGAACCTTTTTTTAAACTTTGCATCTTGGTAAAAATCCAATGTCCATCAGTTTATTAAAGACATTGAACCAGACCACCGTAGTTGCCTACTGGACATCAGAGTTCAACAGACTTTAGCTCCATAATAAAGAGGGTTTCCTTATAAGGTTTATAGTATCAATTATCAAATCAATAAATATCGAATATAATGTAATATGAGGTCCTCAGCAGATTCCAAATCTGATTTGTTTACCTTGCTTTCTAGAGGCACCATGGCCTCATGGAATAAAACAAGACCAGTTTTGTGGCTGTTCCATAAGCTCAGTAGGCCTCAATTTCCTCATCCCTAAAATGAGGGAGCAGCCCTGGTAGCGTAGTGGTTAAGAGCTACAGCTGCTAACCGAAAGGTTGGTAGTTCGAATCCACCAGCTGCCCCTTGGAAACCCTATGAGGCAGTTCCACTCTGTCCTATAGGGTCACTATGAGTCGGAATTGACTTGATGGCAACGGGTTAAAATGAGGGAGGTGCATAATACTTAAGGTTTCTTCCAGCTCGAAAATCCAGTGACTAGTACTACAGGATCAAGATCCTACTCCTGAAGAGCTGTTTGCCTTATTTTAGCTTCAAGCAGAGCCAGGGTGTCTGAGAAATACCAAGCCTCCGTTATGATGTGTCACCATGAAAACGTTGGCTGCCCTCTGAATGCAACTCTGCTGGTGCTGTGGCCCAGAGTTAAATTTAGATAAAAATCAGTTAGGAGCTAAAAATATTCCTAGCTTTCCTGACAGGTTGTATCCATCATCATGGGAGGAAAAACAAGGCACTGGCTGCCTGGCGACAGGGAGAGGGCTGGACTGAATGTGAGGTCAGGCCTGGGCTGAGGTCTCAGGGACTTGAAAGGACAGGGCTGTTTCCTGGGAAGTCTGAGGCCGACCATGGGAGGCTTTGGCTTGAGGAAAATTCAAGGTGGAGAGAAAGGTGGCTGGACTTCTGAATGACTGGTCCACACTGCACTTAATTTTTAGAATGTTTTTTAGGGATCCTGTTTAGGATGAAACCCAGAAACTTCCTCTGATGCCTAATGTTATAGATTGAATTGCGTCCGCCCCCAAAATGTGTGTCAACTTGGCTAGGCCATGATTCTCCGTATTGTGTGGTTGTCCACCATTTTGTGATCTGATGTGGTTTTCCTATGTGTTATAAATCCTATCCCTGTGATGTTAATGAGGCAGAATTAGAGGCAGTTATGTCAGTGGGGCAGGACTCAATCTGTAGGATTAATTTGTATCTTGAACCAGTCTCTTTTGAAATATGAAAGAAAGAATTGAGCAGAGAGGAAAGGAACCTCATACCACCAAGAAAGAAGTGCCAGGAGCAGAGCACTTACTTCGGACCTGGAGCCCCTGCACTGAGAAGCTCCTAGACCAGGGGAGGACTGATGACAAGGACCTTCCTCCAGAGCCAACACAGAGAGAAAGCCTTCCCCAGCAGCTGGCACCCCAAATTCAGACTTCTAGCCTCCTGGACTGTGAGAGAATAAGCTTCTGTTTGTTAAAGCCATCCACCTGTGGTATTATAGCAGCCCTAGATAACTAAGACACCTCCTTAACAACTTGCCCAAAGGCATATTTTAATTGAGTGGAAAAGTGAAGATTCAGTTGATGTAGTCCCTGGTGAGATACCATGTTGGCAGGCAATATGGTGGATATGTGTTAGAATTCCAGCCCTGCCTCGTATTACTTGTGTGTGTGGTCCTGCCTTTCTAGCCTTGGATTGTTCATTGTGAAACTGAGGTAATGTCATTCTCCTGACAGGATGGTGGAAACACAAGGAGATGATATGTGTGAGGTGCTGAAATGGGTGTTTGGAACATTAAGTGTTCAGTCAGTGTTAAACTTTATTGCTAATAGTAGTCTGCCGTTCTGGGCCAAATGAAGAATGGCTACCGCTGCCCTGGTGCCTGTGTGTGAGGAGGAGTTATGGGGTATGGAGCCACTCAGACTTGGTTTCAGTCTGAGCTTCCCCTCTTACTAGCTGTATAACATTTTTTATTAAGTTAATGTTTCTGAGTCTCAGTTTCCACTTCTCAGAAATAGGTATGACACATACTTTCTATGGTTATTATGAGAATTAAATGAGGTCATGTAATTAAAATACTCGGTACACCATTGTTGTTAGTTGCCATCGAATAGATTGCAATTGACGGCGACCCCATGTGTACAGAGTAGAACTGCTCCATAGGGTTTTCAAGGCTTGTGACCTTTCAGCAGCTGATTGCCAGGCCTGTCTTTCAAGGTTCCTCTGGGTGGGTTCGAACCGCTAACCTTTCCACTAGTAGCTGAGAACTTAACCGTTTCGCACCCTCCCCCAAAGACGCCTAATTGAAATACCCGGTAGACAGTACAGGCTCTCAGTAAATACGGGGGATCATGCATTGTGGTGGTCAGTTAACTCTGAAGTTAGATTGACTCAGTTGAAATCCAGGCTCAACAAATTATTAATTGGGAGGCCTTGGGGAAGTTGCTTAACCCTTCTGAACTTCAATGTCTTCTTCTGTACAATGGAAATAATAATAGTATTAACTTTCTAGATGACATCATGCGTGCAAATCAGTTAGCACGGTGCCTAGTACACAGTAAAGCCCTCCATAACTGTTAGCCCTTTCCTTCCTGCCTGCTCAGCTCTTCTGGTACCCCATTAGACAGACCAGCCCTGCACCCCATTCTTTCTGACCTAAAATATTGCTGTATAAACCCACTCACTTCTTCTCACTTTCCCTCTCCCTGTCTTTGCTGCCACTGTCACTGGTCCACTGCTCTGTTGGCTGCCAAGAATAAGAGAGAGGCTTAGGTTGGTAAGTAACTTAAAGCGGAAATAAGCTGACAAGTCAGAGGTTTGAATGATACAGACATTGGACGGTTTATGGGTGTCACTGGTGAGCTGGCCTTGGCGAGTGGGGAGACAGCTCTGCTCATCTGCTTTCCCACCTTTGTGCCTCCCAGGCATAGACAGATGGAGTGCCTTGGTCCTGCGCTCCCCTCAGTGGGCTCTGGCCCACAAAGCTATTTGTCTCTGGTCCCATTTTTCTGCTACAGTCATTGAGACAGCATTGACTGGTTTTCCTGAGGTGGTGTCTGGGTGTCTCCTCCAGCCAACTAGGTATGAAAGGGAACGTGTTTGGCCCGCGATGGTGACAGAGGGGTAGCTGCCCTTCCTTGGGCTCCTCCTGTCGTTGGGGAGGCAGCTCTGAAATCTCTGCCTGGGGCAGGCCAAGGAAATGTGGACGTGGAAACACAAATGCTGGGTTTCATCTGAAGGCGGCCAGGTCTCATGCAGCCAGAGGGCTGATGTGAAGAAATGTGGCTTTGTATTTGAACTGTGTGTTTGCGGAGACTTGGAATTATCAGCCTCAGCTGGCTCAACTCAGCGTGGATTAACTTTTATGAAATGAGTGTCTCCAAGCACACTTATTAAATGCGAAAACCTGCTGCGGCTCCACAGGCAACACAGGCTAGAGCGAGCCACAGAGGTTTGCACTAGCTGGGATCGCTCTAATGTGGTCTGGCTCTGGAGCACAGGGTGGTGGGAAGAGGAACCCCAATTTAGATGCTGAAAACCTGGCTTTATCTAGGCCCTCCACTAACCAGGTGTGGGGCCTGGGGAAAGGCATAAATGTCAAGAAAACACCTCAGGGATGTTTGTGGAGGGAGTGGGAGGCCTGTGGTGTTTGGATCCACAATGAGTTGATATAGAATTGACTTTTCTTACCTCCTGTGTGACACTAGGGGTCCCTGGGTGGTGCAAATGGTTAACATGCTTGGCTGTTAACCAAAAGGTGCCTCAGAAGGAAGGCCTGGTGATCTACTAAAAAATCAGCCATTGAACCCATAAAACGAAACGAGACTAAAGGGGCACATCAGCCCAGGGGCAAGGACTAGAAGGCAAGAGGGGACAGGAAAGCTGGTAATAGGGAACCCAAGATCGAGAAAGGAGGCGGTTGACATGTCATGGGGTTGGTAACCAATGTCACAAAACAATATGTGTACTAACTGTTTAATGAGAAGCTACTTTGTTCTGTAAACCTTCATGTAAAGTACAAAAAAAAAAAACCATTGAAAACCCTTTGGAGCGCAGTTCTAGTCTGACACACGTAGGGTCAGCAGGAGTTGGGGGTGAAGCAACAGCAGCTGGATGTGACACTGGGTTACTTATCCCTGAGCTTCAGCTTCACCATCTGTAATACAGAGATAATGGTATTCTGTTCATCCAGGGCTTCCAAGAAGCAGACCCCAAAACAGGATTAAATGGGCCCAATTTTATTAGGGGAAGCACCTATGAGAGAACATGCAGACGAGCAGGTAGGCCAGGAGAGTGGTCAGAGGTGATGAGAATCTGACCCCAAGTGAAGGAGAGAGAGAGAAAAGGATGGGTGGAGGGCCCAAGATCACCAAAGAGGGCTTAGCAAGGCCAGTGGGGTGGGGAGGAAGGTCCTGGAGTCAAAGTCAAGCTGTCAGAGGAGTCCCATGTCCATAGGAACAGACTTGCTCCAGTTGCCTTGCTGGGTTCAGTCGTGGCCCCTGCAAGCAGCCCATAGGACGCTGGGCCACAATGCTAATGTGGCTGGATGGTGGATGTCCAGCTGGGGCCCTTGGTCAGTTATACTGCCTGTAGTTGGGGGTCTGCAAAGCACCTTCGTTCTCACGGACACCGCGGCAACCAGCACTGCAGGGTGGTTGTGAGGGTAGCAGATAAAATGTGTAGACGACGGTAAGTCTTATTTTAAGGATGAGGTGTATGTGTACATGGGTACATGGATGTATGCAAATACTGGGCGGTGGAATGTGTAGAGAGAAATACCAGGCTGGGAATCAGGAGGCCTGGGGGAATGAAAGGGCTCTGCTCCAGATCCTTCAAATCACTGCCTTCATTTAATCCTCCCTGTAACCCTGGTGGCATGGCGGTTAAGTGCTACGGCTGCTAACCAAAGGGTTGGCAGTTCGAATCTGCCAGGCACTCCTTGGAAACTATGGGGCAGCTCTACTCTGTCCTATAGGGTCACTATGAGTCAGGATCAACTCGACGGCACTGGGTTGGGTTTGGTTTTATAGCCTATGAAAGCTGGGTGCTTGAGGTTGCAAAGTTAGAAAGCCGCATGCCTGGGAGTTGAGCCTCAGTTTAAGGGAGAACGCAAACAGTTAACATGCTCAGCTCAGGTTGGAGGTTTAAGTCCACCCTGAGGTGCCTCAGAAGGAAGGCCTGCTGATCTACCTGATGAAGCACAGTTCTACTCTGACACACGTAGGGCCACCATGAGTAGGAGTTGACTCAATGGCAGCTGTTTTTTTTAAGCTTGTGGCTTGAACATTTTGTGGCCCCGTTGCTGTAGCAGTGTAAGGTGGGATCGTTAACCCTGAATGCAGATAGTTCTGTTTGTGCTGTGTCTTCAGCATCCAGAATCATACCTGGCACACACAGACTGAAAAACCAAACCCACTGCTGTCGATTCCGGCTCATAGTGACCCTATAGAACAGAGCAGAACTGCCCCATAGGGTTTCCAAGGAGCTCCTGGTGGATTCGAACTGCTGTCCTTTTGGTTAGCAGCTGTAGCTCTTAACCACTCCGCCACCAGGGTTTCCGAAAGCCCTGAAAATATTTGAATGATGACTCCATTGACTGCAAACTGAGGCTTTTGAGCTTGCCATCCAGTCTAGCTCATCCAGGTTCCATCTGAGTATCCCCCTCTCGTTGTTGTTGTTCTGTGCCGTCGAGTCGGTTCCATAGGGTTTCCTAGGCAATAATCTTTACAGGAGCAGATCACCAGGTCTTCTCTGCCGCAGAGCAGCTGGGTGGATTTGAACGACAGCCTTTCAGTTAGCAGCCGAACGCTTAATCGTTGCACCCCCAGGACTGCTTACCCTCCTCTCAGGCCTCCCTAACAGTGATACTCCTATTGGGAGATTGGAGCTACTTGGGTGAGAATGACATCTTCCTTTTCTGCTGCCCCCAAAGTCATGCTGAGAGAGCCACCTCTGAACTGTGCCTTCTGGCTGAAGAAACGGGGTAAGGCGACATTGGCAGCTCAGCCCAGAGCTCGAGCTTCCTTCCTCTGGAATCTCGGGACTGAAGGGGCTCAGGAGGAACTTACCGAGCGAAGCTTCCCGTTCAAACCAGACACGCGTTCTGTGGGGTGAGTCCCAGCCAGGCTGATGCGCCCTTGGTGCCGTCCTTACCACCGTTAAGGTATTGTGGAACTGGAGAATTGACCATTAAGTCTCTGAACAGCTGCCTGTTACAGTTTTTTCTCAGTTCCAATGTCTGGGCATATCTGATGTTGGCTTTCTCACCCTTGACAGGCTCTCATTAGGTTGAGCTTTTGTTTTTCCTTGGCCAGGAGCCTTGTCATTCCGGCATCTTCAATTTTGGACAGGGAAAATGTGGATTCAAGTGGCCTGCAGCTGGTACAGTGCAGATGGCGGTGATCTTAGAGGCCATTCCCATGGCATGTGTGGGCATTTATATTTTCCCAGGAATCAGCCGGACCAAGAATACAAGTGGTTGTGGCTGTCCCAGCGGGTATATATTAAGTCATTGTCTCACACTTTACTGGATGCTACTTTCCTCTCAATAGAAGTAACATTTGCATTGAACACTTGACTTTTAAGGTGGCGTCAAGCCAACAACAAACATTTTACTCTTTTACAATAAAACAAAAGACCAGTTGCCTTCGAGTCGATTCAGATTCATGGCGAACCCATGCCTGTCAAAGTAGAACTGTGTTCCGTAGGGTTTTCAGTGGTGTATTTTTCAGAAGTAGTTCACCAGGCCTTTCTCCCAAGGCACCTATACGTGGACTCAAACCACCAACTTTTAGTTAGCAGCCGAGTGCGTTATTGTTGCTCTTGTTGGGGACTGTCGACCCAATTTCAACTGCCCCGTAGGGTTTTTGTGGCTGTAATCTTTACAGGGGCAGACTGCCAGATCTTTCTTGCATGGAACCACTGGGAGGGTTCAAACCACCAAACCCTTCAATTAGCAGCCAAGCACTTAACCATTGTGCCACCAGGGCTCGCTGAGTGCGTTTGTTGTTGTTGTTAGGTGCAGTCAAGTTGGTTCCGACTCATAGTGATGCTTTTACAACAACACAAAACCCTGCCAGGTCGTGCACTATCCTCACAATTGTTGCTGTGTTTGAGCCCCTTGTTGCAGCCACTGTGTCAGTCCATCTTGTTGAGAATCTTCCTCTTTTCTGTTGACCATCTACCAAGCATGATGTCCTTCTCCAGGGACTGATCCTTCCTGATAACACATCCAAAGTACTTGAGATGAAGTCTCACCATCCTCATTTCTGAGGAACATTCTGGCTCTACTTCTTCCAAGACAGATTTGTTCGTTCTTCTGGCAGTCCATGGTATATTCAGTATTCTTTGCCAATACCATTATTCAAAGGCATCGATTCTTCTTCCTTATTCAGTGTCCAACTTTCTTATGCATATGAGGCGATTGAAAATACCATGACTTGGGTCAGGTGCACCTTACTCCTCAAAGTGACATCTTTGCTTTTTAACACTTTAAAGAGGTCTTTTGGAGCAGATTTGCCCACTGTAATACATCATTGGATTTATTGACTGCTCTTTCTGTGAGCATTGATTGTGGATCCACGTAAGATAAAATCATTGACAACTTCAGTCTTTTCTCCATTTATCATGATGTTGCTTATTGGTCCAGTTGTGAGGGTTTTTATTTTATGTTGAGGTGTAATTCATACTGAAGGCTGCAGTCTTGGATCTTAATGGTGCTTCAAGTCCTCTTTGCTTTCAGCAAGCAAGTTTGTGTCATCTGCATGTCGCAGCAGACTGAGTAAGTATGGTGAAGGGATCCAACGCTGATATACTCCTTTCCTGATTTTAAACCACATAGTATCCCCTTGTTCTGTTTGAACAATTACCTCTTGGTCTATGTACAGGTTCTGCACGAGCACGAGTAAGTGTTCTGAAATTCCCATTCTTTGGAATGTTATCCATAATTTGTTATGATCCACACAGTCAAATGCCTTTGCATAGTCAATAAAACACAGATAAATATCTTTCTGGTATTCTCTGCTTTAGCCAAGATCCATCAGCAGTGATATCCCTGGTTCCATATTCTCTTCTGAATCTGTTCCCTGTGGATGTACTGCTGCAACCGTTTTTTGAATTATCTTCAGCAAAATTTTACTTACCTGTGATGCTAATGATACTGTTCAATAATTTCTGCATTCTGTTGGATCACCTTTCTTTGCAGTGAGTGCAAATATGATCTTGTCCAGTTGGTTGGCCAGGTAGCTGTCTTCCAAATTTCTTGGCATAGATGAGTGAGTCAACACTTCCAGCATTGCCTCTGTTTGTTGAAACATCTCAGTTGATGCACCGTCAGTTCCTGGAGCCTTGTTTTTTGCCAGTGCCTTCAGTGCAGCTTGGACTTCCTCCTTCAATACCATTGGTTCTTGATCATATACTGCCTTCTGAAATGGCTGAACATCAACCAATTATTTTTGGTACAGTGACTCTGTACCAAAGATTCAAAAGAATATTCCTTCCATCTTCTTTGGTGCTTTCTGCGTCGTTCATATTTTGCCTATAGAATCCTTCACTATTATAACTCGAGGCTTCAATTTTCAGTTCTCTCAGCTTGAGAAATGCTGAGCCTGTTCTTTTCTTTTGATTTTCTAAGTCCAGGTCTTTGCAAGTTTTATTATAATACTTTGTCTTCTTGAGCTGCCCTTTGAAATCTTCTATTCAGCTCTTTTACTTCATCATTTCTTCCTTTTGTTTTAGCCACTTGGTGCCAAGAGAAAGTTTCAGAGTCTCTTCCGGCATCCATTTTGGTTTTTTCTTTCTTTCCCGTCTTTTTAATGACCTTTTGCTTTCTCTATGTATGATGTCCTTGATGTCATTCCACAACTCATCTGGTCTTCGGTCATTAGTGTACAATGCATCAAATCTATTTTTTGAGGTGGTCTTTAAATTTGGGTGGGATAAACGCAAGGTCGTACCTTGACTCTTGTGGACTTTATTTTTCTTCAGCTTCAACTTGAACTCGTATGTGAGCAGTTGACAGTCTGTTCTGCAGTTGGCCCCTGGCTTTTTTCTGACTGACTCCATCATCTCTTTCCACAGATGAGAGCATTAACTGTAAGTGTTTGTTGAAAAATTGTGAACTTTATTTGACAAGATAATGCTACACAAAGTAGTGGTTTCTTCCTTCCCTCTCTCCCTCCCTCTGGTCCTTTATCCTCAACTAACATTTCTTGTCTGCCTATTTTGTGCCAAATATGTGGAATTCAGAGATGAGTAAGACACAACCTCTGCCCTCTAGAAACTCGCAACCTCCCAGCCTGTTGTTTTAGTTGGGAGTTTAGTTGATGAAAATATTTAAAGAAAGACTGTTTTTAAGTTTTAGAATTCACATTATGGAGAAGAGTGTGATAAGATCCACCCAGCAAACAGGAAGTCAGAGCAGTATATCAACCACCATAAAAATCATCAACTGAGACCTGCCTTAACTGTTTTCGGCAAGATGGTCGTCAAAAGCATTTTCGCGTGGATCGTTTTTCTTCATGACTTGTAGTGTGAAACACGGAGTATTCTCTCCTCCTTGCAAATGGGGAAACGGAGTTAAAGGACTCCTTCAGGTCCTAGCTTTGGAACCATCACTTAATTTCTCCAGAACCCTTTCCCCAGTAGACAAACATCAGCAACCTTTCTAAACTAATGGGTCACAGAAGAGTTTAGGGAGTCAGTGAATTGCATGTGAAGCCTTTGGCAGACTTCCTGGGTGCTTCCTAAACAGTCATCAAATTTGGTTGCTTGCTCTCATTGTTATTTTTATTTTCATCATCATTCTTGTCGTTTTCTCACTCCCCAGCTGTATTGGATTGAAAAGTGTCCCCTCAGATTCATGTCCCTCTGGAACCTCGGAATGTGACCTTGTTTGGAAATAGGGTCTTTCCAAATATAATTAACTAAATTAAGATGAACTCACACTGGAATAGGGTGGGCCTTAAATCCAGCATGATGGGTGGCCTTATAAGAAGAGGAGAGGAGGCACAGAGCTGGACAGACACAGAGGGAAGGGGGCCACGTGAAGACAGGCGAAGATTGGAATGGTCCATCTACAAGCCAGTGAACACCCGGGGCTACCAGAAACTGAAAGAGGCAAGGGAGAGTCCTTCGCGAGAGGCTTCAAAGGAAGCGCGGCCCTGCTGACATTAATTTTAGACTTCTAGCCTCCAAAAAAAACCTGAGAGAGAATAAACTGTTGTTTTAAGCCACCAAGTTTGTGGTACTTTGTTACAGCAGCCCTACAAAAACAATCCACTTCCCTTGTGTCAGTTTGTTTCACTGTGGTGATCTGCATGTGCCCTGATGGCACAGTGTTTAAGAGCTTGACTGCTAACTGAAAGGTCAGCAGTTTGAATCCACCAGCCGCTCCTTGGAAACCCTATGGGTCAGCTCTACTCTGTTCTGCAGGGTCACTGTGAGTCAGAATCAACTTGATGGCAATGAGTTCTTTTTTGTTTTTGTTTTTCCTTTTGATGCTGTAAACGCTGCCACCAGTGTTTCAAATATCGGCAGGGTCACTTGTGGTAGACAGATTTCAGCAAAGTTTCCAGACTAAGGTAGACTAGGAAGAAAGGCCTGGTGGTCTGCTTCTGAAAATTAGTCAGTGAAAACCCTGTGGATCATAACAATATTATTCGATACAGTGCTGGAAGATGAGCTCCCTAGGTTGGAAGGCATTTAAAACACACAGTGGTCACAACAGTGGACTCAGACGTACCAATAAGTACGGTGATGGTTTAGGATTGGGTGACATTTTGTTCTGTTATACGTGGGGTAGCCATGATTGGGAGCTGACTCAGTGGTGGCAGGTAACAACAACAAGAAACTGAAACACCAGCTCTGGGGACAACTGGCACAAGGCTCTCACCTACGATCCATGGAGAATCCACGAGGACTAAATGACACTGGAGTTGGCATTGGTCAAGCCTGTGGCCAAATGCTGACCCATCAATGCCAGTGGCTCAGTATGCCAGTGTCCGACCCAAGCCCAGGAAAAGAAACAAAACAGCTTCCCTCTCTCCGGTTCTCTGAAACTAAGCCTTTGGCATCATCTGGATTTGGTGCTGGACAGATTTGTAGTCCTCACAGCTCTCAGAACCATCAGCAGATGCGGTAGATAGAGGGAGGAAAACATATATCCTTCCTGAGAGCAGTGCTGTCCATCTGGAACAATGGGGGACTATGTTATACAGTCCTCTTCTTTTTGAATCTGCACACTGAGAAATAGGGTGTAGCTAAGTGACAGACTGGAACAGATGGGTCAAGGCTGTGCTGGATTTTGGAAAGGCCCTCCTTCCCGAGGAGAATTAATATAGTTTGGTCCTGGGAGGGTGAGTGCACTCTTGGCATGCAGCTGCCTTGTGTGACTTTCGCTCAACCCATCTGTGAAACATGTCAGATCTGAGAAATGAGGCTGGGATCCTGGGTCATTTTAGCATCAGAATCATTTTTTATTAATTGAATGAGAGATAAGCATGAGGTGCTCAGAACAGGTTCTGGCACCAGCTCATATTCAGTAACGGCGCATCAACGCCATCATTTTCTTTTTCATCTTTTGGTTGAGGACTCTGTATAAATCAGCATTGTTGGGTTCAGACAGCGTCATTCAAAGAAACACAGCTTCCTGCTGTATTTGAAACTTGAACCAATAACTTCTCACTCCCTACAAAACATGGAATTTTTTTTTCTTTCATAATCCTTACCCCTTAGAAACTAGATTCCCAGGTGCCACAGAGTTTGGCTGGACTCCTTTTTGAGAAGAATTCTGGGGCCAATTTCAGGCTTAATCATCAATATGGTGATTGATTAGCAATGTTGGCCATAAGTGTGGGACAGGGTGGAAAGGTGTGCGTGCCTTGCTTTTTACCATGTCTTACTAAAAAAAGGAACACCAAGGCCTCCTTGGGGAAAATGAGCATGGGGCTTAATTCTGAAGATGTCGCCATTCTGACAAGTTGCTGAGACCCGAACAGCTGTGTGTCTTCCTGGTCATGTTTCTGGTTTCTGGCTGTTTGTCTTTTAACAAGAGGTCAGTGATTGAGGGCTCCTCTACATCTGCAGGGAGTTTCCTGCAGAATTAGGATGTGTAAAATAAACCAACGAAATCAAAGCTCCAGGCAGATGTTGGAGATTGTTTCCCACTTGAGGTCAGACTTTCTGGAAGGGCATGGGGTGGGTTGTAGCAGAATGGTGTGGAAGGCTAAACTTGAGGTGCTGGACCATACGAGACAAAATCAAAGAAAAATAATCTCAAATCAGGGAGAAATCGCCTTAGTGGATGACCTTTAATATTTTACTACTTTAGGGGTAGAAAGAAAGGAGCCCTGGTGGCACACATGTTAAGCGCTCAGCTGTTAACCAAAAAGTTGGCTCGTCACTCGAACCTACCCAGTGGCCCTCTAGGAGAAAGACCTGGTGATCTGCTCCTGTAAAGATTACAGCCAAGAAAACCCTACGGGGCGGTTCTACTCTGTCACTTGAGGCTGCCGTGAGTTGAAACGGACTTGATGGTACCTAACAACATCAACGGGGGTAGGAAGTGAAGTGATGGCTCTCATGCCCTGTCCTGTCAACACTTAGGAGGCACACACACACACTCTCTCTCTCTTCGTCTCC
Organism: Loxodonta africana; assembly: GCF_030014295.1. Lineage (NCBI taxonomy): Eukaryota > Metazoa > Chordata > Mammalia > Proboscidea > Elephantidae > Loxodonta > Loxodonta africana. The sequence goes on along the minus strand of NC_087354.1, from coordinate 44,410,697 downwards.
CGCAATTGCTTAGGCTTCTAGAACCTATCTGATCAGTTAAGTGATTTAGGGTAACTTTTTTCAAGTTTTAAAATAAAAATAAACTTCATGGCCTTGATCTGAACGGTGAGGTTCTAATGACACCTGGAAAGAAGTGGTATTTAATAAATGTAATGATACCCCTAAAATTTATAATAATTTTGTTAAATATGGAATTCAGTTTCCATTTAAACATAAAAGAAATTCAAGTTACTAGAAAAGTATGGAAAAACTGATTTCTAATTAACAATATTTAAAAGCAAGAAAGTTTATCATTTGTCATTTTAACATTTAAGGAAACAAAGTAGCAATTTGGGTGACATTGTTTTTCTCTAAGGTGAAGGTCAGTATTTGGAACAGATGGTGTTGCCACTGGTCGTTCATTATATTCCACGTTTAAAATGTCTTTGTTTTGAAGCTATCACATGTGCAAAGAAATAACTCTCAGTGAATTAGGCATAATTCATAAAAGGCATAAAATATTAAATTTCTGGAAGAGATGCTTTGAGACCCAAATCTAACAATTCATCATTTGTATTCCTTGAAATATTTCTAAATTCATAACTTATTCTGCTTATTTGGTAATTCAGTTACAGTTTCCAAAGCAAAAATGGATTTTGAGCCCAATTTAATTTTTCTGTATGAAGTAGAAGACATTCTAATGGCACACAAGCCTGTCAAACCTGTCAAAATGAGTGAGTCTCACACTTTCATCCTGGGGGAGTGCTATTTACTCAGGTCAACCAGGGTGACTTTGATCACGTATACACAGACACCTTGTGGGGAGGGCAAAGGGCACTATTTGCAGGGGCGCCATTTCCTTGAAACCAGTTGCTGGCCAGCCGACTCTGAGTCATGGTGACCCCATGTGTGTCAATGCTCTACCACTTACCAGCTTCCAGCTGTGACCTTGGGCCAAGTGCAAGGCTTAGTTTCTCCGCCTATAAAATGGGTCTAATAATAAGAGTTTCCTCCCAAGCACAATGTGGGAATTAAATGAAACAACACATGGGAAGTATTCAGCTCGCCTGGCACAAAGCAAATGTTTGGTACGTGAAAGGTACTAGCTTCTTTTACGCTTCATTCCTGTATTGAATTAAAAAAAAAAAAAAAAAAAAAACTTGGGCAGTAATGTGGAATTGTCAGGTGGTTACTGCCATATAGAAGTTGAGTGATCAGATACTGTTTTTTTTTTTTCCTAAACCAGGAATCTTTCCTCTGGTGGTCTAGGAGGTAGGCTGGGAGGTGAGTGGGGAGGTGGGCTGGAGAGCAGCCCATCCTTCTGTAATGAACAACGCACAGTTACTGGTGAGGTGTGTGGAAGCCCTTGGTTATGTTAAAAAAAATGAACAAACAAACCCATTGCCATTGAGTCAATTCTGACTGAAAACAACCTCATAGGAAGAGTAGAACTGTCCCATAGGGTTTCCAAGGAGTGCCTGGTGGATTCGAACTGCCAACCTTTTGGTTAGCTGCTGAACTCTTAACCACTATGCACCAGGGTTTCCAGTTCAGTCCAATTGCTCTGATGTTGATTCCTACTCATGGCCACCGCATGTGTGTCAGAGTAGAACTGTGCTCCATAAGGTTTTCAATGCCCGATTTTTGGGAAGTAGATCACCACGCCTTTCTTCAAAGGTGCCTGTGACTGGACTTCAGTCTTCAACCTTTGGGTTAGCAGCAAGCACATTAAACCTTTGTATCACCCAAGGACTCCATTTACTTGAAGGCCTAGTGTTATCTACCAACCCCTTCTAGACTTTAGGTTAAATCAGTCAGAGCGTGAATCAGTGTGTGTGTGTGTGTATGTGTTGATGTTGGTGTTGGTGAAGGGGCAGGGGTGAGAAGAAGAAGGAGAGAGGCTGCAACGACCGCCCTGGCCCTAGGCTAAGCAGAAGAAGGTCATGGATGAGGATGTGGCTCCTTTGGGTGCAACGCTAAGTTGCTTTCCTCTTTTCGCCCCTGAGAACTGCAGAAAAGCTGAGTGGTCGTTCCCCAGCCCAAGAAAGAACCAAGTGAGGTGGCAGTGGCTGTGGCAGCAAGGCTGGAGGTACAGTCTGCAGTGGCCCTGGTTTGGAGGCCCCAGAGAACCAACCTGTGGCTGCACTAGAGTTCAGGTAGATCTTGAATTGAGTAAAGTTGAGTAGAGCCAGGCCCACTGACCCTTGGGGGAGGTGAGAGTGAGGGGCAGTGGAGCCCAAGGTAGCTGGAGGGAAACCTGCCCTGGAGGGCTTGGCCCTGTTTACTCAGTGTGAGTTGCCCCAGGAGAAAAACCACAAATACTTGCCTTGTGTGCTAAACCCTCAAGGATCAACTAGTTAAAAAGTTGCCCTAAATTGAAACTGGATAAACTGGTCTGGCCTGATAAATAGCAAGAAGGCTTCCAGACAAGATGAGAGCCTTTGGACATTCTGCCCTAGGCAGGTTACCGAGCCCTGGGAGGCCCTCGGAAGCTTGGGCCCTGGGGGGAGATAAGGCTCTGCAGGCACACTGAGAGGAGGACCTTTGGGTGCCCCAAGCGGCCTGATAGAGAGCAAGACACCCAGGAGACATTCCAGAGAGGCTTGAGGGTTAGTAAGGTGATTCCTAAATGCAGTGTGGCATAGGCAGAATGGCTGATTTTGAGATCACATGGGGCTCTAATCTACTAATAGATTGGACTGTTAGTCTGATAGTCGAATTTATTAGTTAGTAAATTACTCTCTCATTTACTAATAGACTGTAGGCAAGTTTCAGAGCTAGACTCTCCCAGTCTCAGCTCCCACCCTTTATAAATTGGTGGTGCTAATAACCCCCTCGATAGATTATAAGGATTCACAGAACAACGTGTGTACCTTGCAGAGGGTGTTATTCTGTCATATTTCTTTTCCCTGTTCTATTGTTAAACTGTCACCACCACCCCCCGCAAAAAAAAAAAAAAAAATCCTCATTTTTCTAAGAACTGGGCTCCAAGTACAGCTTTAAACATTGCAGAGTCAGAACATTGAGCTTTGAATCCTGGAGTTTCTCTAATCAGCTGTGTGACCTTAAACCAACCCTGCAACTTTGGAATCCTTTGAAATGGAAGGGTTCCCAAGTGATGGCTCAGCGCCTCCTGCTCTGACCGTCTTCCTCAGCTCTCCACGGTGGCACAGAGGGCCCCAAAACAAAGAGCCTGCTTGCGTGCGACGTGATGCATTTTCTTTGGAGCTGTGTCTAAGCCACCTTTAGATCTCAAGGATTTTCACGTCGTCCCAGTTTATACTCACACACAGAACCTAGAATCGGGCTGGGAGGGAATGCCAAGAGCATACGGCCTGGTATAAATTAATAGACCGATCTGCTCACAGTGAGGTTCTTTCGGCTCTGATTTCTCCTTTTATGGTGTCTTTCGAGAAAGGCAGGGAGGTTTCGAGGCCGTTGACTGGGGAGTCAAAAATGCACACACATTCAGCACATCAGGGCTGGGTTTTAGCTCTTGTTCCTGAGCAAATTTTATTGTTTAGGTTTGGTTAATCTGTGAGAGAAAGCTGAGATTACTAGAAGAAGTAGGCACCACCATCACCAGCCTCTTGCAGCAACAGACACTTGGTTGGAGGGAAGAGAATGGGGAAATGAACAAGATAGAAAAGATATTCCAACTCAGACGACCAGAGTGGGCCTGGAAAAGACTGAAATCTTTAGTTTCGTGAGGCCAGAACTGCGGCCAGAGTCTGGAAACCAGGAGAAGAGTTCTGGGTCTATCAGTGAAAAACTGTCTGTCCTAGGCATCACCACTTCCGTTAGAAAGGAAATCAGGAGATTGCATTGTCCATGGAGTCCCTGAGTGGTTCAAACAGGTAACTCATTCAGCTACTAACTGAAAGGGTAGAAGTTGGAGTTCTACCCATAGGCACCCTGGAAGAAAAGCCTGGTCATCTGCTTTCTGAAAATCAGCCATTGAAAACTCCATGGAGTAGTTCTACTCTGACAACATGGGGTCACCATGAATCAGAACTGACTAGACAGCAACCAGTTTTACTTACATGACCCCTGTTTCCAGGCTAAAAGCTAAACTCCTTGCAGGGCAGCCACACTCTCTGCAGCCTTACCGTTTTGCTCTGACATCACCCCCCCAGCCTTGTATTAGGCACTCCAGGTATCACTTTCTCTGTGTGGTGCTCTTCCCTGCGTGCTTTCATAGCATTTGAGCATTCTTACCGTGTTTTCTTTCCATTAAGCATTTTCAATGTTCTATGATGTTTCTTGGTTTGTTTGTTTGTTTTGCCACTTCCTACCTAAACCATTGCTTCTACATGAGCCTCCCTTTATTTTTTAACCTTGAAAAACTCCTATTCATCCTTCAAAACCCAGATTAAGTTTTACTGCTCCTAGGAAATCTTCATTTGCTCTCTCTGATGTTTAATTATTTCTTCCTGGGGATAACTCTGTGTTTGGCATGCATGGCCCGTTAAACTTATCAGAATACATTATTTTATATTTGTTTGTATGCCTTGTCCTGATCTAAAATGCAATCTCATTAAAAGTAAGAAACATTTATTATAGAGTAGGCATACAGTGTAGTGACTAAGAGATGGATTCCCTACGTTGAAATCCCGAAGCTACCATTTACAAGCTTTATAACTTTGAATGAGTTTTGAACTCCCTTTGTGCCTCAACTAGGAGCCCTGGTGGCACAGTGGTTAAAATGCTCAGCTGTTAACCAAAAGGTCAGCAGTTCGAACCCACCAGCTGCTCCAGGGGAGGAAGATGTAGCAGTCTGCTTCTGTAAAGATTACAGCCTTAGAAACCACATGGGTTAGTTCTCTCCAGTCCTGTAGGGTTGCTATTAGTTGGATCAACACAGAAAAATCAGCTGGGTTTCTATACACCAGCAATGAACAATCCGAAAGGGAAATTAAGAAAACAGTTCCATTTACAATACCATCTAAAGGAATAAAATACCTAGAAATAAGTTTAACTAAGGAGGTAAAAGACTTTTACACTGAAAACTCTAAAACATTGCTGAAAGAAATTAAAGGAGACCTAAATAAATAGAAAGACATCTTGCGTTCATAGACTGGAAGACTTAAAGTTGTTATGATCTATAGATTCAGTCGAATTCCTATCAAAATTATTGCATGGGGCTCTGAATAACCAAAACAGTCTTGAAAAAGAACAACAAAGTAGGAGGACTCACAATTCCTGATTTCAAACATACTACAGAGCTACAGTATCAAAACAGCATGGTACTGATACAAGGATAGATATATACACCCATAGAATAGAACTGGGAGTCCTGAAATAAACCCATGCATCTACAGTCAATTGATTTTCAACAAGGGTGTCAAGTCCATTCAGTGGGGAAAGAAGAGTCTCTGCAACATATGGGGCTGAGACAACTGGATTTTCACATGTAAAAGAGTGAACTTGGACCCATACTTCTCACTATATGAAAATTAATGCAAAATGGATCAATGACCTAAATATAAGGACTAAAACTATAAACCTCTTAACACAGGGGATAAATCTCAGGACCTTGTTCTTAGCAATGAATTCTTAAATATGACACCAAAAACACAAGCAGCAAAAGAAAAAAATAGATAAATTGGACTTCATCAAAATTAAAATTGTCTTTGCATCAAACATTAGAAAGTGAAAAGACAACCTGCAGAATGGGAGACAATATTTACAAACCATATATCTGATAAGGGTTCAATATCTATGTGTCCTAGGCTGGGTTCTCTAGAGGAGCAAAACCAGCAAAGCATATAAAAGTATCTATAGAGAGATGTATATCAAGGAAATGACTGACATGGCTGCAGAAGCTGGAAAGTCCCCAGTCCATGGGTCAGGCTGGAGGCCTCTCCTGACTCACATAGCAGTAGTGGCTGGTGAACCCAAGATCAGCAGGTCAGACAGCAGGTCTCTGGCTCATAGGCTGCAGAGGCTGACAAATTCTAAGATCGGCAGGTAAGCTGCTAGCTCAAGTCCCAAGTAAAATGATGTGGCCACTGAGGAAACAGTTTGGCAGTTCCTGGAAAAGTTAAACCTAACATTACCATATGACCCAGCAAGTTTACTCCTAGGTAAACACCCAAAAGAATTGAAAGCAGAGACTCAAACTGGTTCTTGTACACCAAGGTTAACTGCAGCACTATTCACAACAGCCAAAAGGTGGAAACAGCCTGAATGTTCATCAACAGACCAATGAATAAACAAAATGTAGTGTATCTGTACAATGGAATTTTATTCAGCCATAAAAAGAAATAAGGTCTTTGCTGCTACATGGATGAACTTTGAAAAGATTATGCTGAGTAAAATAAGTCAAGCTCAAAAGGATAAATATTATATGATCCCACTGATATAAAATATCTAAAATAGGCCAATGCATAGAGACAAAGTAGATTAGAGGTTACCAAGTGGGTGGGGGTGGAGAATGATTGCTTAATGGGTTTCTGTTGGGTGATGGAAAGAAAGTTTTGGAAATAGCAAGGATATTCGCACAGCATTGTGATTTTATGTCTCTGAGTTACACGCTTAAAAACTGTTCAAATGGAAATTGGTATTTTATATCTATTTTATCACAATAAACGGGAGCCCTGGTGGCACAGTGGTTAAAGCGTTCAGCCGCTAACTGAAAGGTTGGCAGTTCAAACCCACCAGCCGCTCTGCAGGAGGAAGATGTGGCAGTCTGCTTAGGTAAAGATTTACAGCCTTGGAAACCCTATGGGGCAGTTCTACTCTGTCCCGTAGGGTCAGTATAAGTCTTCTGAATTGAGTCGGTGGCAATGGGTTGTTTTTTTTTTTTTTTTTTAATCACAATAAAAAATTTGAAATGCCCTGCAGGATCCACTGGACCTTTGTCCACTGCCCTGGGACGCTCTGGTGGGGACCGACTCTGGAGGGGTTGCAGAGTGGCCCTTGTGCGTGCTCCGTGGTTGCAGCAGCTTTAGCTGACTCTCATACACTCATCCCTTGTTTTCAAAGTGTGAAGCCTATGCCAGGGTGACTGTGTTAGACGGCTTTCCAGCCTCAGCCGTAAGCAGTGCCTGAAGCAGCGCTCCCCACCCAACATCAGCCAGGTGGGGGGCCCAGGATACCAACTAGATGTCCCCTTTCCTTGTGGTAAATTCCCCTCTGGGGCCTTTTGTGTCAAGCCCCCCCGGATCCTCAGAGAAAGTCAACCAGTATTGAGTCTCTGAAGGTGTTTAAGGTCATACTTTGTTCCTGAGGCTCACCTGTCCCAGGGCTATTTGCCCTGTCCCTTTCCACTGTCCTGTTCTGCATACAAAGGGGTTTTGAGAGAAGATGCCTTTGCTGCACCCAAAGGTTCCCTTTCACCCTTATGCCAAGGCCTTACGCCAGGGCCTTTGTGCGTATGTCTTAGGTTATCATAACTGAAAGAGAAAATTGTTTCTTCTTTGAACAGAGCCAACCTCTAAAAGACCTGTGCCTTGCTCACTGTATTAGTTTCCTTGGGTTGCCATAACAAATTACCACAAACTGGATGGGTGTCATGAATTGAATTATGTCCCCCAAAAATGTGTGTATTAACTTGGTTAGGCCATGATTCCCGGGATTGTGTGCTTGTCAGCCATTTTGTGATTGTAATTTTATGTTAAGAGGATTGTGGTGGGATTGTAACACCACCCTTATTCAGATCACCTCCCTGATCCAATGTAAAGGGGGTTTCCCTGGGGTGTGGCTTGCACCACCTTTTGTCTGTTAAGAGATAAAAGGAAAGAGAAGCAAGCAGAGAATTGGGGACTTCATACAACCAAGAAAGCAGTACCGGGAGCAGAGTGCATCCTTTGGACCTGGGGTCCCTGCCTCTGAGAAGCTCCTCAACCAGGGGCAGATTGAGGACAAAGACCTTCCTCCAGAGCCAACAGAGAGAGAAAGCCTTCTTCTGGAGCTGACACCTTAAATTTGGATTTTTAGCCAACCTTACTGTGAGGAAATAAATTTCTCTTTGTTAAAGTCTTCCACTTGTAGTATTTCTGTTATAGCGGCACTAGACGACTAAGACAGCGGCTTACAAGCACAGAAGAGTATTCCCTCACAGTTCTAGAGGGCAGAAGTCTGAAATGAAGGTGTTGATAGAGTTGGTTCCTTCTGGAGGCTCTGAGGGAGAACCCATTCCTTGCCTGTCTCCTAGCTTCTGGTGGTTGCTGGCTAGGGGCTAGGTGTTTCTTGGCTTATGGATGTATCACTCCAATCTCTGTATCCATCCTCACATGGCCTTTTCTGTGTGTCTCTGTGTCTTTAATCTCCCTCTGCTTTTCTCTTATAAAGACACCAGTCTTGGATTTAGGGGCCACCATAAATACAAGATGGTCTTATTTTGAGATCCTTAATTACATCTTCAGAAACCTTAATTACATCTTCCAGACCCTTTTCCAAACAAGGTCACATTTACAGATTCCGCTCTGAGGGTTAAGACTTGGACATATCTTTTGGGGGCCACCATTCAGCCCATTACACCCTCCTTATGGAGAAGTGTTGGCAGCTTCTCCCAAGCCGTTTAAACTGCCTCACTGGGAAAACATGCAAGGTGCTAGCTGGGTGCCTCCAGACGCCTCACATCCTTTATCCATTGTGTCTGCCATGACACCTGACACTGTGTTATAAACACATCTTTAGTTGTTTCTTGTCAGACATGCTAATTTAGGAAAAATAGTAAATTGTGTGTAAAAGGTTCTCTTGGCTCAGTGTAGGGGTATTGTTTTATACTTAGAAAAGCCATGGATGAACCAGGTTATGTCGTAAACATTCAAAAAGATTGTTTGTGCTCCATGGGTACTGTGTTGGTATGTATGAAGTCTACACAACAAATGTGGCCTTTGCCCACCAGAAATTTCAGGGCTGTGGGAAGGATTTTGGAAGTAGTGTGGTATCAACACCTGTTTCTCAGGCCTCACCTACAAGAGCCATGAAGGTAAAAGATGTCCTTTAGGTGTGATGGTGGGAAAGCAGCCAAGTATTCCAAGTATGTGCTCACATGGGGGAAGTGCAGGGAGGAGGGGGTGCAAGGGAGTTGTAGCCTAGCAATCTGCCACGTAGGAAGGGCATCTCCAGTGCCGGCAGCTCCAGTCCTGGGCCGGGGAGGAGGTAGAGGGAAGTTGAAATAGAGGAGTTGAAGGAACCTAAGCAGCCCTGAGTAGAAAAGCGTACTGAGCTCCTTAACCCTTTCAAACAGGAGAGCTGGTGCTGCCTGCTGTAAATTGAATGACGATTTTTTTTTACACTTAAACAATCTGAATTTGGTAATAAATTATACCTAACAAGAAATCTGGAGGTAGCCAGTTTGAGGCTTGTTAATTTAGCAGCTGAACAATGCCAGGGCTCTGGGATGGCTTTTCTGTACTTTCATTGGCTTTTCCCTATTTGCAAGATGGCGGCCACAGCTCCAAGCATCAGCTCTGATGCACAAATGTCTGTGGCAGCTGGAAGGACAGAGGTTTTTCTTCACAGGGAAGAACAGCTTTCTGAGATGTCACCTAAAAACTTCCCCTTTACAGTGCATTGGCCAAAAATAGGTGTACATAGGTTCTTTTTTTGTTTTTTGTCTTTACTTCAGAACAATCTCAAACCTGTAGAAAAGTTGCAAGTGCTATACCAAGATCTCCTTCAATCTAGAACAGCTTCTCGGTCTTGCCTTGACTTTCGTAACCTTGTCTTTTTTGAGGCCTGCTGGCCAGTTTATTATGTAGAGGGTCCTGCTATTTGAGTTTGATGAGTCCTCATAATTAGATTCAAGTTTTGAATTTTTGGCAGGAATATCACGGAAGCGATGGTATGTGCTTATTGCCTCCTCTTAGATGGTACACAATGTTGATTTGTCCATTTATTCAGTCATTTTTATTAGTATAGAGTCATGGATTTCCCTTTTACTCAGTGGATTGTAATCTGTTAGTATCGGTATCTATTTTGACTCAAGTTGTCCCATATTTGGCCAGTGGGAGCCCCTTCAACATGACTCCTTTGTCATTCTTGACATGTCCCTATCGTTCTTTAAGTACTTGCTCACTTGCTGGCACAAGAAGATGTTCCCAGTGTATGTTGTACCTTTCTATTTCCAGCCCTGTAATCAGCTGTTTCTCCAAGGAGCTTGGCACATTTTAGTGGAGAATGATATTTAGAAGTCAAGATCTGGGTGATAAGTATGCTTATTGCTTTTGGGATGTTGTTGATTCCAGGACCTCTCAATGGACAGAGGCAATATGTATGTTTATTTCTGTTTCTATATATATATACGGAAACTGTGAGTTCACACTCATATCTTTAAATCCAATCCAACATCGTAAAGTTTATTCTAGTTTTTTCCCTTCCCATATTTGTAAATCTCTTTTCTCAGAATAAGAAATCAGGCTCCCAGTATCCTTTATATGTTTACTTATATGCTCAATCACCCTGAGTGTAGTCAATTTCCCATTGCAACCATTAAACCCATTGTGACCCCACATGTTTCAGAGTAGAACTGTGCTCCATAGTTTCCACTGGCTGTAATCTTATGGAAGTAGGTTGACAGGATTTTGTTCCATGGCATCGAGGAATAGATTTGAACCACCAATCTTTCAGTTAGTACTTGAGTGCAAACTGTTTATGCAACCCATTGCCATCATTATTCCTGCTTTATGTAGATACTTACTTATTGCCAGATCACCCTCCCATGTGAACACCCTCACTAGGACTTCAGTGCCTTGCCCTGGGCCACCACCAGGTAGACATCACCCTTGCTTGGTCCCCTGAGCAAACACTTTCAAAGGCAAAGAGTTTTAACTGCATCAAGACTTCCATTTTCTGTATGCCTATATCTACTCATGCAAACCTTCCTCCCTTACTTGACTGGTACCTTTAGTGTCCCATCAAGTCCCCTTCTCTTGATGGGAATCCTGCTAGTCCCTCTTGAGCCTGAGGCAGGCACAAGGACTGGTGGTTCTTATTGATGGTGTTTGTGTATACCTGTGCTGTCCAATATGGTAGCCAATAGTCACATGTGTCTCTTTAAATCTAAATTAAATAAAACTTAAAATTCAGTTTCTCACTTGTGCTGATTATATTTTAAGTGCTCAATAACCACGTATTGTTAGTGGCTACCATATTGGACAATGTATATATAAAACATTTCCATTATTGCAAAATTCTGTTGGAAAGCTCGGGTATATGCTGTACAAATCAGCTTTTTCTTATAATTTGACACTAATGCTTCTGTGACAGCCCCTCGTTCTGACTTCAGCTTAATATTCCATTGATCATCTGGACCACCAAAACACATAGCAGCATTTCATGCTAATTAGCCTGCCTCCATACTCATATTGCTAACAGATTCACTAATCTCACCCCGGAAGCCATTGCCCTAGACCATCCCTGCTACATGGTCTGCAAATGGACAGAATATTTGAAACTGAGACTGTCTTGGAAAACCTTGCACCAGTATCACCACTCATCTGTCAGTTTATCGTACTGTGGCATTTTGCTACGTTGCTATGATGCTGAAAACTATGCCACCAGTATTTCACATGCCAGCAGGGTCACCTATGGTAGATAGGTGTCGGCAGAGCTTCTGGATTAAGATAGACTAGGAAGAAAAGCCTGGCAACCCACTTCCAAAAACTAGCCAGTGAAAGCCCTTTGGATCACAATAGAATACTGTCTGATAAAGTGCTGGGAGATAAGCTCCCTCGGTTGGAAGGCACTCAAAATACACAGTAGCTGGAACAATAGGCTTGAGCCTATGAATGGTCGCGAAGAGGCACAGGAATGGGCAATGTTTCATTCTGTTATACATAAGGTTGCCATGAGTTGGAGCCAGTTCGATGACAACTAACAACAGCCTAGCTGCAGTAGTTATAAAAGGAGAGTGATTAAACACCTGCTTGGCTGAGCTTTTTTTTTAATAATTTTTATTATGCTTTAAGTGAAAGTTTACAAATCAAGTCAGTCTCTCACGTATAAACTTATTTTTCACATACTGCCATTTACTCTCTCCCTAACGAGTCAGCCCACTCCCTCCTTCCAGTCTCTCCTTTTGTGACAGTTTTGCCAGTTTCTAACCCCCTCCCCCCCATCTCCCCTCCAGACAGGAGATGCCAACACAGTCTCAAGTGTCCACCTGATCCAAATAGCTCACTCCTCATCAGCATCTCCCTCCAACCCATTGTCCAGTCTAATCCACGTCTGACGAGTTGGCTTTGGGAATGGTTCCTGTCCTGGACCAACAGAAGGTTTGGGGACCATGACCACTGGGGTCCTTCTAGTCTCAGTCAGACCATTAAGTCCGGTCTTTTTATGACAACTTGGGGTCTGCATCCCACTGTTCTCCTGCTCCCTCAGGGGTTCTCTGTTGTGTTCCCTGTCAGGGCAGTCATTGGTTGTGGCCAGGCACCGTCTAGTTCTTCTGGTCTCAGGATGATGTAGTCTCTAGTTCATGTAGCCCTTCCTGTCTCTTGGGCTCATAATTACCTTGTGAGCTTGGTGTTCTTCATTCTCCTTTGATCCAGGTGGTTTGAGACTCATTGATGCATCTTAGATGGCCACTTGCTAGCATTTAAGACCCCAGATGCCACACTTCAAAGTGGGTTGCAGAATGTTTTCTTAATAGATTTTATTTTGCCAATTGACTTAGAAGTCCCCCGAAGCCATAGTCCCCAGACCCCTGCCCCTGCTTTGCTGACCTTCAGAGCATTCAGTTTATTCAGGAAACTTCATTGCTTTTGGTTTAGTCCAGTTGTGCTGACCTCCCCTGTATTGAGTGTTGTCCTTCCCTTCACCTACAGTAATTCTTATCTACTTATCTAATCCGTAAATAACCCTCTCCCACCCTCAATCCCCCCCCGCCCCATAACCGCAAAAGAATGTGTTCTTCTCAGTTTAAACTATTTCTCAAGATCTTATAGTAGTGGTCTTATACAAGATTTCTCTTTTTGCAACTGACTAATTAAACTCAGCATAATGCCTTCCAGGTTCCTCCATGTAATGAAATGTTTCATAGATTCCTCACTGTTCTTTATTGATGCGTAGTATTCCATTGTGTGAATATACCATAATTTATTTATCCATTCATCTGTTGGTGGGCACCTTGGTTGCTTCCATCTTTTTGCTATTCTAAACAGTGCTGCAGTCAACATGGGTGTGCATATATCTGTTTGTGTAAAGGCTCTTATTTCTTTAGTATATATTCTGAGGAGTGGGATTGCTGGGTCGTATGGTAGTTCTATTTCTAGCTTTTTAAGGAAATGCCAAATTGATGTCCAAAGTGGTTGTACCATTTTACATTCCCACCAGCAGCGTATAAGTGTTCCAGTCTCTCCACATCCTCTCCAACATTTATTATTTTGTGTTTTTTAGATTAATGCCAGCCTTGTTGGAGTGAGATGGAATCTCATTGTAGTTTTAATTTGCATTTCTCTAAAGGTTACTGATCGAGAGCATTTCCTCATGTATCTGTTAGCCGCCTGAATGTCTTCTTCAGTGAAGTGCCTGTTCAAATCCTTTGCCCAGTTTTTAATTAGGTTGTCTTTTTGTGGTTGAGTTTTAGCAGAATCATGTAGATTTTAGACATCAGGCGCTGGTCAGAGATGTCGTAGCTGAAAATTCTTTCCCAGTCTGTAGGTGGTCTTTTTACTCTTTCGGTGAAGTCTTTGGATGAGCATAGGTATTTGATTTTTAGGAGCTCCCAGTTATCTGGTTTCTCTTCATCATTTTTAGTAATGTTCTGTATTCTGTTTATGCCTTGTATTAGCTCTCCTAACGTTGTCCCTGTTTTTTCTTCCGTGATCTTTATCGTTTTAGATTTTACGTTTAGGTCTTTGATCCATTTGGAGTTAGTTTTTGTGCATGGTGTGAGGTATGGGTCCTGTTTCATTTTTTTGCAAATGGATATCCAGTTATGCCAGCACCATTTGTTATAAAGACTATCTTTTCCCCAATTAACTGACACTGGGCCTTTGTCAAATATCAGCTGCTCATATGTGGATGGATTTATATCTGGGTTCTCAATTCTGTTCCATTGGTCTATGTGTCTGTTGTTGTACCAGTACCAGGCTGTTTTGACTACTGTGGCTGTATAATAGGTTCTAAAATGAGGTAGAGTGAGGCCTCCCACTTTGTTCTTCTTTTTCAGTAATGCTTTACTTATCTGGGGCTTCTTTCCCTTCCATATGAAGTTGGTGATTTGTTTCTCTATCACCTTACAAAATGTCATTGGAATTTGGATCGGAAATGCATTGTATATATAGATGGCTTTTGGTAGAATAGACATTTTTACAATGTTAAGTCTTCCTATCCATGAGCAAGGTATGTTTTTCCACTTATGTGGATCCCTTTTAGTTTCTTGTAGTAGTACCTTGTAGTTTTCTTTGTATAGGTCTTTTACATCTTTGGTAAGATTTATTCCTAAGTATTTTATCTTCTTGGGGGCTACTGTGAATGGTATTGATTTGGTGATTTCCTCTTCGGTGTTCTTTTTGTTGGTGTAGAGGAATCCAGCTGATTTTTGTATGTTTATCTTGTAACCTGACACGCTGCCGAACTCTTCTATTAGTTTCAGTAGTTTTCTGGAGGATTCCTTAGGGTTTTCTGTGTATAAGATCATGTCATCTGCAAATAGAGATAATTTTACTTCTTCCTTGCCAATCCCGATGCCCTTTATTTCTTTGTCTAGCCTAATTGCTCTGGCTAGGACTTCTAGCACAATGTTGAATAAGAGCAGTGGTAAAGGGCGTCCTTGTCTGGTTCCCGTTCTCAAGGGAAATGCTTTCAGGCTCTCTCCATTTAGGATGATGTTGGCTGTTGGCTTTGTATAAATGCCCTTTATTATGTTGAGGAATTTTCCTTCTATTCCTATCTTGCTGAGAGTTTTTATCATGAATGGGTGTTGGACTTTGTCAAATGCCTTTTCTGCATCAATTGATAAGATCATGTGGCTCTTGTCTTTCGTTTTATTTATATAGAGGATTACATTAATTGTTTTTCTGATATTGAACCAACCTTGCATACCTGGTATAAATCCCACTTGGTCATGGTGGATTATTTTTTTTGATATGTTGTTGAATTCTATTGGCTAGAATTTTGTTGAGGATTTTTGCATCTATGTTCATGAGGGACATAGGTCTGTAATTTTCTTTTTTTATGGTGTTTTTACCTGGTTTTGGTATCAGGATATGCTGGCTTCGTAGAATGAGTTAGGTAGTATTCCGTCCTCTTCTATGCTTTGAAATACCTTTAGTAGTAGTGGTGTTAACTCTTCTCTGAAAGTTTGGTAGAACTCTGCAGTGAAGCCATCCGGGCCAGGGCTTTTTTTTGTTGGGAGTTTTTTGATTACCTTTTCAATCTCTTTTTTTTGTTACGAGTTTATTTAGTTGTTCTGCTTCTGATTGTGTTAGTTTAGGTAGGTAGTGTGTTTCTAGGAATTCATCCATTTCTTCTAGGTTTTCAAATTTGTTAGAGTATATTTTTTCATAGTAATCCAATATGATTCTTTTCATTCCAGGTGGGTCTCTTGTGATATGGCCCATCTCATTTCTTATTCGGGTTATTTGTTTCCTTTCCTGTATTTCTTTAGTCAGTCTGGCCAATGGTTTATCAATTTTGTTAATTTTTTTAAAGAACCAGCTTTTGGCTTTGTTAATTCTTTCAATTGTTTTTCTGTTCTCTATTTCATTTAATTCTGCTCTAATTTTTATTATTTGTTTTCTTCTGGTTCCTGACAGATTCTTTCGTTGCTTGCTTTCTATTTGTTCAAGTGTAGGGACAGTTCTCTGATTTTGGGTCTTTCTTCTTTATGTATGTATGCACTTATCGATATAAATTGACCTCTGAGTATTGGCTGAGCTTTTGAAAAGCTTGTTTTTTAGGTAATTCCTCGAAACCACAATTCCAGGTATTCTTTCAATTCCTTAATACCCAACCCTTAGCCTAGGCCTCTCCCTCTACACTACAGCTTTTGAAACTTTCATATGCTTGGGAATCACCTGGAAATGTTGTCCAGGGCAGGTTTTGATTCAGTAAGCATGGGGTGAGTCTGAGATTCTGCACTGTAGGGAGCATCAGTTGATGCTGATGTTGCTGGTCTGAGGACCATGCATTGAATAGCAAGGTCCTGGATATCTGAGACACTGAATCTCTCAAGTGTCCACAATCTCCTGTATTTTTATTTGTCTTCACCTCAGAACACCTGCCAACCACAATTTGTATATCCAGATAACTGTTGTCTTTCAAGAAAGACACTCAACGACCATCACTTCTGAAAACAGTTCATAGCTTAGCTCTTAGTGGGTTCAGAGCCAGGTTGAGTTATATAAGATATATTCTCTATATTTTACAGTCATACCTAATTGTAATGGCTGTTTTAGCCTTTAATTAAGTTCTACACTTCCCATTACAACCTTTTTCTCCAGATTTGGTTGCAGGGGACATTTGGCTCTTTTCAAAGTCACATTTACTTACAAAGGATCAACACCTGTTAACACTGAGTTCCATGAAGAAATGTACCTCATGCCCTGTTCTAAAGAGGAGCCACAGAAACATTTCGAGTGACAGTAGCATCATTGGAATAAACACAGATCCTACTGGGGGAACCCCTCTACAGGAGAGCAGAACTTTTATTTCACTAGGCAGGTTCTCACTTTTTTTTTGTGAAATTCACGTTTCTTTACAGTTCTATATTGCATTGGAATCTCCCTTCTGAGTTTCAGACATAAATTCTTTTTCTGCGTTGTCCTTCCTTCCTGTGTCCTGAAATCCATCCCATCCCCTACAACTTTGCTACATGGCTGTTATTGTTGTGTGCTGTCAAGTCAATTCCAACTCATAGAGACCCTATAAGAGCAGAACAGAACTTCCCCGTAGGGTTTCCTAGGCTGTAATCTCTATGGGAGCAGACCACCAGGTCTTTTCTTCCACGGAGCAGCTGGTGGGTGTGAATGGCTGTCCTTTCGGTTAGCAGGCGAGTGCTTAACCATTGTGCCACCAGGCATGGAGTGGTGGGGAAACCAAGCTATATGAGTCAGGCCACCTGGGTTCAAATCCCACACCAGTTCTTCTTAGCAGTGAAATCATAGACAAATTACTTAACTTCTCTGAACTTCAATGTCCTAGAAGAAAATAAGTAAACAATAAAAATAATTAGGTACATTGTGTACAAAGGCTAAATTGGACACAGATGTACCCAGCCCAGAAAAGCACCCAAAATGTCATTTTCCTTTCTTAATTATTTCTTTTTCTCGTGTTGGCCTCTCCCTTTCTCAGTCATTTCCTGCTTCATGCAAACATGATGTTTCTGCTCTCTGGGAAACAACAACTGCAGGAGCCATCTCCTTTATTTCCTCTAATAACAAACCTCTTGAAGACACAGCCGTTGGTGGCTCTCATCACTTGCCTGTCTGCCCAGGGCCTGTCAGTGACCCCAGAGCACATGCCCTCAGGCGTGGCAGCCCTGTGTTTTCTCTGACCCTCTCACCTCCGGGACGTAGCATCCTCATCCTCTCATCACTCAGTGGCACTCTTGCAGGTAAAAGTGGGCCACACGGCAGTTCAAACCCACCCAGTGGCTCAATAGGGCTCCATGGGCAAAAGACCTGGTGATCCGCTCATGTAAAGACAGCAGCGTAGAAAACCCTATGGGGCAGTTCTCTTCTGTCACATGGGGCCCATATGAGTCAAAATCGACTCCACACGCCTGACAACAATCAGGTTCAATTTTCTGTTTGTTTATTTGTTTCTTTTGGAGAAACGCAATTAGGCTGTGTTTCCGTAGGTCTGTGTTTAGAATAAGACAGGGGTCCTTCCCTTTGCAGCGGCAGGGGTTTTGTAACTAAGGTGAAGATTCAGGGTGGGCCTACCGACGTGGAGTCCGTACACAACTGGTTTTAAAAAGGAGGCTGGGAAGACGGGTATGGCCATTTTCTCCAGGAGCAGAAGTTTCCAGTCCATTAATTTTAACGTAATGCAAATCGGTTTATGGGTGTGCTGACACGCTGTTATTTAAAAAGCTTGAATAGCGTGATAATTAAATCTCCATCTATATTTTACTTTAGCACATTTATAGTTGTTTCCTTGCCCAGCTGGTGTGATAGAATTCCAACTTTATATAAACTGCAATGTACCGAACAAAGAAAAAAGGTCAACTGTGATGCCAAAAACAAGGTGGGTATATTAACTTAAACCTCATTATTTTAAGCTGAACTCTGTTTTGTCCCTGAATTTGACCACATCCACTCACTAAAAATATCCCAAAGTTATGCTTTCTAATATAGAACGTGAGGGCATATTGGTGTCTGTTCAATGTTTCTTTGTGTCACCTTCACTTTGAAGGGCTCACTCTTGGTGGGGAGCCAAGCGCCCTATAACTCAGTTTTTCCTTGCTCAGCAAGGTAGTGGAGCCAGCCCTTTGCTGGGAATTAGGAGCCATGAGTTTTCTGTATGGAGCTGCCACCTTCCCTTGGGTCCCTGTCACATAAAGGGTCCAAGATGCTCTAACTGCTAGAATTAACATTTTGTGACTGTCATTTTTATTTTTCCTTCTTCACCCCTTAGCACTTCAACACAGCACTTTATAGAACTCTGAAGTTGAAATTCTCCAATTTCAAAGAGATGCCAATTTCAAGTGTAATGGCGACAGGCAGCTGTAATTGCACACTTCCTTTTTTTTTTTTTTTGCTTTGTTTTGTTTTGTTCATTTGTCCCTATTAGAAATGCTTCTTTCTGGGATCAAGAGTTTGTGGGTTAGTTTTTAGAAAGCATGTGTTATTGTACTTGATAGAGCTACCTTAGGTGGCATCCATAGAGGAAACCTGGTGGTCCAGTGGTTAAGTGCTACAGCTGTTAACAAAAAGCCCCTTGGAAACCCTATGGGGCAGTTCTACTCTGTCCTATAGGGTCACTATGAGTCAGAATTGACTCGACAGCAATGGTTTTTTTTTTTTTTTTGCAGTGGGATTCAAGGAGTCAATCAAGAGTCCAAAAGCTAGCAATGAAAGATTGGTTTAAGGCTTTCTTGCCTAGTAAAATGCACCCATTTTGTGGGGGACATAAATTAAGCTGAAACATTAAACATACTAGGGTAAATGATTATCAGGCATTTTTCTTGTGGGAACTTTCAGATGAGGAGTGGGAATTGGGGGCAAGAGATAAGAACATCAGGAAGAAGAGGATGAAGAGGTGGGTGCTAGCCACCTGTGAAGACAAAGCCGCCACCTCAAAATACTGTTTGATCATTTGAACAATATGAAGCACAGTTACATTCTTTTTTTTTTTTTAAAGAGTTTTATTGTGCTTTAAGTGAAAGTTTAAAAATCAAGTCAGTCTCTCATACAAAAATTTATATACGCCTTGCTATATACTCCTAGTCAATTTTTGGAAAAAATTTGCTTTGAATCTGTGGATCAATTGATGTCCATGGAAGATTAGAAGGAGAGCATGAACGAGAGCAGAGAAGGAAGGTTGAGGGCTTGGCAGAAGAGCAAATGGTAAAAAAGAGAAGAACAGACGTAAGTGACCAAGGGTGTGCCATCCCCAGGTCTAGTATTCAGTTGCAAACAAAGCGTGTGGTGACACCTCTACACTTTTCATTATAATAAGTTTGTTAATAATTCTTCTAAGAAGCACCACTGGGAGGAGGAGTGGTTTTATTACTTTTAAGCTGATTTGATACGTGAGGCCACTTGGATCCCTGTGTTCAAGGAGCATAGTCAGACAAATCTGTCAGCTTTGCTTTGAGCACTGGCTCGGGTACTGATGACTTCTGCTTGGGAAGTGCTTTCGAAGGCCAGCTGTGGTCCTGGTGTATCAGGCCAGGGCTGGGGAGTTGCCCTGGGGAAAGTAGAAGTCTGTCTGCACTTTGTAAGAAAATGACCACTGCATCACAAGGAAATACTTAGACCTTAGAGCGACGAGAGGCTTCAGAGATTATCTGGCTGAAGCCTGTCCTCTGCAGAGTAAAACTGAAAAACCTAACCCATTGCCGTTGAGTCCATTCCGACTCATAGTAACCCTATAGGACAGAGTAGAACTGCCCCATCCAGTTTCCAAGGAGTGACTGGTGGATTTGAACTGTCAACCTTTTGGTTAGCACCTGAACTCTTAACCATTGAGCCGCCGGGGCTCAGAGACCCAAAACACAGCTAGTGAGGGGCAGGGCCAATCTGATACCTGTTGCTACACTGAGCTTTCTGTGTTTCTAATTGTAACATACTATATATATGTCATTATTCAAAAAACAAAAAAACAAAGATCCCTTTTTAGGGAAAGTATTTACAAGGAGCGCTGGCGGCACAGTGGTTAAGGGCTCAGCTGCTAACCAAAAGGTGGGTGATTTGAATCTACCACCTGTTCTGTGGGCGAAAGATGTGGCAGTCTGCTTCTGTTCAGATTACAGCCTTGGAAACCCTACGGGGCAGTTCTACACTAACTCGTAGTGTTGCTATGAGTCGGAACCAAGTCCACGGCACACAGCAACAACTTAAAAAGAAAGACATGTGGAGTAGGGCCTTTATTGTTCCTATTGATGGATTTTTCCCTGTAGTTACCTGTTTTCTCTCACTTTATGGATTTTATGAGACTTCCAACCTTCTGCTCCTCCTAGCCATCTACTCTTAGGTTCCTTCCTTGTACAAAAATTAAGCAAGTCTCTTATAACCGCAAAATAATATCTAAATGTTTCGCATGTGTATTTTTTCCTCTTCTTATATGTGCTGGGGCTACAAGCCCTTGGCCACAGCTGTTTCTGTTGTCTTTTCTAGACTCTTTCATCAGGAAGTGGAGATGGCATTTGCCTGGTTTCTCTCCTAGGCAGGAGTCCCTGGGTGGCACAAACAGTTAACACACTCAGCTACTAACCAAAAGGTTGGTGGTCCAGGTCCACCCAGAGGTGCCCCGGAAGACAGGCCTGGCAATCTACTTCCAAAAAATCAGCCACTGAAAGCAGTTCTGCTCTGACACACATGAAGTCTCCGAGTCCGAATCAACTTGATAGCAACTGGTTTGTGTTTTCTGTTTGTTTGTTCTAGGTTTTCTCCACAGCCAGATTCAACTGGAACAACATAGAAACCAGTTTCATTTTGCAACATGTCTCCCAGCTTGGCATACGCATTTGTTTCTGTCTCCCTGCTCTCTTTGAGGGGCCATGTAGATTCAGAAGTCAATTACCAAAGAATGGTAACTTGCTTATTATGGTCTGCGTTTAGGAAATTCACTACATTCCGTCATTGGCTTTTCCACTGAGAGTTGCCAACCCTGGTTCTTTGGAACGTTTCTCAATACAATCGAGCAGCTAACCCATACGACTTCCTTCTAAAGAATTATGTCAACCCTGTACTTCTCACTTCTTTCCTCTTTTTTGTCAAAGTCGGCCTACTAATTAAACAAAAGATGACAGTGTCATTTATTTTTGGCAGACTCTTGATTCAAACAGAGTTGATACGTTCCTGACCTCTTTTTTTTCCTTTCCTAACCTGGAGCATGTCGAATGTACATTTAGAAAGACTGAAGCTTCCAGGACCATCACTGTTGTGTTACTGTTTCTAGTCCACCCAGTCCTCAGCCAGGCTTAGGTTTGATGATCAGCCCACAAGGTAAACTTCTGGCTGAAGACATGAAGCCCCAGTTTATCCAAAGCCCTGATGGTTGCCAGGCATTCTTTCTGAGGAGCAGACCCGTTTCTGTCCCTTGGCAGTGACTTCAAATGGAGATAAATTATGGGATGTTTAATACAGTCACAGCCCCGTAACTGAGTAGCAGGCATTACTGTTCCTGCCGGGCCAGTTATGGATGGGATTGAAAGGTATAGGCCTTTAAAAAGCAGATGAAGATGAAACATGTTTGAACTTTTCCAAAGCTTCTTAGAACCCTGGGAATTCAAGTTTGAGTGGTTTTGCTGATATAGTTGAGTTCATTTTAGAATATTTACTGAGTTCCTTGGTTCAGTGGTAGCATTCTCACCCGCCATGAGGGAGACCTAGGTTCGATTTCTGGCAGATGCCCCTCACGCAGAGCCAACACCCGTCTGTCAGTGGTGGCTTACATGTTATGTTGCTGAGATGCCAAGCAGGTTTCAGCAGAGCTTCCAGACAAGACAGACTAGGAAGAAAGGCCTGGAGATCTACTTCCCAAAATCATCCAGTGAAAACCTTATGGATTAAACAGTTTGATCCCATTGTGAATGGGGGTTCTTATGAGTCTGGGGCCACCTCCACAGGAGCTAACAACATGTGGTCTGCCAGGCATGCAAATGTTAACGAAACATGGGCCTGCACTCAGAAGCTCAAAGAGATCAGCGGAAAGGGAATAAAGGTAACATAATGTCATAAGAAACTCTGGAAACCCTGGTGGCATAGTGGTTAAGTGCTACGGCTGCTAACCAAAAAGGTCAGCAGTTTGAATCTGCCAGGCACAACTTGGAAACTCTACGGGGTGGATCTACTGTGTCCAGTAGGGTTGCTATGAGTTGGAATCAACTCGACAGCAGTGGGTTTGGTTTTTTTTTTTTGTAATGTCATAAGGACAATGATAGAGGTTTATCCATGGTGTTTTATGACTCCAGATGAAAGGAAAATAAATTCTGACCAGCGTGTCGGGGATGGAGTAAAGGAAAACTTGATATTTAGGCTGGGTCTTGATGGAATTTTTCACATGGACACAATGGAGGAAGGACATTCTAGGAGGGAAGAGCATTTGCGAAGGCCCAGAAGGCTGGAAGTTTACATGGCTTGTCTAGAAGCTAGATGATTGGGAGGATCAGGAGATGAGGCTATAAAGATGGTTTGGGTCAGCTTTTCAGGGACCTTACAGGCAACGACTTACATTTGTTAAACACCATCTCACTTACCAGTCTGCTAAGCACTCCATATGTGCCGTTTCATTTAGTGAGCACAGCAACCTTGTCAGACTCTTGTGACGTATTAAGCAGAAGCAATGTATCTACGCTTTAAAAAAAAAAAAGGAGTCCCTAAAAAGGAGTCCCTAGGTGGTGCAAATGGTTAATGCTCTCAGCTGCTAACTAAAAGGTTGGAGGTTCAAGTCCACCCTTAGGTGCCTCAGAAGAAAGGCCTGGCGATCTACTTCCAAAAAATCAGCCACTGAAAACCCTGTGGAGCCCAGTTCTACTCTGACGTGTATGGGGGTCACCATGAGTCAGAAGTATCTCAACGCAAGTGGTTTATTTTCACCCAGGGATGTCATTCGTAGAAGACCGATGGGGGAATGAGGAAAATAAAATCTTCATGTGACACACATCATTGGTTGGTTTGAGCCTAGTGCAATTTTTGATAATAAATAAGCCCTGTTAGTAAAAACCAAATATCCAGTTTTTAGTAGAAACAGTTAATCTGATCATAAAATAACCGATGATGTGTGTTTTCTGTGTCTTTATCAGAAGAGGTCTTAAATCTGAGGTCTCTACCCATAGAGAATCACTGATGAGTGTCAGGTGGACTCAGGAAACCCTTTAAGTTGTATACAAAATTTCTCTTTATGAATGCATCCACACGAGCAGCTTCTATGGAGATGGCCCGTGCCTTTAAACAATTCTCAAAAGGGTCTGTTAGCCCCCCAGATATTAGCCACTGAACTATAAGACATCCATAGAGTGCAGTGTCCCCACTACTTCTCTGATGCCTGAATGATAAAATCCCAGCTTCTTTGCACAGGAGACATGGACTTGAGGCTCAGATAGAACTAGATTCAAGTCTTGCCTCTGCTGCCTGCTGCCTGTGTGACCTCTGAGCTTCAGCTGTCTACCTTGTGAATGTTGAAAGTAATATGGAAAGAGATGCTGAAATTCACACACATATAAAAAAAAAAATTTTTTTTTTTTTTTTTTTTATAAGTAAAGACAGCAGATGAGATTGCCAGGTGATGGAGGAGGGAAGAAGCTGAGGATGGAGCCCTGGGAAACATCAGTACCTAAGAAGGAATTTGAGAAAAGGAACCAATGAAAGAGACTGGGAAAGAGAAGCCAAGGAGCCAGGTGGGAAACCAGGAGGGAGAAGTGCTGAGAAGCCAAGGAAGGAGAGAGTGCCGAGTAGGGAGCAGTCATGGTGGCCTTAGACCAATCTAGTTAGGTAGGGAGTGAGAAGCCACCTTTAGGTTTTACATTTTGGTCCTAGAACATCCTTCTCCAAATTGTGGCTCTAAGAATATTTGATGAACTGGTTATTTATGGACTCCTCCTTTATTCACTCAACATAAATTTGGAGATAGATGGTTGCCATTGAGTCAGCTTCAACTCATGGTGACTATGTACAGCAGAACTAAACGCTGCCTGGTCTCCAAGGTCACCAGCATGTTCAAGTCCATTGTTGTGGCTCTCGTGCCAGTTCATCTCACAAAGGGTCTTCCTCACCGTTGCTGGCTTTCTGCTTCATCTACTCCTCCAGCGACTGACCCCTCTTGATGATGTGTCCGAAGCAAGCAAGCTGGACAATGTTCTCTTGTGATCCACAGGGTTTACACTGGCTAATTTCTGGAAGGAGATCACCAGATCTTTCCTCATAGTCTTAGTCCAGAAGCTCCACTGAAACCTGCCCACCCTGGGTCACCCTGCTGGTATTTGAAATACCAGTAGCATAGTTTCCAGCATCACAGCAACATGCAAGCCGCTGCAGTACAACAAACTGACAGGTGGGTGGTGGAACATAAATTTGCTGGATGCCTTTTATGTGCCATACAAGGCTCTTGGTGCCACAGAGCTTGGTTCAAGAGGTCTTACCTTGCACTTTAGCGCCAACATTATTTCTACCTCTGCTGTTACTAACAAGCATAGAATGGGCCCACCAGACACCATACACGCCTGCGTGTGGCCCCAAGCAGACCCATGGGGCTCCAGGCTTAAGGGGTGGAGACTAGATTATCTTTAAAGTTTCCTCCAGCCTAAAAAGAAGTCCTGCATCACTGTCCGGTCAAGATAGACGTGGCGGTAATAAATACCTTTCACATACAAAACTCTGGCTATACTTAGAGCTCTTCTCTTTCTTTTGTATGATGTCTGTCCAGTAAACTTCACACTTCTACATAGCAAGTGCTCTGTCCTCTTCTTCCTTTCATTTCCTGTGCCTGGGTGGTGCTGTGTCCCCGTTTGGTGAATGGATGAATGCTTTGCGTCAGCGGATTTTTTTTTTTCCTTGCAGGAAGTCCTGTTGTTGTAACATGGAAGCCTTACAAAAGTTGTGTAAAAGAAAAATAGCATTTACCAGATGCCAGTGATAAGCCAGGCCCTGTGCTAGCTTCTTTCGTATACATGGCTTGTTTGGGGTGAGAGTCCTCTTTATGGGGATTTCAGTGCACTTCAGATCAAATAGTGTTTCAAATAAAGGTTTTCCTAGAGTAAAACCGCATGCAATAAAAGACTGATAGAACCTGCTTTGTACTTAAGGTAGGTGTTAATCCTGGCCTCTGTACACCCAATTCACCAAGGAGCTCTTCTGTATTTGAAGTTGGCTTCCAAACCTGATGACTTCTAACCATGACATCTTTTCCTCCAGTTAGTTTGAAGCTTGCTTCTTTCAAGAGCATGAGTGCATAAACTCACGCTCAAATCAGAGGCTCTAAGTGAATGTCCCCGGTCTATTGTGTTTCCCTGTCTGTGCTCAGGGGTTTGTTTTTTCATTTTGGGGCAAGTGTGGACCTGTATGCCCAGCTATTACTGGATCATGTGCTGTTCAGTGGTGCCCTGGGGAGGAGAGGAAGGGTATACGAGATAAAGAGGACTGTCCTGGGCTCCTAGACGTTCGAGGGTGGGAGGAAGCTGTTGGCCCATCCCCTCCACAGCTGGGACCTTGCTCTCGGGAAGCTAAGCCTGGGTCTTGGAGAGCTGAGTTAGTGGATGGCAGGGACCCAAAGACGATACTGTTGTTGCTTGACTGAGTTTTGACCATCAGGGCCCAGGGTAAAGGCATGGAGTAGTTAGTACAGTATTTTCTTCATGTGTCAAAAATGCAGTTTTAGAGTAACCGTTTTCTAAGTGAACCTAAACCAAAAAATCAAACCAATTGCTGTTGAGCCTGTTCTGCTTCGTGGAGACCCCATGTGTTTCAGAGTAGAGCTGCACTCCACGGAGCTTTCATTGGCTGGTTTTTCCAAAGTAGGTCGACAGGCCTTTCTTCCAGAGCACCTCGAGGTAGATCAGGCTCACCAACGTTTTAGTCAGTACTGAACTGCTTGACAGTTTGCAACATCCGGGGACTCCTTAAATAAACCCAGAAAATAAGGACACAAGGTGATTACGAGCCCAAGAGACAGAAAGGGCCACATGAACCAGAGACTACATCAGCCTGAGACCAGAAGAACTAGATGGTGCCCGGCTCAACCGATGACTGCCCTGACAGGGAACACAACAGAGAACCCCTGAGGAAGCAGGAGAGCAGTGGGATGCAGACCCCAAATTCTCATAAGACCAGACTTAATGGTCGGACTGAGACTAGAAGGACCCCTGTGGTCATGGCCCCCAGGCCTTCTGTTGCCCCAGGACAGGAACCATTCCCGAAGCCAACTCTTCAGACATGGATTGGACTGGACAATGGGTTGGAGGAGTATGCTGGTGAGGAGTGAGCTTCTTGGATCAGGTGGACACTTGAGACTATGTTGGCATCTCCTGCCTGGAGGGGAGATGAGAGGGTGGAGGGGGTTAGAAGCTGGCGAAAAGGACACGAAAAGAAAGAGTGGAGGGAGAGAGCAGGCTGTCTCATTAGGGGGAGAGTAATTGGGAGTGTGTAGCAAGGTATATATGGGTTTTTGTGTGAGAGACTGACTTGATTTGTAAACTTTCACTTAAAGCACAATAAAAAATATTTAAAAAAAAAAAGAACCCAGAAAGTTTTGATCTGTTTCTTCTCCCATTGAGGCTGATGGCTACTGTCTGCAGATGGTTGCTTTAGGCACTCAAAGCCTTCCGTGAGCACCCAGCCAGCCCTAAGTGGCCATGCAGCCATGTCCTGTCCAATCACCCTAGTCCAGTTCTTTCTGTCACACTTTGTGTGATCTGACATTGGGAGGTTCACTTGTTTCCTTATTTATTTATTGACTGTCTCTCTCCTGCCATCTCCAATAGGTTGTAAGCTCTGTGAGGACAGAGACCTATCAGCTTTGTTCCTGCTGTGTCCCCAGAGCCTAAGAAAATACTTGGTTAAGAGAATGAAAATATAAGCCACAGACTAGGAGAACATATTTGCAAAACACATATCTGATAAAGGACTTGTATCTAAAATATACAAGGAACACTTAGAACTCAATAATAAGAAAACAAACCAATTGACAAATGGGCAAAAGCTCTGAACAGATACCTTATACAAAAAAGCATGTGAAACGATGCTCAATATTACATCATTAGGGAATTGCAAATTAAAACAACAATGTGATGCGACTACATCATAGTTATTAGAAGGACTAAATTCCAAAAAACCTGACAATGCAAATTGCTAACAAGGTTGAGGAGCAGTGGGAACGCTCATTCATCCTGGTGGGAATACGAAATGGAACAGTGATTTTGAAAGACAGTCTGGCAGCTTCTTACAGAATCATAAATATACTATGATCCAGCAATCATACTCCTTGGTATTTTCCCAAATACACTGAAAACTTATGTCACACAAAAACCTGCACATGAGTGTTTATAGCACCTTTATTTATAATTGCTCAAAATTAGCAGCAACCATGATGTTCTTCAAAAGGTAGATGGATAAACTGTGGTACATCCACATAATTGGAATATTAGTCAGTGGTAAAAAGAAATGAGCTATCAAGCCATGAAAAGGCTTGGAGAAACCTTAAATTCATATTGCTGGTGAAAGAAGGCAGCCTGGGAAGACTACATATCTTATGATTCTAACTATATGTAGAACAGATCAGTGGTTGCCAGGGGTTTGGAGTTGGGGGAAGGTTGGTAGGAGAGAAGAAGAGATGGAGCCCAGGAGATTTTTAGGGCAGTGAAACTCTTCTGTATAAAACTGTGACGGTGGATACATGGCATCCTGCGTTTGTCAAAATCCATAGAACTGTACAATGCAAAGAGGGAACCGTAATGTAAAGTATGAACCTTGGTTCATAATAATATATCAATGTTGGTTCAGTCGTAACAAATGTGTCACCCTAATGCAAGATGTTAATAATAAAAACTGTGATAAGAGCTGGTACATAGGAACTCTGTACTTCATACTCAATTTTCTGTAAACTGAAAATTACTCTAAAAAATCTACCCACTACTGCCCATTGCCGTTGGGTCGATTCCAACTCATACTGACTCTACAGAGCAGAGGAGAACGACCCTGTAGGCTTTCCAAGGCTGTAATCTTCATGGGAGCAGACTGCCACATCTTTCTTCCATGGAACCGCTGGTGGGTTCGAACCACTGACCTATCGGTTAGCAGCTGAACACTTAACTACTGTGCCACCAGGCTCCTGCTTTAGAAAAGAAAATCTATTCATTTAAAAAAATTTCAAGGATGATAAAAGAGAAGTGGGGAAGACCTACAGATTAAAAAGGACAAGACATATTTTTGAAAAAGCACTTGATAAATGTTGTTTTTAGGTGCTGCCCAGGCAATTTTCGCCTCATTGCAATCATGTGTAACAGAGTAGAATTCCCTATAGGGTCTTCTAGGCTGTAATCTTTAGAGGGAGCCCTGGTGGCACAGTGGTTAAGAGCTTGGCTACTACCAAAATGTTGGTAGTTTGAATCCACCAGCTGCTCCTTGGAAACCCTTTATGGAAGCAGATTGCCACATCTTTCTCCTGTGGAGCGGCTGGTGGGTTGAAATTGGCCAACTTAACCAGGCTTGGTACACTATGAATTGGAATCTACTTGGTGGCAATGAGTACTTGATACATCCCCAAAACCAAACCTATTGAGGTCAAGTTGATTCCAACTCCTAGCAACCCTATAGGACAGAATAGAGTTGCTGCATAGGGTTTCCAATGCTGTAATCTTTACAGAAGCAGACTGCTACATCTTTCTTCTGTGGAGCTGCTGGTGAGTTCGAACTGCTGACCTTTCGGTTAGCAGCCAAGTGCTTAACCACTGCACCACCAGGGCTCCTTATTTGGTACATAAAACCAAAACCAAACCCTTTGCTGTCGAGTTGATTCCAACTCATAGTCCATGGAGCAGTGTAGAACTTCCCCATAGGGTTTCCAAGGAGCAGCTGGTAGATTGGAACTGTCAACCTTTTGGTTAGCAGCCGTAGCTCTTAACCAATTCACTACCAGGGCTCCACTTGGTACATCAAATCAATCAATCAACTGTTGCTGTCGAGTTGATTCTGACTCATAGTGACCCTCTAAGACAGAGTAGAATTGCCCCACAGAGTTTCCAAGGAGTGCCTGGTAGATTCGAATTCCTGACCTTTCGGTTAGCAGCCATAGCACATAACCACTATGCCACCAGGGTTTCCACTTGATACATAAAAAAAAAAAAAAACCTGTTGCCATAGAGTCAATTCTGACTCATAGCGACCCTATATGTCAGAGAAGAACTGCCCCCTAGAGTTTCCAAGGAGCATCTGGTGGATTTGAACTGCCGAGCTTTTGGTTAGCAGCTGTAGCACTTAACCACTATGCCACCAGGGTTTCCACTTGGTACATAGCAGATGCTTAATAAAAATTTGTTGAATGAATGAACAGAAAAAAATGGAGGGAAGGAAAGAAAAAGAAGGAAGGGACGGAGGGAGGGAAGTGAGGAGGAGGAAGAATGGAGATTTCAGTAAGGATGCCAACTTCTCCTTTTAGAAAGCAAGCTGGGGCTGGGGAGACCATGGTCCTCAAAGCTCAGGAAGGGTACCTTCCTCCCTTAGGATGGCTTGTCTACTCCCTGGAGCTCTGCAGCCCTGTCTGAGGCCCCACAGGAATTGGCTCCAGCTATCCCAGCACTGAGGAAACTGCTGTCATCTCCCTTCTCTCTCAACTTCCTCCATACTCCCAGCTACTTCATTTAAAAAAAAAAAAAAAAATGATAATAAACCCATCGAGTAGAACCTGACTCATAGTGACCCTACAAGACAGAATAGAACTGCCACATAGTTTCCAAGGAGCGGCTGCTGGATTCGAACTACCGACGTTTTGGTTAACAGCTGAGCTCTTAATCACTGTGCTGCCAGGGCTATGCTAGTTCACAAGGGGGAGTTTTAGTCCCACTGTACATCATGAAGACACCAAACAATGCACTGGGTAGCTGTCAGGTCCAGCCTTAGGGGGCAGCAGTGAGGGACCACAGCTGCACAGCTCAGCCTCTGTTTCCCCACCTCAAAAATGTGACAGACAGCATTTTCTGGTGGGTGTGGGATAAGACGAGCATGCATGTCAGTGCTCCCAGAACTCAGTAGGTGCACAGAACATGGTAGCTGCTCTGCCTGTGCTCTGCGGCATGTGGGCCAAGCACCATTACTTGCAACCTGCGCTGAGGGATTAGCTCGTGCTCATTGTTGCTGTTGGTTGCCCTCGAGGGGTCTCAACCCGCAGCCTTTCAGCTAGTACTCAAGAGCTTAACCCTTTGAGCCACCCAGGGACTCCCTTTGTTGCATAACAGGTGGAGAAAATTAAATGTCTTCCTTTCCTCCTGCCTGCACACCTCCCATCCTAGCTGGTCTTGCTGCTTCCAGACACCGCACAGGCAGGCGGTTGTTTGGGAGACATCTGTGTTGCAGGGACTCTAGGTGCAGTGAAGACGGTGTTGTCATCCCCCACTCTGGCACCCGTCACCAGGATGGCTCAGCCAGGAGGCGTGCATTTCCTTGGCTACTGCTCCTGGCTGGGTGGCAGCTGACACACTCTTCAGTGTGTATTTCAGCAAGTCTACCGGGTGGTGCTCCCCGCAGGCTGGCTTCTCCAGAGGGCGTGGGCCACAGCAGCCGAGAGCAGCGGGTGCGGCTGCCAGATTTTGAGAAAAGTATTTGAGGCATCGGCAGAGCTGTGCAGAGCCCACACCCTTGCTCTCCCTCCCCTCCTCGCTCTCCGGCCTGCAGTTTTAATAAGGGCGGGGGCAGGATTAAGTGTCTTGGCAGAATCCAGCAACTGGAGTCCTTTCTGGCAGAGGCAGGGCAGTGCATATTAGGATCACATCCCAGATGCAGGGACGGAGATTTGGGAAGGATAAAGGAAAGAGAGTGAGAAAATTCAATGTGGCGAGAAATGGATTTTCCCTTTCTGCCGTCTGAAAATAATTGAGTTATGTTATTTTGTAAAATAATCTGTTTTGAGGTTTTCTCTGTTCCCCATCACACTACCAGTTGCCTTACTGATTTGAAGAGGGAAAAAAGCATTCATGTTGGCCTTGTGCTGTGATTCCTACCAAATACTTGGGCGAGGTTCTGAGAGGTGGCTTTGCTTTCTGTTACCACTATGGGGCTGGGCTGTGGAAATGAGAAGCCGAGGCCAGGCCTCCTCAGAAGGGGGTGAACAGATCCCCTTTCTCTTTCACTGGCTGGCTCCTCCCAGTCTTCCAAATAAGTGCTCACTGCTCTGGCCTTGAAGTTCTTAGTCACATTTGGCCAGCGACCTTCACAAGGTGTCTGGTGTACCTCGTGATGTGGTTGGTGTCAGAGTTTCCCTCCCCTCGTCTCAGCTGTTCCTTCAGTTCTGTCCCTGGTCTCTCTTCGTGGTGGTTGAAAGGGAAGTTTCCATGTCAGGGTTGCCCGTACAGTGAAACCTCTTTGTTATCAGTCCAGGGAATATTTAGTAACTGTTAATAACTGTGCTTTAATTATGGGGTATGATAAAATGGAATTGGGGCAGCCATCCAACAGCAGTCCCATTAGATGGGTCTCCATTTCGAAGCAGCCTCAGAGTGACAGAAAGGAACAAGCGTGGGCTTTCAAGGGCTTCAAATTTGGGTCCAGATTTCATAAATTCATACATTGCCTACCATCAGTAGTATAGTTTTGAGCAAAGAGTCAACCTCACTGGGCCTCAGTCTTCCCATCTCTAAAAGAGATGCAAAAAAAAAAAAAAAATCGTGTTTACCTCAGGTTGCTGTGAGGATTAAATGAAATGGTACACATTAAGTGCCTAGAACAGTGCCTGGTGCTGCTCAATTAGTGTTACTTAGCATTATCATCGCTTTTTGTTGTCATTATCATCTCTACTTACTATCTGGGTGGCTTTTTGCAAATTACTTTGCTTCTCTGAGCCTCAGTTTCCTTATGGGTATAATACTGATAGGCTCTTCAAGAAGATTAAGAGAGAATGTTAGTGCCTTAGTCCAGAGCTTCTTAGGGAACACTTGGTAAATGTTAGCTCTTTTATTCTTCCCCAACACTGCCTATCTGTTTATAGCCAACCCAGCCAGCTGTTTGGTTGGAAGGATCCATTTTACTATAGTATGGGTAGGTGTATAACGGTAAGTATAGTCTTTGTTTTAATTTGACACACGTTAACACAGTCCTCAGTCTAAAGGGTCAGTGCCTTTTTCCACTTTCCAGTTCTCCTTTGCATCTCCTTTTCTGCTGTGAATCAGTCAGCCTTGAGGACCTTGTACATGTCTAAGATTATGCTAGCCGACCCGGAGTCATCAAAGGAGTATAAGACTTTCTCCTTGGATGACAGACTCAGCATACCTAAAATTCTTTCCTTACCCCCATTACTAGCATACATATCATCATTCTCACATTACCAAGCCTTGGATTATGTTTGGTTCTCCCTGTTTTGTTATAAACATTCCTCTCAATGAAGACCAGCTGCCACCATCCTAGATGACTTCACTTATGTCACTTCATTGGTTTTATTAACAACACTGGGAGGTAGAAACTGTAATCATCCCATTTTACAGATGAAGAAACTAAAGCGTAGTGAGGTTAATAACCTTGCCAAAAGCCCCTCAGTAGTTAGCTGAGCTGGGGGGTTGAAACCCAGTGAGAGCCATCTCCTGCGCTTCCCGCTCTGTTATCTCGTGTCTGTTGGTCTACATATGTTTTGGTTACCTGTTACTATATAACAAACCCCAAAACTGAGTGTTTTTAACACAGTAGTTTATTATTATCTCTCTTGGTTCTGAGGGCTGACTGGAATCAGCTGGGCAACCCTTACTTGCTCTCTCAGGCAGTCATAATCAGATGGTGGCTGAAGCTGGCGTCATCTGAAAGCTTCTTCATTCACGTATCTGGTACCTGGGCTAGGAAGGCTGGAAGAGCTGGAGGCTGATTGGGTATCTCTCTGTCTCTATCTGGCCTCTCTATATGGCTAGCTTAGGCTTCCTCACAGCATGGTGGTCTCAGAGAAGTCAAAGTTTGAAAATGGCAGCTGACTTTCTAAAGCACATATTCTAAAAGATCCAGTTGGAAACTGTAAGGTTTCTTGTGAACTAGCTTCAGAATTCCCAGAACTTCACTTCCACCGCATTATATTGGTTAAGTACGTTACTAAGGCCAGTCCAGATTCAAGGGGTTGGATATTAGGCCCTAACTCTTGATATCAGAAGCTGAATGTGCGTCCAGTGAAGGAAGGAACTGATGGTGGCCATCTTTATCCAGTTAGTCACCAAGACCTATCAATGTTGTTTTCTTAAAAAAGTCCCTCATAGGCATTCTATTCTACTGCCACCACCTTAATCAAACCAAACCCATTGACATCAAGTTGACCCTATAGGACAGAGTAGAACTGCCCCACAGAATTTCCAAGGAGTGACTGGTGGATTTGAACTGCCAGCCTTTTGGTTAGCAGCAGTAGCACTTAACCACTCTGCCACCAGGGTTTCTGCCACCACCTTAGTAGGCCCCAATTTTATTATGCTTCATCTTGGCTTAGTACAACAGTCTCCTAATTGGGCTCTGATACTCTCCTAGATCCTAATCCAATGTGTATTTTGCTAGCATACTAATCCTCATGAAATGCCTCTTCTTTCCATCGGTTCATGTACTCCTAACTCAAAGAGGGACTTTAGAAGCCATCCAGCTTCACCTACTCATTTTACAGAGGAGGAGGGAAAGACCCAACAGGGCATTTTGAGAATCTTATGGTTAATTTTTGATAGATTTTCAGGTCAGCAAACACTTATAAACTGTCTTCATTGGGTTGGAAGTTAATAGACTAATTAATGAGATTAATAAGACCCAGTTCCTGCCCTTAAAGAGTATACAGTTTCATAGGGGAGGTGGATACTTTAGAGATAATTTTAATGGAATTTTGCACATGGTCCCATAGGAGAACAAAGGAGGGGCTGTAACACATTTGGGATTCAGGGAAGATTTCATGGAGAATATGATGCTTGAACTGAATCTTCAAGCCTATAGAAAGAGTTATCCGAGCAAAGAAAGGTGAGATAAATATCTGGACAGAGGGAATGGCCCAAAGGACAGAGAGGCAGCAACTAGAATGGCGGTGTGTAGTAGCATATACTGTTCCATGTTCTTAGAGCATGGAGGGCCCTGGTGTCAGATGAAGGGGCTTGGACTTGATTCTGTAGCTAGTGAAGGATAAGACCCACATATAGTCCCTTAACATGGTCTGTGTATTTGGGAAAGTATTTAAAAGTGATCATTAACTGAGTTACTGCCCTGTCCCCAGCCTCTATCAGAGCCATGCCACTTTGGATGTATCTTAAAGTGCTGCACCCTACCTCACACCCCCTGAAAAGATGAACAACCCAAAAGCAAATTGAGCAAAAATACTTGAACATAGAGCTCTCAGAGATAACTACAAATGACATAACCGTGTGAAAAAATGCTCAGCTTCATTCTTAGTAAGGGAAACACAACTTAAAATTCCACTGAGATACCATCTTTCACCTCCCAGAGTGGCAAAGATCAAAAAGGCTAATATATCACCTGTGGTGGCGAGGGGGTGAGCTTTCTCATATGTTACTGGTGAGAGTGTAATTTTGGTACCTTCTTTATGGAAAGCAATCTTGCAAAGTCTATCAAAATGCTGTTGAGTTGGCTCTGACTCCTGACGCCCATGTGTATAACGCAGTGAAATGTTGCCCGGTAGCACCATCTTCCAGCACCGTACGGGACAGTGTTCTGTTGTGATCCACAAGGTTTTCATGGGCTAACTTTTGGAAGTAGCTCTCCAGGCCTTCTTCTAGGCTTAGTCTAGGAGCTTCCCTGAAACCTGTCCGCCATGATGACCCTACTGGTATTTCACCACAGTACAACAAACTGACGGGTAAGTAACAGCAAATCTAACCCTAGCACTGGCCATTAAGCTAAACCTAATCCTAAATTGGAGCCCTGGTGGCATAGTGGTTAAGAGCTCGGCTGCTAACCAAAAGGTCAGCAATTCACATCTACCAGCTGATCCTTGGAGGCCCTATGGCGCAGTTCTACTGTGTCCTGTAGGGTTGCTATGAGTCAGAGTTGACTCAATGGCAACAGGTTTTTTGGCTTGGTGGTGCAATGGTTAAGTGTTTGGCTGCTAACTGAAAGGTGGTACTTCAAACCCACCAGCTGCTGCAAGAGAAAAGACCTGGCGATCTGTTCCTTTAAAGATTACAGCCTAGGAAAACCCATGAGGCAATCCTACTCTGCCCCATAGAGTTGATACGAGGCATACAACAACCCTAAATTAAAAAATTACCAAAATTACAAATACACATGTTCTTTGATCTCAGAAGAAAAAAAAAACAACCAAACTCATTGCCTTCAAGTCGATTCTGACTCATGGTGACACTATAGGACAGAGTAGAACTGCCTGATAGGGTTTCCAAGGAGCACCTGGTGAATTCGAACTGCCGACCTTTTGGTTAGCAGCCGTAGCTCCTAACCACTGTGCCACCAGGGTTTCCACATTTACCTCAGAAGAGAACAGGTTAAATAAATTATATTTCATCTATATAAAGGAATACTCTGCAATCTTGAAAAAAAGAATGAGAATATCTCTAGGTACTGATCTGGATAGATGAACAAATGCAATTTTGAGCAAAGCAAAGTTTTAAAGAGAAGGTGAAAAGTAAATATGCATACATATATTTAAATATATGTACTTGAATATGCATAAAATGAAAGAAACATAAGAAATGTATAATATCATTCTTAATAATGAATGGCTGGGGTTGAGAAATAGGAGGAAGATATTTCAGTATTTACTCTTTTGTACATTTTGAATTTTGAATCATATGAATCATTTTAAAAGAACAAAAATGAAACAAAAGCAAGATATCCCAACAATAAGCCATTACCACTGGGAGCTTGCTTCAGATCTGGGGTAAAATAGATGCTCCATAGACTCCTTTCATTTGCCAGTCAATTAATGAGAGAAAAAACCTGGCCTAATCTTCCCAAATTAAGGAATTACTGTAAAAATAAAATTAGAAGCAAATATGGCAAAATAATAAAGCTTGACATAGCTGGATAGTAAGTTGAGCACGTAGCGATTTTACACTAGCTTTCACTATTAATTTTTTTTTCACTATGTCTTTTTTTTTTTCAGTATGTCTGAATATTTTGCAATAAAAAAGAAAAGTAATAAATAAATAAACTAACAAATGAATTAACTAAATTTAAGTGTCCCTTCCGTGGTGTGGCTTTGGTGTTCTCCTTTGGAGTTACTGAAGCCAGTTAGTTCCATTTTCATTCATACTCAGCGCTAAGTTTCATCACCTTCCCTCCACGCAGGCTCCCCACTTTATCTTATTATCGTTCTTCTCTGTAAGTACTCACCACTTGCCTTCACAAGACTGTAAACTCCGTAGAGGGTAAAGATTGTGTCTAATTCAGGAGTCAGCAAACTTTCTGTAGAGAACCCCGGAGTCAGCAAACTTTTTCTGTAGAGGACCAGATAGGCCAGGCAATCTCTGTCACAGCTACTTGGCTCTGCTCTAAACGAACGGATCTGGCTGTGTTCCAATAAGCTTTATTTACAAAAATAGGGCATAAGCCTGATGTGGCCCACAGGTCATAGTTTGCTGACCCTTAGTCTAATTGCTCATTCTGTTCCCTTTCACTGTTTCCTTTCCCTGCCTCCCCTTGGAAGAAGGCTGATGTTTCTAGTGTGTATGCGTGTGTCTGTTGTGTGTGCCCGTTCAGTGATACCTGGGAAGGGAGAACTGAAAAAAGGAAGGAGGAGTGAGCATAACGTGTTTTTAGGACAGCGAAGAACAGACTGGAGAATGTCTCAGGCAACAACGGGAAATGTTAAGGACTTTTTTTTTTAAGGTAAAATCACGCAACTCTCTTTCAAATGTAAAATGAAAATGTGTCAGAGATTTTATTTAACTCATTAACTGATGAGGGAAACAATTGTTGTTGTTAGGTGCCATTGAGTTGGTTCTGACTCGTAGCAACCCTGTATACAACAGAATGAAACACTGCTCTATCTTGCACAACCCTCACAATCGTTGCTATGCTTGAGCCCATTGTTGCTATAGGGTCACTATGAGTCAGAATCGACTCCACGGCAACAGGTTTGGTTTTTGGTTTATTGTTGCAGCCACTGTGTCAGTCTATCTCTTTGAGAGTCTTCCTCTCTTTCACTGACCTTCTGCTTTACCAAGCATGATGTCCCTCTCCAGGGACTGATCCCTCCTGATAACATGTCCAAAGTATGTGAGACATAGTCTCGCCATCTTTGCTTCTAAGGAACATTCTGGTTGTACTTCTTCCAAGACAGATTTTTTTCATTCTTTTGGTAGTCCATGATACATTCAATATTCTTTGCCAACACCACAGTTCAAAAGTGTCAATTCTTCTTCAGTCTTCCTTATTCAGCTTTCACATGCATATGAGGTGATCAAAAACGCCATGGTTTGGTTCAGGCACACCTTAGTCTTCAAGGTGACACCTTTGCTTTTCAACACTTTATAAAGAGATCTTTTGCAGCAGATTTGCCCAATGCAAGGTGCCATTTGATTTCTTGACTGCTCCTTCCATGGGTGTTGATTGTGGTAAAATGAAATCCTTGACTTCAATCTTTTCTCCATTTATCGTGATATTGCTCATTGGTCCAGTTGTGAGGAATTTTGTTTTCTTTATGTTGAGGTGTAATCCATACCTAAGGCTGTGATTTTTGATCTTCATCAGTAAGTGCTTCAAGTCCTCTTCACTTTCAGCAAGCCAGGTTGTGTTATCTGCACAACGCAGGTTGTTAATGAGTCTTCCTTCAATCCTGCTGCCCTGTCCTTCTTCGTATAGTCCAGCTTCTTGAATTATTTGCTCAGCATACAGATTGAATAGATATGGTGAAAGGATACAGCCTTTCCCCACACCTTTCCTGATTTTAAACCACACAGTGTCCCTTTTTTCTGTCCAAACAACTGCCTCTTGATCTATCTACAGGTTCCTCTTGAGCACAATTAAGTGTTCTGGAATTCCAATTCTTTGCAATATTATCCATAATTTGTTATGATTCATACAGTTGAATGCCTTTTCATAGTCAATAAAACATAGATAAACATCTTTCTTATATTCTCTACTTTTCAGCCAGGATCCATCTGACATCACCAATAGTATCCCCTTTTTCCATGTCCTCTTCTGAATCCAGCTTGAATTTCTGGCAGTTTCCTGTCAATATACTGCTGCAACTACTTTTGAACGATCTTCAGCAAAATTTTACTTGTGTGACAGTAATGATATTATTTGATAATTTCCATATTCAATTGGATCACCAGTCTTGAGGATAGGCATAAATATGGATTTCTTCCAGTCGGTTGGCCAGGTAGCTGTTTTCCAGATTTCTTGGAATGGACAAGTAAGCACTTCCAGCGCTGCATCTGTTTGTTGAAACATCTCAGTTGGTGTTCTGTCAATTCCTGGAGCCTTGTTTTTGCCAATGCCTTCAGTGCAGCTTGGACTTCTTCCTTCAATACTGTCAGTTCCGGATCATATACTACCTCCTGAAATGGTTCAGTGTTTCCAATTTTTGCGTTCCAATCACCAGTAATTATCAATGCATCCTGATGGCATGTTTGATCAATTTCAGACTGCGGAAGTTGGTAAAAATCTTCAATTTCTTCATCTTTGGGCTTAGTGGTTGGTGCATAAATTTGAATAATAGTAGTATTAACTAGTCTTCCTTGTAGGCTTATGGATATTATCCTATCACTGACAGTGTTGTACTTCAGGATGATCTTGAAATGTTCTTTTTGATGATGAACGCAGCGCCATTTCTCTTCAAGTTGTCATTCCCGGCACAGCAGTTGGAATCAACTCAATGGCAACTGGTTTTTTTTTTGGTTATGAGTAAAATAGCAAATAA
This sequence comes from Loxodonta africana, assembly GCF_030014295.1. Lineage (NCBI taxonomy): Eukaryota > Metazoa > Chordata > Mammalia > Proboscidea > Elephantidae > Loxodonta > Loxodonta africana. The sequence continues at coordinate 44,371,610 of NC_087354.1, read as the reverse complement.
TCACTGAAAACATTAGCTTACCTAAAACCCAACCACATTTTTCTTGTTTCATTCCCAGTCAGGCAGGAAGTCCTTTCCAGAGCCATGAGATAGGGTGGTGAGGTTTTCCTTCAGCTTCAAAACATCTTTGGATGGTGAAATAGGATACCCGAGTTCTTGGCCCAACTCTGCCACTAACTTATCCCTGGGTAAAGTGCCTCACCATGAAAATACGGTTTCAAGGTAGATGTCATCCAGTCCATTCTGCTTTTGAAAGTCTGTTGTGCGTGCAGTGGGCCTCTGGCTTTCCATCCTGAGGGTCACGGACAGTTCACGAAAGAGGGTGTTCCCATGGAGAGTGAATATTACTTGGAGGAAGCATTATACATGCAAAAATGCTGCTCAGTAGGCCCTGGGAATTAAAAATCATTATTTAAAAAATTCTGGAACTGCTGGTCTGTAATCAGTCGTGAAGTCACTGGGGTAGCCCTCTCCTCAGTACATTGCATGAACGCTGGACCAAATTCAATTACAGACTAGGTCAGAGGGTAGACCTGGGACGACATACAAAGTACTGGCTTGTATTTTCCTGCCTAGAACAGCTGTACATGGGCTGGGTGCCGAGTGTACTCCCCAAAGGTGATGCAAACACATCTCGATAATGCTCCACACTACAGTCCCTCTCCCTTGAAAGCCCTTGACTTTGGCAGGTTGAAGTTTCAAGTAGGCGAAGCAGGGAAAAAATAAAAATGAAAAAACCGTTGCCATCAAATCTACTCCAACTTATGGCAACTCCATGTGTTGCAGAGTAGAATTGCTCCGTAGGGTTTTCTTGGCTGTACTCTTTACAAAAGCTGATTGCCAGGCCTTTCTTCCTCAGTGCCACTGGATGGGTTCGAAACACCAGCCTTTCAGGTTAGTAGCTGAGTACAAACCGTTTACACCACCTAGAGGCAGAGGGAAGTCTAAACCTCTTTACAAAACACTTGATTCATTTTCTTCATTTCCAATGTACTACAGAATCAATATCTAAATCAGTTGCTTCATTCATTTTCCATCTGTTGAGACTTCAGTGTGTGTCAGGCACTGTTCTGGCTTCTGCAGAGACAAAGGTGGATAAGAAACAAGAAGGGCGAGTGGATGCTTTTCACTTCTCATCCCACCTGAAGTGAGCCCTGAGCTAAACACATTCCAAACACATATAAATGGGTGCAGGAAGAAAAGGGATGTTATGACAAAATGTTCACTCAAATTTCCAAATCCAGAAATGATGATTCTGAGGGTAGGAGCCCGGTTGTACCAAGTTCGTGGCCAGAAAAGCCTGCCTTGACCTTATCAGAGCTCTGAGGTTCCCCCCAGCTTCCTCAGATGCTGCACCGTGGAGTGAATCTTGAGGTGATCAATGGCCCTGACCCTCAAACTCTGAATTCTAAGAGATTCTTTGCGGGAATGAGCTCAGCCGCATCACTGGAAATTAAGGGAGCAAAGGAAAACATCCAATCTGTTTATAAATGTGCAAAACAATTTGCTAAACGCAGCTAGCAAGAGTCTGTTCACAAATTGTGGCTTGGTCTGGGAGTGGACGCAGAGGTTAGGACAGTAGACCATTCATCACCATCCGCACCTGTGCCGCTGGGTATGCGTGAACATTCCAGACCGAGGCAGGGTTTGCTGGAGACTCTTAGAGTTGACTCACCTGTCTTGCTAGTCTCTGAGTATACACTTCTTGCACATCATTAAAGAAATCCTAGCTGAAAGCATACAAAAGGTATTTCAACTGAACCCACACCTCCTCACACTTCCCTTTCTACCTTTCTGCTACTTCCTAAATACAGAACAATTCCTGAATGTTGAAAATGTGTGCGTTTGATCAATGAATAAAAATATCCACGACTGCTTCTTGTTGTTAGCTGCTGTCAAGTTGGCCCCCAACTAATGGCAACCCCACGCACGACGAAACGAAATGCTGCCCCGTCCTGCGTCACCCCCACAATCGGTGCAGATCAGACCATTGTGCTTCATGGGGTTTTCTTTGGCTGATTTTTGGAAGTAGATCGCCAGCCCTTTCCTCTTAGTCCGTCTTAGTCTGAAAGATCTGCTGAAACCTGTTTGGCATCATAGCAACGCACAGACCACCACTGACAGATGGGTGGAGGCTCTTCAGGAGGTAGGTTGGCTGGGAGCACTGGTGGTTCAGTGGTAGAATTCTTGCCTTCCGTGCAGGAGACCTGAGTTTGATTCTCAGCCATATCTATTAGGGTTCATCTTAGTTACCTGGTGCTGCTATAACAGAAATACCACAAATGGGTGGCTTTGACAAACAGAAATTTATTTTCTCACAGTTTAGGAGGCTAGAAGTCTGAATTCAGGGCTCTGGCTCTCTGGAAGGCTTTCTGTCTCTGTCAGCTCTGGAGGAAGGTCCTTGTCTCTTTGAGCTTCTGCTCCTAGGTGATCTTCATGTGGCGTGGCATCTCTTTTCCCCCATCTCTGCTTCTAGCTTACGTTTAATCTGTTTTATATCTCAAAAGAGCTTGACTCAAGATACACTCTACACTAATCCTATCATTAACATAACAAAGACCACCCAATCCCAAGTGGGATTATGACCACAGGTATAGAGGTTAGGGTTTACAACACATATTTTGGGGGGACACAGTTCAATCCATAACGGGGCCCAGCATTCTGAGGACTGCTTATATATGTTAAATGATGGTCTTTTCATCCAGGCAGATTTCCTTCTAGATGGGAAGATAACGTAGAATAGGTGTGAGTGCAAAAACCCCAGGAAGTTAATAAGTTTCCTCCTGCTGTCTGCTCTTCCTGGCTGCCTTCTCCTCACCCTTCAGGTCCCAGCTCAGCAGTGCCTTTCTCTGAGAAGCCACCCTTGCCCTTCCAAGACTGCTGTAGGTAGACAGGCTCTGGTTCCCACAGCGGCCTATACTTCCGTATTGTAGCCCTTCTCCCACTGAACTGTAATTGCCTGTTAGATTGTTTTCTCCTCTCCCTCACACTGTGGCTTCTGTGTGAGCAGGATTTTGCCTGTGTGTGTCAGTCTCTGCACCCTTCATGTGTGTGATCAGATTCTATGAACAGTATTGGTGAGGTTCTCAGAATGGAAATTCAGGCTGTAGAGGAACAACTCCTGCTGGCTCTGAGAGAGAAGCTAAGAACGAGAGGAGGTGTGTTTTCACCTGATGCAGCGGTTCTCAAAGAGCCATCCCTGGATGAGAAGCATCAGCATCACCCAGCAACTTGTTGGAAATGCAGATTCTAGCCTCACCCCACACTACTAAATCAGGAACTCTGGAGGTGGAGCCTGGCCGTCTGGATTTTAACAACCCCCTCCAGAGGATTATGATGCACAATAAAGTGTGAGAACCACCCACCTGGCACCTTGGCCCCACCTGTGACTTTAGGACCAGGCAGGACAAATAGGCTTTATTTCATGTACTACTTTTAATTGAGTGGTAGTGGCTATTTGGAGATGTGTATGAAGGATTCTGAGGCCATGCCTATACCCAGGGTGGAAAAGAGCCGTAATTGATTAGTGATGTCTGCCTTGGGTGCAGGAGTAAAGTATGCTCATATCACTTGCATCTGCCATCTCTGACCTGGAACCGATCCTGGGTTTATTCGGGATGTGAAGGTAGTACTTCGGTCTGACAGTCTGGCTGTGGTTTCTGTTCTGACCTTCATGCTCTGGCTCCTTCCTTGTGCCCCAGCTTTAGTGTCCTGCCCTTTGACACTCATCTTGCCAATGACTGGGCCTTTAGAACCTACCATCAGGCCTCCTCAGTACTGACCACCACCTCTCTGGGCCATGGTTGATGGCCTCGGTTGACCTGACTCCACAACCTTGTTTCTCTTACCCTTTTCTCCTTCTGTGGCTGTGTCAGATAATTTTGAACCTGCCCTTGCATGTATACAATTCTACTGTGCCCTCTCTGAGAAAATGAATCTTTCCCCTTGCTTCTGTTTGCAAACTCTTCTCCCAAACCAGGCTAGTGAATATTCACAAACTCCTAGCCCTGGCTGCCTCTTCAGCCTGCCCCAGTTGTCCGTGAAGGGGATTCTAGGTGGTGGGACCAGTATAAACAAAGACAGAGGTCAGAATGTGAAAAATGTGATTGGGTTCCATAAATAGAACCAGTCTGGATGGATTGAGGAACTCATAAAGAGACATACAACTGGTGAACAACTGGTAAAATCTGACTATGGAGAACCTCAGTCCCCCAGCTCTGGAGCTTGGACTTCATGCCACAGAGGGAGTCATGGAAAGCTCTGAGTTGGGGAAGGTGGCCCTGCTTTAAAGAGATGCTGTAGGGTGCTGATCTAGCAGTTGGGTACAGAATGATAAGCAGGGGAGGGACCAAGACGAGGCCCTTGCAGTTGTCCAGCCCTGAAGTGGCTCTGGTTATGGGAGAAAAAATAGACTCACCTATGAAAGAAATAATGGGAATGCTGGAGGCATACCTGGGAGGGAATTAATCAGACTGGTTGGCTGATTCCATGCAGGGGGTGAAGAATGGAGACCAGTCAAAGACGACTGTGTTTAGAAGCTATGTGACTGGAATAACAGTGGTCCAGACACAACAGATGTGAGAGAAAATTGAGAAGCTTGAGTGATCAAGTGACTTGAGGTGAAAGCAGTATATCCCAGAGGATGTCGAGCAGGTATATGGAAATCTGGGAGCACAGGTAGTGTGCGGGCTGGGAGGAGTAGGAATATGGGTGTTCCCGTCCTAGGAGACGGCCTAGAAAAGGAAGTGGAAGAATGAAAGAGCTATGAACTCTAGGCACCACCGTCAGAGAACAGCCCACATCAGGGGCAGAAGAAGAATTAGGAACATGGAAAGGTTAGCCCGAGAGAGAGCGAGATGGTAATGCTACAGAGAGGATGAGGAAGAAGAGAATGGATCTGACGAAGCACGCCTTCGGGTTTATGGAGAGCACCCAGATCCAGCGGGCCATTGTGTATTCAGACAGCCACGTGGTCTTTAAACTGCATCTCCAGGGAAACCCTTTTGCTGACAAATGTGCAGGGCATCCTGGACCTTTCATTTGAGCACCTTGTGATGGACAGAAGACATTCTTTAGAATCCTGTCCTTTTCTACTTGTGATCACGTCCCTGCCCCATTCTCAACTTGACACACACACAGACATACACATTCCCACACTCTTAGTGATGGAAACAACAGTGACTTCTGAAAGTCAACACGAAAAATGTGTTCTGCCATTTGCCACCAAATCAGGCTGAGTTTTTCAAGATGCCAGGAAGAGATCATCTGCCTTGTACAGTTGTTCAGGTTGTGCACTGCACAGGGTACTTCATCTAAGGGGGCAGCAATCACATTGTAGGTGTCTTTATTATTTTTTTCCTTATACTTTTATTGTAACTGTGTTACATCCGCACATAATAAACGTGCAAATCATGATAAATGTGACTTTCCAGCAGGTGTCAGTAAAGCTTTTTCTAACAGTATCAATACATTATGATAATTTTCTGTCAGGCGGAAGTAATGGGTATTGGGGAAGGGGGCCTTTTTTGTACTTCTTGTAAAGGCAGTATGTGGACGGCATGGAGAGCTCCTACCGGGTCAATGAGGGGCCAGGGCTTTGGTGAGTGCGTCACCAGCCACCTTCTCTCCAGGTATGGGCATTAGAAACGGGCTCTGGTTGTTGCATTTCAGTTCAACAAGCGATCATCAAACACCTGTTATCTGAGAGGACCTCTGTCTAGGCTACAAGGGTGAGCAAGACAAGTCCCACCGTCCTCACGGAACTCAGAATCTCGGTGAGGGCACAGGTAAGAAGACAACTCACCACAGTGATGGCATGGATACAGTGCTGCGGGGAGGGGGGGGCGGCGCTGGATCCTGCCCAAACTGCTGCTGCACTCCTTTATGCCTTTGTTTTTTCAGGGAATAAGCTTAAATATTAGCCATAATCAAAGCATGCTTTTTAATGGATCTTTTATTGCTATGAGTCACTATTTAGTAAACCTCGTTCTTCCTTCTAGGCATAGCCATTTCTGAGATCAAAAGCTTTTTATGGCCTCTGCTCCTCGAGTCAGGCAGCTTGATGAGAAAGAGAAAGAAGAGCTTTTCTTTAGCTTTTCTCAGTTTCTTATTCACAGGGCCCATTCCAGCTGCTGGTTATGGAGGACAGACAACAGCTGGGCAATTCACTTCTACAATTCTACGTTCATTCTCTTCTGGAAAGAGGGAGGGGGATTCTGGCTTTCTTGAACTTACGTGACTGTTGTTTTCTTACAGTCAGGTGTTCTCATATCTAGCTTGTCCTTCCCCAGCCCTCCATGCCCAAGAGGAGGGTGAGATTAGCATAGCCTTTATCTCCTTGCAAACTGCTGTGTTTAGGAGAGACCACTGAAGCAGATAACTTCTTTAAGCCTGTGCCTCTTTTTCCTTTGATATAGAGTTATTGTTTGTTGTTGTTTGCAGCCGTGAGGTTGGCCTCCAACTCATGGCGACCCCGTGAGGTTGGCCTCCAACTCATGGCGACCCCATGCACAATGGATCAAAATGCTGCCAGTTCTGTTCCATCCCCATGATCAGTTACAGACCAGACTATTGTGATCCATAGGGTTTTCACTGGCTGATTTTTGGAAGTAGTCTTAGTCTGGAAGTTCTGCTGAAACCTATTCAGCATCATAGCAACACACAAGCCTCCGCTGACAGATAGATGGTAGCTGCCTATGAGGTGCATTGGCTGGGAAGTATATATAGGATGATAGACTGCCATGAATGGAATGGACTTACGAGATCATCCCAGCCTCTTTACTGCACAGAGAAAGAGATGGAGGCCCAGATAGCTGCTTGGGGCACACAGGAAGAAACCATTTATAAATAGTATTGTACATTAAACCCATTGCCATCGAGTCAATTCTGACTCATAGTGACCCTATAGGACACAATAGAGCTACCACATAGAGTTTACAAAGAGTGCCTGGTGGATTCGAACTGCCAACCTTTTGGTTAACAGCTGTAGCACTTAACCACTATGCCACTAGGGTTGCCTATTGCACATTAGTTTCCTTTAAAGAAAAGAATGCCAGATTGGAAAATAAAACTCAAAGGGAGAAGAAGAAAGTAATGCTTAAAAAAAAAATGCTTAAGGCACTAATAAAGAAACAAAGAAAACAGTATGTTCTTTGAGGGAGGGGTCCATGCCCTATATGCACATGTATTTCCTGGGGCCATTCACTGCCTGGATGCTCAGTCAGGAGTGAATACTAACCTACAGAAAAGCCAAAACTTTGGAATCACTGGCAATGAGAGAGTGGCAGACAGAGCCTTGCCCTTGCTGCCCAAATGTTTATTGGCTGATTTACTTTAAAAATCTAAGACAAAACCGTCAATGATTTAAAAGTTTGTCCAGCCAAATAAAGGAGCTTGTGCTGCAAACAGCTAAGATCATAGTTCAAAGGAATGCCAGCTCAAGGGGAGCAAGAATCTCTGACCTCTAGGTAAGCAATATCCAAATTCAGTGAAGGGTTTCAACTAACCTAAGGAGTGGTGCAAACAGTTTATGCAGTCAGCTGCTAACCAAAAGGTTGGAGGTTCCAGTTCACCCAGTGGCACCACAGAAGAAAGGCCTGGCAACCTACTTCTAGAAAATCAGCACTGAAAAACCTGTGGAGCGCAGTTCTACTGTGGCACACATAGAGCCGATACGAGTCAGTCAATGTAACGCAACTGGAAGGCAAGGAGGTACAGACAGACAAATGGGGACTTACCCAAAAAGTGGGAAAGTATGGGGCTGTCCAGCAAACACTATAAGGGTAAAGACTCTTGGGGGCCTCACAGATAAGGAAATAAGGCAGACCTTTTATTTTTTCAGTGTTTCAGCAGAAATTTATTATTTTTTTTAAAAATCCCTGTAGTTAGTTATAACAACAAAAATATTTTTCCCGAGCCCAGCTTACGTGTATCACTATACCTGCGAGACTGAAAATCTATGCTAATTTACCATTTAAATCTATGAGTCGGAATCAACTCAACGGCAACAGGTTTTTTTTTTTTTTTTTGTAATAAGAGAGTATTGAATACACCATGGACTGCCAAAAGAATGAACAAATCTGTCTTGGAAGAAGTACAGCCAGAATGTTCCTTAGAAGCAAGGATGGCGAGACTGTGTCACATACTTTGGACATGTTATCAGGAGGGACAGGTCCCTGGAGAAGGACATCATGCTTGGTAAAGTAGAAGTTCAGCAAAAAAGAAGGCGGCTCTCAATGAGATGGATTGACATGGTGACCACTGCAATGGACTCAAGCGTAACAACAACTGTGAGGATGGCACAGGGCCAGGTAGTGTTTCGTTCTGTCGTACATGGGGTCGCTATGAGTTGGAACCAACTCAACAGCACCTAATGACAACAACAAAAAGGCACTGAGGTCAGAGCTGTCATTATTACCCAGTTACAATGCCAGCTCACATCTCGTGGTTTTGTGATTTCGCCTGCATGCTCTTCAGGAACCACTCTTGTGCTCTTTGCTGCCAGTTTTTTTTTTTTTTTTTTTTTAATACTGTGCTGTAGGTGAAAGTTTACAGAGTAGATTAGTTTCTCATTAAACAATACACATATTGCTTTGTGACACTGGTTACCAGCCCTGTGACATGTCAACACTCTCCCCTTCTCGACCAGGTTCAACATTTCCGTTCGCCCAGCTTTCTGGTCCCCTCCTGCTGTATGTCCTTGACCCTAGGCTGGTGTGCCCATTTAGTCTCTTATACATGGTTGAACTACGTGTGTTATCGTTTGTTTTGTAGGCCTGTCTAATCTTTGGCTGAAGGGTGAACTTCAGGAGTGACTTCAGTACTGATTTAAAAGGGTGTCCAGCAGCCATACTCTCGGGGCTTCTGCAGCCTCTGTCAGACCAGTAAGTCTAGTCTTTTTTTGTAAGTTAGAATTTTGTTCTGCTTTTTTTCCCTACTCTGTCCAGGATCCTCTATTGTGATCTCTGTGAGAGCAGTCGGTAATGGTAGCTGGGCACCATCTAGTGGTGCTGGACTCAGTCTGGTGCAGGCTGTGGTAGTTGTGTCCATTAGCCCTTTGGACTGATCTTTCTCTTGTGTCTTTGGTTTTCTTCATCCTCCCTTGTTTCAGACGGGCTGGACCAGTAGAAGCATCTTAGATGGCTGCTCATAAGCTTCTAAGACCCCAGACGCTACTCACCAAAGTACGATGTAGAACATTTTCTTTATGTAGGATCTTATGCCAATTGAACTAGATGTCCCCTGAGACCATGGTCCCCAGCCCTCAACACAGTAATTGGGTCCCTTGGGGAGTTTGGATGTATCTATAAAGCCTCTATGACTTTGCCTTGGTCAAGTTCTGTTAACTTTCCCAGTCCTGTGTACTGTCTTACCTTTCACCAAAGTTACCACTTAAAAACAAAACCAAACCACTTACCTATTGTCTAACTATGAATCGGAATCAAGTCGACGGCAACGGATTTGTTTTTGTTTTTGTTTTTTTTTGTCTAACTAGTGTTTTTCGCTCCCCATTCCTCCCCTCCCTTGTAACCACCATTGTTTCTTTTTGTGTGTAAACCTTTTCATGAGTTTTCATAATAGTGATCTCATATAGCACTTGTCCTTCTGTAACTGATTTATTTCACTCAGCATACTGCCCTCCAGATTCATCCACGTTGTGAGATGTTTTGCAGATTCACCATTGTTCTTTATCGTTGTGTAGTCTTCCATTGTGTGTATGTACCATAGTTTGTTTATCCATTCATCTGTTGATGGCCATTTAGATTGTTTCCATCTTTTTACTGTTGTGAATAAATGCTGCAATGGTTGTGGGTGTGCATATGTCTGTTCGTGTGATGGCTCTTATTTCTCTAGAATATATTCCTAGGTGTGGGATTGCTGAATTGTATGGAGCCCTGGTGGAGCTTGGCTGCTAACCAAAATGTCAGCGGTTCAAATCAACCAGCTGATCCTTGGAAACCTGATGGGGCAGCTCTTCCCTGTCCTGTAGGGTGACTATGAGTCGGAACCGATTTGACAGCACATAACAACAACAATATGCTATTTCTATTTCTAGCTTTTAAGGAGGTGCCATATCGTTTTCCAATGTGGTTATACCATCTTGCATTCTCACCAACAGTGCATAAGCCTTCCAGTCTCCCCAAAGCCTCTCCAACATTTGTTATTTTCTGCTTTTTGTTTTTGATTCCTGCCAATAATGTCAGGGTGAGATGGCATCCCGTTGTAGTTTTGATTTGCATCTCTTTTAACAGCTAGTAATGGCAAGCATTTTCTCATGTGTCAGCCCAATAACGCAGATCTTTTAAATGGAAGGGTGATATATATGAGGAAGAAGAAAAGGCTTTAAAAAGTAAATGGAAATCTGAAGTTGATAAGAATTTATAAAAAAGACAAAAAACAACTAAGCATTGTCTACCTTTAATGCAGACATCTAAATTTCCAGCAGATGGAGATGTTACCACAGGAAAGAGAAGTTCCACAGGTGGCCCCAGCCCCAAACTCCCCACTTTTCACTACAGGATGGCTTGTTTCTTAGTAGTGAGTCACAGAAAGGACCCTAATGTATGTCGACTCCTGAGCTTTGTATACTAAATAGCACTTTTGAAAAGAAAATACAGGCCTTAAGTATTCATTCAGAGGGTTAGCCTTTGAAATGGTGTTCAGTTGTGTCCGTTTTTGGGGGCGGGGGGGCGGGGGGGAATTTGGTGCAAATCATTAGTTTTCTAAGTTTTGTGTTTTGAGACCTTAGGCAGAAAAGGGTTCTTTCTGTTTGCCTTCTAATCAACAGGTCATTTGCATCACAATGCTTTGCTATTTAGGAGTCAAGTTTTTCAGGTTTTTTGTTTTCCTTGTCTTTTTTCCTGATCTCTAGAGATTCAGCTGCAGCCGTGGGCCTGGGGTCAGGTTGTTTTTGCAGCTTGCCTGCATTTTGTTTTAGGCTTCTGAGGACTTGAGCAGGATGTTTTTTATCCCCTGTTTGAAGCATTGAATAGCTGTGCCCTCTAAGCTAGCTGCGAAGCATAACTCATTAACATTTAAAAAACCTGCCTGGGTGGCTATAGAAGGGGATCTTTTTGACTGAAAGAGTTGTCTAGGTGATCTCAGGTGTTGGAGAAACATTTTTACATCTGCTTCGGTTGCTGTAGTTTGGTAATTCTCTCCAAACTGAGTGGTACCCATGTATCAGACCATCATCTCAAGGGCTTATAGAAGAAGGATGAGCTGTAATTGAAAGCATGGCCTTAGGTTTAAATGGGATGACTTTTTATAACTTGCTTTTCTCTCCCAGTCTCCCTCCTCCCCCTAATGATTTTAAGCAAAAGAACACAAAAGTCATTCATGCAAAGATATTTTCAGGAAATTGTAATATGCGCTATTTTTCACTTAATCTTAGAATAAATTCCAGGAGAGGGGTGAATGGGTCAATGGCCTGATACCTGCTTTACTTGCCAAAAGGTACCACTTTCACCCTGTGCTTGCTGGCATTATATGCATTACAACTTATTTTACTTCCCATCTTTTTTTTTTAATGGGTGAGTGGCCTGATATCTGCCTTTGTTGTTAGGTGCCATAGCATTGATTCCGGCTCAGTAGTGACCCCATGTGACAGAGTAGAACGGCCTATAGGATTTTCTGGGCCGCAGTCTTTAGATTGCTAGGTCTTTCTCTAGCGGAGCTGGTGGGTGGGTTTAAACTACCAGTCTTTTGGTTGTCAGCAGGGCTCCTGATATCTGCCTTGCTTTTCCAAAAATGTTGTACCATCCATATGAAGATACCACTTTGACCCTGAACTTGCTAGCATTATGTGTATCATTTGAGAAAAAAAAAAAAGGAAAGAACTCTATCTCGTTAATTACATGGGTGTACGGTCATGGCTTAGAAGTAAATATTATGGTCTGCTCAGGAAATTTCAGGCATGTAGCTCAGAATCCTGGTCAGCACAGCTTAGGAGAAACATCTTACAGATTTTCTTCTCAATATAGAACCCCTTCTTCAAATTTCTCTCGGTTCAAGCAAAGGTTACCCTTCCTTGGCCAGGAGACCTCTTGCTGCCTGCCAGCCTGGGATGTCTGGGTCTTCTTTTGATCTTCTCTTTTTCTCTCAACCCAGGGCTATTTAATCTCTCCTGGGAGAGACAGAAGCATTTGTTATTTGCCCCTGAACAGTTAACAGTTTTTGTGGTTTACACACACACACAGAAGACAAATCAAAACTGCAGTCAGGATGTCACACATTCTCAGTAAAACCTGAGACTTTCACAAGAACTTAACTTTGCCTTGTTTCACATAAATCACCCCTTGAATTTGCCCAGAAAGAGGCAATCAATTTGTATTTTTAACACTCTTCAGGGCTTCTTATATTTCTGCCATATAGCTGTTGGGTTCATCCCCTCAGCCATTAGGTGTTTCATTAATTTGTTCACCAAACCTATATGGAGTCCCCACTATGTGCTTTATAGGAGAATGTGGGTGCAGCAATGGAAATGGATCCCCAGTAATGGAGAATGCAGCAACCTGCTCACATGCTTTATTGGTTCAGGGTCAGAAATGTCATCTTCATTTCCAAGGATGGCTGATTTTTCCATCTACTAGAATGAATTCCCTTTCTTGGGAAGCCTTTCAGTTGTTCAACTCTTCCTGTATACCCAACTTCAGACGAAGAGGGAAGAATAGAAACCCTGAGACAAATCCCTGAAGGGCAGAGTGGTCTGGTAAGAGATCATTTGGACTCCTGGAATGTGGCCACCAATTTTAGTTACGTGTTTCATTAGAGTGTTGATTTGATCCCTTGGAATTGTGTGTGTGTGTGTGTGTGTATTTGCACAGCAAGGTTTTGGATGTTTCCGTGGATCCTGGCATATTGGTTTCACTTTTAAGGGCAAAATAATAAAACAGAATGAGCAGTGGGACCTAAGTGTTCCCTGCATTTTCAAGTAAAAGGATACAAATCAAGGAATACTAACATTTGTTTCTTTAGACCTACTACCAAAAACCAAAGAGGGTGGGCCCAGTGAGATCTAGACCACGGGCTTAAGAGAGCTTGTATTACTGTCCCTTTTCTGTTTATGTTATCTACTTTGATTTTCATGGGACTGTTTTTATTGAAAGGAGTCCTGGTGATACAGTGGTTAAGTGCTCACCTGTTAACCAGAAGGTTGTTGGTTCAAACCCACCAGCCGCTTCACAGAAGGAAGATGTGGCTGTCTGCTTCTGTAAAGATTACAGCCTTGGAAACCCTGTGGGGCGGTTTTGCTCTGCCGCATAGGGTTGCTATAAGTTGGAATCGACTTGATGGCAGTGGGGTTTTGTTTGTTTGGTATTTGGTGAGATTTTAATATGGCTTTGGCTGGACAGGGAAATCAGGGGGGAAATAAAGAGAACTTAGAAATATAGGTGGAACCGTTGGAAGATTTCTGGATTGCATAGACAAGTTATGGAAAAGTGACTTTCCTTTAAATAGGTCTACAGATGTTAAATCCAATTTTGGATCTTGCGTCTTTTCCCTCCTCCGTGTCTACTCTGTCACATAACCTTCCTCTAACCTCCAGCACTCCGAACTCATAGAAAAAGACCTTGAACATCCTTGATCTCAACTTGTGCTTGCCCATCTGTCAGAGCTCTGCTGTAAGGAGTAGTTTACACAGTCATTTTACCCATAGACAGTAGGAGGAAAGAAGTCAGTAATAACCTGGATTACTTAGTCGGGAGTATCACATTCTTTCATCTCAAACGTTTGAGCATTCAGAGAGAGTCCTCTTGTGCTCTAGGTGCCCCCAGTTTTGTAGGTAATTATGGCTGGTTAGTCCATGGGTGGTACAAATGGTTAACACATTCCCCTGCTAACTGAAAGGTTGGAGGTTCGAGTCTATCCAGAGGTATGTACCTCTGAAGAAAGACCGGGCAATCTATTTCCAAAATATCGGCCCTTGAAAATTCTGTGGAGCAGAGGTTGTACCCTGACACACATGGGGTCACCATGAGTTGGAAGCAACTCCACGACGACAGGTTCTTTTTAACCCTGTCCAAGGGGAAAGCAGGGCATCGGGGTATAACTCCATAGTCAAAGGGAAGCGGGGAACTGAGACTAAGAGGGAAGCCAGTATTGCAGAGGTTCACTGGCCACGTACAGGAGGTGGGATGGGGCGGATTCATTCCAGGTATCCAGGTCCATCATCTCACATTTTTCATGGAGGCTGGGTATGCTTGTTGGTAGGAACTTTTCGCCGAAGAAAAAGAAGAGTGACTCCCTCACTAAAACCTGCGTTCGCATAGATGATAATTGAACTGCAGAAGAAAGACTGTGGCCCTTCAGAACGCAGGAGACAGTCAAAAGAAGGAAAATCAAAACCATCTCTCTCTACAGATCTAATAGCTTAATGAAACTTGCAGGTGTCTATTTGCAAGAACTATAAAGAGAAAGAAAATAGAATAATGAGATCCTGAACAGCTTTCCCAAGATTTGGCTCTCAAGCTGCCTGGAGTCCTGAAGTGCAGCCAAGCCATGGAACTGTTCTTGCAACTCTTCTTCCAGGCGTATTTTAACGTGGCCAGGCTTCTGCAGCAATTATCAAAGTAAATTAAAAGAACAGGCAGCTCAGAAGGACCCTGGGGACATCCTGATGTCAGCTAACTACTGAAGAGCAGAGGAATAATTTTCATAAAGCCTTGGCACTGCTGGGGACAACCAGCTAGCTCATCTTTTGACTACCAAGGATTACCACATTTTGATAAGTGTAGATATTTTTGATGTCTGCAATTCTTATAAAGTTTCCAAATGCAGCATTCCACTGCCTCCCTGGGCATCTAGTTTCAGGGGAGAAGAAAGGAATCTTGCATTTATTGAGTGCTTGTCCTTATAAAACGTTCTCTCATTTGATCCTCGTTCAAGTTTTTGAGATAAGTATTGGGATACTATTTTAACAGGTGTTATGGATTGAATCGTGCTGGCCAAAAATGTGTGGCAGCTTGGCTAGGTCATGATTCCCAGTATTGTATGGTTGCCCACCATTTTGTGATCTGATGTGATTATCCTGTGTGTTGTAAATCCTAACCTCTGTGATGTTAATGAGGCAAGATTAGAGCCAGTTATGTTAATGAGGCAGGACTCAATCTACAGGATTAGGTTGTACCTTGAGTTAGTCTCTTTTGAGATATAAAAGAGAGAATCAAGCAAAAAGACAGGGAGACCTCATACCACCAAGAAAGAAGTGCCAGGAGTGGAGTGCATCCTTTGGACCTGGGGTCCCTTTGCTGAGAAGCTCCTAGACCTGGGGAATATTGATGAAAAAGGACCTTTCTCCAGAGCCAGCAGAGAGAAAAAGCCTTCCCCTGGAGCTGTCGCCCTCATTTCGGACTTCCAGTCTTCTAAATTTCTGCTTGTTAAAGCCATCCACTTGTGGTATTTCTGTTATAGCAGCATTTAGTAACTAAGACAACAAGTGAGTGAATCAAGGTTCTCAGGCATCAAGTAGTTTTGCCCAGTGACACACTCTTAGTAAGTGGCAGAACTTTTTCTTTATGCATTCAATAGATTTGCAGATGCTAGGTAGTTTTTCTAAATATCTAATCAGCATCTTTCCTGCTGCATTTCTTTGAATATCCTTACATTTTGAAGGTCCTAATGGGTCAGTGGGTTTGGTTTTGTTTTTTGGAATGAATCCTAAGGGAGTCCTTGGGTGGTGCAAGCGGTTAAGTGCTTGGCTACTTAGCAAAAGGTTGGCAGTTCAAACCCACCCAGAGTTGCCTTGAAAGAAAGGCCTGGCAACCTGCTTTCAAAAAAATCACAGCCTTTAAAACCTTATGGAACACAGTTCTACTCCACACACGTAGGGTCATCATGAGTTGGTGTCGACTCGATGGCAGTGGGTTTAATTGATCCCACAGGAGTCCCTGGGTGTTACAAATGGTTAATGTACTTGGCTGCCAACTGAAAGGTTTGTAGTTTGAGTCCACCCAGAACTGCTTCAGAAGAAAGGCCTGGTGATCTCCTTCCAAAAAATCAGCTGTTGAAAGCCTTATGGAGCACAATTCTACTCCGACACACATAGGGTGCTATGATTTGAAGTCGACTTAGCAGGCAACTGGTTGGTTGGTTGGAATGGGCTTTGAATGCCCTCAGCTATGGAGTGATAATGCTGGCAGCAGCTTGTTCTGTTAACCGACTCTGGTCTCAGTGAGATTGAGAGGAAGGCTACATACACCTCATTTAACTCAATGGCCACCATCCAAATTGTACCACAGTCAAGAAGTGGGCTGCTTTTCATGCTTCTTCTGTACACATCCTTTGTTTTTCCTTTTTGTCGTTGCCCATCCTTTCCCCCAAATACCACAAAACACAGTCTCAGCCTGAGGTTTCAATTAGGTTCTGGCTGATGAGCTCATGCCCTGCTTTGTGTGGCCACAACAAGAACATCCTTCCCGGTGCTGCCTTTGAGTGGGAGTCGGGCTGCTGAATTCGCTTTTCATGCCGCCACAAGGGAACCTCCGCTTCTCATTTGTCCAAACCCTTGTTTGTCCTTGGGGAAGTGAAATGCTTGCATTTGATTGTGATTGGGGTAGATTGACGTCTTTTAAAGTGCCATGGAGGAATGAAAGCCAGGCTTACTGATTGAGGGGGGGCAGGGGCATTATCTTCCCCTGCTTTCATTCCAAGTTGAATGGGGAGGAAGGGCTGCATTCGTTTGGTAAATAGTGGCAGAGGGGCCACCCCTACCTTTTTCTCCTGGCAGTTGTGTATTATTTGGGCAGAACGTGTTCTGCCTACAGAGAGGGGCTAAGAAAAAGTCTCTCAGCAAATAACTGGGGTCTGAAAGGGACAAATTAGGCTGGCTGGTGAGCCCACTCAGGTCACAGTTTACATCTTAAGGCCCAAATGATCACTTTCCACACTTGCCATGTCAATCCAGTGGGCCTCCATGCAGGCATAAACTCAAGCCACCGGGGAGGAGAGCCTTGGTTCCCAGGCTCTCATAGAACCTCCAAGAAAAGGCAGGAGTCTGGCTGGCCCAAGCAGCTACTTACTGGTGTCCTTTGTGTCTGTGCCGTGTTTATGCATGTGCAAATGACTCCTACTTGGTCTGGCTTGCTGTTTATTTTGTTTTGAAAGCTTCTTGGTGCCTGGGATTGTATCTATTCATCCCCCTCTGTAGAGAGGCATGTAAATGAGTTTGTTAATTCAATTGAGCAATTGATTAAGCTGTTTTTTTAATGTGCTTAGTGCTGTCCTAGGCCCAGCAGGGAAGCAGGAAAGAAGCCTTAGAGGCATCTCTATCTGTGACCTTGAGCAGCCCTGGGCATCTTTCTGAGCCTCTTGTTCTTGTCTGTGAAGGGAGGTCAGACTAACTGATTTATATCCAAAAAGACTCTTTCTGCTCTGTAGTTCTCTGATTGAGGTAATCACTAGGAAGGAAAGACATCTGCTAGTTAAGAAATAAGACCCACTGTGATTAAGAATCCAGCTGAGTTATATAGAAAAAATATGTTCTTTTGGTTGCATAGCCAGATTTAGCAAATAAAAATACAGGATACCCACTTAAACTTGAATTTCAGATACACAGTGAATCATTTTTTACTGTATTTAGTATAAGCATGTCCCGTGAAATATATGTTCCAAATATTGCATGGGACATAATTATACTAATAAATGATTTGTTGCGTATCTGAAATTCATATTTGATTGGTCATCTTATATTTTATCTGGTAAACCTAATCCAGAGAAATCATGAGAACTAGGGACTTAAAGGAGGGATACTTCTCCAGGCTCACCCATCTCCAGGCCCTGTCTTGCTCTCTGATCTCCAGGACACAGACCTTTCCACTCCTCCTCCTGCCACAGGGCCTTTGCACAAGCTGATACTTCTGCATGGGATGTTTCCTTCCCTCCCCCTCCCTCACTGAACTAACTCCTGACATCCTTAAGCTATCAATTCAAAAGTCCCTTCCTCAATAAAGCCTTCTTCCCTGCCCCTATAACCCTACACTAAGTTAATTTCTTTGTTACCTACTCCCTGGGGAGACTTTGCCTTCACAGCACTTACCACGATTTGTAACTTGTACAGCTATTTAGATTCGTGTGTGTGTGTGTGTGTGTGTTTTATCACATTAACAGGGACTGTCTCTCTTCTCTCTCTCGTCTTCTTTTGGATCCTCTGGGCTTATAGCAGTACCTGGCATTCATTGGGTGCTCAATAACTATTTCTTGAACCAATGGCAGATGAAAGGCTTTGCAGGAATTATAGGACTGGAGTGCAATGCCAAAGGTGGGGTTTGTGTTGGCACACTGGAATATCAAGGGCATTCTCCATAGATGTATGAAGGAACAGAGCCAGAGAGGTAAGAATGCCCGCCGTGTGTTCCTAGGATAGAGAAGAGAGCGTTTGAGTACAGAGTTAGAATAAGATCCAATTGTAGAAAGCAATTTCTTTGAAACTCGTCTCAGGAGTTGGATGTAGACATCCTGAAGATAGTGAAGAATCAGGGCGGTTAGTGAAGGGTGTGGTCACACGATGACTGTCATTCTTTAGTGGGTTTAAAAAAACACCCGAAAGGCAGAGCTCAGAAACAGAGAGCCCACCAAGAGGCTGCTAAGGAATATACTGAGAGGGTGGCCAAGGGCATGATGTCAAGAAATACCTGTTGAGTGCCTGCTGCCTTCACACATACAAAGAGTTGTGCTAAACGTGGTGGCAGTTCAGAGAGACTTGGGGTGAAGCACAAGCAATTCCCCACTGATTTATTCCTGGGCTGCAGTTAAAAGTTGAGACCATGCCAGTTAAGTTCCTCCGTGTTGTCACTTAACGTTTTCCCTTGACTTCTGAGTATATCTCTTATTAAAAAATTCTTTTTCTGGAGGTAGAGCCAACATGGCACTATAGACAGAAGCACCACACTGTCCTCTGCAGAAAAGACCAAAAAAACTAAGCAAAACAGAGACAAACATCAATCCTGGAACCCTGAGCATCAAATGAAGAGATAAAGAACTCAACCAAGCACCGAATTCAATACAGAGAACAGAGAGGGAGGGGAGATACGGAGCAGAGGTCCCTTATCAGCCAATTCAGCATGGATTCACCATCTTGGACTCCTGTCGGAGATCGGCAGACAGGGAGTATGGGAAAGCAGCTTCGAGGAGCTCCCAGCAGGAGACAGAGCACCTGGAAACCAGTGATACATGCCTTCCCACCCCACCCCCTTCCCCCGCTCAACCTCTGCAGTTCCCCAGCAGGCTGCAGTCACTTGGCCGGGAGTTGCTGGCTCCGTGTGGCTTCGATTCTCTCCACTCACACTGGCCAACTCCTTCAGTGCTATTTCTTTGTTGCTGATGTTGCTTTTTGAGCATCTCTTGGTTTCTTCCCTGCCTCTGACCACCTTCTCCTTCATTCTTTTAAACACCTGGGTTCCGTCTGCCATCTTTGATTCTTCTTGACAGGTGGTGAAGTGCCGCTTGGCTGGGGAGCTGCTTCCCTGCGGTCCACGTTGCCATGCTAGTGGCATCCCTGGGGCCTTTTTTGTTTGTTTGTTTTCTTTTTCTTTCTGTTTTTTTTTTTTTCATTTCTCGGTTTCTCATCTCTCTCTACTTACCTTCTTTTCCCTGTCTCCTGAATACATGGTGACGTGTGCCATCTCTGCCCCTTCTAGCTGTGCTGTACTTCAAGGCTTGGGAACTGCTTCCCCAGTAGCTGGTGGAATCCCTGGGGACATTTCTTTTTTCTTCCTTCCTTTTCTCTTTTGCTTTTTGTTTTTCTTCATTTCTCAGTTTCTCCTCCCTCACCTCTTACCTTCCTTTCCTGTCTCCTGAATACCTGGTGATGTGTGCTATCCCTGCCCCTTCTGTCTGGGCTGTACTGCATGGCTTGGGAGCCACTTCCCTGGTCACTGGTGGGATCCCTGGGGACACTTCTATTTCTTTTTTAATTTTTATTTATTTTGTTCTCTGTTTCTTTTTTCCTTTTTGTTTTTCTTCATTTCTCAGTCTCTCGTCTCTCCACTCTAATGACAGTCTCTCTTAGCACTTTTTTTTTTTTTTTGGCTCCTGTTTCTCTCTCCTCTTTCTCTTCTTTCCTATACCCAACTTAGCTCCACACATCACAGCCTCCCCTCTCCCTCCTGCCTATCTGCACTGTGCATTGAACATCATACCCCAAAGCAGCACAGGCATGGCCTACCTGAACCTGCCCTGCACTGACCCCTGGTCTGCTCTGTCAGCCCCAGTACGTGCCACAGACAACCCATTCCAGCCCCTGTCCTTCAGCTGGGCCTGCCCTGCTGCACCATAGATGAGCGACTGGCCCTGCCTATTGGACAAGGAGGTGAAAAGTATCAAGCCCACAGATGAGCAAACAACAAAGAGCACATAGCCTGCCTGGTCAGACATAACCAAATAAAACAAAAAATCTGGATGAAACAAAAAATCTATAATCAATAAATGAAGAAAATAACTACTGAATGTCCTGAAGACAGCAGACAATATCAAAACATAAAAAACAGACAAGATGGTTCCAGTAGGAATGCAAAATAAAACACCAGATGACTTTCCAGTAGAAGAAAAGGCACTGGAACTACCAGATAGGGAATTAAAATCTCTAATAGCCAGAGCTATCCAAGAGTTGAAGCAAAAAGCAGATAAAAATGGGGAAAAAATAGACAAAATCAGGGAAAATTCAGACAAAAGAATGGAAGAATTCAGGAACAAAATGTAAAATAAATTCACAACTAGAAATCATACAAAAACAATTAGAACTACAAAAGATAAACAACAAGATTTCAGAAATGGACAGTGTCATAGAAGGTCAGAGGAGCAGGTTTGAAACATGGAAGACCGGATCAGTGAAATCAAAGACAAATACTTAGATACCACCTTGAGGAAAAATCAGGGGAAAAAAAACAAAGAAAAATGAAGAAACCCTGAGAATGACGAACTACAATCAAAAGCAAAAATCTTCAAGTGATTGGAGTTCCAGAACAGGGGGAGAAAATGGAAAACACAAAGAGGATCATTGAAGAACTGCTGACAGAAAACTTCCCTAATATCATGAAAGAGGAAAAAGCTGGCCATCCAAGAAGCTCAACAAACCACATGTAGGATAGACCCCCCAAAAAGAATCACCAAGGCACATCATAATCACACTTGCTAAAACCAAAGACAAACACAAAATCCTGAGAGCAGCTCTAGAAAAATGAAAAGTCACATAGAGAGGGGAAACACGAAGACTAAGCTGTGATTACTTGGCAGAAACCATGCAGACAAAAAGGCAATGGGATGACGTATATAAAAACCTTGAAAGGAAAAAATTGCCAACCAATATATACTACAAAACTCTCATTCAGATATGATGGTGAAATTAGAACATTTTCAGATAAACAGAAATTAAGGGAATATGTAAAAACCAAACCAAACTTGCAAGAATTATTAAAGGGAGTCCTTCAGTTTGAGAACAAACAACATCAGGTGACAGCCTGAATCTAGGACTCAAGAGCACACCAGCCAGATACCAGCCTAGAAAATGAACTCTCAAGGATGATTCAAAACTAGAAGATTTTCATCAGGAAACCAGAGAGGTTAATCTGTAAATGGCAACAACATCAGAACAATAAAAGAGGGAATAAACAGTGTAGGTATAAGACATTCTAATGGAGAGGAGGCAAGGCGATACCAAGTAATGAAAGACTAGTTCAAACCTAGGAAGATAAGAGTATATTTCAAGGTAACCACAAAAAAGTTAACAAACCTACTCATCAAAATAAAGCAAAGTCTGAGTTAAAAAAAAATCTATAAAAGCAAAGAAATGAAAAAAAAAATCACAAACAAAAGGAATTCAGCACAGGAGAGTAAGAGGAACAAAGAAAAAGTCAGCACCACAAAAAAAAAGTACTACAAAATGACCGCAATAAACTCACACCTATCAATAATTACACTGGATGTAAATGGCCTAAATGCACTCATAAAGAGACAGAGAGTGACAGAATGGATTAAAAAAAAAAGAAAGAAAAAACAGGATCCATCAATATGAAGTCTACAAGAGACATACCTTAGAAAGACTTAAATTTATTAAAAATCAAAGAATGGAAAAAAATATATCAGCCAAACAGCTACCAAAAAAGAACAGCAGTGGCAATACTAATCTCAGATAAAATAGACTTTAAAACAAAATCCACCGTAAAAGACAAAGAAGGGCAGTATATAATGATTAAAGGGAAGATCCATCATGAAGACTTAACCATATTAAACATCTACACACCCAATGACAGGGCTCCAAAATGCATAAAACAAACTCTAACAGCACTGAAAGGAGAAATTGACAGTTCCACAATAATAGTAGGAGACTTCAACATACCACTTTTGGTAAAGGAGAGAACATCTAGAAAGAAACTTAACAAAGATACAGAAGAGCTTAAGGGCACAATCAGCCCACTTGACCTCATAGACATATATAGAACACTCCACCCAACAGCTGCAAAGTACACATTCTTTTCCAATGTGCATGGAGCATTCTCCAGAATAGACCACATCTTAGGCCACAAAGCAGCCCTCAACAAAATTGGAAACATTGAGATAATACAAAGTATCTTCTCTGATCACAAGGCCATCAAAGTAGAAATTAACAACAGGAAGAGCAAGGGAAAAAAAATGAATTACATGGAAACTGAATAACACCTCACTTAAAAACCACTGGGTAATAGAAGAAATCAGAGATGGGATCAAAAATTCCTAAAATCAAATGAGAATGAAAACACATCATACCAAAACCTTTGGGACACAGCAGAGATAGCGCTCAGAGGTCATTTTATAGCAATCTAGATGCATGCATCAAAAAAGAAGGGACAAAATCAAAACATTAGCTACACAACTCAAAAAAATAAAAAGAGAACAGCAAGAGAAGCCCACAGCCACTGGAAGAAAGGAAATAATAAAGGTCAGAGCAGAAGTAAATGAAATAGAGAACAGAAAAACAATAGGAAGAATCAACAAAATCAAAAGCTGGTTCTTTGAAAGGATCAACAAAATTGACAAACCACTGGCCAAATTGACAAAAGAAAAACAGGAGAGGACACAAATTACCCAAATAAGAAATGATGTGGGGAACATTATGACAGACTCAACTGCAATAAAAAGGATCATAAGAGAGTACTATGAAAAATTAAACTCCAACAAATTTGAGAACTTAGAGGAAACGGACAAGTTTCTAGAAACTCACTACCTACTCAAACTAACTTGAAATGATGTTGAAAATCTGAAAAGCCCTGGCAAGGACTAGAAGGCAAGAGGGAGCAGGAAAGCTGGTAATAGGGAACCCAAGCTTGAGAACAGAGAGTGTTGACATGTCGTGGGGTTGTTAACCAGTGTCATAAAACAACATGTGTACTCTTAAATGAGAAACTAGTTTGTTCTATACACCTTCATGTAAAGTACAAAAAAAAAAAAAAAACTCTGGTGAAGGGTAAGATAGTACACAATACTGGGAAAGCTAGCACAACTCATACAAGGCAAGATCATGGAAGCTCCATAGACACCGAATTGCTGGGCTGAGGGCTGTGGGGATCATGGTCTTGGGGAACATCTAGCTCAATTGGCATAACGTAGTTTATGAAGAAAATGTTCTATATTCTACTTCAGTGAGTAGCATCTGGGATCTTAAAAGCCTGTGAGTGGCCATCTAGGATACTCCACTGGTCTTACCTCTTTGGGAGCAAGGAAGAAGGAAGAAAACTAAAGATACAAGGGAAAGATTAGTCCATCACATCTACCACAGCCTCCACTAGACTGAGTCCAGTACAACTAGAAGGTGCCCAGCTACCACCACTAACTGCTCTGACAAGGATCACAATAGAGGGCCCAGACAGAGCTGGAGAAAAATGTAGAACAAAATTCCAACTCAAAAAGAAAGACCAGACTTACTGGCCTGACAGAGACTGGAGAAACCCTGAGAGTGTGGCCCCCGGACACCCTTTCAGCTCAGTAATGAAGTCACTCCCAAGGTTCACCCTTCAGCCAAAGATTGGACAGACCCATAAAATAAAACAAGACTAAAGAGGCACACGAGCCCAGGGTCAAGGACTAGAAGACAGGAGGAAACAGGAAAGCTGGTAATAGGGAACCCAAGATTGAGAAGGGAGAGTGTCGACATGTTATGGTGTTGTTAACCAATGTCATAAAACAAATACGTATACTAACTGTTTAATGAGAAACTGGTTTGTTCTATAAACCTTCATCTAAAGTACAAAAAAAAAAAAAAAGCCGTGGCCCAGATGGTTTCACTGGAGAATTCTACCAAACATTCAGAGAAGAGCTTACACCAGTACTACTCAGACTATTTCAGAACGTAGAAAAGGAAGCAATTCTTCTGAATTCATTCTATGAAGCCAGCATAACCCTGCTACCAAAACCAGGCAAAGATACCACAAAAAAAGAAAATTACAGACCAATGTCTCTCATGAATATAGATGCAAAAATTCTCAACAAAATCCTAGCCAATAGAATTCAGAATCATATCAAAAAAATAATATACCATGATGAAGTAGGATTTATACCAGGTATGCAAGGATGGCTCACTATTAGAAAATCAATCAACATAATCTACCACATAAATAAAAAAAAAATAAGAGAATCACGTGATCATCTCAGTCGACCCAGAAAAGGCATTCGATCAAGTCTAACACCCATTCATGATAAAAATTCTCAGTAAAATAGATATAGAAGGGAAATTCCTCAATATAATAAAAGACATCTGTACAAAATCAACAGCCAACATCATTCTTTTTCTTAATTGTACTTTAGATGAAGGTTTACTTTAGATGAAGGGAACCCAAGGTCGAGAAAGGAGAGTGTTGACATGTTGTGGGGTGTTCATCAATGTCATAGAACAATATGTGTACTGTTTAATGAGAAGCTAGTTTGTTTGATAAAGCTTCATCTAAAGTAGAATAATAATAATAATAAAATTCTTTTCCTGAAGCCATCAAATTTTCTTCTTGCTGAAACCTTCTTTTTCCAGTGTCTCGTCATGTCTATTCTTAAATGTCTAGAAGAGAGAGTGTGTTTTTGTTGAAACCATTGTTTGGTTTTCCAGCATGAGGGTTTGATTCATCTGCCCACACATTCATGTCATAAGTTTTTCCAACGTATGAACCATTTCATAGTGGGTGGTTCATATCACTGTTGATGGCTTTGGTCTATTGCCAACCGACTCTAGAAGATACACACACACACACATATATATGTGTACACACATATATACATATACACATGCACACATATGTACATATTCCTGCCCATGAGTTAAAAAAAAAAAAAAAACTGTTGCCGTCGAATTGGTTCCAACTCACAGCGACCCTATAGGACAGAGTAGAACTGCCCTATAGAGTTTCCAAGACTGTAAGCTTTATGAAAGCAGACTGCCACACCTTTCTCCTGTGGAGCAGCTGGAGGTTTCCAACCGCCAACCTTTCGGTTAGCAGCCGAGCACTTTAACCACTGTGTCACCAGGGCTCCCTTCTACATGAATATGTATGTATGCATTCCAGATGCCACCGGTCAATTCCAACTCATAGTGACCCTATGTGTGCCAGAGTAGAACTATGCTCTATAGGGTTTTCAATGGCTGGTCTTTTGGAAGTAAATCATATACATACAGATAAAATACATGTACATGCATATACACAAATACATATACACAGTACAAACACATGTAAACACATTCATATGTACACATATATACACATGCATATGTATATGTACATATAGAACTGTATATGTATATGTACATATGTAGAACTGCCCTATAGGATTTCCAGGGAGTGGCTGGTAGATTTGAACTGCTGACCTTGTTAGCAGCCGAGCTGTTAACCACTGCACCATCATAACTCCATATAGATATAGTTTCTTTCTTTTTTTTTTTTTTTAACTAAGATAGCAATGGGAGGTGCAAAGTAAAGCCATTCCCCTTAGGCATTCATTACCTGTAGGAAAAAAAAAAAAAAAACCCCGTTGCCGTTGAGTCGATTCCAATGCATAGCGACCTTATAGGACAGAGTAGAACAGCTCCATGGGGTTTCCAAGGAGTGGCTGGTGGATTCAAACTGCTGACCTTTTGGTTAGCAGCCGAGCTCTTAACCACTGCACCACCAGGGCTCCATTACCCGTAGAGGTGTTATATTTCTCTGCCTGAGTTTCTCTGGCTTCTGACCCTTTCGCTTTACATGACGTCTTGCACCACAGTTCCCTTCTCTGACTTCCTTCTCAGAGCTCCCGACAGCCTCAAGAACAACCCCAGCCACATCGTTTGTCTGGAGGACATGTATATAATTCTATGTTTTAATATGTATACCCACTCACATAGATATTTTCCCAAGACATAAGAAACCGGTTATGACCTCCCACTTGTGTTGAAGCTGTCAAGCTGATTCCGAACAGTTGGCCACACTGGCTTTCTACGGGCAGAGCCACTTTCAAACTTTTAATTTTTTTATTGAATGTAACATTTTAAGATGTATAACACTACATGTCACACAGCTTGAAGAGTTTTGAACAGCATTTTTTTTTCCATGATGGTATCTGTTTTCAATCACTTTTTCCAGCTTTAGATTTACTGTGAAGAAACCTAGCCTGTTGCTGTATAGTCGATTCCAACTCATAGTGACCCCATGTGACACAGTAGACCTGCCCCATAGGATTTCTAAGGCTGTAATCTTTATGGAAGCAGATCACCCCGTGGAGTGGCTGCTAGGTTTGAACCACCAATCTTTCAGTTAACAAGTGAGTGCTTTAAGCACTGCACCACCAGGGCTGTGAGAGGAGAAAGAAAACATTTCAGAAAACGATTGGATAACTTGGACAAAGCTGAATTAGCCAATTCCCGTGAAACAATGTGTCCAGGAACTTTCTACAAACGGGAAGCTACTGCTGTTCTGCCCTGGAAAAGAGCAGAGTGCAAGCCATGGCACTTGACGGCACTCTAGACAAGTTCGTTCATTCTTCCTGGAAGAACAGTGGTCTCCTGTGACCTGAACAGGCGTGTCTGCTTCTGCAGCCTTATCTTGCATCCGTCTCCCCTTGCTCTCCACGTCAACCCCACAGAATGTCTCTCAGCCCCACAAGTGGCCATGTTTCCTCACCCCTCAGCCTTTGTGTGTTCCCTTGGCTCTGCCTGTAACTTGTTTCAGCCCTGACTTAACGCCATGCTCACCCTCACTGGGCTTTTTAAAAAAATTCGTCTGAGGTACCCACAGGGCCTTAGCACATGCTGCTCTTACCTCTGCCTAGAATGCTCTCCTCCCCTTCCCTCCCTACAGTAAATTCCTGTTTATCCTCCACAGTTTAATTTTGCATTATTTGTGTGAATAATTAATATATGTCTTCCCCATGAGATTGGAGTTGTATGAGGTCGAGGACCTGGTCTCTTTCTCTTTTTTTGTAATATAATTTTATTTATTTTGTTGTTGAGAATATACACTGCAAAACGTACACCAATTCAATAGCTTCTACATGTACCATTTAGTGACATTGATTACATTCTTTGAGTTGTACAATCATTCTTACCTTCTTTTTCTGACTTGTTCCTCCCCCATGAACATAAATTCACTGCCCCCTAAAGTTCCTAGCTAATCTTTCTAGTTGCTGTTATCAATTTGATCCCATATAGATAGTTTTTAAGAGAGCATAATGCTGAAGGCAGAATTTTTATTTACTAGCTAAGCAAAACTAGGAAACCCTGGTGGCGTAGTGGTTAAGTGCCATGGCTGTTAACAAAGAGGTTGGCAGTTCAAATCCGCCAGGCATTCCTTGGAAACCATGGGGCAGTTCTACCCTATGCTATAGGGTTGCTATGAATTGGAAATCGACTCGACAGCAGTGGGTTTGGTTTTTGGTTTGGTTTTAAGCTAAACTATGGTCTTAAGAGGACTTCAGGGAATATTCGATTTAAGATTTAAAGAGTATGGAGTAGTAGTTTCAGGGGTTCATCCAACCTTCATGGCTCCAGTAAGTCTGGAGTCTATGAGAATTTGAAATTCTTTTCTGCATTTCCCCCCTTTTATTCTTCTATGAAATCTTTGATCAAAGTGTTCAGTAATAGTAGCCAGGCACCATCCATTTCTGGTCTCATGGCAAAGGAGGCAGTAATTCATGGAGGCCATTAGCCACACTTTCCATATCCTCCTCCTATTCCTGACTCTCCTTCCTCCTCTGTTGCTCCAGGTAAATAGAGACCAATTGTGCCTTGAATGGCCACTTGCAAACTTTTAAGACCCCAGGCCTTAACACATTGAACTAGGAGGTAGAACAGAAGCAGTAAACACATTATTAGGCCAGTTAACTGGGATGTCCCATGAAACCATGACCCTAAACCTCCATACCAAGAACCCAAATCCCATAAGGTTTTTAGTTGTACATAAGCAGCCACAGCAGCTACTCTTTTTTTGAAGGGGGGGGGGCATTGCTGTAAATATATTTATCACAAAACTTTTGCCAATTCAACTTTTTACAGGTGTGTAACTTATTGGCCGCACTGGGTTTTTTTTTTTTTTAACTTATTGGCAGCAATTACAATAATCGGCTGTGCAGCCCTACCCTTAATCAATGCAATATTTCCATCACCATTACCCCTTCTTTCCTCCTCCCTCCCTCCCCTGGAAACCACTGATAAACTTTGTTCTCTATGCATTTGCCTTTTCTTGTCTTTTTATATAAGTGAGGTCATACAATATTTGTCGTTTTGTGACTGACTTGTTTCACTCAGCATAATGTCTTTTAGCTCCATTCCTGTTGTAGCACGTATCAAGACTTCATTTCTTCTACTGGCTAAGCAGTATTCCATTGTATGTATGTACCACCTTTTGTTTATCCATTCTTCTGTTGATGGGCATTTAGATTTTTTCCACCTTTTGGCTATTGTGAATAGTGCCACACTGACTATTCACAATAGCCTGGTCTCTTTTTGCTCACCCCATTTCTTCAACACTTAGCACAGTATCTGGAATAAGGTGGACTCTCAATAAATATTTGCTGAGTGAATGAACTCAGAAATGAATGAATGCTGATATTCCCTATGAGGGTAGAGACTCTGTTTTATTAACTTGGTTATACCTAGATCCTAGCACAGTTCCTGACATGCAGTACCAAACCCATTGCCACTGAGTCGGTTCTGATTCATAGTGCCCCTATAGGACAGAGTAGAACTGCCCCATAGAGTTTCCAAGGCTGCAGACTTTATAGAAGCAGACTGCCACATCTTTCTCCCTTGGAGTATCTGGTGGCTCCTTTGACGAACAGTAAAGCCAAAAACCCACTGCCGTCGTGTCTGACTCATAGCGATCCTATAGGACAGAGTAGAACTGCCGCATAGGTTTTCCAAGGAGTGGCTGGTGGATTTGAACTGCCAGCATTTTGGTTAGCAGCCAGACGCTTACCCACTGTACCACCAGGGCTCCTGACACATAATAGGTACCCAGTAAATGTTTGTTGGATGAATGAACTAGCATTGCTCCACACATGGTGCCATGTCAGGCACTGTTTGTGATCTCAAGGAGGTGACCTTCTACTTGAGAAGAAAATATGGACTCAGATGAAAGAATTCAGAGTTCAGTAGGGCACTGAGAATAAGAATTCTGCTTCTGAGTCAAACCTGGATTTGAATCCTGCTGGCTCCAACACTTTCTAGCTATGTGGGTTTTAGCAAGACACTTAACTTCTCTGAGCCTCAAATTCCTCATCTGTAAAATGGGATAATAATAATAATAACAATAATACCTACTTTATTGAGTTATGAGGATATCCTTACATATATGTACATGTGTAGTGCCTAGCACAGTACCTGGCACATTGCAAGCACACTTGCCATGTTAAGTATCATTATTCTTAGTTTAGGAAATCTGTGTACATTTTAAGTGTGGCAAGGTCATTGACTTTAGGCAAGTCACAGTGTGACTTCAGGCAAGTCTTTTCGCTTTTTTGAGCTTCAGTGTCCTACTCCAGGGGAAAGTGCTTTCTCTCAGCCTTTTCATTAGTCTTCCCCGGGACTAGGAGCTTCTCTGCACAGGGACCCTGGGTCCAGATGATGTGCTCTGCTCCCAGCACTGCTTTCTTGGTGGTATGAGATCCCCCACTCTCTGCTTGTTTCCCTTTCCTTTTATATCTTGTAAGATAAAAGGTGGTGCAGGCCACACCCCAGGGAAGCTCCCTTTACATTGGATCAGGGATGTTTCCTTAGTAAGGGTATTACAGTTCCATCCTAATCCTGTTTAACATAAAATTACAGTCACAAAATGGAGGACAGCTCCACAATACTGGAATTCATGGCACAAGCCAAATTGATACATTTTGGGGGGCCATAACTCAATCCATGACAGATGATCATTAGGTTCTTTCCAGTTGTGAAGGCCTACATAGTGGAGAGGCAGGAAGATCAGGAGAACGAGCATGGTCAGGGAAAGCTTCCAGGAGCAGGTGGGCCTGAGCACATCTAGAAGTTCAGGTAGAACTTGTTTCAGCAGAGATGGACTGTTGGCCATGTCACCCAAGGTTAACAGCACACGCAAAGCCATGATGGTGGTGGGAAGGAGCGTGGGGCATTGAGGGAGGGCGTGGTGGTGGGGAGGGTAGTTGTTTAGGAGCAGTGGGAAATGAGATCGTACATAGTATGGAGCTGTGACAAGTTCTTGAGAGGGTTTGACCTGAAGGAGGAAGGTTTGGGATGGTGGAAGGATAAGCAAAATGAATGGGGCAAAGGTGGGGAGCCTGGAAACAGAAAGACTAGCTGGTGGCAGAGTGGTTATAGGGGTGTCACAGAGGTTTCTAGGATGTTTGCTGCCACTGACAGAAAGGTGTCCTGTCCTTGAGAAAACTGGGTTGTGCCCTAGAAAAGTGCACCAGTGCCTGGCAACCCAGCAGAGAACCCCCTCATCTTCTAGCAGAGGGTTAGATCCATCCCATGGGCAGCTGGAGTAAGAGGGAACAGAAGGAGAGGTCGACAACCAGCTCCCGGGTCCAGACACCCAGGCAGATCCATCCAGTTGTGCGCAGGTGTCATAAAACTAATGGGAGTGGGTCAGTGAATTGGGATAGGGATCAGCTTTAGAAATCCAGAGCAGACACTAAGGCTGCTTTCTGGGGTCATGTGAGTGAGCCAGGAAACAGCTTCCTGAAGCCAGCTGCCCTGGGGGAGACGGCAAGTCCCCAGGTACCCAAGAGATCCAAGCAGGGTGGGGCAGGCATGTAACCTGGCTTCCCAACAAATGGCTTTGTGGTGGGAGAGGCAGGCCTCAGGAGTGTCATGGCTGTAACCCATTGGCAGCACAGTGGTTGGAAGCTCTGGATTAGTTTTGGGTTCTGGCATGAGGCAGCAAGTGTGGCAGTGTGGTGCAATGTTAAGCACAGGGTGTTGGAGTTACACAGACCTGAGCTCGAAGTGAACTCTAGTGCTTACCAACTGTGTGGTCACGAGTAAGTCCCTAAGCCTGCCTGAGCCTCAGTTTTCTCATCCTGCATAGGCAAGGATTAATTCCAAACTAGTTGCTATCGAGTTGATTCTGACTCATGGCCACCCATGTGGTTTAGAGCGGGACTGAGCTCCATAGGGTTTTCAATGACTATGACCTTTTGGAATTAGGTTGCCAGGCCTTTCTTTCAAGGTACTTCTGGGTGGATTTGAATTCCCAACTTTTCCTTTGGTAGCCAACTGATTAATGGTTTGCACCACCCAGTGACTCCTATATGCAAGAATTAAGTCTGGCATATAGTAGATCCTTAATTAGCAGTTGTTGTTATTGGATGCTGTCAAGTTGATTTCAACTCATAGCGACCCCATGTGACAGAGTAGAACTTACCCCATAGGGTTTTCTAGGCTGTAGTCTTTATGGGAGCAGATCACCAGGTCTGCTGGAGCCACTGGGTGGGTGTGAACTGCCAGCCTTTTGGTTAGTAGCCAAGTGATTGCACCACTAGGGGTCCTTCCATAAGCAGCAGACATATAAAAAGCATAAAAGGTAGGAATAGGTTAGGCAGCTAAATCCAAATGCAGATGCTAAGGAAGGAGAATTCTCTTTTCCCTGTCTGCTTTCTGTACAGTAAAAACCATACCTGACACCTCAGAAGGCAACTTCCTCTTGGCAAGGCTCCTGTTGGCTACAGCCTCGAGTGGATGGTTGGCTTGCATGCGTACAACTATAACCATTTATTTAGTTAGCAGACTAGTAGTAAGAACAAGATGAACATCTTTTCGTGTGCACCCCAGGCTGTCAAGTAGTCGTTTGGTTGCCGGGTAGGTCTCTGTCTTAGGCTGGGTTCTCTAGAGAAGCAAAACCAGTAAGGCGTATAAATGTATATATAGAGAGATTTTATAATGGAAATGGCTCACACCGTTGTAGAGGCTGGAATGTCCCCAGTCTGCGGGTCAGGCTGGAGTCTTCTCCTGATTCATGTAGCCACAGGGGCTGGCAGGTCAGACAGCAGGGCTCTTGCTCACAGGCTCTGGAGACCAAGAATTCCAAGATAGGCAGGCAAGGCCACAGGTAAACTGCTAGCTCAGGTCCCAAGAACCAGAGGTCAGATGAACAGGAGCCAGCTGCAGGATCCAGAGTGAGCAAAAGCCCGCGAGTCTTGACAGAATGTTCACTTATGTTCAATGTGGGCCTTATGCCCAAGGAAACT
Source organism: Loxodonta africana (assembly GCF_030014295.1). NCBI lineage: Eukaryota > Metazoa > Chordata > Mammalia > Proboscidea > Elephantidae > Loxodonta > Loxodonta africana. The sequence goes on along the minus strand of NC_087354.1, from coordinate 44,338,973 downwards.
CCCTTTCCACTGATTGGCTACTCACAGCAGATCCCTTCGTGGAGGTGATCACATTATATCAAATCTCATCAGGGACCTGATCACATCATCGTATGACTGCCAGACTACACCATAACTGCCAAGCCACAGAAAATCCTGGCCCAGCCAAGTTGACACACAGCTCTAATGATCACAGTTTCCTTTCTTCGTCCTCTTTCCATAGCATCACTTAGGCCATTGGTCCCTGGACCAGCAACATCAACATTACCTGGGAGCTCATTAGAAATGTAGGTTCTCGGGCTCCACTCCAGACCTCCTGAATGAGAAAATCTAGGGGTAGGATCCAGCAGTCTGTTTTAACAAGATCTCCAGGTGATTGTGATGCACGTTCAAGTTGAGGACCATTAATTAGAATGTTACCAACCAGAACCATGTTTAAGTGTGAGCAAGGCTAAGAGCAATTTAACATCTAGGCAACATGGAGCCAATGATATTCAGGATTTAAAACAGACATTTTTGTTCACTGTTTCTAATCCAAATACCCAGGCCTGTTAAGCCTGTCAGTTAAGTATAATTCCTTAGGGCTCTGTGTGTGAACTTCGAAAGCTTAAATTATATAGCCGCAACGTGGAATGGAGGGTTAGGGATATTAGGCAGTTGATAAGCTGTATGTTTTTACATTTAAGCTTTAATAATGGAATGTTCCTATAACAATTTCCCCTTCAGAACGGGAAAAGCTAAGAATTAGACCGTCTTGCCCCTCTTCTCTTCTGATTTTTTTTTTTTTTTTTTTTCACAACAGTTTTCTAATTCCAGGGAAGAGTCTGGGCCCTTAGAAGCATTCTCCTCATCTCATTTTCCATAACTTTGTTCTGGAAAATGCCGTCTGGGGGAAAGCAATTTAAATAGTAATCATCCAAGTCTGGTCCAGAGTTTGGACAAAGGGCAGGCAGACACTTTGTCGTAAACACTTGGAATAGCCCATAGATAATGGAGTCGGCGGGAGGTCAAGCCGCCACTGCTCCAGCTCTGCTGATTCTGGGTTATTCCTTCCGACCAAATGCTGTAAATTCCACGTCCATTGCTCTCTTTTCAGCAAACACCTTTTTATTTTACGTAACCTCTGTGCGCACACCCAAAACATTAAATCCACATGTTTCTAATTCATTTACACTTCACTCATCAGCATGTGTTGGGTGAGCACCCCGCCACATCCGAGTTTTATGAGCTGCACTTACGAGGCTGCTTTTCTTGAACAGAGATCTCGTATATTCGACCAAAACGTGGAACTTGAGCCTGGGAAAGGAGGGCTTCAGTGCTAAACTTGGAGTGAACTTGTCAAGTTTGAATGGATCCGAAATGACGGCCAGATGTTACCCATTCGCCAAGAACTGCCTCACATATTTATGCACAGAATTTCTCCTATTTCCTTACCTGAAATGAGGGAGGGAGAATGTGCAATTGGAGAAAAAGCTCGAGCCTTGCTAACTGCCACTTTTGGTCCCTTCTACCCATCTGCGTATCTCCCTCTTGCTTCCTAAGAGCTAATGAAAACTTCCTGGTAGCAAAGCTCACCAAAATGTAGAACCTCAAAACTTTAACAATATTTTGTTTTCCAAAAGCATTGTTCCTGAAAAGACAGCAAGGGATTTCATTGTTGTTGTTGTGTGCCAGTGAGTCTATTTTGACTTAGAGTGACCCCATGTGATAGAGTATAACTGCCTCATTGGGTTTCCTAGGCTGTAATCTTTTCGGAAGCAGATTAGCAGGTCTTTCCCCTGCTGAATCCCTGGGTGGGTTCGAACTGTCAGCCTTTCGGTTAGCAGCTGAGCACTTAACAGCCACGCTACCAGGGTTTTTATAGTTTTGTGTTAATTTTTAATAGACATGCCAGAGACCTACCATTGATAGTAACTATGCAGGGATCCGGTTTCTGAGAACCTGAATTGTTGGAGCTATCTTTTAAAATGTTTTTAAATGAGCTTTTATTATTTAATTCAAGTTTTACCTGCATGTATTTTACAGAGTCAACTAGTTAAAGAAAGTTTGCCCCTCTCCCAATATGTCTTACTCCCCAGCTGTTTTCTCTATTCTTTTGATGTTTACCTTCTTACCTCTAAATGAAAGCTTAGATTGTTAACTCTGGGTTTTTCAGTTTTAAATAATTTTCTAGCACTTTTTAATCAACTGCTACTTCTACCTCACCACACATGTACGCTGCCCAGTACACACTCAGTGTAATTAAATTATAATTTTGGTTATGTTAACTGAAAGGTTGGCAGTTCAAACCCACCAGCAGCTCCACAGGAGAGAGATGTGGCAGTCTGTTTCTGTAAAGATGACAGCCTTGGAAATCCTATGTATGGGGCACTTCTACTCTGTCCCATAGGGTCACTATGAGTTGGAATTGACTCCATGGGAATGGGTTTGGTTCTTTTGGTTTTGGCTTACATTATGACGTTGGCGGTCTTCACAGCTAAGCCATGTTGTGTACTGCCTTAGGTCAGGTCCTCGGGATACTCATCCTGAGGCAGAGATTTGTGCTGGTTGTTGACTGGGGAGTGATCTGGGAACAATACCTGTGAGGGGTATTTGACATCTAGGGAACACCGAGCTGATGATATTCAGGAAGTGGGATGGAGCAAAGGGAGAAGTTTGAGCTGTGATGCAGTAGCAAGGAAGACCTTAGCTGATCCCAGGGGAAGCTCTGGAACTGGCAGGGCCCTTCAGAATTACCCCAGATTGAGACTGGGGTGTGCCTCTGTACGCCTACATGAACTGGTCATTGCATGGGGGCTTCCCCAGGGAGGAGGCTTAACCTAGGTGAGGTGGCTCCTTTAAGTAAGGGCAAGCCCCAGAGAGAGGCAACTGTGAGCTATCAGCAGGCAGCATTCCCAGCAGCTAGGGGAATTACTGACTTGAATTATCTGGGTGTGGCATCCCAGCATCCACTACAAATAGTATGATTCCTTTCCTTTCCTGAAATCCTTTTGTTTTCTCTGTAGTTAAGTATTTTTTGGTTTTTAGTTTGCCTAATTTTCTGTATGTTTCACACTAATTCAACCCCAAACTCTTCCAAATTATGTAAACCTTCTCTCAATAACTTAGTATCTCAATATCTCAAAATATTTTGGGTGTTTTTTCAATGTCATCTTGTTGAAGAAATCTCTCCTGGAATCTTCAACCTGCTCAAGGCTTCCCTAATATACGGCTCTCTTGTTGCCATCTCATTTCACTCTCATTCTGAGCATTTTCTTCTCTCTTGGGGTAGGTCTTCTGTTTCTTGGATCCCACACCTCCTACTTTCATGGTGTACTGCTTCATTCTGCTGGAGTACACCCTCCAATAACTCCCAAAAGAAGGGTACATGAGTGGTAAATTGTTCAAGAAGGACATCCCTGAAAATGTCTTTATTGTTTCCTTATTGTTGTTGTTAGCTACTGTCGATTCAACCCCCGACTCATGGCAACCAAATGCATAATGGAACGAAATGAGCCATTGTGTTTTATAGGGTTTTGACTGGTTTATTTTCAGTAGTTTGCCAAGCCTTTTTTCCTGGTCCATCTTAGTCCGGATGCTCCGCTGAACCCTGGTCACATCATAGCAACACGCACCCCACCACTGACAAAAGGTAGTGGCCGCGCGTGGTGGCGCGCGTGAGATGCATTGGCTGGGAATCGGACTAGGGTCTCCCACATGGAAGGCAAGAATTCTGCCACTGAATCACCAATGTCTCATTGTTTCTTTAGGATTGACGTTTGAATTGGGTATAGATTTCTAGTTTGGAAATTACTTTCTCTCAAAAAGTATAAAATGTTGCTCAAATTTCTTGTAGCTCTCAAAATTATTGCTGAGAAATTTAATACTGTTTTGTTTGTTTCCTCTCTGGAAACTTGTGTTATTTCTTTGTTCCAGCAGTCTTGAAATTTCACAGTGATATGAAATCCACCCCTTGTTGTGGGTTTATTTCATTCACTCACTGGGAGACACTTCTCCAAGGGTCTCTTGTGCTTCTACAGAATGGATGTAAGCCCCTGACCACCCTCTAACTGGGCCATTTCTCGGGGTCGTGTTTGCAGCAAGCAACCTCGAGGGATGAAATAAGGTCTCTTTCTATTCAGGACAAAGAGTAGGATTGCTTATTGCTTCCTCTAAAAGCAGTGGATTCATTAAGCTCAGTGTTCCTCAGCTGCAGTGGAAGCCCAGTGCGTGTGAAGCACCTATCTGGGTCCCTTCACATTACCCTGTTGGGACTTTGAGGCATGGGGAACTGGTACAAACATACTGATGCTAATGCTGCGTGCTCTGCTCTAATAGAATTCTTCCTTTCTGACTCAGAAGACTTGTATCTTCTCTTAGTATCCATGAAACAGTAGTGGGCTAACTAACTTCTTGTTGTTGTTGTTAATTGCTGTTGAGTAGGCTCATGGAGACCTTATGTATAACAAAACAAAATGTTGCTTGGTCCTGCACCATCTCCATGATCTTTGATATCTTTGAGCCCATTGCACAGCTATTGTGTCAGTTTATCTCACTCAGGTATCCTTTGTTTTCACCGATTCTCTACCAAACATGATATTCTTTACTTGCTATTGGTCTTTCCTGATGAAGTGTCTAAAGTAAGCAAGATAAAGTCTCTCCATCCTCTCGTCTGAGGAGCATTCTGGTTCTATGTAGGCTAAAATCAAATCCACTCCTGACACCATTTCAGTGGCACTTGGTGAGCCTCTTTAACCTGGAAATGGAAAATTTTTTGAATAATTTATTTGATGATTTCCTGGGGATCTGGAAGTCTAACTGCTACTTCTTTTTAATAACAACTTTGTTAAGATAAAATTAACATACCATAAAGCTCAATTTAAATTGTACAATTTAGTGTATTCATAAAGTTATGCGATCATCACCACTATCTAATGCCAGAACAATTTTATCACCTCAAAAAGAAACCTCATACCTGTTAGCAGTCACTCCCCATTCTGCACCCCTCGCAGCTCCTGGCAGCCACTTACCTACTTTCTGTCTCTACACCTTTGCCTACTCTAAACATTTCAGATAAATGGAATTATACAATATATAACGTTTTGTGACCAATTTATTTCACTTAGCTTAGTGTTTTCAAGGTTAATCCATATTATACCATGTATCAGTACTTAATTTCTTTTTATGTCTTCCTGATTAATAGACTCTTTTATCGTTGTAAAATGTCACTTTTTGTCCTAGTAACATTTTTGTCATAAAATCTATTGTTTTCTGATGTTAATATAATGTCACTGTCTTTTGAGTACTGTTTACATTACGATCTTTTTCCATCCTTTTTCCTTTCAACCTATATGTGTCTTTTAATCTAAAAAGTGCCTCTTGTAGACAGCATATAGTTGCCTCCTGATTTTAAATCCGTTCTGTCAATCTCTGCCTTTTGATTAGAGTGTTTATTTATATTTAATGTAGTTACTGATGAAGTAGAATTTTATATATGCCATTTTTCTATTTGTTTTATGTTTTATTTGTCATATATCATTTTTCCTCTATTCTTCATTACTGTCTTCTTTTGTGTTAAATAGATATTCTGTAGTGCACATTTTTAGTTTCCTGTCATTGCATTATATATCTTGAGTTATTTTCACGGTGTTTGTCCTGCAAGTTACATTAACATCTTTACTTAAAACAATCGTGTTCAGATTAATACCAATTTAACTTCAATATTATATTTAAAAAAACCCTTCTGTATAGCCCCCCCTGCTTTGCAGTAGTATTGTCATTACAAATTACATCTTTATTATAATTTCATCAGCTTTTATAATTATTGCCTTATGTAGTTATATTTTAAATCAGGTAGAAGAAAAGAGTTATAAGCAAAAAGTACAATTATACTGTCTTTTATAACTTTTACCAGTGCTCTTTATTTCTTTGCACAGATTCAAGTTACTGTACAGTGTCTTTTCATTTCAGCATGAAGGACTCCCTTTAGTATAGTTTGTGGTATTACTGCCAGCAATGAGTTATCTGGGAATGTCTTCTTTTTCTTTCAGTTTCAAAGGATAGTTTTGTTGGACACAAAATATTTGGTTGACAGTCCTTTTCTTTAAGCACTTGAGTATTTCATCCCATTAGCTTTTGGCCCCTGTGATTTCTGATGAGAAATCAGTTATTAATCTTACTGAGGATCCCTTGTACGTGGTAAGTCACTTTTTTCTTGCTGCTTTCAGGATTCTTCCTTTGTTTTTGGCTATCGCTGGTTTGGTTATGATATGTCTCGTGAATCTTTTTGAGTTTATCCTACTTGGAGTCTGTTGAGCTTCTTGGATGTCTAGATAAATGTTTTTCATCAAATTTGGAAGGGCTTGCCATTATACCTTCAAATGTTATTTCCATTCCTTTCTATCTTCTCCTTCTGGGATTTCCACTGTGCATATACTGGTATACTTAATGATGTCCTATAGATGTCTTCATTTTTCTTCATTGTTTCTTCTTTCTGTTCCTCAGACTGAAAAATCTCAATTGACCTATCTTCAAGTACACTGATTATTTCTTCTGCTTACTGAAATCTGCTGTTGAGCCCTTCTAGTAAAAGAAGGGGTATATTTCAATAATTTCAATTATTGTAATTTTCAATTCCTGAATTACTATTTTTTAATGTCTATCTCTTTATTGATATTTTCTATTAGCTAGACATCATTTTCATACTTTCTTTTAGCTGTTTAGATATGTTTCCTTTAGCTCTTTGAACATATTTATAATACCTGATTTAAAGTTCTTGCCTAGTAAATCCAACAATGGGCTTCCTCAAGGACAGTTTCTATTGACTGTTTTTTTTTTTTTTTCTCCTGCGTATGTGCCATATTTTTCTGTTTTTTTGTATGTTTTGTAATTTTTGTTGTCGTTGAAAATTGGGAAAAAATCAGATTTACTCCCCTCCAGCAAAGCTTTTATTGTTCTGGCTATTGTTGTTATTGTTACTGTTTGTTTATTGACTTCCCTGAAATAATTCTGTAAGTTCTGAATTTTTTGTTGTGTGTTTCTGCTGCTTGGCTGGCATACTGGCCAGTTATTGCGCAGAGATTTTCTTAAATGCCTTAAACCAATAAGTCTCCCAGCATTTGCTGAAGGATTCTGTGTGTGTGTTACAGCATGATTTTCATGCTCTGGAAGGCAGTTTACAACACCGCCTTAGCCTTTTCTTCCTTTTTGTGGAGTGCCACAAAGTCAGCCAGAGGTAAGAGATTAGGGCCTTCCCAGGTGTTTCTTGGGCATACGCACAACCCTTCATATGCACGTGGCCTTCTGCATTCCCAGGAATGTGTTGGAACTTTTCAAAGCTCCCTGTTGTTGTTGTTGTTAGGTGCTGTTGAGTCAATTTTGAGTCAAAGCAACCCCCATATGAGAGTAGAACTGCCCTCTAGGGTTTCCTGGGTTGTGATCTTTATGGGAACAGATTGCCAGGCCTTTCTCTTGCAGAGCTGCTGAGTGAGTTCAAACTGCCAACCTTTTGGTTAGCAGCTGAGAGTTTAACCATTGCACCCTATTGTCATTGTATTCCCCAGCTTTTCCTTTTTAAGTTTTTGGTCAGTCTCTTATTTGCTCCTGTTGTTATCACCACTTCAGGCAACTGTGATGTTAAACAATTGCTGCTGATTGTTTCTAACAAATGCCCCAGGAAAAAGGCAGTTTTCCCTGAGCGAGCTCTGAGTCAGGTCAGATAAAACAAGCCCTGTGAGGAGGACTTCCTGGTTACTGACAGACAGATCAAATAGTGACAGTTCTCTGGGGATGGTCATTTGGGGAATATCCAAACTTGTTCTTCCTTTCATCAGTGGCTGCTAGGCTATTGGATTTCATGGCTGCCGTGATTACAAGGCTATTGGTTTTCAAGGCTACTATTTTTTAGGAGCTGGGCAAAATGGGATAGGAATAGATCAAGTTAAAATGCCAAGAATAGGTTACTATTTTTACAAAAATCCAGCCATTTTTTCTTGAATTAACACTTCTTGGGTTGTAAGCCTTTGGTTAATATCCTACATTTTTAAAAAGTTGATTTTGACGATTTATGCTAGTGTTTTCATTGCTTTTATGGAGGAACAGGTTTTTAGAAGTCCTTACCTAACCATTCTGATAGTTGGAACCTATAACTGTTTCTTAGCCATTCTTCGAACTAATTTTTTTGTTTTTAGGCTTGTTTTCTCCCCTGCTTCCAAAGTTATGTTTTGGAGATTCTGAGATGCCAGGTAACTCATTGCTTCTATTCCTGCTTAAGATCAGCTTTCTTGGTTTGTTAAGTCATTAATATTGGTCTTTCATTATACTTTTGGGTTTATGCTTTAGAAAAAAAAATCTCTTTAGTAATATTATATTAATGGGTTTTCTGGAAGAAACAGAGCTCAATGAATGGTTTAAATTTGCCATCTTTGAGGGTAAATCCTTTAGGTGTTAGCTGCTTTATTATAAGTAAACTAAAATTTCTTGGATATTCTCTAGTTTTTTTTTTTTTTTTTCATGATCCAAACCAAACAAACCAAATCATTTGCCATCGAGTCAATTCCAACTCATAGCGACCCTATAGGACAGAGTAGAACTGCTGCCCCATAGGGTTTCCAAGGAGTGGGCTGGTGGATTCAAACTGTCAACCTTTTGGTTACCAGCCAAGCTCCTAACTATTGCGCCACCAAAGCTCCTTTTCATGGTCAGAGGTCTTTTTTAATATCAGAGATCCAGATAGCTGGTAATATCTTAAATTTAATCAAAGATAATACATGCATTTGTGGCTATATTATCAGTGGTTAATCTCTTGGCTGCTAGCCAAAAGGTTAGTGGTTCAAACTCACCAGTGGCTTCTAGGGAGAAAAGACCTGGTGATCTGCTCCCATAAAGATTACAGCCTCAGAAACCCAGTGGGGGCAGTTTTACACTGTCGTACAGGGTCGCTATGAGTTGAAATTGACTCAACAGCATTCAATGACAACACAACAGCATTATCTTTTAAATTAGGAGTGGGATTTTAACATCTTTGATTCAAAATAAGACGAATCAGTCAGATGCTGTCAAGTCTATTCAGTGCTTGTGTTCTTTTAGAAAAGTGATTCTCAAACTTAAGCGTATACCAGAATCACTTGGAGGGCTTGTTAAAATGCAGGTTACTGGGCTCCATCTCAGAAACCCTGGTGGCTTATTGGTTAACAGTTTAGCTGCTAACCAAAAGATTGGCAGTTCAAATCTACGAGGTGCTCCTTGGAAACGCTATGGGGCAGTTCTACTCTATTCTGTAGGGTTGCTGTGAGTTGGAATTGACTCAACGGCAACAGGTTTGGTTTGGGTTTTTTTGGGCTCCACCTAGAGTTTTTAATTCAGAAGGTCTGGGATGAGGCCCCAAGAATTTGCATTTTCAACCAGTTCCCAGGAGATGCTGATACTGCTGGTCCAGGGACCACATTTTATGAACCACTACCTTAGTGTAGAGAAGATAAAGGTGTTTCTTTGCGGGGCAGGAAGACATTTAGAAAGCAGAGAGAACAAAGAGGGAGTGGGATAAGAAAAAGAAGAGAAGTTTGTGCCCACTCGCTCTTATTCCTTTCCCCCAAGTTCATGGCTGGTCTTCTACTTTTCCCCCTTTTTGTATATTGATAAAACCATAACAAATTTTGTGTAGAGAAGAGTCTCCTACTGTCAGAATTGTAATTTTAATCAAGAAAAAAAAAAGAGAAAGACAATGATTAGTCATGAAAACCTTAACCTGAAGCCCTTCAAATGTATTTTTATGTAGAATTTTATGGATGGGGAGTATATGCAGGTTCTAGAGAAGTCCTCGTGTAATTTTGCAAGAAGCAATAACTTAAGTATCACTAACAGGATTCTAGGGAATTTTGTTAGGGATTCAGTTATCCTCAGGTTCCTGCTATCTCCTAGGATTCCCCTTTTTCCTTGTTGCAAATCTGAAAAGGTAGGAATACCACCTAAGCCATATAAGCAGAGGGCCAGATTGGGGGACTGGTTTAGGCCACTGGTGGGAGAAGCCCAGACTTGAGGCCATTCCTCTGGGTTATTTTCAGCGATTTGGAGATTCTGCCATAATTGTCTCATGTTCAGGTGTGTATGTTTGTTCTGAGAATATTCTTCTGTAGTTTGGGTTGCAAATATTGAGAAATAGAATTTCAACCACCAAAGGTAGTATCCCAAGGGCTAGGAATAGCTGGAGGAAGCCCAGAGAAGTGAAAACCCAAAACTCTTACCCCAGGTGAGGCTGCCTTTCACAGACACTTGTATTACTTAAAATACAATATACCTGCATAGTTCCTATTACTTCAGATAGCTCAGATCTTGGAAGAGAGTGAGGTCTTGAGAGATGAAATGAGAAAGCAAGTTTTAGACTACTTTGCCACTAACTTGTCACTTCCTTCCGTAGGCCTGTTGCTTTTTTATCAGTAAAATGATGATTTGGTTTTAGGTAACTCCCAAAGGTGCTTCAACCTTTGGCATTCATTGCTTTTTCCAAGATCACGTCTTATATCTTTTGGACAGCCAGGGCAAGAAACCAGGTCTCTTGACTTGGAAGATACAGCTGGAGTACATAGACTATTCTGTCTTCCCTGAACTATGTGGTCCCAGAGGCTCCATATTATTTCCTGTTAGCAGTTTTCTATGGCTTTGGAATAGGAGGAAGTTCATTGCTATGGCATTCAGGCAGCCACACTGGGGAAAATATGATGTATTGTGTTGTGTAGGAAAAAGTCAGTATCATCCAATACAGTAATCAGATTTTCAGACAAAGTCATGACCCCGGAACATACTGTCTATGGCTGAACAAAGCATTAGTCTTGCCTCCAAAAACATTTTTAAAAAATCAGTGTGTACTTGGCCCATATATCTCTTTTGGATATGGAAATATATCCGTGCCTGCAAATTTTCTCACTCATAATATTGGAGGCACTGAGATTCTGTTATTTCGAAGCGGATAATGGTGATGGTTGAACAACATGATGAGTGCAATTAATGTCACTGAATTGTACATGTAAAAAAGATGTTAAAATGGCAAATGTTTTGTTATATATTTACCACAATAAAAAAAGAGGAACACACATTTTAAAAAATAGTTAATTCTGTTATATGAATTTCATCTCAATAAAAGCATATAGAAAAGTCTGCTGGGTGATTCTGTAGCTAAGAGGCAATATCTCTTATACCTCATCTTTTGTTTGTTTGTTTTTCCCCCTAGTAAAGGGCAATCGGAAGTGTGAGTTGAACTGCCAGGCAATGGGCTACCGCTTCTATGTACGGCAGGCTGAGAAGGTCATTGATGGCACTCCCTGTGACCTGAACGGCACGGCCATCTGTGTGTCTGGGCAGTGCACGGTAAGTGCCCTTGTATTGCCAGGTGGAAACTCCAGGTTCTGCTCGCCGTGACTTGTTACATCCAATAAACAAGAGGCCGAGGTGGGAGATCAGGAAGATGCCTTTACTTCGCTGGGTATGGAAAGGAGCAATCGGGGATGCTGCCTGCAAGACTGCTGCAGGCAGCTTGGGAAGGTGGGCTTTTACAGAGAACAGGCAAGAAAATGAAAATTCATCATGAATATTCAGAGTTGACCCTCACACAGGCTCTCAGAGCTTGGGGGTGACTATGCATTTTCTCTAGACAAGGATTTGATTCTCCGATTCTCCAGGGTAGAGGAAGAGGTCGATTTTCCTTCATTAGCATGTTAAGTCTTCATCCAGAGGCAGGACTCTTACATGTATTTTTCACTTAATGAGCTAATAGGTCACTTAAAATCCCAAGGTGGCATTGAAAACCTGCTAACACTGGTTAAGGCCATCTATGGCCCGTTCTGTGGTTATTGTGTCAAGGCCAATTTTAGAAGAACGTGTAGCTTCTGCTCCATGTAGGAGGATAAGCCAGAACAGGTGTCTCTTAGAAGGGTAGGGCTCTGAGGCTGTCTGCCTCACTTGGACTGGGGTATCTGGAGGGAATTCTTGAGGTGTTTGATCTGTGACTGTAGACTGCATTGTTTGCCAAGGGATGGGCTGCTATCTCTCTCTAACCCTCGGGCGGCCCCTGGGAGGAGTGGTCTAAGACGACAGCGTGGTCAGACCTGACTGTGTTTTTTTATCTTTGGGAGTAGCCACGTCTCCCTAGGACATTTCAAATATTAAGTGATTTATGTTTACACCATGTGTTTCAAAATGGACACTGTGATCTTTCTTAGTTTAATCCGGAGTTCCTTATTTACCTCTTAACCCAAAAAAAAAAAACCCCACTGCTGTCTTAAGTGGAGGTTATGAAAAGGGCATTGCTGGTTCAGGCAAGAAATGGCTGTTGTGAAGGTGGCATTTAAGGGGATGGTGTAGTTTATCTTGCCTCCCACCAGATGGGGCAGGCTTCCAAATGAAAGTTGTTGAGTGCCTTTTATGGCAGAAGTCGTGCTTTAAACAGGAAGAGTTTTCAGCCTCCTTAGGCGTCTGAAGTCTGTTCCAAGAACTCCCGCCCTGTATTCTGCAAACATTCTGGGCTTGAGAGATCCTTGCGGGATGCTAAACTTTGACAGAAAGGACCATTTAGTTAAAAATTGGCGTCTTAGATGAGATGGCACAAATTCCATAGTCACAGAAAATTTGGGTTTTGACTTCCACCCTCCTTTCATCTATAAATACATTAGTGGAGCTCAGACTTTAGCAGGTAAATGACTCTTTGGAGCCCAGACTAAGATCCTATCTTAATTAAGACTTAATAGATCTCAGGACTGATTCTCATCAAAGAAGAGCTCTTTGGCTATAAGATCTGAAAGTTCCTGTTATACTTTGAATGTAAATTGCTAGTGTGTAGCATTAGGGCTGTTGAAGTGTGATTTACAAGTGCCTCCCTTCCCTCCCCTGCTTTTTTTTTAAATGAGGTTTTAAATAGGGTAGATAATAATTTATCACAACAGGATGGATATGCTCAGAATTCGAATCAAAGTGAAGAACGGAAGAAGCTGTCATCTGATATCTGATGTGTGTGAGGTGTTTTGGAAGAGCAAAGCCGTGGAAGAATTAGGGTGCTTCAGAGAAGAGGCAGGGGTGGGATCCGAAGTGCACTGGGGGCCAGAGACCTCTTCCTTTTGGGAAAACCATGGGGTTTCACACCCCCTCTCTCTGAGTCTCAGTGTTCTCAGTAGTACCCAAGGGAGTTCAGTTAGAACAGTGTGGTCTCCAGTGCAAATGGTCTCTGCTTTTAAATGTTACCAAGCCTAAATGGAGGACCCTATAGTAACCCAGCTTTTTCTTTGTGGTCCCGAATCAACTTTTATTTCGTGAATACTGCTGGGAGGTGGTGTAGTGTAATGGGTAAAAACATGCCCTCTGAAGTCAGACTGCCTAGGTTCAAATCCTGCCTCTTCCACTTACTAACCATGTGACATTGGACAAGTTATTTAAGTTCTCTCTGCTTTTGTCCAACACTATTCAAAACGAGGAGGATGGTACCCATGTCCTGGGTTGTAGTGAGGAATCATGAGCTAATATACTTACAGGTCTTATGACCGGGCCTGGCGGTCACCTAAGCGTCCTGGCATTTATTATTGTTACTAAATGCATGTCCTATTTATTTTAGCTTTCTCTGCAAAAATATTTGTTTTGTTTTGGTGGATTATAGATTTGGGAAATTCACATTATCTTTCGAAGCAGTGTTCTCACACTATACTGTGAATCACCTGGGCGATCTTGTAAATTGCAGAGTCTCATTCGGGAGGTCCAGGGTGGGGCCAAGGAGCCCTGGTAGCACAGTGGTTAAACACTTGGCTGCTAACCAGAAGGTCGGCATTTTGAACCCTCCAGCTGCTCCTTGGGAGAGAGATGTGGTGGTCTGCTTCTGTAAAGATTACAGCCGTGGAAACCCTGTGGGGCAGCTCTGCTTTGTCCTATAGAGTCGCTATGAGTTGGAATCCACTCGACAGCAAAAAGGGTGTGGGGAGGTGGGGCCTGAGAGTCTGCACTTCTAACAAGCTCTCAGGTGATGGTGATGCAGCTGGTTTGTGGATCATAATTGGAGCAGCAAGGTGTTAAGGGACAGCTTGATGGCAATATAGTTCACAAAGCAGCAGAAATGAAAATACAGAGTGCTGATATGGCTTGGAAGGAAAATGAAATGTGCCCTCTCCACGGGGGGGAGTGTGTTTTCTCAGTGATGCGTTCCCTGTCTGTGCGCTGATGGTGTGAAAGAGAAACAAACACGTAGGAGGACGTGGGTATGGATTCTTAGTAGCTGATGAAAAGCGTTCAGAATGCAGGGCAACACAGTTCTCAGATGATAATTGCCAAAAGGCTGGGACAGACACTCCCCAGGATAGGAGTGTATTAATAGGAATTAGATGTTACAAGAGCTACTTTGACATGACTTTGTATTTGTTTTCTGTGTATTTGTCTGAAATGTCCTCATTGAAGTTGTTGGAACCACAGAATAGCCTGTCCTCTTTAGAAAAAAAAAAAAAAGAACTTCAGTTTAAATAATCAGAAGTACGCTTGCTGAAATTCTGTTTACTTTGCGATTTTCAAAGAGTAAAGGGTCCCTTTCTGCATATTTTGATTGGAAGCTCAGAATTCAAACTGCTATCTCCACCTCCCCACCGTGTGGCTGAGAGAGCCATCACTTTTGCAGACAGCTCTCTCTGTGACCTGTGTGTCTGCATCTGAAATCGCTCCGGAAAGCCTCTTCTGGCCACATAAAATTGAAACAAAAACGCAGCCCTGCAACAAAAGCTTATGAAAGGTGACAAGTGCTAAAGAAGAATATGAAGTAAGCCTACAAAAGAGCAGCTACGGGAGGAGGCGCCCTCCCCACACCAAGCCAAATAAAGGCCCCAGGCCCACCCAAGGAACTGAATGCTGTGTTCTAGCTCCAAGAGTAGAGCGCCCCTTGGCTAGCCTGTTGCTGAGGTTCCTCTGCCTTTTAGATTCAAAGGTTGGAAGGAGGGCAGAAAGAATGTAGACACCCTAGTCATGGCTTGGAGTCCCTGGGTAGTGTAAACGGTTAATCACACAGCTGCTAACTGAAAGGTTGGAGGTTTGAGTCCCCCCAGAGGTGCCTCAGAAGAAAGGCCTGGAAAACCCTATGGAGCACAGTTCTACTCTGACACACATGGGTTCACCTTGAGTCGGTGTCGACTCGAGGACAACTGGTAAGGTATGGCTTGGTGAAGGGTGGGGAGAGGTGGAGAAAACGGGGGCCTCTCTTCTGCCCCTCAGTGCTGGGTGATACTCTTTTTCTTGAAGGGGACTGAAGGAACTCAAATGCTGGCTTTAGGCTAAAGATAGCACATAGATAGGCCTTTAAGGGAAACGGCAAGTAAATCTCTGGTTCTGTCTTTACTAAAGCAAGAGGATGTATCTGAAGCCCACAGAGATTCTGCCTTCCTCGTCCCAGGCCCTTCCCACTAGACATCAAATAGGAATGTCTGGCCAGCCTTCAGAGAGGCACCTGAGACGCTTCCATCCCTGCCCAGTCATTATTGTCATTTAAGAGAATGAAACAGCACTTCTGTCTAATTAACAGAGAACACAGTAATAATTTCTATCATTAACTGCTGGGATTTTAACTTGGTCTTGGCTTTAAACTCCGACACTTCTGTCTTGAATTTTCATAGTTTGATGTGTATGTGTTATTTTTGCCCACAACTTAATAAAAACGGATGAAACTTCACCATGAAGGTATAGCAGGCATTTGAAAGAACAGGGTCACCCTGGTAAAGCACTAGAAGAAAACAGCCTTAACTCCCTGGAGGTCAGTCTTTTGAAACCTCAGGCTGCCAGGCTTGACTGATCCTGAATCACCTCCAACACCTCCCCACCCCGCAAAGTCTTTGATGGTCAAGTCCTTGAGTAAACACCTCACAAAAAGTAGGCTGCTTCAAAAACTCAAAGGAGGAAGTTGTTAGAGCAGATGCAAGCTAGTGAGGAAGACCATTCCAAAAACTAAGGCCCTTGACGTGGCTAGAACTTCTGGCTAAGGTCTAGGCCAAATCCCTTCTTGTCATTTTGCATTTATAGCTTCTGTCATATCATGCAGTCTGTCACTTCTGTAAAATTTCCATGTATTTTGACCTAGACACAAGCAGTTCTACAGAAAAATACAGTTTTGCTTACCCTGCCCTGCTTATTTCAAATTTGTGGTTTGAAATGGTCAATGTTAAGAAGAGATTATTCAGCTTTGTACAGATGTTAGAGTGTTAAACACGTGACTTTAGTGGCTAAGCCATACCCTTAAGACTCCCTTAAAGAAATATTTTTCTGACCCCTTTTTTTAATACTCTGTATTTAGGAGTAACTGCATTTTAAAATGTTCCAGGAAATTCACGGTCAGACATGTCCTGTCACCTGGAGCCCCCCTCTTTGCGAAGGAGGTCAGCTCCTGCAAGAGTGGTCAGCCCAGACTTTGCCACCTGCAACTTTGTCAGTGTTGGCCAATCAGATGTTCCAGCTGCCCCTCCTCCCTGTTTGCAGTTTTTGCCTTTTTAAACCTGTTACACTGCAGCTAGCTGGAGCACGTTGTTGGATTTCTCCCAGCAATGTGTTTCCCGTTTCATAAAATGCTTTTTTTTTCCCACCGTAATAAAACTCTTTGTTTTAAATTAAGCAGACTTGTAGTATTTTTCACTACACTAGTAAGGAGAGATTTCTGAGAGTTTACCATGTACCAGACACGGTGCTATGTGGTTTACATACGAAATTGTTATTAATTAATTTATCTTTACAATAACCCAATCAAGGAGGAATTGAACAGGGAATTTTTGTGAAGATTAAATTAGCACATGAGCCTGGTACACACTACGCATTGCCATCAAGTCGATTCCGACTCATGGTAACCCTGTAGGACAGAGTAGAACTGCCCCATAGGGTTTCTAAGGCTGTAAAATCTTTACAGAAGCCGACTGCAATGTCTTTCTCCCACACAGCCACTGGTGGGTTCAAACCGCCGACCTTTTGGTTAGCAGCCAAGCGCCTAGCCACTGGTGCTGCATTAAAAAAATAAATAAATAACAGTTGCCGTTGAGTCACTTCCAACTCATGATGGCCCCATGTGTGTCAGAGTAGAACTGTGCTCCATAGCTTTCTCAGTGGCTGGTTTTCCAGAAGTAGACTGCCACGCCTTTCTTCCAAGGCACTTCTGGATAGACTGGAACCTCCAGCCTTTCGATTAGGCATTAATCGTTTGTACCACCCAGGGACTCCAAGTGCTGCATACAGGTTAATAATTAATATTGGCCTTTTAGGCTGAACTGTTAGAACAGAAACAGTTTATATGTGATGGACAGAGACTCATACGTTTTAAGTCTCTCCCCTTTTCTGATATTATTTTCTTCACTGCGTCTTTCCAAAACACAGGCTGATTTTCCAAAATGCAAATGAGGACGTGCCTCTCTTTTGCTTAAAATCCATCTGTGGCTCCCCATTCCCTATGGAATGAAGTCCAGACCATTGAGTCCAGGCCCTTCATCATCTGTCTCCTGCCAGGCCTCCCTGGCGCTCCCAGTACGAGCTGTGCTGGAACGTGTCACTCCTTGACCCAGCAGGCCTGCAGTGGTGCCTCCCTGGGGATGCACAAAGTGCTCTTTCTGCCGGCCTCCCTGGGGGTGCACACGGTGCTCTGTCTGCCTCCCTGGGGATGCACACAGTGCGCTCTCTGCTGGCCTCCCTGGGGATGCACGCAGTGCTGTGTCTGCCTCCCTGGGGATGCACGGTGCTGGTGCTGTCTCTGTTGGCCTCCCTAGGAATGCACACGGTTTTCTGTCTGCCTCCCTGGGGATGCACAAAGTGCGCTCTCTGCTGGCCTCCCTGGGGATGCACACGGTGCTGGTGCTGTCTCTGCTGGCCTCCCTAGGAATGCACACGGTTTTCTGTCTGCCTCCGCAGGGATGCACATGGTGGTTTTTCAGCCTGGAGTGCTGTCTCTCTCTCAGTCCAGCTGGTGGACTCTGGTCAGAAAGCCACTGCCTCCCACTAAGCCTCTGCTGACCCCCTTGGGCACTGTTTCTGTTCTTCTGTCCTCACTTTATTGTAACTATTTGTTTCCCTCACGTCCTCCTCCCCAACCATCCGGTGATACCGGGAACAATTCCAGGCCCCTCGCCTTTAGCAAAATGCCTGCTGTTTGAGTAGGTGCTTAAAGTAAATGTTTAAATGAATTAAGGTGCTTGGTGACTCAGTATGCTGGATTTCAGCAAATAAAATCAGTGTCGAAGCCAGCGTGGACTTTTCTCATTTTTGTCTTGGGATGTCACATGAATCAGATAAAACGAGGAAATGAAGCCCTGTACCACATCCCCGGAACCCAAGGCCGTGACACTCAGGAGAACTCTTGGCACCTCCCCAAGCTCCTTTCTCCCTCATCTTGGTTTTTCTCTTGTCTTTTCTGAACGTTTTGAGCCCCTTCAGAGCTAAAGACAGAAGAACCTAAGAAAGTGTGAGGGTACATGTTCCTGTGGTACTTTCTGATGAGGCGAAACAGCCCCCCCTTTCTGCTCCACATACCCCGACCCTTCCCCACATACCCCCCCACACATCCCCTGGTTGGTCATCGCCTTCCACAAAGGGCGTCTCCCGGGTAGCGCACCATCCACCCACACTCACTTGGACTTTGACACCTCCTACGCCAGCTGGGTCACCACTTGGCTTCGGTCAAGACACATCAGCTGACAGTTTCCTATTTATTCAATAAATTAAAGGTAACTGTTTCCAAATGTTGGGAGATGAACTCTGGACCAATATGTTGCCCTGACTGGGGAAGGATGACATAACGGGGGTGGGTGGGGTTGGAGGGATGTGGGGAATGGTGGCTGTGGGGTTGTAGTCTGTTTTTTTTCAGGCCCCTAATTTCTGTCAGGAGTCTTGCTCTTCTAGTGGTTAAAATGCTCCGCTGCTAACCAAAAGGTGGGAAGTTCGAATCCACCAGCTGCTCCGAGGGAGAAAGATGTGGCAGTGCTTGCTTCCATAGAGATTAAATCCGTTGCTGTCAAGTTGATTCTGACTCATAGCCACCCGGTAGGACAGAGTAGAACTGCCCCATTGGGTTTCCAACTCTATAAATCTTTACAGAAGCAGACTGGCACATCTTTCTCCCATGGAGTGGCTGGTGGATTCGAACCGCTGACTTTTCAGTTAGCAGCCAAGGGCTTACCCAGTGTGCCACCAGCCTGGGAAACTTCATGGGGCAGTTCTACTCTATCCTGCAGGGCCTGTGTGAGTTGGAATAGACTCAACAGCACACAACAACAACAACAGATGTCTGGTATCTACCTTATATACACTGTTGTGTTTTCCTGAACCAAACAAGCAGATCCTGCTCGTTTCTCTGCCCGTTTTGTCGTCATTATTGTTGTCGTCGTCGTCGTTGTTACTCACTTTATTTTGGACTTTGCTTACGCTTACATTGTTACTTAAAGGAAACCCAGAGAATAATTGCAGTGGGTAAATCTCCCCCTTCCCTGACATTTGCGTGATTCAGCCTGGAAATTGGGTGGAGAGTTTTTAACTTGCTTCAGTTCCCAGCTTAAGTGACTTTAATCCAGAGCTTTCTCCCTCTGAACTTGTGACCTCCCTCTGTCATTCCCACACCAAACAAAGTGTGTTCTAAAGGTAATTTCTACTTGCGACTATTAAAATGTTTATCAAACTATGGTATATTTCTTTTGATACGTGTCTGAGGTCCTAAAGAAAAGAGATTGAATACTATGCATATTTGTATCCTCAGTGTTTAACACAGTAAAATTATTAATAAATATTTTTTTAAACATGCCGATGAATGAACAAGTTAAAGACTGGCTGTGAAACCTCCTTTCCTGAAAATAATCAAGAATAGGTTTAACTACCCCCCAAAAACCCAGTGCCATCAATTAAAATAAACCCGTCTGTGCTCTCAGGATCTCTTGAAATCTTAAACCAAAATCCCATGTTTCACTTCTTTTCTATTATCTATTATTTTTCTCATTTTAATCGTTGGGACTGCTGCCTAACATAAAAAGTTTATTAACTAACACATACCGAAGTAATTATTGATTAACAACCTAAGTAATGTTAATAATTGTTAATTCAGCAAATAACCTTGACTGCTTACTGCCGTGCATCGGGCATTGGAGATAGAACAATGGAAAAGATTAATATGATGCTTACTCACATTGGGAAACCCTGGTGGCGTAGTGGTTAAGTGCTATAGCCACTAACCAAAAAGTTGGCAGTTGAAATCCACTAGGCACCCCTTGGAAACTCTATGGGACAGTTCTACTGTGTCATATAGGGTCGCTATGAGTCAGAATCGACTTGATGGCAACAGGTTTAGTTTTGGTTTACTCACAGTGAGCTTAAAATCTAGTGGAGAATGTAGTCATGAAAAAAAGTTAACAAGCGGAGTAAGCAACATGAAATAAAACGGTACTGAAATGATGAATAATGGTGGGGGGGTGTGGGCATACATTAAATGGAGTATTAAGGGAAGCTTTAGAAGGAAGGAACATTTAAGCTGAGATAGAAAGATGAGCAGGAGCCAGCACGCAAGTGTGTGTGTGTGTGTGTGTGTGTGTGTGTGTGCGTGCACGCACGCGCGTGTATGGGACACAGAAAGCATGATAGAGATAATAAGCAATCTACTGCAGGCAGTGCTACTTACCTTGCAGGTCCTAGGGGTTGGAGAAAGTGTATTCTAAATCTCTAGCCCAAAGTCCAGCACATACAAGGTGCTCAGGAGCTGACACCGCGAGTACCATTTTGTGCTTGTTCCCTGATCTCTGTCCTTGGGTTAATCTGGTCTCCTCTTGATTGTGCATTCTTAGCTCCCCAAGGTGCCCACAAATCTTCCTGAACACCTCCTGGCTTTATCCGTGGAATGCCGTCTGTGAAATAATTCTCTAGGTCCAGAAAGACTCCCCTGGAAACTGATAGAATGAATTGAGAACAGGCTTTGGGGGTCAAACAGGATCTCCTATATTAAAATAAATGAAAGAGGGGCTCCTCAGGTAAAATGGGGGTAGGATGTCCAGAGCTTCCCACCTGCTCCTCAGAAGAGAAGCAGATATAGGATCTCTTCCCCTCAAGATTCCTGAAGGAATGGGCAGCAGCCCTCCCCCATTGCCTTCAAAAAGTTGCTGTGATGTCAGATTCATGGCAACCCCATTTTTTTTTATTTTCCTTTTTTTAATAATTTTTATTGAGCTTTTTTTTAAGTGAACGTTTACAGATCAAGTCAGTCTGTTACATATAAACTTATATACACCTTACTCCATACTCCCACTTACTCTCCCCCTAATGAGTCAGCCCGCTCCCTCCTTCCAGCCTCTCCTTTCGTGATGATTTTGCCAGTTTCTAACCCTCTCTACCCTCCCATCTCCCCTCCAGACAGGAGATGCCAACACAGTCTCAAGTGTCCACCTGATACAAGTAGCTCACTCTTCGTCAGCATCTTTCTCCAACCCATTGTCCAGTCCCTTCCATGTCTGATGAGTTGTCTTCGGGAATGGCTTCTGTCCTGGGCCAACAGAAGGTTTGGGGACCATGACCGCCGGGATTCCTCTGGTCTCAGTCAGACCATTAAGTCTGGTCTTTTTATGAGAATTTGGGGGGCAACCCCATTTTTATCAGAGTAGAACTGCTCCATAGGATTTTCAGGCTGTGACCTTTTGGAAGCGGATGGCCAGGATTTTCTTCCAAAGCACCTCACGGTGGGTGTGAACTGTCAGACTTTGGGTTGGTAGTCAAGTGCTTCATGTTTGCACCACCCAGGGACTCCTAGCAGGCCTCCGAAAGAAATTTACAGAGCCATTTTCTGGAATCCGTCTGAATTGGTAGGGGTAGTGATTGGTACTTGGGGCAGAGAAATGAGGGGATGCGTCATTCTCTGGGCCAGAGCAATACTTTACCCTGGCTAGCTCAGTCAGTAGAGCATGAGACTAATCTCAGGGTCGTGGGTTCGAGTCTCATGTTGGGTGAAGCTTTGAGGAGCCCTGGGGGCACAGTGGTTAAAGCACTCGGCTGCTAACCAAAAGGTTGGTTGTTCAAACCCACCAGCCATTCTGGAGGAGAAAGATGTTGCAGTCTGCTGCCAAAAAGATGACAGTCTTGGAGAGACTATGGGGCAGTTCTACTCTGTCCTATAGGGTTGCTATGAGTCAGAATTGACACCATGACAGTGGGTTGTTTTTGTTTTGTTTTCAATCCCATCCACTCAAGACCCTGCCCTGCCCCACCCTGCCCTCAGGAAGGGAACTAAGACAAACCAAGCCCAGACTAAAAGCACTGAGTATGCTGTGTTTATTGTACAGATGCTCCAGACTTACGCAGCGCTCATAGTACTCAAAGCCGTTTGTACAGATTCTGTTCTGCAAGGCACGTAGTACAGTTGTAGGGGTGCAGGAAAGTGCACTGTGTATGGAAACTCCATGCAGCCTCTATTCAGACTAATAGGGCTGGAGGGAGCAGTAGCCCCCTTTCCCTTTGGTCCTGGTGCACATTCTTGCTCAATCAGCTCATGCGATTTACCAGTAAAATCCATGTAGGATCAGACTTTTTTTTTTTTTTTATTGTAAACTGCTTAGCCTAAAGATGACTCAAGTGGAGCTTGGGAGTATAAGTGAGGATGTTAAGGGGAAAGGAAATATCATAGCCCCACGTTTGAGGTATCTCCTTTAAAATTCCTGCCAGTTGGTGTCAGGTGCCTTCCAGTCAATTCAGACTCATAGTGACCCCATATGACAGAGTAGAACTGCCCCATAGGGTTTCCTAGGCTGTAATCTTTATGGGAGCTGATTGCTGGGTCTTTTTTCCCTGTGGAGCTGCTGGGTGGGTTTGAACGGCCTTTGGTTAGCAGCCAAGCACTTAACCTTTGGGCAACCAGTTGTGGTATGCCGTCAAGTTGATCCCGACTCATAGTAACCCTGTAATACAGAATACAACTGCCCCCATAGGGTGTCCTAGGCTGTAATCTTTATAGGAGCAGGATGTCAGGTCTTTTTTCCCACGGAGCAGCTGGTGGGTTTGAACCACTAGCCTTTTGGTTAGCAGCGGAGCACTTAACCATTGCACCACCAAGGCTCCTTACCAGGGCTACTAGTCAGGTCCAATTGAGTTGTCAGTAGCGCTGCTAGTACTGATCGGAAAGCCTTAGAAAAATATCCTGAAGTGTTGAGTAAGTAGGTAACAATGGGTATTTGAAGATGAAAGTGCCAGATAAAACACTCACAATTCTTTATTTGATGTTTTTTGTATAGATAATACATTCACATGACTCAAACATCAAAAGGCATATGAACCCCTGTCTCCCATCTGCACAGCTCCCTGTGCCCCAACAGGAAATAACCACCCTTTGATAGTTTGTGTTTTGTAACAGTGTATGGATCTGTGTTGTCGCAAATGGTTAAGAGCCTGACGAATAACCGAAAGCTTGGCGGTTCGAACCCACGCAGATATGCCTTGCAAGAAAGTCCTGGCAGCCTGCTTCCAGAAGGTCATAGCTTTGAAAACCGTATGGAGCAGTTCTGCTCTGCACAGATGGCGTCTCCATGAGTGGCAGTTGACTCTGGGGCAACTGGTTTGGCTTTTTGGTTTGCTGGTTTTGTTTTTTAAAGCAGATGGTGTATGAATCTATAATCTAACTCATAGGTATATGTTTTCCCCATTATTTTTGACACATATGCTGGCATATTATATACACTGCTCTGTCCCTTGCTTTCCTTGCTTTACATAGCTTGGAGAACTTTCTTTATCAATATCTAAAGCACTTCCTCATTCCTTTTAGAGTTGCCTAGTACTCCACTATATGAATTAAGCATAATTTAACCGCGATGCATATTTAAGTTATATTAAGGCTTTTACTATTACTAGCAATGCTGCAATAAATATGTGGGTCATTCTACTTGTTTGCAAGGGTCTGTAGAATAATTCCTTAGAAGCGAGCCAAGAGAACATATGTATTTGTGATTTTAAGAGATAGTGGCAAACTGCTCACCACAGTGGTTAAAACAAGTAACCATCCCACCAGCAATGTATAAGCATGTGTTATCCAACATCTGGATTTTTGCCAATCTGATAAGTGAAAAAAAAAAGGTATCTCTTGTAATCTTAATTTGTATTTACTTGAATGAAGTGGAACGTCTTTGTGTATGTTTAAGAACTATTCAGGGCCTGGACTAGGGTGAAGTAAGTAGCCTACCTGCAAAACTTAAAAAGGCACTCACCCTCAGGGTCGCCTTAAATTTTGTGCCCTGGATGCCTCGCTTGCCCCACCCCACCCTGGTCCCAGGCCTGCAAGCTATCCTCCTGAGCCTGGAACCATTGACATTTCTGTTTGCGTGATCTGTCCTTTCACATCCTTTCAGCATCTTTCTGTTGAGTTGTTGATCTTTTCCTTAATTTGTAGGAGCTTTTTATACAAGTAAGAGATTCTTTCTTTATGATATAAATTGCATAACTTTTTTTTCCTTTTTCGGATAGCCTTTTGACTTTTGTCTTTGTTCATGGAGTTTTATTTTTTGCCACATAGAGATTTTAAACATTTTAAATGGTGAGTTTAGCAATTTTCTCTTCTGTAGTTCTGGAATTTGTGTCATAGAAAGACTGTCTACACTTGGAGATTATAAAAAATTCTCCTGTTTTCTTTCAAGTCTATACTTCTACATTTTTACGTTAATCGATTTGACGCTTAGCCTATCGTATGGTGTGAGGTACGGATTCACTTTTACTCTTTTTTCAGATGGCTACTCAGTATGCCTTACCATAATTGAATTGTCCATCTTTTCCTCATTCTTTTAGTCATCCTTCTTATGCATATGTGCATTTATTTATTTCTAGACTTTCTATTCTGTTCTGTTAGTCCATATGCCCACTCAAACAGGAATGCCAGAACCTACATTTTGATAGATAAATAAAATATACTGGCAATTAAAGTTATGAAAGGTAAGCTTGTTCTTTGCTTAAGACTAATGCACTCAGAGGCTTCAAATGAAAATCTTTGTTTATCACTTGAAAAAGCCATCGTGTTTGGGGGCCTTAACCAGACTTCCTGTTTATAATGTTTTTAGTTGATTTAAAAATAAATCCTTCATGACTGTTAGGAACAAATTGGCAGAAGTAATAATCATGAAAAGTACTCTAGATGAAAAATGGTAGGTCAGATAAGACCTCATAGAGGGTGGGAGAAAGAAGAAGAAAAAAGGTATCAGAAGACTTATTGAAAAAGATAAAGATGTTTACTTTTAAAACAAACTTAGATTTGATTTGATAGGAGAAAAAAAAAATCGCTGCTCCTATGGGCAACCCGCCTCTTGAGGCACCATCATCCGTCATTCACAAAATAGGCAGTTTTGTCCAAAAACTTTATTTTATATGCATCATATCAATTTATTTTCTGAAAAGTTTTTCAGCCCATCTCCTGGTGGTTTGAAATTTACTGTTTTTTCCACTTACCTTTTCTATTTTTTTTTTTTTTATATGTCTTAGCAAAGTACTAATGATCACAGCATTCTGGGCCTAAAACTCTAACAAAACCCTGAGAGGATGCCAAGAGAAAATTTTTTACCCTGCGTACAGACCCACCCAAATGGGCTAAGGCAGGGAGATCAGTAGTGGTTGCGATTGTCATTTAAAGGAACTGAATGTAATTATGGATGTAAAAAGATCTTGGATTCAAACATTTGGTTTCCAAATACAAACCATGTTTTCTCAAAACTGTGCTTGACGGAACCTCAGTGTATGTTTGTCTTCCCTACAAGAGCTGTGATGAGCTCTTCATGGATACTGGATCTTTCTACATCTCTATAGCTTTTGGGTTGCAAATCATCTTCTAAAAGCCTAATCTAAATACTCATACTTCATACATACAGTGTGAGGTTTCCGTGTGTATGTAATTGTGTGTGTGTGTGTCAGTATAAATAGAACACAGAACTAATGTTTCAGTGACACTTGATGGGCTCTTGCTTTTATTTATTTGGGGAAAATTACCTTTGTTTTTTGTTTGTGTTTTGAATTTTTTTTTCCTTTTCTTTTTTGGATAGTTTTTGGATCCCCTCAGAGTGAGGCTAGAGACCATCCAGTATTTTGTAAGTGGGTGTCTGTGTCTTATTGCTATATTCCAGCTTTTATAAGATATGTGAATGTGAAACTTTTAATACTCCTTGGTGGTGACTTCCCTGGTACATTATGAGGACAGTTATGGGAGGTTTTTCCAGAACTGGTTGATCATGCCATCTAGTGTTCAGTACTTAAATTACATGTCTTTCTTAAAAGCAAAAGAGCCCCTGGGTGGTGCAGATGGTTAAGCGATTGGCTACTAACCAACAGGTCGATTGTTTGAATCCACCCAGGCTGGAAGAAAAGCCTAGCAGTCTACTTCTGAAAGATCAGCCATTGAGAATCCCGTGAAGTACAGTTCTACTCTGAAACACATAGTGTCGCCATGAGTCAGAATTGACTCTGTGACAATTGTTTTTTTCTTAAAAGCAGCTGCTAAGGAAGCGGGCATAAATTAATTCAAGGCTGGCAGTAGACTAAACAGGCTAAAAATTGAAATAAGTGGAAGCAGAGTAATGAGGGCCAGAACTGAGAAGAAAGTAAATTAGAAGGGTGATTGTATCTTGATGGGAACCCCAATAGCACTTGAGGACAGTTGTGTGAACATGCAAAGTAAATTACTGCTAAGACTTAGTTCCAAATTGCCTTTAAAAAAAGTTATAGTTCACCTTCCTTTGGCTCTTGCCAGACTACGCCTAGGTGTGAATTCCAGCCTTTTCACTTGCTAGCTAAATTACCTTGAGCAAGTCATATGATTTCTCTGAGACCCAACCCCCTCATCTGTAAACTAGAGATGCTAACATCCAGCATCTCATAACATTCTGTGCAAATTAATGTGGTATCAAGTAAAAAGAGCTTAGCTCAGCCCGGAGTGCACTGTAAACACTGGGTGGCAGTGATGGTGGCAGCGTGGTGATATGTGTGGAGGCTCTTTTGGACGTATATCCCTGCCTAGGGTGTAGGAGACGGACGTGGACCAAGAGCAGAAGCCGTCTGGGAGATTGTAACTGCATCCTGGGGGCAGCGAGCAGTGGGGCTGTGCTGTCATATGAACGGAAAAGGTTGATTGGATGAGGTTCAGATGAAGGAAGCACAATGCGGCTGGGAGGTCACACTGCCTGAAAATGTCACTGAGATTGAGAAAGTGACTGCCCCAGTGTGTGCCAGTGGGACACACTCGTGGGAGAGATGGAAATGGAAGGAAGTGGTGGGCATCTCTGGCAAAGTGTTCACCTGTGGAGCTTTAAGAAGATATGTACACTCACATGCAGCAGCAGTTACTCACTCCACCACTCGTGAGCTAGGTCTCCTGTTTTGATTTCTTATCTCCTCTGACCCCCATCTTCCGCGTCTTTAGAGTGGGGATGGGGGAGGGGTATTGGTGATGGGAGTGGTAGAAGACCTAGCTTCTGTTCCAGGCCGGTGCACCTCAGCGACCACCCACATGTCAGTGGAGACTTGCGTGTCGCTATGATGCTGAACAGGTTTCAGTGGAGCTTCCAGACTATGACGGGCTAGGAAGAAGCACCTGGTGATCTACTTCGGAAAATCAGCCAGTGAAAATCCTGTAAATCACAATGGTTCAGTCCGCAACTGATCATGGGGATGGTGCAGAACCAGGCAGTGTTTCATTCTGTTGTGTGTGGGGTCGCCATGAGTTGGGGACCAACTCCATGGCAGCTAACAACAACAGCCAAAGTGGGGACGGTAATGGTTCTGACCTCGCGGAGTTGTGAAAAGATGTATTTGAGCTTCTCAGAGTGACACCTGTCACAACTTAGTAAGCATTCTGTAACTGCTAACTGTTGTCACTACCTAAAGGGAGGAGGTACAGGCTGAAGATTAAAGACTGGACACACAAAGCGCTTTTTAGCCCTTAGACACATTCCTCTTTGATTCTTCTTTGCCTTTGCACGTGCTGTTTCCTCTGCCTAGAAATCCTTTTCCTCCTGTATCTTTGCCCTGTAGGTCACCTCTCTGCAGAGCATTCCCTGGTTCTGGTGACATCATCACTCCTTTTTCTGTGTTCCCACTTCCTTTGGTACCTTGTGCTTGACACTCTTCTATTCTTGTTTAGGTGCCACTGAGTTGACTTCAACTCATAGCGACGCCACGTGACAAAGTAGAACTGCCCCATAGGAAAGTAATCTTTATGGAAGCAGTTCTCCATGTCTTTCTCCTGTGGAGCTGCTGGGTGGGTTCAAAATGCCAACTAATGTTTAGTTAGCAGCCAACTCCTTAACTGTTGTGTCACCAGGGCTCCTTTAGTACGTGGTAGTGTGGTTATTTATTTATACACTTGACCTCACTGATAGACAGTGAGCCCTTAGAAGACTAACTGGAGCTTAGGAGGTGCTCAAAGAAGTGTTGATAGAGTTGATGACCGTACAGCAGAGAGGGAAGGAGAGGAGCAGAGATCAGAGAGAGAAAGAAACCAAGCGTGGTAACGTGTTCTTTGAATCTAGGTGACGGGTATTTGGATGTTCATTGAATTATCCTTACAGCTATTCTTTAGGTTTGAAATCTTTCAAAATGCAAAGGTGGAGGGAAAAAATAAGACAGATTTGTCCTGATTTCCTTTTTCAACTTAAAGCATTGTTTTTTAGAGAGGTTGGACTATTAGACTAGACTCTGAAGCCTATCGATGCCCCCTCCCCCTTGCTTGGCCTCCCTGGGCTCCTCTGGCTGCTCACAGATGCCACCATGTCCACAGGGTGAAGCTGTCCTCCCTGCCTACAAGTCTTGTCACTCAACTTGTTGGTGATCAACTGGGGTTCTGCCTATAACTAGAAGAAAATCAGATCCCTATATATATGTGAACACTTCTCCCAGTGTTGCTTCTGAAGCCACATTGCATTCTGAATTTTGGAGTCAGGAGGAACAATACCGGATTTTCAAAGAGGAAGCATCGAAACAGTCCTTTGAAAATGTATGTTCAGTTCAGAGACAACCCCCCCCCACCCCGCCAAAAATCCAAAACACAACGTTGTGACTTCCAGGCCCCCTGCTGGGCATTTGGAGAACTGCAGCATGCCAGATGACTAAAAATTCCTTAGGCTCTGCTTTCTGAAAGGTGAGTGTAGAGAGCTGTGCCCTGCTGTCCGCTCCCTTCTGCGACAAGCACAGCTTGAACTGTTAAACTCTGTGTTGAATTAAAACACAAGAGGCCAATGTAATTTCAAAATTAAAGCCACATAGGAAATGCTCTTCAGATGCTCCTATTTTATTTTATTTTTTAGAAGAAAAAGCCTAAGGCACATGCTAGAAGTAGACTGCCACACACCCATTCTGGTGTGGGAGTTGCTTGAAGAACAGGTGCTGTTTCTCATCTGGAATCTCTTTATCCTATGATTATCCAAGTCACCACAGTTAAGTGCTCGGCCGCTAACTGAGAGGTTGGCAGCTTGAGCCCACTCAGTGGCTCCACAGAAGGACTATATACTCCCATAAAGATTGCAACATAGGAAACCCTAGGGAGCCGTTCTGCTCTGTTACCTGGGATCACTGTGAGTCAAAACTGACTCGATGGCACCTAACAACATCTACGGCTGATATGGTACTTTCTGAGATACGAGACATTTTGCCAACACTAAAAAAAAGCTTCTAAGAAATAGAACTTCCTAACATTGGAATAGCCCATTTCCTGTGGCGATGCGTGCCTTATTGTTGCTAGGTGCCGTCATCTGGAGCTCCTGGCATCGTAGGATCTGCCCATACATCACATCACCAGGTGCTGCCTTATTGTTGGGTGCTGTCTCCTGGAGCACCTGGCATCATATGATCTGCCCATACATTGCATCACCAGGTGCTGCCTTATTGTTAGGTGCTGTCACCTGGAGCACCTGGCGTCATATGATCTGCCCATACATTGCATCACCAGGTGCTGCCTGGCTGGTCCCTGACCTCACAGCCACATAGTACAGATTTTCCACATGTACTGCGGCAACCATAGTCCATGTTCTGACCCCTGTCAACTGTCTTAGGAGGAAGCTCTGTATCTTCTCAGATCATCCTTCCAGTCATTTCCAAATGGTGATATAAAGTAGGCAGCTGAATATCCAAACCTGGAGTTCAGAGGATTGGTGGGGATCAGTGTTTTGGCTGACTGGGAAGGGTGATGATTCAGCTTCATGGCTGAAGCCTCAGAAAGTTCTCAGGGTTGTAGGAGTCAGATGTTACCCGTGATAAGGCTTCTTATGATGCTGTGATTTCCTTGTACATCAAAACATTAAGCATGGAGTAAACCTTACCCAAAAATATCCCCCTGAGGTCTTCTTTAAACTAAACAATATTTTAATTCATAAAGAATGCCTGCCTTGAGCATTGTACTCTTTTACAAAACATCTATATAGAATCCAATTGACAACTCGAAAGGTTAGATGGGAAGCATAGAGAGCAATGAGTTTATGTTGATCGTGGAGGAACCATTTGGAAAAGGCAGCGAGAATGGTTGTACAACTTGAAGAATGCAATCAATGTCACTGAATTGTACATGTAGAAATTACTGAATTGGTGTATGTTTTGCTGTGTATATTTTCAACACCAAAAACAAAAATGAAATCAATTTTGCTGAGCTTGGTCAAGGAGATCAGTCCATACGTTATCCCGTTTAGCAAGTCCATGTTCAATATCTCCCCCTAGATGTCTGACAGGGACCTCAAACCTCAGGATAATGAAAATTGAGTTCATTCTTATTATTCTCCCCAATTTCCCCAAGGGAAAATAACCCCATTGTCATTAATGCTTTCTTCTGTATCTCCGTGAACAGAACCCAACTAGTTGCCCAGGCCAGATATACAAATATCAACTTTAATTCCTCTTTCCTTCTCTCACTGCATCCAGTGGTGATGAGGTCCCGAGGAAACTACCTTCTTGAAAGCACTCTGTATTTTGCTCTTCATTCTCCTTCCCTCTGCCTTTCTTCAAGTCTTTATCACTATTCCTGTAGATAAGTGAAGCCACCGCTTTAACTGGGCTCCCTGTTTCTAGCTTTGCCCCTTGTGATACAGAACTGCCAGCGGCATCTACTAAAATACAGACCTAAATGTGTCACTTCCCTGCTGAAAACACTTTCAGCAGTTCCTCCATGACCTTTAGGTCTCTCCTTAATTTTCCAGGGTCCTCTCATCACATACTCTTTCATCTTATACTTTGATCTTTAATACCCTGGTTCTTGGGACATGTCATCTTCTTTTATTTCTCTGTTCTTTTTTACATGCTGCTAGGTTTTTTTTTTTTTAATTTATACCTGGACTACCTTCTTAGCAGGATGTCTTTGGCTGCAGGTAACAGAAAATCCAGTCCAAAAGGCTTAAACACTAAGAAGATTTAGGAACTCATATAACACAAGTCAGAAATCTGGGGTTCCAGGATTGATTAACATAGTAATCCAGTGGTGTCCTCAAGGACACAGGTTCCCTTCATCTTCCCACATTGTCAAACTCTTCGTGGTCTCCTCAGGCCCACTTACTTCCATTCAGGTTTCAGGATGTCTGCCACGGGGCTAGGCATCTCATGTGGGCATGAGGCCCAGCAGAAGAAGGGAGAGTAACTTAAGTTTGACCCAAAAGGGGTCTATGGGTGTCTTGGATGGTCTGTCAGGTGCAGCACGAGGAGTGAGACTCTCACAGGAAGGCCAGAAAACAAACAGAATTTGATACTCGTAAGTCCCAGAGAGGAGACTACAGCACACCCCGCTGCAGGGCCACACCGGGGTTTGCACCCAGAGACAAGGCAGCCAGAAACTGGAGTTGTAGGAGAGGGCTTATTTATAGTAAACAGAGTGGGCTCTTGAGTTTGGTGCACACTGAGGCCTCACTGGTCAGTTTAAAAGCTTCTAGGGCATTAGCGTGGGAAAAGGGAGAAATTTTGTCATGGCGTGGGAAAACGGAGAAATTTTATCATGGGGAACTATGTAGGCACTGGCTGGGAGGGGCAAGGAGTGACCACTACCTTTGAGAAACTGGGTGACAAGATGGCCAGGTCAGAATCTGGGAGGAATTAATGTATGCTGAGGCAGCAGACTGTGTAGGCCACAAATTGGCCTTATGACAAAGAGCCAGTTCTTTCTTGTGTGTCTTCTTTTTAAGAGGGCAGAAACTTGTTCCAGATCCTTCACAGCAGAATTTGCTTCCCATCTCATTGATCGAAACCGAGTCTCCTGTGCATCCCAAACCAGTCACTGGCAATGGGATTTACCAAAGACACATGACACAGGACGCTTCTTCACAAGGCTAACTCCTCGCCCTTCTGGAATGCACAGCCCAGGAGACTCCATTGGGCGAACTTCTCTGACCACCTCCCCTCCTTCTGATGAGTTAGCGTGCCATAGCGCTTATCCCACCAGCAAACTACAAGTGCCTTGAGGTTGGACTGTCTTTTGGCACCTGACACAGTTATTGGTCCATTGCTGGTACTCTGATATTTGTTGAATATGAAAAAAGAATGACAAAATCTGAGTTGTTGTCTCTATTACAAAGGGCTTTCTGCTTGTAACAGAAACCCAACGATAGTGCTTTAACCAAATGAGGGTTTGTTTTGTCATGTAACAAGAACTGCAGAGGATTTACGGGTGTGGGTTGCACAACTTGAGTAATGTAATTGATATCACCAAACTGTACCCCTGAAAAATGCTGAATTGGCAAATGCTGTTATATATTTTTTTTATAACAATTTAAAAAAAAGAACTTCAGGGGAAGATGAGAACCAGGGCTATTTCTGGTGTCTTGTTTCACTGTGCTTAGTATCAGACTGTGTGCTCTCATGAACATAAATTGGCTCTGCCTCCATTGAGTCCAGACAGGAAGAAGGGCTGGGGCACAAAGCACTTGTCAGCCGAGCCTGTCTGTTTTCCTCAGGAAAACAATAGCTTCTCAGCAGCTCTACCTACTTGATTTCTGCTTACATCCCATTAGCCAGACCCAGGTCTGGTTTAATGGGGACAGTGCCAACACAAACAAAGTCAGGGTTCTGTTGTAAGGAAAAGGGGAGGCTGCATACTACGTATGCGTTAGCAGTGTCTGCCTTGGTCTTCTCTAAAGGGTCTCAAGATAATTTATTCTTCATTCGTTGTTCCATCTAGCCAGCTTGAAATAAAACATCAGCCATTAGAAGTTCTCACATGGAAGTACTGTTACATCCTAGAAATAGGCCTTCAATGAATGGCTCATACCATATTGTCCCACATCCTCACTGAGAATGCTGAAAGAGATTACATGAAGCCCAGAGAGATGCCAAGTTTAATCAGAAATTTGGTGGCAGAGACTGGTTGGGAAACAGCCTGTCTTAGCTCAGTTCTACCTCCCTTAACATTCTGGGGCATCTAGTGATTTCACTGCGTATGGCCTTAAAAAAAAACCATTACCACTGAGTTGATTTCAACTCATAGTGACCCCGTAGGACAGAATAGAACTGCCCCATAGGGTTTCCAAGGAGCGCGTGGTGGATTTGAACTGCTGACCTTTTGGTTAGCATCCAAACTCTTAACCACTACACCACCACAGTTTCCAAACGTCTAGAAAGATGTAGGAAAGAACCATGAAAATGATGTTTGCCCACCATGGCCTGTAGTTACCTCCACTCACACCTAGATGGCACTCACTCATCGGTCCGCTAAACGTCTGGTAAAAAAAAAAAAAAAAGTCTGGTAGAAACTGACAAATTCTTGAATCAAGGTGGTGAAAAGTTAAGTATCAGTGGCTTTCAGGCGTGACTGGGTGAATGGATGGGTCAAAGGAGAGGTGGTGAAAACTGGGGACTGGCTGTAAACACATTTGATGATTATGTAGAAATCCCCTCGCCTTCTGTTCATTCTCCCTCATATCCCAGATCTCTCCTGGGCAATCATAGCAGGCAAACTAGGAAACAGACTGGCCCATCTTACCTGGCTGTGCCTCACCTGTGGGCAGCCTCAGCACTGCTCCAGAGGATCCAGAGGTACGTGTTCGTATTGGTCACATACTCTGAGATGGTCATGACAGAGAAGATTCGTCACAGTGGAGACTCAGTTGCCATATTTAGATGGAGAAGGCTTCTGTATAGGGCTGAGTCAGTAACTAGGGTGACTGGCTTTTAAAATAGTCTTCTAGACATAAACACATATATTATTATTCAGCACCACTGATGTTGAACAATTGTTCTACTGACTGACCCAAGTTTTGGAGTATACTGGATATTGTTTCTATGTGGAGGTACAGCAGAGTGATGAAGAACATGGGTTCTGGAATTACAGAGACTTGGCTTCAGGGACAGGTTACCCAATAAGCAAGGTAAGCACATGCTTTGAACATCAACAAAACAGGGGCACCAGTTGTCCAAAGCAAAGACCCATAGAAGCCAAACAGACAGGACAGGAGGAAAAGCAAGCACCACAGTGGAAGGGACCTGGCAGGGCACTAAATGAAATCGACACCATCCTATAAGCTTTGTGTATGATAATAATTATACTTTCCTTTTCATTTTTGGACCAAATGGGTATAACCTCACATTCAGTTCTTTCTCGCCGATCACAGAAGAACGAGCCAGCAGTCCTATAATCACATGACTGTAGTGAACCAAAAGGTGACTTCAGATTGAGGCTGTCTTTGCATTTCTGTCATGCTCTTTTGATCTTTCTTGCCTCCGTCGGGTATCAGCAGTAATCCAATGAACTGTGAAGACGCAGCATCAAAGGATGGAAGGTGAGTGCACGAGCTTTTAAGTATTATTTCAAGACAAAAAACACGCGTGGAGATCTGCAAAGGGCCTGCCCACAAACATTGTACCAGAAATGAATGAAACTATTTCCGACTGCCTTGTTGAGTACGATTTCTTCTGACTATCTCAGATCTGAAGTACAAAATGACATGTTCCAAATCAATTTTTTACTTACTAATTTTCAATTATAAATTTTTGTGTTAATGTCCAGATTTACATGTATATTTTATTTTATAAATTTCTCCTGTTTTATAAATTTTATTTAATTTCAGTTATTCAAATTTATTTCCTATGGTAGAACCCAGTTTTAAAAATGACAGTTTTATCTCCAGATAAAATGAAGCAGCAACAACTAAGTGGAATGCAAAAATGAAAGGTAGAGTAAGATAAAAAGAAAAGGCTTTGGGAATCCCTAAAGACAATTCCAAAATTAACTTCCTTTTTAAAAGGTAATGAATCAGAAGAGATTTCTTCTGTTGAACACCCAAGTTTAATGGATGCAAATCATTGTACTAGTACCGCTAGTGCTGAGATTACGAATAGCAATACAAATAGAGCAGAATCTGTCCCAAATTCTGCATCCATTCCTTGCTGTAGGAAAAAAATTAAGAATGGTGTAGAAAGTGAACCTATTTTAGAATCTGAAATTCTCACATCTGCAGCTGGAAACTCGATGGGGCAGTTCTACTCTGTCCCATAGGGTTGCTATGAGTCGGAATCAACTCGACGGCACTGGGTTTGGTTTTGGTTTTTTTGGCAGCTCCCGTAAATGATGGAAATACTGATCCTGCTTTATGGAATAACTTTTCTTCTAATGATGTAAATTATTGGATCGAGGGCCAAGTGATGGTCAGCATCACAGTGGACCATTTGAAAATTCATGTCGAAAATTTCTGGATGATAAACAAACAAGATTCTGTATCCAGAATGTATTTCTAGGGTTCCAAGTTAATGGTAAAAATTATAAGAGGGAGAGGCTACTGTATTCTCTATCAGTTGGCTCTGTATATTGTTTTGTTTGCAGACCATTCAATCCTAAATCATTTAATTCTTGATTTGCTAAGGATGGATTTAACGATTGGTGCAACTTGAATATGATTGATAAATATGAAAACAGTTCAATTCACAGGGATTGTATGTTGTCATATTTAAACTGAAGACATGGTTTTGGTTTCACTGAGAACTGAAAACACAAATTAACGAAGAACATCTGTATTGGAAAGCTGTTTTGCAATACATTGTTGCTGTCATTCTAAGAGTCGCTGAGCGTGGGCTACCTTTTTGAGGAAGAAATGAAGTGTTTGGGTCCCTACAAAATGGAAATTTTTGGGATTTACTTGAAATCATTGCTCAATTTGACCCATTTTTAGCAGGTCACATCTCAAAATATGGTAATACGGAAAAGGGCAACTCATTGTATGTGTCTAAAATGTCTAAAGAATTAATAAACTTAATGTGATAAAGTTCCATCACCTGTTTTCAGCGAAATAAGACAAACTCAATATTTTGGTTTGTCTGTAGATTTCCACTGCTGATTTTTCTCGTATAGATCAGCTAACTATTGTTTTAAGATATGAGTCTCCAACAGAAAGAAAACTTACCCAGCGATTTATCACATTTACTAGCTTAAAAAGTCACACCAGTGAAGAAATTGCAAATCAAGTACTTCACTAGTACTGAGGTGATGTTTGAAAAATTGATTTTCCTAAGTGCAGAGGCCAGTCCTATGACCATGCTGCCAGCATGTAAGGGTGTTATAAAGGCATGCAACAGAAGATTTTAGAATGTAACAGGTACACCATTTGCATACCAGGTGCTGCGCAGTCACTTGATCTTGTAGGATGTAGCGCAGTAGATTGTTGTCCGGAAGCAGTTGACTTTTTTTTTTCTACCATTCAGTTACTCTACATATTTTTTGCTGCCTCTACTCACCGATGGGCAGTTTTTAAGACATTGAGGCAATGATCGAGTATTCAAATGACTTTCTAATACACATTGGGAAGCGCATGTTGTAGCAACGAGTGCAACCCTGGAATCACACACAGATTCTAGATGCCTTACAGACTATTGCAGAAGACCAGACACAAAAAGGAGATACAAAGGAGAAACTGAAAACATCTCCAGCAAAATGCAAACACTAGAGTATGTATTTATGTTGGTTATGTGGAATAAAACATTGCAGCCATTTTCATCAGATGCATCAAGCTCTCCAAGATTGAGAAGTAAATTTAAAGACATGCACAGATCTCTACCAGTCATCAACAGGGTATTCACATAATTTAAGAGAAGGTTTTGAAAACACAACAAAATAAATACTTCCAAATACTGATTATCAAGCAGTTCACCGTCACAGAAGCATTAGAAAGAAACAAGTAAATGATGGAAGTGCGCCAGAAATATCACTGAGTGTTGGAGATCAATTTCGTGTAACCACATACTACACCATCATTGACACGCTTGAATCTTGCATGAAAAGAAGTTCTTGCGTGTATGAAGTTCTTTCAAATAGATGTTCCTTCTCCAACAATATGGGTAAACCTGATGAAGAATGCATGAAGTCATCCAAGAAATTAGTGCAGGCTTATCCTGATGACTTTAATACGAACCTGTACGGAGAAGCGCAACGATTTCATTCTTACATGAGAACTAAGTTTACAGGTTCAGGAAAGACAGATTTTACTCATGTAGACATGTACGATTCTGTAATAGAAGATAAATTACCATGTGTATTTCCCAGTGTTGAAATCGCTTTATGCATATTCCTAACTTTAATGATCACAAACTGCACAACAGAATGGTCATTTTCACCCGTAAAGAGACCCAGAAATCCTCAGCATATAGCAATGATTCAGGAAAGACCTGATTCATTACCTTTATTACGTATGGAAGTAGATTATTCTTCGGCAGCTTAATTGTAATGAAATCACTGAAGACTTTGTAAGAGCAAAGAATAGAAAGAAAAGTTTTTAATTATAACATGTTAAAGATGAAAGATCTAAAAATAGAGTATAATAATTTGTTGTAATATTTGTTTTCTGATCACTAAATTTTCTTTTATGACATATTTTCATTTATTTATAATGACAGCATTTATTATGAAACAAGTATCAGAATTGAAGTATGAACCGTTTAAAGCAAAACTGGTGAAAGTCAGGTTTTTGTTGTGGGAAATCAACAGTTTTGCATTGATTGTTGAAACAACTTAGTTCACTGACTCGTTTTCTTTGTTGTGGAATATGTGGAATATTCTTTTTGTAGAAAATGTGATATATAGTGAAAAATTTTAGTATCCTGCATCCACTAAAAATTTTATAATCCAGTTAATCTCATTCCTCTAAAATGGCATACACCACTTTTGTGTTAAATTCCTAATATTATAGTCACATTTAAAAAGAAGTTACACCGTGGATTGCTAAGACAGACACACACCCACCTGTATGTGTATAACTCACATATCGCGTGAATGCGTGAGTAAGCAGAGGAGGGGAACCGCAGATTATCAGTGTTTAGGGCCCTCACGTGCCTTATTCTGGCCCTGTGGCCTTAACCCAAAAACAAACCCAGTGTGGCCTTAGGCAGGATAATTAACCTCTCTGTGCCTCAGATAAATAAGGTAATAGTAGAACCAACTTCACAGAGTCATTGTAAGCATTGGGTAAGATAATTCTATGGAAACCACCTAGTACAAGGACTGAAACACAGTTAGTGCTCAAAAAAGATGAGCTATTCTTACTGCCATCTAATCCAAAGACACGAAAGTTGCAAAGAACAGTGATGACAATCAGCTGTTCTCATTCTATACAGGCGTTTCATAATTGGTTTAATTTGAGTTATAAAAAGTGTTGGGAAGCAAAATGAGAAATAAAATTGGACAATAAAATCTGTTACTGTGTCCAAGTTAAAATCGCATTTTAGAAAGAAGTAGACTTACTTGGGGAAAATTGATCTGCACTAAAAATACGGTCCTCAAACTACTAAAAAATGAAATGCAAAGTCATATTAACACCAACTGGGATCTGGAAAATTTATTAGCCACAGTGTCTAGTCTTTGGGTAGCTTCAACCACAGGTGAATAAAAGGATTTATAGAAACGTAGAAGAAAAGTGCTTAGGGCTCAAGGTAGGATAAGAAACTACTCTCTGTAGTAAAGTGATGTGGCAATACAAAGAGATGGATTGTGATTCTGCAGTAGGATGACTCCGGGTGGACAAGAATTGCCACAAGGGAGGTATAAGGTGCAGATCTGGATGGAGTAAAAAGAGAGAACCAAAGAAGGAGGGTTTTGGTGTTGTCCAAATGTGTAAGTCCAGTCAAGAGGGTCTGTAGAACTGTTGTTTCTCTCTCTAACCCAGGCCAGGTCAGAGTGGTGTAGTTAATGAATCAGGTAGTTGGATGTCCATATTGCCTCATATGCTCCACTTGCTGGTTGGCATTGTTGCCTGGAGGAAACTCAGGCTTGGAAGAAAAGTGGACACTCACCCTGCTGGTGGTCTGCGACTGCGGGCCTGGGTAAGAGAGTAATGTCGGCAGCTGAGGGTCTTTTTTCTTGCCCTTATTTTCATCCAGGAGAGTTGAATCTAGTCAGAAAGGACTGGGGGAGAGTAGACCAGGAAACCACAGGAAGAACCTTGAACTTGTACTGAAAAATCTGAGTTCACATTCAGTTTCCATCACTTACAAGTAGTATGCCCATAGATAAGTTGTTTCAGCTCTCTGAGCTTTGGTTGTCTTATCTGCAAAATGGAAATAACAATTCTTACAGCATCCAAGGTAGTATAACAAGTATAAATTAAATAGCCACGAACTGGAGTCTAACTTTCTTCATACTGAGCTCAGATTTCTCACAAGCCTCCATTTCTACGTGGTAGACAGAGTTGTGGGGGCCAGGGATGGTATTTAATCTTGTCCATTGAAGAACTTAGTTACTTCTGGTGTAAAAGTCTCTTTTGGACAACTCTCTCTCTCAGAGTTTCTCCCTCCTTCTCAAGGGTTCCTTCTCTTTCCCACTCTGCATACGTTGCCCTGGGTTGAGTCTGAGTGAAGGAGGCCACGTACATGGCGTGTTGGTGCTGGGGAAGAGGGCTTGTTGTCCTTCCTTGCTGGCTCCTGCTGAGCTGTGGAGCTGTAGTTCGTATCACATGGTCTTTGGGCATCTGCCTCTATTCCCTCTGCATCTTCTCCCGTGTGTCTCCTGCTGATCTAACTCTTGATCTGTTTTCTCTGTACAGTTGAGGGCTGGTGGACTCCAGGCCTCCCTCACGCCCACCTCACTAGCTCAGCTCCACCTTAACCCCCGAGCCTGCTGCCAATGCTCACAGGCTCGCAGCACCCACTAGGCCCTCCACTCCTTACCTCTTGTCTCATGCAGCCACACACTGGCTTCGAGGCCACTGTCTTAGCTTTCTTTACCTAGACTCACTGTTTTTTGTCTCCTACAGTTGTCCCATGTTGCTGGGGACACTTTGGGAAGTGGTCTCCCAGCTGCCATTTTTCCATTTGGTAAAGAAGATACAAGTCCCCTTGGCTTTGCGGGGGGGGGGGGGCATAGCTTTCTAGAAGTTTCTATCCCCTACCTCCTGTTTCTACCCTGCACTGGGTGAGGGCTACTTGTGGTGAAGGAAAAGGTTCTACACCTGAGACTATACTGCCTCTCTCTCTTCCTCTCCTGGCCCTTGAAGGGCTTTCTACCCCTTGTGGCAGGAAAATACCCAAATGCTATAGCTTGTCCCTAACTTTGGTTTTCTCCAGTCCAAACCCTTTCAGAATTCAAAATGAAATATTCTCTCTCTCTGAAGTACCTAGGTCTTACAAGTCAAAAGTGTTTTGCTGGAAAACTCTTCTACATGAAATTGGCTTCAGGAGCTGATTTGTAGTACCCTTTGTTCTTGGATGTCTCCATGGGTGGAGAGGCCCAGAGCAACACAGTATTACCTACTACAAGTGAGTAATACGTTGGATAATAATTTTAAATAGGACTTGGTGATATTCCGGAAAACCTAACTGTTGCTGTCAAGTTGATTCCGACTCATTGTGACCCTGACCCCGTGTGTTAGCAGATATAAAATTGTCGAATACTATGCCTGGTAGGGAGCCCTGATGGCATAGTGGTTAAGAACTTGGCTAGTAACCAAAAGGTCAGCAATTCAAATCCACCAGCTGCTCCATGGAAACCCTACGGGGCAGTTCTACTGTGTCCTATAGGGTTGCTATGAGTCGGAACTGACTCAGCGGGACCGGAACTGACTCAGCGGCACCTAACAACAAACAACAGCATGCCCGGTAAACAATTGGGTACTCAGTGAATGCTTCCTGAGTTTTGGCATTGAGTAACCACTATGAACTTGGGTGTTCTGAAAAAAAACAAAGCTGAACTAAACTAAAACAACAGTTGTCTGCCTTGCTGGTGGACTTGTGCCATGAAGGCGTGATATTCGGACATGGAGGGATGTGGGTATGTGGCAGCTGTGAGGACTCTCTGATGGGAATCTAATGTATATATATAAAAAAAAAATAATGTATAGACACATTAAAAAAAAATTCACTGCGGTGATCATTGCCTTCTTGTGCTGCGGCCATCACAGCCACCTGCTGTGACAACCCCCAGAGATAAGACCCTCTAGGCATCTCTTCCAGGCAAGGTAATGTAGGATAAAAAACTCATGGCCATGGAGTTGATACCAATTCCTAGTGACCCTATAGGACAGAGTAGAACTGCCCTGTAGAGTTTCCAAGGCTGTAATTTTTTCAGGAGCAGACTTTCACACCTTTCTCCTGTGGAGCTGCTGGTGGATTCAAACTGCTGACTTTTCAGTTAGCAGCCAAGCACTTAACCACTGCACCACCAGGTCTCCTTGGAACACAGGACATTTGTTGCAAATGAACCTTGGTGCCCACACTGGGTGAACGCTCTTTAGAGCAAAAGAACTGTATGGAAAACAGCTTGGAAGAAATGGTCACTTAAAATCATTCTTCCCTCTCTTGTTCCTCTAGGAAAGAAAATTTAAAAAAAAAAAAGAGGAGGAATAAAACTTAATGCTTGAGTCGAACAAGGCAGTTTCTGTACATTGATGTAACTGGATAGCTTTGAAAAGGAGGGTGGGATCATCCTTGGGCTGGAGCTTGGAGCTTGGCTGCCAACGAAAGAGGCGGCCTGGCCCCTCTCCCAGCTGTGGGGCTCCAGGGCCGAGAAGACCACGCGGCCCCGCGTGTGACACCTTGGTCTTAAGATACTCTAATTTATAGTTAACGCCTTTTAAGCAAACAAGAGGGAGAAAAAAAATCTGGTTCATATTATGGTTACTTGCACTGAAGGGAAGTCTGGGAGTTCAAAGAAAAAATGTCCCGGGAAAAACACAGCCTGTTAAAATGCATTCGAAGTGGTCAGGAAGGTAACTGAAAAGAAGGAGGCTTTCTTGGTGTGATCTAGGCAGCCCAGCTCCTCTCTTTCTGCCCCTCTCCCTCCGCCCCTCTCCCTCCTACCCTCTCTCTATGTGACGCTAAGGTCATTCCAAAGAGGAACCAAATGAACAAGAATTTGTTACTAAGCCACGCTAAATTGATTGAATAAATGAAAACACCAAAGCGCAGTTGTGTGGATAAGGACAAGAGGAGTAAGTACGCTTTTCTTCCAAAGCCAGGAGCTTTTGAGGCCCCTTTAAAGCTTTGTTTAGGAGCCCTGGTGGCACAGGGGTTAGGTGCGTGGCAGCTAACCAAAAGGTTGATGGTTCGATCCCACCCGGTGGCTCTGTGGGAGAAAGACCTGGCAATCTGCTCTTGTAAAAACTACAACCTAGAAAACCCTGTGGGGCAGTTTTACTCTGTCATATAGGGTTGCTATAAGTTGGAATCGACTTGACGGCACTTGACAACAACAGAGCTTTGATTCTCAGTATGACCCTTCTCTGGTGTGATTTGAGGGCGGTAGGGCTCCCTCTCCCTTCCCACACCCAGAATATCCACTCATCTGCTGATCATTTGGAGCTTGGCGTTCTACCATTAGCAAGTTCCCAACTGGCTCCTCTGGGCCGAGGCATCTTTCCTGCCCTGTGTGCTTGTTGGAGGTCCTCAGAGTAGGAGAGAGGAGGGCCAGGAGAAGCTGGAACTTCGCTGTCCCCATCTGCCCTGCCCTAGGCCAGGCTGGAAGGTTTTCATATTTGATTCAGGGGCAGCAGCAGAATGACTACATCGGAAGGGCGTAGGGTGGCAGACTGGTTGGAAGGCATCTAGGAGCTTGTCTTACAGCTGTGTTTCCTCAAGAAGCATATGGTGTTTACTTAGGCTGCACCTTGAAGTGGGGAGTCCCTGGGTGGTACAAACAGTTAACAGTCTTGGCTGCTAAACAAAATGTCGAAGGTTCAAGTCCACTCGGAGGGACCTTGGAAGAAAGGCCTAGTGGTCTACTTCTAAAAAATCAGCCATTGCAAACTCTATGGAGCACAGTTCTACTCTGACACATATGGGGTCGCCATGAATCAGAATCTACTGGATGGCTGCTGGTATGCTGAAGTGGAGGATTTGGGGAGCTGAGGGAGAGTATGGTGGAGCTAATGTCCCATATCTCCACCAGCTATACCCTGACCTTGTTAACTTCATGAATGGGGGAAGCCCCTCTCTTAAAAATCCACCATCACTGCACCCCCCAGGACAGCTGTACCTTCATGTGGGGCCACATGCCATCAGCCTGATGCCCAGCACTGGGGGTTCGTTCCTTTGACCTGAGGAATTGGCCTGTAATGAAATGCTGTGCTCACCAGTGGTAAGACACATGGGCCTCTTATGGAAGTAACTCTGTGGTTGTGATCCAGTACAGATGAATCCCACTTTGGTTGAGACTTAAGGGAAAAAAATAGGAGCAATAAGGGAAGGGGCAGAAGTTTGACACGAGTCAATGCTGAAAGGGTGATGGGAGGTGCCAGAGACAAAACTGCCCAGGAATGAAGCAAGGGACAACACATTTCCTGACAGTCCTTGTGGGTCCTTTTGTTTCTCTGAGCAACAGAGTTGTTGATGCCCACCTTGTCTCTCTGAGGGTACCTCCCTTTCTTTCTGAGTATGCCAGAGAGTCAAGGGTTAAGCTCAGCCCATTTTGACCCACTGACCTTTAGACTGAGACGCCTTTCGCCTTTCGTAAGCCAGGTCAAATCTCCTAGTATGAATGGAATCCCTGGGTGGTGCAAATGGTTAACATACTCGGCTGACAACTGAAAGGTTAGAGGTTCAAGTCCGCCCAGAGGCAACTTGGAAGAAAGGCCTGGAAATTTGCCCCTGAAAAGCCAGCCATTGAAGACTGTATGGATCACAGTTCTGTTCGGACACACGTGGGGTCGCCGTAAGTTAGAAGCCACTCAGTGGCAACGGGTTTGTATGAATGGCAATGTTATTTTGCGGTATTTGGTTTTGGTTTCTTTTCCTCTTGTGACTTACTTTTTGGATAACTTAAATAAGTTCACCACCCTGAACGCGCCCGATCTTGTCTGATCTCGGAACCTAAGCAGGGTCGGGCCTGGTTAGTACTTGGATGGGAGACTGCCTGGGAATACCAGGTGCTGTAGGCTTTGGAAACCCTAGGGGCATAGTGGTTAAGTGCTATGGCTGTTAACCAAAAGTATGGCAGTTCAGATCCACCAGGCGCTCCTTGGAAACTGGGGGGGCAGTTCTACTCTGTCCTGTAAGGTCGCTGTGAGTCGGAACCAACTCAACAGCAACGGGTTTTTTTTTTTTTTTTTAATAAGTACATTTAAAATGCCCCATATTAAACATCTGAAGAGAAGAGCGCTAAGGAAGCACACCACGTTTATTCATGTATTTTCCACCCTGTGCCTTCCCCTTCTTCTCACATTTTAAGGCGGTCATATGCATTTCTATTCACTTCCTCATTTCCTTCACTTTGGAGAGAATTTTTGCCAGCAGCAAAAGGAGCTGCCTAAAAGTATTGGTTAGATGGGGAAGATACCTAAATGATCATATTTGCTGAAATAAAAGGGAATAACATTGTTTCTTGAATAGTGGTGATAAGTGAGGTGCTCCGTTAAATATATTACCTGCGCATCTCACCAGTCCCAATACCATCTTAATTGGGTAGATCCTATTATGATCCTCATTTTACATATGGGAAAACT
This sequence comes from Loxodonta africana, assembly GCF_030014295.1. Taxonomy (NCBI): domain Eukaryota; kingdom Metazoa; phylum Chordata; class Mammalia; order Proboscidea; family Elephantidae; genus Loxodonta; species Loxodonta africana. The sequence goes on along the minus strand of NC_087354.1, from coordinate 44,294,175 downwards.
GAGGCACACAGAAGTTTGGCCAAAGTCCTGTACCTATTCATAGCTGAGTCAGAAATCAAGGCCCAGATAATGTACTTCAGAGTCCGAGAGCCCCACCCCGAGGCTGCGCTGCTTCCCAAAGTTTGATTCCTTCTCAGCAAGCCCTTCACTAGAAATTGAAAGAGTTGGAATGTGTCAGGGAGGTGGAATAGTACTGGATGAGGAGTGAGCGTAATTTCTGCTTTGGATTACAGCATGTGGGTTCCCTCTGTTTTTACCTCTTTCCATAGCTGCAACCAAGAATTTCTCCCTTCAGAATGCCATCTAGGGGAACTTCTATTATTTAACACACCGTTGTTAGTATAGCTCAGAATGATGAGGGCTTAGGGGGAGATGTCATAGGGCTATCGGTGGCCTCCCGTCCATAAGCTGCGGCTTCTAGCTGATGTGTGACCTTGACTCACTGGAAAGGTGAGATGTGGAGTCATGAAAATCCAGTAGACAAGGATGAAGGTACCGTGATGTGTAGAGTTCTATCATAGCCCCTAAAAGAGCTGGCTTGGGAGGGAGCCAAGACTGCCAATGGTGACGCATGTATTTCCAACCTTGTTCATTAGCCTGGGGCTAGGAAGTAGAACTTCATCGCCTGGAATAAAACCAAGATTCCTTGCTGTAGCTGACAGGGTCCTTTGTGATCTGGCCCTCCTCCCTACCACTCGCCCAGCCTCAGCCACCTCAGTCTTCTTGTTCTTGGATCTTGTCGAGGCTGAGCCTGCCCCAGGGGGTGATACTTCCTAAGATCTCTGCCTGGAGCACTCCACCTGGGATCTCTGCAGGGCTCACTCCTTCCCTTGTACGTCTCTACACAAAGCCTCCTCCTCTGAGAGGGCCTCCCTAACCAGCTAGCTGATCTCCAGTGCCACTCCCTCCATACCACCACCACACTGCCCCCTCATACTGCCTTATTTTCTCCATGTTGTTGTTAACTACCATCCAGCTGGCTCCAACTCATGGCAATCCCATGTATAACAGGACGAAATGCTGTCCAGTCCTATATCGCACAATGTTCTGTTATGATCCATAGAGTTTTCATTGGCTAATTTTCAAAAGTAGATCACCAGACCCTTGTTCCTAGTCTGTCTAAGTCTGGAAGCTTTACTGAAACCTGCCCACCATGGGTGGCCCACCATGGGTGGCAAAGCCTCCAGCATCATATTGTTGTTATCTTGTACTATCAAGTTGATTCCAACTCATGACAAGCCTACAGCGACCCTGTAGGACAGAGTAGAACTGCAGATTGCTACAACTTTTTCCTGTGGAGAGGCTGGTGTGTTCAAACCGCTGACTGTTCAGTTAGCGGCCAAGCGCTTTAATCACCACGCCACCAGCATCATCACATCATAGCAACATGCAAGCCACCACAGTATGGCACTTATTATTATTCGAGATTATAGTATTTATTCGGTGATATATGTATGGTATGTCTTTGCCACCGGGCCCTGAGCCCCATGAGATGCAAACTCCTTGTCCATCTTGCTCGCCGTTGGATTTCTAGCACCATTACAGCGCCTGGCACATATGTGTTGAGTGAATGAATGACTTCAGGTGGTCTTTGGTATCAACGATTACCAGACTCCTTTACTAGAGGATTCCTGGGCTTTTCTAGTCCTGGTGTAAACTTAAAACAATCTTGTGAAAATGTAATCTTGGTATAATAAATCTCTTTTGCGTATGCCTTAGGTTAATGGCCATGGGTAAGCTATCATAATTATTATTAACATTCCTCTTATACAGGTGATAAAACTGAAGCTCAGAGAATTTAGGTGACTTGCCAAAAAGCATACAATCTTTAAACGAGGATCTTAAGATCTAAACACACATGGAAATATGATTTGTATGTCTGTTGTTACATAGTGGAAAGAGCTTAGAATGTGAAGACAAAAGTTAAATTTAGTTTTAGTTTATATTTTAGTATATTTATGGAAATATTATCAAAGGAAACATATTTTCTTTTCTAAACTTCAGTGTTCTTATCTGTCAAATTGAGTATAACACTACATTCCTTCAGGACTGTGTTTGGACTACATGTGATAGGATGTGTACTCAGTAGAATGCAGGGTACCTGGCTGTTGTTGTTAGCTGCCATTGAGTTGATTCTGACTCATAATGAACCCATGTGACAAAGTATAACCGCCCCATGGTATTTCCTAGGCTGTAAGAAGATTTACAAAAAAAAAAAAAAATTTTTTTTTTTAATCTTCATGGGAGCAGATTACCAGGTCTTTTCTTCTGCAGGTTGCTAGTGGGTTCGAACTGCTGACCTTTTGGTTAGCAGCCAAATGCTTTAACCATTGCACCACCAGGACTTCTTGCGGTACTGCTTCTTGTTGTTGTTGTTACGTGCTGTCAAGTCACTTCCGACTCCTAACGTCCCGATGAACAACAGAATGAAACACTGCCCAGTCCTGTGCCATCTTCATGATCGTTGTTAATGCTTGAGCTCATTGTTGCAGCCACTATGTCCATCTCATTGAGAGTCTTCCTCTTTTTTTTACTGACCCTCCACTTTGCCAAGCATGATGTCCTTCTCCAGGGACTGGTCCCTCCTGATAACATGGCCAAAGTATGTGAGATGAACTTCGTTATCCTCGCTTCTAAGAAGCATTCTGGCTGTACTTCTTCCAAGACAGATTTGTTTGCTCTTTTGGCAGCCCATGGTATATTCAGTATTTTCGCCAGCACCACAGCTCGAAAGTGGCAGTTCTTCTTTGGTCTTCCTTATTAATTATCCAGCTTTCACATGCATATGAGGCGATTGAAAACACCATGGCTTGAGTCAGGTGCGCCTTAGTCTTCGAGGTGACATCTTTGCTTTTTAACACTTTAAAGTTACCTCTTTAAAGAGGCCTTTTTTAGTAGATTTGCCCGATTCGATGCATTGTTTGATTTCTTGACTGCTGTTTCCATGGGTGTTGATTGTGGATCCAAGCAATATGAAATTCTTGGCCACTTCGGTCTTTCTCCATTTATCATGATGTTGCTTATCAGTCCAGTTGTGAGGATTTTTATTTTCTTTATGTTGAGGTGTAATCTGTACTGAAGGCTGTGGTCTTTGGTCTTCATCAGTAAGTACTTCAAGTTCTCTTCAATTTCAGCAAGCAAGGTTGTGTCATCTGCATAACTCAGGTTGTTAATGAGTCTTCCTCCAATCCTGATGCCCCATTCTTCTCCATATAGTCCAGCTTCTTGGATTATTTGCTCTGCATACAGATTGAACAAATATATGAAAGGATACAACAGTGATGCACACCTTTCCTGACTTTAAACCATGCACTATCCCCTTGTTCTGTTCAAAGGGCTGCCTCTTGATCTATGTACAGATTCCTCATGAGCAAAATTAAGTGCTCTGGGATTCTCATTTCTTTGAAAGGTTGTCCATAATTTGTTATGATTCACACAGTGGAATGTCTTAGCTTAGTCCATAAAACACAGGTAAATATCTTTCTGGTATTCTGTGCTTTCAGCCGTCATCCATCTGACATCTGCAATGATACGCCTTGTTCCATGTCCTCTTCCGAATCCAGCTTGAATTTCTGGCAATTCCCTGTCGATGTACTGCTGCAACCACTTTTGAATGATCTTCAAAAAAAATTTTACTTGCCTGTGATATTAATGATACTGTTCAATAATTTCCACATTCAGATGGATCACCTTTCTTTAGAATTGGCATAAATATGGATCTCTTCCAGTCAGTTGGCCAGGTAGCTCCCTGCCAAATTTCTTGGCACAGACAAGTGAGCACTTCCAGTGCTGCATCCATTTGTTGAAACATCTTAACTGGTATTCTGTCAATTCTTGGAGCCTTGTTTTCTGCCAGTGCCTTCAGTGAACTTCTTCCTTCAGTACCATCGGTTCTTGATCATATGCTACCTCCTGAAATGATTGAATGTCAACCATTTCTTTTTGGTACAGTGACTGTGTGTATTCCTTCCATCTGTTTTTGATGCTTCCTGCGTCATTCAGTTATTTTGCCTTTAGAATCCTTCAGTATTGCAACTCCAAGCTTGAATTTTTTCTTCAGATCTTTCTGCTTGAGAAATGTACTACTAGATGGGTTCAAACTGTCTACCTTTAGGTTAGCAGTCTAGCACAAACTGATTATGCCACCTAGGGAACTTAAGGGTACCTGGTAGGCACTTGGTAAATGTTGGCTGACTTCAACACACCTATTTCTTCACCTGTAAAATCCTACGCCTACCTGTTAGGGTTTTTATTAAGCTGAAACAATATAGTACTTCATGAAATATAAAGCATAAGGCAGATGTCAACTGATTATGTAATTGTCATGTCTTGAAACACTGAGACATCCTATAACTTGCTAAAAAAAGAGAAAAAAGTGGTGATGAATATGTTCTATTCATCCTTAGACATTAATGGAAGAATCATTCAAGGCATTTATGTTCTTGTCCTATGAGGTTTCTGCAACTTCATGCTTTATATACAGGCTTTTTTAAAGAAGCTTCTTACTCTCCCGAAAACTTGAGTCTGTTACTCATTTACAATAATACCAAATTATAATAATACTACGATAGCCCAGTCACAAATTCTGTAATTTGCGGAATATTCAGATGGAACTTTCCCTGCTTGAACCCTTAAGAATACAGGTATTAACTTCCTAGATTCTTCACCATTAAAGCTTTTATTGAAAATATTTGACAATTTATATTTGAAGGAACTGAAAGGTACACTCTAGATAGCTCTTCATGAATTCCTAGCTTTGCCTTTGTCAGTTCACTTTGAGTCTTAAGTAGTGGTCAGTCTTTTCATTTTGTTATTCTTGTCTGTCTATTCATCATGCTCCTTATCTAGACACCCAGCAGGGAGCCCTAGGGCTCTCAGGCGTGGGTTTCAGTCTGTTTACCTTGCTTGATGCAGACTGAACTATTTCTTCTGGAAGTTTCCCTCAAACAGTTGTATCTCTTGCATAAAACAGAATCTTTGAAGCAAGAGTTATTTTTTTAGATTCCTTTTTAATCTGAAAAATTCAAAAGGACCCACACATACAGACACACCCAAAGTAAAAATCAGCTGTAATCCTCATGTTTAAACAAAATATATATAAACAGATACTTTTCAGTATTGACCTTGGGTCTAAGTTCTGGCTTTTCCCTCACTGGGCTGGTGGTTGTCTCTTTTGTGAAAACAGAAAAGGACTCCTTTGTGACAATGACAAATGTTCCCTGTTTGAGCACAGTTCAGCTACCTTATATGCAGTTATATGTAATAACCAATGCTATTTCAGAATAACAGTTGGGTTTTATGAAGGATTAAGCTATTGTATGGAATTCTGAACTGGAGAGTGGCAGGTACATTAATGAATTCTGGAGAGGTGCAATGGTTAAGCGCTCAGCTGCCAACCAAAAGGTTTAAACCCACCCAATGTGGCTCTGCGGGAGAAAGACCCGCTCCTGTAAGAATCACAACTTTGGAAACCCTATGCAGAAATTTTACCCTGTCACATGGGGTCGCTATAAGTCAAAATTGACTCAACGGAACCTAACAACAACAACGTTATTAAGCCAGTAAGCTTTTCACTTTTTATTTTTTGGACGATGCTCCCTCTGAAAGTCTATATATTCAGTGTCACACAGCCTGGATCTACCTAAGCTCGTCCTCCACTGTACTCATCCATACCTTTTGCATCCCCAGAGTGACAGCACTTTCTTTCTTTGTTTAGGTATATATATGTATATATTTTTTAAATGTACTTTAGATGAAGTTTTACAGAACAAACTAGTTTCTCATTAAACAGTTAGTATACATGTTGGTTTATGACCTTGGTTAACAACCCCATGACATGTCAACACTCTCTCTTCTCAACCTTGGGTTCCCTATTACCAAATTTCCTGTCCCCTCCTGCCTTCTAGTCCTTGTCCCAGGGCTGGTGTGTCCCTTTAGTCTCGTTTTCTCTTATGAGCCTGTCCAATCTTTGGTTGAAGGATGAGCCTCAGGAGTGACTTCATTACTGACCTGCAAGAGTGTCTGGGGACCGTACTCTCAGGATTTCTCCTGTCTCTGTCAGGCCACAAGTCTGGTCTTTCTTCTTGAGTGAGACTTTTGTTCTACATTTTTCTCCAGCTCTGTCCAGGACCCTCTATTATGATCCCTGTCAGAGCAGTCAGTTGTGGTAGCTGGGCATCATCTAGTTGTACTGGACTCAGTCTGGTGGAGGCTGTGGTAGATGTGGTCCATTAGTCCTTTGGACTAATCTTTCCCTTGTGTCTTTAGTTTTCTTCATTCTCCCTTGCTCCCGAAGGGGTGAGACCAGTGGAGTATCCTAGATGGTTGCTCACAGGCTTAAAGACCCCAGATACTACTCACCAAAGTAGACTGTAGAACATTTTCTTTCTAAACTATGTTACAGCAGTTGAGCTAGATGTTCCCCCAAGACCTTGGTCTCCACAGCCCTGAGGCCAGCAATTTGGTCCCTCATGGAGTTTGGATGTGTGTATGGAGCATCCATGACCTTGCCTTGCACAAGTTGTGCTTGTTTCCCCAGTATTGGTGACAATACTTTCTACCTTTGGCCTGTGTCTGAGTTTTTACTTCTAGCCACGCTGATGTCTCCCTACGAAAAGTTCTATGGCTTCTTTTTGATGTTTCTCTGTAGCTTTCCCCCCTCCACCCCTTGATCTCTGTGGCCCACGATACTGACGGTAGTTATCTTCCTCAAGAATTCCTAAAGGATTCCCTAAGAGCCTGAAATGCTAGGCCAATTGTTCTGAGCCTACTCATGCTAATAGAAGACATAAATCACCTACCAGCATCCACAAATATATAGGTAGATAAGTAAGGAAAAGAAGAAATACAAGTAGCCTGTATTTTTTTAAAGCAAGCCATTGGCCCCAGATAACCCCAGGAGTAGATTAAAATGATATATTAAAAGGCATTTGAGCACCATGCCTCTTCCTCCAAAATTAATGGATTGGTGTACATTCCACATTGTATTCATTATAGCTCTGCCTGCCAGCAGGGCTGGACGATGTGTGCATGTATTTGCACACTGTGGAAACAGTAGCTTGGTTTATGAGTCCTCAAGTCCTGAGCTCACCTAAGAAGCTGACAGTAATGCCTGTGACTCTATGGGAGCTGATTTATCTTCACTATTTAAAGTCAACTGATACTTTTCAGTATTGACCTTGGGTCTGAGTTCTGGGCTTTCCCTCACTGGGTTGGTGGCTATCTCTTACTAATGAAAATAGAAAAGAGCCACCTTGTGACAATGACAAATGCTCCCTATTTGAGCACAGTTAGCTATCTTTAGTATTTAGTGTTAGGATCACTTTACCTTGCTGATGTCTGCTCATTGCCACCAAGCTAGAAGGGACTGGAAGTTACTAGAGTTCAGTTTGTTGGAGGTGCTTACCTAATCATCATTGTGTGGGGAAGTCAGTCCTGGAAAGGCCAGATAAAACCTATTGTCCTCTGTGTGGCTTCCTGTGTCCCCAATTCACCCATGTTGGCTCCCTTACTGGGGACCCTTCTATTTAACCACTACAAAAAAATAATAATAAGTTTTACTAATTGTAGTTCTGTATTAAACCCTCTCTATTGCTGCATAACAAATTACTCCAAAACTTAGTGAACTAAGTTTTTATTATTATCCCACAGAGTTTCTGCAGGTCAAGAATTTGGGAGATCAGCTGGGTGGTTCTGACTCAGGGATTCTTAGGAGGTTGCAGTTAAGATGTTAGCTGGGTCTACAATCATCTAAAGATTAGCTAGGGCTAGACGACCTGGTTCCAAGATACCTTACTCTCAAGCCTACTGAGTGGTGCTGGCTTTTGGTAGGAGGCTTCAGTTCCTCACCATAGGTGCCTCAATAGGGCTTCTTGAGTGTCTTCACAATACAGCGGCTGGCTTCCACTAGATGATAGAAAAAAAGCACAAGGTAGAAGCCACAATGTCTTCTATAACATAGCCTCGGAGGCCACACCCCATCATTTCCTCAATATCTTATTGGTTACACAGGTCAGCCCTATTCAACATCTGAGAGAGAATTATAGAAGGGCATAAATACCAGCATGCAGGGGTCACTGGAGACCATCTTAGAGGTGGGCTATCACACCCTCTATGATCCTTCAGAACTTTCAATCCTCTTTTATAGAATATTCCTGTAGTGTTATTTCAAATAAAGAACCAAATGTCCTGTTGGGATCTGTGGGTTCTGTTAGTATCACTACCAAACAGTGTCAATGTTATATCTGGTTCTGTTAAAAGAGGCGTTTCCTGCAAATCAAAACCCACAGTGAGATACCATCTCACCCTAGCATTACTTGCAGGAAACAAAAAAACAGTAAATACAAATGTTGGAGAGGCTGCGGGGAGATCAGAACTCTTATGCACTGCTGGTGGGAATGCAAAATGATACAACCATTTTGGAAAACGATATGGCTTGCCTTAGAAAGCTAGAAATGGAAATACCATATGATCCAGCAATCCCATTCCTAGGAATATATCCTAGAGAAATAAGAGTCATCACACAAATAGACATATACACACCCATGTTTATTGCAGCATCGGTCACAATAGCAAAAAGATGGAAACAACCTAGGTGCCCATCAACAGATGAATGGATAAGCAAACTGTGGTACATACACACAATGGAGTTATTATACCACAGCAAAGAATAGTAATGAATCCGTGAAGCATCTCATAACATGGATGAATCCAGAGCGCATTATGCTGAGTGAAATAAGTGAATCACAAAAGGACAAATATTGTATGAGAACACTACTGTACTGAATAGTTTTACACACAAAAAGAAACAAAATCTTTGATGGTTACAAGGGGGGGTGGAGATAGAAAAACACTAAAGAGACAGTAGATAAGTGGTAACTTTGGTGAAGGGTAAGTAAGATAGTACACAGTATTGGGGAAGCTATCACAACTTGTACAAGGCAAGGTCATGAAAGCTCCATATACACAACCAAACTCCATGAGGGACCAAATTGCTGGGCTCAGGGCTGTGGGGACCATGGTCTCCAGGAACATCTAGCTCAATTGGCGTAACATAGTTTAGAAAGAGAATGTTCTACATTCTACTTTGATGAGTAGCGCCTGGAGTCTTAAAAGCTTGTGAGCAGCCATTTAGGATACTCCACTGGTCTCACCCCTTTGGGAGGAAGGAAAAATAAAAAAAACTAAAGATACAAGGGAAAGATTAGTCTAAAGGACTAGTGGACCACATCTACCACAGCCTCCACCAGACTGAGTCCAGTACAACTAGATGATGGCTGGCTACCACCACTGACTGCTCTGACAGGGATCACGATAAAGGGCCCCAGACAGAGCTGGAGAAAAATGTAGAAAAAAAGTCTGACTCAAGAAGAAAGACCAGACTTGTGGCCTGACAGAGACTGGAGAAACCCTGAGAGTATGGCCCCTGGACACCCTTTCAGCTCAGTAATGAAGTCACTCCTGAGGTTCATCCTTCAGCCAAAGATTGGACAGGCCCATAAAACAAAACTAAAGGGGCACACCAGCCTGGGGGCAAGGACTAGAAGGCAGGAGGGGACAGAAAATCTGGTAATAGGAAACCCAAGGTTGAGAAGGAGAATGTTGACATGTCGTGGAGTTGTTAACTAATGTCATCAAACAATATGTATACTAACTGTTCAGTGAGAAGCTAGTTTGCTCTGTAAATCTTCATCTAAAGCACAATTAAAAAAAAAAAAAAGTAACATTTCCTTCCTATTGTCCATGTTGCTAGCTGCCATTGCGTCTATCCCTGACTCATGGCAACCCCGTGCACAATGGAATGAAACACTGCCTGGTCTTTTGCCATCTCCTCGGTCAGTTGTAGATAGGACTTTTGTGATCCATAGGGTTTTCATTGGCTGGTTTTCAGAAGTAGATCACCAGATCTTTCATCCTCTGCCCTGTATAAACCCAAACCAAACCTCTTGCAGTCAAGTAGCTTCCAGGTTGTAGCGACCCTATATGTTGTTGTTAGGTGCCGTATAAGAGGCTTTAAGTTGATGTTTGTTAAAAAAGAAAAATACAGTCCAGAAAATTCAGGGTTAGCATGCACTTTTGATTACAATTTCCAAACAGGATTTTCTTCCACCGTGATGAGGCCATATGGGCACTGTCAGTTTTCTTTTCTTCCCTGGTTTTTGCATTGAGGAAAATTAAACAAACAAATCAAAACTGAACCTCCTTTCACAAAGTTACCGTTTATGAGTTGCCGTCCTGGAGTGTAGGCCAGGTTCTTTTGTTAACTGCTGCTTTGAAATCCATGGCCAAGTTTGCCTGGCATGAAGCTCTGCATATTGGCAATCTACCCCACTTAGAAGCTTATTTGGAGCTGAAGGAACAAGACCAGAAGCATCATAGAATCCTATGTCATACAGCCTTACTGTCATGAGGAATCTGTAAGACCCTCCAGGCCTAACTTCCAATGGATGCAGGTATAGATTCCAAAACACAAGATGTTGTGTGATGGATGGTCATTCCACATCTGCTTTAATATCTTCAACGAGGAAAAAACTTACTAACACTACCTTTGATTGTCAGACAGTTCTCATTTTCTACTTGAGTTAAGTTTTATCTCTGTGTATCTTTTAACCATTGACCCTTAGTTCCTTCTCCCTCCCCTCCCTGGAGCAAAACCAAATGTGAAATTCCCTCAGATATTTGAAAGCAGCTCTCATGTGGGTCTCCTTAGTCTTTTCCAGGCTAAACATTCCATGTTTGTTCAGCCTTCTCTTCTGAGAACAGTCTCCAGATCCCTTACCATCTTAGCTTCAAGGTCCATCTGAAAATGTGGTATCCATTCACTTGTGCGACAAGTATTTGTTGAATGCTGTCTATTGGTAAGGCACTGTGCCAGTCCAGATGTCTAACTAGGACAGAATAAGACTGTTGCTTCCAGTTGATTTTGATGTTGGGTTTCTATGGATGTAACCAAAGACTACATTAGCTTTTCTAGCAGCCATGTCAAACTATTGGATGATTTTTGGCTATGATCCACTAAAATTATCAGTTTCTGTTGAAGGAAACTTTTGTCAGTTCAGGTCTTCCAATACTGTATTCATGCAATAGATTTTTTGAAACTAAATGAAAGACTTTGTATTTATTTCTATCCAATTCCATCTCGTTGACTCCAGCCCATCGTTCCAATCCATTGAAGTCATTTTGATATTTGCTATCTCTCAAATCTTGATTTCACCATATTGGTTAATTCTCCCAGCCTTTGTGTCATGGCTGCAGTTTTGATCAGTATTCCTTCTATCTTTGTATCTAAGTCACTCATAATGAGGAGTAGAACAGAACCAGCAACAAAGCCTTTTGGCAGGCCACTAGACACCCCCTTCCTCCTTCCATCATCACTCTTTGAGAACAGTTTTTCAGCCAACTCTGAGTCGCCCAAATTATACTGTCATCTGGTGTGCATTTCTCATCTTGTCCACAAGAATTTCCTGAGAGACTTTGCCAAATGCCTTGATTAATCAATACATTCTGGGTTTCTGACAGTCACAGTTGTCAGTTGCAGTGACCTGCTTCTTGCTCCAGAGGAAGAAAGCGGATGGGACAAACCTGGAATTGGTGTTCTGTCCTCTGCTTGACTCCCCTAACCACCATACTCCTGGGTCAGTCTAGAGGACTACTAGGTTCATGAAGACACATCTGTTGACTGAGAGGATTCAGAACCAAGCCCTTTGCCTTGACCCTTTATGACCAAGGGATACCTTATTTCTTGTAAATATTATAAGCTGAGTAGAACCTAATCAGTTGCCACTTCCAGATATCCTGGGTTCATTTCACCATCCTCTTTTGACCTCATTCATCATCTCTACCATGGTTCTACCTTCAGGTTTTATAGAATTTTCATAATTCAGACCACCAAATATTCAAGTACTTTAGTGTATTTGAAAACTCTTGTGCAAGATACATTCCTGTCATGTCAGTACCTTTTAATGCACCTGCACAACTATCCACACTGGGACATGAATATGTAACAAGCCACCATGGTTAGCAATGCTCACCTTAGGAACTCCTTCAAACTAGCGCCTATCCTCACCTTTCTGGTTATCCAGTTTCACACTTTATTGTTGCTGTTGAGTTGGCTCTGACTCATGGAGACTTTATGTGTCACAGAACAAAATGCTGCCCCGTTCTGTGCCATCTTCATGATTGTTGGTATGTTTGAGTTTGTTGCAGCGTTTTATCAGTCCATCTCATTGAGAATTTCCCTGATTTTTGCTGACCTCTACTTTACCAAACATGATGTTCTTTTCTAGCAATTGGTCTTTTCTGATGATGTGTCCAAAGTAAGGAGGCCAAAGTGTCACCATCCTTGCTTCAAAGGAGCATTCTGGTTGTATTCCTTCTAATATTGATTTGTTCTTCTGGAAGTCCACAGTATAGTCCATATTCTTCACCAACACCACAATTTGAACGCTTTGATTCTTCTTCGCTCTTCCTTTTTCATGGTTCAAATTTTGCAGCATATTAGGCGATTGAATAGACCATGGCTTGGTTCAGGCATACCAAAGTTACATCTTTGCTTTTTAAAACTTGAAAGAAATCTTTTGCAGCAGATTTGCCCAACGTAATATGTCATTCAGTTTCTTGACTGCTGCTTCCATGGATATCGATTGTTCTTTCAAGTAGAATGAAATCAATGACAACGTCAGTATTTTCTCCATTTGTCATAATGTTGTTTATTGGTCCAGTTATGAGGATTTTTTATTTCTTCACAGTTAGGCATAACCCATACTGAAGGCTACAGTCTTTGACCTTCATCAGGAGGACCTCTAATTTCTCCACTTGTTTTGGCTTCATACCCTGGCTTGAACATTCCATCTGGGTTTTAGATTTAGTAACTTGGTCTGGACAACCTACCTTGGCTCAGACTTCGTTTCCCCTTAGATGTGATTTCCACTGGGTCAATCATTGTAGGTAAGATGCACATTGCCCTGCCACCACCCTGGACTCTTCTTGGCAGAGCCAGCCGCCATCTATCAGAAAGATTGGAAAGGCAGTGGATGGGTAAATAGACGAAAAGACTGAGTTTCAATTCATAAATTGCTTATAACCCAGTGCTGTTTGTTACCTGTTAATTTAAAGAAGGTACACCCTTTATTTTGCTGATTTGTAGTCATGAGTCCCAATGAAAAGGTACTCACCACCAAGGGTCATGATTCAAGATAACTGTATTACCCATAGTCCGTGTCTTGGTTTATAGGCCATTTAAGTTATGAGTAGTATACTCAATCAGCTTGTCCTCTTTTTTTTCCCCCCATGGGAAATATAGGGCTTTGGTACTTTTTTCTGGGACACTCTTTGTCTTCTAGTATGATATCATCTGGACATTTTTCCCAACCAAGTTTAAGCTTAAAGCCTTCTAGATCAGTAATTCCTCTGTCACCTTTTCCCCAGTTCTGGGAGATGCACGCTATTTCTGCTCAAGAATTCATAGAATCCCTATTCCTAAGCTCCATTTGCGTAGCAATCTACCAACTTCTAATTCATTTTGTGGTCTTCCAAAACTATGACCTTCAATTGGAGTAAGAGATAAGGACACCATCTCCTCCCCTAAATCTACAATCCCGTTTTGGAAAGTGAATGTATATGTTTTTAATATCAGTTTATAGTCCTTAACAAGTAACTGAAAATGAATGTTTAACACTTTTCAAATTAAGTAATCTTTTTTTTTTTTTTTTAAAGTGGTGTGTGGCCCTTCACCGAGTTTTTTCTTGGTGGGTGAGTGACTCGAGGTAGAACGAAAGCTCCCTACTCTTGCCCTCAACACTAGGAAATCTTAGCTTTTAGACCCTGAAATTCTTCAGTAAATGAGCCTGTTTCTACTCATTTTCAAATGTATTAATCTCTCCTTGCATTTCACTTTGAAGAAAACAAGGTTTTTATTAATTTAAGCGGAGTCTCCCACAGGATGTTGGGTGTGATTGACTCCGTCATTACATAATAGCAATAAACAAATGAGCCCCCTTTGAACTCAGCAGTTCAGGCTCCTACTACATCTTGGCTGTGGTTCTATAGTTTGACACTTGTGCTGCAGTCAATTAGGGTGGCTGTGAGAGGTAGACAGAAGTAGAGAAAAGGCAGGATTTAAAAGCTGTTCCTGCCACTTTTTGGGGGGTTTCAAATCCTTTGTACATTATAAAGCTGAATGATAGATTTATGCTTTATTTTCTCCCTAGTCTGCCTCCTGGGCTTCAGATTTAATGAGCCCCAAGGAAAGGGGATGCATTATTTAAAATCTGGGTGACATGCATTTAAATTTAAGATTTGTACGTCCCCAGACTTTTTATCCCTGCAACTTAAGCTACCTAACTAGAAATCAAACTTCATCAGTTGCTTTCTCAGTATTCATCTCCCCTGTTGGGAAAAAGTTTAATCCAATGGGTTATTTCCCAAAACTCGCATTGTTGCTTTCTTATTTGTAAATCGTAAATTTGTCAGTTGGTATCAGCTGGAGCGGGTGGGAGTCGTTGGAAAGAATGCTTTGGTCACTTTACAGCAGTTTTTCAAGTCGTGGCAAATAAGAGACTGCCTATTCACAGTGTTTGTTGGCACTTCTGTGGGGGAGTAGATGCTCAAATTCCCTGTGATTAGAGCGTGAGAGACCCAGAAAGCAGGGCCAAAGATGAAACCCAGACTGGGGAGAGGGCCTGACCTACTTTCCCCTGAGAATTCTAAAGGACATTTCTTCCACTTCCTCCACTTCTTTCCCTCTTCCATTTAGACATGAGGAACAGGAAGCAGAATAGAGGACTGAGGAGAAGCCGGACTAGGGAAGCTAGGTCAGACCAAATACGGTGTAGACCCTTACTGCACCCTCACACACCCTCCTCACCATGAGGCCCTATCGTGGGATGACATGCACAATGAGAGCCTGTCCTTTATCTGCTGACACCTAAGCAGAAACTTCTGAGTGTCATCCTTGAAACTTTATTTTTCCTCATCCTCAAGTGTTTGTTCTACCTTCTGGATTGCTCTCAAATCCTCCCTTTCTTTCCGTTCCCTGGTAAAAGCCATCTCTCGCTTAGATTACTGGCTTGTCTCTAATCTAGTTCCCATGCTGCAGCCGGGGCTATCTTTCTAGAAGGAAAGCTGATCTCACAGCCCTCTGATCAAACCTAGGACTCTATCCTCAGTGCTTTTAGAGTGAGATCTCTGCATCTTAACAAGTCTCTGAGGCCTTTCATGACCTGGCCTCTGCTTATCTCCCTGTTCTCCCTCTTGCCCCATCCAGCTCCATTCCAGCCACACCAGACTGGACACGAGCTCTCTTGCCTCTGGGCCAAAATCCTTGTGGTTCTCTGGTCTCATTAAGAGTTCGCTTCTGCAGGGAGCTTTCCTACCAGACCCTTAATCAGGTGTCTACATGGAGGTGTCACCCTGACATTTGTAACCCAGATCCCAGTAGGGGCCACTTCCCCCCGCCACCGCATCCCCATAATCTTATTAAATTTAAATGGAAAGGCCTAGAAGCCCCTAAGTACTTCCCATGATTTCTGGGGACTTCTGGGACTTGCATTTTCATGTTTCTGTTTGCCACCTCTCTACTTCTGCATTTGCTGCCTTGGTTTCTCTCCTCTCCAGTCAAGCCCGCAAATCCATGTCTCACAAAAATCCACATGGCATGAGTTTCCTCTTCAAGAAGAAAATCATGAGAAATAACTTTAGCAAATGATTGGCCACAGGTCCCTTCATTGGCTCAACCCTAAGTCTACTCCCTTCTTCCTATTCTCTATTAACATTAGGTTCAGTTGTAATAGAAAAATATAATAACTGATGAAATAAGAGAAATTTATTTCTGTCTCACATTAAAGAATTCTGGGAGATCAGTCCAGGGCAAATGTCAGACCTTCTTTTGTCTTATCCCTTCCCGTTTGCCTTCTCTTCCTAAAGTTATCACATCATTCAAAATGGCTGCTACAGCTCCAGCCATTACATGTACATACCTGCTAGAGAGAAGGGTATGCTCCCCCCTCTAATATTATTTTCCAGCCGTTGCACATACCACTTATGCCTCTATCCTCTTGGCCAGAACTTAGTGACATGGCCACACTTAGTTTCAAGATAGGCTGGAAGTGTAGTCTTAATTCTGGGCATGCATATGCCCAGCTAAAACTTGGGGATTCTATAAACTATGAAAGAAAGGGAAAATAAATATTGGGAGACATCCAGCAAACTCGATCACACATACAACAATAAACACCCATCCTCTTTTATTGTCCTGTCTATTTTGACATGTCATCAGGCTCTCCCCCTGATCTCACGTTTGACCTAAGAGCATGTTTGGGTATTTCCCCCAAGTATCTATAGCTCTTTTCTCCCTCTTGTAAACCATGCCAACTTCTCTCTATCCTGGATTGCCCGGGCCCCGTGAGGGAGGCTTCAGGCATCCTAGGCATCTTGGTTATCTAGTGCTGCTGTAACAGAAATACCATAAGTGGATAGCTTTAACAAAGAGAAATGTATTCTCTCATAGTTCAGGAGGCTAGAAGTCCAAATTCAGGGTGCCAGCTCCAGGGGAAAGCCTTCTCTGTTGGCTCCAGGGAAAGGTCCTTGCCATCAATCTTCCCCTGGTCTAGGAGCTTCTCAGTACAGGATCCTGGGTCCAAAAGATGCACTGTGCTCCCAGCACTACTTTTTTAGTGGTATAAGGTCCCTGTGTCTCTCTGCTCACTTCTTTCTTTTATATCTCAAAAGAGATTGATTTAAGATACAACCTAATCTTGTAGATTGAGTCCTTCCACATTAACATAACTCCCTCTAATCCTGCCTTATTAACATCATAGAGGTAGGATTTACAACACACAGGAAAATCACATCAGATGACAAATGGTGGACAGTCACACAATACTGGGAATCATGGACTAGCTGAGTTAACACACATTTTGGGGGGGACACCATTCAATCTATACCTATGGGTCTCTACCAGAGGTGTTCCTAGGATTGCACACATGGGACTGGCCTCCACACACATCACTGTTTCAGGTGACTGAGGTCACAGTCTCAGATTTACCAGTTCTCAGAATGCAAGAACAGTTCACAGGTCATCAGCGCAGGTCACCAGGAAGATAGCAATGTGAGGAGGTCATCCTTGGCATACCCGCCCCCCCAACTCCAACTCCTGCAATCCCATAGCCACACACTGGTGGCTGGTTTCAAGTCTGAGAAGCTGCCCACCGACTTCTTCTGGTAGCTCCCTTCCAGTGAAGTGAGGCACAGCAGGTATTTATCTGCTAAACAGCACCCATATGAATACACTTAGGCAGATATGTGTTCAACTTATGCTCAACACATCTGCATCAAATATATCTTTGGAAGATTGCCCTTTTGGGGGAGGGAGGCAGGAAATTCGTAGTCTGGCTCTCTCCCTCCCCGTGATCTCCACCACACTGGTCTTGCTCACTGTTGTATCCTTCCTTAGTGTCTCACATGATGCCTCACCTGTGGGAGGGTTTCAATAAATATTTGTTTAATGAATAGATATATGAACACTATGAGCTGATGATGAAGACACCATGATAAGAATGGCCTTTGTCCTCACAGAGTTCACAGTCAAGTGGGGGAGCTAAACATAAGTAATTACGTTATAGAGCAAAGTAAACAATATAAAAATATACACAATGTAGAAGTAGCCAAGAGGAGGAGGCATCTGAAATGGGCTCTGAAGTATAAATAGGAGTTCACTAGGCATACAGAGGTAGAGATGGAGGCATTAGAGATAAAGAAACCAACCTGTGCAAAGGTCTAAAAGCAAGAAACAAATATACATGTTTAGGCAATGAATATGAAAGGACCCCTAACAAGGACATTTGGACATGTTATCAGGAGGGACCAATCCCTGGAAAATTTGTATACCATGCTTGGAAAAGTAGAGGGTCAGCAAAAAAGAAGACCCTCAACAAAT
The DNA here is from genome assembly GCF_030014295.1 of Loxodonta africana. Classification (NCBI taxonomy): domain Eukaryota; kingdom Metazoa; phylum Chordata; class Mammalia; order Proboscidea; family Elephantidae; genus Loxodonta; species Loxodonta africana. The sequence continues at coordinate 44,276,243 of NC_087354.1, read as the reverse complement.
GGATTGACACAGTGGCTGCACCCATGGGGTCAAACATACCTATTATTGTGAGGATGGCAGGGGACTAGGCAGTGTTTAATTTTATAATACATAGGGTCCCTAAAAGTTGGAGCTGACTCGATGTCATCTAACAACAACAACAAGGACCTTACAGTTTTTTAAGTAGTTTTTGTAAAAAACAAGTTTTTCATTTTTTTTTCCAGATGTGATTCATAATCACTACTAATTTACCAAAAGTCAAAATTTTGATTTAGAATATGATTTACATCCAAAGGTTATAAAACAGAATTGGGTAATTTGCTGGAATTCTGTCTATTGCACCACCCCATCCCCATTCTGGGGCACCAGTAAAACTGAAAAGTTTTATTTGCTTCTTAGAGGTCTGCTACTTGAAGCCGTGTGAATGCTGCACCTTGGTCATTTCAATATAAAGGTCTTTTAAAACCCAAGCAATTAGAAAATAATGATAACAGCTATAGTGGTTGCTAACGTTCATATGACAGAGTGTCACATCCTATTCTAGAGATTTCGCATGTATTGACTTGTTAAATTTTCATAATCACCTTATGAGGTAGGTATTAGTATTATCACCATAATACTAATAAAGAGCCACAGAGAGATTTAGTGACATTCTCAAGGTCACAAAGCTAGTAAGTGGCCAAGTCAGGATTTTAAACTCCTGTACAGTTCAAGGAGCCCTGGTGGAGTAGTGGTTAAGAGGTTGGCTGGTAACCAAAAGGTCAGCAGTTCAAACCACCAGCTGCTCCTTGGAAACCCTATGGGGCAGCTCTACTCTGTCCTATAAGGTCGCTGTGAGTCAGAATTGACTCAATAGAAACGGGTTTGGTTTTTTTGGTTTATACAGTTCAGAAGTTTTGCAGTGTATTTATAGTTATCAAGCCTGTTTCTTTGTTTTATGTAGGTAGGTAGGTGGATAGATCTTTTGTAACATTTCTACTAAGTAGAGAAAATATTTATGAGACAAGACCAAGAAGAGCTTGCCAATTTGGGGATAACCTCTTAGGCCGTGAGCACTCGGGTGTTCTCGTGCCTTCCTGTGCCGTAGACCCTGTGCTGTAGGCCCTGGGACTTCACTGTCTTCCTACCTCTCCAACCGCTCCCACATCGGCAGCCCCTCTGTGGCTCGTGCCTCCCCGCCCACCCCCCATGCCAGCTGCCCCTGGCCCCTGAGCGTGGACACACTGACCCCTCTGCATGCAAACCTTCACAGCAAATCACTAGGGCAAGCAGGTGGGGGTATCCAAAATCGGATCTGTGGAGGGAGGAGGCAGTTTACAGAGTTTCCTGTCCAGGCATTCTTATAAGAGGCCCTGACCCCCTCTGCGGTGGTAGAAGCATTTACCCCTTTCTTTTTCATCCTTTGAGACTCAGACTTACCACTCTGTTCTCCCTCCATCTCAGGCCAGCCCTGAAATGTTGTGATGGCTTTTAAGCCCTTCAGCCCACCACTCCTCTCTTACTGTGCCCCCATTATATCACCTCAGGAAGATGTTGACCTTTCATAGTGTGATGGAAGACAGTATGGACTATTGGTTAGGAGCAATGACTTTTCTGCCCAGACTCAGGTTTGAATCCCGACTCAGCCTCATACTAGGTATGGGTATGTGACCTTAGCCAAGTCACTTGAACTGTTTATTCCTCAGTTCCCTTATCTATGGGGGTAATAAAACCTTCCTTAGAGTGTTGTCATGAGAATTGAAATGAGATCACCTGTAGTGCTCATATTGGCTATGAGACGCAATCTTTGTTAAGTGGTTCAGAACCTGGACTCCAGGATCACACTGTGGGTTCGAATCCCAGCTCTGGGCACTTTCCAATCATGTAACCTTGAAGAAGTTACTTATCCTCCTCTGTAAAATGGGAGTAGTGATAATATGTATGCTATAGAATTGTTATAAAGGTTGCATGCTTATAAACTTAATATGCTAAAGTGCTTAGCACACTGTCTGGCACATAGTATGTGTTCAATAAATATTAACCTCGGCTGTTTACCACTGGGTGGTACAAATAGTTAAAGCACTTGGCTGCTAACCAAAAGGTCAGTGGTTCGAATCCACCCAGAGGCACCACAGTTGTAGGGCCTGGTAATCTACTTCCAAAAGGTCAGCTATTGAAAACCCTATGGAGTATAGTTCTACTGTGTCTTAGTTACCTAGTGCTGCTATAACAGAAATACCACAAGTGGATGGCTTTAACAAAGAGAAACTTATTCTCTCACAGTCTAGTAGGCTGGAAGTCTAAACTCAGGGCGTCAGCTCCAGGGGAAGGCTTTCTCTCTCTGTCAGCTGTGGAGGACGGTCCTTGTCATCAATCTTCCCTTGGTCTGGGAGCATTTCAGAGCAGGAACCTCAGATCCAAAGGATGTGCTCTGCTCCCAGTGCTGCTTTCTTGGTGGTATGGGTCTCCACGTCTCTGCTCACTTCTCTTTTATATCTCAAAAGAGATTGGCTTAAGACAGTATCTAATCTTGTAGATCTCATCAATGTGACTGCCACTAATCCATCTCATCTCATTAACATCGTAGTGATAGGATTTACCACACATGGGGAAATCACATCAGATGACAAAATGGTAGACAGTCATACAATACTGAGAATCATGACCTAGCCAAATTAACAGATATTTTGGGGGGACACAATTCAATTCATGACATACTGTGACACTCATGAGGTCACCATGAGTTGCCATGTTTGTTTATCATTATCATCATCATGATAATTAATCTATTCTCATAAGTTAATCCATTCTAGACTACTTATACTGAGTGTCTGTGAAAGGCCCGCCTGAGTGGGGATTCCTTCCAGCAAGGCTCAGGCCATCCCTATAAGCCTTTCATTCTGCTGTCATTCATAGTCCCCAGTTAGAACTTCCCCAGTTAAAGGTTTCTTTGCTTTTCTCAGTGGACAGAGGCTTGGCTTCCCTAACAGGCAGAGTTCCATAGCAGTCGAACTCGGATTGGTCTCCCTGGGGAATTTTGCCTCATTCCAAGATGAATGTTCCAGAAACAACCTCTCTCTCGATGCATCTTTGGAAGTCCTGCTTGCTGACCTGAGTGGAAACGGGATCTTGATTTTAACAGAGGTTGATTTCACAGGAGGTTGACTGTATGTTATTCTCATAAGGCATATGTCATCTTAATTGAAACTGTATGAGTGGTAAACTTTGCATTCTAATTTTAGAAAAACGCTCTTTGGGAGGAAATGTAACCTTTGAAACAGTGTAGGCGGCAGTGTGAGTTGTTTTATGTAACTCTGGCGGGGAGAATACCTGGCTTGTGCCGGCAGACTGGTAGCAGATGCTTTCACAGGCACGGCCTGTTTTGAATAGTGCATTTTCAGGTTTTTTGTTTCCTAATGTTACCCAATTTTTTCCCAGTTTTTATTGGCTATATTCAACTTTGAAGTCCCTGGGTTGTTCAAACGGTTAACACACTTGGCTCCTAAAGAAAGGATGGAGGTGCGAGTCAGCAAGATGACACTGTTACACCCTCTCTTCACTTATCGGCATGGTTAGGTTCCAAAGACCAGGTCATTATGTAAAATTGGTGTTCTGTGAAAATGGAGGATGACCACATCAGATCACAAAATGGAGGATGACTATATCAATATATAACTGCCAAATTGCAGCATTACAAACCACTGAGAATCATGGCCTAGCCAAGTTGATATATAACCTTAACTATCACAGCCAGCGTTACTCTTGCCTTGTATTTCAGCATTCCTAACTGCAGATGTGGGTAGTTAATGCATAAAATAGTAGATTTTTTTACTATTGTCATAAATACGAAATGTTGGATAACACGATAGTTGATAAGTGAGGAGAAGGTATGTAAGAGTGTGGCTGGCTCCACTGGAGCATTGCCTCATTCTTTTGTTTAACGTGAAGTTCAGTTAGAATATAAACAGGAAGCTAATACAGCAATGAGCCTGTGTGGGAAAAGAGCTGTTTAGAAGTTGCCAGAAGGAGCCCCAGTTCAGGTGGTACTGAATTAATTTTCTGCACACTGGAGGCAACTCTTAGGCCTAGAGGATGAAAGGCGGGTGGATAACAGGAGACACTTTAAAGTCACAAGAATGAGATTAGGGACATGGAGGCCACCTTGGGAATCTCACACTGCAGGTTATGGAAAAATAGAACCCACTTTTTCCTCTCCTTCTTGAGCAATTCTGTCAGTGGGTCTCAGCCTCTTCTGTTTTCACCTCCTTAGCTGGGTCCTCTCTTTTCCCGATGTTTCAACTTCTACCGTCATGCTAGGAATTCTACAGTCTTCACTCCAATCCCAGATCTCCCTTTGGGTCTCTGGTGGAATGTCCCTCCAGAGCTGCCATCAGCTTCCCTGAAACTGTGCTCATCCCACACCCTCCCCACCCTAGACCTGCTCCATAGGTTTTCAAGGCTGTGACTTTGTGTGTTTCCTTCTTTTTCTGTATTTCCCATTCCCATTAGGTCTTCATTTGAAAACATGGTTCTGCAGCTTAAAAAAATAATTACAAACAATCCTTCTGCTTGCTCCCTAATCTGTCACAGGATCGGGCAAAATCCAGCAGAGCTGTGTGCCTGGATCAAATTGTTCTGGTCCCTGGGGAAAGGGGGGCTTTGGCCTTGTGCTGGCAGCTTGCATTGAGGGCTTGTGAAATCGCCTGCTGTTTTTGTGCAAAGTTCTTATTGACAGTGTTGCTGACGCCAACCCCCCAGTGGCCTCTTGATGAGGTCCCACAGGAGGGAGCTCACTCAGATTTAGCTGAGTGGGATTAGTTGTCCTTGTCCTGAGCAAGCAGCCTGTTCTGGTCCTGTGGTTGCTGCATCACATTGCAATCAGGCCAAAAGGCTCAGAGCCTACCTCCAGCAAGCGCGTGGGAACTTACAGGGGTCTGTTTTCTATACTAATTCCATCCCTGGCTTCATCGTATCATCATCTACCTATGTTAATTTGCGTTTATCTTACACTGTTACATACATTTATTAAAGGAGTCCTAGTGGTGTAACGGAAGCCCTGGTGGCATAGTGGTTAAGTGCTATGGCTGCTCACCAAAAGGTCGGCAGTTCAAATCCACCAGGCGCTCCTTGGAATCTCTGTGGGGCAGTTCTACTCTGTCCTATAGGGTCACTATGAGTCAGAATCGAGTCAGTGGTAATGGGTTTGGCTTTGGTTTTCTGGTTTAGTGGCATCATGGTTAAGTACTCAACTACTAGCCAGAAGTTTGGTGCTTTGAGCCCACCTCAAAAGACAGGCCTGACAATCTGCTTCCAAAAAGTCACAGCCTTGAAAACCCTATGGAGCAGTTGTGCTCTGCACATGGGGTTGCCATGAGTCTGAATTAACTTGATGGCAAATAATAACAACAGCAAGGAGCCCTGGTGGCATAACGGGTAAACACTTGGCTGCTAACTGCAAGGTTGGCAAAACCCTCTGGGGCAGTTCTACACTGTCATATAGAGTCGCTGTGAGGGGAATCTACTTCACGGCATGCGACAACATTACATATATTTATTGTCTCCTTTGTTGTGTCATGGAGAAGATGCTGACTCATAGTGACCCCATGTGACTGACTAGAACTGCCCCATAGGGTTTCCTAGACTATAATCTGTACAGGAGCAGATCACCAGGTCTGTTCTCCCATGGAGCAACTGGTGGGTTCAAACTGCTGACCTTTCTTTCAGTTAGCAGCCGAGTGCTCTCTATTAAGCCTTTTTTAAGGTGGAATATAAAGTAAAAATATTATATTTTCACTTTTCACAGCTTTATTAATGAGCACGCAAATATGGTATTGGTAGAAATATATTTATTGAGTAGAAAGACACAACTTTTTGCAGATAGTGTGATTTGGTGGACTCTACCCAAAAAGTTCATTAAGTATTAATGAAGTAGCAGCATTCTTAGCCATCTCTTATAAAATAATGCAGCATTGTGAAGACAGATTTGCACCTTAAATTTCAGTTTAAGAGAATTTCAGTTTTAGGCAGGGAGAATTTCTGCCGTAGGTAGCAACCAAAATTTAAGGTTGTTATTGTGTGCCGTCAAGTTGATTCCAACTCATAGAGACCTTGTAGGATGGAGTCGAACTGCTCTATAGGGTTTCCTAGGCTGCAGTCTTTATTGGAGGAGACCGCCAGGCTTTTTCTCCCAAGGAGCGTCTAGTGGGTTCAAACCGCTGAGCCTTTTTTCAGTTAGTAGCCTAGCGCTTAACCACTGTACCACCAGGGCTCCTTCAAAATTTAAGGTAGCATGTCACTTTTATGTGGCTTAACACACATACACTACATTATACAACATGTAACAAAACAGAATATGGGGGACTGTTTTCTGATAATGGAAGGTCCCTGGCAACAAAATGAGTGATCCCAAGGAAAGTGAACCAATGAGCCTTTTTCCAGACACTGGGCAGTGTGCAGGGTGGTCTAAGACTTGGTCCTTCCCCTGCTTCCCTAATGCGCCCTTGGAAAAAGGAACTATTTGCTGGTTGACAGATGAAAGTTTCTGTCACTTTTCTGCAAACGAATGGGTCCTTAATACTTCCTGAAACCACAGGACAGTTTTGTGCCCTGTAGATGAAACAGCTATCTATAGTCCTTAACACCGGAGAACAGTGGGCCCCCAATAGCGCAGCAGCTGTCTAGGGAAACAGAAACACCTGCGGAAAAATCATGATTTGGGGAAGAAATAGGCTGGGCTATTTTTGTATTTTGATGGGGATTTGGTTTAATGTTTGAAGCATACTTCAGTCTTTAGCTGCCAGAATTTTGTTAAATATACCTTTAGCTCTCTCTTGTTGTGTGCCACTGAGTTAATTCCGACTTGTAGTGACCCTATAAGACAGAGTAGAACTGGCCCATAGGGTTTCCAAGGCTGTAATCTTTACAGAAGCAGATAGCCACATCTTTCTTCCATGGGTTTGAACTGCAGACCTTTAGGTTAGCAGCCGAGCACTTAACCACTGTGCCACCAGAGCTCCTTCTTTAACTCTACAGGGGAAGAAAAACAATTTTTTTTCCTGTTGAAGGCCAGTGGCATCTGACAAATTACAGAGTCCTGTACAAGTTTCAATTGTTTTTTCAAAATGAAAATGCTTTGTTTTCATTCTGACTTTAAATTGTTATTGGCTTATTTTTACAAATGCAAAAGGTACATTTATAAATAAGATAATGAAAGTATTTATATTTTCACCACTTAATGAGAACTTTTAATATAATAGGCTTTACGGGAGTTGGTTCCTAACGATGGGTTTTACGTAAAGTCAGGTGTTTGTAACCTGGGGACTACCTGTATTTCCTTCTAGACTTTTTCCTGTGCGTGTAAACACACACCTGCGTATATATTTTATATAAGAATGGATTCATGCTATACAGACATGTTTATAACCTCCTTTTTCTCTTAATATATTTTAGATATTTTCCAGTCAATATATATAGATCAGTATCATTATTATTTAAGGGAGCCCTGGTGGTACAGTGGTTAAGTGCTTGGCTGCTAGCCGAAAGGTTGGTGGTTTGAACCCACCCTACAGTTCCTCAGGAGAAAGACCTGACAATGTGCTCCCATAAAGATTACAGCCAAGAAAACTCTGTGGGGCAGTTCTACTCTGTCACATGGGGCTGTGATAAGTTGGAATCGACTTGATGGCACCACCACCACCAACATTATTATTATTAATGACTCTTTAAAACTCCATATTGCATAGGGCAAATCTGCTGCAAAAGACCTCTTCAAAGTATTAAGAAGTAAAGATGTCATCTTGAGGATTAAGGTGTGCCTGACCCAAGCCATGGTATTTTCAATTGCCTCATATGCATGCAAAAGCTGGACAATGAATAAGGAAGACCAAAGAAGTATTGATGCATTTGAATTATGGCGTTGGCAAAGAATATCGAATATACCATTGACTGCCAGAAGCAGGAACAAATCTTTCTTGGAAGAAGTACCGACAGAATGCTCTTTAGAAGCTAAAATGGCAAGTCTTCATACTCACATACTTTGGACGTGTTATCAGGAGGTCCCAGTCCCTGTAGAATAACATTGTATTCAATAAAGTGAGTGGTCAGCTAAAAAGAGGAAGACCTTCAGTGAGATGAATTGGCAGTGATTGCAACAATTGGCTCAAACATAGCAGTGATTATAAGGATGGTGCAGGACCCAGCAGTGTTTCCTTCTATTGTACATAGGGTCGTTTTGAGTCGAAACCGACTTGACAGCACCTAACAATAACCTTTAAAACTCCATTATATGTACCACGTTTTATTAAATTCCCCATTTTTTGACTTCTTAGTTGTGTATCAGTCAACTATTGCCATAATAATGGTGCATAAGAAACAATCGAAAAATCTCAGTGCCATACTACAATAAGCACTTATTTCTTGTTCACGAGTTTGCAAGATGGCTAGGTTGACACTGTCACATGCTAAGGTGATAGAACAACTCTGCTCCCTGAGCCTCTCATCCCCCTCCACTCATAACGAGAAAGCTTGAGATGGACAATAACTGAAGTTGGTTTAGTGCTTTAACAATGGTTTCATCTCTATGATTCTCTTGGCCTTTCCCTGATGGTCACCGGATGGATGCTACAGCTCCAACCATCACACTTAAGTTCAAGGCAGGATGAAGGCTTGAAAGGGCAATGCTGTAACTTTTAATAGGAAAGCAAAACTTTCCCAGAACCACTGCTTCATGCCCCACCCCCTCCTCCAAGAGTTCAGTTTATATCTTACTGGCCAGAAAAGTTGACAAGCTTCAAAGGAGACTGGGAAAGTGAATATTTTTGATGAAGACATCGAAAACAAAGAGGGTTGAGAATACGTGTCAAGATTGCCGATAAATAATACCTTCCACAAAAAGAAACGCAGGGAATGTGAAAGAGCTCTAAAAACACCATCCAGGGACACCAAAAAACCAAACCAAAACAAACCCTTTGCCTTGAGTGGATTCCGACCCATGGTTACCCAATATGACAGAGTAGAACTGCCCCATAGGGTTTCCAAGGCTGTAATCTTTATGGAAGCAGACTGCCACATCTTTCTCCTGTGTAGTAACTGTTGGGGTCGAACCACTAACCTTTTGGTTAGCAGCCAAGCGCCTTAACCACTGTACCACACGGGGGTCCTTTCCCAGGACACAAAGAGGAAATGCAAAGGCCAAATTGGGCTGAGTATAGCCTTTAGCTTCTCAAGTGGGTTAGTTACCCAGTATCATATACCTCAATTCTTTTTGAGTACCTTCTTATATGTGTATATATGTGAGTATCTGTAAGTGTATGGCTAGTATCTTATTTGAATTTTACTGTAGCTATGTTGGTATCATAATGGGTAAAAGATTATTAATTACTTTTATTGAGGCATTTTTTTTTTCAAATCTTTTCAGAACCTAGCTAGTCTTTGCAAATTCTTCCATTGGTTTGCTTAATGTTTGATTTTTGATGGTAAAATGCACATAATAAAATTTACTGCTAGTGGCATTTGGAAACCCTGGTGGCGTAGTGGTTAAGTGCTACAGCTGCTAACCAAAGGGCAGCAGTTCGAATCTGCCAGGCGCTCCTTGGAAACTCTATGGGGCAGTTCTACTCTGTCCTATAGGGTCACTATGAATCGGAATCGACTCAATGGCACTGTTTTTTTTTTATATTAGTGGCATTTGGTACATTCACAATGTTGTGCAATCCTTACCGCTATCCAGTTGCAGAACATTTTCATCACTCCAAAAGGAAACTCTGTATCCATTAAGCAGTCATGCCTTATTCTCCTAACCCCTTGCCCCCCAGCCCCTGGCAACCCCTGATCTGTTTTCTGTCTCTAAAGATATTTGACACTTAGCATTATGTTTTCAGGGCTTATCCATTCTTTTTAAGGCTGCATAATATTCCATTTTGTGGATGTACCACATTTTGTCCATTTACTTGTTGATGGCCATTAAGGTTGTTACCACCTTTCGGCTATTGTGAATACTGCTGCAGTGAACACTGCTGTACAGGTATCTGAGTCCCGGCTTTCAATTCTTCGGAGGAGATTTCCAGGAGTAAAATTGCTGGGTTGCATGGACATATTTGGTTTTTGATCGAAATTTTATTTCAGTGAGAATAATATCCCTAAACTTTGTCAAGTAATTTGAGAAGCAGTGCTGTGTTGTGAGAAGACAACTTGACTAATTGGTTGGCAGTCTACTAGAAAAGTCACTGGAACTTTCACAGCCTGGATTTCTTCTAGAGATAGCAACCACCCTACCTACCTCTTAATGTTGTGTGAGCAACAAATGAGAAAGTATTTGTAACGACAAGGGCCTTTTGAATATGTGTTGTTGTTGGGTGCCGTTGAGTTGATTTCGATTCATAGTGACCCCATGTGACAGAGTAGAACTACCCCATAGGATTTTCTAGTCTGCAACCGTTATGGAAGTAGATGGCCAGGTCTTTCTCCCACAGAGCCAGTGGGTGGATTCGAACTGCCACCATTTATTATAGTGTATATTACATACTGGGCCCATCAAATAGCTTTTTTCTAAACCTGGGCTTTCTCACTGTTTGAAATTGACATGAAGACAGGAAAATGGTCCCTAAAGGAAGCTTTTAAAACATTTTCCTTCAAAATACTCAGCGCCCCAACCACCAGGGAACTTCTGTCTGCTTATCTTACTGACTCCACCAGCATAGTTTCATCATGAACAACACCCACAGAGCATGGTTCTAGTTTTCTAAATTAGCTTTCGGGAGGGCCCACCTGCTGTTGTTTCCATGAGCGGCATCAGAAAAATAAACTGGCCGTGGGTTTCTTCCTAAATTGTTTTTCCCATGAGATAGGTACTATTATTATTCCAAAATTAAAATTTGAGGAAACTGAGGTTTAAGAAGTTTATGTGTTTTACACAGGATTGCCCAGAGCCTGGCTTTAAAACCAGATCTTTTATCCAGGGCGCCCTGAGTGTTGCAAACAGTTAACATGCTCGGCTGCTAACTAAAAGGCTGGAGGTTTGAGTCCACCAGGAGGCACCTCACAAAAAAAGTCCTGACGATTTACTTCTGAAAGATCAGCCATTGAAAACCATGTGGAGCAAAGTTCTACTCTTCCACACGTGGGGCCGCCATAAGTTGGAGTCGACTCAACAGCACCCGGTTTTGGTTTTGCAGAGGCAGAGCAGAGAACTTCAGCTCCAGTAAGGGATCAAAAGTAACATCATCGACATCAAAATCTTTCTCCTCCTTCCCTTTTAGCTTATGTTGCCTTCCTCACAACTCTGTGAGGCTGGTAGAACTGAGTTTATTAGCCCCAAATTGCAGGTGCGGGAACCAAGGCTCAGAGTCTTGAAGTGACTTGTTTATGACACTGCTGGGAATTTGCTATGGAGTGAGACCTCATGGTGGAGCAAGACCTGGAATCAAGATGCCCTCTGAAACATTTGGAACCATTCCAACTTAAAAGAGGTTATGGACAGTTGAAGGAGCCCTGATGGTGCAGTGGTTAAGCACTTGGCTGCTAACCAAAAAGTCAACGGTTCAAACCCGCCTGCCACTCTGCAGGAGAAGGGTGTGGCAGTCTGCTTCCAAAAAAAAAAAATCACAGCCTTGGAAACCCTATGGGGTAGTTCTACTCTGCCCTATCGGGGTCACTGTGAATTAGAATTGACTCAACAGTAACCAGTATGGGCAGTTGAGACTGGAGGACTCCCCAAGACTATTGCCCTGAGATACTCTTTAAACCTTGCATCGAAACTAGCCTGTTTGGTCACCTTTTAGCTAAATAACGGATTGGCTTACAAAATAAAAAATACCACCCATGAGCATTGTGCCCCTTTACAAAACCATCTATATGGGACCAAACTGTCAACAATTACTTTAAAACAAAGATGAAAAGGTAAGGGGGCAGGGAAGCTAGATTTATCGAAGTGAAACAACTAGAAGGGAAATAATGAGAATGTTCATGCATTGTAAAGAAAGTAACCAATGTCACTGAACAATTCGTGTAGAAATTGTTGAATGGAAACCTAAACTGGTATGTAAACCTTCACCAAAAATACAATAAAATATCATTAAAAAAAAAAAAAGGCTATGGGTACCTGAAGGAACCTTGGTGGTACAATAGTTAAGTGTTTGGTTGCTAACTGAAATGCTGGTGGTTTGAACCCACCCAGCAGATTTGCTGGGGAAAGACCTGGCGATCTCCTTCCATAAAGATTACAGCCAAGAAAACCCTGTGGAGAAGTTCTACTCTGTAACACAGCGGGTAACTATGAGTCAAAATCCACTCAGCTGCACCCAACAACAACAACACCATGGGTTTCTGATAAAGGGTATGGTGTGGCCCTGACCTAATGGAATCAGCATTCTGGTTGCATTCACTTAAAATTTTGCATCTTCTCAGAAACAGACCTAGGGTCAGAGTCTTATCTTCTCTTCCTGACTACTGCTGACTAGTTTGATAACCTTTGGCAAAAGTTGCAACCAATCTGTGCCTTCAAATACTCCATTTCTCCGCTTGATTTTCCCAACTCCTCTAGAAGCTAGTTGTTACGGGTTGAATTATGCGCCCCCCCCCACCAAAAAAAAGTGTTGTAAATCTTAACCTCTATGCCTGTGGTTATAATCTCATTTGGGAATGAGTTGCCTTTGTTACGTTATTGAGGCAGGATTAGTATAAATTCTATCTTGAGTCAAACTCTTTTGAGATATAAGAAATTAAACAAGGACATTAAAGAACCAGAGATGGCGGAAGAGAGAGAGACGCCATGCCACATGAAGATCACCAAGGAGCCAAGGAACAAGGACATTCTCCTAGAGCTAACAGAGAGACAAAGCCTTGCCCTAGACCTGGAACCCTGAATTTGGACTTCTAACCTTCTACACTGTGCGGAAACAAATTTCTGTTTTTTTAAGCCACCCACTTGTGGTATTTCTGTTACAGCAGCACTAGATAACCAAGACACTGGTGTTTCCAGATTTGGAAGAAAGAGGGCTGTCCTGCTATCCTCATTAATGCTAATGGCTTTTTCTAGGCCTCATTGGCTCAATGTTCGTATGTATATTTCTGACATTATTCAACTGACGAGATTATCATCAGCGTGGTATAGACCCCTGATGAGGAATCAGAGGGTCGCTCCCCAGCTCTGGACCTCACATCATCGGCTCTCTGCTCAGAAGGTTGAATTAGAAACCCTCTAAGGAGCTTTTCTGTGACTCATCCCTCCCTGCAGTTCACTATCATTGAATGATTTTTGGCTCCAAGTTATTGTGGTTCGGTGGTAGAAGAGGAGCTTACTGCAAATACATCTTTAAAATGTTTTGAGATCATTCAGAGAAAACTGAGCTCACTGTTGCCTCCAGAGCATTTGATGTTACCAGCCTTGCTGGGCAGAAAGAAGCCTGGGGAAAGTGGAGTTTGGGGACAAAAGTGCCCTGGAGACCATACACTTTTTCTCCCACCTTCTGCAGAAGGGGAGACCTCAACCCAAATAACTTGCTTGAGGTCACACAATTCTTGAGGATAAAACCATATCTCTTTTTTAATGGCACAGCTTTATTAATACACATTTTAATGTTATTCCTATAAAATACATTGCCATGTGGAGCCACAGTGCATGCCATTTTCTTTGTGGTCAAACCCAGTCACCACTGAGTTCAGTGACAAGTTTGCTTTTCAGGCTGTGGAAATAATTACATTGTCAAATACCACTTCACGATTAAAAACTTTTCTGACCAGGAATGGCCCACTCCCCTTTCACAGACATTACTCGTGGCAAATATCCTTTTTTAGAAAATAAATGCTGAACAAATTGAAGTCAGATCATTGTTTCCTGCTAAAATAATTGCAGAGTGATTCAGTTTGGGGACGTTAGTAGTTTTCTATGTTGCTTTATATTTAGTCTTGAGCACTCTTATACACCCTCCATCTCAAAGTACTTCTCTTGCTCAGAGTCAGAGCTGAAGTAGTATCCGTCTACCTTTAAAATTAAACTTCCTTTATTCTCCCCTGCCTCCTTGGAGATAATGTTGTTGTTAGTTGCCGTCCAGTCGATTCCAACTCATGGAGACTCCATGTGTACAGAGTAGAACTGCTCCATAGGGTTTTTAAAAACTGTGACCTTTCATGAGTACCATCTGAGATCTTAAAAGCTTGTGAGGGGGCTCTAAGATACTACATTGATCTCACCCCGTCTGGAGCAAGGGAGAATGTAGAAAACAAAAGACACAAGGGAAGGATTAGTCCAAACATCTAATGGACCACAACTACCACAGCCTTCACCAGACTGAGTCCAGCACAACTAGATGGTGCCTGGCTACCACCACCAACTATTCTGACAGGGATCACAATATAGGGTCCTGGACAGAACTGGAGAAAAATGTAGAACAAAATTCTAACTCACAAAAAAAGACCAGACTTGCTGGTCTGTCACAGACTGGAGAAACCCGGAGAGTATGGCCACCGGATATCCTTTTAACTCAGCACTGAAGTCGCTGTTGAGGTTCGCTCTTCAGCCTCAGATTAGACAGGCCCATAAAATAAGACTAAAGGGGCACACCAGTCCAGGGGAAGGACTAGAAGGCAGGAGGGGACAGGACAGCTGGTAACAGGGAACCCAAGGTCAAGAAGGGGAGAATGTTGATATGTCATGGGGTTGGCAACCAGTGTCACAAAACAATATGTGTATTAGTTGTTTAATGAGAAACTAGGTTGCTCTGTAAACCTTCATCTAAGTACAATTTTAAAAAAACTAAAAAAAAAAAAAAAATCTATCACATTTCAGAAGCAGATCACCAGGCTTATCTTCTCAGGCTCCTCTGAGTAGGTGCCTGAGTCATCTAGTGCTGCGGCAACAGAAATACCACACCTGGATGGCTTTAACAAAGAGAAGTTTATTTTCTCACAGTTCAGTAGGCTTGAAGTCCAAATTCAGGGCTTCAGCTCCAGAGGAAGGCTTTCTCTCTCATTCAGCTCTGGAAGAAGGTCCTTCTTGTCAATCTTCCTCTGGACTAGGAGCTTCTCTGTACAGGAACCCTGGGTCCAAAGGACGCACTCTGCTCCCAGTGCTTCTTTCTTCATGGTACCAGGTCCCCAACTCTCTGCTTGTTTCCCTTTCCTTTTGTCTTTCGTAAAATAAAAGGTGATGCAGGCCACACACCAGGGAAACTCCCTTTACATCGGATCAGGGATGTGACCTGAGCAAGAGTGTTGCATCCCACCCTAATCCTCTTTAACCACAGGCAGAGATTATGATTTATAACACATAGGAAAATCACAAAATGGAGGACAACCACAGAATACTGGGAATCATGGCCTAACCAAGCTGACACATATTTTGGAGGGACACAATTCAATCCATGACAGTGGGTTTGAACTGCCAACCTTTCGATTTGTAGTTGTGCACTTAATCATTTGTGCCACCTAGGGACTCCTTTGGAGATGAGAAGCCCTCAATTTGACATCCTTTTTCTTTAGTAGCTATAGTTTCTCCTTTTTTACTGGTTTGGGATTCCAGTTTTAGCTCTACCACTTAGTTAGTTACATGACCTTGAGAAAGTTATGAGACCCACTTATAAACCAGGAGTAATGATTCTGTCCCAGAGGGTGGTGGTTGTCTGAATTAAAGTTACATTTGGGGGTAGTGCCTGGTCTATAATTAGCTCTCAGCAAGTGCTCATCCTCCCACTTCCTTTTGCTTTTCCATTTTTGCTTATTGCCTGCAGGTATCACTCACATTTCACCAAAAGCGTCATTGGAACCACTTGTCTACTTCCTGATGCCAACTTCTCTTCTAGTTTTTGTTGTTTTTCCCCCATTCCTTCCTCTGTCTTTATAAACATTTTAGGAATCATTTTTAAAAGCCTCTTCCAGATTGATCTATTATCTGCAGTTCCTGGGTGTGAAGCCTATTGCTTGTTGTGAGTGCTGATGTTGGCTGATGGGAGGTGACTTTGCCCGTACTGTGGGAGTCCCCTCCTGGACTGTGAGCTGGTTGAGCAGGGTGCCTTCTCCTTGAGAGACCTGCTTGCCCCAGGTTCAAGAGGAGGACTTGTGGAAAGACTTTGAATTTGCCTTCTCGGGATCTTAGAAATTTTGTCAGTGTTTGACCAGGTTTTATGTTAACTTCTCAGTGTTTGAAGACATCTGTTAAAAACCGGTTGCCCTCAAACCGACTCCATCTCATGGCGCCCTCATGTGTATCAGTACAGCTTGCTGCATAGGATTTTTCAATGGGTGATTATTCGGAAGTAGATTGCTAGGCCTTTCTTCCAAGACACCTCTGGGTGGACTTGAACTGCCAACCTTTTGGTTAGCAGCTGAGCATGTTAATCATTTGCATCACGTAGGGACTCACAGGCAGGAACAGTCCTTCGAGTGCCCACATTTATGCAAAGATAACCCTTCAGGTCCAGCTCCCTTTGTGGAGTGGGTGGATGGGTAGGGGGTGGGCAGCTACAATTTCATTTGCAGATGCCAAGGTACATTAAAATCTCAGCTCCCCAGGGTTTGTTAAGGCCTGATGCCACTGGAAGACGTTCATCTTTATGCCAGCACGACATTCGGACTGCACGTTTCCTCTTTGTTTCTGACACCTGGGGATCTCCCTCTTTTATTCTGAATTTGGCTATGTGGTTTGGTTTGGTTTTGTGTATTTTATCCAACACATCTCTGGGTTTAGAGCAGGAAGATGGGCTCTTTGCGTAGGTTCAGCTCATTGTAATTAGGCAAGAAGTTCCGTTGCTTTCCTTTGGCACTGGAGTAAGTCACATTACCTAAGCTTCTCTGCCTCACCATCTGCTCCCTGCAAACTAGTCTTCAGCCCCACTGCTCTGTGGAGGAGTAGTTAAGAGCTTGACTGCTAACCAAAAGGCCAGCAGTTCGAACCCACCAGCCACACTAGCCACTCAGTGGAAACCCTATGGGGCAGTTCTACTCTGTCTGTAGGGCTGCTATGAATCAGAATCGACTTGACAGCAATGAGTTTTTTTTTTTTTTGGTTGGCTCTGTGGAAGTGGGGGCAATGGTGGTTCAGTGGTAGAATTCTTACCTTTCATGTGGGAGACCCAGGTTCGATTCCTGGCCCAGTGCACCTCATGCACAGCCATTATCTGTCTGTCGGCGGGGGGGTTTACATGTTGCTATGATGCTGAACAGGTTTCAGGGGACCTTCCAGACTAAAACAGACTGGGAAGGAAGGCCTGGCAGTTTACTTCTGAAATTTTAAAATAATTTTAGGGCTATCGGCTCTTTGAAGTTTGATGGAAATCCTTTATGAAACCAGCTAAATCTGGAACTTCTTGGGCGGCAAGTCTTTCTTCTTTTTATTATCATTATTGCACTTTATCTTTTTTCATTCTTTTTTTTAATTGTACTTTAGATGAAGGTTTACAGAACAAACTAGTTTCTCATCAAATGGTTAGTACACGCATTGTTCTATAACATTGGTTAACACCACCACGACATGTCAACACTCTCCCTTCTCAACCCTGGGTTCCTTATTACCGGCTTTCCTGTTCCCTCCTGCCTTCCAGTCCCTGCCCCAGGGCTGGTGCACCCCTTCAGTCTTGTCTTGTTCCATGAGCCTGTTCAATCTTTGGCTGAAAGGTGAACCTCAGGAGTAACCTCGTTACTGTGCTGAAAGGGTGTCTGGGGGCCATACTCTTTGGGGTTTCTCCAGTCTGTGTCAGGCCAGCAAGTCTGGTCTTTTTTTGTGAATTAGAATTTTGTTCTACATTTTTCTCCAGCTCTGTCTAGGACCCTCTATTGTGATTCCTGTCAGAGCAGTCGGTGGTGTTAGCCAGGCACCATCTAATTGTACTAGACTCAGTCTGGTGGAGGCCGTGGTAGTTGTGGCCCATTAGTCCTTTGGACCAATCTTTCCCTTTTGTCTTTGGTTTTCTTCATTCTCCCTTGCTCCCAAAGGGTGAGACCAGTGGAGTATCCTAGATGGCTGAGGCTCACAGGCTTTAAGACAGGGGACAAGTCTCTTTGTCAAGTCCTCATTTTTATTCCCCAAGGAAATCGATCTGTTTAGAATTTCTATTTATTCTGAAGTCAATTTAGGTAAATTAGATTTTCTTAGAAATTTGTCCTTTCGTCCAGATTTTCAAATGTATTTGCATAGAGTTTGGCAAAATAGTCTTTTATAATTCTTTATTCATTTACCTAAATTTTGTGCTTATTTCTTCACAAAATTTCTTACTTTGCTTATTTCCTATTTCCTCCCCTTTTTCCTGAATAAGTAAGCTGACAAATTAACTACTTCTCCCCCAAAAAAGCTTTTGAAACTCCGTTGCCTTCGAGTCAATCCTGATTCGCAACAACCCTACAGGACAGAGTAGATCTGCCCCATAGAGTCTCCAAGGAGCGCCTAGTGAATTTGAACTGCTGATCTTTTTGTTAGCAGCCATAGCTCTTAACCACTATGCCACCAGGATTTCCAAAAAAGCTTTTAGTTCTATTTATTTTACTGTTTCCTAACTCACTAAGGTCTGCCTTTTTTTTTTTTCTTTTCACTTCAGTTTATTTATTTTTCCTTTTCTAACTTCTAGCACCTAAATTTGTTGTAGTCTTAGATTTATAATGAAGTGTATTCAGAGCTCCCTACAGGTCATTTTGCCACAGTTTCCCATGTCATCTCTCAGTTGAAGTTCACCTTCTAGAAATTTCCTCAGAAAAGCTCATGGGAATAATATTCCCTGAGTTCTTGCATTTAAAAAATATTGTCCTCTGAAGAAATGATCAAAGACTAATCAGCCAAAAAATACAAGGAAAAAAGGCATCATAGAGGTGATACAGAGATGGAGTATTACTGAGGTGGGGTATTACAGAGGTGAGATGTTATAGTAGTGGGGTATTGAAGAGGTGGGGCATTATAGAGGTGGGGTGTTAGAGATGTGGGCATTATAGGTGGAGTATAATAGACATAGGGCATTAGAGCCATGGGGTATTATAGAGGTGGGTCAAGAAATTAGTTACAGCTAATTATTAGAGACATTATTTCTCTGGGTTTTGGTGCTTTGTGTAGTTAATTTAAATTTTTTTCTTCTATTACTCTTCCTTTGCTCATTCTAAATAAATATTTACTTTTTTACTATAGGGGTTGGCAAACTACAGTCCATGGGACAAACCCAGTCTGTGCTTGTTTTTGTAAATAAAGTTTTATTGGAACACTGCCATGTCTATTGGTTTATATATTGTCTATGGCTGTTTTCTTGCCACAGTGGCAGAGTTGAGTAGTTATAACAGAGACCAGATGGCCCACAAAGCCTAAAATATATACTGTCTGGCCCTTTCTAGAAAGAATTTCCAACCTCTGATATAGTACAGTGAGCATCTTGACATGTTCATCTTCGTGGGTTTGCTTTCTCAAACTCCTAGAAACGGAGTTACTCTGATCAAAAAGATATGTGTGTCTATAAGGCACTTGGAAAACTGTCCACCAAATGGGTTGGTTCAGTTCACTGTTCCATTACTAGTGTATGAAAGTGCCCTTTTCTCCACACCCTTGCCAACAGTGGACATAATCATATTTTTTAATCATTACAGATTAAAGTTGAATGGTATCTTATTTTTACTTGCCTGTATTTGATTACTAATAAGGTGGGATATTTCTTTATAATGGCTGCTTCCATTTCCTTTTTGAATTGCCTACTCATGTCCTTTGCACATTTTCCTATCGGAGTATTTATTTTCTTGATGATCTGTGAGACATATTTATGTGTTAAAGTTGTTACACACTTGATACTTTGGATGTCAACAGCTTTGCTGTCTCTCAAAACAGTGGTGTCTGGAGCTTCCTTAGCTACAATGGATGGTGTACCATTAATCTAAAGTAATATGGCGGTTCTTGAGGTCTTGGGTTTTGCTTTGAAAGGATGCCCCAAAAGCATATTTGTGAGTGAAAGCAAAAAAGCTAAGGACCTGGGTTCATGTCCCTAAAGCTGAGAAAAGGAAAATTCCAGAAGAGAAATGGCAGCGGAGAAAGCTAAACTCCTCTTTCCCTTCTTTTCCCAGGCTCAGCATTAACCCAGGAAAAGCTCCCCATTGCTCCTGAATAAGTCCCTAAATTGGTTCCATACTCATGGAACCTGGTAGCAGGAATCAGTTGTGTGTGGCATGCATTATCTCTGCAGTGCGCCACATTTAAATCCTTTGCCCTCCATGAAAGGTCTTTATGTTTTTCAGAAACCATGTAATGAACTGTTGAAAAAGGGTTAATTGTCATAATGTGTAAAGTAGTCCCTCAAAAAAACCTTACTCCAGCCATCAAACTTTCCAAATCAAGTTTTCTGAATTCAGCTAGGCATCTTAGCTGGGAAGAGTCAACAAGAATGTATGTCTGAGCCATGTGGTTGTTTCTCCTGTCTTAAAATATTCAAAGCTGCTTGGGTTACCAGGAGTAAAAATGACTTAGGAAGACTTTAGGAGGGTTGGCATAAAAACAAGAAAGCTGAGCCAGCTTGCCTCTCACTGGACCCCATGTGCTCTGGGGTGAAGTGATGATTTTTTCGGGGGGTTTTGTAACAGAGTGGGGAAGTCTGACCTTTAACTGGGAGATTCCCAGCAGTCTCCTCTAAGCATGGCAGTGTAATTCTCACTCTTCTATTTCTTTGATTTGGGGAGGAAGTATTTTTTATAATTTCTCTTGAGTTTGGACCAGAGGCTTCTCAAACTTAATAACCCACGTCTGCATAGCACTCCACAGGTACGATGAGCTTCCTTTACCTGATCCTCTGCCAGGTAGATGTGACTATTAACCCTGTTTGATGGCTGAGGAAACTGAGGCTCCAAGAAGTTCAGTGTATTGTTGTGGGTCATATGGCTAGTGTTATAGATTGAATTGGTTGTTGTTAGGTGCTGTTGAGTCAGTTTTGACTCATAGTGACCCCATGGGACAGAGTAGAACTGCCTGTAGGGCTTTCTAGGCTGTAATCTTTTACGGGAGTGGATGGTCTCCCTCCTACAGAGCCACTGTGTGGATTCCAACCGTCAACCTTTCGGTTAGCAGCTGGGCCTTTAACTGTTGCACCACCAGGGCTCCTCATGGATTGAATGGTGTCCCCCAAAAAGATATGTTGAAGTCCTAACCGCCGGTACCTGTGAACATGACCTTGCCTGGAAATAGGGTCTTTGGTGATGTTATCAGTTCACATGAGGTCATACTGGAGTAGGCTGGACCCTAACCCAATATGAGTGGTGCCCTATAAAAAAGGAAAAGAGACACAGAAACAGAAGTAAGGCAGCCATGTGAAGACAAAGGCGGAGACTGGAGTGACATGTCTACGAGCCAGGAAACACCAAGGATTGCCAGAAACCACCGGAAATTGGACGTGGCAAGGAATAATCTTCCCCTAGAGCCTTTGTAGAGAGTAAGCCCCAAAAAACCTTGATTTTAGACTTCTAGCCTCCAGAACTGTGAGACAATATATTTCTGCTGTTTTCAGCCACCAAGTTTATACTACTTTGTTACAGCAGCCCTGGGAATCTAATACAGCTTGTATACGTCAACATTAGTATGTGAACCTGGGCTTTATTTGTACTCCAAGGCTTCTATGTACCTCACCGTGGCAAAAGAGGAGAACTGGATGGCCCCCAAATTGCTAGCAGCAACTCCTTTGTCTTAAGAAAGCTTTTTTTATTGGAAAACAAATGATTATTGAGCTCACAGTGTTACGGCCACTCTGCTAAGTGTTTTACACACAGTATGTCTATTCAGCCACAGCTACCTTGTGAGGTAAGGGCTATTGCTTCCATTATAGTTAGGGAAATAGATGCTCAGAGCAGTTTACTTGCCCGAGAGTACAACACAGCTAATTCGAAGCTGTGCTGGATGTGGATTCCACCCTGTATTGGCATTATGTTAACAACATGAGACTCAGGCTGTGAGCTCCAACATGGGCATTGTTGTACCTGGCAGCCTTGACCCTGACCTTCCCAGTTTACAGCATTGCTTTCAGGCGGCATCTGAGTGATGGACATCCAGAGGATATATTGAAAGGGTTGGGCTCATCTCTGTCCCCATCTTTTCCTTTCTGACATCACTTTCCAAACTGGGAAGCCTTGTGCAGTAAACACTCAGTGGTCCCAAATCATGGTCAGCCTCCAGAGTGTCATTCCAAAGGTGAACACAAAGCACAGGCTCCCCAACCCAAGAGTACACTGATTCTTTTTTTTTTTTTTGTACTTTAGATAAAGGTTTACTGAACAACGAGCTTCTCATTAAACAGTTAGTGTACATATTGTTTTATGACATTGGTTAAGAGCCCCACAACATGTCAACACTCTACCTTCTCAACCTTGGGTTCCCTATTACCGGCTTTCCTGTTCTCTCCTGCCTTCTAGTCCTTGCCCCTGGAGTAGTGTTCCCCTTTAGTCTCATTTTGTTTTATGGGCCTGTCTAATCTTTGGCTGAGGGCTAAACCTGGGGAGTGACTTCATTACTGAGCTAAAAGGGTGTCCAGTGGCCATACTCTCCAGGTTTCTCCAGTCTCTGTCAGGCCAATAAGTCTGGTCCTTTTCTGTGAGTTAGAATTTTGTTCTACATTTTTCTCCAGCTCTGTCTGGGACCCTCCATTGTGATTCCTGTCAGAGCAGTCAATGGTGGTAGCCAGGCACCATCTAGTTGGACTGAGCTCAGTCTGCTGGAGGCCATGGTAGATGTGGGAGGGCACTGATTCTTGGTTAAATATTTTTGAAAGCTTCCAAACAACTTAGGTATTAGATGTCCCTAGGTGGTGAAACAGTTAACATGCAGGGCTACTAACTGCAAGTTTGGAGGTTCAAGTGCATCTAAGGGTGCTTTGGAGGAAAGGCCTGGCAATCTACTGCTGAAAACGCAGCCATTGGAAATGCTACAGAGCACAGTTCTGCTTTGACACATGTGGAATCGCCATGTGTGGGAGTTGACTACAGGTCATTTGGTTGATCATGTATTTTACCAAAGCTTTCTCTCCTTTTCTGTATTCTGCTCCCTCTCCCCAGCATCACTACCAACATAGACGTCAGAAGTAATGTTACTTGCATCCTTGCCCATTTGCAAACTTGACATCTTTCTTTTAAGTTCTTTTTAGCCCAGGAAGAAGAGTGGCTTTATAAACCATTACCAAATCAAAGCCTCATCGGACAAGGACAGAAGACTCCATACACTGGGATGAATTATTTTAGGTTCTTGATTTTATGCCAGTGCTAGTGAAATTTCACAGCTGGTTATTCAAAAAAAATCCTAGGGCCAGGGTCGTGTGCTATTTATGTCACAAGAAACAGGAGAAAGAAAATACCCTAAAGATATGAAAACATTTTGTAAATCGGCATATTTTTGGCATATGTTTCTCTTTCAGGGCCTAAGAAGTGATTTATGTGCCTTGATGAAGTGCTGGTAGAAAGGCCTCCACTGACTCCCTGCTTAATAGTCCACGCACCTTCCAAAGTATTGATACAGCTGACCTGGCTAAGGCCTGGTGCCAGGGAGAGGAGGGAGGCTGAGGAAATGGGGACAATTTATTGCTTTCCAGAAAGTGGGGAGAATAAATGGTGTGAGTGACCTAAGTCACCGTTTTCTCGAAAGGTAGAAACTGCTAACAATTCAAGTTGACAACTGCCAACAGCAACCTCACCTTGTTTCTCTCACTATGAACTTGAATCATTGGTTATTTGGGGGAATGGGAAAATGGAGTGCCTTACTCCTACCACTTGTAGCCATTCCATCCCTGCCCTCAAATGCAAAGATCCAGGTACCCAAGTCCATTTAACTAGAGACTGAGATGTTCCCCAAGCCAGCATCAACTAAAGTCGATGTCTGCCCCCCAGTAGAGGAATGGACTTTGAATGACTTATTCTGATTAGCTTATTGTCCTCAATATCCAGACCACCCCACCAAAAAATAAAATAAAATAATACTCTAAAGTGAAATAAAATACTAAAAAGTATAGTTGCTCTTTGTTAGTTACAAATATGGTATGGGAGAAAATGAAGCTTTCCCCCGCCCCCCGCCCCTCCAGTGCTCAGGAGACCTGATACCCAACAAATCAAACAAGATATCCTTAAGTTTTGTTGCATCTTAAAAACTGCAGACTGCAGAGGTTGTAAAGGATTTTAACAAGGGTCAGTATGATTATCTTTGTAGCAGAAAAGGATTTTGGTTTAGAAACCTCCAATATGGGCTATAGAGAAGAAAGTCCAAAGCTTAATCCCCTGGTAAATGCTGTATTTCACAAACACATCTTCACTGCCTCCAGGACTCTCCCGAGCACCCTGTCCATCTGTTTTTAGTTTCTCCATTAGGATTCTAAATGACTGTCCATGAGCATGTGGAGTTCATCCAGGTTGCCTCAGGGTCCAAAGTGGCTGCTGAAGCTCCAGTCAATAGAAGCACATTCTAGGCAGCAAGATGAAGAAAGGAAAGAAAAGAAAATGTACATCTTGTGCAGCAGGAAAAGAATGTGCATCTTGTTTAAGACTGTAGTAAAAAAAAAAAACAAACTCACTGCCATCGAGTCGATTTCCACCCATAGAGACCCTATAGGACAGAGTAGAACTGCCCCATAGTTTCCAAGGAACACCTGGTGAATTTGAACTGCCATCCTTTTGGTTAGCAGCCGTAACTCTTAACTACTAAGCCACCAAGACTGTAGTAGAATCACTAAAACCAGAGGTGGATTAACCACTAAGCAAGGTGCACACAGGCTTATAGTGAGCAAGGTACACATGGGCTTAATTATGTTTACTTACTAATCTGTAGTGCACAATTCCACATGGGTTTCACCACATCTTCGATGAAATTTTGCGCTACAGATTAGTAAGTAAGCACAAGAAAGCCCATGCGTACCTAGCTTATTGGGTAATCCATCCCTGACTAAAACCAGGTGTCGTTGAGTTGACTCCAACTCATGGTAACCCCATGTGTGTAGAGTAGAGCTGTGCTCCATAGTTTTCAGTGGTTGATTTTTCAGAAGTACATCACTAGCTCTTCCTTCCGAGGTGCCACTGGGTGGACTCAAACCTCCAGACTTTTGGCTAGGAGCCATTTGTACGATCCAGAGTCACTGTTGTTAGATATTGTCGAGTCTGTTCCGACTCAAAGAGACCCTATGCAGGACAGAATAAAGCACTGCTTGGTCCTGCACCATCCTCACAATTGTTGCTATGCGTAAGCCCGTTGTTGAAGCCACTGTGTCATTCCATCTTGTTGAGGGTCTTCCTCTTTTTCATTAACCCTCTACTTTGCCAAGCACGATGTCCTTCACCAGGGACTGATCCTCCTGATAACATGTTCATAGTATGTGAGACATAGTCTAGCCATCCTTGCTCCCAAGGAGCATTCTGGTTGTACTTCTTCCAAGACAGATTTTTTCGTTCTTTGGCAGTCCATGTTATATTCAATATTCTTCTCCAGCACCACAGTTCAAAGGTGTCAGTTCTTCAGTCTTTGTTATTCATCATCCAGCTTTTCCATGCGTATGAGGCGATAGAAAACACCATGGCTTGGGTCAGGTGCACCTTAGTCCTCAAGGTGACGTCTTTCCTTTTTAACACTTTAAAGAGGTCCTTTGCAGCAGGTCTGCCCAATGCAATGCATCTCTCGATTTCTTGACTGCTGCTTCCATGAGCGTTGATCATGGATCCAAGTAAAATGAATTCCTTGACAACATTAATCTTTTCTCCGTTTATCATGATGTTGCTTATTGGTCCAGTTGTGAGGATTTTTGTTTTCTTTATGTTGAGGTGTAATCCATACTGAAGCCTGTGGTCTTTGATCTTCATCAGTAAGTACTTCAAGTCCTCTTCACTTTCAGCAAGTAAGGTTGTTTCATCTGTATAATGCAGGTTGTTAATGAGTCTTCCTCCAATCCTGATGCCCCATTCTTCTTCATGTAGTCCAGATTCTCAGATTATTTGCTCAGTTTACAGATTAAATAAGTATGGTGAAAGGATACAACCCTGACACACACTTTTCCTGACTTTAAACCATGCAGTAACCCCTTGTTCTGTTCAAACGACTGCCTCTTGATCCATGTACAGGTTCCTCATGAGCACAATTAAGTGTTCTGGAATTCCCATTCTTCACAATGTTATCCATAATTTGTTATGATCCACACAGCTGAATGCCTTAGCATAGTCAGTAAAACACAGGTAAACATCTTTCTGGTATTCTCTGCTTTTAGCCGTGATCCATCTGACATCTGCAATGCTATCCCTGGTTCCACATCCTTTTCTAAATCTGGTTTGAATTTCTGGTAGTTTCCTGTCAATGTACTGCTGCAATCACTTTTGAATGATCTTCAGCAAAATTTTGCTTCCGTGTGATATTAATGATATTGCTCGATGATTTCTACATTTGGTTGGATCACCTTTCTTGGGAATAGGCATAAATATGGATCTCTTCCAGTCGGTTGGACAGGTAGCTATCTTCCAAGTTTCTTGGCATAGACGAGTGAGCACTTCCAGTGCTGCATCCATTTTCTGAAACATCTCAGTTGGTATTCCGTCAGTTCCTGAATCTTTGTTTTTCACTAGTGCCTTCAGTGCAGCTTGGACTTCTTCCTTCAGCACCACTGGTTCCTCATCATATGCTACCTCCTGGAATGGTATAGTGGCATAATGGTTCTGTGTCTTCCTTCCATCTTCTTTTGATGCTTCCTGCATCGTTTAATATTTTCTGTGTAGAATCCTTCAGTATTGTAACTCAAGGCTTGAATTTTTCCTTCAGTTCTTTCAGCTTGAGAAATGCTGAGAGTGTTCTTCCCTTTTGGTTTTTCTGTCTCCAGGCCTTTGTACGTGTCATCATAATACTTTATTTTGTCTTCTTGAGCCGGCCTTTGAAATCTTCTGTTCAGCTCACTAGAGGGACTGGAGTTGCTCAGAGCCACTAGAGAGACTAATCAGAGCTTCAGGCTTTAGAGCTGAAGGAGCAGTCAGGATTAAGCCTCCTTCCAATTGAATTTAGGAGGAGCAGCTGGGGTTCACACTCCTCCCTTCCCTATGTAGTAAACCACCAGCTCGGGTGCTGCCTGGGAGCAGATGCGCCTCCCTTGGAGGAAGGGATGGATTATACCTAAATACCATCCTTTGATTTCTTAAATTACAGATCAGTTTGGAATATCACATGTTCTGTGTGAATCTGAGATGTTCCTTGGTTTGACCAAGCTAATTTGGGAATGTGGAATTATACCTATAATTTACCTGAACTAATCCTTTTACATCCTAGTATTACCTCATTTTATAACAAAGTTTTTCCTATTAAAACTGACTTAGACCATACAGTAGAAAGCTGTTGGGATAAAGCTGAGGTATTACATTAAGGATTAAAATCAGCTGCATGTAATGGAAGTCTCAAAATAACAGTGACGTATTTCCCATGGAGTTTTTTTTTTTTTTTTTCTTTCTTTCACTTAAGTCTTTATGTAGACAGAGGATCCTAAACTCCTCTTTTTGTTCTATCATCACTCTTAGCATGTGGAGCTCATACAGGTTGCCTCAGGGTTCAAAGTGGCTGCTGTAGTACAAGTCAATAGAAACACATTCTAGGCAGCATGATGAAGGAGGAGGAGAAAAACAAAATGTACTCTACTTGTTGTTCCCCCTCTTAAGGAACTGCCTTAGTCATCTAGTGCTGCTATAACAGAAATATCACAGGTGGATAGCTTTAACAAAGAGAAATTTATTCTCTCACAATCTAGTAGGCTAAAGTCCAAATTCAGGGTATCACCTCTAGGGGAAGGCTTTCTCTGTTAGCTCTGGAGGAAGGTCCTTGTCATCAATCTTCTCCTGGACTAGGAGCTTCACCACACAGGAACCCCGGGTCCAAAGGACACACTCTGCTCTGGCACTGCTTTCTTGGTGGTATGAGGTTCCCCAACCCTCTGCTTACTTCCGTTTCCTTTTATCCTTTGTAAGATAAAAGGTGATGCAGGCCGTACCCCAGGGAAACCCCCTTTACACTGGATCAGGGATATAACCTGAGCAAGGGTGTTATATTCCACCCTTGTCCTCTTTAACCACAGGCAGAGATTATGATTTATAACACATAGGAAAATCACAAAATGGAGGACAACCAAACAATACTGGGAATCATGGCCTAACCAAGTTGACATATATTTTGAGGGGATCACAATTCAACCCATGACACTCCACCCTTTGGCCCCCCAAAATTCACGTCTTTGCTACACGAAAGACACACTCACCACGTCATAGCAAAAGTCTTAAATCAACTCCGAGTTCAAAATTTAAAAATTCCTCTTCTTATGTGAAATCTAGAATACAAGTTATTTGCTTCCAAAGTACAGTGGCAGAACAGGCACAAGCGAGACATTTCCATTACAAATAGGAGAAATTGGAGAGAAAGAAGGCATAACAGGCACCAAGCAAGTCAGCAGAACACATTACATTAGCCCTCAAGGTTTGAAAATAATCCTCTGTTCTCTGAGATCATTTACACAATAGCCCTGCCCTCCAGACTCTAGGTATTGGCCACGGTCTCAGGATTCTGAGTGGAGGCCCCTCAACTCTGGGCTTCAGCTCCACCTTCCAGGCCCACTGGGATGGCACCTCTGCTCCCTCAGCCTTAGGCTCACCATTCTCTTAATCCATCTAGTGGCGACTCCACCTTTAGAAACACCAGAGGCCATGGCTCCACCCTTTGAAACCCCAGAGGTCATGGTCATACTTTTTGAGACTGAGGCAGCTTGGCTTCCTGTGTTTCTTGTCTCTTCAGCTTCTCCTTCCTGGTTCCTTGGCCTCTCGGCCCTGGGGCCTCATGCCCACATCTACCCTGCTGGGGCAAGTGTTTAAAAGCTCAGTAGCTCTGCTGATAAGTGCCTGGATGCACCCCACTCTGCCAGGAAGCCTCCTGTGCACAGACACTCAGCTCTGTCACTCCATGGGTTGGCTCCAGCACTGTCTGTTGCTGATCTCCTGGTTGTGCTGCTGCTGCTGGTCATCTGCTGCTGTTTCTCACCATCTGCACCTTCTCTGGCATTAACCAAAACCAAACCCAGTGCCATCGAGTTGATTTCGACTCATAGCGACCCTATAGGACAGAGTAGAATTGCCCTATAGAGTTTCCAAGGAGTGCCTGGCGGATTTGAACTGCTGACCTTTTGTTTAGCAGCCGTAGCACTTAACCACTACGCCACCAGGGTTTCCCTGGCATTAACAGTTTTCCTCTATTCCTCCTGAGTCTTCTATCCATTCACAGTTTCAAAACCACTTCCACATTTTAGGTATGTTAGGGCAGCACCCTACTCTTGGTACCAAATTCTGTCTTAGTCATCTAGTGGATGGCTTTAACAAAAAGAAATTTATTCTCTCACAATCTGGTAGGCTACAATTCAATCCATGACAGGACCTTTCCCAGAAACTCACCCTACAATTGCCACTGCCATCTCATTGGACACCCCTAGCTACAAGAGAAGATGGAAACTATAGTTATTTAGCCAGCACACTAATGCATGAAATAAAACTAGGGTTCTGTCCTAAGGAAGACAGGGAGAATAGGTATGAGTAAGTGATTCAGAGTCTCTCCCACAAGCAATATTAGAGAAAGGGAAAGACTGTGGTTCAGCCTACAATCCCCCTTCCACCTGGGGTGGTAGCAGCTGAAAATGAGAGAAACTGCTCCAGGAACATTTGCTGAAAACTTTGCCCTGAGCAGGGTGATGAATTAATTAATTACCAAGTAGACAGAAGGAAATAAATGAACACTGGGTATGCTTCAGAGTTTTCCATCCAAGAAATGAGAATACCAGCCCTACCATTGCGTTCTAACCCCTGAAGAGTATTTAGCAAAAGGCAAGATGTTTTACAGGCCCTGAAGCTGTTGTACCTGAAGTGAGATCCTTCTGAAATAAGAACATAATTAAATTACACTTGAATGTTTTTCAGAATGTTCTGTTAATAAGGAGAAGAAAAAGAGAGTATGGCCATGTGTGTGAAGATATATATGTTCATGAAATTATATATCTGTTTTCTAGTGGCACAATGGTTAAGCGCTCAGCTGCTAACTGAAAGGCTGACGTATTGAACCCACTAGCTGTTCCACGGAAGAAAGATGTGGCAGTCTGCTTCCATAAAGATTTCATCCTAGGAAACCCTATGGGGCAGTTCTACTCTGCCCTGTAGGGTCACTATGAGTCAGAATCAACTCAACGGCACACACAACAACATATGTTAAATAAATTTATTTTGTCGTGTTTACCACATTGCTTCCTTGTTCAAGGAGTCCTGTCTACAGTGATAAAGTTTAATCTCTTAAGACTGATTTTCGCTGGAAAAAAGCACCCCTTGCCAAGCATGCTTCATTGGATTACCAGTTCTTCCAGCCATCGCAGGCTCTGTTGGAATTTTTTTCTTCCTGTTCATCATCTTATATGATTGTCAGATTTGGAATATAACCATAGGGCTCTAAAATTTTCTCATCTGTTGAATAGGCGTAATGGGTTTTTAATCTCATTGTTTAAAAACTAAATGAATTGGATGCCCTGTGTATTATAGTATTGCTTCAGAATCATCAACTCAGTGTACTTGGCAGTTAGGATGTCTGTTGCACGCCAATAGAATTTTCAAAGTGAGGAATTAAAACATGTTTGGGTTATCTAGCTCAACTGGCATAACATAGTTTACAAAGAAAATGTTCTACATCCTACTTTGATGAGTAGTGTCTGGGGTCTTAAAAGCTTGTGAGCAGCCATCTAAGGTAGTCCACTGATTCCACCCCGCCTGGAGCAAGGGGGAATGAAGAAAGCCAAAGACATAAGGGAAAGATTACTCCAAACAACTAATGGACTGCAACTACCACAGCTTCCACCAGACTGAGTCCAGCATAACTAGATGGTGCTTGGCTACCAGCACTGACTATTCTGACAGGGATCACAATAGAGGGTCCTGGACAGAGCTGGAGAAAAACTTAGAACAGAATTCTAACTCACAAAGAAAGATCAGACTTACGGGTCTGACAGAGACTGGAGAAACCCCAATTGTATGGCCCCTTGACACCCTTTTAACTCTGTACTGAAGTCGCTCCTGAGGTTCATCCAAAGATTAGACAGGCTCGTAAAACAAAAGAAGACTAAATGGGCACCCTGGTCCAGGGACAAGGACTAGAAGGCAGGAGGGGACAGGAAAGCTGGTTACAGGGAACTGTGTCAAGAAGGGAGAGTGTTGACACGTCGAGGGGTTGGCAACCAATGTCATAAAACAATATGTGTATTAATTGTCTCATAAGAATCTAATTTGCTCTGTAAACTTTCATCTAAAGTACAATTAAAAAAAAGAAAAAAAACATGTTTGGGTTAAAACTATATTTAAAAGAAATCCAATTTCTTTACAAGGGGAGGGGAGGGTATAGGTGGATCCTCATAATATTTGGGTGTTTGTCTTAACTGAGGCATGGAGCCAACATGGATTGGTGATAGAAACCTAATACTTGAATTTAATGATTAAGTAATTTTTAACAACTGGAAACCCTGCTGTTGGATTATATTACTCAAAACGATGTTAAGTTTTGTAACGCTGTCTCACCAGAAAGAATCCAAGGGAATAATCCATGTAGTATCAGCAATTTATCATGCTTTAAGAGGTGAGCCACTCATTCTTCTTGAGAAAGCTGATTATTTCTCACCTAATTAAAATGCTAACATTTCAGGGCCTGTTGCAAGTTGAGACTCACAAAACCTTCCTGCTGAGTACAAGTACTTTAAATGTGCTTTAGAATATCTTACATTTTTTACCCGTTATGATTCTATGTTGATAATGTCTTAGCGACAGTAGTTGGAGAACAATATTGTATTGCTTCTCTGTCTTGTCTTCGTTTGTTTTGTTTTGTTTAATAAAAATCCCCTGGCTGCCTCTCCTAACGCTCCTCTTCCTTATGGTTTCTCTGGAATCATTTCTTCTCTCCTCCTGTGGCCGCCCCTCCCCTGGCCGGGTTTCAACACTATTTCCTGAACATTGCAGTAGCCCCCATATTTGGTCCCTCAGGCTGTGGTTTCTACCCTTCCCGTCGACCCTGCACACAGTAGCCAGGTTAATCTTCTTACCATATGACTTTGGTCATGTAATCACCAAACTCGGTAACATTCGTTAGCATAGTTTTTACATATATACTTTATCTTTTAATTTTTTGTTGTTGTTGAGAATATACACAGCAAAACATACACCAGTTCAACAGTTTCTGCATGTACAATTTAGTGACACTGATTACGTTGTTCAAGTTGTGCAACCATTGTCACCCTCCTTTTCCAAATGGTTCCTTTCCCCTAATGTAAACTCATTGACCCCTAAGTTTCCTGTCTAATGTTTCTAGTTGCTGTTGTCAGTTCAATCCCGTATAGGTACAGGCAGTCCTGAGATTACAAAGGAGATGAGTTCCTAACTGCGTCTTTAAGGCGAGTTTGTGGGTAAGTAAGAACAGGTGCATATGGTTCTCATTTAGCCTTAGGTTAGCACAAGAAAAGCCTTGAAGCCTTTGCAATGATTTAAAAGCTGTATGTGCGGCAAGTGCAGGTGATTGTGATGAAGAATTTGTTGGGAGTAAGGGGTTGGTTCAGTCGTTTCAAAGTGAGAGCAAATTTACATACCATTAAAGGGCAAGTAGGAGTTGTCCGAACGTTGGACATTTGTAACCCAGCTATGGCCTGTAGTTTTTAAAAGAGCACAGTGCTCAAAGCAGACATTCTTTACTAGTTAAGCTAACCTATTGTTTGGTTTTAAGAAGACTTCAGGGGATATTTTTGGGTTAAGGTTTAAAGATTATCTCAGGACGGTGGTTTTGGAGGTTCATCTAGTTCCATGGCTCCAGAAAGCCTGGATTCAATAGGAATTTGAATCCTGTTCTGCATTTCCCCCTTTTTGATTCTTTTATAGAATCTTTGATCAAAACATTCAGTAATAGTACCCAGGCACCATCCAGTTCTTTTGGTCTCATGGCAAAGGAGGCAGTTTCTCATAGAGGCAATTAGCCACACATTCCATTTCTTCCTCCTACTCCTGACTCACCTTCTTCTTCTGTTTCACCTGGAAAATAGAGACCAGTTGTACCCTGGATAGCTGCTTGCAAGCTTCTAAGACCCCAAGCACTACTCAATGAAGTAGGAGGTAGAACAGAAGCACTAAACATGACCTTAGGCCAATTACTAGGAAGTCCCATAAGACCTTGACCCTAAACCTCCAAACCAAGAAACCAAAACCCATGAAGTTTCCTTGTATATAAGCAGCCTCAGCATGTGTTCTTTTCTGTCGTTGTTATAAATATATCTATCACACTACTTTTGCCAATTCAACTTTTTATATTTGTTAGTATTTAATTGATGATAGATGAAGTCCAATCTCTGTAGTTTGGCACTGATCAAAAGGGATGAGCCTACCTTTCCCGCCCTCTCTTCCATTTTTCCAAACACAAACCATTCACCCTAGTCTAATCGGTCCAACTCATGATCCCAGTAGTTGCTCTCCACCCTTTGCAGTTGTGCTTCACTTTTCTCTCTGCTGGCAGGGCCCTCCTATTCTTTACTAAGTATGACCCTTCCTTTGAGCCCCAGGAGGGAAGCCTATCTCCCTTTGCTGTGACTACCCACACAGCAGTGATCTCTTCAACACTGAGTTTTTGAAGCACATATTGTCCCCACTACTTATTTGCTATGTCATATAGGATGTTGTTGTCAGGTGCCATCGAGTCAATTCTGACTTAGTGATATAGGATAGTATGTACTATTTTTTCCATGTGTTTATCTTCTAAGCGATTTGAGAACCATGCTTAAATGTGTTAGGTACTTAACATAGTTCTTCATATATAACAATAAGATTGTTGTTAAGGATAAAAAGATATTTTAAAAAATCACTGAAGCAGTTGAATTTTTTTTTTCTTTTGGAGGAGGTAGAAAGAAAGAAAGCAATCAACACATTCAGCAGTTTCAGTGTGTCAAACACCTTCTGTATAAGATTATTCTCAGTACAAATTTATAAGTGTTGGTATCTTTGTAAGTAAAGAAACAGAGACATTTAATAACTTCAGTTATGAAAGGTCACATAGCTAGTACATGACAGGGTTTGGGATTACCCAAAGTGGGCTAATCTCACTTCCAGACCTCCTGTCTTCTACTCATTCGGATTCTCAATCTTATCTCTCCTCTGCCTCCTCTTCTTCCTCCGCCTTCTCCTTCTTCTTTCCTTCTCTGTCTTTCTCACTCTCACTCCTTCTTTCTCTTTCTCTTTCACCCTCCCCTTTATGCTGGTATTTTCCAGTTGTGCCAGCATGAGGTGTTGACTGTCTTCATACCAGGACTAAGTAATGCCAAGGTCATTATTAACTATCCTTTGGAAAGGGCATTTCAACAAGTTGAGGCTGAGTTTATGGAGCGATCCAGCACCCTCTGACTTAATTCACTAAGTCTTGTGAGCCTCCTTCGAACAGCTAACATTTGATGGCAGATTTGAATTTAAAAATGCAAATAACCTTTTCCATCTTGACACCCTTGTGAACCTCCAGGACCATTTTTGTTTTGGTGTCGTGGCTTCACCTTTGTGACTTCTCTCTTCCATCTCGGCCTCCTCTACTTAGTACGTGTTGCATACTTTCGGCAGCCAAAGAAGGAACACATCACGCAGAGAACATACCTATTTAACTGTGTTTAAGATCTGCCCAGGAATGTGGAACATGTTTAAATATAAAACCGAGAATGAGGCCTTTGACATTGATTGATTTTAGGAATAAAGTAGAACTAATCCTGATACCGATCTCATACACAAATATTTTCATAAAATTCCGGAACATTTGTGGGAACTGGACCTTAATTAGAGCCCCATTGTACAAGGATAAAAAGCATGGTCATTGGAGTTGATATAGTTACTGAAAGGAATGGAACGTGATCGGGGCAAGTTTATGAACTGAGGGTATTGTAGCTGTTCAGAGATGCTTTTATATAATACATGGTCGGTCCAGGAAGAATTTAAAAACACATCTCAACACTTTTACATCTATCAGAATTAACTTGGAGAAGTAAAGTGAATCAAAATTGGGGTGGGGATTTAAAAACTAGAGACAGGTGGGGGTTGTACAACATTATGAAGGCACTAAATGCCACTGAATTGGACACTTGAAAATGGTTACTTATATATTATGGGAATTTCACCTCAATAAAAAAAAAGTAAAAAAAAAAACCTAAAAATTTAAAAATCAGGGTGGGGAAAAGAACGAAAGTGATAATATGTGCTTCTGGGAATTTTTATGATAGAAAACAAGGGAGAGATCAGCGTGGGGTCACAGGCAGACAGGCACACGGTATTTTATCCAAAAGCAAGTATGAAGGGTGTTTTAACAATTATAAAATCTATTAAAAATCTTCCAACTTGAAATTAACAGAACACAATAATAATGTATCAGGTTTCGTGTTTCACATGTCAGAGGAATGCAGGGACTTTGAAAGGAGGCCAGGAGAGGACAAGCATGATTAAAATATTAGAAAGTGAAATGTAAGAAGGGTGGAAACATTTGACTTGAAGAGTAAGACATCTGACCATAATATACTTATACAGTATATGATATATTGAACAGAGACAAGATGCTCTACAGAAGGTGATAACAGGCTCTTTTCCACCTTTGGGAGCCCT
Organism: Loxodonta africana; assembly: GCF_030014295.1. NCBI lineage: Eukaryota > Metazoa > Chordata > Mammalia > Proboscidea > Elephantidae > Loxodonta > Loxodonta africana. The sequence continues at coordinate 44,240,684 of NC_087354.1, read as the reverse complement.
GGTGGTACAGTGGTTAAGCACTCGACTTCTAACCAAAAGGTCAACAGGAGAAATACGTGGCAGTCTTCTTCCATAAAGATTTACAGCCTTGGAAACCTGTGGGGCAGTTCTACTCTGTCCTCTAGGGTTGCTATGAGTCAGAATGAATTTGACAGCCATGAGTTTGGTTTGGCTGGGTCCATCTTAGATAGAATAAGGATAGAAAATATTTCAGTGGGAGTTTGGAGGAAACAAATCATTTTAGAAATGACATCTTTCTGACAAATGGTCAAATGTTAGATCCCTCAGTACTGACACTGAACGTGCTTTATTTACGTCAGTGCTTATGTGTGTGAGGTGCCACATCACAGTCTGCTGGGCTTACTCAGGAATTTACAGTGGAGTGGAGGTACCACTCATACATAGTTCAAAACAGCACAGGCTGCCAAATGCTATAAAACCTGTTGCCGTCGAGTTGATTCCGACTCATGGCAACTCTATAGGACAGAGTAGAACTGCCCTATAGGGTTTCCAAGGCTATGATTTTCATGGAAGCAGACTGCCATATCTTTATCTCGGAGCGGCTGGTGGTTTCAGACTGGGACTTTAACCATTGAGGTACTTAACCATTGAGCCATTGGGGCTCCTTATGTGCAATTACTCAGCGCATTATGACTTTGGGGGAATATAGCATGGTCCTGGCTTGGGGAGGGAATGGAGTCATGAAAAGGCATATGGAAAATGAAAGTTTTTCAAATAGCAGAGCGAGTCATACTGTGCGGTTTCAGCAAGGCCCTTGGGATATGCCCTTGTTTTGCAATGAGCTAGTCCTACAGAATTTCACCTTTTCTTACCTTGACAACTTAAGGGCTGAGACTCAGTCATCTGTGTATCTTGAGGGGTAGCTCAGGGCCTGGCCTATGATACCAGTTGCTTTGAAGTCGGTCTTAGTTCATGGGAACCCCGTGTGTGTCAGAGTAGAACTGTGCTCCCATAGGGTTTTCTTCAATGGCTGATTTTTCAGAAGCAGATCACCAGGCCTTTCTTCCAAGGTACCTCTGGGTGAACTCAAACTGTCAGCAGTCAGCAACCAAGGGCAGTAACTGTTTGTACCGCCCAGGGACTTGTTTCAGCCTATGACAGGGCTCTCAATGTGTGTCTGGGAATGAATGCCTGAGGGAATGAATGAATGTATCCATGCAGACTCATGAAGGCCAAGACGATAAAAAGTGAGGATGGTTACCCCATTAAGGAGAACTGATAAAGACTGAAGAGCTTCTCATTAAGTCAAATGACCTGAGAAGAAAGAGTTTTAGAAGCATAAACACTAAAGTCACACATTCGTCTCACAATAACTGAAACATACAAATAATTATAGGAGGTAGAGAAGAGATTAAAAAAAAAAAGAGTCAGTGGTTAAAGCTACAAGTTCAAGAAGTTTGAAAATAACTTACTATCTGGATTAATTTTTTCAATAAACTTTGTTTTGGAATAACTTTAAATTTACAGAAGTTACAGAGACAGTACAGAGCATTCCCCGTATATCCCTCACCCGGTGTCAGCTTTCCCTGATGTTAACATCTTACATTACCAAGGTACATTTGTCAAAACTGAGATGCCAACATTGATATGTTACTATTAACTGAACTCCAGGCTTTTATTCAGATTTCACCAGTTTTTCCATTAGTGTCCTTTTTCTGTTTCAGGATCCAATCCAGGATACCACATTGCATTTAGTTGTCATGTCCCCTGAACTCTCCTCTGGTCTGTGACAGCTTCTTGGTCTTTGTTTTTCGTGATCTTGACAGTGTAGAGAAACATGGCCAAGTATTTTGTAGAATGTCCCTCAAAATGGGCTTGTCTGATCTTTTTCTCACGGTTAGACTAGGGTTTTGGGGTTTTTTTGGGGGGGGTGGGAAGAAGACCATAGAGGTGCAGTACCCTTCTCATCATATCAGGGGGTACATGATATTCACATGATATCACTGCTGATGTTAACCTTGATTCTTTTATTTATTTTTCTAACTACAATTCTTGCCATCCTTATGGCCAACGTGTCGCGCTCCTTATGGCCAACCTCTCGTCTGTCCAGGCTTATATTAAGTAGTATAGAGATTCTTCTCATTGGCCCTTAGGACTCCATGCCTTCATATTTTGACTGACACTCTGTTCTCACTGATATTTTCTTTCACTTCAGTACCAGTAATCTTTCACTTTACAGAGATTTGCTGAGGATCTTTTCAAACCAAACACTGTCAAAGAAAATGAATGAAATAGACATGGTCTTTAAAAAAAGACTTCCTTAGGGCTTGGAGAAGGAAATTAAAAAGCTGAAATGCAAAATCAGATATAGCAAAAGAGCAAGATAAGAGAAAAATGGCAGCCAAAGTAGACAGCCAGACCAAACAGGAGCAAAATTTGTGATTAAAGTAGCAAAAGCAAAAATGGAAAAGTAGTGGTAAAAAGCACAAGTTAAAAAATCAAGTTTCAGGTGGTGCCCGGCTACACCCGATGACTGCCCTGACAGGGAACACAACAGAGAACCCCTGAGGGAACAGGAGAGCAGTGGGATGTAGACCCCAAATTCTTGTAAAAAGACCAGGCTTAATGGTCTGACTGAGACTAGAATGACCCCGGAGGTCATGGTCCCCAGACCTTCTGTTAGCCCAAGACAGGAACCATTCCCAAAGCCAACTCTTCAGACAGGGTTTGGACTGGACTGTGGGATAGAAAACGATACTGGTGAAGAATAAGCTTCTTGGATCAAGTAGACACATGAGACTATGTTGATATCTCCTGTCTGGAGGGGAGACGAGGGGGTGGAGGGGGTCAGAAGCTGGCTGAATGGACACGAAAATAGAGAGTGGAGGGAAGGAGTATGCTGTCTCATTAGGTGGAGAGCAATTAGGAGTATGGAAACCCTCGTGGTGTGGTGGTTAAGTGCAACGTCTGCTAACCAAGAGGTCGGCAGTTCGAATCCGCCAGGCGCTTCTCGGAAACTCTGTTGGACAGTTCTGCTCTGTCCTATACGGTTGCTATGAGTTGGAATCAACTCGATGGCAGTGGGTTTGTTGTTGTCGTTTTTTTTTTTTTTTTTTTGGTTAATTAGGAGTATTAGGAGTATATAGCAAGGTGTATATAAGTTTTTGTATGAGAGACTGACTTGATTTGTAAACTTTCACTTAAAGCACAATAAAAATTTTTTGAAAAATCAAGTTTCCAAGTTTAAAATAAAATTTTGCAAAAGTAGAAGAAATTTAAGTGGTTCCAGTTTATACGGAAACAGAAACATAGATGGAAAAATAAATTTCAAATAGGTAAAGCACATCTACGTAAATGAAATGCCAAGTAACACAGTTATCTGATCTTGCAAAAGGAAAGCAGTGTCATTTGGAAAGTGCAAGAAGCTTCTGGCAGTACCCAAGGGATTAGCTATCGATTGAGGCTTACTGAAGAGTTCTGAGGAGGATTGTCCAAAGGCTAAGAAATTGGGCCTGTTGTTTTCTTTGTAAAAGCAGGAGATTTAGTCCTTCCTTTTGTTTTGAGAAGCAAACAACCCATTTGAAAAAGTCTAAGAAACCCTTTGCTTTTTAAAAAATTTTTATTGTGCATTAAGTGAAAGTTTAGAAATCAAGGCAGTCTCTCATACAAAAATTTATATACACCTTGCTATATTTTTTTTTTTATATACCCCTAGTTGCTCTCCCCCTAATGAGACAGCACAATCCTTCTCTCTACTCTATTTTCATGTTCTTTCAGCTAGCTTCTGACCCCCTCTGCCCTCTTGTCTCCCCTCCAGACAGGAGCTGCCAAAATAGTCTCATGTGTTTACTTGATCCAAGAAGCTTATTCCTCACTAGTATCATTTTCTATCCCATAGTCCAGTCCAATCCCTGTCTGAACAGTTTGCTTTGGGAATGGTTCCTGTCTTGGGCTAACAGAAGGCCTGGGGACCATGACCCCCGGGGTCCTTCTAGTCTCAGTCAGACCATTAAGTCTGGTGTTTTTACAAGAATTTGAGGTCTGCATCCCACTGCTCTCCTGTTCCCTCAGGGGTTCTCTGCTGTGCTCCCTGTCAGGGCAGTCATTGTTTGTGGCCTGGCACCATCTAGTTCTTCTGGTCTCAGTCTGATGTAGTCTCTGGTTTATGTGGGCCTAAGAAACCCTTTTTAAGAAAAATGCAGATTGGTAAAGTGGTGTTTTGCGTGTTTCAGAAAAAATAATGCACGGATGTGTTTTCTAAATGTGGCTCATGCCCACAATGTCATATTGGATATTTTCTTTTACTTAATAGAATTTATTGTGCACCTTTTTTCTTCAGGCACTGGGTCAGGAGTGAGTCCCTGCCTGCAAGGAGATTATGTTCTAGTTACTATGTGCCCATTTTATTATTTAATTTCCACTTGCTTTTTTAGATCTTGGCGGTAAAATCTCTTTCGCAGGCAATTTTTTAGGTTTTTATTTTTCCCTACTATAGCCAAGGTGGAGTCCCTGGGTGGTGTAAATGGTTAACACACTTGGTTGCTAACCAAAAGGTTGGCAGTTCGAGTCTACCCAGAGGCTCCTTGGAAGAACGGCCTGCCTATCTGCTTAAAAAAAAAATCAGCCACTGAAAACTCTCTGGAGTACAATTCTGCTCTGACAGACATGGGGTTGCCATAAGTAGGAATTAACTCAATAGCACCTAGTGGTGGTGGATGGCCAAGGCCAGGCACCGTGCCGTTTAGGACAATGCACTACCCATCAGGATAAGCAACCCTGTTCAGCATTTTCCCCATTGAGTGCTGGGTTCTGCTGATCCCTCATCTACTTCCCCCTGTACCTGCCTGTGAATTGGTACCAAGCACGGTAAACCTGTCTCCATAGACAGGCTCCACTCTGGAACCCTTGTGCCAACCAAGCCCCGAATATTTGCAGGTGGCTTGCCTGGTTGTACCTTTAGTCCCATGCAGCATAAGTGCTCCACACTGGGCATCCCATCACATACAAAAATGTCAACACAAAATTGTGAAAATCCATGTAATTCACACAAAACAATAATACAGTAAACTTGCAGGTTACAGGTAGAACCTGACGCCACCATGGTATTCCATACTCGCAATTATTTTTCTGTTGTCCCTTTTCCATCTCTTATGGTTGCTTGACGGGCAAGTCATCTTTCCTGGCCTGAAAGGGCCTCTCTCTGCTATGGCTGGATGCTCTGGCAGCTTCATAGGGTTTGTGTTCCAGGCTCAGCTGTCCTGTGAGCCACAGTCTGTTTGTTCTGTTACAACTTGTGTTGCTGTGACATTGGCTAGTTCAGAAACGAACCGGTTAATAGAGGAACGATGTCCATGTACCATGGAAGTTAGGTTGACTCATCTGTGATTTTCCTTAGGCAGGAAGAGCTGGAATAGCAGGTATAGACTTAGAAATTCCAGCAGGACAGGAAAAACTCTCAGTTAGGGAGCTGCATAGAGGGCAGTGGTGGTTCAGTGGTAGAATTCTTGCCTTCCATGCAAGAAACCCTGGTTTGATTCCTGTCCAGGGCACCTCAAGTGAAGCCACCACCTGTCGGTTGGTGGAGGCTGATGTGTTGCCATGATGCTGAACAGTTTTCCATAGAGCTTCTAGACTAAGGCAAATGAGGAAGAAAGGGCTGGCAATCTACTTCTGAAAAATCAGCCAGGGAAGACCCTATGGATCACAATGGTCCAATGCATTCCCTTTGTGCTTGTGGTCCCCATGGGCCAACTCAACAGCAGCTAATTACAACAGGGTGCTACATAGGCAGGAACCTTTTCAGATCTATTTTAAGCCACAGTACCTGTGGCTCCCTCCAGGAGAAGCGCACCTGCAGCCCGCAGGCTCTAGGACTGAGGTAGGTTGGTTTCCTCCTGTGTCCTTTTAATGACTGCCCTGCGGGCTAAGAGCACCACGCGCTGGCTTAGAGCCCCACTTCACTGCATCACACAGCACCTGGAAGCCAGCACTTTCACTCTTTGGTGTTTGTGCAGGCTCCACAACTCTTTGTTCCTTGCTTGGAATGTCAGATTGCATCCCAAGGAACCAGTTATTATTTTTGCTGGCATCTGTTTACAAAATTTCACAGGTTTCTAGTGGTTGGCCCTTTATTTTCCCCATAAACATACTATTTACAGGGCACAATTTTGCAGAACACAGGGTTTTCGGGAGTTCATATTGAAAAGCCTGTACTTGGCTGTGTGTTTTCCTTTCATCCACGCTCAGATCTCCCTGTTCTGGTATGTCCTCAGCTGGGGACGCCCTTTCTTCCATTGTCCAGCATTTAGAGGTGGAGCTGAGGATGGGAGCAGAGGAATCATGTAGTTCCTAGCAATTGCCCTGTTGTATTGCCACTGGTGGTGCAGTGGTTCAGAGTTCAGCTACTAACGAAAAGGCCAGCAGTTTGAACCCACCGGCCGTTCCTTGGAAACCCTATGGAGCAGTTCTACTCTGTACATATAGGGTCGCTGTGGGTCGGAATCAACTCAACGGCAACAGGTTTGGTTTTTTTATTGCCGTTGGGAACTTTGTTCTGTCTCTGCCCCAGACTCCAAGCTCCATGAAGGTAAAGACTACAACCTTTGGTCTCTGTACCCTCAAGCCTAGAGAAAAGCCTGGTGTGAGCATTGGAATATTAGCTCAAGTTGTCTATAACAGGCATCAGAAAGCCTCATCCCCAGCCCGTGTATACTCCCTGTGGAATCAGGTCCAGAATCACACTGAAAGACTATTTTACTATTATTGTTGTAAAAATACAGGTAACACGTTTGCCAACTCAACATCTTTCACCTGTACGATTCAGTGACACCAATGACATAAATCATGTTGTGCAACTACCACCAATTTCTGTTAACAAATTTTCCATCACCGTAAAAATTCAGTGCTTCCTAAACAATGGTTCCCCCTGAAGGCCTTTTAGAGATAAACCCCAAGAAGTCCCAACAGGTCCGCTCTAACCCAACTGAGCTAATTGACCAATTCTTCAGTTAGATCTTCTAATTGCTTGTGGTGGGTTCTTCTCCTGAAATGAGTGGATAGCCAAGTCATTGCTACCAAAAACAAAACAAAACAAACAAACAAAATAAAAAGTATAGTGATACAAAACTGTCATTTGAAAATAATAGTGAAGAAGAGAAAGAGTGCACGATTGAGAAAGACGTGTTACGTAAGTTGTGAACATTACTAAGTGAGCCGGAAGACCACTTAATTATCCAGTGAAATAGGAACCGTCTAGACAAGTAATTCAGATAGCTCAGGCTGAAGCCAACCCTGTGGGAGTTTGCGCCAGAGCCCAGCCTCAGCCCTGCCTGCTGGAGTCTCAGGGCTTTGTTTTGCCCTGGGTTAAGCCACATTTCAGTCAACTGCCAGCTATTAACAATGAGTGGCTTACCATTAGAAGCTCAGCCCTAAGGGGATTCATCTTCTCCCTCTTGCCCAGTATAGTAATGGGCGGGGAACTTGAGTCCAGTTGCCAGCAGCCATTCAATACCCAAAGAACCTTTTCTCCCAAGTTCAGAGGGTCATGGTTACTTTGGCCAGACCTTCCATACCCAGCCTTACCCTGCTGCTCCTTGCAAATCCCTAGAAGAGAGGAGAGGGCATAAGGCACAGCATTGGGAATCAAAGGGTGTTTATTCTAGGACCTGCTGGGCATCTGGAGAAGGACATTTAACCTGTCTGCACCTCAGTTTCCTCATCTGTGAAGTAAAGGGACTGGACAAGAGCATTTTTTTTTTTTTAATTAAAACAAGTGATATATTATTGTAGAATTTGTAAAATGCTGGAAAGCGTTATGTGTATGCTAGTGTATATTTTATGCATATGCTACAGGGTCTCCATGAGTTGGAATCGACTCAACAGCAGTGGGTTTTTTTTTTAATGTATATTTTGATGTCATAAATACAGTTTTGTATTCTGCTTTTTTCCTAACATTATATGAAGCATTTTTCCATCACTTTAAAAAAAAAATTTGATGTAATTTTTAATGGTTTCCTGAAATTTTGCAACCATTTGGTTTCCAAAATGTCTTCCAGCTCAAACATTTTAGTATCCTCCTTGAGTGGTAGAGTAGTAACGCTAAAAGCGAGTGGATGCTTTTTCCCTTTCCGAGAGAGAGAGAAAAGAGACAAGTGTTATCTTTGGGTACCATGTTGTAGGCACTGAGGGACATAATTTAATCATATTTTTTATTTTGAGAAGACAGCCCTTCATGGGTCTGTCATGCCTCTACATGTCTTGCTGAGTGTGCCAAGAATGCAAGGACCTGATTTTTTTTACCTGGATCATTCTTCAGCGTTTTGTTTTCAGCAAGCAACCTTGAGAAATGAGGTAAGGTCTACCTCCAGGAAAAAGAGAAGGGTTGCTTCTTGCTTTCTTTAAAAGAAGTACATTTCACAGTGTTCCTCAGCTGTGTCACAAATCACTGCATGCACAGCATCTATCTGGATCCTTCTGCATTGCCCCGATTGGATTTGAGGGCAAAGGGAACCCATTCCAATGCTGATGCTTATGCTGCTTGCTGTGTTGTGTGCAATAATGTCCTTTGTTTCTGACCCAGGAGTCTCGTATCTTCTGCCAGCATCCATGAAACAATCATAGGTTAACATAGCTCATAAGTACGGTGAAATTAACCCTCAGACTCAACAATTATTTCTTGTCAGCTACACAGTGACAGTTGAACAGAGAAGACACTTAGCATCTTGTTTAACTTTAGGCAATGGATGATGGACAGAGCTAGAAATCAAACCAAGGTCTGTTGGTCTCCAAACCTCACATATTTTATTCGCTGTTTTCACCATATCAGACACCATACTGTATCCTTTAGTCAGTAGAAATCACTTGATATGAAATTAACTGAGAACTTCAAATGGATTGCCTTGTCTTCATTAAGAAAGCAATCAGTCTTAGAGGTTAAGTCTCAAGCTACCTTCCCCAGAAAAGCTTACCATCTGTCATCTATTCGGAAGATTCATCTACCATGCTACACGACTGGTTTATTTAGATGAAATGAAAACATTTAAATCTGCTTATTGTGGTGTTTTAGAGTTGGCTTAAAAAAAGAATTTTTTTTCTCCAGCAGGCTCCAGTGCACAAACATTATGGATATTTGTGAAAATGAAATGAATACAGTAGCAATCATTCTAATACTCTTATTGGCAGAAGTTACAAACTTGCCAAGCTAGAGCAAGAGGAGGTACTGAATACCCTATAGACAAGTGTCAATGCATCTGTAATGTGGCAAGAAGATTTTTATTGATTAAAAACAGAATATCACCCATTGATAGAAAATCATTGTCTTGATAGAATACCCAATAAGTTTATTGAAAGTATTAAGGACAGCGCCTGGTATCTAGTAGGCACACAGTATTATTACATATTATCATGATTAGGCAGAGTCCCTGAGTGGTACAAACAGTTAATACTCTTGACTGCTAACCAAAATGTTGGAAGTTCGAGTCTACCCAGAGGCACCTTGGAAGAAAGCCCTGGCAAGCTACTTCCAAAAAATCAGCCACCGAAAACCCTATGAAACACATTTCCACTCTGACACACATGGGGTCGCTGTAAGTCGATGTCTGCTCAGTGGCAAATGATTTTTTATTATGATTAGATACTCAATGTTTTCTCAACTAATGACAGTTATTTGTTCATTCATTTATTCCATAAGTATTTATTGAGTACCTACTAAGATGACAGATATTGTTCTAGAACGGGGGGATACAGCAGTGAACAAAAGTCCCTGCCCTCATAAGGCTTATGTTTTAGAGGAGAGACAGACAATAAATAAATACACAAATACAGAATGTAAGTGATGATAACTGCTTTGAAGCAAAATTAAACAGGTGAGGCTAGAGACAGTTGGCATCGGGGGTGCTCTTTGAATGGGGTTGATGTCTGAGTAGAGGCCTGAGTAAAGTGTGGGAGCACTCTGTGGGGAAACATGGCTAATGCCCGTGGGACTAAGAATAAGCATGAAATGAGGTTCTTTACAGCCCAGCTTGTTGTATGTTTTGGACCACGGTCTTTCTGTGCCCCTTAACCCACCTGTACCCTGGAATGATCCTTATTCTTAGAAACAGAGCAAGCAGAATGTAGTTCTCATGATTTCCTTCAGATCACCACCAAGAAGTAAAACTTCTCATTTTGCACTTAACAAAACATTCATTTTCCTATGGGCTAGGCTCCATACTGGATGATGAGCGTGCTTGTGTTTGGTGGAGAGGCATGAGAGGGAATACAGAGAAATAAAGCATGATGTTTGTTTTCATTTGGAGTCTCTGGGTGGTACAAATGGTTAATGCACTCGGCTACTAACCGAAAGGTTGAAGGTTCGAGTCTACCCAGAGGCACCTCAGAAGAAAGACTTGGTGATCTACATCCGAAAAATCAGCCACTGAAAGCCCTGTGGAGCACAGTTCTGCTCCGACACACACGGGTCACCATCACTCAGAGCTGACTTGATGGCAGCTGGTTTTCTTTTTTCAGTGAAGCTGGTCAGATGGAAGGAGCCCCGGTGCCACAGTGGTTAAGAGCTTGGCTGCTAACTAAAAGGTCGGCCGTTTGAATCCACCTGCCGCTCTTTGGAAACCCTGTGGAGCAGTTCTACTCTGTCCTCTGGGGTCGCTATGAGTCGGAATTGACTCAGTGGCAATGGGTTTGGTTTGGAAAGAGTGCCAAATAGTGGCAGACAGGGAGAGCAAGGGGGAAGGGGGACGAGAGTCATGCTGGTTGTGGGCTGGTAATGGAACCACCAGGTTGGTCTTAACGGGCATTTGGTATTGGGCTCTTTCTCAGCTGTTGGCTTAAAGGACTAAAGGAGAAATAATAGATTTTTGCCCCTTCTGTAGCTAAAGTTGGGAACAAAGGTGGGGGGATTAGGAGCCTTTTCAAAGGCTGGGTGTTCTCAGTGAGTGAGTTGAGCAACACAAATTTTGTTTTCATTTTTCCTTCCTCCCAGGAAAAAAGAAAAAGATTTACTTTCATCACAAATAGTTGTTGGATGCTTTTTCACAAAAGAGTTAAAACGTGGGAAAACCAAATCCCCCCCCCCATGCTGCTTTTGTGTTGGCTTTTACTTAATTTTGTAACATTGATTCTTTGATCCTTCCAACCATAAATCATTTAAGTGACTTTGATTAAATAACTGCTTAACTTCCCATGTTCTTTGTATAACGATTGTATTTCTTTTAATATTCTATACAAGTATAATGAGCCTTTACAAAGCAGGTTCAGACGCCAGTGCACCTGGGCTACTCCTGGCGCGCTGTGATTTAAGGCAAGTTATTTCACCTCTCAGGGCGTTGCTTTGCCATCGATAAGCTTGGCGTTTAATACACATTCCCCACAGAGAAGTGCTGGGAGTTTTATTCAGTTTAGTGTTTATAAAGTATCTTTACTTGGAGACCCCAGGGAGGGCAATACACATGGATATTTTAATATGCAACGTGAAATCTGTTGTTTGACCATCTAGCCAATGTTACATAATAACTTTTTTTTGGCTCCACGCTCCCTATTGAGACCTTTCTTCTCTGGCTTCTCTGAAGGCTGAGCTTTGTTGTATTCCCAGTGGCAAAGAAGTCAAGGGGTGTGGCTGGGCAAGCTGAACAAATGGTAAATCCTACGCCCAGTGCCTTCTTTGCTTAAGCCTGGAGGTTCCAACTATGTTTATATAGAAAACCAAAACCAAACCTGTTGCCATCGAGTCGATTCCGACTCATAGTGATCTTATAGGACAATGTAGTACTGCCCCAAAGGTTTCCAGTGCCTGGTGGATTCGAGCTGCGGACTTTTTGGTTAGCAGCTGTAGCTCTTAACCACTACACCACCAAGGCCTATAGGTCTAGGAGCAACTGCCAGTGTCTTTAGTTTCGAGGGTTAATGTAAATCGGTGAAATATGAGACCCCCCAGTTCAGCTCACAAGGGTTTGTCAAAACTTCTGGAAAATTACTCTTGATTTTGCTCACAGTCCAGTTTTATTAGTAGTACTGGCTGACTCCCACTGAGATTTATGTTGCTGTGTTACAAAGGTTGAACCATTCCAGTCAGGCGGTGTTTATCTGTGACCCCTGCATTTACAATAACTATTAAGGACGACAGTATAACATATATAATGGACATAGTCCAGATATTATTTCTCAGTGCTTCTGAAATAATTATTTCTCTCCAAGGGCAAAAGACCAGTGAAACGAGGGCTTAAGGAGAGGCAGCAACAAAGACCACGAGGTTTTTAAGTTTAAGCTAATATTTAACGTAGGATAAGGACTACTGGTAAATATTGATTTATCTTCCCTCCTATTCCACTCGGGGCTAAATCTTGCAGCTCAGAACATTAAACAATTGTTTATTATTCCATCAGTATTATAAAAACAATACTGGAATTCTTTTCCTTCTTTGTTTTTCTTCTTCTTCTAAAGAAAGAAAAAGCATCCAGCGTCCCACCAGGACAAAGCAACTGCATAATATGTGGCCATTGACACACCCATCAGGAATGGGCCTAGTTACAGCTCCATTCTGTATGGAGACCTGCTTCTTTGCCTGGTGTAGATACAGACTGTTAATTTCAACAATACTTGAAAGGATTCTTTTAAGTCGAGGCTTTAAAGGCAGCAACAGGGATTGGTAAGAAGTTATTGAACCCATAGTAGCAGTGCTGTCTGTTAAGAACTTTCTGTGATGATGGAAATATTCTTTATCTGCCCCGTGTATAGGGTCGCTGTGAGTTGGGATCGAATCGATGGCAACGGGTTTTGGGTTTTTTTTTTAACAGTTGGAGCCACGGGTCACATGTGGCTGTTAAGCACTTGAAATATGGCTAGTGTGAATGAGGAACTGGATTTTAAATTTTATTTCATTTTAAATAATTTCAATTTAAATAGCCACATATGGCTTGTGGCTACCGTATTGGACAGCACAGATTTATAGTTTCCTAAGAGCTTAGTAATATACATATACCCGTACATGTTCTACAGAAGTACAACTAAAGTACAAGAATGGCTCTCATGTTACTTTGAACCCCTCTTCATCTGGGAAGTGGCAAGTCCTGGGACTCTCTTGTTACTGATGTTAGTTGTCACGGAGTCAGCTCCAGCGCATGACGACCTTATGTATAGCAGAACGAAACGTTACTCGATCCCGTGCCGTCTTCACGATTGTTAGTATGTTTGAGTTCATTGTTGAAGGTATTGTGTCCGTCCACCTCACTCAGGGTTTTTCTCTGACCTCTGCTTTACCAGCCATGATGTCCTTTTCTTGCAATTGCTCTTTCTTTACGGCATGTTCAGAGTAACCAAGCTGAAGCCTCACCATCCTTGCTAATAAGGAGCATTCTGGTTGTATTTCTTCTAAGACTGATTTGTTTGTTCTTCTGGCAATTGACAGTATATTCAGTATTCTTTGCCAACGCCACAATTCAAGTACTCCAATTTCTTCTGTCTTTTTTATTGTCCAGCTTTTACATGTATATGAGTCAATTGAAAAGACCATGGCTTGAGTCAGGCGCACCTTAGTCATCAAAGTGACATGTTTTTAACACTTTAAAAAGGTCTTTTGAGGCACATTTGCCCAATGCAATACGTTGTGTGATTTCTTGACTGCTCCTCCCATGGACATTGATTATTGATCCAAGTAGAGTGAAATTGTTAACAACTTCAATACTTTTCTTCGTTTATCATGCTGTTGCTTACAAATTCAGTTGTGAGGATTTTTCATTTCTTTACATTCAGGCATAATCCATACCGAAGGCTGTAGTCTCTGACCTTCATCAGTATGTGCTTCAAGTGATCTTCATCTCTGGCAAGCAAGGTTGTGTCATCTGCATATGGCACGGTGTTAATGAGTCTTCCTACAACCCTGATGCCGTGTTCTTCTTCATATAGTCTGACTTTTCAGATTATTTGTTCAGCATTGAATTATGTCCCCCCAAAATGTGTATCCCCTTGGTTAGGCCATGATTCCCAGTATCCTGTGGTTGTCATCCACTATGTGATTGTAATTTTATGTTAAAGAGGGTTAGGTTAGGATTGTAACACCAGGCTTACCCAGGTCCCATTCCTGATCTAATATAAAGGGAGTTTCCCTGGGGTGCGGCTTGTATCACCTTTTATCTCTCAAGAGATAAAAGGAATGGGAAGCAAGCAGAGTTGGGGACCTCACACCACCAAGAAAGCAGAGTGTGTCCTTTAGACCTGGGGTCCCTGCACCTGAGAAGCTCCTCAACCAGGGGAAGATTGAGGATAAGGACCTTCCTCAAGAGCCGACAGAAAGAGAAAGCCTTCCCCTGGAGCTGACTCCCTGAATTTGGACTTTTGGCCTACTTTACTGTGAGGAAATAAACTTCTCTTTGTTAAAACTATCCACTTGTGGTATTTCTGTTATAGCAGCACTAGATGGCTAAAACAAGACACAGATTGAATAAGTAGGGCGAAAGAATACAATCCTGTTGCGTACCTTCTCCAGTTTTGAACCACACAGTATCCCCTTGTTCTGTTTGAATGACTGCCTCTTGGTCTGTGTACAGGTTCTGCATGAGCACAGTTGAGTGTCCTGGAACTCCCATTCTTCCTAATGTTACCCAAAATTCATTATGATCCACATAGTCAGATGCCTTTGTGTAGCCAGTAAAACACAGGTAAACATCTTTCTGATATTGTCTGCTTTCAGCCAAGATCCGTCTGACATTAGCAGTGATATCCCTTGTTCCACGTCCTCTTCTGAATTAGTCTTGAACTTCTGGTCCCTGCAGCTCTTCTGTATTCTACCTTGTTTTTTTGTTTTTTAATAACAGTTTTTTTTTTTTTATTGAGGTATAATTCATAGACTATACAATTCACATATTTAAAGTATATAAATCATTGGTTTTTAATATATTCGCCAGGTTGTGCAACCATCCCCACCATTAATTTTAGAACATTTTCATCACCCCAGACAGAAAACCCATACCATTCACTTCCTGAAAAAAAAATTCTCCCTAATCCCCACTCCTGGCCCCAGGCATCTACTGATCTACTCCTTGTCTCTATAGGTATGCCTGTTCTGGGTATTTCATATAAATGGAATCATACAATATATGGTCCTTTGTGACTGGCTTCTTTTATCTAACATAATGTTGTAGCATGTACCAGCATTTCATTCCTTTTTATGCCCAATAATATTCCATTGTGTGTATAGACTACATTTATCCATTCATCAGTTGTGGACGTTTGGGTTGTGTCTGCTTTTTGGCTACTATAAATAATCCTTCTATGAACATTTGTGTTCGAGTTTTTGTGTGAATATGTGTTTTCAGTTCTCTTGGGTATATGCCTAGCAGTGGAATTGCTGCTGGGCCATCTGGGATTTCTATGTTTAACTGTTTGAAGAGCCACCAAACGGTTTTTTTCACAGCAGCTGCACTACTTACACTATTTACATTCCCACCAGCAAGTTATGAGCATTTCTCCACATCCTCGCCAACACTTGTTATCATCTGACTTTTTCATTCTAGCCATCCCGGTGGGTGTGAAGTAGGGTCTCATTGGACTTTTGATTTCCATTTCTCTGATGGTTGGTTGCTTTTTGCCCCTTGTCCATTCACACCGTGTTGGAGACCTACTTTGCAAGCAGTTTTGCAAGAAAAGATCAGTTCCATTTTAGCTGTTTCTTCAGGAATTACCCCTCACTGTGCAGAAGTGAAAAGGTTGCTCAGTGGTTAAGCACTCGGCTGCTAACCAAAAAGTTGGGGGTTTGAACCCATCAGCTGTTCCGAGGGAGAAAGATGTGGCAGTCTGCTTCTGTAAAAATTACAGCCTTGGAAACCTTACGGGGCAGTTCTATCCTGTCCTATAGGGTCGCTATGAGTAAGAATAGACTCAACAGCAATAGGTTTGGTTTAGTTTATTCATAATAGCCCCAAACTGGAAACAACCCAGATGACATTAGTCCATCAATAGGTAAGTAGATAAATTGTGGCATATTCATTCAATGAATATGCTCAGCAACAAAAAGGAACAAGCTGCCGATACACAACATCATGAATGAATCTCAATAATATTATGTGGAGCAAAAGAAGCCAGATACGAAAGAGTTTATCTGTAGGATTCCATTTAGGTGATCTAGGACAGATGGAAATAAGCTATAGAGATAGAAATCAGAATGTGCATGCCTCAGTTTGGGGCAATTGACTAGAAAGGGCCAGGAGGGAACTTTTTGGGTGATGGAAACATTCTGTATTTTTATTGGGATAGTGGATACTTGAGTGTAAATATTTGTCCAAGCTTAATGAACTTTACATTTAAAAGTTGTGCATTTTGTTCTACTTAAGTTACACCTTTACAAAAGAAGAAACTTGGGCTCAGAGAAGTGAAGAGTCTTGCTTAATGTTTGGCAGCAAGTAAATGGCAGAGCCAGTACTTGAACTCAGGCCAACTGATGTCAAAGCAAAGGTTCCTTTGGCTGCATCACACTCTCTCAGTGTAGAAGGAAGGCGAGGAAGAACCAGACACAGAAGCAAGAGAGCAAAAGGGAGGCAGGTACATGGGCAAGGAAGGGCGGTAGTCACGGAGGTCATGTTTGTGTCCTAGGCTGAGGCTCTTAATGGCACCTATGATGGAAGGAGCCAGTTCCACTGTGGCCACATGGCAGGAGTAATTAGGAGGGCTTGACAGATGCTGGAGTAGAGATAAGGATCACCATCTCACTAGTGGAACCTGCCAGTAGAGGAGGCATTAAGGTTATTCTCTTGTTGATATCGATGTCGAGTAGTAAATAATAAATCTGTTTCTTTTTTAAGACCTTTTAAAAACTCTTCTTAGGGCATAATCAATACATAGTCATTGCAAACCTTACAAAATATAAATAAACAAAAGCAAAATTAAAAGCCTTCAGTGGTCCTATTATCCGATGATAATCTCTGATATTTTTATTGTCTGCCAGTAAATAAAAATGCTTCATCTTAACAAAAATGGGATCATACTACATACGATTTTTTTGGTTTGGGCCAGTAAATAAAAATGCTTCATCTTAACAAAAATGGGATCATACTACATATGATTTTTTTTTTTGTAACATGGTTTATAATGTGCTTTTTAAACCACATATCATGAACATTTCTCTCTTGTTAGTGACTATAAATAGATGATATAGTTTCTATTGAGTACATAATATTCCGCGGATGGCCATACCCAAATTTGTATCACCTGACTGCTGCTGTTATATATTTACGCTGTTACCAGGTTTTTTTGCTATTACCTACTACCATTTGCAAGAGAACATATTGTATATACATTTTTGCTCACTTGTCCAGTTATTTCCTCAGGAAAAGGCTCCTAGAAGTAGAAATTCTGTGTCAAAAGGTTTGAACTTTTTTTTTTTTGTATTTTAGATGAAGGTTTACAGAACAAATAGCCTCTCTTTAAACAGTTAGTACACATACTGTTTTATGGCATTGGTTAACAACCCCACAACATGGCAACACTCTCCCTTCTCTACCCTGGGTTCCCTAGTACCAGCTTTCCTGTCCCCTCCTGCCTTGTAGTCCTTGCCCTGGGGCTGGTGGTGCCCCTTTAGTCTCATTTTGTTTTATGGGCCTGTCTAATCTTTGGGTGAAGGGTGAACCTCAAGAGTGACTTAATTCGTGACCTAAAAGGGTGTCATACTCTTGGGGTTTCTCCAATCTCTGTCGGGCCAGTAAGTCTGGTCTTTTTTTGTGAGTTAGAATTTTGTTCTACATTTTTCTCCAGCTCTGTCTGGGACCCTCTCTGATCCCTGTCAGAACAGTCAGTGGTGATAGCCAGGCACCTTTTAGTTTTACTGGACTTGGTTTGGTGGAGGCCATGGTAGTTGTGGTCCGTTAGTCCTTTGGACTAATCTTTCGCTTGTATCTTTAGTTTTCTTCATTTCAGTTTGGACATTTTTAAGGCATTGGATGTGTATTGCCAAGTTTTCTTTTCAAAATAGTTTTTACCAATTTACATTCTCACCAGCAGTGAATGAAGGTGTTATCCTGTGTCACCTTAACACGTGGACTGTAACTTTGGTCCCCACATTAGGTACTACCTCTTTTATAGAAGCGTAATCTCTTGGAGTAAGAGATGTTTAAATTCCATGGAGTTATTTTGTGAAGCTGGAAGCAGAAGTGAACCAATGCTTTCGTTTCAGGGCTGGCAGTATCGTTGTCTGTATAGCTGTGTGACTGTAGGCAAGTTACTTACCTCCTGGGCTTCAGTGCCTCCACCTCTAAGATGAAACGATTGAAGAAGACCCAAACTCTCCATCGTCTTCAGCCCTGGCATTCAAATAAATCTTCAGCTATCTAAAACATCCCTCTCAAAGGCTAGGCTTGTAAATTGAGAGTGTCAGCCCTTTAAAATGCAGCTTGCGTAGGAAAGGAAAAAACCCAGCAGCTAGTTTGCGGCTGGATCAGAATTCTGTCTTCTTTGTGAAGTCATAAATTGTGTCTTGGCTCCTGTATTATTCCAGGTTGCCTCGGGCTTTACGGAAGTGGCTTTCTCAAGAACGATTCCCATTACTGGCAAGTGGGTGTTAATTTGTGCCTTGGCTATTTTTCAGGGCACACTCTGGCAAAATCCTGGTATCTTTTTCAGAGGATCAGCAGATGTAAGGACTTGGGGGTTGCTTGCAAGATGACACACACTCTACATTAATTACCCAACAGTCAGAGACCCAGGCTTTATAATGCAGCACTTGTCCTGGGCCTTAGAAGGGTTTTTAGACCAAGTGAAAACACTCTGGTCATCATACCACAGGAAACAGGATGTCAAAAGCTTAGCAATTGGTTAGTACTCCTTAATAAAATATCTGTGATCCACTAAAATGGGATCCAGGTGGTTTCCTGGAAGAGGAGATGAAGCTAAAGAAAATAATGAGTGAGTAAAATAGAGTAACGTATGTCTTTGGTTCTGTACAGTTTGCAGCCTATGTTGATATACCTTATTACACCACACGATATCCCTGGGATATCATCATCACCATTTTGCCCTAATTTACCCAGCAAGTAAACGCAAGAGCTGGAGTGTTGGTGGTGAGTGGCCCATTCGCATCTACAACAACCCCAGTGCTTAGCTTAAAGTCCTCTAAGTCTGTGTTGTCTTGGCAGATTTTTGCAGTCTCACACCTCCACCTTTTTTTTTTTTTTTTCCTTATCTCACTCTTCTATGGCAACAGAGCCCTGGTAGCACAGTGATTAAGAGCTCAGCTGCTAACCAAGAGATCGGCACTTCGAATCCACCAGTTGCTCCTTGGAAACCCGGTGGGGCAGTTCTACTCTGTCCTGTAGGGTTGCTATGAGTTGGAATTGACTTGAAGGCAACGAGTTGTTTTTTTTCTTCTATGAAAATTGAAAAAATGACCCTTCTTTTTTTCTCTCTTACTCATTGAGTCCCTGCTAACAAACTAAAGCTATTCGACAGTTTTCATTATACATGCAGTCCCCAGTGTACGATGGGCTTCTGTTCCGACGATTCTGTCATAAGTTGGTTATAACATAAGCAGCTTATTTTTGGTTTTTAGTTTTCATTATTAGTGCTTTTTTTATCAGTATCTTTATAAAACTGATCTTTATTTGTCTTTGAGGGCTGGAAACATTACATTTAAACTTACAGATATATTTTTATACATACATGTATATGCACATAAAAAATACACATCATAAAAAAATGGACCGCCATTAAGTGTGGTTCATCATAACTCACATACATCGTAAGTTGGGGACCACCTGTAATCCATTTAGTTTAGTATTTCCCAAACTTTAATCATTTGCAGATCACCTTTACAATTTATGTCATGTCCATGTACTACTAGTGCTATCATTCATATATTTATCTTTAAATAAACACAATTGTTTCATTTTTTCTTTTCCTAAGTGATACATATCTATAAAATCATCAGTTTGATGTACTAGTTATAGTTTTCTAATATACTTTAAAATAATAACATAGTTATCACTTTTTTTTAAGTGTTCATTTATACTAATATTTCTCACTTTTACCTCCTTTGGTATACACAGCGTACTCTGAGAAATTAACTAAAATTAAATAAAGTTTTAAAATTCAGTTCCTCAGTTGAATTAGCCACATTTCAATTGTCCAGTAGCCATTATGGCTAGTAGTTACCGTATTAGACAGCTCTATCTAGCGTTTCACAAGGGCACTCAAAACAGAGGATCATTTGGTTGCTTATATTAGTCCAAGCTAAACTAATATGTGGTAAGATTATCAAAAGAACTGAATCTAGCAAATACTCTCAAAAATGTTAGATAATAGTTTACTTCAGTGCCCATTGTCCAAGTGGGTAGCAAGGCAATATACAATCATTTGATGTTGAGAAACGAGCTGACTTCAGTATGTTCTAAACCTTCTGTGTCGTTCCCTTTGTCCCCACCACTCCCATTCCTCCCCCTCTCTCTCCCAGTCCATTTCTCTCCCATTTCTTCTTTCATGCGCCTTCTCTCCCCTACCCCACCTCTTTGTCTCCTAGCCTCACTGTCATTCTTGCCCTCAATCCTTTCTCTCCTTTCTTCCTCTGTTCATTTTACCTTCCCACCCACACCCCAAAAACCAAACCCATTGCTGTTGAGTTGATTCAGACTCATAGCGACCCTAGAGAACAGAGTAGAACTGCCCTATAGGGTTTCCAAGGCTGGGGTCTTTACAGAAGCAGCCTAGTATGTCTTTCTCCCACGGAGTGGCTCATGGGTTTGAACTGTAGGCCTTTCAGTTAGAAGCCCAGTGCTTAACCATTGTGCCCCCAGGGCTCCTGGCCCGACCATAAAGCTTACTCATTCAAAATTTTAGAATATTTGGGTTTTATTTTGTAAATTATTCATCAGCTATAATAATTTCATTCCAAAGTGCAGTCTCACATTTAACACGAATAAAGGATACCTCCTAGCAGAGTTCTATATAGAGGTGTATTCAGCTGCACACCGGACATCTTTAATTGGAAGTCCCACGGGTGTCTCGATGTCATTGTGCCTCAAGTGGAGCTGTTTCCCGCTCAAACCCTTGCCTGCCCTCATTGATGTAACCATACCAAACTACATGCTTTTTCCTACTTCTCGTCCAAGGCCTCCTTTAAAAGAAAGTGGGAATTTTTTTTTTTTTTAAATGATTTCAGAGTCTTTATTATGACCAATACAAGTTAACTGGCAAAGAAAGGGGAAAAGAATGGGTATGCCAAGTAGGCATATAATATTTTGGCGGGACTGTTGGCAATTTTGACAAGAGAAAAAAACATTAAATTTTTAGCCTTTAAAAAAGAAATTGGATAAGCACCCTTACCCCATCCCTAACCAGGCTAAGGATTATGCAAAGCTCAGAAGTGCTTGTTGTGTGCATGATGCTTTTATATTTTGTTGTGAGCATCCAAACGTCTTACTTTAATTCAGGGTGCAGCAAGAACAAATGTGCAAAACAGAAAAACGCATTTGGAAACTACAAGTGATTTGCCTTGGAGGGCGAGGTGTGTGTGTCCAGGGAGAGGATCAGGTTGAGGGGGGCAGAGACAGAGCCTCCTTCTCTTTATCTTCTCTTCTACCTTGTTCCTTCTTTTACTTCTCTCCTAGTGTTTCTCCCTTCCTTGTTCCCTTCATTGAGGCTGTCAGGTCAATTCCGACTCATAGTGACTCTATAGGACAGAGTAGAACTGTCACGTAGGGTGTCCAAGGAGCAGGTGGTGGATTCAAACGGCTGACCTTTTGTTTAGCAGCCAAGCTCTTAACCACTGTGCCACCAGGGCTCCTCGTGGAGGCTAGGACCTAGAAGCAAAAAGATGATTAAAGTACCACTTCTACCCCCAAAGCTCAAAGTCTGGTGGGGGAGGTGGGTGGATTTACAGTGACATTCGTGGCACACTCAAGTTCATGCCCTTGCTCTTAAACCACCCCTGAAAGCCCTGACCTTCTTCACTTCTCCACACTTCTGAATTCCTAGGCATCTGTTCTCAATTTGAATATTTAGCCGTCTGTAATTCTAAACGCCACCACCCATCTGTCAGTTTGTCATATTGTGGTGCCTTACATGTTGCTGTGATGCTGGAAGTTATGCCATTGCTATTTCAAAGACCAGTAGGGTCACCCATGGTAGACAGGTTTTAGCAGAGCTTACGGACTAAGACAGACTAGGAAGAAAGACCAAAGAAAACTTACGGTTCACAGTAGAACATTGTCCGACTCGCTCACCTTGGACACATCTTCAGGAGGGATTAATTGCTATAGGAAGACATCAGATTTGGAGGAAAAAAAAGGGCCAGTGAGGACATGGGAGACCTTCAGTGAGGTGCATTTGCACAATAACTGTAACAATGGACTTGAACATGCTGGTAGTTGAGAAGATGATGCAGGGGCAACATCTCATTCTGTTGTCCACGGGATGGCAGCTAACAACAATTCCAAACTGTCTTCTATTGTGTGTGATTTATGTGTGTTCATTTTGTCTTCCTACATGGATTGTCTATGAGGGCCAAGAACACTTTTCTTTCTGACCTTTTGTTCCACCAGGTTGTTGGAAACAAGAGATTTTCTGAACTTTCTTGAATTCCTGCTATATAGGCCATACTTATCATGACACTGACAATCTGTACCTAGATACAATAAGGGTGATTTCAGGAGGCATGACACCCTTGCAAGGTGTATAGGTTTGTCTGCTACATGGGTATTTTTATAACACTCAGCAGTGATATTTGTTTTTAATCAGAAATGGAGAACTTTTTTTTTAATGTTTGATTTATTTTTTCTTTTTTAAATTGAACTTTAAATGAAGGTTTACAGGACAAACTTGTTTCTCATCAAATAGTTAGTACACACATTGTTCTATGACATTGGTTAACAACCCCACAACATGTCAACACTCTCGCTTCTCAACCCTGGGTCCCCTATTACCAGCTTTCCTCTTCCTTCCTACCTTCCAGTCTCTGCCTCAGGGCTGGTGTGCCCCTTTAGTCTTGTTTTGTTCCATGGGCCTGTTTAGTCTTTGGCTGAAGGGTGAACCTCAGGAGTGGCCTCGTTATTGAGCTGAAAGGGTGTCCAGGGGCCATACTCTCAGGGTTTCTCCAGTCTCTGTCAGGCCAAGGAAGTCTGGTCTTTCTTTTTGAGTTAGAATTTGTTCTACATTTCTCTCCAGCTCTGTCTGGGACCCTCTATTGTGATCCCTGTCAGAGCAGTCCGTGGTGGTAGCTGGGCACCATCTAGTTGTACTGGACTCAGTCTGGTGGAAGCCGTGGTAGATGTGGTCCATTAGTCTGTTGGATTAATCTTTCCCTTGTGTCTTTAGTTTTCTTCATTCTTCCTTGTTCCCGAAGGGGTGAGACCAGCGGAGTATCCTAGATGGCTGCTCGCAGGGAAAGCGTGAACTTTTGACAATGCTTCTCTGCAGGCCTATGGAAGAAGGTCCCAAACCTCTGTCTGTAGCATTGGCTACCTTTATTGACCAGGCTAAAAGCTGGATTTGCCTAAAAGTGCGATGCTACTTCTCTTCAAAAAAATCTACCCCCCCCAACGCCGCCCCCGCCGAGTTTGGAAGTCTCCTAGGGGGCCCCAGAGGGATGAACGTGCTGCATAGACATATGTATGATTCATCTCTTGGCTTTGGATGTTGAGGAGTAGAACAGACCAGACCCCCTTCTCATGATTTTAATTATCCAGAGACTTCAGTTGGGCAAGTAAAGAAGAAGTGGATCTGAGTGCCCTCAGAAGTACAGGATGCTCTGGGGAATGTAGCTATTGTTTGATTGCACAAAACAGACTCTTCTTAGAAGGACTAAGTTGAATGCTTCCCTTATGCCTTGCAGTGAAAAGTGTTACCTTTTTTCCATTCTAAATGCACTCAATTAGGCTGTGGAAAATTCATTCCTCTTGTTAATTTATACAAGAAGTTATGATTGCTTGGAATCTTTTCATCTGTCAGTTTTAAATACTTAAATATGGGATTGATTATTCTCAGGAAGGTGATGCGGTGATTTGTTTTCTTTCTAGGACAAAGGGAGGCATTTGGCCAAAATTTAAAGTCCCTACCTGGGTGGGTGATGGAGACATCCCTTTGGCTAAGCTCTGCACTACCCCACTCCTTGGAAAGAGAATCCAAGTTTAAGTAATTTAAACCTTAACTAAAGCTTAAGGTTTATGCTGTCCTTTTGTTGAGTGCTTGGTATCTGCCAAGCAGTGTGTTCGGTGCGATAGACACAATCTCATTAAACCTCACCACAACCATGATGATGGGACTTCCTCTACCCCTATTTTTTAGTTTGAGGAGTTTGAGTCTCAGAGAGACTAAATAACTTGCCAAAGGTCACACAGCCAGTAAGTGGCAGAGCTCGGATTCAAACCCAGATTTGTCCAGTACCAGAGCTTTGTCTTCTTTGGTTGCCATTGTTCTGTGTTTATTTGTCAAATTTTTATTGACAGTTACTGCAGGCTGGAAATTCCACAGTGAACAATAAAGGCAAGATCCTTGATCTTATCGAGGTTACTTATATCCTATAAAGGAAAAGCAGAAAAGCAGTAAGCTTAAAAAAAAAATTGATAATTTCAGATGTTGGTAATGCTATAAAAATAACACAGTAGAATAAAGTGATAGTGAGTGTGGAGCTGTTTTATGTTGTGGTGTCCTGAAAGTTGTTATGGTTGAATTGTATTGAAGTCCCAAAAAAAATATGTATTGAAATCCTGGTCCCTATACCTGTGGATGTAACAAAATGTAATCTAATCACCTTCCGTAATGCAATCTAATATAATCCATCAAGCAGTTGAGGTCTTACAAGTGTAGGGTGAATCTTAACCTCATCAATTCTGAGTTATATAAAGAGCAGCATGAACACAGAGGCAGGGAGCACATACTGGGGAAGACAAATGCCGCATGAGAATCGTCTACAAGCCGAGGAGCCAAGGAATTCTGGGGCTACGAGCAAGGAAGGGCTGAGAACTGTGAGAAAATAAATTTCTGTTTTTTAAAGCCACCCACTTGTGGCATTTCTGTTAAGGTGGCAATAGGACACTAAGACAGAAGGCTTTTCTGAGGAGGTGACTTTGAACTCAGACCTGAATGATATGAAGGATCCAGGATCCAGGTGTTACGGGCAGACGAAACAGAAGTGCAAAGACCCTGGGGTAAGAGCAAGTGCCATGTGTTTCAGGAACAGCAGGCAGGCCAGTTTTGCAGTGTGGTCATTGGGATGATACAGTGTGAAGTCAGGCATGTGGGCAGGGTTTGGGTTTTGTTCCAAGTGTCATGGAACATCACAGAAGGTTCTAAGCAAAAGAGTCATGGGATGATCTGAATTAACTTTTTGAAAGACTGCTCAGTTTCTGAATAAAGTGTACAGAGGCAAGACAGGAAGGGGACAGGGAATAGACCATGAACTTGAGAAAGGCAGGAGGTTTCTTAAGAAGGAGGGTTGTTGTTGTTGTAGTTAGGTGCCACCAAGTCGGTTCCGACCCATAGCAACCCTATGCACAACAGAACAAATCACTGCCTGGTCCTGTGCCATCCTATGCTTGAGCTCATTGTTGCAGCCACTGTGTCAATCCACCTTGTTGAGGGTCTTCTTCTTTTCCGCTGACCCTGTACTCTGCCAAGCATGATGTCCTTCTCCAGGGACTGATCCCTCCTGACAACACGTCCAAAGTGTGTAAGATGCAGTCTCGCCATCCTTGCCTCTAAGGAGCATTCTGGTCGCACTTCTTCCAAGACAGATTTGTTCATTCTTTTGGCAGTCCATGGTATATTCAATATTCTTCGCCAACACCACAATTCAGAGGCATCAACTCTTCTTCGGTCTTCCTTATTCATTGTCCAGCTTTCGCATGCACATGATGCGATTGAAAATACCATGGCTTGGGTCAGGCGCACCTTAGTCTTCAGGGTGACATCTTTGCTTTTCAACACTTTGAAGAGGTCCTTTGCGGCAGATTTGCCCAATGCAATGCGTCTTTTGATTTCTTGACTGCTGCTTCTATGGCTATTGATTGTGGATTCAAGTAAAATGAAATACTTGACAACTTCGATCTTTTCTCCGTTTATCATGATGTTGCTCATTGGTCCAGTTGTGAGGATTTTTGTTTTCTTTATGTTGAGGTGCAGTCCATACGGAAGGCTGTGGTCTTTGATCTTCATTAGTAAGTGCTTCAAATCCTCTTCACTTTCAGCAAGCAAGGTTGTGTCATCTGCATAACGCAGGTTGTTAATGAGTCTTCCTCCAATCCTGATGCTCCGTTCTTCTTCATATAGTCCAGCTTCTCGGATTATGTGTTCAGCATACAGATTAAGTAGGTATGGTGAAAGAATACAACCCTGATGCACACCTTTCCTGACTTTAAACCAATCAGTATTCCCTTGTTCTGTCCGAACAACTGCCTCTTGATCTATGTAAAGGTTCCTCATGAGCACAATTAAGTGTTCTGGAATTCCCACTCTTCGCAGTGTTATCCATAGTTTGTTATGATCCACACAGTTGAATGCCTTTGCATAGTCAAGAAGGAGGGTAGTGCTTTGGAAATAGCCATGGGGGAGGCAGGATTACGTGCCCCACCTCTAGGCACTGAGATACTCAAGATATGAGGAGGGCTCTTCAGGGACCAGCCAGGTCCAGTTAGTGGGCCAAAGGGAAGGGAACATTCAAAGAAGAGGATGAAACTATAGGCCAGTTTGCTGCAGCAGCTGCAATGGCAAATCATAGTAATAATAGCTATTGTAACTATTCTAAGCACCCTTTGCTGTCAAGTCATTTCTGGCTCATAGTGACCCTATAGGACCGAGCAGAACTGCGCCATAAGGTACCCAAGGCTATAATCTTTGCAGAAGCAGACTGCTTCATCTTTCTCCCTCAGAGCACCTGGTGGATTTGAGCTGCCGACCTTTCAGATTAGCAGCTGAATGTTTAACCACTGCACCACCGGGCTCCTTTCCTAAACCATGTTGTTGTTGTTAGGTGCCATCCAGTTAGTTCTGATTCATAGCAACCCTATGTACCACAGAACGAAACGCTGCTGGGTCCTGCGCCATCCTCACAGCCGTTGTTATGCTTGAGTCCATTGTTGCAGCCACTGTGTCAATCCATCTCATTGAGACTCTTCCTTTTCTTCACTGACCCTCTACTTTACCAAGAATGATGTCCTTCTCCAAGGACTAATCCCTCCTGACATGTCCAAAGTCTGTGAGATACAGTCTCGCTGTCCTTGCTTCTAAAGAACATTCTGGTGGTACTTCTTCCAAGACAGATTTGTTCGTTCTTTTGGCAGTCCATGGTATATTCAGTATTCTTCTCCAGCACCACAATTCAAAGACCTCAATTCCTCGTTCTTCCTTATTCATCGTCAAGCTTTCACATGCATAGGAGGCAATTGAAAACACCATGGCTTCAGTCAGGTGCACGTTAGTCTTCAAGGTGACATCTATACTTTTCAAAACTTCAAAGAGGTCTTTTGTAGCGTATTTGCCCAATGCAATGCATCTTTTGATTTCTTGACTGTTGCTTCAATGGGTGTTGATTGTGGATCCAAGTAAAATGAAATCCTTGACAACTTCAGTCTTTTCCCCGTTTATCATGGTATCGCATATTGGTCCAGTTTGTGAGGATTTTTGTTGTCTTTATGTTGAGGTGTAGCCCATACTGAAGGCTGTGATCTCTGATCTTCATCAGTAAATGCTTCAAGTCCTTGTCACTTTGAGCGAGCGAGGTTGTGCATCAGCATAATGCAGGTTGTTATTGAGCCTTCCTCCGATCCTGATGCCCTATTCTTCTTCATATAGTCCAGCTTATAAACCATTATGAGCCCCATTTTTCATAGGAAGCTGAGGCACAGAGTTCAGAAACTTGCGGCTTTGAAGTGCTGTAGTGGGGTGACAGATTGTTAATTTCAGAAGTCAGAGTGGGAAGGTTTGGCAGGTTGTCAGCAGGGTTGGAGAGAAACCTCACTAAGGGAGGGGTGGGCCGGTCTGGAGATGAGATCCGGATGACAAAGGTGAGATGTGGGAGGTAAACAAGCTTGTTACATGATGCCATTCACCCTGACAGGCGCTGCAAGAAGGTTCCTGTTCAGCTCAAACTGGAAGCATGGAGCCCCTGAGCCCTGTTCTTTCCTGTGGCTTCCCATGTTCTGGGGTGGAGCTATGCAGTGAGCCAGGCCTCCTCCCTCAGATTGCTTTCTTAGACAGCTTGTGAAGGAAGAGCATTTTCATCCAAACAAGGCAGTGCCGTGATCTCTTGTATCCAACCACTACTAGGTTGGAAGAATGGTTGTATTTTTATACTTCTGGGATGCTTTAACATAAGTCTCATTTGGAGAAAATAATATTACTAGATAACATTTATTAAGCACTTACTACTATCTGCCATAAAGTCCCTAGGAGGTACAAATGGTTTGCACTCAACTGCTAACCTAAATGTTGGTGGTTCAAACCCACTCAGC
Organism: Loxodonta africana; assembly: GCF_030014295.1. Lineage (NCBI taxonomy): Eukaryota > Metazoa > Chordata > Mammalia > Proboscidea > Elephantidae > Loxodonta > Loxodonta africana. The sequence goes on along the minus strand of NC_087354.1, from coordinate 44,212,308 downwards.
AGTACTGCCGAGGAAAAGGCTGACAATCTGCTTCCACTAAGATGACAGCCAAGAAAACCCTATGGAGCAGTTCTGCTCCGTAACATATGAGTCAGACGTGGTGGCAACTAACAACAACTATATACCATGCACTATGCTGAGCACTTGGCATGTTATTCCTACACACAAAAAGCCTACGATGTAGGTACTATTCTTGTTTCCATTTTTCTGATGGAATAACTAAGCCTCACTAACTAACTAACCCACTGCCATTGAGTTGATTCTGACTCATAGTGACCCTGTAGAACAGAGTAGAACTGCCCCATGGGGTTTCCAAGGAGCAGCTGGTGAATTCTAACTGCCAAACTTTCAGTTAGCAGCCAAAAGCTTAACCACTTAAATCTCACGGTGGTGAGGTTTTTGAATAATTTTTGGTAAGCTTTTTTCCCTCATGATTTTAAAAGAAAAGAAATGTGCAGAGTATTTTTTAAAGAAGTATTTTAAATAAGTGAGAAAAGATTCTGTAACGACCATTTGATCATATTTAATTGGCCTCATTTCATCATTTAAAAAAATATATTTTCTTTAACATTCACCTCTAAAAACATGGGTGGATTATCTTGGTCTTCTTAGGTTCTATGATCTTGGCAATGTCACTTTTTAATCAAATGCCTGCGTTTCTCCAGCTTGAAAATACCCAGACTTCCCAGACAACTGCACCGCTATGGAAGGTGGATGAATTTCTCTGCCAAATGACCATGAGTAGGGAGATGGCCTCTTAAGTTGAACTCGTTCCTTCATTTTAAAAGTATTCTGAAAGAATTCAGTAGCCCATAATCCATTTTGTTTTCTTTTGACTCACCTGGTGGATCAGATTCTGCTGTCGTTAAACATTCTTTTGAGCTCCTTAGAGAAAAATGTCATATTAATAATAGACATTTGTTCACTTATTTTATGAAAGGGTATTGACTGAGCACTTACTGTGTACCAGACCCTAGACATCAAAAATGAATAAGATGGGATCCTTGTTCTCAAGGGCTCATTGTTTGAAGGAATGATTACAAAAATTGTGAAGGGTCAAAATTGTAAGGGTCACCTGTTTGGTAAGCCAGTCTGTGTCCCTTTGTGTAACAAATTCTTTGAAAATTAGGGGCCTGGTGTCTTGAACACATTCGCATCACCCTCATATCTTCATCATTGGTATACTGTTACAATAATGCACTCCTACACCTGACATGGACTTGCAGATCATGCCACCTACTCTTTAAGATGGAATGGTGGGAATGTGGGGAAAGGACAAAATCATTGTTTAGGTAGCACAGAATTTTTGTTGATGGGGATGGAAAATTTAGCAAAGGGTATTGGTGATGATTGTACAACATGATTGTACATGTGAAACATGCTAAATTGGCAAATGTTGTGTTATTTATATTTTTACAACCACAAAAAGGTTTTTAAACTTTGATAGAAGAGAAAAGAAATGATAAAGGATGGAATGATGAAACCCAGAGAGACCACCGAGGTGGAGATGGCAGAACCAAGCCTTGAACCTCTAGTTCCTACTTCAAGGCACACACTTCTGTCTAAAGAAAAGTCCTATGTGTTAGATATACATTTTGTTTATGTCTTTAAACCTCTCTAAATGTATTGTTACTATTATTGTTGTTGTTATTGACAACCAATTTTTTTTTTAGATTAGCCAACATGTTATACTATAGGGCCTTGGTAGAAGCAAACTCAAAACTGTCCTCTGGGCTGCCTCTCCAGTCCAGGGCCTGCACAGGACACCCTTGGGAGACAGTTATCTGAACGTATGGGACTAGAGGTCCAGGGCGTATGGTCAGTGAGAGAATCATGCAACTGCAGGCTGAGTGCTTGGAAAAGTGGAAAATACTACTCATTGATGGGAAGAGATGTATTCAGAATTTCATGCTTAAATATGACCAGTCTGGGTGTAGTGGTTGTCACTTAGTATGTGCTCAGTCAACATTTGTTGACTCACTGAATGAATGTGAGAGCAAAGAAAACAGCAAACCCAGAATCTTCGTCTCCTTTTCATGCCTCCTGCAGTATGCAGGTTGAACACCTCTGCTTCTAAGTGAAACCAAAAGGTATCAGTGGCAGAGTTTATGGATTTCTATCTTTAAATGTTATTTAGGAGGCATTGGAGCCCTGGTGCTATTAGCTGCTAACTGAAAGGTTGGTGTTTCTAACCTACCTAGCCACTCCCTGGGAGAAAGACGTGGTGATCTGGTTCCACAAAGATACAGCCAAGAAAATCCTATGAAGTGGTTCCGTTCTGTCACATGGGGTCACTATGAGTCGAAAATGATTCAACAGCACTTAACAACAACAACAGGCTTTGAAGGGTAAATCAAAACCAATACAACCAAACCCGTTGTGGTCGAGTCGATTGTGACTCATAGCGAACGTATAGGACAGAGTAGAACTGCCCGTAGGGTTTTCAAGGCTGTAAATCTTTACGGGCACAGGCTGCTACATCTTTCCCCTGCAGAGCCGCTGGTGGGTTCAAACTACCCACCTTTCGATTAGCAGCCAGGTGCTTAACCACTGTGCCACCAGCGTTCCTTGGGGAAAGTCAAGGAGGTGAAAAGTGAGGAATTAGTAATTTCCAAAGATGGAGACTTTGGAGTCAGCTAGGTAATGAGACTCCAATCTAAACCTGGAGGAGGGGCAGCCAGGCCTTCTAAATGCCTTGATTGCACTATAGGGTCATGCATGGGCCCACAGTCACAATGAGGGCCCATCTTTGTTATCTGGCATGTCGTGGAAAGAGGGAGTCAAATCTTTGGGGTAAGTCAGCATTGGCTCATGTTGCTTCATGTTGGGAGATGAGTAAAAACATGTCCTAATGACTTTATTTGTCTCCTGGTGTTATTATTGTGTGCCATTGAGTTCATTCTGACTCGTAATGGCCCTGTAGGACAGTAGAACAGCCCCCATAGAGTTTCCTAGGCTATAACCTTTACAGGATTAGATTGCCAGGTCTTTTCTCTCCCAAAGCCACTGGTGGGTTCAAATTACTGACTTCGGTACGGAGCAGAGCACTTAACCATTGTGCCACCAGGGCTCCTTATTTGTTTCCTAGGGCTACTGTGATAAATCACCACAAACTTTGTGGCCTAGACAACAGAAATTTATTCTCTCATAATTCTGCAATCCAGAAGTCCAAAATCATGGTGCCGGCAGGGCCACACCTCCTCTGAAGGCTCTAGGGGAAAACCCCTTCTTGCCTCTCCCAGCTTCTGGTGGCCTCAGGCCTTCCTTGGCTTGGTGCTGCTTCACTCCAGTCTCTGCCTCTGTCTTGACAGGGCCTTCTCCTCGTCTCTCTGTCTCTCCTTTGTGTGTCTCTTATAAGGACATTTTTAGTTGGATTTAGGGCCACCAGATGATACAGAGTGATCTCATTTTGAGATCTTTAACTCCATCTGCAAAGATTCTTTTTCCAAATAAGGTCACATTCACAGATTCCGGAGATTAGGATGTGCACCTGTCTTTTAAGGGACTACCGTTCAACCCACTACGATGATATTAATGTCTTGGGAAGATACCTTGACAGTGGGGAGTAAGAAGGCACAGATGGGGTGAAGACACTAGGCTCACCGGTCTGCTCAGGCCTGAGTTAGATCTGAGGAAATGAGAAACTGGACCAGGTGGAGGCCATGGGCATAAAGAGGAGGAGCTGGGAACAGTTAATATTTGATGAAAGAATTTGCCAGGACTTGGTGACTAACTGGAGCCCTGGTGACACACTGGTTAAGACCTCGGCTGCTAACCAAAAAAAGGTCGGCAGTTCGAATCTGCCAGCTGCTCCTTGGATAACCTATGGGGCAGTTCTGCTGTTTCCTACAGGGTCACTATGAGTTGAAATTGACTCAACAGCAATGGGTTTGGTTTGGTTTCTGGTTGGTGACTAATTGGAGTGGTGAATAAGAGAAAAACAAAATTTTAATTTGGCAGGCAGGTGTGTTTCCCAAAACTATGTGCTGTAGAATCCTGGATCTTGGAATATCAATAGGTATTATGTGGAAAAAAATGAGTCTACAGACAAACACCATTTGGGAAACACTGGATTGAACAGGGTTGAACAGTTTTGTTTTCTACAGGCTTCTCTAAACCTTTAATATGCTGATGTATACTGTAGCTCTCTAAGGGGGTTTTCTGGTGGATAGCCTGTCCCAAACTTATATGACCACAGGCCTGTTTCACCTGGATTATCTCAAGGACAGATGTTCCATACGACATCTCTGGAAAACACTGCTGTAAGCCTCCCTGCCCTCTGAGATAGGGTTGAAGGAGGAAACAATATAAGTGAGGGCCTAGAGAAAACAGTGGGAAAAAATTGCATCAGACAGTCTGTTAAGGGCCAGGTCTGGTTCCTGCGACCCCCGGCAGCAGCAAGGAGAGCCACAGTGACTGAGACCAGCACCTGGCAGTTGGAAGGAGCCCCTGCAGGCTTGTACAACCCCTCTTTGACTTTCACAGCCTGTGGACAGTCTTTGTGGTTGTTCTCTTCTTTGTCTGGTACCTTACTCTCTGCCTCAGACGCTCTCACTTTAGAGGAGGTATAGAAAGTAAGTTTCAACCCTAGAGCCAACCCTGATCGATGGAACGACCGATTCATGCTGCATTGAGAAGGATGCTAAGCTGTGTGCAGGCTGAGTGGGCAGGGTGCTGAAAATAATTAGCAGTGCCTGCCATGAGCACAACTGAGGCATTGACGGTTCAGTAGTAGAATTCTCGCCTGCCCCGTGGGAGACGTGTTCTATTCCTGACCAATGCACCGCAGCTCAGCAACCACCCATCTGCCATTGGAAGCTTATGTGTTGCTATGAAGCTAAACAGGTTTCAGCAGACCTTCCAGATGAAGATAGAGCAGGAGGAAAGGCCTGGTAATCTACTTCTGAAAATCAGCCAATGAAAACTGTGTATCACAAAGGTCTGTTCCATAACCCATCACGGGAATGCTGCAGGACTGGGCAGCAGTTTGTTCCCTTGTGCATGGGGCTGCCATTAGTTAGGGGCAGACTTGGTGGTTGCTAATGACAAGAACAACAGCCATGAGCACAGAAAGAGGGCAGGGATGGACTAAGAGCCCTTCTTGATTTATATTACTCAGAGATCTGCCTTTTCCACCCACCCTTCCTCTTCTCTCCATGCCTCAAAAGGGGCCAGCAGAGAGCAGCAGCTACTCACCCTAGTTGCAGAAATCCTGGACTGTCCATCTTTAGCACTCCCTGCCTTATGTAGAAGAATGATTGGTACCAATGACAGAAATATAAACATCAATGTTGCAGTAAATAATAAAAATAGCTACTGTTTACTGAACGCTTACTCTCCATGAGGCTCCCTGCTAAGTTTTTTACATGTAATATGTCATTTAATTCTCACGACAGCCCCTAAGGGGTAAAAAAAAAAAAGTATTTTATTTATTTTTTTTATTTTTACACAAATAACACACACCTTCTGTGTTTGTTTGTCTGCTGCACCCCCACCCCCACCCCAGGCACACTCAGAAGTGCCACATGTTGCTGTAAAAAAAAAAAAAAGGAACTAGCATAGCACACTACGGCAATACCTGGGGGGCGGGGGGGGGGCGGCACAGCCAGCAAACAAAACAGAAGGTGCGCATTATTTACATAAAGTATGGCAGTAAGGATCAGATCTCATAGAAGAGAAGCATGAGGCACATAGAAGTTAAGTCATTCTCCCAAGAATACCCAGCTAGTATGTAGTAGGACCAGGATTTGGCTTCGAGCAGTCTAATGTTAAAACTTATGCTCGTAACCACTGGACTATAGATTTGATTGTAGATGTTTGGGATTTTGAACCTTGGTAAGACTTGCAAATGAAATATGCAGACACAGCGGAGGATTGAAGGTCAGACGCAGGCACAGAGCCATGGGGGAAGATGGTGGTTGAAAAGGTGCCTGTGGATAAGTTTATTCGAGCCATGAGGTCGGGAGCCGATTCTACAGATTTATAATGCAGAAAGAGCCCCATGCAAAGATTTTATTTATTAGTGGGATATTTTCCCAAGTAATGGGTTAGAAATAACTGACTACTGTTACCCCAGTGTATGCAGAGAACATTCCAGCTGTGAGGAAACAGGACCCAGACACAGAAGCCTGTGTCCTAAATCATACTGAAAAGTCAGAATCAGTTGGGATTTTTGCAAAGCAGCAAAATTTCACTGGTCTCCTAACTGCAATAGAAACCCAAGGTCTTTGGTGAGCACCAGGAAGGAAATCCGACAGACTGTTGCCTTGCCTTAGCATCCTTAGCTCCAGGCTCACTATCCTCTCCATCCCCTGCTAGACTTGAAGCCCCTTGAGGGCAGGGCCTGGGTCTCATTCACGCAGCTTGTAGCACAGGACCACCTGGCACGCTGTAGATACCCAGGAAATAATGGCTGAATCAATTGAACCAAGGAAATAAAAACCAACCCTACTCAACTACGGTTCTGCTCCTGAATACGTTATAAAGTTTTAAAGTATTTTCTCTAACCTGTCTCTATTTCCTTGTAGGTGTCCACATGTCCCCTGTATTGAAAACAAAAAACAAAAAAAAATCATGGCCGTGGGATTGATTCCAATTCCTAGCAACCCTATAAGACGGAGTAGAACTGCCCCATAGGGTTTTCAAGGCGGTGATCTTTACAGAAGCAGAGTGCCACGTCTTCCTGCTGAGGAGCAGCTGGTGGGTTCAAACTGCCAACCTTTTGGTTAACAACCGAGTGCTTAACCGCTGTGCCACCAGGGCTCTTTTCCCCTATACTAAAAAACAAATCTGTTGCTCTTGAGTCAATTCCAACTCATAGCGACCCCATGTGTTACAGAGTAGAATTGCGCCATAAAGTTTTCTTGGCTCTAATCTTTACAGGAGCAAATCAGCAGGACTTTTTCCTGCAGCATTGCTGGGTAGGTTCAAACCACCAACCCTTAGGTTAGCAGACAATTGCAAACCACTTGCAGCACCCAGGAACCTACCAGGGGCAAGGCCACAATCAATTGCTACTTACTTGTACAGAGTTTCATTTGGTTCTGATTCATTGCCAGCTTCAGGGACTGTCTAAAATCACAGTTTATGGACTTGACTTCCTGGTGGTTTCCAGAGAGAAATGAGCCTAGATTTCAGGGAATGCCAATTTCTTCAAACTTGCAGCCAGCTTTCAGGCTCCCTGCGAAGCTCCTTTTAAGCCTCTAAGTATTTCCTCTCTTAAATCACACATCACTGGCACAGGGAGAATATTTTCAAGAAACTTCTTTCTTGTTAGGAGACAGTCACTTAAAGGTCTACTGAGTCGAGAGAAATGCAGTCGTTCTTGGCAGTTGTTATTTTGCTTTTATTAGGTTTAGCTTAGCGGTTTTTTTTTTTAAGTTGTGTTTGTTTTTTGCTCCTAAAAGAAACCGTTTCTTCAGTGCTACATTTTGAAACATGATTTTGAATCTCTCTTGGCATGTTTATGGGTTGGATGAAAGACTATATATGTGAAAGGGATCTTAATATCTCCATTGTACAAATGTCGTGACTTTTATTTGACACATTTCAAATTAGGTGACACAAATCCCTGGAGCCAAGGATAGGTTAGTACATAGCAGCGGCACTCAGATTTTCTGCCAAATTTTGATTTGTATGTAAAATTTATTTTTGCTTCAACCTAGAGGAGATCCTGTTATAGGGTCTATCTTATGGCTTCTGTTGAACTGAGCAGGTCATGGCATGTGACCCAGAAGGAGGCACAGTTTACTGTGCCGCAAGGTGAGAGGCACAGTATCACATCAGGTTGGCACATGTGGAAAACGTCCGTGGGTTGAAATTTGCAGACACTTCATCTCACAAATAAAAAAGGCATGTGGTCAAGGTCAGGGAAGCAAACAAGTCTTCTCAAATGGAGACCACAAAGCAAATAATGTGGTACCTGTGGGAAGTTTCTGGAATTTTCCAAAGCTTGGCTTTTCATCATCAGTGTTCACCTTTGGTTGTGGTTGTTAGTTGCCATCAAGTCGGCTCTGACTCACTACAACCGTATGTAACAGAACAAAACACTGTCCAGTCCCGCACCGTCTTCACGATCGTTGTATGTTTGAGTCCATTGTTGTATCTGTTGTGCCAGTCCATCTCACTGAGGGTTTCTCTCATTTTTGCCGACCTTCTACTTTAAATGATGTGCTTTTCCAACATCTGGTCTTTTCTGGTAACGTGTCCAAAGTAAGTGAGCCGAAGTACCGCCATCCTTGCTTCTAAGGAGCATTCTGGTATATTTCGTCTAAGACTGATCTGTTCATTTTTCTGGCAGTCCACTGTATATTCAATATTTTAATCCTCTTCAAGTGTACAGCCAAAAATTTGAGTATTTGGAAGTGTTCTATAGACACACACACACAAAAGTTGCAAACCACTGATCTGTTGCTAACAAAGCCAGTTAGGCTGTGATACACACATATATACACACACAATTCATGGCTCTTCTTCCCTATTCTTTATAATGTTCTTCAAATTTTGCTGCTTTTCTTAACTGGTGATATTCAGATTTTGTTGATTTACACCCATATTTTAGTTTATAATATTTTGCCAGGTATGTTCTGGGTGTGAGCTTACGAAAATTACCTTGAGTAAAACTGAACGGTGCCTCAAACTCTCTTGCTCTCAGGCAAATACCCAGCTTTCCAAAGTGACAATTCCTGGAACCACACAAATTGAAAATTGGAGATGGCTAACTTGGAAATTTCTCCTCATTCCTCCACTCTGCCATTGCCAGGATTGGTGAGAAGGAGTAGAGGCCAGCGCTCTTCAGGACCTCCTTACTCTCTGAGAATCAAGTCCACCAAGGATATCAGGAGCTTCAATCAAGGCAACCCCACAGGTCACCCTCAACTCCATGGGAAACAGTGGTGTGGTGGGGAGTACATGGACTTGGACAGCACCCAGACCAGGAGTCCACCTCCTCTTACTTCTGTGACCTTGACAGTTATTTACTGCTATGAGCCTCAGCCTTCTCACCTGGGAAATGGAAATACAAATCTTTCCTCCATGGTTATTGCAATTAAATAAGATAATGTCTGTCAAGCACCTGGCACAGACCAGGCACTTGATAAGTGTCCATTTCCTTGCCTCTCTGCACCCCATAATGTAAGCAGCAGTCCCCCTACTGGGCTGCCGCCTCTGTTCCTGAAACTGAAATATCAGAGCATCCGCTGATGGGGATGATGAAAAATGCTTCTTGAATGAATTCATCAGATTTCTTGGTTGGATTTAGATGAAGTAGAGACAGGGAGAAAATCTTCGCATAGCAGATGTTTTGGCTTCATGGGTAGAAAGGAGTAAGCCTGGACTGCCTGTGGTCACCTTATTGCACACATACATCACACTTTCATATAATACTGGTAACACTGATGAACTCTGCCCTTCAGAGGATCCTGGTGGTTGTGGCAGAGACGGGGGCAGATTAACCAGTAAGCATGGTATATACCAGCTTACAGTAAGCAAGGTGTGCACTGGTGAAACCCATGTGAAATTGTGCACTACAGAGTAGTAAGTAAGCACAATTAAGCCCATGCATACCTTCCTGATTGGGTAACCCATCCCTGGGCAGAAACTGGTTATTTGCTAAGCCCGTGTCCCTTTATTCTGGGCCCACAGCTAGGCCATATTTCCCAGCGTCTTGTGGATAGATGTGGCCAGTGGAAGGTGGGCCAGTCCTGGCGGTCCTCTACTTTCTCCCCTCCCCATCTACCAGCTACATATCAATGTCCAGGGCGCCCTTAGAAGCCACATGTTGAAGCAGGTGGAGCCTCTGGCTGCCTGGGTTCCTAAGGGGCTGTGTAGAGCAGAGCAACCCTCTACCCCACTATCAGGGCTTTATCCAAGCGAGAAATAAGCTTTCTTTGCATTAACTTAAGCCATTGAAATTTCAGCTAGCATTACCATACTAATAATACATTTGATGAAACAAGAGGTAAGCTTTAAAAACTTTCCCGTTACCATGTTGCGGTCATTGTTAGTTGCTGTTGAGTTGGCTCCCACTCACAGCGACCACATGTACAACAGAACAACATGCTGCCCAGTCCTGTGCCATCCTCATCATCACTGGCATACTTGAGTCCATTGTTGTCTTCCAACCTAGGGCACTCATCTTCTAGCACTGTTATCAGTGTTACATTGTGATTCATAGGGTTTTTATTGGCCAGCTTTTCAGAAGTAGATTTCTAGGCTTTTCTACCTTCTACTAAAACATGCTTAATCTGATTTAGTCTGGAAGCCCCACTGAAACCTGTCTCCCATGGGTGACACTGCTGATATTTGAAATACTGGTGGCGTAGCTTCCAGCATCATAGCAATACACAAGCTACCACAGTACGACAAACTGACAGACAGGTGGTGGTGTTTCCTCTTGTCATAGCACTTGACATTCTTCTGAACACGACAGCACCATTTTATATTTTGTTACTGCAGGAAAACAATTTTATAATTGCCTAACAACTAACTATATGGCCTATTTAAAATATGCTACATATATATTGGTTCAAAGAAATATGGAAAGAGCCACTCTGTCAGCAAGAGGTCTATTTGATTTTCTGCCTAACAGCTTCAGCTGAAAGCAGGGGTTAGTGATTAACTACATTTATTGTGTTTTAAATTAGATTAAACAATCCAGCTGCCAGGTGCTGGGTGGGAAGGGGAGCTCAGTAAAGACAGGAAAAATCAAGGTAGCTATTTTGGATTACAGTTTTTCTGAAGTATTCTACATACTTTTACATTTTCTTCAACAGAGTGGTACTGAAGATAATTTCCCTTTTCCCAGTCTTCAGCTTCATCAGCCATAAAGTGAGGGATACCTAATCCATAGGTGTGATGATTAATCTTATGTAGCAACTTGACTAGGCTATAGTGCCCAGTTTTTTGGTCAAACCCTCATCTAGATGTTGCTGTGAAGTTATTTCATAGATATGATTAATATTTACAATCCATTGACTCTAAGTAAAGGAGATTACCCTTGATAAAGGATCCCTGGTGGCACCGTGGTTAAAGCACCCAGCTGCTAACCAAAAGGTTGCTAGTTCGAACCCACTTGCTGCTCTGCAGGAGAAAGATGTGACAGTCTGCTTCCGCAAAGATTTACAACCTCAGAAATCCTATGGGGCAGTTCTGCTCTGTCCTGTAGACTTGAGAGCAGTGGAATGTGGATGGACCTTATCCAATCCATTGAGACCTTAAGAGCAAAAGCTAAGGTTACCCAAAGAAGGAATTTGGCCTCAAGACTAGTATAGAAACCAGGCCTGAGTTTCCAGCCTTCCCTACAGGTTTTTAATTTTCCAGCCTCCGTAACTGTGTGAGCCAATTCCTTAAGATCACTCTCTGTCTCTACACGCGCACACACGCACACACACACACGCACAGGACACGCATGTATAAATTTTACACTTAAGAGAGTTATACCTTCAGATTAGGCCAGTGTTTGCCTTTGTTCACTCATTTGTTTACCTAATAAATATGGATTGACACCTATTATGTGCCAGGCCCCCAAGCAAAACACACTTGGCTCAGCCATCATGGGCTTCTGGTCTCATTGAGATTATTAACACATGAGAAATCTTCATTGCAAGTGATGAAAAGGGGCCTAGAAGGAGAAGTATGGTACCCTGGGAGAAATGAACCGGTATTCAGGGAGTGGGGGCACGAGTGCTACCTTAGATTTAGGAGTCAGAAGGCCACTCTGCGAATGTGTGCTTTACGCTGAGACTTGAAGAATGAGTAGTCCTCGGCCGGGCAAAGGAAGGGGAAAAGAGTGACAGCCACAAGAAAAAATGAGCTTGAAGGTTCGAGGCAAGAAAGAAGTAGGGACTAGAAAGAGACCAGAGAGTAATGAGGAAGGGGGTGGGTGGTGTAGAATGGGGCCAGCAGCCCTGACTAATAAGGACTTCTGCGTTCATTCATCCTAAGGACAATGGAAAGCTTTGAAGGTAATAAAGGAATGACATGACCACTTTTGTTTTAAGATATTACTCTACCTGAAATGTGGGAATTGTATTGGAGATGAGCAAGGGCGGAAGCCTGGAGACCAGTTAGGAGGCTGAATTTTACCACCAGAAAGCTCTAGCTGGTGGCTTGGACCAGGCTGGAGACAGGGAAAATGGGTGGAAGTGAATGAATTCAAGGTACATTTCAAAGGTAGAGTCAAGACTCTTTTGTATTGTGGTTAAAAGTCTCAGCTATGGAGGCAGAGGCCCTGAGTTTGGCCCCCGATCTTGCTTGCTTAGTTACTGTGTGATCCTGAACAAGCAATTTAACAAGTTAGTCAACAAGTAACTTAGTCTGCACTTGTATACTTCATCTCTAAAAGGGATTAAGTATAGGACCTCACCTTTCGTGTTGTTACGCAATTGAAATGAGGTAATACATGTATGGTTTCTTAGCACAGTGATTTGTGGCACAAATTGGGTGCTCATTAAATGTTATCATTATTCTCTTTTGCTGAAATCAGGGCTTCAAACAGGTTCGTTCTGGTTTGGCCCCCTGCTGAGAATTTGCATGTCCACCCAGATATCCTGAGTCAGAATCTGCATTTTAGCAAGATCCTCAGGTTATTCTTATTTATACATGTAGATTCTGATTCAGGATATCTGGGATCGACATGTGAATTCTCAGCAGGGGTTTGAACTAGAATGAACAGGTTCAAGGCCCTGGTTAAAATGTAAGGAGAGGTAACACTTCAATCCAGTTATCAGCTAATGAGCTCTTTCCTGTGACTTAGTTCATCAGATATTTTCCTGCTGTCAAATGAACAATGCAGAATTGGGGCGGAAGATCCCTGAATTCTGGGGGCGTTGAGGGTGGAGGGGGACCAAGGCTGCATCAGAACCCCTTCATGGACGTGAAAACCAGTAGTATGTCCCCCTTCATATTTCTGTTCACCCAGCTCACTCAGAACTGCAGCCTTCAGCTTTTAGTACAAGGTCAGTTTTACGGCTTACACTTATCTTAGTGCTTTCTCGGGATCCTCAGAAATGTCTGTGAGCTCTGTAGAATAAGGTCCCTTATGAAACTCAGAAACATTATGCTGAGAGGAAAAAAACAGCCACAAAAGACCACATATTGTATGATTCCGTGTATATGAAATGTCCAGAATAGACAAATCCATAGAGACAGAGAGCAGATTAGTGGTGTCCAGGGGCTGGGGGGAGGAGGAAGAGGGAATTATTGCTTCGTGGGTACAGGATTTCCTTTTTGGGTGATAAAAATGACCCGGGACTAGATAGTGGTGATTGTTACACAGGTTTGTAAATGTACAAAGTGCCACTGAATTGTATACTTTAAAATGGCTAAAATATTTTATGTCATGTGAATTTCGTCACCAAAAATAATAATAACAAGAACCCAAGCAGTGCTCAGAAGGTAAGGAAGGTTACATTGTAGGGTTATTCTCCGCTATAAAGGAACCTTTGGCACTTGCTCTATAGCCTTGCCCCAGAGGGGCTGAGACAAGAAGAGAGTAGTGACACCAGGGAGGACATCAGCCGTCCTCGATACCATGATTAAACTCCTAGCACTGGCCAGAACTCTGAAGGATGGAATTGCCTAATGTAGAATTGAGCTTACCGCGCATTTATTAAAATCTTCTACTGGAATGTTTGGTGCTGTCCATTTGTGATACCAAATCTGCTAATACATGTAAAGCTACGTTCTTTTTTTTTTTTTCCAGAAACTGATACAATTCAAAGCATAAAATTATATTTAATTAAGTAAAATTAACATTAGAGGAAGGGTGATGTTTAAGACACTGGTAAGAAAATTAAGGAACGGGGTGGCTCCCAGATCACCAAAAATATCTTCTCAGCCCTAATGGTGAGAATTGGAAAGTCCTCCATTTACACAGAGAATTAACGCCTTTGTTTATGGAAAAGTTAGTTTTTCTGAGATACTCACTGCCACTTGTGTACCTTTGGCAGTGTGAGTTGTGGGTTTCTGGGATCAGGTATCTGCAGTTTGGGAAAATAACCTCTAGATGGAGCTTTTGCGTCTTTTTGTTGAACTAGGTTATCAAAGAGGCAAGGTAATCTGAACCAGATCAAAATATATTCTGTTATTCTTATTATAAAGAGTTATGTGTGTACAGTGGGAACACTGGGAAATATAGACTAGCAACCAGGAAAAAATAAAAATCACCATTCAGAAATAGAGAGCATTACCAGGGACAGATTACCCAGTAAGCAAGGGTCGCGTGGGCTTACTCCTGCTTACTTACTAATCCGTAGTGCACAGTTTCACTTGTTTTCCACCACAGTAAAGATCCGTTATTTCTAGAACTGGACCTGGTGTTAGTTCAAAATTTATGCGTGATTAAGCCTCTAATATTGCCTGCCTCCAGACTTGTTACTGCAAGTGTGGTCCCAGGACCAGCATCAGCATCACTAAGGCTTATTAGAAATGCAGAATCCCAGGCCCTGCCCCAGACCTACTGATTCAGGACTTGCGTTTTAGTCAGCTTCCCAGGTAGTCTGTGCGGACATTAAAGTTTGAAAAGCTCAGCTCTTAAAGTACTTGTACCAGTTTACATCTTCACCAGCCGTGTCAGGCGATCCACTTCCCAAACCCTTGCCAATAATCGGTACTGTATTTTTATATCCTCTCTGTTTTTTTTTTTTCTATGTTTGTTTGCCAACTGCACCCTCTCCCACGAGGTATTTTTGTAAGCCTGCTGTGCTTTTTTTTTTTTTTTTTTTGGTGCTCTTGGCAAACAAATGTGGAGGACACAGATTATTTAGGTAAAATATGGTGTATATATATAAAAAAAAATCCATTGCCATTGAGTAGATTCTGACTCATAGCCACCTTTTATAGGACAGAGTAGAACTGTCCCATGGCATTTACAAAAATCATTTTCCAGCGTATTATGTGCAAATGGCATCATGTTTGATTTTGTGCCTCTTTGGTTACTGTTGTCGTGTGCTGTCGAGTCAACTCCAACTCATAGTGACCCTGGAGGACAGAGTAGAACTGCACCATGGGATTTCCTAGGCTGTATTTTTTTTTTTAATCTGTATGGGAGCAGAAGGCCAGGAGCAGAACGCCAGGTCTTTTCTCCCACGGAATGGCTGGTGGGCTCGAACCGCCAACCTTTTAGTTAGCAGCCAAGTGCTTATCCATTGTACCACCCTCCTTCTTTGGTTTCTGAAAAGCCCACTGTCATAGAGTCAATTCCAACTAAGAGCGACCCTATAGGACAGAGTAGAACTGCCTCATAGGGTTTCCAAGGCTGTAAATCTTTGTGGAAGCAGACTGCCACATCTTTCTGGTGAGTTCAAACAACCCACCTTTTTTGGTTAAAACCACTGTGCCACCAGGGCTCCTTCTTTGGTTACTACTTAGGTTAAGCTGTTTTTCATGTACTTACTTTTCCATTGGTATGTCTTCATTTGTGAATTGCCTATTCGTGGCCTTTCCCATTTTTATTGTTATATTCATCTTTTTTTTGAAATAAAAATAATTTTGTTCTTTTCTTACTGTATTTTTCTGCTCACTGTAAAAAAAAAACTAGAAAATAACAAAGTTTTTTTTCTTTTTTTTTAATTGATAATAACATTTTAGGTTTACCCAAAATAGAATTATATTAAGGTCACCATATCGTATCCTCCTTTAAAAAAAAAGGGCTGTATATTAAGATATAATTCACATACCATACAATTCACCCATTTAAAGCATATAATTGATTGTTTTTAGTATATTCACAGAATCTGCAACCATCATCACAATATAATTTTAGAACGTTTTTACCACTCCAGAAAGAATCATCATGCCCATTAACATTCACGCCCCATTTCCGCCATTCCCCTCAGCCCTATAGGATGGAGTAGAACTGCCCCATAGAGTTTCCAAGGAGCGCCTGGTGGATTCGAACTGCCGACCCTTATGGTCAGCAGCCGTAGCACTTAACCACTACGCCACCAGGGTTTCCCCCTCAGCCCTAGGCAAGCACTAATCTACTTTCTGTCTCCTAGACATTTCATATAAGTGGGATCATACAATAAGTGAACTTTTGTGATGGGCTTCTTTCACTTACCATACTATTTTCTAGGGTAGTGCATGTTGTAGCATGTATCAGCACTTCATGTCTTCTTATTGCCATGTAATATTCCATGGTATGGATGTATCACATTTTATTTATCCACTCATCACTGGAGGGACATGTGAGTTGTTTCCCATTTTTTGGCTGCTACAGATGATGTTTCTGTGAGCATCTGTGTACAGGTGTGTGTGGACCATGTTTTCAGGTCTGATGGGTATCTCTCTGGGAGCGGAACTGCTAGGTCTTGTGGTGACTCTATGTTTAGCTTTATGAGGAACTGCTAGCCCATTTTCCAAAGCAGCGATGTATGAGGGTTGCAGTGTCTTCCCATCTTCCCCAGCACTTCTTATCGTCAGTCTTCTTTATTACACTCATCCTAGTAGGCATGAAGTGGTATCTCATTCTGGTTTTGATTTGCGTTTTCCCAGTGATGAATGATGTTGCGCACCATTTCATGTGCTTATTGGCCATTTGTATAACTTCTTTGGAGAAATATCTATTCAAATTCTTTGCCCATTCTTTACTTGGGCTATTTGTTTTTTATTATTAAATTTTAAAAGCCCAAAACTGTAAATTCTGACTCCTGGTGACCCTATAGGGCAGAGTGGAACTGCCCCATAAGGTTTCCAAGGAGCAGTTGGTGGATTCGAACTGCCAACCTTTCGGTTAGCAGCCAAGCTCTTAACCACTGGGTTATAGGAGTTCGATATATATTCTGCATACAAGTCCCTTATCAGACATATGATTTACAGATCTTTTCTCCCGTTCTATGGGTTGTCTTTTAATTTTTTTCAATGACATCGCTAGCACCACAGAAGTTTTTAATTTTGATGACATCCCATTTATCTATTTTTGCTTTTGTCACTTGTGCTTTTGATTTACACCTAAGAAACCATTTTCTAACCCAAGGTCATGAAGAGTTACTCCTATGTTTTCTTCTGTAAGAGTGTTATAGTTTTAGTTCTTAGATTTAGGTCTACGGATTAGTGTCCTTTTACTGCTGGAACAAGTTAGCACTGACTTAGTGGCCTAAAACAACACAAATTTATTACCGTACAGTCCTAGAAGTCAGAGGTGAAATGGCTCTCACTGAGCTAAAATCAAGGTATCAGCAGGACTGCGTTCCTTGTGGAGATTCTAAGGGTTAATCCATTTCCTTGCCTTTTTCACCTTCTAGAGGCTGCTTATATCCCGTGGTTCGTGGCCCCTTTCCACCTGTCATGGATTGAATGGTGTCCTCCAAAAATATCTGTCAACTTAGCTGGGCCATGAGTCCCAGTATTGTGTGATTGTCCACCATGTTATGTGATTTCCCTGTGTGTTGCAAATCCTATCACTGTGATGAAATGAGATGGATTAATGGCAGTTACACTGGTGAGACCTACAAGATTACGTAGTATCTTAAGCCAGTCCCTTTGAGATATAAAAGAGAGAAGTGAGCAGAGAGACAGGGGGACCTCATACCACCAAGAATGAACAGCAGGAGTGTGCATCCTTTAGACCCAGGGTCTCTGTGCTAAGAAGCTCCTCGACCAGAGGAAGATTGATGACAAGGACCTTCCTCCAGAGCTGAGAAAAGAAAGCCCTCCCCTGAATTTGAACTCGTTGCCTACTAGACTATGAGAGAATAACTTTGTCTTGTTGAAGCCAACCACTCGTGGCATTTCTATTATTGCAGCACTAGATGACTAAGACACCATCTTCAAAGCCAACAATGGCAGGTCTAGTCCTTCTTACATCACATTTCTCCAGCCTCCTCTTTTGCTTCCCTCTTCCACATTTAAGGATACTTGTGATTACATTGGGCCTACCTGGATAATCCAAAATAATCTCTGTATTTTAAAGTCAAGTGATTAGCAACCTGAATTCCATCTTCCACCTTTATTCCCCTTTGCCATGTAACATAATGTATTCACAGGTTCCAAGGCTAATCCCCAGACATCTTTGGGGGTCCATTTTTCTGCCTACCAGTGTCTATGATCCATTTTGCATTAACTTTTGTGTATGGTGTGAGGTAGGAATCCAGCTTCATTCTTGTCCCAGCACTATTTGTTAAAAAGGCTATTCTCCCATTTATATGTTCTACTTTTGCCTTAAACAGTATATCATCAAAATATCAGTAAATATATGATATGAATATTTTAAATGATTAGATAGAATTTCTTTTTTTTTTTAATTTGCCATTTAGCAATTCACCGATGGTTGGACAATGCTTCTAACCTTCCACTATTAAAATATTCTTTATCTGGTTTCCTGGGGTTTTTATATACTATGTCTTTGAAATTATTCACTTCTTTCCACTGTCCTGGTCCAAGCCCTTATCCCCTTTCATTTGGGCTACAGCCATAATCTTCTAGCTGGTCTCCCGTGTCCATGCTTGCCTCCCTCCAATCTTGTCTGCATACAATAGAGTGGCCTTTTCAAAATGCAAACCTGTCCCTTCCTACAGGAAGGGACAGGAAAACTGGGACAAATGGAAATGGGGAACCTGGAGTGGAAGGGGAGAGAGTGCTGATACATTGTGGGGATTGCAACCAATGTCACAAAATAATTTCTGTATAAATTTTTGAACGAGAAACTAATTTGCTCTGTAAACTTTCACCTAAAGCACACACACACACACACACACACAGAGAGAGAATGCAATTCTGGTCATGTCACTGCTCCCCTTGCCCTTGAAATAGATTCTCATTAGGAGAAAGACAGAACTCTTCATCGTGGCCCCTCCCTTTGCCCTCAGCCTGCTCTGATGCTCCCACTAGCTCTCTGTATTCATCGACACCTGCTTCCTCTCACTTCCTCATGAAAGCCATTATTGCTCGCTTGCAAGCCAAGCTCCCTAACAAGGACAAACCCCTTATCTAATATTCCCACATATCTTTCTTTTGCAACACTTTTCACATTGCAATTTTAAATTAGGTTTCATTAACGCTGGCCTCCTACACCAGACGGGAAGTTCTATAAAGCAAGACTTTGAGCCTGCTTTTGCTGATCACCGTATCCCCAAGTCCCAGCACGTGATAGGTACAGAATAAATTTATTTTGAATAAATGAACAAATGAAATACATTTTCTACCGGGCTTTCAGTCTCGTTATTGGTATTTTTTATTTACAAAAATTTTACATACATACCAACTTATAAATCTTTTACGATTTCTGCCTTTGTTAAAGCTATGCTTAATAGTCCTTTTTCCACCCCAAGAATGTAAAAATATTGACCTGTTTTCTTTTACTGCTTTCTTCTATTCTTTGCATTAAAGTCTTTAATCCACCTGCAATTTATTTTGGCATCTGGTATAAATTAGGGATATAACTGTATTTACTTCCCAAATAAAAAACCTAATAGTTGGCCATTATTCCCAGTCCTTTTCCATCTTTTTCTAACTAATTTGAAGTGACCCGTTGATTGCATGGTCAATCCTTTTACATGTTTAGTTAGGTAAATGATCTGTCTATTCCTATACTGGCTTTGTTTGCTGCCATTTTAATTATTATAGCTCCATGCTCTGTTTTAATATCTGACAGTCTCATGTTCTAAGGAAATAATTTTTACAAAATAATACTTTAAATGTACATAATTTGAGTTAAAGCTTACTAGACAGAGAATTGTTGCTTAGAGCAGTGGTTCTCATACCTCATCAGGCATAGGGTCACCTGAAGGGCTTGTTAGAACATAAATTGGTGGGTCCCCTCCCCAGAGTTTCTGTTTCATTGAAATCTTGGGTACCAAACCAGAACCAAACCTGTTGCCGTGGAGATGATTCCCACTTGTGGTAACGCCATGTATTACAGAGTAGAACTGCTCCGTAGGGTTTTTTTTTTTTTTTGGCTGTGATCTTTACAGAAGCAGATTGCCAGCCTTTCTTCCGTGGTACCACTGGATGAGTTTGAACTCCCAAGTCTTGGTTAAGGCCCAAGTATTTATATTTCTAAGAAGATAATGTTGATCCAGTAACCACACTTTGAGAACCTTGGCTTAGAGCAGATACTTGAAATAAAGACTATGGTTGACATGAGATCAGCCTGGATTCCTTTTCTGGATACCTGTAGTGCTCTCAGAGTTAGGAGGAGCCTGCCCTGTGTGCTTTTTGCCAGCATTTCCCTGGATGGTGCCTCAGGCTCTGCTCCTGGCTCTACTTCAAAGCCCTGAAACCAGCCAAGCCAAGCAACGTAGTCCTCCTTTCAATAAACTAGCGAGGTGCTCCGCCTAACCGCATGGCTGCCCTGCCGGCTATAGGTGTTGATGAGGCCAGGACTTGGCCCCTTTCAAGCAGAAACCTGAGAAAGGTAAGAAGGAGGCGAGTCCTTATGCTGCTGGCTCTCAGGATTTTTCTTATCTTTTAAAGGGAAATGGAGTCCAGTTGGCAGAAATACAGCAGAGACCTTCTCTTCGCTTTCCTCATCCCCCACCTCCTTGGCGGTTTAATGGCCCCTTGTTCACACAAAGGGAGAGCTAATTACTAACACCTGCTTCCCTGGCATGCCGGCCAGCTCCTTGACCAAGATAGCCAGCCGACTTCTTGAGATTTTTCCCACCTATTCCTCACAATGTAAGCATGAATAAAGAAATAAGCATAGTTTGAACAGTTTAGCCATACAGCATATATCTCTGTGGAAAAGGCTGCATTCTACTTCTTCCTTCATAAAAGGATGGACAGTCTTTGGCGGGGGGGGTGGTGCTTATGGGTTTATTTTACTCTTTGTTACTAAGACAGAGTGCATAATTTTATTTTATAGGAAGTGTGTGATTTTTACACTTCAGATATTCGTTTTCCCTGTTTTGATACTTATATTTTCCCTTTTTAGGTCACCCAAGAATTAGGTTGAAAATTCCTTGCTTTTCCTCAAGGGATAGACCCTCAGGAATTCTCCTTTTCATTTTCCCCTTGCCAGCATTTAAGATGCACCCTTAGAGACCTCTCCTACCATCATGAAGTAGACGAGAGTTTCTTGTGAAACCCTCCTTTGCAGCCATTTCCTTGTCCAGCACACACTGAGCCTTGGGAACACAGAGAAGGAAAGACACATCTTGTTCTCAAGGGCTTGCTCTCTATTGATGAAGGCATCTTATATGGGTTAACACTTAAAATCTAATATGAACCATCAGGGGACATGGAGGCAGAGGGCAGAGTCACCAGCCTCAGCTTCACAGAGACACTGGGAGGCACTCCTTCCAGAAAACGTGACTCTTAGGCAAATCATTTTGGGGAAGAGAATTTACATATGTATTATTTATATCATTGTTATTGTGTATCGTAGAGTCAATTCCAACTTATAGTGACCCTATATGACAGAGAGCTGCCCCATAGGGTTTTCTAGGCTGTACAGTAATCTTTATGGGAGCAGATTGCCTGGCCTTTCTCCTGTGGAGCCACTGCTGGGCTCAAACCACTGACTTTTCAGTTAGAAGTCGAGCACTTAGCCATTGTGCCACCAGGGCTCCCTTTTATTTATATTATTACCTGTTATTATTATTAGTGTTAGTGCTATCACATTTTTATTTACTTTGTAAATAGCAATACATTCACATGTGTGGAAATTCAGTAAGTATGAAAGGGTATATGGATGTGCTGTCCAGTAGAAATATGATGGGAGTCACATACGTAACCTTACATTTGTCTTGTAGCCACATTTTATAAAAGTAAAATAAAACAGGCCAACTTGCTTTTAAATCTATATTTTATTTAACCCAACATATTATTATTATCCAAAATATTGTCATTTCAACATGTAATTGATATAAAAGTTATTAATAAGATTTTACATTTTTTCCATACCAAGTCTTTGAAATCCAATGTAATTTTAAATGCACAACGCATCCTAGTTTGAACTAGCCACATTTTAAGGACTCTATTGCCACGCGTGGCTAAGTGGCTGCCATATGGGACAGCGAAGATATATAGCAAAAAGCCCCCCCCCCTTATGCTGTGAAGCTACTCAGTTTCCTTTCTAGAGGCAGCCATTGTTGGACACCTCAAGTATGATCTTCCAGAGATAGTTAATATGTATACAAGCAGTTATAAATATATTATACAAGTAATAGCATAATAATGACACCAGTATATGCATCCTACCTTTCTTACTTAGCAAGAAATCTTGGAGATGTTTCCATATCTACTTTGGAAACATCATCACGTTTTTGGCAGGGAGATATGTCCCAAATTATTCAGTTGACTTAATTATTCAATTAGTCCCTATTAGACATTTAGGTGGTTCCCAATATTTGGTGCTTACAAACAATTTGAAGTGAGTTTTCAGAGAGGGATAAGAACTGAGCAAGTGGAGCTGGAAAAATAACATTCTAGAGACAGGGACTGTCATGAAGGAAGGCATGGGGGCATGAGGACACATGGCATTCTGGGGGCGTGATTTCTCATGATTCAAGATGCCTGGAGTGTGGAGTGTGTATGATCACAGGAGGAGGCTGGAATGCAGACAGAGACCAGATCACAAACTCCTCCACAAATGTCATATTAAGGAGTTTGGTCTTCATCCCTAATAGAACATGAATGAAACTTGAAAACATTATGCTAAGTGAAGTAAGTCAAACACAAAAAGGACAAATATTGCATGAATCCGCTTTTAGGAAATATCTAGAACAGTTTATTAGTGGTTACCCGGGGTGGGCAGGAAGGAGGAAGAAAGGAGGACACAATGCTTAGGGGACACTGAGCTTCTGTTAACAGTGATGGAAGAGTTGGAGAGCAGACAAGGGTAATGGTTGAATGCCATGAGGAACATAATGAATGTCCCTGCACTGTATGTGTGAAGATTGTGGAAATGGCAAACATTTTATTTATATACTTACCACAATTAAAAAAGTTTCTTCAGGAGGAAAAAAAGTAAATATTGAATTAATAGTTTCTATACAGAAGAAGAATTCTGATTAATAAATACAGAAGGCATGAGGGAAACAGGAAATCACCATTAAAATGCTACAATAAACATTGCTGTAGGCAAGCTCTACCAATGAACATTAAAATTAGTGGGTGAAACTTTGAAGCGAAACAGAGTATTTGCGTAGCCTCAAGTATCTCCCCCAAAATATTTATTGATTACCGTGGTGGTCTTGAAATGTGTTCACAAATTCTTTGATACTTTTCCTTCTAGGAGACAGAGATACACTTATTAAGAGACCTACCTGTAGGTAGTTGTGGAGGGTCATCAGCAGATAAAGGGTGCCTAAGGCCAGTGGAATAATGGGATACCCAAGGAGAGTGGATCGAGAAAAGAGAGGGCCCAGAATACAGGCATTTAGAGGCTAGGCTCAGGAAGAGACAAGGAGACCAGAGTCTGTCCAGAGAAGTGGTGACAGTACAGTGGTTAAGAGCTGGGCTCTAGAGGCAGCCTGCCGGGGCCAGAAGGCTGGCTTTGCCATCTACTCCTTGGGTCACTTGGGGTGAGTTATTTAATCTAATAGGGCTGCTGTGAGGATTATACCTGTAAAATTCTTGGACTAATGCTGAGCTCATATTAATGTTCTAAGAATGTTGGCTAGTTGAGACAGAAGAAAACTAGAGAGTAGTGTTCCAGAAGCTAAACAAAGGGAGCAGTTCAGAGAAGAGCATAGTCAATTGTGCCCAATACTGTAGAGAGGTCAAATAAGATGAGCAGTGAGAAATTGTCCTTTGTATTTTGTGACACAGGGGCCATGAATCACCTTTCCAAAGTCCTTGCAGTGGGGCAGAGAGGTCAAAAGTCAGATTGCAGTGGGTTGAAGAGTGATTGGGAAGTGTCTTAGGCCAGCACTTGGCAAACTACAGCCTGCGGGCCAAGTCTGTCATCCTGCCTGTTTTTGTAAATAAAGTTTTATTGGCACACAGCCACACCCATTCATGTATGTGTTGTCTATGGCTGCCTTGGGAGAAGGGCTTGATGATCTACTTGTGAAAATTAGCCAGTGAAAATCATATGTATCACAATGGTCTGATCTGAAATCAGTTGTGGGGATGGCTCAATTTTGTTCCATTGTGTCACCATGAGTCGGGAGTCAACTTGAGGGCAGCTAACAACAATATGATAGTCCTTTTGCTACAATTAAAGAGTTCAGTAGTTGTAACAGAGACCATACAGCTGAAAATATTTACTATCTGGCCCTTTACAGAAAAAGTTTGCTGGCCCCTGGATTAGATAAGATCTCTGGCCTTTCAGGAACTTTGGCCGTCTTAGACAATTCTTGCATTTCTGGTGGGGTCACTGGGTAGATGATGGTGTCCCTTCAGCCACGTAGTAGAATAGACCTAATGTTAAACAATAATAATAACAAAGAATAGAGGAAGATGATAGAAGGAGGAGGAAAAGAAGAAATTAATTTGTACCTTTCTCTAACTAATGATATTATCTTCTTTTTTTTTTTTACCTTCTGTCTCTTACAACCCTGGAAAAAAGGATTGTAAGTTCCCCCCAAGGCCACCAAAGAAGCTCCCCACCAGTAAATATCAATCACATGGCTGATGATGATAACCTTCTGAGATGGCTGCAAACTATGAAGTCAGCTAGGTTTAAAGTTTCCTCATTAAGGCAGGAAAACTTCCATAACCTGATGCTTTTCAAATGTTTGTTAATTTACTTTCTGGAACTGAGTGCCGATATTAATTTCAGATCAAAGAGAAAGCCATGTCATTAGCACTTACTGTGTGCTAAGAGCCATGCACAGCTTCGTGCTGAGGAGACCTCACTGATTCTCATCTTAACCATCCGATGGCCTTTCCCCATTTTACAGATCGGGGAACCAGAGCTCACTAGAGTTAAATACTTTGCCCAGACTCACAGCAAGCTGGTAGTAGAACTGGGGTTTGAACAAAGGTCGGCTTGATTCCAGGGCCCTGAGCCGTTTCCAGTGTACCATGCTGTCACCCTCTTGTGGCCACCAACAGCTTCAGAATGGTTCCTTTTGCTTATTCTAGGAGTAATCTAACACTTGGTGGGTTCTCAACCCATTTTAAATCATGATCCCGGCTATTTCACAGTAAGTGTTGACTGCTTAGGGTGTGTCTCAGGTGGACTGCGGCAAGACCTGTCCCCCAACCTGTTCCCCATGCCTCCACGCCCCATGCTGGTGGTCCACAAGATTCTACCCAGAGGTAGCTCTTATTTCTTTAATAAGTCCAAGTGCTTTTTGATGCACTTGGACTTCACTTGTTCCCACCTTAACCATTTATGTTTACATTGTCTGCAGTAAGTCCTTAAGTTCTTGGTCAGGCACAATGACCCAGAGAGGCAGCAGGAGGGGATATAGCAACTTCCCCAGTTCCCATCCATCCATGTCCACACAATCAGTGTGTA
This sequence comes from Loxodonta africana, assembly GCF_030014295.1. Taxonomy (NCBI): domain Eukaryota; kingdom Metazoa; phylum Chordata; class Mammalia; order Proboscidea; family Elephantidae; genus Loxodonta; species Loxodonta africana. Next base: position 44,186,957 of record NC_087354.1, on the reverse strand, counting down.
AGCACACAGCACACCTCTGACTTCTTTCCCTTTCAAGGCTGCCCTTGATAATGCACTCTTTCACTGGCTAGATCTCTGCAGCCACCAAATGAGAGCAAAAAGGCAACTCAGAGGCCACCCACCCAACCAGAGGGGAAACCAAGGCCCAGAGAGGCTTGGCAACTTGTCTGGGTTCACACAGCTCCTCAGCAGCAGATCCTGAACTAGGAAGGTCCCCGGTCTCCCAGCTCCTAGCGTGGAGATGAGGCAGGGGCCTCATGGGAAGTGCTTACCTTGGAGCCCTTTTCATGAATGAGACCAGATGCAGAACTCCACATTGATCATTTCTGTCCCTCCCCTTTCTGCTTTCTGTTAAAGGCAGCCCCCCAGCTCCCAGCTGGCTCCTGTCCCCTCCCCCAGCTGGGAGAAGTTATTACATGAAGAGATCAGCTTACCAGTTTTCTTCAGAGCCGAGGCTGAGCTTGGAGCTCCGGGCAGTACAGTGAGTGAGAGCAGAGGGAACCAGCGCGGTGCCTAGCGGAACTCCAGGGCTGGAATCCCGAGACACAAGTGCATCTGCTAGCTGTTAGCACTTGGCAGACAGAGTTCTCTTCTAGGGTAGTTCTAACTTTGGGTAATAATGTTTGTCAGCTACCTGATATTAGCATTGCTCCACGTTCAAACAGCAGTGTTAGCGAGACCTGGGGGAGAGGTAAGCCAAATAAAATATCTTGTCAGAAGTTGTATTTTTGTCAGCATTATGTTTCCTTTTCTATCTACCAAGAGGGATCAGGGAACGGCTTGTTATGGTGTGCAAAGAGTAATGTTTTATATTACCTTTTAGGCTTGCCTTGCCTTATATGTGAAGACTTCTTTTCTTCTTGAAGAATCCAGTCATTTCTAAACTGTCATTCTGAGCTGTCTGTACATTTTCCATGCGGGGGAGCCAGGCAAGTCCTTGGTGACAGATGCCTGGAGCAGGCACGTTTCTCCCGGCGTTGCAAAAAAAAAAAAAAGTGGCATGTCAGATTCTGATAAAAACTGTTACCTATTGAGAATTTTTCTCCTGTGCTACAGAGAGAATATGCGCGCTAGTAGGATTGCTTTTCTTTCCTGCTTCTGTACCAGATTTTTCTCCTTTATTGCATTGATGTGCTTCGGGAAGAAAAAAATCTGTGCTTAACTTTGTACCATAGGTTTGTAGAGGGACGATGATATCCAACAGGGCTAGGCATGTGCTCCAGATTGACCATAGGGAGGGAGATGTGGATTAAGACCCACGAGGACAATTTAGTCTTAGTTTAGCTAATGTGTTTGCTGGGTACACTTTTGAACATCATAGGTGCCTCTTGGAGTCAGTTTTTGGATGCAGGCGAAGAGGACGATTTATTCTTAGTTTAGCTAGTACGTTTGCTGGGTACACTTTTGAACATCGTAGGTGCCTCTTGGAGCCAGTTTCTGGATGCAGGCGAAGAGACTGGAAGGGATGATGATACAGGTCTGAGAGGGAAGCATTAAGATGTGCCCAACGTCACCTGCAAATAAGCCTGCAGTAAATGTACCTGGTCTGCTTCTTTGATTCATTACCCTGATGCAAAGGCTGGGAGACTGATGCCTAAGTGGTAGACAGACAACCTTTCTCGGGACCCATCTGCCTGTTAGAAAAGCCAAGTGAAAAGTGTGTCTCCTAAAAGGGCCACGGGGACTCACCACAGCTTTGCCTTTTGTTAGCCCTGTCAGGGATGGAGCAGGCTCTGCGAGCTTAATGCAATTACTTTCCCTTTTCTAAGCAAATGGAAGTGAGAGTGCTCCCAAACTACCCCACCCCCACCCCCCCATGGGCTTCAAGCCTGGCTTTGGGTTCAGCAGGCTTGTTACTCTGCTCAAAATAGACATGCGGCTCAGAGGTGTGTAGCAACGGGTCATTTGTTGTAGGCTTTTAGCCTATTAGTTACCCCCGTCTTCTGCTCTGAGCAGTCTGGGGCCGTGGGGGATCCAGGTCTTGAATGGGAATGGGAGCCTGAGGAGCTGAATGGGTTAGTGACGCTAGTAGTGAAAGCAGACCATTGCCCTCTAGTTGCAGTTGAAGTTGGCAACTTCCCTGTTGATTTTTTTACTGTGCGGAGCAAATGACAAATGGGGCGGCCTCACTCAGCCTGGAGCACTTAGGCGCGTTAGAGGAAAGCTCATATGGAAAATATTTCTATCACCGCTGCATGCGCATATGGTCTGGGGAGACCCCCATACAGAGCAAATCACAGCACCCCAGCAGCCCCTCAGTGGCATGCCAATTACTCTTATTAACAGCAAGGCTAAGGGCAGGCTTCAGTTACCTGCACACAGCTGGCTCCTGGGGACGGCCACTCTGGAATGTGGGAGCCCCAAGCCCCAAGTCACACACGGAGGGGCGAGCAGAGGGCTCTGTTTCCTTTTACAGTCAGCAAAGCGGATGAAAAATGAGGGGATTACACAGGATCACCCAAACCTTGATGCTGTGGAGATGACACTCTAGAGAGGAAGTCTGTTGAATTGAAGTGTGTGTGCTTAATAGCCAGAAAACACAATCAGAAGTGGCAAGGGGGCTGCCCTTCTGCTCCTTTGTTCTGTGCCATGCTAGAGCTTCATGGGTCTTTCTTCTTTCTCCGTTTCCTTTTCTTTCCCTTTCCCCCTTGCCTTTCTTCCTTCCCTGTGCAGTGTGTATGTGTTTGTGTGTGTCTGGGTGTATATGTGTATGTATGTATTGTCTGGGTAAGTATGTGTTGTTTGTGTGTGTGTTTATGTGTTGTCCCTATATGTGTGTATATGTGTGCACGTGTGTCTGTGTTGTCTGGATATGTGCATGTACCTGCAAAGCCTTGGCTCCATGACAGTTGTGTTCCTAGGAAATTGTACAATTAGGATGCCTTTCCCCTTTTTGGAAATGAGAAGATGAGGAAGGCACATGAGTGAGCCCCCTCTCTCTCGAAAAAAAAGAGTGCAGTTTATATAGAATTTTAAAGAATGTGGCACGTATTTATAAGACCCTCTCTTTTATTGCTCTGTTACTTACAAAATTCACCTATAAACATGTGGCGGCGTCCCAAAGTCACCAAGATTTTCTTTTTCTCTGCCAGCTGGTTTTCTTGTAGGTTTTAATTGTCTTCCCTTTGGACGTTCATAAAAGCATATGAGGAAAAGGAAGAAAGGGGAAGAAAGAGATGTACACCTTGTGGTGCTTAGCTGGCTGTGGTCTCCATGTAGGGCTGGAACCCGAGTGGCAAAGCCTGGGGAGCAGTTTGCAGAGTCAGTTTTCTAGGGTTTGAGGTCCTTCCAGATAAGCAGAAGCTGGCAGATGGTGGGAGGAGGGGCATGGGGTGAAGCTAACCTTATGTGGCATCCTGTTGCTGGCACTGTCAACACCAGGGACTGTCATCCCAAGGACAGAACAGCCTGGTATGGTTCAGTGCATGCACTTTGGAGCAGACACAGGGAAGGACTATTCCGTCTTTCATTTTCTGGTTGCAGGAGCATTACACCAAAAACACTGAGGCCGCTAGAGTACCTTTGCCCTGCATAGTTGGAATAGCAACAGCGTACACATGTCCAGGTTAGATGAATCCTCTAAGGACAGTAAAGTCAGGCTGGGAAGTTGGTGCGTTTGTCAGTGTGGGGAGAATGCCAGGATCTAGGCACAGTGGTGGTGTATGTTTGTGTGTGCACACGTGTGTGCCCCTGTGCATATTTTTCCCTGAACTTGGTCTTATCGTCTCCGTTAAGACCATGGGGAGGGAGAAGGAAAGGCTACTTACTGGAAGCCTGTAAGGTTCCATGTACTGTGGTGAGATTCAATTCCTGGAAGCAGAAAAGCTGAGGCAAAAAAGGTGTTTCTTTTAATTTTGATAGAGGAAATGAAACCTATCGGCAGAAACTATTAAACTTAAAAGTAAGTGTCTTGACTGTTCATGGGCGCAGGCTTTCTTTTTGAGTTGATGGAAATGTTTTGGAAGTAGATAATGGTGATGGTTGCACCATTTGTAAACGTACTAAAAACCACTGAACTGTATACTTAAAAAGGGTGAATTTTATGGTATCTGAATGTTATCTCAATAAAAAATCGAAAAATAATAGGTTTTTTTATCCTACTTCTCCATTTCTAAGAGTTTATCATATAGATCTATTCTGAATGTGCAAAATGCTCTATGAACTGTTTTTCATAATAGTTGCCGCAACCTCAATGTTCCTCAATAAGAGACACTGTACAGGTGTTCAAGATGAATGGGGTACTGATATGTATACTGATAAGAGTATACAGTATTATGGGTACTGATATGTGTACTGATACGAGTATACACTATTATGGGTAGTGATATGTGTACTGATATGAGTGTACACTGTTATGTGTACTGATATGTGTACTGATAGGCGTGTACAGTATTACATGTACCGACGTGGAGTGACCACCAGGATATGTTGTTGAGGAGAAAAGCAAGTTGCAGAGCAATGTGTGTAAAATGCTACCATTTGGGTAAAATGTGTTAACATATGCGTATGTCCTCTTTCTAGAAGGATATTCAAGAAAGTAGGGAGGAAGATAGGGTGAGTGGGGGGACGAGGATAGGTGAGAGCCTTAGGTTTCCCTATACAGCTTTGATACCTTATGAATTGTGTAGAGTCAGCATGCCTTATCTAGTAAAAAATAACAACAGAATAAGTGGTATAATAAATCACTTAGTAATAAGTGAAATTAGTGTCATAATAGATAATGTCCTCAGTATTAGTTCACAGCACATGTTGAGGTGGCATGTGCACAAGTTAATAACCTTAAGAGTAAAGTACAGCTCAGTGAAGGGATTCCTTAAGGATTAAAATGATGCTCTTTAGGCTCATTCACTCAGTTAACACCTATTTATGGTACCTACGTTTTTTCATTTGTAAAATGAGGATAATAATAGTAGCTACTTTAAAGGGTGATTGGGAGGGTTAAATGCAATGATACTTACAGAGGTCCTAGCTCTGTGTGTCAGGCACAAAGCTAACAGACTCCACAAATGGTGTTGTATTTGAACTGAGACTTGAAGGATGATGTTTTGGGGTCCCCAAGACCATCCTCAAGTCCGACAATTCACTAGGACTCACGGAATTCAGCATATAATCATACTCATGGCTATGATTTATTACAGTGAAAGGATACAAAGCAAAATGCGCAGGCAAAGTGCAGAGGAAACCAGGCACCAGCTTCCAGAGTCTTCTCCCAGTGGAGTCAGACAAAAAAAAAAAAAAAGTGGAGTCACACAGGATGAGCTTAATTCCCCTGTAATGATTTGTGGAATGTTGTCTACCAGGGAAGTTCATTATAATCTCAGTGCCTAGAGTTTTTATGGGGGGATGGTCACGTAGGCACCTTCACCTAGCATGTACCAAAATTCCAGAATCTCAGGAGAGAAGCAGGTGTTCAGCATAAACCATATTGTTTGTACAATCAGTTTAGGCACAGTGAGCCAATCTTATCAGTTCTGGGAATGATGAGAACCCTCTCGAAATCCAAGTTCCCAGACACCAGCCAAGGGCCAACCTTGTAAGCTGACCTTTCTAAGGATAGCACTGTGGGCCTGCTATGTTAACTCTTTTCTGTACAGATTGGTAGGCATTTTAAGTGGAAAAAGGGGAGGGAGGACATTCCAGGCAGAGGGAAAACATCTGCAGAGCTCCAGGAACAAGAACATGGTGTATTCTGGAAATGTGTAGTTCCAATTACAGAAACATATACTGTGGAGCAATGTGACAGTGGGTTTGTCAGTCACCTGGGTCCTGGGGATCACCTTTGAAATTCCCAGAAATCCCATATCTACAGTTTTAAGATTATCTTCTTATGTCATGTCATTTAGGTCACCATTGTGGAACATTTCTTGTTTATAAATTACTGAAATTATTTCCTAAGGAGTAAGTCAAATTAAATAATGAATGCAAAATTACTTTATGATGGACTTTACTAAAAGCTAGTTATCCTTCTTAACCCTAGAGTGTTATTTGTGCCAAATAGAGATGAAGGATCAATGTAATCTCCTTAATGATTGATTCTTTGTGCACAATTCTCAGTGTCTTCACTTGTCGTTTGCTTTCTAGTGTCTAAAATTAGAAAAAAAACCCAACTATGTGGAACTCACTTGATGATGCGAAACCTGAATTTGTATCTTGGTTCTTACCAGTTCTAGCCATATGGCTTTTGACATTTTAAGTTGTGTTTTAAATTACAAAACCTGTTGTTGTAGAAACAAATTCAAACAATATAGAAATGGAAAGAAAAGAAAATTCAAAGTTCCTTTTTACCCATACTTCCTCCCCAGTACCCCTCCCCCACCCACAATGAAACTATTGTTAACAGTTTGGTTTATGTCCTTCTAGAACTATTACTATACGTTTATAAACATGAGGGTGTATGTACTTGTGTACCTTGAGTTTATGTGTGGATATGCCTACAACTTGCAAATAATGACAGTTTTCTCTCTTAGGATACCAGTACCTCTTGTTTCTACCTCTTGTCTTATTGCAGTTTCTAGGACTTCTACAATCCAGTGTTGAATTAGGGCAATGAACGTGAACATTCTCACCTTCTTCCAGACTTAAATGGGACTGCGTCTAATATTTCATCACTAAGTGTAACGCTTGGCAGATGTTTTAGCTAGGTAAATTTTATCAAGTTATAAATTCTAAGTTTTTATCAGGAATGGTTGTTGAATTTTATCAAAATTTTTTTTTTGTTTTTGGCATTCATCAATATGATCATATGAGCTTTCTCCTTTAATCTACTTATATAGGGAATTATACTAATAGGTTTCTTATTGTTGGACTGGTTTTGCATTCTTGGAGTTAAGTTTCTTAATCATGGTGATTTATTCATTAAATTTGCTACTGGACCTCTTTTATTAATATTTTGAGTTTTTTAAATAAATAACTGCTGGCTTATGGCTGTCTCTTATGGTGCTGGACTAGAGTTTTGTTAGTTTTGGGGAATAAATTTAAATTTTTTTGTCTTTAGTATGCTTTGAAACAGTTTAAATGACGTAGGAATTAGCATTTTATTGACAGTTCCTTGAAAACAGTCATAAAACCATATAGCCCTTTTGTAGAGGGGTCAGTTGAACTTGATTGGAATGTAGTCAAAATGTATCTGTGATGCTGATTTTTTAAAAATTTGTTGAAACTTAGTTTATGACTTAGTGCATGGACAGTCTTTGTAAATATTCCGAATATCTTGAGAAAAATGTTTTTTCTTGATGGTTAGGTCCTGGTTTTTGTTTTGTTTATGTATATATATGTATACTAAAAACAAAACATAACAAAAAACCCACTGCCTTCGAGTCAATTCCGACTCATAGTGACCACATAGGACAGAGTAGAACTGTTCCATAGGGTTTTCAAGACTAAATCTTTACGGAAGCAGACTGCCACATATTTATTCCACAGGGTGGCTGGTAGGCTCAAACCACCCACTTTTGGTTAGCAACAGAGCACTTAAACCACTCTACCGCAAGGGTTCCTTATAGATATATATATATATAAAACAAACAAATCCATTGCTGTTGAGTCGATTCCGATTAATGGCGACCCTATGGGACAGAGTAGTACTGCCCCATAGCATTTCCAAGGAGCACCTGGTGAATTCGAACTGCCAACCTTTTGGTTAGCAGCTAAGCTCTCAACCACTGCACCGCCAGGGCTATATATATATATACATACACACATGTGTATGTGTGTGTGTATATATATATATACACACACACACACACACACAAAAAAAAAAAAAAAACAAACACATTGCCATCAAGTCAATTCCGACTCATAGCAACCCTATAGGACAGAGTAGAACTGCCCCATAGAGTTTCCAAGGAGCACCTGGTGGATTCGAACTGCTGACCTTTTAGTTAGCAGCCATAGCACTTAACCGCTATGCCACTAGGGTTTTCTGTTTATATATATATATAATCAAGGTTGTAGATTGAGTTGTTCGTATTTTTTATATCTCTATTAATGTTGGTCTGCTTCATCTGTCACTATTTGAGAGAGATGTGTTGAAAATCTCCCACCAGCTGCTCTACTGGCCTGTGGAGGAGGAGCATGACTGACCTCACTGGCCTTCAGGTAGTCCTGTCCTTAGTTAAAGATCACTTTTGCTCCACAGCCCCTCCCACTCACCTTACCTGTGGTTTCTGGTCTGGAATTTTTCCATTTCTGCAATGGTCTGTTTTGGTGGTTTCTTCGGCTGTGATTTTTTGCCAGTGTAAACTTTCCAGTATCCAGAAATTCCTCCAAATTTTTTATCTGATGATGGTATCCTTTCTTGTTTTCCAGTTGTTATGACGTATGTATCTTTTCTGCTATTTGAATGGAATTTTGGGGAGGAAAAAGAAAAACAAATATCTTTGCTCGGTTTGCCGTCTTGGCCCTTTGTAAGACACATTTTTATCCTTTCTCCTTTCCTCCTCTTCTTTTTTCTCCCAACAAGTGTTTATTGAACAAGTACTTTATCTAGGAAGTCTTGGGGTAGAGCAAAATGGTTAAGGCTCTCAGCTGCTAACCAAAAGGTTAGAAGTTCAGTTCTGTTCAGAGGCACCTCGGAGTAAGTCCTGGCAGCCTACTTCCCAAAAGTCAGCCGTTGAAAACCCTATGGCACACATATCTGCTCTGACACATATCAGGTTGCCATGAGTTGGAATCAACTCCACAGCAACGGGTTTAATTTTTCCTAGACCTTTGTTTCCTCATTTATAAAATGGGAATAATAATATAACATTACCTCAATGACATATGAAGAACATTAATCAAACAATGTTAATGAAAAGTCTTGGCCACCTGTAAAGAGCTGTGTAAATGTGAGGGACTACTTTTAACACCTTCCTTGAACATTGCTTTTGTTTTGTGTAGCAAATGTTGTATAGCAGCTCAACTACGTTAGAGAAAAATGGTTATTATTGGCATATCACAAGAGGTTCAAAATAAATATTTGTTACTTTTTCAAAAAATTGCTCACCAAGAAACTATGAGTGACTTAATAGAAAGTCACATAGTTTATAAATAGAAATATTATTTGATCTAAATAATGCTAATGCTAAGAGCCAATGCTACAGTGGGCGTTCTTTTTTCTTTCCTATTTTCTTGTAGTGTACTGCTGGCATGCATACTGAATTAGTCATTTTTCCTAATCCATGCCTTTAAAAATAGCATTTTTTTCCTTTAAAAAATTGTTTTGCTGATTCAGTATGTTATATAAATGTATTTGCTTCAGTTTAGAAAGTTAATATGAACCGGCAGAAAGAATGCTGGAATTTCAACCCAGGCATATTTAGAGGACAAAACAAGTAATTGATGTAAAAGACGAAATAGTTTGTATTATAATGTAGTGAAATCTGCCTATCTACAATTATTTTCTTCATATTACTACATTGCACCAAGCCAAAAGAGGCAACTCTCAATTAAACTCAACAAGTATGTATTGCGTATAAGGTTTTGTGCTAACTGTTGTAGAATTCATAAGGTGGTTAAGACCCCATCTGCCCTCAAAAATGTGGGCACCAACAAGTAGGTTGGTTAAAACTGGTATATAAATTACTCTAAAGAGAGTCCCAGACGGAGCGGGAGAAAAGTATGGAGTGGAATTCAAATTCACGTAAAAAGACCAGACTTAATGGTCTGACAGAGACTGAAGGAACCCCCAATACTATGGCCCCCAGACACCCATTAACATGGAACTGAAACCATTCCTGGAGCCCACTCTTCAGACAAAGATTAGACAGGACTATAAAACAAAAATTAATACACGTAAGGAGTGTGCTTTTTAGTTCAAGCAGATACCAAATGGGTGGCTCCTGGCTGGAGGCAAGATGGGACAGGAACTGGTTGAATGGGCACGGGAACCCAGGGTGGTAAGGGGGAGCGTGTTGTCACATTGTGGGGATTACAATTAATGTCACAAAACAATATGTGTATAAATTTTGTATGAGAAATTAACTTGAGCTGTAGACTTTCACTTAAAGCACAATAAAAAACATTTTTTTAATTACTCTAATGAAATAGATCACATCTTTTTGTGAAGATTAAGAACCGTCCTATAGAAGAGATAGCCTTTTCGATGGACTTGAAGAAGATTAGGAATTTCATAGAGGAAGGCATTCCAAGTCTCAGGAACAGTATGACTGAAAAAAAAGGTATTAAGGTGGAAAGTTAAGGGCACATTTAGAGAATGGCAAATAATTCTCTGTTTTTTTTTTTTTTCCTTTTGTCTAGAGCATCAGTTACACATGGTGGGAGATAACGTGTGCAAGATGGCTCAGGGACATGTTGTACACAATACAATCTCAGCCTTAAGAAAAGGATTGAGGCTTTCTTTGTAGCCAGATGTATCAATTCCTGCAAATGTTCCATGGAAACTTGTAAAAATATACTTTACATTTGTATTATAGAGATGTACATAATATGTATGCATTCTTCTGTGTAATTATATTGTTCCTTTCTTCTGTGTGGGTATGTTCTTACATTTCCTAGGTTCTACTAGAAGTTAGTAAAACTAAATGCTTTCTTTAATAGGTTCCAACCTTAAAGTTCTGGGAATCATAGAGTGACCACTAAACTACAAATGTACGTCCCTGAATGAACATCTGAATAGTATTAATGCCTTGATGGTAGTGGGAGAAACCCATGGACTTTGGAGACACACAGACTTGAGCTTCAATTTCTAGTCCTCCACATTCTTGCATGGGCAGGCTGAGGAACTCCCCTAAGCATCATTTTCTTCATCTGTACAATGGGAAGGATCAGATCAACATTAGAGTGTTTTAATGAAGATGAATAAATTCCATAAAGTGTTTGGTGCACACAGCAGGTGTTCAATGGATAGCAGCTATCACGGTCATGAGAATATTTGACCTTTTTTTTTTTTTTTTCTTGAGCCTAATAGAGGATTCTTTAGTTAGGCCAGGGGAATTGTATAAAGTTATGAGGAGGTGTCTCTTAGCTACCTAGTGCTGCCCTAACAACAACAACAACAAAATACCACAAGTGAGTGGCTTTAAAGAACGGATATTTATTTTCTCAAAGTTCTGGAAGCTAGAAGTCCAAATTCAAGGCATTGGCTCTAGGGGAAGGTTCTTTGTTGACTCTTTCAGCTTATAGTAGCTGCCCGTGATCCTCAGCATTCCTGGGCTTGTAGATGCATCTCTCTCTGTCTTCACGTGGCATCTTCCCCTGGTGTGTGTGTGTTACTGTGTCTATCCTGATCTTTATGTAAGACACCACTCAGAGGGATTAGGTTTAAGACCCACCCTACTCCGGTATGTCCTTATAACATAACAAAAGAAAACTGTTTACAAACAGGGTCACGTTCACAGGTACAGGGATTAGGACTTCCACATATACTTCTGGACGACATAAATCCTTAACAGGGTACTTGTCAAATTGAAGCAGCTTATGAAGTAAGAGCAATGAGAGGGAATGAATATGGAGCTTGGAGTTGTGGGGAACATCCACGAGAATAAAAAGAGACTGGGGAGATGAGAGAGAGAAGGTTTATAGTCAAGAATCCAAAATGTGGCTCCAAATCCCTTAACCAAATCTGATGACATCAAAGGCTTCAAGTGGGAAAGACAGGAGGAGAAAATATGTAGTATGCTTTAAAATGGGAAGATAGGAGCAGACAGCTGAGAAGGGAGAAAGAGCAGAACAGGATTCTTAAAGCTCTAGCATGTTGGTCTCACCTTCCCAGTTGGTGAAGGAGAGGGTGCTGGGAGGGCACTGTGGTTTCCTCAGCAAAGGGGTGGACCTGGGGCTCAGATTAAAAAAAAAAAAAAAAAAAACTCTTTCCTAGAGCCAAGAAGTGGTGTTAAATACCAAATTCCAATCTCTTAAAATCATTATTTGGGAAGGAACCTTAGAGATAATCTAGTCCAACCCACTAATTTTACATCTGAGGAAAATGAATCTTTCAGAGGTTATGGGGCTTGCCCAAGACCACACAGTTGCTCAACCCAGAGCCGGAGGGTGGATGGTCTAGAAGCAACATAATCTTGACTGGGCCTAGTTGTGGCATCTGAGACTTTTGGACGAGTGGGTACTTGAAGAGAGTGTTTGTGGCGTTAAATCTTTTTGGCAACGGCAGTTAAATCAGACATATTAAATGTGTTCAAAGCTATTTGTAAGAGACCTCAGCTGTATACAGTTCATTCCCCAAGTATGCTTAGCCTGTAGTGGTGGTTAGACTTGTACATCAACCATCTGAGTCTTTTGGAAGGTGGTGCGGAGGTAGGCGAAAAGGCTGGAACCCAGACCTCCCCTATCATTAATCAACACATTATTTATTGAGGGCCTACTACGTGCCAGATACCGTTCTAAGTGGGTGGTGTATGTCAGTGAGCCAAAGATCCTGACCTCACAGAGTTTGTTGTTGTTATTAGACGCCATCAGCTCAGCTTCAGCTCATGTCAGCCTAATGTGTAACAGAACAAAACATCGCCCGGTCCTGTACTAGCTTCATCATTGTTGGTATGTTTGAATCTATTGCTATGACTACTGTGTCAATCCATCTCCTTGAGAGTTTCCCTCATTTTTACTAACTCTCTACTTTGACCCACTGCCGTCAAGTCAACTCTGACTCATACCTTACCAACCATCATATGCTTTGCTAACAAATAGTCTTCCCTGATGACGTGTCTACAGTAAGCGAGCCGGAGTCTCACCATCCTTCTTCCTAAGAAGCGTTCTGGTTGTATTTCTTCTAAGACTGATTTGTTCATTCTCTGGAAGTCCATGGTATATTTAATATTTTTTCCCAAGACTGCAATTTAAATGCATCAATTCTTCTGCTGTCTTCCTTTTTGTTGTCCAGCTTTCTTGCCCCTGAAAGTGGTAGCAGGAAGGTGGGAACCTATTATCATCAGAGTCTGGATGTGGTTCTGAGTCCCATTTTATCACACCTCCCTTTTGCCTACCCATTTCACATCCTGCTTCTTCCAGGGCACCTTAGCTCACCATCTGGTCTCAGAGAGCCCTCTCCTTTATCACATTCCAGAATGTCAAGCCTTAGATCCTGTGTGACCTTGGTTGCTCTTAGTAGTTTCACCCGTGAACATCTGGTCTCCCAGTGAACTGTAAGCACTTGGAGGCTGAAAAACTATCTCCTGTGGTACACAGCACTGGGCACATGCTATGTTCGCACAGCACATGTTTATTGGGTCTTTACCTGAGCCTGAAGCTGAGCAGCTGTGCCATGGGTGCTGAGAATACCCATCAGAGACAAGAGATATAACAGAATCTCACTGGGGGACCCAGGGGCAAAACCACCGCAGGAATCTCTACTGAGACTGCAGGTAGCAAAGATCCACTTAGTACCCTGGAGCCAGCTGGTTTTAAGCCGTATCTCCCAAATGTTCTGGAAAACCCATTCAAAGGAAATTGAAATCCCAAATTCCACTGAAGACATATAAGAACTATGAGTAAGCACTTTGGGATTGTCATATGAAGGAGGCCCTCTAATTAAGAAGCGTTTTGATGAATTCTAAGCCAAGACTTAAAGCCAGATACATAATCAAAATGGTTAAGCCAAATAATGCTTAATCTTTTTTGGCTCTTATTCCTGAGAAAGAAAGCATGTTGAAGTAACAAATTCAGTAAAGATGCAAAGAGGGAGGAAAAAAGTTCACCTATTTTTCACTTATTTTTATTGGCTCTGAATTAACTTGATTTTAAGTTCTTATAAGACCTCTGATTTTCCTGTTTCAGAGTATGTCTGTCACTAAGCTCAGTAGATAACAGCTTTGTCTAGCCCCCAAAGAGTTGCTCTCCAGCCAGGGCCTCCTTTTTCCCAGTTACTGCTCCCATCTCCCATAAATGTATCCAGCTGGTAAGTAAGCTCTTCACTCATGTGGCAAATGTGTATGGAGGCCCTACCATTTTCTAGACACCCGAGGTGTAGTTGGACTCACATCTGAGGCAGCCCTGACTTGTTAGTGGTGGGGTTGTGGGCTTCTCCATCAGACATCCTGATGATGTGCCAACCATCCAGTTCTAATGTGCACTGAGTGTGTCTCCATTTTGCTTTTCTATATTGCTGGAAATTGCTGTTTTTACAGCATCACAGCACAGATGAGAGCTGAGACTTCTGTTCAACAATTTACAGAAGTATAGAACTTCATGTCCTGTCAATGATTCTATTAAGTTTCTGCCCATTTTTCCCTCTTTGGGAAGTTATAGAGGCAAGGTGTCCTATTGCCATTATGCTTATACTGGGCATTATGCCAGAAACTGAAGATACAAAGACGTCCCTGCTCCTGGGAGCCCACCAAAAGGCACAGTTGTGTGGGAACTGCTGTAATGTGTATGGATTGAGTACCATGGGAACCTAAATGAGAATACAACTAATTCTGCTGATGAAGGACAGGGACCGCTTCACAGAAGAGAGGACGTTTAGCTTGGGATGTATAGAATAAGTAGGAGTCTGTCAGTCGAAGAAGATGAGAAAGGGGAGGGAGGGCCATGAACTTTCCAGGCTGAGTGAACAGCATGTGCAAACCCAAGAAGTCTGTACAAGTCCATATTCCACTATCTGAAACCCTTGAGGCCCAGATATGTTTCAGAACTTGAAATTATTTCTCAATATTAGAAGGATAATTTGGTGCATGTATTATATATTATGTATATAATTATATAACATTCCCAGCAGGGTCTTAGTCAAAAACATTAATATATCCATAGCAGGAAGTTTGAATATTCATGCTAAGTAGGATTAATAAAGACTCTTATTAATAGTGTCATATCCATTAAGTCATATTTTGCTCTCAAATGAGTTTGGGCACCAGACTTACCAAAAACTTAGGTATTTAAGCTTTTTGGACTTTGGAGTCGTGGATGAAGGATTATGACTGCAGTTTTTCAGCGGATTCCAAGAGCTAACTCTCGTTGGGCTGATGTCAGTCACATGCTCATCCCTGAACCAATCACTGTAGCCCTGGAACTGGGTACTGAATCACAAAGTGGAATCTCAGAGTGCTGTTCCAGAAAAAGGAATACTCGGCATACAAAAATCACCAAACCCGAAAGTCCATGGCCATCAAGTCAATTCTGACTCCTAGCAACCCTGTGAGACAGAGTAGAACTGCCCCATAGAGTTTCCAAGGCTGTAATCTTTCTGGAAGCAGACTGCCACATCTTTCTCCCATGGAATGGCTGGTAGGTTTGAACCAGCAACCTTACTTATGGTTAGTGGCTGAGTGTTTAACCATTGCACAACCAAGCCTTCTTGTAAAAAAAAAAAATCACAGATGCACATTATATAAGCATCATAGACACGACCACATAATATGGTTGAGGTCAACAGTCTTAAGAGCAGAACCAGGACTTGGACAATATCTGTCTGATTCCCGAGCCCATCATGTGGACTTGCCCATGTCAGTGTAGTATAGCCTACACCAGTGTAACCCACAACTCAATTATGTGATAGAGACAGAGCTTAACACAGTACATAACAAGGTGCTAATTACACGTAATACAGAGAGACCATTAATTGAAATCATTTGTGGGAGGAGCCCTGGTGGTGCAGTGGTTAAGCTCAGCTGCTAATTGAAAGGTTGGCAGTTCAAACCTACCAGCCACCCTGTGGAAGAAAGATGTGGCGGCCTGCTTCTGGAAAGATTCACAGCCTTGGGGTTCTGCTTTGTCCTATAGGGTTGACTATGAGTCGGAATTGATGCCATGGCCATGGGTTTGGTTTTTTGGTTTGGTAATTCATTGACAAGGGAAGGAAAGTGAAGTAGCCATTAAGGTTTAGATGCTCTAAGCAGCTTCTGAGGTGCTCTGCTCCGAACACATGTATGACGATAGCAGATGAAGTAACTCTTTATGGCCACATAGAGGACTCACTTCCCTTCTTTGCCAGGGCATCCGAGAATTGAATAGACCAAATGCATCTTGCCCAGTTCTGTTTCATTTTAGTTACGGGAAATCTGAGGTCCAAGAGGGAAATAGCTTGATAAGGTCACAACTAGTACTTACAGAAAAGTAACGAATAAGCCATTTCATTTGGTTTTGTTTCAGAAATTTTTTGCTGAAATTCAAGAATCGTTCCAAAATAGTGAATTCAGTATCCTTAAAGCGTTGTTATTCTGCAACAGTGCATGATTTGAATGTTGTGTGTGTGTGTTTCTCTTTACAGGGATTTAATGAAATAAAAACACAAACTAGTTTTGAAATAGGTGTAAAAATACCCACTTTTTGAGTGTTGAGAAGTCTGGTCAGCGGCGTCCATGCATTTTCTCAAGTCAGGATCAGCCAACAGATTCCTCAACCACTGTTAACTGAGCATCTACTTTGTACTCAGGTGTTAGACATTCTCATTTACTCCCTACAGAGCCCTCAATGATAGGAGTCATTATCTCATTTTTTTGCTACAAAAGACCCGTTTAAAATCTTAAAAAGCAAAGATGTCACTTTGAGGACGAAGGTGTGCCTGACTCAATCCATGGTCTTTTCAATTGCCTCATATGCATGCAAAAGCTGGACAATGAAAAAGGAAGACTGAAGAAGGATTGTCACATTTGAATTATGGCATTGGCAAAGAATATCGAATATACCATGGACTGCCAGAAGAACAAACCAGTCCTGAAAGAAGTACAGCCAGAATGGTCCTTAGAAGCAAGGATGGCAAGACTTTGTCTCACGTACTTTGGACATGTTATCAGGAGGGACCAGTCCCTGGAGAAGGACATCATGCTTGGTTAGAGGGTCAGCAGAAAAGAGGAGAATACCCTCAACAAGATGGATTGACACAGTGACTGCAACAACAGGCTCAAATATAGCAACAATTGTGAGGATGGACAGGACTGGGCAGAGTTTCATTCTGTTGTACACGGGGTCAGTAGGAGCCAGTACTGACTCTGGGCACTTAACAACAACAACATCCCGATTTCAGATGAGAAGACTGAGAGATAAGTAACATGCTGAAAGTAACTTGTTAAAGTGTGGGGCTGGGATGCCTCTTCTTCGCCCCCTGAGTGATACCATCCTATGCTGAGAGTTTCTGTAGTGTAGATCTTCCTCTCTGGCTCTTTTGTCCCCATCACTCCCCATCTCTTCCTACCCTGCAGACAAATTTGATTGGTTATAATTTACTCATGATATTTCCAGAAGGCCTGTCATTTCCTCTCTTGGTTTATAGATTGTCGTCTTACCTCTTGCCCCCTCTTCCTCTAAGGTATGTGCTACACTGACTCCCAGAGGTCCCTAACAGAACTGAGCTCCCAGTGGCCACCGTGGTGACTGGCTTAATATTGCTGTTGTTGTTAGGTGCCATCAAGTCAATTTTTAACTCATAGCACCACATGTGAACTGCCTGCATTGGGTTTTCTAGGCTGTAAGGCTGTAATCTTTATGAGAGCAGAATAACACACCTGTATCAGCTGCCTGCCCTTCCAAAAAGTCCTCAGGGTCAGAAGACAGGGAAGTGGCCCAAGAGGGAGAAGAGTCAATGTCTGAAGCAGCTGTCACATCCATCAATCAGGTTGGTGAAGACATGGGGAGTCAGCCTTCTGACAATCACCATTGTGTTTACTGGAGGCTTTTTGAGGCCACTGCTCACTAGGGCACACACGGTGCCTGTCTTGGTTCAGATCCCCCCAGACACAGAGCCTGAGACAAGGATTGAAGTGCGAGTCATTCATTCAGGAGGTGATTCCAGGAAACACCGGTGGGGAGAGGGGAGGTGAGACAGGGAAGGGCAAGCAGCTGATACAGGTGTGTTATCAAGCCGGTTATCACTGTGGGCACCGCAGGCTCCATCCTGCTGGGAGTCAGGATAACCTCAGAGTTAACCAACAGAGGACCTGGCATATTTGCCCACCGACTCTTGCTTCATCACTGGTTGGGAGCGCTATCTCTCTAGCACTTTATAACATAACCTCTTAATAGCAATATCAGCACTGGCTTCTCCTGGTTTGTGTTGTGCATGTGAAAAGTCATGGATAACCACTGCAGGACCCATGCATTCATGGTAACCGGATATAAGACAATCTGTCAGCCTGTGTGCATCACTCTTTGTTTCAACGGTGGATCCTGCTAACACGCCTCACCTATCAAATCCAGAGAGTTTTAATATTAATCTCATTCCCTTCCTCTTTCCCCACATTTCTTTTCTTTCTTTTTCCTTTTATTCTCCTTTTTTAAAACTGATTTTTGTGTTATGAACAAGAATTTGTGTTTGGTGTAGCATAGCTTTATTTCAGGAGATCATCAGGTTGTGGGACTGCCCCCTTGAAACGTTTTTGTGCTACTGTTTTAGAAATAATAAAAATTTAAAAACAGTTATTGTTAATAAAAATGTCAATGTGGGGGGAGGGGAAGCCCCCAGGCAGAGAGATGTAGCAGTGGTGTCCCTAGGGTTGGTATCACCCAGTGTGGTAACTCATGGTATCATCCCCCCATGCTAAGTAGTTGTAGCTAAAACAGCAGCAATTTTGACAGAAGTGGCAACTATAAAAACACCAGCAGCATGCTTGTAGCATGTGCAGACAAAACCACGTGATTCGAAGTGTCATTATGTTTGGGTAATAATGACGCTCTGACTGGAACACATTAGTAAGTTAGCGTAGAGTTTTAGTCTTGTAGGTATACTGATATGTTGGCGTAATGGTTCAGAGCTTGGCTGCTAACCAGAAGGTCAGCAGTTTGAATTCACCAGCTGCTCCTTGGAAACCCTATAAAAAAAAAAAAAAAAATAGGGCAGTTCTACTCTGTCCTATAGGGTCGCTATGAGTTGGAATCGACTTGACAGCAGTGGGTTTGGTTTTGGTTTGGAAGCTGGGCATGCAGAAAAGATAACTAGAGGGATATTTTTATAAAATAAATAAATTTCTACTGAAACACTGCACAAAAACTTTGTAGACAGTCATTTGGGAGTCACCCCCTCTGACAGTGTCACCTGATGTGGTCTGCACCCCCAGCACCCTCTGGTGGCTTCACTGAAATGCAGATATTCCCACCAAAGGCCTTCAGAGCAGTGAGCTGAGTGTGGAAGGAGATTCAACAGGGTGTGGGTAGAGGTAACTACAGCTCCATGACGGGGATCCACAGAGGAAGCTCTATCAGCGGTCGGAACTGGGAAAGCCAGAACACCAACACCTGGTATCTCTGTTCCCTGGTGCTCCTGTCACACAAATACCACAAGTGGGTGGCTTTAAGAATGGAAATTTATTTCCACACAGTTGTGGAGGGGAAAAGTCTAAATCAGGGTCTGGGCTATGTTGACTCCTTTCTTGTAGGTAGCCCTGGGTGTTCCTTGGTTCCTTGACATGTACATGATCCTCACGTGGTGCCTGTCTTCCCCTGTGTATATCTCTATGTCTAATCTGCTCGTTTTATAACTCAGAAGTGATTAGATTTAGGACCCACCACCCTACTCGGTTATTATCTAATTAAAGTTGCAAGGAAAACCTGCAGGATTACATCCACAGGTATGGGGTTAAGATTTCAACACATATTTTAGGAAACACACTTTAATCCATAACATCTGGCTTGTGTTTTTGGGTTTTTTTTTCCCCCCTTACATACCCTCATTTTGATGACCCATCATGTTTACTTCTCTGTTTTGACAATTTGGAAGCTCAGAGCCAGCTTATGAGCCCACCTTAGGTATTGGGTAAGACCTTAAAGGAACATAATATTCATACCACCCTTACCCTCTACTACTCTTCTCTTATTTCCTGGTTTTGTCTCTTCTGCCCCAATTTCTCTGTACATTTATTTCTATTGTTTGTTTATGCCTTTGACAGTCCCCTCAAATCCTTTTATTTGGGAGAGATTGGGTACAAATAAATACAAAAACAGGTTACCTGGTGAAAAGAGACAAAACCAGGGACTAGTCACAGGCACCTGCCACATGGCTGCCTCTCCTCTAGCTTTTCATGAAGTTTTTTTTACCAGGACTCCATGGTCTCCACTTGACCTTCCCGACCGCATATGAAAATGCCACGTTCTCGCCGCACAGCAAGTTTGTGATGAGCGACTAGAGAACTGCACACAAAAGGAAACACACATGCTGGTCACAGTGGCCAAAGACACAGGATATCCATCATCTCAGGGATGCTACAAAGGAAGCTCCTGCCTCACGCGGGTGATGAGACCAGACGTCTCTGAAGGCCAAGTTGAATCCCATAAGCCTCAATTTTTCTGAGTCAGGTTCAGGACTCTTTTCATAATACAGAAAATAGAAAATAATTGAAGGGGAAGTACTAGCGGAATTCAGCTTCCAGAGTTTTTAATAGTGAGAAACTTAACCTTTTCTTTTTTTCTAATATGTATGATTTTTATTGAAAAAAAATTTTTTTAAATTTCTTGTTAGTACAGTATATGACAGATTTTCTTTGGGCATGTATTACCTTAAAATGGAGAGAAAATGAAAAAGTATTTCTTTTCATCTGAATTTTTTTTGTCATAACATCTTCACTCCCCTCACACACACAAGCATTTTTATTTTTTTAAAAATAGATGTTTTCCTAGGAGTATCCAGGGATCGACTCGACGGCAGTGGTTTTGGTGGGTATCCAGGGTAGTGTGTTGTCTGCCACTCAGAAATCTAAGATTTTAGTTGTTTTCTATGCTGGTCAGAGCCCTGAAGAAATGAAGATTGTGCCTTAAGATATTCCTGGATGTGGGTGTAGACCCACACAAAGTCTTTGCCATTTGGCTTCATGTTTCAAGGAAAATGTTAAGCCAGATACCACAGTTAAGAAAAAGAAAGAGAGAAAGAAAGGGAAGGAGGAAGGGAAAGAAGGAAGAAACTTTACAAACGCAGGCGCCACTCGTTGTTTTCCCTCTCCATGTTGTCCAGTAATCAACAGTGTTGACTGAGCAGCTCTCAGAAGTTATTTATTTATGACTCCTTAGTTCTAAAAGGGACGTAACGCACCTTAAAAACTTTTTAAAATTTAGTGAATGCTGTTGTTGTTAGTTGCCATCGAATCAATTCCAACTCATGGAGGCCCCATGTGTACGGAGCAGAGCTTCCTAGCAGCCAAAGCAAAGATGGAAACAAAATTAAATATAGAATTTGTAGGTCAAAAAAGTAAAGATAATTCATTCGGGGCAGAGTACTGATTTAAATATTTTGGGGGAACATACAAAGGAGATAAAAGATGGTAGTCACTTGCCTCAGGAAGTTATACCCATTGCTGTACAGTTGATTCTGACTCATAGTAAACCCTGTAAGACAGAGTTAACTACCCCATAAACAGAGGTAACTGTTTCCAAGGCTGTAAATCTTACGGAAGCAGACTCCCACATCTTTCTCCCACAGAGCAGCTGACGAGTTTGAACCTCCAACCTTTTGGTTAGCAGCCAAGCGCTTAACCACTGTGCCACCAGGAGTCCTGAATACTTCTTATATGCCAAGAACTGTCCTAAAACTTAACGTGAGCTAACCATGTAATCATGACAACAGAAAACCTCCTGCATCACTTACAGCTATTTATATTTATAAAAATAGGATTTATATGATGTGCAAAGGCTTTCCTATTTGTGTTCTTCACAGTAACCCTGGGAGATACTGGCCAGAGAGACGCTGCTATTCCAAGAGGAAAGTAAGGTCACATAGGTAATAAATCACACTGCCTCATGCTGACTAGGGGACAAAACATGGCCATGGAGACATGGGTATTTGGCTCCAGAATCTTGAGCTGAGTTAGTATGAGGTGTCTGCCCCTAGGCCCACCATTAACTGGCTGAGTGGTGTTGGACAAGTCCTTTTTTTTCTTGGACTCTCCCTGTCTTCAGCTGAAAAATAAGAAGGTTGGATGACTTGACTGGGAAGATTCCTTCCAGCTGGGACAGTATGTTGTCTCTGGGTGTCTGTGGCTCCAGGCAGTTTCCCAGACTATGCTGCTAGTCATTTTTGCATTAGCAGTTGTTCTGTGGTAAGGCAAGGCAGGGCAGGGCACTGCTCCGTGCACCATTTAACCCCACCCGTTGTCCTAGCCCACTTGGGGGCCCGGGACCCAGAAGCTGCAGCCTAAAGGCTGGGAGAGGCCAGAACTCTTCTGAGCCAGGGGAGTCCTGCAGGGTGTTTCCGTGACATTAGCAGGACACATTTTGTTATTACCAGTCGATCATCTTCCACGGATTCTTCTTTGGGAGATTAAAAGTGAAAAGAGCCTGAAGTTGGCTCCAGATCTGGTGAAGAACTCAATTTTCCCTCCTTTTAAACCCCTTTTGGGGCCAGAGATCTCACATACACATCTTAGATTCTTCTTCCGAGTTCGCAGTGTCTGGGTGGAGGGGCTTCCCTGGGGGTTGGGATGCCTCATGGTAGTTTCCTGTGCCCAGATAAACAAACCCTGCCCTCGGGTTTAGGCTCCAGGTTTGTTTCTGGCATCTCTTTGCCTGAAAGTTTCTGTGTTGAATAAAACAGAAATGTTTAGCAAATCCCAAGAAATTCCTTATTTAATGGAAAAAAGAGACCCCGGAGCTTATATTTCAAAATATGATTTCCATGTACTCATTTTTGGGTTCATTGCATTAAAGCAAGGTCGCCTCACCAAATCCCCAAATGTCTGGTATGCCTTTCTTTAAAAAATGTCTGCCTTTAGCCTCCAGAACGCATTTTAAGGACTTAACCGTGGACAACCCTGCAGAGGATGAAGTAGCTGAATGAGACTTAAACCCCAGCCTATAACTGAGTTGTAAAAACCGCATTAGATTCCGTAGAAGTTTCAGCTTTAGCCTACAGACAAGCGTTTCTCCCCTAAGTTTTGACCTTTTATACTTTGCAATATAGCACCTCTGTGTGGCCATCTGTCTTCCTCAGGGATGATGGGAGATTCAGCTGCCGAGGTCTGTTGCAAGCAGCTTATCTCATTAGCTAACCTGACTTCTAGGAATTGCTTTGGCCCTTTCTCTATTAGCTGTATTTTCTTTCTTCCAGCACCTAAGGTTGGGTTTTTCCATTTGCTTCATGTCTCTGCCAACTCTAAACTGCCCTCCGTCCTAAAATGTTTGGTTTTTATTGTAAAAGTAATTTATGCTTAGAGAAGGGGGCACAAGGGGCTGGAGAGAGAAATTCAGAAAAAATGTACGGAAGAAAATCCCACCACACCAAGCTAATCACTATTAATGTTTTGGATTTATAAAGGTATATTTGCCTGTGTTCATTTATCCTCAGCCCTTGCCAATTATGTGAGCTTCCAGTTGGGGGATAAAAACTGTATTATATGGTGAGCAATTTTCCTATATCATTAAATAGTCTTCAGAACCTTGGTTGTTAATAGCAGCATAACATTCAACTGTTTGGGTGAGTTGCAGTTATTTTAACCATTTACTCAGTGCTGGACTTGTAAATTGCTTTCACCTTTTTTACTTCAAATCCACCTTTGATAGCTGTCGCATAGGAGCCGCTTACAGCTTATGCCTGGCACTGGGCTGGACTCTGGGCATATGGAAACGAAAGACACTGGCTTGCCTCAGGCAGAGGGGCGGGGAGCGCTGGCACTGGGCGTGTAGCCTGTCTACTAAAGGGATAACTTAATGAGGAGCCATCCCCCTGTAGCATAGCAGAGTCTACAGGGGCTTGCTGAATCATCACATACTAAGTTCAGTATAATCTTGTTGTTGTTTGTTGTTAGCTGCTGTCAAGTTGCCCCCGACTCATGGTGACCCCGTGTACCAGGAACGGGGACCATTATGATCCATAGGGGTTCCACTGGCTGATATTCACAAGTAGATTGGCAGGCCTTTCTTCCTAGTCTGTCTTAGTCTGGAAGCTCCCTTGAAATCTGTTCAGCATCGTAGCAGCAGTTAAGCCTCCACCGACAGATGGGTGGTGGCTGCACATAGGTGTATTGGCTAGAAATTGAATCCAGGTCTCCCGCGTGGCAGGCAGGTGTTCTACCACCGAACCACCATTGCCTCCATCAGTATAAACTCAGAGTTCTGTATGTTTCGTTTTCTAAGTCTGACAGGTGATGTTAGGGGTGGGAGAGGGAGAATAGCTTTCCAAGAAAAGCTGACCCTTGAGCTACTTTACCTCCTACCCCCCAAACCCCACCAACCCCCATTTTCCGAGTTGTTTTGCTCTCTTTTAAATTTTATAATGGTAAAATATATATATAACAAGGTATTTTCAATTTAACCGTTTTTAAGTGTACAATTCAGTGACATTAATTATAGTCACCATGGTATGCAGCCATCACCACTATTTCCAAAACTTTTTCATCACCCCAAACAGAAATTCTGTACCCCTTAAGTGATAACTCCCCACCCCCCACCACCCCCAGCCCCTGGCAACCACTAATAAACTTTGGTCTATATGTATTTGCTTATTCTAGATATTACATATAAGTGGGATCATGCAAGGTTTGTTCTTTTGTGTCTGACTTACTTCACTCAGCGTAATGTTTTCAGGGTTCGTCCATGTCGTAGCCTGTATCAGAACTTAATCTCTCTTTATGGCTGAATAATATTCTGTTGTGTGGATATATACCACATTTTGTTTATCCATTCATCTGTTGGTGGAAACTTGGGTAGTTTCTGTTTCCTATTATGAATAATGCTGCAATGCATAGTGGTGTACAAGTTTGAGCCACTTCATGAAGGACAAGGCAACAGGGAGAAAGGAGGGGTGGTCGGGAGAGAGGAGGGGGATGTCATGCCAGGAAAGGCAAACAATGCAAGTCGCAGCGCCAGGCAGGGTTGGGTGTGTGCCAGGGCTTTGTTCTAGTCTGAGGTTAGGATGCCCATGGGGCATGGCAGGGGCTGCAACTGGAGAGGCCTGCAAGGAGCACATCCCCGGAAGCCTCGGATGTCCCACCACGGAGGGTAGCTTCATCCCAAAGACGTGGTGAAGCCACTAAAGGTAACAGAAAAGGTCTGAGCTCATCAGGCATGACTTTGGAAAACTCACTGGGGCATCTGTAGCGGGACAACAGACCTGGGTGGTTTCTAAGGAGGGTTGGTGGGTAAGGATTCAGGGCTGCCCAGCACGTGGGTCATGACTCTTGTTTTCCGCTAACCCAGAGCTTCTCACAGTGCGTGGCACATGCTAGGTGCTCAGATGTGTTCAACCTGAAAGAGGCTGTTAGAAGAATCCAGGCAAGGAATGATGAGAGTGGTGGCAGTGAGGATGGAAGGGAGGAGGCTATTAGAAAGACATTTAGCAAAGACGTGGATGAGATTTACTGACGTTAAAGCCAAGGACCCTAACAGACTTCTTTTTTTAAACCAGGAGCAAAAACTAGAATGTGGCTTTTGAAAAGGTCTTGACTTCAGGAAACCAACTGGCCAGTGGGATGTTTCTAGACCTTTCGAAACTTTAATCTCTGCTTTGTGAATTACATAGTTTGGTTCTATTCAATGGTTCCCTTTCTCTCCGAAATGCCACCTGTGAATTAAGTTAAACACCATACTGTTTTAATGTAAAAATATTTCCTCAAATCCACTGTATAAATTAATTACTCCTTAGGGAATAGGATAATCTAATTTCCCTTCTACAATGTACTCCATTCACATGCTCTGCGTTGCTGTAGGCATAGGTTATGAATCAACTGTTTCAGAAGGGTTATAAGCCATAATAAATGTCAATACAAGCTCTGATTGATTTCCTGCAGCCTCACTAGCTGTGACTTCATTTAGTTACTCAATACTAATTGTGTCGCTTTGGCTACCTTTGATTTTCATTGTATGCCCAGCACCTACTAGAGTGCCTAGAACAAGCAAGGTGACTAATAAATCTCTGTTGAATAAAAGAGGACTTCTAATCCTTTAAAAATGCTCCCCAGAGAAATTTTGGCACGGTCAGAAGTTCAGACAGGCATTCATTTAACAGGAGAGACTAGAATTTCCATCCTTGAGAAAGCACCCACTTCTCACTTATCGCCTATCTGGTTATCTGACATTGTGCATTTACAACAACAGTAAAGAATCCACTATCCTACTGTCCTTTCCATTAACGAGGAGGCGAGCATGGTGGCTCAGAGCGTCCCCTCCTTCTGGGTGGCCTCTGGGAAGCTGGCCGCACTGTCCCACACTGTCTGCTCCCTCCTGCCAATGGGGGTGCCGAGTCCAGCTGCCGCTTGCTGGGCCAGCCCCCTCCATGGCCTTGGCCTTCAGGCAGACACGCAGGCAGCACTGAGCCAGCGGGCGCCTGTTCTGGGTTCCCAGCTGCTAAGCGGACTTGAGGCCCTGCAGCTTAAAATTGCTGTGGGGTGGGAAGAGAGGAAAGAAAGAGGCATCAGAGGGTGTTTGGAAGAAATATGTGTGAGTTTAATGACATCCCAAAGTGAGCCGAATTGGGCCTGAAACCAGGTGCAAGGTGAGGCTCCCAGCGCCGTTGCAGGAAGCCCCGAAGCTCAGTGACTTGCCAGGCGCTGAGGGCAGAGCAGGCTCTGGGATCTTGAATTCAGGGCTTGCAGGGGTGGGAGTGGAGCCCTGGAGGTGGCTCCTTGAGGGAAGCTCTGACCCAGCACAGGAGGAAGGTGAAATGGTTAAGCCATGGTCCGTCTAGTCACACAGCCCAGCTTTATCCAGCTTTGTCTTCTCCAAGCCTCCTTCTCCACAGAGAAATAATCCCTAACTGGACTTGTCACAGTGATGAGCACACTGGTAAATCTTAGCTGTTACTATTTCTATAGATCATATTTTCTAAATAAAAAAATCAGACAAATGGATGGTCTGAAAACAGGAAAAGAAAATCTTACCTTTTTGCATAACACCAATTTTCGCACAACGACCTGGTCTTTGAAACCTAACCATGTCAGTAAGTGAGGAGTAGGCGTAATGCAGAACTTCTCTAGCTCACTGCTGTACCAACAGTGCCTTGACACGTAGTAGGCTCTCAGTGAACATTTATCAGCTGACCCACCCTGTTGTAGCAGTGTCTGATGGTGAGCCACAGATCTTAGTTCAAGTCTGTGCCTTAGGCAATAATGGCATCCTTTCATATATGCATCCAGCATTTATTGAGCACCTATGGTGTGTGTACGCAAGAGCAAACATTCCTGGTGTCCCTCCGATTGCAGAGAGCTTTCTCATTTTGAACCTTGTAGCAACCCTGGTAGATATTACTCTCATCTGCTTTGGCAGATGAGCAAATGAGGTTTGGAACCATTAATAAGCTCCTCATCCAGGGTCATGTAATCAAAGGGGAAGCTGTCTTGCTTATGTAGATATTCATGGTACCAAAAATGGACTTCTGTATCCCCTTTTACCAACTGAGTAAGCAATGATGGCTATAAAGTGGGGTGTCAGGATGAAAAAAAGACTGTCACACTTGGGTGTGAATCCCTGATTCCATGCTTACTCACTGTGCATCCCTGGAAAGTTCATCTCTCTGAGCCTCAGCTTGTAGTGCCCAGTTGAAAAGTGATGAACTAAGGGGCAAGAGCACAGATAGAGAACAGGTGGACACACCAGGTGAACACGAGATGCTAGGGAGAAAAATCACCTTGTCGTGGTGATTGATACATGTAAGGCAGGAAAGGGGGTTAAAATAACAGCCATTTATTATTGTTTTAAAGTCTTTGAGTCAGCTGGGGTGGCTCTGCCAGTCTGGACTGGGGTTGGCTGATCTCGGCTGGGCTCATTCTTGTGTGGGTGGTTGGCCAGGAGCTGGCTTATCTAAGATGGCCTAGTTCACACATCTGGCTGTTGGCTGGCTCTCCACCATGCCGACTCGGGTAAATGGACCATGTAGCTCTCATCCTTCACCAAAGTAGCCTGGGCTTCACCGAGGTAGAACAGCACACATGGCAGTGTCAGTGAGCAGAGCTATACAAGACCTTCAAGGGGTGAGGTAATAGATTCCATCTCTTCGTGGGAGAACATTGCCAAGGGCATGAATACAGAGAGATATGAACAAAGGCTGCCATTTTTGAAATTTACCATATTGATTGCCTAAAGCTGATAAAATTGACCCATTTCTCTATTAAAAAAAAAAAAACAAACCCAGTGCCATCGAGTAGATTCCGACTCATAGCGACCCTATAGGACAGAGTAGAACAGCCCCACAGAGTTTCCAAGGAGCGCCTGGCAGATTCGAACTGCCGACCCTTTGGTTAACAGCCATGTAGCACTTAACCACTATGCCACCAGGGTTTCCCTAAAATATCTTCTGATCAAGCCAGACTGGTAGACGTTGCATACCTAGACTATAGCATCATAGCCCTCTGTAGGATTACCTTTACTAACGGTACTTTGGAAACCCTGGTGGCATAGTGGTTAAGAGCTACGGCTGCTAACCAAAACGTCAGCAATTTGAATCTACCAGGTGCTCCTTGGAAACTCTATAGGGCAGTTCTACTCTGTCCTGTAGGGTTGCTATGAGTCAGAATCAACTCGACAGCAGTGGATTTGGTTTTGGTTTAATGGTGCTTTAGTTTTTTTTTTTAGCGATGAGTTTTATTTTGGGAAGCCTGCAGTATCCCTTCTTCCCACTAGATGACTCTCCCTCATCATCCTCTCTGAGGTGGATCTAGCTATACAGACTGTTTCCAGAGAACTGTGGGAAATACATGAGTGGCCCCTCTAAAGGGTAAAATATAGGTCTCTTTTGTACAGGATTGGATGTACACGTGTTTACAATGGAATAAAAATGTTCAGAGGATGGCATCAGTGTATATTGGCTGGCCCCTGCCTGCAAGGTGCTTACAGTCTAGTTCAGAAGTTCCCAAACTCTCCTCTTTGCAGCTGTCACTGGCCCTGAGCAAAATATAAAAAACTAAGGCCACCATAGACAGGTTTATATTAGGCTAAGTTAATTCATTTTAAAGAATTCTCTTTTACTCTGAGATTATGCCATTTCTTTTTTGGTGTTAAAATATCTTTTCTTTTAACACAGATATGTTTAGCATAATCCTTCTCTGTATGATTGTATGTATCAGGTCCTTAACATGACAATATCATTTACAGTCCAGCTTCTGTTAGGAACCATGTATTTTAAAAAAGGTGATACTCAGGAAAATAGTCTAAGGGATAGTATACTTTCTCCTTTCTCCCCTCTGGCTGGGAATCTGAATCTACCCTTTTAGCAGGTTGGAATACTCGGACCTCATTAGCTCAGCACCTCCGCATATCACCTTTATTGAGCTACATTCTACTGCTATGTTCTTAGATTTTATGGAGGTCAAAAGATGAAACAACCAATTAAAAATCTACTTCTGCCTTTATTTTAGAAGTTGTTATTAAGGGTACTTTCTATTATATAACACAGTAGGCCCTGAAGTTTCACATAGGATGTTTTAGGATCCTTTCTAATGTGCTGTGAATCTCACTTTTTTTCTTCCTTTCCGATAACAAGATTTAAGATAATTCAACCTGTTAACCTTTTTTGCCTTGGCTGCCAGTGGCCTCAAGTTCAGATTTTATACTCAACTAGAACTTTGTTGACCCTTATGATTGATACATTTCCTGTTTCCTGATTTCCTCTTTCTATTTTTATCAACCTTAAAATGTCTTATTACTGTGGGTCACAGTCAAAAACGTTTGACTACTTCCCAGAGGAACCACTGATATACAGAAATACTGTATTCCGGAGGTGGGTACCGTAATGTTGCTGGCATTACTGTTTATAATCCCCAGCGATTGGAAATCAATGCCCATCCTCAGGGAAATAAATAATTTATGGTTTATGCATATAACAAAGTACAAAGTAACACTTAAAAATAGAGCCATACATATCATCATGGACAAAAAAAAAAGGTGAAAGAAAAAGTACAGTTTCTGAATTTTAAATGTATGATTATAACATTTAAATAAGCTTTTAAAACAACAGTAGAAATTATTTATGGATACATACATATAGTGGTTGTTGTTAGGTGCCATTGAGTCGATTTTGATTCACAGCGACCCCAAGTGACAGAGTAGAACTGCCAATAGGATTTTCTAGGCTGTAATCTTAAAAAATAAAAAAAAAAAAATTTTTTTTTTTTTTAATCTTTATGGGGGAAACCCTGGTGGTGTAGCAGTTCAAATCCACAGGCACGCCTTGGAAACTCTATGAGGCAGTTCTACTCTGTCTTATAGGGTCGCTATGAGTTGGAATCGACTGGACGGCAACGGGCTTGTTTGGTTTGGTTTCATCTTTATGGGAGCAGATCACCAGATCTTTCTCCCGTGGAGACACCGAATGGGCTTGAACTGCCAGCCTTTCGGTTGCAGCCGAGTGCTTAACCATTGCATCACCAGGGCTCTTTATATACATATTACTAAAAGTATAAACATGCATAAGAGTGATAAACTTCAAATTGAGCACCATGGTTACATCTGAAGAAGGACAGAGGAGAATGGGATCATGGACAAGGACTTTGAGCTGCATCTGTTTTAAAACAAATCTGGATGGTGGGAACTCAATATATAGATATCATTCCCTATATGTGTCTCCGAACCCAAAAACCCATTGTCATCGAGTCAATTCCGACTCATAGCGACCCTATAGGTCAGAGTAGAACTGCCCCATTGGGTTTCCAAACCTGTACATCTTTACAGAAGCAGAGTGTCACACCTTTCTCCCATGGAGCGGCTGGTGGTTTCAAAATGCTGACCTTTTGGTTAGCAGCCAAGCGCTTAACCACTGTGCCACCAGGGCTCCTTATATGTGTCTCTAGTCTTGAAACGTCCCATAATACATTTGTTTGGAGCAGAATTATAGGCTAATCACGAGCCAGTGGTGGGAAGAGACTGATTTGGACATTTGCAACATTGTACTTTCTAGAGGACCTAGAAAAATAGATCTCATAAATAATATATATTATAGCAGTAATAACAATACCTGGCATTTTGGAAGAGCTTTTCAAAATAGAAAAGCACTTTTACAGATATGTTGTCATTATATTTTCACAAAATAGGCAAGGCAGTTTTTTTATTATTATAACCTCAGAAAACTGCAATTTAGAGAAATTAAATGACTTGCCCAAGGGAAGGCAGTAGTGTGTGGTGGTCTGGGATAGAATCCGGTCTGCCGATGGTTTTTCTGGTCTTTCAAAGCAGGAATGACTACCTTTGGTCCCGACCAGAGCATTGGCCTTAAAATCTGTTTTTGTTTTTCAGTTATGCATGTCTTAGACACATGCCCATGTGATGAAAAGATTTTGATTGTGGAGCCATCTTCCACTTCTCACAAAGCAGGAACATTGTGATGACCATCTTCTTGGCTTGCTCTCATCTCCAAGGGGGCAAGAGCAGGCCACCACCTGGACTTCCACATTGGGCATGTGGTGTGTTCCACATTGACCGATGACTTTGAAAGGGAGACTTTGAGGGCAAACATCTGGTGGCATCTTCCTGGAGAAGCCTCAGGGGATGTCGGAGGGTAGCTGTTGGGGGACTAAGGCCTGGTGTGACCTTCTGCAAGAATGTTTGCGGCCAGCCGATTTGTGGGAGAGATGTTTAGACTGGGCCCAGATGTTTTCCTTAGCAAAAGTGCAACGAACCCAGACATCTTGCCTATACCCAAAACTAACAAACAAAAAAGGGGCGTATAACAAGAAGAAGGCAAATAAATGTGAATGATATTGTTCAGAAGTGGTTTCACAATATAAAAAATGGAAGAAAAGACAAAAACAAATGTTTGTGGGCCTCACGTGTGACAGGCATTGTGTCGGGTTTTTGTGGACATTATCTCATGTAATTTTCCCAACAACCCTTAGAGGCAGGTGTCAATATCCTTCATTTTAAAGATGAAGAAAACAAAGTGAAAAGAGAAGCTTTTGGCCTAAGGTCACTGACTAGTAAGCGATGGAGCCAGGATTTGAACTGTGTTTTTACTCCAAAGCTCACAGTATTTTCTCTGTATCACCAAACCCAAACCAAACCCGTTGCTGTCGAGTCAGTTCTGACTCATGGTGACCCTATGTGTTCCAGAGTAGAATGAATGCGCCATAGTGTTTTCTTGGCTGTGATCCTTAGGAAAGCAGATCACCAGGACTCTCTTCCATGGCACCACTTGGTGGGTTTGAACTGCCAACCTTTAGCTCAGCAGCTGAGAGCACAAACCATTTGTGCTGCCCAAGAACCTCTCCCTGTCACATGGCAGTAAAATTTAAAGAGAAAGAGAATACACATTCGCAATCCGATAAGTATTTGCCCTGGGCACTGGGTTTTCTGGGTGGGAATACCAGAGGAAACCCTAGTGGCATAGTGATTAAGTGCTACGGCTGTTAACCAAAAGGTCAGCAGTTCAAATCCACCAGGTGCTCCTTGGAAACTCTATGGGGCAGTTCTACTCTGTCCTACAGGGTCACTATGAGTCAGAATTGACTTGACGGTAATGGGTTTGGTTGTTTTGTTTTTGTTTAGTTTTTTTTTTGGAATACCAGAAGAGGAAGTTTGGATGTTTTGGCAGGGAGACCATTGCAGGTTCTTGAGCAGGCAGTGGCCAAGTGAATGGTCTGTTCTCGCATGTTCTATCTAGCAGTGACTTATTTACACAGTGGACAGGAGCTGCAGGAAGCAGTGGCAGAGAGAAGGGGGTTGCTGGCACTCCCTACCAGTGCCTCCCTGCCCTGGGAACCATCTGAGAATGTGCCAAGCCACACGGCCCTGCTCTCCCAGGAGTGAGCAGTTACCTCTCTATAGACGTGAGGGGAGAAGCTGCTTGACATTGCAAGTTGGAATTCAGAACACATTTTCCCAGGGAAGCCATATCCTCCTTAGTGGTTGGGTGGTGGTTGGGTCCTGGCCTGTAGTACAGTTACAGGAGCCACTGTGGGTTGTATTGACTTTTATGGGCAGGTCTAGGAATCCAGTCACCATGTGGTATATAATATACATTCTATGGGAAAATGTGTTTATAGTTTGGCTTTCAAGTAAATGTTTGGAACATAGCCTGCCTGTAAGTAGAGAAAGGCCTACGTTGGAAGAATAGTGAACACTGAGGTGTTAGAGACAGGAGTTTCACTGTTGACTAGGGAGAGGAGGGGGTGACATTTAGTGAACCCTCGTGTGTACCGGCACTGTGCTGCATGTTCTACGAACCCTCTCTGGTCTTGTTCAAACTTTACTTCAGTGAGGTCAACAGAAGCATCCTCGTTTTAGTGCAGAGGAACTGAAATCAAGGAGAGGCTAGTTAACTTTTCCAAGTGTATGCAACCAGGGAGAGTGGGGATTTGAAGTTCAGGTTCTTTCCAGAAAGAGTGAGATCTAAATCTAGATGGAATGGAGAAGTGAGGATCAATTTTCTTCCTGTCCCCGGCCTTGTCCCTTAGTATCTTTGTAGTAAGAAGAGCCCATGAGAATGTCTTCTACATGGCCTTTTAAAAACACACTACCTCCCTGCAGGTTTAGTGTGGTGGACACAGGCAGTATTGTAATGCCCCTCATACTTGTTTCTGCCGTCTCCCCTTCCTGTCTCACCTCCCTTTCTCTCCTCTGGGTTTAGCTGGAAACTCTTGAAATCCAAAGCAGGGCTTTTAATTTAAACAGTCACCAAGAGAGGGGGCCAGTGAGAAAGAGGGAAGAGGGGAAGTTGCTCTAGAACTGAAAGACACGAGAAGGGTGTCAGATGGGGGAGACGGAAGTGAGTATCGTGGGGGCACTGAGTGCAGCGAGGTGGGGTTTTGCCTTTTCCTGTCAGATACCTCCTTCTACTCCTCCTCCATAACCGGGGACCCACTGGACTGCTGTTACTGCTTGAGCCAGTCTGTTCCCAAGCCTGGATGAATCTCGTGCTAGCTGGAATTTCTGCCCTCATGAGCCAGGGAGCCCTGGTGGCACAGTGGTTAAGCATTTGGCTACTAACTAAAAGGTCAGCAGTTTGAATCCACCAACCACTCCTTGGAAACTCTATGGGGCAGTTTTACTCTGTTCTATAGGGTCACTATTAGTCAGAATTGCCTCAATGGCAACGGGTTTGGTTCTTTGGTTTTTGTGAGCTAGCTCCTGCCCTAGTCCAGGAGTATCCAGCCTGACTCAGTTGTGACCAGGTGATCTGGTCTTCCCAAATCCAAAAGGTTTCCCACACAGCCCTAGTAGAGACCAGCAGCCTTGTCCTTGGTGTCTCAGGGGCTCCCTTGGCATTGGCAGGAGACATGGGAAGGTGATGTCCCAGGTCACTCTTACTGACACCTCCGTTTATCCAACACACTGTGCCAGGTTATGTGCTGGGGCATAAAGGCAAGTCAGCTATCCTTTGTCTGGAGGAATTTATAAGACAGAGAGAAGTAAACAACTTATGTTTTATATGTGAGGGATGTGCAGAGAGCTGAGGAACAGAAAGAACGGAGTGTCAAGTCACCCTTGGGAGGGAGGGAATTGGGGGAGCCCTCTCTGAAGAGGTTACATCTGAGCTGGGTATTGATGAAGGAGAAAGCATTTAGCAGCTATGCAGGGGGGTGGACCGTCCTGGTGGTGGGAACTGAGGCACACACGGGATGGCAGGAACAAGAGAAGTTCGGTATGGCCAGACCATAAAGGACAAGGATGAGCTGAGTTTGGAAAGTCAGGTAATATTGTTACTCAACTAACAGGTATGGGGCTCTCTCTCTAATCAGGTGGGGACTGGCAACTGTGCAGTGATACTTTGTGGATACGTAGTGATGCTGGGGAGGTGTGTTGGGCAGAAAGGTCTGGAAGTCAGACACAGTGAACCTTAGAGATTGGTGTTAATGAACAGTATAGTTAAGAGCATTGGAAGGGCCTAAAACTGCAAATGTGAATACGTGAATCCAGAGGAAACAGATAGCATCCTTCCCTGGTTTGTGCATTTCCAAAGAGTCCTGCTGATAATTAACTGCCAATGCATTTCAGTGGAAGACATTGTCCGTTGAATTAACAGAGCAGAAGACCCCCGCCCCATCGTGTTGATCTTCTAGTTCAATCTCCTACGTTTAAATGTAGTAGCTATTGTTATACTCATTCTACAGTTGAGAAAAGCAAGAACCCGAAGGCTAAGAAAGTCGCCCCAGGTCAGCGTTAAGTGGCAGGGTAGGGTCTGAGTGTTTGCATAACTTCACACGTCAGTGTCCCTGAGAGAGGTGGCACAGATTTTTAGGTGACTGTGTCACCATCTCCTAAACCTTAAAGTCAAGACAGGAATCCTTCTGCCCAGTCTCGTGACTACTTATTTTTCCTAACGAAAGTTCTTTTTTGTTTGTTTTTTTAAAATCACAACCACAGTGTCCTTGAGGTACTCTTGTTTGTGTTCTTGTTTCTCATGAGTACTCGTTCCAGCCTTTATCAAAAGCATGTCTTTAAAGAAATTACTGGGTCTGTGGTGACCAGTGGAATATTGAGACGACGTCTGTTTTGCTGGCTGGTTTGAGGGAAGCGTGGCCTTCCACAAATGACACAGGGTGTGCCGTCCTTACGTGTGTAGGTATGTAGTCAAAATCACGTATCTCTGTGCTTTTCGTTCTCTTATCTCCAAGTACAAAAAGAAGATAGTTATCCAAAAAGGCTCTTCTTATGGGGGAAAAAAATAAAAAATCTCGTACCATGTTCCAGGATGTGGCCATCTGTTTCTCTAACCCAATAAATGCATTAAGTGTCCACCATCCAGAAGCAGCTGTGAAAGCTTATTGCTAAGAGTTTTATATTTTGTGGGCTGTGAGTGGCCATTCAGATTGTCCATAGTATCAGCCTAAGACTGGGCCTGTGAGGACAAACTAAAATACTTAGTTTAATCTAGTTACTCCAGATCAAGCTACTAGCTGGGGCTCTGAATTCTAAAGTTTCCTGGAGTTGGAGAAGCCTAGATTGACCCTCGCTTGTACAAAGCTCTTTAGAATAAATCTGGCCAACCTATTAATGATGGAAGAGTCTCTGGGTGGTACAAACGGTTAATGTGCTCGGCTGTTAAATGAAAGACTGGAGGCTCGAGTTCACCCAGAATCCCCTCAGAAGAAAGGCCTGGCAGTCTGCTTCCGGAAAGTCAGCCACTGAAAGCCCTGAGGAGTTCTACACAGTTCTACCCTGATGCACATGAGGTCGCCATAGATCGGAACGGACTCCACAGCCGCTGGTCTTCATGATGAAACCATTACGTACGTGTTTATTCTTCTATGTGGTGGGGTTAAAATTCTGCAGGCTTCTAGCTCGGGAAGGATGCCCTGTTTTGGGAGAGCAGAAGCAGAGGAGGGTGGAAAAGTGGCGGTGGTTTCGGGGGCCCTGGGGTGATGCTGGCCCTCCAGGCTTTGAGTGCTGTTATTTAACAGTTACAGCCAGAGAGGGGTCAGGGACAGAGGCAAGCAGCCAGGGAACATGTTAGGGAACTGGACTGGGTGAGACAAAGAGGAACCATTGCTAAACCAAAATATTTGACTAGACTTCACTTTTTTCTTTCAGCCCGAATTCTTTGCTTGGAAGTTTAGCTTTGAAGTTGTTTCTTATTGTTCCAACAATATTGTTCTTTTAATGTTGTTTTTTAGGTCGAACATAGAATATTTAGATTTCTAAATTATAGCATCAGATTTCTCAAATTCCTTGGTATGCATTCTTTCATAGGCCTTCCTTGGTGCTGCTACTCAGCATCTCCTTTCTCAAGTAGGCCCAAAACCCAACCCAAACCCACTGCCATCTAGTTGCTTCTGACTCAGAGCGCCCCTGTAAGCATGTGTAAAAACAACCTGCCTAAAACGGACGGTGTCATCTTTAGCATCTGATACGCACTTAGTGAATGTTCAGAGAGTTGCTAAGTAGATTTTGTGTATCTATTTTATGTGCAGCCCTTCTTGACTTCTTAGTACACATTGTTTCTGCCAGCTTTCTCTAGAGGTAACACACACTGTGAAGAGCATGACAGAAGTCATCGTAAGGATAATAACATTTTAAAGAGAAAGCATTTCACCAAAAACATGTTTGCAGAGAAAGCATCCTTTATATCTCACTGGGAAGAATGAGATAAAGATCCCTAGTTGTACAGAGTTTCTGTGTGGAGTGATGAAAAATGTTTTAGAATAAATTACAGTGATGGTTACATGATGTTGTAGATGTAATTAATGCTACTGAATTGCATACTTAAAAAAAAAAATCCCTGGTCAAACGACTGAGCTTTGCATACTTTCCACCCAAGTAATTGGATGGTATGCTTGGGTTTTTAATAAGTTCGATGTCCCATGTGAGAAGGCTCTTTTCCGTCCATGGCCTCCCTTGGGTGGCGAAACAGATCTTTCCCCACACGAGGCTTCTGAGCCCCCAGGACTGTACACTCATTTTAGAGAAATACACCCGTGTCAGCTCAAAGGGAGTAAATTCAGGACCCCTGAATTGGTTTACATTCTTCCCTCAAACATTTAGTGAGTATCTACTGTGAGCCAGATGCTGGCCTCCAAGAACATCCAGATTAAAAAAAACCCTAACTCAACTTTCAAGGTGCTCCCAGCCTATCAGGGGAGAAAACCAGATATCATTAAGTCAACTCTCATTGAGTGAGACCCCATGTATTTCATAGTAGAACTGTGCTCCATAGAGTTATCAATGGCTGATTTTTTTCAGAAGTAGATCACCAGGCCCTTCTTCCAAGGCACCTCTAGGTGGACTCAAACTGCCAACCTTTTAGTTAGCAGCTGAGGGCACTAACCATTTGCACCGCGCAGGGAGAGAGGTGTTCATTAGTACAGGCTAAGCCAAGGGAGAAGGACCGCAATAGAGAGATGTAGGAAGGACCATATTGGAAGACTGAAAGCAGAGTCTGATTTCCGCCCAAGGAGAGTCAGAAAAGGGTTCACAGACCCAGTAGTTTTTCAGTTAGACCTTGAAGGACTGGTAAGAATTAACAAGGAAGACGAGAGAGAAAGGCCTTCCAGGCCAAGACAGCAACAGCACGAACCAAGGGGAGAAGGTATCTAACCCATGATATGTTTGGAAAATGCTACTGTGGCTGCTGTGGCTATGCCATGAGGCTCAAGAGGTCAGCCGGGACAGATTCCCAAGGCCAGAGGTTTGACCTTTAATCTGTAGGCGTTGATGGGTATTGAGAAAAGGAAGGCAGGAAGTATAAGACAATTACATTAGAGGATTCATTTTAAAGGTCGGGATTTGACTGAAGGGTTGAGGAGAGGTTTCTTATCTTTTGCTGGATCCGTTTCCCCCTCCTCTCCACAGTGTTTTTTGTTGTTGTTGTTATTGTTGTTTTCCTTTTTTTGTTTTTTTAGTGTACTTTAGATGAAGGTTTACAGAACAAACTGGCTTCTCATTAAACGATTAGTACACATATTGTTCTGTGACATTGGTTGCCAACCCTACAACATGTCAACGCTCTCCCCTTCTCGACCTTGGGTTCCCCATTACCAACTTTCCTGTCCCCTCCTGCCTTCTAGTCCTTGACCCTGGGCTGTTGTGCCCCTTTAGTCTTGTTTTGTTTTATGGGCCTGTGTAATCTTTGGCAGAAGGGTGAACCTCAAAAGTGACTTCATTACTGAGCTAAAAGGGTGTCTGGGGGCCATACTCTCAGGGTCCACTGTGTTTTGAGGTAGAATCTCTCATTCATAGCCTTGGACTCAAGGATGTTAACGGTAATTCAGATAGTCTTTTGAAGTAAGATAGTCTTTTGAGGCAGAAACCAACAGGTCTTGCAGGTTTGTATCTTAGAGTATCCCACATGTGTTCTGAGGAACACCATGCAATACTATGTAGACTTCTCTATAATCCATGTCATTGCTAGTTGAGTTGCTAATATTCATCAAGATGGCAGATGGCTCAGGTTAATGCCAAGGACAGTATTTCCATAATTAACCTCTTAAGTGAAAGCATTCATCTCCCTCGTAAATTCTTAATTTACTAGTCCCTGCATAATAGATTAGAGCCCTGGTGGCTCAGTGGTTTAAGAGCTTGACTACTAACCAAAAGGTCAGCAGTTCAAATCCACCAGCCACTCCTCGGAAACCCTATGGAGGCAGTTTTATTATCTCTGTTGAATGCAGCCTTTCACTCTCAGTCCTTTCCAACCATTTAATTTATGCAAGATCCAGAGAAAAACAGCTTCTGAAAGAACCAGATTATTTTTGTAGTATCTAGAATGGATATTATACAGGGCTTATTGTTGCTGTATGCCATCCAGTCGATTCCAACTCATAGTGACCCCATGTGACAGAGTAGAGCTGCCCCATAGGGTTTTCTAGGCTGTAATCTTTACAGGAGCAGATCACCAGGTCTTTCTCCTGCGAAGCTGCTGGATGAGTTCAAACTGCCAGCCTTTCAGTTAGCAGCCAAGTACTTAACCGTTGTGCTACCAGGGCTTCTTATACAGGGCTTATCAAACCTCTTGCCATCAAGTTGATTCTGACTCATAGCAACTCTATAGGATGGATTAGAACTGCCTCATAGGATTTCCAAAGAGCGGCTGGTGGATTTGAACTGCCAACTTTTTGGTTAGCAGCAAAGCTGTTAACCACTGCACCACCAGGGCTTAGACACTAGCAAATGCTACAATACCTATGCAGCTATGTGAGGACAGCCCTGGGTTCAAATCCCATCTCTAGCGCTGACAAACCAAATAACGTTGGACAGTATCCATTTCACAAGTTTGCTGACTGTCTAAAGCGATAACCTAATAAATGAAGTTCTTACTGTTTCTCTTAGAAAAAAAATTGTTCTAAATTGATGAAGTCACATGTTACCTATGTTCAGAGCAACCTCACTAAGTCCTGCCTCTTTCATGACAGCGTTTTCAACTCCTCAAATTTACTCTGACCTTTCTTTTCTTTAAACTTTACTTGCACTTACAGTCAATATCTACAGTTAGGACCACTTACAAACCTTAGTAAAACCCTACATGATATTCGGTACTAGGATTTTATGTGGCTTAGTGGTGTCTCCTAAACTAAACTGTAGGCTCTTTGAGATAAGTACTATTTATAGGATATATACAAGCTAAGTATTTGATTGATCGATTGATTTGCTGTAGTTTTTTCCATTCAAGGAAAAATATCAATGCTTGTCCCAGGGGAAGGTCCCAGCCCTGTGGGCTGACATCACAGAAGCCCACTTTCTCTCTGTATATTCATTCACATCGTCATGTACTCAACAGACAGGTATTATGACCCTACTGTGCCACACCCTTTCCATACACCTCATACTGGTTTCTCTTAGCTCCAAATTTGAGGCTCAGACTCGTGGAAATGTTCACTGTTCTAGCCAGACCTTGGCCACTTGTAAGGTCACTTAAAGGCTGTGGAATATTCTAAGGATGGGAAGGACCTTCAACAAGGAACCCTGTCCAAATCACACTGCAGAGTAATTATACTCCATCAATCCAGTGCTATGCATTCCGCTGGCAAGTCCAAACCATTTTCTTTGTAAAACCAGATGAGGAGCGTATTACATGCTGCCACTCAGCCTCTAGGGTGGATTCTAGCCGCTGGCCCTGAGGAATGTGTGTGCATTCAAGGCCAGTGTGTGTGTAGAGGCTGTTTTGTAAAGACTGAGAGCCGCATAAAGCCCCAGTGTTTTCCCCACAATGCACCCCAGTCTGGGAAGTCCCTTTTCAGCTGCAGAGCCACAAATCTTCTCACCGAGGTACACTTTGGCTCTCTGTTTCCCTGTGGGCTCTCACGTCTCAAATTCTGAAACATCCAGGCTCCGCCAGTGTCATCTTTCTGTGATGATTCCATCTGGTGAAAGCCTATTTCATTCCACTTCTAAAGTGGCCGATTTGAGCAACAAAAGCATTTAAAAAAAAAAAAAAGACATAAACAGCAATTACGATTTTATAGCAGTGTGGCCTTGGGAAAATACCACCAATTAGCTACAGTCAGTGCTGTGGGTTAGACAGCATCTTGTGCAAGGTCGCCGCTCACACAGAACCCTGTGTCTGGGTTTCAGAACCTTGTCATCCTCTTGGACTGCCTATCTTCCCAGTCTTCCCTAGTTCATATCTGAGCATTGATTCAAAGATTGTCTCAAGTACCGCCTCCTCCCAGAAGGTTTCCCTGATTTCTACTCTTCTATACACTTCCCCTGACTTTGTTTGCTCTTCTCTTGGGACTCCTTTAATTTCCTTCCTTGTCTTTTCTTAATACACACGTAAGTGTCCTCTACTCTTCTTACTCATTGTAATTTCCATAGTGCCCAATACAGTGCCTTACACATCCAAAGCACTAGATAGATAAGCATAGATATCTATAGATATATAGATAACTATAGAGATAGATATTTGGGATGGAGAGGTAGAAAGCTGTCTTAGTTATCTAGTGCCACTATAACAGAAATACCATAAGTGGATGGCTTCAACAAACAGAAGTTTATTCTTTCAAAGTCCAGTAGGCTAGAAGTCCGAATTCAGGGCGTCGGCTCCAGGGGAAGTTTTTCTCTCTCTGTTGGTTCTGCGGGGAGGTCCTTGTCATCAATCTTCCCCTGAACTAGGAGCTTCTCAACGCAGGGACCTGGGTCCAAAGGACATGCTATCTTCCTGGCTCTTGTTTCTTGGTGGTATGAGGTCCTCCATCTCTCTGCTCGCCTCTCTCTTTTATATCTCAAAAGAGATTGGCTCAAAATGGAACCTAATCTTGTAGATTGAATCCTGTCCCATTAACATAGCTGCCACTAATCCCACCTCATTAACATCACAGAGACAGGATTTACAACACATAGGAAAATCAGATGACAAAATGGTGGACGATCACACAGTACTGGGAATCATGGCCTAACCAAGGTGACATATTTTGAGGGGACACAGTTCAATCCATGACAAAAGGGAATGACTGGGAATGATTTAAATTAATCACACCCAACCATTTTGAATGACCCCACAACTGGTTCATGATATATTGTCTGATGATGATGATGATGATGACTGATACAGTAATAACTTCCATCATTTATTGAACACTGGCTGCATTCCAGACACTGCATTAAGCACTTTACATACATTATTTCCATTAATTTCATACTATTACACCCATCTAAAAGATGAGCAAACTTGGGTTTGGAGTAAATAACCTACCCCCCAATCCACACCTGAGTATATGGTAGAAGCAAGATTTGAACCCAAGTCCATCTGACTGCAGTTAACTGTTTCATTATACTAAAGAAAGACTATCACTGACAGTTCCTGCTGTGTGTGTGCAGGAGCAGACCTTTGCCTTTATTCCCTAATGGATTGAGGGAAGAGTAGGGAGAATGGTTGCATTTGTAAAATCAGTCTAGGATTAAAGCATTTAGCAGCTTGTTGATGGGTGCTGTCTAATCAATTCCAACTCATAGTGGCCCCATGTGACAAAGTAGAACTGCCCCATAGGGTTTTCTAGGCTATAATCTTCATGAGAACAGATCACCAGGTTTTTCTTCTGCAGAGTTGCTGGGTGGGCTCGAACCACCAACCTTTCAGTTAGCTGCCGAGTGCTTAACTGTCTAGCTGCCAGGGTTCCTAACTAGTAGCTAGAAAGACCATTACAGACCATCTACTCTCACCCCAGCTCCAAGGATTGCCCCATGGCCTCCATCGTGCTTCTAAAACAAGGCGATGGAAAACCATGTGAGCATTCCCAGGTTGCTGGACTTTGCAAGGCGTTGTCACGGGCCTGCCGAGGCTCTTTTCATGTTCGCTACTTTATAAATGACTATAATTACAACAGGCTTTGGTGGAAGACTTTGAGCCTAATAAAAATGTCAAACTCATTAAGAAGGTTTCCAAGACCAAATAAACTCTGAAGAGGCTGTAATCTTTGATGGCTCTAAATTTACAAATCACAGGGATGTGGAAAAACAGAGCTGCCGTGTACAGAACTACTGAAATGTCCCTATGTATTGCTTCCACATCCTCTTGTGATGGAAGTTTGGTTGCAGGTTCAGTAATCTCTCCTGAAAACATTGCAGTGCTCTTTTCTTTTGTTGTGAAAAAGCAGCTGTGTGTGTGAGCAGCCCTGTACATGTCACAAAGCAAAATCTAGAATAAACAGAAGTGTGATTAGCCTGGAGTCATGGTCAGAATCTCATGATATTGGAAATGTTTAAATGTCAGGCTGAAAGGGCTTTTTCCCCCTCTCTCTTCAGGGTGGCTTAGGCAAACCCCATGAAAAGCAGAAGTTAAGTAGGAGAAGGTTCTCATGTAGGAGGTAGGATTGGAGCTGGATCTTAAGGTAGAGTTTGGAGAAGCAGAGATCTAGGAGGCAGATGAGAGCGGAGAGGAGGGTGAGAACAATGACAAAGAGCATGGGTTGTCTGGAGCTAAGGGTTTCATCTGGGGAGTCTGAAGGATCCAGAGAAATAATTAATATACTATTAGTAATTTATTAAAGTTCTCTTAGATTCCAACTGCTGAGCTACATGCTTTGCAAAAATTCCCTCTACACCCACAGCAATCCTTTAAGGTAAGCGTTATGTTGGGTTTAGAGATAATTGAAACTGAGGCACAAGCAAATCCGCAGAGAGACAAAGCAGATTAGTTGTTGCCAGTCACTGGGAGGAGAGCGGGATGGGGAGTGGCTTCTACTGGATGCAGGGTTTCTTTTGGGGGTGATGAAAATGTGCTGGAATTAAATAGTGGTGATGGTTGCACAACTTCGTGAATATACTACTGAGTTGTAAACTTCAAAAGGGTGAATTGTATGGTATGTGAAATATATACCCAAGGAGCTCTGGTGTCCCAAGTGGCTAAGCACATGACTGCTAACTGAAAGGTAGGTGGTTCGAACCCACCAGTCAATATGAAGGAGAAAGATATGGTAGTCTGCTTCTGTAAAGATTTACAGCCTTGGAAACCCTGTGGGGCAGTTCTACTCTGTCCTATGGAATCACTCTGCATCCTAATCAATTCAACAGCAGTGGGTGTGGTTTGGCTTTGGTTTTATGTATAAAAGAGGGAAAAATAACTGAGGCTCAAAGAGATTAAGTGACATTCTTAAGGTCGTAAAGCTGTGGTAAGTAGGCAAACCGGGATTTGAACCCAAAGCTTATGCTTGTTCCCACGTACCATGCTACTGTCGGTAGTTTCAGAACTATGGAGCTTAGCCATGAGGTTGGCTGCAAACTTTTGATCAATGAAGAAAATGTATTTTGTTATAAAAACACTGATGTTCTCTGACAGATAGTGTTGAAGCAAGTGGGTCATGAAACACACAGTAAATTTTGAGTCGGAAGTAACACACAGGGTACTAACTTTGACGATAGCAAGAACAACTCTGGACCCCACCTGCGATCAATGTGGTGTTCCTGGAATATAGGCTCCCAGAGGCTCAGGGATCAGCCACAGTTGAGCCTGGTGATGGAAAATTTTCAGGGCCTGCAGCTGCTGAGCTGTAACAGGTAGGATCTGATGATAGGTAGGAAGGGTCCAGACAATGGAGGGCTTGATATGTCCACCCCTTCAGAAGGGGGACTTTAATTTGGTACAGTGGGCAGTGGTATATTAGGGAGATGGTTGCTCTTGTTGGAAGCCACTTCTGGCAATGCATGGGTGGATTAGTATGGGAAATAGAATGGGGTCAGGGAGTCCAGCTATGGCCATCCAGGCATGAGTTGAGGAGGGTATAGTCCAAAGTTATGGTAGTGGAAGTGGAGAAGAAGGGTGAACCTGGGAGAGTTTGAGAAGAAAGAAATGATAGCCTTGGCCACAGATGAAGGAGAAGGAAGAGTTATAGAATACTTCTAAATTCTTTCCTTTTTTAACTCCAGGTTTTTCAGTCTAGAAAAGTAGAATCACGAAGGTGGTAAGGATAGACATGGGATAGAAAGGAAGCCTGGCTTGATGAGAAGATACTGAAATAAGTTTGGGACCTAATGAGGTTGAGGTGATGACATGGGAAGGTGTGTCAAAGGTTTTTGCTAACTTCCTGCCGAGGCCCTCATCCCAGACGGGTGAGGCCTTTTCATTCCTTCCATTTTAGGAAGGCAAGGTTTGATTTCTGTGCCAGCGAGAAATACTAAAGAGCTTTCAAATGCATTATTACAGTACTTTGTAATTTA
This sequence comes from Loxodonta africana, assembly GCF_030014295.1. Lineage (NCBI taxonomy): Eukaryota > Metazoa > Chordata > Mammalia > Proboscidea > Elephantidae > Loxodonta > Loxodonta africana. Next base: position 44,142,149 of record NC_087354.1, on the reverse strand, counting down.
CAGACCACTTTTCCATATTTTATTCTCTTTATTGCCGTGCAGTTTCACAGTAATCCCTCCACAATGACAAATTTCCCCTCCGTGAAACTGTATAGTTAGATTACTATGGCGTTCCATCACAGCCGTTTGAAAATTTAGATCAAATATACTTAAATCCAAGAGATAACCTTGGACGAATGATGTAGGGAGTTCAAGAGGAATAATCAGAAAGGCCTTGAATATTTGGATGAAAAATGAGACACACCCACCAGTGCCTCGCAAAATTTATATTATCTGCGTCAAATTAACAAATGCTTTATCCATACTTAGGGGAATTCCAGAAAAGATCTAGCAAGCAGGGGCTGGAAAATGTCCATGTATTGTTCAATGCCAATTATTGACTGTTTTAGGTGTATAAAATGTCAATTGGAGTATATAAGCCAAAGACAGTGGAATGAAATCTTTAAGGTGCTGAAAGAAAAAGACAAAAAAGCTGTCAACCTAGAATTTTATATCCAATGAACGTGTTCTTTAGAAATGATGGCAGAAGAAATGCTATGGAGAGAAACAAAGCAAGAAAGGTCAGCGAGAAATGCATGGAGGTGGGGAAGCAGGAGTCCTCGGTTTTAAGTACAGTGGTCAGGGAAGACCTCTCTGGGTGGGTGACACTGTTCAGAGACCTGAAGGAGGTGAGGGGGTGAGCCATGTGGACAAAAGGGAGAAGATTTCTAGCATTCTAGGTAGAGAGAATAGCAAGCACAAAAGCCCTGAGAAAGCGGCATGTCTGATGTTTAAGAAACAGCAAGGTGGCCGGTGTGGCTCAGGCAGACTGGTGAAGAGAAGAGAATAGAAGGAGATGATGTCAGAAAGTTAACAGGGTCCCAGATAGTGTAGAGCATTATGTTGTTATTGTTGTTGGGTTTCGTCGAGTCGATTCCAACTCATGGCGACCGCATGTGACAGAGTAGAACTCCTCCATAGGGTTTTCTAGGCTGTAATCTTTACAGAAGCAGATTGCCTGGTCTTTCTCCCACAGAGCCACAGAGTGTGTTCGAACTGCCAACCTTTCAGTTAGCAGCCAAGCACTTAACCACTGTACCACCAGGGCTCCTTTTAGACCATTATAGGAAGAATAAATATATATCCTGTTTGCCTGGTACAGTCCCAATTTACACCTGTTGTCCTGGCATAACTACTTGATTCTCAAAAGTGTCCTCATCTGGAAAAGACCTTTATGGTCACCCAAAGAGGATAGGTTGTTTAAAGAACTTGACCTTCACACCAATAAAGATGGAAGCCAGTGGAAGGTTTTGACCAGAGATCTGGCTCCATCATGATCCCTCTGACTACTGTGTGGAGAATAGACAATGAGGAGGCAGAGCAGAAGAAAGGATGCCAGGTAGTTAACTGTTGAACAAATCCAGATGAGAGGTGAGGGTGGCTTTGATTCCATGGCAGCAGTGGAGGTGGCGAGAAGTGTCTAGATTTTTTATGTCTTTTGAAGGGAGAATGGCAGGAGTTCTTGGATGTGGGATGTAGGAGAAAGAGACAAGAAAAGGATGACTTCAAACTCTTTGGCCTGAAAGTTGGAAGGATGGAGGAGCCAATAGCTGAGATGGGAAGACTGCAGGAGGAACGAATTTGGGGGGAAGATCAGGCAGTAGATTCTGGATTAAGTTTGGTGTGCCTTGTGGGTGGTAGATTCTGGATTAAGTTTGGTGTGCCTTGTGGGCAGCTAGGTAGAAAAGTCGGAGAACCAGTGGGTAGAGAAGTCTGAGGTTCAGGGAGAGCTTCAAGCTTGAGATGTAAATGTGGTATTTATTATCAAGAGACTGGGAAGATGAACTTACTAGGGAGTAAATATAGATAGGAGTCCCAGGGTGGTGCTAATGGTTAATACGTTCAACTGAAAGGTTAGGGGTTCAAGTCCACCTGAGGTACCTAAGAATAAAGGCCTGGTGATGTACATCTGATAAATCAACCATTAAAAACCTATGGAGCACAACTCTACTCTGATACACCCAGGGTCACCATAAGTCACAACTGACTTGGCAGCAACAGTTGGTGGTGGTAACTGTGGATAGAGAGAAAGGTCAGAGAACTGAGTCCTGTGGTGCTACAATATTGGAAGTCAAGGATGTGAGGAGCACAGCAAATAAGACTGAGAAGCAGCCACCAGAGAAATAGGAGTAAAACAGGAGACATGGTGAGCCAGAATCAACTGAAGAAAGTATTTCAAGGAGGAAGGAGTCATCAGCTGTGTCAAAGGTTCCTTGTATATCAGGTAAGATGAGGATTCAGAATTGGCCGTTGGATTTAGCAACATGAAGGTCATTTGTGACCTTGACAATGGAAGCCTCTCTAGTCCATGAGGTCAAAAGCCTGTCTTCAGCAAGTTAAAGAGAGAATGCTGTCTCTGCCTTTCTTTCTTTTCCCCACTCTCAAGCACTCTCCTTGGTCCTTGTGGAAAGCAAAAAGACAAAAGGAATTTCTCCAAGAAACTTCTGAAATACTTTGTACAGTGTCTGGGCCGAGACCACACAAACAATATTGGTTTCTGTTACTGGAGTCTGGCTCCTTTTGAGGGTGAGAGAATTTTGCAGTGGTGTGAGAATTCAGCCTATGATCCTTGTCACTTAAGCTTCTGTGGTAGCGTGAATGCAACTTGGGGGCAGAAAACTCCAGCAAGGAGACAGGCTGAGACAGCTCAAAGGAACAAGACCTCCCGGTAATACTGTATTTCAAAAGGCAGTTGTAATGTGGTTGTCCTTAAAATTAGAAGGTGAAATCTGAAAACAATTCAGAGAGGGAAAAATGGCAGGGCTGGATGACAGCTTGGCTTTGGGGAATGAATTGGAGGAAAGAAAGAAGATGCTGAAGCTTTTCAGGGAACCAAAATTTCAGCAGGACTCCAGTAGAAATGTGTAGGTAGGAAATGAGAGGCCATTTGGGGGGTAACATGATCAGTTTAGGAGCCCTGGTGGTGCAATGGTTAAGTGTTCGGTTGCTAACTAAACCCACCCAGCAGCTCCGTGGGAGAAAGACCTGGAGATCTGCTCCCCTATAGATTACAGCCTAGAAAACTCGACGCAGCAGTTCTACTCTGTTACATGGGGTCGCTCTGAGTTGAATTTGACTCAATGACACCTAACAACAACAACAATAAAGTTTAATTTGGGACTTTTTAAGGATATTTAAATGGAAATATCTGTAAGTAGTTAAAAAAAAAAAAAAAAAAGAAAGGAAGGAACCAGACAGCCAACGTGGCTAAATATGCATCCAGGAGTCCTTGACTGGGAAGTGGCAATGGAGGTCACGTTTCACAGGAGAGATGGGTCTTTAGGAGCCATTGCAAGGGTTAGGGAAAGACAACTTGGCAGTCTTGGGAATAAGTGGTAATGGAGAAGGTCCCAGGCAGATGGTTTATTTGCAGGAAGGCTCAAAGGCAAGGACGGATGGCATTTGTGAATGTCAAGGACCTGGAGAGGTGACCATGGTAAAGTGAAGGTGTTGCATGAGAAGTCTCTCACACCCTCACTTATTTGACTAACTGCCAAGAGCATCATGCCCAGCACTGAGGATTCAAAGGTGAGGAAGTCACGGTGTCCACACTTGGTGTAAGTCCCTTTCACTCTGATTTTGGCAAAATAGAAGTGTGTGGTCATCACAGCACAAAGTGTGAAAAGGGTTATAATTGGGGAATGAGGAGGGTGGCCAGGAGAGCACAGAGGCTGTAAAACCTTACCCCACCTCGAGTCTCATGGAGGTGTGGAGTTAGAGGAGAGCTTAACTAGGTGTGCATAGGAGAACCTGGAAGATTTTCCAACACAGACAAAAACTAGGGCCTGTGGAAGGGTATGACAGGTCCTGGGAAGTGCATCACAAAACCAGCTGCCACCAAGTGGATTCCAACGGCCATGTGCGCAGAGTAACCCATGTGTACAGAGTAGCACTGTGCTCCATAGGGGTTTTTTAATGGCTGTGACCTTTTAGAAGCAGATTGCCAGTACTTTCTTCTGAGGCACCTCTGGGTGAGTTCAAACCACCAACCTTTCCGTTAGTAGTCGAGCACTTAACAGTTTGCACCACCCAGGGACTTTTGGGAAGTACAAGGAGGTCAGAATTACGACAATGTCTAGAGTATGGAGGATAGCAAGGACATGGGGTAGGCGAGATGGACAAGGGTCACGTCACTAGTAGCTTAGTAGATCATGCTAAGGCACAGGAGAATGGAACTAGTATTTGTTGTGTGACTACAGTGTAACAGACCCCTAGTTAAGGTTTTCATCTTGTTTTAGTTGTGATTTTTCAATTTTAAAAAATGAGTCCTCATTGTAGAAAAATTATAAAACACAAAAAGTAGCAGAAAGTAATCCTACATAGACCATTGTTGGCATCTGCTAATGTACCCCTTCCTGGTATTTTGTATCTAAATCATTATCACTTAAATCTCTTATCACTTAACATTATAAAGGTGGTTTCCTGTGTTATTAAAAATTCTGTATAAACATCACTTGAAACAGTATCTAATATTCCATCATAGGAGTGTTCAGTAATTTACTTAACCATTCCCCTAGTGCTGACCATTTCGGTTGTTTTCAGTTTTTTGTAAATAAAACCCATGGCTGTTGAATCAATTCCGACTCGTAGCAACCCAATAGGACAGAGCAGTACTGCTCCATGTGTTTCCAAGGAGCAGCAGATGGACTCGAACTGCCAACCTTTTAGTTAGTAGCTGAGCTCTTAATCTCTGTACCATCAGGGCTTCCAGTCTCTTGATAGCTGTTGCCAAATGGCATTCCCCAAAGTCCTTCCAATACCCGTTTCAACTGGCAGCATCTCACTACCTACTCTTCAAAAATGAGTATTGTCATTTACAATTTGATGTCACTTAATCCTCAGGATATTCTCAAGAATTATTGTCCCCAATTTACAGATAAGGAAGCTGAGGCCAGCAGATTATTTCACCCACTCTGTGTCACAGATCTAGTGACAAAAAGGCACAGAGACAGAATCGAGGCCAGGTTTGGCTAACTCAAGAGCCACATCAGTCTTTCTCTGAACAGGTAATAAACCCACTGGAGGATTTTAAATCTGGACAACGTGAAGTACAGTGTTCACTTGATCTGGTTTTTTCACTTGTTGTCGGGTGCCATCGGGTCGATTCCGATTCATAGAGACCCTATGTGACAGAGTGGAACTGCCACATAGGGTTTCCTAGACCATAATCGTTACAGGAGCAGATCTTCATCTTTGTCCCACAGAGCAGCTTTGTGGGTTCTAACTGCCAGCCTTTCCGTTAGCAGCCAAGGGCTTAACCATTTACACCACCCAGACTTCTTGCTCTGCTTAGTTAATGCTGGCTTAACACACAGATTTTCTTCAAGGCGTTTATGAACTAAAAATGTATTATGTAGAGAGGGGAAAAAAACCAGAAAGCATAAGGCAGGTTATTAACACTAAAAAAAAAAAAACACTATTAACACTAAAAAGCAACATATATATTGCAGAGTAGAACTGCCCCATAGGGTTTCCAAAGAGTAGATGGTGGATTCAAACTCCCAATCTTTTGGTTAGCAGCCAAGCTCTTAACCTCTGTGCCACCAGGGCTCCATATGTAAATATATATAAGTACATATATATGGTTTATACAAATTGAGTTAATAAATATGACCCACTGCAGCAATTTCCAAACAGTGTTATACAGTTAATAATCGTAGTATGGGTCATTGCACCAGGAATAAAATCTATCCATTCTCAGCCCTGCCAGGTCTCTGTGATTCCTCTTCACTTTTCAGCCCTAAGGTCAGGGGTAATGCATGTCCCGGTGCCACAGTCACCTCAGGATTTAACTCGAGCTATTTTTTTTTTTTTTTTATGGCTGGATTCAGAAGAGAATGTGGAAAGAGGGGATATCATTGCTGATGTCAGGTGGGTCTTGGCTGAAAGCGGAGAATACCAGAAAGATGTTTACCTGTTTTATTGACTATGCAAAGGCATTCGACTGTGCAGATCGTAACAAATTATGTATAACTTTGTGAAGAATGGGAATTCCAGAACACTTAATTTTGCACATGAGGAACCTGTACACAGACCAAGAGGCAGTGGTTCGAACAGAATGAGTGGAGACTATGGTTTAAAATCAGGAAAGGTATGTGTCAGGGTTGTATCCTTTCACTGTATTTATTCAGTCTATATACTGAGCAAATGATCTAAGAAGATGGACTATATGATGAAGAATGCAGCATCAGGACTGGAGGAAGACTCATTAACAACCTGCAATATGCAGATGACACAACCTTGCTTGCTGAAAGCAAAGAGGACTTGAAGCACTTACTGAGGATCAAACACTACAGCCTGAATTCAGTGTGGATTACACCTCAACATAAAGAAAACAAAAACCTTCACAACTGGACCAATAAGAAACCTCATGATAAACGGAGGAAGTGTTGAAGTTGTCAAGGATTTCATTTTAATTTGATCCACAATCAGCGTCCATGGAAGCAGCAGTCAGGAAATCAAACGAAGTATTCCTTTGGACAGATCTACTGCAAAAGACCTCTTTCATGCATTAAAGCAAAGATATCACTTAGGACTAAGGTGCACCTGACCCAAGCCATGGTATTTTCAATCACCTCATATGCATGTGAAAACTGGACAGTGAATAAGGAAGACCGAATAAGAATTGATGCCTCTGAATTATGGTGTTCGTGAAGACTAGTGAATATACTATGGACTGCCAGAAGAATGAACAGATCTGTCTTGGAAGAAGTACAGGCAGAATGCTCCTTAGAAGGGAGATGGCGAGACTTCACCTCACTTATTCTGGATGTTATCAAGTGGGACCAGTTCTTGAAGAAGGATAGAGAGGGTCAGCGAAAAAAAGAAGCCCCTCAACAAGAATAAATGACACGGTGGCTGCAACAGTGGGCTCAAGCATAACAACAATTGTGAAGATGGCACAGGACCCAGCAGTGTTTCGTTCTATTGTACATAGGGTCATTGTGATGTAGAAGGAAAAAGCCCTGGGCTTACAGTCAACATACTTGGGCCAAGCCTCAATTATGCCACTTTACCAATTGTAAAAAACAATCAGTAAATATGATGAAAGCATCAGAGGTAGCTAGCTGCAGCAAAATAAAGTTTCTATTCTGTATTCTCCACCCTTATATCTTCCTAGTATTCCTGTACTGATCTTCCGTTTTCTGGGTCAAACATTAGGATAGTACTAGGTTTTTTGCTAAGGAGCCGTGGTGGTGCATTGGTTAAGTGCTCGGCTGCTAGCCCAAAGGAGATCAGCAGTTTGAACTCACAAGCTGCTCCACTGGAGAAAGATGTGGCAGTCTGCTTTTGTAAAGATTACAGCCTTGGAAACCCTATGGCGCAGTTCTACTCTATCCTATATGGTCACTACGAGTCGAAATCAACTCAAGGAACACAACAACACAGGTTTTTCACTGGAAATGAGAAGTATTGTCAGTTTTTCTTCAAAAAATAGAGGATGGTACCAGACCAGCCTTTTGCATTTTGTTGCTGCCCGTGTCCCATGCCAGCACTTCCTACTGATGCAAACTCGCTCTCAGCAGCCCCTGTACTGTGCCCAGTCACAGTGGAAGTGCAGCCCTTCTCCTTGGTTATCAGTGAACACTCTATGAACACCTGCTTTGTGCTAAGCACTGGGGCCCCTTGAGGAGCTCACAGTCTAGACATAGGAGACACAGACCACTAACAACTATCCACAGTATAATATGACAAGTGAGTGATTAACCTTATGTGTGGAGAAGAGACAAGGATTAACCTAGCCTGGGAAGGCCTGGGAAGCCTTCAGGAAAATGACATTTCTCTTGGAACTTAACGGATGATTTCTGTTTGCCAGACCAATAAGGACAATTAAGGTACAATGTACAGCCTGGGTAAAAGCTCCAAGTCAGGAATGCACATGATAGGATTAAGGAGCAGGGAATAGTCTTGAATGCCTGCTCCCTGGGGGTGCTGGGTGAGGATAGAAGTTGGGGAGTGGGAAATGGCTGTAAACAAGTTTGGAAAACGCAGCAGGAATCGGGTCTTGGAGGCTGTGAGCTGAGCAGGAGTTAAGTAAGAGTCTCTTGCAAAGAGCTGCTGCTGCTGTTAGTGGCTGTCGAATCAGCTCTGACTCACGGAGACCTTATGTATAATAGAACCAAACGTTGCCCACCTTCATTATCTTTTGTTGTTTCAGTTCATCATTGTGGCTGTTGTGTTGATCCATCTCTTTGAGAGTTTCCCTCATTTTTGTTGACCCTCTACTTTACCAATCATGAGGTCCTTTTCTAGCGATTGATCTTTTCTGATGACGTGTCCAAAGTAAGTGAGCTGAAGTCTTGCCATTCCTCTTCTAAGGACATTCTGGTTGTATTTCTTCTAAGACATTTATTTGTTCTTCTGGCAGTCCACAGCATGTTCAGTATTCACCGCCAACACCGCAATTTGAATACATCAGTTCTTCGGTCTTCCTTTTTCATTGTCCAGCTTTTGCATGCATATGAGGCAATTGAAAAGCCCAGGGCTTGGGTCAGGCACACCTTAGTCATCAAAGTGACATCTTTGCTTTTTAAAACTGCTATGATTCAACGGCACTGGGTTTTTGGGTATGGAGGCATGTAAGTGAGCATTATGTACCATCTGCAGGTAACACCTGTGGGACCCCAGGAATACCAGGCTATTTAAAAGACATCTCCTCTTAGCCAATTCTCAGGAAATGGACAATCCCAAGGATTTGGAAAGCACTAACTGTGTGATCAGGGCGGGGCCAAGAGGCCTAGGAGACCTTTGGAAAGGGGACATGAATGGCCAGTGCCTTTGTGCTTTTGTCAGTGCAGTCACTAAAAAAAAAAAAAAAAACAGATTAAAGCCTTTGTAAAAGAGTAATGGGGCTTCCTACAGTCAGATGAGTTCATACCCCCCAGTGGGGGAGATGCAAGACTTCTTCTGCAAACCTCTTTGTAAGGTGGTGCCTTGAATTGAAAGGAGCCCTGGTGGCATAGTGATTAAGTGCTAGGCTGCTAGCCAAAAGGTTGGTGGTTCGAACCCATCAGCTACTTTATGGAAGAAAGATGTGGCAATCTGCTTCTGTAAAGACTACAGCTTTAGAAACCCTATGGGGCAGTTCTACTCTGCCCTATAGGGTCGCTATGAGCTGGAATTAACTCGACTGCAGGCAACACCACCACCATCTGAACTGAAGCATTTCTGAAGGTGGATATTTTGTAGGGAAAATGTTTCCATGGAGATGGAGGACCTGGAGTTCAAGGGCGGACCACAGGATGCTGTAATAGTGTCCTTGGCTCTGTGAGATTGCTCTGGATTGTTAATGTGTGAACCTGTGTGAGGTTTTCTATGGCTGTTTTCTGGGCCAACACCCATCAAAACAAGTGGGTTCCCGGGCTGCAGCTGTTGACAGAGAAAAAAGGGATCTACAGTTGCTTAGCTTTTGACACGTTGCCATGTGACTAGAATGGAAAGCCATTCAACTTCTCATGTCTGCTATGCCTTCTGAATTCTACAGTTGAAAGGGTACTACTCAGAAGAGGCCCCAACAGTTAAATTATTTCCCATCAGAAATGAATGCATTGATATGTTGCAAAGGCCCAATCCAGGGTACTCCAAAGAGTTTAGAGCAAAGTGGATGAGCATTATAGCTTTTCTGAAATTTCTGAGTGTTGCTAAGTGTGATTGGAGGAACAGTGCTATTGCCATCAGCAGGAAGGAGTTAGCAAACTCAAACATTGGGCTTTGGGTAATAATTCAGTCTTTGCGGGATATTGTTTGCTTAATGGAAACCCTGGTGGCATAGTGGTTAAGTGCTATGGCTGCTAACCAAAGGGTCAGCAGTTCGAATCCACCAGGCACTCCTTGGAAACTCTATGGGGCAGTTCTACTCTGTCCTATAGGGTCGCTATGAGTCGGAATCGACTCGACAGCACTGGATTTTGGTTTACTTAATACAGGTAGTTTTCACTTGGTCACAAGTATAACCAGGGTAAAGAGTTTGTGGAGTCAGCCTCCTCAATTAAAAAGCATTGTGATATCAACTTTGACTTATGGAAAGGCAAATGCATTTTCGTTTGCTCATGGCCACAGCCAAGGGAAGAGCTGGTGAAGAACAGCCTTTCCCAAAGTGTGTTCCATGTACCTGGAGTCCTGTCAGAGTCCTGCACAGGAAAGATTTTATATGCAAATAAATTCAAGAAATGCTGCGTATTCCCTGTCCCTCTTGGAGCATCATAAGGCCCACTGGCATAGTAAATACTCTAAGATATCCTATATGGAAATCTGGTTAACTTGGTATAATTTAGCATCTCCCAAACTTGCTATCCATGGATCCATTTTTTTTTTTTTTTTTTTTCCAGTTTTAACGTCTTTTTAAATCCTCTCCTTCAGAACAACTTTATGAACTACTGATTTGGAGAATTAAGATATAAATAGGAATAGGATTTATTGATTTTTATCAAGGGCCTTTTTTTACTTTTGACAATGGTGAGAGAGTTGAGTTCATCTCTGGCCAGAAGATATGTATGGAGCCACTTAAATAAAATGAATTGCAATCTCTCCCTCTAAACCTTTCTTTCTTATGTAATCCCTCTTGTTTTCATAACTCCCCACATCCACCCTAACTGAGCTGGCCTGACCACATCCTCATCTCTTCCTCCTCAACCTGTTTATAAGCCCACACCTGTACCAACTATGCTGTGAAGGTTTTTCCTGTCCACACACAGGATATATCCCATCTAAACTGCTAAATCCATGCAGAACCTAGGTACCCCATAAACCAGCCCTGATTAGGCGAAGGTAGTATCTTCCGTGGGCCAAATCTCAGCCAACCAATATACATCCTTTTATGTAGGGTGTAAGTATAGCTCATCTGGGCTTTGTATATGAGTAACTGCTATCCATCTATGGTCTGAATGGGAGTTTGGTGTGTGTAGACCAGGCCATAAACTCACTGAATAAGAAACCTTTTTTTTTCTCCCCATAATTCAGAAAATATTTATTAATGTAACTTTCACCATAGAAGCGACTTCCAGACACTGAGGCTCTGTGGTTTGGACTGGATATCAGAATGATAGTACAGAAATCCTTTTTCCCTGAAGTATCCTATCTTATCTTTCTCCAGAACCCACCAACCCTGTTTTGGCTAAATATTTCTCTATCTGCTCTAAATAGAACACCTCTTCCCGAAAGAGTTTAGGAAGAACTTGGCCTGCTTTTTTCATTTCTTTGCCACCATTTACTTTATTCCATTACCTGTCTTATTCTGGATTCAGCTACCATACGCTTGAGGACACTGGTAACTGCCTAATTACCAAATCCTATTAGCCATTTTCACAGTTTTGTTTTCTTGACCTTCTCGGTGCCTTCTAGAGAATTCGACTCTGCTCACTTACAGGATGCTGAGCTCTCCTAGTTCGCACGTATACTCCTGGAGCTAGCCCATCCGGTCTTATCTTCCACGTGAAATTATTTCCATTCAGCTATCTCCAAATACCTACAGTGGAGCCCTGGTGACACAGTGGCAAAGAGCTCTGCTGCTAACCAAAAAGTCGCAGTTTGAATCCACCAGCTGCTCCTCGGAAACCCTATGGGGCAGTTCTATCCTGTCCTATAGGGTCACTATGAGTTGGAATCGACGCTATGGCAATGGATTGGGTTTTACCTACTATATCTTGTCCCACCTCAGATTCTTTTGGAATGTGGTTGGGGATAAACAAACAAGCAAACTGAACCTGTTGCCTTCTCCAAACGTTTCTATTTGTCTGAATAGTATTATGCATGTCCCAGGTCAACTGAACTTGAAACATCAGAATTATCTCTGATTTACCTCTCTCCCTGACCTCCTGTGACATTTGTGACTGTGTCGTAAATTAAGAAACTCAGGGGCAGATCTGTGAAGGATATTTATTTCCTTCATGTCCTGCTCAAATATATGCAATTCATTTCACCCTTTTATTTTGTATTTAGTAGGAGTCCCTGTCCAAAAAACCCCTAGGGAACAGTTCTACTTTGTAACACACAGGCTCATGAGTTGGAATTGTCTCGACAGCAGTGAGCTTCATTTTGGTTTTTAATATCCTCATCTTGTTGTTGTTAGTTGCCATCAGCTTGATTCCAACTCATGGCGATCCCATGTGTGCAGAGTAGAACTGCTGCATAGGGTTTTCCAGGCTGTGACCTTTCAGAAGCAGAGCACCAGGCCTGTCTTCCGAGATGCCTCTAGCAGGGTTCAAACCACCAACCCTTCTTCTAGTAGTTGAGCACTTAACCATTTGTGCCACCCAGGTACTCCTTTAATAGCCTCGTATATTCAAAATATTCTCTGTCTTTGTTGATACATGTGTTTTTATCATCTGAAATATGTCTACATTGTATTAGGACACTCTATCTGCAGTTGTGATGGCTGCCTTCTAGTGAATGATCATGACTGCTTATGATTTTGTAATCCTAGAGCAGGTTTTCACTCCCTACCTGGCCTTGGGCTCAACCTTATACTAGATTTTTGAGAAGGAAAGAAGAGTAAAATTTGGTTCCCAGCTTATAAACCATTACTGCCCAACTGGGCGGGGGGGACCTGAATCTGAAATTTTAAAATAGCAGTCTTTTAAAATATGTCATTAAGTCCAGAAATGCTTAGTTGCAAGGTATGCTTTGAGTTTGGTTAGAGTCATTGTAGAAGGTTCCCAAGAAGAGATAAGATTTTGAGTGAAATGAAGGACATGTAATATTTGAGGAGAGCAGCAGGGGGATGCAAGGAAACTAGGGGCCTGACATCTCTCTTTGAAGTGGAAGGAGGCAGTGAGCTAGGCTTGAAAGGGAAAGCAGCAACTACCAGAGCATAGGTGAACCCCTGGAGGGCCACGATTACTGAAGCCGACTCTGGGCTGACACTGGGCTGGACTTTTTTCCCTCTGTGAGTTCTCATAAGAAGCAGAAGACGCCTGTGATGAGATGCTGGGCTGGTGGACACAAAGACCTCACCCTCACTACCAAACCACTGCCCACTTTTCAAAAATGTGACCAGAGAAAGGCTGGCAATCAGAGTAGCTCTTAGATTACGCTACCTTAAATATAAATTAACTTGTACAGATTTCATTTTGCAAATGAAAACAATTGACCAATGTTTTATAGCTCTCCACTTCTGACTTCTGTGCTTGGGCTTGTTCACTTTTCCCTTTTAAATAGAAGTGAGATTTCTATAATGCACGAAATCTCTATTTTCAGGAAAGATAAACAGATTCCACTGGTCAGAAACTTCAAAGGGAAATAGGGCTCCCAAGGAATGGAAAAATAAATTAAAATGTAGAAACGTAAGTAAATTAATCCACCACCTGCCTATCAGTTTGTCATACTGTGGTGACTTATGTGTTGCTCTGATGCCAGAAGCTATGCCACTGGTGTTTCCAATACCAACAGGGTCACCCATGGCGGACAGATTTTAGCAGAGCTTCCAGATTAACACAGACAAGAAAGAAAGGCCTAGCAATCTACTTCAGAAAATCAGCCAGTGAAAACGCTATGGATCAAAAGTATTGTCCAAGGCTTTTACTCACTTACTTTGGACACATCATCAGAAAGGACCACTCACTGGAGGACCTCATGGATGGTAAAATGGAGGGCCAGCAAAGACGAGAGAAATCCTCCATGACATGGATTGACACAATGGCCACAACAATGGACTCAAACATACGAATGATCATGAAGATGGCACAGGACTGGGCAACGTTTCAATACACATAAGATCGCCATGGGCCGGAGCCAACTTGATAGCAACTAACAACAGCAAAGTAAATTAATAAAATCAGAAATCAAGCAAAACCCCTAAACTCAATTCATTTTACCATGATGAGGAATACCGTTGAAAGTAATGAGAACCAGGAAAAGAGGAAAATTCCCAAAGAAACACATGAGACTACTCAAGGAGATCTGATAGACTCAGGTTTACAAATGGGTGGTCAAAGTAGGCAGTCGAAAGGGGCTCATCCACCCAGGAGGAATACAAAAAGTGGTAGAACTTAGGAAAACTGTGCCTGGAAGCCTAAGGCCAGAATCAATTGGGACTCTTGAATAAAGGGTTTCTGGATAATTTGGATGTCTTGGCCTACAGGTAAGCAGGGCAGCAGAGCAAATGGTTAGAGTGTCATGGGTGTTTGAAGTACAGGAATCCTAGATTTGGGGCCTGGTTTTACCAGTTCTGTGACATTGAACAAGCTACTGAGCCTGAGTTTTCCCTGCTATAAAATGTGGACCAATACCTACCTCGTAGGGTCGTTGTGAAGATTAAAAAGGATTGAAGGAGTACAAAGAGGTATAACTAACAGATGCCTTACTCAAGAGGAAGCAGCGGTGGTTCAGTGGTAGACTTTTCTTTTTCTATGTGGGAGACTCAAGTTTGACTTCTGGCCAGTGTACCTCACGTGCAGCTACCACCTGTCTGTCAGTAGAGGCTTGCATGTTGCTATGATGCTAAACAGGTTTCAGGGAACCTTCTGGACTAAGACAGACTAGGAAGAAAGACCTGACAATCTGCTTCTGAAAAATCAGCCAAAGAAAACTATATGGTGCACAACAGTCCAGTCCGCAGCCAATCATGGGGTTGGTGCAAGACCAGGCAGTATTTCATTCTGTTTTGCATGGGGTTTCCATGAGTAGGGGGCTACTCAACAACACCTAACAACAACCTTCACAAAGTAAATGTCCACAACTTGGAAGTTGCTCTCCTCCCCCCCCCCCATCATCATCTTCATCATCTTTTAGAGCGAGGCGGAACAGAGTGAAAGGCCAGGCCCTCTCATTAGGGCCCCAAGAATAATGTTAGCAAATAGCAAAGGGAAACAAGGGCTGTTCTTAGTTGAATTCTGGATTCTGTCTTTTCCTGAGTGAGAATTGTTCTCCACATGAGGAAGGATAGAAAAAACCTGGTAAACATTGCCCTGGGTACATGAGGAGATGGAGCTCCCAAACACTTGACGTGAGTTTATGCTTCTGGCCAGTACAACTGTATATAGGATGATCTCAGAACCACTAGGAGTCATCTTGAGGGAAACAGCAACTAGCAGGGAGAGATGTCCTTTCAGTGTGGGTAACTGAGTGTATAAATTGTAAGCCAGGGAATTGATTCATATTGTATGGTGATATCATGGCAAACGTCCACCAAAGTTTATAGTGATAAATCAACTAACATGAACTCCAATTTGAGATTTCTTCAATTGAGTTCCTCAAATGCCCTATCTCAAATCACTCTCCTCCAGTCTTTTTTAGGACATTTAGTAACAACCTTTTGCATTTTAAATAAAGATCAGGTACAAGCCAAAAGGAGCCCTGGTGGTGCAGGGGTTAAGCATTCGGCTGCTAACCAAAAAGTGGGCAGTTTGGATCCACCATCTGCTCCTTGGAAACCCTGTGAGGCAGTTCTACTCTGTTGCTATGAGTCAGAATCATCTCAACGGCAGTGGATTTGCTTTTTGGTGGGACACGCCAAATATAATTTAATGGAAGTGCATGAAATTAACTATAGTATTTTTTTCTTAATTACTTTAGTTCAACTGTTTTTTGCCACCGTGTCGATTCAGCTTCTATTTTTGTCAGTAATTTCTCGTCATTGACCCCTTTCCTTCTTCTTCTCTTTCACTTCCTTTCATCTCCATTTCCCCTAAGAATTTTAATTTTTTTTAACTTTCCCAGGACTCAATTAGTATCATTTAAAAAATTTTTTGTGGGACCAGCGAAGTCTTGGAGCCGCTGCCTTTTAATACTCAGCTAAACCCTGGAAACCAAATCTGTAGCCAAACATTTGGCTTTGGTTTAGAGGCAGAAGTCGAAAAGGGGAATTGATATGCAGGTGTGGTGCAAAGCTGGTCTTAAAAATACAGATGTTATTACCTCGGGGCCCTCAGGATCTGGTACAAAATGCAGCAAGCCACCCCCAGAGGTGAAACAATAGTCATAAAATGGTTCCTCGACTCTGTCCAGTTCTGCTGACCTGTCTCTTTGCAGCATTTAATGACTACTAACACTAACAGCTCTTTGAGCTAAATTGCTAACATTTGGGGAGCAAGGTTATGTAAAACAAAATCGGATTATGAAAACAGTTTTCCAGTTAGCTCTGGTATTTCTTTATTTCTGTTTATCTTTTTCCTCAAAGGAGCCATTTACCAGTTCTTGCCTAGCTGGCATGAGCTAATGTTCACAGATCCCAAACAATCAGCACACACCTCAGAACAACAAGGACCCTTATTTTTCATCTCTGGTCCTAGCCCAAAGCTTGGAAACACATCCAGTCGTGGAAAGATCTCAAAACAAGAAGTACCCAAAGTGGTCTTTTGAAGAAAGTTATGATGCTCATATTTTTCTCCCAGTGAAGTTTTCGTAAGACTTCTCCCTTAGCTTAGTGTTTTGGAGGTAAAGTCTTATTTAGGAGTGGAACAGCATGAGTTGGTAAGCAAAACTTAAAGGCAGAGGCACTCTCTAGTAAAACTGAAAATGTGCACACCATAAAAATCAAGCAGCCCCACTTCTAGGTATACCATATACCCTAATGGAGCATGTCCAAGTGCACATACTGAAAAGCAGTTAAAATGAATAAACTAGATGTGTATGTGTAGACATGGATCTCAGAATGACAGAGTGAAGAAAGCAAGCTACTAAAGATACGTTACCATTATGCAAAATTTTAAATAAAACACAAAACGTTTAAGAGCATGGGTACACCCCAACTTCAGAGGTTACCTCTGGTAGGGATAGGAATGGGAAGGGACTCAGAAGGCTTTTCAATTGTATCAATAGTGTTGTTTCCTTAAAAAAGAAAATATCTTAAACAAATGTCAACGAAAATTAATTTGGTGGGTGGTGGTTGTTATCTGCTGCGGCGTTGACCTCCAAGTCATGGCAACCCAGTGCAAAATGAAACAAAATGCTGCCCGGTCCTGTGCCATCCCATGTTCGGTTGCAGATTGGACTGTTGTGATCCATAGAATTTTCATTGGCTGATTTTTGGAAGTAGCGTGCCAGGCCTTTTCTCCTAGTCTTAGGCAGGAAGCTCCACTGAAACCTGTTGAGCATGATGGCAACACACAGGCTTCCACTGAGAAATCCACACAGGCTACACATTGTACTTGAGTGTTATTTTCTCTGCCTTTCTGCATCCTTGCATATTTTACAAATTAAAAATAAACCCCAAACCAGGATTTAAACAAGAAGGAAGGAAGTGCCGTCAAGTATGCAGGAAGGTTTTTATTCAAACCCAGCAAAGCGGGGATAGTTGACATTGGGAAAACAAGCCGAGGCCCCGGTCTACAAAGAAGACGGAGCTACCATGAGGGTTACATTCCAGCCAATTCATTCTTCTCTCTTTTACCAGCCTGCTCCTAAGACTCCATGGATGCATGTTGTTCAATGACATACGTCCTGGTCATGTTCTACTTGCCCACCGCAAGTCTGTAATCCCACTGGTGATAATGTAAATGGAACTTTCCATGGTTCCTTTCTCTTCAGTTACTTGTGGCTCAAGATAACCTTCTGTCCGTCATTTATATTCAGATATAGAGCCCCAAACAGGACATATAAGCAAGTGGCACAGTCCTCTCTCTATTTCAGGTAGAACTTTATTTAATAAGTAGAAATAAATACCTACACATGGAGGGAGGTCTGTTTGACGGTAACCGTTTGTTTTTCCAGCTCATTTAGTTACCACTATGTTAATTTCCTACAGGGTCACTGTGAGTCAGAATCGACTTCACGGCAGTGTTTGTGTTTGATTTTAGTTTATATTAGATTCTTAGGGTTGCCATAACAAAGTGCCACACTTGGTGGCTTAAAACAACAGAAATTTATTCTCTTACAGTTCTGGAGGTTGAAAGTCTGATCTTAAGCTGTTAGCGAGGCCGTGCTCCCTCTGAATGCTCTAGGGAAGAACCCTTCCCTGCCTCACTTCTCGCTTTTGATGATTGCTGGCAACCCTTGGCGTTCCTTGGCATCACTCCAATCTCTGCCTCAGTTATCAAGGAGCCTCCTTCTTTCTGTTCGTGTGTTTCTGTGTCTTCATATGGCCTTCTTATAAAGATACCAGCTATTGGATTTCAGGCCCACCCTAACTCAGTATGACCTTATCTTCACTAATTACATCTGCAAAGATCCCGTTTCCAAATAAGGTCACATTCTGAGTTCCAGGTGAACGTGAGTTTTGGGGGGCACTATTCAAACAAATACACCACTTGACTGGAAATCCTGACACGGAGTGGGTCCAGAGTTTGAAGTCGTTTAAATGTGAGTTCTGTTCAGCTAGTACCGGTTCAGCATCTTCTCTGTCAGGAGAAAGAGGGAGCCTATGGATTAGGATTACACGCAGTTCTTTAGAAATTCATATGCCATCCTAGAAGTCAGTCTGAAGAGAAACGTGGGCTGCCACTACAGTTGTACTGATGCTGTGGCTTAAAGGCCTTTGAGAGTTCTAAGAGGGAGCCATAGAGGAAAACAACCCAGTGTTTGGGGTCAGATAAACAGAGCTTCACTTCCCAACCTTACTACCTGTGAGGTCTTGGAAAAGTTATCTAGCATCTCTGGTCTTCTGTTTTCTCATCTGAAAGATGAGGTTACTAATACCCACCTAGGAGCCCTGGTGGCACAGTGGTTAAGAGCTTGGCTGCTAACCAAAAGTTTGGCAGTTCGAATCCACCACCTGCTCCTTGGGAACCCTATGGGGCAGCTCTTCTCTGTCCTGTAGGGTTGCTATGAGTAAGAATGGACGTGATGGCAACAGGTTTGTTTTTTGTTTTTGTTTTGGAATACCCACCTTATGTGGCTATTAAGAGTTAAGTGATGTAAATAATGTACAACATTTAATAAGGTGTCTTGACATATTGTCAGTATTTGAAAGCGTAGCTCTAGATTCTTCTTTCTTGACCCTGACAGGAAACCCAGGTAGAGATGAGAATGCTGTGCATATCTATAAAGACATATGATTTACAGGTAATGCATTCACATAGAAAAAAAAATATTAGGCCAACTTTGGACAGATTGTATATTAAGGTTTTTCCTGCATTGTAACCATTTGTGACCTTTGACAAAAGGGAGGCCATCTTCTTGCATGATGACTTGGCATTAGGAGGGAATCAGGATTAGCTTACTTTTCTAGCCACATAGATCAACTGAAGCAACCCCAGCGATAATCATGGTAACAACACAATTAGATCTATGAATTCTGTGTGTAACCTTATACAGGGCTTCAGAAGTGAAGACTCAGGTGGAGAGGTTCAAGCTCCACATGGCCCACGCCATCCCTCTAGCTTCTCCTACCCCTCCAGCTTAGATTCACTGCCTTAATGACTGTTGTTACTAGTGGGGGCATGTCTTAGCCCTCAGGTGGGGTGGAGCATTAAAAAGGTTAACAACCAGCCAGTGGGTCAGCTTCTCACTGGGAGCCCACCCTGTTTTCCAAATCTTCCTGTTGGCTACTCCCTATTGTGTCATCTTGGGCAGATAACATCTTTGGCCCTAAATTTCTTCCTCTTTAAAATGGGGATATAGGATGTTGGACTAGATGATTTCTGGGGTCCTTTATCCTAATATTCTACATGTTCATGATTTTTTGTTCTTTAAATGTTGACTTGCGTGTATCACTAAACACTAAAGCTACTATGTGTCATCAATTGTAAGATGCACATTTTTTTTCACACTTTAACATCTAGAAAGTCAGGATGTATCTTACAACTGATGATAATTTACATTTCTGTGAAACAATATGTAATAAAGGCATGAGAGTTACTAATAAGTACTATAAAAATGAAACAACTTATATGGCAAAAAAAATTGAAAATTGTTGTCAAAATATTGACTGAAAATGAGTGTGTACAATCCTTGTAACTTCAGTCCTTATAACTTCAATGGAGATTCTTAACATAGCAAACACCAGCTGCTGGGGCAATTATCCTAGAAGAGGGATTGGTTTGGGTGCCCCTGAAGGTCACTTTAAACTCTGAGATGCTATAATACACTAAGTTTATTTCAATTATTTGGTTAGTTGTTTTCTGAACTTATTAAGTAACTCCAGAGCATTTTGGAAAAAATAGAAGGCGTCTTTTGGGAATGACATAGTAGTATTGTAGCTATTAAATAATTACAGGCAAGTTTCCATTGGCATATTTAGTTACTGAGTATTCTGATTAGGTAAGTGCTGCTGTATCTATCACACATTGATTATCTAATTTTCAACAATAAAATATGTTTAGACACTAAAACTAGAATGAAAATCATTTCCTATTTGTTGGTGATTGTGATGGTTAAGATTCTGTGTCAGCATGGCTAGGCCTTGATTCTCACATTCTTTATATGTGATCACTGCCATGATGGAATCTACTGTGAGTAGCCAATCGGTTGAAAGGGAGCTTTATTGAGGTGGCCTGCATCCGAATATAAGCAGGCGTTTTGGCTTTTTGCTCGCTCTGAATCCTATGGCTGAGTCCTATTCATCTGACTCCCAGTTCTGGAGACTTGAGTTATCAGCTTATCTGCCGATCTTGAGATTCATCGATCGTCACAGCCTGTGAGCAGGAGCCCTGCTGTCTGACCTGCCAAACTTGGTTCGCCAGCCCTTGAGGCTACTTCATTCGAGAGAAGCCTCTATCCTGATCCACAGACTTGGGACATTCCAGCCTCTACAACAGCATGAGCCATTTCCTTGATATAAATCTCTCTATATACGTATTTATACACTTTACCACTTTTGCTTCTCTGGAAAACCCAGCCTAAGACAATGATTTAGAAAATGCTTTAGTTCCTTGTAGAGATTCAGGAGTCATTTGCTATGAGCGTAGTGCCATATAACAACAAAAAATTATTATTCGTACTCTAGATGAGTGGAACTTGCGTGTTCTCATCTTGTTAATAGAGGAAATGTTACTTTATTATCATTTCTATTTATTTTTATTGTTGTTGTTTAGCTAGCTTATATGAAGAAAAAGAAGCCATTAGCTACTTATGGATAACTTGTCTTGTTGCTTGGCTTATCAAGCTTTCTAGTGATCACGACATGTATTATCTATAATACATCTCACTGGGGCTTTTAACCTGGCTGAGAGTTGAGGTGATTTTGAACCTGATTTTCCCAGGAATAAAGCCAGAGGTGTGGTGCAGTTGATCTTGGAGGACCTGTTGAGACAGCAGTTCCCAATGCCAAAATCTGGAGTCAGTTATCCAAAGGGCCTTATTTGAGGGCTGGGTTTGATTTCTTGGTTTCCCTAATTGACAGTAGAAATCTCACTTTATCACATGTGCCATGAGTTTGTTAGCCTGAAGGAATTAATCAAAATACTGTTTCTGTAAACACTTTTATTGATTCACCATTTCTGAAATCATGCAGTTTATGAGTTGATCCTATTTGGGATAATAGCGATTACTTATGAAAGCTGCTAGATAGTTTCTGTCCAGGTTAATTAAACTTCTTCTGCTAGGAGACTTTTTAAAGAATTTGTGAACTGTTGACTGTTGATACCATATCCCAAATATTACTCATAAAATGGAATCTTTACCAGTAAAAATAACTCAGAGGCATCAGTACCCCAAATCTGGAAGCCAGTTGACTCTTTTAGACAAATTCCATTTGTCCTATTACCTCATCACAGCTCAACATTTGGTCTTGTGTATTATTAATGAGTGGGAATCACTTTTTTTTTTTTACATTTTCTAAATTTTTTATTTTCCTTTTTGAGTAGTCTGCTCTATTTTTTACTCCCATCCTTTTGCAAATTTTAATGATATGGAAAGCACCAAAAGATCAATGGAGAAGCTCAGAATGGTGACCTTTCTAGAAGGTCCTGATGGAGGGATTATCAAGGGAGATTTTGACTCAACTATGAGCCCTAAGGAAAATCTTGAACTTTAGGGATGCATTTGGTCAGACAGTATTGGGACTGTGGGAGAATGTTACGGTAAGGAAGGTTTAGAACAGGAATATCAGTGGACTTAGATTGAGGGGAAGTTTGATTGATGTGGTCCACTTTGAGCTGGGCAAGGTTCAGATTAACAAAAAGAATAAGGAAGAGGAACCCAGCCTGAGCAATGGCATGGTTCAAGGCCAATGATGAAGAGTCTTTTCCATTGGAATGATGGTTAGTTGACTGTAGTGTAGCCAATTTATGAAGGTCTTGATAATCTGGAGTCCCTGAGGAATTATCAGTGAAGGAGTGATTTAATGAAAACAATATATATTTTAAGAGAATTATTTTGGTTAGTTTTAAATTAATTGGGCAGAATTGGAAGGAAGGAGTAAGGAAGGGGAGAACTGAGAGACAAGAAGATCAGTTTCTATTGTAATAATCAAGGAATAAGGGGAGTCCCTGAGTGGCAAAAACCACTAAGCACTTAACTACTACCTGAAGGATTGGCAGTTCAAACCCACCCACAGGCACCTCAGAAGAGATGCCCTGGAGAGCTACTTCTGAAAAATTTGCCATTGAAAACACTATGGAGCACAGTTCTACTCTGACACATGGGGTCGTATGAGTCAGAATCAACTCTACTGCAACTGGTTAGGGGTAATGACTGAGTAAGGTAATGACTAAGATCACCAGAGTGGTGCCAGTAGAAATACTAGTAATAACAGCAACAGCTAGCACTTACTGAATTCTTATTGTGTGCCAGTTTTGTGCTAACTGCTTTACATAGATTATATCATTTAATAATCACAACCACCTTATGAGATAAAAAAAAAAAAAAAAACTATTGCTGTAGAGTCAATCCTGACTCATAGCGACCCTCTGGGACAGAGTAGAACTGCCCCGTAGGGTTTCCTAAGCAGTAATCTTTACTGAAGCAGACTGCTACCTCTTTCTCCCTCAGAGCAGGTGGTGGGTTCGAACCACCAACCTTTTGGTCAGCAGCTGAGTGCTTTAACAACTCAACTACCAGATAAGTACTATTATTAATCTAATCCAGTTTTGCAGATGAAGAAACCAAGACTTAGCCAGAGAATCAAGTTCTACAGTAATGAACCACTTCATAAACCAGAGACAGATGTCACAGGTTGGGTTCCCCATGAATCTGACTTTCAGATTTGAGTGCAGGCAGGAGATTGTCACACCCCACCAGACAGCAGCAGTGACTTTGAGGGGCACAGGTCAGATTCTGAAAAAAGAGGCAGAAAAGCCAAGTTGATCAGATCTAGTTCTTATTAGAGAACTTATAGACGGAGGTTGGTGCCAAGATTCCCGCAACACGCTGAGTCACCGGGTAAGAGGTTTGAGCAGGGCAGGGTGGGGTGTGGGTTTATATACCTGGTGCAGGGGAACCAGGGAAAAACATGTCTAATCTATGATAGATGGGGCTGTTTTTGTACCATGAAGTCAGGTGTTTGGTGTGTTTTTTTCGTAACCTAGGTCAGTACTCAGATAACTCTCGTTCTTCCCCAGAGTCCTTTGTGGGCAGGACCCATCTTGTATTGCTCATGGCCCACCTAGAGGTTTATTGGGGAGAGCTCTCAGGAACAACACCTATGAAGGGCAAGGGATGAAGGAATGGGCAGATGTAATAGAGGCCTCAACTGATCCTACAGGGAGCTCTGGAGCTAGAATGAGCACTTAGAGTTACCCCAGTGAAGACAAGGGGGCTAAGTCTTTATACCCTTCCTTCAGTCAGCCAATGGGATGCCCCCAGGGAGAGAGAGAACCTTTGGGCAAAACAGCTTCTATCTGCTGATGACATATCATGGAGAGGGACTCAGCTGTGAGTCCCCAGCAGCCAACACTCCGGCAGCTGGGAAAAGAGAGGCTTGATTCTGAAGGGGATCTAGACAACACACCACAGCACCCACTACAACAAAACATAAGAAAATATCAAGTATTTGAATTATCTACTCTGCAATATGTAAACACCTTAAGGCACATTTTGGGGGGAATGCTTTCCTTTTAAAGTGCTTTTTTAGAGAGGAGGAGATGTCCAATAAATCTGTCAGTCCCTTTCTTTGTGGCAGATGATGGCCTTGGATCTTGATGAAAATAATCAAAATGGAAAGCATTTGCTGTGTGGCTTAATTGAAACCCTGTGTTTTGGACCCATTTGGTGTTAATGCGTAAATCCAATACTGTTTTCACACCTGCCATCTTTTTTATGGTGCCTTGTTCAATCAGAAGCCTTTCTCTGATCACCGTGTCTTATTTGTCCTGTGAAGGGAAACTGGAGAGGCAAGGAGTTTTTAGTCCATCTGGAGTCCCTGGGTCATGCAGTTAACATGCTCAACTGCTAACTGAAAGGTTGGAGATTTGAGTCCACCCAGAGGTACCTTGGAAGAAAGGCCTGGCAGCCTAGTT
Organism: Loxodonta africana; assembly: GCF_030014295.1. NCBI lineage: Eukaryota > Metazoa > Chordata > Mammalia > Proboscidea > Elephantidae > Loxodonta > Loxodonta africana. The sequence continues at coordinate 44,117,841 of NC_087354.1, read as the reverse complement.
CCAAAAAATCAGCCACTGAAAACCCTGTGGACCACAGTTCTACTCTGACACAGTGGGGTTGCCATGAGTAAGAATCAACTCCATAGCAACTGGTGCTGATAGGTTTGTGTAATGTAAGAACTCTCTGACACCTTACTTTATGACTGGGCCAGTAGTTTCCACTTCTGGAGTTGGCTTTTCTTGGATTATTGACTTGGTCACCTTCCCCAGGTAACAAAGGGCCAGTGCTACTGAAGCAACTTGTCTGTAAGAATCTGAGCTTACGTAAGCTCAGGCCATACCTCAGCACCCTTGGCTGTAGATGGCAGCCCCTTTATTAAATAATGGGTACATTTAGCTTTTAGAAGGACCAGTGACTATCAAATAGCCAATAACATGCTTATCATATGAGGAATACTTATTGGAGCTGAGTTTTCATTAAAGAATGAGCTTGACAATGGGCTGAGAGTGGTAGTGAGTGGCACAATAGCTGTCTTCTTATATTTAAAAAGTTGATGTGGAAGAGGGGATTGGAGATTTTTTTCTGTGTTACTCAAGTAAGCAGAGGTGAAGCAGATTTGGACTCAAAGTAAGGAGAGATTTTCCATTTGAGCCAGAAGTTCTCCATTCCTGGAGTAGTTTATTTATGTGGAGGTTTCAAGCGCCACAGCTCCTGGAGCCAGGGCAGAAATTCAGTTTTGGCAATGAAAAGGATACTCAAGTGGAGCTTTCAAGCAGAGTGTACACTCAGGAATACAGTGTTTTAGAAACTGCTGGCATGTGGAGGGCCAGACAAGCCTTCACTGGGCACCTTCTGTGTGTCAGATTATACACTGGATAGTTTTATATGTGCAACTTCTTTTATGCTTCATAACAACCCTGTGCATTATTTATGTCCATGTAAATATGAAGACACCAGAGGTCAGAAAAAGTAAGTAACTTGCCCAAGCTTACAAAGCAAGTGAGGAACAGGATTTGAATCAACATACAAGTCTCGTGCCATTTTGCAGCAACCAGAGCTATGGAAACTTTGATGTACATATGAGTCTCCTGGAGATCTTATTACAATACAAACTCTGAAACAAAAACCACCCAAACTGACTCAAAAGGAACTAGAAAGTCTTAGCAGACTCATAACAAGTGAAGGGATGGAATCAGTGATCAAAAACCTCCCCAAAAAAAAAAGTCCTGGACCAGATGGCTTCACTGGGGAATTCTACCAAACATTTAGAGAAGAATCGACATCAGTACTATTTAAACTCTTCAAAAAGATAGAGAAGGAAGGAATATTCCCTAATTTGATCTATGAAGCAAACATAACCCTGATACCTGACCAGATAAAGATACCACAAGAAAAGAAAACTACAGGCCAATATCTCTTATGAATATAGATGCAGAAATCCTCAACAAAATACTAGTGAAGAGAATCCAATGGCGTATTAAAAGAGTCATACACCATGACCAAGTGGGATTTAGTCCAGAAATGCAGGGATGGTTCAACATTAGAAAATCAATCAATGTAATACACCACATCAATAGAACAAAGGAAAAGAACCACATGATCACCTCTATGGATGCAGAAAAAGCATTTGATAAAATCCGACACCCTTTCTTGATGAAACCCTAAAGAAGATTGGAAGAGAAGAAAAATCCCTAAATGTGATTCAAGGCATATATGAAAAGCCAACAGCCAATGTTGTACTTAATGAAGAAAGACTGAGAGCTTTCCCCTTGAAATTGGAAACAAGACAAGGGTGCCCACTCTCACCACTTCTATCCAATATTGTATTAGATTTCCTAGCCAGAGCAATAAGACAAGAAAAAGAAATAAAAGCTATCCAGATTAGAAAAGAAAAAGTAAAATTATCTCTATTCACATATGATATGAGCCTATATATAGAAAACCTCAAAGAGTCCACAAGAAAACTTCTAGAGCTAATAGAGGAATTTAGCAAAGTTACAGGTACAACATCAACAACAACAACAAAAATCCGTCATGTGTCTAAACACCAGCAGTGAGAAATGTGAAAGGGAAATTAGGGAAATAATTTACAATACCATCTAAGAATAAAATACCTAGGAATTATACAATGAAACTGTAAAACACTGCTGAAAGAGATTAAAGAAGACGTAAATAAATGGAAAGATATTTCATGTTCATGGAATGGAATACTTAATATTGTTAAGATGTTGATACTTCCTAAAACGATCTATAGATTCAACACAATCCTGACCAAAATTCCAGCGACCTTCTTTACAGAAATAGAAAAACCAGTCCTCAACTTTATATGGAACGGCAAGAGACCCCAAATAACTAAATCAATGTTGAAAGTGAAGAACAAAGTAAGCGGACTCACACTTCCTGATTTTAAAACGTACTGTACAGCTTACCATAATTCAAAGCTAAAATTAACGCCTTTGAATTATGGTATTGGTGAAGAATATTGAATATACCATGGACTACCAAAAGAATGAATAAATCTGTCTTGGAAGAAGTACTACCAGAATGCTTCTTAGAAGTAAGGATGGTGAGACTATGTCTCACATACTTTGGAGATGTTATCAGGAGGGATCAGTCCCTGGAGAAAGACATTACTCTTGGTAAAGTAGAGGGTCAGTGAAAAAGAGGTAGACCCTCAACGAGATGGATTGACACAATGGCTGCCACAGTGGGCTCAAGCATAGCAAGGATTGTGAGGATGGCGCAGGGCCAGGCAGTGTTTCATTCTGTTGTACATAGGGTCACTGTGAGTCAGAACTGACTCGATGGCACCTAACAACAACAATACAGGTATAGTAATCAAAACAGCCTGGTACTACTATAACAATAGACACATAGACCAGTAGAATAGAATTGAGAGTCCAGAAATAAGCCCAAACATCTCTGATCAACTGATTTTTGACACAGGTGCTAGGTTCACTCAATGGGGAAAAAAGGGTCTTTTCAATAAAGAGTGCTGGGAAAATTGGATTTCAACATGCAGAAAAATGAAACAGGATCAATGCCTCACACCATACGCAAAAACAAACTCAAAATGGATTAAGGACCTAAATGTGCAAACTAAAGCCATAAAATTCTTGGAAGAACAAGCAGGGGCAACACTCTCAGGCCTCCGTTTCAACAATAGATTATCTAATAATGTAACAAAAGAAAGCATAGACAGCAAAAGACAAAATAAATAAATGGGCCCTCATAAAAATTAAAAACTTTTATTCATCAAAAGATTTTACCAAAAAAGTGAAAGGACAAGCTACCAACTGGGAGAATATCTTCAGGAACCATATATCTGACAAGAATCTAATAAACAAAATATATGTAAAACTTCAGCAACTTAACAACAAAAATATAAATAAACCAATCATAAAGTGGTCAAAAGACTTAAATAGACATTTCACCAAAGAGAACATTCAAATGGCCACCAAACATGTGAAAAGATGATTAGTATTGTTAGCCATCAGGGAGATGCAAATCAAAAACGACAAGAAAGGGCAAATGTGTAGAGAACAAAGTTGATTAGTGGTTGCCAGGGGCAGGAGGGAAGAAGGTAGGGGAGTTATTAACAGTGATGGAAATATCACATTAATTAAAGATAGGGTTGCACAGCTGATTATTAAATTGCTGTCAATAAACTGTACACCTGTAAAACATTGAAGTGGCAAAAGTTATGTAATAGATATGTTTACAAGAATGACAAAAAAAAGATTAGCTCTGAGGCTGCTTATATACAACCAGACACTTCATGGGATTTGATTTCTTGGTTTGGAGGTTTTGGGTCATGGTTTCCTGGGACATCCCAGCTAACTGGCCTAATAATATGTTTAGTGCATCTATTCTACTGCCTATTTCAATGTGTAGTCCCTGGGGCCTCAAAAGCTTACAAGCAGCCATCCAAGACACAACAGTTGGTCCCTATTCGCCTGAAACAACAGAGGAAGAAGGGCAGTCAGGAATAGGAGGAGGATATGGAATCTGTGGCTAATTGTCACCATGAACAACCGCCTCCTTTGCCATGAGACCCGAAGAACTGGATGGTGCCAGACTACCATTACTGGACATTTTAATCAAATATTGCATAAAAGAACCCCAATTAAAAGTGGGAAAATGCAGAATTTCAAATTCTTATGAATTCCAGGCTTCCTGGAGCCATGAAGTTCAGATGAACCCCTGAAACTATTGCCCTGAGATAATCTTTAAACCTTAAACCAAAAATATCCCCTGAAGTCTTAAAACCAAACAACAGTTTACCTAGTAAAAAATACCTGCCTCGAGCATTATACTCTTTTAAGAACTATCTATATGGAATCAAAGTGACAACAGCAACTTGAAAGATTAGATAGGAACCTTAGGGGGCAGTGAATTTATGTTAATGAAGAAGGAACAGGTCACAAAAGAAGGGTGAGAATTGTTACATAACTTAAAGAATATAATGAGTGTTACTAGATGGTACATGTAGAAACTGTTGAGTGGGTGTATGTTTTGCTGTGTATTTTCTCAACATCTACAACAAAATTTTAAAAATCATGTAAAAAAAAAATACAAGCTGTGATGCGGAAGGTCTGGGTTGGGGCCTGATTCTCCATTTGCGACAAGCAGTGCCGCTGATCTACAGGCAACGCTGAGTATAAAGGGCATTGATGATCTCCATAAAGTCATTCAGGAGTCTTGGATTATTAATTGGATGACTCTGTTTCCTAGACAAGAAAACTATGCAAAAGAAGGCGATGGTCCCTGATGTCCAGGGAAGTTTGGGAAGCGTCTCTCTTGACTCACGGGTGTTGCTTGTCCTGCCAAAGCACAAGCCAGGCTTCTCTGGGAAACTGGGAGAACGGTGCTGGCATTGACTGAAATATAGTTGGTGATCTAGTCATTCAAGTAGTATTTATTGAGTGCCTACAGTGAGCTGGAGACTGTTCTAGGCACTTGAGATACAAAAATAAACCAGGCACTTTTATAATCTAGTGGAGGGAGTCTAAACCAAAACAGTCATCACGGGGTTTGGTTATGTGTTTAACTTACAGTTTTCCTGGCCCAAACCCTTGAAACACTCTGACTTTTCTTGCCCCATCACCTTCTATGTCCAGTCTGTCACCAGGTTGCCTCAATATGCATAAACAATGTAGTAGAACTGCCAGAAACCTAATGCCTGCATAGAAGTGTCCTGAGCTAGCAGTGTAACGGCCCTGCTCTCTCTGCCCAGTCAGCCCACAGTTGGACAACGGGCCTCAGTTCCCTGGGCCCTTTCTAAGTGGGAACTGTGACAAACTGGGCCTCATCCAGGGGAGAGCAGCCAGAGAGGGGAGGAGGCCTGAACCATGTTGCATCAAGCACTGTTGAAAGAACTGGCAGCGTTGGTCCTACTTTGAGTCAGAAGAGCCGAGGGCACCTGAGGGCCTCCCCAGCTGTTCCTCTGCTCAGATGCCCCCTCCATATTTCTCACAAGAATGACTCCTTCCCTTTCAGGCCACTGTCACACGTCACCTTCCCTGATTATCCAAGCTAATGCAGCGTCCCCCTTCTTCATTACATCCCCGTGTTTTAGTGTCTTCTTAACCCATCACTGCCTAAGGAGCCCTGGTGGCACAGTGGTTAAGTGCTAGGCTGCCAACTGAAAGGTTGGTGGTTCAAACCCACCAGTCATTCCACAGGAGAAATATGTGGTGGTCTGCTTCCATAAAGATTACAGCTTTGGATACCCTATGGGGCAGTTCTATTCTGTCCTGTAGGGTCTCTATAAGATGGAATCAACATGATGGCAACAGGTTATCACTGACTGGCTTTGTCTTGATTCCTTATTTGTGAGAACAAGAACCATGTATGCCTCGTTCACCAGTGTATTCCAGTGCCTGGCATAGTGCCCAGCACACTGTTATTGATGGTGCACTATTGAACTAACCAAAGATAGCTCTTGACAGGGACTCACAGATACTTGTACACCAATGTTCCTTGCAGCATTATTCACAATAGCCAAAAGGTGGAAACAACCCAGGTGTCCATCAACAGATGAATGGATAAACAAAATGACGGATATGCATATAATGGAATATTACTCAGCCAAACAGAGAAATGAAGTCTTGGGATATCCAACACATGGATGGACCTTGACAACATTATGCTAAATGAAATAAGCCAGACACAGAAGGGCAAATATTGTATGATCCCATTTATCTGAAATATCTAGAGTAGGCAAGCGCATAGAGACAGGAAGTCAAAGAGTGGTTACCAGGGACTGGGGAAAATGGGGAATGGGTAATTATTGCTTAACGGGTCCAGAGTTTCTGTTTGCGATGATGACCAATATTGGAGATAAACAGTGGTGATGGTTGTACAAAAAAACCAAAAAAGTTCTTGAATGAAAGGGGAAAAAAGAATGGGGCCTTTGAGGGGAGAATAGACCAGTTATTAGTGGTTCCACCAGTCAGAAATCAGAGTAAGAATTAGCAGCGAAGTTTCTCAAAGAGGACCAGCATATGAGAAGTCCTGGGGCGGGAAAGAATATGGCACACCTCAGAAAGATGTCCTGTGAGGCGTGTGCAAAAAGTTGAGGGATTCAAGATGGTGCTGGAGAGAGAAGCTATGTCCAGGGCCTTGTCGACAAAGAATTTTAGACTCTCTTCTAATCGTGATGAGAAGCCTTTGAATGCTTTTAAACAGGGGGGCGTCATTTAAGAGATCACACTGGCTAGTTCGGGCAGCCTTGATTTATTGAAAGGGGGGCAGGAATGAATAAAGGGATACCAATTAGGCAGCTAGTGAGAAGCCCACATGAGAGATGAGGGGGGATAAAGACAAGTAGGAAAATTAGAGGGTTTTTTACAAAGTACAGTCAGCAGTGTCAGTAGAATTTCCATCTAGAAGAACTCTGTAAGATGGACTGACTGTCTTGATCTAGTTCTCTGTCCCCAAACACAATAGTTAAAATCAGAATGGCATCTTATTGAGGCTGGTCTAGAGCAGCGTTGTCCAATAGAACTTTCCGCAACAATGGAAATCTTGCATATCTGCACTGTCCAGAATGGTAGTCACTAAGCCACACATGGGGACTGAGCACTTCAAATGTGGCTAGTGTAGCTGAGGAGGTGAATTTCTTATTTCATTTTTAATGAATTTGCATTTAAATAGCCACATGTCGCAAGTGGCTACCGTATTGGACAGTGTGGTTCTGCAGGGGTTGGCAATCTTTTTCTGTTTAGGTCCAGATAGTAAATATTTTTGGCTTTGTGGGCCACATATGGTTTCTGTTCTTCTTTTTCTTCCTACTCTTCTTCCTCCTCTTCTTCCTCCTCCTCTTCTTTTTTCTTTTCTCCCTCCCCCTCATTCTCTGCCTCCTCTTCCTCTCTCTCTCCCATCCTTTTAAAAACATTAAAAAAAAAAAATGCTGTCAATTCCAACTCATGGTGACCCCATGTGTTGCAGAGTAGGACTGCTCTCCATGGGGTTTTCAAGGCTGTGACCTTTCAGAAGCAGGTTGCCAGGCCTTTCTTCCAAGGCACATCTGGGTGGGTTCTAACTGCCAATCTTTCAGTTAGTGGTCAAGCACTTTACTATTTGCACACTCTGGGACTCCAAAAAAAAGTGAAAACCATTCTTAACTCATGGGCCATACAAAAGTAGGCCCACTCCTGTTCTAGAGCCAAGAGCCATGTAGCCCTGGTGGTGCAATGGTTAAGTGCCCAGCCGCTAACCAAAAGGTTGACAGTTCAAATCCACCCAGCGGCTCTGAGGGAGAAAGACCTCGCAATCTGCTCCTGTAAAGATTACAGCCAAGAAAACCCTATGGGGCAATTCTACTCTGTCACATAGGGCTGCCTTGCTGTTCCAAGTGTGGTCTTGGTGGGTAACAGCAGCATTCCAACCACCTACGTCAGAAATGCAAAATCTCAGCCCCCTCCCGAGAGCTACTGAATCAGAATCTGTATTTTTAACAAGGTCCTCTGGTGGTTGATTTGTCACACTTTCAAATCTGAGAAGCTGGGCTCTGGAGGATATACAAGATGATCCTCTGGACTTCCCAGTTATTCCTTTGTAACCTTCACAGAAGTGCCTTTTCCTGATCCAGCCCGCACCCCATTCCACATCTCACACCTAGACTGTGGCATCAGCCTCTCCGAGTTTCTCATTTATCTACTTCCCTGTCCCCACCCGATAAAAATGCATCTTATACACAGCTGCTGCAGCAGGCTTCCTGTACAGTGTCTCATTCAAGGTACACTGATTGCAGCCTCAGCTCTCAGGAGCTTATTTCCCTGCTTGCCCTGCCCAGGAAGCAGTGACGGTTGGGCTCTGGGGGGCCTGGGAGGCTCCTGGGCCCTGTCAGGCCCCCGTGGCTGCGCCACCTTTGGGCTCAGAGAGGGCCTTCGCCCCCCTTGGCCAGCTCTCCTCTGCCTCGAGTTGGAATCTCTTGACATTTTCCACTTTCCAAACATCAAACTTATATCTTTGTAAGCTGGCTCTCAGTCACTTTGTTTTTAAAAAAGCTGCTGCTATCTAACCACACTCTAAAGTTCCCCCAATAAAAAAAGAAAACAAACAAACCAACCCTCCTTTAATCAGTGCTTGCTGTCTTAACTGGCGCTTCAGACAAGCACTTCTTAGGCAAACGGATGACCACATGGATGTTTCCAGGGAGGGGAAGGGGGGATGTCAGACTGGCCGCGAGCTCCACTCTGTCTCGTCACGGCACCGCCTTTGATCTTAATTCGAGCCATTCTAGGCAGAGCTCAGTACACTCTGAAAACACACTTTGTGATTAAAAACTGTGCAGTATATCAGCCAAAACATTTGTTTATATTTTACCCCCAATTTCAGGGTTCTTGTTTCTTGTCATGCTTTCCTCGAGAACTGTACGTAATTAAAGAGGCGTGAGCGTGCTGAGCATGACTCTGCAATAGTACACAAGCACCATCCTTCCCCGGCAGACAGAGAAGGGCTGCTACTCACCTTTTCAGGCCCAAGGCCCATAAGGACACAGCGAAACAAACTTTGCTGCATCGCATCCAGAGAGGTGATAACAGTCTAGGCTATCCAGGAAAGTAAGGGTCCCATAAAAACGGAGGCCCTTCTACGTAGGGTGTCTTGCAGCCCTGAATATCCCCTTGGAGACATTAGGCCATTTGAATGTAGTAGTGTTTATCTCCAGTCCCATGAGAACAGGGTGTCTCAGTGTTGGCTCTATTCATATTTTGGACCAATAATATTTTGCTGTGGGAGCTGACCTGTGCATTGTAGGATGTTTAGCAGCATCCCTGGCCTCTACCGACTAGATGCCAGTAACACCCCTCCCTAATTGTGACAATCAAAAATGTCTCTAACCATTTCTAAATGTCCTCTGAGAGCCAAAATCTCCCCCAGTTGAGAACCACCCTCTTGGAAGAGGATCCTTCTGAGGCAGGGTCTGTGTGACCTAGAGTAGTGGATGTCAACCCTGGCTGTGTAGTAGGGTCACTGAGAAATGGTCAACAAATAACAATGGTCAAGCCTGTGCCACACCAAGTAAAGTCAGAATCTTTGGGGGTACGACTTGGGCATCTATAGTTTTTAAGGCCCCAAGGCGATTCTGATATACTCAGGGTGAGGAAGAGAGAACTCTGAAAGAAGGGGCTATCTCATACCTCCATTAAAGGATTAAGAGGAGAGCAGGGAGAAAAGAGTTTGGCAGTACCTCAAAAAGTTAAAACATGCAACTACCATATGACCCAGCCATTCTACTCCTGCGTATGTACCAAAAGAATTGAAAGGAGGTACACCAGTGGTCACTGCAGCATTATTCACAATAGCTAATAGGTGGAAATGACCCAAATGTCCATCAACAGATGAATGGATAAACAAAATGTGCTGTGTGTGTATATATACAATGGAATATTATTCAGCTATAAAAAGACTGAAGTACCGATACGTGCTACAGCATGGATTAACCTCAAAAACATCATGCTAAGCGAAAGGAGCCAGACATAAAAGGCCACATAAGATTCCATTTATGTGAAATATCCAGCATAGGTACATCCAGGGACAGAAACTAGATTAGCAGTCACCAGGGACTGAGAGGAAGAGGAAATTGGGAATAACTGCTTAATGGTTACAGGATTTCCTTTTGGGGTGATGAAATGTTTTGGAACTAGATCAAGATGATGGTGGCATGACATCATGAATGTATTAATGCCACTGAATTGTTCACTTCAAAACAGTTAATTCTATGTTATATGAATTTTATCTCAATTTAACAAAAAAGAAGAGAGCAGGGGCCATGGGACATATCAATGTCATTAGCAGGGAGCCAGTAAAGAAAGACCAAGGAAGACAAACAACCTTACTTGGTTCCTCTGTTTGCTCACTTTGTCCTCCTTAGTAGTTAATTACGAAAGCCCTGGTGGCAGACTGGTTAAGAGCCCAGGCTGCTGACCAAAAGGTCGGCAGTCCGAATCCACCAGCCACTCCTTGGAAATCCTATGGGGCAGTTCTACTCTGGCCTGTAGAGTTGTTGTGAGTCAGAATCGACTTGGTTGGTTTTGGCTTCGTTTTGGTTTTGGTTTTTTTAGTGGTTAATAGAAAAACGCTTAAAATGAAGAAGACCTGGGCTCTTGTCTTCAGGGGGAGCAGGAAGGGAGGAGCTAAGGAGACTGGGTAACACCTCTCAGCTAGACTGGGAGAGAGGAGAAACCCTAAAAAGGCAAAAAATATCTTGGCGATTTTAACAAGGTGAAATAGGCTAAATCTTTCGGGCTCAGGGAAAAGGGAAAGAGGCAGAGAGAGGCCAGGACAGAAAGCATCCCTGAGGCCTTAATAATCAGTCCTTCCTGGTGACTTGGTCCCAGTTAACTGAGGATAAGGAAAGCGTTTCAGCAATATCAGCTTGGGGTCTTGTGATGTCCCACCAATGCTCTCTGGATACACAAGTCATGTGTTAAAGGGAGAAGAGAAACGATGAGATGCTTTAGTTTCTCGTTTCTAGGTTTCACTTCAGGGTGCCATCATCCACCCAGTGTCCCAAGCTAGAACACCTTGAGTTGTTTTGAGCTCTTATTTCTGCTATAACAGGAAAATGAAGAGTATGGGCTTTGGAGTCATCCACGTTATCTTTGATTCTTGGTTCCACGTCTTACTAGCTAAAAGATCTTGGAGAAGTTTCTTACCCTCTCTGGGCCTCATATTTGCCATCTGTAAATTGGGGATAATAATCATACATGTCTCATAGACCTGATGGAAAAATTGAGTGAGACAATCCATGAAAAGCACTGAGTACAGGGCTCACTAAATGTTAACTACTATCATTAAAAAAAAAAAAAAAACTACTATCATTATGTATTGTTATTTGGCCCCAATACCCAGTGGGTCAAAATTCCTATTATCTATTCCTTAGAAATGCCTTCTTGAAATGTCCTCCTGGCATTGCTTGAGTTCAGGTTTCATCTCTCACCTGGGCCTGCGTAGTTGTCTCCTAACGAAACTCAGTGTCCGTGGTCACCGCCCTGAGGATCTGCCTACAAAGCTACCCAACTGACCTCTCTCCAGAGTTACTAGGGCCATGTACTCCTCTGAGGAAAATATCCAGGGTTGTCTGCAACCAACAGGATGACATTCAAAAGCCATCTCCCCAGAGTATACCTCTTTGGCCACCATGCACCCTGTGGTTCCCCAGCCTGTTGGACTTGTTTGCCTTGCTTCCCAGGACCAGAGAGTGTTGACTGGTTTCCCCTGTTTGTGTTTTTAATGTCTGTGTGTTTTCAAGTTACTCTAAGTGTTGGTCAAATGAACTCCTCTGTCCACAGTTTATATGTCTTGGACTAAACTGTTGCATATTTTCTTTCCTGTTATGTTTTAAATATAAAGTTTTGTTTTCCCAGAAAATGCTGCAAGTAATTTGGAAACATGGCCTGGTCCTGATTAATTTCTTTTCTGCATCTCACGTAGGGCCTTGTTTATTTATATTAATAAGAAGACTATACAAACAGCTTACATGTGAAATTTTCTCCTGAGGACAGGAAGGCTGGTGATAAAGGGTAATTCATGAGACAAAGGGAGTTGAAATTGAGGTTCTTTTTGCTCTTGTATGAGCCTGTTGCTGTGCCAAGTCTCCTCATTACTGTGTCAGACCTTGTTGAAGAGAGTTATTTGATTACAGATCTCCTTAGTTTGTCACTTACCAGACAGATTGCCTTTGGGGGCAGGGAGTGCCCGATGAGACAGAAAAGTACAGAGGATATAGAGGGAAAAATTGACTAGAAGACAAGCTGCATCAAAATCAAACTCAACCATTGGTTGACTTGCCACAGGAAAATGCTTCTAGAAATATTTTGTAACATTGGCCCATTCTTGTAATTCAGCCACAATTTATTGAGTATACAAGTGACCAGCTCTACCCTTGAGAACATCACCACTGGGGGTGAGGACAGGTCTAAGAGGGGAAATGTGATGACTTGAAAAGCAAGAATACATATATATATATATATTAGTATTTTTTTTTTATTGTACTTTAGATGAAGGTTTACAGAACAAATTAGTTTCTCATGAAACAGTTAGTACACATATTGTTTTATGACATTGGTTAACAACCCCACATGTCAACACTTTCCCTTCTCCACCTTGGGTACCCCATTACCAGCTTTCTTTCCTGTGGCCTCCTACCTTCTCATCCTTGCCTCTGGGCTAGTGTGCCCCTTTAGTCTTGTTTTATGGGCCTCTCTAGTCTTTGGCTGAAGGGTGAACCTTGGGAGTGACTTCATTACTGAGCTAAAAGGGTGTCCAGGGGCCATACTCTTAGAGTTTCTCTAGTCTCCATCAGGCCAGTAAGTTTGGTCTTTTTTTGTGAGTTAGAGTTTTATTCTACATTTTTCTCCAGCTCTGTCTGGGACCCTCTGTTGTGATCCCTGTCAGAGCAATCAGTGGTGGTAGCTGGGCACCATCTAGTTGTACTAGACTCAGTCTGGTGGAGGCCATGGTCCATTAGTCCTTTGGACTAATCTTTCCCGTGTGTCTTTAGTTTTCTTCATTCTCCCTTACTCCAGAAGGGGTGAGACCAATGGAGTATATTATATGGCCACTCACAGGCTTGTAAGACCCCGGACGCTACTCACCAAAGTAGAATGTAGAACATTTTCTTTATAAACTATGTTATGCCCATTGAGCTAGAAGTTCCCAGAGACCATGGTCCCCACACCCCTCAGCCCAGCAATTCAGTCCCTCAGGAAGTTTGGATGTGTCTATGGAGCTTCCATGACCTTGCCTTGCACAAGTTGTGCTGGCTTCCCCAGTATTGTGTACTGTCTTATCCGTCACCAAAGTTACCACTTATCTATTGTTTATTTAGTATTTTTCTGTCCTCATCCCTCCCCTCCCTCGTAACTATCAAAAATTGTTTCTTTTTGTGTGTAAACCTTTTCATGAGTTTTTACAGTGGTGGTCTCATGATTTATTTGTCCTTCTGTGGTTGACTTATTTCACTCAGCATAATGCCCTCCAGATTCATCATGGGACGCTTCGCAGATTCACCATTGTTCTTTATCATTGTGTAATATTCCATTGTGTGTATGTACCATGGTTTACCCATTCATCTGTTGATGGGCATCTAGGTTGTTTCCATCTTTTTGCTATTGTGAACAATGCTGCAGTGAACGTGAGAGCCCCTGTATCTATTTGTGCGATGACTCATTTCTCTAGAATATAATCCTATGAGTGGGATTGCTCGATCATATGGTATTTCTATTTCTTGCTAAGGAAATGCCATATAGTTTTTCAAAATGTTTGTATCGTTTTGCATTCCCACTAGCAATGCATAAGAGTTCCAATCTCCCCGCAGCCTCTCCAACATTTGTTATTTCCTGTTGTTTTGATTCGTGCCAGTAATGCCAAGGTGAGATGGTATCTCATTGTGGTTTTGATTTGCATTTCTCTAATGGCTAGTGATCTCGAGCATTTCCTCATGTATCTGTTGACTGCTTGAATGTCTTCTTTGGTGAAGTGTCTGTTCATTTCCTTTGCCCATTTTTTAACCGGATTATTTGTCTTTTTGTTGTAGAGGTGTTGGATTTTCCTGTAGATTTTAGAGATTAGACCTTTGTCTGGTTTGTAATGGCCAAAATTTTTTTCCTAGTCTGCAGGTTCTCTTTATACTCTTTTGGTGAATTCTTTTGATGAGCATAAGTGTTTAATTTTGAGAAAACCCCAGTTATCTAGCTTATCTTCTGGAGTTTGTGTGTTGTTGGTTATGGTTCGTATCCTGTTAGAATGCCATGTATTAGGGCCTCTAGCGTTGATTCTATTTTTTCTCCTCTGAACTTTATACTTTTTGGGTTTGGGGGTTTTCCCCAGGGAATCGTTCACATAGTGAATGCGAATGGAGAAGAACAATGACTTGAGGATCAGGGGGACAAGTTGAAGAAAGGTTGATCAGAAATGTGAAAAACTAGCCTCAGGGGTCAAAGAAAGTTTCTTGAAGGAGATGATGCTCCTCTGTGCCCAGGGTGGCAGGAAGTTCAAGGTGAAGATCACAAACACCTATGTGAGGTCACTCGTTGGGGCACCCAGTCTTATTGCAGTTGTATCACCCCGTAAGTTCATTTTTGTCTGTTCTTGTTAGTGGCTATTTAAGAGCCTTTATGCACCAGCACAAATGAAAACTCTTCTAATGGCTCTCAGCTGAGCTGGGGTTTGCTGGCCATTGTTTGCACACAAAAGCCTGATCCCATTAAGATGGTCACATATTTCCTGCCATCTCATGGCCTCATGGGCACAAACATTTGATGCTATTTAAAGCCCCTTCTCTGCACATATGGGTTGGTCACATTTGTGCCGTGTCCATTAATTAAGGCCAGATTTGAAGCTCTCACAGCTGTCACTTCTGTTAACAGACTGCAGGGAATGGAGGACTTTGTTTTTCCAGAAGATAATTTGGATGTCAGAGAAAAGTAAAAGGACCCTCGAGTCCCTGTGGCACTTACCTTGGCTTCCAGGCTTCTAATGAAAAAGCTTCTTAGACAAAGAGGGGACAAAAAGACCTTTCACAGAAAACCATCAACACTCTCTGCCAAGTAGGAGATTTATTGGGTGGGAACACACGCGCGCGCGCACACACACACACACGCAGGCTTCATTTGAGTCACTCTAGAAAATGAAAAGCTATCTGGGAAAACTAATCATGTGAGAAGATGGTCTTGAACATAGCAGTTTGGTTCTCTGTGAAAGAAAAAATGGACCAATGTATAACTGTATCTCTGCTGGAAGAGGCAGAAAAGAATTGAGCCTCTTTTCTTTTATATCCGTCTTTCTCTAAAGGAACATGCATTGTGGATTGGTTGAAAAACATGATCTTCTGGTTACCAAATGCTTTTATTATTAGTGACTCAAAAACATCCTCTACAAAGATTGGCAGTTATCAAAGAAATACCATTTCCTAGCAGCATGATTTGGAGCAGGAGTGTGGTGGTGGAGGTGATACTGAAACGCATCACAATTATACTACTAGAGTTGATATTAGGTTCTTACTGTATGCCGCATTGCATGTATGTGTTCTACATGAATTATTTGATTTGACTCTTGAGAACGTATGAGGTAGGTGCTCTTATATGCCCATCTTCCAGATGAGGAAACTGAGGCTTAACAAACTTAAGAAATATTCCCAGGATCACTGAGCTGGGGAATGACAGTCAGAGCTCAATGAGTTTTGTCCGTCATGACATTCTGGCTCCTAACTGTTCTGTTATCCTGAAACAAAGGAAACCGAATAGGCTTTGGAGACATATCAGGGTTTAGTCCACACTCTGCCATGTCACTTTGAACAAATGTCTTAACTTTTCTGAACGTCGGTTCCCCAACTAAAATAAAATGGGAAAAATAATAGCTGCCTCATAGGCTAGTATGGAGGCCTGGTGGCACAGTGATTAAGAGCTCGGCTGCCAACCAAAAGGTAGGCAGTTCAAATCCACCAACCAATCCCTGGAAGCCCTATGGGACAGTTCTGCTCTGTCCTATAGGGTCACTATGAGTCAGAATCAACTCGATGGCAATGGGCTTGGTATAAAAAAAAAAAATAAAGATTAAATGAAATCGAGAGGTACTCAAAAACATCGGTTCCTATTCCTCCTCTTATTTCATTTTATTCCAGTTATTTCTTTTTTTTATGCCACTGAGTTGACACTTCCATACCTTCCACTATTTTGTCCCTGCATTCTCTGCTTCTTCCTGCCTCTTTGTCAAGGGGACCAGCACAGAGAACTCTTTCTTTGCATCCTCAACTCTTCCTGGCAATGTCGGCATCTGTACCTTCAACTCCCCTGGCCACAGCTGAGCCTTCCACCTCTTTTGTCAGACTCCCATGACATTACCGAAACAGGAGGACCTATGTGAGGCAAGAAGTTTGCAGGCTGATTACTGGCCCAGCACTCCCTTTAATTCAAGGATTTCTCAGCTGTAAGCAGCTTCCTAAGAGAGGAGCTCTGCTACAGCTGTTTTCTTCCTCAGAGCTGCTTTCTAGATTTAGGTTTTGTTTCTTAGAGACACTTGGGCATTCCTGGCTTCATGTCCTTCCTGAAGTTCCTGGAGGATGAGTAAAAAAGAGAAAACAGAATGCTTTTCAAATATTATCCACGGACGTTAGCTTGAAAAGGTAGGCACTTAAGGGACTCCTCAAGATAAGTGACCTTATTTGGGTTAGGAGTTCAGGTGAGAAGAGGTAGCAACTGGATAAATTCACTAATGGCAAGAGAATAAATAGAAAAATTTCTGAGGATTGACATTTCTCTTGGGGAAACACCCAGTGTTAAGAGTTTAAAGAGAGCCAACGATCACCACTGTTTTCACGTCTGACTCTTTTTAACCATTGTTTACAGCTCTTTAACTTCTTGTGTACTTTCAAGACACCTACATTTAAAATTTAGATAGATAAAAATTAAAACAACTTTGATAAGTTATTTAAAATTTGACTTTCTAAAAACACTTGAGCTGTACCCATGGAGAAAATGCTGTCAAGGACTGAGCCTTTTTGCAAGCCCCATAGTTACGAGACAAGCAAAGGATAGGAAAGAAGGAAGACATGGAGGGCCAGTGGCATCACTGTCAGGGAATGCAGAAATAAGAGATCATTCAGTAGGCAAGGAATAAGCAATGCACCTGTAAAAGAATGAGAACTGAGAAGATTCCATCTGGCACAGGGAATACAAGGTCACTGGCATCTTTGAGGGAGAAAATGTCAGTAACCTGGTGAGGGTGGACATCCATGGCAAAGGGTTAAGGAGAGAAAGTTGTCACTTGTTTGAGATATTTGGTAGTGAAAGGAGAATAGCCAAGAGTGGTAGCAACATCAAACTTGGAGCTATACTTAAGGCCAGGACTGTCAATAATCCCATGTGTAATTTCTACAACATTTTTTCAGGACGTAGTTTTATGTTTGTGGTGTAACATTTATACACCGATAGTATGCAGTGTGGACAACTGAATGCAGGATTTTCTGAGTTGTGTTTTCAGAAAGTTGGAGGCCATTTGGATAATTGTGAGCCTTCACCTTCACTCTAACTTTGTGTGATGCATAAAAGCTGTGATGAGATGCCCTTATAGATGCCCTGCAAGGTCTTTCTGAGAAGTTTCCCAAATGATGTTCCCACAGGCCAGAAGCACTGAGTTAGAGGTAAATTCTGAACCCTTCCTTAAAGACTGAACTATACACAAAAATCATGAACTGTATATGGAGATGGCAGTTTATCTCTTCTATACAATAAAGAAAAACTTTTTTTAGGTAATTTCAATGGCTCAACTTAAAACTTTATTGTTCTGATAATTTTTTTTTTAATTTATGACATATCAATGCAATAGAACACCCTAGAAAGAAAGAATTCAGGACATAGTTCAAATGTACCAGATATTAAAAATTAGTATGGTCTTTGCCACCTAGCATGAAATTCTACTTAATTTTCTGGCTGTAGGTTTAAGAATTTAACCAGAAGTTCTTATCAATCAGACTAGGCTACGTTATGTTCAAGTGAGAAAAAATAACAAAATATCAGTGACTTAAAAGTTTCTTTCTTTTTCACACTAGTCAAAAAAGAGCCAGCAGGAGCCTCTGCTCATCATAGTCCTTCAGAGACCCAGGTTTTTAGAGGCTCCACCATCTTATGCAGCTGCCTCCTCACCCCAAAGCCAAAAACCAAGCCCATGCCTGTCTAGTTGATTCGGACTCATAGTGACCCTATAGGACAGAGTAGAACTGCCCCATAGGGTTTCCAAGGATATAATCTTTGTCTGGAGCAGATTGCCACATCCTTCTCAAGCAGAGCTGCTGGTGAGTTCCATCTGCCGACCTTTTGGTTAGTAGCTGAGTAGTTAACCATAGTGCCACTGGGACTCCTTTTCAGGAGGATAGAGATTTGTGACCCTCCATGTACCCAGAAGTAGAGGAGCCAGATACTAGGAAACATTAGTACTGTCTAACAGTAGTGCCTTCTTCCAGTCCCCTTGCCTAAGTAGAAAAGAGCAGTACTCTCATCAACTTTTGTAAACCAGTTTTGAAGTTAATCCTTCAAAATTTGTACGGGGAGCGGGATTCTAGTAGGCCAGATATAACTCATGTTCGAACCTCCAGGATGGAAAGCCTCTTGGGAATGACATTCACTTAAGTTAATTGAGTGCTGTTCTTTGATTTAATGCCCCATTTGCTGTACAAAACCAAAATGCACTAAACCACAGAATTCCACTCCCCGAAGGTCTAGGCTCCACTTTCTTTATTCTCCAAGGAAGACATCCTGTGAACTGAATGGGAAGCCCAGTTGTAACCATAAGAATTTTACTTAATTCAAGTATTATTGTTACTTAATATGTGCTCATTCTGAGAAGAATGCAGAATTAAATTTTGCGTGCTCCTTGCTCAAGGAATTTAGGCATAAGTGTAATACAAGGCAGATGATGACATTATAAATAACATATTTTAAACAACTTACTATTACATTGTTAATCAACAAAGAATTGTGATCTTTATTTTGTGGCTTCACATAATCCTGACCCACTGCCAATATATCCCTGGGGGTTCTCATCCTCCAATTCTTGTAGGATGGTCTAGATCCACTATGAGTAACTTGTTTAGCAAAACAGCCAAGTCAGAAAAACATCATGTATTCGGTTTCATTTTTTCTCAGTCAAAAAAAAGTTTTCCTGGAGCTTTCATGCAGAAAAATGTATACTCTTATAAATATATAGATTACCAACTTTCTTCAGTAGAAGCAGGTGTAGAAAGAAATTAGACTGTTTTATAAAACCTACTGCCGTCGAGTCGATTCTGACTCATAGCGACCCTATAGGGCAGAGTAGAACTGCCCCATAGAGTTTCTAAGGAGCTCCTGGCGGAATCAAACTGCTGACCTCTTGGTTAGCAGCCGTAGCACTTAACCACTGCACCACCAGGGTTTCCACTCTGTTTTATAGCCACCAGGATACTAGTATCTTGGCATATTTGAAAAGCAGTAGCAAAGACAACTTTCTAATCCACACAGGGAAATTAGAGGGTTGGCCACAGCCTGGTGGGTGGTTTATGGCAAGATGTACGGGGGCTGCCCAGAACCAGTCTCAAATTCTCCCTTGTTTGGCTGATTTCCGAAATGTAAATTGAGGCCAAGGAATCAGGAGACTTCTTCAGAGGCCAAGAGTAGGAAGGACTGTATGATGTAGGTAAAGATGGAAATCTTGCTGATTATTGCTGGGAAGTTTCAGGCTTCCCCAAAACTGTGTGCATTTTTTTTTTTTTTCTATTTCTTGTCCTTTTATTTGAGTCCAAAAATTCATCCCTTTATTTTACAAGCCCTGATTTCTGCCATGAAGTCATCTCTGAACTCCTTACCTCTGTCCTGTAGGGTCGCTATGAATCGGAATCAACTTGATGGTAATGAGTTTGGTTTTTTTTTTTTTGGTCCCATACCCACCTACACACACAGATCATTCGGATTTTGCCTGAATGGTTCTAGTGAGGAGGAACACACTTCCATACAAAACAGACTGTTGCATCCTCAGTCAACTCTGTTAATGTTACTGAAAAAAAACAAAACAAAACAAAAAACCAAACCCAGTGCCATCGAGTCAGTTCTGACTCATAGCGACCCTATAGGACAGAGTATAACTGCCCCGTAGAGTTTCCAAAAGGAGCACCTGGCGGATTCAAACTGCTGACCCTTTGGTTAGCAGCCATGGCATTTAACCACTACGCCACCACGGTTTCCTGAGAAAAACAAAAACAAAGTTTTTTTGTGTGTGTATGTAGTAGTAAGATTTACTCAGGGCTTTGAATTGGTTTGTTCCCATCCAACCCCTGCTGAAAATTTGCATTTCTGACAAGTTCCCAGGTGATGCTAATGCTGCTGGTTAGGCACCAATTCTGAGAGCCACTAAGAGAGCAGTAGTTCTTGTTACAATGTAGGTTCTGATTCAGTGTCTCTGGCGGGGAAATGCAAACTCTCAGCAGGGGTTTGAACTAGAATGAACGAGTTCGAAGCCCTGGATTTACTGAGTGTCTTCTATGTTCCAGAAGACTGTAGGCATTCTGTGGTATTTGATCCTCACTGTAACCTTATGAGGCACGCATTAACTGAGACTGGGTTTCTGGATAGGCCCTTCTCTATTAGTACCCCCCAGGCCCAGTCCAGTTTCCTGGGACCAGTTAGGAAATCTAACCTCTCTTCCATGAGAAAGCCTTTGGAATTTAGAGCCGTCTAGCATGCCTGTCTTCTTTTCTTCCTGTTAAATATTCCAGTTCTTTACACTGTTGATTACAACAGTCATAAACTCTGATGAGTGCTTACCCTACTCTAGACACTGTGATAAATGCTTTCCTTTTCATCTTAAATTACTATCATTCCATTTATAACTGTTGAAAGAGGTACAGAGAAGTTAAGTACCTTGCCTAAGGTCACACAGCCAGTGAGTGACCAGCAGGGCTATAGTCTAGGGAGAATATGATCCCAATAAGAGTTTCTGATTACTGTAACTCAGTATTGTTGCTGCTTAATAGTGATTTTATCTTTTCTAACGGTATAGAAATCCTTACATCACCTTTTTAATAAAAGGATGAAAAAGACAAATCTTTGTCACAGAAAGAACATTCATGAAAGGAATATTTTTAAGTCTCCATTTTCACAGGAAAAGCAAATACTAAAAAAAAAAAAATATTAAAAAGAAGGTCTAAAAACATATATTTAATGTTCCTAAAACAGTAAAGTTATTCCAAATAATTTAGCTTTGGAGCTGGAAATCTAGGGCTTTACTTTCCTCAGAGCAATTTCACCTCTCATCCTGACAGAGAGGGATAGTGTTGAGAAAATGGCCTGTTTGGGGCAAGCGCATCAAACCAAATAGAAAATATCAGAAAGGAAGTGGCACAGATGGCTGCCCAGAGGTCTGCAGAGGGCAGAACGTGGGACGTTGGTGGAACTTTCACAGTCTGCACTTCCCAGTGGCTGGAAGGGAGGATTTGTTCAAAGTCTGAGCTCTTCAACGATAAAATGGGCTTCTTCAGCAGGAGGGAGCTACCTGTCACTGGACGGGGTCAAGCAAAACCAGGTAGGTAGGGCTCTTGAAAGAAGGGAAATGTCTTTGAAAGACAGAATTATTCTTTGCTGCAAATCTATTTTATTTTTGTGGTGCAAACAGTTCAGTGCTTGGCTGCTAACCTAAAGGTTGGCAGTCCAAACCCATCCCACTGCTGCATGGGAGAAAGACCTGGCGATCTGCTCCCGTAAACATTAAACATTACAGCCAAAGAAAACCCTATGGGGGCAGTTCCTCTCTGTCACATGGGGCTGCTATGAGTCAGAGTCAACTCAATGGCACCCAACAATAACATCCATTTTACTGGTGTTTATTTCAAATAGAGAACTGTGGCCTTCTACAGCAGGGATAATTACTGTTTTTACTAACACACATTGGTAACTGTACAGTTCCAATGTACCAGGAAATTCAAATTCGATCTCCCTGACAAGCTAGGTCATTGCCCTAACCCACCCTTGTTTGTGTTCTGTTCCTGACATTTTGGCTTAGATCAACAAGCCTGGTTCAATTTGTTGATGAATTGACTCAAGTCTTTGAGCCACAGCAAGTAGGAAGACAAGTATCCTTATCTATAATTACGACATGGTTTTCCAACCATCCTAAGAAGCAGATAAATTGACTTGCTAGTTATTACCTACAGTGGTAGCTCAGTATCAACAAATGTCACCATTACTAACTTGTTTGAGACAGGGATTTTCCGTTTCAAATACTTTCCAGTTCAAGTAGAGACTTCCAGTAACTTTCTCCAGCAGCTCAGTTCACTCTTGGTTAACTCATGGAACCCACAGGAGGCATTAACAACTCAAAATCAATGTTCTCATTCCCAAAGCCAACTCTTCAGACATGGATTGGACTGGACAATGGGTTAGAGAGGGATGCTGGTGAGGAGTGTGAGCTTCTTGGATCAGGTGGACACTTGAGATATGTTGGCATCTCCTGCCTGGAGGGGAGATGAGAGGGTGGAGGGGGTTAGAAGCTGGCGCAATGGACACGAAAAGAGAGAGCGGAGGAAGAGAGCGGGCTGTCTCATTAGGGGGAGAGTAATTGGGAGTGTGTAGCAAGGTGTATATGGGTTTTTGTGTGAGAGACTGACTTGATTTGTAAACTTTCACTTAAAGCACAATAAAAATTATTAAAATAAATAAATAAATAAATAATCAATGTTCTACAGCAGTGCCTATTAAACTATAGGTTTGTAACCTTCCCCTGCTCAAGATCTCTATAAGTTTATCTTAAAGGATGCAGGCCATTTTCTTATCATTATTTTAGAACAACAGTTGAACAAATTGAAATAATACGGTGATTTCTTACAGCCCTCAAACACGTCCATACATGGTACACAGTTCCAAAGCGGGAAACCCTAGGTCTCAAAAAGGAGAGCTCCAGAGTTGTTAGAGTGGCTCGAATAAGCCCAAAGGAAAGATGGAGGTGGGCCTTATGACGCGGTGGTTTTTTGTTCCCTTTGCAAATTGAAGGAGAACATTCTGGAGGCCTAAGGCAGAGTGAGCCACCCCAGGAAATGGAAGCTATCCAAAAGAAATTCAGGACTTAAGCCCTTGGGGCTACACTGGGGAGAAAAACCTCCACCAAATCCCCTTGTTGTAACTGGAAAAAACAGTTGGAAGTACAAGTAGTGCAGAGCTTCAGGCAGCATGTGGTAGACTGTGGATAAAGAACTCAAGAAAAGAAATAAAAGTAAACCTCTTGCCATCAGCTTGATTCCGACTCATAGTGACCTTATAGGTCAGAGTAGAACTGCCCAATAGGGTTTCCAAGGAGTGGCTGGTGGATTCAAACTGCTGACCTTTTGGTTAGCAGCCATAGCTCTTAACCACTGTGTAACCAGTTGAAGATTGTATTAAGGTGACTCCTTTCTGTGAAGTGTCAAAAAAGAGCAAGCACTGAGAAGCCACCCAGAGCCTATTCCCTCCTACCTCCACCTGTCCTCCTTAGGTGGCACATGCTCATTGTGGGAGGGGCTCTTTGCCTTTGTGGGCCCAAGTTTATCCACTTCCACAGCTGTTCTCTCCCTGCTCTTTGTAGCCCCCGCTTTTCACCTATTGTCTGCTACTCACCACCTTAATCCCTGTGTCAGCCTCTACTTTTAACCTCAGTTCATTGGCTTTCATGTCATCACCCTGTTCTTTGTTTTGTTTTCTGGTTTTTTTTTTTTTTTTTTTTTTTCAGTTTTTGAACCAGATAGACATAAGTTAAAAGAGTCCTTGTTTGAACCCACCCAGTGGCTCTACAGGAGAAAGAACTGGCTATCTGCTCCCATAAAGACTATAGCCTAGAAAACCCGATAGGGAAGTTCTACTCTATCACATGGGGCCACTGTAAGTCAAAATCAACTCCACAGCACCTCACAACAATAGACAGGAGTTCAGTATCACAGTGCTTGGCTGGGCGGCCTCAGGCAAGTTACCTAACCTCCCTCTTTCCTTGTCTATTAAAACAGAAATAATTATTTCCACCCCAGTAGATATCCAACAAATACCAATTTCCTTCCCTTCTATGGCTTCTCTTGGTGCTCATGAGCTAAAGGGCCACCCTTTGTCGACCTCTCTGAATAATTCAGAATTATTATTTTTTTTTTATTTGTTGACATCAGAATAATGAAAGCATGCCTTCCTTGTGGGGACCAAAGCAACCAGAGTCCACCAGTTGCCAAAATTGAATTTTTTTGTGTTTTTAACTTTGACTCTTGCTTTCTTTTGACTAGGGTTTACCTTGCCAGAGAAATTATTTTCTTTTTACTTCCATTCTACATTCTTTAAAAGCTACATAGGCCATTCTCTAGCGAAATAACATTCCAGCGCAGCTAGTGTTTCAACTAGGAGTGGGTAGCATTTATTTGCATTTCTTTGAATGTGCCCCCTATGAATCTCTACCTTGACTTTAAATATAAAACATAATATATATTGAGTTCCTTCCATGTGTTAGACATGTTTGTACAAACATTATCTTTATCATCATAAAGCTGACCCAGTCAATTAGAATGTATAGTTAATAATTACTGTGGCTAACAAATGTGCCCTGATGCTTAAACAAGATATTTTTGCTATCAAAACATAAGGTACAGCCACTGTGGAAAACAGTTTGACAATTCCTCAAAAAGCTGAACATAGAACTACCAAATGACCCAGCAACCCCATCCCAGGTATATACGCAAAGGAATTGAAAGCAGGAACACAAACAGAAACTTGTACACCAATGTTCATTGCAGAACTTTCACGACAGTCAAAAGGTAGAAACAACCAGCAGATGCATGGATAAACAAAATGTGGTATATACACAAAATGGAATACTATGCAGCCATAAAGAAAGGTGAAGTCCTGATGCACGCCACAACATGGATGAACCTAAAAAACATTGTGCTGAGCAAAATCGGTCAGTCACAAAAGGACAAATACTGTATGATCTCACTTATATAAAGTGAGCAAATAATACGTAGAAACCAAAAATTATTAGTGGGTACCCCGAGATGGAAGAGGGTGGGAAAAGGGAAGTTTTTGCTTAGGGGACATTGAGTTTATGTTAATGGCAGTGGAATGCTTTGGAAAAGGACAGCGAGAATGGTTGCCAACTTGAACTATAATGAGTGTCACTGAATTGCACATGTGGAAGTTGTTGAACTGGCATGTGTTTTGTTGTGTATATTTTCACCACAATTAGAAAAGAAAAAACCATGAGGATGCTAAAAATAATAAGAATTCTGGATCATTTTCAAAATTCCTACTCTCACTCCTTTTTCCACATCTGGGGTAAAGCTTATTACTGAGCTTCTGTAGCCCCAGGCACTCCTTCTCACCTGGAATCGGGGACTCAGTGTAGGTACAATGCCTACGAGGACATAATCAGCTTGTTTAAGTGACAGCTGACATTAGAAAGCTTTCAAGCCAGGGGGATGACATGTTGACAGCAGTGTCTTGGGAAGATAAATGTCATAGGCACATGCAGGATAGATTACCTGAAACCACAACATTAGCCTTTCTTATGCTTACACATCTGGGGGGCATGATTTAAAAGCTCATAAATATGATCCTGAGTTGAAAGACAGGACTGGTGGAAATTAAGAATTTCAAGGTTCCACCAAAGAAGGTGAAGGATCAGTGTTTATCCAACTGGTTTGCACGTCCTAAATGTTTACGTACACAAGAGCCGATTGTTCGTGCAGTCACTCAGCAGCCACGTGCTGGCATCAGATCTGCCATTGCCCTACCTCTGGGTTTAAAAGTTGCAAGAGAAGGGAAATTCCATGCAAGCATAAGAATTATTCATCTGGCTGCCACCTGAATTATTGTTATGGAACACATTGAGTTTGACAGATAACCCTGTTCTTAGCCATCCTTCAAAAGAAGCGTGAAGAAGCCTTCATGTTTAAATATTTCAGCCAAATTTCTTCCTTCTGAGCATGCATGGAACACAATGTCTTTATTTCTTAGTGAAATAGATATTCATATTGGATTCATCTATGGTTAGAAGAAAAGAGAGAGTAAGAAGGAATTATCCTTATTTAATTTCTTGGTCATTCTAGCCCCAGAGAGCAAGCTCTTGGTTTGGGTAATGACATATCCCATGGAACCTGGTGTTTTTCTTTGAGTCATAAATATTTCCCAGCTTAGTAAACTAACAGTTTCCATTCCCAGGAAGACAAATGAGAAAATAGTTACTATTCAGTGAATAGTTTCAGACCTGGGAATTTGCTATGGGAGGAAGAGTAGTGTCATAAACGTTCCTGCTCTTGGGTGAATGAACACTGCATGATGGGAAAGAGACAACACAGGGCCTGAGGGGTCCTGGAGAATATAAGAGAAGCTGCTGTCCCCAGATGGCACATACGGTTAAGCGCTCAGCTGCTCACTGAAAGGTTGGAGGTTCAAGTCCACCCAAAAGTGCCTCGGAAGAAGGCCTGGTGATCTACCTTCAAAAGGCCACAGCCGTTGAAAACCCTGTGGGGAAGTTCTACTCTGCCACATGGAGCTGCCATGAGTCAGAATCAACTTGACAGCAACTGGTTTGGTTTTTGGTATAAGAGATGCTGCAGCAATTTAGTTTGCCCTTGTGGGAAGGGATGGCTTCCGACTGTGAGGAAAGCCCGCGTGGAAGGGTCCTGGGGAAATCCAAAAAGCAGCCTGAGAGATAAAAGCAAGTACATATGGCCCTTGGTCATCTATCTACCAATGGCCCTTGGTCATCTATCTACCAGGCCCTGTTCTTATAAGAATGGTTTCCAGTGATCTAGGGGACTATGAGAACTAGCAGGGGAGAAAGAGCCTGGGCTTTGGAGCCCAGAGGTCCTTTGTTCAAACCCATCATCATGATTTCTGTGTGACCTTTGACATATTACTTAGCTTCTCTGAGCCTCAGTTTCCTCATCTGTAAAATAGATAGTAAATTCCTACCCCCTGGGGTTATTGAGAATTAAACAGCACAACATAAATAAGGTGCCTTAGGTAAGAGGCTCTGTCCATGAGTGCTTTCATATATATACATACATGGGGCTTCCTACTGCCTGAATTTCTGGGAGATGCTTGTACACCTACTTATATCTGTTTTCCATGTACAAAATTCATCTATAGGCTCTGGGAGCCTCCCTCAGGCTCCTTCTGAAGTGAATATAACCTTTTTGCAATTTTTTTGAAGCTTCCTTTAACTGGTCTCCAAGGAAAAACACCAAAGACTAACAAAACATTTTTTAAAAAAAATAGAGAAGTATCCAAATTATAAGAAATCTCTGAATTTTGATCACCATTTGTTTTAATCATCTAATGCTGCTATAACAGAAATACCACACGTAGATGGCTTTAACAAAGAGAAATTTATTTTCTCACAGTCTAGTAGGCTAGAAAAGAGAAAGACCCTCTAAGAGATGGATTGACACAGTGGCTGCAACAGTGGGCTCAAGTGTAACAAAGATGGTGAGCATGGTGCAGGACCCGGCAGTGTTTCGTTCTGTGGCACGTAGGGTCACTGTGAGTCAAAACAGACTCAACGGCACCTAACAGCCACAACAGAAGGCTAGAAGTCCAAATACAGGGTGTCAGCTCCAGGGGAAGCCTTTCTCTCTCTGTCGGCTCTGGAGGAAGGTACGTGTCATCAATCTTCCCCTGGACTAGGAGCTTCTCTGCACAGGAACCCTGGGGTCCAAAGTACATGCTCTGCTCCTGGCACTGCTTTCTTGGTAGTATGAGTTCCCCAATGATCTGCTTGCCTCCCTTTCATCTCTTGTAAGATAAAAGGTGTATAGGCCACACCCCAGAGAAACTCCTGGGTGTTACATCCCAGGAGTTATATCCTGAGCAAGAGTGTTACATCCCACCCTAATCCTCTTTAACCGTAGGCGGAGATAATGATTTATAACACACAGGAAAATCACAAAATGGGGGGCAACCACACAATACTGGGAATCATGGCCTAACCAAGTTGACGCATACTTAGGGGGGCACAATTCAATCCATGACACCACTGTTTTAAAACTTTGTTGAAATGCAAGTGGATCACGGCAGTTCACCTGTTACAGCCCTGGCTTTAAATACCACTTGAAAATCATGTGTGAATAGAACCGGGGTTTCATACATGGACAGTCCAAACAGAGCTGCCTCCTCTGTTGGTGTAGAAACGTGTATCACTGTGTGTAAGAAAGGATCTGCCGGTCAGATTGCTCAAGGACGGCTCAGGCAAGGGCAGCCGCAGGAGAAGGAAAGGCATGTCAGCACTTTTTCAGCCCCTACTCCGTGCCAGTTCTAAACAGTTGTTGTTAGTTGAATCGGCTCCGACTCATGGTGGCCCTGTGTACGACAGAATGAACGTCTCGTTCCACACTGTCTTCGCAGTCACTGGTGTGCTCGAGTCCGTTGTCGTGGCCACTAGGTGGCTTATCTTCCCACAGTGATCAGACAATGTTCCGTTGTTTTTCACGGGGTTTCACGGGCTAATTTTCAGAAGTAGATCACCAGGACTTCCTTCATACTCTCTCAGTTTGAAAATTCTGCTGAAATCTGTGCAGCATGGATGACCCTGCTGGCATTTGAAATACCGGCACCCTAATTTCCAGCATCGTAGCAACATGCAAGCCACCACAGTAGGACAAACTGACAGATGCGTGGTGGAATTTTTTTTCTCTTATTGTACTTTAAATGAAGATTTACAGAGCAAACTAGCTTCTCATTAAACAATTAGTACACATATCGGTTTGTTACCAACCCCACGACATGCCAACAGGCCCCCTTCTCGACCTTGGTACGCTATTACCAGCTTTCCTGCCCCCTGTGCCTTCTAGTCCTTGCCCCTGGGCTGGTGTGCCCCTTTAGTCTCATTCTGTTTAGTGGGTCTCTCTAATCTTTGGCTGAAGGATGAACCTTGGGAGTGACTTTGTTACTGAGCTAAAAGGGTGTCTGAGGGTCATACTCTCGAGGTTTCTCCAGCCTCTGTCAGGCCAGTAAGTCTGATCTTTTTTTGTGAGTTAGAATTCTGTTCTGCCGTCTACTGTGATCCCTTCAGAGCAGTCGGTGGTAGTAGCTGCATACCATCTAGCTGTTCTGGACTCAGTCTGGTGGAGGTTGTGGTAGGTAGTGGAATTCTGAACCAGGTGCCTTCATCTGCCTGTTCTTATTTAATTCTCAGGAGATTTGTGGTTTCTACTTTAATGCCCTCATTTTACAAGTAAGGAAACTAAGGCTCAGAAAAATGACGTCTTCCGAAGGTATAGGCTGCATTCAGGATACTCTTAGGTGAACATCCATGTGTCTCGAAGAAAAGACTTTTGAAGACATGGAGAAATAGAAAGGCGTACTTATCCACCTAAGAGCAGGATGTTCCCACTCCCCGACCCGGAAACTCCAGTGATCCTACGTTTGTCCAAGGCCTTCTATTGGCCTTACCACCTGGCCTCCTGAGGCTTAGTCAACATCAGGCCCCCAGGTGGTCCCTCTTGGTCGAGCCCCCCCACCCCCACTCTTTGGCCTCAGGCGTGGCTCTGCTTTTAGGAACCAGGACCAAAGGCCAAATCGTATACTGAAAAGGGGTTCCACACCTCACAGAGAGTTTGTTCTCTAAAGGGAGTTTGTATTGTAGCTGGCAGGAAAGGCCTTTTTATGTGGTTCCAGGAGCATATGGAGAAAAAAGGAAAGAAAATAGGACACTCGAGGTGAGGAAACAGAAAACCCTACCTCAAAAGAAGCGTGAGGCATCAATAAAGAACAGTGATGAATCTGTGAAAGATTTCATAACATGGAGGAACCTGGAAGGCATTATGCTGAGTGAAATTAGTCAGTTGCAAAAGGACAAATATTATATAAGACCACTATTATAAGAACTTGAGAAATAGTTTAAACTGAGAAGAATACATTCTTTTGTGGTTACCAGAGGCGGGAGGGAGAGAGGGTGGGAGAGGGGTATTTACTAATTAGATAGTAGATAAGAACTACTTTAGGTGAAGGGAAGGACAACACTCAATACAGGGGAGGTCAGCACAACTGGACTAAACAAAAAGCAAAGCAGTTTCCTGAATAAACTGAATGCTTCGAAGGTCAGAGTAGCAGGGGCAGAGGTTTGGGGACCATGGTTTCAGGGGACATCTAAGTCAATTGGCATGATAAAATCTATTAAGAAAACATTCTGCATCCCACTTTGAAGAGTGGCATCTGGGGTCTTAAATGCCAGCAAGTGGCCACCTAAGATGTATCAATGAGTCTCAACCCACCTGGATCAAAGGACAATGAAGAACACCAAGGACACAAGGTAATTATGAGGCCAAGAGACAGAAAGGGCCACATGAACCAGAGACTACATCATCCTGAGACCAGAAGAACTAGATGGTGCCCAGCCACAACCTATGACTGCCTTGACAGGGAACACAACAGAGAACCCCTGAGGGAGCAGGAGAACAGTGGGATGCAGACCCCAAATTATCATAAAAAGACCAGACTTAATGGTCTAAGACTAGAAGGACCCCGGTGGTCATGGCCTCCAGGCCTTCTGATGGCCCAGGACAGGAACCATTCCTGAAGCCAACTCTTCAGACATGGATTGGACTGGACAATGGGTTGGAGAGGGATAATGGTGAGGAGTGAGCTACTTGGATCAGGTGGCCACTAGAGACTATGTTGGCCTCTCCTGCCTGGAGGGGAGATGGGAGGGTAGGGGGGTTAGAAGCTGGCAAAATGGACACGAAAAGAGAGAGTGGAAGAAGGGAGCGGGCTATCTCATTGACGGGAGAGTAATTGGGAGTATGTAGCAAGGTGCATATAAGTTTTTATGTGAGAGACTGACTTGATTTGTAAACTTTCACTTAAAGCACAATAAAAATTATAATAAAAAAAAAGACAGAAAGAAAAAGTGTGAGGGCATTGCTGTGGAATTAATGACAAGGAATCTCAAGGCAGGAATTCCCCTCTCTGCCACCTTGAAAAAATCATTTCCCTCCTGGGGACTTGGTTGCTTCATCTGTGAAGCAAGAGGCTTGGCTCCTAGAGCCTGTCCTGCTGTCCAGCACTGGGATTCTCAGGACACTGGGTTTGTGAACATGTGTCTGGCCTCCACCCCTGCCCCCATCAAAATCCTCACAGAGGACAACTTCACAAAGATATGACTTATTTTCCATTTTTAACCAAAAGGGTGATAGTGTTGTATTGTCTTTGTTTTGGCTAGATTGGCATGTCGGTGTCCATTGGGGATCGGTGTACAACTTGAGAAAAGAAGAAAGAACAAGGAATAAGCAAAAATTGACCTTAAAAAGTCAAATAATCCCAGGTGGCTGCAGCCTCAGTCTTCCAGGATGCATCTGAGAATGAGGAAGAATAATCTTTAAGTTGGCTATCAGGAAACCCAGGAAAAGCACAAAATCCCCCTCATCATGTGCTCATTGACCTGGGATTGTGTGGAGTAAAGGGCGTTAGGCAGTGCTTGTGCTGATGGCAGACAAAACCAGGACTAACTGCCAGCTCTGCCACTTAGCGGCTGGGCCAACTTGGGCAAGTTTCTGAATCTCATGTTGCCCACTGTAGAGGATTATTATAGAGATGAAACGAGATGAGGGATGTAAGGCCCAGGCAAAGCCTAGAACATAATAGGTGCTTGGAACGGGGTAAACAAAGTGAGTCATAGCAACTTGGATTTGTGTGGTGGTATTATGGGCTGGATTGTATTCCCCAAAAAGATACATTGATGTTGTAACCCACAGTATTTGTAGATGTTAACATATTTGGAAATAGGGTTTTTATACACATAATTAGTTAATACGAGGTCATGCTGGAGTAAGGTAGGCCCTAATCCAATATAAGTGTCTTCATAAAAAGAGAAGAGACACAGAGACAGAGAGATAGGCAAGAAAGTCATGTGAAGATGGGGGCAGAGGTTGGAGTGATGCTGCCACAAGCCAAGGAATGCCTGGGGCCACCAGAAGCTGGAAGAGACAAGGAAGGATCTTCCCCTAGAGTCTTTGGAGAGAACATTGTCCTCTTGACATCCTGAATTCAGGCTTCTAGCCTATAGAATTGTAAGAGAATATGTTTCTATAGTTTTAAGCCACCATTTTGTGGTAATTTGTTACAACAGCCCTCAGAAACTAGTACAGGTGCTTCATGGTTTATCAAACCCTTTCTTAAACTCTATCTTTTTATCTTTTCAATACCTCTTTTTTTTTTTTATATGGTAGGTTCTTGGAGAGTCAGGGGCTGATTTGACAGCAACCAACAACAAAGCATATCATGGGCAGAGATCTAGGAGTAACACCATTTGGCAGACAAGAAGACAGACCCTCAGAGCAACTTGCTCGAGATCATTTAAAAAAAAAAAAAAAAGGATGTGGCATGGCCAGTACTGAGACCCAAGTCTTTTGGTTCAGGAAGTGTTGGGATATTTCATTTCTTCTTCAGCCATTTCCAGGGCACAACAGCCAATGAGTTAGGAAGTCAGGAGAGGGCTTGACACCTGCAAGAAGTGACTTGTGACCTCTGGAGGGGAGACAGCAGAGTTCCTGTGGCAGCTAGAACCATTTAATGTGAAGGGTGACAGTCTCTCACACCTCAGAACATCTTTGAGTCGTCTAGAGCAGGAGTCAGCAAACTACAGCCCACAAGGCCAAATCTGGCATATGAACCAAATTCCACACCTGAGCCAAATATAGCCTGCCACCTATTTTATAAATAAAGTTTTATAGGAACAGCCACACCCATCAATTTGCATATGTCCATGGTCTCTTCCACACTTGAACAGCTGAGTTGAGTTTCAACGAAGACCAGCTGGCCTGCAAAATCTAAAATATTTACCACCTGACTCTTTACTGAAGAAAATTCCTAGCCCCTGATCTAGAGCGTCACTCCTTGAACTTGAATGTGCACACAGGTCACCTGAGGATCCTGTTAAAATGTAGATCCTGATTCAGTAGCTCTGGGAGATTGTACATTTCTAACAAGCTCCCAGATGATTCCTGTGCTGCTGGTCCACAGGCCCCACTTTGAGTATCAAGGAGTTAGAGAAGATCAAATAGTACTTATTATCCTTGATTTAAAAAAAAAAAAAAGGCAGATGGATACACCTTAAATTATTCCCATCTTAAAAGCTAAAATAAAAATATTTAGGGTTTAGAGGAAGTTCCCAGTGAAAGAGAAAAAACCCAACCAAACCCGCTGCCATCGAGTCCATTCTGAGACATAGGGACCCTATAGGACAGAGTAAAATTGTCCCATAGGGTTTCCAAGGAACACCTGGTGGATTTAAACTGCCAACCTTTTGATTAGCAGCCGTAACTCTTAACCACTACTCCACCAGTGTTTCCAGTGAAAGAGAGAGAGAGAGAATTAATATGACTAAATTCAATGAATGAGTTAACGATGATCAAGATCCACAGCCAGACTCTTGCTCTAAGATGGCTCCATCAAAGGCCTGTGCCCCCGCCGTGAACCCTCTGCCTGAAACAGACAACCGCCACAGTTTTGCCAACTCCCATGGACTTTTGAAGTCTTGGACTTTGAAGTCTTCTTTACTTCTTCCCCCTCAGTAGACCATCTGTCTGCAGTCCAATCGGTCATTCCTTCAGAATAACATTGTTGGGCCCTATCACTCTGCCCATCTTAATCCAGCTATACTTCTCAACCTCTAGTCTCTTCCATCTCCAGTCCAGTGCCTGTGTCTGCCAAGCATCTTCTGAAAACAGTGTCCCGGTATGCCATTCCCCCACTCAAGTGTCTTGGGATTCAGGACCCCATGCTATCCTAGCCAGGCTTTTTGCTCACACTCTTGTCCCACCCACCCACCAGACCAGTCCTCCCAGATGTTGCTGAATCCATGCAGAGATATCTAAAAAACTCATCTAACCCACAAAATTGTAACTCATTTATAGAGATTTTTTAATGTTTTCTTGAACACTCCTGAATAGTCCACTTACATTTTTAAATGCAGCGCAAAGACATTTTAAGAAATGAAAATCATATCTTCACAAAAACGTGCCTATAAGAGCACAATAAATATGCAGTCAGCCTGACTCCCTGACTCTACCCTTCATCTTATGTCTATCAAGAATCATTCCTTTAAATGTTTAACCACTGTTTCTTGTGCCTAAACTAATTGCTTAGGTTGATTACCCTTTATGAAGGCTCATAGGTGCCGACTCAAAGGCAACTAACTGCAACAGGTACCATCTTACGGAGAAAATGTTAACAGGAATGTATGGAGATAGACTGTGTGTCAAGAAAGTGGCAAGGACCATAGGCACCAGTCGCCATCATTGCCTGCTGGCCACAGGATTCACACGCAGTCCTCTAAGGGCCTCCGGTTGTGGCCCACACCTGTGAATTCAACCTACCTGCTGCAGGAGGCCATGTAAACCAGGCCAATGTGCAAGTAACCTCTATCCTGGAGCAGGCTCATCAGCCCAACTCACTATTGCCTTTATGCTGGCTTCCAGAACTCTGCCCTATACAGTGTAGATAGGGTCTCTATGCTCCTTTCTGCAGAAAACTTCCTAGTCCTAATGCCTTGGCAGCCCAAGGCCACAGCTTCTGACAAACCCATTCCACGTGGGTTTTTCCTCATGCTGGCCCCTCCTGGGTCCCTATAGAGTTGCAATACACTGTGGCCAGAAATTTTTTGGTCTCTTTAAACAAAATCCACCATAGAACCTTACGTTTTAAAGGCAGCTTTGGGATCCAGAGGCTTCTACTACGCTATGCAATAGAGCAGTGTTCATAATTTATTCCACCTCTTCCCCTACACCCCCATTCCACGGTCTGTTAGGGAGGAAGATCATGAAAGTAAAGCGTTAGAGTTTTACAGTTTGGGACACACACACACACACACACACCATCCTCCAGGGAAAGATGGCCCTAGTGAGCATGGGGGTGGGTACTCTTTTACAGTGTATGAAATGTTCCCCTCCCAGGCCTCCTTTCTTCAGGCTTGTAAGCATTGCTGCAGTTGAGTCTTGCCCAGTTTTATCCCACAGGAGCATCAACATTTTCCTCCAGTTGAGTCACTTGGTAAGGTGCTCTTCTCTCACGGGATGGAATGAAGTGCTGTAAGCTCGGTTAAAACCAGATCACTAGTTCCACAATCACGTTCATGACGGGAGCCAGAATACCTTTTATCCCATAGACTGTTTCTTCCTCCAGATGAATGACATTGTCAATTCGTTTCCCATTGATTCCTGTTTCCAATTTAATTTAGTCTGTGTAAAACAAATTCCCAACTTTAGACATGTCAGGATTCTTCACAAGCAAAGCCTTTCTTTTTTTTTTCAGTAACAATTTAGCACCAGAAAGGACCTCAGAGATTTTCCAGTTCAAAGAGTAAATTGGGCCTATGTCTCTGATCCCCTCATTTCTCAACCAGCTGCTGTTTCATT
Organism: Loxodonta africana; assembly: GCF_030014295.1. Taxonomy (NCBI): domain Eukaryota; kingdom Metazoa; phylum Chordata; class Mammalia; order Proboscidea; family Elephantidae; genus Loxodonta; species Loxodonta africana. The sequence continues at coordinate 44,082,508 of NC_087354.1, read as the reverse complement.
CAGCAAGCATTATGCAACTACTGTGTGCCAGACAATGTATGTTTTCCAGGACAAAGTCCTGCTCATGCTAAGCTGCAAGGCAAGCTCAAAGAACTCTAGAAGGTTACTAGTTAGTTTGATGGCACTGAAGAACTACTTTTAAGACCTGAAAAATTAAGTATTCTTTCCTCATTAGCTTCTATTGTTTTTTCACTTCTGTGGAACAACAATCACTATGTTTTTTTGTTTTTTGGAGGGGTTTTGTTTTTAAATTTTGATACCATTTTCATTTTTTGTACTTTGGTGGAATAATTGGCCATTATTTTAAAGCTTTCTGGGGAATTTGTCATGTACTCCCAGGTACCCATGAGTGGTAGAATAAACTAGAGCAGTTGTTTCACAACTAGGGGCGTTTTTGCTCCCACAGGAGACATTTGGCAGTCTTTGGACATATTTTTGGTTGTAACTGAGTGAATGCCGCTGGCATTTAGCGGGCAGAGGCCAGGGAGGCTGATAAACATCGTACAATGCTTAGGACAGCCCCCACCACAAAGAGAGTGCCACTGGCATCTAATGGCCATCATGTTATACTGGCATGGTTGAACAGTCACAACAGAGATAATAAGGCCTGCAAGGCCAAGATGCTGCTAAACATCCTATAGTGCATAGGACAACCCCCACACCAAAAAGCCATCAGCTCAAAATGTCGATGGTGCTGAGTCTGAGAAGGCCTGGCCTAGAGCCACGAGGAAGAGCTGGCAGGAAGGCAAGAAGCTGAGCTCCTAAACCCTGGCATGTCCTCTTCAACCAGAGCAGCCCTGCTTTTCTCTGTTTTACATATTGGGGTTGTACATGAGGTTTTGTTTGAAAAGTACGTTTTTCTGCTTAAAAAAAAAGTTGAAGACTACTCTGCTGGAAGATGGTAACTCTTTGCCCTCTCTTTTATAGTTGAGGAATGTGGGGACAAACCAAATGGGCATTTGTGATAGGAGGTAGAGGATGAGAGCAATCGGAAATAAATTTGGAAGCATCTACCTGAACAACGGCCTTCAGCTTTGGCTGCACGGGGTTCTGTGTACACCTCCTTCTCAGCATTCCCGTGCCATATTGAAATCATTGGATTGTATCCGCTTTTCAATGTAGACCAGGGTTTGGCAATTTTTTTTTTTTTTTTTCTGTAAAGGGCCAGATTATAAATATTTTAGGCTTTGGAAGCCATATTATCTCTGCTGTGACTCTTCAGCCATGCCGTTATAACATGAAAACAAGCCCTTTGTAATAAGTAAACAAATGGGCAAGTCTGTGTTCCATTCATTTTGTAAACTTTATTTACAAAAACAAGTGATGGGCCAGGGGCCTGTAGTTTCCTGACCGCTAGTTTAGTTCCTAAGTAGGAACCATCTTTGCTTTATCTTCGTGTCTCCCCTGAATGACAGTATGTTGGCACATAGTAAGGATTGGCTTAGGAAACATTTACTGAACTGAACTATATTGAGGGTCAGTATAGCAGGCCCAAGTGCTAGAAGACTTTAAAGAGAATAACAACTGGAAAAAGATCCAGCCAGCATTTCCGAGGTATTTCCATATATTGTTTAACCGTTTCCCTATGGTGGACATTTAGGACCTTTCCAATTTTTTATTATTAATAATAATACTGTGACAATCTCCTTCATATAGAAATTGTTGACCACGTTCCTTATGATTCCTTAGGATAAATTCCCACGAGAATTACTGGGTCAAACAGTATCTATTGCTAAATGGCTTTCCAGGAAGGTGGTATTGATCTATATTCCTAATAACAATACAAGGGAGATATTTATCCATATGCAAAGGATTTCTTTCAACAGAATGTTGGGAATAAAAGCTTTGGCATCCGTAGGTATGTCCACAAATTAGCTCACTGTAGGGTTGCTATGGGTCGGCATCGACTCGACAGCAACAGGTTTGGGTTTTTTGGTTTTTAGATATAAGTAAATTGGTGTTAGTTACTAATCATTTTGATAATAACGTTCTCCCACACCCCTGTGACAGCATAATTGTAAAGGCACCCAGTTATACCTGCTGGTATCACCGTGCCAACCAGCTAAGGCTGCCCTATCTCATGTGTTTGTTACTTGCACAGAAACATCTGCTTCCCATTAGGGGATCAGAACCTCTACTATCTGACCGCCTGGCACCAGCCCACCCCACCATGATGGACAGAGGCCTCCTCCCTGTGAAATTCACCACCAACTATGTCATTCAAATAGCTCATTTCCCTTCGGGAAATTTTATTTAGGTTTATTTTTGGCACACAATTGGGGTAATTCTTGAACAATTTCTCCTGTGATGGCTTGCAACGTGTAAAATTTTCCTACAACATGTTGCAGAAATCAGTGGACACATACTAAGGCTATGGTTGCTGTTCACTCACCTTTGTAACAGTGAGACATACCTCTTTTGAACTGCAATACATGTGACAGTCTTAGTCATCTAGTGCTGCCACAACAGAAACAACACAAGTGGATGGCTTTAACAAAGAGAAATTTATTCTCTCACAGTCTAGTAGGTTACAAGTCCAAATTCAGGGCATCGGCTCCAGGGAAAGGCTTTCTGTCTGTGTCAGCTCTGGAGGAAGGTCCTTGTCCTGAATCTTCCCCAGTCAAGGAGCTTTTCAGGCTCAGGGACCCCGTATCCAAAGGACGTGCTGTGCTGCGTTCTTGGTGGTATGAGGTCCCCAACTCTCTGCTTGCTCCCCTTTAATCTCTTGAGAGATAAAAGATGATGCAGGCCTCACCACATGGAAACTCCGTTTACACTGGATCAGGGAGGTGACCTGAGTGAGGGTGGTATTACATACAATGCCACCCTAATCCTCTTTAACATAAAATTACAATCACAAAATGGAGGACAATCACAGTGTACTGGGAATCGTGGCCTAACCAAGTTGACACATATTTGCGGGGGACACGATTCAATCCATGACAGTGAGCAAAAACCAGTACTAAAGATCAGGGAGCAGATGTTCTTCCTGTCTCTCTTCAAAGGACGCTGTGACCATTCAGTAACAGTAAGCGTGAAGAAGCCACAGAAGGTGTCTTGCCTTTGTGGTGTGCCTCGGCCTTTTCTCAGCTCTACAGACTTTTCTGAATTCATCCAAATGAAGAAGAGAGTATTTCTGACTCAGAGGGAATAGAAAGTGTTGTAAAAAGAGGAGAGGACCTCGGTAGTTACATGATGACCCCATTGTCATTGAGTGCATTCTGACTCGTAGCGACCCTATAAGACAGGGTAGAACTGCCCCATAGGGTTTCCAAGGCTGTGATCTTTATGGAAGCAGACTACCACATCTTTCTCCTGAGGAGCGGCTGATGGGTTTAGAACTGCAGACCTTTTGGTTAGCAGCTGAGCACTTAACCACTGCACCACCAGGGCTCTTCACATGATGATAGGATTTACTTGAAAGTGGATTGATTCCTGATGAAAACAAGTGTTGTTGTTTTGTTGTTAGTTGTTGTCAGTTTCGACTCATGGCGACCCCGTATATTACAAAGTAGAACTGCTCCATAGGGTTTTCAAGGCTGCTATCTTTTGGAAGCAGATTATCAGGCCCGTCTTCCAAAGCACCTTTGGGTGAGTTCCAGCTGCCAACCTTTCAGCTAGTAGTTGAGAAACCAGATGTGTGAAGACAGTGGTAATAAAAACCAGCATTTCCTCAGAAGTTATCATGTTGCAGCATTCTGCTAAGTGTCTTCCATGCTTACCTCACCTGATCCTCACAACAGGCCTATGAGGTAGACATGCCGTTACTATCCCCATTCACAGATAAAGAAACTGAGGCCAGAACAGTTCATTAACATGCTGAAGATACTAAGCTCATATAAGTGGTAGAGCCAGCACGAGAACCCATGTCTGGTAGACTCCAATGCTGACCATAAATGTCATCACTCCCTTGATGACACTGTGGTGGAACTTCTGAAAGGGCGTGGGGACACAGGCCAGCACTGTTAAGTATCCACATCAGAGATGTAATTGACCAGCATCCTGATATGCAAACTGAAATTCAGTCCAGGTTCATTCCTGGACACTGTTCCCTGTAAGGTCTGGATGGTGGTGGGAATGTTTTCAGAGCCAACTTCAGAGAGCAGTGACCCATCCAGCATCTCACAGCAAATCAAGGCCCCAGCCAGGACTAGATGCCAGTCTTCCCTATCCCCAGTCCAACATTCTTTCCATCATGCCAAACTGCTTCTCCTGCTAAATGACATCAGCTCCACTTATCAGTTGCACAGGCATGTTTTAGAGGAGAATATCAGCTATTTTTGAAATGTTTTTGTTGTGAGGTGACGTCGAGTCAGTTCCAACACATTTTGACCCTATAGAACAGGGTAGAACTGCCCCATAGGGTATCCGAGGAACGGCTGATAGATTTGAACTGCCAACCTTTTGGTTAGAAGCCGAGCTCTTAACCACTATGCCACCAGCACTTTTGAAATAGCATTACTAATACACATCTACACGTGATAAAATTTGATAGAAATATGCACCCCTCCCTCAGGAAAAGAGAGCATATAAAAACTGGTTAAATCTGAATAAGGTCCATCTTTGAGTTAAAAGAATTCTACTGAAGTTGGTTTCCTGGTTTTTAACAATGTACTATGGTTATGTATCGGAAGAAAGGCCTACTTCCAAAAAATCAGCCATCGAAAACACTATGGAGCACAGTTCTACCCTGACACGCATGGGGTCGCCATGAATCGTGATCAACTATATGGCAACTGTGTGGGTTTTTTCTGTTTGTTTTGGTATATGGTTATATAAGATATTATCATTGGGGGAAGCTGGGTGAAGGGTACGTAGAAGCTCTCTAATATTTTTGCAACTTCTTATGAGTCAAACTATTTCAAATTAAAAAGTTATAATGAAAGATAATATGGAGATGAGCTCAAATATTTATTAATTTACTATGTGTAAAGTGTGGTATTAAAACAGCCGTTATGGTAAAGATATGTAATATGGTTGATCCTTCATGATATTAGAGGAAAATGCCACAGTCACCAGCTCTCTATGATACCACTGTTTTGAGTTTGTTCTTTTGTACCTAGGTCACTGCCATCATTTAGTCCTTCAACAAAGGTAGAACCCTTAGCATGACCTCTGATCATTTGGGGAGGCGGTTTTTGTATAATGATTAAAAGCATGAGTTGTGAGTCAGACCCTAGTTCAAATTTGAGCTCTGCCTCTTACTAGTTCTCTAACCTTTCTCCTAAGCCTTAGTTTCCTCGTTTCCAGTCATCTCACAGGTACCTTTTAAGATTAAATGAGAAAAATATGTTCAGAGAGCTCTATAAATGTTGGATATGATGATGGTGAAGAAGAAGTGGAGGATTCAAACACCCTTCTCCCTTTCCCAACCAATCAGGCACATTTTGCTTCCTAAACATCTCTCAAATCCTCTTCACTCAGTCACCACTCCCCTAGTTCAAGCTGGGATTCTGCAACAGCCTCCAGACTTTATGTCCATTGTTAATTATCAATTTTCTAAAAGAGATTTTATCTTGTCCCAACATGACATAGAGAATGCAGGGACTCCTCATTGTCTAATATCTTATAATTATTTGTATGTATGTCTAATCACATCTGTTAGGCAGAGTCAGTGTCTGATTCAGCTTGGGGTTATACAAACAGCCCCCAGTGTAGTCACTCAGTGTCCAATTCTGATTTTTCTTTTAATAAAAGGACCTGAGAAGAACCCTTTAACTACCATGTATTAAACCAATGGTTCTCAAACTACAGGGTACAACAGAATCACCAAGAGGAGCATGTTAAGAATCCCTGGTGCCACCCGCAGAGAGTCTTAATTTAAAGTGGGGCCCAGAAATCTGTATTTTATTATTCTCCCTAAGGAATCCTACTGCGTGTGGTCCAAAGGCTTTGAACTAGGATGTGAAGATGGCTTAAGCCATGCTACTGGGAGACACTCACCCATAAACCAATGATTGTAATTCCCTGGGATTGTCTGTATATGCTGAGTACTTGCTCCCTTCCTTTTAGATCTTATGGTAAGCCCTTGGTGGGGCAAGAGTAATTCTCCTGCTAATAGCTGAACTGCTTTCTTCACGACATAAGGATGAATTATTTAATCAAAGAAGGAAACCTCTCCAATGAAATAGAAGTATGTCTCTTCTCTTCCTTGGGATTTAATAGCCACAACCAAGACACAGATCATTTCTTTCCGTCACAAGAGTTTTGTCTCGAACACTCTCTCTTGCCCTTCCTTTAATTAATCTCTGTTTAACCTTTGGATCAGGGTAGTGTGGGGGAGGGGGGGAACGTTTGGGAGAAGTCAGCCATAGGTGCATGCAATAGGGACTATACTGTCTGTGGAGAATTTTCAAACAATACTAAATCGAGTAAAAGTCAGTCTTTTTTTTTTTAACACTGTCAATTGTGAGCAGTTCTATACAACAGCAGTGATAAAACAGACTCCTCCTTGAAAAACATTTTCTCAGTCTAAGTTCTCAACTTCTGGTAATTTCCACATTCTGTTGGATATCCTTTCTTTGGAATGGGCACAAATATAGATCTCTTCCAGTTGGTTGGCCAGGTAGCTGTCTTCCAAATTTCTTGGCATACGTGAATTTGGCTTCATCCATTTGTTGAAAAATTTCAGTTAATATTCCATCAATTCCTGGAGGCTTGTTTTTTGCCAATGCCTTCTGTGCAGCTTGGACTTCTTCCTTCAGTACCATCAGCTCTTGATCATATGCTACCTCCTGAAATGGGTGAACGTTGACCAGTTCTTTTTCGTACAGTGACTCTGTGTATCTTCTTTTGATGCTTCCTGGGTCTTTCAATATTTCGCCCATAGAGTCCTTCAGTATTACAACTCAAGGCTTGAATTTTTTTTCTTTCGTTCTTTCAGCGTGAAAAATGTTCAGCGTGTTCTTCCCTTTTGGTTTTCTAATTCCAGGTCTTTGCACATTTCATTATAATACTTCACTTTGTCTTCTCAAGCTACCTTTTGGAATCTTCTGTTCTGTACTTTTACTTCATCATTTCTTTTGTTCACTTTAGGTACTCTACATTCAAGTTTCAGAGTATCTGCTAACTTCCATTTTCATCTTTTCTTTCTTTTCTGACCTTTTTAATAACCTTTTGCTTTCTTCCTGTATGATGTCCTTGTTATCATCCCACAACTGGTCTGGTCTTCTGTCATTAGTGTTCAGTGTGTCAAATCTATTCTTGATATGGTCTCTAAATTCAGATGGGATATACTTTGGCCCTTGTGCACTTGTTTTAATTTTCTTCACCTTCAACTTGAACTTGCATGTCAGCAATTACTGGTCTGTTCCAGTGTCAGCCCCTGGCCTTGTTCTGACTAATGATATTGAGCGTCTCCATTGTCTCACTCCACAGATATAGTCGATTTGATTCCTGTGTGTTCCATCTGATGAGGTCCATGTGTACAGTCACCATTTATGTTGTTAAAAAAATGTATTTCCAATGAATAGGTTGTTAGTCTTGCAAAACTCTGTCATGCGATGTCTGGCATTGTTTCTAGCACCAAGGCCTTATTTTCCAACTATTGATCTTTCTTCTTTGCTTCCAATTTTCAATTCCAATCACCAGTAATAATCAGTGCAAATGCATCTTGATTGCATGTTTGATCAATTACAGACTGCAGAAGTTGGTAAATATCTTCAGTTTCTTCATTTTGGCATTAGTGGTTGGCTGCTTCAGAAGAAGTTGTGGAACAAAGGGTATCATTGCTGATGTCAGATGGATCTTGGCTGAAAGCAGAGAATACCAAAAAGATGTTTGTTGTTAGGTGCTGTCCAGTCTGTTCCAGCTCATAGCAACCCCATGTACAACAGTACGAAACACTGCCTAGTCCTATGCCCTCCTCACAATCGTTGTTATGCTTGAGCCCATTGTTGGAGAGACGGTGTCCATCCGTCTAGTTAAGGGTGTTCCTCTTTTTTGCTGACCATCTACTTTACCAAGTATGATGTCCTTCTCCAGGGACTGGTCCCTCCTGATAGTATGTCCAAAGTACATGAGACAAAGTCTTGCCATCCTTGCTTCCAAGGGGCACTCTGGCTGTACTTCTTCCAAAACAGACTCGGTCGCTCTTCTGGAAGTCCATAGTATGTTCAATATTCTTTGCCAACACCGTAATTCAAAGGCATCAATTCTTCAGTTTTCCTTATTCATTATCCAGCTTTCACATGTGTATGAGGCAATTGAAAATACCATGGCTTGGATTAGGTGCACCTTAGTCCTCAAAGAGACTTGGTTGCTTTTTAACACATTTTAAAGTGGTCTTTTATAGGGTTGCTATTTTTTTTTATGAGTCGGAATCGACTCGACGGCGGTGGGTTTGGTTTTTTGGTTTGGTTTGCAGAATATTTGCCCAGTGCAATACGTCATTTGATTTCTTGACTGCTGATTCTGTGGGCGTTGATTGTGGATGCAAGTAAAATAAAATCCTCAACAACTTCGGTCTTTTCTCCGTTTATCATAATGTTGCTTATTGGTCTAGTTGTGAGGATTTTTGTTTTCTTTATGTTGAGGTACAATCCATACTTTGATCTTTATCAGTAAGTGCTTCAAGTCCTCTTCAGTTTCAGCAAGCAAGATCGTATCATCAGCATATTGCAGAAAGATGTTTAGTTGTGTTTCACTGGCTGTGCAGAGGCATTTGACTGTGTAGATCATAACAAATTATGGATAACATTGCGAAGAATGGGAATTCCAGAACACTTAATTGTGCTCACACAGAACCTATACATAGACCAAGAGGCAGTTGTTCGAATGGAACAAGGGGATACTGCGTGGTTTAAAGTCAGGAAAGGTGTTGTATCCTTTCACCGTACTTATTTAATCTGTATGCTGAGCAAATAATCTGAGAAGCTGGCCTACAAGAAGAAGAACACAGTATCAGGATTGGAGGAAATCTCATTAACAACATTCAATATGCAGATGACATTACCTTGCTTGCTGAAAGTGAAGAGGACTTGAAGCACTTACTGATGAGGATAAAAGACTACAGCCTTCAGTATGGACTATACCTCAACATAAAGAGAACAAAAATTCTCACAACTGGATCAGGAAGCAACATCATGACAAATGGAGAAAAGATTGATGTTCTCAAGATTTTCATTTTACTTGGATCCACATCAAGGCCCACTGAAGCAGCAATCAAGAAATCAAATGACGTACTGCATTGAGCAAATCTGCTACAAAAGACCTCTTTGAAATGTTAAAAAGCAAAGATGTTACCCTGAGGACTAAGTCCAAGCCACGGTATTTTCAGTCACCTCATATGTGTGCAAAAGCTGGACAACGAATAAGGAAGACAGAAGAAGAATCGAAGCCTTTGCATTATGGTGTTGGCAAAGAATATTGAATGTACCGTGGACTGCCAGAAGAATGAAGAAACCTGTCTTGGAAGAAGTACAGCCAGAAGTAAGTGAGAATAGTGAGACTGTCTCGTGTACTTTGGACATGTTATCAGGAGGTCCCAGTCCCTGGAGAAGGACATCATACTTGGTAAAGTAGAGGGTCAGCAAAAAAGAGGAAAACCTTCGATGGGATGGTTTGACACGGTGGCTGCAGCAATGAGCTCAAACACAGCAATGATTGTGAGGATGGCGCAGGACCGGGCAGAGTTTCGTTCTGTCGTACATAAGTTCGCTTTGAGTCAGAACTGACTGGATGGCACCTAACAACACGTTTTCAACAATGCTGCGTTACTGATGAGTTTTCCTAATATATATGTAAGCTTCGAATTTACCAAACCAGCTGCTGTCAGTTCTGACTCACGGAGACCCCGTGTGTCCCAGAGTAGAACTGGACTACGTAGGGTTTTTAATAACTGAGGCCTTTCAGAAGTACAACACCAGGGCTTACTTCCAAGAGACCTCTGGGTAGATTCAAACAACCAACCTTTTGGTTAGTAGCTGAGTGCTTAACCATTTCCACCACCCAGGGACTCTGAGCATCAAATTAGGACATTACTTATTACTTTATCCTTTAATAAACATCATATTTTACATGGAAGTTAATTTGGAGAATTCCCAGTTATATAGTCAACATCAATACATAGGTTTTCAGCTTCACACATTTGTTTTGTGAATAAGATCACAATGCCTTTGGAATCATTAGAACTTGCGTCAATATACTTCAAGTCTCCAACTCATGTGGTATTACATACCACATACTACGTAAAGAGTGGAGCCCTGGTAGCATACTGGTTAAGAGCTCATCTGGTAACCAAAAGGTCTGCAGTTTGAATCCACCAGCTGCTCCTTGGAAACCCTAGAAGGCAGTTCTATTCTGTCCTATAGGATAGCTGTGAGTCGGAATCTACTCAAAGTAGATTTGAAATAAACAGTGATAGCACAACATTTACAAAGGTTAAGAAATACAATTTCAATTACTTTATCATTCTATATGACTATTTGGAGTTTTTATTTGTGTTTAAAATTTTTCAATAACATAGACATTTGAAAGCCACTAGAATCAATACTGAAGAAACCAAAGTCATGGGTAGTATTGCAATTTCTGGAGTTCACTGTGAAATAGGATTTTTTTGAATTTCTGCTAAACTCATCTTTATTTAAGACTTTCCCTTTTTGTGTATGTGTTGCTTCATGCGAAAGAAACTTCCAATTTAAAATTAATAAAATCAGTAAAAAATATTCTGGGATCAGTGATGAATGAAGATAGATTAACAAATTTACAGAAGTTAAGGCTGAAAAACAAACTATAACATTATTATTCTTTACCGTAGCAGATCGATATGGAGGTAGAAGTATTTTCTCTTCCAAGTGACTTTTTTTTTTTCAAAATTACATTAATGTAATTAGAAATATTGATCCATCATTTTTTTCCTTTTTTGAACTATAATATTTACTTTCTTTTTTGTTTTTGCTTTAGTACCTGGATTATATATTGAAGAAGAGAAAAATTTTACTGCTGTTGTTTCTTTTCTGGCCAATATTTGCTTCATTTCAGGATTACTAATAAACATAATTTTGTCTTATAGAGGAGTTTTAAAAAATGAGCCACTACAGGTGTCAGCTATACTTGGTATGCCCCTGATTCACATCTCCCTTGATTATCACTTCCTCCAACAAGCTTTGCTGACGTCTCTGACTAGGTCAAGTTCATAGCACCCTCCACCTCTCTTTCCTGTATTGAAATGTAGTTATTTGTTTATTTTTGTATTATTTTTTCTATTTATTATTTCTTTTTCAAATGTAGTGCTCAGTTTTTAAATTTATTTATTCAATTTCAACTTATTATTTATTTATTCTGTTTATTGTTACGTATTTATTTATTAACACCTGGTTCCCCTGCTAAGCTATAAGTGGCACGAAGCCAGGAACCATGTCTGTTCTGCTTACCATGGTATCTTCAGTGCCTGATGCTTAGTTGGGCCCAATCAATATTCATTGAACAAACGAATTCCCTTCTCTGATACAGTAAAGCCATTCCTCAGCTTAAAACCAACCTGTCCTCTCTTAATACTTTTAGATGAAACTCCATACCAAGGCCTACAGGGGGCCCTGCATCCTACTGCTGGTCACTAGGTACCCCTGCCTCAGCCACAGTGGCCTCCTTTCACTCCTGCCTCAGGGCCTTTGCACTTGCTGTTCCCACTGCCAGGAATGCTGCGCTCCAGGTCTTAGACCAAGGGCATCGCCTCAGCCATGTCCTCATTGAACGTCCAATCCAAGTTGGCTGTTCTCCCCTCATTGTATCATCTGATCCTCGCAACAACCCTGTGCAGAAGGGACAGTTGTTAAATATGCAGTGCGCCTACAGTCTCAAAGGTCTTGAATGCGTGTCACCTGCAGTTCTCATTCTGGCACTGTCCTTCCTTTGTGAAGTGAATGTGGTGCATTGGCAAGTCCATGGCAACCCAGTCTCTTGGAGACCCTGGGTAGCCACTAGAGGGCTACTCCTCTCAGCTCATTTTCCCCCCTAAGGAAGGTTCACACTTGAGGAGTGAGCCCTGGGTGCTCATAGTCCAGGGGTAGTCTCTGAGGAAGCAGGATGCCACCTTTAGTCTTTGGCACTGTTCATGTGACCACACGCTCCACTGAAGCCAACCTCCAGGATATTTGGACTTCTATCAGGAAAAATTGCTCCAGTTCTCCCTCCTCATGCCTAGATTCATTCAGAGTGACCATGCTGTGCAGGAAATCTGGTGGGGAGCCCCTCGAACTGTGCAGAGAGTTTAAATAATCTCTGATTCACAAGATAAAGTGACGTTTCATCTGGCCGTGCTTGTCTGGAGTGAGGCAGGGTTGTATAATTTCCTTGTGATGATTCCATTCTAACTGGGCTGGGAGCTGAGGATTGGTCTGGCTGGTGATACCATAGGATAAAATTCAAATTCTTCAGCTTGGCAAACAAGACTCTTAACAAATTCAGCTGAACTGTCCAGCCTCGTTCCATGCCTTCCCAGCAACCCCGGGCTTCAGTATGTCATTCTGTGAACATGCTGTGTTCTTTCCTACCTCCATGCCTTTCTGTGCATTTGTATTAGTTTCCCAAGTCCCTGAGTGGTGCAAATGATTAAGCAATTGGCTGCTAACCAAAAGGTTGGTGGTTCAAGTCACCCAGAGGCTCCTCAGAAGAAAGGCCTGATAATCTACTTCTGAAAAATCAGCTATTGAAGACCCTCTGCACCACAGCTCTACTTTGACCCACATGGAATCGACTTGATGGCAACTGGTTTGGTTTTGGTTTGGTATTAGTTTCCTAAGGCTGCCATAACAAAATACCACAAACCGGACTGCCTAAAACAACAGAGATTTATTCTCTCACAATTCTGAAGCCTAGGAGTGCAAAATCAAGGTGTCAAAGTTGGTGTTCCCCTCTTCTGGAGCAAGGGAGAATGAAGAAAACTAAAGACACAAGGGTAAGATTAGTCCAAAGGACTAATAGACCACAAGTACTGCAGCCTCCACCAGACTGAGTCCAGCACAACTATACAGTGCCTGGCTACTACCACCGACTGCTCTGACAGGGATCACAGTAGAGGGTCCTGTACAGAGCTGGAGAAAAATGTAGAAAAAATTCTAACTCACACACACACAAAAAAAGGACCAAACTTACTGGAGAAACCCAGAGAGTGTGGCCCCCGGACACCCTTACAGCTCAGTAAGGAAGTCAATCCTGAGGTTCACCCTTCAGCCAAAGATTAGACAGGGCCATAAAACAAAACGAGACTAAATGGGCACACCAGCCCACGGGCAAGGATGAGAAGGCAGGAGAAACAGGAAAGCTGGTAATGGGGAACTCAAGGTCAAAAAGGAGAGAGTGTTGACATGTGTGGTTGGCAACCAATGTCACAAAACAATATATGTATTAATTGTTCAATGAGAAACTAGTTTGCCCTGTAAACCTTCATCTGAAGTAAAATAAAAAAAGTTTTTAAAAAAAGATGGTTACAGACTAGAAAACCCTATGGGGCAGTTCTGCTCTGTCACATGAGGTCACTAGGAATCAAAATTGACTCCGTAACACCTAACAATGACAAAAAAAGAAAAAGTTGGTGGTTTCCTTCTAGAGAGCTCTGAGGGAGAGTCTGTTCTATGCCTTCTTCCTACTTCTGGTGGTTGCAGTCCTTGACATCATTTCGCTCGTAGACGCAGCACTCCAATCTCTACCTCTTTTATCACAGGGCGTTCTTCCCTGTGTGTCTCTGTCTCTGTGTCTCTTCTCCTTTTCTCATAGGGACACCAGTCATATTGGATCAGGGCCCACCCTACTCCAGTGTGACCTCATGTCAACTAATTAATTACACCTACAAAGACCCTATTTCCAAATAAGGTTACATTCACAAGTACCATATGTTAGGACTTGAGCATGTCTTTTTGGAGGACACAAATCAACACATAACAACATTGTTCACTTTACCTGGGGTGTCCCCATGAGAATGAGCTCAGTCTGAAATAAATTTGAGTTCAAGGGTAGCAGGAATGGACCATAGGTAGGGAAAGGGGAGGAGGGCAAGATGTAGCTAGACAGAGCAGGGGGTAAGTGCTGACCATCTTTCCTCTCTGCCTTCCCCATCAGCAACAATCAGGGCATCTCCTTAAGTTGGTTCCAATCTTGATTTGGCAAGAAAAACACGGATTCTACTTTTCAATCCCTCTGTTGATGGTGGCATTTTTTGTTTCCAAAGAAGGAAGAACACGGGAGTTGGGAGGAGGGGTGAAAACCAAGCACAGAAAACATTTTCCTTGTTTTTCTGCTAAAATGTGTATGAGGCAGGGGCAAGAAATATTTGAGGGAGGCAAAATACCTTGCAAACATGGCAATTTGAAAGGCAAATTGAATGTGGACGAACATATTGAGATGATGTCCTGTTAGTGTCAGGAATAATGTTTTACAGAGAAGCTATTTGTGAAGGGAGACCAGTTATTATTGATGGACTAATGTGCACTGAGGAATATGGAAACAATAATGTAGACGTGGAGTCCCTACAGAAAGGCGTCAATCAAACGCGAGGTTGGAGGGGGAAGAAAGAACACCTTTTGATTTGATTCGGCCTGTAGGATTTCACCTGTAGGACCCACGTGAACAGACACAGGATTGTTTCACAAAATCAAAAGTGGACTTTTCCTGACCACTGTGCCCTGAGAAGTGATCTAGCAATTGCCCTTAAAATTCAAGAACTAATACAAACTTGTGATTCAGCAAGCATGTGTCTCAAGTTTTAGAATGCCATTCTGACATCAAGAATGCTTACCATATCCCCATTACCTGGTGAAATAACCCTATAATTCCAGTGTTTTATTGTCTAAACTATGCTCCACTCATTTCATCTGTCCCCGGAAATGTGACAGAACTCTTTGCTCAGACCATAAGTCTCAATTTTGGGTTCAGGAAACATGATCATGAGCCCTATAGCTCCAGAAGTAGAAAAGGATTCCATGAAGATCGTTCCATTCCGTTTTTTTTAATGCAAAATGGAATTACCCCAACAGAAACAGGACTGAAGGAGAGGAAGGAAAGAAAAAAGACCTTGGAATGAGTAATGGGAAGATTCTCTTTTGGTGAGTGGGGGGAAAAACGTAGAAAGTCAGAGTTCCCTTTTAACACTGATGCAACTCACTTTAAGAAAAACCAAACCCGTTGCCGTCGAGTAGATTCTGACTCATAGTGACCTTATAGGATGGAGTAGAACTGCCCCACAGGGTTTCCAAGGAGCACCTGGTGGATTTGAACTGCTGACCTTTTGGTTAGCAGCCGAACCCTTAACCAGGGTTTCCTCACTATGTAAAGAGCACCCGTTATCTTGAAGCTCATCATCCAGCTTGTTGACTGTCTCTTGCTTCCCTTCACTCTTCTGCCTGGGGGAAAGTGTTTTGGGGGTAGTTACATAAAAGTCCCACCAGTCAATTCTTTAGTTATGCATAGTCAACCAGTGGGGATTCATATTCCAAAGAATTTAATTTCCTAAGAAGCTGAGCCTGGAAATACTATTTAGGGGTTGTTAGGTGCCATCAAGTCAATTCTGGCTCATAGGGACCCTGTGTACCGCAGAAGGAAACACCGTCCAGTCCTGCGCCATCCTCACAATGACTGCTTTGTTTGAGCCCATTGTTGCAGCCACTGTGTCAATCCGTCTCATTGAGGGTTTTCCTCTTTTTCACTGACCCTTCATTTTACCAAGCATGATGCCCTTCTCCAGGGATTGGTCCCTCCTGATGTCACATCCAAAGTACAAAAGATGAAGTCTCACCATCCTCACTTCTAATGAGCATTCTGGCTATACTTCTTCCAAGACATTTGTTCATTCTCCTGGCCACCCATGGTATATTCAATATTCTTCGCCAACACCATAACATAAAGGCTGACACAATTCTTCTTTGGTCTTCATTATTCGTTTTCCAGCTTTCACATGCATATGAAGTGATTGAAAATACCATGGCTTCGGTCAGGCGCACCTTAGCCCTCAAGGTGACATCATTGCTTTTTAACATTTTAAAGAGGTCTTTTACAGCAGATTTACCCCACACAATATGTTATTTGATTTCTTGACTGCTGCTTCCATGGGCGTTGATCGAGGATCCAAGTAAAATGAAATACTTGACAACTTCAGGATTTTCTCCGTTTATCGTGATGTTGCTTATTGGTCCAGTTGTGAGGATTTTTGTTTTATGTTAAGATGTAATCCATACTGCAGGCTGTGGGCTTTGATCTTCATCAGTAAGTGCTTCAAGTCCCCTTCACTTTCAGCAAGGAAGGTTGTGTCATCTATATATGGCAGGTTTTTAATGAATCTTCCTCCAATCCTGATGCTGCCTTCATCTTCATATAGTCCAACTTCTCGGATTATTTGCTCACCATACAGATTGAATAAGTATGGTAAAAGGATACAACCCTGATGCACACCTTTCCTGACTTTAAACCATGTAGTATCCCCTTGTTCTATGAAAACAACTGCCTCTTGGTCAATGCACAGGTTCCTCCTCATCAGCACAATTAAATATTCTGAAATGCCCGTTCTTCGCAGTATTATCCATAATTTGTTGTGATCCACAGAGCTGAATGCCTTTGCATAATCAATAAAACACAGGTAAACATCTTTCTGGTATTCTCTGCTCTCAGCCAAGATCCGTTGGATATCAGCAGCGATTTCCCTCATTCTGTCTCCTCTTCTGAACCTGGCTTGAATTTCTGGCAGTTCCCTGTTGAAGTATTGCTGCAGCTGCTTTTGCATGATCTTCAACAAAATTTTACTTATGTGTCATATTAATAATATTGTTCAATTACTTCCACATTCTGTTGGGTCATCTTTCTTTAGAATGGGTACGAATATGGATCTCTTTCAGTTGGTTGGCCGGATAGCTGTCTTCCGTATTTCTTGGCATAGACAATCGAGCGCTTCCAGTGTTGCATCCACTTTTTTAAATATCTCTGTTGGTGTTCTGTCAGTTCCTGGAGCCTTGTTTTTTGCCAAAGCTTTCAGTGCAACTTGGACCTCTTCCTTCGGTACCGTTGGTTTTGATCATATGCTACCTCCTGAAATGGCTGAACGTCAACCAATTCTTTTTGGTATACTGACTTTGTGTATTCCTTCCATTTTCTTTCCATCTTCCATCCTGGATGAGCCCGTTCCCTTTGCAGGTGGCTATTTTAGGGGTACTTTGTTAAATGTTTGTATTGTCTGTAATTTAAAATGGATGACTTGGAGATAAAACCCCAATTTTAGATGCAGTGCTTGTCATGGCTCCAAAGAGAATCTCTATATAAAAACTCAAGCATTTTCCAGGCTCTTCCTCCCAGAGAGCAACAGGTATATGAATTTGGGGGACAGCTTCACTGTCCACCCTATGTAAATAAATTTTTCAGCCCCCACATCTTCCCTATTCTTGTTCCCTGCATTATTTTTCTACTGATCATTTACTACCACCGAAAACACTCTGTTTATTTACTTGTCTTGTTTACTATTGGTGGAGTCCCTGGGTGGTTCAAAAGGTTAAGCACTTGACAGCTAACCAAAAGGTTCAGGTTCACTCAGAGTTGCCTTGGAAGAAAGGCCAGGCGATCCACTTCCAAAAAATCCACCATTGAGTTCTACTCTGACACTCACAGGGTCGCCATGAATCAGAGTTGACTCAGTGGCAACTGGTTTGGTTTACTTTCAGAGGTGCTTAACCTGCCTCTGTGATGTACATTTCACAAGTACCTAGAAAAGTGCCTTGCCCAGAGTAGGTGCTTCATCAATATCTTTTGAGAGAAGGGAAAAATGAAATTCTTCATCTATAAGAGGTCTTCAGTCATCTTCTCTCCCCTCCTTCCTCCCTAGATGATTCTGATATTTGCTATAAGAGTCTTTTGTGTTCTGCCTTTTTGCAGAGTATTGGCTGTGATGACTACCTGGGCTCCGACAAAGTCGTGGACAAGTGCGGGGTGTGTGGAGGCGATAACACCGGTTGTCAGGTTGTGTCTGGCGTGTTTAAGCACGCCCTCACCAGTCTGGGCTACCACCGAGTGGTTGAGATTCCTCAGGGAGCCACAAAAATCAACATCACAGAGATGTACAAGAGCAACAACTATTTGGGTAAGTTTGGTCTCTTTCCAGAGGAAACCATCTGTCACTGCCATTTGATTTAATTCTTCCAGGGTTGTGAGATGGACACAGCACTGTCCAGAGGTCCCTGGACATGTAAAAGATTCCTCTGGGACATGCCAGAAGTGCCACCTGGCCTCCCCCTTGAAATTAGTGGAGAAATTTCACTAGTGGAGAAAGCAAAAAACTCCTTCTTGGAAGTGTTTATCATCTGCACATTTAACCCAGTCTTTGCTTCTTAAACAGAAGCATAGTTATTAGATAGACAGCAAGCTAAATTATGTCTCTGAGATGGGAGAGTCTATTTGCAAAGCCAGGAGATCTGCCAGTCTTTGTTCTGTTGGGGTTCAAGGTGGCCAGGAGCAGTGATGATCCAATCTGGCCCTTCATCCTTTAGAAGCCTAAAGCAAAAGTCATTTTTCTCTTTTTTGCTTTAGCTGTCTGTGGCAGTGGGCCTCTGAGTAAATAGTATGTGTGTCTTCTGAACAGCTTCAGAGTCTGCAGAACCACTCTGCAATCATTATGAGCAATATCATAAATATTGAAAGCCCATTTTTAACCCATTTTCCTGAAAAAGAAGATTTCTATGACACTTTCTTCTGGGTTTCCAGGCTGTTTGCATTCCGTGCAAAGCAAAGCAGTAACACAAAGTAGTTTTTACCAATTTCTAGTGCATATGTGTTGTCGTTAGATGCCATCAAGTCAATTTCAACTCATAGCAACCCTATGTGTCAGAGTTGAACCACTTCATAGGGCTTTTTAGGCTATAAGGCAGTATTCTTTTTTTTTTTTACATATATTAAATCGCTGAACCCTCTCAAGCAACAGCCCTAAGAGCTTGGAGCTATTTCCATCCCTGCGTTACAGATGGGGAAACAGGCACAAAGAGACTATGTAACTTGCCAAAGTCACACAGCAAATGATAGTGTCTTAGTTACCTCATGCTGCTGTAACAGAAATACCACAAGTAGATGGCTTTAACAAAGAGAAGTTTATTCTCCCTCATTCCAGTAGGCTACGAGTCCAAATTCAGAGCATCAGCTCCAGGGGAAGGCTTTCTCTGTTGGCTCTGGAGAAAGTCCTTGTGATGCATCAATCTTCTCTTGGCCTGAGAGCATCTCAGCGCAGGAATCTCAGCTCCAAAGGACGCATTCTGCTCCTGGTGCTGCTTTCTTGGTGGTACGAGGTTCCCAACTCTCTGCTTGCTTCCCTTTCTTATTTATATCTTAAGAGATAAATGGTGGTGCAGCCCACACCCCAGGGAAACCCCCTTTACTTGGATCAGGGATGTGACCTGGGTAAGGGTGGAGTTACAATCCCATCCTAATCCTCTTTAACATAAAATTACAATCACAAAATGGGGGATAACCACAGAATACTGGGAATCATGGCCTAACCAAGTTGACACACACATTTTTGAGGAAACATAGTTCAATCCATGACAAAGAGACAGAGGTGAGATTTGAACTCAGGCAGTCTGGCTCCATGCTTGGTGGTTGTATTAGCTTCCTAGGGCCTCTGATACAAAATAACACTTTTTTAGCATAGCTTATAAGAACAGACCTTTATTGTGTTACAGTTCTAGAGGCTAGAGGTCCAAATCAACAGGTCAGCTGGGGAAGACCATTCTTGTCTTGCCCAGCTTCTGGTGGCCTAAGGCATTCTTTACTTTGTAAATGCATCTTCCTGTGGCCATCCTTCCCCCATCTGCCTCTCTGTGTCTCTGCCCCTCTTTTATAAGAACACCACTTGAATTGAATCAGGGCCCACCCTACTCCAGTATGACTTCATGTTCTCTTAACTGATAACATCTTCAAAGACCCTATTTCCAAACAAGGTCATGTTCACAAGTACCAGGGGTCATGACTTCTGCATATCTTTTGGGGGGACACAATTCAGTCACTGAGAGTAGTTTATTAAGGATAATACATGGTCTATAAAGAATCCTGATCAAAAGGGGGGAAATTCAGAGCAGAATTTTAAATTCTCATGGACTCCAAACTTTCTGGAGACATGCAGGCAGGGTGAACTCCTGAAACTATTGTCCTGAAATCATCTTTGAACCTGAAATCAAAAATATTCCCTAAAGTCTTCTTAAACCAAACAACAGTTCAGTTAAACTAGGAAAAAATGTCTGCCTTGAGCATTATGCACTTTTAAGGATCATCTAAATGGTGCTCCTGACTTGACTCCTCACCTATGTCCATAACAGTTCTGCAGCCCAGAGAACCCAGGGTTAACCCTGATCCTTCTGTGTCTATATCAGCCGTGGTTACTCCCACCCATCAGAGAGCTCTGGGCTATGACTCAGTTGGGTCTGGACTGGGTCATAGCTGTCTTGAGCCATGAAGCTAGCATTCCCTCTATGCTTGCCCCAACCCATCTATGTGTGGCCTTTCTCACCATGGTGTTGTAACTCCCACCCAACGACTTGGTGGGACTGTGCAAATAATGTAATTGTGGCCCACCAAGGAGATTGGTCAGTTTTGCCATTCTGCTAGGCTTTAAATGTACCATCCCAGAGGCAGGAAGTAGAGGATCTCACCACCACCAAGGAAGAAGAGCCAGGAGAGGAGCACGTCGTTTGGACCTGGGATCCCTGCACTGAAACCCTCCTAGACCCAGGAGACAGGGAGAGCTGTAACACCAGAGACAGCAAGACAGCAAGAAGCAGTGGCAGAGAAAAGGCAGCAGCAGAGGCAGCAGAACCAAGAGACTGGCAGGAGACCAGCAGGAGATGGCATGGTGGGCTTCCCAGACCACAGAGAGAGAAAGCTGAATGCCTTCAGGCAGGAGGCTTGCTGGCGGAGTAGGGTGCTTCTGGGCACTTGATGGAGCTAGGTTTGTCCACCCAAGGAGCTAGAGCTGAGCACCTTCTGGCCAAGGCTTACTGATGGAGTGGGGTGCCTCTGAGCACTTATCAGCAGATCTAACAGAGCTTTGTAACACTTGCCCAAGCAGGGCAGAGGCTGAGGGGCCACAAAGAGTTATGCTTGTGGTCACAGCTAAGAAGAGACTGTCCTGATGAAAGAACTATATCCTGAGCATTCCTGAACCTGAACTGTAGCCTGTTACTTCCTTAATAAATCCCGTAATCTGAAAAAAAAAAAAAAAAGAATTATCTAAATGAGATCAAACTGGCAACAGCAACTCAAAAGATTAGATAGGAAACTTTGAGTTTATCTTAATGGGGGAGAAACAACTCAGAAAAAGCAAGTGAGAATGGTCACACAACTCAAAAGAATATAATCCATGTCCCTGAATTTTACATGTAGAAACTGTGGAATTGGTGTACGTTTTGCTGTGTGTAGTCTCAACAAAATAAATAATATTAGAGAGAGATTACCTGGACAGTTCTTAGAACCCAGGTTCCTCTGGTACACTGTTGACCATGCAGCAGTCAATGGCTGCAGCAGTCAATGGCTGCAGCAGTTGAAGGATCATTAATTTTGAAACATCCGGGTATCAGGATTACCCCGGAAGATAACTCTAGACCCAGAAACTCCAGATTCTACAGGCTTCCTTTTCTGTCTAGTCAAATGTAGCCAAAACTAACCTCATTTGGTTTTATTGGCCAGAGGAGGAAGGGATGGCAGATGAGACTATGATACAAATACAGTTAAAGTAGAAAGCTGTTGCATTTGCTCTGGCAAACCCAGCAGCCACCAAAGTGGCAATAAGCCTAGTGGTCTGAGTGGTTTGTATATTACTTTTAATGGCAAAAAATAGTCTTTGTGCATTTCCCCTTTTCTTTATCCAATGACGACATCACACCTCCGTAAACACCCCATCTTCAAGAGTGGAAAATGTTCTCCAGGGGATTATTTGAAGTATGATTGTGTTCAAATGCACCAGCAAACAATGCCACTTTTTATTAGCTTTGTTTTTTTTTTTTTTCCAGTATATTTTCCTCTGGCAAGAATGGTTTGTCCTATTCACTAAGCAGTTTTGAGCTGGGCCCTCTGAAAATGAAATAGATATTCTGGGTGAATATCCCCTGGATGTATGAATGGAAACTGCTCTCAGAGCCTCGGTGTCTTCGTCAGGGGTATGGGAATACAAATCTTGACTTTATAAGTGGTCATGAGAGTCAAATGGGACCCGGAAGAGCCCATGGGGTTTACTAGGCAGTTGACAAATGTTCGTTCCCTTTCTTTTGTCTCAGAGATTTGTCAGAACACCAAAGCTTTAGGGAATCAAAATTCCCTCTCTGTATAAAAAAGATGGAGGGGGAAGGCAGAGGAAGAATGAAAGTACCCAGAGTCAATGGGAGGGTGATCAGAAAGTCAAGTTCAACTTCCTATGCCCAGTAATGAATGGGGTGCATGAGATAATCCATAAAGTTCATTGCAATATTACATGATGCCATGTGAGCAAAGGCAGGTGAGCAGAAATAGAAGGGCAAGCTACAGTGAGAGGAGTTTCCAGTACCGAATAAATCATTTCTCTCCCTCTTCCTCCCTCCCCCTCCCTCCCCCTCCTTCTGCCTCCCTCTCCTTCCCTCTCTCCTTGCCTATACCATAGTATACATACTATATATATATGCAGCATAGTACACATACCGTATGTATATATGTAACATAGTACACATACCATATGTGTATATGTAGCATAGTGCACATACCGTATGTATATATGTAACATAGTACACATACCATATGTGTATATGTAGCATAGTGCACATACCGTATGTATATATGTAACATAGTACACATACCATATGTATATATGTAACATAGTACACATACCATATGTATATGTGTAACATAGTACACATACCATATGTATATATGCAGCATAGTACACATACCGTATGTATATATGTAACATAGTACACATACCATATGTATATATGTAGCATAGTGCACATACCGTGTATATATAGCGCTTCAATCTCCAGAGCACTTTCACAGTTTCATGTGCATGGTCCTCTTTGACTTTTAAAAAACTGGACTGTTTGCTTCTAAAAGGATTTGGAGTGATTTATTAAAGATGCAATAATAGAGTTAGGATGTGAAAATTGAAATTTAAAAATCAAAAACTAAATAGAAGAACAAGGCATGTAGACCAGAAACAAACATCACTCTTGAGTCTAGTGACTTAATTTGATTTGTGTGTCTCAGAGCCTGAAGGCCTGAGTTCAAGCCCTGGCGCTGCTGTAACTCACAGGAAGACTGGCCCTCACGGAGCTGGAGGAGAGGCTGACTTGCCACTTCTCAGGACTTAATGTTTCCCTGAGCAGAGTTGGAGTGAAGGGACCGTAACGCTTAATGGTGCACATGTTTCAGGAGATGGGATATCTATTCATCTTATTTTAGTTTGAAAACCAGTATAACTTTGTAGAATTGAGCTCCGATTTTTTGTGTTTATTTGTTCACACGCTTCCAAATACAGACTGACTGGTGGATTACAGACTCCTAGATCTTTTTGTTTACTTAATGAAAAAGAATTTGGAACCCCTGTATCTGTCGTAGGCTATGCGTTCTCCTTGGTTATATGAATTATTCTGAACCCAGCTGTTTGGAAATAAAAAATTAAACCTAATTTTATTAAAATGATTGACATGTTATATTACCAGCCTCTTTTTTAATAATATGATATGGTCAAATTATTTCAGCTGAAATATCAACGTTTGGCCTAGTTCAGTCAGTTCAGTTTACTAATGTTATTATGTAACAGTTAAGAATTCAGACATAAAAGCATACTGAGCAAAAATCGATTATACAGGACATGTACTACCTGCCAACTCCTTATATTGTCATAGAGTCTTAGACTTGGAAGCGATTTTCAAGGGTTTATAAGCTTTTGAAAATAAAATAGCAATCCCTTTTCTTTTAAGTGCATTTACCTAAAACATTTTAACAGAAATTATCATGGATAGCACTGGAACAGTCCAGTGTCATGGATTATCTATAATTTGCTGGCCTTTATTTACTTTATTAGTTGAACAGCTTTCTGTATGGTAAAAATAACCTAACCTAACCCGTTGCCGTCAAGTCGATTCCAACTCATAGAAACCCTGTAGGACAGAGTAGAACTGCCCCATAGAGTTTCCAAGGGGCAGCTGGTGGGTTCAAACTGCCAACCTTTGGATTAGCAGCAGGTGTCTAAATAATGTGATGTCTTACATTTGCATGACAATTACACCCAAAGATTTTTTTCCTACCACAAAAATTTCAAACAAGACAAGACATAGAGCAAAAAGATGAAATTCCCTCTTCATGTTAACCCCACACTCAATTCACTGCCTTCCCCAAAAGGGACTGTTCTTAGCAGTTTAGCGTGTATCCTCCAGACCTTTGTGCAAGTACAAACATCAATATGATATAACTTAAATATATAAATATAATTGATATAAATGTATACATTTATTTAATTGACATTATTACACATGGTTTTTGCAATTTGCTTTTTTACGTTAATATATCATATTGATGTCTTTCCATAGAAATACATATAGAGCTACTTAATGTTTTTTTGGGTGCATAGTATTCCGTAAAACGGATATAACATCACTTATTTAAGCATTCCCTCTTGGGGGATGTTTAGATTGTCTTCAGTTTTTTGATATTATAAATAAAACTTTAGATTTTTGGTTCAAGATGGCAGACTGAGCAGGTGAGTTTTTCTTCCCTTCCTCCCAAGTATCTGTTACAGTGATACTAAAGGGATGAAAAAAAGGATAGAACCTACAGCCACCAAGAAAATAGGAGGCGGGCCATCAGTGGGCAAGTGATTTTAGCAAATTTTGAAAGATAGAAAATAGATGGAAGAATATCAACTAATAAACGACAACAGAGGAAATCACAGCCTAGACTTCAGTATTCATTCTGGAGTTGGGGGAAGGAGCAGCTCAATGACTGATACCCCATTCTCGGAAACACCTAATAGAGCTTTACCTGGTCACACGCTCTGCCCATGTGTACAGAGTTCTCAGCCAGCATTCCCATTGCTTTGGTCTTAAATATCAACAGGTAACTGAAAATAATATGAATGGACATCCAAGGATCACTAGACATTTTTTAAAAGCCTATAGCATGAAAGAGAAGCCTAAGATAAATAACTGGAAAGTTGTTTCTGGAAGAAACAGCAAAATTCTTGGTAGAAGAGAACTTAAAGGTTCTCTAACAAGTAATGCGGAGCGTTACTTATACATAGCCTTACACATATAGCCTTTCATACTTACATAAATATTGGCGCAGGGTAGGCTTCTAGAAGAATTTGTAGGCCAAATGAAATGCACACTTAAAAATTTAGAAGATAAAGCAAAATTACTCTCCAAGATAGTTGTATCAGTTTATACTCCTTCCAAAAGTACATGAAAGAACCCTTTGCCCACATCCTCACCAATACTAATTATGGAAATCTTTCATTTTTAATATATCTTTTTTATTTTCATCTCCCAACCACTAATTTTTATTGTTATTTTTACTTCTATAAATTTCCCAAGGAGCCCTGGTGCCGCAATAATTAAGTGCATAGCTGCTAACTGAAAGGGTGGCCGTTCAAACCCACCAGCCACCCCATGGGGCAATTCTACCCTATCCTATAGGGTCTTTAAGAGTCAAAATTGACTCGATGGCACACAACATCAAACATAATTTTTAAATTGTGTTTGTAGTTTCTTATTAATTTTAGAAACTCATATATTATAAATAATAACCACTTTCTGTTCATATATATTGAAAATATTTGTCTTTATCTTGTTTTTCAACTCTACTTGTGGTATCTATTACTTTGTAGAGAAAGTTTTTATTGCTTATGTATCTGTCAATCATTTCTTTTATGGCTAGTGGGTTTTGTCTTACTTAAGAAGACCTGCTGACCCCGAAGTTATTAAATTATTCTCTAGTATTTTCTTCTATTTTGTTTATAAAAACCAATTGCCATCGAGTTGGTTCCAACTCATAGCGACCCTATAGAACAGAGCAGAACTGCCCCATAGGGTTTCCAAGGCTGTAAATCTTTATGGAAGCAGACTGCCACATCCTTCTACTACAGAGCAGCTGGTGGGTTCGAACCACTGACCTTTCTGTTAGCAGCCAGAGTGCTTAACTACTGCACCACCAGGGCTCCATATTTTGTTTATAGTTGTATTTTAATGTTTAAATATTTAATCAGTCTGGAATTAATTTTTATGAGCAGTGCGAGGCAGGAGTCTAACTTTGTTTTTTCCAAATCACTAGTTATTTTTCCAACATCATTCATTGAATTTTCCCCATTAATTTGAAATACCACCCCCATTAAATTCAAATATATGTAGATATACTTGCGTATTTTCTCTCCAGGTCTATTGATCTACTTGTCTCTTCCTGCCTCAATACTGTATTGTTTCCACTATTGTAGTTTTACAGCAGGTTTTACTCTTTTGTAGGTCCCCCTCCCCAATTTCCTGCCCACTTTGTTCTTTTTGTAAATTTTCTCGGTAGTCTTAGACCTTTATTCTTCCAAATACATTTCAAAAATCAGCTCTTCAAAATCCGTAACAGTTTTTGTTGAGATTTTGATTGGGACTGCAATAAACTTGTAGATTAATTTGAAAAGGAAAAAATATCTTCACATATTGACTCTTTACATTCAGGAAGATGGCATGTCTGCCCATTTTATGTTCTTTAATAAAGTTTTGTAGCTTTCTTCATCTAGACTTTGCATATGTTAATTAGGTTTATTCCTCGGTATTCTGTAGTTTCTATCAATAAGGTATATGAGATCTTCATTTCCATTATATTTTCCCACTGGTCATTCTGGTGTGTGTGAAATCAATTTGTTAAATATTTATTTTGTATCTGGATACCTTACTAGACTCCTTTAATAATTCTAATAGTTTTTCAGTTTATTGGCTTGATTTTCTAGGTGGGCAATCATGATATCTATGGATAATAATGTTCTCTTCCTTTCAAATATTTTAACCCTTATTTCTTTCTTATTGCACTGGCTAGGACCTCTAAAATTTTTTGGATAATTGCAATGATAATCAGCATCCTTATCTTGTTCCTGACAATAGAAATACTTCTAATAGATGTTTGTTTAGATTTCTGACAGATACCTTTTGTCAAAGTAAGGAATTTTCTTTCTGCAATTAGCTTTTAAGAATTTTCGTTTGAATTTGCTTGTTTTGTGCATGTGTTTTTTTTTTTTTTACCAGTGCCTGACAATACTTAGTTATCCATTCATATTTATAAAATTAATGGCCAAGTGGAAACCCTGGTGGCTTAGTGGTTAAGTGCTATGGGTGCTAACTAAAGGGTCAGCAGTTTGAATCCACCAGGCGCTCCTTGGAAACTCTATGGGGCAGTTCTACTCTGTCCTATAGGGTCGCTATGAGTCGGAATCGATGGCACTAGGTCTAGGTTAATAGCTAATTGATTGTTGTAGGTACATTAAGTGGGTTTCCTCCACAGTTACCTACATCTGTTTGTACAACAGCTTTCCTCCACATGGAGGGCTGGTTGGCAGGAACGGATCCCAATACGCTGTCAGGCAGGCTCCCCCAGAGTGTGCATGGCCAAGGGTAGACCAACAAGCAGGCACAATACCACTTACCTCTGAGAGATATTGCAAAGATCCAATGGGATAATAAACATGAAGCACCCAGTGTTGTCATTAGTTTAACATGTAATTTCCCTTCAAGGTTCCAGTATTTATCAATGACTGCTTAACAAAACTAGTTTTCCTTGTAATGACTGAATAGCAAACAGCCTTCTCTTCCATGGCCAGGAACTTCGAGGATTATGATGACTTAGGTGTAAAATTTTGTACCTTTCTTCTCCTCAAACTCAAAACCCTGCCTGATTTAACATAATTATTCTAGTCATGTGTCCTTATGACTTCTGCACCTCACTGTCTCTCTAGGACTAATTCCTTCTTCTCAGCTAGACAAAAAGAGAAACAAAAGTGGACATGCTTGGATACCTAGAAGTGTTGTGAAATGGCCTAATGGAAAGGAACTTGAACAAAGAACCTTCACCCAATGGGGAATTCACTGTTAAGGAAGTACACTGAGCAATAAAGATAAACCTGGCTCCTTCAAATAAATAAGTGGGAACAGAAAAATAAAATAATAGAAAAGTGAACATGCTTGTTCTACATCACTCCTCTACTGATCTGATCTCATTCTAGTAAGAAAAAGGGGTACAAATTTATGAAATGAAATATTTACTCCTTCACCCCACACTACATCCAATCCTTTGAATAGCATCTCTCTGCTCTTACTTCTGTATAGTCTCCAGTTCTTGGCCTTGTCTTCCATTTGCAGTCCAGCTCTGCCCATTGAAACTGGCCTTTGCAGAGCTGCCATTTCTGACTGGATGCTGTTAGACAACTTACTTAGCTTTTCTGAGATTCAGTTTCCTCTTAGGTAAAATAGGAAAAACAATTCTAATTTCATAGAGTGGTTAACTTTGAATAAGATAATGTTTGTAAAATACCTAGCATATCAGATTAGTTCCTTATCTCCCTAAATCACATAGGAATCAGGGGAAGAGCTTTGAAATATGCCAGTGCCTAGCTTCCAGCCCCAGAGACCTTGACTTAATTGGTCTGGGGCTTGGCCTAGGTATGGGGGGGGGGGGGTTTGTTTTTGTTTTGAGTAAAGTTTCTAAATATCAAAATAGTTAATATACTTGATCACCTTTTTTTCCATCTTTTTTTTTTAATTTATTATGCTTTAAGTGAAAGTTTACAAATCAAGTCAGTCTCTCACACAAAAACTTACACACACCTTGCTATGTTCTCCTAGCTGCTCTCCCCCTAATAAGACAACACACTCCTCCTCTCCACCCTGTATTCCCCATGTCCGTTCAACCAGCTCCTGTCCCCCACTGCCTTCTCATCTCGCCTCCAGACGGGAGCTGCCCATGTAGTCTCATGTGTCTACTTGAGCCAATTCACTCACTCCTCACCAGTATCATTATCTGTCTTATAGTCCAGTCCAATCCCTGTCTGAAGAGTTGGCTTCGGGAACAGTTCCAGTCTTGGGCTAGCAGAGGGTCTGGGGACCATGACCTCTGGGGTCCCTCCAGTCCCAGTCAGACCATTAAGTCTAGTCTTATTATGAGCATTTGAGATCTGCATCCCACTGTTCTCCTGCTCCACCAGGGATTCACTGTTATGTTCCCAGGATCAGGATTTTTTAAGCTCTCCAGGTGAGTCTAGTGTTCTGTCAGGGTACAGGACCATTGCCTTGAATCCGAGGGTTTCAACCAAGGACAATTTTAGCCCTTAGGGTAAGTTTGATCATCACAACCAGGGGGTTCTACTAGCATCTAGTGAGTAGAGACCAGGGGTGCCGCAAAGCATCCTCCAGGGCACAATACAGCCTTTACAATAAAGAACTATTGGGCCCAAATGTCAACAGCGCTAAGGTTGAGAAATCCTTCCCTATGTGATCACTAAGCTCCCTTTTGGTGCTGAAGTTTTATGGGTCACTTATTTCTGAACAGTGTTTAAAAAATAATAATAAATATCTAAGGTGCTTTTGAATTCTCAGTTTTCAACCCAAGCCCTCTCCTTCAATTTACCATCAATATTTCACTCAGTTTGTTAGAGTGGGCCCCTGGGTTGCTTCTCTCTCAGCAGCTGTGAAGCAGCCCCAGCTACAGAAGTTTCAGCTTAAGACACCTTTCTATAACCTGCCTTCCTGGCATTGCGTCTTTGCTTGCTTTTTTAATACATGGCAGAAGAATAAACGAAAGACAGACAAAAGGAAAAGCAAAGAGTGTTGGTGGATTTTTCCTTTGGATTCTCCTAGGACTTTGATCATCTGTCCAGTTTGACACTTACCATATTTTATTGTAATTTATTAGTTTGCATGTCTGTGCTCTCCCTCAGTGAACTCCTTGAAGACACACGGTCCAACCTTAGACATTCCTTCTCTCAAGTATCCACCATGTGTCAGGAACTTGCGTGGTACTGGGAGTACAGAAATAAAGGCAAGTCCCCAGAAGAAAGCAACGTTCCGCCTGATTCTTTGCAGCCTTCTTGCCCATCCACCCTGTTCCACCCTTCCCAACTATTATCTCTAACTTGATTAAAATCACATGGCCCACACCCACTCTAAGAAGTGGGCCAAGTCGCCATAGTCGTATTTTTGACACTGAACATTCATCTTCTGCCTTAGCAAAGTTCTTCTGAAATTAGCTTCTAAAAGACCATCTGACTCATAAACAGAGTAGAACATCTTGGAGAAATGAAGCATCAAGTGTGTTATGAAATGAATATTTAAGCAGGAGATATGACACGCACCAGTGATCTGGTTTCAGGCATGGCATCAGGACGAGATGCTGAGATGGACTTTGTGGCCCTCCTGAGATACCTGCACAGGTAGTGCCCCAGGACACAGTCAAACTACCACCTACATCTTAGAGGGATGTCGCTCATCAGTGCTGGCAGATGAGAGGTGATTGTTGAATGTTTGGTTTCTTATTTGGGCTCAGTTCTTACCTTCGCTTCAGCAGCAAGCTTGTATGATTCCTGTCCAAAACCGAACCTTTGCAAAACAAAGAGCCGGTGCCAAAGACACTGTGCCCTCTCGCTGTGACTTGGAAAGATCCTGTTGTTTGTTTTAGCACTCCTGGACTTAATTTTGCATTACACACTTTCCACCTGGTGTCTGACAGCGCACTTCCCTTTGATTTAGGAACGCCCTTGGATGTCCTTACATCTGTTTACACGGGATTGCTTCTTACTCTCATAGTCACTCTGCCTGGAAAAGCTTTCCGATACGCTGGACTGAAGTAAAATCAACTCCATCCCACTCCCTCAGGCTCAGTGTTGTTTCACATTTTCTACTTTTTTAGTTAGCACCTACTGTGGAAAAAAAAACCCGTTCCCGTTGAGTCGATTCCAACTCATGGCGACCCTGTAGTTACCCTGGAAATGTAAGGTTGAATTTGCCTGTATGTACTTGGACTCACTTCCATTTTGCAGGAAATAGTTAAGCTGTGCTTTGTTTTTGCTTTTAATTGTATCATGGGTCCCTGAGATATGCAAAGCACCCACACCTGCTTTTCTACACCTATGAGGATGCTTTCCTTAAATGCAGGAAACAGCTGCTGATTGGGCTGGGTCTTGGATGTTTATGGAAGTGATTTGACTTCCTGTACCTACAGGAAGAATAACATTCTCTTGCAGCCAGCGTGCCTCCAGACAGCCTCTTCAGCAGGGCTGCTAATCGCTCCCAGGTCTCCTACCTGGATGAGGGTAATACTCAGAACCCATTCATTACCTGTGAGTCCCGTGTGGGTAATGCTGTCCCTAAAGATGCCTGTTCCTAGCTCATTTGGAAGTACACCTAAGCCTTCTGTCTTTGAATCCAAGTCTGGCTTTTTGTGATTTCTTAGATAATTGAGCTACCAGGTTAGGCAATTAATGCAAGCTGAGCACACACAGTGGCTGCAACAATGGGCTCAAGCATGGCAACGATTGTGAGGATGGTGTAGGACCAGGCAGTATTTCAAAATTGTTATTATCAGTATATAGGAAGTTTATAATCTTTTTTTTTTTTTTTTTGTACGTAGGGTCCCTGTGAATCAGAACCAACTTGATGGCATGAAACAACAAGCCTTAAGAAGCGATATCTAAGATTTAAACAATATTTAGCAAATAGAGCTGACTTAACGAAAGAGAAGTAGCACCTGAGAAAAACAGTAATTTGGGGGCTTTCTGAACCTTTCCTTCTCTGTGGTTACTGCCCTTACAGCCTATTAGGTGTAGAGCTGCAGAAACATGGAATCTGCCTTCCAGATTGTCCCCTTTCTCCTTCCAGATCTTACCTTCCCACTGGAGAAATTGAGCACCCTTTTTCCTTATCTCGTTAAGCAGAACTCCACCCAGATTCTGCTCTTCTTCTAAACTTTTAATTTTTTTTTTAATCTTTATTGTGCTTTAAGTAAAAGTTTACAAATCAAGTCAGTCTCTCATACAAAAATTTGTATACACCTTGCTATATACTCCTAGTTGCTCTCCCCCTAATGAGACAGCACACTCCTCTCCACTCTCTATTTTCGTGTCCATTCAACCAGCTTCTGACCCCCTCTGCCCTCTCATCTCCCCTCCAGACAGGAGCTGCCCACATAGTCTCATGTGTCTACTTGATCCAAGGAGCTCACTCTTCACCAGTATCATTTTCTGTCCCATAGTCCAGTCCAATCCCTGTCTGAACAGTTTGCTTTGGGAATGGTTCCTGTCTTGGGCTGACAGAAGGTCTGGGGACCATGACCTCCGGGGTCCTTCTAGTCTCAGTTAGACCATTAAGTCTGGTCTTTTTATGAGAATTTGGGTCTGCATCCCGCAGCTCTCCTGCTCCCTCAGGGGTTCTCTGTTGTATTTCCTGTCTTGGCAGTCATTGGTTGTAGCTGGGCACCATCTAGTTCTTCTGGTCTCAGGCTGATGTAGTCTCTGGTTTAAACTTCTAGTTCTTGATCATAAATCCCTGAAGGGACAAGCTTTGAAGATATGCCTTCTTTCTCCCTCTAAATGAGGATCGCCTTTATTAGCTCTTCTCCAGCTGCCTTAGCTACTCATCAAGAGCTCTTAGAACTGTTGGCATCTCCCAATTCTACTCTGGAGCTGCTAACCAAAATGTCGGTAGTTTAACCCACCGCCGCCCCTTGGAAACCCTATGGGGCAGTTCTACCCTATCCTATAGGGTCGCTATGAATCAGAATCAACTTGATGGCAACAGGTTTTTGGTTAATTCTACTCTGGAGTCCCTGGGACCACTTGCTCATCTATTAGCCAAAAGGTTGGAGGTTTGAGTCCACCCAGAGGCGCCTTGGAAGAACAGCCTGGTGATCTACTTCTGAAAAATCAGCCATTGAAAACCCTATAGAGCACAGTTCTACTCTGACACACTTGAGGTATAAATGAAAATCTAGATTTTTCTTTCATGCTTAGTCAGTTTTTCAACTCAATTTGTTGAATAATTCATTTGTTTAACACTGAAATGTTTAGAATGTGCTAACTTCTTATATTTATCCTAAGTCTGTCTCATAGCTATTTGTTCTGTTGCACTGCTCCATCAAATAATTCCTGTACCACACACAGTGTTTTAACTATTGTAGCTTTAAAATATGTTTTAATATTTGTCATGGCAAGTCTCACCTCTTTTCCTTCTTTTTCATAGCATTTTTTTAATAACTTTTATTAAGCTTCAAGTGAACGTTTACAAATCCAATCAGTCTGTCACATATAAGTTTACATACATCTCACTCCCTACTCCCACTTGCTCTCCCCCTCTTGAGTCAGCCCTTTCAGTCTCTCCTTTCTTGACAATTTTGCCGGCTTCCCTCTCTCTCTATCCTCCCATCCCCGCTCCAGACAAGAGTTGCCAACACAATCTCAAGTGTCCACCTGATATAATTAGCTCACTCTTCATCAGCATCTCTCTCCCACCCGCTGACCAGTCCCTTTCATTTCTGATGAGTTGTCTTCGGGGATGGTTCCTGTCCTGTGTCAACTGAAGGTCTGGGGAGCATGGCCGCCGGGATTCCTCCAGTCTCAGTCAGACCATTAAGTTTGGTCTTTTTATGAGAATTTGGGGTCTGTATCCCACTGATCTCCTGCTCCCTCAGGGGTCCTCTGCTGTGCTCCCTGTCAGGGCAGTCATCGATTGTGGCCAGGCACCAACTAGTTCTTCTGGTCTCAGGATGATGTAGGTCTCTGGTTCATGTGGCCCTTTCTGTCTCTTGGGCTCTTAGTTGTCGTGTGGCCTTGGCGTTCTTCATTTTCCTTTGCTCCAGGTGGGTTGAGACCAATTGATGCATCTTAGATGGCCGCTTGTTAGCATTTAAGACCCCAGACGCCACATTTCAAAGTGGGATGCAGAATGATTTCATAATAGAATTATTTTGCCAATTGACTTAGAAGTCCCTGCAAACCATGTTCCCCAGACCCCCGCACTTGCTCCGCTGACCTTTGAAGCATTCATTTTATCCCGGAAACTTCTTTGCTTTTGGTCCAGTCCAATTGAGCTGACCTTCCATGTATTGAGTGTTGTCTTTCCCTTCACCTAAAGCAGTTCTTATCTACTGACTAATCAATAAAAAACCCTCTCCCACCCTCCCTCCCTCCCCACCTCGTAACCACAAAAGTATGTGTTCTTCTCAGGTTTACTGTTTCTCAAGATCTTATAATAGTGGTCTTATACAATATTTGTCCTTTTGCCTCTGACTAATTTTGCTCAGCATAATGCCTTCCAGGTTCCTCCATGTTATGAAATGTTTCAGAGATTCGTCACTGTTCTTTATCGATGCGTAGTATTCCATTGTGTGAATATACCACAATTTATTTACCCATTCATCCGTTGATGGACACCTTGGTTGCTTCCAACTTTTTGCTATTGTAAACAGAGCTGCAATAAACATGGGTGTGCATATATCTGTTTGTATGAAGGCTCTTGTATCTCTAGGGTATATTCCTAGGAGTGGGATTTCTGGGTTGTATGGTAGTTCTATTTCTAACTGTTTAAGATAACGCCAGATGGATTTCCAAAGTGGTTGTACCATTTTACATTCCCACCAGCAGTGTATGAGAGTTCCAATCTCTCCGCAGCCTCTCCAACATTTATTATTTTGTGTTTTTTGGATTAATGCCAGCCTTGCTGGTGTGAGATGGAATCTCATCGTAGTTTTAATTTGCATTTCTCTAATGGCTAATGATCGAGAGCATTTTCTCATGTATCTGTTGGCTGCCTGAATATCTTCTTTAGTGAAATGTGTGTTCATATCCTTTGCCCACTTCTTGATTGGGTTGTTTGTCTTTTTGTGGTTGAGTTTTGACAGAATCATGTAGATTTTAGAGATGAGGCGCTGGTCGGAGATGTCATAGCTGAAAATTCTTTCCCAATCTGTAGGTGGTCTTTTTACTCTTATGGAGAAGTCTTTAGATGAGCATAGGTGTTTGGTTTTTAGGAGCTCCCAGTTATCGGGTTTCTCTTCATCATTTTTGGTAATGTTTTGTATTCTGTTTATACCTTGTATTAGGGCTCCTAGGGTTGTCCCAATTTTTTCTTCCATGATCTTTATCGTTTTAGTCTTTATGTTTAGGTCTTTGATCCACTTGGAGTTAGTTTTTGTGCATGGTGTGAGGTATGGGTCCTGTTTCATTTTTTTGCAAATGGATATCCAGTTATGCCAGCACCATTTGTTAAAAAGGCTATCTTTTCCCCAATTAATTGACACTGGTCCTTTGTCAAATATCAGCTGCTCATACGTGGATGGATCTATGTCTGGGTTCTCAATTCTGTTCCATTGGTCTATGTGTCTGTTGTTGTACCAATACCAGGCTGTTTTGACTACTGTGGCTGTATAGTAGGTTCTGAACTCAGGTAAGGTGAGGCCTCCCACTTTTTTCTTCTTTTTCAGTAGTGCTTTGCTTATCCGGGGCTTCTTTCCCTTCCATATGAAATTGGTGATTTGTTTCTCTATCCCCTTAAAATGTGACATTGGAATTTGGATCGGAAGTGCGTTAAATGTATAGATGGCTTTTGGTAGAATAGACGTTTTTACTATGTTAAGTCTTCCTATCCATGAGCAGGGTATGTTTTTCCACTTAAGTATGTCCTTTTGAATTTCTTGTAGTAGAGCTTTGTAGTTTTCTTTGTATAGGTCTTTTACATCCTTGGTAAGATTTATTCCTAAGTATCTTATCTTCTTGGGGGCTACTGTGAATGGTATTGATTTGGTTATTTCCTCTTCGGTGTTCTTTTTGTTGATGTAGAGGAATCCAAGTGATTTTTGTGTGCTTATTTTATAACCTGAGACTCTGCCAAACTCTTCTATTAGTTTCAGTAGTTTTCTGGAGGATTCCTTAGGGTTTTCTGTGTATAAGATCATGTCATCTGCAAATAGTGATAACTTTACTTCTTCCTTGCCAATCCGGATACCTTTTATTTCTTTGTCTAGCCTAATTGCCCTGGCTAGGACTTCCAACACGATGTTGAATAAGAGCGGTGATAAAGGGCATCCTTGTCTGGTTCCCGTTCTCAAGGGAAATGCTTTCAGGGTCTCTCCATTTAGAGTGATATTGGCTGTTGGCTTTGCATAGATGCCCTTTATTATGTTGAGGAATTTTTCTTCTATTCTTATCTTGCTGAGAGTTTTTATCATGAATGGATGTTGGACTTTGTCAAATGCCTTTTCTGCATCAATTGATAAGATCATGTGGTTTTTGTCTTTTGTTTTATTTATGTGATGGATTACATTAATGGTTTTTCTGATATTAAACCAGCCTTGCATACCTGGTATAAATCCCACTTGATCAGGGTGAATTATTTTTTTGATGTGTTGCTGGATTCTATTGGCTAGAATTTTGTTGAGGATTTTTGCATCAATGTTCATGAGGGATACAGGTCTATAATTTTCTGTTTTTGTAATGTCTTTACCTGGTTTTGGTATCAGGGAGATGGTGGCTTCATAGAATGAGTTGGGTAGTATTCCGTCATTTTCTATGCTTTGGAATACCTTCAGAAGTAGTGGTGTTAACTCTTCTCTGAAAGTTTGGTAGAACTCTGCAGTGAAGCCATCTGGGCCAGGGCTTTTTTTTGTTGGGAGTTTTTTGATTACCGTTTCAATCTCTTTTTTTTGTTATGGGTCTATTTAGTTGTTCTACTTCTGAATGTGTTAGTTTAGGTAGGTAGTGTTTTTCCAGGAATTCATCCATTTCTTCTAGGTTTGCAAATTTGTTAGAGTACAATTTTTCATAATAATCTGAAATGATTCTTTTAATTTCATTTGGTTCTGTGGTGATGTGGTCCTTCTCGTTTCTTATTCGGGTTATTTGTTTCCTTTCCTGTATTTCTTTAGTCAGTCTAGCCAATGGTTTATCAATTTTGTTAATTTTTGCAAAGAATCAGCTTTTGGCTTTGTTAATTCTTTCAATTGTTTTTCTGTTCTCTAATTCATTTAGTTCAGCTCTAATTTTTATTATTTGTTTTCTTCTGGTGCCTGATGGATTCTTTCGTTGCTCAGTTTCTATTTGTTCAAGTTGTAGGGACAGTTCTCTGATTTTGGCTCTTTCTTCCTTTTGTATGTGTGCATTTATCGATATAAATTGGCCTCTGAGCACTGCTTTTGCTGTGTCCCAGAGGTTTTGATTGGAAGTATTTTCATTCTCGTTGCTTTCTATGAATTTCCTTATTCCCTCCTTGATGTCTTCTATAACCCAGTCTTTTTTCAGGAGGGTATTGTTCATTTTCCAAGTATTTGATTTCTTTTCCCTAGTTTTTCTGTTATTGATCTCTAGTTTTATTGCCTTGTGGTCTGAGAAGATGCTTTGTAATATTTCGATGTTTTGGACTCTGCAAAGGTTTGTTTTATGACCTAATATGTGGTCTATTCTAGAGAATGTTCCATGTGCGCTAGAAAAAAAAGTATATTTTGCAGCAGTTGGGTGGAGAGTTCTGTATAAGTCAATGAGGTCAAGTTGGTTGATTGTCATAATTAGACCTTCCGTGTCTCTGTTGAGCTTCTTACTGGATGTCCTGTCCTTCTCCGAAAGTGGTGTGTTGAAGTCTCCTACTATAATTGTGGAGGTATCTATCTCGCTTTTCAATTCTGTTAAAATTTGATTTATGTATCTTGCAGCCCTGTCATTGGGTGCATAAATATTTAATATGGTTATGTCTTCCTGATCAATTGTCCCTTTTATCATTATATAGTGTCCTTCTTTATCCTTTGTGGTGGATTTAAGTCTAAAGTCTATTTTGTCAGAAATTAATATTGCTACTCCTCTTCTTTTTTGCTTATTGTTTGCTTGATATACTTTTTTCCATCCTTTGAGTTTTAGTTTGTTTGTGTCTCTAAGTCTAAGGTGTGCCTCTTGTAGGCAGCATATAGATGGATCGTGTTTCTTTATCCAGTCTGTGACTCTCTGTCTCTTTATTGGTGCATTTAGTCCATTTACATTCAGGGTAATTATAGATAAATAAGTTTTTAGTGCTGTCATTTTGATGCCTTTTTATGTGTGTTGTTGACAATTTCATTTTTCCACATACTTTTTTGTGCTGAGGCGTTTTTCTTAGTAAATTGTGAGATCCTCATTTTCATAGTGCTTGACTTTATGTTAGTTGAGTCGTTACGTTTTTCTTGGTTTTTATCTTGAGTTATAGAGTTGTTATACCTTTTTGTGGTTACCTTATTATTTACCCCTATTTTTCTAAGTAAAAACCTAACTTGTATTGTTCTATATCGCCTTGTATCACTCTCCATATGGCAGTTCAATGCCTCCTGTATTCAGTCCCTCTTTTTGATTATTGTGATCTTTTACCTATTGACTTCCATGATTCCCTGTTATGTGTTTTTTTTTTTTAATTAATCTTAATTTGTTTGTTTTTGTGCTTTCCCTATTTGAGTTGATATCTGGACGTTCTGTTTTGTGACCTTGTGTTGTGCTGATATCTGATATTATTGGTTCTCTGACCAAACAATATCCTTTAGTATTTCTTGTAGCTTTGGTTTGGTTTTTGCAAATTCTCTAAACTTGTGTTTGTCTGTAAATATCTTAATTTCGCCTACATATTTCAGAGAGAGTTTTGCTGGATATATGATCCTTGGCTGGCAGTTTTTCTCCTTCAGTGTTCTGTATATGTCGTCCCATTCCCTTCTTGCCTGCATGGTTTCTGCTGAGTAGTCAGAACATATTCTTATTGATTCTCCCTTGAAGGAAACCTTTCTTTTCTCCCCGGCTGCTTTTAAAATTTTCTGTTTATCTTTGGTTTTGGTGAGTTTGATGATAATATGTCTTGGTGTTTTTCTTTTTGGATCAATCTTAAATGGGGTTCGATGAGCATCTTGGATAGATATCCTTTCGTCTTTCATGATGTCAGGGAAGTTTTCTGTCAGGAGTTCTTCAACTATTTTCTCTGTGTTTTCTGTCCCCCCTCCCTGTTCTGGGACTCCAGTCACCTGCAGGTTATCCTTCTTGATAGAGTCCCACATAATTCTTAGGGTTTCTTCATTTTTTTTAATTCTTTTATCTGATTTTTTTTCAGCTATGTTGGTGTTGATTCCCTGGTCCTCCAGATGTCCCAGTCTGCATTCTAATTGCTCGAGTCTGCTCCTCTGACTTCCTAGTGCGTTGTCTAATTCTGTTATTTTATTGTTAATCTTTTGGATTTCTACATGTTGTCTCTCTATGGATTCTTGCAACTTATTAATTTTTCCAGTATGTTCTTGAATAATCTTTTTGAGTTCTTCAACGGTTTTATCAGTGTGTTCCTTGGCTTTTTCTGCAGTTATCTTAATTTCATTTGTGATATCATTAAGCATTCTGTAAATTAGTTTTTTATATTCTGTATCTGATAATTCCAAGATTGTATCTTCATTTGGGAAAGATTTTGATTCTTTTGTTTGGGGGGTTGGAGAAGCTGTCATGGTCTGCTTCTTTAAGTGGTTTGATATGGATTGTTGTCTCCGAGCCATCACTGGGAAACTAGTTTTTCCAGAAAATCCGCTGCGTCCAGTCCAAATCCCTGCAGGACGGTTCCCCGGCTCGGACGCTGCTCTTTCTGCTCCAAGACCAGTCACTGCCTCCCAGGAACTTCTCCTACCGGCTGCATCCCACGCCGCCCGCGGAACCGGCTGGTCCCCCTCCCGGGGTTAGTTCAGCGGGGTGGAGCAGCTCTCTGTGCTTGTGCCGTACCTGACTGGTACGCTGGCTCCAGGCTCTGGAAACAATCGCTGCTTCCCTGTATTAGTTCTTTCTCCATCTCTAAATCTGTGTTTGTTGTTCAGGGTTCGTAGATTGTTATGTATGTGATCGATTCACTTGTTTTTCCGTGTCTTTGTTGTCAGAGGGATCTGAGGTAGCGTCTGCCTAGTCCGCCATCTTGGCTCCGCCCTCTTCATAGCATTTTTAAATAATCTGTTGTTGTCGTTGGGTGCCATCAAGTCAGCTCTGACTCATAGCTACCTCATGTGACAGAGTAGAACTGCCCCATAAGGTTGCCTAGGCTGTAATCTTTACAGAAGCAAATTGTCAGGTTTTCTCCCTTGGAGCAACTGGTGGGTTTGGTTAGCAGCTGAGCGCTTAACCATTATGCCACCAGGCTCCTTTTTAAAAATAATGTAGCATGTTTATGTTCCAGATTAATTTTGCAACCATTTTGTGACATTCAAGAAATAAAAATAAATCCCATTGTTGTTGTCATGTGATTGTGGTAAATTCACTGAATAAATATTTATTGCTTAGTATGATGTGCCAGGCCCTGGGAATACCACAGTGAACAAGGGCCTACCCCAAGCCCTCACAATGCTTACATTCTAGTGGGCAGATAGACAGGAGATGCAAGTACAAACAGGTCTTTTCAGATGGAGATATCTGCTATGAAAAACATAAAACAAGGAAATGAGAGGGTCTGACTAGAGGAGCAGGGTGCTATTTGAGTTCTCTGATCAGGGAAGGCTTCTCAAAGGAGGTGACACTTGAATTTGAACCTGAATCATGCCAAAATCTATTAATCTATAAGCTAATTTACGAGGAATCAACATAGCTAAAATATTCCATCTAATAATACACTTTTTATCTCCACTTATTCAAATGGTTTTTGTCTTTCAGTAAAAATTTTATATTTCCCACGGAGATTTTCTTCATTTCTTGTGAGGATTGGTCTCATGTATTTAATTTTATTGTGTTGTGGTGTGATGGAGATGGTGAAGAATGGAATTTATTCCTATTTTATCTTCAAAATTTTTATTATCAGTATATAGAAAGGTTATGGTTTTGGGGGGAGGTTGTTTTTTTGTTTTGTTTTGGGGGGTATTTATCCCTATCTGGCCACTTTGTTGGAAACCCTGGTGGTGTAGTGGTTAATTGCTACAGCTGCTAACCAAGAGGTCGGCAGTTCAGATCTGCTAGGTGCTCCTTGGAAACTGTATGGGGGCAGTTCTACTCTGTCCTATAGAATTGCTATGAGTTGGAACCGACTCGACAGGAGTGGGTTTGGGTTTTGGGTTTGGCCACTGTGTTGAAGTTTTATTAATTATAAAACCAAACCCATTGCCGTCAAGTTGATTCCAATTCATAGCAACCCTATAGGACAGAGTAGAACTGCCCCACAGGGTTTCCAAGGAGCAGTTGGTAGATTTGAACTGCCAGCCTTTTGATTAGCAGCCGAGCTCTTAACCACTGTGCCACCAGGGCTGCTATTAGTTATAAGTATTTTTTTAATTGATTCTCATGGTTTTCTAGTGATACAATCAGACGGTTTAAAAATAGTAATATTGCCTCTTCCTTTCCAACAGTCGTGATATTATGTTTACCAAAATTTCTAAAGCAGTTGTCGATAAGTAACAGCAGACATCCTTGACTTGTCTCTGATTTTAATGTCAATGCCTCTGATTTTCACTATCAAGAAAGCTGTATGTGTGCTCAACAAATATTAAATGGATGCGTGATTACATATTCATTTATCAGGTTGAGAAAGTCTGTTCTTAATTTTGTAAATGTTTTTACCACTATGAATTTTAAATGCCATTTTGGCATCTGTTTAAATTATTTTTTTCCCAAAGATTTCCTAGTATTAAATCACCTTTGCATTCCTGGAATGTACCCTGCTTGATCTTGCTTGGTAGTTCTTTTCATGTCCTGTCGAATTCAGTTTCTTAATACTTAGGATTTTTTAAATCCATATTCATAAGTGAGATTGGCCTACCATTTTTATTTCATGCTACCTCTCTGAGGCTCTGGTTAGGTTAACTTGCCAATTTTTATAGGCTCTGGAGAGGCTTATATAATGAGCTGTTCCTTTAGATTTTGAAGGGAACTCACCAATAAAAAACATCTGGCCATAGAACCTTTTCGGAAGAAATTCTTTTAGATAACTTTTTAAAATTCTTCTGTGACTGTCTGTCGTATTTTCTTGTTCATCTGAAGTCATTTTGGTAATTTTTGTTTTTTTATTTTTTCTTTTCGTGGAGATTTTCAAATGTAATAGTATGGAAATATATGTAGAATTTGCTTATAAATTTCATGCCCTCTGATGTATTTTGTTTTTCAGTTGTAATGCTGTTTTATTTGGGCTTTACAGTTTTTTCTTTGTTGTTGGTAGGTGCCATTGAGTCGGTTCTGACTCATAGTGACCCTGTGTACAACAGAATGAAATGCTGCCCGGTCCTGTGACATCCTCACAATCGTTGTTATGTTTGAGCTCATTGTTGCAGCCACTGTGTCAATCCATCTCATTGAGGGTCTTCCTCTTTTGCACTGACACTCTGCTTTACTAAGGGACTGATCTCTGCTGATAACATGTCCAAAGTACGTGGAGACAAAATCTTGCCATGCTCGCTTCTAAAGAGCATTCTGGCTGTACTTCTTCCAAGACAGATTTGTTTGTTCTTCTGGCAGCCAATGGTATATTCAATATTCTTTGCCAACATTATAATTCAAATGCATCAATTCTTCTTCAGTCTCCCTCGTTCATTGTCCAGCTTTTGCATGCATATAAGACGATTGAAAATACCATGGCTTGGGTCAGGCACACCTTGGTTCTTTATTAGAATTGTTTATTTTAAAAAAAATACATATTTGCTGAAGAGCCAGCTCTCTGGTTCTAATGAAAAGGTTTTTCTTTTATTGAATTCATAAACTTTTGTTTTAAGATTTCCACCTTGGTTTCCATCTTTAAAAAAAATATAAGCATTTCAGGCTACATTTTTGTCTTTGACCAGATCTCTTAAATTCAATGTGACAGTTTCACTTCTTCTAAGTCAGTGGTTCTCAAGTAATTTGGCTTTAGGGACCCTTTGCATTCTTAAAAATTATCAAAGACTCCAAAGAGCTTTTATTTATATGAGTTGCATGTAATGATATTTATATTATTCAAAATTAGAACTGAAATTTTAAAAAGTTACTTCTTAACTCATCTTAAACAATAGTGAACTCATTATATAATAATATAGTTTTATGAAAAATAACTATTTCCCCCAAAAAAGTGAGAGGAGTGACATTGTTCTAAAATTTTGGGAATGTCTTTTAATGTCCGGCTGAAAAGAAGACAGTTGGATGCTAATATCTGCTTCTGCAATCAATCTGTTGCAAATGTTATTTAGGTTGACGTATGTGCAGAAAATCTGGCCTCGCATAGATATGTAGTCAGATGTTGGAGAAGTAGTTTAGCAGCTTTCTGAGATAATGGTGCATGTTCTTCTTTGGTACTGCACCCAAAACGAGAGGAGCGGTAGTTTCTGGGCATTTGGTTGCAATGTGGAATCTGAAACCATAGCAATACACTTTTCATACACTTAACACTCATGAAACAATGAGACACAAAAGCCAAGTAACTTCTTAGTGTTGTTACGAAAATAGTTTTGATCTCAAAGACCCTGTGAAAGGATCTTGGGGATCATACTTAGAGGA
Organism: Loxodonta africana; assembly: GCF_030014295.1. Lineage (NCBI taxonomy): Eukaryota > Metazoa > Chordata > Mammalia > Proboscidea > Elephantidae > Loxodonta > Loxodonta africana. Next base: position 44,039,094 of record NC_087354.1, on the reverse strand, counting down.
ATTTATTGTAAATAAATGGAAGTATGTAATAGCCCAAATTATTTAAGGCATTTTTTAAATTTAAAATTTATATGTAATTTAATATATGCATAAATCAAAACATTTGCCATTTCAACATGTTTTACATTTACAGTTCAGTGACATTAATTCCATTCATCATACTGTGCAACCATCACCGCTATTTGTATCCAGATTTTTCCACCACCCTTAATAGTGTCCCCTAAGCAATGACTCATTCTTTCTTGATATTTAATTGTTTAAATGGTCAGGCTTTTACTTATATTTGTGCTTTTAATTTCTAATTTTATTGCTTTGGAGAATGTGGTCTGTACAATATTAAGGGCTGAGGTAAGCAGGGAAATGCTTCTCTTTCTGTGTACCAACTAAATCAGAGATGTAGGGTTGATACTAAACAAAAATGGACCAGCTGTCCTTCCTTATAGGTGTACCTCTGTTTTGAGATGGCCAGGGCACTCTTCCTTCATTACCTTATCAGTCCCTGTCTTTCTGTATAAAATGTGAAACCAGAAGATACTAGAGATGGAGGGTAGATTAGCCATGGTGTTTTGCCCACAAATACCATGTTGTTAAATTCAGGTTGTGAGGACAGAGAAAAGAATTTCTGTAGCTGTGCATGCTGAAGAGTGAAGTTGTTGGTGGGGGGGGGGTATTGCTGGGTGAGGGTGGTGGTGGTGGTGGTGGTGGTGGTGGTGGTGGTGGTGGTGGTGGTCGTGGTGGTGGTGGTGGTGGTGGTCGTGGTGGTGGTCGTGGTGGTGGTGGTGGTGGTCGCGGTGGTGGTGATCGTGGTGGTGGTGGTGGTGGTCGTGGTGGTGGTGGTCGTGGTGGTGGTGGTGGTGGTCGTGGTGGTGGTGGTCGTGGTGGTGGTGGTGGTCGTGGTGGTGGTGATCATGGTGGTGGTGGTGGTGGTCGTGGTGGTGGTGATCGTGGTGGTGGTGGTGGTGGTACTGCATTCTCTTGTATCAATTTCTAGAAGAAAAGAAGTAGTAGGGTTAGGTGAAGATTTCTAGCAGCACTGTACTGGAGCAGGGGTTGGCAAACTTTATCAGTAAAAGGCCAGATCATATATATTTTATGCTTTGGCAGCCATGTGTTCTCTGTCACAGCTACTCAACTCCTCTGTTGTAGAGCAAAAGCCATGACTGGTTTCCAATTAAAACTTTATTTACAAACACAGACAGCAGGTCAGATTTGCCCCACTGGCTGTAGTTTGCTAATCCCTGTACTAGATGAATGACTGGTAGATCTCAAAACTGGGTTAAGAGTTATGAACATCACACTGTACAGCAGTTGTTGATCTTAAAGGAGAATTCTGCTAGCACACAGATGAACGGTGACCAGGGCAATGGACAGTCCACATACCCTGCCTGTTATGAACAAATAAATAAATAAACCAAACCCGTTGCTGTCAAGTTGATTCCAACTCAGCAACCCCGTAGGACACAGTAGAATGGCTTCATAGGGTTTCCAAGCAGTGGCTGGTGGATTTGAAATGCCAAACTTTTAGTTGGCAGCTGTAGCACTTAACCACTGTGCCACCAGGAAACAGTTCTGTGTGTCTCATTCCTTCTTCCAATATTTAGTTGAGAAAAGTGGCATAGTCAACTCTGAGCATAAAGCTGGGCAGTAGCTATCAACCAAGGAGCACTGGTGGTGCAACAGTTAAGCGCTCGGCTACTAACGGTAAAGGTGGCTGTTCAAATCCACCCAGCGGCTCTGTGGGAGAAAGGCTGGTGATCTGCTCCCGTGAAGATTCTACTCTCTCACATGGGGTCACTACAAGTCGAAAATGACTCAATGGCATCAAACAACACCAACAGCAGCTGCCAGCCTTTCGGTTAGCAACCGTAGCTCTTAATCGCTAGGCCACCAGGGTTTCCTATTAACCACTAGGGAGTAAAAACTAAGCTACTGACTTCTCAGAAACTAAATCTTAATTTTTTCTTTTTTTAACTTCTTGCTCTTTAGGACTATTTGATGCACCTTTTAATGTTCTGCTGTTTTAGAGTTTTATTTTAATATGAAAAAAAATCATGCTGATCCACTTTAATTTTAAAAGGTTGTGAGGATCTTGACTGTTTAGACCAGGAGGCCATATGCACAGAATTATTTCTCCCTCATGACAGCACTTTCTGGTTTTAGAAAAGGAACATCAGAGGAAATGAGCCAGCATTTAAAGGGTTGAGCTCACAGACCTGAAATACTGTTGTTGTTGTGTGCCATTGAGTCAATTTCTAGTCATAGAGACCCCGTGTGACAAAGTAGAACTTCCCTATAGGGTTTTCTAGGCTGTAATCTTTATGGGAGCAGATTGCCAGTCTTTCTCCCATGGAGTCCCTGGATTGCATCAAATCGCCAACTTTTTGGTTAGCAGTCGAGCGCTTAACTATTGTACTACCAACTTTCCTTAAGCACTAATATCTCAGAAATTCATCTGTATCAACCATCAATCAAGCAAAAATATTAGAGTACCTGTGTGCTGGTGGGAAAGCATGGTGGCGTAGTAGTTAAGTACTATGGCTGCTAACCAAAAGGTCAGCAGTTCAAATCCACCAGGTGCTCCTTGGAAACTCTATAGGGCATTTCTGCTCTGCCCTATAGGGCTGCTGTGGGTTGGAATCAACTCGACGGCAACGAGTTTGGTTTGGTTTGGTTATGTGCTGGTTATACTTGTTCATCCATTCATTTGTTCATTCAACAGACACTTACCGAGAGTCTGTTTTGAGCTGAGTCTGTTTAGGGCTATAGTTATGGCTTCATTCATAGCTATGGATTCAATTATAGCTTCTTGTAAATGTTTGTTTTGTTCACATGTGTTTGTATGTATACTCTACGATAACTTCCTCTACTCTCCCTTTTAATATTCAAACCTCCTTGAAAGCCGACCTATATTTTCACATTTCTTCATAATCCACAATTCCCAGTTGGATGTTCTGCATGCAATAAAGGACTTAGCACATGATTTTGATTTGCTGCCTGATGGAAAACCTTTACAATCCAGTCTTCCGTCTTAAGTCCCATCCAAAATTCTTCCCCTAATTTTCCTGTAGTTCCCATGGGTTGTAAAGAACATTTTCCTTGGTGCCTTTAAGGGCTTGTATAGAATTAGTCATCATTGGGACCCAGACTTCACCCTAATGATGAGTGCATTTACATACTCAAATGAAGTACCATATTTTACCCAAATTATGCGTGCCTTCTACATTTGTTTGCTGGCTGCACCCTCCCTCCACAATGCACCCTCACAAGCCAGCCCTCTTGCACATGTTGCTGTAAAAAAATTAATGTAGCACGCTTACAAAAATACCTTGTCGGGGCAGGGCAAGGCCAGCAAACAAACACAGAAGGCATGTGTTATTTGTGTAAAAAATATGGTAATCCTGGAGTAATATTTTGAATTGTGTCCTATTTTTAAGCGGAGCCTCCATATTGCATTTCATTTATAAAACTGGAAAGTAAAATGCTGGTGTGTAAAAATGTTATTCCAGGTAATAAAATCTTTTCTAAGCCTTTCATTAATCAGTACCAGCCCAGTCGACAAGCTTATTAACAGAAATAATGGAGGAAAAAGAGGAAAATAAAAACCTTCATAATTAAAAAGAATAACGCTCCTCTATTAAGTACCTGTTTAATACCCTAATATTGAACTGCCTATAATTTTTAAAAATCTACCTTCGAGGGCAAAATGTTAACGTCTTGGAATAATCACCCTCTGCCAGCTTTTTTTTTTTTTTTTTTGGTCATTCGCTTTGACATTTCCATTCCCAGTGGACCGTTGTCCCAGAACCACATACATCTGGGTTTTCCGGAGAGCAAGGCCGTTTACCTGCCTCCTCTCCACCTCAGCCCAGGAGATCACATTCGCAAGAGTCCTTTGTCCATCATGAGGTGCTGGGCAAGTGCCAGGAATCGCTACGCTCTGAAGCTTTGTCCCTAAGCACCTGCGGGTCTCGCAGGTTTACATCCTCCTCAGTGAAATTCTGATAGATAAACTAGTTGCCATAGAGTCCATTGTTTGTCAGAATGGAACTGTGCTCCACAGAGTTTTCAATGGCTGAACTTTCTTGCGAGGTATCTCTGGGTGTACTAAAACCTTCAGCTTTTTGGTTAGAGTTGAGCTCTGCCCCTGATGAGCTGTGTTACTTGGGCAGGGTCACTATGCCATACCACAGTTTCCTTAGCCATAAAATGGGGCTAATAATATCATCCTTATTATGGTGGTGGGGGTTAAGGAACCACGTATAAGTCCTAGCACCTCACCTGGACCATGGAGGGGCTTCCCAGATGTTATATCCCCACAGCTTCAGTTCTGAGTCCAGAATCCTTTCTGGAGCACTCTGTATGGACTCCCTTCTTACCCCCCAACACAAGCAGACATAGAGCTGTGTTATGGATTGAATTGTGTCCCCCAAAAATGTGTGTCAACTTGGCTAGGCCATGGTTGCCAATATTGGGTGGTTGTCTACCATTTTGTGATCTGATGTGATTATCCTATGTGTTGTAAATTCTAACCTCTATGATGTTAATGAGGCAGGTTAGAGGTACTTATGTTAATGAGGCAGGACTCAATCTATAGGATTAGGTCGTATCTTTAGTCAATCTCTTTAAAGGGGCAGAAAGGAGGGCGGCCTCATGCCACCAAGAAAGAAGCACCAGGAGCAGTGTCTCCTTTAGACCCAGGGTCCCTGCTCCAAGAAGTTCCTTGGCCAAGGGAAGATTGATGACAAGAACCTTTCCCAGAGCTGACAGAGAAAGTCTTCCCCAGGAGCTGGTGCCCTGAATTCAGACTTCTAGGCTCCTAGACTGTGAAAGAATAAATTTCTGTTTGTCAAAGCCACCCACATGTGGTATTTCTGTTGTGGCAGCACTAGATGACTAAGACAGGCTGACTTTGTCACGAGGCAGTCTCTCTAACACTGAACAGCCCTGACTGTTCAAAAGTTCTTTATATTCAACCAAAATATGCCACTTCAAACTTCCCACTGGTGACACATAAAATGGGATAAGTCCTCGGACCTTTCTCCAATTAACATTTTCTTATTTTTTTAATTTTATAACCAGCGAAATCAGGTTGAATTAAGCATTGAAGTCAGTCTTCAAGGGGAAAAATAAATCAAAAAGTGAGCCATCACAAAACTCTGATGTTTGGCAAAGGTGGTGTCAGTGAGGTTTTGTGGTGGGTGGATAATTGCGTATGTGTAAATGAGCCTCAAGGAGCCCTGCTAGTGCAATGATAAAGCACTCAGCTGCTAACTGAAAAGTCAGCGGTTTGAACGCACCAGGGGCTCCTCAGGAGAAAAGACCTAGCCATCTGTTCCTGTAAAGATGGCAGCCAAGAAAACCCTATGGGGCAGTTCTCCTCAGTTACATGGGGTCGCTATGAGTTGAAACTGACTCCACAGCATCTGACATCAACAATATGAGCCGTACATTTTTTAAGACTACATGGTGGAACTATTCTCTTTGATGTTGTTGGCCCTTCTCTGGGATCCCTGAGCATAAACTGGGAATCCTTGCTGTGGAGCTGGGGTCACTGTGGGATAGGGCTACGGCCCCTATTCTTCACTGCCTAGGATGGTGCTAGAGTTTATATTTCTAGACTTTCACAAGGTTGCTTAGCCGAGTGGGAGACAGGGGTCAGCATACATACCTGAGGGGGACATGGGGACCTGAGCGCCACCATGAGCCAACCTCCAGTAAAACTGAAGGAGAGGCAGAATCTTAGTGGTGCTTCCCTTCCTTCCTTATCATCCCATCATTGTTGACTGTCACCTGGCTGGAGACTGTGACTGCTAGGGTGTGAACTGAATACTAAGGGGCAGCTTGGCTGGAGAACACAGACATTGGATCCAGGTAGACCTGGCATGAGTTCCAGTGCCATCACTTCCTGGCCGCATGACCTTGTTCACATTGCTTTAGCTCCCTGAGCTTAGTTGTTCTCACCTGTGAAATGGGACTCAGGAAAGGATTAAACTGCACAGTGTGCCCCTAGTGAAGTACCTGGCACACTGTGGGCTCTCAGCTCACGACCTCTTTTACTATAATGGCTTAAGGTGTACCTGTTTCTCCTCTCCTCACCTGGGAAGATTTCCTTGTTTTTAAGGGTGTGGGAGATGGACATTCTCTCCCCTGTCTAGGACTGGGCAGCATTGCTCCAGGGCTTCCTAGCGACCCCATTGCTCATAGACTCAGTTGGACAGCAGCAGCTAAACGCTGTCTTCTCCAAGGACAATGAACACATGAAGCCTTGGCATAGCACGTCCACAGGGGAGGCAAAACGAAACAGCTCAAGATTCCCAAAGATCAAGCCGTCCAGGTGAAAACCTCAAGGGACTGAAAACAGTGGTTGGGCTGGAATGTTTAACCTTTCCAGAAGGAGTAACAAAATTCCATCTGGGACAGTCACCAAAAGTAACAAGTAGTTGCATGGGTGTGTTCTTTATTCAAGTGACCAGATCCTCAACTGGGCCACTTTCCCATGTAATTAGTTTAAGAGCTCAGCTGGGTAACAAAATACTAGGACATTAATATATAAAAATGAGTATTCCAGAGCATCCAGGCACAAACTGATAAAGGAGATGTGGGTGTATGTGCATATATAAGTGAACATTTGAGTCTAATTTTGATTTTTCCATTATTCTAAATTGAATCGCTGTTATGGGTTTCAAGAATTACAGACATCATGAGGTCAGCCTGTTGGAATTACGCTTCATGACTTCTTTTCCCCTTTTTACTTTGCTGGATGCCAAAATAGTCTAGCTAGAGTAAAAGCTGCTCTAAGGAGTCCTGTTGGTGCAGCAGTTAAAGTGCTCATTGACAGTTCAAACCCCCCACTGCTCCACGGAAGAAAGATGTGGCAGTCTGTTTCAGTAAAGATTTACAACCTTGGAAACCATATAGGGCGGTTCTACTCTGTCCTACAGGGTCACTATGAGTTGGAATTGACTGGACGGCAATGGGTTTACATTTTGCTTTGTTTTTGTTTTGTTTTATTTTGTTTTGTTTTTAAGCTGTACTTTATGGCAGGACACATATTCCCCCACTGTACTTTTTTTTTTTTTTTTCCCTTCACTGGGTTGTGAGATTTAGCTCTGCAATGTGCAGGGGGTACCAGTGGGCTGGAGGTCAGGAGACAGCCGATCTGAACTCAGCTCGGCCACCAAAGCCCAGCTCTCCAGCCCTCTGTCTCCTCCCCTGTGTTGTGGAATTGGACCAGGTGATCCCTGAGGCTTTGTGTAGCTCTGACGTGTGAGGGTTCTCTTAAAGAAACATTAGGAAACAGGGGCATAACACCAAAGAAGAATTGATGTCTTTGAATTATAATGTTGGTGAAGAATATTGAATATACCATGAACTGCCTGAAGAACTAACAAGTCTGTCTTGGAAGAAGTACAACCAGAGTGCTCCTTGGAAGCAAGGATGGCGAGACTTTGTTTCACGCGCTTTGGACGTGTTGTCAGGAGGGACGAGTCCCTGGAGAAGGACATCATGCTTGGTAAGGTAGAGGGTCAGCAAAAAAGAGGAAGACCCTTGATGAGATGGATTGACACAGTGGCTGCAACAATGGGCTGAAACACAGCAATGATTGTGAGGATGGCGCAGGACTGGGCAGTGTTTCGTTCTGTTGTACATAGGATCGCTATGAGTCGGAACCAACTGGAGGGCACCTAATAACAACTGTTTACTATTACTGTGTAAATTTTTTGGCCTGTTAAAAAGTTCCCTTGATAGAAGCTATTATTACTTGAAAGAAGAAAATGAGGACTTACCCTAAGTTAAAGACAATGGCCGCAGCTAGGTCCCCATCTCACAATACTTCTACCACAAACAATATAGAACCAAGCAGGGGACAAAGGAAATGTATAAAAACCACACTCTGGGCTTAAGTTGAAGACAGGAAATGCCCAAACTCTAAAATAACTGTAAATAAGGAAAGAAAGAACACCAAATCCTAGCACACAAAAATTCACACTCCCTCCCCAAGCCTACCCACCAAAGACTTTGTGGCAAGTGGAGACAAACTGAGATAATCTGTAGGGAAGAGAGAAGAAGGAACAAGCATCAAGGCCTTAGGTTGATTAAAACCATTCCCAGACAGGACTAAGTCCCTCCCCCCACCTCCTCCAACCTGAAAGTACTAAAAAAGTGCCCCTATGGGTCAGGGCTTGGACCACAGGGAGAGACTTAAACGTACAGGTGACTTGAAGAGCCAGTCTTTGAAATGCATAGCTTTTGGGCCAAGAAAGAGAAAAAGGGAGGAAGAAGTGTACTTTGGCAATTGGATGGTAGAGCATCTACCAGATGATCCCAGGGCCAATGGGCAGGGGAAGTTGGGGTCAAGGGGCCCTGCTGTAAAGAAAGACTACACATTGGGGACCTCAATGAAAGGAGCGAGAAAATACGGAATAGGAATTCTCCAGGATAGGAATGGGACAGGCAGAGAATAGCAAGGAGATGCAGCAAAACTGGTCTAGAAAGAGACCTGTGTCCCTATAAAAATTTAAAACCCGAAACCCATTGCCATCGAGTCAATTCTGACTCATAGCGACCATACAGGACAGAGTAGAACTGTCCCACAGGGTTTCCATGGAATGCCTGGCAGATTCGACCTGCTGACCTTTTGGTTAGCAGCTGTAGCACTTAACCACTATGCCACCAGGGTTTCCCCTATAAAAATTTAGTGTGTGATAAAAGCTGCATTTTAAATAATTGAGGAAAGGTTGGACAATTTGACAATCAGCATTGGAATAATTAGTTATTATTCCCTGGTGGTACAGTGGTTAAGTGCTCAACTGCTACAGAAAGGTCGGCAGATTGAACTCACCAGCTACTTGGTGGGAGAAAAGACCTGGCCATCTGCTCCCGTAAAGATTACAGTCTAGGAAATCTTATGGGGCAGTTCTACTTTGTCAATCACAAGAACAACAACATGGAAAAAATAAATAAAGTTAGATCCCTATGGCATAATATATACCAAGATAAAAATATAAATGTACTTGAAGAAAATATAGGACAATAAAATCTGTAAGAATACCATAGGAAAATATATTTAAATCATCTAGTGGGGAGAGACTTTCTAACAAGATCCTAATCCCTTTTGGCCTCTGTAAAAATTAAAAAGATTTTATAAATTTGATTTAATAAAAATTGAAGGCTTCTCTATGTCAAATAACCTAATTAAAGACAAGTGACAGACTGAGAGATAATATTTCCAAACATATAACTGACAAAGGGCAAGTGGCTAATATGCCTAATATTTTAAAAGCTCCTAAAACTCACTAAGATAAAATAACGCAATGTAAAACAGGCAAAGGATATGAGCAAGCAATTTGCAGGAGGAAATTTGCCAATGATCTACAAATACATGAAAAGATATTTCACCCTCTTGTTGTTGTTAGGTGCCATTGAGTCAGTTCCAATTCATAGTGACCCCTATGTACAACAAAATGAAATACTGCCTGGTCCTGTGCCATCCTCAAAACTGTTGCTATGTTTAAGCTCATTGTTGCAGCCACTGTGTCAATCCATCTCATTGAGGGTCCACCTATTTTTCACTGACCCTCTACTTCACCAAGCATGATGTGCTTCTCCAGGGACTGATCTCTCCCGATAACATGTCCAAACTATGTGAGACATAGTCTCACCATCCTTGCTTTTAAGGAGTATTCTGGTTGTACTTCTTTCAAGACAGATTTTCATTCTTTTGGCAGTCTATGGTGTATTCAATATTCTTTGCCAACACCACAATTCAAAGGCGTCAATTCTTCTTCCATCTTCCTTATTCAGTTGTCTAGCTTTTGAACGCATATGAGGCAATTGAAAACACCATGGCTTGGGTCATGTGCACCTTAGTCCTCAAGGTGACATCTTTGCTTTTCAACACTAAAGAGGTCTTTTGCAGCCAATTTGCCCAATGCAATGTGTCTTTTGATTTCTTGACAGCTGTTTCCATGGGTGTTGATTGTGGATCCAAGTAAAATGAAATCCTTGACAACGCAATCTTGTCTCCATTTATCATGATGTTGCTTATTGGTCCAGTTGTGAGGATTTTTGTTTTCTTTTTGTTGAAGTGTAATCCGTATGGAAGGCTGTGGTCTTTTATCGTCATCAGCAAGTGCTTCAAGTCTTCTTCACTTTCAGCAAACAAGGTTGTGTCATCTGCATAACGAGCAGGTTGTTAATGAGTCTTCCTCCAATCCTGCTGCCCCATTCTTCTTCATATAGTCCAGATTCTCAGATCATTTGCTCTGCATACACATTGAATAGGTATGGTGAAAGGATACAACCCTGACGCACACCTTTCCAGACTTTAAAACATGTAGTATACCCTTGTTCTGTTAGAAAGGCTGCCTCTTGATCTTTGTACAGATTCCTCATGAGCACAAGTAAGTGTTCTGGAATTCCCATTCTCCACAATGTTATCCATAATTTGTTATGATCTACACAGTCAAATGCCTTAGCATAGTCAATAAAACACAGGTAAACATCTTTGTGGTATTCTCTGCTTTCAGCCAGGATCCATCTGACATCAGCAATGATATTCTTGGTTCTATGTCCTCTTCTACATCCATCTTGAATTTCTGGCAGTTTCTGTTGATACACTGCTGCAGCCACTTTTTTCATTAACCCCCTTGGTAATCAGAGAAAAGAAAATTGTTACAGTACGGTATAAGTTTTGCACGGCAGATTGCAGAAATTTTAAATCCTGGTAAAATACCACATAGGAGAGGAGGCAAAAAAAGTTGACGAGTCTCGTCAAACATTGTTAACAGTATTGCATATCACAGTGTTTAGAGTGTCAGTGAAAGAGAGGAAGACCCTCAACAAGATGGATTGACACAGTGGCTGCAATGATGGGCTCAAACATAACAATTGTAAGGATGGCACGGGATCAGGCAGTGTTTCTTTCTGTTGTACATAGGGTCAACGATGTAAGTCAGAACTGACTCTATGGCACCTAACAACAACAGCAACATATCACAGTATGCAAACTCTTGACTTAACAATTGCACTACTGACTGTTTATCCTACCAAAATACTCATTCAAGAGCACAAAGACCTGGACAAGAAGCATCTGGGGTCTTAAAAGCTTTCAGGTCGCCATCTAAGATACATTTACTGGTCCCATTCCATCCTGAGGAAAGGAGAATGAAGAAAACCAAAGACATATGGGAAATATTGATACAAAGGACTAACGGACCACAAATGACACAGCTGCCACCAGCCTGAGCCCAGAGGAACTAGGTGGTGCTCGGCTACCACCAACAACCGCTCTGACATGAATCACCAATACAGGGTCCCAGACAGAGCAGAAGAAAAATATAGAACAAAATTCAAATTCACAAAAAAGAAAACCAGACTTACTGGTCTGACAGAGACCGGAAGAACCCCAAAGACAATGGCCCCGGACACTTTTAACTCAGAACTGAAGCCTCTCCCAAAGCCCACTTTTCACCCAAAGATTAGACAGGTCTATAAAACAAACTATAACACACGTGAGGAACGTGCTCCTTCTTAGTTCAGTCATGTTTACAAGACCAAAGAGCAACACCTGCCCAAAAGCAATGACAAGAAGGCAGGAAGGGATAGGAAAAATGGATGGATGGAAACGGGGAATTGGTATATGGAAGGGGAGAGCGTTGACACATCATGGGAATCACAACCATTATCACAAAACAATTTGAGTGTAAATTGTTGAATGAGAAACTAATTTGCTCTGTAAGGTTTCACCTAAAGCATGATTAAAAAAAAAAAAAAAAGACGTACAAAAATATTTATTGTAACTGGGTTTATAAGCTGAAAAAAGATAGATATAAACTAACTGTCCAACAACAGGAAATGATTAAATATTATGGTATTTCCATCCTATGAAACACTCTTCAGCCATTAAAAATAATGGAATAAGTCTATATTTAATGGCATGAAATGATACTGAACTTTAAAAAAAAGTTATAGTAAGTTCCCACTTTTGTATTAAAAAATGCACCATATGACATTATATATAATTTTGTAAATGTCTCTGCATTAACACAGAAATAGGTCTGACGGGTTATGCACCAAAGCGTTCAAAGTGGCTGTCCTCATGAAACGAAGTGAGGTTGGGGGTAAGGAAGAGGGAGAAGGGAGAACTTTCACTTCTTAGTTTTGGGATGTTTAAATTTTTCTTTAATAATCATGAATTACTTGTGTGATTTAAAAAAAAAAAAATTCAAAATGTTCTCAAAAAAAATAAAAACTGCCAAAGGTAACACTGTTTTACAGCCTATCAATCAAATCTGAAAGGGATCTTCCGACCAAATGCAGCTGGCCAGGCCTCCTCCCTGTTTTCAGAACTCAATTGTCTGCACACAGCTCTGTGATTTTCCTCCCGGTGGTCAGGCTTTCCCATCAGATGGCTCTGCCTGCTGCTAAGGATTCTTCACTGAGGGCAGCATCTCATTCAGGGCCTTTGAAAAACCCAAAGCCCATTGCCGCCTAGTTGATTCTGACTCATATAACAGAGCAGAACTGCCTCATAGGGTTTCCAAGGGGCAGCTGGTGCATTCCAACTGTGTACCTTTTGGTTAGCAGCAGAGCTCTTAACCACAGTGCCACCAGGGCTCCACACCAAAACCCAAAACCATGAGTATTTTATCAGGATCAGGGAAAGGGCAGGAAGAGGTCACCGCCAAGTCTCCGGAGTTCATCATCGTATTTAAACTCTTAGTTAATTCATTTGTTTAATTATTTTGAATTCATTATTTTAGTTAAATTTAATCTTTTGAAGAATTTTTCACTTAAAGGGACCCTGGAGATCTTTTAGTTAAATTCTGACATTTTATATATGAGGAACCAGAGGCCCAAGGAAGGAGGCCCTAGATTTAACCCAGTAAACAACCCAGTGCCGTCAAGTCAATTCCAACTCCTAGCAACCCTACAGGACAGAGTAGAACTGCACCATAGAGGCTCCAAGGAGCGCCTGGCAGATTTGAACTGCCGACCATATTTAAGACCCTGAATTTTAGGGCTTAGCCTTGGAAGTTCCTCAGTACTTAGGAGAGCCAGCTCCTGCCCCTGCAGTACCATTTGAGAATGTGGTTGCCATCTCCCTGCCTGGCCACCTCGAGGGGGGTGGGTATGGTCACTTCTTTTGATGAGAATAAAAGTCATCTGCCAGACCTTCGTCATGTCCTCAAACCCGGTTCCTCCAACCTTGAGGCCTTTGCACAGGCAAAGGCGATTCTTTGCTCCTCACAAGGCTGGCTCCTTCCCAACACTCAAGCTACAGCTTAAATGTCACCTTCTCAGAGAGGCTTTCCCTAACCACTGCATCTAAGTTGGATCCCCTGTCCCATCACTGACCCTTTCAGTAACCTGTTTCCCTCGAAGAAGGCAAGGTCCAGGTCTCTTGTTCACTGTTGTATCCTTTGCAGCCAGCACACTACATGGCACATAGTAGGAACTCCAAAAGAGTGTGTTAAATGAATGAATGAACAAATCTGACACCCACTTTTTAAAAAAAATTTTTGTTGTGTATAATATATATAGGAGCCCTGGCGGCAAAGTGGTTAAGAGCTCAGCTGCTAACCAAAAGGTCGACAGTTCAAATCTACCAGCCGCTCCTTGGAAACTGTATGGGGCAGTTCTCCTCTGTCCTATAGGGTTGCTATGAGTCGGAATCAACTCAGTGGCAACAGGTTTGGTTTTTTGGTTTTGTAATATATATATAACTTAAAATTTGCCGTTTTAATAATTTTTAAGTGTACAATTCAGTGCGTTAATTATACTATACAACCAACATCACTATCTCCAAAACTTTTTCATCATCCCAAACAGAAACTCTGTACCCATTAAGCAATAACCCCATTCTCCCTCCCCCCAGCCCCTGGTAACCCCTAATCTTCTTTCTGTCTCTATGCATTTGCTGTACTAGGTATTTCTTAGAATCATATTTCTAAAAATCTAATTTCTTAGGTCATACAATATTTGTCCTTTGATATCTGACTTGTTTCACTCAGTAAAATGTCTTCAAAATTCATCCATATTGTAGCATGTATGAGAACTTCGTTTCTCTTTATGGCGGAATAATAAACCATTGTATGGATATACCACATTTGTTTATCCATTCATCTGTTGGTGGACACTTGGGTTGTTTCCACTTTTTGGCTCTCATGAATACAGCTGTGAACATTAGTGTACAAGTATCTGTTTACATCTCTGATTTCAGGTCTTTTGGTGTATACCCTGGCGTGGAATTTCTGGGCCTCACACCCACTTTTGAAAAGTTTCTGACCCCAGCTCTTATGTGATTGTCTGCACATGTAGTCTGTGAAATAAAATGTGTTCACCCCACAATGCCATCAAAGCTAACCTATGTATTCTGTAACTTGCCATCTGAGAGAGTCAGAACGCAGGCCACCATTGATGGGGCAGTTCTTCTGTGCAAAGTACAGCAGTGAGTGATCTGTATACCTTATCTCTAGTTCTCACCCCAGTCTTGCAAAGGAGGTCATTGCAATGGCAATAGTGAAATCTGGCATGAGCGCCCAGACCTGTCTAACTGCAAAAAGCCTGCACGCTTCACTCAGCCACGTGCTTCTGTGTTTGCAAGCACCTTGCCTTGTGCCAGTTTGGATGATTGAGAGCAGACCCACGGGTCAGAGCTGCCTAGGGCTTCTCAGGAGAATCTCCTCAGGCTCGATGTACCATCACCTTCCTCTTTTTGTAGGTAGCCATTTGGGCAGATAGATCAGCTTTGGAGCTACAACCATAGGGTGAAACACTTTTGTAATTTATACTAGCAAAATGATTTTTTTTAATGTAGTAAGTAATAATAAAACAAAATTACAGCTACTTTAGAAAAAGAGAAAGAATTACCCATATTCTTATCTTAATTCACTTTCGCTTCCAGCGTTTTTGAAAACATAGTTTATATAGTTAAAACAGTATTCCTTTATGGGCCGTGTTTATGTAGTAACATAGACTTCACAATTATTATTTTAAATGACTGCCTAATGTGCCACCAAGGGAATGGCCATCATTTAACCATTTCCTTGTTGTCAAACATAAAGATTGAGTCTATTTTTCTCACTATTGTAAAAAAGTAGTACAATAAGCAACTTCGTCTATATAGTCATATGGATGAATTTCCATATTGTGAATTAGTTCCTTAAGGTGGAAATCCAGAATGAGATTCAGTGTCAAAGGCCAATGACAGTTTTATGCTGTTGTTTTTAGGTGCCATCAAGTCAACCCCATAGGGTTTCCTAGGCTGTAATCTTTACAGAAGCAGGTCACCAGGTCCTTCTCCCATAGAGCCACTCTGGGTAGGTTTGAACCGCCAGCCTTTTGGTTATAGACTGAGCCATTAACCATTGCACGACCAGGGCTCTTTGACAGTCTTATGGCTGTTTGCAAATACCGATGAACTCTGCTACACGTTCCATCAGAGATATATTCGCAATTATGGTTTGGTTGCATTATTACCAGCATTCGTGCATTATCATTTAACTTTTTTTTTTTTGCTCTTTGATAAGTGGAAAATGATACTGCTTTATTGTTCTGATTTGTGTTTGATTACAAGGGAGATCAAGCATAATTCCATTACCGTATGCCCTTCTATCAGTTTTCCATTGGTTTCTTAGTGTTTTATTCAGTCATTCCTAAGTAGACAGTGGTGGCCTGAGTCAGCAAGCAAGGAGCCTATGAGTGATCATGACCTGAGACATAGGGCAAAGGCCAGAAGGACCAGCAGGATAGATTTCACCTACGTCTTAAATAGTCACCAGGGCCAGGACCCCAGGAGCTTGGTGCTCTGCTAGACACTGAAAGCCACTGCCGCTTCCAGAGTGGAGGGGAGTATATGGGAACTCTGTACTTTCTGCACAAGTTTATAACCTAAAACTGCTCTAAAAAGTAAAGTCTATTTAAAAAAAATTTTTAAGTTAGGGAAAAAAGTCCACTGTGGGCCTTCAAAACAGCAAGAAAGCAGTGATAATCTAGAGTAATCAGAGGTGGGAGGGTGGATGTGGAAGAGGTGGAATGTTGGCCAAGCCTTGGAAAAGGGTAGAAGTTGGAAAGGAAAAAGTGGAAGTACAGGGCTAAGATAATCCTGAGGCAGCTAGAGGCAGTGAAGGAGCTGGAGTGAAGGGTGCTGCTGGGAAAGAGCAGGGCCGGACAGGTTCACAGGCACCCAGAGCAACCCATCAGCCAGGTGCCCCTCAAGCCATTTTTATTTAAAGCAAAGGCTGAGCCTGGTGTGAGAAAAGGGAACCAATGGTGGCAGCACCCCAGTTTGCATACCCCACTTAACAAAACTAAAACCCCAAAGATAACCAGACTCACATTCCTTAGAAGGTATTTTATTGACCTCTATTTTTTTTTTTTTTTATCATTAATGAAGGAGCCCTCGTGGTGCAATGGTTAAACACTCGGCTGCTAACTGAAAGGCTGGCAGCTTGAAGCCACCAGGCACTCCACAGGAGAAAAGACCTGGGGATCTGCTCCCGTAAAGATTAAACCCAAAGAACCAAACCCGTTGCCATCGAGTCAATTCCAACTCATAGCAATCCTATAGGACAGAGTAGAACTGCCCCATAGGGTTTCTGAGGAGTGCTTGGTGGATTTGAACTGCTCACCTTTTGATCAGCGGCCATAGCTCTTAACCACTACGCCACCAGGGTTTCCCCCATAAAGATTACAGCCTAGGAAACCCTATAGGGCAGTTCTACCCTGTCACATGAGTCAGAATTGACTCAACCACACACAACAAAAACAACAACATTATTGATGAAGAATGGCCCCTTGGTGAAACGGGGGATCTCCTGTGACCCCAAGAAACTTATCCAGGCATGCATTTTATGACGCACAGAAGTCCCTGAGAGCAGTTAAGGTAAATCCTGGAGGTTTTAGAGTTCCTTCTAAATTTACAACAGGGACATTGGTGGTTCAGTGTTCAGTGGTAGAATTTTCACATTCCATACAGGAAACCTGGGTTTGATTCCTGGCTAGTGTACCTCATGTGCAACTACTACTCACCTGTCAGTGGAGGCTTGCGATGATGCTGAACAGGTTTCAGTGAAACTTCTAGACTAAGATGGTCTAGAAAGAAAGATCTGGCAATCTACTTTTGAAAATTAGCCATTGAAAACCCTATGGATTGAAATGGTCCTCAACCGATCATGGGAATGGTACAGGACCGGGCAGAGTTTTGTTCCATTGTGCACGGGATCACCATGAGTTGGGACCAACTCCATAGCAGCTAGAAGACAACAACAATGACATAGATTAACATCCTAAACAGCTGCCAGGCTGACCCACCCCTTATTCCAGCTCTCAGAATAGGAGTTATTCTTGCCCCTATGTCTGTATGTTAGCCAGTAGAAAATTAACAGCTATTGTGGGTTTTTCATTAGGAGGAAAGATTTTATGGTCATGCATTCATTCAGTGAATATTTCATTATTGCCTATAATACACCAGGGGGATTTAAGTAGAAGAAAAAGAATTAGGTGTGTGATCTCCCAGGAATTGGAAGTCAGTTTATCTGATTGGGGAGATAAGGAGTGATCAGTAATAAGTCCCCTAAAGGAAATACACAAAGTGTTACAGGAATCCAGAGAAGGCGAAGATTATTCTAGTTGAACTGGGAGGGACAGGTCAGAGAAAGCTTTGAAAGGAAGAGGCAACTAACTACCTTTTGGGACCATGCAAACATGGCAAGGCATTGCATCCAGAGAATCATAAAGCTTTAGAAATCATCTGTCCAACCCATTATTTTGCACATGAGAAAACGGAGGACCAACTTGGTAAGTGACCATCTTAAAACTGAACCTTTACCCAAATGCAGCTTCTCTAAGTGACTGTCTTAAAACTGAATCTTTACTAAATGCAGCTTCTCTTTACTACAGTGCCCTCCACACAAAGGGACAGGTCTTCATGACGGCGCACAGAGTGTGTGCAGAGGCCCAGGGGAGTGGACGCTCTGATTGCATATGGCAGAATAAGGATGGCAGCTTGCTTGGAAAATAGGATTTTGTAATTGATTGCATGCCAGGGGTAAACAAAAAGCTGGAGAAAACTACAGCTTTCCAGCCCATTGACAGGGAAGACACTTGATCCTGTGAACAGGAGAAAGCAGGGCTGGGAGAGAAAATGGTTTTATGTGGGACATGTTAAACTGGAGTTTATAAAATGGGCAGAGGAAAGGTCCAAAGAGCATTAGAAATGTGTTCCTGGAGCTCAGAAAGGAGATTGGGACTGAAGATAGAAATCTGAGAGTTGTCTTAGTTACTGTGTGCTATAACAGAAATACCACAAGTGGATGGCTTTAACAAACAGAAATGTATTTTTCTTACAGTTTAGGAGGCTGAATTCAGGGCACCAGTTCTAGGGGAAGGCTTTCTGTGTCAGCTGTGAAAGAAGGTCCTTGTCTCTTCTGAGCTTCTACTCCTGGGCAATCTTCCTGTGGCCTGGCATCTCTATTCCCCCATCTCTGCTTCTCTTCCTTGTTTGTTTAGTCTCTTCGATATCTCAAAAGAGATTGACTCAAGACACACCCTACAGTAACCCTGATTCATTAACATAACAAAGACAATTCATTTCCAAATGAGATTATAACCCCAGGCATGGAGGTTAGGATTTATAGCTTGTATTTGTGGGGGACACAATTCAATTCATACAGAAGTCATCTCTTTAGAGTGGATGGTTGGAATTTTCCAAGGGATAGAATGGAGAGAAAAACAGAAGCTGGCTGAGGACTGTAGCAACAACTCCTTTTGGAAAAGAGGAGATAGAAGTGGCCAGAGATGGAATCAGAGAGCATGCTGGATTGAATTGTGTCCACCCAAAATATGTGTGGAATTCCTGGCCCTTGTACAGTAGATATGACCCTGTTTGGAAATAACAGTTTTTCTTTGCAATGTTAATGAGGTCATACCAGTGTAGGGTGGATCTCAAACCTAATGACTTCTGAGTTATGAAAAGACCCGAATAGGCAGAGACACACACAGGGGGAAGGCAGATGCCGTGTGAGGACCATTTACAAATCAAGGGATGTCATGGAAGGCTCAGGGCTACCAACAAGGAAGATACCAACATGGCCAAGACCCTGATTTGGACTTTAACCTCCAGAAGTGTGAGAAAAACTCCTTTAAAGCTACCCACATGTGGTATTTCTAGCCTCACAAGGTAACTAAGACAGAGAGGTAGGCAGAGTCGGGGATGCAATGCAGTTGTCTTGGGACATAAGAAAGCTTCAGAGGGGAGCAGTCTACATCCTAGCAAAGGGGGTTAACACGCCAAAAACATGATGTTGAGAAAAGAGGCAGCTGGATCTAGCAACTCAAGCATGACTCATAACCTCTGCAGGTGCAAGGCAGCCAGAGTAAATGTTATTTAGGAAGTTTAACAGTGAAGAAGAGGAGATCAAGAGGTGCCAGGACTAAGGAAAGATGGGTTTTTGTTTTTGTTTTTGTTTTTCTGTTTTCTCTTTTTTTTTAAGGCTAGGATGGACTTCAACATGTTTTTTGGAGGATGGGGAGGAGCTGGTAGAGAGGGAGATGAGAGATGCAAGAAAGAAGGAACCATGGATGGAGGGTGATCCTGAAAGCAACTGGAAAGATTAAGCCAAGGACATGGTCTTCTGGCCATTGGAATTCAAGATCCTGGGAACTGAGGTGGGAGGGCTGGGCAGGAGAGTCTTACTTGGGGTGAACTCTAAGGCCTCAAGGGTCGGGTCAGTCACACAGGAAGAAGAAAACCAAAGGTTGAGGCTCAAACCTTGGTAGAAACTGAAAGTTAAAGGTCAAGTAGACAGCAAGGAATGGGCAGCTGAAAAACACTGTGATTCAGTGGTGGTGTCCAGAGGCCCAAACATGTTAGTCAGTGGTACCCAGCCCTAAAGAAAAGGCCAAAGGAAGATGACCAACAGGATAATGTTCACCTTTAAGAATGTTAAACCTCAAGACCATTAAGCCACATATCAAACACAGGATTTCTCTGCTTTCCCTGAACTTCAACTTCCCAAATATTTTAATTAAACCAATATGTGAACACTGAAGATACCAAAAGAACAAGGACATTATTAATTTGGGAATCAAGTCAGCTAACCACTTTATTCTTTTAAGTCATGTCCTCATTTAGCTCCCATCTCAGTAAAAAACATTCCCATATCACCACAATAATGTTCTTTAAAAAAACTACAGTTTTGTTTTTTTACCCCCTGAGGGACTTGTTTCTTATCTCTTGGGCCCTTTTAAAATAGGCAGTTATCGGATCAACCTTTAGCTCACTGGCCTTCAGTTGAATAGGTAATTTCCCCCCTGAATCACAGGCTTTTAAGAATTCACGCCAAAATTCCTGGCTGGCTTTAAGCAATAAATACTGTAATTAACTTCTAACCAGGCAAGCTAACATTTTGCTTGGAGAAAGCATCGTTTTCCCAAACAAATGCCTTTCAAATAAAAACAATTTCATGCCCTTTTTCCAGCATGATACTTTCCAGGGCTTGGGGATAACTCACCATGTGTCCTGCAAAAATCTGTTCTCAGAGACTTTTAAAAACCAGTTTTCTCTTGTTTTTGGTTATGCCGTAGGAGCTGCGCCATCTTCTAGGAGTATATCGTTTCTAACAGTTAGCTGGATTTTCTTCCATCTTAACGGTTCAGGAAGTTTTGTGGAATTCCTACTGAGCCTGGTTAGATGTAACTTTTTTCCTACCTAAAAAAAAAAAAAAATGACATACAAAAGACAGGAACTTCCTGAAGAGTTAGCGTGGAAGGAACCTCAGCCCAGAGCTGTAGCAGGCTGGGGTGGCCGTCTGGGATTGCATGTCCCCAGCGGCACAGCAAGGTAGGAGGGGAAGGACAGTGGGAGCTGTTCAACAGGGCAGGGAGGAATAGTTTATCATGGTGATACTAAAAAGGCAGGGACTTTTCGTCAGTTTTATTACTGTTTTTAAATCCTCTGTAGACAATGCAAAGGAGCCCTGGTGGCGAAGTGGTTAATCACTCAGCTGCTAACCAAAAGGTGGGCAGTTTGAACCCACCAACTGCTCCGAGGGAGAAAGACGTGGCAGTCTGCTTCGGTGAAGATTTACAGCCTTGGAAACCCAATGGGGCAGTTCTACTCTGTCCTCCAGGGCACTACACAATGGGTATAGACGATGCACCTTCTCATTGCCTGTACCTGGAGCAGACCACACCCACATCCAGGCCCTAGGTATGCCACTGAATGTCGCATTTAGCTATTAAGTGAAATTGAGACCTGTGTTAGGGTCAGTGGAGCCCTGATGGTGCAGCGGTTAAAAGCTTGAATCCACGAGCTGCTCCTTGGAAACCCTGTGGGGTAGTTCTACTCTGTCCTGCAGGGTTGCTATGGGTCAGAATTGACTCAACAGCAATGGGTTTTTTAGTAGGGTCAGTGGAGACAGGGGTGGTTCAGTGGTAGAATTCTCCCCTTCTTTGTGGGAGACCTGGCTTTGATTCCCAACCAGTGCACCTCAAACGCAGCCACCACCCATCTGTCAGTGGGGGCTTGCATATTGCTATAATGTAACAGACCTTCTAGACTAACACTAGAAAGAAAGGCCTATTACCTACTTCTGAAAATGAGCCAATGAAAACCCTGTGGATCACACAGTCTGATCTTCAGCTATCATGGAAATGATGCGGGACCAGGCAGCATTTTGTTCCATTGGGCATGGGGTTGCCATGAGTCAGGAGCCAACTCAGCAGCAGCTAACAAGTAGGGTCAGCAGTGGGAGTTTGGGATGAGGGAGCCCTGAGAACATTCCAAATGTGCATCCAGAAAATCAAAGTCTTGGGGCAGAGCTGACTTGGAAAAACAGAAGAATATGTAGTTAAGATGTCAGTTGCTGCATCTATGTGACGGTATGCACACATATTCATTTATGTAATAAAACATGTAAGGGGCACAGTTACAGATACTTCTTAGACATAACCAAACACCTTGAGAGCTTCAAAGGATTAGGACCATAGTTTCATGGGAATCTCAGTCAACTGGCATAGAATATTTCATAAAGTTATGTTCTACATCCTAGTTTGATGGCCAGTGTCTTAGGTCTTAAAAGCTTTCAAGCAGCCAACTAAGATACAACTATCGGTCTCTACCTATTCAGAGCAAAAGAAAAGAAGGAAACCAAAGACTCAAAGAAGAAACTAGTCTTCAGGACAATAGTCTACATGAACCATAGGCTCATCTACCCTGAGACCAGAAGAACTAGGTGGTGCCCAACTACCACTACTAACCATTCAAATCAGGGCCACAATAGATGGACCTTGATAGAACAGGAGAAAAATGTGGAACAGAACCTCAAATTCCTTAAAAAATAAAAAACTTACTTGACTGGTTGAGGCTTGAAGACTCCCTGAGATACTCTTTAAACCTTAAACCAAAACTAACCCCTGAGGTCACCCTGTAGCTAAATAAAAAATTGGCTCAAAAAATAACGACTATCACCTGCAAGTACTGTTCTCCTTTAAAAAATCACCTATGTAAGACCAAATGGTCAACAATTACTTTAAAACAAAGATGACAATTTAAGAGGCCAGGGAAACTAGATTAATGGAAATGGAACAACCAGAATGGAAATAATGAGAATGTTCACGCGTTGTGAAGAATGTAAACAATGTCACTGAACAACTTGTGTAGAAATTATTGAATGGGAACCTAAACTGCTGTGTAAACCTTCACCAAAAACACAATAAAATATTATTTAAGAAAAAGCTGTCAGTTACTAGAAAAGAGATTTGAGTCTGAGAAAAAAGTCAAGTCAGGAACCAAACGGAGAATAAGCATCACATGTATACACAGGAAGGGACCCGTCATGAGATAGGTTATGAGTTTTTGCCAAATGAGTTACCACCCTCTGACCTGGTTGTTTTTGGCTCAGCCATGCAGATGGTAGACTTCTCCAAAGGGGTCTTTAAGTTACCACATCATTTCTGTCAGCACTCAGAGGGAGGGGTACAGACTCTGCCTGAAATCTGGCCTTATTTTCTCAACGCTTGTGGCAGAGACCCCTGCCCTGTGGTCAGGGTGTTGCACACACATTATGCAGAGAGCTTGGGTGGCCCTGGAGTTCTGCCATGCAAAACAGCAGCAATAACTGGAGGCTTCTTTTCCATGAGGTTCTCTTCCTGACCTACCATGGAATCTGCAGTTAGGTGGGAGGCAGCAGGGGGTGGTGTGAAGGTTGCTAAACAGGGCAGCACGGGCCTTGGATTACATCCCCAACTCAGCTACTTACGGACCGCGCAGTTCTGGGCAAGTCGCTTCCTTGCTTTGCAACTCAACTTCCTTACCTGAAAAATAGGATTGGAATAAGGACAGGCAAGAGGAAGAGTAATTGAAATAAGGCGTGTGAACTTGCTCTGTGAGCTATAAAATATTAAAAGATAGAAAGGCGAATTGTCTGCAGGCTCTGCTGATTTGGTTTTCTGCTTGTCATTCTGCCTCAACCCGTAACTGGCCATTAGTAGAGGAACCCTGGTGGTGCAGTGGTTCAGCACTCAGCTGCTAACCCAAAGGTCAGCAGTTCGAGCCCACCAGCAGCTCCATGGGAGAAAAGATCCAGTGATCTGCTCCCGTAAAGATTGTTGTTGTTAGGTGCCGTCAGGTCTGTTCTGACTCATTGCAACCCTATGGACAATAGAAGGAAACACTGCCTGGTCTTGCAACATCCTCACAATCCTGGGTATGCTTAAACCCACTGTTGCAGCCACTGTGTCAATCCATCTCCTTGAGGGTTTTCCTCTTTCGCTGACCCTCTACCAAGCATGATGTCCTTCTCCAGGCATTGGTACCTCCTGATAACATGTCCAAAGTACATGAGATGAAGTCTCACCAGCCTCGCTTCCAGGGAGCATTGTGGCTATACTTACTCCAATACAGATTTGTTTGTTCTCCTGGCAGTCCATTGCATATTCAATATTCTTCCCCAATACCAACACCATTCAAAGGCGTCAATTCGTCTGTCTTCCTTACTCGTTGTCCAACTTTCGCATGCATATTTTCGTTGTCCAACTTTCGCATGCATATGAGGCAATTGAAAATACCATGGGTTAGATCAGGCACACCTTAGTCCTCAAAGTGACATCTTTGCTTTTTAATACTTTAAAGAAAGTCTTTTGCAGCAGTTTGTCCAAAACATCATTTGATTTCCTGATTGCTGTTTCCATAAAGATTACAGCCTAGGAAACCCTATGGGAGAGTTCTCCTCTGTCATATAGGGTCAGTATGAGTCGGAATTTACTCGACGGCACACAACAACAACATCCAAATTCAAGATGGGGAAAAGGAGCTTAGCAGCAGCACCTGTGTAAAAAAGACCAGAATTTTTAGTAAATCAACCAGGTACTATGGCTCTGCAGACTGCTGCAGCAATCAGAGTGTGGAGAAGGGGGATGTCATAGTTGTACTCTTCTGTAGAACTAACAAGTTGATCTAGATTATTGCAGTCCAGGAAGGCACCTCACTTTAAGGGAAATATAGACCAGCCAGGTTACATGTCACGGGAGAACACATCACAAGAGCTTCAAGATTTTTATTGGAAGGGGAGAACACTGGGAGGAAAGTGAAAGTTTCCTACTCATAGCGACCCTATAGAACAAAGTGGAATTGCCCCATCAGGTTTCCAAGGAGCACCTGGTGGATTTGAACTACTGACCTTTTGGTTAGCAGCCTGAGCTCTTAACCACTGCTCCACTAGGGCTCCAGAATCACCAGGAAAGCTTTTAAATATCCTTTTCCCCAACCCACATGCCAGACCAATTGAATCAGAATCTCCGGTACTGGAACCCAGGCATCAGTATTTTTTAAAACTCTGGGTGATCAGGAAGCAGAGAAGGAACTGGACTCAGGTCTAACTGCCTCCACAAACAACTGCCTCCTTTGCCATGAGACCAGAAGAACTTGTCTACCGTTATTGAATGTTCTAATCAAGGAATCAATAGATGAATCCTGATCAAAAGGGGGGAAATGTGGAACATAATTTCAAATTTTTGTAGAATCCAGACTTCCTGGACCTGTTGAGACTGGAGGAACCTGAGCCTATCACCCTGAAAAAAATCTTCAAACCATGAACCAAAATTATCCCAAGTCATCTTTAAAGTAAATAACTGTTTAGCAAAGTTAGCAGAGAACGTTCGATAAGAACCTGTGCCCTTTTAAAGAATTATCTGTATGAGATCAAATTGTCAAGAGTACCTCCACAGCATAGATGAGAAGCTGAGTGGGTAGCAATTCTAAGCCAATGGCGATGAAACAATATGGGTGGAGAGAGCAAGAAGGGTGACACAAAGTGAAGAATGTAACTAGTGTTACTGAATTGTACATGTAGAAATTGATGAATGGTTTATCTATTACTGTATTTTCACCAAAATTAAAAACAACAAAACTCTCCAGGTGATTGCAATAGGCAGCCAACTTTGAGAAGAGGTTATCTACAGGAGAACTGGTAGGATCAAAACTAAGCAGAGATGAAGTGAGCTGCTGGAGATGTAAGGGCTTGTCTGTCTCGATGCTGCTCAGGCCCAAGCTGCATGGCCACTTGATGATGATGGTTTCAAGCCTTCCGTGAATGTCAGACTAAACTAGATAAGCCTCATGTTCCTCCCCACCCAGAGAGGCTGAGTCAGTGCTCTGAGGTGAAGCTTTTCACATTTCTGTAATTCCAGGGAAGTGTTTGTTCAAATAAAAGGAAATACTTAAAACAAAGGGAGATGGAGATGGATTCCCCCACCCCCACCCCACCTCCCAGGTTAATTCCACCCTCTTCTCCATGATGACCCTGGAGGAGAATCCTGAAAACCAGGGAACTGAATGAAAATCTCTTGGACTCCAGAGAACACAGTTTTAAAAAATACCAATTTAAGGGAAAGAAAATAGGACTTCCACAGAAATGGATTTTGTACTTAGCCTTCTATAGCTGGAATCTTGAAAGTTTTGGTGAACAGAAGTAGCAAATCCCAAATGGAGGAAAGCTAATATAAGTGGCCATGGACCTAAACTATTTATTAGTTGGGAACACAAACAACATCAGCCAGCTTGTGTTTGACCTGGTGGTTTAGAAAGTAGACCCAGGTCTGTGTCTGCTTATTATCTTGGTGCCTGCCACGTGTAGGATGGAAGAGCTGTGTCCTCTGGCTCACCATGGTGTTTCCAAGGGGAAAGAGGCATTCATATTATTTGCTGTAAGTTCCCAGGCTTTGCAGTCCCATGTTGACTGTTCAGCCTGGATTGGGCTCTTTCCTTATGACCTGCAATATACAGAGCAAGTCTTAAACCCAGGCATTCTCATTTCCAGTCTCTTTTTATACTTTCATGGCACCTTCTGTGCCAAATGACTGACATATAAGGGAAAAAAAGGTGGCACAAACAGTTTGTGGTCTACTCCTAACTAAAGGTTGGTTGTTTGAGTTCAAACAGTGGTGCCATGGAATAAAGGCCTGGCCATCTACTTCCATAAAGATTACAGCCCAGAAAACCCTATGGAGCAGTTCTACTCTGTAACACATGGGGTGACCATGAGTTGGCTTCTCCGAAGAAAGTGATCTACTTCTGAAAAATTAGCCGTTGGATTTTGGAGCAGAGTTTTACTCTGACACTCCTGGGGTCACTGCGAGTCGGAATCAACTCCCTGGCAACTGGTGGTGGTAGTGAATGAGCCCCTGGAATCCTCCGTGGGCTCCAGTGGTTGCTGTGGCCCTCGCATGGCCCTCTGCCACCCTTCCTCCCTCTGTTGCTACTCACTTTCAGTAGCGGTTGCCCCCAAGGATAGCCTCGTTTGCAGAATCTCTCAGAATCTTAGGAGATTCCATTGATACCAAGCTTGAATGTCACCCATCTGGCATGGAAGTATATATTTTGAACAGATTTCTGTAAGGCTTCATTTTTGCAATATTTCAGAATCCCCTCCCATTACCATGACAACCGCGGTATCATCAGAAAGGAGTCCGTCTGCTACTGTGACCTTTGCAGCCAATTTGGAAATCAAATCAAAATTTAGGTATCAAATCTCTCACCCTCACCCTCACCCCAGAAAAATTCGTTTCCAACTTCTGCCAAGCTGTAAAAAGATCATTTGAGCCGCCTTAAATAGTAGGTTCGAAATGACTGGAGATACCATATTAAAAGGAAAGCACTGGTGTTTTGGTGGGGCTGACCAGTGTAACAGGGTCACTGTGAGTTGGAATCAACTCAACAGCACACAACAGGAGTCATTTTATAGGATTTATAGACTTAATTGGACGTGAAAGGTGAAAGGAGGAAGGCCAGCTCAACAGCATGTCAAAGGAGGAGATGGTATACCTGATGGGTGGTTGGTGACGGAGGAAGATAGAAAGGGAGAGTCAAAGGTGGTTGCCAAGACTTGAATCTGAGTACTGGGAGAGCAGTTTAAAAAATATATATACACATATATATTTTAAAAGAGGCCAGAGTGAGAAGCAGTGAGAAAGATAATGAGTTTATTTTTAGATGGACAGAGCTCAGTTGTTGTTTTATACCGTCAAGTCAATGCTGACTCATGGCAACACCATGTGTTACCTAGTAGAACTGTGTTTGATAGGGTTTTCTTGGCTGTAATCTTTTCTTGCTCTCGCTCCTACACCAATATGGTCTCAGTAACATAACAAAGAAAATCCTATTCCTAAATGGGATTATGTCCACAGACATACGGGTTTAGGATTCACAACACATCTTTGGGGGCGGGAGTGACACAATTCAATCCATAACAACATACAGGCAAGCCCTCCTGGTCTGCCCACAGTCTCACCTTCCAACCTCATGTTCAGGGCCTCTCACTCCCCACCCTTTGCCTCACCCCTCCCCCCAGCACCCCAAGGCTCTACTCGGAAACAGACTACTAGGCCTTTTCTTCCAAGGTGCCACTGGGTGGGTTCGAACTTCCTACCTTTTAGTTACCATCTGAGTGCAGTCATTTGCACTACTCAGGGATCTGACAGAGCTACAGTGAGACCCGTTAAAGAAATTGGACTCCTGAAATTCCTGCTAAAGGGCAGCCATGGGGCTTCCCTGCTCATGGGGAATGGACAGTTCTCCTGAAAGAGGGGAGTGTGCCCCAAGATGGCCGCAGCAGCAGCTGGTGCTAGTGCTGGCCCTGAGCTGGAGAGGCATGGTGGGCACTCAGGGACTGTCTGCAGTGCAAATGAACAGTCATCTCTGGACTTCAGAATACCCATCTTCCTGTGGTGCCGCCAGTGTTATCTCTAAAACCAGGTCTCCCGTGTGCCTGCCCTGATCGAACACTTCTAATGGCGCCCCACTACCCATATGTCTTAATTCCTTAGTGCTGCTGTAACGGAAATACCACAGGTGGGTGGCTTTAATGAACAGAAATTTATCTTCTCACAGTTTCGAAGGCTAGAAATCCAAATTCAGGGCACAGGCTCTAGTGGAAGACTTTCTGTTAGTTGCGAGGCAAATCCTTGTCTCTTTTCAGCTTCTGTTCCTCGATTCACTGGCAATCTTCATATGGTGTGTACCTTCCCCTCCATTTGTGCTTCCTTCTCTGTACCTGGTGGTACAGTGGCTAAGAGCTATGGCTGCTAACCAAAAGGTTGGCAGTTCAAATCCACCAGCCACTCCTTGGAAACCTTACGGGGCAGTTCTACTCTGTCCTGTAGGGTCACCATGAGTTGGAATTGACTTGAAGGCAACGGGTTTAGTTTTTTTTCCTCTGTGCCCAATCTGTCCTTTTTATATCTCAAAGATGGTTGGCTTAAGACACACTCTACACTGGTATGGTTCAGTAACATAACAAAGAAAGTTATTCCTAAATGGGATTACATTCACAGACATAGGGGTTAGGATTTACAACACGTATTTTGGGGGAACACAATTCAATCCATAAAACCATATAATCAAGCCCCCCTGGTCAGCCCATGGTCTCCCCTTCCAACCTCATGTCCAGGGGGTCTCACTCGCCACCCTTCACTTCATCCCTCCCCACAGCACCCGAGGCTCTTGTCCAGACACACTGGACTATTCATTTTGCTGCTCAAGTCACTGCCTTCATGCCTCTGCCTTCACCCATGCTGTTCTCTATTCCCGACGCCCTTCCTCTGTCCTCTGCCTGGTGAACTGCTCCCCACCCTTCAAACCCCTGCTCAAATGCCAGCCCTCTCTGAGCTCCTCTGCACTCCCACGGAATTTTACCTGCCTCTCTATGCATCACGAGTCGGCCTGCCCCAGTATGTTCCAAGTTCCCCAGGTCGTGGGCTTTGTCTTATCTTTACCAGAGCAGTTGCTGTCGAGTTGACTCCGACTCAGGGTAACCCCGTGTGTGTCAGAGTAGACCTGTGCTCCACAGGGTTTTCCGTGGCTGGTTTTTTAGAAATACGTCACCAGGACTTCCTTCCAACGCACCTCTGGGTAGACTCAAACCTCGAGCCTTTGATCAGTAGCCGAGTGCATTAGTCATTTACACCAGGGATTTCCTTATCTTTACAGCCCTCCACTATTTCTTAGTCCAGTTTATTTTCTTACCTGATCTATAGATAAGATCTATTTCCTACAATGTTATTTGGGGCTTTAAAACACACAAACTTGATTTATAGTTTTTAAGTATTCAAAGGAAATTTGGAGTCAAAATAAATCAAATGTTATTATATTTTAGAGAACAAGAATTAGCCATAATTTGATATAATTTAGCAATGAAATGGGAACAAGCTTTGGCATTTCCGTTTATTCAGACCCCTCACAACCTGTAATCATATAGTGCTGAAGAGAAAGCCAGCCTTCTTTCTCTGATACTCTCTGATTTTCAGTCCAAATATGTCACATCATGTTTTAGAAATCACACAGGTTTGATTCTCTCCACATTCAAAACGCCAAGGTGAATCTGAACTGAAAAATCATTCTATATGATGTGTACATGTATTTGTTTAACCAAAAAAAAAACCAAATTCGTTGCTATCAAGTCGATTCTGACTCATAGCGACCCAACTGCCGACCTTTTGGTTAGCGCAGAGCTCTTAACCACTGCACCACCAGGCCTCCATTTGTTTAACAGGAACCATTATTTGGGCATTTTATCAAACTGGGCCTTGATTTACCTAAGAAGAAATGTTTGCATTTTTTAAGAAAACAGAATTTGTATGCATTCCTGCATGTGTTTACCACTTTGGTCAGGAAGATAGAAGGACATTTTTAAGACTGGAATTCTTAAACAGGAATATCCAAATGCAAGCAGGACTTGAAGGAGTTTCTAAGAATCTCTTATCTGAACTCCAAGGTTAAAAAAATGATCAGAACAATAGAACTCATAACTTAATTCTATTCAACAAGCATTTATTTAGTGCTACCAAGAGTCAAGAACTAGAGGCAAATAGTATCTGCCTTCCGGGCAGGCAGGGCCTTGGTGGCACAGTGGTTAAGAGCTTGACTGCTAACCAAAAAGGTCAGCAGTTCGAAACTACGAGCTGCTCTTTGGAAACCCTGTGGGGTAGTTCTACTCTGTCCTATATGGTCACTATGAGTCAGAATTGACTAAGTGGCGATGGGTTTGGTTTTTTGTTTTTGTTTTTTCTTTTTTCCTAGGCAGGCATGTAAACAAATAATTACAGTACAGGAAAATAAGCTTAGTAATAGAAACCAACCGTAACATCTACTTATGTACATATGCTACTTCTATTGCCAGCAAAGTTGGACTCGAACCCATCTTCACATTCAGATCTTGAAACTTGTTCTAAACCCCTTTTGGCCTTTGGCAGTTTTGTAGATCATCACAGTGACAGGCTATGTTGTATGGTCTGGGCACATGGCTTTACTTTAGCCTGGACTTTCTCACGGTCTTAAGTATCGGTAGACATTCAAAGCATTTTAAGGAATACCAGGGCTTTGCCTGAACTGCCTATTTGATTATACACATTGTTTTTCCTTAATCATATTATGTATTTATAGAAGTACTCTCCTAAGAGTGAGCTGGAAGCTTTTGAAAGATAAATCTGGAGCAACTGAGAGATGATTCAGGATGCAGGACCCAGTGATGCCAACTTCTACTAGACTTGGAAATTCTGTTAATTAATCCAGCCGTTCCCAGCTCTGGCTGTGTGTTAAGTATTACCTGGGGGCTTTTAAATCACTTGATGCCCAGGCTGTACCCTAGCCAAGTAAATACAACTCTGGGGGGCGTGGGGACCCAGGCATGAGTATTTTTGGAGAAAAGAGTCAACGTATGGGTTTTTATTTATTAGCTTTTTATTTGAAAATAATCTGAAGCTCATAAAATATTGCAAAAATAAAAATAATATAAAGAACATCCATGTTGCCTTTATCCAGAGTCTCCTGTTAACATTTTATCCCATTTGTTTTATCATTTCCCGGTTTTCTCTCTCTGGCTGTCTCCATGTCTATATCTATACCTATGTTGCTGTTATTAGTTGCCACCAAGTCGATCACAACTCATAGTGACCCCATTCGACAGAGTAGAACTGCCCCATCGGGTTTCCTGGGCTGTAATCTTTACAGAAGCAGATTGCCGAGTCTTTCTCCCATGGAGCCACTGAGTGGTTCGAACCACCATCCTTTTGAGTAGCAGCTGAGCACTTAACCGTTGCACCACCAGGGCTCCTTACCTATACCTATACCTGAAAAAAAAAAAAAAAAAACATTGCCGTCAAGTCAGTTCCGACTCATAGTGACCCTACAGGACAGAATGGAACTGCCCGACAGGATTTCCAAGGCTGTAACCTTTATGGAAACAGACTGCCACGTTTCCCCTGGAGCAGCTTGTGGGTTCCAACTGCCGACCTTTCAGTTAGCAGCAAAGCACTTAACCATTGCACCCCAGGGCTCCTCCTATACCTGTATCATCTTCCCCCGAACCGTTTGCAGGTAAGTTGCGTATATCATGGCCCTTTACCCCTAAATAATGCCATTTCATCAGGTATTTCATCAGAATAGGGCTCTTCTCTTACCTGACTACACTACCGGACCAACTTCATACGTTTACATCGGTACAACATTTTATCTAATTTATTTCTCATGGTAGAGTTTTGTCATTTGATCCAATAATATACTTTAGAGCATTTTTCTAGGGTCAGGTATTGAGTATAGTTAACATTCCTCCTCTTTTAGTCTGGACCATTTCCATAGCATTTCTTTGTCTTTTTGACGTTGACATTTTCAAAGGGCACAATCCCTCACCTTTTTAAAAAATAGAATGTTCCTCATTTTCAGTTTGTCTGATATTTCCTCATGATTAGATTGGAATTATGCACTCTTAGCCAGAATGTTGCATAGGTGGTGTCGTGTTCTTCTCAAGGTATAACAACATCTGGAGGTACACAACGCCCATCTTGTCTCACTTGTGATGTGAATTTTGATCACGTGGTGAAAGAGTTGTTTGATTTCTCCACTGAGTGATTACTGTCTTTCTCCCTTGCAACTAATAAGCAGTCTGTGGGGTCCTTAAGACCATGAGAATATGCTGTTCCTCATCAAAATATCCCATGAGGTTTAGCATCCATTCATGATTCTTCCCTGATCCCGTGTTTGCCAACATGGTTGCAAAATGATGGCTTTCCAACATCAGCACTCCTCCACGTTCACCAGTTGGCCCTTGAAGACTCTTACAGGCAAGATCCCTCCTCTCACCACTGACTGCTGTGACAGGGATCGTAATAGAGGGTCCTGGACAGAGCTGGAGAAAGATGTAGAACAAAATTCTAACTCAAAAAGAAAGGCCAGACTTACTGGCCTGATAGAGCCTGGAGAAACCCTGAGAGTATGGCCCCCAGTCACCCTTTCAGCTCAGTAATGAAGTCACTCCGGAGGTTCACTTCAACCAAAGAGTGGACAGGCCCATAAAACAAAACAAGACTAAAGTGGTACACCAGCCCTGGGGCAAGGACTAGAAGGTGGGAGGAGACAGGAAAGCTGGTAATGGGGAGCCCAAGGTTGAGAAGGTAGAGTACTGACATGTCGTGGGGTTGTTAACCAATGTCATACAATATGTGTACTAACTCTTTACTGAGAAACTAGTTTGTTCTGTAAACCTTCATCTAAAGTACGACAACGACGACAACAAAAAAGATCCCTCCTCTCTCTCCCATTTATTTATCTTCTTATTATTGGTATGAACTCATGAGTTTCCACTTTTTCAGTGGTTTATCATCCATTACTGTACTTTTGTTGGTGCTCAAACTGTCCCAGATATGGCTAGTAGGAGCTCCTTCAGAGTGATTCCTGTGTCCTTGTGACATGCTCCGTCGTTTTTGTGAACACTTTTCTGCTTTCAGACTTGCTAAGCTGTTCCAGGCTTATCTTGTACACACCCTGCCCTAGCCGTGGAATCAGTCTTTTCTCCATGAAATGGTGTCTTTTAGTGGGGCACCGTTAGAGATAAGACTATGGTGGTGGGCATGCTTATTGCTACTGGGGTGTCTTTGCTTCTTAGCCCTTTCAACAGATGACTCTAGGAAACCTATACATATATACATATGCATATACATGTTGTTGTTGTATGATGTCAAGTCAAATCTGACTGATAGCAACCCTATAGAACAGAGAAGGACTGCTCCGTAGGGTTTCCTAGGCTGTAATCTTTACGGGAGCAGATCACCAGGTCTTTTCTCCAGCAGAGCCACTAGTGGGTTCAAACTGTCTTCCTTTTGGTAAGTAGCTGAGTGTTTAACTGCTGCGCCACCAGAGCTCCCTATACATATGTATACACAGCTAATACACGTACACATAAACACGCATGTACACATACATATACATGATTTCAGAATCATGAGTGCACACTGATATCTCAAATTCATCCCTACCTGGTTCTATCTTGCCTTCCCGCATTCCATGTCTATATGTCCCCTTTCCACAGTGAGAACCCTAGCGCGCAACAACAACAACCACAGTTACAACACTTTGAGAAAAGGTTTGGCAGTACCTACTACAACTACACTTAGCAATTCCACCTCTAGGTAAGTCCCCAACAGAGCTTGCGTCCACCAAAACCATGTACAAGAATGTTTATTCCAGCTTTACCTATAAGAGCCAAAACTGGAAACAGCCCCCAAAGTCCATCAATAGTAGAAAAAGTAGATAAATTGTAGCATATTCGTATGATATAATTCTGAATAGCTATGAAGATAATCAACTACTGATAAATGCAACAATGTGAGTGAATAGCATGGACATAAAGTCAAGTAAAAGAGCATATACTGTATGATTCCATTTATATAAAGTTCAAAAACAGGCAAGACTGTGGGGTTAGAAGGCAGAGTGGCAGTAACTTTTGGCAGACTTGTGGGGGACAGGGTAATGACAGTGAGGGGGCAGAAAGGAGCCCTCTGGTGGGTTGGAAATGGTCTAGGGAGTAGTTACATAGTGGTAATGCAATGTAAAAATTCATCAAGCTATATACACTTACGATGTCTCTGTGTGGTACAAATGGTTGATGCACTCAGCTGCTAACCAAAAGGTTGGAGGTTCAAGTCTACCCAGAGGTGCCTCAGAAGAAAGACTTGGCAGTCTGCTTCGGAAAAATTAACCATTGAAAACCCTGTGGCGCACAGTGCACTGTCACATACATGAGGTCGTTATGAGTCAGAATTGACTCCACAGCAACTTTATATACTTTGAATTTGAGTACTTTGCTATGTATGTTACATTGTAATTAAAAAAAAAAAAAAAATTTTTTTTAATGCAAACTTATAAAAAAAAAAAATTTTTTTTTTTTATAAGTTGGCCTGCCAATACAATTAACTCAACTGAAACGACTTAATCAGACCAATTTCGCATGTGTTCAGGAAATGACAACTCCACCAGAGCTGAACCATCTGCCTGGCCGCTTCCACTTTTCTCTTGTGAGACACATCCAATTTCAGTAATGTGAACGTGGGAAAAACTGTGCATCCTACAGTTTAACAACGCAGCATGTGGACTTAGTCAGTGCCTTGCACCTAGTAAAGGCTTAACAACTTTTTGCTGAGTTGAGTTAGATTCTCTTTTACACTCCCCCGCCCCAGATTTGTCACAATTCAAGCCCTTAATGACTTATGCTTCGTGTGTAAGTCACTTGATGATAGGTGCCCTCTGGAATTGATTGCTGATAACTCAGAATCCATGGGGATGTCTGGGAAAGTCAGCTCAGTGAATCGTAAACGCTATCAGATGAGTAGGGGACAATGTGGTGAGAGGCTTCAGGGTGGAACGAAGCCCAAACTCCCCTAGGCTGGCCCCGTCACCGCCTTCTGCTCAACTTCAGCCCTGTTGCCTGACAAAGTCAGAATATGAGAAGGGAAATCATTCCTCCTAAATCTCAGATAAACCCTTCTTTTGATCAGGACTCGAAAATAAGAGATAATAAAAGGTGTATTGCAGTGATTCTCCAACTTCAACATGCATCTAATCGCCAGGAGGGCTTGTTGAACCCAAACACTAGACCCTACCCGCAAGGTTTCTGATTCAGACCGCCTGGAACGGGACCCCCAAAATCGACACATCTAACCATCTTCCAGGCGATGCTGATGAAGCTGGTCCAGCGACCACACTTTGAGAACCAGTGGTATAGTGGAAAGACTATGGAATCCAGTCACCAAAGTTTAAGTCTTGAGCTTTGCATAATATAGCCTGTGACCTTGAGAAAGCAATTTACTCTTGCTGAGCCTGTTTGCTCATCTGTATAGTAAAAATAGTATGTGTCCTGCTTGTTTTATAGGATTGCCATACACACATGAGTTCACTTCTCTGACAGCTTTTTGAAAAGCATACGGCACTAGACCAGGGGTTCTTCACTTTAGACCCCTTCACCTTGGACCCCTTAGGAGTCTGTCCACTCTTCCTCAGAGTAACATTTTCAAATCCATAAAATAAAATGCAGAAGAGTACAGAGGAAACCAGTTATACTGAAATACACTTATCAAAATCTTTTTTAAAAGGAAATTTGTAATAATGTACCCTGTGCTTCATTAACATATTAAAGTAGGAGATCTAGTGGAGGGTCTAATAATTTATCATTTAAAAATAGTGAAGAGTTTTTTAAAAATATTTCAAAATAACTGTATCATCAGTAGTGTCATATGCATGTATTAAAAAAACCAATTCCAGTGCCATCGAGTAGATTCCAACTCATAGCAACCCTATAGGACAGAGTAGAACTGCCCCATAGAGTTTCCAAGGAGTGCCTGGTGGATTTGAACTGCCGACCCTTTGGTTAGCAGCCATAGCACTCAACCACTATGCCACCAGGGTTTCCTATGCATGTATATGTGATTTCATTCAGTAACAAAGTCACAGCGCTGCTAATACTGCTGTGGTGTATTACCTACATTCAAAATAGAAAGAAACACCAGATTTCAGTTGGAGGTTAGTGAAAGTGAAGATGTAAAGCCCAGATCCCTCTAGGGTGGTAGTGTGAAATGGATAATGTGCCGTTTTTAAAGTATCCAGATTTGCTGACTCATTCTAAAACTCACTTGGGTTGGTGTCCACTTACAAGCACCCATGGAATCTCATAGACTAGATGGGATATGATAGAGAAACCAGGGCTGGAGGCAGTGGTGAGCAGAGCTGGCTGACTGCTTCCCCCTTGGGTTTATTGTGCCACTTCCCCCCACTGGCTTCTAAGAACTACTGAAACTTTTTTTTTTTTTTCAATTGCTGGCATGTCAATTCCGATTCATGGTGACCCCCATGTGTGTCAGAGGAGAACTGCACTCCATAACGTATTCCGTGGCTAATTTTTCTGAATTAGATCACCAAGCCTTTCTTCCAAGGTGCCTCTGGGTGGACTCCAACCTCCAGCCTTTCAGTTAGCAGCCAAGCCTATTAACCATTTGCATCACCCAGGGTCTCGTGCTAAAACATTAAGAAGCTTGGAGTTTTTTGCTAAGGGGAACTTAACCCTCGGTTTTCAAAGGAAGAAACCGAGATCTAGATCATTGTAATCTGTTGGCTTCAAGGAAGCCACCTTCTTTGGTTGTGGGAGGAAATGGCTGGGTCATCAATAGTGGGCATTAAGATTGGGATAAAAGTGTATGAGAAGCAGGACTTGGTCATACAAGCAATTTCTATATGAATCTTAGAGAAAGGCATTATTGGTGGTTTTGGCCAAAAATAAACGCCCAACATTGAAAACTGATACTGGAATAAAACCCAACTGTCAAGCAGGAGTCAAGATTTCCTCGTATTGAACATTCTCTAGAATAGACCACATATTAGGTCATAAAGCAAACCTTAGCAGAATCCAAAACATTGAAATATTACAAAGCATCTTCTCTGACCATAAGGCCATGAAAGTTAAAATCAATCACAGAAAAAGCAGGGAAAAGAAATCAAACACTTGGAAACTGAACAATACCCTGCTCAAAAACGACTGGGTTATAGAAGACATCAAGGATGGAATAAAAAAATTCATAGAATCCAATGAGAATGAAAACACTTCCTATCAGAACCTTTGGAACACAGGTAAAGCAGTGCTCAGAGAGGTCAGTTTATATCAATAAATGCACACATATAAAAAGACCAAAAGGACAAAATCAAAGAATTATCCCTACAACTTGAGCAAATAGAAACAGAACAACAAAAGAAACCTCAGGCAGCAGAAGAAAGCAAATAATAAAAATTAAAGCAGAGTTAAATGAAATAGAGAACAGAAAAACAATTGAAAGAGTTAACAAGACCAAAAGCTGATTCTCTGAAAAAATTAACAAAATTGATAAACCATTGACCAAACTGACAAAAGAAAAACAGGAGAGGAAGCAAATAAATAAGAAATGAGATGGGTGATATTACAACAGACCCAACTGAAATTAAAAGAATCATATCAGATTACTATGAAAAATTGTATTCTAACAAATTTGAAAACCTAGAAGAAATGGATGAATTTCTAGAAACACACTACCTACCTAAACTAACACAAACAGAGGTAGAACAACTAAATAAACCCATAACAAAAGAGATTAAAAAGGTAATTTAAAAAACTCCAACAAAAAAAAGCCCTGGCCCTGATGGCTTCACTGCAGAGTTCTACCAAACTTTCAGAGGAAAGTTAACACCACTGCTACTAAAGGTGTTTCAGAGCATAGAAAAGGACGGAATACTCCCAAACTCATTCTATGAAGCCAGCATATCCCTGGTTCCAAAACCAGGTAAAGACACCACAAAAAAGAAAATTACAGACCTATATCCCTCATGAACATAGATGCAAAAATCCTCAACAAAATTCTAGCCAATAGAATTCAACAACATGTCAAAAAAATAATTCACCATGACCAAGTGGGTTTCATACCAGGTATGCAGGGATGGTTCAACATTAGAAAAACAATTAATGTAATCCATCATATAAATAAAACAAAAGACAGAAACAACATGATCTTATCAATTGATGCAGAAAAGGTATTTTACAAAGCAAAATAGGAATAGAAGGAAAATTCCCCAACATAATAAAGGGCATTTATACAAAGCCGACAGCCAACATCATCCTAAATGGAGAGAGTCTGAAAGCATTTCCCTTGAGATCGGGAACCAGCCAAGGATGCCCTTTATTACCATTCTTAGTCATCATTGTGCTGGAGGTCCTAGTCAGAGCAATTAGGCTAGATAAAGAAATAAAGGGCATCCAGATTGGTAAGGAAGAAGGAAAAGTATCTCTATTTGCAGATGACACGATCTTATGCACAGAAAATGCTAAAGAATCCTCAAGAAATCTACTGAAGCTAATAGAAGAGTTCAGCAGAGTCTCAGGTTATAAGATAAACATACAAAAATCAGCTGGATTCCTCTACACCAATAAAAAGAACATCAAAGAGGAAATCATCAAGTCAATACCATTTTTAGTATCCCCCAAGAAGATAAAATACTTAGGAATAAATTTACCAGAAATGTAAAAGACCTATACGAAGAAAACTACAAGACTCTACTGCAAGAAACCAAAAGAGACCTACATAAGTGGAAAAACGTACCTTGCTCATGGATAGGAAGACTTAGCATTATAAAAATGTCGATTCTACTGAAAGCTATCTGATCCAAATTCCAATGATATTTTTTTAAAGAGATGGAGAAACAAATCACCAACTTTATATGGAAAGGGAAGAGGCCCGAATAAGTAAAGCATTACTGAAAAAGAACAACAAAGTGGGAGGCCTCACATTACCTGACTTTAGAACCTATTATACCGCCACAGTAGTCAAAACAGCCTGGTACTGGTACAAAAAGAGATACATAGACCAATGGAACAGAATTGAGAATCCAGACATAAATCCATCCACATATGAGCCAGCTGATATTTGACAAAGGCCCAAAGTCTGTTCAACGGGGAAAGGACAGTCTCTTTAACAAATGTTGCTGGCATAACTGGATATCCATCTGCAAAAAAATGGAACAAGACCTGTACCTCACACCATGCACAAAAACTAACTCAAAATGGATCAAAGACGTAAATATAAAATCTAAATAAAGATCATGGAAGAAAAAATAGGAACAATGCCTAGCACATGGCATAAGCAGTATACGAAACTAATAATGCAGAAAAGAAACTCCTAAAAATCAAACACCTCTGCTCATCCAAAGACTTCACCAAAAGAGTAAAAAGATTACCTACAGACTGGGAAAAAGTTTTTAGCTATGACATTTCCAATCAGCATGTGATCTCTAAAATCTACATGATACTGCAAAAACTCAACTACAAAAAGACAACCCAACTGAAAAATGGGCAAAGGATATGAACAGGCACTTCACTAAAGAAGACATTCAGGTAGCTAACAGATAAATGAGAATATGCTCACGATCATTAGCCATTAGATAAATGCAAATCAAAACTACAATGAGATTCCATCTCACTCCAGCAAGGCTGGCATTAATCCAAAAAACACAAAATAATAAATGTTGGAGAGGTTGTGGAGAGACTGGAACACTTATACACTGCTGGTGGGAATGTAAAATGGTTCAACCACTTTGGAAATCAATTTGGCGCTTCCTTAAAAAACTAGAAATAGAACTACCATACGATCCAGCAATCCCACTCCTTGGACTATGTCCTAGAGAAATAAGAGCCTTTACAGAAACAGATCTGTGCACATCCATGTTCATTGCAGCACTGTTTAGGATAGCAAAAAGATGGAAGTAACTGAGGTGGTTATCAGTGGATGAATGGATAAATAAACTATGGTATACTCACACAATGGAATAGTACACATCGATAAAGAACAATGATGAATCTGTGAAACATTTCATAACATGGAGGAATCTGGAAGGCATTATGCTGAGTGAGATTAATCAGTTGCAAAAGGACAAATATTGTATAAGACCACTATTATAAGAACTCAAGAAATAGTTTAAACAGAGAAGAGAATATTCTTTGATGGTTAGGAGGTGGGGGAGGCAGGGAGGGAGGGAGAGGGGTTTTCACTAATTAGATAGTAGATAAGTATTTTAGGTGAAGGGAAAGACACGCAATACAGGCGAGGTCAGTACAACTGGACTAAACCAAAAG
Organism: Loxodonta africana; assembly: GCF_030014295.1. NCBI lineage: Eukaryota > Metazoa > Chordata > Mammalia > Proboscidea > Elephantidae > Loxodonta > Loxodonta africana. The sequence continues at coordinate 43,998,622 of NC_087354.1, read as the reverse complement.
CAAAGAAGTTTCGTGAATAAACTCAGTGCTTTGAAGGCCGGCGTAGCAGGGATGGGTGTTTGGGGACCATGGTTTCAGGGAACATCTAAGTCAATTGGCATAATAAATCTATTAAGAAAACATTCTGCATCCCTCTTTGGAGAGTGGTGTCTGGGGTCTTAAACGCTAGCAAGCAGCCATCTAAAAGATGTATCAATTGGTCTCAACCCACCTGGAGCAAAGGCGAATGAAGAACACCAAAGATACAAGGTAATTATGACCCCAAGAGACAGAAAGGGCCACATAAACCAGAGACTACATCAGCCTGACACCAGAAGAAATAGATGGTGCCTGGCTATAACCAATGACTGCCCTGACAGAGAGCGGGAGAGCAGTGGGATGCAGACCCCAAATTCTCATAAAAAAGACCAGACTTAATGGTCTGACTGAGACTAGAAGAACCCCGGGGCTCATGGTCCCCAGACCTTCTGTCAGCCCAGGACAGGAGCCATTCCCAAAGCGAACTCTTCAGACAGGGCTTGGACTGAACAATGGGATAGAAAATGATACTGGTGAAGAATGAGCTTCTTGGATCAGGTAGACACATGAGACTATGTGGGCAGCTCCTGTCTGAAGAGGAGATGAGAGGGCAGAGGGGGTCAGAAACTGGCCAAATGGACAGGAAAATAGAGAGTGGAGGGAAGGAATGTGCTGTCTCATTAGAGGGAGAGCAACTAGGAGTATATAGCAAGGTGTATATAAATTTTTGTATGAGAGACTGACTTGATTTGTAAACTTTCACTTGAAGCACAATAAAAATTAAAAATAAATAAATGCAAAAAAAGATACATTAAAAAAAAAAAATTCCTCATATTGACATAGCTATGAGGTTGCCTTTCAAACAGACTTTGCCAAACCTTGACCTTCAGTGAACACACCCTCCAGCAAGAGCCATGAGCCACCTGCACCTTTTTGTGAGGTGGTTCTGGACACCATTAATAGCCCTGGAACTGTTTACAGGCACACAAATTGCCAAGGCAGCTGTTTTCGATATGCAAGGCCAGGTGGTGGCTAGTTTTGGAGCTCTTTCAGAAGCTAACTCATGGGCATGTGGAATCAGGGCCACATTTGCTAAATATCTGAAATGGCTTTTTCATTCTTTGCTCTTGTGTGGTTAAAGATACATCTAAACCTCTCGAGGGGAATCAGAGAATGCATGGGTACAAATACGCAGGTCAGTCCTAACTTTATTTCCCGGGGAGGTCCTTGCAGCTCTCACCTATACAGTATTTCAGATGGTTCTTTATGGACTTTTTGATATCTAGATAATAACCTCTTATACAAGATTGTCATTAAGAGCAATAAAATCGTAGCCAGAAGCTACCTTAAATCTGAGCTTTTGAAGCTCTGAGTGGGGTTTTAAAGAGAAGCTATAAAAACAGAAAACATGTATACCCCCTCGGAAGTGTTTCTACTTACACCATGTCCTTTATAGTAATTAGAATGTTGTAAGCTTTAAAGAAAGGCAATACATGCATATGGTTAAAAAATTCTTAACGATCGTGAAAAGATATAAAATGGAAAATAAATGTCTCCCTTCCTATTTCCCATCCCAACCTAACCTCCAGTCTTTGTCTCCAAATGTTAACAGATATTTTACTATCCTTCTCTAAAAAATTTTGTACATGTACCTGTACATATGTATACATACACACGTATATATACATAGACACATATATACGTGTATATGCATATGCTTTTATTAAAAAGTATTGTCTTAGTTATCTAGTGCTGCTAAAACAGAAATGCTACAAGCAGATGGCTTAAACAAAGAGAATTTTATTCTCTCACAGTCCAGTAGGCTACAAGTCCAAATTCAGGGGGTCAGCTCTAAGGGGAGGCTTTCTCTCTCCATAACTCTGGAGGAAGGTCCTTGTCATCAATCTTCTCCTGGTCTAAGAGCTTCTCCGCTCCCGGTGCTGTCTTCTTGATGGTATGAGGTCCCCTAACTCTGCTTGCTTCCCTTTTATCTCTTGTAAGATAAAAGGTAGTGCAGGCCACACCCCAGGGAAACTCCCTTTACATCGGATCAGGGATGTGACCTGAGCAAGAGTGTTGCATCCCACCCTAATCCTCTTTAACCACAGGCAGAGATTATAATTTATAACTCATAGGAAAATCGCAAAATGGAAGACAACCACACAATACTGGGAATCATGGCCTAACCAAGCTGACACATATCTTGGGGGGACACAATTCAATCTATGACAAGTATACACAAATGGGATCATACCAAGGATGCTGTTCTGCACCCTTGTTTTGTTTAAAAATATATCATGGCAATCTTTCCATACCCGCAGACCTGTTGCATTCTTTTTAGGGCCACATGGTATTCCGTTGTGTAAATGTTTAGTAAGACTATTTAATCAATCCTTGTCACGGACTGAATTGTGTCCCCAAAAAATGTTTGTCAACTTGACTAACTCATAATTCTCAGTGTTGTGTGATTGTCCACTATTTTGTCACCTGATGTGATTTTTCTCTGTGTTGTAAATCCTGTCTCTATGATGTTGATGAGATGGGGTTAGCAGCAGTTATGTTAATGAGGCAGGACTCAGTCTACAAGATTAGGTTGTGTTTTAACTCAGTCTTTCTAGAAGTGAGCAGAGAGACAGGGGACATCATACCAGCAAGAAAGAAGAGCCAGGAGTAGAGCACATCCTTTGGACCCAGGGTCCCTGCACTGAGCAGCTCCTCGAATGGGGAAAATGGATGACAAGGACCTTCCTCCAGAGCCGACAGAGAGAGAAAGCCTTCCCCCGGAACTGGCACCCTGAATTCAAACATCTAGCCTCCTAGACTGTGAGAGAATAAATTTCTCTTTGTTAAAACCATCTACTTGTGGTATTTCTGTTACAGCAGTGCTAGATAACTAAGACAGTTCTCTACTGATGGACATTTAGGTTGTTTTTAGTTTTTCTTTAAAACAATTCTGCAGAGACTATCCTTGTTACAAACACATTTGTGTATTTATAGGAGCGTATCTCTCCAGTAGTTTTCTAGAAGTAGAATTCTTGGGTCGAAGTGTGTGGGCATATAAAGTTTTAACAGTGTAAACAAGCTGCCTCCAGTATAGTTAAGTCAATTTGTACTCCTACCAACAGTGGCACTGGTGTTTGCTTACTCCCACCCCTGTCGATATCGTTAATTTTTTTTTAATTTTTTGCAAATCCGATGGGTCAAAAATAATGCTTTGTTGTTTTGATTTGCATTTCTTTAATTATAAGTGAGACTGAGCATCTTTTCATTGGCTTATGGAATATTTGGAAACCCTGGTGGTGTAGTGGTTAAGTGCTATGGCTGCTAACCAAAGGGTCAGCAGTTCAAATTCACCAGGCACTCCTTGGAGACTCTATGGGGCAGTTTTACTCTGTCCTATAGGGTCGCTATGAGTTGGGATCGACTCGACGGCCCTGGGTTTGGTTTTTGGTTTATGGAATATTTGTGCTTGGTTTTCTGTGAATTGCCTGTTTATCATCTTTGTGTTTGTCTTTCTCTACTATATATTGTTTCATTCAGCACTACTTACTGAGTTTCTACTATGTGACGAACACTATGCTATAATGTGTTATTTTATATAGCAGTAGAGCTATAATGGTGAGGAAGCACCAGGTCTTTGCCCTTTTGGATCTTACAGTGTACTGGGAAACAACCAGTAATCAAATAATGCCCTCGACGGTTCTATTTACAGACTAAGTGCTTTGAAGGAAAGGGTCTAGCATCTCTGACAGCATGTGACAGAGAAGACAGGGATGGACTGGGGTATGTAGGGAAACTGCCATGGGGAAGCTGACATCTAAAGGATAAATATGATTTGGGGTTGAGGGAGAATTTCTGGCAAAGGGAACAGCATTGTGAAGGCAACATGATGTATTAGATGAGCTAAAAGAAGACTGGGGAGTGGAGCACAGTGACACAAGATAATCCTAAACTGTATCACCCAGGACCCCTGCCCCACTGTTGTTTGGGGTGTGGAGATTCCCTAGAACCATAGAAAACCACTGGAGGATTTTGAGCCATAAACCGAACCAAAAAAAAATGTAGGAGGTGATCAAATCTGCATTCTGAAAAGATCACTCTGACTGAAAAGAAGAGAAGTGGGAAGACCAGTGACACTCAAGTGAAAGGTCCCTAGGTGGCGTAAGTGGTTTGCGGTCAGCTGCTAACCTAAAAGTGGGTTCAAACCCACCCAGAGGCTCTGTGGAAGAAAGGCCTGGCGAACTACTTCTGTGAAGATTACAGCAAGAAAACCCTATGGAGCAGTTCTATTCTGTAACACATGGGGAATAGACTCGACTGCAATAGGCTTGGAGGGATTTTTTTTTTTTTTTAGTCCAAGTGAGACCGGATGGTAGCCTGACCCTGGATTATGGCAGTGGATGTGAGGAGAAGCAGATGGGTTCAAGAAATACAGAGGAGGTAAAATAAAATCAAATGATGAATTGGATATAGGGGATAAGGAAGGGAGGAGATGTCTAGAGTGATTGCTGATTATATGAATGGGGGTGCCATTTACTGAGATAAGAAACACTGAAAGAGATCAGGGATGAGTTCAGTCTTAGAAAAGATGTCCAAGTGAAGCTGTCAAGTAAGCAATTAGATACAAAAGTCTGGGGCTAGAGGAAAAGTCTGGACTGGAAACAAATTTGGAAGTCATTGGCATATAGTAGTTGAAGCCATGGGTGTAGATGAAATTGCCCATAAAAGGAGGAAGATATCTGAAGCAGGTTTACTATTAATCCTCAAGGAACTCTAATATTGAATGGCTGAGTAGAGATAGATGAGGCAGAAAAAGGACAGAGAGATGGGTAGCCTGAGAGCAGGAGGAAAGCAAGCCACGTATGGAGTCCCAGAAGCCAGTGGAAGAGTGTTTCAAACAGAATGGAGTGGTCAGTAGGACCAAATTCTTCTGAGACATTTAGTAAGAGAAGGCCTGGAAAATGCCCATTGGATTTAGCAACATGGCGGTCTTGGTGACATCAGTGAGAACTGGTTCAATGGAATGATGGGGGCAGGAGCCAGATTGGAGATGGCTAAAGAATGAGTGGGAAGTGAGGAAAGTGAGGAGAGGGGACACTCTATGAACATTCTCAGGAAGTGTGGTTTTTGATAGAGAACGGCCAAAATTTTAGGTGGCCGTACATGTTCTTCCCCATCTCCATCCTTGACCCTTCTTTGTCACCCAATAAGCTGAACTGATTTTATAACTCAGTATTCAAAGCGCCACAGATGTGCTCTCCCAGTAGCCATGCCAACCAGCCAGGCAGGCAGGGCCATCTGCAGGGCGAGGCCACTTCGAGACTGGAGGCTCTTCCTCCCCTTCCTGCAGCATTTACCTCAGCAGGCCTGGTCTCTGAAAAAACTCATTGTAGAAACACTGCTGAAAATGGATTTAAGGAGGGAAAAAAAAGAGTTCTTATATTTTAGATACTCAAAAGAGTCTGGGGTTTGAATAGTGAGACAAGATATCAGCCTTGAGTTGATAATTGTTGAAGCCGGGTGATGCATACATGGAGGTTCATTATGCTAGTCTCACTACTTCTGTTTAGGTATAAATCTTCCCATAATAAATCGTAAAATGATACATTTTGGAATTCTGTAAAGTGAAGGTACAAAATGCCTCTGGCATCACAGGGTCTCTGTGCTACGTGGCACTTAAAACAGGTTGTCTTCTGAACCATATCAGCTACGGGCTTGTGGGTTTCAAGGAGCCCAGTGTTTAATGGCTGAAAGTCTGCTCTCAGATACGGCCCTTTCTTCTCCCATTAACCCTTACACCTTGTTCCTTCCCCATCTTCTCCTCTCCGACCTCCCTCCTGAGTGAGGGGCTCCAAATCACATGTCACTTAACCAGCTTCATGAACTTAAACAAGTTTCCTCATGTTGCTGAACCACCCTCTGAAAAATGGGGATAATAACATCTACTTAGCAATGTTGTTGTGAGAATTAATTCTGATGACGTACGCGGAAGCCTCTAAGGCAGGTCACAGCCTCAAATGCCCACAGAAGACAGGAAGGCAAAATAAATGGGTGACACTGCCCAGGTCAAAGAAAATCGTGTGGCCCTCTTGGTTCATCTCTAGCTTTGCCGCTTTTCATAGAGATACAAGTAGAGAGAATTACAAGAGAATTTCTGTTCTATGAGAAAAATAACAATGCAAGCATGATAATAAAGGGTAACTGAGGGTTAGCCTCCGTGTTGGGGAATGATAGGGAGTGGTGGGGATTGGGGCAAACTGGAGCACACAGGCCTCATCTACAGGGGCCACGAGGGAATGTGGAGCCAATGTTCACAATGTCTTCCTGTTTTACGAGAGAAGCTAGAACTCTAAATTTTTATGTGAAATCTCCCAATTATTAAATTTGCGCTCAATTACGTTAAAAAAAAAAAAATCACAAAGGCCAGAGTAAGCCCATCTTTGGGCCAAAATCAGCTCATGGGCTGCCAGTATGCAACCTCTCACCTAGGTAACGGTATATAATATAAATTAGTTTCCCTCTACCCCCACCCCATATCATCCTCCTCTTTCTCCCCTCCCTTCCCATTTTCTGAATGCTTCTCTCCTACCCGCCCCCACCCTCCGTTTCTATGCCGAGTCCAAGTGGTGGAAGGAGTTGGAGTGGGTTGAAGATGTGATTACACATGAGGAGATGTGATCCAGCTTGCCTGATCGTATCCTGGTGCCTAGATCAGTGCCTGGAGCATAGTGGACACCAACAAGAAATTGATGAATGAATAAGCCAGCAACTGGGGGAGTCAGTTCAGTTTTTTGTGCAGATTCTGGGCTTTACCCAAGGAACTGTCTCATTTTTCTTAACAGCCTTGCGAAGTCGCTCTGGTCGATCCATCATCAACGGGAACTGGGCAATTGACCGGCCTGGGAAATACGAGGGCGGAGGGACAATGTTCACCTACAAGCGTCCAAATGAGATTTCGAGCACTGCAGGAGAGTCCTTTTTGGCAGAAGGTCCCACTAATGAGATCTTGGATGTCTACGTAAGTTTGGATGCTTTTGGACGATTCTCTGGATTTTGTATCTTGTTGTTTCTAAGGATCATGCTCAGAACAAATAGGCCACAAACCATTGTCAGTGCTTAATAAAATCATCTGAGCAGAGCCTGTTTGAAAAAAATTGTTTGAGGTGCCCCTTAAATGCTTGGCATTAGTCTTTGCCATTTACCTCTGAATGTACCTAACCTCACAGAAGTCTTAAACTCTACCAGATGCTTATTACTTTCAGATTTTATTGACCCTGTAAAACCAATTTTACTTGTTGAACCAAATCAGAGGCAAAACATGTCCTTTATTTCATGAGGGTTGGATCTCCTCCACGCCCTTTCCTCCTAGTGCTAATTTGGCATGTTTTCTTTTCATGGCAAAAGAAGACAAATACCTAAAGCAAGACAAGACTGCTCACGGTTCCCAGCCCTCTTCGAACTCTATTAAAGCAAATGAAGAAACGAGAACTCCAGAGTGTTCCAGATGACACAGCACAGCTTAGAGTAACAAGTTAGAGGTTGACTAGAAATTCCCAGCCTCACAGAAAAAGGAACTTTGACTTATTTTACAAGAAACTAAAATATTAAGGTGCCCAAGAGTTAAAAATGCTCCTTATTTTTAAAAAGAAGCCACTAGCATCCAGATCTTCTTAAAAGATCAGAACATAAAAGGTGACAAGAAATAAAAGGTCAAAATAACTTTTTGATGAAAAGAATGAGCTCACCCGTAAATAACACATACTATCACTGTCCCCAGAGCCACGCTGGTCCCCCTATATTTGTTGTGTCAGACTTTTATAAATATTACTAATTGCATTGTCTTTACTTCTCCAACTATAGAGTTACATGTTTATTTCTCTTGGGCTTAGTGGCTCGTGGACTAGAAATTATAAAGGAAGCCTTGTCGTAGTTAATTTTGGATATAGTTTTTGACTGTCCAGTTGGTTGACTCTGGCTAAATTTCTAATGGCATCAGGGAAAAACTCGGGTTCTTAAAGACCCACTGTGGGTGGTCTAGGATATGGTGGCCAACAGTAATTTCATAAATAGGACAAGGTTTACACTGCCAAGTGCTCACGCAGAAGAGGCAAGGAGAGGGAAAGGAGGGTTTCTGGCCTCAGACCAGCCAAGTGGCAGATGATGTGAAAAGAGGATTAGGGGTAGGCAGCAGGAACCTGAGGTCACACCACTGCGTAGTACCTCAGGGGTGCTGTGGTGACCACCAACCGTCCTCAGCCCCAACAGCTTGGTATTGGTTCCCAGGATGCAAGCAGCCCAGTGGGTCTCATGTCTGCCTGCCTTTGGGTAATGTATAGAATGTCGGCCCCATTTCACAAGTAGGGAATGGGTTCAAGATTATGGCATGAATGGGAAGAATAGACACTCTCAGGAGCCAAGCAGGACTTACTCGTGCAGGAGTGACTCAGAGAGAGACCCTTGTCACTAGAAAGGACCTAAGTAAGAGATGAGCTGTGATTCTAACTCCCTCCTTCTCCAGATGAAGAAATCAGAAATGGTGGGATTAAGGGACTTGCTCCAAGTTACACAGCTGGTAACAGAAGAGACAAAAATATCACAGCTGTGCTTTGACAGTGTCTCCTTGCCTGGCTCAGAGTTACATTCCAGATTCTCAGTCCCTTGCCCCACTTAGCTACACCCTGCTTGCTACCAGGAAGACTTGGGCCCAAGGGACCCTGACTCATAACAACCCCATGTGTATGAGAATAGAACTTTGCTCCATAGGGTTTTCAATGGCTGATTTTTCTGAAGTAGATTGCCAGGCCTTTCTTCCAAGCCAGTTCTGGGTAGACTCAAACTTCCAAGCTTTCGTTTAGCAACCGAGTTCAGTAACCATTTGCACCACCCAGAGACTCCTCACAGCCAATAACCCACTGCTGCCTCATCGATTTCAACCCATAGCGACCGTAAAGGACAGAGTAGAACTGCCCTGTAGGGTTTCCAAGGCTGTAAATCTTTACGGAAGCAGACTGCCACATCTCTCTCCCACAGAGTGGCTGGTGGGTTTGAACTCCCGACATTTTGGTTAACAGCCGATCTCTTTAACCACTGCGTCACCAGGGCTCGCTTTCACAGCCAGTAATTTAAAAAACCCCAAACCTGTTGCCATCGAGTCAATTCCAATTCATAGTGACCCTATAGGACAGAGTAGAACTGCCCCATAGGGTTTCCAGGGAGCAGTTGGTGGATTTGAACTGCTGACTTTTTGGTTAGCAGCCAAGCCCTTAACCACTGTACCACCAGGGCTCCTTCACAGCCAGTAGGGAGGAGTTATTTGCTGGGCCAAGCTGATTTTGCTTTTTTTTTGTCTCAGTGTTCAGCAACTTCCACAGCCCTATGCAGCTTCTTGCCTGCTGTCATGTTTTTGTCTTTGATTCCTGAAAGAATATGACCTAGGGAGCCTTAACTCCCCTTCCTTCTATTTTCCTGACTTCATCTCTGTGGTTCTGAAGCTTTCCACGGATGAGAGTGGGGAGGGTCCCAGAGAGCTGACCAGGGAGAGAGTTGAGGGGAGACTCCTTGAGCCAGCATCACAGGTCAGGTGGAGAACTTTGAAGGAACTGAAGGATGCCAGTTGGCTCTGCCAAACAGGGCTGGTCCTTTGTATGAACCCATCTTACCACCCACTGTTCAAACCAGTTCTTCTGTACTGTAAACGTGTTTATCTATTTTGGACATTTTGAGAGCCCTGAGCAAAATCTAAGCTCTAAATCTCACCTAGGATAGTTGTGAGCCAACACAAAGGTTCTGCTACCATTTCTCCCTTCTTCCTATTTTCAATTTACAAAATCTTGACTTTTCACCTCTTCTGATTCTCTCCAAGATTAAATACTTGTTTCAAAAGCAAATCACAAGTCATCTAGAAGTAACTTTTGTTTAATTTGTCACAGGTTCACCAACATTACTACATGTGAATCAACCCGCTCACTTATAGATTAAAACAAAACAGAACCGTTAACGTCGAGTCAGCTCCAACTCATAGGGACCCCAAGTGCATCAGAGTAGAACTGTGCTCTATAGGGTTTTCAATGGCTAGCTTTTTGGAAGGCCTTTCTTTCAAGGTGCCTCCAGGTGGACTTGAACCCCCAGCCTTTCAGTTATCAGCCGAGAGTAGTAACTGTTTGCATCACCGACAGGCCATTTATAGATAGTGCCACTTGTACCATGAAACCAAAGCCAGCAGAAAAGAGGACTGTGATGTGCTGAGTGCACTGACTTTGACCTTTGTGTCCACAGATGATACACCAGCAGCCTAACCCAGGAGTCCACTATGAGTACGTCATCATGGGGACCAATGCCATCAACCCACAGGTGCCACCTCACAGGAGACCAGGTAAAATCCCTTGTCTTAATTCCAAGCACTCTGTGTCGTTTCCTTTTAAAGTCCTCTCTCTCCTTCTGCATCTGTCTCTCAGCCAACAAAGAGAAAACCCACAGAAATGTATTTCAAAGTCAGTGGGCCTTGCTATCAGGGTACGCTTCTCCGTTTGAGCCATCACTGGCAAGAGTGTTTCATTCGCCTGATTTGAACATGAAGTGAACATGCTGGATCTGTCTTTCCAGTTCAGCATTTTGAAATGTGTTATACTAGCCTCCTGTTAGGAGCCCTGGTGGTGCAAAGGTTTAGTGCTCAGCTGCTAACAGAAAGGTTGGCAGTTTGAACCCACCCAGTGACATCATGGGAGAAAGACCTGGTGATCTGCTCCTGTAAAGATTATAGCCTAGAAAACCCCGTGGGGCAGTTCAACTCTGTCACATGGGGTCGCTGAATCAACTCAATGGCACCCAATAACAACAACGGTCTCCTATTCCTGCTGTAACAACTTACCTCAAGTTAGTGACTTACAACACAAATTTATTATGTTACAGTTCTAGAGGTCAGAGTTCAAAACGGGTTTCACTGGGCAGAAATCAAGGTGTTGGCAGGGCTGCACTCCTTCCAAGGCTTTAGGGGAGAATTCGTTTCCTCGCTTTTCCAGCTTCTAGAGCCTGCCTGCATTCCTTGGTTCATGGCCCCTTCTCCCATCTTTACATCTCTCTCTGACACTAACCCTCTTCTTTCATTGTCATCTCTCCTTCTCTCATTCTCCTACCCCCTTCTTTTAAGGGCTTTTGTGATTACACTGAGCCCACCCAGATAATCCAACCTGATCTCTCCTTCTCAAGATTTTTAACTTAATCATATCTACAACATCCCTTTTGCCTTATAAGGTAATATTCACAGGTTCCAGGGATTAAGAGATGAGCATCAGTGGGGGCCATTATTCTGTCTACCATATGCCTCTTCTTGTGGTCCTCTTTTTACTTCTGTTAATAATCCTCTGACCAACAGGGAAAGAGTAATGAGGTCCCATGTAACGATCACCTTGGGACTTCAGGGTAGGCTCTGCTTAGAGACAGTGGAGGCACTTTTGCTTGGTTGCCGCTGCATGTGGGACATATTTTCCCACCAGATGATGATGGAGCCCACTGCTCAAATGGGACTGTCTTATTTTTTCTTTAGAACTGGATGGTCCTTCGAAATGTTAATAATAATAGCTGGCACACACTGAGTCATTGCAGGTGCCAGACACTAGGCTGAGCACTTTACACAGATTGTTGTGTCAGGTGCATCGAGGCGATTTCAACTCTTGGTGACCCCATGTGATGGAGTGGAACTGCCCCCTTAGGTTTTCTAGGCTGTAATCTTTAGGACAGCAGATTGTTGGGTCTTCCTCCTGAGGAGCCTCTGGGTGGGTTCAAACCACCAACTTTTCTGTTAGCAACCGAGTGCTTAACTACTGTGCCACCAGCTAACTCATTTAATTCTCACAATAGCATCCTGAGAGAGGTAGTATGATTAGCCTTACCTTAAAAAGTAAGGAAGTAGACACTTAGAGAGATTAAGTTTCTTGTCTAGGTCCTACATCTGGGCAGTGACCTTAGGCCAGCCAGTATGACTAACTTGTTATACTGCCTAGAGGTTACCTGGGCCAACACCTGTCCGGTGGGCTGAAGGGCCAGATGAAAGACCTGGCCCACCCCTCCTTCCTGGACTATGGACTGGATAACCTATAATCTGATTGTCATGGGTCAGGGAGAAGCCACCTGGCTGCTTGGAGAGAGCAGCCAGGTATGTGTCCAGCACATGGGGTATGTGGGTGTCCAAACCCCAGGTCAGCACAGTCGGCCCAACAGAGAATTTTATGCCATTTCCAGGAGCAATAGACAGGCTGAGACAGCAAATTTAGATGGCCAGATATTGGCGTTTCTGGGGTCTGATGCAACTTATAGGGGCAACTGGACAGAGTCTTTGAAATCAGGATGTCCTGGAAAACCTTGGATGATTGATAACAAACCAAACAGATTCTCAAGTAAGGCATAGCATGGAGGTTGTGGGACAGGCTGCTGGCACAGGGGAGGCCTGGAAGGACTCAGTTGTAAAAAGTTGGTGAGGGGTGCCATTCTGAAGCAAGCTCCATCATCCTTGTCAGCTGAGTCAGGAGACCAGAGTTTGAACCCACCTCTGCCCTTTCCTGCTGTGCAAACTCAGGGAAGTCTATGCCTTCTGTGAACACATTGCCTAGGCTACAAAATAGAGTTAAGAAAACCAGCCTCAAAGGTTTTTGTTTTTGTTTGGGGTGGGGAGGCTAGGTTTTGAATAAATTAGGTGTCTATCCTAGCATAGTGCCTGGTACATACAGGGCACTTGAAAGATTAAAAAACGTTTTTGTCTAACAACATCCTGGGCTGTTTCATTTCTGTCAGGCCTGGATTCTGTTGGGTTCAATTTGCATACAGTATTGTAAACCCAACAGTGCTATAGTGAGCCAGCTAAGTAAGAAACACTAAAAAGTGGAGAAAGCTTGAGTTGTTTTAACTCTGTTTTACAGATACTCTAGAATTAGCTGCCGCCTTTTGTTTTCTCTATTAGAGTAATACATGCTTGAACAGTATTTAAACAAAATAGAAATATACAGAGAAAAAAAGCAGCTACCCCCATCCCCCTTCCCAGAGGGAATCTCTCTTAACAGTGCAGTGGGTTCTGCCCAGCCCTTTTCTATGCATATAAGAACACATATGGGGCCAACTTGAGTCTTTGACTCCAATCTCAAATGTACAGGAAACATTGAATGTCATTATTTTCCATAAGTCAACTTCAATCCAACCTTAACTGCAACATTCTTTGAAAGTGGTAGAAAATTCAGTATCAGTCAAATCAGGGGCTCCCCACACACCCTAGGTGTGAGCAAAGATCCCAGGGTCTTAGACAGGCCAAAACCTTGGATAGACCCATCCTCTGGTGGTTGGCCCATACTGGTTCCTCTAAGGTGCCCACAGGAGCAGCTTCATGCGACCTTAGGTTAGGGCCCTGCTCCTTCCAGTCTGCACTGGGGGCCCAGGAATGCTGGAAGAAGCTGGGACTCAACTTCCCACCCCAGCCTGGTATGGCCTCCCCTTGGATGTTGTCTGGTGCAGGTAAGGTGCCCTGGTGCTCAGGAAACCCAAAACCTCAGATTCCTACTGCTGCTCTGCCTGAGGAACACTGCTCCCTCTCAGAAAGCACTTTCCACCTTTCCCTCACCTTTCCTCCTCAGCCTCCTCTGCTGGCCCTCTCAGGGACATCAAGCTTTTACTGTACAAGGAAGTGCTATTGACATCAAGCTGACAGTTGACAACAGCTTGAGAGAAGCTGTTGCCTTCTCTCCTACAAAAAAACCTGAGGCAAGAAAATCCAAGGGCTTGGCTCTTCGTTCTGACTGGCGGAGGATGGGAGGCTGAAGAACAAAGATAGGGAACACAACGCAAACTAGTACTCAAAAAGTGTCCTGCTACATCTGTGTGTGCGTGCGCGTGTGTGTGTGTGTATATGAATCAAATTCTACTGTGCTTTTTTTCCTTTACCAAATACCATATCAGAAACATACCTCTGTGTCAGAAAATACAGATTTCCTGCATTCTTTTAATAAATGACATCGTATTCCATTCGTGTTTGTAGAATAATTTATTTCAACCAGTACAGTCCCTTCTGGTGTTTTGCAACTAAAAATAATGCTTTGGTGGTCATCCTTGTACTTAAAGCTTTAAGTAAAAGATTGAGCATGTCTGTAAGATAAATTTCCTAGAAACTGAATTGCTAGGTCAAAGGACATATACACTTAAAATTTGGATCCAAAACCACCAAACCCATTGCCATCAAGTCAATTCCGGCTCATAGCAACACTACAGGACAGAGTAGAACTGCCCCGTAGTGTTTCCAAGGTTGTAGTCTTTACGGAAGCAGACAGACTGCCACATCTTTCTCCCTTGGAGTGGCTGGTGGGTTTGAACTGTCGACTTTTCAGTTAGCAATCAAGGGCTTAACCATTGCGCCACCAGGATTCCTTAATTTGTATAGATATTGCCAAATTGCCCTCCAAAAATTTACATCTATTAGCAAATACCTACAATGTATGAGAGTACGTTTCTTTGCACCTTCAGCAAGCTATTTAGGAATTGTGGGATTTTCAGACTTTCTAGTCTTTGTTGTTGCTTTTCTATGTAGTTCTCTAGGAGTGATGTTGAGCATTTTTTGTGACTTTTGGCTGCTTGTTTTTCTTTATATGTGTACTGTCTCTCTGTTGCCTACTTTTGCTATTGAGATGATTATCTTTTTTTCAATGATTTTAATAATGTTTCAAATATTAAGGAAATTGATGTCTGCTTATTTTAGATACATGTGCTTATTTGCTGGATATTGGAAATGGTCTCCCCATGCTACATAATTTCTGATGTTGAAGCTATTTCCTGTCTAAGACTCAATGTCCAAACTGATCTTGATTCTGTGTGTACCCGTGCTGGCCTCTCCCTAGGGGAACCCTTCAATGGTCAGCTGGCGCCAGAAGGTAGGAGCCAGGATGAGGGGGAAGAGAAAGAGAGGAGCGAGGAGAAAGAAGGCGTGCGTGGCGAGGCACCTGAAATAGACACCGCGGAATCAGCCCGAACCTTCCCAGTCAGGCAGCCAGACAGGCTTTCTTCCCATCGACCAGACAGTTTGGTGCCACCAGCACCACAGTCCCCACGGAGAAGCCGGGATCACAACTGGAAGCAGCTTGGGACCACAGAATGCTCGACGACCTGCGGGAAAGGTGAGCTCTCATGTGGGACGGAGGGTCCCTGCAGAGCCCCCAAGCATGTGTGGGCCTGAGGGGCATGGAAGACCCTCACTTCCATGACCTGACCTGAGATGGCTCATTAGCCTGACATAAACTCTTTTTTTTTTTTAACCCAGATATCCCAGATGTATTTTGTTGTTGTTTTGTCTTTTCGAGATAAAACTATGTACGTATAACAAAGCTCTATAATATGCTCTATAATAATGACAGAGTATACTCACAGATCTAAAAGTCTAAGTACAAGTCAAGGTTACTGGGGTCTCAGTTCCTCGCTCTGTGCAGCTGTGGAGACACAATACTGGTGAAAGCAAAAGAAGAAGCTTTATCTGGTTGGCCAAGCAAAGACGCACACTGAGACTTGCGTTGCCAAGATGGCTCCCTGAACAATAGCTGAAACAGCTTTTATTAGGAGCCAAAACTGAGGAAGGGTCCTGGTGGGAAGGTGGGAAGGAGCAAGGCTGTTGATTGGTCTGGCCCAAAAAGGTATTCCCAGGGTGCTTGTGTCTATCCTAAGGGGAGGGTGGCGTCTCTCAAACCGGATCTTAGGCTCAGACCTTTCGCTTCCAGAAGTCTTCCCCCAGTCTTGGGCTGCTGGAGTTTGGTTCTATCTGGTGGGATAAAAGTTCTGGGGTCACCCAGAGGACAGGGTTGATGGTTCTGCGAATGTCAGGTGGGACAGGTGGGGTCTTAACCGGGTCGGTGGTCTATGCAACCCCAGCCTCTTGTTTTTCTTTACCTTGGGCAGGAAGTTGGCCAATTGCCTAAAAAACATCTGGGGAAACCACTTAGAAGGGGAGATGGCTCATGCTACTCTACTTACAAGTTGGGGGCCAGTAATGGTGCCCAGAGGCTGTCGACCTCGTCAAGATTATGAAAGATTTATATAAATGCTAGTTGAAACTCATCCTCAGATCTAAGGATTTGATAAAAACTATGTTTGGGGGCTTGGAGTGTTATTTAGTTAATTAGCTTTACATTCGTCAACACTCATAACTCCCTTTCATGCTCCCCCAATGTCTTAGTTATCTAGTGTTGCTATAACAGAAATACCACTAGTGGATGGTTTTAACAAATAGAAAATTATTTTCTCACAGTTTAGGAGGCTAGAAGTCCAAATTCAGGGCACCAGCTCTAGGGGAAGGTTTTCTTTCTCTGTCGACTCTGGGGGAAGGTTCTTGTCATCAGTCTTCCCGTGGTCAAAGAACTTCTCAGCACAGTGACCCCAGGTCCAAAGGATGTGCTCCACTCCTGGCTCTTCTCTCTTGGTGGTAATGAAGTCCCTTTCCTCTCAACTCACTTCTCTCTTTTAAGTCTCAAAAGAGATTGACTCAAGATGTAACCCAATCCTGTAGATTGATTCCTGCCTCATTAACATCATAGAAGTTAGGATTTACAACACATAGGATAATCACATCAGATCACAAAATGGTGGACAACCACACAATATTGGGAATCATGGCCTAGCCAAGTTGACACATTTTGGAGGGGACACAATACAATCCCTAACACCCAGTAAAATCTCAATCCTGGATTCATCCCATTATCTTAGCCCAATCAACCTAAAACCACAGGGATGAACGTTTAGTCCAACAAAATCAGGTTTATGGACTCGTTGCAACAGGGGAAAACACACACCAGAGGAGCAAGGGGCTCTCTCCAAACAAAAGAAAACACAGTTATTATAGGATGGGGAGAAGGGTGGGGTTTAAGTGAAATTTAAATAAAGCCATATTTTGATGGACTTAAAGCAGGGCTATATGTATAAAAAAAATAAAAATAACCCATTGCCGTCGAGTTAATTCTGACTCATAGCAACTCTATAGAAAGAGTAGAACTGCCCCATAGGGTTTCCAAGGAGCAGCTGGTGGATTCGAACTGCAGCTGAGCTCTTAATATCAGTTCTGGACTGCAAAGTAGACCCAGGGTTCTGTTTCCTGGAACACTCCAAGGTTAAGATAGATGTTTTAACTTTGTCTAGAAACCCCTTAACTGAATTTCCACACCGGGGTTGGTAATGGATATTGCATCTCTGTTTCAAAGTAACTCAGATCCTCAGGGCTTGCCTGGGATGTCATCTTCTTAACGTAATTTCAAACAGCAAAATTGCTGATAGTCTTTGTATTTAGAGAACGAGATTTCTCAGTTAAGTACAAAAGCAGTAATCACTCAGAGAAGAGGGGGAAAGAGGTCATGACGACGCTTTCCAGTTGCAGGTGTCCTTGGGAGAAAATTTGTTTCTGTTCACTTTGTAGCTACCTTATTGGCAGCTGTTACCACAGTCTGATGAATAGTTGAGCAGACTGTGACTTTCTCAGGCTGAGTTTATTTTTATGTTCTCATCGCAGTCCACCTTCTCCATCTCCCCAAGCTGCTGAGCGCTGCTAGCCTGAAGGACACAACTTTGCACATTGATAGCACTCAGTTCCTCCTTCTCCAACCTCTGGCAGCCTTCAGGCAGCCCCCAGAGTCCCTCAGCAATCCTTTCTCTTCTTCCTGGGCACCTTCCACCCCCATCTCTCTCCTTCCAAACTTCACAGGTCTCTTCAAGACCCTTACCCACCCATACTCACTCTCAGCAAAAGACTTCACCCCTTAATTTATGAGGACGTGGAGATGGGTGCTCCAACACACGCTTACACAAACATATTCATGTTAATAACTAGCATCCCTCCCCTCTCCGCTTTGGGAGGAGACACAGTCTTTCCACCTACAGTTCCTGGCCAACCTTTGTGCCTTTGCTCTGGATCCAGTCCGCCCTCCCCCCCCCACCACCGCTGGGCTCCTCAGGTACCTGCCCCATTGATTGTCCTCTTACATCTTCTATGGGTCTCCTCTCTCCACCAGCTCCTTCCCCTGGGCTTACAAACGTGTTCAAGTCGCTCCCTTCCTGATTTCTTTTAGTCTCTTCATCCTGCAGCGCCCTGCAGCCCCTGCCCTGTCTGCCTCCTAACCGCCCCCTTTCTTCATCCCCTTTTTCATGTCAGCCCACTGCAACCGGGTTCCTGCTCGCTCCACACCACTGACACCGTTCCAGTCACCGATGGCCCCCTGTTGCCAAATCCAGTGAACATTCCCAGGCTGTATCTTATTAGACCTTTCTGTGACATTTGACACCGCTGCCCCGTACTGCTTCCAGAAATTCCCTCGTTAGGAACACTAGTTCTGTAAAAATAGGCTCTCACCCCTCAGACCTTTCATATCCCTGGGGGGCAAGCGGTTTGCACTTAACTACTAACCTAAAGATTGGCTGTTGGAGCCCGCCCAGTAGTGCCGCAGAAGAAATGCCTGGTGATCTGCTTTTGTTAAGATTACAGCCAAGAGAATTCTGTAGGGTTCACTACTACTCTGTAACATGTGGAGTCACCAGGAGTCAAAATCAACTTAATGGCAATAGTTTGGTTTTCTTGTTTATTTGTTTCCTCTGCTAGGACCTCACGAGTTAGCATTCTGTGGAATTTTTGTCCTTCTGTGATTGATTTGATCTCTCTTCATTTTCCCCTTGGAGAAATCTCATCCCTTCTCATTATTTTAACTGTCATCTCTTGGCTCTGATCTCTTCCAAGAGATACAAATCATATATTCAGTCACCGCCTTGGTCTGTGTAGTCAAATGTTCAAAGACACTTCAAAGTCAATATGTCCCAAAGTGAACTTGGCATACTGTCCTCCTCTGCCCAAAGAAGCCTGCTCAGCTTCCTGGATCCCCTGGCTCAGTGGCCCCATGGCTCAGCTCCCTCTGCAGCCTTACCTCTTATTAAATGGGTGGAGAGCCTGGCTCCTCCTCTCTCTCCCTCTTGCCCCTTCCTTCTTCGAGCAGCAGGAACCCAGCCTTGTTTCCCCAAGTCCACCCTCACAGTCTGCCACAGATCCATCAGAGCTACAGGTCTGCCCCATCACTGCCCTGCCATGCCATGTCTTTGGGCCACAGAATCAGAGCTTCAGCAAAGCCCTGCAGGACTCTGCGCATCTCTGGCCCCATCTCCCTCCACCCGCCTTGTGTTTTATGCTCTAAGAACACTTACTTGCTTATAGTCACCCCCATACACTCTGTGCCACCCCACATCCCCAGACTTCCTCATGCTACCTGACTGCCAAGAACACCCTTGTACCCTTTCTGCCCATTGCTGGTTCTCCCTTATCCTTCCAGCTCCTGCATCAGCCCCTCCACAAAATTTCTTTTGGCTCCCAGATTGAACTGAGTACCCCCGTACTGATTAGAGATACAAGGAAAGCCAGAGGCTCAGCTTCTTGAGGTCTCCTGGATCATATATGCAGAAGTCTTCACATACCTTCAGCATCATATTTTTCACACCCCTGAGCTGCTTCTTTCGAACACAATTCAAAAGCCCTTCAGCACAATGTTCACATTCCTAAATAACACTGGAGTTTCAACACACATGTTATTCCAGGTGAACTCCACACCCAGCTTGTAAAGCAGCAGGACAAAGATCTGCACCCCCTGTTTACAGATGGGGAAACTAGTGTTCAGAGCTCTGCTTCTCTCTAAGGGCTCGGAACCACCAGGCGCCAGAGGCAGGGCTGGAGCCCAGGTCTCCTCTCCTCTCTGCCCTGCCTAGGCTAGACACTCCTTCCCATTTAATGAGCACCTATGGTGTATCCAAGGAGCCCTTGTGGCACAGTGGTTAAGCATTCAGCTGCTAACCAAAAGGCCAGTGGTTCGAACCCCCAGCCGCTCCGCTGGAGAAAGATGTGGCAATCTGCTTCCGTAAAGATTTACGGCCTTGGAAACCCTATGGGGCAGTTCTTCTCTGTCCTGTAGGGTTGCTATGAGTCAGAATTGACTCGGCAGCAACAGATTTATGATGTGCCCAGAGTCCCTGGCTGCTAACCAAAAGGTTGGAGGGTCAAGTCCACCCAGGAGTACCATGGAAGAAAGGCTTGGAGAGATCTACTTCTGAAAAACCAGCCACTGAGAACTCTATGGAGCAGAGTTCTACTCTGACACACATGAGAGCACCATGAGTCAGAGTCGACTCGATGGCAGCTGGTTTGGTTTGGTTTTGGTGTGATGTGTCTACACTGAGAGGTCGTGTTCTCTGGAACAGACGTGAAGTTGGAATTCAGGGTATAGGATGGACATTAGAAATCAACATTTGGGAAAGGAAGACAGAGGAAGCTGGCCGGGCAGAGAAAAAAGTTAGACCACAATGCTAGCCCAACAAGACTTACACCAGCCCAGGGCAGAGCCGTATAGCAAATAGTGCCCACCAGAGTATCCCACATCAGGCCAAAGTGGCCAGCCCTCCGTGTCCCTACCTTCCACGGTCACCAGGTGTGGGCTGACTCCAGAAGGGATCACCTGAGATGAGGCGGTTGCCTGCAGCTGAGGCAGCCCTGAGGGAGCTGATAGCTGGCACCCACCTGCTGACCACGCTCCCTACAGCCGGGCAGAGTCCTCCCTTAATGGGGGCTGAGTGGCCAATCTCTATGGCCATCACGTTGTGCTTGATGCTAAGGACACACCCACGAACTATATAACTATAATGTCCTTCAGTATATATGGTGATAGCCTCCTTTTGGTAGTAAAGTCCTGTCTGTGCCTCAAAGTCAACTGTTCTTCCAGAGGGGGTACTATGGATACAAAGACTGTATCCTCAAGGGAGTTTCTCTAAGCTGAAAAACTGGTGTGATGCCCCAGAGTATTGGTTGGGGAATTTTTTCTTTTTCCCTTTTTTTTTTTTTTGAGACTTGTATTTGAGGGCATAAAATGTAGCACCTTCGACTACCATAATTAGCACCTGGAAAGAAATCTTTCAAAACTGTTTATGAAACTTTAGCCTTTTCATAAGAGCTTTGGCTTAGAAGCTATGGAGAATAGACTTTAGGTCTTTGGTCCCTCTGAGCGGCTGCAGCTCTGTCCGCCTGGAACTTCGGCAAGTTCCAGAATGACTTGCTAGCCGGAGCGCTGATTCATGGAGGTTTTATTGTGTGTGTTTAATACACGTGCAAAGAATGTGGACTGGAGACTCATTAGACCAACTTCTTTTATATCAGCTTTGTGAGGAAAATTAAATACTTGTAGAATGTGTCTTGACAGGGGCAGAAAGCTTGAGGTAATTACATGTCGAGGCCAAAATCATTTTAGTGAGAACATGGCCGAGGCGCAATAGGGGTAAACAGTATGAAGCGTGGTTTATATAGAAGTCCAAGATCAAAATGTATTATGACCGAAATATTCCACTATTTAGTAGTGGCTTGATGCCTGTTAAAGGAACCAGATGCACTCAGTACTAGGTGAAAGCAAGGGAAAGTCATTAAAAGGATGAAAACTTTTGTGACATAATTTTACATCCAGGGTGGCATGTGAAGATTCTCTCCCATTTCACATCTTTAATGGTAGCCTAGGTCCAGTCTTTCCAGCAGGGTGAGATGTAGCCCTGTCCAGAGACCACATGACCTTGCAGTGTGGATGTAACAGGACAAGGACCAACACCATGTGCCATTTGTCAGCCCACCCTCCATGATGTTCACACAAGTCCTGTGTTCACTGCACGCACACCCAAAAAAGCTGCCGTCGATTCCAACTCATGGCAACCCCGTATGTGTCAGAGTTGAACTGTGCTCCATAAAGTTTTCGATGTCTGTGACCTTTCAGAAGCAGATGGTCAGCCCTTTCTTCCAAGGTTCTGCTGGGTGAACTCGAACCTACAACTTTTCGGTTATTAGCCAAGCGCTTAACTGTTTGCATCACCCAGCTGGCCCTTGTTCATTGTACAGGTGCCACTTACCCATCCAGGAGGTCATGCAACAGGTCTATATTCTGTACCAGCCATAAATGGAGAGACCCCCCGTATCCAAAGGTTTCAGATATTTTGCCCCACTTCCACCCCAATCTGTGTGATTCACACTAAGGTAAAAAGCTGCCTTCCTTACCATTCTCTGGTATCTGGCCTGCCTGCGAACTCCTGCTTACACTTCATGATCTAGTTCAGATACCACCTCTTTTGTGAAGTCCTTGGAACGTCCATGAATTTGAGACACATTTTTGTCACAGTTGTGCTTGCCTTGGCTGTCTCCACGTAGCATATGCTTTGCAGCCTCTCCACCTGGCCTCATACCAGGCAAACAGTAGACACACCTCAGATGTTTCCCGAACAGATGAATATGTTGTTGCCCCTCTTCAACTGTGGAATATATGAGCCATTAAAAAAGATACATGAGTATTCTCGTAAAAAAAAAACAGGCTTAATGGTCTGACTGAGACCTGAGGGACCTTGACGTTCATGGTCCCCAGACCCTTTGATAGCCCAAGATTGGAACCATTCCTGAAACCAACTCCACAGACAGGGCTTGGCCTGGACTATAAGATAGACAATGATGCTGGTCAGGAGTAAACTTCATGGCTCAAGCAGACACATGAGATTATGTGGGCGACTCCTGTCTGGAGGCGAGATGAGAGGGAAGAGGGGTACAGGAGCTGGTTGAATGGACACGGGAATACAGGGTGGAGAGGAGGAATGTGCTGTCTCATTAAGGGGAGAGCAGCTGGGAGTACATGGTGGGGTGTGTATGGCTTTTTGTATGAGAGACCGACTTGGTTCGTAAACTTTCACCTAAAGCACATAAATAAATTAAAAAAGAAAGATACATGAGTATTTTTTACATTTCCATTATATCTTTGATATACAGGTCTATTATTGTCATTACCCACGTTCCAACAGTAGCATAAAGAAGGTGGATCAATTGTATTCAAAACGGAAGGGTCTTTTCCTCCAGATTTCCCTGTTATTTTTTTTAATATTCTATTGTTTGCATCATTATTAGTTGTGTGTGTGTGCGTGTGGAGTCTTACTAGATAGTGAGTTATAAGATTTAGCGTCCACAGTATTCACTTTAAATACTTAACATATATGTAGCCATACACAGATGCGAGCACACACATACTCTTGGCATCTGCTGCTCAGAATGCCTGGGATGGCACATCCACCCTCTTCTTTACCCTGATAAACAGCACTCAAACTCAGGTCATGATGATACTGAAATAAAACAAAAACAGGGATCTATTGTTCCCCTAACCCTTCTCAATCTGGTAATCCTAACTCATTTTCTCTTCCGTATGACATAGACCATTTTTACAAATGACGGCAGCCCGTGGGCTCTCCTCTAAGGTTTGCTCCCAGGCAGTGCAGGTGGCAGGTGAGGCAGTGTGTATGCACATGACATTTAGTTCTTCTCATGACAATCTGGGACCAAAGTCAGCAGGAGTAACAAGTGTGCCATGACCAAGAACTTCCAGGGCTACCAAACCCATTGCCATCGGGTTGATTCCGACTCATGGCAACCCTGTAGGACAAAGTAGAACTGCCCAATAGGGTTTCTAGGGAGCGGCTGGTAGATGCCAACTGCTGACCTTTTGGTTAGCTGTCGAGCTCTTAACCCCTGCACCACCAGGGCTCCGATTGTCCATCTCTTTATGCACAACCCAAATCAATTCCCCTGTGATTTCATCATTTGTCTCAGTACACAACCTCTCCCAGACTCATCCCCAAAGTGCAGCTAACCAGACCACACATTCCTATACCTCTAAGGTTAAAATTTCTCCTTTTGGAAATGCTTCCATAGTAATATCACCACCAGGAGGGGCCCTGTTGCCAGGCACCCAAGAGTGGCCGATACTCAGCCCAGACCTGTCTCCCTGCTCACACTTTCTGCTCGGCTTGGTTGATTGCTGGAGTTCCAAGACTGGGATTATGATTTTTCTCTTGCTCCTTGTTTAGCCTCTCCTCCGTAGCATCTCACTGACCTCTGCACTCTTCCCTGAACTCACCGACTTCCCTCATTTTATTTCCACTAACTGCTGTGCAGTTACCTCCTCCGACATAATATACTTGCATTTCGATCAACGTGCCCAACACACAACCCAACCCAACTGATCCCAGACTTTTCCTGCTGCCTGAAGCCCAGCCGGCACCCGATCTTACCACCCCATTCTTGCTTGCTCCCAGTTAGAGAAATAATTGAATCACATGCATGAACTCTGAAGGGGTACCCAGGTGCCATTTTAAGTGACATTCCCCTTTCTGCAGAAATTAAAACTGACCCAAAGAAAGAAAGAAAGAAATTGTGGGCACAGGGTCAATAATGATAGCTCTGGTGTTTTCTCACCGTCAGAGAGAGTCTCTGTGTTCATTTTCTTCGCTATATGCGGGGGCTGGACCCTGGACAGCTGTGCTGTAAAGCCACCTGTAAAGCCATGGGAAGGCAAGTAATGGCCATAGACCAAAGCAACCCCAAGCCGAACCCATCTTTCCAAGGCAAGAGCACTCCTCTGGTAATCTGGTATCCTTTTAGCTAAAAATAGTGAATTTCCCCTGACCTGAGTGACAGGTGTCACAGGTTGGGGAGGATCCACCTGGCTTCCTGGAGAGAACAGCTTGGTGTATCCCCAGCATATACCCCACCTTGGTGTGTCCAAACTCCAAGTCAGCGCAGTCAGCCAAAAGAGAATTTTTATGCCATTTCCAGGAGCAGTAGACAGTCCGAGAAAGCGAGTTTAGGTGGTAATGTCTATTGCTGACTTAGAGAGCAATTAGACCCTTTGAAATCAAAATGTCCTAGAGAACCTTGGACGAATTGGTAACAGGGTTAGTAGGTTCTCAAGTGAGAAGCAGCATGAGGTTCTAGGATAGGCTGCTGGGACGGTGGTTACTTTTACTTTCCCATCCACACACTTGTAAATGGAAAAGTTAAGCCCACATTGTCTGGAGGGAAAGGAATAGGCTAAATAATAGGATCCGTACTTAATCCCTGGTGTACTTAAACCCTGATGGCATAGAGCTACGGCTGCTAACCAAAAGGTCAGCAGTTCAAATCTACCAGACGCTCCTTGGAAATCCTACAGGGCAGCTGTACCCTGTCCTATAGGGTCGCCATGACTTGGAATCGACTCGACAGCAAGAGGTTTGGTTTGGTTTTTTGGTACTTAATCCCTTAAGAGCTGGATCCCAAGCTCGTATACTGCAAGCCATGAACTGAGTCAAATTCATCTTTATAACGCAGCACAATGCTTTGTGTATATTATGTGCTTAATGTTTGTTGGTTTAAAAATTTCTTAATGTAAGCAGATAGGTAGCTGGACGGAATTTAATTCCATAAAAGTTTTGGCTTCCCATTAGTTTTACAGTCAGTGCTGCCTTTTACTCAGCTAATAATATGCTTAATTGGAATGTTATTTTAAATAATAGTTTCCAGTTATAGCTACAGTGTAAATTTTTATTGCGAAAGTAATTTAGACAAACGATTGGTCCAGCATCAGAGCTGTCTCACCCTGTTAAGTTTCCTACAAGAGCTACTCCCTTGCTCAGTGTGTCACATAGGATCGGTTTAAAGAAGCACTGAGACACTTTTCATGGCTTTTCATGACATTTATGTTAAAAAGTTATCCCTCAAGTTACGATTAAAGTTGTTGCAAGTTGGAAGTTTAGAAGATATAAAAGCCTGGTCACCTGTTAACAGACAGAACAGAGATGTGGAATAAATGACAGTGTTCCTCCCACCTGGAATTGTGTACTGGCCTGAACTGTGGGGTGGAGTGTTTTTTTGTGAAGAAGCATCTTACTCTGGAGATGGTTGGGTTGCACCTTCAGCAAGTTACACTTCTCACTTAATAAACAATCCATGGTTAATATATCAGAGCCCTGGTGGCACAGTGGTTAAGTGTTCAACTGCTAACCAAAAGGTCAGCAGTTCAAATCCGGCAGTTCTCTTCTGCCCTCTAGGGCCACTATGAGTCAATCCACTCGACAGCAATGGGGTTGTTAATATATCAGTGCAGGCGCCAGGTGGCAGCAGAGAGATGTTAACATTGAATTGTCTTTCTCATTTTTGAATTGAGAAGTAGCAATCCTTCTTAACAAATTCTGGCTTTTTACTCAAAATAGATTTCGCTTTATTAAGTCAATGATACTAGATTGTGTATTTAAAAAAAATCTTAGGAACTTAGTTTGGTTTTGTTAGTTAAGTAATAAAAACAAATATTAAAACTCTGATAAATATTCATTCAACAAGCTTTTATTTAGGACCTGGAAACCGTGGTGGCATAGTGGTTAAGAGCTATGGCTGCTAAGGTCGGCAGTTCAGATCCACCAGGTGCCCCTTGGAAACTCTATGGGGCAGCTCTACTGTGTCCTATAGGGTCGCTATGAGTTGGAATCGACTCGACAGCAATAAGTTTGGTTTTTTGGACTACTACCATAGTTTTTTACCATAGGGTGCCCTGGTGGTGCAGTGGTTAAGAGCTTGGCTGCTAACCAAGAGGTGAGCAGTTCGAATCCATCAACAGCAATGGGTTTGGTTTTTGGCTTACTACTATAGGGACTGGATAACAGGAAGGAACAAGAGCTAGTCCTGTCCCTGAGAAGCTCAGCCTCATGGGAAGCAGACATATAATCAAATAATTAAAATTCCATTGGATCGGTTCTTTATTATTAGAGGAATGTGTAAGATGCTCTGGGTAGGGGGAGGGGGATCAGCTGCTTTTCTTACCTTTCCTGAATCTTCCTACGTGTCTGCTTCAACCTAACTGCATGCCCCCCATCTCTTATAGTGCCTGGCACTCCTAATCCAGTTTGTCCGGCACTTTTGTTCAGTTTAGTGACCTGGACAGCCCCCTCCACTCAAAACACACATGCACACACTTACCCAAACCGAGCCTTTCCTAGGACCCAGCTTGATCGTCTAGGACCCTTTTCTCTTTGTCGCCTCCAGAGAACCTTAAGCAGTTACTGTTTGTGTTCGTTTTACAGTCACTCCCCTATTACCTTGAACTGTTAAGAGGATTGTTTGTATCTGCCTTTGAACGTTCAGACCATGTCCACAGTGGATTATAAGCTCTTTGAGGGAAGGAACTGAATCTCACCCCAGCAGAGCTACAAAGATGTGTAGCAGATGTGAGCACTCAAATGAAGGAGGGAGCACACGTGTGGATTCTTCTCCCTGTCTCTGTGCATCTTCACCAGCACTTGGCTGGGTGAGGACACCAGCACTGAAGTCACCTCTCTCTGTCTCCACCCTTATAACCCATCCTTCACATGTGGGACTCTTCTGCAGACATTCACCTTGTCCTTGCAGGATCGCAGTACCCTGTTTTTCGCTGTGTGAACAGAAACACTCACAAAGAGGTCCCCGAGAGCTACTGTGACTCCAGCATGAAGCCGACCCCCGAGGAGGAGCCCTGCAACATCTTCCCTTGCCCAGCCTTGTAAGACAAACTCTCTGTTTAAGTCACCCACTATCAGGTCACTCTGGTTGCTTGTGAAGAGGACCTTAGGAGCAAATATATTTAGAACAAAGTTACATTCCCTTAAAGAGTCAGAGGACCCTTAGGTGGCTTTTAAGCAAGGCCCCAGTCTAATGATCACCCATCATAGTTCCAGTGAGCCTGTGTGTATTGTCTGGGTCTCAGGCTCTCTTCCTGTTGATGGAAGGTAATCTCTCGCTCTTGCTCTCTCCTTCCTGAGCTAGCTGGGACATCGGGGAATGGTCCGAGTGCAGCAAAACCTGTGGTCTGGGCATGCAGCATCGCCAGGTCCTGTGCCGCCAAGTGTACGCCAACCGCAGCCTGACAGTGCAGCCCTACCGCTGCCAGCACCTGGAGAAGCCCGAGACCACCAGCACCTGCCAGCTCAAGATCTGCAGCGAGTGGCAGATCCGCACGGACTGGACCTCGGTACGGCAGCCCTGGGCAGCTTGCCCCGGAAACCCAGCTCCGAGATCCACCACCACCCTCCCACCTTCCCCCATCAAGACCTAAGATGGGCTAAGTTCTCCAGGAGGGAACTCAACCCATAGAGCTCGGGAAGGCCTGTTTTGCAAACCATGGGGTGTGTCCATAGCTCGGCAGCACCGGCACAAGACTTTTTGTTGTGGTTTCTGATTAATCTGCTTGCTGGGCTCCTGCCCTGGTGTGTCTCACCTATACAGCCCATGCCCTTGGCAAGTTTTCTGAATCCTTGCTACTCACAGCATGGTCCACAGACCAGCAGCATTGGCTGAGGAGCTTGTCAGATGTGCAGCCTCTCAGACCCACTGTGCGTTTTCACTTGGTTCACCTGGTTCCTGCCTAGTCATGTATGTGCATGCAAGCTTGGGAGGACTGCTCTAAAACACTGCTTTACGACTTTTGATGGCTCCCCATTGCCCGCCTCAACAGTAGAATACGGCCTCTGAGGAACTCCCCAGTCTCTCTCCATCATCCCTTCCTCAGGATGTTTATTTCACACTGTTCCCCACATCTCAGTCCCAGACACACCGCACCCTTCATGTTTCCCTGCCCTTGTTGGTGCTGTTCCCTCTACCTGCCCCCAGCGTTTCCTTCTGGGGAGCTCCTGTTCAGCCTTCAAGGCCCATCTCAGGAGCCCCTTGTGAAGGCCCTGCAGAGTGAGTCACTCCCTCCCCTTGGCACTCCCCTACAACTTTTGCTGACTGAGATGCTCTTTGTCTGTCCAGGCCGCCCTCCAGGTAAGGTGATTGGAGAGCGAATTTCAGGGTGTCTTCATTTTTCAATCCGTATCGCCCTCTGGTGTGTGAGGTTTAATGTCCTAGGATTTTATGAACCATTTTTCCTTCAGAAAAGTGCGTATCACATTGTATATGAAATACGGGACCAACAGAATTTGTGTGGCAAACAGCAAAAATTCCCACTGAGATAACAGTAAAGCTTATTTTCCCCTCATCATGTTCTTGCCCATTCCCATCCAAACATTGCTAAATTCTGTGATTGCTGAATTTCCTAACATTATGTTAGAAAGGGTCTCCAAGTAAAGACCACCAAATACCAAGTGAGAGAGAGGGAAGAGACCTGAGACCCCATCCAGTCTGATGTTTTTCAATCAGTGTCCCAACATACAGGTATAAGGGGTCATGACTACTTTGTTATTAATAATAATACAAGAAGAAGAATGTGTGATTTCCCATTTTATAAATTAAAGTGCTCTTATTAATTGCATTCGGAGATGCTGCCTTGCTTTCCTGTGTAGTAACAAAGGAGACAGAGTTAAGGCTAATTGCACCACCCACAGTGGACTTCAAGGGTGAGCCCATGGGCATTGTGTGCATAAGAACCTCATCTGTCTCATGAGTCATAGTGGGGAGACAGTTGGCAACTGCTGGTAGAGCCAATTCCTTCCAATCTTACTCTCCCATTTTACAGGTGAGAAAACTGAGGCCCAGAGAAGCAAAGTAGGCAAGACATTTAAGAAGGTCTTTGTGAAAAGGGTTCTGATGTTTTCCAGAGTTGAGAGCCTCCCCCAGGTAGTTACACGCATTGCGGGGGGCCTTCCAACACAGCAATCCCCACCACAACTGCCTGTTCATAACACAGGGGCCAAGGATGAGGCCACCATAACTGCTGAGTCCGCCTTTCTTGGAGAGCAAACTTACCCCTGACGCAGGCTTGCTCTGTTTTAGTGCTCAGTGCCCTGTGGAGTGGGACAGAGGACCCGAGACGTGAAGTGCGTGAGCAACATCGGGGACGTGGTGGACGACGAGGAATGTAACATGAAGCTCCGGCCCAATGACATTGAGAATTGTGACATGGGGCCCTGTGCGAAGAGCTGGTTCCTCACCGACTGGAGTGAGAGGGTGAGCGTGACAGCGGGCAGAGCAGGGTTTCTGGAGCCGGAGACCAAGGCTCTGCTGGGCTGACGGGCAGGAGCTGAATGTCACCAGGTGACGTCACACTAGATGAATCACTAAGGGGAGTTTCTGAATTTAGAATAAGCATCCCAGAGATGAATTATTGTAGACCTCAGATCCTTGTCTGAGGACTGAGGGGCTCCAGGGTTTAGACATGGGTGTGAAAAAGTTAGTTGCAGTCTCTTTAGTACTCTACATGAATGCTAACTAAATGATAGCACCACACCTTTCGTACGTGTTGTGAGGGGCTGGCACTTAATAACAGGGACAGGCCCCTTCCTTGCTTCTTGCAACTCAGAACCTCTGACATATTGTCCATCTCCCCAGTAGCATGGCCTCCCTCCAGGTCTCGGATATCAAAGAATAACTCAAAGGCACATACGGTTAATTATTAACCTGTTAGTTACCTATATGCAAGGGAAACTAATAATAGATAGAGTTTAACTATCAAAAACAAAAATGGAATTTATGTAAGAGGAGTCCCTGGGCAGTGGAGACAGTTAACAGCACCCTTAGCTGCTAACAAAAAGGTTGGAGGTTTGAGTTGATCCTGTGGTACCTTACAAGAAATTCTTGGCAATCTACTTCTGAAAAGTCAGCCACTGAAAACCCTATGGAGCGCAGTTCTCCTCTGACACACATGAAGTCACCATGAGTCAACTCAACAGCAACTGGTTTTAATGTCTGAGACACCACAGATTTTCGGTATTTCTTTTTCCCTAGGCATAATATGATTATTCTTTACTCTCAGCTCCGAAAAGCCCCTTTCCAGGACAAGGGTTGAATTTGGAGATGAACAGGTTAAACATTCTCTACTCTAGTTCTCAGTTGTTGATGAATAACATAGTGGGGAAATAGACCTTGAGGCTAAATTAGCTTTCTGATTTTGAGGGTGGTTTTACTTACACCTTGAAGCTGCCAGGGATAAGCCCACCCATGAACTTGGAGGAAACCGTTCCTCCCCACGTCCATCCTTTCATTGGCCAGCCTTTCAATTCAAGATTTCTAGAAATAAAAGTTCATCGCCAGCTAGTCGATTGCAACCCATAGCAACCCTATAGGACAGAGTAGAACTGCCCCACAGGGTTTCCGAGGTTGTAAATCTTTATGCAAGCAGACTGCCACATCTTTCTCCAACGGAGCGGAGCGGCTGGTGGGTTCAAAATACCGACCTTTCCGTTAGCGGTCAGCACTTAACCTCTTGCACCACGAGGGCTCTCTCTTTTTTTCTTTACGTCTACAAAATACAACCAAACTGACCATCCCCTATAGTGTCAAATTATATCTGAACATGTGTGCGAGGACTAACCCTGTATCTTTTCTCCAGAAGCAGAGAATGAAAGCAAAAGCTTCAGAAATGCAAGCGGTGGGAGGGAATTGATTTGGTTCAATAAGTATTTATTTCTTGACTACTATGTGCCAGGCTCCTGGCTAGGCATTGGGGAGATGATGGTGGGAAAGAGATAGGTGTGGCCCCTGTCCTGATGACACTTACTTTCTAAAGAGAAGAGCACCTGCTCAGCATTGTCACCACGTGCCTTCTGTGCTTCCTCATTGATCCTCACAGCACCTGGGTGAGGATGGTCGTGCTGGTAGTGATGGTGCCACTGAGTTGATTTCGACTCACAGTGACCCCATGTGACACAGTAGAACTGCCTCATAGGGTTTTCTAGGCTGTAATCTTTATGGGGAAATCCTGATGGTGTAGTGGTAGCTGCTAACCAAAAGGTCGGTCGACAGTTCCAATCCACCAGGCACTCCTTGGAAACCCTGTGGGGCTGTTCTGCTCGGTCCTATAGGGTCACGATGAGTTGGAATCCACTCGAAGGCAATGGGTTTGGTAATTTTTACGAAGCAGATGGCGAGGTCTTTTTCCTGCAGAGCAACTGGCTGGGTTCGAACCACCAGCCTCTCGGTTAGCAACTGAGTGCTTCACTGCTGCACTACCAGGGCGCCTTCCTTGATAAGGAGGGGGTCTTTAATACCATGTGGTAGATGAGGAAACTGAGGCTTGTTGGGAATACCATTAAAAAGTGAATCTGCTCCCAAGCCAGAAAACCTCTCCGCAAAGGTAGGAGAGAACGGAACAGTTTTATTACTGAACAAGCACTAAACCAGAATGTGATGCCTCACAGGCAGCCCGCTAACAAGATTGAAAGACAGAGGAAGCTTATCCTTTACATAGCAAAGGAAATATAAACTGTTTCATACATGTTCTCAAGGTAAACGATAACTAGTCATCAAATAAGAGACTTGACTGCACCGTTTTTCACACATTGCTTATCCTAAACTCACCTGGAGGCAGTTCTACTCTCTCCTATCCCGTCTCTATGGATCAGAATTGACTCAACAGCAATGGGTTTTTTGTTTTGTTTTGTTTTGTTTTGTTTTGGGGGGGTAGTCACCAATGTTTGTTAATTGCCTTTATCCAAAGGAAAAACGCAGCACTTCTCATACCTTTATGACAGGAGCTAGTTTCACAGGTTGGAGCCCATGAAGTTAGGCCCTTTCCCTCCCACAGAAACTGAGAGGCAGGGGGCTGTCTTCCTTACTGATGGCATTTTAAAGAGATGGCTCCCAAGTCCTTGAGGAAACATTCCTAAGTTGTAAAACTGGCAAGAAGCTTATTTAGCCTTTCAAGAGAATTTCTCAAAAGAGGCAAAGGACAAAATTCTAATTACAAGGTTTCTCAAGTAAATGCTCTAAAGAGAAAGGGAAGTGGGAATCTCCTTTTTTGCATCTGGGAAAATTGATCCTTTTTTTTTTTTTTTCTTTTTGATGTGTATTTACCCCTACAGGCTCTGAGAGGTTAAGGAATTTGTCCCAATTCGCGAGGCCAGGGAAGGAGAGAGCTAGGGTTTGACCTGAGCGCCCTGGTGACATAACAGTTAAGTACTCAGATGCTAACCCAGAGGTTGGTGGTTCAAACCCACCCAGCAGCTCCACGGGAGAAAGACCTGGCCATCTGCTCTGGTGAAGTTTACAGCTTAGGAAACCCTATGAGGCAGTTCTACTCTGTCACATGGGGCCACTATGAGTTGAAATTGACTCAACGGCACCACCACCACCAACAGAGCTTGACGGCAAGATTCTGAAGCCCTTATTTTGTATTATTCATGCTGGAGGTGGTTGAAAAAGAAACAGTCATGTTTGTCCAAAGCAGGGACTGAGGTTTAGCGAGGCAAGGAGAAAACGTTGAGTCAGAAGGGGCTTCCACACCTCTTTGCTGGCAAATGCAGATTTTTGCCCACAACTAAGATGAGATTGGCCTTCCAAGGCGCCTCTGGATGGGTTTGAACTGCCAACTCTTTGGTTAGTAGTCAAGAGCTTAACCATTTGCACCACCCAGGAACTCCCTCAAGAGGGAGAGACCAAAGAAAATTAGATTGAAACCTAAAACTGATTGTTCACTATATAAATGAGTTGAGGTTGTGAACTTCATCTGAACTTCTCATAAGCTGCTAGACATAATTTCTTCTGACTTGTTGACTCACCTTAAAAATACTCATGTGGCTACTTTTAATTGAGGGTACCCTTATCAAACAAAGGCATCTTTTACTTTTTAGTTCTGTACATTGATGGCAGGTCTAAATACAAAAGCTATTTTTTTAATCACAACAAGTTAAAAAAAAAAAACTTTTAGAAAGCCTATCACACTCAATTTTGAAATTTTTAATTTTTTAAGATGTTTTCCAAGTAAAGAAATTAAATTACAGAATTAATTTAAATTAAATGAAATGTAAATTAAATAGACACATAGACCAATGGAATAGAATTGGAGTCCAGAAACAAACCCCCACAGCTGTGGTCAACTCATTTTTGACAAGGGTGTTAAGTCCATTCAATGGGGAAAGAAAAGTGTCTTCAATAAATGGTACTGGAAAAATTGAATTTCTGCATGCAGAAAAATGAAACAGGATTCATGCCTTACACCATACCCAAAAACAAATTCAAAATGGACTAAGGACCTAAGTGTGCAAATTGAAACCATAAAATTCTTAGAAGAGCAATCAGAGGCAATGCTGTCAGGCCTGGATTTCAACAATAAGGTATCTAATATGATAACAAAAACACAAACAGCAAAAGGCAATACAAATAAATAAAAAACAAAACCCATTGCCACTGAGTCGATTCCAACTCATAGCAACCCTATAGGACAGTAGAGCTGTCCCACAGGATTTCCAAGGAGCAGATGGTCCATTCCAACTGCTGACCTTTTGTTTAGAAACTGCATTCTTAACCACTGAGCCACCAGGGCTCCATATAAATAAACGGGACCTCATAAAAATTAAAAATTTTTGCTCATCAAAAGACTTTACTAAAAAAGTGAAAAGACAAGTGTTATGAGTTGAATTGTGTCCACCAAAAATGTGTGCCGACTTGGCTAGGCCGTGATTCCCAGTGTTGTGTGATCGTCAACCATTTCGTGATCTGATGTGATTTTCCTATGTATTATAAATCCTACCCCAACGATGTTAATGAGTGGGATTAGCAGCAGTTATCTTAATGAGGCAGGACTCAATCTACAAGATGAGGTTGTGTCTTAAGTCAATCTCTTTTGAGATATAAAAGAGAGAAGTGAGCAGAGAGACGTGGGGACCTCATACTACCGAGAAACAAGACCCAAGAGCATAGTGCGTCCTTTGGACCTGGGGTCCCTGCACTGAGAAGCTCCTCAACTAGCCTGGGAAGATTGATGACAAGGACCTTCCCCCAGAGCTGACACAGAGAGAAAGCCTTCCCTTGGAGCTGATACCCTGAATTTGGACTTCTAGCCTTCTACACTGTGAGAGAATAGATTTCTGTTTGTTAAAGCCATCCATCCACTTGTGGTATTTCTGTTACAGCAGCACTAGATAACTGAGACAACGAGCTGCCAACTGGGAGAATATCTTCGGAAACCATATATCTGACAAGAATTTAATAACCAAAATATACATATAACTTCAACAACTTACCAACAAAAAGACAGATAACCCAATCATAAAATGGGCAAAGGACTTGAACAGACATTTCACCGAAGAGGACACTAAAATGACCACCAAACACATGAACAATTGCTTAGCGTCGTTAGCCATCAGAGAGATGCAAATCAAAACCACAGTGAGATACCATCTCATTTCCACTAGGGTGGCTAAGAGGTCCTGGTGGCGCAGTGTTTAAGAGCTCAGCTGCGAACCAGAAGATCAGCAATTCAAATCCACCAGCCACTCCTTGGAAGCCCTATGGGGCAGTTCCACTCTGTCCTCTAGGGTTGCTATGAGTCAGAATCAACTTGACAGCAGTGGGAACGGGTAGGATGGCTAGGATAAAATAAAATAAACAGAAAATAACAAATGTTGGCAAAGATGTGGGGAAATGGAACCTTTATCCATTGCTGGTGGGAATGCAAAATGGTACAGCCCTTGTGGTGGTTCCTCAAAAAACTAAAAATAGAACTGCTATACCCACACCCGTTGCCGTCGAGTCAATTTTGACTCATAACGACCCTATAGGACAGAGTAGAACTGCCCCACAGGGTTTCCAAGGAGCAGCTGATGGATTTGAACTGCTGACCTTTTGGTTGGCACCCGAGCTCTTAACCACTGCACCACAAGAGCTCCAGAACTACTGTATGATCCAGCAATTCCACTTCTACGTATATATGCGAAAGACTTGAAAGAAGAGACTCAAAAACAGCCTTGTACATCAGTGTTCATTGCAGCACTATTCACAATAGCCAAAAGGTGGAAACAACCAGAATGCCCATCAGCAGATGAATGGATAAACAGTATGTGGTACATACATGCAATGGAATACTACTCAGCCAGTAAGAGAAATAAAGTCTTGATATATGCTACAGTATGGATGGAGCTTGAAGACATTATGCTGAGCAAGATAAGCCAATCACAAAAGGACAAATATTGTATGACCTCACTTTTATAAAAAGACAAGAAAAGCCAAGTGTATAAAGACCAAAGTTTATTGGTGGTTACCAGGGGCAGAAGGGAGAAGGAAAAGGGCGCTAACGGTGCTGGAAAAATCTCATTGATTAAGGGCAGGGTTGCAGAGGCGGTTATTGTAATTGCTGTCAGTAAGTTGTACACCTGTAAAAAGTTGAACTGGCAATGGTTGTGTGGTAGATATATCTACAACAACAACAAAAAAAAGAGTAGCTGCTGAGGCTGCTTATGTACAACCAAACACCTCATGGGATTTGGTTCCTTGGTTTGGAGGTTTAGGGTCATAGTTTCATGGGACATCCCAGTTAATTGGCCTAATAACATGTTTAGTGCTTCTGCTCTACCTCCTAGTTCGATGCGTAGTGGCTAGAGTCTTAAAAGCTTGCAGGGGGCTGTCCAAGACATGACAGTTGGTCTCCATTCACCTGGAACAACAGAGGATGAAGGAGAGTCAGGAACAGGAGGAGGATAGGGAATGTGTGGCTAATCGCCTCCATGTACAACTGCCTCCTTTGCCGTGAGACCGGAAGAACTGGATGGTCCCCAAGAACCATTACTGAGCTTTTTGATCAAAGATTCCATAGATGAGTCCTGACAAAAGGGGGAAATTTCAGAACAGAATTTCAAATTCTCATGGCCTCCAGACTTTTAAGTACATGGGGGAAGATAGAGAAACTTTCCCAGATGCCTGTGTATTACTTGGAGTCCCTGTGTGGTACAAATGGTTAACGTACTGGGATGCTAGATGAACGGTTGGAAGTTTGAGTCCACCCAGAGGTGCCTCAGAAGAGAGCCCTGGCAATCTACTTCTGAAACATGAGCCACTGAAAACCCTGTGTAGCACGGTTCTATTCTGACAAACATGGAGTCATCGTGAGTCAGAGTCGACTTGACGGCAGCTGGTTTGTGTGTGTGTGTGTGTGTGTGTGTGTGTGTACAGTACTTGGTTTGAAAAGCAGAAAATTAAGTTAGCTGTTCGCATGGATATAACCTGGAAAGAAATATTCTTAGAGTTTGAAACACTGACTGGAATTTGATTTACCTTGTATTCCCTAGGAAAATTTATATATCTTGACTTTTAGAGTTAGGAAATAGATGATACCTGGCCAAAACAAAAAGCCCGTTAGCCTAGAATATTCCAATTATTATAACGAGAGTTTTTTTTTTTTTTTTAACCTAAGTGATGGATTAAAATGTCTCCAATTTCTAATAACAGATAGAGTGTAGGTCAGGAGAAGTGTCTGCGAGCCCTTTGCCCCAGGAGCTTCTCCCTGAGAAGACAGACCCACCTCCTCAGGAGGCGTGCAAACGTCTCAGGACTTACGCTGGGCTGTGGTTTTATACGACTAGGAAGCAATGACCAACAATGAAAACGGAAATTTTGATAAGGAAATGTGGTTGTATTTTTTCCCTTTCTCAGTTTTTGTGTTTTAAATTATATTATTTTTATTCATTTTCGAAATTGGCAATGTTG
This sequence comes from Loxodonta africana, assembly GCF_030014295.1. Taxonomy (NCBI): domain Eukaryota; kingdom Metazoa; phylum Chordata; class Mammalia; order Proboscidea; family Elephantidae; genus Loxodonta; species Loxodonta africana. Next base: position 43,961,361 of record NC_087354.1, on the reverse strand, counting down.
ATAGACACCAGACATTGACACTGATTTTAAGATACCCACCACACCAAAACCACTGCTGTCGAGTCGATTCCAACTCAAAGCGACTCTGTAGGACAGAATAGAAGTGCCCCAAAAGGTTTCCAAGGCTGTAAAGCTTTACAGAAGCAGACTGCCACCTGTTTCTCCCACAGAGTGGCTTGTGGGTTATTTTAAGAGAAGGCACAACAGAATGGGCTTCGTTCGTGTTCTAAAAAGCCACTTCCAGGACTGGAAGGTGCTAATGAGAGAAGAAGGTCCCTGGGTGGTACGAACAGCTTGCATTCAGCTACCAACCTAAAGATTGGTGGTTTGAACCCTCCCAGCAGCGCCGAGGAGGAAAGGCCTGGCAATCTGCTTCTGTAACAATTACAGCCAAGGAAACCCTATGGAGTAGTTCTACTGTATAACATGGGATCGCCCTGAGTCAGAATCGACTCGATGGCAACAGGTTTGATTTGGTTTTGATGGAAGAAGAGAAATGAGTGAGGGAGGGCTCAGGCCTACGTTCAATTAGTCAACTGACATTCATGGATTCTTCCTTGGACAAGGCACTGACTTGGGTGCTGAGAAGAATTCAGAGATGATTCAATAGTCCCTGCCTTCGCCAAGCTTTATTCTGTAAAGAAAAAGGGAAAAGATAGACAAGATTCAAATAGCTATAATACACAGGAAGAACACAGAGTATGAAGTACGATGAGAATTCTGAGGCGGGAAAGAGTATACTGAATAGGGCTAATGAAAGAAGTTTTCACAGAGGAGATGGCGTTTGAGTGGAGCCTTAGAGGGTTTCAGTGTGTCCAGGTGAAGGCAAAGAGCATTCCAGGCAGAGGCAACATCAAGGACAGGGGTGCTAGGAGCACTTTGAATGACCAGAGAGTATCGGCCACTCTGGCTGTGTCCAGCATGGGGTGTGTGTGATAGAATATTGAGAGATTCATCTGGAAGAATGGATTGATTGGATCCGTATTGTAGGAAAATTTTCATGCCGTTGGAGAAGCTTGTACATGAATGTAGGAATGGGAAGTCATCAGAGGGATTTCTAGCACACGGGTCCCAACACCTGGAAGCCCAATGTGTTAGAACAGCTAGTGAGGGTGGGCAAGAGGCTGCAACCATAATTCAGGGGAGATAAGGTAAATGGGAGCCATGGGCTAATAAAGGAACGAGACAAGAGAAACGTAGCTAAATGAGAGTCCAAGCGCCCTGATGGTTGACAAGATGTTGGAAGCAAGAAGGCAGAACAGTCAACTTTTGAATCTGGGTAGAAACTTGAATACAAGTAGGAAAATCAAGAGAAGGAACAGTTTTGGTGGTGAAGGCAGTGTTCCATGTCTTACCTGTTGGGTGTGGGGTATCTGTGGTACACCTGGATGATGTCCAGAAAAGGTCTGAAAATATAGCATGAGAAGCAAAATAAGGCAGCCTTCCGAGGTATTTAAAGACAGAAGGAAAATACTGTCTTATGAACCTGACAGTATGACTCAGGGATGTTCATAACATGCCCCAGGCAAGGCCAGAGGGTGATTGTAGAAGAGAAAGCCTTAGTGGGCGGGGGTCTGTCTACGGACTGTCTGCTCACCTCTGTGAGTCTCAGTTTCTCCACTTTAAAGTGGGGATGTAGGACTTGACCCTTTAAAGCCCTTATTCCATTTATTGAGCACCTGATGTCTACAAAACACTACATTCATTGTCTCTGATCCTACCAGGAATGGGTTCCTTTGTCAGTTGTCCAGGTGAGCATGCCAAAGCATGAGGGGCTGGGTTGCTTGCCTTGGGCCACACAGCTAGTAGGATGTTAACACTGATTTGTCTGGTTTCAAGACCAGGCTGTCCCTCTGTACCAGCATATTTCTCAGTACTCTTCAGACTGTGACTCTAAGGTAAGATCTTCAGGGATTGGAACCATCTGCCCTTGTATCAGGAAGCAGTGTTGACGTGACAGAATTCACTTCTCCTCCTTTTCCAGACCAGCCTAGACTCAGCTACTAGCAGGTAAACGTGGGCCTGAGTTTTCATGTACTTTTTCTTCTTCTGCTGAATATGTTCTTAGAAGTGAAAGCCAGAACCAATAGTCTAACAAATATGTGTTTATGGCAACACTGGGACAGAATATTTGGAACTACGACTGTCCTAGAAAATCCAAGATGGCAGGGCTGCCACACTGACACCCCATAACGGAATTACCAAGACCAGTTGCCATGGAGTTATTTCCAACTCATGGAGACCTCATGTGTGTCAGAGTAGAACTGTGCTCCATATGGTTTTCAATGGCTGACTTTTCGGAGGTAACTCGCCAGGCCCTTCTTCCGAGGTGCCTCTGTGTGGACTCGAACCACCAACATCCAGTTATTAGCCACATGCATTAACCATTTGCACCACTCAGGGAATCCCTATAGTGGAGTAGGGTGGAAAATAACCAGGCGAGGCGTAAGAAGTTGTGAGAAAGTCTGGGGGGTGGGGGATGGCGTTGGTAGGAAAACAAGGTGTCGAGTCATCCTCTGCATCGTTTGGAAGTGACTTCAGAAACTGCTGGGGGCCTTCCCACTAATGTACCCCCTCCTGTCTTGCAGTGCTCAGCAGAGTGCGGTGCTGGTGTGCGAACACGCTCGGTGGTGTGCATGACCAACCACATCGGCAGCCTGCCCCTAGAGGGCTGTGGGAACAACCGTCCAGCGGAGGCCACTCCTTGTGACAATGGGCCCTGCGCTGGCAAGGTGGAATGGTTCGCTGGAAGCTGGAGTCAGGTGTGTGGCCGGCACTGAGGGCGTCTGTCTATCTGTCCCTGGCGACAACAACAAAATAAATAAATTTAGGAGAAAAAAAAAATACCCTGAAAAAAATGCCTGCCTTGCCGTTGTGAATTGATACAGCCCCTTTTGGAAAGCAATTTGGCAATAAAATTCAAGAACTATTAAAATATTCATTTGTCTGAACCCAGTCACCCCATTCCTGGGAATTTATGTTAAAGAAATAACCAACAAAATAAAAAAGGCTTTTTCAGCACTGATGTTGATGATGGCAGAATGTCTAGGGATATTATGGTGTATCAAAACTCCATAAACAATTCTGTAGCAATAACAATGATGATTAAGATGGTGAAGAAAGTGCTTATAATGGCAAGTGAAGACTGGAATATGAAAATACATGAACGTTTTAAGGTTTTCTTTTTAAATTTCCTTTAATGTTTTTATAATCTGCCTATAAACAAAGAAAATTCGGAAAGAAAGAGAATTCTAGTAATTCCAATGCCACTGCAGTGAATATCAGAGGCAGACACACTTGGTAACTGAACCCTGCTCTGCGTCTCATTAGTTCTCTGACCTGGGGCAAGTCATTTAGCTTTTTGAGCCTCAGTTTCCTGATCTGTAAAATGAGGATAAGAACACACCTTCCAGGTTTGTTCTGAGATTTTCATGAGATGCTATACATCAAGGGAGTTACCCATTTCTTGGGCCATGAGAAGTGCTTAGTAAACATTAGTTTCCTTTTCTCCATGCTTATTATCTTTAATGCCAACTATTTCTCAAAGTCCATGGGTGGCACCAATGGTTAAGCACTTGACTTAACCAAGCCCAAAGGCCGGGGGTTCAAACCCACCCAGAGGCACCTCAGAAGACAGACCTGGTAATGTGCCCCCAAAAGGTCACAGCCTTGAAAACACTAAGGAGCAGCTCTACCCTGACACACATGGGGTCGTCATGAGTTGGAATCAACTCGACAGCAACAACAGTGTTTTACTATCAATAATGAGATTGAAATAGTTAGCATTAAAAATAATAAGCTTGTAGAAAAGGCAACTAATATTTATTAAGCACTTCCCATGTCCCAAACAATGGGCAACTCCTTTGATGTATAGCATCTCATGGAAACCTCACAGCAAACCTGGGAGGCGTGTTCTTATCCTCATTTTACAGGTGAAGAAACTGAGGCTCAGAGAAGCTAAATGACTTGCCCCAAGTCAGAGAACTAATGAGAAGTAGAGCTGTGATCAGTTATCAAGTGTGTCCCAGGTGCATATTGTTTCACCTGCAAAGCAAGGGTTTTTCAAACACGGTCTGACCATTGACTGCTGTGAGGTTCCATATCTGTACTAAGTATAGAGGACTCTGGGTCTCTTTTGCTTGTGAGTGGTATGAACCCTGGAGAAGGCCACCTTGATTTCTGCTAAGATTAGAAACAAGGGATTGATTGTCCAAAAGCGTCAGAACATAATTGAATGTGGACAAGGTTTTGATTCTAGATTTATAAGGATGTTGGAGCCTGCTGGCACCTCCCCGTCCTGGGAATTTGACGTTACTCCCAAAGAAAATGAAATAAAGCATGCTGATTTACTGATACTGTTTGAATCTGAAACATTATCTGATTCAGAATATACAAATAAAATATTCCTTCCAACCATGTGGTTTGGATGAGAATTGGCATCTTACATACCCCACCACCCTGGCCACAGTGATAGTCCCATGATGGACATGTGAGCCAGACTCCTTCCCTGAGACTTTTAATTGGGATTTAATTTGGAAGAGACTTAGCGGGAAGTTGTAAGCTCAGGTGCTATCAGTGACCATGTTGAGGCTGTAGAGAAAGCCAGCCCGAGAGAACAAGACCTAAGTCCAGTGAGAGGCAGAGACAGGGGACGTTCTGGCTTCAGAGGCTTTCTAAGCCACCAAGGAAGGAAGGCGTTTATTTTCTCCTGATCCCCTGAACCTAATTAGGAGTGTGTCAAGTCTTTTTCTACTCTAGGGGCACAGAGCCCAACTCTTGTTTATAAGGTACTCTGCCAAGGTATTATTCATGCTCAGGATTGTCTCTATTAATTTTGTTTATTGTTGTAAAAATACAGATAATACATTTGCCAATTCAACATTTTTCACATTTATAATTCAGTGAGATCAATTTACATCAGTCACATTGTGCAACCATCGCCAGTATCCTTTGCCAAATTTTCCCCCATAAACAAAAGCTCAGCACTTCCTAAATAATAATCCTCCCCCCGCCCCCGCCCCCCCAACTTCCCTTCCTCCCGTGCCTGGTAACCACTGTTAAACTCTGGTCTCTCTACATTTGCCTGTTGTAGGTACTTCATATTTCTTTTCTCCTCTTCCATCTCTGGGTTTACTTCACCCTTCGGTTGTCTTAGTTCTGGGGGGTCTTTCATAGTCTCAAGGCACCAGGAGCAACCAAGTCAATATATAAACTAACACAGAAGAAAATATGAAAACAAGCTACGAAGCCCTGTCGTTTTCTGGATGCCCGTGAAGATGGTAAAAAGGAGGCACGGACAAAGCAGAAATTGTTGACGGCCATGGCTTAGGAAGGCAGGCTTATTAATGCCCCATTTAACTAGTTTGTAGTCTGTTGGTGTGAGGTTTTTCTAGTTTTTTCTGTAGGTAGGTGGGTTTTTTTCAGCCATTTTCTCTAAGCTTCAGCAATACACTGGGACTGGACTTTATGATCAAAGGCCTCCTAGTGGGGGAAGGGATGGCCTTGACCTTAGGGAATCTTGTCCCAAGTGTGGGGTCTTCTTTTCAGTTTTATGTGTTCAAAGAATTTTAATTCAACCTTCATCCACAGGTGTGTAGGTTCTGGAAGACTAATTCATTCAAGTAACCACCCTAACAGACTAGCAGATAAACCAGAGTGGTCATTGGTTATTTTACAATGAGAGGTCTCAGAGTCCACCAGACAGACACACCCAAATTAACTGGCTGGTGTATTCCTGCAGGAAGTCAAAAGGGAACCATTTCCCTCTCACCACAGAGGGCATCATAATCAACACAGCCTTAAGCTATGGCAATTCAGTGTAGCCACTCTGCATTCCAGAGACAGAACTGTTAGGAAAATCAGAACCCACGTTCAATTTCTCCAGAAATGTTTCCCAGGTTCCCTTGGGTTGTTCCTCACTGAAGTGATAATAGCAGTCATTCATAAAGACCCTTTGATGGACGGTAGTTCTCAGCCTCACTCCATCGTGTGACACCCGTGTTTTTCTGCTTCTTTCTCCAGTGTTCCATCGAGTGTGGAAGCGGAACCCAACAGAGGGAGGTGATTTGTGTTAGGAAGAATGTGGACACCTTTGAAGTGCTGGATCCCTATGAATGTTCCTTCTTGGAGAGACCCCCCAGCCAGCAATCCTGCCATCTCAAGCCTTGTGGGGCCAAATGGTTTAACACAGAATGGAGCATGGTAAGTCACAGTACTCTTGATAGAGATTGCCTTACTACCTCATTCCTCTGCTTTCTTCCGCTTTCCTCCCCTAGACACCTCTGGGACACCTACTACATGCCAGACACTGGGCCCAGCCCTGCTGCAGAGGACTGATGGTGGGAGGGACTCAAGGATGTTGTTTAAAATACTCCTTCATGCAGTGACCTCTTTGCAAAACTCGAATTTCTGTCAGGCCTCAGTACCAGCGTATGTGTGTGTGTGTGTGTGTGTATTATGTACTTTTTTTTTTAATCCTACAGACATTATGGATTATGGAACTGATCCTGCTTTTCTCTTTGACTTGGCTTCTAGGAAACTCAGAAACAAATTCCTGGCCTACCTCTAAAAGAAACTATACCATACCTTACAAAGTGGATTTAGGGTACTAATGTAATCCCTGGCTTCGCTGTATCTTTCCTACTTTTATTTTCTATTTGCCCCAGTTTCCTTACTTTTTTTTTTTTTTTTAATCTTGTGGGCCTGTATTTTGTTAGCCATCTCATATGCTTTTTGTAAGGGGGATGGTGGTGTGTAGGTTAAGAGAGAGGGAGAAGAAGAGAGAGAGAAATACAGAAACAGGTAATTAAATAATAAAATAGGAAAGGATGAAAATATTGAGAAACGTCTTTTTTTTTTCTCTCCCAAACAGAAGAGTTTTTTTTTTTTCAAGAAACTTCCTAAAACAGAAAAGCACCTCAGGGCACCATCCTCTGTGACCAACAGGCTTGGGATAGACCTGTATGACACATGGGGTGGGGGTTAAGGGAGACTGTGTACATTCTGCTTTTTGTCCCTGAAGGTATTCAAGCAGAGGCCGCAAGTGGGCCCAAAGTAGAGGCCGAGGCCTTTCTCAGAATCATTTGTGGGTGATAAAGGAAATTTTCCTTATAAAATATGCAAATAAGAGCTAAGAATTGTGTGTGCGCTCCACTGAAACCAGCCATTCGGGCAGGTGGCAAACCACTCACAGCAGCTGATGGAAGAAGCAGAGGTGATGCTGGGCTTGAAAGGTGTTTAGGCATCTTCTGAGAAATGGGATTTAATTATTTCTATGTTGACCAATGCCCTTGAGAATGCAAGAACAGATCACTGTTTTCTTTTGCTATCTTGGCCCTAGAAAGGGCCAAGCTCACCAGGCCAAGTCAAAGGAGACAAGCTCGAGAAATTCCTGGCTGGTTTATTAGTAAGTCTTCGGCTTCCTATACTTGCTGTTATTAAAAGGTGCCATCAACTCGATTCTGACCCATAGCAACAGAGTAGAATTGTCCTATAGGGTTTTCTTGGCTATAAACTTTACAGGAACAGATCACCAGGTCTTTCTCTCACAGAGCCACTGGGTGGGTTCGAAGCACCAACCCTTCAGTTAGCAGCCGAGCACTTAACACTTGCACCATGATATTTAGTCTTACGTGCCTTGTTAGTAGAACAGCACAGCTTTGGGCACTTGCCTTCTTATTTAATGTCATTGGTACAAAGACGATAGCTACATAAGCTTGGTGAGCTCAATAGGGGCCCTGACTATATGTTATTTATTATGGTCTTTGTTGTAACAGAGCAGGGGTTAGCAAATGTTTTCTGTAAAGCACCAGATAGTAAATATTTAAGCTTTGGAGGCCATGCGGTCTCTGTTACAACCACCTAGCTCTACCCTTGAAGCATGACAGCAGCCATCACAACATGTCACGAATGAGCATGGCCATGTTCCAATTAAACCATATTTACAAAAACAGATGGCGGGTCAGATTCCACTCATGGACTGTGGTTTGCCAACCTCTGTTATAGAGTAAAGGTCTCTGGAGGAAAGCACTGGATTCAGGGGAAGACTGCATGCTTTTCTTCTGTGTTTTTCTGTCCCGTCTAGAACTAGGCTGATGTGGCAGGCAGTGCCAAGGAGGAGGTGAGTTCCCTGCAGTCCTGGGCACTGGTGGAACTGTGGGCTTCCTTGCAGATGCAGGATTTCTGCTAAAAAGCTTTTGGCTCAAAGCACTGAGGACTTAGTGCAGGTTTTTAAAGATAGATTATTATTAATATTGTTATTAATTGCAAAAGGACAGAGAGGAAACTTAAAGATCACCAGTAAACTTGCCATTCAGAAATAAATACCATTAATATATGTTTGTTTATTTGTTCTTAAGTAAGACTCCTCTTATAGGTCTGGGGTGGACTTCTGTGAGTGTTAAAAGAATAATTGAAAACTTGTCTTGAGAGTCTGAGTTAACTTAAGAAGACAAAAATGTGTATTTAAAATAAGCCATTGTAGTAGCCTATAACCCTACCTACAGTTCATTAACTCACTGTTTATCCACAGGGCACTTTTGTTCACCTCAAATTTAGGGGCATTAAAAAAAAAAAAATAGTGCTATCGAGTAAAAAAAAAATAGGGCAATACTGAAGTTGTCAAGGATTTCATTTTACTTGGATCCACAATCAATGCCCACAGAAGCAGCAGTCAAAAAGTCTAATGATGCATTGGGCAAATCTGCTGCAAAAGACCTCTTTAAAGTGTTGAAAAGCAAAGGTGTCTAAGGACTAAAGTGTGCCTGACCCAAGCCATGGTATTTTCAGTCACCTTATATGCATGTGAAAGCTGGACAATGAATAAGAAAGACTGGAGAATTGATGCATTTAAATAATGATGTTGGCGAAGAATATCGAATACACCACAGACTCCAGAAGAATGAACAAATCTGTCTTGGAAGAAGTACAGCCAGAATGCTCTTTAGAAGCGAGGATGGTGAGACTTCATCTCACACACTTTGGAAATGTCATCAAGAGGGTCCAGTCTCTGGAGAAGGACATCTTGCTTGGTAAAGTAGAGGAGGACCCTCAACGAGATGGATTGACACAGTGGCTGCAACAATGGGCTCAAACATAGCAACAGTTGTGAGGATAGTGCAGAACCAGGCAATGTGTGGTTCTGTTGCACATAACGTCTCTATGAGTCAGGACCAACTCGACAGCACCTAACAACAACAACAAAAAAAGCAGTATGTTCTTGTGGTGAGGTTGTAGGGAAACAGGACATCTCATATATTGCTGGTGGGAGCGTAAAATGGTCCAACCCACACACAAGGTAATTTGGCATTACTTAGCATGATTAAGTATACATTTACCATTTGACCCAGCAATCCAACTTACAGGACTTTCTTCCAAAGATACACCTCCAAAAGATTACTTACTACAGCATTATTTGTTACAGCAAAAGATGGGAAATAACACAAATGTTCATCAGCAGGGGGGAGTCATTGAATAAACTACTGTACATCCACACAATGGAGTATTTATTGTGCAAGTACAGAAAAGAGTGAGGACTTCACCTGCATAGTATTATGGAGCCATCTCCGGGATATATTGTTTAGCGAGAAGAGCAAAGTGGAGGAAAGCATACTATTATTTATCTAAGTGACTATCGAATGCTGGTGTTTATCCAAGAGAGGGGAAGCTGACCTATGAATATTTATATTTGTATATGTGTGTTGATTGTATTTTGTAAATGGAAGGATAAAGCCTAACATTAAAAAATGGTTACTAGGGAGCCTAGGAAGAAACCCACACAAATAGAGTTGGTTGAATTTTTTTGTTTGCATGCAGTGAGCTTCCTTCTTTGGGGGGTACGTTCCTATGAATTTTTACACATGCACGGATTCTTGTAACCATGACTACAGACAAGACACAAAACAATTCCAAATCCCAGAAGAATTTCCTCACACCGCTCTTTTGTATTCAGACCCTCCCTATATTCCTAACCTCTGGAAAACATTGATTTGTTCCTGTATTTTACCTTTTCCAGAATGTCGCATAAATGGAATAATACAGGATGCTACCTTTGGAGACTGGCATTCACTAACTCACTTAGCATAATTCGAGATTTGTCCATATTGTTGCATGGATCAATGGTTTGTTTCTTAAATTACCGAGTAATATTCCATTGTGTGGATGTACCACAGTTTATCCGTTCACCTGCTGAAGGACATTTAGGTTGTTTCCAGTTTGGGGTGATTATGAATAATGTCACTAAAGACATTGGCATACAGGCTTTTGTGTGATCCTAAGTTTTCATTTCTTTAGGATAAATACCTAGGAAATGGATAGCTGGGTCATGTGATAAGTTCATGTTTAGCATTAAAAGAAACTGACACACTGTTTTGCATAGTGGCTATGCCATTTTGCATTTCCACCAGCAATTTCCAGTTGCTCCACATCCTTACCAACACTTTGTATGGTCAGTTGTTTTCTTTGTTTTGTTTTGTTTTTAACCATTCTAATAGGCATGTATCTCATTGTGGTTTTGATTTGCATTTCTCTTCAGACTAATGTGGAACATCATTTAATGGGCTTATTTTTATCGGGTTTTTTTCTTACATAAAAATTAACTCAAAATGGATCATATGCCTAAATGTAAAACAAAACTGTTAAGTTTCTGGTGGAAAACCTAACAGAAAACATTTGTAACTTTGAGTGAGTTACTCAAAGATTTCTTAGATGCAATATCAAAAGCATTAGTTAAAAAGTAAAAGCATGAATATAATAAATTGGGCTTTATTGACATTGAAACCTTCTGCTCTGCAAAAGATACTATTAAGAGAATGAAAAGACAATCCCTAGACTGAAAGAAAATTTTTGCACATAATATGTCTGACAGTGGACTTAGAGCAAGAATATATATAAGCTCTTATAACTCAACATAAAGAAACAAACAACCCAATAAAAACAATGAGCAAAAGACTTGGACACTTAACCAAAAACAATAGCTGACAAATAAGCACATCGTCATCAATGGATCATTTAAAAAAAAAAAAATTTTTTTTTTTTGGATCATTAGAGCAGTGCAAATTAAAACCACAGTGAGATACCACCACACACCTATTAGAATGGAGGAAATAAAAAAGACCATACCAAGTGCTGACAAAGATGAGGAGCAACTGGAACTCTCATGAATTGCTGGTGGGAATGTAAAATGGTACAGCTACTATGAAAAATAGTTTGGCAGTTTCTTACAAAGTCTAAACATACACTTACTGTGGGACACAGCAATCCAACTCCTGTTTGCCCAAAAGAACTGAACATTTATGTTCACACAAAAACTGGCGTGGGACTGTTTATAGCAGCTTTATTCATAAGCACCAAAAACAGGAAACAACCCAAGTGTCCTTCAGTGGGTGAATGAATAAACAAACCGTGTGGTACGTTCACTACGGGATACTACTCAGCCACAAAAACAAATGAACTACTGATACCTTCAACAACATGGATGAATATCAGATACATTTTAATAAGTAAAAGAAGCCACACCCAAAAAGCTACATATTGTATGATTCCGTTTATGTAATATTCTAGAAAAGGCAAAACCCTAGGGATAGGGAACTGATCAGTGATGGCCAGAGGATGGGATGGGGGAACCTGACCACAAAAGGGGCAACAGGAGGGAATGTTTTGGTGTACGGAAACTGTTTTGTGTCTTGTTTGTGGTAGAGATACACACCTCTATGCACTGGTAAAATCCATGGAACTGTACACCACAAAAGGTGAATTTTGCTGTATATAAATTAAAAAATAAAAACACTAAAACAAATACGAAATAAATAGTTAGTCTAGTAATAACCCATTGCCACTGAGTCAATTCTGACTCATAGCAGTGGTTAAGCATTTGGGTGCTAACCAAAAGGTTGGCAGTTGGAATCTACCAGCCACTCCTTGGAAACCCTATGGGGCAGTTCTGCTCTGTCCTGTAGGGTCGCTATGAGTTGGAATCAACTCAACAGCAACGTTTTTCAGGTGGTTTCAACCCAATGAACTCATGAATCTAGGCTGCAAACATCCCAAAAAGAGAGATTCACATCACACGTGAAGTAGTGTTGCCAAAAAAAAAAAAAAAATCAAACCTGCATCTGTTCAGGCCTCTCTGGGTCCAACTTCCAACTGATAAAAACTACTCAGAAGTGAAGATAGTGAGACTTCCTCTAACGTACATTGGACATGTCATCAGGAAAGACCAGTCCCTGGTGAAGGACATCATGCTTGGTAAAGTAGAGGGTCAGCGAAAAACAGAAAGACCCTCAATGAGATGGATTGACACAGTGGCTACAGCAATGGGCTGAAACATACCTACTATTGTGAGGATGGCACAGGACCGGGCAGTGTTTTGTTCTGTTATACATAATGTTGCTATGAGTCAGAACCAACTCCATGGCACCTAACAACATCACAGAGGACAGAGAAGCTTGTCAGTCCACATCATGGGGATGCCATCAGCAAAATCTATGGAAAATCTATGAGAAAAAAAAATCTATGGGAAACTTCAAGACAGATGGCTGTACCTTCAACAAAAAAAGTGCAAGAGGTTGGGGGAAAGACAGTCAAAGGGGAAGCTGTGGACTAAAAGAATTTTAAAAATCATATCAACCAATTGCAATGTGCAGACCATATGTGGATCCTAATTTTTTTTTAATTGTATTGAAACATCTATGATCATGATGGCTGCACGGCATTGTGAGTGTAGTTAATGCCACTGGATTTCACACTTGAAAGTCGTTAAATGACAAATTTTATGTTGTGTATATTTTGCCACAATAACAAAAAAAAGTATGAGATTCGTGAGGCAACTAGAAATAGAAACACTACCATATATTTGATAAATAAGGAATTATTGATAATTTACGGTGTAATAATGGTATGGAAACCCTGGTGGCGTAGTGGTTAAGTGCTACAGCTTCTAACCAAAGGGTCGGCAGTTCAAATCCACCAGGCACTCCTTGGAAACTCTAGGGGGCAGTTCTACTCTGTCCTGTAAGTCGCTATGAGTCAGAATTGACTCGACAGCAATGGGTTTAATAATGGTATTGTGTGTGTGTGTGTGTGTGTTTTAAGGGCTTGATTTTTTCAGATACAAGCTGAAATGATATGGAAGAAATACCATGTCCAGATTTGCTTCAAAATAATACAAGAGAAAGTAGGCCGAGTATAGATGGGACACAACTGGCCATGAGTTGACAGTTGTTTAAGCTGAGTTATATGTGCATGGGGGTTTATTGTAATATTGTGTCTCCTCTTGGAAATGTTTGCAATTCTCTGAGAGCTCCCCTCTCCTATGTGCTGAGCTCACAGGGCTCCCAGGAGACCTAACTTCCTCCCTCTTTCTCCATGCAGTGCTCCAAGAGCTGCCAGGGCGGCTTCCGGGTCCGAGAAGTGCGATGTCTCTCAGACGACATGACCCTAAGTAATCTCTGTGACCTTCAGTTGAAACCAGAAGAGAGAGAATCTTGTAACCCTCAGGACTGTGTCCCTGAAGTTGGTAAGTAGGGATTCCTTTCTTGGAGAAAAGATTTGGCTTTCCTGAGCACTGTCAGGCTCTCTAGCATGAAAATGCCAAGCTCTTCTAGATCATTCTGTGGCCTTGCATGCACAGTAATGGACTTCAGTAAGTCCTTTGGGTGTTTGTTAAAAGTTTCATATCCTGAGGTGACTCATCATAGCTGGGATTACCACCCAAGCCACCCACCGAAGACAAACTTAAATGTGAATTGATTAAAATGATCATGCATTCAGAAATTTGGGTCCATCATCCTTAAGGCCCAAGTAGTGAAATTTCAACTTTTAATTGTAGCCGCAGAGAAGGGAGGAAGGGGAGAAAGCCAAGAATTGGGAGAAGCAGTGCTGGAGAGTCTTACCAGATATCTGAGGGTTATAGCTGAAGCTCAGTGTCCTGAGGAACTTGGTGACTCAGGGTGAAGCCCTCTCCACAGAGGGGGAGATGGCAGCAAGAAGGTCTGCACAATGGTTGGAGCCCTGCAAGGAGCAACAATGTTGCATTTCAGAAGACCCCAGCCTGCAACCATTGAAATAGGGTCCAGGAAGGCATTGGTGAGAGGTTGGGATATTACGTTCTCCTGTGGGCTACTCTTCATAAGGAAGACTCCAGTCCTCATGAAGACAGTCAGAAAACCAAAGATACCATGCACAGGAACTGGACCAACAGAAGAGGTGTCAGGTGGGTAAAGATGCATCTCCATATTGGGTACCCAGATACCGCCACTTAGAATACACTAACAGACTAGACCAGGACTGGCTCCAGACTAGAGGAGGCTGAGCCTCTTTATGAGAAGGCTTCAGTGTCTCCCAGGCACCTATTCACTCTCCCGTCTTCACAGTGATATCAAAGGAGATGTATTAATGTATCATTAGGCTGTTGTACAGTGGATTTCTCCTGTTGAGGTTAGTTACCATCAAGTTGATTCCAACTCATTGCAGCCCCATGGGCACAGAGTAGAACTGTGCTCCATAGGGTTTTCAAGGCTGTGACATTTTAGCAGCAGATAGCCAGTCCTGTCTTCCAAGGCCCTCTGTGTGGGTTCAAACTGCCAGCCTTTCAGCTAGGAGCCAAGCACTTAGCTGTTTATGCCACCTAGGGACTCCATAGATTTCTCCTTCTATGGACCAAATGGAAGCCTTTAATATACTGACCTACCATCCTTCTTATCCCAGGAGAGATGTGCCATTTCCAGAGTAAATACTTGATAATCCAGAGCTTCCTATGTATCAGCAATAACCAATGAGTAGACAGACGTTAGGGATGTGGCCAATCCCAGTTGCAACAACCAAAAAAAAAAAAAAAAACAAATTTCAGAGAAAGAAAATTAATAAGAAATGTATAAGACCCACATAAAACCCAGACCCAGTGCCAGACCTTCATAGAATAATGAATAAGTAGAAATTAAAAATAAGAAAACCTTTCACTAGAACATAAAAGGAAAAGTGAATGGATAGAGAGACTAACGTGCTTCTGGATGGGAAGAGTTAATACTGCAAAGATGACCAAAGAAGGACCATGAGGGCAGCTTGTTCAGTATATGTTTGGACATATATTTATAAGGCTAGAGAAGGTCCCTGGTGGCACAACGGTTAAATGCTGAGCTGCTAACCAAATGGTTGGCGGTTCAAGTCCATCCAGTGGCCCCGCAGGGGAAAGACCTGGTGATCTGCTTCTATAAAGGTTACAGCCAAGAAAACCCTATGGGGCAGTTCTACTTTCTCACATGGAGTTGCTACGAGTCGAAGTCAACTTGACGACCGACACCTAACGGCAGCAACAACATAAGGCTACAGAAAGAAAACTGTCGGTACAGGTACTGGTACAGGTACAGGTACAAGAGACAGATGTGCCAGTGTGACAACACAGTTCAAAACAGGCTCCTGTATACTAGGAAAGTCAAATATGATAAACATCACATTTTAAGCAAGTGAGGCAGAGACTTCTGTTGTATTGAAATGACTAAAGATCCATTTGGGACAATAAAGAAGGGGGAAAAAAGAGATAAGACCTGCCTTATGCCATATACAGACATAAATGCTTAATGGATTAAAGATCCTAACAGAAATCAAAACAGTAAAAATATTAGAAGAAAAATACATATATATATAAAAATATATATGTATATATCTTGCTGTTGGCTAAAGCCTTCATAAGCAGACACCCAGAGGCCTTATGGCTGGCTATGAGAACATAACAAATTAAAAATGTGTCTCCATTTAAAAATACCTTAACCAAAGTCAAGAAGAAAAAAGAGAGAGAGAGGAGATTGTAAGCAAATATTTTAGCACACCGTATTAGAACGTATCTTACCATCAATATAAGAAGAAGAAGCCAGGCCAGGAGGCAGAGGGCTAAATAATGATCTAATTACCATTGCTGGCTCATGAACACAAATATACCCATCTACCTGTCACCGCCCTTAACTTATCTGCATCGCCAGCACCACACATAGTTGAAACTTAATTTAAACTTGGATTCCAAACTGTTACTTAAATTGCTTTTTAACAAATTACAGTATAATACAACATTGAAAAAAAGTTGTATACATGAAGTTGCTGCTTGTTTCAAACATGGCAGTGTAATTAATTACAGTAAAATTGCCAAGTCCTTGGATTTGATTGCATAACTTCAAAAGCTAGAAGAGGCTGGCGTAACCAGTTCATGTGTTCTGAAGGGCTATCACTCAGCTGGCAAACATCTGTCAAAGATTTCTTATTCATATGGTGAGATGCAAATTTGTTTTAACCAGTCTTTTTTTTTTCTTCTGAATTTATGGAGTCTTTTTTTTTTTTTTCAAGAGAGAAAAATAGCCTTTAACTTCCAATGATATAAAATGCAATTAAAGAAAAAAGAGATTAACGAAATAGAAAATGTAGGCAAAACCTTGGTATTCTTTGATATGTCTCAGAATTATACTGTCAGAGCTACTGGTCCTAGGAGTGTCCCTCTTATTTTACCCCAGAGAGCTATTACTAAATCACCTTACAATTGATTACATCTTAGAATCAAGCAAATGCTATTTAAATAGACAGAGTTAAATCTTTAATATACACACCAAAGGCCAAACTAAGCCCCCGCCATCAAGTTGATTCTGACTCATGGCAACCCCGTGTGACAGAGTACAACTGCTCCATAGGGTTTTCTTGGCTGTAACCTTTATGGAAGCAAATTGCCAGGTCTTTCTCCCACAGCATCACTGTGACAGTTTCCCCAAATTAATTTTAAAAAAAGACACAGGATCCAGTTTTCTGAAGAATGAAGGATGTGAACAAAAGTGACAGAAGCTGAAGACATGCTTAGCCTCGCTAGGAATCAGAAATGCAAATTTAAAAATAATGGGATCCATGTTTCTCTGTAAGATCAACAAACGTTTTAAAAATTAGATAATATTCTGTGCTGACAGAGTTGTGGGGAAAAGGTCAATCTCCTGCTCGTAATGTGGTGTGTGATCTTTTTGGAGAGAGCTTTGGCAATAACTTGCAAGCTACAAAGTGGTCATTACCTTTGACTCAGTCATTCCACTTCTAGGAATTTATACAAAAGATATTCTCTTAAAAGAGTACAGCTAACATATGCACAAAAGAATAGATGTCAATAAACTAGAGAATTAATAGATGAATAAATTGTTGAATTTTTTATAACTCATAAAAATTGGAAGCAATTACATATCTATCAATAGAAGGAAATGGTTGATTAAATTATGTTTCAGTACGTAGGACACCCTCAAAGAGAATGTGGTAGATCTGTGTGATATAATGCATTAGGTATAAAAGAGCAAGAAGCTGAGCAGTATACTGTCAATTTTTTTCCCAAATTAATCTATAAATTCAAGTAATGTTAATCAAAAGCTGGACAGAATTTTCCATAGACAATCTGAAAAACGATGTCTAAAGCTTATATACGAAAAACAATAGCAAAGAACCGAGAATAGCCAAGTCAGTTTTGATGATGAAAAACGTTTTCCTACCACCTATCAAGACTTATTTGCACAGCGATAAAGAAATAAACCAATAGAATAGACTAGAGAGCCTGGAAATAAACCCAAGAATTTAAAGGACGCTTGATACATGATGGAGATAGCATCATGAATGGGGGAAGAGATGGGCCATTTGATAAATGGTGATGAGACAATTGTTTACCCGTATAGGAATAAACCAAGCAAACAATAAAATAAAATTCCTACCTTTCACCACAATACGAGACTCATCAATTCCAAGTGGGTTAGGAACATAAATGATCAAGAGCAAATTTTAAAACTTTTGCAAGAGCATATGGTGAAATATATTTTTTACTTCAGAGTAGGTACGCGTTTCTTCAGTGAGAAACAAAATGTCCAAACCATGAAGGGAAAATTAGAAGGTCAATTACACTAAAATTAAAAACCTGTGTTCATCAAATGGCATCATAAAGTGCAAAGAAAAACCACAGACTGGAAGAAGATATTTACAATACATTTAACAAGCAGAGGATGAGGAGCCATTATATATAAAGAATTTCCATGAATCATTAAAAAAAAAAAAGTTAACAAGTTTAGATAATAGACCAAAGATAGGAAAAGCAATTTACAGAAAAGGGAACTGGAATGGTAAATATGCATATGACGATACTATGCCCAACCTCGCCTGGAGGTAATTTCACATCCATTGGCTTAGCAAAAAGTAAAACATGTGGTGCTAGAGGAATTCTTTAAGACTGACAGAAAAGTAAATTGTTCCAAATGCTTTGGAGAGCGAGCTGATCATCTCTATTACAGGTGTATCTACCTCATGACCCAGGTAGCTGCAGAGGAGGATGTGCACAAAATTGTTTAAAAAGAGCATTGTTTACCTAGAATAGGCAAATGAATAGAGGTCAGAGTTTAATAGTAGTTGCCGGGGGTGGGAGGGAGAGTGAGAGGGAGTTACTGTTTCGGCAGCATTGAATTTCTGTTTATGGCGATGGAAAATCTGGCAGCGGATATTGGTGACGGTTGCACAACCTGATTGATGTACTTGGTGTCACCGAATCATACATATGAAAAATGTTGAATTGGCAAATGTCATGTTATCTGTGTTTATTTTTACAACAATAAAAGAGTATTGTTTGTAATAGCAAAAAAATTGGAAAAAAATTTAAAATGTCATAAATGGAAAATGAATAAATTGTGGAATACCATTTACAACGGGATACGATTCGGTAATGAAACTGAGTCATCTAGAGCACCTGTTAAGCAAGAGTGAATCACCCAAATTCATTGTTGAGCAAGTTGCAAAGGAATATATACAGCATCTCTCTCTTTTTTTTTTTTTTTTTAAGTTTAAATAGCATCTAGTGCTTGGGGGTACCATCACATACAGTTCAAGTATAAAGAAATATCTGGGGTCATAAACACGAAATTCAGCACTCAGTTACCTCCGGAGAGGTGAGGAGAAAAGGGAGAAGACCATGGAGTGACTCTGAGAACTAACTATATCATATTGGGGATGTTTCATTTCTTAAATTGGGCAGTGAGGACCCAGGTCTTCAGTGAATTTTTCTCTATACCTAATCCCATTATAATTTTTGAAAGAGAATTAAACATAAGCTCTTAGCACATACTCAAGGTCAAGGTCTCTAGGTGGGGCAAATGGTTTGTGCCTGACTGCTAAACTGAAGGTTAGCAGTTCAAGCCCGTCCGGCAGTGCCACCAAAGAGAGGCCTGGTGATCTGCTTCCGTAAACATCGCAGCCAAGGAAACACTGTGGAGCAGTTCTACTCAGTGACACATGGGGTTGCCATGAGTCGGAATTGACTCGACGGCAACAAACAACGACAAGCACATACTCACACCTCACATAGGTAATAAACATAAAAATAAAAACCAAACATAGGCAATAAAGCAGGGGAAAAAACAGTTGCCCTGGAGTTGTCTTTGATTCATGGCAACCCCACGTGTGTCAGAGTAGAACACGCTGTAGCGATTTCAGTGGGTGATTTTTTAGAAATGGATCACAAGGCCCTTCTTCCGAGGCACCTCTGGGTGGATTTGAGGCACTAACCTTTCAGTTATCAGCCGAGAGCATTAACCGTTCGCATCACCCAAAACACATCAGAGCCAGGGTTAAAAACCATTCTCTTTCCATCATTCAGGCCGCCTCTTGTGCTCAGGGAGTGTTTTTTGTTCTCTCCTGCTACAGATGAAAACTGCAAGGACAAGTACTACAACTGCAACGTGGTGGTCCAAGCCCGACTCTGCGTCTACAACTACTACAAGACCGCCTGCTGCGCCTCGTGCACTCGCGTGGCCAACAGGCGCCCAGGGTACCTGGGGAGCAGATAACACCCCCTGCACCACGACCAGCAGGGCAGCGCCACCTGCCTTTCCCGGGGCTATAAGCGGTATGACTGGCTGGTCGCTGCTCCACCAGGCACTGCCTGGCCTGGGGGCACCCCAGCGTAACTGGTCACCACCCCCACCTTCAGTAAAGTGTAACCCGTGACTCATAGGAGCTTTGTACACAGGATGCTCAAGAGCCAGGGCTGGTCCTGTAAGCAGCACCATGTACCAATGATCTTCTCCCGGGGACCTGGCACCTGCTAAAGGTGCTCTGGAAAACCAAGCAGTGCGAAGTGCGTGTAGCTCCCAGCCACACCTCCATCCGGGCACTTTGAGTCCGACAAGGCACTGCCTCTGCCACGGTGCTGCTGGCCTTCCCAAAATTAGCGCCCCTTGGAGGGTCAGCAGAGGCAGCACCCCATGCCAGAGCCCCACTAAGCCTTGCCGAGGTGCCCGCAGCCCTCTGATACCTCAGCCCAGCTGTGCCTATTTCATTTCTCAAAGACATTAGACTGTTTTCCTGCCTTATGATGCCTTATGACACAAACATCTCACATTAATATAGTGCTTTATTGTTCAAAAACCAAAAAAAAAAAAAAAAAAACCCATTGCCATCAAGTCAATTCTGACTCATAGTGACTCTATAGGACAGAGTAGAACTGCCCCATAGGGTTTCCAGGGAGTGCCTGGTGGATTTGAACTGCCGACCTCTTGGTCAGCAGCCATAGCACTTAACCACTACACCTCCAGGGCTTCCTCTTTATTGTTCGAAAGTATGTTCACAGACATTAGCTCATTAGCAGCTCACGAAGGCCCAGAGTGGGAGGCAGAGGATGAATGATGACTCCCATTTTGCTGACAAGGAAACTGAGGCTCATCTTAGGTAACTGATCCGAGAGGTATATTCACGTGCCAGGTGCATCCACCTGCTAGGTATATTCAGTGGCAGAACTGAGTTCCTATCCGCATCGTCTGACCACGAGACCCAGAGAACTGCCCTCACCTCCAGACACCTCCGCCAACAACCGGTAGGGGCCTGCCCAGAAGCTTGGTCAGCTGGGCCCAGAGGCTTCGAGGAAGAGGTGAGAAGTTTCCCACCCCACCAGCAAAGCCCAGGCCTTTGATTCTGTCCTCCGGCCAGTGGTCGGGTCTCTATCCACAGCACCCCTGCTGTCTGTTTCTCTTTTTCTCTCCCTCACAAAGTTACAGAGCTGAGTTACAGGACCCTCTGCAGATTTTGTTAAACTCATCCTAAACGGAATTGTCCCATGAGTCAAGAAAGCTATTAGGGTAACAAGGTGATTGCCTGGAATTCTGACTCCATTCCCAAGTGATATTTTCCTCCCATGGAATTGTATGTACAGAAGGGTCCCTCCGGCCAAGGAGCCATTGCATCCCAGAGCAGATTTCCAGGTCACAAAGTTCTGCACTCAGGCTCTCCCCTCTTCTTCCAGCCACCTCTCCCAGGCATCACCCAGTGGGGAGCCTAACCCATCCTCCCAGCAAAACCTTTATATTAGGAAGAGTCTCCCTTTGGTCTTCCTAATTTGATTTGTGGGTCTCTTTCCTTGGTTTGCATCCCTTCTTTCCCTCATGACTCACAGCCCATGTGCTCCATCCCAGACTTGAGCTACACTATTGCAGCCACCTAAGAGAAGGAGCTGGGAGCACCCGTCATGGCCACAGCCTTCCCTGATTCACTTCACCCAACTATACCATTCCAGAAGTCTCAGGACAGAAGGAGGGAGAAGAGACCTGGTACTTATTGAAAGGTGAATCATCTAAAAAATCAAAAGGACAAAAGAAAAAAATATATGTATGTATACACATATATTTATATATATGTATATATATTAGGACTTGAAGCACTTACTGATGAATAATAAAGACAGCCTTCAGTATGGATTACGCCTAAACGTAAAACAAAAATCCTCACAACTGGACTAATAAGCAACATCATGATAAATGAAGAAAATATCAAAGTTGTCAAGGATTTCATTTTACTTGGATCCTCTATCAGTGCCCATGGAAGTAGCAGTCAAGAAATCAAACAACGCATTGCACTGGGCATATCTACTGCAAAAGACCTCTTTAAAGTGTTGAAAAGCAAAGGTGTCTAAGAACTAAAGTGTGCCAGACCCTAGCCATGGTATTTTCATTCGCCTCATATGCATGTGAAAGCTGGACAATGAATAAGGAAGACCGAAGAATTGATGCATTTGAATATGGTGTTGGCAAAGAATATCGAACATACCATGAACTGCCAGAAGAATGAACAAATCTGTCTTGGAAGAAGTACAGCCAGAATGCTCCTTAGAAGAGAGGATGGTGAGACTTGTCTCATGTTATCAGGAGGAACCGTCCCTGGAGAAGGACATCATGCTTGGTAAAGTAGAGGGTCAGTGAAGAAGAGGAAGACTCTCAGTGAGATGGATGGACACTGGTGCTGCAACAATGAGCTCAAACATAGCAACAATAGTGAGGATGGTGCAGGACCGGGCATGGTTTTGTTCTGTGATGCATGAGGTCGCTATGAGTCAGAAGTGACTTGATGGAACCTAACAACAACCAACGTATGTATATTCTTTCATGCATTAAGAAAAATATCGGGCTAAACAAATTGCACATATATAGAAAATTTATTATTTAGCACCATGGTCCTGGGCATTTTTCCACTTTAAAAGTAAGCCTTGTTGTTCTTAATTGTCACTGAGTGAGCCCCCAACTCATGGCCACCCTAGGCACAATGGAATGAAACACTGCCCTGTCCTGTGCTGTCCCCATAATCAGTTGCAGATCAGACCATTGTGCCCCACAGGGTTTTTATGGGTTGATTTTCAGAAGTAGATCACCAGGCTTTCTTCCTAGTCTGTCGAGTCTGGAAGCTCCACTGAAACCTGTTTGGCATCATAGCAGCACACACAAGCCTCAACGGACAGACAGGTGATGGCTTCACGTGAGGTTCGTTGACCAGGAATCAAACCTGGGTCTCTTGCGTGGAAGGCAGGAATTCTACCACCGAACCACCACTGCCTAGATTCCTAGCAACTGATTCTCTCCCGTGAGCTCCTTAGCCTGAAAACCTGCTAATGTAATCTGATGAACAGTTGCAGGTTTTGGAAGCAGTGCCACGGGCCGGGTCGGCACACTGAGTTAGGTTCCCGCCCATCTTGGGCCTTTGGAAGTTCTGTTTGGCCTTCCTGTGGGTATCCTTCCGGCTTCTCTTCCTGGAGAGCCCCAGCCACCATTCCCCACAAGCACCTCCGTCACTCCCACCTCTCCTGTAACCCCGGGAAGATAAACAGCTGGCAGAGGCCCAAGTTCCCATGCAGACCAGGCAGCAAGAGACCCAAGAAGTCAAGTCCACTGCCCACTCTCTCCTCAACTGCTTGCGCTTGCTGTTTGTCACAGGGGAGTTTTTCTTTTATGCATCTGCTCTCAAAACTTGTTGAACAAGCCAACCATTTGAACGATTACCTGGAAGAAATTTCTTTGCATGCCGGAGGGCAGGGCAGGATCAATGGGTGGAAGTAGCAGAAAGGCCATTTTAGCTTAAGTCAAAGGAAAGCGTTCAAGCTATCAAAGACACCCAACAGAGGCATAGGCCACCATTCAAGAGCCAGTTCTCCGTCCTTAAAGGAATTCACTTACAAGTGAGGGTGAATATCCTGGGTCCCTCCAGCTTAGGAATTCTCACGGCTGGTCTGTCTCTTCTCCCTCTAAAAGTGTCCTGTGGCTCCCAAAACCTACCCAACATTTCTTTAAAAGGACAGTGGTCTTCCCCATGAGCATGGCCACCTTGCCAATTGTAGATCAATCCCTTGTCTCAGGGAGTGAGGGGTGGGGAGAGAAGTACCTGGCCTAGGGGTCTTTGCTTTTCTTCCTACAAACAGTTAAGCTGTTCTTGGAGTTCATTAGTCTCTGGAAAGGTTATAAATTACTATAAGAGAAGTTTTATCACTTATTTGTTTTAGAAATCCAGTTTCTAATAATTTCCTAATTTATTTTAGCATCCAAATGCCTTTCTCCTTAGGACAACACACACAGCAAGGTCCTGTGGTATTTCCAGTGTTGACTTTCCTGGGAGGGAGTCTAAGAAAAGCTCACCTCTGTGACTCTCTTCCTCCAGATATGTCCCTTTCTCCCTTGCTTATTGTTGTTAGGGGCCGTTGAGTCAATTTCAATTCATAACAACCTTATAGGACAGAGTAGAACTGCCCCATAGGGTTTCCAAGGAGCAGCTGGTGGATTTGAACTGCTGGACTTTTGGTTAGCAGCCAAGCTCTTAACCACTGCGCCACACCCTTCTTAAAAAAAAAAAAAATTTTTTTTTTTTTTAGAGCCCCATTAAATCATCGCCCTCATCTCAGTTATCCACCATCTCCTTCAGAGTCCCATCCGTGTTCCCTTAGCTGTCCATAACATGGAATTGAAGTTTACATTGTAATACCGGGGGGGGTCCCCTCTTTATACTAGATTGTCTCATTCCTTGCTCTTGATTTTAAAATTAGATGAATTAAAGCTCTTATATGTTTTTCTCACAAAAATCATCGAAGCTCCAAACCAAAATAGTTTGCTTTTTTTACTTTCATTGATCGGAAAATGAAATTATGCCCCTTGCAGCTTAGGGAAAGGCCATTTAATATAGTCAGTCCTTCCTACCCTCGAGTCAACTTGGGTTTCACCCCATGGAAAGGAAGAGTATAAGAAATACGACACTAAAGACTACGTATAATGAACTGGGCCACTAGGGGAGTCAGTGCAGTTCAATAACGGCATTCTCAGTGCTGGCTACGTGCAAGCCTGTGGGGAAACCAAGATGGGCAGGGCCTGGTCGCCCCCCTCGGGGAGCCCCAGTAAGACAGGTGCTTTCAGAATTGCCCACTCTGTTCCCTTGCCTCACTGCTGTGGCCCAGGGTTGTTTGGGTTTTATTTTTAATTCATTTTCTTGAATACGTATCATTTTCCTAATTCTCAAAGTGCTTAGCATTCATGGCTTTAAACCAGTTGCCATCAAGTCAGCTCTGACTCATGGCAACCCTCTGTGTGTCAGAATAGGGTTTGCAGTGGCTGATTTTTCAGAAGTAGGTTTCCAGGCCTTTCTTCTGAGGTGCCTCTGGGTAGATTTCAACCTCCAACTCTTCAGTTAGCAGCCAAGCATGTTTATCATTTGCACCACCTAGATACACCTTTAAACCAAAACCAGTGGCCACCAAGTCAATTCCAACGCAGGGCAACCCCCTGTGTTTCAGAGTAGAACTGTGCTCCACAGGTATTTTAATGGCTGTGATCTTTCAGAAGCAAATCACCAGACCTTTCTTCCAAGGTGCCTCCGCGTGGATTTGAACTACCAACCTTTCAGTTAGTAGCCAAGCACTTAACTATGTGTGCCACCCAGGGACTCCTGGGATGCCTTTAGAATCCTTTAAAAAGAGTGGTCTTAACACAGGGATGGAAAAATGGGAAACACTAGCTTAGTTTATTTTCATCAAGTTGTGTGGCAGAGAGAAATCTAGACATTACTAATGCCTTTCTAAGCCAGTGTCTTTTTTAAGATACATCCATTTTAGAGTTTGAATACAGATTTTCTGGTGTGGAAGAAAATATAAGTGGCAAAAAGAAACATGGCTTTCCATAAAACAGGCTGAAGAATCAAAACTGAAGGAATCTGTATCAGCCTAGCAAGGGCAGGCCAAAATTTGATTCCTGCTATTTACAACATTTTAAGATGGCTTAGATTTGAAAATAGATGCCAGACAGCTAATGGCTTAGGTAAGAGGTTCTGCATTCCAAAAGACCTGGGAGAAGAAAACAAACTTAGAAAATCTTAGAAATTCACCAGGAAGCAACATAAAGTCCTACCTTTGGATTTATATATGTATATACACACACACACACAAAAGTACAAGGCAGGGGAAATGTAGGAGGTACAATTGACTAAGTTCAGTATGAAGGAGCCCTGGTGGCACAGTTAAGCACTCAGCTGCTAATAGAAAGTTTGGTGGTTCGAACTCACCGAGCAGCTCCGTGGGAATAAGACCTGGCGATCCACTCCCGTAGAGATTACAGCCTAGAAACCCCTATGGGGCAGTTCTGCTCGGTCACACAGGGTCACTATGTCCTAACAGCACCTAACAACAACAACACCAAGTTCAGTATGAGTCAAGAAAGTGAATGAAACACCAAAAAAACAAACCAAAAACCACAAGACATTTCGACTACATAAGGAGGAAAAAAATGGTGAGGGTGGTACCACGTTGTGTTTGGGATTGCGGGAACCACCCTCTAAGGGAATATTGACAAAGTAGAACATTCAGACGAGAATGCCTAGTCCTGATGAGGGGTTTGAACCACTAAACTTTCAGTTAACTGCTGAGCGAGCGCTTAACCATTGCATCACCAGGGCTCCATAATGAGAGATGCAGACTGTTAGAAACTGTTGAAAGGACTTCATGGGATGTTTAGCCCAGATAAGAGGAGACTCGGGCACTATGACTGCTCACAGGACCAGTAGATGCGCTCTAGGGAGGCAAGTTTCAGCTCTGTCTGCAAGGTAGGGCTTCTGAAGGTAGAAGGCTGTGTGGTAGGTGGTGACTGACCCGTCACTGGAGGGGTCAGCAGAGGCTGAGTAGGCATTGGTCAGGGGTACTGGAGATGGATTCAAACACCTGATCAGGGCAACATGATTTTTAAGGTCTTTTTCAAGTCAGGGCTTTGGCGATTCTGTGAGTGAAACAGGTTTACGCTATCATCTAGTCACAGCCCACATACTTCTTTCTAACTTCTGCCACCATGCCAGCCATTTGAGCCCATTATGGCCTCATTCCCTGAGCTGAACGTGCCTCGTGCCTCAGTCCCTAGAAGTACATCAGAGCAGCCCCATCTGGTCCTGCTTTGTAGATAAGGAATCAAATATCAGGGTGGCCAGCTGCCTGCCAGGGTCATGCCTTGGTGGGGCAGAGTCTTCACCAGGCCAACCAGTTGCCAGCAAATCAATTCCGAATCCTGGCGACACTCTGTGTGTCACAGTAGAACTATGCTCCATAGGCTTTGCAGTGGCTGATTTTTGTACACATCACCAGGCCTGTCTTCCACGGTGCCTCTGGGTGGACTCAAACTTTAACCTTTCAGTTAGCAGTTGTCTTAGTCGTCTAGTGCCGCTATAACAGAAATACCTCAAATGAGTGGCTTTAACAAACAGAAATTTATTTTCTCATGGTTTAGGAGGTTAGAAGTCCGAATTCAGGGTGGCAGCTCTCTCTCTCTGTGGGCTCTGGGGGGGAAGGTCGTTGTCTCTTCAAGCTTCTGTTCCTCCGTTCCTTGGCCATCTTCATGTGGTACGGCATCTCTCTTCCCCATCTCTGCTTTCTCGCTGCTTGCTTCATTTGCTCTTTTAAACCTCAAAAGAGATTGATTTAAGACACACCCCACACTAATACTGCCCCATCAACACAACAAGGAAAACCCCATTCTCAAATGGGACCACAACCACAGGTATAGGGGTTAGGGCCCACCACACACACTTTTGGGGGACGCAGTTCAATCCACAGCAGCAGCCAAGTGCATTAACAGCTTGCACGACCCTAGGACCCCTCCAGGGCCTCTTAAAACACCGTGGTTTCTCTCTTTCTCAATTCACTGTGCTTTTCTGCACCCTCACTGGACGGAAAACATCCTACGTTCCTGGTTCCATTCATTCATGTTGTGGGTAGTAGTGGGCAACTTCCATCCTGCTCAGGGAAAGGGACCATGAGAGGGTGGAAACTTCTGGCCAACCTTCCCAGCATCTTCCAGACCAGGAGCCCTTTGCCTCAGTGAGAGGAAGGCCATCCTCTGACATAAAGGAATTTCCACTGGGTTTAGTACCCAGCTCCCCGCCATTCAGTTCGACAGAAGGATATACTTTGTTATAACTTATTATTTTGTTCTTTGTAAATACAAGATGTTTATAGGAAATATGTATTCTGAACTCTATCTGCAGAAAGAGTCACTACACCAAAATAGTTGTATTGTTTAGAAAATGTTCATTGTAAAGGAAACTAATAGGTATTTATTTACATACATGATCCACATTTGTGTAAAATCATTTGATCACACTAACCCAGCTTCCTGAAATGTTGCTACACAATTATGTCTTATTCTAAATCCATAGCTGCAGTTGTTTAGTATACCGATACTCCTGGAGTGGTTTTAAGAGAAAACAAATATAAATGACTCTGTTTTTCGACTTGTTCAGGGGCTTTCACCCCTACCGTTTGTGCCTGGACCAGCTCTGTCTGGATGGCCACCTTTCCATCTTAATAGCATATTTGCTCATGTAGTCTGCACTCTCATCACCAGACATTTGGAGAAGGAAATGTCATGTGCTGTTGAGTCAATTCTGACTCATAGAGACCCTGGATGACAAGTAGAATGGCCCCATAGGGTTTCCTAGGCTGTAATCTTTACAGAAACAGATCACCAGGTCTTTCTCCCAAACAGCCGCTGGGTGGGTTTGAACCACCAGCCTTTCGGTTAGCAGCCAAACGCTTAACCACTGCGCCGCCAGGGCCCCTGGAGAAAGAAATAGGAAGGCCTTTTTTTATCCCTTTGTCTTACTTCCTTTGTTAGAATCACCAGCAGAAAGTTGTGCGGGAGGTGTGGTGAGCACTCTGGAAGGCAAGGTCTGGTGATGGGTAAGGGAGAGGCTGACAGGACGTGCCAGCTCTTACTGCTGGGGTCCCACCGGGCACTACAGCAGCCAGGGTCTCTAGGTTATCCTATGACCCGCATGGCCAAGAGCAAGGAGACTTCTAAGTACCCCATCCACTCCACATCACCCTTGCTGGAGTGTGAAATTATTGTTTGAGGAGTTGGCAGGTAGGACGTGAGTTGTATGAGTAAATGCAGTCTGTTTTCTCTTCAGCAAAAATGATAACTATTTTTGTGTATGACTAATTTATTTTTATTGTAAAAATACAATAAACTGGTTAAAAGATCAGCATTGTTTACGTGTGTGTGCTTTCTCTATCCATAATTACCTCAAGTAAAAATATCCGTTGCCGTTAAGTTGACTCTGACTCATGGCAACCCTGTGTGTGTCAGAGTGAATCTGTGCACCACGGGGTCTTCAGTGGCTGATTTTTCAGAAGCATATCCCTAGGGCTTTCTTCTGAGGTGCCTCTGGATGGACTCGAACCTCCAGCCTTTCAGCTGGCAGCTGAGCACCTTAACTGTTTGCACCATCCAGAGACTTCTTTCATTGTTGTTGGGTACTTTCAAGTCGATTCCGACTCCTAGTGACAATATGGAACAGAGTAGAACTGCCCCATAGGGTTTCCTAAGCAGTAATCTTTATGGGAGGAGCCCTGGTGGCGTAGTGGTTAAGAGTTCAGCTGCTAATCAATAGGTCGGCAGTTCAAATCCATCAGCCTGTCCTTGGAAACCCTATGGGGCAGTTCTACTCTGTCCTATAAGGTGGCTATGAGTCAGAACCTACTCTATGGCACCCAACAACAACAATCTTAATGGGAACAGATGGCCAGGTCTTTCTCCCACAGAGCTGCTAGGTGGGTTCTAACTGCCAACCTTTTGGTTAACAGCTGAGGGCTTAACTGTTGTACTACCAGGGCTTCTCCTTTCATTAACCCCCTCTAAAAAGAAGAATCAAGTCCCTTTAGGAGTCAGTTGGTTGTCCGACTTCATGCTTTAGATGCTCTATAGTTGGCTGGGCCAATTAAAGAGCAGGAAATGTGCATAAAAAGAACTTTAGCCTACTAGTTTACACTGGCCCTTAACCTTGGCTGTATGTTAGAACCACCTGAGAAGCTTGAAATAAAATGCAGGGCACGGGCACCACCCAGGACTGCAATTTAACTGGTATTTCTCAAAACCTCCCCTAGGCGACACTAGTGTGTGAACAAGATGGGGATCCATTGTGCCAGTTCCATGCTGCTCCATGTCTCAACTTGGATAAAACTTCTTCCAAATCGCCACCAGCAGACGTCAGCTGGCTCTCAATTTCAGCAAAGTGTTTGACAAAATCTTTCAGTTATCTTGGTGCGTAATAAAGTGAAATAAAGCATAGGTCATTATGCCAATCAAAAATCATCTTATTGACAAATGATGTGTTTTTCATATTTTTGCAACAATGAAAATATTTTGAAAAGGAAAGAAAGTCATCCTTAAATAGAAGACTTCAGTGGCATGCCTGCAATCCCTGTCCTTGACTCTGTCCTCTCCAGCCTTCCATCAGCAACTCAGAAACTTCTTGTTATACCCCAAAATTCTGCCTCCCACCCTTCCCATCCCTTTTCTCTACCTAGAGAACTTCCATTTATTCTTTAATATCCATGTCAGGGGTCTACTGTTGGCCAGGTACCATGCTTAGCACTCTTACACTACCCTTCTCTTCACCACAACCCATTGAAGTTGGACTTTTAGCTCCTTCTGTAAAGGACATTGAGACTCAGAGAGGTTTAGTCCCTCCAGCTAGTGCTGTATCTGCCTCCCATTTCCATTTCTACCTCCCCAGGACCTAGCAGTGGGCCTGGAGTGTTACGTGTCCCCAGCACTTATTGTTGTTGTTGGGTGCCATTGAGTCGATTCCAACTCATGGAGACCTCATGTGATACTGTAGAACCTCCCCATGGAATTTTCTAGGCTATAATCTTCATGGAAGCAGATTGCCAGGAGTTTCCTCCCGCAGAGCCACTGGGTGTGTTCAAACCACCAACCTTTTGGTTAGTAGCCAAGCACTTAATTAACCATTGTGCTACCAGGGCTTCTTCCAGTGTATATTAGTTCTGTTTATTTCTCCACCTCAAATTTTCAGATGATGTTGAACTGGGAAGAACAACTAATATCCTGAATGAAAGTAGATCATAGCTATGTCGACATGCTGAAAAGCAGGTGGGAAAAAGTGATTTAAGTCCTGGCCATAAATCACACAAGGACTAGATAGGGTGACTTAATCATTGATGAAAAAATTCCCATGCTTTGTAGTTTATTCAAGCTCAGGATGATCTATACTACGTTGGCTGCCATTGGGGAGATACAGCCCCCGAGGCCAAAGGCTTGCTGTTCCAGGGGTTAGACCCAAGGTGGACCCCTCAGTCTCTAGGTCTAGGAACCACACATCATACAGACTTACTGATCACCAGGAGACGGCCCAGGCAGTGGTGGCCAGGGTAGGTGGGAAGACCGTCTCCACCTATCTTCAAATATTTCAAGGACTGTCAGGGCAGACAAAAGCCTGGATGACTCAATCAGAACAACACAGGGAAGTGGCAGAGGCAGAATTGGTTCAAAATAAGACATTCCCAGTAACCAGAGAGGATTAACGCTGGGAAAGGATACTTTAGGGGACAGTGAGACCCTCAAAAGAGTGCTATCAGGAGCATTTGGGGAAAGTGAACATTCAAATTTGGGCTGAGTATTTAAGATGACATAATTGAATCCATGTAAAACATTGGGTGAGATGATGGCATTGTGTTCAAGCAAAAAATGTGTCTGCTACAGTAGTACCAAAGGCTAAAGGGCCATGATGTCTGCACTGACTTTCACATAGGCCAGGGAAATAGAGTGTGCGTGCGTTGTGCGTAGAGAGAAAGAGAGAGAGAGAGCATGCAAATGAGGCTAAATGCTAACAATGGGTTAGCATTTTGTTGAATATTAGTGATGGAGCCCTGGTGGCACAAGGGTTAAGCGTTCCGCTGCTACCTGAAAATTTGGTGGTTCGAACCCAGCCAA
The DNA here is from genome assembly GCF_030014295.1 of Loxodonta africana. Classification (NCBI taxonomy): domain Eukaryota; kingdom Metazoa; phylum Chordata; class Mammalia; order Proboscidea; family Elephantidae; genus Loxodonta; species Loxodonta africana. Next base: position 43,929,805 of record NC_087354.1, on the reverse strand, counting down.
TAGCTCCAAAGGAGAAAGACCTGGTAATCTGCTCCCATAAAGATTACAGCCCAGAAAACCCTACGGGATACTTCTCTGTCACATAGCGTTGCTATGAGTCAAAATTGACCCAACAACACCCAACAATAATAACAACAAAATTGAAGTGTTGCATGGATCAAGTCAATACAACCTATTATCGGTTCTGTTCCCCTTTGTTGTGACACGAGCTCCACATGCAGCATGTCTTCCTTGGACCCTGACCACCCAGGGCTAGGTCAGAGCTCACAGGTTAAAGGGCTGGGTCCTCTAGACTGCCAAGTAGGCCCAAGACCTCAGATGTCAGCCTCCAGGTGGGGAGTCACCTGCTGGCTCCAACTACTCCCTCAGGTTCCATAATTCACAAGAACAGTTCACAGAAAGTGCTATACTTTCGATTACAGTTTTACTATGGCAAAAAGGACACAAACGAAGCGACACATAGGGCGAGGCCTGGGAGGGATCCCAACTTGGAGCTTCCATGACCCGAGAAGGGATGTGCTACTCTCCCACGTGTATCATGGATGTCTTCTCCAGCCAGGAAGCCCCTTGAGCGTCCATGCCCAGAGCCTTAATTGGGCCTCATTATGTAGGCATGATTGATTAAATCAGCTCTCCACCCCTTAGCTTGGCCACTCTCACTAGGTGGGTCTTTCTGGCCTGGTCAGCCCCCACCCAAGAGACACCTCATTAGCATAAACCCTCAGGTACGGAGGCCTCATCAAAGACACCTCAGTCGCTGGGAAAATTCCAAGGTTTTAGAGGAATTCTCTCTAAGGACAAGGACCAAGTTCTTTGGGTAAAGTTAAATTCTTTACCCCACAATAATATATGGTGTTCATTATACTTCTATTCCTCCCCCCGCCCCCGCAACTATTGTGAGATTTGAGATTTTCTAAAATAAAAACTTAGGGGAAAAAAGAAAACATTTTAAAAGGATAGGGAGAAGGAGAATTAACATTTTTGCAGTGTTCTTCAAATTTGTCTAATGATACGAGTCATTTGAAGGGCTCATCAAAATGTAGATTCTTTTCCTTCATCCAGAGGAGGAGCCCAGGAATCTGTATGGCTACCATATGCCCCAGGTGATCCTTATCACCAGTAAGGCTGGGAAACCCTAATTTATTGAGCACCTATTATGTGCTAGATATTGCTAGGTACTTTACGTAATTTAATCTTCACAACATTTATGACGCAAGTATTCTTTTGTACCTAGTTTATGGACAAATAAATTGAGGATCAAAGAGAATAAGTAACTTGACCAAAAACAGCTATTCATCAAAAGACTTCACCAAAAGGGTAAAAACAGAACCTACAGACTGGGAAAAAAAAAAAAAAATTGGCTATTACAAATTCTATAAGGCCTAATCTCTAAAATCTACAGGAAAATTCAACTCCTCTACAACAAAAAGACAAATAATCCAATTAAAAAATAGCAAAGGAAATGAACATCCACTTCACCGAAGAAGACATTAAAGTGGCCAACACACACATGAGGAAATGTTTGAGATCACTAGCTGTTATGGATTGAATTGTGTCCCCCAAAAATACGTGTCAACTTGGTTAGGTCATGATCCCCACTATTGCATGACTGTCTGCCATTTTGTCTTCTGATATAATTTCCCTAAGTGTTATAAATCCTATCACCATGATGTTAATAAGATAGATTAATGGCTGTTATATTGATGAGATTTATAAGATTAGATAGTGTCTTAAGCCAATCTCCTTGACCAGAGGAAGACTGATGACAAGGACCTTCCTCCAGAGCTGACAGAGAGAGAAAGACTCCCCTAGAGCAGATACACAAAATTTGGACTTCTAGCCTACTAGACTGTGAGAGAATAAATTTCTCTTTGTTAAAGCCATCCATTTGTGGTATTTCTTATAGCAGCACTAGATGACTAAGACGCTAGGCATTAGTGAAATGCAAATCAAAACCACAATGAGATACGATCTCAACCCCAGCATTACTGGTACAAATTAAAAAAAACAACATAATAACAAATGTTGGAGAGGCTGCAGGAAGATCAGAGCTCTTATGCACTGCCAGTGGGAATGCAAAATGATACAACCATTTTGGAAAATGATATGGCGCTCCCTTAAAAAATTAGCAATAGAAATTCCATATGCTCCAGCAGTCGCACTCCTAAGAATATACCCCAGAGAAATAAGAACCATCACATGAATAGATATATGCACACCCATGTTCACTGCAGCATTGTTCACAATAGCAAAAAGATGGAAACAATCTAGATGCCCATCAACAGATGAATGGATAAACTGTGGTACATACACACATTGGAGTACTACACAACGATAAAGAACAATGATGAATCTGCAAAACATCTCACAACACGGATGAATCTGGAGGACATTATGCTGAGTGAAATAAGTCAACCACAAAAGGACAAATATTTTATGAGACCACTACTATAAAAACTCATGAAAAGGTTTACACACAAAAAGAAACAATCTTTGATGGTTATGAGGGAGGGGAGGCCTGGGGATGGAAAAACACTAAATAGACAATAGATAAGTGGTAACTTTGGTGAAGGGTAAAGTACACAGTACTGGGGAAACCAGCACGACTAGTTCAAGGCAAGGTCATGGAAGCTCCATAGATTCATCCAAACTCCCTGAGGGACTGAATTGCTAGGCCGAGGGCTGTGGGGACCATGGTCTTGGGGAACATCTAGCTCAACTGGCCTAACGTAGTTTATAAAGAAAATATTCTACATTCTACTTTGGTGAATAGCATCTGGAGACTTAAAAGCCTGCGAGCAGCCATCTGAGATACTCCACTGATCCCACCCCTTCGGGAGCAAGGAAGAATGAAGAAATCTAAAGATAAAACGGAAAGATTAGTCCAAAGGACTAATGGACCACATCTCCACCAGACTGAGTTCAGTACAACTAGATGGTGCCCAGCTACCACCACTGACTGCTCAGACAGCAATCACAATAGAGGGTACTGGACAGAGCTGGAGAAAAACATAGAACAAAATTCTAACTCACAAAAAAAGACCAGACTTACTGGCCTGAGACTGGAGAATCCCCAAGAATATGCCCCCCCGACACCCTTTTTTTCAATAATGAAGTCACTCCCGAAGTTCACTGTTCAGCCAAAGATTAGACAGGCCCATAATTATAACAAACTGAGACTAAAGGGCACACCAGCTCAGGGGCAAGGACTAGAAGGCAGGAGGGGACAGGGAAGCTGGTAATAGGGAACTCAAGGTCGAGAAGGGAGAGTGTTGTTGACATATCACGGGGTTGTTAACCAATGTCATAGAACAATATGTGTATTACCTGTTTAATGAGTTTGTTCTGCAAACCTTCATCTAAATTACAATAAAAAAATAAATTCTTTAAAAAAAAACAAAGAGCTATTAAGTGGAAGAGTCTGCCTGTCTTATGTTTTCTTTAAACTTCATTGTGTAATGAAAGCAGCTGGAAATTTAAAAAGCTGGTGATGTTGGGACTCCACTCCCAGATATTCTGAATCAGTTGGTTGAGGTTAGGGACCAGGCATCGGTGTTTTTAAACATCCTTTTGGTTGTTGTTAAGTGCCCATGAATCTATTTCGACTCATAGTGACCCCATGTGACAGAGCAGAATTCCCCATAGTATTTCCTAAACTGTAATCTTTATAGAAGCAGACTGCCAGAACTTTCTCTCACAAAGCTGCTGGGGAGGTTCGAACCACCAATCTTTTGGTCCGTAGCAGAGTGCTTAACTATTGTGTCACCAGGACTCTAGGAAATACAAGTATACAGCTAGGGCCGAGAATGATTGAGAAGGGTGCTTCTTACTCCTTAACATGCATACAGGTCAATCTTATTAAATTCAGATTCTGATTCGGTTGGTCTTGGATGGGGCTTGAGAGTCTGCGTTTCCACAAGCTCCAGGTGATGCTGACGTTGCGGTCCAAGGCCCACACTTTGAAAAGCAAGGCCCTTAACCCTTTAAGGAAGTTCCAGTTTCTGTTGTATTTACTGGGAAGGTGAGTAAGCTACCTCTGAGATCTTTCTAGAACAGTCCTGTATAAAGTCTAGATTATCGGACTTAATCCACCAGTTTAGCCCTTTAGTCAATGAAATGTAGAGACTGAGATAAGTTTTTAAGCCTTTGTGCTCATGTGTCATACGTGTTTAATTTTTTTAACCAGATGACCTGTATACCACTTAGGAATTAATCTGGCTACTGGTGAAAGCAAACCTGTCTATGCCAACTTAGAGATTTATTTTTCTTTCATAAGAAGAAGTCTGGAAGGAGGCAGTTGGTGGTGTTGGTTCAGCAACTCAACAATTTCAGGGTCAGCTTCTCGGAAGTTCTCATGGTCACAAGACAGCTTCTCCTGCTCCAGCTATCATATCCATCTTCAGGGGAGGAAGAAGGAAGGGCAGTTGTAGCTGCATGTATCTCCATTTACCAAGAAAGTAAATCCTTTCCCAGAATACCCTCCAATATTCAGCAGACTTCCACTTAGATCTCATTGGCCAAAATGGTTTCCGTTGCAATTCCTAGCTGCAAGGGAGGCTAGGAAAAGAGAGAATAGGGTTGCTGTGATTAACTTGGACCAATCAGGACCTGTGACTAAGGGTGGACACAGCTGTGCCAGTACAGCTGAGGCTCTGTTAGTGGAGCGGGGCAGGGGAAGTATGTGAGTGAGACAACCAAGCATGCCTGCACACCCTTAGAGACCACAAGCTTCTGGCCAGGACAGTGGAAGTTCAAACACCACAGTAGATAGACACTGTGCCAACTGGGAACTACTCCTTAGAGTGGGTTTAGGGTGTACATCTTCTCTTTAGTCAATAAATATTTATTGAGCATCCACTCCATGCTAAGAGCTAGTCTGGGCCCTGTTCTTATTGTTGTGTGCTGTTGAGTAAATTCCGACTCATTATGACCATATCGAACAGAGTAGAACTGCCCCATAGGGTTTCCAAGGAACAGCTGGTAGATTCAAACTGCTGACCTTTTGGTTAGCAGCCAAGTGCTTAACCACTGTGCCACTGAGGCTAATGTCCACCAGTTCCATGGACCTTACAAAATACTGTGCAAGCTAAGACAAGTAGAGATAAAGAGAGATGCCAAAGCGGTCAGAGGAGTCATGCAGCCTGGCTTCTGGAGTGAGTGGCCTACAAACGGCCTACTATTTTCTGGTAGTTGGAGCGGGTGATGTTACAAGGTTTGGCTCTGACCAGGCAGCTAGGGAACTTAGCTTTATAGAGCCTCCTCTGTGGAGCATTATCTAGATCTTCTTCCATGTGCCTAACAACCTTGACAGCTGGATACTATTCTCCCCATTTTACAGATGAGGAAACCAAGTCTCAGCCAGGTTAAGAAACTGACTCATGGCCACACAGGTCATAGTGGCTGGGGAATTCGAACCCAGGTCTGATTTCAAGCCTTGTGGTTGTTGCTCTACACGGCACTGACTCACAAATAAATTGTACAAATCCATACATAAGTCAGAGCTTCCTTTACACTTAAGCCAGAACTTACTACCCAAGTACAAGGGTATTCCATCACGGTGTCATTGGTTATTGTGGATTCACAAAGATTCTACTGCTCTAGTGGGTAGAAGCCTGAGGGCAAAGGGCAGCAGAGTAACACAGTAACACAGACACACACACTATACACACACCACAGAAACACACACAGGTGCACACACATACACACACTGTTCCCGGGAAAGTGGTTCAAGGAGCCACCTCTACTTCTATTTCCTATCATGAAGTGTAGATCCAAAAACCTGTTCCTCTAAGCCCAGGGTCACTCCTGTTTGGAGGCTGGTCAGGGAGGCATGGGGACAAAAGCAGTGGGACCAAAGAATCAAATTTGCTTCAACTTGATTAATACCAGTGTCAGCCCCAACCCTCTCACCCTGATTACAGAATTCTCGGTACCTACTTCCACCTGAGGAGCCCTGCTGGCGCAACAGTTAAGGGCTCGGCTGCTAACTAAAAGGTCGAGGTTTGAACCCACCCAGAGGCCCCATGCGAGGAAAGTCTTGGCGATTTGCTCCTGTAAAGGTGACAGACAGCCTAGGAAACTCTATGGGGCAGTTCTACTCTGTCACATGGGGTCACTATGAGTGGAAATCAACTCGACGGCACACAACCACCTCCACCGGAGCCCTGGATGTGTCTCCAGTCTAACTTTTACTACCATCTTTTTCTTGTGGCTCCCCTGGGCTCAGACTCAGGCGTCACCACCCCCTCACTCCCCAGACTACATTCTCGGGGCATAACTCTGTTTGTGTTTTCTTGCTGGCTAGCAAACGCTCCCAAAGCTTGGTAACTTAAAACAAACACCTGTTGCTGTTAAATCAATTCCTAGTCATGGTGACCCAATGCGTGTCAGATTAAAACTGTGCTTGTTAGGGTTTTTAATGGCCTGATTTTTTGGAAGCAGATTGCCAGGCCTTTCTTCTGAGGCACCTCTGGGTAGGCTCAAACCTCCACCCTTTGGGTTAGCAGCCGAATGTGTTAACCATTTGCACCCCCAGGGACTCCAGCTTAAAACAACTGTTACTGTGTTATTCTCATGATTCTGTGGGTCAGGAATTTGGTCAAGGCACACAGGGCTGTCTCTTCTCCACGTGACGTCTGCTGGGCCAGAACATCCGAGATGGCTTCCTCACTCACAGGTCTGACACCTCAGCTGGGATGGCTGGAGAGTCAGCTCTCATTGTGGGCTGGTTCCTTGGTTCTTCTCTATATAGTCTCAGAGCCTCTTCCTCTCCCCATGGTCCTCATCTGAGGTAGTTCTGCCAGGCTTAACTTCACAGTCCCTCCCTGTTTTAATTCAGGAAACATCCTTCCTCCCCAACACACTCAAAATCCTGAAAATCCAGTCCTTGAGGCCATTGCCTCTAGAACAAAGAACCGAACTCCAGCCAAAAACTCTCCAGCTGTTTTGATGAATCTCCTCAACAGTCCTCGCGGGAACACGAGAAATTCTTTATAGGCTAGCATAGATTTCACAGCCAGAATGCTCCTTAGAAGCCAGGATGGCAAGACTTCGTCTCGCTTACTTTGGACATGGTATCAGGAAGGACCAGTCCCTGCAGAAGGACATCATGCTTGGTAAAGTAGAGGGTCAGCAAAAAAGAGGAAGACCCTCAATGAGATGGACTGACACAGTGGCTGCAACAATGGGTTCGAACATACCTACTACTGTGAGGATGACGCAGGACCGAGCAACATTTTGTCCTGTTGTACATGGGGTTATGAGCCAACTCAACGGCACCTAGCAACAACATATATTTTAATGCCAAGGTGCCATTCAATAATTCAATTCCACAAATGCTTTCTGAATGTTTATGATGTGCCAGGAGCTCTCTGAGCCAAAGCATCAGAATAAAACACAGCAGATATTCTTTTAGGGATGAAGATGCTGCCTCAATATTTGGCGATGGTCTAATTATTCTGTAAGCTCCTCTTCGGTGGCAAAACAAAGTTGGACATTAAACACTGGGCACCTTCACCAGGGTCTGTCACTAAGAGTTTAAATCCTCTGCCTGAAGTTGCAAGTGAGTAGTACTGAAATTCCTTTTTCTTTTTTTCTGCAATTTCGAAGAAAAAATTCCCAAATCTCTTGTGCAGGAATTTGGGGCGTGGAACAGTCCATGTTAGTAGACAAAGCTTTTCTCATGGAGTAACACCTCCACCTTGTGGTCTTTATCGGTATTGCAGGTGGATCCAGAGGTTCTCTGATTCAGTCTCCTGCCTTCAGACGCTAAGGTTTATTAGTCCCATATTTCCTCATTATAGTAGTCCAGAGAGGTTAAGTGACTCATTCAAAGTCACACAACTAATAAAGTATATCACCTGAGGCACCTGCAACGCTCTTACCACTTTTTAGGGAGAGGAAATCTTTCCTCAAACAAAATCCTACAAATGAGAAAACAGGTATTCTGGATGAAGGGCCTGACAGCCTCCACCTACCCCCAGCACAGCTTGAAAACCATTGGCTTAGACTACGGGCTGCTTCTCTGGTAAGTGGAAACGTGGAAACATCGTTGTGAAACCTGGAAAGATCCTCTGGAAAATATCATTCATTCTCAGAGAGTTCACTACTGTTTTCTGTTCTGGCCAGATAAATCCCTTTTGTTAAAACACCTTTTCTTTCTATCACAGTTATTAGCAACTCTTCATTTTTATATCTCCCTTCCCAGAGAACCTCTAAATTGATTTGTTTCAAAAGGAAGTAAATGTTTTAAACATCCTGGTGGCAAAGTAGTTCAGTATTCCTGCTAACTGAAAGGTCAGCAGTTCCAACCCACAAGCTGCTCCGGGAGACAGATGTGGCAGCCTGCTTCCGGAAAGATGACAGCCTTGGAGACGCTATGGGATAGTTCTCTGTCCTGTAGGGTCGCTAAGTGGAAATCGACTCCATGGCAACGGTTTTGGGGATTGTTTCATTTTGTTTTTGCAGAATCTTTGGTAGCACAGGCCGCAGGTATGGCCACAGCAGGAGCTGGGGGCGAGCGAGGAGCTGCTCAGTGCGAGGCCGTGTGCCAGGCTCAGGCACCGGGGGAGACCCATGCCGTGTAGTACAACAATTCCACCAGAGAGGCAAGGGTGAAGGGCAGGACGAGAGGAAGGAACAGCCAGCTCTGCATGGAGAGTTCAGGAAACTTTCGTTAACGTATTCATTTAATCAGTCAGTCAGTCAACAAACAATGATCAGGGGCTTTCCATGTGCCAGGACCAAAAAACTTAACAAAACAGACAAGTCCTAACCTCATGACGCTTACGTTCTAGTTGGAGGAGACAGGCAATAAGTAAGTCAACAAATAAAAAAGTGAAATAATTTCTGGTAGTGACTGGATGTGGGGCGGGGGGATAGAGGAAAGGGAGGTGTGAACAGGTAAGCCGGCACGTACTCGCTCTCCCGGGAAAGCTCACCGGCGGCTCCACTCCGCGCTCTGTGCTTTCACTCCTTCCAGTAGGCGGCGCTGATGCATACAATAATCAACCCAGTCTGAAGCCAGCGCCTTGAATTCCACCCCACCACCCTCTTCAAAGTGGATCCTCAAAAACTACATAGCAGCAGACACAAAGGACAAATATTAACATAACCCCAGACACAAAGGACAAATATTGTATGATTTCACTTGTATGAAATATCTAGAATAGGGAAAGGCATGGAGACCAAAGTAGATTAGTGGTTACTAGCGGCTGAGGGGAGGGCGGAATGGGAGGTTATTGCTTAAGGGGTATTAAGTTATTCTGTCAGGGTGTTGTACACACACACACACACGCACGCACACACGCACGCACACACGCACGCACACACACACGCACGCACACACACGCAATTACGAGTAATTCCCAGTCATCCCTGGTGCGGCCCTAGATATGTTCCACCACAAACAACCTAGAATACAGGGAAGGTTCTACAGGGTAATCCGTTAGCTTTTCTATGTAAATTTTATTGCAGTTAGTTAAGAATCTGCATATGAGTAGAAAATCTGAGACCAGAAATGCCCTTTCAGAAAGTGACTTCCCACAAAGCAGAATGTCTGCTTTATCCCTTCAGCCTACCCGGAAACTAAACGTCTCTGCAGGAGACTTTCTTTACTAAACTACGGAGGTTTAAAAACAAAAAAAAAATAGTTCCATTTTTTCTTCCCTTACCCTTGGACGTATCAATTCTCATAAAATAGCCGGATTATCTTCCTGGACTTGAATCCCCGCCCTATCTCTTAGTAGCTGTGTGACTTTGGGCAAGTCCCTAAACCCCTCGTCTCATCTGTGAGTGTACCAATGATAATGCCTACCTGATGGCGTTGTGGTGACAACTAAACGAGTTTACACGCATGAACACTTGGACTTGTGCCTGGCACATAACAACTTCTTAACCCATGTTTCCTGTTATTATTGCTATCCAGCCCAGCTGCCCTCAGTGCTGACTCATGGTGACCCCACGTGTGTCCGAGCAGAACTGTTCCCCACAGGATTCTCAATGGCTGGTTTTCCGGAAGTAGATTGCCACGCCTTTCTTCTGAGCCACCTCTGGGTGAACTCGAACCTCCAACCGTTTCACCACCCAGAGACTCCATTATTACTATACGTAATATTTATTTCAAATTAGCCATTTTTTCTGTAAGAAAATAAAAGAATTTTATGTTATCTTGGTTACAATTGTAATACACTTTTGTTATTACACATTCAAACGAAAGAGAAAAATACAAAGAAAATACAATAGCAAAATTCTCCTTCAGAGAAAACTTCTGTCAACACTTTGGTGAACTCCTTCCAGACGGGAGTTTGTATACACGTAAAACCAGAGATGACGTTACATATCTGGTGGGCCTGGGCTCTCTTGCACACTTGTCTCTAGGGAAGCCAGGATAGCATGGCTTAGCTGGTGGTTCTCCAGTGGGAGTGATTTTGCCCCCTGTGGACGTTTGGTCGTCACAACTTGGGGAGGAGTGCCACTGGCATCTGGTGGGTAGAGACTAGGGGTGTTAAAGATCCCACAACGGCCACAGCACCCACCACAGAGGATTAATTATCTAGCCCAAAATGCAATAATGCCGAGGTTGAGAAGCCCTGCCCTAGGCTGTTTCATTTCTAGGCGATAATAAATCTTAAACCAGGAGGGTCAGTCAGCTAGTATGCACTGGTGTGGTTGTACTTATTGTTAAACTTTTAGAATACTTTTGTACTGGTTTGCAAATAGCTGCCTTACGATCCTGGCCCCCATTCTTGCTCCTTGCCTGACCCCCCAGATCTTTCCATTGCTCCAGCAACTTACGGGTTTACGCATGGTACCAAAAGTGAGGGGTCCCTGGGTGGTCCAAACGGCTAATGTACTTGGCTTCTAACAAACAGGTTGCAGGTTTAAGGTCACCCAGAGGTGCTGTGGAAGAAAGGCCCAGCAACCTACTTCTGAAAAATCAGCCATTGAAAACTCCGTGGAGTGCAGTTCTACTCTGACCCACTTGGGGTCACCAAAAAGTCAGAGCTGACTCCATGGCAACGGGTTTTTTACTGAACCAAAAGTGCAGGGAGTGCCTCTAGGACCAGGCTTCACCACTGCAGTGGCAGTATCTGCTCTGGCTCAGGGTGATCCGCTGTGGATATTTTGGGGTGGCAAAGTGGTTAAGAGCTTATGGCTGCTAAAAGGTCAGCAGGTCAAATCCACCAGGTGCTCCTTGGAAGCCCGATGGTGCGGTTCTACTCTGTCCTCTAGGGTCACTGTGAGTTGGAATTGACTTGAGGGCAATGGGTTTGGGTTTTTTTGTTTTTTGTTTTTTTTTCCTCCTTCCCCTTGGGTAATGAGGGAGGGAAAATAGGAACAGGAGACGCCCTCGGACTTTATCACTGTTGTTTTGTGGTGAGACACTCTGCACGTGGTGTCTTAACAGCTCTGCTAGAGACTCAAAGAAGCCCGCCTCTCAGGGCCCCTTCAAGGAAGGAAACGTTACTACTGATGGTGTTTGTTTGGAGTGATGAGAAAGTTCTGGAACAAAGTAGAGGCGATGGTTGCACAACACTGTGAATGTATTAAATGCCACTGAATTGTACACTTTAAAATGGTTCAAGTGGTAAATCTTATGTTATGTGTATTTTACCACAATTTTAAAAAAAGAGAAGGGGCTTACTCCCAAGGCGGAGCAACGGTGATAGGGCATGTCTGGCAACAGACCACTTCTTTTGTTTTTTTTTTTTTACTGTGCTTTAAGTGAAAGTTCACAGTTTAAGTTAGTTTCTCATACAAAAATCTATACACAGATTGTTATGTGACCCTAGTTGCTATCCACCCCGAATTTCCAGCGTTCATTCAGCCAGCTCCTGTCCCTTTTTGCCTTTTCCTCTCACCTCTGGACAGGAACTGCCCATTTGGTCTCATGTATCTACTTGAACTAAGGAACACACTCTTCACAAGTATGGTTTTATGTCTTACAGTCCAGTCTAATCTTTGTCTGAAGAGTTGGCTTCAGGAATGGTTTCAGTTCTGGGCTAACAGAGAGTCCAGGGGCCATGTCTTTCGGGGTCCCTGCAGCCTCAGTCGGACCATTAAATCTAGTCTTTTTACTAGAACTTGAGTCCTGCACCCTACTTTTCTCCTGCTCCCTCAGAGACTCTCTGTTCTGTCCCTTGTCAGGGCGGTCATTGGTGGTAGCCGGGCACCATCTAGTTCTTCGGGTCTCAGGCTGATGGAGTCTCTGGTTTATGTGGCACTTTTTGGACAGACTGCTTTTTGTCTGTGCACCTAGGACAGACACAGGGGCCTCGACAGCTCTGCTCAGACCTTTAAAACAAATCAAGGAGAAAGACTTTACTAGCCAAGGGCTGGGAAAACTGTGCAGGGAATATCTGATTATTTCTGAATATTATCTTGCAACGAAAATAAAGAGGCTTTGTTGAGAAACTTTTCCTGCTGGTGGCTGCCTCTTAAAGTTCTGACTCTTCCACTTCCTGCTTTAGAAAAAGGAACTATTAATTAATTTAGGTCCTGCCAAGGAGAAAGCCCCATGATCTTTGGCCCAAAATCCCCGAGACACATTAAATCGAACGATACCTGCTATTTCGTAACAGGCTTTGACACTGAAACGCTGCAGGCATATTTCCATGTAAATGAATATAGAAACGCTGCCATCTGCGAAAGCAGCATATCATTCGCCCGTAAGGACGAGGATGATCTATTCAGCCAGTGGCTATGGATGGATGCTTTGCAAAAAGGGCTGCAGCTCATGGTCCCCAAACCTCCTGTTGGCCCAGGACAGGAACCAACCCCGAAGACAACTCATCAGACATGAAAGGGACTGGACAGTGGGTAGGAGAGAGATGCTGATGAAGAGTGAGCTAATTATATCAGGTGGACACTTGAGACTGTGTTGGCATCTCCTGTCTGGAGGGGGGATGGGACGATAGAGTTGGAAGCTGGCAAAAGTGTCATGAGAGACTGGAAGGGCTGACTCATTAGGGGGAGAGCAAGTGGGAGTACGGAGTAAGGTGTATATAAACTCATATATGACAGTCTGACTTGATTTGTAAACGTTCACTTGAAGCTCAATAAAAGTTAATAAAAAAAAAAAAAGTGCTGCAGGGAAAGTCTGCATAATTAAATCTCTGTGATACTGTCCCCGGGATGGTTTCCTGGAAGCGGAATTGCTCCAGTGCTGCGTGCACTTACCACTAGCTGTGTGCAAACAGTTAACGCACTCGGCTGCTGACTGAAAGGTTGGAGATTCAAGCCCACCCCACAAACGCCTCAGAAGAAAGGCCTGGTGATCTACTTCCAAAAAAATAGCCATTGAGAACCCTAGAGAGCACAGTTCTACTTTAACACACCTGAGTTGGAGTCGACAGCAAGTGGTTTTGTATGCTTTCTCAAAGATAGTGAAGACACGTGCATGGGGGCAAAAAAAGAACACATTGAAGACATCCCAGAAGACACATTCCCAGGGCCCAATCCTGTGCACTGGAAGCTGCTGCTGCAGAGAGAGCCATGGCCTCCAGCCCAGCCATGACCGGCATCTGCGTCTTCCCAGGAGCCACCCCCATCTCTGCATGGGCAGAATCCTGAGTTGTCCTTCCCCAAAAGAACCAAACCCATTGCCATCGAGTCGATTTTGACTCATAGTGATCCTGTAAGACAGAGTAGAACTGCCCCATAGGGTTTCCAAGGAGGGGCTGGTGGATTTGAACTGCCTACCTTTTGGTTAGCAGCTGAGCTCCACTGTGCCACCAGGGCTCCAAGTTATCCTTAGCCTGGGACCTAGTGACACAGGTTGGGGCAGGGGGCTTTACCTGCCAGGGACCTGAGAGTCTTAGAGAGGTCGTCTCTATCCTGCAGACCACCTCCCCATCTCCACCCCCTCCCTAGACCTCCAGGGAGTCACAGGAAGTTGCTGACCTGTCCCGTGGGGAATAATTGCATTAGTGGTAAGGTGGCCTCTGGCAGCTTCGTCAGCAGATTCAAGGCTTTGGGCTGAGTAATCCTTTGGCGTCTGCCCCAGCAGCTGGTGGTCACCGATTGGGAGAGATGTCCCTGCCCTCTCCCGCAGACACTGCTCGGCTCTGTCGTCCTCTCCCCCAGCACAGTGCACAGCCCCCGCTGGGCAGACCCACCAAGGAACCAGGGGCCAGGGTCAGAGAGGAGCTCAGCTGGGGTGCAAATGGTTTGAGGAGTTGACCTGAGAAAGTCAAAATAAACAGGATAAAGTAAGAACGAGCAGGTCAGATGTTGCAGGTGTTTTATATTTAGATGGATTTATTTTTGCAGTTTTAAGTATTCCAGGGAGTTCCTGAGTGGTGCAAATGGTTAACGAGCTCAGCTGCTAGCCCAAAATTTGGAGGTTTGAATTCACACAGAGGCGTCTCTGAAGAAAGTGATTTACTGCCCAAAAAATCAGCCACTGAAAACCCTGTGGAGCGCAGTTCTACTCTGGCACATATGGGGTCATCAGGAGTCGGAATCGACTCGACAGCAGCTAGTTACTGGAAGTAATGCATACCCACCGTAGAACATCAGGAAAATATAGACAAGTAAAAAAACGGACCCCTCATCCTTCGCGTGTCTTGTGATCCATGCGTACAGCTAACCTGAAGCCGGAACTCGTCCCCTGGAGTCCTCTGGAGACCCCAGAGTCCCCCAGAGTCCCCTGGAGTCCCCCTTCTGGATGAGGACAGAAAGTTGACCTAGAGTGAGGTTCTACAGTAAGGACAAGATCAGGGACTGGGGGAGCCTATAGAGTGGGCTGAGGAGTCAGTGCAGGCAACCTGGTGGAGGTGAGCCCTGAACAGGGCTTAAAGGATGGGGAGGGATTGGGCAGATAGGGCTGGAGGGACAGGGCAGCCCAGGATGGCAAACATGGAAAGACTCACCAGGGGAAAGAGTCCCCTCTTTGTCAGATTCTCCACTCAGCTCCTTTGCCAAAGTCTTTCACTCCTTCCCTGCAAGCCTTCCAGTGCACTTGCCTGGAGGAACTGCAGCCATGGGTCAGGCCTGGTGTTCCATACTGGCAATATTGGCCTGAGGGCTTCAGGGAAAATCCTACACCCGCCCGGATCATTACCCATTGCCGTCAGGTTGATTCCAACTCATGGCAACATCATGTGTCACAGGGTACAGCTGCAGTTCCATAGGGTTTTCTTGGCTGTAATCTTTATGGAAAAGGTCCCTAGGTGGCACAAACAGTCCGCACTTGACTGCTAACCTAAAGGTTGGTGGTACGAACTCACCCAAAGGTACCACAGAAGAAAGGCCTGGTGATTTGCCTCTGTGAAGATCACAGCCCAGCGAGTAGTTCTACTCTGTAACACCTGGGGCCGCCATGAGTTGGAGGAACAACAGTCTTTACAGAAGCAGATCACCGGGACTTTCTTCGGCTGCTCTGCTGGGTAGATTCGAACCACCATCGTCTCAGTTAGAAGCTGAGAGCAAACCATTTGCACCACCCGGGAGCCTTAGTAGCTGTGAGACCTGAAGCAAATCACTTAACCTCTCTGAGGCTTGGTTTCCTTATCTGTAAATTGAGGGTAATGATAGCTCCTTTATAGGGTCGATGTATTGCAAGTATTTGTGGGCTAGCTTTCTTGTTACAGGTAATATGAATGCCCTCACAGAGCACTGAACATGGTTGATGCCACCATCCTTGAAACCTCCTGTCCTGTGCGCCCATGCCGGTGCTGCCCTGGTTTTCCCTCTGCGGATCTGATGCTCCTTCGCCACCCCTTTATCAGTGCTCTTCCTCAGCCCCTACCTCTGGGGTGAGAGACCCTCGGGCTCAGCCTCAGGCTCTTCCCTCCCCACACACATTCTCTCCAGCTGATCCCCTCACTCTGGGACTTCCGTGGCCACCTCTGTGCATATAAATTTGGGGTGGGTTGGTTTGCGGCATGTGGAGCTCCAAGTAGTTCTATTGGTGGGAAGCTCCTGGCAGAGATGCAGGCAGGAGTCTGGTATGAAGTGGCCCAAGGAGACACTGGAAAGGCCTGCTGGGGTGACCTCTAGGGAAAATTGACAGCAAGTTCAGGACTGGGAGGAAGACAGCACAGACTCGTGCTCCTGAAGAAAGGGGGAGGCAAGCTTTGGGAAGGAGAGAAGGGTCAGTCAAATTCAAAGAAGATGCCCTTGGCTTTAGCGGTTAGGTGGAGCTGGAGATAATGTCAATTGGAGGATCCTGGAGGGCCTGCCTGGTAGGCGAAGGGTGGGGTAAGGGCAGAGGCTGAGGGACAGGTGAGAGGCCTCCACCTGGTGGCCTCGATCTTCTGAGGGCCCAGAAAGCGGATTACCCCACAAAGCCCCTCGAGCTGACTTTCCAAATCCGCAATAGTGCTTCTCTGTCACCGTTAGGGTTAACCCCGCTTACATAAGGGCCCTTCACTCTATGATTCTTCCAGAAGCTTCCCGCTGTCTCTCCTCTTCCCCTGCAGGCTCTAAGTCTGGGCAACCCCCACCCAGGCTCACCCCAGAGGTAAGCCTAGGTCGGCTGAGGGTGGTTGGTCCCCTGGGACCAGCAGGGGCATTCTGCTCAGTACTGGGCCTGGGAGCGGGGAAGGGGCAAGGGAAAAGGGGGCAGGAAAAGGAAAGGCCGGTTACTGTTATTGCTCTGTGATCCTCCCAACAACCTGAGATGTGACGATCCTAACACTCCATCCTTTACACACTCTTAATAAGGCAGGGAAACACTCTCATAAATTATCTCATTGGTTTTCCCAACAGCATGCCAGTCAGGTACTTTTGTCATTTCTTCTTTACAAACAGGAAACCAACTTTCAGACAGGTCAAGTCACCTGCTCAAGGACACACGGCTCGTCGGTCTGTGACGAGCAGGGATTTGAACTTGGGTCTGTCTCTTTTCTCTCCACTCTCCCTGCTGGGGCCTGGGGCTTGGTCCAAGGAGTCACAGGCTTCTCCTGCTCGCTCCCCCTCAGAACAGGGGACAGCCGAGGGGCTAGCCTGCCTGCAACTGGGAGGCCAACTCAGGGAAGGATGGCGAGGCAACTGAGAGTCCTCAGCCAGGCTCAGGGAGGCTGTGCCATCAGCTCCATCCCATCCTGCATGCCAGCTTTCCTGCCACCTCCATGCCTACCACCTCCAGATGGGGACCCAGTCTACCCAGCCTGCAGGTCAGCCTCAGACCTGCCCCCACATGTGATGGGAGCCCACCTCTGTGCCAGCCATATGGGAACACCAGGACCCTCAAATCCTTGTCAAGGGTTTGGGGTGAGAACTCACGAAGCAGAGAGCTGGGCCAAGAGAAGTACCCAAAGTGAGCACCACCCCCCCCACGCCCGGGGCCACACAGACATAACTACACACATATACTGGCCCATACACTTGCCCTTGGACTCATGCAGAGGAGCTCAAAAAGATTCAAGTCCTTGGGTCCCTTCAAGGTTTGACATTGAATGTCAAGTAGCTGAAGGTCTGCTCCCAAGGTGCACAGGCACCCAGGGGCACTGGGCAGCCTGGGAGCTGGTGTGGGGGCAGCAGGATCTACCAGGTTGGCTCAGGGGCACCTTGGGGAGGCTGCAGGTGTGGCCGGTTGATCCCCTGTGGAGACAGCAAAGATTAAGAGGATCATAAACTGCGTCCAACGGCTGCCCTGGGAGAAATCTGCCACAGCCAGAGCCGCTGCTGTGAAGGGCCTGGGGAAGCTAGGGCAGCCCCTGAGTTCAGACAGAGAGAGGACAGGAGGCGGGAAGAGGGGAGGGAAACACAGAGAGTGGTGGTAGTGGTAAGGGGATACACAAAGACAGAGAGGGAGATAGCCAGGTCAGGGAGAGAGGGAAGTAGAGGCAAGGACACAAACAGAGAGAAAGAGAGAGCAGCAGACACTGGGCCTGGCTCAGCGAACTGAGAGGAAGACAGCGGCTGCCCTGGACGCTCCTGGACCAGGCCAGACAGCTCCCATGAGCTCCAGCATGGCTGCCACTACACCTTCCACATCCAGGAAGGAGTCTCCAGGCAGGTGGGGCCTGGGGGAGGATCTGACAGGTATGGCTCCTTCTGGAGGTAAAGTCTGGGTCTTTGGGGAGCTCAATGTGGGCCAGAGGTTTGCAGAGACCATAGAAGGAGCCAGAGAGACTTGGGTTCAGCTCCAAGAGCTATGGGGAAGTGTAGGGGGACCAGCTGGCAAATCCAGAAGCCTAGTAACATGGGGGTCATCAGAGCCAGGACAGTGTAGGGCTCGACAGCAGAGAGGTCCCCAGAGACATTGTGGAGAGAGTTTGTGGGGTGGTAAAGCCTGATGTCAGCTGCAGATAGGAGGAACAAGTGGTGGGAAGGTGAAGCAGGGAACAATGCTGAAGCTTGGCCATGGACGAAGGAGGAAGAGAGGGCAGCAGCTGGGGGTGTAGGATGAGGGGGACACTTTTCTGGGTGGGTGAGTTGACATGGGGTGGGCAGGAAGCTGTGGACAGGGAGGGGGACATGGGGGTGGAAGAAGGTTGCTGGGGAGGGAGGGCCTTGTGGGGCCTGCCCATCCCAGCCCTGCCCTGCCCAGCCCTACCCCGACCTGCCCCACACCAAACCAGCCCAGCCCCAGGCCCAGTCCAGCCCAAGCCCAGCCCAGCCCCAGCCCCAGCCCCAGCCCCAGCTCCGCCCAGCCCCACCTTGCCTCTGCAGTCGGAGGCCAGTCGCTCCAGTGCCGTGTGTGCGGCGACAGCAGCAGCGGGAAGCACTACGGCATCTACGCCTGCAACGGCTGCAGCGGCTTCTTCAAGAGAAGCGTGAGGCGGAGGCTCATCTACAGGTGACAGGGGCAGGACCTGGCCTGCGGGAGCCCCGCTGGACCCTGCCCCTGCCAGGGGTGGAGGCTGTTCAGGGAAGAAGGTGCTAGGGCAAAAAGGTCCCCAACCTGTGGTCCAGGGCCTGGGTGGGGCACTCTGACAGTTGGGGACATATGTGTCACTTCTGCAGGTGCCAGGTGGGTGCAGGGATGTGCCCGGTGGACAAGGCCCACCGGAACCAATGTCAGGCCTGCCGGCTGAAGAAGTGTTTGCAGGCAGGCATGAACCAGGACGGTGAGTCCGGGAGCCACCCGGACAGGCCTGCCCCACGGGGAGCGGGTCTGGTGGGTGTGCTGACCCTTCCTGCCTCCCCAGCCGTCCAGAACGAGCGGCAGCCCCGGAGCACTGCCCAGGTTCGCTCGGAGCCAGGCAGCGAGCCCCGACTGGAGCCCCCGGCGGTTACTCGGCCTCCAGCAGGGCCCAGCCCACGGGGCCCCACACCTGTGTCTGCAGCCAGAGCCCTGGGGCCTGGGGCCCTCACGCCACCAGGGCATCACCACTTCATGGCCAGCCTCATAACCGCGGAAACTTGCGCTAAGCTGGAGCCCGAAGACGGTAAGTGGGACGCGGGGACTGCACCTTTGTTCCCCAGGCCACAGTGGGGCCTCACACCCACCTTGCTAGCCCCAGTTGGATCATCCATCCTCCCTGCCACCTCCGCGGAGCAGGAGCTGACGTCATACCACCCCCTCCACAGCCGATGAGCATATCGACGTCACCAGCAATGAGCCTGAGCTCCCTTCGTCCCCGTACTCCTCCCCGCCCTGCAGCCTGGACAGCATCCAGGAGACGTCGGCCCGCCTACTCTTCATGGCTGTCAAGTGGGCCAAGAACCTGCCTGTGTTCTCCAGCCTGCCCTTCCGAGACCAGGTACACACAGCCTGCCTGTTAGGGCCCGCAGTGGGTCTGCCAGGTGGGGCAGAGACGCCCCTGTGAAGGTGATGATTGGAGGTGCTCACGGCTTGGAGAAGGCGACAGTTGGGGACATACATGTCCCTGAGTCAGTGATGGTCAGTGGTACGTGTCTCAGGGTGGTGACAATTGGTGATACATACATCTCTGGGGTAGCAATAATGGTGGGGATACACACAGCCCAGGGTTTGAAGACAGCACCTATGGCCCCCGTGTCTTCTTCCTCCTAGACAAACCCTCATGTCTGAAGGGTTCTGAACAGCACCAGTGGCCAACCCTAAGCTCCCTTGAAACACAAGACCTCTGACTCCAGGGCTTGCGTTTCAGTCCACCCTCTTCACCTCTCAAATACCTCTCTGATGGGAGAGCAGAGGGCCTGGGCCCTTAGCCAGGAGTGTGTGTGTTTAGATGGAACACCTCAGAAGAGTCAGGCCAAGCCTCTGGACATTTAAGTTAGGATGCTCTGGGGGAATGCGCCTGAGCCTTCCCACCTTGCCTAGCTCTTTTCTGGTGCCATCAAGTCATCTCTGACTCATGGCGGCCCCATGTGGGTCAGAGTAGAACTGCGCCCCACCAGGTTTTCAGTGGCTGATTTTTCAGAAGTAGATTGCCAGGACTTTCTTCCGAGGTACCTCTGGGTGGGCTTGAACCTCTAACCTTTTGGGTAGCAGCCAAAAGAGCTAACCGTTTGCACCACTCTGTTGTTAGCTGCTGTTGAGTCAGCTCCCAATTCAGAACAGCCCCATGTGCTACACAATAGAACTGCCCCATTGGGTTTTCTTGGCTATAATCTTTGTGGAAGCAGTTTGCCAGGCCTTTCTTCCATGGCATCACTCTAGGCTTTCCTAAATGTTCCAGGAGCAGTTGTGGATGGAGCCCAGAGTACCTCAGAGCTGAGCAGCTGGGCAGATGATACCAAATTCCACAGTTCTGGGTCATGGCTGATTGGAGGTCCAAGGCAGGGGGTAATGATAAGCCAAGGTCAAGAGAATGTTGTAGGCACGGAGGACAAGCACTTCTGTTCCCGGGGCACCGCCGGAAGTGGCAGAGGTTCCAGGCTGAGCCAGAGTCACTCATCTGTCTGAGTTCACACCCTCTGCCCACAGGTGATCCTGCTGGAGGAGGCATGGAGTGAACTCTTCCTCCTAGGAGCCATACAGTGGTCCCTGCCCCTGGACAGCTGCCCTCTGCTGGCCCCGCCTGAGGCCCCTGCTGCCAGCAGCTCTCAGGGACGGCTCAAGCTGGCCAGCATGGAGATACACGCCCTGCAGGAAACCATCTCACGGTTCCGGGCGCTGGCAGTGGACCCCACAGAGTTTGCCTGCATGAAGGCCCTGGTCCTCTTCAGACCAGGTGACTGAGTCTTTGTCCGAGCCTTGGGAGAAATGGCTGGGAGGAAGGGTGGGAATGCTAGTGTCTTTCCTCTGCCTCCCTCTGTCCCTCTGCCACCCCACAGAGTCCCAGCAGTGTGCAGGCGTCTTCCCTAGGGGGCAGCAGAGGAAAGGTGCAGGCCTGGACTCATTCATTCCAGGGCCTCGGCTGACCGTGAGGTGGGAGGGCAGGCTGGGGAGACGTGGGAGAGGACCTCACTGGCGCTGCTTCTCTCCAGAAACACGGGGCCTGAAGGATCCTGAGAACGTGGAGGCCTTGCAGGACCAGTCCCAAGTGATGCTGAGCCAGCACAGCAAGGCCCACCACCCCAGCCAACCTGTGAGGTGACCTTAGCACCTGCCTGGGCACTATCTGTCCCTTAGCCCCTCCACCTCCCTGTGCACCTCTCTGACTCCTTCTTAGGCCTTCACCCACTACATGGGACAAAGGGTCTCAGTTCAACCAACACATATCCCACACCCGCTGTGTGCCAGGCACAGTGCCAGGCCCTGGGAGTGGGGAGCCACAATGTCATAAGACAAAGTTGCTGTCTTCCCAGGTGTCAGCCCAGTGACCACACCAAAGACAAGAACTGCCCTGGTGAGGTGTTGAGGGTTGCATGTATCTGAAGGAGAGAAAGACCCATTGGGGCCGTTGGGGGTGGGAAGTGTAGAAGAGAATTGAGAGGGACTCCGTGGAAACAAGGTTGGATTTGGAAGGGTAGGGTTGAAAGGAAGAGAAGACACCATTTTCAAAGGCAGAGAGAGAGGCAAGCACGAGGTGTTCTTAGGAAGGAGCTCAGTTTGGAGGGAACAGATGATTCCTGCCAGTGAGGAGATGGCCATATCTGATTGGTGGGCAGAGGGGAGCCACTGCAGACGCTTGAGCAGAGGAGTGGCACACACAGGGCTGGACATGATGTAGAGTGGTGCAGCAGCCACTGCCATCATCCACAGGGTTCTGGGGAGTTCAGATCTTTGGGAGTGGTCGTATGAAGTGGAGAGAAGGTGACAGATGCCAGAAGACTCTAGGAGTTGGAGTGAGTCAGACCTGGCACTTGATTGGAAGTAATGAACAGTGGAAGAGGAATTATTTGGGAGAAAGGCATATTAAAAAATATAAAAGGGAAAAAATCGTGTTGAGGGAACATGATAAGGTCATTTGGAGACATACAGGGGCATCCTGTAGTGAGGCACTTGCATAAAACATATGCATGGCCAGCAGCCTGTCTCTGGCCGGGTTTGGGGGATAACAGCCTGGCTCTGGCCAGGTTTAGGGGGGTGTAGCAAAAGAGGAGAAGGGGCGGGGGGAGTAGTCAATGCTCTGGGACTGCCTAGCCTGGCCCAGCACCAGCAGATACAATGGAGACAGCAAGGCTTGACCAGCTGGCGTCTAGTCATCTCTAAGGAGCTGTTCATTCTGAGGAAGTAAGTCATCATGGGCATCCTCCCATCACCTCTAATCTGCAAAATTACCCACCAAAAGAGGCCATTTCTCTTTAAGAAGATTCAAAGCGTCCAAGGTTTACACATGCTGCAGAGAAAGCTGTTCTGCTGCTTATGTGCAGAGGGGCAACAGCTGCTGCTGAGACCTGACAGTGTCTCCTGAGTGTGGTCATCAGAGGCACCCAGAAACCAGCAACCCCCCTCAGGCCAAGTTTCTGTTGGGACCAGCTCCCAGAGATGTCTTGGCATTGCATACTGGCTTTGAGTTGAATTACAAAATAATGATTAATATTTCTTCTGTTGCTTCTATAGCAGTTCAGTGCCAACGACCGGCAGAACTGAGTGTTGAGGCGTGGTTTTGGGTTCTCTAAGTCAGTGCAGTTCGGGTTTTTGTTTTTTATTTTTAAACTGCAATTTTCATCATGACCTGATACACACATAAACAACTGAAACAAAGTTCCACCAAATAACACCTATCCTTGTATAGTGGCCCTGGCGGTGCAGTGGTTAAAGAACTTGGCTGCTAACCAAAAGGTCAGCAGTTTCAATCCACCAGCAGCTCCTTGGAAACCCTACGGGGCAGTTCTACTCTGTCCTACAGGGTCGCTGCGAGTTGGAATCAACTTGATGGCAACAGGTTTTTTTATTTTTTTACTTTGTACAACTCCCTGGGTGCTGCCAAGGTTTTGTTCTCGGCTAACCTAAAGGTTGGCAGCTTGAACCCACCGAGCAGCGTGGCAGAAGAAAGGCCTGGCGATCTGCTTCTGTAAAGATTACCGCCAAGAAAACCCTATGGAGCAGTCCCACTCCGTAACACGTGGGGTTTTGATTTTTTACTTTTTATGATCTACTCTGGTATTTGTTTCTTGGGGTTTTTGTTTGTTTGCTTTAAGGCTGGTTGTGACCTACTAAATTTAATTTTAGACCCACTAGTGGGCCAGTGGAAACCCTGGTGGTGCAGTGGTTAAGAGCTATGGCTGCTAACCAAAAGGTCAGCAGTTGGAATTCACCAAGAACTCCTTGGAAATCCAGAATTGACTTGACGGCAACAGTTGTTTTTTTTTTTTTTTTGGTTTAGTTGGCCAATAAAAAAGTTTAAACAATCAGCTGCTAACCAAAAGTTCAAACCCACCAGTGGCTCTGTGGGTGAAAAGACCTGTCAATTTCTTCCCATGAAGATTACAGCCTAGGAAGCCCTATGGGGTAGTTCTACTCTGTCATTAGTGTTGCTAGGAGCCAGAATTGACTCAACAGCACACAACAACGACAACAGTATTGGGCCAATACCTGCAGTTTGAAAACAATTTCTCTAATTGACTTTATAGTTACTTCTTCCACCCATTCCTTATTTCAGGAAAACAAAAGAGGGGAAGGGAGAAGGGAAGGGTATGTTATTCTCAGTGCCACTCATGAGAGAAAAAAAACCCTCAGGCCAGCAAAGCAAGTTCAGCAGATAACTGGCATGGCAGAGCAAGGCTTCCCAAAGATCTCCATGGTGGAAGTTGCATGTGAAGCTGCCCCACTTGGGAGTGGCCTCCTTGACTTCGGGTATTGACCTCAGCTGTCAGGCCTTCTACCCAGGTAGATCTGATCCTCTCCCATCTGTCTCTTGGGACTTCACCATCCACCTTCTCTGCACTGGGGCCCCCTGCCTTGGCAAATTGTCCTTATTCAGAATTACAATTTCTTTTCTGGATAAGTGTCTCTGCCACCAAAATTAGGCTTCAACTTCAGGACATTTTCAGCTAATGGCTATTTTGCTATCATCCTAGGTGGCCTACAGAGGGGAATTTATATTTTTATTCCATATATAGATATAGAGATAGATATATCCATATAGATATAGATGATATAGCTATAGCTGTATCAAGAAAAAAAAAATCTGTTGCTGTCCAGTCGATTCCAACTCATAGCAACCCTACAGGACAGAGTAGAACTGCCCCATAGAGTTTCCAAGGAATGCCTGGCAGATTCGAACTGCCAACCTTTTCGTTAGCAGCTGTAGCTCTCTGTTGCTCTTAACCACTGTACTAATATATAATTTGTATGAACCATCATATAATTATCATAATAATCATAAATATTACTAATAACAATACAAATAACTTCTTTATAACCTTCACACACAACAAACAATATTTACTTTGTACTCCTAAACAAAAGTGTTGTTAGTTGCCGTCAAGTCAATTCCTACTCATGGCGACCCCATATGTGCAGAGTAGAACTGCTCCATGGGGTTTTCAAGACTGACCTTTCAGAAGCAGATCACCAGGCCTGTCTTCCAAGGCACCTCTGGGTGTGTTTGAAGCACCAACCTTTTGGCTAGTAGTTGCATCACCCAGGGACTCCGAAACAAAAGTAAGCTCACAAAGGATCAGGGATCGGTGAAAGCGACGCCTCTAGCAAATGGGGTCTTATCCTGGGCACCTCTCATCTGTCCTCTCCTTTCTCCCCTCCCTTTCCTGAGAAGGCACTGCCCCAGGGACTATGGCTTGGAAGCTGATGATAAAACTGATGGTGTCCTCTCTCCTGTTCAGGTTTGGGAAATTGCTCCTGCTCCTTCCATCTCTGAGGTTTATCACTTCTGAACGTATTGAACTCCTCTTTTTCCGCAAAACCATAGGGAATACTCCAATGGAGAAGCTTCTTTGTGACATGTTCAAAAACTAATGAGGTGGAACTAAAACTTTGGGAAAGCTTGTCTCAGCCTACTAAAGCTAAAGCTTTGCCTACTCTTGGACCCAGCAATTCCACGTGTGTGTGTACCCAGCAGAAATGTCCACTGAAAGACATTATACAAAGGTTCATATCGGCTTCATTCATAACATACAAAAAACTGTACATCATCAGGAGGATGGGTGATAAATTGGAGAAATAATGGAATACTGTTGTTGGTGTTTGCCGGTCAGTGGATTCTGACTCCTAGAGACCCTGTGAGACAGAGTAGAACAGCTCCACAGGGTTTTCTTGGCTGTAATCTTTATGGAGGCCAATCATCAGGTCTTTCTCCTGCAGAGCCACTGAGTGGGTTCAAACCACCAACCTTTCGGTTAGCAGCTAAGTGCTTAACCATTGTACCACTGTTGCCCTGTTGCCATCGAGTCGATTCTGACTCATAGCGGCGACCCTATAGGTCGGAGTAGAACTGCCCCATAGAGTTTCCAAGGAGCGCCTAGTGGATTTGAACTGCTGATCATTTGGTTAGCAGCTGTAGCTCTCAACCACTATGCCGCCAGGGTTTCCAAACTACTAGGGCCCCTTAATGAAATACTACACAGCAATAAAAAAAAGAACGAACTACCAATACATGTGGTAATGTGGATAAATCTCACAGACCTAAGTTGAACAAAAGAAGCCGGGCACAAGTCTCATTTACACAAAGTTCAAGAACAGGCAAGACTGATGGCGACAGAAGTCAGAAGAGAGGTGACCTCCGGGGGGAGAGGTGGCAGGGATCAGGAAGGGGCACAAAGGAACCTTCTGGTGTGCTAGAAATGTCTGTTATCTTGATCTGGCTGGTGGTGTCATAGATAAATTCATGTGTAAAAATCCATTAAGTACACTTAATATGTGTGTCCTTTACGGTGTTATGTTGTTGTGGTTGTCGTTGGGTGCTGTCGAGTCATTTTCTGCTCCTACCAACTCTGTATGACAGAGTAGAAGTGCCCCACAGGGTTCTCTAGGCTGTAATCTTTACAGGAGCAGATCACTAGGACTTTCTCCCCAGGAGCTGCTGGGTGGGTTTGAACCATCAACCTTTTGGTTAACAGCTGAGTGCTTAACCGTTTGTGCCACCAGGGCTCCTTTGTATTATGTCAGACATCAATAAAAACATGAGGAAACAAAACCAGGAAAACGAATGTTGCCCAAGGCTGTCTCTTCTCTGGGCCCAGGGAAGTGAATGGGGGCACTGGAGGAAGGAGCACAAGGTCTGTGAATTCCATCATGGTTTCCACTCCAAGTCAGAGTCCAGGAGCGATGGATTCAAGCCAAGTGGAAAATCTCTCGCAGGATTCAACAGCCCGGATTCACTCCAGATGGCACCCACTGTCCCACATTCCTTTTTTCTTCCGTATCCTTCCTGGTCCCTTTCTACAATGGTGAGCACCATCTACCTTAACATGTGGCAGCTATAGGCCCTTTCTGTAAAGGCAATGTCCACCACTTCCTTAGTTCCTTCTGGAAAGGTGAAGCTCAGACAAACCTAATCTTTTTCGAAGACAGACCCAGAAGACCTGGAAAATGATAAATAAATAAATTGTAATAGTTAACATTTATCAAGAACCTTATATACCAGGCAGTGAGCTGAGCACTTACTATGCATTGTTATTTCATTCTCAGAATAACTCTGCAGGTAGGACCAATTATCACCATTTATTTAAAAAAAAAAGCCAACTGGGGCTGAGAGAGGACTCCAGCCATGGCTTGACTCTACTAAACTCTGCTGAACTTCCTCCAATACTCCCCACTCCACCCCCGAAACAGCTGAACAATTCTGTTGCCCTTTCTGCCTTCAGAGAAGAAATGCTTGATGTCCAGAAGGGAAAAGTCAGATGAGAAATCCGTGGGCTCCTAGGAGTTCTCTGCCCTTTGGCCTATGCTTGAATTCTCCTAGCTGACAGAGACCCCTGTCCGAGTGGAAGGAGAATGTTTTAGAACATTCTCTGCTCTGGAAGTGACACCAGGCTGGTGGCCAGACAGGAACATTTTCTGTACTTAAGCCCTTCCTGCTTAGGCCCTCTGACTACCTGAGACTCTCGATCTTCTAAAACCTTCAGGTTTCCCTCCTTATTCGGGCTATTTAATATTTAGAATGGCACTGTTGTTGTTAGTTGCAGTCGAGTCTATTTTTGACTCATAACAACCCCATGTGACAGAGTAGAGCTGCCCCATAGGGTTTCCTAGGCTGTAGCCTTTACAGACCAGATTGCCAGGTCTTTCTCTCATGAAGCTGCTGGGTGGGTTGGAACCACCAACCTTTCAGTTAGCAGCCAAGCGCTTGACCATTTGCACCACCAGGGTAATGCCATTATACTTTCCAATTCCCCATCAAAAGCTTTATCCCTAAGATTAAAAGGCCTAAAGAGAGCCTGAACAAAGGCATCTTAGCAAGAAACGTGGTTGAAATACAACCAGATAGGCCTTGCGTATTTATCCTACAGGCCTGGGTTTGGAAAACATGAAAGGACCGCGAAGGTAGTCTGCTCAAGTTCACAGACTAGCGTCTGGGACCTGTGAGCACAGCAACTCTGCAACAGGGAAGAGATTGGGCTTTCCAGGAGGAAGTCTTGGAGAATTAACCCGTTGCCATCGAGTCAATTCCAACCCATAGTGACCCTATAGGGCAGAGTAGAACTGCCCCATAGGGTTTTCAAGACTGTAATCTTTACAGAAGCAGACTGCCACATCTTTTCTCCCATGGAGCGGATTGGCTGGTGGGTTCCCACCACCAACCTTTTGAGGTTAGCAGCCGAGTGCTTAACTACTGTGCCACCAGGGCTCCTTCTTGGAGAAGTAAAGGAGGTACATAAGCTGGATTGTCTGTTGTCAACCTTCTAAGGTCTTGTCTTCATTGCCGAGAAGTTAGGAATAACATTTCCCAGAATCCCTATCCCCTATGGTTCTGGGTTAGAGTTTGCTAATGGGAAGCACTCACATGAGATTTGGAAGGTAAGAAGAAAAGCTTATTATTCTCTAGAGGTAGATGCAGCCAGATGTGTGGGGAGATGGGAGATTTCACAGCAGCTTCCTGCCAGCTCTTCTTTAGAACTGCAGTAGCTTCCAGATAAGCACTTTGGAACTTTTGGCTGAGATCTGTGTTGTCTTTCTTGACTTTCTCGGGAGCTTCTCTGACCTTTACTCCTCTAGTTCATCCAATGGTTAAAAAATGGTTACGTAACCCTAATTCCTATATTAAATCCTCACCTGTAACATACCGAGTGACTTCTGTTTTCCTGACTAATACAGCATACGACGCAGTCGATCTCTGGAGTTATCTAACCTTTTGTTGTAACTTGGCCCCACTGAAATTCTCTTGGGAATGGCTTTCTTTCAATGCACTTAAAGCCTTTGCTAGTTGAGGGGCTAACAAGCTCTTTTGTACCCTCAATGCTAGAATTGTCTTTGGTTATGAAGCACCACAGAGATAGTCCCTTTGGGCCTATCTGGGCTTTTCTTTTCAACTGGAGCTGCAGTTTTCAAAGATTAGTGGTACACTTGCCTTACTAAACCCCTAAGGGAGTATTTAAAGATATGAAGGGCAGGAAGAAGACTCAAAAATGCCAAAAAGTGTTCATTCACATGAATAAATATAACCTAACAGTGGAACTCAGATATTGTGAATGAACGAACAAATCTGTCTTGGAAGAAGTACAGCCAGAATGTTCCTTACAAGCAACGATGGCCAGACTTCATTTTGCTTACTTTGGACATGTTATCCAAATTGAAAGTCGTATCCCCCCTCTTCCCGGGGTGTTAGCTTCATTGTCTTCAGTGAACTGGGAGGCTTGCCTTGCTATTTCTACAACGTACTTCGGACATATTATCAGGAGTGACCAGACCTTGGAGACATCATGCTTGGTAAAGTAGAGGGTCAGCAGAAAAGAGGAAGACCCTCGATGGGGTAGACTGACACCATGGCTGCAACAATGGGCTCAAGCATAGCAACGATTGTGAGGATGGTGCGGGACTGGGCAACATTTCCGTCTACTATACATAGGGTCACTATGAGTCGGAACCAACTCTATGGCACCTAACAACAGCAGTATCCACCTGGTGGACATCACTGGTTTTCCCCACTAGAATGCAAGCTCCACAAGGAACAGGATTGTTGTTTTGTTCAACTATGTACCCCAGCCCAAGTGCCTAGAACAGTGCCTTGAGTGCTTGAGGGCTGAATGAATGGATAAATGGCCACACAGAACCAGGAAGTGACACACTCCTTGACTATGCGTCAGAGACGCTTACCCAGACATTACCTGAGTCTAGTCTACTTTCTGTGAGCCCTGGTGGTGCAATGGTTAAGCCCTTGGCTACTAACCAGAAAGGTTGGTGGTTCAAACCCTCCCAGTGGCTGAATGGGAAAAAGACCTGGAGATCTGCTTCACTAAAGATTATAGCCAAGGAAATCCTGTGGGGCAGTTCTCCTCTGTCACAAGTGGTTGATATGAGCTGGAATCAACTCAGCGGCACCCAGCGAGAACAATTTACTTTCATGGTATGTCACTGGCTTCAAGATACTGTACGGCTAGCCAGTCTAGGAGAAAGAGCAAATTTAATAAGTCAAAGCTCTGTTCTCTTTATCGCTTATATCTCCTTTCCTCCTCTCTGCTCTCACGTCTTCATAATCAGAAAGGTTTGTTGTCAACTCAGCAATCTCAGGGGCCACTTTTAAAAATGGCATTTCTAAGTTTTATTTGGCCAATGAAGCAAGTTTCAATAAACAATTACCACTCACTCTCCCTACCAGCCCTGGTGGTGCAGTGGTTAAGTGCTCAGCTGCTAACAGACAGGTCAGTGGTTTGAACCAGGATTTCTTCAGTTCAAACCTCTGCTGAGAATGTGCATTTCTAACAAGTTCCCTGCTGAGAATTTGCATTTCCACCCCCAAATATAGTAAACCAGAATGTACATTTTAACTAGATCCCCAGGTGACTCTTACATATAACTTGGTGGGAGTTTTAGAAATGCAAATTCTCAGCAGGGGCTTGAACCAGAAGGAACCAGTCTGAAGCCCTGGTTCAAACCCACCACTGCACTGCAGGAGAAAGATGTGGCTGTCTGCTTCTGTACAGATTACAGCCTCGAAAACCCTATGGGACAGTTTTATGTTGTCGTACAGGGTTGCTATGAGTCAGAATTGACTCAATGGCAATGGATATCATTTGGTTTGGTATCCGTATCATTTCATAAAAATGACTTTAATGTAAAAAGAAATGGGAAGGATGAGCTCAGAATTTTAAAAATTAACAAATTGAGGTGGGGCCAAGATGGCTGACTAGGCAGAAGCTACCTCGGATCCCTCTTGCAACAAAGACTCGGAAAAACAAGTGAATCAATCTCATACATGACAATCTATGAACCCTGACCATCAAACACAGATCTAAAGAGTTGACCTGAGTGACAGAGACTGCGAACGAACAACCACGGGGAAGCAGCAACTGTTTTTGGAGCCTGGAGCCAGCGTCCCAGTCAGGAAACCTTGGCGCCGGGCTTTGGACTGAGCGCAGGGGAGCTGAGCACGGCATCCTGAGATGGCGCAAACACGGGACACAGCCCTAGCCCCCAGAAGTGACCTCAGGGGAAGCCCAGCCAGTGCAGGCAGACAGCGCGGAGACGTGGCTGACAGGAGGAGAAGTCACCGGGAGGCAGCGACTGGTTTTGGAGCCTGGAGTGCGGCGTCCCAGCCGAGGAACCTTGGTGCTGGGCTTTGGACTGGGAGCGGAGGAACTGACCACGGCTTCTGAAACAGCACAAGCACGAGACGTGGGGCTGACCCTCGGGGGCAATCTCGACCCAGCCAACGCACACAGGCTACACATCCCTCAGGAATCTCAGATAAAACAGCCATCGCCAAACAAGATAAGTAACTTTGTCTATATTCTGGGGTGCTACTCTCTCCTATTTATCTGAACCCTCCCCTCCCCTTCCCAGGCGGCTTCATTAACATTGGAATTTCCTGAGCCAGAGAGTGAAGTGCGCTGCGGTTTTTCTTTCTTTTTTTTTTTTTGTCTTTTCCTAACCCATTCTACTGGCCTGAGAGAAGCAGCTACAAAAAACCCAGGAACCAAAAATCCTTCCCTAACTGGACTAAAAATACAGAACCAGCTCCAGCCAAACATACGTGATCCACAGTCTTGGGCTTTCATCCTACAGGGAACAAGGTGGCTATTATAATGCAAAGGCAATTCTGATAGGGATCTGACTGTAATTGTTTTAGCGGATTACTGGAAAGACAAGTTTCCCAGGTCTGATATCTCTGCGTATTCAACAGAACCCTCACTGACCCACAACAGGGAACTGAGGGCTGAAGCTCCCCCCAGACCACATAGCCTCCTGCCTTAGGGGTCTAAGGAGGGTGACACCTACCTATCTGTAGAGGTACTTGCATTGGGGGCCTAAGGTACAGCTGCAGAGGCCACCCACCAAAGTGCTTTAGGAATAGAGACACACCTACCTCACTGGCACTTGGGGGAAGCCTGTCAGCATCCTGCCCCCCACCCCCGAGTGTGAACCCCAGCTGCTACTAGAATCTGGTGCACACAACTATCACCACTACTTCTCTAGGTGGATAGGTGACAGTCTGCACCACACACTTGATGACCCAAAATCAGATTCTACTCAAGAATAGTGAATGGACTCTTAGGCTTATATATCTGGTAAAAGCCCAAACCAGCTGGTAATAGGACATAAGTGATTCAAGGGCTACAACAATCAAGACAGCGCAATCTAGTAGCCCATCTACATATATTGAAAGAAAACAAAACAAGATAAGACTCAGTGAGCAAATATAGAATAAATCACTCCAATATCTTAGAGATGGCTTGGAGACAGCAGTCGATATCAAACCACATAAAGAAGCAGAACATGACTGCTTCTATAACTCCCCAAACTAAAGAATCAAAATCTTTCCCAAATGAAGATACAATCCTGGAATTGCCAGATGCAGAATATAAAAAACGAATTTACAGAATGCTTCAAGACATCAGGGATGACCTCAGAAATGAAATAAGGCAATCTACAGAAAAAGCCAAGGAACACACTGATAAAGCAGTTGAAGAAATCAAAAAAGATTATTCAAGAACATAGTAGAAAAATTAATAAGCTGCAAGAATCCATAGAGAGAGAGCATTCAGAAATCCAAAAGATTAACAGTAAAATTACAGAATTAGACAACTCAACAGGAAGTCAGAAGAGCAGACTTGAGCAATTGGAATGCAGGGTGGGAGATCTGGAGGACAAGGGAACTGACACCAATATAGCTGAAAAAAAAAATCAGATAAAAGAATTAAAAAAAATGAAGAAACCCTAAGAATCATGTGGGACTCTATCAAGAAGAATAACTTGCGTGTGATTGGAGTCCCAGAACAGGGAGGGATAACAGAAAATACAGAGAGAATAGTTGAAGATCTGTTGGTAGAAAACTTCCCTGACATCATGAAAGACGAAAGGATATCTATCCAAGATGCTCATCGAACCCCATATAAAATTGATCCAAAAAGAAAATCACCAAGACATATTATCATCAAACTTGCCAAAACCAAAGATAAAGAGAAAATTTTAAATGCAGCCAGGGATAAAAGAAAGATCTCCTACAAAGGAGAATCAATAAGAATAAGTTCAGACTACTCAGCAGAAACCATGCAGTCAAGAAGGCAATGGGATGACATATATAGAGCACTGAAGGAGAAAAACTGCCAGCCAAGGATCATATATCCAGCAAAACTCTCTCTCAAATATGAAGGTGAAATTAAAACATTTACAGAGAAACACAAGCTTAGAGAATTTGCAAAAACCAAACCAAAGCTACAAGAAATACTAAAGAAAATTCTTTGGTCAGAAAACCAATAATATCAGATACCAGCACAACACAAGGTCACAGAACAGAACATCCTGATATCAACTCAAATAGGGAAATCAGAAAAACAAATTAAGATTAATTTTAAAAAGAAAAAAACACTCAAAACAGGGAATCACTGAAGTCAATATGTAAAACATCACAATAATCAAAAAGAGGGACTAAATACAGGAGGCATAGAACTGCCATATGGAGAGGAAAACAAGGTGATATAGGACAATGCAAGTTAGGTTTATACTTAGAAAAGTAGGAGTAAATATTAAGGTAACCACAAAGAGGTATAACACCTCCATAACTCAAAATAAAAACCAAGAAAACATGACGACTCGGCAAACATAAAGTCAACTACCATGAAAATGAGGAACACACAATCTACAAAGAAAAACGTCTCAGCACAAAAAAGTAAGTGGAAAAATGAAATTGTCAACAACACACACACAAAGGCATCAAAATGACAGCACTAAACACACACTTATCTGTAATTACGCTGAATGTAAATGGATTAAATGCACCAATAAAGAGACAGAGAGTCTCAGACTGGATAAAGAAACACGATCCCCCTATTTGCTGCCTACAAGAGACACACCTTAGACTTAGAGACACAAACAAGCTAAAACTCAAAGGATGGAAAAAAGGTATCAAGCAAACAACAAGCAAAAAAGAGCAGGAGTAGCAATATTAACTTCTGACAAAATAGACTTTAAAGTTAAATCCACCACAAAGGATAAAGAAGGACACTACATAATGATTAAAGGGACAACAGACCAGGAAGATATAACCATATTAAATATTTATGCACCCAATGACAGGGCTGCAAGATACATAAAACAAACTTTAACAGAATTGAAAAGTGAGATAGACACCTCCAAAATTATAGTAGGAGACTTCAACACACCACTTTTGGAGACAGACAGGACTTCCAGTAAGAAGCTCAATAGAGACACGGAAGACCTAATTGCTACAATCAACCAACTTGACCTCATAGACTTATACAGAACCCTCCACCCAACAGCTGCAAAGTATACTTTTTTCTCCAGCGCACATGGAACATTCTCTAGAATGGACCACATATTAGGTCATAAAACAAACCTTTGCAGAATCCAAAACATCGAAATATTACAAAGCATCTTCTCAGACCACAAGGCCATAAAAGTGAAAATCAATAACAGAAAAATTAGGGAAAAGAAATCAAATACTTCAAAACTGAACAATACCCTGCTGAAAAAAGACAGGGTTATAGAAGACATTAAGGAGGGAATAAAAAAATTCATAGAATGCAACGAGAATGAAAACACTTCCTATCAAAACCTCTGGGACACAGCAAAAGCAGCACTCAGAGGTCAATTTATATCGATAAATGCACACATACATAAAGAAGAAAGAGCCAAAATCAGAGAACTGTCCCTACAACTTGAACAAATAGAAAGTGAGCAACAAAAGAATCCATCAGGCACCAGAAAAAAACAAATAATAAAAATTAGAGCTGTTACAAAGCATCTTCTCAGACCACAAGGCCATAAAAGTGGAAATCAATAACAGAAAAATTAGGGAAAAGAAATCAAATACTTGGAAACTGAACAATACCCTCCTGAAAAAAGACTGGGTTATAGAAGACATTAAGGAGGGAATAAGGAAATTCATAGAATGCAACGAGAATGAAAATACTTCCTATCAAACGCTCTGGGACACAGCAAAAGCAGTGCTCAGAGGCCAATTTATATCGATAAATGCACACATGCAAAAAGAGGAAAGAGCCAAAATCAGAGAACTGTCCCGACAACTTGAACAAATAGAAAGTGAGCAACAAAAGAATCCATCAGGCACAAGAAGAAAACAAATAATAAAAATTAGAGCTGAACTAAATGAATTAGAGAACAGAAAAACATTTGAAAGAATTAACAAAGCCAAAAGCTGGTTCTTTGAAAAACTTAACAAAATGGATAAACCATTGGCTAGACTGACTAAAGAAATACAGGAAAGGAAACAAATAACCTGAATAAGAAACAAGAAGGGCCACATCACAACAGACCCAACTGAAATTAAAAGAATCATAACAGATTATTACGAAAAATTGTATTCTAACAAATTTGCAAACCTAGAAGAAATGGATGAATTCCTGGAAAAACACTACCTACCTAAACTAACACAATCAGAAGTAGAACAACTAAATAGACCCATAACAAAAAAAGAGATTGAAACGGTAATCAAAAAACTCCCAACAAAAAAAGCCCTGGCCCAGATGGCTATACTGCAGAGTTCTACCAAACTTTCAGAGAAGAGTTAACACCGCTACTACTAAAGGTATTTCAAAGCATAGAAAATGATGGAATACTACCTAACTCATTCTATGAAGCCATCTCCTTGATACCAAAACCAGGTAAAGACATCACAAAAAAAGAAAATTACACACCTATATCCCTCATGAACATAGATGCAAAAATCCTCAACAAAATTCTAGCCAATAGAATTCAACAACATATCAAAAAAATAATTCACCACAACCAAGTGGGATTTATACCAGGTATGCAAGGCTGGTTTAATATTAGAAAAACCATTAATGTAATCCACCATATAAATAAAACAAAAGACAAAAACCACATGATCTTATCAATTGATGCAGAAAAGGCATTTGACAAAGTCCAACACCCATTTATGATAAAAACTCTTACCAAAATAGGAATTGAAGGAAAATTCCTCAACATAATAAAGGGCATCTATACAAAGCCAACAGCCAACATCACTCTAAATGGAGAGAACCTGAAAGCATTTCCCTTGAGAACGGGAACCAGACAAGGATGCCCTTTACCACTGCTCTTATTCAACATTGTGCTAGAAGTCCTAGCCAGAGCAATTAGGCTAGACAAAGAAATAAAGGGCATCCGGATTGGCAAGGAGGAAGTAAAATTATCTCTACTTGCAGATGACATGATCTTATACACAGAAAACCCTAAGCAATCCTCCAGAAAACTACTGAAACTAATAGAGTTTGGCAGAGTCTCAGGTTATAAGATAAACATACAAAAATCACTTGGATTCCTCTACATCAATAAAAAGAACATCGAAGAGGAAATCACCAAATCAATACCATTCACAGTAGCCCCCAAGAAGATAAAATACTTAGGAATAAATCTTACCAAGGATGTAAAAGACCTATACAAAGAAAACTACAAAGTACTACTACAAGAAATTAAAAAGGACATACTTAAGTGGAAAAACATACCTTGCTCATGGATAGGAAGACTTAACATAGTAAAAATGTCTATTTTACCAAAAGCCATCTATACATACAATGCACTTCCGATCCAAATTCCAATGTCATTTTTTAATGTGATGGAGAAACAAATCACCAACTTCATATGGAAGGGAAAGAAGCCCCGGATAAGCAAAGCATTACTGAAAAAGAAGAAGAAAGTGGGAGGCCTCACTCTACCTGATTTCAGAACCTATTATACAGCCACAGTAGTCAAAACAGCCTGGTACTGGTACAACAACAGACACATAGACCAGTGGAACAGAATTGAGAACCCAGATATAAATCCATCCACATACGAGCAGCTGATATTTGACAAAGGCCCAGTGTCAGTTAATTGGGGAAAAGATAGTCTTTTTAACAAACAGTGCTGGCATAACTGGATATCCATTTGCAAAAAAATGAAACAGGACCCATACCTCACACCATGCACAAAAACTAACTCCAAGTGGATTGAAGACCTAAACATAAAGACTAAAACGATAAAGATCATGGAAGAAAAAATAGGGACAACGTTAGGAGCCCTAATACAAGGCATAAACAGAATACAAAACATTACCAAAAATGACGATGGATGAGAAACCAGATAACTGGGAGCTCCTAAACATCAAACACCCATGCTCATCTAAAGACTTCACCAAAAGAGTAAAAAGACCACCTACAGACTATATGATTCTGTTAAAACTCAACCACAAAAAGACAAACAACCCAATCAAGAAGTGGGCAAAGGATATGAACACGCACTTCACTAAAGAAGATATTCAGGTGGCTAACAGATACATGAGAAAATGCTCTCGATCATTAGCCATTAGAGAAATGCAAATTAAAACTACGATGAGATTCCATCTCACTCCACTGAAAAAAAAAAGCTGGCATTAATCCAAAAAACACAAAATAATAAATATTGGAGAGGCTGCGGAGAGATTGGAACTCTTATACACTGCTGGTGGGAATGTAAAATGGTACAACCACTTTGGAAATCTATTTGGCGTTATCTTAAACAGAACTACCATACAACCAAGAAATCCCACTCCTCAGAATATACCCTAGAGAAATAAGAGCCTTCACACGAACAGATATATGCACACCCATGTTTATTGCAGCTCTGTTTACAATAGCAAAAAGCTAGAAGCAACCAAGGTGTCCATCAATGGATGAATGGTTAAATAAATTGTGGTATAGTCACACAATGGAATACTACGCATCGATAAAGAACAGTGACGAATCTGTGAAACATTTCACAACATGGAGGAACCTGGAAGGCTTTATGCTGAGCGAAATTAGTCAGAGGCAAAAGGACAAATATTGTATAAGACCACTATTATAAGATCTTGAGAAATAGTATAAACTGAGAAGAACACATACTTTTGTGGTTATGAGGGGGGGAGGGAGGGGGGGAGAGGGTTTTTTACTGATTAATTAGTAGATAAGAACTGCTTTAGGTGAAGGGAAGGACAATACTCAATACGTGGAAGGTCAGCTCAACTGGACTGGACTGGACCAAAAGCAAAGAAGTTTCCGGGATAAACTGAATGCTTCAAAGGTCAGCGGGGCAAGGGTGGGGGTTTGGGGACTACGGCTTAAGGGACTTCTAAGTCAATTGGCAAAATAATTCTATTACGAAAACATTCTGCATCCCACTTTGAAATGTGGCATCTGCAGTCTTAAATGCTAACAAGCGGCCATCTAAGATGCATCAATTGGTCTCAACCCACCTGGATCAAAGGAGAATGAAGAACACCAAGGTCACACGATAACTAGGAGCCCAAGAGACAGAAAGGGCCACAGGAACCAGAGACTTACATCATCCTGAAACCTGAAGAACTAGATGGTGCCCGGCCACAATCGATGACTGCCCTGACAGGGAGCACAACAGAGAACCTCTGAGGGAGCAGGAGAACAGTGGGATGCAGACCCCAAATTCTCATAAAAAGACCAGACTTAATGGTCTGACTGAGACTAGAGGAATCCCGGTGGTCATGGTCCCCAAACCATCTGTTGGCCCAGGACAGGAACCATTCCCGAGGACAACTCAACAGACATGGAAGGGACTGGACAATGGGTTGGAGAGAGATGCTGACGAAGAGTGAGCTACTTGTATCAAGTGGACACTTGAGACTGTGTTGGCATCTCCTGTCTGGAGGGGAGATGGGAGGGTAGAGAGGGTTAGAAACTGGCAAAATCAGCACGAAAGGAGAGGCTGGAAGGAGGGAGCGGGCTGACTCATTAGGGGGAGAGTAAGTGGGAGTATGGAGTAAGGTGTATATAAGCTTATATGTGACAGACTGACTTGATTTATAAACGTTCACTTAAAGCTCAATAAAAATTATTAAAAAAAAAAAAAAAAGCCAGGGACACAGAGTCCACCTGTTTGCTGGACTCACCTGCCACCGGGTTAGGCTGTCAGGACTGTTGGGATCCTGCCCCTGCTCTAGGGCCCAGAGTGCACAAGCCTCCCTCACTCCCTTAGCCAATGAATGCCAGGTCATCCAGTTCCTTCTCCAGGCCACCACCCCCTCCCCACCTGCCTGTCACAGTCTCAGAAATCAGGCCTGCAGAGGTCATTTAAAGGACCAACTTTCTTCCTGAAGGTTTTTAATGCACATTCCTCCGATAGGAGCCCATAGTCCCAAACTTTTTGTGTAAGTTGATTCTATAGATTTAGAAAAGCCTGGGTCTCCCTGGGAGGTCGCTAGTGGAAGGGTTAGGAAGGGGAGTGGAAATTAGGCAGTTAATCCCATATTGACTTCCAGCCCCAACGTGCCTCTTCCTACCCACCCTATGGTCCAAGCTCTAAGTCTGGCATTCAAGGTCCTTCACTGGGGATTTGAGGAAAAGCCTCAAACAGCGCGGCATGGAGGACTCAGGTGGGAGAAGACTTGGAGTAATTGCATACGCATATCCAGTCAATCTTGGCTCGTCTCCTCAGATTCTCAATTCCAGCCAGGTTTGACCACAACCGGTGTCCGCCCTTTTGCGTTTTCCTCCTCGCGCCCCCTAGTCTCGATCACTGTCTTGCCCTCGTGGGGACAAATCACATGTGCGTACACCTTAGGGATTTACGGTTCGTGGGTTTTTTAGAGAACAGCAGCTCTTCTCTAGCTCTGGCTCCCCCGCGGGTCGACAACGGGAACTGCAGCTCTGGCACACCTGAGGGAATTACGAGAACCACACAGCGGTTCTTCTCCGGCTCTGGCTCCCCCGTGGGTCGCCAACGGAACTGCAGCTCTGGCACACCTGAGGGAATGATGAGAGGCGCCGAAGAGCGGCTTTTTGTCGGCTCTGGCTCCCCCGCGCGTTGACAACTAGAAGGGGCGCAGCGCAGCGCAGCGCAGCGCAGCACATGGGCATAGCGCGCGTGTAGGATCTATCTGAAGACCTGCACCACGGGCTTCAGGTCCGGTTGATCACACACCACCTGCCTGACTGGGGAGTGATAAAGCATGGAGGAGATCTTTGTTCAAAATGTTCTAATATGTAGTGGTGATGGTTGCACAATTCTGAATATCCTAAAAACCATTGAGTTGTACACTTAAATGGGCGAATTGTATAGGATGTGAATTATATCGCATCAAACTCTTACCAAAAAAGCCACAAAATAAAACCCATAGCAGTTGAGTGAATTTTGACTTACAACTGCTCTATAGGGTTTTCTTGCCTGAAATCTTCGTTAAACTGCTAGATTGCAGTTGGAAACCACCAGCAGCTCCTGGGGAGAAAGATGTGGCAGCCTGCTTACATTAAGATCCCAGCCTTGGAAACCCCGTGGGGCAGTTCTACTCTGTCCTATAGGGTCGCTATGAGTCAGAATCGACTTGATGGCAGTGGGTTGGGTTTGGTTTTGGTTAATCCTTACGGAAGCAGATTGCTAGGCCTTTGTCCCCCGGAGTGGCTGTTGTGTGGGAACCGCTAAGCTTTACTTTAGTAGTCCAGTGCAAACTGTTGGCACCACTTAGGCTGAGAAAATTACTGTACGATAGTATAGTATGCTAGTATACAAAAGGGAGAACATATATATTACACACGCACACCCCTAGGGTTACGCTTAAAATGTAAGGCTAATAACTCACAAAAAAATACCAGACTTACTGGTCTGACAGAGACTGGAGAAATTCTGAGAATATGGCCCCTGGACACCCTTTTAACTCAGTATTGAAGTCACTCCTGAGGTTCACCCTTCAGCCAAAGATTAAACAGGCCCATAAAACAAAACAAAACTAAATGGGCACACCAGCCCAGAGGCAGGGATGAGAAGGCAGGAGGGGACAGGAAAGCTGGTAACCCAAGGTCAAGAGGGGGAGAATGTTGACATGTTGTGGGGTTGGCAACCAATGTCACAAAACAGTATGTGTATTAATTGTTTAATGAGAAACTAATTTGCTCTGTAAACCTTCATCTAAAGTACAATTAAAAAAAAAAAAAAAGACCTGTTAAAAAAAAAAAGGGTAAGCAACAACAAAAAAGATTTTTGTGTCAGAATTCAGTCAAGGGAACCCGAATCGCTTTGAGGTTGTGGGATAGGAGATTTATTATAAGAATTATCCCTACACTATTGTAGAAGGAGATGGGAAATAGAGTTGGGAGATCAGAAATCAGGGTTCTCATCTGAAATGACCATTTGAAGGAGTAGCCATGATCTAATAAAGAGCCCAAGGATTTTTGCTGAAGAGGCAGAGCAATACACTGCAGGAGAAATGGAATTCAAACCCAGCTTGCCATTTTTGCTCTGCCAGTAAATTCACTGCATGACTTAGGTAAAGCCATTTCCCCTCTCTGGAGGTTGTTCCCTATCTGTAAAATGAGTTCCCTTCCTCAGGTTTCCATCTCTGGATAGCACCTAGTGATCCTTCAGGTCTCAGTGTAAAGGACAGTTCTACTGGGAAATCCCCTCTTACTCCCTGACCAGGGTTAGGTGTCTTATGTTCCCAGCACCTCCTTATACTCAAGATATCTATCAAACAATTGTTGGATACAAGCTCCCCAAGTCATCTGTCTTACTCCTTGACCAGGGCTAGGTGTCTTATGTTCCCAGCACCTCCTTATACTCAAGGTATCAAACAATTGTTGGACACAAGCTCCCCAAGGCATCTGTCTTGCTGATTATTAGATTATTAGATCCCTAGCACCTAACTCAACGGCAGTGCGTTAGCACCTAACAAAAGTTGCTGGGCACTCAGATATTGGATGATAAAGTTGAAAAAGATGAGTGGTTCCCAAATGCCAAAACAGGTGTAAGGTGAAATGGGGAGGGGGTTGGGGAGGAAGATAATGTAGTGAATTTTTCCCTAATTCTAAGTTTATTATTTTTTTTAATAATTTTTATTGTGCTTTAAGTGAAAGTTTACAAATCAAGTCAGTCTGTCACATATAAGCTTATATACACCTTACTCCATACTCCCAC
This sequence comes from Loxodonta africana, assembly GCF_030014295.1. Classification (NCBI taxonomy): domain Eukaryota; kingdom Metazoa; phylum Chordata; class Mammalia; order Proboscidea; family Elephantidae; genus Loxodonta; species Loxodonta africana. The sequence continues at coordinate 43,888,065 of NC_087354.1, read as the reverse complement.
TTACTCTCCCCCTAATGAGTCAGCCCGCTCCCTCCTTCCAGCCTCTCCTTTCGTGCTGATTTTGCCAGTTTCTAACCCTCTCTACCCTCCCATCTCCCCTCCAGACAGGAGATGCCAACACAGTCTCAAGTGTCCACTTGATACAAGTAGCTCACTCTTCGTCAGCATCTCTCTCCAACCCATTGTCCAGTCCCTTCCATGTCTGATGAGTTGTCCTCGGGAATGGTTCCTGTCCTGGGCCAACAGATGGTTTGGGGACCATGACCACCGGGATTCCTCTAGTCTCAGTCAGACCATTAAGTCTGGTCTTTTTATGAGAATTTGGGGTCTGCATCCCACTGTTCTCCTGCTCCCTCAGAGGTTCTCTGTTGTGCTCCCTGTCAGGGCAGTCATCGATTGTGGCCGGGCACCATCTAGTTCTTCAGGTTTCAGGATGATGTAAGTCTCTGGTTCCTGTGGCCCTTTCTGTCTCTTGGGCTCTTAGTTATTGTGTGACCTTGGTGTTCTTCCTTCTCCTTTGATCCAGGTGGGCTGAGTCCAATTGATGCATCTTAGATGGCCGCTTGTTAGCATTTAAGACTGCAGACGCCACATTTCAAAGTGGGATGCAGAATGTTTTCGTAATAGAATTATTTTGCCAATTGACTTAGAAGTCCCCTTAAGCCATAGTCCCCAAACCCCCACCCTTGCCCCGCTGACCTTTGAAGCATTCAGTTTATCCCGGAAACTTCTTTGCTTTTGGTCCAGTCCAGTCCAGTTGAGCTGACCTTCCACGTATTGAGTATTGTCCTTCCCTTCACCTAAAGCAGTTCTTATCTACTAATTAATCAGTAAAAAACCCTCTCCCACCCTCCCTCCTTCCCTCCCCCCCCTCGTAACCACAAAAGTATGTGTTCTTCTCAGTTTATACTATTTCTCAAGATCTTATAATGGTGGTCTTATACAATATTTGTCCTTTTGCCTCTGACTAATTTCGCTCAGCATAATGCCTTCCAGGTTCCTCCATGTTATGAAATGTTTCACAGATTCATCACTGTTCTTTATCGATGCGTAGTATTCCATTGTGTGACTATACCACAATTTATTTAACCATTCATCCGTTGATGGACACCTTGGTTGCTTCCAGCTTTTTGCTGTTGTAAACAGAGCTGCAATAAACATGGGTGTGCATATATCTGTTCGTGTGAAGGCTCTTATTTCTCTAGGATATATTCCGAGGAGTGGGATTTCTCGGTTGTGTGGTAGTTCTATTCCTAACTGTTTAAGATAACGCCAAATAGATTTCCAAAGTGGTTGTACCATTTTACATTCCCACCAGCAGTGTATAAGAGTTCCAATCTCTCCGCAGCCTCTCCAATATTTATTATTTTGTGTTTTTTGGATTAATGCCAGCTTTTTTTTTTTCGTTGGAGTGAGATGGAATCTCATCGTAGTTTTAATTTGCATTTCTCTAATGGCTAATGATCGAGAGCATTTTCTCATGTATCTGTTAGCCGCCTGAATATCTTCTTTAGTGAAGTGCGTGTTCATATCCTTTGCCCACTTCTTGATTGGGTTGTTTGTCTTTTTGTGGTTGAGTTTTAACAGAATCAAATAGATTTTAGAGATCAGGCGCTGGTCGGAGATGTCATAGCTGAAAATTCTTCCCAGTCTGTAGGTGGTCTTTTTACTCTTTTGGTGAAGTCTTTAGATGAGCATAGGTGTTTGATGTTTAGGAGCTCCCAGTTATCTGGTTTCTCATCGTCATTTTTGGTAATGTTTTGTATTCTGTTTATGCCTTGTATTAGGGCTCCTAACGTTGTCCCTATTTTTTCTTCCATGATCTTTATCGTTTTAGTCTTTATGTTTAGGTCTTTGATCCACTTGGAGTTAGTTTTTGTGCATGGTGTGAGGTATGGGTCCTGTTTCATTTTTTTGCAAATGGATATCCAGTTATGCCAGCACTGTTTGTTAAAAAGACTATCTTTTCCCCAATTAACTGACACTGGGCCTTTGTCAAATATCAGCGCTCATATGTGGATGGATTTATATTCTGGGTTCTCAATTCTGTTCCATTGGTCTATGTGTCTGTTGTTGTACCAGTACCAGGCTGTTTTGACTACTGTGGCTGTATAATAGGTTCTAAAATCAGGTAGAGTGAGGCTCCCACTTTCTTCTTCTTTTTCAGTAATGCTTTACTTATCCGGGGCTTCTTTCCCTTCCGTATGAAGTTGGTGATTTGTTTCTCCATCACATTAAAAAACGTCACTGGAATTTGGATCGGAAGTGCATTGTACGTATAGATGGCTTTTGGTAGAATAGACATTTTTACTATGTTAAGTCTTCCTATCCATGAGCAAGGTATGTTTTTCCACTTAAGTATGTCCTTTTTAATTTCTTGTAGTAGTGCTTTGTAGTTTTCTTTGTATAGGTCTTTTACATCTTTGGGTAAGATTTATTCCTAAGTATTTTATCTTCTTGGGGGCTACTGTGAATGGTATTGATTTGGTGATTTCCTCTTCGATGTTCTTTTTGTTGATGTAGAGGAATCCAAGTGATTTCTGTATGTTTATCTTATAACCTGAGACTCTGCCAAACTCTTCTATTAGTTTCAGTAGTTTTCTGGAGGATTCCTTAGGGTTTTCTGTGTATAAGATCATGTCATCTGCAAATAGAGATAATTTTACTACCTCCTTGCCAATCCATGGCTTTTTTTTGAATAATTTTTATTGTGCTTTAAGTGAAAGTTTACAAACCAAGTTAGTCTCTCACACAAAAACGCATATACACCCTGCTACACACTCCCAATTACTCTCCCCACAATGAGACAGCCCACTCTCTCCCTCCACTCTCTTTTTTCCTGTCCATTTCACCAGCTTCTAACCCCCTCCACCCTTTCATCTCCCCTCCAGGCAGGAGATGTCTACATGGTCTCTAGTGTCCACCTGATCCAAGAAGCTCACTCCTCATGTCCCTGGCTTTTTAAAGGAAGCACCACTGGGGCAGTGTCCACGGCCCAGGGCCCCGCCAGCCGAGCCAGTGTGGCTCAGAGTAGCTCATACAGCCCTGTGTGTGCAGGGGGTCGATGCTGGGGGGAAGTGCAGCAGAGCGGGGGCTGGGGGGTGGGGGGTGAAGAGCTCAGAGACTGGAGTTGGGAAAAACCTCCATTCTCAGTTTCCTTATCTGGAAAATGGAGATAATGGTACTTATTGTACAAGGCTGCTGCGAGAGTTCAATGAGTCGGTATTCCAGAAAATGCACCGTCAACAGTACAAAAGCTAGACAGGAAACTAAGACAGGGAGCAAAGGCTCTGAGATCAGTGCCTGTTTGAGAAACAGCGAAGAGACTGGTGTGGTTGGAGGAGAAGTAAAAGAGAAATAGGCTATACTATCAGGGAGGTAATAGGGGGTTGGGTGCAGAACCTAGGGAGTTAGTAAGACATGGAACTGAGGGGCCCCCAAATCTGCAAAGTAACAAGAAATGGGCCAGGGTGCAGAAACAAAGCCATTCCCCAGAACAATGGTGCAGGGAATCTAAAAATAGCCCACAAACTTCTTTAAAGTTGCCTTTCAGAGGCAGCTGGAGAAAAGCAGCCCCAGGGACATGCGCAGAATATCCACCTGTGACTGCTGTGTGACCTTCCACCAGGGGCAGTAAGGGGCTACAGCCCCAGCCGGGGAATCGAACCCAGGGAGCAAGAGACTGCGCAGGCGTGACACCCCATAATAAGTCCTGCTAGGAATCCCCGAGGCCTCCAGGTCAAGAGCCATCTTGGAAAGCTGCTGAGCATGCACCATAGATAACATATCCCCACCTGTGCCTATGAATAAACATGAATCTTTTCCCGCCCAAGAAACTTTTAAAAACTCGGCCGTTCTTTTGTTCTGTGAGACAGGAATATGCGTTGCTCTAGGCTCTCCTTGTCTCTGCTTGCAAGCCTCTTCAATAAAGCTTTGCTCCTGTGGGAAACCCTATGTGCCTTACCTGTTCGTTCCTGACCAGTGAGAGGCAAGAACCTTATTCTGCTAACAAAACCGCCCCCATGGAGGCCTCCCTAATTGCCCCAGACCCAGAAAGCCACTCTTTCCTGGAGGCTCCCAAGGCCAGTGGTCCAGCCTTCAGTACCACCCCTGGTCTCACTGGGTAACTGTTTATTAGATGTCACCCCCATTACTCCTCTATCCCCACCCCAGCCCTTGCCAGCCTGTGAACTTATCAAGGCTGGCATGGTGGCTGTTTATCCCTGTATTCATATTAAAAATATGGCCTGACAAGACTTGACAAAGTGATACTAAAGTTCATCTGAACGAATACACATGTAAAAACAGGCGGCAAAGTAATGAAAACAAAGAGCAGTGGAGAGGAAGACGGGACCAATTACTGAAGCAATTTGACAAGAGCAGTGAGAATTTTCCAAAATTCTGCTCAGTTCTAAGAATCTGTACCACAGACACAACAGCAGTAACTGGGCAAAGATACATGTGCAAGGATGTTTGCTGCAGTGTTGTTAACTAGCAAAGAACTGGAAACAACCCAAGTGTCCATCAATAGGGGGTGGTGAAATAAATGATGGTGCAGCCGTACAACCCAAAGCTGGGCAACTGTTAAAAAGAAATGAGCGGGTCTGTATGTGCTGAGATAGAAAGAATCTCTTAAGAGACAGCAAGATGCAGAACAGGAAGTACAGTCAGTCCATTTCTTTAAAAAAAATATTCTGCCACTGCCTTCAAGCTTCTGTCAGATCTCCCCTTACTCATCTCAGGATGACAATCTTGCAGATCCTTTGTTTTGGGGTCACTTTAGGGTATTAAAACTCTGGTCCAACCCAATTTAAAATCCCAAGCTCTCTGCATCTTGAAAATACATACAGCACCAAATGCAGACTTACGGCCTACCCTGGCCCTACGCTAAGTGAAGTTCAGATAGGCAGCAGCTAGCATCCGTTATAGAAAAATCAACCCCGAGTCTCACCTGCACTTGAATTCGACTGAATTCCAGTAACTGTTCCAGTAACATATCTTCGTGATATGTCCGCTTTGGACTGGGTCCTCTCCTTAAAACAAAGTAGCTTAACTAACGAATCACTGCTGTTCCTTGGGGTCAGGCTGAGGTGAGTTGGGGTGGGAGCCAGGATGGTCAGACACAAACCACACATATTGCAGCTTCTGGAAGCTTTGTTCTTTAATGAGCCATGGAGTGATTTGTTCAAGCTGTTTTTGTGTAGCCATACGGTGTACACATTGAGTGACACAAACTTTACAGATGATGTCTTCCTCCCCACCTCCCCCCCCCAAAAAACCCCCAAAACAAAAAATGAAATTACAAAGTGCCTGTTGATTGCATCAGGAATGTAATCAGTTTTGTGGGTGAGATCAATCATTCTTCTCATAGAATTATTCTATTAAACAGTAAAACGATATTATATTTCACAGGATATGTCCTTTTACAATACATACTCTCTTAAAAATTTACACTTAGCATACTTATAAATTATTTTAAGTCCATTAAAATAATATAATACTAATCTGTAGTTTACACCCTTTCCACAGTAAATACATTTACTTGGTTTAAAGGGTGCAGCTTTTACATGACCTAAGAGGGTTGATAAATAGGCATTAAGTATGGATGGATAGCAAGGTGATAAGACCCGTTGGTGGGGCTTTTTTCAAAACAGTTTCAACCAAAAACCAACACGACCTAAACAGATCCATCTCCACAATCATCAGTTTGCCGTTATCTCTAACACTGATTCAAATATGTGAGTGGTCCCAGAGAAAAATGATTAAAAGTATTCTAGGGGCACAGAAAGACAGAAGACTCCACAAATACCATGGAATTTTACTACCAAGTCTAGGATGGTGCTGGGGGGCAGTGCTGGGGAGCTGTCACAAAATTATGGATAGACAGACACATATGTCAACACAGAGTGACCCATCCCTACGTCCAGCTCCCCAAGGTGGGGCGGGGGTGTGTGCAGGGGAGGGAGTCTGGACTGTGTTTCTTTTTAAAATTAAAACTCTCTTAGCTTTGAACACATCCTGAGAATACTGTCTTCCTTCTAGTTGACCAAAGTGCTTGTGAAAGGAACACATTCATTTGTTAAGACACGCCCACAGGCAGTGAAGTTGGGTGGCAGAACCTTGCTGGACCTCCTCTTTTCAGCATACTCTCCTTCTGTGACCCTCTGTCATTGTCAGTGAAAACACTCGTAGTGTGATGGAACACAGGACAGAAGTCTTCACTAACCTCCCAGCAGCGTAAGAACTGTGGCAGGTTTCCAAGGAATGAGGCGGTGTGGCTCTAGTACCCTATTCCCTGACCTTAGGCTCCTCTGGCCCTGCAAGGCTCACACTGGGAAGGCTGTACCTCCCTTTGTGTTTTCAGAAGCCCAGAGTGGCAGAATAACTAAAACGGCAGGAAGTACAAAGTGCATTACAACCTAAGTCTGTCAGCTCCCTGAATCCTGCCTGTATTTGCTGTTAAAGTACTAATTCACTGCACTTTGTGACACGGAATATAACTCTAAAGTCATACTTCTCTGTTTCCACTACGCTCGCTGTCCGTGATACTTATGCAACTGAAGGATTACGTTGGCTTCACTGGGCAGAACTGAAAATGTAGGCTTTGTTAAGGGCGGGGAACGTGTGATGTGAATAAGATGGTCTGCACTTTGGAGTAAGGGCTCCAAGTATGGGTCTGCCATGTTGTTACCATGCAGGGGTTTGGAGCCTTCGAGATCAAAGAAACATACCAGCAAAGGAAAAACAAAAGAAAGACACATCTTTGACACATATTAAGGTTAAATATGTTAATGGTAAGTGACTGGAATGCAGCATCACTCTGTGGTGATGTCACATTAACCAGGGAGAGGGCTAGTTAAGAACAGCTGAGAATAGAACAGCACTTTGTCCTGACAGTTTTTAAGGGTTATGGCTTCGTATCTTTTTCAGGCCAGCAATGCCTGTTCTCCTATGAGAACAACCACTTTTCTTTTTCTTTCAGGAGGGTTCCACACTTGCTCTCCATTCTTACAGTTGCATGGATCTCTCCTTCACGCTGCCTTCCCCACCAACGCCCCATTCTGGCAGCTTGTTAAATAACTAGAAATCCACAAATCTAGCAACTGAAAAACAAGTGTTTTTTATTTAATTGTATCCAAATTCAGGTTTCAGGTCCCTGAGAAAAATTATAAAGTCTCTTAACATCCATCACTTAGTTCCTATAAAGTGACCTATGTGAATAGTTTTAACTCCCAAAAACTTATTTTGCCAAAAAAACCCCACCAAGATTTCCAAGGGAGAACATGTGCCAAAATGTGTTCCCCAGGCCATTCCTCTGGGCCAAAGGACATTATTCAACAAGGTTCTCTCTTTCTGTACGGTACTCGGCAAACGACCTGGAGCGGGCAGAGAGCAGCAGTCACGCACAGCAGAACATCACTCTCCTGAGAACTCTGACACACAGGACTGTGCCACCTGGCCCTGCGACCTGAGGCTCTAGCAATACCACTTTGACCTGACCATGCCGAGGCTTTCCTATTCCTCAGGGCAGAAGGAACAAGGTGGCAGATGTTTGTGGGATATAACGTCCAATATTTACTCCTTAAGCATCATCATTCTGGAGATATTGCAAAGCTTCCTTTCCCTGGGTCAATTCTGAACCAAGCCCAGGGAGGGGTTAGACTCCTGCTACCTGTAGCTGCCGCTCTAAGCCTGACCTCTAGGGTTGGACAATGGCCACTGAGGCAGGGGCATGAGGTTCAGTGTTGTGTAACAGGAGAGACTCCGCCTTAGTGAAAGACTTAGTATTTCCATAACTTCAAATCAAAGAAGCATGAAAAGAAAGAATAACCAAAATTCAGGTTACAGATGGTACAGGCTCTTTTTCAGAACAGTGCATGTAGTAGTTAGACAAGATGCATTTAGTAACTTTAAAAATAAACATTTCACATACTTACCTCAAGAAAGAGTATCATGTTTTTCATACATTATTTGTCAAACATTATAAATAGCAAAAACAGATTTCTAATCCCACGAATGCTAAGAAGCTTAAAAGGCTGTAATAACCTGGGTGTATGGAGACACCCAGTGGTGAAGAGGATGGTTCCTTATCCCTCAGTTCAGGGATGGGAGATCTCACCCTCCTGCTCAAGAGGCCCCTAATCTGTGGGAAGAAATTCCACGGGAAGGGGGGAATCACCAGGTTAAAAAGAAATACGCATACTATACATATATATTTACAGTAAACTTCAGTAACCAGAATATTAACAAAAATAGCTTCAAGTAGTCCTTGATTTTATTTTCATCTATTTAATACTGATGGTCTGAGGAAAAGATAAAAGATAGGTCATATTAAAAAACTTTTTTTTTTTTTTTTGGCAGCGTTCTGTAACACTTATTCATGCAATGTTATGTGTGAATGTTTTGGAGAAGGGACTAAATGGTCACATTATCTGTCTGAGTCTGTGGTGCAAACCCACCAGCAGATTAATAGGCTCATATGTGGTCTTCAGTTTTAATCTTTACAAAAAGAGAAAAACCTGGATGGATTAGGATGAACCCCCATGTTTAGGTTTAGGGGTCACCATATTTCTGGAACAGTTAAAAAAAATTGGACCTACGAGTCTCCAGCTTAGGAAGGGTCCACTAAGTGAAGTGGCACAAGGAAATGTAGAAGATTCACCCAAGGATCTTTCAAACACCAGGGCTGGAGACTGCTGTTTTTCAAAAAAGGGCCTTTTAGTACCTTTTATTTTTTTCCCCCCAACTACCAAAAAAAAAAAAAAAAAAGAAATACTGGACCAAGAAACATGAGAACAGTACGGCTAGTGAAACTTTAGCCCATGCAAGATACCTGGCAGGAACTAATAACCAGGAGTTAAACCAGCGCTGATTGTTATGACTTCAAGACATCATCAAAAAGCAAAACATGTACTCTCCTTCTTCACGTATAACCAGATGGCCGAGATGCTCTCTGACGGCTTCATGGAAACAACTGCTTTTTTACCTTCCCCAGAACATAACATGGAGTGTTGTTTTTCAAAAATCTTAAAATAGAGGGCTCAGGCTTTTTGTTATAAATCCTTGGAAAAAAATTATATTCATCCCAGTTCCTAACTATCCCAAAATAAACCCAAAGGCTTCTGCTTTCATGGTTAAGAAAGATTTAAATGTTTTCTTCAAATGTCAGAAATCAGTGGGTTCCTTAAGCCCACAATATCCCCCTCTCCCAGTTGAACGCCCACATCTGGGAAGGGAAAAGAGGGCTGGGAGAGGCAGCTACAAAGACCTCCACACCTGACCAAGACACACAGGCCCTAGGTTGGCTTTTGGTGAAATCTCATTTCAAATACAGCAGCCAAGCCAGAGCTGGCACCGACCCCAGCAGGCTTCAAAGAGGCCTTTCCCTTTCTGCAGGAGGCCTAGGGACTCGGCACACAAGGTCTTAGCTGCATGCCTGGGCAAGAGGCAGGACCACACTTAGGATGGGCTATTGTGGACGAGGTGATAAGAAGAGGCCCCAAAGATGAGATGTGTTTACCACTCTGTGGCTGTAAAGGGACACACATCTGCCAGTTCAGACCATAAACTCATTATTTCCAAAGAGAGCTGGCTGTTGGGCAGAGCTGCTATCTGAGTCCACAGTTTTCTTGCGGCCAGACATTACTGTTCCCTCTGGGGTCTCTTTGGTTTTCTGAGGTGAGTTTTTCACATTTTTTAATTTTTGTTTGCCCTTTTCAGGGTTGAATGTTCCTCTGCTAATGAATTGAGGCCTGTCTTCCAGGCATTTGGTCTGGCTCAATGGCCCTTCCATTCCCAGGGCCTCACCAGCTGAGGAAGCTCGGTAGAATGGAGATTTGGAATAAATTTGAAATCGTTTTCTGGTCCCGTGAGAAGATGCAGTGTTAGGTGGACATGAAGAAGAGACCAAAGAGTCCACTGAATCCAAAGAGTCTTGCTGCTTTTTTAGCTGCTTTCGCAACTTGCTTGAAGGTTCAGACTTGCCAGCTGCCTTCAGGGAGCTAAGGGCTAAGCTTCTCTCTAATGCAAAAAAGAGACCACAGCTGTAAGTGACAGTTCCCTCTGAAGCAAATCATCATGTAATGAAGAGGCCTTGCTGTTCATGTGTGAAGGCGGCTGGACTAAGATGTGGAGACTCCAGGCTGACCTACTCTGTGCAGAGTCACAACTCAAGAAGACCTCACCAAGCGTTTGTACGGATATCATTTCAGAATCAACTCTTAGGAAGTCGGGTGCTTGACTATGCCACTAGGCGAGGCCTAGAACTGTCATTATCATTTACAAAACTCCCAAGACATACAGTAAGTTCTATGTCTCCCTGACACATGCCAGCCATTTAAATACCTCCTTCAGTATAGCCCCATCTCACAGTGGGGCCCAACTCTTACTACCCACCCTTAGAAAATGATCATGGGTAAGACAACGTGTGTTGTGATATGGTGATATTACAGGAGAAAACATTAAACCAGAAAAATAGCTGGATGAATAGTTTATATGGAAGCTTCACAATGCCCAATATATATTTCAACTCCTTAGGATTCTGCCACTTTGTCACGTGAGGTCAGGGAATCCTCATTCATCCTTTGCAAAACAAATCTGGAGTCTGGTCTAATGTGTTCACTTACCTGATTTCTCAGAGATAACCCCTTCAGGCTCAATATTCAAATTTTCTGAGCTATCCGCAGTCCCAATGGAGGCCTCAGACTCAAGGGTTTCATCATCAGATGCACGGGGTTCCAGTATAAGCATTTCAAATGTTAGCTCCTCCCTGTAAGACACAGTCAGGAAACCATTAGCCTTTGACAGAAAGTGGTAGAATAGTAACAGGAAAAAAGATCCGCCATGAAAGCTGGGAATCTAAGTCGCAGGCAGTCACATTTCTTACTGCCCCTATCAAGGGTGGTGATAAGCTGTAAGCTAAGGTAACAGTGAAGGCTAAGACTACACTGAAATGAAAGACAGCAAAGGCTAGGACCAATAACAGAGGTGAGGGTGGGACGGGTGGGGAAAGACGCTGCAGCTGTAAGATCTTTTGGTAAAATGAACCCTGCACTAGGAGATCAGTGTTCTACTCTCACTCTCAACTCATTCAAAATACATCAGGAAAGTACGTTTCTCTCTCTGGACCTCAGCTTCCTCATCTACAAAAAGGATTCCTTCCAGCTCTAAAACTGTTTTCCATAAAACTTTACTAACTGCCTACATTCTATACTCTCTATCCTGACCACAGACAGGATGCTAGATGAAGAACAGTAAGTGATCTCTTCCATCCTTTGCAGCTTATGCCATCACCAGTCACAGCATTCTCTACTCCTCTTCATCACTGTCACCCACCTACCTCTCAGTCATGTCCCCATGTCCCTCAGGTCTTCAGTACTTGCTTCTAATCTTGCTTTCCCACTACCACCTGACATCACTTTGATGTCTTTCCATCAATATCTTTGTAAAAACACTTCAATTCCCTAACCCCAAAGTTCCTTTATGCCTTTAACTTTCAACAGCCTTTTTTTTTCTACTTAATATATAAGCAATTTTTCCCCATGGGCAGATCATTGAGCTTGTCTTACCTGGAAATATTAAAAAAAAAAAAAAAATCCAATACTCCACTCTCTGTCCATAATTTCCTTATCCTTCTAACTAGTACTCCCTCTTCACCAAGCTTCCTTCCTGCCAGAGCCTTCTTAGTTTCACTTCCATTCTGCCTAATTTCATGGACAATCTTTTCAAGGATCGTCTTACCAGCAACTCACTGCTACAGCTACAATTGCCATCAGCCATGTGCACTCATGCCTCCGAGACATGGCCCAGCCTTTTTCTGGAAAGACTTTGCCTGTTCTCAGCAAATTCCTACTCTTCCTTTAAGACCTCTGATACCATCTTCATCGAAGCTGAGTTAAATCCTTTCACCCTCTTTTCAGATCACTTTTACAGCAAAATAGCCAGCCCCTGGGCAATGTATACTACCTTTGCCTTATCATGTTCATCACAACTGAGCCCCAGTTGCTTTTTCAGCTTGCCCAAATTCCAGAATCAGTCCTGACAGGTGGAAGTACTTTAACAGCCTCCCCCCTCATGGATCACGCTCTCACACCTGGAATCCTGGGACTCAAGAATAAAAATCTTTTTAAGACTTTTTAAGAGACAGCATTGTCAACCAGAACTAGAACACATTACCTTCAGAGAGAACCATAAGATGTTCATATTATCCCCGAAGTGTAGTGTCACCCTACCACCCCACCCCTATCCCAGTGATGACGGAGGTCACAGAGATTCTTATTTGTCACTCTCTGAAATTGCAACCCATTTCCCTACCCAGTATCCCAGCACCCACTCTGCTTGTTGCCTTACCCTGACCATCAAGTTGGTGGTCCCACAGCCACACTGATCTTGAGATAATAACCTTCCTTCACAGAGTCGTAAAAAATGTCCATTCTTGAAATGGACTCTGTCTTAGCCTGGAAATGCTATTCCTCCTTTGGAAAACAAATCTGTTCGCTGAGGCTGGTCTCTGCCCTATTAGGATCTAGTACCTCATCTTGGATATCTATTACTGCTGCCAGCTGAATCCTGACTAAGTCTGACTTCCCACTTGGGTACCGTGTCCTCCTCCCAATCAGCCTCTCCAAAATCATCACTAAGGCAGCATCAGGTTTCCCAGCTCAGGGAGTTTCCTTTCCTGAGGTGACAACTTCCGCACTGCTGCCCGAGTACGGGCATCGTGTCTTTGTCTTCTCCACATCTCCTGTAACACCTGACAGAATGTTTGACACACGGAGGAGACTTTGTGAATATGGACAAATAAAGAAAGGATAGAAGGAAGGAAATGAAACCAGAAAATAACTTGAATCTCCTCTTCCCCCTGGAAACTTACTTCTCTTTCTGGAGGCTCTCAATCTGCTCGGTCAGCACTCTCTCCTCCTGTTGCATAGCTGCTTGCTGCTGTTCTGTGATGTCAGTCTCCACGGCTGCCTCACTAGTCAAGGCCTCTTCTGAGACATCAGACACGGAGGGCAACCGAACTACAACGGGAGAGGAAGGACTTGGATAGTTTCCTCGACGAATACGCCCCTTGCCCTGCAGAGAAAATCCGTGTTAGAAAGTAAATTGAGTGACTGCCATCAATTTTATGTGGCCCAGTTAGGAAAACAAGTGTACCTTCATCACATCAGGTGAATGGTAGGGAAAAATGTAAACATTCTGCAAAACTTAGGATATTTCGTGAAATCCCATCCATTGAACACATTTAGGTTAAGTATTTCTTGCAAGAGCCCTGGAAAATGGGCACTTAAGTGGGCGGGAGTGTAGGAACACCTGTGTACTAAGATTCTTTTACGCTGCATCCAGCCCAAACTAAACAGCCACATGTGCCTTTTTTAATTTAAAGTAATTCTGCAGTTGTACCAGCCACAGTTTAAGTGTTTCATAGCCACAGGTGGACTATCCTATTAGACAGTGCAGATACAGAACATGTCCATCACTGCAGATGGTTCTGGGGAACAGTACTGCTCTGTAACGTTAACCTTGGGATGAGCAAGGTTTCTGGGAAGACCGCAGCAACGTGTCCTGATACTGTTTTTTGTTTTTGTTTTGTTTTTTGGTGGGGGGATGTAGCTATTACTAGCACAGGGTGCTAGTGAGATATATTTTCTGAGAACTACTCAAGAAACTGCTATTCTTGAGATGGGGAAAAAAACAAACTCATTGCTTTTAAAATTGATTACGACTCCTGTTTCTGATAATGATAGATTAGGTATTTCAGATTAAATCTTCTACTAAGAACAACTGCACCAAATGTAAGAAAAATCAGTATATGCTTGAAGGCACTGGAGAACTAGCAAGGCAGACCAAGAGGAGGCTAGCCTAGCATTTAGGGCTGACCTCAATTTCAGAAAGTGTGGCTAAGAGTCTGAGATTTCCACAGACTATAGTAGGTGTTGACAAACTATGGCCTGTGGACGAAATCTGGACTAGTGCCTACAAATTAAGTAGTACTGGAAACATTCATGCTCATTCATTCACCTATTGCCTATGGCTGCTTTTGTGGAATAATGGCAGACTCAAATGTTGCGACAGAGATTGTATGGTCCACAAAGTGTAAAATATTTACTCTTTGGTCCATCACAGAAAAAGTCTGCTACTCCCTGGGGTAGACCTAGTGAAGGGTGGGTTGCTGCCTGGTAAAAACCCCTATGCTTGACGCTGGGTCCTGAAGGTTTGAATCTTAGGTATAAGGGTAAAACCGAAATTATAGCAGTCTTTGAAGTGGCAGTAGCCTAGCTTCAAGTCATTGGAATGGTTCAGAAAATTGTAATCACTAAAACTGGATTAAAGTAGTCCCAAATTGCTAGTGCTCTAGGACCCGGAAGAAAAAAAAATGAAAATATTCTTTGGAAGAAAGTTAACATCATCCTAGGCCCCAAAATATCTGTACAAATAATTTTTTAAATACTCTGACACACGAAGATAACCAAGCACATAAGGAGACAAGACAAGGTGAATGAGAACCAATAAAAACAATAGGAAATAGAAACCTTCAATGATTCCAGATATTGTGGCTTTTAGACAGACTTAAAAATCACCATGCTGAACGAAACAGTAAGACATAGCTAAAATTTTGGCAAAGAACTGGAAACTATTTTAAAAAATGACACAGCAGATTTGAAAAAGAACTAAAGAGAAATTCTAGACTGGAAATATAACATCATCAAGATTATGAATAATGTCAAATATCATTTTAGATGCAAAAGAAGAAAGAATTAGTGGGTTAGACATTAGATCAGAAGAAAATATCCAGAACAAAGCACAGAGAAGTGAAAAAATTCAGAAAAGGAGGTGAAAGACAAAGTAGACAGAAAAGAAAGGTCTACCATGCTTAATTGTAATACCCGGGGAGGAGTGAGAACCTATTGAAGAAATATTTGAAGAGACAATGGCAGAGCATTTTCCAAAACCAAGAAAAAGATTTCAACCTACAGAGTTAAGAAAGCCTACATCCCTTAAGAAGGATAAATAAAGGAGCAACAATTAAACTCAATACTTATTTCTCAACAGAAACAATGGAACCGGAAAACAAATATTTTCTCAAAGTGATAAAAGGAAAAAGTAAGTGCCAATCTATAATTCTATACATAGCAAAAAACACCCTTCAAGAATGAAGCTGTTCATCTCAAAGCCAACTCTTTGGACAGGGATTGGACTGGACTATGGGATAGAAAATGATACTGGTGAAGAGTGAGCTTCTTGGGTCAAGTAGACACATGAGAGACTATGTGGGCGGCTCCTGTCTGGAGGAGAGGATGAGAGGGCAGAGGGGGTCAGAAGCTGGCCGAATGGACACAAAAAATGACAGTGGAGGGAAGGAGTGTGCTGTCCCATTAGGGGGAGAGCAACTAGGAATATATAGCAAGGTGTATATAAATTTTTTAATGAAGGTCTGACTTGACTTGTAAACTTTCACTTAAAGCACAATAAAAATTAAAAAAAAAAAAAAGAATGAAGGTGTTCGACCCCATCTACTCTGAGACCAGAAGAACTAGATGGTGCCCAGCTACCATTACTGACAGTTCTGATCAGGGCCACATCAGATGGATCCTTACTGAATGGGAGAAAAATGTGGAAGGGAACTCAAGTTATTAAAAAGTTCAGACTTACTGGACGGGTTGAGACTAGAGGACTCCCCAAGACTATTGCCCTGAGATACAATTTAAACCTTAAGCCAAAATTATTCCTTGAGGTCACTTGTTAGCTAAATAATGGACTGGATTGTAAAATGAAGGTATCACCCGTGAGTGATGAGCTTCCTTAAAAAAAAAAAAAAAAAAAAATCAACAATAGAAGACCAAATAGTCAAAAATTACTCTAAAGCAAAGGTGAGAAGACAAGGCGGCAGGGAAACTAGAGTACTGGAAATGATATAACTGGAACAGATGAATGAGAGTAATGACAAATTGTGAAAAATGTAACCAGTAACACTGAATAATTTGTGCAGAAATTGTTAAATGGGAATCTAATTTGCTGTGTAAACGCTCACCTTAAACACGATAAAATATTTAAAAGAATGAAGGTACAATAACGACATTTTCTGGCAAACTAAGACAAAGAATCTGTCACCACCAGACCAGCATTAAATAAAATACTACAGATAAGATTTAAATGACCCAAGAAGAAAAGTCAGAGATGCAGGGAGAAATGAAGAGTAATGAAAATGGTAACTATGTAAGTCTAAATGAATTCTGACTGCATAAAACATAGTAATAATGACATGCTGGATTTAAAGTATACAACAACAATAGCAACTAAGTCAGGAAGAAGATATAGCTAAAGCATATTAAAGTCCTTGCTTTACATGGGAAGAGGAATGAAAGCACATTAAGAATAGACTTTGCGAGGTCATAGACTCATGTTGTAATCTCTACGTTGACTACTAAGAGAATGTAAAACTCCTAAACAGAAGAAAAAATGGAATAAAAAAAATAAAAGGCAAGGAAAAAAAAAGCAAGGAGGAAAAGGAAAATATATCAGGTAGGATAAATAAATAAAAAGCACATAATAAAACAGCAGATTTAAAACCAAATGTATTGGTGATTACATTTAATACAAATAGATGAAATGCTCCAGTTAAAATCTGAGGATTGTCAGACTGTATTTAGAAAACCCAACCATATGCTGTTTACAAGGGACACATATAAAACAGAATTCAGAAAGGCTGAAAACAAAAGGATGGAAATAAAATATACTAAAAAGTAGTAATCAAGAGAACCCGTGGTTAAGGTAGCTCAGGCTGCTAACCAAAAGGTCAGCAGTTGGAATCTACCAGCTGCTCCTTGGAAACCCTATGGGGCAGTCCTGTAGGGTCACTAGGAGTCAGAATCAACTTGAAGGCAATAGGTTTGATTTTTTTGGTTGGAACATCAATTCCAGCCAAAGTAGACTTTAAGGTAAGAAGAGTTACCTGCGATGAAGAGGAATATTTCACAAGGATAAAAGGTTCAAATTAGGAAAAAGACATTACATTTCCAAATTTCTAAGTACCTCAGAATGGCTTAAAAAGAATTAAAGTTAAAAAATGACAGAACTATTCAAAGAAACAGACAAAGCTATAATCAGCACTGAGAGAATAAGCATGCACAATCAGTATAGATATGGAACTGAACAACTTAACATCAGTAATCTAATATACATAGAATTCAGTATCCAACAACTACAGAATACGCATTATTTGAAAGCACATACAACAAGGCAACAAATTTCTAAGGACTGAAATACTTTATTTCATTACTAAAATAACTTAAAATAATATTTATGGTGGTACAATTACAAAGAAATAACCAAAAATCTCCATATATTCAGAAATTAAGAAATAGATTTAAAAAAAAACTCATGGTCAAAGATGAAATCACAACAAAAATTAGAAACTATTTTTAACTAAATGATAATATCAAAACCTGTAGGATACAGTTTAAGCTCCGCCTACCTATAGAAATCAGGGCCCATGGAAGCAGCAGTCAAGAAATCAAACGATGCATTACACTAGGCCAATTCGCTGCAAAAGACCTCTTCAAAGTGTTAAAAAAACAAAGATCTCACTTAAAGGTGCACCTGACCCAAGCCATGGTGTCTTCAGTTGCCTCATATGCATATGGAAGCTGGACAATGAATAAAGAAGACCAAAGAAGAATTGATGCCTTTGAAATGTGGTATTGGCGAAGAATACTGAACATACCATAGACTGCTAGAAGAACGAACAAATCTGTCTTGGAAGAAGTACAGCCAGAATGCTCCTTAGAAGCAAGGATGGCAAGACTTTGTCTCACATACTTTGGACATGTTATCAAGTGGTACCAGTCTCTGGAGAAGGACATCATGCTTGGTAAAGCAGAGGGTCAGCAAAAAGAAGACCCTTAAGAGATGGACTGACACAGTGGCTGCGACAATGGGCTCAAGTATAACAATTTTAAGGATGGCGCAGGACAGGACAGTGTTTCATTCTGTTGTACGCAGGGTCACTATGAGTCAGAATCGACTTGACGGCACCTAACAACACAACGCCTATAGAAAAAGTTACAGCCTCAAATGCATATATTAAAAAAGAAAAAAGGTTAAAAATTAAAGAGGTAAGCATCTATTTCAAGAAATTAGATAACAACAAAAGAAACCCAAGGAAGAAAAAAGAAATAAAGATAAGAACAAACATTACAAAAAAGAGGCTCAATGGCAAAATATGGGTCTTGAAAAGACTAATATATTTAAAATCCTAGCAAGACTGATGAAGGAAAAAAGAGAGAAGGCAAAAATAACCAATGACAGGAATGCAAGAGCCCTGGTGGTGCAGTGGTTAAACACTCGGCTGTTACCTGAGAGGTTGGTAGTTCAAACCTACCAGCCACTGTGCAGGAGAAATATGTGGCAGTCTCCTTTCATAAAGATTATAGCCTCAGAAACCCTACGGGGCAGTTCTACTCTGTCCTGTTGGGTCACTAAGAGTCAGAATCAACTCGATGGCTAAGGGTTTGGTTTTTGGTTTTGGCAGGAATGCAAAAGTGGACATTGCTACAAATCTTACAGACATGAAAAGGATAAGAGGATACTATGAATAACTTTAGGACAAGTCTGAAACTTTGGACAAAACAAAAATTTCTACAAAAATCCAACTAATACTACCGAAGAAAAAATTAAAAAATCGGAATAATCTTATATTTATTAAGGAAACTGAATCTATAATTAAAACCATTTCAGATAGAAATCTCTATACCTAGATGATTCCACTGGCAAACAAGAAGAAATAACACAAATTAAAAAAAAGACTATTTCCCAAGGCCAGCATAACCTTGATACCAAAGTATGACAAGGACATTAAAAGGAAGGACTATTATAGGACAATTTTACTCATAAACACAGGTGCAAAAGTCTTTAAAAAATGTACCGAAACCTAAATCAATCAATACACTTAAAAAGGATATCTCATGACTAAGTTGGATTTATTGCGATAATATAATGATGGTTTAACGTTAGAAATTCACTCTTTATAA
The DNA here is from genome assembly GCF_030014295.1 of Loxodonta africana. Lineage (NCBI taxonomy): Eukaryota > Metazoa > Chordata > Mammalia > Proboscidea > Elephantidae > Loxodonta > Loxodonta africana. The sequence continues at coordinate 43,869,037 of NC_087354.1, read as the reverse complement.
TGTGTCACATCACTAAAATAAAAGTCTCACGAACATCTCAATACATGCAGTAAAGGCATTTCATAAAATTCAACACTGCATCAAGATAACAACTCTTAGGAAACCAGGAATATGAACCATAATCTCATAAAGTAGCTACAAAAAAAAAAAAATCTGTAGCAAACATCCTACTTTGTGGTAAATGGCTGAATGCTTTCCCTTTGAGGTTGGGAACATGCCAAGAATGGTCCCTATCTCCACTTTCATTCAACATTGTAAGGAGGTTCTAGCTAATACAAGAAAAAGCAATGAAAACTGTAAGGTCTATAAATGAACATATGAAACTGTTATTATTCATGAACAATTATTCATGAACAAATTACACTATAGTAATTTTATAGTAATTACAGTAGTAGAAATAGTAGATCCAAAAAAACTACAGAAAAATTATTAGAATAATTGAGTTCTGCAGGGTTGCTCAATGTAAGGTCAAAAATACCAAAATCAATTGTATTTTTATAAAACAAACAAAATATAAATTTAAAAATGATACCATTTATATTAACAAATATTAAATTCCTAGTAGTAATTCAAACTCAAGATATGTAAGATCTCTACATGCAAAACTATAAAACAGGAGAAGTTAATAATCTAAAGAATGAAGAGATACATCATGTTCACAGACAGGAAGAATAAATACTGTAAAAATGTCAATTTCCCGTAACTTATAGATTCAATGCAATCTCAATAAAAACCCCACGAGAGTTTTTGTGAAGCCTATTCTATAACTTATATAGAAACCTAACAGTTGACAACTGTCAAGGCACTACACAAGAACAAGGTAGGATGACTTGTTCTACACCAGGTAACATTTTTAGAACACTACAGTAATTAAAATAGTGTGGTATTGGTACAAAGACAGTCAAAATAAAAACCTCAGAAAAAAACTCAAACATATACATTCTTAATTTATAACACAGTGGGGAGCATGGAAAGGGTGCTTTTTCAACAGATAAAAAAAACTGGATATCCATATGGAAATATAAAAATTTGACCATTCCTATATTATACCAGAAATTGTTTTCAGGTGGACTCTATATCCAAATATGAAAGGCAAAACAATATGGCTTTTAGAAGACAACAAAGATTATCTTCATAACCTCAAGTATTAAATTCTTAAACATGACCCCAGAAAGTACTAGCCCTAAAGTGAAAGACTAATAAATTTGTCTACATTACAGTTAAGAACTTCTGTTCATCAAAAGACACCTTTAATAGAATAAAAAGGCAAACCACAGAGTGGAAGAAGATATTTGCAATATAAAAAAATAAGTAACCAGTAACGGCTTTATATCCAGAATTCATAAAGAGTGCCTACAAAAAAAAAAAAAAAAAAAATTTTTTTTACAGATATCCGAAAAAGGCAACCAATCCAATTAGAAAAACGGGCAAGAACTTTGAACTGGCCCTTCTGAAGAGTGGGTATCCAAATGGTCAATATGTTTATGAAAAGGCGCTTAATCTTAGTAGATGCACAGCACAGAAGGGCAAATTAAAACCAAAATGATTTACCTAACAGAATGGCTAAAATAAGGGAACGTGACAATAGTGGAGCAATTGGGGACTCTTATACACTGCTAGTGTAGTACAATCATTTTGGGGAAAAAAATGTCTGGCATTATCTACTAAAGTTGAAGGTATGCATATCCTATGAGCCTGCAATTCCCCTCCTACGAATATCTCCAACAAAAATGTATGTTTATCAAAAACACATGTATAAGAATGTTCATAACAGCACTATTCATAATTCCCCAGAACACAATCCAAATTGTGATATACACATTCACAGGAATATTACATAGTAATGAAAATGAGCTACAACTAAACACAATATGGATAAGTCTTATACCCATAAGGTTGAGTGAAATAAGTCAGACACAAAACATGTTATATGATTCCATGTATATAAAGTTCAAAAACAGGCAGAACAAAACTATAGTGCTCAGAGATTCATACTTTGGTGGCAAAACAACAAAGAAAACAAAGTGATTAACATAAAAATTAGGTTATTGCTTACCTTGGTGGGGGTGGGGGAGAGGATTGTGATTGGAAAGGGAAAGGGGAGGCCTTCCGGGGGGGCTGGCAAGGTCCTATTTCTTGGCTTAGGGGTGGTATATGGCTGTTCACTTTATTCATTATGCTATACATTTATGTTTCTACTTTTCTCTATATGTTGTACTTTACAATAAAGACTTTGAAAGAGCTCCTTTTCAAAGTTAGCCATTTACACAGCTATTTTACTAATGTCCTTTGACTAGCAGGTGACAATAAACTGACAGATTTCTGAGTTGATTCTGGGAAGTAAGACGGGAGACATGCCGTCTCTGAAGCTGCTGGCCTACCCCAGGTGATGAGGTAAAGGTTGGAGGGCAGTTATTAGGGCATTGAGGCTAACTCATCCAAAACTCCGCCAGGCGCTCCTTGGAAACTCTATGGGGCAGTTCTACTCTGTCCTATAGGGTCGCTGTGAGTCGGAATCGACTCAACAGCACTGGGTTTGGTTTTTTTATTTTTATCCAAAACTAAAACAAGCAACGGGATGAAAATCAGAAGGATTAGATTGCTACTCCACTTTTAGTTCTAAGGTCAAGAAGTAAAGAATATATTAAGAAAAGGGCCCTTAAAACAGAAAATCAGTCTGCAAATTTAACAAAGGATGACTCAGGAGAAGATGGCACCGTGGGATGGAGGCGGAGAACAAGGTTTGGATTAACATCAACAGTGCCATCACAATAAAAACCCACCGCCCAATATGACTGGGCAGGCTCACTTTATAAATTCCAGAGGCCTTCTCAGTACATTTGATCTTGACTATTTACAGTGAAGTCAAATGAGTAGCAAAATTTAACATGATATAAAAGCCTCAGAGAGTTGGAAAATCTGAGCTGATTCCTAGTATCCACTTCCTAGTAGTCAATAAAAGGGTTGCCTTTCTTCAGTGTTAGCACTGTCACCTAGCCACCTAAGTATGTCACCATGGATTAGGTGAAGAAAATCAAACAGGCTCTACAGGTCTGGTCTCTTTTAAGAAAGTAAGCATTAGACAAAAGATGAAGGAAAAGATGACATTCCTAGAGCCCGGAGTTCTCTTACAAAGCTCAAAGACCGTCATTTCTTAAAGAGTTGTTTACACAGAGCTTTTAGAAGCATGGATACATTGTCCTAAAAACAGTAAATAAACTTGTATACTACAGGTTTTAAAAATGAATACACCAATTTATTAACAGTAGTTTCTGACATGGTAGGATTATGAATACTGTACTTTCCAATTTTCAAAAAAGAAGGGCATGAATTGGTTTTCTTTTGCAAAATGGGATTTTTTTCAGATCAATGTTTACTGTATATTCTTGATCAGTGGTTTTACCCATAACTCCTTCTGCACCATCAGTGCAAATGGCAGCACAGTGAAAAGACACTTTCTCAGCATTATCATAAAAATAGATTTGACTTTGTGGACTCCCTGAAAAGGGTCTGTGGATAACTTTCCGAAGTGGATTATAGTATTCTTTGCTCATTTTTGATTGGATAGTTGGCCTTTCTCCTATTTATTTATAGGAGCAGCTCCTTGTTTATTAGGGAAAATGAGATTTTATGACGTGATTTATAAATTTTTCTCATGGTGTGTTTCCCTTTTGCCTTGCTTATGGTTATTTCTGTCATGCAGTAATACTTTTTAAAAATTACTGATTTTTATGTGGTTGAAGCTTTAATAGTTTTCATGTAATAGAAAATCCTTCTCTACTCCAAGGTTACAGTATTTTTTCCTATCATAATAGGGACTTTATTGGTTTTGATTGATCACAGACCTTATGAACTACTTGTATCCAATTCTTAATGCAAATATGGAAAAATCTTTAAAGCTATATTGTAATCCTTTTCTGAATAGTTATTTCTGTGACTTCCCAACTTTAGAAGAAAATTGTTATTAAAATGAAGATACCAACTATAATTATCTTCAAATGTTAATAATTGTTAAGTGTAAAGTCTCACTAATTCACAATACCATATACGGTAAATACTGAAATTTCCAATCCCTCACAGCACATTAACAAAGTTATTAGGAAAAACCGGACTGCCGCTACCAAAGACGTCACAGACAGCACAGTAATTCTGAGAGCGCCACGGTCCAGGAGCAGTTTAAGACATTATTATGCTTATAGAAAACTACTCTGCACAGAAAATAAACTAGCACTTGATTTCACCTCTTCAAAACAGGAGGTGGAAGGGTTCCCTTTCTCTTGTTCTTGTTGTTATAAGTTGCCGTAGAGTCAGCCCACCTTCTTTAAAAAAAAAAAAATTTTTAGAGCTATAAAAAGGTTGCATTTACAAAAGAGTTGATATAAAAAATTTATCTGGATTGTTCAAGAAGTGAAACACAGGAACCCCTGACTTGGTAAATAATATTAATTACACTTAGCATCTTTGTCTCCTGCTCCAGGTTTTTAGTTTCTCTGTTTTTTGAGGATAAGTGTTCTTTAAGTTTCTTGGTTAACCACTTTTCTTCTTGCTCCCTTTTTCCCTTTTATGTGCCTTTCCTTTTTTTTTTTTTTTTTTAAGATTTATCCATTTTTGCCACCTTTTTTGCTTGGTTTCAACTTTTGCAGGAACAGGTTTAGCTGATAACCTTGCTGATTTCCTCTCGGACTCTTCCATAACTGCCCTTTTCGCTGCAACGAACTTTCCGTTAGGCGTTTTTTATGGCAGAGGGTGAGATGCCTGAGTGCCTGCAGGTGCAGCACTGTGAGAGGCTCTGCAAAGCCTGAGCTATACTTCTAATGCTTTTATTTTCACAGTCTTTGATTCATTGGGATCAATTTGTTATTTGTTTTTTTCCCCACATGGCTACTATCCGTTTCTCTCACACTATTTATTGAATAATATACCCCTGAAAATATCATTCACTTTAATGCTTTATAATCAGGTTATTTTTCTTTTCTAGGATTTTTCTACTCATTCTACTTCTTTATTTTCTTATGAATTTTCGTATCAACTTGTCAAGGTTCTCTCCAAAATTCTTTTGCTATTTTTATTAAGATCACATTGTAGGTAAAGGGTTATAAAACTCTCCCCTTCCATATGAAAATTTAATCTTTGGTCAGCTTTCTAGCTCAGAACCCCTGGAAACTGGATAAAGGTCACATGTAAATTATGTTACTAGGCAACATGGCCTGTGGTAAAAATTACCTTGACTGGTAAATTACACAGGGACAAAGAACTAAAAATAAATTATAAATACCAGGTAGGAAGCCATAAAGTTGGATGTCCTTGAGTATGAGTTTTGTAACTGGACACATCCCTTGCAGGGACCCAGAAACTATGTCTACAGAACTGTTACAAGAGATATTGACTCCTATGGGAGGCATGAAACTTACAAAGCAGAATGGTTCCTGTTTCTACCAGATGTGTATCTCTTCTTCTTGCACCTGAGCCGTCATTTAGAGGTCAACAATAACTCCCTAATGGCTGTGTGGCACCATGCATTGATGCAAGAACTCTGGCAAAATAGGAAGGCCTATGCTGTCTGCTGGCATGCTGTGTTTCCTGTCCCATATCTTTCTAAGTGATTTTGATGCCAAGCGTAGTCCACGGTAGTCTTAAGAGTCTGAACGTTTAGTCGAGCCTCAGAAGACCTCTTCTTTCCACCCTGGTAAGCACTGGAACAATAAATGAATGGACTTAGGGAGAAGTGACACTTGGATAAAATTTCGTCTTCTGTTTCAAATGCATTTGTTTGAATCTTCTTTTGTAATATTTGGGATTTTACAGCTTTCTTGGTATATCTTCCACATTTCTTGGTAAGTGTATTCCTTGGTTATTTTATGTTGCAGCTTTGAGAGTGTGTGTGCACACGCTAATACAAACGGGTATTTTTCCACTGTTTTGTCAAACTGGTTATCTGTATATATAAAAGTTACTGTTAATTGTACCCAGACATCCTACTGAATATCCATAATCTGTTATAGTTTATTTGATTTTCCGTAGTTCCATATGTATACAATCATAGTAACGGAAACAGTGATCTTTACCTCTTTTGTATTTTATACCTGATCCCTTTTTCTTATCTAATTGCATTAGCTAGTATCTCCAGATCAATGTCAAATAACAGTTGTTAAGGCAAATGAACACCCTTGCCTTGCTCCTGATTTGAATGGGAATGCTTACAGTATTTCCCCATTAAGCAAGATGTTGGCTTTTAGGTTGAGACAGACATATTTTATTGGGCTAAGAGACTACAGACAGACCCCTATTCTATTAAGAATATTTTTTATAAGGAATGCCTATAGAATTATATCAAATAATGATTTTTTTCTCCACAGATCAATTAATATAGTGAATTATTAATAGATATCCTAATAATGAAATCATCTTTGCTTTCCCAGATTATATCCCACTTGGTCAACATTCATTTTTACGGGCTACTAAATTCTGTTTGCCAATATTTTAACTTAGGATTTTTACATAAATATTCATAGATGAGGCAGGTTTCATCAAGCTTTTACAGAACATAGTATTCACAATGTTCCAAGTGCTGTTCTTAGGGCTTTACAAATATTAGCTCACTTAATCCTGTGAGGGTGGTACTATTATTAACCCCAACTTACACATGAAAAAACTGAGGCACAGAGATTAAATGACTTGACCCACAACACAAGAACTAGTAAAACAGAACTGGGATTTAATCCTAAAAGTCTAGTTCAGAGCCCATGCTGTGCTCTGCTGCCTTTAATATTTTTGTGTAATTTTTATTATTTTTTCTTTGGGGGGAGAAGGAGTTAATGTTATACTCATTGCATTAAAATGGTCTCCTCTCTTCTTATTCCACCCTGGAACAGCTTAAATTTTATTGTAATTATTTGTTCTTTAAAGGGCTGGAAAAATTCCTCTGTGAAACCATTTATGTTTGGTGTTTATATAGGAGGAAGCTCTTAGACAATTTTCTCTATTTCTCTTTGGTAACTGGCCTGTTTATATTCTCTTTCTTCAGGAGGAAGTTTTGGTAAATTTTCCCTGAAAATTTTTCATTTTCAAATTTATTTCAGAGTTGAACAGAGTTTTAGTAGCCATCTTCCAAGACGGCCCCTAATGATTCTCACATGTTGGTATTCATACCCTTGTAGAATCCCCTCCTGCCCTGAATAGGGCTGACTTATGTAGTTACTGTAGAAATGATGGTGTGTGATTACTGGGGCTACGTTATAAAAGATACTAGCTTCCACCTTTTTCTTTCTTGGATCACTTTCTCTGGAAGAAACCGCTACCATATCATTTGGATACTCACGGAACAAAGGCCTCCTGCCAACAGCAAGCACCAACAAGCCAGCAATGTGAATAAGCCATTTTGAAAACAAAGTCCTAAGCTCCAGCAACCCTTTCAGATAAATACAACTCGAGAGAACACCTTGACTATAAGCTCATAAGAAACCCTTCCAGAACCAACCAGATAAGCTACTCCTAAATTCCTAACCCAAAACACTGTGAAATAATGTGTATTATTTTAAGCCATTAAGTTTTGGGGTAATTTGTTATACAGCAATAAATAATACAACAGAAGTCTCTTATGACTCTAAATTTCCACTGTTATCCTTAATTCTTCCCTTATTTCTTATTTGTGTAATTTGTGCCTTCTCCATTTTTTCTTAATTAGATTAATGATATGCTTTTTCAAAGAACCATTTTTTTTCTAATTTATCTCCTGATTTAATCTTCATTATTTCCTTCCTTTTGATTCCCTTAAGTTCATCTTGTTGTTTTACTTCTAATCTCTTGATTTAGATGTCTATTTTTTTTCTCATTTGTTTTTAATGTGATAAAATTTTCCTTGAACAGTGCTCTAGCTATATATCTTACAGACTCAGATATATAATGTTTTTATTGTAGTTTTTTAGTTACTAGATGTTATGGATTGACTTGTGTCCCTCCAAAATGGGTGTCAACTTGGCTAGTCCATTATTGCGATTGTCCTCCATTTTGTTATCTCATGTGATTTTCCTATGTGTTGTATATCCTTTCTCTATGAGTTAATGAGGTGTGATTAGCGCAGTTATGTTAATGAGTCAGGACTCAATCTACAAGATTAAGTTGTGTTTTAAGTCAATCTCTTTTGAGATGTAAAAGAAAGAAGTGAGCAGAGACATGCGGACCTCAACTACCAAGAAAGTAGTGCCAAAAGAAGAGCTCGTATTTTGGACCCAGGGTTCCTGCGCTGAGAAGTCCCCAGACCAGGGGAAGCTTGACAATAAGGACCTCCCCCAGAGCTGACAGAAAGAGAAAGCTTTCCCCTGGAGCTGGCCCCCTGAATTTAGACTTCCAATCTCCAAGACTGTGAGAGAATAAATTTCTCTTTGTTAAAGCCATCCGTTTGTGGTATTTCTGTTATAGCAGCAGAAGATAACTAAGACGCCTGATAATTTGTTTGTTGTTGTTAGATGCTGTCGAGTCTATTTTTGATTCAGAGTGACTCCATGTGACAGAGTAGAACTGCCCTTAGAGTTTTTTAGGCTGTAATCTTTAGGGAAGCAAGACTGCCAGCTCTTTCTCCTGCGAAGCTGCTGGGTAGTTTCGAACCCACCAACTTTTTGGTTAGCAGCAAAGCACTTAACCGTTGCGCCACCAGCGGTCCTTAATTTCACCTTAGATTTCCTCTTTGGCTTTTGAGATTTTTCTTGTGGCCTGATTTTTGAGACTATTCCACTGAGTTGCAGAGTTACGTGTATACATACATAAGATCAACCTTTTTAATTATGCCATTTAAAGCAATCATTTTAAACTATCTTTTTCTGGGACCAATTATTCCCTGAAAATGAGGGCAGTCTGTGGTTAAAAATAAAACTCCTCTCCAGCCCTCAACAGCTGGCCCTGCAATTTGAGGATACTCTTCAAGTACACTCATTCCAAATCCTGAAGGAGATCTAGGGTAAAATTTTTATTTTTTTCGCTGAAAAATAGTAACTAACATCAGCTCCCATTCCCTATCATAAATATAAGACATACAGCACCAAAGCTTACAATAAGAGCTACCAAAAAAACAAACCCATTGCCATCAAGTAAAAGCTAAGATGAGACCCCGTGAGTCCTGGGCTTTCCTCCATGGCCTCACAGTGCTAATTACACAGTATGCTTCAAAAACAAGTTGATTTTGATTTAACTTAAGTCTCCCTTTTACATATCCAAGTTTCTCACCATTCTGAACTACATGCCTGCACTGAGAAGTCCCCAGACCAGGGGAAGCTTGACAATAAGAACCTCCCCCAGAGCCGACAGAAGATATCCTCTGAATGGTAATCCTCAGTTGAGCCCCACATTTCCATTTTCTGCTAAGACTTAAGGCGATAACAATGAAGGGGAGTAGAGGGTACACCATATGTGTTAAAATGAATAAGGCCTACGAGGAGAGTTTTTACACCTTCTGAAAACACTATAAGGCTCATAAAGCAGAAAGGATGCAGGAAGCTGTGCTGAAGCATGTTCAATGGTGCACAAAAAACTGATACTGTGAATCAAAGTAAGCCTGCGAGAAATTAGAAACTAGCTTCTTAAAAGTCCAATGTACATTAGTTATTATGCAAAAAGTGCTAGTAAACAAAACAACCCAGTTGCTGTTGATTCAATTCCAACTCATGGAGACCTCATGTGTTTTAGAGTACAACTAGGCGCCAAAGGGTTTTCAGCAGCTATTTCTTAGGAAGTAGATTACCATCTAGTACAAAGTTTCAAATCTGAATTTAAAAAGAAAAAAGGCACTACAAGGGTTAGTTGAGGCTATTTAACATTCATTCAACTTTCAGAATATAAATACTCCTTCTACCAGCAAAAATACATAAAGAGTCAGTATCATTCATCCTTGTCTAACTTTTGCACTTTATATCTCTAAACACATGAACTCCCTGATCACTGTCTACAAACTCTCTTCACCTTCTCTCTCTCACATATAACCCTGTGCCTCCTTAGACCAGAGCTGTTATTGTCCATTCACCCAAGTTGATTCTGCTGACTCACGGCGATCCCACGTTTTGCAGGATAGAACTGTTCCATGCCAGGCCTTTTCCGAGGCGTCTCTGGGTAGTTTAGAATCACCAACTTTTCAGCTAGTAGTAGAGTGCTTAACCATTTGCACCACCCAGGGACTCCTAGTAATCCTTATATTTTCTTACTTCCCACCCTCTGCCTTTCATTTCCCTAATAACCTGACTCTCTCTCTCAGGTCTCCTTTACCAGATATTACTCTAGCTCTTCCATTCCTATGGAATTTTGTCTATTAGAATTTCCTACATAATTTTTCTTCCTGTTTGTCAGCATCTGAGAGATGAGAAAATTCCAAGGCTTTGAAAAAGATGCTTCTTTCACAAAGACTAAGGAATTATTTCCTACTGTCCATCTGCCTATGCTCCCAAAAATCTCCTGTCCCTAATCCTTCCCACCATTGGCCCTACATGCTTCCTGCTGAAAGGCAGGTCTTTCCTCAGGTGCAAGTAATACCACCTGGATACCACAATGCTTTCTGGGAGGGGTTTGCGGAAAAGAAAAAGAGTAGGGGGCTGGTTACAGTTTATCAAAGATAACATTTCTCTGAATCTGTATGGCAGGTCACCTGAATGTGAATGGTAGACTTAGACACCATGAGGAAATGATAGGCCCCTTTGCTGGAGTCAAAGAAGTCCACACTATAAATCTCTCTGTTCTTTCCTTTGGAGCTTAAAGCTACCACTTTTTGGCTGATTCTTGGCTTTCCAATTATTAATACTTAACTTTTGAGGGGGCAGTAGGTTGGCTTCTTTCAGGGTAGTCAATTGCACAGCTTCACCCCGCAGATGTATTTATCAACATTAATACAGAATTGCAGATATGCCAATAGAGACGTGCAGATAAGTTCTTTAACAAGGCTAAATATAAAAAACCAAAAAATAAACCCGTTGCTGTCAAGTCGATTCTAATTCATAGCGACCCTACAGGACAAAGTAGAACTGCCTCAGAGTTTCCAAGGAGTGGCTGGTAGATTTGACGTGCTGACGTTTTTGGCTAGCAGGCAAGCTCTTAACCACTGTACCACCAGGGCTCCTTTAACAAGGCTAGATGATACAAAATTCACAGGTACTGCCAACCAGCAGGAATATGCTGAAAATATTTAGAGCGATTTTGAAACCCCAGACCAAGTAAACAAAGTAGCAACTGATACTACTTTAAAAATCAGAATGCTATTTCTAAAATGTCTTTCTTAGAACATTTGTTCGACTAGGTACAGTACGAAGAAAAGCACTCCATGGTCAAAGTTTTCAAAGTGCTAGACATTATATCTCAAAAGTTGTTTGGCTATAGAAACTTTTGTGTGTAATATCAATCGAGAGGATAATTTGAGGGAATTTTACAGATTCATAAAACTTATTGGTTACAGAAAAGGCATAACTGGATGGATTGTGAGAATATTGTGTTGTAAAATTCCAGTATGGGAATAACCTAGTTAGAGATCATGTTCTTTAAGTCTAATCACCACCATCCACCTAGTAACAGAAACAGATCATTTTCCAACTACCTCAGTATTCAACCTATTTCAATGATAATTGATATGATTATTTACAGCATGTCAAGAGATGCCTAACTGGTATTACAGCTGCCAGAATCTCCCAGCTCTAATCTGTTTTTCTTCAGAATGTTTTAAAAGACATACCGATGGTGACATTCTTCTACTTAAAAATGCTTCAAAGCAGAAAATTCAAAATTCTTAATGTCATACATCTGGTCCCAATCCATCTTTCCAGCTTCTTCTGCCACTTCCTGTCTCAGTTCTAGCAACTCAAGATTGCTGTTCCATGCTTTCTTGCCTCTGCAATTGTTTTTCTCCTTTCCATTTCTCCATTTGTCAAACCACTACTCATTTTTCACCATCTGACTCAAACATTTTTCACATTGGTGATAATTTACCTTTCAGAAACATATTTCACCCTTCATTTCAGAAGTCACTATGCACTTAATTATAATCTCTGGGAACAGCTCAAACATCAAGAGAAAACAGTATTTTTTTTCTATCTATGAATACATGAAGGCTATTGTCTCTGATTGGAGCCCTGGCAGCACAGTGGTTAAGAACTTGGCTACTAACTAAAAGGTCAGCAGTTCAAACCTTTAATTGCTCCCTGGAAACCCTATGCAGCAGTTCTACTCCGTCCTATAGGGTCGCTATAAGTCAGCATCAACTTGATGGCAATGGTTTTTTTGGTATTATCTTTGATTAGCTTCTTTGTAATGGGTATTCTAAAAACTCACTGCTATCTAGCCTAGATTCAGTTCCGAAATTCAATTCCATAAATGCTTACTGAATACCAACTACGTCTTAGATACAGTCTTGTTCTTAACAAGGTTGGGCGTAAAGCCTTTCTACGGCTAAACATATAAGTAACAGGATGGTTAAATGGCATTTATCCTCCTGTTCCAAAACTGTGGCTAAACCCTAAAGCTGAGGATAATAAAGCATTCCTCCTCCTAGCCTCAGGGCTTACTGACAGGCTCCAGTGTACTGAACCAGCCCTATTATGAACACTGTACCACCCTCCCCCTCAATGTGACTCTAAAAGAGTTGACGGAAAAGGGGGGTTATGGACTTTGGTGGGAACGCCAAAGGGTTTAGGAAAAGAGGCTATTCCCCCCCTTTTTAGGGAAAAAGTAGTCTTATCCAAATCCATTGGGTAAGAATCAAAGTTTGAGATCATCTAAAAGAAAGGGAGACTGGTATTTCATTCCTTGTTTGGTCTTCCGTTCAGGTGAAAGACTTACTGATTTGCCCCTCTATCATGTGCAAAGGAGATAAGAAAAATGGGGAGTGGGCATGGTGCGGAAGTATCAGGAGGAGAGATGGGCAAAACTATCCCCTCCCCTTGAGTTCTTGGTTCCCAAGAGGTATGGCAAATGGAACTTTTCCTTCAATATGCCTGCGGGCCCAAGAGTTGGGAGGTAGATTTGATTGAGTAAAGTCTTGAGACAAAAAACATACATGTCAGAATCACATGGTGTGAATGCCATCAGTCAGAGTTTAGCCAAAAGATGTAACCAAATCTTGCAAGGAAATGCTTATGGAAACTGAATAGGATTGAGCTTATCATCAGCAGGGCAAAGTGGAGATACCACTTGTATTCATTTAGCCCAACAACATTGAGCCAGAAGAGCAGTGCCAAACAATCAAGAAAGAGGGCTGCCACCTCAACACTGGGATATCATGCGTATCACTCCTCTGGGTCTCAACACCAGAAGGGGAAAAGGCACAATGAGGGACAGGATAAATGTGTGACAGACAGAGACTACCCACCTATTCCCAAAGTATCTAGACACAGATTAAGGTCTAGTCTGTCTTGGGAGGGAGTGAGATGAGCACTGGATCAAGCCTGTAACTGAAGTTACAATACGAAGAAGACTAAGTCTTAAATACTGAAATGAGAGTGGAGCCTTTGAAGATTATGGAATAGTGACAAGACTCTGCTAAGGTAGCTGACATCCAGTAAGGAAAGAGGAGGTTGACATGGCAGAGTTGGGGGGCAGTTACTAGACAAAAAGCAAAACTGACACGTATTTATACCCAAACAAGAATCCTCAATGAACTGGTTATACACAGTCTCTGCAATTAATTTCTGCATAGACTGGTGTTCTCAGCTTTCCATCTCTCCATTCCTTTTTTGTATAATCAGTGGAATTGAACAGAGGCACCAGCAAAGAAATCCTGACATGAGTTCTATTATACTACGATATTTAGGCCTAGAACTAGTCCATCAACTTGCTCACTCCTATTTGCTGCTCTGTCTTGATCAAAGTTTGATCAAGACAAAAAAAACCACTTTTTTGGGGGTTTGTTCTTGATAAATGCTAGGTAGGTAAGAGTAAGAGCCATACTCCTACATCTGGGAAGATGCCATCAAAGTCACAGATATAAATGAACAAATAAGCATTACTGATGGGGAATACCTAAAGTGGCAATAGGTGCTTAAAATAAGAGTGGAGGAGACTGATGGCAGCAAAGCTCATAAAGCAGAAACTAATTTGATAACCCAGTGCTTTCAACTTCCAACTTGAACGATTCAACCAAAGAAGAAATCCACAAAGAGGATGCATTTTCCTAAGGAATAAGTCATCACTTTAAACGGTTTATCTGACAGAGGAGAAACCGGTATACTGCAAATAGATGCATAACACAGAGGAAGGGAAATGAAAGACCTAGAGAAAAAGAGCAAGAGAAAACAAAGTGAAGGCTGGCCAGAATGTAGAACCTGACTGGGGCTGCACATGGAGATGGACAGGAATGAATGATAGACAGAGCAGAACAACTCCTGGATGAATGGCAGACAATAATGTGAAGTGTCTGTGATACATTGCAATATTAATACATACCGAGACTGAATTGCGGGTAATGCTCATAAATCTAACTGCAATTAGTACAGGTTTCTGGATTAGGAAGGACATGAAAAGGAAAGCAGAAGGTTAGAATGTACATGTCATTGTCCCATTAAAAGAGAAGGTTTAACCTGTCAGTGGATTGAATATATCCATCTTCTGCAGTGCTGGCAAAAAAAGCACAGCTTATCTACCTACTTTGAAAAGTACCTTTAGACTAAAAGGCCTCTTCCCTTCCTCCCTGGATGTGCCCTGCCAAACTGGGCCTCTCAGAACTGAGCTCAGGAAAATTCATGCTACAAAAGGGGTTTCACTTCTAAATGGGATTTCTATTTCTGGGGAAAAGATTCAGATAGTATCTTATGATGTACTTTATTTAATACCTTTACTGCCTGGTAAAAGTCTGTGTTTATATTTGGTTTTAGAGAAGACCTTTCACTTACTTAATCAACAAACATTTGTAGGCACTTGTTCTGTGTCAGGCAGATTAAATAGTAAAGGAAGAAACAGAGTTACTTTAATGTTAATCTAAACACAAACTATGAAGATACGGAGGAAGCATTACTGGGCCCCTGGAAAAGCACCGATGTGATGATAGAGAAGACTGCTTCTCTCTTCTCTTTGGAGGTTTACTGGGAATCTGAGTGGGTGTTCATCACAGTAATTTTATTTCACAGTTGAGGGAAAGGGTAGAAAATGAACAGTAATTAAACTTTAATGCAGCAGTAGCTCTCCAGCTACCCAGACTCTACTGATCATTCACTGGTCCACGAGAACTATCTACAGGTCACTGGCTACAAGAGGAGGTATTAAACAGAAAAGTGGGCAAATGGAGGACATAAATTATCATTTTTCCAAGGCTTTCCCCCAAACCTAACAATCAGCCCTTAAAGGAATCTTTATTTTGATAATAGTAGACTCATAGATAGATGGAATTCCATATCCTTATGAATCACATTCTTGCAAATGAGTAAGTTCTCTCTCTTTCATGAGTGCTGGCAGGACCACCAAAAAATGACATGGTTGAGGTTTGAAGAGATGGTGGAAGAAAGCAGAGAAAAAAGTCAGGATAGGTAAGTTTTCATGGGAAGGACAGGAAAAGAAAACAGGGCAGATTATTAAGCCACCAACATTTAATCCAAATATTTGATTTTAAAAATTGTACACATTTAACTGCATACAGTCTGTACATATAACTAAAGAGAACTAAAAGATCAACAATGAGGAATCCACAGCACCTTGAAATTTGGTGATTTTTTTTTTTTTTTTACTTGTTCCCTATGTAAAAGATTCTGAGAATAACCCCTCTCTATACCACAAATGCACACTTAAAACCCCAGGAAGTTCCCCACTTGACCTGTGACTTGCATCTTACCATTGATCTACGAATCAGTGACAGCCTGGTCTTTGCTTTATTTTCAGCAAATTCCAGGCTACTGATGTCTTTGAGACGAGCCTTGTATTTATTCATTTGTTCCACAACAATCAGCTCCACACAGCTGAAACAGGAGGAGAGAAAACTGTTAAGAGTTAAAGTAAAACAAAGCGTAGCACCCATAGACTGTTTTTCAGCTCTGTGTGGTAGTGAGGTTGGGGGATGGGGGAAAAAAATCAACATTCCTTACTTTTTGAGCTCAGAGACAGGTTTTAAAATAGTGGTTCTCAATTTAGGCTGCACTTTAGAATAAATCTGGAAAGCCTAATGCTCAGGCTACCCAACACCCTAGACCAATTAAATCACTCTGAGTGTGGGACCTAAGCACCAGTATTTTTTTAGCTCCTTCTGCAGTTAAATTAAGAACCACCACTCTAGAAGAAAAGCAGAGGCCCATGAAAAAAGGCCAAGGTAAAATATACAAGTACTGAAGTACTAAAACCAAAAGGATTTAGAGCCAAGAGACCAGATTTAACCAGATTATAGGAAGACATGACGTTTACATAATTTGATAAAATAGAACTTAAAAAAATTTAGAAACTATAAGCGGTCCTAAGAAAGTGCCACATTTAAAAAATAAGACCCTTCAAAATTAATAACACTCAGCTGAATAGAATCTAAAGGATTTTCCACCTTCAGTATAAGACAATCTAACAGTGTCTAGATGTTGGCACATAGCAATTTTCTTAAAAACATCTGAATTCATGAAATCATTCGCTATGTTTGATATCTGGATGAAATGACTACATGTCTCAGCCAGAAGTCCCTGGGTCTTCCAGAGGTGACGATGACTGTCCTTACGTGGTAGTCTTACTGATGTCCTGTACACTTTGTAGTGGGTCAGTGGTGTCAGGGCAGCGGAGAATGCAGGGAGCAAACACAATGGCCAAAGCATTCGCAGACATTCGATTCGTGTCTTCCTGCAGAGCAATCCTAAGGAAGAAAAAAAAAACCCCAAGTGAAAAGTGGGTAAAATGGGAGAATAACAGGGAGGTAGGCAGAGGAGATGACAGAAAGAAGACGTTATGACATCAACGGGAGGCACAAAGTTAAAGTGTAATTTAAGGGAGTCACTGTAGACTTTTCCCAAACCGTTCCTCTGCCTCTGGAAATACACTTTCACTTTGTTCCTTCACTGAAGTAATCTAGGCCAGGAGATAGTCTATCAGCAGATAGTTTATCAAGGGAAGTTCATGACCCACTGCTCAAGGCCAGCAGCACCAGACCAACATGTCTGAAGAGTGCAAAGTAGAGGCTTTAAGGCCTTTTTAGACAGACATGTAAGACATTTAACCACAAAGAAGGGCTGCGTTCTTCCCAATTACTTCTGATATTTACACTCAAAAGAAGAAAGGCTACTCCTGAAGTCTCTTTGTCAGTCAACTCCCGAGTACTATCTGAACCCACATCCCACAAATGAGGTTATGTCAATAGACACTTGATCCTTTCTAGCTGAGGAGTCTGATAGCAGGCTAGGTTGAAGTTACACAGCTAAAATAGGGCCATGTAACCCAGCTGAGGATTTCTATTCCTAACCACTTGTTCAGTAGGAGAGGTGTTGACTATAAATAGAAAAAAAAAAAAAGATCTTCTGCCAGTGTTACGGATTGAATTATGTCCCCCCAAAATTTGTGTTGTAAATCCTAACCTCTATGCCTGTGATTATAATCTCATTTGGGAATGGGCCGTCTTTTTCATGTTAATGATGCAGGATTAGTGAAGGGTATGTCTTGTATCAATCTCTTTGGAGATATAAAATATTAAACAAGCATAAGAGAAGCAGAAAAAAGGGAAGAACAACACCAAGCCACACGGAGATCATCAGGAGCAGAAGCCAAAAGAGACAAGGACCTTCCTCAGAGCTGACAGAGAGAGAAAGCCTTCCCCTTAGAGCTGGCACCTTGAGTTCAAACTTCTAGCCTCCTAAACCGTGAGAGAATAAACTTCTGTTTGTTAAAGCTACCCACTTGTGGTATTTCTGTTATAGCGGCACTAGATAACTAAGACGGCCAGTTTTCCAAATAGAGAAGCTCTTCACATATTTAAAGGAATCCAAGAGGAACTATTAAACATATCCTTGCTTCTTGAAGTTACCTGACTAGATGAAATATGAGGCGTTCCAGTGTATTGAGATGAGTTCGGGAGAGCTGGTCAATCACCGAGTATACGCCGCGGATTGTCTCCTTCCTATCCTGAAGACCTAAAAACAGTAAGAGCATTAAACAAGACTGAATATTCTTTCTTATATGTTATATCTTCCTCCTGGACAGATGCTAAGTAGCAGAAGAGGCTGGCTCTAGAGGTTTAGCCTGTAAGGGGCATGGGGGAAAAAGAATTTCTTTCCTTTTGAAAAGACTAAAGATAGATGACAAAAGACTACAGACGATTCTGGGAGCATTAGGAATCTGCTTGACCTGAAAAATTACTTAAAGGGGGAGTGGGCAGTCTGTAGTGAGATGGGTCCAGGCACCAGAGGAAGACAGTTGCCAATATATGGATCTAAGGTCAGGCAAAAGAGATGACTGACATTGAAGACAGAAACGGCAATTCTATGCATTTGAAGCAAATATACATAAATTATCTTCAGTAATGATTCCTTAAAGTAATGTCCTTGAAGATGATTCAGAGGAAATAAAAGCAAACATATGAGGTACCTATCATTAAGGTAATCCAAAAACCAAACTTGTTGCCGTCAAGTCAATTCCGACTCACAGCGACCCTGCAGGACAGAGTAGAACTGTCCCATAGAGTTTCCAAGGAGTGGCTGGTGGATTTGAACTGCCAACCTTTTGATTATCAGCTAAGCTCTTAACCAGGGTGCCATCAGGGCTCCATTAAGGTAGCAGCTAATAAAAATATAATCAGTGAAAAGCAACCTATAAATTTAAGAATTACATCATCTAATTCTGTTAAAACAAAGAGGTAATTTTGTAATACAATGTATGGAAAAATGGGTAATGGTCTCCCATAGAGTCTGAGGAATTTGGAGGTTGAGAATTTGTCAAATTACCTTCCTTCCTCACCCTCTTGAGGAGAGGCAGTTGAATCTGCACAACAGGGGAAGACCAACTCACAGTTAACACTTAACTCCTTTTGCTTGCTTGACTTTCACTATTCACTAAGCAGTCTCCTGAGTTTTAATCTATTTCAATCTTGATTACAGGAATGGGATAAAGGTGCCCTAATTTTTCAGCCATTCTGTGGCAGACTGATCCCCCATTGAAACAAATCAACTGTCATAGCTTTTAAACCAGTCTCGTGGGAATCTGAGGAGTCACGCGTGCCTCAGCGTTTAAACACCTCTAGTTTTAGGGAGGCCTTCATCAATATTTTACACGCCTGGAGCTTGGGAAAGTAGAGGGTCAGCAGAAAAAGGGAAAAACCTTCAAGAAGATGGACTGACACAATGGCTCCAACAATGGACTCAAGCATAACAATGATTGTGAGGATGGCACAGGACTGAGCAGTATTTTTTTCTGTAGTACATAGCATTATTATGAGTAGGCACCTAACACCACCAACAACCAACCAACCCTTAATTCTTCTACTTAATCTTTTAATCTGTTTCATAACCCTAGTCTTTCAATGTCTTTCTTTGTGAGAAGCAACTAAGTGGCTTATTCATAGAAAACTTTTAGGATACTGACATTTTAATAAGTCTCCCAACAGTCAACATTTGAATAGGTGACAGTACGCTGACAGTTTTGTACTGACTGTCAAAAGCTTAACTCTGAACTACACAGATTAATAATTAATAAGATGAAGATGGGATTCCTGTTTCAAGTGTAGGCCTTTGCTCTGACCAAGGAAGCCTGTGCTTACCCATAGCTCGAAGAAATTCCTCATAGAGTTCAAAAGTCATGAGTGGATTGGGCAAATCACGAAGCCATTGTTTGAATACACTTGCAATGACGTGTATGTTATAGTCATCTAAGTTTACATTCTCAGCATCTATTCAGAGACAAGAGTTAGATTGCAAAGCCAAAAGATTCAAATAATTCATTTTATAAACTATTACCACCAAAAGAAGCCTTCATATTTCTTCAACTGATCAACTTATATCTTCTACAATCTAATTTCATGCTTTCAAACAGTGCTTCTAAAGAAGCCAACAGCTTTGTTTGTTTACCTTTTTCCAAATCTGCTGAGGACTGATATATTTGTTTAAAAAATAAAGACCACATACTTGCAGGTTCCAACACTGCTCAATTGGTATAAATGTTCCTAAATACTTTGCTCTCAATTTCTGAATTTATTTTCTTGTAAACTGGTCCATGAAGTGGCCATTTGAATGGAAATGCTTTAGGTGACAAATGGAAAAGAGGCCCAGAGGACAATTAAGGCATTTTTAGAGATGAAAGTACAGTGATAATTGAGCTTAAGGAGATGTAAATGAAAACACCTTTATCCTATTTTACGTATAAATTCCCCTAAAGTTATACAGACTAGATGATCAAGAAAACAAAAGGAGTTATTTTCACTTGTGTTGCTCCAAGATACAGTTACTTTATAGTTTACAGACAGTTGCCAACTGACTGTGAACCAGCAGACAGAGTCTCTGGAAGACAGAACTTTCTGACAGAGTTTTATGAGATATTTTCTGTTATTATTTCCATAATAATTCGTCACTGAACAAACTAGAAAGAAACAGCATTGTGAATACATTCTTGGCCACACAGAAACAAACTTTGTACCTAAGTTTGATTCAAAAATATCTATTTCTTCTCAATATCATTAAAGAGTAGAAGCTGAGACTGAGGTCAACCTCTTAAGTATGCTCCAGGACTGAGGCTAGAGCTCTACAAAGACACGTGTTCAACCTACTAACTATAAAGTTAAGTGACTACGTCATCAATGTAGAAAGGCAAGAAAAGGCACTGGAAAGAGAACCAGACTTGAAGTCAGAATAGTAGAGACTAGCAGGCAACAGTTAGATTATAGTTCTGAAGAAGTTAAATCCCAACTTGGCCACTTATTGATGATGAGTCTTTGGGCTAGATCCTCTATAATGGGGATAATAATATGCCTAATTCATAGGACTGTTAAAATTATTATAAAATCATTAGCACCATGTCCTACATCTTCATCAGCAATTTGTAATCCCTAAACCTTAATTTTCTCCTTTGTAAATTAGAGTTATCACATATCTCACAGGAGTTTTGAAAAGATTAAATGAGATCTGTCTGAAAATGCCTAGTGATGTCTTGTATAAATGATACACTCAGTATACGCTTGCTGAATTGGCTATGTAATACCAAAGACCTTTTAGAAAGCTGCAAGATAGCAAACGAGCACCACAGAAAAGACTGGATTTTTCTGGCTGCAAATTAAAGATCAACATGTAATGAAAACTTTATGAGCATGAAAATACCTATTTAAGTACAAATATTTGGTCTTGATTTGGAGGATATTATCTTACCTGTATCTAGACCTTGTCGAAGCTCCTTGATTTTATTAGTTGAACCAGACTTTCGGTAAATACCTTCTGTATACAATCCATGCATTTCAATGTAGTTTATGAGCTTTTCCACCACTAAAGGAACAGTTCGGTCTTCACTGGTCAAACGGGACAGTTCAACCCCAAATTGTCGAGATGACAGCTCTGGGTCATACTAAACGGAAGATAATGGTTTGTTTCTAAATACATTCAAACATGTTTAACCATTTCTTTGAGAGGAACTATTTTTTATTTTCCGGAAGTTTATGAACATAGGAGGGTTGGGGGAAAAGGGTATTTTGATTAATGCTAAGAATATAAATGAGTATAAGTGAGATGTTAGTTTCAATCCTCTCCCACAGGGAATCACCAAAAGAAAATACGTAATGGAGTGGAGAATGGGGGTAATGGCAACCAGCCACTGTACCCGTAACCCTTCCTATTGAAACCTCTATCTGCAAGGGTGGGATTTAGGCATGGGAGAAGAGAGACGGTCTTTGTATGTAAAGAGCTTGAACATTTACCAGGTACCATTAGAAAATCTATTGATTTGATATAAATTCAAGTTGCCAGTAATTTCTCAAGCACAAGAATGCTTCAATGTCTATGTAAGCCCTAGAGAAATTTCACCGAATTCTGAAGATATAGCTAAAAGCAGAAAAACACACAGATTGGCCCAGGATTAGTGCTATGGCTGTTTCTTACTGAATGTAACAGTGGATCTAAGACCATCCTTATTAACTATCCCTTATTAAGTACAACAGAACAACTTAGCCTTACAATTATTTGAAGTAATTCAGAGAAAAGAAAAATGCCAGGTATTATCTTTGAGACTGAAACATTTTTCCTAAATCTTTCTTTACCTCTTTTTTTCCTGCAACATTCTCCAACCTCAACCCAACAACCAATCAGTTCAACCTCTCCTTCACCCTGCATCCAATCAGTTGCCAAGTTCTTTTAGTCAGTCAGTTGTTGTTGTTGGTAGGCGCTGTCAAGTCAGCTCCGACTCATAGTGACCCTATGCACAACAGAACGAAACACTGCCCAGTCCTGTGCCACCCTTACAATCGTTGTTACGCTTGAGCTCATTGTTGCAGCCACTGTGTCAATACATCTCGTTGAGGGTCTTCCTC
This sequence comes from Loxodonta africana, assembly GCF_030014295.1. Taxonomy (NCBI): domain Eukaryota; kingdom Metazoa; phylum Chordata; class Mammalia; order Proboscidea; family Elephantidae; genus Loxodonta; species Loxodonta africana. Next base: position 43,846,623 of record NC_087354.1, on the reverse strand, counting down.
TTTTCCGCTGACCCTGTACTCTGCCAAGCATGATGTCCTTCTCCAGGGACTGATCCCTCCTGACAACATATCCAAAGTATGTAAGACGCAGTCTCGCCATCCTTGCCTCTAAGGAGCATTCTGGCTGCACTTCTTCCAAGACAGGCTTGTTTGTTCTTTTGGCAGTCCACGGTATATTCAATATTCTTCGCCAACACCACAATTCAAAGGCGTCAACTCTTCTTTGGTCTTTCTTCTTCATTGTCCAGCTTTCGCATGCATATAATGTGATTGAAAATACCATGGCTCGCGTCAGGCGCACTTTAGTCTTCAGGGTGACATCTTTGCTCTGCAACACTTTGAAGAGGTCCTTTGCAGCAGATTTGACCAATTCAATGCATCTTTTGATTTCTTGACTGCTGCTTCCATGGCTGTTGATTGTGGATCCAAGTACAATGAAATCCTTGACAACTTCAATCTTTTCTCCGTTTATCATGATGTTGCTCATTGGTCCAGTTGCCAGGATTTTTGTTTTATGTTGAGGTGCAATCCATACTGAAGGCTGTGGTCTCTGATCTTCATTAGTAAGTGCTTCAAGTCCTCTTCACTTTCAGCAAGCAAGGTTGTGTCATCTGCATAACACAGGTTGTTAATGAGTCTTCCTCCAATCCTGATGCCCCGTTCTTCTTCATATAGTCCAGCTTCTTGGATTATTTGTTCGGCATACAGATTAAATAGGCATGGTGAAAGAATACAACCCTGACGCACACCTTTCCTGACTTTAAACCAATCAGTATCCCCTTGTTCTGTCCGAACAACTGCCTCTTGATCTATGTAAAGGTTCCTCATGAGCACAATTAAGTGTTCTGGAATTCCCACTCTTCGCAGTGTTATCCATAGTTTGTTATGATCCACACAGTCAAATGCCTTTGCATAGTCAATAAAACACAGGTAAACATCCTTCTGGTATTCTCTGCTTTCAGCCAGGATCCATCTGACATCAGCAATGATATCCCTGGTTCCACGTCCTCTTCTGAAACAGGCCTGAATTTCTGGCAGTTCCCTGTCGATATACTGCTGCAGCCGTTTTTGAATGATCTTCAGCAAAATTCTTCTTGTGTATGATATTAATGATATTGTTCTATAATGTCCACATTTGGTTGGATCACCTTTCTTGGGAATAGGCATAAATACAGATCTCTTCCACTCAGCTGGCCAGGGAGCTGTCTTCCATATTTCTTGGCATAGACGAGTGAGCACCTCCAGTGCTGCATTTGTTTGTTGAAACATCTCAATTGATATTCCATCAGTTCCTGGAGCCTTGTTTTTTGCCAATGCCTCAGAGCAGCTTGGACTTCTTCCTTTACTACCATCGGTTCCTGATCATATGGCACCTCTTAAAATGGTTGAACATCGACTAATTTTTTTTGGTATAATGACTCTGTGTATTCCTTCCATCTTCTTTTGATGCTTCCTGCATCATTTAATATTTTCCCCATGGAATCCTTCACTATTGCAACTCGAGGCTTGAATTTTTTCTTCAGTTCTTTCAGCTTGAGAAACGCCAAGCATGTTCTTCCCTTTTGGTTTTCTATCTCCAGCTCTTTGCACATGTCATTATAATACTTTACTTTGTCTTCTTGAGAGGCCCTTTGAAATCTTCTGTTCGTTCTTTCACTTCATCAATTCTTCCTTTTGCTTTAGCTGCTCGACGCTCAAGAGCAAGTTTTAGTCTCCTCTGACATCCATCTTGGTCTTTTCTTTCTTTCCTGTCTTTTCAGTGACCTCTTGCTTTCCTCATGGATGATGTCCTTGATCTCATTCCACAACTTGTCTGGTCTTCGGTCACTAGTGTTCAATGTGTCAAATCTATTCTTGAGATGGTCTCTAAATTCAGGTGGGATATACTCAAGGTCATATTTTGGATCTCGTGGACTTGCTCTCATTTTCTTCAGTTTCACCTTGAGCTTGCATATGAGCAATTGATGGTCTGTTCCACAGTCGGCTCCTGGCCTTGTTCTGACTGATGCTATTGAGCTTTTCCATCGTCTCTTTCCACAGATGTAGTCAATTTGATTTCTGTGTGTTCCATCTGGCGAGGTCCATGTGTACAGTCACCGTTTATGTTGGTGAAAGAAGGTATTTGCAATGAAGAAGTTATTGGTCTTGCAAAATTCTATCATTTGATCTCTGGCATTGTTTCTATCACCAAGGCCATATTTTCCAACTACGGATCCTTCTTCTTCGTTTCCAACTTTTGCATTCCAATGGCCAGTAATTATCAATGCATCCTGATTGCATGTTCCATTAATTCAGACTGCAGCAGCTGATAAAAATCTTCTATTTCTTCATCTTTGGCCCTAGTGGTTGATGTGTAAATTTGAATAATAGTCATATTAACTGGTCTTCCTTGTAGGCGTATGGATATTACCCTATCACTGACAGCGTCGTACTTCAGGATAGATCTTGAAACGTTCTTTTTGACAATGAATGCAACATCATTCCTCTTCCAGTTGTCTTTCCCAGCATAGTAGACAATATGATTGTTGGATTCAAAATGGCCAATACCAGTCCATTTCAGCTCACTAATGCCTAGGATATCGATGTTCATGCGTTCCATTTCATTTTGACAATTTCCAATTTTCCTAGATTCATACTTTGTACGTTCCAGGTTCCGATTATTAATGGATGTTTGGAGCTGTTTCTTCTCATTTTGAGTCGTGCCACATCAGCAAATGAAGGTCCCGAAAGCTTTACTCTATCCACGTCATTAAGGTCGACTCTACTTTGAGGAGGCAGCTCTTCCCCAGTCATCTTTTGAGTGCTTTCCAACCTGGGGGGCTCATCTTCCAGCACTGTATCAGACAACGTTCTGCTGCTATTCATAAGGTTTTCACTGACTAATGCTTTTCAGAAGTAGACTGCCAGGTCCTTCTTCCTAGTCTGTCTTAGTCTGGACACTCAGCTAAAACCTGTCCTCCATGGGCGACCCTGCTGGTATCTGAATACTGGTGGCATAGCTTCCAGCATCACAGCAACACACAAGCCCCCACAGTAAGACAAACTGACAGACACGTTGGGGAGTCAGTCTGTACACTCTCTTTATTTATTCTGTTTCTCTCTTTTCTATTTGTCTAATTCAAATCTGTATCACCATTAACTTGGACTATTCCAACAGCTTCTTGATAAATTTCCCCACATCCATTTTCTTCCCTTTTAATATATTCTATGGTGTATCTGTATATATTATATTTTCCTCAAAAACCTTCAGCGGCTAAGTATTATACACCAAAATGAAGTTCAAACATTCCTGAGTCTAACATTCAAGACCTTACTTGATCTAGTCCTAATTTCTCTTTCCAGTCTTACAAGAATATATTTACCATTTAACTGCTAGGTATCAGGGAAATAAAATCAAATAGGAGACAGTCCTCACCCTAAGACTAGTATTAACACTAAGAGTCCTAGTGTGTGAAGATGAGTAAAACAGAAACAAGAGATATATTAGGTATTATGTAACCACTGAAGAGAGGCAGCTATATCAGGAAGGATGGGCCTGGGAAACAACTAACGACCTCCAGAAGACCTGATGCTTAACCAAAGTATTGAAAAGCAACGTAAAGACAGCAAGAAGAGAACCTACCTCAAAAGCACAGGAAACACAGAGCTACAGAGATGGAAAACTATAATTAATTTGGTATGGCTGAAATAAAAAGTGAAAAAAGGTAGAAAGAGATTATAAAGCATTTTGAGTACTAATATACAGAATTTGGGTCTTACCCTGAGAATAAGGAAGCCACCAAAGAATTTTAAATAGGGGAAGACACAATCAATTTTGCATTATTTTGCATCATTCACCTACATATACCCTGCACTACAACACTTAACTCTTAGGTAATTTATTGCATCCCTATTTTGAAGTATATCAAATTAAATTAATACCAGGTAACATCTCTGAAAAAGTACTTCTAGATGTGAGGCATAACTGAAAGGACACTCAATCTTGGAACAGAAGATCATATTAAAAGTTTAGCATCATCACTATGTGAACTTGGCTAGGTTATTTCATATTTGCAACAAGAATATCATCTTTCTACCTCAGATGGTTGTTGTAAAAATTAAGTTACAGATGAACATACACAGCCTAGTACCTGGTATATGGTAAACGCCCAATAAATTTCTGAAAAAATAAAATATAGTAATAATGCTTGCTGCAATGATTAAAACAAAATAAACTTCAGTCTTAACTTTTTGCTACTACTGTGACATACACACACACACATAATTTATGGTCTTTAAAGGCTATAACTCTCCTTAGGGTATTAGGAATGTTAATAGTTAAGGTTTATAAAAACAAAGGAAAAAAATGTCTGAGGGCATTAAACAAAAATTTTTTAAATAGCTTGATTGATTAGGTCAATCAATTAGTTTCATTTGGTTGAAACCAACAATCTAAAGCAAAAAGATTTAAAAATTCTATTTTTTGAAATTAATGTAAAAATTAATTTGATATTTTCAACAACAACAAAAAAATTAAGTTTAACTCTGAAAGTCTAGAGTGTTTACTAGGGTCTCTCTTTGATGGTGGATGCTACAACCCCAATTTTTAATCCTTATCACTGTGAAACTATAGAAAATTTTAACCTGCTTTTCTGATTAGCGTCTTAGTTTTTTGCCCTGTGTGGTTTAAGAATTCAGAAAATGCCCTGAGGAAAAAAATCTCTGAGTTTCAGGCTCACTTTTCTATATGTCTGGATCATGGCTCCTCAAATCACAGTAGTTCCAAACTCCATTTCTGTCTCTACAGCCCTATGAGATTGCTAAAAGCTTCGCTGGCTTCTTTGTTTCTTAAATGTGGCTCTGAGCTTAGATTCTTGGCTTCCTGCCCTACACCAAAACCCAGGAAATTTCCACTAGGAGAAAAGCATCTCACAGAATATAGATTCAGCACTCTGCAATTCCCTTGCATCCAGGACCTTAGTCCCTAAAGTCTAATTTGTTTGGGCAGCTCTCTTCTCTGATGTTTGCCAAAAGATGGTTTTTTGGTTGTTCTCAGCAAGAGTACTGATCTGTCACAAATTATTCCAGCTTAGCTGAAAGTATAAGTCCCACACTCACTGTATTTTAAGCTCTGAACCAAACCTGCCTATGAACTTTGCAATGATTTGTCCTCTGATTTTAAGCAAATGCAAAGTCTATATAGAGACTGTAAACACACACATTTATATTATAGTTCAGATTTGCACAGCTTTGTTACAACTGTCAGCAGGTGACTAATAAATAACAAATAATGTCACGATTATACATCGACCAATAAAAGCCTGAAATCTTTCAAAAATGATTAGTTCGTTTAAGCCTAAGGTACCAAAGAGTATACATTCAGTATCATCTAGTTCTGGCTGTGTACCCAAATATGTAAAAACATCAACTATGCTGATGAAATTTGCTGTTCATGTTTTAAATGTGTTCATTTTTAAGTGCAGCCTACCACTTTAAAGACAATTCCTAGGAAGAAAGTAACGAAGTAAGAAATCTCTTACTTAGGGAAGTAAGAAACTTCTAAAATATGTGTTTTTCAAACTGTAGGATGGGAAATCAACATAGTGGCTCATATGTAGCAAAAATAAATACAAAAACCCAGTTGCCATCGAGTCGATTTTGACTCATGCTGACCCATGTGTGTCAACGGCTGATTTTTTTTTCTGTTGTGCTTTAAATGAAAGTTTACAAATCAAGTCAGTCTCTCCTACAAATACTTATACACGCCTTGCTATGTACTCCTAGCTGCTCTCCCCCTAATGAGACAACACACTCTTCCTCTCCACCCTGTATTCCCTGTGACCAATCAACCAGCTCCTGTCCCCCCATCTGCCTTCTCATCTCGCCTCCAGACAGGAGCTGCCCGCATAGTCTCATGTATCTACACGGGACAAGAAGCTCACTCTTCACTAGTGTCATTTTCTGTCTTATACTCCAGTCCAATCCCTGTTTGAAGAGTTGGCTTCAGGAGTTGTTCCAGTCTTGGGCTAACAGAGGGCCCGGGGACCATGACCCCTCTGGGGTTCCTCCAGTCTCAGACCATTAAGCAGTCTTTTTACAAGAATTTGAGGTCAGCATCCCACTGTTCTCTTGCTCTGTCAGGGATTCTCTGTTGTGTACCCTGTCAGCACAGTCATTGGTGGTAGCTGGGCACCATTAACCATTTGCATCACCCCGTTTCATGAAAACCATTTAAGTCATATACACATATACCCCGTAAGTATGTGCTGGATCATGACATAAAACATATTTCTTACTGGGATTTGTGGTCAAAAGGTTTGAAAACCACTGCTCTAAAAAACCACCAAAGAGGCCTTGATTTTCTTTCCGGAAGACGCACACACACAAAACAGATGTTATTTATTACTGATAGGTAGTAACTTCTTACCTTCTTAGAGCACTTGGCAGTGGTTTTCAGACAGCACTTTTTGTGGCAAGCATACTTGCATACTGAAAAACACGTTAAGAATGCAGTATTTTTAGATGTGTCCACACCAATGACAAGAACGTCACCAGTTTACAATGTTACTTTGGATATAAGTATTCTCCTTAAATCTTAGCTTGCTATGTCATAAATACACCGTGTTGTTGCCGGTAGCTGCTGCTGAGTCGATGCCAGCTCATGACAAACCTACGTACGACAGAACAAACTGCTACACCATATTATAATGAAAAGGAATTTTAACGCAGTCTTTTGGAAAAAATGAAGTTGAAAAACATGCCTAAAATCTCTAACCACTGTCTATGAAAAAACTTTTTATTCTTTCAAGAGTCTCCCTCCCCACCCTCCCCAATATTCCAGCAGGACAGGTATCTATCTCTATGATTCGATTCACAAATTACAGCTCACGCTCCCCAACACAGACCCTCTACAATCTGCTAAAACGCCAGTTAAAAATTATTCCTATGGGTAAGTAAGGGACTGTTATCAAAGACCGTCAGTTAAATGAAAACAAATTGGTTAGGACATTAACATATAAAAAAAAAAGCCTCATTTATTAGATTTTCTCTGAGGGCCCAAAGCATAAAGAGTATCGGTTGTGATTGACAAGATGAGATAAAGAAAAGGGTCAGAGTAGACACAATTTCTTGGAGCCACAGACAAGGGGGTGGCTGGGAAGCTGGTGGGCAGGAAGAGGCACACTAAGAGAACGACACTGGGGACACACTTGGACTATGTCACTGTCCTACACCCAGTACTTGCTCCCGCATGATAACACCTGATTATCTTTCTTGAATTTCTAAACTGTAAATCAAGGTTTTCAAGGCCAAAACAAGTAGAGAAGGCCATGTCATTGTACTGTTAAAGTCACCAGGAAGATAAAGCTAATTAATTCTATTAAGAAATCAAACCAAGCCCATTTCAACCATAAAAAAAAACAGATTTTTTAAAACTTTTAGCTGCAGCTCACAGAAGAAATTACAGCAAACCTACAAGAATCAGACTAACATTATAAAGTTAAATACATTTTAAAACACTTTTCATTTTCACTCTCAGTATAAATTTTTAATTATTAGTAATAAAATGAAAGGAAAACCAGTGTTGAACCACAGAATAAGTGAACATGTTGAGGATAGTGGTAAACACGACTTTTACCCTTATCGTCATAGTGGACTTAGCCCTTCCTAATAGGTCCTTCATTCATTTCTGCCCTACTAGTAAAAGCAAAGGAGCTCTGGTGGTGCAACAGTTAAGCACTCAGCTGTTAAATGCAAGGTTGGTGGTTTAAACCAAAACAGAGGCTCCGTGTGAGAAAAAACTGGTGATCTGCTTTTGTAAAGATTATACCCAACAAAACCCTATGGGGCAGTTCTCTTCTGTTACACAGGGTGGCTAGAAGTCGAAACTGACTCGATGGTATCTAACAACAACAGTAAAAGAAAAGCCCCACAGAATTACTGAAAACATCAGAGTAGATGTATAGACTAAGGAGTGGAAGATTCTCTGTAGGACAGAACTAAGTTGACCTACAAAGAGTCTCTACTAATATTCTAGGATTTATATATTCTGATAAAAATTTTATAGTTTTAAAAAAGTACCTTTTTGGAAATAACCTAAGAACTTGTTCATTAATTCATCCATCCACCTAGAGGTCTGTCTATCCAACAAATATTTATTAAAACTTATTATGTGCCAGAACTATTCTAGGCAATGGTGATAAAGAAGGGACATTTAAGTTTCCTGATCTTATAAAATTTATATTCTAGAGGGACAGTCTGACAAACAAGAACACAAATGAGGTAGCATTGGAGTGGAGACATGTACTAACTGAAATAAGTCATTCTAAAATCTGGGAGAAGACCATTTTACACAGAATGAGTACAAAAGATCTGAGGGACTAAAGGATGCCAAAAAGTCTCGTTTAGCTACAAATAAAAGGTGAAGGAGAAGTTAGTGAGAGATGAGGTTAAAGAATTAGACAGTATGAATTAGTCCTTTATATTAAAGACGATATAGGAAAACTCAAGCAAATAGATATGTCAGGTGTTTTTAAAAAATTCCCCAAAGATCTCTCATACTTACATTTGCAAACAGAGGCTCGGTCCATTATCCATATCAAAGAAGAACAGTACTCACAGTATGTAGGGATGCTATATTGGGTAGCTTTAAAGATATGACCGTTGTGTTCTTCCACCTAAATGAAAAAATGTTATCTGTTTATAATAAAGCCAACACAATAAGTACTACCCTAACATGGTCAGCCAACGGGAAATCCTTCAATTCCTCAGTTAAGTCTTCACTGTGAGCTTATTCCACAGGGAGAACTATGATATCCTGAGGGCGGGGGCGGGGAATGTATGATTCCTGCCCTGAAAAAATGAGCAATCTAGTCAGGAAAACAGGATAAACTTGTAGGAAAGAACAAAGCAGTGCAACAAATATATAAGAGCTGTATTATGTGATTATGAGTCAATAGGTTAAATTGAAAGCAGCAATTCTTAATTTTTTTTTTTTAAACTCAGGAATCTTTTACAGCTTTGAAATTTATTGAGGACTCCAAAGACCTTCTATTTATGAGTTATACCTATGAATATTTCTTGTATTCAAAATTAAAACTGAAAAATTAAAAATTTATTCATTAATCCATTTGAAATTAATAATAAAAATATACTAACATAAATAACATTTTTATGAATAACACCTATCTTTAAAACAAACAAAAAAATGATATGAGTTTGCTGTTATTATTATTGTTGTTAGTTGTCGTTGAGTTGATTCTGACTCATGGTGACCCCATGTGTGCAGAGCAGAACTGCTCCACAGGGTTTTCAAGACTGTGACCTTTTGGAAGCAGGTGGCCAGGCCTGTCTTCTGAGGCGCCTCTGGGTCGGTTCAAATCACCAACCTCTTGGCTAGTAATCGGGCACTTAACCATTTGCACCACCCAGGGACTCCTGATGGTAAGAGTAATGTTTCACATTTTTGTAAATCTCTTTAATGTCTGACTTAATAAAAGACATCTGGGTTCTCACAGCCACTTCTATATTCAATCCGTTATGATATGCAGTTTAGACTGAAGTATAAGAAGAAAATCCAGCTTCATATAGAAAAAAAGTTGGAAAACGGAAGAACATTTTAATAAGTCCTTTCAGATAATGATAAAAAAAAAAAAAAATGATACTACACCAAAATTCTACAAATGGTAACTCAGGGTTAATTGCAATGTGAAATCTGAAACCATTCCAATACACTCTTCATGGTCTGTGACATTAAAATCCATTATTCTGGACATTATTATAATTTAAAACTCTTACCTTTAAAGATACCACTGAGAAAATAAAAAGGTAAGCAACAGACTTAGAGAAAATACTGGCAAAACACATATCTGATAAAGGTCATGTATCCAGAATATACGAAGAACTATTACAACTCATCCCTCGTGGTCTAGTGGTTAGGATTCCGCACTCTCACCACAGCAGCCCAGGGACTGACTCCCGGTCAGGAAAGCCTTTCTTCTAGAAATCCTGGTAGCATAGTGGTAAAGAGCTATGGCTGCTAACCAAAAGGTCTGTAGTTTGAATCCACCATGTACTCCTTGGAAACTCTATGGGGCAGTTCTATTCTGTCCTGTAGGGTCGCTATGAGTCGGAAATGATAGCAACTTTTTTTTTTTTAATCACAACTCAGCAATAAGGAGACAAACAACCCAATTAAAAAATGGCAAAATATTTAAATAGATAATTCCTAAAAGACGAAATACAAATGGCCAGTAAGCATATGAAAAGATACCAACACCACTAGTTATTAGGAAAAGACAAATTAAAACCACAGCGGGAAACCACTTCACATCCAATATAATCGTTATAATCTAAAAGACAATAACAAGCGTTGGTAAGAATGTAGAACCCTCAGACATGCTGATGGGGTTGTAAAATGGTGCTGTCACTTTGGAAAACAGTTTGACAATTTCCAAAAATATTAAACTGAAAGTTACCAAATGACCCAGAAATTCCACTCCTAGATACACAGCCAAGAAATGAAAACATGTCTATGCACAAGCTTGTACACAAATGCTCAGAGCAACATTATTAACAACAGCCAAAAGGTGGAAACAACTCCAATGCCTCTCAACTGATGAAAGGATAAACAAAATGTGTATCTATACAACGAAGTATTATTCAGCACTAAAAAAGACCGAACTACTGATACACAGAAGAACATGGATGAACTCCAAAACATTCTGCTAGGAAACCACATGCAAAAGATCACATATTGTATGATTCCATTTATACGAAAAGTCCAGAATTGGCCAAACCACAGAGACAGAAAGTAGATTAGTGGTTGTCAGAGGCTGTGCGGAAATAAGAACAAGGAGTGACTGCTTAATAGGTATGGTGTTTCTTTTTGGGGTGATGAAAACGTTCTGGAAATAGATCGTGCTGATGGTTGTATAACATTGTGAACACACTAAAAACTACTGAAGTGTACACTTTAAAACGGTGAATTTTATCTCAATACAAAAAAAGAGCCTAGATCACCTGCAATTAATTGTATAAGTGATTGCTTTTTTGAGAAAACCATCATATGCAGCTACTGCATACTTCCCATTTCATCACCCAGAATATTAAAATGACACAAATTTAAGAATAAAATTAATAATTTTTATTGCTTTATCAAGGGCAGTCTTAAGTAAAGAAATTTTTTTTTAATGTGAGCATGTGGCTGTGGAGATTATGAAGGTGACTAGCACAGTCTGGAACAACTGCCTTGATTAGTGCTAAGTTGTCAGCAGTTTTGCCCGTGATTGCTTCTGTGTCAACTTAATGAAAACAAATGTTTTATTATTAATATGGAAATAGTTATGATCTCATGAAATCCCTGAAAGGACCTCAGAAACCCCTACAGGTCTCACTTTGAGAACCACTGGGTTACAGAGTTTATATATGCACAGGAACAGTATGGAAGGTTCTATATCATTCTCTTAACTATGGTGATTATCTCTGCTGAGATAAAATGCCCAGTTACAAATGTAACAAAATAATCAAAACCTAAATGAGAAAATATTTAAAACCTACTTAAAGGACACAAAAATAGATCTGAACAGATGAAAAGATTCAATGTCAAACTAGACAACAGAACTCCAAGTTCACATGGAAAAATAAACAAGCAAAACAGCCAGAAAAACTATGAAAAGAGAAGAACTATTAGGGAAGACTAGCCCTACCAATTATTAAACATACTCAAAGTTCAATAATTAAAATAGTGTGGCATTGGTTCATGGATATTCAGATCGGCCAATGGACAGGATAGGAAAAGTCCAAACACAAAGGAGAACTGAGAATGTAATGATGATGACATCTCAAAGTAGATGGGCAATAATGGACTTAAATAAATTATGTTGCAGTCATTTGGAAAAAGGTAAAATTAGACTATACCTCACACTTTACACCAGTACAAACTCCACAGGATCAAAATTTAAAGGTAAAAAATATAACTATTAAAGTATTAGAAGAAAAAAATTGAGAATTCCTCATAACTTTGAAGTGGGGGAAGTCTAGCTGTAACTCAAAATTCAGAAGCTATAAAAGAAAATATTGGTAAATTTAATTTCATAAAAATAAAATGTCTACACAGCAAATAATGTCATAAGCAAAGTCAAAAGACAATTTAAAAACTGGGAAAACATATTTGCAACTTGTATCACAAAGGACAACCTCCCTCATATGAAGAATTCCTAGAAATTAAGAAGAAAAAGACCAAAATTTCCATGGAAAAATAGGCAAAGAAAAAACATATAGGTCACAGAGAAAGAAATGCAAATGGCTTTTAAGCACCTGAGATACTCGACCTCATTGTAACAAGAGGAAAGCAAATTAAAACTACACGGAGATAAAATACTCCCCATCTTGGCAGACTGGCAAAAATCTGAAAATGTGGCGACTTGCTCTGATGGGATTGTCAGACACTTTCATATATTATTGTTCAGAGTGTAAAATGATACTAAAAGTAACAGTATATTTGCTGTTTTTTTAAAAATAATCTTGCAGATATCACCTGTAATGGGACAAACAGGCATTCTATACCTTCCGATATGATACAATGAGAAAGCACAGCATCCCTTCTGTGGTATTCCATGCCAAAAAAGGATAACCTGAATCTAATTTTGAAGAAATACACAATAAACTCAAATTGAAGAACATTCTACAAAATAACTGGCTTATATTCTTCAACAATGTCAATGCCATAAAACCCCCAATACTGAGGAGCTATTCTAAATTAAAAGAGACTAAAAAGGCATGACAACTGAATTCAACAAAGATCTTCTTTTGTCATAAAGAGACAATACTGGGACAATTTATGAAATCTACATAAATTTGGGTGAGGGGATACAGTAATCTTTATACCTCTGTTGCAACTTTTGTGTGACTCTACAATGATGTCAAATATAATATCCTTTTAAATTTATCATGTGTATATTACTTTTTCTATTGAAAATAAAAACTAGTTAATTTTAAAAGGTTTTGCTGTCGAAGCAGAATGACCAACCAAGAATGCCATTAATTCTGATTGCAGCGCTGTCTGCACTAAACCATATGATAGGAGAGGGTTAGCCATCATTTTTTTCCAAATAAATTAAGTAATTAATTAAATAAACAAATAAAATTCAATTCAAGGTTCATCCATGCCAGTTCTGCAATCTGGCTTGCTCTAATGTCTCAAATAGTCCCAAGTATTGACATCTTATCTCACTGACATCCTTCTTTTTGATGAAACTGTAAACTACACACATGTACATGCTTTTCCCCCAGTAGATCTCTAATATTAAAATTGTTTTCATTAAAAACTTTATTAAAAATTAATTTATTCTGAATGGATAATGCATGCACCTGAACAAAATGTGAAAAATGGAATACCATGAAAAATATGGTAAGTCTTTCTCCCACCTCTGAACCCCAACTATCCAGTTTCCCTTTATAGAAATAAATCACTGCTATCAGTTTCTTGTGTATACTTCCAGACACTTTATATGTGTGTATACACAAGTGTATGTGTGTACGAGTACAGTTACAGTTTTTATATGTGTGTATACACACGTGTATGTGCGTAGATGAGTAAAGATAGTTTTTATACGTGTGTATACACAAGTGTATGTGCGTACGAGTACAGATAGTTTTTATGTGTGTATACACAAGTGTATGTGTGCACATGAGTTTTTTTATACACAAGTGTATGTGCGTACATGAGTACAGATAGTTTTTATGTGTGTATACACAAGTGTATGTGTGCACGAGTAGATAGTTTTTGTATGTGTGTATACACAAGTGTATGTGTGTACATGAGTACAGTTTTTACGTGTGTATACACAAGCGTATGTGTGCACATGAGTACAGATATAGTTTTTATGTGTGTATACACAAGTATATGTGTGTACATGAGTACAGACAGTTTTTATATGTGTGTATACACAAGTGTATGTGTGTACCTGAGTATGTACCTGAGTATAGTTTTTATATGTGTGTATACACAAGTGTATGTGTGCACATGAGTACAGATAGTTTTTGTATGTGTGTATACACAAATGTATGTGTATATATGAGTACAGATACAGTTTTTATAAAGGCATAAATGATTATTCTGTATAGGACAGAGCAGAGCTGCCCCATAGGGTTTCCAAGGAGCAGCTGGTGGATTTGAACTACCAACCTTTTGGTTAGCAGCCGAGCTCTTAACCACTGCACCACCAGAAAAAAAAAAAAAAAAAGGCTCCTGATTATTCCCTAGGTACCTGAAAACACCTATTCCTGAAACATATCCACAGAAATACTGTATGATATACACTTCAGACTGCCAATCTGAATATTACTTTTTTGTAACACAGAAAAGAGATTATAACTTACCAAATCAGTTTCTTTTTTCCTTCTTTTCTTTCTTTCTGTTTTTGGCACCTAGCACGGGGTAGAAGAAATAGAGAAATCGTAATATAATAAAGACTGGAATATTTTCTTACTTCTTAGCAAATGCTGAGGTTTTTGCTAAATAGGTAAGGGGGGAAGCAGCTCCTTATTCTTCAAGAGGAATTTTGCAGTGCAAATAAATGTGAGAAAAAATTTTAATTTGATAAAACACGATTCTAGTAAAATCTAATGAATGGACGGATACTTTAGAGATTACTTATTCAGTCTCAGTTCTCTCCAGAAGTTACATCACATTAAGACAATTTTTTAATTTTAATCATTAATTTAAATGATTATGAATTAAAAAGGTCTTTTTTTTTTTTTTTGCACTTTCCACATTTAGGCCCTAGAAAACTCTATTCCAGAGCTAAATATAAGAAGGCATTATTTGGAACTTGGAAAAGCTCTTCTACATATGACATTTCCTGATAACCATAGAACAATCCAAACCTTACCTTTTAAAATTATAAACATTCGAAGGTAATACAAGCCTGCTAAGAATCTGCATAAAAATAAAGACTTTACCTTAGATCTAGAATAGAACTTTGAATGATTTATATTTTATTACTTCAAAAACTATGTAAAATGGCTTGCAAATTTACACATATATAAACAAGAAAACTAAAAATAACATGGATCATAATTGAAAAAAAAAAGGACTGATGGTATTCCTGATGTTACAGGTGCCTACTTATTTCAGCTGGGGTACTGAAAGGAAACACACTGATTAACTTTGCCTAAGCCTGCTATCTCTTGTGCAACATGGATTTCATTAACAGTTGTTTCACAGGGCTGAAGTAAGGATTAAATAGCATAATGGGCATTCAATAAATAAAGGTTATTATTGTTATATAGATTTGCAGAGGCAAAAAACCCAATTCAAAGAGAAATATACTTTGTAGGTCCTTATGTAAAGGCCCCTAGCTGATACAAGGAATCTCATCTTTCACCACTGTTTTTCAAAAGGAAATTCATAACCTGTATAAAAGCTGATGGTATAATCCTGAGAGCCAAACCAAAAAAACCACTGTACTTGAGTCGATTCTGACTCACAGTGACCCTACAGGACAGAGTAGAACTACCCCCCAGTGTTTCCAAGGAGCAGCTGGTAGATTTGAACTGCCAGCCTTTTGGTTAAAAGTTGAGTTCTTACGCACTGGACCAGCAGAGCTCTGGAAATAAGGGCACAACACTGTATTTTTTAACGAAGTGAAGAATGTATTCATTGCAGACAGTTTAGATAACATGATCTCATGAACTTACAAAACAGAAAGGAGTTTGGACAATCTAAAGTAGTGCTAAGGTGACATGCTCACTATCATGTTTTTCTCAAATAACCAGATGTACCAAACAGACCAAACAGACTCTTAAAAATAATTCATAATTGAATCCTTTCAGAAATCAAAGTATATCACATTTACCTTTGTGGCTATGCAATCTGAAGTCTTGAATTCGTTCATATATTCATCTAAAAACACTTTAAAAGTGTTGACCCAAACTCTGACTGGAGATTCACTCCAATCGCGCTGCTCAAGTCTCATGGTTTTTTCTAGAATCTGTTCAAATAGCGCATAGAGGTCTTTATACCGTATGCTTTTCCCATCGTCCATCTAATAAGCAACAAAAAAAGAAATATAGGGTTTTATGAAGAAATTCTTTAAATACAGACGTCTGGTTCAACTTGTATTGGGTGTTATTTAGGATAAAGATTAAGATTCTGGTATACTTTCTAATGAGCATATTAATAATTTCCAATAGCAGGAGTACATGTGGTATTTATAAACTCCCACTCTGCTGTGGAATGTATGCAGGATAAAACCTTGATAAGTTTCAGTAAAGACCTAATAGTTTAAATAATGTAATAATATGAGCAAGTCCTGGGAATTTCTTCCATGGATTCAGGTTTTTAACTACGTTTAGCTATAAAGGTTGTTCTATCCCTTTTAATTACCTACCCCCAGAAATGAATCCAGTTTTAGAGAGTTCTACTCTAAAATTAGAAAAGTAATTACTTAGATTCTTGTCTAATGATACATTAGATAATCTTTATTTTCATTTCTTTTTCCAAAGAGGAGTGACATGCTCAGAGTAACCCAATGTTACTTGCAAAGGAATCTAAATGGAATTCCTTTTAATTTATTTAAATGGGGTCTGGAATCAAGAGAGAAGACTCTTAATCAAAAGGTTTTATATGCATCTACAATTTATTTCCCTTTCACCTCTTCAGATTTAGAGCTTGAACTTTTTGGTACAGGGTTAGAAAGCCGCTTTTAAGCTCTGCTTCATAGTGCTGGCTCTTCCCATGTGATTTACAGTGTACTGCAGCATCTGACAATCCTGAATCTCTAATCTAGGGAACGTAAGTATGAAGAGGAGAAAGAGAGGAGAGTGATAAGTGGCTAGGCCGATTAGAAAAGTGTGGCCAGCCTCGTCCCTCCCCAATCCTAGCCATTTGTCAGAAACTGATTACTCCTTCATTATAATTTTTTTCTCCTATCCTCTCCTGTATGATTTCTATTTTTAAAAGGCAAAAAAAAAAAAAACTATATTGAGAAAGGAAAAAGCGGGATACAGAAGAAAGTTATCCTGATTTCTCTTTTAAAAATGAATTAAAGACTAGAACAAAAAACATAGATATGAATGATGATTCTATAGATCAAAGCATTATTATACATTTTAGCACCAAAAATACATATTCTAAAACATGACCAATACAATCTGAAAAGATAAGGTAAATCTGAGAGTGACAGAAGCTGATGTACAGAAATCAGAGAACATAAACTACCATAATTCCACTGAAAGATAACACATGAAAATTACAAGCTGTAACTTTGCAACAGAGCTAAAAGAATTATGAGAAGTCAAAATAGTAGTGAGCCACTGGGTGAAATAAAATGGTACCCAGAATATCTGAACATATGAACTCAATGTCATAATAAAATGAATAATATCTGTAAGTAAAAAAAAAAAACTACTCAAGGAAATTCAAGAAAGTTATTAATCTGAGGTCAGTACGCTTTACTTTCCCCCACCTATCCCTAAAACAAAAACAGGGAGTTGGAGAAATCTCAGTTGACCATGGACTCTGTATTGTTTTATACAGTACTGCCAAAGTTTTCATACATTGAGTATCTCCTAACATAGTCAAACTCACCGCCAATGCAGATGAATAAAAGCTGAAGATATTCTGCCGAAATTCTTTCAGGGCTTTTTTAAATACAACATCCACCAGTGTATCTTTCTTGCTGTCTTCATTTTCTAAGTCATTCATCTGGGAACCACAGAAAGAGTTTCTGTACACAATGAACTAACTGAAAAGAGGTGAATACAGGAGTGGATTGTCTCTTCAATAATGACTGTCCTGAAAATGTAAGCCTTTGGCTGTTGTGGGACCCAAGCAAAAACATGAATAGATAGCCAAAATTTTATCACTGCTAAATAATTTCTAAGGTCCCTTCCAACACTAACATTGCTAGATTCTGTAGTTCTACTAACAGAAAAAACAACTCCAAGTGTACAATAAGAAGCCTCAACTTTATATATGGACAGTTACAGTAAAATGGAAGACATTAAGTAAACCCTAAAACCTTGAATTCTATCTATCCAGTTTGACTGATGCATACTCTGTTATACGCCCTTTTCTAGTAAAGAGCAGACCATCTAATTTACTGAAGCATATGTAACCTTGACCTCCACAGAGCACATCCTGATATATACAAGCATTCCATAGCCAAAGCTGCTGAGGGGCCTAACTCAGCAAGCAAAGCATACCTTTTTCAGAAGAAACTCATCCATGCTTTTCAGATCGCTGGCACTTGCTATGATCTGGACAGAGTCATTTTGCCAATGCATTGACTCCAAAGCCACACTGCTGATCTTCACACTTCGCTTGCGCTTTACTTTTGGAGAAGGCTCTTTGTTCTCTTTGAATTCCTTCCGGCAACTACCAGGCAGTTCTGGACTCAAGGGAGGCGTTGGGTGATACTGAACTAATTCTACAATGCAAAATACAGTATACCCAAAAAGATTTATTTAGTGAAAATATTGACAATACCCACACCCATCTCTGTAAATTTATGTTCCTTTAATAAGTCAATGAAGGGTTACTGTCAACCAGATAAAATATAAATGGTGAGGAATTCCAGATTTTCCAAACAGAACTTGCAACAGCCACTTAATTTATTACTGGTCTGATCCACACCAATTTGTCAACTGATAGCAGCAAAGCCACAAGACACAAAAGCAGGAGTCTAACTACATCCTCTACCATTCTTTCCTCTGACACAGAGATAAGACTTGCCTCTGCTCCAATTCATTCATTATTATGTAAAGCTTCATGAATCTTTCATCAAGCTAGATATGAGCAGTTTTTGTTTACTTATTTTAAACGGGTCTTCTCTATCCTTCCTTAAGAGATAATAGTTTTCTTTCTAGGACCTCTTTCCATTTTCTTCAAAGTTGGTATTTCACTTACTCATTACCATATAACCTCCTCTGACTTATATTCCTTGTTGAACATAGCTGGCACCTTAACATAGTAGCTAAAAACTATTATGCAGGCCCAAACACAGGGCTTGGGGAGAATGGGGTAATCTCCTAAAACTGGCAATTACTCGAATCCTTGTAGAATCAGTAATTCTACTATTTAGAAAGACCAATTTTCTTAACAGATGAAGAAACTGTTGGGTACTTCCAAATGTGTTACGGTTGATGCCAGAAAAGTTGAAATACTATCTACTATTATAACGCGCCAGAAGTCCCTGTGTGGCACAAATAGTTAAGCACTCGACTATTAGGTTGCCAGGCCTGGAATCTGTTTCCAAAAGGTAGCATCCTTGAAAACCCAATGGAGCAGTTCTACTCTGCACACGCGGGTCGCCATGAGTCGAACCGATTGGACAGCCACTAACAACAACATAAAGCTCTAGGCATCTGCTAGGCATTGACATACAATAGGTACTTAGTATACAGCACAGTGGTTAAGAACGTAGACTCAGTTAGACTCGCCTGGATTCAAATCTCAGCTCTGCAATTTACGATACGTACATAATAAGCAACTGACTTCTCTGTGTCTCAGTTTTCTCATCTATAAATTAGGAATAATAATCATCCACCACCACCAGTTTCCACTGAGTCAATTCCAACTCACGGTGGCCCCATGTGTGTCAGAGTAGAACTGCATTCTACAGAATTCTCAACGGCTGGTATTTCTGAAGTAGATGGCCAGGCCTTGATTCTTAGGTACTTCTGGATAGACTCAGACCTCCAACCTTTAAGTTAGCAGTTGAGCGCATTAACTGTCTGCACTACCCAGTGACTCCAATAACCATACCAACCGTCAAGACTGTTCTGAGGATCAATTGAGTTAATTCACACAGTACGCTTAGTATAGTAATAGGCATGAATGTAGCTGATATTATCTTTACTAATTATTATTAATAATATGTATTAAGTGAATGAATGACGGCTAAAATTTCAGTTTAGAAAACTGAAGCTAACCTAAGATTCACAATAATTCTGAGATGTTTATTGCTCCATGATTTCGTGCTATATTTCCTTGGAACTTTGATTATAGGTACAATGTAATTACATAATTGTCTTTGAATTGAGAAGTATTTAACAATCTTGGTCTTATCTCATTAGAACACCTAGCCAACAAGACTGCCATCACACACACTAGAGGAACAGCAGACTTTCGGAAAGAGAGACGGGATGATGAAGAGTATCTCCACCCCCTGCCCATTTTTACCATCTGGAAACTGATGAACTGGAGGCACATCTGAGCCAGCAAAAAGTGCCGAAACCTCTGACTGCGCAGCAGGCTGCACCCTAGTTGCCTTTTTCTCCCCTTGTTTCCCTTTGGCCCAGAATCTCATCTTCGCTCTCTGAGGTCTGTTTAAAAAATAAAGGTAAAAATGGAAATCAGCATGTCCTAGTGACAACGTTTATATATCACTTTAAGCTTTAAAAAGATCTTTCATATATTTTAGGTCATTTAACCTGCACCTTTAAATTTAATCATAAGCAATCTTTAATTTTGCATTTAAATTTCACCTGGAAGGTATAAAGTGTCTTCATCTTAGACATGGAAATACTAAGACCCAGAAATGTTAAATAGTATTTAAAAAAAAAAAAAAGCAGCTAGAAAGTAGGGGAGCTAGGGTTCCAACTCAGGTTTTCTAGTTCCCAAAATGATACCTTTTCATTCTTGTCCCCTTTTCAGCTTGGGTTTAGTATACACACACATTTTAACAAAAAAGAAAATAACTTAAAAAAAAAATCCCTAAGAATCCCACCACTCTGAAAAATATTGGTTTAAAAAACATGACATTTTTGGTAATTTCCCTCCAGCCTTTATCCATAAATATGCACATTTTTACATCACTATAATCATGATGCACATACTCACCGTTACGTAATAAAAGTTTTAATGTCATTCATGAGTTGCCAGTATTATTAATTAACAACAGCCACCACACACTGAGCTCTTACCTTACTCCAGGCACATTGCTAAGTGCTTCTACAGGATTACCTTACTTAACCATAACAACTTTTATTTTTAACAAACTACTATAGCCATTTTACAGGTGAAAAACTGGAGGCTTAAACACGATGTAACTTTCCCAAGGTTACATAGCCAGTGAGTGATAGAGCTGAGAATTGCACATACTATACTATACTATATAATGGAAGAGAGTATATAAACACTATTCTTAGTGCTTATATTCCAATATTATATAGATCAAGGAAGCACCGTGAGATAATAACAACAGCTTGCATTTTCTGAACAGATATGATATATTCTTACCTTGTCCTAGGAACCCCTGGGTGGCACAAGTGGTTAAGTGCTAAACGATTAACCCAAAGATTGGCAGTTCAAACCCACCCAGAGATGCCTCAGAAGACAGGCCTGGCAGCCTGCTTCCAGAAAGTCACAACCCTGAAAACTCTATGGAGCAGTTCTACTCTGCGAGCATGTCATCACCCAAGTTGGAACTGATTCGATGGCAACTAACAAAAACCACCTTGTACTTGGAGGCTTATTTGTACGTTAATTTGGTTCTTTATTTGTATGCTCACTCATTCATTCAATCAAAAACTTAAATAAACAACTGCTAGGTGCCAGGCACTATGTTTACATACGATTTTCACAACTACCATGAAATTATCCTTATTTTACACATGATTAAACTGAAGCTCAGAGGGCTGGTGGAGATGGAAGCTAAAATCACGTCCATCTGATTATGAAGCCCATGCTCTTTTTTAAAGTTCATTATTAAACTTAACATTCACATAAAGAGAAACTGCTCTACAAGCCTTATTACAAATAACAGCAGCCTTCTGCCACCTTCACCCATTTTCTGTTCCTTGGCAGCAACTCTTCTGAACTGATTCTTTTGATATTTAACATGCTTGCGTTGCTATCATACCTGTGATCATAGCTAATGACTAAGCATATTCCTCCCCTAACCCCACCACAAACACCTACTTCCCCAAGCCTCCAACAGAACTATATTGTAATTTTAGTTAGATCAACATTTAGTATTTACACTTTTTATTATATAAACATTCACAGCTGAGGCATGTAGCTTCCTGCATAACCTGTTTTTTCCCCTAGAGTTAATAACGGTTTTGTTTTTCATTTGCAAATTTTTCTATATACAATTCACCTCAAAGTGTTTCTCCATCTGTGCACATTTCCTCTCAGTATGCTCACACGTACTAGGTATTCCATCAGTTTCATCTTCTTGAAGAAACTTAAGAGTCTTCTGAGCTGCTCCAATCTGGAGAGGTGTCCCTCAGTACTCACTATACAGCTGTCATCTGAAGAGCTACTTTCACTACCATATTGGATATACCTTCTGTCTTTGTTTTATAATGATCTATTTTTTGGGGATGGGTCTATTTTCATCCATTATACTAGACACTCGGTGAGTCCTTTCAATCTGGAAACTCATGCCCTTCAGTTCTGTGAAATTTAATTGAATTTATTGATAATTTGCTTCTCTGTGTTTTCTCAGTTTTATCTTTTCAGAGCTCCTGTCATAGGGTTATTGGATTTCCTGAACTGCTCCTCTAATTTTATCTTCTCTTTCATCTCTTCATCTTTTTACTCAGCCTTCTTAAGAGACATCCTCAACTTTCTGTCTAACCCTTCTGAGGTGTTCCTTTATGTTATCATATTTTTAATTTTCAAAAGCTCTTTTTATTATGAATATTTCTCTTTCATGCACCCTGTTTGGTTTCATGGATACAATTATGTTCACTTATTCACAAAGTCTGTTGATAGCTATGTTTATCTTAAAATTTCTTTCCCCTATATAGTTTATTTCCTCCAAGGGGCACTTTATCTGTTGGTTTTGATTTCTTCCATAAAAAATGTTTCCAAAACTGTGTAATGATCACTGATACCAGGTGATGGTTAAAAGCACAGTTTTAAAAAGCTGCCCTGAAATTCTAGTGTGCATTGGAGAGTCTTTTAAATTGTAATCTTTTCTGTGTGGTTATCTGGATGGTCTTTAAATTAGTATGTGCCTGTCACATAGTAGGTACTTAGTACTTGTTAAAGAATGGTAAATTAATTTAATTTCAAAAATAGCTTCTCTATCAACTATGTTTTTTCAAAGGCTCTACATTTAACTACTGGAAACGCTGGTGGCATAGTGGTTAAGTGCTACATCTGCTAACCAAAGGGTTGGCAGTTCAAATCTGCCAGGCACTCCTTGGAAACTCTATGGGGCAGTTCTACTCTGTTCTATAGGGTCACTATGAGTCGGAACTGACTGGATGGCACCGGGTTTGGTTTTTGGTTTTTTGTATCTAACTATAGTCAACCAGTAAATAAAATTATATTATCCCTATTAAATTTCAGTTTATACTTTATACCTTGTATCTGAATCTGAAGGCTTCTGTTCCACTGCCAGCTTTGTAATCTCTCCTTGAGACATAGTCTTATGAAGCTTTGCTTGTTCGTCAGCTGAAGAAAATCGCTGTAATGTCTGTAATAATTACATATATGAAGGATTTTAAGACCAAGTAACTATATGATACATAACACTGTAACTAAAACTCAGGTTATAGAATTGCTTGAGAACTATACCTGTTAAAAATATACATAAAAACACATTCATATTATTCAGAAATTCACTGAAGCAATAGAACTTACTAAAAACTCTATAAACCTTTTAGAGTAAACTGAAATAAGGCGTGCTTAAGAAAATGAAAATGCTGAATAAGAACCACCAGCTCATATTTTCTGACAATTTAAAAAAAATCTCAAATGGAAAGCTAAGAAAAAAGTCAAAATGATCTAAAGATACAGACAAAACATCCAAGATCTAATAAATCTGGAACCCTAAGTATTGTCTTTCATACTTCCTTTTATTTGTCGCTAAAAGTGATAATAATTTTTATGGCTTAATTTGCTATTAAAGGTTCTTCTTATATCCAACCAAGCAATCATTAGTTGATTAAAAAGAGCTAAAACACAGAAAGATAAGAAAAACCAAAGGACTAAAGAATAAAAGGATCACTGTCACCAGTAATGGTCTAAAATGTAAACAACTTACAAGGCTATCAAACTGGGACCTGAATTATAATTGGCAATTCTTGTTCCATTTGTCTACAGTGAGTTCCTCTAAGGACAATCCCATTCTGAGGAGAGAATTTCTTGTTACCTATTCAAATCATTTCCTGGTATTTCGTTTTTCTATAGCTATAGTATCTTTTCTTTAGTCTTTTTGTTTGCTTGACTGTGGTCCTATCGGCAGAAACAGAAAATATCCTGAGTTGTTAAAATTGAAAGAACAGGCTTCTGCTTCTGGCCCTGAAGAAGTAACAGGGACCTTATTTACCCTCCTGCCTGAAAAAAAAAACCACCACCACCAAAAAAAAAAGAAAAAACACCCCAAGACAAAATAATATGAAACTGTAGTTTTTATCAGCATTTATCCTTGAGAGATAAGAATTGATCAATGTTCAACCATTTCAGGAGGTAGCATATGATCAAGAATCCATGGTACTGAAGGAAGAAGTCCAAGCTGCACTGAAGGCACTGGTGAAAAACAAGGCTCCGGGAACTGATGGAATACCAACTGAGGTGTTTCAGCAAACGGATGCAATGCTGGAAGTGCTCACTTGTCTATGTTAAGAAATTTGGAAGACAGCTACCTGGCCAACTGAGTGGAAGAAATCCATATTTGTGCCTATCCCAAAGAAAAGTGATCCATCAGAATGTGGAAAAAAGTGTAAGACAGAGCAGTGTACAAAAACTAAGTTAAGGATGTAGAAGACCTGAACAATGTAATCAATAAGGGAGAGAATATCAATATATTTTGAAAGTTTACACTTCTGAATAGAGAATACACCTTCTTATCAAATGCACAATACGTTCACAAAAATGGATCATATATTACATAACAAATATCAGTAAATTCCATCAAGTAGAAACATTACAAACACCTAGATCAAAATATGATAAAGCTGGAAAGTAACAAAAATAAAGAAAACAAGAAGTCCCTCTGAAAAAAAAACTTAAAAATCTTTTATTCAACAGTCTTGGGTAAGAAAAGCAATATAAACTGAAATTGCAGCTATTCTAGAAAACATTAATGAAAACATAACATATTGGAACCTATAAGACACATCTGAAGCAGTGATCAGAGGTAAATTCATAGCCTTAAAAACTAGCATCAATACAAATAAAATAAATTAATTACATTTTTAACTCAAAAGGTAGAGAATCAAGAAAAGTAAATCAAAAGGAAGCACAGAAAAGAAATAATAAATATAAAAGCAGAAATTAATGAAGTGGAGAATGGAGGAAAAAAGTAAATCTAATAAATCAAAATCCTGTTATTTTGGGAAAAAATTAAACAGAAAAATGACTAGCTAACTTAAAGACAAAAAGAAAAAAACATAAATCCACAAAATAAGAAACAACGAGAGAACTAACCATCAAAACTGAGAAATTTAAATCATAAGAGACTTTCCACACCTCTGTGCAAATAACGAAGCCCTGGTGACACCGCGGTTAAAAGCTAAAGCTGCTAAACTACAAGTCAGCAGTTCGAAACTACCAGCTGCTCCCTGGAAACCCTGTGGCAGCTCTACTTTGTCCTATAGGGTCGCTATGAGTAGACTGGAATTGACTTGACGGCAATGGGTCTGAGTTTTGTTTTTTTTGGGGGGGGAGGGGGGTATGCAAATAAATCTGATAAGTTAGATGAAACCGTTAGTTTCCTGGGAAAAGGTTTTTTTCTTTACCAAAATTGACCCCATTAGAGATAGCTTAAAAAGTTCAACTGCCCTAGAAAAATTAGAGAAACTTATCAAGGAACTATGCCAAAAAAGCACCAATTCCAGATGGTTTCATATAAAATTCCACCAAACCTTCAAAGAGCAGACAGTTGCAACACTGCATAAATTACCTCTGACATTTTGGGGGTAATAAAATAGATATGTAAATATCAAGTACATCCAATAATGATATTGCTGTCCTGGATCCATCAATCCAAACCTTTCATGTCATTAACCTTTGTCTAATACCAACCAATTCACCACCACGCAAGAACTACCTTAAAATCACTCAGCCCAGTCCCTAAAACCCTATAAGCATTCTCTCCTGCCTTTCCTCTTATTACAGTAAAAAAAAATAAGGATTTTTTCTCTCACGGTAATAATAAGCTAATAAACTTAGCCCTGGTTGATCAACAGGTTTTTCTGGCAGTCTTTGTAAATGAACAGAGGAGAGAAGTAAAACTTAACACAGATAAAGGCTTGGAGACTATGTTGAAGAATCAAAAAAAACAAAACTAAACTCATTGCTGCTGAGTGAACTCCAACTCTAGTGACCCTATAGGACAGAGGAAAACTTCCCCATAGGGTTTCCAAAGCTGTAATCTTTATGGAAGCAGCCTACCACATCTTTTAGCTGTGGCTTTGAACTTCCAACCTTTTGGTTAGCAGCCAAGGGCTTAACTACTGTACCACCAGGGCTCTTTATCTTGAAGAATAACAAAAAGAAAAAGGAATACAAGAAGAGATGGCATTTTGGAGGTGACAATGAGAAAGAACAGATTTGACATGTTGAACACTAATGACCGAAGACCAGACGAGTGGTGGAATGACAGCAAGGACATCATACGTGAAGAAAGAAAGAGGCCATTAAAAAGACAGGAAAGAAAGAAAAGACAAAAATGGATGTCAGAAGAGATTCTGAATTTTGCTCTTGAACGTAGAGTGGCTAAAGTTGAAGGAAGAAATGACGAAGTAAAATAGGTAAACAGAAGATTTCAGAGGGCGGTGGCTCAAGAAGACAAAGTAAAGTATTATAATGACATGTGCAAAGAGCTGGAGATAGAAAACCAAAAGGGAAGAGCATGCTCGTTATTTCTCAAACTGAAAAGGACTGGAAAAAAAAAAAAAATTCAAGCCTCGAGTTGCAATATTGAAGGATTCTACAGGGAAAATATTAAACTCAGGAAGCATCAAAAGAAGATGGAAGGAATGCACAGAATCACCATATTAAAAAGAACTGGTCAATGTTCAGCCATTTCAGGAAGTACCATACGATCAGGAACTGATGGTACTGAAGGAAGAGGTCCAAGCCGCACTGAAGGCACTGGCAAAAAACAAGGCTCCAAGAACTGACAGAACACCAACTGAGGTGTTTCAACAAACGGATGCAGTGCTGGAAGTGCTCATTTGTCTATGCGAAGAAATTTGGAAGACAGCTACCTGGAGACGGACTGAAAGAGATCCATATTTATGCCCATTTCCAAGAAAGGTGATCCCACCAAATGCAGAAATTACTGAACAATATCATTAATATCACACTCAAGTAAAATTTTGTTGAAGATCATTCAAAAGCAGCTGCAGCAGTATATTGAAGGGAACTACCAGAAATTCAGGCCAGATTCAGAAGAGGACATGGAACCAGAGATATCATTGCTGATGTCAGATGGATTCTGGCTGAGAGCAGAGAATACTAGAAAGATGTTTACCTGTGTTTTATTGACTATGCAAAGACATTCGACTGTGTGGATCATAATAAATTATGGATAACATTGCGAAGAATGGGAATTCCAGAACACTTAATTGTGTTCACTAGGAACCTATATACAGATTAAGAGGCAGTTGTCCAAACACAACAAGGGGACACTGCATGGTTTAAAGTAAGGAAGGGTGTGCATCAGGGCTGTATCCTTTTATCATACTTATACAATCTGTATGCTGAGCAAATAATCTGAGAAGATGGACTATATGAAGAACAGGGCATCAGGACTGGAGGAAGTCTCATTAACAACCTGAGCTATGCAGATGACACACAACGTTGCTTGCTGAAAGTGAAGAGGACATGAAGCACTTACTGATGAAGATCAACGACCACAGGTTTCAGTATGGATTACAACTCAACATAAAGGAAACAAAAATCCTCAAAACTGGATGACTAAGGAACATCATGGTAAATGGGAAAAGACTGAAGTTGTCAAAGATTTCATTTTAGTTGCATCCACAATCAACACCCATGGAAGCAGCAGTCAAGAAATCAAGACACACTGCGTTGGACGAATCTGCTGCAAAAGACCTCTTTAAAGTGTTGAAAAGCAAAGATGTTACCTTGAAGACTAAGGTGCACCTGACTCAAGCTATGGTGTTTTCAATCACCTCATATGCACGTGAAAGCTGGACGATAAATAAGGAAGACTGAAGAAGAACTGACACCTTGGAATGGTAGTGTTGGCAAAGAATATACTATGGACTGCCAAAAGAACAAACAAATCTGTCTTGGTCGAAGTACAACCAGAATGCTTCTTAGAAACAAGGATGACGAGACTACTTTTCACATGCTTTAGACATGTTATCAGGAGAGATCAGTCCCTGGAGAAGGACATCATGCTTGGTTAAGTAGAGGGTCACGGAAAAAGAGGAAGACCCTCAACAAGATGGACTTACACAGTGGCTGCAATAACGAGCTCAAGCATTAACAACGATTGTGAGGATGGCGCAGGACCAGGCAGTGTTCTGTCCTGTTGTACACAGGGTCGCTATGAGTTGGAATGGACTAGCGGCACCTAAGAACAACAAATTAGAAGTGTAGTTCTACCAAGATGGAGGTAAAGAAGCCTGGAGAGCAATGTGGGAGTCATAGCTGTAGAGAAGCTTGTTTTAAGGATGGTGAACAGCAGAAGAGACTACACAGAGAGAAAAGCATAATGTTATCTATACTAATCTTACAAAAAATATATATAAATTATTTTACTAACCCATTTACTATCCAGAAGACAGAGACTAAAAAAAAAAAAAAAACTATATAAAAGTCACCTTAAAAATATTGCCTAGCAGAATGTGTCACTCTTTTTGGGTAAATGTCAACATGTAACAACTGCATGCAAAATTTGGAAACAGGTAATGGTGATGGTTAAACAATAGAATAAACAATTAATGTAACTAAATAGTACATGTAAAAAATTTTGAAATGGCAAGATGTTTTATTACATATATATTTACCACAATTAAAAAAAAAAAAAAAGAACAAATGTGAGCAGCATACAGGCTATGAAGTTATTTAAGCGGCCGAGTTAGAAGTAGGAAGTTAAAAATACATTATAAAAAAGTCACTAAGGAGGAAAATCAACACCCTTCCTTACCCCTCCTCCCCACCACAGAAAACAACTGACTAATAATTCACCAACTCAGGAGGTAATGTTTATCAAATCCCCTTCAGGTATTGGTTTGCATATGTCTTTAGCACATTAGAGTCATAATTGACCGGATGGCTTTTTTTTTTTTTTTTAATCCCATTAGGTCAGATACTTCTAAACTGGAAAGGTCACATGGCCATTTCCTCTGAGATTTAGTGATATATTTCTTAGCAAGTGACAGAGGAAATTTTTTGCCCGGGGGAAAAAATTACACAGTTTTTTAAAAATCCATGTGCCCAGAATATCAAATCCATTTGAAATCCATAAGATATCTAGACTTTGAGAATGTGGTAGATTTCATTCAGAAACAATTAGTCTTCAACCTCACAATATCAGATAACGTTAAAACATGGCATATTTTCAAGACACACAAATAGAGAAACATATTTAAGGCTGTTCCTACCCACCCCATTCCCATCCCACTAAGTATCTATTGGTATATTCTAAAAAGCAAAGCTTCTTCATGCAAACGTCCACCAGAAACAACTACCACCACCTGTTCCTAAAAGTAAAAGAGCTAGTGACAAAACAGAGGACAGTGAGAAAGGTGGAGGGGTGACTAAAACACTGTGCAGGGAGGTGCTCTACAACTACTGGCATGCAGTGACTGTCAAGCAGGTGAACGGAATCACAGGCAGAGGCTACCAGCTAGAGCCCGGAAAGGGGCTGAATGCTCCAAGCAGAGAGCCCAACTTCCTGGTGTATCTCAGTAAGGGTTCCCAGTATGAAAGAATTCTACTGACAAAAGAACTAAGGTTTGTAACAAAGGAAACTCTCAGGAACAAAACAGCGGTTACAAATAGTATGTTAAATTCTTCCACAAATGACACACCTATGCATACTTTATAGAATAAATTACATATGCTACCTATTTACCGTGAAAAAGTATATGCAATATTTTTCATTGAAATTAGCTTGTTCCACTACCTAATTTCATCTTTAACTACTAATCACATGACAGAATATTTTTCACTATTTATAACTCAAATACAAGGCATCTCCAAAAAGGAAAAGGTGTTAGTTCTAAATTATACATACATATATAAATGGGTTATATAGGTTATTTTCAATTTTTACAATCCTACAATTTGGCTCCAATTAGGGGATGTTGTTGATTTTTCTGTGTTTGTTTTTTCTTTATACAACATTAGTACCCAAAAACAGCATTTTAATTTAAAAATCGAGACTACCTCCACCAAAACATAAAGAAAATGGAGTTATTCTGGAAGTTTGGAGAAATTTAAGTTAACTAGGTCTGTGGTACAATTTAAACAGCTTAAAACAGCTCAACAAAAAATTATTTAATAAGTCCAATAAAGATTGTCCTAAAATTTTCCTCCCATAATGAATAAACACTAAAGAACATCATTAGAGATCTAAACTAATCAAGGACATGCATTGAAAGAAAAGGCATTTCATGCCACTTTCTAATAGTCATAATGTTTTTATACATATTAGACACAGAGGGTGCTTGTATTTATTTTTTTCTAGGACAGTTCTGAAATCAAACACTCTCTCCCTAATAGACTCATGAATATACTCACACCTGTCAAAATACACAGTTAATTTTGACTGAGAATTGACAATAAAGTTAAAATCCGTTGCCGTCGAGTCAATTCCGACTCATAGTGACCATATAGGAAAGAGCAAAACTACCCCATAAGGTTTCCAAGGAGCGGATGGTAGATTCAAACTGCTAACCTTTTGGTTAGCAGCTGAGCTCTTTAACAGCTGTTTTTAATCAAACACAACTCCAAGGTTATAATTTGCAATTAATACAGATTCGTGTTACATACAGCCTTCTACTTGGCTTGGAAACACATTTCTGGTACTGCTCAATGTTTTTTAAAATTCATGTTTATTTTCTATTACTGAACAATGGGAGGAAGTGAAGCATGTTTAAAGGCAAAAAAAATGAATATAATTTCAGTTACAAGCTACTGAATTATTTAACATACTATACTCTCTACATAAGGGATCAGTAAATCATAACCACTAGGCAAATACAGACCACCGCCTGTTTTTCTAAAGAAGCTTTATTGGAACACAGCCACGCCCAGTCGTTACCTTATTGTCTACGGCTGCTTTCACACTACAGTGGCAGAGTTAAGTAGTTGATGGAGACACCTCAGACACACAAACCCTAAAATGGTTACTACTGGCCCTTTACACAGTTTGTTGACCCCTGTACTACCTACATCTTTTATGATGTAACATGGAAAATTTCTACATTCGTGCTAGGTTAAATAATTTCAATATTGGCTAATTTACGATTGACATATTGCCTATTGAAGTGTCCTTCATCTGAGTCCTATTAAATTAAGGTTTAGCTTTAGTTGCTGTGTTCACTGAGGTTTCCCACGTACAAACCATTGCATGGGGAAGAAGCTGTGAAGGTTAGCTTTAGATTAGCAAAGACTATTCCCATCAGATTTGCCTATTTTTCTTATATTGCTATAAAATTACCATTTCGGAGTCACTGTGAGAGGCCTGACCCAGGCTGGGTGCAGGCCCTAGCTCAGAGTGAGAAGCTCGGTCAAGGGAGAGAAGAGGCTCAATAATGTCATCGTAATCATCTTCCTCTGTATCCCCCTCCCCATCGGCAAAAGTACCTCTAGTCAAGAAATCGGAGCGCGTCCGCGCCATTCGAGCTTTCTTTTTATGGGCCGGTCTGGCAACCTGCTTGACCAAATGATAAAACAAATAACACAACAATGTTTTGGTTGTTTTTAATGGAGATGATGCCAACAAAAGGCATCAGAGGGCTCATGAATTTCTTGAAACATCCCTCCACCCCACTACGCCCTTTCCACTACCAGAAGTGACAGAATAACCAAAAGGAATCCACGTACATTACTCTAGACAAAGGATAAGAACAGAAGTTAAATCTATACTGTTTTTATCCACAGCCAAGGAAGTCATCCCGTACTGCCACAATTTGTCACCAAAGTCACTTGCCTAAACTGCCTTCTTTTTCTTAGTAACTTCTTATTTGTACATATACTCTGGGTTCTGAGGCATCATTCTCTGCCTGGAGTTCACCTCCTTAATTATAACCGGCTTAGCTCATGGCTTCTTTCTCTATAAACACTTGGGAGTAAATGGGTAGATGAAGTACTCTAACTATAAGAATAATAATTTCCAAAACAACATGCATCTATTTCACATAGAAGACAGACAAACAAGATCCAATACTTACCTCTCTTTGGCCCAGCCCAGCTAATTTCACAGGTTTCCAAGCTGGTTCATCTTGTTTACGGTGTTGAGGATTTCCACACTTTAAGGATTCCTTGTTGACACTTTAGATAAGACAATAGAATAACATTTCAATTACTAGGAGAGATCCCATGCCAGCAGTCTTTAAGTACAGCATGAAATACAGTCTAACAAGCCAGGTCAAAGAATTCCAGCAAATTTCATAAATATTTCCAGATCTTATTCAATTCCCCAAAACAATATGTCAAAAATTTTCTACTTACCTAATTAATGCTATTACCAGGAATCTACACATATGAATGAATTGCTAGAGGCCCTGCCCTGATAATCACCGGGTATTTTCCACTATGATGACACATCTTTAAGAACAGTAGCAGCACAATTAGCTCAAGACATGAGATGGATTTGACGATAAATGGGAAATGCCAAATTTTTAGAATACTACTCTTAGAAGAGGCCTTTCAGTCTAATCATTATATAATGCCTGAAAAATGGCCATCCAGTGATGAGGATCTCAGTGTTTTATCTTATACCGAAATTATTTCTATTTGTTAGAAAATTCTCTTTCTGAAATCTCTCTGTAGTTTTCATTCATTGTCTTAGTTTTAAAGCTTGAGGTTGTAGAGAACAAAATGAACACTGGCAGGATAAGAAATTGTTATCAAACCAAAAGAAGTACGAACCAAACCATATAGATGATAAAGTATAGCTTGTAAAAACTTAAATTTTGCTTGAATAATTACATGATATGACTGCTTTATCCTTAAATTCTGCACAGAAATGGATGTCAGGATCTGATGAAAATCTGAACAGAACCTGCACTTTCACAGCCCCAATTACAAGCCTCAAAATTTAACAACATATTACTAATTTCTCCTCAACAAGACTGTCAAGTGGCTTGAGAATCATATCTTACCATTTGGCATAGTGCTGGGTTCAAAGCAGACATTGATAATAATATTTGGTATTATTATTATTAATTGCTCTTCCATTTTTGTAACTGAAGACCTAGGATCCCAAGAAGTTACCTTGCCCTTTGCCCAAATGCAATAATCTCTAAACAAGCCCAAGGCTATAAAGGCTTCTCAGAGAGCTCCCATTTTAACCAGTCTATGATCAAGCCTGGCAATCCTAGCTTGTCCTAAAGGACTCTCTTCTGGCCATTAAGACCTCTCTTGCCACAGTTGAACCTACTGGCCTTTTATCTGTCATCCAAAGAGAAAGCAATAATTAATAGGACCTTTGATAGCATCTGACTACCCCCAAAGAACTTTTAAACTCACAGCATTTTCTTTAGATTTCTTCATGATTTTTTATTCCTCATCAATCAGACGAAGGCAACTACGTATTTATCACCTTGTGGTACACAGAAAAAACACTAACTTAGTGTTACTTCCTATCATTAAACCCAGTGCTGATTCCTCATCATGAAATCCAGGTTCTAGTCCCAATTTTTCTTTAAATATGTGACTCTGAATATGTCATTTCACCTCTATGTGCCCCAGTGACCTCATCTATAATATATGGGAATTAGGCTAGATAATTTAGAAGCACCAATATTTATGATTCTATAATACATTAAAGTTTCTCATATTACTTATAGAACAAGAGGTCTGATGTATGGATTTCATCTGTAAGCTTTCATACAGGCAATCTAATACTATAATCATTTTTGAAGGTATGTAGATCTTTGAGGCAAAGCAAACATGATTAAGGAGAGTTAAGACAGTTTATCTTAGAAAAATGATAAAAGGATGACTCACAAGGATGATTGATTTTTTTTTTTTTTTTTGGATACTACAATTAAACTTTCAACAAAATAGATTCTTGGAACCAACAGATACATTTTCAGTATCTATATACAGACCACAACACTTAAGCAGAATGTCAGGAACTGTGTTTTTAAACACTTTGCTCATGGGCTTATGTGCTATGTAGTGCCTTTGAACTTATGGGCAGTCCCTAGGTTACTAGGCAGGAATGAGATCTCAAACTGTCTAACTGCATTTCATAATACTGTATAGAAATAGTGGAAAAATAAAATATTTACAGTCTCTTGCTAATATTTAAAAAGAAGTCCTATAAAGTCCATATGTTATATTAAAGCCTGAAAGATTTAAATGCTCAGGATACGATGAGAAAAAGATATTTTCATTGTTAATATGAAATTTAATTTTTCTAGCCCTAAAAAACAGCTCTCCCTTCATTTAAACAGTGATATCCTCCCACAGGAACTGAAAGAATCCACTGTGTACAAAGATTTAATAAGTATCTTGAATTTTTTCCAATTCATTTTTATGTCCACTTACAAAATGCTTCTCTTGCAGTTACCACTAGTTAAGCGGTAAAGCACTTAAAAGTATAAAGAACTTAATGAAGACCATAAATAGGCCAACAGCTGCGACAAAGCACATTAGCTTCTTTAAGCCTGACATTAACAAGCTTAGATTGCTACGTCTTACCACTCTAGGGCAATCAGCACTTGCTGAACGCCTACTATGTTAACAGGCACTGTATTGCCCTCACAAATGCTTTCTTAATGGCAAGGAACCAAAATCTCTGCTATCTGTGCTTAGTCAAAGATTCCTAAAAAAACAACAATAGAAAAAAACACCTAACCAGCTGCTGCCAAAACAATTCCAGCTCATGGCAAGTCCATGTGTTTCAGAGCAGAACTGTGCTTCATGGGGTTTTCAATGTCCGTGATCTTTCAGAAGCAGATCACCAGGACTTTCTTTCAAGGCACCTCTGGGTTGATTCAAACTGCCAACCTTTTAGTTAGTAGCAGAATGCATAACCATTTGCACCACCCAGGAACTCTTCAAAGATTCCTAGGGTATAGTTACGTCCATTTCCAGGAGGCTGGTCAAGTCAATGATGAAGGAAACTTTTTATACAGGGAAAGAAAGGTTAATGTTAGCAGCTTCCACACAAATAGTTGGAGCAGATCAATGTACCTTAATAAAACTCTTCAAGAGAAAGAATACACCCACTCCTCACTTATCAACATGGTGAGGTTTCAAAGACCAGGTCATTATGTGAAAATCAGCATTATGTGAAAATGGAGGATGACCACATCAGATCACAAAATGAAGGATGACCACACTTCATTACAAAACTGCTAAATTACATCATTACATAACTGCCAAACCACTGAGAATCATGGCCCAGCC
Organism: Loxodonta africana; assembly: GCF_030014295.1. NCBI lineage: Eukaryota > Metazoa > Chordata > Mammalia > Proboscidea > Elephantidae > Loxodonta > Loxodonta africana. The sequence goes on along the minus strand of NC_087354.1, from coordinate 43,811,114 downwards.
AAGGTGACACATATCCTTAACCATCACAGCCAGCATTACACTCTTGCCTCATACCTTGGTGTTCGTTACTGGTATGTTCGTTACTGTCAGACATACATCGTTAATGCACAAAGTAGTTTGACAGGCTTTTTACTACTGTCATAAATGCACAATGTTGGATATTGAGATAGTCGATAAGTGACGAGTGGGCGTATACATAAAAGAATATAAATATTTCACTTACAGGGGTACACTCATATTGTCCTTTGGCATGAAGAAAATGGCCCTACTAGTTCCCTCTCTGGAAGGATCATCAGATTTGTGGCTATAAGACTGAGCCAGCCTAAGGTATTCTCTTTTGGAAACGCGATTATTAGAGAGTTTACGGGCTACATTCAATTGGGTGCCCATTCTGTCTGTCTTAGATAATTCCTCAGGTTGGCATGGGCTTCCTTTTCTTTCAAAGAACATGGTGACAGGCCGGTCCTTCAGGGGTACCTGAGCAGAGGGACTGTCTTTTGGGGCAAAAGCAGCATCTTTTATAGTTACTGATGGGAGCCCTGGAACACTGGGTTCTCTCTTATTTGGAGCATCGAGAATGAGAGAGGATGGCCTCTCTACTGTTTGCTTTGACTGATGGAAAGAGGGTACGAGGAAAGACTCCCCAATTCTTGACTTTTCAATTGTCTTGAAGGCTTTACGCTCCTTCTCTAAAATACCCGTTTGCTGGCGAATCTGTTTCATCATCTCTTTTTCATTTTGCTGCTGCAACTGCTTTTGCCTTTCTTCCTTCTCAGTGTTTAGCTTCTCCAGCTTTTCCAGCACAGTATTAGAAGGATCTGTATTCAAAGAGGCAATAACTTGATCTTCTCCTGAGATGTGATACCTTCGGGCTTCCCTGTTGATATCCAAGGTAAGAGCTCTCCCTAGAGTTTCTTCACTTCCCAATAGTTTGTTTCTCTGAATACTTGTACCTAGTCGGGAACTTTTCTTCAATGGGTCTTGCTGGGGAGTATAAAAAAAGGTAGGCAGACTATTTGAAATAAAGGGGTCTCTCAGCTGTGGTTTACAAGGAATAGATTCAGAACTGCAGACCAGGTTTTCCTTCATAGTCCCATTCTTCAAATGCTCTGAAGCACAGGGTTTCTGTCTTTTCATCAATGCATAGCTAGTCTCATTTGAGGCACTGAGGGCATTACCCTGTGAATCAAATTTTGGGCTGCTGCCGCGTATCTTAGGTGACAAAACCTGCAAGTCTCCTTCGTCTGGAATTATGGGCTCTAGTTTGCTCTTTTGGTTTTCTTCACAGCTGAGAATTTCCAAGCTTCCTTGAGAACTTTCACTATCAGGTGTACCCTGTGGAGATTGAAGGCCCTCAGGCATCAGTTCTGTAGACCATCTGCGTTCCTCTGTAGGAGACACACCACCGAGAGAACGGACTTTCAGCAATTCTAAGCTAAATATAGCTTGCTCCAGTTCTCTCATTCTCCGACTTTCTCTTTTGGCCCGGCCTACTTTTTTCTGATGGAGATCCTCCATGGACTTGGGTCTCTCTCTCACAACCACATCTTGCTGTAAGTCCACACCACTTTGGCTTCTGGCTCTCTCCTGTCGCTTGTTTGGGGACTCCTTGGAGTAGTCTCCTAAACTTTCACGGCTAATTCGATTACTCTCTATCACAGATTTACATTCCTCTATGGCTTTCACTCTGTTGTCAAAGGAACAATCTTCCCATTCTGAAGGGTCTGAACCCTGAATCTCCAGAGACCCATATGCCTTTATATTCACCAATCCAAGCTCTAGTTTTGTTTCTTTAATTCTTTGTTCTTTTAAAGCTTTAAATCTATATAAAAACAGAAAAAACTGGGTTACAGGTATCTATTGGTGACCACTACAGAGAATACATTCACTGAGAATTTTTTTTAAAAATGGGAAGTCTCAAAAATTTCTTTTTATAATACTAAGTATTTCTTTAACTTGGAGGCACATTTCACCATTCTCCTACTTTCATCAGTGAGATGATACTGTTATTGAGTACATTATTCCCAGCTGGGTATTCTATTCAAAACATAAACTACCTCAGAAATAAAGTTCTCATTTTAATAATATCATCATTACAAGGTAAACCATGTGAAATTAAAGTTTCTGCAGGTAAAAAGAGTTGAGCATTACCTATTTTACCAGTTTCAACTTAATGGAAAAATTCATTCTTAGCAGCTATAACCACAGACCATCTAGTTTTTTGATCCAATTAATTCAGTAAAAGCTTATTTACCTTCTATTATAGGCCAGACAATGTGGGTTAAAATTGCTGAGTCTCACAGTCCAGTGGAGAAGATAAATTATACATAACTAATTCAAGCACAAGTTAGGTAAGTGTAGTACATAACCAATTCAAGCACAAGTTAGGTAAGTGTAGTACATAACCAATTCAAGCACAAGTTAGGCAGAGGTATAAACAAAGTGCTTGTGAACAGAGAAGAAGGGGTAATAATTATGGCAACAGAGATTACCTTTGTCTTGCTCTGAATCCTCTACATGCTGCTTGCAAAAGGATAATTTTGTTCCTTTGTTCTTGGTACCGCTTACTTTCCCTGTAGCCTTTCCATCTTGCCTGTATGTAGACAGCAGCCATGTGCCTCCGCCTATACTGCTCCCGCCATCTCTGCTGGGTGATGATGGCTGCAGCCCGTAGCTCCAAGTACCGGCGCCTCGCTAAGTGAGCACGCCAGGAAGCTTGGAGGAGAGTAGCTGCGCTAGCCATGATGAAAGCATTCTTCTGCACAGCCGCATCTTTGACTTGCTTCTGATTCAGGTAATTCCTCCAGAATCGCTGTGAGGAACACAGAATAACAGAAGCTGTTGTCATATTTTATATCACATTTTCATATAAAGGGAATCAAGAATAAATCTCCTACATCATGAGAAGGTAATCGGGTAAACAGCTAATCTATTTGTGATTAAAGTAAAAAATGTTTTTTCCCAGATATGTTTGGCTAAAAATAACTCTTAAATAATATAACCTTTATGAAGTTAATTACAGAACTTAAAATAATTTTAAACTTTTTATGCTTTCATGCCCTACAAATTAATTTTAACAAATCTAATATATTTCCACACTATAAGCTGCCCGAATAACATTAATGAGCTCAAAGTCACCATGTATATATTTCAAAGATGAAAGATTTCAAAGACTAAGGATATTCTTGCACAAACAGAAAAAGTCCTACTCAGAATATAAAATAATAGAGAAAATATGAAATAAGGTACCTATCATCTGAAATGAGTGCATAACAACTGTAACAATAATGTGCATATAACTGAACTACTGTTCAAAAAACCATTAAATAAAAAAGAACTATGTCAACAAAACTTAAGGAGCTTAACTCCTTTGCCTCTATTTATACCTCACAAGACATTACAGCTATAAATTCAATTTACTTTCAATTCAGCTCAATCAGTATTTATTAATAGTCTACTCTCACATACCAGGCAATCTGTCCAATACTATGAGCATTTCAAAAATGAGGAAGACATAGTCGTCTCATCTGTGAAGAAGTTTACATTCTTATTTAAATGTTTCAGAGTAAAATGGTTTTGTTACTGAAATAAAAGCGAAAGAAACTAGCCAATTCCATGCAAAAAACCCTCTGCCTCCTACCTGGATAATAATGGATGCCCGTCTCAGATGAAGGAACTGTTGCCTACACAGCAAGACCCTGAACCATCGCTGCAACAGTATGATTCTGCGGAGCACCTCTTGGTGAAGGAGATCTTGTAGGTGCTGTCGTTCCTGCTCCTTTAAGAAGACCTACCAAAAGGGAGAAAAGTGAGGAATGTAGCTTACGAGTAAGAAATTTCTATCATGAATTATCTTTTCTGCGCTAAGCTTTTAGAGAAGAGCATATACACAAGAGTATAAATGCAGTAGCGCTAAGTATTTACTGATTTATCCAAGGTAATCATTTTCCAGTTGGGAAAGGGGTATTAGAACGTGGAAGAGGAAATGGAAAGATAAGCACAAGTACAAAAATCCTGGAGCCAGAGACTGTAATATATTACTCCCTTGGGAAATGCACTACTATAATGAGCTAATGTATTGCTTGGCTATATATGTCCTATTTTTGTAGGGTGTTGGGGTGGAGAAAAAAGTTGAGAACTGCAGATCTTGAAGTTTGATCATAACGTGAATAAACCAATGATAACAGTCTTTTCGAAACCCAGCATGCATTAAAGCCATCTTGCTTCCCAAAGTTATTAGTTTATTTATTTAGCCTTTAATTTCCCGAATAAATCTTTAGTCATTTGTGGGAATGCAAAGAGAAATTAGAATTAGTCCCTTTGGCAACTGGATTCGCACTTCCCCTGTAAGAGCAAATAGATAATAGTGAAAGAGGAAAACAGTAAACTAAAAGGTTACAGACAAAGGAATCTACCTGAGCAAAACCAGGAGATGGAAATAATAATAAAGGCACCCATTCGGTACAATACAACAACTTCTCTTTATACAGAAGATATTAAGTAGTGTGAAGACACAATATGGAGGTTTGAAAAAGAGAAAGATGTTTGAATTTAATGAGAAGGCTATCAGGGGATTAATTTTGAGCAGGAAGTCTACATAAATAAGTAATATTAGCAAAATGATTTTGAGAATATGATCAGAATGAGTCCAAAAGAATGACAAATATGCTGGAATCAGAAAGCAAACTGTTTATTTTAAGACCAATGTAGGTAGGTGAGAGGAGCCAAGAACTAGAACTTAGCAGTAGGAATGGAGAAAAAGGGAGATGTGAAATCGCTTACAAAGGAAAAAAAAAAAAACACAGACCTTTGTAAAATAATTAAAAATTAAGCTTAAAGATGACTATCATTTCTAGCCCGAGAAACTAGAAGAAGGGTGTCAGACAGACTAGTTAATAAATTTAGGGGAGTAGAGGAATCTAGATAAGGTCACTTTGGGCAAACTGAGTTGGAATTACAGTAGAATACCTAGGGAGAGATGTTTCTTAGGCAATTAAAATTATAGTCAGACTAGAGCACTGGCCAGAAGGTCTCTGATTAATACTGGCTATATTATTAAATAACTTTGGCCTAATAAATTTCCTCATGATATCTGGTATACTATATTATAAACATTCTCATAGGTAAAGACTGCTATTTAAATAAAAAAATGCAGTCAAAATTTGACAAGGTCTATGTATATTGTATTTACCATTGTTTTTCCAACTTGATAATTATCTGAATTAAGATTCACTTTCCTGAAGAAATCCTGAATGTTAAACTTGGATGGAATAATATTTCGGGGTAGCAGTACATGGAAGTGGCTCACAAAATCCTGAAAAATGAGAAGAAAATGTTGTAAAACCACAAGAGAAATGTATGTGAACAAAACCCTAAACTAGCTAATTGTCCTTTTTCTCATTCCTTTTAAACAGAGTAAAATCAAGAAAGCGCTTGTTAATTTAAAAAACTACAAAAAGGCTAATTTGGAAAAGATACTGAGTTCTACATACTATGTTACCAAAGGGGAATAGGAAATGAAAAGAAGGGCAGACGCTAATTATCCCTTCTGAGAAAACTGTATTTAAAACCAAAGGAAAAGTTTTCCGAACAGGAACCTGAAATTTTTAGCATAAAAGCAAGCAAATGTGGCAGCTACTACAGGGGATAACTGAAAATGAAGCTTTGAAAACCAGCAACAGCAAAGATTTGCTCAGCTGCTGAGAAGCTACAATGTAATTTCTATATCCAGAACAGCAGCAGCTGATGAGAACAGCTGAACCTTGTTGGCAAGCCCCTATGAAAAAAAATTCTACTGAGAAAACTCTAGAGAAAGCCAAATGGAATCTTTTCTTTTAACTAGATAATTCAGATTGAACTATTTCAATTACACGAGTAATCAGTGTAAGGAATTGCTATGTTACGAGAAAACTTAGTGTTACTAAACATTCAGATTAAATAAGAATAGCCAAGTACTGCATTCTATTACAATACAAGCTTAATGGGTATTGGTGCCATCCAAGGGAAGTGAGTACTCTTTTCAATTCTGTACACTAAAGATGGACTGGAAAGGAAGAACTAAGGGAAATAAACATGTGAGCCCTAAATAAATAATAAGCAAAACATGTGGGAATAATGTACTTCATGTGCATATATATTAAAATATCACTATAAATGCATAACCTGGAAAGAATATTTGCAGCTGTATCCTGATTGACGAATTCGAACTGTCTCCAGCATTCCAGTGTACCGAAGCTGTCTAAGTACCAAGGCATCATTGAATCTTAAGGGCAGCTAAAACAAAGCCAATGGAAAAAAAATTAACCCAGAAGAGTAGATCTCCAAACTACTGTCGTCTTACAAGCATAGCTAACTCAGATGGACTGGGGGTTGTCTGGTGGTTAAGATATAGCAGAGATGATAGCTTCCCAAAAGTTCTGACTGCCTCACCCTGGGAGAAACAGAGGAGCCCTGGTGGTGCAGTGGTTAAGAGCTATGGCTAACTAAAAGATCGGCAGTTCAAATCCACCAGCTGCTCTTTGGAAGCCCTATGGGGCAGTTCTACTCTGTCCTATTGGGTCACTATGAGTCAGAATCGACTTGACGGCAACAGGTTTTTTTTTTTTTAAACGGAGAAAGAGAACCCAAGCTTCCAGACTGCTCTGGTTGTACAGCGAAAGGGACTTAAAGCTCAAAAGGAACGTAGTTGCCCACAGAAGAGGCCACAGAGTCTAGTTACTGTAAAATCTGTATCAAGATCACCCTACTTAGGCATAGTCAAGAGCTATCTGTATTTTTGTTTTCAATTGTGATTTTATCCATAATCTTACCTTACACTCTCCACCAGTTGCCTTAGTTAACTGAGAGCTGACTCTTATCCTAGCATAAGAGTAGCTTGTTTGTTTAAATACCTTTTGCTGATGGTACTGGCATGATGCATTGAAAAACAAAAAATTCTTGTAGTCCCTTAGAATTAATGCCCTCATTCCATAGGCACTGATAGGCAAGGGGCTAATGGAAGGTAGTCACTCATAAGTATCTTGGTAGACATGATTTTAGACATTCAAAAGATAGATATGCAGCTTCTGATAGTTTTTCCTGTTCTCTAAGTGCTATTTTCAATAATCCTCTAAGACAATCCCAAACATTTTCCTGCAGCTAGGCAGGGCACACCAGCTATCAAGGAAAAAGTCAAACAGGCAATTTATATTAAATAATAGTATCAGTTAATATTTAATACTTATTCTGTGCTCTGATATATGTCATTAATTAAATTCTTTCCATAGTAAGGTCTCAATTAATAATTGGAACTCAAGCTTTTATTCAACTATAAATATTCCATTTTAGTTAATTATAAAAGAACAGCTAATATCTACTAAGTGCTTACTACAGACCAGGAACATTCTAAGTACTTCATAAGTATTAACTCACATATGCTCAGAAAAACACAATGAGGTCAGTCCTATCAGTATAGTATACTCTTACATAGATGAAAATATTTAAGTGACCAGAATGGTCAAGTAACTCGTCTAAAGTCAACAAAGCTTGTAAAGAGCAGAGTAGAATGCTTCTTAAAAGTTAAGAAGCTGAATGTAATTCCTAGCATATTTTAACTGTTCAGGCAGGAAACTATTCTGTCCTATGATAAACACACAGAAAGATCACAAATATTTACACTGATTAGGTATATTCTGCAAACACTCTAATTAGGAGACTGCCACAGAAAACAGTATCCACAGGTTAATCTTAGGGAAACAAATGCTGCATAAAAGAAAACTCTTTTCTGATATCATTTCAAGAGTAATTTTTTCTCAAAATTTAGGAGATGCTAAATTGAGTTCATATAAACATCATACAGTCAGGTAAGTATAGAAATTACAAGGATAAAAAAAGGCTATCAAAATATTTATGGAACATGTTTTCCTTATAAAGATTATAGATAACTCTTCCCCTTCACTTTCTCTCAGAATTTAAAGCTTAGTTTGAAGTCAGTGAGCTAGAACTGATGCGCTCACTTAGAGGACACTTTTACCTTTTCCGCATTAGAGCGAATGCATTTTACAAAATACGGTTCTGCTTGATCAAGTGTCTCCATCAGTTTGCTTAGTGATGCCTGCAATACAAAGTAATGTAATTAGCACATTCTTCCATTCCAAACCGACAATGAATGATACATAAATATATATGATAATATTGGCAAAATGTGCAGAAACTAGTGGCATACAAAGAAATGAATTTTTTTCTGAAAGCAAACTGTCTATTCCCATGTTCCTGTAATGGTTAAATTATGGATAATTAAGGACAAAGATGGTAGTTTAATCTTAAAGCTGACAGCCTGACAATAGTAAATATTGTACATATATAGCATTTTAGAATAATCCAAATTTCACTTTTCATGAAACAATTTATTCAAATTTATGCATTCCTATAGCAACTTTTAAAATTATCCAGTAGGTAGGCCACCTTTTCAGAAAATTTATTACTAATTTCGATCGACTCAATTGGCAATGGGTTTGGGGTTTGTTTTTGTTTTGTTTCTTTGTGGGGGGTTATTATTAATTTACTTATAGCAAAATTTACTTTTTGGTGAGATCTTACAAGTTTTGACAAATGTCAAATTTATAGGCATAGAGTTTTATCTAGTATTCCCTTACTTTTACTTTTAAATGTCTATCGGGTATTTAGTGATGCTCCCTCTTTACTTCCTGATATTGGTAATTTGAGCAAAGCCCTTATTGGTCAGGCTAGAGCAACCCTGGTAGCACAGTGGTTAAGAGCTATGTCTGCCAACCAAAAAAGGTCAGCAGTTAGAATCCACCAGGCGCTCCTTGGAAACTCTATGGAGCAGTTCTACTCTGCCCTATAGGGTCCCTATGAGTAGGAATAGACTTGACGGCAATGGGTGGGTTAGAGCAACCCTCGGTTGGGTATGTGTCATCAGGTCAGGAGAGGGAGAAGAGTTTTACTAGCAGTTTTCAGGAGATAAAACAACAGTATGGTCCACCATGCGTGGTCTACTTTCTTAGGAGAAAGCCACAAAATTCCTCCTTTTAAGGAGCTAAATGAGCACAGATACCGTGTCTATGAAGCAGCCAAGCTTTCACACAGGGGTCTATGCATAAAAAAAAAATAAGCACTGCACAATTCTTTGCTTTTTTGATCAAGTTGCATCATCCTGCTCAAAACTAAGGCTTTAGCTACTTTATTGGACAGTTTGGTGGCCAGAGGAATAGACTTGTTAAAAACTATCATTTATTTGCAAGAGACAAAGCCTCAAATTTACTGAAAGGTTGAAATAGGGAAAATATCCATATGGTCTATTATTTGCTGTTTATTTCTATTTGTCAATCTGTTCTTTTTCTTGTCTTTTTTGACTGAGTTAATTTTTTTATTCCACTTTAGCTCTGCTATTAGATTATTACCTATAGCTCTTTTGTTTTGTTGCAGGGTTACTCTACAGTTTCCAATGTTTAGTTTATTACAGTCTACCTTCAAATAATGTTATGTCATTTCCTGCAGACTGTAAAAACCTTCCATCAGTATACTTCCATTTGGTCCCTCCCTTCTTTTGTGCTATTCTGTCATACACTTTATTTCTATCCCACAATACACTATACTGCTATTTTTTTGTTTTCTACAATCAAATATCTTCTTAAAAGATTAAAAAGGGAAACGTTTATTTATTTACTGTGCTTTAAGTCAAAGTCTACAAATCAAGTCAGTCTCTCATATAAAAACTTACACACACCTTGCTATATACTCCTAGCTGCTCTCCCCCAATAAGACAGTACACTCCTCCTCTCCACCCTGTACACCCCATGTCCAATCAACCAGCGCCTGTCCCCCTCTGCCTTCTCATCTGCCCGCATAGTCTCTGAGTCTACTTGAACCAAGAAGCTTACTCCTCACCAGTATTATTTTCTGTTTTATAGTCTAGTCTAATCTTTGAAGAGTTGAAAGTTTGTTTTTTTTTTTTTTTTTTAATAGTTAGCTACATTTCTATCATTCTGACACTATTCAGGCTTTGTGTAGACTCAAATTGTCATCTGACTTTCCATCAGTTTTCTTCTACCTGAAGAACTTCCTTTAACATCTCTTTATAGTGTATACCTCCTGGCAATGAATTCTCTCAGCTTTTGTTTGAGAAAGATATAGTCACTGTGCATAGAATTGTAGGGTGACAATTTTTTTCTTTCAGTACTTCAAAGATATCACTCCATTATCTTCTGGCTTATATAGCTTCTGTTGAGAAATCTACTGTTATTCTTATCTTCATTTCATTGCACATAATATCTCTCCCAACCCCAGCTGCATTTAAAATGTTCTCTTTTTAACCAGTTTTACCCATTTCATATGATGTGCCTTGGTGTGTTTTTCTTTGTTCTGCCTGGGGTTTACTGAGATTCTCTGATCTCTGTATTTATACTTTTCACCAAATCAGGGAAAATCTGGGTCATTATTTCTTCAAATACATTTTACTGTACCCTTCCTCTTAAGACTCAAGAGTTTACTGTAGCAGTTAACCTTCATGAAGCTCTATGATTTCATTTTGATAAACATAAACATTCATAAGAAGGTCATGAAGACAAAGACACCTGGGTGTCATCTATTACCATCACTTATAAGTTGTTCAGATATTCAGTTCCCTCACCTACAATAAGAATTATAATATTTGTCTCATAGAATGGACAAAGAAAAAACTAGATAATGCATAGGTCTAAATATTTGGTAAAGGGTCTGGAAAATAAAGTACATGTGGTCATTATCTCTGGATGGTAGGTGATTTTCAATTTTTTTTGCTTATCTGTATTTTCTAAATAATCATTAACTCTTAATACAGTTATAATTTACAATGTATTAGAAACATTAAAGGTCATCGTTTGATGTTTTTACTACCTTTTTTTCTTCCAAGAAATAAAATACATGAATATTATTTGAGAATTTCAGGAATATCTAAAATTCCTGAATTTTGGGAGTTTTTTTTTTTTTTAATTGTGCTTTAAGTGAAAGTTTACAAATCGAATCAGTCTCTCATAAAAAAATTTACATACACCTTGCTATGTACTCCTAGTTGCTCTCCCCCTTATGAGTCAGCACACTCCTTCTCTCTGCCCTGTATTCCCCGTGTCCATTCAGCCAGCTTCTGTCCCCCTCTGCCTTGGGAGATTCTTAAGGGACATAATAGGACTGTGATTATAACTAAGCTTTTTATTGTAATAGCTATATTGCACTCTTCACATTAAAGAAGTAGTCTGGTATATAAGGCAAATATAAAAGATCCAAGGTAATAAAGCAAAGGACACTTATAGCTTAATGATCCTTCATAATCATGAGCTACCCTTTTCAGATACTGAGGTTACCACACTATCTTTTGATCAGAATTTGGCTTCTCATGTTGATGTTAATCAGGAGGAAGTGGACTAATGAACGAGCAATTATATCAAGTCTGCTTTTTTCTCATATTTTCATTATATATAAAATTTTGATACTGTTTTACATGACAGTGCTTATAGTTTATTGGGCAGCATGATTTTTCTCCCATTTATCTGTGCATTTCTAAATCTACAAAGTGAAAAGCCAGACTCTGGAATGTGAGGACAGCACCAAGGTACAGAAGCAGACTTGCCCAACTAACACCTCTCTTCTCTTGTTACTTCAAACCAAATACCATTAACCCAAAAGATTATTATTAGAAGGCTTTTTAAAATTCATGGCAGAGATTCCTTTACATTCAAGCACCTTTTCTTTAAGCCTATTAGCACATTTTAAGAACTTATTTGGCTCTTCAGTCTTGCCTTCTCTTTTTCTTTTCTTTTAAGAGAAAGCATGTGACCACAGAGCCTTCACCAATTCAGATTTTTCCCCAGGTCTATGCTGAGAATTATCTAAAATAAAATAACATTTCTAAGCCCACAGTTTGAAGGACTGTGCTTATAAATCAAACAAGATCATATGCAGTGACATGTTAATAGATAATTTATGTTCAAACACCTGGCTTAAAAAGGAGCATTAAAAAAAAGTGATAATAAATGGAAATATACCTACCACCAGATAAAGAAATGTTTGGTTAACAGTAAACATTGCTTCTGTGATGGAAGCATGAAGAAGAGTAAATCGTGCAAAGTATTGTTGTTTTGTGCCACCGAGTTGATTCCAACTCACAGCAACCCTATATATAGACTAGAACTGCCCCATAGGGTTTCCTAGGTTGTAATCTTTACAGGAGCAGAGTGTCGGGTCTTTTTCCCGAGGAGTCACTGGTGGGTTCAAACAGCTGAACTTTCGGTTAGCAGCCAAGCGGTTAACCACTGCACCATCAGGGCTCCTTAAAAGCATTGTTACCCCCCAGATTTTCTGCTTTTTATAAATGTATAAATCTACCAAATGAGTAGAACTTTAGAAGAAAAGAAGAGGCAATGAAATACTTTGAAAATAGTTATTCTGAAAGTTACCTGGCTAATTTAATATTGATCATATTTATTCCTAAATGCCTACTCACAGTAAAAGGAACTGGATTTCTAAGTATAAAACCTAAAGCAAAAAAACAGGAAAAAAGTCGTATAATCCCATTTAAATATTGATGGCAGCAGTATATGGTTTAAATATATGTAGGAAAAACATACATCATCAAGTTTACAGTGACTATATCTGGACTACTGTTGTCAGCTGCCATCAAATTGGCTCCAACTCACAACAACCTTACATGTAACAGAATGAAACACTGCCTGATCCTCCACCATCTTCATGATCACTGGTATGTTTAAATCCATATATCTAGGCAATACAGTTTAAAGACAGATTTTGTTTATAACATTCACTTTCTGCTGCCTTTCATCTCACACTGAAAATAATTACTCTTTGGGATATCTACCATCTACAGCTATAAGAAAGAAACACAAAGGCAGCTGACTTTTTTCCATCCCTGGTACCTCTCTGCAAAATGGCTTTTTAATCCCATGAATAATATCTCGTTCATTCCGACCTTCCAATTCCAATCTGAAAAAAGCAGATTCCTATTTGCTGTAAGTAAAATAGGAAATAACCTGAAACTGGGCACTGATGCTAGGAGGTTTCTTCTTCTTGTGCAAATGAAGAAGAGACTTGGTAATCCGATCCTGTAGAGTCAGTCTGGTCAGGTGCTTTAAAGAATTCACCTCTAGCAAGTGCTGAAAAAGAGAAGGAAAAGAAAAAACATCAAATTCTTCACAAAAATCAATCTAAGAATATAAGTTTTAGAAGTTTAAGCCACTTTTCTCACATTGTTTTCTATATATAATGACTGTAGTGAATATGTAAGATTGACATTCAACATCCTATACCCTCCTGCAAAAGCTGGAAAGCTAAAAAGAAAACATTTCACAAACTCTCTTGCATCTAGGGTTCTGGATGTGATTCAAGTTCAACAATCAAATGCCACCATGTGAAACTGGGAAAGTATAACTGAGGCAGAGGCCTTGGCTTCTAGCTTGTTTCTGCTGGCAAGCACGCACATAAAGTGCTTTAGTTTTCTGTGCTCCCAATGTCCAGACACTAATTACAAGTGGTGAGAGACAAGACTGCAGGGTATTTGTGTTGTCACTGCAACTCTAGTAAACACTGCCAATAGTTGTAGCAGCTTCTTCCTGATCCCTGGACTACGCCACAGGTAGTATGTGCCTGGAACCAACAGCTGCAGTGGCGCAGCTTCCTGATTTCATAGCTTTCTGACTATGGCTGGGGTCTATTTCGAAGTGGTGTTTTAATAGCCTGAATCTCTAAGGCTTCTCATCATTTTGTAAATACCTAACTCCTTGAATTAAGTCCCTTTCTACTTAAAATATCTACAATGATTACTGTTACCTAAAAGAAATCCTGACTCAGAGAAAATAAAAATAAATTCAATCCCAGAGCTACAGTAGGTATGCCAAGAACACATACACAGTAAAAAACAAAACACAGGCTCTATCAACCCTCATCCTGATGTGCTACCCTATAATCTTAATTAGGGAATAAGACTTATAAAAGAAGCAATTAAAGAATATAAAATTGGGTAATAATAAAGATTCGGAGCTTCTTTAAACAATCTTAATATAATTTTTTAAATCACAGTCTATTTATGATAGCGAGTTTGTCAATGGAAAGACTATCATGTATACAGACATATACATATATAACACTCCTCAAGAAGTATAGCAGAAGTCTTATTTGTATGAGAAACACAAGTTTGAGTGAAAAAGCATGACATAAATCTAAAAGGCTATAACATTCATTTGACAATACGAACATAAAAAAAGTCACTAAAAGTAACACACACATTTAAATAATTGGAATTAAGAAAAAATATTTCTAACAATTGGACAAAGACTGATTACCTATATATAAAAAGAACTTTCAAAAATCCTTAAAAATATACATACCACAACAGAAAAAGGGCAGAAGACCTGAATAGGCAATTCTCAAGCAAAGTATAAAGAGCAAATAACATAACGACTATGATTCAATTCCACTTGTAATAAAAGAAATGTAAATTTTCTTTTGAAGGGATTTTCTGCATACCAGATTGACAAACATAATAAAGACTGACAAAACTCAGTATTCATGAGGATGTAGGTAGGAAAATAAGCAAATATATGTATCATTCTTAGGACTATAACTTCATATAATCTTACTGACAAGGACTTTCACTTCCAGGAATTTATTATTTATTATAAGTAATTTATACAAGGAGATTACCAAACAAGGTCTCAATGTTGTTTATAACAATGTTCTTCAAAATAGTGAAAAATTATGAAATGAGATATGCAATTATACAAGTTATTTAAATAAAGCATGGTTCACCCATACAACTGAATATTACACAGCTCATAAAGACACTGTAAACCCGTATTTACCAACATGGAAAAATATTTACAACTACTACTGACAAAAAAAAAAAGCCATGTTAAACAACAATATATATGTAAAATAGTGTGTGTACAAAATTTTGGAGAGTTTTAATTTTTATTAGCATTTAAATTCTCACAAAAAAAACTCAATGCATATTCAGAAAAAAAAATTTACATCCTGGTCAAGATTCAATAGAAAATTTTTATAGGTGATTATTAAGTAAAAACAAACTAACATGAAAGCCTAAAACAATTTGCCCCCTCAAACATTTACGACACTTCTGAGAAAAAGACCCTGGATATAACATTCTAGTTTTGCAAACCATATTGAGAACAGTGGTAAAATTACTTACTAAATATTTATCTTTGTGTGAAAAAGTATCATATGGACTATGGAAAATAAAAATAACTCTAAGAAAAAAGTCCTTTCTTTCAAGTCTGAAAGGGGACATGCACAGCTGAGAGAAGAGCCAGCTAGCATGGCTGAGAAGGACCAGCCGGCCACGGGCAGCTGAGACATCCATCCTGGTTGGAAGCTGTCCTGCACTGAAGAAAGGACAGAAATGCTCTCCACTTCAGGGGAGCCTTTCATATCTTGCCGTGTGCTTCCTGAGCCTGATCTGAGTTGTTCCTGTAACTTCCAAGTTGATCCTGAACCTGAATTATAGTCTGTTACTTTCCTAACAAACCACGTGAGTATGGTCTGTGAGTTCTATGTGGCTATTTCAACGAATTATCAAAACCAGAAGAGAAGTAGTGAGTGTTGTGGGGGGAACAGCAGGTGTCAAAAATGGTGAAAAAGTTGGAGAGCGAAGGTATCTCTGACCTCCACCTCATAGGAACCAGGTTTCTGCTGATCCTGGTTCTTATCCCTCAGGAATCTAGACAAGTGTTTAGGATGTTACACTAAAGCAATTAATGATTCTTTTTTTTTTTTTTTTCATTTTGTTGTTGCAGTTAAGAATATATGCAGCAAAACATATACCAATTCAATCATTTCTACATGTGCAATTCAGTGACATTGATTATATTCTTCGAGTTGTACAACCACTCTCACCTTCTTTTTCTAATCTGTTCCTCCCCCCGTTAACATAAACCTTCTGCCCTCCGAGGTTTCTATCTAACCTTTCAAGTCGCGTTTGTCACTTTGATCCCATACAGATAGTCCTTCAAAGAGCATAAGGCTCAAGGCAGACATTTTTGACTAGTTAAGCTAAACTATTGTTTGGTTTTAAGACAACTTCAGGAGATACTTTTGGTTTAAGTTTTACAGCAACTAGTGATTCTTAGGCAATGCTTTTCTCAGCAGCTGGAGACCAGACCTCTGCCTATAAAGCTCAGCATGACCACATCGATCAACAAATACTCAGAGTGATTACTACAGATCAGGTGCTAGTCTACGTGTTAGGGATAAATCACATTCAAGTAGAAGGAAACAGGCTACAAGGACATTAAAAAATAAATGATAATTTGAGAGACATTTAAGATTTATGGAGAAGATAAAATGGGGCAAGAAACAAGAGACAAAACAGAACAGAATACAGTAGAAAACGGGAGGCTGAGGGAGCAAAGGGGGGATGAATTCACTCAAGTGTCACTCATTAAATGACAGCTGTAGTAGCCCAAGCATGACGTGACAGAAATCTAGAACTAGAATGAGGTCCATAGATCTAGAGGAAAAGCTATGTAGAGTTAATTTCTTTCTTAGGTCTTCTGTTCATTATCTATTTTCTTTATTCCATCTTCTCTGTTCGGTTTATTGGGCTTATAAAAAGACACCAGTTGAGTATCAAGGTATAAATGTACAACAAGGGAACTGTCAGTAAAAGACTAGAACTTAAAAGATAGGTCAGGTTAGAAAGGCAGATTTAATAGAAATGATAGTTTTGAACTATAAGAGGGAGTAAATTCTGAAAGAATACAGAAAGTGCTATTAAAAGAGCTATCTTACTAGAGGGCCAAGAGCTAACGGAAGATTATATTTATTAAATATTTGCCTATGATTATTTACAACTGTAATAAAAATAAAACACTCTGAATCCTACTTATACCAATAAAATGAGATACTAGAGGTGTCCTCAATACTGATGAATGAATCTTATTTCCAGCAGCTAGAAAAATGCTAAGACTGCATGCAATAATGCTTCACATGGTAAGGTTGGAAAGAGGCTGAAGATCTCACAAAAAAGGGAGGAAAAAAAAAAGCACAGGCAACACTTCTGCTGCCTGCTGCCTCTTTCCATATCATATATAATGCTAATTTAATGTAACTTAGTGCAACAGAAATATTTTATTTAGCAAATGACCATGGTCAATGAGGATACAGGAGCTGCCACTTTCTTCTATTTTTTTTTAAATTAATATATACTTTTCTTGCCTTCATCTGAAGTGTAATTAAAAAAAAAAAAAGTAAAAGCATAATTAGAAAAAATGAAGCATATTTAAATAAGGGTAGGAAAGTGAGATTACAAGTGAGGTTATTAAATAAACCATGTATTATGGAGATATATACATGACTGTGTGTGTATACAGACACACATTACACATACACACACATATACGGATAAATAACAAATTCAACTCTGAACTTTCTGGTAGGAAATATAAAAGAAGAAATTATGTGCTGAGCTGCTAACTATGTACCAAACATATACTATCTCAAAAGTAACATATTATCCCCTCGTTACAGATGAGGAGAGAGAGTTAAGAGAAGTTAGAGAACATTCTCCAAAAACTACAAAGTAAAAGATCCATAATTTGAATGTAGGTCAGCTTGACTCCAAAGCCTAATATCTATGTAATAGGAAATACATACATAATGTGTGTATGTGTGTACCAGATTCTACAACACAAGCTAAAATAATTTTTTTTTTAAAGCTACATTTACTATAAAAATAGATAGGATGTCTGTGACTGAATGAAATTATTTATTTCAGATGTATCTAACATATTCATGTGAAGTTTAGTGGGAAGTTATCATTTGAGCAGGATGAAAAGAACAGTGCAAATAACCAGGCCCATAGATGGCACTCAAATACTAAAACACTAAAGACACAGTGAAGGAAGAGAGGAAGAACAGATAAAACATGTTTGATAACAAATGTGGTATCTATCTTTGTCCCTTTGTTTGTACACAGTATCATTTTCATAACAAGAACATAATTACAAGCCATTCAAATAAATTTAATTTGTACTTTGTGGCTTCAAGCAGTCTTTATGACTACTAGAAATTACATCAAAAGGGCATTAAATTTTCTTTGGAAACACAGGGTGACTTAAGCAGAAGGATTAGTAAAGACAGATTTATTTTTTGTTTCTTCAACTAGATAATCACAGGTTAACAAAAGTTCTTTGTCAATTCCTTTGAAACTTTAAAATCAAGTTTATTAACAAGGTTTTAAGTGATAGGATTCCTTCTTTTGAAGTGTACAAGAGAAAACATTAAGTGCATCCCATTAAGATTTTTCTTTCTTTAGTAAATTCAGGAAGTATTTTTGTAATGCCATCCCTGCATAATCAATGCAGACTGCATTCTACAAACTATGGCCTGTGGGCCAAATTCTGCCCACTGTTTGTATACACTGTATGTGGTTGAAATAAAATTTATAAGAGAGTAATATTTCATGACAATGTAAAAAAACTACATATTAAAATTCCAGTGTCTATAAGTGAAATTTGACTGGAATACAGCCACATTCATTTGGTTACATATTCTCGATGGCTGCACTGTGCTGCAACAGAACTGAGCACTTACAACAGACACCACAGGCCTCCAAAACCCAACTACCTGGCCCTTTACAGAAAAACTTTGCCACCCCGTGCTATAGATGATGGGGGTTGGGTAAATACTAATTAGAAATTATTTTAAAATCAGGTAGCACTGAAAATTTTATCTTAACCTGGCTCAGGGGGAAATGAAAAGATCTTAAACAAAGAGGTAGTAACTCCATAAAATTTTATATTTATATTCAGAAGCTTTTCAAACATTAAATCCATTAAAAAACGGACTCACCTGAATACATACCATGAATCCCTATTTTGGATATAAAGAAGGTATTCTTGCCTTTGGTTTATAAAGATTTGCATGAGTAGTACAAAATAATATGTAAAAGGAAACTCCTAAAAAAAAACGGTTTTTCATAATACTCACCTTTGGAAGGACAGGCTTGGGTTTAAAGTTTTTGTTTCTCCTAGAGAGATAAATATAACACATTAGAAAAAACTATTGTACGGATGAATAATTTCAAGGTCTCTTCTTAAACAATAGACTATATACCAGTTTCCAAGAATGTAGGTCCTCTACATGAAAACAACCTCCTTCAACCAAACAGGTATCTTTGAGAAGGAAGGATGCATGGGAAAAAAGGGTGCAAAGAGACGCCTGCCCTGTAATATAGGTATAAGTACAGTCAACCTGGTGGTCAGTAATGTAACATTGTACATCCTAAGTTATAGTCTCATTTTCCTTTAGATGTTAGTGGGGCTCTGTTTTCTTGTACCTACAGAGCTTTATTTCTGTCATTTTGAGACTTCAAATGAGATGTCTAATATCATGATTTTTAAAAATGTTCTTTTCAATAGAACTTATGATCTATTTTGAAATTAAAAGTTCTCTTCCACTTTTTTTTTCTACTCACAATTCCAATATGCTTAAATTAACTCTTTTTTTGTTGGTTTGTTTTTGCTTTGATTTTAGGTTATAAAAAGAGGGAATAAATTTATGAACATGGGCTAGAAAGTCAGAAAGCTATAGGCTTGGACCTAAGCTCTATACCTACTAACGTATGACTTTAACCTCTCTAAGCCTCAGTCTTATTATGTAATAACAAAAAATGAAGACTATAATACTACCTACCTCTTAGAGCTGTTTTAAAGAGTAAATGAGTTAATGTGTATTTCTGGAGTATAGCAAGTCCTACATAAACTGAGCCTATTAATACTATTAAGCAATAACCTGGACAGAGATTAAGGAGTCCAATTCAGTCACACTCATAGGAAGTAGTCAAAAAAGTATGCTTGAGAAGCGTCTGGAATATGCTGATGAATAGGTAGCTAAGAACTTCTTACTGATCCGCCATGCATGGTTATATTTATGTCCTCTAACCAATTCTACAACCATGTTACGAGGAATGGCAGGCTTGAGTAAGTGCCATATACCACTACATATGGTCCCATTCACAATTCATAGGGGATTTCCCCTCCCAATTTGTTAGAATTGCCAGAATTAAAGAATTGCAATAAAGACTGGGAACCCTCAAAAGAGCTATATTTTCCTCTCTCTGGGAGTAGGGTCTGTCAAAGAGCAATAAAGAGTCATCTCCGTAACAGTATTATTCAACCATAATACATTTGGTAATGTGAAAAAAAATAGCTTAAATAATGCATGAGAATCATAGCTCTAAATATGCACTAAGTACTTTTGAGTCTTGAGTCTCTCAAAACTCTGCTTACAAAAATGATGCTTTACTATCTCCCTCTTCAGTCAGGAAATTTAAACCAGTCATTAAAATCCACATTACTGATAGCATACTAACGTGAGAATTCCATGGGCTCTCTCCAGGAGTTTGCTGCTAGTGGAATTAGCAAATATCCCATCTTTATCAAGCAAGGAGTTACCACTTGATAGTCTGCTTTGCCGGATCCCTGTTCTGCCATTCCAGGTAATATCAAATTTATCACTTTAAAAAAAAAAAAGTAAAATTTCCTTTAGTTCATTAAGAAATCAGGGCACACTCTCTCAGCTGCTGAAATAAATGAAACTTTAAGCATGAAAGTTATATTTTAGAAAAACTACAAAGCCAGCAAAAACCAAATTAAAATTATCAGTGATCACAATATAAAAAGTTAATGGGAAAAGAAAATGCAGAACAGAATTTCAAATTCTCATGAAATCCAGACTTCCTGGAGCCATGAAGGCTGAAGGAACCCCCAATATTATTGCCCTGAGATAACCTTTAAGCTTTAAACCAAAAATATCCCCGGAAGTCTTCTTAAAACTAAACGATAGATTAGCTTAACTCGTAAAGAATGTCTGCCTTGAGCTCTTTTAAGATCTATCAATATGGCATCAAACTGACAACAGCAACTTGAAAAATTAGGTAATAACCTTAGGGGGCAGTGAGGTTATATTAATGCGACAGGAACTATTTGGAAAAGGTCGGTCAGAATGGCTGCACAATTTAAAGAATGTAATGTCACTGAACTGTACATGTAGTAATTATTAAATTGGTGTATGTTCTGCTGTGTATATTCTCAACAATAAAATTTTCTTAATATTAAAAAAAAAAGTCAATGAAAAACTTTCCAGGTAAAGATGGCAGATCGATTATATATTTGGATCCCTCCAGAAACCCCATAAACACTAAAATAAAATAATTTTTAAGGAATAAACACATTAGAATAAAGAGAATGTGCTAAAAAACAACAGCAATACATTTTGAAATATGGAAGGCAAATGAATGAGTAGTAAACCTGAGAAAGCAATCCTAAAATGGCTGCTAGGTAAGTTTAGAAGCAACCTTATTTACTCTAACCAACTCCCAACAGGCTCCAGAGTTGGTGGTACCAAGTATTTCTTCAAAACTTTGGCTTAGGCAATGGTTTCTTAAATATGACAACAAAAGCACAAGCAAAAAAAGAAAAATTGAACTTCAAAAAAATTTAAAAACTTTTGCACTTCAAACAATATCACCCAAGAAAGTGAAAAGACAACACAGACTAAGAGAAAATATTTTCAAATCAAGTATCTGATAAGGGGCTTGTACCCAGAATATGTAAAGAACTCTTATAACTCAATAAGAAGATGACAACACAATTAAAAGACAGTTAAAGATTACTCAGCAATAGGAAATCCTAGCCAGAAAAGGCAAGAAAAAGAAATAAAGGGCATCCACATTGGTAAGGAAGAATAAAACTGCCCTATTTGTGGATGATATGATATTATATATAGAAAATCCAAAAGACTCCACAAGAAAATTACTGGAACTAATAGATTCAGAAGAGTAGCAGGATGCAAGATAAACAAACAAAAATCAGTTCGATTTCTACACACCAATAAAGACAACTACGAAAAGGAAATCAGGAAAACAATACCATTTATAATAACCTCTAAAAAAGAAAAAAAAAAAAAAACTCAGGAAAAAATCTAACCAGGGATGTAATAGACCTATATGCAGAAAACTATAAAACACAACTCCAAGAAACCAAAAGAGACCTACGTAAATGGAAAAACATACCATGTTCATGGATTGGTAGACTCAACACATCGTGAAAATGTCAATTCTACCCAAAGCAATCTACAAATACAACATAATCCTGATCCAAATACCAACAGCATTCCTTAAAGAGATGGAAAAACTAAACATTAACTTTATACAGAAAGGGAAGAGGCCCCAGATAAGTAAAGCACTACTGAAGAAGAATAAAGGAGGAGGACTCGCACTACCTGACCTCAGAACCTACTATACAGCTACAGTAATCAGAACAGCCTGGTACTGATACGACAGACACACTGAACAATTGAACAGAGGTGAGAACCCAGATGTAAATACATCCCCTTACAGTCACCTGATCTTCAACAAAGGCCCAAAGACTATTAAATGGGAAAAGACAGTCTTTTAACAAATGATGCTGGCAAAACTGAATGTCCATCTGCAAAAAACAAAATCCATACCTCACACCATACACAAAAACTAATTCAAATGGATCAAAGGCCTAAATATAAAACCAAAAACCATAAATATCACAGAACAAGAAATAGGGTCAACTCTAGAGGCCCTAATACATGACTTTAACAGGATATAAACCATTACTAACAATACACAAACACCAGAAGATAAGCTAGACAAGTGGAATCTTATGTGCTCATTGAAAGAGTTCACCAAAAGAATAAGAAGAGAACCTACAGACTGAGAAAAAAAATTTGGCTATGACAAATCCGAAAAGGTCTAACCTCTGAAATCCACCGGAAAATCCAAGACCTCTACCACAAAAAGATAAATAATCCAATGAAAAAATGGGCAAAGGATATGAACAGACACTTCACCAAAGAAGATACTCAGGTGGCTAACAGACACATGAGGAAATGCTCACGGTCACTAGCTATTAACATAAGGGAAACACAAATCAAAACCACAGTGAGATCTGATCTCACCCCTACATTACTGGCACGAATCAAAAAAACAGACAACAAATGTCGGAGATGCTATGGGGGACTGGAACTCTTATGCACTGCTGTTGGAATGCAAAATGGAATAACCATTTTGGAAAGCGATATGGCACTTCTTTTAAAAGCTAGAAATAGAAGTACCATATGATCCAGCAATCCCACTCCTAAGAATATACCCTAGAGAAATAAGAGCCATCACATGACTAGACATATGCACACCCATGCTCACTGCAGCATTATTGACAATAGCAAAAAGATGGGAACAACCAAAGTGCCCATCAAAAGATAAATGGATTAACAAACTATGATACATACACATAATGGAATACTATGCAAAGATAAAGAACAATGATGAATTTGTGAATCATCTTAAAACATGGGTGAATGTATAGGGCATTATGCTGAGTGAAATCAGTCAATCGCAAAGGGACAAATACTGTATGAGACCACTACAATAAAAGCTCATGAAAATATTTACACACAAAAAGAAACAATCTTTGATGGTTATGAAGGAGGGGAAGGGTAGGGAAAGAAAAACACTAAGTAGACAATGGATAAGTGGTAACTACAGTGAAGGGTAAGACAGTACACAATACTGGGAAGCCAGCACAGCTTGACCAAAGCAAGGTCATGGAAGCTTCATAGACACATCCAAACTTCCTGAGGGACTGAATTACTGGGCTAAGAGCTGGGGGACCATGGTCTCAGGGAACATTTTGCTCAATTGGCATAACACAGTTTACAAAAAAAATGTTCTACATCCTATTTTAACGAGTAGCATCTGAGGTCGTAAAAGCTTGTGAGCAGCCATCTAAGATACTCCACTGGTCTCACCCCATCTGGAGTAAAAGAGAACGATGAAAACTAAAGACAAAGGGAAAGATTAGTCAAAAGGACTAATGGACCACAACTACCATAGCCTCCACCAGACTGAGTCCCACACAACTAGATGGTGTCCAGCTACCACCACTGACTTCTCTGACAGGAATCACAATAGAGGGTCCCAGACAGAGCTGCAGAAAAATGTAGAACAAAATTCTAACTCACATACACACACATAAAAAAACAGACTTACTGGTCTGATAGAGACTGGAGAAACCCTGACAGTACGGCCCCCAGAGTTCCTTTTAACTCAGTACTGAAGTCACTCCTGAGGGTCATCCTTCGGCCAAAGATTAGACAAGCCCATAAAACAAAATGAGACTAAATAGGCACACCAGCCCAGGGGCAAGGACCAGAAGGCAAGTGGGGACAGGAAAGCTGGTAATGGGGAACTCAAGGTCGAGAAGGAGAGAGTGTTGACATGTCATGGGGGTGGCAAACAATGTCACAAAACAATATATGTATTCATTGTTTAATGAGAAACTAATTTGCTCTGTAAGCCCTCATCTAAAACACAATAAGAAAAAAGGATTACTAAGCAATAAAAAAAAAAATGAACTGTTGATAGATTCAACAACCTGGATGGATCTCAGGTGCATTATTCTAAGTGAAAAAAATTAATCTCAAAAGATTACATATAATGCCACTTAAATGAAATATCTAGAATAGGAAAATGGACAGACAAAAGTTTATTAGTGGTTCCTAGGGGTCAGAAGAGGAAAATGGCGAGTTATTGCTTAAGGGGTACTGAGTTTCTGTTTGGGATAATAAAAAGCTTTTGAAAATGGACGGTGGCGATGGTTGTACAACACGGTGAATATAACTAATATCAATGAATGGTACATGCAAAAACAGTTAAAACGACAAACTAATATATATACGTATCTATATATAGCTATGTACAGGCTCCTCATGAGCACAATTAACTGTTCCGGAATTCCCACTCCCCGAAATTTGTTACGATCCACACAGTCGAATGCCTTTGCATAGTCAATAAAACACAGGTGAAAAGATAAGCTACAAATTGGGAGAACATATTTATAACATAGAACTGAAATGGGACTAGTACCTAAAATTTACAAAGAATACTTAAAAAAAAGGAAAAATGAGTAAACAAACAAAGGCATTTCAAGAAGATACACAAATGACCATGAAGTATGTATAAAGGTATTCAAGATCACTAATAAGCAGGTGAATACAAATTTTAACTACAATAAGACAACAGTTCCACTAATAAATTTATGCCCCAGAGATTTAATAACAAGTGAAACAAAAGACTGATATGAGAATATTTAAAGCAGCATCACTTTTAAATGAAAAAAATCTGCTAACCACCCACATATCCACTGACAGGAGAATGGACAAACCAACTGTACTATAGTTATGCCTTGTAATTTTATACAGCAATGAAAATGAAGAAACTTCATGTAACATGATGGTGGAATCTTAGATGCATATTTTTGAGTGAAAAAAAGTCACAGGAGACTACATACTAGTATGTGTATGAAGTCCCAAAACTAGCAAAGCTAAATAATTTATTACTTTAAAAAAGATACATTCATTACAAAACTTTTTTTTTTTTTTTTAGAGTAAGGGAATGATAATCATAGAATTAAGGACAGCAGTTACCTGTGGGGAGGGAGGTAGGGGATGATCAGAAAGTAATACAAAGGTGGTTGTGGCAGTATCAGTAATCTTCTGGTTCTGTATTTAGGTGGTAGGTTCATTTTGTTGGCATACTTCTAACTTACATGCATGTTTTATATATTCTCTTGTATCAAAATACCACATTAATTTTGAAAAGAAATGGATACCAACAACAACCAAAAAAATGTTTGTATAGTGACACAAATATATACATAGCCATATATGTGAGTGTGAATATGTGGGTGCATATGTGTGCACAGACAGATGAAGCTATAGCCATATGTACATACAGGTATGTGTATGCATGTATCATATAATAAACAACACAGGGGACACAGTTACTGACACTTCTTAGACATAATCACATACCTCAGGAGATTGGTTTTCTGGGTTTGAAGGCTTAAGACCATAGTCTCATGGGACAACTCAGTTAACTGGCATAATATCATTCATAAAATGTATGTTCTACAACCCAATGTGGTGGGTAGCGTCCGGAGTCATAAAAGCTTAGGAGCAGCCACCTGAGAAACAACTACTGGTCTCTGCTCATCCGGAACAAGGGAGAAAGATGGAAACGAACAACTCAGAGAAGAAAGCAGTCTATGTGACTAACTGTCTACACGAATCATGGCCTCATCTACCCTGAGACCAGAAGAACTAGATGGAGCCCAGCTACCACTACCGACAATTCTGATCAGGACCATCATAGATGGATCCTGATATAATGGGAGAAAAATGTGGAACAGAAGTCAAATTCTTAAAAACTCCAGACTTACTAGACTAGTTGAGACTAGAGGATTCCCTGAGACTATCACCCTAAAATATTCTTTAAACCTTAAAGTGAAATTATCCCTTGAGGTCACCTTTTAACTAAATAGCAGACTGGCTTATAAAATAAAGAATATTACCCGTGAATAATGAGCTCCTTAAAAAAAAAAAAATCATCTGTATGAGACCAAATGGTGAAAAATTACCTGAAAGCAAAGACAAGAAGGCAAGGAGGCAGGGAGACTAGAGTACTGGAAATGGTACAACCAGAATGGAATGACACATTGTGAAAAATGTAACCAATACCACTGAATAATTTCTGTAGAAATTGTTAAACAGGAACTTAATTTTCTCTGTGAACATTCACCCTAAACACAATAAAATATTATTTAAAAAAAGAAAAGGAATAAGAGTTTTCCTCTAAACATGTACACTGGATACTTCTTATGGACCATTTCAAATCCTCTCAGTCTTAACTTATTCTAGCCATTGCTGCTGCAAACAGTGCTGTGTCTAGTTCCCAGAGACACTTGGTACAGTTTCAAACAGATGCTACTGAAAGTACCTAATTTCATACTCAGACACTTGCCCTCCTGTTTGCTGTAAACATCTGCTCAGCACTCACACATGTATAACCACGTGGGGCAGGCAACTCTTGGAGCAATGAATAAACCTTTCCTTTTTCCTTCTCTGAGGCAGAAAGGTTGTCCTGAGACACAAGTCATAAGGCCTTTTGGTCTTAAGGGATGGAGCAACCAGTGTCCAACTTGACAGATAATGTATTCTGTTGTCCCTCATTTCTGTGATCACATTCTTTTTTTTTTAACATTGTAATTTTTTTATTGGAAAACAAATATACAACTTGGAATGGATTTGAGGCAAATTGTGCCATAAGCAGATCCTTTAAGTTGCTAAACAAAGTTTAAAAAGCAAGTAACAATAAAAGAAACTTTCTGGTACAGGACCAGCAGTACAAAAAAATAGTGTACGAGTACCTGAGTAATACACTCGTTTTGCAGTAGTGCAACTTTGAGTACATATTGTTGACTGTCCATAGTCCACGCAGAGTTACAACTCCACACTTCAACAACATGCTGACAGTTCCTAAAGAACACTACTTAAAAAAAAGGCATAACCCAGATGTTCCCTCATTTGACCAACTCCACCTAAGTTTAGATGTGCAGAAGGGCTTAGCTATATCCAGAGTAAGCCACATGCAACATGTTACTTGATCAATTTTCTAAAATAAGGTTTCAGGACAATGACAGTAAGATAAGGGAAGAAAACATGGAGGAGTAGAGTCCTAATTACTACACATGCATATTCTTTTGACAGCAGGGGGAAACCTTTTACAGATAAGTTACAAAGAAAAGGCAAATAAACAATTTTGTACAAGAAATTTAACACATTCTGTACAACATCTTCACTTTGCTGTCATCATTTGTACAAACTCTTCATAGTTTACTTGACCATCACCGTCAATGTCTGCTTCCCTGATCATTTCATCAACCTCTTCATCTGTTAACTTCTCGCCAAGGTTTGTCATCAATGGCGAAGCTCCGCTGCACTGATATAGCCATTGCCATCCTTATCGAACACACGGAATGCTTCTCTAATTTCTTCTTCACTGTCTGTGTCTTTCATTTTTCTTGCCATCATTGTCAGAAATTCCAGGAAGTCAATCGTGCCATTACCATCAGTGTCTACTTCATTAATCATGTCCTGTAATTCTGCTTCTGTGGGATTCTGCCCAAGAGACCTCATTACAGTTCCCAATTCCTTTGTTGTTATAGTTCCATCACCATCCTTGTCAAATAGTGAAAAGGCTTCTTTGAATTCTGCAATCTGCTCTTCAGTCAGTTGGTCAGCCATGCTGCAAGTGGTATCAGTCTCCTGGACGCGATCACACAACCACTCGGCTCGCTAGCTCCACTCGGACTAATTCCACATTCTTAAATAAGCCACAATCGTAAATAAACTACTCGGCCTCTGCTTAAGGGAAGCCTGCTAAGCCTCCATGACAGATTGAACTCAGTTGTTTGCCTCAGTTCCCAGTTGAAATACCACTAACATGACAGGTAAAAAAGTCATGAATTTATAAGAACAAAGAGTGGGAAAAAAAGACTATGCAATGGACAGAGGGCAATAAAAAATGGCTAGACAAATAGTAAAAGATTTAGTAGACCACAGAAGGTTCACATACATACAAGAATCGGAAACAAGGGGGGCAGGGAGTGGGGGGAGGGCATATGTGTGTACATGTGATTGGGAATATTTGTGGTTCCCAGTGTGTGCATGTAGAAGCAGGAGGCAAGAGGGACTAAAACAACAAAATATATGTACATTCTCATGGAGAACTCAGAAAAGGCTCAGGAATTAGAGACATCTGGTACCACTGCAGGGTGCTGCTGAATGGGGCCAAAAATAGGGTAGTTTGAAAGTCTTCAAAAGGAGCTAGACCTTCTCCCTCACCCTGTATTACCAAGTACTGCTCCCTTCCTCACTCCTGTAGAAGATGGGAAATTTATCTCACAGGGAAGTTGGAACCATAGACTCTCAGGAGAACTCAGGGACATTAGGCATATCTAAAGGTCAGGTAGCACATTAAAAACAGGAGGAATTAAGTGGAAGTATGGATATGGAAGTGGAAGTATGAATACGGAACTGAGAAGACTAGCTACACAACCAAAAGATTTATAAGCTCTAAGCAAGAGATTGAAGGGTCTGGAGTATAGTGACTAGCTGAAAAGAAATAATCTGCAGATACAGACATTTAGAAGTCACCAACTAAATGGCGAGGTTCCTAACCGATTACAACATATATTTCTAGTCCAGGGATCTATCTGCATATCCAATGATATCTTTCTCCTTGGATGTCTCTCATGAACTTCAAATAACATGTCCAAGCTGAAGCTTTCACTTCCTCCCCTCAATTGTCGCTCCTCTTATATGTCCTAAGCCCCAAGCCAGAAATCTAGAAATCATCCTTGATTACTCTCTCTCCCTCACCTCATATATTCCACAATTTTTACACAAACATATAGATCCTCTTTTAATCATCAATCTATGCCCACCACCACTACCCATTCCAAGCCATCATCTCCTGCCAGAACTACTGGTCTTGCTGTATCTCAGTCTAGCACCTCTCCAAATCATTCTGTGTAACACAGCCAGGGAGATTCTTCTGAAACATCAGTCAGTCCCCTGCTTATAAAAATTATATAACCTTTCAGTACTCTTGGGATGAAGTTCAAACTTTCCAAAATGGCTAACACAGTGCTATATAATCTAGCCCATGGCTACTTTTTCTAGAGACAGCTCTCATCATTTCTCATATTCACACTCTTTTAGTTCTTTATACGTGCCTTTTTTGGTGGGGGGATGGAGGGGTGGGCTGGACCTTCACACAGATTGCTCCTCTGCCTGGAACACATCACCCTCCTCTTCATAGGGCTTATTCTTACTCTTCCTTCCGATAGCAGTTTTAAAAATCCTTTTTCTGTAAAGTGTTTCTGACAATTCTAACAACACATCTAATTCTCAAAAAACACCATCAAATCCAGAAAGTAAATTAAACAGTCCTCCTGTATTTCTATAGTATCCTTATATTTCTTTTATCATATACTTATCACATCTATCTTAAAATCTCCAGTTTCTACCACATGGCCTAGCACAAAGTAAATGCTAAATAAACAAATGATCAGCCAGAACCATACACTGTATTTGACTTAATTTATCATTTGACTTTTCTCTCAAGAAAAATTTAACCTTCAGGAATGGATGTAACATGCAAATAACACCCATATAAAAAAAACATTAATTAAAAATAATAGATAACTAACAAAACTATGTCAAAATGGGCAAATTCCATTTAGGATAACAGAAACTATATTTTATAATGAAAAAACTTGTAAGAGATTTTTTAAATAGTATTTAATGTTTCAAATTTAAACTAAAATATGACTATTATTTCATAACACTAATAATCTACTGTTACTATACGAATTGCCAACCACATACAACTACCTGTATTAATACCCAAGTTATATATTTTCCCCAGAAAATACAGTAACCAAAATACATGCAAAGACATGAAGGAATGCCTTGAGACTCATTTAACTATAACATATGAAAAATCACCTCAAGAAGCCAACACAATTTATACAAGGCAAGGTCATGGATGTTCCATAGACACATCCAAACTCCCTGAGGGACTGAACTGCTGGGCTGAGGACTGTGGGGACCACGGTCTTGGGGAACATCTAGCTCAAATGGCATAACATAGTTTCTAAAGAAAATGTTCTACATTCCACTTTAGTGAGTAGCGTCTGGGGTCTTAAAAGCCTGTGAGTAGCCATCTAAGATACAACACTGGTCTCACCCCTTCGGGAACAACAGAGAATGAAGAAAACTAAAGATACAAGGGAAAGGTTAGTCCAAAGGACTAAAAGACCACATCTACCACAGCCTTCACCAGACTGAGTCCAATACAACTAGATGGTGCCTGGCTATCACCACTGGCTTGCTCTGACAAGAATCAGAATAGAGGGTCCCAGACAGAGCTGGAGGAAAATGTAGAACAAGATTCTAACTCACAAAAAAAGACCAGACTTACTGGCCTGACAGAGACTGGAGAAGCCCTGAAAGCATGGCCCCCAGACATCCTTTTAGCTTAGTAATGAAGTCACTCGGGAGGTTCACCCTTCAGCCAAAGATTAGACAGGCCCATAAAACTAAAAACTAAAAACTAAAGGGCCACACCAGCCCCTGGGGCAAGGACTAGAAGGTAAGAGGGAACAGGAAAGCTGGTAAAAGGGAACCCAAGGTCGAGAAGGGAGAGTATTGACATGTTGTGGGTTTGTTAACAGTATCATAAAACAATATGTGTACTAACAGTTTAATGAGAAACTAGTTTGTTCTATAAACCTTCATTTAAAGTACAATAAAAAGAAAAATCACCCCAAGCTGTTTTACGTGACATCAAGTCATACTAGCTCTAAAAGACAATCTTGAAACCCACTTTTTTTTTTTATTGTATATTAGCTGAAAGTTTACAGAGCAAGTTAGTTCCCCATTCGATAGTTTGTACATAAAGTATTCTATGACACTGGTTTCATTCCCCAGTGTCAGCAGTCTCCCCTTTTCCGTCCTCGATTCCCTGTTTCCTTTCATCCTGGTTTTCTACCCCTTCCCGCCTTTTCATCTTTGTTTTGCTTTTGTTGCCCTTTTGATCTTGTATAATTGATTGTTCTAAGAAGCACTTTCCTCTTCAGTATTATTGTTCACGGTTTGGCTGAAAGGCAGTCTCTGGGATTGGCTTCAGTTTCAGTTCAGAAGGGTGTCTTAGGGCCACAGACTTGGGGGTTCCACCAGTCTCTGTCAGCCTAGTAAGCCTGGTATTTTTTTTTTTTAATAATTTTTATTGTGCTTTAAGTGAAAGTTTACAAATCAAGTCAGTCTATCACATATAAGCTTATATACACCTTACTCCATACTCCCACTTACTCTCCCCCTAATGAGTCAGCCCACTCCCTCCTTCCAGTCTCTCCTTTCGTGACGATTTTGCCAGTTTCTAACCCTCTCTACCCTCCTATCTCCCCTCCAGACAGGAGATGCCAACACAGTCTCAAGTGTCCACTTGATACAAGTAGCTCATTCTTCATCAGCATCTCTCTCCAACCCACTGTCCAGTTCCTTCCATGTCTGATGAGTTGTCTTCAGGAATGGTTCCTATCCTGGGCCAACAGAAGGTTTGGGGACCATGACCGCCGGGATTCCTCTAGTCTCAGTCAGACCATTAAGTCTGGTCTTTTTATGAGAATTTGGGGTCTGCATCCCACTGTTCTCCTGCTCCCTCAGGGGAAACCCACTCACTTTTATAAACCATGTTAAAGATGGTCTTTTCTGAAAGGACCGTTCGTTACTCTAGTAATGAATTATTTGACTACTATGCTTTCCAGTGTGGGGGGAAAAATGGTCTTTACTTCAGTTTTCATTGTTGTATTTTATAAAACAATGTCTCAGATGGTAAGCAGTCAGTTGCCCAGATCAAGAGAAAAAGATAAATTTGAACAGAGATAATACTTTAGACATGGGTTTTTGTTTGTATGAAGAACTGAAAAGAGGATATATAATATGCTGTATAAAAAAAAAAATATATATATATATATATATAGCAGACTCTTAAAAGACAAATCTTCCTCAGTCATCATATTCATGGTTATCAATACTGTATGAAGTCCTAAAGAACAGTGCCATAATCTAAGAGTTTTAAGGAGACTTATTCTTATTCCTGAATGCTGTAGGGTTCGCATGATAGTATGTTATGACAGACATCATTTAATTATAAAACCTGACCACGTATTACTACAATGTCTAAAATTCATTATGTACTTATCCACAATAAATTCTGATGATAACACAGTCCTCTCTTCTCCTAGATAACAAGCCTGCAAAGACATTTTCTTCCAGTATGGGCTGGCTTATTTTATTCTTCACACATTCTACCCTACAACTATTCACTTCCATGAGCTTTTTCTACCTGGGAATAAATCCGTCTATGGCTACTGGTACAGCATCTGTAGCTAAGTCATATTAAAGGTCAGTTCAGAGTACACTTACCATTTTGTCGTCAAGAAATGTATGCATAGGCTCTGTACATTTTCTCAAATCATATTTTAATACTAAGATGTCTGTTTCTACATATAACCTCTAACCAAAAATCAACTGCCTTCTCAAATTTAAAAAAGTTTTATCTGTCACTTGAAAAACACGTGCACTGGCTAAAAATAGGTTTACCATTTATTCTTCCATAGACTATCAATTCTCAGTCCTGGATCACCATCAACTTGCACAATCCACTCTTTCATTCATGAAAAACTTTTATTTTTAGGCTGAGTATCTCCACTTTTATAGACTTCTTCGCTTACATTGTAATCCCCTGCCAGTTGACTGGGAGAGGGGGAAAAAAAAATCCTTATCATTTCACAAGGGCGTACTAATAAGATTTCTCCACTGAAAGAAGCAGAATAGCCCTGAAATTTTGCAAAAAACATAAAATGCAAGAAGGGTCTCAGAAATGGAAACATATGAACTCATTTTTAATTATTCTGAGAAAGCTTTTTAAAATCGAAGAGCCATATTACCAGAGGCCATCTTGAACAATTCAGGCTTAGTGGTTTTGTTAACTCTAAGCTTATTAAGTTGTAATTTCATCATTTCTAAGGAGTTTAAAAAATTAGAAACTTAAAGCAAAGAACAAATCAAGATTTATTTTCTTTTAATTTTTAAAGCCATAAAAATATAAAAATTCTAGTTATCTGTTCCATACTTCCTTAAAAACACAAACCAAACATACTTACTGTTGGTTTTTTTCATTTAGAGTATTCATGCCCTGGAGATCAGACAGAGGTGTTCTGGGATTTTTCCGGGCTATACCTAGCACATCAAAAGCAGAAATTTTCAAATCAGTGCTAAGAAAAACTAAACAAAAAACAATTTTTCTGAAGACAAGTGAAATAAATGTAAAATGTACTCCAGTAGTAAATATCTGCTAAACATGACAGAAATGTATAAATAATAACACAAACCAATTCCCATGAATGTCACTCAGAAATCTCACTTGGCTAGCAATGAACTGAATTAGAGAACTTAACAATAAACTCTTCTATTTCTTCTCTGATTTAAACATTAACATTAGGAATATTAAGGGTAATTGTGCCAAAGATCTAGAAGCATACAAATTCTGATTTATACAATAAAAAAATTTTTTGAATCTGACTCCTCTATCATTTTTTAACAAATATATTGCTAACACGGACTACAGATTTTAAAGATCGATTAATCGTACAGCTAAAGACACTAAGAATCAAAAAAGACAAGTTGATAAGGAAATTTAAGCTCTATAAGGATAAGGCTATTAATTTTCATAACACCCACACACAGAAACCATTAATACAGGTAAGACATATTTGAAAAGAGGAAGTAAGATTATCTCTATTTGCAGATGACATGATCTTGTACACTGAAGATCCTACGGACTTCACAAAAAACTATGAGAACTAAAAGACAAGTTGAGCAAAATCACAGGATACAAAATTAATATTAAAATTCATTTTACTTGTATACACTAGCAATGAACAATATGAACATAAAATTAAGAAAACAAGTTCATTCATAAT
Organism: Loxodonta africana; assembly: GCF_030014295.1. NCBI lineage: Eukaryota > Metazoa > Chordata > Mammalia > Proboscidea > Elephantidae > Loxodonta > Loxodonta africana. The sequence continues at coordinate 43,776,627 of NC_087354.1, read as the reverse complement.
AGCATCAAAAATAATACTTAGGTATAAATTTAACAACAGTAAAAGACTTCTACACTGAAAACTACAAAACAAAATTAAAAGGAATTAAAGAAGACCTAAATAAGTGGAATGGCACCCCATGATAATAGATTGAAAAACTTTAAAAATTGCAACACTCCCCAATCCATCTATATAGATCAATGCAATCTCTATTAAAATTCCAGTTGCCTTTTTTTTTTAAAGAAATAAACAAGCTGATACCCAGAATAACCAAAATAATTTTGAAAAAGAACAAAAGAGGTGGTTTCAAAATTTATAACAATGATACAGTAATTGAGACAGTATAGTACGAGCGTAAGAATAGAAAAATAGATCAATGGGAAAGAACTGAGAGCCCAGAAATAAACCCGTACATTTATATAAATTGCCTTGTTCTCAATGTGAGGGAAAAAGCATTCAATCTTTCATCATTAAGTATAAAGTTAGCTATAGGATTTTCATGCATATCCTTTACAAGGTTGAGGGAGCTGCCTTCTATTACTAAGCTACAAAAGTTTTAAATAGGAATGGGTGTTGAATTATGACAAACTCTTTTTCTCCATCTACTGAGATGACCATATGGTTTTTCTTTTTTAGATGGTTAATATAGCAAGTTACAGGGATTGACTTCAAATGCCAAACCAACCCTTCATAAACTCCACTCAGCCTTCATGTATTTTCCTTTTATATATTGCTGGATTCAGCTTGCTCTTATTTTGCTACGGATTTTTACATCCCTACTCATGAAGTATGCTGATCTGTACTTTTCCAGCAATGTATGTCCGGCTTTGGTGTCAGAATAATACTGACCACATGGTATGAGTTGGGTAGTGTTCTTTGCTCTTCTATCTTCTGAAAGACTGAGTAAAACTAGTGTTAACTCTTAAAATTCACCACTGAAGCTATTTGGGCTTAGACTTCTGATTTTGTGGGACTCTACTTAATAATTCATTATGATAAATAATAAATCTATTCATATTTTCTATTTTTTCTTTGTCAATCTTGGTAACTTGCTAACATTCAAGGAATTTTTTCAATTTCATCTTTGTTGTTTAATTTATTGAGATAAATATTGATAATTTTCTCTTATCCTTTTAATGTCTGCAGCATATATAACTGTGTCCATTCTTTCATTCCTGATATTAGTTTCTATGTCTTATCTCTTTTTTTCTTGATTAAAATGGTTAAAACTGTGCTGTCCAAAATAGTAGCCACTAGCCATATTTGGCTATTTAATTTAAATTTATTAAATAACATTAAAACTTTTGTTTCAGTCATGCTAGCCACATTTTAGATACTGTAACAGCTGCCAAGTAGCTAATCGCTACCATATTGGACAGTACAGTTGGATGACATTAACATTTTTATCATCACAAAAAGTTCTACTGGACTGTGCTGGGCTAGATATCAACTTCATTGCTCTTTTAAAAAAGCCAACTTCTTGTTTCCTTCATTTTTTCTACTACTGGTCTGCTTTCTATTTCATGAATTTCAGTCTTTACTTTCTTTTATTTATTTTGGGTCTAATATGCTCTTCTTTTTCTGCCTTCTTAAAATGAAACATCATTGATTCTTGATCTTACTTTAATATAAGGATTTAAAGCTATAAATTTTCTTCTAAGCACACTTCTTTAAGGTGCATTCCACAAGCTGTAGTATCTTGTGTTTCCATTATCGTTCAGATCAAAATACTTTCAAGTTGACCTTATGAATTCTACTCTGATCAATGAGTTATTTATATGTTTTTTCCCAAGTCTTTGAGGATTTTCCAGGTATCTTTCTGTTATTGATTTTTATCTGGTCATACAACAATCTTAAGTTTTCAATCACTTGTATAACCATACTGATGCCTCAAGGACAGGGAGGCAAGCACTGTCCGCAGGGCAGGGGTAATGAGATGGAGCCAATCCACAACCCATCTCTGGCAACTGCTGATCCTTCAACTTGTTGATAAAAACACCACATTCTCAATCACACCCAGGCTGGACTGAACTCCAGAAGTATGGGTTCAAACTGAAGCAGATTGTTCCATTCTACCTTCTCTCTCTTCTCCTGCCATATTATTCTTTCTCCTTTCCAGGGGTCCTAATCTTTCTGAAAGGTTGCTGCAGCTCATGTTCCCAGAACCCCAATTTCTCTCAACTGCTTTATTTTTCTCTCTGCCAAATCTTACAGAACAGCCACTGTGAACAGGCGGTGGGAGCTCCAAAAATGAAAAGGAGGAAAGGAGCTAAAATCTTCTACTTCTTTATTTCAAAGGTCTCACATGTCACTTCCGCCACATTCCATTTGTTAGAAGAGAGTGACACACTTAAGGGGAGGGGAATTAAGCTCTGCCTTTTAAAGGGAGGAGTGTCAGAGAATTTGTAGACATATTTTAAACCACCAAAATGGTGTCATAATTTTTGCCTTAATAGTCATGTATCTTTTCAGGAAAACTAAGAGAAAGAAATAAAATATGTAGTCATTTATATCAGCAAACTATAGTCCAGGGACCAAACCAAATCTGCTGTCCATTTTTGTATGGTCTGTGAGCTAAGGATGGTCTTTACTTTTTAAATGGTTGGGGGAAAAAAATCAAAAGAAATATAATTTTATGACATGTGAAAATTATATAAAATTTAAATTTCTGTGTCCACAAACAAACTGTTATGAGAACATAGTCACGATCATTTGATGACGTTACTGCTCATGGTTCCTTTGACACTAAAACAGCAGAAATAGGGAGTTTCAACAGAGTCCAAGTAGTCTGCAAAGCCTTAGATATTTACTGTCTCATCCTTTGCAGAAAACATTTGCCAATCTCTGTTGTAGATCCATCGTACCACTTGGTGTTACTTCAGCCTGAAGAATTTTCATTACCATTTCTTATAGTACACAAATTACGGCGACAATTTCAGATTCTGTTTATCTGAAAATATTTTTATTTCGCCTTCATTTTTTATCAATTTTATTGTTGTTGAGAGTATACCCAGCAAAATATACACCAGTTCAACAGTTTCTACATGTACAATTCAGCAACACTGATTACATTCTTCAAGTTGTGTGACCATTCTCACTCTCCTTCTCTGAGTTATTCCTTCCCATTACATAAACTCACTACCCTCCCCCCCAGTTCCTATCTAATCTTTTGAGTTGTCAATTTGATCCCATATAGAGATTTCTTAAAAGAAGATAACGCTCAAGGCAGACATTTTTTTTACTAGTTAAGCTAAACTATTGTTTGGTGTTAAGATGACTTCAGGGTATATTTTTAGTTTAAGGTTTCAAGATTATCTTAGAGCAATAGGTTCAAGGGATTATCCAGCCTCCATGGCTCCAGCAAGTCTGTTTTGCATTTTCCCCCTTTTGATCAGCATTCTTCTATAGAATCTTTGATTCTTTGATCACAATGTTCAATAATGGTAGGGCCATCCAGTTCTTCTGGTCTCATGGCAAAGGAGATAGTTGCTCATGGAGGCAATTAGCCAAACATCCCATTTCCTCCACCTATTGCTGACTGTAAGGAGCCCTGATGGTACAGTGATTAAAGTGCTTGGTTGCTAACTGAAAGGTTGGCAATTTGAACCCACGCACTGCTCCAAAGGATAAAGATGTGACAGTCTGCTTCTGTAAAGATTACAGCCTTGGAAACCCTATGATGCGGTTCTACTCCGTCCTATAGGGTAGCTATGGGTTGGAATCAACTCGCTGGCAAGGGGTATTACCAACTCTCCTTCTTCCTCTATTACTCAAGATGAACAGAGGCAATTGTTGTGCCTTGGATGACCTCTGTGAAGACCCCCAGGAACTACGCAATGAACTAGGAGGTAGAAAAGAAGCACTAAACACATATTAGGCCAATTAACTGGGACGTCCCATGAAACCATGACTGTATCACCTTCATTTCTGAAGTATTCCTTTGCTAACTGAAAAAAAAGAAAAAGACATTGTGGATAATACATTGTAGCATAACTGGATTTTGTTATGCTCTTCTGAAGACTGTTGATTTTTCTTCTGACAGACAGTTAACTTGTCTGGACTGAAATGGCAAATATAGAAATTCTGGTTGGCCGTTGGGTTTGTTTTTGTTTTGGCACTTTAAAAATGATTCTGGGGTATCTTTTAGGCTCCATTGTTTTTAACAAGAAGTCAGCTGTTAATCACATCATCATTCTCTTGTATTTAATATATTTTTTTCTGGTTTTCAAGATTTTCTCTTTATCTTTGGCATTTACTAGTTTGACTGTAATAAGACTAGGTATGGTTTTCTTTTACATTTATCCTGCTTAAAATTCAATGATTTTCTCAGACCTGTAAGCTAATATTTCTTATTCAAATTTAGGAAATTTTCGTCCACAGTATTTCTTCAAGCATTTTTCTCTGCCCCTTTCTCTCTCCTCTCCTGGGACTCCAGTTAGGTCAGTAACACTTCAGCTTTCTCCCATCCAAGCTGTACACTGAGTAGAAAATGCCCTCAGTCAAAAAAAGCAGCTAACTTGCCAATATCACCTATTGCAGTTGTGTCTTTCAAGCGTTATCTCCTATTTGGTTTCCACAGCTTTTCTGACAAAACCCCGGGGGTCTCCCCTGCATAAAGTTTAGAAGTTTACAGTTTAAAATCAACAACCAATGTGGACAGTGTTTAAACTCTGATTTTGTGTTTTATCCATTTGGTGGCTCTTAGTTGCTGGATTTTCCTCCCAAATTTCCAGCTGATCTGCCAGCCCCTGACTTTGTTCTCTGATACCTCAATGAAGTGTGGTTGTGGTTTTCTGTCTCTGGAGCTACAGGAGTTGGGGAACACAAAAAGCACAAAAAGCCACAAACACACAATTACTCACTTTCAAGAATAAACTCTCCTCTGCCTTTTTCCTACTTTCAGTCCTTTTTCCACTGCTTTCAAGTAGTTGGCTATTTTTGTATTTTTTTCAGGTGTTATCATTGTTATCTGTGGGAGGGTTCATTTGCCTCACCAATTCACTTCACCATTACCTGAAGCTGGTAGCCCCCAGGTGTTTAAAGAAAAAAAAAACTCTCACACTTCTAGTTATAATTTTAAATGTTATAAAATTTGGATTATTGCCAGTACTAAAATTGAAAATGGAATAAGCTACATAAAATAATGGACAAGCTCCAAGTTCCACAAATGTAGCAATTTACATGTGAGCATACATAAGTGCACAACGTCCTCATGCAGCCTATGCTGAAATTGCTACCCTCCAGGTTGTCAGGATAAGAGTCATCATGAAATGCAACAAGGCAAGCAAACCACTTGTAACTATTTAAGAGTTAAAAAGAATTAATTTAAGCTCAAAAAAAAAGATTTGTGGACTCTTTTAAATAATGTCCCATGGATTAAAAGATTTGAAAAGATGGATAATCAGAATGAAGACTTGCATATCTTTTACAAACAACAGCAATAATTAAGAATAAACTTCTCAGGATTTTTTTTAAATGAAATACTTACCTTTGTTCTTTTTAAAATGAGAAAATAATATTTTCCAAAATACATTAAACTTTTTTTTATATCAAGCAAAAAAAAGTAACGGGACTGGAAGACAGAACCCACAACATCTGCTTTTAAAAATTATACGTATATTTTCCTTTCACTGACAACTGGGTATTAAAATTTCAACCAGAAAACTGTGAAAACTAAATTTGGGGCAGTTTACAAAACTCAGAGCAGATTTTGGAAGTAATTTAGGTCCATGCTATCCAAACTGCTGAGTTAGGCTCTGAGTATTCTGAAGAACTTTATTCTCACTATAGCCCAACAACTGTAATCTCACAATAAGTAAAAGAACCAATTTTCATGCAGAATGAATAATGAGAAGGAGGAAATGGAGACCAGGAGCATCTTTTTACACCAATTTTATTACCAAAAAAAAAAAAAGGAACACTCAGTATGATTCTGCCATTCTATCTTAGGCTAGAACATAATGGTGACTTGGCTCTAAACCAGACAAAGGAAACTCTAATGGGAGGATTCCAATTAAATTAAATGGATTTGCCAATGATACACAAAAACAATATTGCCGATGTTGAAATACAAGGATAAAAATCAGCTGAACTGAGAAAGGGGAATAAGGAAACTTTGAGGCTGGTGAACATATTCATTATCTTAATAGTGGTGATGATTTCATGTATGCCAAAACTTATCAAACTGTACACTCTACATACAGTTTATGTTACTTCAATTAGGCTTAAATAACATTTTAAAAATATCAGCAGAATGAAAAGCATTATTCATTTTTACCCAGCACTGTTACTGGAAATACAAAAAAAGGGAAACAATTCAGAGACTGTAACCAAGTATCATTAATAAGTTAAGGATCACAGGCAAATAGAATACTCATCCAAGTAAAAAGAAGAGGTATGTCAGCATTTTTAAGAGAAAGAAGTAAAACCTCAACGGAAATAGCCTAAGGCTGGTTATACAAATATGGAGGTCACGATGCCTGTGCAATCTATGTCCCACCCTGGTGTAGTAACACCCTGGTTTCCATTTCCAAATGGATATGTAATGACATAGAGTTTATCAGTATTTGCAGCCTTACTGTACTTCTCTTCCTTGCACCTCTGCAGAATCTCTAAGCTCCTCTGGTGGACTGGGTGTTGTAGAAAGCTAAAACTATCCATACTTTTCAAAATTGCACATGGCGCTGTATCATCATGTCCTTAGGAAGCAAAAGAAAAATAAAAAAATGGAGAAAAGAAAAAGACATTATATAAGCCCAAACCAATAGAGGAAAATGCTGCCAACTATCTTTAGAGTATACAAACATGTATCAGGTAATAGGGATTAAATATGAATTAATTTTTCCAGTTAATTTGAAGAAATTACACAAAAATAGAGAAAAAGAAGGTCCTTTTCAAGTATTCAAAGCATGCTCTTCAGTACTCAAAGTACTGTGAGTTAATACCAAACTAAAATAAGAAAACTTCAAAACAATTTGTATGATTTAGTTTATTTTTAAAAAATGGATTCAGTTTTACTGGGTCAGGAATAAAATTAGCATATAGTCGGCAACACTTTAAGGAACACTGGTGAAACCTCACAGAGAAATACACCCCAAAACAATTTACCAAAAGTTAAATAATCTTCACAAATCCTGCAATTAACCACACTTGTAGAAATTCCAACAAGTGTGCCAATAAATGTGAAGAAAAGCATCACAGAGCAGGGAAACTCAGCAGCACTTATTTATAAATCTGAAAACAAAGATGGAGAATGTGTAGCTCACCACCAGTGCTTAGTAACACATGGCAGAAATCAGCTACCAGTGGGAAAGGGAAGACAGCACATTCAAGTAAAGACCAAAGCCCCATATTAATGCTATTTATAAACAGTAATTTCAGTAATAAAGAGAAAGAAGAAGAAAAAAGTTTTACTACAATAAATATTAGCAATAAAAGAGAATATAGGTTTTCCAGGCTTTAGGAAAGTTGTGAATCATTTACTTAGAGATCATCTCTAGAGTTAGGGCACAAACTTTAAACTTAAGTAGGTTTGTCTTTAAGAAACAAAAGTGAATAATTTAGCGATAGAGGCAAATTAAATAAAACATAAACAATTAACTGAAGTTCCATTAAAAAAAATTTTTTTTTTTAATTAGTTTACATTTATTTTATAACAGGGGTTCAATCTCATTTCCATTGTATCACTCAGACCTGAGGCCGTGTCTCTGCCCAAAAAAGAGATTTCTGTAATGCAAGCGCCCAGAACCATTTCTTAAGGTGTATTTCATAAACTATGAAACTGAATACAAGTACACGATTTGATGAGTTTTAACAAACATTTACATTCATACGCTCCATACCTCAAGAGAACATTTTCAATGCCTCAGCAAGTTCCTTCATCCCCCTTTCCTGTCAATACCACCCCTGACTCTCACCAGAGACAACAAAGTTCTCACTTCTATCACTGTATATTACTTGCTTGCTCTTAAACTGAATTAAATCATATAGTATGTATTCATACTTTCAAGTCCGGCTTCTTTTGCTCAACAGGATTGATGAGTGACTCATAGTATTGTCAATCACCGCACATGCATGTGAAAGCTGGACCATGAATAAGGAAGACTGAAGAAGAAGAACTGATGTCTTTTAATTATGATGCTGGTGGAGAATACTGAAAATACCATGGACTGCCAAAAAAACGAACAAATCTGTCTTGGATGAAGGATAGCCAGAATGCTCCTTAGAAGCAAGGACAGAGAGACTTCATCTCACATACTCTGGGCATGTTATCAGGAGGGACCAGTCCCTGGAGAAGGACATGATGCTTGGTAAAGTAGATGGTCAGCAAGAAAAAAAAAAAAAAAGGTAGACCCTCAGTAAATTGGATTTACACAGTGGCTGCAACAATGGGCTCAAACATAGCAATGATTGTGAGGACGGTGAAGGACCAGGCAGTTTTTTGTTCTGTTGTACACATAAGGTCACTACGAGTCAAAACCGACTCAATGGCACCTAACAACAACATTATGAGTATCAGTAATTCATTCCTTTTTATTGCTGAGTAATATTACATGAAAGGAATACATCACAGTTTGGTTTTCTATTCTTCCACTGATGGACATTTGGGTGTTGCAGTTGGGGGGCTACTATGAATAAAGCCACTATGAACATCATGTTCATGTGCCTGTGTATAACAGCTTTATTAAAATATAATTCACATACAATTCACCCATTTAAAATGCACAAATTTAGTGGTTTTTAGTATATTCACAGAGTTCTGCAAAATCATCCCTATCAATTTTAGAACACTTTCATTATACCAAAAGGGAATCCTGTACTCTTTGACTATTATCCCCTGTGATGGCTAATTTTATGTCAACTTGACTAGGCTGTGGTGCCCAGCTGTTTGGTGAAACACTAGTCTAAATATTGCTGTGAAGGTATTTTGTAGATCATCTGATCAGTTGAAGGCCTTAAAAGCAAAAACTGAGGTTTCCTAAAGGAATTCTGTCTCAAGACTAATAGAGAAATTCTGCCTAGTTGCCAGTCAGCCAGCCAGCCAGCCCTGCACATTTCAGGTTCAAGACTGCAACGTCGAGTTTTTCCTGAGTTTCCATACAGATTTCAGAATTGCCAGTGTGTGTGTGTGTCTGTCTGCCTCTGTGATTCTCTCTCTTTCTCTCTCTCTGTAAGTAGTTTCTCTGGAGAACCCTGACTAATACACCCCTCAACCTTCGCAGTCTCTCAACCCTAGGAAAACACTACTCTTTTGGTCTCTATAGATTTGCCTAGTCTGGATATTTCATATAAATGAAATCATACAACACGTGGCCTTTTGTGTCAGACTTCTTTCATTTAGCGTGATGTTGTCAAAGTTCACACCTGTTGTAGCATGTACCAATACTTCATCCCTTTTTATGGCTGAATTACACTCCATTCATTAGTTGATGGACATTTGGGTTGATTCCACCTTTCAGCTATTGTGAATAATGTTGCTATGAACATTTGTTTACCAAGTTTTGTTTGAACCCTGTTTTCAATTATTTTGGGTATGTATCAGGGAGTAGAATTGCTGGGTCATATGTCAACTTCATGCTTAACATCTTCAGGAACTGCCAAATTGTATTCCAAAGTTAAGTGTACTGCTTTACATTCCCACCAGCAATGGATGGGAGTTCCAATTTCTCCAATGTCACCAACATTTGTTATTTTCTGTCTTTCTTATCAAAGCCATCCTAGTGGGTGTTAAGTATTATCTCTCTGTGGTTTTGATTTGCAAATAACTAAAGACACTGAGCATCTTTTTACATCTTTACTGGCCATTTTTATATCTTCTTTGGAGGAACGTTTATTGAGATCCTTTTTCCATTACTTAATTGGTTTACCTTTATATTGCTGAGTTGTAAGACTATATATTCTGGATAGTAGCTCTTATGTGATACATGACTTGCAATTGTTTTCTGCCATTCCATGGGTTGTCATTTCACCTTCTTAATAGTGTCCTATGAAGCACAAATGTTTTTAATTTTGATGAAGTGAATTTATCCTTTTTTTCCTTTGGTTGCTTGTGATTTTGGTGTCATATCTAAGGAATCATTGCCTAATACAAATCGGGAAGTGTGAATCTTCCAACTTTGTTCTTCTGGCATTTCTGGATCCCTTTCCATATGAAATTTTAGCATCTGCTTGTTAATTTCCACATAAAAAGGCAGCTGAGGTTTTCACAGGGACTGTGTTAAATCTGCAGATCAGTTTGGGGAGTACCGCCATCTTAACTACATTAAGTGTCCCAATCCATGAACCCACAATGTCTTTCCATTTACACAGACCTCTTTAAGTTTTTTTGATATTTTATAATATTGAATATATAATTTCTGTACTTCCTCTTGTTAAATTCATTCTTATTTGATTCTTGTTGTTGCTCTTGCAAATAGAATTTTTTTCTTAATTTTGTTTTCATATCGTTCATTGTTAGTTTACAGAAATATGACGGGATTTTTGCATGTTGATCATGTATCATACAGCCATGCTGACCTCCTATATTAGCTCTAACTGCTTTTGTGGGGTTTTGTGTGCATTTGTGTGTGAATTTCTTATACTATTCTATAATAATATTGTGACATTTTCAAACAGAATAGCTTTACTTCTTCCTTTCCAATCTGCATGTCTTTTCTTTTTCTTGTCTAATTTCCCTGGCCAGAACCTCTAGTACAATGTCGAACAGAAGTAGCAAAAGTGTCCATCCTTGTCCTGTTGCTGATGTTAGGGGAAAGCATTCAGTCTTTCACCATTAAGTATGATGCTAAAACCAAAACCAAAACCAAAACAAAACACCCATTGCCACTGAGTCAATTTTGATACATAGCAACCCCATAGGACAGAACAGAAAACCAAAGGGTTTCTAAGGCTGTTAAGTCTTTATGGGAGCACACTGTTGCCATCTTTCTCTCATGTAGCAGCTGGTGGGTTCAAAACGCCAAACATTTGGTTAGCAGCCAAGCACTTAACCACTGAGCCACTAGGGGTTTTTGTAGATGCCCTTTATCAGGTTGAGGAAATTCCCCTCTATGTCTAGTTTTTTTCTTTTTTTCTAGTTTGTCCAGTGCTTTTATCATAAAAGGCTTTTGTCAAATGCTTTTTCTGTATCTGCTGAGATGACCACGTAGTTTACATCTTTTATCCTATTAATATGGTATATAAGATTGATTGATTTTTCATATGTTGAACCAATCTTACATTCCTGGGATAAATGCCATTTGGTCATCGTGTACAATCCTTTGTATCCGCTGGATTTGATGTTGCTGCATTTGGTATCCTAGTATTTTGTCAATGATTTTTGTGGCCACGTTTATAAGGCATCTTGGTCTGTGCTTTTCTTTCTTGTGATGTCTCATCTGGTATCTGAGTAAGATTGGCCTCACAGAATAAGATGGAAAGTGTTATCTCGTCTACCTTTTTTTTTTTAAAGAGTTTGTGAAAAATTGCTGTTAATTCTTTTTTAAAATATTTGGTGGAATTCACCAGAAAATTCACTGGTCCTTTGCTTTTTTTGTGGGAAGATTTTTTTAATTACTAATTCAATCTCTTTGGGAGTCTCTGGATGGTGCAATGGTTAACTCTCTCAGCTGTTAACTGAAAGGCTGGCAGTTTGAGTTCACCCAAATGCACCTCAGAAGAAAGGTATGGCAGTGTACTTCTAAATATCAGCCATGAAAACCCTATGGAGTACAGTTCTACTCCAACAAATATGGGGTCGCCATAAGTCAGAATCAACTAGACAGCAATTGATTTGGTTTGGTTTTTGGTCAATTTCTTTACTTGTTATGGGTCTACTCAGATTTCTTATTTCTTCACGAGTCAGTATCAGTAGTACGTGCATCCTTCTAAGAATTTGTCCATTTTATCTAGGTTCTTATTTGTTGCCATACAAATGTTCGTAGTGTTATAATCCCTTTTATCTCTGTAAGGTTGATAGTAATAACCCCCCTCCCTCATTCCTGAATTCAGTAATTTGAGTCTTGTCTCATTTTTCGCTTGGTCAGTCTAGTTCAATATTTTTAAATTTTGTGGCTCTTTTCAGAAAATCAATTTTTGGTTTTATTGAGTTTCTCTATAGTCTCTATTTCATTTATTTTAGATCTACTTTTTATTATAACCTTCCTTCTCCTTGCTTTGGGTTGAGTTTGCTGTTCATTTTCTAGAGTCTAACTGATTTGAGATCTTCCTCCTTTTGTAATACCTGTGTTTAAAGCTATAAATTTCCTGGATTTTCTCAAGGAATTCCCTGACATTCTTCACCTCTTTGTCAAGCTTCTCTGGGCAGAAAAGTTGACTTTAAGTGATTGTATGTCGGAAAACTCTCACTATGCAACAATGTTCTATCAAAGGCTAGAGCTGCAGTCAGCAACAGTGTGCTTTCCAGTAGTCCACAAGTGCCCATGAAAACGCTCTCCCACAGAATATAAAAGGAGATATTTTATTAAAGAGGAAAGCACACAGAAAAGTATGCTACTTTATCCATTTCTAAATTTCAATGTAAGATCCAAAGAACTGAGTTAAGGGTAGAAGAACATTAACATTCATAAACAGATGCTTTACATGTATTATCTGACTCTACGCTCATGATTTAAAAAAGGGTATTAACCTTCTTTTACAGATAAGAAAAACTGTTCATAGTTACAAAATTAGTCAAGAGAAGGGACGACACTCGACTGGTGACAGAGGCAGGCTCTCTTCCACTATAATACACTATCTCTACTCTGCATTTTCTGTCTCCTGATTTATGCTTTCACATTAAATTGTGTTTCATTTGTAGTAAAAGCTATGGCATAAGAAATTGGAGGAGGGTATCAAGATTAAATCCTAAATCATTAAATGATCATTTATCGCTTCGGTTTTTGTTTTAAAAAAATCACAGCAATGACTTACTGAGTGCCTACTGAACACTAGGTGCTTTATACACTTATCCTATGAACAACACATACACACCACAGATCCACTTAACCATACAAAGTTCAGTCAACTCATGAGATATGAAACACGATGACAGCGTGTGGCAAGGAAACAAAAAAGGAAATGTCTCATTATGTGAAGGTAGAGAAGCACAAAACTTTAAAATGAAGTATGGTTGAATATTCATATCTACTGCTTACCAGTTTTTCTCTGAATGTGTCTTTTTCCAGCTTCCCTGAAAGCAACCATGGCTCTGAAAAAAGCTCGGAGAACTGCCCATCGGAAAACAGCTACTGGATCCAATCCAATCATCCCAGAGATAAATGCATTCTTGCTACTTCTCAGAAGAGCTACAATATCTGGGCGCATATGATCTGTATTTTTTTCCCGAAAATCCTATATGAAAAAAGTACCAGCGTTATTTTTTTAATTATTAAAACTAAGAAGATGGGCAACATGTTTGAACGGTGGCTGAATGAAGACTATAGAAGTGATTTCTATTCTAGGTAGCTAACTGGACCAGGTATCGTCTACAAAGTCCTAGCCAATCCTAAAACTATGGAATTCTTAATACATGTAAATTAGAATGAATAGTCCACAACTTTATTGCAGCTTGTTAAAATACTATTCAGCAAGAGCCTCCCTGAAAGAGTATGACATAAAGTGACAGCAGAGCTGAATAACAAAAAGGAACCAAGTCATGAAAAGACTGGGAAGACCATTCCAAGGAAAGGAATCACTTACTATAAAGATCTGACAGTGGCAATGAGTTGGACATGTTAGGAGAAAAGCATTAAGACCGGGCGATAAAGCACAGTGGGCAAGGGTGAGAGTGATAGAAGATGAGGCAAATAAACAGCCATATTTAAACTCTGTAAGCCTGAGCTAAGAGTTTAGATTATATATAAGTGTAAAGGGAAGACACTGAAAGGGCAATGACAGGAACTAACTGGTGTTTTATAAAGAACAATGACTGTTGTGTAGGGAAAGAATGAAAAAAGGGAAAGCAGCAACTGCAATATTCCAGGTAAGAGCTGATAATGACTTGGACTAAGTGGATCATAGTAGTGGAGAGGGAGAGCAGTTGTCATATCTGGGATATGTTTTGAAGGTAAAGGCAAAAGAACCTACTGACAGTAAGAGAATGAGGGAGAATCAGGCTAACATCTGTATTTTGGGTGCGAGCAACTAGATGGATGGAGTTGCCATTTACCGATATGGAGAAGACTGAAAAAAAAAAAGACTAAAGAAGCAGTAAATTCAGAGATGAGAAGTGGTGCTCAAAAGATCAGCTTTGCCCAAATGAAGTCTGAGATGGTGAGGACAGACAATATTTATTGAGAGGTTACTATTACTATGTACCTGGCACTCTTCTAAGTATTCTGCACATATTGTCTCATTTAATCCTCATAACCACCCCTTGAGGTAGATATCATTATTCCCATTTTTATAGATGAGGAAACTGAATACAGAGAGGCTAAATAACTTGGCCCCATCATTCAACTATTAAGTGGGAAAGGAGAGGTTCGAACATACTTATAATCACTATACTATGTCTGCATATAGACATCAAGTAGGCAGCTAGATATATGAATCTGAAGTCCTAGGAAATATATTTGGTATCATCAGCATATACATTTTTAAAGCTATAGGACTGGATAAGATTATCTAAAAATTGTAAATAGGCAGTAAGAACCATCTGCCAAAGAATGGGGGCCAAGAGGGACAGAACACAATAAAATAGGCTAAAATGCCCCACGGCAAGACTAGGAGGGCAAGAAACTCACATTTCTGAAAGAAAGTCCAAGACCGTTTTGCATAGGCTAGGCATTTGGCTATAATCTTACAATTAGAACCACACCCAAATTGAAGAATTAATAACTTGGTAAGTCACTCCGAGTTGGAAAAGCTTCATAGAACACATTTAACTGAGAATTCTGTTAGGAATCTGTCTAAAATGAGCTCATCCACACTCATGCCCAGAAAGCAGCTTGGATTCATCCTATTATCTTTAGAATTTTTCTTTTCTAATTCTTTCTTGTTCTCCTGAGAAAAGGAAAAAGGCGAAACAAGCCAGGAGCCTTGCTCCTTGGTTTGTTCCTAAAAACTCTTATAGCAAGAGTGCATATCATAAAAGAAGGCTCGTAACACTGAGTAAGGGTTTTCAAATCTGAATCACTACCACCTACTACTATCACTAATACCTACTGAGAGCAGAGTGTCAGGCAATAAGTGCTTTACGCAACTGACTTCATTCAATTCTAATGAAGCAAACTCAATTATAAACCGTACTTCACTGATAAATGGAGAGAAAGAAGCTTGACAAAGGTCAAACACTAAGTACCAATCCAGGCATTGCAACACCAATCTGCTCTACTCAAAAGATCATACCTCCTATTAATCACTACACTGTACAACCTAAAATTCTAGAATTATTTTCCATACCTGTCAACTATTGATGGTAACCAATGAATGACCTTCATTTTCCAAATGAAATGGTCTCTTCTCTCTGTCCTCATATTTCTAGATTTCTCAGTACATTTGACATAACTGACATCATTCTTCTTAAAACTCTTCTATCTTCTGTAACAACATACTTCTGTGGTTTACTACTTACCTCTTGTGCTGTCCCTTTTCAGTCCCCATTGCCAGTTCCATATTAGAAATTCTTAGAGTTCTTATTTTTCACTCAATTCTCTTACATCACACAATCTCAACTATATCTATGGCTTTAAACACTATATGATGAGGACCAAATGTGCATTTCCAGCTCACATCTCTCCTGTTATTTCTTAGATCCGTTTATACACCTTAAAGGTTATCTCCAACTTGAAAAAGAATGTGTAATTAACCCTTACTTAAACATCTGGAAGTATTCTCTAGTGAAACCATGTGGGCCTGAAATTTTCTTTATGGGAAAGCTTTAAATAATTAATTCAAATTATTTAAGACACAGGATTTTCAGATTTTCCTGTATTTTCTTGTGTAAGTTTTGGTAAACTGTGTTACGCATGAATTTATCCATTTTACATAAGTTGTCAAATTTATTATCAAAATGTGTTCATAATATTCTCTTAATATCCTTTTAATCTTGTAGATATCTGTATCTGTGAATCTTTTTATCTATTATCAGTTATTTTATTTATACTATTTTCTGTTATCTTTCAAGAAACTAACTTTTCAGTTGTTGATTTCTCTATTGTAATTCTACTGCCTATTGCGCTGATTTCTGGTCTTCATTATTTTCTTTCTCTAACTTCTTCGAGTTTAAAAAAACCATATTTTCTTTGGCTGTTCTTTTTGTAGTTTAACATGGAAACTTAGATAACTGCTTTTCAATTATTCTTTTCTAAAAATGCATTTAAGGTTATAAATTTCCCTCTAATAACTGCATTAGGAATCTGAATGAGTAAGCAGTTTGCGATTGGCTGTGAATCTAAAGGTTTATGATTTGAACCCACCAAGCAGCTCGGCAAAAGAAAGGCCTGGAGAACTGCTTCCATAAAAATTACAGCCAAGAAAACCCTAAGGGAGCAGTTCTACTCTGTGACACATGTGGTCACCATGAGTCAGGGGCCAACTCGACAGCAATTAACAACAACAAATCATTGCTCTAACTGTATTCTATAAATTTTGATATGTTATATTTTCATTTTTGGTCAATTTAAAAATTATAATTTTAACTGAAAATTTTTTAACTCTTATTTATAAGTGTTTTGCTTAATTTCTAAACACTTAGAAACTATCTAGCTATCCTTGTATTTCAAATGGGCCAGTTATTTAATGGTGTTGAATTTTTCTATGTTTTTATTGACTGTGTTAGCCTGTTCTGTTAGTTACTAGGAGATCTGTGTTGAACTCTGATGGTAAACTTGTCTGGCTCTATTTTTGCTCTCATTTTATTTCACATAATTTGAATCTTTGTCATTAAGTACACATAAATTTAGATGGTTATGTTTTCCTGTTGAACTGATCTCCTTTATAATTATGAAATACCCCCTCTTTATATAGAGTAATACTTCTTGCCTTAAAGTGTTTGTCTGATACTATAATTTTACCAGCTTTCTTTTGATTAGAGTTTACACAAATGTATCTTTTCTCCATCCTTTTACTTTCAACATATCTGATTAGAACAACAACATGGATGAAGCTCACACACACAAGTATATACAATACACGATTCCATTTATCTGAAACTCAGTAACAAACAACACTAGTTAAGGATGATAAAAGTCAGGACAGTGCTTACCTCTGGGGGAAGAATGAGCTGGAAAGGAGTATGAAGGAAATCTATACTCAAATGTGTGCTTTATGTACCTCATTATATGATTTTATAGCTCAAGTTAAAAAAAAAAAATTCCTAATCTTTGTTCTAAAAGCTGTTCCTTCCCCATCTTTTCCATCCCAGGAAATAACACCTCTGATTCACTCATCTGCTCTAGCCCCAGAAGTCACTCATTCATCTAGAACCCATCAATAAAAGGTCTGTTGACTATACTTCCAAAATACATCTCATCATCATTTGGATCTCTCCCATCTCTACTGAGACCCCTCTGGTTCAGTTTACCTTAACACTCCACCTTGACTATTAAAAAAAACTACCTAATTCATCACCCACCTTCCACACTTACTCTCTGTTGTCCCTTCTATTCAAAGTAACCAAAGCAATCTTTAAAAAACATATATCACATTCCCTCCTTAAAATCTTTTCATGATTCCCCAAAATAACCTCAATAAAAAACAAAGTTCTTTAACTTGGCCTAGCTGAAGAACTGACCCACTATCCAGTTCCTGAATTCATTTCATGCCACTCTCTTGCTCACTATAATCCAACAGCCTAGTTTGTTTTCCATTATTTCAACATATGAAGCTCTTTCCTATCTCGTGACCTATAATATTCATCTTCCCAACTCTTAACCAAGTTAATACTTACTTCAGGCCATCTCTTAAAATTTCTCAGAAAGGTATTTATGGATCCACAAATTAAAAACAGATCCATCCACTGTTTCACTATTTTCTCTCATATAACCCATTCTTTTATTTATACCACAAAGCCCCATTTTCATTTGTGTATGTATATGTACGGAAACCCTGGTGGCGTAGTGGTTAAGTGCTACGGCTGCTAACCAAAGGGTCAGCAGTTCGAATCCCCCAGGTGCTCCTTGGAAACTCTATGGGGCAGTTCTACTCTGTCCTGCGGGGTCACTATGAGTTGGAATCGACTTGATGGCACTGGGTTTTTTTGGGGGGGAGGGGGGGTTATGTATATGTATAAATGCACATACATCCACATATACACATGTGTATGCGTATATGTATATATACAGTCAGGAGCATGGCTGTGCAGTTTACTACTGTATCACTCCCAAAACTCGGCACAAGGTCTGACAGTCTGTGTTCAATGAACACTTCTTGAATAAATGGATGAATGGATACGTGATCTTAATTTGACACTCATCTCAAGACCCAGGAAAAAAATACATTACTCCATTACTCTCCTTATCTCACTGTCTTGCCTGAGAAATTAAGTGCCTTAAATGGCAGGCGTAAACATTAAGTGGTGAAGAGTAATGGACTCACCAATTACAAACAAAGAAATGGACAGAATTATGGAGATTCCCTTTCACAGGGGTTAGGAGTTCCAATACATTCATTAGGCATGCAAGCTCATAAGAACTTAATGGTGCATGAAGACATGAAGCCTCTGTCAGGCCTCAAGGATTTAACAGAAGAAATTTAACAAACTACGAGGATGAGCCAGCCAGTTTGAGACATACGGACACTATTCTTTCGGATGTAACAAAAGCTCTTAGAAAAGACTGACAACATCAAGTTTGTCTACAGGAGGAAACCAACAAAAACACTTCCTAAGGCAGTAATACATTGAAAAGTAGGATCTGACTTTTACTGACCAAGAGCCTCCACCAACTACAAAGAAGGTAGGGTGCCAAGAACCAAGGACAGTGTGATATTGTTAAGAATACAACTCTGCCCTGAAGGCATATTCAATGAGAAATTTACTGACCTTTACCCCATATTTAACTTTTCCAGCATAATGCTTTATGATGAAAGCAGGCTCCATCACCGCTGGGAATTCAATGTAAGAATTATCTTCATGTTGATGCTTAAACTTGTCTAGCAGTGTTTGATTTGTAGCCTGTGGAAAGCTGAATTAAAAAAAAAAGTGATAAAACCAAAGAAAGAGGCAGCAATTAGTGTAGTCTTTTAAAGCGGATTATAATTACATTGCCATCTAACACATTTAGCAATTTACAATGAGCTTCCATCTATATTATATAATCTGATTTTCAAAACAAGCTAAAAAGTGAGTACAACAATGACTGGTGTCCCTATTTTATGGATGAGGGATCAAAAGTTGTGACTTGCCCCAACTCACACTTTGCAAGTAGAAGAACTGAGAAAATAACTCAAATCTTTATTTAGGTTAGGTCTGCTGCACTACTGCAAAACTCAAAAAAAATAAAATAAAAACCAAATATTTTGTTTAGGGCCTAGAACTTGAAAAAAAGGAAATAATTTCTCAATTTGGATAAACCCGTTCCCATCAAGTTGATTCCAACTCACAGAGACCCGGTACGACAGAGTAGAATTGCCCCACAGGGTTTCCAAGGAGCAGCTGGTAGATTCGAGCTGTTGACCTTTTGGTTAGCAGCTGAGCTCTGAACCACTGTGCCTCTAGGACTCCCTTGATTTGGATAGATCTTTTAAATCCATAGTCATTTTTTTTTTTTCTATTTCTTCACGCATAAATAAACAGTAATTTTCTTATCTATACCAATTACTGGAAACCCTGGTGGCATACTGGTTAAGTGCTATGGCTGCTAACCAAAGGGTCAGCAGTTCAAATCCACCAGGCACTCCTTGGAAACTCTACGGAGTAATTCTACTCTGTCCTATGGGGTCACTATGAATCGGAATCAACTCAATGGCACTGGGTTTGGTTTTTCGGTTTTATACCAATTACTGAAGCCCTAGTAGTGCTGTGGTTAAGACCCTGGCCAAAAGGTCAGCAGTTCAAATCTACCAGCCATTCCTTCGAAACATCACGGGGCAGTTCTACTCTGTCCTACTGGGTCGCTATGAGTCAGAACTGACTCGAAGGGAACAGGTTTGGTTTTTGGGGTTTTTTTATACCAATTTCTACATATTTTTATACTATATATATTATTACTTCAAATATACAACAATGGGTTTGTATTCATTCATGAGTACTTGATATCCAGGAATTATTCAGACAACATTTATTAAGAATTAACTGCATAAAAGGAAATGTGGGAATATAGAAGTTCAGAGGAGAAAAAAATCACTACTAGTTGGGAATAATAATTGAAAGGCTTTCAGAAGGCATAGGAGGTAGTGTATAAGCTAGATGCTAAAGGCTGAGTAGAAGTTTCAGATAAAGGAAATATCACTAAAAATGAGAGCAAGTATCTTTCAGGAAATAGTTTTATTTAACTGTAGCTGAAATAATGAGAAATGATGTGACCTGACATTGTAAATGCTGAATATTAGATAGAATATATGAAAATGACTCCAAAATTATAACAAAAATGGTTAATTATATAGTATGTGTTGGAATCAGTGAGGAAAAAGAATGGCTTTTTTTTTTGGGGGGGGGGTTTGGTGTCAGTCACAGTTGATATTATTAGGTTTTTGACCTTGTGCAAAATAAATAACTTTGTTGAGAATTGATTTCCTAATCCATAAAATGAGTATAATACCAGGTACCACAGTGCTCAGAGAATTAAACAATACTAGTAAAAACATCTAACAGTAGGTGGTACACTAAAGGGATTTCAAAAATGTTATTACCTTAGTCATCTAGGCCTGCTGTTGCATTCAAATATCTTCCTCAAAACATCTCCTCTATCTAGGTGTTCCTTTCCATTTCAGAACTCTAAAGCCACTCTAGATTGGGTTACTACCACCCTTACAACCTCAAACAGAGACTACAGCAACAGCCTTTAAACTATTCTCTCTGATTCTAATCTTACCTTATTTTGAGTCACCAAAACATTATCTCAATAAATTTTCCTACAATAGTGCTTTAATCATGTTCCTCCCCTACTCAGAAAAATCATGGGTCACCAAAGCCAAAAGTCTGACTCCGAGCTCCTAAACCCGGGCCAACTCAACCTCTACAAACATATATCTCAGTACTGCAGAGCAGAATTCTTCTCTTCAGGCAGTATGCTCATCTCATTGTCTCTAAGTAAGGGTTTATTACCTTCCTATCCAAGGCTCTGTAATCACAAAGTTTATGATGTATTTTTTCGTTACTTTTAAACGGAAAACAGAAATTGCTAAAGGAAGAAAGCAAGAAATTAGCATAGCCTTTATTCCGAACTAGGAATGATGGAAAGGCATAAACTTCAGGCTGTCTCACACTTAATATATGGCCATCCTACCTAAGACAATAAATTCCCAATATTACCTGTCCTAGTTTAGTGGGTATAATATTAATTTACAAATCAAGCGGCCTAATTCAATTCCTAGCTTTTGTATTAAACAGTCACAAAAAAACCCACATATCCTCTACCAGTTCAGTTTCTCCTACTCTAGAGTTGCCATCTCTTAGGATTATTTATCTATAAATATTTTATAGAGTACTGAAAGCACTCTGATGTATGCTACATGGTTTTATTTCTGAAGTTCATATTTAAGTTTGGTATACTGAACAGTGTCAACAAGAAATGACAACCATTTGGCAGATGTTGACACTACCTGCACAGCTAGGGTAGACATCCCTAATCTATTAAGATATTCCCTTCTGCTGAACATGTACACTGCAAACATATCACACGTAAAATGCAATTCAAGAACATGCAAAAAAATCTGTATCTGTCTCTATATATATACCTACATATGCCAATAAATTTAACATCAAAGTGACTTAAAAAAGAAATCAAGGAAAAAATGAGTTCAGCAGTGAAGTTCATCCTACTTACCAAGAAACACTCAAAATATGCATGCAAAACCTTTGGCTCTTTATTTGATAATGTAAGAAGGAAGTTTACGACTTATAAAAACACAAAAAGCCCAAATGGCAAATAACACAATTAAAAAGAATCATACTCACTTGCTTTCCTCATCTAAAAGATGGAGCAATCCTGTTGGTTTCTTGCTAATAAGATTTATACAACAGCTATTATCAATATAATCTATGTTGTGCCAGCTGATATCTTCAGTTCTATATTCCTCCTGAGAAAACCAAATAGCAAAATAACAATTTATTCAACTTGCAGAAAATAACAGATACACGCTAAGAGTTGAAATGCTCTTAGGAGGTGTTATGGATTGAATGGAGCCCTGGTAGCACAGTGGTTAAGAGCCTGGCTGCTAATCAAAAGGTTGGCAGTTCGAATCCACCAGCCACTCCTTGGAAGCCCTACAGGGCAGTTCTACTGTGGACTACAGGGTCTCTATAAATTAGGATCCACTCAATGGCAATGGGTTTGGTTTTTGGATTATGGATTGAATTATGTGCCCCCAAAATGTGTATGTGTATTGTAAATCCTAACTTCTATGTTTGTGGATATAATTCCATTTGAGAATAGGGTCTTTTTATTTTAATGTGGCAGGATTAGTATAGGGTATATCAGTATCAAGTCAATCTCAATTTTGAGATATAAATGAGAAAAAAAGCAAGCTAGAAAGAACGGTGGGGTAAGATAGATGCTGACACACATGGAGATCTCCAAGGAACCAGGATGCAGAAGCTAAAGAGACAAGGACCTTCCTCCAAAGCCAACAGAGAAAGCTTTCTCCTAGAGCCGGCCCCCTGAATTTGGACTCCTAGCCCCTAAACTGTGAGAAAATAAATTCGTTTGTTCAAGTCATCCATATATGGTATTTCTGTTATAGCAGTACTAGATAACTAAGCAGGCTTAGAAGAACAGTCTACACTTTCTCTTTAACCACCAAGCCAAACAACAAAAAGATTAATAATTATCAGTTGTATAAATCTTAATACTACATATATCATTTTTTTAAGTGAAAAAGCAAAACCGAAGAGTTACCATCTAATCAATCACAACTCAGGGAAACCCCATGTGTTTCACAGTAGAGCTGCACAGGGTTTTCAACGGCTATGGGCCTGCGGAAGTAGACTGCCAGGGTTTTCTTCTAAGGCGCCTATGGGTGGATTCCAATCCCCAACCTTTCAGTTAGAAACAGAGCACTTAACCATTTGTGACATCCAAGGAGTCCCATGATACTATGCATCTCATTTTGAAAAAGTACATACCCCTTTATAAATGATGTTTAAAAAAATAAATCATATAGAATTCATGTACACTTGACTCAGGCTTATAGCAAAATAACACCCTTACAACACTGAAAAAAAGGTTTCAAATTCCAAGGTTAAAAAACTCAAAGCTAAGGCCTTAAGCAACTATTCAAAATCCTCTTATCGAGCCCCTATTTTTCCTTATTCTCTATACTAGGAAATATTCTTTTAATCAGCCCTATGATGCTTCCACTTTTAGACTGTTTTTCAGAAAGACACCCCTGAGAATCTAAAGGTGAGAGGTTTGTACACTGGAGTGTTATAGGCAACTATCCCCACAAGGGTTTTAGCATTCACTGATCAATTAATTCTCCGAAAATACAGTAGTTTTACAAAATAGTGATTTTGTGATCTACTATTCCTTCTGTATTTATTATTATCCCGTAAAGAACAAACACTAGTATAAACTACCAAAAAAAAAAAATCTGTTGCTGTCAAGTCAATTCTGACTCATAGCAACCCTATAAACCCTACATATCTGTTGCCGTTGAGTCGATTCTGACTCATAGCAATCCTATAGGACAGAGTAGAGCTGCCCCATATGGTATCCAAAAAGGGCCTGGTGGATTCGAACTGCCGGCCTTTTGGTTGGCAGCTGAACACTTAACCACTGATGCCACCAGCTACTCTAATAGAAGGAGCCCCGGGTGGAACAATGGCTAAGCACTCAGCTGCTATCCAAAAACCCAGCGGTTCCAACCTACCAACAGCTCCACAGAAGAAAAGACCTGACAATCTCCTTCCGTAAAGATTACAGCCTAGGAAACCCTATGGGGCAGTTGTACTCTGTCTTACAGGGTCACTATGAGTCAGAACTGACCCTACAGCACACAGCAACTCTAATTAGGAAGGGAAAATGCTTAATACTTTTTTTGTACTTTCGATGAAGGTTTACAGAGCAAATTTATTTCTCATTAAACAACTCCTTAATACTTTTAATTAACAATTTCAAGAAAAAGGGATTGCTTTGTAAGATCATCCCCAAAGGGTGGTAAGAAAGGTTCCCCCCCTTCTTCTTTACAGTATAAGTAGCATACTTCAGACTATAAGCATATGCTCTTTTAAAGACATTACTAGCACCCCAAAAACTCTTATCCCCTCCTCCCAATTACAATCCAGACCCTGTTTCCCAAAATTAACTATTACTCTAACTTCTATTAACATTGATAAGATTTAACTATTTATGAACATTATATAAATAGAATCACGCAATACATATCCTTTTCCTTTGTTTTCATTGAACGTTACGTTTCAGGGACACATCTATGCTTTTGCATGCACCAACAGTTCTTCATTTTAATTGCTGTAGGGCAAGGGTTGTGCAATACAGCCAGATTTACTCACTTATGCACTGTCTATGGTTGCTTTTTCACAACAGCAGAGCTGAGTGGTTGTGACAAAAAATCTAAACTACTTATGTATCTGGCCCCTTAAAAAAGTGCACCAACCCCTGCTACACAGCACTGATTTTGAAACTTTAATGTACAACAGGTGGCAGGGCATTAGAGCTTCAGAGGTAAAAAATAAGCAAGCTAGCTTACCCAAGCAGCCTATTTGGGCATATGAAAACAGAACAAAGCAAGAAGTTAGGACACGGTAAGCAAACATGAAATAAATTAATACAATAACTTATAGATGGCTCAGAGACAACAGTCAATATCAAAATCACATAAAGAAGCAGACCATGATCACTTCAACAAGCTCCCAAAACAAAGAATCAAGGAATCTTCCAGATGAAGATATTTTCCTGGAATTACCAGAGGTAGATTACAAAATATTAATATACAGAACTCTTCAAGAGGTCAGGAAGGAGATCAGGCAAAACACAGAACAAGGCAAGGAACACACAGACAAAACAGTCAAGGAAATTAAGAAGGTTATTCAAGACCATAAGGACAAATTTAATTGGCTGCAAGAATCCATGGAGAGACAGCAATCAGAAATTCACAACAGTAACAACAAAATTTCAGAACTGGACAACTCAATACAAAGTCAGAGGAGCAGAATTGAGGAAATGGAAGTCAGAGTTAGGGAGACTGAAGATAAAACACTTGGCACCAATATATTCAAAGAAAAATCAGATAAAAGAATTTTTTAAAAATGAAGAAACCCTAAGAATCACGCAGGACTCTACCAAGAGAAATACCCTATGAGTGATGGGAGTACCAGAACAGGGAGGGATAACAAAAAATACAAAGAGAATTGCTGAAGATTTGTTGCCAGAAAACTTCCCTGATATCATGAAAGATGAGAAGATACCTATCCAAGATGCTCACTGAAAGCCCAAATAAGGTAGATCTCAAAAGAAAGTCACCAAGGCGTATTATAGTCAAACTTGCCAAAACTGAGATAAAGAGAGAATTTAGAGAACAGCTAGGGATAAACAAAAAGTCACCTACAAAGGAGACTCAATAAACCCCGACTACTTGTTTTTTGTTTAGTTGGCAGAAACCATGCAGGCAAGAAGGCAATGGGAGGCCATGTATAAAACACACAAGAAAAAAAGCTGCCAGCCAAGAATCATATACCCAGCAAAACTGTCTCTTAAATATGAGGGCAAAATTAGGACATTTCCAGATAAACAGAAATTTAGGGAATCTGCAAAAACCAAAGCAAAACTACAAGAAATACTAAAAGGAGTTCTCTGGTTAGAAAATCAGTAACATCAGAAAACAACCCAAGACTAGAACACAGGACAGAGCAACCAGAAATCAACCCAGATAGGGAAATCACAAAAATAAATCAAGATAAAAAAAACTCTCAAAACAGGGAAACAGCGATGTCACTAAAAAATATAGTCATAACGTACAACAGAATGACCTGGAGGACTGTTTACACAGACTGCTGGGCCCTATCCCCAGAATTTATGAATAAGTAGATGTAGGGTGAGACCTGAGAATTGACATTTTTAATAAGTTCCCAGTTCTATTTTAATCCTGCAGAGTATTCCACTGTATATATACACTATAATTTATTCACCCATTCTACTACTGATAGACACTACGGTTATTTCCAATTTTGGCTACTGAAAATAATGCCATTATATAAAGATTTCTACACAAAATTTTGATGTGTATTTACATACATTTTGAAAGGGGAAACACAGGGGTTATGAACTACACACGTCTAACCCCAGCAGACACTGCCAACAGCTTTCTAAAGTGAATGTACACACCCACCAAAAGCATATGGGAATTTCTCTTGTATTATCCCTTGAATTATCAGTCTTTTTCATTTTAGGCATTCTAGTGAATTCCTTGGAGTGTCTTATTGTGGTTTTAACCTCCCTGATAAATAAGGGCAAACCCTTTTCCTATCTTTACCGTCCATTTGGATTGTCCTCTTTTATGAAGTAACTGTTTACACAAACACACATAAACTTAGTAAACACCCTTGCCTTGTTCTCAATCTTAGAAGGAAAGCATTAAGTTGGGTTCCATTTAAACGTGACATTAGCTGTGTGTTTTCTGCAGATGCCCTTTATCAGGCTGAGGAAATTTCCTTCCATTCCTAGTTCACTAAAGACGTTTTTTTGTTGTTTGTTTTTCATCATGAATGATTACACAATTTTATTAATTTTTTTAACTTCTACTGAGATGATCTTGAGTCTTTATCCTCTTCCCTTTGTTAATGAGGTGAATTAAAATGATTGATGGTTAAATATAACACAAACCTTGAAAAAACTGAACTTGGTTTTAATATATTCGCCTTTTTAATATCTTGCTGGATTTAGTTTGCTAAATGTACAGTTTCCAAGGAGCAGCTGATTCGAACTGCCAACCTTCTGGTTAGCAACCAGGCTCTTAACCGCTGCACCACCAGGGCTCCAAAGGACAGACAGGGGACTTAAATCTTTTATATCCATACTGATTTTTTTTGTCTACTTGACCAACAAAATACGTGGAAACTCACTACTCTTACAAATATATTCATTTCTCCCTTAGTTTTATTAATTTTTACTGTATATATTTTGAGGTTATATTATCAGGTATTAATAAATTTGGAATTGTTAAACTCCCTAATGACCTGATTCTTTAAGCATTATGAAATATCCCTTTTTATCTCTAGTAATGCTTTTCACCTAAAAGTGTGATATTAATCCAGCTATACCAGCCTTTTTTTTTTTTTTGGTTAAGGTTTACTAAATCTTTTTGCATTCTTTTACTTTTAACCTTTCTGTATGTTTATATTTAAAGCATCTCTATAAAACACAGCAAGCAAATTATTTTGTATTCAGTCTTGGCTTTCAGTTGAAGAAATCAATCCATTTACATTTAATTTAATTACTGGTATTTGTTGGACTAAATCAACCACCTAACTATTTGCCATGCTTTCTTGACATTTCTTCTTTCTTGCTTTCTTTTAGATAACCTGAGTTGTTTTTACTCTACTTACTCCCTATATTAACTTAATAGTTTTATGTTCTTCTACTATTTACGGTTACCCTAGAAATTATAACACGTATCCTTGACTCTGGAGCCATTCGGCTGCTAACCAAAAGGTCAGCAGTTTGAATCCACCAGTTACTCCTTGGGAACTTTATGGGGCAGTTCTGCTCCTTCCTATAGGGTCGCTATGAGTCACAATCGACTCGATGGCAATGGGTTTTTTGGTTTTGGTCTCTTCACCACATAAACCCAGTTGAAAAACAGAAACATTGTTAATTTAGCATAATCTAGTTAAAAATACACTGAACTCAATCAGGACAACTGGAGGCCAACCCTAGCTCAGCCCCTTGATAATATTAAGAATTACGAAGCCAGAGTGTTAAGGCTTCAGGCATCATCTATAAGACTGAAATAATAATACCTGCCTGGCAAGTATTAAGTGCTCCCTAAGTGTTACCTCATATGACGATAAATTACACTATCTTCAAACAGCTCTAGTGAAGAATCTACGTAAAAGGTTTTATACTAGGAACTTTAAGCATTCGTCAGGATGGCCAAAACTAATGTTGCCTGTGCTAATATTAAATAGCCCCTACAACCATTTAAGCAAAATTGAGGTGCCTAAAGCTAGGACAGAGGTAAACAAACCCCAGTGAGAGGAAAGATCTTTTTGGTTTGTTTTCTTTTGAAGACATCCAACCTACTGTGATCTTTCTGTACATTTTCCACTTTTTCTAAGTGTGAGCAATGTTTCTATGTCACCATATACAAACCGAAATTGTGAGCTACAAATTCAACCTGTTACTGACTTCAAACTTGGTTTGGACAAAGAACCCACATTTTGTTTGTCCTTGACTTTACACTAAGAATTCTCATCGAAATTGAAGGCTCTCTCTCTTTCTATACTAACTCAACCAATTTTGGGCTTCTCACAAGAAACACCTAGCAACCCATGTTACTCTCATCACACTCTCCTGTTTCCTTGTACCCACACTCTGTGCTGACTCAAGATTCGATTAATAAATTCCTCTATCCCATTCTAGAACTAAAAGACCAAAGTAATCATACAACTATACCTAGTCCATGGTATACACTGACCAAACCCATGGTAGCAATTAAGAAGCACCAAATGAACCCCCAAACAAACCCACACATCTTTTTTTCCCAAGGGTACACTCAAACAAGCACATATTATCAAATCTAGTGGCTATCCAAAGAAAGAAAATCCTGTATGGCATGGCTCAAAAACTACGCTCTGATTTGTGATTTGCTTACACTGATATAAAGATTGCAATATCTATACTAAAACAAAAAATGGAAAATGTTCATTATGTCTATGACTCAAAAATCCACGTGTGTGTGTACGAGAGAGTGTGTGTGTGTACACAGAGGGGTTAAGCACACATATATTTTAGATACTCACTTGCTCCAACTTAAAGATGTGCTGATTAAAGTAATGTTGTAAACGTTCATTAGCAAAATTAATACAAAACTGCTCAAAGCTGTTATTTTCATAATCTTCAAAACCAAAAATATCAAGAACACCAATGGACAAAGTCTGAAAAACAAGACAAAAAATTTGGTTAAAAAATGATGTTCTGATTTACTTAATAAATGATACCTTAACATATGTAACAAAACAGTCAAAGTCATTCTACAGCAAGGGACAGGAGTTTTTTTTGGCCAATGCTCATGCAAAATATACTACAAATAAAAAAACATTTTAGTTCTCTTTATCTTCATTTTTTCTTTGTATTCTAATAATACATTAAAAATTTTTAGACATTAAATTTCTAATACATAAAATTTGAACACACAAGTAATCCATGGGTTACTTTAGAGAAATGTACAAACCAAGGTTACCATATTTTTACATAAATAACGCATGCCTTCTACATTTGTTTGCCAACTGTGCCCCCCCCGTGAGGTATTTTCATAAGCACATCTATGCCAATTTTTTTTATGTATTGCTGTAAAAAAAACTTAGCATAGCAAGCTTACAAGCGGGAGGAGGGTACGAGCGGCAAACTAATGTAGGAGGTGCACGTTATCTGTGTAAAAATACGGTTGTTGCCTGTTATCTCAAGCTCATAAATCCCTGAACTCCAAGAGACAAAGGAACGTGAATAAGAGCAGGGTATGGGGAAATCAGAAGGTTATTTAAGTGAAGAATCATGAGAGCTAGGTTAATCAGGACTATGCCTGGCTATGCCAAGAATATCATATAATTTTTTCTAGCTTTGATTCTGTATCCCAATAAACAGAATTCTACTTCAAGAAGCAAGCTAACAAGTGTGTTTAATCACCTCATGAAGGAAAGGAATAAGACTAGATACCAAAACATCTGGGTTTTTAAAGTTGGTTTTTATGAAAAAAAAAATACGCGCAAAGTTCAAATGTTACAAAGTTCTAAAAAGCCTATAACAAAAAACAACAATCCCTTCCTCATCCTCAATTTCTGCTCTCTGGGGTCAACCACACTTGTATGTTTTAGCTGGTTGTTACATCACAGTATAATATAGTATAGTAAAGAAAAATTTTACTTCTATTTCTTAATATTTTACTTCTAAAATTATCTACTAACATCTTACTGTGGATGATAGGGATTCAGCTCTAATCCCCCCACATATAGACACTCTTCTCACTACCCCATCCAATTCTTGTAATATAGTTGTATGGAAATTTTTGCTTAAATGAAAACATTTTTTCTCCACAGGTGCTAAGGGACATACTGGGCAAACTGATATATTGATATAATGAATCATAAATGGTAAGAAGAGTTTTTAAGTCTCTACTTTACTAAGAGTACTTTGTTTGATTCTGTTGACCAATTCTAGGCCCTTAGGAAGAAGAGCGAAAATATAGCTCTTCAAATACATTTCAATTTTATAAATTAGATTACAAAAAAAAATTAATTTTCTAACTCCCCACAAACTATAGGCTTACTCAAAGCATGAAGTTAATTAACTTCCAGGAAGATGGCAGCATGAACAGTTCTAAGAACCCAGCCCAATTACACAAGCACCACGAAAAGCAACTAGAAATCTATAAGCTCAATTCCATGAGAACTCTGAAAAGTAAGCAAAGGACTGTAAAAACTAACCATACACTGAAGAAGAAAAAGGTGACATTTAAATGGTAAAAAAGAAAAAACAAAAACTTTTTCTACTCTCTCCATGCCCCCACCCCCGACACAGCAGCCACCGCAGCAGAAGTAGACCTTGTTTCACATTCTCAGAAAGGAGGCGTAATCTCAGGCTCTGGAGTGAGATCGACTTTGCTGACAAATGGTTCAGTATGTCTGTTCTAATCTCCCTGGAAGGTGCCTAAGGGACTAAAGGCTCAGAGCTAAACCAGAGCTCACACAGGGTGGGGAAAGGAGTGGTGAGCAAAGACTGAAGGCTGTGATTTCCTTAGAGTTTCTTGCAGAAATTAGCACTTTCTAAAGCACTGTGTAGGAGCCCTGGTGGCACAGTGGTTAAGCACTCAGCTGCTAACTGAAAGGTTAGCGGTTCAAACCTACCAGCTGCTCTGCGAAAGAAAGATGTGGCAGTCTGCTTCCATAAAGATTTACAGGTCTGCAGGGAACACAACAGAGAACCCCTGAGGGAGCAGGAGAACAGTGGGATGCAGACCCCAAATTCTCATAAAAAGACCAGACTCAATGGTCTGACTGAGACTAAAAGGATTCCAGCGATCAGGGTCCCCCATACCTTCTATTGGCCTAGGACAGGAACCATTCCTGAAGCCAACTCGTCAGACATGGATTGGACTGGACAATGGGTTGGAGAGAGATGCGGATGAGGAGTGAGCTACTTGTACCATGTGGACACTTGAGACTATACTGGCATCTCCTGTCTGGAGGGGAGATGGGAGGGCAGAGGGGGTTAGAAACTGGCAAAACGGTCACAAAAAAAGAGACTGGAAGGAGGGCGTGGGCTGACTCATTAGGGGGAGAGTAAATGGGAGTATGTAGTAAGGTGTATATAAGCTTGTATGTCAGAGACTGACTTGATTTGTAAACTTTGACTTAAAGCACAATAAAAATCATTAGGAAAAAAAAAAGATTTACAGGCCTAGGAACTTTATGGGGCAGTTCTACTCTGTCCTACAGGGCTGCTATGAGTCGGAATCAACTCGAGAGCAATGGATTTGGTTTGATTTTAAAGCACTGTGTACACAGGAGAACTGAGAAAGCCACACACATGCTCACAAGTAACACACTGTAATACTCTCATGCCACAGGTTCAACAAAATCACAAGGCACTAGAAATGATGACAACTCAAAAGAACAAGACAAAGGAAGACATGGTCTATGGAAGCCTGGATAATGAACAGTATTAAACGTGTTCAAAGAACTAAAGGAAAAGACTAACAAAGAACTAAAGAAGATCAGGAAAATGATACATGAGCATAACAAGAATACTGATAAAGAGACAGTCACTATAAAAAGGAGCCAAAGAGAATTACTGGCGCTGAAAAATATAATGAAATGGAAAATTCAATGGAAGGACTCAACAGCAGGTTGAAATTGGCAGAAGAATCAGCAAACTAGAGAATAAGGCAATTGAAAATTACTGAGTCTGAAGAACTTAAAAAATGAGCAAAGCCTAATGGATTTATATGAAACCACATGTCTCACGGGAATCCTAGAAGAAACAGAAGGAAAGGAACAGAACGAATGTTTGAAGAAATAGTGGCAGAAAGCTTTCCAAATTTGACAAATGACATGAATCTACAAATCCAAGAAGCTCGATAAACTCGAAGCTGGATAAACTAGAAGAGATTTATGCCAAATACACTATAATCAAACTCTTGAAAGCCAAAGAGAAAGAGGGGATCCTGAAAGCACAAGAGAAGGCAACTGTCACATTTAAGGGATACTAAATAAGATAAGTTCCAATTTCTCCTCAGAAACGTTAAAAGCCAGAAGGCCTCAGAATGACATATTTTAAGGGATGAGAGAAAAGAATTGTCAACCAAGAATTCAATATCCAGCAAAACTGTCTTTCAAGAATGAGGGCATTCCCAGTTAAACAAAAGCTGAGAGACTGTGACAAGGAGATCTACCCTACAAGAAATGCTAAAGGGAGTTCTTTAGACAGAACTAAAAAGACACTAGACAAAAACTCAAAGACCTATGTAAGAAAATAAACATCTCCAATAAATGTAGTATCATGGCAAATATAAAGGCTAGTTTGTTTAAAGCATTTGTGGTTTATAATTTCAGTAGTTATGTCCAATATTTTTCCAAAAGCCAAATACATAAAATATAAAGATGTAATTTAAGACAACAACTATCTAATGGGGAGGAGAAGCAGTATAGGAAGAGAGTTTTTGTATATTACTGAAATTAAGGTGGTATCAATTTAAACTAGATTGTTATAAATTTAAAACATTAAATGTGAGCCTCATGATAAACACACACAAAAAAAATCTAAAAAATCTACACAAAAGGAAAGAAGAAGGGAATCAAATGGCTCACTACAAAAAAAAAAAATCAACTAAACACAAATGATGGCAGTATTAGAGGAAACAATGGACAAAAAAGGTATAACACACAAAAAACAAATAACTATCGCAGATGTCCTCCTTTATCAGTAATTACATTAAAGGGAAATGAATTAAACACTCCAATCAAAACGCAGAGAGTGGCAGAACAGATTAAAAAGCATGATCCATCTCTATGCTATCTACAAGAGACCCACTTTGGATTCAAAGACACAACAGGTTGAAAGTGAAAGGATTGGAAACAAAAAAATTCCAGGTAAAAAACAGTAACCAAAAGAAAGCTAGAGTGGCTATATTGATAAAAGACAAAATAGACTTTAAGTCAAAATACCTTATAAGAAACAAAGAAGGACATTATATAATAATAAAAGTGTCAATTCATCAAAAAGACATAATAATTATAAATATATATGCACCTAACATCAAAAATACATGAAGCAAACACTGACAAAATTGAAGGGAGAAATAGACAGTTCCATAATAGTAGTTCAACACTTCAATACAACACTTTCAATAATGGGCAGAATATCTAGAAAGAATAACAGTAAGGAAACAGCGGTTTTGCACAACACTATAAACCAACTAGACCTAACACACACATACAGAGTACTCCAGCCAATACAGTGCTCTCCATTGCACATGGATCATCTTCAGAACAGACCACATCCTAGGTCACAAAACAAGTCTCAATAAACTAGAAAACACTGAAATCATACAAAATATCTGCTGCGACCACAGTAGAATTTAACTAGAAATTAGTAATGGAAGTAAAACTGGAAAATACACAGATATGTGGAAGTTAATCACATGTTAACCAATGAGTCAAGGGAGAAATCAGAAAATGCTTACAAGTTGACTGAAAATGAAAGTACAACATGCCAAAACCTATGGGCTGCAATGGAGGTATTAATAGAACAAATAAAAAGAACCATATGGTCATCTCAAT
The DNA here is from genome assembly GCF_030014295.1 of Loxodonta africana. Taxonomy (NCBI): domain Eukaryota; kingdom Metazoa; phylum Chordata; class Mammalia; order Proboscidea; family Elephantidae; genus Loxodonta; species Loxodonta africana. The sequence goes on along the minus strand of NC_087354.1, from coordinate 43,742,561 downwards.
CGATGCAGGAAACATATTTGACAAAATCAAATATCCTTTTTTCATGATAAAAACACTTCTCAAACTAGGAATAAAAGGGAAATGCCTCAACATCATAAAGGACATCCATAAAAATTCCACAGATATCATCATTTAGAAACACCGAGAGCTTACGCCTTAAGATCAAGAACAAGACAAGGATGCTCGCTTTCACCATAGCTATACAACATTGTCCTGTAGGTCCTCGCAAGAGTAATTAGGCCAAAAAAAAAAAAAAAAGAATAAGAAGAAATGAAAGGTACCCAAATCAGCAAAGAAGAAGTAAAAGTATCCCTAGTCACAGATGTCCAAAACCAAAAAAACCAAACATGATCCTATATATAGAAAATCTCAAAGAATCCACAAGGAAACTACTAACCCAGTGACACTACTAGAATTAATAAATGAATTAAGCAAAGTTGTAGGATACAAGGTTAAAACACAATAATCAGTTGAGTTTTAATACACCAGCATTAACTAAACTGAAAAGGAAGTTAAAAAACAATTTCATTCACAATAGCTTCTGAAAAAATAAAATACCTAGAAATAAATTTAACCAGTAAGGTGAAAGATTTGTACACTGAAAATTATAAAACACCTACGAAAAAATTTAAAGAAAACCTAAATAAATGGAAAGATAGCCTGTGTACATAAATTGTTACTGCTGTTGTTTGGTGCTGTTAAGTTGTTTCCAACTCACAGTGACCCCATGCACAACAGAATAAAACACTGCCCAGTCTTGCATCACCCTGACAATCAGGTTCATAGATTAGAAGACTTAACACTGTTAAGATGTCGTACTATTCCAAAGTGATCTAAGATTCAAAGCATCTCCTATTAAAATTTCAACAGCTTTTGTGCAGAAATGGAAAAACCAATCCTCAAATTAATACGGAATTGCAAGGAGCTCTGAATAGCTAAAGTAATCTTGAAAACGAAACAACAAAATAGAAAGGCTCATACTTCCTGATTTCAAAACTTATTCCAAAGTTACAGTAACCAAAACAGTCTGGTACCAGTATAATGGTAAACATATAGACCAATGGAATACAACTGAAGAGTCCAAAAATAAACCCATACACACCAAGGGTGCTAAGTCCATTCAATGGAAAAGATCAGTCTCTTCAATAAATGGTACTGGGACAAAGGAACCTACACATGCAAAAGAATGAAGGTGGACCCATGTCTTACACCACATATGAAAATAAACTTAAAATGGATCAACAACCTACATGTAGGAACTAAAACCATAAAACTCTCTAAACAAAACACAGGGGTAATGGTTCAGAACCTAGTATTTGACAATGGATTCTTAGATATGATAACAAAACCACAAGCAATAACACACAAAATAGACAAGTCAGACCTCACTGAAATTAAAAACTTTTGTGTATCGAAAGACTTCATGAACAAAGTAAAAAGACAACCTACAGATGGGAAAAAACATTCCAGAACCATTTACCCTCATTATCTAGTGCTGCTATAACACAAATAGCACAACTGGACAGCTTCAACAAACAGAAATTTATATTCTCACAGTTTAGGAGGCTAGAGGTCAAATTAGAGTACAGGCTCTAGAAGAAGGCTTTCTCTCTCTGTCAGCTCTGGAGGAAGATTCTTGTCTCTTCAGCTTCTTGGAGATCTCCACATGTCTTGACATCTATCTTCCCCCATCTCTGCTTCTCTGGCTTCATTGTTTAATCTCTTTTATATCTCAAAAGAGACTGATTCAAGACACACCCTACACTAACCCTGACTCATTAACATAACAAAGACAATCTATTTCCAAATTGGATTATAACCACACCCATAAAGGCTAGGATTTACAACACATATTTTTGGTGGACACAATTCAATCCATAACATTCCACCCTTTGCCCGCCCCTCCAAATTCATGTCCTTCCCACATACAAAATGCATTCACACCATCATATCATCCCATTATCCCAGAAGTCTTAACTATAAGTTCAACGTTTCATCTTCTGAATCATCTAGATAAAATATGGGTAAGACTTCAGGCGTATTCCATCCTGGGGCAAAACCCTTCATCTGTGAACCTGTGAAATCTAGAGCACAAGTTATCTGTTTCCAAAGTACAATAGTGGAACAGGCACAAAGTAGGTGTTTCCATTACAAATTGGAGAATTTGGAGGGGAAGAAGGGACTAAGCAAGTCCAATACCCAGCAGAACAAGTTACATTAGCTCAAATGCTTGAAAACACTGCTCTGTTCCTTAGGACCATCTGGACAATGGCCCTGGGTGTTGGCTACACCCTCTGGATTTTGGGGAGAAGCGCTTTGGCCTTGGGCTTCAGCTCCACCTTCCAGGCCCACTGGGATGGCAATTCTGCTCCCTTGGCTTTGGGCAGCCCCATACTCCTAGTTCATCTAAGTGGCGAACCCACACCTCTGGCCCCAGCAGACCCCATTCTTCTGCCCCTTGGTCATGGTAGCCCTACCCCCTAAGCTTTGGGCAGAGACCTTATCCTCCTGGCACAAATTAATGCAGCCCCACACTCTGGAACTGAGTTGGCTAAAATCCGACTCTTTGAAACCCAGAAGGCTGTAGCTCCACCCTTTGAGATTCAGGAGATCATAGCAAGAATGCCTTGCTTCCCTGTTCCTTCAAACAGTTCTGCTAATCTCTGAACTGCTCCAGGGATGAATGGTCCTCTTCTTTTCTTGGAGGACAAAAGATGTAGCTCCTTTGGCCTGTTCCCAGCCTGTAGAATTCCAAGAGGCAGACAGCTTTCTTTCCTTTCATTCTGTCTCTGTTCCATTCAGTCTAAGCTGATGGGTTTTCTGTTGTGGTAGTTGGTTAGATCCATCACTCACAGGCTTAATCTCTTTAATAAAGCATTGTGTAGCCACATCCTTGGTGAACATTCTAGGACATGTGTACATGTACGCGTGTATATGTACAAGAGAATTTTCCAAATCTTTTAGATCTGTTTTCATTTTGCACAGTTCATTTTTAAGTCCATCTCTTTCCTCTTGCATTTTACGAAAAGCAGCAAGAAGAAACGACAAGGCCCCTTTAAGATACTGCTTAGGAATCTCATCAGCCAGATATTCTAGTTCATCACAAGTTCTACCTTTAAAATAATTCAGACAAGCTCTCTGCCACTGCATAAAAAGATTCACCCTTCTTCAATTGTTCAATCATACGTTCATCATTTTCTTTTAAAGCCTCACCATAAGCACCTTTAACATCCACATTTCTAGCAACATTCTGTTGCTGGTGCCGTATGTATTCTCTAAGACAACAGAGACTTTCTCTATAGCTCTTCTATATTCCTCCTGAGTCCACATCAGAATTGCCTTTGCCATCCAAAATTCTACCAATAGACTCTTCAAGGAAATCTAAGCTTTTACTACTAGTCACTTTAAAACTCTTCCAGCCTCTACCCATTACCCAATTCCAAAACAGTTCCCACATTTTAGGTATCTCACTAGGTGTCCCCTCCCAGTACCAAATTCTGTATAGTTATCTAGTGCTGGTATAACACAAATACCACCAAGTGGATGGCTTTAACAAACAGAAATTTATATTCTCGTAGTTTAGGAGGCCAGAAGTCTGAATTCAGGGCACTGGCTCTAGGGGAAGGCTTTCACTCTATGTCAGCTTTGGAGGAAGGTCCTTGTCTCCTCAGCTTCTGCTTCTTGGTTTCTTGGAGATTTCCATGTGTCCTGACATCTATCTTCCCCCATCTCTGCATCTCTAGCTTCCTTGTTTAATCTCTTTCATATCTCAAAAGAGATTGACCCAAGGCACACTGTACACTAACCCCACCTCATTAACATAACAAAGACAACCTGTGATGGTTGTGTGTGAACTTGGCTGGGTCATGATTCCCAGCGGTTTGGCTGTTATAATATAGTATGTCAGCAATGTAATGATGTAATCACTTCCATAATGAGATCTGATATAATGTAATCGCCTCCATGATGAGATCTGCTATAAGCAGCAAATTAGTTGAAAGGTAGTTTCCTTGGAGGTGTGGCCTGCATCCAGGATATATGGACTTTCTGGCAAAGCTCGCTGGCTTTTGCTCGCTCTAGATCTCATCTGACCTCCAGTTCTTAGGACTTTAGCTAGCAGCTTACTTGCCAATCTTAGGGTTTATCAGCCTATGAGTCACAGGCCTGCTGTCTGACCTGTTGATCTTGAGTTTGCCACCCCTGCATCTGCATGAGTCAGGAGAAGCCTCCAGCCTGATCCAGGGACTTAGGACTTTCCAGCCTCTACAGCTGCATGAGCTATTTCCTTAATATAAATCTCTCTCTGTGTATAGACAGATAGATAGATAGATACAGAGAGAGAGTGTGATACAGATAGATACAAAGACACAGACATATAGATATATGCTTCACTGGTTTTGCTTCTCTAGGGAACCCAAACTAAGATACAACCCATTCCCAAATGGGGTTATAACCACAAGCACAGAGGCTAAAATTTATAACACATATTCTGGGGGGACACAGTTCAATCTATAATACCATATATCTGATAAGGTTTTCATATCCAGGATATAACCACAAAAAGACTAAAAAATCCAATTTAAAAACAGGCAAAGAATTTAGACATTTCACCAAAGAGAATATACAAATGGCCAATAAGCACATGAAAAGATGCTCAATGTTATCAGTCATTATTGTTGTCATTAGGGAAATGCAAATCAAAACCACAATGAGATATCACTTCATGCCAACTAAGATGGCTATGATTAAAAAAACAGACAACAACAGGTGTTGGTGAAGATGTGGAGAAACAGAAAGCCACACCCATTGCCAGCAGGATTGTAAAATGATACAGCCACTGTGGAAACCAGTCTGGCAGTTTCTCCAACAATTAAAGATAAAATTACCATATGATCCAGCAACTCCACTTCTAAGTATATACGCAAAAGAACTGAAAGCAGGAACACAACCAGATACATGTACACCAATGTTCACTGCAGCACTATTCTCAGTGGCAAAAGGGAGAAACCACCTTAAATGTCTATCAGCAGATGAATGGATAAACAAAATATGATACATACATACAATGAAATATCACTCAACCAAAAAGAGAGATGGAATTTTGATACATGCTGCAACATGGACGAAACTTGAAAATATCATGCTGAGAGAAAAAGTCAAGTCAAAAAAGGACAAATATTGCATGATCCCACTTACATGAAATATCTAGAAACAGCAAGTACATACAGACCTAAATTTATTAGTGGTTGCCAGGGGTGGATAGGAGGGAGAGGATGGGGGACTCAACACTTAGGGAACACTGGGCTTCTGTTAATGATGACAGCAAAATTTGGAAGTGGATAATGGTGATGGTTGCACAACATAATGAACACAATTATTGTCACTGAATTATGAAAAAAAAATTTTATATACATATTTACCATGATTTAAAAAAAAAAAACCCACAATGAGATACCAATTCATCCCCACTAGGTTGGCTATTATCAGAAAACAAGTACAGGCAAGGATGCAGAGAAACTGCAACTCTCATTCATTGCTGGTGGAAATGTAAAATGATACAGCCACTGTGGAAACCAGCTGGCAGTTCCTCAAAAAGTTAAACATAGAATTACCATATTACTGAGCAATTCCACTTTTTGGTACTTACCCAAAAGACTTGAAAACAGGAACTCAAACAGATATTTGTAAAAACAATGTGTGTTATATAGTACTTCAAAGTTATTACAAAAGGAAGTTCAGATAATAATGAAGAATTATTTCAAGACATACTAACTAAAAAGTACAAGTTAGAAATAACACAGAAACCATGATACTACTTATATTTTTAAGAGCAACTCTATATATGACATCTACAGAAATATAAATACACAGGAAAAAGGTCTGGAAAGATACACACTGAACAACAGTTCCTCTGAACAGGGTAATAAACACAGCAGTAGGAAGGGAGGCAGCAGGGAGGGCAGATAAAAGGTGATTCATACTTATTCTAGATTTTTCTGTGTTGCTTTCGATTTCATGTATTAAACACTTCATTTGGACAATTTTAAAGGAAAATTTTTGTATAATCAAATATATGTTTACCTTGATATTCTGCTCCAAATCTTTACTATTCAAAAGTGCATGATTAATCCTAAAAACTATCCAGTCAAACAGGGCACTGTACAAAGACTTAGCCATGGAGTTCCTCACTGTCACAGCCTGAAAAAAAAAGAGACATGCAAGTGAAATTGACAATAATCTGACTCAGATACAGTAACAAACTTTGCTTTGCTCTCATTCAAGAAAGAAAGCTTACTATCCTAAATTAGAAGCTCATTTTTCTCTTAAAATAAATAGTACAGATTGAAGTTTTCTATATGTACTCATTACTTTGGTCCAACTCAGGGAATCTTACGGAGTTGGCCAAAACTGCCATGCAAGATAAGGGAAACAAAATACAGGACACTTGGTTCAAAACATGTTCACCGAAAATTTAAGTTTTGTATTTGTCCTAGAAAAGAAGTATATAACGGAAAGTTCAGTATAAAGATTCACTATCAAACACTTGTCAGCTAAGTGGGAAAAAGTATTCTAGGCAGAAGAATAAATATTAGCAAAAAGAAATCGACATCTAGATCAAGTCTTGGCACAAAGTAAGAGTTCGATACAGGCATAACTCATTTTATTGCATCTCACAGATCTTGCATTTTTCACAAATTGAAGGTCTGTGGCAACCCTGCGTTGAGTAAGTCTATTGGGGCCATTTTTCCAACAGCATGTGCTCACTTCATGTCTCTGTGTCACATCTTGATAATTCTCGCAATATTTCCATTTTTTTCATTATCATTATACTGTTATGGTGACCTGTAATTAGGGATCTTTGCTGTTACTACTGAGACTGTTCTGCAGCACCACAAACCATGCCCATATAAGATGGCAAACTTAATTGATAAATGTTGTGTGTATTCTGACTGCTCTGCCGACTGGTTGTTCCCCCATGTCACCCCCTCTCCTTGAGCCTCCTTCCTATACCCTGAGACACAAAAATATTGAAAGTAGGCCAGTTAACAACCCTACAATGGCCTCTAAGTGTTCAAGTGGAAAAAGGAGTTATACTTTAAATCAAAAGCTAGAAATGACTAAGCTTAGTGAGGGAAGGCATGCAGAAAGAAGCCAAGACAAGCCAGAACCTAGGCCTCTTGTGCCAAATAGTCAAGTTGTGAATGCAAAGGAGAAGTTCTTAAAGCAAACGAAAAGTGCTACTCCAGTGAACACACCAATGATAAGGCGGCGAAACAGCCTTACTGCTGATAGGGAGAAAGTTTTAGTGGTCTGTGTAGAAGATCAAACCAGCCACAACATTCCCTTAAGCCAAAGCCTAATACAGAGCAATGCCCTAACTCTCTTCAACTCTATGAAGGCTGAGAGAAGTGGCGAAGCTGCAGAATGAAAGTGTGAAACTAGCAGAGGCTGGTTCATGATGTTTAAGGAAAGCAGCCATCTCCACACATAGAAGCTCAAGCTGAAGCAGCAAGTGTTACTGCAGAAGCTGCAGCGCGTCATCCAGAGAATCTAGCTAAGAGCACTGATGAAGGCGGCTACACGAAACAGCACATTCTCAGTGTGGATGAAACAGGCTCACGCTGGAGGAAGATGCCGTCTAGGGCTTTCATAGCTAAAGAGGAGGAGTCAAGGCCTGGCTTCAAAACTTCAAAAAACAGGCTGACTCTCGTGTTACAGGCTAATGCAGCTGGCCGCTTTAAGCTGAAACCAATGCTCATATATCATTCCAAAAATCCTAGTGTCCTTAAGAATTATGCTAAATCTACTGTGCCTATCCATAAATGGAACAACAAACCCTGGATGACACCACATCTGTTTACAACATGGTTTACTGAATATTTTAAGCCCACTGTTGAGACCTACTGTTCAGGAAAAAGAGGTTCCTTTCAAAATATTACTGCTGATTGACAAGGCACCTGGTCATCCAAGCGCTATGAAGGAGATGTACAAGGAGATTAATGTTGTTTTCATGCCTGCTAACACATCATCCATTCTGCAGCCCATGGATCAGGCAGTAATATCAAGTATCAAGTCTTATTATTTAAGAAATACATTTTGTAAGTCTATAGCTGCCATAGATAGTGATTTCTCTGATGGGTCTAGGCAAAGCAAATTGAAAACCTTCTGGTAAGGATTCACCATTACAAATGCCATTAAGAACACCTGTAATTCATGTGAGAGGTCAAAATACCATTAAGAGGAGTTTGGAAGAAGTTAACTGCAGATGTGGTGGAAACAGCAAGAGAGCTATAAGTGGAGCCTCAAGATGTGACTGAATTGCTACAATTTCGTGATACAACTCTAACAAATGAGGAGTTATTTCTCATAGATGAACAAAGAAAGTAGTTTCTTGAGATGAAATCTACTCCTGGTGATGACACTTGCTGAGAACACCGTTGAAACAACACCAAAGGATTTAGAATGTTACATAAATTTAGTCAATAAAACAGCAGCAGGGTTTGAGAAGATTGACTCCAATTTTGAAAGAAGGTCTACTGTGGGTAAAATGCTATCAAACAGCATCTCAGGCTACCAAGAAATCTTTCATGAAAGGAAGAGTTAATCAGCAATCCCTGCCCTGATCAGTCAGCAGCCATCAAAATCGAGGCAAGACCCTCCACCAGTAAAAAGATTAGGACTTGCTGAATTCTCAGAAGATGGTTAACATTTTTTAGCAATAAAGTATTTTTTAGTTAAGGTATGTACATTGTTTTTTTAAACATAATGTGATTGGACACTTAAAAGACTGCAGTATAGCATAAACTAACTTTTATATGTGATCGGAAACCAAAAATATCATGTGACTTGCTTTATTGTGGTGGTCTGGAACTGAACCTACAATATCTTCAAGGAATGCCTGTATATGGTCACTGCAGAATCCTAATCAGAGTCTTTAAACATACATATAATACTGCCACAATTACATTTCTAGTTGTCTTCACCTTGTCATTCACAGTAACCTCTTAGAACTTTACCATGGAATTATGCAATTTCCTTTTTCCCTCCCTTCAAAATCCTCCAATTTTTTACAACCTAATAAAAACGATCATATAGGTACTTCTATAACCTAAAAAAAACCAAACCCACCATCTAGGATGGCACTAATTCCTCCTGAACTGTTAAATTCTTCCTATTCTATTATCCACATTTTGGTAAAAATATATATTCCATATCTTCCACTACTAACCAAATCAGTAAGAAACACAGGAAACTGATAATTACGGTTAAAGGATATGAATACTTCAAAAAGGAACATACCCAAGTCATTAGCTAGTAATCCATGAAATGCAAACTGAAACACGGTTTGCTTTATACCCATCACGTTATCGAAAATTATAAAACTGGATAATAACAAAGTCTTAGCAAAATGTAAGAAGAACCTTCACGCACTGATGTTAAATATCTAAACTGGCACAGCCATTTAGAATAGCAATCTGGTATTATACATAAATTAAGTACATATAAACACTGTGACCCCACAACAATGCCCCAGGGTTTATATTTCAGAGCAGTGATTCTCAAATGAGACTTCAGACCAACAGCAACAACCTCAACACCAGCTGGGAACATGTTAGAAATGTAAATCCTCATGCCCACCCCAGATAAGCTTAAGTCAGAAACTCAGCGTAGGATGAAAAGAGACAATCTCTGCTGGTTATGAGAGGAGGGGTGGGGATACAAAAACACTAAATAGACAATAGGTAAGTGGTAACTCTGGTGAAGGATGAGACAGTACACTGTGGAAGCCACCACAGCTTGTACAAAGCCAGGTCATGGAAGCACCATAGACACATCCAAACTCCTTAAGGACCAAATTACTGGACTGAGGGCTGCAAGGACCACGTCTCAGGGAACAACTAGCTCAACTAGCATGTTGTTGTTGTTGTTGGGTGCCTTTAAACCAGTTCTGACTCACAGCAACCCTATGTACCACAGAATGAAACACTGGCCAGTCCTTTGCCATGCCCACAATCATTGCAGCCACTGTGTCAATTCATCTTGTTGAGGGTCTTACTCTTTTTTGTTGACCCTGTAGTTTACCAAGCATGATGTCCTTCTCCAAGGATTGATCCCTCCACGTAACATGTCCAAAGTATGTAAGACATATCCTTGCCATCTTTACTTCTAAGAAGCATTCTGGTCGTACTTCTTCCGAGAGAGATTTGTTCATTCTTTTGGCAGTCCATGGTATATTCAATATTCTTCACCAACACCATAATTATTGAAAGGTGTCCATTTTCCCTCAGTCTTCCTCAGCTTTCCCATGCATATGATGCAACTGAAGATACCATGGCTTAGGTCAGGCACACCTTAGTCCTCAAGGTGACATCTTTGCTTTTCAACACCTTAAAGAGGTCTTTCGTAGCATATTTGCCCAACGCAATGCTTCTTTTGATTTTCTGACTGCTGCTTCCATGGCTGTTGACTATGGATCCAAGTAAAAAGAAATCCTTGACAACTTCAATCTTTTCCCCATTTATCATGATGTTGCTTACTGGTTAAGCTGTGAGAATTTTTGTTTTCTTTATGTTGAGGTATAATCCATACTGAAGGCTGTGGTCTTTGACCTTCATCAGTAAGTGCTTCAAGTCCTCTTCACTTTCAGCAAGCAAGGTTATGTCATCTGCATAACGCAGGTTGTTAACGAGTCTTCCTCCAATCCTGATGCCCTGTTCTTCATACAGTCCAGCTTCTTGGATTATTTGCTCAGCATACAGATTGAACAGGTGTGGTAAAAGGATACAACCCTGACACACACCTTTCCTGACTTTAAACCACACAGCATCCCCTCGTTTTTTTCAAACAACTGTCTCTTGATCTATGTACAGGTTCCTCATGAGCACCATTAAGTGTTCTGGAATTCCCATTCTTCACAATGTTATCCATAATTTGTCATGATCCACACAGTTGAATGCCTTTGCATAGTCAGTAAAACACAACTAAACATCTTTCCGGTATTCTCTGCTTTTAGCCAGGATCCATTTGACACCAGCAATGACATCCCTGGTTCCACGTCCTCTTCTGAATTCGGCCTCAATTTCTGGCAGTTCCCTGTCGATATACTGCGGCAACCGCTTTTGAATGATCTTTAACAAGATTTTACTTGCATGTGTTATTAATGATATTGTTCGATAATTTCCACATTAGGTGGGATCGCCCTTCTTGGGAATAGGCATAAAAATATGGATCCCTTCCAGCCAGTTGGCCAGGTAGCTGTCTTCCAAATTTCTTGGCATAGACAAGTCAGCACTTCCAGCACTGCATCAATTTCTTGAAACATCTCAGTTGAAATTCCATCAATTCCTGAAGCCTTGTTTTTTGCCAATGCCTTCAGTGCAGCTTGAACTTCCTCCTTCGGGGCCATAGGTTCCTGTTCATGTGATGCTTCTTGAGATGGCTGAATGTCGACCAACTGGCGTAACATAGTTTATAAAGAAAATGTTCTGCATTCTACTTCAGTGAGTAGCATCTGGGGTCTTAAAAGCTCGTGAGAGGCCATCTAAGATACTCCACTGGTCTCACCATGTCTGGAGCAAGGGAAAATGAAGGCAACCAAAGACACAACGGAACGGTTAGTTCAAAGGACTAATGGACAACAAGTACTACAGCCTCCACCAGACTGGGTCCAGCAAAACTAGACGGTCCCTGGCTACCACCACTGACTGTTCTGACAGGGATCACAATAGAGGGTCCCGGACAGAGCTGGAGAAAAATGTAGAACAAAATTCTAACAAAAAAAGACCAGACTTAGTGGTCTGACAGATACTGGAGAAGCCCCAAGAGTATGGACCCCAGACACCCTTTTAGCTCAGTAATGAAGTCACTCCTGAGATTTTACCCTTCAGCCAAAGGTTAGACAGGCCCATAAACCAAAACGAGACTAAAGGGGCACCCCAGCCCAGGGGCAAGAACTAGAAGGCACGAGGGGACCGGAAAGCAGGTAACTGGGACTCCGAGATCAAGAAAAGAAAGTGTTCACATGTCGTGGGGTTGGTAACCAATGTCATAAAACAATATGTGTACCAATTGTTTAATGAGAAACTAGTTTGTTCTGTAAACCTTCATCTAAAGTACAATAATAAAAATTAAAAAAAAAAATCAAAACACTGCCATGTAGTCAATTTCAACTCACGGCAAATCTACAGGGCAGCGTAGAGCTGTCCCATAGAGTTTCCAAGGCTGTAAATCTTTATAGAAGCAGCCTGTCACATCTTTCTCCCGTGGAGCAGCTGGTGGGTTTGAACAGCCAACCTTCTGGTTAACAGCAGAGCACTGTAACTACTGCACTACCAGGGCTCCTCTATTATTAGTCCATTTTGTTGTTATTTTTAATAAGTCATTATTTCTGGGTATGTCAATATTAATTTCTTATTGCCATTCTTACATTAATTTCTGAGGTAAATGTCTTTTCCTTTTGAAAAATAAAATTTAAGAGAATCAAAAAGAAAAAGAAACTCAGGGTAGGACCCAGCTATCTGTGTTTTAACAAGACCTCCTGGTCATTCTAATGCACACTAAAGTTTGAGGACAACTGCTCCAGAGACAGTCTTACACCAGTCCACAATATAACATATACGTTATTGTTTGTGGTGGCAGTCTAATTGGGGGCAACTTAAATGTCCATTCACCAACATAATGGACTGAAAAAATGTGGTACATATATACAATGGAGTTCTATGCAGCAATCAGAAACAAAAAAATTGTATGTACACAACAAAGTACCACAAATATATCTTCATTCTTGTTTGTTTGATGTATCAGTAAAGTTATATAAATTACAAAAACATATACAACACTATAAATCTTTTCAAATACACATACATTATTGAAGGACATATTTCCAATACATGAAAGTGAGCGTTTATGAGGTACACAGACAGCTGGGACCTCAAGGGCCTTTAATCGCATAGAACTGAATCCTGCCAAAAACCTGAAAGAGAACCTCAAACTTCCCATGAGATTGCAGTCTTGGCCAACACTTGGATTTCTGCCTCTAAGATAACAAATTTGTGTTGTGTTAATCTGCAATGTTTGTTACACAGCTACAGAAAACCAACATGGCCTCCTCCAACTGACTCTTCACACCGCAGCCAGAGTGATCTCCTTCTCCCTGCCCCCCCCAAAAATCTTCTGACTTAAAACAAATTCAAATTCACAAAAAAAACCAGGCTTATGGTCTGACAGAGACTGGAAAAATCCCCAAGACTATGGCCCCCGGACACCCTGCTAACTCAGAGGTGAAACCACTCCTGAAGCCCACTTTTTGGACAAAGATTAGACAGGCCTATAAAACCAACAATAACACATATGAGAAATGTGTTTCTTAGTTCAATCAAGTATACAAGACCAAATGGGCAACTCCCATCCAAAAGCAAGACAAGAAAGCAGGAAGGGACGGGAACTGGATAAACGGACACAGGATACCCAAGGTGGAAAGGGGGAGCATGCTGCTGCATTGTGGGGATTGCAATCAATGTCACAAAACAATATGTGTATAAATTTTTGAATGAAAAATTAAACTGAGCTGTGAACTTTCAACTAAAGCACACATACACACACACACAAAAGAGTTCTGGACACAAAGAGGGTTTTCAAGTATGTGCTAAATAAATAAATACACCACACAAATAAAACAAGGATGACACAATAATCTCAGATATTGAATTTAAATTTAAAATATAAGTAAACATAAGAGAAACATTTTTTAATGCAAAAGATTCTGAAAGAAAATATAAAAGCTCTGAGCCTTTATATAAAAGAAGAGGAAAACTTTTAAAAAGGCGTGGAGTTTTTATTCTTGTTTAGAAAGGTGCACTCAGAGCGTGAGACTATAAGACATAAGATCGCTAACAAGTGAAAAAAAATAAAGACTCAGAGGTACAGTTAGAAGATACTCAAAAACCATGGTAAGTGGATCAACACCAACCTAGAGAACACTGTCCAGAGTTCAATCACAATTTCCCCACCTTTTTATCTCCCAACTTCACATTCCTATCCTATAATTTTTTATAATTGCTATAGCTTGATTTCTCATCACTTTCATAAAATTAGTCTATAAAGTAGTGGTCTTCAATAATTTTCCTACCTCTATACACCCGAACAGGAGCCCTGGTGCTACAGTGGTTAAGGTCTCAGGTGCTAACTAAAAGGCTGGCAGTTCGAATCCACCAGCCACTCCTTAGAAACCCTATGGAGAGGTTCTACTCTGTCCTATACAGTCACTATTAGTCAGAATGACTCGACGGCAATGGGTTTGGTTTGGTCTGGTTTTCATAAACAGCTCAAGAGTATAACAGTGGCAGTTAACAGTGGCTCATTATAGCAATAAATCTCACCTGGGAGCCTCAGTACACAGATGATATTTAAAACCATGAGACTGGGTAAGATAACCTAGACAAAGAATATAAAGAAGAGACAAAGAATGTGTCCCAGGGCATTCCATATTTTAAAGGTCCGGAAGAAAAGAAAAAGCAAGCAAAAAGGACTGCAAAGGAGTGGCCAACAATGTAGGAGTAAATCAGAAGAGTATTATGTCCTGGAATATAGGTAAAGAAATTATCTTAAGAGGGAATACTCAACTGGGTCAAATACTGCTCATATATAATCCTACCTACTATCTATCCACCCCATATTAATAATATGAAAATTAAGAATGGTGAACACAGAAAGATCCTTTGAGAAAAACGCAAATCTACTGCTTAAAATAAGAGGACATGAAACTTTTAAGTTTCCAAGTCAATAAAAAGTTCAAGATCAAAATTTCCAAGACCTGTAAAATATTTCAATTAACACTCCATTGTTGTCATTTTCATTCTGTTCAAGGAAGGAACACAAACCCAAAGTTCTAAAAACGTTCAGAGTCTTCTTTCTGATTTCCAAGAAAATCTATTCATACCTCTGCCAGCTTGTATGGTAAAACAAGCTTTTCTCCTACTGTCACAGTCTTCCTGGTAACTAATGCTTCAAACAGCATCTCTTCTTTAACCTATGGAGCAGAAAAATTAATTCAATACATAACATTTATGACAATAGGTTGAATTATTTCATTGAAAGGCCAAGTAAAGGAAGAAATCTTAATGAGATCAGCAAACATACAATAGAGAAAAAGAGAACAGAAAGAAAATACACCAGTGATTTTAAAACTGACCAAAGTGGAATTTAAAGTGTCCCAGTCACCCCACTTCCCAAAAAAATAATATAAAAGTAAATATGACAAAACAGCTCTTTTAAAACTAGTTTGTTTTCTGATCATAAAGGAGAAACATTCTTCATTGTACAGAACATGGAAAATACAGAATAAAAAAACATTTTAAAAATGTTTAAAAATCATAATCCCACAACCTAAAGCCAAGGACTAGAAAGTGACTGCATTTCTTGAATCCCAGGAACATTGCAAGAGATTACTGATTTATGTGTTTCAGACATTTATTTTTATTTACAGATGTAAAACTTTAAGATAAAGTTGGCGCTTCCTTGGCTCTCACTCTCTCCCCAAAGGCAAATACTATATAATGAATTTGACATGTATAATTTCACTTTATGACTTCATACTTTCATATACATTAGATTATTCATAAATAGCATATTGTATTGTCATGTGTATTTAAACATTATGTGTATGGTATCATACTGCCCATATGTTTCTGAAATCGATCTATGTTGATAATTTAGATCAAACTTATTCATGTTAACTGCCATATAGTCTTCCAGCATGTATAATCTATTCCTCTTCATATGGGCATTTACTCAAATTATAATTTTGCAATATTAGAAGATAAACTGCAGTGAATATTCTTGCATATGAGTTGAAGAGTTTCTCTGAAATACACATCTGAAAGTAGAATTACCATGTTGTAGGATATACCTTTTTCAGCTTTGTAGGATATTGCCAAACTCCTTTACACAATTTTTCCAATTTGGGATCTCAGTAGCAGCACTGAAAGTTTCTAATTTTTCTAAACCTGGACTATATTTGGTATTATCAGACTTTTGATTTTTTGCCACATCAATGGGCATGAAATAAAAAAAACAGGTATCTTGTAATAGCATCCATACCTTACAGAGATAAAACATTTATATACTTTTATGCAGAAAGTATAACATAAAAGCATATCCAGCAAATAGTTTTAGATTCCAAGGGAAAACTGGGTTATAAAACTATCTAGGGAGGCACTACCCTACCACCAGCAATTTATGACCAATTAAGAATTGTTTAAAGAATGATTCCAAACCACACTGAAAGAATAAATATCTACTAAATATTACATCAGAAAGAGATGCTTTGCAGCACCCATTGTTCAAACCTCAAATTCTAAAACCTGGAAATTATTTGAGGCATATTAACTTCCCAAAATGTAGTAAAACTAAAAATGAACAACCAATGTTTAAATACAAAGTTTCAGTGTTTCTGATATATTTAAATATGTGAGGAAAATAACAAAATGCCACCCAAAACCCAAAACCAAATAACAAAGCTAAGAAAAATAAGAAAGAAACATGTGACAGAAGCCAAAGTTATATTGATAGGTATATTTCTAGATTTAAACAATCATTATTAAAAGTGAGCACTTAAAAATAAATGATCTGTGCCATGTATTCCACAAATCTTTAGAAAGGAACAAACAAGGTTGGTAACAACATACAAGAAAGGTCACTTTCATATGCTTGGAGGGAGAATACGAATTGGGCTTGGGCTCAAAAATAAGATTTGCTATCAAATCACATTAGCTGTCAGTCATACTTTAACACTGGTAGGCCCAACTCTCAGAACTGGATTTCCTTTTATTTATTTATTTCGTAAACCAATACTTGAGTTTCCTCTTTTAGTTATCTGAGTTACTCAAATAACTCCCACTACAGAAGGAATACTGCACTAGAACCAGAAAGAAGCCTTAGTCCTTGTTGAATACCTGGACTTAAAAGTAAGACCACCATTACTGTATTACCACAATACAAAATTCTTTACTAAAATATCACCTGAAATGCCTGCCTGAAAAATACCATCTGTTCTCTGATCTTCACGACCTTCGAATCACAACCTTCAGACAACACACTCCACCTCCTGGTCAAACTTCTTTCCAGTGAGTGAGTATAGTTCTAATTCAAGGTACTCCCTTCTCCTGTCCCTTCCACCAGGCTAACTCATTCCATTAAAGTTAATAAGCAATGCTCAGTCATGTACAGAAAAAATAAACACTGTAAGGTTAGATAAAGTAAGAGGCAGTCATTGCTTTCAAAGAGCACTGCAGACTCGGACATAAACTAGTAAACAATTAACTTTACACTACAGAAGTAAAACTGAATTACAGTAAGCAGAAGAAAACGCTCTATGCTTAGGGTATGGGTTTAGAACATTTAAAAAGGTTAAAAGCCATGAAGTGGCATTATGAGCCAAGATTTGACAGATTAGTAATATTTTAACAGAGAAAAAGCAGGCCGTTCATAATCGTCAAAAATTAGAAGCAATGAAAATGTCCTTCAATAGGTGAAAGGATAAACAAACTGTGGTACATCCATGCAATGGAGTATTATTCGTAATAAAAAGAAATGAGCTATCAAGCCACGAAAAGACATAGATAAATCTTAAATCCATGTTTCTAAGTGAAAGCAGTCGGCCTGAAAAGGCCACATTGTATGCTTCCAATTATATGACAGTCTGGAAAAGGCAAAATTATAAAGCCAGTAAAAAGATCAGTGGTTGCCAGGGGCTGGCAGAGAAGAAATGGATAGATGAAGCACAGGGGATTTTGAGGGCTGTGAAACTATTCTGTAGATCCTGTACTGGTGGATACATGATATTATTCATTTGTCAAAACCCACAGAACGGTACAAGACAAAGAGTGAACCTTAATGTATAAAAATTTGTTTAAAAAATCATTTAAAAGGTCGGTGATCCCAGGATGTAATGTAGACTGTAAACAGAGCATCTAATTGTTTCATACACTTGTATGAAACAACCTCACTGAAGGGGCTGAGGACAAAAAATTTGACCTAAATTATTCTGAAAATGAGTGGTGTCTGTAAAACTAAAGGCAAAAGGAACTGTACATAAGTATTATATTCTAGTTGAGATAAAGCAGCTTCCCACAGGTTATGGGTTAAAAATTGATACATGTATACTGGAATTCAACAATTAATTACATGGATGGCAGATAGTGGAGTCAAGTTTCTCACAGCTGGAGGTGAATTTACAGATAAGCAAAGGGGAAAGGCCAGAATGATCTATATAGTAACGGATTGGTTGAGGGCATCACTATGAACTCATGTTCAGCTTTATATAGATACAGACAGTTACATATATGTAAATGCGTTGTTAGATGCCATCGCATCAGTTCTGACTCACAGTGACCCTATGTGCAACAGAACCAAACTGCCTGGACCTGTGCCATCCTTACCATCACTGCTATGTTTGAGCCCATTGTTGCAACCACTGTGTCAATCCATCTTATCCAGGGTCTCCCCCTTTTTCGCTGACTCTCTACCTTACCAAGCATGATGTCCTTCACCAGGGACTGGTCCCTCCTGATAACACGTCCAAAGTATATGAGACAAAGTCTCACCATCCTCACTTTCAAGGAGCACTCTGACTGTATTTTTAAGACAGGCTTGTTCATTCCTCTGGCAGTCCATGGCAGTCCATTCAATATCCTTTGCCAACACCATAATTCAAAGGCATCAACTCTTTTTCAGTCTTCCTTATTCATTGTCCAGGTTTTGAACACACATGAGGCGACTCAAAAGATCATGTCTTGGGTCAGGTGCACCTTAGTCCTCAAAGTAACATCTTTGCTTTTCAACACTTTAAAAGAGATCTTTTGCAGCAGATTTGCCCAATGCAATACATTGTTCGATTTCTTGACTGCTGCTTCCATGGTGTTGATTGTGGATTCAAGTAAAATGAAATACACACATACATTACCTTGCTCTGTCAGCTGAGAGGCCCTATAAGAAACAGCATCCCTTTTGAGACAAATCTCTTAAGATGAGAGTTTAGCTGAGAAAACATGGGAAATCATCACTACAGGAAGAAAGAATACAGTAAAAAACATCTTGATGGTGGACGAAGCATGGGAGGAGATGAGGACCTTTAAATCCTATTCAGCCCATGAAGAAAGGAAAAATAATACCTTTTCTCTCTACCCATTCAGATACATATTATCAAATAAAATAATCTAATCACAATCTTAGTAGGAGAAGAAATCTCAAAAAAAAGGAGCAAAACTAGAATGAGACCAGAACATTGGAGTCTAGAGTAGAAGTACGCATGCTTTCCAACAAACTGAGGGATTATGAATTTCTGGGACAAGGGAAGGAAGGCAAGGGAAAAAACCGGAATCTTCTAAAGATTATGGCACACTCAATAGCAGAATAATGTAGATAACAAGAGAAGTTCCATCTTTTGGACAAACACTATTAATAAAAAGCATTAACCCATTTACACTTATAAAACAGTTGTACAAAATAAAAAATGAGAAGTTACCCAGTATTCGAAATGACAACTGAAAATGTAATCACTCACTTCCAGTAATTCTGAAACAATAGGCAGTACTTCAGGATTACAGATATCTATGGAGTCATCCCGGTATGTCTTCTTTTTATAACAGATATTGCCCAAATGTAGTATTGCTGACAAAAGGGAGAAAATTCTGTGAAAATAAAAACATCACAAATTATAGCTGGTATGTGTTCTCAAAACTCATTTCATTTGAAAATTCTAGTCAAGCAAATTAACCAGTACAGATATGAAGTACTTCACTTTCAGAGAAATAAGAAATATGAGAATAATAGTTTCAACTATAACTAAAATTTACTGAGTGTTTACTATATGTCAGGTACTGTGCAAAGTGCTGTATATGATCTTACTTTCAGTATTGTATCATTTGTCATAGTTGTTTCAAAGGGACTTCCGGCTATTGCCTGAATTTGCAACAGTGTTTCAATATCTAATGCCTTTCTAAATGCTTTTCGGCCTGTCTGGAATGCCCTTTCCCTGCACTATTTCAATCTATAAATCAGGATCTCCAAAAGAAAGGCCTCGGAGTCTCTATTTTTGTAAGTTTCTTTTTTTTTTTAATCAAGTACCTAGGTAATTTTTTTTTTTTTATGATTAGGTATATTTAAGAGATATTTTCTTACATCATTTTATACAGTCCCCAATATATGCTTAAAAAAAAAAAAACACTAAGCCATTGCAGAATACTATCTAATATCAGACTCCTATTGTGAAACATCTTCCTCTAGACTCTTCCTTCTCACCTTCCCTCCTGGCTCTGAGGAACACATGACCCTCCTCTAGTTAATAACCAATCCCTCCACTTGGGCTGTACATCCAGTGAACTCCAGTTCATTCAGGAGCCTTATTATACCCATTTTCCTATCTCTTACCTGTACCCACAAGAGCTTTCTACCAAACTAGCCTCACGTTCACTTCTATTTTAAACACCCCACATCTTCTCTTTCCCTTTGCAAACAATCTTCTTAAGATGTTAATTTATATTCCTTGCCTTCACTCTGTCATCCTCCATTCGGTACTGCATCCTGGCATCTGCTCTCCACTGATTTGCCTCATGGTAGTTACCGAGAATGTCCATGTAGCTAAGAAAGTATATTATGCCCTCGTCTGACGTCGAGAGTCATTTAACATGGATGAACACCCCTCCTAAAAGTCCGTTCCGAAAATCCTTATATATACACATCTTTGTGTCCTTGTTCACCTACTTTCTTAGAATAAATATGATACACTCCTGAGAATTTAACTAGGTATTTTCCTAAAAGTAGGAGTATTCTTATTAAAGATATTGCTTTAGGAACCTGATAGATATACTTTCAGGGATTCTGAATCGAGATCTAATTTCTCAAATGAATTTTAAGAGTTTAATGTTTGAATCATTCACATGACTCAAACAAAATATAAGTCAATTATAAAATAATAAAAGTATTCTGCATTAAATTAAGTTTTAAAAGAAATTAGAGAGTAAACTTGATATCAACTGACACATTTTAAAAATTAATGGAAGCCAAAAGACATAAAACACAAATTCAGGAGCCACTTTTTAAAAACTATTTTTAGTATTCTCATATTTGCTAATCATATTGTTTCAACAATTTAGTTTCAATAATCAACAAATAAATGTTTTATCAAACACAAACATAATATGTGATAGTCTCCAGAAATAAGTCATATAAACAATCTAATATACTACAATTCAATATAAAAAAGATTGATAAATATGAGTAAGAATCTCAGTTCTCAAAAAGCTTATAATCTTGCATTAAAACATAATAGTAAGTATATCAAAGGACAAAATATCTTAAAATCCACGAGGCAGAAGAAAAGCATAGCTAAAGAAAAGTTCATAAAACAGGCAGAAAGTAAGTAGTGCTCTAAAGCAATTAGGTTTCAATCTGCAAGCCAAATTTAAGGCTGCCTGCAAGGCTGTTGTGTTAAGGGGGATTCCGAAGGTAAACCAGAGCTCAGTAGAAAAACTAACTTAACCCTTATAAAAAGATCACAGCAAAGATCTGCTGAATGAAGATTCATAGCAATGCCGTAAGCACAAGGCAAACAAGAAAACGGTAAAACTGATAACCCACTACTCTAGTATGAGCTTATCAATCACGAGATTAAAAACTGACAACAGAAATCAGATCTGACATATTCACCAAACTACTTTACCACAGAAAAAAAGAAAAAGTAGAGTCAAGGTGCCTTTGATTCTCAATAGTTTATTTTTAAATATAATTTACTTCATCTTTATCTCAACCTTTTTACATTTCTCTTTTGTAAATGATCTACAGTGAAGAAAATATATTTAGTTCAAGAATAGAGGCATAAATTACAAATACAGAGGAAATAAACAGAAAAATATTTTTTTATTTGTAGATGTTCACAACTTAGTAAGATTAGAGATCACTGACAGAGAAAATGAGAAGCTAAAAAATAGTGTGATAAAACAATAGCTTTTAAGTAAGGTCCATGGGTGGGCTTCAGGGGCACAAGTACTCTTACAATTACAGGCAAAAGTTGATGAATGTACAATTTACAGCAAGAGGAGCTCCACCACTCATCAGATTCCCACAGAACTGACAACCAAAATAAAAAAGCAGTTCACAACAAATCTTTTAGAAAAATCAATTTTGTAAGTAACACTTAAGATGGAGGAGGCACCAGACCAGCAATCCCAGTTAGAAAACTGCTCAAAAGGACCAAGCAAGAGGACTCTTTTAAATACACATCATGATTGGTTCTCTACTACGGGTATAAGGGAAATCCTGATTGCATAGTGGTTAAGTGCTATGGCTGCTAACTAAAAGGTCGGCAGGCGCTCCTTGGAAACTGTATGGGGCAGTTCTACTCTGTCCTATAGGGTTACTCTGAGTTGGAACCAACTTGACAGCAATGGGTGTACGGGTATAAGAATACAATAAACAAACTCACTGTCTTCGTGTCTTGGGAAGAAATCCTACCATTTCCATGGCCAGTTGTAAACGTTCAAAGTCATGCCTCAAATCTTCCCCCTCCACCGTGAAGCAATCCTGCTTTTGTAAAAGAAAAAGAAAAAACCAAGATTACCTAGTGAAAAATAACATGAGTTATTTAGAAAGATGGCAATTTTAGATAAACTCACCTATGCACAAATGTAAATTAGATACGGTCAAAGTCAACACAGAGCTTAACCTACTACAGGGATGCCAAATAAACCCATACCTACCAAAATACCAGCAGTATTTAGTTCACAGACTCCCTCTCACAGTCACTAAGGCAAAGATCTCAAGAGTGACTTAAAAGAAAGGACTAGCAACACTCTTTTTAAAGTGTGCTAATACCAACTTTGATTTCGATTTTGAGTGGTTCTTTAGCATTTGGGATATTCGAAGCATTTAAGAGAGCTCAATTCCACACACAAATGTTATTTATTCAACAAATAATAAGTGCCTACCATATGCAAGGCACTGACCTAGATGCTGGGGAGACAAAATAATTTTTAGAACATTCAATAATTTGAGAATTGGAGCCTAGATTTATGTAATATAAACAGGTTTATGTTACATTTATATTAGATATAAATTGTTTTAATGAAATTAAAGAGACGATAATCAGCCACCAAAAGAAAGACATATATGTGAAAGTGTAAAAACTCACAAAGAATATACTTTATGAGTCAGTAAAAATAGTGGTTGATTATCACATAAATAATATTACTTTCTTAGTGTAACCCTTGCATTTTTAATGTCCCACAGAAGTCAAACATTAACACTATGGACATAATCTAAATCTCTAAAAAATAAGTGAGTTTTTTAATACCTTTATTGCATGTTCTCACAGACCCTTGTAATTACATTTTTTAAAAAACTCTTCACACTTACACTTATTTTTGTAATGCCTATCTTCCTAAGCAGTGTTCCATCAAATACACAATGAACGCAACAACTGTATCTGTCTAATCCATTAATGATCTTCAGCATCAAGTCAGTGCCAAGAACATAGTGGATAATCATTGAACTAAATATATAATAGTACCTAAGAAATGAATTGCATGAAAGTCCTTTTTAAAAAAAAAACTAAGTGTCAATTTACAATTTAAAGAATATTTATCCAGTATTTTTTTTATCTACCATGTACAAAAAATCTAGCACTGTGAGTTAATGAATATATTACATATAAAAAGTTCAAAATTAAATATTAAGTTTTGCAATGCTACTGAAAATAATTTTATTATCTATATGGAAAGGAACGAAACCCTGGTGGCATAGTGGTTAAGTGCTACGGCTGCTAACCCAAGAGTCGGCAGTTCAAATCCACCAGGCACTCCTTGGAAACTCTATGGTGCAATTCTACTTTGTCCTACAGGGTTGCCATGAGTCAGAATTGACTCGACGGCACTGGGTTTGGTTTTGGTATATGGAAAGAGCCTCGGTGGTGCAATGGTTAAGCGCTCAGCTGTGAACCAAAAGGTCCGCAGTTCAAGCCCAACAACCGTTCCACAGGAGAAAGATGCAGCAGTCTGCTTCCCTGAAAATTACAGCCCTGGATACCTGAAGAGGCAATTCTACTCTACAGGATCGCTATGAATTGGAATCGACTAGGTGGCAGTGGGTTTTTTTGTTTGTTTTTAATGGAAAGGCGCGTATGCCTAGGTTAAAATTTTAATTTACTGCAAAAAAAAATTCTGAGAATCTATGCATTTAATTTTCTGCCTATAAAATTTTTGGTAAACAATACATTTTATAGACATCCCTATGTCCTACTCACCAAATTTTTAAATCAAATGTTAACACATTTTTCATCTGTAGTAAAACTTCTAAAAAGCTATTTTGCTTTTTCTGTCCCCAAAACCACAAACAGTTCATTCATTTTATGACTTAGTAAACATTTTCTATAACAAGCAAGTGAAAAAAAATCTATGCTTCCACTTGTGTAAACTCAATGATACAGAAATGATTCTCATAATTCATAACCTTCTTATCTACCCCCAAGTGAATAAAACAATTCATCTTAACGTATAAAATACCTGGAAAGTAAATTATAGAGGCAGTAAAATACATTTATATTTGCTGTTAATTCTGTTAATCTTATTCAAATGTTCTTCAGAAATACAAAATGGTCTCAATGAATATCAAAATCATAATCACTTTTTTAAACTGCATATTGACGACCATTACTATTTCCCTGATGACAACTGTAAAAGAGCAACTAAGGACGGATTAATCTACCAAAACTGAAATTCCCTCATCTTAATTTGGATTGTCCTACAAGCAGACCTTGAGACCAAAACGTGAATACAAGTAGTAGGAGGGTGAGAAGTGATATAGGGAAGGATACCCAGACCCAGTGCCATCGAGTCGATTCCGACTCATAGTGACCCTACAGGACAGAGGAGAACTGCCCTATAGGGTTTCCAGGGAGCGCCTGGCGGATTCGAACTGCCGATCTTTTGGTTAGCAGCCATAGGTCTTAACCACTACTCCACCAGCGTTTCCAATCTTCAAAACACGCGGAGATAATTACATAAACACTTACAGGTGGGAAAAGAGATCACAAAGGTTACATAACCCATATAAGGTCAAGAACTTTGTAAATCACAGGGCTGGCCAAATCAAAATTTATCCAGTTCCTCTACTCTCTCTCATGCAACACCACTACTGGAGCTTATTTAAAACAATAACCCTGAAAAGGAATTAATCATATGGTGGGCAAGAACAGCTCCCTCACAACAGTGATAAAAGCAATTTTCTCACTACAGTTCCCCTTGAGATCTACACAATTCCATAACATATATGATAAATAATGGTAGCACAAACGAAAGAACAGTCCTTTAACAATCCTTACTCTCTATAAGGCTGGTCAGAGTTATAACTCATAGGAATAAACATTTAGCTACCCCTAAATATAAATACACTATAAGGAGAAGCTAAGAGCAAACATCAAATCCAAGTATCCTCAGATTGATTTACCTGCTTTTATTACTCAACTTGAGAAAAATAATGAGAAATTAATCAAAGTTGAACCTATAATAGATTTGAAAACCCTCTGGGGCATAGTAAGCAAGAAGATGGTGATGAAAGTCATGTTGACAGGAGATTATGACTACAACGTTCTTCTAAAGGAGAAAGAGGGATAATGATTTCAATGGAGGCAGCAATGGTGGCAAGAACATTTACTGTGTACATACTAATGTTAGGCACTCTATCAAACTCTTTATAAGCACTGTTTAACACTCACAAAACTTAAAGACCATTATTATTCTCTTAAATAAATGATGAAAACAAAACAATTAACTGACCTGATAAGGGTGTCAAGACTAATAAGTGAACAAGTCAGGGTTCAAGTTAGGCCTGTCTAATCCAGAATCCAAATTCAAAGAATTACTTAGAATGTCTCTCAATAATAACAGATGAGTTCACATATTCACTATAAGCTCTCTGCAAGCAATCCCATCTTCTATTTGCAGTTTCCCACTCCCACACCTATTTCCCAATATGAAGAAGTCACTTGGTGTAGTAAGTGAAGATGAAGAGTGAGCTTCTCAAGTAGTAAAACAACTTAAAATTTTTCTACTAAAATTTATCAACACCTATAAATTTAAGTGTCTAATATTTACTTTCCATAATGTCAAATCTGAAGCCCTAAGTTACTTGTTTTATTATGAAATGGTAATACAATTAAACTTTTCCTGCAACAAAAAATTAAATAATACCCACATATACTAATTCTTTTTTTACCACCTGTCAATTTTGAAAGAGGCTAGTTTTGCAATTAGTGGGGTTTCTATTCACATGCAATAAGAATTAAAATCATGATTCTTTAAAACAAGGACTCAGAAATGTTATGTATACTGGAGGAATACGTAGTTAATTAGTTCACTGTTAATTAACAGACAGACAGACATAGATAAATGTGTGTGTGGGTGTTCTAAGCCTTTCACATCTGACCTAATTCCAAGCTGAAGGGAAAAATACTCCTGGTGCTCTTTTGGGGTTACAAACTTGTCCTTGTAAAATGTAACAAATGAAACTAAATTTACCCACTCATTTTATGTTTGTATCATATACACCCTTAAATCACTCAATTAAAAACATAAAATCATCTGATTTCTAGGATTTATAAAACTTGAACTTTGGAAAAATACATAAAATCTATTTTTTAATTGCTATTAAAAAATTAAAAATATATAATGCATTCATTATGTGAAAAGACTCATTTTATAAATAAACAATAATTGCTTCTCAAATGGGTAATGAAACTACTAAAAGATAATTTTGAAAAATAGCTCTCAGCAAAAAAAAAAACTGTAGCTTGTAAGAATCCACGTTAAGGCTAAAGATTCAGAGATGCTGAGGTGGTGATAAAATTTTTGTTTGTTAAAATAAATCCTGAATTAAAATTAGCAACAGACAACATCTCCCAAAAGTAAATAGACTAGTTTTGAATCAACAAACCATACCCATACAAATCACTCAATTCAAAAAAATAAAAAGATAAATTGATTTATCTTGCCTCGTTTCTACTTTGAATTTAAGCTAATTTTCTAT
The DNA here is from genome assembly GCF_030014295.1 of Loxodonta africana. NCBI lineage: Eukaryota > Metazoa > Chordata > Mammalia > Proboscidea > Elephantidae > Loxodonta > Loxodonta africana. Next base: position 43,715,486 of record NC_087354.1, on the reverse strand, counting down.
TTGCCTAAGTAATGACATGGATGTAATCAAATGTGCAAAGTGAGGGTCCTTTAAAGGAACACAGAATATTTAGGTACTTGTACTGACCGGCTCAGTGTCATAGCAATAATCATCCCAGCTTTGTCTGAGGGGTTTCTTTGTTATCTGAAAGCAAGGCAGATTAGTTAGGTAGAAGTAATGGTTATCACACTTCTCTAATCATCTTTTAGACGCAGTGTGCAGGTAGCACTGCTGCTATCCAAAGAAAGGTATTTTGCAGAGCAGCATAAAACAAAAAACAACTAAGTATAAGTATTCAGATTCCAGGAGAACGTATACTACTGTGCTCAACCCATACTTGCTACTGTTCAGCGACTCTGGTATGAACTGCTGAGTCCCATATCCTTTGAATATTGGTATTTGGTAAGAATATGTATCATAAGGCCACTTAGAAAGATCCAGAAGAAAAGCAATGAACCCTGGATTTCTCTAATACTAACAACTATCAGCTCACTTGTAGGCCATCAGTACTTTGTATAAAATAAAATACTCAGTATCATACCAGAAAGTGACGTTTTTAAAAATTTTGAAATTCTCTATATATTAATACAAAGAAAGTTGTTAGTTTATATTAATAACACATAAATAGTTTCAAAATTAAGAAATGTCAGTTAAACAGCATATTGTTTATCTTAGGGAAAATCTGAAGTGTTACTTTCATGACCCTAAATACATATTAAAATTCTGGGGCCATCATCAGAGTGTCAGTTTGTTTTTAAAACATTCATAAAGATTTTTTTAATTATCATAAAAGGAATTTCTTTTTGAGGCAAGATATAATCATTATAAAACCTGAAACCTGTTGCTGTCCAGTTGATTCCGAATCATAGCAATCCTACAGAACAGAGTAGAACAACTCCACAGGATTTCCAAGGAGCAGTTAGTTGGTGGATCTGAACAGCCGACCTTTTGGTTAGCAGCCGATCTCTTAACCAATGTGCTACCAGGGCTCCAAGATAATCATTACATCTTGCCTCAAATAATCAAAATATAATGGTAAAAAATCTACAAGTTAAATGATTTATTGTTATACCAATGTTATTAACATTGAACTAAAAATTTGGTATGAGGAATAACAATAAAATTGGGGAAACCAATGTAGCAAAAAATTGGGAGAATTACTCCTTATTCCACTGGAGAAGTTATTTAAAAAAAAAAAAAATTTAATAGTGAATTTTGAGTTTCAAGAAAAGATCCAAATTCTCTAAGTCACTAGCCTTTGATGAATTTCACTTGAATTTACAAGAAGATTGCTCATTAAATTATAAGAAGTCCTGTATGTCAATATCAATCATAATATCCTGCAAAGAGGTAGGTGCGTTAGACTTAAAAACATGCAAATGAGGTTTAGGTAAACCCTTCTAAAGAACAACCATTAATCGTTACTAACATTTACATTCCTGGGGTCTGGAATGGTAAATAATTTTGGAACAAGCAAACCATTTTTCTAATAGAGTGGTATCAATAAGGTTTATTATTTTCTTAAAGATGCTTACAGAGAACAAAATGCTCACATATAACTTACCTTTTAACACTTACATGAGGGAAATAATATTTTTTTAAGTTAAAAAATGCATCACATACATTTGTTAGAGTGCATATATGAAAATGCAAGTTAATATCCATTAACAGGTTCCATAAACAGAGTTACTATTCGATAGCTGAAATTTAACAATGCTCCAATTTCAAAATGTTCTTCATGAACTCTCACCTGATTGAGATAATGATATTCCTCAGGTTGCTTAAGATGGAATGCTAACCTCTCTTCTTCACTTGCTCCAGCCAGGAGGTAATAGAATACATGATAATTCCTGTTGGAAACATACAGAAGTAGGGTATTATGATGAATGTGATTTGTGATTATCATTAAAAAAAAAAAAAAAATTAAGGAGTAAAATGTTTCCTCTTTCCATAATTTTCAATATAAATATGGTAAATTCAATATTTAAATACTCCCACAAAACAGAACGAGGTTTCAGGTGCTGAATACAAAAAAGGAGGGGTGACAGCAGCAAAAATGACATTAGGAACTTCAAATATGCTCTATTCCATGAACGCAATGAGAAACCTAGCAAATCTGTCAGAATCAACTTTTTCAAAGCTCTGGAAATTAACCAAAAGCTTCCAGCAATGCACAGAGTATTTATTTATACAAGAAAAACGGCTGAATCTCAATTTTAAAAAAAAACAACACAGCATTTTGATCTTGGTCTATCTGATTTCTCACTTGCCATATCCACAGTGCCCTTGAAAACCAACAGCCTGCAACACCACTGAAAACCTGCTACCTGACAGCCATCAGAAGGGGCAAAACGGGGCTAAAGCTCATTCAAAGCCTCATTCCCAGAAAAACGTAATTATCTGACCTGTCCCGGGAAGCGCTCACTTGCAAGGCTGTATACACTTGACATGATTCAGAACTCCCCAATGTAAAAAGCCTGTTTCCAGGTGAACTTGTTGAAAACAATGATAGGCAACTGTTGAACATCACAGGTGTCTCAAGCAGTGGATAAGAGTTGGGACAAACCTTGAAATAACCACAAAGCTTAAGAGGAAAAGCTGGGGGATAAGATCTCTTTGAAAAGCTCCAAAATATTCCTGAGACTCTAGAACACCACTTGCATGCCTAGGGTTATGGCTGTGCCCAGGTCTGTGTGCATGACCAGTAGAGACCAGAGAAGGTCTTAAGCTCTCACCTCTGACAAATCTTGAGGCTCTGCATAAGCAAAAAGTAAAGGCTAAGGTAGAGTTCTAATACGACTAGCTGAATGTTGAAAGTGTGCCCCCAATAAACACACAGAGCTCCATGGAAAACACTAGAAGACTTACTGTTCCCAGACATATAAGGAAATCTCTGTACAACCACTGGCTGACAACTAAGATAACTATGCCAAGACTTTAGTGGCCATACATGACAAAGAATATACAGACTTTACAGAATTAGCAGGAAAAAAATCATCAAAGAAACGGCAGCAATAAAAACGATAACCACCAACCCTGGGAAAAGAGAGAATCTCATTTCCAGAGTTTCTACATTGTATTACTCAAAATGTCCAGTTTTCAATAAAAAATTACAATACATGCAAGGAAACAAGAAAGTATAGCCCACACACAGGGTAAAAAAAATAACACTAACTCTCCCTAAAGAAGTCCAGGTGCTGGACATCCTATACTCAAAAATAAATAAATATATATATACACACATACCCACCTGCAACTTTTTCTTTTTTCATTCAAAGAATTAAAAGAAATCATATCTAAAGAGTTAAATAAAAGCATGAGGACAATGTCTCACCAAATAAGGAATATCAGTAAAAATGCAGAAATTTTTAAAAAATAACCAAACAGACGGGAGGAGGCAGGGCCAAGATGGCACGGAGTAGTCAGATGCTTCCTGTAGTCCCTCTTAAAACAAAGACCCAGAAAAAAAAAAAAAGTGAATCGATTATATATGACAATCTAGGACCCCTGAACATCAAAGGCAAAGTTGAAGAGTTGAACTGAGCAGCAGGGAGAAGGAGACATGGTTCAGAAACAGCAAGGAGTTGCGAAATCTGACCCAGTGGGAACTGGCACCCTGCATCCTGGATTGGCTGCCGTGTGTGGTAAGGCAAGCAGCGGTGCTCAGGACACGTTTTCCACATCGGGAGACACCGAATGGCAGAGAGTCTACTCAAGCTTCGAGAATCAGTGAAAAGCAGTGCTCAATCAGCAACAGAGAAGTAATGCGTCTAACCTACCGCATGGATCAAAAAACATCCCCTTTGGGAAGAACCTCTCTCCAATTTACTGCCCCCTCCTGGCTCTGAACCCAGGCCCCAGGCTGGCTTCAGCTATTGCCATGTCCCCTAGGCCAGAAGTAGGAGCCGTCGCGTGCCCTGAGCCATTCTCCTGGCCTTGGAGAGGGAGCAAATTAACATACAGGAAAAAATAATCTGCCACCTCCCCTGAACAAGAAACTCAGGACAGGCACATCCCCTCTGACTAGGCACAGGCATAAGGGGTCCATGGACTTTGAATGCCTTTAACCCCTGCACAGACCTGTGTGGGCCCATTTCACCAACACAGGCCCTCATTAGCACAATACAACAGGATATATACCTGAAGCCTATTTTCAACTGTTTTGTCCATAATGTTAAGTGGCGGATTTGTGCATTTGACACCACTCTGCCCATTAAGCAGGGTCCTCACCTATCCACATCACAGGCCTGAGGACTGGTGGCTCCACCCACACCACCTAGCCACCTATGACAAGGATCCAAGTATAAGTGGTGCCTTCCAGTCCTTACAGCCAACAGCACTGGGTGCCCATAATATGGTTGCAAAACCCAGCCACCTACGTGCTCTAGGAAACAAGGCCATGCTTTCCTCTCAGGCACTCAGGGGCAGTTCTGAGTCCCCTGCCTTGCTCAGCACACAACTCCCTACTACAGCCAGGTACCTCTGCCTACACCATTCACCCTACTGGTCTATGACTGTAGGTGATAGCCTGCATCACATACTTGGTGACCAACTACCTGGACACCTGAGCTGAATCCATATAAGTAAACAGAATCCTGGGCTCACATCCCTAGTAATGGTTCTAACCACCTGATGACAGGACGTGAGAGCTTCAAAGGTGCCAAAAAACAAACTAGCTCACACAACCAGCTTATTTGGGCATATAAAAACAAAACAAGAAGCTAGCACACAGCAGACAAAAATAAAATAAACAAACATAATAATTTATCGATGACTCAGAGACAACAGTCGATATTGCAAAAAAAAATTGCCAGCCAAGAATTATCTATCCAGCAAAACTGTCTCTCAAATGTTGTTGTTGTTGTTAGGTGCCGTGGAGTCGGTTCTGATTCATAGCAACCCTATGCACGACAGAACAAAACACTGCCCGATCCTGCGCCATCCTTACCATAGTTGTAAGGCTCGAGCTCATTGTTGCAGCCACTGTGTCAACCCACCTCACTGAGGGTCTTCCTCTTTTCCGCTGACCCTGTACTCTGCCAAGCATGAAGTCATTCTCCAGGGACTGATCCCTCCTGGCAACATGTCCAAAGTATGTAAGACACAGTCTCGCCATCCTTGCCTCTAAGGAGCGTTCTGGCTGTACTTCTTCCAAGACAGATTTGTTCGTTCTTTTGGCAGTCCAGGGTATATTCAATGTTCTTCGCCAACACCACAACTCAAAGGCGTCAACTCTTCTTCAGTCTTCCTTACTCACTGTCCAGCTTTCCCATGCATATGATGTGATTGAAAATACCATGGCTTGGGTCAGGCGCACCTTAGTCTTCAGGGTGACATCTTTGCTCTTCAACACTTTGAAGAGGTCTTTTGCAGCAGATTTGACCAATGCAATGCATCTTTTGATTTCTTGACTGCTGCTTCCATGGCTGTTGATTGTGGATCCAAGTACAACGAAATCCTTGACAACTTCAATCTTTTCTCCATTTATCATGATCTTGCTCATTGGTCCACTTGTGAGGATTTTTGTTTTCTTTACGTTGGGGTGTAATCCATACTGAAGGCTGTGGTCTCTGATCTTCATTAGTAAGTGCTTCAGGTCCTCTTCACTTTCAGCAAGCAAGGTTGTGTCATTTGCATAATGCAGGTTGTTAATTAGTCTTCCTCCTATCTTGATGCCCCGTTCTTCTTCATATAGTCCAGCTTCTCGGATTATTTCCTCAGCATACAGATTAAATAGGTATGGTGAAAGAATACAACCCTGACGCACACCTTTCCTGACTTTAAACCAATCAGTATCCCCTTGCTCTGTCTGAACAACTGCCTCTTGATCTATGTAAAGGTTCCTCATGAGCACAATTAAGTGTTCTGGAATTCCCACTCTTTGCAGTGTTACCCATAGTTTGTTATGATCCGCACAGTCAAATACCACTGCATAATCAATAAAACACAGGTAAACATCCTTCTGGTATTCTCTGCTTTCAGCCAGGATCCAACTGACATCAGCAATGATATCCCTGGTTCCACGTCCTCTTCTGAAGCTGGCCTGAATTTCTGGCAGTTCCCTGTCGATGTACTGCTGCAGCCGTTTTTGAACGATCTTCAGCAGAATTTTGCTTGCACGTGATATTAATGATATTGTTCTACAATTTCCACATTCGGCTGGATCACCTTTCTTGGGAAGTCTCTCAAATATGATGGTGAAATTAGGGCATTTCCAGACAGACAGAAGTTTGGAGAATTTGTAAAAACCAACCAAAATTACAGGAAATACTAAAGGGAGTCCTGTGGTTAGAAAATCAATAACATCAGATAAAAACCCAAGACAAGAACACGGGACAGAACAACCAGATATCAACCCAGATAGGGAAGTCACAAATAAATCAAAGCTAAAACACCAAAAATTGGGGAAAAGAGTCATCAGTATGTAAAAGGTGACAACATTAAAAAAAAAAAAAAAAAAGAGGGACTAAATAATATAGTTATAGATCTTTCATATGGAGAAGAAGTCAAGGCAATATAAAGAAATAATAGATTGGTTTAAACTTAGAAAAATACAGGTAAATATTAAGGTAACCACAAAGGAAACTTAACAATCCTACACATCAAAATTAAAAACAAGACAGGGATAAAGACTCAGCAAATACAAATCAACAACAATGAAAAAGATAAAAAGAAAATACATAAAGAAAAACAACTCAGCACAGAAAATTAAGTAGAACAAAGAAACTGTCAACAACACACAAAAAAAATACATCAAAATGACAGCACTAAACTCATACCTTGCAATAATTACACTGATCGTAAATGGATTAAATGCACAAATAAAGAGACAGAGAGTGGCAGAATGGATTTAAAAAAACACGATTTGTCCATATGCTGCCTACAAGAGACACACCTTAGACTTAAAGAAACAAACAAACTAAAACTCAAAGGATAGAAAAAAATACAATGAGCAAACAACAATCAAAAAACAACAGGAGTGGCAACATTAATCTCTGACAAAATAGACTTTAAAGTAAAATTTACCACAAAGGATAAGGAAGGACACTATATAATGATTAAAGGGTCAATACCCTAGGAAGACATAACCATTATAAATATTTATGTACCTAACGACAGGGCTCCGAAATATATAAAACAAACTCTAACAGCATTGAAAAGAGACATAGAGAGCTCCACAATACTAGTAGGAGCCTTCAACACACCACTTTCATTGAAGGACAGAACTTCCAGAAATAAGCTCAAAAAAGACACAGAATATCTAAATGCCACAATCAAACAACTTGATCTCACAGACATATACAGAACACTCCGCCCAACAGCAGCCAAGTATACTTTCTTTTCCAAGTGTATTTTCTCAGAACAGACCACATATTAGCCCATAAAGCAAGCCTTAACAAAGTCCAAAGAATTGAAATATTACAAAGTATCTTTTCTAACCATAAAGCCATAAAAGTAGAAATCAATAACAGAAAAAGGAAAAAAATCAAACACATGGAACTGGACAACACCTTGCTCAAAAACTACTGGATTACGGAAGAAATTAAGGATGGAATATAAAGAAATTCACAGAATCAAATGAGAATGAAAACACGTTCCAACATAACCTTTGGGATACAACAAAAGCAGTGCTCCAAAACCAAAACCACTGCCACTGAATCAATTCCAACTGACAGCGACCCTATAGGACAAAGTAGAGCTGTTCCATAAAGTTTCCAAGAAGTGCCTGATGGATTCAAGCTGCTGATCTTTTGGTTAGCAGCCATAGCACTTAACTACTACGCCACCAGATTTTCCAAGCAGTGCTCAGAGGTCAATTTACAGCAATAAATGTACACATCCAAAAAGAAAAAAGGGCCCAAATCAAAACATTAACCCTACAACTCAAACAAATAGAAAGAGAACAGCAAAAGAAGCCCTCAGGCACCAGAAGAAAGCAAATAATAAAAATCAGAGAAGAATTAAATGAAATAGGGAATAGAAAAACAATTCAAAGAGTTAACAGGACCAAAAGTTGGTTCTCTAAAAAGATCAACAAAATTGATAAACCACTAGCCAAACTGACAAAAGAAAAATAGGAGAGGAAGCAAATAACCTGAATAAGAAATGAGATGGGCAATATCACAACAGACCCAACTGAAATTAAAAGAATCATAACAGAATACTAAGAAAAATTATATTCTAACAAATTTGAAAACCTAGAGGAATTGGACAAACTTCTAGAAACATAGTACCTACCTAAACTAACACAAAGGTAGACAGTAAATAAACCTCTAACAAAAGAAAAGCTTGGAAAGGTAATTAAAAACCTCCCAATGAAAAAAGCCCTGGCCCTGATGGCTTCACAAGAAAATTCTATCAAACTTTCAGAGAAGAGTTAACAACACCACTACTAAAGGTATTTCAGAGCACAGAAAAGGATGGAATACTCCCAAACTCATTCTATGGTACCAAAACCAGTAAACACACCACAAAAAAGAAAATTAGAGACCAATATCCCTCACGAACATAGAAGTAAAAATCGTCAACAAAATTCTAGCTAATAGAATTCAACAACATGTCAAAACAATAATTCACCATGACCAAGTGAGATTCATACCAGGTATGCAGAGATGGTTCAACATTAGAAAAACAATCAATGTAATCCAAAACATAAATAAAACAAAGGTCAAAAACCACAGGATCTTATCAATTGATGCAGAAAAGGCATCTGACAAAGTCCAACAGACATTCATGATAAAAAATTCTCAGCAAAATAGGAATAAAAGGGAAATTTCTTGACATAATAAAGGGCATTTATACAAAGCCAACAGACATCATCATCCTAAATAGAGTCTGAAAAGATTCCTCCTGAGAATGGGAACAAGACAAGGATGCTCTTTATCACCACTTTCATTCAAAATTGTGCTGGAGGTCCTAGCCAGAGCAATTAGGCTAGAAAAAGAAATAAACAGCATCCAAATCAGTAAGGAAGAAGTAAAAGTATCTCTATTTGCAGATGATATGATTTTACACACAGAAAACCCCAAAGAATCTACAAGGAAACTATAGGAACTAAAAGAAGATTTCAACAGTGTCCTGATACAATATAAACACACAAAAATCAACTGGATACCTCTACAACAACAAAGAGAACTTCGAAGAAGAAATCACCAAATCAGTATCATTTACAATAGCCCCCAAGAAGATAAAATACTTAGGAATAAAGCTTACCAGAGACGTAAAAGACCTATACAAAGAAAACTACAAGATGCTACTGCAAGAAACCAAGAGACCTACATAAGTGGAAAAACATACTTTGCTCATGGATAAACATTGTAAAAAATGTCTAGTCTACCAAAAGTGATCTATAGATTTAATCCAATCTAAATTCCAATGACATTTTTTAATGAGATGGAGAAAAAAATCACCAACTTCATATGGAAAGGGAAGAGGCCCTGGATAAGTAAAGCATCACTCAAGAAGAACAATAAAGTGAGAGGCCTCACACTACTTGATTTTAGAACCTATTTATTATACTGCCACAGTAGTCAAAACAGCTTGGTATTGGTACAACAGATACATAGACCAATGGAACAGAACTGAGAATCCAGACTTAATTTCATCCACCTATGTACAGCTGATACATGACAAAGGCCCAAAGTCCGTTAAATAGGGAAATGACAGTCTCTTTTTTTTTTTTTTAAAGAAGGGGCTGGCATAACTGGATATCCACCTGCAAAAAAATGAAACAAGACCCATACCTCACACCATGCACAAAAACTAACTCAAAATGGATCAAAGACCTACATATAAAACCTAAAACGATAAATATCATGGAAGAAAAAATAGGGACAATGCTAGGAGCCCTAATACATGGCATAAACAGTATGCAAAACATTACTAACCATCCACAAATACCAGAAAAGAAACTAGATAACTGTGAGCTCCTAAAAATCAAACACTTATGCTCATCAAAAGACTTCATCAAAAGAGTAAAAGGACAACCTACAGACTGGGAAAGAAATCTTGGCTACAACAAATCCAATTAGTGTCTGATCTCTAAAACCTGTAAAATACTGCGAAACCTCAAAAACAAAAAGACAAATAACCCAATTAAAAGATGGGCAAAGGATGTGAACAGACACTTCAACGAAGAAGACATTCAGGTGGCTATCAGATACTTGAGGAAATGCTCACGATCATTAGCCATTAGAGAGAAATGCATATCAAAACTATAATGAGATATCATCTCACTCCAACACGGCTAGCATTAATCCAAAAAGCACAAAATAATAAATGTTGGGGAAGTTGTGGGAAGCCTGGAACACTTAAACACTGCTGGTGGGAATGTCAAATGGTACAACCACTTTGGAAATCAATTTGGCACTTCATAAAAAAGCTAGAAATAGAAGTGCTATATAGTCTAGCAATCCCACTCCTTGGAATATATCCTAGAGAAACAAGAGCCCTCACACAAATAGATACATGCACACTCATGTTCCCTGCACCACTGTTCACAATAGCAAAAAGATGGAAACAACCTAGGTGCCTACCAACAGATGAATGGATAAACAGATTATGGTATATTCACACAATGGAATACTACACAACAGTAAAGAACAATGAGAAATCCAAGAAACATCTCATAACGTGGATGAATCTGGAAGGCATTTGCTGAGTGAAATTAGTTGCAAAAGGACAAATATTGTATGAGACCACTATTACAAGAACTCAAGAAAAGATTTAAACACAAAAGAAAACATTCTTTGATGATCATAAGGGCAGGGAGAAAGGGAGCAGGTATTCACTAACTAGGTCCAAAACTACATAAAAAAAAAAAAACTAGATAGTAGATAAGAATTATCTTAGGTGAAGGGAAGGACAGCACACAATACAGCGGAAGTCAGCACAACTGGACTAAACCAAAAGCTAAGAAGTTTTCTGAATACAACCAAACACTTCGAGGAACAAAGTTGTAGGGGCCAGGGTCTGGGGACCATGATTTCAGGGGACATCTAGGTCAACTGGCATAACAAAATTCATTAAGAAAATGTTCTGCATCCCACCTTGGTGAGTGGCGTCTGGGGTTTTAAAAGCTAGCGAGTGGCCATCTAAGATCCATCAATTGGTCCCAACCAATTCGGAGCAAAGAAAAATGAAGAACACCAATGACACAAGGAAAATACGAGCCCAAGAGACAGAAAGGTCCACATAAACCAGAGACTCCATCAGCCTGAGATCAGAAGAACTAGATGGTGTCCAGCTACCACCAATGACCACCCTGATAGAGAACACAACAGAGAGTCCCTGATGGTGCAGGAGAAAAGTGGGGTGCAGAACTCAAATTCCAGGAAAAAGACTAGACTTAATGGTCTGAGACTGGAGGGACAGTGGAAGACATGCCCCCAGACTCTGTGTTAGCCCAAAACTAAAACCATTCCCAAAGCTAATTCTTCAGACAAAGATCAGACTGGACTATAAAACAAAAAATGTTACTCATGAGGATTTGCGTTTAATGGGCAGCTCCGGTCCAGAGGCAAGATGAGAGGCAGAAAGGGACAGAAGCTGGTTGAATGGACATGGGAAATCCAGGGTGGAAAGGAGGAGTGTGCTGTCACATTATAGAGAGAGCAACTACGGTCACATAACAATGTGTGTATAAATTTTTGTATGAGAAACTAACTTGAGCTGTAAACTTTCACTTAACGCACAATAAATAAATAACCAAATAGAAATTCTGGAGTTGAAAAGTATGATAACTGAAATTAAAAGTGCACAGCAAAAGATTTGTGCAGCCAGAAGAAAGGTTACATCACAAGCAAAAGATCTCAATAATACTAACAGCTTATTTCTCATCAGAAACCATGGAAACCAGAAGCCAATGAGAAAACAAATTCAAAGTGCTGAGAGAAAAAACTTCCAAAATCCAAGAACTTTATATCCAGCAAAATTAGCTGTGAAAAATAAATGAGAAATTCAGACATTCCCAGATAAACAAAAACTAAGATATCGGTCACCGACAGGTGGGCCCTACAAAAAAATAGTCAAGGAAGTCATTCTTCCAGATGAAATGAAAGGACACTAAACATGACTCAAACATCAAGCAATAAAGAGCCTCAATAAAAATAATTACATTGGTAAATATAAAAGACAGTAAAAACGTATTTATTGTTTTAACACCTCTTTCCTACTATTTGATGTGAAAGATAATGGCATAAAGCAATAATTTATAAACCTGTTGATGGGCACACAATGTGTAAACATGTAAGTTGTACGAGAGTAAAAGCATAAAGGAGGGGGAAAGGAATGGAGATATATAGGAGCAACGTTTTTATACATTATCAAAGCTAAGTTGTTATTAATCCAAACTAGATTGTTATAAGTTAACATATTAATTGTAAATCCCAGGGCAACTACTAAGAAAATAATGCAAAAAAAGTACAGTAAAAGAAACAACAAAATTAAAATGGTATGCTAGAAAACACGTACTTACACAGAAGAAGGCAATAATGGAAGCAAACGAGAACAAAAAAGTAATATGATAGATAGAAAGCAAATAGCAAAATGGCAGATGTAAATCCCACTTTATCAATAATTACATCAAAAGTAAATGGGTTAAATAATCCAAACAAAAGGCACAGAACAGATAAATAAAACATGATTCAACTACATGCTATCTACAAGAGGCACACTTTAAGTTTCAAAGACACAAATAGGTTGAAAGTAAAAGGATCGAGAAAGATAGCATATGAACAGTAATCAAGAGACAGCTGAGTAGCTATACTAGTATCAGATAAAATAGACCTTAAGACAAAAAATATTATCCCTATAGACAAATGAGAACATTTTTAATACCAAAAGGGCCAATCCACAAAAAGATACAATTCTAAACATACACGCATCTAACACAACAGAGTCCCAAAATACATAAAGCAAAAACAACAAAACTGAAGGGAAAAACAGATAATTCAATAATAATAGTTGGAAATTTCAATGCCTCACTTACAATACCAACCAGAACATCAACAAGGATAAAGAAGACTTGAAAAGCTGTATATACTAATCAGACTTAAAGATATCTACCCAACAACAGCAGGATAGACCTCTTCTCGTGTTCTCTGACCATCTTGGAGTGAAACCAGAAACCAATAACGGAAATCTGGGACAGTCACAAACACGTGGAAATTACATACGACACTCCTAAATAGTCAATGGATCAAAGAAGAAATCATAATCACATGGAGAAATAGAAAATATTTTGAGATATACGAAAACAAAAGTATAAAATACCCAAACTTATGGGAAACAGCTAAAGCAATGCTTCAAAGGAATTTTACACTTATAAACCATATAGTGAAAAAGAAGAAAGACCTCAAATCAATAATCTAACACTCCACCTTAATAAATTATGGGAAAAATGCAAACTAAATCCAAAGCAAGCAGAAATAAAGAATAGAAAAAAATCAACAACAAATCCAAACACTGGATCTTTGAAAAGATCAACAAGATTGACAAATCTTCAGTTAAACTGATCAAAAAAAAAGAGAGAAGATTCAAATAAGGAATGAAAGAGGGGATATTATTGCCAATCGTAAGGAAATGAAAAGGATTAAAGGAGAGTAAAATCAACAATTTTTTGCCAACAAATTACATGACCTAGATGAAATGGACAAATTCCTAGAAAGATGCAAACTACTGAAGCTGATTTAAAAAGAAACAGAAAATCAGAATAGACCTATAACAAGCAAAGATACTGAATTATTATTGAAAACTTGCCACAAAGAAAAGCCTAAAAAACCCCACTGAATTTACTGGTGAATTCTACTAAATATTTAAAGAATTAACCCCAATCTTTCACCAACCAAACCCAAACCCACTGCTGTCAAGTCGATTCCGACTCATAGCGACCCTATAGGACAGAGTAGAAGTGTCCCATAAGGTTTCCAAGGCTGTGATCTTTATGGAAGCAGACTGCTGGTGGGTTCAAAATGCCGACCTTTCAGGTTGGCAACCAACTGCACCACCAGGGCTCCTTAATCCTTCACAAACAGTGGGAACATTTCCTATCTCATTCTACGAAAGCCAGGACAGTAAAACCTGCAAAAGCCAGAACCTGTGTAAGGCAGAAACCTGTCAGAGAAGGAAAACTCAAATATTTTCAACTAACAGACAGCAATAGAAAAGTAGTAAGACTGTGCCCTGTCAAAGGCAGAAAACTTGTAAGACCCGGAAAAGCAAGGCAGTCTCGTCAAGTTCTGGCTCTCTCAGGTTTCCGTGTATGGCCCTGATCCCAAAACCAGATAAAGAAATCACAAGAAAAGAAAACTACAGACCAATATCTCTTAAGGATATAGATGCAAAAATCTTCAACAAAGTACTAGCAAACCAATCTAATACAATAAGAATAACACACACACACATCTGCAAGTCAAATCCAGCCAGATGACACAGAACCAGTTTGTAAACTTTGGACCTTCACTTCCCACTCATTTTTCAAACCCAAGCTTATACCCCCACCATGCCATTAAAAACATGTTAGAAAAAATTACTAATAACCTCCTAATAGAAGCACTTAACAGCTCTGTAAATATTTATGAAGCTAGTTCTCGTCCCGAAACTCTGCCCTTTGTTTCTAAAACACCTTGTATGCAAAACTCCTCTCACCTTAGCTAGCCACAGAAAAATAATTGAAAACCTTAAATTCCAATTCTAGCCTTGTCAGTAATTAACTATGATAATTTAGTTATCAACTCCTTAGCTTTTGTTATATCTAAGGACTATGCTAAGCACTTTATAAATATTATATAATTTAATCCTTTAAACAACTCTAGGATACAGTTTTCCATCTGTAAAATGGGAATAAATAGCTAAGAAACAGAGGAAGTTAAATGCGATACCCAAAGAATACCAAGGATTTAAACAAAGGCCTGTTTACCTTTAAACCCTGGATCTTAACAATTGAGCTTTATTGTGTCAGAACATAGCATGAAGAAAATCATTCATCCCTCAGATATTTGGTTTCTTCATCTGCAGGATGTTACTTATATCACCTCTGAAGCCTCATATACCTCAGATACTATAATGGAATTAAGACCTTCGTTAAAAAATTTTTCTTAAATTAGAGAAAAAATACCAGGAAATGGAAGAAAGGACTAAAGGCAAGGAAAAGAAGCTCACAAAGAGCAACGTGATACCACCTAAGAAACTTCTTCTGACAGTTTGCTTCGAGCTTCGAAAGGGGAACAGTACTACATACCCAATAAAAATCTTCTAGCAGCCTCAGAAAAATTAGTTTTGTTCATTACAGGAAATAGCAATTAAACATAAAGGTCTGCATGATGTAAACTGAATTAGGGGTCATAACAGTCAAAGAGTCTAAAAGTCAATCTTCCTGACACAAATGTGAATCTGACCTAATAATACAAATAAAAATACATACCGTTCATTGTGCTCTTGATAAACAAGTCTGGACTTCTCTAGTAGATATTTTTCAACATACGCACTAGAAGGAAAATAAAATTAGTTGGTACAAATAGGAAAGTTTAATATAAGGTACACAAATAGTTATTCAGAGAAGATTCAAAAGTACAAAGGATACTATCCAGATCATTTTCAGTACATTTACAATTATTGTGTTACGGATGTTATTAGTGTCATCCACGGTAAATTCATAAAAACTCCTAAGTCATTATAAAATGAAGCTCAAATGTGCCTTCCTCTGCAAATTTATAGCCATTACCACTATCACCACTACGGAGACAGATTATCCACCCGAAATGCGAGAAAAGGCACTAATATGAACTAATACGTCAAATTCTGCCAAAACTCCATGGTAAATATTACTGCCCCTTTTTTACAACTGTAGAAACTGATGCTCAAAAGTGTTAAGATCATGCAGCGAGTAAACAGCAGAACTATGATTTGAACCCAGGTATACTTTAACTACAAAGGCTGTCTCTTTCAATTATCATCCACATGCTACTTCTCGGCTATCTCTCTTTTCTGTCCTTCAATCTGAGTCATACGAGTCATATGACTCTATAAGAGTTATCTTCCTATAAAATAAGATCTACTCATGTTATTCCCCTACTTTGAACTTGCTCCCCATAAAGAAGTACCTAAGGGTGAATTAAAATTATCTTTGTAAGGAACTGCTTTTCAAACACATCAGCACAGAAAAATAAAAAAGGGATAGATGAAACAAATATGGCAAAATTTGATAACTGCTAAATCTGAGTGGGAGTTCCTTATACTACTCTTCTTTACTATCATGTATGTTTGACATTTTCTCATAATAATATTTAATCTGTTCTCCTGTGTCAATAGGAGGAATTACAAATATTAGAGCTTTATTCACAATCTGACACCAGCTGATCACTATGCCTGTGTGCTACAGCCATTTAACTTATCTTCTCAAATACACCAACCCCTTATCATAATTCTGTTCATTTGCTAATGCCAATTCCTCAGCCAATAATGTAATTTCCCACTTTTCCTGCTTGGCAAATTTTCAAGACCCAACATAAAAATTACCTTTTTTGGTGAAATCTTCCAGATAACTTGGTCATTGCACTTATCTCATTTACTGTAATTATACTATATAAACAAATGTCTTTCCAGAAAGACCATAAGAACTTTAACGGCAAGGAAGATGTCTACATCTTTTACATCCTCAGCAGTTAGCACAGTGCCTGGTACTCAAAATGAACTCTATAAATATTTGCTTAATAAATGATAAAATGAAATATTTAAAATATTCGATTAATATTTGCTGATTTACTAATCAAAATGAGACATTTATATTTGCTCGTTGTTGATACGGAAGTTTAACTTTTCCTAGGTGGTCACTTAACATATGAGACCCTAAATTTCATTCATAAAATGGGAAAATAAACATCTGATATTCCTCAAAAAATTGTCTTGAGAACCAATGAATATACATAATGGCACTTCAGAAACTATAAAGCAATGGACACAGCTTTACCAATTACCAACCTCTTTTACAGCACAATCATAAATACTAGGTAAGAGATGCCTGACAGCTTGACTGAATACCACTTTCACAAGTAAAAGTAGTAACTGTTTATCTTTGCAAACTGATGATTCTTCAGAATCAGGTTCTGAAACTTCCCATTGAAGAAGAATTTATCCCTTTTTGGGAAGGGTAAGTACACATAGTTTTGGTCAAAATATAAATGTATAAATAAAAAGTATATATCAATTTCATTTATTAATATAGATGCACCAATTATAAGTAAACAGAAAACAATAACTAATTTACATGTGAGTGTGTATATAAACATGCGTTTATGTATGCATCTTTGTGTGTGTGTGTGTGCACGTGTGTGTGTGTGCGTGCACATGTGTTGATTGATCAAATGAGATTCTGTCCCAGGAATGCAAGACGGTTCGATATTAGGAAAGCAACTGTAATAATTCAGATGTTAATAGAGCTTGGGGTGAATGAAAATCATGATATCTCCACAGATGTCAAAAAGACCTTTGATAAAATTTAATACCTATTACTGACAAAACATTCAGGAAAATAAAAATTGATGCTTAATTCCTTAACATGATAAAAAATACCCTAAACCCAGTATTTTACTTAATGGAAGAAAAGTAGAGGCATTCATATTAAGGTCAGAAACAAGGCAAGAATGTCCACTATCTTTCCCAGTACTATAGCTGTATTAGAAGAACAGCATCTGGCAAGATGGAAAATAATCAGATATATAAGAGCTAAAAAAAGAAGTAAAACTATCTATTTATGTAGAAAAGGTAAGAGAAACAATAATAAAACTAATACAAACGTGGTAATTCAGTAATGTGACATAAAATCAACAGGAAAGTCAACAGCCTCCACATATATACAAACAGGCAGTCAGAAGATATAACGTAAGAGAAAACCACATTTATAACAGCAACAAAAACTTAAAATACTTACAAATAAACTTACAAAGAAATCCAAAAACTTTAAAACATTCCTCAAAAACACAAAAAAAATCAACTATCTCCAAATTAATAAAGTTAACACCATTCAAATACAAATATCAGTAAGTTTGTCTTTTTTCTTCCTCTCAAGCTAGACAAGTTGATTCTGAATAGCTGGTGAAAAAAGCAAAATAAACATGCAAAAATTTTTAGAAACCTATAAGAAAAAAAAGACAATAAATAAGAGGAGATCAAATTGACGACAGCATCTCGAAAGACTAGATAAGAAACTTAGGGGGCACTGAATTTATGATAATGGGGGAGGAAAATTTCAGAAAAGAAGGGTGAGAATGGTTGCCTAACTTGGATGTAATCAATGGGTCTGAATTGTACACGCAGAAATTGTTGAATCAGTCAGGGCTTCAAACCGATCCTGCCCAGTTCAGTCTTGGCCGAGAAAGCATCACCAGAACAGACTCGAATTTTTAAAGTTACAATGAACTGGAAACATAGCTGGAGTGGGAAAAATTATAGGTCAAAGGCCTGCTAGAAACTTAACCTCCCTCTTAGAGAACAAGGGCAGCATATGCGTTGCATAGCAACCAAATCTCTTGCCCTCAGATTCTGAGCAGAGTCTGAAGCAATGCTGCCCTGCTCAAAGAAGGCAGTGCCCCACTCAAAGTTGGCAGCCAACCACGCCACTTTTAATGTGTCGCTTTCCTACAGTCCTACCAACAATCCCATCTCACACATCAGGCTCCTGAATAGGCTCACTAAGCTTCTTCCGAGTCCCCATTCCAGGGCTTCCACCCATAATTTTTCATGTTTCAGGTACCATGCAGAATGTCCCAAATTATAAAACTTTGGGTCTGTTCCTGTTTCACTTCATTGGCCATGGCTGAATTGGTACAAACCAGTTTAAAGTACTGGAACTGGTGTACGTGTTGCTGTATATATTCTCAACAACAAAAAGTAATTTTTTTTAAAAAAAAAGAAAGAAATGAGGAGGGAATTATTCCTGCCAGATATTAAAACCTACTATTAAAGCCCTTATAATTGTTTAAGAGTGTGGTAATGTTATAAGAACAGGCAGACCAACCAATGAAAGGACACAAAATCTAGAAAAAGCACATATGGACAACTAATATATGATAAAGGTGATCTCTCAAATCAGTGCAAGAGAAAAAACAAACATTTCAGTAAATGATTTGGCACTAAATAGCCATTTATGAAATGATGAAATTGAATTCATACTTACACAGTATCAGAAAAATAACAAATCAGAGATCTAAATGTCAAAAAATAATAGCTAAATTTTCTTATAATCTAGGGATGAGGAATACCTAATTGTAACTCACAATCTAGATGCTTAAAAGGAAAAAGAGTAAATCTGTCTAGAAATACCAACTACTGCATGGCAAGAAAGTAAGGAAAGGAGGGAAGGAAGAACGGAGGGAGGGAGAAAGAAATAAGAAATTAGACATAACTAAAAGACTAATGGAGCCCTGGTGGTGCAGTGGTTAAAAGCTTGGCTGCTAACCAAAAGGCCAGTAGTTCGAATCCACCACCCACTCCTTGGAAACCCTATGGGGCAATTCCACTCTGTCCTATAGGGTCACTATGAGTCGAAATCGACTCGACAGCAATGGGTTTGGTTTTTTCAGTTTAAAAGGCTAATAACAAAATAGGAGAAAATACTTGAACATATCACTAATGAAAGATTAATATTCTTACTATATGAAGAGCTCTTTTTTAAAAAAAAAAAAAAAGGAGGCCAAAAGTCAATAGAAAGATGGACACGGTACATGGCCAGAAAATTCAAAGAAAAAGATAAACAAATGGCCCTTAAACATTTAAAAATAATTTTTAAAACATGCTAAACTTCACTCATAAAAAGAAAACTGAATTATCTATCAGTTTGACCAAAAAAAAAAAAGCTCAGCAATATTCTTTTGACAAAGCTACGGAAAAACAGGCATTCTCTTATGTAGCTCATGGAAATGCAAACTGGTACAACCCTTATAAGCAGGGTACTGGGCTACAGTACACAAAACCATATATGCATTTGCCCTTTAACCCTTCTATCACATTTCCTAGAAATTTAGTCTAAATATGCAAATATACAATAATAGGTACAAGATTATTCACTGAAAAACTTAAATGCCTATCCATAGAACACTGAATGAATAAACTGATATGGTCATACAATATAGTACCATGCAGGTGTTAAAAAGCTGAGAAAGATTTCTATAAACTGATTTGAGTGATTTCCAGGACATATTTTTAAGTATTAAAAAAGCAAGAGGTGAATGGATGTATGTAATATCTACATTTTAGGAGAAAAATTCTTTTTTTCATTTTACTAAAAAGACACAAAGACTAAACCAGAAACTAATGAAAATGGTGGTGGTGCACGGGGATGAGGAAGAAGGGACAGGGAGGGAGGAAGACTTCTCAAAGTAAACCTCTTTATACAGTTTTGACTTTTAAACCACACAAACGTCTTCTATGCTCAAAAAATTTAAATAAAAATTGATGGAATAAAGCAAGCCCTCAAACTGAATATAAATATAATACAAACAAAGGAATCTAACAATGTTAGGTGCTGTCAACTCAATTTTGACTCATAGCGACCCCATGCGACAGAGTAGAACCATTCCACAGGGTTTTCTAGGCTGTAGTCTCTACGGGAACAGATCACGAGGTCTTTCTCCTGTGGAGCCACTGGGTGCGAACCACCAACTTTTCAGTTAGCAGCCAAGCACTTAACTCTTGTGCCACCAGGGCTCCTTTTAATCTAACTATACACCAAATTAATACCATAATCTAAACACAGTACTTTCACTATACACTCTTAGTTGGACATATTGCTAAGGACAACAAGAAATGTAAAAATAAAAACGTATGTAATAAGTTTGCAGTTGGTACAGCAGTTCTGAAACCACTTTTTTATATTGTCTTAAAAGGAAATGAGTGAATATACTGATAATGTTGGGAACTAGAGATATCACTATAGGAAAAGACATATACAACATGGAATTTGAGGAAGAAGAGGAACAATGCTATAGTGTTGCATTTAAATTAGAAGTATCAGTATGGACTTAAAATTTTCTTTAAATATATACAGGACCTTGAGGCAAAGACATCAAAGTAACAATGAATACACCGAATTGCCAAATTTTAGTTTCTAAATATGAATAAAACAATAAAAAGAAGACAAAGCTCCTTGGCAAAATGGTAGATTCCAAATATAAGGCAAGGAAAATAAAAGGTGAGCTTGGAGCATTTTGTGATAGAAGGCAAAGAAATACCAAAGACTAATGGAGACATGTCAAAAAGACATGGAACCAGCTTAAAGGCACCACCACTGGGCAAACTGGGACAGTTAGAGCTTTAAAAAAAAAAGAAAAAAAAAAAAAGATGGCAATGGACTCTATCACATCAAATAAAAAAGAATTCATGCGTCCCTACTGTTACTTTAAGAGCCTTGGCGGCGCAATAGTTAAGCACTCAGCTGCTAACCAAGAGGTCAGCAGTTTGAACCCACCAGCTGCTCCATGGGAGAAAGATGTGGCAGTCTGCTTCCGTAAAGAATGACAGCCTTGGAAACCATACAGGGCAACTCTACCCTGTCCTATAGGGTCACTATGAGTCGGAATCAATTCAACAGCAGTGGGTTTAATATAACTTTAAAAAATAAATACAAAGGGAAGAGGGAAGAGAAGTATGTTTTTTGACAGAAAAACACTAGCTAATAAATATAGAAAGGATGATAAAATTAGAGAATCACACTTTGGAGCCACAGATGTAATAACTAGTTCTGGCAAGGACCATCAGTGGATGCTGAAACCACTGGCTGAAAAACTGTGGAGAACAGAATACTCGCATCTCAAAGTATCACCCCAGAAATTACGTTTTAATTATAACAGGAAATAGGTATCTTTGAAATGGAGAGATCTGGAGGATGTCATGTAAATCAAGTGATAAAAACTTAGCATTATCAAAAACTGAACAAACTGATAGAAGTCTCCTTATGTCATATAATGTAAAGTACAGAACATCAACTATATAGTATTCTCGCCAAGAATATTTATCTAGATTTTAATCAGAAGGAAATCATCAAGCAAATATAGACTGGAGAACATCCTACAAGTAAACTGATGTATACTACTCAAACATGTCAATGTAACGCTTGGGGGTAAGCAGCAGCAGTAAAAGGAGTGTGATAGATTAAAAGGAGACCAAAAGAGATTAGTAGGAGCCCTGGTGGTGTAGTGGTTAAGAACTTGGCTGCTAAACAAAAGGTCTGCAGTTCAAAACCACCAGCCGCTGCTTGGAAACCCTGTGGGCAGTTCTACTCTGTCCTTAAGAGTCACTGTGAGTTGGAACCAATTCGATGGCATCTAACAACAACAAAGAGATATAACAAACCGGTGCAATACGTGATCCCTGATTGGATCCTAGATTTTTTTTAAAGCCATAAAGAATACTGTTGAGTTAACCAGGGGACTCTGGCTTTATCATATACTACATAACAAAAAATATTATCATAATACTATTAAATTTCTTGAGTATAATAACAATATTATGGTTATGTAAAAGATTGTGGTTGCATTTATGAAATACATTAATTAGGGGGTCAAGTTATAATTTATATCCAACTTACTTGAAAATAATTGAGAAGAAAATGAATGCTCCATAATATATAATGTATAAACCAAAACCCACTGCCATCGAGTCAATTCCAACTCATAGCGATATACGACAATTATTAAAAGTTAGTAAATCTAAGTTAAGGGTGTATGAATGTTATACTTTTCTGAGGTATGCATGTTAACTTTCTGATGCTTGAACTTGTCCAAAAGAAAAAATTTGGAAGGGAAAAAATTTCAATGCGGACACCAATGTTACTATTCTCATTAAAAAGCAAATGAGGAGTCCATAGCTTATGATGGGGTAATGATAACAATATAAACATGCTCCAAAGTACTGAAATGACTGCTACTTACCCAAGAACAGTGCCTGTTTCTTGGTAATTTACTTGAATAAACTTGCCAAAACGACTTGAGTTGTTATTATGAGCTGTCTTTGCATTTCCAAAGGCCTGTCAAAATAAGCAATTCTCATTAGTTTCATTTAAAAAAAAATTTGGAAAGCTTTGTTTAGGTCAGTTCAAAGAGACAAAATGCTAAATAGGTAACAGAAAAAGCAACTCATACTATTAGACTGATATTCATGGTTCAGGTCAAATAAGAGAAAGTGATTAATAGTTGAAATAATAGTCAAGTAAGTATTATTTTATGCTTTTCAGTAAAATAAATCTTAATTTTGAAAAAAGTAATGCTCATGAAAGTACAAATGTCTCATAGCCAGGTCATAAAATTTTCTAATATATCTACACTTATGTTAAATATACAATATAAGTGTGTGTGTGTGTGTGTGTGTGTGTGTGTGTGTGTGTGTGTACTGGAAGCCCTGGTGGCATACTGGTTAAGTGCCACAGCTGCTAAACAAAAGGCTGGTAGTTCAAATCCTTCAGGCGCTCCTTGTAAACTCTATGGAGCAGTTCTACTCTGCCCTGTAGCGTTGCGATGAGTCAGAATTGACTCGACGGCAACGGGTTTGGGTTTTCTTTGCTATATATATATGTGCATGTGTGTGTGTATATATACACGCACACACACGTGCTGATGTCAAATGGATCCTGGCTGAAAGCTGAGAATACCAGAAAGATGTTTACCTGTGTTTCACTGACTATGCAAAGTCATTCGACTGTGTGAATCATAACAAATTACGGACAACATTGCGAAGAATGGGAATTCCAGAACACTTAATTGTGCTCATGAAGAACCTGGGCACAGACCAAGAAGCAGTGATTTGGACAGAACAAGGGGATACTCCGTGGCTTAATGTTAGGAAAGGTGTGTATCAGGGTTGCATCCTTTCACCACACTTATTCAATCTGTATGCTGAGCAAATAAAGCGAGAAGATGGACTACATGAAGAACAATGGGACATCGGGACTGGAGGAAGACTCATGAACAACCTGCATTATGCAGATGACACAACTCTGCTTGCTGAAAGTGAAGAGGACTTGAAGCACTTGCTGATGAAGATCAGAGACTACAGCCTTCAGTATGGATTACACCTCAACATAAAGAGAACAAAAATCCTCACAACTGGACCAGAAAGCGGCATCATGATAAATGGAGAAAAGACTCAAGTTGTCGAAGATTTCATTTTATTTGGATTTACAATCAACATCCACGGAAGCAGTAGTCGAGAAATCAAGCAACGTATTGCTTTGGGAAAATCTGCAAAAGACCTCTTTAAAGTGTTCAAAAGCAAAGATGTCACTTTAAGGACTAAGGTGTGCCTGACCCAAGTTATGGTATTTTCAATCGCCTCCTATGCATGTGAAAGCTGGACATGAATAAGGAAGACCGAAGAAGAATTGATGCCTTTGAATTATGGTGAAAGTGAAGCATACTAAATATACCACGGACTGCCAAAAGAACGAACAAATCTGTCTTGGAAGAAGTACAGCAAGAATGCTCCTTAGAGGCAAGGATGGCAAGATTTCATCTCACATACTTCAGATATGTTATCAGGAGGGCCAGTCCCTGGAGAAGGACATCATGCTTGGTAAAGCAGAGGGTCAGCGAAAGAGAGGAAGACCCTCAATGAAATAGACTCACGCAGTTGGCTGCAATATTGAGCTCAAGCATAACATCAACTGTGAGGATGGCACAGGACTGCGCAGTGTTTCGTTCTGTTGTACACAGATATAGGGTCACTATGAGTCAGAACCAACTCGACAGTATCTAACAACATATATATACATGTTTCATTACATAAAGTAACTACACTTATTTCAAACAAAGCTACCAAAAGAAAACCAAACCAGTTGCCATTAAGCCACTTCCAATTCATGGGATGGTGCAGATGTTTAAGAGCTTGACTGTTAACCAAATGATTGGTAGTCAGAACCCACCCACAGGTGACTGGGAAGAAAGACCCAGTAATCTGCTTCTGATCACAGCCTTGAAAATCCTACGGAATGCAGTTATGCTCTGCTACACATGGGGTCACCATGAGTCATGAACAAAGCTACAGTACTTATTAAAGTAAATCATAAACTGAATTATAACCCAAAGCATATATCATACAATGGAATATTGCCCAGCAATAAGGATGAACAAACTTAATACAGATATTAACATCAGTAAAGCCAAAACATTGTGCAAGAGGAATGGACTACATAAAAGAATACATACTGCATTTATCCATTTACATGAAATTCTAGAAAAGACAGACTAACAGGAAGCAGATCAGAAGATACCTGGAATGGGCCGAGGGTAGGAGGTGTCTGGGGCATAAGGAAACTATTCAGGATGATGAAAATATTCTATACCTTGATTATATTATGATAGTAACATGGGTGTACATATTTGTCAAAACTCATTTTAAGTTATCTTATTATAGGTTATATTTTTATTATAAGTTATAACTCAATATACCTCAAAATTGATTTTAAAAAAAGGCACTGCCCTAGCCAACTCATTTATGTTATATTTGAAGAAACAAAACTAGAAAAGAAAATTGATTTGCATACTGAAGACAGAGCAGGAAATGCCTCATTGCAGATCTTCTCCCACCATAATGATCTCATGGGAATGACATAACCTCTAACTCCAAAAACTACAAAACCAGTTGCCATCAAGTGGATTCTGACTCATGGCAACCCCAGCGTAGAATTATATACTCCATAGGGTTTTCAAGAGCTGGTTTTTCAGTAGAATGCCAGGCCTTTCTTTCAAGATGCCTCTGGGAGGACTTGAACTTCCAACCTTTAGGTAGCAGCCAAGTGCATTAACCATTTGCACCACCCAGGGACTCCCTAATAAACCTAAACTATCCATTAACAGCTTCTGGATACAAAGCCATGGAACACAGTGGAACTACGCAGAGCACACACAAACAGGCATAAAAACACACATACATAAGACAAGCTGAAGAGGTGAACTTAGCTGATGTTCCAGTAACTGCATCTCTACTTCAATGCTTCTGAAAGTATGATTTGGAGACCAACAGCATCAGCATCATCTGAACACTTGTTATAAATACAAATTCTTAGGCCTCACACAGACCTACTGAATCGGAGGTCTGAGGACAGGGCTCAGCAATCTGTGTTTCTATACACCAGCAATGAACACTCTGAAAAGGAAATTAAGAAAACCATTCCTTTTATAAAAAAAAAAAAATCTAAAGAATAAAATACTTAGGAATAAATGAAAGAGATGAAACATCTCTACAATAAAAATCATAGAACACTGCTGAAAGAAATTAAAGAAGATCTAAATAAATGGAAAGACATTCTACGTTCAGGGACTGAAAGACTTAATATTGTTAAGAATTCAATACTATCAAAGCGAACTACAGATACAATGCAATTCCTATTAAAATTCCAACAACCTTTTGTGCAGAAATGGAAAAGCTGATCCTCAAGTTCATACTGAATTGCAAGCAACCCAGAATACCTAAAAAAAAAAAAAAAGGAATGAACTTCCCAATTTTAAGACATATCACAAAGCTACATAAATAAAAAGTGTGGTACTCAAGGGAATTAAGAGCCCAAGGGGCAAAAAGGGCCACATAAACCAGAGACTACATCAGCCTGAGAGCAGAAGAACTATATGGTGCGCGGCTACAACCGATGACTGTCCTGACAGGGAACGCAATAGAGAACCCCTGAGGCAGCAGGAGAGCAGTGGGATGCAGACCCCAAGTTCTCATAAAGAGACCAGACTTAATGGTCTGATTGAGACTAGAAGGTCCCTAGACCTTCTGTGAGCCCAAGACAGGAACCATTCCCAAAGCCAACTCTTCAGACAGGGATTGGATTGGAATATGGGATAGACAGGGATACTGTTGAAGAATGAGCTTTATGGATCAAGTAGACATGTGAGACTGTGTGGGCAGCTCCCATCTGAAGCAGAAATGAGAGGGTAGGCAGGGTCAGAAGCTGGCTGAATGGACATGAAAAGAGAGAGTGGTGGGAAGGAGTGTGCTGTCTCATTAGAGGGAGAGCAATTAGGAGTATAGAGCAAGTGTTCATAAATTTTTGTATGAGAGCCCGACTTGATTTGCAAACTTTCGCTTAAAGCACAATAAAAATTAAAAAAAAGTGTGGTACTCGTATGAGAATAGACATATAGACCAACGGAATAGAATTGTGAATGCAGAAATAAAGCCACACATATGTAGCCAATTGATTTTTAACTCACTCAATGGAGAAAGGGTCTCTTCAACAAAGGGTGCTGGGACAAGTGCATTTCCACATGCAAAACAATGAGTTTGGACCCATACCTCACATTGTATACAACAATTAACTCAAAACAGAACAATGATCAAAACATAAAAGTTAAAACCATAAAACTCTTAGAAGAAAGCATAGGAGTAAAGCTTCAAGACCTTCTTTTAGGCAATGAATCCTTAGATATGACACCCAAAGCATGGGCAACAAAAGACAAAAGAGATAAACTATACTTCATCAAAACTAAAAACATATGCATCAAAGGACTTTACCAAAAAAGTAAAGAAATAACTCAGAGAATGACAACAGAAAAGAACAAGCGTTGAAGAGGATGTGGAGAAACTGGGACCCTCATCCATTGCTGCTAGGAATATAAAATGGTGCAGACACTGTGGAAAAGTTTGATGGTTCTTCAAAAAGTTAAACAAAGAATTACCAAGCTACAGAAAAACATGGAGGAACCTTAAATGCATTGTGTAAGCATCTTATTTATCTAGTGCCGCTGTAACAAAAATACCACAAGTGAATGGCTTTAACGAAGAAAAATATATTCTCTCACAGTCTGGGAGGCTAGAAGTCGGACTTCGGGGTGCCAGCTCCAGGGGACCCCTGGTCTAAAGAATGCACACTCCTGGATCTTCTTGCTTGGTGGCAAAAAGGTCCCCTTGTCTCTCTGTTCACTTCTCTCTTTTGTATCTCAAAAAAGATTAACTCAAGATACAACCTAATCTGTAGACTGAGTCCTCCCTACTTAACGTAACTGCCTCTAATTCCAGCTCATTAACATCACAAAGGTAAAATTTACAACACACAGGAAAATCACATCAGAGGACAAAATGGTGAACAATCACGTAATACTGGAATTCTGGTCTAGACAAACTGACAGACATTTTGGGGGGCTATAATTCAATCCATGGCAGTAAGTGAAACAAGTCAATCGAAAAAGCTATGTATGTGTACAATTCCAGCTATATGACATTCGGGAAAAGGCAAAACTATAAAGACAGTAAAAAGGTCAGTGGTTCAGGATTTTAGCTAAAAAAAAAAAACCCTTCCCATAAAGAAAACTCCAGACTCAGATGGCTTCATTGGTAAATTCTGACACTGACAGAAGTAATACCAATTCTGCACAAGCTCTTCCAAATATGGAGGAGAGACTTTTCAACTCGTTCTATGAGGCTGGCATTATTCTATACAAAAAATAATGGCATTAAGGACAATTACAAATATCTCCCATAAACACAGATGCAAAACTTCTATACAAAATTTCAGAAAACTGAATCTAACAATACATTAAAAGGATAATACATCATGACCAAGTGCTGATTATTCCAGTATTGTAGGGATGGTTTAACATTCAAAAATCCATCTTAATAATTCACCATACTAGCAAACTATTATCTAAAAAAAAAAAAAAATCCATCAGTGTACTCACGTTTCCCCTCATCTGCAGGACACAAAAACTATATGACTTCTGCCAGGTGGGGAATGAAGCTGCCTTCACGTGCAGTGCCAACCACACCATCAGGAAGTGGGACATGCTGACCAGGCAGTGTCTGGCATATTACCAAGGACACAAGTCCATTGCAAACAGGTCAGCATAGTCAGGGCTCCTGGGCAGCCAGTCAGTGAAAGCTCGGTCTCTTATCAGGGATACCACCCCAGTGGTGCTCAGGTGGACAAAAGTGTAACATAGGGTATCGGTCCTTGGAAAATGTGGACATGGAGAGGTGGTCAGTAGCACATAGCAGTGGAAGGCCCAGAAGTGTCCCATGGCACAGTGCTAGACGTCCAGAGTACAGTCAGGAGTCTAAGAGGAGGGGAGAAATAAGGCTCATTTCCTCTTCCAGTCACGAATACGCCCAATACCATAAATTGTGCCTAGAATCCTCCTTGCCAGTCCCTGCATCATCACTCCCCCCTACTGGGTGTAAGGAAAGACATCAGAGTCTATGGTTCTCATTGACAGGCATAAATTCCAGAGGAAATTGCTTAAATTGATAACTGATGGTAGACCAGAGGACAGAGGAGGAGAAAAATGGGAACTGTTCTGAAGACTGGATCAAGGATACTGTTAAACCTCTCTTTTCCATGTAAGCTATTAAAAATATCCCACCCCAGGAAGCAGGGTCAAGGTAACAGAGTAGTCAGATGCTTCCAGGGATACTATTACAACAAAGACCCAAAAAAACAACTGAAACAATTACATTTATGAAAAGTTAGGAGCCCTGAACATCAAAGGCAAAGTTTGGAAAACAGACTGAGAGGCAGCTGTAGGGAGAGACGGTTCAGAAGTGGAGAGGAGTTCCAAGACCTGAATCGCCGGGAACCCTAAGGCACCATTCCATGGAGCAACCTCAGTGGGGCTCCAGACACAGTTTCCTCAGGGAGAGACAGCCAGCCACACAAACTACTCACACCTCCGGAACCAGAGAAGAAAGGTGCTCTCCGCAAAAGCTAAGTACTATTGTATATTTTACCGTGCCCTCAGCCCCCAAGCAAGCTTCAGTAGCTGTTGATTTCCCTGGGCCTGAGATAGGCCCTGCTGAGCACCCAGAGCCATGCTCCTGGCCATGGAGAAGGAATAAATTCACAACTGGGGGAAAAGATAATCTGTCAGCTTCACTAACCTGGGGAGCTCAGAACAGAAGCGGATCCTGTTCAGGCATAAACGGCTCATGGACTTTGATACCTTTCCCCCATGCATGGACCTGTGTGGGCCTGTTTCAGGAGAACAGGCCCTTGTTGGCAGACTACAACTGTTTCAGCTGTGTGATGGAGAAATGGGCATTTGATGTTTGACACGGGTTTGCCTATTAAACAGGGTCCTCGCCTACCCACATCAGGGGCATAAGGACTGGTGGCTCCACCCCCATCACCGAGCCACCCACAATAGAGATCCAAGGAAAATGGCTACCTCTCAGTCCTTACAACCAAAAGCACTGGCAACTCATGATCCATATGCAGAACCCACCCACCTGTGCACTCTAAGGAACAGGGACACGCTTTCCTCACAGACACCCGGGGAACGATTGTCAAGCCCCCTGCCTTGTTCAGAGCATGAACCCCTGCAGCAACCAGATGCCTGTACCTAAACCAACCACCCCTGCCCCTTTAAGACTGCAGGACAGAGCCTGTACCACACACTTGATGACCAACTACCTGGACACCTCAGCTGAATCCTTACAAGAAAAGTAAAAGGACTCCTAGGCTCATATACCTGATGACAGCTCTAGACAGGACGTTAGAGCTTCAGAGGAGAAAATAATCAAGCTAGCTCACTCAAGCAGCCTATTTGAGCATATCAAAATAAAACAAAGCAAGAAGCTACAATACAGTAAGCAAACAAAAAAAACTAATACAATAACTTATAGACGGCTCACTTATAGATGGCTCAGAGACAACAGTCAAGATCAAATTACATAAAGAAGACCATGATTGCTTCAACAAGCTCTCAAAACAAAGAATCAAGGAATCTTCTGGATGAAGGTGCATTCCTGGAATTACCGGACGCAGAATACACAATATTAATATACAGAACTCTTCAAAAGATCAGGCAAATCACAGAACAAGCAAAAGAACACAAAGATAAAGCAGCTGAAATAAAAAAGGTTATTCAAGAACATAATGAAAAATTTAATAAGCTGCAAGAATCCCTAGAGAGACAGCAATCAGAAATTCAGAAGATTAACAATAAAACTACACAATTAGACACCTCAATAGAAAATCAGAGGAGCAGAACCGAGGAAGTGGAAGGCAGAATTAGTGAGACTGAACATAAAACACTTGGCACCAATACACTCAAAGAAAAATCACGGTAAAGAATTTTAAGAAATGAAGAGGGAGGCGGAGCCAAGATGGCGGAATAGACAGACGCTTCCGTCGAGCCCTCTTTATAACAAAGACCAAAATAAACAAGTGAAACAAGTATATTTGTGACAAGCTGGGAGTCCTGAGCATCAAAGGCAAGCTTAGACAACGAACTGAGGGGCAGGGGGAGGAAGAAACCGTTCAGAAGTGGAGAGGAATTACCGGACCTGAATCACAGGGAGCCCTCAGGCACCATTCCCAGAGCGGCGGTGGGGGCAGCGGCAGGCTGGTACTAGCGTCCGGCCGCAGTTTCCTCAGGCAGAAGCAGCCAGGCACACAGCCTGCTCACGCCTCTGGAACCTGATGAGAATGGCACTCCTGGCAAAGGCTAAGTCTTTGCGTATATTTTACCGCACCCCTCCCCACCCCCAAGCCGGCTTCACGGCTGAATCCCTGGGCCTGAGATAGACCCTGATGAGCACCTAGAGCCATCCTCCCAGACTTGGGGAAGGAAAAAATTTGCACCTGGGGAGAAAAGATAATTTGCTAGCTCCATTAATCGGGGGAGCTCAGGACAGAAACGGCTCCTGTCCAGGCATAAACTGTTCGTGGACCTTGAGCACTTTTCCCTTCTGCATGGACCTGTGTGGGCCTATTTCGGGAGAATAGGCCCTTGTTGGTAAACTCCAACCATTTCAGCTATGTGGTGGACAGGTGGGTGTTTGACGTTTGACATTACTTTGCCTATTAAACAAGGCCCTCACCTATCAACAACTGGGACCTACGGACTGGTTGCTCCACTCAGGTCACCCAGCCACCCACAGCAGAGGTCCAAAGATAACTAGTACCTCCCAGTCCTTACAACAAAAACTTTGAGTGCCCATGGTCCCTCTGCAGAACCCACCCACCTGCACGCTCTAGGGAACAGAGACACATTTTCCTCAGAGACACTTGGGGGTCGGTTCTCAGCCCCCTGCCTCGTTCAGAGTGTGACCCCCTGCAGCAATCAGATACCGGTATATACGCCAATCACCCCTGCCCCTCTAAGACACAGCCTATACCACACACTTGATATCAGCTATCTGGACACCTCAGCTGAATTCATACAAGAAAACTGAATGGACTCCTAGACTGATACACCTGATAACAGCTCTAGCCAGCTGAGGACAGGACACCAGAGCTCCAAAGGCGAACATAATCAAGCTAGCTCACTCAAGCAACCCATAGGGGTATACCAAAACAAAACAAAGCAAGTAGCTACGACACAGTAAGCAAGCATAAACTAATACGATAACTTATAGGTGGCTCGGAGACAACAGTCAATATCAAGTCACATAAAGAAACAGACCATGATCACCTCAACAGCCTCTCAAAACAAAGAATCCAGAGATCTTGTAGATGAAAGTGCATTCCTGGAATTACCAGATACAGAATACAAAAGCTTAATATACAGAACCCATCAAGACATCAGGAAGGAAATGAGGCAATACACAGAACAAGCCAAGCAACACACAGATAAAGCAACTGAAGAAATTAGAAAGATTATTCAGGAACATAATGAAAAGTTTAATAAGCTGGAAAAATCTATAGACAGCAATCAGAAATTCAGAAGATTAACAATAAAATTACAGAATTAGATAACTCAGTAGAAAGAGTAGCAGAATTGAACAAGTAGAAGCTAGAATTTCTGAACTTGAAGATAAATCACTTGGCACTAATATATCTGAAGAAAAATCAGATAAAAGAATTTTTAAAAAATGAAGAAACCTTAAGAATCATGTGGGACTCTATCAAGAGAAATAACCTGTGAGTGACTGGAGTACCAGAACAGAGAGGGATAACAGAAAATACAGAGAAAATTGTTGAGGATTTGTTGGCAGAAAACTTTCCTGATATTGTGAAAGATGAAAAGATATCTATCCAAGATACTCATCGAACTCCACATAAGGTAGATTTTAAAATAAAGTCACCAAACACATATTATAATCAAGCTTGCCAAAACCAAAGATAAAGAGACAATTATAAGAGCAGCGAGAGATAAAAGAAAAGTCACCTAAAAAGGAGAGCCAATAAGAATACGCTTGGACTACTTGGCAGAAACCATGCAGGCAAGAAGGCAGTGGGATGACATATTTACAAAATTGAAGGAAAAAAACTGCCTGCCAAGAATCATATATCCAATAAAACTGTCTCTTAAATATGAAGGTGAAATTAAGACATTTCCAGATAAACACAAGTTGAGGAAATTCGTAAAAACCAAACCAAAACTACAAGAAATACTAAAGGGAGATCTTTGGTTAGAAAATCAATAATATCAGGTATTAACCCAAGACTAGAACACTGGGCAGAGCAACCAGAAGTCAACCCAGACAGGGAAATCCAAAAAAACAAAGCAAGATTAAAAAAAAAAAAAAAAAAAGCCCAACGCAGGGTAACGGGGATGTTATTATACAAAAGAAGACAACATTAAAATAATAAAGAGGGACTAAGAAATGGAATCATACACCTTCCATATGGAGAGGAAGATACGGCGATACAAAGAAATAAAAGTTAGTTTTAAATTTAGAAAAATAGGGGTAAATAATAAGGTAACCACGAAGGCGACAAACTATCCTATTCATCAAAATAAAATGCAAGGGAAAAATACAGACTCAGCAGAAACAAAATCAACAACAACAAATATGAGCAAAGGACAATATATAAAGAAAATCTACTCAGCACATAAAATCAAGTGGTAAAAAGAAACTGTCAACACACAAAAAAAGACATCAAAATGACAGCACTAAATTCATACCTATTCCTTAATTACCCTGACTGTAAATGGACTAAATGCACCAATAAAGAGACAGAGAGTGGCAGAATGGATTTAAAAACAAGATCCATCTACATGCTGCCTACAAGAGATATATCTTAGACTTAGAGACACAAACAAAGTAAAACTCAAAGGATGGAAAAAAATTTATCAAGCAAACAACAATCAAAAAAGAGCAGGAG
Source organism: Loxodonta africana (assembly GCF_030014295.1). Classification (NCBI taxonomy): domain Eukaryota; kingdom Metazoa; phylum Chordata; class Mammalia; order Proboscidea; family Elephantidae; genus Loxodonta; species Loxodonta africana. Next base: position 43,681,453 of record NC_087354.1, on the reverse strand, counting down.
TGGCAATATTAACTTCTGACAAAATAGACTTTAAAGTTAAATCCATCAGAAAGGATAAGGAAGGACACTATATAATGATTAAAGGGACAATACACCGGGAGGATATAACCATATTAAATATTTATGCACCCAATGACAGGGCTGCAAGATACATAAAACAAACTCTATCAGCATTGAAAAGTGAGATAGACAGCTCCACAATAATAGTAGGAGACTTCAACACACCACTTTCAGTAAAGGACGGGACATCCAGAAAGCAGCTCAATAAAGACAAGGAAGATCTAAATGCCACAATCAACCAACTTGATCTCGTAGACATACACAGAACACTCCACCCAACAGCAACCAACTATACTTTCTTTTCTAGTGCACGTGGAACATTCTCTAGAATAGACCACATATTAGGTCATAAGGCAAGCCTTAGCAGAATCCAAAACACTGAAATATTACAAAGCATCTTCTCTGACCATAAGGCCATAAAACTGGAAATCAATAACGGGAAAAGAAATCAAACACTTGGAAACTGAATGATACCCTGCTCAAAAAAGACTGGATTATAGAAGACATTAAGGATGGAATAAAGAAATTCACAGAATCCAATGAGAATGAAAATACTTCCTATCAGAACCTCTGGGACACAGCAAAACCGGTGCTCAGAGGCCAATTTATATCAATAAATGCACACATCCAAAAAGAAGAAAGGGCCGAAATCAAAGAATTATCCCTACAACTTGAACAAATAGAAAGAGAGCAACAAAAGAAACCCACAGGCACCAGAAAAAAAAATAATAATAAAAATTAGAGCTGAACTAAATGAAATAGAAAACAGAGAAATACAATTGAAAGAATTAATAAGACCAAAAGCTGGTTTTTTGAAAAACTCAACAAAATTGATAAACCACTGGCCAAACTGACAAAAGAAAAACAGGAGAGGAAGCAAATAACCTGAATAAGAAATGAACCCCTTTGAGAGGGGCAATATTACAACAGACCCAACTGAAATTAAAAGAATCATATCAGATTACTATGAAAAACAATACTCAAACAAATTTGAAAGCCTAGCAGAAATGGATGAATTCCTAGAAACACACTACCTACCTAAACTAACACAAACAAAGGTCCCAGAAAAAACAGAGGTAGAACAACTAAATAGACCCATAACAAAAGAAGAGATTGAAAAGGTAATCAAAAAACTCCCAACAAAAAAAAGCCCTGGTCCAGACGGCTTCACTGCAGAGTTCTACCAAACTTTCAGAGAAGAGTTAACGCCACTACTACAAAAGGTATTTCAGAGAGTAGAAAAGGACGGAATACTACCAAACTCATTCTATGAAGCCACCATATCCCTGATACCAAAACCAGGTAAAGACACCACAATAAAAGAAAATTACAGACCTATATCCCTCATGAATGTAGATGCAAAAATCCTCAACAAAATTCTAGCCAGTAGAATTCAACAACATATCAAAAAAATAATTCACCATGACCAAGTGGGATTCATACAGGTATGCAGGGATGGTTCAACATTAGAAAAACAATTAATGTAATCTACCACATAAATAAAACAAAAGACAAGAATCACAAGATTTTATCAATTGATGCAGAAAAGGCATTTGACAAAGGTCAACACTCACTCATGATAAAAACTCTCAGCAAAATAGGAATAAAAGGAAAATTTCTCAACATAATAAAGGGCATTGATACAAAGCCAACAGCCAACATCACCGTAAATGGAGAGAGCCTGAAAACATTCCCACTGAGATCAGGAACCAAACAAGGATGCCCTTTATCACCACTCTTATTCAACATGGTGCTGGAAGTCCTAACCAGAGCAATTAGGCTAGATAAAGAAATAAAGGGCATCCAGATTGGCAAGGAAGAAGTAAAAGTATCTCTATTTGCAGATGACATGATCTTATACACAGAAAACCCTAAGGAATCCTCCAGAAAACTACTGAAACTAATAGAAGAGTTCAGCAGAGTATCGGAATACAAGATAAACATACAAAAATCAGCTGGATTCCTCTACACCAACAAAAAGAACATCGAAGAGGAAATCACCAAATCAATGCCATTTACAGTAGCCCCCCAAAAGATAAAATACTTAGGAATAAATCTTACCAGAGATGTAAGAGACTTATACAAAGAAAACTATAGTACACTTCTGCAAGAAACCAAAAGAGACTTACATAAGTGGAAGAACATACTTTCCTCATGGACAGGAAGACTTAACATTACAAAAATGTCTATTCTACCAAAAGCGATCTATACATTTAATGCAATTCTGATCCAAATTCCAATGACATTTTTTAATGAGATGGAGAAACAAATCGCCAACTTCATATAGAAGGGAAAGAGGCCCTGGATAACCAGGCATTACTGAAAAAGAAGAACAAAGTCGGAGGCCTTACTTTACCTGATTTTAGAACCTCTTATACAGCCACAGTAGTCAAAACAGCCTGGTACTGGTATAACAACAGATACATAGACCAATGGAACAGAACTGAGAATCCAGACATAAATCCATCCACATATAAGCAGCTGATGTTCGATAAAGGCCCAAATTCCATTAAATGGTGAAAAGACAGTCTCTTCAACAAATGATGCTAGCATAACTGGATAGCCATCTGCATAAAATGAAACAAGACCCATACCTCACACCATGCACGAAAACTAACTCAAAATGGATCAAAGAACTAAATATAAAATCTGAAACAATAAAGATCATGGAAGAAAAAATTGCAACAGCGCTAGGAGCCCTAATACATGGCATTAACAGTATACAAAACATTACTCACAATGCACAAACACCAGAAGAGAAACTAGATGACTGGGAGCTCCTAAAAATCAAAGGCCTATGCTCATCCAAAGACTTCGCCCAAAGAGTAAAAAGATTACCTACAGACTGGGAAAAAGTTTTTAGCTATGACACTTCCAATCAGCATCTGAGCTCTAAAATCTACATGAAGCTGCAAAAACTCAACTACAAAAAGACAAATAACTCAATTAAAAGGTGAGCAAAGGATATGAACAGGCACTTCACTAAAGATGACGTTCAGGTAGCTAACAGGTAAATCAGGAAATGCTCACGATCATTAGCCATTAAGAGAAATGCAAATCAAAACCACAATGAGATTCCATCTCATTCCAACGAGGCTGGCATTAATCCAAAAACCCCAAAATAATAAATGTTGGAGAGGTTGTGGAGAGACTGGAACACTTATACACTGCTGGTGGGAATGTAAAACGGTACAACCACTTTGGAAAGTGATTTGGTGCTTCCTTAAAAAGCTAGAAATAGAACTACCACATGATCCAACAATCCCAATCACTGGAGTATAACCTAGAGAAATAAGGGCCTTTACACGAACAGATACATGCACACCCATATTCACTGCAGCACTGTTTACAATAGCAAAAAGATGGAAGCAACCAAGGTGCCCATCAATGGATGGATAAATAAATTATGGTACATTCACAAAATGGAATACTACGCATTGATAAAGAACAACGATGAATCTGTGAAACATTTCATAACATGGAGGAATCCGGAAGGCATTATGCTGAGTGAAATTAGTCAGCTGCAAAAGGACAAATATTGTATGAGACCACTATCATAAGAACTCGAAAAATACTTTAAACAGAGAAGAAAATATTCTTTGATGGTTACGAGAATGGGGAGGGAGGGAGGGAAGGAGGGAGGAAGAGGGCTATTTACTAATAGCAGACAAGAACTATTTTAAGTGAAGGGAAAGACAACACACAATACAGGAGAAGTCAGCACAACTGGACTAAACCAAAAGCAAAGAAGTTTCCTGAATAAACTGAACTCTTTGAAGGCCAGCGTAGCAGGGGTGGGGGTGTGGGGACCATAGCTTCAGGGGACATCTAGGTCAATTGGCATAATAACATCTATTAAGAAAACATTCTGCATCTCACTTTGAAGAGTGGTGTCTGGGGTCTTAAACGCTAGCAAGCGGCAATCTAAGATGCATAAATTGGTCTCAATCTACCTGGAGCAAAGGAGAATGACGGATACCAAAGATATAAGGTAATTATGAGCCCGAGAGACAGAAAGGGCCACGTAAGCCAGAGACTACATCAGCCTGAGACCAGAAGAACTAGATGATGCCCGGCTACAACCGATGACTGCCCTGACAGGGAACACAACAGAGAACCCATGAAGGAGCAGGAGAGAAGTGGGATGCAGACCTCAAATTCTCATGAAAAGAACAGACTTAATGGTCTGATTGAGACTAGAAGGATCTCGGAGGTCATGGTCCCCAGACTTTCTGTCAGCCCAAGGCAAGAACCATTCCCAAAGCCAACTCTTCAGACATGGGTTGGACTGGAATATAGCATAGAAAACGATACTAGTGAGGAGTGAGCTTCTTGGGTCAAGTAGACACATGAGACTATGTGGGCAGCTCCTGTCTGGAGGAGAGATAAGAAGGCAGAGAGGGTCAGAAGCTGGCTGAATGGACACAAAAACAGGGTGCAGCGAGAAGGAGTGTGCTGTCTTATTTGGGGAGAGCAACTTGGAGTATATTGCAAAAAATATTCCAAGGTGTATATAAATTTTTGAATGAGAAACTGACTTGATTTGTGGACTTTCACTTAAAGCACAATATAAATTAAAAAAAAAAAAAAATCCCACCTTCTCTCCTTCTCAAAAAGGTCTGAATTTTTCCTTTCCTTACTGAATTGGTAATATGACACTATTTACATAACTGGTGAGGAGCACCTGGCCCTGGTCAGACTCCTGTGGGAATAGCTGGTACAAGGAAGAGGCTTGGCATCTACCCTCAAGCCCTCCCAGCCCAAGAAGAAGCTGTATCTGGCCAGCCAGAGATCGATCTAAGTAAAGGCAAAGAGTTCAGTGCCAGCAAGAATTCAGAAGGCATTGCTACGGGAAGGTCCCAAGGCTGGGGCTCAGGGTGAGCAGAGAGGAAAAGAGTATTCTTGGTCTGAAGATCCTCACAGACAAGCAGGAGCAGTGAGCATGGCTATAGGGATGGAGAGCTGACTGAGCTTAATGGTTCAGGGCAGTGGTGGAATGGGTGGGACAGATCAATTATCTCAAGCAACTGTGGAGTACCAGAAGCCTCAAGAGGAACAGTTGCCAAGACAGGAGGGAACTAGAGACCATCACAAAGTATAAAGATAAAAATGAGCCAGAACTTTCCGCACAATTTTTCTGCAAATCTAAAATTGCTCTAAAAAATAAAGTTTATAAAAGAAACAATTTTTTAAATCCTTCAGTGTAACTCAGTTATGGAATGAATTGTGTCCTCAGAAAACATGTGTTTTAAATGCTAACCTCTGTCTGTAGTTATAATCCCACTTGAAAAAGGATTGTCTCCGCTCTGTTAATGAGATAGGATTAATGTAGGGTGTGTCTCAGTCAATCTCCTTTGAGATATAAAAGAGATTAAACAAGCATAAAAGAAGCACCGACGGGGAAGAGAGATGTTAAGGCACATGAAGACTGCCCAGCAGCAGAAGCTTGGAAGAGACAAGGACTTTCCCCCAGAGTCAACAAAGAGAGAAAGTCTTCCCCTAGAGCCGGTACACTGAATTCGGACTTCCAGTCACCTAACCTGTAAGAAGATAATTTTCTGTTTGTTAAAGCCATCCACTTGTGGTACTTCTGTTAAGCAGCAGTAGATAACTAAGACAGAATTTGGTACCAAGAAGTGGGGGTGCTGCTCTAACAGACACCTAAAACATGGAAGCAATTTTGGATTCAGTAATAGGTAGATGCTAGAAGAGTTCTGAGGTGCCTAACAGTAAAAGCTTAGATTGCCTTGAGGAGACTACAGGTAGACTTAAGGACATCAAAGGCAATTCTGGTGAAGGCTCAGAAGGAAGTGAGGAGAGCTACAGAGAATGTCTCTATCGTCTCAGAGAACACATATGGCACCAGAAAAAGAATGTTGCTAGAAATGTGGACGTTAAACGTGCTCAGGGTGAGGCTTCTAAAGAAAACGACGAACGTGTAATTGGACAAACGGGAAAGGGTGATGCTTTTTATGTAGTGGCAAAGAACTTGTCTGAATTATGTTCAAATGTTTGATGGAAAGTAGAACTTATAAGTGATGCACTTGGATACCTGGCTGAGGAGACTTCTAAGCAAGATCTTAAGAGTCACATGGTTTCTCCCCACCACTTACCGTAAAATGCAGGAGAAAAAAGATAGGCTTAAAATGAACTGTGCAAAACTGAAACAGAACTTAAAAGATTTGGAAAATTTCATTGTACAAACTAAGGATATGTATCCTAGAATGCTCACCAAGGACATGGCTACACAGCTGTTGTTAAAGAGACTAAGCCTGTCACTGATGGATCTAACCAACTATCATACCAGAAAACCCATTAGCTCGACTGAATGCGACAAAGAATGAAAGGAGAGAACGCTATCTGCCTCCTGGAGTTCTACAAGCAGGAAACAGGTCAAAGGAGCTACACCTTTTGTCTTCCAAGAAAAGAAAAGGACCATCCCTGGAGCGGCATGGAAATCAGCAGACCTGCTGGAAGGAACATGGCCTTCTCAGTTTCAGGGTAGGGGCCACGGTCTCTTAGATCTCAAATGGTGGGGCCACAGCCTCCTAGGTTTCAAAGAGTCTGCTGCAAAAGACCTCTTTAAAGCAAAGATGTCACTTTGAAGGCTAAGGTGTGCCTGACCCAAGCCATGGTATTTTCAATTACCTCATATGCATGTAAAACCTGGACAATGAATAACGAAGATCGAAAAAGAATCAATGCCTTTGAATTATGGTGTTGGCAAAGAATATTGAATATACCACAGACTGCCAGAAGAACAAACAAATCTGTCTTGGAAGAAGTACAGCCAGAATGTTCCTTAGAAGCAAGGATGGCAAGACTTTATTTCACATACTTTGAACATATTATCAGGAGGGACCAGTCCCTGAAGAAGGACATCATGCTTGGTAAAACAGAGGGTCAACAAAAGAGAGGAAGACTTTCAATGAGACAGAATGACATTGCAACAAGAGGCTCAAGCATAGCAACAATTGTGAGGATCCTGCAGGAAAAAGCAGTGTTTCACTCTGTTGCACAAAGTGTCACTATAAGTCAGAACCAACACCTAACAACAACATTTTTAACAACTGTATGGCAACAAACGGGATAATCTAGATGAAATGGACAAATTCTTAGAAGCACCCAACCTACCTAAACTGACTCGAGAGGAAACAGAAAGTCCCAAGTGAAGAAATCAAATCAGGGATCCAAAACCTTCCCCAAAAAAAAAAGAGCCCTGGACCAGGCGGCTTCACTGGGGAATTCTACCAAACATTAAGAGAAGAACTGATGCCAATACTATTCAAACTCTTCCAAATGACAGAAAACAAATACTCCCTAATTTATGCTATGAAGCAAATACAACCATGATACCCAAGCTAGACAAAGATACAAAAAAAGAAAACTACAGGCCAATACCTCTTATGAGTACAGATGTAAAAATCCTCAACAAAATACTACTGAACAGAGTCTAACAGCACGTTAAAAGAGTCATACGCCATGACCAAGTGCAATTTATTCAAGGAATGCAAGGAGGGACAGTTCAACATTAGAAAATCAATCAATGTAATATATCACATCAAAGGAAAAGAACAACATAATCATCTCTATGGATGTAAAAAAGCACTTGATAAAATTCAACACCCTTTCTTGATGAAAACCCTAAAGGAGACTGGAATATAAGGGAAATTCCTCACTATGATTCAGGGCATATATAAAAAGCCAACAGCCAATATTGTACTTAATGGAGAAAGACTTAGAACTTTTTTCTTGAAATCAGGAACAAGACAAGGGTGCCCAATCTCACCACTTCTATTCAACAGTGCATTAAAAGTCCTAGCCAAAGCAATAAGACAAGAAAAAGAAATAAAAGGTATCCAGATTGGAAAAGAAGTAAAATTGTCTCTCTTCGCAGATTATATGGTCCTATGTACAGAAAATCCCAAAGAGTCCACGAGAAAACTTCTAAAGCTAATAGAGGAATTTAGCAAAGTTACAAGGTACAAGATCAACAAAGAAAAAACCAGTTGGGTTTCTATACCAGCAATGAGAAATCTGAAAGGGAAGTTAGGTAAACAATTCTATTCACAACAGCATCTAGGGACATGAAGGACTTATACAATGAAAACTATAAAACACTGCTGAAAGAGATAAAAATCAAACCAAAAACCCATTGCCGTTGAATCAATTCTGACTCATAGCAACCCTACAGGACAGAGGAGAACTGCCCCACAGGGTTTCCAAGGAGCAGCAGGTAGATTCGAACTGCCAACCTTTAGGTTGGGAGCCAAGCTCTTAACCACCACACCACCAAGACTCCAAAAGAGATAAAAGAAGACTTAAATAAATGGAAAGATGTTCCATATTCATAGATTGGAAGACTTAATACTGTTGTTAATACTACCCAAAGGCGATCTATAGATTCAACGCAATCTCGATCAAAATCCCAACAGCCTTCTTTACAGAAATAGAAAAACCAATCCTCAACTGTCAAGACGCCCAAATGGCTAAAACGATGCTGAAAGGAAAGAACAAAGTGGGAAGATTCACATTTCCTGATTTTAAAACATACTATACAGCTATAGTAGTAAAAGCCTGGTACTGGTTTAACAATAGACACATAGACCAATGGAATAAAATTCAGAGTCCAAAAATAAACTCATACATCTATGGTCAACTGATTTTTGACAAGGATGCTAATAAGTTCATTTGATAGGGAAAGAAGAGTCTCTTAAATAAATGGTGCTGAGAAAAACTGGATTTTCACACGCAGAAAAATGAAACAGGGTCCATGCCTCACACCACACACAAAAACAAATTCAAAATGAATTAAGGACCTGAATGTACACACTAAAACCATAAAATTCTTAGAAAAATAAGTGGGGACAACACTGTCAGGCTAGCTTTCAACAGTGGATTATCTAATATAATAACAAAAGCACAACAAGCAAAAAACAAAATAAACAAATGGGACTTTATAAAAATTAAAAACCTTTGTTCATTAAAAGGCGTTACCAAAAAAGTGAATAGGCGAACTATCGACCAGGAGAATATCTTCGGACAACCTAATAACATAAAACCTTGACAACTTAACAACAAAATGACAAATAATCCAATCATAAAATGGACAAAGGGCCTGAAGAGACATTTCACCAAGGAGGACATTCAAATGGCCACCAAACACATGAAAAGATGTTCCGCATCACTAGCCTTAGGGGGCAGTGAGTTTATGTCAACTCAGAAAAGGAGGGTAAGAATGACTGCACAGCGCAAAGAATGTAATCAATGTCACTAAATTGTACATGTAGAGACTGTTGAATTGGTGTATGTTTTGCTGGGTATACTCTCAACAATGAAATAAGTAAAATTTAGGGAAATAAATTTTTTTTTAAAGAAGATATATAGACGGCAAATAAGCACATGAAAAGATATTCAACATCATACATCAGTAAGGAAATGTAAATTAAAACCACAATGAGATACCACTGTATACCTAAAATATACCTAGAAACAACTCAAATGTCCATCAGTAGGTGAAAGCATAAACAAACTGAGGTATATCTAAACAATGGAATATTACTCAGCAATAAAAAGAAATTAATTACTGACATATGCAACAATATGGATACATACTACATGATTCCATTTATATAAAATTCTAGAAAATGCAAACTATACTGACAGAAGCAAATCAGTAGTTGCTGTAGATGAGTGGGCTGAGAGCAGTGTGAGAAAGGAATTACTAAGGGACAGGAGTAACTCTGGGATAACAGATGTTCACTATCTTGACTATGGTGGTGGTATATACACGTCAATACTTATCAAACTGTACACTTTAAATGTATGCAGTTTACTGTATCTCAACTATATTTCACACAACCTGTTTGAAAAAAAAAAAAAACTAAGTAATACTGCCTTTTCCTTTCAGGTTTAAAACTAAAACAGTATTCTCTCTTTTCTACATTTCATAGTATTACTTCTAAAAAATTCTACAACTGAACATCTTTTCCCCATATTCTCTACATTTTCAAAAGTGAACCCGTAAGAGTTTCAATGGCAGGCATGGACCTTGAAGTTGCAGAGATGCAAACACACTGGCAAGAGTATTTTCCCCAACCACCTCCTTTCACAGCCCGATTACAGTCCGTCCTACAGACAGAAGTCCTGACCCTGCTTTCTCCCTTCACAGAGAGACATAATTCCAGTCATCTCTTTCTTCTGCATCACTATACCCAATGACACCATTTCAAAAAGAATGACCACTGTCACATTCTTTCTCCCTTCAATCTTTCACACTGCCGTTTTTGTTTTCCCATCTTCCATGATCCTAATGTGAAGCTGTGCATTTATCAAGTTAATTAAATAGAAATACTAGAATTCACAAAGTACAGTTTCCCTTAGTAACTACAAATGATGCCTAAACTTCCAATTAGTTCTATTTCATCTTGTAACATCTATCGAATACCTTTTTAAAAAATATTTTTAAGATATGTTTAGGAGTGATAAAAATATTTCTACACACTTACCTCAAGTACTGGCCCAGCTCCAAGAATAATCTGTTCTACTCCACTGGCAAATCCTTTCTGACTGAGGGCAGTAAGGTGGTGAATAAGAAAGTTTGTGCTTTGAGTCTTCCCGGAACCGCTCTCTCCTGAAATCACAATGCACTGATTCTTTCTGCGTTGAAGCATCGCATGATAAGCTACATCGGCCACAGCATAAATGTGGGGCTCAAGTTTTCCTAATTGGTGGTTATCATACATTTTTACATATTTGGGGTTATAAATAGGAAGAAACTTAAATGGGTTAATAACTATTAGAATACTGCCAACATAGGTATAAATTTTTTCATGTTTAAAGCGATTTCGTAGGTTTTCTAAAAGAGTTTTCTCATTCAAATCAGGTAAGCTACATAAATCATCAAAGTCTTTCTGTTGTGGCTGTGGAAGAAAACCTCGTTCCATCATCCTGCGGCGTTCTTCTGTTACCCGTAGCCATGACTGAAGACTTCCATAATGGATTGATCCATCAAGATTTTTTTCCCTTAAAAGAAAGCGGTAGTCCTCTCCACTTAAGCGATTTTCCAGAGCCATTCGGGGCCACAACATCATTCGCTGAACCGGACAGTCTGTTGGATTGAGTATCCATTCTTCTCCACCAAATTCCTTTACTTCTGCTAGAACATAACATTTTGTTTTGTCAAGATGGAGTCTGTTTATAAGAGAGTCAATCACCTCAGCAGCTGTGGAGTTTCTTCTGGCAGGAATTGGACAGTAGATTGTCCCTTCTGAAATAGTCCCAGGATATATATGTAACGTATGTTCATTATCTTCAAAGCGTCGTCTTCCTCCATCACTTATATTCATATTGGATCCTCTCCCATCAGCATGGATAGTACATGTTCAAGATTGTGCAGATCATTTTCTTGGCAAAAAACTGTAACAAAAAATAATGTGAAACATTTAGAAGTCATTCCATAATTATTGTTTTCTGATGCTCAAGAAAGAAAAGCTTAACAATCATGTTGATTATACTTTTAGAACACGAAATCCAGCTCTTCTCTTAGTATGAAACCAAAAATCAAACCAAAACCAATGCAGTGGATTCGATTCTGACTCATAGTTAACCTATAGGGCAGAGTAGAACTGCCCGATAGGGTTTCAAAAGAGCAAATGGTGGATACAAACTGCCAACCTTTTGGTTTGCAGCCATAGCTCTTAACCACTTGTACAATATAAAAAAAAAAAAAATTGTACAATACAGCGATTTTAAAAACAGTCTCATTGAAACCACATAATTATTGCATTTTATCGTCCAAATCTGGGCACTTCCTAAAATAGAAACTTGCCAAAAAAAAATCCATGTTTTAGTATATTAATTCAGTTATTCCATATATCAAACAGTACAAGATGAATTATCTTATCCTCAACTATTTCTAATGTTTCTAAAGTACCTGGCATTAGAACCAAGTTCTTTCCTTATACTTGAAGACCCTCACTAAAGACTGGAAAAAGGTGGATAGTAATAACTGCACAAATCTAATCACACTGCACCCCAATCTCTTCAGGATAAAGCAAATCAAGAAAGAATGCCATCGATGGAGCATAAATCTTATGAAATTCATTAAAAACATGATGAAATGACATAAACAAAGAAATTAAACTAGATAAAAGTTATAACAAAAAGAACACATGAGAAAGACCTGCTACGGAGATGGACGTAGTTTCAGAAAATTCCAGGGTCTGACTCTCCCCCAGGATGGGTAGGTGAGGTGGTATGTCAGTGACAACAAAGAGATCCTACCCCGGCTTGCTCAACAAAGCTGGCAAAATTATACAACTAGCCTGAGTTGGCACCATTACAAATTTTATTCAATCTCACTTTGACTCTGAATGCTACTGTTCTACCTTTTTATGTATCCTTATTTCATTCCTTACAAGTACTCTTCATATCCTTCCAATCTTCTCAACTCTCACATCTATCAACTTCTAGAAAATTGATTTCAATTTTTATACCTGAGAAAATACTTATTTTCCTTAAATGACTTCACCAACTCAAACTGCATTCCTATTTTCATCTCCTTTTTATTCTTCCATTCCTGTCAACAAAGAAATTACATCCTATGTCCTTTCCAGGACTTATAAAATCCTATTTTTTCTCATCTCCATTACTAACTTGCCTCATCAAAAAAAAAAACACTCTCATGTTATCCATCTTTCCCTTTTACTTATTTCATTCTTTAATTATGTAAAGACGCTGTGCTATGAGAAAAAAAAATACCTTCAGTTACTTTCCTCTCATACTACCACCCAGTTTGTCAAAGTCCTTTAATCAAGAAACTTGTTTCTTACCGTTTCCCTAGATGATCTTTGAAACACAGAGAAAATCATAGAACATATAAAAAGCAGCCATACGTCTGGGGTCTTAAAACACTAGCAAGCAGCCATCTAAGATGTATCAATTGGTCTCAACCCTCCTGGAGCAAAGGAGAATGAAGAACACCAAAGATAGAAGGTAAATATGAGCCCAAGAGACAGAAAGGGCCACATAAACCAGAGACTACATCAACCCTAGGCTGGAAGAACTAGATGGTGCCCAGCTACCACCAATAAGTGCCCTGACAGGGAACACAACAGGGAATCCCTGATGGAGCAGGAGAACAGTGGGATGCTGACCTCAAATTCTTGTAAAAAGACCAGACTTAATGGTCTGACTGAAACTAGAGGGACCCTGGAGGTCATGGTCCCTGGATCCTCTGTTAGCCCAAGACTGGAACAATTCCCAAAGCCAATTCTTCAGATGGGGATTGGGCTGGACTATAAGACAGAAAATGATACTGGTGAGGAGTGAGCTTCTTGGCTCAAGTAGACACATGAGGCTATGTGGGTAGCTCTTGTCTGCAGGGGGAGATGAGAAGGCAGAGGGGAACAGGAGCTGGCTGAATGGACACAGGGAATACAGGGTGGAGAGGAGGAGTTTGCTGTCTCATTAGGGCAGAGCAGCTAGTACACTGCAAGATGTGTATAAGTTTTTATGTGAGAGACTGACTTGATTTGTAAACTTTCACTTAAAGCACAGAAAATAAAAAAGCAGCCATATACCTACCACCCAGATTCAACAAATTTTAAAATTGCTATATTTGCTCCAGATCATTTTATAAAGAAATAAAATATCAGAGACACAGTTAAAGCTCCTTCCCTTGCTCCACAGAGGTAACCACTATCCTGAGGTTGGAAGTACTCCCATGAATGTTTTTATATGCTTATTACATGTGTGGGTCTCCATAAACTATGTTGTTGTTGTTGTTGTTGTTAGGTGCCGTCGAGTCGGCTCCGACTCATAGCAACCCCATGCACAACAGAACGAAACACTGCCCGGTCCTGCGCCATCCTTTACAATCGTTATGCTTGAGCCCATTGTTGCAGCCACTGTGTCAATCCACCTCGTTGAGGGTCTTCCTCTTTTCCTCTGACCCTGTACTTTGTCAAGCATGATGTCCTTCTCCAGAGACTGATCCCACCTGACAACATGTCCAAAGTATGTAAGACGCAGTCTTGCCATCCTTGCTTCTAAGGAGCATTCTGGTTGTACTTCTTATAAGACAGATTTATTCGTTCTTCTGGCACTCCATGGTATATTCAATAGTCTCTGCCAACACCACAATTCAAAGGCATCAATTCTTCTTCAGTCTTCTTTACTCATTATCCAGCTTTCACATGCATATGATGTGACTGAAAATACCATCGCTTGGGTCAGGCGCACCTTAGTCTTCAAGGTGACATCTTTGCTCCTGAACACTTTAAAGAGGTCCATAAATTATACACAGTATTTTTTAAGCTTTAAAAAATGTACCACACTACTTCTCACTTGATCTTAACATTGTCTCTTTATAAATGTTGATAAATACAGTTAAACTTTATTAACTAACAAATAATATCCCTTGTATAATTATACAATATTAATCCACTCTGTTTCCAGTGAACATTTATATTGTTTTCAATATTACACTGCAATTCTCATATGTATTTCTGTATGCACTTTTGCTAGGAGATCTCTGGGCTTTGTACCCAGGAGTGGGAGTGGGTTTTAGGTATCTTCAAACTTTACCAGATGTCCTGGATTGAATTATGTCCCCAAAAAATATCTGTTAACATGGCTAGGCCATGATTCTCAGTATTATGTAATTGCCTACCATTTTGTCACCTGTTGTGATATTCCTATGTGTTGTAAATCCTACCTGTATGTTGTTAATGAGACAGGATTAGAGGCAGTTATGTTAATGAGGCAGGACTCAATCACGAGATTAGGTTTTGCGTTATATCAAACTCTTCTGAGAAAAAAGAGAGAGAAGGGAACAGAGAGACATGAAGACCTTATACCATCAAAAAACAAGAGCCAGGAGAATAGCGTGTACTTTGCAACAGGGTCCCTGCACTGAGAAGCTCCACAATCGGAGAAGATTAACGACAAGGACTTTCCTCCAGAGTCGACAGAGACACAAAGCCTTCCCCTGGAGCTGGCACCCTGACTCTGGACTTCTAGCCTCCTAGACTGTCAGAGAATAAATTTCTCTTTGTTAAAGCCATGCACTTGCGGTACTTCTGTTAACAGCAGCACCAGCTAACTACAATACCAGACACTGACAAAATGCTGTCCAAAGTGGCTGTACTAATTTACTACTTCACAACTCATGTAGAAGTGTTCATATTTCTCTCCTTCCTTCCCAAAAGTTAGTATTGCCAGAGTGGCATTGGTGGTACCATGGTGAGCATCGCTGCATTCCAAAAGTTAGTGTTGTCAGGCTTGAGTTTCTACCAATTAGTAAGTATGACAAGCTATCTTATTTTAATTTGTGCTCCTCTGATTACTAGTGAGAATGAGCAACTCTTAAATCCACTCATTTGCCATTTGGGCAATGTTACTTCAGTCATTTTCTTTTCTCTTTTTTTAATGAGTTCTCTTTTCTTTAGTAATTTGACTGAGATTTTCATAGGTCCTGAATATTAATCAGTTTTCAGCTAAATGTATGGCAAATATCTCCTACCAATCAGTGGCTTATATATCTATTTTGTTTACATTATCTTTTCCATACAGAAGTTTTTATTTTTAATAAAGTCAGATTTATCAATCCTTTTCTTTACAGTCTATGCTTTATTTTTTTAATAACATGAACAATCACTGCAGTTAACTCTTACTGAGTGCTTACTCGCCATTTTTCTAAGCACTTCATATAGATTATTTCATTTAATCCTCACAATTCCATTGTGAGGGTTGTTTTATCATCATCACCCTCATTTAAAAATGAGGAAACAAACACAGAAAGATTATATAACTTACCCAAATCTGCTAAAGCTGAAATCTGAAACAGACAGCCTGGCTCTAAAGCCCACATATTATCATCTCCTGGTATGCATTTTAATAGGGTCACTATGAGTCCAAATCAACCCAACAGCAATGGGTTTCGTTTGGTTTATTCATAGATTTTAAAAATCTTTCCTTGAGGACATAGTTATTTACCCTATATTTCTTCTAAAAGGCTTAAATTTTCCTTACGTCATTCCACACAGAATTTATTTTCTTGATAAGCTGTGAGGTAAAACCAAAACCAAACCTGTTGCCACCAAATCAATTCTGACTTATGGCTACCCAGTATGTTACACAGTAGAACTGCTCCACAGGGTCTTCTTGGCTATGATCTTTGTGGAAGAAGATCGCCAGCCCTTCCTTCTGCAGTACCACTGGGTGGCTTCAAACCACTAACCTTTAGGTTATAACCTTCAGGGCTCTTATAGAAGCCCTGGTGGTTCAGTGTTTAAGAGGTTGACTGCTAAGAAAAAGGTCTGTGGTTCGAATCCAACAGCCACTCTGCATGTTAATATTTACAGCCTTGGGAACCCCTATGGGTAAATCTTCACAGTAAATCTGTAAATAATTATAGCCTTGGAAATCCCTACGGGTCGCTATCAGTCAGAATACACTAGAGGCAATGGGTTTTGAAGGAGTCCCGGTAACACATTTAAACTCTCGGCTGCTAACGGCAAGGTCGGCGGTTAGAACCCACCAGCCGCTCCACAGAAGGGAGATGTGGCAGTCTGGTTCCATAAAGATTTACAGCCTTGTAAACCCTGTGGGGCAGTTCTACTCTATCCAATAGGGTCACTATGAGTCAGAATCAACTTGACAGCAATGGGTTTTTTGAGTTTTTAGGGCTCTTAATTTTTTTCACCTCAATTCACATTAGCAATTAAACCAGGACCCCACTGATTCACAATATCACCTTTGTCATGTAGCAAATTTCTATATATCAATCTCTTCCGGGCTCTGTATTCTGTTCCACTCACTGGTCTTGTCCATACCTGATCCTTTCTTAATCACTACAGCTCTGTAAGTTGTGGCATCTGAAGAGTATGCCCCTCAATTTGTTCTTTTCATGACCAGTGACACATATGGTTGTCCATCAACATTTTCTGTCTCTCAGCTTCATTAGGAAGCTGCTTTTCCACTGACAGTGAATGCTGCCACAAGGCGGGGGCCCTTATGGTTTGAAACCAAATAAACTGTCATGTGACACAAATTACTGTTTCTACAAGGTGATGTATAAGGTTTGCGCATTTTTAGTAGGAAAAACAGAAATTTTGAAAAATTTGAGGGGATATATATATCCACGTACTCAGTGGGATTCTGAGGAGTAGAATTAGTGGGGCGATGTATGTCCCTCTCTAAGGGTAGGCTTGTGGGAGAGCAAGAAAAAAAATCCATACTACCTACCAAAAATTCAACAACACGCAATGATTCAGCATGCTTCCATTAATGAAAATACATGGTATCACCAAAACTCGAAGCAAAAAATAATTTGGTCTTAAAAGGGTTAATGTTACTTTGGCTATTTACCATAAGAATTTGAACTACCATTAACATTTTTTTTTTTTTGGCATTTTGATTGACACTGCACTGAGTTTATAGATTAATTTGGGAAAGAACTGACATTTTGCTGCCTTTTCCATTCAATAGTACCATTTTTTTTTAATTACAGTAATTATATTTTCCATTTCTAATGTTTCTGTTATTTTTATATCCACCTGATCTTCTTTTGTCTATTTAGATTTCATAACTGTTTTAATTTAAGGGCTGTGAATCTCTACCTTATCTCTTTGAAAATCCTATGTACTTTAGTATTTTATGTTATCCAGGATGAACTGCTTTTTTGATTGTTGATTTAATTGCATATCTTTCCTAATATTAGATAGCTTCATTTGTTTGAGAATCTTCCTTTACAGGTACATTTTTTGATGGAAGTTCTTTTTGTTATTCATAAAAACATTTACTGAGAATCTACTATTTACTGCCTTTTTCTAACACTATAATATAATCACACCCTAAAATTTTATAATTTTTAATATTAAATAATTGGTCACTGTTCAAATTTCCCCAGTTATCTCTCAAATATTTTTCTTAGAGTTGGTTTATTTAAATCAAGAGATTCTTCTTGGCAACAACAGTGAGGATATACCCTGAGACAGCAGGTTCCTGAGAGCACTGGTGGTTCAGTGGTAGGATTCGCACCCTCTATGCAGGAGACCTGAATTCGATTCCCAGACAATGCAGTGGCCTCTGGCAGCAGACGGCAGCAAAGCTACTCCTTACAGCCAGACAGGCTGGGCACTGCACTACTCCAAGAGATGCACTGCATAATCACAATCTGATTCCCGAAGTTGTATAATATGGTAGTCCTAGAACTAAACTCAGAAACATCTCTCTCAAGAGTGAAGCCCTAGCCTGGCCCATGGTTTCCAACAATGAGCCCATTTCCAACTGCCCCTCCCTGTTACCTCAAAGAAGCGAAAACCTTGGCTGCCTTTGCAGGTTCCCAGCTATAGTCCCATTTACTGCTTTGTGTTCTACCCCCTTTCTGAGTCATGGAAATGCTTATTCTTTTTTTGAGCTTCATTTATGTCCCTTTGGTTTTCTGTTTTTGTTATTTTATCAATCACTGCTTTGTGTTTGGAAAAAGAGGTTGCCTCAAAATATCAACTCACTGTTATGAACTGAATTATGTCCCCAAAAAATATGTGTTGTAAATCCTAACCCCTATGCCTGTTGTTATAATCTCATTTGGGAATGGGCTGTCTTTGTTCTGTTAATAAGGCAGGATTAGTATAAGGTGTGTCTTGAAGATATCTCTTTTGAGATATAAGAGATTAAACAAGCAAGAGAGAAGCAGAAATGGGGAAAGACAGATGCCAAGACACATCTCCGAGGAACCAAGAAGCAAAAGCTGAAGAGACAAGGACCTTCCTCCAGAGCTGACAGAGAGAGAAAGCTTTCCCCTACAGCTGGTGCCCTGAATTTGGACTTCTAGTCTCCTAAACTGAGAAAATATGTTTGTTAAAGCCACCCACTTGTGGTATTTGTTATAGCAGCACTAGATAGATAATTAAGACACCAACCCGTCTTGATGGCAAGACAATCCTTGCTAAACTGTTTGAAAAGTACATCTGTAATTCCCAAGCATGAGTGTTCATCAGAATCACCTGGGGAACTTTTTAAAAATATACATTCCCAGGCCATACAGTGGTTCTTGGAGTCCCTGGGTGGTACAAATTATTATGTTCTCACTGCTAACCGAAAGGTTGGCAGTTCAAGTCCACCAAGAGGTGCCTTGGAAGAAAGGCCTGGCAATCTACTTCCCAAAATCAGCCACTAAAAACCCTATGGAGCAGTTCTACCCTGACACACATGGAGTCACCATGAGTTAGAGTCAACTGGACAGCAACTGGTTTGGTTTTATAGTGGTTCCGCGGTGGGATAACCCAGGCAATTTTATTGTTGTTGGATTACCAAAGAACAGTATTCAGGAATCACTGGCCTATATTCCCATTCTCCACTCCTTTACCACTCCCCCCACACAGCACGGTGCTGACAATGCTCTTTGAAGAAGCCACCAGTTACCAGAGATGCCAAAGCCAAAGGCCTCTTCTTAATCCTCATCTTAACACACTACACTGTAACATTTGACTACAATACCCATCTTCTCCTTCTTGAAACTCTGCCCTCACCTGACAATTATTCTTCTTATAGTCTTCCTAATGTACTTACTCTTCCTTTGACTCACTCTCACAGCTCCTTTTCTGCTATCTCACTTTAAAGACTCAGTTATTCTCCACGGTTCTGGTCCCAACCTACATGCTCTTTTATCTGGATTTTTATTCAGTCCTTTATCTGTAACTCATTCATTCACCTATTATCTATGGATGCTTTTGCATTACAACAGCAAAATTAAGTAGTTGTGACAGGGACCATTTGGCTCACAAAGTCAAAAATTTTTACTACGTGGCCCTTTGCCGAGTATTAACTTACCAAATTAAGAAATAAGGGGGAAAAAAAATCCATTGCCATCGAGCCAATTCTGAGTTGTAGCAACCCTATAGAACAGAGTAGAACTGCCCCATATGGTTTCCAAGGAGCACCTGGTGGTCTCAAACTGCCAACCTTTTGGTTAGCAGCCAAGCTCTTAACCACTACACCACCAGGGTTTCCAACTTATGAAACAGCAGAGTGAAAAAAAATGGAATGATAAAATCAATCAATTCAAAAGAAGGCAAGAAAGGAGTGAAAAAATTAGAACAAATAGAAAGCAGATAGTAGTTTTAAAACTAAATGTATCAGTAATTGCATTAACGTACTCCAGTTAAAAGACAAAGATTCTCAGATCAGAATTTTTAAATCTAACTCTACGTAGTTTTTAATAGATGCAAATCTAGAACATGAGCATATAGAATCTGAAAATAAAAAGAAAAAATGGGAGACGGCATACCATGTAAATACTAGCCAAACAGATACCAAAATAAGATTAAGCAAAATAGAAAAAGAGAGTTAAATATTTCAGGTTCTTTCTAGCTGTCACACACTATCATTCTAGGTTAAGGCCTGAGAAAAAGGTCTCAGAGTATCACTGGTAATCTTGCAGAGAAGTGGGAATTAGAAAAAGACTCTAAGAAGCTAAGAATTAAGTGACAGAGTGGCAAACAAATACCTAGCAGGTGTTGGTCAAAACTGCCATAAAGAAAAGAAGGAAAAAGAGTGTGAGAGAAATGTTTTTTAGGGGCTTGGGAGCATACCTATACAATCATGAACAGGATCAAGCAGAGATGCAGAAACTGAAAGATAAAGAAAAAGTAGGTCTAACTAACGAACCAAGGTTCTTGAGTAAGCAACATTAAATGAGATTTAGGTCAAAGTTGGATAGCTTCATCTCAGATAGTTAAGACAAAAATGCTATCTCTTCTTCTGAAAAAATTAAAGAAAAAAAAAAGAGAATGGGGGGAGCAAGATTTTGAGGAAAGATGTGACAAGAGTACAGGTCAGCTGACCTTCATCACCAGACGGGACATAAAAGAGCAAGTTTCACCTAAAGTACATCAATGCAAGTAAAAGCCAAACTGGGTGCTGAGACAAAAAACATTTCGTAGCATTTCAGTTAAAGAAAAGGTGATAGGAGAAAGGAGTTATCATATGACACACTGTAGCACAGGTACATAGACAGCTATTGTTTTCGCCTGCCCAGTATGTAATGTACCCTCTTCTGGTAGAAGTATTGTGTTTTCCTTTGAAGAACCACTTCTTCCCCTTCGTCATCTGATACAGTTTGAGTGGAATAAGCTCATCCCCCAGATTTTTTGTCTTTTTTTGGGGGGCCTATATTGGCTGTGACCCAGGCCCAGCCAATCAGTTTATTAAAATACCCCTAGCCACAGTGGCTGTTCAATAGATTCTATTCTATACTGGAACTTTTGGGGCAACTACTGGGAAAGAAGAGTTCTTCCTCCCCATCCCCCCACTAAGACACCTAAGGTAGAAAGATGTAAACCTACAACTGCTGGCAGCCATCTTTCCTGAATGCACAGAAAAAACCCACCTACCCACTGCCGTCGAGTCGATTCCGACTCATATGAAACCCTGGTGGCGTAGTGGTTAAGTGCTACGGCTGTTAACCAAGAGGTCAGCAGTTCAAATTCGCCAGGCACTCCTTGGAAACTCTATGGGACAGTTCTACCCTGTCCTATAGGGTCGCTATGAGCATAGAAGAAGCCTCTTTGCAATTAAATGAAGTGAAACTAATGCACACAGCCTCATCAACACTGTTTGAGCCAATGAATCCAGTCAAGCCTCAAGTAAGCTCAACCACTGAGCTTCCCTATTAAGTATGCCAAACAACTCCCTTTTATTCCTTGAGCCAGTTTGAGTTGGGCATCTGCTCTCCATTAAAAAAACCGCACTATAATAAGTAGCATTTCAGAGGAATGCCCTTTGGGGACATAGGTATTCCTCTTTAAACAAATTCCTCATATCTAAAAATCTCACCATGTAAACACAGGAAGCAAAAGCCTTGCTACTTCCTATCCAAACTTGGGGAAGGTCAAATAGATTCAAAAAAGGCTATCTAAATTTCATATTTAATATCCAAATTGGAGAATTAAACAGATTTGGATAGTGAGGGATACCTGTATGCCAACTAGGCAGAAAATATGGCAAGGGATGCACAATATGATGACAAAAGGAAAAAAGGTGAAATGTAAAACTATACATAAAGGTACACACATATTAAAAAATGGACAAAAACATTAGGTTTTTGGGAAATCTTCAAAATTTGCTTTTATACTTTCACCAAAAATAAGTTTGACATACATTTCTTGATTTGAGTTGAACAGCAATTCTGAGACAGGTAACAAATGACTTTTCAAATCAGAAAATTAAGACTTAAAGCATAAAAAAGGACCCAAAAGCCTATGAGAACTTACTTTATGATATAAAGATGGCATTTCAAATCAGCAGGGAAAAAAGAAATATATTCAATAGGTAATGTGGGGATAACTGCCTGATAACAAAATAAAACAAAACAATGCATGTAAAGAATTAGGTATATTTAACATTCTCTTTGTCCCCTATCCCAATGTAGTTACTTCAAAAGCATACGCTGACAAGGGGAACCAATGTGGTGAGACAATTGCTGTGGTCAGTCGGGTGTGGTCCAGAATAGGCCAGCTTCTGGTGTTATTCACCGGGTTGAGTTAGAAGGGACTAATTATAGAGGAAAACTGTGGTGAAAAAAGAAAACACAATTAGAAAATATGGTTTCCTTTAAATTAGACGTTCAATTAAAACGATTCAAATAAAGATTTTAGTTCTGTGTCTGAAATAATGCTAATAAAATTTAATTTTCTAAAAAAATTTTGTTAATGTTGCTTCTGCTTCTCTATCAACTTCTCAAGGTTATTTTCCAAGAAAAAAAAAAAAAACTCTAGTCTCTTACTTGCTTTACCATAGGGATCTATTGATGAATGTTAATCACCAGGATTATATATTATCAATCAGAAAGAGGAATGGAAGGACAGAATCAGGGAAATGTCTAAAAAAATTTTTAAATCTAACATCACTGCTGAAAAAAAAGCTCAAAGCAAAGGCCTCACTGGTACATATAAAAAGAAAACCACCGTACTATCAAGGCAAGGTTCATTTTTTTAGAAAACATTACTGATTTACCTACAGATGTAAATTTTATGGGGAGAGAACCTTCAAACATTTTGAACTTCTTTTAAATAAATAACTACAGGAAAGTGGTGTTCCAGAACTAATACTCATATTTCTTCATCCTATAGTATTTACAGGAGTCCTGGTGGTGCAGTGGTTAAGAGCTCAGCTGCCAACCAAAAGGTCAGCAATTTGATTCTACCACTCGCTCCTTGAAAACCCTATGGGACATTCTATGCTGTCCTATAGGGTCACTATGACAAACCATTCTACAAACAAATGAAGTTATTACCATACTAATGTACAATCACATACATAAACATACGTGGAACTTATTTCAACATGTAAACATTTGGATTTTTAAACTTTGCAAACCCATGTGTTTTGTGGCAATTTATTTTCAAAAGCCCCCAAACAATCTTGTATTGTGGCAGAAGCAGACTAGGTGGCCTACAAACCCATCGCCTCCTCTGCATGAGCACAGAGTTAGACTGTATTTCCCAGCCTTCCTTGAAGTTACACGTGGCCATGTGAACATGCCCTACATCACTGTTCAGTGCACAGATGTGAGTGAGATACATCTGCTCCAGGCTTTAATAAAAGCCCCAAGAGTGGCTCTCTTTTCTGGTCTGCTGGGAAATCAAGAGGATCCAGCGAAAGGTTCTGAGGCCCTAAGGATAAGAGAGCCATAAGCTGGAAGGAGCCTGGTTTCCAACCGACCACAAGGAACAGAGAGCCCACCATCACCCTACCCCCACTTACACGGGACTGTGATGTAAAGGAGATATCAACTTTTACTGTGTAGAACGACTGATACTCAGTGATTATTTAGAAGTTAGCCTACCCTGACTAATGCACTACTATAAATTTTTTCCAAACCCTCCCCTTTCTAAATCCTGTCAGGGAATTCCTCCTATAGTCAATTTAACAGAAATAGGTCTAACTTCAAAACATATCCTGAATCTAACCATTTTTTATCATCCCCATCTCTACCACCTAGTTCAAGCCCACTATCATTCTGTCACCTGAATTAGTGAAAAAGTGTGGTATCCATGTTTCTATCATTGTTCCCCTACAGTCTATTTTCCACACAGCAGGCAGAGTCATCCTTTTTACCTGTTCAAAACTTTTCAATGGCTTTCCATACCACAATTAAACAAAACTGAAACCTCTTGCTGTGGCCTAGAAGGCCCTACGTGATCTGATCCCCTCCAACCTCGTATTTCCCTCACTGCACTGTAACTGGTTTTTTTTCCGTTTTTAAGCGTTTTCCTGCTTCAGGCCTTTTACACTTCCTGTTCCCTCCGCCTGGAGGTCTCTGCTCAAATGCCAACTCTTCAGAGAGGCTTTTCCTCACTACCTTAGAAAAATAACCACCCCCATGGCTCTATCCCTTTTATCCTAATTTATTTTTAATCAGAGAACTTAAAGCACTACCTAAAATTACATTATTATTTATTTTTGTTTATTGGCGAGCTTCTTCACCAAAAAGTTAGGGTCACTGTCTTTTTCTCATCGGCTTCCATAGCTCAAAAATATATTTGTTGAAAGAATAAACGAATTCACATACGTATTAATAAATGTATTTTAGCAATCATTTTTATTGCTAAAGGTTATCTTTTTTTTTAACTTCATGATAGCTGTTACTCCCTTTTCGTACTGACTTTTTCATCTATTTTCACGTATAAGGTATACATGTCATTTTATTTGACTTCCTGTAAGAGCTATTTTCAACAAAAATTTGACTTAAAAATAAGGAGCAACTTTAAAAAAGAGCAATAAATCAACATCCTCTCCTAAAAGGTAATCAATGTTGCTGACTCAGCAAACATGCCTAAAAATACAGATGGAAGAGGAAAGTTTAGAAATGTAGGTGAACTGCTGGCCACTCTACGCAGCTTTTTTTTTTTTTTTTTTTTTTGGAGGCAAACATTTCCTTCAGTTTTATTATTGATACACAATAAATTGACTTTTTTTTAATGTTTTTTTTATTTTTAATAATTTTTAATGTGCTTTAAGTGAAAGTTTACAAATCAAGTCAGTCTCTCACACAAAAACCCATATACACCTTGCTACACACTCCCAATTACTCTCCCCTTAAAGGGACAGTTTGCTCTCTCTCTCCACTCTCTCTTTTCGTGTCCATTTCGCCCCCTCCACCCTCTCACCTCCCCTCCAGGAAGGAGATGCCAACATAGTCTCAAGTGTTCACTTGATCCAAGATGCTCACTCCTTACCAGCAATCCTCTTCAGCCCATTGTCCAGTCCAATCCATGTCTGAAGAGTTGGCTTCAGGAATGGTTCCTATCCTGGGCCAACAGAAGGTCTGGGGGCCATGACCACAGGGGTCCTACCAGTCTCAGACCATTAAGTCTGGTCATATGAGAATTTGGGGCCTGCATCCCACTGCTCTCCTGCTCCCTCAGGGGTTCTCTGTTGTGTTCCCTGTCAGGGCAGTCATCGGTTGTAGCCGCACACCATGTAGTTCTGGTCTCAGATGATGTAGTCTCTGGTTCATGTGGCCCTTTCTGTCCCTTGGGCTCGTAATCGCCTTGTGTCCTTAGCGTTCTTCATTATCCCTTAATCCAGGTGTGTTGAGACCAACTGATGCATCTTAGATTGCTGCTTGCTAGCATTTAAGACCCCAGACGCCACTCTTCAAAGTGGGATGCAGAATGTTTTCTTAATGGATTTGATTATGCCAACTCACTTAGATGTCCCCTGAAACCATGGTCCCCAGACCCCTGCCCCTGCTCTGCTGCCCTTCAAAGCATTCAGTTTATTCAGGAAACTTCTTTGCTTTTGATTTAGTCCAATTGTGCTGACCTCCCCAAATTGTGTGCTGTCTTTCCCTTCACCTAAAGTAGTTCTTACCTACTATCTAATTAGTGAATGCCCCTCCCCCGCCCGCCCTTCCTCCCCGTTTCTCATAACCACAAAAGAATGTTTCCTTCTCAGTTTAAACTATTTCTCAAGTTCTTATAATATTGGTCTTATACAATATTTGTCCTTTTGCAACTGACCAATTTCACTCAGCATAATGCCTTCCAGGTTCCTCCATGTTATGAAATGTTTCACAGATTCCTCACTGTTCTTTGTCGATGCATAATATTCCATTGTGTGGATATACCATAATTTATTTATCCATTCATCCGTTGATGGGCACCTTGGCTGCTTCCATGTTTTTGCTATTGTCAACAGTGCTGCAATAAACATGGGTGTGCACGTATCTGTTCATGTAAAGACTCTTATTTCTCTAGGATATATTCCAAGGAGTAGGATTGCTGGATCGTATGGTAGTTCTATTTCTAGCTTTTTAAGGAAGCGCCAAATTGATTTCCAAAGTGGTGGTATCGTTTAACATTCCCACCAGCCGTGTAGAAGTGTTCCAATCTCTCCATAGCCTCTCCACCATTTATTCTTTTGTGCTTTTTGGATTAATGCCAACCTTGTTGGAGTGAGATGGAATCTCATTGTAGTTTTGATCTGCATTTCTCTAATGGCTAACGATGATGAACATTTCCTCATATACCTGAATGTCTTCTTTAGTGAAGTGTCTATTCATATCTTTTGTCCATTTTTTAATTGGGTTATTTCTCTTTTTGCCGTTCAGTTTTTGCAGTTCATGTAGATTTTAGAAATCAGGTGCTGATCAGAAATGTCATAGCTAAAAACTTTTTCCCAGTCTGTAGGTAGTCTTTTTACTCTTTTGGTGAAGTCTTTGGATGAGCAGAGATGCTTGATTTTTAGGAGGTCCCAGTTACCTAGTTTTTCTTCTACATTCTTTATAATGTTTTGTATACTGTTTATGCCATGTATCAGGACTCCTAACATTGTCCTTATTTTTTTTCCCATGATCTTTATCGTTTTAGATTTTACATTTAGGTCTTTGATCCATTTTGAGTTAGTTTTTGTGTATGGAGTGAGGTATGGGTCTTGTTTCCTTTTTTTGCAGATGGATATCCAGTTATGCCAGCACCATTTGTTAAAAAGACTGTCTTTCCCCATTTAATTGTTTTGGGGCCTTTGTCAAATATCAACTGCTCATATGTGGGTAGATTTATGTCTGGATTCTCAATTCTGTTCCATTGGTCCATTATCTGTTATTGTACCAGTACCAGGCTGTTTTGACTACTGTGGCGGTATAAAAAAAAAAAAAAAAAAAAACTGCAGCAGTATAAAAAAAAAAATTTTTTTTTTTTTTTATGCAGCAGTATAACAGGTTCTAAAATCAGGTAAAGTAAGGCCTCCCACTTTGTTCTTCTTTTTCAGTAATGCTTAATTATCCAAGGCCTCTTTCCCTTCTATATGAAGTTGGTGATTTGTTTCTCCATCTCATTAAAGAATGTCATTGGGATTTAGATCAAAATTGCATTAAATGTACAGAGCGCTTTTGGTAAAATAGACATTTTTATAATGTTAAGTCTTCCTATCCATGAGCAAGGTATGCTCTTCCACTTATGTAAGTCTCTTTTGGTTTCTTGCAGAAGTGTACTGTAGTTTTCTTTGTATAAGTCTTTTACATCTCTGGTAAGATTTATTCCTAAGTATCTTATCTTTTGGGGGGCCTACTGTAAATGGCATTGATTTGGTGATTTCCTCTTCGATGTTCTTTTTGTTGGTGTAGAGGAATCCAACCGATCTTTGTATGTTTATCTTGTATCCCGATACTCTGCTGAACTCTTATATTAGTTTCAGTAGTTTTCTGGAGGATTCCTTAGGGTTTTCTGTGTATAAGATCATGTCATCTGCAAATAGAGATACTTTTACTTCTTCCTTGCCAATCTGGATGCTCTTTATTTCTTTATCTAGCCTAATTGCTCTGGCTAGGACTTCCAGCACCATGTTGAATAAGAGCGGTGATAAAGGGCATCCTTGTCTGGTTCCCGATCTCTCTATGCAGCTATTTTTAAGAAAACTGCTAAATGATGGAGTTGCCAAAACTCTATTAGGGAGTAAGAAATTTTTTTTTAATGAAATTCTTTAAAATGAAGAATGGATAAGCTGTAATATATTTATTATTCATATAATATTACTCATTAATTTAAAAAAATTACTTATATTGCAACAGCAAAAACACTATATTAAGCAAAAGAAGCCAGATACAAAAGAGCACATAGGTATGATCCAAGAACAGACAAAATTAACGTACAATAGCAGAAGCCAAAAAGTGTAGGGGAGGGGATGAAAAGCGGGATTGACTGGCATGAGAACAGATTTTCTAGGGTTGATGGAAATGTTCTGTGTCTTATTCTTGGTAGTGGTTACACCAAAAAATTTTAAAAAACCAATGCCATCGAGTCGACACCGACTCATAGCAACCCTAAAAGACAGAGCAGAACTGCCCCATAGGGTTTCCAAGGAGCAGGTGGT
Organism: Loxodonta africana; assembly: GCF_030014295.1. NCBI lineage: Eukaryota > Metazoa > Chordata > Mammalia > Proboscidea > Elephantidae > Loxodonta > Loxodonta africana. The sequence continues at coordinate 43,653,010 of NC_087354.1, read as the reverse complement.
GGATTTGAACTGCAGACCTTCTGGTCAGCAGCTGAGCTCTTAACCACTGTGCCACCAGGGCTCCAGTGGTTACACAAGTGAAAACTCAAACTGAACACTTAAGATCTGTGCATTTAATTCTTATGTTAATTTTAAAAAAGCAAAACAAAACCCATTGCCACTGAGTTGATTCCAACTCAATGCGATATATGACAGAGAACTGCCTTATAGGGTTTCCAAGGCTGTAAATCCTTATGGAAGTGGACTGCCACATCTTTCTCCCACAGACCAGCTAGTGGGTGCAAACTGCCGACCTTTCAGTTAACACCATAAAGCTAACAAAAGATATGCAAGGCACCAAATCAGCTGTTGTGGAATCAGTTCCAACTCATGGCTGCCCTATGTGTGTCAGAGTAGAACTGTGATTCGTAGGGTTTTCAATGGCTGATTTTTCAGAAGTAGACTGCCAGACCTTTCTTCCAAGGCAACTCTCAGTGGACTTGAATAGTCAACCTTTCTGTTAGTAACCAAGCACATTAACCATGTGCACCCTGAGGCCTCAAAAAGACCTAAATACATGAAGGAATATACTATGTTCATTGACTGGTACATTCAACATCATTCATTAAGTAGTCAATTCTCCTCCAAACTGATCTACAGATTCGATACAATTTCAAAGAAAATCCCAGCCAGGTGAACTGACAAGCTGATTCTCAAATATTTATGGGAAATCTAATGGATCTGAAATAGTCAAAACGATTTTAAAGTAGAACAAAGTTGGAGGACTTACACTACCAAATCTCAACGATTATATAAAGCTACAGGAAATATAGTACAGTACTGGCACAAAGGGAGACATAGAGAACACCATTCTCACAATCGTTGCTATGCTTGAGCCCATCGTTGTAACCATTGCATAAATCCATCTCATTGAGTCTTCCTCTCTTTCACTGACCCTCTACTTTACCAAGCATCATGTCCTTCTCCAAGGACTGGTCCCTCCTGGTACTACTGGTACCAGGAGAAAAATAAAATACAAGGAGTAGAGTTACCCTAGATGACACACAAGCTCATAACCAAGAAATAAGTGCTATTGTTTTGTTATTTTCAGGTCGTCTGTGAAGCAGTAATAGCTGACTAAGACAATAACATTAGTTATCTGAGAAATGAAAATAAAAATCACAATGAGATACTACCAAACATCCACCAAAATGGCTAAAATTAAAAGAATTCGCAATACCAAGCATTGCTGGTGGGGGTATGATTGGTACAACTACTCTAGAAAACTGCTTAGCGGCATACATACATCCTAAGAAAGAAAAAAAAAATTTTTTTTTCCATCCTATGATTCAGCAAATTCACACCTGGATATATATACCCTACAGAACTGAGTGCTTATTATGTCCACTAAAAGATACATACAAGAATGTTCACTGCAGCTTCATTCATAACAGCAAAAAAAAATTTTTTGAATAATCAAAATGTCCATCAACAATAAAATGGATAAACTGTGGTATATTGATAAGCGAAATCCAACATAAAAAATAAAAATAAAACTGCTGATATATACAACATGAAACTCATAGACATAATGCTAAGTGAAAAAGTCAGGTAAAAAAAGTAGATTGACTTATTCCATTTATATGAAGCTCAAAAACACACAGAATAAATCTATAGTGTTAAGAACTATGTATATGGGATCGGACTGACAACACCAACTTGAAAGATTAGATAGGAACCTTACGGAGCAGTGAACATATGTTAATGGGGGAAGAACAAATCAGAAAAGGAGGGTGAGAATGGCTGTACAACTTGAAGAATGTAATCAGTGTCACCAAATGGTACACGTAGAAACTGTTGAATTGGTGTATATTTTGCTATGTATATTTTCAACGACAATGAATTAAATGAAATTAAAAAAAAACAAACAAACAAACTCTAGCAACCCTCTCTAAGTTCCAGAAATTCACCCCCCTCCTTGCCCCTTAATGCCTAACTTTGGTAGGGGGAGCATCGGTACCTGTTTTGGGTTTTCCTTAACCCTACCCACAACATTGTAGTCCCTTCATAAAACTCTCCCCAATACCCATTTACTTGTATCATCTGCTTCCTGATAAACCTGTTTGATACACGCTCCAAAATCAGACTATAATAGTAACAGTAAAACACCTAAAATAACTAAATAAATAAATCTACGGTGATGACGGTCTCTTTTTAGAAGAATGGTTTCTTTTAGGAGAGAGGAAGATATGGAGGCAGGGCATCACTGAAGTAGTATAAACATCTACTACTTACCCAAAAAAAAGCCAAACCCACTACCATCGAGTCAATTACGGCTCATAGCAACCCTATAGGGCAAAGCAGAACTGCCCCATATGGTTCCCAAGGAGTGCCTGGTGGATCCGAACTGCCAACCTTTCGGTTAGCAGCTGTAGCTCTTAACCACTACGTCACCAAGGTTTCTATACTACTTACACTAAGTAGTAAACACGGAAGCAAAGAAAAAAAAAAGGCCCTTTTATCTTATTTTATTTATATATTCATAAAATTTTATGCCTTCAGTTTCTTTCAGGATATCCTTCATTTGAGCACCTCTTCTTCTGACTTTCAATAAGAATTAGAGGAGAAGCTCATCTACGGGTCGATCCGCTTATGATGAGACAGATATATTCAATAAATTAACACCAAATCCTGAGACTTGGCATCACTTTCCACATTCCTAAGCTTGTACAACAAGAATACAACATTTACTTGGAAGCATGGCCTGGTTACATCTTTCACTCTACTACTTTGTCTATGGGACACATGGGTTCCATAATGTGACATCTTTAAGTATTTAGAGATTTTTCAGATGTGCGTACTCTTGAACAATTTCACAGGTTATTTGTGAAGTAAATGGATTTGAATTCTCAATTTCAATGATTCTGAGGGATTTTCAGAGTCATGTGAGCAGTAGATACTTTGAACAACAAACTACATCTTCTTGTCCACATACCCCTTATTCTTGGCCCCTCCTACATTTCTGATCTGTCCTGCTTTTTCTTTTTTTAACAAAACATAATATTCTTTTTATTAACTGTTGTTGCTCAATTCCTTTATTCCAGATAATCCAACCAATGTTCCAAAACTCCTCAACAATGAAGGACAAAATTTACCAAGGAAAACAAATGAACAAAGTAATTAAAATAGCCCTAAGTTCTATTAAGAAAAATTAAACAGAATGATATACTAAGGAAGGAGTTAGCCAACTTATCTGTAAAGGGCCGACAGTAAGTATTTTAGGCTTTGTAGGCCACATAAGGTCTCTGTTGCATATTCTTTGGGGGTTTTTTCTGTTTGTTTGGTTGCTTGGTTGGTTTTTCTTAATATTAAACCTTTTTAAAATGTAAAAACCATTCTTAGCCCTCAGACAGTACAAAAACAGGCCACCTGCCAGATTTGGCCTGTGAGCAGTAGTTTGCCAATCATTATACTAGAGGGATTAGATATGCTATTTTAGTTATCAGTGGCACTCAGTGAAGCCTCTCCAGGTGGTGAGGGGCCTACATGACATGAAGAAGCTGGTAATACTAAGATATGGGAGAAATGCTCCAGGCTGAAAGAAACAGGCAGTACAAAATGTCTAAATCAGGAAAAAAACAGTGACATTTTTGAAAGGAGGCTAGTGGCTCACGTAAAGCATTCAAGGAGGAAAATGGTGAGAGATGAAGTAATGAATGAGTAGGGGTCAGACTGTATAATATCTTACGGTCTGGGATTTTATTCTAAATGTGATAAAAGGCCTCTGGGGTTTTGTTTTGTTTTGTTTTCCTTTTTTAAACAAGGAATGACATAACCTGAAAAGATCACTCTAATTACTTCAAAGAGCACAGATTAACGAGGGACGAAAAAGTAGGAACAGGTAGACCAGTTAGGAGGTTGCTGCAGCAATCAGGGCAAAAGATAATAGTGGTTGGATAGGGCAGAAGCAGTGCAGATGGGAAGAAACTGATGATTTGGGTATGTGTTATGGACCCACCAACGGATTTAGACATGGGAACAAACACAATACCTAGGTTTGTTTGACTGAGAGCAACCAGGTAGACACTGGTTCTATTTACTAAAATGGGACGGCTGGGAGAGGAACAGGTTTATATATGTTCATCTGTTGGTTTTGTTTTGCTGTCGTTTGAGAGAGAGAAGGGAATACAGGCTTCATATGCCTCTGGCCATATTAAGTCTAAAGTGCCTATCAGACATACAAGTGGAAATATCATGTAAGCAACTACATATACAAGTCTGGAAAACAAATGAGAGGAAAGGATTACAGAAAATGCACATCTGGTAATCATCAGCATATGGATGGCATTTAAAGCAATCAAAATAGATGAACTCACGAAGAGACTACAGATAGAGAAAAGGAACTATGACCAAGCTCTGGAGGTTGCCAATGTTTAGTGTCGCAGCAGAAACAGAAGAGTCAAAAAAGGAGCAGCCAATAGCTTACAAACGAGTAGTGATAATAATAATGCTGGTGATGGTTGTAGTAGTAGTAGTCTTAATGGCTAACCCTCAGAGTACTTATTACGCACCAACCTATTCAACTGAGTCATTAAATCTTAGAACAACTTTGCAGAGGTAGGCACTATTATCACCATTTTCAAACGAAGAAACTAAAGAACAGAGGATAATAACCTGGTGGCATAGGGGTTAAGTGCTACGGCTGCTAACCAAAGGGTCGGCAGTTCGAATCCACCAGGTGCTCCTTGGAAACTCTATGGGCAGTTCTACTCTGTCCTATAGGGTCGCTATGAGTTGGAATCAACTTGACAGCACTGGGTTTGGTTTGGTTTGGCACAATAGTTAAGAGCTACGGCTGCTAACCAAAACATCGACAGTTCAAATTCACCAGGCGCTCCTTGGAAAACTCTACGGGGCAGTTCTACTCTGTTCTATAGGGTCGCTATGAGTTGGAATCAACTGGACGTCAACGGGTTTGGTTTTTTTTTTAACAGAGAGCAATCAACAGGAAATAATAACCATGAAAAGTAATGTGTAAATTTGGCATCAGAATATACTGAAATTAATACTCTACAATCTTTGGAAAAAAGATAGCTAAGGAGAATTAGCTGTGTGACCTGGGGTAAGTTATTTAATTTACAATATTATTCACTGGCATTCAGTCATGGTCTATTCCAAGGATCAGCGAAATTTAACCATAAATCTCTGTCAACAACTCTGACCTTGCGGTGGTAAAAGTAGCCATAAACAAAACCTTATCTTCACATCACCTGCCTTTTACTCATAAAAGCTGAAATCCAGAAAAAAATTAACAGCTGGGAAGTTAGCTTGGGAAGGCATTCCTGGGCTATCGTAAAAAAAAAAAAATTAACCATGTTCCCCATAGTTTAAACCACCTTCAATGGACATGAGAAAGAAACTAAAGCTTAAGTCACTTGTGCCTGCCAGCAAACTTGTTCGTGCTATCAAGAGCTTAAAGGAACATCACCTTTTCAACCTGTACAAATTAAGAAATCACTAAAGTGAAATGCTGAGGGTTCTCCTTCTGGTTAGGATGTAGAAAGTCCCAAGACACAGTAACTTAAACTATAAAAACAAGAAATATCTGGATAAACTACAAAATAAATATTTTAAACCCATCAGAGAGCTAAGAACACAAAGAAATCTAAAGGAATAATTCCAGAGAGGGACAGGCCCTTCCTACATAGAAACAAGTAACCATTTTCAACTCTAAGGACAATGGCGAGTAAAGGAGCAAATAACCCTGCAGGCCGATATGATGCACTGCAATTCAGAGGAGCCCCAAAAGCAGAGTTAATCAACACCACCTACCAAATTATCCCCATGGAGTTTTTATAGAATATGCAGCAGTACACACAAATCTAGGAACAGATCAAGAGGGCAGAGAAAGATCTTCTGCAGAGTGGAAAACTAGATATACGTCACCATCAAGTCGATCCCAACTAATGGCGACCCTATGTGTTACAGAATAGAACTGTTCTACAGGATTTTCTAGGCTATGATCTTTACAGAAGCACATCGCCAGGCCATTCTTCCACGGTGCCACTAGGTGGGTTCTAACCGCCAGCCTTCAGGTTAGCAGCTGATCACAAACCACTTACATCACCCAGGGCTGGAAAGCCAGATGCAGAGCTATAAAGCAGAGAAAGAACTCTGGAATCTAGCAGTACTTAAACTCTAAACCCAGTTGTAGGATGGAGACGGAATCCACCCTCAAAGCATTTGAAACCAAAATGAACTATAGTTGTAACCAAACACCCCCTCCAAAAAAAAAAAATCTATTGCTACTGAGTCTATTCCTACTCATAACAACCCCACAGGAGAGAGCAGAACAAACTCATGGGGTTTCCAAGGAGCAGATGGTAGATTCAAACTACCAACCTTTGGGTTAGCAGCCGAGCTTTTAACCATTGCACCACCAGGGCTCCAAACCAGCCCTCACATAATTCAGTTCCTCATCAGAGGGAAGACAGCCCCTAACCATCTTGGCCTGAGGAATTAGCATGCGTTTCTCCAGCACTAAACAGCTATCAACTTCATTCTCGCTGTTTTTTTATACATAATATCCACATACAATTTTTTTTAAATTACAAGATACGCAAAGAATCATGAAAATGTGACCCACAGGAAAAGAGGAAAAAGTCAAAATAAGAAAACCACAGGTGATCCAGATGTTGGAATTAGCAAAGACTTTAAAATAAAGTTTAAAATTATATTTTTGAGACAAATATGGATTTTCAAGGTATGTGAAAATTTTAGCAGCAAAATGGCAACTCTGAAAAAGAGCTCAATGGAGATTCTGAAACTAAAAAAACGCAGTACCTGAAAAGTTCACTCAATGGGCTTAACACCACACTAGACACAGAAAAGATAAGTGAATTCAGAATTTTTCCAAAATTAACATCATACATAAACCCACATACCTAACAAACTCAGTGTATCACAAACAAATTAATACACACACGCAAAATTCCACCTAGGCAAATCACTGTCAAACTATTGAAAATCAAGAGAAAAATCTTAAAAGTAACCGAACAAAAAGAACACATTACTTTCATGGTAACAACAATAAGAATGACAGATGACTTTTATAATAAAACAATGGAAGCTAGGAAACAACAAATATTTAAATTACTGTAAGTGGAAAAAAATGGTCAATCTAGAATTCTAAATCCTGCAAAAAATATCCTTTGAAGATTAAGGTAAAATAAATCTATTTTCAGACAGAGAAAACGCTAAGAAAATTCATCACCAGCAAACATACAATTCAAGAAATACTAAAGGAATTTCTTCAGACTGAAGGAATACGATCCCTGATGGAAGTCTGGATCCGCAGAAAGGAACAAAGAATACCAGAAAATACCGGGAACAAAACAGGGACGCCCTCTCACCACTTCTATTCAATACTGTATTGCAGGTAGTTAACTCCTAAATATATAAGACACACCCAGTGGCATCATGGAAGAAAGGCCTGGTGATCTGCTTCCGTATACAAAAATTAATGGCAACTATAAATAACATGAAACGATTGGAAAATGAATTTAGCAAACAGTATTATTTACAATAGCATCAAAAAACAACAAATACCTAAGAACAAAAAGATGTGAAAGACCTCTACACCAAAAACTTTCCTGAAAGAAATTAAAGATGATCTGAATAATGTAGAGATACACCACTTCCATGGATAAGACAACTCAATATTATTAAGATATACATTTTCCCCAAACTGACCTAAAGACCAATATGATCGCAATCAAAATCCCGGTAGGCTCTCTTTGTAGAAATTGACTCTAAAACTCAAGTGGATATGCAATGATTCCAGAATGGCAAAAGTAACTTGAAAAAATAAGAATAGTTTTTACCAAACAGTACAGAGTGATGTTAACAAAATGATAGTCAGATATATCAGGGGATCAGTACAGAATTCAGACATACACTCACACATATTCAATCATTTAATTTTCAACAAGGGTGCCAATAATTTCATGCAGAAAATAAATGGTGCCAAACCATAAGATATTCTTAAAGTTAAAAAAAATGAGTTTTTTTTTTTATTGTACTTTAGATGAAGGTTTACAGAGAAAACTAGTTTCTCAGTAAACAATATACACATACTGTTTTGTAACACTGGTTGCCAATCCTACCACATGTCAACACTCTCCCCTTCTCAACCTTGGGTTCCCCATCACTAACCTTCCTATTCCCTCCTGCTTTCCCGTCCTTGTGTCTGGGCTGGTGTACCCATTTAGTCTCTTTTTGTTTTACAGGACTGTCTAATCTTGGGCTGAAGGGTGAACCTCAGGAGTGACTTCATTACTGAGCTGAAAGGGTGTCCTGGGGCCATGTTCTTGGGGTTTCTCCGGTCTCTGTCAGACCCGTTAGTTTGGTCTTTTTGAAAAAAATGAATTTTGACCCCCCACTTTATATCATATACAAATTTAATTCTAGATAAATTATGAAGATATTTAACACAAAAAATCTTCTAGAAGAAAACATAAAATATCTTTGTACTCTTGGGATAGGTAGAGGTTTCTCAGGATAAAAAAAGGCAGCACTATAAAAGAAATAAGAGCATGATAAATACAAAAAATACTGAAGTTGTCAAGAATTTCATCTTTCTTCAATCTACTATCAACGCCCATGGAAGTAGCAGTCAAGACAAATTGCACTGGACAAAATGGCTGCAAAACACCTCTTTAAAATGTTAAAGAGCAAAGATGGCACCCTGAGGGCTAAAGTGTGCCTAATCCAAGCCATGGTATTCACAATCTCTTTATGTGCATTGAAAGCTGGACAATGAATTAGGAAGACCAAAGAAGAATTGATGCCCCTGCATTACAGCATTGGTGAACAATACTGAATATACCATGCAGTGCTAGAATGAACATATCTGTCTTAGAAGAAGTACAGGCAGAGTGCTCCTTAAAAGCGGGGATGGTGAGACTTCATCTCCCTTGCTTTGAACATGTTATCAGGAGGGACCAATCCCTAGAGAAGGACACCATGCTTGATAGGGGGTCAGCGAAAAAGAGGAAGACCCTCAATGAGATGGACTGACACAGTGGCTGCACCAATGGGCTCAAACACAGCAACAATTATGAGGATGGTGCAGGACCGGACAGTGTTTTGTTCTGTTGTACATACGGTCTTTATGAGTCAGATCCGGCTCAACGGCACCTAACAACAACAACACGAAAGAAAAAAATTAATAAGTCAGACTTCATTAAAATTAAAAACTTCTGTCCATTAAAATACACCATTAAGAAAGTGAAAAGGCACACTACAAACTGGGAGAAAAAAATACATCTATTGCAAAGGACTCATTTCCAAAATATATAAGAAACTCCTACAAATCAACAATCTGGAAAAAAAAATTTAATGGCAAAAGTTTTCAACTGCACTTCCCAAAATAAAATATCACAGTGGCCAACACACATATAAAAAGGTGCTTAATACCTTAAAACCACAATGATATACCACTATATACCCACCAGAAAAGCCAAATTTTAAAATACCGGCAATATCCATAATGAACAAATATGCGGAACGACTTTACTGATAGTGTAAAACGATACAAACACCTTCGAAAACTGATTGGGAGTTTCTAATAAACATATCTATAACCCAGCAATTTCACCCCTACATGTTTTACCCAAGAGAAATGGCAAGACCGGTCAATGAAAAAGAGTTAACACCAATCCTACCCAAATTCCTCCAAAAAATACAAGAGGAAGGAACACTTCCTAACACATTTTATAAGGCCAGCATTATCTTGGTACCAAAGCCAGACAAAGATACCATAAGAAAAGAAAGCCACAGACCAACATTCCTTCTGAAAACAGACACAAAAATCCTCAAGAAAATACTAGCAAATCGAATCCAACAGCACATTAAAAGGATTATACGTCATGACCAAGTGGGATTTATTCCAGGAATGTTTGGTGATTCAACATAATAAAGAATGATAGCTAATAAATGTAGAAGAATTTTAGGATCAGAAAAATCACCACTTTGTAACCCTCAATTAAATAAGCGATTCACCTAATGATCAACAAAGGAAGCTGAAATGATTAGATAACATCACCCCACAGGTTACTGTAGTTGCGACTGTAGAAGGGAAAGAATGTACCCTTACAATGGAGAGATACAGCAATGTCACTTTAAACTTCATCAAACTTATATCACCTGACGTTATATGCCTCCCAAAATACATAACATGAAGTACGGAATCACTTAGGAAGTATTTTTGCCAGAAAAAAATTAACATGAATTTAATCAAGCCCTTAAAACATAATTTCCAGTTTACTGGGTATTCAGAGGAACAAGTTAAATAACAAAAAAATCAGTTAATTCTAGAAAACAGAGAATTCTACAAAATAAATGATCTGGTCTCTTCAATAGTTCAATGTAATAGGGAGAGGAGTAAAGACTTCAAAGTTAAGAGACTGAACAGACAAATGCAATGCAAGAATCTTATAATAATCACCTTAGAGGATAATTGGGGATATTCAAGTATATATTGAATATTAAATATTACTAGGGAACTGTTATTTTTCTTAGGTGTTGGTAATGGTACTATGGTGATCTGAAGAATCTCTACTTTCTTAGGAGACACAGTGAAACTTTTGAGAGCCAGAACTCAACGGGACTGCCTTGTTTTTCCTGGTCTCACAAGTTTTCCACCTTTCATGGGGTGCAGTCTACCACTTTTCTATCACTTGTTTTAGTGGAAAATCTTTGCGTTTTCATTCTCTGACAGGTTTCTGCCTTATGCAGACTCTGCATTTCACAGGCTTTCCTGTATACGCTTAAGTACTTTTAAGTAAACTTACTTTCACAAAGTTCAGCAAAAGTATACACACACACAGAGAACAATAAAGCAAATACAATGTAAGTTAACTTCTGAACCTATATATTGGGTATGTTAGTATTCTCTGTTGTATTCTTTCAACTTTTCTACATTTCTTTAAGTTCAAGAAAAAAGTAGGAAGAGGACTAAAAGAGGCAGATTTATAAAAATAAGCGAAAAATATGATCCAAAAATCACTTATAAGCACAGTCCACAGTCGCCTGAGTAACTTTCTCCCTTATGTTAAAAAAAAAAATTTGCAGAGATTACTCACTCCACTATCATCTGATCGATGAAAGTAAATAGATTTCAAACAAATACTTACACACTACAAACAGCAATAGTACTGCAATTTACCAACGATTTAAGGAATGTTTGTCATTGGCAAACAGAACACGTTTTGTTAGGATACTTCACACTGAATCAAAATACATTTCAACACCCATTAATATTATATATTATAACACACAAAAAAAGCATTTCTACCAAAAAATTTCAACTGAAAAATATAATCACATTTGAAAGAAAGCTACTAGGTTATCCTTCTAAGATTTACTTCTATTAGCAACAAACTTCTTAGCCATGTAATCTAAAAAGGCATATAATGAAATTCTTTAAAATTCTTGATCTCATATGTAAACGTAACAAAAAATACACATTCAAAGGATAAAAGGAAGATTTGATGAGTGCCTACATTTTTTACTATGTGTCTGGTGCTTTACATAAATTGCTTAACCCTAATGATAATCTTTTGAGGTAAATATTATCCCCGTTTGAAAGATGAACATTCTAAACCTCGGAAGTCTTAAGTGACTTGTCCATGAACAACAGCTCTTAAGTGATGAGGCTGGAACTTGAATCCTAATCTTTTGGTTTGAAAGTCCATATTCTTTCCACTTACGTGGACTTAATGGATTTCACATTAACAGGCAGAAAAGCCCATCTACGAAAAAATAGGTTTAAAAGAATACCTTGATATTTTTTAAAAATAAAAACTTTGAGAAAAAGTATACTCTAAAATTATTGCCAGTTATAAAAAAAAAAAAAAAGGATTCTTAGCAAAGCAGCTGTCCATGACATAGGACAGCTAGTCCTTTTCTCCCTGTACATGTAAAATTACACTCCAGCTGCCCGCTGGATGACCCCATTGCCAAAATATGCTAGCAACATAATTCACATTTAAAACCTAGAGGCCAAATACCATTTGGAAAGTGCTTTATGTTTAGTATATACCTATTCCTAGTTATCTGCCAGGCGCTCCTTGGAAACTCTATGGGGCAGTTCTACTCTGTCCTGTAGGGTCGCTATGAGTCAGAATCAATTCGAAGGCACTGGGTTTGGGGTTTTTTTTGTTTGTTTGTTTATTCCTAGTTATGGTCACCATTCAAAAATAATCTGTATTTTCAGCATAAATACTTTGATCATATTCTTCTCTATCACTCTAAAACGGTGATATTAATTTATAAGAAAAAATGCCTAAACACAAACAACCCCATAAGTTTAAGTATTAGAAAACACTATATGTTTTGAATGTCTACTGCATAAAAGTATGCCAAAATTATGTCTCTATACCATAATATAGATTATGTATGTTCTTTGTATAGGGTCAAAGTTCCAATACCTTTGGTCATTGTATGTCTAAAAAAAAAGGTACACGCAAAATACACAGAGAAAATAAACGTTAAACAATTTTCCCTTTTAAAATTAAATCCTCTTTGAACTAGATTAGTAACTAGAAGAAGGCACACGATGGCTTGTGAAGTTCTAGTAATATTTTGTATCTCGATGTGAATACTGCTTATACTGGTGTGTTCACTTGGTAAAAATTCATCCAACTGTTTATTTATGATCTGTGTACTTTTTTATGTATAATTTAATAAAAAACCTTACATTAAAAATATCCTCAGTCTAAAAACCTGTCTTACTAGAGAGCACTAGTATCATCCCTATGACCAAAGACGTTACAGTCTAGTGGAGTAAACAGAAAAGGAGTTAGTCAATTTCGTTACAGAGATGTGATAGAAGTAAGCACTACGCACTACAGGAGCACAGGGAAGTGGCACCTAACTTAAACTAGAAGGGGTGCGGGAAGCTTCCTGGGAAAGATACATCTGAGCTGGAGTCCTAAAGTCAGACAGGAGGTTGCAAAGCAAAGAAAAAAGGGAATGGAAGACAGGGAAAGGGAACTGCCACAGCAAAGACAAGGGAGAAAGAGCCTTACATGAGAGGATGCCTAAGTTCAGAAACAGTGGATCAAAGAATCTGAGGAAGACAGCAAGGGAAAAAACTGAAGAAAGAGTCAGATCATGAAGGATCTCATTCACATGCCATACAACAGAGTTTAAACTTAATCCTGAAAGCATGAGAAAGCACTACAGATCTTTCATTTGTATTATACATGTCAATTATGGTGCCTGCCATGCCCAAAACCCCATCTTGTAGGAAATCAGCCTGCACACTGCCCCTTGCTTTTCATCATTATGACCCTGCACCACACCCAAATATACATATACACACACAGCCAACACTAAATGGCCAGGAACAGACACATAACACAAGTACACAAGTTTGGTAGCAGTCCATGAGGAAAAAAGCTGAGCCAAAGAGATTTTTTCCTTGGAATCTGAATCAAAAATCCTAAGGAGGAAGAAGTTAGCAACAGGAGCTTAAGCTAAAAAGATAGCAGCCAGGAGGCAAGATGTTGGCATGGGGATGACAGGGGTGTTTTAAGTAGTTATAAAGAAACCACGAATAAATGGAAGCTATGAGACAGAAAAAACAATACTCAGAGAGAGAATAAACTAGAAAGCAATGGAGAGAGTAGCTAAAACAAGTAAACAATAGAGCACTAGAGTGAGTGAAGTCCATCTTCTCTTGCTTCCAGCTGTATTAAGTTCCTCTTCTTGAGACGAGCTTGTTCAGTTTTTCCTGGGTTCCCTTGTGTATGTTTCCTTTCAATAAGCACTCCATTACTAAAGGTAATTTGAGTGTCTTCCTTGCCACTGAAAAAGCCTAACTAAAAGAGCATTTTAGAACACTGATTCTGGCAGCAGGGCAGAGAATGAACTAAGGGGTGTGGCAAATAAATCAAGAGACAGAAGAGAGAAGGCAAGAAGATCACTGAGACAGCATTACGGAAGCCCAAAAGATATTTCAGGTTAAAATAAGGAAGAAACAACAAAAAACAGCAATAAAGAATTCACTTGAAATATTATGAAGGAGAATGTAAAGGATGTAGTGACCAGCTGGATGTGGGCAGTCAGGTACAGATGGAGTCATGAATGATTCCCAGACTCCAGAAGGCTTTTTGAGAAGAGTGGTACCACTCATCAAGATAGGAACTCAGGAAGAAAAAAATTTGTTGCTGTTTCTATACCCCTCCCCTTTTTGGAGAGAAGAGAGAGTTTTGTTTTCTACATGTTTGGATTGAGGTGCCTGTGAAATGTGAATTCAAAAGGAGATATGCATTAGGCAGTGATTTACATGGGTCTACGGCAGGGGTGAGAACCATAAGCAGCAACTCTAGACTTAGGAATCTATACATGTAGTTGATGTTGAGGCTTTAAAACCTGTTTGCAAATTCTCTGACTCTCCTCACATCAAGAGGTAGAGTCTAATTCAATATACTAATTCAATATAAGCTGGCCTTATTTACTCACTTCTAACTAATAAAATGGGGCAAGAAGTGACTTCCTAAAGCTAGATCAAAAACAAGTTCTACCTGGTCCTCTGCCTTAAAATACCAACCTTTGGAGCCCTTTGCTGCCATGTAAGAAGTCTGGCTACTACAAAGCCATCATGCTGGAGAGACTGAATAGAGAAAAAGAGAAAGTGATGCCACCAGAAACTAGTCCCCCACTGTTTGAGTCTTCCAGCCCAAGCACCAGATCTTTAAGTGAAGAAGCCTTTGTTGTAACTCTGCCAGTTCAGCTGCATAAGAGATCTCAAATAAGAACTTCCCAGCTGAGCCCTTCCCAAACCACAAAATCATGACCAAAATAAAGGGTTGTTTAGGCGCTACAATTCTGGAGTTAATTTATTATGCAGCTATAGATAACCAGAACAGCAAATCAAACCACAAAGGTGTAAATAAGATCATCCAAGAGCACTGTCTTAGTTATCTCGTGCTTCTATAACAGAAATACTCAAGTGGGTGGGTTTAACAAAAAAAAATTCATTTTCTCACAGTTTAGGAGGCTAGAAGTTCAAATTCAAGGTGTCACCTCTAGGGGAAGGCTTTCTCTCAGTGTTGGCTCTGGAGGAAGGTCCTTGTCTCTTTGAGCTTCTGCTTCCAAGTTCCTTGGAGGCCTTCATGTGTCCTGGCATCTCTCTTCCCCCATCACTCTTCTGCTCAGTTGCTTAATCTCTTTTATGTCTCAAAAGAGATTGACTCAAGATACACCCTATACTAATTTTGTCCCATTAACATAACAAAGACAACCCATTCCCAAATGGGATTATAACCACAGGTATCAAACTGAACAGAACCCACTGCCTTCCAGTCGACTCCAATTCATAGTGGACCTATAGGACAGAGTAGAACTGCCCCATAGGATTTCCAAGGCTATAATCTTTACAGAAGCACATCTTTCTCCCCCATAGTAGCTGGTGGGTTTGAACTGCTGACCTTCTGGTTAGCAGGCCAGTGCTTTAACCACTGCACCACCAGGGCTCCTCAAGTACAAGCATAGAGGGTAGGATTTACAACTTATGTTTTAGAGGGACACAACTCAATCCATAACAAGTATCAAGTGTGAAGAAATGCAAACTAGTAATAAACCCTGAAGAAATATCAAAATGTTAGGGTCAGAGAAAGAAAAAGATCAAAAAACCAGCAGAGAGCTACTCTATTCCTCCAAGGGAACAGAATTCCAAAGAGGACACGGTCAGAAGTCAAGTTAAATAAGGACTAGAACGTGTCCCCTGAATTTCGCATCAGCAATTTTGTTGAGAATGCAGTTTTGGTGGAATAATGAGGAGAGAAGTCAGGTTACAGGAAAACAGGGAATAAACGGAACTTGAAGTTAATATTCTGTAAAAGCTTAGCAATGAATAAACAGAGAATCAGGGCACCACAGGGAAACAGAATCCAAAACAGGATTTTCTAAAACATGGAAGAAATCTGAACATGTTTTCATGCTAAGGAGAAAACCCCAATAAAAAGAAGAGGGGCATTCAATATAAAGCCAAGAAAGGGAATAAATTACTAGTTGATCATCATCAGTGAGAAAGAGGAAGGCGGATGCCTCTGCCACTGAGTGGAAGAAACGAAGATAAGGATAGGAAAAATGGTGTTACGTGGGGTAGAAGAAGTAAGAAGCAGCCCAGGTGGCGCAATGGTTAAAACACTCGGCTGCTAACCAAAAGGTCAGTGCCTACCAGCTTGCTCTGAGAGAAAAAAGACCTGGTGGTCTGCTCCTGTAAAGATTTACAGCCTAGGAAACCCTATGGGGCAGTTCTCCTCTGTCCTACCAGGTCGCTAGGAGTCAGAATCAACTCAACGGCACGGCACACAACAGAAGCAGCAACAGGCCGAGGAAAATTCAAAACAAGAGGTAAGGAACAGGTGGGGTTCACTCAAAAAAATGGAGATCCAATGAACTCTACAACTGATGTGATGACAATTGGCAAAATTCTCTAACCTTCCTTGCCTTTGTTTTCTCTTTTCAAAACAGAAATAAAAGTACTTGTTTACCTTAAGAGAAGGATTCTGAGAATTAATTAAAATGTTTGTACACAGTTTCTTAGAAATCAAGGTTTTATAACCACTAGATAATTTTGAGATACTAAAACTTATTTCAGGAGTCCCAGGGTGGCATAAATGGTTAAGCGCTGGACTACTAACCTTAAGGTTGGTGGTTCAAACCCACCCAGAGATGCTTTGCTTCCAAAAAGTCACAGCCTTGAAAATGTTATGGAGCAGTTCTACTCTGCACACTTGGGATGACCATTAAGTCAGAATTCAACTCAATGACAACTATCAACAACAACAATATATCAAACTAAGTTAATATAGCTAAAAATCATGCATACGAAAACTTAAAATTCCTGGAAAACCGTATTTCCAAACCCTCTGCACCTGTTTGTAAACATTAAAGACTGAACAAACTTCTACAGACAGTAAAACCCAAATGATTAGGAAAGATAAATTTTATATTACTAGTTTCTACTGAGGTTTTACTTTTTTAAAAATCTAAGTACACTCCACTTCTTCATGATCTATACAACTATTAACCAAAGAAGAAAACTGTTTTTTAAAAAAAGTCATATATTAGGCAGTGAATGTCATTGTTGATGCTTAAAGTAACATAACAAAATTTTTCAAAGAATTTATCAAATAATTCACTAGCTTAAACACATTCAACTCTACCCGTACTTTAAACGTCAGGTTTCTCTCTTACACCCTTTCCTCTTCATGCCTATACCCTTTTCCCTCCAAAATCTAGAACCCAAGTTTTCATCAATCCAAACTTGATACTTAGCTTTGGCCACTAATTCTACTGACTACCAGCCATCTACATCAGAAAGAACCAATCACCCAAACTCAACGTGTCACAAATTTAAACCCCTCTATCCCTCTTCCTAACACCGTGGTGGCATAGTGGTTAAGTGCTACGGCTGCTAACCAAAAGGTCTGCAGTTCAAATCCGCCAGGCGCTCCTTGGAACCTCTACGGGGCAGTTCTACTCTATCCTATAATAGGGTCGCTATGCGTTGGAATCGACTCGATGGCACTGGGTTGGGTTTTGGTTTATCCCTCTTCCTTGACAAAATAAAAATCTCACTCTGCCCTCATGTAGATCCTCACTTCAGTGAAAGAAACAAGCTAGAAACCTGGGTCTAAACCTGGGTCTAACTCTCTAAGCATCTTCTCCCTAATCCCTAACCCCAAATACAATTAAATCACGGAGCCCAGTCAACTCCCATCATTCAAGTCTAGACCCACCATCATCATTTGCCTGCCCTGCTGGTAGTCTTGCCTTTAGCTTTACTCTACCCTTCAATCCACCATCCTTACTGATGCCTAAGTAACCTTTTTAAAAATCAAAATCTGGTCATTTCAGTCCCCTGCTTTATGCCCTTCACCAAGTTATCTGATAAACATTATAACCATTATCAAAGCTAGTCACACCATGGAAGCTCAGAGGCTCAATAAAAAATTTAGTTGTTTTGATTTTTGGAGATGCAACACAAAAAGAATCATTAGGAAATTTTTTTCAAATCCCAAAAACTATTTAAACATATACCTACCATAACTGCTGACACATTTGAAAGAAAAACACAAAGTATTATTTGTAGAAGCAAAAGTCTGAAAATAACCTCAAGTCCACCAAAATGAAATACTATCCAGCCATTAAATGAGACACTTCCACATGCACTGTTAAAAAGTGATCTCTAGGACCAATTAAAGGAACCCTGGTGGCACGGTGGTTAAGCACTCAGCTGTTAACCAAAAGGTCAGTAGTTCAAATCCACCAGCCGCTCCAAGAGAGACAGATGTGGCAGTCTGCTTCTGTAAAGATTATACCCTCGGAAACCGTATGGGGCAGTTCTACTCTGACCTACGGGGTTGCTATGAGTCAGAATCAACTTGACAGCAACAGTTTGTTTTTTTTTTGTAAGACCAATTATTAAGAAACCAAAAAACAGAGTGTATAGTATGCAACTGTTTGTGTATGGCATGTGCGTTTTTTAAGAATATAAAGTATAGGCTCAAAAAGGCTCATATCTGCTGGAAATACCAAGGAAGGCTACACAAGAAGCTGGAAATGGTGGTTGACTCCAAAAGGCAAACTGTACGACTAGAGGACAAAACGAAAAGAGAAACTTCTTACTACGTGTTCTTTTGAACGTTTTGACTTTTATACCATGTCTAGTTATCATCTATAAATAATTTTAATACGATTTTCTCCCTCCCCAGCCCCGTCACACACACACAAAATAAAAATTAGTCACTACAAAGACCACTCTCTACTTCATTTTCATCCCTTCAAGGGAACTGCTTAAATATGCCAACCTTAAAATTACGCACGGATCACTTGATGCAACATTACATTTCCTTCTCGACAGCTCAGGAGTTCAACTTCAACAAACAATATTTTCTTCAATGTTTTACTACTGGGGAGAAGGCCGCTGATAATGACATCAATGTACACGGCATGATTTTTGGACTTGCTCCAAGCACCAAATAGCAGGAATTTATTGTAAAATTGACATTCAAATCTTTAGGGATTAAGAGAAAGTTGTAGGTCTTTATTTTCCCAGTAAATTCAAAAACATCAAAAAAAAAGTCCCCTAGTCCCCTCCAAAACGGTGTGAAAGAGCCGTAAAAATCTCCAAGTAAATAATATATACAGAGGCACAGTTATGTCAATTAGTGTAACGTGATTCTTATAATTCTTATAGAGGCCCCTAAAATGTCAGATCTGTGCTATCTCACAGATCTGGGCTATCACACGTTCTACAGAAGACAAATGAGGAGCAGCCTCTGTGACCTTGTAATTGTACACACACACCCCATGCCCTGTGCTTCCCTCTCCCTCCCTCCTTTAGTTGCCAGCTCAAACCCTCCAAACGTAGGTCTCAGTGGGTATAAGCCCTACTGGCGGGGAATACACCAGGCTAAGCAAACTCCCCTCCGGACTCCCTGGCAAAGCCTTTCCAACTAAAGAAAGGATCACAACTGGGGAGAAAGAGAACAGATTTGCCGGAATCTGTGGGAGGGGGTAGGGAAGAGGCCGATGCCTGTGACAGCGTCTAAAGTGGGCCTGACTCCAGATCAACTGGGAGAAAAGACCATCACGAAATGCAGTGTCCTAAAGCCGTGATGGGTCAGGGAAGAGCCAGCGGACTTGCCAGTGAGCAGCTGTGAGGGGGGTCGGGGGGCGGCAGTAGCGACAGCTCTGCCTTGGAGGAGGGGGTCGCAGTGGGTTGAGGGGCGGCCGTGGCTGGGTCTCAGGGGAACTAGGATCGGGTCAGCTTATGGGATGTAACGGAGTCTGGCGGCTCCATTACGGATGCTAAGAGAGTCTGAGGGGGTGCTAGTGGGGTCTGCACAAGCACCGCGGGGACTGGAGGGCCGGGACAGCGTCCGACCAATGGAAGATACGATGGGTGGGGTCGACCGGGGCCGAGGTCGAGTATCGGGGAGGCTCGGGCTAGACTCGCTCGCGGGGCGTCTCCGCTGCGGCGGGGCGGGGCGGGGCGGCCGTGCAGAAGCCAAGGAGCGAGACAGAGACGTGGGCTGGGCCGGGGCCTCTGGGCGGCTGGGGCGGGTCTTACCTCGGGCTCCGCCGCTGCGGCCACCACAGTCCCCTCCTCGTCGGCGGAAGCCGCCTCCCAGCCTCGGCCCCAGAGTCAGGCCGGAGGAGGCGGCTGAGGTGGAGGCCACACAGGGTCGGACGGTTTCGGGAGCCTGGGCCCGGCTGCTTCAGCGTCCCGGCGAGCGGCCGCCGCGCATCCCCCGCCCTGTCAGACAGACTCCGCCCGGGCTGGGCAGGCACATCCCCCGCCGCACCCCGCCCAGAGAGCACGCGTTGGACCGCCGCCTCGACTGCTGTCGGCCGCTCTGCGGGTGCCGCGGAGACCGCCTCCGCCGCCTCTCACCGTCCTGGTCGGACTTAGCAGCCTCAGCCAACCGCCGCCGCCTACCTCGTCTGCTACGGCCCGCGCGGCCCCGACCCCGCGCACACGGCCCCGCCCCGCGCGACTCCTCGGCTGCAGGCGAGCAGGCGCGCGCGCACTTACCTCCCACGCCCCCTACTGAGCGCCCCGCCCCGCCCCGCCCCGCCCCCGAACGTGACGCCGCCGGAGTGTACTACATGCGCGTGCGTGGACCCGCCCCATTTCTTCCGCCCCAGGCAGCCCCGCCCGAACTCTTCTTCCTCACCTTACGGCACAACTAGAGACTCTGCCTTAGCTTCTTCCCCTCTGCTAGAGGGCAATGTCGCAAGGTTGAGGAGGAAAACTCTGGGTTTGCGACTGTAGCTCTCGCTTTCCGGCCAATACAGAGGAGCTGAAGGCTGGTTTGGGTGGTGAGGCCCGAGGCAGGTAAGGAGCCGCCTCCTTCCTTCGGTTTGTTTGTGAGTTTGTCCCAGCAGAGGACCGCTTTGCCCCCCACACAGACTCTGGCGTATCCGTGCCCCCTCCCCATTCTGGCGCTGGGTTTTCAGCACCGCCCCTCATAGCGTCCGCCCCTTTCCACTACACACCCGCCCCTTCTCCCCGCATGGCCCCGCCCCTGACCTCCGGTTTCAGGTCTTCATTGCCGTTCAGTCCTCAGACTTTGACTGAGTGCTGTCTGTTCCTTAAAATAAAAATAAATTTTATTTTAAGGCTGCAGAAAATCAGAGGAGAGTAAAATGGTCGCAGGTTTTTGAAGTGCCGTGTAGTATGGGACACGAAGAGAGAATCTGCAGAACAAAAATTATAATAGAAAAAAAGCACAGGATGCTCTCTCAACACAGAAGAAAAAAAAAAAAAAACACTTGCCCAATGGAATCAGTTCCAACTCATGGTGACTGTATGTGTGTCAGAGTAGAACTGTGCTCCAAAATGTGTTCAGTGGTTAATTCTTCGGAAGCAGATCGCCAGGCCTTTCTTTCCACGCGTCTCTGGGTGGACGCCAGCTGCTAACCTCCAGCCTTTGGGTCAGCAGCCGATCGAACAACCGTTTGCACTACCCAAGGTCTCCTGTTTCACTCTTCAGAAGACCATTAAAAGACTAGTGAGCACTAGCCGAACAAGGACATGAAAGAGGAGGCAGAAGCAGAGACAATAACAAGTGCAAAGGCCTGTGACAGTATTGTCCTGGAAGAGTAAAAAGTTAAGAATGTTATATAGCTGGTGGACACCATACTGGTGTAAACTTCTCTTTAAGGAAGCATCTTTGTAAGGGATGAGAGAATATGGGCTACAAGAAATTTTTTTTAAGATAGGAGACTCTTGGGCATAAAAATGTATCATGGGGTGGAGGAGTGGGCCAATTCAAGGGAGAACTCGTTGCCATAGATTCAGTTCCAAATCATAGCAACCCTGTAGGATAGAGTAGAGCTGGCCCATAGAGTTTCCAAGGAGTGGCTGGTGGCTCTTAACTACTGTGTCACCAGGGCTCCAATTTAAAGGAGAGAGAGGCTAATTTATAAAATCAACATTTTGATGCAGACCAAAAACCCAGTGCCGTGGAGTCGCTTCCGACTCATAGCGACCCTGTAAGACAGCGTAGAACTGCCCCGTAGAGTTTCCAAGAAGCGCCTGGTGGATTTGAATTGCCGACCCTTTGGTTAGCAGCCGTAGCACTTAACCACTGCGCCACCAGGGTTTCCTTTTGATGCAGAGCACTAGTGAAATCTTTATCAGTAGGGTTTCAACCTTGTATGTACTTTATAATCACCTGGGAAGCTTTTTTCTATTCAAACTAATACTGTTGCCCCATCCTAGACCAATTAAACTCTGAGGTAGGGTCCAGGCATCAGTTTTTGTTTGTTTGTTTAATGCTCCCCAGGTGACTCTAATGCTCAGGGTTGAGAACCACTAGACTAGAAAGAAGAGAAGTAGGGAAGAGCAGAAAGTTGGGGGAGTTGATGCTGTGAAATTTAAGATGGGGGTTATTTAATGAAAGAGAAAGTTAGGGATGGGATGAGAAACTTGAGCAGAGCAATAAAAGCTTTGAATAACTGCTCTGGGAAATGGGAGAAACAGCTGCTCCTGCCTTCCCTTTCAGAGTTCCATCCCTCTTACTTAGAGCTCCTTCAGTTACTGCCCTCTTCCTTTTCCTTTCCCTTCCATCTAGTATTTATCAGCAGGGAATCCACCCTTAGAGCTCAGCTTTATATATTCTCACAAAGACTAGAGCTAAGCCAGTTTATGCTATTCAAAGACCAAGACCAACTTACATACCTCTAAAGATTACTTACTACACACAGTACCTTGACAGTTTAGAATCTGTGTTCTATTAGTCATTCATTAATCTTTTAAGAAGTACCAACTATAAGTGAGGACTGAGATATAAAGATGTATAATATACAGCCCTAGTAGATTGAAAGAAAAAAAAAAGGTGATGTCAAATACACTCTGAATCATGGGAATCCCCAGGTGTGTCAGAGTAGGACTTGCTCCATAGAGGTTTCAATGGCTGATTTTTTGAAAGTAGATTGCCAGGTTTTTCTTCAGGATATCTCTTGGTGGACTCACAGCCAAGTGTATTAACCATTTGCACTACCCAGGTCACAAAGGATTGGGGAAAACAGGCCTTTAAACGAAGAAGAGCTCACTTGGCAGGCAGAAAAGAACAGTTAAGGCAAAGCCCAGAACAGTGCATGCTACTGTCTACTGTCTATTGTCAGCTACCATCAAGTAGGTCCCCGACTCATGGTGACCTCATGCACAACTGAGAGGAACGCTACCCAAACCTGCAGCATCCCCATGATTGATTGCATTTTGGGCCATGTAGTGCCTAGAGTATTTAATGGCTGGTTTTCGGAAGTAGATCGCCAGGCCTTTCTTCCTAGTCCATCTTAATCTGGAATCTCTTCAGAAACCTCATCAGCACCATAGCAGTGTGCAGAGGACCACTGATAGACCGGTGGTGGCTGCACACGAGGTGCATTGACAGCGAATTGAACCAGGTCTTAACTAGGGTTAATCCCAAAACCTGTCTGTCTACTTCCAGATAAGATTACTGTTGTGTGGTATGGTCAGAGCATAGTATGGAGAGTAAGGGTGGGGCAGAGATGAAGCTTATAAAGTGGGGTGTGAACAGATTAAGAGAAGCCTAGAATTCCATGCCAAAAAGTTTAGGTTTTATATTGTAACCAATTAATAGATATAAATAATAGAGGTTCTTAACCTCTTTATGCCATGGACAGCTTTGGCATTGTGGCCTGTGGACCCTATCTCAGAATAATGTTTTTAAATGTAGGAAATAAAATATATAGAAATATAAAGGAAACCAATTTTATTGAAACCATTTTTATTTTCAAAATATTAAAGCAAATGTGTAAGTTATATATGTGCTACTTTATGGAGTATGTAATACCAAAAACCAAACCCACTGCTGTCGGGTCCACTCTGACTTACAGGAACCCTATAGGACAGAGTAGAACTACCCCATAGGGTTTCCAAAAAGCACCTGGTGGATTCAAACTGCCAACCTTTCGGTTAGCAGCCATTTAGCTATTAGCCACTATGCCACCAGGATTTCCCTAATACTTAGCAGCTTTTTTTTTTTTTTTTTTTAGCAGCAGGTCTAATTATGTAAAAAAAAAAAATTATGTAATTACAAAGTGATAATGAGCTTAAATAGTATCTTTGAGATATTTGTATCTCAACTTTAATGTGATGTGAAAATATCAGATTTCTAACACTAATAAAGATGTAGATATGGCTGATATGGTTTATTGCCTATACTTATAATTGAAGAAAATGCTAAATTTCAGCCAGAGATTATTGAAAATAAATGTAACTTTTTTCCCAGTCCAAGTTCATGAAACCCTTAATTTCTAGCCACAACCTTACCCATAAATCCCAGGTTTAAAAGAACCCTTGATGTAAAAGTTTTAAGCAACAGCATGACAGATCAGATCTGTGTTTGAGAAAGGTACTAGAGAAGTGTTCACTTTCCATCCTCTCTGTTGAGGTAGAATGGGAGAATATGGACTGGCTCTTTTCTTCTCCTGTTCCTCCTGTACTTCAGTAACAAACAGTACTAATCTATAGCTGCCTAACAATCTGGGCCGGCAGTGGGAATGACCTTGTAGGTGTGTAAGTACATGGGAGCAGTCAAACCATTGACATGGAGTTGATTCCGACTCACAGCAACCCGATAGGACAGAATAGAACTGGCTCATAGGGTTTCCGAGCCTGTAAATCTTAATGGCAGCAGACTGCCACGTTATTTTCCCGCAGAGCAGCTGGTGGATTTGAACCACTGACCTTTGGGTTTTTGTTTGGCAGCCAGACACTTTAACCATTGGGCCACCAGAACAGTACTAGGAAATAAATCAGGAAAAGTAGACTGAATCTATTTTTGTGGAAATCCTTAAATGCCAGACTGTAATTTGTATGTACTTAATTCGATAGACAACAGAGAGATGTTGAAATTCTTGGAGTAGAATAATGTAATTAGAGTTCTATTCAAAAAATTAGTTTTGTAGTAATGTGTAGGTTGGATTGTCAAGGGAGTTAGGAATGAAGAGACTAGACAAAGGAATAAATCATGTATTTATTTGTAGCATTTTTAAACAGTGTGTTTGCACATAGCTACCATGTGTTGAACACAGTGTTCCTAGTCCCCTAGTGCTGCTGTAACACAAGTACCACAAATGGATGGCTTTAAAGAAACAAATTTATCTTCTCAAAGTACTAGAGGCTAAAAAGTCCAAATCAGAGCCTCAGCAATGTTAATTCCTTCCCTTTTGATAGCCCAGGGTGTTTTTTGGTATTTCTTGGCTCACATATATCCTCACATATCTGTTTTCCCTCGTGTATTTCTGTGTCTGTCCTGATCTTTTTATAACTCAGAAGTGATTAGATTTAGGATCCACCCTGCACTGGTATGGCCTCTTAACATAAGAGGAAACCCCCTTTCCAAACAGAATCACATCTGCAGGTACAAGGGTCAGAAATTCGACACATATTTGGTGGAGTGGGGAGGTACACAGTTAAATCCATAACGCAGTGAGTTATTTATGAAGTCAAGCAAATTAGGATTTTAGCTTGACCACACTTCAACAGCCTTTATTTATAATATATGTTGTTGTTAGGTGCCTTCGAGTTGTTTCCAACTCATAGCAACACCATGCGCAACAAAACGAAACACTGCCTGGTCCTGCACCATCCTCACAATCATTGCTGTGTTTGAGCCCATTGTTGCAGCCATCGTGTCAGTCCATTCCGTTAAGGGTCTTTCTCTTTTTCACTGACCCTCCACTTTACCAAGCATGATGTCCTTCTCCAGGGACTGGCCCTTCCTGATAACATGTCCAAAGTAAACGAGACAAAATCTCAATATCCTCGCTTCTAAGGAGCATTCTGGCTGTACTCCCAAGACGGATTTGTTCATTCACCTGGCAGTCATGGTATATTCAATAATCGTCACCAACAGCGTAACTCAAATGCATCAATTTTGCTTCGATCTTCCTTATTCATTGTCCAGCTTTCACATGCATATGAGGCAACTGAAAATACAGTGGCTTGGGTCAGGTGCACCTTAGTCCTCTAAGTGACATCTTTGCTTTTTAACGCTTTAAAGAGGTCTTTTGCAATATGTTTTTTGATTTCTTAATTGCCGCTTCCATGGGCATTGATTGTGGGTCCAAATAAGATTGAAATCCTTGACAACTTCAGTCTTTTCTCCATTCATCATGATTGTTTATTGGTCCAGTTATGAGGGTTTTTTTCTTTATGTTGAGATGTAATCCATACTGAAGGCTGTAGTCTTTGATCTCCATCAGTAAGTGCTTCAAGTCCTCTTCACTTTGAGCAAGCAAGATTATATCATCTGCATATAACAGGTTGTTAATGAGCCTTCCTCTAATCCTGATGCCAAGTTCTTCATATAGTCCAGCTTTTCAGATTATTTGCTCAGCATATAGATTGAATAAGTATGGTGAAAGGATTCAGCCCTGATGCACATCTTTACTGATTTCAACCATGCAGTATCCCCTTGTTCTGTTCCAACAACTGCCTCTTGGTCTGTGTACGGGTTCCTCATGAGCACAATTAAGTGTTCTGGAATTCCCTTTCTTCACAATATTATCCATTACTGTATGTACCAGAATAAAATGTCCACTCCTTTATAAAATATTTTACTCAGACTTCTCATTTAATGGCCTCCCCACACACTGTCTGCCCCCGCCGTTCATTTCAGATTTCACAATTGTGTGAAGTCATTTCTCAAAACATGTCAAGCAAAGTCAATATATGTTTTACCAAGTTTATACTGAGGGAAAAAATTGTACACAATTACAGATAGAACCCTAGAGGTAGAAATGGTAGGCTGGGAATAAAATTATTTTCATGATCAATGACATGTTAGCCATTGATAGCCATGCCAAATAAACAGAGTGGGAACCCTGGGTAGCATAAACACTTACCTTGTCTGCTACCAACTGAAAGGTTGGCTGTTCAAGCCCACACAGACATTCCTTGAAGAAAGCATGGAAGTCTACTGAAAAATCAGCCATTGAAAACCATCTGAAGTACAGTTCTCCTTTGACAGACATTGGGTCACCATGAGTCAGAGTCTATTCAATGGCAATTGGTAATAGCAGAGCAACAAACAGCCTTAGTGTTAGATGAAATCCTAAAAGACCTCTTAGTCCATCTTCCTGGCCCAAGGCAGGAATGAATGGAAATTAATAACATTACCATATATCATCATCACACCAAATGGTCTCTCTGCTTGTAGAGTTATATTTCTCTGTGAAATATCAGTGTTAGAGGGTTAGTGTTCAAATTATTTATAAAATTCAGAAAAATATTTTGTTTATAAGAATTTTGTTTCTAGTAGTTTTGTAAAATATATTTCATATATTTACAACAATGACAAAAAAAATTGTAGCTGCTGGGGCTGTTTATGTACAACCAAACACCTCATGAGATTTGCTTCCTTAAATTGGAGGTTTAGGGTCATGGTTTCATGGGACATCCTAGTTAATTGACCTAATAATGTGTTTAGGGCTTCACTTCTATCTCCTAGTTTGTTGCATAGTGCTTGGGGTACTAAAAACTTGCAAGTAGCCATCTAAGCACAACAGTGATCTCAGTTCACCTGGAGTGACAGAGGAAGAAGGAGAGTCATGAATAGGAGGATATGGAATGTGTGGCTAATTGGCTTCTTTGCCATGAGACCAGAAGAACTAGATGGTGCCTGGCTACCGTTTACTAAACATTTTGATCAGACATTCCATAGAAGAATCCTGATCAAAAGGAGGAAAATGCAGAACAGAATTTCAAAGTCTGATGGACTCCAGACTTCCTGGAGCCGTGGAGGGTGGATGAACCCCCAAAACTTGCCCTGAGATAATCTCTAAACCTTACGCCAAAAATATCCCCTGAAATCATCTTAAAATCAAACAGTAGTTTGGCTTAAATAGTAAAAAAAAGTCTGCCTTGAGCATTATGATCTTTTAAGAACTATATGGGATCAAATTGCTAACAGCAACTGGAA
Source organism: Loxodonta africana (assembly GCF_030014295.1). Classification (NCBI taxonomy): domain Eukaryota; kingdom Metazoa; phylum Chordata; class Mammalia; order Proboscidea; family Elephantidae; genus Loxodonta; species Loxodonta africana. The sequence continues at coordinate 43,624,991 of NC_087354.1, read as the reverse complement.
AGATTAGATAGGAACTTCAGGGGGCAGTGAGTTTATGTCAGTGGGGGAGGAACAATTCAGGAAAGGAGGGTGAGAATGGTTGTACAACTTAAAGAATGCAATCAGTGTCACTAAATTGTACACGTAGAAACTGTTGAATTGGTGTATGTTTTCCTGTGTATATTTTCAAAATAAAAGAACTAAAATATATATATATTTCATTTCTGTATTTTTTTTTTTTTTCCCAAGAAAAAAGCATTTGTTAAAACCACTCCAGTATGTCTGGCACTGAAGATACAGGGATGAGTACAATCTAACCTCTACCCTAGAGAGAGAGAGAGAAATCTGATTGTAATTTTTACACACCACTTAATACAAATCTCAGATTGGTGTGGGTTTAGCATTTAAAAGGAAATATTTAATTGGGGGAATTGAAGCCCACCCCCCAAAAAAAGGCTTGAACTTCCTTCCTGAAAATATTTCAGTTTATGCTGCCATGAAAAGCACATGAGGTCTTGGATATAATTATTTTTTGTGAGACTGAAAATGGAATCATACATAGAAATTGGACGTAATCTTCTGATTTTAGCAAGCATCAGATTCTTTTTAAATCTTTGTGTTTGTAGAAGAGAGAATAGAAAAACTTAAGCTATTTTTCTCCAGAGGACAGAAGTAAAACTAGTGGATTGGAACATAGTTCAACGTAAGAGTAGGAGGTATGTAATTTTTTTTTCCAAAATGGAAATAGCTGTGTTTTCTGGTTATGTGTTCATTATAAAATAAAAGAGGGAAAAAATAAAACAGTATCAAAAAGTAGAAGGAAAAAAGCAAAAAATTATTAATAATCCTACCTCTTAAAACTATAAAGTTTTGACGGATATCATTCTTGATTATTTTTGTATATTATCATCAAATTTTTACATAACTTTACTTTTTCACAACATATCATGAACATCTTTCTATGTTAACATATTTATGTCTACAACTTTATATTTAATAGTTGAGAAATACTCCATTGTATGGAAACCCTATTATCTAAATTTTCCAGTCCTCTTTTGAACATTAAGGTTGCTTCCAATTTTTCTGTTATAAATATTGCTGCCATCTCGTTAAATTTTTGCATATATCCTTAATGTTTCTTTAAGGTAAATTTCTAAAAATGGTATTTCTACAAATGTAACATTTCATAAGACTTAAAATATAATGACAAATTATCCTCCTGAAAGCTTGTTTGTTTACAGTCTATCAATACTAAGAGTACCCATTTTCCTGTAATCTCTCACCCATTTCCCATAGTCTGGGTTTTATCAGTCTTCTTCATCTTTCCTAATCTGATGGAAATGAACCTGAAAAATGAAATCTTGCTTTAACTTGGATTTTTTTGATTAGTAACTAGTAAAGGGGGGGCATTGAGTATCTTTTTCCGGTTATTGACCAGTTGTTTATTGTATTAGCCTCTATTTTTTACAATGCTTTTGTTTTAGTTCTTAACATTTAAATTCTTACTCCGTCTGAAATATAATTTGATATAAGATAGGGATCTAACTTTTTTTTTAATCAAGCAATTAATAGATTGTCCCAATGCCATTTATTAAATAATCCAGCGTATCCCAAACTTCAGTGCACAGACAGTAGGTGCTAATTGTACTAAAAATTCTACCGTAAAAAAGGTGCTAATTCTACTTTTAAAAAAAAAAAAGTGTTCCCAGGAGATTTTTTAGAGTGGTGAAAATAATCTGCATAATACAGATTATTTGGTATGGTACAGTATGATACTAATACTATACATTGGTCAAAACCCACAAAACTTTACTGCACAGAGTGAACCTTAATACATATAAATTTAAAAAAATCAACCAGGAGTTTAGGGAGTTCCAGAATGTAATACAGACTGTGACAAAATAATTTAACTCTATTAAAAATACATGACATAATCTCATGAAAAGGGGGTGGGAGAAAAGGGATTGAACTGTCTATAGCACCATACTCCAATTGGTAAAGTTGTTTCTCATGGTAGTACAGGTTAGCCGTTATGAAACTGATGTACATGAACGATGAGACCAATTAAATAAGAAAATGGATGCCAGATGGTTGAAACCAATCTTCTCACTTTTAATACAGGGAGGCTATAGATTAGCAAAGAAAGAAGGCTAGAATAAATCCAGTGGGTACTAACTCACATCCATCTTAATACAGATAGATAAATACAAAAATGATTATACATGAGTTATTATACATACATATATTTCCTTGTTCTTTTAGCTGAGAGTAACTAGAAGCAATAGCACCTCAGTAGCAGTGAGCACACCAAGCATCCAGATCTTGGTTTCTAATCCTATTCCCCGATCAAAGGAACTAGACTCCTTGCAGAAATGGTTGATTTTGGAGATGGGACAGAAAATATAAAAGTTGAGCCTGGAGCACCCGAGAGTGCCAGAATATAAAAAGCACTTAAAAAAGAAAAGACAGGGGCATGTCAAAAATAAAAATGTAAAAGCCAACCTGAAAGAGCTCCCAAAGGCCAAACTTAGAACAATGTGAGCTACAAAATAAATATCATTGAATTATAACCCAAAATATAAAAGATATAGTAATGAAATTAGATAGTAGATAAGAACTACTTTAGGTGAAGGGAAAGACAGCACACAATACGGGGAGGTCAGCACAATTGGACTAAACCAAAAGCAAAGAAGTTTCCTGAGTAAACTGAATGCTTCGAAGGCCAGCCAGCAGGGGCAGTGGGGGACCATGGTTTCAGGGGACATCTAAGTCAATTGGTATAATAAAATCTATTAAGATAATACTGTGCATCCCACTTTGAAGAGTGGCGTCTGGGGTCTTAAAACACTAGCAAGTAGCCATCTAAGATGCATCAGTTGGTCTCAACCCACCTGGATCAAAGGAGAATGAAGAACACCAAGGACACAAGGTAATTACGAGCCCAAGAGACAGAAAGGGCCACATGAACCAGCGACTACATCATCCTGAGACCAGAAGAACTAGATGGAGCCCGGCCACAACCGATGACTGCCCCGACAGGGAACACAACAGAGAACCCCTGAGGGAGCAGGAGAGCAGTGGGATGCAGACCCCAAATTCTCATAAGACCAGACTTAATGGTCTGACTGAGACTGGAAGGACCCCGGTGGTCATAGCCCCCAGACCTTCTGTTGCCACAGGACAGGAACCATTCCCGAAGCCAACTCTTCAGACATGGATTGGACTGGACAATGGGTTGGAGAAGGATGCTGGTAAGGAGTGAGCTTCTTGGATCAGGTGGACACTTGAGACTATGTTGGCATCTCCTGCCTAGAGGGGCGATGAGAGGGGGGAGGGGGTCAGAAGCTGGCGGAAAGGACAGGAAAAGAGAGTGGAGGGAGGAGAGTAATTGGGAGTGTGTAGCAAGGGTTCTTGTGTGAGAAACTGACTAGATTTGTAAACTTTCACTTAAAGCACAATAAAAATTATTTTAAAAAAAGATATAGTAATGAATCCATATTGATAGAAATAAATGATTGAATAAAATAAATGGAGGAGAAGAGACAGTAAATCTCCTGTGCAGAGGAATTCCAAACAATTTATGTAAATACTTCCCCATCAACGGGTTGGAGCTTCACTCCCCGCACACTGAGTATGTGTTGCTCTTTGTGTCCTGCTTATGAAAAGTAGAATATGAAAAGGTAACTTTACAGTAGAGAAACCTGACAAACACTACCTTGGACAGATAAATTAGCATCACCCATAATCATTCTGTTGCATGCACGTTTGATATGATGTATTGAAAATGTCACTTATTATTTGTGGCTTTCCGCCCCAAAACCTATAACACTAGTAAAAAAAAAAAAAGGGGGGGGGGCTCTATGGTCAAATGAGTTTGGGAAAATATTGGACCAAAAAAAAGCTAAATATGTTTATTACGAAAATTCTTCCAGCCTCTAACCTGCTTGTGAGCGTTCTGAATCTCCAGTAAGGTAGTATTAGGATACAGCATTTACCTAACTTACTCAACTATGTAATCTTATTTTTTTTTCTTTCAAGAAATACCTATGAAAGCCCATGGAACTGTGCTGTCCGATGCAGCTGTTTAAATTTAAATTAAATTTAGTCAGTTCCTCAGTCATAGTAGCCACATTTCAAGTGCTTAATAGCCATATGTGGCTAGTGGCTACTGTATTGGACGTTGCAGATTAAAGAATATCTTCACCAAGTTCGTGGCATAGCGCTGGGGTCTTAACAGTACAACAGTTGGTCAGAGGACGGAAAGTCAGGAATAGGAGGAGGAAATGGAATGTGTGGCTAATTGCCTCTGTGAACAACTACCTCCCTTGCCATGAGAACTGAAGAACTAACTGGTGCCTGGCTATCTTTACAAAACATACAGATCAACAAGTCCATAGAAGAACCCTGATCAAAGAGGGGAGAATATAGAAAAGAATTTCAAATTCTTACGGACTCCTAGAGCCAAGGGTACTGGATAAACCCCTGAAACTATTGCCCTGAGATAATGTTTAAACCTTAAACCAAAAATACCCCCTGAAGTCTTGTTAAAACCAAACAATAGTTTAGCTTAACTGGTAAAGAATATCTGCCTTGAGCATTGTGCTCTTTTAAGATCTATCAATATGGAATCAAATTGACATCAGCAACTTGAAAGATTAGATAAGAAACTTAGGGGGCAGTGAGTTTATGTTAATGGGGGAGGAACAACTCAGAAAAGGAGGGTGAGAATGGTTACACAACTCAGTATAATCCATGTGACTGAATTGTGGAAACTGTAGAATTGGTATATGTTCTGCTGTCTATATTCTCAACAACAACAAAAATAAAATATAAAAAAATGCATGTATATCACACAGCTACTTGTGAGCCAGTCCCCTGCACGATTTTCCATGGGAGCAGAAATTTAACAATTCTTGGCACGGACAGGAAGTTTGACTAGAAGAGAGAGTAAAGACTCAACAATTCTAAGACTCTGTAAACCTAAAATTTGTATACTAAACATTGCTTTGCAGAACTTTTGTATCATATTGAGATCTGTACTTCATTATTCATTCATTTATTCTATTATTATTTATTGAGTACGTCCCTGATGAGCACTGTTTTAGGCCCCAGGACTAGTACGATAAACAAGACAGACAAGGTCCCTTGATTTCCCTTATTCTCATGGAGCTTATATTCTTGTTCCAGAGAGAGAAGGAATTAACCAACAAGCAAATAATTTTTTAAAAAACGATCAGATAGTCGTGATTGCTATACAAGGAATTAAAATTAGAGGATGTCATAGAGAGTGACTGGGTAACCTCTTTATACTGGTTATCAGGGAAAATCTCTGTGAATGAGTGACATTTAAGCTGAGATCACACAGAAGGCGCCAACCCCAGAAGATCCAGGCAGAGAGAATAGCTAGTACACCAGCTCTCAGGAGGGAAAAAGTGTGGCATGTTGAGGAAGAAAAAGAACCTTGGTTTGATTAGAACTTAGTGAAGCAGAGGGACAGCAGTTAACAGGAGCTGTGGTTGAAGAGGTAGCTGGGGCCATATAATTATGTAAGCTTTTTTGCAATTTTTTCTAAGTGTGGTATTACAACTGGAAAGTTGTAAGCAGGAGACAGACATGACTTTACTCTTTTAAACATCTACTCTGACACAGCTGTATGGAGAATTAATTGGAGGGGGCCTGTAGTGGAAATAAGGAGACCTGTTAGACTAGGTCAAGACAAGAAATGATGGGTTTGATTAAGATGATAATAGTGAAGGCGGGAAGCACTGGACAAATTCAGAACATTTGGCTATAGAATCAACAGAATTTGTTATGGATTAGATGTGAGCTGTGAAGAAAATAGAAAACTCTAGGATGTTGTCTGTATTTCATTATACAGTGCTAAGTTCAATTTCAGGTCTGATTGATTCAGGTACAGTTGTCATGCAGGAGACACTAATATATTTTTACCAAAGGAATGAATTTGCTTTAATAAATGGATTGCTGCTATATACATTTAAACTACTAAAGCACAAGCTTGTGCTTATATCTTTATTAAATATTAGGAAGTCAGGTTCCTGAGTATTAGGGGGTTATGTTACAAGCACTTCAGTTATGGACAATAACTAGACTCTTCCCACCAAAGTATCCAAGCAGGCAGAGTAAAGTGAATGAAGCAGAGAAAATTGCCTGCCATGGGCACAAAAGTTCTATGAAAATGTCATATTTTATTTTTTTTAATTCATGTTTATTTTGCATTTTATTCTACAATATGGCCATGTTTACATTAATTTATAATATTGCAGGTTACCAGTTAAATTGCTTGCATCTTTCCCCTCCAAAGCTAGTGAAATTGAGGCCCTAAGAAGATGCGCTCTGCTTAGCCTGTGTTTTTGTTTTTTACTTTTGTTAATATCTAATGGCACCCAGCCATGTATCCATTTTGAGAAACACAGAGCTTATCTGTGAGCGTGTGGTGCAGTTCAATACAGTTTGAAACAGTAGCCAAAAGAGGTAAGAGGGGAGCTGTGCTTAAAAACTGCTGACTTCTATAATCTTCATTTAAAATGTGAGTAGAACTGCTGCATTTTGTAATGTATTTCAAAAACAGCCGAGTAAGGCTATCTCTTTTTTTTAAAGAGCCATTACAGAACAGTTAGGGGGGAAAGGAGTTAAATTCACAATTTGGGATGGTATGTTTTCCACTGGAGTCCCTGGGTGATGCAGACGATTAAAGCACTTGGCTGCTAATCAAAAGATCGATGGTTCAAGTCCACCCAGAGGCAGATTGAGTTCATCTAGAGGTACCTCAGAAGAAAGGCCTGGCGATCTACTGAAAAATCAGCCATCCAAAGCCCTAAGGAGTACAGTCCTCGGATACACATAGGATGGCTGTGAGTTGGCATCAACTCAACAGCAGCTTTTTTTATGTTTTCTTTTGGGTCTTACCAGTCGCTGGCTGGCAGAAACGCTTTGCACTTTACTGCAAACCTAAAGAAGCCCTGGTGACACAGTGATTAAGACCCCAGCTGCTAACCAAAAGGTCAGCAGTTCAAATCCACCAGCTGCTCCTTGGAAACCCAATGGGACAGTTCTCCTCTGTCCTGTAGGGTCACTATGAGTTAGAATGCACCCGACAGCAACGAGTTACCAACCTCAAGGTGGGCAGTTCCAACCCACCTAGTGGTACCATGGACAAAAGACCTGGTGATCTGCTTCTGTATGCTTCTGTAAGGATTTCAGCCAAGAAACCCCTGTGGAGTAGTTCTACTCCAACATATGGGGTCACCATGATAGTAATAAAATCAACAGCAATGAGTTTGGTGTGTGTGTTTTTTGTTTGTTTTTTAACTTTTTGGCTTGACCAAAAGCTAGTTTAGTTCCATTTACTTTAAATTTTGGGGGGTTAAACTTTTGCAACCATGCCACAGGGAATAGGATTGGGGCCTTGATTGACTGTGTGGTGGATATTTTAAAAGTAAACAAGTAAAACACAAAACACTGTTTTCTACAGAGACTCTTGATTCTGCCTGTGGGCACTCACTCCAAAATGAGATGAGTGCCTCTTAAAACAGTCCTCTCCTTGTCACCTTGTCGGTTCCTGTAGGCTCCTGTCCCTTCCTGGATTGGCTGTCAAGTTGAGGGTCTCATTTTACCTGGAAGCATAGAGTAGCAGATCTTCAGATATTTGCCAGACAGTACAGTCTAGCACCCCCACTGTGCAGTATTCGCAGTTTTTGTTAAAAGCGTGGAGGATAGATATTGTATTCAGGGAGGCTTGCATGAGGCACATACAGTCATTCTGCTTTCATATGCACTTGCTCTTAGATCAAGTCAAATCAGCAGCAAGCTGAGTACAGTCACCCCTCAGTATCTACAGGGGATTGGTTCCCAGACCCCACAGATACCAACATTTGAGAATGATCAAGTCTGTTACATAAAATGGCACAGTATTTGCATTATAACCTATGTACATCCTCTGGATACTTTAAATCATCTCTAGATTGCCTATAATATGTAATACAACAGAAATGCTGTAAATAGTTGTTATAATATATTGTCCAGTGATAGCACTCAACGCTCCAGTAGCCTTTGAGAGATTGCTTTGACCACTTAGTTGCTTTTTAGGAGCCATTTTTTCACAGAAACAAAGGGTGCACACAACACAAGTAGCAAAAACGAGAGGCGAGGGGAACAACACTCAAAGGAGTGCCAGAGAGAGACTGACGATCTGGGAAATGGCAGGAGGCTACAGCAGGCTATGCCTACACATCACTTCCTTCACATGGATTCAGCATAGTGCTCAGCGCATGGAAAATACCAGTTTTGCTTTTGGGAACTTTCTTTTTTTGTACCCTGAATATTTTCAATCCATGATTGGTTGAATCCGTGGATGCCAAATCCCAAACCTGCAGATACAGAGGGCCGACTGTACCTAACCAAACCAGACACACTGCCATCAAGTCGATTCTGATTCATAATAACCTTATAGGACAGAATAGAACTGCCACATAAAGTTTTCTAGGCTGTAATCTTTACAGAAGCAGATCCTGCTCCCATGGAGCAGCTGGGTAGGTTTGAACCACCAGTCTCTTGGTTAGCAGCCAAATGCCTGACCCTTACTCTACCAGGGCTCCTCACTTGGTATATAAACTCACTGCCGTGGAGTTGATTCTGACTCATAGCGTCCCTATAGGGACAGGGTAAAACTTCCCCATAGGGTTTCCAAGGCCATCATCTTTATGGAAGCAGACTGCCAGTCTTTCTCCTGTGAAGCGGCTGGTGGGTTTGAACCACCAACCTTTCAGTTAGAGAGCACCTTAACCACTGTACCACTAGGGCTTCAGCAGGGCTCCCGCTGAGTACTCAGCCTCCACAAAATAGCTTTTACTAGATTGCTGTGTGCACTCATTTGCCATCAGGCTAGGTATTAAAGGTCATTATAAGAAACAATCCTATGTAACTATTGCATTTATCGTAAGGCTATTGTGGGACATTATTCATCATGACATACTGTGTCTTCTTTTATCAAGATTGCTTGAGGAAAAACTGCCTGATGTTAACACAGAGATTGTTTTTACTTCTGTGCAGACCCTTTTTTACCTTGTGAGCGTTGTGAATGTTTAACTGAATTCTCTGGTTAGTTGCCAGAAAGCTTAGAGCCAAATCTGTGGCCCATCCGTAACAAATGTGCTCTATGCCTCATCGACTTCATTCCTGGCTCCAATTTATGTGTCTGCTCTAGTTATTCTTTCTGCTTAAGAAAATCTCAATTCATGCTATCGTATTTTGTGTATATATTTTTTTCTCATACGCAGCCTTAAATTGTTTCCGAAGTAGTTCAGATTGTGCTATACTGTACTACGTGCATATAAAACCATCTTCAGTGCTTCTTAGTTACCTCATTTACTTTCGCTTTTTATCTTCAGGGATATTTTATTTTTCTGTATAGGTTTTACAGGGTTTTCATTACATGAAAACAGTTCTGTCACAAAATTTTACTGTTTTAATAGTGTAACCAAGTGTTAAAATAACTGGTCTAACGGCTATAGTTGATTAGAATGATATAATTCTAGCCCAGTCTCTTAAAAGCAGTGTTACTGTTTTTTTTTTTTTTTTTTACAGTATGCTTTGTTTTGTACTGTCCATTCACATGTGACAGTTTTTGCTGTGTGGTTATAGAAATGTTGTGCTGCCAAGTCAGTGCATAGCAGTTAACTCTGTCTGGTAGTCTCCAATGTTGCGTTATCTTCTACTTCCTTTAGACTTCTTGTCTTTGCACCCTGCCTTGGGTGATGGCAGGCATATTGATCTCGTCATACAACTCGTGTTGTTTCTGCTTTAAGTTACTCCTGCTTTTGTCTGCACAAGGTAATGTGAATGAGTATCTGTTTCCAAACCTCACTGGTGTTGATTGGCTTGGAGCGCTCCCGGATTTTCCAGTTTATTTTACTAGTGTCATCCAAATGATAATATGGTGATTATTTGTACAACATTTTATACTCTTTTAGTACCTTTGAGAAAAATTATTTGGCCTTCTGTACAACTATTGGAGGTACATAAGGAAGGCATAAACCTTTTTATACTCTTTTAGTACCTTTGAGAAAAATTATTTGGCCTTCTGTACAACTATTGGAGGTACATAAGGAAGGGATGTCAAAAACAAGGCCAAAATCATTTAAATGACTGGCTCAAGATGATAGCAACAAATCAGCAGTAGAACTAGGGCTCGACCCTGGTCTCTTAATTCCTATGCCATACTACCTTTCAACGCCAAAAGAATTTCTTACTTATACTATCAACATTACATAATCTTTATCTTATCCTTTGAGGTTAAAGATATGAAATGGATGAAATAATCCCCAGTGCTCATAGCTGGGCAGAATCAGTAATGAACCTCATTTGTATTACTCTCATGACTTTCTGTTCTTGAATTTATGGTTCCTTTTAACTGTAACTCTAATCACTGTCACTTTCCATTATGGAATGAGGAAGCAATATTTCATCTTTCTCCTGAAAACTAAAGTTGAAATGGAAACTATTTCGCTTGGTAATTAGTAACTTTTTTCTTGAGATTCTTTGAAAATTCATTTTTAATACAAAAATAATTTGCCATTGTTATGAGTATTCATTAAAGGGCCAAATATACAGTTAATGCTATGGTTTTTGGTAAAACATTAGCTATGATTTTGACCATTCTCTGCATTGAAAGAGAAAATTAAATGCTTACTGTTTCAGCATGGAAATTTTCCAGTTTTCACTCTAACTAATTGTTCACACAGTACATAAGCTAGGATTCCTTGAGTGTTTACTCTTAACTAGGCATTATTGCTAAGCACTTTACAATTATATTTAATCTTTACCAAAACCTTGTAGAGTAGCTGCTGTTTATGATCCTCATTTTATAGACAGGCATCAGCTTCAACAGTAAATATTATCTTCTGCCTCTCCTTCAGCTTCTAGAATTTTGGATCAACCCTGGACAGTAGAGGATGGACCCTGTGGTCTTGAGTTACATGGACAGTTTACTGCGGCAATCAGATGTCTCCCTGTTGGATCCTCCAAGCTGGCTCAATGACCACATTATTGGGTTTGCCTTTGAGTACTTTGCTAACAGTCAATTTCGTGACTGCTGTGACCAAGTCTGCTTCATCAGCCCTGAAGTCACCCAGTTCATCAAGTGTACTAGCAACCCAGCGGAGATGGCCATGTTCCTTGAACCCCTGGCCCTCCCCAACAAGAAAGTGGTGTTTTTAGCCATCAATGATAACTCCAACCAGGCAGCTGGAGGAACCCACTGGAGTTTGTTGGTTTATCTCCAAGATAAAAATAGCTTTTCCCATTACGATTCCCACAGCAGGAGCAACTCAGCACATGCAAAGCAGGTAGCACAGAAACTGGAGGCTTTCTTAGGCAGAAAAGGAGACAGACTGGCCTTTGTGGAGGAGAAAGCCCCTGCTCAACAAAACAGCTATGACTGTGGGATGTATGTGATATGTAACACTGAGGCCTTGTGTCAGAACTTCTTTAGGCAACAGCCAGAAGCACTACTGCAGTTACTCACCCCTGCATACATCACAAAGAAGAGGGGAGAATGGAAAGATCTCATTACCAGACTTGCTAAAAATTAACTGTTGAGGCATATCTGTGGCTTTTGAAGTCATCTCTTTCTGCCAGTCTCCATTTGTTGGATGACTGCAGTCTCAGTGCCTGAGGGAAGGTGCCTGGTAGAGGAAAACTCTAGTATTCTTACTTTTTCCTGGAGGAATGTCATCTTCTGCATTATCCTAATGGACAGTTTCACTTTAATCCTCACTTGGGAGCATTATGTTCTGTGAAAATGTCTTGAAGTAATGCATCAAAACCTTAAAACCAACTTATCTTAACATTTATTACATACAAGTTTCAGCTAAGACTTTTCTTTTCCTGTTGGTATCAAATTAATTCCCTGTTGGTCTCCTGTATTCACATTGGCCTGTTCCAAAGAAAAGCAAATGAAAAATATGTGAAATCCAGAGGAATGAACGTTAGTGAAAAGAGACTGACAACTGAAATGCAAGAAGAAAACTATAGAAGAACCAAAAACCTATTGTAAATGCAGCATATCTAAAGACATAAGTGGCTGGAAGCAGATAAACACCTAACTTCATTCAGGACATAAGTATTATTCAGTTCCGTGCTATCTCCTTCCACTTGCCTTCTATCTGCTTAACTGGCTGTCAGCTTAGCCTCTGCAAGTACTTGATAAACATGATGTTAGACTTTCTTCCCCCATCTAATTCCTAAAACGCATTAAGAAAGGAGAAATCTTGAGTAACTGCAAGATAAATGGCTGTCGTGGACCTTTTAGTTTATGCAGAGATTTGCCACTCTGGATTGGTAACAGCTTTTGCTTGCTTTGTTTGTTATCCATGCACTCACTCCATCCTTATACCCAAAGTTCTATGATTCTAAAACTCATAGCTGATAACTGCCAAAGGTTACCTGTTATTTCATGTAAATATTCTGCTTTCCTCTCCTCTCTGTCCGTAATCTGGCAGGATCATTTTCAGGTGTGTCAGGGTGTTTCAGGACTATTATTATATCTGAAATTTACAGTCTTAAAGTTGGTTTGTTTTTGAGATCGAAAGAGAAAAAAATGACCTTTCTCAACCCTTATACTTAATTAAAAATGCAGACAATGTAATTTGAAAAATGTGGAACCGAGAGTAAAAAATGCTATCAGTGAAAATACTGATGTGTTTTTCAGAGTTGTTTCAAATAACTAACAAATGATATATCAGGTATACACATTAATTCTATTCCCAGTAAGAATCTGACTGCAGTGCAGGTGAGACTTGAAAACCAAAGATTAGCTTCAGCTACCTCCCTAGCCTGACCCTGCCCCCAGCCCTCATGGCTCAAAATAACCTCACCACCAAGTAACCACGAAAGCAGTAACTAAGTTCCTTTTAGCCAGAGAGGGAAAACACAGTAAGTGTAGATAAACACAGGTTATATAGCAGGCCTGAGTGACACAAGAGTTGGAACTAGAAGTCACAACAAAAAGCTACAAAGTTTCTAAACGAAGTCAGTATGTTATGGATAAAAAGGAGGCCTAATGGGGACAGGTGGGGACAGGAACAAGATTAGGAACTAACAATCAGCCATAGAGGTGAAATAGGGAGGGAGGGACAGAAAGGAGTGACACAGGTTGGTGATAGGCCAGGAGTGTAGGTAAAGATAAGAAAGTAATACTATTTCAGTAACTGTTGACTTAGCCAGCTAGTCTAGACAATGAAAGAATCAAATCCTTTCCAGGATAAATTGCGATCTTTCTGATAAGGCAAAGTGTGTTTGCTTAAGTATGAGTATCTCTCATTTTAGAGTTAATATATCAGAGAGCAATCTTTTAACTTCCTAAGATTTGCCCCAGAAATAAATTATCTATTTAACTAAGCTAGTTTTTTAGTAAGTCTTAAAAAAAACAAAACAAAAGTTTCCTTTTCCAGATACACAGGACGATATTGGACTGTGTCACAGGTTAGTTTCCTTCTCTAAAACTTTGATATGCCATCTGTAAGTATTAGCATTATAAATGCCAGGCGAATGTAAGAATTGACTTGTAATGTTTCACTAGCTACTGTAATAGCCCATAATGTATGCATCTGCTTGGCCATCCAGCACCGATGTTACATGATACAAGATAGGAAAAAGATCTTTTGCTGGGTGTTATGCCCCCTTCTCTTTTAGAATCAAAAGGATCCAGTCTGTAAAATTCAGCTTCAAAATATTCAAAAGGAAAGGGTAATGAGCAGTTATTAAACACTGAACCACCTGCTTTCAAATATCCTTTTGTATTATCCCATAAGTATATTCACATTAGTCCAACCTGTGTCTTAATACAGAAATCAAAAGGTCACCATACATAAACCCAGCTGTAGATGGTGGTCAAAACTAAAAATAATTATCAGTGGGTTTTCTATTTCATGCTGTCTAAACCACAAATATTTCCATCCTTTGGCTAGGTATCTGTTGAAGTCCCTAAGCACTGGCTCCTTAATCAGATGAGAATAATTTAAAAATCGTAAGTGGATTATTATTTCTGATACACATGCTCTCCTCACTTATCAACACAGGTTCCAAAGACCAGGTCGTCACGTGAAATCGGCATTATGCAAAAATGCAGGATGACTACATCGTCATATAACTGCCCAATTACATCATTACATAACTGCCAAACCACTGAGAATCATGGCCCAGCCAAATTGACACGAAACCTTAACCATCACAGCCAGCATTACTCTTGCCTCCCACCTCGGTGTTTGTTACTGCCAGACATACGTCATTAATGTGCAAAATAGTCGGTAGATTTTTTACTATTGTTGTAAACAGGGAATGTAGGATAATGAGATAGTTGATAAGGAGAAGGCGTATTCCTTATTTTTATATTATGCTGTAATTTTTACTATATCTGTATTGACCATATGTTTTATAATATGGTATTCCATCGAAATGGCAAACTAGAATCTCTCAGTCACAAGGTTATTTACTGATGTTGAAAGAACTTTTCCTTCTACCACTAAAAATACGAAAGGAGAAAATATTTACAGACAGTTACATGCTGTGGTATTGGAAAAAGTGTGAATTTTTTAACCAAACCCAAGCTCTATTCCTTATAAATTTATAGTCTTGGGCAAGTTTGAGATTCAATATCCTCATCTGCAAAAGGAAGACAGTAGTTTATTTAAGAGGTATAAGGATGGAGGGAGTACCTGGGTGGCATGAACAGTTAAACACTCTGCCACTAACCAGAAAGGTTGGAGGTTCAAATCCACCTGGATGCACCTCGGAAGAAAGGCCTGGCATTCTGCTTCCAGAGAATCAACCATTGAGAACCCTATGGAGCGTGGTTCTACTCTGACTCAGGTGGGGTCACCATGAGTTAGAATCGACTCAACAGCAACTGGTTTATAAGGATTAAGATACCATATGGAAAGCGTATAATAGATACTAAAGTAAACCACATTTCCCTTCAGTGCTACTGCCTAGTTCCATTTAAGACTAACAGCGAGTTTGAAAACTTAGCCTTACATTGCCATGCAGCTGAACAGCTGTGTGTTAAAAAAAAAAAAAAAAAGCTTCATTAACACTGTCATGTACAAAAGAGAAACCGGAGGATGGTAAAGAATATAAAATGTATTAGCAACAACTAACCTTTATCTCACTCTGTACTGTGCAGGATGCTTTTTACATACATTATTTCATTTGATTCTAGATAAGAAACAAACTCAGAGAAGCTAAATCACAAATGATAGGGCCAAGACTCAAATGCAGGGCCTGACTCAGCATCTCATATTTTTTTTACTTACTCCACTCCCTGTCTCCCAGAAAATAATGGAAAGAGCTCCATTCTTGAATATTTTAAATGTAATCTCCCCTCACTTTTTAAATTTTATAAATTCACCTGGTATATTACAGGAAACAGTAGTGAGAAATTGTCAGCTCGATTACCTGCTGGGTAGCAGGACTTACACAGTAATGGGCTTTGTTTCATACATTGTCACGTTTGGATCACCTCCTTACATCAATCTACTGATCTAATAAGGCATTTTAAAAGCCCTGCATTTTACTTCCTGTGTTAAAATCACCTTTCAGATTTCTTATATATGAAAGAGGTGAAGTAGGACAAGAATGGCAGCCTGGGAAATCTCACCAAAAAGAGAGAGGGCTCAAAGGAATTGCATCAAATAAGCATGATCTCTGAACAAAAGTGTAAAGATTAATATCTAAGTCCCAAAATGAGGCAGATAAAATTCCACTAAGGAAAAATCAAGTCCTGATGGCACTTAAATGAAGTTTTCTTACGTAGGGAAGAACTGAACATGTCAGAGTGCCAAAGGAAGAGGTGGCCATCTTCAGTATCAACGGTAGGGAAGAGTTATCATCACTCTGGAAGAAAACTCAGATCCTGAAGTTTGTGTTAAAAGACAAGATAAGAGCTACCTCCTTGATCTTTTTCCCTCCATGTATTCAAACCAAGCAGCCAGTGTTTAGAAGGTAACCCTTTCCCCATGATGCTAGCTCAGACCAGGTTTTCTCCGCCACTGCTCCCTCCATCTTCAATCCTCAAACCTGCAAAGCCTTCACTTCCTCCCTTCCTCTCCTGCTTCAGAGAGAAAAAGAAGCTACCAAACAGGAACTCCTTCAACTTTTCTGACACCAAATCTGTAAACCTACCTGTATTTGCCCCCATCCATGAACCTTCCTCACTCCCTAGCTAAAGCTAATAATCCCTCTACCTGTGCACAGGGATCTTGTGCACACAATTCCCCCACACCCACACATCATCATAAACCTCTCTCTACTGGCCCCTCAGCATTTAAATGTGTTAAATCTCCCCCATTCTTTAAAAATAAGTGAAAATACGACCCCATGTTTCCTTTAAATATTGACTTTTTGATTTCCTCCCCTTTGCAGCCGGTTCTACAGTGTCTGTAGTCAGTGTCATCTAACCTTCCCAATTCTCAATTTAATGTGAATTCTGCCCCACCACTCTACAAAAAAAAAAAAAAACTAAGTTCTCTAGTAGTTCCTACCTTATTAGACCTCTTACCAAACATTAGACCCTCTTTTTCAAACCACTCTTCAACTGATGTAAAACCAGTAAGAACAGTGTCCTAGTTTTCCTCTTACTTCTCTGATCACTCTTATTCTCATTTGCCAGTTTCGTTTCTGCTTATTGTGGAATCTCAGAGTTTTGTCTCATAAGCCATCTTCCCCTCCTTCTGTACTCTCCTCACTCTGGCTCTCCCGTCTATTCCCAAGGCCGCTGATAGGTTTGGACATTTCAGACATGTACTTCTCAGCTGAACTCTTCTGAACTTCAACTTCTGTATCCATGTACTTGCCCACTGGACATCTTCACTTGGATATTTCATGGGCTCCTTAAATCCGGTAGGTCCCAAGGCTGAACTCATCACCCCCCATCAAGCTTGCTTCATCGGTGTCCCCCATCTCAGGAAATAGAACCTCTGCCCCACCCAGTTCTAGGCAGAAATCTAAGGGTCATCCTTGACTCGTCCCACTCTCACCCTTAGATCTAATCACTCTTCTAGTCCTTTTGATTCTACATCTTAGGTATCCTTTAAATCCATGTATCTTTTTCCATCTCCAGTGCCACCATTCTAATCCAAACAGCCATCATCTCATCTGGACTGCTACAACAGCCTTGAAAGTAGTCTTCCAGTGTTCACTCATACTTTCCATCCCCACAAACCCATTGCTGTAGAGTGAATTCCAACTCATAGCAACCCTAAAGGACAGAGTAGAACTGCCCCATAGGTTCTCTAAGCTGTGGTCTTTACTGGAGCAGATCTTTCTCCTGTGGAGCTCCTGGGTAGGTTTGAACAACCAACCTTTTGGTTAGCAGCTGAATGCCTAACTCTACATAAAACCATTGCCGTGGAGTCAATTCTGACTCATAGCGACCCTATAGGGACAGGGTAGAACTACCCTATAGGGTTTCCAAGGCTATAATCTTTACTGGAAGCAGACTGCCACATACTTCTCCCACTGAGTGGATTCAAACTGCTGACTTTTCAGTTAGCAGCCGAGTGCTTGACCGCTGCACCACCAGCACTCCTCACCATCCCCCAGTCCCTTTTATATTCTGCCAATATCTTTAATAAAACTCAGCATAATCTAGCCCCTCACTGCTTCTCCTGCCACTTTAGAAGCCATACCACTCTGACCTTGTTTACTGTGTTCCAACCCTGCAGGCCACCTTTTGGTTCCTCTGACGCAACACATTCTTTTCTCCCTTGAAGCCTTCCCACTTGCCGTTATCCCCCTACCTCTTCTCTGACTTTTTTTTTTTTTTGAACATTTTATTGTGCTCTAGGTGAACGTTCACAAAGCATATTAGTTTCCCATTCAAAAAATGTATGCATAATTGTTTTGTGACTCCCCTGACTATTCAACAGGGAAACTCCTGTGTAATCTCTTCCTCAGGGAAACCTTCCCTGGCGTGCTGGATTAGTATGCTTTCCTTGTTGAGTGTTCCCTAGAATCCTGAGTCCTTTCAGTGTTCCCAAATCACGTGTAGTTTTTGGTGTTATGTCCCTCTTTCCCACTAAACTGTAAGAACCGTGGCAGCCAAGACGATGTATGACTTGTTCACCATTGAATCTCTGCTGCCTAATATAGTGCCTGGCACAGAGACACTCATTATTTGTTGAATGAATAAATGAAAATATAGAAGCAATTTATTAAAAAAAAAAAAAAGCCCCTCAACTCTCCGTGCCATAGAAGCAGAAATCAAAATGCCATGTTAATCAGTACGACTTTTCATACTCACAGAAGACCAAGCGGTCAGCAGAGGGCGGGGTGGGAGCTGATGAACTTAGTTAAGCAACCTTACCAGAAAAAAAGGAACTCACTCTAACCATGGTCATCTCTTCAGCTTTTATGCTGATTTCCTAGAAGTTTTCACATTTTACATAGTTGTATTCCATGTGTAAGCATTATTTTAGTTCTGCTTTTACATTTTCATTTTCTAAATCACTGCCTCCTTGTTCATTAAGTTTGAAGGTAACATGGGGTTATATCAGGTTAATAGGTCGTAATTTTCTTAGCCATTTCCCCATTGTTGGGCTTTTTGGTTAATTCTGATTTGATGTTATGAATAGAAGTGCTGCAAACATCTTCATAACTTCTTATTTCACATTATCTCCTTAAGGAATACGAAAGTAGAATTGAGACATCAAAGCATGTCAACAATTTATATTCCTTCATATGAATGGAAAACCTGGTGGCATAGTGGTTAAAAGCTACGGCTGCTAACCAAAAGGTTGCCAGTTCGAATCCACCAGGTGCTCTTTGGAAACCCTATAGGGCAGTTCTACTCTGTCGTATAGGGTCACTATGAGTCAGAATCGACTCAACGGTAACAGGTTTTTTTTGGTTTTTTTTTTCAAATGGCTAGTCAGAGAGTTTTCTAGAAAGAATCATTTATAATACCATTAAAACTATAATATAAATCTATGTTTAGTTCCATTTAGCCTTACCAGCATTGGGTTTTATATTTGTTTAAATTTATTTCTTAAAGTTTAATACATAATAATTAAGATTTATTTAGCTCTTTCTATGTGCGGGGGACTTCTAAGGATTTGACATGAATTTTCTCATTTAATAGTCACCATAAACCCACGTGTCTGTCAGTTTGTCGTACTGTGGGGACTTGTGTGTTGCTGTGATGCTGGAAGCTATGCCACCGGTATTCAGATACCAGCAGGGTCGCCCATGGAGAACAGGTTTCAGCTGAGCTTCCAGACTAAGACAGACTAGGAAGATGGACCCGGCAGTCTACTTCTGAAAAGCATTAGCCAGTGAAAACCTTATGAATAGCAGCGGAACATTGTCTGATACAATGCTGGAAGATGAGCCCCTCAGGTTGAAAGGCACTCAAAAGATGACTGGGGAAGAACTGCCTCCTCAAAGTAGAGTCGACCTTACTGACGTGGATGGAATAAAGCTTTCAGGACCTTCATTCGCTGATATGCCGTGACTCAAAATGAGAAGAAACAGCTCCAAACATCCATTGATAATCAGAACCTGGAACGTACAAAGTATGAATCTAGGAAAATTGGAAATCGTCAAAAATGAAATGGAACGCATAAACATCGATACCCTAGGCATTAGTGAGCTGAAATGGACTGGTATTGGCCATTTTGAATCGGACAATCATATAGTCTACTATGCTAGGAGTGACAATTCGAAGAGGAATGGTGTCGCATTCATCGTCAAAAAGAACGTTTCAAGATGTATCCTGAAGTACAGTGCTGTCAGTGATAGGATAATATCCATACGCCTACAAGGAAGACCAGTTAATACGACTATTATTCAAATTTACACACCAACCACTAGGGCCAAAGATGAAGAAATAGAAGATTTTTATCAGCTACTGCAGTCTGAAATTGATCGAACATGCAACCAAGATGCATTAATAATTACTGGTGACTGGAATGCGAAAGTTGGAAACAAAGAAGAAGGATCCGTAGTTGGAAAATATGGCCTTGGTGATAGAAACAGTGCCGGAGATCGAATGATAGAATTTTGCAAGACCATCGACTTCGTCATTGCAAATACCTTCTTTCACCAACGTAAACGGTGACTATACACATGGACCTCACTAGATGGAACACAGAGAAATCAAATTGACTATATCTGTGGAAAGAGACGATAGAAATGCTCAATAGCATCAGTCAGAACAAGGCCAGGGGCCGACTGTGGAACAGACCATCAATTGCTTATATGCAAGTTCAAGCTGAAACTGAAGAAAATCGGAGCAAGTCCACGAGAGCCAAAATATGACCATGAGTATACCCACCTGAATTTAGAGACCATCTCAAGAATAGATTTGACACGTTGAACACTAGTGACCGAAGACCAGATGAGTTGTGGAATGACATCAAGAACATCATCCGTGAAGAAAGCAAGAGGTCACTGAAAAGATAGGAAAGAAAGAAAAGACCAAGGTGGATGTCAGAGGAGACTCCGAAACTTGCTCTTGAGTGTCCAGTAGCTAAAGCAAAAGGAAGAATTCATGAAGTAAAAGAACTGAACAGAAGATTTCAAAGGGCCTCTCAAGAAGACAAAATAAAGTGTTATAATGACATATGCAAAGAGCTGGAGATGGAAAACCAAAAGGGAAGAACATGCTCGGCGTTTCTCAAGCTGAAAGAACTGAAGAAAAAATTCAAGCCTCGAGTTGCAATAGTGAAGGATTCCATGGGGAAAATATTAAATGATGCAGGAAGCATCAAAAGAAGATGGAAGGAATACACAGAGTCATTATACCAAAAAGAATTAGTCGATATTCAACCATTTCAAGAGGTGGCATATGATCAGGAACCGATGGTACTGAAGGAAGAAGTCCAAGCTTCTCTGAAGGCTTTGGTGAAAAACAAGGCTGCAGGAATTGATGGAATATCAATTGAGACGTTTCAACAAACAGATGCAGCACTAAAGGTGCTCACTCATCTATGCCAAGAAATATGGAAGACAGCTTCCTGGCCAACTGATTGGAAGAGATCCATATTTATGCCTATTCCCAAGAAAGGTGATCCAACAGAATGTGGAAATTATAGAACAATATCATTAATATCACACGCAAGCAAAATTCTGCTGAAGATCATTCAAAAACGGCTGCAGCAGTATATCAATGGGGAACTGCCAGAAATTCAGGCCGGTTTCAGAAGAGGACGTGGAACCAGGGATATCATTGCTGATGTCAGATGGATCCTGGGTGAAAGCAGAGAATACCGGAAGGATGTTTACCTGTGTTTTATTGATTATGCAAAGGCGTTTGACTGTGTGGATCATAACAAGCTATGGATGGCACTGCGAATGGGAGTTTCAGAACACTTAATTGTGCTCATGAGGAACCTTTACATAGATCAAGAGGCAGTTGTTCAGACAGGTTTAAAGTCAGGAAAGGTGTGCGTCAGGGTTGTATTCTTTCACCATACCTATTTAACCTGTATGCTGAACAAATAATATGAGAAGCTGGACTATATGAAGAAGAATGGGGCATCAAGATTGGAGGAAGACTCATTAACAACCTGTGTTATGCAGATGACACAACCTTGCTTGCTGAAAGTGAAGAGGACTTGAAGCACTTACTAATGAAGATCAGAGACCACAGCCTTCAGTATGGATTACACCTCAGTGTAAAGAAAACAAAAATCCTGGCAACTGGACCAATGAGCAAGATCATGATAAACGGAGAAAAGATTGAAGTTGTCAAGGATTTCATTTTACCTGGATCCACAATCAATAGCCATGGAAACAGCAGTCGAGAAATCAAAAGACGCATTGCATTGGGCAAATCTGCTGCAAAGGACCTCTTCAAAGTGTTGAAGACCAAAGACGTCACCTTGAAGACTAAGGTGCGCCTGACCCAAGCCTTGATATTTTCAGTGGCATCGTGTATGCATGTGAAAGCTGGACAATGAGTAAGGAAGACCGAAGAAGAGTTGACGCCTTTGAATTGTGGTGTTGGCGAAGAATATTGAATATACTGTGGACTGCCAAAAGAACGAACAAATCTGTCTTAGAAGTACAGCCAGAATGCTCCTTAGAAGCAAGGATGGCAAGACTGCATCTTACATACTGTGGACATGTTGTCAGGAGGGATCAGTCCCTGGGGAGGGACATCATGCTTGGCAGAGTACAGGGTCAGCGGAAAAGAGGAAGACCCTCAACGAGGTGGATTGACACAGTGGCTGCAACAATGAGCTCAAGCATAACAACGATTCTAAGGATGGCGCAGGACCGGGCAGTGTTTCGTTCTGTTGTGCACAGGGTCGCTATGAGTCGGAACCAACTCAACGGCACCTAACAACACCAACAACATAAACCAGTAAGGTAGGTACTATTATTATCCCATGTTTAGAGATAAGAAAACTGAGGCTTAGAGTTGCCCAAATTAAGTAAATTGATAAGGTTTAAATATAGATCTGCTGATTCCAGAACTTGTATTCTTAACCACCATGCTATATGGCCTCCTGGTTGGTTGGTAGTAGTAGTTTTTTTGTTTTATTTAACAGAAAGAGGAAAAAACTGCTATTAAAAATTGAATGTAGGCTTTCTGATTTCCAGGGATTGGGCATAATTTATTGCTAGAGAGCTAGTCATTTTGTTCAGTGAACATCTAGATGGACCTTTTTGGCTGAAAAAGTTGAAAAAGGTGAACTTCGTGGGTGGACCAGGAGGATCCAAAGAGAGATCAGTTGCTCCAAATAATAAAATGAAGGAAATTTGTGTTTCCCTTAAATGCCCTGGCAAAAGAGAATGAGGCCTAAGAACTCAAAGAAGTGGGGGAGGTTGGTGAAGAGAACTGAGATTCGAGAAACATGACAGGAGACAGGGGTCTGCTGGGGGATATGAGCAGTGAGAAGTTTGCTGAGATAGAGAATGGCCGTTAAGTTTCTGTAAGCAGGCATGTGTGCATTGAATTTGAAGCTGTTTTCTGCTTTGTGCTGTAGCCTTCCGTTACCATTAAACCTTTCATGCAGTTTGGATACCTCAGGACATGTTAAGTGGCAGATTATTTGGAAGAATGAAGCATGATGAGTGACACCATTATGAGGTAAGAGGGCAATAGCTGGAGAAACAGGTGATGGTGGACAAGCAGGCTGCATCATGTTCTGACCCAGGAGAAACAGAAGCAACCCTAGAAACCCTTGGAGAGATTGAGGTCTTGGAACTTCCCACAGTGGTTGGAAGTGGGCGCAGGCCGTTTTTGTGATCTATTGAAAGAATGATCCCTAAAAGTTAAATGATGTGGGGTTGTCCAGGTTGGAAACTTCTGGTTCACACTCAAGTGAAAAAGAACTTTTGCTGAACCACATTAAAACTTGATTTATCAAGAGTGTTTGTCACACTTTCCTCCTTAATATATGGCAGTTAGCTTCCAGGACACCATAGTCTTCTGGTTTTCCTCCTATCCTAAAGGCAGTCCTCAAGACCCTTTGCTAATTCCTCCTTTTCTGCCTAATCTCTTATCGAGGGTACACCACAGTCCTCTCTTCTTCCCTATCAGCAGACACACAGTCCCTTGGTGATCTCATCCTGTGTCATACTTTTAAATATGATCCTATATCAACAACTCCCAAATTTGTATCTCCCAAACTTCCCTGAACTCCAGATCCATATAGCCTACGTGCCTATTTGACATTCCCACTTAGACGTCTAAAACCCATCTCAAACTTAACATGTTCAAAACTGTATTTCTGACTTTCCTCCCACAAGCAGCATGTACCACTTTTAGCTTTCTCCATCTCAGTTGATGGCAACTCTGCCCATTCTTCTAGGCCAAAAAACATGTCATCATTGATGATTCTCTTTCTTTTATACCCATATCTCCAATCCGACAGGAAATCCTGTTGGTTTTGCCTTCAGAATATATCCAGAATTGGCCCATTTCCACTATCTCTACTTCTACCATTCTAGTCAGAGCCACCATCATTTCTCACTTGGATCACCATAAAAGTCTCCTAACTTTCCTAACTGATCTCTCTGCTTCTGCCTTTCTCTCCCTTGCAGGCAAGGATGATCATTTTAAAACCTTATACTAAAAGCCTATTATTCACTCTTCAGCTCCCCTTCAGAGTAAAGGTCAGAGTTCTTACAATGGTCTTATATGGACTCCCTGCCCCTCCCCCATGACCTCTTTGACCTGTCTGCTCCCCACTGCCTCCCTTGTTCTCTCTCTTCCAGCCGTGCTGATATCCGTGCTGTTCCTGAATAAGCTAGGCACGCTTTCACCTTAGAGCTTTTGCATTGGCTGGTCCCTCTGCCTGGAATTCTGCACGCAGCTGATTCTTTCACTTCTGAGTCATTGCTCAAATGTCAACTTCTCAACTGGACTTGCCCTGACCACCCTCTTAGTGGCAACTTCCCCCAGCCATTGTTCCCAATCACCATTCTTGCTCTATGTTTTTGTTTTAGCCTTTAGCACTTACTACCTTCTAACATACTATATAATTTATTTATAATCTTTGTTTATTGTCTCTCTCTCTCCCCCCACTGCTAGAATATACGAGCTCCATGAAGGCAAAGATAAATATCTGTTTTGTTCACTAATATGTTCCAAACACTTAGCACAGTGCCTAGCTCATAGTAGGTACTCAGTGATAATTATTGAATGAAAGCATAAATGAAGATCTTTTATACCCACTAACAGAATGAGAATCTAGGTTCACAGTTTTATATAACACAGGCATCTTCCTTTAGGGATTAGCAAGCTTCGTCTTAAAGGACCAGATACTCAACCCCACCCAGTGCCCTCAAGTCGATTAAAACGACCAGATAGTAAGTGTTTTAAGCTTATGGTCTCTTGTCTCTTGTGGTCTGTGTCACAACTGCTCAACTCTGCTGTTGCTGCTCCAAAGCAGCCAGAGACAATATATAACTATATATATATATGTAACTATATATATGTTAACTATATATATATAACTATATATATATCTATAACAAGTAGGTGTGGCTATGTTCCAATAAAACTATTTACAAAAATAAGCAGTGAGAGAGTGGACTCTGTTTAAATGCTTTAGACTCAGAGACATCTTGGTAAATCAGATATCATCTTTGGTAGGCCACGCTCCATCCATCTGCTCTATTAATTGCCAAAAAGAAATATTTAGAAGGGTGAATGCAAACCTAGCAAAATTATAGATCAGTAGCTGCTCTGGCTGATGGTACCCAAATTCTGTGCAGGTTGGACACTCCTTACTGACAGTGGCCGTGGCGCATACTGTAACATGACTCGGGGGGTAGGATAGGGAGAGAAATCCTGTTATCAGCCACTCTCTTGCTAGTGAATCTAGAGCACATTATCTGTAGCTTTGGGATATCCTCTAGAGGTTTCTAATATGCAGAATGATCTACTTCTGAAGGCTTTTTTTATCTATGCCATTAAGTTCTTTGGCATTGATGATGAATTTCCTGTGGCAAGGAAACCAGTTTTCCCTTTGTCAGCTACTCTAAAAGTCAATAGACTGACGCAGTTTGCTAGGAAAATACCTGCCAATATTCTGAGATCCTGGCCCTAATCTCCTGCCATCTTAGACCAGTGGTTTGCAACCAGGAGCAGTTCCTCCCCACCCCCCGCCGCCCTCACCAGGGACATTTGGCAATGTTGGAGACATTTTTGGTTGTCACAGCCTTGGGAAGGGGGAGTGCTGCTGGTATCTAGTGGGTAGAGGCCAGGAATGCCTGTCCCACTCCTTTTTGCACTTATCATGGACTCACGTGCCTTACACTGTTGTCTAGCTCTTCCCCCTATCTTGCCTCCTCAGTAAGCCCCTTGAAGGGGTCCTCATTGTAATTTCTCATCCATCAGTCTCAGTTTCCACAGCATGAAATATAGAAACTGTATTGTTGTATTGAGAGGCTCTTGTGTGGAGTGTCAAATAAGATAATGAGTATAAAAAGCATCTCGTTTAGGGCCTGGAATACAGTAAGTACTAAGAAATTATAGTATCTACAGAAGCATACAGTCAGGAGCCCATAAAAAAAAAAATAGAAGGCGCTTAATAAATCCTTTAAATGTAATTCTCCAGAGAGTCTGCCATGCACACTAGCCTGGTATGTGGAACCAACAGCAAAGAAAAGCTTCCATCACAAATCCTACACCATTTAGCACTCCTTCATGCTAGACCAAATCCAGAAGCAGTGGGTGTCACATTTTCCCAAAATGGTGCCTAAGCCAACCTTTCTGCATTTAACAAGTTAATGAACAGCTTGTGAGTGGCCCACTCTGGCCCAATTTAGAAGGCTGCCAATAGGATAAGACATCAATATGCAATGCTCCCTGCTTTGTCCTAGACCCCAGCAGTGATCTCCCTAAGTGCTTCTGCTTTCTGCCACTGGAGGGTCCGATGTCCCTAACAAAGTTCATGCTAGTGGGATGAGGCTGCAGCTAGGGTCTGGCCTTCCCCCAAGAGGAAGAGAGCCTTGCCTAAGATCCTGTGCGAGGGTAAGTGAGAGGGAGCCTGGTATTCCAAGCAGCCCAGGTTTGGCTTTAGGCCAGGCACTGAGTGGCAAACAAGAAGGAACACATTCCGGGAAGGCAAGGAGCCCTGCCAACACGAAGGCAGCCCAGCAAGCAGGGCCCCGCTGGGCGCCAGGTGCTACTTGACTGTGGAGGTCAGACACGCAGAGGGCTGATGAACTCAGGTTTCTCTGGATTATCATTTCAGAGGCTTAACCACCTCTGTGCCTCTCACTGTCAATCGGCAAAGCACATGTAACTTTTACATTTTAAACCTCTCTGCTCTGGGGTCCAGGGCCAGCTTTCTAAACAAAAGAGGGAGGCGGAGGAGTATGGCTGCCATCCTGAAATCATATTTTGTGGGAGCCAGATTTCTGTGATTGCCAAGTATTCTGAGAGATGCTAGTCACAACAGCTGCAAGTCCTGGGAAAAGCTTGGGGTTTCTGTACCCTGGTTGGGAGAGAAGCTGAGCTTTCCACCTTTGACCCTCCGCCCTTGCCCCCAACACACACACACACACACACCCATTTGTTCTTCATACCTGCAAGTTCTGCCTTCCTACTGGCCTGACCTTTAGAAGGTCTGAAGAGCTTGTAAATATTTTCCTTTCAGAATCGCCTCAGGCCTTTCCCCAGGCTATGAAAGAAGAGTGGGGGTGGAGTTGAGAAGGAACCAAAGGGATAAGTGGCTTTTTTTTTTTTTTTTTGGTGGGGGTGGAATGGCCACATAACCCTTCTAGAGATTCCCTTCTATTGGATAGGAGGGTACACTGAACTTGGAAGGGGCCTGAACCCATTTTTCACCCAGGAGGCCCTTTCCCTGAGAAAGAATGAAGTCTGTTCCTCACTCCTTTGGCTCCTTACAGGACCTTTGCTGCCACCTAGTGGGCCAGTCGGCATCCTTTCCACCCTCAGAGAGAAGAATAAAGCTTGCTTCCCTCCTAACAGGAAACCCTGGTGGCGTAGTGGTTAAGTGCTACAGCTGCTAACTAAGAGGTCAGCAGTTTGAATCCACCAGGCGCTCCTTGGAAACTGTCGGAATCGACTCGAGGGCAGTGGGTTTGGGTCCCTTCTGACAAGACTCAGCTTGAGCCTAGGGATCTTGAATCAGTCCAGCCATGAGGCGAACAAGCAATCCCTCTCTGAAACTGCTGTAGGACTCCTTGATCCTAGCAGCTTTGAGAGAGGAGCACAGGCTTCAAGACCTCATCCAGTTTGGTAGCTTTCCTAATGCTGTGGCAACCAGGTGAGAAGGCTGTGGTTGACTGGCCTGGGAGGTGGGGGCAGTTGCTTACTTCCAGGACTGCGGTGGGATGACGGACTGCACTGCAGTGGGATGACGTTCTCTCTGAGCTCCCCTCAGCCCTGGATGCCCTTTTCACTAGAACTGCCCGTACCATGACCCTTATTTGACTAAGGCCCATGTTGCAAAACTGAGGCACCAACATGATATATATTTCCTTCTGTTTCCCCAAATTTAAGGCAGTTATTTTTCCCTTCTAAAGTTAGCTCATTTCAGCTTAAAAATTATAAATATATGAACATGTGCCCTCTCTATAACGCTGCTGCTAAGGACCAGTTTCTGGGAACAGTGAAAAATGGATGTTTTAAAAAAATTATTGTATTGGTTTCTCAAAGTCTGTAGATTATCAGCCATATTTTCCTGCGTATTACATCCGGGTGCGTATTTCCTCTTAGTAAAGAAAAGCACTTGGTTTCAGCAACCATCCATCCACTCTGCCATCCCCACACTTTCTGATCTGAGCTGCAGTACCCAGGGATCATATAAAATCTAGTCTCCCTTTTTCTGCCCACCTCCACCACCTCTTTTTGCATCTCTCTCCCACTTGATTAGCATCCCAGAGTCGTGCAGACCAGCTCTCTGTTCCTCAGATGTGGGCTCTTTCTTGCCTTTGAGTATTTGCAGGTGCAGATCCCTCTGTCTGGAATGCCCTTTCCCCAGATCTTCCTGTGGCTGGCTCCATGTCCTTTAGGCATCAACTGAAATGTCACCTGGGAGACCTTTTTGACCACCCCATCTACAGCCATGGGGGAGCCCTGGTGGTGCAGTGGTTAAGCACTCAGCTGCTAACCAGAAGTTCAGTGGTTCAAACCTACCAGCCACTCTGAAGGAGAAAGATGTGGCAGTCTGCTCCCATAAAGATTACAGTCTTGGGAACCCTATGGGGCAGTTCTACTCCAACCTATAGTTACTATGAGTCAGAATTGACTCCGCAGCAACGGGTACCTAGTGCCATCTCCCTTTTTTATCTCATTTATTTCTTTCCTTCATGAAACTTAATCACAACCTGCAATTACCTTGTTTACATGTGTACCTGTTACTTACATTTACATGGAATGTAAATTCCATGAGGACGCAGACGTTGCCTGACATGTTCACTGTTACGTCCCCAGTGTCTAGCATAGTACCTGGCCCATAGTCTAGGCTCAATTATATTTATTGAATGAATGAATCACTACTAGACAGGGACATCCTATGAAGAAAGAAGAAAGGTGATAGGGCCCAAGTCAGATTTTAACCTCCCTTTAGTCATAGAAAGGCCACCGGAATTTTCTGGCTCTGAGCTCCAGACTTTAATTCCTGAATCTGAAGCACAGTACTATTTGAACCAGGGATATTGCTTTGAAGTCGCCCAGGAGAAATGAGGAAGCATTCCCAGTATCCATCCAACAGAGGCAGAAAGCTGTGATGGTTTGCTGAGGCCATCCCTGCCCTTCCCTATCTGCCTGAGGTATGAGTTGGTTCAGCTAAGGTCTGAGATTTGCAGAGTACTGAGGATTCTGGGAATGACTTGGGCTCCATCAGTCTTTGGTGTCAAGTATGTCAGGAAGTGTACCTTTAGCAAGTAATCAGAGGATAAAAATGAACTTTTCATTCTACAGGACACTAGAAAAATCAGACGTTTTTATTTAAAAACATTTTCAAAGCCTAATGCAAAAAAAAAAAAATTTTTTTTTTTTTAATGCCATAGTGGGACAACCCAAAGGTGGCTGAACCAAATTCAGGGAATTAGAGGAGCAAGCAGGTCTGTATAAATACACATAGGGTTTATAAAGGAGCACAATAGAAGCTACACTGGCCCCCCAGAGGACCAGGCTAGGAGACAAAAAGGAGAAACAGAGGGCCCTCCAGAGGGACAGGCACATCCACACCACTCAAAGCACTGGGCCCCAAGAGGACCTCCAAAGCCACCTACCCTACAGCAAGCCTCTTGCCCTTTCTGAGCCTGGGGCTATGGCTGGAGCCCAGGTTCACCAGCATATTTGTGACTTGGCAGCTCCCATGACCTCTGGCTCAACGTTGCAAGGCCAAGAGAACAGATCTGTCCTCCCTGCTCTTCAGCAAGGACAGGGAGAGGAGGTGCTGGGGCAAGAAGGAGTATTTCCCTGAAAATATAATGGAAAGGAGTGAGGAAGAGGGCCAACTTAAAAAAAAAAAAAAAGGATGGGCATTCATCCAGTGTGCCACTAAAGAGAGAACGAGAACAGTGAACTTCACCTGAGACATAAGAAATTTGGTGTAAGCAACCCACAAGGCCAGGCTCTTAGGTTAATCCTAGAACCTGGGATGGGGAAAGGACAAAGAGACCTCTAATCTGAGCTCAGAGAGTATTACCTATTGTCAGATCCTCCAGTCCTCATTTGGGTTTGTCATAAACAAGACACACAATCATGGTTGTGAAATAATTTCCATATGGATTTCATCCGATTAACCTCTCAGGTGTCTGAATGGGGGAAAACAGTGGCTATTTCCAATATCACCCTCTTTACCACCAGTGACTTTCCCTAATACCTCTGGGCCTCCTCACTAAGGCCCTTCCTAAACCTCCAAAGGCACTATATTGGTAGATGGAGTTTAGGGAGAATAGGCCAGGGTTTTGGGGCACAAAGAAGCTTTTTAGAATAGAAAAGACTTTGACAGAGGAATGTCCAAGTCACAGCCACCACTGTGTCCACCCTTCTCATCCCCATCTCTCTTGCCCCCAATGGTATCATACACCAGTCCCTTGGCCTGCTCCCTATACTGTACCAGGCCCACCTTGGACACATCCGACTTACTCACGAAGAACAAAGCCCGTGCAGTGGAGGACTCTCCTCCATGGCCTGCAACACACCAACTACAGGCGACATGAAAGAGCTCTGCCCTGTAGTGACCTAACACCATCATGCCCAGCTGCCCAGCGAAACTTCCCCAACAGGCTGCTGTCGGGCATGCCTGAGGTCCGGGCAGTCAGGCAGGGAGTACAAAGCAAAACCTCAAGTCACGGCCCCCACCCAGCCCACCCTTCCCATCCCCTACTCCCAGGGCCTGGGGCACCTTGGAAATGTTTGTGCACAGCAGAGGAACACCCAGTGCCAGGTCTGTGGCCACAGTGATCAAAGGCCCTGCGCCACCTGTCTCCCAGGAAGTGGCAGCCGAGGACACAGATTTCCAGAACCTCCTGTTCTTCCCAGCCCCTGCCACCATCCCCTACGGCTAGTGTCACCAGGTTCTGCCATCGTCCCGAGGGGCCAGCACAGAGCCTCAGCCCAGAGCATGAAAAGTCATCTCTTGCTATAATCCTGGCCACAAGCCCTTGTCCTCCACTCATAGCTTGGCTCCCATCTCCCTCCAGTCAGCCCCAGTGGTCCTCTATCCTCTGGCCTGATAAGGGCCTCGCTCCCTGCAGGGGGGCCCAAGTGAGAGCCCAGTACATAGGAGGGAGCAGAGCCCAGCACATAGGAGGGAGCAGAGCCCACCCTGCTGGTTTGTGCTCTGGCCTTTGGCCCCTCCACTGGAACGATTCATGTGACAGGGAGAGTCGCATTCCTGGTATCAGAGCATGGCCTTTGTCCCTTGGGGTGCGCCGGTGATCTGCCTGTGCCAGAGCTATTTCCAAGGAGCAAATTGAAAATTTTTTTTTTTTCCATTTCAGTGGTTGCTGAAACTCAGGGTACAGAATCCCTACAGCTGGTTCCAAAATCTGGCTTTTTGTTCAAGTCGAAAATTCTAGGAACCAGTTACTTTGTAAACAGGTACTTCAGATCATTCATTGGAGAAGGGAGGAGAGTTGGGAGGAGAAGGGATCCGGAATCTTGTCCTTCATTCTGAGTCTCAGCACAGCTGCAGCATAAACCAAGGAGGTCATCGGTGGAGGCTTAGCACCCAGGGAGTTCTTCTCGGGTAGGAGTGGAAACAAAGGCCAGGTGGCTGTTACCTGCACACAGGAGAGATGCCCAGATCAGGTGAAAGGCCCAGAAGGTAGACAAACCTGGGCCTAAGGGCCGGAGGATCCTCCCCCACCCCAAGGGAGAGGGGTGGGATCTGTGTATCCTGCACACAGCCGAACCTTGCCCTGGACCATCAAGCCAGGTCAGCCAGAGGGGGCTGAGTCCAGCTGGGGTAACAGGCAGCCTGGCTTAGGTGTTGGCTCCCATCCTCACTCTCAATCCTAGAAGCGTTATGAAGATAAAGGGACTCACCTGTACCCAGGGACTGGGCCATCCCAGTTCAGGGAACGCAACTGCTGTTCTAGCCGGGAGATGCGGAATGCCAGGTAGGATGAGGACATAACCAGGAAGCAGATCCTGGAGGAAGAGGGGCAAGAAGAAGTTGAATCTTCTAGAGAAAAGGCATTTTTAGAGACTCACCAGAACAGACACTAAGCTATTCCTGCAACTGAAGGAATTGAAGAACACGTCTGCTTGCAGCCCTGCTCAGACCTGGGCATCTTTTTTCCCAGAGGCCACATGAGAGCTGTGAGACTAGGCCCCATGGAGGTGCCCTCGAAGCCCAGCAGGAGTTCCGGACCCTTCTGCTGTACCCTGGAGGGGGCTCTGGCCAAAGCCATCATCCCACCTTCCCTCTGATCAGCCACCTTTGTCCTGCACCTCCTCTGGGAGGCCACTAAGATCACCCCCTGAGGTCATAGGTAGATTCCCTCAGCAGGTGCTGAGGTTGATAGTCAAAACCTAGCCAGCAGGACCAGAGGAACTGGTGAGGTGAGGTGAGGGGAAGTCGGGCTGGCTGTTCAAGAAACATCCCGCCATGCTCACGACTGTACTGATCCTTAAGTGAAGGGACAGACAAATCAGGGGTTCCAGAAACTTCCCTAATGGTGGGCAGTGGGAAGGCCAGACTTCTCCCCTGGTCAGTATTTCTCCTCAGCTCTCTGAGGGCCCTCTGCAGTTCTGCCCTATCCCCTCACCCTGGGCAGTGAGGATCTCTCCAGAACCAACATGTGGAAAGGCCCTACCTCTCGAAAAATATGATTTGACATTTTACTAAGAGATTAAGGAAAAATGAAATCACAGCAGAGGCCAAAAGGCAGGAATCGAAGCCCAGGACTCTGAATTGGTCTAGGTGTCACATAAAGTTAATTTGAATTCTAGCACAAACCATCAAAGAGCCCAGCCCTCCCCCACTCCGAGTAGCAACTTTTCTCAACAGCTGCATATTCTGCCCTTTCCCCTGCACAGCCTTAACCCCAAATTACAGGGTTTCAAGAACAAAAACTGGAGAGACTTTCTCTTGCTACACAAGGGCCTGTCGAACAGCCTTGTCATCACAAGGAGCAAGCTGTTTTTTTTTTTTTTCATTTAAGTCGTTGCCGAAGCTTAGTGTACAGAATCCTACAGCTAGTTCCCAAATCTGCTTTTCATTGCAGATGACTCAGAACCTTCCCCAGTCTCTGGATAATGATGTCTCATCACCAAGGCCCCTGCCCCCAACACCTAGACGCCCAGGTAGGTCTGCCTTCTCCCCCGGTGTTGTCACCTACAGCAGGAAGAAGACCTTAAGGAGCCGGTAATCCCAGAGCCTCAGCTCCATGTCGTTCTTGGGCTCCTCCTTCATCGTGTCCTCCTCACAGACGGCATCCTCTGCAATGGGAGAGCAGTTAGGCATCCTCCCGGGGCAGGCAAGACCCCAGACCAGCCAGGGGCACGCCAGCCTCCCCTCGCTCCCTGGAGCTGCCTGGGCCTGCTTGGGCTCCTGCCTTTCCCTTACGGATTTGCAAAAAGAAAGAAAGCAACAGCTCTCAGAAGCCCTGCTGGCTGTGTTGGTGGAGGAGGGAAAGCTTAGCCTTTGCAAGCCTTTGCCATGGATAACCAAAACCAAACCAGTTGCCATCATGTAGATTCCAGCTCCTGGCCACCCCAGGGATGCAGAGTAGAACTATTCCACAGGATTTTCAAGGCTGTGACCTTTCAGAAGCAGATCACCAGGCCTTGCTTCCGAGATGCCTCTGGGTGGGTTTGAACTGCCATCCTTCCGGTTAGTAGTCACACATTTAACCATTTACACCACCCAGGGACTCCTTGCCATGGAGAAGCCCCCCTGAACTCACCAGACCCTGGAGGCTTTCCGGAGGGGAAGAAGCTGTCCGTGGAGCCCTTGGATGCCCCAGGAATACGATGAATCTTTTCTGGGAGGGGCAGGGTCCTGGAGGCAGGGCACACTTTTCTCCACTTCATCTCGGGGATGAGGACTTCCTGCAGAGAAGGTGGGAGAAGCTGTCTCACCATGGCCCTTAGGATCTTATATGCCATAAGGGGCTGGTACCAGGTTTATCAGAGTTCCCTTTAGAAATGACCACTATGGCTGCCTAGCCAGGGGTGGAAACAGGTACTCAGGCACGGGGAACCATTGCTGTAGTAGCCACATGTCTCTCCTGTCTGCTCCCTTGCTATGATGAACCACTCTGCCAACTTGTCCCTCTTCCACCCTCCTGCGAGAAGCGAGGAGCAGAGTCCTGACCAAGGAGCACCCTGCTTCTCTTCAGCTCACACATGTCCCGCCTGCCATTCACACCAGCTCTCCACTTGCCATCTGGGCAGGAGAAGTGTAAGAGAGAGTTCACTTGCAGCTGTTCTCCAGATCTAAACAGATAAGAAACTGAAGGTCTAGGTGGAAATGTAGTTGGTGTTAATTAGATTGATACCAACCAGTGCCTCACCCTACCCTGAAGTCTGGCCAGAGCTCAAGGAAGGCCCTGCTCAAGCTGTGGCTGAGTAGGGGCCTCCCTCTTCCCTGCTACCCCTAGCTTAACACTTCCTTCAAGTTCCCTCATGTGGTCCCAGGAAACAACACTTCTGAAGACTGCTAATGGGAACCACAGTGATATTTTAGACATGAGCCAACTCAGGTACATGTCCAAATCAACCGAGTGAACAAAGCATGGCACAATGTGTCTTAAATGGATTATGTCATGGTTCCTTCTAATCATGGCTCAAACCCTAAGCATGTCCCTGACCTTGGCAGGGGGCCTTCAGATCCCTATCAACAAAATGAGAATACCACATTCTACCTCTGCATGGCATTGTGCATATTGTGTGCTTGGCTAAACGCTTCATAGCTACCGAAGAAGACTTCAAAAACCCTCAGGTCATTTCCACCCCCACTCCCTGCTCTGAAAGCTCAGCTCTGCCTACTTAGGGCCCCAGCTGCCAAAGGAGGTCCCTGGGACCTCTGCAAATCTGGAGTTAGTCTGTCTGGGTTCTACAGTGATAGCCTTGGAGTTTTTCCCCAAGGACATCTCTATCCTCTTGAAGGCCCTCCTGACTCAGCCACGGGGAAGAAGATGTCCTGTGTCTGTACAAGTGTGGGATCCAACCTGGGCAGTGTTCCTGGTGCTGAACACCTGTTCTGATCAGAAAGGCAGCAAATCTGCCCAGGACTAGGAGCTCTGAATGGTAGAAGTGGGGTGGGTCTAGGGGACTCCCTGGTACAGCATGGCCGCAGGCCCTCGAGCGTGATGCTCCAGTTCTGTATTGTGAGCCCCTGCCTGGGTGCCCCGAAGCCACCAAGCCCCAGGTGATCTCAGGCCAGCAGCCTTTGCTCCGAGCCTCAGCTCTCACCAGAGACTTGCACTCAGGTTCCTCTGGAAACTCTCTCACGCTCAGACTCTTCTTGCTGGAAGGCTGAGGAGGAAGGGGAACAGGGGTCACTGGTCCATCTGGCATAGGAAGGCGTTAGCACTCCCCAAGACAGCTTTGCCTCCAACTAAGCCACTTCTCTGTGTCAGATGAAGCCTCGCACCCAGAGTTTGAAGCAAAGCAGCAGATCCAGAGGAGTCTTCCCATGCGGCTTCCCCCTCCCTCCTCCTCTTCCTCATCATAGGCCAGAGGGAGTTGCAGGGCACGCTGAGAAGCAGCTACGTGCTCTTGTCTATCTGTGCTTCCAGGAGGCACAGGTGGGGCATGCACGTGGGGACACACAAGGCCCCACCAGCCTCAGAGGCATGCTCACGCACAGACACACAGTCCAACTACTGCCCCTGGGACACTGGGCTGAGCCTTTACTCCCCTCTCCCTGCCCTGTCCCCTGTCCCCTGTGCTGCAGAAATGGGGGGGGGGGCAATCTTCCTAACAGCGTTGACCCAAGACCCAAGCCCAGGCTTGAGCAGCCCACCTGGTCCAACTTCTGCCCCTGAGCTCCATACCTGTAGATGGGTGCAGACCCTTCTCAGCATGTCATATACACTGTCCCGGGAGAGCAGTGACACAAACACATACTGGAACAAAGAAAACAGAAAGGGGTGGGGGAAGATGAGACCCCTGCCATGCAAGCAGCCCCCCTCCATGGGTTGATGACACGTCAAGGGTCCCCCTGCCTAGGAACCTCTGTTCCAGTGTGTTATTAGGGCCTGAAACATCTACTGGTGAGCTGCAGGGCAGAGAGAAGTGAAGGCCTGGGGTTCCAAAGTCAGGCTATGGGACTCTTGAAGCAGGGGTGGGGAGATTGACGAGGGGGCTTTTGGCTAGGGACTCGCTCACCTTCTGGCTGGTGTTGGTGGTGATGGCCAGTCCATTGGGAAGGAGTCGTGCCATCTTGTGCTTTTTGATCGTTTGCACGGATACCACAGGAATGACCACCTGAAAAGGGACAGGCATGCTCCTCTCAAGACCTGCCCCAAGGACATGGTCCCTTTGCTCCCTACATGGGGCCCTAACCACCGCTGGCAATGAGCCAAGCATGAACACCATGGAGAAGCCTCGTCCTATGTGGGGAGTATTTGAACCTTCCGCCTCATCCAGGCTCCCCTTCCGATTATCCCCACCCCAACCTTGGCAGCACATGCTGCTCTGGGCTCTCAGATTAGCCTTTGTTATCCAGGAGGCCAAGGACAGTTGCTCTGGTGAATCCCATATTCTAGTAATGGACTTCCCCGAACTACCTCTTGGCTACACGTTCTGCTGCCCTAAACGTGACATTGGACTCTGATTCCGAAGGCATTTCTGAGACACCTACAGGCAGAATAATAATACAGGCCATCTCAGGCCAGATGTGAGGTCTAGATGAGGCACCCTGTTTGGAAAGGGCAAGGCTGCTTCCCTGGACACCGAATGGGAAGTCTTGCAGCTGCTCATCCAACCAGCGAGAGGCTTCACCAGGTGCACAGCACATAGAGGGACAGGCAGGACTTGAGATGTGCCCTCAGGGCAGGGGGCTCTGGCCTCACTGGGCCATGGCAGCCCTTACCACTCACTAGTACCTTTATGTCTTTGCCAAAGAGGCTGGCATGGAAGCAGAGCCAGTTGGGGGAGATGTAGAGTCGGCCCTGGAGAAGGAGGTCCCTCTGGAGGGCACAGGAGCACACTGGGAAGTCAGAGGAGAGAAGTCTGCTGAGTAAGGTCACCCCAGGACACCCCAGGGCCTGCATTTGCACACACTGAAGTCCAGAGTCCATCTTCAGGACCTGTCCTCCTCAGACTCCCCCTTCCCAATCCAAGGCCCCAAACAATCCACTCCCCCAGCACCTTCACAAACCCTTCTCCTGAGAACCCTGACTGCCCCACTACCAGAGAGCTAGAAGTTTCCTCTTTCTCCACCCATGCTCCAAAGGGTCTGGACAGGTTCCTGTCCTAGGCCCCCAAGCCTGGATTCGCCCTACCTCAGGAAGAACCCTTTGCCTTGCCCTGCCCTGAGGAGAGGGCCTTGATCTTGCATGTGTTTCCTGGGCTCAGCCAGAGCCTGAGCAGGAAAAAACCATCATTCATAAGCGCAGAACAGAAGATTCGGAAGCCCTGACTTCATAAATTCAACTTCATATTCCAAACCAGCCCAGCCTTCTCACACTTTTGAAGAAAAATGAACCAACCACATCCAAAGGGCAGCCAGTTCCCCTATCTGAATTGTGCCTTGGAGGCTCCGAAGGAGTGGACCTGGTCCCTGGGCACTCTGGGGGCCTGCCCAGCCACACAAGGGAGACACCTCACCTTTGAGAACCACCTCTTCCAAAGGGATGTCCTTAAAGAGCTTGTGGTACTGCTGGTTGTATTTATTCTGTAGTGTCTGTAAACACATGGGCTGGGTCTGAGCAGCTCTGGGAGATCAGACCACCAGTAAATAATGCCACAAGAGGCCCCCCAAGGGACTTAGCATGAAGCAGCCAGTGGGTGTGAAGGGGTGAGTTCCAAGCACAGCTTATCTCCTGGTGACGTAGTCTGTGACTGGAGGGGGATGCATCACTCCCGCCCAGGAGGGGACACCCACTCAGGTCTCCATGAAGCTCTTTGTTTCCTGGTGACAGCCCTGGTGACCGAGGAGTCAACAGTCACTGAGTTTAAGCAGCCCAGGGCCCCTCCTTTGGTGGCCAGTGAGAAGTTGGCCTTCACATACTTACCCCTTCCTGGCTGCGCTTCTTTATCTTTTCACCCTTGAATCCTTCCGGCCAGTGCAGGCTGCAAAGGAGACATTCCATTCCAGGGGCAAGGAACCCTTGAGCCCTTCCTATGTGTCCCCAGAGCCATAGCTTTGAGCCAGAAGCTTGGGGCAGAGATTGGAGCTGGGCACCCTCATCCAGAGGCCACAGTAAAGCGCCAAGCACAGGGAGCAGACAGCTCATCCTTGGGAAGGGCACTCAGGTCCCTAAGAGCAGCGTCCTTCTAGGAGGTATGCTCAGCCTGAGCCTCAGTCTCCCAGAGATGCTTAGGAGCTGCCCTCCCCTGCATGTCTCCCATTTCTCTGGCCAAGCGGCAGGCAGTGAAGCAAGCCCAAGAATAAATGAGTAGAAGGTGCAGAGATGGGGAAGAGGATGGAGAATGGGTGGGATGGAGGTGTCACACTCAAGGCTCCTGAACCTGGCCATGAGCCATGATCCCAGCAGAACTACAGTCCTCGCAGCCTCCTCCCTGTAGCCCGGAGGTCTGAACTGAGGAGCTCTGGAAAGGCACCTGACCTGAAAGAGGGGTCTGGCTCAAGCACAGGTGGGCAGGGAGGAGACTGTAACCTGAGAAACCTGGATTCTGCTAGGTCCCAGTGTGCTGAGACAGCCCTGAGAGGTGAGAGGAAGAAGCTCCAGGACAGCCTATGCCCAGCTTGTGCCCAGACCTGCTCAGTTCACAGCCATACCACCCTAAACGTACCTGATCTTGTCTAACAGACCTGCTGAGGGGCCCTGACCCCTGAGCCAGACTCTCAGTCCCCTCTCTGACAGGTCACCTCCTGAAGGCTTCCCATCCATCAATCTGTATGTGTATGTGAAAGGGCCTCACCTGTAGTCTGGGTGCTCCTGAATCCTATCTAGTTCCTTACTGGAGGCCACAGGGCTCTTCAGAGAAGCCATCTTTCCATCCATTTGTTGATTGCTAGGGAGACATAGGCCCACATCAGGAAGACAGCTTGATGGGGTACATTGCCCCACCACCTCTACCATACCCAGGGTAGCCTGCCTCTCATCCCCACCCCAAGACTGGCCCTGCTTTTAAGGGTGAGGCTGAAGAAGTCACAGTCTGGCGGTGGCAGCTCAGGCAGGGGTTCCAGGGCAGCTGATGGAAGTGGGGGACCCTCACACATTGTCTTTCCTAGAAGCCTGAGTTCAGCCTATGCCTGAGCCAGAAGGGACACCCATCTACCTCATCCAGGGTGCTAGGCAGCTGGTAGGCTGGGCAGAGGTAGGCCTCCAGCCCCACCCTGGCGGAAGCACATTGAGAGACAGGACTCTGAGACTTGCTCACTAGTGAAAGCAAAAGTTCCTAAAGTGCCCGGCAGTATTACTATAAACCGTCCAGTCCTGGGAAAGGAAGCTAAACACAGGAGGCCTTTCAAAATTGTGGAGCTGACATGGCTGACTAGAGGAAGGTGGACTCCCTCAGGGTTAGCCCACAGGTGAGTGTGAGTGGGAGGGGGCCTGTCTCACACCAGGAAGTGGCCTCAATTGCCTTTGGACGGTCAGTACCACTCTGCCCTAAGAGCCAAACCACCATCTCAAAATGTCCCAGAGGGAGATTGAAACTCTTATGCACTGCTGGTGGGAATGCAAAATGGTACAATCATTTTGGAAAATGATACGGTGCTTCCTTAAAAAGCTAGAAATAGAAATACCATATGATCCAGTAAACTCACTCCCAGGAACATATCCTAGAGAAATAAGAGCCATAACATGAATAGACATATGCACACCAATGTTTGTTGCAGCATTATTCACATAGCAAAAAGATGGCAACAACCTAAGTGCCCATCAACAGATGAATGAATAAACAAACTATGGTACATACACACAATGGAATACTACACGATGATAAAGAACAATGATGGATCCGAAAACATCTCACAACAGGAATGAATCTGGAAGGCATTATGCTGAGTGAAACAGATCAATCACAAAAGGACAAATACTGTATGAGACCACTACTATAAAAACTCATTAAAAGGTTTACAAGCGAGGGAGGAAAAAACACTAGATAGTAGATAAGTAGCCGTTCTTTGGAAGCTGAATGGGGTAGTTCTACTCTGTCCTATAGGGTCGCTATGAGTTGGAATCAACTCAATGGCAATGGGTTTTTGGTGAATGATAGGACAGTGCACAATAACAGGGAAGTCAGGACAACTTGGCCAGGACAAAGTTATAGAAGCTGCACAGACACATTCAAACTCCCCGAGGGACTGAGGTACTGGCTGAGGACTGGGGACCACAGTCTTGGGGGACATCTAGCTCAATTGGCATAACAGTCTGTGGTGAGTGGCATCTGGGGTCTTAAAAGCCTGCAAGCAGCCATCTAAGAAACACCTGCTGGTCCCATCTTGGCTGGAGCAAAGGAGAATGAAGAAAACCAAACACATAAGGTAAAGATTAGTCCAGAGGACTAATGGACCACAACTACCACAATCTCCACCAGACTGAGCCCAGAATAATTAGATGGTGCCTGGGTATCAATACCAACTGTTCTGGCAGGGATCACAATAGAGAGTCCTGGACAAAGCTGACGAAAAATGTAGAAAAAAATGCAAATTCTCAAAGAAAAAAAGACCAGGCTTGCTGGTCTGACAGAGACTGGAGACACCCCAAGCGTATGGCCTCACATATCCTTCTAACTCAGTTCTGAAGTCACTCCTGAGGTCCACCCTTCAGCCAAAGATTAGACAGCTCTACAGTACTGGCTTGACTGGATAGGGCCAACAATAACTCACGTGAGGAACATGCTTCATAGTTCAATCATGTATAGGAGACTAATAGGCACACCAGCCTAAAAGCAAAGACAAGAAGGCAGGAAGGGACAGGAAAATTGGACAAATGGAAACAGGGAATCCAAGGTGGAGAAGGGGAAAGTGTTGACACATCACGGGGTTGGCAGTCAATGTCACAAAACAATCTGTGTATTAGCCGTTTAATGAAAACTAATTTGCTCTGTAAACTTTCATTTACAGCACAATTTAAAAAAATAAAAATTCATACTAAAAAAAATGTCCCAGAGGGCTCAGGAAGGAGGAGACACCCATCCTCTCCCTCCGCAATGGCATTTGGGTTCCTGCTTACACTAATGAGCTCCAAAAACAGGGCTCCCCAGGGCCCCCAGCTTCCTGGTGTTGGACATTTGCCCTGGAGGTAGGCTTGGAATCAACAGAGCTATCACATTGGCCCCCAACAGAGTGGGCTCGGGGGCTGACTGAAGAAGAGGGAGTATAGTAATTGGACCAGCTGTGTATCTAGGATATGGTTTTTATTTACCCAGTATGGCCCAATGCCCTTCCTAAGCATAGCAATGTGTTAATTAACAAGCTTGACTTATATTTTTGAGCTGATATTAT
This sequence comes from Loxodonta africana, assembly GCF_030014295.1. Classification (NCBI taxonomy): domain Eukaryota; kingdom Metazoa; phylum Chordata; class Mammalia; order Proboscidea; family Elephantidae; genus Loxodonta; species Loxodonta africana. Next base: position 43,583,463 of record NC_087354.1, on the reverse strand, counting down.
GGTAAATTTATCTAAAAGAAGGGTGTTAGTATTTATTTGGACAGGAGTGCAGTTTCATTGCTTGCCATAGGCACCATTTTTCCATAGATATACCACTGGCCGTACCAGGTTAATACAAACTGCTTAGTGGCACCACAAACCCAAGGCCAGTGCTAACACCTGCCATTCCCTAGTGTCTTAGTCATCTAGTACTGCTATAACAAATACCACAAGTGTATGGCTTTAACAAAGAGAAATTTATTTTCTCACAGTCTAGGAGGCTGGAAGTCCAAATTCAGGTTGCCAGCTCTAGAGGAAGGCTTTCAGTCAGCTCTGGGGGAAAGTCCTTGTCATCAATCTTCTCCTGGTCTAGGAGCTTCTCTGTGCAGGGACCCCGGGTCCAAAGGACATGCTCCCCTCCTGGTTTTTCATTCTTGGTGGCATAAGTTTCCCCTCTCTCTGCTTGCTTCTCTCTTTTATATCTCAAAAGAGATTGACTTAAGATACGACCTAATCTGTAGATTGCATCCTGCCTCATTAACATAACTGCCTCTAATCCTGCCCCATTGACATCATAGAGGTTAGGATTTATGAGACATATAGGATAAATATGTCAGATCACAAAATGACGGACAACCACACAATACTGGGAATCATGACCTAGCCAGTTGACACACATTTCTGGGAGACACAATTCAATCCATAACACCTAGTTATGCCTCTGGATTGGGCATAAGTAACAAGGACCGTCAGCAGATAAGGAGTTGGAACCTGGAGTCTGCAAACACCAAGTAGGCTCCAAATCCCAACTCTAGGTCACACTCAGCAACTGGGGCAAGTCAAAGTTCACTTCTTCAAGAATAGTTACTGGCCCAGCCCAAGACCTGCCAGGGCCCTCAGAGATTATTTAGTATGGCCCCTTCCCCACATACCAAAGTACAGATGAGGAAACAGACTTGCCAAGGGACAGGCCTTGCCCAGTGCCACACAGTGGAGAGCCAGGTGATCTCACCCATAAAATAAGCCCAGCCACAGCTATCTGGGCTGCTGACTTCTGTCCTCAACCTCATGGAAGGTCTTGGCACACACATCAACATGTTTACTGAATCTTACAAAGTGACAGATGATGCTGGTGTTTTGACCCTTGGATTCCCAAGGTTAATTTCTGGATTTATTTGGTTTCTCATTTCACATTTCACAGGGTGTCCCCCATCCCCTTTATTTTTTATGTTTGTCTTAGTTATCTAGTGTTCCTATAACAGAAATACCACAAGAGAAGTTTATTTTCTCACAGTAAAGTAGCCTAAAAGTCCAAATTTAGTGTGTCAGCTCCAGGGGAAGACTTTTTCTCTCTGTTGGCCTTCTCATCAATCTTCCCCTGGACTAGGAGCTTCTCTGTGCAGGAACCCCGGGGCCCAAAGGATGTACTCTACCCCGGCACTGCTTTCCTGGTGGTATGAGGTCCCACCTCTCTGCTTGATTCTCTTTTATATCTCAAGAGATTGCCTCAAAACACAATCCAGTCTTGTAGACTGAATCCTGCCTTACTAACACAACTGCCGCCCATCCTCCCTCATTAACATCATAGAGGCAGGATTTACAACATACAGGAAAATCACACAATACCAGGAATCATGGCCCAACCAAACTGATATACACATTTTTGGAGGACATAATTCAATCCATGACAATGTTCATTGTAGAAAATTTAATATAGAAAAAAATATCAAAATCACCCATAAGAAAAAATTTTCCCAAAATCACCCAAAGAAAAAATTTATGCAGAAGTATATAATTTATGTAACTGGGGTTTTATATAGTACAGAGGTTTTATTTTTTTCTGGCTTAACATGATTTCATGAGAAATTCTTCATGTCACTGTCCCTTCCTGGGATAGATTCTCAGAAGTGAAATAAATGGATTAAGAATGAACATTTTTCAGGATCTTTGAATCTACTTCCAAAGTACTTTTTGGATGCTGTACTGACTAAGAGGGCCATTGGCACTGTATGACACTGCCTGCTTCTCCACATCCAAGCCCTATTCTGGGTATTATCTTTTTCTCATCTTTACAAATTTGATAGGTCAAAATATGTTCTTTTAATTTGTATTTCTGCTAACTGGTAGGTTGAAGTTTTTTTCCCCTACATTCCCATTGGAATTCATCTGTGATCTGTCTACCTGTAAGGATCTCCATGATTTTCTTATTGATTTGTATAAATTATTTATTGAGGATCTTAATCCTTTATTGTTTTTGCAAATATTTTCCTCAATTTTTCATTTGCATTTTAATTTTGCTTGTGACATTTTTGCTGTACTTGTGTGTAATTTCTATGTGGTAGATTTCATCTATCTGTTTCCTACTTGACTTCTGTCCTTTGATAAGAGAGGCCTCTATGCAGTTGCAAGTGCAAGTTAAACCATGGAACAAATTATAGAGTTTGAGCACTGCAGGGAGAGAACGGTGTGGGCTCAGTTCTAAGGAACACACTCCAGCCAGACAGACAAGGGGATAACTGGACACCGATGAGAAGGGGCTTGGCCATGGTTACGCATGGTTTCAGAGGCAGAAACCCCATTAATCAGACCCTGGAGAGTGCGATTTGGGTTCTCAGGGTTGCAAGAGCTCAGAGGACATAGATCTCTGTGGACTGAAGTAGGTGGGAGCTGAGCCTTATAGCTAGTTGCCATCGAGTCAGTTCCAGCTCATGGCCAACCCACATGTGTCAGAGTAGAACTGTGCTCCATAGTTTTCGATGGCTGATTTTTCAGAAATAGATTGCCAGGCCTTTTTTCCAAGGCAACTCTGAGTAGACTCGAACCTCCAACCTTTTAGTTAGCAGCCAAGCATATTAAATGTTTGTGCTACCCAGGGACTCCAAGCTTTATAAACAGGGTAGGATTATAATCCTGCCCCTGAACATTTGCATAGATTCTAAACCAAATTCATCTTGAGGGTAAAACACGACTTCTCAGCCAGAGTTGGCTTCCTTTGCCACGCCCTCAGCCTAGGTGAGGAGCCCCTGCTTCAAGCACTCCCAGCAGCACTAACTGGAAATCTCCATCTCAGCATTTATCTCATTGTGTGGGAGTGCAGTTACTGTCCACCTCCCCAACTGGATGGGGCTCCAGGAGGTCAGGGACCTTGCCTCACCCACCCCTGAAGCCCCTGAGCCCAGTGTGACACCAGTAGATAGTAGGCACTCACGACATGCTCATCAAACATGTAAGCATTGCTGGCTGTGTGAAGACAGAGGAAGTGAGGTAAAGAATGACTGCCGGAGGAGAGATGGACCATGAGGATCAAAAAGGAAGGCTGCACACATTTCCCACAACGCCTTCATGCAGAAGATAACAGTATAAATCAACAGGATGGTCACAAGCCATTCGTTTATGCACCTCCATTGTCAAAGCCAGTCCCTCACGATAATGTTGATCCCAAGACCCTGCCAGTGACCCAAACAACTAAAATCTGCACTGCCTTCAAAATTACCACAATTCAGACTTTTTACTAGTCAGTCTTGTCTTCTACAGTGTTTTCTTGCTTGCTGTTGTTGTTAGTTGCTGTCAGGTCAATTCTAACTCACGGAGACTCCATGTGTGCAGAGTAGAACTGCTCCTTAAGGTTTTCAAGGCTGTGACCTTTCAAAGCAGATGGCTAGGACTGTCTTCCAAAGTGCCTCTGGGTGGGTTCAAGCTGCCAACCTTTAGGTTAGTAGTCTAACGCTTTAACCATTTATACTACCCAAAGATTCCTTTGTTTGCTTAGATTGAATGGGAAAGAAAGAAATGGAACAAATGCTACTTGGAAATGTCTGGGGCAGAAGTGGTCCTTGAGAGCTCACCAGCAGAACCAATCAGGCAGGGTTCACCCCATAACCAACTTGGCCCTGAACCTAAGCGTTAAGAGGCTTCCAGAGCAAGGAGCTCAGCCTGGTCTTCCCAACCCTGTCTGGAAGCCACAGTCCATTTCCACTTACAGACTTTCCTCAAGATAGTCGCTCATTACCCCTCCACCCATCCATCCCCATCCTACTTCATCCAGACTCTGGAATATCTGGGGAGCTCCAATCCATATCTGTTTTTTTAATCAAAGCCACAAAAATATAATTACTATTGTGTGGGGGATGAGGTGGTGGGGTCCCAGTATTTTTTTTTAATAATTTTTATTGTGCTTTAAGTGAAAGTTTACATATCAACCAGTCTCTCACACAAAAACCCACATATACCTTGCTACACACTCCCAATTACTCTCCCCCTAATGAGACAGCCCAGTATTTTTTGACATTAAAAAGAGTGCAAATGGTTGAAAAATTGCCGGGATAAGGCCCTTACATTCTGTAGAGCCTGGCTGAAGGCTAGAATGTCTGTCTGGAGGTCACAGCAGATGACTGCCCTGCCCTAGAGTCCCACTGGCCAGTTGGGGAGCTCACACCACTTGCTTGCTCTTTCATTCCTTCCACAAATACTTACTGAGCTTATCACACCATAAGCCTGTGGGGGACACCCAGCTGGAAGGGCTGTTGAGAGGCTGAGGATGAGCAGCCCAGCACAGGAGAAGGAAGGAGAGGAGCAAGGCCCGTCAAGAAGGGGGAGACACCCAGAGAAGGTAGCAGAGGGAGAGAGAGGCAGCGAGTAGGGAACCCAGAGACACAGGAGTCTGGCTGTCTCCTACAGACTCATGGGTGAGGACTCACAGGAACACCTGACACCTACTCTCTGTCCTGGATCCCTCCCCCAGCTCAAAATATCCCCACCAGAAAGACAACTCCCAAATCTACATTCTAATCCTGATGCCTCATCCCCTCTGAGCTTCACACCCCAACTGCCATCTAGATGTATCTGTCAAAGTGAGCTCAGCATCATCTCCCAAATCTGTTTCCTTCTGCAAAGGCCCAGTAATTGTGAACAGCTCCATCCTCCACACAGTGACCCAAGCCAGAATCCTTAACTCATTCCTGTCCCCACCCCACTCAACCTATCAATCACCAACATCCCCGAGAGTCTTACCTCTACTTAACCTTCAATACCATCTCCTTTTCCCCATTCCCACTGCACCATCCAAGGTCACCATCATCTTTTCCCTGGAAGCTGACAACAGCTCCCTGACTGTTACTGTTAATTGCCATGGAGTTGATTCTAACTCACGGAGATCTCGTGTGTCCAGAGTATAACTCCTCCGTAGGGTTTTCAGAGTAGAACTACTCCATAGGATTTTCAATCACCATCTATATTTCGACCAACACCTGTACTGCCACCACCGCCCTTCAAAGCAGATCACCAGGCCTGTTTTCCAAGGCACCTCTGAGTCGGTTTGATCTGCCAACCTTTTGGCTAGTAGTCAAACACTTAACCATTTGCACCACTCAGGGACTCCTTCTCCCTGACTAAACCTGCCCAAGTCTTCCTGTCACGCCCCTGCCCCTCACCTGAATCCACACTGCCACCAGAGCCATCTGGGCCAAGGCCTGATCCTCCTACTCTCCTGCTTGCTTTCCTTCATTAGTTCCCCCTCACCTCCCCAGCTGGCCTTTCTGCTTCTCTTTCTACCTGCCACTCCCCACCTCCCCACCCCATGCAGCTCAGCTGAGCTGCTTAGCCTCTTCAGCACAGAAGCCCTTCACACCTGCATACCTTGCAGCTGACGTGTTCTCCCCATGCTTCTCTCCCTGGGAAACTCCAGGTCATCTTTCAAGTCCCAGTTCAAACATCACCTCCTCTGAGAAGGCTTCTCTGATCCCTCCCTGCCCAGCAGAGCTGGTCACTCCCTCCCTGGTGGTCCCTTCTCCCTTTTTTCCATCTGCTGCCCAGCACTTAGCACACCACACTGTGCTTGTCTGTTTACACATCTGTCTTCCCCAGTCGACTCTAAGCTTCATCAGGGGTGTGTCTCGGACATCTCTGTATACTCAGCACACAGCAGGCACCCAATATTTGCTAAACAAATGAAGGAGAGACAGAGAAAGAGCAATGATGACACCCCAAGAGGGAAGAGGAGAGAGAAAAGGCAGTAAGAGGGACGGGGCAACCCAGAAGGGAAGGGAGGTGGGAGGGATAGACAGAGCTGATGGGATCACCCAGAAATGGGCCTAGTCTGGGGGCGATGGGGTGTGGGGAGGAAGTGCAGACAGCCCAGCTCCACAAGACACTCAAGCCATGCTGGCTGGCTGATGAAAAGGAGAACTCAGGTGGGAAGAGGTATACAAAAAAGTATAAGGTACGGTATTTTGGTGAACATACAGGCTGTGGAGTCACTCTGCTGCCCTTTCCTGGTCTGTCTCATGCCAGAGAACACTCACCAAGTTTTCCCAGCCCCTTTCCCCACAGCCAGCACTTTGTAACCACAGGGCAGACCCCTCCAGGGCTCATTGGAGCCTCTGGCAGGAGCAGTGGCTGGGGCTGACTCCGAAACAGAAACCTCGCCAGGCCTGGCAGCCTGAGCCAGCCAGGCCTGTGTGGTCACAAGCGAGGCTGACACATGGCTGGCAGAGGGATGCTCCTTTTGGGTGTCTCCTACCCTGGGAGGTGCCCGCACTCTTCCAATTGGCTTCTCGTGGGCATTTGAGATACTAGAACATCCTGTGGGTCGAGGCTGGGCCCAGAGATGGCACGGCCCTTTCCTGCAGCCAGCTAGGAGTAGCCTGAAAACACACATTGTTCCCTTCCAACCAAAAACCACGTCTGAGCAGCAGGCCCCTGAGAGGATAGACCCAGAACCCATGGAATAGGCCATCTGTGACAGAGAGCTGAGAGGTGGACCTCTATCCTGGATGGAATGTTGGCCAGGGCCCAGCAGGCTGGGCTAGGGGCTCCTTCATCTTGTAGTTGCCCCAAAGCCCCCCAGGCTCCTGCTACCACCCCTGCCTCTCACTCAGCTCACAGCTCCCCTCCTACTTCAGAGAGGAGGCTGCTGTTAACTCAAAGGTGTAACCTGCTGGGCACCCACTAGGATCACCTATAGAGCTGTTTAAACAAACAAACAAATGACCCTGAGCCCCATCCCAGATCGATTAAATCAGGATCTCTGGGGGGAAGTGTTTTGTTATTGTTGGGTGCTGTGAAGTTGGTCCTGACTCATAGTGACCCCATATGACAGAGTAGAACTGCCCCATAGGGTTTTCTTGGCTGCAATTTTTTTTTTCTTTATTCCAGTGGCTTAGAACAATACACATTTATTATTTCAGTTTTTGTGGGTCAGGAGTCTGAGCATGCATAACTGGGTTCCCTCACAAGGCTGCAGTCAAGGTGTGGGTTAGGGCTACAGTCTCAGCTGAGCCTTGAATGAGGCAGGCTCTGCCTCCATACGCATGTGGTTGCTGGCAGTATTCAGTTCCTTGCAGGCTGTTGGACTGAGGGCCTCAGTTTCCTGTTGCTTGTCTGCCAGACGCTTCCCTGAGTTCCGTGTCAAATAGCTCTTTCCATAGGGCTGCTCCCCATGTGATAGCTTGCTTCTCTGAAGCCAGCAAGGAGAGTACTAGCCAAGATGGGCTTTACGATCTTATGTAAGGTAGTTATGTGCACATTATCATGAACATCTTTTCCCTTTTCTGTATTCTATAGTTTAGAAGCAAGTCACAGGTCTTGCCATGCTCAAGGGGAGGGGCTTACAAAAGGGCGTGGCCACCAGGGGAGTTGGCTGTAATCTTTATGGAAGCAGATCACCAGGTTTCTCTCCTTTGGAGCCGCTGAGTGGGTTCAAACTGCCCTGTTTAACAGTCGAATACTTAATCGTTGTGCTACCAGGGCTCCTTGGGGGTAGAGTTTAGGTAATTATGAATTTTTTAACTTGTAACTGAAGTATAATTACATATAGAAAATTACACTTAAAAGAAGCATACAACTCAATGCATTTTCATAAGCAGAACATCCCTGGAGAATCAGCACCCCAGAAGCCCCTTCCTGCTCCTTCCAGTCTCACTACCCTGTCACCAAGGATAACCATTATCCTGACTTCTAACATCGTTTACCTTTGCCTGGTTTTGGACTTCCATTACAGAAATGAAATCATACCACAGATACTCTTTTGTGGGCTACTCTCTTATGTGGCTTCTTTTGGTGAGCAACACATGATTCATTCATAGTGTTGTGTGTAGTTGTACACTGCATTTTCATTTGTGTTTGGAATGCCATTGTATGAACATACTACAATTTCTTTATTCATTGTACTATGGATCAGCATTTGCTGCTATGGACATTCTAGTACCTGTCTTGTTACCATTTACCACTTGGCTGTCGAGTCAATTTCAACTCATGGCAACCCCATGTGTTTCAGAATAGAACTACATATAGGGTTTTCAATGGCTGTGACCTTTTGGAAGTGGATCATCAGGCCTTTCTTCTGAGGTGCCTCTAGGTAGATTCGAACCACCAACCTTTTGGTTGGTAACCAAACATTTAACCATTTGGCCACCTGTCTTGTAGACACAAGCATTCATTTCTATGGGTAAATACTTAGGAGTGGAATTGCTGGGTAAAAGTACCACCAGCACTAAGAAATCCCTGGATGAATCTTGCCTCCACCCCTCCTCTCTTTGTGGCTCAGAGGGAGAAGGATTACCTCCTCCTCTCCAAGGCCAATCTATCCACCTGGGTTCTGAATCACCAGGGCTTGGCTTTCTGGTGACTTCAACCCACTCCTCTCAAGATATAGGAACATCTTTGGCAAGGCAAAAAGCCATATGGTTAATACAGATTTCTTTAATCTGTGAAGGCCATAGAACCCATTACTAGGTTGTGCCAAGGACATAACGAGACCAGGTTTTCTGTGCGGCAGAGCCTCGTTTCTGAATCACACTGTGTCCCTTCCAAGAATCTCTCTGTGTTTTCTCTGGGCCATGGTCCCTACCCACAGCCCAGAAACTGGTTGATAAGACCTCTCCCCAAAGGACACTAGGATAATGTGCACGGAGTCAAGCTCATCATCAACACACTTGAGGATGGGAGTTTCATTTTTTTTCAGAAATAATCCTATTATTGCTGTCTCCACACTTACACCAAAGCTGCTTACTATTTATTTAATAAATTGATATTCCACACCTAAGGCAACTGTCTTGCCCCTACTGACTAGGAAAGGGGAGGAAGATCCCATAATTGAATCCCATATTAGATGTAAGAGGGGTGGGGTTCAGTGAGTTGGTGGGGATGCACCTAGGTTCCAATCCAACTGTCCCTCTCAGCTCCCCTCATCTCCCCTAGCAAAGGACTCAGGGAGAGGGAGGTACTTGGCATAGTCAAAACCCCTTCTTCCCAGGTACGGGTCTGAGAACACCTAAGCCAGGTTTCCCTTCAAAACCTGTGGCAGTGTTGAAATGAGGAGGGATGTGGAGGGCAGAGGGCCTGCTTCCCAAGAGGCCACAGTTTATACCAAATGACCCTGGCCACAGCCAGTGGAACTACAGGCGCACACCAAGAACCAAAAACCAAACCAGTTGCCATCAAGTTGGTTCCGACTCATGGCAACCCCATGTGTTGCGCAGTAGAACTGCTCGATAGGGTTTTCTTGGCTGTAATCTTTACAGAAACAGGTCACTGGGCTTTTCTTCTGCAGCGCTGCTGGGTAGCTTCCAACCACCAACCTTTAGATTAGCAACTGAACACAAACCGTTTGTGCCACCCAGGGATCTTTGGGTGTGCTTCAGGCTCAAGCAAAGCCATCCACATGCTGACCAGCAGCTCTTTGGAGTGAAAGGACGAGCTGGCCCATCAGATTCCCCTTCTAATGAACCCTAACTGGGAAATATGAGAAGATGCGGAGGTGTGCAGCCAGAGATAGCGAACAGGCAGGTGAGGGTGGCAGGGATGCAGGAGCAGGATATCTGGGTGTACCACAGATTGGGTCTGGAGCAAGGGAATAGGGAGCAGAGGTGCAGATAGAAGTAGGGGCCCTGGGCGTGGCCTCCAGTCCAGGAAGGAACAAAAAGGGTCTACTGCCCATTCACTTCCAATCCAACTTCCAGTGCTCCAGCACTTGTAGCCAGATAAGAAACCCCCACACTTGGTTTCCCCAAAGGGTGAAAACCAGGATGCATACGTGATGTCCTTCAGGCCATTCACATGGGGCAGGGGGTACTACCTCTGTTCACAGGTAGAGAATGGAGCCTTAGCCAGGTTCAGTGACTTCCCCACATAGTCACTGGCAGGGCCAGCACTCCATGGAGGTCTGTCTCACACCTAAGCCTGGGTCTTTACCATACCCCCAACAAGCATTCAGGGCCCGGAAGGGGCAGGGCTCCAGAGAACTTCAAACCAAGTCAAGCCTCATTAGCCCAAGAAGCCTTGTTCCTTTCTTGGGTAGCCCCTGGAGAGAGGGGAGGTGAACAGATCTGGCTCATGATCTCTAATTCTCAGTTCAGCTCTAGTTCTGCAAGGGAGGTGGCATCATTCCCATTACACAGATGAGGAAACTGAGGCCCAGAGAAGTTAAATCACCTTGCTCCTGACCACATTACTGGAAAGTAGTAGAACTTGAATTCAAATTCCAGTCTGGCTGAAAGGATACATTCTTCCCATCGTAATGCACTGCCTTCAGGGCTCCAGGGCTCTGGAATCCTGTCCCCTCCTATAGCTTTCTCTGGCTGCAGTGGGGAGAATGGGAGGGAACCAGCTCTCCCCAAAATTCTGAGCAGAGGGGGTGGAGGAGACAGAGGAACGTTTCTCTAGGGTGAGATAAACACACAGCTGTCCATCTGGGGAGTGGGGTTCCCTAGATCAGGCTACTCCCCCAAACCTCTAACAACCCTACTCAAAGAGCCAAACAAACTGGTAAAGCTAGTGGTCATTCCAGAGGTGTGGGCTGGCACAGCCCTCTGGAGATGTCTGGGTCCAGCTTGAACAAGGACCCCTTTGAGCTCTGCTGCTAACAAGAGTTCCTTCTACCTACAGGGATCTCAGAACCCCTGGGTCCTCCTATCCACTGGGAGCTGGGAGAGCGGAGAGAGAGCAAGGCTGGTCCCATTTCCCAGCCTCAGCAATCAAGACACTGCCCACTACCCAGGTCTCTCACTGGCGCCCAGATCTGGCCAGCCACACCCTTAGCTGAGTAGATGCCTGGCTCCCCCTGGTTAATGGACCCCAACCCTTTTTCCCAGTTCCTTGATCTCCCCACCCAGGCATGGACGCTGTTCCTCTTCCCCCCACACCAGGGAGGCCCCTCCCCTCATGGGGTTGGATTTCAGAAGTAAGATGTTCAGGCTAAACCCTCTCCTGCACTCAGGAGGTGTGCTAATAAGCTGTTCCTCCCAGCTTTGCTTGGACCCTGCTTAGCTAACTTTAGTCACCCAGCACCTCTCCTCCAGGGCGAATCCACCCCTCCGTCCCTCTCTAGGGTCCCACGCTGTCTGCTCAGGTGTCTTCCTTTGCTGCATTGGCCCTTTATGTGCCTGTCTCCCCACTATACTGTGTCCTATTCATCTCTTATGCCCAGGGCCCCACACAGCTTCAGGCATACAGTAAGAGCTCAGTAACTGTTTATTCAATAAACATACACTCCCTGCTGCAAAGCTCCTCTGTGCACAGGCGCCCTTCATCTGCTTAGAAGCTGTAGAGCCTCAGGGCACAAATAAATGTAAGACCTTGAATGAGAAGACTCCAGTTTGCACTAGGCTCCACCCCGGCCCTCTGGGTGATTCCTAGGCACCTTCCTGTGGGTTCACTCCCCTATAAAATAGGGAACATCTATGACCTGCAGATCTTTAGGGCTGCTGTGAGGTCACAGCTCAGGCCTGGAAAAGGGTTCCCCACAGACATGCCCAGAAGCATCACACCTCCTGCCAGTACTGCTGAGAGCTGAGTTGGCCCCTATGTTGCATTACGTCCCTTTGAGGGTGCCTAGGTGCAGCTCTCCATGAACATGGAGACGGGGACACCAGCAAGCCTCAAACTGCGCCATGGGCTCCATATATGCCCTGCATGACTGGGTTTTTCCCCAGGTACAACAGCCAGAAAAACAAGCTGAGAGCAAGGTCCTCTTCCACCTGGGCCGCACCCAGTGCCTGCCTCCCACCCCTCTTTGCCCAGAGGCACTCCCCCAGCTCAGGCCCAACCATTGTCAGGCACCCTCCCTCTCTTCTACTCCCTCCATCAGAGGTTTGAGGCCACCTGCCACCCTTGTGCCCAGAGCTCAAAGGCCTGTGGTACGAGAACAGTCACCAGGGAGATAGATGGGGACAAAGAGCTGGAACCCGGAAGCTTCGCTCATAGGGATTCCAGGATTTCCTACAAAGCCCAGACCACACAGTGGAACAGGTGGGGTTCTGAAGAGAGCGTGCTGCCTGTTGCTGGCCTAGCCCCAAGTGCCCACTGCTGTAGCAGGAGCATCTGTGTGAGCTGGCACCCTGGGCCTGGTGACAGACCACTTTTTCTTGGCGGGCCACTCAGGGCTTGGCCATTTCCAGACAAGAAGCTGGTCATTCAGGTCTAAAAACAGACTTGCATTCATTAAAAAACAGAGCACTCCTGTGCTCTGGGTGGCCACCCCCTGGCCAGGCCTGCTGAAGGGCAGGCCCAGACTCAGCCTCAGTCACTCAGATGCCCCTACTCAGGACTGCCAGGGGGTGTGGCTACTCCGGGGACAAGTCAGCTCTGTCCATCCATGGGTATCATCCAGCCTGCCCACCCCAACCACCTAGGACACCTACCGCAGAATCACACTAGCTTTGTGGATGCACCAGGTTTTTCTCAGGGTCACAGGCAGGTCTGAGGAGTCTCTGCAACCTGAAGAGCCTGGGAGTGGGGCAGCAAGACAGGGATGCTACAACCGCTCACTATTGAGGGTTCTTGGGTAAGTCACTGTCTTCCTGGACCTCAGGAGACCCCACGGCTCCTGAGATGAGAAAGTCTTGGCCCAGGAGACCCCACCGCTGACTGAGGACAAAGTAAAGCAAAGGAATTGGGTGAACTGCAGATGGCCACTGGCCCTCTGTGGTCAAAACCCATGTCCCAGGAGAGACTGGCCAGAGCACAGTCCTCAAAGGACTGCCAGCATCTGTGCCTCCCTTCCACAAATACCAGTGGAGGGCCTGCTGTTTGCTCAGCTCTGTCTAAGTGCTGTGTATACCAAGAGAATAAGGCAAGGGACTATCCTCAAAATGCCTGGTAGGAGAGGTAGACATGAAAAAAATATTTACATAAATTAATAATTGTAATTAATAATTATAACTGTGTGATATATGCTATGAAAAGAAAGCCCGGGATCCTATGAATACCTCTACCTATGAGAAGCTTTTTCCTTGAAGAAGGATTTGAACTGATATCCAATGAATGCTAGCCAGATGGAGGGAGGATAATAGTTGGAGGGAGTTAGAGAGGGATATTGGCAAAGGGGTCAAGATGTGCAAAGGCCCTGAGGCCAGAAGGTATGAGACTTTTTGAGGAACTGAAACAGAGCCTGTATGTCTGCAGGATACGGATAAGTAATGATATGGTGAGTGATAAGGCTGGAGAGGTTGGCAGGGTCAGATCAGGTAGGTCCGCATAAGCCCCAGTAAGGGTTTTTGGTCATTATCTTAAAAGCAATGGGGAACCAGTGAAAGGGTTTAAGCAGGGAAGGGAAACCCTGGTGGCATAGTTGTTAAGAGCCACCGAAAGGTCAGCAGTTCAAATCCACCAGGTGCTCCTCAGAAACTCTATGCGGCAGTTCTAGTCTGTCCTATAGGGCTGCTATGAGTCGGAATCGACTCGACAGCAACAGGTTTTTTTTTTTTTTAAGCAGGGAAGTATATTATCAACTTTGTGTGTTACAAACATCATTCTTTTTTAAAATTTTTATTGTGCTTTAAGTGAAAGTTTACAAATCAAGTCAGTCTCTCATACAGAAATTTATATATACCTTGCTGTATGCTCCTAGTTGCTCTCCCCCTAATGAGACAGCACAGTCCTTCCCTCCACTCTCTCTTTTCATGTCCATTCAGCCAGCTTCTGACCCCCTCTGCCCTCTCATCTCCACTCCAGACAGGAGCTGCCCACACAGTCTTATGTGTCTACTTGATCCAAGAAGCTCACTCCTCACCAGTATCATTTTCTATCCCACAGTCCAGTCCAATCCCTGTCTGAAGAATTGGCTTTGGGAATGGTTCCTGCCTTGGGCTAACAGAAGGTCTGGGGACCATGATCCCTGGGGTCCTTCTAGTCTCAGTCAGACCATTAAGTCTGGACTTTCTACCAGAATTTGAGGTCTGCATCCCACGCTCTCCTGCTCCCTCAGGGGTTCTCTATTGTGTTCCCTGTCAGGGCAGTCATCGGTTGTAGCCGGGTACCATCTAGTTCTTCTGGTCTCAGGCTGATGTAGTCTCTGGTTTATGTGCCCCTTTCTGTCTCTTGGGCTCCTAATTACTTTGTGTCTTTGGTGTTCTTCATTCTCCTTTGCTCCAGGAGAGTTGAGACCAGTTGATGCATCTTAGATGGCTGTTGGCTAGCATTTAAGACCCCAGACACCACTCTCCAAAGTGGCATGCAGAATGAAAAACATCATTCTGATATACATATTTGCTTTAAAGTAATCTGGTAGAGGTGGGGTGAGGGAGAGTAGAGGGTGGGATTGATGGAACGAGGATGGCTTTGTGTTGTGGTTATGCTAGCTGGGTGCTGGATACATGGGGGTCCACTGTATAACTCTGTCTTCCTTTGTGTATGTTTAAAATTTTCCACAGAAACAGATGAGTCAGGAGGCTATAGTCCAGCAGAGATGTTGATGATAATGTCTTGGACTTAGTGGCAGTGGTAATGGAGCACCAGGGACATACATCCAAACAGAATCAACCTTACTTGGTAATCAGTTGACTGTGGGGTGAACAGGAAAAGATGTCAAGTATGACTCTAGATTTCAGGCTTGAACAAGTAGGTTACTGGCTGCTTTGCTGAGACAAAAAAAAAAAAACAGGGAAAACTACACAGGAAGAAAAGCAGATTTAGAGGGAAAAAAAATCATGAGTTCAGTCCTGAACATGTCTGAGAGACACTCAAGTCGAAATTTTAAGCCGTTTTTTTTTTTTTTTTTTTATGAATAAGGAGCTCAGAAAAAGGTCCACGGTTGGGAGACAAATTTCTGAGTTACTGGTCCACACATGGGAATAGGAATTAGTAAGATTCCCCCGGGAAAGTAGGTGTCATGGATTGAATTGTATCCCCCCAAAATACCTGTCAACTTGGCTAGGTCATGATTCCCAGTATTATATGACTGTCTACCATTTTGTCATCTGATGTGATTTCCCTACGTGTTGTAAATCTATCACTAAGATGTAATGAGATGGATTAATGGTGGTTATATTGATGAGATCTACAAGATTAGATAGTGTTTTGAGCCAATCTCTTTTGAGATATAAGACAGAAGCAAGCAGAGAGATAAGAGGACCTCATAACACCAAGAAAGTGGCACCAGGAGCAGAGCATATCCTTTGAAACGGAGGTTCCTGTGCTGAGATGCTCCCAGACCAAGGGAGGACTGATGACAAGGGCCTTCCTCCAGTGTCAACAGAGAAAGAAAGCCTTCCCCTGGAGCCAACGCCCTGAATTTGGACTTCTAGCCTACTGGACTGTGAAAGAATAAAATTCACTTTGTTAAAGCCATCCACTGTGGTATTTCTGTTACAGCAGCACTAGATAACCAAGGCAGTAGGTACATAAAGACGAGAAGCTATCAACAAGAGTGCCAAGACAATTCCATGGGGAAAGAATAGTCTTTTCAACAAATGGTGCTAGGGCAACTACATATCCACACACAAAAGAATGAAGGTGCACCCCTACCTCACACCATATACAAAAAATTTAGTCAAAATATAAGAGCTAAAACCAAAAGTATAAGCCACAAAAAAATTGGATCTCATCAAAATTAGAAATGCTTGTGTTGTTAATGATACCATCAAGAAAGTGAAAAGACAACCCACAGAATGAGAGAAATTTTTTTGCACATTGAATCTCTGATAAGGGTCTAATATCCCGAATATATAAAGAACTGTTACAGCTCCACAAAAAAAAGACAAATAACCCAATTAAATAATAGGCAAAGGAAACATCAAACGACCAATAAACACATGAAAGATGCTCAACATCATTAGTCATCAGGGAAATGCAAATGGAAGCCACTTTTGGTAAGAGAGATACCACTCACACTCACTAGGAGGCTGTAACCAACAACAAGTAGTAACAAAAGTGTGGAAAAATCGTAATCTTCTTACTTCACTGATGGGAATGTAAAATGGTGCAACTGGTTTGGAAAACAGTTTGGTGGTTCCTCAAATAGTTAAACACAGAGTTATCCTAAGACTCTGAAATTCCATTTCTAGGAATACACGCAAGAGAATCGAAAACATCATCCACACAAAATCTTGTATATGAATGTTCATAGGAGCATTATTCATAATAGCCAAAAATATAGAAACAACACAAATGTCCATCAACAGATAATTGGAAAATGTGGTATATCCATACAGTGGAATATGATTCAGCCATAAAAAGAAATGAAGTATGGACGTAAGGTACAACATGGATGAACCTGAAAAACACTTTGCTAAATGAAAGAGGCCAAACACAAAGGGCCACATATTGTTTGATTCCATTAATTTGAAATGTTCAGAATAGGCAAATCGGTAGAGATAGAAAGTAGATTAGTGGTTGCCAGGTGCTGGAGGGAGGGAGAGAAGGGGACTGCCTTCTAATGGGTACAATTGCTTTTTTTTTTTTCCAGAGGCAACAACAACTCTTTTACTTTTTCTCCAGCACAGGTCAGTTTTGCTTTTTCCAGAATTTCATAGTAATAGAGCAGAATGCTTTCTTTTTTTTTTTATTTTTTACAGTTGCTTTTGAGGGTGATGAAAATGTTCTAGAATTAGATAGTGGTGATGGTTGCACAACTTTGCGAATATACTAAAAACCAGGGAATTGTACACTTTAAAAGGGTGAATTTTATGGCATGTGAATTATGTCTCAAAAAAGGAGGAGAAGGAGGAAGAGAAGAGCAAAATCTCGGACCTGAAGAACCACAACACGTAAAGATTGTATGGATGAAAAGAAGTCTCCCATGCGCATGGCTGCAAACGGTTAGAAAGAAAACCAGGTGTGCAGGATGTTACCCAAGCCAAAAAAACGTGTTTCAAAAAGGAGGAATCGGTAAACAGTGCTGAAGTTTGCAGAGAGGCCAAGTAAGACGACTGAAAGTCCTTGAATTTAGCAACGCGGAGAAGATCCGTAACTTCAACAGCGACAAAGTTGGTGCAGTAGTGGGGACTGAATCTAGAGCCGAGCGCTGGTGACTGCAGCTGGGGGTCGACAGTGACAGCAGGCCTCTCTACCCATAGATGAAGATGCTCCCAGGTCAGAGGCCAGCTCCAAGCCAACCGCAGAGCTCACCTCCCTTTCCCCACTACCGGTGAAAGACCACGGAGATACTGGGAAGGAAATGGTATTGTAAGGTTCTCTTCAGGTTCCCCAAGGGGGTTGTCTGCAGCCTGGGAGGGAGGGTGCGCTGCCTTCGTTCACAGCCTCACTGCCAGACCCGCCATTCCCCAAGCCACCCTCACCTGATGCTCCTCCAGCCTCACCTGACGCCCTTCCAGCCCTGGTGAGGTTGTTTGGCAGCCGCCTTAAGGGCGCGTATCTTCCGCAGTCCTCTGCCGGCAAAGGCGCAAACCACAAGTCTATTTTCCAAGCCTGTTTTTGAAAGGACTGGTAAACCCAGGGTCACTCAGCCGCGAGTGGGCAGCCACACCCTGCATTCCAGCACCACACTCAGCCGCAGCTCCCCGAGGCGGCACCTCCCCGGCCAGTAATCCCGCCCGCTGAGCCCCTGCCAACCATTTGCTGGAGGTTGGAGGGTCCACAGGTGTAAGGGTAAAAGCTTGAGCAGACTGGGCGGACTGTTGGGTGCAGCAGCGGCGCCCCCATCTCCTGGCCTCCCGGGAAGGGAGACAGCGCCCCACTCGAGACCCCTCCTGGATCAGGGCTCCTCGCCTCACTGGCAGCTGCACCAGACGTAGGGCGCCCCAGGCAAGGTCCGCCTCGGCGCCGTGCGGCAGGCTCCAGAGGCTCCAGCCGCCAACTCGGCTCCGCGAAGCTAAACTCCAGCCTCCAGCCAGGATTTCAAATTCCTGATGGATAACCCAGTCTTAGGGAGCTTGCTGAGTCTTGGGACCTCTTACTCCAGGTAGAACCCCAGATTGTTTAACTGAGAGAACCCCCTAGGAACGCCTCCTCTCCCCGACTGTCAGGCAGCATTGTTCTGGAGGCTCTGGCCCTTCCAAGGAATCAGGGCTCCTTGGAGAAATGGCTGCTTTCACATCTGGAGCAGGAAATGCACAAACGAACACAAAACATCTCATAGGAGAAAGCAAAAAAGGTGAAAAGCAAATACATAAAATGGTTCTAGATTAAAAAGAGAATTATTATTTGAAATTGGTAAGATAAACTACCTAGAAAACAGGTAATAAATTGAGAAACTGTGAGGATGAGAATAGTCACACTGCTGGAAGAATACAGTCACTGTCACTGAAACATACATGTAGAAACTTGAATTGGTGCAGGTTTTTGCTGTGTATACCTTCAACAACGGAGCCCTGGTGGCACAGTGGTTAAGAGCTTGCCTGCTAACCAAAAGGTTGGCAGTTCAAACCCACCAGTTGCTCCTTGGAAACCCTATGGGGCAGTTCTACTCTGTCCTATAGGGTTGTTATGAGTTGGAATCGACTCGAAGGCAATAGGTTTGGTTTTTTGGTTTTATTCCCAGCAACAGCCTAAAAAATAAATCATTTTTTAAAAAATTGAAAAACCATAAGAAAGTGGCCCAGATGTTCATAAACTTGGGCACTGGGCTAGGCAGAGCAGCGATGGGGATACATAATTAACTCTTATGGCGTTAATTATAATTCCAGTGGTTACAAGATCAACGTAAAAATCAACAGTTTTCCCTATAGACCTTCAATCAACAGTTATAAAATACCGTCGGGAAACCGATTCTATTCATAATGGCACAAAAAATATAAAATACCCAATACTAAACTTTAAAAACATAGACAACCTACATGAACACCTTTAAACCCATTGCCAACAAGTTGATTCCGACTCATATAGTGACCTTGTAAGACAGAGTAGAACTGCCCCATAGAGTTTCCAAGGAGCACCTGGTGGATTCCAGCTGCCGACCTTTTGATTAGAAGCTATAGCACTTAACCGCTATGCCACCAGGGTTTCCTAAATACCTTTAAATGACATAAAAGAAGACTTGAATAAATTGAAGACATGATTCCTGCTCTTCAATGGGAAGACGTAATGCTTTAAAGAAGCAAATTCACCTCACGTTAATTTATAAATATAATTCAGTCCTAATAGGATACATGTGTGTATGTGTATACTTGATAAATTGACTCTAAATTTCATCTGAAAGGCTACATGCATTAGAATAGCCCACAAATTTATGAAGAAGACAGGTAATGCAAGGGTTTTGCCCTATCAGATGTTAGAACAAACTACAAAGCTAGAGAATTAAAATAGTGAGGTATTTAGTGGCTTAGGAAAGATGAATAGGTAATGCAATTTAAAAGGGAGTCCAGAAAATGATCCATGGGTATATGAAAATTTAGTGTATAATAAAGAAAGCATTTCAAATAAGAGAGGAATGAACTTCCCAATAAATGGTATTTCGGCAACTGGCTACCACATACCATTCACAAAAATAAGTCACAGGTGGATTAAACATCTAAATATTTTCTAACTCTATAAAGAAATAAAATAGAGGAGAATTTTTTTTTTTTTAAATATCAGGGAAAGTCTAAGCAGATATAAAACCCAGAGCACATAAAGGAAAAGATTCAATTCACAAAAATTTAAAACTCTAATACATCAAAATTTAAACTAACAAAGAATTGATATTCTTAATATGTAATGAACTCATTAAAGTCAAGAAAAAGGTATAAATAGTCTAATAGAAAAGTGGGTAAAGAATACAGACAGGAAATTCACAAAAGAAACATCTATCTTACTGGTAAACAAACAAAAAAGGATAGAACTCAATATTACCAAGGATGTGGAAAACAGGCACTCTTTATACCCCACTGATAAGAATGAAAATTGAATTAATCTTCCTGACATATGTCAAATGCCTTGCAAATCCTTTGATTCAACAACTCCATTCCAAGGAACTTGGTGTAAGGAAATAAATGGACAAGTATGCAAAAATTTATATTCATACTGTTTATAATTATAGGAAAAAAAAAGCGGAAATAGTTGTTCATTTATATAATGGATTGCTATGCAATTGACTAAAAGAATGGGGTAGCTGTATGTGCTCATATGTGGGAAAAAAAAGTCTAAAATGTACTATTTGTTGAAAAGTAGGTACAGATCTGTAAGTATGATATCATTATAATGATATAATAAAAGAAAAAAATTCTGTTTAATGGTGTACATCAAACAACAGTGATTATGTTTGAGGAGAGATTTATGGGGTGATTTCACTCTATATATTTTCTGCTTTGTTTGACTTTATTATAACAGGGGTGTAATTCTTTTAAAATCACCAAAAACAATAAAGATATTCACACCTAGTGTTGAACAGATGTTCACATGCACTACTATGTGGTAGGGCAGTTTGAAAAAAGGTACTCACATTTTATATGTAGGTACCCGTCAGACCCATAAATTCCACTTCCACCAATTTATTCTTAGGAAATAACTGTACACAAATTTGAATGTATATGAATGTTCACTGAAGTGTACTTAAAAGAAAAAAAAATTTTTTTTAGAACAGTTAAAAAAAAAAAACCTGGGAATAACATAAAATCCATCAAATTATGTTTTATTCATAGAATACCCGTAAAAACCAAACCCATGGTTTAGTCGATTCTGACTCATAGCGACCCAACGGGACAGAGTAGAACTGCCCCATAGGGTTTCCAAGGAGCACCTGGTAGATTCAAACTGCCTACCTTTTGGTTAGCAGTCATAGCTCTTAACCACTACACCACCAGGGTTTTCTCTTCATAGAATGGGAGGCAACAGTTAAAATGATATTTAAGTTATTTATTAAAAATAATTCTATATTTTTTAAAAAGGAAAGGTAATATCATTGGAAAGAGCATTATACAGAACAGCATGTCTAATAATAAAATATATGCAGACAGGATTGCTTACCAAAATTCTAACGATATTTTTCTCTGTGAATTGGGATTTCAGGTGTGTCTTATTTTTATTTTTTTATACTTTTCTGGATTGCCTGAATTTTGTGGTCAGAATAAACAAACTATTTTCATTTGATTGAAAAAAAAAAAGGAGAAGGCAGCAAAAAAAAATGCTTCAAAGGGCACAATAATGTTAACTAACAGACATCTCGGAAATTTCAAAATCCCAATTCTTCATCTTTCACTACATGGAAACCCACAGAATCCAACAGGAAAAGAAACCTCGGTTTTAAAAATGAACTTTGCTGAATCCACACATGTGATGGAATGCACACACACGCGAGCACACACATGTAACTGCATGTAAAACTGATGAAATCTGAATAAGCTCAATGGATTCCACCAATGTCGATTTTCTGGTTATGTTATTGGTCTATCGTTATGTAGGATGTTACCACTGGAGGAAATTGGGTGAAGGGTTCACGAGATCTCTCTTTACTATTTCACATGTATTATTTCATGCAACTGCATGTGAATCTACGATTATCTCAAAATAAAAAGTTTATTTTTAAAACTGAATTTTGCACCTTGAAAAGGAAAGCTTTTTTTTAGAGCTGGGACTGAATCATCACAGAAAGGCCTTGTCTCACATTCTTAAAGCTGGAGGCACCGTGGGGAAACTAACTTTTGATGAGCACCTTCCGCCTAGGAGGCCATCACACAGCCTGAGAGCCTTTGAATTATGCATATGTGACGCTAGTTATAGATGAAGAAAGGGAGGCTCAAAGCCAGTAGTAACTCAGTAGTAATGGGTGTAGTAAGGATTTGAACCCAAGACTGTCTGGAAGCTCTTGGTCTTCCTATTACATCCACGGCTTCAAACTGGTTGGAACTGCTTCAGTCACGGCCAATGAAGCAAAATCAGAACAAACCCAGGTATTTAAAATTTGAGTGAAGCAGAACGATAAGCAGAACAGAAAAATTATGGGTTGAAGCCCTAGAGTGGGAAATTCCGAAGAGGTGTAGTGAGCCTTTCAGGAGCCTGATGAGAAAGACTGGATTATTGCCAGGACTAAGGATAACTGTCACACATTCAAAGTGGTGTGGTCGGCAGCCATCTCCAAGCAAGACACTGCTGTTTCTGACTCGCCCATCAAGAGATTTGGTTGCTATGCAAACATGCACACTGCCCTTGTTTTCTAAGAGGGAGATTAAGTTTCTAGCAGGGCTTCGACTGGTAATTTTTCCCATTCCACTTATCATTCCACTTCACCCACACTTTAAAAACCTGGGCCCATTTGAGTTTCACATCATCAGCTGTGACTGAACCTGGCAGAATTGGTTCAAAGCCCCGATTAAATCGCACTGACTACATAACTGGAATGACTTAAAAGCCCCCCCCAAAAAGTTTATTCAGTGTCATCCATTTGAGAAAACTGGTATAAAGAAATAAATATTTGACAGTCTGATTCTTCTACACAAAGAGAATTCCAAAAAGGAAATCAAGGGAACAATATCATTTACAATACAACAACAAAAAAAAAACCATTGCCATCGAGTCGATTCCGACTCATAGCAACCCTACAGGACACAGTAGAACTGCCCCACAGGGTTTCCAAAGAATAGCTGGTGGATTCAAACTTCTGATTTTTTGGTTTGCAGCTGTAGCTCTTAACCACTGTACCACCAAGGCTCCCCATTTACAGCCCTCCCAAAAGATAAAACACTTAGGAATAAACCTAACTAGGGATGTAAAAGACCTATACAAAGAAAACTACAAAACTCGAATACAAGAAACCTAAAGAGAACTTCATAAATGAAAAAACATACCATGCTCATGGTTAGGAAGACTTAACACGAAAATGTCATTACTGCCCAAAACAATCTACAGATACAATGCAATTCCTATCCAAATTTCAACAACGAGATGGAAAAACTAATCACCAACTTTTTATAGAAAGGAAAGAGCCCCTGGATAAGTAAAATATTACTGGAAAAGAACAACAAATTAGGAGGTTTCACACTACCTGATCTCAGAATCTACTATACAGCTACAGTAGTCAAAACAGCCTGGTACTGGTATAACAACAGACATGTAGACCAATGGAACAGAATTGAGAACCCTGAAATAAATCCATCTACCTGTGGATACCTTATCTTTGACAAAGGATCAAAGTCCATTCAATGTGGAAGAGACAGTCTCTTCAACAAATGGTGCTGGTGGGAATGTAAAATGTACAACCACTATGGAAAATCATATGGCGCTTCTTTAAAAAACTAGAAATAGAAATACTATATGATCCAGCAATCCCATTTCTAGGAATATAAGAACTGTCACACAAATAGACATATACACGCCCATGTTCATTGCAGGGGTATTCACAATAACAAAAAGATGGAAACAACCTGTCCATCAACAGATGAATGGATAAACAAATTATGGTACATACATACAATGGAATTCTAAGCAATGAGATAGAACAATGATGAATCCGAGAAACATCTCACAACATGCATGAATCTGGAGGGCATTATGCTGAGTGAAATAAGTCAATCACAAAAGGGCAAATGCTGTATGAGACCACTATTATAAAAAGTGAAAAAAAGGTTTATGCATACAACGAAACCATCTTTTGATGGTTATGAGGGAGGGTGGGGTGGAGAGGGGAAATCACTAACTAGATAGTAGGCAAATATTAGCTTTAGGGAAGTGAAAAACAATACACAGTATAGAGGAAGTCAGCACAGCTTGACCAAGGCAAGGGAAGACACTTAGAGGAACACAAGAAAAAAAAAGAGGCAACCATAATAAATATGATAGCATATATAACCCTACAACAACAGTAAAAAACAAATAATAACTTACATGCAGATACATAGATCGATACGTATGCTGAATAGGGAAAGGACGGCATATAGGACTATGCCTATGTACGTATACAGGTTAGGCTATGGATATTTTTACATACATATTTGTATGTACAGCATGTATATTCATATATATAATAGAGCACAAAGGGGGCACAGTCATAAAATTTTCCTAGACACATCTAAACACCTTGAGGGACCAAGTTACTGGGGCTGAGGACTATAGTCTCAGGGGATATCTAGTTCAATTGACATAACGTAGTTTATAAAGAAAGAGTTCTTTGGTGAGTAGCGTCTGGGGTCTTAAAAGCTTGCAAGCAGCCATCTAAGATACATCTATTGGTCCTATTCCATCTGGAGCAAAGGAGAATAAAGAAAACCAAAGACACAAGGAAAATATTAGTCCATTGGACCACATGAACCACAACCTCCGCCAGCTTAAGCTCAGAAGAACTAGATGGTACCTGGCTACAATCACTTACCATTGTGACAGAGATCACAATAGAGGTCCTGGACAGAGTGGGAGAAAAATGTAAAATAAAATTCAAATTCATAAAAAAAGACTAGACTTACTGGTCTGTCAGAGACTGGAGAACTCCTGAGACTATGGCCCTGGGACGCTCTGCTCACTCAGAACTGAAGCCACTCCTGAAGTTCACCCATCAGCCAAAGATTAGATAGGCCTATAAAACAAACAATAACATACATGAGAAATGTGCTTCTTAGATCAATCAAGTATAGGAGACCAAATGGGCAACACCTGCCCAAAAGAAAGACGAGAAGCCAGGGAGGGACAGGAAAACCATGAATGGAAACGAAAACTGGAGATGGAAAAGTGCTGACACATTGCAGGGATTGCAACCAATGTCACAAAACAATTCGTATATGAATTTTCCAATAAGAGCTAATTTGCTCTGTAAACTTTCATCTAAAGCACAACAAAGTTTTAAAAGGCCGGGGGGATATTCGAGTAGGTAAAAAAAAAGGTGGAGTTGCAATCAGGCACTAAAAAACCAAACTCGTTGCCTTTAACTTATAGCGACCACATAGGACAGAGTCGAATACCCCATATGGTTTCCAAGGAGTAGCTGGTGGATTTGAACTGCTGATCTTTTGATTAGCAGCTATTTGCACTTGACCACTGTTCCACCAGGGCTCCCAATTAGGCACTGTTGTTGTGTGCCATCGAATTGATTTCTACTCATAGGGACCCTATAGGACAGAGCAGGACTGCCTCATAAAGTTTCCAAGGAGGACCTGGTAGATTCAAAGTACCGACATTTTTTTTTTTTTTTCTGGTTAGCAACCTGAGCTCTTAATTACTTCACCACCAGAGCTCTAATGAGGCACTAAAAAAAAAAAAAAAAAAAAAAACTAGGTATTGTAAAATGTGTGCTTACATGTGAATATCATCCATCAGGTATGTCACTGCAGCCCTGATTAGACGGTTCTTTCCAACGCCCAAAATGGACTTCGTTCTATCCAAGGATTTGAATTCTTCACCAAGGAACAACTTGTTCCTTGATAAAACTGGAGCTCCACTGTTGGTGTGACCAGTGCAGAGTATGGGCTATGACTACTTCTACCCTCTCTTCTACTGGAACCCTTAGGCTTTTACTGATATTGAAAAATCCATTAGTTTTTCCCATTTGCTATTTTTAAATGGATGCAACTATTTCCAGTACTCTTAAGTCTTCCTACACCATTATGAACCCAGATTGTTGGTCTAATATAAATCACATCCCTTTGGGGTCCAGGCAAGTGTTGAAGGGTATGTCTGTGAATTCCTGGAAGTGTGAGCAAAATTGTATTTTTACAAAAGTGCATAATTCTGGAAAGAGAGCTTTTCACTTTTATTAGATTCTCAATGTAGCCTACGACCCCCCAAAATATAAGAACTACTGCTTTAATTAACAACAAAATGGGTTTAAAATATAAACTCCGAAACTGATTACTTTAAAAAATAAGCACTCAGCTAGCACTGAACACCCCCAGTACTTAGACTGTGGTCTCTAAATACCATTTCCTACTAAAAAGAGCCAGGGCTTCTTGAAGAAATGGTTGATTCCAAATGTAAGGCAGAAAATTTACAAATGGGCCAAAAATATCTTCTCATGCCAGAAAGCAAGAAAGCCTTCAAAGACTAGAGTCTCATCAAAACTACTCAGGAGCCTTCTTGAAGATGGGACAAAGATGGAACAATTCAAGCATCAGTAAGAATTATATCTGCAATGAACTGAAACACATCAGATATGATTAACTCCATAAGATCATAATAATACAAAAATGACTCACTGGTCACCTTTGGTGGCTCCTAGGGATCTATTTCCTTATTTTGAAAACTAGCGAATAATTATTTATTCTTTCTAGTAGTAGCTATAGCTCAGGGTAACCAAATAGTTGAAAAGGGGGCATTTCTTTTTACAGAAATAATCCAGCTAAATAGCTAACACTATTCTAGAACCCCTAATAATAAAGTCTCCAGATGGCACAAATGGTTGGTGGTCTGGCGATCTGCTTACATTAAGATGACAGCCAAAAAAACCCCCTACGCAGCAGTTCTTCTCTGTAACACGTGGAGTCACCATGAGTTGTAATCAACTCAACGGCAACTAAGAACTATAAAGTAAATCCTGGTGGCGTAGTGGTTAAGTGCTACGGCTGCTAACCAAGAGGTCGGCAATTCAAATGCGCCAGGTGCTCCCTGGAAACCCTATGGTGCAGTCCTACTCTGTCCTGTAGGGTCTCTATGAGTCGGAATCGACTCGACAGCAGTGGGTTTGGGTTTTGCTTTGCTTAACGGGTCTAAATAAAATAATTATTGATGGTTGCTAACATCCTTCAGTGAGAAGAAATCAGACATGACGTGCTTCCTCAAGTGCACAATACCTAAATCTGATGAAGCTTCTAGATCTAATGATCAATTTACAGGAAATACAGGAGTCAGAGGAGCATTTTAAACATTAACAAATTGGGAAATGTAAAAGGACAAATAACAGTTTCTTTAACAATTAAATTGCAAGGGAAGAAAGAAAGAAGTGGAAGGGGAACCTATAGGCTGAAAGAGATGTAACTGTAGATATATAGATTAAACGTGTCAAGCAAGTGAAATAACTAGAACAGAAATAAGAATGTTGACACAATGTAGAGAATGTTACAAATGTCACTGATCATGTCTAGAAACTGTGGAATGGAAGCCGGTTTTGCTGTGTATATTTTCATCAAAAATAAAATTAAAGGAAAATAGTGTCAACCAATTGTATAAACCTCATTTGGATCCTTAATCAAATGGTACTAGAGATATTTGTGAGACAACAGGGGGAATTTACAAGCTGACTGGATACTTGATGACTTTAGGGAATTACTGTTATTTTAAGGTATAATAATGGTATTGTGGTTATATTTTAAAACAGCCCTTCACTTTTATAGATGCACACTGAAATATTTATGGATGAAATAATGTGATATTTTGTATTTGCTTCAAAACAATCTAGGATCTAAGGAGAACCAAAACCAAACCAAACCATAGAGTATCCAAGGAGTGCCTGGTGGATTCAAACTGCTGACCTTTTGGTTAGCAGCCGCAGCTTTTAACCACTATGCCACGAGGGTTTCCGGATCAAAGGATAAGGGAGATAATATAAGAAACAGGCTCATGTTGATCACTAAGGGTGAGTGATGGGCACGTGCCTTTTATTATACTAGTCTCTCCTTTTGCATGTGTTTGAAATTAAAAGACTTAAAAATTTAAAATATAAACTTTTTTCAACTTGTTTGGTGATAAAAATAAGTCCCATATGAGGGTCAATTCTGAGCTACTGTTGCTGGGTTATTTTAAAATAAAATTTCTGGATCATCCTTCAAAATTCAGTTGTTTTTTTTTTAGGAGTTATTTTAAAATAGTATTTTCTGTGGCCCCAGAGATCGTTGGCAAGTTTTGAGCAGCTTGATTAATGATAATACATATTAGAAAAAAATTTTTTTTCTACAGAGGAGAGAGAAAAAAAATTATTGTAATTACTCACAGTTGTTTGCTCAGGCTTACCACCCACACTGCTGCTCTTACTTCAGAGAAAAGTGGCACTCAAACGAAATGAAATACCAGTAGGATTGTGACAATTACTTAATATACCATTGATGTTTCATGTCAATACTTCAGGAGGCAAAGCAATTCATGTTTGACTTAAAGTAATTCTTCACCTGCTTCCAGGTTAAAAAAAAAAAAAAAAAAAAAAAACCCGGTACTAACCCAAACTAACGTCCATTAAAAAAATAATAGCAATGTAATTTTTCTAGTGAGTTTTAAACATCACCTGCGGGCACATAATTTAGGATAAGGACTTAAAGATTGGTTCAACCTGCATGGGTTATTAAAACACACTTCAGTCCTAAATCTTGTTGGATGCCATAGAGTCAATTTTGACTCATAGAGACCCCATGTGACAGAGTAGAACTGCCCCATAGGGTTTTCTTGGCTGAAAACTTTACAGAGCAGACAGCCAAGTCTTTCTCCCACAGAGCAGCTGGGTAGGTTCAAACCACCAATCTTTTGACTAGCTGAGCACTTAATCATTGTACCACCAGGGCTTCTTAGTCCTAAATTGCTGTTGTTGCTGTTGTGTGCTGTCAAGTGAATTCTGACTCATAGCAACCCTATAGGACAGAGTAGAACTGCTTCAGGGTTTCTCAGGGTGTAATCTACGGGAGCAGATTGCCAGGTCTTTTCTCTCTCGGAGCTGTTGGTAGATGTGGATCCCTGACCTTCTGGTTAGCAGCTGAGTGCTTAACCAATGGGCACCTTAGTCCTAAAATATGACCAAGCATTTCTAAACTAATATAAATGTGTAGTTGTGGTGGGGAAGAGGAGAGAGGAAACAGCTTGTCCTATAAAGATGGATATTCTTGGAAACAATGTCTTCCTTTTGGAATCTGTGCTGTAGCAGGCAGGGATACCTGGAGGAGGCTGTGACTTCTCAACTCCACAGGAAGCTTCATTCCCAGGGGTTTCTGCTTTCCCACTCTCCTCTCTTTCCTACATGAGTAAACAGCTAGGGGATTAATCAAAGTTTCAAAGGTTGGTGATAACAGGTGGTGATACTGATGCCCTGTAGCCCAGGTGAATAGCTGCACAGTGGCCAAGGCTGACGTCATGCCACAATTACACTTAGCGACAGAGATGGCTGCAGAATGTCAGGGGAACTATGTTCATGTCTCAGGAAAGGAGAAAAGCAAATTATTTCCTGGTGTTCAGCCTTAAACACTGGACACTAAATGCTACGCCGGTCTTAATTTCATTTACTTTCCATGGGTAGTTAGAGCAAAGGAGAAATTATAGGAAAAAAATTTTAAAAACCTTCAGAAATCAGGGGGGAAACACACTAGTTAGCAAAATCACTGAGCAATGGCCTTGAGAAGGGTGCCTACAGGCTAATCTCCTTATCCTTTGATGGCAAAGCAGGCACAGGGAGGGAAAGTGACTTACCCCAAGCCACAGCAAAATAGTAGCAGTGTGAGACCCAGAACTCACTTCTGATTCCCAGAGTGAGGCTCTTCAGGCTGGACTGATAAATAAGGTACGTGGCATTTCAAGGGCCAATGCAGCAGCTTAAGGACTGGGTGGAGCCACTGAAGAATGAGCTAAGAGCTCAGCAGCTCATGGAAGAGCTTCAGGGAGGCTGGCTAGCATAAGCCTATGCCAAGTACTGCCGACCTCAACCTCAAAGGGTCCTAGGCGCATCCTAGCAGCAGAGTTAGCTCACAGGTCTCTCTGGTCCACACGTAGGTGTTGAGGACTTACCTAAGCTCCAAAATTTGAAGGCAACCAGCAGCGTTAAGGCGTGAATAATGGAGGAGAGGCCCCAAGCTGTTGTCTCTGGGCTATTTAGAAATTTGCACCCAGGGGAAGTCAGGAAGGAGAACTTCAATTCGGCCCCAGCAGAAACTCTCTCGGAAGCTCAGCTCACCCTCTGTCAGTTTTGGCCTCTGGACCTGCCCATTTGTCCCCGGAAGAGGCTGCCTGAGGCTGCCTCGATGCCACTGCTTCACCTGGCCTGTCAAGCTGTAACCTCCAACCTCGGTGTGTGCTGGCATGCTGTGGAGGGACAGTTCACGGGAGCCCTCCTTTCAGCCAGCCTGGCCCACCACTGCAGGATGAGTGGGACACCCTCTAATCCATCTCTCCTCCCAACCCCATAAATCTTTGCTATGAAAGGAGGCCTACTTTAGAGCCAGCTGGAGCTGTGATGAGGTTTTCAGGGCACCCTCTCATTCCCCAGGGGCCTGACCCTGCAAGTTCAGGGACTCTTGAGCAATCATGAGGTAGTGAGGGAGGGGGCAAGCAAAGCAAAAAAGGGCAAAGGACAGCTGGTCAGAGCCCACTGGCCCCTTTCAGGATAGGGCAGAGGGAGCCCCCTAAGCCTCCCGCCAGCCCCACATCCAGGGCTGATTTGGGCACAGGGCTGACGCGTTCACCCCACCTGCCCCAGCGGTACCTGGCTAGGGCTGCCCGGCTGCCCTCCAGAGCTCAGACTGTGGATGTGGCCAGGGGCGGGAACCATGCCGCCTTATGCATGGGCTGTGTCTTCCCCCAAATAATCCCACCACCAGGGCCCCAAGGTCTCAAAGAGGCCACAGTTCTCGATGTTGCCTGCAACGCCACCTTCCGCTTGCCCTGCCTCCTTGCCCCTTTCCCAGCTGCGAGAGCCTTCCTTCCACCCAGGGCGACTTTGGACCAGATTTCCAGGCTGGAGGACCGGCCCCAGCCCGCCCGACAGGGACCGGCCTGGCGCGGGGTGCGGCTGAGTAGTGCTGGGACAGCTCTGCGTCGCCTCCCAGGCAGCGGCTGGCCCCCACAAGTGCAGACCCGGCGGTAAGGAGAGGGGCTGACCCCTCCGGGGCGGCAAGGAAGTGCCAGCCTTTGGGGAGCGGGGTGTCAGGACTGGGGGTAGATCTAACTGGGAAATGAATGAATGAATACGTGAATGAATGAACAGCAATGGCAGGGGCGGACCATGGGAGTCGTCCCAAGGAGCGTGCCCTCCGCTTCCCCGATGCCACCTGGAACGTCCCTCTGCCCCCAGGTGCGGGCTCGTCGCACCGAGCCACGGGCTCAGCCCGGACATCCCGGCCCCTCGAGGCCCGGGAGCCCAGGCCGCGCAGCGAAGCCCTGGCCCGGGGCCCGCATTCCGGCGGCCGGGAAGTGCCTGCCCGGCGGGCACAGACGCCGAGGCGCAGCCCTGCCCCGCCCGGTAGCGGCAGCTGGCGGCGCCTCCGGGACCCAGTCGGGCCCTCCGGCAGCAGCCCCCTTACCTGTCCCCCTCCGCAGCCTCGCTCCGGCTCAGAGCGGTCATCGCAGCGCCTCCGGAGCGCCCCGACAGAGCGCCCGGCGACCCCGCCGGCCCGCCCGCGAGCGCCCGCCTCCGCCCGCCCATTGGCTGCTCGGGCGGGACAGGCCCGGCCCGCTGGCCTTTCCTCCCCCTCCAGACCGCCCAGATCCCACCCATCGGTGCCTCCGACTGGAAACCCCCGGAGGCCAGGACCTGGGTCTGCACCTCCCCACCAGTCCCCCTCCAGACTCTTCTCTGCTGTCCTCGTGGTCTTGCTCGGACCCCTCTGCAGTAACCTATTCCCACCCTCCTCGAGCCCCTCCCAACATCGGGTAGGTTTCAATTTTTCTCCACACCAGAGAAATGAGGTGGAGTTGTTGCCGTTGTTAGGTGCCTCCAGTCGGTTCCGACTCATAGCGACCTACGTACAACAGAACACTGGGGGTCTTGCCATCCTCAGAATCGTTGCTATGCTTGAGCCCATCATTGAAGTCACTGTGTCAATCCCTCCCGTTGAGGGTCTTCCCCTTTCTTGCTGACCCTCAAAGGGAACACCAAAGGGGATTTTGAACAGCACTCAGAAAGCCCGTGACTGAAAGGCTGGGAGCCAGAATGCTCTCAGAGCACTTCGCCCACGACTGGAAACTTCTCAGGCTCTCCAGGACAAAAGGCTTTCGGAGGCGTCTACAGAGGGACCAGAGTGCCAGAGCTCACAAGTCGGCAAACGTCAGAAGGGAGCTCAGTGACTGCAGGATGTGACAAAGAACTGGACCCAGTTGGGCCTTGAGAATGGGACCAAAGGTCCTATCCCTGTACTTGCCTCCTACCCACCCCCCCCCCACAACCAGGTAGCATTTTGGTCCCATGGAGTGGTCAGCAGGAGGAAAGCCACAGGCCAGATTTGGTTCTACGCCCAACCCTCTCCCACCACACCGGTCATGCTGCACCATAAGGGGACGGCCCCAAAGGGAGCCCAGATCCACTTCTGGAAGCAGAATCCTGACTCAGTGTCCCCCCAGCTCCCTTAGAAGACCTCTGCTGCAGGCAGACTGAGGGGCAGGGCGAGGGTTACCTCACTCCTGGGTTTATCCATCAGGAGGGCCCACTGCCCTGCCTTCCTCCTATCTTCTGTCCAAATAAGCCAAATAAATTTTCCCTACCTGCAAAGCTTTTAGAGACAGGTATCCCACCTCCCCGGGGACTGAAGGGGTAACCTATACCCCCAAGGAAGTCCGCTGATGCTTTTCCAGCACCCCGCACCCTAGAGAAGGCAGGCAGCCTGACCAATGCTGCTGTAACACCCACCACCAGGCTCAAGGTTCTCGCCGTTTTGGCCCTGCTCGGAGTGCAGGGTTTAACCTCCCCAGCAGAAGAGAGAGGAAACAGGTGCTTCAGCTGTTGTTTATTGACATACAGGTAGGCTCTATAGCAACAGGCTTGGAGGTGGCTGCAGTAGTGGGGCAAGTGAAAGGTAGAGGGTGGAGTGTTTGTCTGCAGCGACTGCGGAGTAGAGCGCAGGAAACACAAGTGCCCGATGCACAAACGAGGTGGGAGTCAGGGAGGCCGAGGGGCTGGGGAAGCAAGTAAGGGCCAGGGCCAGTCTGCCTACACTAGAACCACTGCCCATGCCCAGAGGCCCCTGTTCTTGCTGTCTCCTGGCCCCAGGCCAGGGCTGAGCGCTCACTGGGCAGCCATTTTCTACAGGAACTGAACAAAGTACACAAAGAAGAGTTGTTGACCTCTTGCATTAAATAAGCTCGGGGCCTCCAGTCCTGCACCCCTCATTCTTCCCTTGCTTGTGTGGAGCCACGTGATGGGCAGCCAGGCTCTGGGCTACCCGACCTGAGCAGGGTCTTAAAGCAGTCATGTGTCACCAGAGACTTTCATCTTTCTTTCCTGGTGTCCCAGCCCACCACTGCCACACTACAGCCCCTGAATGAGCACTACAAGCGTTGCTGGCCTAATAGATAGGTTTGGGTAGGGGATGGGACGGGGGCTGAAGGAGGGGCTCCAGGCCCCATCACGGCACAGGCACTACACGCATGGTGTTGGTGAAGCCGGAGCCAGGGCGCCATCCGGTCAGCACGATGACCACATCTCCAGTCTTAAAGAAGCCCCGGGCTTTGCCTAGAGGAACAGAAGAGAGGTCAGTGAGTAAAAGCCAAGACAGGCAGGTACAGCATCATCTGGGCAATTGTGCCACAAGGGGGTGCACAGTGCTGGCTGATCATTACTTCCTCAAACCACAAGGTGGCACCAGCCTCACAGCCCAGGCAAAGGGGATGAGACTGGCCCTGGGATTTCCTTATCACGCAGATGTCAGAGTTGGCAGGGACCTTTGGACATCATTCATTTATCCCCTAGGGGGTAGAGGGCCTTGACCAAGGTCAGAGTTATCTGTTTCCAGTTATCTGTTTCCTGCCATCCCATGGCATCGTGCACTTATACAGGGACAAAGGCCACATCCGCATATAATCTGAGTGTGTGAGCAACCCCATAGTACAGAAGCTCTGGCCAATTTTATAAGAACCCAAGCAACAAGCAGATGCCAAAGAACAGAGTTCATCAGGATCTCTTGCTTTGGGCTCAGAGAGTGAGGAGAGGGACAGACCTGCTAGCCCAGCAACTCAAAGGCCCCTCTCCCCTCCTGGGCTTAGCCCAGGACTTCAGGAGGTGGGAAGGAGAATTCAGAGAATTCAGTGAGGGCGAGGGGTAGCCAGTTAGGGCTCTTGCTCCCCAAGGGCTGCATGTTCCCCCCTCCATTCCCTAAAATTCCAGGGTCCCAGTGAGGCCAGTGCCCCAAGCACCCACACCCCTCCAGGTTCTAGCCCTTGTTCCCAGGCACGTACCAACATTCATGGCCAGGTTCACCCGGAGGTCCACATCCTCGGCCCAGGCCTCCTGGACCGGGTCCTTACACAGCACAGGGAAGATACCGCGGTACAGGTGGGCCTGACGAGCTGTCTGGTGGTTCCGGGTCACAGCAATGATGGGGGCGCGGGGGCGGTACCTGGCCACCTGGTGAGCAGACCTGGGATGGGGGACAGGGAAAGACCATTAAAGGATGTCCCAGGAGCCTCCCTGGAAGCACCTCAGGGCCTAACAGCTTTGCTTTAGCAAAAGCCCACTCTTTAACCCAGGCCATCGTGCCGGCCTGAAGGCTCTGGCCACTCGAACACCTGCCTCCTAGGCTCCCTAGGATAGCCTCTAATCCTGTATCTTCTACAGCATTCAACTTACCTTCACAGTTAAGCTACTCACTTGCCCTCCGCCCCTCCCAGCAGGCCATGGCTCCAGGATCATCCTGACCCTCTATAGTCAGTCTTACCTACTTACCCTACATGGCCCATGGTTAGAACCCCTCCCCCCCTAAACTTTTCCGTTATGGCACAGGATGGCTGCCCTGGCCCAACATCACCAGCACCCATGCCTCTTGCTGCCAGCAACAGCTACAACCCAAGCAGCACGTGAATAGCACCTGACTCTTGACATCTGCAAAGTACAGGAGCAGGGCGGACCAGCCTCCTGAGAATCAACAGTTTACGCCTTCCCTACTGCTGTGTCCTCTTGCCACCACACTGCCCCCAAATCCTTGAAAGAGTCCCAGCAAATAAGCACTAAAGCTCCAGAGCCAAACCTGAGTATCCAAATGAGACTTAGAAGTCTGGGTGCTACTCAGGAGGCAAGAACAGGAGGTGAAAGTGTTGATGTGGGAGCTGCTCTGGCCCACTGAGCCTCCTCTGGAAGGCAGGGGGCCCCTCTGAGACTCTATACGCCAGGTGCTTCCTGGGACATTGTGCAGTGGTCATGGCAGATGTGTGCCCCTGGCCTCTCAGCAGTTAGGGAAAGGCCTGCAGAAGGAACTGGGCCCTAGAGGGCATACTATGAGGATACTCAACAGGTGTCAGGGAAACTTAAGCTGAGTCACAGTGAAGACTGCCCTGCTCAAGGCCTGCCCTTCATACAAGGCCTTCAGAGGGAAGCAGCTGCTGAAGTCAGGACCAGCTGAGAGCAAAATCCCAGAAGACTGGAGCTAAAAATAGCCAAATAGCAAAGGTTGTACCTTTTTACAAAGGTCAACCCTAATGGTTGGAACGGTTTATCCGAAACGGGAGGCTGAGCCCTTCTGTTGCTGAAATCTGCTGACAGCCTGCCTGCTGCTCCTCAGCACAGTGACTGCCCGTCATCCTCTCTATCCTCCTCCTGCAGGCAGGGCTGAGAGTGAAAGACGTAACTCTGTCCGGAGCTAGGCAGAGGTTCCAAGTCTGAGGCCAGGCACCCAGCTAGTAGACAGGGGTTCCAAGTCTGAGGCCAGGCACCCAGCTAGTAGACAGCGGTTCCAAGTCTGAGGCCAGGCACTAGGCTAGGCAGGAATCCCAAGTCTGAGGCCAGACATCGAGCCAAGCACAGGCAGGGCAGTCCTCAGACAAAATGCCAGCAAGACAATCGGTGACCTTTCCTGGGCTGGAACCCACTTGTCTTTGGGGTTCAAAGACAGATGGGGATTGGTACACCACAACGGGGGAACAGCAAGTCACGCCAACAGCATTCATATTCCAAGAGCATGTCGTAATGTTTAAAGAGCACATTATAACTGGAAGAAGTTAAAATTGGTTGCCTTCTACTATTTTAGAGGACCGAGCCCACTGCCTCGAAGTCAATTCTGACAGATAGCGACCCCATAGGGGTTTCCAAAGCAGTAAATCTCTACGGAAGCAAACTGCCACATCTTTCTCCCACAGAGTGGATGGTGTTTTTGAATTACCGAACTTTTGGTTGGCAGTCGAGTGCTTTAACCACTGCCCCATGAGGGCTCCTTTTTAGAGAACGACCTCTTAAATATCAAAAGACCATTTGTCATCAGCCTATCGGTTGTTATGCAATGAGTCTCTAGTTCACCGTGAAGGTATAAACTGGCTTTGGATCCAAGTGATCCAGCCACACCTTGTGGCTGCTGCCTAGAACCTTCCAGCTCAGGGAGCTCCTGCCCTGCAGGGTCCAGGTGGCGGGCAGTAGGCTCTTACCTTGGCTCAGCACCATCTGAACAATGTTCAATGCACTGCTCCAGGGACCCCCAAGGAAAGGGGCCACTGAGCAGGGCATCCCCAGGGAGCTGCTGCCGCCTCCTACCTGCCAGACTTGGTGAGGACGATAATGGCCCCACTGCAGCACTTGAACGAGGCCTCCACGGCGCCCACGGCGGCGGCTTCTGTGGGGTCGCTGGTAATGGGCGCCAGGCGGCGGAGCTCCTCAAACAATTGCAAGTGGTAGATGGCAGCCTCTGCCTCACGGGCAATCTAGGGGAGCAACATCGTCCAGAGGGACGAGAGGGGGACAGAGCTTTGTCAGAGCTTTGTCGGAATGGGGGAGGAAGGGGAAAAGGCACACAGACAGTTGGTGAGAGATAGAGCCTTTGGTCCAAAGGTCAAGAGGACGCCAATCACAGAGCAAGAACAAGACTCACAGGGACCCATCCTTCACCAGGTGCCTGTGATACCCAATGTGCCTATCATACCAAAGGACCCTCCGGTCCTGCCCTGTCATGACATCCCTGGCTGTCTTCCTGCAGGTGAGAAAAAAAGGTTCTGAGCCAAGGGCCTAAGCACAGGGCTTGACCCTGGCTGTCTTCTCCTCCAGCAGCCGGAGCAAGAGGCTGGTTATCCTGTACGATGTTACCTGCCCTCAGGGCCCTACCTGCCAGACTCCGTCAGAACTATCAAAGCTGCCGCTAAACACTTATAAGAAGCCTCCACGCTGCCCATGGCCATGGCTTCCATAAGGTCTGTGGAGTGACTTGAGGCTCGCACAAGTTCTTCAAACAGCTTGCGGTGGAACATGGCTGCCTCAGCCTCACGAGCTATCTGTAAGGTTTGGGGGCGGGGAGGGCAAGGAAGAGGGAGGAAGGAGGAAAAAAAACAAGAGACAACACATGGAAAGACAGAACGGGGAATTAATCAGAGAGGAAGGTAATCTTAGGTTAATTGGCTAAATTTGTCCTTCACGTCGAAGCAAAGAGGCAGGTTGGTAAAAGCCGGACTGCACAGGGAGGTGGGGAGAATTTCAAGTCCTCCAATACAGGGAAAATTGGTTTTTGATTGGAGAAGCTCCACTCTGGGAGCATTTTTCTGAGGGGTGGGAGTGGAGGGAGACGTGGGGCAGAAGGTTCTGGCACCTTGGCATGGAAACATGCCTAGGCGAGACCCACGCCACTCCCTGGCAGAGGGCTTGTCCATGCTGCCTCATGACACAGCTTACAGGAAGGAACAGGCCCTCCCTCCTCACATGGCTGCTGGTTACCACAGGGCTTCCTGCCTGGCTTCAGACACGGATGCTGACAAGCCTTTCCAATGGCCTGCCACGGTAACTGACTGAGCAGCCCCGGAAATCTGGGATCAGACAAAGCCAAAGCCACATGGCTTAACTGGGCTCTGAATAGAAGGCTGGAGAACTTGGGCTAACTTACGAGGGGCACATTGAACAGCCATGTGAAGAGGCAGATGCCTGTGGAAGCATGCGGATTAGTTTAATGAGACAATTGATTAAAATCGAATGATTAAACAGTCTGAGGATTCTCTCAAGCCTGAGAAAGCCATTGAGTTATTTACAATCTACCTGCTCAGATAACACCAAGAATTAGAAAGAAAGTTTAAGCTCTAGAGGATTATAATGTGATTTCCAGAACCTTAGAGAATGACGGGCAAGGGAAGAATCAGTAATGCCATCTCATTTATTTGACAGTACAGGAGATATGTGGCAGGATTTGTTAGGTTAAAGGTTTTCTGTCTGCAAGAAGAACAGAATGCGTGCAGCCTAAGGACAGGGGACATAGAAACACACAGGAAATGGAACCATACCTGCTACTGCCTAGCCTTTACTTACGGGTCATTAACTGCATCAAATTTAGACACAGGAGAAAGCAGTGAACAGTTAAGAGGAGAAGCTCTGGCTAGTGTTAACTGGTGACATGGATGGCAGAAGCTGTGCCACCTGGAGAGGCAGCTGCAACCTGGCCCACACCCTACGACTTGATCTTCTGAGCAGTGCCATGCACCCAAGCCTAAAGCTCTCTCTAAGGTGTCTGTCTGTCCATAGGAAACACTGGGGTATGGCAGAAAGGATGTGCAACTCAGAGCCTAGGGCCCTGAATCTTAAGTCTCTTACCCCACTACAGGTCCTGATCTAATCCATTTTATAGTCAGGCAAAGAGTAGTTAGGTGACTTATCAAACAATACATACAGTCTACTTGGCTTAATGGTTCAGTAAATTAAGTCAAGGTCAGCACCCGCCCACCCTCCAAAGCCACGAGGCCACACAGCTTGGTAAGGCAGTTGAGAGAGAAAGGCCATGTAGAGAGACCCATAAAGGCAGCTATTCTAGAGGTGACTTGCTCGAAGTCCACCGTCTACTGGGCCAGAAAAAGCACTTTCTCACCATGCGGGCAGCCAGGAGCATGAACCAAGAGCTCCTGAGGATCAGAACTGCAATGGTGTCACACAGT
The DNA here is from genome assembly GCF_030014295.1 of Loxodonta africana. NCBI lineage: Eukaryota > Metazoa > Chordata > Mammalia > Proboscidea > Elephantidae > Loxodonta > Loxodonta africana. Next base: position 43,544,691 of record NC_087354.1, on the reverse strand, counting down.
GTGACTCATCAACCAGGACCAGGAGAAGGACAGTCTCCACTGATTTCAAATGGGAAAATCCACCAAGGGGGCCAAGGACAGCCCAGAAGGCGTCTTCAGTCAAGTATGAATTCAGTTCACCACTAAAAAGTGTGTAATAAAATAACATGTCTATTCTGAAAGCAGTTTAAGCCCAATAATTGTGCACACAGAATGCAGAGAAGAAAAGGAAGATGCCTAGTCTGTAGTTTTTTTGGGGGGGGGTGTTTTAAATATGGGGGGCTTGGGGGAACATACAAAGGGTGTGAAGTTCCTCTGTTGGCTGGAAAGGGAATAGGAAGGTTAAGGAACAGCCCTAGCAGCATAAAAGGCAAGTTCACTGAACTATACCCTAGGCTACTGTGAGAAGGTTCGTTTACAGAACTCATTTTACCAGGCACAAGTAACCAGGCAGCAGGACATACCGTGGGGGAGAAAGTTGCTACCAGGACTCCTCCAGGTGTTCTCACTCCAGGGCCTGCCAGGATCAACCACCTTTCCACCTGTCTCTACTAGTGGACTTGCTGTCAAGTCACTTAAACCCTACCTTTTGGTCTCAGGTGAGTGTAGCAGCTGCATCCCAATGGCACAGCAAAGCAGGCCCTGCTACAGGCACCATGCAAAGCCAGCTCAGTCAGCTCAGCACAGGCAACAGCCTCTGGTGCAGGCCCACAGAGGCACCTGTAGGGGAGCACCTGTCTGTGCAATAGGTGGGGAATCAAACTGGAAGCCAAATATAGAGAACAGCTGGGAAAAGGAGCCCTTGGCTCTTTTCAGAACAGAGCAGAGACGTTTCGGCGCTCTGGACTACCCAGAAGGAAGAGGTACAAGGCACTTTGACTGCACAGGTATACCAGGACTGAAGCCAAAGGAACAATTGACAACCTTGAAGCCAGAGTGAAAGTTAAGCTCCTAGCAACACTATGCAATGTCCAGTGAAGAAGGAAGGCCCCAGAGCAGAAAGAAATAGGAAAGGGGGTGTGGTCAGGGAAGGCAGAGGAGAACAAGAGTTGTCTACTGGTCTCCCACTCCTCCAGCACATGCCCCTTCACTCTGGTTACCGTGACTTCGAGGATAACGAAAGACTACTGGTAAGCGGACAGAAGTCTAGGTGTGCCTCTGTGCCAGGAGCATGTTTCCCCACCCCCAACCCCGCCTGAAGCCCTGAGATGGGACAGCTCTGTCAACTCACCAGGTGCTGCATGCGCACAGCCTCCAGTGGGTAGTCCCCTTTGGCCGTTTCTCCGGACAGCATGATGCAGTCTGCTCCATCCAGGACTGCATTGGCCACATCGCTGCCCTCAGCCCGGGTGGGGCGGGGCTTCTTGATCATGCTCTCCAGCATCTGTGGGGGGACAGAGCATTCGTGAGACTCGGCCTGGGCTGTCTTCAGAGATCCCCTGGATAGGATGTATGTGCAGACCGTGGCTTAGTGTAGGTGTGTGGGAGGAGAGGGGAGTGTGCTATGCGCGGCAGGGTCTACGGGAAGGGACCAAGTAGCCTCCAAGCATGTGAGTGTGCACATGTGAGCGAGGGGAGATGCACGTGCCTGTGTGGCACAGATCACAGGTTTCCCAGCTCGGTTGCACCGCCCAATCATCATCTTCTGAGCGAGGAAGACCTTCTCTGCAGGAATCTCAATGCCCAGATCGCCACGAGCCACCATGATCCCATCGCTGGCCTCCAGAATCTCATCAAACCTGACAGGGAAGGTGGGAGAGAAGAGGTTATATTGAATGAGGGCCACGACGATATAGAGGAAGCTTTCCTGGGACTCCCGACTTAGATGCCTTCACACCAGGACAGCCATCCCTAGCAGTCACTATGGGTACATGGAGCTAGTGGGGCATACCAGCTACCTTAGTCCTTCTGGATGAAGTGGGCCAACAGGTCCTAACTGCTGGGTGTCTACAGCACCAATACTGACAGTTCACTGGGGAAGGAAAGGGATGGGGAGACACCTCATTTCTTCATCTGCATCTTATGAGGTCCTTTCATGGTGTTTCTCTGCCATCTCTACTCCTCAGTCTGCACATCCAAGGCCTGCTGCTTGCTCCCTGTCCCAAGGGTCCATGGCCTCACCTAGCCAAGGACACTTAACGGCTGCCCTTTGAGGTGACCCCCTCCAACCTGCTGAGGACAGGAGGACTTGTGACTTTGGCCTGAGGCTAAGGTCAGAAAGCACCCATGAGGTGCATCTATCAGGATGATAGAGGGAAGACTCACAGCTCATGTGGTATGAAAGATACCTACACCAAGAATTACCAAGTCACAATAGTGGCTACATGGTACTGCTCCTCCCATTCTCCCCAAGCACACTCCTAAACCACAAGGGCAGGTCTGAGTTTTTAGCAGGGCCCAATTGTGTTTCTAGTAGGAGGCCAAAGAGGAACAGATGTCACCAAGCTGGCCATACTCATTTGGCCCCACCTTGTGAGCAATTAGGAGGTGATCAAGCTGAGCTGGAGAAGAACTGCAAGCCTTCCTCTGGGGAGCGGAATGGACCACCCAGATCCAGTCAGACCATCACAGCAACTGCCACTTTCTAAGTGAAGGCACGGAAGCCATAAGCGTCCATGGGGCTCTCAAGTGAGAGGCACAAGAGCCCCTTCTGGGCTAGGACAGGGGTAACTCACCTTCTGACTCCCTCGTGATTCTCGATTTTGCTGATTATCTTGATGTTCTTGCCTTTCTCTCCCAGAACCTTCCTGACTTCATGGACATCAGCTGCCTTGCGAATAAAAGACGCAAACACCATATCCACGTCCTGCTCTACCCCAAACTTCAGATCCTGGATGTCCTTTTCCGACACTGCGGGCAGGTCCACAGCAGCCCCAGGGAGGTTCACACCCTTCTTGCTGCCCAAGAAGCCACCATTTTCCACCTCCGTCACCAGGAAGTCAGCACCTGTATAAAGCAGAGTAGGTAAGAAAACAGAACAATGAGGGCACATCTGCTAAACAGGAAGCTAAGAACCAGGAAGCAGGCTGCCAGGATAGAGAACTGGGAAGTAGCATGTCGTGGGCTCTGGAACCGTTATTTCCAGACTTCAAATCCCAACTGGGTAACCTTGGGCAAGCCAGTTAACCACTTCGTGCCTCAGTTTCCTCATTTATAAAGAGGGATAATATCTACTCATAAATATTTAAAATTTGAATGAATTGTCCTATAACATGCCTAGAATAGTGCCTGACATTTAAATATTAGCCATCATTCCCAGGCACACTGGAGTCCTGTCCATGTTACACTGAGGTAAGGAGGAAGGAAGCAGAGTCAAAAAGTAGTGAGGAAGAATAAAAAAGACATCTTCTCCTACGTTCTCCATAGCCAGCAAGAATGAGATTAAGTTTGTTTTTGAGGACCGTGTGTTATGAGGAATTCCTAAAAATACATAGACCCAATCTGGGTGCCAGCCAACCAAGCTTCCTCTCTTCTTTGAGTTTTAGAGATGGGTGATGGTTTTAGAAAATCAGACCCTGACTCTTGTACACACCTTTCTGCTTCACCTGCAGAGAGATAAGACCGTCATCCACGTAGACCTTGCTGCCCACTTCCACCACTTTGCAAATGTTCTTGTAGTCCAGCCACAGGATATTCTCGTCACACTTTTCCATGTACGCATTATCCAAAGTGATCTTGAGAGTGGCTCCCTTCTTCAGCTCCACCTCAGCGGTGCCGCTCTAAGGAAAAGAGAATGAGCCGTGAGTCTAAACCACAGAAACCAGGCCCTACTGGCAAAAATGGAATCATCCTTTCCTCTAGGGAACAGTGTTCGAATCTCGGTTAAATATACAAAGCTTCTTTGTTGTGAATAAATGCCCTTATTCTCTTAAGAGAATAATAACCCAAGGGAAGAAAAAAAGCTACAATGTTTCAGCTATGCTATTCAGTGTGACCCTATAGGACAGAGTAGAACTGCCCCATTGGGTTTCCAAGGAATGCCTGGGAGATTCGAACCGCCAACCTTCTGGTTAGCAGCCGTAGCTCTTAACCACCATGCCACCAGGGTTTCCATTTAATGGTAGGGCAAAAGATATGCGGAAATCACTCCCAAAACTTAAGAGATTTGTACGTAGGCTTTTAGAATAAAAAGGGTTCTTTTGTTGTGCCATGTCTTGGCAAAGTAGATCAAATCTACATTTTTTACAGTGATGAATAAAACCCTCCCTGATTTGTAGACCTAAACTCTGAAGAAAATGGCGTCCAGGGTAGAGACTGCTGAGGAGACACTCTGACGCCCACTGCCTCCTGCCCCTTCCCGAGCCCTTCTCCCCAGAACACTCACGCCCTTGATAAGCCCAGTTCGGATCTCAGGTCCTTTAGTGTCCAGGGCCACAGCAACCGGCCGGTAGAGAATGGGGTCAGAAGCAAAGCTTTCCGTGGCTGTGCGCACGTTCTTAATAGTCTCTGCATGGTACTAAGGAAAAAGGAAAGATGGTAAGTCGCACACCAGGGTCCACAGAGATAGGATACACAACACACGGGAAAATCAAATCCACCAGAGTGGATCACTTAGGCAAGGCCTCTGGATGTTCTAGACCGTCCCGGTACCTAAGACACCAAACACACATCACCATCTGGCCTCAGCACCATCCATTCACCAAGCACCTTCTATGTGCTTATTTTAACCTCTTCAGCTTAAACTCACTTCTACCACTGCAGTAACTCACCCCTAAAGAAAAATCTCAGCAACTTTTCCAAATATTACCACCAAAAACCATTGAAGGGGTAGGTATAAACACATCTGAGCAGAAAGGAAGCTGGTGTGGCTTCAGTGGTTTTTTTTCCCTATGACTCATCAAATACTTTGGGCAAATAAAGCAGACAACTGGGGTAAAAGATCTAGGACCGTTTTGTGTTTGGATAATACTGCTCTGGCAATCAGTGTCAGATTCGGGTAGATATGGCCATTCTGAGAGCTTTTTCTCTACTGAGTACAACTACAAATCACACTCAGTTGTTTACTTATTCTAACAGTGATCCAAGCTAAATAACTCATTGGTAAGGTCATGCAAACCCAGTTTTCACAACTGCTTTCTAGAGGCAGAGTAGAGAGGGAAGTGGTAGGGAAAGGTGGTCATACAACTTTCTCTGAGCTTTCCTTTGCTGTTCCTCACTTGCAGAAAATCCTAGCTTCAATCTTCTCTCTGAAACCCTTTCTCTTTCATTTGCCACTACTGTTTGATTAAAAAATGACTCAAGGCCAAGATAAGATGTTGAAAGAGTTCTCAGATAGTATAATCCATATGACACTGCTGGTAACAGGGGCACCTAATACATCATTTTGTGGCCCTTGTCCTTTAACCACCACTGTCCAAGAGAACAGCACGTGCAAGAAGGGCCATCACTTGCAGGGAGCTGGGAACACAGTTTAATCCTTCAGGTAGGTGCCTTCCAAAGCTTGTATCTGAAAATCCTCAGCTGCTAATTCAGATATACTCTATAATGAGGGCCACTGGTGGGTGATGCACATGGTTAATGCGTTCATTGCTAACCAAAAGGTTTGAGTCCATCTAGAGGCACCTCGGAAGAAAAGCCTGGTGATCTACTGTCAAAAAAATCAGCTGGAGAAAACCCTACGAAGCACAGTTCTACTCTGATACACACTGGGTCATTCAGAGTCAGAAGAGATTCTATGGCAACTGGTTTTTGGCTATAACAAAGGACCACTAAGCACTGGCTTCCTCTTGTGTGTGTGTGTTGCTGGGTGCCGTCAAGTCGGTTCTAATAGTGACCCTACGTACAAGAGAACGAAACGCTGCCTGTTCCTGTGCCATCCTTACAATCGTTGTTACACTAGAGCCCATTGTTGCAACCACTGCGTCCATCCATCTCATTGAGGGTCGTCTTCTTTTTCGCTGACCTTGAACTTTACCAAGCATGAAGTCCTTCTTCAGAGACTGGTCCCTCGTGATGATGTGTCCAAAGTACATGAGACAAGGTCTCACCGTCCTTGCTTCCAAGGAGCATTGTGGCTGTACTTCTTCCAAGACAGATTTGTTCATTCTTCTAGCAGACCAAGGTATATTCAATATTCTTTGCCAACACCATAATTCAAAGGCGTCAATTCTTCCTTACTCATTGTCCAGCTTTTGCATGCACACGAGGCAATTAAAAATACCATGGCTTGGGTGAGGTGTACCTTAGTCCTTAAAGTGACAGCAGATTTGCCCAATGCAATATTTTTTTCTTATAGGATGCAGTCTTGGTCATCTACTGCTGCCGTAACAGAAATACCACAAGTGGGTGGCATAAACAAACAGAAGCTTATTCTTTCACAGTCTAGTAGGCTAGAAGTCCAAATTCAGGGCATTAGCTCCAGGGGAAGGCTTTCTCTGTTGGCTCTGGAGTAAGGTCCTTATCATCAATCTTCCCCTGGACTAGGAGCTTCTCTGCACAGGAACCCTGGATCCAAAGGATGTGCTCTGCTCCTGGCACTACTTTCTTGGTGGTATGAGGTCCCCCTGTCTCTTTGCTCATTTCTCTCTTTTAAGAGATTTAAACACAACCTAATCTTGTAGATCTCATCAATATAACTACCGCTAATCCATCTCATTAACAGCATAGAGATGGGATTCACAACACATAGGAAAAATCACATCAAATGACAAAATGGTAGACAATCACACAATACTGGGAATCATGGCATAGCCAAGTCGACAGACATTTCTGGGGGACACAGTTCAACTCATGACAGATGCCATTAGTGAAGTCAGGAAAATTTATTCCTACCGATGGCTTGCAAAGTTTTTTAAAGTAACAGGGGTTAAAACTGTCAAATACCTTTTCCTTAAAAGTTACTGTGAGGAGTAAAAGAATACATGAAGTACTTACAACAGAGTCAGGCACATAGTCCTTATGTAACAAATGTAACCTATTATTACAGTATCTTATATATTTCAATGACCTTATGTATTACATGGGAACTTATGTTTCCAAAATAAAATCTCCTTGGTCATGGGCCGTCTATTCCTTTAATACTACTGGATTTGGACTGCTGAAATTTTATTTATGCTTCTTACAGCTATTTCCTAAGTGAGATTGGTCTGGTATACTAACCTTTTTTGTTAATGTCTCTGGTTTTGGTACTGTTCTTGCCTGACCTTAGCATCAGGGTATATTTATTGGTTTTAAAGAACAAATTGGAAGATCTCTATACTTCTCTGGGCTCTGGAGCAGTATAACAAATAATTTATCTGTTCCTTAAAGGAGAGACAGAATTCAGCCATTAAAATCACCTGGGCCTGGTGTTTTGAGGGAGGGAGGATTAGAACTTACAGGGACTTTTTCCATTTCTGATAGCATGTTGTGGGTTGAATTGTGTCCCCCAAAAGTGCATGTTGAAAGCCCTAACCTCTATGCCTGTGGTTATAATCCCATTCGGGAATGGCTTTTTGTTATCTTAATGGGACAGGAATAGTGTAGGGTATGTTTTAAGTCAATCTCTTTTGAGATATAAAAGAGATTAAACAATCAAGCAAGAGAAGCAGAAAAGGGGAAAAGGAGATGCCAAGCCACATGAAGGTCACCCAGGAGCAGAAACTCAAAAGAGATAAGGACCTTCTCCTCCAGAGCTGAGACAGAGTCTTCCCCTAAAGCTGGTCACCATCAATTTGGATTTCTAGCCTCCTAAACTGTGAGAAAATAAATTTCTGTTTGTTAAACCTAGCCATTTATGGTATTTCTGCTACAGCAGCACTAGATAACTAAGACAGAATTTGGTACCGGGAGTGGGGTTGTTGCCCTAACAAATACCTAAAATGTTGAAATGGTTTTGGAATTGGGTAATGGGTAGAGGCTGGAAGAATTTTAAGGTGCCTAAAAGTCTAAACTGCCTTGAACAGACCACTGGTAGAATTATGGACATCAAAGAAAATTCTGGTGAGAGCTCAGAAGGAAGAGCTATAGACAAAGTCTCCATTGTCTTAGAGAATATATATGTGGTGCCAGCAACAGGATGTTGCTAGAAACGTGGATGTTAAATGTGCTTCTGGTGAGCCTTTAAAAGGAAATGATGAACATGTGTTTGGACAATGGAGGAAGGGCAATGTTTTTTATGCAGAAACAAAGAATTTGTCTGAATTATGTTCAAATGTTTAGTAGAAGGTAGAACTTGTAAGTGATGAGCTTGGATATCTAGCTGAGGAGACTTCTAAGCAGTATCTTGAAGGGGAAGCGTGGTTTCTCCTTGCTGCGTATAATAAAATGCAAGAGGAAAAAGATGGAACTCGAGATGAACCGTGCAAAATGAAAACAGAGCTTAACGATTTGGAAAACTCTGTTGTACAAACTAAGGATACGTGCCCTAGAATTTTCACCAAGGATGTGGCTGCACAATCTTTTGTTAAAGAGATTAAGCCTGTGACTGATGGCTCTAACCAACTACCACAGCAGAAAACCCATCAGCTTAGACTGAAGAGGACAGAGAAAGAATGAAAGGAAAGAACGCCGTCTACCTCTCGGAATTCTACAGGAAACAAACCAAAGGAGCTACATCTGTTGTACTCCAAGAAAAGAAAAGGACCATCCCTGGAGCAGCTCAGAGATCAGCAGAACTGTTGGAAGGAATATGGGAAGCAGAGCTGCCTAGGTCTCAAAGGGTGGGGCCTCAGCCTCTGGGGTATCAAAGGGTGGAGCCATGGCATCCTAGGTTTCAAAGAGTCAGATCTTCACCAACTCAGTTCTGTAAGGTGGGGCTGCCATTCAGTTCAGGAAGACAGGGCCCATTGCTGAAAGCTGAGGGACAGGGCTACGACGCCCAAGGAGCAGAATGCGGCCTGCCAGGGCCCGGGGGTGATGTCACCACTCAGATGGACTAGGAAAATGGTGGCTGCCCAAAACCAAGAGAGCAGAGTTACCATCCCTGTGGACTTGGAAGGCGGAGCTGAAGCCCAGGGCTGAGGGGCCTCCACCCAGAATCCAGAGAGCATGAACACCCAGAGTCTGGAGGGCAAGGCCATTCCCCAGATGGTCTCAGAGAACAGAAGATTATTTTCAAACCCTGAGAGCTAATGTAAATTGTCCTGTGGAGTTTTGCACTTGCTTGGTGCCTGCTATCCCTTCTTTCCCTCCAATTTCTCCCATTTGTAATGAAAAAAATCTACCTTGTGCCTATTCCAGCATTGCATTTTGGAAGTAAGTAACCTGTATTATAGATTTCACAGGTTGACAGATGAAGAGGACTCTTGTTCCAGGATGAACTATGCCTAAGATCTCACTCATATTTGATTTAGATGATTCGGAAGATAAAATTTTGAGTTTGGAGCTGATTTAAGACTTTTGGGATGATGTAACGGGGTATGTTTCACATGTGGGAAAACACACACACACACACACACACACACACAACAAACCCACTGCCATCAAGTCAATTTTAACTCATTGGAGGACATGAATTTTTGGAGGCTAAAGGTTGGAATGTTACGGATTGAATTGTGTCCCCCCAAAATATGTGTTGTACGTCCTAACCTCTATGTCTGTGGTTATAATCCCATCGGGGAATGGGTTGTCTTTGTTATATTAATGAAACAGAATCAGTGTAGGTTGTGTCTTCAGTCAATTTCTTGAGGTATAAAAGATTAAATAAGCATAAGAGAAGCAGAGGCAGGGAAGAGAGATGCCAAGCCATGTGAAGATTGCCCAGGAGGAGCAGCTCAGGAAAGAGAACGATGTTCCTTCAGAGCCAACAGGGAAAACCTTCCCCTAAAGCTGGCATACCCTGAATTTTGACGTCTAGTCTCCTAAACTGTGAGAAAATAAACTTCTGTTTGTTAAAGCCACCCATCTGTGATATTTCTGTTATAATAGCACTAAATAACTAAGACATGACTATTGGCCTCTTTGATATTTTCTATTCTTGGAAAATAGTCCATTTCACCTTGATTTACAAGAATTAAGTCTTTCTATAACTTTTTAAGAAATTTCTTCTAATCTGTAGCAATTATTCCCTTTTCAACTCATAGACTTATTTGTTCATCCTCTGATTCTTAGCCAGGCTTTTCAGAGGGGTCTCTGTTACACTATTCTTTTCCCCCAAATAATCAGCTTTTGGCTAATTTGTCAGATCTATCCTCTTTTTTAGGTTATTTTGGTTTTTTCCCCCCAACTTTTTGAGTTAAATATTTATTTCATTTATTTTCAGACTTTTGCTTCCCAATCAGTGCATTTACAGGTAAGTTTTCCTGATTACTTCTTTGGACTTTGTTAATTTTCATTAAAGATAAAAAAAAAAATTATGCCACAGAACATGATCTGTATAATTTCTGTTTTTTGGAACTTAATTTTTTGGCGGGGGGCGGTTAGAGGAGTTTAATATATCTTTGTAACCAAAGTTTTTTAAAGTAACTAGGCATTTTGGTCTTAGGGACGCAAAATCATCTACACATACCAATTAGAACATGGCGGGGGGGTGGTTATTATATTTTTATAATCAAGGTTTTTTAAGTAAACGGGAACTTTGGTCTTGGGGATAAAAAATCATATATTATACACATACCAATTAGATCACTAGGTATTATATTATTCAAATCCTCTATATTACTTTTTTGAGTACACTTCTGGGAGGTGTATTAAGGCTTCTATTATTGCTGTGGTTTTGCTGGCACATTATCAAGTGGTAAAGAGTTCCATCAATCAATGCTGTCCTTGTGGAAGGTTCTAAATTTAGGTGGTTTAAAAGTCATCATTTCTGGCCAACACGGCAGCATTATGAGACTTCCACATTCAGCAAGAACACATCTTGCTCACATGACTGCCAAAGTGGGAGATAGAGACACAGTGCCAAAGCTGTCAAAAGATCACCTCCAGAGAGTGGGTGCCCTTTGTCAGGCTGAGAGAGGAAGCAATTTCAATGTTCTGTTCAGAAGAATATTTAAAGCAGCTAAGAGCTGGATAACCACGTCCTAGCTTGTAGCCAAGGGTGCATGGTCTGAGGTGCATAAGAAAGAGCCCTGACACATGGTCAAACTGCAACAGTTTACACTGAATTTTATAATACAGTATTTGAAAACTTTCAGATGAGTTTCCAAAAAACTCTGAGCCCAGGGACAACATCATTCTGGTCCAAAACCTCAAAATAAACCCACAAGAGGGACTCTTTTTTTTTTTTTTTTTTTAAATCACAGTTTTAATCTGAGACTAAGAGTTAAAGCACAGATAATCTCCAAATGCTTCTTGTAGTTTAAAAACCAAACATCCCTGAGCCAGGAAATCTCCAGCAGATGCAGCAGCCATCACTTGCCATTTCAGAGCTGGGTGGTGTTATTTTACTGGCTTTAAGGGGTCAGAAAGCCTAGTTAAATGTCAACTTCTTAAAATCTATTTCTGCTCCTTCCTCTGCCTGCAGGAGACCCAGGGCCACTCCAGCAGCAGAGATCAACAGTGAACAGATCTTCACTGTGGCCTTTAGCTCTCTCTCTGTGGGGTAAGATAATACTTGCAGAAATTCCTGATGACTCCTGCTGAGGACCCCTTGCCCCTGCCTTTGGAAAGCAGAGAATACCATTAGGGACATCTCTTAACCTGTCCAAAGTGCCTGCCTGTACAGCAGTCCCTCTGAACTTGGTCAGGCTTCCATGACATTTGAAGGCCAGCTGTCTTCCAGGCCACTGGCCATTTAAGGAACATGGGTTAGGAGCCCATGATGAAAAGTCTCATGTTTCCAGAAAGGGGGAATTCACCTCTTAGGTTACGCTTCCTGAGACTTTATTTTTAATCTAAATTTAACATCAGCTTCCAAATGTCAGAGGGCAGCCTCATACCACTGACCTCACAGCTTAGCATTTTCTCCACTCTGAACCAGAAGTACAGAAGACAATGGAGGAGAAAACTGGCCTCCTCCAGTATTCCTCTACCAATGCCAGTGTGAAATCCCAAAGACCTTTAACAGGCACTGCCCCTCCTCCTCGGAGAGCACTCCTCTCCCCCACCCCTCCTCAGAATGAATTGGTTCTAAACTTGAGAACAAAAGCAGAGATGGAGTCTTCCCAACAGCTGCCCCCTGGTCCCTGGATAAGGCTTCTGTCTATAGGTCAAACCGGCTAATAAACAGCCAGACACAAATGCATTATTCCTACAGACTCTTGGGGAAGAGTGCTGACTGGTTTCCTTTTAGTATAGCAGAAGCCCCGGGAGGAGACGGGGGGAATATAATGCTGATAAACAGGGTGTTATATGCCAGATAAGGAGCTCTGGTGGCTGAAACCAAAATGTTGGTGGACTGAACCCACCCGTGGGGCTCCTCTGGAGAAAGACCTGGTGATCTGCTCCCATAAAGATTACAGCCAAGAAACCCTATGGGGCAGTTCTACTCTGTCACATAGATCACTGAGTCAAAATCCACTTGACAGCTCCTAAGAACAACAAATATACCACATAGAGCATTAGACTTACATTAGTGGTAACACTTCTGGACCTGGTCCAGTTATCTCGGGTCTAAACTAGGGGAGAATCAGTCTGCAGAATGACCATTCAGTTCGACACTGCAATCCAGGCTGCTACAGAAACCCGGAAGCAGGAGGGTTAGCCACTAAGGCCAGGATACTTAATGGCTTAGGGGGATTTCCAGTAGAATCCTTCTACACTACCCTTTGTGAAGGCTAATGGTAGTACAGGTCTGTGGGAGAAACACAGCCAATCTCAAAGTAAAAGCAGGTCTTCTTTGCTTAAGGAGATGTGGCCAGTTGAGGTGGCTAGGGAGAGGAAAGAAAAGTAGAGATGGCCAGGTAAAGATAATTTTCCCATTGGCTCTTAAAACTGCCTGCTTCACTGTGGCTAAATGAGCAATGCACCCCTCCCTATTTCCTTACAAGCTGTCCCAGTAGTCGAAGTTCCCAGGGGCTCACTCACCTCATGAGTTCCGTGAGAGAAGTTCAGACGAGCCACATTCATTCCAGACTTAATCATCTCCTTCAATGTTTCCACCGACCGGGAAGCTGGGCCTATCAAAAAAAAAAAAAAAAAAAAGCCACAAGTGTTAACCATTCAAAGTAGGAATGATAAGACCAGTTTGCTCTAAAAATTCTTTTCTTTTTTTATTTTTCTCCCTAAATGTTTCCTCCCTCAAATAGCTTACAAGTCTTTCAAAAGCACATTGATGGTTTTACTGTACTAGCCCACTTTCTTGATCTCCTTTAAAATCTGCAGGTTACCTTTGAATTAGGAAGGTGTCTAGGTAAGGCTTGGCCAGTCCTCTTTGCTCTTACCTAAGCCCAGCCAGATTTTCCAACCACAGAATCTTGGATGGATGGAACAGGTCAAAAAGATCCTTCCTGGCTCTGAGATGCCCCTACAAAGATCCACTAAAGGAACACTATAAATTGCCTCTATCAGAGAACACAGAACATACTAATTCTTTACAACTTCCTATCACCTGAGTTTCCATAAGAATCTGTGCAGCAACTCACCCAGCACCCAGGTTTGCTACATGTTTAATCTTTTCAGGGAAGGGACAAGTCACTGTCATGTGAAGCACTTGGTAGGTTGGGGGCACAGGGGGAAACCACCTTACCGATGGTACAGATGATACCAGTGTTCCGGGCTGTGATGGGTGGCGAGTCGATGTCCAAGCGGCACATGTGCTCCAGGAAAGTGTCAGCCATGGCTGCATGCAGCTGCTGGGTCTGAATGAAGGCAGATCCCACTTCACTATGGTGTTTCGACATGGCTTCTGAGATCCTGCGCACAGAAGAATCAAAGTGATTAGTCTGATAAACCCAGGTGGTTAATATACTGCTTGGCTCAGGAAGCTGTCTCCTGCTTACACATTAACTCAATAAGCATGCTTTGTGCACAAAGCCAGAGGGAACCTAACCACGCTCTGGTTACGTGAGTGCTCCTTGCTTTGGGCAAAGGGCTCACGTGTCCATGAGCAAATACAAAGGACCTGAAAGAACAAGTGCAAGCCTCCCACCCAACGCATGTCTTCACAGGCACCCACTGTAGGCAGGTCTCCCTTATCCTGGGTTCACATCTTTCTTGACAACTTTCCCTGCCAACCCTAAAAATAAGATTTACTTGCACTGAAGGAGCTTTCTCAAAAGGAAGCTGTAACCAGTCTTCCAGTCATACCAACAACTGACTCCTAGTTTATCCCATGGTAAATCTAGATCTTTGAATGATAAGTTGTTTCAAAGCAGCAAACATCTGCTATAGGGCAGGAGGGGGACGCACATTGTCTCTTTACAATCCCAACCGAAAGACAAGTGAGTCCCCTGGTTGTGAACCCAACCACTACCAAGGCAGTCTCCCTAGCTCTTGAACCCAACCCTGAATACTACTTTAATCCTTGGGGTTCATTCTTTGACTCAAGAGGCTGAGAGCAGGTCCCAGCCTACTGATGGTCAATAAAAAATAGTCCCTCAACAGGAAGCAAAGCACATCCAAAACCCCGAAAGATAAATCTTTCATCCCAAGAGACCATACCTAAAAACCACATCTGTTTTTGGTCAGGAAAAATTTAGGACATGCAAACCAATTGGCACACACCAAAGAAAACCACAATAGCACTTCATCTGGTTCTAAAATCACAACAATGTTATCAAGAGAGTTGCAAGGTAAGGAAATTAAAGTAGCTTGTCATACATTTTCCTCAACTGGTTTTCTGATGCACCATTCCAATTCCCTTTCTGACAAGAGCAGCACACCAGTAGCAAAGACTGTCGGTTCCAGGTAATTAACCCAGCCCAGGTCACAAACCTGACAACTGCTCTGACCTTTGCTTTACACTTCATTACTGCCTTACAACTAAACTCACTCAGCCAGTAGTTAGCTGATTTCCTTGTCAGTGTCTGAAGAACCACCAGGTAACAACGTGAACCAGAAGCTTGATAACACTCTTCTGATACCAGCCCCTTTCCTCAAGTCTTCACACCAAAGGCTATTCCTTCTAAACCCCCTTCAGCCTAAATGCTTCAGCCCAGGCTCAGAAACAAGCTCCCCTTACCTCTGCCCACCTCCTCCTCAATCTCAGGACCCCAAATCAAGGCATCCCTTACATATAACCCTTACTCCTTATCCTCCTCCATCCCTGACTTTATGGCCTCCCTGGGGGGCTCAAGTAGAGTATCCACCTAAATCCAGAACTCTGCCATTTCCACAAACGTTTGGTAAAAAGTCCAAGAAGTTTTGTGACCAGTGATGAGCAAACAACCTAACGGCTGTTAAAAACAGATGGCTAGAAGTCCTCAACTACAGAAACTAAAATTTTAACCAATGAGGAAATAATATACTGGTTAACTATTCTATACGGCAAATGCATTGTTCATGCCAATGTGTATTTTCTAATTCCCTAACACACGCCAGCTACCAAAACGAGTACGTCAATCTTCTCCTCCATGACCCATTTGATTTTCTAACTCCTAGCACCTACCTAGTATTTGAAGGCATTCCAGTGTTTACTGAATAGCCTTTCAGTCTAACTTAATGCCTCTTTGGCAGAAATTAAAGCTATGCTTCACTCCTCAATCTGAGGAGACTCTGAATTACTGACAGTGTCCCTTTAATGACACTCACAGTTGAGGCAGGGCATGCATACTTTCAGAACGCCCAGACAGGCTTAGGTAAGACTGGCTGTGGAAGGAGCATTGCCAAAGGTGTTGCCCAGATGGCACAACAACACAAAGGCCTTGCCCTGGCCTCTACAGGGAGACTGTTATCTAGTCCCAGGAATGTATGGTGATAAAATAAGGTCTGGATGAGTGGGCTGGAGAAACTAATCCCACTCTTCTTTAAAATCATCACCTGGCTCTTTCTACTCTAGACCTGAGACATTATGGTCTCCTTGCAAACACCTAGCGGGGGCCACTGATGATCACGTCATACCTTTGGTTCTCTGGGCTTGGACCTCCGGTGACACAATGCTCTTTTTTTGGCTCCGGGTGGCTCTTTGGCCCCACTTGCACAGACCGCTCGGAGCTGAGTAAGGTTTGCCCTGGAGAGCTGTACAAGGATTAAGGTAAAAAGTGTAACTAAAGCTCTTAGGAGTAATGGAGAGCTTACCTTAAGACCGGATATCCAGCTGGTAGCTGGTCTTAGAGACTGAGCTAAAAACACAGAAACCTCCCAAGAAAACAGCAAGGGACTGATAAAAGAAGATTTATAGGTAGAAGTGGCTCTTACTGGGTCCCCTGTGGTGCTTTGTTATTGTGTGCCCTTGAGTTGATTCCAACTTATAGTGACACTGTAAGAACAGAGTAAAACTGCCCCACAGGGTTTCCGAGGCTGTAATCTTTATTTTTTTTTTTAATCTTTACGGGAGCAGATCTCCAAGTCTTTCTCCCATGGAGCCAGTGGTGGGCTTAAACCACTAACCTTTCTGTTAGCAGTTGAGCGCTCAACCATTGTGCCACCAGGGCTCCACCATAGTACTTCCTGCCCTCCCAAAGATTGCCTTCCCCCTGAAGTTCCTTTAAACCCATGGTTTACTAAAAATTTATTCTGTATAAGAACCTATTCTCCCTTTCATCCTTTTTTGTGGAGGGAGGAGAGGGACACCAAAGCAAACAAAGACTAAAAAGGATATATATCCAATTATGAACAGCATGTTATCTGGGTGGTAGAATTACAGCAAACTTTTTTCTTCTCTTTATTAAATTTACTGATATCGAATTTTTTTTATATAATAACGAAAGTTATAAGTGTACTCTTTCTGAAAATGATATATTTTACAAGCATCCTGTAGAATTGTTGGGAGGAATTAAATGGAACATGAAGCTCTTAGTTCCATTACTAAAACGCTGCTCTATACAGCTCCAGAAGTCTGCTTAAATATGGCAGAGACAGGATTCATGTCCTAGGCCCTAGATCACAAAGGCATTGCAGAACAGTTCCATTGGCTCAGGAAAGTCACGCCTGGATCCATTCAAAGCAAAAAACTGTTAATATGGCCCACAGGACAATTCTATGCCCAAACCTGCGTGTTACATGCCCAAATTCAGCAAACTCCTTTTCCTGTTTAGTCTGTTCTCAAGCTTTACAACAAAATCTTTGTGACAAGGGAGTTCTCATGCAGGACTGCCTTAGACCAGGAGATGCTACCAGCAGATCTAATTCTATGTGCCTTCAAACACAAACTCTAGTCTGTTCCTCACCTAAGCTATTAACTACAAAAGTGACAAATGAAGATTAGTATTTCAGCGGATTTACACAAAAGCAGTCAAAAAAGCTTGCCTGTCAGCAGTCTGCCCAGACTCCTGAAAGATCTCTCATGTCCTGATTGTACCCCATCAGGCCAGTGCCCATGTGTCCCATCCTCAGGTCACCAATGGTCTGTTCCCCCAAGCTCTCCCTGGAGCCTCCTTTCTTGGCAGGGCACTCACCTGCCCTGCCCCTCCCTGCCCTGCCTTGCAGGGAGAGTCAGGGCTCTCCTGCCTGTCTCCAAGGCCCTCACAAGCCTCTTCTCCCCCACACAGGTTCCAGAGCCCACCAATCACCTACCTAGAGCTGCACATACAATACCATCTGGAGTCCTACCCAGGCCCAGTGGGCAGCTCAGCCTCAGGCCAGGCTCTGGGAAGGGCTCCCCTCCCTCCCTCCAACTGGTCATCCGGAGAGTGCCTGCCAGGAGATGCGGCCCAGCCCATGACATCCTGACTCACTACTGCACCCTCCTCCTCAGGAGGCACCAAAATGCAGAGCCAACCTCCAGCCAAGCAGTGCAGGCCCGGCGTGTCCACTTAAGAGTGCCAAACACCACGCCCAGGTACAGGAGCCTTATTCTTTAGCCCCTGCAGCAGGATCCTCCTCAGAGCCATTTCCCCTTTGAGAAATGAGAAACCACAGGAGGCCTTAGGCCAGGCTGACAGGTACAAACACAGCTTGGGTCCACATGCCCCGACTGTGGCCATCTCCTTCTCATCTCAGGGGGCTCCTGGGCCTCTAGTTTCATTTGGGCCAGACACAATTCTTTGGCCACTCTTCAGAAACCAGGGAAAATAAATCATAAAAAATACCCAAGAATCCACTTCTTAAGAGCACTGTCAGGTTGCACTGGGAAGGATTCACGCTTCGCTCCACCAATTCTGTCTTTCACAAAGCCCCAAATCATTCCACCCCAATAAACCAGCTAGGCCTGTGAGTCTGTGTCTGCACAAGCCCATTTTTAGCCAGCTCTCTGGACTAATTTTGCTAACCTCACCACAGGGTTCAATCCAGTCAGATGGCACCCAAGGCCCGTTTTCTCCCTCCAACATTGTGGATAGGTATCCAGGATCATCTTCCTCACCGACACCAACATCTGCTATTTGCTACCTACATCTCCGAGGAGCCCTGGTGGCACAGTGGCTAAGTGCCTGCTGCCAACCAAAAGTTCAGTGATTCAAACCCACCAGCTGCTCCATGGGAGAAAAGACCTGGCGATCTGCTCCCGTAAAGATTATAGCCTTGGAAACCCCATGAGGCAGTTGTATTCTGTCCTGTAAGTTTGCTATGAGTTAGAATCGACTCAACAGCAACGGGTTTGGGACCTACGTCTCCACGTCAGCTTGGAGGCCTTCCAACTCCCAACTCCAGCAACCATTAAAAAGTCCGCATCATAATTTGCTGGAATGGCATTAAGACCAGCCTGTTCTCTAGGGGCCAGTGAGCTTTCTCATGATGGAACAGGGAAACAATCTCCAAAATGGGCCCTAATATGACTATGGCAGCAATAAGATCAAAATCGGTGATGGGCTAGCCCACCAGAACCTAGAAAGGTCTGGAGTGGACGCTGTATAACCTTTTATACAGTTAAGAATACTGCCAAAAGAGCTATCAACAGTGTGTGTTTTTACACAAGGCAGGAGGTAGGCAGGGAGGATAAGCACATTTTGGGCTAAAACCTCTGAATCTGAAGTCCACTCTTCACCCCCAGCAGGTCCCACGACAGAAAGCAAAGGCTCGTGTTATCAGGCCACACAAAACAAATGAACTCCTGTTTGTAAGTTCAAGTAAAATCCCCTTTCTCTTTTATTTCTTCAAGACTAGAACTAAGCCCTCTGAGCCTCATCAGCAGGAACCATGCCACAGTATGAAATAGGAAACAAAAGCCAACATTAAATGGGCCTACCCCTAAAAAGAAACCTAGATGTCCTAAATGCCTAGAATTTCCTGGTTTTATCCCAGATGCTTAGAGCAGAGAACTGGTTGCAGCCTTTCAGTTAACAGTTGAGTGCTTAACCGCTGTACCACTAGGGCTCCTTACTAGGCTTAAAAAGCAGGGCAGTGCTCCTGGGCTGCCCTCTGGGCATGATCCCACTCTGGTAGTAGTGAGGGGCCTGGAGCTCCGGTTCAGGGCCCTCCCAGGTCAGGTGTAGTCAGTGGGTGAGGGTCTCAGCAAAGTGAGGCATTTAGAGGAGCTGCCCGGTATCGCTGTGTGTGGGGGCTGCACAATGCCAAGAGCACTGACCTAGTTAGCACCCCTGGTCTTCCCACAATGACCTTAATAGGTTTGCTTGCATTATTTATGAAATTAAAAAATATATATATATCTGTAATTCCACCACCCAGAATTGACCATTACTATTTATCTGTATTTCCTTTATACTTTAAAAAAAAAAAAATGAATTAAAGTTTTATATGAGGGTAAATATAAATCAAACAGAAAAAAAAAGTATAATCTTCCCTGATGCAAAAAGGGAGATTCTCTTTCTCATCTCTTTTTCTCAGAGCATTTACTTGAGAAACCCCGTAATCAGAATTTTTCTCTTTGCCTCTTCTGAGAAATCCTCTTGAAAGGCTTAATAAACTTCTTGCCAGTTTTACAACCCAGGAATGTTTCCGCAAGGACTTGGGAGCCATCTCTTTAAAATGCCATCAGTAAGGAAGACAGCCCCCTGCCTCTCGGTTTCTGTGGGAGGGAAAGGGCCTAACTTTGTGGGCTCCAACCTGGTAAACTATCTCCCGCCGTAAAGATATGATAAGTGTGTTGTTCTTTGGATGAAGGCAATTAACCAACACTGGTGGCTACCTGACAACCAGGTTAATTTAGGATAAATAATGTGCAACAAATTGTGTTGCGGAGTCCTCTTATTTGAGAACTAGTTATCATTTGCCTTGAGAACATGAAATGGGTTGCATCCACTTGGCTATATAAAGGGTGAGATTTCTTTCTGTCTTTGCAATCTCTCTAGCAGACTGCCTGTGATGCATCACATTCTGGCTTAATGTTTACCAAATAAAATTGTTTTTCTTCTTGCCCACCTTTGTGGAGAAGTTTTCTGGGTTGGGAGCAGACTTTAATTATATTTCCCTAATGATGGTTCATCTTCCCTCCATCTTCAGGTCCCTCCAGCCCTCAACATAAATTTTCATACTCAACCACTGTCATGAACATTGTATCTCTGCAGTTCATTTAAGTGTGTCTATATATAACGTATTGCTATCTATGCCGAACCCTCTATTTTGTTGTGGTTTTTAAAAAATGATCCCAAGTAGTAAACTATACATATCATTGAACAACTTCTTTTCACTCACCACATTTAAGACCCATCCAGTTAGTATATACCAGTACCAGTTGATTCCGGCTCATGGTGACCCCAAGCGTGTCAGAGTAGAACTGTGCTTTTTCAGAGTACAACAGGGTTTTCGACAGCTGATTTTTCGGAAGCTGATCACCAGGGGTTTCTTCCAAGGTGCCTCTGCATGGACTTGTGCCTCTAACCTTTCAGTCAGCAGAGTTCATTAACTGTTTGCACCCCTGTATGACTAGGACCATTTTTAATTTATGTAACTTCCCTACCAGTAGCCTCCACCCCCCATTAATCTGATTTTCCCCATGTAATCAATACTATAGTAACTCTCCTAATACATGCCTCCTTGGGCATAGATGAGCTTCTATACACCTGGAAATGTAACTCCTGGGCCGTGGGGTGTTTATTTTCTATTTTATTAAATGTTGCCAAATTGCTCTCCCAAGTGGTTTATTGGTATAAATTAAACCAATAATGTGAGTTCCTGCTTTCCCGCACTTTTGCCGACACTTGATACTGTCAGGCTTTAAAATGTTTGCCAGTCTGATGGTTGGCATTCGTTGGTCTGCTCTGTAAGGTTAATAACAAAAGAGGGATATCGGAACGTTTTATTTAGGAAGTTGCCTACTTTCCAACCTCTTACCTCAATCAAATTCCCAGGTTCCTCCAAGATGGGCATGGCCGACACGTTCTGACTATGTGCCACGGCTGTGACTCAGGGAGACACCAGTTATTTAAAGTTGAAGAAATATTATCTGTATGTGTTCGAAAAGAATGGGGCTCCCTTCAAACAATTTTTTTGGGTCCCTAGTTTAACCAGCAGTTGGAATCAACTCAATGGCAACGGGTTCTTTTTTTTTTTTTTTTTAAAGCTGATCCACTCCCTTGAAACGCTATGACCAGTAACCTCACTGCCCTGTTTTGGCATCTCCACCACCACAGCCTTAGCCTGACTTCCTAATACAGCTTGCTGGCATCAGGAAAGAGGCTAAGTGATCCCCATGAGCTCTGCCTATAGACGGGAGGGAGGGAGGGCTGTCTCAGAGGCCACCGGAGGTACTGCAGCCAGGCTCGCCCTCCTACGTGCAGTACGTGCAGCCAGGCACAAACCACTGCAGGGCTGGGCTGCACTGCCTGGTGGCCCTACCAGCCCTCCGCCCACCCCAGCCCCTGAACCAGGCCTGCCACACACCAGGAGGCCAAAAGGCCCTGCAGAGACTGTATCCCACCATTCACCACCCTCCCTGGATCACCTTCCCCCAAACTGCTTTAACAAAGACTACTCAATTAGCCAAAGTCTGGCTCTTGGTGATAAATTCAAGCTCCCAGAAAGTATAGTGGCATTAAAAATGGTCTTCATACATAGCTCTGTTCCCATCTGGATGATTAAAGTGACAACTCAAGGTTCAATGAGATCTTTTATCAAATAAATCACTTACACATTTCACAAAGATCCTCAACAAGATTGCAATAAAACTCTGCTCACAGGGCTGACACATGCTTGTGGTGTACCAATTAAATGGGATTTGACCGTGGACATTTGGAGTGATTCAGAAATAAAGATAATGTCAAAGGAATCATTTTCCTCTACCTTGATCTCAGTCTTAGCTCTTGGCCAAGGTAACACTGCTGGACTTGCCTTCATAAAAGCTGAAGCAAAATAAATTCAAACCCAAGTAATATGTCTGTAATACAAGGGCTGCATTTTTTTCTACCTTCCTGCTCAAAGCCGCTTCCTCATTCCTTTCATTGCCTCAACATTAAGAAATAAACAGCCTTAAGAAATAAAATGGCTTTTCCTGTGACCCCACGTTAGTGTTACAACATTCAAATACAGAAGCAACTTCCATAAGGTACTAAGCTGTTTCGAGTCACAGCTGCCAAATTACTGGGGTTGCAGTTCTTAAAAGCCCATTAATGGTCCTTGGTAAACTAGGAACGGGACAGCTAAAATCATTCATTTCTAACAAATGATTAAACTAAAAGCAACTGTTCTAGATAGGAACCAACTAACATCCATATACTTGGAAATGAGTTCAAGGACATTCTTCCTTTAAGTTTCTGTTACTAAATTCCTTGTCCTTCAGAGGGCAACCCACTGAGAGAGTGCCATGCTCAGCAATGCAGGTGCACAGACTGCCACTCTGCACTTAAGCTCTCTGGGTAGTACGGAGGGGGCCCAGAGCCCTGGACCAATCATTTTTCACTTAGTGAGACATTTTATGCAGGGGAAACACATGCTTCATTATCTGACTCTTTGAAAGGGGACTTTTTAAACCTGCAAAGACCGCAATGCGGTTTCCCCACTCACCCAATGAGGAGAATTCTCTCGAAAGCTGAGAAGTTGAGAGGTTGAGTCATCTTCCCTACTGTGCCTCCACCTATACACAGACCTGGTAATGGGTTACATACCCTTCCTCCTCAGAACAGCCCCAGTGCATACCCATCAGCATCCTCAGGCAACCGGAGGGCAAATTATTTGCTAACAATGGTGCAGCAGGGGTGGGGGTGGGGGTGGGGGTGTCCCAACCTAGGCCCTCCTCTGATCACACCCTCAGTATGGCCAACAGGCTATGTATGCCCCCAGCCTCCACTCCTACCCTCACACTTGTCAGCCTATCTAGCAAATCCTAGAACCCTACCTGCAGGGGCTGGCAGGTAAGGAGAGCTGGGATCTAATGATTTCAGTCTTGGTGTTGCAAGTTTGTTTCTATTCTTACAGCCAACCACCAAAGGCTGAAATCATCCCCCTCCTAGCCTTCCTTTGTCTAGAGGTTGCCATTCTCAGAAGACCAAAGAGTCCCAGTTGCAAGTGAAGATTTGCAAAGTAACATTATTAGTTACTTTGTAAGCACTATCCCAGCATCCCTCAGGGGACTGGTTTCCAAGTGATGTCTGCTGCAGTAAAACCTACAAAGGTTGGAACCTGCTTAAAGCAGAAACCTGTCACTGAAGGAAAACTCAAATATTTTCCACTAATAGCGATGGAAAAACACCCTTTCAAAGGTGGAAAACTTTAGAGACCCGGGAAAACAAGGCAGCCAAGTCGATTCTGGCTCTCAAAGGTTTCACTGTATTTAGAGCCTAACTGTATGTGTTTGGGGATGACTGGGATATGGTGAATCAAGAAGTTCAACACTTATGCTCAAGCATCAATTAGGTAGTAATTGTGCTCAGTGACCAAAAGAGTACAAGCATTTGAAGACATTTCTTCTGGACATCTCACCAGAGATTAGATTCTGGCAAATGCAACTTGTGGGGCACCTACTACGTCCTAGACACTGCACCAAGTATTCAATATATAAACATGAAGGTGTGTGTAGAGACCAATCCATTCGACAATCATGAGGAAAATATTACCTCCAGTTTATGCGTGGAAAACTGGTCCTTTGGCCATCTCAGTATATTAATGAGTCAAGTATCTGCCTATCATGCCTGTACCTGAACTCTTAGGTTCATTTTACCCATACTGAAGGAGATCAACCTCCTGAGTTTGGACAATATGGATAAGAAGGCAAGAGATGCCGCTCCACGACTGAGTCTTTAACCTTCAGACTAGAAGGTGCTTTCCCTGCTCCTTCAAACCCAGTGTGAATGCCACCTTGTGAGGCCTCCTGCCCACCCCCAGTCTCCACGCCCACAGCAGGAAGCTGGTGCCTTCCTCACAGCACTTACCAGTCATAAGTTACTTTCATTCTATAAACAGATCGGCAGCTCAGCGGGCTCAGCTCCCTCCTCCTTGCACATCTCCTTGCACACCAAACCCCTCCCCAAAGCAGCCCTTGGCACTAGAGTTTTTATTGTGCAACCATCACGAAGGGCGTCAAGCTCTAAGGAAGGTTTCCCTCCCCTACCTCGTAACCTGCTCCCGGACCCACCCGGGACCTCCGCGTTCTACAACCTGGGCACATTTGTTAAGAAACGTGAAGCAGAGGCAAGAAATCCCGTGCCTCCAACGCAAGGAGACCACGCCGAAGCATCTGGCAGCTTCTCCGGCTGGAGGTCAGGCTCGGCCAGGAAACGCTAGCCGTCCAGCGGGGTAGGGCCCGGGAGCGGGGCCGCTACTTGCAGCCTGGCCGCGGAGGGATGGAGTCGCGTGACTTCTTCGAAGAGGCGTAGTGTCGCGCTGCCACCCTGCAGGGTCTCCGCATGGTCCGCGGCCAGCGCGGGAATAGCCGACAAAACAGGAACTCGCCACAGGCGAAGTCAGCCCTTCTCCCCCGCTGCCGGGAAGGCCAAGGGTTATGTAACCCCGTAGCTGCGCCCGGGGCCGCTGTAGCATCCCCCTGGGCGCACAGATGACAGCCCTATCTATTCGCACACCACGAACTTCGGGTGGTGACTCACTGCCCGACCTCCCGCCACGGACCGGGGCCAAGGGCTCCACCAGGGCCGGAAGCTGCTGGTGGGCCTGGGAGGCCGGGATGGAGAAAAGGGCAGGACCGAGAAGGACCCAGGAGAGGCGGGCGGATCCGACCAGAGGCAGGGGGAGGGGCCGGGGCGGCAGAGAGGGCGGGAGAAGGATGCAGGGGTGCGGACGTGACCGGGGTGGAGGGGGAGGGGCGGCACGGGGGCGAAAGGGGGAAGTGGTAGGTGAACAGGGGACTGGGCGCGAGGAGAGCAGATGGAACTGGAAGGGAGGAGGGTGCGGGGATGCGAAGCAGAGACAGAGTTTCAAGGAGAAGTCACAACGAAAGCATCAGAAGGAAGGTGAAAAGGACAAGTTGGAAACGAGGGGGCGATTGGGACTAGTGTTAAAGGGAAGGAGGCCAGCATAGGACCAGACCGGGGCGGAGGAGGAGGGAAGTGAAGATGCGATCAGACTGGGAGGGAGCAAGGCACGGGAGGAGAGGATGGAACCAGATTGAGCAGGAAGGGAGATGGAGCGGAGGATGGGGCCGGCATGGGGGACGCTAGGGGCTGGCTCTGCCATCCGAATTTGGAAGGAACGGAAGCTGGGGGCGTTGAGGAGCCGGCCCTCGGGGCGAGCAGCCTTTCTCCTCTCCCTGACCCAGCCGGGTCCCAGATGCCCAGGACCCTGCGCCATCCCCACATGGATGCCCTGAGGGGCGGGCGGACCCGACGCGGAGAAGGATGGCCGGGCCTCCCCCCGCTCACCTCCGGCGTGGTCCGGCTCGGGCTGCGCTGCGAACTCACGGTCGACCTGCAGGCTCGGGGTGCGCCGCTCCTCTGCCGGAATCAGGCGCCCCAGCCTCAAGGTTATCCCGGTGCCGGGCTGCAATCCCTCCGCGCCCGCCCCTCACCCAATCCCGGCCGCCGGCACGCTGGGCCCGCCCCCTGCGTCCTCGCTGGGCGCGGGCACCTTCAGTGAGAAAGGCGGCGGCGGCCGAGCGCGCTGCCAGGTTTCCCTTTTGGGGAGGACTACATTCCGCGGCGGAAGGACACGGGAACAGACGCCCCTCCACTGACACCGTGTGAGGCCAATGGGGAAGCGGCGAGACAGCAGGGCCCGCCCCCGGGGTGCCCCAGACCTCGCTCCCCGACCCCGGGCGCCGCGCCACCTGTGGCCGCCGACTTGGGCTGCTGGGCAGGGGCTCTGCGCTCGGCCCTGGGCTCTGGGCCCTTGGCTCTGGGCGCCGAGCCGTCCTGGCCTACCGCTCCGTACCCAGATTTATGAGTCTTCGGGCCGCGTTTCCCCAGCCCCGCCCCGCGACTCCCCACCTCCGGTGTCCGCCCCAGCGCACACCTTGAAGGCTGAGCGGAACACGAGGTGGGGAGCCCGAGAAGGGACCAGAAGCCGGGGTGGAGACTGGAGGGGATGGTCGAGGCCCCGACACACGCGGGAGTGGAGGAAGCGAGAACTGCAGGCCCTTATGGCTATTTTTTGTCCGAGGACCCCGAAACAAGGAAGGACAAATTGGGGTTCAGCGAATACATTAGTGGGGACTGGAATCCTGCAGAATGAGTGCCTGAAGGGTAGAAAGCGAATCCCATAAACCAAACCCACTGCCATGCAGTGATCCGCATAGACAGTATTAGGGCAGAACTGACCATCGGGAAGTATCAGGTCTGAACGTTACAGCCGATAATCTATGCAGGAGTCAGCACTCGTTTTCAACTTAGTCGTCCATTTAAAGTAATATTATTGGAGCTTTTCCTACTTCTTTAAAAAAAGGCATTTTCCAGTTTCTCAATGACAACCAACAACCAGGCGATGACAGCAGCTAGCACTGAAACAGCTGCCCATTTTTGCCTCATTCAGGGAAATTTTGAAAGCAGATGCGATGTTGCCCTACTCAAAATAGTGAACTGTTCTCTCAGATTCCTTCTTTCCTTTTCCTGGAAAATGAGACCAAAGGGTGTGACCTGCTCAGGCAGGCGCTTTGCCTGCAGCTGAGTCACAGGTGTTGCTTCTGCTTCCCTGTTAGCTGGATAAGCTGGGAAAGAGAAAGTGACAGCCTGAAAGCAGTTTCTGTTTGAGGGGAGAGAAAATCTTTTCATTTCTTCTGTAAGCCTTTCTGGTCTCCTTAGTTATAAGCAGGAAATAAACGCTTGATTATTAAGGTGTGAGAAGACCTGAAGTTGGGGCGGGAGCCAAGCCCGACCAGGGAGTCAGAGTCCTCCCTATTGGAGAAAGGGAATGGCATAAACGGACCTCTCGACTTGACAGCACTGGGTTTCTTGGGTCTGCCTCTGAGCAGAGGATGAACCACAGTCATGGGCAGCACTGGTATGGCAGTGAAATGGTCAATGCTATGGTGCATTTGAAGTTTAAAGTTCTAAATCTGGGTAGGTTCCCCAGATTGAAATGCACATGTATTAAGCTGGAGCTCTGGTGGGAAGCCATTGCCCTTCAGTATGGATTGTGATCATCTGGCAGTTACGAAAATGCTGTCTGTGAAGTTCTGGCAGAGATTAATCAGGATATCCTTGGCTGCATTAGATACACGATGAAAATGTGTCACACTGAGTTTAAGGAAATCACTGCTGTCTTAGTCATCTAGTGCTGCTGCTATAACAGAAATACCACAGTGGATGGGTTTAACAAATAGATTTATTTTCTCACAGTTTAGGAGGCTAGAAGTCAGAACTCAGGGTGCCAACTCTAGAGAAAGCCTTTTTCTGTCAGCTCTGGAGGAAGGTCCTTATCTCTTCTGAGCTTCTGCTCCTGGGTAGTCTTCAGGCACCTTGGCATCTCTCTTCCACATCGCTGCTTGCTGGCTTGCCTGTTTAATCTCTTTTATATCGCAAAAGAGATTGATTTAAGATACATTCTACACTAACCCTGTGTCATTAACATAACAACACCTACCCATAAAGGAGAAAATATTGAAGTTGTCAAGGATCTCATTTTGCTTGGATCCACAATCAACACTCATGGAAGCGGCAGTCAAGAAACCAAACGATGCATCGCGTCTGGGCAAATCTGCTGCAAAAGACGTCTCTAAAGTGTTAAAAAAGCGAAGATGTCACCTTGAGGACTAAGGTGCACCTGATCCAAGCCATGGTATTTTCAATCACCCCATATGCATGCAAAAGCTGGACAATGAATAAGATACATTGAAGAAGAATTGATGCATTTGAATTATGGTACTGGCGTAGAATACTGAATATACCATGGTCTGCCAGCATAACAAACCTGTCTTGGAAGAAGTACAGCCAGAATGCACCTTAGAAGCAAGGATGGTGAGACTTCATCTTACATACTTTGGTCGTTATCTGGAGGGACCAGTCCTTGGAGAAGGACATCATGCTTGGTAAAGTAGAGGGTCAGCAATAAAGAGGAAGAGGAAGACCCTCAACAAGGTGGATTGACCCAGAGGCTGTAACAATGAGCTCAAACTTAGCAACAATTGTAAGGATGGGACAGGACCAGGCAGTGTTTCATTCTGTTGTACATAAATTTGCTATGGGTTCGAACTGACTCAAGGGCACCTAACAACAACAATATCCCTTCCCAAATGGGATTATAACCACAGGTGTAGAAGTTAGGATCTACAGCACATATTTTGGGGGGACACAATTTAATCCATAACAATTGTCATTGATCATTGTCTATTCCTGCAAAGCAGCATAGTGTAGAAGAGCATGGGTTCCATCATCTCCAATTTCAATTCCATTCACTAGCCCTGACCATGCCCTGTATTTTAACATGTAGGAGTCCAGTTCCTTAAAAGTGAAGACAATTCCTGCTTTATAGGGTAGGTCTGATCAGATGATATGAGTGAGTGCAGCACAATGAACAGTAGGTATCCGCCTTCTGTGGGAACTGACTAGTCTTGGAGGGCGGTCCTGGTGATCATTGCCATAGCATCTTTCTGGATTCAAACTTGCCCTTCTGTGGGGCCTTCTCCTGATGCTCGACTCCTTTGGCTCAGTAACAAGTAACCTCAGGGCTATAGGAAACTGTGGGAGAACTGAAGGAGGGCACAGAAGAGACCAGAGGTCAGGCCCCTCACCCTACAGGCAGCCCTTCCACTTTGCTCACTGACCTGGTCAGAATGGGAGAAGAGCTACTAGGCTCAGTGGACTTGGGTGTAAGAGCGAGAATGTAGATTGCCGTGTTACCGGTTGGGAGTCTTGCCACAGAACCACAGAATCTCGAGTCTAATGGTTTAACTCTCTAAGGTCCCTTGGGGGTGCAAGAGTCAGCAAATGATACTGTGACCCAATCCTGAAGCCCAAAGACAAGCTCTGGCTCTGGTAAAGACTGTGAGATTACAGGCTTTCCCATCAATTACATGACCTCTTGTTCCCTGCCTGAAGCAGCACTGTTATCTCTCAGGCCAATACAGAATTCCAGGGCAGCCTACAAGTCCTGAATGTCAGGTTTAAAACATAAATGCTTTTCAGCCTGGATCATATCTACCCTTTCTAGAGCCAGACCATGGCCAGACAGACTTGTGTCTTTATTTTGTGCCTTACTTCGGACTCTCAAGATCTCTTTAAAAAAAAAAAAAACAAAACATTGCCATGGAGTCACTCTGACTCATAGGGACCCTATAGGACAGAGTAGAACTGCCCCACAGGGTTTCCAAGGCGCGTCTGGTGGATTCAAACTGCTGACCCTTTGGTTAGCAGCCGAGCTCTTAACCACTATGCCACCAGGACTCCACTGTAGTTGTACAAAATCTTAATTCTGAAGTTTACCCAGACCAATCCTGGAAGATAAAGTTGGCCTTTTGCAGTTACAGATAGAGAACAGTTTGTCTGTGTGGGATAGGAAAGGCTTCCTGATAGGATATCTGAGCACTGAGGCATGGAAGGCTGCTTAAGATACTTCGAGACGGATTTGGGAAGGCCACTCTAGGTGTAAGAAACAGCAAACAAATACTGAATGTTTTCTGAATGTAACTGTGTATCTGGGTTTCCCCAGGCTCCTGAGGAAATGCCGCATCAGCATTTAAAAGCCAGAGAGGAGAAACCTTGAGGAGTCCTCCCTCATTCTAACTGAAGTACTGCCTCAGCCAAGGTGTCACCTTGCTTCCAAGGTGTCAACTGGTGTGACCCCCAGCAATCTTTCTCCAGCCCAGAACTGCCTGGGCTCACTGGACCAAAGCCGCTTTAGGGTGGTCAAATCCTATTCACCAAGCTACTCCCTTGGATGCCCTGTGCTCTCTCTCTCTCTTTTTTTTTTTTCCCCTACAAGTGTAGTCAGAGCACCCACTATCCCAAAACCCACTGCCGTCGAGCACAGGCTCCCTGAAATTTATATGGAACTCTGATCAGACCCTATCCCTAAAAAGTCATCTGCCTGAAGACTATTGCCCTGAGATGCCCCTCAAACCTTGAACTGAAAGTAACCCAAGGTCACCTTGTAGCTAAATAACAGATTGGCTCACAAAATAATGTCACCTATACGTACCGTGCTCCTTTAAAAAAATTACCTATATGAGACCAAACGGTCAACAATTACTTTAAAACAAAGATGACAATGTAAGGGGGCAGGGAAACTACATTAATGGAAACAGACTAGAACGGAAATAATGACAATGTTCACGTACTGTGAAGAATGTAAGCAATGTCACTGAACAATTTGTTGAAATTGTTGAATAGGAACCTAAACTGCTGTGTAAACCTTCCCCCAAAACAATATTATTTAAGAAAAAAAGTAATCTGCCTGGGTACACTTTGGCACTTTCTACCCCAAGGACAGGGTGCAGACTGGGAGGATCCTAACACATGGGGCATGGGCTTGGGGGTGAGATGGAGCCTCAATCAAGATTTGAAAGACCAAGAAAGGTTATCAGTGAACAATGGAGCAGGTGTCACTATCTCCAGGAACTCCTCCTGATGTAGTTCAATCAAAATCTGCCTTTTACTTGGCACCATACTTTCAGTCTCCACCTTCTGTGTCACTGACAGCCAGCTAATGTGACCTGCTTCTCCTAAGATGGACAGCTAGGCCTAAGGAGACGTTGGTCTCTCTCCCAGGTAAAATAATGTTTGCAGATAATGCTTGAACTTAAAGGGTCTCATCTCTGGCCCCACTGCAGAGGGGTTCTGAGGTATTTTGTGGAAAGTCGTGGGCTTTAAAGGTGCAGATGCCCCTTCAAATAACTGGAACTGGAACCTACTTTATCCCCATCCCTCCTGGGGAAAGGGGGCTCTAGAGGGGATTGTCTGATCCATGAAGCTTCTTTCCCACCACCTCCAAATTGACCCCAGAAACTGAGACACCAAAACCCTTCATTTCAGAATCCATCCTGTGAGAAGCTGGTGAGTAACCAACCAGTGATGATGACTCAGCACCAGACTCTTCTCTCCCCTCCCCATCAGTCAGAATGAAAGGCAGAATCCAGCAGGCTCCTCCTCAATGGATGGCTACATCCTCATCACAAACTGAGTCATGACCGCACCCTGCCTGGATGGAAAATCACCAGGAGAGGAGGGAAGGGGAAGGTTCCACTCCAGTTTTTGCATTCTCAGTCCAGAAATCACAGCCATCTACTCTCCATCTGGAGCTAATTGAGGAAAATAATTCTTTTCCTGATCTGAACCCTAACTAAGCACGTGCAGGTCTAAATGCAGTATGTGAAAGGTACAGCTGGGAGGTCACTGTCAACCTCGGTCTGCAGTTATTTCAAATAGCCCTGGCCTCTATGAAGGATGAACCCCTGCTCAGACCTGGCTTTCACAGGCCCCCACTCCCTCCCTCCAAGGTAGCCAGGCCTGTGGTGGGGGGAGAGACAACCTTCCCTCAAACCCCAACCCAGGCTTTGAAAGAATTCTCTCCAGAGACTCAGGGCCCATCCTCCATGCTTCCTTCCCCTCTTATAGGAATGCTCTGGGTTTTTAATTAGATTTGTTTTACATCATATATGTTTTGAATTTAACATATATTATCTGTGGCTTCTAAACCTCTCAGATCCAAAAAGTCCTGCTTTTCTGTGGAACACTATGAAATGGTGTATTTAATTTTATCACACAATTTTATTGGCATAAAAATGACATTATGTACACACTATTTAAAAGAAAAAAAAAAAAAGACCCATGAGGCTAGCTCAGCTATTTGGGTTTTTCTGGTAATATACAGTATTTGATCATTCCTTCCCTTCTACCATTCACTAGTACTTGCTAAATCAGATGCCATGGATAAAGAAAATTAAAAGAAATGCTTACAACGAGAAAAATTTATTAACAATTCTGAAAACTGAACAACAGTGTTGTTATACCATTTTAGTAGCCAAGCACCTGGGTTCCACTGCTCGAACACCAGTGGGAGCCGAGTTTGAGAACCTCTAGGGAAGTAAAAGAGTGATTAAGAGTTCAGGTTCTAGAACTGGACAGATGTGGTTAAAGTCCAGCACTGCCACTAACCAGCTGTGAGACCTTACACACATTTTTTAAGATCTCTGAAGAAAGCTGATCTTCCAGTTTTGTCATCAGGATGAAATGAAAAATACTTCAAAGGTTTGAAAGGCTATACAGCACAGAACCAGAACAGAGGTTCTGGAGTCAAGTCTGCCGGTCACTCACTAACTGCAGGATGGGAGCAAACTATCCTCTGTGCCTGTTTTCTCACCTGCAAAATGAAAATAATAGTACCTATCTCACAGGCTTGCTGTGTGGATTATAAGTCAATGCATGGAAAGAGCTTACACCTAATGCTGGGCACAGAGTAAACCCTCCAAAATGTTAGCTAATTCTTAAAATACTTGGGATAACCTAGTAAGACTCAAAAATGTTAGCCATTTCTAATACTATTCAGACGGCAGCAAGGGTCAGGAGGCAGGAGTTTTAGTAAGGGTGGGCTTACTTACGAGGTCACTTACATAGTGAAGAGGTATTTCTCCTGGATCTGAAACCAGAAGTACAGCCAGAATGCTCCTTAGAAGCAAGGTTGGCAAGACTTTGTCTCACATACTTTGGGCATGTTAACCCAGAGGGATCAGTCCCTGGAGAAGGACGTCATGCTTGGTAAAGTACAGGGTCAGTGAAAAAGAGGAAGACCCTCAACAAGATTGACACAGTGGCTACAACAATGGGCTCATGGATAACGACAACTGTGACGATGGCACAGGACCGGGCAGTGTTTCGTTCTGTTGTACATAGGGCCACTATGAGCTGGAAACGACTCGACAGCACCTAACAACAACAACTGAAACTAGAACAGGGGAAGCAGAGCCCTAGGAGACTCGGAGAGTTGGCATATGCTCGTCCTTTATCAAGAAAGCTGTAAAGAAGTTTAAGGAGCAGATCCTAGGGTGATGGGTCTTAAAATGGTACTTCCATGTTAAGGCAGGTGAGGAGCTAGGAAACAGGGTCAGGTAACCAAGCAGAAAAAGTGTCTCCAAATTGGGGTGAGGGGAATGAGAGACGGTAGGTAGTCTAGGGCAGACTTTGTAAATCAAATGCTACAGAATAAAAATCCTACTTGAAAAGCCAGGATGTGCTTAATGCCTTTTGTATTATATTACTTATATTCTTCATTACTAGTTCATAAAATATGTAGAAATGTCCATCCTGTCTCAGCTATACTTAGAACTAACTTGAGGTTTTGGGTCCATGGAACACAGCCTGAAAGGCCAGCAAAAGGCTGGCAGTGGGCATTTCAACAGGTAGAGGATGGAACTCAGTGACACGATTAGGTCTCCTAGATACAGCACTGTCTCTCACCTCTAACCAGCAGGACAGGGGCTTTGTTTTACTGTGTTTTGTTTTACTATGGAGGCTCCATTCCTTTAGGGCTTCTTTATTGGTCTCAGGTTAGAGACCAAGCTAACAACAGGTACCAGCTCCCTACTCCTTCCCTTATTCCAAAGGTGTAGCTGGGAGGAGAGCAGGGCCCAGACTGTGAGATAGATACACAGCAAGGGTGACTGGGCAGGTTTTGTGCAGAAAGTGGAGGCCACAAGGAAGAAAATCTGAGCTGCTCTGGCCTCAACGGCCCTTTTAAATCTTGACAAAGAGTCATCAGTGGTATTCCATATCCTTCTCAGTTTGTTTAATTTGTATCAATTTCCCTTTTTAATCTAATTCATTGATAAAAATGCTGACAGACTTGTAGTACACTACACTAGATGGAGTCAGATTTGACATCATCCAACATAACTAGTCCCAAGCCTCAGGATATCACTCTCCCCAGCCCCACCCAGGGGGTTCTTGTAGGTGCTGGGCCAAGGCCAGTCAGACCACAGTGATCATATCCAGTCCACAGCACCTTCCATTTTATTGTTTTATTTACAAACAGGATGAAGTCAACTGGGAAAATCAGGGCTTGGGGGTCAGTCCGGGCCATCCAAATACAGAGCAGTTCCTGGGTCAATCTCTACAATGAGGTCGCCTCTTCTATCCTTTTCCTGCCTCTTAGTAATGGCCTCTCAATTCCTCAAGGCAGCCTCATCTTGAGCCCTTCCAAAAGGGCAGATGGATCCAGGGGACAACAGGGTGGCATGAGGGCTGGGGCCCCCTCAGTTTGTGTAAACCTGAGTTCCGATCACACGCATGATTTCCTTCTGTATCTTGGGGTCCTGAGTATTAATGTTGGCATCGCCCACCTGACCATCTTCATATCTGCCAAGGACAGGGCAAGTGTGAGTGTAAGAGGGACAGCAGTACCAGAACAATGGGAACCAGTACAACTGTATTTGGAGGTGTGCCCCTTCCAGCCCAGAAGTCAAAGCTATTCTGCAGCTCTTTGGGATTGAAGGCACTCTAAACAGACCCCAATCTATACCCACCCCCATCCTCCAAAGGGAAAGTCTCAGTGCCAGCCCCACTCAGGGAGCCAGGGATAAATCTGAGATAACGGAAAAAGACTGTTCCAGTAGTCACACACCATCATACTGCCACCCTCAGGCCTCCAGCAATCCCAGGGTACCCTCCCAGACTCACACAAAGAAGAACCGTGTGCAGACATGGTCGGACACAGGGCAGACCCAGATGTTCCCATGCTTCTGGAGGTCCTTAGATGTAATCACTGGAAAGAAAGGGGCCAGAAGCCATAGATATAATGCTTAAGTCACAGAGTCTCATTAGGAGAAGGAAGACATGATGCTTCAACAGACCCCTCCTCACCCTTGGCTGAGCATCAGAAGCGAAGGCTGGGGACCCAGAAAAACAGGACCTGGTGAGCTACCTACCTTCACAAAGTGCTATACAGTTTAGATTCCGACTCTGCAGGAACCTCGACTGAATGGATCGGGTCTGGAAGAGGAAACGAAGGGCAGCAGAGCCAGGTAGATTGTTACAGCAATGAACTGTGTTCATCTTAGCACATAACTGATCCCATCAAATGATCTTCAAACCACCTGCCTTCCCCGCATTGCTTCCCCACCCATCTCCGTAGCCTAAACTAGCCCCAGAAGACGGGTTTTGCCTCACTAGAGCACGGCCAACTAATAATACCTGGGGGATGGTATTCATCCTGTTGTATCTCTGGACCAGCTCATCCTTGGAGGGCATCCTGTGCTGTCCTTTTCCCATTCCTGTCACAGAACAACAAGCCCAGTTCACTCACCCATTCCTTCATCAAATATTAACTCAAGTCACCGCTATGTGCCTGGCACTCAGCTAGGCACTTGTCCAAACAGTGGGGACTAAAACAAGACATTTGCCCTCACAGAATTTAGTCTGGCAAAAATTACATGCAAGGAACATGTAATTACAATACAGTATGTTAAGGGGCAAGGAGCCCTGGTGGCACAGTGGTTAAGTGCTTGGCTGCTAATCAAAAGGTCAGTGGTTCAAATCCACCAGCTGCTCCACGGGGGAAAGATGTGGCAGTTTGCTTAAGAGTTGTGATGAGAAGTATACAGAGCACTGTGTGAGCCAGAAGAGGGGAACTAGACTAGCCTAGAGGTTTGGAGAAGGTTTCTTTGTGGAAACGACAGTTAGACTGAGAACTACATGATTAGGAAGAGTTAGTTAAATGAAGAAGTATTCTGGGCAGAGGTACAGGACATAGAAGGCTAGATAAAAGATAAAGCATAGTGCCTTAGTCTGCATGGAGGAGAGTTAATGACAGAGGAGCAGTGAGAGGTGACTTGGAAAAGGCGAGCTAGGATCAGATGAAGCAGGCCTTGTAGGCCATGTTAAGGTAACTGGAGTTTATCCTGAAAGGACCAGAGAAAAACTCATGGTTCTAAGACATGAGAGTTACCACATGACATGAGGGACCCAGGAGAAAGTGACATCAACACCTGGGTATCTAACACAGACCCACTGCCATCAAGTCAATTCCAACTCATAGCGGCCCTACAGGACAAGGCAGAACTGCCCCACAGAGTTTCCAAGGAGCGCCTGATAGATTTGAACTGCTGACCTTCTGGTCAGCAGCCACTGCACTTAACCACTATGCCACCAGGGTTTCCGTCTGACACAGAGCTACTAGAAATGAGGGAGAAGAAGGCAAACAGAGTAAGTCAGATCTGCTCTAGTGTCAATGTTATGTAAAAAACTGACCAGTGTCATTCAAGAGATAGGGGAAAAAGCACACAAGTGACGTGATGAATACTTTCCTATAGGTAATCAGAATGGCAATTACCTTAAATGGCACCTACTTCAGGAAGTCTTCCCTGACTAGTGAAGAGGTGTCAATTTTCTGCAGTTTCTGCCCTATCTAAATCCATAAACCCTCCACCACCCTTACCCCCACTGAATGGTTCTGCTTGTAACAATGTAGTCTCAGCCTGGATTTTTCTGATTTAGATATAAAATAGTGCTTGTGTAGCCCTACTCTCAACTCTTTTTGGCCTGGGGACAGGACTTTAGACTATGTACTCAGCTTTATCACAGGTGAGCCTTGTCACAAAAGGATGGAAATGATGCTATCATTACAGGCCAGAAACAGCAATAAGCAGAGTCTCTATCTCATGACTCCATCCCAAACTTTCTATTACTGCTAACTCCACTCTGCTTCAGCTCCTGGTTCAGTCACAGCCATTGCGTAGGAGAGGAGGTGGAAATCCTTGGACTAACATTCTCCCCTGTTCAGATGGTCAATTCCTCCTGCACTCACTCTGAAGTCTCTTGACAGATTCATGGCCTGAACAAACCTCAGAGCAATAATAGCCTTAAGGCTTGAATTGCCAAGTTCTTCCTCCTACAGGAAAAACACACACCACCCCTGCTTCCATCTCTCCATTCATCTTAACTATGTTCACTTCTGCATCCAAATTTCATGACCTTCTCAGCTTGGATATCTCAGTGACAAGGTTCCTATTCGAGCTCCATCCCAGAGGAAGCAGACAGAAGGATAAGAAAGAAGAACCTGATTTCTATGGCTGGTCTTAGAGACGGCCCTTAGGATATAATTCATATCTTGTTCCATGCCTATCCTGTTGCACACTGCCCTGTCTACACTGACCCAGTGATCTTCAGCCAGTTTCTTGATACCAGACCCTGAGAATACAGTGACTAGAATGATCCCTGGATGCTTTAAGCCCAGAGAATGCATGTACTTATCAGAAGTACCTAAACAAGGTTAAGAAAGTAATGGAGAGAGTTTACCATCTCCTTTCTCACTTCCTCTCATTTTAACCTGCACACTATATTTAAGTCATTGGAGACTCCCCTGGTCAAATGAATGTTCTCTATTCACACCCCATCCCGAGAGGGTACCCAATGCCACTAGGCTGGGTACTCTGAGGAAGAAAGAACAGAAAATTTGAGAATGGGGTGGAAGGAAACATGCAAGAAGACAGAGCTGGCTAAATGCCAGAAGGACTGCAATTAGATATTTGCACACACTCACACGCACTATTACAGAGACTCTGATTTATCTGTGGGCCCTCAGAAACATAGACACTGAAGCAAAGCCTACCCTGCCAGTACAATACAGTGATAACGCTGGCCTAAAGTTAGAAGACCTGAATTCCAGGCCTAGCTCTGCTACTCATAGCTGTGTGACCCCAAGCAAGTCATTTGATATTTCTGTGTACCAGCTTTTTCATCTATAAAGTAATAAGGGATTGGACTAGATGATCTCTAACTCCAATAGTAAAATCTATGGTATTTTCTATCCAGCATCAACAGCCCTTTGGGAGAAGAGAAAGGGCAGTGTCATATGATGTTTTTATGTAACCAGTGAAGTGATGAAGAAAGACAAGTCAATGGAGATTCCAGGCTCCATCTCAAGACCAAAGGTATTCCGGCACTTAGTTGTGAACAAAGGCTAGTTAGAGGAGTAGAAGAGGAGAGAGGGGGAGGAAGGAAAACAGGGAGAAAATAAACAGGAAGACTCTTGTGGGCACCAAGAGCCAGGAGAATCTTCACTACTCAGAAAAAAGACCTTAATCAGAGTGACACTCAGGATGGGACAAAGACAGAAACTGAGAAACCTAGACAAAGAAGCCAAAAAGACTACCCCCATGTCAACCTACTTTGGACCTCAGGAACACAGAAGGTTCATTCACTCATTCAGTAAATATTTCTTGGGTATTTAATCTCTGTGGCAATGGGTTTTTGGTTGTTTTTTTTTTAACCTGTGTGGATTCAACATAATCTTTGGTTTATGACACACTAACATTTAATAGAACAATAAATACCTATAGATTCAACCTAAGACCTAAAACATTACCAGTAACTTACATCTAACTATGTGCTCCCACCCTATCCCAACTACCTGTGCCTCCATGTGGGAGGCAACCGCTATCCTAAAATTTGGTTATCATTCCTTTGCTTTTCTCCCCTAATGGGTGTGTATGTATATGGGGGAAAAATGCAAAGGAATAATAACCAGAGGCAGTTGAGGCAATTCCAACTCATCGCGACCACGTGTGTCAGAGTAGAACTATGTTCCACAGGGTTTTCAATTTTTGA
The DNA here is from genome assembly GCF_030014295.1 of Loxodonta africana. Lineage (NCBI taxonomy): Eukaryota > Metazoa > Chordata > Mammalia > Proboscidea > Elephantidae > Loxodonta > Loxodonta africana. The sequence goes on along the minus strand of NC_087354.1, from coordinate 43,506,004 downwards.
TCTTTCAGAAATAGATTGCCAAGCCTTTCTTCCGAGGCACCTCTGCGTGGGCTCAAACCACCAACCTTTTGGTTAGCAGCTGAGCACTTAAACCTTATGTTACCCAGGGACTCCATGCTTACATACATACACATGTATGTATATGCATATATGTTTAATTTTGTTTGCTTTTGAACAATTAAAAAAAGGCACAATACAGGAGATAGACTTCTGGGATTTGCCTTTTTCCTTCAACATTATTACTTAGATTTTCTCCATGTTGCTGCATACAGCTGATGTTTATTCATTTTCACTGCTGAATAATAACCCATTGTGAGGATATATAAAATTCATTTACTCGTTTTCCTGATTATGAGCATTTAGGCTGTTTCCAAGGCTTGTTGTCACGGTTTTGCTTTGAACATTCATGTACTCATCTTTCTGTGCACACATGCAGGAAGGAAATTGCTGCTTCACAGGGATAAGGATGTTCAGCTTTTATAATGCCCAATTGTTTTTCAAAGTGGTTGTAACAATTTATATCCCCATAAACAATATATAAAAGAGATACACTGATCTACAATATCTGGGACAATCAGAGGTATTGTCAAATTTCTTAATTTTTACCCATCTAAACAGTAACTTACTTTGCTCTCAATTTTACTTCCCTGGCTAATAGCAGTTGAGCAGCTTTTTGTACTTTCATTTGCCTCTTTTCTATTGGGTTCTCTCTCTCAATGATGTTTAAGAATTCTTTATATATTCTCATAAATAATCTTTTGTGGCTACACGTGTTGCAGGTATCTTCTCCTGGTTTGTCTTTTCACCTTCTTGAAGGTGTCTGATGAATAGGAGTTTTTAATTTTAGTGAAGTTGAATTTACCTTCTTTTTTCTGTTCTCTGGGAGATTTTGGGAAACCCTGGTGGCGTAATGGTTAGGTGCTACGGCTGCTAACCAAAGGGTCGGCAGTTCGAATCCACCAGGCGCTCCTTGGAAACTCTATGGGGCAGTTCTACTCTGTCTTATAGGGTCGCTATAAATCGGAATCCACTCAACGGCACTGGGTTTGTTTTGTTTTGTTTTTGGAAGATTTTGTATTAAGGTTGGACTAACCTATTTCTTGAAAGTTTGGTTTATGACTCACTTGTAAAACTATCTGGATTTGGTGTTTTCTTTTTTGGGAAATTTTTTAACTATTTCTACTATTTCAATTTTGTTTACAGTTTTAGGGCTATCCATGTTTCTAGTTCTTCTGGACGTCATTTCGTTAAGTTACATTTTCCTAGGAATTTTTCCATTTTGTCCAAGTTTTCAAATATGGGCATAAAGTTGACAGAATTCACTTATTAGTTTTAAATTCTGCTCTATCTGTAGTTATATCCCCCTTCTCACTCATGATTTTATTTAATTGTACATTTTTTCTTATCAATCTAACCAGGGTTTATCTGTTTTGTTAATTCTTTAAAAGAACCATCTTTTGGCTTCTTTAATCCTATCTATCTATTGTACTTGTTTTTATTTCATTTGTTTTCATTCGTATCTATATTATCTTTTTCTATTTTGTCTGGATTATCCTGTTGTTAGACCTTTCTAGTTCTGTAAGTCTTCTTGTAACAGTTACAATTACTAGAGAATGCTTAATAACAGTCTATGAAGAATCTAGCAGAGTCCCCTTCATATAAACAAACAAACAAAAAAACCCCAAACCTGTTGCCATCGAGTCGATTCCGACTCATAATGACCCTGTAGGACAGAGGAGAACTGCTCCATAGGGTTTCCAAGGAGTGGCTGATAGACTCGAACTGCCGACCTTCTGGTTAGCAGTGTGGCGTGCCACAGCTCTTAACCACTGCGGGACCAGGGCTCCTCCCCTTCATATGGTGAACATGAAACAATATGGTGGCTATCCCTTATAAGCAAACTATACAGAACAAAACCAGACCACGAAGGAACTAAGACATAAACCTAGAATAATGGGAGAACTCTAAGTCAAATTCTTTTTCTGAGCTGGACAAAGCTAAACTCATTTCTCCATTAGAATGTGGGCCTTCTTGACTTCTTACCTTTGAAATAAAATGCTATGTGTGATTACAACCCACCCAAGGCCATCTGGTCGACTTCAACTCGTAGTGACCCCATAGGACAGAGTAGAACTACCCCATAGGGATTCCAAGGCTGTAAATCACTATGGAAGCAGACTGCCACATCTTTCCCCCACAGAGCAGCTGGTGGGTTCGAACCACTAATCTTTCAGTTAGCAGCTGAGCGCTTAACCACTGCATCATCAGGGATTTTAGAAGGATTATTGACAGGAAGAACAACGTTTCAAGAAACACAAGTCAATAGAAGGAACTCAAGTCTTCAGGTGTACTCACATAAACATAAATTCACATGCAACGTGGGTGCACACACGCACACACAATCTAGAACAGGCTATCGTCAATACCAAAAAATGTAGTTTGCAAAAAAGCCTCATTTCATGTCCCAGTTACTCTCAAACCCATTCTAAGGCCCAAGCCCCTACAATGAACAAAACTATCCCCATGAAGAAGAGCACTGCCTAACAGAAAGGGAAATAACTGGCCTCACCTTGTAACGAATCTAAATTTCTAATAAGAGAGACAGACAGACAGATAGACAATGTATCCATGACTGAGGAGAGCGCTGAATAAACCAAATATCCATGAGATGGGTGAGAAGGGAACAGCACACAGATCATGTGTTCACAAAATGGAAGTAACGTAAATAAAGTCAAAGTGGCCAGAGAGTATTTCTTACCTGAGTATCCAAAGGAAATACTGGAGATGGGGCTCAGGTAGATGCCTTTGCCATAGGCTGCTCCATGCAGCTTGCAGGGAAACACCAGGATGAGCAATATGAGCCTGGGCTGTCCCACGGCTATATATCAAACAGCCACAAGGCTTATCCTGCCCTCTGTCTACCTTCTCACTCGTTCAGATACTCTGGGCACCTACTCTTGAAAAGCTGATTGGCTGAGAAGTGGACACAGGTTAACCCCCTTGCCTATGAAATACAAGGTATCGATGTCTTGGAGAGTGGGGAGTGGCAGAGCCATAGAGTCAGTCCCTTAGAATCCATGAGCCTATCCCCAGGCCTTGGAACATACGCAGATTCAAAAAGAGAGGAACTACAGAACAGGTAGCCAGGAGGAGGGGTAATAAGCAGTCCCTGGAATCTCTCAAGGCAAAGAAGCAGTATCAGTCTCCTGATAGCCTCCAATGTCAGCTCTCTGAATAAATAACTATCTAAATTGGAAAACTCAGTCAGTTAACAATTCAGCCCAGTAGGTGCAATCAGCAATTCCATGTTCCTGACTAGTGCTACATTCCCATTCCCCAAACCACCAGAAAACAGTCTGGTCAAATATACAACAGCCACATTCCTGCTATGGACAGTTTCAGCTTCCTCTCTAGGGAAGCCCCCAAGGCAGGCTAGATTTGAGGACGGTGACACAAAAGGAACACAGTACTCTAGAGCAGCCTTCCCCCAAAACTGAGTGGGGGCAGGGAGGGGGGTGGAGAGGAAGGGGAAACGGGCACAGCCTCACCTGCAATTTGGTGTAGGATGCATTGACCAGCCCGTTGCGCAGGATCGAATGCCAGTTCTCAATGTGGGACCCACTGTAAGGTAGGGTACAATACGTGTCTCCTTACAGTGTGAGGTTCCCAGACACAGCTTTCAAGACTGCCATCCTACCCACTCTTACTTATACAGCACATGAAAATGGACAGAGATACACCTAGCAATGGACATGCACATGGAAGATACACGTGGTTAACCCCCACATCCCCATGTCCAGTCCTATCCTCTCTTCTGTGCTTCGGCTAGTCTCATCCTAAATCCTCAACTGCAGGTTTTAGTATTTTCATTTGCCTAGATATTTCAAATACAACACATTCATCTCAAACTCCACAAACTTATTATTGATCCCACTATGGCTTCCAGTCCTGTGTTCATGTTCTATTTTAAGAAAATGGTATCACCGCTCCAAGTTACGTTTAGTAACTTTTTTTCCTCTCTGTCCCATCCAACAATTAGGCATATATTACTGGTTTTTCATCAAAATAGTTTTTGAATTTGTCCCTTCCAATCATTTCCTTCAACCACATCTTTTTAATGTAAATGTCATCTCTCCTCAACTACATCATAAGTTGTCTGAGAGTAAAGACCATCTCATATGTAATTTTATCCTTTAGAGCACTTACCACCATCACAGCTAATAAATATTTGCCGATTGGTTGACAGAGGTAATACAAACACATATTCTTCAAGGGCACCTGTCCTCCCTGTCCCCTAGGCTATCCGCTGTCCTCCCCCATCCCCCATCTCCACCCCTCTCACTGGAAGGCAAAGGTGCTGCCGTAGAGCTTCTTGGCGGTCCGGAACCGAGCCTCCTTGGCAGGAGGGCTGCTCAGCAGGAGGAACTGGTGTGAGGTGTGCATGAACTTCAGCTGCTGCCCAGGGTGGGGTGGGGTCAGGAAAACAGAGCAGAAATGGAGATCAGGGAGGGAAGGGTTGGGGAGAGGGAGCAACTCGAACTTGTGCTAGCCCCGTATAAGGAAAACATGCTTAGGTCCAAAGACTATGGTTGATGGACAGAACCCACTAGGCAAGCTGATGACCAATGCAGCTAGCTGGTTTGGAGTCCCTCCCTGCCCCCGCCAGAAACTTAAAGGATTTAGAGGGAGAACGGTCACTTACCCTGCTGAGAGGTAGTTTGACAATGTGTGACCTGTTGCTAGAGATGATCCTGGGAAGAAAGAGAAAAAAGGAAAAGGATAGACCAAGTGTGTGCTTTGGCCACCCTGAACAAAGCAGCATTCTCCTTCTGACCCCTGAGAGAACAAGCAAGGATTCCAAGTCCATCTGAACTGTATGAAATGTTGAGGTCACTACCTGGCCCTTCCTCATGAGTGGTAATGCTTATGTATAAAAACGTAAAATGGAAGCTCCTGTCCAGAGGCCAGCTAGTTACTGGGGGTTAAACAACGGACGAAAGAAATAAAGGGGCAAGAGGTGGGCTGACATCTAGAGAGAGAAAAGAACAGAACAAAAGGCAGAGCACAAGGGATCTGTTACAAACCAAAGTTGAGAGAGGTCTTTATTAGGATAGTGACAACTTATAGCTGGGATTCAGAGACTCGGAACCAGGGCTTAGGAGCCCTTCTGCCTGAAGGCTCTCAGGGACAAGAAGAAATGGAGAAGATAAAGTTACTGTCAGGGCTAGAGAAAGGAACAAAAGAAACTAGAACACACTTCTGGAGGAGTCAGGGACAGACTGGGCTGTACCTAGACTGAACTCAGAGGACGGGGAGAACGGAAGTGTAAAACGTTGAGGGCTTGGCAAGAGAGCATTATCTCCTTGGTGGATACGATTTGTTTGTTTGTGCCTCATCTCTGTACTTGTGATGCCACCCTGGATGTTCTATGCCTGGCCATTCCTCATGCATAAAGGTACTGATGTCAAAGACTGACTAGGAAGAGGGAGGCAAGTTACAATAGGAAAACTACATCAGGAAAACAACAGCAATCAAGATCAGGGAGGCAAGGCAAGGGGTGGAGGGCAGGAGGGAATGTTCAGAAGTTTTGCTAGGAAAAGAACATGACAACAGTGCCTAAAGGCTCTGAACATTATCCCTCATCAGGGAAAGCCGTGAGACAGGGACAAACAGGGGACACTGTCCCTCATCAGGGAAGGCCATGAGACAGGGACAAACGGGTGCTAGGGGAAGACAGACCCCTCTGAATGCACAGAAAACTTTACTGAATTGAATAGTGTTAATTCCTACATGCAAGGAGCACTCAAACACCTACTGGGAAACATGGAACACTTAAAGAGAACTTGAAGCACCATATTAGAATCTGTGGGTTCTCTGTAAATTCTTAATTTTTCTCAGGACAAGGTGTTATCAGCAGAAACCCAAGGAAAAGCAGCCATGATGCCTGTAACTCTGGAAAAATGTTGAAACCACCTCTAAGAGAAGGTGTAGGTTCCATGTCCAATAATCCCCTAGAGAAGGATGAGCCATTCCATCCATACCACTGCAGAAGAGGATGGGCCAGGGGATCCAGCTTGTCCATCTGCTTCTTGATTTCCAAGTACGAGCCCTGGAAGACAATGGCCATAAGGTTAACTCTAAGGAGAGGTGGGAACCCTCCCACTTCTGACAGGCTGACTATCAGGGCCCAGGGCTAGGCACTGAAGGCCACATGGGGGCAAGAGGAGATGGGGTTCCCACCCTTGAGCAGCCCCAGTCAGGTTGGGAAGATTCATAAATATGAAAATGACCGAAGATGTTTACAAAACAACATGCAGGTGGGTCTCCCTCATTTTATGCAATTCCTACAACCCTAAAAAGTTGATCATAAATCAAAAAATAAATCAATGTCCCAGAAAAATTACGCTAAGGACATCTGTGGTAAAGCTTTACAGAAAGCAAAGGATCCTCTGTCATGTAAATTATTCCTCCTAGGTGTATCTTATGTGTTAATCTGAACTGTGACATATAGGATTTGCTGAGAAGAGGCCCACCTGTAAATGTGAGTACAAATGAATGTCTATTCATGCAGAGATTGCAGACGAGGGGTGGGGAAGTCTGGTGAGGGACAGCCTTGAGTCAAAGGATGGTCACTGCTCCATGTGGCTGCCCCACCCCTGGAAGGACAGAAGATGTAGGCCCCTGGGTCTAGTTCCTTACCTCCAAGCCCCCCTCCTCCCCCTCCCAACCCAGAGCAGAAGTCTTTCCCTTACTTCCCTAACTGCCTAACAATTATGAGGAAAACATTAAATATGAACAACTTGCGAAGGATTTAGCAGCAAAGGTAAAGGTTGAGAGAGACGTTAAGAGTGAAGAGAAGGAGTAACAGCTAACAAACAGACAACAAGGATTAGGAAGATTTAAGAGGGAAGACTAGAAAAAATATAGTGAGGACATTGAGTAGCATCTCTAAATCTTCAGCCTACTCCCGCGAATTCCAAGCAGAATAGAACACTTGAGCTGGGCAGGTAGAGAGCAGGGGACAGAGGGCTGAATACCTGGGTCATCTCCCGGATGGACATCACACTATCCAGAGCTTTCTGAAGTCGCTCATAATTCTTCTTCTGCAGGGAATCAATGGGAAGAGAAGAACCAAATGAAGAAAAGTGGAGGGGAGTAAGATGTGGTGTAAAGGCGGGCCAGATGCACAAAAGAAGTTTCAGCCCAAGGGAAACAATGTAGAATGTAATGGAAAGAATGTAAGCTTTAATGTCAGACAGTTTTGGAACCGCATGCTAGCTCCTTTTTACCAGCTAGATGTACTAGGGCGCGTTCCTGAACTTCTCAGAACCTCAGCATCCCTGTTTCTAAATGAAGATAACACCTACCACCCTTACAGAGATGCTCTGAGAATTAAATGAAACAACATATGTAAAGATTCTAGTACTGTGCCTAATACATAGCAAGAAAGTAATAGCATGCCACTGTGCTGGGTTCCTGACATACATTCTCTCTCGTTTTGTTATACAAGGTAGATATTATTCCCTTTTTAAAGATAAGGAAACTGAGGTTGAGAAAGGTTAAGTGGCCTGACTAACACCATTCAGGTAGAAAGCACCCAAACCTCAAAGGAATCCAGGTCTGCCTGGTTCAAAGTCTATATTCTTCCCTATCATGATATAATACATATAAATTCTTCTCCCCTTCTTCTGACAAACTCAGCTATTTATTCATTGAAACAGCTAAAGCCTAGGGTTCAAGAGTTCTAAGAAACAAGGTATAGGGTCTGCCTTCTCTCCCATTAGGAGTTCCCATTCAGGAGGGGTCACTTTCTTCTATGGCCCACCTGCTCATTTCCTGGGCAGTGAGGGGCCCCCTCCAAACCCTATAAGCACAAGGCCATGATATCCTACTCCTTAGGCTCTTGCCGGAAACCCTGGTGGCACAGTGGTTAAGTGCTACGATTGTTAACCAAGAAGTCAGGAGTTTGAATCCACCAGGCGCTCCTTGGAAACTCTACAGCAAAGTTCTACTCTGTCCTATAGGGTCACTGTGAATTGAAATCGACTTGACGGCACTGGGTTTTGGGTTTGGGTTTAGGCTCTTGCCTTCCGAGAGTCACAATCTCACAGCCAAGCATTTCATTTCTTCTCCTTATTCCAAGTTGTTGTGTATATTCGAATGACACCTACAGTTTCCCATTATCTTTTCCCATTTCTGTACCATTTTCTTCCCAAGCAATTGTACCTTAGGGTTAAAGGCCAGCGTCTTGGGATCAGTAGGATCCACCACGGAGGGATAAGGCTCAAAAATGATGCTCTTCCTAGGGGACTCCAAAGCTGCCCTGCACATGGCCACCAGCAGGTCTACCACCTTAGGAGACAGGAGTGAAAGGGACCAGAAGCTAATGATTTCCCAATACTGGGAGTCACAAAAGTCAGTACAGCTCTACCTTCCAGAGTCTCTGAGCATTTCTCCCTGATGTTCTTTTTAAAAGCAAATTATGTTTGTGGTTTCTTAATTAGAAAATACAAGCTCATTAAAAAATTTCAAATTAAACTGAAGTGATTAAAAAAAACATAAAAATCATCCCCCCAACCTCCAAACAAATCTCATTCCTCACAGGTAACTTGTTAAGTTTGATGTATATCCTTCCAGAAATTTTTCCTATGGAAATAGTTATTTTGTTATAAATGCAATTAAAAAAAAAAAATGTACTACAGATACTACTGTATTTCCTTTTTTATATAACAATACATTATAATTTTCTATCCATAAATAATAGTTGTATAGTATTTCCACTATAAAGTACCAAATTTCTGTAACCAGACCCCCTAGAGGTAGAGCTGTACCCACTTTTTTACTATTACAAACAATAGTAGAATGAACATCTTTACATATAAAGGCATTTCTGCAGGTTAAATTCCAGAGAGTAAAACTGCTGGGTTCCCTTGCCTTTTTTTCTTGATCCCAATTCCCCAGCCACCTTTGCCTCTTCCAAACCTCTGCTCCAGTGGCCACCTCCTCTGCAGCTCCAGACATGACTCCCAGTGTGTAGAAAGAGAAAACACACAGTTCACGAGTACAGACAGCTGGCTGAATGGGACATATTAAAGAGATGGGGGTAGGAGAAAGGGAAGTATGCAGTAAGAAGGCGCTGCAAGAGAGAGGGACAATCTTCTAGTACAAGGGAGGGATTTGGGGCCTCTATGTCAGAAACAAGCTATTCTAACAATAAGTTAAATCTAAATTAAAATAACTTACTCATAAGCTTGGGAATCAATGCTGTCTCCTTTATGAAGCCTTTCTTGACCTCCCTAGTAGTCAGATGCCCTCTCTTCTAAGTTTCTACATCACTGCTTATATCTCTTATTACACTTAATATATATTGTGATTATGATTAAGTGTCTATCTACCCACCTTGAGTTGGAGTCCCTGAGGACAGCATCATGTCCAATTTTTAAATGTTAGGTGGGGATTCATTCTATCCTCAAAAATATTCTCATATCCTCATCTCGCCAAATAAGACTGCCAAGATTCTGAGAAAAGCAATTATTCTTAGAGTCTCAGAGAGTATGGACAGAATTTCACCTTTACCACAGACCCAGGAAGGAAGGTCCTTGGCTAAGGACCCAAGGAAGCGGGCCACAGAGTAGAGGCCTATACCTTGAGCATGGAGCCATTCTGGAAGACGTGCTGCTCATCACACACCACACAGTACTCATTCAGGGTCGGAATCCTCTGCTCTGCATACTTCATGATCTGGGGACACAAAAGATTCTATTAATCTTTTGGAAGTATAGGCAGACATGAGGAATAATCTCCGCATCTTTTCCAGCTACTTTCCTCCCTCCCAGTCCTGTACCTAGGGAAAGATTTAATTCTTGGGCCTTGCATGTAAATTGATGCCCCAACTGCAAAGCTAAGACTGTATAATAAAAAAAAAAACTGGCCATGGCCTTATATTTAGAAGACCTGGTTAAAGCCCTGCCTCTACTTTTGTATCTTATGTAACTTTGGGCAAGTCGTTAACCTGAGCCTCGGTTTCTTCATTTATAAAGTGGGGTGTTATTCACCTCATAGTGGTGTTGGGAGGAATGAGATGATTTCATGAAAATATTTTATAAACATTAACAGGTGCTAATCAAACTATTAACAATAGTTGTAGTAATTACAGACCGTCCCTTTTGGGAGAGATATTTAGTCCATGATCAGGTGACAGGGAGGCCTGAGAAGCCATTTCAACTACCTAGAACAATCAGCCTATCCACTGGTTAATACCACACGCACAGAACTCTGTCATGGGAAGACGGCATAAATCCAAAGCTTGCACAGCAACATTTTACAGAGTATTTTACAAACACTGTGTCTTAACATGGCTTTTCCAATCAACTCACTTTCCTTGGAATCAGGCTGTTCCCATTTTACATATTTCCGGGCTGGTAATAATAGGACATGCGAAGGGTTTTATTTATTCATTTAATATAGATTTATTGAACGCCTACTATTTACCCGGCTCTGTGAAAGGTCTCCTGACGCTGCAATGATATATAAAAGACCTAAACTGCAACAGGAGATGTGGCATATACAAAAATTAATTACAATTCATATGAGACCAAACGGTCAGCACTTACTTTAAAACAAAGATGAGAATGTAAAGGGGCAGGGGAAATAGATTAATGGAATCAGAACAACCAAAACAGGAATGAGAATATTCACGCACTGTGAAGAATGTAACCAATGTCACTGAACAACTTGTGTAGAAATGTTGAATGGGAACCTCAACAGCTGTGTAAACCTTCACTGAAAACACAATATTATTTTTAAAAAAGTTAATCACAACTTAAGGCAGCATAGGGTATGTGACACATAGGTGCCACATAAAACAAAAAGCAGTGCGGGGAGAGATCATTTTCAGCTCATATAGTTAGGGTATCAGAGGACATTTAATGGAAAGGTGGCATCTGAGCCTTGACTTCGACAGGCAGACACCGGGAAGAAGGCAGGTGGAGGTAATGGCATAAACAAAGGTAACAGAAATACAAAAGTGGGAGCGTGTGTAGGCAGCAGAATGATTACAACAAGAAGCAAACAACCAGTAACTGCTGAGCAGTGAAAGAGGCCAGAGACCTTGTGAGCAAGGACGTTCAGGACTGTAAAGACATTGGTGTTGATCCCTCTCTCTCATCTAGATACCTACACAGTTAAAATCTGCAGTGCCTCGTTTGGCACTTGATCATAAGTGATCTGTGAGTGTTGTCTTCCCAATAATGCTAAGCGTCTTGAGGGTGGAACTGTGCCTTCTTTTCTCCTACCCATACAACACTTAGCATAGTTTTGGGAGCAAAGCAACTCAGGAAGTATCTGTTAAATGACTAAGGAGCTAGGAGACCAACAACAAAGGATCGGATGGGTCAGACGACAGGAGAGAAGGAGCTCTGGAATTACCTGAACGAGGAATCCATATTCCAGAGTGGGAATGTTCTTGCAGTGACCACTGACCTGGTGAGAATAAAATGACCCCATGAGCCTTCCATGAAGCCGAGGTCTAGACAGGCCTTACTTACACTCATCACCTAGGATTCTCCAAAAGTACTTAAGTCTTAGCCTGGATCAGCCTAAGTAATCCCAAAGCTGGAGAGAGGACCTTTACACATTTTTTCCAAAGGAAAAGGGCCCACCTGGCCTTGATCCTCTTTCAAGGTAGGTGGAACAGGTCAGTGCAGCAGCTAACTACTAAGTCCTATCCCTAGCCCTACAACGTAATAAAATCATATATGACATCTCCTTGGGATGACCATCCCCAGACTCCCTGCTTTATGGCCTACTAATATAACAACTAGCCAGGCAGTTTGGATATAAGTTTTCAGCTATGAGAAATGTATTCCATTCTAACCACTCGTGGTATATGCCCAGGTTTGATTTATGATACCTGGACAACCATACTTCCATCCTATTTTGAGTAACTATCTCCCACATTTCCATTCCCACCCTCCTAATGCCCAAGTCAAACCCTCCCCAGCCCATGTACCAAAGGAGAGGTCCGTGCTGGGGGAGGGAGGCCCACGTGCTGGGGCCACAGGAGACCTGCCTGGGGGCTGGGAGGGTAGCCAAACACCTCCACTTTGGGGTTCTTCATGGTGCAGGAGATGGAACGGTTCATGAGGCGCCCAACCCGAAGCTCTGGTACACCCAGTTTGCCTTTCAGCATGGAGTCCTGTATGATAGGAAAACTGGGAGACCTGGAGAAGAGAGAGCAAACAGAAGTGTTGACACCGGGGATTCAGTATGAGGACTCGAGACAGATCTAGGCCAGGATGGGTGAAGTGACACAGGCCAAAGAGAAACTTCTATCTGAGGAAAATTCCACTGGATCTTAAACATTGTCAAAGCACGTAGATCGTGCACCTGAACTTGATTTTTATGCCCTTATCTGTGCGTTCTTCACAACGACTCCATGAAGGGTAGGCAGAGGCAGAGGCTAGGTCACCTTCTGTGGTGTCTACACTGGGTATGGAATGATCCCCTGGACAGGACGCCATTTCATTTACTCAATGTACATGTATTTTTCATTAAGTACTAAACGCTGTGCTAGGCAAAATTAGTCACATCTGATTGTCAATAATGGTGCCTGCGAAGCTGAAAATCTGTGACCCCCAGAGCCATCTGTTTAGTGCTCAACAGTAAGTATCTGGCACCTCAGCTTGTATCTGTCTTTGGGAAGATTAAAAGGTACCGGGGAAACAAAAATAAAAACACCCAACAACAGCAACCAGGTAAACCTGGGGTCAAAGAATGGAATATTTATTTCTAGAACGTAGAAAACAGATCAATGTATCCTTGCCTAAGAAGGAGGAATTAGTGTCTGTTTCCTCATTCTGCCTCCTTAGGCAGGGGAATAAGGATGAGAACCAAAGACGGAGAGGTCAGCATGCATTTCGCCAAACACAAGCCACGTGCTAGGTGTACTGTGTTTTACATAAAGGATGGGGTATGAGTATTGGGTCAAAAGTAGAAGAGTAAGGACACATGGATGACAGGACCATATGGGTAGTGTTAATAGCTACAGATACAGCATTGAGAGAACCTAGAGAGACGACAAACAAGATAAGTTTAGGAAATCAAGAAGGCGGGGTGAGGGATAAGACAATACTAAGGTAACCAGAGACTATCAGCTCCTAAGGGAACACTTACTTGGGGATGGGTGAGAAGATGCTGAGGCCAGCTCGGAACTTCTTGATGGTACCACTTGCCTTGAACCAACTGTGTCTCTTCTCCTGCTGGGTCTTCAAAAAATCGTTGCTGAGATGTTTCCATTGTTGGGATGTGAACATGCCCAGGATCCTGGGAGATCAAAGAGACTGGGCTTAGGAAAGCTCAGGCAGGAGAGTTGATCAATAAATAAGGACCCAGAGATGCAACTAATCCAAAATTCAGATCCAGGTGTTGGGGGAATATGTGTTTGAAGACTCCCTTGACATGACCTCAGCACATGGAAATGTACTGTCTTAAAGCACCTATTCAAGATAAGGGGGTAAATACTCACTCCTGTTACTTTTAGAAGTAAACATCGAGGTTAACCTTCAATGGCTGTGAGCATTAGAATTTTTATTGCCAAGAAATGACTCCACCAAGAGTGGGGCAGAAGTGGTAGGATGGAGGTATCATTCTCTGCCTTGGCGAACAGTGAAGATGATTAGTCCCTTCACATGGAGAAAAATTACTTCACTAAATTTATGGTTTCCAACTAGCCCTCAGCTAGACTTGTCAGTCCTTTCACTGGTCCTTGATCAGTTCTCACTAGTATTAGTCTAAGCTATTAAACTCTTATCATCTAAAATTCCTAACTTCATCTACAAACTCTCTTTCATCTTAACAGAGAAAACTGAGGCCATCAAAGATGAGCTCCTGTAACTTCCCAACCCTACTACAAAACCTATCTCCATCTGCATCCTTACCTCGATCCCTCCATTCTCTGGAGACAAGATGACTCCCCTATTTAAGATCGATTCCTCTCTCTGGCTCTAGATCCCAGGCCCTTCTTGACTCCTCAGGGACCTTTGATCTATCAATCATCCCTGCTCTCTCCTATCAGTTCCTTTCCTGCAGTCTATGAAAATTTTCAAGTTCCTTCACCTCAGGCTAGCTACCTCTTTCTCCCCTTTTCATCCTCATTCAATTTCTCAATCCATACTTATTGTTCTTCCTTCCTCACCTACCACTCACTTCTCAACTTACTGTATCCTGGTTTCTACCTTCACCAGTCCACTAAAATTGCTAAATCCAACAAGAACTCTTCAGTTCTCCTTTTACTTATCCTAATACCTGGCTTCCTTGTGGAAACTCTCCTCCCTTGTCTTCTACGACACTATTATATTCTCATTCTTCTCCTGCTTCCCTGACCTACCTTTAGGGTTTTCTCTTCCTGTCTGCCTTGCTGGCTTCTTGGCTATTTTGTCTGGGTGTTATAAAGGGTGTTTTGCCCATGATCCTATTTTCTTCTACCATGCTCTCCCTTAGCAATCTCTCAGATTCTATACGAGTTATAATTAGCATCCATACACTAATGTATATCTTTAACACTAACTTCTATAAGTACCAAATCCACATACCTGTCTATCGAGCATCTCCACTTGCATACTTGCATATCCCAACTTTAACTTCAAACAAATGTCTAAAACAGAACTAATTATCTACCCCCATTCCAAAATGCTGTTGTTCTTATATCTCTATTTAACTCGGAGGTTATCACAATTTACGCAGACATCTAGGCTGCAAATCTAGGTGTAATTTTCCACTATTCCTTAGCTCTTATGACCATATCTAACACACCCAAATCACTCAAGACTTGGTGATTTTATATTCCCCAAATCCTCTAATCTCTCTCTCATCTCCATTCTTACCTATGGTCATACTTTACTTCAGACCTTCATCATCTCATGTCTGGACTTCTTCAAATGCCTGCCACTAAACTGATTCTGGTTTCCTATCTCACCCCCTCCAACTGGTTTCAAACAATACTACCAAAATGGTTTTTCTAAAACTAAATCTGATCATATCCTTCCTTTGCCTAAAACCTTTCAATGCTCCTAACTGTCTATAGAAGCCCAAGATTCTCTCTGATTTGAACCCCTCCCTGCTTCTCTGGCTTTGGTTTCTACCACACTCCCCTTGGAGACTCAAGCAATATTTAACCACTTGAACTCACAAAAAAAAAGACCAGACTTACTGGCCTGACAGAGACTGGAGAAACCCCAAGAGTTGAGCCCCAGACACCCTTTTAGGTCAGTAATGAAGTCACTCCTAAGGCTCACCCTTCAGCCAAAGATTAGACAGGCCCCTAAAACAAAACAAGACTGAATGGGCACACCAGCCCAGGGACAAGGACGAGGAGGCAGGAGGGGACAGGAAAGCTGGTAAAGGGAATCCAAGGTCAAGAAGGGGAGAGTGTTGACATGCCGTGGGGTTGGAAACTAACGTCACAAAACAATGTGTGTACTGATGGTTTAATGAGAAACTAATTTGTTCTGTGAACCTTCATCTAAAGCACAATTAAAAAAAAAAAGAGCAATATTTAACTACTTGAAGCGTCCTACACACTGGCTGCTTCACATGACTATGACTCTGCAAATGTTATTCACTCTCAGAATCTGTCTATATGAGCAGCTCTTATCCATCCTTAAAAACCATTAATCATCTAACTCTCATTCTTTCATTCACAGCCCTCCTCCACCTGCCACCAGGCTGAGTCATTCCTTCCTGTCTGTTCTTTCTAAACCTTACATATTCACTTATATTACAACATGGGTTCACTGGACTCTATCTGAAACTTCTTTTGAGGGTGGAATCTGTGCTTTATTTCTCTTTGTAGACCTAATGCTTAGCAAGATTCTCAACACGTCCAATAAACTAAAATCATTGGAGCTCCTAGAGTCCACAAAGAAGCCGTAAGAGGAAATGTGAACAGCATGACTCATTCCAGGGTTCTACTTTTCTTTAAAAGATAAGTAGTGATGAGCCTCTCATTTCACCTCCAGGAAGTCTCAAGGCCAGATACCCCTGAACCATAGGCTTCCCTGCCACCACAAGCTTGGCTCCCCAAATTTATTTCAGCCTTCCTTGAGTATACTGCAGAAGGTATTTTAGTATAAAATCAACATCCATCCAAGGGTCTGCCTGTCCATCCACATATATCCATCTGTCTTCCCCTCACATGTCCATGACCAGGAAAGATCAAAGTTCTTACTTTTTCAACTGAAGACCCAGCCCAAACCCTTCCTTATTCGATGGCTGGAAAACCTCAATTGACGGTTCTGCAAAGAGAAGAGAAAGCTCCTAGTATGTACATATCGCTATCCTCCTGGGAATCTGAAGGTACAGTTCTGTGGAATAGCTTGCTTAGGTTCTAAAAATAGTTGCTACAGGGCACTCTAAACAGTAAGGGGGAGGAAGAAAACACTTGAGGCAGAGAGTAGACTTTGGGAGTTGAATGGTCAAGTTCAAATGTCCTTAGTAGGAAGCTGAGGAGAGAGGGGAGGAATACATGATATCCAGGAGCCGGAGAGAACAATTTTATTAACCAAGAAGGTCTTAGGAGGGATGGCTAACAGATGCTAGGGGATGAAG
This sequence comes from Loxodonta africana, assembly GCF_030014295.1. Classification (NCBI taxonomy): domain Eukaryota; kingdom Metazoa; phylum Chordata; class Mammalia; order Proboscidea; family Elephantidae; genus Loxodonta; species Loxodonta africana. Next base: position 43,489,399 of record NC_087354.1, on the reverse strand, counting down.
ACACCAATGACAGGAGACTGAAAAACTCCTACCAGTGGCCTTATTCCTAGTTTTTCTCTACTTCAATTGGCTGATGGCTGTGGATGAGACCACACTCAGAGCACCCAACTGAGTCACTGCCTTTACCTGGTCCATCAAGGTACTGGGAGAGAGAGAATCGCAGCCTTAACACGATAGGTTCTGTCCGAAGGACCTTCCAGGCTGTAGAGACTTCCTCCTAAAACAGTAAGGGAAATAGTTACTAGCTTAGCAAGAGAAAGGAATGGTTTGATGCTCTCCCCCCATGACACACACATGCACATGACAGTACACACCACTGTCTGCTGATGGTCTAGGAAGGGCAGGGATGAAGAACATGCGCTCCAAATACAGTACTCAGGAACAAGGTTCCTGGCCTACATAACAAAATCCACAAGTCCAGCTAGACATGTTGTTGGCAGGCACTGGCACCACTTACATCGAGGAAGCTGATGTTGATGTGGAGGTCAATGTCCACGTCATCGATAGTTCCATATTCTCTGTAGAGACACAGGTGACCACAGGTGAGAATCATTAAAGGAGAAAGAAGGGAACAGGCTGAGGTGAAGGGAGAACTGAGCCTGGTGGCAGGGAAGAAGGAAGGGAAGGGAGGAAGGTAGCCCTATATCTAGATTCACAGCTATACCCTCAAGCCACTCACATGATTAGGGTCTTCTCCAGGTCAAAAGGTGAAACTATCAGCCTAGAAGGGTCTAGGATTAGAGGGACTTTCTAAGAAAAGTGGCTATACTTCTCCCACTGGCTCCTGTCAGCCAAGCTTAAGTATTCTGAGCAACTCCCACTATCATTAAGCTTTTATCTATGTCCACAGACCTCCTATCACACCATAAAAAGGAAAAAAACCTCTAGCCATTTAACAACTCAGAAAGAAGTGGTTTGCTCCCCTGCCATCCCTGAAGTGGAGCCCCACCTGATGGATACAGAGTTCTCACTGTAGATCTCCTTCACGGCTTCAATATCTGCATCGAGTTGTGGGTGTCGATACAGGTCGGCTGCACAGCTTCCCTGAGTCAGCAGCAAAAATGTTGGTGGTAGGGAGGGATGGAAAAAGATGAACAGGGTGGAAAAGAAGAGGATGAAAGATAAAAAAGAACATGGAGAGACTCCAAGAACAGGGAAAATGGAACAGCAGCAGTATAGGTGAAACGAAATCTGCCTATATGAAGGGGCTCTTGGTGGTGGTCCTAGGTGAGGTGTTCACTGACAGACAAGTCTCCCTCTCATCACCACTCTAAGACCTTTCGGCAGACCCACTGCAGGGTTTGTTTGAGGAGTTTACATCCTTGGGTCTCCAGGGTTTCCTCTCTGACCATGACCAGTATGCTTAGGCATACCTTCCATGAGAACTCAGAATAGGCTGAAAAGCACAGCATTTAACTCTGCTTGGGTCTATCTGGACATTCTCTGGCACTCCTGCTCAGGACTGTGCCCTGGGCAGTGGTGGCATTAAGGAATCAATGGCGAGATAATCTTTTAAGAATTTGATACTAATGAATGAAATGACCCCCACTGGCTAGTGAGAAAGGAGCCCTGGTGATGCAGTACTTAAGCACCTGGCTGCTAACTGAAAGTTGGCAATTTGAACCCACCAGCCACTCTGCAAAAGAAATGTGGCAATCTGCTTCCATAAAGATTTACAGCCTTGGAAACCATGTGGGGTGGTTCTACTCTGTCCTGTAGGTCACTATGAGTCGGAATGACTCGATGGTAATGAGTTCTGGGGGTTGGCTAGTGACAAGGGACTATAAAAACAATTATTTCTAACTAAGAACATCTGAGCAGCCTCCATGGACAGAGACTATGGTGTACTCTGGGATGGGTATGAGTCCCAAGCAGGAACAATAACATGGATCAGCTCTCACAAGATCATGCTCAGATCACGTCAACACTGTATCCTCAACTCATCTCTGCTTTAGAACAATCTCTTTCACGCCTAAGGCATCCAGACAGAAGCATACATCCAACATGGGTCTTGCAGCTATAGCCTCACCTGAACTCCGTAGAGAAATTCCTCTGATTCATTATCTCCTTCCGAATCATCATCATTCCAGAACTGGCCTTTGATGTCCTAGTGACGAGAAATAATACAACCCATTGGTAGGTCCCTGTTATCCCATGGCTTGGGCTGGGGCAACAGGCTAGGAAATAGGCTCCCACAAACACTGTGAGAAGGTCCCTTGATATAGAGTAACTGAGGCACTAATCCCTTTCTTCCTTTGTCCCACTCTTTGGTAGAGTCTCAGGCTCTTTCTGAATCTTCATGGCCTAATTCTGACTTGGTGGGATAGAGAGGAAAACAGTAGGGAATTCTGGTCTCCTTAAGTCTAAGTATGATTGAAGCTCTAGTAGCCAGGAGAAGGAGGATACAAAAGACTTAAATTTCAATGTCAAGGTTGACTGCCAGCCACATTTGGGTTCTAGTACAAGCTAGCCTTTCCTAGGATCATTAACCAAGGCAGCTCCCAAGCACACCTAAGCTCTCTTTCAATCCCTGAAAGTAGTTAACTGTTTCCTTCTTTCCCAAGAAAAGCCATCTACAAACATAGACATAAACTCACCCACCAAGTAATACTCTTTCCATGCCCCTTCTCCTTTAACGGCAAATAGCCACTCCACTTTCCAAAAGGGTTGAAGGAAAAATACCAGGAAAGGGTGATGTCTGCACTTTGTCCCATCTACCCGTGGATGATAAGCTGCAGAGGTGGGCAGTCAGTTCTCACCATTGGGTCAGTGGGTCACTCACACTCCCAGGTCAGTGCTAAGCAGCACCCCTCCATACCACCAGTTGAACCCAGGCCAACGAGATGGGCATTTAGGAGGCCACGAAGGGAGACAAGGGAGGGGGTGATATCACGGGCTAACTGGAGATCTGCTGGAAATGGCAGACTCTGCTGTTGCGGTGGTGACAAGTCACTGTCCTGTGGAAAGGAGACAACAGCTGGTTTTATCACCACTTAACAGTTTAGGGATACACTTTCATTATACATATGTCCAGATACTTGCACAAAGACATACCTGCATGCATGTACACACACATTTATACACATGATTCTTAAAAAAAAAATGAACTATGAATGTACAGTTTATGGTGAGAATGAGGAATGGAACATGTCTGCAGTCATCTGACTGATAACTGTGGAGTCTCAAGTTCCTGCTCTAGCTCATAATGCTACATCAACCCCTGGAGCCAAAAGATGGTGGCAGAACCAGATGCTTATGTTACTCTCTAGTCAGTTCATTTTGGAACATTCTTCACAGCACCACTCCCCACCAGAGTTAAGAACCAGAATCTGAGATCCTTTTTGGACTCTTTACGCCTAGTCATTTCTCTAGATTGACTCATCATCTCTTTAAGCAACGGAATCACTACAAGCCTTTATATGACAATCACAGCTACCTTAAAAATCCTCAGCGATACCAAACATCTTCTGGTAGCCATGGTCTGAGATTTTATGGCCGAAATAATGCCCTAGACTCATCCCGGAACCTATGCCTAAAATAAAAATGCAATAATGATCCCAACAAATGCTCAGAAAAACATTGACCCCCTAGTCCTTTCACATAGTTTCCCTGTTCCGTCCTAACCCTGAGGACCCCCCCAACCCTATACTAGCCACTTTTAGTCCCACAAAAACCTCTACATTAAGTAGAAAAAAATTCATCTGCCAAATTTATGAAGGTTTTAATGGCAGGGGATGGCAGAAGCTACCCTAAGAACAAATTAAAAAAGCTTTGTTACTCTCTAGATCAGCAAGTCACAATCACCTGGTGAACTTTTCACACACATGAGTGCACAGCCCCACTCAACACCAATTAACTCAATTTCATGGGGATGGATCCCAAGTATCAAATTAAAAAAAAAAAAAGCTCTCCAGGTGATTCTACTGTGAAGCGAAAATGAAAAACCACTGTTCCAGGTCTTCCTGGTTCTGCAAATACCTCAGTCTAACCTACCCCCACCTCAAACACAGATGTTCTTGGTCTCTAATATGGGTCTGTTGAACTGCAGGTCTCTGGATCAGTGGTTCTCAGAGTGGAGTCTGTAACCAAAGCACCACCTGGGAACTTGTCAGAAATGCACATACTCAGCTGCACCCCAGGACTGCTGAATCAGAAACTCCAACGGTGGGGCTCAGCAATCTCTGCTTTAACAACCCTCCAAGTTATTCTGATGCATGATAACATTTGAAAACCAATGTTCTAGATCCTCTGGAGTTCCAAGGGCCTGTGGTCTGTTCCTCAGATACCAACTTAAGCCTGGTCACTGACCTGCAATGGGGACATAAGGCACAATGCCAGGGTAAATTCAGCGTAACTGTCCTCCAGCTGATAGTACTTCCTGACCCATTTAAACAATATGCAAAAGGAAACTGAAGTTTTTAGGCATGAAAAGACAGGTTGTCTGGGATTTGCTTTAAAATCCCATAGCGACCCTACAGGACAGAGTAGAACTGCCCCACAGGGCTTCCAAGGAGCGGCTGGTGGATTTGAACTGCTAACCCTTTTGATTAGCAACGGAATCACTTAACCACTGTACCACCAAGGCTCCAAAATACTACTCCAGCACCAAAAAAAAAAAAAAGAAATAAAGTGTGGATTATTGATGAAGCTAGGCGACAGGTACATAAGTTTCTTGTACTCTCTACTTTTGTGTATGATTGGAAATTTTCATAATATAAAGTTAAATACCAGAGGCTACTCTTACAGGGCTTCTCCCTAGAAAGTCAAATCTGAATGTAAGCAGGACTATTATCCCTGAGACTCCACAATGGCTTCTTTGCTCTTCTTTAAACATGTCAAGCATATTCCCACCTCTGGGTCTTTGCATTTGCTATTCCTCTTTCCTAGAATGCCTGTCACCCAGATACTCACATGGATTGCTCCTTCCCTCTTTCAGATCTCTGCTGAAAGGTCACCTTGACCATCCTAAATAAAACAACCCAACACACACATATTGTCCCTCTTTATCTGCTCCCCGCTTCCCCGCTTAATTTTTTTCTACAGCACTTACCACGTTCTGCCATACTATGTACTTGTTTGTTTTTATCACCAGACTGCAAACTCCATGGAGGCAGGGACTTTGTTTTCACTCTCTATATTCTCAGCACATAGTGGTCCCTCAACACACACACTCACACTTACTGAATGCGTGAAGGAATGAATGAACCCTCGCTGGACACTAAGTAAAAGAGGCTCCTCAAGCCAAATGAGAGGTTACACACAAGAACCCAAATGCTTCCACACATAGACAAAATCATACACGAAATGATTTTTAAAAAACAATATTCCATTCACCTTCAAGGGCGGCTGAGTACCAGAATATGAAGATCTGAGGACTGGGTTTGTGAACTTTGAAAACAGTCAGGTGCTGATCGAGATGATCACAAAAGAGTAAAGAGGGAGGCACTAATGTCCAGCCTGGGCTGTCTTGGGCTTGGTGGTAGGATGATGGCAGCGAGGGCCAGAAGTAGCAACTTTAAGGTTTTTTTGTCAAGAAAAACTTAGCCTTTCTCCAAGGGCTGTTGTTGCTTGCTTCCTGCTGCTGTCACAAGAAAAAAAAAAAGGGAGTTTTTCTTATTTAGGGAAGAGACAGCTTAGAGACTACCAGCTTTTTCAAAACAGGCTGCGTTAGTGAAAGGGACTTGTTTCTTCTACGCTCAATGGCCTCTCCTCTGGAGAGATGGTGAGAGGGTTTAAAAGGTGAAGAGTGGGAGACCATGGAAGTCACAGAATCACAGATGTCTTAAATAGGAAGCAGCATGAAAGATGGCCTAATTTAAAGCCTTTATTCTACTGACAGAATACGCAGGCCCAGAGAGGTCAAGCGACCTGCTTAAGGTCAACAGCAAAGGTATAGTGGGTACTGGGACTGAAGCATATTTGACAAGTCTAATTCACATCAAATATTCATGTGGTGGAGTTATAATTATTAAGGGTACTATGAATGAACTAAACAAAAAAGACCTATTTGACTTATCTAAATGAGGTAAAGGAACCTTTCAAGAGAACTTGGGGCCAAATATAGATTGACTGAAGAGAGCCCAGAGCAAGGGTGTTGTTCAGCCCAGTGTTTAATTTGGACGATGGTGGTTGAAAGCAGCTTTAGGAATTTGTAAGGGAATAGGCCAGATGTAAATATGCCTCGAGTCTGGACGACAAAGGTCTTTCCCTGGGTCCAGGGGCGCTTCTCGGTGTGACAACTTTACATCTGGTCAGAGAAGGCTCCGAGCTCAACGTTAAAACTCTCAGCTCCCGGGAGAGCAGGTTACTCCGCTCCAACAGCGAGCGCTCCCTTCTCTGGAAGACCAGGCCACTGAACAGTGCCGGGAAGAGCCCTTGGAGGGGCGATCCCCGCAGCTACAGCTACCCCGCGATTCCGGTGGGGACAAAGGACGGGGTTGGCTTCGAAAACACTCGGCCACCCGCGCGTCCACGACCGGCCCTCAGGCCTCCCCTGCGGAAGCAGCGACAGCTCCTCTCCCGGTGGCTCCGGAGACCCCCAGATTTCCAACGCCTGCCTCGGCAGGCAAGGGGCCCGGTGCCGGACCACTAACGCCCGCCGCCCGGGCTGCGCGAAGCCTGTCGAGCCCAGCAGGGCCCTGCGGTGTCACCCGGTCCGAGCCCCTCGCTTCACCCTCCCCGGCCGAGGCGGGGCGGGCCCCCCACCCTTCCCGCGGCCCGGCCGCCCCGCCCCGCCCCGTCCCGTCCCCGTGGCGGCCGCCCCACAGGACGCCCTCGCGAGTACTCACGGCGACCCCGGGCCGCGCGCGGCCGCCGCTGACCGGACGAGCGGCCCGGGACGCCCCGCGGGGGCGGAGCGGCAAGCCAAGGGGCGGGGGCCGGGCGGGCGAGGTCGCGCGGCCCCACGCCTGGCCCTTCCGTCACGGCGCACTGAGCCGCTCTGCGCACGCGCCGGGGCGACTCCGCGCTCACGTGGCCCGCTCCCGACCAATGGCTACGCGGCCTGCGCCGGGGTGGCCCGCCGCTCCGCCCGACGCCAGGCTGGGGGCGCCTGCGTGGGGTCCGCTGGCTAGAAGGAGGTGCGGAGCCAGGGGTGACGCCTGCGCCCTGAGTTGGAGGATGATGTGGAGAAAGGAGAGGGGCTTTGGGGGAAACGCGGCGGGCCCTCCAAGGGAAGAATGTTTGTGTTTGGCGCCCCATGTGGTGAGGAGGAACGATCAGGAAGGGCGCTGCAGGGTGCTTGTAGACTAGGGGGGCCGCCTTGCCGGAGGCGGAGGCCGGCCGGTAGAGATGGTGAAAAAGCCGTTTTGGTAGGATATAAGAAGTGAAATACCTGCATTTCTTATGGTGCAACGTAACACACCTGTAGTCACTTCAAGGCAACTAACAGCAACCAGCTAATACATGTAAAGTAACCAGGAGAATACCTAGCACTAGAAGTATTCCATAAATGTTATGGTTTTGGTTATCATGGTTATTAACCCCTCCCAGGCATCTCCAAACCTCCTATCATCCTTACCAGAATTTTCCATCAGCCTTAATGAAGTACAACCAGAATGCTCCTTAGAAGCAAGGATGGCGAGACCAGGTCTCACCTACTTTGAACATGTTGTCAGGAGGGATCAGTCCCTAGAGAAGGACATCATGCTTGGTAAAGTAGAGAGTCAGCGAAAAAGAGGAAGACCCTCAATGAGGTGGATTGACCCAGTGGCTGCAACAATGGGCTCAAGGATAAGGACGGCTGTGAGGATGCTGCAGGACCAGCAGTGTTTCAGTCTTTTGTACATGGGGTATGAGTGGGAACCGGCTCGGTGGCACCTAAGAACAACAATTTTAGAAGGGAGAAGGAGCATTCTGGTGTAGTTTGGAGAATCAGGATTCCCTTATTTATCTGGACCTTCCCAGGTCCCCACCTTCAGTATCTCCTGCTACATCTGCCACCTCCGTGCCTTTGTTCTCACTCACTTTAGCTGGGGAGAGAGGATTTGGCTTTCATAATATACAAGATGCAGGATTATCCAACCCTTGGCAGTCATGGATTGCTGGTCACTGGCAGAAAAGGCAACTCTAAACAAAGCTGTATACTGTCCTTGTCCTGCCAGAATGGAGGAAAACGTGCCCTCCTGTAGGAGGATGATGCTGACCCCACTGTGGCCACTGCCATCAGGATTTTCTACTGTTTGGTTTCACTGAATCACTTACTCCAGGATCAACATTTTGGGGGCTGCTTGGCCAGGCCTAGGTCACATGCCTCTGTCATATCTGCCAGAGAACTGGGAAAGAAAAAAAACTGACCTTTTCAGCATCTTTCATGGAAGGTAGACTCTGCTTACGTCCAAGACTTGTAACATGGGAAGGGGATTGAGATTCCGGGCAGCTCAAAATTGCCAGGGTCTGCTTCAGGTGCATGTTGTTGAGGTCACTGGGAAGAGTGATGAGGGGGAAAATGGGTTGTGAACCGTTTTTATATTTAAATAGTGAACGAAGGAAAAGGAGTCATTAAGGATGTTGTGAAGGAGCCATGTGAGGTGCAGGAAGGAACTGGAAGAGTGTAGCCCACAGGAGCCAACAGAGGAGAGTAGCAGGTACACGGTGATCAACCAATGGGATCAAATAGTCAAGTAGTTTCAGTCTGAGGATGTCCACTGGATTTGGCAGTTTGGAAGTCATTTGTAACTTTGGTGAAAATATTTTCTGTAGATATTTGTGGGGAGGGGGAGTCAGATGGCATCTATTTAAGGAATAAACAGAAGGCAAGGAAGTGGAGATAGTGTAAGTACTCCTAGAAGCTTGGTTTGAAGGCAAGAAAAAAAGGTGCAATAGTCAGTAGAGTGTGGGATTAAAATTGGATTTTTTTTTTTTTTAAGGTTGGATTAGTTGACAAGTGTGTATGCTGAGATAAAGAGTAGAGGAGAAGAAGAAGCTGAAGATACCATGAGTCAGATAGTTAAGTAAAGGAGAGCAAACTTCCTGGAGAGGCAAAAAAGGAATGAAATACAGATCACAGTGAAAGGATTTACCTTGGATTTGAGGGGAGACCTCTCTACCTCTGAAATAGAAAGGGTGAGAGAAATTCAAATGTTTGGAGGAGGCAGAAAATTGATGCAGTTCCCCCATGGTCTTTATTTTCTCTGTGAAATAGAATAGGGGATGGCAGGGGAAGCTGACATGTGGAGGGGTTGTGGGGTATACTGAGAGTCAAGCTGGGGGTGTTTGTATTAGCTGAATTTGTATTAGCTCTGGACACAAGATAACTCGATTTAGCTTAGGCGATTTATTCTAGATAAAGGGTGACTCAGAGACTTTAAGGTCAGAGGATCTCAGGAAGGGCCTGTAGAGCTGCTAGGAACCAGGGAGCAGTCTCGCTATCGCTGGTCTCTGCCTCTCTATGCTACATTCTTTCTCTGCAAATGGTCTTTCTCCATTTCTCATAGTAGGCGAGGGAGGTGGCTGTACCATAGCTCCTGAGTTTATAGCTCCTGCTCAAGAAAGGAGTCCAGTCAGAATCACAATCTCAGTCTTAATCCCAGATTCCCAGGAGAGAACATCTGTTTAGCACAGCATCACCGAGGAATCCACTCACAGTTCAGTGAACTGCAGCCAGGGTGTTAGGGGTCATGCAAGACAAACATGGCCATGGGGTCTGTGGATCTGGGGTGCGGGTGTGGAAAAAATAATTCCCAAAGAATAGGGCTCATGGGCTAAACTTACCTAAAACAGGGTCTACCTAAAAGCTCAAGTTTGCAGGACTGCGTGATTTCCTTCATCTTGGTTTAGGATGAGAGAGTAGAGAAGGTAGATGGCTGGAATCATCCAGGGGCAGTGGTTTTAAAGGATAAGGGAAAACGTAGTAACAAAAAAATTGTGACTAAAGTGACTGACCATAGAATCTAGACTGGATAGGAAAAGAAACGAAGCCAGGAAGATTCGGACAGACTACGAGACAGTTGATATGAGAAGGCAGGGAGGGGAAATCCTGGAAGGACTGGAGTTTGACGTTTCTCTTGTGGGGAAGATCACTGATGCTTACCCAAAGTGTACATGTTCAAATACACCCCCACCCACACATGATTATCAAAAGCTGTGATGGGACCCTTGTTGGTGAGTTGTTTTAGGGAGCAGGGCCAGCTCTTTCCCCAACTGCTCTGAACTTATGCACTATGTGACTGAAGGCTATGAGCCTTGTTATTTTATACCCCTTACGTTTTTGGTTATTATACAAAATAGATGTAACAAACTAATACTGCTACAGTGTTGTGGCTGGGGAACAAAGTGAGAAGGGGGGGCATCAAAAGGGAAAAGAATCAGAAAGGAGAGGGTGAGAATGTGCAAATGTAAAAAACTTCATTGGGAAGATTTTGACTAAGGCTGGCACAGGAGGGATAGACATAACCTGTGCTTACATCACTCAGGTGCAAAGCCTACCTTGTGTGTGCTGTGTCTGGCTAAAAAGAGGCAAGGAGGAACGAGGGTACGTCTAAGATAAGCCATTAAGTTGTTGTTGTTAGGTGCCGTTGAGTTGGTTCCGGATCAATGACACTATGTACCACAGAACGAAACACTGCCTGGTCCTGCGCCATCCTCAGAATCGTTGTTAAACTTGAGCCCATTGTTGCAGTCACTGTGTCAATCCATCTAGTTGAGGATCCTCCTCTTTTCTGCCCTCCCTGTACTTTACCAAACATGATGTCTTTCTCCAGGTACTGATCGCTCCTGACAACCTGCCCAAATTACTTAAGATGCAGTTTTGCCATCCTTGCTTCTAAGGAGCATTCTGGCTGTACTTACTCCAAAACAGATTTGTTCGTTCTTTTGGCAGTCCATGGTATATTCAGTATTCTTCGCCAACACCACAATTCAAAGGCATCAGTTCTTCTCCAGGCTTCCTTATTCATCATCCAGCTTTCACGTGCATATGATGCGATTGAAAGTACCATGGCTTGGGTCAGGCGCATCTTAGCCTTCAGGGTGACATCTTTGCTCTTCAACACCTTAAAGAGGTTCTTCGCAGCAGCTTTGCCCAATGCGATGCGTCTTTTGATTTCTTGACTGCTGCTTCCATGGGTGTTGATTGTGGATCCAAGTAAAATGAAATCCTTGATAACTTCAATCCTTTCCCTGTTTATCATGATGTTGCTCATTCATCCAGTTGTGAGGATTTTTGTTTTCTTTGTGTTGAGGTGTAATCCATACTGAAGGCTGTGGTCTTCGATATTCATCAGTAAGTGCTTCAAGTCCTCTTCACTTTCAGCAAGCAAGGTTGTGTCTTCTGCATAACTCAGGTTGTTAATGAGCCTTCCTCCAATTCTGATGCCCCACTCTTCTTCATATAGTCTAGCTTCTCGGATTATCTGCTCAGCATACAGACTGAATGGGTATGGTGAAAGAATACAACCCTGATACACACCTTTCCTGACTTTATACCACGCAGTATCCCCTTGTTCTGTTCAAACAACTGCCTCATGATCTATGTACAGGCCTCATGAGCACAATTAAGTGTTCTGGAATTCCCATTCCTTGCAATGTTATCCATAATTTATTATGATTCACACAGTCAAATGCCTTTGCATAGTCAATAAAACACAGGTAAACATCCTTCTGGTATGCTCTGCTTTCAGCCAGGATCCATCTGACATCAGCAATGATATCCCTGGTTCTGCATCCTCTTCTGAATCCCACGTGAATTTCTGGCAGTTCCCCGTTGATACACTGCTGCAGCTGCTTTTCAGTGATCTTCCCCTTTCTTGGGAATAGGCATAAACATAGATCTCTTCCAGTCAGTCGGCCAGGTAGCTGTTTTCCAAATTTCTTGGCATAGATGAGTGAGTGCTTCCAGAGCTGCATCCATTTGTGGAAACATCTCAATTGGTATTCTGTCAACTCCTGGAGTTTTGTTTTTCGCCAGTGCCTTCAGTGCAGCTTGAACTTCTTGCTTCAGTACCATTTGTTCCTGCTCATATGGTACCTCTTGAAATGGTTGAACATCCACCAATTCTTTTTGGTATAGTGACTCTGGGTATTCCTTCCATCTTCTTTTGATGCTTCCTGGGTGGTTTAGTATTTTCCCCGTAGAATCCTTCGGTATTGCAACTCGAGGCTTGAATTTTTTTCTTCAGTTCTTTCGGCTTGGGAAGTGCTGAATGTGTTCTTCCTTTTTGGTTTTCCATCTCCAGGTCTTTGCATGTGTCATTATAATACTTTACTTTGTCTTCTTGAGCTGCCATCTTCTGCTCAACTCTTTACTTCATCATTTCTTCCTTTCGCTTTAGCTACTGGATGTTCAAGAGCAAGTTTCAGAGTCTCTTCTGACATCCATTTTTGTCTTTTCTTTCTTTCCTGTCTTTTTAATGACCTCTTGCTTTCTTCGTGTATGATGTCCTTGATGTCACTCCACAACTCGTCTGGTCTGTGGTCATTAGTGTTCAACGCATCAAATCTACTCTTGTGATGGTCTCTAAATTCAGGTGGGATATAGTCAAGGTCATACTTTGGCTCTTGCCAACTTGTTCTAATTTTCTTCAGTTTCAACTTGAACTTGTGTATGAGTGAGTGATGATCTGTTCCATAGTTAGCCCCCAGCCTTGTTCTGACTGATGATATTGAGCTTTTCCATTGTCTCTTCCCACAGATATAGTCAATTTTATTCCTGTGTATTCCATCTGGCGAGGTCCATGTGTATAGTTGCTGTTTATGTTGGTGAAAAAAGGTATTTGCAATGAAGAAGTCATTGGTCTTGCAAAATTCTATCATGCTCTCCATCCAGCGCTATTTCTATTGCCAAGGCCATGTTTTCCAACTATTGATTCTTCTTTGTTTCCAATTTTTGCATTTCAGTTTCCAGTAATTATCACTGCATCTTGATTGCACATTTAATCGATTTCAGACTGCAGAAGTGGCTAGAAGTCTTCAATTTCTTCATTTTTGGCCGTAGTGGTTGGTGCATAAATTTGAGTAATAGTCGTATTAACTGGTCTTCCTTGTAGGCATATGGATATTACCCTACCACTGACAATGTTGTACTTCAGGATAGATCTTGAAATGTTCTTTTTAATGAAGAAGGCAAGGCCATTCCTCTTTGAGTTATTCTCAGCATAGTAGACCATATGATTGTCTAATTCAAAATGGCCAATACTAGTCCATTTCAGCTCAGTAATGCCTAGGATATCAATGACTATGCATTCCATTTCCTTTTTGATGACTTCCAATTTTCCTACATTCATACTTCTTACGTTCCACATTCTGATTATTAATAGATGTTTGCAGTTGTTCTTCTCATTTTGAGTCGTGCCACATCAGCAAATGAAGGTCCCAAAAGCTTGACTCCATCCACATCATTAAGGGCAACTCTACTTTGAGGAGGCAGCTCTTCCCCAGTAATCTTTTCAGTGCCTTCCAACTGGAGGGGCTCATCTTTTGGCACTATATCAAACAATGTTCTGTTGCTATTCATAAGGTTTTCGCTGGCTAAATCTTTTCAGAAGTAGACCACTGGGTCCTTCTGAGTCTGGAAGCTCAGCTGAAACCTGTCTGCCATGGGTGACCCTGCTGGTATTTGAATACCAGTGGCATAGCTTCCAGCATCACAACATGCAAGCCGCCACAGTACAACAAACTGACAGATGCTTGGTGGCCCCTAAGATTAGATTATACTTATTTGTCTTAAAATTCAGACAGTGCTAGGAATTCTGGTGCCTGGGAAACTTGGCTGGGGGTTCTGTGGCAGACAGTGGGATGTACTGGTCACAAACCTCATGCATCTTCTTGGATTCCTTAGAATACCTCCTTCTTTCTCTCTCTCTTGGTTGGCATCTCATCTATGCCAAGTAGCCCCTTTACTTCCACACTTGTAGTAAAAATACCACACAACAGGGTAGGGGACCTGACATACCAAGCAGCCACCCAAGGGGCAGACAATGCAACTCAGAAGTGCAGGGCAGTTAGCTTTCTGTGGGGTGAACCTTGGCCAATGGAAAACAGGAAGAGGGGAACGGGTAGATAAATTCCCTCTTATTCTCCATTTGGTGAACTGTTCCAAGGTATGGCTTACCCTGGCAAACACCATGTGATTGGCAAACAACCCTGCCAAGTGACCTGCTCCTTCTGCATGGCTCACTGGGAAACAGCCGTCAACACAGTAACGCATTATCTTGCATTGCTTTACATCTTTCTTTGCCTCCTGTTTGTTTTTTCCCCTCATCATCCTGGGCTTCAATCTCCCAAGTAATGTGTCAGCACATTAATCTTTGCCTCAGAGTCTGCTTTCTAGAGGAATTGGGTTAAGCCTCCATCCCAACATTGGCTCCATCCCAACAGTAGGGTAGCCAGAAGGTGCTGAGGACAAAATTGATTTTTTGTACTCAGACTCTGAGAATCTAGCCTAAACCGCTCGCTTCCTCTCAGTGGCCTAGTGCAGAGGTCACTGGATCAGGCCAATTCTGGCCTGCTCCCCAGGAGAAGCTGAGGCCCATTTCAAAGGTTCTCTCCTTGATCCCTTGCACTCCTGTGCACCTGAGACTTCCCTTGGGAAAAGTCAGACCCAAGCTTGCAGCCAGGTCTGCCTCATGGGTTTCTGTGTTCTTAGACAGCTAGAGGGCAGGAAGCTGCAGCCTGGAAGTTCAAAGTCCCCTCTATCAATGACCAGTCCAAGGCTCTGCTCAGCCCAGATTGCTAGAGGGTAGGGAAGGCTGTGATAACAGTATGTGAGATCAGGGCTAGGGGAAAAAAAGAGAGGCCCTCTGCACTATCTGAGTTTGCCCTTGATGCAGACTTTTCACCTCTTTGCTGACCCCACAGGGCCTAGCCTAGAAGTGCAGTTGCGTGGACTGCACTGTCTTTGAGCTTGCAGAGCCAATAACATTTCTTCCTTCCTTGGCTCTCCCCCAAAACAGAGGACTTTGTAACATAAATGTGCAGATTATACTGGGAGGCCCAGAGGCCAAAAACAGTCTCTGAGTCCCTGCTGGGTTGGCTGTGTCCCAATGGAGGCAGCTGCAGTCGAAACAGGGTATGCCCAAAAATTACAACTGAAGCTGGAAAGGATCAAGTGAGGTCCCATGATCTCCACAGCCTTAGCACCCTCTTTTGCAGGGCATTGTATGCATGCTCTGCTCCACTGAGGCAGGGGCAAACTTCCAGGTCTGGCCGCAGCACGTAGTCGAATCAGAGCTGCTTTCAAGGTCAGCGGTCATTAGTCCTATCTCGGACCAAAGGTCTCCGTACACACAGGACACCCAAGTTGCATCCAGAGAGGGAAAGAAATTTCAGAGGCCCTGTTAAAGGCTGAAAGCTCTGCCCACAGTCCCTAAGTTACACAAGTTCTCAGAAGGCCCTCAAGTTCAATATCCACTGGCAGATTCCTCCCAGGAGTCCTTTGATGATGTGATCTCAATGCAATAATGGGCAGAGGTAGTGATGGGGGGCGGGGAGTAGGGGAGCAAGCTACAAGTTGCTGTCCAGAATGAGTGCTTGCATGGTTGCCTCACTTCTAGGAAATTCCTTTTTAGGAGGCCTAGGAACCAGTACCGTTTGGAAATTTTGACTACCTGGTCAGGGCCAAGGGCACTGGAGGATGAGCCTGTCAAGCGTCTGAAAGGTAATCTCTCTCTGGGGGCACTGAGCAGATTAAAGTTGACTCACCACCACAAATAGGCCGTTACGGAAGCCGTGAAGCTGAGGGATAGGGGAATGGGCAAAGTGTGACCTGTTGTTACGAAAAACCACATGGGCCCGATCCAGATTCAAGGAGTAGAACTCAGCAAGATATTTTGGATGCTAGCTCAGAGAGCCCAGGAATCAAATCAATCAGTTTGGAAGGAATTATATTGCCAGAGAATTCTCACACCTTGCAAACAGGGACCTGGGAGTGCTTAATCTCTAAGGCAATCTTTAGGCCCCAAAACCACATCCAAAGGAGAATGGAATACTTCTGTTCCAAAAGGGAATTCTCTCAGGGATGTTCAAAAAGGACAATGGATAAAGGAAAATATTTCCCGGGGGAAAGCACCAAGAGCAATCAATTTTGTTGACCAAGAAACTCGTTCTACTGTCCAGAAAGCTGTATGCTATGATTAGTGACTATTGTTTTCTTTTCTCTTTTCCAAGTAGGAGTTGTTGGGTTTTTTATGGTTATCCTATTTTTCCTCCACTATTTCATATTGGATATGTAGGGGTAGTGAAATTTATCTTTTAGCTATAGATTGCAAGATTGTAAGAAGGCGTATTCAGATTTGATCAAGAAAATGCACATCACCCAGGAACCCTGGACTGAGGGCTCAACAGAGCAACTGGATATGATTCTGATATGTGTCCTATTGGAAGGTATGTTTTTGTTTGGGCCTAGGATCATTGCATTGTTAGGCAGGCACATTTCTGAAATTATAATTTGTTAAGAAGAGCTTGGGTGAATGCTGGGAAATAAAGAGGTAGAATATAGTAGACAGTATTGTTTATTTTCCCATTATTCCTTCCTTTGGAGACCTATTTCTTCCCCTCCATATGGTCCTAGTAAACTTGTCACTTACGGTGTCCTACTTTTCTACCCTGAAGCCCTGGTGGTGCAGTGGTTAAGAGCTTGGCTACTAACCAAAAGGTCAACAGTTCAAATACACCAGCTGCTTTTTGGAAACCCTATGGGGCAGTTTTACTCTGTCCTATAAGGTCACTATGAGTTGGAATCAACTCAACAGCAACTGGTTTGGTTGGTTTCGGTACTCTTCTACCCTAGGGGTGGGTATATGTCCAAAGCTGGCCAATCAAAGTTCTCCCTAAGACTTTAGAGCTAGAACTAATGAGGCCAGGATATAGAGAAGGAAGCAGGGCTGAGAGGGGGAGGCATCATCATATGAACCCCTAGATCCAGCAATGCCTGAAGGCAGATACATCCCTTGATTTATCAGTTATGTAAGCCAGTTAATTTCCTATTGGCTTAACCATGTTTGGTGTGGTTTTTTAACACTCGTAACGGAAAAAGTCCAGACTAATACGTGCACACACAAACAGACACAAACACCACGTTGTTCAAACTCATTAGACATTATACAAGTCTTTCATGATCTTACCAGAGGTTGGCAAACTTTCTCTGTAAAGGACCAGATAGTAAATATTTTAGTCTTTGTGAGCCACATATGGTCTGTCTCATTCTTTTTTTGCTTTGTTGTTATAACCTTTTAAAAACATGAAAACATTCTTAGTTTGCAGGCCATACTAAAATAGGCCACAGGCCAGATTTGCCCACAGGCCATAGTATGCAGACCTCTGATCTAGATCCTGCCAAACTCGGTAGCTTTGGAATCGCAGTCATCCAATCCCTAGCCGTGACGGAAAATAGTTTAAATATCATTTTGGTTAAAATATTTTGACATGATTCGGTAATGAGTTAAGGTTCAGAATAGAGTTAGGAATGGGAAAAGGGTCTTGTCTTGTGCCCAGTACTTGCCACATAATAGACACTGAATAAACAGTAATCATCATTAATTTCTTGATAATAATTATTCATAATGATGAACTATCCAAATGGCTTTGTCCAAATGTCCTAGTTCATCCTTGAAGACTCTTCCTCTCCTTAATCTCCTTTGAGAAACCCTTCTCCAACCTCTCCCAAGCAACCTAGGAACTCCTTTTTAACTACATTATTTATCTTTCTCCCTAACTCTGAGTACTTGGACCATGCCTAAGCCCCAGCACCTAGCTCAGTGCTTAGCACTTAGTACTAGAGGGGACTCTCTGCCTCTCTGTGTATATCTCTTTGCATATGCATGTGCTCTGTATCTCTGTCTGTATCCAGGGCAATCAGTCTATGTGTCAGCATTGTGCTGGTATACAGATGCTCTTGACACTGGTTTCTTTCTGTTTAAAATTATTTATGGATGCACTCAGCACCTTACCTGGTAATGTTTTTGCCAAATCTACTTTTCATTCCCATCCCCTCAAAAAAAGAGTCAAAGACAGAGGAACAGGTGGGAACAAGTTTTCTTAGAAACTCTTATGAAGGAGGAACCCTCCCACCCCACCCCACCCCACCCCACCCCACCCCACCCCACCCCACCCCACCCCACCCCCAGCCTTCTTTACTATCTGATGTGATATAGATCAGAGGCCTCCAGCCTCGCAGCAGCATCTGGGAATTGGAGTGCCCACCACCCAGCTGGGGCCCCAGACTAAGTTGGTTCATCTCTGTGGGGTAGAGAAGAAGTTATCCTCTTGGGAAAAATATACACAAGGCCCTGCAGGCCCAGGAAAGACTGACCAAGGCAAGGTGAATCATGGTGTTCTAAGCTGGATCTTTTGCCCATCTCACAGAAGCAGGCAGGAAGCACCACCAATGATCAGCTTTATATGGCACCCACTGTATACAACAGACAGACAAAGACAGACAGACAGAGCACACACCACTTCTAAGCTGAACACTGCTCACCATCTAGAAGCACCTTGGATAAGCACATGTGAGACACTCTTGCATAGGAAAGATGTACTTTTTAAAGGAATGAAGAAGTATTTTGGCAAAACATCTACTTCCCTTTCAGGTCCTGGGTAAAGAGGGACCTCTAATTCTGAAGCTTCTACATATTGAAAATTATCCCCTTCTCAATGGCAGTATATACAGTAGCAAACCTTCCAAGTCTGTTGTCACAGCCCTCTACATATATCCTGACTCTACTTTACAGGTGGGCAAACTTAGAGACAGAAGGTGGCCTGGAGCAAGGGGACGCTGGGGCTAGCTCAAGGTGAGGGGAAACAGGAGGTGTCTCGGCTCAGCCAAAGGCAGGGTCTCTGTCTATCTGGACTGGGAAGGGGAAGGCTGGGGTGGCCAAAACTCCTTCTTTCTTCCTGCCTGGGGAAGCTGTGATTCCACTTTGGGAAAGGCCATCAAGAAAGAAGGGCAGCTTCCCATTTCTGCTAGCTAAGGGGAACTCTCAGGGTGATAATGGCCAGGCCAGGCCAGAGCACCCCCTGCGGCCTCTTCAGGGGTCCTCTCTGAGTTTGGGAATTGTGGGGTGTGGGTTCACTGCTTCCATAGCTCTCTCATTACCTGCATATGAGTCTAGACCTCAAGTCCTTAATTATTTTTAAAAGGGCAAGTGGGGAGGGGGTTCAAGAGGGAATGAGACACAGAACAATCTTTCCACAGCCTCCTTCGGCCTAGGCTGAGACTTCCGAGGGTCTCCTTCACCCTGTCTCCTAGGGATATTTAAAGGCAGCTTTTATGAGACTCTACACTGTCATTTGTGTTTCTCTTTTTTGTTGCTGTTTGTGTGTTTTTTTTAATTTATATAGATATATATATATATTTTTAAAAAAGCAATAGTCCTTTGGTCCCTAAACTCTAAGGAATGATATGATTTTGAAAGAAGTAAATCTGGGCTTCCCTGTTGGAAAGCCCGTGGCACCCCCAAGGTCCTCTGCTGGTTCCCCTGGACAGTCAATCCTCAGTCAGCCCCAGTTGCCCTGGCAGCCTGAGCTCTTTGCCCCAGGCACAGAACAACCCACTTGTAAGAAACAATCCCTAAAGTGGCCTGGGGCCCAGGCCCCAGCCATGGGTCGGATCCACCTCCATCAGCAGCTGCTCCTTCAGGAAGGGCTGCTCAAGCATTTCTGTGCTTTTCCTTTCCTTTCTTCTCACTCTTCATTTTCTGCTGTTGAGTATTAGTGGATGAGAGACAGGAAAGAACAAAAAAAAAAAAAAGAAAAGGCAAAAGTCACCCTGGAGGACAAGACAAGAGCAGCTTGCCTCATCAGTGGCATCTCAGGAGAGTGGCCAGGGCCTCTCTTCTGGAGGAAAAGAGTTGCAGCAAACCCTGGCTTCTGGGCAGATGACCCCATCTTGATACCCCCTCCAAAAGTCTCCCTTGGGTAGCTCAGGTGAGGCAGGGGCATATGAAATAGCAAATCTCCAAAAGTTGAGGCAGCATCCTGTGGACCCATGGGCACTGTCAAAAACCTGGAACTTGTCATGTCCCTCCTCATCACCCACCAGGACCAGCAAATCCTGCTTCTTAAGCATATCTTGCTTTTCTTCCCCCATGTCCATGATCAGTGCCATTATCCCAGCACTTAACATCGTCTTCCTTCTTTGCTTAAACTCCTCAATGGTTCTTTACTATTTTCAGGATAAAGTCCAAACTCCTTGGCCCTTAAGACCCTTTCCAAGCTGACCCAAATCTACTTTTCTAGCCTCCTTCTCTAACTCCCAGCCCTCCCCACACACAGGTTCTCTACACTCATGGCCTCCTGTGGCTACCTCTAGAACAGAACTGGAGGAATTTTACTGTAATCGTCTCTTCCACCCCGAGACCGTGGGGGTAGGACTGTTATCTAATTTCTCTCAATCCTTGGGTTGGAGGAAAAGCTCAAAGACTCTTGAGAATTCCTCCTAGCTCCTGGCTCATCTCTCTATCCCACACTTTTTCAGAGGTGGGGTGCCCCCAACTTCCAAAAAAAAAAAACCAAAGCTGGGAGGGCCTCATCGCCCAGGTCCCATCTCCCTAGGGTCCATCGGACTCACCTTTCTGTGGCTGGTCAATGAGAGCAGATCAGTAAGGCCGGTTGGCATCCTTGGGCCGCTTTAGCTGGACCTTGAGCCTCTTCATGCCAATTTGAAAGCCATTCATGGCCTGGATAGCAGTCTGGGCACTGGTTGGATTGTCAAAACTAACAAACCCTGTGAGTTGTGGGCAGAGAGGTTAGCTGGAGACGCTGCCTGGCAGGGCCTCCTTCCTGACTACCCCCTCTTCTCCCTGTTTCTTTGGGTCAGTCCTATCAAACACATACCCCTCTACTATTTACACACACACACACACACACACAAAGGTGTAATCTTAGAAAGACAAGAGGCAACTCTGAGTGTGTATGTGTAGAGTATATTGGTTGGGGTATCTTCCTTCTTCCTGTTTTTTCCTGGCATAGGTTGGCTCTCTCCCTCTACAACTCCCATTCTGGTTCCCAAAACTTCCTTGGAGTTGGAGGGGATCTCTGGTCCTAGACCCAGTATTCTCCTGCCCTGCCCAGACCCTAAGTCTGACCTTGCCAAACATCTCCCAGATATCTGACCTTCCCAGGTGAATCTGAAATAGGCTCCTTCCCGGTCTGGGTTAAGCCCTGTGACTGTTCTGTGACCCAGCTTTGTGCCATACATTTAGTTTCTGGAAACCATTGCCTTATGGAGGGAGAATCTTAGGGTCTGCAGGGATGGGGCTCAGCTCACCAAAACACTTGCTCTGGTTGGTGGCTCGATCCACAAAGACTTTGGCAGAAACAACGGCTCCAAAGGGCAGGAATGTCTGTATAAGTTCCGCATCACCAAACTCCTGAGGCAGGTGATAGATGAAGAGGTTACAGCCTTCGGGGCCTGCAGGGACAGTAGCAGGCTGGTTCAGGGGAGGGACCCTGAGTCCAGTCCCACCAGGCCCTGATCTCCAGCCCCCATCCCTCACCTTCTCTCTGCTGCTGGGGCAGGGCTGAAGGCTGCTGGGGAAAAGCTGTGCTCACTGGGGCATAGGCCGACGGATAGGCTGCTGGAGACAGAGATAAGAGTGGACAGTGACGCCCCCCCCCCCCCAGGAGCCATTTCCCACCAGAGCCCCATCTGCTTGGCCACCTTTGACCAATTCAGCTGAGACCACTGTAGCCTTCACCCCCAGAGAGGTCATCCTGGGCCCAGAGGAGGGGATGGGGGGTTGGCTCCTTCCTCAGAACAGAGCCTAATCCCCCCGCCCCCCCCCCAATCTCCCTATTCCTTTCTGGGGCCCTTCAACACTCCCCAGACCGTGTAGCGCCAAATGAAACCTGCGTAGTGGTGCATCCCAGCGTAGGCCTGCTGCAGGGGGTCAGCCAGGGGATTCTGGGCTGGGGAGAGAGGGGGCGAGGCCCACGGTGAAGGTGGGAGGTAGAGGGAGGCTGTGAGAGGCAGCAGGAATGGAGGGGGAGTACCTTCCCCGGGCCCTGCCCCCCAACCCCCTGCTCCCTACCCCATTTGGGGGAGATCTGGGTGTAGCGGGGGCCCACCTGCGTAAGGGGAGAGCCCGTTATTGTAGAGTGTGTCGGAGCCCGGCTGCCCGTTGGTCTGGGGGGTAAGGGGGCCGAATCCATTGACGCCAATAGGCGCCGGAAGACCAGGAAGCGTGCCAGGGCCGCCGCCTGTCGGGGAGGTGGCTGCTGGTGGTGGAGGCCGGAGAGTCAGGTCACTGCTCCACCCGCCCGGCCCCCTCCTGGCCACGGCCTCCACCCCGGGGTGCTGTACCTGCCGCGGGCAACAGCGGCGCCGCCACCAGGCTGAAGGCCGCCACGTGCTGCATCTGTGCCGCCACTGCGGCCACCGGGCCTAGGCCCGGGCCCTGCGCCGCCGCCAGCAGGGCCGCCTGGTGCTGCAGGATCTTTGGGAGAGAGGACGGGCGCAGGTGGAGGGCCCAGCGGCCAGCAGCTGCCTGTCCTCACCCGCCCCCAGTCTGGTCCACCCGCCGGCTGAGGCCAGGCACCTACTGCCGTGGTGTAAGCGCCACAGGCCCCGAGCGGCAGCGGCGTGGGGTGGAAGGTGCCCAGCTGGCCTGCCATCTGCTGCATCCGCCGCAGCGCGCGCTCCCGGTCCGTGTCCGCCAGCTTGACCACGAGGCTAGACGAGGCGCCCTGGGCAGCGCAGGGGAGGCCGCAGTGACTGGTCCCGACCCTGGCCCAGCCCCGAGGGACCCTGGCCGGTTTCTCAGGGCACTGAGCGCACATGAGGGGGAGGAGCCCACCCCCGCCCGACTGGCCTCGCCCTTGGCCCCCGGTGCCCGCCCTCACCGCCATGGTCCGGCTGCCGTGCAGACCCTGGATGGCCGCCTGGGCTTCCCCTTGACTCCCGAACTTCACAAAGGCACAGCCTGGGGCAGGACAGAGGGATCGGGTGGCTCAGGCCACAGAGGCCAAAGGGTCACGTGGCCCAGAGTGAGACAGAATCACCAGAAAGTCCTGGGGTCAGTGCAGGTCACCTTTACTGGTGCCATCTGGGCTCCTCAGGACGGTGCACTCCTCGATATGACCGAAGGGCTGGAACAGGCGTCGAACGTCCTCCTCACCCTGCTGCTTACCCAGCATCCCCACAAACAGTTTTCGATCCTCTGGAGACAAGGCCAGGAGTGACCTGGGGACTCCAAGTCCTCCTGGTATCCCCAGAGTCCCCGGAGGAACTTATGTAGGCATCTCACCACAGCCTGGCTCTGGGAAGAGGTGTAGGGAGGGAGAAGTCCCCAATGCTACAAAGTTGGGTTTCTTTGAGGAGGGGATGACCTACAGACAGATCTGGAGGAAAGGAACTCAGCTGAGATATTCCGTCAGGAAAATCTGAGTCCTTTGAAAACCCAGAAAGGCCCGTTGCTGCTCTTGTGGGGAGGGGATTCAGTCTTGATATCTTTGGTTGGCGAGAACCCTATATGCATCCTTTTATGTTTGACCTTTCTGTTCTTAGGGTTTGGGAAATGCTAGTTTGGACCACTTCAGCTGTATTAAGGGAGGAGATGCTCAGAGAAGGCCTTAGTATTCAGGCTGGGTCCAGAGCAGAGCAGTACACCTTTATGGGTAGCTAGAATCAGTGCCTCTTCCTGCCCAAGCTAAGGAGGGTTTGGATTAAAAAAAAAAAAAAAAAAAAATCAGCCCAGGAAATAGTTCTCTTGTCCCACTGCCCCATGCCCAGACACTGAGCACTGAAATCATGAACTCCCACCCTTAGCACCAAACCCAACCCAGATGTCCCTCCCAAAGGCCTAAAGAAGGCAGAAGTCTGAGCCTCCAACATTAGCATTTTCCCCAGCATGCCTGACCCCTTTCCTTAACCCCCATCTCCAACACCTCATTCCTTCACCAAGCCTCCAGGCTCTCACTGAGCCTTGTTGCCTCCCTCTAACATCTCCTGTTCTCCCTCCATGGTCCCTCCCAAGTGTTCACGCTGTCGGAGAACAAGTTCTGCCTACAGACCTGGATGGCCACCTGAGAACAAGCCTGATCCCTCCTCACATCCACACTTCCTGTGGGAGTGACAGAGGTGCCAGGAAACAGGATCTGGTGCCTGGGGAAACTTGGAGGACTTGGGCCAGACACCAGGGCATAGCTGTAGAGCCACCAAATCAGATCTTGGGAGCACAATCCAGAAGCAGAGGGTCAGCCCACAGGGTCTGCTGTTAAAGCCAGACTCCTTTCTGCACCAAGGTGAGTCTCTGAATTTGGGATAGGGCTTGACCCCGTAGGAGGGTAATACAAGTTGGGAGGGAAGGGGTAGGTGGGAATCTGGCTCTGGCTTCACTTCAAAACTCTGGAGTCCAGGAAAGTACATTCCTAACTCCTTTACCCTTGATAATCTTGGCTAGATAGAATGGGGAGCCTTGGATCCTGAGTGCAGGGGAGACAAGGCTGGTGAGTGTCATAGACTGAAGGCTGGGGGATAGTGAAAAGGAAGAACAGACTGAGAGAGGTTAGCAGTGGCAGGAATCTCCAACAAGGTTATGTGTGTGTCTATATTTCACCTGGATGGTATAGGGTGCAGCCTAGGCTGCCCTGGGTATCCTGAGGTTATCTCCGCCTGGCACTGGGTTTTTTTTTTTTTTTTTTTTTTATCACTGCAGAGGGATCCTGAGGAGGAATGGATGGATAATGTACTTGTGCTGGAATTCTGGAAAAGGTGTGGACCTTCTGTGGTAAGAGTATAACCCAGTGAATGTGCTTCTCTTCTGGGAGTGTTATTTACAGAATAGTGTCCTCGGAATAGATCACTAGTTTCTCAGACTTTTTATAGGAGTGGTAGAACCCTTTGTTCTAACAAAAACATTAGCATGAAGTGCAAAATATAAGAGAAAAGCAGAACTGTTCAGATTGAAACCAGAAAGGAATGGGAGAAGGTGCTGGAGTCCTGCTTGATCACCTCTCAGCGTTCCTCTCTGAGGGAAAGCCCTTTGAAAACCACCGACCTAGAAGACAGAGAATAGAATTCCAGATGGTGTATGAAGAGAGGTCTGAGATTTCATTTAGGAGCCTGAGAAGACAGGAAAGATCTTTCATGAATCTCTTGGCCACTCTGATATTGATGACTTTGCCTTGACACTGGAAGACATGCCTCATACTGGTCAGGGAATCAAACCCCAGAAGACTGTGTCATAGTTCTGAGCTAAGACACTAAATTATGCCCATGTGACTGCAGAAGGCCCAGGAGGGGCTGGAGGACATCTTTGGGACTCCAGAGTCCCAAGGCTTACAGGAGGCTTCATGATGCCCTACTTTATTGTGCAGCTGTGTCATTGGGTAGGGTCGAAACGATGATGATGGCACTGCAGGTAAGATGTCATGCCACATAGTCCAGCATCCAGGTGGTCCTGGGTAGGAAGAGAGTTGTCACAAGCTGAGATGGTGCCTCCAGGACAGGAAAGGGGCTTGTTGGACAGTAGTTATCTAATCCTTCACCTGCTCTAACTCTTGTTGCTCTTTTCTGTTGATGGCAATTGGGTTTTTTTTTGTTTGGGCGATCAGCTCAAGCCCATGTCACAACTCGTGAATTACTCTGATTTTCCCTTTCTAGGGAGAGTTTTCCAACTGGATTAAGAGTTTCCATTTCCATGTTGGGGTGCTGATCCTGTGGTTCTGGGATACTGGGGTGTACAGACTATGACATGGAAATGAGTACCCACTGTGGGCTGGGCTCCATGCTGCCTGTTTCACAGGCATCCTGAGCCCTCCTTGCCACTTTACAGGGACTTTGATGGTCTTTGGCAGGACAGTGAGCTATGTCACAGTTACCATGGGTCTCAGATGACCCAGAAGTGGTGGGGTAGGTTTCTTAAGAAACCTGGTGTTATGGATTGAACTGTGCCCCCCCCCCCGCCACAACAATGAAAAAAGAGTATATTGAAGTTCTAACCCCTGAACCTGTGAATGTGACCCTTTGGGAAATAAGATCTTTAAGGATGTTATCAGTTAGGCTAACATGAGGTCATGCTAGTATAGGGTGGGTCCTAATCCTGCATGACTGGTGTCCTTATAAAAGAGGAGAAGATACGCCGCGGGAAGATGTCATGTGACATAGCAGCTGCAAACCAAGGAACACCTGGAGCTACCAGAAACTAGGAAGCATGGAACAGATTTTTTCTCAAAGCCTCAGAAGAAATCAGTGCAATCAACACCCTGGTCTTGGACTTCCAGCCTCCAGAACTGTGAGATGATAAATTTATTTTTAAACCCACTCACTTTGTGGTGTTTTATTTTTTCCTAGGAAACAAACAAACCTGGTCAAAGAGAAGTACAGACTGGACCCTGGAGAGTAGCCCCCAAATCCACAGCTCTGAAGATTCTGTGGGCTGATCAATGCCCTTAGAGAGAGATGATGATGGGGTACAGCCCTGATAATTCAACTTCATCTAGGTCAAGTCATTATTGCTCCAATTTGGTGAAAAAGAGGGTGCTGCATAAAGCAGGTCAGAAATGTCTGAATAAAAGTATCCTGGTCCCTGGAAAGATGGGAATGTCAAACAGGGAAGCTTGACCTTCCTGGAGCGAAGGACTTGGAAGGTAGAATCAGTTCGGAGTTGAGACATGGTTGGAAAGCCACAAAGTTGAATGGTATATCTGCATTTTCCTGTTGGCAACCAATGCACACTCTTTGCTCTTCCACTAAATGCCTTTTGGACCGAAACCAAGTGGCTTAGACCCCAGGGGTCCATCTCCATGAAGGGTAGCTGCCTGTGTAGTTGGTCATACAGATCAGGGATTCTCAGGCATCAAATGATGGTGCTGACAGCATAGAAATCAGAGCAGAGTCAGTCCACTCTGTCTTCCTCAGGAAGGGCACCAGGATGCTGTCCAAGAAAGGAGGCTGAATGAAGCTCTGCTTCAAGTTGGTCCAAAAGAATTCCTGTGGTGCCCAAGTGTCTGGCTTCTATACCTACTCTGCTCCATGTTGGTGAGAGGTCATGATCATAGGGACAATGAAGGAACAAAATCTTGGTCTTGGCAGTACTAACCACAAACACATCCCAGAAACACCAGTCCACCTTTCAGTTCAAATACCAATCCAAGAATTCCTGCTGGTGGCAGCTTTTGGAGCAAAGCGTCTCTCCCTTTGTGTTCCTGGTAATGAATGGAGCATAAGGAGCCAAGAAAGCCTGGGAAAGTGAGCGAAGGAATTATCCAGGACAAGCAGAGTGTCCTGGCCAGATCTGATGAGCATCAAGAAGAGTTTTTAAAAGGGCTGCAAAAAAGAGACTTTGATGGCGAGGCAGAACAGAGATTCCACTGTCCCCTCACCCTGATCCAGGAGGGCCAGAGAGAAGTGAGAAAGGTAGACCAAGGCTGGGCTTCCAGGTTCCCTGAAGAGAGAAGAACCTGAGTTTCCAGAGACGCATTTTCCTCTGACAGGCTGTGCACCCGTACCTGAAGGGCAGTGTCATATCGCATGGCGCTTGTCAGAGGGTCAGCCACAGCCATGGACAATCAGCTTTGGTGATCTGCTCTGACGTAACCTGAGGAAAGCACTTCTTTCTACCTTTGAGGGTAGAATGCATTTCAGGAAGTGAAAGGTTAACTGAGAATAGTCTTAAGCAGTACTGTGGAACTTATTCAGCCAGAACTTAGTTAGAAAAGTACTTTTTAGAATTAAATATGCATAAGGATCAAAGACAGATATGAGTTGTCAACTGACCATACAGAACAGCTGTTGTTAAGATCCATATCTGACTTAGGTCAGAGACTATGTGCTAGTATCATGAAATTCTGAAAATTCCAGTTCAAAATTCAACTTTAGTCCAGAGATTAGTTATTAAACATTGAATAAAGTAGGATCTGGGGTCCCTTGTGAGATCCTAGGAAGAATTTGGAAAAGATGGCTCACCTAGTTAGACAGCAACATGATTATTACTTAAAACCCAGGCTGATATTTAATGAAACTCTTGCAAATTCAGGGGGGAAACTACTTAAACAAGCATAGAGGGTAACAGGAGATGAATGTGATGACAGACAAGTGGCTTTTGAGTTAAGCCAAATTTCAAGATTTAAAAAAAAATGATGCCTCAAAGTATATTTTAAAATCCTCAGAGAGTGTTTGAAAATTTGAAGTCAAAAAAACTAAAGTGAAAAGGGTGCATGGATGAATTACTTAACCTATTTCTGTACCTAGACATCTTGAATACATAAATATTAACTGAATAAAAATAACATCAAAGTTGGAGAATGGAACAAGCAATCACCATTGTGATTTATGCATTTATTGATTCCACGTTATGAAATTTGAAAGGGAGGAAAGAATATACAGAAGGTGTTAAATGATTTTGAAGATTTTTGCCGTAGGACTAAAAAATACTTTTCCTATAAGATTGGTATTTACAATATAACTTATTATCAGTATTTCCAAAGTAGACATACTTTAAGTTAGGAAAAATCACCACAGTCCCCATGCTGAACAGCAAATAAAACAGACTCATTTAATTACCATTGTTTGAAAGATTTGGGGATCCCTGCCTCTGATTTAATAAAATTTGAAGTTAACATTTTGAAATATATGAACTCTGAATTTTTATCCAGAAAAACATTTTAATTTTCACATTCAGAGATGTCCAAGGGCTGAGGGGACAAATTTTTCTTTTTGATGCTGTGTGTGTTTGCTGTAGAAATGGGTGTCTTCAGCATGTAGGAAACCCTGGTGGCATAGTTGTTAAGTGCTACGGCTGCTAACCAAAAGGGCAACAGTTTGAATCCACCAGGCACTCCTTGGGAACTCTACGGGGCAGTTCTACTCTGTCCTATTGGGTTGCTATGAGTCAAAAACAACTCGACGGCAATGGGCTTGGTTTTTGGTTTAGCATGTTATGAGATAATTTTATTTTGGAAAATTAGATGCATTTTCCTTTAAGCACATAAGCAGTGTGCAACTTAGCTTCAGAATTTACGGGAATTGGCTGGGGTATGTTAAAAGGCTGCTATGATATCGTCCGTGAAGACCCACATACACATCTGGCACTTTGAGAAAAGTGCCACCAAGGCTGCAGGGGACAGCCACAGAGGAAGAGGACCCCAGCACCTTCTATCAGGCAGATCCTGTTGTACTGCTACTATTATTGCATTGTAGACATTGAATGCACAACTGTTATCAATAACTTCTAAAAGTAATATAATATACAGTATGTTTAACATATAGGTTATTTCAACAGTCCACAAACCTCATGTCTGTTGATTAAAAATAAGAAGAAGGTACTGGTACAACAACAGGTACATAGACCAATGGAACAGAATTGAGAATCCAGACATAAATCTATCCACATATGAGCAGCTGGTATTTGACAAAGGCCCAAAGTCAGTTAATTGGGGGAAAAGACAGTCTTTTTAACAAATGGTGCTGGCATAACTGGATATCCATCTGCAAAAAAATGAAAAAGACCCATACCTCACACCATGCACAAAAACTAATTCAAAATGGATCAAAAAACCTAAATATAAAATCTAAAACATAAAGATCATGGAAGAAAAAATAGGGGCAATGCTAGGAGCCCTAATACATGGCATAAACAGTATACAAAACATTACTAAAAATGCAGAAGAGAAACCAGATAACTGGGAGCTCCTAAAAATCAAACACCTATGCTCATCCAAAGGCTTCACCAAAAGAATAAAAAGACTACCTATAGACTGGGAAAAGGTTTTGAGCTATGACATTTCCAATCAGCGCCTGATCTCTAAAATCTACATGATACTGCAAACACTCAACAATGAAAACACAAATAACCAAATTAAAAAATGGGCAAAGAATATGAAGAGGCACTTCACTAAAGAAGACATTCAGGCTGCTAACAAATACACAAGGAAATGCTCATGATCGTTAGCCATTATAGAAATGCAAATCAAAACTACAATGAGATTCCATCTCACTCCAACAAGGCTGGCATTAATCCAAAAAACAAAATAATAAATTTTGGAGAGGTTGTAGAGAGACTGGAACACTTATACACTGCTGGTAGGAACGTAAAATGGTACAACCACTTTGGAAATCGATTTGGTGCTTCCTTAAAAGACTAGAAATAGAACTACCATATGATCCAGCAATCCCACTCCTTGGAATATATCCTAGAGAAATAAGAGCCTTTACATGAACAGGTATATCCATACCCATGTTCATTGCAGCACTGTTTACAATAGCAAAAAGTTGGAAGCAACCAAGGTGCCCATCAATGGATGAATGGATAAATAAATTATGGTACATTCACACAATGGAATACTAAGCATTGATAAAGAATAGTGAGGAATCTGTGAAACATTTCATAACATGGAGGAACCTGGAAGGCATTATGCTGAGTGAAATTAGTCAGACGCAAAAGGACAAATATTGTATAAGACTACTATTATAAGATCTTGAGAAATAGTATAAACTGAGAAGAACACATTCTTTTGTGGTTACGAGAGGGGGGAGGGAGGGAGGGTGGGAGAGGGTTATTTAGTGATTAGATAGTAGATAAGAACTACTTTAGGTGAAGGGAAGGACAATACTCAATACAGGGAAGGTCAGCTCAACTGGACTGGACCAAAAGCAAAGAAGTTTCCGGGATAAACTGAACGCTTCAAAGGTCAGTGGAGCAAGGGCGGGGGTTTGGGGACTATGGCTTCAGGGGACATCTAAGTCAATTGGCAAAATAAATTCTATTAAGAAAACATTCTGCATCCCACTTTGAAGTGTGGTGTCTGGGGTCTTAAATGCTAACAAGCGGCGATCTAAGATGCATGAATTGGTCTCAACCCACCTGGATCAAAGGAGAATGAAGAACACCAAGGTCACAAGATAATTATGAGCCCAAGAGACAAAAAAGGGCCACATGAACTAGAGACTTATATCATCCTGAGACCAGAAGAACTAGATGGTGCCCAGCCACAACCGATGACTGCCCTGACAGGGAGCGCAACAGAGAACGCCTGAGGGAGCAGGAGAACAGTGGGATGCAGACCCCAAATCCTCATAAAAAGACCAGACTTGAACATAAGCCTGAGGCGGGGCCAAGATGGCAGACTAGGTGGACGCTACCGCGGATCCCTCTTGCAACAAAGACTTGGAAAAACAAGTGAATCGATCACATACATAACAGTCTACGAACCCTGAACAACAAACACAGATTTAGAGACGGAGAACGAACAAATATGGGGAGGCAGCGATTGTTTTCAGAGCCTGGAGCCAGCATACCAGTCAGGTGACCTTCGGCACCCAATTTGGGGCAGAGCCCAGGGGGGACAGACGGCACAAACAAGGGGCCCAGCCCTGGCCCCCAAACTCATTCCGGGAGGGGGCCAGCCGGTTTTCACGGGCGGCGTGGCGGCGCAGCCAGTGGGAGAAGTCCCCGGGAGGCAGTGACTGGTCTTGGAGCAGGGAGAGCAGCGGCCCAGCCGGGGAGCCGTCCTGCCAGGATTTTGGCAGGGCGCAGGCATGGCATAAGCGTGGAGAGCTGCTCCACCTCCCTGAACTAAACCCGGGAGGGGGCCCAGCCGGTTCACGCAGGTGGCGTGGCGACGCGGCCGGTGGGGGAGGTCCCCGAGGGGCAGCGACTGGTCTTGGAGTGGGGAGAGCGGCGTCCCAGCCGGGACGTGCAGTCGCGGAGCAGGCGCAGGGAGCTGATCCACTCGCCTGAGCTGACGGAGGGGGGGGCCCAGCCGGTTCACGGAGGCGGCGCAGCGACGCGGCTGGCGGCACGGGGAGTCCCCGGGAGGCAGCGACTGATTTTGGAGTCGGGAGTGCACCATCCCAGTAGGGCAACCTTGACGTTGGGCGTGGGGCTGGCAGCGGAGGATCTGACCGTGACTCCAGCGGGCCAGACCCCCCGGGGCAATCTTCACACAGCCAGCACACATAGGCTACGCGCCCGCGGAAATCTCAGATATAATAGTCATTCCAAGCAAGACAAGCAACTCTGGCTATATTCTGAAGTGCTACTCTCCTATCTCTCTGATCCCTCCCCCACCCTCCCCAGGTGGCTTCATTAACATCCGAATAGCCTGAGCCAGAGGGAGGACTCTGATAGGGATCTGACTGCATTTTGTTTTAGTGGATTTTCTGGAAAAACTAGTTTCCCAATGATGGCTTGGAGACAGCAGTCCATATCAAACCACATGAAGAAGCAGACCATGACACCTTCTCTGACCCCCCAAAACAAAAGAATCAAAATCTTTCCCAAATGAAGATACAATCCTGGAATTATCAGATACAGAATATAAAAAACTAATTTACAGAATGCTTCAAGACATCACAAATGAAATAAGGCAAACTGCAGAAAAAGCCAAGGAACACACCGATAAAACTGTTGAAGAACTCAAAAAGATTATTCAAGAGCATAGTGGAAAAATTAATAAGTTGCAAGAATCCATAGAGAGACAGCATGTAG
This sequence comes from Loxodonta africana, assembly GCF_030014295.1. Lineage (NCBI taxonomy): Eukaryota > Metazoa > Chordata > Mammalia > Proboscidea > Elephantidae > Loxodonta > Loxodonta africana. The sequence goes on along the minus strand of NC_087354.1, from coordinate 43,457,039 downwards.
AAATCCAAAAGATTAACAATAAAATTACAGAATTAGACAACGCAATAGGAAGTCAGAGGAGCAGACTCGAGCAATTAGAATGCAGACTGGGACATCTGGAGGACCAGAGAATCAACACCAACATAGCTGAAAAAAAATCAGATAAAATAATTAAAAAAAATGAAGAAACCCTAAGAATTATGTGGGACTCTATCAAGAAGGATAACTTGCGGGTGATTGGAGTCCCAGAACAGGGAGAGGGGACAGAAAACACAGAGAAAATAGTTGAAGAACTCCTGACAGAAAACTTCCCTGACATCATGAAAGACGAAAGGATATCTATCCAAGATGCTCATCGAACCCCATTTAAGATTGATTCAAAAAGAAAAACACCAAGACATATTATCATCAAACTCACCAAAACCAAAGACAAACAGAAAATTTTAAAAGCAGCCAGGGAGAAAAGAAAGGTTTCCTTCAAGGGAGAATCAATAAGAATAAGTTCAGACTACTCAGCAGAAACCATGCAGGCAAGAAGGGAATTGGATGACATATACAGAGCACTGAAGGAGAAAAACTGCCAGCCAAGGATCATATATCCAGCAAAACTCTCTGAAATATGAAGGCAAAATTAAGATATTTACAGATAAACACAAGTTTAGAGAATTTGCAAAAACCAAACCAAAACTACAAGAAATACTAAAGGATATTGTTTGGTCAGAAAACCAATAATATCAGATACCAGCACAATACAAGGTCACAAAACAGAACGTCCTGATGTCAACTCAAATAGGGAAATCACAAAAACAAACAAATTAAGATTAATTAAAAAAATAAAGAAATAATAATACACATAACAGGGAATCATGGAAGTCAATAGGTAAAAGATCACAATAATCAATAAGAGGGACTAAATACAAGAGGCATTGAACTGCCAGATGGAGAGTGATACAAGGCGATATAGAACGATACAAGTTAGGTTTTTACTTAGAAAAATAGGGGTAAATAATAAGGTAACCACAAAAAGGTATAACAACTCCATAACTCAAGATAAAAGCCAAGAAAAACGTAACGACTCAACTAACATAAAGTCAAACACTATGAAAATGAGGATCTCACAATTTACTAAGAAAAACGTCTCAGCACAAAAAAGTATGTGGAAAAATGAAATTGCCAACAACACACATGAAAAGGCATCAAAATGACAGCACTAAAAACTTATTTATCTATAATTATGCTGAATGTAAATGGACTAAATGCACCAATAAAGAGACAGAGAGTCACCGACTGGATAAAGAAACATGATCCGTCTATATGCTGCCTACAAGAGACACACCTTAGACTTAGAGACACAAACAAACTAAAACTCAAAGGATGGAAAAAAATATATCAAGCAAACAATAAGCAAAAAAGAAGAGTAGCAATATTATTTTCTGACAAAATAGACTTTAGACTTAAATCCACCACAAAGGATAAAGAAGGACACTATATAATGATAAAAGGGACAATTGATCAGGAAGACATAACCATATTAAATATTTATGCACCCAATGACAGGGCTGCAAGATACATAAATCAAATTTTAACAGAATTGAAAAGTGAGATAGACACCTCCACAATTATAGTAGGAGACTTCAACACACCACTTTCGGAGAAGGACAGGACATCCAGTAAGAAGCTCAACAGAGACACGGAAAACCTACTTATGACAATCAACCAACTTGACCTCGTTGACTTATACAGAACTCTCCACCCAACTGCTGCAAAGTATACTTTTTTTTCTAGCGCACATGGAACATTCTCTAGAATAGACCACATATTAGGTCATAAAACAAACCTTTGCAGAGTCCAAAACATCAAAATATTACAAAGCATCTTCTCAGACCACAAGGCAATAAAACTAGAAATCAATAACAGAAAAACTAGGGAAAAGAAATCAAATACTTGAAAACTGAACAATACCCTCCTGAAAAAAGACTGGGTTATAGAAGACATCAAGGAGGGAATAAGGAAATTCATAGAATGCAACGAGAATGAAAATACTTCCTATCAAAACCTCTGGGACACAGCAAAAGCAGTGCTCAGAGGCCAATTTATATCAATAAATGCACACATACAAAAAGAAGAAAGAGCCAAAAGCAGAGAACTGTCGCGACAACTTGAACAAATAGAAAGTGAGCAACAAAAGAACTCATCAGGCACCAGAAGAAAACAAATAATACAAATTAGAGCTGAACTAAATGAATTAGAGAACAGAAAAACAATTGAAAGAATTAAGAAAGCCAAAAGCTGGTTCTTTGAAAAAATTAACAAAATTGATAAACCATTGGCTAGACTGACTAAAGAAATACACGAAAGGAAACAAATAACCCGAATAAGAAACGAGAAGGACCACATCACAACAGACCCAACTGAAATTGAAAGAATCATAACAGATTATTACGAAAAATTGTACTCCAACAAATTTGAAAACCTAGAAGAAATGGATGAATTCTTGGAAAAACACTACCTACCTAAACTAACACATTCAGAAGTAGAACAACTAAATAGACCCATAACAAAAAAAGAGATTGAAACGGTAATCAAAAAACTTCCAACAAAAAAAAGCCCTGGCCCGGACGGCTTCACTGCAGAGTTCTACCAAACTGTCAGAGAAGAGTTAACACCACTACTACTGAAGGTATTCCAAAGCATAGAAAAGGACGGAATACTACCCAACTCATTCTATGAAGCCACCATCTCCCTGATACCAAAACCAGGTAAAGACATTACAAAAAAAGAAAATTACAGACCTATATCCCTCATGAACATAGATGGAAAAATCCTCAACAAAATTCTAGCCAATAGAATCCAACAACACATCAAAAAAATAATTCACCCTGATCAAGTGGGATTTATACCAGGTATGCAAGGCTGGTTTAATATCAGAAAAACCATTAATGTAATCCATTACATAAATAAAACAAAAGATAAAAACCACATGATCTTATCAATTGATGCAGAAAAGGCATTTGACAAAGTCCAACACCCATTTATGATAAAAACTCTTACCAAAATAGGAATTGAAGGAAAATTCCTCAACATAATAAAGGGCATCTATGCAAAGCCAACAGCCAATATCACTCTAAATGGAGAGAACCTGAAAGCATTTCCCTTGAGAACGGGAACCAGACAAGGATGCCCTTTATCACCGCTCTTATTCAACATCGTACTTGAAGTCCTAGCCAGGGCAATTAGGCTAGACAAAGAAATAAAGGTTATCCGGATTGGCAAGGAGGAAGTAAAGTTATCACTATTTGCAGATGACATGATTTTATACACAGAAAACCCTAAGGAATCCTCCAGAAAACTACTGAAACTAATAGAAGAGTTTGACAGAGTCTCAGGTTATAAAATAAACATACAAAAATCACTTGGATTCCTCTACATCAACAAAAAGAACACTGAAGAGGAAATAACCAAATCAATACCATTCACAGTAGCCCCCAAGAAGATAAAATACTTAGGAATAAATCTTACCATGGATGTAAAAGACCTATACAAAGAAAACTACAAAGCTCTACTACAAGAAATTCAAAAGGACATACTTAAGTGGAAAAACATACCTTGCTCATGGATAGGAAGACTTAACATAGTAAAAATGTCTATTCTACCAATATAACGCACTTCCGATCCAAATTCCAATGTCATATTTTAAGGGGATAGAGAAACAAATCACCAATTTCATATGGAAGGGAAAGAAGCCCCGGAGAAGCAAAGCACTACTGAAAAAGAAGAAAGTGGGAGGCCTCACTCTACCTGATTTCAGAACCTATTATACAGCCACAGTAGTCAAAACAGCCTGGTACTGGTACAACAACAGGCACATAGACCAATGGAACAGAATTGAGAACCCAGATATAAATCCATCCACATATGAGCAGCTGATATTTGACAAAGAACCAGTGTCAGTTAATTGGGGAAAAGATAGTCTTTTTAACAAACGGTGCTGGCATAACTGGATATCCATTTGCAAAAGAATGAAACAGGACCCATACCTCACACCATGCACAAAAACTAACTCCAAGTGGATCAAAGACCTAAACATAAAGACTAAAACGATAAAGATCATGGAAGAAAAAATAGAGACAACGTTAGGAGCCCTAATACAAGGCATAAACAGAACACAAAACATTACCAAAAATGATGAAGAGAAACCCGATAACTGGGAGCTCCTAAAAATCAAACACCTATGCTCATCTAAAGACTTCACCAAAAGAGTAAAAAGACCACCTACAGACTGGGAAAGAATTTTCAGCTATGACATCTCCGACCAGCGCCTGATCTCTAAAATCTACATGATTCTGTCAAAACTCAACCACAAAAAGACAAACAACCCAATCAAGAAGTGGGCAAAGGATATGAACACACATTTCACTAAAGAAGATATTCAGGCAGCCAACAGATACATGAGAAAATGCTCTCGATCATTAGCCATTAGAGAAATGCAAATTAAAACTACGATGAGATTCCATCTCACACCAACAAGGCTGGCATTAGTCCAAAAAACACAAAATAATAAATGTTGGAGAGGCTGCGGAGAGATTGGAACTCTTATACACTGCTGGTGGGAATGTAAAATGGTACAACCACTTTGGAAATCTATCTGGTGTTATCTTAGTTAGAAATAGAACTACCATACAACCCAGAAATCCCACTCCTCGGAATATACCCTAGAGAAATAAGAGCCTTCACACAAACAGATATATGCACACCCATGTTTATTGCAGCTCTGTTTACAATAGCAAAAAGCTGGAAGCAACCAAGGTGTCCATCAACGGATGAATGGCTAAATAAATTGTGGTATATTCACACAATGGAATACTATGCATCGATAAAGAACAGTGACGAATCTGTGAAACATTTCATAACATGGAGGAACCTGGAAGGCATTATGCTGAGCGAAATTAGTCAGAGGCAAAAGGACAAATATTGTATAAGACCACTATTATAAGATCTTGAGAAATAGTATAAACTGAGAAGAACACATACTTTTGTGGTTACGAAGCGGGGAGGGAGGGAGGGAGGGAGAGGGTTTTTTATTGATTAATCAGTAGATAAGAACTGCTTTGGGTGAAGGGAAAGACAACACTCAATACATGGAAGGTCAGCTCAATTGGACTGGACCAAAAGCAAAGAAGTTTCCGGGATAAAATGAATGCTTCAAAGGTCAGCGGAGCAGGGGCGGGGGTCTGGGGAACATGGTTTGAGGGGACTTCTACGTCAATTGGCAAAATAATTCTATTATGAAAACATTCTGCATACCACTTTGAAATGTGGCGTCTGGGGTCTTAAATGCTAACAAGCGGCCATCTAAGATGCATCAATTGGTCTCAACCCACCTGGAGCAAAGGAAAATGAAGAACACCAAGGTCACACGACAACTAAGAGCCCAAGAGACAGAAAGGGCTACATGAACCAGAGACCTACATCATCCTGAGACCAGAAGAACTAGTTGGTGCCCGGCCACAATCGATGACTGCCCTGACAGGGAGCACAACAGAGAACTCCTGAGGGAACAGGAGATCAGTGGGATGCAGACCCCAAATTCTCATAAAAAGACCATACTTAATGGTCTGACTGAGACTAGAGGAATCCCGGCAGCCATGCTCCCCAGACCTTCTGTTGGCACAGGACAGGAACCATCCCCGAAGACAACTCATCAGACATGAAAGGGACTGGTCAGTGGGTGGGAGAGAGATGCTGATGAAGAGTGAGCTAATTATATCAGGTGGTCACTTGAGACTGTGTTGGCAACTCTTGTCTGGAGGGGGGATGGGAGGATAGAGAGAGTTGGAAGCTGGCAAAATTGTCACGAAAGGAGAGACTGAAAGGGCTGACTCAATAGGGGGAGAGCAAGTGGGAGTAGGGAGTGAGATGTATGTAAACTTATATGTGACAGACTGATTGGATTTGTAAACGTTCACTTGAAGCTTAATAGAAGTTAATAAAAAAAAAAAAAAGACCAGACTTAATGGTCTGACTGAGACTAGAAGAATTCTGGCGGTCATGGTCCCCAAGCCTTTTGTTGGCCCAGGATAGGAACTGTTCCCGAAGACAACTCATCAGACATGGAATGGACTGGACAATGGGTTGGAGAGAGATGCTGTTGAGGAGTGAGCTACTTGTATCAGGTGGACACTTGAGACTGTGTTGGCATCTCCTGTCTGGAGGGGAGATGGGAGGGTAGAGAGGGTTAGAGACAGGCAAAATGGTCACAAAATGAGAGACTAGAAGAAGGGAGTGGGCTGACTCATTAGGGGGAGAGTAAATGGGAGTATGTAGTAAGGTGTATATAAGTTTATATGTGAGAGACTGACTTGATTTGTAAACTTTCACTTAAAGCACAATAAAAATTATTTAAAAAAAACTGGAAAAATAGTTTAAATAGAGAAGAAATATTCTTTGGTGGTTATGAGAGGGGAGAGGGAGGGAAAGAGGGGGTTTTCACTAATTAGATAGTAGATAAGTTTTATTTTAGGTGAAGGGAAAGACAGCACACAATACAGGAGAGGCCAACACAATTGGACTCAACCAAAATCAAAGAAGCTTCCTGAATAAGCTGCATGCTTCGAGGACCAGCGAAGCAGGGGTAAGGGTTTGGGCACCATGGCTTCAGGGGACATCTAAGTCAATTAGCATAATAAAATCTATTAAGAAAACATTCTGCATCCCACTTTGGAGAGTGGCGCCTGGGGTCTTAAATGCTAGCAAGCAGCCATCTAAGATGCATCAATTGGTCTCAACCCACCTGGAGCAAGGAAGAATGAAGAACACCAAAGATACAAGGTAACTACGAGCCTAAGAGAAAGGACCACATAAACCAGAGACTACCATCAACCTGAGACCAGAAGAACTAGATGGTGCCTGGCCACAATTGATGTCTGCCTTGCCAGGCAACACAACAGAGAACCCCTGAGGGAGCAGGAGAACAGTGGGGTGCAGACCCCAAATTCTCGTAAAAAGACCATACTTAATGGTCAGACTGGAACTAGAAAGACCCCGGAGGTCATCGTCCCCAGACCTTCTGTTGGCCCAAGGCAGGAACCATTCCCAAAGCCAACTCTTCAGACAGGGATTGGACTGGAGTATGGGACAGAAAATGATACTGGTGAAGAGTGAGCTTCTTGGATCAAGTAGACACATGAGACTGAGTTGGCATCTCCTGGCTGGAGGGGAGATGAAAGGGCAGAGGGGGCCAGAAGCTGCCCGAATGGACACAAGAAGAGAGAGTGGAGGGAGTGAGTGTGCTGTCTCATTAGGGGAAGAGCAATTAGGAGTGTATAGCAAGGTATATATAAATTTTTGTGTGAGAGACTGATCTGATTTGTAAACTTTCACTTAAAGCACAATAAAAATTAATTAGAAAAAAAAGAAGAAAACTACTCTGTTGCGTTGGCTTCAAGGTTCAAGAAACAGAAGTTAAAGTAATTATGTTTGTCGAAAAGCTCATGTGTGTACTATGGGATAGTCCTTTATAGCAAATGGGAAAAAATGGTAGTCTTTGGGCTAAAGAACAAACCTGTTAGGTTTGGTTAGGCTTGCACAGTGCTGGTCCACTTGAAAAAATGGAATTAGTTTCTAATTTAATATACTTAACATGTAACATTTAAAAAATTAAATCAGGATAGTCTTACCCATTTAGGGTAACCTACTGGGGTTCCTGTGGCATTTGATTTTGTGATCTCTGCTTTACGGGAAGCCAAGTTAAAAATCTAATAATCTCTTCCAGAAGAAAAATTTGGAAGGAGGCTTAGATTACGTTTGTGTTGATATCAATAGCCTTATCAGATAAGGCTGAAACAAAACAACAACAACAACAAAAAACTACACTTGTTGCTGTCAAGTCAATTTTGACTCATAGTGACCCAGTAGGACAGTGCAGAAGTGCCCCATAAGGCTTCCAAGGCTGTAATCTTCATGGAAGCAGATTGTCCCGGAGCAGCTGGTGGGTTCAAACCATGGACCTTTTGGTTAGAGGCCAAGTGCTTTAACCGCCACACCACCAGTTCTCCTTTCTCAGATAAAAGAAACGATTTTTATCAGATATAGAAACTATTTTTAATCAACTGTAAACTAAGGGACTTAATTTCAATAATAACAAAAAACAATGTAGGCTTATTGGCTTAACTGTGTCAGGATAGGCTTGACCATTGACTGAAGGCTTATAGAATGTTTGGGGTCACAGAGATAAGTCTTGAATGGGATAAGCTATCCCATATTGGTGTTGAATGTTACATTTCAAAAACAAAACCCAAAACCATCTTTAAATGTTGCATTTCTAAAGCATTAAGCTGTGTTAAAACAGCAGAGAGCTGACCTCACTTTCGAAGACATGTATGATAGCAGTGAAGAAAGGGAACGTTTTGACTAGTAGCAAGATTACCTAACACAAGTTAAATAGCAGCGAAATATTTATGAACTGAAAGGCGCAACCGTTCAGCAAGACTTGGGACAGACATATGCCTCCTCTCTCCCAAATATGTAGCAGGGAGCATTTGATGGCTCTTTGAATGGGCACAGGCGGAGGAATAGAGAAAGCTGGTCATCCAAACCCGCAAGAGGAATTATTGCTACGTGCATCTGCCAGATGCATATGCCTAGAGCACCCTCACTTCTCAAGAAATATCTGTGTAACACATAAGAACTGGAATTCTGAGTTATATCGCAGGCAGATCTCTTTTCAGCTAGATTTGTTTCTCCTGTTCTCTTGAGCTGCTCTGAATCTGAACGGGTGCCCAGGTGGGAGGCCACATGTGCAGAGTCTGTCAGTGATGTGATACCTGCAAAACTTGTACAAAGAAGGGAAAGAAAATTATGAAACTCGGGCTGATGCCACTGACTGGGTGCCTGATGACCAGGACATGTGGCTAGGGCAAGCAGAAGCATTATGGGCATGGAGGCCTCTGAGGGGCATTCTGCTGTGCTGCTCCTTTGTGTAGCTGCCCTCAGGCTGGCAAGGTGTGCCAGGCTGCATACGGCAGGGGTGCCCAGCATTGTGGACTTAGTTTCTGAACCAGGCTCCAAGTTGCGTCACATCGTTTCTGAGCTCTGGGGCCCCCCTGCACATGCTATTCCCTCTGCCTGAAACACATGCTGTACCCCTCTCCTCTTCTCCATTTGACTACCTCTTTTTTTTATTCACCCTGGAGATCTCAGCTTAAATTTACTACCTTTAGGAGCACATCCTGGTCTCCCAGATTAGGTTTGTTGTTCTTTGTTTTTGCCCCCAAAATCAATCCCCTTCCCCTGGACTTTTCCTTGCAAAGCACTGACCACACTGAATTGTAACCTCTCATTTACTTGTCTGTATCCTCTCATAGCCTGGGAGCTCCATGGAGGTGGTTCACTGGGTCTGCCTCACTCCCATCTGTATTCTAATGTGGAGTAAGTTACTTGGAGGATGGTGGTTGAATGGTTCTGTAAACTACAGCCCAATCCATCTCTGGTATCAGCTCACTCAAGTGCTCTCAGCTGGCCTCTCAACTGTAGGACTGTCTGGTGTTTGTGGACAGGGCTTAGAAGACCACCAGCAGTGGCCTTGGTGCTTAACAGAGTTTCCCAAGGAGCAGAAATTCTTGGGACACATGAGGGAGAAGTTTCAGATGCAGCCTGGAGCATCTCAAAAACCTGTCCGAAAGAATGATATGGGAAAGGAAGATGTGGGGTGTGTGTGTGTGCATGTGCACACAAATACCTGCATGTGTGTTTGCATGTGTGTTGGGGAGAAGAGCTTGGAAATATGCCCCCAAGATAAAGTGGGAGTGATAACATCTTGGCCATCACAAAACCAGGGTCAGAGAATCTAGAAGGATGAAGGAAAGAAGGATTTCCTGAGTAACAACTTCCACAATGGAACCATGAAGCCATCAGAGCCCCTTGGGGGTGTGGACGTGGAGCATGAAGTCTGAGAGGGTGAACATAATTAGTAGGAGTCAATAAGCGTTTATGTCAATTAGGTTATATTCTTTCCATGATGGTAAGCAGCTTCTTTTGCCTGACAAAGCCATGACTGATCTTGGGTAAGACAGGGGTCCTAGGGAGAGAGTCAGCAAACATCAGGGAGGGCTGGAGGCTGAAATAAGACCCAAGGGAGAGAAAGATATCAAGAACTTACACCAGAAACCAGCATTGCCTTTCCATCACAGGAGATAGCAGAGGTGGCCAGAAGCCACCTCGTTGTCAAAAGGCATAGGCTCTTCACTCCTCCTATTCTTAAGAGGCATTGGTTTTTCTTCACCAGGGAACAGTGCAGCTAAAAGCTTTTTAAAGGCTTTCCATGGTCCTCAGTATACATTCAGATTCCTTAACATGGCCTACAAAGTCTATCTTAGCAACCTCATCTTTTACCATGAGTAAATAGGTGATTACAATGAAGGAGTGAGTGGTCTCAACCCAGAGTGGATTGGGTTCTCTGAAATCAGAAGAATCTGGAAAAGGGAAACAGCTCAACCTGATTCTTTAAACAAGTCTGGAAGTTCCACTTATCAAAACTGGAACGACCTTTCCAGGGGTGAGGTGGCAAGAGCTGCCTTCTTCCCTTCCCAGCATCCATTTAGGCCCTTCCTGCCCAGGTGGTGCAATGGTTAAGAGCTACAGCGAGCTACAGCTGCTAACCAAAAGGTAGCAGTTTGAATTCACCAGCTGCTCCTTGGAAACACTATATGGCATTTCTACTCTGTCCTATAGGGTTGCTACGGGTCAGAGTCAGCTCAACAGCAATGGGTTTGGTTTTTTGGTTAGTGTCTTCTGGGACTGGGGTCCCCACTGTGCTCTTCAGTCTGAGCTGGAATGGCTGAGCTGTGCCTGGTGCTGCATAGATCTACGGCCCACTCGTTCCCTGATCCAGGGAGGCTCCAGTAATAGGACTGGAGTGATAGGACGGACACCAGCAGTGGCTCACCAACCCCTACACAGTGACACCTCAAGGATCATCAGACAGGGGAGTTACCTCCTCGGCCCTCACTGGCAGCTGGCTTCACTTGGATCGGACGATTCATCTGAAAGACATCAGACCAGGACATTCAGTCAGCACCACTGTCTGGCCCTGGGGCCCCAAATTCTCCACACCTAGACTCCTTGTGATCTGCGTTCTAGCCCCTTTGAGCTCTACCCTCCACTCCACCCCCTGCACTGGGATTATAGATTTACTCCAGGATTCCTTCCTTAGCCCCAGGAGTTTGGATGGTGCTGAAACCTGAAGGGATGGGTGATAGGAAGCCCAGCGGCAAGCACAGGGTTGGATGGGAGCTAAAGAGATTTTTCTGCCTTTGGCTATTGGGCTTTTATTCTTCTGGCTCTGTGTGAGATGGACTGGGTGGGAGGGTGGAGTTGACACAACAGATTTGTGTTTTGTGGCTGAAGCGGAGAGTATAATGCTACCTGTCGTTTGGATTAAACAGTCTGGGAATCAGACCCAGTACTATCTAGCTCCAACTCTGCCATTTATTGGTCGTATGACTTCAAGTACACCACCCTGTCTCAGACTCAGCTTATCAAATGGGGTAAACATTCCCCAAACTTCTGTGTCACCAGCGGTTCCACATTCACCCCCTCAGTCACCTCCCTGGCTCCTCTTCCCCTGAGGGTCCTGGAGTTCTCCAGGGTGCCATCCTTGGCCCTTACTTGTCTCGTTCTTCCTGGAGACACTCATCCACACCCACGGCCTCAGTTACTATCCACACAGAGATGACTCAGAGCTCCATGTCTTCAGCCCAAGTCTTTCTCCAGATATTTAGACCCACAGGCCCAGCTGTTTGCTGGACATCTCAAGTAAAGTCCCACTGGTACCTTCTACTGAACACACCCACAACAGAGCTTGTTTTTTTGCCCGAACCTGCTCCTCCCAATCTCCCAAGATATAAGCCTGGAAAGCAGCTTGATGCCAGCCTCCATCCCCTCCCCCCGCAACCAACTTCGCCTTCTAATTCAGGGGTTCCTTGATCAGGGGTGAATCGGAATCACCTGGGAATCATCGGATTCTCAAGGTGGGGTTGGTATGATTTGAAAAGGTTCCTAGATGATTTCCATATACACCCCCACACTCCCATCCCCCAACCACCCTGGGTGAATGAATGATTGAATCCCCATCTCACCTTCCTCTCATGGGTGTTGTGGGGATCACATGAGGTAATGGGGATGCAAAAGGTCTTTGTAAACTGCCAAGATCTGGGTGCGTGGGATGTGAGGAGCTATTGTTGGGGGGCAGACAGCTGAGTGCCGATAGGAAAGAATAGCAGCCTTCCCGTTCATGGAGGAAGGGGTACTGATGCCCATCTGGCCTGAGAAGGTGATGATCTGACCCCCTCCCTTCAGGAAATGCACTGCTTCTGCACCAATCAGGGGCCACTCCATCCTCTACCAATGTGCTCGTTGCCGAGACAACAGGCAGCTTCCTGTTATCATAGCCACAAGTGCTACCCAGTAACCATGGTAACGTCCTGGCAGTCACAGTTGAGCAATTTCCTTTGGATCAAATTTGGAGGTGGGAGGGGTGGAGAGGACTGATAAAAAATAAAAAGGAAAGGAAAACATGCCAAGTCTGAACCAGTACAATCCCCCTCCCAACCAGGATACAGGTTCTTACACGCTCCGACACACCCACCCGCTAGTGGTGGAGCACCTGCAGTGTACCAGGCTGTGGGTGGGGGCCGAGACACCGACAGGACTCAGGCTGCCGTCTAGAGGGGATGACAGATCAATCCAAGCAGATCAGGGCGAGCTGGACAGGTCTGGACTGGCCTGGACCAGGGACCAGGAGGACAGGACCCGACCCTGGGCATGGCCACCTGTGATTGTGAAGGAGAGACCAAGAGACAGAGGCATGGAGAGCAGAGACACAGGGAGAGACAAAGAGGCATAGGAAGAGAGAAATGATGAGAGAGAGACAGCGAGGAAGAGACAGACCCAGAAAGAGGCAAGGAAAGAGAAACACTGGTGGAGACAGGAAGGAATTGAGGGGATGAGGGGTCAGGAAGGAGGTGTGGGAGAGGCTGGGAGGAGCCTGGTGGGCGAGAAGGAGAGAGGGGTGGAAGCCTGGGGTGGGGGACAGTGAGGGTGAGCAAGACCATCATTATTTTATTAGTTCTTAAATAGATCCTGAGAATTTCTCCCTGGAGCCTAGAGTGACAAGCACATGTGACAGTAGCAGTTTCCATGGCAGCTGCCTCCCTGGCTGGTTTCCTCGGAGATGGAGCGCATCAGTGCTCTGGGGGACTCCCGTTTCCCTCCTCCACCCACTCCACCACCCTTCGATGGAGAGTGGGCATTGGGTGGTACGGATATGTCCCGCATGGACCTGACAGGGTCCAGGCCACACAGGCTGGGAGCCTAGGCCTTCCGCCACTCAGGCACACTGCCAGCATGTCCTGAACTCTGTGAAGAGCCCCAGGCTGGGTCCTTTGGGCGAGCAGTGATGACAGATGAGGACCCTACACTGATGGGCTCACAGAGGGGAAGATAATGCCACCCTTTCCCTGAGAGCTCATTATGTGCCAGGCCCTTCCTAGAGCTCTTTACATACATTGACTCTAAATTCTTTCAACCACCCTGCAAGGTAATACCATTGTCCCCATATTATAGGTGAGAAGCTGAGGCTCAGAGAGGTTAAATCCAGTGCTTTGAACCCGTTAGTTCTGGTTCAAACCCCTGCTGAGAATTTGCATTTCTAACAAGTTTCCAGAGGATGCTAATGATGCTGGTTAGGGACCAGTTCTGAGAACCACTAGTAGAGCAGTAGTTCTCCAAAATGTATTATACAAAGAGTCACGTGGGAATCTTGTTAAAATGTAGGTTCTAATTCAGTATATCTGGGGTGGAAATGCAAATTCTCAGCAGCGGCTCAAACCACAAGAAACCGGTTCAAAGCCCTGGCTAAATCACTCATCCAAGATCATATGGCAGGGCAATGGCTGAGCTGGGATTTGCCTCCAGGTCTGTATAATGCTGAAACCCATGATTTTTGCATTATGCTTCTCTCCTCTGTTCTTAAAACATGAACACAGATAATGAGGCACAGAGGGACCAGGGCCTTAGGACGAGTGCAAAGTAAAGTGCTGTGGGGGAAGCTGCCTCCAGCTGCAGAAATTGAATGAGGAAAATTTTCATGGAGAAGGCGGTATTTAACCTGAGCCTTGCAGGACTGGGGTAATTTGGCCATGTAGAGATAGTGGGGAAAGTAGGTGTTCCTACCTCTCCTGGGTCTGGACAGGGAATTGCAAGTCTGAAGGAGCAAGGGTTCTGGTGGGTACCTGGCATGGATATAGCCAGGGAGAGCGAATTGCTCCTGAGTCAAATAGATGTAGATTTAAAGCCTGGCTCCATCGCTGTCAAGTTCTCAGAGGTCTCTGAGCCCCAGTGTCCACATTAGTGAAGTGGGGACTCATGATCCTGCCTTGCAGGGTTATGGTGGAAATGGCAATAGCTAGGTCTTAGTAGGTACACCAGATGTGATATGTTTTAGTTTTTGTTTTGTAATGGAGGGATATGAAACTGAAAGGTAGGCAGGGATCAGATCAGGGCCAAGCTGTGAAAACTACAACCAAGTATTTCAACTGTGTTATATTTCAAAGGTAATGGGAATCCACAGGAAGGTTTTAAGCAGTGGAGTGCCTTAGTCAGTTTTTTCTTATGAAGGATTCCATTGAGCTGCCACGATGCAGACAGAGGACTGGAAAGGGTAAGATTAGAGGCAGGAAAGTCAGTGGTACATGTAAGGAGTGAGGGTGACCTGGACTGGGGTAGAAGGAAATGACAGATTCAAGAGATGTTTAGGAAGAATTAGCTAGACTACAGTTCTTTTGGAGGTAGAGACTGAGGGAGAGGAGGGAATGTTGGCTAACTCCCAGGTTTATGGCTTGAGATTTGGGGAAGTGGGCAGTGTGGGAGTTTGGAGGTACAGGGGAAGTCCCCAGGGGAAGAGCCCAAAAGGATGAGGAAAGAGTAGGGAAGGGTAATGCTCCAGGACTTTGGGCCTTCAGTCCCCACTGGACAGTGGTTATGGAGGACACCTGGGGTTTAGGTATGCTCTGTGTGGTTGGTTGGAGAAGGAGAAATGTCTGTGTGAGCTGCCTGGGCAATTCTACCCTGCCTCGTGCCTGCCCCAGCCAGAGGAGGGGTATGGGAGTGGGGTGAGGAAAGCAGGGTTCCCCTTTGAGCAAAAGAGACATTTCTCCTTGGCCAAGAACACGTCGTTGGACCTCTGGTGAGTTCTTGCCCTTGGCTGAGCACCTATTCGCTTGAGAGTGTCTGGGTAGAACCCAGGGCCACATCTGCTTTAGGGCTCAGCCTGGAGGGGAAATCAAGGGAGAGAGTGTCAGAGAGAGGCGAGAACAGCCTTCCTCCAGTCAATGGGGGGTGAGGAGAGTAGGGAGTAGGGCTACAAGGCCCTGGTTCTCCTGCCCCAGTGAGCAGAAGGGAAAGCAAGTCCCCACCTCACCTCCCTGCTTGGCTTGTCTAAAATTCCTCCATCAGTACTTTCGGCCTTGGGCCCAGCATCGCTATCTTTGGACTCTTCTTTCTTAATGCCAACCATTTCCTCCAGTAAGCACTCATACCTTCAGCCCTGTTTCCCCTATGGGAAGAGAGTTTACCAAAAAGTCCCCAGAAAAAGGACCACTGGTATGTCTGGGAGAGGTGTCATGGTTTGGGGGAAGAATTGGGCAGGACAAAAAAAAAAAAAAAGCAAACTTCATCAATTTCAGCACTTTTTTCTACCTTATATGCCTCTTCTAATTCAATCCATTACCCAGTCCTCTTGGTTCTAAAATCTATACAGATATTCTAAACAGCTCTCAAGTCTATCTTCTCCTTCTCGCTCCTGCCTTACCCCTAACTCCAGGCCAGCATCAGTATCTACCTGTACTCAAGCAACGGTGTCCTAACGGGTCATCCTGCCTCCAGTGTTGCTTCCTCTCCAACCCACCCTCCACGCTGTAGCCAGAGTGATCTTGTAAAACCAGTCCCTCTCCTTTCTCTGCTTAAAATCCATCCATGGTTCCCCACTGCAAGCCTCTAGATAAAGCCCAGGTTCGTAAGGGTGGCAGTCAAGACTTGTAATCTTGCCTCCCAACATGCATGATACTTTCCACCCACGTGTACTCCCAGGGGTCTTTGCCAGACACCGTTCCTGCCTGTGACAGTGCTAGATAGAGGGCACACTATCCTCATACTCCCAGAAGTGCCCTTTGTCTTTCACGTTTCTAGGCCCTCAAATGTGTTCGAATCTGACCATGATTCAGCTCAGATAGCATCTCCTCCCTGAGGGCCTCCCTCCCCACTCCTGATGCCTTTTGTGTGTGACCAGATAAAAACTCCAGTGGAATGCAGTGAGTTGTTTCTGGCACGGGAGCTCCTTGAAGGCAAAGGCTCAGGCTCATTCACTGGGCAACCTCGATCATGGCCAGCACCTTTGTGTGAATTACAGAAGGGCATTCTCCCAACCCCTGGGATGAATTAAAAACAATGTGTGCCTCCTCTCGGCTGACACAGCCCTGCAATAACGTGCACGGCTGGATTTTGCCCCCTCTGCCTTCTCTATCCAAGCTGTTTTGTGCAGGGTACAACCCGGAAATCACATGCCTGATTCAGTTATGTCTGTCTCCTTCACAGCGTTTGAAGGGATGGGTGCCTAAGGAATAGAGGTCATGAGCAGGGAGAGGGACATCTAAGGGGGCACCTTCTGAATCCCAGAAGGTGGGGTAGAAGTTGGGCCTCACTCTCTTCTGGTGAATTCTGGAGGCTAACGTGAAGTTGAAAGACGTAGTTCCAGCTTCACGGGGAAGGGGCTGCAGGAGACAGGAGCCAGATGGGACAGACAGCTGAGGTTTGAAGGAAGTCCTGAGTCGGGAGCCAAGCTTTGATAGGTGACAGAAATTGTCAGGGGGCAAGTAGAGGGGAGTCAAGAGGTGGTTCCAGTCCAGCGGATTCCGTGAAAATTCCCCTAGGGAACCAGGCTTCCTCTTTGGGGAAACTGAAGCCTTCCCTGGTCCCATAGTGATACTCCTGCCTGACTCCAGCAGGAGTCCAGACTGAAGTCTTGTCCCTGCTTCTCCAGCAGGTGGCAGATGTGCTCAGGACCCAGTGCCAGCAGGGAGATGGACACCCTCCTCCCTCCATGGTGGCAGGCTTGGGACCAGGTGACTGAAGCTGCTGCTGCCCCTGGCAGGCCTAGAGGAAAGATTGATGGCACAGGCATTGCTGGGGCTGGCCAACAGAGCCATCGATTTTCATTTAGGAGAATAATTAAATATTAATTTTCACTTTGTTAAGCTGGGGAGGCTGAATAAAGCCAATCCTAGTGGACCAGTGGAAGCCAGGCCATGTTGGAGGACCACAGATAGAAGGATAGGAGGGGCAGATGTACCCAGTCACCATCCCCCCCAGAACCTAAAACCCCAGCCTGCCACTGGCATGACTGACATAAGACTGTGGTAGTTAAGTGAATGAGTTCTGGAGCCAGACTACCTGGGCTCAAAGCCAAGATCTTCCCATTAGTAGCTACATGACTGTGAGCAAGTTACTTGATTTCCAGGACTCAGTTTCTTCATCTGTAAAATGGGTAATAGTGGTACCTTCATTATAGAGGATTAAATGACTTAGAACACGTAAAGGGCTGGAACACTGTCTAGTATCAAAAACTTTATTATTATTTCTCTTATCACTCCCAGAAATTCTCCCAATACTCTAGGGCTTTACAACTCTCATCTTAGGTGCCCTCATCCTCATGGAGTCTTCCCCTCCCAGGTACCTATCACCTTTGTGGGGCCCTGTGCCTGCCTGAGGAGAGGTCTTGTTCTCCCAAAGTTTATCTTAATTTTTTCAGTGCCACTCATTTGCCTTCAGGGTAACATCCAACCCCCTTAGCCTAGTATTTCTCTTCAGTCCCTACCCTCTGTGGATCTTCTCTCAGTCCTGGTCCACACTCACAGGGGCCGTCCCCCACACTCTAACTCTCAACCCCATTTCACACCCATGCTGTGCCTTACGTTTCTGCACCTTTACCATTTCCCACATGGAACACAACGGCTTGTTTCACTGACCTCTATTCTAGCATCAGAGGTCATTTGCTCCCATGTTTGAATGAATGACAACTTCTCCCACTATTACTAAAGCTGTTGTTACTATTACTGCTACTACTACCACCAGCTAACCCATATTGAGTGCTCATTGTTTGCCAAGAATTGTGGTAAGCACTTTATGTGACTTCTCTTATTTAATCATTACAACAATCCTATTAATTCAATTTTACAGATGGGGAAACTCAGGCTTAGAGGCAGAGACTTGTTCGGTCACAGAGCTAGTGGGTGGTAGGGCCTGGATTTACACGGAGGTCTGTCTGACTCCAGAGTCTGCATACACAGGATTGGCGAGGGTGATAAGTTGGTTTACTTGGCACTGAGCCCCCAAGAGTGGGGATCAAGTTGCTTTACTTACTAGCATTGGTCCTAGGACCTGACATTCCATTAACAGGGTCTGCTTGATCAGCTCCAGGCAAAGTTCATCCCATTACTAAACCAAACCCGTTGTTGTTGAGTTGATTCTGACACTCATAGCGACCCTATAGGGCAGAGTAGAACTGCCCCCATAGGGTTTTGACGGCTGTAAATCTTTACGGAAGCAGACTGCCACATCTTTCTCCCATGGAGCAGTAGTGGGTTTGAACTGCTGACCTTTCGGTTATCAGTCGAATGCTTAACCACTATGCCACCAGGCTCTTTATTCCATTGCTAGACAGTTCAGAGAAATGACTTCTTTATATGAGCTAAAAATCAGTGCCTGTTGCTTACATCCTCTAATCCTGATCCTCCCTTCTCGGGCCACTTGTGGAAAACCAAATACCTCTCCAGAATCTGAAGGCAATCACCCCCACCCCAACAATAATAATTATGGAAGTTTTACTCTGTCCCAGGAACTTTATAAGCCTCAATCCACATTACAGCCCCCCAATATAAGCTAGATGTCAGCATAAGCCACTCTTCAAAGATGAGGAAATTAGAGCTTGAGAGGCAAAGTAATATAGCCAGGGACACAAAACTGGTAAATGGCAGAGCTGGGATTCAAATCCAGGTCTGTGAGACTTAAAAGTCAGTATTCTTAATTATTAAACTCATTGCCATCGAGTCAATTCTGACTCACAGATACCACATGCGTTACAGAATAGAATTGCTCCATAGGGTTTTGTGGGCTGTAATTTTTACTGAAGCAGATAGCCAGGCCTTTCTTCCATGGAGCAGCTGGGTGGGTTTGAATTGTCAAGGTTCAGGTTAGCAGCTGAGCACAAATCACTTGAACCACCCAGGGTCCTTTGTCTCCCTATTAAAGCCCCCCAACCCTATCTTCTCCAACTAAATATCTCCAATTCCTTCAAACTGTCTTTCCATGACATATTTTGTGTTCCTACTCCATCCTGGTCACTTTTTGGTGTGCTAATGACACCCTTAGATCTGAGGTCTAGAACTGGATATAGGCCTCCAGGTTTTGCCTCCTCATGGTATTTGAATAGTCTTCTTGTTCTAGGTACTCTATTCCTTGGACAAGAGAAAATGAGGCTGTTGTGGCATAACTTGCTCTTGGTGAACCCTAGTTAGCACCTAATGATCACTACTTTTTTCCTGCCACATGGTCAGTAGGTCCCACTTTGTCCAATGATTAGCCATTAGCCAAAGTCAGACCAGATGCTATTGGTACATACAAGCCTAGCTAATCATAGAATCAGGTCTCCCCAAAACTTAGCCAAGTGTTTGAGGGTGTGGAAGGCCCCCAAAAAACCATTACAGGGAGAGAACCAGAAGGAAGTACCACCAAGGATCCTGGGACCGGAGAAAATAGGATACCAGTCCAGCAGAGTCCCTACCCATGTGTTCACATACATGTTCACACCAGTGACAAATGACACATGAAGCCATAATTTTTGCCAAGGTGGACAAATTCTAATTCTGTCCATGACGCTTATGCCTCTCCTAAAAGATGGGATAAAACATTTGACCCAAGGGGCCTGAGCTCCTTTCTTTGAGCTGGAAGACTGAATATAACAAAGGATGTATAGCTGTTCAGAGCCTAGGGAAGCCCCCTCCCAGGGAGATGACTCTGCTTCTGGTTCCTGATCTCAGCCCAGTCCCCACATGCTGCCTCAGCATGCACACAGTGCATGCCCCCAGCCTGAGCTGATTCCCACCCATCCCCAACCCTGGAGGACTTACCCCTGGCAGGGTCTTCTGCTCGTGCAGTGCACTCTGGGCCTTGAGAGCAGAGTCCCGGGCGCAGTAGGTGAGGAAGGCACAGCCTGGGGGGGAAGAGGCTGGCTCAGGGGGTCTCCTGAAACCCCCAAATTCTCTTCCAGGAGAGACTCCATTAAGTTGACAAACTCAAGACCACACTCATTTAAACAAGGACACTATTTCTGAGAAGCTTCTCTGACTCCTGCCTTCTCTGAAGGGAGGGGTTTCATGTGCCTGGCGACCTGTGTCCCAGGCTCTGGCTCCCTCTTATTTGCTCCTGGCCTCCTGCCCAGGGGAACATGTGCACCCATACCCAATCACATGCTCATACAATCCTATCCCCTTCCTTCCCTATTCCAGCCATAAGTCTTGTTGGCTCAAACCTCACTAAGCGGATTTGCCTTCAGCTTTAGCCCCAGCCTCCCCCTACCTTTTTGTATTCAGACTCACTGAGTCTCGCAGGATCAGCCTCAATTCCTTCCCAATTCAGTGGAGAATGGCAGGAGGCAGAAGAGAAGGAGGAGGGTTGGGGGCCAAGCCTAGGACCCTACAGTTCCTTCCCAATACCCCTCTGTTCCAAGTTTGAAGATGGGGGGATGGATTAATTTGAGAGTTGGAAGATGGGGCTGGCTTAAGGGCTTCTTGTAGGTGGGAGCTTTCATGGACACCCTAATCCTATCCACTCCCCCAGAGCTTTAATATACGGCCTCTTAAAGGGTTATTATGCCCCAAATCTGACTCCTCTAAAAGGGCCAGCAGGTGTGGGGCAGGGTAGGGGTCTGTGTTGAACCAAAGGGCAAGGCCTACCTCTCTATGTTCAGTCTTAGAACCTGTAGCCTGCTAGCAGGCACTGAGGCAGAGTATCTCTTCCTTTCCAAGTCATTGGGCACTCAGTCATTCAGAACATACTTATTGAATACCTATTATGGTGAGGCTTTATGATGGACTTGGGGATAGAACGGTAACAAGTGGGACACATTCCCTGCCCTCAGATTACGTAATGTATTGTGGTGGCATCTAGCTGAGTCCAAAAGGTTAGAGAAAGTCTCAAAGACATTGAGCCCCATAGAACAAACAGGTAGTAAGAAGAGTGGACAAGTATTTTAGGCTGAGCAAATAGCTTATACAAAGTCTCTGAGTCAAGAAGGAATTTGGTGTTTTGGAGGAATGGATAGAAGGCCAGTGTGGCTGGAGCTCAGTGAATGGAGGCAGAGTGACTAGTGAAGTGTGGGGGGGTCAGGTCATATATGGCCTTGTAGGCCTCAGTTCGGATTTTGAACTTCCTCCTAAGAGCAATGGAGACCCACTAAAGAGTGACATGATAAGATCTGTGTTTTAAAAAAGAATCTTTTGAGCGTAGGAGGGAGATGGACTGAAAGAGGAGAGAGTGAATGTGGGAAGCCATTAGGAACTTGTTGCGGTTTTCCACGTATGCCTCAGCAGGCTAGAAAGAAAGGTGTCGTCTATGTGACTGTCTCGTTAAGGTGGGTGGATGTCTGCCGTTCACTGAATAAAAGGACCTTAGAGAGCTCCTGGATCAATCTCTGATCATATCAATAGGGAAACTGAAGCCCATAGAGTATGTCAGTGGCAGGGCGGGATTTGGAATCTCCTAACTCCCAGGCTAGATTGTTTTCAAAGCACTGTGGCTGCCTCCTTCAGTACCCAGCCATGAGAAGAAAAATGAGTCACCCTGGTTTTGGGACGTCACTGTTGCTGGGAAGAAGGTAGGTAAGATGTTTACTGGGAGACCCTCCCCAATCATCTTGCAAGAAACTGGTGACCCTTGCCTTGGGGACTTATGGCTTGGTCTAGGGATAAATCACCAAACACCTGATCCCTGATCCATCTTCTGCCATCACCAAGCCTTATCAGCTGACGTCGGAAAGGGGCAGGGCTAAGGGCCTGTCTGAAAGGCTCGGGGGCCCAGATGCTGCCTAAAGGAGCCAGTTTGCACTACCTGGGATAGGGTTCGAAGGAGTGGAGGGATGAAAAGACAGAGAAGCATGGCCCGAGGGACAGACAAGTGAGCAAACAGAAAGAGTTACAGCTAAATGGCAAGAGTGAGAGAGGATGAAGAAACAGTTCAGAGACTTGATAGTGTTTGAATAAGAAGAATGAGAATTAAAGGTATTCTATACACTTCCCTTATTGTACAGATGGCTCAGAAAGATTAGCTTGTACTTACATACTAAATCTCTGTCTAGAAAATAAAATGCTCTAGATGGATGGACAGACAGACAGGCAGGCAGCCAGACTGCATTGAAAGAAATATGGATGGTGTGGTCTTGTCCTTTCAAGACCACTTTAGTATATCTCTTCCAAAGGGTACGAGACACACCCCTGCCCATCTGGCCCCACTCTTCTGTGGGCATCTCTCCGAAGCTCCTACATGTATATACCTAGGAACGCTACAAGGCGTCCCAGTTGAGAAGAGGTAGCGGCCTGATTCCTGCTCACAGCCCATAGGAATGCACCTTTAGCTGTAACCGAGGGCCCAACACTCCTTCCTAGGAAGACCGTGGAGGATAGATGGTAAGCCTTAACCACAAAACTTGAAATCCCAGCGTGGGGGGAGGGAGCTAAAAGTGCTTCTCCCCAAATCATCTCCCCTTCCCCTGCCCGTGTATGGCACTGCCGCTTCCTCATGACTGTGATTCTGGCTCTTAAACTCCAGCCCAGCCTGGATAGACTTTTCTGCATGTAAACAAGCCTCCTCCCTCTCTCTACAAGGAGAAAGGGGTGTGGCTGGACAGGGCCATGGCACCTCTGTCTCTCTGGCAAGGGCAGGGAGAAGGCCCCCCTTCTGTCTCTTTCACCTGACCCACCCTAACAGTGCTCTGATTCAGGACTAGCCTGTGAGAGAGGGGAAGCAGGAGGCCATAAAGAGGATTGAGGAGAAGCAAAGAAGAGGCACAGGAGTGGGAGGATTAGAGGATGAAAGATGTGTGGGTTTGGCTGAAGGGAAGCCTGAGATGAGGGGACACACGACGGCAGGAGCCCCAGCTGAGGTTAGAGTTCTGGGCAGAAACCAGAGGAGGTGGAAGAGTGTTGGGATTTTGGCAAGAGGTAGGGAAGACTGGGGTTGTTAAACATAAGGTGGGCATTTGGAGCTAAGAGCCTCCTGGGAGAGGAACCAAACTTTGTGA
This sequence comes from Loxodonta africana, assembly GCF_030014295.1. Classification (NCBI taxonomy): domain Eukaryota; kingdom Metazoa; phylum Chordata; class Mammalia; order Proboscidea; family Elephantidae; genus Loxodonta; species Loxodonta africana. Next base: position 43,433,656 of record NC_087354.1, on the reverse strand, counting down.
GTTAGCCAGGTCTGGGGTCTGAAGAAGGGGAGAGCTTGGGTCTGTGAGGTTTTAGGTTGGCAATTTGGTCAAAAGAAGGCTCTGGGGCTTGGCTGGTCTTGGGGAGGCCAGAATGAAGGGTACAAATTCAAGATAGGCATGGGGTTTGTTAGGCCTGAATGGAGTGGTACCAGATGAGGGCTTCAGGAATGCTGGGGTCCATGGTTTGGAAGGCTGAGGGTATTAGAATCTAGAAGGTGGACTAAGTTTCCAAATTCCAGGATTTGGGATATCTGATGGGAGGAACAGAGGAGAGGTCCAACTGAAAGGCGGGACTGTCAGGGTGTGAGAGGTGGCTGGTAGGGAGTTGGAGGCTGGAGTGGGGAAGATGTTAGGGGACCAGAGAGAGGATGTGAGAGAGAAGCTCCTGGGCTGGGGTTCTATGATCTGCGGAGGGGCTGGGCTGAGGTGGGGTTGGTACTGGACTGGTGTTGGACTCGTTCGAGGTAAGACTAGGGCTGGGGCTGCGGTTGGGGCTGGGGTTTGGGCCCGGCTGCACTCTAATCGGATTGGGGCTGGGCTGGGCTGGGCTGGGCTAGGCTGCCCCCGCGCACCTTTGTGGAGGCCGGTGAGCCGGTCCTTCAGCACCGTCAGCTCGTAGATGCGGCCGAACTCCTCGAACAGCGGCTTGAGGTCCTGCTCGTCCAAGCCCCGCGGGATCTGCCCCACGAAGAGCTTGATGGCGTCGTGGTCCTTCATGGGCACGGCGGGACCGGGGTTTAGCCCGCTCAGGCCGACGCCGCTGTCCGCGGTGCTGAAACCCAAGCGCGGGCCGGGGCCGGCGGGCGGCGCAGACCCTCCGGGCGCAGCGGCCATGTCCCCGCCCGGTCCGCCCTCCCGCCGGTCCCACCGGTCCCGCCTGTCCCGCCGTCCCCTCCCTGGACCGGTGGAAAGGGCCAGGGGAGGGGGCGGGGCCCGGGCGGCAGGGACGGGGGGCAGCTCAGGGGGCGGGGCCTGCGGAGGGGCGTAGAGAGGGTGGGGCGGGCTGGAAAGGGGCGGGGCCGGGGGCGGGGCAGTCCCGGGCAGAGGCGGGGCGGGTGCTGGGGCCTGGCGTGGGGTCCCAGCGCCGCGCTCTCTGGGCTTGGGCCGGAGCTCTCCCGGAGCCGAGCCCCTAGCTCCAGCCCCCGTGCTTGGTGACGTCAGGCAGCTGGCAGCCGAGTCTACGCAAATGATTTGCATACTGAAGAAGTAGCGGCCAATCAGAGTTGGAGCTGACCGGGCTCGGCCGGGGGCGGGAGGGGCGGCTGGGCTCACGCGCGCCTACTCGCCATAGCAACCGGACCCTCGCATGCCCTGTGTGTGTCGAGTGTGTGCGGGCGTGGCCGTGGACCGCGAGTGTGCGTGAGGGGAAGTAGCTTCGTCATGCGTGGTGGTGTCTGCGGGAGTCGGAGCTAACCCCTTGCTCACACACATGCAGACACAGGCACACAGGCCGGCACACACGCAGGCACACACACCTCCAATCTCCGGCGTGTTTCCTGCGGGGGTAGATGGGGATTCCTCTTCTCCATCCCCACTACCAAAGCCAATCCCTCGGAGCCGATCCCAACCCGCTTGATCACAAATCTCTCTCTTCACTGTCTTCAATCACTTCTTCACTCGTGAGCCTCAAACATGTTCGTCTCCTCCCGCATCTAAAAAGGAAAGAAAACAGGAGGAAAAACAAACAAAACCACTCCTTAAACTCTGATTCCTCCTCAAGAAAGAGCGAGGATTTATATCAGCAATATTTACTTAACACCCATTACGGACCAAGTTCCTGGTTCATCCCCAATTCGGTGAACTCTGGAGCGTTAGTCTGCTTTTCCGGTAAAGCAAGCTGAGGCTCAGGGAGGTTAGGGCCAGGCCAGCCCCTAACATTTGCCAGGCCCAGGACAAACGTGCAAATGGAAATCCAGATACCATGTGTCTAAATAAGTAAGAATTATAAATTAAGTGTACTATTTGTTAAATAAAATATGTTCTCTTCTTATTTTCACAAATACACATTCATAGTAACAAAACGGAAAGATACGTGTAAAGCTGTATTTTTTATATGAGTAAACGTCGACAAAATATCAGAGATGATTGAATTTTATTCTTCTTTTCATGACTGGTAATTCTCTTGATGGGCGAGAGTTGTTTGGGTAGATGGGTAATACAACAAAGATAAATAATTCATAAATTATATGTTTATTCCATAAAAATTTTATCCTGCCTTCTTTCAGTAAAGTTTCTAAATATATATATATATTTGAACATTTAACTGTGGTTTGGGTGAAAGTTTACAGAGTACATTAGTTTTCCATTCAACAATTTATACACATTTTGTTTCTTGACAGTAGTTTCAATCCCCTCAATGTGACAACACTCTACCCACTTCTTTCCTGAGTTCCCCGTTTGCATTCCTCCATCTTTCCTGCCCCTTCCTGCGTTTGAACTTTGTTTTTGGGCAAATGCTTCCCTTTTGGTCTCATGTGGTTGAATGTTCTGAGCAGCACATTCCTCACAGGTGTTACTGTTCGATTTATAGGTCTGTTGTTTGCCTAAAATGTGATATCTGGGACTGGGTTCAGTTCCAGGTTCGAAGGGTGTTTAAGGGCCATAGTCTTGAGGGTTCCACCAGGCTCTATCAGGCCAGTAAGTCTTGTCTTTTTTATGAATTTGCATTTTGTTCTACAATTTTCTCCCACTCTGTTCAGGATCTTCTATTGTGATCCCAGTGAGAGTGGTCAGTACTGGTAGCTGGGCACCATCTAGTTCTTCTGGTCTTGGGCTAGTGGAGGCTGTGGTTCATGTGATCCTTTGGACTGTTTCCTTGAGACTCTGATTTTCCTCACTCTTCTTTGCTTCAGATGGGAAGAGGCCAATATTCATATCTTAGATGGCCACTTGAAAGCTTTTAAGACCCCAGTCACTACTCACCAAAGTAGAATGTAGAACATTGTTTTTATGGACTATGCTAGCCCAGCTGACTTAGTTGTCCCCTGAGACTTGATCCTAAGCCCTCAAGCCCAGTGACTCAGTCCCTCAAGGTGTTTGGTTACAACTAAGAAGTTTTCATAATTGTGCCCCCTATGTGCTTTACTGTATACATGGATATATTTTCAGCACATACAAATGCAGATATAGAAATACCCTCTGCCAAACCTATATATGCTCATGGGGGTACTCCCATAAAAAGATTTCTAATCATACTGTTTCAATAGATTTTAAGCAAACTTGTGTACATTGATTATTCCAAGCAACTGCTGAAGTGCAGCCATACCAAATGGAATCATAAAAAAACAATTCTTAAAGCAATATTCAAATTCAGAAATAAATCATGATTTTTTCATTTTCTTTTTTAATAAGAAGGCACTCCTTGTAATTAGTGATTATGAAATGAGTTTTCAGAACATTTCATTTTCGTTTAGTTCAATGCATTTTTAAAATTTCTGTTGAGACTTCCTCTATGACTTATGGAATATTTAGAAGCATGTTGTTTAATTTCCAAGTGTTTGGAGACTTTCCTATTTTTCTGTTATTAATTTCTAGTTTGATTCCATCATAGTCAGAGAACATATTCTATATGATTTCAATTATTTTACATTTGTTGAGGTTTGTTTTGTGGCCCCTAGGATATGGTCTGTCTTGGTAAATTTTCCGTTAGTGCTTGAAAATAGTGTGTATTCTGCTGTTATTGGGTGAAGTATTTTATAAATGTCGATTAAATCCTGTTGATTTATAGTGTGGCTGATTTCTTGCTGATTTTCTGACTAGTTGTTTTATCAAATTGCTGAGGGAGGAGTGTTGAAGTCCCCAATTGTAATTGTAAACTTGTCTATTTCTCCTTTCAGCTCTGCCAGTTTTTGCTTCACATATTTTGCAGCTCTGTTTGGTGCATACACATTTAGGATTGTGATGTCTTCTTGGTAGATTGGTCCTTTTATCCTTATGTAATGTTTCTCTGTTCCTGGTAAATTTCTTGCTCTGAAATCTACTTTATTTAACATTTCTTCTTTCTTTTTATTAATGTTTACATGGTATATCTTTCTATTCTTTTACTTTCAAGCTCCCTGTATTGTTATATTTGAAGCGAGCTTCTGGTGGACAGCATATATTTTGTTATGCACTGTGCCAATCTTTGTCTTTTAATTGATGTATTTAGACTATTTACATTAAGTGCAATTATTGATATGTTAGGGCTTAAGTCTGCCATTTAATTATTGTTTTCTATTTGTTCCCTCTGTTCTTCATTTGTCTGTTTTATTTTTCCTGCCTTCCTGTGAGCTATTTGTTCCTTTTTCTAAGTATTACATTATACGTAAATAACTTATCACTGTCTACTAGTGTTGACATTTTACCAATTCAAGTGAAGTGTAGAAACTTTGTTGTTGTTGTTGTCAGGTGCCATCCAGTCAGTTCTGACTCATAGCAACACTTCGTACAATGGAATGAAACACTGCCTGGTCCTGCACCATTCTCACGGTCCTTGTTATGCTTGAGCCCATTGTTGCAGCCACTGTGTCAATCCATCTTGTTGAGGGTCTTCCTTTTTTTTGCTGACCCTCTACTTTACCAAGTATGATGTCCTTTTCCAGGGACGTATCCCTCCTGATTACATGTCCAAAATATGTGAGACGTAGCCTCGCCATGCTTGCTTCTAATGAGCATTCTGGTTGTACTTGTTCCAAGACAGATTTGTTCATTCTTTTGGCAGTCCATGGTATATTCCATATTCTTCTCCAGTACCACAATTCAAAGGCACCAATTCTCCTATGGTCATCCTTATTCATTGTCCAGCTTTTCATACGCATATGAAGCAATTGAAAACATCATGGCTTGGGTCAGGAACACCTTCGTCTTCAAGGGGACATCTTTGCTTTTCAATACTTTAAAGAGATCTTTTGCAGCAGATTTGCCCAATGCAGTGCATCTTTTGATTTCTTTTACTGCTGCTTCCATGGGCATTGATTATGGATCCAATTAAAATGAAATCCTTGACAACTTTAGTCTTTTCTCCGTTTATCATGATGTTGCTTATTGGTGTAGTTGTGAGAATTTTTGTTTTATGTTGAGGTGTAATCCATACTGAAGGCTGTAGTCTTTGATCTTCATCTGTAAGTGCTTCAAGTCTTGTTCACTTTCAGCAAGCCAAGTCATGTCATCTGCATATCACAGGTTGTTAATGAGTCTTCCTCCAATCCTGATACCCCATTCTTCTTCATATAGTCCAGTTTCTTGGATTATTTTGCTCATCATACAGATTGAATAAGTATGGTGAAAGGATACAACCCTGACTCACACCTTTCCTGACTTTAAACCACACAGTATCCTGTTATTCTGTTCCAACGACTGCCTCTTGATCTATGTACAGGTTCCTCATCAGCACAATTAAGTGTTCTGGAATTCCCATTCTTTTGCAATGTTGTCCATAATTTATGATTCACACAGTTGCACGCCTTTACATAGTCCATAAAACACATGTAAACATATTTCTGGCATTCTCTGCTTTCAGCCAGGATCTATCCGACATCAGCAATGAGATCTCTGCTTCTACGTCCTCTTCTGAATCTGGCTTGAATTTCTGGCAGTTCCCTGTTGATATGCTGCTGCAGCCACTTTTGAATGATCTTCAGCAAAATTTTACTTGCATGTGATATTAATGATACTATTTGATAATTTCTGCATTCAGTTGGATCACCTTTCTTGGGAATAGGCATATCTATGGATCTCTTCCAGTGGGTTGGCCAGGTAGCTGTCTTCCAAATTTCTTGGCATAGACCAGTGAGTACTTCCAGCACTACATCTGTTTGTTGAAACATCTCAATTGGTATTCCATCAATTCCTGGAGCCTTGTTTTCACCTATGCCTTCAGTAGGAACCTTACCTATCTTTAAGTCACCTTACCCTTTCCCATTTGTAATTGTCTTAAATATTTCCTTTATATACTTTGAGAACCACATCAGACAACATTATAACTTTTGCTTCAGCTGTCAAACATAATTTAGAAAACCCAAAGAAAGAAAAAGCTATTGTATTTGCCCATGTTTTTTACTCTTTCTATTATTCTTCCTACCTGAAATTCCAAGGTTTCTTCTTTTGTGATTTCATTACCATCTGAAGAACTTCCTTTAGCCATTCTTTTAGGGTAGTTCTGCTGGTGATAAATTTTCTTAGTTTTTCTTCAACTATGTCTTAGTTTCCCTTTTTTGTTGTTGTTGTTGAAAATACAACAAAACACTAGTCAGTGTAGCAAATTCTAAATGTGTATTTCAGGGACATTGATTATGTTCTTCATGTTGTGCAACCATTATTGCTATTCTTTTCCAAGTTATTCCATCACTGTTAACTTGCCAGATTTTATTTTCTCATAGTAATATGTTGTAGTTTTCAATGTATGAGGTTTTCACATCATTTGTCAGTTGTATCCCTAAGTGTTTCAATTTTTTTTATAGACTTTTGTGTTTTATTTCAAAACGAAAGTTAAAATAAGACAAAATGTAACTATCAAATTGTAGGGAAGGAACATAGGAAGACCAAGGGTCAGAAAAGGAAGAATAAGCTGGAAGGGTGGCATTGGCATAGACATGGAAAGAGTATAAAACTAGAAACTTCTGAATAAAGAAAAAATGTACAAAATGGGTTTGAATATAAATTAAACTTATTTCCTGTCCAAGGTGGTAAGTACGTGCAGGAGAGCACTCACCTGCCCCACAAGGCCAAAAAAGGTGTGTTGGAATGTGGAGACACCAGTAATGGGGTGGGGACTCATTTACTCAGGCTGGAAAGTCTCATTACCCTCCAGCCTGGAAGCTTTGTCTTGGTGGACAGTCTAACTGGATGTTAAGGTGGAGAGATAACTGCATCCATCTGCTTCTAGCTTCCACCTTCCAGAAGATGGTTACCTCCTCAGCTGTATGGCTAGCCAACTCTCTTTTATCCCCTTAAATTCTAAGCTCTGCTCCAATGTTGGTGCTCTGGGGGCACCTCCCAAGCATCAGTTAATATTCTAGGGGATATCGGTTAATATGCACAATCTACACCCCTGGCCTACACCACAGCAGGACCTAACCGGTGAGTTCACACTCTGCTAAGGAGATTAGTTAGTGAGCTAAAGAATCCCAGAGAAGACATTCCAGAAATAGATATAACCAAAAGAATTTTTGCATTTGATAATGAACTTTCTAGCCCCCAGCTTCCAACCCAATACTCATGAAAGGAAGGAACAGTAAAAAGGAAAGCTGTAAACCAGGTGCTTGTGCCTTCGTTCAACTGTGAGATTGCGAGGTAGATGTGTAACAAGAACAAGAAGTTTTGGGATGTGCTTGGCGAATGAAGGTTTATTCAAAACAGGTGTGAACAAGCCAGGGCGAAAGAGCCATGGTAACAGGTGAGAGGGTGCCCAGTCTTTTTATCACTACAGTTCTGGGACTAGCCCTACGGAGGGACAGCAAAGCTCAGAAGGGTGATGAGCTCACTGGCAGGTCTCAGCTGCTGAAGGAAGACTCTAGGGAAGGAAGGGGTGGAAGTTGCTAGGGAATTTCAGAGATCTGCTCATGCCTGGAAGAACCTAAAATGCAGGCAGCACAGAAATGGAGTAGTTGGTTTTTGGAAGAGGGAACCAGGAAGCATCAGGGAATCAAGGGGCAAAATTTAAGATCTATCCTTCAGTGGCTGACTTTCATAATATGCCCTCCCCTTCTCTGAAGCCTGCTCAATCAGGTCTAGCAAAGCCTGGGGGCAAATTTGGACCTAACCATCCTCCTGAGCTTATTGTCCTAGATTAAGAAGGCAAAATAGCCCCTCATGAGTGCAATCCTGCCACTCTTCCAGAAGGTGGGGTATGTGGACAAGAGAGCAACAATAGTTCCTTTTCTAGAAGACTAGTTTTTTTTTTTTTTTTTAGTAGTCTGAGATTCCCTTAACATTTCAGCAAGGCCTCTTGTAGCACTTTTATGGTGCAGAGTTAGAGCCCACATGTAGGCTCCAGCCCCCAGTGGGTTGACACTGGAGCGCCAGGAAGTGAGCATTGGAGGCACCAAGGAAAGTGCATGAGATCAGTGATGAGCAGTTAGGAACGGAAGAGAAGTGGAACTGAAGGGGCCCAACTCAGGAATGATCTGTAGAGCAATAAAGTCAGGTCTTCACCCTCAGTGCAAGGAATAGTCTCCCCACCACACCTATCACTGAAAAGAGCTGTTACCTCTCCAGAGCCACCAGGCTTCCTAGTCTGGGCAGCTCTTCAAATTCTTTGGTTAAAAACACTTAAAAAATAATTCCCTCCCCATAATCATCCACACATCTTCCCTAACCTCTATTCCTCTCCAAAAAGTCCAACCAGCTCAGGGTCTGAGTATCATCCCAGAAGCTGAGGGGAACAGTAACAACACTGGCATGAGATGAGATGGGCAGTGCCTGAGCATTGTAAAGGGTTATACCATCTGAGAAAGGGACTCTGGCATATTCCATTCGTCTGAAAACAGAAAGAACAAAGTACTAAAATATCTGAAGAATGCTACTTGCATCTGTAATGAGCCAGGGAGAGACGTGAAGTGCAGAGCCAGTTAAGACCTGGACTCTGCGAAGACAGGATTCAGAAAACACAAGGCGAAAGACACTACAAAAATGGACTCCTCTAACCCTAATAAAAAGTAGTGTTTAAAGAGCCAGCCCAAGGCTGTAGAGCTGGAAGGCTTCTTACAGTTCTCCTGGAGTTCTGAGCCCCTGCTACTACCCCCACCAATAGGATGTTTCATGGGAGGAAAGTACCTCTTATTCCTTCTCTTTGCTTTCTCCAATCTTAGAAATGAACCAACAACTAGGGGAAAAAATATTATGAGCGTAGCCCAAAAGCACCAAAAAGAAATTCCTCAGTGCCATTAGCTACTCACTTGCTACAAAAATGACTTTCAGGCTCCCTATCACTTCATATACCCAAACCTGCCCAAGCCAGAAATACATAGAATCCAACAAGTAGATTTACATGAGGAAGACACTTCAGAATTTAAAACAAAATCCTGGCCATTTAAGCATTTTTTGAATATAGAGAAGGCAGACAGAATCAGGAGTTCTGGGTGGTGGGGAGAGGGGAGGCAGCAGTGACAACAGCAGTTTCTGGACATGAAAAAGCCCCCATTGCACTAAACCTCTAGTAGCAAGCCTCCCACAATCTACTATCAACCAAATGCACAGGATTCTGGATTTGTTTTCTCTCTCTCAAAGGCCACTGACAAGAAAGCAGCTATGGTGTACTTTCCTTGACTGAGGGCTAGAAATACAAGAACAAGAGGTGCCTACCCAACCAAACCCTTCTAGAAGGTTACTGGGCTTGCAGCTGTTTTACACTGGATAAGCCCTTCCTGAGGTTGGAAACACCCATGAGAAACTTAATAGTGGCGTTTTGTCTTTAACACTTTGTATCCTACCCGCTGCCCCTACTTCCTTACTCCCAGGATATACAAGGGGACAGTCTGTGGGGAGGGAGCTTTGGGACTCTCAGTTCTAGGGTGGGAGAGAAAAGCTGGGCTCAAGCTCTATTCGCAACAACCCATACTACAGCTCCTTTTCCTCTGCCATCTCCCTGCAGCCTATTTCTCCATTCCTAACACCTGTTTCTCCATTCTCCATCATTTGGCTTTCTGTCCTGATTGTCTGGTGGACAGGTAGCTGGCCTTGAAGTGAAGGAGAGCAGAATTCTCCTTTCAGTGGGTAAGGGAGTGCCCGGAAGAAGACAGGTGCAGGAGCTCGTTTGCTAAAAGATGGGCAAAGCCTGTCTACCTATCTGTCTCCACATGCATGGAGTCAGGTCTTACAGAAGGAGACTGAGTCGAAGAGCAAGATGCAGGCTTTTTTTGTTTGTTTGTTTTTTCCTAAGGACTCCTGACCTTGAGATGGGATTTATTGCCCTTTTCTAGCCTAGCTCCCTGTTGTCCTTCCACAAGAAGGAAAATTAGTTCTGGGAAAGGGGCCCAAACAAGTCAGGGCAGGTTGCTCTGGACAGTTATGGGGAGCTTTGTCCTTTCCCACCCCTGCACAGTATACACAAAACAGCCCTGGCCTCCATCCCACAGCATATGTGTGCACACGTGGCATGGACACACACAGTCATAAGCCTTTCAAGGACAGGTCTTGTTAGATGCAGAGATGCCAAAGGTCAAAGCCAGGGGAAAACTCAAGGACCCCAGTTCTGTCTCTCCCAATTAACTGCATGTGTGTCAAAAGGCACTGTGTGTCCAGGGTCGGGGTGGGGAATTTACCATACTGTGCAGGAGGCAGTGACCATCTGTATCGGGATTTCTCAATCTAGGCACAACTGACCTTGGGGGCCAGATAATTCTTTGTTGTGGGGGCCTGTATTGTGCACTGTAGGATATTGAGCAGCATTCCTGGTTTCTACTCACTAGATGCCCCAGGCATAGCAATAAAAAATGTCTCCAGATATTGCCAAATGTCCCCTGAGGGACATCACCTCTGGCTGAAAACCACTGGTCTTGAGGTGAAGAGCTGACCACCTATAGTAGGGAAGGAGCCTAACTGGATTCAGCAAAGTCACAGCTGTACAGGCTCTAGGCTGGGAGCAGCGATGTGTAATGGGGAAAGGAGAGTGGCCACGGGACTCAGGGCAGAAAAAAAGATCCCCTAGGAGGTGTTTTTTTTTTTTTTTTTTTTTTTTAGGAGGTGGGAGAGCAGGTATTCCTGAAGAGCTGCAGCTGCCAAAGACACTTCCTCAAGTGTGCTGGCCCCAGTAGTGGGCAGAGTTAGTCCAGAAGTCACTGCACTCCACTCTTCTGGAACTTGCCCGGGAAGACCTACTCTTCATCCAAATTTGGCTCAAGGGTGGCTGGCTTCCAGAGGCCGTGGGATTGTCTCTCTCTAGGTCACAGCTCTGCTTCCTGAGGCCAAAGTCTAGTCTTTTCTCCCAGGGGGTGGCAGGGCAGGTGGAGGAAAACCACGCTCATTGCCTGTTTAGTGTTCCACTTTGTTGCTGGCCCAGCCCCCAAAATATTCCACATGAAATTTAATTCAAAAAAGAAATCCACAAAATTAAAAATTGTATAAAGGCAAAGTAGGCAGGCTCTGCCACTGGTACCTGTTGAACTGGAAAGAACAGATCCCACAGTCTGGGGGAGTATCCACTGCCACTTGTGTCTACTGGCTGCTACTCTCCTCAACTGAGTGTTTCAATTTTTTTGATGCTATTGTAAGCTTTTTTTTTTTTTTTAATTTCTGGTAGTTTGTTGCTTGTATGTAGAGATACACTTGATTTTTGTATATTGATCTTGTATCCTACAACTCAGTTATTAGTTTTAGTAGCGTTTAAAAATAGATTCCATTGGATTTTCTACATAGATGATCATGTCGTCTGTAAATAGTTTTACTGCTTGGTATGTTTTGCAGGTTTGGGTCCATCGTTGTGGCTGTTGCGTCAATCCACCTCACTGAAGGTTTCCCTGATTTTCACCAACCCTCTGCTTTACCAAACATGATGTCTTTTTCTAGAGATTGGCCTTTCCTGACAACATGTCCAATGTAAGCGAGCTGGATCTGATGTCCCTGACTTGCTATAGTCTTACTCTAATTAGTAATTTTATGCTGTTCTTGGATAATGAAAGGACCCCAGAACTCTTTAACTCCATTCTCCACCCGGACCTCTTTGCCTCTCTTTTAAATATTTTAATTCTTAGCATATTTAAAATATCAAAAGAATCATTATTGTTTTACACAGACAATATTCATTCAGATTTGCCCACGTATTTATCATTTTTAATTGCTTGTCATGCCTTTCTGCATCTCCAATCTTCCGTTTAAAGTAGTTTCTTTTTGTCTGTAGTATTTCCTTTAGTGCAGATCTAAAAAATCTGCTGGTGTTAAATTCGGGGGTTTTTGTCTCTTTGTTGATATGTTTTGGTCTACAAATAGCTTTATTCACCTTCATCTTCTGTGCTTAAGTCTGGATATTTTATTCTGACTTATTTTCAAATTCACAAATTCTCTCTTCATCTGTATCTATCCTATTAAATCTTTCCATTATATTCCTATTTTTGGATATTGTACTTTTTAGTTCTAGAATTTCTTTTCAAATGTGTGACTCCTTTTATATTTTCCAGTTTTCTGCCAAAAATTTCAATCTTGTCTTTTATTCTCTTGACCACAGTAATCCTTGTTATTTTAATGTCTATGTTTGATAAGTCCAATATTTAGAGTCTGGTTCTGTTTTGTATTTTTTCCGCTTCATGTTATCTCCACTCTACACGTGCCTGGTTATTTCTGGCCATAAGCACTGTATTTGAAAAAAAAATCTTAGAAATAATTAACAGATGTAAGAGATTGATTTCTTCCTCTATAGTAAATTTACATTTCTTTTTCAAAGGCAATCAGGGACTCTAGTAATTTGAGATCACCTTCAGCCAATTGTAGTTATTGAGATTACTGAAAGCTGAGCCGCACTGTCTGCAATAAATAGGCTATTTTCAATTCAACCTTAACTCTATAGAGTTTGGTCTTTTGACATCACAACCCAAAGAGTTGAGAGTTTTCTAGGATCTTTTTTTGCAGGCCCTGGATTCCAACTTTTTAACCCCCAGTCTATCGATATAGAGTCCTTATTTGAAATTGGCAAGTGCGTCCAGGGAGGAAATGTTTCCAAATACTGGGCTTACCATTTTGGATTTCTGTCTCAGATCTCAAATCTTACACAAGTAATTCTTCATAATATCTTTCCAATGCCTTCAAGCATATATACGTGTGTGCCTGTTTGTGTATTAGCTTTCCTAATTGCCTCCGGGTGCAACACTTTGGAATTATCTAGTCCGTCGTTATGAGAAACTAGCCTTCATTTTTAAATAGTTCTATTAACTTATTCATTCATTTATTTATTTGATTCATATTTGAGTAAGTTTGATTATCGTGAACCAGCTATCAGTGTACACACAGTTCAGCTACTTCAAAGTCTTAAAGTTTTTTTTCTTCTTTCACTGAAAATAAGATTTTTGCCTTTTTTTTTTTTGCTTGTTTTCAAATTGTCCTTGTTGTGCTGATTTCCAGAAACAGCCATGTTTCCACCATGTTAATATAAGAACCAGAAGTCTCCCCACTAATTTGTAAGGCTACCTCTGTATATTTTAAGTTATGTGTAAGGTTCTTTCTGGGTTCTCTGTTTTTCTATGGGTTTACTTGTCTGTTCTGAACCAATACCAAACTGTATCGCTTTTTAATGACTCTTGGTATCTGACATTGTCAGGGTAATTTTGAAAATACTTAATATGTGTCCTGATCAATCAGAATACTGACCATAAAGCCCGTGTGTGTTTACCCATATACATATGTGTGTGTGTATATATATATATATTTATTTATAAATGAAAGCCAGAAACCGTAAGGCAGAAACTTGTCAGAGAAGGAAAACTCAAATAGAAAAGTGGTAAGATTGTACCCTGTCAAAGGTGGAAAACTTGTGAGACCCAGAAAAACAAGGCAATTCCATCAAGTTCTGGCTCTCATAGGTTTCACTGTGTATATACAATACAGTAAAATCCGAGAAAGTCGGAAGCTGTGTGAGGCGGAAACTTGTTAGAAAAGGAAAGCTAAAATATTTTTCACGAAAATGTGTGATAGAAAAGTGGTAAGACTCCATCCCATCAAAGGCGAACACTTGCAAGACCAAGAAAAACAAGGCAGATCCATCAATTCTGGTTCTCACAGGGTGTATACAAGGGTAGCTGAAGATTTGTTTGAATGTAAATGAGATCATTCAGAAGTGTTCACTAGCTAAATATCAGCTCTATTCCATATTTCAAAATTTTCTTTTGAAAATTGACTTAGTCAATCTGTGCCCTTTGTTCTTACACATACTTTAAAATTGGCTTTAAGTTAAAAAAATTTTTTTTAATTGGCTTTTGATTGGAATCACATTGCATCTACAAATCAATTTGCAATTCTTGTAATACTGAGTCTTCTCATGAACATGTTACATCTCTCCATCTGGGTCATCTTGTACACCTTTCCAAATTTTAATAATTTTCTCTTCAAAGTTATTACACATCATTGACCAGATTTATTACTAGAATCATATAGCTGTTCACTCCTAGACTCTTAAGTTAAATCGGTCAATAAGTTTTTTTTTTTTCTTTAAGTCAGTTGCATTGTTTCCTTGCAGGTAAATAAACCCTGACAAATACAGGGAGAGTGCCAGGAAATGATGATGGAGAGCTCACGAGACACACCATCTTCATGGGGAGACTGGCATACCTCCTAAGTGAATTCGACAATGGGGGAGATTTGGAAACGCTGAAAGCCAGAAACTGACATTATCTCATTTGTAGTTTTAAAAGACGACTCTGGCTGATTAGATGCAGGTGCATCCATTAGGATCTTATTCTAAGTTCAGGGGAGATGTGATGAGTCCAAACTGGTGCCAGTGTCGATCAGAGAGGAGGAAAAGGATTAAGAGTTATTCATACAGTGGGTGTGACTTGGTGACGATTAGAAGGCAATTAAGATAGAAAAGAATTAAAGATGATTCCCAGATTGTGGCTGAAATGACTAGCAGAATATTGGTGTAGGAGGAGTGGAGTGGGGAGCTATACATAAAAATGGTGAATTCTGTCTGAGGCATCAGCTCAGAGTACATGTTGCCCATTCAGGTGATAGCTAGTAGATGCTTGCTGTGAGTTTGGAGCTCAGGTGAGATTTTACATAAGGATAGCTGAAGAATTGTCTGAGTGTAAATGAGATCACTCAGCAGAAAGTATAGAAGGCGACAGCGCACAGACCCTTAAAAGTGTAATTGGTTGTGGGATAGAGGTTAAGAAGGAGTGAGGAAAAATGTAGGAGAAAATGCAGGAAGGAATGGTGTCACAGAAGTCTAGGAAGAATTTCAAAGAGGAAGTGATCAAAATCTTAAAATACTAGGAAAGAAAAAAAGAGTGGAGGGAGAGAGCGGGCTGTCTCATTAGGGGAAGAGTAATTGGGAGTGTGTAGCAAGGTGTATATGGGTTTTTGTGTGAGAGACTGACTTGATTTGTAAACTTTCACTTAAAGCACAATAAAAATTAAAAAAAAATACTAGGAAAGGTCAATTAATGTTTTACTTGTGAGAAATGGCCTTTGATTTGCAACATGTGGGTTACTATTGGCCTTAGGGAGAGCAGCCTACATGAGGAGCGGTGTAGTGGTTAAGAGCTAGGCTGCTAAACAAAATATCAGCAGTTCCGGCAGGTCAATCCACCAGCCGCTCCTTGAGAACCCTGTAGGACAGTTCTATTCTGTCCTATAGGGTCACTACAAGTTGGAATTGACTCGATGGCAATGGGTTAAGCACAGAATGGAAGGTAGAGAAATGGAGACATATTTTGTTATTTCTGGAAATTTGACTGAGGAAAACAGGACTGAGACGTTTTAATTTTGCTTAGAGTTAGAGGAGATTGTACCTATTTATGTGCTGAAAGGAGCCATCAATATGGAAGAGACTGAAGAGCAAGGAGGTAATTATGGAGCAAGGTCCCTAAGTAGGTGGGAGAAAATTGGCTCTAGAGTACCTAGCTTTACCTGTGGCTGGGTGCACGTGTGTGTCTGTGTGGTGTCCAAGAGCAGAAGGATGCCTGGTGCAGTTCAGGGCAGCAATAGATATTTGAGGGTAGTTTGGGGCTGTGGCCAAGATCTGAGTGCAGTGCGACGCCAAGGCCCATGGCTGGGTGCAGTATAAAAACCCAAACCAAACCCATTGCCGTCAAGTCAATTCCGACTCATAGCGACCCTATAGGACAGAGTAGAACTGCACCATAGCTTCCACGGAGCACCTGGTGGATTTGAACTGCCGACCTTTTGGTTAGCAGCTGTAGCACTTAAACACTACACTCCCAGGGTGCAGCATAAAGTAGTTGAGCTTGGAGCCATATTCTCTGAGTACAAATCCTAACTCAGCTCAGCTGTGTAATTATAAAGAAGTCAGCCTTTCTGTGTGTTTCCTTATCTGTCAAATAAGAATTTTATTGACACCTACCCTCACTGGCTGGGGTGAGGATTAAGTAAGTTAACATATAGGAAGTGCTTATACAGTGCTCAACATAGGAAGCATACAAAAATGACGAAGCACTTTTGTTCCCCTAGTTGGATCTCTACATACAACTTTACTCAAATTTCTGACTTACGTGAGTCTGGATAAACATCAGCCTAGGGTTCTCTGAATTTCTATATTCAAATATCCTCTCTTTCATAACAAATACGTTATTCAGATACCCAGCAACACACCCTCACTCACACATTCAACAGAACACCCACAGAGTAAAGACACTCGTCTTCCCAACCCATGCCTGCCTGCCAGTCGATCTGTCTTCCTAACACACACACTGCCTTTTTTGAGTGACTTCCAAAACATTCCTTTCTAATTTGCAATAAAGTGAGCCATAAAGAATTTGTTAACATTGAAGAGAAATGACAGCTAAGTAGCAGATACTCCAGAGGAAATGAGATTTAAATAAATTTAAAAACCATTGGAAAGTGGTTACTTTGGGGGAGGAAAGGTAATAGACTTGGGAAGGAGCACATATATAATGTTTCATCTCTTAAAAACAAAAAACTCTGAAGTAAATTTGACTATTGAAATGTGATAAAGCTGGGTAGTGGTTATACTGTGTTTTATTCTCTACACTTTTCTGTTTGAAACATTTTAAATCATTAAAGAATACTTATTGCGGTAGGGAAGACAATACGGATGTGGTTAAAACCAAAAAAACCAAACCTGTTACCGTAGAGTCGGACTCATAGTGGCCCTATAGGACAGAGTAGAACTGCCTGGTAGAGTTTCCAAGGAGCCCCTGGTGGATTTGAACTGCTGATCTTTTGGTTAACCACTGTACCACCAGGGTTTCCACGATGTGGTTAGAATACAATAATTACTGTCAGAAAGCAAGGTTCATGGAAATTTTAATAATAAAATCTGATTGAAAAATACAGAAAAATACAAAGGACAGATTCAAAAGAGTATTTTAAAACAAGCATGAGGCTCCATATATATATTAAAAAATTCAATAAACGCATCACTGAAATCTGTTAACATGTATTTGTTTTACATATATATATAACTTGGTATGAAAGATTACTGATTTTCAACCTTTCAAAGTTTATTTACTTATAATGGAAAAATAGAATGTTTTTAATAAATGAACCACACAGTATCTACCTGTTTCCTTTCTTAATGAAAAAAAAAAAAAATTATGATACACATTTGCCATGCTCTGTATTGATTAATCTTAAAACTTTGGCAGAAGGTATAAAAATCTAAATTTCAGAATGTTAGCAATCTTGCCACAAACTGTATCTCTGTTAATAAAAAATCTGTCTCTAGCCATATAACCATTTTTTACCCTTTCCCAATATCACTTCTGCCTTCCTCACATCCCATCCCTGCTGTAAAGTGCACCTGAAAAGACTTTATCTGCATCTGACATCACTTTATCAGATTTCAAGAAGGCTAACTGCCTCCAGTCCCCCTTCACTCCCTTAGTTATTCCCTTTAGGCCTGCTTTGCGTCTTTAGGAGATTCATAGGGGAGCTGGGGCCTAGGAAGGAGTCTTTGATCTGTCTGGAGCCTGGAAATCAGTCCCAGCTCTCCCCCGCCCCCTGGCGGTGCACAGAGAGCACAAACAGGCCTGAGCAGACTGGCCCTGCACAGGGTGGACTGTTGACTTTACAGTCCAGGTGAAGACGTGAGGAAGCGGTGGTTCTGTGGTTGTCGTGGGGCATTGCCTCTGACCTGTCAGCAGTTCCAGGTATGACAACGCATATCTCCAGGTAAATGCTCTCGTGATAAACAGGTCCAAAAGAGCAATGGAGAAGTGGGGAACTCCCCGCCATTGAAGGCCTTAAATGGGTCCTTTTTTTTTTAAGTTTTTAATGAACTATTTTTTACATCAGTTTTGTCTGTACAAAGTACAGAGTTCCCATACGCCCCCTCTATGCTCTGCACATTGTTTCTCTTATTTTTTAATGTTCAAAATAAGAGATTATGTGTTTTTGTCATAGGTGATTTTCCAAACAGACAGCATCTTGGGAGGTGTATCAAAGAGTTTAAAATGCAGATAATAAAACAGAGCCCTCGTTTGGGGTAAGCAGCCCTACATAACGCCTATTCTGTTTCTGAATCTCAGCTGACTGGGACCTGCAACCTTGCGCCCCCTCCTGCTGGCTGCAGGCAGGGTGGGCGGCTTGCTGAACCTGGGGCGGGGTCACCCAGCAGAGAGTATCACTCCTGGGGCCGGTGTGGTTTCGTTTACACTTGAGGGCAGAGTCCACTTTGGCATGAGCGGGGCTGAATTCACTTTTTTTTTAATTTTATTGTGTTTTAGATGAAAGTTTACAGTACAGATTAGTTTTTCATTCAAAAGATTTATACATAAATTGTTTTGTGATGTTAGTTGCAATCCCTGCAATGTGCCAGCACTCTCCCCCTCTTACTACCCTGGGTTCTCGTGTGCATTCATCCAGTTTTCCCGCCTTCTTGTCTTTGCTTTTGGGCAGGTGTTGCCCATTTGGTCTCGTAGACTTGACTGAACTAAGAAGCACGTTCCTCACAGATGTTATTGTTTTATAGGCCTATCTAATCTTTGGCTGAAAGGTGGACTTTGGAAGTGGCTTCAGTTCTGAGTTAGCAAGATGTCTGGGGGCCGTAGTCTCAGGGGTTCCTCCAGTTGACGTCAGACCAGTAAGTCTGGTCTTTTTTTTTTTTTGCAAATTTGAATTTTCTTCTACATTTTTCTCCCGCTCTGTCCAGGACCCTCTTTTGTGATCCCTGTCAGAGTGGTTGGCGGTGGTAGCTGGAAATCATCTAGCTCTTCTGGGCTCAAGCTGGTGGAGGCTGTGGTTCATGTGGGCCCATTAGTCCTCTGGACTAGTATTTTCCTCTTGTCTTTGGTTTTCTTCATTTTCCTTTGCTCCAAACAGGATGGGACCAATAGATGTATCTTAGATTGTTCCTTTTATTAACATCTTGTATTCCTATGGTACATATGTTACCACTGATGAACCAATATTGATACATTGTTAATTAAAATCCATACTTGAGATTAGGGTTTACTCTTTGTATTATACAATCCTAGGATGATGAGACTTCTCGTACTTTGGGCACGTTATCAGGAGAAACCAGTCCCTGGAGAAGAACATCATGCTTGGTAGAGGCTCAGTGAAAGAGAGGAAGACCTTCAGTGAGATGGACTGACACAGTGGCTGCAACAATGGGCTCAAACATAGCAAAGATTGTAAAGATGGTGCAAGACCGGGCAACATTTCATTCTGTCATACATAGAGTTGCTATGAGTTGGATTCTATTCCTT
Organism: Loxodonta africana; assembly: GCF_030014295.1. Taxonomy (NCBI): domain Eukaryota; kingdom Metazoa; phylum Chordata; class Mammalia; order Proboscidea; family Elephantidae; genus Loxodonta; species Loxodonta africana. The sequence goes on along the minus strand of NC_087354.1, from coordinate 43,414,325 downwards.
AGCACCTAACAACATGGGTTTTTATTTACTTTTTCTTTTTTATTGTACTTTAGGGAAACCCTGGTGGTGTAGTGGTTAAGTGCTACGGCTGCTAACCAAGAGGTCAGCTGTTCAAATCCGCCAGGTGCTCCTTGGAAACTCTATGGGGCAGTTCTACTCTGTCCTATAGGGTTGCTGAGTCAGAATTGACTCAACGGCAGTAGGTTTATTGTACTTTAGATGAAGGTTTACAGATCAAAGTAGTTTCTCATTAAACAATACACATATTTTGTGACATCGGTTGGCAACCCCACAACATATCAACATTCTCCCCTGCTCGACCTTGAGTTTCCCGTTACCAGCTTTCCTGTCCCCTCCTGCCTTCTAGTCCTTGCCCCCCGCTGGTGTGCCCATTTAGTCTTGTTTTGTTTCATGGGCCTGTCTAATCTTTGCTTGAAGGGTGAATCTCAGGAGTGACTTCATTACTGAGCTAAAAGGGTGTCTGGGTGTCTCAGGGTTTCTCCAGTCTCTGCCTGATCGGTAAGTTGTCTTTTTTTTTGTTTCGAATTTTGTTCTACATTTATCTCCAGCTCTGTCCAAGACCTTCTGTTGTGATGCCTGTCAGAGCAGTTGGTGGTGGGAGCTGAGTACCATCTCGTTGTGCTGGACTCAGTCCGGTGGAGGCTGTGGTACTTGTGGTCCGTTAGTCCTTTAGACTAATCTTTCCCTCGTATCTTTGGTTTTCTTCATTCTCGCTTGCTCCAGATGGGGTGAGACTAGTGGGGTATCTTAGATGGCCACTTACAAGCTTTCAGGACCCCAGACACTACTCACTAAAGTAGAATGTAGAATATTTTCTTCATAAACTATGTTATGCCAATTGAGCTACACGTTTCCTGAGGGGTTTTTAATTGTGGAGAAAATATACGCAGCAAAATATTCACCAATTCAGCAATTTCCACATGCCCAATTCAGTGACAATGACACCATTTTTCATGATTATCCCACCACCATTAACACAGACTCAACGCCCCTTAAGCAAAATTCCTCCTTCTCTACCCACTCCCACCCCTAGTAACCACTAATTATCGTAGATTTTCTATATCTGCTTATTCTATATGAGGTATTTTGTAATTGTTCTTTTCTAATTGACTTAGCTCAGCATGTTTTCTAAGTTCATCTATGTTGTGGCATGCACCACTACCTCATTTAAGGCTGAGTAATATTCCATCGTGTGTATAAGCCATTTTGTTTATCCGTCCATCTGTCGGTGGACATACTGCTTGTTTCCAGCCTTTGGGTATTGTAAAACGTGCTGCAAGGAACACTGGTGTACAGGTTTCTGTTTGTGTTCCTGCTTGCATTTCTTTTGGGCATATACCTAGGATTGGGATTGCTGGATCATATGGTAATTCCATGTTCAATTTTTTGAGGAACTGCCAAGTACTTCTTCACAGCAACTGTACTATTCCCACCAGGAATGGAAGAGGGTTTCAATTTCTCCACAACCTTGTCAGTACCTGTTGTTTTCCATTTTTCTTTTAATCATTGCCATTCTAATGGGGATGAGGTGGTATTTCATTGTGGTTTTGATCTGCATTTCCCTAGAGGCTATTTTAGTGGCTATAGGGTGGCTATGAGTTGGTATCGACTTGCCGGCACTGGGTTTGGTTTTTTTTTAGTGGCTACAGGAAACCCTGGTGGTGTAGTGTTAAGTGCTATGGCTGCTAACCAAAAGGTTGGCAGTTCGAATCCACCAGGCACTACTTGGAAACTCTATGGGGCAGTCTACTCTGTCCTATAGGCCCGCTATGAGTCAGAATCGACTCAATGGCAATGGGTTTTGGGGTTTTAGTGGCTATAGGTAGAAACCCCTGGTGGCATAGTGGTTAAGCGCTATGGCTACTAACCAAAAGGTTGGCAGTTCAATTCCACCAGGCACTCCGTGGAAATGGTATGGGGCAGTTCTACTCTGTCCTATAGGCTCGCCGAGTTGGAATTGATGGCAACGGGTTTGGTTTTGATTTTGTAGTGGATATAGGAGCCCTGGTGGTGCAATGGTTAAGAGCTCTGCTGCTAACCAGGTCGGCAGTTGGAATCCACCAGCCGCTCCTTGGAAACACTATGGGGCAGTTCTACTCAGTCCTATAGGGTCGCTGAGTCAGAACTGACTTGACGGAAACAGGTTGGGTTGGTCTAGGTAGTGGCTAACGATGTTGAACATCTCTTCATGTGCTTGTTGCCCATTTGTATATCCTCTTTGGTGAAATGTCTGTTCAAGTTCTTTGCCTATATTTTAATTGGGTTGTTTGTCTTTTTGTTGTTAAGTTGTAGAAAAACTTTTTAATATATATACATATTTGGATATTAGACCCTTATCAGCTAAATGGTCCCTAAAAACTTTCTCTGAATCAGTAGATTGTCTCTTCACTTTGTCAATAAAGTTCTTTGATGAACAAAAGTACAGAATTTTTATGAGGTCTCATTTATCTATTTTGTTTTGCTGCTTGTGCTTTTGTTGTCATAACTTTTAATTGTAAAAATAATAACATTAAAGAAAATGTTTGCAAAAAGAGTAAGAAATCATAGAAACTTACTGTTCTAACACAAGTGTTTTCATGGTCTTTTCCTTCACCAGTTTAGATTTATAACTTAGTGTCTGCTCTTTTCATTTAACATTATCCCAAACAATAGCAACATTAGTTGTGATCAGGAGGGAAGCAGAGGTGTTTGAAGCGTATGTACATTTTTCTATGGTCCATGCCTGGGACCACCCCACAGGCTTCTGGGTGATAGAAGTAAGGAGGGCCCTGTGGTAGGTATAGGTAGTAAAGACTTAGCTCTAGTATCTCTCCAAGCCAGAGGCCTGGGCTTGACTAAGCCGGGCTGTGTGAAAACCACGTCCCCAGCAGGATTTTTGCAGGTAGAAGGTGCCCACCCTGTCCCTACAGAAATAATGCAAGAAGGCAGGGCTGGGTCTACCTCTAACCAGGTCCACAGAGGAAGATGATTGGGGGACTGTCATGGATTGAATTGTGTCCCCCCAAAATATGTGTCAACTTGGTTAGGCCATGATTCCCAGTATTGTGTGGCTGTCCTCCCTTTTGTAATTGTAACTTTATGTTAAAGAGGGTTAGGATGGGATTGTAACACCCTTACCCAGGTCACAGCCCTGATCCAATGTAAAGGGAGTTTCCAGGTGTGGCCTTCACCACCTTTTCTCTCAAGAGATAAAAATAGAAGCAAGCAGAGAGTGGGGACCTCATACCACCAAGAAAGTAGTACCAAGAGCAGAGTGTGTCCTTTGGACCCAAGGTTCCTGTATGCAAAAGCTCCTAGTCCTGGGGAAGACTGATGAGAAGGACCTTCCTCCAGAGCCAAGAGAGAGAAAGCAAGTCTTCCCCTGGAGCTGACACCCTGAATTTGGACTTGTAGCCTACCAGACTGTGAGGAAATAAATTTCTCTTTGTTAAAGCCATCCACTTGTGGTATTGATATTTCTGTTATAGCAGCACTAGATGACTAAGACAGGGACTGAAGCATGGAGTTTAAGGTCTAAATTTTATTTGGTTCCTTTCTCAACCCTGCCTTCCCCAAGTTTCTCTATCTACCAGACTGGAAGTTTTCTGAAAGAAATGCCTGGGACCACTCTACTATGGTGCCAGCCCAGGACCAGGCAAGAGAACTTTGCAAATAATGGCCAAAGGAGTCCCCATCACAAATAGTCTGCCCAGGAATCCACCAGGGGGCAGTGTGGGCCCACAATGAGACCTTTCCTCCTGGGGGACTATTGGTCACAGGTCCAAAGCCTCTTTTGAGGCCCAACCCCTTTTCTCCCAGGGACTTTGCTCTCAGGGTCTCAGGTGTGCCCTGAGATGCTATGGGGTGAAACGGGGCGGGAGTGTGGTGGTGATGATGGAAGTTGTCTGCAATATTGGGAATTGATCAGGGCCTCTGAGGACCAAATTCTTCAAACTTAACACCTACCACAGTGTCTAGACCACCAGATTTACTCTGGATTTAAATAATGGTTGCATAAAATTGAATTAACAAGGAACCCAAAGGAGAAAAGCACTAGAGGAGGGGAATAGTGGGCGTATACATGGGAGAGGGGCTTCTGTGAACAGATTGGGGCTGGAACCTTTGCCCCTGCCCAGAACTCCTTCAGGCCCCTATAGTCTTCTTCCATGTACTTGGAAGTTCCATGTACTTGGAGTTCTAATGCTTGGAGTTCCACGTACTTGCAGTTCTGATGCTGAAGTGATAGGGCTAAAGTGTACGTCTGGGCCATGTGTTGGGGGTGGGAGACAAGTTACGTAACCCAGGCTAAGCAGGACAGCACAGAGACTATGGGTCTCGCTCCCAATCCTCAACTTACAGGATCCCTCAGGGGCAGACTGGCTGGGCTCTACTGAGCCCTTTCACTCTCAAGAGTAGAAGGGCAATCCTGGCACCTCCTACATCCCAGGGCCCCTCATTTTTTTTTTTAACACAGATAATCCATGTTCATTATAGAAAAATGCCACATCATTCTTTATTGGATGCCAGCACCGGCACTCGCCCCCTTCTCTCCAGGCACGGGGGCATGGGGGCAGCGGGCTCCATCCTGCAGCTGGGACACAGTGGAAGCCTCACCAGCCTGGCTCCACTATCACTGTCCCAGGGCCAGCACCCTCCTCGGTACCTGGGGCTGCTTGCTCAAGCCTGTTCAAACTCCTGTTCACAGTAGCCTACATTGAGGGGCTGTGCCTGGACACCTCGCCTGCAAGAGGACATGAAGAAATGGTGGGATAAGCCACTCAGAAAGGGTCAGTCTTAGACCACAGCAACAGTTTCTCCACAGCAGCAACAGTCCCCCCTTCCCCCATCTCAGTGCATCTCAAACTTTCAGTATGTAACCAAGTTACTTGGGAGTTTCACTTCCAGAGATTAGGGCCAAGTGTTGGCAAGACTCTGTTTTGAATAGGTACACCAGGTGATTTTGATACAGGTGGACTCAGGAACTGTGGGGGATGCCTCCCTATTCCTATCTTGCCTGTCTCTGTACCCCAGCCCTAAATGACTCCTCTTTAGAAAAAGAAGTGAATGCCTGAGGAGTGCCCAGTGCTCCTGGCCTACTGAGCCCCCTGTTCCTTGCTCTAAAATGCTATAAATGCAGCAGTGTGGGAGACTGAGGCACTGTTCAGTCCATGCACTGGGCCTGGGCATGAAATCCTGTCCTTGGGATTCAGCCTCCCAAGTTCAAAGCCCTGACCAGTCTCATTAGGAAACCTCTAGGCATGCCTCCCTTATCATGCAAATAAGCAACATGTTCAGTGATGGTAAGAAACTACCTCAGTCGCCCAGTGAATTACAGACAGTTGAGGCCTAGACCCCACCATGCTTGGCTCCTGCCTGCGACTCTGCTCTACACTAGGCCATGTCCCCCTGATTCTCAAGACAGTCAATGAATAAATCAGGGAAATGGTCATCTTATGCAGGCCCATCCCCAACAGGGGTGCAGGTGTCATCAAAGCCTGTAAGAGCATGGCCTATGGCTAAGAGCATAGACTTTGAAGCCAGCCTGGTTCAAATTCTGGCTCTGAGCGACTCTGGGCAAGTTACTTAACTTCTGTGTGCCTTAGTTGCCTATGTCTAAAAGGGTCAAAATAGTTACCTACTGTAAGGGGTTAAGATGAAAATTAAATGAGGTAACGCATGTAAAGGCTTAGCATAGTGCTGACCACACAGTAAGTGCTCTATAAATGTTGGCCACTATTATTACTCTTCTAAGTGAGTGGGTCCCAAGCCCCCAGCCTGCCCCAACCACCCTGGGAGGGCCCACAGCCTGCTTACCTCAGCAGCTCACAACGGAAATTTGTCAAACGTGTGAGGGCAAATTCCAAGTCGGTCACGCGGCTGTTGCTCCACAGCCTCTCGGCAACAGCCCCTGCTCTGGGCCTGGAGGAAGGGGGGCACGCACCAGGCTGGGCCTGTATTCCCCGCAGTCACAGACTACTGCCCCTTGTTTAGGCCCCCTGGACCAGCTCAAGGTGAAGGAATGTGATCAGCACTTTGCTCAGAGCTACAGCCTGGCTGGAGGGCTCCCCTGATTCTAGGGCTCAGCTCCATCTTCATTAAAATGTGGAGAGCAATCCCATTCTCTCCTCTCCATCTCCCAAAGATACAGGATGTTTTAAAGGCATCATAAACTGTTACTAAGAGCAGCAGCAGGTGTTCTCACAAGTGAACTCTATACCCAACCAGGCTTGGTGAGGCTGTAGCCTCTGTGGCTGCTGAGGAAACAGCAGAGGAAAGTCTTATCTGAGGAACCAAGATTCTCACTGTTGAACTGTTGCATCCTGGGCAAGTCACCTCTGTTCTCCAGGCCTCATTATCTCTACCTTACACACCTACTGGGGTGTTGGAGAAGCAGGTGTGAAGTGAATATTACCTACAAACAGAAGGGTCATTGCAACGCCCCTTCTCTCTCAGGCCTGAAAGGAGGGTATGAGTCTGCAGATGGTTGGGCAGGATTGAGTCTGTAAGGGAGAACCCCTGCCCACCAGCCCAACCTTCCACCTCCCTCAGAAAACTCTTACCAGAGCCTGGGGACCAGGTTTGTGCTGTCCACATACTCGCCCCACATGCAGGCCTCGCCACCAATCACCAGAGCCTTCTGCTCAGGGCTACCTGAGGGAAAACAAGCAACAGGCTGCTGGTGGGGGATAGAGTAGGTGGTAAATTCCAGGATCCCCCTCGACTACCTTCCCAATATGGCCTTCTCCTCAGGTAAGTTGTTTCATCTCCTGAACTGAAATGTCTGCCCCCTGCCTCCCGCCCAGCCTCCTCAGGTCAGCAAGGTGAGCTCCATGCTTTCACCATCAAATGCCAGGGGCTCCACCATGTAGAACTCCTTCCAGTCAGGGCCATAAGTTATACGATTCAGGTACCAGGGGGCAGAGAGCAGGGCTCGGAAGCCAGCCTGGGTGATCAGTTCCAGCTCCTTCAAATAGTTTACTGGTGCCTCTTCTCGCCATACGTGTATGATCGTGTCTGGCTGAACCTGTCACACGAGATCAAATGGGGGTAACGACACAGGTGCCTGGGCTTTTTTTTTTTTTTAATTGTACTTTAGAGGAAGGTTTACAGAACTAGCTTCTCATTGAACAATTAGTACACACATTATTTTGTGACACTGGTTACTAACCCCACAATATGTCAACACTCCCTTCTCGACCTTGGGTTCCCAATCACCAGCTTTCCCAACCCCTCCTGCCTCCTCGTCCTTGCCCCTGGGCTGGTGTGCCCCTTTAGTGTTGTTTTGTTTTATGGGCCTGTCTAATCTTTGGCTGAAGGGTGAACCTTAGGAGTGACTTCATTACTGAGCTAAGAGTGTCCAGGGGCCATACTCTCAGGGTTTCTCCCGTCAATGTCAGGCCAGTAAGTCTGGTCTTTTTTCGTGAGTTAGAATTTTGTTCTACATTTTTCTCCAGCTCTGTTCAGGACCCTCTATTGTAATCCCTGTCAGAGCGGTCACCGGGTAGCCGAGCACCATCTAGTTGTGCCGGACTCAGTCTGGTGGAGGCTGTAGTACTTGTGGTCCATTAGTCCTCTAGACTAATTTTTCACCTGTGTCTTTTGGTCCCCAAGACCATGGTCCCCAGAGCCCCCAGACCAGCAATTCGGTCCCTCAGGGAGCCTGGATGTGTCTATGGAGCTTCCAAAACCTGGTGGCATAATGGTTAAGAGTTCAGCTGCTAAACCAAATGGTCCACAGTTTGAATCCACCAGGCACTCCTTGGAAAACCTATGGGGCAGTTCTACTCTGTCCTATAGGGTTGCTATGAGTTGGAATCGACTCGACAGCAATAGGTTTTTGGTTTATGAAGCTTCCATGACCTTGCCTTGGACAAGTTGTGCTGGTTTCCCCAGTAGGGGCAGTTCTACTCTGTCCTATAGGGTTGCTATGAGTTGGAATCGACTCGACAGCAATAGGTTTTTGGTTTATGAAGCTTCCATGACCTTGCCTTGGACAAGTTGTGCTGGTTTCCCCAGTATTGTATACTGTCTTACCCTTCACGAAAGTTACCACTTATCTATCGTCTATTCAGTGTTTTTCCATCCCCACCTCTCCCCTCCCTTGTAACCGTCAAAGATCGTTTCTTTTTGTGTGTAAATCTTTTCATGAGTTTTTATAGTAGTGGTCTCATACAATATTTGTCCTTTTATGATTGACTTATTTCAATCAGCATCATGCCCTCCAGATTCATCCATGTTGAGAGATGCTTCCCAGATTCATCGTTGTTCTTCATTGTTGCGTAGTACTCCATTATGTGTATGTACCATAGGTTGTTTATCCGTTCATCTGTTGACGGGCACCTAGGTTGTTTCCATCTTTTTGCTATTGTAAACAAAATTGCAATGAACATGGGTGTGCATATGTCTATTCATGTGATCGCTCTTAATTCTCTAGGATATATTCCTAGGAGTGGGATTGCTGCATCATATGGTATTCCTATTTCTAGCTTTCTAAGGAAGTGGCATATCATTTTCCAAAATGGTTGTACCATTTTGCATTCCTACCAGCAGTGCATAAGTTTCAATCTCCCCATAGCCTCTCCAACATTTGTTATTTTCTATTTTTTTGATTTGTGCCAGTAACGCCAGGGTGAGATGTTATTTCATTGTGGTTTTGATGTGCATTTCTCTAATGGCATTTCCTCATGTGTCTTTTAGTCACATAAATGTCTTCTTTGGTGAAGTGTCTATTCATTTCCTTTGCCCATTTTTTAATTGCGTTATTTGTCTTTTTATTGTAGAGGTGTTGGATTTTCCTGTAGATTTTAGAGATTAGGACTTCATTGGATTTGTAATAGCCAAAAATTTCTTCTAAGTCTGTAGGTTCTCTTTTTACTATTTTGGTGAAGTCTTTGGATGAGCCTAAGTATTTAATTTTTAGAAGATCCCAGTTATCTAGCTTATCTTCTGGAGTTTGTGTATTGTCGGTTATGGTTTCTATCCTGTTAATACTGTGCATTAAGGCCTCTAGTGTTGATCCTATTCTTTTCTTCTATGATCTTATAGTTTTTAATTTAGGTCTTTGATCCATTTTGAATCAGTTTTTGTGTACGGTGTGAGGTATGGGTCCTGTTTCATTTTTTTGTAGATGGACATTCAATTTTCCTAGCACCATTTGTTAAAAAGACTATTTTCCCCATTTGATGGACTTTGGGCCCTTGTCAAAGATCAGGTGACTGTAGGTGGATGGACTTCCATCTGGGTTCTCAATTCTGTTCCACTGGTCAAAGTATCTGTCATTGTACCACTACCAGGCTGTTTTGATTACCATAGCTGTATAGTAGGTTCTGAGGTTAGGTTGTGTGAGTCCTCCTACTTTATTCTTCTTCTTCAATAGAGCTTTACTTGTCTGGGCCTCTTCCCTTTCCATATAAAGTTAATGATTGGTTTTTCCATCTCTTTAAAGAATGTTGTTGGTATTTGGATCGGGATTGCATTGTATGTGTAGATTGCTTTGGGTAGAATTGTCACTTTCACAATGTTGAGTCTCTGTATCCATGAGCATTTTATGTCTTTCCACTTATATAGTCACTTCTGGTTTCTTGCAGGAGTGTTTTGTAGTTTTCTTTGTATAGGTCTTGTATATCCCTGGTTGGATTTATTCCTAAGTATTTTTTTTTTTTTTTAGGGCTATTACAAATGGTATTGTTTTCCTGATTTCCCTTTGTTGTTCTCTTTACAGGCATATAGGAATCCAACTGATTTTTCTGTTTATCTTGTATCCTGCTACTTTGCTGAATCTTTCTATTAGTTCCAGTAGTTTTCTCGTGGAGTCTTTTGGGTTTTCTAGGTATAGTATCATGCCATCTGCAAACAGGGACAGTTTTACTTCTTCATTACCAATTTGGATACCCTTTATTTCTTTTTCTTGCCTTATTGCTCTAGCTAGGACTTCTAGCACAATGTTAAATAGGAGTGGTGATTAAGGGCATCCTTGTCTTCCTGTTCTCAAGGGGAATGTTTTCAGCCTCTCTCCATTAAGAATCCTGGGCCTTCCTGTCTGGAGGGGAGATGGGAGGATAGAGAGAGTTGGAAGCTGGCAAAATTGTCACGAAAGGAGAGACTGGAAGGGCTGACTCATTAGGGGGAGAGCAAGTGTGAGTACGGAGTAAGGTGTATATAAACTTATACGTGACAGTTTGACTTGATTTGTAAACGTTCACTTGAAGCTCAATAAAAGTTTATAAAAAAAAAAAAAAAGAATGCTGGGCCTCATCCTCATGTAGGCAACCCAGGCTCAGGGTGTGTGCTCCTTCTGCTCCTCAACAGCAAAAAATGTCTCCATGACTCTTAACCATTGAGCTCCCATCCCAAAGCAGAGGCCAAGGATTTCAGAGGCCCTAGAAGTATGCCCTGCTACCCTTCCCCTCTTCACAGTCCCTTTACAGCCTCCCTGTCCACACTGAGATAGTAACATTGGCTGAGCTAAAGAAGGCAAGCAGTAGGGCCCAGGGGATTCATCAGGAGCTAGTATGGTCAAGCATCTCCAGGTGTTTCTGGGGCTGGGCCAAGGTTCCTACAGGTGGAAGGAGGCTGAGATCTCACCAATCAACAATGAAGAAGGAAGCCCTATTCCTGCAAACCTGGAAGACCCTAGTCTATGACTCTGGGAGCAAAACTCAGCCCATCATGCCAGTCTGAGGAGTTCCAAGTAATCTAACAGCAGAAATAACTCTTGAGTACTTGCAGTAAGGGAAGATAGAGGCTCTGATACACAAATCCAGGGCTTATACTTCTGTGACCTCTCTAGAAGGGGAGGTAGAGATGGTACCCAGTGCTCTGACCATTAAAACCTAATCCAAACAAGGAGGACTAGCCCCTGCAGGGCCAGGGAAGGGTTGGGGAGACCAGGGAGATACTGCTGGTGGCTCCTTCTCTCCTCTGCCCCCAGCTTACCTTTACTTTATTATCAAACACCTCCTGCCACACCACGTAGCCCTTGCCATAGGCAGAAACGATGTTCAGCAGCCTGGAGAGGAGGGAGTGTGAAGAAAAGTGTCTGCTCAGCTCAGGCAGGCCCTGGGCTGATTGTATTAGCTCTCTAGGGGCTGAGTCTGGTTTGGGGCTTACTCCTGACTGAGTAGTGTCTTCCCCAGGGTTGGGAATGGACCACTCCAAACCTGAAAGCATAGGACAAAGGAACCTTTGAGGGCCCAGAAAGTAGTCAAACAGGACCTGGCCTTGGGATGGAAAGTGAGGACCCCAGTAGATAGCCCCAAAAGAACCCTGCCCACCCTCCTTCCTTCCTCACATCTGGATGTACAAGGACTCCAGCTGTTTGAAGTCTTCGCCAAAGCCTTTCTTCTTCATAAAGGCCTGGACATCTGGATTGGACTTCCTGAACCCCGAGAGAAAACGGAGATTAATTCTTTCAACATCTTAAAAGCCCAAAGCTTGGGGATTAGTCACCTGGCTTCCCACAACTTCCCCTTTTTATGTGAAAAAACAAACAACTGAGGACCACAGAAGCCCCAAACATGGAAGGTGTGGTTGAAGAAACCTGTATGAAGGGGGCCATTGACACAGGCTGAGAAAGCATGAGTCTGGTCCTGAAGAGTTCTCGGTTCAAACCTCAAAGAGAATGCATATTTATCCTCTCTCCAGAATACCACACATGCGGACCCAAGGTCTTGCCCTGGGGCTCCACACTGGGTTCTGGCTGCCTAACCCACATCCCACCCTGGCACATACTCTACTGTTCCCTTAATATTTACTCTGTATTTCAGCTGGATGACAAGCCTTGGTGTCTGTCACCAACTACAGATCCCTTGCTCCACATCTACATTTTGCTCACACTGTTCTCTTCCTGGAATGCTTTTCTGCTCCTCCATGTCTCTGGAAAGCCTTTTTCCTCAGACTCAGCTCTAGTGACCACTTACTTCTTTAAAAAGCCCTCAACCCTTTTTAAGCTCACTAGATCTGAGGGTTTGGACCATACGATTTAATACTGAATTAGACATTGTCCTGTATTAGCCTCAAATTTACCAGTCTTGACTGTTCTGCCAGACTATTTTAAGCCTACATAAGCAGGGATTATTTTTCCCTAGCCTGGGTTTTGCCAAGACAATTCTGTGCCCAGAGCTGGTTTTTCCATAAATACCTCAAGGCTACGAGGGCAGAGGTTCACAGTCACAGTCTTGCCACAATCAGGCAGGGCCTCTCTGCAGGTGGGCAGAGGAAAGGCCCCGGATCTGAGCAGCCTGGACTGAGACAGACTGCTGTCTCAGAGATTAGTTCCCGAGGAGCAACCAAGATAGGCTGCCCCTCAGGGGTGAACCTCTATTCTGAGTTAGCAATTCATTAGGCTGGGATGGGAAGATCAAAGGGTTCATACCAGCAGGAGAAATCAACCTCATCTCCTCCAAGGTGAAGATAAAAATCTGGGAAGACAGAGCTGATCTCCAAGAAGAATGTGGTCATGAACTCATAGGTACTGTTGAGAATGGGGTTCACTGGTCCAAAGGTACCAGAAGGTTTAGAGCCAGAGTAGCAAGGAGTCAACAATCCAGGGACACCTAAGCCAATAGAGAGCCCCGCATAAGTGTCACAAATGCCCAGACCCCTATGCACAGTCAAATCAAACACTTAAGGACATAAGTCACACAATCATGTTCATAAATATTACCCACACCTACTTAGACACACCCAGGCACTCAGAGACACTTGTAATCACCATCATTTAGTAACAATCAAAGAAAAACAAACAGATTCCAATCACATTCACAGCTGAGCCAGTCAGTCAGAGGCTGAGTTATAACCAGACAACTGTAAGCCACATATACTCTTGTCCTGGCACACAGCTCCCAGTAGGAAGCCCTTGCCCTGAGGGCTGCTCACCTCCTCATACTGCCTTTAAGAAGACGAGCAGAGGGAGAGTCCTGATCCAGCCAAACTGGCAAAATCTTTCTTCCCTATCCTCTCCTTTACTCTATCACCCATAACCAGGATCTTTCTACATTTCCTAAGAGGCACCTCTCCTGTCAGGAGTCTTTCCCTTCTAAGGCAGAAGCCACATGATGTCTTTACTTTTCTACAAGGCTAACAGTGCCCCTCGGTGTTCCTTTAGCCAACTTTAGGGCTCAGTCTGGGGGACTCACAGAGGCAGGCTGTGGGTATACGGAAAGAGGTGAGCGAGCAGGGGTTGTGACTGTCCAACTCTACCTCTGGAGGCCATGCTGGGCTTCTTTCTTTTAGATTCTATCCTGGGGGTCAGATCCCTCAGCATCCACTCTAGGGTACAACAGCCTGCAAGGGTGTCATTAAGAAAAAGGCATCTGAGAAGAACTTGCCCCTATTTTAATAGTAAGCAGTGCCTCCTTCACCCAAAATAAGTTCTGCCTGTCCAAATTCCCAGGTGGAAAAAGTTGATGGAAAACATTCTTCCAGGGATCAAGGCCGGGATACGTCATATCCAGGAGCTGATGTCCTGAAGCCCCACTGAGGAGGACCAACAGACCCCTCCATCCCAGGCACTACTCTTACCTAATCCCCAGGACAAAGTATGGCCCGGGGTGTCAAACTCTGGCACCACACGGATACCCCGGAGCCGTGCATATTCAACCACTTCCTTCACATCTTGCACTGTGTAGATGTGGGTGACAGGGTTGTAGGAGCCCTGAAAGGCACAAAGCATCCTTCAAGCTCTCATTTCCTGAAAGCCAGTAGAATAGAGTACATTCAAAATGCCCCCAGGACTCTCCAGGTACCAGAAAACCTACCCATAGCCTTTTGGCATCGGAGACTACCTTTAAGGAACGTTATCATAATTTCCCACAAACTATCACACCTTTTGTTTTATCTGAGCATCATTATGCCAGTGAGATAAACAAGGTAGGTATTATACCCATTTAACGTAATGTAAATAAACAAAAGGCAAATGAGATCGGGAGAATTATCTCCGGAAGGTCACAGAGCAAATTAATGAGAACGTGTAGAGTCAACTCAAGTCTCCTAACTGTAAATCCAGTGCCCTTCTACAATATTAGTATGCCTGCCTAAAACTGGGCTGGTTAGCAGGAGGGCCATTGTCCTTGCCAACAGGGCCACACCAGGCTCAGACATCAACACCATAAGCTTTGGGCAAAATCGAAACATACCTTTCTGGCAAGCTCAGGAAAAGTGACGCTGTCATATGGAAAGGAAGGGTCATCTACCAGATGCCAGTGGAACACGTTGAATTTATTGTAGGCCATGACATCCTGTAGGTTAGAGCGTACATGGTGAACCCATAGTGGCTTCTCCAGTTTCAACCTCAAACTTGGGAAGCACTGGGCAGGCTGGCAGCCTGTTTTGCACACCCCAGTGGGCTCAGTTCCATCCGCTCAGCTTCCAGCTGTTTACAGGGTCTCTCCATCAAAACTTCCCATGAAGAAGGGCCTGGCATGGAGAGAAGGTAGCACATTCCCTTTTTTCCCAGGACACATCCAAAGATGGCTACAGAAGAGGTATCTCTTTTTTGAGATGTGTTGTAGCCACATTGAGAGGAAGGCTGCAGAGTCTTCCAAAAGCCCCCAAATACCCTGAAGATAATGCTTCCTCCTGTCATTTGTGTTGGGTTGTATGACTAGTGTTGATGCAAACTGTAAGGTCTGCTGAGAACTTAGTAGCCCCTTAACTCATACACCTCAGAAGGCAAGGCTCATGGATGTGTTGATTCCTTTGGTTGCATCAGAGGAGCAAAGGAAAAGGCAGACGTGTACGCTGGATCAGCAACTGTCAGAAAAGACTGAACATCCAACTCAAGATAGTTAGGAACTTCTCCAGTTAAAGCTTTTGATCATCTCTTTTCTGTGAACTTGCCCTAACTAAACTAAAATTAGCTCTGCCTGACCAAAGAAGCCAGTTTCCCAAACCACCTTCTGTACCCCTGGAGACTGCCTGGGTATTGGTTCACAGTAGCTAGTGGGGTAAATTTAAGTCATTCTTGTTCTTTTTTTGAGTCTTTGGAGTCCAGAAGCTCATGAAGTTATACACATTCTCTAACTCTCTAGGAACACGGTACCTGGTCTATTCCTTACCCCACAACTCCAGAGCCCTAGAAGAGAAGGTCTTAAGGCCTAGGTACCAGAGTATCCAGGATGCTAGACAGTGGCAGGTAATGGCGAGACGTATCCAACAGCAGGCCCCGGTGAGGGAAGCGGGGGAAGTCCACAATGTCCGTCTTGTTGATAAAGAACTGTGCAGACCAAACATGAAACACGTCAGAATCCAAAGGGAACTTACTGCAAGCATAGGAGGGGATTAGGAAAACTCTCCTACGTATTCTGAAAAACCAATCTGTGACTATTCTGCAGGGTAGCATCTCCCTAAACACGCCCCACCTCCACATCAATTGTCATAAGCAGACACCTGCCCAGACAGCAAGTGTCCATGCCAGCCAGATACAACTGTCACACACACCACTCATCCTACAAATTCTGGCTTTTCACTGACTGTTAACATGTTCCTATTTTTTTCAAAGTGGTGTGGCCTCAAAGGCCATTAGTAAACAGTGACTCAGGGGAACCAAATTACGAAGACCCCAAACAGGCCAAATCTACCAAACCAGTTCTCCCCCCGACCCCCCCATATCTCCTCCTGTATCCTTGATGGGGCCATCCCAAGCCACCCTGTCTAAGGCAAAAGAAGATATTTCCAGGACTCTAAACATTGGAGCAACCCCTTCAGAGACTTAAAAGGAGCCTTTTCTGAGGGCCTGCACTCACCGTGCCATCAGCAGATCTCCAAATAAGCTGGCTAAAAGTCTCCAAACCTACAGAGAAGCAAAAAGGCAGAGTAAAGACTCAGGGAGGCGGGGACCCCATTTGGTTAAGGTTTTTGACTCTCAGATTACACAGCGGATATTTTGTACAAATCCTTGAATGAAAACACAACAGCAAAATCACATTTTTTTAATCTTTCAAAGAAGGTTCCATCTGGAAGATTCTCGGTGTAGCAGAGCACAACGTTTGGGCACACAGCAGAAGTAGACAGAGTCTGGGCTTGATGATTCTCAATGATGAATGTAAAGGGAATACAAGGAAGCCAGTATCCATTTCTACTTTGTATTTTATTTTGGGGGGTGGCAGTGTAAAGAGTTTTAGTGCCCCTCCATGAAGTACATACACCTTTAAAACCCAAATTTCTTATCCAAATTTCCTGAGCCTTGAACTCACGAGGACAGTAAGAAGAGAGACCAAGACATGTGCTGTGAGGACTGATGCGGGGACAGCTAGCCTCAAGGGGTTAAGTCTTTCCATGGATAATACCCATCAGGAGGTAAAGGAGTTGAGAAGAGGGGTCCCCAATCTGCTGCCCCTTCACTTCTTCCAGATAGAATTATAGGAAAGAGATCAAAAACTTGAGTTTCCAAGGAGTGTAGGTCCATAGTTGGACACAGAAGACAAGGAAACATCCACTCTTCCTTTTCAGAGCTTGAGAAGAGTTCCAGCTGCAGGGAGCTGAGGTGTGGCAGTCAGCAACTGCCCCAGAAGAAGTGTTCAGTCCACTGGACACAGAGTCTTCCAGATTTCAGCAAGGCCCATAGGTGGGTGGGTTCAGTTCTCAATGTTACACGTTCTCAGCAGCTGGGGCCCCACTTCGGCGAACCTAGCAGAAGCCTATGAAAGGATTCCTAACATCTCAAATTTCCAGAATGAAAGAATCTGTAAGACCTTAGCTGTCACTAAGCACCCAACTTGAGGAAGATTGATAGTACATGGTTTTGGTTTCTCACTACTCTGAGGTCCAGCATTCTGAGTCCTAGAGTTCTGACCAATCAGAACTTTCACAAGAGGGCAGAAAGGACAGTCAGCGTGCTGTTTCTCCAAAACACAGGGAAGGGGGAGCAGGGGCCAGAGAAGACAAACTAAAGCGAGCTTTGGAATTCTGTGAGAATTCTCCTCATCACCCACCAGCAGAGGGATTACCAAAAGTAGCAGAGGTATTTGGCTAATTCTGTATGGAAGGAACAAATATCTTTTCAGTAAACCAAGAGGAAGGGCAGGAGCTTGTTAGCTAGTAAATTTTTCTCCAGAAATAATATAGTTTGACATATCATACTAAATCTTTTCTCTTTTTTTGGACATTTATTTCTTTTGATATAGCTTTTCTTTTTAAAGAACCTTCCAGTTCTCTGTGTCTTTAGTGGGAGCTGGACAGGTGGATTTGTGGTGGATTCTGGTCCCTCCTCCCTCCAGCTGCCCACACCCTGAGCATCAGCCTGCAGAGTCTCCTACTGCTCCTTCACTGGCCCAGTCAGGAGAGCAGCTGCTGCACAGGCTACAGTCTGTCAACATCTAGGGACAGCTATAAGACAAGCCTGCCCTTCAAGGTCTCCATCAAGAAAGCAGGCCTAAAATATGGGTATTTGCTGGCTCCCAGTCCTGGCCTCCTCCCACTCCACACTGCCCACCTTGCACATCTCCCTTCTCTCTCCCCCACCATCAGTCCCACCTCGTTACCTCGGAGAGCTCCCCAGACAGTCTCAGAGAGAAGGAAGCACTGCTCATCATTTATGGTCAGGGTGTCTGAAATGACAGAAATGACCCCATTTGGTTAAGGTTTTCAACTCTCAGATTATAGAGCAGATGTTTTGTTTAAACCCTTGGATTAAAACACAACAGCAAAATCACATTTTAAAAAATCTTTCAAAGGAGAGACATCCCCAGAATGGGGCAGCTGCAGGAGGAAGTGTGGTCAGCACACTGGCTCTGCAGGCCCTGGGAGATGATGAGTGATGAGGGATCAGGCTGAAGCAGGTCTCAGCAAAGTACCACTTGTCTTGCAGGTCAGTTTCCCCCATCAGAAACATGAATTCCTGCCAGCCCTTAGCTGAAAGTATGAAGTATCCTATTGGCAAAAGGGAAAGGGATGCTTGGAAGGGTGAGTCTAGGATACAATGCTCCCAAGGCCTTTGAAATCACCTTGCTTTCTCCCCTTTGCTCCCGGTTTCAGTTACTTCATCAAGAATGTGATGAAGAAGCCAATACTTGAAGGTCCAATTTGAAGACTAAGAAGTTTCCAAATGCTACTGCTCAGGGAAGACAGGATGCCATCACAGGACTAATGACTTGGTTTCATCTCAGTGTTGTTGTAGTTAGTTGCCATGAGTCGATTCCAATTCATGGCAACCCCATGTGTGCAGAGTAGAACTGCTCTATAGGGTTTTCAAGGCCTTTTGAAAGCAGATCCCCAGGCCTGTCTTTTGAAGGTAGGTTCAAACTACCAACCTTTTGGGTAGTGGTTGTGTGCTTAACCATTTGTACCACCCACAACTAAAAACACCTTCTGTCTCCAGTGTAGGGTCTCTTAGAGAAAACCAGCAAAGTATTCAAATTCCTAAAATGGAAATGGAATCGTATTCAGCTCAGAAGACAGGCATCCTATGGGGCTCCACAAACATCCAGTGTGATGTTCCTCAGTCAACCTTCGGACACCGGTTAGACCTTCTGCATGGGGAACACTCATCTTCTATGGCTGTAGGCTCTTGGTGACCCTCGGTCCTCAGCTACAGCCATGGAAGCCTTCAGGCCTAGTATCAGCAACTGAGGCCAGGTCATCCAGCGTTATATTTCCAGATAAGTATTTGGTCTTCTAGGACAGGGACTGAGGTGGTACTTACAATTCTCCACTGACTCCAAACTAGGCAGCTGGTGGCAGCCGGGGGTGGCCACAAAGATAGTCAATGTATTCTTCTCTGCCGCGTATTGCTTTTCTGCAAGGACAAGGTAAACTCAGTGTGACTGATCTGTCAACAGAAGCAACAGGCAAAACCAAGGCCCTTTAGGAGGGCCCCATTTCTAGTCCCTTCAGTTTACATGCCATGCCTGTGATAAAAGGGAAGAGAGGACATGACATTTACCCTCAGCCTTGGCATAGGCCTAGTTGTCTGATCAACTTTTTCACTCTGGTTGTGCTTCTTTTTTCTCTCAATGACCCACCCAACCTATGAATGATCTGGTGGCACCTGCTCTTAACCAGGACCCTATATTTCTGGCTCCTCCTGGGCTGTACCCAGCATAGGATTCCAAGACCTCATTCACTATTTCTGAACTCCAGGCAGTTCTAGAGCACTGTTGTCTGCAGATTAGCTGCCAATTTGCAAACTGTGACAGTGGTGACTAGACAGGAAGTTTACAATACACCAGAATGTATGTCAACTACGTTAAGGTAAGCACACCATTCTGACTTATTTTTCATAACAAAATTTTCTTGATGAAGGGAACAGATTTACATTCTGATGTGTACGTATGTTTCTTATCTCATTGCATTCTGGTACTTTAAGTAGCACTGCTCTTGAGGGCTCTGGACACAGGGATCCCAATTTTGTAAAAGCCCAAGCACTGATGTGAGCAGATGAAGGTCCTGTCAGGAGCTCCTATTAAGAGGAACCCTGAGATGATCCAGTTGATGCCCCAGAGAAGGGACATGTTCACTTCCTGCTTCCCTCCCTCCTCTTCCCAAACAGGTTCTCTATTCAGAGTAGCCTTCTACCCAACAGAGAAAAGCAACATGGGCCAACACACTATCTAACATAGTTCTTGGACCCCAGTCTACTGAGAAAAAAATACCAAAGCCAGAACCCTAATGCAATGTCTCTTCTCAGTTCTTCTCTCTGACCGTCGGGCATGGGGGCAGGGTCCTGATTCTACTGCCCCAAACCTGAACCTTAATGAACAGTCTCATTATTCTTTCCTTGAGCCACATATATCCCTACTGGTACCACAGAAGGCAGAGAGATAATTCAGAACCAAATAGGAATCCCAAATATTACATCTCTAGGCAGAAGGAACCCAAAAGCCCCAACCATCTTAAGGAAGCTTGTCCAAACCCCTGGGCACTGCATCACATGGCTGCTTCTCAGCTCTCCGGTCTAAAGGGGGCTAGTGTGCCATCATGAATAGTCCTCCCTCTTCAGAAAACACCCTGTATCCTCATACCATCACCTGCCCAGAGCCTGCAGGGAGAAGGGAACTTGTGGCTTCTCTGTGTTAGGCCAACTCAAAACTGCATTCTAAACCCTGGAAACTCATCCCCACAACATAAAAGGACAACCAGGCTTTCAAGGCAGAGACCACTGCCTCAAAGCAGAACACGGAGGGTCATTCCAAGCTTCCCAAGGAGACACGTCGTCTCTACAAACCCAACTTTAATCTCAAACACCAAGCAGGACTTATCCTAGGGGCAGGGTGAAGAAAATTACAGAAAAATAAATACCCTCTTTAAACTATACCCGGACCCTCTGCCTTCTTGTCCCAGCTCCCAACCACACACATCACAGGAGCCAACTGTCTTGTGTCGAGAGTTCATCTGCATATCTACCCAGGTTGCCAGCAAAAGAGAGCAAAAGTCCTGAGCTTTAAGGTCAACCCTCTGGGCCTCAGTCTACCAAAGTGAGGAGAAATTTCAAACAATCCACATGCGAGCCATGGTCACTGTGCTGAAGACAAAACAAGAGGGACTGCACAAACACCAGGTTTATCTGAATGGTTACTTGGAAGATGGGAACATACTAAATGTTTTTCTTTTTTAATTGTTGTTGTATTTTTATTTTTTCAAAATACACCTGGGCTTCATTCCCCAGGTCAGTAGTCTTTTCGGGGAAGGGTCATAGGCTCCTTTGGAGAACTGATAGAAATGAAGAGACCTTTTCTCCAGAACGATGGCCCTAATCTAAAGACCCTGTCCTTCTCCCCCTGCCCCCCACCCTGCCCCCCCATGGGTCCCATAGTGAAGAAGCCCTGTCTGAAGTGCTCCCATCAGGACTTGGGCTGATAGAGAAGATGCAGATACTGGGTCAGGCTGCTGCTTAAACAAACTATGAGAGAGAAGGTCTGGGGAAGGTGCAGTGTGGGAACTGGCAAAACAGGAGGGACATTGGGTCATTTAAAAGGATGTAAACAGTCTCATCATTGTGGTTTTCCGCCTCCAAGTTGCCACTTTGCCGAGCTCTGAAGAGCAGGAAACAGGCAGGGGACAGTACAACCGCCTCCACACACACCTACATCCTGCAACGTAAATTGAGCCGTGGGACCGTGGTATGGCAAACAGCCCCACCAGCCAGCAATCTGACAGACACACTCACAATGAGCCCACGTTGGGAAGCAAGAAGTTCTGAAGGCTCAGGTGCTCAGGAAGCAGCATGGAAAACAGAGCATGGGGCTGGGAAATCAGGAAAGGTTGGTTTTGGTTCTGCTGCTGCCAAGCGGAGTGAGTCTCGGAGTTCCCACTTCCTCCCCTGTAAACAATGGCAGGATGGGACCAGATTCCTGCTGATCCTCCTCAGAGCTAATACTTCATGATCCCACAGACAGATCTCGTATTCCAGGGTCCTGTGCCATGACCAGGAAGTGCTCTCACCTCCCTGCTTTCATGGAAACCTGCTCTTTTCTTTGGGTTCAGAGAACTTTATATACATATATATAATTATTATTACTATAAAAATAGTACATACTAGCTGAAAAATTTCAAACAGTTCAGAAGTGTTTAAAATACATAACAACAGTATTGCTGGCATGCCTCTTCTGTCCCTTCTCTGAAGAGATAAGCTATGCTTGGTTTCATACTTTTGTAGCCCTTTTTAGCATAATTTTGCTTTATTCATCACAGATGGGTCAACACTGGACATGGAAGCATGAGAACGAGGACCCTTTTACTACCAAACTCCTACTGTTGAACTTCCTCCGGACTCTAGGACTATGACCTTTCCATTTCCTTTCTGTTTCTCAGTCCTCTCCCGGCTTTACTTCCTTCCTTGTTTGGCCTAGATGAGGCGATCGATCACCTCAAAGACATTCTAGCGAATACCCTGACAACCTGTCTTTTTCTTTAGTTGCAGCCAGTGGGCAAAGCCCCTACCCCTGGATCAATCTAACATCTGCCTTCAGTGCCCCAACCCTGGGCTTCCGTGCCTTCCTGGAGGGAGGGTGGGAATCATGGAATATTGGACTGGGCTGCTGCAAAATCAGTCTCCCATCTTTGCTGGGTCTTTGATACTGCCCTGAAAAACTTCTCCTCTCTCCACCATTGCTTTTTCCTATTTTCTACAACAGCTATTTCCAACTTGTACCACTTTCCTCAAGTCTCTATAACTTGATCTTCACCTCTCTTACTCTCAGCAGGCCATCAGAAGAGGACTCCCATCCATCACTACATCTTTCCCTCTTTTCTCTGAGAAAAATACCTGCAACCCGACTTAACCTTCTATCCCTATCTCACCTGTGCTCTGGTTCCCTCCTCAGGCTCCTCTAGTATAAATTTTCTCCAAAGTCTTCAAATTATTTTTTTCTACTAATTTTTTCCCATCAGCATTTAAACATTCGCAAGCCTTCCTGACCTCATCTGCGTGTCATCTCAGTCGTTCTTTCTCTCATGTTCCCGCCACAAAGAAACCAGAGCCAAGCAATTAGGAGCTGAATTCAATAGTCAGACATATCTGGATTCAAATCTTGGCTCCACCACTTTCTAGCTGAGGGACCTCGGGCAAGGGATTTACCCTCTCTGAGCTGCAGTTTCCTCAGTCTGTAATATGGGATCATGACAGTACCTACCTTACTGGGCTGTTGGGAAGATCAAATAATTTAATGCATGTAGAGTGCTTTGCTCAGTGCCTGGCACATGCTAAATGCTCACAGAGTTGGCCCTCCTAAGTCCTCTCTTTGTGGCCACTTCCTTACGTTCTAGCTACTCCTTAGTCCACTATGTCTGGTTTCCTTTACCACTCCTCTGAAAATGCCTTCACCAAGGTCCATTGGTTCTGTGGCTAAATTCAAGGGACTCTTTTTAATTAATTCATTCATTCAACAGTTATTTATTGAGTGCTTACTATGTGCCAGGCTGTCCCAAGTGCTGTAGATACAGCAGTGATGAAAACAGGCAAAAATCCCATAGAGCTGGTAATCCAGTGGACACTCAAGAGGTCCTTCTGGGACTTCCTGGCAGCATTAGACACCTCTGACCTTCTCGAAACTAAAATCCCCTAGCTTAGGGGACACTGCTCTCTCTTAGTTTTGCTTCTAACTCCTTCAATGCACGTCCTCATCCTCCTTTTCTTTCATCAACCCCTACATGCTGGTGTTCCCCAGGGTTTCAGCCTCCCTCTTTCTCCTTTAGTCATCCATTCCCACAGTAGGCTGTTGGCTCTCAAATTTGTATTTTCTTCTGGAGTTCTAGACCCATATACTCCCATGCAGATGTCTCAAAAGTGCCTCAAATTTTAAATACAAAACTGAACTCATCATTTGTTTTCCTGACTGATGCTCTCTGTTTGTTAACAGCATCATATATCGATTTTCTCAGATCAGAAAAATCTCCTTTTCCTGCATCTCCCACCTTACTGATTAGGTCACAAATGCATTCACTCAAAACAATGTTTATTGACTGTCTACCATGTGTCAAACATTGTGCTGAGCACCGAGGTTACACAAGTGAAAAAGAAAGACCTAATCAAATCTTATAAAATCCTTAATTAACTCTTAATAGTATCACCATTTTCCCACCCCCATTAGGACAATGCCTTAGTTTAGGCTCTCATAATTTCTCACCTGGATGACTATAAAAAATTTCCCAGTTGGTCTTTCCCTTCCTCCATATGTACCCCTATTTAAATCCACTCTCCTCTGTTATCTTTTTAATATGAAAATGAAATCATGATATTCTCTGCTTAAAACACTTCATTGGCTCCCTTAGTTTTCAGGATAGAGTCCAGAATGCACTGGATGACTTTCAAGTTTTCTCATGACCTGGACCCTAGTCTTAAATCTTTTTCGGGGTAGTTCTACTCTGTCCTATAGGGTCGCTATGAGTTGGAATTGACTCCATGGAAATGGGTTTGGTTTTTGGTTTGGATGCAGTGACTATCACAGTACCACAATGAACCTTTACGGAACCCTAAAAGTACCACGTTTTCTCACCCTGTTTCCCTACTTATTCTTTGTACACATTACTTCCTTCAACTGAAACAAACTTTGCATTTCCTCCATATTTCACTTGATTAAGAAATAGCTCTGGTTTTTCTTTGATAAAACTTCTGCCATTCTCCCACTCTTTCTTAAGAGATGTTCCTATGTGATCGGGAAGCAACGTATACACACATTTTTTCGTAACACTTATCTTAATACATGCTGTTTGTCTATCTCCTCACCTAGACTGTGAGCTCCTCAACAGCAGGGACCAATCTCAGTGTCTTTGTATTCCCAGTGCCTGACACACGGTAGTCATTCAATAAATGTTTGCTGAAAAAATGAATGATGCTAGAATTAAAAAAAAAAAAAAATGCACATTTAATGATATGGATGCATAATAACTGTGCTACATGATAATCAAGCATAAATGGCAAACAGTTAAGGTAGATATTACTGTTATATACCCAAACCTAGTCTTTCTGAAGTCCTGGGATTGGGGTAGGAGGTGGTAAGAAGAAACCAAGGCATGAAACAATTAGAACTGAAATAATGAGAATGTTGACACAAGGTAAAGAATGTAACCCAAACCACTGATCATTATGTCTAGAAATTGTAGAATGGGAGTGGGTTCTGCTCTGTATATTTTCACTAAAAATAAAATTTAAAAAATGTAATTAAAAAAAAAGAAAGAAACCAAGGCATACAGAAGAAAGCGCCTCCTCAGATACTGTTCTGCAAACCTCTCAATCCATAAATCCAGACTCAGGTCTTTCCACTTCTCTGGAAGGGAGACCTTACTGCTGTATTAGGTCTTGGAAACTATAAATCTTTACCTTCCCTCCACTCGCTATGATTCTCCCTGAGGCAAAGCTTATTTCTACCATACGAACGTGTTTAATTCACCGAATCCTAGCTGCATGGAGAAAACACATTGGTTTTGATTACAAAGCAACATTTGACTTGACTAATGCAGTGGAAAGCAGGCAAGTCAACCCAGCCTTTGGCACCTTCCCACTTTTCATGTCTACCCTGCCCCCAGCTCTCTGAGACTGACATCAAAGTTTGTTCTCCAGGCCTACCGTGTTCTCTTTCTCCTCCCGCCCTTACATATATCACATCCTGGCTTCCTCTCCCCACACTCAGCCAGTGAAAGCCCTTGCACTCATTCATTTGCTACTCATTTCTTCATTCCAGCTAAGATATATTGAGCACTTACTGTGCATCAGGAACTGTGCTAGGTGCTGCAGCAGTTAAAAAGAAAAGCAAACCCTGTCCCTGCCCTTGCAGAGCTCGCAGTCTAGTGGGAGAGACAAATGCAAACAATGACAAAACAGTGTGCTATGGGCTATGACAGACATTATATCTACCTCCAGAAAGAGGAGAAAGGTTTAACATCAAAGGAAGCCTCTGAGATTTGCCAAGCTACCAAAGGGGCAAAGGTACTCCAAGCCTGTGAAGCAGCCAGTGGAAAAGCACATGGCAGTGCCTAGGGGAAGAGGCAAGGCCACCTTTGTCACATCTATTCCCGTAAGAGGGGAGACTGAGAATCTAACTGCCCTGAGCCTGGAGCCTCCCCTTAGTGCTGGTGAATTCAGCCTGGACCATGGTGCCTCCTCCCATGCTTTCCAAGATTCTTCACCCTCCAGAGACTAATAGCTACTCAGAAGTACAATGCACGCAGCCCAGAGGAACCCTGAATGTTCCCTTCCCTCTCATTTCCACCCATCTTCTTTTTTTTTTTTTAAGTAAACACTTTTGCTTTTCCTCTACTTTGAAAATGTAATCTATTTTGTCTTCACTAGAAAGAGAACATCTCCCTATTAATTCTAAATCCCAAGAGATAACTTTGGTTAACATTTTACACAGTCTTCCAATTTTCTCAAAACACAAAGATTTATTAATTTTAAAAACAAAAATGGAATCCTAACATATATTGTTTTGGAACTTGTTCCACTTGCCAAAATGATTTATAGATCTTTTAATGTCAATACATATAGATCTACACGGTTATATGTAACTGCTGACTGGAATTACATTGACGGTATATACCTTACCTAAATTCTCTCCTGTATGGACATTTGGGAACGTTTCTAAATTTTTTATATTATAAACCATGTTCAAGTAAACAAATATCCTTCCATATACGTGTGTTGTTTTTGTTGTTGGGTGCCACAGAGTCATTTCCGACTTAAAGCAACCCTATAGGACAGAGTTGAAATGCCCTATAGGGTTTCTAAGGAGAGGCTGTTGAGTTTGAACTGCCAACCTTTAGGTTAGCAGCCGAACTCTTAACTACTCTGCCACCAGGGTGTATGTACACATATATACAACCTATGTTATATATTTTATATATGTATTTATATATGTGTGTGTTTTATCAGTTCTGAGACGTTTCTGTATGATAAATTTCTAAAGGTAGAAATGCTAGGTCAAAGATATGAACATTTTTGGTTTTGATATTGCCAAATTACTCTTCCAAATTATTACACTGGTTTATACCTCAACCAACTTATATGGGCCCATCTCACTGCGTCCTTCCAAAAAAAAAAAAATTTTTTTTTTCCAATACTAGACAGTCTCAATTCTTCTTCATCATTTCCAGTCTGATAGATAAAAAATACACCATTGTTTTAATTTATATTTCCTGAGTTAATTTTTTTTATTGATTTGTAAAGTCTTTTAGAGAAAGCTTTGTATTTCAAGACTGCAAATATGTGCCACAGTTTATCCTTTATTTTTTAATGTTATGGTTTCTTTCACTTTAGTTTTTATGTAGTCAAATCTGTTAGCCTTTTCCTTCATGGTTTCCTTTATAGGCTTGCTCCAAAAAGTCTCTTCTACCCCTGTGATTATATGAATAATCTCTTTTATTTCCTTTGAAGATATTTATGGTGTATTTTTTACCTTTAGATCTTTAATCTACCTGGAGTTTACTTTTGTGTTTGACATGAAGTAAGGGTCTAATTTAATTTTTTTCCAAATGGATAACGAATCATCACTATTTATTTATTAACAACGTATCTTTTCACTTCTGGTAGGAAACACTTTCTTTATCATACATTAAATTCGCATATATACATGAACTCGTCTTGTCTCTGGAACTTGTTTTATTGGCAACCTTACAGTCAGGGAAATCTACCACCTTCTGTCACTTTGCCTAAGATACAAACCCCTCTGCTCATTTCTGATCCTGGACTCCTATTCACATAAATGTTGTTTCCTCTTTTCTCTTCAATCCTCCTGTAGTACACTCACCCTGCAAACCCTCTGGAACTCCACTCCATGGTTATTTAACTATCAACATCCTTAACCTCTTCTACCTCCTCCTTAACTGAAGTCTGGCCCTTTCCAGGAACACCACTTCTACGATCTGCTCTGAGAGGTGGCTCCTTCTCACATCCTAGGGTCAAGAGATGGGGCTGCTTCCAAGTCATCCATTCTCTACCACTAAGTGAGGGGAAAACAAAACAAAACAACACTTCTCTTCTGAGGCTCATATCATCCAGTATAAAATGTTTAGCCTGTCCTTGTTACAACCCTCTGCAACTTCCTGGTCACTCTTCTTTATTTACTCAAGACTTTGGAGCCTGGTCCCAGACTTCCTCTCTGCCCCAAGACCAGCTATCAGCCTAGATGATTTCAATACTCAAGAGGAAGAACTAACACGCCATGTTCTGGCTTAGAAGTTATCCAACAACATCCTCTTCCTCCTCAACCAATGTCCCATGGTCACCTTTTGAATCTTCTTATCCCTTGGAAATATTCAAACTCATTCTCCCAAGCTTCAGTACCATGTAGTTAACTGTCAGCTGGACTCTAAATACCTCACATTCAGCATGGCCAAAATCAAACTTACTTTATGATTCGTATGCCTACCTCTCAACCTCTTAAATCAATCCATCTCTCTCTCTGTCCTTTTTCCCTCCTTTCCCTTCCTTGCCTACTATGTCCCTTGTCTTTGTGAATGGTGGCAGAATACATCCAAATTGTTAAATCAGATATTTGGGAGTCATCCTCAGGACCTTCCCCTGTGTATTACTCTCCACTTCCAAACACTCCACCTCCTAAATTTCATTTTAATCTATCTAGTTTTCTCTGTCGCTACAGCCATTGACCTAGTTCAGCTACTATTACCTCTTACCTAGACCACAGTAACAGCCTTTTTAACTGGGTCTCCTGCCTCTAGTCCTGTTCCTCACCAACCTATGCTCCCCAAGTTTAGTCATATCACTTATCCTGGTTAATGGCCTTTACTGGCCTTCCTTGATCTTAGGATAAAGTTCACCTTCCTGACCATGGTTCACTAGGCCATTTCATAGCCTTGCCTCTACCCCCTCTCTAGTTTCAGAACTGGTTATCCACTCTAGAACTGTAGGTATGCTTCAAACATACTGACCTTCAGTTTCTTGAATATGGTACGGTTTCTTGCCTGAAGGCCTCCCCCCGCCCTCCCAGTTTTTTCTATCTGGAATACTACCTCCACTCCCACCAA
This sequence comes from Loxodonta africana, assembly GCF_030014295.1. Classification (NCBI taxonomy): domain Eukaryota; kingdom Metazoa; phylum Chordata; class Mammalia; order Proboscidea; family Elephantidae; genus Loxodonta; species Loxodonta africana. The sequence goes on along the minus strand of NC_087354.1, from coordinate 43,385,912 downwards.
GTCTTACTTTCAGGTCTAATTAGACAGTTCTTCTTCCAAGAAAGGGTTCTCAACAGGCTCATCTCCCCTCCCCACCCCCCTACACACATTTGGGCCAGATGTTCCTCCTCCGCACTCCCAAAGCACCATGTACTTCCCTTATCATAGCAAAAATCACACTTTATTGTATATCTCTATGCCTACTACTGTTGTTGTTGTGTGCTGTCAAGTTGATTCCGATTCATAGCGACCCTACAGGACAGAGTAGAACTACCTCATAGGGATTCCTAGGCTGTAATCTTTACAGAAGCAGGTCACCAGGTCTTTTCTTCCATTGAGCAGCTGTTGGGTTCAAACCCTGGACCTTTCTATTAGCAGTCAAGCACTTAACTATTGTGTAAATTCTTTAAGAACGGGGCAGTTCAATGAAATATTCTTTGGACCTAGTGCTACTGACAAATTATAGTTGCTTAATAAATACTACTTGTATTAAGGATGGATGGATGGCTAGATGGATGGCGGATGGATGGATGGATGGATGGATGGATGGATGGATGGATGGATGGAAGGAAGGATGATGGCTACTAGAATCTGATAACAATGGGTTGGGGATAAAAATATACATCACTGGAGTGCTAATGAATAAGCAATTAGATGTTAGAAGTTACTATTTGAAGTATTAACACTAAGAGGTCAGCAAGACCTAATCCTACCAGAGGCCAATAGTTTTCCAAATCGCTAATTGGTAAATATTTGAAGAAGGTATTTATGACTCTGCTCCAAGATTACACAGTGAGAAGAGCAAAATCTTTGTAGATGAACCCAGCTGCCAGGAATTTCTACTCCACCACTGCTAGCTGTGAAAGCCTGGTCATGCTACTTAGCTTCTAGGAGCCTCAGTTCTGAAAGATGGGGTAACACCGACTTCACAGGGTTATCAGAAGACTAAAGAAAATAACACAGGTCAAGTGCCAGGCACTCAATAAATACTAGGTTCCTTCCATTTTCTACTTCCTTTTTCCTTATCAGCCAAAATTAACAAAAATATGTCAGTTTTGCCACAGCAAACCTTCATTCCATCACTTTGCCAGAGGAACCCTGCTGCAGGGTTCCTTGTGGTATAGCTGTATCACAGAGGCAGCTTCCCCGAAAGTATTTTTATGAGCTTCTTACAGAAGCCTGGAAGCTCCACTACTGTGTGATGCCATTCTGTACGGCAAATAGGCTGTCACACCAACAAGAGACGCGAGCTTGAAAGCCCAACTCTGAATCTATTCCAGTAAAGCACTGCAGCCCCAGTCCGAAGAACAAAGCCACAAATGCAGAATTCTAGCACTAGTGACTGCCAGAACAGGTCAAATGGTAGAGTAGTTAAACTTTTCACCTAGGACACAGTGTACCTGGTAAGCCATCTCCCTCGATTCAGTCCCAAGAGCCGTACAACAGAAGGGGAGGTCTGCGTACTGGCACCCAAGCTGACAAGCACCCACACTTCCTACCTTTGAGCATACACTCCCAGAAGAAAGAGATCTACACTATACTCAAGGCTCAAACAACCTCAAGATGTGGACATAATGCTAGCACACCACTGTTGGTTGGGGCTCAGGGCTGAGTGCACGGCCAGGGAGCTCAAACAATGCCACATCTTAAAACAGAAGCAAAGGAAATGAAAGAGAGAAGACTGATGTTCCTGGACCACTAATGGGTCTCATTCACTACAGCCAATAGTGATGTCATTAGGTGCTGTGGAGTCTTTTTTTTTTTTTTTTTATTGTACTTTAGATGAAGGTTTACAGAACTAGCTTTTCATTAAACAATTAGTACACATATTTTTTGTGACACTGGTTACCAGCCCCACAACATGTCAACACTCTCCTCCCTTCTCGATCTTGGGTTCCCTATTACCAGCTTTCCTGTCCCCTCCTGCCTTCCAGTCCTTACCCCTGGGCTGGTGTGCCCCTTTAGTCCTGTTTTATTTCATGGTCCTGTCTAATCTTTGGCTGAAGAGTGAACCTCAGGAGTGACTTCATTACTGAGCTAAAAGGGAATCTGGTAGGCCATACTCTAGGGGTTTCTTCAGTCTGTCAGGCCAGTAAGACTGGTCTTTTTTATGAGTTAGAATTTAGTTCTACATTTTTTTCCAGCTCTGTCCAGAATCCTGTATTGTGATCCCTGCCAGAGCAGTCAGTGGTGGTAAGCTGGATACCATCTAGTTGTGCTGGACTCAGTCTGGTGGAGGCTGTGGTAGCTGTGGTCCATTAGTCCTTTGGACTAATCTTTCCCTTGTGTCTTTGGTTTTCGTCATTCTCCCTCGCTCCAGATGGAGTGAGACCAGTGGAGTATCTTAGATGGCCGCTCACAAGCTTTTAAGACCCTAGACGCTACTCACCAAAGTAGAATATAGAACATTTTCTTTATAAACTATGTTATGCCAGTTGAGCTAGATGTTCCCCAAGACCATGGTCCCCACACCCTCAGCCCAGGAATTCGGTCTCTCAGGGAGTTTGGATGTGTGTATGGAGCTTTGTGGAGTCGATTTTTGACTCATAGTGACCCAACGTGACACAGAACTGCTCCAGTAATGAGAGGAAAATCAAATCTATTTCTCTATTACAATGGTCTGTAGATCCATAAACCTTGAGGCAGATCACAGAAAACCCTTTCAAACATACACCTCTCCCACCTCCACAGAGGTGTGAGAAGAGAGGCTGGATGAGGGCTCCAGGCCAAGATAAGCTAGGCCCTGAGATTCAAAATGGAACTGGACAATTATTTTACCCCTTGGCTAAAAACTATGCCCCTGCTACATGTATCCTTTCCAAAGACAACATACTCATCACTGTAAGTCTCCTCCCCTCCATCCCCCACATATTCTTTTACAAGAGAAATACTTCTACTATAAAACTGTCTTCCTGCATTACCTTCTTCCTCTTTGCTATTAAAACAATAAACCAAGTCTTCTGTGCAAATATGCCTTGTCTTGTCTTAAAAAAAAAAAAAAAATTGTCTTAGGGAAGGTTAAAGTATCCTGGCCACTGGCTCAGTTAGAGCACATGTACTAATAACCTTTACCCTTTCTTCCCAGCCCAGCTGCCTGACTTTATGTGCATTTCTCTCTGAAGTCCCTAGATGCATTCCTGATGCATTTCCAATTTTGTGTAGAGATAAGAGCATTATGAGTTGGGACCACAGCATAATACGATTCTCCTTTCCCTGCAATCCCCTGCTTAGACTCCAAATTTGAAACTTGAAAGGAAAGGCAATCTTAAATGCAAATCTGCAAATCATCTCCTTTTTGATATCTCAGAAAAAAACAAAAGCCATGAAGCCTTCTTACGAACTGCTCCACAAAGTAGCCCTTTTAAATTAATATGTCCAACAAATAATTACTAGTTATCTGCTATGTGTCATGAATAGTAATAGAAGTAATGGTTACAGGAGGTATTTTAGGAGATTTGGGTTATAAAAACTATGTCACTTTAATTAAGCTGTTTTTATTAACTTAGTCACTTTAATATCTGAGGGTGAGCAATACCAGTAATGGATGCAGAAGGATCCAGATACTCATATAATAATCTTATTTCCATTCTAGAACAGAAGGGCTGAGGAAGGGCGTGGGATTTATTTTGCTCTGAGATAATGGCATCCCAAGTAACTCACAGACATGGGTGTGTAAACAGGACGGGAACCTTACAAAATCCATTAAGTACTATGGCTTCAATCAACTGGTTTCAGGAAAAGTCATGACACAATCAGATTTAGCTACTTTACCTGGACAACTGGAGGTTTAACAGTTCCATCAAGCACCCAAATAAATATGTGCAGCAACTGGAGGTTGACCATTAGAAGCTGCCATTCCAAATGATCAGGTCTTTGATCTAAGCAAACAGGATGTGGCTTAATAATCGAAACAGAAGACTAAATTCACTCAAGTATTTAGAACCTAAAATAATCCATTTAACAGGTTCAACAACATGCAACACACACCCTCCAATCATCCCTCAATGACAGAAAACAACAATGATGAGGGAAACATCTCTCAATGACAGACAGGTACTAAACACTAAACACCTTCACAGACCATTTAGCAATTGCTAGGACTACAGCCAATCCTTGAAGGTGAACTCAGAATACAATCAAATCTCAGTACCAGACTTGTTTTTCAGAAAAGAGAGGTAAATATTCCACTGACTTCCAGGTTAGATCAAAACAAGAAGTTGTGTTGCATTAAAAAAAACACTGGCCCAGAGTCCATAAGGAAAATATCTGGAGGAAGGGGACAGAAACCTACTAGCTAAGATTTAACTTGGATTTGTGGTTTTCTTTATTAAAATCAGCCCTATAGGGAAATACATTCTGGCTTGGGCCTGGGCGATACTGTTTTCCCCTCCACTGTTTCATAGTTGTTTTTGCAGAAATGGAGTTAAATATAGCTCAAAGTCACAGGAAAGCCTCCACAGGAAACTATGTCCCAAAGGGAAGACTTCATGGGAAGAACAAAGAAGGAAGTTACCTGCATGTCTTTGGTAACTGTTCATTCAAACAAGTTTTCATTATCTCTCAATGGACAAAAACCTCCAACTAATAACATAAATTCATTCACAGGAAGGTAATAAAATTGAAGTGTCTTATTGAGTTCCTCTTCTGGCTCTCAATCTCTTTCATTAGGGAATTTACATCACCCCCACTGTCACATAACCTCCCCATTTCTATTTACTTGATTAAACTGCAGCTCTACAGCAACAGAGGTGAAGGTTTAATTTAGAAGTATAGGAATGAACCTATTTATCCTTTGAGAATTTTACCATACAGTATATCGCTGTTGCTGGTAGATGCCGTTGAGTGGGTCCGACTTATAGCGACCCTATGTACAACAGAACAAAACACTGCATGCTCCTGCGCCATCCTCACAATCGTTAGGCTTGAGCCCACTGTTGTAGCCACTGTGTCAATCCATCTCGCTGAGGGTCTTCCTCTTTTTTCCTGACCCTCTACTTCACCAATCATGATGTTTTTTTCCAGGGACTCGCCCTTCTCCAGGGACTCGGTCCTCTTGACAACATGTGGCCAAAGTATGTGAGTCAAAGTATCACCATCCTTGTTTCTAATGAGCATTCTGGTTGTACTTCTTCCAATACAGGTTTGTTCGTTCTTCTGCCAGTCCATGGTATATTCAACATTCTTCATCAACACCATAATTCAAAGACATCAATCCTTCTTCAGTCTTCCTTACTCACTGTCCAGCTTTCACATGCATATGAGTCAACTGAAAACACCATGGCTTTGGTCTGGCACACCTTAGTCCTTAAAGTGACATCTTTGGTTTTTAACACTTTAAAGAGATCTTTTGCAGCAGATTTGCCCAATGCAGTGCGTCCTTTGATTTCTTGACTGCTGCTTTCACGGGCGTTGATTGTGGATCCAAGTAAAATGAAATCCTTGACAACTTCAATCTTTTCTCTGTTTATCATGATGTTGCTTATTGGTCCAGCTGTGAGGTTTTTTTTTTTTTTTTTTATGTTGACGTGTAATCCATACTGAAGGCTGTGGTCTTTGATCTTCATCAGTAAGTGCTTCAAGTCCACTTCACTTTCAGCAAGCAAGGTTGTGTCATCTGCATAACACAGGTTGTTAATGAGTCTTACTCCAATTCTGATGCCACGTTCTTCTTCATATAGTCCAGGTGTCAGATTATTTGCTCAGCATACAGATTGAATAAGTATGGTGAAAGGATACAACCCTGACACACATCTTTCCTGACTTTAAACCACACAGTATCCCCTTGTTCTGTTCAAATGACTGCTTCTTGGTCTAAGTACAGGTTCCTCATGAGCTCAATTAAGTGTTCTGGAATTCCCATTCTTCACAATGTTAACCGTAATTTGTTATGATCCACACAGTCGAATGCCTTTGCACAGTCAATAAAACACAGGTAAATATCTATCTGCTATTCTCTGCTTTCAGCCACGATCCATCTGACATCAGCAATGATATCCCTTGTTCCATGTCCTCTTCTGAATCCAGCTTGAATTTCTGGCAGTTCCCTGTCGATATACTGCTGCAGCCACTTTCAACTGATCTTCAGCAAAATTTTACCTGCACGTGACATTAATGCTATTGTTCAATAATTTCTGCGTTCTGTTGGATCACCTTTCTTTGGAATGGGTACAGATATGGATCTGTTCCACTTGGTTGATCAGGTAACTGTCCTCCAAATTTCTTGGCGTAGACAAGTGAGCAATTCCAGCACTGCATCCCTTTGTCGAAACATCTCAATTGGTATTCCATCAATTCCTGGAGCCTTGTTTTTTGCCAATGCCTTCAGTGCAGCTTGGACTTCTTCCTTCAGTACCATTGATTCTTGTCCATATGGTACCTCCTGAAATGGCTGAACATCAACCAATTCTTTTTGGTATGGTGACTCTGTATTTCTTCCATCTTCTTTCGATGTTCCCTGTGTCATTCAATATTTTCCCCATAGAATCCTTCAATACTGCAACTTTAGGCTTGAATTTTTTCTTTGGTTCTTTTGCTAATGCTGACGATGTTCTTCCCTTTTGGTTTTCTATCTCCAGTTCTTTGTACATGTTATTATAATACTTTACTTTGTCTTTTCGAGCCACCCTTTGAAATCTTCTGTTCAGCTCTTTTACTTTGTCATTTCTTCTTTCCGCTTAGCTACTCAATGTTCAAGAGAAATTTTCAGAGTCTCTTCTGAAATCCATTTTGATCTTCTCTTTCTTTCCTGTCTTTTTAATGACCTCTTGCTTTCTTCATGTATGACATCTTTGATGTCATTCTACAACTCACCTGGTATTCTGTCATCAGTGTTCAATGCATCAAATTTATTCTTGACATGATCTCTAAATTCAGGTGTGATATACTCATGGTTGTACTTTGGCTCTCGTGGACTTGTTCTACTTTTCTTCAACTTTGACTTGAACTTGCATATGTGCAATTGATGGTCTGTTCCACAGTTGGTCCTTGGCCTTGTTTTAACTGATGCGTCTGTCAGTTTGTCATACTGTGGTGGCTTGTGTGTGGCTGTGATAATGGAAGCTTTGCAACCTGTATGTCAAATACCAGCAGGGTCACCCTGGGTGGACAGGTTTCAGGGAAGCTTCAGCCTAATACAGACTAGGAAGAAGGACCTGGCAATCTACTTCTAAAAAGAATTGTTCAGTGAAAACCTTATGAATAGTAGTGGAACATACATTATGTACTTCTGTTTTTTATTTCTCCAACAGGACTGCAGAGCTTGGGCAAGTCTAATACTTTTCTTGTGACATCCAGAGTGCCCCACACAAGGAGAGGCACATATCCATTAGATGACAGGTCTGTTTTTCATACAAGCTAGGCCCTAACTGTTCTATGGCCAAAATAAACATATTCTGAGTGCCAGTCTTGTTTCAGGCACTATGTTATTTACACATATTAACATAGTGAAGTAACTCCTTACACATAGTGAAAGAGTAGGAGAAATATGTGATCCACTACACTCAACATCAGGCCTTTCATCCTCCCCAGCCTAATGCATTTTACCAGTTAGGAACTATGATGTCAAGATTCTATTTCTTTCCCTAAGATCATCTGTCACTGTCTAAGTGCCATATATTTATTAAATACTTGTAATTCTATATACTAAATGAGAAATTTTGTGAAAGTAATTCAAGCACACTTGAAATACACAAAGATGATGTTACCATATGATGCAACCATAAAGGTGGATTCCTCTCAAATAAACACCGATACCAACACAACCAGAGAACTAGATTCCAGGAGATTACCAAGAAAACTCTGTATTTTAAGCCCCTAGACTAGGATTTTATTCCTTTAAGTTGCTGATTCTACTCATCAATTGGCTGTGGAATAATTATCCTCAAACACAATTTTCACCACTGATAACTGCCTCAAAGAAAATTGCTAGCCCCTGCCATATTATGTGGAACTAATATTCAAACCACTACTGACTCTTCACTTCAACCCTAAACTCTCCCTAACCCCTACCCTGAACACACACACCAGTCCAGCACTTCAGCTCAACCATAATCCTTTGTGTCTGCTCAAGCCTTTCTTCCTACTTGGCGTACTCTTCTTTCAGTCCTGTCCCGTTACATACTCTACTTCCTTTAAGTGGCTGCTCCAAATTCACTTCCTTACGGAAGGGTTCTATGATTCCTCTCACAGTTTAAATATTTATTGAACATCTGCTATGTGCCAGACACTTTTGCATAATTTTGCATAGGTTAATAGTTTCTCATGTCTTGTCTCACCAATTTTGGGTGTCTTCTCTGATCTCTACCTAGCCCTGGTCACAGCCTCTCTTGGACCCTGTTCCACTTGAACACGGTCATATGGATTACCTCAGATGTTTACTGGCACAATATTTTAGTAATTTGATATCCTGATTAAACTGTAGCCCTACAGTAAACATTTTTTTTTTTTTAATTGAAAATCTAATGCAGCCCGAGGGGAGAATTCCGGATAAATATGGCCCCAGAGGTCATCTCGGTAAAGAAAGTAAATGGAGATGGAGGAACTAAAGCTTGGGGAGCCTGAGACGAAAACTGGAGAAAGACGGTAAGAGGAAGTGGAGTGCCTGTGATCACAGGGTTGAACGAAAGCCCAAAGAAGGGCGCTTAAGCGGTTGGGGGAGGGGTAGGTGCCCAAGTCAGGCTCTCTCGGGGCCCGAAGCCAGGCGGGGCAGGTCTGACTCACCTGTGCGGCCAGTGGGGGAGTCAGACGCCGAGTGGAAGAGCAGGTGACGGTAGCGTTGGAAGGCCTGGTCGAGGACGGAGCAGCCGGGCTTAGCGGCAGAGCCGGCGTGGTACCGGAAGTCGAAGTTCTTCGGCAAAACGGCGTAGCGCTGGTCGGAGGTTTGGATGTACTGGGGCCAAGGCCATAGGGCCGTCGCCGGCCCAGCGGTCGCTGCCGCCAGCAGCAGCGAGAACCAAAGCGTGGAGCCGGCCATTGCCCGCCGGTCCCTTCTCCCCTAGCGGGGTGGGCCACGTGAGCCCCTGGTCAGGTGAGAGGCGCCCGCGTGACAATCGGCGCGTCACGTGACCCGAGGCAGCTCCGCGGCGACGGCCGCCGGGACCACGGACTCCACCGGTCCTTGGGTTCCCGGCGTGAAGGTGGAGCTCCTGCTCGTGCCACCGATTTGAGCTGGGCATCTGCTATGGCCCCAGTGCTCAGAAGGCTCACAGGCCTGGTGAAGCTGTAAATAATTTATCACCACAGATCCACACCTACAAGTAATAAAACTACGAAGCTCACTACCCTGTAAAACGCAAGCTGGGGAGGCTAGTGGACAAGCAGGAAAGAAAGTTTCCCAGAGAAAGGACTTCTAGGCTGAATCTTGAACTATGAATAAGAGCTTGACAGGCTGACTGGGAGAAAAGGACATTCCAGGCGAGGTAACTTCAGAGGCAGAAAAATGGATTAAAACCACAAGTCTGTTGTGATGTGAAATGCTGTGGACCTGGACAACAGTGGCGTCATTACGGGTGTGTGGGTGTGCGGACCACACCGGTGACATTGTCAGAGGGATGACACCAAAATGACTGTCTATAAAATTTTTGTGCAGTGTTTCAGCAGACATTATTTTTTATAAAATATCCCTGTAGTTATAACAACAACAAAATTTTTCCTAAGCCCAGTTTACCTGTATCAAATATACCTATAAGGCTAACACTGTGTTAACTTACTTTTTGAACCTTCTAATGCCCTTGAATCAGAGCTGTCAATTACAATGACACTTCAAATCAAGTGGTTTCATCTGCACACGCTACAATCACAGGCTATTTTTGTTGCTGCTGGTGTTTTTATAGTCGCGGATTTTGTAAAATTTTGTGGTATTTTAGCTACAATATTGTGGTAATTAGTATTTGTGAACCTCTGTCAATAACTTTTATGAGAATGAAGTAGTAATTGAAAGAAAAAAAGGAGAAAAATCAAAAAAGCCTTCTGCTCAATTACTAATAATGTTGTAATTCAATGTAGAAAGATTTTACAAAACAATTTTGTTGTTAGTATTCATGCAATCTAAGAAATATTATCTATAAGCAGTTTATAATTATATCTCATTATTTTATGACTAAAATGATAGTAAGCTTACATGTATAACAATTATTGTTTATATGACTCTTTGACAACAAAATAGAGAAATCGACAGTTTAAAACATGAAGTGAGGGAAATGCTGTTTCATGATTCATATTTAGAAATATAACTTAAACCTTATATTCAGTGTTTTTAAAATTATAGTCTTTTAAAAATTTTCTTTAAAAACACCGCTGTCTTGCAAGTATATATCTGACTTAAATGAAATTTTCAGGGTTTAAGTTTGAATTATGGCTTAAAAGAATAGGGACACATTCAGAAGTGAGTTGACGAAAGGTGTTGATTTCGATGAAGTCATTCACAAGTTTGCAGCTTTGAATGCTAGGAAAGGAAAGCTCTGATTTAGTCAGGATGTTCACTAAGTGCTGAAATGCTTGTGTATTTTTCATCTTTTTTATGGCATTATTTATTAATATATTTCCATATGCATTTGTCTACAACTTCTGCATTACGTGGGCCGTTATTGATTTTGCAAACCTTATCCATTAACGAATCTTATGTAACGGTAAAGTTTAACGTTAAAATGAACATAATTTTGATGTAGTTCTTAAATGTTTCTACTTCGGATTCTATTGCTGCCTTCTGGAATTTTCACTTTAACCATGTGAAACTATGTAAATGTAAATACATTTAGGCTGTGGGTATGATATTGTAATTTAAATTTTGCTAGTTGTTTATGTTACCACTATTGCCATTAATAGCGTCGCTATGAGTTGGAATCGACTCGACGGCAATGGGTGGGTTTGCCATTACATTCAGTGATACACAGGAATTATGATTAACAAGTAATATTAGTACAAAAAACATTACTAAAGATTCTGTATGGTATGGTACTGGAAGAGGTCCATGGGAAGGGAGTGACACCGTAAGTTACTGCACTGGGTGATACCAACACTAGTGATGCCCCTGCAGGAGGGTAGGGTCTGAACTGCTCTGATGAAGGGTGGAGTGCTTGTGATCTACTTAGGACTGGAAAAAATGTTCGGCCTTGAGAGCAAGCTTGAGGCATCCCATTGCCTGCCTCCCATGTGGTCTCTTTGCTTCATGGTTGATAATAAATCTCCCAATTACCTGCCCCAAATCCCTTCCCCCAAAACGAAACTCCACATACAGGGTGTGTATTTACTGCAAGCAGTAAGATATTGCCAGGACTTTGGGTGCAAGATGGAGAATGCTTGGGGACCATGGTTTCAGGGAACATCTAGGTCAATGGGCATAATAAAATCTATTAAGAAAACATTCTGCATCCCATTTTGGAGAGTGGCGTCCAGAATCTTAAACGCTAGTGAACGGCCATCTAAGATACGTTGATTGGTCTCAACACTCATGGAGCAAAGGAGAATGAAGAACACCAAAGATTCAAGGTAAGTATGAGCCCAAGAGACAGAATGGGCCACATAAATCAGAGACTATATCAGCCTGAGACCAGAAGAACCATCAGATGGTGCCCAACTACAACTGGTGACTGCCATAATAGGGAACACAACAGATAATCCCTGGAGCAGATGCAGACCTCAAATTCTAGTAAGAAGACCAGACTTAAGGGTCTGACTGAGACTAGAAGGACCTGGGAGGTCATGGTCCCCAGACCTTCTGTTAGCCTAAGACAGGGACCATTCCCAAAGCCAAGTCTTTAGACAGGGATTAGACTGGACTATAAGATAGAAAATGATACTGGTGAGGAGTGAGCTTCTTGGATCAAATAGACACATGAGACTATGCGTGCAGCTCCTGTCTGGAGGGGAGATGTGAAGGCTGAGGGGGACAGAAGCTGGCTGAATGGACACGGAAATACAGGGGGGAAGAGAAGGAGTGTGCTGTCTCATTATGGGGAGAGCAACTAGGAATATATAGCAAGGTGTATATAAGGTTTTGTATGAGAGACTGACTTGATTTGTAGACTGTCACTTAAAACACAATTAAAAAAAAAAGAAGTTGGAGAATGCCCTGAGATAATGACAGGGGTCTGATTCTGCAGAGGCTTACAGAGGATGTCTGAGTCAGGACGTCATTCTGTGGGCAACTGGGAAGTCGTCCTAGAGATTTGCATTTTATAAGTTTCATGTTGGGTAGCAGAAACCCAGGTGGTGTAGTAGTTAAGAGTTCAGCTGCTAACCAAAAGGTCAGCAGTTCAAATGTATCAGGCACTCCTTGGAAACCCTATGGGGCAGCTCTACTTTGTCCTCCAGGGTTGCTATGAGTCGGAATCGACTCAATGATGATGGGTTTTTTGTGTTGGATAGCTGGATGGATAAAAACCAATTAGGAGGTTTTCTATACCAGAGATGGAGAATGATGAGAGCCTGAACGACAGCGGTGGGGAAGGAGGAGAGCTGTAGATCCAGGAAACTGTGGGTAAGGAGACGCAGTATTCAAGAGGCTTGAGGAATGGTCACTGGGAACTCAACAGATACTGAGTCAGTGACCCTGTCTTCTTTGTTCACCGCAGTATCTTCAACATAGTTAAATCTGTGATTGCAAAAGGAGATAAAAAATAATGCTGTTGTGTGGCATTATTTGGCTAATTAGTAACTTTTTTAAAATCATAAAATTGCATTTTAGTATTAAAATAAGTGTAAAGATCAGGAAATGAGCTTTTTAAAATAAAAAAATTTTAAAGTCATGATAATTGATATTTAAATTTTAGGTAACTAATGTAGTAGTAGTTGAGCCCAGGTGGCACAGTGGTTAAGAGCTACAGCTGCTATCCAAAAGGTTGGCAGTTTGAATCCACCAGCTGCCCCTTGGAAACCCTATGGGGAAGTTCTACTCTTCCCCATAGGATCATTATGAGTCACAATCTACACAACAGCAACAGGTTTTTTTGGAATGTGGTAGTAAGCAGCCCTGGTGGTGCAGTAGTTAAGCACTTGGCTGCTAACCGAAGGGTCCATGGTTTAAACCCACCAGCTGCTCTATGGGAGAAAGATGTGGCAGTCTGCTTCCGTAAGGATTACAGCCTTGGAAACCCTACGGGGCAGATCTACCCTGTCCTATAGGGTCACTATAAGTCGGAACTGACTTAACGGCAATTTTTTTTTAACATAGTAGTTGGAGTCCCTGGGTGGTGCGAATGGTTAACATGCTCAGTTAACCAAAAATATGGAGGTTTGAGTCCACTCACAGGCACCTTGGAAGAACAACGTGGCTATCTACTTACAAAAAATCAGCCATGAAAACCCTATGGGGCACAGTTCTCTGACACACATGGCATCGCCGTAAGTCAAGGTCAACTCAATGACAATGGGTTTGGTTTGAGTTATTTATGAACATGGCTTATGAGAGGAAATCTGGAATTACTTCGCCTGTTCAGATAAACATGGTCTCACTTCTGTAACTTCCAGAGTTAATTTTGTTAGAATGGAGCTCGAAGCAAAAGAAATAGGCATTAGATATCAAAATTACAGTTTCAGATCCTAAGATTACATATTTACACTAGGCACATTGCTTAGACCTGCATTTTTATTATCACTAATAAAAAGGTCCTGGGTCCTCCGATAGGAGAGATATTACCCAAGGTACCTATGAGTTGGAATTGACTTGACGGCAATGGGGTTGACCAAGGTAGAGTCTCAGAATCATTGTCAGAAGAGCCAAGTTTACAATCAGTGCCTTCTCCTACAGGATCAATAGTTTAGGGAGAGTTCAGAGCAGGTCCAATGGTGAGAACCCTGGGTCAAAGTAGGGGTTCAGTTCTGAGCATATGCCAAGGCATTCCTTTATGTGATATTCAACCTGTACTAGGGAAAAGGCATTGTTAATTTAAAGGAGTCACACAAAACGAAGGGGTTGGGCCCAAATGAAAATATTTTAGAAATTACTAATGAAAGCATTTAGAGATTTTTGTCGAGAGAATATTCTAAGCATATTATTCCAATCATCCTATCCCTGACAAATATATCAATCAGAACAGTAATGAATAATCATTAAAAGTTTTCAAAATATCATCACAATACAAAGAAATATTCAGAAGTTTGCATAGCGATAGTAGCAAAAATTTAAATGAGTAAAGATATTTAATAATAGGAATTCTTTAACTTAGTATATAGTCAACATTGCCATCAATTCTGACAGTAGATGAACAACAAAAATGACACCGAAAATATATTAGCAGATATTTTGTTTTCTATATTTTTCCTTTATAAAGGCAGCTTGTTAAATGAATAAAGACATAATTTAATTTTCATATCTATACCTGCTAATAAAATTAACTAACATACGGGGAAGAAAATTCACTGTCACAAAATGTGTCCAGATTTTTGATTCATAAAGTCAAGTCATCACTGTAGGTGCAGAGGGGAGAGAATGAGTAATTTTGTTTGGAGACATCTGTGACAAAGAGGTGACCATTGAGCTGGCTCCCAAAGCACGAGTTAGCAAGGCAGGGAAGGGGAGCATGGGCAAAGCACAGAGGTTTCAAAGAAGATGGCATATGAGCATAGGGTTTATGGGGATAGCAAAAGGAGAAAATGTGCCATGATTATCTCACCTCCTGGCCCTGCAAAGCAGGGCTTTGAACTGGTTCAAACTAGTTCAGTCATGGCTGACGAAATAAAACCAGAAGAGATGGGAAGTTTTAAAAATTGGGTGATCCAGAACCATAAGAGGAACAAGGAAAATTATGGGTCAAAGCCCTGGAATGGTGGATGCAGAAGAGGCATGGTGAGCCCTTTCAGGAGCTTGATGTGTGAGATTGGATTATTGCCAGGACTGAAGAGCTTGACACACACTCAAAAAGTCATGGTTGGCTGCCATCTTTGGGCTGGACACCGTTATTTCCAACTCTGCGCAGAATCCAACAGGCAGGAGATTTGGTTGCTATGCAATGTGTACACTGCCCTTGTTTTCTAAGAACAAGATTAAGTTTCTAGCAGGACTTCAACCTGTAATTTTTCCCATTCTGGTTATGGTTCCAGGTCACCCAAATTAAAAAAATTCAGGTCTATTCCAGTGTCACCTCCTCGGCCATGACTGAACTGGGAAGAACCAGTTTGAAGCCCTGCTCCATAGTACTCCCTTCTCCCTGGAATGTTTCCTACTTCCCACTCCTACTCCCTACTTGAAAGTCTAAAGCTAAATGTTACCACCCTGGAAATCTTCTCTGACTCCTCACACCTGGGTTAGATTCCCTTCTCTGTGATCACGTAACCCTCTGAGTTTGTCTACATCAGAGCATTTATCTCTTAGTATTATAATTGCCTGTTCATTTGTCTGTCATCTGCACAGAGTAAAAGCTCCTTAACAGTAGGTTCTGTGTTTGCTGTTGTATTCCTAATTCCTGGCACAGTGTGTCTAGCATGTGGTAAATGCTCGATAAATATTTGTTAAATGAATGAATGAAGGGCCCTGAATATCTCGTCTCCTACTTAAAATCCAGTTATGCTTCAGGTCTTAGCCTAGACCAGAGGTTCCCAACAGGTATGCTATAAAGGGAGTACAGGTGTGCTGAGACAGTGTAAAAATGGCAAGGTGTTGTCAGATCTCTAACTTCACAAGAAGGGAGAAGAATAAACATCAACATCAGCCCAAGGCTGATTCCTATGAGGTATAGGTCAAACATGCCTCCACCCTCCAACCTTTTTACCAGTTCTGACACCAGCCATCCCTCCCATGGTACTCTACTTCTTTGCTGGGTTCAATAATTCTTTGTAATGGCCACACAGAACTCACAGACTATATTCACAGTTACGGGGTTTATCAGGGAAGTAAACCCAAAAAACCAAACCCACTGCTGTCAAGTCAGACCCTGTAAGGGAAGTAACAGGTTATAATTCAGGATCAAGAGTGACTCAGGATACAGTTCTTCAGTCAGGGCAGCTTCTTGACCATGTCCACAGGCAGGCCTGTCTTTTGGCTCTTGGCCCTTTGGCTCTCAACCCCTCAGCCTGGCCTCTGCCCTGCTCAAGTAAGTGTTACAAAGTTCTTTAGCTCCACCAATAAGGGCCCATAGGCACCCTGCTACACCAGTAAGCTCAGCTCTCTTACTCTCTGGGCCAGCATACCCATTGTAGCTGCCTCCCTTCGTGGGCTGGAAAGCCTCCTGCACCATGTTGCACCAGTCTCCTGGTTCTGCTGCCACTGTTTCTCTGCTGCTGCTTCTCACCATCTCCAGTGTTACAGCTCTGTCTGCCTCCTGAGTCTAGGAGTTTCTCAGCACAGGGACCCCAGGTCCAAAGGACATGCTTCACTCCTGGCTCTTGTTCTTGGTGGTGGTGAGGTCCCCGTCAGCCTCTGGGATTGGGTCGTTTTAAGCCTAGTGGGATGGCAAAACTGACCAAGCCCCTCGTTAGGGTTCCATATGCCTTATTTGCATGGTCCCACCCCTACAAGGGTTCCATGCACCTTATTTACATTATTAGCAGGCTGTCCAATCCCCCCTGGTGGGCCACAAACACCTTATTTGCATAGTCCCACCCAATCATTTTGTGGGAGTTACAAGACCATGTATGGCTAGAAGGGCCACATTAAGTAATTCATTGCACCACAGACAGTGATCCCCTCAATCCTTAGGGTGACCAGGCAGGGCCTGGGGCAACTAGACATCCTGGCTAGTCACCTCCTGCCAAGAGCAGTCTCCTCCTATGTGTGCTGTGATGCAAAAAACTTTGGGAAGCACTGCTTTTATATCACCTCTTGATACTTCCGTATAACACCCTCCTTTTAATCTCTTTATTTGTCTGTGTCCCCCACTGATCACGTCCCCCACTGATCACATACTGAAGGTGTTGTTGTTAGTTGCCATCAAGTGACTCCGACTCATGGCGACCTTATACATCACAGAACATCCGGTCTTGTGCTAGCATTGTATTTGTTGGTATGTTTGAGCCTACTGTTGTGACTATTGTGTCAACCCATCTCATTGAGGGTTTCCCTTGTTTTTGCTGACCATCTGCTTTTTTAAACATGATGTCCTTTTCTAGTGACTCATCTTTCCTATGACATGTCCTAAGTAAGCAAGCAACCAAAAGTCTTGCCATCCTTGCTTCTAAGGAGCATTCTGGTTGTATTTCTTCTGAGACTGATTTGTTTGTTCTTTTGTAAGTCCATGGTCTATTCACTGTTCTTTGCCAATACCACAATTCGAATGCATCAACTCTTCTTCTGCCTAGCTTTTGCATGTATATGAGGAGATTGAAAAGACCATGGCTTAGGTCAGGTACACCTCATTCATCAAAGTGACATCTTTTCTTTATAAAACTTCAAAAGGTCTTTTGCAACAGATTTGTCCATGCTGAATGGATGGTATCTTTTACATAGTTTTATCATTACCACCTAGGCCAGGACTCTGCCCACAGGAAGTGTTCAGCTAGTATTTGTTGAATGAATGCATGAATGAGGAAGCATTTAAAGACAGTCAGAATTTCAGTCTGTAGAGGAGGAATAGAAGTCCATGGAGAGGGACTACATCTAGAAGGAAAACTCTGTCTGCCTTGTTCACTTTAGGATCCCCAGGTCCTAGAACAGTGGCTGGCATATTGTAGACAAAGGGTGTTTATTGGAATGAATAGAATGAAATGGTAAACAAACCTAGGCAGAGATCTCTGGAAAATCTAGAGTAATGCCAGGGAAGCAAGCAATTCTGTTTGGGTAGAACAAACAGCACATGAAGAAAAATAATGTTAGAAAAATAGGTTGAAGCTAGGTCATGAAATAAGTAAAGCAGGAAATTATTGAGAAATCTACTGTGCACCAGAGATATCTGATTTATCTCTCACAACGGCTCTGTGCAATTGAGTATTATTATTTTTTTTTGTACAGATGAGGAAACAGGCTCTGAGAATTAAAATAACTTGACCAAGCCCCATAGATAATTGGTAGAACCAATATTTGGACCCAGGTTTTCTGTGCCAAAGACTATTGCTTTTTAAAACCATCACACTTCCTTGAAAGCTAGACTGAAGGTTTTATTGGGATTTTATTCTTGAGTCCATGGGAAGCCAGTGAAATTATTTTAGACAAGGCCAGAGCTGAGATTCACTAATCCGTTAATCTGTGTGGAACACGTCAAATGAGGAAAGCCAGGGGCAGGGAGATTAGCTCTGAGGCTACTGGCTAAGAGCCCTCTAAACAACCTGACCACCCCCACGTGCTACAAAAACCAAAATCAAACCTATTGCCGTTGAGTTGATTCCAACTCATAGCAACTATAGGACAGAGTAGAACTTGCCCCATAGGGTTTCCAAGGCTGTACATTTTTACAGAAGCAGACTGCCACATCTTTCTCCCACAGAGCCGCTGGTAGGTTCAAACCGCTGACCTTTTGGCTAGCAGTTGAATGCTTTAACCACTGTGCCACTAGGGCTCCTTGCATGTGCTATAGGATGCAGAAAATGTAGACCTGAATTCATGTTGGGTTGATGGCTTCATTTCTCTTCTCTCTCACTGGACAGCCAGGCCAGTGAGTCTTAAGCTTTGTTTAACTTAACCAATATTTACTGAAAAGGAGATTGCCAAAACTGCGTGTTTTCCGTGACTCCCTTCAAGCCCATCCCATTTCACATGGGGGGATCCATGCCTTTACCCTATCCTATTGCCCCCAGGTCCTCCATTCCTATTCCCATATTTACAAAACCCTTTCCAATTCCCCACCATTGAACATGTGCAGTTTTCCTTGGAGTTACTAAAAAATTCTGTGACCAGTTTCCCTTCTTTTTGAGCCTGATCCCCTCTTCTTGCCTTAGTCATGTAACTCCCAGTTACCTTATTCCAGGTTTACTCCCTAACTAATGCCTAGCAAGGAGCTCTGGTGGTGCAACGCTTAAGCCTTTGGCTGCTAATGGAAAGATTGGCAGTTTGAACCTACCCAGCAGCTCCCCAGGAGAAAGACCTGGCGATCAATCTACATTACAGCCTAGAAAACCTCATGGGGCAGTCCTAGTCTGATCACGCCATCTTTGTACTCCAGAACTTTCCATATTGTTGTAATGCCATTAGAATAAAATCCAGTGTTCTGGTCAAGGCTTTTTGGTTGCAAAGAATAGAGACTCATGTTATTTCACATAAAAAGGAAGTCTACTGAAAGGAGATACAAGACAACTCAGAAAGGCAGAAAACTGAATTTCAGAAAGAGCAGGAATCAAGGGCCTGGCCATTTCTCTCATCCTCCTCTCTCTCTCATGGTTCTTCAGTTCCTCTTTGAGCATCTGGTCGATTCTCCTCTTTGCTTGTCAGCTACCTCAACTTCCTTATAACCCCCACTCCCTCATGACATGAGTGTTTCACTTCAGTCCTGATTCCTCATGATTTTCCAGCCACAGGGTCTCTCATTCTTCTACCTTATGTGTATTGAAATTCTATCATCTGGAGACCTGGTGGCTCACTAGTTAAGAGCTCAGCTTCTAACCAAAAAGGTCAGCAGTTCGAATCCACCAGTCACTCCTTGGAAACCCTATGAGTCAGCTCTACTCTGTCCTATAGGGTCGTTATGAGCCAGAACTGACTCAATGGCAACAGGTTTGGGTTTTTTTGGTTTATGTATATAAAGCCAATGTGCATGCTAGCTATAAACTGTTCCCAGGTATTTACATATCAGGTCTCTTAAATGGCCCAGTTTCTTCTTCATTGGCTTGATGATGGTGTTGGAATAAAAAATACATGTAAGATTTCTTTCAGCTCTAAAATTCCATTTTGTTAAAAAAAAAATTAACACCCCCTCAATGGTCAAATTTTGTAATAAATTTCAAACCATTATTTTTCTAGTTGTATTGAACTGAAAGCCTTAAAGAGCAGTTGACATAAAATGAAATGACAACTACCCCTCATTCTGTCTTCAGAGTACAGGTAGTCCCTGAGTTACTAGTATTTGAGTTATGATGAACCACACTTATGACTGTCCTTTTTTCAAAGATTTGTGTATTTTTTGTATACATGTATTAAAACATATCTGTAAGTTTATATGTAATGTTTCCAACCCCCAAAGACAAATAAAGATCAGGTTTACAAAGATACTGATAACAAAAAGTAATAACAATGAAAACTAAAAAATGAGGTATTTGATTTACATCAGAACCGACTTAGGTGGAGTCATCAGAACAGAACCCCATTGTAAGTCAGAGACTACCTGTATTTCCCCCTATAAAGCTTCAGAGATATTTGTATCCATATATCCATAGGAGGACAGTAGAGGAATAAGAAAAACAATAATGATAGTTTGTATACAACTCTTGACCCAGGAGGATTGTAAACCTTTTACAAATAAGGGATAACAGGAGTGGATCCATTTTAGCCACACAAAGTTCCACTCAATGTGAAGAGTGAGTCCAGATAAACCTTGGAAACCTTGCTAGTCCCATCAGACCACACTGGGTGACATCCTTACCAGCTTTGCCAGGATGCATTCAGCAGGCATCTAGTAATTGGGCATGGTGTTGAACAAGGTACTCTAACAAAACAACAAGAAATAACAAGATTTCTTTAAAAAGAAGAAAACGCTATTAAAAGAGAATGTATATACACACCTTGGTGGTGCGGTGGTTAAGAACTCAGCTGCTAGCAGTTCCATGGAAGAAGGATGTAGCAGTCTGCTTCTGTAAAGATTTACTGCCTTAGAAACTATATGGGGCAGTTCTACTCTGTCCTATAGGGTTGCTATGAGTCAATTGACTTGATGGCAACGGGTTTGGTTTTTTGGTTTACGTATATATATATATATAAATTTTTTTTTAATCTATACTATATCATTTATATCATTTAAGCCCTACAATAATGCCAGGGGGAAGGTATTGGTATTCCCTTTACTAAGGGAGCTGTTTGATTAAGGCCCTTGCCCGCTTTAAGCTTATATCTAGGTCGGATATAGAATACAATTAGAAATCCCATCTGTGAATAGACCAACAGTTCAACCAGCCCAGCCCAGCCCAGGACTCTTGACATTGGAATTTTGGGATCAAAAGAAAGCAAATTCAGGTATATAGTTAGGACAGGTATGTATGGGTTAAGGCCCTTTTAACTTAACCCACCGTGGGCTAGGATGACCACAGGCCTTACCTGGTCTCATAGGCCTGCATGCCTAGAGCCTCAGTGTTGATGGCTTTTATGGAAAACTGCTCATGCTGGCCAAGCCTACAAAAATCATCTAAAACCTGCTTAAGGGAGATGGAACAATGACGAAACTTTATAACTGAGAATATCATTCCTTTACTTAAAAGCATCCATTGCTCACTGGAATTCCCCTGTTGTTCCAGACTTCTGCTCACTCCTTGCCTCCCTCCCATTTACCTCCTGCCTGAGTCCTCTACAGACAGGAGGAGAATGAGAGGGAGGCAAGGAGTACTTTCTTTTTTCAAATAACAGCCAGGCTACAGCCTCCAGGAACCCTGGGGCACAGATCGTGGTGACTCTTCTCCCCTTTGGCCATCCACTAACACTTGGTTTCAGAAAATGTTAGTGGCACATGACTGTGATACAAGTTTTAGAAATGCATGATTGCACTTATGCTAGGGGTGTAGAAGCAAAGTTAACATGTCTTGTTTGGAGTGTTTTTTGGATCTTTCTCTTGGATCCCTTTTTTCATGTTTGGATTGATTATCCATCTTAGAACTTCTCTCTCATGTAGGTGGTACATTAAGTGCTTTGGGGCTTCCTCCCACTTGGGGGAGAATTGAAGAAAAGAGGCAGGGGGTGTCCTGAAAAAGAGGGCCTGTTGCCATCGAGTCTATTCTGACTTTTGTGACCCCCATGTGTGTGAGATTAAAACTGTGCTCCATAAGGTTTTCAATGGCTGATTTCTTGGAAGTAGATTGCCAGGCCTTTTTCTGAGGTACCTCTGGGTAGACTTGAACCTCCAACTTTTTGTCTCGCAGCTGAGGGCATTAACCATAGGTACCACCCAGGAACTTTGCAGCAGGATGTAGCCTAGGCAGAAGGAGCCCCTGTGGCTCCAGCATGGCGATGTCTATCTTACCAGTGTAGAATATTCACTAGAGATTTGGGGTTAAGGTCTCAGCTCTAATGTTCCTTGGCCTGGAGTGTTCTCTGTGTGTCTTTCCTTTAGGAACCTGGCAGAGTTGTAGCCATATTAGGTAGTTAGTCAGAATTCATTGACTTGAAGATTCTGCTCCTGGCCTCATTATCCTGAATAAAGACAAACCATCCATAAAATTCCGTAGAGAATGAATTAAGCTCTAACAAAGATTAAGGACGAAGCAAGAAGCATTACACTATTGAACTCAAATTGGTGTATGCTGTTTGAAGTGTATGTTTGAAAACTTTATTTAATCCCCTATTATAAACTTCTGCTTGAGTTAAAACGACAACAAAACATACAGAGTACAGAGATCTAGGAAAAAAACTTGAGAATCATAAAAGTCTCCTGCATATACTCCCTTGCTACTATACTGGAGTTGTCTGCTTCTTTCTTTCTTCTCTCAGCATCCTTCATTTTTGGAGACAAATTTCAAGTTACTGGTCCATGCCTGGACACCATATGACTCCCTCCCCTTCAGATCAGCCAGCCCCTTCTCTCCCTCATCCCTAGCCATCTAGGGCTAGGTCAGCGGATACTGGTCTCAAGCACATGAGTCCACATGACTTCCTATACTTCAGACTAGCTGGCTCTCCCTGCTCCTTGGGCTTCAATAATTTGCTGGAATGAATGAATAAATGTTTGTTTTGTCATATGCATCACAGAGCCTGGCAAGTTTTCAGCTGGCCAGAATGTCTTACCTTTTGTCCTAGGTATGGCCTTGAAGTAGGCATCAGAGTTGAATGGTGCCTGATTTGTTCCTTTAATGGCTAGAGGGTTGCATCTTTTATCGAATCAGACATTGATCACAAAATGACTTGTTTTTCCATATTACATCAATATCACCTCTTTGGTAATATTGCTTATTTAGTGTCAGCGGTAAAGGGGTGACACATCCTCTCCATTTACATTGGTATTTCATCAGTCTCAGAATGACCAGTGCCAAGGCCATGGTCAAGCAGGCTTGGTGTGAGACAGCCAGTTTAAAAAATAAAGATAGTATTTATTGAGCACTTTCTCAATATAGATAATGTCAGTATAAAAAATACCAGTATCTCTCTAAGAAGGCAGAGGGGGACAGGAGCTGACTGCATGGACACGCAGAATACAGGGTGGAGAGAAGGAGTGTGCTGTCTCATTAGGGAAAGAGCAACTAAGTACATTGCAAGGTATACATAAATTTTTGTATGAGAGACTGACTTGATTTATAAACTTTCACTTAAAACACAATAAAAATAAAAAAAGAAAAAAATCAGTATCTCTCAATAATATCTAGTATTTATTGAATGCTTCGTTAAGGCACTAGGCTAAAAGCTTTATGTGTATTATCTCATTTAATCATGACAATAATTCTATGAGGTAGCAATTATTATTACCTCAGTCTTAGAGATGAGAAAACTGAGGTTCAGTGAGGTTAAGGAAATATGCCAATGAAAACTAGCCAGTAAGTGTTGGAACCAACACTGAAACTAGGCCTGCCTACTCAGAGTCTACATCTCGCATTCTAGCCATACATGTGCATGTAACAGTCATGATGGCCAAGTAGTTTGTCGCAGATGGGGAAAATCTTCCTTGTAACCATGCCAGTAGGGCTAGATAATCCGTCAACTGAAACTCCACAACGTAATTGCATAGCATGGCATAAAAGACTGTTTGTGATCTAGCCCTTGCCTTAACCTCCAACCCCCAACGCTTACCTTTCATTTTACACATAGTAGAATCACACAGCTTCAAGTGCCTGCCCTGAGAACCTTACGCTGTCTATGGCTCTCTGCCTTGGAACATACTATTCTCCTTGCCTCAAATGACCTTCCACACCATGATTACCTGGCAAGTTTACTTTACATCTTCCGGCAAACCTTTCCTAATTTTCCTCTATGTTAAAAAAAAAAAAAAAAAATTTTTTTATGTTAACCATTTTGTCCTCTGCATCAACCTCTGTGCTTTGTATAAAAATTTATGGCTCGCTCATTCATTTATGCTTCTTGCCAGGCACTGGCACGGAGTCAAATAACACTTTGGCAGAAGGAGGAATACATGCTAAAACATGGACATATACTAGATACTCTAGTAGTTCCCACCAGCTGAAATTAAGATTGCATTTCAACAGATCAGGTGGGTGGGGATAGAGTATCCTGGAAGAAAAGTGTGATAGGGTATACTGCGTCAGCCCAAACTTCAGAATCAAAGTCTATCTGTTATTGGGGGAAAAAAAAAGAGCTGGTAATCTGGCTGGGGATTTATTTGAATCAGTGTTCATGCTGTGAAACAGAGTGCATCTGTCCAGCATCTTGGATTAGTTTTGAGCCCTTGTGAAGAGAGGAATTAGGACCAGAAACTGAGAGAGCTATTTGAGATACTCTGGGTGTAAATTGTGCTGCCATGGAGGCAGGGAGAGGCCACTCTACTGGCTTCCTCATTGAACCCAGCACTACTGTAGTATTTTGGAGAGTGGTAGCTTTCGGCACATTGACTGGTAGCCCACTGGCCTGTGGATACTGGCATTTTCACAGTGGGCCCTATGAGCAGGGGCAGTGGCAGTGGTGTAGCACCCTTAAAAGGCTTCATGAGTAGAGGGTATTGGAAAAAGGGAACCGGAGCAAGAAAGGAATTAAAGAGTGGATGCAGCATGAAGGACGATGGCTGACAGACTGGTTCATGAGCCTATTGAGACACACCAGGGGCCTTCTGCTTAGAGGTGGGGCAAGAGCATGACTCTGGGCTACTGAAACATATATGGCTTCAGTTATAACCACAACCTATTGAGTCCTGGGGATATCTGAGTTACACTTTTTTTGTCTGCCGTGATGGAACTGTGTCATATTCATCTTTAGTTCCAGGACCTAATACCAGGCCTGACACACAGCAACAGCTGACAAAATACTTTTGGATCCATTTGGGAGTTGGGAGGAGTCAGAGAAGGGTGGGTGGGAAGCATCACACATACAGGCACGTGCTAAAAATGTGATCTTTTCTTCCTGATCTGACCAGACCTGAAATAAGAAACAGAAACTGGATCTGTGCCATATCATGGGTCCTGGCCCCTTTAGGTTCTGCCATCATGAGTGAGGAGGTGCTGAGACAAATTCCGTGGCAGTTAGGAAGTGAACTGGCTGCCAAGATGGAGAGGAGGGAATATTTAATCTTGACCTTCTACAATCCCGAGGTTCCCAAAATGAAGGGGAACCGGAACTACCAAAGGGTGAGGAGGTACCTAATTGTAGGTCAGATGGGAGGAAGAGGGCTTGCTTAAAGGTGGGGCTAGACGGTCTCCTAAGGACAGATGGAAAAGCTTACCCTGAAAATTTTGTTTTTTATAAAAGGGGTAGAGAAAGATACCCATAGATCAAACCCACACAGGGAAACGAAGTAGAGAAGAATCAGAGACCCTGGGATCAGGGGTTATCTTTTTTGGTAGGCAATATTTCCCTCATCCTTGTAGCCTACCCTCCCCACCAACAAACATCCGAGTGCCTCGATGCCACCCCAGAGGCAGCAGCAGCATGTGAATCAGACACACACCTACATCCGAATGTTCTGTGGCAGCCTCTGTGGTTTTGGCCTACTAATCCTGATCTGCATGTCCCCACTGAACTGGGTGCAGTTCCTGGTGATCAAGAATGGCCTTGAGCTCTACGCAGGACTCTGGACCTCATGCAACCATGAGCTGTGCTGGAGCCACACAACCAAGCCCCCTTGTGAGTGCCAATAAATTAAATGCCACGGGCCCCACTATCCCAGGACTTTCTGCCACATCGGTCCTTCATCTTTCTTCTTCCAAAATCATTTGGACCCTTTCCTCTCCAAGCTCAGACTGGACCTCAGCCACATTGTAAATGCAGCCATTCTTTTCAGTATCTTCCATGTACCTTTTCTCCCTCCTACCCCACGTTGCTCCCTCTTTCCTGAATAATGAGTTGATCCTCTCTTTACTCTCTGGGTAGAATTCGTTTGTCACTTACAAGGTGCTAAGGTGAAATAAAGGAGCCCTGGTGGCACAGTGGTTAAAGCACTTGGTTGCTAACCAAAAGATCGGTGGTTCAAACCCACCAGTCGCTCTGTGGGAGAAAGACGTGGTGGTCAGCTTCCATGAAGATTCACAGCCTTGGAAACCCTGGGGGGCAGTTCTATTCTGTCCTATAGGATCGCTGTGAGTCAGAGTTGACTGGATGGCAGTGGGTTTTTTTTTAAGATGAAATAATGTGATTGATACTCTAATATGGCTTGTAGAAAGAGCAGAGAAATGATTGCTCATAGCTGGAAGATGAAGCAAAATCCTCAACCTCCTTGAGATTTAACTTTCCAGGTCAGCTTTTTTTTTTTTTTTTTTGCCAGCAGTAGAAAGAACATAAATATATGTCAGATATGTAGTATTAAAAAAAAAAAAAGCCAGCTATTTAGAGTAAATTATTCATGTCAAATTTTTGTAACTTCAAATAAATTTGAAAATGTAACACAAAATATTTAAAAACAAGCTTCTGGGCTAGAAGAGATATATGCATGAGTTTTTCAATCAGAACAAAGACTTAGAGGAAAGGCACAACTACCCTAAACAATTTTCCCATCACCTATAAGATATACATTTAGACAAGGAAATAGGTTTTGTAAAGAAAACATACATGAGCAAAGTGTTTATTTCTCCTTTTAGATAATCAGGGGTCACAGATGACAGGTGGAGCATCTAAGCCCAATTGTAGTGTCAATTATTTGGCCATGGGCTGTGGCCAAATAATTGCAACTAAAGGGCAGAATCCCAAAGGAGTATCTTGGGAAGAAACTGAAATCAAAGGCAGAGAGGCAATTCAACTACTTCTTCATCTAAAAAGAAAAACTAGAAAAAATATTTGCAACAAATATGAAAAATAAAAGGTTAATGATTTTAATATATAAAAGGATATACAAATTATTAAGGAAAAAGACAATAACCCATAGTAAATACATTTTTTTTTGTGAACAGACATTTCACAAAACAGGAACTACAAATGTATAATAAGCATAGGAAAAAATAATTTTTAACCTCAATCATTTAAAAAAAGGCAGATGAAATGAACAATGAGATATAATTTTTCAACCATTAAATTAGTAGGGATTTTTAAACGATAATGTATAAGGCTACACATGCCCATATACACTGGGGACTATGTAAATTGGTATAACCAAAGCAATATTGATTTACAAACAGTTTATTTCTTGGAGCCATGAGTTCACCTTTAAGGCAGACTGACAAAAGCCAACTGAGTCCCTTAGGTACACAATTATAAATCAAGCATCCACTCTTAGTTCCTGTGTCAACTAGTCCTAATTCTAGGGCCAGTAATTAGTTTGCAATATAGATCTCATAAGGAATCTCAAAAACATAATCAGGATGTACAGGCCTCATCAGCCTGGAACAATAATATGATGTTATTATTGGCCAGATACATTATTGTCCAAATTCAAAGACTTCAAGCTCTTACCTACTGGATTTTAGGAATTTATGGCCCTCTCCTGGCTGCTAACCAAAAGGTCGGCAGTTGAAGTCCACCAGGTGCTCCTTGGAAACTGTATGGGGCAGTTCTACTCTGTCCCATAGGGTTGCTATGAGTTGGAATGGACTCAAAGGCAACGGGTTTGGTTGTTTTTGTTAGCAAAGTGAAAGAAAATGTCCTCTACTCCTCTCACCCCGCCCCCCTACATCCCATTAGCAACAGCTACAGCACCAAGACCCTCAGTTATCTGGAGCCAGGTGAGGCCAGAGACAGAGGCAGGATGGTCAGAAGTGTGTCCAGGACAGAAGGAGAATTCACCTTCTGGAGCCCACCTGAGATAGCCCGTGTGGAACTCTCAAAAATGACTGGGGGTAAGGCGGAACCAAAAGAACCAAACCTGTTGTGGTCAAGTTAGACTCACAGTGACCCTATAGGACAGAGTAGAACCACCCCATAGAGTTTCCAAGGAAAGTCTGGTGGATTCAAACCGCTGGCCTTTTGGTTAGCAGCTGTAGCACTTGACCACTACGCCACCAGGGCTTCTGGGTCTCAAGTGAGGAACAGACTCTTCCCTTAATTCTTCACAGCATAGGTGAGATCAGACTGTAATATAAAGGAATGTGTTACCACAGAAAGTGACTTGAGCTGTTTTGCACAGGGTGAAGAAGAAAGGGTAGGTCTTTTAATAAAGACTCTGGGCACTCCAGAGCTAGAATTCTGGGAATCACCACACAATAAACATTGCCAAGCTGTGTACGGATAGAGTGATTTATCCTGGTCCTCCAACTGAGTTACCAGGGCAGATTTCATAGCCTCTTTTCCACCATGCGAAGTCTCCACCCGGGATCTTTTCCATTCCAAGACCACCCCTTTTGGGCACTTCCCTGAGTCTGGGGAGGTTTTGCCTTGCCCTAAGAGCCTGGAATGAAGGCATAATGGCAACAGCATGGAGGTTTAGATTTAGCTAAATGAATGGGCTGACTCCCCAGCTTGTCTGCAGTAGCACCTTCTTCATCCCCCAAATCAGTATCCACCCTACTCAGTGTAGCGTCTTCATAGCTAAAAGTAGGGAGATCCTCACTCATTTTGGAGCACTGTCTCCCTATTCTGACTCTGATTTTTGCTGAAGGGCCTATTGTGTGAACAGGAGAGCCCCATCACCAAATCCCTTTGGAATGCCTGGGTACCAGGTGTTGTAGTGTGCCGTCAAATTGATTCCGGCTGATAGCAACCCTACAGGACAGAGTAAAATGGCCCCATAGGGTTTCCTAAGCTGTAATCTTTACCGGAGCAGATTGCCAGGTCTTTTCTCCCATGGAGCCACTGGTAGGTTTGCACTGCCACCCTTTCAGTCAGCAGCCGAGTGCTTAACCATTGCTCCACGAGGTACTTAGCTTTAACATGGCTGGCTTCTGTCATCTGTTTCTTTCATCTGATATTATCATGGCTTCCCCACCCCCTCCGTCCAGAGTGTCAACAGCCTTTGGGGAGAAGAGCATCTAGTGTTAACCAAGCCTAGTTGTTCACCAGGGTGGGGTGGCTTATAGCCCTGCCCCTCTTATTTTCCAAAAATTCCCTAAGAGTAGAGGGAGATCCTTCCTATAAGTTACCAGCTGCCAAATTGTGAGTGTTTTTCACTGAGTTCTGAGGGAAGGCTACAGAAACACTGCTGCTTTCTGGTTGGGTTATGCTCCTCTCCAGTCTTGTTAGCTTTTAAATACTACCTGATGGTGTTGTAAATTACAGAATCACTGGTTGGGCTGATTCTGAGAAACCAAGTAAAGATCTTACCAAGCTTTTCAGAGTTTGGGCTTCTTTCTCTCCAGACTGAAAGTGGCATTCCCCCTCTTCCCAGAGTCTTAGCTTCATTGCCTTCAGTGAATTGGGAGGCTGGCCTTGCTAGTTCTGCAACATACTTTGGACACATTATCTGGAGGAGAAGAACGTCATGTTTGATAAAGTAGAGGGTCAGTGAAAAAGAGGAAGACCCTCAATGAGATGGATTGACACGGTGGCTGCAACAATGAGCTCAAACATAGCAGCGATTGTGAGGATGGCACAGGACTGGGCAGCATTTCGTTCTGGTGTACACGGGGTCATTACAAATCAGAACCAACTCAATGGTACCTAACAACAACAACAAGCTCACACTGGAGCATATCATTAAGGAAAATATCAGAAATGTTTAGATACAGGCAACCCTGATGGGTGTTTCTTTTACCTATAGCACTGTTCTCTTTGGACCAATGTTTCTTACTGGAACTTACAAACAAGCAAGGACTTTTGTAACTTAGGTCCTAAGATCTTTGAAACTTTGATGGGTAGCTGCTATAAAAGCTGTCATTTAAAAGCTCAAATTGTTTTTGGTCTTATAGGTGATGGAGGCTTGAATTCAACTTTTGGGTCTTTATTTTGTTTGGATACATGAATATAAAACTACAAAGTTAATCAAATGTGGATGTTTTAGACTCTGAAGCTAACTGTTCAGTCTGGTTATGTAATTTGTGTGTATGGTTATGACTCGTAATGCTTGGTTACTTCGGGGGTGGTTGACAGGTTTAGAGTCTTCTGTGCTACAAATCTTTAGTTGACTCTCTGAGGAGCTTTGAGTGATCTTGTTTATACAGTTTTCAGGCGATGAGGAGCTAAGACAGAGAAGACTATAAGAAGGCAGGAGTCCAGAACTATAGACAAGGGCTACTAAGTCCTGTGGGTGGTTATGGGCTAAATACCACAAAAGATGCCTATCACGTTGGTCTTCATGCAGCTCTGTCTGGACCAATGGTTCTGACTGGCTATGTATTCTGCTAATTCTGAATGACCCAGTCTTTGGAAAATGTGATGTTATCGGAGTATCATGTTTTGATGTTGCTAACTTTTTGGGAGCACAGAACAACTCATCTCTGGTTAGGGGTGTGGTTTCTCACTTAAAAAAATTATTTAGTTATTGTTGTTGAGACTATACAGAACAAAACATATGCCAATTCAATAGTTTCTACAGGAACAATTTTTAACACTGGTTACATTCTTCAAGTTGTGCAGCCATTTTCACCCTCCTTTTCTGAGTTGTTCCTCCTCATTAACATAAGCTCACTGCCCTCTAAGGTTTCTATTTAATCTTTTGAGTTGCTGTCATCACTTTGATCCCATATAGATAGTTCTTAAAAGAGCATAATGCTCAAGGCAGACATATTTTACTAGTTAAGCTAAACTCTTATTTGATTTTAAGAAGACATCAGGGGATATTTTCAGTTTAAGGCTTAAACATTATCTCAAGGCAATAGTTTCAGGGGTGTACCCAGCCTCCATGGCTCCTGAAAGTCTGGAGTCCATGAGGGGGCATGATTTCTCTTAATGGAGTTACTTTTACTGATCACGTTAGTAAGTGGCAGGTACTGAAGAGCAACATGAAACTAAGAAGGCAGATTTTAACAGGACTGAACTTGGTACATCCTTTGTTTTCTCTGAGTTATGTGGAAGCTAGGCTTGAATTCTCAGGGACAGAACTAAGAGAACTTCTCAGTAGTGGGGACAAACAACTCCTGCCACATTGAGACAGGAAAGAAGCTAGACAAGGAGGCACCCTATAAAGGATACTGAGGATATTGCTGGGCCTGTTGTATCTAAGAAAAGCTACATCTTTCGTTGTATCCAAGAAAAGCTACATCTACTAGCAAATTTAAGTTACTCTCTATTCTTAAATCTTCAGTAAAATATTGCTAAAATTGTAACTTATGCTGAGAAATTAAGGGAAAGATCTGTTTCAAGTAAGGATGTGGTAACAAACAGTAAAAATTAGCATACTCTCTTGCTCTCTCAACACCATCCCATCTGCAGTGGCAGAACAAGAGATACCAGAGGTCTGGAGCCAAGAGATGAAGGAAGAAGGAGGAGGAGAGTGGCACTTGGGTGAATGTTTTAGAGCAGAAGAACTTTAGCAGACTTATTCTTAAACAGATGTGAGATAGGACCTTGGGGGACTCCCAGAAACAACTAGGAGACATTTTTGGGGTATTTCATCAATCCAGTAAATTAGAGCTTGAAATCATTATAATATAGGAATTAAAGTAAATGTGACTTCATTTTGTAGTCACAGGCTGACAAGGCCTTTAGGGCCAGATACATTTGCAACAGAAAAAAAAGAAAAAAATCTCCACATCCAACAATGAGTAAATCATTAAGCAAAGTACATTAATATGATATTAATTAATTCATAAGTAAATGATAGCCATTACATATTGTAGTTATGAAAAATTATGTTTACAACAGGTATTCAGTGATCTGGGAGAAAGCTTATCATATGATCTTTTTTTTCTTTATTGAAAATCTTTTATTTTTTTTTTAATTGGGAAATGAAACCCTCTCTAGGCTCCCCACTCAGCCTCATGGATTTCCACTTACGGGAGGAAGGCAACAGCAATATATTTGGCCATGTTTGCAAGGGATTAGTTATAAATATGTTGCATGGGTAACCATACATGTGAAGGAAGGTGGGCATTAAAATATTTTATTTTATTTTTGGTGAGGCTATACATAACAAAACCTACACCCATTCAACAATTTCTACATGTACAGTTCAGTGACATTGGTTTCAGTCTTCATACTGGGTCACCATTCTCACCATCTCTACTTTTGTATTGTTTTACCATTAGCTTAGATTCATTGCCTCCTAAACTTTTCATCTGTGCTTTAGAGTTACTCTTGTCAGTTTGATCTCATAGGTATTCATTAAAAATGCTCAGTGTTGAAGGCAAATATTCTTTACCAGTTGGGTTAAACTGTTTAGTTTAAAGATGACTTTGGGGGATAGTTTCAGTTCAAGGTTTAAAAATTATTTCAGGGCAATAGATTAGGAGGTCTTCCAGTCAGTACTCAATCTGGGTACGATAAGTCTGGTTTTCATAAGAATATGAAAATATGTTCCAAATTTTTTTCCTTTTGATCAGGATCTAGCTATTGTGTCTTTGATCAAAATGTTCAGTAATGGTAGCCAGGCACCACCCTTATCGTATGAGCTTTAAAAAAAAGTGACATGATATCCAGTATCATATCTACTAGGTACAGAGAATAGAAAAATACTAGCAAGACATAAAATAATACATTAACAATATTTGCTTCTGGGTAGTGGGGCTGTGACTGATTTTCTTCCTGCTTCTTTGTACTTTTGTAGCCTTTCCATGCTTATATCGAATATGTATTACTTTTAGAATTAGAACTAGAAATAAGAAAAAGCTTTAATCAGTCTTGTGATGTTGGGGTAACACCTCTTATAAGCTAGTTTACAGCTAAGTTAATGTGTTAACTCGCCCAGTAGTATTTGTATTATCTTCAGTTTAACAATGAAAGCTTTATCTTTCTATTTATGAAATTCCAGGTATCAACGAAGAGCTAGGAAAGAGGATCCTTATTTGTGTCCCTGATGCCACACAGCAATCCTTCTTTGTCCTCATTGTCTTCTCTTGAGGCTGTCTGGCTTTCTTAAGGGTAGGTCCCCACTGGTCTAACTAAGCCTTTCCTTTCCCCTTCTTCTTGGCAGACTACCTCCAATACTCCAGGGCCTTCTTCCTCATCTCTGTCTTCACCATACTCATTGGCCTTGGCTGGCTCTTCAGGGCTTGCCTCCCTAGAAGAGGAAGCATGACCACCAACTTGGATCTGAAGGTATCCATGCTCAGCTTCACCTCAGGTACAGACCTAGACCGACAGGGTAATATCATGGTAAAATTTTCAAGGTAATGTTTCTCTGTATGGGCTTTATTCTCTTTTTTCTTATTCCTTTTCTCTTCTTCAGTATGGCACTAAGTTTCCAGCTGCCTACCCTGTCTTATTGTATAGAACACACCTTAGCTGACCTATACCAGAGTAGAAGCCCCTTTCTCTCTCCCATCTGTACCAGTCCCCAAATGACCTTCTTTTTGATCCTTGCTGTACATACGGTCTCTGGGAGCAGAAGAATTGGGGGTGGAGGTGGAGGCATACTGGAGACTCTCATAAGTTCTGACACCTTTCCTTCTGGTCCTAGCCACCTGTGTGCTTCTCTGCCTCATCCTGTTCCTGGCACAAGTTCACTGGCATAGTAGAGATGTCCTGGAGTCAAATCTCCTATGGACCTATCATCTTAACTGGTGGGGTGACTTCTTATACATGTTTGCTGGTGAGTCAGTCCCCTGCCCTATACTTGAAGGATAGAAAGGGAAATCATTTCTGGAAAAGGAGGGCACTAACCTTCAGAACATTTATACCTTCAAGGCAAAACTGTATGGCAGAGAAAGCATGGATTTTGAAGTCTGAAAACCTGGATTTACTAACCCATTCTATCATTAACTGAGGCCTGGACAGATTAAGTAGGTTGTCCAAGACCACACAGAAAGTGGTGAAACCATGATTTGAATCCAGGAGGTGCAAGGTTTGTCCTAACAGTATAAGAAATACTATAATGTGATGGGAGCACAAGAGGGTAATGTAACTCTGCTGGGGGAGAAGAAGGTTGGCTTCACTGAAAAGAGGCCTTTTGAATGAGTATTTAAGGATGAGTAAGAATTTTAAAAGCCAAAACACCAACCATCTACTGAATCTTACGTCAAATTCTTCTCTTTCCCTAGGGATAATCTCCTTTCTCAACTACATAACTTCCAGATACTCTTCCCCTGATCGAAATGTCACTGTGATTCCTATAGAGAAGTCAAGGTTGGGGATTGGTCCAGTGACAACTGCTAAAGATGAAGGACAAGGGCCTGAAGAGGAATCTCAAAATGAGGACGACAGACCAAATGCAGGACTATGATGATGGTAGCAAAAACCTTACTACTGTTCACCTTAAAAATGGGGGAGGAAGCATCTACTAAAGTTGGAAATGATTGCACAGATTCTAGGAAACTCTCCTAATATCATGTCCATTACTGAGGGAGACAATATTAAAGCTGATGAAATGTCCTTTGTGTGTGTTGGATCCAAAATATATATGATAGTCATAAAGAAACTAATGAGAACCCGTTTAAGAAAATATTTCTAAAAGAATACAGCAGTGTTTAGAAATGAAAGAAGCTAGCAATAGACGCAGTTTGTGGACCAGAGGTCTCTCTGAGTATTAAGGATCTCACAGAAAAGCTGGAAAAGAATGTCACCTAATTCTGTTTGGAATTTTCTTTATTAAGTATGGCTTTGGGCACACTTAAGATGGAAGGCATTTGGACTTGGACAATACTGTTGAATCTAAATTGGAGAGCACTACCAGAAATGGAATAAACACCAATGAAGATAATACTACCACCCAAAGGAGTCTGAGTGGTGCTGGGTGGATTCTAGGGATTCCATTAGGCCTACATTCTATAAATAATGGAAATTTGAAACCATTACAGTTGATTATGTAAAACAGCTGCTTCTCCCTAGGCAGGGAGATACCTTAACCAAACAAACAAACAAACACAAACTCCCTGAAATTCTATACAAAACTGTGACCCTATGTCTGTGACTGTAGATAAGGGGGGTTGATTCCCTAAGTATCAATTATGTTTTATCAAACCAAATGGGGCTAAAGGACCTTCTTCAGCATAAGTATACATGTAGGACCAGGTTGAAATTATTTTTCATGTTTTATATACCCTGTAAGACTAAGAAGCCCTGGCGGCACAGTGGTTAAGCACTTGGCTGCTAACTGAAATGTCATGGGTTCGAAGACAGCAGCCGCTCTGTAGGAGAAAGATGTGGCAGTCTGCCTCTGTAAAGATTTACAGCCTTGGAAACCCCATGCGGCAGTCTTGCTCTGTCCTATAAGGTTGCTATGAGTCTGAATCAACTAGATGATGGCAGTGGATGGGGTGGGGCGGTAGGGAGGACAGCAGTGTTTTCAGGCAATCACACAGATCTATTGATGGCTAAAACTCCCTTTCAAGCCCAAACCAGATTCCATGCACTTTTTTCTTGCAGAAGGTCTGTGATATTCATTTTGTCTTTTACTCCTTTAGCAGCAGCCACCACTGCTCTGTTGGTCTATTCCACAGGCCTGCCAGTGGAATAGACTATAGTGTCCAGCTTCACTCCTTGGTGCTCTTAAAAATAGGCCCTTGGGCTCTTTTAGTTTAATTTAGATATTTACTGGTAATCTTTATAGAAAACAAAAATAACAATCATGGAGCAATTATGGTCCTTGATCAGTAATTGCCAAACATTTCCAGGTGGTAACTGGAAGCCGTCAGGTGAATACTTCTGGTTTTATCCCCTTGGGTAGGAGCTCAGTAGTGCATGCATGTGTGCGTCCACACTCAGAGAGACACACACAAACATACACATATATGTGTGTGTCTCATTCTGACCCTGCCTTGAAAACACTGTTCTCCACGATGGCCCTTCATCCTAGCAGAAGATCTTAGTTATGGCAGAATGACATGACTCCTTATTTCAGCTGGACAACTTTCATTTAGGAAGCTCTTCAGACTTTTCCTGGGGCTTTGTCTGGTTGTAATAATAGGCATGAAGCTGAAGCCATCTCCCCTGCACCACTACTCACACAAAAAATATGCCCACATATTGGCTAAAGACTTATTGGGTTCATAGGTTTATTTACAATTTAGTTTGGATACTTTATATGACTAAATTGCAGGGAGCTGAATACTGATGACTCTTCAGGGAACAGAAGTTTTAACTGGAGTAAGGAAAAGGAAGCAGGTTGGGGTGAGGGTGGAGGATGCTAGATACTAAGAAAGTAACAATAAGGGCTCTGGCTATTAAGGGAGAATAGGTAGTAATTATAATAAACTTTTCCACTTTGGTACTTTGGGAACTGAATGCTTTCCCTGTTTTCTCCTTTCCCTCATTCCTAGCAAGTACAGAATTCCTAGAAAAGTTTAAGTAAATTTCCAGTCAAGATGAATCAATAAATCACCTGTTGATTTACCTCCTCTGCTCCAAATACATTGCATCATGAAAAAGAAAGAGAAGGGAGGGTAAGAGGGAGGGAGGGATAGACAGACAGAGGTACAGAGAAAGAGAAAGAAGCATAGCCAGTTCAAAACAAGACAAACATTTTTCACAGATCAGAAAAATAACAAAAGCACACAGCTGTGATTAGAGCTAAGCCACAGGCTTATTTGGCTCTAAGTCCAAAAGTAAGTGAAGGTGAGCAGGAAGACAGCTGCTGGTGGGGTAAAAGGATTAAAATTGCTTTTCAAGATGTGAACTAGGTCCAGGTTCACAGCTCTAGCTCAAACTAGGGACTTATAAAAGGAAACTGAAAACTATTGCCAAGCACTGACTAGAGCTATGGCTTATTTAGAAATGTAGACCTAAATATGCAAACATAACCTTGCTAAACTAAGCAGCCTATTGCATTAAATAGGTCTGTGATATTCTATGACAGCATAACAGAACAGGAAATTTGAAATAAGTATTATGAGATCTGTTTCTGGACTGGACTGGGACATTTAGCCAAAGTGAGGAAAACCCAAAACTACCATGTAGGGTGGAATGAGCATAGAGGGAGAGAAAGAAACAAAAGAAAGCAAACAACAAAAAATGTGCCTGCAAGTAGAAATTATACAACATGTAAAGAAACGTTCAGAAGAAAGCCAACAAAGTCAACAATCAGAATAAAGTTCATTTCAGGTACTATTCATTTATAGTGTGATAAAGACTTTAAGAAAGCTTGATGTTGTTAGGTGCCGTCGAGTAGGTTCTGACTCATAGCAACCCTATAGGAGAGAGTAGAACTACCCCATAGCGTTTCTAAGGAACAGCTGGTGGATTTGAACTGCTGACCTTTTGGTTAGCAGCTGAACTCTTAACCACTACATCACCATGGTTCCTAAGAAAGCTTAGGATGCACAAAGAGACATATGACAAAGTCATAGATTATAAAAATAACAAAAATTATGAAAGACATAGGTAGAAATAAAATAAAAACAGGTTGAAATGAAAAAAGAACCAGTGAGAAATCATGGAAATGAAAAATATAGTCGTTGAAAAAAAAACTAAATTGATAGGATAAAATTTAGATAGTACACTCAACAAATAGAAAAAATATTTTATTTCCAGATATATCTAAAATATTTGCAAAAATTGACCAAATACTATGTCTAAACAAGTTTCAATAAATTTTAAAAAGTCTTATCAATCAGCCTGTGTTCTCTGACCACAATGAAATTAAATTAGAATTCAACAACAACAAAAAAAAGGACAATAAAAAAGACTTTATATTTTTGAAAACTAAACAATGCTCCCTAAGAATCTCATGGGTAAAAAGGAAATTACAATGAAAATGACAAAATATTTAGAACTTTAACAACAATGGAGGAGCTACAAAATAAAAATCCATAAGCACATTTATTAAAAAAAAAAAAAAACTTGACAGGGGACATTAGGTCAATTGGCATAACATAGTTCATAAAGAAAATGGTCCACATCCTACTTTGGTGAGTAGGATCTGGGGTCTTAAAACCTTGTAGGCAGCCATCTAAAATATACCTATTGGTCCCATCATATTCGGAGCAAAGAAGGATGAAGAAAACCAAAGACACAAGGAAAATATTAGTCCAAAGGACTAATGGACCACATGAAGCACGGCCTCTACCAGCTTGAGCCCAGAAGAACTAGATGGTGCCTGGCTACCACCACCAACTGCTCTGATAGGGATCACAATAAAGGGCTCTGGACAGGGTAGGAGAAAAATGTAGAACAAAATTCAAATTTACAAAAAAAAAAGACCAGACTTACTGGTCTGACAGAGACTGGATGAAGCCCCGAGACTATGGCACCTGGACACCCTGCTAACTCAGAATTGAAGCCACTCTTGAAGTTCATCTTTCAGCAGAAGATCAGACATAACTATAAGACAATCACACATGTGAGAAACGTGCTTCTTAATCAAGTATACAAGACCAAATGGCTGATTTGGAGGCACTTTGAGTGTGACAATAATAGATTATAACAAATCGATTAAAAAAAATAATCCAAGAGTCGGTAGTGACTCTCAACAAAAGAGAAATAGTGAAAGGTGAAAAATGGAGGAAGGCAGCTTTTCTGTATAAGAGAATGTCAGAAAATACAAAAGGAGTGAAATTGAAAATCATTATTTTATAACCCTAATACAATTAAGGCAAGGATCATCAGTAGAAACTAAAACAAATGAGTAAAGGTTATTGGGAAACAGGATAAAAAATTATCACTCCTCTCAATATGTATTAATTACAAAGGAGAAATGTACCCTTACAATGGAAAGATTTGGCAATTACAGTCTTAACTAAGTGGTTAAAGTTGACATCACTGATATTAGAACAGCTTAACCATCATGTGCCTCTTGATGTGATGCAGTGGGAGATATATACCATCACCTCTGTGGTGTTTTCCCTAGAAATGTTGAATCTAAAGGTAGAAGAGTCACAGGAATCCAGAGTATGGGACATTCTGCAAAACAACTGGCCCAGAAAATTCAAAGGATCCAGTATCCTGAAGAACAGAGGGATGTGACAGGATTGTTCTAGACTGAAGGAGACTAAAGATATGTAGCAGTCAACTCCAATGCATTGATTCTGGATTAAAAAAAGATACAGAGAACTTTTTTCGCACCTGGGGAGATTTGAGTATAGAAAGTATGTTGGAGGATGTTATTGAATTAGTACTTTTTTTTTTTTTTTAGGTGAGGTAATGATGTTCTGGATGTGTGAGAGAATGTCCTTGATCTTGGGAGATATGCTAAAATATTTAAAGGTGAAGTATCATGATGTCTACACCCTACTTTCAGATATCTTGGCAAAAAGGAAAAAAACTATATGGAGACAGAGAGAGAGAAAGATGGATGGATGTATCAAAATGTTAACAGTTGATAAGTATAGGTAAAGGGGTTTGAGATTTTGCAAAATAAAATAAGATAAATACTTTTGAAAGCAAAAAGTATAATGTATAGTCAAATGTAAAAACAGTTCTATGGCTTTGAGATAAAACGTTGTTGTTAGGTGCCATCGAGTCAGTTCCAACTCATAGCGACTCTCTGCACAACAGAACGAAACACTGCCCGGTCCTGAGCCACCCTTATAATTGTTGTTATGCTTGAGCTCATTGTTGCAGCCACTGTGTCAATCCATCTCGTTGAGGGTCTTCCTCTTTTCCCTGACCCTGTACTCTGCCAAGCATGATGTCCCTTCCCCAGGGGCTGATCCCTCCTGACAACATGTCCAAGTATGTAAGATGCAGTCTCGCCATCCTTGCTTCTAAGGAGCGTTTTGGTTGCACTTCTTCCAAAACAGATTTGTTCATTATTTTGGCAGTCGATGTTATATTCAATATTCTTTGCCAACACCACAATTCAAAGTCGTCAATTATTCTTCGGGCTTCCTTATTCGTTGTCCAGCTTTCACATGCATATGATGCGATTGAAAATACCATGGCTTGGGTCAGGCACACCTTAGTCTTCAAGGTGACATCTTTGCTTTTCAACGCTTTAAAGAGGTCCTTTACAGCAGATTTACCCAATGCAACGCGTCATTTGATTTCTTGACTGCTGCTTCCATGGGTATTGATTGTGGACCCAAGTAAAATGAAACCCTTGACAACTTCAATCTTTTCTCCATTTATCATGATGTTGCTCATTGGTCCAGTTGCGAGGATTTTTGTTTTCTTTATGTTGAGGTGCAATCCATACTGAAGGCTGTGGTCTTTGATCTTCATTAGTGCTTCAAGTCCTTTTCACTCTCAGCAAGCAAGGTTGTGTCATCTGCAGAACACGGTTGTTAATGAGTCTTGCTCCAATCCTGATGCCCCATTCTTCTTCATATAGTCCAGCTTCTCAGATTATTTGCTCAGCATACAGATTGAATAGGCACGGTGAAAGGATACAACGCTGATGCACACCTTTCCTGACTTTAAACCAATCAGATAAAACATTATAATTACAATAAATTTTGTGATAAGTTTTAATATTATAATAAAATGTAGAGTTAAATGCTATAATAAAATTATTATTATATTAAAAAGTCTGACATTATTAACTGCAAACAGGAAATTTTATACACTGCTAGTGGAGTGTAAATTGGTTAAAAAAAACACTTTGGAGAGCAATTTGTTAATACTTAGTAAACTGGAAGATATGTATACCCTATGACTCAGTAATTGTACCTCTAGATATTAACTCTGAAGAAAAATTTTATCATATGCATACGAGGCATGTGTAAGGATAGTCAGCATATTGTTGTTACAGCGAAAAATTAGAAACAACTTAAATGTCCATCAACTGAAGAGTGGGTTTCATCACTGAACTGCTTTCCCTCTTGCTTATTCTGCTCCAGCCTCACTGGCTTCCTTGCAGTTCCTTGATTCCTTCTAGCAAGCTACCATCTTGGGACCTTTCCATTCACTGCTCTCTCTACACAGAATGCTTTTGGTCCAAGAATCCACTAATCTTGCTCCTTACTTCCCTCAGGACTCTGCTCAAATGTCACCTTTTCAGGCAAGGCTTCCCTGACCACCTTATCTAAAAGAGTACTCCTATGCCCTTAACTTACTTTATATATTTGAAATATATTTACTATCTGTCTCCCACCCACCCTAATGATAAATTGGATCATTGTTCTCAATTCTTTAGGAAGTGTTTGTTGTGCAGGATTGTTGTAGCAATACCTAACTGATATATCCCTCTAGAATATAAGCTTCAGGAGAGCAAGGATTTTGTCAGTTTTGTTCACTGTTGTATGTCCCGTGACCAGAAAAGTGCCTAGCATACATAAATGCATAATAAATATTTGTTGAATTAAATTAATTAATGCATCTGTACTAAAGCCATTAAACTATTGGTGATCCCAAAGGGCAAGGCCAGTGTTCAAATGTTCAAAGATACAGTTGTAATTGGGTTTGCTATAAATGTAGTCAGTCAGAAGCTGATAACAAGGTATAGTGAATCCCACCTCCAATCAAATGAACAAGCAGCTTCTTAAACTGGCAATAGATACATGCAAAAACAAAACATAGCTAATGAAAGGATCAGAAGTAGAAAGTCTTGGAAAAACTTCAGTAAAATAAATACATATTCAAATATTAGCGTCAATTCTCAATTGGAGACTGTTACCAGGAACTAAATGGGTGCCAGCCTAGTGTCTCACAGAATAATTGAAGGAGGGTATTGTAATCCATGAGCTGGTGGTAAAATTAGAAGTCAAAGAGTCCTTATAAAAGAACCTCATGTAAAGCAAGAGAGAAAACATTAAAGTGAATGAAGCAAAATGCTAAAAGTAAATGAATCTAAGTAAAGAGTATGGAATGTTCTTTGTACTGTTCTTGAAATCTTATTTAAGTTTGAAATTATTTCCTAACAAAAAGGAAGAAGTAGTATGACTAATCCTTGACATGACAGCTTTTGTTGCCTTGAATTGTTTAGTTAGCAATTATTTAGTTTTTTATATGTGATAATGGAGCATATGCTGGCAGAATGGCCAGATGCAGGTTGCCTCCACCTGGAATTACCTTCTCCTATGTTCATATGTTCTTTATACTGGAGGTATCTTGAGGATCCATCATACTATTTATCTTGGGAGTTTTTTTTTTTTTTAATATTTTATTGTATTTTCAGTGAAAGTATATACAGCAAAACAGGTTCCCATTCAACAGTTTCTACACAGATTATTCAGTGACATTGGTTACATTCTTCACATTGTAACATTCTCACCATTTCCATTCTAGTTGTTCTGTTCCCATTTACCTAGACTCACATCCCCCCACCCTTCTCATCTATGCTTTAGGGTACTTGTTGACCACTTGGTCTCATATAGATGATTTTTTAAAAGAGCAAAATACTCAAGGGTAATACTCATTACTTTATGAGCTAACCTGCTATTTAGCTAAAATGGGACTTGAGGGCATAATTTTGGCTCAAGGCTTAAAGAATATCCCTGGACAAATAGTCTTGGGGATTCCTCCTGTGTCCGTGAGTCTCGTAAGTCTGGATTTTTTGAGAATTTGAAGTGCTCTTCCGCATTTTTCTCCCTTTTTATCAGGATTCAACTGTTGTCATCCTAATCAGAATGTATGATAGTGGTAGCCAGGCACGTCTATTTCTTCTTGTCTCAGGGTAGAGAAGGCTGTGGTTCACGTAGATAACTAGTCCAGTAGACCAGTTCTGTCTCTGAATCTTGGGTTTCCTTCTTTTTCTTTTGCTCCAGATGCCTAGAGACCAATAGTTGTATCTTAGATAGCCACTTGCAAGCTTTTAAGACCCCAGATGCTACTCACCAGACTAGGGTGTAGAACATAAACTTTATGGACTATATTATGCCAATTGACTGAGTTATCCCACAAGACTATGGCGTCTTTTGAAAGTTTGTCATCTCCTTCAGGTGTGTTGAGATTGAGTTTTGAGCAAGCAGTAGGTTCTGCCTCTTTAGTTGAGTGTCCAGTGTGCCACCTGTCTTAGTTTGAGTTCTTTCAGAAGTCAACTGTAGACAAAGATTCAAATGCAAGTAGGCTATTTGGAAAGTACAAACAGAATTTTGGGAGGAGGTGACATTGATGCCCCAGCTGGAATCCATACTTCTTCCATTTCATACTTTTGTTTCCATTTCAGGATGTAGGGCTGCATACAAGGTAGGAAAGAGGAATGGGGAAGTGGGGAAGTGAGAAGGGCGGGGGGGAAAGGCAGCCAATAAAGGCTGCATTTTTAAGGTAGCTACCACTGTGGTCAACTGGAGTTTAATCCTTCAGAGAAAATGGGAAACAGTATAAAACCTATGCTTCAGATTATGCCTCCCCCACCAGGGGCAGGGGTTGGCTATTTGCTGAGGGCTACTTACAATAGGATGTTAGTTC
The DNA here is from genome assembly GCF_030014295.1 of Loxodonta africana. Lineage (NCBI taxonomy): Eukaryota > Metazoa > Chordata > Mammalia > Proboscidea > Elephantidae > Loxodonta > Loxodonta africana. The sequence goes on along the minus strand of NC_087354.1, from coordinate 43,342,600 downwards.
CCCAGAGAGTTGGACCTGTTTAGAGAGAAGCCTTTCCTAGCTCTGTCAGATGTTGCATATACACTGCCGAATGGGATATATCCTCACTGCCGAAGGATAGATCACAAGGAGGTACAGGCAGACAAATTACAGTACTATGCAATAAAGGTTATGAAAGGATAAGAACAAAGTGCTGTAGGAGCACAAAGTTTGGGATTAAGGGTTGGATTCAGAGAAGGCTTCCTGAAGAAGGTAAGACGAAGATGCATCCTGAGAAGCATTAACCCATAGAAAAATGAGGTGGAAAGTGTGATAGATACAGGGGAACACCATGTGTAAACGGGGGAGCAAGGTAGGCTTAGGAAAACGCAAGAACCATAGTTTTTGGAGTACAGGTAGAGAAGGAGGGAGAGAATGAGCCTGGATGTTAACTAGGCTTTATGTCCCGTGACAATAAGGTGCAGGAAATAGATGGCTTACTCAAAGTGGTTAATCTGGGAGAGTTAAGGGACTATTTACAAAGTCCTCTTGAACTGAAAAGGATTTTGAGGAACTATCAGTGGGCAGAGTTACTACTGTCCCTAGGCCTGATCACTTAAGGGAGCAGTTACCAGAACAGAAAAGAATAGCTTTACAGAGAAGGCTGCCTCTCAGGGGCTCTATTTTAGGTAAAACGACACAGATAACCATAGTGATCTGGTAAGGAGAGATTCAGTGAATAAACACACTCATCTCACTCTCCTTGGGACCTCTGATCTTCTGTTGGTAACTGCCATTGGCCAAACCAACCAGAACTGGATGGCAAGGGAACCCACTGATGCAGTCCATACCAGTCAGCTTCCTAGAAGAAATGTGAAGAGTGATTCTGGAGGGACACAGGGAAGATATCCAGTGTATCCTCCTACCCTTGGTACCTAACACATCTGGCACAGGTAGGCACTGAATGATTGAATGAGGCTGGGTAAGTGAGTAGAAACCAGATTCTATAGTGCCTTACAGATTTATGCTAACAAGTTGGGGGTTTATCTCATGGCAATGGGGAGCAAGCCTCTGATTTTAAGCAGAGGACAGATATAATCAGATTTGCATTTTAGGGGGATCAACCTTGGTAACTTTGTGAGAATAAATGGAAGGAGAGTAAGCCTCGCAGCAGGGAGACCCAGTGAAAAAGCTGTTGCAGTAATCCAGGACAGAGATGACAAATACATGCTCTAACAAAGTGGGAACCGAAATACAAGATGAGAACATTAAAGGGAGAATTGGCAGGACGCGTTGTGATTGACTGGTGGGAGATAAGGGCACAGGAGAGGGCTGCAGAATATCCTGGAGAGAAAGAGGGTGAGTACATTTCTTAAAGGTATCCTGGGTGTGATGTGTCTGAAGGAAATTTGGGTATAGATGTTTGGCAGGCGGCTTGATATAGGGGTTAGGAGCTCAGCAGAGATCTGGGCTAGAAACAGGGATTTGACCAGATCTAGCTTTTTTTTTTTTAGCAAGTAAGACAGAGACACTATATCCTTGTTATGTGCTTTAACTCTTGTTGGTTCTGCCCACCGGGGTAGGGGAGGGACAGGAAAGGGTGTTATAAGTCAAAGCAGGTTGGGTTCCATGGCAGTTAAGAAGGGTAGTGAGCCAGAAACTAGGTTGGAAACGAGGGAAGGAAATGCCAGGATCTTTCACACATCTTATAATGTCAATATACTGGGCGACCCAACATGCAGTGTGAGGAAGCCTTTTGTGGGCTAGGTAGCAATGGGATCCTTTTTGGGGAGGCAGGTTGTGTATGTGATATGGCACACGTCAAGGGTCACTTTTTTTAAACTAGGGGAGGATGGAGTGAAAAAGGGATCTCAAGAATAAATGTTAATACTAAAAAATAGGAACGTGTGGGAGGCTTTGGAGCAACGAGAAAAAGACACTGAAATGTGGAAGGGGAGGGAGTCCCTCCAGTACAGGACTCGGGGCTTGCCTTTTTTGTGAGTGGAGATTGAGCTGCCTGAGATAAGAATCCTTTCATGGTGTCCTCCTGCCTTCCCCACCACAGCCAATTCGCCCCTACCACATGCATCGGTTCTATACTATGCCATCCTACCAGCAGCAGCTCCTGGAGCAGACCTGAAGCTACCTTCGCATGTTCTGTGTTGGCCGCTTTGGCTTCATCTTTGTCCTGCTGCTCTGCTTGTCCCATTTCAACTAGGTGCAGTTGGTCTCGAAGGACAGGATGACGCTCTCGATGGGGCTCTGGACTGTGTGTCACTATGAGCTCTGCTGGAGCCATATACCAAAGCTACCCTGTGAGTGCTTTCCAAATCCTGGAGCCCCTTTTTTGGAAGATTTGCTTAGATTCCCAACAGCTCGCCACTCTCTGTCCCTCCTTCCCACAACCCTGCCCATTCTTTTCTCCCCTGATTCACAAGCATGTAAGGACTGCTGTCCCAAACACGGTAACTTTGCCCAAGTTTGTCTTGACTAGACTCCACAGCCCCTTAATTATTAGATATAAACTTCTAATGACCACTCGGTGATTTCCTTACCTTTGCATTCACAACTTCTCTCAGAAAATGAAATGTGAGTCATTTACACGTTAGTGTGAGAGCTACTGAAACCCTGGTGGCCTAGTGGTTAAGAGCTATGGCTGCAAACCAGCAGGTCGGCAGTATAAATCCACCAGGCGCTCCTTGGAAACCCTATAGGGCAGTTCTACTCTGTCCTATAGGGTCTATGAGTTGGAATTGACTCAATGGCAACAGGTTTGGTTTGATTTTTTTTGGTTTATGAGCACTACGTTATGTTATACCTTGAGTTACCTCTCATGATAATAGCTGTAATTTCAGCTTTTCTCTCATTGTAGAATAAATTATTTCTTTCCTTGTTAAAGGAATTCCATATGTCAATGAAGAGATGGGAACAGGATCCTACTGGTAGCTGTGAAGCCACCCACTTGGTGATGATTTACTTTGACTCCATTACATGTAAAATAAGCCCTGATTTCATCTTTCTTTATCCCTTACTCCCTTCCCTAGACTCTGCCTAGCCTTCCTTAGGGGCAAGTCACCTCTGCTCCAGCCAAGCCTCTCCTTTCTTCTCTTCCCCTGGCAGACTACCTCCAATACTCCAGGGCCTTCTTCCTCATCTCCGCCCTCACCATACTCAGTATTACTATCTGGCTCAGCATCTCTTTTGCCAAAGGGCCAAGAGACAAAACCTGCATAGATCTGAGCATACCCATAATCTGTTTCATCTCAGGCCCAAAATAATGAGGTTGGAAAAGTTTGTCCCTGGAGTCCTTCTATTGCTTCCCTTTCCTGTACCATTTTCCTCTTCTTTTACCAAGTTCCCATTTCTAATGTATACTGTTATCATAGGACGCTTGTCTCTTCCCCAAAGGAAGAAAGCTTTTGATAAACTTTCACTCCTTACAGGGATATTGTCTCTAAAAGGGAGGACCCTGAAGAGATTATGTTTAACCCAATGGAAACATTCTCTAACTGATGTATAGAGATATAGGCCGGAGGCCATCCTGGTGCCCAGAAAATCACCATGTACCTAGTTGGCTAATTCTTCTGTCTTATGTATAGGACCTACCTTGATAATCTTATTCCAGTCAAGGCAGAAGCCCTTCTCTCTCCCATCTTGATTAATTGCAACAAATGGGTCTTCCCATAACTACTACCGTGAAATAGGCCTCCATGGCATAATTGAGATGGCTGAAGGTAACAAGGAAGTACAAAGATAGGGAGGAGGGTGGGGTGGGAGAGATGGTAGAAGGAGGGTTATAATGGGTAGTGACAGCTTCCATTCTGATCTCAGGTACCTGCCTACTCCTCTGCCTCATTTTGTTCCCGTTGCAAGTGAAATTGTACAGTAGGGACATCTTGAAACCCCATTTTCTATTAGTCTACTACCTTAATTGGTGGGGCAATATCTTCTACATGATAGCTGGTGAGTTGCGCTCCTTTTATATAGTGAAGATACAGAAAAGGCAATTCTAAGTGGTGGAAAGTTCTCTCTTCCTCCCTTCCTTCCTTTCTGTGGTTTGTTTTGTATACATGAATTTCACAATTTTGAAGATCTCTATCAAGAGTCATTTCCATATCAGAGAATACCCTCAGTAACAAATACTCCTTATTCATCCAAGATATTTTTTCTATAATATTATACCTGACTGTGCACAGAAAGGAGCAAGATTTAGAAAGTAGAGGAGGAAGACAAAGATATAACTAAGCTATTCACACTTCTTCTGTCCTTCCAGAAGACAATTCCTAAATTCTTCTCTTTTTCCATAACAAATAGCCTTTCAACCTTTATGAGAAAAATTTAATTTAAACTCCCAAATCAATCTCCAAAATAAAGCTTTAACATATATTCCTCTGTAATATTACTGATATAAAACCAAAAAACCAAACCTAGTGCCGTCAAGCCGATTCCGACTCGTAGCAACCCTATATGACAGAGTAGAACTGCCCCATAGAGTTTCCAAAGAGCACCTGGAGGATTTGAACTGCCGACCCTTTGGTTAGCAGCCATAGCACTTAACCACTACGCCACCACAGAGCAAGAGGGTAGGAGTTTTGCCTGTATAATACTGCTTTTTGATCCTTCTAAGCCACATACTTATTTTTATTAATTAATTACAACATTGGTCTTCAAATCTTTTTACCATGTATCTTATTAATATAACATTTTTTAGCAAGCATTCCAAAAAAGGTATGTTTGTATATAAAATATTTACATGTACTAATTATATTCATTAAATTGTAAAATCTAATAAAAAATATAAATTTAAAACATGATGAGCTAAAACTGTAAAGAGAAACTCTTCTGTTTTTTTCCTATACTCCCTGGGAATTACTATATTACAGAAAGGCTGAGGTCAGTGTTGTTTTGAACCCCAGGCCCCCAGAGATAATGAACAGGATATTCACATAAATATTGTTCATCAAATTCCATTATAATTAAACCAGTCCTACTGTTCAGGGGCGTTCGTTGCCTTGAGATTTTATCTATTACTAATCCACAATGATGACTTTGATCTTTTCTTTTTCTCTAGGGTTCATCTCTGGACCCAATCACATAAGTTCTTGGGTTCCTATTTCAGATGGTCTACTTGTGATCCCTATAACAAGGAAAAGGATAGGATCTATAGCTACAGTGGGATTGGGTCTAACTGAGACAAGTATAGATATTACTCCATGGGTGAATCAGGCATCAGAAAGACAGTTAAGGCCAGTGGTACCACCAGGGACTCAGCCTAAAATGAGCAGACATAGGCAGGAACACAGACAGAGCCAGAGATTTCAACAGTGCTAGAAACTCAGGCTGAACCAGACACCCAGGCTGAGTCAAAGACCCAGACTGAGCCAGAGATAAGGAATGCCTCAGTATAAGGAATGTGTCAGTGATGCAGGCATGGCCAGTTACTGAGATAGAACCAGTTGACACAGGAGAGGCAGAGACAATGGGAAATCCAACTAGTGATATGCTGACCAATAGCCTTGAGGGTAAGAAAAAGAAAATGACTGACAACAGGGATGGTGAGGACAGAGATTCAGCTGAGGAAAATGATGATGACAGGACAAGAAATTAATTATATTTTTATAAGGTAGTGGAGGACAGAGGCACTTTTTAAAAAAAGGCCTGGCAAAGAAAGGTTTCTGTTCAGAGTTGAAGATGTTTTGTGGGTTTGAGTGAGGATGGTAATTCTGAGATGATGATACAAGGACTCTGGTGAACCCTCCCCAGAGTATGCCTCACTCATTATATCAAGAAGTTGATATAACGAATGAAGGAAAGTCATTTGCATGGTTTAGGCCAAAGGCACCAACAAGGTAAGAATCACAAAGTGATGAAAAATAATTAAAGCAAGTTTCCTAAAATATCAGTGTTGTGCGCTATGACTGGGAAAGCCTGGCTATAGATAGGGAGCTCAGGCCACCAAGCTTTTGCAGATACTCAAGATCACACAATGGAACACTCATCAGAATGGAAAGAGCATTTCACTTGGAAACTCAGTTTTCTCACTTTTGGCCCTCATCCTCCTAACTACTTAGGTGGACTTTTGGCAAAGATTGAACTTTCTTGGGCCTAAGATCCTTCATTGACCAGTAAACATTCCTTCTAGAGCTAACTTTTTATGGATTTAAATGATAACACAATAGAGAAGTCATTCCTGTTGGCCCATACAACCCCAGGTTATTTTAGGAGGCAACACAGTCCAGTCAGAGTAATTAAATCCAGTTCTCTACTTCCAAGGCTACTTTTGCAAAATTGCTTACTTTTTTTCTTTTAACTTAGACTACCCATCAAAACTTTAGGTGATACTCGCTTTTTAAAAACTTTTTCTTCTTTTTTTTTTTAAGAAGGAAAAAGGCAAAGGCAAAAAGACCCAGACTCTCTGAGGCAGAGTGTGCAATCTAGATTCAGGAAATTACAGTGAGGCTTTACAGGTTGTGCAAAAGGGATTGTGACCTTTGAAACAGCAAGTTTAGGCAGTTCTTTGGTTTGAAAAATTAAGGGAGAGTTAAAATCTTAGCCATACCTTAATTTAGATAACCTAAATCAATCAGACAATCACATAGCCAAATACAACCAAGCAGACGCTTTGATAGTGACAGAAGGAAGAAGCTTTGCAAAAGGAAGGTCTAGATGGGGGAGAATTTTGAGAGCTTTTAAGCAGGATGAAGGGGCTGATTACCTGGAGGGCAGGGACACTGAAAGAGTAGAAATGAATGTGGGAGATAGATAAAGGCAAACTTTATCTCCGTTATAATTTTGCCTACACCATGAAGTTATTAGGTGCTTGATTGGCTTGGAAGCCTATAACCTCTGTTTTCTCTTATTCATATAAACCACCCAAATATTCAGAAGACACACAGAAATCTTCTTCATACCAGTATTCCTGTGCATCATCTATCATCAAAATTTTATCACAAAGTATTGGACATCTGAGTTCTAGACTCTAATGTTAAGGTTACCAAGATTAACAAGTAATGGAGGATAAAGGCAATAAAAGTAAAGAGTAAAACACAGTTTTAAAGTGTTATTATAGCACACAAGAGGCACAGCACATGTAATCCAGTCGAGGGGCTTAAGGGGAAGCTTCTCAGAGTTGGTAAAATATGAATAAGCTCATTCTTGGAAAAAATAAGCAAATGATGACATAGATTCATCTAGGAAAAAAAAAATCGCTCAACAAGAATTTAATGTGAAGCCAACTTTCCTAAAGGTTCTAGGAAGCTGTGGCAGCACAGCAACTTAAAATTGTATATTAAACGAATCAGTTCTAAAAAATTAAGAACAAAACCAAAAAACTCCTTCAGCTATATTTGTTCCTTGGTCTCTAGCTTCTTGTCATAAATGTTTGGCTTACCTATCTCCCTTCTTTCCTTTGTCCTATCTTACTTTTTGTTGCTCATTCTTTTTAGAGTAAAATCCAATTTTCTCATATTTCATTACAGTAATTTTTCCTTTCTCCAATCGTTACCCCTACTCTCAGTTCTGGGCCTACCTTCTGAATGGGTATTTACTCCACTGCTCTCCTATTCAAGGTGTGCTTTGGATACATCTTAGCCTTCCTGGGCGGCTAAGCTAAGTTCAAAGAGCTTGCATTTCGTGTAAGGCCTAAGGAAGAACCAGTACTGATGTCCAATATCAGTTGCTCCATCCTTTTTTTCCACCTGACTGCCCCAATTTACCATCAGAACTAGTAAGAAACTTATATTTTATGGATGATTAAAACAGCAACATTCGATACTTAAAAAATCAACAGCTAATTTAAAAATTAGCAATATAACTGTCTTAGCTACCCAGTGCATCTGTAACAGAAATACCACAAGTGGGTGGCTTTAACAAACAAATTTATTCTTTCACAAAATGGTGGACAACCATACAATACTGGGAATCACAGCCTAGCCAAGTTGATACACATTTTGGGGGGACACAATTCAATCCATAACAATAACCAATTAGAAAATGTAAACAATAAAATAGATTACATTCATAATAGTGAAGAATAATAAAATACCCAAGAATAAACCTAAAAGTCGATGTGGAAAATCTGTATGAAGAAAACTATAAAACTTTCCTGTAAGACTTAACAGAAAAAACTATTTAAATAGTTATATACTACCTAATAAGTCAGTTAAGGTATGGAATTATGGAAAACATTCCTTTTCCTGATAAGAAGAAGCAAACACTATGGTGCTGCTCTTAGCTTTTTCATTTAGCCTTGAATGCTGATGTGATGGCTTGAGCTTCAGGATCCATTTTGGAAACATGGATCAACAACATACTGAAGATGGCAGAACAAAAATATAGAAAAGGCTTAAGTTCTTAATGGCACTGAGCAGCTCAGACAATGTCCAAAAACTACCTACTTCCAGAATTCTTGTTATGTGAGAAAAAGGCACATTTTTAAAGCCAATGTTAGTCAGGTTTTCTGTTAAAGGCAGCTACAGCTACATACTTTCAGAGCAAATACAAAGTGTAAATACCACAATAAAATCAGATGATAGAAGAGAAACAGAATAAAGGGAAGAATGAAGAAACATTCTACTATTAATTGCAAATTGCATCATCCTCATAATAGGGCGTCATTAGACACACTAAAGAAAATGGAATTAAGGGCATATTATATAGTTTTTTTTTTATATATAGTTATTATAAATTGATTAGGAAAAAAATTAGAATCTTCCAAAAATTCAGAACAAAGCAAAGGAAGTACAGATCACATTTTGGAAAAAAAAAATTAAGCTATAAAAATGAAAAGCATACCATAAAATAATGTGATATACACACACACACAGAACCATTATATTTGGAAGATTTTATATGTATCTAATATGTAAATATTTAATTTTATATATATCTCATGTCAATAAACGTGAATATTTAATATTCACTAGCAAAATAAGTACTTCGGATTGGACCACAAAGCAAAATCTCTCTGGTTGCTATAAACAAAAGATATATCCCCCAAGTAAAGTGATTCAGGTTAAAATTAAAACGATGAATGACAAACATGTGGAAACTGAAATACAGGTATGTAGAAAGTGAAAGGAAACGCTGGTGACATAGTGGTTAAGTACTACAGCTGTTAACCAAGAGGTCAACAGTTCGAATCCGCCAGGCACTCCTTGGAAACGCTATGGGGCAATTCTACTCTGTCCTACAGGGTCACTACGAGTTGGAATTGACTCAATGGCAGTGGGTTTAGAAAGTGAAAGTATATCTAAAAAATAAAAGCAAATATTGAAAATAGAGAGTGGTGTATGGTTGAACAACATTGTGAATGTAATTAATGCCACTGAATTGTATACCTTAAAACACAGTTAAAACGGCAAGTTCTGCTATACATACTTTACCAAATTAAAACAACAACAGAAAAAAGAAGGCAAATAAAGATGTTTCAGACAAAAGCTAAGAGAATTCATTGCCAGTTGACCTGCACTACAGGAAATATTAAAGGAAGTTCTTCAAACAGAAGAATTTGGATCTACATAAAGAAATGAACAGCACTAGAAATGATAAAAATGAAGGTAAATATATAAGACATTTCTTAATTTTAATCACTTTAAAACATAATTGATTAGCTAAGGCAAGAGTAGTAACAATGTACTATGAGATTTATAACATGCAAAAGTAAAATGTATGATAGCAATAGCACAAAGGAGGGGAGGGAGGAATTGGAAGTATACTAACAGAGGTCTAAACAGGGAGCCCATGCAGACCACATACATAGTAATTTGTTTTACAAATTTGATTTTATTGCAAGTTCACATAAAAAATAAACTACTAAAAGAAAACAAAAATCTGTGAACCTAGATGTCTTAGGCTGGGCTCTCTAGAGAAGCAAAACCAGTAAAACATATAAATATATGTAGAGAGATATTTGTATTAAGGAAACAGCTCACGTGATTGTAGAGGCTGGAATGTCCTAAGTCTTTGGATCAGGATAGAGGCTTCCCCTGCTTCAGGTAGCCACAGGAGCTGGCAAACCCAAAATCAGCAGGTCAGAGAGCAGGGCCCTTTTTCACAGGCTGTGAAGATCAAAGAATCCCAAGATCAGCAGGCAAGACCACAAAGCTTCTCCTGATTCACGTAGCTGTGGGGGCTGATGAACTCAAGATCAGCAGGATGGAGAGCAGAGCTCTTGTTCACAGGCTGTGAAGATATACAAATCCCAAGATTGGCAGATAACTGCTAGCTCAAGTTCCAAGAGCTGGAGGTCAGACGAATAGGAGGCAGCTGCAGGATCCGGAGCAGGCAAAATCCAGAATATTCACTTATATTTGGATGCAGGCCACATGACCAAGGAAACTCCCTTTCCATTGATTGGCTACTCACAGCAGATCCCATCATGGGGGTGATCACTGAGAACCATGGCTCAGCCAAGTTGACACACAATCTTAACCATCACACCAATATTCTGTATCCAGTGAAAATGTATTTCAAAAAAGGCAAAAAAGCAAATAGAAGCACATACTACATTCTTGGAAGGAAAGATAAAAATCACAAAGATCTAAATTCTCAGTAAGATTAATCTCTAAACCTACTGTGATCCCTATAAAAATATCAACAGGTATTAGATTGGTTCTAAAGTTTGTAGGAAAAAATAAACAAACAAAAATCACTAGAAATTTTCTCAAAAGGAAGAGTAATGGGAGGGTGGAGATTTGTTCTACTGATTGTTTAATTATTGATCTTTAAGATATGCAGAACTCCTGTTTACCACCCTAAATTTGAATAGAGTTTTCTGACATTTAAAACAGAATCTAAACCCCTTCTCAAACTCTTCTGCTTAGGTGTCATGCTATCAAGGACTCTTTTATATTGGAAGTATTTAAGCAAAAGCTGTAAAGGATGTTATTGATGGGATTGGAACATCTAATCGGAAACTAGACCAGAGAATGCTTCCTAGGCGTGATTAATCTAGAGAATTAACTGGGTAGATTTTTAACAATACAAATTCCAGACGCTGACCATACTGAATCAGAATCTCTGGAGATGGGCCCAAGATACGTACATCTGAGAAACACCTCTAGTAATTTTTTTATAGCCAAAAAATCCAGATTTTTTAAAAGGCCGGTTTAAATATAAAATTTTAAGAACTCATCACAGTGGAAAGTGCCAGCTCTGCCACTGGTTACTTCGGTAATAGCCAAGTCAGTTTATTCCCCTCAGCCCAATTTCTCCTTCTGTAAACTGAGAGACTTGTAAAGTCCCTTCCGGGTCTAAACCCAGTCATTTCTATTTGTTTGGGCATTCTGAGGAACCAAGAGCATATTACAAAGGTTTTAATTTTCAGCACTTCCAGCTGTTGAAAAAAGATCACGCACTGTTATCTCAGAAGATCCACAATCAATGCCCATGGAAACTACGTATTGCATTGGGCAAATTTGATGCAAACGACCTCTTTAAAGAGGTAAAAAGCAAAGACGTCACTTTGAGGACTTGATTGTCTCATATGCATGTGAAAGCTGGACAACGAATAAGGAAGATCAAAGAACCGATGCATTTGGATTATGGTGTTGGTGAAGAATAATGAATATACCATGGACTGCCAGAAGAATGGAGCCTTGGCGGCACAGTGGTTAAGAGCTCAGCTGTTAACCAAAAGGTCAGCAGTTTGAATCCACCAACTGCTCCCTGGAAACCCTATAAGGCAGTTCTACTCTGTCCTATAGGGTCGCTATGAGTCAGAATTAATTGGATGGCAACAGGAGGAGCCAGAAGAACAGATCTGTCTTGGAGGAAGTACAGCCAGAATGCTCCTTAGAAGCAAGGATGGCGAGACTTCGTCTCCCGAACATTGGACATATTATTAGGGAGGACCAGTTCCTGGAGAAGGACATCATGCGTGGTAAAGTTGAGGGTCAGTGAAAAAGATGAAGACTGTACACGAGAGGGACTGACACAGGGGCTGCAAACATAGTAACCATTGTGAGGATGGCACAGGACTGGGCATGTTTTGTTCTGTTGTACATAGGGTTGCTATGAGTCGGAACTGACTCGACAGCACTTATCAACAAATTTCAGAAGGTTCAAGATGAGGTCCATAGAACTGGGTGCTATCGTTGTTATGGTAACTTCAAACAAATCTCCCTGGAAATACTGGTGACAAAATGTCATAGACAGTTGGACAAGAGCCTCTTTGTGTTGTTAGGTGCTGTACAACCGAATGAAACACTGCCCAGTCCTGAGCCATCCTCACAATAATCGCTCCGTTTGAGCCCATTGTCGCAGTCACCATATCAATTATCAACAGGTATGCCTACAGCTACCACCTGCAACTGTCTTGGCTCTGATTTCAGAAACAAACTTTCTGGCCTTTCACTGTCTGATAGCGTGCTGTGAAACACATCATATTTAGACTAGTTTTTTAAGAGTATAAAGCATTGATTGTTGTCTTAGTTTCTTAGTGCTGCTATAGCAGAAATACTTCATGTGGGTGACTTTAATGAACAGAAAATAATTTTCTTACAGTTTAGAAGTCTAGAAGTCCAAATTCAGGTCACTGGCTCTAGGAGAAGTCTTTCTCTCTCTGCAGGCTCTAGGGAAAGTCTTTGTCTCTTTTCAGCTTCTGTTCCTCCGTTCCTGGGCGATCTTCACGTGGTGTGCCATCTATCTTCCCCCACCTGTGTCTCCTTGCTTTTGTGCTTTATCTGCTCTTCTATATCTCAGAAATGATGGTTTAAGACACCCCTACACTGATACGGCCTCACTAACATAACAAAGAAAATTTTATTCCCAAATAGGATTATATTCACAGGTATAAGGGTTAGAGTTCCAACACATATTTTGGGGGAACACAATTCAATCCATTTTTTAAAAAAATAACTAATGGCCATAGGAAGATTGTCCTTAGGGTGTTTCTAGGCCCTCTACACTGTTTTAATGCCTTGGCCTCATTCCTTTCCTGCAACTGTCTTGTTTCTCTTTTGCCTAGGCTTCCCAAAAGAAGACTGATACATCTCTTTATAAGAATTAATGTGTACTTGCTTGCAACCTTTTTTGTTCTTCAGAAAATCTTTTAACTATCACTATAATTACTCTGGCATTTCATATTTTGTCTCTTCTTTTTTGTGGGGGGAATCAGTAGTGAAAAGGGGATTTGACTTCAAAAATCAACAGTAATACATACATTGTGTAGAAGAAAAAAAAAGTATAGGTAAACAAAAACCAAACCCAGTGCCGTCGAGTCGATTCTGACGCATAGTAACCCTGTAAGACAGAGTAGAACTGCCCCATAGAGTTTCCAAGGAGCGCCTGGTGGATTCAAACTCCTGACCTTTTGGTTAGCAGCCGTAGAACTTAACCACTACACCACCAGGGTTTCCATAGGTAAACAAGAAAGTATAAATCCTCTTACCTGAAATGTGATGTTTGTGCAACTATGTAAACTTATTTAAAAAAATCATTGACTTATACACTCAAAATGGGTGAATTTTGTGATATGTAAATTATAGCTCAATGATGTTTTAAAAATTACCTTAACTTGCTTTCTGTCTTCCCGTACAAAATGCACAGCCTGCCAGAGGACCTTTCTCTTCACACTGCTTTGTAACTGCCTGCTTTTTTTCCCCATTTAACCACCTATTATGACCTTCTTGCCAGGTTAATACTCTTCTATAATTTTATTTTTAATGGTAGCATAGTTTTTTAATTTTGATATAGTGTAATTTGTTTAACCAATTCATTCCCTGAACATTTTTGCAGCTAAATTTTGGAACAAATTTCCTTAGGTTAAAGTTCTAGAAGAATTCCTGGGTCAAACGGCATACTCATTTTAAGGCTTGTACCATTCACAAATCGCCCTCTGAAAAACTGTAACAATTTGCACTTCTACAAAGAGTCATTCTATCCCTGCTTCTCTCCCACCAAAACTCAGTATTACTCTCACAAAGTCTCTACTATTTTGACAGGAAAAAAAAAAAAAAAGGTGTCTTGTTACATATTTCCATTTTGTTGACCTTTATTTTTGTCATTTGTATTTCAAATTATGTCCTGTTTTCATCCCCCATATATACTAGTATGTGTCTGTATGTGGGTGTTTATTAATTCATATAAAAATTTTATACATTAAAGGTAAATAACACTGTCATATATGTTACATATATTATTCCAAGTTTGTCTGTTTTTTATTTATGGGTTTTTTTCTACACAAGGTTTAAATTATGTAACTCCCATAAAGTCTGCTATACTATACTACAAAGTATTTTGGTTTATAGATACTGCCTTTGGTGCTATTCTTGGTGAGGCTTTTCCCACTTCCAGATGATTAAACATTCACCAATTTTTTTCTACTACTGTTTTCTTTATACTTATTTAACTCATCTGGATTTTATTTTGACATATGGCATAGGGCAAGGACCTGCTTTGGTAGAAAGAATGAATGAGAAAACAAATTTAGATCTTTACCTTATTTGTTGTATGCCTTCTAAGTATCAAAAACTGTGTAATGTAGATAGCCTATATAACAAACAGGAACCCTGATGGCACCGTGGTTAGGCATTCACCTGCTAACGAACAGGTCAGCAGTTTGAACCCACTAGCCGTTCTGTGGGAGAAAGATGTGGCAGTCTGCTTTGGTAAAGATTTACAGTCCTGGAAACCCTATGGGGCAGTTCTACTCTGTCCTGTAAGGGCACTATGAGTTGGAATCAACTTGATGGCAATGGGTTTGGTTTGGATAATAATAAACAGGAAAGGAATGGTCCCCATCCTTATGTAACTTACTGACTCATGAAGAAGACAGATATTATATAAGCGAGTTACGAGTTTGAGGGATGCTATGAACAAATGCAAAGTTTTATAGCAACGTATAGTAAATAGGTGGACTCTAACCAATTATTCTGGCACCTACTGAGTAACTGAACATTAAAAACAGATATCTTTTAGTAAAGGATAATGCATTTTTATCCTGGGGCGGGTAGTTAAGCTTTGATAAGCTAATTTATAAAGACTGTCTCTAAGGAGTAAAAATTAGCACAGCATTCATATTAGTACTAGATTCAAGAGTAAAATGAACGTGTGTACACTGAATTTTCTGATGGGTACATAACTCTAGCATGTATGTAAATTAATATGTAGATGAATTTAGCATTCCCAGTGAAGTAATTACATATTGGAAAAGACAAACACATACTTCTGTATAGGATAATGCAAGGAAATTTTATAGCTTTAATTATTTTTCCTTCTTCCTTGCCCATCACATAGACTGTATCGTGAATACATTCCCCTGGAGTCGCATGAAATGGCAACCCTGAGCTCAGTCACACAAGCATGTGTATACAAAATTGTTTTATTTTTTGATCTGATGCTGATAGTGCTGCAAGCTTTATCTGTAACTCCAAAACCAAACCCATTGCTGTCGACTCAATTCTGACTCACAGTGACCCTACAGGACAGAGTAGAACTGCCCCACAGGGTTTCCAAGGAGTGCCTGGCGGAGTCAAACTGCCAACCTTTTGGTTAGCAGCCAGAGCACTTAACCACTACACCACCACGGTTTCCATTTGTAGCTCAGAAAATTTAATTTTTAAACGATACCTGATATTCGGTAGGTATTTCCAAAATTCTAAAACTAGAATTTGAATACCAATCTTAGACTTTGAAAGTAATAGCCCTTGCCTAGCGCATACATTCTCAACAAGGGCAATATTGCCCCCCAGGGGGCAAAAATTAGTCCTTGGGGGAATGAAATAATTTCATTCTCTGTGTATAAAGCACAAATATATATAGAACATAAACAGATATACAGTTCTGTGGTATTAAAATTTCTTGTGGGGAATGATTAGGATAAAAGGTCTGAAAAAGGTTCCTTAGGGGGCTGATAATGGAAAAAAGAAAAAAAAAAGAAACACTGCTGTAGTGCTAACACAACATGCAGCTGCTAGATGAGCTGTCTTGCATTAGATTTCTTCCTACAAGTATCATTTCCTGTATTAGATTGTAAGCTTCTTAAGGATAGGAAATGTAACCTAGTTTGTATTTTCAATAAAGCCAAATACAATGGTCTATGTTCAAATGCATTCAGTAAAGGTCTATTTAATTGAATTAATGTGAAACACCCATCCTATTGTCCCATTTAACCTAAATGCAACAATCAAAATTAGTTTAATAAAGCAAGGAGCCTGCCACAGTCCCCCTCACAAAAATCCCAGCAAAATAAATGACAAATTTTACTAAAAGACTGAAAAGTCTTCACAGTAGCATAGCAGAACGTGCATAGATTTGGGGGACAGAGAAAAATCTGTCAAGGCTTTGATTTCTAGCTTCACCACTTGGAAGCTGTGGAACCTTTAGCCAAGTTACCATATAAGGAAGGGAAAGAGGATTTTTTTTTTTTTTTAATGTGAAAAGGGAAAAGAATATGGGAAGGGTACAGCGGAGGGCATTTCTAACAATCTTACACATACCCTAAATTTCAGGCATGTTGAACTACTGTCAATTCCACAATTAGGCCATGGCCCAAATATGCTATACTCTTTTATATCTATATGCATGTACTGCCTCTTCCCAGAAGATCATTTATTTTTCCTTCAATACTCAGCTCAGGCTGCCCGCACCCCAGGAAGTCCTCCATGACATGCTTGTCTGCCTCCCACACTGAGTTAAATGCCTATCTTCTTGCTGCCCTGGCATTCAGTTCATACCTCTATTACAGCACTTACATTACAATGTAGTAGTTAGTTTGCATGTGTGTTTCCCTCTGTAGCGTGTGGACACCGTGACAGCTGGAACTGTCTTAGTCTCAGCATCTAGCACTGCGCCTGACATATTGTTAACAGCTGACTTTTGTGGAATTAATAAAAATATAGGCATAAAAGAAGAGCACTGCAGCATTTCCCAACAATTTGACAAATAAGTATGCTTTGTACTTGTCAAAGGGCCACTGCTTTAAAACGGATTGAATAATCACCCTTGTATATTCTAAGGTCTAAAACAAGGCATTGTACATTTTCTGTGTTCACTAATGATAACAATGTGAGTGCTTTAACTCAGTTCATCCTTACAATAAGCCAGTGAGGAAAATCTTATTATCATTCCTATATGTTTTTAGATGAGGAAACAGGCGTAGGAGAGGTTAAGTAGCTTGCCTAAGGTCACATACTTAAAACATGGGGTTTCTAGCTCTGGCGCACAAGGTGCTATCATCCTAGCAATTCTCAAAGTTTGCTGAGAAACAATGTTCACTTTTGCACAACATCCCTCCCTCTGCATCCTTCACCTGTATCTTCTCTCCACCTGTGTCCTCCCACATACACTCAGTTGGAAGAAAACAAAGGCTCACAACTCACACGTGCAGCTTGTTATGGTTCACAAAAAAATGTGTCTGCATGTACTGGCTTTGCTATATGTAAACAAACACACCAATCAATAACGATGAAATAACCCTTTGGGACTATTCCATTTTAATATCATTTAGCAACAATGTAATGATTTTAATTATTTTATTGCTCTTTCAAACTCTTTAAAATGGGCTGTTCAGTGCTACAGCATTGGAGTGTGTCCAACCATGCATCCAAGGTGTTAAATCCTCTTTTTATGAAAGTAAAATGTGAAGCAGCTCATAAAGAATTCTCAATGAGAAGCCATGTATCATAAGCCGTCCATTATTACTGTACTGATGAGAGACTATGTGTCTCTGAGGGTACAGCTAGAAAGACAGAATTGAAAAACCGGTTCTCGACACATTGCAAAATACCTGTAAGGAGTGGCACATCTGGTTCCTTGATCTAGAAGAGGTGACTCTGCTGTTTAAACCATGGTATTGCGTCAAACAACATAAACCAAAAAATCCAAAGCACCAAGAGAGAAACCAAAAAAAGAAAAAGAAAGAAAATTAAAAGCTTTTCATTTCTGAAGGCTTTGGTGCTGGGTGGACCTGTCAGGTGCTGCTGTTTTTCTGGGCTCCTTTAGTTATTCCACTCTTCAGATCCTTAAGGTATTTCTTTTTTGCATCCTGCTGCAGTCTTTTAGTCATTCATAACCAAGCTGTGTTGTGTCACTTGTGTCCAATCTGGTTAAATTCAGTATTACTCCCATCTTGCCATGAAGTATTAAAAGCTGAAGTACCACTGGGGATGTAAGGAGGTGAGATGGGCACTTGCCCAAGAGAAACCCTAGATGAGGGGGATGGAATGCTGTGGAGGACATGAACATTAGGCACTCTTGTCCTCCACACAACCTTCAAGTGTTCTTAGAGATCCAGGAATAATTAACAGGTAAAAACACCTGGCAAATTACTTTTCATCTTTGAGCCTTTTTCCTTCTGTATAAAATGAGGTTAGGAATTTCAACTTTACAGCATAGTAAGGAGGAAATTAGATACTTTGGTGGCATACACTAGTATATGGCGCATACTATAGACTATTATATTACATGGTTTGCCATATACTAATATATATTTGCTCATTTTTTTTTTTGCCTATCCATTCATTCAAATGCATCCATAAGGCAACACAGTAAGCTAGAGATACTGTGAACCAAAGACCCTTTCATGAACTTTTTTAATAAAAATATTTTCTTCAAGTGGTTAAGTCATTATGACAAATCTATATTCACTTTTTGGGCATGATCGTTTTGCTATTTTTTGTTGTTACATTTTGACCAAATAAATTTGTGTTGAGATTAAAGCACGGAGAACACAGACACTATGGTTTTGTACTTTGGTACTTGTGGAGGTCAATGTTATATAGTGGGTAAGCACATATAGGTTTAATTTGCAAGTTCAAGATCATAAACTTTTTCTCCAATGGGAGTGTCTGGGTGTCTGCTATGATTTATTTATTTATGGAAGAATTTAGATTAGAAAAACTTCTTTAATCATTTAAGGGTTGCGAGGTACCACCACCAAAGTGGTTTTAGGGTTTTTCTCTGAAGATATTTAGAAATGGGAAGATGACCAACATTCATTTGGCTTAAAGGTATCCTACTCTGAGGTAAAAGACAAACTATATAATACTTTTGTCAGCAGGTAACTACTTCTGGTTATTTGCCTAGTCTAATTGCATGATGGTATGCACTCTACTTCTAGTTCAATATTATCTTACCACATACTATAATTACTTGTATAAAATCTCAGGGTCAATAATAAAGTCCATAGATGCTGTATTCTGGGAGAAAGAAAAGGCTGGCAGTCAGGAACATGACTGGGGTTCTATTTTTGGTTACTAACTCTATCAGACCTCAAATGAGGCATATAGCCTCAGTTTCTCTATCATTATTTACCACCTAGAATTGGTGTGATAAGATCTGCCTCTTAACAATGATGTAACATTTGATTAGTATTTGTAACAAAATTTGAGGCATATGTTTTTAAAGAAATGCCAACTACTCTATTAATTAGTTTGCTTATTAGTATTTCTTTTTTGTTCTTTTGCTAACATTTAATTTTAAATTAAATTTACATTAAAATTTAATTTTCTTACCTCCTGCCTGGTAACACACAGGGACACCTAAAACTTAAAAAAAAAAAAAAAAAAACTACATTAAGACAACGTTTGTTAAAAAAATTACACAAAGCAATTTCTTCCCATTTGGTTTTGTATACAATGTTTTAATTTCATACACACAAGAAGATTTGGTGAGGTGTCCTGTAGGGGTGACCAATCATCCCAGTTTGCCCAGGATTTTCCAGTTATAGCACTGACAGTTCCATGTCCCAGGAAATCCCTGTCCTGGGCCAACTGGGATGGTTGGTCATCCTAGTGCCCTGTTATCACTATAAGGTTTTTCCATAGTTCACAGTTCTATTATCTGCCTTTAGAAAAATTCCAGCACTATTTTAATGTATTTTCATCTGTATGTATGTTAGCACCTGCAAATTCTTCCTGTGGGTATTTAGTTCTTAACCATTTGGTGAGTGAATAAATGTGTATGGAGTTTTGTTCACAGCAGATATTTAATAAATGTGTACTAATTTTTTTGACCTTACTAGGACATGAGGACAATAAAATACCAAACCCACTGCCTTTCAGTTGATTCCAATTCATAGCGACCCTATAGGACAGACTAGAAGTGCCCCACAGGGTTACCAAGGAACAGCTGGTGGATTCAAACTGCTGACCTTTTTGGTTAGCAGTTGAGCTCTTAATGGCTGCACCACCAGGGATGCCTAATTATCTGCAATGATTTTTATTTTTGTTGTTGTTGTTCTCGAGGAAGGATAACGTCTATTCTTTTTCAAGGAACTTATCCTGTTTGTGTTTAGAGACTACTGTACTTATACCCAGTAATCACCATAGCTAAGACAGCAGTAACACAGGCAATTCCTTTAAGTGTAAGTCATCTTAAAAAAATGTATGTGGGTCATCCCTTAGCCAATTTGGGGTCAGAGAGAAGTTGTTATACCGGTTTGCCTTAAACAGCACAATAAACTAACCTGAATCTAAGACAGCATATAAAATATGAATGGAATTAAAGTGCTGTTGGAATCTGGTTATGAAAGTTTATCCATGAATAGGAGACACTGAACTATAATTAAAAAGCACACATGACACTGCCCATGATATTGACCAAATAAGAAGTCGTTGAGTCCATGGAAAAGGTTCCTAAGAAAAAAACAGATTAAATTTCTTCCCTAGAAAATGAGAATGACACAGACAACATATATACAGGCACAATAAAAATAAAACCAAATTCAATTGGCCATAGGTTTTCGACAAGGTGCAAGATGACTTACTCCACTTCTTTCAAGTTCTCGTTTTGTGAGTACCTAACTATGTTCCTGGCACCTTGTCAAGTGCTTTAAATATGTTATTTCATTTGATCCTTGCAAATAGTCCTATGAGAACAGGAATCATAATCTTCCAAGCTGAAGCTCAGAGAGGTTCAGTAATTTGCTTAAGGTTACAAAAAGCAGCTGGAGGGGCAGAGGCAAATTTAGGTCTGTGTTCTCTAAGCCTAAGGTCTTAACCTTTATCCACCTGCTTCTCAACAGTGTTGACATATACTCTGGTGAAATTCTATCTCCGGTCCTAACTTCTCCAAACCTTCCGCCTTGTACAGTAGTATATGAAACTGCCTAATCAGTGTCTCCAGCTGGATGTCTAGCAAGTATCTCAAACTCAACATGCTTCAGGAAATGGGACATCATTCACCCAGTTACTCAAGCTCCAAACCTAGGAGGTATCCTTGATTTCTCTTTCTACAGACCCCACATACAAGCCATCAGCAAATCTATTGGCTCTGCATTCAAATTATATAGGATTGTTAAGGTCAATAATTTGCCCTAGTTGTAGCAACAGGCTAGGCCTGCTGAATAAAGAGAGAAAATCAAAGGGCGAAGGCCTACTTGCACTGATGTTGAAAGTTTTAATGGGCAAATCCTAAGATTATGTGCGTATGCTATTTTAAGAAACGGATTATTTAAAAAGTTACAAAACGGGCAAGTTAGTAGAGGCTTATTTACATCCTTTTCATCTTTCAAAATCAGTTTCCAAGTTGAACCATCTAAGTTGAACAGTAAGATTTAGCAATATATTAGGGATCCAGATTTTAAAAGATTTTCAATCTGGCCAATTCTTCAAGCTATCTCAAGAGGGAGCTTTCTTATGCTTCTCCTTTCCCGTTTACAAGATATGAGTCCACTCTTGGAATGCCTTCAAACGCTCTTACTGAGCTGACCCCTAACCTTCCTAATATTTTGCAATTTACCCTCCTTTCACTTTAAGCTCCCCTATTAACTACATCTTCTGTGCTTTTGCTTCTGTTGTCCTCTCAGGCCTTCTTTTTGTTGGCTCACTAGCGGTAGCAGCGGCCTTCCCTACCTTCTCTGTTGGAGAACTTCTAGTTACCGATCAACACTCAGAACAGCAACTCCCAGTAAGAGTCAAGCACTTCCTCTCTGCTACCTTGGCCCTGGTAGATATTTCTATTATTGCTCGTATTATCTTGTACTAGAACGTATTTTTACGTATCATGCAGTATAAAGCACTTTTCATGAATGATGTTTTAGGTTGCCCAGGGACTAAAACAGGGCAAGCGTTTCGTGGTCTTGGAGAAGTCCCCTTCCGTCAGGTACCTCAGACAGTAAAGGATCCGTGAAAATGAGAGATAATATACGTAAAGCCATTACTGTTTACTTTGCTTAGAGCCCTCGATAGGTGTTTGCCTGAACTCAGGAAACGCCTCTTTAAAATGACGTCACTACAGGCGACTTTACAACCACCGCACGTCCGTACGAGCGTGCAGGATCAAAAGACCGAAGATGAAGTTCGCCTGCCACACAGTTGAGAACTGCAGCGTAAAGCAGATACCCATCCAGCAGCCCGGGCAACCGGAATTTTAGCTCAGCAGCCGCGGGCTTCCCGGAGTCACCCCAGGGCGGGCGGGAAGTGCCTTTAAGCCCGGGGGGAAGGCCGCCTTCCCTACGCAATTGCGTGAGGGGGCTGGATCCCTATGGCCTGCGGTAAAAGCAAGCACCTGGGCGGCCCAGGGACCTCTCTCTCGGGGACGAGGAGGCTGCAGCCTCCTCAAGCAAAGGGTCGCCAGGTCTCGGACCGCCCCAGACACCGTCCGCGGAGAAAACCCGAAAGGAGCGAAAAGGCGATTCCCGCGCGGACGCGTTCCCAAGCCCAGGCAGACTGCGCCGTGGGGTCTCCTCGGGCTCCACGCAGGGGCGGCGGGCGGAGCGCGGTGACGTAAACGGGAGTGACGCGACGACGCAGCGCGACGCGGTGACGCACGCCCCTTTGTTGGCTCAGTAGCGGTAGCAGCGGCCGTGGAGGTGGCGCTCGGGACTGTTTTCGCTCGGAGGCCGGAGCGGAGCCGCGTCTGACTGAGGCGGGCAGCGAGAGGCCCCCTCGCTCCCTCCCTCCTCTTCGCCCTCCCCGCCGCCACCAGCCGCCAACCGCCAACCGCCGCGCCCGGGGAGGAGCCGCGGCCCGCGGGGCCGGAGCCAGGCCTGCGTCCGGACATCAGCCGGAGCCGGAGCGAGAGCCGGGGCCTCAGCGTCCCCGCCCTCTCCCCGCCTCAGGGCCAGCGTCCGCCGGGCCCCTGCGCGTCGCGCCATGGACTCGGACGAGGGCTACAACTACGAGTTCGACGAGGACGAGGAGTGCAGCGAAGAGGACAGCGGCGCCGAGGAAGAGGAGGATGAGGACGAGGACGAGCCGGACGATGATAACCTGGATCTGGGCGAGGTGGAGCTGGTGGAGCCCGGGCTGGGCGTCGGCGGGGAGCGGGACGGACTGCTGTGCGGGGAGACGGGCGGCGGCGGCGGCAGCGCTCTGGGGCCGGGCGGGGGCGGCGGCGGTGGCGGCGGCGGGCCGGGGCACGAGCAGGAGGAGGATTACCGCTACGAGGTGCTCACGGCGGAGCAGATTCTGCAACACATGGTGGAATGTATCCGGGAGGTCAACGAGGTCATCCAGGTGAGGGGGGCCGCCGCGCCGGCTGGAGCGGGCCGAAGCGGGGAGCGGATTCGTTCGGCCCGCGCGGCCCCAGGGGGCAGGCTTGGGCCTGGTGCGCAGCCCAGCCCGGTGCCTTTCCCAGCCCTGTCTCCTCCGCTGCCTCTGCCGGAGGTAGAGGCTGTCGGAAGCCGACGTTCGGGTTGAGCCGGGAGCCGGCTGTGGGGAGGTGTTCGGGGGCGGTGCTTCCCTGGTCCTGCTATGGCGGAGGCCTCCGGCCGCCTGAGCCTCCTCTTGGGGCAGGAATTGCCCGACCCTGGGCCCGGTGTCCTTCCACTGGGCGGAGGCAAGGCCTTGGTGGGGAGTCAGGAAGAATAGAGCCTCTTAGAGGGTTCCCCTCGGCTTCAGTCTCCCTGCACTTTTGGAATGAGTTAGGGTAGGCCTAAGAGCAGCTTGGTGTACGGTTGCCCCGAGTGGGCACCAGTTAATAAAGAAATGGATCTCCTTGGCAATCTTAAGTGCCTGCTTAAAGATGGGGGAAGGGAACTTTTTCTCGGAAGAGGGTGCTGATGGGCCGCCTTTTCCAATGGTGAGGCGTCTGCTTACATCTTTTTGTGTCTCTACTGTTTGTTAGGGACCTAACTGCTACTTTTCCCAGTTGTAGCATATGACTTGATTGAAGCTGTCAGAATAGCTACTGCAGATTGCATACCCTGCTCTGTAGTTTAAAAAAAAGACAACAAAAGGAAGTGTTATTGTCGAATATTGAACAAGACTCTCTTGTGAGTTAGAGTGCAGTGGCCAATACTCTGCTCCTGGACCCGTTTCTCTGATAATTTCTATTTCGTGGTCAGTAAGTGAGGCATGGTTGAAGTTGATAACCACATCTTATTTAATCTTCTTTTGGGTCAGATTTCGCATTTTTTAAGCTGTAGAAAATCAAAAGTTCCAATTTCTTTGGAAGAAGCAATTGTGATGAGGGTTCCAGGGGTAAAGATTGAAAAATGAAGTCTTGATCGATTTCAATTTCTAGAAAGCACTGGTTACATGGAATGAAACTATATGTGTGCATGAGCAAGTTACTGACTTCTCACCTGCCTTTTTTTTTAAACTTAAATTAGTTGGCTAAATTAATTTACAAATTAGCAGTGTTAATGCTTACTTGTTGAGTGTCCATAATTAACAGATTTTACAGTATTGTGTCTAATCAAAGTTTTATTTTGAAAATTGAACCATCATTTGAAGACAGTATTTTGAATAATAAAAATCTGGTATCTAGTGCTATTAGTAAATAGTGGACACCTCAAACTTTCTTTTAGATAAGACAGCCTAAGAAGGAAATTGAAGACTTGTAGAAGATAAGTTTTAATGCTCTTTTTTTGGTCCTTAAAACATGACAGTTGAGCTCTTGGGCCACTAACTTGAGAAATTATTATTTTTTTCTTTTGAGGGAATTTCATTAAAAATTCGTAGTAAAACCTTGAATACTATTTTAGATTTTTCTACAATAATATAAAATCTGTTGTCTTTGAACTTATTACCTAACTTACTGGATTTTAGTTAGCTTTTTTAAAAAAACTGGTATTTAGCTTTTTGACTTCTTTTTAGTCTGTTCTCATGTAGCTAAATCTCATCCAACATTCTCAGGTTTTAGGTGTGTCGTAATCACTGAGGCCAAACCTTACAAGTTCTTAATGTCACTTCTGGAACAGAAATATAGGTAATGCATATGACATCATTCTTCCTTTGTTAGTTTATAGGAAAGAGAATAAATGCTGATGAAATGAACTAGTAACAATTAGTGATTTTTTTTTTTAGGTGTCCTACTTTTACCATGTTTCCATGCCTAATTTTTTTGTTTTTCTAGCTTGCCTCCTTTTAAAGATGCTCTCTAATAAAATTGCTGAACACATAGTACCCCTTGTTTAAAGGTCTATATTTAGAATTTTCAGTAAAGTAAAGGATAGAATGTATCCCAGACCATCTTTTCTCCAAATAGTATACTTACTAGGTGTATACTAGGCTTTGGTTATGTTTTAGGTTGCTTATGTTTATAGACTTAGAGTTAAGTTAGACAGGCAATAACATGCAAATTGTAAGAAAAACAAATTAAGCAAGAATAATAAAAAAAAAAAAAAAGATAAAATAAGCCTGCCACCTGGAGAGAGAAACCAAAATATGAACAGTAGCTATCTTTCCAGACCTCTGGATAAACTGTACATGTTTTTTAAATAACAGTGGGATCACACTGTATGCTTTATTTATGTTTTCACTAAAAACAGCAGGTTACAAAAAAAGTTACAAAAACAAAGAATCCCTGAACAACTTTCTTGTGTCATTAAGTAACTTTTTCAAATGCTTAGGAGATTGCACATCTAAACTGTTTCATTTAATCAACCTCTTATTATCGGTCTTTGTTGTTATTTTCTAGTTTCTTGTTTTTGTAAACATTACTGGGAATATTCTCATAGATAAACTTTTGTTTTATTTCCTTAGAATAAGTTGAATTGTTGAGGCAAAGGATTTGCTTATTTTCAAAGCATTTGATACATACTACCAAATTGCTTTCAGGAAGGTTATACTAGTAGTATACACTAGTTTTTCCCCCTAGTCAGTGCTTGATTGGTATAAAATGGTCATTTTTAAAATTTGCCTTTTTTTTTTTTTTGAAACTGGTGAGGTCAAACTTTTAAAATGTAGTTCTTTTGTGAATTGCCATTTACTTTTTGCTCTTTTTTCCCCCTTTTGGAATATTTATCTGTTATTGGTTTATAAGATCTCTTTACATTCATAGGGAGCCCTGGTGGCACAGTGGTTAAGAGCTCCGCTGCTAACCAAAAGTTCAGCAGTTTGAATTTACCGGCCGCATCTTGGAAACCCCGTGAGGCTGTTCTGCTCTGTCCTGTAGGGTTGCTGTGAGTTGGAATTGACTTGATGGCAGCGGGTTTGGTTTGGATTTTTGGTTATATTCATAGAGGTTTTAAATATCAGTTTAGATATTCAGTTTTCAAAAACTAATGTTTAGTGTGACAACAGATTTTAAGTTTATCAGGTTACAATCATTAAGTTTTTATTTAGTTTACATAGAGTTTGTTAACTCTAAAAATTTCAAATTTTTTGCTCCCCAGCTCTTATCGTCCAATGTGAAATATGTTATTAGTGAATTTGAAATGCATTTGCAGAAGAAAACATTCAGAATATAAAAAAGAGTGCTAAGTTAATGTAACCTTTCTTTGGGAACTTTATTATTTTTTCCGGGAGGGGGAATTCTGGCAATAGCAGATAAGTACTGTCATCTGTAGAGATCTGCAGGTTAGTTCTAGTCTTCAACTGAGTAAGTCATCACTTTTTCTTTTAGAAAATTTCTCTGGCTTTCTGTAACTCCCTGGTTATAACTTGTTAACTTTGGCCTTTTATTAAAATCCTTTGTGGCTGCCCATCTTACCTTTTGGACTTTTAAAGAGATCAGGGATTTTCTTTAACCTGTAGTAATGATGGAGACCCTGGCAGCATAGTGGTTAAGAGCTATAGCTGCTAATCAAAAGGATGGCAGTTTGAATTCACCAGGTGCTCCTTGGAAACCCTATAGGGCAGTTCAGCTGTGTCCTATAGGGCCGATATGAGTCAGAATCAACTTGATGGCAGTGGGTTTCGTCCCATTTTATAGTAATAATGGAAACCCTGGTGGAGTAGTAAAGAGTTTGGCAGCTAACCAAAAGGTCAGCAGTTGGAATCCACCAGTGCTCCTTGGAAATCCTATGGGAAAGTTCTACTCTTTCCTGTAGGGTCGCTGTGAGCTGGAATCATCTCGTCGGCAACATGTTTGGTCTGGTTTTTTATAGTAACAGTAGAGAAGTGCTTAAAGCCCTTAACTTGCCAAACTATATGTACTAAACTAGTATTGCTGATATTAAAAAGCTAATGTAGTTGCCTAAATAGCTAGGCAATTTGTTACACTAACACTGCACGGTTTTACAGTTGGCAGCTGTTTTGTATTTCCACAACAATGTCCAGGAAATGTTTATTGTGCATTCTGTGTGTTACAGGCACTATGTTAAGTGGAAGACTTGTTCTTTCCTAAAGAGCACATTGTGATGGGGAACATAAACATCCAAGAGATTCTTATTTGTTAAGTAAGTCTAGGGTGTAGCCTGAGCATCTACGTATTTTTAGCTGTTCCAGGGATAGTTCTTAACCACTGGTACGGTGATAATATATCCACTGTCTTGATTTTGATTCAGGGAAAATGAATAGAATGAGAAGGGCAGTAACTTTAGGAATAAAGGATGTGCTGAGAAAGGGGCGTGGGGCTGTTTGATGGGAGGAGCCAGAGGAGGTATAAGGAGAAGTAGGTGTCTTGTTTTTTTGTAGGATTTATTATGCTAAATAAACCTATTTTAAAAACAACAGAAATATCTAACTCTTACAGGGAAAATGGCTAGTGTTTCTGTTAGCTATTGATTTGAAATTAAAGAAAACTTTATTAGATCCTAAGGTGAAGTTAAAGTATAAATTAAGGTAGGCAATCTATTCCAGTGTTTCCTGTAATGGGAATCAGTTCTAACTCTGGCAAGATAATTTACATATCAGAACCTTCATTTTTTTAAATTTATAAAACAAAAACAAGGATTAAACTACTAGATTGGTCTTTTTTTTTTTTACGTTAAATGTTTCATTTTTCATTATTTAACATCTTTTAAAAACTATCACGTTTTCCTTAATTGGAGATGCTCATTGTTTCCAATAAATTGAATTCAAGCGTGTGTATCAAGATTAATTTAAATCAATTAATTGTTGGGAGGGTGGTGTGTGTGTTAAAGTCACTAAGGTTTAGATTTACTCCTCTTGAACTTTTATCTTTTGCCAGCCTATTTCCTTGAGCTATAAGTTTTAAGACTTGTTGAATTGCTTATGGCAATTTGCAGTCCTATGAACCAGAAACTCTGGGGGTAGGATCCAGCAGTTTAACAAGGCCTCCAGGTGATGCTGATGCAAGCCAAAGTTTGGGAACCACTGATCTAGTTGAAATTTTACAGTTTTTCTCATTGTGTTATGATCAGTAATAAATTACTACAGAGTTGGGTTAATGATGGAAGGTAAGTTGTTGAAGAAACTAATACAAGAAAAATTTCAAGAGCCTGGGCAACATTTACTAGGCTAATCATAGGCTTGGAAGGGATTTGTCATCGTTTCTGCTATCCTGCAGATAAAGTGGCCTTTACTCAGTTATTTCAAACTTTGAAACCAAAATAGTGACATCTCTCTAGGTTGGGGCACTTAGGTTTTCTTCCACTGCTCCTTCCCCACTGGAGTTGAGGAAAGAGTTTTCTTATTAATACTGTGGAAGGGGTATAAGGTCTTGGTTACAGTCAGCGCACGTGCTTAATACAGTACTAAATGAAGACTGGAATATAAGAAGACTGTTCTCAAGAAGTTTATGATCTCTTTGAATAAAGACACTCCAAACTGTTAGGCCAGTAAGTAGTTCAGACAGGTGCTAAAAGCAAAACTAAACCATTGCCATAGAGTCCATCCCGAGTCAGTGACCCTGTAGGACAGAGTAGATCTGCCCTGTAGGGTTCCCAAAGCCGTGATATGTCCAGAAGTAAATTGCCACATTTTTTTCCTGAGGAGTGGCTGGTGCATAGTAATAGGTTATTCATGGAAGAGAAATCTGTGGGTGTTGTCTGGAAGATAGCTAGGATTTAGATGGATCAAAAGAGGGATAGGAAGCCATTCTAAGAAATTGAATGAGGTGACAATGAGAATGTAATGGTGGGTGTTAATGTTGTAGAGGCTGAGAGGTTTGACATTAACAAAGACAGTAGACAGAGGTCATCAGATTAAATTCCTTTCTTTTGGGTTTAATCTATGGTAGCTATACGCACTGGAACTTTTTCCCTGTGTTACGCCAAAACTCAGTGACTTAAAAACCCGCTTACATTTATTACCTCATAGTTTCTATGGGTAAGGAATCTGGGTGCAGCTTAGTTGGGTGCCTCTGCCTCAGGATCTCTTATAAGTCTGCAATCAAGGTGTCAGCTGGGGCTGTAATGTCAAGACTTGACTGGCAGGGCATCCCCTTCCAAGCTCACTCGTGGCTGTTGGCAGGCCTTAGGTTTTCACTGGCTGGCTGTTGGCCAGAGGCATCATTTCCTTGCCATGTTGGCCTCTCCATAAGGCTGCTTACAACATAGTACCTTTTCCCCCCAGAGGGAGAAATCAGAGAGGCTCCTAAGAGGGAAGCCACAGTCCTTTTATAACTTAATGTCAGAAGTGATATCCCGTCACTTTTCAATTTTCTCTTTGTTAAAAGTGAGTGCAGTCATATGTGGCTTAACATCTACAGTACTTTCTGTGAAATAGGACATTATGTGATTTGGACATTGTGCAACGTCATATTATGGGTGAGGATCCTTTCAGGCATTCACTTCCAGAATAAGGACGTTTCGTCCATATTAAAAATTTGCTGGGGCAGATAACCTCCCTCTACAATTAGTTGTCTAAGGTTTCAACAGATTCTGCTGCTGCCTTTGCATCAGCACTCTCAGGCTCACCACACACTTTTACATTCAGCAAGAATATTTGAAACTCTTGAACCACCCAGAGCTAGCACCGAACTCCATATTGTAGTCTAGTGCTGCTTTTTCTTGAAGCATCTTGGGCAGCCTTCGTGCCTTAGCGGTGATGGTCAGCAGGTTGAGAGGGATTCACTTTTGTGTTGGGTTCTCAGCTCACATCGTTAGCCATTTCTCCATATCTGTTATAGGTTCCTCTTGCATTTTTGTTAGTCTTGTGGCTTTCAGTGGAGCTGAGCCTTTAACAACTGAGAGAATTTTTTTGTTTGTTTTTTGAGGATCGTAATGAGTCAAGTGCGACATACCTGAATCCACTATGTCCGTTCTCCCATCAGGATTTCTGAACTGTGTTATAACCTTACGGGACCACCGATGTATATGCAGTTGGACATTGCCTGGCAGATGTTATGCAAGGCACATGACTATATCTGACTCATTTCAATAGGTGAATGACAACTATTGTATAATGCTTGTTTATTCAGTCAGCTTCCTGGTATAGACTAATGGGAGAGAATAGTAGTTTAGATTTTTGGTTTTGGATTAACCATAAATTATTTGTACTTTGCATAACATTGTTACGTCTTTGAATGATAAGCATTCTAAATTATTTTTCAATGCCTAAGGTTAAAATGGTTTGCAGTCTCTTCAAATTGGCAGGCATTTGAGATTACATAGTACACCAACTTTTTAAAAATCTTTTTTTAAACACTAGCTGCATTTTAGAATCACCTGGGAATTTCTGTTACGCTTTAATTTTGAGATAATTTTAGATTCACATGCAGTCGTAAGAAATAATGTGAGCGATCCTGTGTACCCTTTACTCATTGTCCTAAAATGGTGACGTCTTGCAAAGCTACATCAAGTTTATCACAGCTGGTTGTTTACATTGATGCAGTCTACTGATCTTGTTCAGATTCCTTACTTGGAAATTCAAAAAAATGCTGGTGCCCAGGCCCATCGAAGACCAAGTATGTGATTCTGTTGGAGTTTGGGCCAGGCATTGTCATTAAACAGTAATCTTCCCAGGATTACTTCAACATAGCCAGTGTTGAAAGCCCCTGCTCTTGTCTCGTATTTTCTATTTAAGAAAAGGACCCTTTCTGTAACTTTCCAGTCTCTGCTTGACTATAAATAAACGACCAGTACTGTTGTCACTGAGTCAGTTCCGACTCATAGCAACCTTATAGGACAGAGCAGAACTGCCCCACAGGGTTTCCAGGGAGTAGCTGGTGGATTTAAACTGGCAGCCTTTTGGTTATCAGCCCTAGTTCTTAACCATTGCACCACCAGGGCTCCAAAATAAATGACAGTGTGTAATTTTCTGGTGTATTTCTTTTTGTTGCCTTGACCCTTTTTGTTCTTTCTTTTTTTGTTTTTTAGAGAATTAAAATTTGTCTCTATATTAGCTTTTGGAGCCCTGGTGGTGCACTGGTTAAAAGCTCAGCTGCTAACCAGACAGTCGGCAGTTCTAATCCACCAACTGCTCCTTGGAAACCCTACAGGGCAGTTCTGCTCTGTCCTGTAGAGTCTATAGGCTTGCTATGAGTCACAATTGACTTGATGGCAATGAGTTTTTCATTTTATCCATGGTTCCTAGGGTGGTCACCTATATGAAGTTTTTGTTTTGTTTTGTTTTAACATGACTATGATTTGGGAAGCCTGAAGGAAAAGCTCCTCTTCCTGAAGATAATCATTCTTCCCTCCCTCCCTTTCTTTGATCATTCTTTAATAACGCTGAACCCAGGTCTTGGATTATGCATGTTGTCTACTTTGCCATTTTCCAGTGTGCCGTTGTCTTTCTCACAGTAGGCATAGTATCACAGGCCATAACTTTGCAAAGACCTCGACAATATATATGCAACTCATCTTTTGATCTTGACATAATGTTACTTTGCAACTTTATGAGTAGCTTAATTATTCTCATTAAGTGATGGAATAAATAGAAGAATGAGAATTTATTGGGGCTGACATTTGATGATCAGGAGCCCTGATGGTGCAGTGGTTAAGAGCTTGGCTGCTAACCAGAAGGTTGGCAGTTCAAATCTACCAGCTACTCCTTGGAAACCCAGTGGGGCAGTTCTGCTCTGTCCTGTAGATCGATATGAGTCGGAATTGACTCAACAGGAACGGGAGGAGGGAATGATCTTTAATCAGAAGCTTCTTCTAACCTAGGGTGACTGGATTCTTTAGGGGACCCATGGAGATAGTTGTGGCAGTCCTTGAATTATTTTCAGTGTTTAAAAAAAACTAATTTAAAAAAAAAAAAGCTGCCCTAGCTAATTAAAATGTGTCCCATTGTGAGATTTGTAATTTGAAAAAGACAGCATATTTTCTAGAGTCAGTAGATTTCTACAATCATATATGATTTCATATTCTTTCTAAAATTTCGCTTACTTTCATGTGGATATAGGTAAAGATAAGGCTTTCAGGTAGAATCATAAGAAATTGTCATTTTTGTAGTTTGAAAATGATTAAATACTGGCAATTTTGTATGGTTCAACCTAATAAAAAGTTTCTATTAAATACGCAGTTATTGCATTTTTGAAATCCTGAACATACTGTGAGAGCTCCTAGTAGTATTTCACTGCACCTAAGGGACACCCTAGATTGGAGGCAGCTGCTTATTCAGTGATAGGTGGTCATCTGAGTTGATCCTGAATGCCTCATTTCTTGACGTATTTACAGTGCTTGGTGTGTAGTGGAAACCGTGGTAGTATAGTGGTTGAGTGCTACGGCTGCTAATCAAGAGGTCAGCAGCTCAAATCCGCCAGGCGCTCCTTGGAAACTCTATGGGGCAGCTCTACTCTGTCCTGTAGGGTCACTATGGGTCGAAATCGACTTGACGGCAGTGGGTTTGTTTTGTTTTTTTTTTGGTGCATAGTAGATACCCAGTTAATATTTGAAATAAATTGGATGGTAGTTTGGTATCTCAGAAGGCAGCTTTAAAAGTTCTTATTGAGCTGACTTCTGCTCTGGTAGATTATCTTTTAGCCTTTTTTTTTTTTCCATTTATAAAAATGGGAATATGGTATTAAGGTCAAAAGAGTGTGAGGATTTAAATGAAAAATGCCAAATACTGTGCTGGGAATTTTCCTGTGTAATAATATTTTTTTCGTGGAAACATTGTTAGTAAACTTTTCTTTCTTGCTAAGTTCAACGTAAAAGAAGTGTCAGAGGTGATGTGACACTTGTAAATACATTTTGGCAAAAAAAAATACAGCAGGTAATCCAGTATTAGATAAAATTTTATTATTACCGAGACATTTACTTAGACAGTGCAAGAGTAGCTATAACCCCAGATACTTCTCCCAAGCTTGTTTTGCTCTCTCCTTTGAAAATGTTATACTTATGATTTGAATATTAACTAATTACTTGGTAATATGTCCTCTCTCTTAATCACAATTGTATAGTTTTTTAAAGGATTAAGTATAAACTAGAGACTGAAGTATTTTCTGATCTTGGCAAATATTTATAAGTAAAAACCTCTAATGTAGGCACTTACCTTGGAATATGTAACATTTTGAACAGTCATTTCCCTGAAGCTTATATGAACCCAAATTTACTACCTTCTCTCCTCCAAAAGTCTTCTTCCTGTTGATTGACTTACCAGTGAATCATTCTTGGAATTTAAGAGTTCATTCTTGACTCTTTTTCCTGCATTTCCCATATCCAGTTGGCCATGATCAAGTTACATCTGAAATTAGATTCATGTTGCTTCTCATCTCCTTTACTAATCCTAGTCTAGGGCCTCTTTTTATCGTTTCCTGTCTCTAAGCTTCCAGTCTATCTGTGATAGTACTACCAAACACAAGTATAGTAGTTATTCTCCTCCTAAAAGTCACTCCATTGTCCCCACATTTCTTGTAAAATAGTTTAGCACGGACTCCTTAATATGGCATTCATGGCTTCCGTGTCTTGATACTAGCTAATTTTTTCAGTTTCATCTATGTATAATATACATTTATATTTCTTTACTCTTCAGTCATGCTGGTCCCTCCTTTTGTGATATTCTTTTTCTTAAATGCATGATGTAGTCCTGTTCAGACTCTAATAAAATGGTGTTGTTGATTTTAGCTGCCATCAAGTTGGCCCCTAACTAATGGTGACTATCTGTAAGACGGAAAAAAGGCTGCCTTGTCAGGGACTATCTCCGTGATTGGTTGTGGATTAGACCCTTGTGATTCATAGGGTTTTCATTGGCTGAGTTTTTGAAGTTGATCGCCAGGCTTTACTTCCTAATCTGACTTATTCTGGAAGCTCTGCTGAAAACTGTTCAGCATTATCCCACCCACTGCCACTGAGTTGATTCTGACTCATAGCGACCCTATAGGACAGAGTAGAACTGCCCCATAGGGTTTCCGAGGAGCGTCTGGTGGATGCGAACAGCTGACTTATTGGTTAGCAGGCGTAGCACGTAAGCACCACACCGCCAGGGTTTCCGTTCAGCATCATAGTGACATGCAAGCCTCACTGACAGGCGGTGGCGGCTCATCAGGTGCATTGGCAGGAAATCAAACCCAGGTCACTTACATGGAAGGTGAGAATTGTACCATTGAACCACCAGTGCCTCATGTTAAAGTATAACCCTCTGTCTGGGTCTTTTTCCCTGTCCTTCTCCACTACCTTTCCAGGGCTTCTGTATCTGGGTTTCCATAGCACTTCATATGGATATTTGATGTAGCCTACATGAGGTTGTAATGCTGGTGGCCCAGTGGTTAAGAACTATGGTTGTTAACCAAATGGTCAGCAGTTCAAAGACACCATCCACTCCTTGGAAACCCTATGGGGCAGTTCTGCTCTGTCATATAGGGTTGCTATGAGTTGGAGTCGACTGGATGGCAATGGGTTTGGTGTTCTTGGTTTCTTTTTTTTTTCTTTTTTATTTTATAGCTAAGTCTGTCTGTTGTGTGCTGTGAACAGATGACCTTTTGATTAGCAGCCAAACTCTTAACAGCTGTGCCACCAGGGCTCCTGATTCACTATGTGTCTTTTAAAAAAGTGTAGTGTTCAAGGCAGGTATTCTTTACTAGTTAAGCTAATCTGTTGTTTGGTTTAAGAAGACTTCTGGGGATATTTTTGGTTTAAGGTTTAACAGGGTTTTGAATGGCTGATTTTTCGGAAGTAGATTGCCAGGGCTTTCTTTGAGGTTCCTCTGGGTGGACTCGAACTGCCAGTCATTTGGTTTGCAGCTGAGTTGTTAACCTTTGTACCACCCAGGGACTCCTGCCGAGGTTTTTTTGTTTGTTTTTTACTTTTTAAAAACTTTAATTTTAGAAAATCTTAAACATGTACAAAGTGTAGTAGTATAATGAGCCTTCATATATACTCATCTGCCAGTGTCAGCTGTGCTCATTCTTGCTTCATCTGTATACACGTGTTCCTCTCTCTCCCTCAAGGTATTTTGAAGCAAATTTCAGACCTCGTATCATTTCATCAATAAAGTTTTCACTGTTATTAATCGGAATCAGCTTGATGGCAGTAGGTTTGGTTTTTTTTTTTTTTTTTTGGTTTAATCCTTCTAATTCTGGTAATAAGTGCAGGGGTTTTATTTATTTCTATGAACAGATTTGCAGTATTGGAGTACTTTATTTCCTACTCAAAGCATACCATCATAATTATGTGGAAAATTTTGTCTTTTTCTTGGTACGTACGTTAGGGAATGCAGTTATTTTTTCCGTATCGTTCATAATTTATATAAAATTATGGCAGTAAGTATCTTTTTTTAAAAATTGTATTTTAGATGAAGGTTTACAGAGCAAATTAGTTTTTCATTAAACAGTTAATATACATATTGTTTTGTGACATTAGTTGCCACCCTCACAACATGTCAACACTCTCCGCTTCTCACCCTTGGGTTCCCCATTACCAGCTTTCCTGTCCCCTCCTGCTTTCTTGTCCTTGCCCCGCAACTGATGTGCCTGTTAGTCTCATTTTGTTTTATGGGTCTGTCTAATCTTTGGCCGAAGGGTGACCCTAAGGGAGTGACTTCGGTACTGGGTTAAAAGGGAGCCTGGGGGCCATACTCTCAGGGTTTCTCCATTCTCTGTCAGACCAGTAAGTGTTTTTTTTTTTTTTTTTTTCCTGTGAGTTAGAATTTTGTTCTACATTTCTCTCCAGCTCTGTCCTGGACCCTCTGTTGTGATCCCTGTCAGAGCAGTTGATGGTGGTAGCCGGGTACCATCTAGTTATGCTGGACTCAGTGTGATGGAGGCTGTGGTAGTTGTAGTCCATTAGTCCTCGGACTGATCTTTGCTTTTCTTTATTCTCTCTTGCTCCATACGGGGTGAGACCAATGGATTATCTTAGATGGTGGCTCGCAAGCTTTTAAGACGCCAGACGCTACTCACCAAAGTAGGATGTGGAACATTTTCTTTATAAACTGTATTATGCCAGTTGAGCTAGATGTTCCTCGAGACCATGGTTCCCACAGCCCTCAGCCCAGTAATTTGGTCCCTCAGGGAGTTTGGATATGTCTATGGAGCTTCCATGACCTTGCCTTGGTCAAGTTGACATTAAATATCCTGTCAAAAGTATTTTTTTTAAGTGGATCTCAGAAGTGAGTGGGTTATTTTCAGAGGTTTCACTGCTGTTGAGGAAAGAAAATTGAATGCTCATTTTGATTAGATTAAATTATAAGATTAACTACAGAAGTCTCTTTTTTTCTAAATTTGTTTTGTTGTTGAGAATATACACAGCAAAACATACAGCTTCTTTTGTTGTTGTTAGATGTCTTCGAGTCGGTTCCAACTCATAGTGACCCTATGCACAGTAGAGAACAAAACACTGCCTGGTCCAGCCCCATCCTCACCATCCTTGTTATGCTTGAACCCATTGTTGGAACCATTGTGTCACTCTATCTTGTTGAGGGTCATCTTCTTTTTTGCTGACTCTCTACTCTACCAAGCATGGTGTCCTTCTTGAGGAACTGATCCCCCCTGATAGCATGTCCAAAGTATGTGAACCGAAGTCTCACCATCCTCATTTCAAAGGAACATTCTGGTTGTACTTCTTCCAAGGCAGATTTGTTTGTTCTTCTGGCAGTCCATGGTATATTCAGTGTTTTTCCCCAACACCATAATTAAAAGCATCAATTCTTATTCATTTTCCAGTTTTCACATGCATATGAGGTGGTTGAAAACACCATGGCTTGGGCCTTACCTGTCTCTTATTGTTATTTTCTGTTGAGACTCAGAAATCCTTGAGGGTAGGACCAGTGTATGAATTTTGGTATTCCCGTTACCCAAAACAGTTCCTGGAACATAGCTGATAAACAGACAAAATTAAATATGAATGAGTTTTCTTATTATTGATAAAAATAAGGCTTCGTACTATCCCAATTTCTTTAATAAATTATTCAAGTTCTTCTGCTGCAGACTTTTCTGAGTTAACTCTTTTATTCTTTAGCGTGTTTTTTTCCCTCTTAACCAGTTATCGCAGACTTTAGTCTTTATAGCCATTCTGTGAAGTAGATAGTAATTATACTCTTTTATGGGTAGAAAAATTGAGGCTCAGAGGAATTAAATAACTTGTCCAAGTCTTCATAGCTGAAATTGGAACTCAGTATATCATTAAATATAAATAAAACATGTGAATGTTAATGTCTTGCGTATTGGGTATTTTCTGTTTGCCTTTCCAGATCTCCTTTCTATGTTTCTTCACCCTGTTCTATGCCTTGGGAGACTGACTTATACAGACTGCATCAATGACCTTTGACTTGTAACTTCACTGCTATGACTTGTGAACCCAAATAAATAATAAACAGTAAGAGTGGGGGAGAGTCAGAAGCATAATGCACACACCATTTAAAACTTTACAGACTGTACCTCTGCTCAAGAAAATTTCAAGCAAAAATTGTTATTACATTTACAATTCTCTAGTCCAGCATAACCATTTAAAAACATGAAGTGTAATGTAAAATAATAAATGTGTAAAATTTGTTAATAATTCATGTATGAAACTATAAACTGAGACCCCCAAAAAAACATTGGCATCAGTCAATTTTCAACTCAAAATGACCCTATGTGACAGAGTAGGACTAGAACTGTCTCCTGGGGTTTCCAAGGCTGTTATCCTTACGGAAGCAGACTACCACATCTTTCTCCCATGGAGCAGCTAGTGGGTTCAAACCACCTACCTTTCAGTTAGCAGCCAAGCATTTAACCACTGTACCACCAGGGCTCCTTTAAACTGTGGTCCACAAACCCATCATTCTCGCTCTGACAGGAACAACAGGAGATTCTGGAAAAATAGTATTGTAAAATTTTTATGGATGTACTTTTAGATAACAAATGCTTGTTTTAAGGGAAAATAGCTGACTGTTTTACTCAATAATGACAAAATAGTTCTTTTGTGACATTCTCAGATGAGCTTAAATGCATTTAAATGCAAATGTCATAAAAATATCTTTTTAGTCTACTCTTCACTTTCTAGGAAGGAGAAAACTTGAATAGATAGCATGGGCCTCAGATTATGTTAATGTAAATGTAATATTCATTGGAAAAGAATATGTGTACATAATTTTACTTACCAATTTGTTATTGGATTCTTAAAATACAATAATTTCATTTCATTGGGCCTAGAAAATTTGTTTTCTGTAATCATCTCAACTCATATTGCATTAATATAGTCGTAGCTGGGTCCTCAGAATTTAGGACCGTATTCAAAGTTTGATTTACAATATTGCATTCCACCCAGTTGTAAAGCCAAAAGGGAGAAAATAGGACTTTAAAATTCACAAAGATCCTATTGTCACATAACATTTAAACAATACTGAAGAATTAAGGATGAAAGTAAGCTTGTCAAATTTTTGTTTCATACCAGGGTCAGCACAATTTTTGATTCACATAGAGTCATATCAACAAAATAGGAAGGGACCTGGGTTTTCCAGGTCAACCACTTACCAACTACTGTACTAGGTCCCTGAGCCTGCTCTTTTTTTTTTTAATGACACTGAGTTTCCGGTGAAAATTTACATAGCAAGTTAGGTTCTCATTTGACAGTTTCCGCACAGGTTGTTCAGTGACATTAGTTACGTTTACGTTCATCATGATTTGTCAGCATTCTCTTTATTTGTATTCTGTTTGTTCCATTTCCGATACTCTAGTTTCCCTGCCTCCTTATCTTCTCATCTTTGCTTTCAAATAATTGTTGACCTTTTGGTCTCATAGAGCTGTTTTTAAGTAGTGCACTGATCTTACAGGTAATATCCTTTCTTTTGTGCGCCACTCTGTTATTTCACTAAAAGGTAATCTCGGGGTAGGCTGGGCTCTAGGTTTAAACAGTGTTTAAGGGCGATAGTCTCGGGGAGTCCTGTTCTCTTATTGATTCAGTTTGTCTGGCTTTTTTTGTTTTAGGAATTTGAGTTCTCCTGAGCCTATTCTTTTGTTGTTGTTGTTGTTGTTGTGCTTTAATTGAAAGTTTACAAATCAAGTCAGTCTCTCATAAAAAAAACTTATACACACCTTGCTATGTACTCCTAGCTGCTCTCCCCGTAAAGAGACAGCATGCACACTCCTCCTCTCCACCCTGTACTCCCCGTGACCATTCAGCCAGCTCCTGTCCACCTCTGCCTTCTCATCTTGCCTCCAGAGAGGAGCTGCCCACATAGTCTCATGTGTCTACTTGAGCCAAGAAGCTCACTCCTGAGCCTATTCTTAAACTTCTACGGTGAGTTAAAACTCCAGAGCTAGTTCTAGAAGCAGCACATTTCATATTGAATAGCTCTTAGTTCTTCCACATACTGAGGGTAGTATTTGTCTCTCTGCAGCTTCTCACTTGTACCTACCTGGTTCTAACCTTTCCCTTAATAGCCTTTCTATAATGTAATGTATTGGAGCCTACTAATTCATTAGTATTTATCCATGCCAACACAGAATCCAGAATAAAATTTCTGCTTTACTTTTTATGGATTGTTAATTAGGAAGATTATTTTGCACTGGTATTTTGGATTCAGGCCTGTGGAAGTTATGTAACATAGAACACTACAGCAGTTCATGTGCACCTTACCCTGTTCAGTTAAATGCCAGACAAGGCTGAGGCTGACCTGTTCATTCATACGCTCATTACAGAACACTGGCAAGTGTTTCAGTAACAAGCGAATTCATTTTAATGTTGCTGTATTGTTTATAGATTTGGGATCTTGAGTTCTGTATATTTATTTCTTCTGACTCTACCTTTTTGAAAATACAAGAAGTTGCTAGACAGTGTTAGCTCTGCATAAAATGTTTTCTACCTTTTTCAAGCTTTTGGGTCAGTTTAAGTGAAGAGTAGCCTGAAATTGCAACACGAAGTTATCTTTATGAATCAAGATTTTATTCATTCTATGTAACCAAAACATAATACAGAAATAGATTGAATACTTATGCCAGTATGACTGGACTCCCATTTATAGCCTCTGATTAAAAAAAAAATTTTTTAAGCAGTCTTAGTATTCTAAGATACACTGTCGATAAACTTTTTTTTAGAACTTAGGAAGTTTTTTGTTTTTTTTTTTTTTGACTATGCATTTGCCAGGCTCAAGTTTTATAAAATACAAAAGACAAAAAATTAAAAATACTTCTCTCTCACTCATATATCAACTACCTGCTTCCCTCCCTTAGACAACCAACATTATTCATGTCTTATTTCTTAACATTTTTAAGTGCAGAACTTTCACCCTTTTCCCTAACCTGCTGCTTATCCTTGTGAGACCCTAAGTATCTTATGATTGTGTTTTTTAAGTTTCTGAGGTTAATGGGTCCTTAAAAATAATGCTTTAAGTTTAATTGGGAGCAGTATACTGTGTAAGTTGAGTACCTGATTGCTTTTACCAACCAGGATTTCATTAGCTGACAGATACGGAACAATTCTTTAAGGAGGCAGGCGTAAGTATGTTACAGTATAGTGATATGTGTAACAGTAGAAGTACTAAGTCAAAGAAAGAAATGTTTAAGGCTGTCTTCTGGGAAGGACTGGCAAATCTTCCTGGTAGAAGTAGCCTGAGCTAGGTTTTAGAAAATGTATAGTAACTTCCTAGGCAGATGAAGTTTTAGATGGCATTCCAGTCAGAGGAAGAGGGGTAGAATGTAGAAAGACAGAAGCTATTAATGGTCTGGTATGTTGAATAGATGATAAGTAATTGAATATTGCTAAAATTATCAGGAAGCAGAGTGATAGGAGCTGAGGCTAGACCCGTGGGTAGTGTGATCAATTTATGAAAGGCTTTACACATTTTTTTTACACATAGTGCTATTGAGATGAGTTTATCCCTTAGGACCAGGTGAAGCAAACTTTAAACCTCTAAAATAGTAGGATGGGATTAGTATTTAGTAAGACGACTTTGTTGGCAGTATGGGGAATAAATGGGAACAAGGTCAGATAGAAAGCAGGAGTTGTAATGAGAAGCCTATTACAGTAATCTGGGTAAGAAATATGGAATTAGCAGGACTGGAATAGAGAGAAGGGGAGGCATTCAACTTACTAGGAGGTAGAATCAGAGTTGGTGACTTATTTTATGATTTTGGCATCACATACAAGGTTCCCATTTTGCCATTTACCAGCTGTGTGACTTTGTATCAGTTACTTAACTTGAATGAATACAGTTTCCTCATCTGTCAAGTGAGTGTTAGTTGAAGCTTTAAGCAGCCTTTATTTAACTAGTTTGATGGATTAATAGTTGCTCTTCAGGCTCTCAGTTTGTTGACCTTTCTAGATAATTAAACAGTGAAATTAGCCAGTCATAATAGGTCTCATGGAACCATTTGTATTAAATGTCCAAAACTGGCAAATCTGTAGAGACAGAAAGTAGGTAAGTGGTTGCCAGAGGCAAGGGGGAAACCAAGGAATGGAGATTGACTGATAATAGGTGCAGTGTTTCTTTTTGGAGTGATGAAAATGTTATAAAATTTGATAGTAGCTGATGATTACACAACTCTGAATATACTCAAAACCACTGAACTGTACACTTATTTATTTTTTAATTTTTATTGTCCTTTAAGTAAAAGTTTGCAAATCAAGTCAGTCTCTCATACAAAAACGTATATACACCTTGCTGTGTAACCCTAGTTGCTCTGCCCCTAATGAGACAGCACACTCCTTGCTCTCCACCCTCTATTTTCGTGTCCATTCAGCCAGCTTCTAACCCCCTCTGCCCTCTCATCTCCCCTCCAGACAGGAGCTGCCCACACAGTCTCATGTGTCTACTGGATCCAAGAAGCTCACTCCTCACCAGTATCATTATCTGTCCTATAGTCCAGTCCAATCCCTGCCTTGAAGAGTTGGCTTTGGGAATGGTTCCTGTCTTGGGCTAAAAGAAGGTCTGGAGACCACGACCCCCTGGGTCCCTCTAGTCTCAGTCAGACCACTAAGTCTGGTCTTTTTATGAGAATTTGAGGTCTGCATCCCACTGCTCTCCTGCTCCCTCAGCGGTTCTCTGTTGTGTTCCCTGTCAGGGCAGTCATCGGTTGTAGCTGGTCACCATCTCGTTCTTCAGGTCCCAGGCTGATGTAGTCTCAGGTTTATGTGGCCCATTATGTCTCTTGGGCTCATAATTGTGTCTTTGGTTTTCTTCATTCTCCTTTGCTCCAGATGGGTTGAGACCAATTGATGCATCTTAGATGGCTGCATGCTAGCATTTAAGACCCTAGCCCCCACTCTCCAAAGTGGGATGCAGAATGTTTTCTTCATAGATTTTATTATGCCAGTTCACTTAGATGTCCCTTAAAAACCATGATCCCCAAACCCCCGCCCCTGCCATGCTGGCCTTCAAAGCGTTCAATTTGTTCAGGAAACTTCTTTGCTTTTGATTTAGTCCAGTTGTGCTGACCTCTCCTGCACTGTGTGTTGTCTTTCCCTTTTCTTAAAATAGTTCTTATCTACTGTCTGATTAGTGAAAACCCCCTCTCCCTCCCTCCTCACTCTTGTAACCATTGAAGAATATTTTCTTCTCTGTTTAAACTGTTTTTCAAATTCTTATAATAGTGGTCTCATACAATGTTTGTCCTTCTGCAACTGACCAATTTCACTCAGCATAATGCCTTCCAGATTCCTCCATGTTATGAAATGTTTCACGGATTCATCGTTGTTCTTTATCGATGTGTGATACTCCATTGAGTGAATATACCATAGGTTATTTATCCATTCATCCATTGATGGGCACCTTGGTTGCTTCCATCTTCTTGTTATTGTGAACAGCACTGCAGTGAACGTGGGTGTGCATATATCTGCTCGTGTAAAGGCTCTTATTTCTCTGAAATATATTCCAAGGAGTGGGACTGCTGGGTCATGTGGTATGAACTATACACTTTAAAAGGATGAATTTTATGATATGTGTATTAATATCTTAATGAAGTTGTTACGGAAAAAAATATACAGACCACATTCAAATTTCCCCAGTTGCCCAAAAGCATCTTTTATAGCTTTTTTCCTTTCCACCCAGGATCGAATCAAGGATGTCTTGCATTATATCTGGTTATCACGTCTCCTTTTTTTTTTTTTTTTAATAATTTTTATTGTGCTTTAAGTGAAAGTTTACAAATCAAGTCAGTCTCTCACATATAAACTTATATACATACTCCCATTTACTCCCCCCCCCTTTTTTTAATGAGTCAACCCGCTCCCTCCTTCCAGTCTCTCCTTTCGTGACTGTTTAGCCAGTTTCTAACCCTCTCTACCCTCCCATCTCCTCTCCAGACAGGAGATGCCAACACAGTCTCAAGTGTCCACCTGATACAGGTAGCTCACTTCTCATCAGCATCTCTCTCCAACCCATTGTCCAGTCCAATCCATGTCT
This sequence comes from Loxodonta africana, assembly GCF_030014295.1. Lineage (NCBI taxonomy): Eukaryota > Metazoa > Chordata > Mammalia > Proboscidea > Elephantidae > Loxodonta > Loxodonta africana. Next base: position 43,298,921 of record NC_087354.1, on the reverse strand, counting down.
GATGAATTGTCTTCGGAAATGGTTCCTATCCTGGGCCAACAGAAGGTTTGGGGACCATGACCGCCAGGATTCTTCTAGTCATCAGTCAGACCATTAAGTTTGGTCTTTTTATGAGAATCTGGGGTCTGCATCCCACTGTTCTCCTGCTTCCTCAGGGGTTCTCTGTTGTGCTTCCTGTCAGGGCAGTCATTGGTTGTGGCCGGGCACCATCTAGTTCTTCTGGTCTCAGGATGATGTAAGTCTCTAGTTCATGTGGCCCTTTCTGTCTCTTGGGCTCATGGTTATCTTGTGACCTTGGTGTTCTTCATTCTCCTTTGATCCAGGTAGGTTGAGACCAATTGATGCATCTTAGATGGCCCCTTCTTAGCATTTAAGACCCCAGATGCCACACTTCAAAGTGGGATGTAGAACGTTTTCTTAATAGAGTTTATTTTGCAAATTGACTTAGATGTCCCCGAAGCCATAGTCCCCAAGCCCCTGCCCTTGCTCCGCTGACCTTCGAAGCATTCAGTTTATCCAGGAAACTTCTTTGCTTTTGGTCCAGTCAAGTTGAGCTCACCTTCCCTGTATTGAGTGTTGTCCTTCCCTTCACCTAAAGTAGTTCTTACCTACTAACTAATCAGTAAATAACCCTCTCCCACCCCTCCCCCCTCTTGTAACCACAAAAGAATGTGTTCTTCTCAGTTTAAACTATTTCTCAAGATCTTATAATAGTGGTCTTATACAATATTTGTCCTTTTGCCTCTGACTAATTTCACTCAGCATAATGCCTTCCAGGTGGGAATGCCTTCCAGGTTTCTCCATGTTATGAGATGTTTCACAGATTCGTCACTGTTCTTTATCGATGCATAGTATTCCATTGTGTATCACTCTCTTTTATCTGCTCATGTTTTTGAGGGGTTACAATAAGGAATATATATGGGAAATTTTTTCCTCAAACGTATTTAAACATGTGGCATGGACTTTTATTTTAGATGCATGTTAAATAGATCATTTGATTAAATAAAACTTGTTTTTCCATGCATGTGAACTTTTAAGAACTTTTAGTATTACAAGAGAAACGGAGGCATTTGGAGTAATGTTTACTAAAGAAGTCATCAAACAACAGTATTTGTTGGCTTAAACCAGCATTTTGAGATATTAAGGGTTCTTTTGAAAACTTTTAAAATCTTCTTGAAGTATGAATACTTGTTTGAATGGATTTGAGGCTACAGGAGGATTCTACGTAGCTTTTAAAGATGCTCTTAATAGTGTTGCATATTCTTTTAAGCCCCCAAAGTTGTCTTGTTTAGATGTGGTGCTAAGCAACCATTTTTACAAGGAAAGACAGGAAAATATAGAATGTTCAAATGCTGAAAATGATTTTTATTCAGTGATTCCAAGTATATACTCTAATCACATAGACCTGGGCGTTACAGCAGAAATTTTTGGTATGTATTAATAATATAACCATTTTAATTTTCATATAGAAAGTCTCCTGTTAATGTAATAAATGGTTTCTTGTGGATTAAATAAAAGGCAACCTCCGTTTGATGAAACTGTATGGTATGATTAGGAAACTGCCTGTTATATCTGTAACTTTTGATGCTATTAAAAATACTGGTTAATTTATTTTGCCTATTGTAGCGGTAATATTTCTGCTTGAAACAAGGGGGAATAATACATAAATTAAAAAGTTTATTTGGGGGATGCATGTGGGAGGGTTGCAGACGTCAGATTTAGGTATTTTACTACAGAATAGAGGTAGGCTTGTTTTCTTTTGGTTTCACCCTTTATATACTTTGGTTTTAATTTTTATCAAGTCTGTCTATCTGGCCTTTGCCGCTGTGGCCCATTGATCTGTCCATCTGTCTGTTACAGTGCATATTGGGTACTTCCAGAAGTATGAATTCAGTGATGCAAAGGACAGGCGGGCTGCAGCAGCAAAGGTAGGACAGAATCGTTCCAAAGACCAGTCATTAAAGGACCATTAAATACACATGCGCATACACACATTGGCAGCAAATGCTTCATTATTTAAGGGCACACGGTTTATCCTGTAAATCTTAATGGAAAGCCTGTTTTGACATGAGAAATTTTATATGTTTGTTTGTAAAGGGCAGTTTTAATATTTTTAAAACCAGAAGCCTACTTGGCACTTCACCAGCAAGGTAAATTGGCATTTGTCACTGTCTTAGTTTAAAATACTGAATTATAGAAGGAGGAGATGATTAAATGGAGGGTACTAATGATTTGCTTGATTCATGGACATGATTGATTTTCAGAAACTCTAGTGACAGGGGATCTCGTTTGTAAAACTGGGAGAAGCAGCAGAAAAGATAGATTGATCTGTCCATGTGTGTATATGAATATATTTATTTGTTGTTCAATTCTGGAATATTTTGATGAGAATGATCGAAATCTTCCAGGTTGTTCTTTAACTAACTTCTACAAGCGAGCTTAAGGATTTCGATTTAAATATTTGTACAATTTATTTAAATATTTGTATCTATTTACTCATTAAATGATAGTTAATAAATAGCAATTATTGGCTTCCTTTTTTTAATACTGGGTTATAATGGGAGATCAATAGTATTTTTGCACTTGAATGCTAGTACGTAAATCATAGGCAAGTTTTAAGAACTTAAGCAACACAATGCAAACATTAGAAGAAGAAAAAATGAAAGACTTATATTATGAGGTAAAGTGTTAGGTTGCTTTTGTGTTGTAGTATTGGCTGGAAAGTTGAGGTGCTGTAAAAAGGGACAACTAAATGATACAGATATTTGCATTAATTTTTTTTGATGTTATGCTTCTAAAAGGAGGGGGATAATGTTTTTCTAAATAGATTAATTCAGTGTTTCTCAAAGATTTTCAAATGAAAAGGCAAATAAATGATAAGATCTTAAGTACTCCCGGCTTCAAAGGCTTATGTACTTAGTAGTTAATACTTCAGTAAACTTTGTATACTGTAGTGAGTAGAGAAGATCTACTCTACTGTCTCTTCAGTGTGGAAGCATATTTTGAAGTGATGTTTCATGGTATACAATAGTAAGAGTGTTTTGAATCTGTTGTATTAAGATGTGACATTTTGGTGTGTTCTGGGATGGTTTTTTATTTTCTTGGTCTTGGAATCCATTTTGGTTATTAACTTTATGCTTTCATATTTGGTGTTTAGTACCTTCTTTCAGATGTATTTTAGTTATTTTGTGGTCTGCTAAATAGAGCATAGTTTTTTTTTAATGTTTTATAGTGTGGCAATATTACAATATTAGTCATGAAAGTGTAATTTCTTGGAAACAGTCAGTCCAAAGCAATATAAAACAAAAGAGTTCTGAATTTCAGAGACCTTTTTTCCAATCTTCACTCTGCCATTCTTGACAATTTAAAAATAACTTCTCTGCTTTCTCCTTTTTAAAATGCATGTTGGTGGTACCTTTAAAAAAAGTTGGTTAGTCTATATCTTTTTAAAAAAGGATTCTTAGTAAGTAAAACTGGGAGATTTTAAATTTGACCTAAATCCTTGCTCAGAAATACTTAATTGAAAAAAAAAAATAGTGCTTTCTTATGTCAATAAACTTTAATCTGCAACTGAATCGTAAGTCTTATTTTAGAAGAAAAAATGGTGAGTCATATTCATGCCCTTTCCACTTCCTGCTGTAGATCCACTTTATTCTGTAATTTGCTTTTTTTTTCCTTCAGCAGCATATGGTGAATTTAACAATTGTATAAACCAAAAAAAAAAAAAAAAAAAATCCAAACCCTTTGGTGTGGAATCAATTCCGACTCATGGTGACACTGCTGGACAGAGTAGAATTTCCCTGTAAGGTTTCCAAGGAGCAGCTGGTGGATTCAAACTGCCGACTTTTTGGTTAGCAGCCAGGCTCTTAACCACTGTGCTACTGGGGCTCCAAACAATTGTGTATAGTATTCTCTAATACGACTTTATCAGTTTCTATACCAGTTTCTCTGTTGATTCCGTGTTGTTGTCTCCTTCCTTTCTTTTTTCTTTCTTAACCTAACAGTCTAACCTAGAAGTGGGCTTCCTCCTTCCTAAGTTTTAGGTGAGTTTGCTGGACTGGAGCAAAGGCAGTTATAGTTTTTATAAATAATGCCAAATTGCTTTAAAAAAGGTTATATGAGTTTATCTTTGCACCAAGACTGAATTATCACTTTATTTACAACCTTGCTGACACTATTCTGAACCTTAAAATGTTCATTGGTCTGAGAAAGAAAATATTAACTGGTTGCTTTGATTTACATTTCTGTGAATTGCCTTTTCATATCACTTGTGCCTTTTTTTAATAAGTTCTTAATATAAAATCATTATTGTGGCTTTTTTATCCAACCTGTTAAAAAACAAATTTTTAAGATTTGGGTGATCTGAAACCATAACCGGAGAGGGAAAAATTACTGGTTGACGCCCTGGAGTGGGAGACTTGGAAGAGGTGTGCATAGTGAGCCCTTTCAGGAGCCTGATGAGTGAGATTAGATTATTGCCATGACCAAGTAGAGTGACACACATTCAAAGGTGTGTGGTTGGCCACCATCTTTGAGTGGGGCCAACTGGCAAGAGATTTGGTTGCTATGCAGTGCCTACACTGCCGTTGTTTTCTAAGAGAGAGATTAGTTTTCTAGCAGGGCTTTGACCCAGAGTTTTTCCATTCTGGTTATGGTTTCAGGTCACCCAAATATAAAAATTTGAGTCTGTTCCCGTGTCACTTCCTAGGCCAAGAACTCGTTCGAAGCCCTGTAAAAAAGTAAAGAGCTATTGTGTCTTCTAATGATAGCATTTATTACTTAATATACTTCTCTCTTTTCCCTCAGTTTTTTTAATAATAAGCACCTTTTTAAAAAATTTGTGTTTAAATTGTGATTTAGGTGAAAGTTTATGGAGCAAATTAGTTTCTCATACAAAAACTTATACACAGATTGTTTTGTGGCATTGGTTGTAGTCCCGCATTGTGTAAGCACTGTGCCCTCTCCCTTTCCTTCCTGGGTTCCCTGGTTCTATTAGACCAGTTTTCTTGTCCTTTACCACCTTCTCATCTCTGTTTTTGGGCAGGTGTTGCCCATTTGATCTCGTATACTTGATGGACCTAAGAAGTGCATTTCTCACATGTATCGTTGTTTTATAGGCCTGCGAATCTTTGGCCGGAGCCCTGTTGGTGCAGTGGTTAAGAGCTCAGGCCGCTTAACCAAAAGGTTGGTAGATGGAATCCACCAGCCGCTCTTTGGAAACCCTATAGGGCAGTCCTACTCTGTCCTGTAGGGTTGCTATGAGTCGGAATAGACTCAGCGGCAATGGTTTTGGTTTTGGTTAATCTTTGGCTGAAAGGTGAACTTCGGGAGTGGCTTGAATTCTGAGTTAGAAGGGTGCCCTGGGGGCTGTAGTCTCGGGGGTTCCTCCAGTCTCTGTCAGACAAGTAAGTATGGTCTCTTTTGTGAATTTAATAGCTTGTTCTTCATTTTTCTCTCACTCTGTCTGGGATTCTGTGTTGCAGTCCCAGTGAGCGTGGTTGGTAGTGGTACCTAGGTTCATCTGGTCTCAGGGTTGTATAGGCTGTGGTTCATGTGGCCCATTAGTTCTTTGGACTAATTGCTCTCTCGAGTCTTAGTTTTTTTTTTTTTTTTTTCCTTCTTCGCTCTGTACTAGAAAACACTGATAGTTGTATCTTAGATGGCTCCTTTCAAGCTTTTAAGACCCCAGATGCTACTCACCAAAGTAGGATGTAGGACATTGTCTTTAAGAGCTATATTGTGCCAATTGACGTAGCTGTCCCTGAGTCTATGGTTCTTCTGTCTTTGAGCCTGGGAACTTTGTCACATAAAGTGTTTAGTTATGTCTAAAATGTTTCCATGAGTGTGCCACTTATGTGCTCTATTGTCTATATTAATATATGACAAGCTCCTGCACTCATGTGTTTAGAAATTTCTACCACCGAGCCTGTATCTGCCAGTGGGTATGTCCCCTTACCCTTCCTTCACCTCTTGGCATATCTATGTATCCATTCGTAGATTATTGCTTCTTGATTCTGTTGTTGCAGAATTGTCTGTGCTATAGTGGTTACCATAAAAAACCATTGCCACCATAGTAAAATTTATTAAGAAAACATCTGCATCCCACTTTGAAGAGTGGTGTCCGAGGTCTTAAACACTAGTAAGTGGCCATCAAAGATGCATACTTGGTCTCAACCCACCTGGAGCAAAGGAGAATGAAGAAAACCAAAGACACAAGGTAATTATGAGCCCAAGAGACATAATGGGCCACATAAACCTGAGACTACATCAGCCTGGGACCTGAAGAACGAGATGGTGACCAGCTACAACCGATGACTGCCCTGACAGGGAACACAACAGAGAACCGCTGAGGGAGCAGGAGAGCAGTGGGATGCAGACCTCAAATTCTCATAAAAAGACCAGACTTAGTGGTCTGACTGAGACTAGAGGGACCCAGGGGGTCGTGGTCTCCAGACCTTCTTTTAGCCCAAGACAGGAACCATTCCCAAAGCCAACTCTTCAAGGCAGGGATTGGACTGGACTATAGGACAGATAATGATACTGGTGAGGAGTGAGCTTCTTGGATCCAGTAGACACATGAGACTGTGTGGGCAGCTCCTGTCTGGAGGGGAGATGAGAGGGCAGAGGGGGTTAGAAGCTGGCTGAATGGACACGAAAATAGAGGGTGGAGAGCAAGGAGTGTGCTGTCTCATTAGGGGCAGAGCAACTAGGGTTATGTAGCAAGGTGTGTATACATTTTTGTATGAGAGACTGACTTAATTTGTAAACTTTCACTTAAAGCACAATTAAAAAAAAAAGCCCTTGCCATCGAGTTGATTCCGACTCATTGCGACCCTGTAGGATAAAGTAGAACTGCCCCAAAGTGTTTCCAAGGAGCAGTTGGTGAATTCGAACTGCCAGCCTCTTGGTTAGCAGCCAGCTGCTCAACCACTGGCGCCACCAGGGCTTCCAGTAGTTAACATAGTTGTACTTTATTCCTGTGTTCCTGTCAGCGTCCTTTCTTAGCCTTCGTCATTTGTGCTGCCTTCTCCCATATTGTGTGTTGCTTTTCCCTTCACCAGTATTAACTCGTACCTACTATCTCCTTGGTAATATTCCCTCCTTCCCCCTTCCATTCCTGGTAGCCATCGAAGGGTTTTTTTGTGGTTTTTTTCCTATACTTAAACCTTTTGTTGTTATTTTATAAGAGTGATCTCGTGATTTCTTTTTGCGATTGACTTACTTCACTCAACATAATGCCCTCCAGATTCACTCATGTTATGAGATGTTTGGCGGATTCGTCATTATTCTTTATTGTTGCATAGTTTTCCATTGTGTGTATGTACCACATTTGCTAATCCATTTATCTGTTGATAGGCACTTAGGTTGCTTCTACCTTTTTGCGATTGTGGATACTGCTGCAATGAACTTGGGCGTGCATATGTCAGTTCATGTCATGGCTCTTATTTCTTTAGGGTATTTATTAGGAGTAGGATTACCAGATCATATAGTATTTCTATACCATCTGATATTTCTATTTCTAGCTTTTTGAGGAAATGCTCCATAGTAGTTGTACTATTTTACATTCCCACCAGCAGTGTATCAGAGTTCGTTTCCGCACATCTCTCCAACATTCGTTATTTTCTGTAGAATAAAAACAAAAACCCAAACCAGTTGCCGTCGAGTCAGTTATGATTCTAAGCACCTGTAATACGTGAGCTAAGAGGAGGATTTCATTTGCCTTTCTGAGTGTTGGTTTCCTGCTGATAGAACTCCAGCTTCTTGCCTGCTAGCACACAACCATCTGCTCAGCCACAAAGCAATACATGCAAGAAGCTTGCTCTGCTGGAAGGACTTGACTCCTCCAGAAGATTGCTGATCTTGACATTCTTTTTCCTTGCATCTATTTTTTTCTGAATTTTTTTTCAATTGCTTTTTGTTTAAAATCTCTTCCTCCTCAGGAGTCAGTTTGTCCCCCTTTTTGAGGTTCAGGGGTAGTGCATAGCGGGACCCTTATCACTGCTGGTACTGTATGCTGTCAATGAGCACTATGTGGTTCTTCACCAGGGCCTTAGTGTGGGCCGGCTCGTTATTTGACACATTGTAGACAACATCGATGATCCTGGTTTTGTGAGTACAGCACCTGGAACCCCAGGAGAAGTTCTTTACCTCCAGCCGTGGGGCGCAGTACTTCTTGTTGCTTCATCTCACACAAACTGTATGCTACTGTGGGGGCCATTCTTATAGTCGGTAGCCAGGTGCCCCAGTTTATACTCCCACTTCTTGTGGTAAGATTTTCTTTTGCCCCCGGTCTGGTGGTGCATAATATGCTAGTTGTCCCACAAGATACCCATTGTTTGGTGCTGGCTAGAAAAAACTTCCATTAGCTTTTGGTTTTATCTCTTTCCTTTCTTTCCCCCTATCTTTGAGAGTCACACCCTATATCAGCTATGCCTTTATGTTATCAGTCCTTTTTTCTGTAGTAATAACCAAGAATTCTTAATTTGTTTATAGTTTAATTTTAAAATTGATAACCATTCATCAATTTTGTGACAGTCTAAATAGTATGTTAGGATTATCATTATTGCTTTTTTTTTTTTTTTTTAACAGGCCTAATGTCAAATGTTACAGATTTTACTAAGGCCAGTGCTTCTAGTGTCAAGGTAATTTGGATTGTATTTACCCTCCCGGAGTTCTCCAACCTGCTCTTCTAATCAGAATAACCTTCTCCCTAAGCTGATTTTATAGCTCTCAACCATGGACTTTACCACTGTTCTTGTAGGTTGGATCTACTCTTTCTTAGATCCATGCCCTTATTTACTCTCATTTTCTATACTATGTCCTTAATTTTACTCCCACATTATTCTTCTTAGAGTAGTACTCATTGTGGCCCTGATAATATTCAAATTTGATTGATAGATTGCTAGATTAGAATTTTAATAAATCTGATCCCAGTCTGGTTTTCATTTCTTTGTAACTCTGTGTGTGTGTGTGTGTGTGTGTGTGTGTGGAAGTTTCAGCCTTTTCTGTTTATCCTTGGTGTCCTAGAGAGATGTGTGTGAATGTTCTGATTCATTGTGTTGGACCATTTCACCTGGAAGACTTGTGTCCTTTTAAAGCTTTGGGAAACTAAATTCTGATACTGCTTTGGTAATTTTCTTCTCTCTCTCTCATTAGCAGGATATTAAAAACAATGGATAACAAATAATTTATGAGTGGGTACATAGATATGTAGGCTCAACAGATGGATGGCGTATGGAAGTAAACCTATGTGCATATATAGATTTGGCAGTGGATATTTCTACATATGCATTTGTATGTGTTGCAAATATATGCATGTATATAACAAAACACAGGGGGCATAGTTATGAAAACGTCTTAGAACATAACCAGACATTTTGCAGGACTGAGTTACTGGGCTTGAGGGCTAGGGACCATAGTCTCGTGGGACATCTAGGTCATTTGGCATAACATAATCCATAAAGACAGTGTTCTACATCCTGTTTTGATGGGTAGCAACTGGGATCTTAAAAGCTTGTGAGCGGCCATCTAAGATACAACTATTGGTCTCTCCCATCCAGAGCAGAGTGAAGACAACCAAAGACTCAAGAAAACAATTAGTCCAAAGGACTAGTGGATCACATGAAGCATAGCCTCCTCTAGCCTGAGACCAGAAGAACTCGATAATACCTGGCTGCCACTACTGGCTGCTCTGATTGGGATCACAATAGAGGGTCTTGGAGAGAGTGGAAGAAAAGTGTGGAACAAAATTCAAATTCATTAAAAAAAAAAAACATACTTACTGGTCTGATACAGACTGGTGGAACCCCCAAGACTGTGGCCCTTAGATACCGTTCCCATTTGGAACTGAACCCACTCCCAGAGATCACCTTTCAGCCAAACAATGGGCAGGCCTATAAAGTGAGCAGTAATATCAGTAAGGAATGAACTCCTCAGAACATTCAAATATACGAGACTGAAAGGGTAGCATTTACTTAAAAACAAAGCTCAAAAGGTAGGAAGGGGTAGGAAAGCTTGGCAAATGGAAACAAACTAAGGGTGGAAATGGGGAAGAGTGCTGACACATTGAGGGACTTGCAACCAGTGTTATGAAAAATATCTATAAATTGTGGATTTGGAAACTTTTGTTCTGTAAACTTTTACCTAAACCGCAATAAAATGTTTAAACAAAAAAACTACAATGCATAGTGGTTTAACTAAAAATGATGATAAAACTATAGAAGAAAGATGGAGGGGTGCATATGGGAATGCTAAATCCTCATCTTTCACATTAAGGAAATAATAGGTAATATTTAAAATGGAAAAAATAACTGAGCGTAATTATAATGTTTAGAAGAATAATAAATATCACAGCCAAAAGAGTTCGGAATGGTTGCCGCAGAGGCTTAGAAATTAGGAATGTCTGAGATGTAGCAAAGAAGACCGTTAAATGGCTGCTAACCAAGAGGTCAGCAGTTCGAATCTACCAGGTGCTCCTTGGAAGCTCTATGGGGAAGTTCTTCTCTGTCCTGTAGGGTCGCTATGAGTCGGAATCGGCTCGACGGCAGTGGGTTTTTTGGTATTAACTTCTCAGAAGCCCTTGTGGTGTAGTGGTTAAGAGTTGGGGTCCTAACCAAAAGGTCAGCAGTTAGAATCCACCAGGCGCTCCTTGGAAACCCTATGAGGAGGTTCTACTCTGTCCCCTGGCATCCCTATGAGTCGGAGTTGACTCGACAGCAGTGGGTTTATTAAATTCTAAAACTGTGTACATGTATCAAGTAAAACTTAAATTTTAAAGCAGTGGCTTAGTCCAGTCTATCATCAAAGATCCACATTTAATAATATCTTCATTCTTTAAAATCCCCTTAACAAGTGTATATATATATAGAAGTATTTTTAGTCCAGATATGCATTATATGCCTTCGTGAATGGAGAAAGATTCCAGTTGTCTGTGCTATGTCTTCCTTTTTCATTGAGCTGTGTGTTTTGAGAATTAATTGGCAAGAGAATGTACTGGAGAAGTACTTGGGCTGTTATACTTGGTTATAAAACTTTCCTTTGGGCATAGGAGTGTATTTATGTCTAATTCAAGATTACTTGCGTTTGTGACTACTATTTGAGCTTTAATGAACCCTGGTGGTGCAATGGTTAAGAGCTCAGCTGCTAACCAAAAAGTTGGCAGCTTGAACCCTCTGGCTGCTCCCTGGAAGAGATCTCGCAGTCTGATTTACAGCCTTGGAAACCCTATGGGACAGTTCTACATTGCCCTGTAGAGTTGCTATGAGTCGGAATCAGCTCAATGACAGTGAGTTTGGTTTTGGGTTTATTTTTTTTTGAGCTTTAGAGAAGTCTGTGATAGCTTTTTTTAGGGTTTTTCTTAGAAAGTTTGAGAGACAAATTTACTTAAATAAAACCCCCACACTCGTTTTGAACAAAGTAAGTACTTGCTTTTCAAGTAAACTCATTCATGTTTATGCTGTACAAAAATGATACACCATAAATACATATGTAATATAAGAAGTAATCTGTGAATTCCTAACCAGACTCCTATAATAACCCCTACGTGTTTTAAGTTGCTATGACAGGAGGAGAAGAATAGTAGTAAAAGGAGGTGGCTTGAGAAAATACTGGTTTGGTCTGGTCAAGTTAGTTATTAAGAAGCAGTTGGGAGTATCTCTTTTTCTAAGTTGCCTGCAGAGGAAGAGGTAACTACATACAAAATTTATTAACAATACTCAGTTCACCTTACAGTGGTTGTGTTAGTGAAGAAGTGGAGGTACATTGAATTGAAGTCAGTCACATGTCTTGTGGTTTTTGGATGGAATATTTTCAGAGCGTGCCAGGATAGTTACGTAGAATGCTAATACTTTAAGCTTGATAGTTGAAACCAGAATGAGAATGTGAATAGATAACTGAAAAGGTTATTTGTTGTTGTTGTTACTGGCCATCAGGTTCATTTCGACTCATGGTAACTCCACGTGTGTCGTGACAGAGCTGTGCTTCAAAGCGTTTTCAAGGCTGTGGCCTTTCAGAAGCAGATTGCCAGGCCTGTCTTCCGAGGCACCTTTGGGCGGGTTCTAACCCACCCAGAGCTAGTAAAGTGCTTAAAAGTTTGTGCCATCTGGGGACTCTTGACAGAGGTTACTGAATAGCCTTAATTTTTTCTCAATTTTGGACCACCACAAAAATAGTAAGGTGTAGCATGAGGTGGTTTATATGGAATCTTCATTGGTGGTTTAGATTAGTTCCATTGTGCCATGGCAGTTTGGGATTAGTTACCTGGTTCTTGGCCTTACCTTTAGTTTTTAACTTTTATATATGTAGGATTTTTTTTTTCCCCCTCCTCAAGGAATAGCCAGTTAAGAGACCAAGAGCCAAGAAAATCTCTCCTGAACAGAGTCTGATGTAATGGTAAAGGTTTACTAAGGTTGTGTTTGTTTGGGGTGATTGGGCTCTTGATTAACTAGGTGCAAAAGCATAGAGTGCTAAATTAAGTTTTGAGTTTCTTTTTTGATGTAAGATAGAAGTTTTACCTTACTGTTGCATTGTTTTTACTGTTGACATAAATATACCCCTCCCACTACCCGTGCCTCATCTGTGTTCGCAGCCAGATTTTTACAGAAGAAATCAGATGATTATGCACAGTGAGAACACCCTTCTCGTCCAGGTACAGAAGCATTGTATGTATGTATGTGTTTACTTACTGAACACTGATTAAACTCGAAACAACCTCTACAGGTGAAATCTTTCTGACTCCAAATTTGGTATGACCTGGTCTGCATAATTTCTTTTCTAAAATACACGTACAGGGACAAGTGAAGAACAGCAAAGCCAAGTTGAGTGGCCGTTGATGGGTAGCTAGCTGGCTGGGTGCAATCTTTAACAGGTTTTGGTGCATCTACATTTGCATTTCAGATGCATACCTCAGCAGACTTTCAAAGTGAGTATCATAGGTCTACAAGGTTAGAGACATTTGGTTAAAACTTGTCAATGTTAGATTCTGTTTTAAAACATTTCCAGGAGTGGTAAGCAAAGGAATGAAGGCCCTGCCTATGTAACCTAGGAAGCACCTTCATTGGGAAGGTCTCCCAAGAGCATTACCCTTTTACCCTTCCTTTTGAGATCTTAACCTTCTTTGCGGACAGTTAGTAGTAAATATCCCAAACTGGGAACTTTGATGATTAGTGTTGTTTAGTTATAAGTTCTTTTTTTCTTTTAATTGTGCTTTAGGTGAAAGTTTACACCTCAAGTTAGTTTCTCATACAAAGATTTATGTGCACATTGTTACGTTGCCATCCGTATAATGTGACAGCACACTCCCCCTCTCTCTCCACCCCGGATTTCCTGTGTCCATTCAGCCAGGTTCTATCCCTTTCTGTCTTCCCATCTCGCCTCCAGACAGGAGCTGCCCATTTAGTCTCATGTATCTACTTGAACTAAGGAGCATAGTATATACGAGTATCATCTTATTATAAGTTCTTTTGAAATGTATATTACCTTTAAGCCATCCTAGGATTCTGTGGATTGTCTCCCTCCGACTATCTAAGTGTCTCTGTACCTACTGGGCTAGAAAGCCAAAAACTTTATTTCTCAGACTACTTTGCATTTAGGATTCTGGATGTGAAATAGATATATACAGGTAGTCCCCGACTTATGACAGAGTTCCGTTCCAGTGAGTGTTGTAAGTCAGGTCTGATGTAAGTTGAATACCTCTTTTTTTTATTATTGCCTTTTATCAGTATCTTTATAATCTTTGTATTTAGGGCTTGGAAACATTACATATAAACATACAACGCTGGCATTTTGTCAGTTGTAATAACTCCATTTGTGGAAAGTTCTGGGTCATGGGGATTATCTCTGGGAACGAGGGTGGCATCTCTAGTCAGACAATTAGTGAGAGGTACCTGTACGGTCCTTCTTTTCTTTTTTTCATTCATATGTCGCACGGTAACGTTTTACTGTTTCCCAAATCTATCAACTTCAGCAAAGCGATCAGTGTTTGGGTCCGTGTTTTCAAGCCCCTGATTTAGTTTAGGAAAAACTTCAGCTAATCCTTTCACTGTAAACATTTTTTGACAACTTCTCTCCTTCCTCCTCCTCATTATTTCTTTCTGCAGCATTTCTTCCCATTTCAAAATCTGTTAAGTCCTGATCTGTCGCTTCCACTTCTTTATGATCGTGGGCTCTTCCACATCGGCGATACCAAAATCAAAATTCATTGGTATTGCCATTTGGGGATTTTTCTACCGGTATTTTCCATCGTATTATCCTAATCAAATGCTTGGAGTGTTTTCACATAACTAGCAACTCTTTCCCATATCTCCTGTATTAATTTTCCCATAACTTTCTCCCAGGAAAATGGAATGTTCTGGATACACAGAAGAATATTATAATTCTTCCAAAAATCGTGTAATGTACGTTTGCTATTGCTTCAGGAAACATAGTATGTAGGTAGTACGCCTTGAAGGTGGCAGTTGCACCTTGATCCGTAGGCTGAATTACAGCTGTCCTGTTGCCAGGGAGATACACCACTTCCACATCTTGATTGAGATCATCTATGTGAGGAGGATGTCCTGGGGCGTTATCAAGTAGCAGCAGAGTCTCGAAAGGAATGTTCTTTTCAAGGCAGTAAGAGTGCACTTGTGGGATGAAACAATTGAAAAACCAGTTTTCGAATAACACAGTTGTCATCCAGGTCTTCAAGTTACTTCTGTAGTAGATGGGCAACTTATTTTTGTCAGTGTTTTTGAATGCTTGGGGGTTTTCAGAATGGTAAACAAGAAAAGGCTTTAATTTAAATCCAGCAGGATTTCCTCCAAACAGCAGCATGATTCTGTCTTTAAATATCTTGAAACTAGGCATCAACTTGACCTCTTTGTGGAAACAGTTGTAAGTGCAGTTTGTCATAACTTGAATACATCTTAAGTTGGGGACCATCTGTATATGTGAGGCTTAAAAGGAGCTGATCTTTTCTTCCTTTTCTGGGTTTTTTGGCTGGGTGATAAAATGAAGATGTGAAGTTTTTCTGCTGCAGCAGAAATACAGTGTTGCATTGCCCATTCTGCAAGAAGCATTTGTGACAAAAGCAACAGCTAGAATCCGTTCATTGTGTACATGCCCTAGTTTCATGAGTGTCTACAGGCAGTTGTGGCAGTGGCAGGGGTGACTTCCTGATCCCGACTTTCTAATCCTTGGGATCACAGTTATCTGCCGTACATTCTTGAATAAAGTTTTTCCATTGGTGGCTTAAGGAGCCCTGGTGGCACAGTGGTTAAAGCACTCAGCTTCTAATGGGAAGGTTGGTGGTTCAAACCCACCAGCCACTCTATGGGAGAAAGATGTGGCAGCTGGCTCCCATAAAGATTTATAGCCTTGGAAACCCTATGAGGCAGTTCTACTCTGTTCTAGAGTTGCTGTGTGTTGGAATCTACTGATGGCAGTAGATTATTGGTGGCTTCAGTGGGAGAGCTCCCTGTGATTCAATTCTGGTTGGTCATTCCTGGGCCCTTAAAGCCACACTTTTCCAGCTATTTCAACAATTAAGTGCCTGATCTTCTTTATTAAAACACACCCTTTTTTGTTCATTATGTTTAGTGTTTTCTGTCCCCTGCACCACATCCTGACTGCTCAAAGTCAAGAGCATCCTTTGGTGATTTTGTAGATTTTTTAGGTGGTATTGTATGAAATTTGGATGCATTAAAGATTTTATTGTATGTCATTGACTAAGCATTAACTATATTGCGACCTTTTTATGACTCTTGTTATAAAGCTCTTAACATTTATTTACTTTGAATGGCAAGAAAAAATATACCTGAATTACACAGTTTGGTTAAATCTGAGGAGAATTTGGAAATTAAACCTTTTATAGTTGCAGATAAATGTAACTCTCAGATTGTCACTTTCTATAGCCAGTGTCAGTTCTTCTTATACTTTAATGTATATACAGATCACCTCTGGAACTTGAGGGTCTAGCTGAAATGAAGATTCAGAGCTGCCCCATAGGGTTTTCAAGGCTGTAAATCTTTACAGGAGGAGACTGCCGCATCTTTCTCTTAAGGAGCGGCTGGTGGGTTCAAACTGCTCACCTTTTGGTTAGCAGCTGAGCACTTTAACTGCTTTGTCACCGGCACTGTCTTCAGTATATGAGGTTTGGGGTCTGTAATTACGCATCTCTAACAATTCCCAGATAATTGTGGTTTTGTGGACTGTACTTTGAGTACCAAGGCCTTTACTGTTTAGAGATAATTATTATAAAAGTAATATTTTAAATTTCTGTTCATGTGTTTATAAAGTAGGAAAAGCCCCACCTCTTTTTACCCCTTTACCAAACCAATCCCCAGGGGTCATAACAAGGAGTTTTTCTATATATCCTTCTAAACTTTTTCCATTGTACATTCAATATACCATAAATATGAATATATATAACTGATATTGTTACATTTAACAATGTCATGCCTCATTCAGTAGCTTACTTTTTTTACTCAGTAGCATCTCATAGATACTCTTCCATGTCAGTGCATGCAGGTAGACTTTGTTTTTTAGTGGTTGCATAATATTCCAAGTATGGATATAGCATAAGTTATAACCAGTCTCCTCTTGGAAATATGTAGGGTATCTTTGCTTTATTGTTCTTTCAAACTATGTGGAGGGGAAAATTCTTCCTCTTATCCTTCCTCACTTGTATATTTCTTTTGGGTACATTTTTAGAAGTGGAATTTCTAGGTCCTAAGCCATGTACATTTTAAAAATTTTGATCAGTTCTGCCAAACTACCCTCACAAAATACAGTTTGCGGACTCTCACTAACGTGTTAAGGCTCATATCTCCACATCTTTGTTACTGAATATCACCAGTTTTTAAAATCTGAATTATTGTGGTAGATTAAAAACACTTATTAAGGAGGTTGAATATATTGTATTTTTCAGCTAACTCTGAATTCATAAAGTGTTAGTTTTTTATGGATGTGTATGTTTGCTTATTCATGTTATTTGTTCTAGGTGTTGCAGATACTTCTTACTACACAGATGGTTTTGTCCTTTATGAGTTTCGGGTTTCTCATATTATTTAAGGTCTTAAAAACAATGGTCTTTAAAATTTAGACCATCTGTTCTCTTTAGGAACCCGTAGATTAAACTAGATAGAAACAATATAGAAACATGAGCCCATTCTGTGTAGGAAAAATCTTCAAACTGTGCTTTAAAATGAAGTTTCTAACTTAATTCTATTTCAGATCAAATTCTGAGATAAATAAGAAGCTAGGCATTGGAGGCCTTCCTGTGTATGTTGATGGGGGAGGAAACTTTTTTATTCATTTTAGGTGACTGCTTTTTAATAGTACAGGACCCATTCGTCTAATATTTATCTTTCCTCTAAAATACGGTCACCTACTCACTGTACTAAACATGGGAATGTCATTCAACTACTTAATTGGGATTCTCCCTGGAGATTGTCACAGTTTTTTGACTGTGGGCATGTCTGCATACATGTATGCATCTAGCACTATGGTTCTCCCCCTTGGCTGCATATTAGAATCACCCCCCACACATATACACACACACACCTGTTGCCGTCGAGTTGATTCTGACTCATATTGACCCTATAGGACAGAGTAGAACTGCACCATAAGTTCCCAAGGAGCACCTGGTGGATTCGAACTGCCGACCGTTTGGTTAGCAGCCAAGCTTTTAACCACTACACCACAAGGGTTTCCTAGAGCCACCCAGGAAAGGTTAAAAAAAAATGCTAATGCCCAGGTTCTCCCCACTCCTTTTCCCTACCCCAGTTGTGATGTATTTGACCTTGCGTATGGCCTGGCTATAAGTAAGTTTTAAAAAGCTCCCCAGGTGATTCTGATGTGCTACCAAAGTTGAGGACCACTTGATCAAAGGATAGAGGATGATAGTGCAGTTGATATTAAAGCCCCTATGGCACAGTTGGCATATTCAGACTCACTTTTTTAAAAAGTTAGTGCAGAAATAGAACTTTGGGGGTACGTTCAAAGCAAACACTGTTGCTGTAACCTTGGAATGTCATTTTCATCAAATATTATATGGCCATACTCATATGAAAGTTCTAGAGATACACTTTTTCAGAGCCCATGTAGTAGGAAACTGTTTAGAGCAGTAAAAAATTCTGGCTACACATTACTACCATCTGTGGAACTTCAGGTAAAAACTTTGGGTAAAAAGAACCCATGCCTAAGTTCCATCGCAGACAATTGAATCAGAATTTCCAGAGGCAAAGCCCAAGAACTGGTGTTTTTCAGGTTCTTCCGGAGACTCTACTGTGTAGCGAGAATAGAGAGAATCACCGGTTTAGAGCTTATAACTAGAGAAGTTGTGAGATTTTTAGGTTGCTTTCTTGTCCTAAAATTTAAATGTTCTGCTGATAATGTTACTTTTGTGTATATTTCTGTTCCTCTTGCTCAGCATTGCCCTCTTGACGGTTCATCATTCTTTTTAGCAATGGGAACACCACTATAGGTGTTCCAGCGCAGGTTGGATTACTTTTACAATTTATATTTTAATTTACATACAATAAAAATTACACTTTTAAGTACACAATTCTGAGTTTTGACACAATTGCCTAGAGTCAGGTGGACCACCACCACAATCAATTTACAGAACAGTACCATCATCCCCCCCCCCCCGCAAAAAAAAGAAAAATTTCCTCTTTCTATCCTTTCCTTCTCCCACCCTTAATTCCTGGCAGTCACTAATGTGTACACCATCTCTGTAGTTTGCCTTTTCCATAGTGTCATATAAATGAAATTAGGCAATATGTAGCCTTTTAAGTCTGGCTTCTTTCACTTAAAATAATGCATTTGAGAGTCATTTATATTTTTGCATGTGCCAGTAGTTCTTTTTATTGCTGAGTAGTATTCCATTGTATGATGTACCACAGTTTGTCCATTCTCCATTTGAGGAACACTTGAGTTTCCAGTTTTTGGTGGGTACAAATAAAGCTGTTATAAACATTTCCAGACAAGTTTTTGGATGGACGTAAGTTTTCATTTCACTTGGGTATATTTCTAGAAGTTGGATCTCTGGGTTGTATAGTAAATGTATGTTTATAAGAAACTGCCCAACTTTTTACTATTGGGTGTATTATTTTTCATTGTCACCAGCAATGCATGAGAGTTCCAGTTGCACCACCTACTTAACAGCACTTGGTATTGTCGGGTTAGTTCCCACCCCTCATTCTGATAGGTATATTGTGGTAATATTTGTGCTTCCCTAACAACTAATGATGTTGAGTATTTTTTATGTGCTTTTTCATGTCCAACTGTAGATTTTATTGATGAAGTGTCTGTTCAGATCTTTCGCCCGTTTTTAAAATTGGGTTGTTTTCTTATTAAGTTTTCAGGGATTTAACAAAATACATTCTAGTTACAAATTTTTGTCAAATATGTAAATATAAATATATTTGCAAATATTTTCTCTCAGTCTGGGGTGTGTCTTCACTCTCTTAACAGTGTCTTTTTACTTTTATGAATTTCAGTCTACAAGTTTTCTTTTTTACAACTTGAGCTTTTGGTGTTATACTCAGAATTATTTGCCTAACCCAAGGTCACAAAGCTTTTCTTCTAGAAATGATACAGTCTTATGTTTTTACATGTATGTCTGATCCATTTTGAGTGAATTTCTATATAAGGTGTGTGGTAGAGGTCATGGCTGATTTTTGTTCATATAGATGTCTAATTGTTCTAGTGCCATTTGTTGAAAAGATTGGTTTTCCTCATCGAATTGTTTTAATGCCTTTGTAAAAAATCAAGTGGCCGTATTTAAGTGGGTCTGTTTCTGGTCTCTGTTCCATTGATCAGTGTGTGTCCTTTTGCCAATACTTTTGTTTTATTATATGTCTTTAAATCAGGTGGTGGTCTTTTTTGAAATTATTTTGGCTAATCTGGTTCCCTCCCAATTCCATATAGCTCATAAAACTATACTTCTTGGAAGCCCTCTGGGGCAGTTCTACCCTATCCTGTAGGGTTGCTATGAATCAAAATCAACTTGAGGGCAATGGGCTTGGTTTTTTTGTTTTATTGATATC
Source organism: Loxodonta africana (assembly GCF_030014295.1). NCBI lineage: Eukaryota > Metazoa > Chordata > Mammalia > Proboscidea > Elephantidae > Loxodonta > Loxodonta africana. Next base: position 43,278,894 of record NC_087354.1, on the reverse strand, counting down.
TACCAAAAAAAAAAAACTCCCAAAAATTTCATTGGGATCTAGTTGAATCCGTCGACTAATTTGCGAGGAATTAACATTTCAACTATGTTGAACCTCCTAATCCATTGAGATTGCTGTATCTCCCCATTTTACATTTTCTTTTTTTTCCCAGTTTCTTTCTTGAGTGTTTTGCAGGTTTCAGTATGCAGATCCCTATTTATACTTTTTTGTGTGTGTCTGTGTGGTGGTGGTACTTTTTTTTTTTCCTCCAGCATTTCGTTGCTAGTGTATAGAAATATGGTTCATTTTTGTATATTGGCCTTGCATTTTGAGACCTTGCTAAAATCATTTATTCTAGGATTTTTTTTTTATAGAATCCATAGGATTTTCTACATACACAATCATGTCATTTGTAAATAGTTTTTTTTTTTTTTTTTTTCCTATCTCTGTGCCTTTTGTTTTTCTTGCCTTATTGCATCTGATAAGACTTTCAATACTGTGTTGACTAGTCCTGGTTCCATTTCTTAGAGAAAAAGCATTCAGCGTTTCACCATTAAGTATGATGTTAGCTGTACTTTTTTTTGTAAACTACTCTTACCAAATTGAGGAGCTTTCCCTTCTGCCCCTATTTGCTGAGAGTTTTTATTAGGAGTAGATGTTTAATTTTTTCATGTGCTTTTTCTGTATCTTGTACAGTCATCCTGTTTTCCTTTGGGCTGTTAACATGGTCAGTTAAATGGGATGATTTTCAAATACTAATCTTGGGACAAACCCCACTTGATCTTGGTATATTTTCCTTTCTGTATATTGCTGGACTTGATTTCCTGATATTTTGGTGAGGATTTTTACACCTTATTTGTGTAGTAGTTTTCTTATAATGTCATTTTCTGGTTTTTAAATCTACCTTTTAATAGAAGTTGGGAAGTTCCTCCTCTTCTGTTTTTCGGAAGATATTTGTAGAATAGGTATTTTTCCTTCCTTAAATGATTAGTAGAGTTTTCCAGTGAAACCATCTAAGGCCTGGACTTGTCTTTTTGAGAAGATTATAACTACATGTTTTGTTTCATATGTATAGGAATTTTTAGTTTATCTATTTCTTCCTAAGTGCATTTTATAGTTTGTGTCTTTGAAGAAATTGGTCTGTTTCATCTAACTTGTTGACTTGATGGGCAAAGAATTCTCTTAGCATCCTTTTAATGTCTGTAGGATCTGTAGTGAGACTCCCTCTTTTGTTTCTGATACTGGTAATTTGTGTCTCTCTTTTTTTTGGTCAGTCTTTGCTAGAATTTTATCAGTTTTATTGATCTAAAGTACCAGCTTTTGGCTCATTAATTTCCTCTTTTCAATATCATTGATTTATCCTCTTTATTATTTTCTTCCTTCTGCTTGCTTTGGGTTTAGTTTACTCTTTTTCTAGCATTTTGGACGTTTCTTTCTCACAGAAGTATTTGGTAGAATAAATCTCCTTCTGTACACTGTTAACTGCATTCCAAAAGTTTTGATACGATGTAGTTTTATTTTAGTTCACTTTACAAGATACTATTTAGTTTTTCATGAGACTTCTTTATTGGCTCATGGGTTAATTTTCAAATATTCTGTTTACCCATTCAGTGGACTGTTGAAGTCTGTTAGTGTAACTGTAGATTTGCCTACTTTAATTTATTTATTTATTTATTTATTTATTTTTAAATAACTTTTATTAAGCTTCAAGTGAACGTTTACAAATCCAATCAGTCTGTCACATATAAGTTTACATACATCTCACTCCCTACTCCCACTTGCTCTCCTCCTCTTGAGTCAGCCCTTTCAGTCTCTCCTTTCTTGACAATTTTGCCGGCTTCCCTCTCTCTCTATCCTCCCATCCCCCCTCCAGACAAGAGTTGCCAACACAATCTCAAGTGTCCACCTAATATAATTAGCTCACTCTTCATCAGCGTCTCTCTCCCACCCGCTGACCAGTCCCTTTCATTTCTGATGAGTTGTCTTCGGGGATGGTTCCTGTCCTGTGTCAACTGAAGGTCTGGGGAGCATGGCCGCCGGGATTCCTCCAGTCTCAGTCAGACCATTAAGTTTGGTCTTTTTATGAGAATTTGGGGTCTGTATCCCACTGATCTCCTGCTCCCCCAGGGGTCCTCTGTTGTGCTCCCTGTCAGGGCAGTCATCGATTGTGGCCAGGCACCAACTAGTTCTTCTGGTCTCAGGATGATGTAGGTCTCTGGTTCATGTGGCCCTTTCTGTCTCTTGGGCTCTTAGTTGTCGTGTGGCCTTGGTGTTCTTCATTTTCCTTTGCTCCAGGTGGGTTGAGACCAATTGCTGCATCTTAGATGGCCGCTTGTTAGCATTTAAGACCCCAGACGCCACATTTCAAAGTGGGATGCAGAATGATTTCATAATAGAATTATTTTGCCAATTGACTTAGAAGTCCCCGCAAACCATGTTCCCCAGACCCCCGCACTTGCTCCCCTGACCTTTGAAGCATTCATTTTATCCCGGAAACTTCTTTGCTTTTGGTCCAGTCCAATTGAGCTGATCTTCCATGTATTGAGTGTTGTCTTTCCCTTCACCTAAAGCAGTTCTTATCTACTGATTAATCAATAAAAAACCCTCTCCCACCCTCCCTCCCTCCCCCCCTCGTAACCACAAAAGTATGTGTTCTTCTCAGGTTTACTATTTCCCAAGATCTTATAATAGTGGTCTTATACAATATTTGTCCTTTTGCCTCTGACTAATTTTGCTCAGCATAATGCCTTCCAGGTTCCTCCATGTTATGAAATGTTTCAGAGATTCGTCACTGTTCTTTATCGATGCGTAGTGTTCCATTGTGTGAATATACCACAATTTATTTACCCATTCATCCGTTGATGGACACCTTGGTTGCTTCCAGCTTTTTGCTGTTGTAAACAGAGCTGCAATAAACATGGGTGTGCATATATCTGTTTGTATGAAGGCTCTTGTATCTCTAGGGTATATTCCTAGGAGTGGGATTTCTGGGTTGTATGGTAGTTCTATTTCTAACTGTTTAAGATAACGCCAGATAGATTTCCAAAGTGGTTGTACCATTTTACATTCCTACCAGCAGTGTATGAGAGTTCCAATCTCTCCGCAGCCTCTCCAACATTTATTATTTTGTGTTTTTTGGATTAATGCCAGCCTTGCTGGTGTGAGATGGAATCTCATCGTAGTTTTAATTTGCATTTCTCTAATGGCTAATGATCGAGAGCATTTTCTCATGTATCTGTTGGCTGCCTGAATATCTTCTTTAGTGAAATGTGTGTTCATATCCTTTGCCCACTTCTTGATTGGGTTGTTTGTCTTTTTGTGGTTGAGTTTTGACAGAATCATGTAGATTTTAGAGATGAGGCGCTGGTCGGAGATGTCATAGCTGAAAATTCTTTCCCAGTCTGTAGGTGGTCTTTTTACTCTTTTGGAGAAGTCTCTAGATGAGCATAGGTGTTTGATTTTTAGGAGCTCCCAGTTATCGGGTTTCTCGTCATCTTTTTTGGTAATGTTTTGTATTCTGTTTATACCTTGTATTAGGGCTCCTAGGGTTGTCCCAATTTTTTCTTCCATGATCTTTATCGTTTTAGTCTTTATGTTTAGGTCTTTGATCCACTTGGAGTTAGTTTTTGTGCATGGTGTAAGGTATGGGTCCTGTTTCATTTTTTTGCAAATGGATATCCAGTTATGCCAGCACCGTTTGTTAAAAAGGCTATCTTTTCCCCAGTTAATTGACACTGGTCCTTTGTCAAATATCAGCTGCTCATACGTGGATGGATCTATGTCTGGGTTCTCAATTCTGTTCCATTTGGTCCATGTGTCTGTTGTTGTACCAGTACCAGGCTGTTTTGACTACTGTGGCTGTATAATAGGTTCTGATCTACTTTTATTTTTATCAGTTTTTGCTTTATTTTGAAGCTTTGTTGTTAGCGTATACACTTAGGGTTATTATATCCTCTTGGTGAGTTGACCCTTTTTCCGTTACGTGAGACCTTTCTTTATTCATGGAAATTTTCCTTATTCTGAAGTTTATTTTGGTTTTTATAGCCGCTGCAGCTTTCTTTTGATTAGTGTTTGCACGATATATCTTTTTGCATCCTTTTACTTTTAATCTGTCTACATCATTACATTGGAAAATTGTTTCTTATGCACAGCATATAGTTTTGTCTTTTCTCTTTTGTTTTAATCTGAGCTGTCAATCTGTCTTTTAAGTTATTTGTTAACGACCATTTACATTTAATGTGGTTACTGATGATATTGGATTTAGGTCTACCATTTTATTTTATTTTTTCTGTTGCCCTTTTTCCCCTTTTTTAGATTGTTTGAATTTCTTAATATTTAATTTTATATCTATTGGTTTTTTGGCTAGATCTTTTTTTTTTTTTTAATGGCTGCTCTAGGGATTATGGAGACCTAGTGGTGTACTGATGAAGAGCTTGGCTGCTAACCGAAAAGGTTAGCAGTTTTAATCCGCCAGTGGCTCCGTGGAAACCCTGTGGAGCAGTTCTACACTGTCTCGTAGGGTCACTATGAGTCAGAATTGACTCAACGACCACAGGCTTTGGTTTTCTAGGGATTATAATAATATAATAATATAGAATCTAACTCTTCACATTCTTCTTAGAGTTAGTAATTTACTACTTTGAGTGAAACATGGAAGCCTTATAACTGTATAGATTATTTTTGCCTCCAGACCTCTTTATCGTATAGTTGTCATATGTGTTATATCTACAGAACTTAACCCCCCTCAGCTACCATGATAAGTTATGATTTTTTATTTCAACAGTTTTGTATGTTTTTGAGAACTTAAGAGGAGAGAAATAGCCTATAATATTTGCACAGTTATTCCCATTTCTTTTGCTCTTCCATTGTTCCTGAAGTTCCAGATTTCTCTCTGGTATTAGTTCCCTTCTGCCTGAAGGACTTCTTCTAGTGCAGGTCTGCTGACGATGAATTAGTTTTCCTTTGTCTCATAACATCTTTATTTCATCTTCATTCCTGAGCCGTATTTTCACTGAATATAGAATTTTAGTTTTATACCTTTTGATATTACTCCCACAGGTCCCTGAGTCTGTTTATTAGTTAAAACCTTTTCTTTTCTCTCTGTTAAGATTAAATAATTGATACATCTTCAGATTCACTGGCTCCTCTTTCATTTCCGTTCAGCTTTTGACCCCATCCAGTGAATTTTGTGTTTTTTAGTTCTGAAATTCCCATTTACTACTTTTTTATAGTTTACATTTCTCTCCTGAGAATTTTTTTTTGTTTGTTTCAAGAATGTTCACCCTTACCTAATGGACCATGGTTTTAATAGCTGCTTTAAAAGTCTTTGATAATTCTAGAGCCCTCTAGAGGTCAGCTAGAAGTTGGAATCTATGATTGTCTTTAAGAATTGGTCAGACTTTTTTTTGTCTTTAGTATGTCTAGTAATTTTTGACTCTATTCTGGGCATTTTGGATATTATGTTGTGAGATTCTGGCCCTGTTAAAATCATGAGAGAATGCAGGTGTATCATTGTCTGTTTTTGTAGACTAGTCAGTCCAGTTAAATTGTGACCACAAATTCTTTTAGCCTTATATTGGCAGTGATTCCAATATTTGTTCAGTTTTCAAAGCCTTGGCTATGTTATTTAGGTTGGCCCTTTCCATGCCTACTCAGGTCACTGTATGACTTGGGCAGTGATTTATATTATAGCTCTGTTCTCAAGAGTATCGTCCCCATACCCTCTAGCTCATAGGGGCCTTGACTTTCCTCCCCAATCCACTTGCTGTTACTTAATTTTCAGAGCCATTCGTTGGTCGCATTTTGTCCAGAGTTTTTAGTAGGAGAGAGACACTGCAGTGGGTTTACTCCATTTTGTCGGGGACCAGAAATCAGATAGTATTGTTTGGTTTTGTTTTTAAACAAGTCAATATTAATGATACGTAACTTTCATATAGGAGCCCTGGTGGTGCAGTCGTTAAAGTGCTCGGCTGCTAACCAAAAGGTTCAAACCCTCCAGCCACTCCATGAGAGAAAGATGTGGCAGTCTGCTTTTGTAAAGATATATAGCCTTGGAAATGGTGTGGGGCAGTTCTTTGCTGTCCTCTAGGGTCACTGTGAGTTGGAATCCACTCAACAACAGTGGGTTTGGTTTTTGGTTTTAACCTTCTAACGATTAAATGCACCCACTTTTAAGTATGTAGCGTGAGTTTTGGCAAATGAATACCCCTCACGTAACCACCATCGCATTCAAGACATGGACCCTTTTCAGTACCTCAGAATCTCCCTTGTGCCTCTATGCATTGTGCTTTCTTCTCCCTACTTTGTCCTGAGTTACCCTTCGGTAGAGATGTAAAGGGTATTTAGGCACATGATGAGTAGTTAAATAAATCTTTAATATTTCTTAAGTCTCCAGGTTTTACTACATGGAATAATGCAAGGAATTTTGCAGTTAGAATTTCCAACTATTGCACTTAGCTATGTGGCTTTTATAGCCTTAGCCATAGTTTTCTCATATTTAAAATGGGAGACAAGTATGTTTAACTTATGGAATGCTTTGGAGAATTAGATGAGGTATGTACAGTACCATGTGCAGAGCCCAGCATAGAGTAAGGTGCATAATCTATATTATGCTTCCATCACCTTTCTTCATATGTAATGTGCATAAATAAGTTAAGCCAGCTGTAGTGAAATGTGATCAAAATGCCTCCCATAACTTAAAGCCCTGGCACTACTGTTGCAGTGTGGTCTAGACAAATTTTTTTAAGTAATATTGTGTTTTTAGTGAGAGTTTACACAGCTAATTAGGTGCCCATTTAACAATTTCTATACAAAGTATTCAGTGACATTGATTACATTTTTTACAATGTGTCAGCATTCTTAATTTCATTCTGGTTATCATATGAGTTCTTTCTTTTCCCTTTTAAATGTATTTTTATTTTGTTGTCATTGAGTAGACAAATATTTTCATTAACATCCTATTGGGGAAAAAAATTGAGGATTTACCTCCAGTATAATGAGCATGTTATCAAACAAATGTAGATACACAGAATTTTTTAAAGGATAAGCTAAAATGTAGGTACGTAAGTTGTCATATTTTTTATTATTTAAATATGAACACATTCAAGGAGGCCCAGGCCCAAACCTATTAATAGGGGTTGATACCTAGGAATCTGTTTTAGAAAAACTTCCGATAGTGATTTTTGATGAACCTAGAACCAGGTTTTGGAACCTCTGGTTGGGACCAATATTTGATGCTGGAACTCAGACACAGAAAAGGCTTTGACACCAGCTTTAAAAAAAAACACCAAACCCTTTGCCATCGAGTCAATTCTGACTCTCAGCGGCCCTATAGAACAGAGTAGAACTGCCCCGTGCAGTTGATACCAGCTTAGAAGAGGGTATTCCTTCCCCTTCCCTTTTTTCTCTCTGCAAATTGAGACTCCTAATTTCTGAAGCAGCATTTTCTGCCCAAATGCCCTTTCTGGTAGGAGAGAATATAGTGTAGGGGGTGTACTAAAGTAGTAGACACACAGTTCTAATGAGTATCACTTTTTTTTAGATTTAATTCCCCCACCCTTAATAGGATTATTACCTTTATTTTACATATGAATGACTCGATTCGTTTGTAGGCAAATTCCATTGTCATACATAATAACTCGGTGAAAACCTGTGTCTTAGAGCAAAATCAAAAAGCCTGGTTAAAATTGAAAGTAAAGAGTTTTATAAGGGATAAAGACAGCTGCAGGACCAAAAAAAAAAAAACATTGCAACAGGGGAATGTGAAGTCCCAGCAAATGTAACACATGAATCCAAGGGAGGAGCAATGGGGTGCATTATAGTTATAGGGCTGGAGGAGGAAGTACCAGACACAACATTCTGAGTGGTTTACAGTGACTGAGGTCAGTCAAAGGTAAGACAAAGTAAGGCATAATTGAAAGACATGGGGTCAACAGGGGGCTTCATGCTGGTTACAAGGCAGTGACATGACAGGAATTTTCAGGAGTGGTCTGTTAAAAGTTACCTTGCTGGCGTCAGTCTTGGGAGGAGATTTGGGAACAGTGTTTCTGTCAGGGAACAAATGAGTTTCCATGAGGTATTCACATTGTTTAGGCTGACCTTGAAGAAATTTACTTCTTAGTAATAGAGGTTGGTTCCTAGGCAGCAAAGGTGGTGTCTGGGGGAAAGGTTACATTGAGCTCTTGTTAGAGTTAGCTCTGTCATTTTACAAAAGGTCAGATGCCTCTTTTGAATTTATCCCTTATCTGTAATCAATCTCTGATGCTATTTTTTAAGATAAGTTATTGTAAATCACATTTCTAAGCAAGAGCTAGAGATATAGAGCATCTGTATATTTTGTATAAATAAACATAGCTAAAGGTCAGTTACTGGGTTTCCTTCCACATATTAACACGTGTAGATTGCTGGTGTATGTCAGGAGTGCTTTGTTAAAGGAGGATTCTTAGGGAAGTCCAGGCCTAAGAAGCAAGGAATACCTGGGTAGATATCCTTGGTATGCTGTGGGTGAAAGTTACTTCATCTGCATTTTTTACTTTTTTGGGGGTATGAATTTTTCTCTGACAAATGGTATTGTTGAGAATAATTGGCAGAGATCTCTTTTCAAAGCATTAATTGTTATAGAAGATAACCTTTTAACTGAATTAATAGGTAGCTGATACAGTGGCCTAACCATGATAAAGGTAAAAGTTTCTAGTGCATAGAGATCTGTTTTGAAATGTTATTTGATATGATAAAGTTATACATGAAATACAAATCAGCAGAGAACCAGATTGCATTCCCTCTCTGGCATTGTAACTAAGTCTAGTATCTTTGAAGGAGGTGGGCTTAGCTAAATCTTTTAAATCCAATTAAGTTTTGAGTTAAAATTCTGTACTCAAATAGCAAGCTCACTAGTTTCATGGGAAATGGAGATATTTGTGACAGCACTGAATGATAGAATATTAAATTTGGGGTTTATTTCATAATATTGACCTTTTGTTCTAGAAATAGCAATTGAAGATTACACTCTAGAAATTATTACATGGTACAGATATTTTCTGAGTTTGGTTAAATATCTCTGAAGTACCTTTTGATTTAAAATCTGTTTGAATACATTTGAACAATTCAGTGCTTAAGGCGTTAGCAATCTTGTTAAATCTGATAGTGTGCTGAGTGGTCTGTTAAATTGTAATTGCAAAAATAATTTTCATTAATGCTTGATTTAATACAGTAATATTTTTGCATATAATGTCTTTTGGCTTATTTTGAATTCTGCTTTAGAATCATAAGAGACTTGCTATATTACTAATGTTGCAAGCTAATTTTTAACTAGTTTTGATCTTATAACTAAATTTTTGTATTTCTTTAGTGGACTAAAGAAATATCTTAGGAAAGGAGATTTGGGTAGAATGTTAGGGAAATTTAAATTTGACCTAGAAGTTCACTAAATATCAATGAAGTGCTATTACCTTAAAATGACTTTTTCTCCCCCCCCCTTCTTTAGAATCCAGCAACTATAACAAGAATACTCCTTAGCCACTTCAATTGGGATAAAGAGAAGTTAATGGAAAGGTAAGGACCTATATTGTCAGCCTTGTATTTAGAAATAGTACAGAAATCTGTTGAACTGAATTTATAAGAAGTAAAGTAAGTATTAGATTGATTTATATACCAGTATGTAAACAATCCAGTGTGCAGTAGTATCTGTTTTCATTTCTTGTATTCCCCACCTTTAAATTTTGCAATAAACTCATACTTAATGTTTTGCGTTTTATTTTGGGGGCGGGTAGGGAGACTTTGCTTCAGTTTCTTCTACATATATCCTGTTGAGTATTGGGAACTAAAAGTAAGTTTAAAAAAGAATGAGCTTGGTACATTTGGAGCACATAAATAAGATCTTTCTGTCATTATTTAAAAAGATTTCTTGCCTGTAAACCTTGAAATTTATGTAAGGCATATAAAAAAAAAGGCATATAAATGACATTTATTCAGTAAAAACAAAATTATTTAAGGAAGTTCCTCAGGGTACCCTGGCCACCAAAAAAGCTATTTGGACTGGTTCTCTGGTTTCAGGGTAGGATTTTATTCCATGTATTTTCCCTCTGAAAAGTCTTTGTACTTCTAAAAGGAAACTGGTCTGGAGAATGAGAGCATTAATACCATGCTTGATCTTTTTTCTGTTCTTTAGGTTGGAAATTTGAGGTGCTTGTTAAGGCGGTGACAACCTATATGTGGTTACCTTATTCTACCAGCCGTATTTCACTGGCAATTCTAATTTTAGTATAAAATTGTACCTAGTTATTGGAATTGAGAGGCCAAATATTTTGAGAAATAAGTGGAAAATAACTTCACATTTGATTTGAAACTTCCGAGAGCACTTTGTAAGACAGATATTAAATAACACTAAGAATATAACCCAGTTTCACACACTTTGCACCCAAACTACAATTTTATAGAGTAAAACCTGTCAAAGCCAGAACCTGTGTAAGGTGGAAACCTGTCAGAGAAGGACACTAAAACTAGTGACAGAAAAACCATATTCTGTCAAAGGCAGGAAACATGTGAGACCCAGAAAAACAAGGCAGTCCTATTGAGTTCGGCTCTTACAGGTTTCACTGTAGGAACAATCCAAAAACCAAACCCGTGCTCCTCGAGTTGATTCCAACTCATAGCCACCCTTTAGGACAGAGTAGAACTGCCCCCTAAGGTTTCCAAGGAGCAGCTGGTGGATTCAAACTGTCAAGCCTTTTGGTTAGCAGCCAAGGGCTTAACCACTATGCTACCAGGGCTCCATAGTAATAATAAGAGCTGTCAATTTTTGAGTCCTATTCTGTGTCAGGCATTATTTCATTTTACCCTCCTGATAGCTTTGTGAAGATAGAAACTATTACCATCTTCACTTCATGTGGAAACTAAGATTTAGAGCTTAAATTACTTATCTGAGCTTATTAACACAAGGATTTAGCTCAGGTTTGTTGGACCCCAAAGCTCATGTTTGTAATAAATAACAATGCATACCGGTTTCCCAGGGTTCATGACGGTTAAAATCTTCCTTTGCTAGTTTGGTTGTTTTTCATCTTCATGTGTCTGACAATAATATTTGAAGTCAGTGGTGTTTTGAAATTATTTTTGGTAACATTTACTTTCAGGTTATTTATTTTAAGGAAACCCTGGTGGCATAGTGGATAAGTGCTACAGCTGTTAACCAAAAGGTTGGCAGTTCGAATCCACCAGGCGCTCCTTGGAACTCTATGGGGCAGTTGTACCCTGTCTTATAGGGTGGTTATGAGTTGGAATCGACTTGATGGCAATGGTTTTGGGTTTTTTTGTTTGTTTGTTTGTTTATAAGGAGACTTGGTAGCACAGTGGTTAAGTACTTGGCTGCTAACCAAAAGGTTGGCAGTTCAAACTCAACAGCAGCTCCACAGGAGAAAAGACCCGGTGATCTGCTCCGGTAAAGGTTACAGCCTTAGAAGCCCTATGGGGCAGTTCTGCTCTGTCCTGTAGGGTTGCTATGAGTCAAAATCAACTCAACAGCAATGGGTTACTAGAAAGAGGAGTTTTCAATGTTTATATCTGATCCTCTTCTAATAGGTTAGACTTACTCATTCATAATTTCTCTTATTAACAAAATAACACTGTGAACACCACTGAAAGCATTTTTTAGCTTTTCTGTACTTACGTGTGGTAAGTGTAAATTAGAAGGTAAGAATCTTCTGGCAGGCGTCTGTGAGTGTGTGAACTTAACAGTTTCTCCATGTAATTTCAGTTTTTCTTTTATATATTCTGGAGAAGATGCTATTAGGTACCTAAAGATTTATAATTAAATCTTTAAGTAGTTTTTTTTAATCAACATACAATATATTTTTGTCTCTTTCATTGATTTTTCACTTTATATTCTATGTTGTCTGATATTGATACTGTCACACCTTTTTTAAAGTATTTGGCTGGGATATCTTTTGCATTTTTTAATATTTAAACTTCTTGGTTTGCTTTATTTTAGGTGTATCTTTTGTAAACAGCATATAGGTGATTTTTTTTTTTTAATCCAGCAAAGGTATCTTTTGATAATTGATATCAACTCATTCATATATTTTATGATTACTAATGTGTTTAGATTTAACTAATGTCATTGGAGGTTGTACTTCATATTTACCTGTTTTCTATTTGATTATTTTGTTGGCTTGATCAAGTGTTTTTCCCTTTTTTTTTTAACCTAATAATTTCAAAGTTACATATTCTAGTTTAGCTTTTCTAGTGATCACTATTACAAATTGTGCGTACATGCTTAAAACTGTACATTTATAACAACATATAGTAACAGTATTTGATATATTCACCCCCCCAGCACAAAACGAAAACTGTAGCATGCTTTTCTACTCTATTCATTCTTCTTCCCCTCTCACCATGATACCAAAAACTAGTTGCCATCAAGTATGTTCCAACTGATGGTTACCCTAGTGCAAGTCAGAGTAGAACTGCTTCATAGCGTTTTCAGTGCCTATGACCTTCAGAAGTAGATTGCCAGGCCTTTCTTCCAGGGTGCCTCCCGTGGGCTCTAACTGCCATGCTTTTGGTTAGTAAGCCATGCAGTTAACTGTACCACCTAGGGTCTCCCTTAGCATCATAAGTTGATTTGATTAAATTTGAATTTTAAATTTGATTTTAAGGTTTATTAATATATTTTATTTATTTATTTGCTAATTTGTTTCTTTCGTCCCACTACTTTTTCCAGATTTACCTTTCTTCCTCTGGAATATATTCTTTAATCATTTAAGTCAGGTTTTATAGATGGTAAACTTTGAGCTCTGGTTTCTTGCAAGGATCATTATTCTACTCTCATATATTAATGATGGTTTTTCTGGGTATAGAATTCTAGTGGTAAAGTTCTTCTTTCTTAAAACTTTTGGAAGCTATTATCCTGTCGTCTTCAGTGTTGTTAATAAATCTGTTGTCAGTCTGATTCTTATTCATTGGAATTCTCTTTAAAGAGAAATCCTTACTATTATGAAATTTTATTTTAATGTTTTTAGATGTGGGTTTTGAAAATGTATCCAGCTGGGTCCTTTAAGTCTGAAGACTCATGTTTTTGGTTTTCAGAAATTCTTAGCTCTATATTTCTTCAGTATCACCTTTTCGACATTCTCTTGATGCTTTCTGCAATTCCTGTTAGTCACATATTGAAATTTCTGCACCTCTTCCATATCTAGTTTTTTTTTTTTTTAACATACTTCATAGTTTTCTTCTGTACTTGTCACCTTTGCCCTTGTACTGTTTTTTGTGAAAATTCCTCAGCGTAATTTTTAATTCACTAACTTGGCTTTTCTTTCTGCATCCATTCTGATGTTTAGCTATCTTGAGTTAACAGTTTCTAACTGATTTTTTTAATAAGAGTTTATTCTTGTTTTACGGATGTAATGCTCCCCTTATCTCTTTTAGTATATTAACTATTCTTATGCAGATGTTCTCTGCTAGATTATACATCAGTAAGTATACATAGAAAAGGATTTAAAGTATGTACTTTTGTACCCTTTGAAGTATATTATTTTCAAATTGATCATGGTGCAGGCTGCAATATATTTTTTAAAAATGATAAGCATGCCTTATTCACTTGGAACCCAAAAATGAAGTTACTAAAATAATTTAAGTACAAATAAAATAAATTCAAATGTAGGATGTGGCTGAAGAGTTACAGGGATATTTTGTTTTAGGTGCTATTATTAGAAAAAGATGAAGAGGTAGAAAATGAACTAAACCTTTGAAAACAGGAGGTTAGAAAAATAGCACAGCAAGCCCATAAGAAGAAGAATAGGATTAACAAAATAGAACTCCCCCACCAAAAAAAAAAAAAAAGCTAGAGTTTTGAAAATGAATTTTTTTTAAAGAAGGTGAACTGTTGGAAGATATGATGGGGGTAAAGAAGGCACAAATAAACAGCATTGGGAATAATGGGTATTAACAATAGTAATAGAATAAAATAAGATAAATACAGAATTGAATTTTATAAATTAATGGTCTAGTAGGATTTCTCCTAGGAATTCAAGATTGGGTTGCCATTGGAAAAAACTTCAACAATAAGCAAATAAACAACCCATTTAAAAGCTGGGCAAAGGATGTGAATAGACATCTCACCAAAGAATATATACAGATGGCAAATAAATACACGAAAAGATGCTCAACATCGTAATTCATTAGGGAATCAAAATTAAAACGAGATTCCATTACACGTTTTCTAGACAGTAGATACTTGTTATCTTTGGTGATAGGAAAGGTTATACCCAGTATGGAGGAAGTCAACACAATTTGACCGAGGTAAATGAAGACACTAAGTAAAGTGCGCAATAATAAAGGGCAGTTTTGGTAAATTCTATAACATAAACAAATTTACAACAACAGTAATAACAACCAAAAACGTGTGGGGTTACACAGGTAGGTAGGTATGTTATTTCTGTATAGAAAGGCATATGTGAATACATGCGTGTGCACGTATAGGTATATTTGTAGGCATAAGTATATACATGTTTGTATGTCCTACATATATATTCATACATACAATAAAGTACATGGGGACATAGTTATGGAGTCTTCCTGTACATAAACAAACACCTTGCAGGATTGGTTTACCTGGTTAAAAGGCTTGGGACTATAGTCTCCTGGGACAACTCAGTCAATTGGCATAACATAATTCATAAAGATAACGTTCTACGTCTTAGTTTGGTGAGTAGTGTCTGGGGTCTTAAAAGCTTGTGAGCGGCCATCTAAGATATAACTATTGGTTTCTACTTGTCTGGAGCAAAAGAGAATGAAAGAAACCAAAGACTCAAGAAACTAGTCCATGGGACTAGTAGCCCACACAAACCACGGCCTCTTCTAGCCTGAGACCAGAAGAACTAGATGATGCCTTGCTATACTACTGACCTTACTGACCAGGGAAACAATAGAAGGTCCTGAATAGAACGAGAAAAATTTAGAACAGAACTCAGTATCCTGAAGAAAGACCAGACTTACTGGACTGATAGAGACTAGAGGAGCCCCTGAGACTGTTGCCCTAAGACACCCTTTTAACTTGAACTGAAGCCACTCCTGGCGGTCACCCTTTCAGCCAAATAACAGATTGGCTTATAAAATAAATAATATTACCCATGAGAAATGTGCTCCCTTAAATTATCAACTATACGAGACCAAATAGTCAACATTTACCCAAAAGCAGTGAAGGAAAGGAAAGGAGGGACAGGGAAGTTAGATAAATGGAAACAGAACAAACATAATAGAAATGATGAGAATGCTGATGCATTGCAAAAGTTGTAGCCAATGTCAGAGAACAATTTCTATAAAAATTGTTAAATGGAAATGAATTTGCTGTGTGAACTTTTACCTAAAACAATAAAATATTTTTTAAAAAGCAAGAGTAATGCGACTCAGGTTTTATAAACAAGAATAAGCCATGATAGGACAGGAATAGATTTTTTTTTTATTATACTTTAGATGAAGGTTTACAGAGCAAGCTAGTTTCTCATTAAACAATACACATACTATTTTGTGACATGTGTTGTCAACCCCATGACATGTCAACACCCTCCCCTTCTCGGCCTTGGATCCCTATTACCAACTTTCCTGTCCGCTCCTGCCTTCTCATCCTTGACCACGGTCTGATGTGCCTGTTTAGTCTCATTTTTGTTTTATGAGCCTGTCCAATCTTTGGCTGAAGAGTGAATGTCAGGAGTGACTTCAGTACTGAGCCATAATGGTGTCTGGGGCCATACTTTTGGGGTTTCTCCGTTCTCTGTCACACCAGTTAGTCTGGTCTTTTCGTGTGTGTATGTAAGAGAGAGAGAGAGAGTTAAAATTCTACTTTTTTCTCCAGCTCTGTCCGGGACCCGCTGTAGTGATAACCTGTTAGAGCAGTCAGTGGTGGTAGTCAGCACCATCTAGTTGTGCTAGACTCAGTCTGGAGGAGGCTGTGGTGGTTGCGGTCCTTTAGTCCTTTGGACTAATCTTTCCCGTGTGTCTTTGGTTTTCTTCATTCTCCTTGCCTCCAGATGGGATGAGACCAGTAGAGCATCATAGTCGGCCACTCACAAGCTTTTAAGACCCCAGATGCTACTTACCAAAGTAGAATGTATAACATTTTCTTTATAAACTTTGTTATGCCAGTTGAGACCATAATCCCTACAGCCCTCAAACCGGTAATTTTGTCCCTCAGGTTGTTTGGATGTGTCTGTGCAGCTTTCATGGCCTTGCCTTGGACAGGTTATACTGGCTTCCCCAGTATTGTGTCCTGTCTTACTCTTCACCAAAGTTACCACTTATCTATTTAGTGTTTTTTTCCTTTCCACCACCCCCCCCGCCCCGTAACCATCAAACATTGTTTCTTTTTGTGTGTAAACCTTTTCATAAGTTTTTATAGTAGTGGTCTCATAATATTTGTCCTTTTGTGATTGACTGATTTCACTCAGCATAATACTCTCCAGACTCATCCATGCTGTGAGATCCCACACAGATTCATCATTGTTCTTTATCGTTGTGTAGTAGTCTATTGTGTTTATGTACCATAGTTTGTTTATCCATTGATCTGTTGATGGGCACCTAGGTTGTTTCCATCTTTCTGCTATTGTGAACAATGCTGCAGTGAACATGGGTGTACATACGTCTATTCGTGTGACAGCTCTTGTTTCTCTAGGACATATTCCTAGGAGTGGGATTGTTGGATCATATGGTATTTCTATTTCTAACTTTTTAAGGAAGTGCCATACTGTTTTCCAAAATGGTTGTACCATTTTGCATTCCCACCAGCAGTGCATAAGAGTTCCAGTCTCCCCACAGCCTCTCCAACATTTCTTATTTTCTGGGTTTTTTTTTTTTTTTTTGATTCCTGCCAATAATTTCAGGTTGAGATGGTATCTCCTTGTAGTTTTGATTTGCATTTTTCTAATGGCTAGTGATAGCAAGCATTTCCTCAAGCATTTGTTAGCTGCTTGAATGTCTTCTTTGGTGAAATGTCTGTTCATATCCTTTGCTCATTGTAATTGGGTTATTGGTCTTTTTGTTGTAGAGGTTGGATTTTCCTATATATTTTAGAGATTAGACCTTTGTTGGATTTGTCATAGCCCAAAATTTTTCCCAGTCTGTAGGTTCTCTTTTTACTCTTTTGGTGAAGTCTTTTGATGAGCGTAAGTGCTTAGTTTTTAGAAGATCTCGGTTATCTAGCTTATCTTCTAGTGTTTTTGTATTGTTAGTTACGGTTTCTTTCCTGTTAATGCCATGTATTAGGGCCTCTAGGGTTCACCCTATTTTTTTCTTCTATGATCTTTATAGTTTTTGGTTTTATATTTCGGTCTTTGATCTGTTTTGAATTAGTTCTTGTGTATGGTGTGAAGTATGGTTCCTGTTTGATTGGATGGACATCCAATTTTGCCAGCACCATTTGTTGAAAAGACTGTCTTTTCCCCATTTGATGGATTTTGGGCCTTTGTCAAAGATTAGGTGACTGTTGTTATTGTTGTTAGGTGTCATTGTGTCAGTCCTGACTCATAGCGGCCCTGAGTACGACAGAAGGAAACACAGCCCAGTCCTGCATGGTCATTGTTATGCTTGAGCCCATTGTTGCAACCACTGTGTCAGTCCATCTCGTTGAGGGTCTTCCTCTTTTTCACTGTCCCTCTACTTTACCAAGCATGATGTCCTTCTCTGCGGACTGATCCTTCATGACGACATGTCCAAAGTATGTAAGACTTAGTCTCACCATCTTTGCTTCTAAGGAACATTCTAGTTGTACTTCTTGCAAGACAGATTTGTCCATTCTTTTGGCAGTCTATGGTATATTCAATATTCTTCTCCAATGCCACAATTCAAAGGCGTCAATTCCTCTTTGGTCTGCCTTATTCATTGTCCAGCTTTCGCATTCGTGTGAGATGACTGAAAATAACATGGCTTGGGTCAGGCACATCTTAGCTTTCAAGGTGTGACATCTTTGCTTTTGGCCATTTTAAAGAAGAGTCCTTTTCCTGCAGGTTTGCCCAGCATAACATGTCTCTTAATTTCTTGACTGCTGCTTCCGTGGGTGTTGATTGCGAATCCAAGTAAAGTGAAATCCTTGGTAACTTCAGTCTTTTCTTCGTTTATCATGATGTTGGTTATTGGTCCAGTTGTGAGGATTTTTGTTGAGGTATAATCTGTACTGAAGGCTATGGTCTTTGATGTTCATCAGTAAGTGCTTCAAGTCCTCTTCACTCTCAGCAAGCAAGGCTGTGTCATCTGCATAACATAGGTTGTTAATGAGTCTTCCTCCAATCCAGATGCCCCGTTCTTATTCATATAGTCCCAACTTCTCGGATTATTTGCTCAGCGTACAGATTGAACAGGTATGGTGAAAGAATACAACCCTGATGCACACCTTTCCTGACTTTAAACCACGCAGTATCCATTTGATCTGTCCCAGCAACTAACTGCCTCTTGATCTATGTACAGATTCCTCATTAGCAAAATTAAGCGTCCCGGAATTCAAATTCTTTGCAGTGGTATCCATAATTTTGTTATGGTCCACACAATCGAGTGTGTTAGCATAGTCAATAAAACACAGGTAAACATCTTTCTGGTATTCTCTATTTTCAGCCAGGATACATGACATCAGCAGGGATACCCTTGGTTCTACATCCTCTTTGAATCCGGCCTGAGTTTCTGGCAGTTCCTTGTTGATACACTTCTGCAGGTGCTTTTGAATGATCTTCAGCAAAATTTTACTTGGATGTGATATTAATAACATTGTTGGATAATTTCCGCATTCAGTTGGATCACCTTTCTTGGGAATAGGCATAAATACGGATCTTTTCAGTCACTGGTCAGGTAGCTGTGTTCCAAATTTCTTGGCATGGGCAAGTAAGCGCTTCCAGTGCTGTATCCCTCTGTTGAAACATCTCACTTAGTATCCCGTCATTTCCTGGAGCCTTGTTTTCCGCCAGTGCCTTCAGTGCGGCTTGGATGACTTCTTCAGTACCGTCGGTTCCTGATCATATGCCATCTCTTGAAATGATTGAACGTTGATCAGTTCTTTTTGGTGTAATGACTGTGTATTCTTTCCATCTTTTTTTTGATTCTTCCTGTGTCATTTAATATTTTCCCTATGGAATCCTTGACTATTGCAACTCAAGGCTTGAATTTTTTCTTCATTTCTTTCATTTTGAGAAATGCCGAGCATGTCCTTCCCTTTTGGCTTTCTATCTCCAGGTCTTTGCACATGTTCTTATAATACTTGAGTCACCCTTTGAAATCTTCAGTTCTTTTACTTCATCATTTCTTCCCTTTGCTTTAGCTACTTAACATTCAAGAGCAAGTTTCAGAGTCTCTTCTGACATCTATTTTGGTCTTTTCTTTCTTTCCTGTCTTTTTTTATGACCTCTTGCTTTGGACAATCCTGGAAACCCTGGTGGCATGGTGGTTAAGTGCTACGGCTGCTAACCAAGAGGTCGGCAGTTTGAATCCGCCAGGCGCTTCTTGGAAACTATGGGGCAGCTCTGTGCTGTCCTATAGGGTCACTATGCATCGGAATCGACTGGACGGCAGTGGGCTTGGTTTTTGGTTTGGTTTTGCTTTCTTCCTGGATGATGTCCTTGATGCCATTCCACAACTCATCTGGCCTTTGGTCATCAGTGTTCGCTGCATCAGATCTATTCTTGAGATGGTCTGTAAATTCAGATTGGATATACTCAAAGTTGTACTTTGGCTTTTGTGGGCATTTTTAATTTTCTTCAGTTTCAACTTGAACTTACATAGGAGCAGTTGACGGTCTGTTCTGCATTTGGCCCCTGGCCTTGTTCTGACTGATGATATTGATCTTTTCTATAGTCCCTTTCCGCAAATGTAATTGATTCAATTCCTGTGTATTCCATCTGATGAGATCCACATGTATAGTCACCATTTATGTTGGTGAAAAAAAGGTATTTGCAATGAAGATGTCATTGGTCTTGCAGAATTCTATCATGCGATCTCCAGCATTGTTTCTGTCACCAAGACTATATTTTCCTACTATTCTTCCTTCTTCTTTGTTTTTCTTTCATATTCTAATCACCAGTAATTATCAATGCATCCTGATTGCATGTTCAATCAATTTCAGACTGCAGAAGCTGGTAAAAATCTTCAGTTTCTTCATCTGTGGCCTTAGCGGTTGGTACATAAATTTGAATAATAGTCATATTAACTGGTCTTCCTTGTAGGTGTATGGATATTATCCTATCACTGACAACGTTGTACTTCAGGATAGATCTTAAAATGTTCTTTCTGATGATTAATGAAACACCATTCCTCTTCGAGTTGTCATTCCCAGCATGGTAGACCATGTGATTGTCCAATTCAGAATAGCCAATACCAGTGCATTTCAGCTCACTAATGCCAGAAATATCAATGTTTATGTGTTCCATTTCATTTTTGACAATTTTCAGTTTTCCTAGATTCATGCACTCCACATTCTGACTATTAATGGCTGTTTGCAGCTGTGTTTCTTCTCATTTTGAGTTGTGCCACATCGGTAGATGAAAGTCCTGAAAGCTTGACTCCATCCACGTCATTAAGGTCGCCTCCATTTTGAGGAGGCAGCTCTTCCCCAGTCATCTTTTGAGTGCCTTCTAACCTGGGGGGCTCATCTTCCAGCACTAGATCCAGTGGTATTCTGCTGGTATTCATAAGGTTTTCACTGGCTAATTCTTTTCAGAAGTAGACTGCCAGGTCTTCTTCCTAGCCTGTCTTAGTCAGGAAGCTGAGCTGAAACCTGTCTGCCGCGGGTGACCCTGTTTGTATCTGAATACCAGTGGCATAGCTTCCAGCTTCACAGCAAGACGCAAACATTTAGTTGCTCTCTAGAGGATATCTGTCTTTTTTTTAAATACATCTTGGTTCCGCTTGGGGGAAATTAGAAAGAAATGGAGGAGGTATTTTATTGACTGATGTGTGAAGGGAACTTTGATGAAAAGAAAATTAAAGTTGATTTCCTTTTTGGGGCGAAAAAATAGATACTACTACACACTTAAGAGAATGGCTGAAATTCAGAACACTGACAGCATCAAATCCTGGGGAGACTGTGGAGCAATTAAAGCTCTCATTCGTTCCTAATGAGACTGTCATATATTCGAAATCATACATACAGTATTTGGCTTTTTAGACTAATTTCTTTCACTTAGCAATATTCATTTAAGATTCTTTTAGTTGAGAATAATATTGAGTCTTCCTGCTGATTAACATGGAATATCTCTCCATCTCTTTAGATCTTCTTTGATTTCTTTCAGCACAAGTTTGTAGTTTCCTCATGTAGCTCTTGTACATATTTTGTTAAATTTATATTTAAGCATTTTTTTTTCTTTTTGGTGTGAATGTAAACAGTGGTTTGTGTTTTCATTTCAAATTCCAGTTGTTCAATCTGTACGTGTTTTATTGCATCAGTTACGGTTTCCGGTATAACGTTGCATAGGAGTTGTTAGCGAGGACATCTTTGCCTTATTCTAAACCATAGGGGGAGAACATCTCATTTCTCAGCATTAAGCATGATGTTGTAGGTTTTTTAAAGGTGTTCTTTATCAAGTTGAGGAAGTTTCCCTCTATTCTAGGTTGCTGAGAGTTTTTATCATGAATGGATTTTGTCAAATGGTTTTTCTGCATCTATTGATGTGATCATATGATTTTTCTTCTTACCCTGTTGATGTGATGGACTGGATTAATTGATTTTCTAGTGGTGAACCAGGCTTGCTTACCTTTAATAAATCTCACTTGGTTGTGGTGTATATTTCCTGTAAACATAATGGATTCAATTTGCAAATATTGGTGAGCATTTTTGCATCTATCTTCATGGGAGATAGCAGTCTGTAGTTTTCCTTTACTGTGATGTCTTTGTTTGGTTTTAGTATTAAGGTAATACTGGCCTTGCATAATGAGTTAAGAAATACTACTTCTGAAAGAGATTGTAGGCAGCTGGTATCATTTCTTTCTTAAATGCTTGGTGGAATTGATCAGTGAAACCATGTAGGGCCTGTTGCTTTCTGCTTTGCAGATTCAATTTCTTTAACAGGTTTGTTGCTGTTAGCTTCCATTGAGTTGGCCCTTGAGTCATGGCAACCTCATGCACAGTGGAGTCAGACATTTAGCTATTTTAACTATTTCTTCTTGTGTAAATTTTAGAAGATTGTGTCTTTCACGGAATGGGCCCATTTTTTTCTAATTTATCAAACTTATGAACCTAGAGTTATCCATAATATTTCTGTGTTTTCTTTTTTATTTCCATTGGGTAAATAGTGATGGCTCTTCTTTCATTTCTGATACTAGTTGGTTACCAAAAAAAACTAAGGCATTTGCCATGGAGTCAGTTCTGACACTGTGGCGGACCCCATGTATGTCAGAGTAGAACTGTCCTGCATAGGTTTTTCAATGGCTGTCATCTTTTGGAAGTAGAGATCACCGGGCCTTTCTTCTGAAGTGCTTCTAGGTGGATTTAAACTGCCAGTCTTTCAGTTAGTAGTCAAATGCTTAACTATTTATGCCAAGTACAGTTGGGCTCTGGTATAACAGTTTCCTTTGAGGTTAAGCCCTTTTTTTTTTTTTTTTTAAGGAATACAGAATCCTCTGCACATATTAAAAATGGTTACTTGTCTGTTGAATTGGTGTATGTTCTGTTTATGTTCTTAACAACACCAACAAATAAAATTTGTTTTTAAAGTTAAATTTCTCTTTCCTCTTCTGGAAGCAGGAGGGGATTTTTCTTTGACCCTGACAACTTGGAGTGGCACTTGGTTGTAAACTAAATGACCCCTCAAGAGTTTTTAACTCTCAAGCTAGTCCACACTGGGCCTCCAGCAATTAGTAACACCAAAGACATTTAAGTGTTTCACCAGTGCTGGCTCCAGCGATGGTTTCTGTTCCTGGGCTTCTGCTTTCAGTGAACCCTGATTCTGGATAATACCTCTCTCCAAGTTTGAGGGCAGAGGTTTGCCCTTTGACCTCAGTTACCTGATGGATCTAAGAAGAGTTGTTGATTTTCAGTTCAGCTTTTTTCTGTTGGGAATGGGAGTGAGGACTCTCAGGCTTTTTAACACATAAGACCGCAAACCAGAAGTCTTGATTTTTCTTTTATACATTCTGTTGACTGTAGTCTCTCTAATGCCTCTAGTTTCTAGGCTCTCATTACTTAATAAAGTTCAAGAATGTTTTTGAATATCATCTATGTATAAGACATTGAGCAATGTGTTTGATGATAAAGAGGTACACACAAAAAGTGTGTCATAAATAGTTTTTATTCCAGGGTACTTAGAGATAAAGCTTTATGGGAACGCATAAAAGGTAGGAAAGGATTTATTGATGAGATAGCATTTGAAGTGAACATGGAAGGGTAGCAATATGTGGGTACCTGGGCATTTCAGGTTCAGAAAATAGAACAAAGTTGGGGAGGATGCTTAAGGAATATATGTTTGAACAGCGACCTTTTGGTTAGGAGACAAGCTCTTAACCACTATGCCAACAGGGTTCCAATCAGACTTAGAGTGGCTGAGTCAGTGATTACATGAAGAATAGAGGGGGAAATGGTTGGAAATGTTTAATAGGAAACACAGTAAAGACCTTGGATTCTAGGCAAATGACTTTGGATTTTTTTTCTATACAGTGGGGAACCCTCGAAGTTCTTTTTTGAAGAAATGTGATGTAAGAGAATTACTTTGAGGGGGAAAAAAACCAATCTAGTAGCACTATGGGCTAATTGAAAGGTGGGGGATAGACTAGAGGTACGGAGACCAGTTGGGAAGCTATTTTAATAATCCAGGTAAAAGGAAAATGTGATTCAATTTAGGATCATGACAGCGAATTTGAAAGTCATGGATAGAAGGAAGAGATGTGGATGTGGAATTTTAACCGAGACACAGAAAACAAGGGACTCTGGGAAGCTTCTGGTAATTTGTACCAATCCTTCCAGTACAGACAACGGAAGAGGTATAATGAAATCAAAGAATCAATAAGACAGGAATTACAGGGTCAGGGCATGAGAGAATCTAGAGAAGTGAGCGAAGCATTCCATGATGTTTTATCCTGGAAATATCTAATAATCTTGAAGAGATAGATCAGAAACTGAGCTATCATTTTTGTTGGCCCTTTGGTTAGAGATAAAAGAGTAGTTGAAGTCCCGGCCTCACCAAGAGTGAGGATTGGGTAAATCGGCTCTTGTAAAAAGTGAAGACGGTCTTTGTGCCATCCAGGGAGCCCAGAAAGCCTCAAGTCATAAACTTAGATTAATATGGTCCTAGATTGTTACATTTTTTAGATTGTTATATGTGGAAACCCTCATGGAGTAATGGTTAAGAGCTATTGCTGTTAACCAAACATCGGCAGTTAGAATCCACCAGGCACTCCTTGGGAACCCTGTGGGGTAGTTCTGCTCTGTCCTATAGCGTGGCTGAGTCAGAATCAACTAGAAGGCAGTGGGTTTGTGTTTTATTGGAGAAGGTTAGACTGTTACATTGTATCCAGGTACTTGACAGACGCAAATGTGAATCTTCTCTGTGGAAAGAACATTGCCTAAAGCCTCAAACTGCTTTTCTCACGTTGTCTTTCTAGTTAAACCATACTAACGTGGGACTCCAGGTATTAGAATTGTCAGACTCAGATTAAAACAGGTATGCTCTCAGCAGGGAACTGGAAAGTATGAGCTGTCATACAGGTATTAAAAAGAACCAGTTAGAATTTCTAAAACTAAATAAGCAAAATTAATTCAGTAAATGAGCAGATTGAACAAAGTTAAAGAGAGGTTTAGTGAACAAGGTCAAAAAAACTATCCAGAATTAAGCACACAGACTACAAGATAGAAAATACAGAAAAGAGGTTAAGAAGTACAGAGGATATGACGCAGGGTATCATTGAGCCATAAGAGGCTGAGAAAAGAATAGGGTAGAGGCAGTATTTGAAGATATAATGGTTGATAATTTGCCATATTGGTAAGAAACATCAGTGCCAGAGATTTCAGAAACCTAACAGTTACCATGTATAATAAATACCTATTGATTCTAAGATCACATTTCGATGTCTCTGAAATCTGGATACATCTTTAATTTTTGATGCACATTACAGTCCAGCAAGATCGAAATTGTGACTTACTTATGTGAAAGAGTTCCCATCTCACCTCCTGGTAAGATCATGAAAGTGTCAGTATGAAAACATTTTATATTTGATGAGGTACAGTAAAGAGAAATCCACCTTTTAAAAATATATTAAAATGGCAAAAAAAAAAATCTTAAAAGCAGGTAGAGATAACAAGAATGATTACACCCTCTCCTCACTTATTGACATGGTTAGGTTCCAAAGATTCAGTTGTTAGGCAAAAATCAGTTTTAATGTGTAAATGGAGGATGACCACATCAGATCACAAAATGGAAGATGACTACATTATGATACAACTGTCATATTACATCATTTCATAACTGCCAAACCACTGAGAATCGTGGCCCAGCCAGGTTGACACATAACCTTAACTGCCACAGTCATCATTACCCTTTGCACCTTGGCACTTGTTACTGGCCAAACGTATATCGTTACTGCTCAGAATAGTCAGATAGTAGGTTTTTTACTATTGTCGTCCATGCAAAATGTTGAATATCAAGATAGTTGATAAGTGAGGAGTAGCTTATTTTCAAAAGAGTGACTGACAGCTTACTCCTTAACAGTAACAAAGGAAGTGATTTAGGATATTTCAGTGGGTTGAAAGAAAATACTTGCCAAGCTGGAATGCTGTGTTCATGAAAAGTGTATTAATAAATAATAGTTTTTATTAATATAAAAGGTTTTATAGTGTCCCTAGCTTTCATGTCTTTCTATTTTAAGTCAGTGTTGTATTTTAAGTTTTGTCAGTGTTGGTGAAAGTTTCAAATATTCATAACGGCTATTTATGCAACTGTTTGAATGTGGGGTGGAGAAATTTATGGAATGCAGCTTAAGTTGTGCAATTTATAGCCTTAAATGCACATATAAGGAAATTAATGAACCAAGCGTTCTTA
Organism: Loxodonta africana; assembly: GCF_030014295.1. Taxonomy (NCBI): domain Eukaryota; kingdom Metazoa; phylum Chordata; class Mammalia; order Proboscidea; family Elephantidae; genus Loxodonta; species Loxodonta africana. The sequence continues at coordinate 43,252,927 of NC_087354.1, read as the reverse complement.
AAAAATCTCAAGTAATGAGAAGTCTCAAGTTAGAAAAAGAACAACGAAACGAATGCAGAGAAAATACAAGGAAGGAAATAACAAAAAGCATAAATTAATAAAACAGAAAACAAAGTAGAGGGGTCTAAGAAGCCAAAAGATGTTTCATTGAAAAGACATCAATACTGGTAAGACTGAACAAGAAAGAGAAAAGGCACAATCAGCCAATATAAGGAATGAAAAAGAATGTCACTATGGACCGTGACTTCATGAGGCTGTTAAACCTTGACACCAAAATGTAAATTACAAGTCAGTTTCTCTCATGTACACAGATGCCTGCCTTCAGAAAAGCTTAAAATATTAGAAAATTTAACTTCATATGCATAAAAAGGATAATGAGCCTGTATGACCAACTGAGGTTTATCCCAGGAATGCTAGTTTTTTGGTTAAACCTGAAAAAATTCAATGTGATTGGTCACTTGAACAAATTAATGGAGAAAAACATTTCAAATAGATGTAGAAGGAACATTTGCTAAAAATCAGCAATCATTTGTGATTAAAGAAAAAAAAAAACAGTTCAGAAGCTGGACAGAAATTTATAAAACATCTTTAGGAGATATCATAGTTTATGTTGAAATGTTGAAAAGATTTTCCTTTTAGATAGAGCTCAAGACATGTATGTTGTCTATATCCACTTCTGTTCACATTATATTGTAGATGATGCTAGGCAGTAGTATACCAAATAAGAAAAATAAAGTGTAAAGGTTGTAAGGGAGATGCTAAACTGTTAAGATTCACTGGTGATGTAATTGTTCTTGTTGTCAGTTGCCGTTAAGTCAGTTCCGACTCATGGCGACCCCATGTGTGCAGAGTAGAGCTGCTACTCCATAGGGTTTGCAAGGCCGCGGCCTTTCAGAAGCAAGTTGCCAGACCTGTCTTCTGAGGCAATTCTGGGTAGCTTTGAACCACCAGCCTTTCAACTAGTAGTCTAGCACTTAATGGTTTATGCCACCCAAGGACTCCTAGTGATGTGATTATATGCATAGAAAATTCAAAGGAGTCTAACAAAGATAAATGGTTTAAAAAATAAATGATTTTGGAAAGATATAAAGAATGAATTGTATTTCTTTACACACATATCTGTTACCTGGTAACTCCCCTCTTAAATATATACGTGTCTTAGTTATCCAGTGCTACTATAACAGAAATACAGTAAGTGGATGGCTTTAATAAACAAATTTATTTTCTCATAGTTCAGGAGGCTAGAAGTCCATATTCAGGGTGCCAGCTGTAGGGGAAGGCTTTTTCTCTCTTCGGCTCTGGCAAGAAAGTCCTTGTCTTTTCAGCTTCTGCCGCTTGATTCCTTGAAGATCTCCATGTATCTTGGCACCTGTGTGAAAAGAGATTGACAGAAGGTATACCCTATGCTAATTATGCCTCATTAACATAAGAAATACAACTCATTCCCAAATGGGATTATACCACAGGCATAGAGGTTAAAATTTACAGCACATTTTAGTGGAACATAATTCAATCCATAACAGATACCCAATAGAAATATGGGCACATCTACATTGAAAGTTTTATTAAAAAGCATATTGATAGCTACGTTATCATAATAACTTCAACTTGTAAGCAGCCTAAATGTCCATCACTATTAGACTAGATAGATAATTGTGGTATATACATATATATATAATAACTGCTCAGCAACAACAAAAAAGTGAATTAGGTTAATAACCAACAAGTGATATGAATCTTTAAAACATACTGAGTGAAAGATCCAAAACGGTTCTGCTCACATAACACTAAAAAAAAAAGGTAAAACTAAGCTTTATTGTTAGAGATGTCTACTTAGTTGGTAAAACTAAAAAGAAAAACAGGTATTGATTATTTCTTGCGGGCATAGGGGCTTATTACTGAGAAGAGGCTTCTGGGGTACTAGTAGTAGTGTATTTCCTGTCTTGGGTAGTGGTTGTATATTGGTATTTAATTTATAACAATTTGTAAACTGCTTGTTTATGTACTTTTCTACAATTGTGTAATTTCATAATAAAAATATTTTTTGAACACACACACAGACATAGGAAAGGAACAGTCTTAAAAGGGAAGATCCAACTGTTTTTTGGATAGTAGAATTTATAGTGACTTTGGCACCTGCAAGTAAATCTGACTTTTTACCAAGAAAGCTTCCGCGCTGCCCTCCTAGGCTCTAGTATTGCTCTGATTCAGCATAAGTATCGTAGCAGTCTTTTTTATGTCTGTCCTAAACTTCGCTCTCATCTGTCACATCAGCTTCCACTACCTTTGTGGTTCATCAAAACTCCACGAGCCAACTTGGAAAACTTTCTATACTTCATTCCATCCGGTATGTCCATACCTACTCCTTTCTTCTTAACACTTCTTTGAATGTTCTCAACTCTTCAGGCCCTGATCTCAAATTCAGAGACCATCAATACTATTTTATTCTGGGGTTGCGGTCACAGACATCATATACAATGCTGTACATTACAGTCAGTTTATTTGGTGTCCCTTTAATCTCCCTATTCTCTGAATTCTTGTTGTATTTACTATTTAGTTGTTTTGGCATCTTGAAGTTAAGTTACTTGGTATTTACTGTGCTTCCCTAGCATTCTCTTCCTACCTCTTGCAGATTCGGTGTTCATCTCATGTCATGTTGCATGCAGGTGTTCGTTTCTTTCCTTCACAGCAGTTAATATCACCATTAACAAGCATAATTCCTACATTCTAGTTACAGAGTATGTAAGTGAGCTGTATAAAATGGCACTTAATCATCTGTTGCTTTGTGTTTTGATTGCTTAGTCTTAGTTTTAGCATAGCTAGATTTTGTATGTTTGATTTATAGGCTGACAACAGTTATAACCTGAGGGCTTAAATATATTGAAAAACCATTATCAAAATAATAAAATAACATTTATTTTTATGTACTAGAAGAAATCATTTTTCTCATTAATGGGAATCCGTTCCACTATTGTGTGAATCACAAGTAGTAATTATTTTATTTCTTAGTGCTGCTGGTGTGTCACAGGAGAAAAAGACCATTGAGCAGAGTAGAGAGAGTGTAGACTTCCCTTGTATGCACGTATTTGGACAGAAGGTACAAAAACCACTGTTTTTGTTTTCTTCAAGAGAGGTAAAAATAGTTTTCAGAAAAATGGTAGTGATTTTTGTCATTTTGGAGGCCATAGGCTCTTTTGAGAAAGTAAAAATCCTTTGTCCCTTTTCCCCAAGGGAGCAAATGAACACTTGTAAGTAAGCTATAACGTTATAGACACTGTACAGTTACTGAGGGCCCAGGAACCTCAGGTTAAGAATCTCTGTGTTAGAACAACTTGTAAAATTGAAAGAATTAAAATCAAGCTAGAGAACATGGACAGCTACCAGTAAAGATGACACCATGGGTATCTCAGCATAGCTGCTGTTGTTAGGTGCCATTGAGTCAGTTCCAACTCATGGTGACCCTATAGGACAGAATAGAACTGTCCCATAGGGTTTCCAAGGAACAACTAGTGGATTTGAACTGCCACCCTTTTGGTTAGCAGCCAAGCTCTTAACCACTGTGCCACCATAGTTGTTATACCCTGTAAAACCAGCATATCTACTCTGTTAGGAAGGGACCAGTCATTAACTTCTTTTTAAGATGTGCTTTATAGTTTTAGATCTGCCCTGAAAGCTCATATAAAGATTAATAAAATCTTAACCCTCAAAAAAGACTTTTCTTTTTTTCTAGTTTAGTTTATTGTGTTTCTGTTATAATTTTGCTAATTCAAGTTTAAAAGTATTCATCTTATGTGTGTTTCACTGTAGGAGCCCTGGTGGTGAGGTGGTTAAGCACCCACCTGCTAACCAGAGGTTGCTGGTTCAAACCTACCTTCTGCTTCATGGGAGAAAGATGTGGCAGTCTGCTTCTGTAAAGATTCACAGTCTTGGAAGCTGCGTGGAGCACTTTTACTCTGTCCTGTAGGGTCTCCATGAGTCAAAATCAACTCGATGGCAGTGCGTTTGGTTTTGTTTGGGTATTTCACTATGGTCAGTTTTTTAGTCCACCTGCCTTTGTAGTGGCTCAGAACCAAGAAGGTTAAGATATGGAGGAATAAATGGTAGAAAAATTCTCCAAAATTATATGATTTTTGTAGTGCAGCTTGAAAGTAGTATTAATTAGTAGCTTTTTTGTTAAGTAGCCTTGTTTAGCAATAAGCAAGCTTAGGAGATTTTATCATAATGTTGTTTTTATTAGGTTGAGTTCCACAGGGGGAAAATCCTATAATTTCAAAAAATATCCTGCTTTTTCTTTTCTTAAAATACTTGAGCAGTATATTTATTTAGTGATAAATGATACAGAATATATTTATTTTAAAATGCAAACTTGGTTTAGTTTTTAGTGATTAGTATTTTATAAAAAAACCCAAATTTTTATTAAGGCAAATTCTTAAAGACACGTATAAGTCTTCATGAGATCTTTTTCCTTATGAGGGCCCAAAGCCTTCCTTAGACAAAATTGTTTCCTATCCCTAAATCCTTAGGATAGATTTTGTTTTCCTGGAATTCTGAACTTTACCTAATAGAGATGCATAGGTATGCCACTTATCTTACACTTGAGTTTTAGTACTTCTTTTGAAAGTATACCTTTAAAAATCGTAAAGTTTTCAGTTTAAGTTGTGGAAAATTCATGTTGTATTTCAGGAACTCTTCTTATATTTTAATTTTTATCAGAGTAAAACATTCATAGGTTTTTAAAAACAAGCAGTACAGGGATTACAAATGAAATGGAGTACTCCAGACCCTTAGTTCCAGTCCCACTCCCCAGAAGAGACAGCTGTTCAGTTCAGTGCTTCTTAATAAGTTGCTCATACTAGTGTACCTTACTATACTGGCTTCTTAGTATGGAAGATGAGGATTAATCTCAGAAGCAAATGTCTGTCTGTAAAGGCGAGAGAAGCCTTCTCCTCTGGTGGGCTGCTCTCTCGTTCTATACTGCTGTCTTAGGACTATCATTTTTATGACTAGCCTTTTTTTTTTTTATTTAATGGCAGTTCTCAGTCATGTATATGATTTAAATGAATTTTAAGCTATTTCTTTGCTCCTTTAATGGTTTTATTTAAATTTATCCTTTTAAAAGTGAAAAAACTACATCATTAGTAAGCAGAAACAGGTTAATGAGCCAGAGGATAGTTGAAATGGCAATTCCTCAGAGTGATGTTGGTGTCACAGATCTTTTTCATTGCTTAGTCAGAACTAAAATTAAGATTCGGAGTAATTGCGACACTTTTTTTTCTTTTGAAATTGAAATCTGGTAGTCATAAATTACCATTTGAGAATGTTGAAACAAAGATGATTTGATTATTTAGAGGTAAAAGTTTGTGTATATGTGTGCTTATATATGAATACATATACTTTTATGAGTTTTATACACACATCTCTATCTTTGCTTATAAAAATCATGGCCATCAGTTCCATTCCAACTATAGTGGCCCTGTAGGACAGAGCTGAACAGCCCCATAGGGTTTCTAAGGAGCAGCTGGTGGATTTGAACTGCCCACCTTTTGGTTAACAGCTGAGCTCTTAACCATTGCGGCACCAGGGCTCCATTTTTGCTTATAACAATAGATAAATGCTTATAGCAATAGATAGTTGACTTGTTATCAATAAACATATAATGGAGCTTTAAAGAACCATAGGACTGAGCTCTCTGATAGGCCAAGGATATGGAGTAGAAAAGCCACCAGATAACTTTAAATTGACTTAACATTTTTGTTCTTCTGATAATATTCTGAGAATTGCGAATTATTACTCTTCTAGCAGTGATGTTTTTGTTAAGTATGAAGCCCTAGTGGTTTTTAAGATAAACTCCTAATGGCAAAATTAAATGTTGATAAGGCAAACAATAATGCCATGGTCACTCTGAATTCAGAAAGAAACACTAGCCATTGGTGTTCCTACTACCCATATCTCCCCTCCCTCCAGGCCAGACAGAGTCTTTAGGCTGTAACTATGTTCCTGCCTTGAAATTTAATTCATGTATTTGACGTATGTCATGGATTGAATTGTGTTTCCCAAAAATATCTGTCAACTTGGCTAGGTCATGATTCTCAGTATTGTATGATTGTCTACCATTTTGTCATCTGATGTGATTTCCCTGTGTGTTGTAAATCCTATCACTGTGATACAATGAGATGGGTTAGCGGCAGTTAAATTGATGAGCTCTACAAGATCAGATAGTGTCTTAAGCCAGTCTCTTTAGAGATACAAGAGAGAGAAGCAAGCAGAGAGACACGGGGACCTCATACCGCCAAGAAAGCAGCACCCGGAGCAGAGCGCGTCCTTTGGACTTGGAGTTCCTACACGGAGATGCTCCCAGACCAAGGAAAGATTGACAAGGACCTTCCTCCAGAGCCGACAGAGAAAGCCTTCTCCTGAAGCTGACGCCCTGAATTTGGACTTGTAGCCTCCTAGATTGTGAGACAATACATTTCTCTGTGTTAAGGCCATCTTTAAATTTTGGTATTTCTGTTATAGCAGCACTAGATGACTAAGACAGTATGCTTCTGGGTAACTAGTCAAGTAAAACGAAAAATTAAGATCTATTCAGATAAACCCCCAAAACTGTTGCCCCAAGATAATCTTTACGCCTTAAACCAAAAATATTCCCTGAAGTCGTCTTAAAACCAAATAATAGTTTAGCGTACCTAGTTAAAAAAAAAAGTCTGCCTTGAGCATTATGCTCTTTTAAGAACTATCTATATGGGATCAAACTGACGACAACAACTTGAAAGATAGAAACCTTAGGGGGCAGTGAGTTTATCTTAATGGGGGAGGAACAACTCAGAAAAGGAGGGTGAGAATGGTTACGCAACTCAAAGACTAATCAGTGTCACTAAATTGTATATACAGAAACTGTTGAGTTGATGTATGTTTTGCTGTGTATGAAAACCCTGGTGGCGTAGTGGTTAAGTGCTATGGCTGTTAACCAAGAGGTCGACACTTCAAATCCGCCTGGCGCTCCTTGGAAACTCTGTGGGGCAGTTCTACTCTGCCCTCTAGGGTCGCTATGAGTCGGAATCGACTCGACGGCAGTGGTTTTGGTTTTTTGGTTTTGCTGTGTATATTCTCAACAGCAGAAATAAAATAAGTTTTTTTAAAAAATATCTTGATATTCAGGAAAGTTGGCAGATAAAGTGCCAGTTTACTTAACTGTATTTCTGTAAACATACTGAATGAACTGAAAAGAACCTTAGAGAGAGCGGTGAATTTGTAATCTACTGAGAAACCTCTCAGGTATCCTTCTAACAATCTTTTTTTTTTTTTTCCTCTAACAATCTTAGAGAAATCTAGGCCATATGTGAAATGGGTGCCCTTCTGCCACTGAGGAAAGGCAGGAGTAATGGAGAAACCACACTGCCATTCCGTTTTTGTTTTTTCTTTTTCATCAGTATGATTTCCTCAAAAGGAGGGGCAGGTTTGGAGGAAAAGAGGGAAGCAATATCTGAGGATGAGCTTTGCAGCTGTCTACCAAAGTCATTGTGGCAGAGAGAAATATGTTAACCCTTTGGTGACCCAGTTATTTTCTGCTTGAATTTTTGTTGATGCCATGTGTTTTCATTAAGGGAAGCATGCTGAATCATTGAGTGTCTGAGCTTTTGGTAGGCAGTATGGTTTTTTGTTTTGTTTTGTTTTTTTTGCCTCCTTGCATAAGCCTACTGTAAATGTTCAGTGGTACATATGAAGTACCACTGATTATACCCCAGAGTGCCCACCAGGGTCTATTGGTACATTAATGTAACAAATATAAATTTTCAAAATTGCTACTTTCTTACCAAATATTCAGACACCTCGTACAATACCCTGTAAACAGTAATTTGCCGCTCACGCCTATTTCTTCAGTTTCAAACAGTCATAAAAGCCCTTGCCTTGCAGCAGCACGCACTATCAGTGATCCAGCAGCTTCCCAGTAAACAGCAGAAACTGAAAAAGTTCATGGTCACTGTATGTATGTACTGCTGGGCACAAAAGGGTTAACTCATTAAACAAGGTGCCTAAACTGCAAGGCTTCATTGTGGTCAGTTTTTCACAAGCAGGGATATACAGCAAAGCCAGTGAACTGCAGGAACGTTAAAATAGTGCTCAGGTGAACAGAATGGGTAAGAATCCGCTTGTATTCTTGGGCATAGTAGGCCTGAATAAAATCACAATCAGAAAATAATTAACAGAGCCTTTGTTCTCTTAAAGAAATTAAAGTGAATGTGGACTATGAGATGAGAGATCCAAGTTGAACCAATAAAACAAGTGAAAAAGGAAGCTGACCGAACTTAAAAAAAAATAGGAGACCAATATTAATCTTGTAGAACTTAACACCACATCGACAGTAGCAAGAAACAGAATACACATTTTGGAAAACAGATGCGGAGACAGATGACGGATAAAGAAGGAATTAGCATATAGTAGATATGGAAGACAAATTAACAAAGACTGGGTACAAATCAGCAGGACAGTCTTAATAAGTAAAGGATGCTGAAGTACTGAGGTTTTATGCAGATAATGCACGCTTTCTATGCTTGTTTTCCAGCCACGCCTTCCCCCATTCGGTACTGTTGTAAGTGCTGCTATGCCAATTTTATTTTGTACGTGTGTGCGTGTGTGTATAAAGGGAATCCTGGTGGTGCAGTAGTTAAAATGATCGATCGCTAAATGAAAGGCCAGCAGCCCGAAACCACCAGCAGCTTCACAGGAGAAAGATACGGCAGTCTGGTTCCACAGAGGTTCACAGCCTTGGAAACCCACGGGGTCTACATGGAGTCTATATGAGTAGTAAACAACTCAACAGCAGTGGGTTTTTTTTTTTTTCTTTAATGTGTATATGCCAGAAGGAGAGGGATTTGAATTATAAAATGAGAAAAATTATTTTGATCACAGACGTTTCCTCAATAAAAACAGGTACCAGAAGAAAATATAAGAACACGGTCTATATGTGGAATATTGAGGGGTGAGATAACCTTGGCCAAAACTAACATTTCAATACATTTAAACTTTAGAACTATGTCTAAGTAATTGAGGGGTAATCAAGTTTAGGAAACAATAAGTGGTTTTTATCATTCTTGAAAAAAAAAAAAAAAAACTACCTGATGTAAAAATGTAATTTGTGAAAAAATTACATAAAGTGAAAAGCTCTAGGAAGTTCCAGCCAAAACTGAAAGGGTAAATGTAGGGTTGTATAACATGGAACAATCAGTATATTATTAAAAGTTGATAAATTAAGAAATAGGTTTAAGTATTGAGTGAAAGTTACATAGGCAACTCCTGGTCAAACTAGTTATCAGTCTCTTCCAGAAAAGGTCAGAGTAGACAGACCATTTCATATATGAAAATAAAAACAAAACAAAAAAACATTTCTTCTGAATAGGACTTTAAGAAAAAAAGATTTTCAATTCCACAACACCTCACAAGAACAGCAGCAAGAGGCCTGCTGTGCCCGAGAATATGAAGGATTCTTAACTCCCACTCTCTTTGCCTGGGCACTGTTTGAAAGTTCTTTTGGTGACTTCTAGAATGAATCAAGAACTATAAACTCCAGTATATGCTGTCTTTAAGAAATATACATAAAGCAAGGAATTCAGGTTGACAATAAAAGACCTTAAAATACATGAAAATAACCTGACTGAGACTTGTGCAGGACTCACATAATGCAAAGTAGCTATTGAGAGACAAAGTACGACTGAGAAATTAAGAAAACTGGGGGGGGGGGGGGGAAGCTTTGTTCTTGGCTAGGAGGACAGTACAGTAAAAACTGCGAAAGCCAGAACCTGTCTAAGGCGGAAACCTATCAGAGAAGGAAAACTCAAAAATATTTTCCACTAATAGTGAGTGATAGAAAAGTGTTAAGACTGCACCCTTTCAAAGGTGGAAAACTTGCAAGACCTGGAAAAACAAGGATGTCCTGTTGAGTTCCGGCTCTCACAGGTTTCATTGTATTATAAAGAGGTCAGTTTTCCCTTCAATCAATGTATTATTAATATAATTGCAGTGAAAGTTCAAGTAGGATTTTACTTTATCAAGATGATTTTACATTAACTTGAAAAACAACGTGGAAGAATAGCCAGGGAGATTATATAAAAGAACAATAAAGCAATCCTTGTCAAGTATTGAAAATTTCTTGAAAGCTACGAGAATAGGCAAAGCAATAGAGTTAGAATGGAAAGTCTGAAAAAATAAACTCGTGACTATGGAAAATTGATACATGGTAAAGAAAGTATTTAAGATCAGTGAGAGATTAATTGGTTACTCTTTTAACAAGAAATCTGAGTGCTTATAATAAGATGCTTCTGTACACTAGGGCTAGAGCAATAAAATATTCCTCATGGAATTTACATTCTAGTGAAAAAGACAAACAGTGATTACAGAGCTAATGTGATAAATGGAGTCCTCACGTGGTACCAACTGCTAACAGAAAGGTTGGAAGTTGGCATCTACCCAGAGACACCTCAGAAGAACAGCCTGGCAATCTACTTCTGAAAAATCAGCCATTGAAAACCCAGTGGAGCACAATTCTACCCTGACACGTGGGCTTGCCATGAGTCAGGGTTGACTCGACAGCAACTGCCTTTTGGTTTCAGTGAGATAAAAGTGCTGTAAAGGAGTACAGAAAACAGTACTAGGAGGTTGTAATACAAGGGAACCGTACCTAATTTGGGGGTGAGAAGCTATCAGAGAAGGCTTATTTGAGGAAGCGAAGTTTAAGCCGAGAGCTAAAGGTAGCAAAAAAGTGTTCCATATTTTAAAGTGGACCAAATTTTTTAAAGATTTACAAACTCTTTGATGGTGGGAAAAACCAAACTCAGGATATTTGGTGATAATGTAAATCAGTATCTTGTGGGATGGTATGGGGTATTTTGGTGGTAAATATCAAAAAGCTTTTTCTAATCACAGTTCTAAGAGTATACTCTGAGGAGATATTCCCAGATATGTGAACAGGTACATGCACAAGGATATTTTAATCTAGAATAGTTTAAATATGGACCATCTGAGTGCTGCTTAGTGTAAGGTTGTTATGTACCTACATTAAAATACTATGTAACAAAAAAAAAAAAATAGACCTATGTTCATTGACAAAGATGTCTGTTATGTGTTGTTCAGTGAAAAAAATAGGTTATAAAAGTAGAGTATGCTGTTATTTATATAAAATTATATGCATATATCTGTGTAGCTGTGTATGCATAGAATGCTGTCTAGAATGTCTACCCAAGTTTTAGGAGTTGTTAGTTTCGTGTAGTCAAATTTTGCATGACAGAAGCTTGTTCCTTCTCGTGAGCATGAATATTTTTATCAAAACAAGCTGTTGAATTCTTGTTTATTATTAGTTTCTTGTGCTTTCAGATAAAACTTGGCATCTTATGTTTTCGCAGATTCATAATTAGTAGGAAAGCATTTGATTTTCTGCTCTAGATACACTTTGAATAGCTCAGTGATTTAGGGATAACTTTACAGTCATGCATCACATAACATCAGTTCAGGCAATGTCTGACCATATATACGTCCATGGTCCCATAAGGTTATAATTAAAAAAAAAAAAAAAAAGTTATAATAGAGTTCAGAAATCCCAATCGAAGAATGGGATGTAGTGTCCATAACCAGATGTGGCGAATGCAACAACTTACCACACGTAACACATCTGTCTTATGTTTCGTGTATACAAAGTGATTGTGCTGCCAGGCATATAATGGATAAGTACGTACATAACCTATAACACATATGTCTCGATAGTCATAATAAATGCCTATGTTAATGGTTTATCTACGTACTGTACTTTCTTTCATTATTTTAATGTGAACTTTCCCTACTTAACAAAAAGATTATCATACAACAGTGTATGCGTAGACTCCTAGGTAGCAGCATCCAATCTCGTGTACCGTGCATCTCTTAAGTGTCATAGCATTATCTCTGTTTCATTTTTTTTTTTTTTTAAATATCACCATGAAGTGCGTCTTTGCTCCGAAATGCAGCAGAAGTGGTGCTAGTGATAGCACCAGCAAGAGGCAGAGAAGAAGTATCAGTTTGGAAGTGAAACAAAAGATGTCCCATATAGCTTCGTCAAGTATCTAATGTGGTGTTTGCACACTGTCCAAATCACATAACGTCCTATTTCAGAGAACATATTGTGGGTGTTAAGTGTTGCATGACTGTATTTGAGTTCCCCTCTTAAAATGTGATGACATTTTGGTTGCTCATTTGATTACATTGAAATATACTGTAGTCAAAGTAGGTATAAAAATATACTAGCCTTAGGAGAGTGCTTTGTTCTCATTTGAATAATTTTCTAGAGATACAGTAAGTGCTTGGACACAAAGCCTGAACAAGAGCATCTTTAAAATATCTTTGAGTATTGATTATTTTTGAACTTGAGAACCTCTTGTTTATATATAAAAAACATTATAGTTATCGAAACCTGGGGTTTACAAGCTAAAAAGTAGTTGACCAGACTCTGCATTAACTTTTTTGCTGGTTATTTTGACTCTCAGATTGAAAATGTTTATATCTATTAATTTTTCCTTTTATAATTTTAAGATATTTCAAGAGGCCAGGGACCATGTCTGATCTGGATTAATGGGAAGCATTGTGCTTGGTATTTACCACTATCTGCTGTCAAGAAATTGGTAGTTTAATTAGACTGCTGTAGCTACTACTTAGTATATCTAAGATACTTTAATATCTTAGATCTTGAACTAATTTTATATATTTAGATAAATCTTTTATGTAAAGCTGGCATATAGATAATTTATATAATATAAAAACATTTTATTCCTTCCCCCACCGTTTACCAGTAATTAAAAATTATTTCAAAAGAATATTTAAAAAGCAAGTCTGTTATATAGAATGAGATGTAATAATCTCATTTTTTAAGTGACGTGTGAAGGTATGCTTTTTAGTGATTTGTTACTAAGAAAGCATTCTCAACTGTATTTTGACTGGTTTAAATAAAATTATTAATGAAATTAATTCACTTCTATAAAATATAGCCTAGCCTTTTAAAATACCATTATTCTTCATAATCTACCACTAGAGATAGCACAGTTTTCATCTGTGAGTTTTAATTGTAGTACTGTTATAATATTAATAGCTTAATTTGCCAGGACTCGTATTTAAAAACAAAATCAAAACAGCAAAAAAAAAAAAAAATCTAATTTCGTATATAAACACTTCTGTTTGCTACAATTTGATAGCTGTACAACTCCTTTGAGCAGAAAAGTTACAGTCTTGTTTTTTTTTTTAATTCAGATACTTGCTGTTCCCTGTAGAAAATCAGGTTTTGGGAGAGCTCTAACAGTGTGCTATTGCTGGGCTCTCATCCTTTCTGTTTAAATAATGCAGGTACTTTGATGGAAACCTGGAGAAGCTCTTTGCTGAGTGTCATGTAATTAATCCAAGTAAAAAGTCTCGAACACGCCAGATGAATACAAGGTCATCAGCACAAGATATGCCTTGTCAGATCTGCTACTTGAACTACCCTAACTCGGTGAGTATCTGGTAGTTTAAGGCTAGCACTGGCTCTATTTCAGAGGGTGAATCAACTTTCATTATTTAAAACAAAGAAAAATTTGGGAGGCCTGGGGTTTTAGCAAAGCAGTGACCTATGAGGGTATCGAAGATAAGGGAAGAGAAAGACTAAAAGCTTGGGTCCTGTTCTCATTGTTTGTTTTTTAAAGCAGGAACTTGCCCAGTCTGTCATTACATAACTAGATCTTTCCCAAGTTTGTTTTACCACCATGGGAAGAATTGTGTAATACTTAGGCACTGAGTAGAATTGTCTTTCATCCAAATTAAAATAGATTTAAAACTTAAGGGTGTTTTGGTTGTTTTTTTTTTTTTTTTTGGTAAATACCCAAAACACTTACAAAGGTAGTACTATTTCACGAAGGAGCTCTCAGGATTCTTCATAAGAAAAGATTTTCACTTACATAGATCCATTGTATTGAAGATTCTTAAATATAGGATATGGGGAGAGAGTTGGAGCAGGAAATAGGACCATTTGGTGTTTTTCTTCAGTAAATGGGATGTAGTAATGAGATGGATTGACACAGTGGCTGCAACAATGGGCTCAAACATAGCAAAGATTGGGAGGATGGTGTAGGACTGGGCAGTGTTTCGTTCTGTCATACATAGGGTTGAACAACACCCAACAACAGCAGCAAAAGCATCTTTCAAAGTGTGTTAAATTAAGATGATTTACTTTGGAGCATCTAGTAGAGAAACTTTAGACTCAACTAAATGTAATTTCCCTGTGAAGGCCTTTTTTATTATTAAACATAGGAAAATTATATTTGTGGCATAAACGTGTTCACAAAAGCAGAACCCACTGCCATTGATTCGATTCTGACTCAGAGCGACCCGTAGGGTTTCCAAGGCTTTGAAATCTCTGTGGAAGCAGACCTCCACATCTTTGTCCCTCGGAGCCACTTATGGTTTTGAACCGCCAACCTTTTGGTTAGCAGTCAGTCGCTTTAACCACTGCACAACCAGGGCTCCTTATAAAAGTGTTTGGTTACTTGCAATTCACCCTTTAAGATGTTTCAGGATACCTAAGAAATAATGTATTTCTGTGATTATTGTAACTATCATGTTTATATTCTCTGCTTTAATAGTTCAGCAGATTTTTCTAATAATTATTATATACCAGGTCTTTGGCAGCAGTATATTTATGTATTTAAATATTGAAGGTTTTTCATTGTTTATCTTTGAGTTTTATATGTTTATCTCTAAAGAGACCCATTTGAAGAAAGGGAGCTAATTTGTTCACATACATAAATATGTAGAAAAGAGGTAAGGAATTTTTTTTTTTTTTAAAGAATTAAGTACTGTTACAGAAATAGAAAAAAATCAGCGAGTTAAATTAATTTAGCAGATGAAGCGCTGAACTAAATTTCCAAATGCCCAAGTTCTGATTGTAGCTCTTAATGCTAAATATTTGGCTTTGGGTAGATAAATTTTTAAATCTCTTTGGATCTCAGTTTCTTTCAGCTTTCAAATGAATGAATTGAATAAGATATTCTTTCAAATCTCTTCCAGCCTAAGAATCCAGCACTGGATTTTGGTTTTAATGTGATAAGTGCTGTGAAGGAGTACAGAGCACTATGAGGCCATAATACAAGGGAACTTACCCCCATTTGATGGTGAAGAGCTGTCAGAGAAGGCTGGTTTGAGGACATAAACCCTAAATCCTCCTGCTCCTCCTTGATTTGAGTCTCAGTTGTAATTTGACTGCTGCAGCTGGCTGCTTACAAATACCCTGTAACTTTCTGAGTGCCCTTGGTATTGTCTAGCTGTGTCAACAAGCTAGACTTGAAATCATGACAGAAGATTTGGAATATGAATTTTACCTTGCATTTGTTAACTGGTGATGGAGAATCTATTATTCATTCATTCAAGACGCCAGGTACTACTCTAGATGTTAGGAACACAATAGAGAATACAACATAACCCTTGCCTTCAAATAATTTACAGATAGCTGGGCAAATAAGTAAAAGACATATTCAGAAAAGAATGGCAAGATGTGATACTGTGGGAGCATGTTGGCGGGACATCTAATCCAGTTTTGGATTAAGGAGGACTTGCCACAGAAATTGACATTTTAATTAATCTCTTAAGTAGAGCAGTTAGGTGAACCAGGAAAATGTAGCAACCCAGAAACCAAAGGAAGAATAACATACTTTAAAAAATGGGGAGTGATGATGAGCACTGTTAAAAAACTTCAGAAAACAGAAATGAGAAGTGAATTTGGAATTAAGTTTACTGGTGACCTTGGAAAGTTAAGTAATGTGATGGGATGGGAAATTGAAGTGCTTGGGCTGAAGAGTGGTTGACGTGGAGATGGTAAAGGAAGTAGAGGCAATAAATACAAAGAAACTACTTTTTCAAAGGAAATTTGGCTATATAGGTGATATAGGACAAGGTAGTGTAAATTAAGCAATTATGAAAAACTGTACTGAGCATTATCAAAAATGTAATCATGATGAAACTAGGACTTTTGTCATCGTTTTAGACTAATACAGGAGGGTGATTTTAACCTTTTCAGTTTCAGAAGTAAATGTCGCCTGAAATCCTTCATGAAACTTATCTTTGTTAATTGAATGGGTAGTTTTTTCATTTATATTGTGTGACTCTTATGTATCAACTTTCACTACTCTCTTCAGACATTTACACTGCCTTTTATTTAATGTGTGTCTTCAGTATATTTTTCTAGAAAGCAGTTTTAGATTTATACAGTGCCACATGAGAACAGTTTTTTAAAATAAATGCTTTTGGTAGGTTAGTTATAACACTCTTGGAGTTAACTATCCTGGGTAGACTGTCCATTAAAAATTTCCTGAGATTTGGAGCTCTTTATAAATGTATAGGTTTTTTTCCCCCCTCACTTGTGTTGCTAGGAGCCCTGGTGACGACAGTGGTTAAAATGATCGACTGCTAACCAAAAGGCCAGTGGTTGAAAACCACCAGCAGGCTCCACGGGAGAAAGATCTGGCAGTCTGCTTCCATAGAGATTTACAGCCTTGGAAAGAAACCCTTTTGGGTCTCTTTGAATCAGAATCAACTTGATGGCAGTGGGTTTGGTTTATAGTTCTTAAAGCTGATAAAAATAATGTTTTGAATCAAAGTAGCTTTAGATCCAGCTGTACTAACCCATCACTCAAATAGGCAGTGTTGCTTGATCTATAATATCTTGTGTATTACTTTGTGGTGGCACAGTGGTTAAGTGCTCAGCTGCTAAGGTTGGCAGTTCGAACCAACCAGCAGCTCAGGGGAAAAAGATGTGGCAGTCTGCTTCCATAAAGATTTACAGCCTTGGAGACCCTAAAGGGCAGTTCTGCTCTGTCCTGTAGGGTCCCTGTGAGTCGGAATCAACTTTAATGGCAGCGGGTAAGGATAAAATTATTTGGCTTAATCTGGGAGATACCAAAAAAACCAAACCCAGTGCCATTGAGTCGATTCCGACTCATAACGACCCTATAGGACAGAGTAGAACTGCCCCACAGAGTTTCCAGGGAGCGCCTGGCGGATTCGAACTGCCGACTCTTTGGTTAGCAGCTATAGCACTTAACCACTACGCCACCAGGGTTTCCAATCTGGGAGATAGGTGACTTAAAATAACAAGAGGTCAACTATGTGGTCCAGTGGTTTTCAGATTTTTCTTCCAAAATCATTTTTAACTAAATCCAAAATATAAAATAGATAAAGGCATAACAGCAGAATTGAAGATTATGAAGATGGTTTCACCCCACCCTCTTTGGGATTTTGGTGGTCCTGGGAACACAGTTTGGAGACATCTAGTTCCAACACATATCTTCTTCGCCCAATTCCCATTTTACAAATGAATAAACTGATGTCCAGATTGCTGTAAACAAAATGGCTTCAACTTTAGGGATTATATGGCAACCTGTGATAGAGGAAAGATAATTCTTCATGTTCTCTCTGCTATTTGACATCACTGTGTATGTGAGGTGGGGGAGATAAAGGAATATAAGAGTATGTGTTGTTCTTTTACTTTTCTTCAAATCATTAATTTTTGTTGTAGATAATGTTTTATATATTTTTAATATCTTCTTGGTTGGATTTATTTCTGATATAAATAGGGCTAAGTCCCCCCCCCCCCCCCCCAATTTGCCAAGGCAGTTTTTATTTTGTTCACTGCCATGCCACTAGCTCTCAATATAATACCTGGCACATAATAGGTACCTAAATTTTTTATTAACTTTTATTGAGCTTCAAGTGAACATTTACAAATCAAGTCAAACTGTCACATATAAGTTTATATACACCTTACTCCATACTCCCACTTGCTCTCCCCCTAATGAGTCAGCCCTTCCAGTCTCTCCTTTCGTGACAATTTTGCCAGCTTCCAACTCTCTCTATCGTCCCACCCCCCTCGGGATAAGTTTTATGAATAGATAATCTGATCCCCAGAGTCAGAGAAAGGCCGAGGGAGCCAGATAGGTGAGCAGAAGGTAGAAAGGGAACACACATGCCAGAAGATGAGGGAAAAGGAAATCAGACAGACAGGAAGATACCCAAACTTACTCATGATAATGACACAACTGTTGACTGCAATGAAATATACTTCACTAGACCACAGGTTAGTTTTTGTTTTATCCTTACACATGTGTGCATAACTTATTTTGTTTCATCTTGTTATTTCTTCAGTTAGAAAAAAATGATGAAAAGGAGCCTTGAAAGAATAAAAACCTTTCTTTTTATGTAATAGTGTAATGGACCTTGAACCAGAAGCCACAGAGGTCAGGGTTTTACTTATAGCGATCACTTTTGGTAACCATTGTGATCTTCAACAAATTAGTCTCAGTCTTAAGGATTCTTATTTGAAAAAAACAATAAGGCACATGAGGATGTATTTGTTTTTAACTTTGGAATGAGTAATACTCTGCCATGTTTGTACTTTCTTGTTAGTCTAGAAAATTGAATGAATAATTAATAAGGATCAGCACAAAGCTGGTTCCTATGAGGCACAGGTTAAAGATGCCCCAAATGTCCAATTTTTCCAACCTGCTGTACCACTCCATCATCTCTAACATCAACTACTCCCTCTTCCCTCGGCACTCTGCATCCTGTCTTTGGGTTCCCTCATTCACTGCAACATCTCATAGAAGTCACAAACCATGAAAGGGAAATGGCTCACACGGTTGTAGAGGCTGACAAGTCCCAAATTTGTGGGTCAGGTGCACACTTCTCCCTGGCCCTTGGTCTCTGCCGAAAGGCTCTGAGCTTTCTCACTCCGTGGGCTGGAAAACCTACTGTACTGTCTCCTGTGGGTCTCTACTGTGGGTTTCCTCTTTGGTGGTGGTGGGGTTTCTTCTGTGCTTTGGAATTGGCTCTCTTTTAAGGCGGAACTGACCAGTCCCTCGAGTGGGCCACAATTATCTTACTTGCACAACCCTGCCCAGTCACCTGGCTGAGGGTCACAAGACCATGGCTAGAAAGGCCATACAAAAAGTAATTAATCTTACCATGAAAATCAAATAAATACAGTCTCTCTGATCTGGTAATGAGTTAATGCCAGAACTGTTTCATTGATAGGGAATAATGAGGATGGATTCTTTTGTTTTTCAGATTGACTTTATATTTACTTTTACTTGTTCTATGAGTTAGAATCATTGTTAATCTGAATAGCACAGCATTTTTAAACTTGATACTTATTTTACCTGTCATGCTATCCATAAAACTAGCCTCAAAACTTGGATGTATTTCTGTATAGTTGAGATGCTGTAGATAGAATTTTGTTTCCTAACTACTTACATCTAATAGCATGAGTACCATCAAAAATTTCATAAATGTATTTCAAATAATAGCTAATTAGGAAACATAATGAAATAAAATTGAAATTAAAAAATACAGTTTATAAGAGCCACAAAAATAATAAAGTAACTAAGAATAAACTTGTCCAGAAATGTGAAAGATCTATATGAAGAACACTTTAAATACTAAGGGAAATAAAGGGATGACTTAACTATTTTGGTAGGTAGAAGAATGAATAGTCAGGAAAATACTGAAAAAGAACAATACATGGAAGCTGGACCTACCAGATAGATGAACGGGTAGATCAGTGGAACAGAATAGAGTCAAATATGCATGAAAGATTACTGTATCATATAGGAGGCATTTTAAATCAGGTAGATTACTCAGTAAATAGCATAAGAACAACTGGGTAGCCATCTGGAATGGAAAGTTAGATTCCTATGTAACACCTTATATCAAAGTTAATTTCAGATGGAATATATATATGTAAAATATAAACACCTAAGAAAAATCATAATTAGAAAAACATAAGTGGAAGGAAATATGGCATAGCTTAAAATTCAATCAGAAGCCATAAATTACAGCACTAAAGATAGATAACTGCTGTTGAGTTGACTCTAATGGTTACTCTAATGGAACAAAACATTGCCTGATCTTATGTTATCCTCAGAATCACTAGTATGTTCAAGTCCAAAGCAAGAGAATCGGACATAAAAAGAGAATCATAAATAAAGTTTTCATAGGCTAATTTTTGCAGTAGATTGCCAGACCTTTCTTCCTAGTCTGACTTAGTCCGGAAGCTCCACTGAACTTGTCTGCCATAGGTTACCTTGCTAGTATTTGAAATGGTGGTGGCATCACTTAGAGCAGTATGCAAGAATTGACAAGTTGACGTAAGGGTGGTGGAATTATGTAAAAAGCCCTCCTAAATAATTTTTTTAAATGCACTGAAAAGTAAGCGAAATGTGAAAAAAAAGTACACAAAAAGAAATATGTGGGTCTTAAGTCTTTTTTCTGGAAACTCTGGTGGCGTAGTGGTTACGTGTTGTAGCTGCTAACCAAAAAGTTGGCAGCTCGAATCCACCAGGTGCTCCTTGGAAACTCTGTGGGGCGGTTCTACTCTGTTCTATAGGGTCGCTATGAGTGGGAATTGACTCGATGGCAATGGGTTTTGGGTAAGTCTTTTTTCCACTGTTTAACTCATAATAAAAGAAATTCAAATCCAAGCTACTGGAGTGTCACTTTTCACCTGTTAGATTGGCAAAGATCGAGGAGTTGGACAGTAATGCTGTGTCACCACGGGTGTGAGAAATTGAGCACACTTGCACAGTGTAAATTGCTGGTAATCTCTGTCAAATTGTGTATGTATACCTGCTATTATTTCACTTCCAAAAAATTGTCCTAAGACCCTGGTGGCATAGTGGTTAAGTGCTACGGCTGCTAACCAAAGGATCAACAGTTCGAATCCACCAGGCGCTCCTTGGAAACTCTATGGGGGCAGTTCTACTCTGTCCTATAGGGTCGCTGTGATTCGGAATCGACTCGACGGCACTGGGTTTGGTTTTGGTTTATATTCGTATGGTCACAAAGATGTATATAGTAAATGCAGTAGTGTAGTAGGAAAAACAAGAGGTAGTCTAAATGATTAGAGGAACTCCCAAATCTGTTGCCTGGAGACAACATTAAAACCTTGAACTGAAACTATTCCTTCAAGTCATCTTTAAGTTAAACTACAGTTTAGCTCAATAATGTTTGCCTTGACCATTGCGCCCTTTTAAAGAACTACCCATAGGAGGTCGAATGACAGTAGTAACTCTAAAGCACAAATGAGAGCTTTAATGGGCAGAGAGTCTAAGTTAACGGCGGTAAAACAGTATGGGCAGAGATAGTGAGAATGGTGACACAATGTGAAGTACGTAACCAGTGTCAATCAGCTGTACATTGAAAAATTGTTGAAAGGGTGTGTGTTTTTTATGAATATTTTTACATACACAAAAAAATGGACTGTTTAAATAAATTGTGGTACCTTCATACAAACTTTTAAAAGAGGTAGACCCATATGTATAAGTTTGGAACCACATCAGAATCTATTAAATAAAAAAAGCAAGATGCAGAACAGAGGATGTGATGCTCCTATTGTGTGTGTGTGCATGCGTGTGCTTAAAAGATACAAGTATGCTTATGTATTTTGTGTGTACATTAGAACATCTTTGGAAGGATATGTAAGAAATTGAGAAATAAGTATTGCTTCTGGGTAGAGGACAGGGTTGAGAATGAGGAACACTTGTTTTTCAGTATAAACACATACTGTTAAAATTGGTTTTAACCATGTGTATGTATTGCTTATTTAATTAAGTAAAAATAATTCAGTGGTAAATGTTGTGAAATGTATTAAACTATGATGACCATTATTTAAGTTTTTAAAAATATATATATAATTCTCCAGACTCTACTATCATTTAAATAGTTGCTTTCGATCCCATTGTAGAATATAGTATCATTTAGCCAATCTTCAAGTTAATAGTATTTCAATTCCTGTAAGTAGTCTATGGTTAGAACAGCATTTTACTGCTATTCTCAGCTATTCTGAATAAATCTTAGGTTTACTGTCAAGATTTTATTTTTTTAGACAGTTCCCATATTTTCGTGACATTTTTATAACAGCTTTATTGAGATACAATTTACATACCATACAAGTCTTCCATTTAATGTGGTTTTTAATAAATTCACAGAGTTGTGCAGCCATCTCCACAGTTAATTTTAGAACATTTTCATGACCCCCAAAAGAAATTCCATACTCATTAACAGTCAGTCCTCATCTCCCCCAGCCCCCAGTCCTCAGCAGCCACTAATCTACTTTCTGTCTCTATAGATTTGCCTTTTCTGAACCTTTCATGTAAATGGAATCATACCATATATGGTCTTTTGTGATTGATTTCTTTCACTTCACATAGTGTTTTAAGGTTTATCCATGTTGTAGTATGTATCAGTACTTGATTTTATTGCTGAATAAAATTTGAGTGTTTGGATATCTCACATTTTATCCATTTACCAGTCGATGTACATTTGGGTTATTATACTTTTTTGCTATTAGGGATAATGCTGTTATGAGCATCCATGTACAACTTTTGTTTGAACACCTGTTTTAAATTCTCATGGGTATATACCTAGGAGTAAAATTTGCTGGGTTATAATGGTAACGCTATACTTAATCTTTTGAGGAAATCCCAGATTGTTTCCAACATGGCTGCATCATTTTACGTTTCCATTAGTGGTGTATAAAGATTCAGATTTCTCCACATTGTCACCAACGCTTATTATCTATGTTTTTGGTTTTACCTCCCGAGTGGGTGTGATAATCCCTGGGTGGCACAAATTGTTTGCACTTAACTACTAACCCAAAGGTTGACAGTTCAAACCTACCCAAGGCACAATGGAAGAAAGGCCTGGCAGCCTGCTTTTTTAAAGATTAAAGAGAACCCTGTAGAGCAGTTCTACTCTGTAACATTTGGGGTTGTCCTGAGTTGGAATCAGCTCAACAGCAGTGGGTTTGTTTTGGGTTGTTGTTTTGGGGCGGGGGGGAGGGGAGGATTTAGTGAGTGTGAAGTGATATCTCACTGTAGTTTTGCTTTACATTTCCATGATGACTAATGGTATTGAGCATCGTTTTCATGTGCTTATTGGTGCATGACATACATTTAACACAAACTTACTATTCCTTTAGGAATTTTAAATATTATAAATATCTACCGTAGATGCATTTCTCATTAATTGGCTGTTTTGTGTTCAGTATATTTGCATATGTCTGAATTTTACCACCTAGAAGTTCATTTTAGAAGCCCATCTGTTCTTGTCAAATTGGACATTTTAGCTACTTTGAGAAATGTGGACCTAACACAGACTTTTTTTTTTTATTGGGTTGGTGTGTTTAGTGAATTTTTGGGTAATGTCACTGCTAAAAGTCCATATTTTACTTTTGTTGCAGTATTTCACTGGCCTTGAATGTGGACATAAGTTCTGTATGCAGTGCTGGAGTGAATATTTAACTACCAAAATTATGGAGGAAGGCATGGGACAGGTAAAGAGGCCAATTTATTTTTCAGTTTTTGGTGGATTTTCTACAGTGTTTAGAAATTGTGCAAATATGAACTGGTCAAGCTTTCTGGATTATGAATGGCGTGGAAACTTTTTTCTAAATACAACTAAAAGATAACAGGCTTTTTTCTATTTACAATGTGACATTCCAATTATGGATTCAACCTAGGTAATGTTTTCTCGTTCTGTTGTGCATAGGGTCATTAAGAGTCGGAAACGACTCGACGGCATCTAACAGCAACAGCAGCAATGTTTTCTCAGTAGGCATCAACGTTTGTGTGTATCAGGCCAAACTTGTTGAGCAGTTTTGTCTCAGGTATCTTGTTTTTGGTATTGAAAAACCAATTATTCAGGTCAGTGGTTCTAGTTCTAGTTACTTTATGGTGACAAACATATGCACACATTTATTTTCTCTAAATAGAAAGGGAAAGGAGTAAGATCCTACAAATGTTAAAAAAAAAAAAAATCCTCAGAACCTAGCAAAGTGCCTGGCAATGATAGGCATTCAGTAAATATTTGTTGAATGAAGACATAGTTTGAATTTTAATCAATCTTTTTCAGACTATTTCGTGTCCTGCTCATGGTTGTGATATCTTAGTGGATGACAACACAGTTATGTAAGTATTTTTGATAGATTCTGCATGTTGAATGTTGGTTAGTTAGTTAAGCCAAATTAACTTTATGTCAGCATTTCAAAGGAGGTGAAACTTTTTTTACAAAATATTTTATTGTGTTTTCGGTGAATGTTTACACAGCAAATTAGGTTCCCATTTAAAAATTTTTATACAAATTGTCCATGACATTGGTTACGTTTTTCATGATGTGTCAGGATTCTTATTATTTCTATTCTGTTTGTTCTATTTCCATGTATCTAACTTTCCTGCCCCTCCTTACCTTTTCATCTTTGTTTTAGGGTAAATGTTGACTGTTTTTTCTCAAGTAGTTGATTACTTAAGGAAAAGGAGGTTACACTCTTAAGTCTGTAAAGACTGTCTAATCTATATTCTTTTGTAGTGCAAAAGCCCATTTGTAACTTGGTTAAATGCCCAGTCATTTTCCTGATAAATACACAGCAGCTAGCTTTTGGTAAATCATAGAATTGAATAATGGAATATGTCAGTATATCAGCTGAGGGTCTTCTGGGAAGCACATGCCATGATTGAGTCTGACGTGAAAGAAATTTATTGTGGAATAGCATTGGTGCAGAATAAAGGCAAGGAGAAGGAGCCGGAGTAGGTAGACCATGTGTCAGATCTCACAACTGTTAAAAGAGTGGGTAAGAGCAATCAGTAGGAAGAGACTTAGACTATGGTGCAGCTCTGAGAGAGTCTCTTGACAGCCCAGTGGGGAGCACCAGTGTGCAGATTGGCGTGTAGAGGAGTTAAGCAGAAATGATAAGGTCCTGGTACTCTTGCCATGCTCATTCAGTGGCTGGGAGTTGCACAGGGAGAGCATGGCCTCGTCTTGAGCACTGCTGCATATCCCAAAGGCATTGTGGATGGAGACTGTCAGCTAATTGCTCTCCTTGTGGAAGGTTCTCTTAAGGAAGAAAAATTTGGAGAGAGAAGCATAATTACTTCCTGAGCCTGAGGTAAAATCCCAGATTGCTTAATTCCCTGGTCAGTGCCATTTTAATTGACCTCCATCCTGGTGGATAAACAGATTGAGGGCCTGAATCCACAAATAAGTTATATAATCAGTCCTGGATAATTGTGTATGCAGAAAGGTATACTTGTGTTTAAGTACTAGGATTTGAAGGTAATAAAAATAAAAGCAGTCATGGGCTGTAATGAGCAAATTTCTTAACCTAATAAAGCCATAAATTGGCTTGACCAGCATAGTTTATAAAGCTGACTGATTCTGCTTTCCTAACCTCCACCTGCTTTGGTTTCTTTGAAATACATCTTCATTGTTGTCAGCTCTGTGTTAATCCTAGTTTTATCTTTCAGTAAATCATATTTTCATTATTGTTTTAAACTAAGAAATATAAGCCCTGTAGTTATCTTGAAGTACTACCTTCCTCCTAGGTTTTTTTTTTTTTTTTTTTTTTATCTTGTCTCTGATGCTTTCTGGTTTCTCGTGGACTTCTGTTCCTATGTTCTTTTACATATTCAACAAACATTTACTGGTATCCTACTTACTAGCACATATGCACAGTGGAACAAAAATAAAGGTATAATGCCTTCCCTCAAGAGGCTCACATTAACTATTTGGCTGTAGCTGGAGCACAGAATAGGGGGTTGTTAGAGATGAGGGTGGAAAGAGTTTGACAGTTTATAATGTGTTTTGTCTTGGAAGGTTGTTAAGTCTGTGATAATAAGATTTGAATTTTAGAAATACACCCACTCCTCACTTACCAACATTGTTAGGTTACAAAGACCAGTTGTTATGTGAAAGTGGGGGATTACTACATCATTACGTAACTGCCAAACCACTGAGAATCATGGCCCAGCCAAGTTGACATATAACCTTAACCATCACAGCCACTGTTACTCTTGCTCCACACTTTGGTTTTTATTACTGCCAGGATATGTTGATAATGGGCAAAATAGTCCAATAGTAGATTTTTTACTGTTGTAATTGCGAAATGTTGCATAATGAGATAGGCGATAAGTGAGGGGTAGGTGTACAACTTTGGTGATACAGTGGAGGATGCTTTAGAGTGGGCAATAAGACAAGTTAGAAGGCTGTTGGAGAAGTCTAAATTAAAGACGATGGTGTGGCAGTTGGGATTCCAGTGAGTAATCTGTAGAATCAGCAGAATTTAGAGACAGAATGGTTTCAGGGTATGAAAAAAAACTCTAGTATGAGTCTGCAATTTTTAATTTGATCCATTTGGTGGGAAGTAGTATCCTTCAGGTTTGGAATCTAATGGATAAATAACAATTGAAGTGTAATGGGTGAGGAAGCCATCACACTTGGCATGAGTATAGAATGAAAAAAGAAGACTGAGGTCTTAGAGACTAACACTTAAGGGGAAAATAGAGGAAGATGAAGAGTCACTGAAAGACATCTTAGTGATGCTTTAAGAATTAGAAGAACCAGAAGAGAGTAATGTTACAGGAACCGAGGGAGTAGAGAATGTCAGCAAAGGTCATCAGTGGTGTCATTTCCTGCAGAGATACCGAGTAGAATAGCATAGAAAAGAGACCGGTGGATTTCCCTATTATAAAAGCAGTTTTGCTAGAATGGTCACAGCAGAAGTCAGATTGTGGTGAGTTCAAGCATGAACGGAAAATGGAGTCAGTTTGAACAAAGGAAGGGAAAGTGTAGTTGTTTGAGGGAGAGAGAAATTCTAGATTATACTCCAGTGGATTGCATATTGATTTATTTATAGAACACCTTTGGCTAATTCTGTTCATTTGTTAAAAAAAAAATACGTTGACTTGAATGCATGAATATGCCAGTGCTAATTAGGCTTAACAACTTTTACAATTTACTGAGGTGTTGTTAAGAACTGTTAGAAGTTCTCCTGACAGTGTACACACTATGGTTCAAACTGTGCACAGTGAAGGGCCTAAATTTCTTGAGAAATACTTCAGGAGCTCTGTTGGATGATTCCCAGAGGAACTTGTTTTCATATTTGTCTTACATAATGGGTTTGTGGGTAAGATTTTAGGTGGGAAATGGGTCAACAAAATATTTCTAACACATAAAACAATTGTGGATAATTGCCTTCCTACCAAAATGCTCTTGCACATCAGTAGGAAGAGGAAATTACCATAAACATAAGCTATCACTCCTTGTTAAGTAAATGCAAGGCAAAATTAGATATTCCCCCTTTAAACCTTTTTTTTTTTTAAATAACCATTTTAGATTGATAAAGATCAAGAAATTTGTTAATGCCTAATGTAGTTAAGGATAGAGTGTAACAGTGTATAAGCTATTGCAGTTATTTTTGTAATCCAGCTGGGCAGTTGCTAAAAATTTATTGCACTTTGAACTTTCACCCAGTAGTTTCAGCCTCTGCCTGTGTCATTCCACTGTCTTCTCACCTCCGTTGTTTCTCTTGCCTTGTCTTTTCTCAGATTCTACTTTCTAGCCACCTAAAACTTGGTTTCTTGAAAGTACTGTGCTTTTATTGCATTTGATTTGTATCTTAGTCTTCTAGGCTGCCATAACAAAATACCAAAAAGTGGGTGGCTTTAAAGAACAGATTTTATTGTCTCTCAGTCCAGAGATTAAAGTCCAAATCAAGGTATCTGCTGGGTAGATTCCTTCTGGAGGCTTTCAGAACTGTTCCCTGGCTCACTACTAGTTTCTGTGGTTGCCAGCAATCCTTGGCATTCCTTTGTTGTTTTTGGTGCATCTGCCCGCATCACAACGCATCCCTCCGTTTCTCTGTTCTTTTCTTTCACAAGGTACTACTCAGAAGAGGTTAGGATTAGGACCCACCCTGCATGACCTCATTTGATTTAATTGATAACAATAACAACAAAAACCCATTTCCAAACAAGGTCACATTCATAGTTACAGGGATTAGAATTTCCATATATATTTTTGGGAGACACAATCAATCCATAACAGTTTGGTTTACTTTTGTTCCTCAATTACTTCCTGGCTTTCTTGCATCCAGTTTTCTTCCTGTTTTACTTTTCTCTCCATTTAACCTAATCATTCTCTTATTCTTTCTTCAGGCCTTGGCTTAGATTTTAATTTTGGCTTGGGCAGACATCCTATCATTTCCTTCGCTCCCCCATATTTCCCTTACAATATACTTTTGTAATTGCCTATATTTTTGTCTGTGCTTTTTTCTTAGGCCATAAGCTTGTTTATGTTGACGGAATCTTTCGCATATTTCCATTTGGGTCGTGAGACTCTATCCGTGGAAACACTACACTGAAAGTATTTGTTGACTCATCTCTCAGTGCTTCTTAGACTCATATTCTTGAGAGTAGTGATTCAGTGGATTCACCTTTTCATTCTATTCTTTTTGTAACTGGCATATAATAGACATGCATCTTTGAATAAGTAACTGGAAATATATTACTCTCCCTTGCCTTCATAAACATGTCATCATTGCAGACTCAGGGATTGATTTGAGCTGTACCATCAGGGCTGTTAGGCTAAGCGGGACTCCTTTACACAATGGCCTCATATACCTCTGCTTCCTAATTCAAGAAGGTAACAATGTACTTTGAGAACTTTTTCCTTGTCCCAAGATTTATCCTTGTTGCTTGCATAACATTAATGAAGATGATTTCTCTTAATTATCTATCACTTGAGACCAGCTACATTTCTATTTCTAGTTAACTTAGCAGTTTGTTGGTTTTTTATGTAAAGTTATTTAGGGTCTAAATTTCCTGTACTATATATACTCTCTCTAGTAATCTGAGGGATGATAAAGATAAACTTGTATCTGTGAAGTCTTTCAAGACCTTCAAATAGTGTGTTTACTCTCATCTTTATTAATCAGTGATTCAATTAGCACACATCTGGGATTGTGATGTTCTGATTCAACATCCTATGAGTTGTGTTTAAAAATGTTTCATATATAGGTTTTAGAAAGAGAAGCAGAGGTGTTGGCAGGAACTCATTACCACTCGTTTCTAGCAGAATTAATGCCAGATGCCTTTCTGAAGGCTTTACTGCTGCAAAAATGGCAGTGCGGGGGTGTCCGAGCTCCTCTAACTTCACAAGAGGGGAGGAGACTCCAGATCAGCCGCCTAAGGCTGATTCCGGTGAGGCAGCCGGAAGTCAAACATATTGCCATCCTCCAAACATTTTAGCAATTCTGACACCAACTCTCCCTCCCATGCCACTCTCGCCTTCACTGCTAGGTTGGATAAATTGTTGAACTCACAGACAATACTTACGACTATGGGGTTTATTAGGGAAGTAACAGGTTACAATTCGGGATCAGAAATGACTCAGGATACAATTCTTCAATCAGGACAGCTTCTTCTCAGTCTTGCCCATAGGTAGGCCTCTCCCTGGCCCTTAACCCCTCTGCCCCTCAGGACTCTTGGGCGGGACAGCCTCTGCCCTGCTTGAGCAAATGTTACAAAGATTTTTAGTTCCCCCGAGAAATGCCCAGAGGCACCCCACTCTGCCAGTAAGCCTCAGCCTGAAGGCGCTCAGCTTTTGAGATCCATGGGTCAGTGAGCCTAGTTTTGCCAATCCCCTGAGGCACTCCACTCTACCAGCAAGCCTCCCGCCAGAAGGTGCTGAGCTTTGTCACTCCATGGGTCCACACTGTCTCCTGCCGGTCTCCTGGTTTTGCTGCCTCTGCTGCCACTGTTCCTATGCCGCTGCTTCTCGCCACCTCTAGTTGTCTCTGGTGTTACAGCTCTCTGTCTCTCTTCTTCTAAGAGGTTCTCAGCACAGGGATCCTTGGTCTAAAAGATATGCTCCACTCCTAGCTGTTCTTCCTTGGTGATAGTGAGGTCTCTCCTTTCCACCTCTGGGATGGCTTATTTTAAACTTAGTAAGGATGGCAAAATTGACCAATTCCCTCGTTAGGATTCCGTACACCTTATTTGCATGGCCCAGTTCACTTGGTGGGTCACAAGCACCTTATTTGCGTGGTCTCACCCAGTCTTTTGGTGGGAGTTACAAGGCCATGGCTAGGAAAAAAAAAAGTATAAATGCAATCCATTGCACTACATCTGCTACACAAGACTTTTTTTTTTTTTTTTAAATGGTTCTAAGGATCATGATGTAAATAATGTATACATTTATTGACTAATTTTCCACTGGCCTAAAAAGGGCAAAAGTTCCTTTTTAAAAATAAATGGTTTAAAATTAAATAACTTAAATGCTGTTCTTCAATGGATATTTCCCGTTCCATCAACTTTAAGCAGTATATCTTAACTCCCTACGATGTATAAGGTGAGGAAATCAGTGCTCAGTACTGTACTTCACCTTTACCTTTACCACCTCCTAATTTCTGTTAGCTGTATAATGTTTTTTTGTATAATGTTGTCAATTTACTCAGGCTGCTGTAGAAGGCATGGATTAGCAGTAAAAACATCCTTGTGTTTACTGTCACTTGATTTCAAATCCCAACTCTCCCGTCGTCTCTGTGTCTAGCATGTAAAAGTCATACCTGTCACTGAGAGCTGCCTTTGATTATGAGAGTTGGCATAATCTAAGTCATTCTGTACTGTATGTGTTGGCAACAGGTCTTTGTGAAGAGAATGGGCTAATTAATGACCAGGGTGATGTTTGCCTTCTTGAAAGTATTTACTCTCAAGACTGGAGGGTCACTTTCTTTCCCTTCCCTATTACCAGGTAAACTGAGTTAGAAATAGCTGTGGCTGACCTTTGTTCTTGCCAGTCCTCGTGAACTCAAATAAGGTTGTATGTCTTCTAAAGTTAGGGTCATACCCATTGTCATCGAGTCTGTTCCAACATACAGCAACCTTACAGGGTTTCCAAAGCTGTAGTCTTCATGGGAGCAGACTGCCACATCTTTCTCCCACAAGCAGCTAGTGGGTTTGAACTGCCAACCTTTTGATTACCAGCCGAGCACTTAACCACTGTGCCACCAGGGCTCCTTAAGCTAGGGTCTGCTGTAAGAAATCATTAGAGTTTGTCACATCAGAGAAGCATTATGGGTAATAAAAGAAGCATCTGACTTTGAGTCTGCTTGTTTTACTAATTTTTTTTGGAGGTGTAATTCACATAACATTAAATTCATTATTTTAACGGTCTTAAAGAATATGATTCACTGGTTTATAGGACATACACGATGTTGTAGAATTATCACAACTAACTGATTCCAGAACATTTTCATCCCCCCCCCCCCAAAAAAAAAACCCCATACCATTAAGCAGTCACTCCCCATTCCCTTCTTCTCCAGTCCCTGTCTCTTTGGATTTGCCTAGCCCTGGTAATGCACTGGTTAAAGCCCTCAGCTGCTAACCAAAAGTTAGGCAGTTAGAATACACCAGCCACTCTGTGGGAGAAAGATGTGGCAGTCTGCTAACATAAAAGACTTAGATCCTTGGAAACCCTGCGGGGCAGTTCTACTCTGTCTTACAGGATCTTTATGAGTCGGAATCGACTTGAGTGCAGTGGGTTTGTTTTTTTTTTGGGTTTGGGATTTGCCTCTTCTGGACATTTCATATAAATGGAACCATACAATATATGGCCTTCTGTGTTTGACTTCTTTCACTTAGTGTAACATTTTCAAGGTTCCTCCATGCTGTACTGTGTATCGTTACTTCATTCCTTTTTATGGCTGGATCATATTCCGTTGTGTGGCTTTTCCACAATTTGTTTATCCATTCATCCATTGATGGACATTTGGGTGGTTTCCACTCTGCTTATTATGAATAATGTTGCTATAAACATCCGTGTGCAAGTTTTTATTTGAACACCTGTTTTCAGTGCTCTTGGGTGTATACCTAGGATTGGAATTACTGGGTCATATGGTAATTCTATGTTTAACTTTTTGAGGAACTGCCAAACTCACTATTTTTAGATCTCAGTTTAAACATCTGTAAAATGTACAGGTTTATTCATTTAAAAAAATATTTATTGAACCCTTTCTATAAGCCGGACAATGTGCTGGACACACAAGGGATCTTTTCACAGAGCTTAAATGCATCTCACTTTTAACCTGGATGGTGTAAACTGTTAATAGGTTCAGCTGCTAACAGAAAGGTTCAAAGCGTAAGCCCACGTAGAGGCTCCTCGCAAGAAAGGCTGGTGATCTGCTTTTGAAAAATCAGTCATTGAAAACCCTAAGGAGCACAGTTCTGCTCTGGCAAACATGGGATCGCTGGGAGTCAGAGTCGACTTGATGGCAACTGGTTATTGTCTGGTTGGGGTTAGGGGAGCAGGAAAATAGACATTAATTAAGCAAATAATTATACAGATAACCGTTTGATTAAAATTATCGTAAACGCTATAAAGGAAATGTATAGAGTTCCATGAGAGAACTGACTCCTCATATCTAAACTCGTGCGGGCAGTAAGTAGTCAGGGAAGGCTTCCTTGAGTGAGTACTGTTAACACTTTGACGATATATTTTAGCTGAGTGAAGTAATATAATAACAGCATCTAATATTTATTGATTGCTTATTCTTTGCCAGGCACTGTTCTAATCTTAAAACTATATTTCTTTTATCCATTTTACAGATTGGTTAACTGAGGTATGAAGAGATCAGATAATTTGCCCATAATTCATAGCTAGTGAGTTTTAAAGCCAATATTCAAACCCAGGCAGTCTCACCTCAGAGCCCCAGCATGTTGTTACACTTCCCTTTCCTTTCCAAGGGAGATAGCCCTATGCAAAGCCTCTGACGAAGGGTATTACTTACTATTTTTGAAGAAATATTATGTGACTGGAGTATACTGCATGTGGCACAGGACCAGTGGGGTCCTATGGAAAGAAGGCAGAGCAGAGGGTTATGAGGCTTAAGAGTTAGGTGTGCCCAAATTATATAGTGCCTTTTTGGTCATGGTAAAGATCTTAATGGGATTGGACCATGTGCATAGTTGATACAGTTCTTCCTGCCTTTTGGCAGTGATTACTTTTTAATTTTTTTTCTGTTTTGATACCATTTTCTTATAACACACTCAGAGAGGTATTTACCAAGAAACTGATGAAATACAAGCTTCAGGGTTCCTCACTTTCATGGGCTCCTGTGAATTCTAGAAATTGTTGTGAATTATAGAATGTTCTATAGGGAAGCGAGGTTGAAATCACTAAACATTGCTGGTAAATTATCAAAAGAGATCTCAGTAAAAGGCCCTCAAAACCTGGATCTATTTCTTAACATTCCTGTCAGCAACATCTCTCACTTCATACACTTACTTGGGGTGGGGTTCCTGGAGAGAAGCAAGCTGCTGAGAATTGCTATCTTAAGGCAAGATGTCAGAGTCAGAAGACTGAAAGGAACCTAAACTTGGCCACAGTTGGTAAATCATTATGCTGTAATACAAACTGGGTAAAAATAGAATGTTTAGAGTATAAGAACCATGGGGGAAAAAGGCTACCAAAATAAAATTATAGAAACTTTGAAATAACTGTTTTGATTTGTACAGTTAGATTTGTTGATAACATATGTGCATTTCATTATTTTCAGTTTAGAGCAGTTTGTATAGCCATAACATAGTTTTTAAATTATATTTTATAAATGTGGAAACTGATGGAAAACTTCCTAATGAACAATTTTTATTCTTTGGTTTTAGGCGCCTAATCACAGATTCAAAAGTTAAATTAAAGTATCAGCATTTAATAACCAATAGCTTTGTAGAGGTAAGTGATTTCTCTTAAGTTTTCATTCTTTTAACGTAGAGTTCTGGTTGTTAATCCGACTATCACTGTTCTTCTCATATACTCTAGATAGTAAGAAACGTCTTTACTGTACACTTGGGTTATGGGTTTTATTTATGAAGCATACCAGGTCATCTTTGTTCTAAAAGAACACGACAAACCAATAAGTAAATCTTTCTTCAGAGGTCTTGAGCTGGATATTAAATTATTTTTACAGTATTTATCCTTTTTCCCTCTTTGTTCCTAGTGGAGAATTACAGCAATCATGTGATATTTAATCATGTTTGGGAGTCTGACCCTGCTATATCTCTGCTCATTTTAGGTTTCTTTGCCAGTAAATCTTCTTGATAAAGAACACTGTAGTTATTTGTTCTTGTGATATTTCTTTTTTTTAGATCAGAGCAGAGATCGGCCTGATTTTGTAAATAAAGTTTTACTGGAACATATCCATACCCATTCTTTCTATGACTACTTTTGCATTACAATGGCAGAGTTGAGTAGTTGGTACAGAGACTGTATGGTCCCCAAAGCTAGCTCTCTGGCTCTTTACAGAAGAAATACGCCCATCTCTGTATAAGGGCATCAGTGTAACTTGATGTTTTAATTCTAGAAAGTAATTTTTATTTCTGTTAAGGATTAAACTGAAGGTGGTCAGATCTTCTGGATAGCGTATTTTAGAAATAGTATTTTTCTGAGTTAGACAATGGACTTTTGAGCTCTGATGCAGAGTGTTACTAGAGTCATGTTTGGTTCCATAATAGCAACACTTCAAAATTTATATTTCCTTTTGTGATACTAAAATAAAGTTTTCTGTCTGTGATTTAGGAACTGGCTTTTGATTCTTAGCGTCTTATGGTCAGGGAGAGAAATTGCGTGTATATCCCTTGTCTCAAACCAATTTTAGCATCTAATCATCTTCCTTAATTAGAAGCATATCTGGTTTCTTGCATCTTATGAAAATTGCCTTGAAATGGAACCATAAACAAATGAATGGTCATTAATGGTTATATAATGGGTAATTATCTTAAATTTTCTCAGTGACATTTTGAAGATAGAACAAGAGATACTATATTTCATATATTCGATAAAACCATGTCTTTAAGGAATCTATAAACTTAGAAAAATAATGCATCCAAAAGCATTGCCGTAGAAGACTTAAGTTTGGTTGGCAATTTTTATATGCTTGCATCACTATCGCTCCCTTACCCCTGAAGAACATCCTTTACGTTGAGCACTAGGGAAGCAGTATAAATAATTGCGTGGTGTCCTAGAAATAAAAATTACTTGTATCATGATTTAATTTGTTATCATTTTTATTTTCCAACTTGTGTTTCAGTGCAATCGACTGTTAAAGTGGTGTCCTGCCCCAGATTGCCACCATGTTGTTAAAGTCCAGTATCCTGATGCTAAACCTGTTCGCTGCAAATGTGGGCGCCAATTTTGGTAAGCAAGTGATTTCCTAAATTGGAATAGTGCACCTAGCTTTTCCATTGCTGCCACTTACTCTTGGCAGTAAAATAGCAGGAAAAAAAGTTAACTGCAGACAGGGAGATGTATGTGAGTGATGTTGGTTTAAAATAGTGTGTATTTCTTTTAAATAAAAATTGGATGATAGTTAATGTCACTGAATTGTACACATAGATATTATTGAATTGGTTTATTTTCTGCTGTGTATATTCGCAACAAAAAAAATAAAATGAATTTTAAAAATGGTGGAAAAGCCATGTATTACACAATTTTTCCTCTTCCCTTGGCTGCTCTGACTTTTGGACATATTTTCTTGTGGGGAAAAAAAAACGCAGTTGTGATCACATCTTCCTGTAAGCTCATCTATAAGCTATATGGGAACAGCTTACAGATCTGGGACAAAAACCTGGTCCTTCTTGTTTGCGGTCGATTGCTTATTTGGCCAAATTACATTTAGTTTCCTTATGGCTTTTGCTCTCCTTTCAGATTATATCTTAGAAAGTGAAATGCACAGTTAGAATTTTTTTTTTTTTTCAATTTCTTTATTTTGACAAGTTTAATCTTACTCCTAGAAGGAAAACACATAGATAAATTTGGAAAAAAGAAACTTGGTTGATTAAGTGTGGTAGGTTTTCCTATGTCTCCTGTGGCCCCAGGTTCATGATAACCTGGGCCCTTGGAGTTCCATAGCACATTCTGCAGCCTCTGTATTCTATGTTCTACATACCGGGAAATTTCCATATATTAGAAAGTTAAAATCTTCATTCCTTTGAGGATCTCATAGGAATGAGAAGCCAAGTCAAGCCAAGGGGCTCTGGAGCTGGCAATACCATCTTTTTTGGTATTCTGTATCTTTTTTGTTTTTTCTCCAAACATCTACAGAATTAGAATTAAACATCACTTATAATAAATACTCTCATAAAGAACAGATAAACTTAGATTAAATATGTATAAAGTACATGCTATTCTGATAAGTAATTGATTCTAAGATTAAATATGAATTGTTTCAGAGTCTACCCTGTAGTTAGAGGGTGGAGTCTGATTGATTCCATGTTGTTGTTAGGTGCTGTCAAGCTTCCTGTCTAACGTTTTGAGTTGGTGTTGTCAGTTTGATCCTATATGATGTCGTTGTTAGGTGCTGTTTAGTTGGTTCTGCCTCACAGTGACCCTATGTACAAAAGAATGAAACACTCCCTGGTCTTGTGCCATGCTCACAATCATTGTTTTGCTTGAGCCCATTGTTGTAGTCACTGTCAGTCCATCTTGTTGAGGGTCTTCCTCTTTTTCGCTGACCTTCTACTCTACCAAGCATGATATCCTTCTCCAGAGACTGGTCCCTCTTAATAAGATGTCCAAAGTGTGGCAGATGAAGTCTGGTCATCCTCACTTCTTTTTTTTTTTTTTTTTTTTTTTACTTTAGATGAAGGTTTACAGAACAAACTAGTTTCTCGTCAAACAGTTAGTACACACATTATTCTGTGACATTGGTTAACCCCATGACATGTGAACACTCCCTCTTCTCATGCCTGGGTTCCCTATTACCATGTTTCCTCTTCCCCCCTGCCTTCCAGTCCCTGCCCCAGGAGTGATGCACACCTTTAGTCTTGTTTTGTTCCATGGGCCTGTTCAATCTTTGGCTGCAAGGTGAACCTCAGGAGTGACCCCATCACTGAGCTGGAAGGGTGTCGGGGGGCCATACTCTCAGAGTTTCTCCAGTCTGTTAGGCCAGTAAGTCTAGTCTTTCTTTTTGAGTTAGAATTTTGTTCTAACTGTCCAGAACCCTGTATTGCGATACCTGTCAGAGCAGTCGGTAGTGGTAGCTGGGACCATCTAGTTGCACTGGACTCAGTCTGGTGGAGGCCACAGTAGATGGTGGTCCATTAGTCCTTTGTACTAATTTTGCCCTTGTATCTTTAGTTTTTTTCATTCTTCCTTATACTGGAAGGGGTGAGACCAGTGGAGTATCCTAGATGGGTGCTCACAGGCTTTTAAGATTAAGACAGGCTGTTCATTCTGCTGGCAGTCATGGAATATTTGATATTCTTCATCAACACCATAATACAAATATATCAGTTCTTCAGATTTCCTTACTCATTGTCCAGCTTTCACATGCGTATGAGGTGATTGAAAATACCATGGCTTGGGTCAGGCACACCTTAGGCTTCAAGGTGACATTTTTGCCTTTCAGCACTTCCAAGAGGTCTTTTGCAGCAGATTGCCCAGTGCAGTGCATCTTTTGATTTCTTGACTGCTGCTTCCATGGGTGTTAATTGTGGATCCAAGTAAAATGAAATCCTTGACAACTTCAGTCTTTTCCTGGTTTATCATGATGTTGCTTATTGGTCCAGTTGTGAGGATTTTTGTTTTCTTTACGTTGAGGTGTAATTCATGCTGAAGGCTGTGGTCATTGATCTTCAGTAAGTGCTTTAAGTCCTTTTCACTTTTCAGCAAGCAAGGTTGTGTCGCCTGTGTATGGCAGGTTGTCTAAATGAGCCTTCCTCCAATCTTCGTATAGTCCAGCTTCTTGGATTATTTGCTCAACATACAGTTGAATAAGTATGGTGAAAGGACACAACCCTGGTGCACACCCTTCCTGATTTTGAACCACGCAGTATCCCCTATGTTCTGTTCAGATGACTGCGTCTTAGGCAGTCCACATGAGCACGATTAAGTGTTCTGGAATTCCCGGTCTTCACAGTGTTATCCGTATTTTGTTAAGATACACAGTCAAAGCCTTTGCATAGTCAATAAAACACAGGAAAACGTCTTTCTGACATTCTCTGCTTTCAGCCAAGATCCACCTGACATTAGCAGTGATATCCCTTGTTCTACATCCTCTTCTGAATCCGGCTTGAATTTCTGGCAATTTCCTGTCCATGTACTGCTGCAACCATTTTTAATTATCTTCAGCAAAATTTTACTTGCATACGATATTGTTTGATAATTCCTGCATTCTATTGGATCATTTTTCTTTGGAATGGGAACAGATAGGATCTCCTCCAGTCAGTTAACCAGGTATCTGTCTTCCAATTTTCTTGGCATAAATGAGTGAGCACTTCCAACGTTGCATCTGTTTATTGAAACATCTCAGTTAATATTCCATCAGTTCCTGGAGCTTTTTTTTCTCCAGTGCCTCCAGTGCAGCCTGGACTTCTTCCTTCAGTACCATTGGTTCCTGATCATATGCTACTTCCTAAAATGGTTGAACGTCGACCATTTCTCTTTGGTACAATGACTCTCTTCCTTTCATCTTCTTTTGAAGCGTCCTTCATTGTTCAATTTGTTGCCCATAGATCCTTCAGCACTGCAAGTAGAAGCTTGAATTTTTTCTTCATTTCTTTCACCTTGAGAAATGCTGAGCATGTTCTTCTCTTTTGGTTTTCTAACTTCAGGTCTTTGCACATTTCATTATAATACTTTGTCTTCTCAAGCTGCCCTTTGAAATCTTCCATTCAGCTCTTTTTCTTCATTTCTTCTTTTACTTTAGCTACTGTACATTCAAGAGCAAGTTTCAGAGTCTCTGGATTGATTGATTCCATATGTACTTTGAAATACGTTTTTTGTATGAAACATTAATAGAGATGTAGAGAATAACAAGGTAATAACATGTAGGTATCTACAACCGAGCTTTATCAAAATTCGTATTTTGTTTTTGTTGAAAAATAAAATACGACAGATACATTTGAAGCCCACTAGTTCTCTGCTCCATCCCATTCCCCATCTTCCTCTCCAAAAGTAACCATTATCAAGAAAACTATTTAAATCAATAGTTTCCTCTTTTATGCAAAGGATTTTTGACATTCCCAAATTACTCGAGGAGTCCCTGGATGGCATAAGTGGTTAAGTGCCTGACTACTAGCCAAAATGTTGGTGGTTTGAACCCACCCAGAGGTAGCTCAGAAGACGTGCCTGGTGATCTGCCTCCAAAAGGTCACAGTCTTGAAAACCCGGTGGAGAGGTTCTACTCTGCACACGTGAGGTCTCCATGAGTTAGAATTGACAGCAACTGCTTTGGTTTTGGTTTAGAGAACATTTAGGTCCATTCTTTTTTTTAAAACCTTGACTGGTGCCACTTCTCTTTACAAGGCTGTGGTTTATTTATTTGGTTTATGCAAAGATGTGACCTGTTTGATTTCCACATAATTTACTGTGTGTTTGTATTAAACTATATAATTATGAAGTCAGACTCTTAATCTTCATTTGGAGTATTTAAATAAAAGATTTATTATACAGTAATGAAACATTGGCTGAAATTTAAGTTGTAAATATCATATTAGGTGCCTTAACAATTATTAAATTAATGAAAATTATTTCCACTTGTTTTTAATTGGAATGGTTACAGCAAGGAACCCTAGATATAAAAACAATGCATGTCTAGGTAAATTGTTTTTTGTTTTTTGTTTTTTGTTTTTTTAACAGTTTGGTAGCTCTTTAGATAGAAATTTGTTATGAAATTGTCAGCCAAGCATGTTTTCATGCTTTTGTAGTCATTCATTTTGCACACATTGATTGAGTACCCACTGTATACCTAGTCATAATGGTAAATTCTAGGTAATTTACTGTAGAGTAAACCGAAATGATTCCTGCCCTTGTAGTTGCCAACCACTAGAAATTGGTGGGGGCAGTGGTAGTTCAGTGGTAGAATTCTTGTCTTCCATTCTGGAGACCAGGGTTTGATTAATGGCCAAGGCACCTTCCAGCACAGCCATCACCTGTCTATGGAGGGGAGGCTCATGTGTTGCTGTGATGTTAAACAGGTTTCGTTGGTGCTTCCAGACTAAGACAAACTAGGAAGAAAGGCCTGATGATCTACTTCTGGAAAATCAACCAGTGAAAATCCTATAGGTTACCACGATTCGATCCCGATGTGCGTGGGGCCGCCATGGGTTGGGGCCAAATCAACGGCAGCCAACAACAACAGAAATTGGTGGAAATACAAACCATGAAAATGGTTGGTTGGTTTGTTTTGTTTATTTACTTAAAGTAGGTAGGATTTACTTCTTTTAACTCTTTGTCACTTAACAGCTTTAACTGTGGAGAAAATTGGCATGATCCTGTTAAATGTAAGGTGAGTTCATCTGGCATTTTCATTTTAAAATAACGTTATGGGGCATTTTTATGACTTTGTGACTAAAAATCACAGCCTCTAATTTGATCTGTCCGTTAGTACATAGATTTGTTTTGGAGCGGGGTGGGGAAGGGGGCTTTATTTTAGATGATGATTGTAGATATTTAGGGAGCATTCTTTGTGATAAGAAGAAGAAAAAAACAAGCCTGGCTCCAGATTGTCAGGGTAACCATGGTTAAAGCACCCTCCCTGGCAGAGTTTGGAATTGGCGGACTTGAGAAACACACCTTGGAGCAAGCTCTGGGTTCCCCACTGAGCTTCCGCTAAAGAAATCCTCCTTTGGTTGATTTTATAGACTGGTATACTATATTTTA
Organism: Loxodonta africana; assembly: GCF_030014295.1. NCBI lineage: Eukaryota > Metazoa > Chordata > Mammalia > Proboscidea > Elephantidae > Loxodonta > Loxodonta africana. Next base: position 43,212,406 of record NC_087354.1, on the reverse strand, counting down.
TACTATATATAAACTACAGAATTTCCCTGGTTCAAAAGGAAGTAAGCCCAGTGATAATCTTGGTCTTTCCCTTTCATATTTATATACTTGTAATTAAGTGCTGAAGTAATTTGCCATCATTTTTTTTTAAAGACTTTTGTTGTACCCTAACAGTTGTTATTTTCAAACAGTGGTTAAAGAAGTGGATTAAAAAGTGTGATGATGACAGTGAAACCTCCAATTGGATTGCAGCTAACACAAAGGTTGGTATTTTCTTTCAGCAACTCTTGATAATGGAACTCGTAAGGATAGGTGCATCTGCATTGGCCAAAGCTGTAACGTCACCTAGTTAAGGGCTCCTGTCTCCATTAAACTTCTTCAAAATGATTTCCTGTCTAGCCTACTTTCCCGTTTTTGTGTTTGAATTTACTTTAGAGTTTCTGTTAATTTTACTTTAGAATACTGGGTACTAAACTGCTATATATGCAGCAGTATGCTTTAGAAATTTTCTTCTATAGGAGAAGTTAAAGAAAAAGCTACTAACAATTTTTCTAATCTGAGGTCTGATAATGCCTCTTCATCATACTGTTCTTGGCTTCCTTTTAGTATACAATTGTACTGTAGAGTTACTCCTTCTAGCTTTTATTAGGCTTATTTACATTTCTGCCTTAAACTCCCCAAGGTTTACCTTTTTAAGGAGTCATTCATTTCTTTAGGGCAGTCATTTCTCTAGAGCAGAGCAGCTAAGCAACTGTAAGTTTTTATTTTGTAACTGAACTAGACTTAAAGATTCTTCAACCCTCACTTCATGTGAAACTTTTAAAATATGATTTATTAAGAGACTTGACTCCTGAGAAATAGAAGTTTTGGGGTAATAATAGGTACCCTTGGTTTTTTGTTGTTTCTTTTTGGTTTGTTTGTTTTGAAATACATTGCTCGTGATGCTGGTTTCAAAATTTAAGCTCTTTATGACCATGAACTACTTCCTTCACCCTGGATGGAGGTGTTTTACTAAGTGCAGGTAATCTTGAGCACCCTTCTTTGGTATCGATAATGATAAGGGGGCATTTGAATCTCAGTTTCTTGGTCCCCAGCCAGTCTCTTGGTACAAACTTACATAAGTACCCATCTTTTTTAAAGAATAATTCAGTTTCATATTTTACCTGTATAGGAAGTAACCAGTGGTGAATGATAGACTGATTCATGGGCTATTCATTTTTAGTATTGTCCTTCGCATGTGAAGATGATGCTTTAGAGAATACTCTTTGAGTGTTTGACCAGTATTATAACTTTGCACTGTTCACCCCCTCGTCATGGGACGATGGTAGAAATAAGGAGTGCTTAAACGATAAGACCAGCCACGATGTTATACTATTAATACCCTGCTGTACCCAAAAAGGTTAAAACATACAAGTGTACTGTTTGGTGAATTAAGTTTTCTGTCCCCCAGAAAGCATTAGCAGTGAAACAGTGATTTCTGTCACATAAAACTAGTACCTAAATATTTAAGGAATATAAGGTAGAAATTATTATTATTATTTTGCTTTCTAAAAGCTATCATGATAAGCATGATTCATGTCACTCAAAAAAAAAAAAAACTTTGCTAGATATACTATCTATACTGTCAGGAAAGCAAGTGGTTACTTCTTTTTGTTGTTACTTTATTAAAGTCCCAGGAACCTTAAATATGCTCTGTGAAACTCTTGGATATTTTTTACTTTGTTTAGAAGATGAAGTGAGTTACCCAGGAAGAATCGCAATTTATAGTAGCAAAAATAGCTACTTGGTAGTTTTGAGATGACACCAAGAGTTTGAGAGGTTTCAGAGCCTTTTATTTATTATTCTTATTAGCTTCTTAAACAGATTTGCAGCTAGTTGATGGTAGCCTGACATACTGGGAGCTTAACACTGTTTAGTTAATTATAACCATGAAATGTAGAATGAAACAAACATTTTATTCTTGGAATTTGCTTATTTGGGAAAATATCTTATATGGGTAATTTCAGAAATTCAATTAAAAATATATAATTTAAAAGGTTGCCATATTGGCCTATTTAAAACTATTATAGATTGTGGGTAGGATAGTCAGTTTCACAAAGAATGCCAAATTATGTAAATAATAAATGGATGATACTCCCCCCCAGTAGGGGTTACAAACATATGCAAATACAGCAAAAGTACAAGCTTTATATGTTATTTATAATTTTAATAACTATAATGGGTGAGTTTAATTTTCTAGATATTTCAGAAAGACAGCAACAATAGACCTAAAGGACAGTGACTTTGACTTACCAGCCATGGAGAAAATGATAGGGACTTGGAAAACACAACCTAACCCAATCTCTGTAACACATTTGTAAATGGACCACAATGAGAAGAATTTAAAATACGGGTATTAGGCAGATGACAGTTGGGAAATTGCGTAGACAAAAGAAAAATTTGCCAGTCAAGGCCTGATTTCCTGCTTGCCTGGCTCTTGAGACCAAATTGCTTGTATTTGAATCTTGACTCTTATTTACTACATGGGTGACTTTGGACTAATTTCTTCATTATTTCTCTCTACCTTAGTTTGTTCACCTGATAAATGGAAATCGTAATGCATATTAATACATATTAATGCATATTAAACATTGAGAACAGTGCATGGGATATAGTAAAAGCTCAGTAATTATTTCTAGATGACATGAGAAGTGTATATTTACATAAAATGTTTCATCTCCCATGAAACTACTGTTACTACATATATGATAAAATGTACTTACAATGTTTTTGTCCCCTGACCCCACTTAAAAAAATCTTCATAAAATTGTACACTTAAAAGCCAGTGATAACTAATTTTTAATAATGATTATTAAGTGTTGGACACTATTTTAAGTGTTTTACACGTATTTATTACAATGAATATGGTATATGAAAATAAATTGACTCTAGAACTGGCTTCTCCTCAGTGGTAGTAATACAACCTAGTGTAGCATTGACACCAACTTTATAGTTTCTCTTCATAGGAATGTCCCAAATGCCATGTCACAATTGAGAAGGATGGCGGTTGTAATCACATGGTCTGTCGTAACCAGAACTGTAAAGCAGAGTTTTGCTGGGTGTGTCTTGGCCCTTGGGAACCACATGGATCTGCCTGGTAGGTTGGGGATATGAAGGGAAGAATATGTTCACATAAGTATGTGCTGTGTGCCAGGTATTATAAATAAGGCTTCTACCTCATAAAGGTCACCATCTAACTTGGGGATAAGTAAAATAAAAATAGTGTGGTCATCGTTAGAGTGTGTGCAAGCTATGCAGAAAGAGGGATTAGTTAGGCCTGTTTCACAGAGGAGGTTAACAATTGAGATTAACTGTAAGCATGGCTAAATTCATTAGTTGAAAAAGTGGTGGGAAATACATTCGGGACGAAAGGAGCAGCATGAACAAAAGTACAGTGATGTGAAAGTAAATGACCTGTTCAGAGAGTTCTGCTTTCTCGGCAGAAGTTGAAAACTAACAGGCTGTGGAGAAACCTCAACCTGCAGGTGTGTTTTATTTACCCTGCATATCACTTAGACAAAAATTTGTCCTAAAATTTAGACATTCCCCTGCAAATCCAGATTTTTAGCTTATCTGTGAAACTTTGAAACAGGCCTGCTATGCCTGTTTAGCAACGTAGAACTGAGTGGCAGCTCTTTAGGTGGGGCCTTTACTTCCCAGTTTGTTAAGTTTCCCCCAAACTGAAGCTTGATGTCATTTGCATTTATCTCGATGGCACCATTGTTTTTCATTTAGTAGGGATAAAGGGTTTTCAGTGAGAGCGATGTCTTATAATTCTGGCTGCTTTGTAGAGAATGAATGGCAAGGGAAGAGATTGTAGATTCAAGACAAGATGAAGGGGATCTGAACTTAGGAGAATGGCAAGTCTTCCTTTTTGGTTTCACTGGATAGATGTTAGAGAAATAGTAAGAGGGATTACTTATCCGAAGTTAATTCTGAATAGGTCAAAACTGACTGGGCGCATGGAGATAAAGAAAGTGAGTGTGCCCCTGTTAGAGCTGCGGAAGTGTATTTCGGGTTTAGCCAGACAGGCACCCTAGATTTTAAGAAGTCAGACCCTAAATTCCCTCTGTTGACAAGTGTAGTAAAGGGAGAAGAAAGTGAAGAAATGTTATTTAGAGATGTGTTGTTTGTATAAGGGAATCTCTGAGCGTATCTCAGATTTGAAATGAGCTACATCAGGACCTTAAAAAGGCACATAACAAATGATGGGTACAGAAGAGTGACCTGGGCCAGGGTGTCAGATATGCTGCTTGTGTCTTGCCTTTACCCACAGCTGACATTGCAAATGAATCATGGCATGCTTTCCTTCTAAAATCTGAAAATGTCTCCGAATCTTCAAAAGAGCATTTCTGGTAGCACTGTCAGTTACCTGAGTTGGAAGCGTAGATGAATCCTGTTTGCTCTTCTGGGTTTAAGATCCTTAAATAATGCTGGGCAAATGAAGCCCAGAATGAGTTAAGGCTTACAAATATTAAAAAAAAAAAAAAAAGTATCAAAAGGAGAGTTATTAAAGATAAAACAGATAGGAAGAAAAGATGCAGGTGGACAAATGTTGATAGTTGACCAATAGATGGCAATTTCTGTTTCTGTCAACAAGAGTGATTATTGTGATAGGTAGAGTAAATTATTAGTGAGAGAGGACCATAAAGTCAAGCTAGGAGGAAATGAATAATTAGTCTGACCCAATTGAAGTGTGGTCTGGGGTACTTTAAACCTGAAGATAAGTGATGGTTGCCCAACATAACTAATGTATTGGTGTTACTGAATTGTACATGTAAAAAATGCTGAATTGGCAAGTATTGTGTTATATATATTTTTGTAACAATAAAGATTTCCAGGGGAAAAAAAACTTGAAGATGAAATCGCTGAGCCGGTGTTTTATTTCTGAGTAATGATGAAAAATAGATACCAAAGACTAGAGACAGACAAAATGTAATTCCAAATTTTCAAAATTTGTGATTTATTCCAACTATATATGGACCATAGAACTTATTTGTTCCCTCCTGCAAAATCCCAAAATTAAATGGTACCATGAGGATGTTGGATCAATGAATGTGTTTAAGATTTCAGTGTGGTATTTCAGTGTGGACTGAGAAGTTTATGGCCTAGGCTTTGAATGCAGGTAGGTAGGTATATTTGGAATTGATTGAATGACCATTTCTAGGAATACAGATAAACGGATTCATATCTTCCTTATGGAATAGCTTTAAAGGCTTGTTGAAAGGCTTTGTCCTAATCCTTTTTATTCATACATTATTACATACTCTTTTCCTGGTCTGTTTTATTGATGTCTTACTTGAACTGATATAAGAATCTTGCTTGAACTGATAAAAGAATCTTGCATACATTTTGGGGTAACATCAAAGGAGGAATATTGAATATATTGACCATTAAAATCCTAAAGAGCTTGACAAGATGGAATAGTGGCTTAATTTAACAAGATTTAAATTAAAGTCAAATTTTTCCTTGAAAAAGATCAGTGTTAAAAACATTCTGCAAATAGGACTTAATAGCCTATGAGTAGTGTAGTACTCACTGGTTAAGAGTATGAACCTTACTTGGCAGACAGACATAGTAATTGCCAGCTCTGAAACTACCTATGTGATTTTACTTGTCTTCACTTTACCTAATTCCTCATCTGATCGGTAAGAATAATATGCGATAGTACATAGAAAGTTTTTAGCAAGTATGTAATAAGTACTTGATAAATATCAGCTTCTCCCATAATGTAGGCTGCATAAAAGAGGTAGAGTATCCAGAACAAGGGAACAGCCACTCTTAGTCATGTTTCCTCTCTACCCCCCATTATGTGTGTCACGTAATTTTAAATGACTGTTATAAACTGTAATAGCATTAAAGTAAATTGCATGCTGCCTACTGGTTCTCTTTTGCTTATAAAAGAACAGGTAAGGTGAGTAACTCTAGATAATGGAGACTATTTGGCTTAAGTAAGAGAAGAGCTAGGAAATGAGATAGTCCCTATCTTCAAAAATTGATTGAGAAATTCAAACTATAGCCAGTAAATGGAAGTTCTAGAATGACAGTGTTTCCTAATGATTATAGGTGAGCTGATGTGGAACTGACTGCCTCTGGAGGCGGGGAACTTCCTGATACTGAAGAGGGAACCCATTCATTAAGACAGAGCATATTCAGACACTAGGTGTAGGTTAGATTCAGCAGCACTTTTGGTTTTTTCAGCTCAGTAATTCTGTCATAATTGTAGTACCTTGGGCATTTTAACATCTCGGTTTATCTGTAAAGGAGAATGTTGGTTAAAATTGTGATTTGTTCTCTTTTTATTGTTTTATGGCATTCTCTTAATTTATTTTAAGGTACAACTGTAACCGTTACAATGAGGATGATGCAAAGGCAGCAAGAGACGCACAGGAGGTAAGTACATTCATTCTCTTAAGACTTAAATGGGAACATGCGTTGTGCATTCATTAGGGAATAATTCAGCAGAAGTTTTCAACTCCGAGAGGTTTAAGGAAAAATACCCCAATAAATGCTGAGTATCTGTTTATATTTAAGAAGAGAATCTATACAAACTAATTAATCAGAACATCCTTATTTATAAATTTGTTTGCTTACTTTTAGTTAATCTAGTCATGTAGTAGAGCTGCAGGTTTCAGCAGTCTTGATGTCAGGATTTCTTTTTTTCCCAAGCAAAGAGCGTAGAGAGTAGCGTTTGTTAAATGGCCCTTATTTCTAATTTCTTTTACGTCATTATTCATCAAGAACTTCCCTCCCCAAGCAAAATAACTCAATTACATTTACCCAATTAAATAATTCCTTATATTCGTTTAGTCCATATTGAAATTCTTCAGTTGTCTCAAAATATTTTCAAATGGTTAGCCTACCCTGGATGCAGTCCAAAACATGCTTTGCATCTGTTTTGGATTGTTTCACTTTTTAATGTTTCTTTAAAATTTATTTTCTAATAAAAAAAATACCATTAAGACCTAATTCTGGGTTTTTTTAAATCCTGTCGTATTGTTAAAGGAAAAAATCCCCATGTATTGAAGTGTTGATTTAAATTATATTCATTGGGGGAAAAAAAGTTGCCATCGAGTCAGTTCTGGACTCATGAAGACCCCATGTGTGTCAGAGTAGAGCTGTGCTCCTTAGGGTTTTCAAGGGCTGATTTTTTCAGAAGTAGATTGCCGGCCCTTCTTACAAGGCACCTTTGAGTGGACTCAAACTGCCAGCCTTTCAGTTAGCAGCCAAGCATGCTGACAGCTTGCACCACTGAGGGACTCCATAGATGTAATTCTAACATTAAACTCTTACAGCATTATACAGCTATACAGCCAAATAAAGAGAGCTGCAAAACCAGTGAAGCTCAAATTAACATTAATTTCATTTGATAAATAATGTTGTTTGTGGAAATTAAATTACTACTAATAGGCTGCTATGTGGCTGGATTCTTTTGAGCTTAGTGTTACTATACTGCTAAGACTTGACAGCAGAGGTTTTGACTTTTTTTTTATACTGCTAAGTGGAAACCCTGCTGGTTAAGAGCTATGACTACTAACCAAAAGGTTGGCAGTTCGAATCTACTAGGTGCTCCTTGGAAACCCTATGGGGCAGTTCTTTTTTGTCCTCTAGGCTCGCTGTGAGTCAGAATCAGCTCAATGGCAGTGGATTTATTCAAGAGACCTGGTTCCAATTGCTGGCCAACTCACCTCAGGCGCAGCCACCACTAGTCTGTCATTGGAGGCTTGCGTGTTGCTGTGATTCTGAACAGGTTTCAGAAAAGCTAATCTACTTCCAAAAATCAGCCGATTAAAAACCCTATGAATCACAAAGGTTCTGTCGGTTGTGCATGGGGTCACCATGAGTCAAGGGCCAACTCGACAGCAGCTCACAACAACATACCACTAAGCCGTGTGGTAACTCATTCTCCGGCCAGTTTTCTACTCAACTGTTGCAGACCTTCATTCCTACAGTCATCATGATTTGACTTGACTAGAATTTGTTATTGATGTATTCTCTTACCAAGGAGGCCTGGTGGAGCAATGGTTAAGCGCTTAGCTGCTGACTGGACGGTTGGCAGTTCGAACATACCCAGCAACTCCACAGGAGAAAGGACCGGGCAATCTGCTCCTGTAAAGCTTACAGCCTAGAAAACCCTATAGGGCAGTTGTTTTACTCTGTCACATGAGGTTGCTGTGATTTGAAATCAGCTCGATGACACCTAACGGCAGCATTCTCTTACCACTGATTTTTCTCATTATAAGCTGCAGCTTTATAAAATAATGCTACTTAATGCCAATTTTATCCATTTCGCACATGTAAGCCGTGAAATTAAATTTTGGTTCTCAGGTATAAGGAGTTCTTTCAGATGATCCAGAGTGCTTGTATTTTTTTTTTTAGGTGTTACCAGATTTTTAAAATTTTTAAAACATTTTAAAATTCCACACACTGCTGAGACCAGGTCAGTTGGCACCCCTGCCTAGCCCATATCTAGTGGCCTTTAGACTCCAGTGTGAAATGCACCACCCATGTAATTTTGATATAAAAGCTCTACAATAGTCATCGTGCTTTTTCGAGCCTCCCATTTGGACTTAATTCTGCTATTACATTTGTTATTTAGCTTAGCCTGTCATTGCATCTCCTTCTGTTGTTTTTTTCATCTTCATCTTTTCTCCCTTATGGCTTTCTGTTTTAAGCCATCTTGATTGCTTTATATCCTGCTGAAGAGGCCATTCCTTTCCTAAAATTTTTTATTTTGCTGATAATTCTTTTCCATCCACGGAGAAATCTTTTTTTTCTCTTATGCTGCATGATGTTTTTCCTAATTACCTTGGTGGGCCTTTTATTTTTACTTATTATGAATGAAAAGCAGTCTAGCCAGATATGATATTTGCCAGTACCAGAGAGTATATATAGGTTATTCTTGACCTCACCTGGCCTTCATTTGGGTGCTGGTAGACTCTCTTTCTGAGATCTACAGGATGGATGAGTTATTGTGGATAGCTTCTAGGCTGGCTTCTAATGCCTAGAATGCATTATTTTTTTAGTTCACATCTGTTAGACCAAGCTAGAATCTTCTATCACTGCTCCTGTGACAGTGCAGGGAAAGATTTCATATCAGTGCCTTTGTTTCTTTGTTTTGGGGAGCCACACCTTCCAGAAGGGACCACACCATTACGTGTCTTTCTAGGCTTCTCTTCTTTCCCCACTTGTCCCACTACCATACTCTGGCCTAATGTTTACTGGAGTAGTAGGTTTAAAATGAAAGTACTGGATGATGTATTTGGAGGTTGGTACACAATCCATAAAGAACCTGGATGATGGTACTCTGAGTGCCTCAGAAAGCTGTACCTGCATTGTAGAATAATTGTTGACTTAATACACTATGCCACAGTACTAGCAGTGGTAGACATTTGAATTTTTCTGTCTTCTAGACTAAGGGTCTGCACGTTTTTTCTGTGAAGGTCCAGATAGTAAATATTTTCAGCTTTGCGGACCATAAGGACTTTGCTGCCTTTACTCAGCTCTGCTTTTGCCCTTGTGATGCTAAAGAAGCCTTAAGACTTACTGGGTTTGACACTGTCCCAAGTAACCTTTATTTACAACAACAGGCTGTAGGGGAATAGCTTGCAGGTCATAATTTGGGCAGTCGGTTTTGTTTTTTTCCAAAGTGTCTTCAGGCCACTGGTTGCTCTTTTCAATCCAGATTCTGGCAGTTGATTGGAAAGTTAGTCTTACTTGCAGTGGTATAGGTTTCCTTTTTTCACGCTGAGTTTTAGAGAGATTTTAGCGAGAAGAAGCCGTTTCAGAATTGTTGGTCAGATTACATCAGAAATTCTCCAGCATCTTTTTTTCTTAATATGATAGTTTAGGTTTTTCTGTTCCATTTTGGGAATTTGGCAGGCTTGGAAACATTAGTACTTTTGGAAAGAAAAATGCCGAGCACATTATTTTTCACATATATTTTGGGATTGGCATAATTTTCAGTGCATAAGCATTGATTTGATACTTACCTGAGTCTTAAAATAACATGGCTTGTATTGGTTTTTTGGGATGTTTCCATGTTGTGTCACATCGAATAATGTGATTGGCTAAGTATATGTTTCAGATTTAGTGTTTCTAAAGCAAGATACCATCCATAGAGCCAAGCAGTGTAGAGGAGGTAAAAGGAAAGGAAAGGAAGTATGTGAGTCTGGTAAGAAACCTTTTGGCAGTGGTTTCGTTTAACAACCATTTATTAATCACTTTTCTGTATATCAGGTACTAAAGATACCAAGATCGAGTTTTTAGGAGTTCATCCTCTTTAGAGATTTATAGTATAGTGGAAGATAACCTATGTGAATTATTTTTGCAGTGCGATAATACAAAGCAAATTTATCTTTCTAAATATTACATATACATTTTTAAAAAGTAGTGTTTTGTTAGCATTAACGATGATCTAATCTTCACATGTCCCCATTTGTCTCATAAATTTTCATTTATAGTTGGCTCAGATCAAGGTTCCACACAGGTCCACAAATTGTGTCTGATTAATCTCTTCTCGACTGATGTATAGAGCCTTCCTATTTTTTTTCCTTGCCATTTACTTGATGAAGAAGCTTGGTCATTTTGTCCTATAGAATATTCCACATTCTGGCTTTTGCCGATTATAACTCAATGGTATCATGTAATATGTTCTTCTATCCCTGTATTCCTTGAAACTGGTGGTTAATTCTAGAAATGTGATCAAATGCAGATACAGTTTTGGGGCATGGAGGCATAGAACGTTTAACCAGTGGTACTGTTTATTTTCTTTTGCATAAAATCAGGAGTTATGTAATACCTGGTTGTCTCTAATTTTCCACTTTAAAACGTTTGTGCTTGTCATTTGCTGTACATCTCATTGTGTATTTAGAACAGCGCTATCCAGTGTAATGATGGAGATAACCTGTGTCCTAACCACAAATGGCTACTGAGCACTGAGGAACTGAATTTTTAATTTTAACTAATTGAAGCTAAGTAGCCCTTGTGGCTAGTGACTACTGTATTGGAAAGCACAGCTGTAGAACCGTCAAAGGAGTACTAAATAACAAAGATAGTATTAGTCCGTTTTGTTGCTGATTATAGATTCAGTTCCTATATTGCTTCACCAGTAAATATGGATAACAGCTTTTGTGTATAATGTATTTGTTTTTCTTAATGGAACAGCGATCTAGGGCAGCCCTACAGAGGTACCTGTTCTACTGTAATCGCTATATGAACCACATGCAGAGTCTACGCTTTGAGCACAAACTGTATGCTCAGGTGAAGCAGAAAATGGAGGAGATGCAGCAGCACAACATGTCCTGGATTGAGGTGCAGTTCCTGAAGAAAGCAGTCGATGTCCTCTGCCAGTGTCGTGCCACACTCATGTACACTTATGTCTTCGCCTTCTACCTCAAAAAGAATAACCAGTCCATTATCTTTGAGGTAGGTATAGTTTCAGGGGAGATAAAAGCTCATCCTGTCTCATAGGACCACTTGGTCTTTCATAGAAAGTATAAATAGGGTTTTAAAGGTTCTGTCTATGCAGAAAATGTGAGTAAACATAGTATTCATTAGCAAGATACAGGAAAGAAATTTAAATTTCTTGTCCTAAACTACATTCACATTGATGTGGTTTAGTTAGCTAGCAATTAAGTGCCCTGGATTTGAATCTTGACTTCATCACTTTTCCAGCTCACTTGACTTGGAGCGAATTATTTAACTTCTTCTATTTCTATTTTAAAAAGGGAATAATTAGAGAATAATACCTTCCTGGTATTATTCCCACTTCTCACATGGGTGCAATCTATTAATTCACCTCAACTACAGGTGTGATATTGTTTCCTCGGATCCTAATCACCTGGAGCTAGGTCATATCGCAAAAGGTAAAGGGCACAGTCCACCAAACTGCCAAGTCTGCCCAAGATTTTATATGCCAACTTCAAGCTTGGGGTCCCCCTGACACCCTCAGTTCTGACCTGACTACAATTTTGGGGTTTTCTCACTACTCCCACAGGAAGCCCAGAGTACTCCACTGCCCCCCTCACGCCCCCCATCCCCCATTTCTGACCTGCTGGCTCCCACTACTCCCTCAGGTTCAGTAATTTGCTAGAACAACTCACAGAACTGAGGAAGGCTCTGTACTTTTAATATAGTTTTACCATAGCAAAAAGGCTACAAACAAAACCATAGGACGAGGTCTGGGAGGGTTTCCCGTGTGGAACTTCCATGTCCCACATGACATGCTGCCATCCCAGTGCATCAGTGTCTTTCACCAACCTGGAAATCCATGAAGCTTCTGTGTCCAGAACCTTCTTTGGGCCCTTAGTACATAGCATGGAGCCCTGGTGGTGCAGTGATCAAGAGCTCAGCTGCTAACTATAAAAGGTCAGCAATTTGAATGCTGCTCCTTGGAAACCTTATGGGGCAGTTAGTTCTCTGTCCTATAGAATCACTCACTATGAGTTGGAATCGACTGGATGGCAGTGGGTTTTGGTTTTTTGCATAGGCATGATTGATTGACTGTGCCCTCTCCCCTGACATTAAATGCTATCACTAGATGAGTCTGACCTGGTCAGTCCCCGCTTAAGAGTCACCTCATTAGCATAACCTTTTAGGTTAGGTGTGGAAACCCTGGTAGTGTAGTGTTTAAGTGCTGTGGCTGCGAACCAAAAGACTGGCAGTTCGAATCCACCAGGAGCTCCTTGGAAACTCTATGGGCAGTTCTACTCTGTCCTGTAGGGTCACTATGAGTCAGAGTCAACTCGAGGGCAAGGAGTTTTTTTGTTTGTTTGTTTTGTTTTCTTTGATTGTCTGGAGCCCTCATAAAGACACTTCAGTCATTGGGGAATTTCCAAAGATTTAGAGGTTATCAGGAACCAAGGAGAAAAACCAAATCTTTAGGTAAAGTTGACCCCAGGATAGCTTTTTAGGTTTAAGTGAGATAACCCATGTAAATTGCTTACACAGCACTAGTAAGTTCTTGATAAAAGCCTTTATTCAGGCAAAACAAATCTGTGGTATTAGAAGTTAATATGGTGACTACCTTTGGTAGAGACATAGTGACTAAAAAAAAAAAGTATGCTGGTAAAATTCTACTTGTTGATCTGAGTGCTAGTTGCATGGATTGTTCACCTTGTAAAAATTTGGCTGTGTTTTCCACTTGTATACTTTTTGGTATGTACAGCGTATTTCAGTAAAAGGTTCAAAGAGGTTAGCTGTTCTTAATGAAGTATTTTTAAGTAAAGATGCTCATGTTAAATTAATGCACGAAACACTGATGTCATAGATAACTAGACAGTAAGACTGACTAGCAGGTGGGATATGGGTAACATGTAGAAAGCTAGCCATAATAGTAAAGAATAACAAAATTTTAATCTTTCATGAAGTGTTCTCTGACAAGAAATGGATGTAGCCAGAAGTAAACAAAAATAGGCTTCTGTTTTCTCAGATTTTTCTCTGAGTTTTTTTTTTTTTTTTTTATTAAGCTTCAAGTGAACATTTACCATTCCAATCAGTCTGTCACATGTAGGTTTACATACATCTTACTCCCTTCTCCCACTTGCTCTCCCCCTATTGAGTCAGCCCTTACTCTCTGAGTTTTAACACATAGCAGCTCTCAGAACTAGGAGGTTCCAAGATTTTTTTTTTCCCCCCTTAAATCCTTTTAAATTGTCCTCGATATCCTTCCCAGGATAGTGAGTGAATGTTCACTTCTTTTAGCATTTAAAAATTTGCCCTGAAAAAGAGAGAATACCGTATTTTTACGCTCACACAAACAGCGTGCTTTGTGCTTTTGGCATTTCTTTGCCTCTCCTGAGAAGGTATTTTCCGAAGGAGCTACTATGCTAATTTTTTTTTTTAACATGTTGTCGTAACTGGGTGTGGTGGGTGTGGCATTAACAACACAGTAATTAAGTTGTTAGAGCTTAAAACAATAAAGAGCAGTACAGATGCAGTTAAATCATTTGTGGAAATTAGGAAACTGGTGTTGAAGGTAAGTCTGTAGGTAAAGAAGCCACTGAAATGGTTTATCTTTTTTAGGTTTCTTTTGACAGAAAAAATTACTGTATATTCCTTCTCTTGCAGAATAACCAAGCAGATCTAGAGAATGCCACAGAGGTGCTTTCGGGCTACCTGGAACGAGATATTTCCCAAGATTCTCTGCAGGATATAAAGCAAAAGGTTCAAGATAAGTACAGGTGAGTTTTTTGGTTTTTGGTTTTTTTTAAACTAGCTATTGAGCAAAAGTTTCTGCCAGTGTTGCTCTCATAGGTCTTAGCGGTGAAGTTAGGTGGTAGTGAAACTTGGGTTTAGCATATCCAGTAACTGAGCTGCTGCCATGTTTCTCGCAGATTGCTTCTGTCCATTGGGCAACGAATTGCAGCTAGTAGTGCTGGTCAAGCATTAAGGAGAAAATCAGCCATTTATCCCACCGGCTGATTCTGCTGCTTCTGTCCAGCTATATCTACTTAGTTGCTGCCCTGCAAGGAAGAAAGAGCCTAAAAGGGCAAGTGGCCATTAGGATGAGGGGTGAGAATAGGATGCTGGTTTTACCATGGGGATTCTGTGGGTCATAGCTGTCAACAAGTGAGCTACCCAAACTCACTGTTTAGAATTTTTATTAGATTTATTTCTAAGGAGAGAATTACTTTGCCTAGGGGCAGATACACCACTTCTTAAGCTAAAGATGATGAAAATGTTTGATTTCACAACATGAACTCCTTCCCCCCAAAGTTTTTTCCTGGCAAAAACTAATTTCTTTTTAATAGTTAAATAGTAATAGGCAACTTTGGGAATATTGGAAGATTTGGAGATTTAGCCTGGTTAATATTTTTACTTCCTTAGCCAGCTATAACCAGTACCTTATAGTGCTTTTACAGTGTACAAAGATTTTACAGATGTGGATAAGTAACCCTTGAAATTACTTCTTTCTGAAACTGTTTACTCATCTGTAGAATAGTGGAGTTGAATCAGATGGTTTCCAAGTCCCCTTAGGACTTTTAACACTTTATGCTCTAAAATTAGTTCCCAGAGCAGGGAGTTATTGGTCTACAGAAAATACTGTTTTCATGTTAGAAACAGTTTAATGTGTCTGTGCATGTAGACTAAAAATGTGCCTATTAAAAATGGGTGCTCGGTTCTGTAGGGGTGCCATAAAAAAATAAGTAAATACTCTTTTATTAGTAGAGACTGACAAGTTTTGTTTTTTTTCTCTTTGATTACAGATACTGTGAGAGTCGACGAAGGGTTTTGTTACAGCATGTGCATGAAGGCTATGAGAAAGATCTGTGGGAGTACATTGAGGACTGAGAATGGCCCCGCATAAAATGAACTCTGAAAACTTTACCATCTAGAGTGCTCATGCAATTAAAACAAACAAAACAAACACAAACACAAACAAGGAGGCACTAAGCCTCTTTGACACCACTGGTCTGTAGTACCGGAATTCTGTTTTGTTAACGGAAAGTTTAAGTAAATTATATTGTAATAAAAAAAGGTAGATAAACCATTGTACAACAGTATTCTAGGCCGCCAACAAAAGTGTGACAGACACACTAAAAGCCCTCCAACTTTAACTTGTAACGTAGCTTCATTCTCAAAGCTGACTCCTTTTTTCTTTTTCTTTCCTGAGTGTAGTACAGTTAAAATTTGAAACAGCTCTTTGACACTGCTTTTCATGTCCAAACCAGCCATTTTGTTGTACTTTGGTGAAGGATCTCTTTTCCTTCCTCCCCTACACATACAGATACACCCCCACACACAGATCGACTCTCTTTCTCTCATACCCCAAGGTCATATGTGAATGTTGATTAGCTCCTTGTAAAGAAAATTCTTGGGGCGGGAAGGGTAGGCAGCAAGAGGATTAAACAAAAACAAACTTTGTATATGACTTTTAAAACAAGAGGACAACACAGTATTTTTCAAAATTGTATATAGCGCATATGCATGGACAAAGCAAGCGTGGCACGTGTTTGCATAATGTTTACTTACAAAAAAATATTTATTCTTTAAAAATCTTCAAGATTATGTCTATTTGCTGTGCATTTTCTTTCAGTTTGCTTTATATTTCCAGGGTGGGGGGTTGGGAAAACAGGTGTGTTGGCTTAGCCCCTCTGGAAGACCTAACTAGAGCTCTGTGATTCCCCTTTCCTGCTCCTGAGGTTACTTTGCCCTTTCTGGTTTTCTTAAGTCTGTTGGCTGGTCAGGGGCCTCATGCCTTGAATTCCCAGCTCTTCCTGATCAGGGACAGGGAGGCTGAGCTCTGACTAAATGCCATGGATTGATAAGGGCTGCCATGGGGGAGGGGGAGCTTTGTTGCTGTAGTTCAAGACGACTCCATCCCCGGCCTCATCCATTTCCCCAAGCCTTTGTGCGCCCATGGCATACACACTGCTAAAGGCTTCCTGACCTACTCATCACGTCCACAGGAAGCATTTCAAGTTTTCTTTCCTTTTGATTTTTTTTTTTTTTAATTGCTGCTTTGAGCCTTTTAAGATTTTAGTTACGGCTCTTCTTTTACCCCTTCTCCACGTTAGAGTGTCAAATATAATGTTTTTGCTTTAAATATAAATAGCCATTCACTTAGTCTCAGATTGTAAATTTAAAATGGCAGATACTGAAATTGCCTGTGTGTGTTGCTGTGGGTTCAGTTTGAAGGCCAACACCCCTAGAACATGATATTCCCATATAGTGCATTTGAATAGAAATCACTGAGTTTGCTTCTTTTCTATTGTCAGCAGGTAGGAGAATTAATAATGCATTTTAGCTGTGATGTCCATTTTTATGAAATTTCTTCTAAGCTATGTTAAAAGTAAAGGATGGTGGTGGTTTTATTAACTATATACCTGTTTCGGCCATTCTGGCTATGGTATTTTTCAACAGGTCAGCATCCCTAAATCTGTCAGTTTTATATGGGAGTGCAGAGTGAACTAGGCAACTAGATTAAGAGGTTTTAATATTAAATACCAATTTCGGCTGTGGACCTCTTTGTCTTCCTTTAAATGTCTTGCGCCTAGGGGAGTGTTTACCATTTGTGAGGCAGCTTTGTCTGCTCTTGCACTGTACATCTTACTACTCCATTGGGAAGTAGGTTCACTTTCCTCTGGCCGTTTGCCTAAGTTAGGCTTTGCTGAATCAACCCTACTTTTCCTTTTAGAAAAGGTTGTTACCTGAGATGTACTTGCAACTGTTCTTTTCCCATCAAAAATCAGTGAATGTTTGCTGAATATATTATGCTGCTTCCTTAAACCACTTGTCGCTTTAGGATCGACTTTACCTGAACCTTTTATCCCCTCCTCCCTTGCCACCTCAGGTGCAAATCTGAACTCAGTGTCTGCTTCTTCCATATTCCCTTCTCCTCCCTTTCCCCATTATCCACTTGATTTTATTTTACTTTAAATGACTGCATCAATCTTAAATACATTTATCAAAAGTTTTTTTTTTTTAGAAAGCTTGAACAAGTTCCTTTCCCTGGTAACTTTGAAAAGCTGCCAGAGTTGCTATATGGATATATGTGGCTCCCTAAAAATGCTTTGTATATGTGTTGTGTCTTTAAAAAATCTTACCAGTTAACTTCGCACTATCTAGGTTTGAGTGTCATAAATCCTCTTTACATGCTCCCCTTGCATCAAGTATTCACAACCAGTTTGTGCACTTCATAACGTCCGCCCCCGTGGAGGAGTAGTGCTTTTTAGAGATGCTGTCTAGTTGCAGTGTTGGCACACTCCCTGAGGGTATTGCAGTTGTGGGTGCGTTCTCTAATTTGTATGGATCAAGGGGAACTGGCCTTTCCTACTTGCAGGCTTTTAACAGCTATCTCCGTATTTGACAGAATTCCCTGAGTTAACTGTTTTCATTGTTAGTATCTTCAATGCCCGAAACTGGGATAGGCAAGCCATATTGTATGACAGCTTCCCTGTTTCACCTACTAAGGCTTGCTATCAGAGGGCTCGATTCACAGCAAGCATCAGGGTCTCCCTGTCTTCTTGGGGGCAGTTACGTTGTCTTTTGAAAAGTGCATGCTTCATGTGAACAATTCATTAAGCAGTAGATGGACTTTCAGTGATCTACAATAAAATTTTGATTGGAAGCTCAGGACACAAACCACAGTGGTAAAATTGAATAGCATCTATTACCAGACTCTAAATTCTGTGTATTTTCTGCGACCCAGATCGTATGTGTTCTATGTGTGTTTAAATAAAAATATGAAATACACATGTGTATACATACACACATATACAGCAGCTCCAAGACTGACTGACTTGATTGGAAATGGTTGGATGCAGTGTAAAATGTGGTTCAGCCATGGTTAGGAACTGAAATTCAGTACAAGAGCATAAAGGACTTGATGTAACAGATTTCTCTTAGCTACAAATCCCGGTATAGAGCACTTGGGGGATGGGAGGGGGCGGGTTGGTGAGACAATCAGACCGGTAAATTGATTAAATGCTCCTAACCCTGTAATTTTGTGCGTAGAGCACCCTGTGCTGTGGAAATAACTGTTCTTAGATTTTCATTGTAACTGGACTGTTCAGGTTGCCCAGAGGGAAAGAACATTCCTAATTCTAATAAAATAAACTTTTATTTTGTTATTCCATTAGTTACTTATGTTTATTTTTATAATTTAAAAAAAAATTGGTGGCCTGACAACCACCTGTATTTTGTGCCTTATTCACTGTTCCTACTTAATATAAGATGTCAACATTTGGTTCAGTTTCTTTGTAGGGAACTATGAATGAGACCGTCCCCTACGACTGACTTGGTGACTATAGCCTTCGGAGCATTTCCTGAAAGCCTTCCAATTTCTGTGTCTCGAACATTGAATTTAGATTTCCATTTGTGTTGTAACAATGATAATACCGAGATGCTCAGTAGATCTTTGAATGCTGGTTTCTTTTCCTTAAGTCGTTTTCAGTTAACTGTAAAACTCCTTCACATAACTTCCATTTTACTTACCCTTCGTAGCTAATACTGCCTATAGAGATGGAGAGTTACCTTCTTAAAGAAGGCTCCAGAGTTGGAGATACTTGTCATTGATACTCTTAGTTTAGATTTTAGTACAGTTTAATTTGGTTTATTTGGATCTATAATTACAAGTGTTTATCACTTTCATCTTCAATGCACTTTCTTATACTAGCCTTTAAACAAATGGGGTAGAAATTGTTCTGTTTTACAAGAGAAGAAAATGAGGCTCAACAAGGTTAAGTAATTTTCCCAAGGTTAACAGTTTCTTTCATCAGGTACTGGAATTTTCTTGTATCTGAGACTCGAACGGTATCACACTCTCTCTTTATATCCATATTCTGGTCTCAGAATGACCTAGAATTCAGTACCAGAAAAGGTGGTTCTTAACTATGGTTTCGTGCTTTTAAAATACATCAAGGACTATATAAATACCTGTCACTGCTACTGTTAGAGGAGTGCTGTATGATTTCCATCTTTAATTTGTTGTTGCATCGTTTACAGCTCCTGTGGCCCTGGTTTGCCTAATTGTTAGAAACCAGCTGTGGTTAGAAAGTAGCCCTTTCCATCGCACGGGTTTGGGGCAATCCTCACGTGAAGACTGTGATGTGATAGTTAAGGGTAAATAGTTGAGCATGATTTCATTTGCTAAATGGTGCCTGAGCAATTTGCCATTGTTGACCTGGTCATTTGTAAACAAAAAAAAAAAAAATTTCCAAAGTAAAGAATTTTGGGTTGTGTCTACTAGAATTTCTTACAGGAGTTGTTTTACAACTGAAAACACGGCAGAACAGCCCATATCCATTTGATCTCTGCATTTCTCCTTGAAATTGGATGACCAGCTTCCAAATTTTAATTTTTTGATTTCTGTATGATTAAATGCAATTTGGGGGCAACTATTGTTGATCTTTCTCTAGGCAGTAGCATTTAGGATAGAAGAAGTAATGAATATCAGATTCTTTTGAAAAGCAGTTTGATTAAACAGTAGACATGCTTCTTTAGTGCCATTTTTACAGTAGAAGTCAGTGTATGAATGAGTCATACGCTGATAAGCAGGTCTTAATGCCAAACCAGTTACCAGTTGCGGTCGAGTCGATTCCAGCTCACAGCCACCCCACGTGTGTCAGGATAGTACTGTGTTCCATAGGGTTTTTAATGGCTGAATTTTTTGAAAGTAGATCACCAAGCCTTTCGAGATGCCTCTAAGTAGACTTGAACCTCCAACCTTTTGGTTAGGAGCCAAGCATGCTAACCGTTTGTGCCACCCAGGGACAGCAGTGCCAGGGCACACCCTTGTTACCATAATCACAGTTTCAGATTCTTAATGTCTACAAGAGGCAGCTAAATGTTTTTAAAATGGACTGCCCTGTGTTGTTCGAGAAGCCTGTGAAACCCAGACTTGTGTATTCTCTCAATTTTGAAATGTTGGTGATTACAGTATTTTTAAATATGAGTCAAAGAAAACCCACTCGTGACCATCATTTTCCAACTTCTGTGAGTCTTAGGTTGCAACTTATAATAATTGCAAAGAGAGAATACAGCTGAGCATAGGTCATAAAGAACAAAAGGACCTATATTTGGTGAGTTCACAGGCTCAGGGTAGGGCCTATCAATGTAGGCCCTAGCTGAGTGGGTTTTGTAGAATGGTGTTACCCAAGAGTCCAGTGTGTAGTGCCCAGTTTTTGTTTTTTTTTTTCCTTCCAGTTTTCTAGTAAGTGGCCCACTTGGAGAAAATAATTCACAAAACCAAAAGCCTGTTGAGCAGTAGACCTGACAAGCAGAGTAGAATATTCAGGTCAACCGGCAATATGTTCTCTTCCTAAAAGGGAGAAATCTGAGAAAGTAAATCGGTGGAGGGCTGGGCAAAAGAAGGTAAGCTTATATGCATTCGAGCGAACGCAAACTTCAACTTAATCACTTAGAGTTGAATTCTGAACATTTTATAGAGTCCACAAGTTTCTTTTAGCTTCATTCTTAGGATAATTTTGTGTGTTAAGACAATGGATTTTCCTATTTTTATCACCAGTGTGGGTAATGGAAAGAATATTGATATTCTCAGCCATAGTTTTCCCTTCTGTAAAATAGGGATACTTAATAGGAGCTATAATTTGTTGAGTACTTCTTGCCAGATGCCTTAATTACATTATCTGTATCCTCTAAGCAACCCTAAAAGAAAAGTAGGCATTGCTGTCCTATTTTATAAACGGGGAAACAGGCTTATAGACTATTAACTTGCTCAAAAGTTACACAGTGAGTTTATGTTCGGGTTAGGTTTTCTGATGCTGTGTGTTCATTATGTTGTCTACTTTATCTGTGACAGAAATATTGTGAGGATCAAAGAAAATGACCCTCACATTTTCCCAAACAAATTCTAGTTATAAATAATAAGCACACTAGTGGTAACTTAGGCGAAAAATAAAGATACAGAACTGCCTCATAGACTCCCAAACGCAGAATTAGACAGAACCCAGAAGCCAGAAAGCCATTTTGGACTCCTAGGCTGGCATGGGCTGTGCCATCTGCACATCCACATTATTCTGTCTATATTAAATAATCTCAATTTGTCCTGTCAGCCTCTCCATAGCTCCAAGTGTTACATGTTAACTATTCCAGACACAGAGACAAAACCAAACTAGGCCAAGGTGCATGGTCATTAGGATAAACTTGACTCTTGGGTGTTTACCCCTGTGGATTGGGGTGGGGGGTGCGGGGTGTGGGCAGCGCACAGATTTTTATAGAAAGTGTCCACAGAGAAAGCTAAAATGCCCTGAAAGTTTCCTTTTCTAAAAGAAACGTAACGAATTAATATAGAATTAATACGGCTAACTTGTGAATGTTTACTAAGTGCTTCATGTGCATCATCTCATTTAAACTCAAGAACCCTATGAAATAGTTACCATCCCCTGACAATAGAAGCTCAAGGAAGATGGGTAATTTGCCTGAGGTCACCGTGTTCTGTTACTGTCAGAAGGAAGATTCAAACCTACATTCCTTCAGTTAACACCCATGGTGCCAGGCAGTGTTCTGTGCGCTGGATAGTGAATAACGGGTCTGTTGGTTTGTCTAAATCTCACGACTACAGCTCTACATGGAGGCTCAGTGGATTGCCCAAAGTCACCCAACCAGGGCATGGCAGAGCTGGAGCCACAGCCTGACCTCTAGCACTATATTCTTTGCACTGCACTGTAGCTGCTTCTGAAACAGCCATGCCAAGGGCACCTGCTAAAGCTATGTAGATGGGGCAGCTTCCAGCCTTAGATTGCTCTGGAGACTTGATGACTAGTTCTTATTTTTGGCTCTTTGTGTTCAAAACAGGTGCCTCTCTTGTTGTTAACCTCAGATGTTATACTACTAAGAAGGTACCAAAATACGGCTTTTCCTTCCTCACATTTGAGAGCCACTCTAGCATTTTATTAAGAAGCAAGCCCCATATTTCCAAACCCTTTCCAGAAGGCCTGTCTGGTTTTGAGCTGATCACATTGACTTCATATGCATAAAGTATAAAATAACATTTCCTGGTGTTAGTGTCTTATTTGGCACCTCACTGGCTACACCTGTATAAAAGTGTGGTATGTACTCTTCAAGCTCCCTGCCTTTTACCATGGACTATTCAAGTTTCAGGGTGGGGTTTTGGAGGATGATTGTAGATACCTAACACTAATTCCCTATAGTAGTAAATTCTCCAGAAAGCTCTTTAGGCTGAAACCTTGTCTCTAGATTTCTTTCTGATGGCTAATGTTCTTCTCTGTTTGCATGATGACAAAGCGGTGCCCTAAAAACCACCTCAGTACACATTAAAGGCTATTATTAGAATTATAAATCGGGGGCTTGTGCAGTGAGGATCTAGTTGTCTGAAACCCACTGGCCAAGTTGGAATATTTGAGGGTCGAGTAAACACAGAGAGAGCAGGATTTCATCCTAAGTTTTCTCAGGGACCTGTCCAACAACACCACTAGAATTTCCCAGCTTTGTCTTGCAGAGACTCCCTATGTGTACTCCCACCTCTCAGGTTCACACAGTCCTTTCAGAGGGAGTCCAGCATTTATGGAGCACCTCTTGTGAGCCTAGCTGGGTGATAGATTTTCCAATGGAACACCTCAAAATTGTAAAGATCTTGCACCTGCTCTCGAGTCATTTATAATCTAATGGTAGTCTTACTGGTATGAACATAGTTGCTTGGTAATAAATTCCTCCCAATGAACTTGTGATTCATTTCTATATAAAACCAGTTGTCAGGAAGTTGATTTCTACTCATGGGGACCCAGAGTAGAACTGTGCTCTGTAGGGTTTTCGATGACTGATTTTTTCCAAGTAGAGAGCCACATGTTTCTTCCCAGGCATCTCTGGGTGGACAGAAACTTCCAAACTTTCAGTTAGCAGCTGAGTGCCTTAACCATTTGTACCCCTCTCGCCCAGAGATTTCTCATTTATACAAAACTAGAGCAAATACTAAAGAGTTTTTTTTTTTTTTTTTTTTTTTTAATAAGGGAGGAAGCATGACTTGAGTGTCCACCTGCTTTGGAAAATATGACTGCTTTGGATAGGAAATCATTTTGTATGCAAATACCCTGAGACTGATTCCGACCATTGTAAAGGCCATGGTAGCAAATGCCAGAGAATGGGCTTAATGCAGGGTATGGTCCATGCCTCTGAATAATTCATTTTTACCCTATTATTTTGACTAACTTGCAACAGAGTGGGTTAAGTACTGTACGTTTAAAGAACCCTACTATGCATTCAGGTAAAAACCAATTAGCACAAGTCAGTGCCTTCCAGTAGTCAAATGGTTGCTCATTAACCAATGGAAATAAAACTGTTAGTTCTACAGAATTGCTTCACAGATTCTAAATGCTACTTCTCTGGACACTGGATTGTGTGCCCTGTGAGACAGGTTCTGTAATCGAGATCCTAGCCCTGAAGAGATTAAAGTCCCGAGATAACACTAAGAACAGATAAGATAGGTCAGTAAAGAGCTGGGAACAGGTGCTCCTGGAAGAGGAATCCCTCCCCAAACATACACTTTTATTTTAAATTGAGATACAATTAGTATATAGTAAAATGCACACATCTTAAGTGTTTAATTTCATGACTTTTAACAATTGTATAGACCTGTGTAATAACCACCCAAAAGAGCATATAGAACATTACCATCAACCCAGAAAGTTCTCTTGTGCACTTTTCAAATCAATCTCTGTTCCCCTCCAGTGATCACTTGGCTGATTTCTGTCACTAAAAATTCATTTTGCCTGTTTTTGGACTTTATATAAATGGATTTTTATAACAAGCATCCTTTTGCATCCGGCTTTTTTTCACTTGTCTTAATTCTTTAAAGTCATATATATTGTGTGTATCAGTCATTTGTTCTTTGTTACTGGGTAGTATTCCATGTTATAAATTTACCACAATTTGTTTATTCATTCTCCTGTTGCTAGACATTTAGGTTGTTTCCAGCTTGGAGTGATTATTAATAAGGCCATTATAAATATTCTTACAAAAGTTTTTTTGTTTTGTTTGTGGATATATGTTTTCACTTTTCTTGAAAACGTGCCCAAGAGTAGAAGGGCTGGGTCATAACTACTCTTCTGTTCTCTAAAGTGGCTTTACCATTTTGCACTCGCACCAATGATGTATGAGAGTTCCAGTTGCTCCACGTCTTTGTCAACATTTGCTATTGTCATTGTTTTTTATTTTAACCATTTTAGTGGTTGTGAAAATCTTTTTGTGATTTTAATTTCCATTTCCCTGATGACTAATGATGTTCAGCACGTTTCATGTGCTTTTCTTCTGTTTGTATATCTTTGGTGAAGTGTTGTTCATGCCTTTTTTTTTTTTTTACCATTTTGAAATTGGATTGTCTTTTTATTCTAATTTTTATTGTGGTTTTATTTTATTGTGATTATTATTGTTTATATTCTAGAAAAAAGCCTTTGTCAGATATATGTACTATGAATATATATTTTGCTAGACTGTGGCCTGTCTATTGATTTGCTTATTGGAATCTTTTGATTTAATTTTAATTAACTTAAATTTTATTTAAATAGTCACTTGTGGCTAATGGCTACTATATTGGACAGTGCAGCCCTAGAAATTATAATATACATATTGTACTCTTGGTATTTTATATTTTACATTTATAATATGCTATAAACTCCACAATAAATTTTTATTATTGCTGTTCCTACTTTCCAACAAATCTAAGGTTCCATCTGGTATCACTACCCTTCAGTCTAAAGAACTTCTTTTGGCATTTCTTCTACTTCAGTTTTGCTACAGATGAATTTTCTCAGCTTTTATCTCTCAGAGAATTTTTTATTTTGCTTTTATTTTTTCAGGGGTATTTTAACTGAATAAAGAGCCCTGGTGGCACAGTGGTTAAGAGACCAGCTGCTAACCAAAAGGTAGGCAGTTCAAAACCACCAGTTGCTCCTTGGAAATGCTATGGGGCAGTTCTACTCTGTCCTGTAGGGTCACTATGAGTCAGAATTGACTCAATGGCAACAGGTTTGCTTATTCGAATATAGAATTCTATGTTGACCTTTTATTTCTTCTTTCAGTACTATAAAGTCACTTCTTTATCTTCTGGTCTCATTTGTATCAGTCATCTATTGTTTTTATTGTTGTTCCTCTACCTATAATGTGTCTTTTTTTTCCTGTGCCTGCTTTCAATATCTGTTCTTTATTTTTGGTTTTCAGCAGGTTGACTTTGATATATCTAGGTATGTTTGTATTGCATTTACCGAACTTCTTGGATCTGTGTTGGTGTCTTCCATTAATACTGGATATTTCTTGATCATTATCCTTCAAATATTTCTTTTGTCCTGTACTCTGTTGACTCTCCTCACCTTCTGAGACTCAGTTACACATATATTAGATAATTTGATATCCTACAGATATCAGATGATCTCTCTGTTGTTTGTTGTTCTTGTTGTTTTTCCCTCACACTTTTTTCCCTTTGTTTTCAGTCTGGATACTTTTACATTTAACCGTCTTCAAGTTCCCTAATCGTTTCCCATGCTGACCTGCTAAACCCATCTAATAAATTTTTCATTTCTGATATTGTATTTTTCATTGCTAGCATTTCATATTTGGATACTTGCCATGTTTTTGCTAAAATTTCCTGTTTTTAGTGCATGCTTTTCACATTTTCCACTAAA
Organism: Loxodonta africana; assembly: GCF_030014295.1. Taxonomy (NCBI): domain Eukaryota; kingdom Metazoa; phylum Chordata; class Mammalia; order Proboscidea; family Elephantidae; genus Loxodonta; species Loxodonta africana. The sequence continues at coordinate 43,186,289 of NC_087354.1, read as the reverse complement.
TGTTCTAGGATTTTCATCATAGTTATTTTGAAGAATCCTGTCTCTTGATTCCAACATTTTAACCTTCACTAGATCAATTTTTTTTTTTTTTTTTGCATTTTAATAAGAATTATTTTAAAGATCCTTACTGATCATTCAACATCTGGGCATCTGTACTTCTACTTGTATTATCTGCTCCATCTCTTACACATATTCTTCCTTTTGCATATGTCTTGTATATTTGATTGTATGTTGGACATTTTGTATAAAAGAACAGAAGAGACTGAAGTAAATATTATTTACCTCCAAAATGGGGCATGCCCCTTTTTCTCTCAGGTCACTTCAGTAGAGGTTCAGTCAATCTGATGCATATTTAACCTAGATCTGGGTTTTATTACAGCTTTAGGTTGATCCAGTTTGCCAGTAGCTTCAAATATTTTGAAGGTGGAATCAGAACTTTCCCTTCAGCAGGGCCTGGGTTTTTGGTATTGATAAGATTCTGGGGATCTGACTTTCCTTCACAGCCAAGCCGCCAGCTTTTGGAAATGTGGGCAATCGCCCTGCTTTACAGCAAAGCTGCCAGAGTTTTTAATCAATGGGGGTAGGGGTATGGGGCGTATTCTCTCATTCTTTTGCCTTGCCCGTAGAGATGTACAAGAATGCCCACAATGCCTGGGATATAGGTCTGTCCACTGTCCTGCCTGACTCTTAGCCTTTCGGAGTACCTCTGATGGATTTATGAGCTCTCCTGTCTTGCCTCCATTTTGTTAGGGATATCTTGAACTTGGGAGGGGCCCCACTTGTGTGCGTGGGTGGGTGGATCTCTGCCAGCTCTCTATTGTACATTCCCATTTCTACATTTGGTATATTACTTCCCTATACTTGTTTAGGAAACCCTGGTAGTGTAGTGGTTAAGTGCTATAACTGCTAACCAAGAGGTTGGCAGTTTGAATCTGCCAGGGGCTCCTTGGAAACTCTATGGGGCAGTTCTACCCCGTCCCATAGGGTCGCTATGAGTCAGAATTGACTCGATGGCGGTGGGTTTGGTTTTTTTAGGTAAACTTGTTTAAGATCCAAGATGTAAGATTAGTGAGTGGGTGCAGACTTCTTCTGTAGATTTGGGTCCTCCAGATTCTACTGTCATGCCAGTCCCCATGGGGTTATTAAAAAATTTGCTAAATTTCAGCTGGTTTCTCTTTATTCCCCCTATTGTGGATTCTTCTTTGTAGCATAGTCCAGCCAGGAGTATGAGCAGTCATTTGTCTCTTCTTTCCCACGAAGGACTTGGCACTTTCAGTTGTATAGCTCAATTTTTTATTTTCTAGCTAGTCTAGCCTTTTTTGTTTTGCTTGCTAGGGTGGGAACTATGTTCTCTTATGAGTTCTACATCCAAATAAAAAGTAAATTCTAGTAATGGGAGCTTAAGAATGTTATTAGTAGGGGAAATAGGAGGGTAGAGAGGGTTAGAGACTGGCAAAATTGTCACGAAAGGAGAGACTGGAAGGGGGGAGCAGGCTGACTCATTGGGGGAGAGTAAAAAAAAAAAAATTTTTTTTTTTAAGTGGGAATATGGAGTAAGGTGTACATAAGCTTATATGTGACAGACTGACTTGATTTGTAAACGTTCACTTAAAGCTCAATAAAAATTATTAAAAAAATGTTTTTAGTTAACAACAATGACAAAATAATAAAATTAAAGAAAAATGGTTTCAGTTACGTATTTTATTAACTAGTTTTTTAATTAAAAAAATTCATGGATAATACAAAATTAAAATTTTATATAGTGGTACCCAATGAAAAGCTGATCACATTCCCGTCCTAGGCCCTATTCCCCTAGATTCCAGCCACAGAGACAAACATCATTATCGGTTTTTTGTGATTTCTTCTAAAAATTATATTTATAAAATGTACATTTAAATATTTTCCCTTTTAATTTTTTAAAAGCTACGTAATCACTCTATATTTTCTACATTTGCTTTTCCACATAACTATTTGACCATCTTGAGGTCTTTTACAGGCTGTATAATATGCCCTAGTATGGATATACTTTGGCTTATTTAAACAGTCCCTAGTAATGGACATTTGGGTTGTTTCCAGTATTTTGTCATAAATGCAATATATGCCCACATTCGCCATTAAGTACATCTGTAGTATCAAGAAGTGTGTATATTTAAAATGCTACATGAAGGCCCCTGGAGCTTCATATTATTTTATTTTTATTTAAAAGAAAATTTATTGTGCATTAGGTGAAAATTTACAGAGCAAATTAGTCCCATTCAATAGTTTGTACGTAAAGTGTTCCATAACATTGGTTTCATTCCCCACAATACGACAGCACTCTCCCCATTTCTGTCCTAGATTCCCTGATTCCTTTTGTCCTGACTTTTTATCCCTTCCTGCCTTCTCATCTTTGCTTTTTGACAAATGTTACCCTTTTGATCTCACATAATTGATTGTTCTAATGAGCCCATTCCTCCTGGGTGTTATTGTTTATTTTAAGGACCTGTCTCCTGGATTGACTTTAGTTACAGTTCAGAAGGGTGTCTTAGCACCATAGTCTCAGGGGTTCCTCCAGTCTCTCTCAGACCAGTAAGTCTGGTCTTTTTTGTGAATTTGATTTTTGTTCTACAATTTTTTCTCCCTCTGTTGTGATCCCAGTCAGAGAGGTCGATAGCAGTAGCCGGGCACTATCTAATTCCTCTGGTTTTGGGGTCATGTAGGCTGTGGTTCGTGTGGTCCATTAGTCTTTTGGACTAATTGCTGTCTTGAATCTTTGGTTTTCTTTACTCTCCTTTGCTCTGGATGGTAAGAGATCAACAGATGTATCTTAGATGGCCAATCAGAAATTTTTAAGACCCCAGATGCTACTCATCAAAGTAGGATGCTGAACTTTATGGATTAAGTTGTGCCAGTTGATGTAGATGACCCCCAAGTCTATAGTACTTTGCCTTTAAATCTAGGAACTTCATCCCATGAGAAATTTGGTTTTGTCTAAGAAGTTGCCCTGACTGTGGCTCTTGTGTACTCTATTGTCTATAGTAATATATAAGCAGCACCTACAGTTATGTATGTAGAAATATCTATGACCTAACCTGCAGGTGGGTGTGTTCCCTTACACCCTTCCACACCTCTTGGTGTACCTATCAGTTTATGTATCTAGCTATAAATTAGTGGTTGTTAATACTATTGTTGCAGGGTTGTCTATGCTATCATAATTGCCATTGTTGCCCTTTGTTCTTGCATTCCTCTTAGTGTCCTCCCATGCCTTGGTCCTGTTTTGTTGATTTCCCCCATATAGTGTATTGTCTTTCCCTTTGCCAATATTAACACATGCCTTGTATCTATTTGGTAATTTTCCGTCCCTTCCCCTCTCATCCCAGGTAACCATCAAAGAATTTCTTTCCATGTTTGTAAACCTTTTCTTGTTTCTTTATGATAGTGGTCTCATGCAATATTTCTCCTTTTGTGACTGACTTATTTCACTCAGCATAATGTCCTCCGAAATTCATTCATGCTGTGAGATGTTTCATCATTATCCTTTATCGTCGTACTGTATTCCACTGTGTGTATGTAGCACAGTTTGTTAATCCATTCATCTGTTGATGGGCACTGCTTAATATTATTTTAAAGTAGCATTTCCAAAACTGCTGGCTGGGCTCTAAGGAACGGTGGTATGGGTTTGGGGAGGATTGGACATTTCAAAAGTGGCAGAAGGTGCTAGAGAGTTGTCTAGCAGGTGTGTTAGAACAAAGCTAGCTGTGGACCTCAGGAAAATGCGATGACATTAAATTTTTTAAATGTAAAAACTCAACTACAACTCCTTCTTTATGCACATACTAGGGATGTTAAAAAGTTACTAATGCCTGATTTCTCCCTGCCTCCTCAGCCCCCATCACGAGGAAAAGACATAAATACCATTTTGTTTGGAATGCCTTGGCCAGCTATATGATTTGACTGATCCTGATGATGATCAAGGAGTTTTTCTAAGTGAAATGAAGACTGCAACATTCTTTATGTGATTTCTGGGATTTTCCTGTGAAGATAGTATGTATTATGAAGAGATTTTTCTATTACCAAAACTCTAGCCAATAGAATTCAACAACATATCAAAAAAATAATTCATCATGACCAAGTGGGATTCATATCAGGTATACAGGGATGGCTCAACATTGGAAAAACAATCAGTGTAATCCATCACATAAATAAAACAAAAGAACCACATGATCTTATCAATCAATGCAGAAAAGGCATTTGACAAAGTCCAACACCCATTTCACGTTAAAAACTCAGCAAAACAGGTATAGAAGGGAAATTCGTTGACATAATAAAGAATATTTATACAAAGCCAAGAGCCAACATCAATCTAAATGAAGAGAGTCAGAAAACATTCCCCTTGAGAACGGGGCCCAGACGAGGATGCCCTTTATCACCACTCTTATTTAACATTGTGCTGGAGGTCCTAACCAGAGCAACAAGGCAAGAAAAAGAAATGAAGGGCATCCAAATTGGTAAGGAAGAAGTAAAAGTATCCCTATTCGCAGATGATATGATCTTATACATACATAACCCCAAAGAATCTACAAGAAAACTACTGGAACTAATAGAAGATTTCAGCAAAGTATCAGGATACAAGATAAACATACAAAAATCAGTTGGATTCCTCTACACCAACAAAAAGGAAATCACCAAATCAATACCATTTACGATAGCCCCCAAGAAGATAAAATACTCAGGAATAAACCTAACCAGAAATGTAAAAGACCTATACAAAGAAAACTATAAGACACTATTGCAAGAAACCAAAAGAGACCTACAAAAGTGGAAAAACAACCATGCTCATGGGTATGAAGACTCAACATTGTGAAAATGTCACTTCTACCCAAAGCGACCTACAGATACAATGCAATCCTGATTCAACTTCCAGTGGCACTTTTTAACGAGATGTAGAAACAAATTGCAAACTTCATATGGAAAGGGAGGAGGCCCCAGATAAATAAAGCATCACTGAGAAAGAAAAACAAAGTGGGAGGCCTCACACTACCTGATTTTAGAAATTATTATACTGCCACGGTAGTCAAAACAGCCTGATACTGGTACAGCAACAGATACATAGACCAATGGAACAAAATTAAGAATCCAGACATAAATTCATCCACTTATGAACAGCCGATATTTGACAAAGGCCCCAAATCTGTTAACTGGGGGAAAAGATAGTCTCTTTAACAAATGGTGCTGGCATAACTGGTTATCCACCTGCAAAAAAATGAAACAAGACCCGTACCTCACACCATGTACAAAAACTAACTCAAAATGGATCAAAGATCTAAATATAAAATCTAAAACAATAACAATCATAGAAGAAAAATAGGGACAACACTAGGAACCTTAATACATGGCATAAGCAGAAAACAAAACATAACTAACGATGCATAAACACCAGAAGAGAAACTAGGTACCTGGGAGCTCCTAAAAATCAAGCACTTAAGCTCATCAAAAGACTTCACCAAAAGAGTAAAAAGAGAACATACAGACTGGGAAAAAATTTTGGCTATGACATATGCAATAAGGGTCTAATGTCTAAAATCTACAAGATACTGCAACACCTCAACAACAAAAAGACAAATAACCCAATTAAAAAATGGGCAAAGTATATGAACAGACACTTTATCAGAGAAGACATTCAGGTGGCTAACAGATACATGAGGAAATGCGCACGATCATTAGCCATTAGAGAAATGCAAATCAAAACTACAATGAGATACCACCTCACCCCAACACAGCTGGCACTAATCCAAAAAAACACAAACTAATAAATGTTGGAGAAGTTGTGGAGAGACTGGAACACTTGTCCACTGCTGGTGGGAATGTAAAATGGTACAACCACTTTGGAAACCGATTTGATGCTTCTTAAAAAGCTAGAAATAGAAGTACCATACGATCCAGCAATCCCACTCCTTAGAATATATATTACAGAAATAAGAGCCGTCACACGAATAGATCTAGGCACACCCATGTTCATTGTAGCACTGTTCACAATAGCAAAAAACTAGAAACAACCTAGGTGCCCATCAACAGATGAATGGATAAACAAATTATGGTACATGTGCACAATGGGAATACTAGCAACAATAAGGAATAATGATAAATCCAGAAAACATCTGGAGGGCATCATGCTGAGTGAAATTAGTCAGTCACAAAAGGACAAATATTGTATGAGACCACTATTATAAGAACTTAGAACCAAAAAACAAACCCATTGCCATCAAGTCAATTCTGACTCATAGTGGCCCTATAGGACTATAGAGTAGTTCTACTATAGAGTAGAACTGCCCCATAGGGTTTCTTTTTTTTCTTTTTTTAAAATTTTTATTGTGCTTTAAGTGAAAGTTTACAAATCAAGTCAGTCTCTCACACAAAAACTTATATACACCTTGCTACATACTCCCAATTGCCCCATAGGGTTTCCAAGGAGCACCTGGTGGATTCGAACTGCCAACCTTTTGGCTAGCAGCTGTAGCTCTTAACCACTATGTCACCAGGGTTTCCATAAGAACTCAAGAAAAGGTTTAAACACAGAAGAAAACATTCTTTGATGGTTACCAGGGTAGAGAGAGAGGGAGAACAGAATTCTCTAACTAGATAGTAGACAAGAATCATCTTAGGTGATACTCCACTGGTCTCACCCCATTGGGAGCAAGAGAGAATGAAGAAAACTAAAGACACAAGGGAAAAATTAGTCCAAAGGACTAATGGACCACAAGACTCAGTCCAGCACAACTAAGTGGTACCCGACTACCACCACCGACTGCTCTGACAGGGATCACAATAGAAGGTCCTGAATAGAGCTGGAGAAAAACATAGAACAAAATTCTAACTCACAAAAGAAGACCAGACATACTGGCTTGATAGAGACTGGAGAAACCCCAAGAGTATGGCCCCCAGACACCCTTTTAGCTCAGTAATGAAGTCACTCCTCAGGTTCACTCTTCAGCCAAAGATTAGACAGGCCCATAAAACAAAATGAGACTAAAGGGGCACACCAGCCCAGGGGCAAGGACTAGAAGGCAGGAGGAGACAGGAAAACTGATAATAGGTAACCCAGGGTCGAGTAGGGAGAGTGTTGACATGTCATAGGGCTGGTAACCAATATCACAAAACAATACTTGTATTGTTTAATGAGAACCTAGTTTGTTCTATAAACCTTCATCTAAAGCATAATAATAAATAAAAGAAAAAAATAGAGTCATCTTAGGTGAAGGGATGGCCCACATATAATACAAAGAAAGTCAGCACAACCGGACTAAAGCAAAAGCTAAGAAGTTTCCTGAACAGAACCAAACACTTTGAGAGACACAGTAGCTGGGGCTGGGGTCTGGGGACCATCTAGGTCAACTGGCATAATAAAATTGATTAAGAAAATGTTCTGCATCCCACTTTGGTGAGTGGCATCTGGGGTTTTAAAAGCTCTGTGAGTGACCATCTAAGATGCATCAATTGGTCCCAATCTGCTTGGAACAAAGGAGAATGAAGAACACCAAATACACAAGGAAAATATTAGCCCAAGAGACAAAAGGGCCACATAAACCAAAGATTCCATCAACCTGTGACCAGAAGAACTAGATGGTGCCCAGCTACCACCAATGACTGTCCTGACAGGGAACACAAAAAATGGTCCCCGACAGAGTGGGAGAAAAGTTTGGAGCAGAACTCAAACTCACATTAAAAAAAGACAGACTTAATGATCTTGACTGAGACTGAAGGAACCCCCAAAGCCATGGCCCCCGGACTCTCTGTTAACCCTGAACTAAAACCATTCCCAAAGCCCACTCTTCAGACGAAGAGTAGACTGAGCTATAAAATAATACTCATGAAGAGTGTGCTTCTTAGTTCAAGCAGATCTACAAGACCAAATTGGTGACTCCTTTCTGGAAGCAGGATGAGAAGGCATGAGAGGACAGGAGTTGGTTGGATGGATACAGGAAAACCAGGGTGGAAAGGGAGAGTGTGCTGTCACTTTATAGGGATTGCAACTAGTGTCACATAACAATATGTATATAAGTTTTTGTATGAGAAATTAAGCTATAAACTTTCACCTAAAGCACACACACAAAAAGAGTACAAAAAATACAATAAGACAAATAAAAATGATAACTATGATAAAGCAAACTCTTCCTTTGTTATTTGCATGGAAAAAGAGGACATTAAAACAAGAGTTAATATCACAGTGTAATAAAGAAAGCCACCATAAGAAAACCAGTAATCAGGAAACAAAGTCCAAAAATTTCAGTAGGTTGCATGAAATCTTGTTCTGTGATCTTGGGAGGAGCTGTGTACTTTGACACCATCTGGTTCTGGCCACAAGGGTGTTTGAACTTCAGTTTAAATCCTTCAGTAGGTTTAACAGTCCAGGCAGGGGCTTCAGCTTTCTCAAGTTGGGATAACCCTGCTTCCACTCCCCTCCCCCCAGAAAAACCCTAAACGCATTGCCGTCAAGTCAATTCTGACTCATAGTCAGCCTATAGGACAGAGTAGAACTGCTCCATAGGGTTTCCAAGGAGTGGATGGTGGATCTGAACTGCCAAACTTTTGGTTAGTGGCCAAGCTATTACCCACTGTGGCACCGGAGCCCCTAATTTGGGATAAGCAGATCCAAATTTTAACCTCCTATAATTTAGCAGCACAAGGGTTAGTGACAAAGACCAAAGACAGTCCTGTCCAATGAGACTCCAGGGAATCTTGTAATTGGTGCCTCTTTTAGTATACACAGTCACCTGGTTCAATAGTAGGTAATTTTTGTATTTCTAAATTTTGCCTGTCAAAAGCTTGTTTGATTCAGAAAAGGTGCTCTTTAGAGTACTGAATCAAAGACTGACAATATTTAAATAATTCTGGTTGAACTAAATTAGAATCAGAATAAGATGAAAAGTAAAAATGAGCCATAGGTCTTCCAGTAATAATTTCATGTAGGGTTAATTTATGTAACCCAATGGAGTGGATCTCAAATTTAGAAGGACTCATGGAAGGACCTTAGTCCAGGATAAGCTTAAGGACTCAGAAAGCTTGACTAATTGAGTTTTTATTATTTCATTAGTTTTTTCTACTTAGCCCATAAGATTGTGGATGGTAAGGGCAGTGAAATCTTTGATAAATACGAAAAATCTTACATATTTCTTTAATTACTTGTTCAGTAAAATGGGTTCCCCTGTCACTGCAATGAATTGTAGGTTCTCCCCAAGTGGGGTTATGTTTTCAAGAAGTTTCTTAGCTACAAAGGTTGTAGCTGCATGGTGGCTAGGAAAATCTACTCTATGTGAAAATCTGAAAATCATCACTACTACGTATTTGCAACTATTTGAAGGTGGGAGCTGGATAAAATCTAATTGCCATTCAAGCATAGGTCCTGAAGGTAATGAGCATTTCCCAGGTGAAACTTTAAAAGGTTTGTCTGGGTTATAGCGAGAACATATAGAGCAATGAGAGGCAGCCTCAAAAAACTGTCCCCACCAATACTTCTTTTTCTGTCTCAGGACAACTTGGGTAGTTGGGACAGAAATTTGACATTGCAATTCCTTATTTTGTTTAGTTAATTTAGCAGAGAAACTATTTTACTCTTATCACATATTCTAGATACTGCAAAATACCAATTAAAATAAGCATCCCATTGTTTTTGTTCCATTTGCGAGCCTTTCTTTTCTAGTTTACTGCACAAAAAACTCTGTTTAATTATGGCCACATATTTTTTCAGACTGTCCTTAGAAAGACTATGCTAAGCAGCAGGTACAAGCAGGCAGCAGAGCCACAGTGCTTGTCCATATATCAGACAGGAGTCCCAGAAGGGAATTCCATATAGCCCCTAGATATGGCATTTCCCTTTTTAAAAGAAGGTTCAAGTTTGTTCAAAGTTTTAGACTCTCTGACTGGACAAAATCTTATGGAGCCTGATATATCACAAACTTGAAATCCTGTAGGACAGCAATTTGCCAACTGGCCCAGAACCTCACACTACTGCCACTAGCAGAGGCAAATTCTTGCAAGAACAAAGCCAGAACAAAATTAGACAGATTCTTCAACAAATCTCAAAGAGCTCAACACAAGAAAGCAGAGCTTGGAATTTGAGAGGCTTTACTCTAACTACTCCCCAAAATTTGTGGAGACAGATGAATGCAATGAGCTCATGTTGGTGACAGAGCTCAAGGTCCTCAACCTCTTAGGATCACTGAAGATAAGGCCCCTTTGAATCCTACTTCCAACACCAAGGAATGTCGAAAAGGAACTGGAATCCCTGTTAAAATTAAAGCAAAGAGTTTCATTAAAGGAATAAAATGATTTGGATTGGGCATCACTTTGTGAAGGTTCACAAAAGTGCTCCAGTGAAAGGAATTTTTCACAGAGTTTAAGTACAGAAAGTCCAGGAACTTACAAGGAACAAATTCTGATTGGTTGACACAAAATAATGATTTAACAGGCACCAGACAATTGCAAGATCCCTTAAGCATTGTTTTGTTAATCATAAAGTTTCAGTTAACCTCTTGTTAACCTATGGATATCTGGAGGGGCAGCTTGAGTGTGTATTCTTCCTGGAATAATGCTGTGAGAGGGAGGGGAGAGACCGCAGCCTTCCTGAAGTGTTCTGGCTTAGCTGACTTTTTGAGATTCAGCTCAGAATGAGGAGTAAATAATGGAGTCCGGCCTACATCTTTTGCAGAAAACTCTCCTCATGCCAAGCACCTAGATTTTTGGGGCTCTTTCATAACTCTACAGTTGGTTCTCTGGGTGCAGGAACTCTGTATGTTTTGTTCATCACATAATTCTGGCACTTGTTGAATGAATGAGGTTCAGAGAAATGACTGGCTGAGGTATAATCAAGACCAGAACTCATGTTTGACTCCCAAGCCCACAGTTTTCCCAGGATAATACAGTGAAGAAACTTAAGCATTTAATTCACCACATCTGGGTCCAGATAGGTAAAGGAAACTGGGGTATGTGCTGCAAAGTAAGGACTGTGCCAAAACAGCCAACAAACGCTTATCTTAAGTCGGAGCCGCTACTCATACTCATTTCATTGCCATGTAGGAAAGTACGCCTATTATCTGCTCTTCTATTTATCCTGAGACTGGGTTTCTGGCATTCTGATGAAACCTCATGATTTTAATATATTTCCAAAAAGCAAGACTGTGGCTCAAACACAGCGTGTTTTCAAACAGGCATAGATACTAATGGGAGGCCGATGAGGCGAATTTGTCTGCAGGATATTGGCAGCTAAGAAACGAAGAGGTTTTGTATGTAAGAGTAGATGAGACTCTGCCATAGGCCCGGGATTGGGGGGCGGGACTCCCGGATGGAGGACTGCAGTAAACGCAGAGCGAGGCCAGAGCAGGGCAGCGAAAGAAGGCCCGAGAACTCCCAAAGACTCGCTGCAGTGCTAGGTGAGGCTGGCCATGTGCACTCGCGCGGCCCAGGGTTTCTCTAGCAGCCTCCCGACTTTAGTGTGGGCGTTAGGAGATGCCCAGAATAAAGGGAACGACTAGGTCCTTCAGAGCCAAGCCTCCAGTAGGGTGGACCCCGACCCCCTCCCAGCTTCCTGAGCTCTCTTGGTCTCCCAGCCGCAGTCTCAGGCTCTGCCACCTACTTCCTTTCCTGCTAGGCTACCCGCCTCATCCGCCGCCGTCCCCAGTCCCACGACTTCCGTTTGCCTAGTCGCCTTGGAAACAGTCGATTTCCGGTCGCGCAACAGTGGGCGGAGCCAAGATGGCCGAGGAGCGACCTGTGACGGTGAGCGCTGTGATTCTCCGTAGAGTCCAGGCCGCCAGGCAGGGCTGGGCAGGTCAGGGCTGGGCAGGGCCGGGCCAGGCCGGGAGGCGAGACAGGCTGGCCAGCGCTGGGCCCTGGCTCCGGGCCTTAGTCCCACGCAGCCGCTCCTGAGGCTTTGCGGAGTCGGATCCTGAGCTGCTCGGGGTGGGTGGGGCGACGCGATCCCGCTCCTGCTCCCCCAGGGTCTGGTCAGCCCCGACGGGCCCGAATCTGCTGCGGCGGATCCCTTCTAGCACTCTGGTCCCCCTTGGGCTTCGCTGGGCTGAAAAGCGAGATTTTCACCAGAAATGGCTCTTTTCCTAGCTCCGTCTTCTCTGTCTCACGTGGTTTGGAATGGAAGCAGTACTGCACATGAAGAGACAAGTTTTTGTTAATCCCCTGGATTAGGAATTTAATTTGACAAAGCCTGCACGTTTTCATAGCCACTGCCTTCTGCCGGTGGGGTGGGGCCGGTTTTCTCTGTTGTGATTGAGAAAAGCACTGTTTTGGGATTCATTGGAGGCTAAATTAGGTGTTGATTAAACTCTACGGAGCTGCTGATACAGAGTAAAAAGTAGCCCAGATAAATTCAGATGACCCAGTAGTAAGTGGAAGTAATTTGTAAAAAGTCCCAAGTGTGAAACCTTTATCTGTCTACCTTGCTTTAGTGTATTGGGCTTCAGAGCACGTTCCGCCTATTTGTTAGGCTGATTTCAGAATTTATTACCCTTGGAAAAAGTCCCTGGAAGACATCAAACAAACAAACAAACCAACACCAAACCCGTTGCGGTCGAGTCGATTCCGAGTCATAGTGACCCTAATGGCCAGAGTAGAACTGCCCCGGAGAGTTTCCAAGGAGCGCCTAGTGGATTCGAACTGCTGACCTTTTGGTTAGCAGCTGGAGCTCTTAACCACTAGCCACCAGGGTTTCCGTAGGAGGTAATAAAATAGCAGCCTTTGGCTGAGTGATGGGAGATCTCCCAGTATAACTGAGTGAAACTAACCCAATTTGGATCACACAGAAATTCTAATATGCTACCAGGCAACTTACGGGTTATTACTAGTTCCTTAGGGAGGAAAATGGAGACCGATAGTTATATTTTGTACAAGGATATATAATAAATTGTTTAGAGTTCTACAAAAAAGGGGGGGGGGGAGCACAAATAGCTCTGTTTTAAGTTGAAGAAAGATCTTAGATAGCCATGATTTAGAAATTCTTTTATGACTCCCTAATTCACATTATATGAGATATTTGTATGAATAAATGTCTTTTCACCTGTAAATTAAACGATTAAAACCTTTCGGAACGGGGTGGGGGGAATAAAAAACATTAGCACTGCATTGGCTGATCTGGCTCAGATACAGTGCTCCATGAATATTTGTTGTGTGAATAAATAACCATACATAAAAATGAAGAAAGAACCAAAAAATAGAAGGGATTTATTCCATGTGTATCCCAGACTCTGAATGAGGTTAAGTGAGCTGATAGAAATCTTTCCATTTCAGAATGTTCTGGAAAGTCTTTTGAGGAAAAATACTCATTTAAATTATTATAATTTTTGTAGCTTAAAAAAAAAATTTCCACTGTGGCTAAATATATGTAGCAAGAAATTTCAACAATTTTTATGAGTCTGGTGACATTAATTACATTCATGATGTCATGCAACAGTCACCGCTGTTTCCACGTTTTTCATCACCCTTAAAAAAAAAAACAAACCGAAAAACTATACCCCTTAAGCAGTACCACCCTTTTTCCCCCTTCCACCCAGCCCTGGTAACCACTGATGAACTTTGGCCTCTATGATTATAACTTATTTTAATTCTACTTTGTGCAAAAAGTAGGGAATTAATCATGAAGCTAGAGGAGACGCTTTTTGAACTCTTAAGATTTTTTCCTTAGTATGTTCCCCAAAGTAAACAAACAAACAAACAAACAAAAAACCCAGTTAGGTGAAAAAAAAAAGTTTAAGTTCTTTAGTGTTTTAAATACAGCTTTATTGAGGTATAATACACATGCCATAAAATTAACCCATTTTAAGTGTACAGTTTGATCAATTTTAGTAAATTTATATAGTTGCACAGTTGTCAACACAGCCCACTTTAGAACATGTCCCTCACTCCAAAAAGTTCCCTTGTGCCCATTTGCACCCATTTTCTATTCCCAAGCCAGCTCCTGCTTGTCTGCTTTCTGTCTCTATAAATAAAAAGCCAAAGCAGTTGCCCTTCAGTCAGTTCTAACTCATGGTGACCCCATGTGTTGCAGGGTAGAACTGCACTCCATAGAGTTTTAAAGGCTATGACCTTTCGGAAGCACATTGCCAGGCCTTTCTTCCAAGGTGCCTCTGGGTAGGTTCGAACCGCCAACCTTTTGGTTAACCATTTGTGCCACCCAGGAATTCCTATAGGTTTTCTTTTTCTAGAAATTTCAAATAAATCATATGACATGTAGTCTTATGTGTCTAGCTTTCACTTTTGTTTTTGAGGTTCATCTGTGTTGTTACGTACAGCAGTAATTTGTTCCTTTCTAAGTAGCGTTTCATCGTATGGATGTATACATTTGTTTATACATTCACCATTTCATGGCTATTTGGATTGTTTCGTGTTTGTGGCTATTATGAATAATGTTGGTATGAATGTTGGTAACCAGCCTTTCTATGGACATGTTTTCATTTCACTCGGGTAGATTCCTAGGAGTGGAGTTGCTGAGTTGTATGCGAAGTGTATGTTTAAGAAAACACCAGCAATGGTTTAAGAAAATAGTTTCAAGTAACAAAAGATTTAAGAAGAAAATTGCTTCCTAAGATTTGATTTAATTTTATTTAATTCAGTACTTTTACTCTAGTAATTGGTGCAAACCCCCACAAACACCACAGGGAACAACAGTGTTTTGTGGGCATGGGTTTGAAAACTTTTTTAGGCATTGGAAAGGCAGTCAAGAATTTTAAGTGGCGAATAACACCATCAAATTTATGTTTTTGGCTGGAAAGATCACTTGATGTTAGAGGATGGTATGGAGAGAGGAGATATGTAATGGTTAAAACACAGATTCAGATTAAAAAAAAACAAAAACAAACCCGTTGCCACCTAGTTGATTCCAACTCATAGCAACCCTGTAGGACAGCATAGAACTGTCCCATAGGGTTTCCAGGGAGCGGTTGGTGGATTTGAACTGCCAGCCGTTTGGTTAGCAGCTTAACACTTAACCAGTGTGTCACCGGGGCTCCAGATGCAGACTGCCAGAATCCAAATCCCAGCACTGTTGTTTATAAATTGGATGAGCTGGGACAAAGTACTTAATTTCTCTGGCCTCAATTTCTTCATCTGTAAAATGGGGTCAGTGATTAGTACCAGCTTCATAGGGGTTCTTTTTTTTTTTATTGTACTTTAGATGAAGGTTTATAGAACAAACTAGCTTCTCATTAATAGTTTGTAGTTAGAGTATTTCTAGTGATTTTTTCTCTAAGTGTTTTAAAGTTTTACCTTTTCCATTTTAGTCTTCAATCTGTCTTAATCAAATTTCATTTTCCTGATGAAGCTTTTTCCCTTAACATCTATTTTGTCTGATTTTAATATTGCAACTTTGGTTTTCTTTTTGTTTCTGTTTGCCTGGTATATCTTTTTGTATCCATTTGCTTTTTAAATTTTTTCTCATGTTTTAGATGTCTTTATACAAATAGCACATGTTTAGATATTTTTAAAGCCATCCTGAGAATATGTCTTCTAACTGGAGAATTTTCTTTTTTTCCTTCTCCCTTACTTCTTTTTTACGGCTGAGTTTTTTTGTTTGTTTGCTTTTCCCCCGTTTAAGTCCCTCTCCTAGTTTGAAAGTTATATACTCTATTTGTCTTCCTTTAGTGGTTAACAAAGAAAGTTTAAAGTTTAAATTTAAGACATTTAACTTAAATTACTTAATTTATAAAACTCGCTTTCATACTTAATTACAAAAAACTTAGTACTGTTTATTCTCATTTGAATAATACAGGGACTATTGAATGTTTTATCTGCGGGTTTATGCTGTTGTTCAGTTTTGTAGTTCTTTGTATTTTTCAATTCAACATCACAAATTTACATTACTGTTTTTTTTTTGTTTATTTAGTCAGTCAGCTTACAGAATATTTACATGTTACTCTTTTTCTTCCTGGTATGTATCTTTTAAAAGTTTATTTAGTACGTGTCTAAAAACTTGCAAATTTTATTTGTCTGGAAGTCTTTCAATTTACCTTTGTTTTTTAAAGTTAATTTTGATGGGTATGAGAGCCTAGATCAGGGGTCAGAAAACTTAGTGTGTAAAAGATCAAATAATAGTATTTTGGGGTTTGTCCAGTTTCCAACACAACTAAACTATGCCATTGTGCGTGAAAACAGCCATGGACAGTATATAAATATAGGAGCATGGCTGTGTTCCAATAAAATTTCATTTCTAGACCCTGAAATATGAACTTTATTTAATTCTCATATGTTACAAAATATTTTTATTTTTCTCAACCATTAAAAAAATATAAAAAGACATTCTTAGCTCACACAGTGTATTAAAAAACAGGCTAAATTTGACCCACAGGCCATAGTTTGCTGAATCCTGGCCTACGTTAAAATTCATTTTTACTTAGCACTTAACACACGGAGTGCATTGTCTTCCATTTTTAGTTGTTGAGAAGTCAGCTCTCAGTCCAACTGTCCTTTTTTTGTAAGGTAACATGGTGATGTTTTTTTGCTTTGGCTGCTTTTAAGAACTTTTCTTTGTCTCTAGTGCAGTTCCCTATGATGTATCTAAGTGTGGATTTATTTATATTTAATCTGATCAAGATTTGTTGAGCATCCAGAATCTAAGGATTGGTGTCCCTCATTTTTCTGGAAAATTTTCAGCCATTATTTTTGCTTACATAGGAGGTTGATACAAGAAGAATCTATTTGAAGGTTTTCTGTGAAGTGGGAGAGTAAGCTAGTATCTATTATGTCTTAGAATTTAGTGCTAGGTAACTTCTATGTAGATGACCTCGTAAGCTTCCTCTTACCAAACAGTGATCGCTTTTTTGGTTTGACTGCTGAAAAGTATAGCAGTAAGTATAATACTAAAATGAAGTGTCTGAGAACTTAGTACATTTATTTGTGCATCTTTTACTATATAATTTTTTATATATTATAAATAAGGAACTCTGGTGGTGCAACTGTGAAGCATTTAGCTGCTAACCGAAAGGTTGGCGGTGGCTGGTGATCTGTTCCTGTAGAGATTACAGCCTCAGAAACCGTATGGAGCAGTTCTGTGCTTCACATGGGGTTGCTATGAGTCGAAAATCGACTTGATGGCACCCAACAACGATGTTGTAAGTATACATTATACATTATTAATAGTTCAGACAGCGAAAGTACAACTTGACACTTGGCTTTTAAACTATGTTCAGAATAATTCTTTGTACCTCTGTGAAGTTCATGGATTCATTGCATCTTTGGTGAGCCACTGATTATTCCTATTATTTGAACGCTCCTTTAAGGTAGCAGGGTATATGGTGCTTTAACGTAGACTTCTGTCCTTTCAGAGAACTCAGCCTCCTGCATCTGTTGAATCTCAAAAACCCCGGCTGAAGAAAGGTCTGTATAGCAGTTTCATTGTATGTGCGTGTTTGTACAGATTTCCCTTTGCCTGTTTGATTTTTCTATTCTATATTCATTAGAGCTTTTAAAATCTGAGTGTTAAGGAACAGTGGTAATACGCTCTTCTGTATTGATTGAAGTTTTTGTAAAGTACGTATTATTTTTAAAAAGTTATATTCTAAAAATAAACAGGAAACCCCAAGCTAACCTGTAACCCAACAGTTACTTTTACAGGAATTTACTGTAAACCAGTAAGATTGCAAGCATAAATGTTTATTTTGATGTTCATATTAGTAGAAATGGAAAATAATAAATATCCAACATAAGGAATTAGATTATTACTCCCACAAAATGCAATACTGTATAATCATTTAAGAATGATATAATAGTAATAAATTTATTGATGTTTAGCATGTATTGTTAAAATAAAAAGCAGTTTTAAAACTGTGTATGTGATATGATTTGTTTTTATAGAATTAAAAGTTGTAGAAATTGAGAACATTACAGATATTTTGAAAATATGTCATTTTCGGTACTCTAGAAGACCATTCCACATATGTGTGTATAAATATATATATTGTTGTTGTTAGGTGCCATAGAGTTGATTTTGAGTCATAGCAACCCCATGCGACAGAGTAGAACTGCCCCATAGGGTTTCCTAGGCTGTGATCTTTATAGGAGCAGATGGCCAGGTCTTCTCCCATAGAGCTGCTGGGTGGGTTCAGACCACCAACCTTTTGGTTAGCAGCCGAGATGAAATTTGTAATTCTCATCTAGTTTATGATACATGGAGACCTGGTAGCACAGTGGTTAAGAGCTTGGCTGCTAACCAAAAGGTCAGCAGTTTGAATCCACCAGCCACTCCTTGAAGACCCAACAGGACAGTTCTCTTCTATTCTGTAGGGCCACTGTGAGTTGGAATTGACTCCATGGCAAGAGGTTTGGTTTTTGGTGTTTTTTATGATATAGAACATCACCAGCACCCCAGAGGCTTCCCTAATGCCCCCTCCTAGTCATTAATCACTCCTACCAAAGGTGGATATTTGTGTCTAATAACTTTTTGCATACATATCATATGGTATATGATTAGTTTTGCCTGCTTTGGAACTTAATATAAATGGAGTCAAACAATATGTACTCTTTTACGCCTGGCTTCTTTGCCCAAAATAATGTTTGTGAGATTCATCAATATTGTTGCGTGTAGTTTTTTTTTTTTTTTTTCATTGTTACATTTCATTGTAGGGCTGTACAACAGTTTATTCATTTTACTCTTGATGGACATTTGAATTGTTTTAATTTGGGATATTGTGTATAGTGCCACCATGAAGAGTCTTGTACTTGATTTTTGGTAAGCATATGTACCTAGAAGTAGGATTGCTGGGTCATAGGAAAGGATATATTTAAGTTCAGTAAATCTTACCAAACGATTTTCTGAATGTTTAGTATAATACCGTTTGTGTAAAATTAAAGAGTATAAACATACACACACACACAAGCATGTATAGGATATGGATACACACTTAGGGTATGTATATATTGCATGGAAAAAAAATCCTACTTGTCCGACACCAACTGCTGGGAAAATTATATCCTACGTATCACACCACCTATGTTGATCAATCCAAATCAATTTATTATCGATTCAGTTCCCCTCTTTTCCACTTCTGTTCTTATACAAGCTGCATATGCAGTATTCCTTTTTTTGTCCCTAACCATCTGGTGCTAGGTCAGAACTCACAAGATAAAGGGCCCAGTCGTCCAGACTGTCAAGTCTGCCCAAGAATTCAGACACTAGATGCGAGCTTGGGAGTACTCATGAGATCCTCACGTGTGACCTGCTGGATACAAATTTGGAGGTTCTCTCCACCCCCTTGGGATACCAGTCGTAGGTCAGGCGTCTCCAACCCCCTCACTTTTGACGTGCTGGCTCCCACTACTCTCTCAGGTTTGACAATTTGCAAGAATGACTTAACAGAACTCATGGAAAGCTGTATACTTATTTATTTTTTACATTTGTATTTTTTTTTATTGTGCTTTAAGTGAAAGTTTACAATTAAATCAGTTTCTCATATAAGAACTTATACACACATTGTTATGTGACCCTAGTTGCTTTCCCTACAATGTGACAGCACACTCCTCCTCACCACCCTGTATTTCCCATGTCCATTCAACCAGCTTCTGTCCCCTTCTGCCTTCTCATCTCGCCTCCAGACGGGAGCTGCCCATTTAGTCACATGTATCTACTTGAGCCAAGAAGCACACTCTTTACCAGTATCATTTTATGTCTTACAGTCCAGTCTAATCTTTGTCTGAGGAGTTGGCTTTGGGAATGGTTTTAGTTCTGGGCTAACAGAGTCCGGAGGCCATGTCTTCTGGGGTCCGTTCAGTCTCAGACCATCAAGTCTGGCTTTTTTTTTTTTTACTAGAATTTGAGTTCTGCATCCCAGCTTCTCCTGTTCCATCAGGGACTATCTGTTGTGTTCCCTGTCAGGGCAGTCATTGGTGGCAGTTGGGCACCATCTAGTTCTTTGAAAGTGGTATACTTATGATTACAGTTTCATTATAGCAAAAAAGATACAAATGAAGAGGTGCATAGGGCAAGGTCTGGGAGCATTCCTAATGAGGAGCTTCCATGTCCCAAAAACAGATCCACTGCCCTCCTATATGCGCCAGTGTCTTTCACCAGGAAGCCCATAGAGAACCTCCATTGGGGCCTCATTATGTATGATTGATTGAATCAGCTCTCTGCCCCTGAGGTTGTGCTGATATCAGTAGGTGGGTCTTTCTGGCCTGGCCATCCCTCACCGAGAATACATCACATTAGCTTAAACCCTCAAATATGGTCTGGAGGCCTTATCACAGACACTTGAATCA
The DNA here is from genome assembly GCF_030014295.1 of Loxodonta africana. Classification (NCBI taxonomy): domain Eukaryota; kingdom Metazoa; phylum Chordata; class Mammalia; order Proboscidea; family Elephantidae; genus Loxodonta; species Loxodonta africana. Next base: position 43,166,057 of record NC_087354.1, on the reverse strand, counting down.
CTGGGGAAATTCCAAGGTTTTAGAAGTCATCTAAGGAGGAGCCCTGCTGGTGCAATGATTAAGCATTTAGCTGTTTGCTAGATGGGCAGTTTGAACCCAACAGCTGCTCCATGGGAGAAAAGACCTGGCGATCTGCTCCTGCAAAGATCTCAGCCTTGGAAAACCCATGGTGCAGTTTTGTTCTGTCCTATAGGGTTGCCTTGGGTTGGGATCAACAACTCCATAGCACATGACAAAAGCAACAGAGAGTATTTCTTAGGAATCAGAGACAAGGGCCAAATTCTTTGGGTAAATGTAAATTCTTCAACACATATATACACATTAAAAAAAACTAAGCTTGTTGTCCTCCATTCGATTCTGACTCATAGCAACCCTGTTCTGCAGAATAGAACTGCCCCATAGGGTTTCCAAGGAGTGGCTGGTGGATTTGAACTGCTGACCTTTTGATCGGCAGCTGAGCTCTTCTCATTATTGTTGTTGTTAGGTGCCATGGAGTCGGTTCCGACTCATAGTGACCCTGTGCACAATAGAACGAAACACTGCCTGGTCCTGCGCCAACCGTAAATCGTTGTTAACGCTTGAGCTCATTGTTGCAGCCGCTGTGTCAGTCCACCTCACTGAGGGTCTTCCTCTTTTCCGCTGACCCTGTACTCTGCCAAGCATGATGTCCTTCTCCAGGGACTGATCCCTCCTGACCACATGTCCAAAGTATGTAAGATGCAGTCTTGCCATCCTTGCTTCTAAGGAGCATTCTGGTTGTATTTCTAAGACAGATTTGTTCGTTCTTTTGGCAGTCCATGGTATATTCAATATTCTTTGCCAACACCACAATTCAAAGGCGTCCACTCCTCTTCGGTCTTCCTTATTCATTGTCCAGCTTTCACATGCATATGATGCGATTGAAAATACCATGGATTGGGTCAGGCGCACCTTAGTCTTCAGGGTGACATCTTTACTCTTCAACACTTTAAAGAGGTCCTTTGTAGCAGATTTGCCCAGTGCAACGCGTCTTTTGATTTCTTGACTGCTGCTTCCATGGTTGTTAATTGTGGATCCAAGTAAAATGAAATCCTTGAAAACTTCAATCTTTTCTCCGTTTAAGCTGAGCTCTTAACCACTCCTAAAAAGGGTATATACATATATTTAAAAAAGGGGGTCTCATGGATTGAATTATGTCCCACCAAAATGTGTGTATGAATTTGGCTAAGCCATGATTCCCAGTATTGTGTGGTTGTCCTCCATTTTGTGATTGTCATTTTATGTTAGAGAGGATCAGAGTGGAATTGTAACACCCTAACCAGGCCACATGCTGATCCAATATAAAGGGAGTTACCCTGGGTGGGGCCTGCACCACCTTTTATCTCTCAAGAGATGGAAAGGAAAGGGAAGCCAGCTGAGAAGAGGGACCTCATACCGCCAGGAAAGCAGTGCTGGGGGCAGAGTGTGTCCTTTGGACTCGGGTTACCTGCACAGAGAAGCTCCTAGTCCGGGGGAAGATTGATGAGAAGGCTGACAGAGAAAGCCTTCCCCTGGAGCTGACGCCCTGAATTTGGATTTTTAGCCTCCTTTACTGTGAAGAAATAAATTTAAAGCCATCCACTCGTGGTATTTCTGTTATAGAAACACTAGATGACTAAGGCCGAGGGTAAAATATAATTATTAAGTTTTGATTTGAGGAAGTAAAATAATTTTAAATAATCTAGGATGTGCAGTAAAACCATAGTTAACTGATCCTTTATGTGACTGTTTTGTCCTTCCTCATCCCATTCTTAATCTCCTGAGAAGCAAACAAGCTGAATAACAGAAAAAAAAAAAAATGCCAGCTTGTAGCATGTATTGTCTGGTCAGTACTGATTTAGTCCAGTCTTCTCTTTCATCACATATGTCCCTGAACAATTAGAGTTGACATTTCTGCCAATCCTGGTTCTGTTTGTCCATTACATACTCTTCCCTTCTCTGCTTTGTATTATGAGGAGCTGACCCTTGCAGGTTCCCTTCCTTCTCAGGCTGCTGTGTCAACAGTTACTGGCTGCATTAGTGAGAGTAGGAAGAATTAGCAAGAGATTAAAACCCAGTGCCGTTAGCAGGAAAAAGGAGAAGCAAGGAGATTTTCCCCTTGCTCTGTGCTTGGGAGAGTTGAGCGGCTGGGGCAGTCTCTGGCAGCATCTCTTTCGTTGCTCCTGCTCCCAGCTTCCTCAGGATAATTCCAGCCCTGGATACTGGTGCAGCACCTCTCCTCCGTTTATCCTTCTGGCTCAGAGCGGGTAGTGGCTTTCGTTCATGCTAACCTCTTGTGTGACTGTTTCCTGTTGAGTCTCTCATTTCTGTCATCACCTGCTCACTCATAAAGTTTCTGTTTCACATCCTCAAGAGGTTTCTGTGTTCCTGTTTTAGGACCCCACCTGATACAGAGCTGAGAATTTAAAATGTCTTATTATGTGTACGTTCTTTTCAAGATTTTTTTATATCTTTTGACATTCCACATACTGTATTGAGGTAAACGTGTTTTAATCTCTATTTGGCATGAGAAAATTAACTTTTATTGATTGCCCATTTTGAGATTTTTCATAATTTTCCACTGTGGGGAAAAATGGAGGTTTAGAGAAGTTAAGTATCTTGCCCTAGCTCTCATAGAAGGCTGGGGTTGTATCAAGATCAGAGTTCTGTATAAAAAACTTTTTTGTGCTACATGTCTGCTAGCCCTAAAAGAGATCTTTTAGCAAAGAGGGCTTCACTTCTTTTGTACTTAGGAAAGCCTTAGTCATTTTAGAAAATTTTTGAGCTAAAGGTTAAGACACCTTAATTCTCTGCTTAGCCCTTCTAGAGCTAGGAAATGCTGTTCCCTAGCATTAATCAAACTTTAATGTAAAGGTTTGAGGTGGGGTCATTTCTAAGAGAGTGGGGAACCTAGCGCGAATCACCGGGGAGAAACGTTCATGTTTGCTCAGTTATAGAATTATTTCAAATCTAAGTCTAGTGCTTCCTTGAAAGGGAAAACCAGGCGAAGAGATGTCACAAAAGAGAATTTCGGAAGGAGAGAAAGGGCAAAGGAGTGTTGTTGCCAGGTAGTCAGTCTTCCGCCGCATTGCCTTGGTGATGGTGGGAGGGGCAGTGTGGGATCTGGAGAGATGGGCTAGGTCATTTTTTCACAATCAGCTGAAGGCATTACCTCATCTTCGTCTCATCAGCTGGCCACCTGGCCTCTGGTAATAATACAGGCTCCTCAAGTGTAGCATTGGATCTCCATTCATCTTGGCTTTCTGTAAAGTGGAGGAGGCTCTGCTTTGCATATACATATCTATCTTTTTTGGAGGATCTTTGAAATAGGTAATTCTCATAGTACCTGCAAAAGCATATAAGAACTAGTATCCCCATTGGCAATGGAAGCTGGAGTGAGCAGACAATGATTTGGAATATAAGGAATTCAACTTGTAGATTTACAGGTAAGACTCTAATTAAATTCAAGATCTGTAGAATCAAGAGGTTTCTGAGGTATCCAGAATTCTTTAATAGTGATGATAAAAATACCAACAACAACAGTACTTAATATGTGCTTAATATATACCAGCCACTCTTTGAACCTCTTTATATAAAGCCATTAACAGTCCTTACAAAACTGTGAGGATAGGTATTTTATTGCCTAAGCTCATTTTAAAATTGTGATTCCCGCCCTGCACTCCCTATCCCCTGTTTTATTTTTTTCAATAGAAAAATATCACTCGTAAAGATATATAACTTATTATTGTGCTACATGTCTGTCCCTTCTGCAGCTCCATCTGCTCCACCTGCCCACACATACTGATCATAAGCCCTATAGGTTAGTTGTGAGTTGGAATTGACTTGAGGGCAGTGGGTTATGAAAATAGGGAGCCAGTTTTGTTACTGCTGTATACCCAGTGCCTAGAACAGTGCCTGGCACATGGTAGGCACTCAATAAATGTTGAATGAATGAATTTCCATTTTACAGAAAAGGAAATTAAGTCTCTCAAGATCACGCAGCTGGTACTGGGACAGTTACAGGGCACTGAAATGGTATCTCAAGTCCTGGATGAAGCTAGGGTTTTTTTTTTTTTTTTTTAGCTTTTAGACAGTCTGCATCTCCAGGAGGGTAAAGTGACCTTTAGCACCTCAATTTGGCGATGCTTTCCCTTCTTCTAGGAACCATGGTGGTATAGTGGTTAAGCACTCAGCCACTAACTGAAAAGTTAACCTACCAGCCGCCCTGCAGGAGAAAGGTGGGGCAGTCTGCATCCATAAAGATTTACAGCTTTGTCTACTTGGTTATATACTGTAACACCCTTTCAAATACCAGATTTATTTGATTGGTTACCATCAGGAATAAGTACATGGGCTAGAACACTGCAAGGAATAGTAATATTCTTAGTTTGCATCCTGATAGTATTAGGCATAGTAAAACTTATCTTGTATCATGTTACATACTTGAGAAGGCTTAGGCTAAAATGTTGATGTTCATTGAGTCTGCTCATTTAGGCAATGGCATTGATGAGAATGTCACCCTGGTGAAGAACCAGGTGGTATCTGGTGGAAAACCAGCACCGTGAGTTTAAAGAGCCTGCCATGGCCACCACCTGGGAGCCCAGCTAAGTCCAGGTTATCGATCATGATGTGTTGTCTCCAATCTCTGATTAAAAGGAGGGAATGATTTAGGAGACAGTATTGGAGCCATTATTCCCTGTCCTTGAGCATAAGAATGTGCCCCAGCTGGAGCTGGACTCACAAGGACCCACACAGTCTCACAAGAACACATCAACTGGACCCTGAGGAATAAAGACAATAGTTAGGACAATCTTGGAAAACATCTTTTCAGGAACATTTCACATAAACAAATCATAAAATACAGCACGAAAGACCTACATACTTTCCACTCGTTTCTTTTTCTATTAGCATTTAGTGAATAGTAAGATTTGTTGGACCAATGAAGACCCTCCTGACTGTCGTTATGGAAACCCATACCAATGACTGTTAAGAAAGATGATTCAAAATATAGAATCATGGTGGCTTAACGGTTTTTAGCCAATTTGTGAAAAGGTGACGCTTTCAATGGTTTTGTCCATTTGTAATGTTAATATATACTGATGACTCTAATGTTGCTTGAACTCGGACAGACGTGGCTCTAGCAGGATGCTTGTCTGTTTTCCCACGTTTGTCTTTTCTGTAATGTTCCTTGGACTCAGACAGACGTGGTTCTGGCAGCATGGCTACCCGTTTCTCACTTTTTCCTCTTTGAATGTATGCCTAATAAAACCTTTATTTTTGTTTAAAAAAAGAAAAAAAGATTTACAGCCTTGGAAACCCTACAGGGGCAGGTCTATTCTGTCCTATAGAGATGCTGCTATGAGTCGGCATCCAGTGGAGGGTAGTGGGTTTGGTTTTTGATTCCCTTCTTTAACCCTAGGGCTCCATTTCATGAGCCCCTGGGCCCTTCAACTACTGTACAAATTGCACTTTTTTTTTTCTTCATTCTTCACTCAGGAAACAGAAAATATAACTTGTCTTTTATTGTGAGGTTTTAATAACAAGCAGGACTTGAAAATTTGCATTTTATACATTTTCTCTTTTAGGATGTAAAAGCAGTGATGCTTAGTGATGTAAACCCAAAGGGTTCATTGCCTCCTCCTCTTACTTTTGTTGATAGGTGACATGGGGGTAGACCATAGAATTGAGACTTGGTTCAAGATTACTATTCAGTAAGCTGCTTGTTGTCCCCAGAATATTCATTAGGTGTGCTTTACCCACTTGCCCTCCTCCCCCACACCCTCTTTACCCACTTCACACACACATGTCTTTAATCTTGGTGATTTGTTTGGCTTTCAGCAGGAAATTTAATTCTGGTAGTAGTTAGGCAGAACTTGAATGGCTAAGATCTAGTGATTGATGGGGATCGGGGAAAGAGAAGGAAGGAAAGAAAACCCAGTAGAAGAAATTCACCAAGAGAATTTGAGCAATGGGGAGGTAACGGGTCAGTTCCTTAAGATATCTTTTTCCTTCTCCTGGCATATAAAATCCTATCCATACTTTATTGTAATGTCATCAGTATCGCTGTTCTTGGGAAGGAGCAGAGCAGCATTTCTTCTTAATCTTTGTGTTCAGGCAACATTAACCCTTTGAGTCATGGTAAGTTTTTATTTCTTCCTGTCATATTATGGACATAAAAGCCTTAGATTTTCTTTTGGTTGTTTCTCCTAAGGTTTTGGAACATCAAGAAAGGAATTCCATACCGTTTCCTCCTCTCCTCCTGCTCTACCCTTTCTTTTACATTTAAAAAAATCATGAAATATCTCAAACATATTAAAGTGTAGGAAATAATTATATAGACACCCATGTACTCATCCACAAGATGTAATAAATAAAAGCATTCTACTCTTTTGTGACATCTCTTCTTCTTTCCCCCCTCAGGGAGGCACCAGACTTAGATTTTAAACAGTTTCCTAACTGGATAAACATAATTCCTCAAGAGCTCTTTTCTCCTGTGATTTGCCCTAGGTGCTAAGTTCTTTTAGCCATATTTACTTCAGAGCTTTTATTTTTATTTTTAAGAAATGAAACATTGGTGAAAGACTTGAAGCCTCCTTTTTAATTTTTTGAATTCCCTTCCCCGTTCTTTCCTCAAGGTCACCACTGTTCTGAGGTTGAGGTGGTTCCTTCTCCTTCTTGTTACCATAGACAAATAATTTCTTAATGAATTTTCACCTGTATTTTAAACTTTTGAATTTCAGTGGGCAAGTAACTGTCATTTTGTGGTCTCTATCATGAATCATTTTTAATGACTCAAGTTCATTTTTTTCATTGTTGACTTCTCATCCCTGGGCAACAACATAGTGTTTCACATTTAAGCTATTTCTGAAGTTTGTATTTAACCATTTAAAATGTTTTCTTTTTTGTACTCTGATCTGTCGAGATGTGATGTTAACCATGTCCTGTATATTTTGGTGATATCATACCTGAAATCTCCTTTAGAAAGTCTGCACCTTTACTGTCTCTAGCCAGAGAGAGGGAGATAAAGAGAAGGAAGAGGAGAAAAAGGACTTTTTTTTTTTAGTTCAGCTGGAGTTATAATTTGAGAAACTGAAATGACAAGCCAAGCCAAAAAAGTCAAGGGGAGCGTATACCCAGTGTGTAATAGTAGGACAAATATCTCCTAGTTTAATCGTTGATACATTTTTGATGTGCTGTGATATATTCTTATGGTCAACAGTATGAAGAATTTAATATGATATTGCAGTATGCTTATTATTAGTTTAGACACAAGGACAGTGGTAATGGAGAAACTCTTTTAACAATAACTATGTTGCTTGTTTTGTCAAAATATGCTATCCAGCTCCAGAGTTTCCTATTTTAGAGAAGCAGAATTGGTTGATACATCTCCACTATATCCGGAAGGATTATGAAGCATGCAAGGTAAGAGATTACAGTGATAAAGAAAATGAAAGGCAAGCTGTTGGGTAGACAGCTAACAGTGTCAGCTGTGCAGTTTGTGGCCGTTTATATCCTGCTAACAGCATTATGAGCCCTGGTGGTACAGTGGTTAAGAGCTTGGCTGCTAACCGAAGGTCAACAGTTCGAATCCAACAGCCACTACTTGGAAACCTATGGAGCAGTTCTGCTCTGTCCTGTGGGGTTGCTCTGAGTTGTGTGCATTCTGTTTCTCTACATTTTCTCTGCTGGTTAGCTTTTGCTGTGATAGTACAGCTTAACAAACAATCTGAAAATTTTAGTGGCCCCAATAAGAGACATTTATTGCACATGGGTCTCCAGATTGGCTATGATTGGCTGAGTTTGACTTTAGGCTGTGGGCCAGGTTCAGGAGTGCTCTGTGGGTCAGGTTCAGGGGTGCTCCATGCGTCTTCTCATTTCAAGTCTGGGCTGGAGGAGCAGCCACTTTCCAGGACATGTTGGTTTCATGGTGGCGACAGGTACTCAACATAGCATATTATCTAACTTTTGGATCTTTGGATAGGTGAAAAATGGTATTTCATTGAGTTTTATTTTATATTTCTCTTATTATAGATGAACTATTTGTATTTCTTTTTCTGTAAACTACTTTTATCTTTGGTAATGTACCGTATGTTACATGATGGCAGACACTTATCCTTGGTATTGGTTTTTTAAAATTTTTTTGGCATTCAGAGTTTTGTAATGCTTCTAAGGTTGTGATCTTTCATTTATACCTGTGACATTTATAATTTGAGAAACAAATGATAAGCCACAAAAACCCAAGGGAAGCATATACTCAGTGTGTAAGAGTAGGATGAGTAAGTATCATATCTCTTAGTTTGTCGTAGGTGTAAACTGTGGCAAGGCACAGAGATGGTGAGCATTAGTACCAGTATCAATCTTGGAAAATTTCTTCTTTTCCTTCCATGATATTCACAATATTACTTTTTTCTAGTTTCCTTTTTGCTTTTTGACAACTTCTCAATTTCCTTTTTTGTCTTCCCTTTCTCTGCTCATTTCTTAAGGGTTAGGTATGTTCCCAGGATCCGTCCCTTGACCCCTTTCTCTGTTCATTCTACACACTTCCTCTTGATCTCTAGGCCAGTTTTATACCTATTGAATGTCTCACAAGCATTTTAAATTCATCTTTTCTGTAGCTGAATTTATCTACTTCCCTTCCAAACTTACTCCTTGGGTTCCCCATTTCAGGGGCGGTATCATCATTCAGGAAACCCTGGTGGCGTAGTGGTTAAGTGCTACGGCTGCTAACCAAAGGGTCGGTAGTTTGAATGTGCCAGGCGCTCCTTGGAGACTCTATGGGGCAGTTCTACTCTGTCCTATAGGGTCGCTATGAGTTGGAATCGACTCGAGGGCACTGGGTTTGTGGGCTGGGTGTCATCACTCCTCTAGCTGTCTCTGTTAAAGTCTCCTGATCCCCATCTCCCATAGATGATAATCAAGCTCTGGAGATCCTTCTTCTCTTACTGTCTCTTGAAATAGTCCACATTTTTCCCTTTCCAAGCCGTAGATAATCTGCATCATTTTTACTTAAATTACCACAAGAATTCTTCTGCCAACCTCTCCATGCCCTTTACTTTCAGCAGTGCTCCAAAAATGATTTTTCTGTAGAGCAAGTAGGATCAGGTTACTCCTTGCTTAAAATCTGTCATGATTTTCCCATGACCCTCAAATTTTTAGCATGGCATTGTAAACCCTTCTCATGGCCACCTCAGCTTGTTTTCTACACCCTGCCAGCACAGGGTTTGAAACTGTTTACTCTGGAAAGCCTTCCCTGATGTTCCAAGATTGAATCACGTGCTTGTCCTCTGAGCTTTTATAGCACTCTGGGCTTAGTTCATCATAGTAGAAAGGTAGAACTTATGTTTTGTTCATCATATGCTAGTGTCTGTGGCATCTACAGTGGTGCTTGGAAATCTTTTCATAGCCTTGTCAGTTTCCCTAGATTCTAGACAGGGGGTGATGCAATTTTATTTCAGGCTTTGCAGGCCACACATGGTCTCTGTCGCTTTTTTTTTTTTTTTGCAACCAGTACCACTATTTCTTTCCACAGTGTTTTCATCACCCCACCCATTAAGGATGCTTCTTTTTTTAAAAATAATCCTTTAAAAATATAAAAACTCAACAGCTGTACAAAAACAGGCCATGTCAGTTTTAGCCTGCAGACTGTAGTTTGCCAATCCCTGTTCTAGAATAACTAATCATAACAAGAGTTAATATTAAAAAAAATTCTGAATGAACTATTTTAGTTATTACTAGTACCCTAGGTTTCTTATATATGTCCCTTGCGTATGTCTGTCTTTTCTTAGAGACAGTTAAAGATACGTCACCACTACTCAGAAGTATTCTTCCTTTTTCAGGCTGTTATCAAAGAACAGCTTCAGGAGACTCAGGGATTGTGTGAATATGCCATCTATGTACAAGGTAAGACATGCATTTCTTCTCTTACTAGAGAAAGGCACACAGTGCCTAGGTTCTTGAAAAAGTGCAAAGAACTTGTGAAGTACTTAAATTCAAGTACATGTTCCTTAAAGGTCTTATTCACTATTCTCTTTTTTGGAAATCCGAACATAATACTTGTGCTGAATTTGACTTCAGGAATGACTAGTACTGTTAAAAAAAATTTCATCGACTCCTTCACCCCTTTTGTAGTTTCTTGCCAGTGTTTTTCAGAATGGATGCTTAGGATCCCTGCCTCATGCAGTGATTTCAGGGGCAGAAGATGCTTTTGGAAGGGTTGCTTGTACTCAGGCTAAAAGAGATGAGAAAAGGCTTGAGGATTTCTGTAAGGTGAGTCAGTGTGGCGGAAAGAATCCTAGCGGTATACAGGATAAAGCAAAGAATAAGTTAAATTCATCAGAAACCAAACATAGGAGCAGTGGCTTATACTTTACTCTTTAATGCCAAAAATTGCATCCTTAGCTTTCCCATGAACTTTCTTTTTGATTCTTTGGTGTAAATGAATGGTTTTAGTTTACCATTCATTGCAGTTGTAGTTATCAGATTAATGTATAATTTTTCTGGCAGAATTGTAAGATAATAGGTCATTATGACAAGAAACATGCTTTATTATTCCCCATATCACAAGTTCCAGACTTTCAATGCCTGATAAATACTTAAGTATGTATATCCTTCTGAAAACTTAGACCTAGGAAAAATTCTTGGTTCTGATTGGAAAAATTGTTATACTGAAAACCAAAGTCTGAAATACTACTGTGTTCTTTGCCAGAATCTCCTTGTTGGACTTGGGGTATTGATTCTATTTGCCCATTTGAGGGTTCTCCTTGAAAACTATTAGGTAGAAGTCTAAATTATCATGATAAATAGCATTTCTGATCGTAAAGTTCAAGGATGTTCTTATTGTAAAAAGAGTTTGTATGATAATTAAAAAAAATTTTTATTGTGATAAAATAACATAGCAAAACATATCAGCCATTTTTAAGTGTACAATTGTGTTCCTTAAGTAATAACTTCTTATTTCTCCCTCTCAGCTGCCCCTGGTAATCAGTAAAAAACTTTGCTTTCTACGCATTTGTCTATTCTAAATATTTCATACATTGTCCTGTTGTCTGATTTATTTCACTTGGCATGCTGTCAAGGTTTATGCTTGTCCTAGCATGTATTAGAGCTTCATCTTGTTTATGGCTGAATAATACTCCTTTGGATGTGTATACCACATTTTGCTTATTCATTCATTCATTGGTGGACACTGGGTTTTTTCCACCTTCTGGCTATTGTGAATAATGCTGCTATGAAACTGGTGTACAAGTATTTGTTTGAGTCTCTGCTTTCAAGTCTTTTGGGTATATACCTATGGGTAGAATTGCTGGGTCACATGGTAATTCTATGTTTAACTTTTTGAGGAGCTGTCAAACTGTTTCCTACAGTGACTGCACCATTTTCTAATCCCACCAGCAGTGGATGAGGTTTCCAATTTCTCTACATCCTTGCTAACATTTGTTATTTTCCATTTTCCTGATAATAGCCATCCTACCCTAGTGGATGTGAAATAGTATCTCATTGTGGTTTTGATTTGCATTTCCCTAATGACTAATGACATGAGCATCTTTTCATGTGCTTGTTGGCCATTTGTATATATATTTTTTGTGAAATGTTTATTTAAGTCCTTTGCTCGCTTTTTGATTGGGTTGTTTGCCTTTTTGTTGTATTGTAGGAGTTCTCTATATAGTCTGGATATTAAACCCTTATCAGATGTATGTTTCCCAAATAGTTTCCCATTCTGTTGGTTGTCTCTTCACTTTGTTAATAAAGTTCTTTGATGCACAAAAATTTTTAATTTTGTGCTCAAGCTTTTGGCATCATGGATGCGAGTCCATTTAAGAATCCTAAAACTGGGTCCCAAAGCATTACCCTGTCTTTTGTTGTAAGAGTTTTATGGTTTTAGTTCTTGTATGTAAGTCCTTTATCCGTTTGGAGTTAATTTTCAGGTGTGGTGTGAGGTGTGGGTCTAACTTCTTAGGTATTTTATTCTTTTAGATGGTATTCTAAATGGAATTATTTCTTTAGTTTCCCTTTGTATTCCTTCTTCTGCGTGTGGAGATCAGTTATCTGAGTATCATTTATTGAGGAGACTTTTCTTTCCCCATTAAATGGATTTAGCATGCTTATTGAAAATTAGGAAACCGTGGTGGTGTAGTGGTTAAGTGCTACAGCTGCTAACCAAAGGGTCTGCAGTTTGAATCTGCCAGACGCTCCTTGGAAACTCTCTGGGGCAGTTCTACCCTGTCCTGTAGGGTCGCTTTAAGCCAGAATCGACCCGACGGCACTGGGTTTGGTTTTTTTTTTTTTTTGATTGAAAATTAATTCACCATAGATGGATGGGTTTATCTCTGAACGCTCAATCCTGTTCCATTGGTCTATTTGTCTATGGTTTATGGGCTATCCTTATATCAGTACTAGACTGTTTTGATTATTATAGCTTTATAGTATTTTTTGACATTGGGAAGTGTAAATCCTCCTACTTTGCTCTTCTTTTTCAAGATTTTTTTGGCTATCAGGGCCAATCCTCAAATTAATGTGTAATTGCAAAGTGCAAATCGCAAATTTGTAAGTATAAATTTGAGGATTGGCTTTTCCATTTCTGCAAAGAAGACTGTTGGAATTTTGATAGAGATTAATTGGTTCTGTAGATTGCTTTGCTTCTTAGCAATATTATATCTTCCAGTCCATGAACAGGGAATGCTTTTCCATTTATTTAGGTCTTCTTTAATTTCTTCCAGTAATATTTTAGAGTTTTCAGTGTACAAGTTTTTTACCTCCCTTGTTAAACTTATTCTTAGGTATTTTATTCTTTGTATTTGCTGAGTCTTTATGTTTTTCTTGCTTCTTATTTTCATGTGTAGGATTGTTAGTTTCCTTTGTGGTTACATTAATATTTACCCCTATTTTTCAAAGTTTAAACCAATCTTTTATTTATTTATTTAGCCTTGACTTCCTCTCCATATGAAAGATCTATGACTACATTTTTTAGTCCCTCTTTTTTGTTTTAATGTTGTCATCTTTTACATATTGATGTCTCTTTTTCCCTATTTTAAAGGTTTTAGCTTTGATTTATTTTTGTGCCTTCCCTATCTGGGTTTATATCTGGTTGCTCTGTCCTGTGTTCTAGTCTTGGGTTGTTATCTGATGTTACTGATTTTCTAACCAAAGGACTCCCTTTAGTATTTCTTGTAACTTTTGTTAGGCTTTTGCAAATTTCCTAAACTTCTTTTTATCTGGAAATGCCCTAATTTTACCATCATATTTGAGAGACAGTTTTGCTGGGTATATAGTTCTTGGCTGGCAGTTTTTTTTCTTTCAAGGTTTTATGTATGTCATCCCATTGCCTTCTTGCCTGCATGGTTTCTGCTGAGTAGTCCGAGCTTAGTCTTATTGACTGTTCTTTGTAGATGACTTTTCGTTTATCCCTAGCCGCTCTTAAAATTCTCCTTTAATCTTTGGTTTCGGCAAGTTTGATTATAATATGTCTTGGTGACTTCCTTTTGGAATCTACCTTGTGTGGGGTTTGATGAGCATCTTGGATAGCTATCTTCTCATCTTTCATGATATCAGGGAAGTTTTCTGCCAACAAATCTTCAACAATTCTCTCTGTATTTTATGTTATCCCCCCACCCCCATTCTGGTACTCTGATCATTCGTAGGTTACTCCTCTTGATAGAGTTCCACATAATTCTTAGAGTGTCTTCATTTTTTTAAATTCTTTTATCTGATTTTTCCTCAAATAAGTTGGTGTCTAGTGCTTTATCCTCAGTCTTACTAATTCAGACTTTCATTGCCTCAATTCTGCTCTTAGGACTTTCTTTTGAGTTGTCTAACTCTGAATTTTTATTGTTAATCTTCTGGATTCCTGTTTGCTATCTATGGATTCTAACAGCCTGTTACATATGTCATTGTGCTCTTCTATAATCTTCGTAAGTTTCTCTTTTGCTTTGTCTGTGTGTTCTTGGATTGTTCTGTGTTTTGCCTGATCTCCTTCCTGATTTCTTGAAGAGTTCTGTACATTAATCTTTTGTATTCTACCTCTGGTAATTCCAGAAGTCCTCTTCCTCTGGAAGATTTCTTGATTCTTTGTTTTGGGAGCTTGCTGAAGCTATCATGGTCTGCCTCTTTATGTGATTTGATATTGACTGTTGTCTCTGAGCCATCAGTAAGTTATTTATTTTATGTTTGCTTACTGTGTCCTAGTTTCTTGTTTTGTTTTGATATGTCCACATAGGCTGCCCGTGTGATCTAGTTTGATTATTGGTGCCTTTGAAGCTCTAACTTCCTGTCACCAGGTGGTTAGATTTGTTACTAGGTATGTGAGCCTGGGAGTCCATTTACTTTTCTTGTATGGATTTAGCTCAGGTGTCCAGATAGTCGATCACTATCACCAAGTGCATGGTGCAGGCTGTTACCTACAGTCCTAGATGGGCAGGGGTGATTGGAGTAGGCACAAGTATCTGGCTGCAGTAGGAGGTCATGCACTAAGCAGAGCAGGGGGGTGACAGCTGCCCCTGAGTGCCTGGGAGGAAAGCTTATCCCTGTTCCCTAGAATGTCTGGGTGGGTGGGTTTTACAGCCAGCTACTGTGGGCACCCAGTGCTGTTGGCTGTAAGGACTGGGAGGCACCACTTATTCTTGGACCCCTGTAGTAGGTAGCTAGATGGTGTGGGTGGAGTCACTAGTTCTCAGGCCCCTGATGTGAGTAGGTAAGGATCCTGCTTAATGGGCAGAGTGATGTCAAATGTCAAAAAGCTGCCACTCTATAACAAAATGTATTAAGAAAACGGTCTACATTCCACTTTGATGAGAGGTGTCTGGGGTCTTAAACGCTAGCAAGCGGCCATCTAATATGCATAAATTGGTCTCAACCCACCTGGAGCAAAGGAGAATAAAGAACACCAAAGACACAAGGTAAATATGAGCCCAGGAGACAGAATGGGCCACATAAACCAGAGACTTCATTAGCCTGAGACCTGAAGAACTAGATGGTGCCTGGCTACCACCGATTACTGCCCTGACAGGGAACAGAACAGTGAATCCCTGATGGAGCAGGAGAACAGTGGGATGCAGATCTTAAATTCTCATAAAAAGACCAGGCTTAATGGTCTGACTGAGACCGGAGGGGCCCTGACAGTCATGGTCCCTGGACCCTTTGATAGCCCAAGATTGGAACTGTTCTTGAAACCAACTCTACATACAGGTATTGGCCTGGACTATAAGAGAGACAGTGATGCTGGTTAGGAGTGAACTTCGTAGCTAAAGTAGACACGTGAGATCATGCAGGGAACCCCTGTCTGGTGGCAAGAGGAGAAGAAAGAGGAGGACAGGAGCTGATTGAATGGACACGGGGAATACAGGGTGGAGAGGAGGAGTGTGCTGTTTCATTAAGGGGAGAGCAGCTAGGAGTACACGGCAGGGTGTGTATGGCCTTTTGAATGAGAGACCAACTTGGTTCGTAAACTTTCACCCAAAGTGCACACACACACACACACACAAAAACCCTGCCACTCTACCGTATAGCTGATACAGTGAAGTTAGGCTTCAGGTATACACCCTGTTGTACTGTGCTAATGAGGGTCTACGCTATTGAAATGGGCCCACACAGGTCTATGCAGGGGTGAAAGGCATTCAGAGTCCGTGAACCTCTCATGTCTATGCCTAGGCAAAGGAGTTGTACCTGCCCTGAGTTCCCAGCTTAGGGGAGCTGGCCGATTATTTTTTCCTGTTTATTAATTTGTTCCCTCTCCCAGGTCGGGAGAATGGCTCAGGGCACGTGAGGGCCCCTACTTCTGGCCCAGGGGAAGCGGCAATTGGCAATCACTGAAGCCGGCCAGGGACCCGGTGCAGAGCAGGGAGGGAACAGAGAGAGAGGTTCTTCCTAAATGGGGTGTTTTTAAATCCGCACTGTAGGTTAGATACATGTACTTATCTTTTGACGATTGAGGACCGCTTCTCGCTGGTTCGGGATGGTAGAGCAGACTCTATCGCTCGGTCTCTCCTGAACACCACTGCTTCCCTCACCACAGTTGTCAGCCCATCTGGCCTGCAGTGTGCCACTTCTTGCTGGGTCAGGTCTGGCAACTCCTCACTGCTTCTGAACCATCTCACCCTCCTCCTGCCACTCAGTCTAATTCCTCAACTTTGCCTTTGATGTTTAGGGCTCCCAGATTGTCATATATAATTGATTCACTTGTTTTTTCGGGTCATTGTAAGAGGGACCACCTAAAGTGTCTGACTACTCTGCCATCTTGGCCTCGCCTCAGGTATTTTATTCTTTTAGATACTATTGTAAGTAGAATTGTTTCTTTAGTTTCCTTTTCAGATTGCCCATTGTTGGTGTATAGAAACCCAATGTATTTTTCTGTTGACTTTGTATTGTGTTATAGTTTTCAAGGCATCTGATTATCAGTGTGGTGGATGCTGGGAAAAGTAAATAGGCTTGAGCTTCCTTATTAAAAGAAGTTTGAGCTTGTCAACAACTTTGCTCCTTGTTTCAAGGGTCAGTTTCCATACATAACCCATCTGAAGTCATATCTGATTGTATTAAAGATATCCACGGGGTCTATTTGATGGGATTTCCCACCTCCCTCTTCTCCAACTTTTCTCATGCCAGGGCCCTATTCTTCCCAGAACATGGTTTTATTTTCTGCATTTTCTATTTCTTGGCAGCATTGATATTTCGCCTGGAAGGACGTATCCAAGAATCTCTAGAACTGTTTCAGACGTGTGCTGTTCTCAGCCCTCAGTCTACTGACAACCTCAAGCAGGTGGCCAGATCGTTGTGAGTACTGCAGCTTGAGAGCACTAGGGTACTCACAGAAAACAACATGCAGTGTCTTTTCAGGTGGAGGCTGTTGCTGGCAGCGTGAGCACTTGATACATGGGGAATGGGCTTAGTAGATATATTGGAATTCACTTTTAAGAGTGTGAATTAATAGTGAAATTTGAGAAGATAACTAGTATTAAGGAACTGAATATTTTAAATACTGTATATTCTAGTTTGATGAGGGAACACTGATGTTATTTATAATGTGAATAGTGACATCTTGTGCCCTGAGTCCCTTGATCATATTGGCAACCCATGGAATTCTTCCCATCTGCTGACCCAACACTAGCATGATACTTGACACACAGAGGTTTTCAGTAATGTTTGTTAAATGAAGGCTCCTGGATGCAGGCAGCCTCCAAAGTCTTTATACAGTATTAGGTATATCCCCTTTGCAGAGTAGTAAAGTAGAACCCATCTCCATTTTCTTACCTACAATGTCATACCTGTTTTGTCTTGTATGTAGAGCCCTGTTTCTCTGCAGACTCATGATCCAACGTCAAAGAAGGAGATTTAGGCTTGGGAGGGAATACCGTTTCCCTAATGGATCATGATAAATGATGGCAGCTGTTGCTTAATTTGGCATATGATCTGGCTTGTTTCTGTTTTGGTCTGCATTTGTGTAGTACACTGTGGAAAAAAAAACATTACAAAAGCCTTTCACTAAAATTGGTGTAGAAGGGGACCAAGGCCCTGGAACAGCTGCCAGTGCAATCCCTACCAAAAGATCTTTTGCCGTTAAGTGGTATCCAGGAGCCTCACTAGCCAAACTGGCACAACCAGCTTCTAGGGAAGAGGCTTCTAGAATTTCCTGTTGGATGGAATATGAGTGAAATGCAGGGCTAGTGGGGTTAGTCTTGTAAAAGGCTTGAGGTAATAATTATGGAAAATATTTCTTCCATAGATTTCTTTTGGGAAAACATAAAGCTGCCATAGAAGTATATAATGAAGCAGCTAAACTTAACGAGAAAGATTGGGTAAGTGGAGAACTTTCCATTCTTATTAATAAACATGCTAATGGGTCCACTTATCATTTGTCTGTCTTATGTTATTACTGAATTCTACATGCCAAAAATGTCTTTATTTTATACTTGCACTTGATTATTTGACTAACTATCCAGTTAAAAATCATATTTTTTCATAACTTTGCACTACCAACAGGGTGGTCCTTACTGTGATTCCGAAGGGCAGTTTTCTTGCCCTTGCTTTCTGTAAAGTTACCTTAAATAACAAAACAAAACAAAAAAGCCAAACCCTTTGCCGTCACGCCAATTTCCAACTCACAGCGACCCTATAGGACAGAGTGGAGCTGCCTCATAGGTTTTCCAAGGAGTTGCTAGTGGATTTGAACAGCTGACCTTTTGGTTAGCAGCCAAGCTCTTAACCACTGCTTCTCCAGGGTCCACCTTAAATAAAGGGGAATTTATTAATAAGGGAATTTGAGAAATTGTGTAGAACTCAAGGTCAGGAAATACAGTTTGGAATTGAAGTGAACAAGACTTAGAAAGCTGTCAGCAACCAAGATGGCTATTCTGTACATCTGCTTCATTTTTTCTTTCTGTGATTAACCAGAAAAACCCGTTGTTAATTCTGACTCATAGTGACCCTGTGGTTAGATTAGGGGTTGGCAAACTTTCTGTAAAGGGCCAAATAGTAAATATTTGAAGTTTTATGGCTCCATATAGTCTCTGTTAAAACTATTTAATTCTGTAGTTGTAATGCAAAAGATCCATAGATAATACATAAACATTCAGGTATGCCTGTGTTCAAATAAAACTTTATTTATAAAGAAAGGCAGGGGACAGATTTGATTTGGTGACTGCTGCTGTAGATTGCTACAGACCCACTCCAGTGACAATATATCCCATCACAGTGGCCTTTAAGGTGGTGCTGTCAGTCCCCAAGTCCACATCACCTAGTAAATCTAATACTTGCAGCTAGCAGGCTCTGTTCCAAACCAGATTTCTAGGGAAAGGAATCTGATTGGCCCAGCTGCCCTCTCAGCAGGGACTGTGAGTAGTGTCTTGAGATGAGGGCGCAAAGGGTGTGGGTGGTGGATGGCTCTTAGAGAAAACTAAGGCATGGGGGTGGGCTGGGTACCACATAGACCCAGGAAGATCACTTGTTTATTCTGCTTTTCTCTCTCATAAGTTCCATTTTTTTTTAAGTTAAGGAATCCATTTGGTGGAGTTGAATTTATTTTAGTTAAGTATGAACTCTATTAAAAAATTACTAGCTATAGTGCATGTTTTAAAGTTTACATGTTGTTGGGCAGCAACAGTCTCCAGATGCCTATTGTTTCACTCTAATATCGCCTGTGACACCTAAGCCTTCTCCCTTTCTTCGTGTGTAGGAGATCTGCCATAACTTAGGAGTTTGCTACATTTACCTGAAGCAGTTCAACAAGGTAATTTATAGAAATGGTGGTGGCAGTTGGCTGGCTACCCGGGATTTTATTGAGGGTACACACATTGTTGCAGAGGTGCCATTGTTCTTTTTGTGTTATTCTTAGCTCTAGCAGAGGTGATTGGAAACGAAAATTTAGAATGCCTTATAAATTTACTCCCATTTCCCACCCCTAATTTGTCATTATCCACCTGTTTTTTCTGGTTTTAGCAAGAAATTGAAATATTCTAGAAGAGGGAATGGCAATCTAATCACTTTTCGCCTCTCTTCGTTCTCTCCACCGCCAGTTTAATTTTCCAGTATAGAAACAAATGCTGGATAAACTTAGATATCACAGAGGGGACCTGTAAGTCTTACAGGTGTAGTCATGACCACATGAGCTATCTTGTGCTCTAACAGCAACTAATTTTACTTTCTAAGGTCATTGGAGATTTAAAATTTTAAGCGCATCTGATTTCTGAGAGTTCTCAGTTTTTAAGGTAATTTTCCGTGATGAGAACTTTTATTTCATTGTGATTAAGCTGTAGGCTTCAGAAAAAACAATTTGAGCTGATCTTGGTACTCAGATAAAGAAAAAAAATACATGTATCTTAATCGAGGGCTGGACCTGAAATTGTTGAGAGCTCCAAAAGTTAACCATGGTGGGCTTGGGGAGAGTGTCATCCTTTCCCCATTGCTGACAGGACTGAGAACCTGAATAGCTTAATACTCATTTCACATTGTTTAATTTACATCAGTTTGAAACCTGGTGCAATCCAATCTATCCCTCAGTTGTGGGAAAAAAAAAATCTGCATTTCAGCCATTGAGGTGTAAGTGTAACTTTTTCTCCTGTAAGATATGTGTGTGTGTATATATAGGTATGTGTTGTGTGTGTGTGTATATATAACTACACACACATACACATATGTACGTATTTGTTTATATTTAGTGAGCCCCTTAGGTTTTCTGGATAGATCTACATACAGTTTTATAGCTTTTTATATATTTGGTTGGAGCAAGTACATTTCTATTCATAGGATTACTCTGAGCTAGGGAAGGGCAGACTCGATCTTTGGTTGGACCTGTACCGATGAGGAGAATTAGATTTCATGTAAAGCTAATAGGCTAAGCAAAATGTAATACCTGGCATTTATGTAAACACTTTTTGAATCAATGAGTGACTAAATGAAGCCCTTTTGATCATCAACTAGAATACAAGCTCTTCTAGAGCAAAGAGGTTGTTAACTCTAGTATCCTTAGCACCTACAACAGCAGGTACTCAGTGGATGCTTGTTGAGTGAATAAGAGCCATTCACTCATTCATTATCATATTGGTGGGGAAATGAGGCCCACTCTGGGGAAGGTTGCACAGTTGGTCAGTGGTGCAACTGGAATCAAGTTTGGTGCAGTACTCTATACTGTACTATAATGCTTTGTTTGACTTATGAAGTATGAGTCATTGGTGTGAATATCAAGAAGCAGAGAACACTCAGAAAGGTTAAACTCTCCCAAGTGGCTCTAGAGGCTAACACCCCATATTGCCAGCTGTCCTGTCAAGGAGCACAGTTTTAATAGGCTTTGGTTCTTCAGCTTCTGGGGCCTATTTGCTGAAATGTGATATTACTACATTAGTAGAGTAGAAACTTTGTCTCTAAATTAGCCATACAAAGCCATGTCTTTTTACTTCTCAGTTGTAATGATCTGGTTCTGTTTACTCCATCAACCTCGTTAGGCACAAGACCAGTTGTACAATGCTCTACAGCTCAGTAGGCATGATCTGACTTACATAATGCTGGGGAAGATCCACTTGCTGGAGGGAGACTTGGAGAAGGCCATTGAAATCTACAAGAAAGCAGTGGAGTAAGTATGCTTGTTTCCTTTGGGGCAATGAGAAACTGAAAAACAATGGGAGCAGAAATATGAACTCCCAAGTCTAAGAGAAAATATGTGTGACTACTATTTGTATGAGTTAGAGTAAAGCTTAAGCTAAAGTTAGGGTTAAGAGATCCCAGTGGATTCCATAAAGTAGATATCTGTTTCTTTCTCACTTATCAGTATGGCCACTTGAGGCTAGCTGGGCAGCTCTTCCCCGCAAGGCCAGTTGGAATCCAGGTTCCTTGTGTATTGACCCACTACTCCTTAGGTTGTTGTCTTCAACTACATGGTTGAAGCTGGGGGCAGGCAGGGGGTGCAGGAAGCTAACCACAGGATAAGCAGCTTGTAGTAAGTTTTAAATGACCCAGAAGTGGCATACATCATTCTGTGTACATTCCATGACTCACAGTTAGTCACACCTAGCTGGAAGGGAAATGGGCAGGCACATGCCCAGAAGGAAGGAGACAATAGATTTTGAGGTTAGCTGGCAGTCTGCCATTCTGGTTTTACACTTTAGAACAGATCTTGTGTTTCCAGAGATATTATTAGGGCTAGAAATCTCCTGATGAAGTAATACACATCTGGCCTTCCTAGCATGAGACCAGTATCTTGTTTTTATAATGTCATTAAGGGAGGCCACCCCCTGTTGATAACAGAACTGTCTGATCTTGCTGTGATGGTATTCCCTCTCAAAGGACATATGCTGCTTGTCCTTTCTGCATAGGGTCTTGTTTCTTTGAAGTGGACAGCTGCAGCAAAGTCCGTTAGCATTTGATCACTTAATAGAATGGTTTGTGGTTCAAGGTCTATTGTTCCTGATAATTCAACTCTGAACTAAGGCTTCTGTTAATTTGTTAATCGTCTTTGCTTTCTACCATCGTAGTAACTCTTCTGGTGATATCAGTCACTATACTCTCAGTTTTTTTCAGCCACATTGTGTCTCTAAAATGATTACAAAAATCCTTTGGTTTGTAAGCTCTAAAAGAAGCTTTTGTCATCAAGAGGCTTGACTAAGTTTATATGGACCAGTAGGAAGGAACATGTAGCATATGTGAAGTGTCTCTCTGCCTGCGGAGCTGGGTGGCAGCTCTGAAAGTTGGCTCTCTTAGATTAGTGCACGTGAATCCCAAGACATTATTCCAGTGGCTGGTCAGAGACTTAACTCACTGGAATTCTCAAGGGGGAGGAGGGGGCAGCAGAGCATTTGGAGCCCCGCTGAGAATGTAGAGAGCATTGTTCATGACCCACAGCTTTGGAAAGAGTAATCATGTTTGGGTCTAGGGTACATGGATGCTGCCAGAGTCTACTAGAAGCTACTTATTTGGTTTTGGGGAGGAAGGTGATCAGAGGGATATTTATTATGGCAGAAAGTGAATGGCAAATACTCACTTGAACCCAGTAAGCTCTGTTTGGCCAGCTCAGGCCTCCCCTGGCTGGGGCTTTGGCTTCTCTGGTTCTGGTCTTCCCAGAGATACACATTGCTCTGCCTCATTCCTTAGGAGGAGGAGACATGGTTCTTTGCCCTTTGGCTTTTCCACTCTTGACACTGCCTGATGATCCTGTAGTCACATCATCTCAGCTTAGAGTTGCTTTGGTTTTGTTACGAAGAAAAATGTCAGTGAGGAATTAGAAAGACAGATAATTTTTTACTTCACCAGCGTTTATTCCCAAAGGCCAGTGGCTAAGTTTTTCCTGGGGCTCGTTCCTGTATCTTTTCTTTTGTTTAGTTTGGCCATTTAGTATGACTTTTTGCTTATATTTGGAGAGCAGAGCATTAGGGGAGGGGCTTCTCAGGATCCTAAATTACACAGACCTTGTGGCACTGTGAGCACAGAAAAAAAAGAACTCTGCAAGAGGGAGCTGGCTAAAACCTGTGCGTTCTAGACCGGCTTGGCCTATAAAGCTTTGTTATTCAATTCTATAGCTGTAATCAGGAGAGCTACAGAAGTATTCCATAGATCCTGCCTTCCCTTGGGGCCTTTGACCCTGAGCAAAGGCCCTGGAAAGGAGTCTGCACTGTACGGCCCATTTCTTGCTTGCTTGAGCAGTTCTCCCTATGGCCAGGGTTGAAATGACCAACATTTGAAGGAAATGGCCAAATTGCTTTCATGAATCTCCATGAGAAGTGGGGGGCTCACCTGAGTCTCAGGTACTGCGAGAGCAGGTTACTGTGTGTGTGTCTCAGTGTCTCACACATCTTGTTTATCTCTGAGCATAACTCATCTGTATTTGCAGGTTCTCACCAGAAAACACAGAGCTCCTTACAACTTTAGGATTACTCTACTTAGAGGTAATGAAAACTTCTTGTTATTCACACATTGATGTTAGAAATGCTTGTGAATTTGTGTGGATAGTTGTTGCCCTGCATTTTGACATTACTTTGACACATTCACCAATGGTCGTTTGAATCTTGGGCTCTGCATTTGGTATTTGTCTGCTAAAGGTATTAGCTAAATTTTCTGCGTTCAAGTCTGAAACAATTCTGTTTGGGCCTAGTGCAATTACAATTCTTAACCAACCAAGGAAAAGGCATTTATGAGAACTGTCTGGTCTGGGGGTGGAGGTGGGGATGGGCTGTTATTTTCTTAAGGGGGAAAAAATGTGATAAAAGTTAGCACTACCTAAGGCTGTGGGGGCAAAGGCCATTTCTGTTGCCGCTTCTCCAAGCTAGGGTCCTATAGGAAAGAGGGTCCTCTAGGAAAGAGACAAAGAGCACACTTTGACAGCAGAATAAGGAGAATTCCTGAGTGTGAATGGGATTTGTTTAGCTCCATCTCTTCTCTTTATCAGCCTGAAGATCTGGGGCCCAGGGATCTCTGAGAGGCCTCTTCTAGCTCCCCGCCTCCTCTCATCAAAGTTCCCAATGATCCTGCCTTCATCTCTGCCTCTGTGGTGGCCTTTATGTCGGTTTTGTTTTTCTTCAAAAGGAATCAGGAGCTTAACCCAGTGTCTGTGGGTCTCCCTAGGCTTTGGTTTGAGAGGTTGGCTCCGAGGAAGATAAGGCTAACTGATCATTTCCTGCCAAGAGACATAAATATGGAACAGCGTTGATGTGTCACAGCCATAGGCGGTTCCTGCAGACAAATCCGCAGAGTAGGGAAAACCACAGATATCGGGGGATTCAGGTTTTCTTTCTTTATCTGGTGTCTATGGTTCTTTTTGTCAAGGGGACTAACGAAAGTCTGGGTGCTTCTATTCAGGGTGTGGTTGGTCAGACTCCTTAACTGCCATCTCCCCTCTGATGTGAATTCTCTGGTTTGCTTTTTCTCCAAGCTTGGCATTTACCAGAAGGCATTTGAACATCTTGGCAATGCACTGACTTATGACCCTACCAACTACAAGGTATTGCAGGCTGTCAAATCCGAGAGCCTTCACAGAGCCAGTCTCACTGCTCCTACAGGTGTTCTGACCCCAGAAAGCAAGGGGATATCTTCTGCATTTTGAATACCTGAGAAATTACCTGTTTCTTAGAAAAAGTATAAATAAAAGGTGACTCTCTTTATCTGAAAATACAGTAAAGTGTTGGTGCTCTGCTTCTTATCTTCTGAAAGAGCACATTTGTGACATTGTAGTGCTGGTAAAGTTTATGTGTTACTTGGGAAATTAGCAAAGCCTCCACCACTACCGTCAAAAATGGTGAAATGGCTCCCAGATTCCTAGAATTTGAGATTATAACCTTTGTCCACTTGTGACCTTGGGGACAAGAAAGAAGGTGATCAAGTAGATGAATGTCATTGAGGCAGATGAGAGAGACAGACTGTGTATTCAGGATGCATACTTTGTCCTGGTCTAGGAAGCCATATTAGCTGACTCGGCCAGCTCCTTGTTTGCCAGGAATCCCACCTTGACTCCTTTCCTTAGAGAAATGAAACGGGCCGACACCTCAAGGTCACACACCCTCTGTCCTGTGGCAGAAGGAACTGTAGCTCAAGTACCAAGGACAAGTGTGGTCAGAGGTGTCTCGAGCACTTGGTTACCAAGGAGGAAGTGGGGGGAACAGATTAAAGGCCGTTTTGCTTAAAGGGCCCTGATATTTGAAAATATTGACTACGTTGGAAGAAGGGTACATACAAATGAACTGGGTAAAGCCAGTGACATTTTATCTTTTCTTTTCCTGTACTGCCCCGAAGAGAGCCGCAGTGGAGTTGAGGGCCATTCCTCATGCATGTTTGTCCCAGTAGCTTGAATATGTTATATATGTCCCTGGAAGAAGCTTTTCAGTCCCATCTATGCTAATGGGCTGCTGAGTGTCCACACTGAGGAAGGCCACTTCACTGCTACAGCCCTTTGGGATTGACTGAAATATTAACTTCCCCACGCCTTGTGTTTCAGGCCATCTTGGCAGCAGGCAGCATGATGCAGACCCATGGCGACTTTGATGTTGCCCTCACCAAATACAGAGTCGTAGCTTGTGCCATGCCAGAGAGCCCCCCACTGTGGAACAACATTGGAATGTGTTTCTTTGGCAAGAAGAAATACGTGGCAGTGAGTATCTCCTTATGCTTTGTTTGCATTCGTGCATATGGTTACTGGGTTTGCCCAGCTTGCCCCCTATCATCACGTGTCCCCTCGCTCCTGCAGGCTATCAGCTGCCTGAAACGAGCCAACTACTTGGCACCCTTCGACTGGAAGATTCTGTATAATTTGGGGCTCGTCCACTTGACCATGCAGCAGTATGCATCAGCTTTCCGTTTCCTCAGCGCGGCCATCAACTTCCAGCCAAAGATGGGGGAGCTGTACATGCTCTTGGCTGGTAAGAAGCACTCACATGCAGAACCCCCTCCCATGTCTGTCATGAGGGGAAAGTGAATGAAATCGTAAGAGGCCAGGGACTTGATACCCCGTCATAGCCATTCCCTAGCAGATACTGTGGGAATCTGGATTACTTTCCTAGAGCTTGAAGAAAGATTTAAGAAGGGGAGTCTCGCTCAGAGACTCAGCAGGTTAAATCAGGGTCATCCCTAGTTCACCTCCTTTCGCCGATTTTTTTTTCTGTTGGCTTGACCATTATTTTTATTCGTATTGAGCCCAACTAAGTCCTGGATTTCACAGAGTACTAAGAGCTTGGGCTTTCGGTGGGGTCCTGCTTCCACCATGTCCTAGCTACACCTCATAGGGCTGATGTGAGGATTCCATGATGAAGCAGTGATATTAACTGTTGTTGTTGTTGTGGATATGTAACTGGTCCACTGTTAGTAATGTTGTTACAGAATTAGTCTCTGGGCGGTCATTCTAAGTTAGGCTATGTTACGTTGAAACCCCTCTCTCCTTTGAGCAGAATGGTAGAGAATGTGGCTCCTTCCTGAAAATCCATTTTATTTCATACAAATTCAAAAATTGATCACAAAAACTAATGAAGATTCATTAAACACAAACTTTAAAAATTTATTATATAAAATCAAGCATATAAAGTACTGGCAGTATTCTTTCTGGGGGATATTTTTTCATATATTGAGCTTACTAAGCTTCTTAAAATATAAGCTGAAAAGCAGTTTCCATATCCTTATTGATACTGGTCTTAAGATATTTTTGGTTTTTTTTGTCATCACTATGGGATTCTTACAAGATAAAGATAGCAAAAGCAGATTGAGTGGTGGTGGTTTGGGGTTTGCTTGAATACAGCCAGCCAGTGTCCTAAAGGGGATATAGAAATGTAAACAAATAAGCCATGCTGCGAGGTGGCCATCACACTGGGTTTTGACGGAGAAGCTGGAATTCAGTAGTGTAGATTGCGTCGTCGAGGGATGTGTCAGGCCAGGGAGCCGCTGTGAACAAAGGGACGCGGCCATGAAATTGCAGGGTGTGCCCTCCTGTCAGTGGTAGTAGTGGTATAGATTGTGGTGGGAGATGAGTCAGGAAAGATAGTTTGGGGCCACATTATGGAGTCCCATGGTACAGCGCAAGGACTTTAGACTCTATCCTAGAGGCTGTGCTTTTCAACCTGGATTCCTGGATTTCCTCAGAAGTGCCTGGTAGAAGTGAGTTGGTGGTCAGATGGGTTGAGCAGGGCTTCCAGAGCAGCTCTGCTTATGTTTGCTTTACATAGCAGGCTTCCAGGAAACACTGATTTTAAGAGAGGGAGTCCTCCTGCTACATAAAAGTTTAAAAATCATGGTTGTAGGTGATGGGGAACCAGTAAGGGTTTTTACATAGGATAGTGACATGGTTACATTAGTCTGTGTATCTGCAAGATGTCTGGCGGCCACTGGGGAGAAGGGTAGGAAAGCCTGAAACGACTTGGGCTTGAACAAGGGCAGTGGCAGGAAAGGAATTGTAGGAGTAGGATATGTAGAACTTGACAGCCAGGCAGCTGTGTAGAGAGGATTGATTGTTGGGAGGAGATGACGCTGGGCATCTAAGCTGAGTGACTGAGTAAATGGTGCTGCCCTGAGCTGATGGGGTGAAGGAAGAGCCAGGTGGGGGCTGAATAGACTGTGGTCTTGAAACATTCCTTTTGTTCTCTAAGCTGGGCTTTCCAGCCACAGGGCTCACTTTCTTTATTGCAGTGGCTCTGACCAATCTGGAAGATGTTGAGAATGCCAGGAGAGCCTACGCAGAAGCAGTCCGCCTGGATAAGTAAGCTGCTTTGATGGGAATGGTATTGGGGAGGGTTGGACTCTGCAAAGCCACGAGGTGGCACCATAGCACTGCTGCTGGCTGAGTGAGCCCAGCTCTACTCTGCGGCCTTTGTACAGAGGCCTAAGTGGAGAAGGATATGGCTCCAGAGCACACAGTGACTCAGCAGGAATTGACACTGGCTCTTTCTGAGAAGATGTTTCCAATCCCATGTTTGGTAGTCAGGAGGTCAGAGAACACCAGAGCTAGCAGTGGGCTGGACGATATGGTGGGACTCTGGGTTCAGTTTAAGATCAACTTGACCCCTTAAGATTTATTTCACTAGCATCTGCTAGAAAGCAGAATTTTCTCCAGTTGCCATCAAGTCAACTCTGACTCATGGGACCCATATATGTCAAAGTCGAACTGTGCTCCATAGGATTTTCAGTGGCTGATTCTTTGGAGGTAGGTCACCAGGTCTTTCTTTTGAGGTGCCTCTGTGTGGACTCAGACGTCCAATCTTTAGGTTAGCAACCAAGCCCATTAACCATTTGCACCACCCAGGGACTCCAGAAAGCAGGGTAGGGATCCCTTTCTCAACCCTGCCCTGGGTGGTCTTTGTGGAAGGCTGAGACATCACACTTGGTCCCAATACCTGCTCTGCTTGTTGGGCCATTAATTCCTTGATTCTTCTCCACAGTCCACACTGCACGCATGTCCCCACTTTGCTACGTAATAGAAGACTCTCTACTTACCCAGTTTTGCTTTGCTTTTATGTAATGAGAAGGATCTCTAAATGACCACTTGTTGCAAAGCCCCAGCTCCTTAGAGTCCCCGTCTGTCTGCCACAGGTGTAACCCTTTAGTAAACCTGAACTATGCTGTGCTGCTGTACAACCAGGGAGACAAGAAGGGCGCCCTGGCCCAGTACCAGGAGACGGAGAAGAAAGCCAACCTACTCAAGCACAGCAGCTCTCTGGAATTTGACTCTGAGGTATGTCTTTTATTAGCCCCTAGGAGACATAAGCAAGCTGTCAGGAGACTTTTGAATCAAGCCCAAGTAATCTCAATATAAGGTTTTATAGGCTCATGGCTGTTTTGGCTTTGATGTTGCTGGCAGCATGAGTTTTTCAGTGAATAGCCTGAGAAAAGCTTTCCTGGAAGAAGATAATAATAAAAGGGAGTTCAAGCTTCCCAAGTCATTGTCATTGATATTACAGCTCCTCTGAGTTGAGATCTGTCTCTCTTTATAGCTTCCGCCCACTTTTTCTCATGGAGGAAAAGCAGGAGTTTACCCCAATAACGTACCACACTTGAATCATAGGGTTTTGAGATCTGTGTAAACTCCCTTGCCATCCATTCAGGGCAATCCGTGTTCTCTGCTGTTTGAGAATGATTTCTTTGGAAAAAGTACTTCCCTCAAATACCAGGACCAGCAGTCACTATTTCAGCTAAAATCCTCTAATGGAAGGCCTAGGAACTGTTGGGTAGGCTTGTCTCTGCTAGTCATGCCTGTGACTCTTCTTTTCTTCCCATGCGGGTACAAGATGGTGGAGATGGCCCAGAAGTTGGGAGCAGCTCTCCAGGTTGGGGAGGCACTGGTCTGGACTAAACCAGTCAAAGATCCCAAATCAAAGAACCGGACCACTTCAGCCAGCAAACCGGCCAGTTTCCAGCAGCCCCTGGGCTCTAATCAAGCTCTAGGACAGGCAATGTCTTCAGCAGCTGCATACAGGAAGCTCCCTGCAGGTAGGAGGCTGCACAAAGCTCCATAAAGACCTAATGGGTCCAAGCCGCATGTGGCAGCAAAGACTGTAGCTTTGAGTAAGGCTTGCACTTTTCAGACTCAGAATATCTCCAGTGTAGTATTGCACAGAGGAGAAGAAAGCCACAGGGTGGCCAAATTGGCACTTTTCTCCTTAAGGTAAGCCGTGTAGTAGGTAACAGGTGCTGTCAGGGTTAGTTGGATAATCAGTACACTGGGTCTGCAGTTTTCAAGTTTAGAAATACATTGTCATAGTACATTCGGTTACATAGTCCTACTTTAATTTTCACTGCCTCATCATAAGTTGGCATGGTGTAGGTAAAGGAAGATTTCTTTCACTGACTCATTGAGGGCAAACTTGACTGTTGCTTTAGTTCTTCAGTTATGGTCACCTTCATGGTTGTAAAGATACACCACAGTCCCACTAGTCCCCGAAAATATGGGGGTTTCCTCTTGAAATTTAGCAGTAAAAATAATGATTTCTTCTAGAATTGCGGAACTGAGAATTCAAGCTATTTGTTTTGTTACTAGGTGCTGGAGGAACACCTCAGCTCACAAAGCCACCATCTCTTCCTCTGGAGCCAGAGCCCACTGTGGTAGCAAGTCCAGCTGATGCGGCTTTTTCAACTGAAGCATCAGAGCAAATAAGAGAAAAATGATGACCCCAGAGTAGGGGTTTCTTTGGCTAGAATGTACCAGATTAGGAAAAGTCACGTGGCACAGGCAGAGAGTAGAGGCCAGCACCATTCCCTGGCACCACAGGACCAAAACAGAATGCAAGGCATGTTAGGATGATGGGCCCATGCAGTCCTCCTCTCTGTGAGCCCCATCTTCCAGGGACTAGGAAGAAGACAGCCCAGGAAAATCCTTTAAGATTGGGAGTAAGACTGGTGGTTCTGTGTATATATGGAGCTCCCAGAGGCAGCAGGGCACGTGGAGCTGTTTGCTGTCGAAAGGAATTTTGTCTCCTGGATGGATGACCCCTTCCTTTGTGCAAGAAAAGACTGAGCCAGACCTCTGCTCAGTAGTCCTGGGATGACGAAGCCTTGGCTAAGCTATATTAGCCCCTAACACAAACACAAATCTTGGATTAGTAATCCAGCTCTAACAGTCTAAAAGGAAAAAAAAAAAAAAGATGAAAAACAGCTTTGTAAACCGAGGCTCAGCCTGGTGAGTATACCAGCTGCGTTTGCCTAAAGGGAATCCAGAAATTCCTATATTCTGTTCTTGAGAGGGGTTGGAGTCTAATGCCAGATCATGTCAGTATGATCTTTAAAATAACAAATAAAATAGGAACCAAGGGCTGGTCTGGTATCAGCACCAGGGATATTTAAAAAAAAAAAAGGAAGAACTCCTTAGCTGAGGAGTTTTATCTAAGACAATCAATGTAACCACTAACCAGATGCTATCAATACATTATCTAAGGTCATTTTTAAAATAAAAATTATGTATTCTCATCAGTCCTTTAGAAAAAGTTGTTTTTCAGGTATAAAAATAAGAAATCGCAATAAAAACTTTTAAAAGAACCTATGATCACAGCTTTCTCTTAACCTATTTCCAAGTCTAGTTTGAAACTGGAGGAGGAACCTCAAGGCCAAGTTCTTACTTGGTGCCAGCATGGCCTCTGCAGCAACCCTCATGGATATTAGGCCAGCAGTTTGGCTATTAGGACCAGTCCCCATTTTGTACTTGAAGTGTCCTTCAGTCACCATCATTGAAGGTGGACTGACCTATCATTAAATCAAACTATGTTTGGAATTCTTTATATTATGACTGGGTTTGTTTTGACATTGTAATTGAAGAAGCAGCTAACTGAGCAGAGGCCTCTTCAGTTCTTATGTCTCAGAAATAAACAGCAGTGTGTCAGAAGTGATACCCTTGCCCATGCAGCTGGTATGTGGCAGAGATGGGATTTGTACCCTGACCAGTTGAGAAAGCTCACCTTTACATCTGTGTGGAGTCAGGTCTGACTGAAAAGGTCTGATAGCTTATAAATTAAGACAGAGTTAGAGAGAAGGAAGGAGATATAAGAGGGATTTAGGAGCTAAAATTAACAGAAATTGGAGATTGATTGGATGTTGCAGATAAGAATAGACTAAGAACAGGTAATACAAATCAGAATGAAGGAACATTGAGGGTATAGAACTGAGGGTTAATTGTGGAGTCCAGTTTTAGACATGTTTATCTTTGAGACATCCAAGTGATGATATCCATTGAACATTTGAATAGTTGGATTTCAGGTGTGAAATCTTCATTGAAGATAAAGATTCAGAAATAATTTGGATTTAGGTGATAGCTGAAACCAAATATTTGGCAGAAGTCACCCAAGGAAATCTTGGAATATGAAGATGGGACCAAAGAAGAAAAACCAAATTGAAAGGGAGAAACAAAAGACCCCACAAAGGAGACAGGAGAATCAAGTGATACAAAAGAAAAACCAGGAGAGTGGTATTATGGGAGTCAAGGAAAGAAAAGTTAAGGAAGGGAATGGTCAGTCTCACTGAACCCTTCCAAAAGAGAAGTACTGTTATATCGCCATTTTATAAAGGAGGAAGCTGAGGTTGGGACAGGCAAATGGATTTTCCAACCTAAGTGGCAGGATCAGGATTTGAACCTCAGTCTGGATGCAAAGCTCTTGCTTGTAACCATTAACCGTCCAGTAGTGATGTACTTGTGGTGAAGCAGTGATAGTAACAGAAACCCAAAGGCTTGAAGATTGAGAAGTGAAGATGGTGACACTAGACTACTCTATTTCCAAAAGCTTTGAAGTAAAGGGAAGAGAGGTTTTTAGAGGGCAGAATTCACTCAAAATAATTCATTACTTTGAGAAATTTTTAGCATTTAGGGAGAGAAGGATTAAAAAGGTCTTCTCTTTTTAAACGAAGCATGGTAGAAACTGAGGGGATACAAGAGCAGGGCTCTTTGGTTTTTCCACACTCTTTGGGAGCAGAACATAATGGTACCCTGCAACCCAGGAATAGCAGTCCACAACCAATACTTCCCATTTTTGTTTGGGCTTAGATTTTCTTTAAAAATAACAAAGAATTCCTCAAAACTCCACTGAAAGTTTCTGTTCTACCTCCTAGTTTGGTAAGTAGCATGGGGTCTTAAAAGCTTGCAAGAGGCCACCCAAAATACAATTGGTCTCTGTTTGTCTGGAGCAGTAGAAGAAGAGGAGACCTAGGAATTGGAGAAAGAAATGGACTACAGGTCTAATTGTCTCCATGAACTACTACCTCCCTTGCCATGAGACCAGAAGAAAAGAATGGTGCCTGGCTACAATTACTGAACAAGGACCCAAAAGATAGATACTGATCAAAAGGAGGAAAAATGTGGAATAGAACATCTGATTTCTGTGGAAACCAGACTTACTGGATTCACAGAGACTGGGGGAACCCTTGAATCTATTGTCCTGAAATGATCTTTAAACCTTGAACCAAAACTATCCTGTGAAATCATTTGCAAACAAAACAACAGTTTAGCTCAATTGATAAAGGATGTTGGCCTTGAATATTTTGAAAGAATTACCTATATGCAATCAAATTGACTAACTCTAAAGCACAGATGAGAACTTTAAGGGGCAGGGAGAGTAAAAGTTAATGGTGGTAGTTTAAAAACAAGAAAATATTCTCTGATGGTTACGAGAGCGGGGAGGGAGGAGAGAAGGGAGAGGGATTTTCACTGGTTAGATAGTGGATAGGGATTATTTTGGGTGTAGGGAAGGACAACACACAATACAGGCAAGGTCAAGACAACAGGACTAAACTAAAAGCAGTTTCCTGAATAAACTGAATGTTTCCAAGGCCAGAGTAGTAGGAGCGGGGGTCTGGGGACCATGGTTTCAGGGGACATCCAAGTCAATTGGCATAATAAAATCTATTAAGAAAACATTCTGCATCCGACTTTGGAGAGTGGCTTCTGGGGTCTTAAATGCTAGTAAGCAGCCATTTAAGACGCATCAATGAGTCTCAGCCCACCTGGAGCAAAGGAGAATGAAAAACACCAAAGAAGGTAATTATGAGCCCACAGTAAAGGACCACATAAACAGGAGACTGCATCGGCCTGAGACCGGAAGAGCTAGATGGTACCTGGCTACAACCAATGATTGCCCTGACAGGGAGTGCAATGAAGAGCCCCTGAGGGAGCAGGAGAACAGTGGGATGTAGACCCCAAATTCTTATAAAGAGACCAGACTTAATGGTCTGGCTGAGATTAGAAGGACCCTGGAGGTTATGGTCCCCAGACCTTCTATTAGCCCAAGACAGGAGCCATTCCCAAAGCCAACTCTTCAGACAAGGATTGGTCTATGGGTTAGAAAATGATAGGTGAAAAATGAGCTTCTTGGATGAAGTAGACACATAAGACTATGTTGGCATCTCCTGTTTGGAAGGGAGATGAGAGAGCAGAGGAGGTCAGAAGCTGGCCAAATGGACACGAAAACAGTCGAGGGAAAGAGTGTGCTGTCTTACTAGGGGGAGAGCAATTAGGAGTATATAGCAAGGTGTGTATAAATTTCTGTATGAGCGACTGACTTGATTTGTAAACTTAAAGCACAATAAAAATTTTTAAAAAGTTAATGGTGGTGAAACAATATGGGTAGAAATAATGAGAATGGTGACACATTGTGAAGAATGTAACCAATGGCAATGGTCTATACATGTATAAACTGTTAAATGGTTGTATATTTTGTTGTGTATATTTTCACAAAACAAAACTAGGTTTTACCTGCCCAGGCTTTTGGGTGTGTGAATTTGTTCATGGACTGTTGACATTTTAATGATGCTTTGTAGAGCCTATAAGTATGGGAAGTGGTGGTACAAAGCTAACCCTAAGTAGTCTGTGAAAAATTAAGGATATATATTGTAATCCTTGGAACAACCATTTAAAAACAGTGCAAAGAGGTATTGATAAAAAGCCAGTGGTGGTGGTGGTATTAGGTGCCGTTGAGTCAGTTCTGACTCATAGCAGCCCTATAGGACAGAGTAGAACTGCCCCACGGTGTTTCCAAGGAGTGACTGGTGGATGTCAACTGCCGACCTTTTGGTTAGCAGCTAAGCTCTTAATCACTACACCACCAGGAGATACTAAAATGAAATTCTAAAGGATATTCAGTTAATCCAAAAAAAGTAAGGAAAGGAAGAACAGAAGTACAAAATAGTAGATGGAACAAGAGAAAACAACTAAATGCTAAATGTAGATCTAATATCAATAACTACATTAAAATGTAAATGGACTAAACATTACAATTAAAAGGCAGAGAAAAGAAAAAAAAACCAGCTATGTGTTATTAAAAGTAAAAGAATGGAAAAAGATACACCATGCAAACTATAGGCAGAAGCAGTCTGGGATGGCTATATTAATGTCAGATAAAGTAGACTTCAAAGGAAGGAGTATTATCAGAGATAAAAAGGGATATTCATAATGATAAAAAGGTCAGTTCATTAGGAAGACATAACAATCCTAAGTGTATGTACCTAACAGCATTGCTTTAATATACATTAATTAAAAATTGATAGAATTAAATCCCCAGTCATAGTTGGATATGTTAGCACTTCCTCTTTCAGCAGTTGATAGAACTAAACAAAAAATGAGGCAGGATATAAAAAATTGGAACTGTTCTGTCAATCACCTTGATCTAATTGACATTTATAGAACACTACAGCCTATAACTTCAGCAGACATTCTTTGCAAGTGCATATGGTATGATCAGCAAGACAGGCCATATGCTGAGCTATGAAGTATATCTCAAAAGTCAAAAGACTGAAATTTACAGAGTTATGTTCTCTGACCACAGTGAAATTATATTAGAAATCATAACAGTATCAAGAAAACCCCTAAATATTTGGGAATTAAACACACACTTGTAATAGCCCACAAGTCAAAGAAGAAATCAAAAACTATAAATTCTTTTGAACTAAATGATAATGAAAACGAACAAAAAAAGTTTCTGGGATTCAGCTAAAAGCAGTATTTACAGGAAAACGTACACCTGTACATGCTTATGTTAGAACAAAACAGTAGAAAATCAGTGACATAAGTTTTCACCTTAACAAGTACAAAGAAATAGCAGAAATCAGTGAAGTAGAAAACAGATGTATTAATTAACAAGGCCAATTTATGAAAAAAATTGATAAATTTCTAGCTAACCTGATAAAGAGGAGACATATCAGTATCAGGAAGAACAGGATAGCATTATACATCCTGCAGACATCAAAAGAATACAGGAACGTTATGAACAATTTCACATCAAAAATTTTGACAACTTAGATGTAATGGACAAAATCTTTGAAAGATACTGCAAACCCAAACTGAAGCAAGATGAAATACAAAACTTTAGTAGAATTTGAAATCAAAAGTTACCCCTAAAGCAAACTCCTGGTGGTTTCATTGGTGAATTACATGAAACACTTAAGCAAAATAAATTCAACCTTACACAAATTTTCAGAAAATAGAAGTGTGAGAACTTCTGAACTTGTTTTTATGAGGCCAGCATAAATCTGATAGCAAATCTGGTCAAAGACATTACAAAAATTACAACTCATTATCCTGCATGAATTAGATGCAAAAATCCATAACAAAACTGAATCCAGCAATATATAAGGTTAGTATGCATATTATGATCAAGTTGAGTTTCTCCCAGGAATCCAAGATTCATTTAACATTTGAAGATCAAAATACATGTATTAAAAGAATAGAAGGAAAAAGTCATAATTTCAGTAGACACAGAAAAAGCAATAATAAAAAGCCATTTGTCATAAAACCCCTCAGCAGGTCTGGATTCTGTGAGAATTTGAAATTCTATATTTCCCCCCTTTTGATCAGAATTCATCTATAGAATCTTTTATGAAAATGTTCAGTAATGGTAGCTGGGCACCATCCAGTTCTGGGCTCATGGCAAAGGAGGCAGTTGTTCATGGAGGCAATCAGCCACACATTCCATTTTCTCCTAATCCTGACTCAAGGAGCCCTGGTTGCACAGTGGTTAAGTGCTCATCTGTTAACTGAAATGTCGGTGGTTCAAACCCACCAGCTGTTCCATGGGAGAAAGATGTGGCAGTCTGCATCCGTAAAAATTACAGTCTTGGAAACCTTGTGGGGCAGTTCTACTCTGACCCACAGGGTT
Organism: Loxodonta africana; assembly: GCF_030014295.1. NCBI lineage: Eukaryota > Metazoa > Chordata > Mammalia > Proboscidea > Elephantidae > Loxodonta > Loxodonta africana. The sequence continues at coordinate 43,129,551 of NC_087354.1, read as the reverse complement.
GATATGAGTTGAAATCAGGTTTTTCCTCACTTTCTTCCTCTGTTGCTCCAGGTGAAGAGAGACCAATTGGTGTAGCTTGGACAGTCGCTTGCAGGCTTTTAAGATCCCAGGCACTATGCCACAACTAGAATTCCAGACTTTTTGGAGCCCTTGAGGCTGGAAAACCCCCAAAACTACTGCCCTGAAATAATCTTTAAACCTTAAACCAAAAATAACCCCTGAAGTCATCTTTAAACCAAACAGTAGTTTAGCTTAATTAGTAAAGAACATCTGCCTGGAGCATTGTGCTCTTTAAAAAAAAAAAAAAAGCCTATATAGGATCAACACCCTTGTGTCTGTCAGTTTGTCATACTGTGGGGGCTTGTGTGTTGCTGTGATACTGGAAGCTATGCCACTGGTACTCAAATGCCAACAGTGTCACCCATGGTGGACACGTTTCAGCTGAGCTTCTAGACTAAGTCTAGGAAGAAGGACCCACTGGTCTACTTTTGAATTTAGCCAGTGAAAACCTTATGAATAGCAGCAGAACACTGTCTGACATAGTGCTGGAAGATGAGCCCCCCAGATTGGAAGGCACTCAAAAGACGACTGGGGAAGAGATGCCTCTTCAAAGTAGAGTCCCCAGTGATGTGGATGGAGTCAAGCTTTTGGAACCTTCATTTGCTGATGTGGCACAACTCAAAATGAGAAGAAACAGCTACAAACATCCATTAGTAATTGGAACGTGGAATGTACGAAGTATGAATCCAGGAAAATTGGAAATCGTCAAAAATGAGCACATAAACATTGATATCCTAGGCATTAGTAAGCTGAAATGGACTGGTACTGGCGATTTTGAATCAGACAATCCTATGGTCTACTATGCTGGGAACGACGAAGAGGAATGGTATTGCATTCATTGTCAAAAAAGAACATTTCAAGATCTATCCTGGAGTACAATGCTGACAGTGACAGGATAATATCCACAAGCCTACAAGGAAGACCAGTTAATATGACTATTATTAAAATTTACAAACCAACCACTAAGGCCAAAGATGAAGAAATTGAAGATTGTTACCAACTTCTGCAGTCTGAAATTGACTGAACATGCAATCAGGATGCATTGATAATTACTGGTGATTGGAACGCGAAAGTTAGAGACAAAGAAGAAGGATCGGTAGTTGGAAAATATGGCCTTGGTGATAGAAACGATGCCAGAGATCATGTGATAGAATCTGGCTAGACCAACAACTTCATTGCAAATACCTTTTCTCACCAACATAAATGGTGACTATACACATGGACCTTGCCAGATGGAATACAAAGGAATCAAATCAACTACATCTGTGGAAAGAGACGATGGAAAAGCTCAATATCATCAGTCAGAACAAGGCCAGGGGCCGACTGTGGGTCAGACCATCAGTTGCTCAGATGCAAGTTCAAGTTGAAACTGAAGAAAATTAGAACAAGTCTGTGAGAGCCAAAGTACAACCTTCAGTATATCCCATCTGAATTTAGAGACCATCTCAAGAATAGGTTTGACACATTGAACACTGATGACCAAAGACCAGATGAGTTGTGGAATGACATCAAGGACATCATACATGAAGAAAGCAAGAGGTCATGAAAAAGACAGGAAAGAAAGAAAAGACCAAAATAGATGTCAGAAGAGACTCTAAAACTTGCTCTTGAATGTAGAGTAGCTAAAGCAAAAGGAAGAAATAATGAAGTAAAAACTGAACAGAGGATTTCAAAGGGCAACTCGAGAAGACAAACTAAAGTATAATGACGTGCAAATAGCTGGAGAGAGAAAATCAAAAGGGAAGAAGATGCTTGGCATTTCTTAAGCTGAAAGAACTCTAGAAAAAACTCAAGCCTCAAGTTGCAATAGTGAAGGATTCTATGGGGAAAAGGAAGCATCAAAAGAATATGGAAGAAATACACAGAGTCATTATACCAAAAAGAATTGATCAACTGCCAACCATTTCAGGAGGTAGCATGTGATCAGGAACCAACGGTACAGAAGGAAGAAGTCCAAGCTGCACTGAAGCACTGGCAAAAAACAAGGCTCCAGGAATTGACGGAATATCCATTGAGATGTTTCAACAAACAGATGCAACTCTGGAAGTGCTTACTGGTCTATGCCAAGAAATTTGGAAGACAGCTACCTGGCCAACCGACTGCAAGAGATCCATATTCATGCCTATTCCCAAGATGGTGATCCAACTGAATGCAGAAAGTATCAAAAAATATCATTAATATCACACACAAGTAAACTTTTGCTGAAGATCATTCAAACGTGGCTGCAGCAGTATATCTACAGGGAAGTGCCAGAAGTTCAAACTGGATTTAGAAGAAGACATGGAACCAGAGGTATCATTGCTGATGTCAGATGGATCCCAACTGAAAGCAGAGAATACCAGTAAGATGTTTACCTGTGTTTTATTGCCTATGCAAAGGCATTTGACCGTGTGGATCATAACAAATTATGGATAACATTGCAAAGAATGGGAACTTCAGAACACTTAATTGTGCTCATGAGGAAACTGTACATAGATCAAGAGGCAGTCATTCGAAGAGAACAGGGATGCTGCGTGGCTTAAAGTCAGGAAAGGTGTGCATCAGGGTTGTATCCTTTCACCACACCTATTCAGTCTGTATGCTGAGCAAACAGTCCAAGAATCTGGACTCTATGAAGAAGAACGGGACATCAAAATTGGAGAAAGACTCATTAACAACCTGCATTATGCAGATGACACAACCTTGCTTGCTGAAGGTGAAGAGGACTTGAAGCACTTACTGATGAACATCAAAGACCACAGCCTTCAGTATGGATTACTCAACATAAAGAAAACAAAAATCCTCACAGCTGCTCAAATAAGCAACATGACAAATGGAGAAAAGATTGAAATTGTCAAGGATTTCATTTTACTTGGATCCACAATCAATACCCATGGAAGCAGCAGTCAAGAAGTCAAAAGACATGTTGCAATGCGCAAATCTGCTGCAAAAGACCTCTTTAAAGTGTTGAAAAGCAAAGATGTCACCTTGAAGACTAAGGTGCGCCTGACTCAAGTCATGGTGTTTTCAGTCCCCTTATATGCATGTGAAAGCTGGACAATGAATAAAGGAAGAGTGAAAACGAATTGATGCCTTTGAATTGTGGTGTTGGCGAAGAACATTGAATATACCCATGGGCTGCCAAAAGAACGAACAAATCTGTCTTGGAAAAAGTACAACCAGAATACTCCTTAGAAGCAAGGATGGCGAGACTACATCTCATAAGCTTTGGACATGTTGTCAGGAGGGACCAGTCCCTGGAGAAGGACATCATGCTTGGTAAAGTAGAGGGTTGGTGAAAAAGAGGAGGCCCCTCAATAAGATAGATTGACACAGTGGCTGAAACTATGGGCTTAAGCATAAAGACGATTGTGGTGACAGCACAGGACCAGGCAGTGTTTCGTTCTGTTGTACAAAGGGTCGCTATGAATCGGAACCACTATATACGCATCAAAATGGCTACAATGAAACAACTCCAAATGTTTGCAAGAATGAAAAGCGACCAGAACTCATACATTGTTGGTGGGAGTGTAAATTGTTCCAACCACTTTGGAAAAAAGTCTGTTGCCTGTCCCGTAACCCAGCAATTCCATTCCTATGTATTTTTACCTAAAGGAAATGAAATATTGTACACACAGAGACTTGTTGGTAGCAGCTTTATTCATAAAAGCTCCAAAATGTAAACCACTAGTGTATTCATTGTGGAATACAACTTAGACATAAAAAGCAACAAACTACATGGAAAAACATGGATTAATTTAAAAAAACATGATGAATGAAAGCTTACACAAAGGACTATATATACAGTATGACTCCGTTCATATGAAGTTCCAGAACAGATGAAACTAATTTTTAATTTTAGAAATTACAATGTTTAGAAGTTGTAACACCTCTTGCCTTGGAGGGCGTGGCAAGGAACGATTGGGAAGTGGCATGAGGGATCTCTTGGTGATAGAGAAATTCTGTACCTTGATAGATGTTTGGGTTAGATATTTGCATTTGTCAAAAGTTATCAAATGGTACACTTAAGATCTGTGCATTTTCGCTGTATGAAAATATTTACAAAAAAAAAGTTATTGCGGTAACTATTCAATGATTTATAATAGTTTCAAAGAGATCTGGGAAATTGCCTGTTCAGTTTAGCAATAACAACTGACAGTGATGAAACTTTTAATTAAATATGTGCCGGGTAGGACGCTAAATACTGTGCACCGATATTCTGTAATTGTCAACAATCCTATGAGGGGAGGTACCATTGTTAGCCCAGTTTTATAGAAGTGAGGCTCGGTAAGGGTAACTTGTCCAAGATCATATAGTACTCACCACCTCAGAACCCTGCTACAGAATCTGGATTTCTTCAGCTGCTGAATTATCAGCCTCAGCCCATTCCAACTTGGCCAAAAGGATAAAATGGAAACTGAGTCTGCATGGTAAGGGTTACTGATGATTGGCTACATTCTGACTTCCTGACAGTGTGTGTTGTGTGCTGCAGCTTTTCCCTGGGTGTTAATTGAAGCAGGAGTGCATGCTACAAAGTTTTAAGAAAGCTCATTCTTCGCCAGTCATCCTTTCTAGGCCGGTGGATTTTCAAGCTTTTTCTCTTCAAATGAAATCATATATGGAAACCACTGTAAAATACAGTTGAAAGCAGAGGGTTGAGGGGCCTGAAGCCCACTTGTTTAGGTTATCTTGCCCTTACCACTTATGTCTGCATAAACTGTTCTAGGTGAGAGATCCATTCAACCTTACTTCCATAACCTGGCAACTGGCTTTAGCTTCCTCAAGAGGCATGTCTGGCTGTCCAGTGGGCCACTGATGGGTCTGGGGTTCTGTCAGAACAGATGGAGCAGCTGTCCACAGAAATGCACCAAATGCTCTATGGTGGCCAAGCTGCAGCTGCAACCCACAGTAAAAAATATATTTACTTCTCAAAAAAGGTAGGGCAGATTCTGCCTTCCATGCCGGAGACCCAAGTTTGATCCCTGGCCAATGCCCCTAATGCACAGCTATCACCTGTGTGTCAGTGGAGGCTTACGTGTTGCTGTGATATTGAACAGATGTCAGCAGAGCTTCCAGATTAAGACAGGCTAGGAAGAAAGGCCTGGCGATCTACTTCCAAAAATTAGCCAATGAAAACCTTATGAATCACAATAGAACGCTGTCCAACTCGCTCGTTTTGGACATACTGTGAGGAGGGATCAATTACTAGAGGAGGATATCATGTTTGGTGAAGCAGATGGCCAAGGGTGTGGGAGACCCTTCGTGAGATGGACTGGCACAATAGTTGCAATGATGGGACTTGAACATGCTGGTAATTGTGAGGATGACACAGGAGCTGGTGGTGATCTTTCATTCTGTTGTATATAAGGTTGCCATGAGTGGAGTAGATTCAAGGCAGCTAACAATGGTTTAAGACTCAGCACTTGAAAAACACTGCTCTAGGTTATGTAGATTCCTGAGCTAATCATTAACATCACTAGAGAATATACCCTCAAGGCAGGGGCTGAGTAGACACCAAAGAGACAGACCAAAAGAAAAAGGTCACATGGAGAACGGTACTTTTAATAGTTTCAGAGCATAAATGATGAATTAAAAAAAAAAAAATTTTTTTTACAGCATAAATGATGAGTTACTCTAATTCTTCTTAGGAAAATAGAAATCTCTTCTCACTTAAGCCTTTATAATAAAAAACAGAAGGCTAGAAGGTTGGTGTTTAATTATTCTTGAGTTTGGTGGCAGAGAAGGATGAGGTAGCAGCTAGAGATTTTCTTAGTAAGCTCTTTGCTTTGAATTTCAAACTGCATATTTCTCTAGGCTTAAATTTCCTTTGAAGAAAGGTAACCAAATCTTTCCTTGAAGAGAAAGGGAGGTTATAAATGAAGAACCTGAGGTAGCTTTGGGATTCCAAAAGCAGTGGCATTGGGCCCTGTGTGAAATGATTACCACAGAACCAAGCGGCCTGCCACCAGCTGCCACGTCTACACTGTCCTTCTGAACAAACTCTAAAGGCTCACTACTCATTCAAGCTGTTGTGCTCCAATTCAACTTGGCTACTTCGGCTGGTACCTTCTGTCACTGAAAGCACCAGAGGGCAGGCCTATAGCGTAGGTGCAGTGTGAGGGACAGCCTAACCCAAGGATGGGGAAGACAAGATATAAAGACACCTCAAGTGTGCAGTAACATATACATCACAAGTCAAGATCAGGATAATTTAGATTTTATCTGCTCCAGAACAGTGGTGGAAACAAAATCAAATAGACTTAGGTTTCCTGAAATGTGAATTGTTTTTTAATATATTTAAAAGCACAGAGAAGTCTCCTTGATTTATAAAAAAAAATAAAAATAAATACATAAAATGGCAAATTTATTCATGATTCTGAGGCTTTTATGAGGTCAACCTCTTTAATGGATGTGGTGGGTCAACGAAAACATAAAACACAACATGATCTATTACACACACATAAGCAGATTCCAGTTGTAAAAGCTTATTCCAGCAAGGGTGAGAACGAACAGAGACCAGTCTTCTGCAGGACATTGGCCTAGAGCTGGGCAATAAGGACACAGGGGCCTCTGAGCACCTGCCTCCTGCCAAGAGAGCTGAGCAGGAGGGCACGGCCCATCAGCGCCCACTGCCATCCTGCGGCGTGCCAGGCTTCCAGGCCACTGCAGAATGAACGGCTCCCTCAGAGGCCTCTGCTGCCCGAGGAAGCTCAGTCCTCTGCCCTAACGTTGAGAGCAGGAGACTGAGAAGCTATGCCCGTGAAATGTGTCCACGGTAACACTGAACGCAAATCATGATCCCGGCCATGAGGCTCCACAGAGACCGGTGGGAGGTGGGTGAGCGAGCATGCACGTCCCAAGGGGCACGGAGGGGGCTTTCTCCTGCTGACATGCTCTGACCGGATGTGTGCCTTAAAACACCTGATGACCGTGTAACTGGGGATATGGCCATCAAGTTTTCACCCCTGTAACAGACAACATAAAAAAACACAGAAGTCCAGACTTACTAGTAACTAAAACTTGGATTAAAAGCTGAATGTGTGTAATCGCCAGCAGGCTGGAATGTATCTGGTACAGTTTAATCTGCTGTTGTTTCTTTGGCTGTCCTCCAATTAGATCTAGGAACTGTTCTGACATCCTCCTCAATCAACCACCTTCCTGTAATTCCACAGTCGGCCAGTTCTCCTTCCTTGTGGTTCCTGCTAGTGAGGGTACGCCTCTGAATAGAAGAGTCCTTCAGCCGAAATGGCATCTCCGAGGCCCACAGTTCGAACAGGGTCTTTGCAAACCAAGACTGGTGTAAAGTGGAAGGATATTCCCTCCCTGTGCCACTCCACTACTGGCTCATTAGGGTCTAATATGATCCTGGAGCCTGCCTCCGAGTGGGAGGTGGTGAACTCGCGGGGCGCCTGCAGAGACACTCGGCTGGCATCTATGGTTTCCGTTGCGCAGGCCTGTGTCCCTGCCACACGGGCCCCAGCAGCCACGGCTGCGAGCTGGTTGTCCCAGTGTCCGTCCACAGTTGCTAGGATGTGGTAGACCAGTGTGTGGAAGTGGATCCTGGTGAGGTCTGAGGCTCTGCTCTGAGTCCTCCCATGTTCTTTCAAGATCCAAAAGAGGATGTCACTGACCATGCCCACGTCAGGAACACCACTCCAGGAAGAGAGGGAAGAGTGAGGGCCAGATGCCGATTGGCTGAGAAATAACAGCTCCTGTTCATTCAGCCCAAGGGAAGTCACTGCAGGGAAGACCTGCTAACAAAAACGAAATAATAGGTCTCTTTCTGATGGACATAATCTCACTCCTAAGCTATCTTAGAGCATGGCCAGTGACTAAATGACAGAGAAGGCAAGCAGTAAGCTTTTTTCTTTCTTCCTGCCCTGAAGTCTGTGGAGAGGAAATGACAGATCACTGGGCACTGTTTGAGCTAGTACACCTCTATCTCCACCTTCACTAGCCCTTTAGATGAACCAGAAAGCTGCAGTTAACACTGTTTGAGACCTTTATGACATGCCACTATAAGACAAGGGGTACAGAACAGCGTTTACAGGGCAGGGTGTACAGAGTTTGTACGTTATTTTCTACCTCCTTCCAGGGTACCTTGCTTTTGCCTTCGCATACATAGCAGATAGTCATAACTTTGACAGACTAAGGCTGTCAGTTCCTGAATGTCAGCAGGTGTGCAGTCAGGGTCGCTACGATTCCATATACACAACTCCAAGAAACAAGGAGAATGCCGTTTCAGATTAGACATAAAGCTTTGAAGCAGCCTGGGACAGGAAGGCTGTCTGCACAGCGACAGCAGCCGTGAAAAGCCTGGCAACAGGAGCTGCTGAGCTCGCGTTCTGAGGAAGAATCACTATGTCCACCCACCATCCTTCTGGCTTAGCACGTCCCTCCTTAGAACTGGAGGAGGCCCATTCAGATAAGGTGAGTGTTTCTGAAGGACAGATGAGCAACTGGATGTATATGTTTATATTCATTTAATGTCGCAGACCTTTGCTGGAGTCCTGGTGGCACAATGGTTAAGGGCTCAGCTGCTAACCAAAAGGTCAGCAGTTCGAATCCATCAGCTGCTGCCTGGAAACCCTGTGGGGAAGCTCTACTCTGTCCTATAGAGTCGCTATGAGTTGGAATCGACTCAATGGCAATGGGTTTTATACCTTTGCTAATGAACAGCAGTTTCCATTCACTGCATCACTGCATGTTCTGTGCCAGGCACTGAGCTAAAGGCTCTAATTCATTCAACTCCCTATATCCCTAAGAGGGAAGGAGGGACTGACCCCATTTTATAGATAATGAAACTGAGGCTCAGGAAGGTAGGGGTATGAACTGCTGACCTTCTGGTTAGTGGCCAAGTACCTAACCCTGCGCCACTGGCGCTCCTTAGACAATTACACAGAGAAGGAAATAAAAATGGCTCTTGTTAAAAGAAAAGATGCTCAACCTCAATAAGAGAAATGCAGATAACAACTATCCTGAAATACAATTTCTACCCGTCAGATTGGTAAAAAATGCAGCTTTTGATTGCATTCTGGTGGCAAGCTATGAGGAAATAGCTATTGTAAACGTTGCCGTGGGAAGTAAACTGATACAATTCTCACAGAGGACAGTTTGACAACATCAAACTCACAAATGCTTTTTATGTTCCAATACAGCAATTCTACTTCTGAGAATTCACAGCCCTCAGTATCCATGGGTTCAACCAACCATGGACAGAAAATATTTGGAAAAAACAGACTTTTTTTCTTGTCATTATTCCCTAAGCAATACAGTATACCAACTATTTACATAGCATTTACATTGTATTAGGTACTGCAAGTGATCTAGAGATGGTCTACAGTACACAGGAGGATGTGTGTAGGTTGTACGCAAATACTAGGCCGTTTTATATAGGTGACTTGAGCATCCTCAGCTGTGGGTATCCACAGGGGTCCTGGAACCCACCCTCCTGCAATACTGAGGAACTACTGTACCTAGATTTGCTCATGGGCAAAATAAAATTATGTACAAAGTCATTCAATGTAGCACTGTATGTAATAGCGAGAGACAGTAAACAACCAAACTGTCCATCAGTAATGTGCAGGTTAAACAAACGGAAGAACATCCACACAATATAATCACGAGGCTGTGAAAAGACTGAGGCTGCTCCTCATGTACTGATAGGGACAAGACTTCAAAATACAGGTGGGGGCAAAACCAAGGCGCTGAACGGTGTATTCAGTATGCTATGCCATCTTTTGGGGTAAAAAGGGATGGAAAAATAAGGAAATATACTTAAATAGGTATAAACAGGGCTTCAAACCAGTTAGAATCTCTGCTGAGAATCTGCACTCCCAACAAGTTCCTAGGCGACACTGATGCAGCTGGGTACGGACCAGTTCTGAGAACCACTAATAGAGCAGCGGTTCTCAAAATTCATTACACAAAGAATCATCTGGGGATCTTGTTAAAATGTAGACTCTGATTCAGTGTATCTGGGGGAGGAAATGCAAATTTTCAGCAGGCGTCCAAACCGGAATGAACCTGGTTGGAAGCCCTGGGTATAAAGTCACTTGAGGGATACAGATGAAACTAACAAAGAGATTACTAGTACTGGCTGCAGGCTGGGGAGGGCGAAGATCTAAGTGGGGAGACTTTGTTGTGTTATCTTTTGATATTTGCTTTGGTTTTTGAATCATGAATATATTACTAAGTTTAAAAGCTTAATAACAATAAAATTAAAAGTTGTGTAACTTGCCTGTGTTCATAAAGCTCGTGTGTGGTGGAGCTGGCATTTCAACCAGGTCTTCAAAGTCTGTCTCCTTAAGCTTATGCCCTTATATTTATCCTAATCCCTGTTGCTGTCCAAAGACAGGAGTAATGGTGATGAGGGAGTGAAACTCCCCAAAGTTTTCTTTCTCTTGCTTTCCCAAAGTTCAACTGAAAGCAGCTGAGCTGGGCTTTTTGTTTTTTCCTTTGAGTTCTACCAAAAAAACTACTAACTACCAAACTGCCCTGTTCTAGAAGGAGAAACCCGTGAAACCCACCCACAAAACCATCAGTTAAACTACCCTGTTTCTAACCTACCATGAGGTCCCGTTCCCAAACAGTCCTGGCTTCTTACTGGGATCCTGTGGACTAGTCTGAGTGACATGACACCTACGTGTCAGTGCGCCGATCTCTGAGCACAGACACCTGGTCCCCATGGACAAAAGTTTCTCTACAAGCCCCATGAGGTCAAGGGCCAAAGGAGGCCCCGTGTCCTGCCCAGGAGTTACCTGATGCACAATGCTGCTCATGAGCTCCCTGTTGGTCATACTGGCCAGCTCGAGGTGAATGGGAACACCAGTGGGGATGTCAGAAATGGAAGTGACAACCTGCAAAGAGAAGAGGACAGCACGGCTATTAGAAGAAGTCAGAAGAGGAAAGAAAGGATCAGGTCCCGAAAGGAAAGGCCTCGCTAATGTTACTGCCTTCGCTGCATCCTCCTGAGAGCTCCAAGCACTGTGGGTCACCACCAGCCTCCATGGACAAGGGAGACCTTACACAGAAGGGAAGACCAGGCTCTGCAGAGGCAGCGGGGTTAGACTCAGAGCACAGAGAACTTCCCCTGTACGTTCCTGTTGCCAGCCTGTTCCCAAGGACCTAAACTGAGAGTTGCGGCTTCAGCGCTCTACGGACCTGCAGGAACCTCGGCATCACTGATGTGAAGTGAGATGATACAGGTAACACAAAGGAGACAACCACAGAGCACTGCAGTCTGCAGCCACGTTCAGTTTAGCACAGGATGAAGAGGCTCAGGCAAGAGGTTCTGACCTGTTCTGCTCTAGCAGCTGTCCATACCTGAACGAACACCATGAGGTGTCTCCCTGGAGAAAGGGGCAGCCTTCCCAGCCAGCTGCCAAGGTACATTCTTGGGAAGCCAGGACCTAAGTCAAGGCAGCACAGGCTATGGCGGCCAAGAGAGGTGGGAACCTGGAGAAAAACCCCAGCTGAGATCCGGGGAGTTCTACAGCAAGTGTGGGTTCTCAGTGCCATTACCTCCAAGAGTCTCTTCTTTTGAAGCTCCTTGCTTTGTCCCTCCATCATGTGCAATCCAGAGAGGACCACCAGGTCTGGCTGAAACTCCTCCAGGCTAGACACAAACACCTCCAGCATATTCATGGCCCCATTGGAGAGGTCGTGGGAGAAGATGAATCGGTTGGCATGGGGAGCTTTTAACTGGTCCCACTCCTCCCCTAGAAGAGCCCAGTCAACACAAGGGGAAGAAAAGGAAGAGGCTTTAAATCTCCTTGCTGCATGAAGACTTGCAAATGTCTCATTGGAGACCTGGCGCGGAGCAGGCTGGCTTCTGGCTGAGTGGAGCCTGGCTACGACTGTCTACAATAAACATGGTGCTGCCTCTGGGAGGACAAGGGTCAGTAAAGAAACCAACCAACCAAAACCCAAACCAAACCAAAACAGAAACACAATATGGGTGCCATATGCCTTTTTCAAGGGGCTGGTAATTAGCTCCCCTCAAGCCCCTGGAAAACTCAACTGTCCTGAGTGGCCTCTGAGCTCTCAAACACAGGACATCCAAGACCCTTCAACTACAGCAACAGCCTGACTTAAGCCGCCAACACCAGTGAATACCACGCGTATCCCTGCAGAAAGGACCTGTGGCCTTTTTCAAAGCACTCCCCGCCTCACAGCATTGCCCTGAGCACCCTTCCTCCAGTTGGGATCTATGCAGGTGGAAATTCTAAGAGCCAGGCTTATGTAGCCTTCCCTCCGTGGTAATGAGTCTTCCCATTTACAAATTTAAATGCCATACTCTGAACACTAGTTTTTCATTGGTTTCCATCATATACACTGGATACTCCTTCCAAAAATTTTTCCTAAGGCAGATAGACCAGAGCAGAGGGTTTTTTCCTCCTGCTGGTTCATCTGCCAACTGTAGTCAGAACCTGCTTCCTCCATTCTGTAGAGTCTTTCCTTGGGGAGTGTGTGTATGTGCGTGTGTGCGAGTGCGTGTAAATATGTTGTGTATGACTTCCTCTAGAGCAGGCGTGAGGCTGGGAGAACCCATCCTCCTTTGGAGTGACTCCAGCTTCACTGAACTTGTCCCTGTGAAAAAGTTTATATATGGGTTACTTGTATAAAAATCTATGAACCCAGAAAAAAAGATGTTACCTACTTATTAAGCCCTGACATGATGCTTGTACTTTTTAAAACATCACATCCCCTTCTAACTCTTGGTCCATGTCTTATTACTTGTCCAGAGCAAATACCTGATGGGGCTCCACAGAGCTCTCAGTGGTATTCCACTTCTGTTTCATTTGCAAAGACCCAGCACACGGGTGGCCTCCTCTGGGAAGCTCTCCTGAGCTCTAGCCACCACTCTCAAACAGACTTGATTACTTCCTTCCCAGGCCACCACCGGGGCCCAGCAGAGGACTTGGCGCTTGACTTTGCAATACTTTGTTCAAGTGTCCATCTCCCTCATGAAACTGTGAGCTGAGAGTAGGGCCCATGTCTCCTTCCAGTATTATATTCCTGCCTCCCACTGAGCCTGGCATATAGCCATGTGAAATGAATTAGCAAAAGAATAATGAGTAAAAGATCAGACTGATGCCCTAAATGCTCGGGACAATGAATGATAAGGCTTTGAACTCCAAATCCAGCATTTCTCAAATTAACAAGAATCTGTGCAACAGGAAAAACACATTACATTAGTATTCCCCATAGAGCAAGACTTGGAACTGACCCTTAAATAATGAGGCTGCTTAAGAAAGACTGACTAGCTTTGCCGAGCAGAAAAGAGTCACTTAGCATTCAAAATAAATTGATTTCATCAGGGGGGAGATGACAGAGGCAAAAATAAAGACTTCAGCAAGGCGAGGACAATGAGGAAGCAGGGAGGCGCTGGAGGCTGTTTCCCCAGGATGTGGGGCTGGTGGAGGGGGCCCAAAGGCATGACCACCAAGACCCAGACAAGGCGAGCCTCTGAACAGTAGTTAATGCCTTCTTTTCTTGCAAAGCTTTTTATTTATTTCTTCAAGCAATGCCTTCTCTCAATTTATCATCCTACCCTTTTGCCAGTAAGTCTTTGCAGTGACTCATTGGATTCCCAGTCCAAAGCCTGAACATAAGCTTCTCTGGGGAGGCTGGTAGGAGAGAAAGATGAAGAAGAACAAATCCCATCTGGGCGTTTATCCAGCTGGGAATGGATTTCTGTTGAGAGAGCTGACTGGAGTGCCACTGCTACCTCATCCATGCCAGGTCAGGACTAGGAAAATGTAACTTCACACACGACTGAATGGGGGGTCTACTGCTTTGTACTCTGAAAATAAGGCATAGAGGAGAATAACTGAAGTGCGACACTTACACTCAAGGAGACACTCTCCTTTCGGATAAGCTGTGCCTGCTCCGTAACAACACACCAGGCACAGCTGTCAAATACAACAGCAAAGCCTTGTTGAAGAAACGAGTCTCTCCGCTGCGTAGTTGCTATGGAAAATGACAGGAACCTGAACCTGAGAGGCTGCCAGCTCACACCGTGGGCACTAACCAAAGGGAGACGAATCTGGAACTGGGAGCAGCAGCACCGCAAAGGCTCATCTTCAGTTCTTCCAGTCATGTTTGTACTTTTCACTTAAGCAGTTCAAAATATTGAAACACACTAACCTTTTAATCTTTACCACAATCTTCAGGGAGTAAAGAAATACCACTCTGATTTCCCATTTGGGGAGGCTAAACTGAGAGGAAGTTGTGTATCATAAATGTGAATTGCCTATTCCAACATTCTGTCACTAATTTTCAGATCTGGCCCTGCCTAAATTCCTGACTGACTCCTAGTAAGCACCCCAAAGAGAATCAGAAGGAAGAGACCACTCTCATTCGCATTTGGAGGAAGGTATGCTTTTGAAGAACACTGCACTTCAAATCTTAATTAAAGTCAGTTACTCTAGTAGATGAGGTTCTCTTAATTGTCTGACTTGAAAGCAGGTCAATGAACCTTAAAGTAAGTACTAGTTTGAGGTCCCAATTAGTCCGCTTAAGATACTTGAGTCTTTAACTTGAATTCACAGCGTGTTGAATCAGACAGAAAGTCAGGGTCTGAGCTCTGAGCAGAGAGAAAGATATAGCAGGAAAGACACAGAATGAAAAGCTGTTTCCGGGTATTTAAGAGTCTCTCAGAAGTCGGGTCTCTAGTTTGTGTAACAGATCCGATATACCACAGGGGTGGGGTGGGCTGGATTTGCATTTGTAAACACTGGAACCTGATATAGTAGGAAAGAATGTAAGTGATTCTAAATATAAAACACTTCCACACCTGAGGAGAAACAAAATGCTTCAAAAGGAGTTTGCCAGAGGCCTGGAATCAATCCTAAACAGCTTGGAACAGTCAGCCAGAAAGGCTTAGGGCAGAACCCAGCACAGAGCTGAACAGATGCTACCCCCTTTCTCTTTTCTTAGCAATAAAGAAAATCTTCAGGTATGTGTGTTTAACATTTTCTAGTTTTATTAAAAATGCCTGCTTTCCTACAGCCTGCTTTATCCTGGATTCAGGTCAGTTTTGTTTGTAGACCTGGGAATTTCCTTTAATGCTGGGATACTCTGTCTCTCCCTTGAGACAACGGCCAGGATCAGCTCAGTAGAACCAGTGCGTCAAGAAACCTTTTGGTATGGCAAGGACCTGCTAATTTATAAGGACAATTTCTGCAGTCACATCCTGATCTATGACAACTGTCCTCTGACCAGTCTCACAGACATTACTTACTCATTTCCCTCACCTGTTTGATACTCCAAAATGAGGTGGAACTCATCTTCTTTCTGCAAGGATTCTGGTGGAACAAATACATTGTCATCAAGAAGTTCATGCAGCTTTGGGCCAACTGGACCACAAAGAAGAACCTGGAGACAAGCAACATGAAGTCTATCAGGAAACCTGTTTCTTTTCCCATGAAATCTGAATAGTAACTGGTAAGGTACATTCAGGTCAATTCTATTCATTTTAACAAAATGTTGGAACCCAAATCTAATTTTGAAAGCCCTTGGTTTGGAGGTATGTAGTAGAGGGGTGATCACCAGGGGTTAGACCTCTGGGGAACATGGCCATTATGAACCCAGAAATGAAAGGCTGATAAAAGACCCAGAGTCACAGATGTGAGACAGGTAACTAACAGCTGCAAACATCTGTATTTCCCACCTTGGTAATTTATGGGAACTTAATTCTTATTAGAGTGCACGTTCACACTTTAATACACTCTCTAAACCTAAGTATATCCATCTTGTGGCATACAGTGTGGACCCATATGATTTCCCCCTCAAACTGCTTATCACCTATCTGTATTACTACTAGGTCTATTTCTGGGCTTTTGATTCTGTCCCTCTGACCCATATTTCTGTTTTCAGGCTGGTCCCCCAAAACCAGCGAGGCCTGCTGTTCCCCCTCTCCACTGTCAGCAGCCACATCCATCCTGCACGTCTCAAACTTATTTATCCTGGAATCACCTTCACTAAATCTCTCTTCTTTGCTCCCCACATATATGGTCTGGCGCCCAGCCAGTGACTCCACTGTATTAGGTTTTAGGTACACACATCTCTTCTTGTGGCTGCTCTAATGCAAACCTTAACCACTTTACGCGGTAGGACAGCAGCAATAATCTCTTGCTGGTCTCCCCATCTCGGGCCTATTCCACTTATAGCAAAAGAATCTTCTTAGTTGTCTGTTATTTTGAACAGAGCACTAATTGTTTAATTCCAGTTAAGCCAGATGGACTTGAGACACTCCCCCAATGACCCCCACCTAATGGCCTTCTTTTTTAGCACTCTGGATCCAGGCTCACCAATACAGCCAACTATGTTTTCTCTCATCACTTGTATCATTCCCAGTCTCAAAGTCTTGACTCCAGAGGCCACAAGCTCTCAACTATCACACGATATGGTACTTAAGAACAAATAAGAATCCCAGTTTCATTACTTATTTGTTGTGAACCTTGGGCAGTTTATCACCTTCTAACAAAAGCCCAGTGCTGGGCACACAGCAGGTGATCCATAAATGGAATAAAGGGACAAATATGCATTCTTACCCCTAAGATTATGGAAACATGAGTGAAAGGCATAGGTTCTAATCTGGGCATTTGACCTACCTTTAAATCTGAGCTGGCTGCAAATTTCTGTCCCATTAAAGCTGCATTTCCTCCTACATAGTGCTGTAAGATAGTTCAAGTATATTAGATAGTATCTTAGAACAACTATGTTAACCAGGCTTAATCGGTTTTAATTTACTGAAATAATTTTCAGTACATTTTTCCCAAAAAAGGTTTTGAGGTGACTTTACAACAAAGGACACACAGATGTAAGTTAATAAAAAATAGAAATAGACAATGAGTAGTAAGGAAAGGTAAAGAAAATAAATTTGCTAACCACGAAGATCAGTATAACATCCTTAACTGCTCATCAAATTTGGCTCTGAGCTTCCATGCAGCCAGGGCAGGAAACGGAAACATGAAAAATGTGGCTAGATCTTCTCTTCTACATTTAATCCTTCTAAAATGAGCATATGATTATGTCACTCTCCTCCTGAGACTCATTCAACAGATACTCTAATGAACTAAACCCAATGCTTAAGAGAGGAGCACGCCTTTCACTATCTGACCCCTGCTTACCTTTCCACCCTCATCTCCTGCCCTTCCCTTCCACATCCTACCTGCAGCTCTCCGAGTGAGCATTCCTCCCGTTCCTCTGTGCCATTAGCACAGTATTTCTTTGATGAGGGCACCCTCCTGCCTCACACACTTGGTAAACACCTGATCGCTTTTCAAGAGGCAACTCCAGCATCACCTCTCCTGCAATGCCTTCTCTCCTCCCCATTCCCCACTGCCAACTCAGCTTCCACAACCCCTTTCCCCGCTGCCATCTCGGCTTCCACAACCCCTTTCCCCAAGGCCAACTCAGCTTCCACAACCCCTTTCCCCACTGCCGTCTCGGCTTCCACAACCCCTTTCCCAGTTTTGAAAATTTCTACCCTGTAGACCAGCAGTTCTCAGACCAACAGCATCATTGTCACCAGAAAACTTGTTAGAAAGGTTAATTCTTATGTACCACCCTGCATCTAATGAATCAGAAACTTTGGGTGTGGGACCCAACAATCCCTGTTTCAACAACCCCTACACACACTCAAGTTCAAGAACCACCGATCTAGACCACTGGTGATTTTAATCCCCCTTCTCTACCCCTCGGAAATACGTGACAACGTCTGGAGGCATTTTTGGCTGTCACAACCGAGGGAGACATAGAGGCCAGGGATGCCGCTGAACATCCTACGGTGCACAGGGCAGCCGTTACGACAAAGAACTACCCAGCTCAAAACATCAGTGGTGCCCCCGTTGGGAAACCCTGCTCTGGACCAGTGTAGCAAGGAAAGGACCTAGCTCCCTGTTTTCCATGCAAAGGCTGTAGCTAGTTCTCTGGGGCTTCGGCCTTGTTCTCCGGCCCAGAAAGGACTCAGCCGTATTAAGATAACTGCAAGTTATCAGCCACAAGCAATACAATCCCAACAAGTGAGGAGCAGATATCCTTTCTACCTTAAGTTTGGGTAACATACAAAATGGGGTAATTTAATATATAAACCAGAACCAAACTTGTAGAAAATACACTACATAAATGTTGGTAAAATTTAACGGACTAGAAACAGCAGAGTTAATGGAAGGTCAGATGTATAGTTTTACAAAAAAGGAAAACACTGCAGAACTGGATTTCCAACAATCATTCTCTTGGAGCAAAGTGGAAGAACAAGTCGCTTGGTTGCTTTTAGGAGCCATACGAGAAAGAGGCACCTTTGCACACCCTATCTTTTCATTACTGGTGAACTGGACAGACCTGGGCCCCTGGGAACTCTGAAGCAATCCGGGCAATGTCATGAAAAGCTTCCTTATCACTGAAGAAGCGCTCAGCAGCGGCTCCCTTTTCCATGAAGTGAACAAAGGCTTCTTCTAGATCATTCCTTGAATGCAGAATGGCGTGATCCTTTCCGTTGCCAGGACTCAGGCCTAGTGCCTGTAAGAGCTTCACCCCTGAAAGCACCACATCCACGCAGGCATTGACTCTGGGGAGAAAGGAGCAGAGACAGTGTGAGAGCCTCAGAGCGCCGGGTGGCGCTTTACATCCAACAGGAAAACGTTGCCCAGCAGAGTATTTAAATAGAAAAACAGATGAGATGGATCTGAAACCTGAACAGGAAAGAGCACACGGCAGACGAAGATCACTGGGACGCGTATCTTGGGATCAGAACACAAGAATCTTTTCAACAGTCTTGCAAACTTTTACACTAGTTACAAAGAAAACTGACAGGTGCTCAGCGTTTCAAAGCAGGCCTGCTGACTACAGCACCAATGCAGCGTTTCAGAGAAAACGCTGGCGGAACCACACTGCCTGGATTCATACTGGCTGTTTCTCCGTGTCTGTTTCCTCACCTATAAATTGGGTGATAATATGAACAGACCTGTTGTGAAGACTAAATGAGTTAATACATGCTTAGAACAGTGCTTGGTGCAGAGCAAGCAAAGTATAAATTTTGGTCAAAAGCCACATATCAGATGCCTTTCTTCCAGAGACACATCAAGATGGTGTTAAGGCACAGAAAATGCCCAAATGCTCCCAGTTGAAAGCCCGCATTTTAGGGTTGGGTGGTGCCTTAGACTGAGGCACACCTGTGGCCTTGTAACAGCTCCTCCCCAGGCAGGTGTTCGCTGGTCTGATGCACCAGCTGAAAGGGCTGGTTAGAAGCCGGTGCTGCATCATTGGTGGGCTCTAAGGAAGGTATAAGAGGAGCCCTGGTGGTGCAGTGGATAACAACTCAGTGGCTAACTAAAAGGTCGGCAGTTTGAATCCACCAGCTGCTCCTTGGAAGCCCTATGGGGTAGCTCTACTCTGTCCTGTGGGCTCACTGAGTTGGAATCAATGGCAACAGGTACGGGTAAGGAAGTTATAAAGTACTAAAGGTGTGTCTGGCATGGTCCCTCCTGTGTGTGTGTGGGGATCAGGCTTATATTTTCAGTATTTCTTTGCTGAAAGTCATCCCTTAAGAGACGAGGGCCAAATAATTAGGGTAGCTAGATGAGGTCTTCCTGCCCCCCACCAGCCACCTTTATTCCTGTCTTGGTACTGCGGTCTTGGCAGTGTGGCTCAGTGACCACGCAGGCAGCTCCCAGCCTCCGAGCAAGGCTCAAAGCAGGCTGACTGAGACGGTTCCTGGTGATAAGGGTGGCTGGGCTAACCTGCTAATTGTGAGCAGCTCTGAAACCAGCAGATGCCCTGGTGGCACAATGGTTAGAATTCAGCTGCTAATCAAAAGGTCAGCAGTTCGCATCCACCAGCTGCTCGAGAAGCCCTATGGGGGCAGTTCTACTCTGTCCTATAGGGTCGCTATGACTCAGAATTAACTTGACAGCAACAGGTTTGGTTGGCAATGGGCTGACACCAGCAAGCTCATCCATAAGGAGGGCCTGACGGATTTTAGGGTAAAATATACAGTTTCTTCTCTGTTCCTTCAAAAATTTCTTGGCCTGGAAACTGATGCTGACTGGTCAGCAGTTCAAATCCGCCAGGTGCTCCTTGGAAACTCTGTGGGGCAGTTCTACTCTGTCCTATAGGGTCGCTATGAGTCGGAATCGACTCGACGGCAGTGGTTGGTTTTTTTGTGGAAACTGATACACCAAACCATTAATGGTGGCAAACTCTAAGAAGAGGAATGAGACTGGGAAGAGGGAGAAATTTTTACTTTTTATTAGATGTATTTCTAGTTTTTACTAGCACGAATTGCTTTTGATTTTACGACGTAATAAAAAAAAAAAAAGGTTTGGTAGGTATGCTCAATATTCTCTCCATCACTAAAGGAAAGTTCCGAGGCAAGGAAGAGACACTTCTCTTCATGACACACACTGATTACACCTTCGACATGAGGATCCTTTATTTTTTCCCCTCGAGATCCCATGCTGTGAAAGATTTTTGTTTATCAAACAGCATTTAAATACTCAAATTTTCTTATTCTTTTTAAATCAAGCACACATATAGCTGACAAACTGGACCTAATCAGCATGGAATAAGGACATGAAGTATATATAATTTCACCCCAAAGCAGAGAATTGCCATGTGCTGGTTAGGCTCTGTGGCCTTGCAGTAGGTAAAGGTTTAACTTCCATTAGGCTATCTGAAATGTCAAAAACCAGCCTGTAAACCCTATCACCTCCCTTAGGATTTCAGGAGGCATCATGTTAAGAATATAGATTGCCTCTCCTTTGCCTCTGTATTCTGGTCAAGGCGTGATCCAATGGATTCTTCCCGTCAGTGCACAACACACATTGTCATGCATGTAACAGGTGCTTAAAAAGGGGTTGAAAACACACTCCTCTCACAGCCCACACAGCTTGTAAACTGGTCTCAATTCTGCCTCATCCAGAGGGCCCTTTATTTTCAGTCAACGCAGGATTAGATATCTGAAAAGTAGAATCTCAACAGGAATACAGGTATCCCTGGAGCTCTGATGCTAACAGGTTCTCGAGTTTGAGAGAGAGACTTGGATACGGGGTGAGAATTCCTCCAAACAGCCCTATCTACAAAATGTATCCAAGCTGATTTAGTTCTTAAGTCTGGTGAGCAAATGTCCAGATACTGAGGGATACCTGTATTTGGAAATAACTACCTTAAAACTGTAAACATATCACCTCCATACCTAGTTCTGCTCAGACCTTAAAATTTGATAATGAGAAACTAATTTGCTTTGTAAACTTTCACCTAAGCGCACACACACACAAAACAGGAAAAAAATTTAGTTTGATGCTTTAAAGATTTGGATGGGGAAGTTGCGTTTGCAAAAATCACACACGCACAAAAGTAAAAGGAACAATGTTCAGCGTATTTTTCAACACAAGACAAAATCTAACAGGACTAGTTTTGAGTTAAAAATACATCACTTTACAACTGCCTCCTCTGCCATGAGAACAGAACTGGATGGTGCCCAGCTATCAGTACTGAACATTTTGATGGAAGATTCTATAGGAGAATCCTGATCAAAAGGGGGAAAGTGCAGAACAGAATTTCAAACTCTCATACAGACATTCTGGAGCCATGGAGGCTGGATGAATTCCCAAAACTATTGCTCATCTTTAAGCCTTAAACAAAAAATATCCCCTGAAGTTTTCTTAAAAACAAACAATAGGTTAGCTTAACTACGAAGGAGTGTCTGCCTTGAGCATTGTGCTCTTTTAAGATGTATCTTTATGGGATCAAACTGGCAACAGCAACTCCAAAGATTAGACAGAAACCTCAGGGGGCAGTGAGTTTATGTTAATCCAGAGGAGGGTGGGAATGGCTGCACAATCTGAAGAATGTAATCAATGTCACCAGGCTGTAGATACAGAAACTGTTGAACTAGCGTATGTTTGCTGTGTACACTTTCAACAACAACATATATGTGTGTGTATGTGTATATATAAAACTTTACCACAGAATTATTTTCAATCCTCTACCTAATCATGTCATGAATATTAGGGGCAAAAACAGTCTTATAGAGGAAAATTATTTTATTTGATAACTTTTTTTTTACAATAAAAAAATCACTGAACATCTACTCTGAGCATATTTGAAGCAGGGGAGGTATCATGTGTTTTCGAAATGTGAATGGGCTCACCAGTGACCACCTGCTTAAAAGTCTTCTCCTCCTTTATTTCTTTGATTCTTTCTCTAGCAGCCCTTTAAATGCTGGTACCTCCAGGAGTTCCACCTTTGCCATTTTTACCTTCTCTTCTCGCCCTCTTCCTGAGCAATCTTGTCTCTGGCTTCAAAGCGCCAACATCTTCAAAAATTTGCAGCTCTGCTCCGGAATATGTTCCTAAACGCCTGTCCCTCATTTTCAGCTGCTTGAAGAGCAGCTTCATTTGAAATCCTACAAGGATACATATTCTCCCTCCTCTAGAATCAAACTGGTTATCTTCCTCCATAAATGTATTCTTTGTTAATCTCTCTCAAGGCAACAATGCGGCGTGGATGGCGGGAGTGGGCTCAAGTTGCACGTGTAGCATTGGATAGCTGTGTGATCTTGGTCAAGTCATTTAATGCTTCCAAGCCTGGGTTTACTCATCTGTGAAAACTGACAATACTGTACCTCTATCTATCTACCTCAAAAGATTTTTTAAGATCACCACCCAATGCTTTCCCTACTCTACTATATCCAACCTGTCAAATATCTCTCAAATCTCACCTCTTTATCAAGCTGTTTCTCCCTTCACCCAGACCCTACAACAGCCTCCTAACCAGTGTCAGGGTATCAAGATTCTCCTCTTTATGCAAGAGACAAAGAAGGGAGAAAATACATGAATGTGTGTGTATTCTCCTGAAAAGGCAAACTATAACCTATCCCCCCAAGCCGAGATCCTTATACATGTACTGCACCTATGCCCATCCCATCCCCTAGCAATCGCCATCTTTAGGTGAAAAATCCCTTTGGGTAATCAGAAATGTTACCAGATGAAGGATGTTACCCAAAACTATGTGACGCAGTAAAACAGGTCAGAACCACTGCTTCAGATCCACCCTTCAGCTCCCACTAGTTATTCTCAGCAAAAAGCTGAGCACCAACTACCTGCTTATAAGGTTTATGGCTTCCCTATCACTGACCCTAACATAAATGGCCCTTCACAATCGGGCCAAACTACCTACTCAACATTGTCTCCTGGCACTCTACCATAAGATCCTTGCCCTAAACACAGGGACACTTGCTGTTCCCCAAAAAAGCTATGTACTTTTCCACATTTGGTTCCCTCTGCCCAACATTTGCCTGGAGAAGCCCCAGTTCTTCTCTAGGGTCTGGCTCACACAAGCTACTTTAGCAGAATATAAAGATGGCCATACCAAGATCTCCCAGCCCACAAGCTCTTTTTACAAAGTGATGGTGACATTCATCCCATCGAGGTGTGTTCTCTGTCCCCTTCCCTTAAGACCAGGTGGACCTGGGACTATGATAAAAGGGACACTACATACTTCTAAGGCTAGCTCATAGGGCATTAAAGCTTCCACTGGTCCTCTCAGGACACTCTCTCTCCTAATCCAGTCACCCTGCTGTGAGAAAGCTAAACAGCTACATAGACAGGCTACAGGTGTTCCAGCTAAAAATCCTAGTTGAGGTCCTAGCTGACAGCCACAATCAACCTTCAAGATCCTAACAGTTCCAGCCACCATCCAACTGCAACTCATGAGAAGTGACTAGCCCAGCTCAACCAAACCTCAAAACTGTGAGAGAGAATACAACGACTGTTGTTCGAAGATACTAAATTTTGGGGTGAGTCGTTATGCAGCATCAGTAAACGGTGTGTCACCTTCTCAGATGGAGTTTTTCTGATAACAACCCATCCTGGGAAGAATGAGTCATCCTTCTTTGGGATACCAGGGATACCTGTTTCTCACCATTAGTTCAGCAAAGCATTTTCCATAATGAATATACGTTTCCAACAAATGAGGTGGGCACCTTGCTTCACCCATCTCTGTATCATCAGAACCTAGCACAGACCTGACACGTATCATGTAGTTAAATATCTGTTGAATAAATGAGCATAAAGCAAGGCAAGACATTAAGAAACAGATATGGAACTGGGAGAAAAGGGCCTGAACTTGAAAGAAGTCAAAAGAGAGACATCTCAAGAACCAATAAATGTGCTGATACAAAAATACTTGCTAACATTTAAGTGCATTTTGTAAAGCAGACACCATGCTGGGCAGATAATGTAGATTATTTCATTTATCTTCAGGATCACTTTGCTCTACACCTGACCTCTCCTCCCTTCCCTGCCCCTGGTCCAAACACATAAATGAACAGAAGACCTGCTCTTGGATACCGTGCCTTTGGAGTGATGGCAAGGTATTCCAGCAGAGCTGAGACAGAGACTGGAGTTAGTGTGAAGGAATAATTACATTCCCTGAGAGGAGTACAAAGGAAAGAGGCACTGTGATTTGCAAGCACTTTAAAGACGCAATGTCATTCAAGTCAGGAAAGAGAAGAGTTTCAAGAAGGGCGTGTTCAACACATGGAAGGCTGCAGAAAGGTTGATAATAAAGGCTTTAAAAAAAATAGGCAGTTGAATTTGAAAATCTGTAAGTCACCAATGAGCTTTGAGGGGAGTTTCGATAGAGTGGTGGGATGTATGGCGTTAACGAAAGGAATGCAAGGCTTAAAGAAAAGTCGGTAGCTTAAGGCAGAGACCCAATCATCTTCAAACAGTTCAAAAGAGGAAGAGTGCTGCTAAGGTCAGTAAGATCAAGCACCCGTGACTGCAAAGGGCAGTCCCAAGCGGTGCAGGAGGGGTTTAAAGCTGGGACGATGAAGGAGGTTCGAACACGAGCGGGGTTTGCAAGAGGCTAGGGCCTGTCCTACGGAGATGTGAGAGGGTGCAGGGGCCAGGCGAGTGGAAAAAGCAGTCTGGTGAGTCCCTGCAGTGGTGACGACCGAGGCTCGTCCCGGACGTCTGATGCTTCTCGCCAAGGAAGCAGCGCGGACACCGACGTGGAGCAGCCTAGCGGGGACCTCTGGGAATCCGTGCCAGCGGAGGCTCTAGCTCCCAAGCCGCCCAACCCGGCACACCCGCAGCTCCTGCGGAGGCCCTGAGACGCCGGCCCCGCAGGCACTCACCCCACGGCCACGCGGCGCCAGCGCCGGGCCGGCCGCACAATGAGTGCGTCCCAGGCGGCCGCCAGCCGACCCTCGGGGGAGGCAGGTCCCGGCAGCCCGGGCGCGGGCCCCAGGCGCAGCGAGCTCCACAGAGAGCGCAGCGCAGAGCCCGGCAACTCCGGCTCCAGCAGGAAGACGCAGCCCACGGCCAGCGCCAGAAAACCCGCGTACGCAGAGCCACGCCACAGCGCCATGGGGACCGAGACGCGGAAGCGTTGCCGCAAGGTTCCTTTCCCCGCCCGCGCCTCTTCCGGGCTCGGCGCCCGTCGACGTCCACTTGCGCGCTACGTCACCTACGCGCGCCATGTCCCCCGGTGGGCGGAGCGGCGGGCGGAGCGGCGGGCGGAGCGGCGGGCGGAGCGGCGGGCGGAGCGGCGGGCGGAGCGGCGGGCGGAGCGGCGGGCGGAGCGGCGGGCGGAGCGCCGGGCGGAGCGCCGGGCTGGAAGCCGAGGGGCAGTCATCCTCAGTATAAACCTGGCACTTGGGGGCGCGGTTCCACTGCCCTGAAGGAGGATGGACAAAGGCAGTAGTGCTCGTCGGGCGCTCTACCCCCTTCCCGGAATTCTAACTGTATCCCAAGATAGAGGGGCTGGCATGTGTTTGTTTTCCCAGTAAAAGAAACGGACAGATTATGAAGAATGCATAGACTGCAGGGACTCACATTAATATTTGAGCCAGTTGGTGTCCCTGTTTGAACTGCGCCCGCAGGTCCTCCAAAGGGCACGAGTCACGCTCCTCTTTTTTAAATCCGTCCCTCCGCCCGTCTGTCCATTCTCCGTCGTTTATTAAGCTCATTCTTTCCAGGCCTGGTGCTCGGCGCTCCTGGCCCCCGGAGAAATCGGCTCAGACGACAGCAGGTTTGCAGCGAATCCCTAGGGCGTGCGAGGCAGGGAGATTCTGCCCCCTTGGACGATGGCCGAGACCCTTCAGCCACTAAGGGCCAATGCCAAGACTAAGGAGAGTGCACAGTGATGTCTTGGCCAGGATGACTGTATTCAACATTAAGTATCTTAAAATAACCCATTTGGGGGGCGGCGTTCCTTTGAACTGTCTCAGGAAAATGCACAAATGCAAACAATCTTGTGTACAACAGAGGGGTTATGTTGTTGTTGTTGCGTGCTATCGAGTGGACCCTGATTTCTCCTGTTTCCCCTGGGTGATATCCTTTAAACCCAGGCCATCTTCCTTGTTGTGACCTTCTGTGTGTAGGTCTAGGTTGAGGGCCAGTGAAGTCAGGTCTCAGCAGACACCAAGCCCAGCCTGGCCTGCTGCCATTTTCCAGTTCTGCTAGTTCTGCTGTCTCCTGACCTTGGCTCTGTGTCCAGTTTTCCACTCTGCCCCTGACCTTTGAACTTGGCAGTGAAACTTCATTTCCCTAGCTTTGATACTGAGCATTAGGCTTTAGTCCCTCCAGCCTCACCCTACCAAAACTTCCCCATCCTGGTCATCTGCCTTCCCTTATCTCACTCCGCCCAACCCACCTGACCATACTACACCTGGGTCCTTTAATTCCCTCTCTTTCAAAGGAGATGTTTACATAGTAAGAGTTTTGGGCTACCATCTGAAAAGAAAGAAGCCGAAGTGCCAATGAGATTTGTGTGGAGCCATGAAGCCGTCTTCCCTAGAGTTGCCTGTCTTTTCTCTCGCCCTGGGGAGACATGTCAGTCAGTTCTCAGAGAAACTGCTCCCTCCTACGCCTCTGCTGAGGGTCAAGTGGGCAGGTTTCCCTACAACTCCAGAGGTGACCAAACCAGCACCTAACTCAAAAGTGGCAAATCCACCCCCTGTCCAGAGACCACTTCTTTCTGCTGAGAATTTGTACCAAGAGTCAGGAGTCTATATCTAGTTAGTTTTGGTTGTGAACCAAATTGTTGTTAGCTGCTATTGAATTGGTTCAGACTCATGGTGACATTATGTACAACAGATGACATGTCGCCTGGTCCTGCACCATCTTCATGATCATTGGTATGTTTGAGACCATTGTTGCAGCTATTACGTTAATCCATCTCATCGAAGGTTTCCCTTATTTTTGTTGGCCCTCTGCTTTACCAACCACAATATGTCCTTTTTCTAGTGAATGGTCTTTTCTGATGACTTGTCCAGAATAAGTGAGTAGAAGTCTTGCCATCCTCCCTTCTAAGGAACATTCTGGTTGTGTTTCACAGTGGGGAAATGAAAAAGGAAGGTTAGAGAGAACCAGTTAAATATGTTTCCAGGGTGAGCAGAGAGCAAGGAGCAAAGGAACCCAACTGTAGGGAGACCATGGCATAGACAGGTTGAGAAGAGCTGAGGGAGTACTCCAGCAGCCCCAAAGCAACATGGAGAGAAAGGCACCGGGAGCCATCCCTTCCATGAGAGGCTGCTAAACTTCTAGCACTTTGCACCCCATTCCTCTACTTCCTTCTAGACCTGCCAGACTCTTGATTTAGTTACAGAGGCAAAACAGTGGCTTGAACAAAATGGAAGTTTATTTCTCAAGTGTAAGTCCAAACAGGTTGCTGCCACATTGCAGGCTACGACAGTGAACGTGACCCCATCTGGTCCTCATGGTGGCTGCTCTGAGCCTCTGCTGGTTGGTCGCTCAGTCTGGGTTTGTGTTGTGGGTGGTAGCAGGGCCTGACAAGGAGCTGTGAGCAGACCTCAGTTCCAACTGGGAGCTGAAGAGGCAGGCTCCTCCATCTGGCAACTGTCGCTGGTGTTCTTCACCTCCTGTAGCCCCTGCCTCTTCAGTTCCAGTCACGGCCACAACCACAGTGGCCTTAATTCTTTATTACTCCTCATCAGGGGCACAGGGGCAGGCATTCAAGTCTCTTCATACCATAAAAACCCGTTACCACCCAGTGGATTCTGTCCATATAGGACAGAGTAGAACTGCCCCATAGGGTTTTTAAGCTGTACATCTGTACAGCAGAGTGCCACATCTTTCTCCTGTGGAGCAGCTGGTAGGTTCAAACTGCCAACCTTTTGGTTAGCAGCCGAGTGCTTTAACCACTTTGCCACCAGGGATCCCCTTGGTACTATAAACCAAAAACCCTTGCTGTCGAGTTGATTCCGACTCATAGCAACCCTATAGGACAGAGTAGAACTGCCCCGTAGGGTTTCCAAGGTAGATTTGAACTGCTGACCTTTTGGTTAGCAGCCTGAGCTCTTAACCATTGTTCTACCACAGTCCCTCTTAAAATATTTCCTAATTGAAAATTAGGAATTTCAGATTCCCATCATCTGCTTACAGAGCCCGGAATGTTTATAGGCCAATTCTTTTTCTAGAAGTTTTATTTCTGGGGGCATTATACAGAACAGATCCGAGCAGGCAGCTTTGGCTCCACTGCAGAGGCTGAACAAAGAGAAAAGGGCTGGGCGTGCCTCAGGCAACAGCCACCCCCACCACCACCACTACCACCCAAATTGCTTCCAGAGATGGCCTTTGCTATTGGTTCTCTCTCCTATTACCTTGAAATAAGAAAAAAAAGCAATCCTGTTCCAGAAAATTCAGAGGCAGTGGAGGCTCCAGGGGTCCCACCCAAGACCCTGACCTGGAAGGCCAGGGAGCAGATCCCATATTTATACAAGGAATTAGCAGAGTCCTATCCAGGGCCAAATTAGCCTAAGGCTCTGGCTTTGACACAAACATCAGTCAACACCAACATTGTGATCTGAGGGGTTTTAAAAAGCAAGTTTGTTCCCACTTTGGAGCAGAAACTAAAGCAGGACCAAACAGTCCTTATGAAAGCTGGACTAACCCACTTTGCCAGCAGCTCCAGGCCTCTGGGATTTCATCCAAGCTGCTCTCTGAAGGCTACACTGTGTCAAGCCATTTGCTGATGCCAGAGGATGCAGCCCACCACAGGCCCCACCAAAGGCCAGAGTCAGAGCCCAGCTTTGAAGGTTATAGAAAACTCCAAGGGGACAAAAGAGGAGGAATAAGGGATCCCAGGACCTGAAGAGAGTAAGCTTTGGGTGGTCAGACACCTTCTTCCCTAACCTGCAATCAGAAGGCACTAGGGAAACTCAGAGGATGGGTGGCTGAATGGGGAGAAGCCGGGATGTTGAAGTCTCGGGAAGCAGGTGACGAGAATGTCAGCAGCAAGGCGACGCAGAGGGCCTGGGATTTCCTTGACAGCAGCAGCCTTTTCTATACAGATTGTGAGCAGGGACCTTCCAGCTTGTGGGACTGTAACAATGTGAAAGGCTGGGGCCTTTCTGTGTGTGGAGGCCTGGATCTCCAGCTCAGGAGTTTTCTGCCTTGGACTAGCGGGAAGCTCTGAGCCTAGAAAGGTAGGAAGGACAGAGCTGTCTGGGCTTTGTCTGGCAGGGGCCAACGAGCTTAAAGGGCAAATGAATAAGGGGACAAGGAACAGCCTGGGCCTCCCTCGGCAGTGCTCTCACATCTCAGGCTTCCTGGAATGCCGCTACCAGACTGCCTGCGATAGCCCTTTCACACTCGCACGTCCTGCTTGGGCTCCCTTTGCATGCTGTGCAAACCAGCCCAGTTGTGGACCACATAACATATGGTGTCTGATTAGAGTTTCTGTAATACCTGCAACGTATGTTTGAGAGGAATTCAAAAGTTTACCTTCTAACTGCATTTCCTTCTTGATGTAAGAACCTGAACCATTCTGGAACCACTTAGCCTAAGAGTTGCTTTCCTTATATGCAAACAAACTGAAATGAAGTGTGTATGCATACACACAACACACATGGGAAGTAAAAAACATTCAGCTGGTATGGCATGGCAGCTCAGCACTGTTCTAGAGCGTTGTTAGGGGCCCAGGTTTGTTCTGTTTCTTACTCTGATGTCCATAGGGTAGCAGCCCACAGGCAAAGGTAAGTCTTAAAATCAGGGCTCTGGAAGAAAGGAGAGGGGGTGAGTTGTTGCTGCAAGGCAATCGATAATTTCTGCTTTATTGCAAGGAATGTGGGATCTGACGCCAGGTTTCAGATCTCCACCTCTGCCACCTACTGTCTTCAACCTTTCTACCCCTCAGTATTCTTACCTGCAAAATGGGGACAGTAATTCCTAGAGCTATATGTAAAGAATCTAGCACAGTACCTGGTCTTAGTTACCTAGTGCTGTTGTAACATTCCATAAGGGGGTGGTTTTAAAGAGCAGAAGTTTATTTTCTCACAGTTCTGGAGGTGAAAAGTCCAAGCCAGCGTCTCGGCTGTGTCGATTCCTTCCTTGTTGGTAGCCTTGGTTTCTTGGCTTTTAGAGGATCCTCACACGGCGTCTGTCTTCCCCAGTACGTGCCCTTGCCTCTGTATCCATGCCTCTCTTTATATAACTCAGAAGCAATTAGGTTTAGGATCCACCCTACACTCGTATGACCTCAACTGATTACACTATAGACGATGAACGATGATTACATTAGATTAGATTACAACCACAGGTCTAGGGGTTAGGATTCCAACATATAGTTAGGGGGCACACAGTTCAATGCATAGCACTGGTGCACACTGGAACCCCAAAACGCTGCCTGCCATTGGTATGATCTGTTCCTGAGAATGATACTTAATTTTCTTCTCAGCCCTGCTGGGCCTTCACTCTCTCACTGTAAGAGGACAGGCATGCCTGCACAGATTGCTGCACTGTGGCCTTTGTTGATTTTTGGTTGCTCAGCATCAATATAATAATACCTCATTGAATGAAGATACCAAAAGTGAGTTACCCATTTTACTGTAAATAGAACATTTGACGTTTTTCCAGTTCTTTACTATAATGCAGTGTTGTTGTATATACTCTGCTAATGCACATGGACAGAAGTTTCTTAAGGGTATAAACTAGGAGTGAAATTTCTGGGTCATATGATGTGTCTGTCTTCAAATTTACTAGATAATGTCACGCATCTTTCCTAAGTGGCATACCAGTTTACCCCACTACTGGCAGGATCCGAGTTACTGTTGCTCCACATACAGACCAACAGATTGTTAAAAATTTTGCCATTCTGTAGGGTGTGTAATGGTAGGTTAGTTAGTTCGTTGCGAGTATCTTGTCCTGCTCTATGGTTTGGCTTTTCACACTCTTTATGATATCTTTAAGGTACTCTGGTAGCGCATTGGTTAAAGTGCTCAGCTGCCCACGGAAAGATTGGCGGTTAGAACACACCAGCCACACTGTGGGAGAAAGATGTAGCAGTCTGCTTCCATAAAGATTACAGCCTTGGAAACCTATGGGGCAGTTCTACTCTGTCTTACAGGGTCGCTACGAGTCAATATCGACTTGACAGCAGTGGGTTTGGGTATAGTATCTTGTGTTGAATAAACTTCTTAATTTTAATGTACTTAATAGTTCAGTCTTTTTTTTGCTGCCTTTTCCTTTGTCATTAATGCTTTTTGTTACTTGCTTAAAAAAAAAAATCTTTTCCTACCGGGTCGTGAAGACATTCTCTTTTCCTACCAAAAGCTATGGTTTTGCTTTTTATATTTATATCTTTAATTCACCTTGAAATTCATTTTGATGTATGGTGGGAGTTAGTTTTATAGATACCCAATTGACTTAGTGCCTTTTGTTGGTCATTTCTCAATAACTGCATTTCCATATCCAATATCTAGTGTCTCATACGTATGGATCTGTTTCTGGGCTCTTTTTTCTGATCCATTATTCTGTTTGTCCATCCCTGTGCCAGCACTTCACTGATCTCTGGTCATGCAAATTCTTTTTACTTTATTCTTCAAGATCATCTTGGCTATTCTTGGCCCTTTTTCATCCCCATGGACAACTTTAAAACAAAACTGTCAAAAAAAAAAAAAAAGGCAGTCGGAATTTTTATCACTTTGGGGAGGGTTGTCACCTGTACAATACCGAGTTCTCCCATCTAGGACCATGTTAAAGCTCTTCATTTATTTTTACCAGTTGCCTTTGAGTTGATTCTGCCTCGTGGTGACCCTATATATGTCAGAGTAGAGCTGTGTTCCATAGGGTTTTTTTTTTTCCCTCCATAGTTTTCAATGGCTGAGTTTTTGGAAATAGATTACCAGGCCTGTCTCCCAAGGAGCCCCTGAGTGGACTGGAAGCCCCATTCTTTCAGTTAGCAGCCGAGTGCGTTAACTGTTTGTACCAACTAGGGACTCCATTTATTTAGATCTACCTAAGTGTCTCCCAGTAATTTATTAGACTTTTATGTGTAGAGGCTTTGCAGAATTCTAGTAAGATTTAGTTAAGATCTAGTCGTATCTAAAAAGGAGCTGTAGTGGCACAACGATTAAGTGCTCGATTGATAACTGGAAGGTAAACAGTTTGAACCCATCAGCAGCTTTGAAGGAGAGAAGACCTGGCAATGTGCTGCCATAAAATTTGCAGCCTAGGAAATGCTGTGAGGCATTTCTGCTCTGTCACATGGGGTCTCTATGAGTTGGAATTGACTTGATGGCACACACCAAACCTGTACCCGTTGCTGTCAAGTCGATTTTGACTCATAGTGACCCTATAGCACAGAGTAGAACTGCCCCATAGAGTTTCCAAGGAGCGCCTGGTGGATTTGAGCTGCCGACCTTTTGGTTAGCAGCTGTAGCTCTTAACCACCACGCCACCAGGATTTCCAGCACACACCAACAACAGTCATATCTAAGAATCTCTTGCCAAATCCAAGTTCATGGAGCTTTACCCCTTTGTTTTCTTCTAAGAGTTTTATGGTTTTAATGCTTATGCTTAGGTCGATCTCTGGGTCAGTTTTGATTGGTTGATTTTTCTTGTTGTCATGTGTCACATTTTCATGCCTGGTACTTTTTCATTAGATGGCAAACATTGTGATTTTTACCTTATTGGGTGCTAGATAGTTTTGTATTTCTATAAATATTATTGAGCTCTGTGCTGGAATGCAGTTAAGTTATTTGAAAACTGTTTGATCCTTTCAGGTTCTTCTTTTAACATTTTCTGGGCCGGACCACAGAGGTACACAGTCTAGGGCTAATTATTCCTCTAAAATATAACTTTTTACTTTTGTCTCAATTATCATTTCCCTCCAAGAATATGGCAAGAGCGTCCTTACTGATCTCAACTGCTTCTGCTCTTGCTTTTTTTTACAATCTCTTCTGTAGAAGAAATCATACACCATTTCTCTGTTACCTCCTAATGGGCCTCCTATCTCACCCTGGCTTAAAAGTCTGACATGATCTCACCCTTCCCTAAGTCTCTTCCACTCCTGCCCAACAGCTGGTCTGGCCACACTGGCCTTTTCCCTGTTCTTCACTCATTCTTGCTCATGGTATGCTAGAAAAATCACAATTCTTTTCTCGGTGTCGATATCACCTGCGATTTTCCCAACAGGCAGTAAAGTCTGTCTCTCCACTCCTTGCATCTGGGCTGGCCTTGCCAGTAGAATGTGGCAGAAGAAGTGACATTGTGCTCATTCTGAGTTGAAGCCCTACCAAAACCAAAAGCCAAATCCATTGCCACTGAGTTAATTCCCTGGAGGACAGAGTAGAACTGCCCCATAGGGTTTCTAAGGCTATAAATCTTTTTGGCAGCAGACTGTTATATCTTTCTCCTGTGGAGTGGCTGGTGGGTTTGAACTGCTGACCATTCAGTTAGCAGCTGGGTGCTTAACCACTGCACTATAAGGGCTCCTTTGAGCTAAAGCCTTAAAAGGTCTTAAGTGTTTCCACTTGCTCTTGAGACCCTGCACTGCCCCGTGAACAAGCCTGGGCTAGCCTGCTAGATGATGAGAGCCACATGGCCCAATTTCTCCCATCAGCTCAGAGGAAAGCCAGCCAACCCCGAGAAGCAGTCACCTAGCTGATTGGTAACTGACCACCAACATAAGAAGAACTGAGACCATAAGAACAGCCCAGCTGAGCCCAGACCAAATTGCTGACTCACAGAATCATGGGCTAAATAAATGGTTCTTATTTTATGCTGCTAAGTTTTGAGGTGGTTTATTATAGCCCAGGAATCCCTGGTGGCATAAACGGCTAAGTGCTCAACTACTAGCCAAAGGATTGGTGGTTTGAACTGTGAAATAAAATTATAAGCTTTGCTTTATGGTAAGAGTTCTCTTGCCCATGACACTAAAGGTCATCTTTTTAAATGTTAGAAACCTATGTGTTGTGTAACTATATAAACATATAGATAGAAAAAAATTTTTAAAGCTTATATTTATGCCTGTAACTAACCTTTAGAAGCAGCTTGTCTTGTTTCATGTAATTGTATTTAGGGGATCAGGCTCACTGAAACACTTGAACCTTACTCTTTCAGAAAACAACCAAAGATTAATGAACATGTCCTGTTTCCAAGATTCCAGGGGTCTTACAACCATGGCTTATTGATCTTGTGATTGTCTTAGCAAGGTTTCTATTTTTCCCTTCTTTATAAAGTTTGAGCACATACTGCTCTCTTCTAAGATTTATGTATTCTGACATAGTTGTCCACAATAAAAAAATTTTTTGATCCGAATTCCTGATGAAATTATATATAAGGACCCTGAGAATCTTAATTAATCAGAGCACTGATTTACTTGGTAGTGACATGCTGCCCAACTTTAAAGCTGTCCATTCAACCTGCATAGCAGTTTGTTAATGGTGTTCTGAGTTGTGTATTTTTGATAGGACACACCCAGAGGCACCTTGGAAGACAGGCCTAGCAATCTGCTTCCAAAAAACCTATGGAGAAGTTCTACTCTGCACACATGGGGTCGCCATGAGTTAGAATTGATTCAGTGGTAACTAACAACAACATTGGAGCAAAAGCTACTTGATACTTTGCCTAAGGCTCTTGCTGTAGCTCTTCCCTCTTCTCGAACATTCTGCCCCTGGATCTTTTCATGCCTGGCTCCTTTCTGTCATTCATCTCTCTGCTCAAATACCGTTTGCTCAGACAAGGCTTCCCTGAATGAACTAATATAATATGATAGAATATAATACAACATAACATATAATAAATATCATACATAATCAACCCGTAGTTCTCTATCACTTTGTTTTATTCTCTGTCTAGAACTTGTCAATATCTGATACATTTTTCTCATTTGTTTATTAATTTATTATGATCTTAACCTATTAGAATATGAATTTTATGAAAACAGGGACCTTGTATGTCCTAGTAAGGACTAGAATAGTGTCTGGCACTTAATAAAATAATTGTTGAATAATAAAATAATCCTTTGGCAGTCACATAATATGGATATTGTTCTCAATTTTACAGATGAGAAAATGGTGTTTGAAAAGACTAAGTAACTTGCCTCAAATCACACAGTTTGTGGAGGTGGGGTGATGGGGATATAGGGGCTTGAGATTTGAATCTCTGATTTCCAAAGACATACCACACTCTCTGGTTTTTAAATTCTGAGACAGGAAGCAGGACAGACTGAAGCTGGTTGTGTGTATCTTCTTCTGTGGCAATAGCCCTTCTTTATATCTCAGACTCACACTGCAGTGCCCAGGCCAGGGGCTGCTAATAGCCCAACTGGTCAGCCTTGGGGCCCCTGACCCTCAGCAGGGCCTCAGGTCCCAGTGTAGATGTTTTTCCCCCACCTCCCACGAGCAGACAGTTCATTTCTACTCTGCCCCTCTGGTGCTTAGGGTTTTTTTTTTTTTTTAATGAATTAACTCTAATAATTTATTTCTAAATCTTTCTTTAAAAGGATATTACAGTTCATTACAATTTACTGTAAACAGATTTTTTAAGAAAAACTATTTGATTTTGAAAGTATAAAACATGTTTTCTTAGTTTTTGGCACTATTTACTGTGTAGAACTATAGAGAATAACTTTTTAAATAAAAAGTGGGTAGTATTTCATTGGGAAAATATTCTAACAAATAGAGTTTGTTTGCATACCAAAAATTTACATATCTTTAGTTAAGGTTATATTAAAAAAAAGTTTCAAAAAAAAAAAAAAGACAAATCACGATGAAAGTTTGCTGGGTTTTTTTGAGAAATGAAATTAAAAACAGACTACATTGCTTTGCTTTTCAGCAAATTCTACTTTGCCCAGTTTCAGAAGGCAAAAACCTGACATGTAGTTTTTGGCTCTGTCTCTTGTCTGGAAGAATCTGGGGGACCTGCACCTTTGTGACAGCCTGTGTCATCACCACCGCACCCAGTCACCAATGCATCCATCAGCATGGTGTCCGCAAATCCCTGGGATGCGCGGCCTAGCACTGCAAACCCTTATTGGAGTAAATAAATTCTGCTGTGGGCCCCAGAGGCCCTCCATGTGCTCCAGCCAGTTTGCATGGAGCTAGTACAAGAAAGGAACAGCAACACTTACTGTGTGTTTGCCAACTTTCTGGAATAAAAATCCGGCACATTGGCTGGTTATTCTACCCATTATGACTTGAGTAGGTGCCTTTCTTCCAAAGTTCCTGATAGGTGGATGACCAAACGTATGATCCCCTAGTTGGGTCACATTGCAAGCTCTGTTTTAGTATAATGGGTATTATTTAGAAAATACAGAAAAAGTATAAATAAAATTTAAAAACATCACCTTAATTCCACAAAGTTTTGGTGTGTATCTTTCCAGACTTCTTTATTAACACGTACACACAGACACCCACACCTTCACAGAAATGGGCTTCTATTACTGTACGTACTGTATCAAAACCTCCTTTTTTTGCTTGATATGATGAACATTTTGATATATCACTAAAATTTTTTATCCAACCTAATTTTTCATGGCTGCATCCATTACCATCAATTCCAACTCACAGTGACCCTACAGGACAGAGGTGAACTGCCCTGTAGAGTTTCCAAGGCTATAATCTTTACCGAAGCTGACTGCCACATCTTTCTTCCGAATAAAGATTGGTGGGCTTGAACCTCCCGGTTAGCAGCCGAGCACTTAACCACTGCACCACCAGGGCTCCTACATGGCTACATAGAATACCATTTACTTAGCCCCCAATAGAAAGTTAGGCTGCTGAGAATTTTTGGTTATTATGAAGAAGGAAGGGATGAAATTCTCAAAGCAAAATCTTCGCTGAGTTTCTTAAACGTCTCGTTAGGATAGAGTCACACAAGCGGCATTGCTGGTCCAAGCGCGGGCACATTTTTAAGTTTCTCAATGCCAATGTCATTTTCCCCTCCAGTAAAGCTGTCAGACACTCCTCCGGAAGTAGATAGGATACTCCCATACCGCACGCACTCTGGTCCACACCGCAGTCCAGCCAGTCTGCTCCAGGAAGGATGCTCCATGCAACCCCTGTGGCTCAAGAAACCGGGAAGAGTAGGGGGGCGGGCTGCATCTGAGCCCTCTAGGGCAGTGGCTCCTAGGCGGAGAGACATGAGCACAGGTGAGGTGGGCCTCAGTCCTAGAGATTCCCCTTGGTTCCCTTGGATGCGTTGTGCTCTGTCTCTGAGTCTCGGTTTTCTCATCTGCAGAGTGGGCATGGGATCCCACAGTGATGGAGGTGCGTGGACGCGGCGCCTTCCGAGGTGCACAAAACCGAGCCCCGCCTGCAGGAGGGGCCCCAACGGCTGGAGGGGACAAAGGACTGGACAGCCTAGGGGGCCTCCTGGGGCGCCCCCCTCAGCCCGGCTGCCTCTCCGGTCCGCGCCTGGGGAACGAGGTTCGGAGCCCGCAGGGGGCGCCGCGCGCCCACAACACGGACCGCTGCTGCCGGCGAAGAGGGCCGCGTCGGCCACCCCGGGAGGGGTCGCGAATCGCACTCCTCCGGGCCCGCGGGTCAGGTCCGGTGCCTGCTCCTAGCAATCCCGTGGGATTTCCTTTTCCGCAAAATAAAAACATGATCAGTTTAACAGAGACTACTTGGAGGCCTTGGCTTTTTCCCTCCCCCACTCAGTCCTTCTACCCAAAGGCCTTCGCTCAGCAGCCGGCGCGCAGCCCCTGGGCTCCTAGTCTTTCCTCCAGGGCTTTCAAACCCTAGCGCAGAAGTCTAAGCCTCCGGAGAGCCTTCCTGGGTGTCCCCAGGACTCAGAGGCCTGGCGGCCCGTGAGGGGGACCCCCATTCCGCATTGGGCTGTCTTTGAGGACCGGGGGCTCCGCCTCCCTACGCGGACTCGAGCCCCTTCTCGCAGCACCCCAGAGCTCTTGGTTATGAGAGTGGGCAACCTCTTCACCCAGCGTGGTACAGGCGAGGGTCCGCAGGAAGGGGACTTGCTCCCAGCCCCACACCACTCTTGGCTCCAATGAGATGGGAGACTGAACCAAGGGCCAACTGGAAGCGGGAATAGCACCCGTGTCCCAGTTGGCGGTGGGGTGAGGGAAAGGAGGTGTGCTCTGTATCTGTGTGGGACTTTGTGAAGCCAAGTCTGCAGGGGCCTGTTTCTTTCTGTGGGGGTGCTTGTTCAGGTGTGAACCTGTACGTGTATACATTTGTGGGAAAGCGTCTTTTAAATGAACGATATAACTGTGTGGGCTAAGCATTCAGGTCAAATTGGAAAAGATTTCAATCCTTATTACTCTATGATATAAGAAAAATTGCCAAGGCACTCACAGTCCAGGAGCTCGCCTTAAAGACTGGGATTGGTGCTGTATTTGCAACGACAGGCACTCATCTTAGGCAAATCTCTTGCTCAACCGGACTTCATTGTTGCGGCTTTGTTGAAAGATAAATTTTTAAAGGGAAAATTATGCCTGCCATACAAATAGAAAAGGAACCCCTGTTAAAGATATTATTTAACTCTTTCATTAATGTGGAAAACAGTAATGTGTTAAAAATTGGTTCAAAGGTGAAAACAAAGAGCAGAAACACATATTGGCAATCAGGAATACTGCAATGAATTTGTTAATTGATACCAAACTGGCTTCTTCCACAGTAGAGGGAAATCAATTGCACCTCCAACCAACGAAATGGGTACGGATCACTTGTATTATTTCAGTTTTTGACGTCTTACAGAGTTGAAGAATAGCTCAAAGACAAGGCAAGGTGCAGACTTTTATAGAATCAGAAAGCTGAAGGGGTACATTAGTCCAGCATTCCATAGGACTCAGGACCCTGCTACTCCTCCCTCCCCATTTCAAAAGTCTTTCATAATTTTTCCTGGCAAGTTGTACAGAAGAGCTGGGTTGGAGAAAGGTTTTTCAAACTTTTTTCCTAAGTGAAACTTTACAGGGAACTGTAATAAAATATAATAAAAAACAAACTAAACAAAGACATTGCCATCGAGTCGATTCTGACTCAATATATAATAAACCCATGAAAAACCCATTGCCGTCGAGTCGATTCTGACTCGTAGCTGCCCTACAGGACCAAGTAGAACTGCCCCATATAGTATATATAATAAGCTAAAAGAATTTATGATACAGTTAGTGCATGTTTATTGTAAACATTTCAAATAGTACAGAGGATTGTTAAGTAAAAAACTAGTCCTTCTACTCTTCTTGCTCTCTGGTCCCTCCCCATTCTCCAGCACTACCCACTATAACAGTCCCTTGTGTGCCTTGCATATACACGCATGTATTTCTAAAAACACAAATAGGATAAAAACATTTGTTGTTTTGTCCCTTATTTTTTTTCCCCCCACTAGATAATATGTTGTGGATGTCTTTCCACGTCAGAACATAGAGATCTACCCTATCTTTTCAATTGGCTAAATAGTATTCCATAATGAATGTCCCTTAACGTATTTGGCCAGTCTTCTATTGATACATTTTTTAGTTGTTTCCAATTTTATGGAATTATAAACAAATGCTGCAATGTTAACTTCCCTTAACAGTATTTTTTGTGCGGAGATACATGTGTGTGTGTATATATATATACATACACACACACACACAATTTTTAGGAGTGGAATGGCTGCATTTCAGGGTAGCTGCATTTAACATTTTGACATATATTGCTAAATTACCTTCCCCAGAGGTTTTAACAATTTACTTTTGTGCCAAATGCCGTATCTTTACAGCCCTACCAACACTGGGTATAATCAAACTTTTAAATCTTTGCCAATCTGATAGAGGGAAAATGGTACCTCATAATCTCAGTGTAGTTTTCTGCAATTACCTCTAGCAGTTAAAATCTTCCCTTTGGGGAGAAATTGCTTCATTATGTGTGTGACTTCCCTCTGCAGAACAACCTACGTGCTAGACTGATTGTCTGGGCTTCCGGAGTCCAGGAGGCAGGTTTTCTCTGAGTGTGTGTTTGTCTCTGGGTCTGTGCCATCTCCGTGTGGCTGGTTGTCTGGTGGCGTCCGAGTGTAGTGTGTACACGTCTGTGAGTGTCCACATCCCCCTGGCTGTGAGAAACAGATACCTACTCAAGACAGTGCAGGTGGCCAGGGCGTATTGTTTATAGGGCACAGTTGGGAAGGGAAGAGGTCCTGGACCTTCTGTGATTTAGAACTATGAAGGGGAAAGGAATCAGGGACAGAGGCAGTCTTTCAACCTCTCTCTCCCCTCCCCTATCTCATTATTTGTATATTGCTCCCCTCTTCCTCTTTTCCTCCCTCTCTCTTTCTACCCCAGGGCATGACTCCTAAAGAGCCCAGGACACTCACCAAAGTTCAATTCTATGAGTCTGTCAGCTGAAGAGGCCATTGCTACCTGGAACAGTGACTCAGTTCCCCAGGAAATCAACCGCCCAGTGTGACTAGGGCGAGAGAAAACAGATTCCAGAGAGTCTAATGTAATGATTAGAAATCTCTGCTTCATCGCATGCTCAATCATTTGGGAAGTGCCTGGAAGCACAATTCATACATCCATTGGCAGTGTCGGCAGCATTTCAGGGGACAGACAGACCTGGGTTCCAATTTCAGTTCTGCTACTTACTAGCTGGAGCCCTGGTGGCACAGTGGTTAAGAGCTCGGCTGCTAACCAGAAAGTCAGCAGTTTGAATCCACCAGCTGCTCCATGGAAACCCTATGGGGCAATTCTACTCTGTCCTGTAGGGTCACTATGAGTCAGAATCGACTTGCTGGCAATGGTTTTTTTCTTTTTTTTTTCTTTTGGTACTTACTAGCTATGTGACCCAGAGCATGCCACTTTATTTCTCTGAGCCTCATGCCTTCATCTGTAGATTAAGGCCCATCATAAAGGCATTGAGGGGACTAAATGAAATAATGTATGAATAGATCTTAATAAATGTCTCAGTAAACACAGAAGTTCCCTCCCCTCAGTGACGTGCGATAATCACACCTTTCAAAATGAAGATCTGAAAAAACATCCCTGTTGTGGGTTGAATTATGTCCCCCCAAAATACGTGTTGTAAATCCTAACCCCTATACCTGTGGTTGGAAAGACCTGGCGGCATAGGGGTTAAGAGTTCAGCTGCTAACCAAAAGGTAGGCAGTTCAAATCCACAAGGTGCACCTTCAAAACCCTACGGGGCAGTTCTACTTTGTCTTATAGGATCACTATGAGTTGGAATCCACTTGACGACAGTGGGTTTGGTTTTTTTTATATACCTGTAGCTAGGAGCCCTGGTGGTGCAGTGGTCAAGAGCTTGGCTGCTAACCAAAAGGTCACCAGTTCGAATCTACCAACCACCCCTTGGAAACCTTATGAGGCAGCTCTACTCTGTCCTGTATGTTTGCTACAAGCCAGACTCAATGGCACTGGGTTTTTGGTCTCTTATATTACTGGTGGGAATGTAATTGGTACAACTACTTTGGAAAGCTGTTTGACAATATCTACGAAAGCTGAACATACAAAAACCTTGTGACCCAGAAATTCTACTCTTAGGTAAATACCAAAAAACCAAACTAAACCCATCGCCATCGAGTCAGTTCCAACTCATAGCGATCCTATAGGACAGAGTAAAACGGCCACATAGGGTTTCCAAGGAGCAGCTGGTGCATTCAAACTGCCAACCTTTTGGTTAGCAGCCGAACACTTAACCACTGCACCAGACATGCATAGAGAAGTTCACCAAAACACAGGTACAAGATAACAGCGCCATTCATGTTGTTGTTGTTAGATGTCATCAAGTCAGTTCTGACTTACAGCCACCCTGTGTACAACAGAACAAAACACTTCCTCATCCTGCACCATCCTCACAATTGTTATTAGGCTTAAGCCCATTGTTGCAGCCCTTGTGTCAATCCAGCTCACTGCCGGTCTTCCTCTTTTTCACTGATCCTCTACTTTACCAAGCATGATGTCCTTCTCCAAGGCTGATCCCTCCTGTCAGCATGTCCAAAGTGTGTGAGATATAGTCTCACCATCCCTGCTTCTAAGGAGCATTCTGGTTGTACTTCTTTCAAGACAGATTTGTTCAATTTTTTGGCAGTCCATGGTTTATTTCCCCCACGTGTCTGTCAGTTTGTCGTACTGTGGGGGCTTGTGTGTTGCTCTGATGCTGGAAGCTATGCCACCAGTATTCGGATACCAGCAGGGCCACCCATGGAGGAGAGATTTCAGCTGAGCTTCCAGACTAAGACAGACTAGGAAGAAGGACCCGGCA
Source organism: Loxodonta africana (assembly GCF_030014295.1). Lineage (NCBI taxonomy): Eukaryota > Metazoa > Chordata > Mammalia > Proboscidea > Elephantidae > Loxodonta > Loxodonta africana. Next base: position 43,087,034 of record NC_087354.1, on the reverse strand, counting down.
GTCTACTTCTGAAAAGCATTAGCCAGTGAAAACCTTATGAATAGCAGCGGAACATTGTCTGATATAGTGCTGGAAGATGAGCCCCCCAGGTTGGAAGGCACTCAAAAGATGACTGGGGAAGAGCTGCCTCCTCAAAGTAGAGTCGACCTTAATGACGTGGATGGAGTAAAGCTTTCGGGACCTTCATTTGCTGATGTGGCACTACTCAAAATGCGAAGAAACAGCTGCAAACATCCATTAATAATCGGAACCTGGAAAGTACGAAGTATGAATCTAGGAAAATTGGAAATTGTCAAAAATGAAATGGAACACATAAACATCGATATCCTAGGCATTAGTGAGCTGAAATAGACTGGTATTGGCCATTTTGAATCTGACAATCACATAGTCTACTATGCTGGGAATGACAACTTGAAGAGGAATGGAGTTGCATTCATCGCGAAAAAAAAACATTTCAAGATCTATCCTGAAGTACAACGCTGTCAGTGATAGGATAATATCCATACGCCTACAAGGAAGACCAGTTAATACGACTATTATTCAAATTTATGCACTAACCACTAGGGCCAAAGATGAAGAAATAGAAGATTTTTATCAGCTGCTGCAGTCTGAAATTGATCGAATGTGCAATCAAGATGCATTGATAATTACTGGTGATTGGAATGTGAAAGTTGGAAACAAAGAAGAAGGATCGGTAGATGGAAAATATGGCCTTGGTGATAGAAGCTTGCTTTTGAGCATCGAGCAGCTAAAGCAAAAGGAAGAATTGATGAAGTAAAAGAACTGAAGATTTCAAAGGGCCTCTCGAGAAGACGAAATAAAGTATTATAATGACATGTGCAAAGAGCTGGAGATGGAAAACCAAAAGGGAAGAACACGCTCTGCGTTTCTCAAGCTGAAAGAACTGAAGAAAAAATTCAGGCCTCGAATTACAACAGTGAAGGATTCCATGGGGAAAATATTAAACGATGCAGGAAGCATCAAAAGAAGATGGATGGAATACACAGAGTCATTATACCAAAAGGAATTAGTCGATATTCAACCATTTCAAGAGGTGGCATATGATCAGGAACCGATGGTACTGAAGGAAGAAGTCCAAGCTACTCTGAAGGCATTGACAAAAAACAAGGCTCCAGGAATTGATGTAATATCAATTGAGATGTTCCAACAAACAGATGCAGCGCTGGAGGTGCTCACTCATCTATGCCCAGAAATATGGAAGACAGCTTCCTGGCCAGCTGACTGGAAGAGATCCATATTTATGCCTATTCCCAAGAAAGGTGATCCAACAGAATGTGGAAATTATAGAACAATATCGTTAATATCACACACAAGCAAAATTTTGCTGAAGATTATTCAAAAATGGCTACAGCAGTATATCGATGGGGAACTGCCAGAAATTCAGGCCAGTTTCAGAAGAGTACGTGGAACCAGGGATATCATTGCTGATGTCAGATGGATCCTGGCTGAAAGCAGAGAATACCAGAAGGGTGTTTACCTGTGTTTTACTGATCATGCAAAGGCATTCGACTGTGTGGATCATAACAAACTATGGATAACACTGCGAAGAATGGGAATTCCAGAACACTTAATTGTGCTCATGAGGAACCTTTACATAGATCAAGAGGCAGTTGTTTAGACAGAACAAGGGGATACTGAGTGGTTTAAAGTCAGGAAAGGTGTGCGTCAGGGCTGTATTCTTTTACCATACCTATTTAATCTGTATGCTAAGCAAATGATACGAGAAGCTGAACTATATGAAGAAGAACGGGGCATCAGGATTGGAGGAAGACTCATTCACAACGTGCATAGGCAAGCAACCTTGCTTGCTAAAAGTGAAGAGGGCCTGAAGCACTTACTAATGAAGATCAGAGACCACAGCCTTCAGTATGGATTGCACCTCAACATAAAGAAAACAAAAATCTTCACAACTGGACCAATGAGCAACATCATGATAAACGGAGAAAAGATTGACATTGTCAAGGATTTCATTTTACTTGGATCCACAATCAACACCCATGGAAGCAGCAGTCAAGAAATCAAAAGACACATTGCATTGGGCAAATCCGCTGCAAAGGACCTCTTCAAAGTGTTGAAGAGCAAAGATGTCGCCCTGAAGACTAAGGTGCACCTGACCCAAGCCATGGTATTTTCAATCACATCATATGCATGTGAAAGCTGGACAATGAATAAGGAAGACCGAAGAAGAGCTGACGCTTTTGAAAATTGTGGTGTTGGCGAAGAATATTGAATATACCATGGACTGCCAAAAGAATGAACAAATCTGTCTTGGAAGAAGTACAACCAGAATGCTCCTTAGAGGCACGGATGGCGAAACTGCATCTTATATACTTTGGACATGTTGTCAGGAAGGATCAGTCCCTGGAGAAGGACATCATGCTTGGCAGAGTACAGGGTCAGAGGAAAAGAGGAAAACCCTCAACGAGGTGGATTGACACAATGGCTGCAACAATGAGCTCAAGCATAACAACAATTGTAAGGATGGTGCAGGACCGGGCAGTGTTTCATTCTGTTGTGCATAGGGTCGCTATGAGTCGGAACCAACTCGACGGCGCCTAACAACATGGTTTATTCAATATACTAACAGCACAATTCAAAGGCATCAGTTCTTCTTCGGTCTTCTTTATTCATTGTTCAGCTTTCACATGCATAAGACGTGATTGAAAACACCATGGCTTGGGTCAGGAGCACCCTAGTCTTCAAGGTGACATCTTTGCTTTTCAAAACTTTCAAGAGGTTTTCTGTAGCAGATTTGCCCAGTGCAATGTGTCTTTTGATTTCCTGATTGCTGCTTCTGTGGGTGTTGATTGTGGATCCAAGTAAAATGAAATCCTTGACAACTTCAATCTTTTCCCCATTTATCATGATGTTGCTTATTAGTCCAGTTGTGAGGATTTTTGTTTTCTTTATGTTATTCATAATACCCACAAATTGGAATCAACCTAAATGTCCATCGAGAGTACAATGGATAGTTAAAGTGTGGTATAATTATGTAAAGAACTACTACCCAGCAATAAGAATTAATGAACTACATGAATGAATCTCACAAACATAATATAGAAGTGAAGAAGCTAGACACAAAAAAGTACCTGTAGACGATCAATTTAAATAAAGTTGAAACACTAGCCTATGGTGTTAGAAGTCAAGGTAGCAATTACTCTTTGGGTGGGTAGTGACTCGAAGGGGATATGAAGGAGCTTCTAGGGTGCTGGTAATGTTTGGATTTTTTATATGGAATCTGGTCACATGAGTGTGTTCACTCTGAAAATTCATTGATCCGTATTTTAATATATGCAGTATCTCATACGTATGTTGTATTTTAATGAAAATTTTGGCAAGAAAATCTAGGAGGCCTCACATGATCGGGAGTTAGAAGACCTTTTCAGCCAAGATTGGAAACCTAGAAGATAAAAAAGTTAGATATTTTTGCCTTTATATATATTCGAAACATTTTTATGGCAAAAAAGATACGTTTAGCGAAGTCAAAGGACAAGTAATAGATTTGGAAAAATATTTGTAATGCAGATGATAGACAAAGATTAATAGCTATAATATGCAAAGAGCTCCTATAAATTAATAAGACAACACAATAGAGAAATAAGCACAATGATACAGATAGGCAATTCAGAGAAGAAAGATATCCAGCCATACGGAAAGATGCTCACACTGATAGGAATTCAGGGGAATGCAAATGAAAGTAATAAGAAGATACTAGTTTACACCCTTCAGACTGGCAAAATTTTAAAAGGTTTCTACATCTATTGCCAGTTGCGGGGAGAAGGGCACATTCTCTCAATCATTGCTGGTGGGGATGTGAATTACTGCAGCCTTTTTGGAAATCAATCTGGAAAAATCCATTGAAATTAAAAATACATATGCCCTTTGACCTAGCAATCCCACTCCCGGGAATCTACTCCAGAGAAATAAAAGCATCAAACCTAAGGGTCCACGTACTAGGGTGTTTATTACAGCATTGATTTTAGAGGTGCGTGTGTGTGGAGCGACACACACACACACTGTGGAAACAAAGCAAACGCCTCTCAGTAGGAACATGAGGTGAATGATGGTGCTTCCTTCACGGCTCATGGTCCAAGAGGCCTAGGGTCAACTACAATCGTTTCAGTCCACAGGAGGCCTCTATCTAGAGCATCGGGCAGGGGTGGACAGTTGTGGATGGGTGCAAGTCCTCTTCTTCCTTCCTTAGCTGGCAGTACGACTTCCAGAGAAGGATCTGAAGGGGTGATCATCGGGAACAGATGGCTCTCATTCCTGCAGCCCCTCACCATGGGAAGCACATTCTGTCTTTCCAGGATCAAAGAAGTTGTTGTTATGTGCAGTTGACTGATTTTTGACTCATAGTGGCCCCATGTGACAGAATAGAACTACCCCATTGGGTTTTCTAGGCTGTAATCTTTACAGAAGCAGACCCCAGGTCTTTCTCCCGAGGAGCGGCTGGTTGGGTTTGAACTGCCAACCTTCCTATTAGCGGCTAAGTGCTTAACCATTGTGCCACCAGGGCTCCTAGGATTAAAGAAGGGACACCAACAAAGGAGGATCACAGAGGTGTCTCTTACGGACACCCACTGCAGGTGATACTAGAGTGACTTTCTTAGGCCAAAGCCAAGCAATCATTTCTATTAATTGAAGAATAAATGAGGCATGTGATCAATTGCAAATAATTATTTATGAAAAACGTGTCTCTCTTCTGAGGTTTGTATTCAAGTCATATCTCCATCCACCTAAATCTCTTGTAAGTGAGTTAAAATGTGGAATGAATTCACTAGTTCAGGAAGGTAACCACAAGCTGGTCTCTAATTCTAAATGGAGGCCCTCATAGCATATGTCTAAGTATTTAAAAATTAGAAACCAAGCCAGTAAATTACTAGATAAAAAATGTTCTGTTCTCCTACCTTGAAAATACATCCTCATCAAATAAGAATTAAAAAAATATATATCTAACACTATGGTTTGCATATAAATGGAAGTTGGCAAAATAATAAAGATGTTCAGATAAGTAAAGTAATAAAATAAAGGTATATAATTCATACATTATTACGTATCCATTAAATTTGTTTTTCTTGCCTCCCTTATTACAAAATCACACATTATAACATAAGTTGTTATAATCAAGATGTGCTCATAGTGTATGTTCTGCTGGTAATGATGTTAAATTAGACAATCTTCCTTGAATCATTGTAATTCTTAGACAATTTTCAAAGTTAGTTTAAATTTGGAGAAAATTTCAGTAATAACCGAAATTGTCAGCATGAATTTTACATCTCCTGTTTAAATATTTCAGTGGAGTTGGATAAGATAAATTATCATTCTCACAGAACATATTACAACATATTTTAATGTCACCATATTAATTTCTACCTCTTATATTGTAATTTTCACCAACTTTTCAAGCAATACCTAGATTCATACAATAATATGAATAATTGACCTTGTAGTTCACACATGTTACATCTAGACTTACAGCTATACAATGTAAAGGTAAAATAAAGTGTTTCATATTGCAAAATGTCCCTCAGCCACCGGGGCAATTGTCAACACCGCACTAATTTGCGAGGACCTTCTGAACCACGAATTCGAGCACAAAGAAAAGCAGGAAAATGGACACGTAGCCCTACTGGGAAAAGGTACTTCACTGTGCAAGAAACTGTTCCTGCTATCTGAGAGAAAGGATTTGACAAGTTAATTAATTTGTCTTTTTTTTTTTTTTCCCTTAAGTGCTTCCGCCACTCAAATCCGCCAGTACTCTGAAGCAGTGTTTGTCTCCAATGTTGGCAGAAGTACAACCCAGAAACCTTTGTTCTGTTCAGACACAGTTGCCTTTTGTGATGAGGACTCAGGGCAAAAGGTGAGGCGCAGCATTTCCCTGGGGCCTGAAAGGCGGAAGAGATGTTTAGGTTGCAGGTTGCACTGGGCCAGTGCTGAGCACCAGATCCTTTTTTGTGTGTATCCATTATTTTGTAAAAATCCAATAGAAGTAAATGACTAGAAAAATGAAATTAAAAAAAAACCATACGAGGTAAAAGCCCATGTTTTAAAAAATAACTTATTTTTGTTGTTGAAAATCTACTCAGCAGGACATACACCAGTTCAACAGTTTCTGCATGTGCAATTCAGTGACATCGATGCCACAATTCAGGTTGGGCAACCACTCTCCCCTCCTTTTCCCAATAGTTCCTCCTCCATTAACACAAACTTCTTGCCCCCTAAGTTTCCTATCTCATCTTTCAGGTTTAAGCTCAGGTTTTTTTTTTTGTTTGTTTGTTTTGTTTTTTAATTTTATTGTACTTTAGGTGGAAATTTACAGCTCAAGTTAATTTCTCATTCAAGAATTTATACACATATTGTTTTGCGACACGGGTTGCAACCCCCACAATGTGACACCACACTCCCCCTTTCCACCCCTAGTCCCCTGTGTCTGTTCATCCAGTTCCTGTCCCTTCCTGCCTTCTCATCTTACTTTTGGGCAGGAGTTGCCCATTTGGTCTCGTATACTTTGATTGAACTGGGAAGTGCATTCCTCAAGTCCAGGTTTTTATAGATCCAACAGACATAAAATTGCTCTCACTGTGTGTAAGCCACCAGGAACCAGTAAGAGAGCATTTAGGGACTGGGGATGGCCCACAGATAATACTTTCAGGAGCATTGCTCTAAGTCTTGGGGCTCAGGGTGGGGGTCTTCTTGCCTCTGTCTCAGGGGAGTACCAGTGGCCGCCAGGCCTGAACCCTACGCCACAGTCATTTTCAATATCTGTTTGACAACTTTTCCCTATGCCATGTGACACTAATTTCAGGCCACTAGGCCATCTGTTCTCTCACTGTCCTAACACAGGTACAGATCCCACCACCCCTGCCTTGCCTCCCTGCCTCTGCAGCTCTGCTCCTCCCTGAGTAGCCTTCCATGGGTGTTTGGTGACGAACCTTCAGTTCCATGCCAGCTTAGTTATCTAGTGCTGCTATAACAGAAGGACCACAAGTGGATCCTTTAACAAAGAAAAGTTTATTTCCTCACAGTAAAGTAGGCTAGAAGTCCAAATTCAGGCATCAGCTCCAGGGGAAAGCTTTCTCTCCTTGTCAGCTCTAGAGGAAGGTCCTTCTCATCAATCTTCCCCTGGGCTAGGAGCTTCTGCACACAGCAGCCCCGGGACCAAAGGATGCGCTCTGCTCCTGGCACTTCTTTCTTGATGGTATGAGGTCCTGTCTGTCTGCTTGCTTCTCTCTTATATATCCCAACAGAGATCGGCTCAGGACACAATCCAATCTTGTAGATTGAGTCCTGCCTCATTAACATAACTGCGGCCTCTCCCTCCCCACCCCCATTAACATCATAAAGGGAGGATTTACAACACATCGAAAAATCACATCAGATGACAAAAAGGTAGACAATCACACAATACTGGGAATCATGGCCTAGCCAAACTGATACACATTTTTTGGGGGGGACACAATTCAATCCATGACACATGCCTAGAGAGAAGGCTTCTGAGCTAGAGGTTATGTTGAGAGAGTGATGTGGCTTTGGATATGGCCAGAACCTCTCCTGGGCCCCAAGGTCAGCTCTAGAGACTGTTGAGAGAGGGAGCAGACTCAGGAAGACTCTTCCGCCACTTGAGCTCAGGGAATATGCCTACTTCTCTGGCAGAGCCTTCCATAGAGAATGGGTACATTTTCTCCTTCTTTAATGTTTTAAAATTACAAAAGGAATTCAGAAGTCTGTAAAGTGAAAACCTGCCTTCATCACCCCCACAGCCCTGTATTCCCCAATTCTACTCCCATGAGTTAAGGGCTTTTAACAGCTTTTAGCAGTGCGTCCTTCCCAATTCTTTCCTATGCATTCACAGACACCTGTCTTTCTCATCATTTGCTCTGGGAGAAGCCATGTCATGAGCGGCCCTATGGAGAAGCCTAATTGGAGAGAAAGTGAGGCCTTGGGGGCCAACAACCATGTGAGTGAACTTCCGGCTCCAGGCAAGCTTACAGATGAGACTGCAGCCCTGGCTCCCAGCTTGACTACAACCTCATGAGGAACTCTGAGCCAGAACAACTCAGCTAAGCTGCTCCTGGATTCCTGACCCTCAGAAACTGTGTGAGACAATAAATGTTTGTTATTTAAACTGCTTAGTTTTGAGGACATTTGTTACACAGCAACAAATGACCAATACAACTTTACTTCTCTTCAATTAGTGTGTCATTTTTAGCTCCCCTGTATAGCAAAGCCCCCCAAAAGAGTTGTCCATACTCACTGTCTCCCCTTTCTCCCTGACCCTCACCCCCACCCACTGAATCCTATCATTCTAATACATTAGCCAAGGTCTGCTGTGACTAGGATATGATAGGGCAATGCTAAGTTCTGATTAGTTGAAATTTACTTGTTAACCTGTCTTAGGGGCTGGGGAGACTGAGCAAGCTCCCAGGTGATACCAACGTTTTGAGTAGCAAGGTGCTATGGACCATTCATGAGAGCTTAATATTGTAGGAACGGATCCTATAGGGAAATAACATTGTATATGTTCCGGTTATCTCCTGCTGTGTATCAAACCACTCCCCCAACAATAATTATTATTCTGTGGGTTGACTGGGCTCAGCTGGGTTGTTCTCACTTTGGGTCTCTCATGTGGTTGCAATCAGATTGGTTGGGACTGTGGTCTTCTGAGCTGAACGTCAAGGGGGCCCACTCACCTCGCATGGCTGGCAGTTGACACAGGCTGTCTTGAGAGATGTTGGGTGGGACCACTATCATGTCTTCATTGGACCACTCGCATACAACAAGGAAATAAAATTCACCTCCTCATAGGGGAGTGGAAAGATTACACTACAGAGAATGTGGGATGGGTAATATTGCTGTGACCATCTTTGGAAAGTGCCATTTGTCCGGTGCACACTGCATATCTCAATCAATGTAAATCCCTGTGCAAATATCTGACAATGTCCAATATAGTGGATTCTGCAGGTAAAATGCTCCCAAACAAAAATATCTCCAAGTATAAGGGCTCTTTGCCTTCACAATTTAAACAGCAGGAAATCCAATTGTTCCAAGAACTTCCCTTTCCAATATTTTATTTCTAGTGATGCAGAAACTTGCCTACAAACCTGTCCTGGTTGTTGCTCATTGTTGTCCCCTGCTGGTGGACAAGAAACTCAGACTCTCCCCAACAGCCTGGACTCTAACTATTGCTCCCCACTTTCACCTCAGTCTCTGTGGGTTTAACTCACTGGCTTAGATTCAAGTACCATTAAGGTGAGCCCCTTCTAGGGCTTCTGTTGTCTTTTCCTGAAATGTGACCTCTGTTTGGGGCCATCCTAGTCGATCAGACATGCTTTTATATCTTCCTCAGTGGAGTGAGAGTACAAATTGTGTTTTTCCCAGGGCAAGGGGTAGGTGCAAACAGATACTAAGGACTTGGCTGAACTCTACTGCCAGCAGCTTTCAGGCCCACCCCCCATGGAAACAGATACACTGGGGGAGTGCATTACCTCATATGGAGCAGTCTGGCAACCCCAGTTTACCATGGCTGTCAAATCAATTCTGACTCATAGCGACCCTATAGGACAGAGTAGAACTGCCCTATAGGGTTTCCTGGGCTGTAAAGATTATTTCACCTTCTTGCTTTAGTTTGGAACTCTGGTAAGGGCTTTGCCTATGTAGCACCTGAGCCTACTTCTGGGCCAAGCTCCACTGCTAGGGTCTTCAGAAAGGCCTCAGAGCAGCCTCATGTCAGACTGGGCTCCCTGGACAGGGATGCCCAGATGGCTTTGGGAAGGCCCTGGGTCCAGGGACCACTAACCTGTTCATGCATCCTCAGCCACCCTATGTTCCTCTGGCATTCCCTTGAAACTCAAAACGGTGTGATGTGGAACGATATTTATTTACAGCCCCTTACTGTCTTCCCAGAGTCGTGGGAGGTGGATTTGAAACTGGAAGCAAGGCAGGGAAAAGTTAAATTGCTCTACGGAAGGAGAGGGGAACATGGGGGGGGGGGGTGGGAGACAGAAGCTTTGTGGAGAGGGGTCACATGGTAGGGAATGCGAGCGACTGAGGAGAAACTTTGCAGGAGAGTAAAAAAAAACGTCTAATTGGAATTTCCGTTGAATATGCTGTGTGCTGTGTGGTGTGACCCTCCACTCTGTCACGATATCACCCTCCACAGTTTCTGTTTCTTACTCTAATGCATTGTGCAACGGATTTTCTTTGGAGGAAGAAACAGGACTTCTAGCTCTTGTTCCAAGCCTGGTGAGAGGCAGAGGGGAGGCTCCCACTGGGTGAGCACCATACCTGGGTTCAGGACTACAGGGAGCACTGGGTACCTCTTCACTGTGTTCTCAGGCTGGCAAGTCTATAAGGAAAAGAACATTTAAGGTTGAGGGAACAACCAGAGCAAAATGTGAGTTTGGAGAGGGAGCAAGAGGCCAGTGTGGGTGGGGGATTTGTGTGAGTATATTGCGAGGTGAGGTGCAGCACAGAGAGGCAGAAGATGGTGCTGGTAGGTGGTTAGAGCTGAGGGTAGGGCCTTGCTAGCTTTCTACATCTAGGGTTCTCTCAGATAGCCTACCAGTTAAAAACCTTAAAAAAACAAACAAAAAAACAATTACCTTGGAGTCAATTCTGACTCATGGCAGCCCCGTGTGTATCACATTAGAACTGTGCTCCATAGGGGTTTCAATGGCTGATTTTTTGGGAAGTAGATTGCCAGGCCTTTCTTCTGAGGCACCTCTGGGTGGACTCAAACCTCCAAATATTCAGTTAACAGCCTAGCACATTAACTGTACACCACCCAGCAAATCCCATAAAACAAAACAAAGCAAAATACGTACACACACACATGCACAAAGTTAGGGTAATCCAAATAAATCTGAAGGCCTCATGTGGTTCACACTTGATTTGCTCACATTGAAAGGAACACAGCCCATCTCCATTGCACATATTCACATCAGCTCTAATAATCCATTAGCTTCCTCCATCTGGAACCCTCAACTCTTACTGTATCCCTCCTGCTTGGGCAGCCACCACTTGTGGAACTGGCCAAGGCTTTGGACGATCCTGGAAACCCTGGTGGCATAGTGGTTAAGCGCTATGGCTGCTAACCAACAGGTTGGGAGTTCAAATCTGCCAGGCACTCCTTGGAAACTCTATGGGGCGGTTCTACTCTGTCCTACAGGGTTGCTGTGAGTCGGAACCAACTCGATGGCAGTGGGGTTGGTCTTGGGTTGGACAGTTCTAAGCTGCTCGAGACAGTTTGTAAGCCATATACTAGCAGGAAGTGAACCAGTGCTGGAGACAGTGGTGTCTTCTTGCCATTTTGTCTGAAATGGCACCTCGCTGCCTCTCTGTATATTCTTGCAAAGGTCCCCAAAGAGCTTCCTGGCAAAGACATTTCACACTTTTGAACTACTTGGCAAGTGGTTTACAAATCCTTCTAAATACCAGCAGATTAGTCAGTGGAAATCTAAAACTTTAGAAAAAATTAATTGAAAGAGCTATCGAATCGAGAAGGTTTTGCCTGAGTAAATATTTTCTCTATGGAATTCTGATCTATTCATTTAGTAATCCTAATTACAGTTTTGCTAATTTGGGGGCTGTTTCAGAGAAAGTGCTTTATTCCATCAGGGGCCATCACTAGGTTAAGAGGATTTTGTTTTCATTTTGTGATGTTTCAAAGGAAATTTATTCTTGCGGCAGCTTTAGCTATTCTTCTCCCATGTCTGCTCTCTCGCTACTTAAGCCTGACAAGCAAACACCTCTGCTTTTGTTAGTTCCCATGGTGGTCCCTCTTAGGCTGGCCATGCTCTCCCTGTCCCAACCATCCCTTGCAGCATTCTTTTTCCATTCTCCTTGTTTGTACACCTTCTTGTAGAGTGTGCATTGCTGTTGTTTTAAATTTATGTAAGTGGTATTGTCATGGCTTATTCTCTTATTTTTCTCATGCACGACTTTGTTGTTAAATTTGCATCCATGTTGCTATGAATACATCAAGTTCATTGCTTCTGAATGCTTCTAATTGCTGAATCCTCACATTTTACCTATCCACTCCCCTGATGATGGCCACCTAGAAGGCTTTCAACTTCCTGCCTCTGTAAGCAACTGTGATGGACATCCCTGTACGTGCCCCTTATGGACCTGTATGAGAATGTATTTGGGATATATACCCAGGGAAGGTATTCACAAGGTGTGTGCATCTTTATCTTACCTGGGTAGTGCCAAGCTGCTATCTTGAGTGGTTGCACCACTCAACACTCTCACTAGAAGTGTGTGTTCCATTGTTCCCACATCCCTGCCAACACTTGGTATTACCCAGCTTCATTTTTGATATAAAGTCATATTTTATTGTTGTTTCCATTTGCATTTCTTTGGTTACTAATGCGGTTCGAGCATCTCCTGAAATGTCCCTTAGATTCTTGAGCTCCCACCTCTGTAAATGGTCTGTTCATTGTCCTTTGCCCATGGTTCTACTGGAGTACCTATCTTTTATCTTAATGATTTTCAGGAGTTCCCAGAATGTTCTAGATATTAGTCCCTACTTCGTTTTGGACATTGCAAATATCTTCTCAATTATTCTGCCCCCTCTGGTCTGACTGAGCCTGGAGAATTATGTTCAGTTCCAGGGGTCAGGTTTCAAAAGACTGTGAAGAAGTTGGCACTGAGAAGTGCAGCTTGGTTTGTGAAACCCAACAGGTCAGTCAGAGCTGAATCTGTGAATGGAATTTACAGGGATACTGATTTCAGGTAACATAAGGAAGGGATTTCAGCGATCGGAGCCACCTGATAATGGAATGTACACTCTGGAATGGTGATGAACTCCCCAGACAGCACCAGAGACATTTAAACAGAAGGCAGACAGCTATTTGTTGGGGATGCTGCTGAAAGGTTTCAAGCCTAGATGGCCCCTTCCAACCTTGAAATTTTCAGAACCTTCCTGAGACACCATGTGCTGCAAGTCAGAGAAGGAATCATAGAAGACGGGAAGGGGGAAACAAAATTTTAACTCCTTGTTTCTTTTTCTTCTTTCCTCATGAACCCTCCATATTCTTCATTTACCATACTGGGGTCTTCTTTGCTTCCTTGTTCTTTATAACACACATCCCATGTATGTATATATGTGAGTACAAGTGTTTATGTGAGCATGCCCAATCATGCTCACATAAACACTTGTACTCACATATATACATATGTATACCACACACAAGTACACAGGCACACATGCATATTGCAATTAAGTATTATGTGTATATATGCCCATACTCATGTATTCACACATATTGTATGTGCTCCCAAAGTGGAGGAATGGTTCCGGGTTAAATGTGAAAGGTCACAATGTCTTTGAGCCACCTTGGAATGAAGGTTCCACCTAAAGGTAGCTCAATCCCTCCTTGTACATCTAAGGGGAGCAGAAGTAAATATCTGATTGCTGTTGTAATTGTTGTTAGGTGCCATCGAGTCGGCTTCCGCTCATAGAGACATTGCCTGGTCCTGCGCCATCCTCACAATTGTTGCAATGTTTGAGCCCATCGTTGTAGCCGCTGTGTCAATCCATCTTGTTGAGGCTCTCCCTGTTTTTCGCTGACCCTTTATTTTGCTAAGCATGATATCTTTCTCCAGCGATTAGTCCCTTCTAATGATGTGTCCCAAGTGAGTGAGATGAAGTCTCATCATCTTAGCTTTTAAGTAGCATTCTGGCTGTACTTCTTTCAAGACAGATTTGCTTGTTCTTCTGGCAGTCCATGGCAAAGTCTATATTCTTCGCTAACACCACAATTTCAATGTGTCAGTTCTTCTTTGGCCTTCCTTTTTCATTGTCTGGCTTTCAGATGCATATGAGGAAATGGGAAATACCATGGCTTGGGTGAGGCACACCTTAGTCATCCAAAATACCTGATAATTCACTTCATTCTATAGGCTTGAGCTGGCACAAACAGACCTTGGTAACCAGGGTTTTTCTCCAGCCCTATCTACCTCCATCCTATAGGGTCGCTATCAGTCAGAATCGACTAGACAGCAACGGGTTTGGTTTTTTCTTTTTTTTTTTTTTGGTTTATCTACCTCTGCCCTGGAACCTGCTTTCAGCCTTCCCCAGCAAGGACTAAGTAAACACTCTTGAATTTGGCCTGCTTTGTCCTGGGAAGTCCCTACCAAATAGACTGTTTCCTGATGTTGTAGCATCTTGGTCATTGAGCTGGGTCTTACACCTCCTTTCACCCTGGCTTGGTGAGATGTTTTAGGAAGCAGAGTGTCCAGGGAGGCCTGCAGCTCGGGTCAATGGAAGCTGTCTCAGGAGGACAGGGTGACTCTGGGGCTGGACTGGCCTTCGATTCCTTCCCTCCCAAGAGCCACAGGGCAGAGCCAAGCAGCTAAGAAGCTGCCCACTGACATTGGGGCTTATGAGACTAAGTACCTGTGAGTTCTGAAGGTCCATGACAATGCTACAGAAATGCCCTCATTGATTGTGAGGTGAGTGAGGTATTGGGGGTTCTCTGGCATCACACCAAGAGCAGAGAGAAGGGAAGGATACTGGACATGTTGGCCTGGCTCCTTCTTTAGCTGAAGGATGCTGGGAGTAGCTATCTCAAAGACATGATGGGAAACTGCCTGGGATAGATGTGCAATGAGATCCTTGTCCCAAGTAGTGGCCCACCAAACCTCAGCCTGAACTGAGGGAGGGAGAATGGTCACCAGGTGGCTCTTCTCCCAACCAAGTTTAATTTAACGATCACTATGAGTCCACTATGAGTCAGAATTGACTCAACAGCAGTGAGTTTTTTGGTTTTATGAGTCCGAAACCCTGGTAGCATAGTGGTTAAATGCTACAACTGCTAACCAAAAGGTTGGCCGTTCAAATCCACGAGGCACTCCTTGGAAACTCTATGGGGCAGTTCTACTCTGTCCTATAGGGCCGCTATGAGTCGGAATCAACTCAATGGTAACGGGTTTGGTTTTTTTTTGGTTTTATAAGTCAGAATTAACTCGATGGCAATGGGTTTTTGGTTTTTCTAGCTCCAAATCTCACTGATCCCCAGCCTCCTGAGCTCTGCAGGAGCCAGCTATTTGCTCAGTAGGCTACCCAGACAGTTTGAAGGCAGAAGGTTCAGACAGCACTTTGAGAAACAATGGTGTGGATAGAGAAGACCAAGGGCAGGAGATGGAGGAAGAGCTTCATCTGGGTGTGGTCAGAGAGGAAGGAGGAGACCTGGGGAGCTGGAGAGTAATAGCAAGTAATAGGAGCCTGGGGAGGCAGAGATATCATGTAAGATGAGGGATGAGACAAGTCCACTGTACTTCATTATGATGATAAAGAAAAAAGAGACCATGAAAAGTCTGTCCCCGTGCTGTACGATAAAGACTAAAATGTATTTAAATATGATTGAGAAGATAAAAAAAAAAAATCTGACATTGTGAACTGAGCAACAAGGAGCATTTGGCAGATTCAAACTGCTGACCTCTTGGTTAGCAGCTGTAGCACTTAGCCACTACACCACCAGGTTTCCACTAAAATACCTGTGTCCTAAACCTGATGCTTATTCAGGGAAAACACCAAGAACTTTGCCCAAAGACATGAAAGCATCCATAAAACTTGCATTTGTTGCTTGTAACGGCTGGTTTCATTGATGGAAAGACAGTGCCTGTCTTCCCGATGCTACTGAGTACTAAAGCCACACATGCTGACACAGAAGCAGCAAAACGCCGTATGAAAGGAAAAGCCTTTCTGACCACGGTAAGATTCACACGAGGCAGGACCTCCAGGAGGGTGGCTTCTATGTCAGACCTTGGGATTTCAAGGACCAGTACATTTTTTTTTTTTTTTTTGAAGGGGAGGTAATACCAGGCTGGAAAGTTTTATTTTGCTAGGTAAGGATATTAAAAAAAAAAAAATCATCTTATCATTTCATACAAGATTGTTGCTGTTTGTTGCCGCTGAGTCACCTCCGACTCATGACAACCCCACTGACAGCAGAACGAAATGCTGCCGGCCCTGCACCATCTTTATGATCGTTAGCATGTTTAGGTCCAATGTTGCAGCCATTGTGCAGTGCCTTCCAAACTAAGGGCTCATCTTCCAGTGCTATATTCTCTTGTGACCCATAGGGTTTTCACTGGCTAGTTTTTGGAAAGTAGATTTGCCAGGCTTTTCTTCCTAATCTGTCTTAGTTTGGAAGCTCTGCTGAAAAACCTGTCCACCAAGTGTGACCATGCTAGTATTTGAAATACTGGTGGCATAGCCTCCAGCAAACTTACCTACTGCTAGACTCATGACAGCCCCACGTGGGTCAGAGTAGAACTGTGCTCCATGGGGTTTTCAATGGCTGGTGTTTTTGGAAGTGACTGCCAGGCCTTTTTTCTAAGGTGCCTGGGTGGTATTGAATCGTTAACCCCTCGGTTAGCAGCCAAGCTGTCTTGTCCCGCCCCCCCCCATTTGTACCACCCAGGAAGTCCTCATAAAAGACAGGAAGTACATGACCTAAGAATAAAGCACAGCCTTTTGAATGAGCACATTTAGCTTTTGGTGTAACCCGGGTGTGACTGAGCCTCAGCTACTTCCCCGTGTCCACATTGGAGCAAGACTCAGCATCTGATCACACCCCCCAAAAGTCAAACATAGCTCCACAAATCGTTCCCCAGCAATGTAGATTTTACTGAAGATTTGGTGAAGAAATGGGACAGAGTGCCACCTTGCAAACCGCAGAACAGAACCAAACTGTAACACCCCTTGGTCTCTGTTCTACCCTTGGATCTCTCTTGGGTGGCCAGTTGCCTCACCTCTGTCTCACCATTCCCCATGCTGCCTTCACCCTTCCCCGACTCCCACAAGGTGAGGTAGACACTCGAACGCCTGTTCATTAAATTTTTTTTTTTTTTTACTTTATAATAAACATTTGCAGACCTTGGGAGTAGAAATAGTTGAAATCTGTAATCTACACGTCTCAGTCTGCCAGCCTTCTAGGGTGCCCCTTTCTATTAACATCTAGATCAAGTGACTCCAGCGTGCTGTGGGAAGACTATTGTTGTCCCCCAGCAGGGTCTGAGGTGTGGGGAGGGAGAGACACTTGCTTTCTTCTCTGGCTGCCTTTCTCTTTAGGCCCCTGACTTTTCCTCTCTTGCTGGGGGCTCCTTTCCTAAGGCCACCTTCTGGGGGGTAGTTCCAAAATTCCAGTTACTTCATTATGCAGAGCAATTTTAGCTTCCTCTTGTCTCCTTCTCTCCCATCCAGAGCAGCCCTGGGGCCTCTCTTTGAATAATTAAAAGATCCATTAAGGTGTTTTCCCAAACAGAAGGGCAGGTCCCTTCCTTAGAGGAATTCTATCATCCTCTTAGGACAAGCATCTCTAACTGCAGTCAGATTTTAAAATAATATTTCTACGCCTGCCACTCATACACGCACATGCATGCACACACAAGCACACGCGCACAAGAAGAGAGAGAGAGAGTCTGCGACCGAGATTAGGGCCTCCTCTGTCTGTGGTCAATGTACAGGTGAAACCAAATCATCACCAGAACCAGCCAGAGTGATGTACCAGAACTCAGTGCCACCAGGAAGGGCATCCTTGAAGCACATGTGGCCAGCACCTTCTCTCTGTGTCTGCAGGCAGAGAGGGAGCATAGAGTCAGGTGACAGAATGTTTGGTGCCTCCACCTCCAGTCACCATGAGGACTGAAAGTGCCTGAGCCTGCTGCTCCCAGCCCCTACGTTCGTCTGCACACCGGAATATCCTCAAGGTCAACGGCCAAGAAGTCTTTCTTCCTACATAGTATGGGCTGTGCCATTTCCTCCCTCTATGATCCTCCTGGTTCCTGTGATTCTGTGGCTCGTAGACTCCCTTTTGGCCTTGGACCCAGGTTATAGTGGAGGATCCTGCCCCAGGTGTCAACTTGTCATGTTTGTAGGACTTTCCAGGTCCCTTGTAGTACTGGTCTCAGTTCTTCGCTACCTCGTCATAGCCTCTGAGTCCTGATGCTCCATGTTACTGCAAGAGCGTAGATATGTTTCCAAAACTAAGAGGAGTCAGAGAAATTTTGGAGTTTTTGAAGTCTGAGACATTCATTAAAGTTTGGGGGCAATTAAATGGCCAAGTGACCAGTAGCCCTTGCACCTCTTCTCAGACTGCTAAGTCTTGAGCTGTTCCCTTCCCTGACCCATGACGGAGTGATCATAGCCCCAGGCTGGTCCCCACAGTCCTCAAGTCTGCTGAGATCATGGCCCCAAGCTGGTCCCCACAGTCTTCAAGTCTGCTAGGATCATGGCCCCCAGCTGTTCCCTGTGCTCCTCAGGGCTGGGGGGACCACAGACCTGAGCTGAACCCCACAATCCTCAGGTCTGCTGAGATCCACAGACTACAAGGCTGTCCTTCCTCTTTGTGCTGGCTGTGACACAAGCCTGTACTTCTAGAAAACTATTCTCTTCAGGCTTCTTGAACCAGAGAAGGACACAGCTGGAGATATTAGGATCATCTTCGAGGGGAGTGTGGATATTTGGTGATGTCTAGCCAGAGGCTGACTCTATACTGTAACTTCCCTGAAAATACAGAAGCCAAAGATACTGGGGTTAAAGCCTTTCAGAACAGAACAACTCAGACCCCAGATTTAAGGGGAAATGAGGTTGGGTGTGAGCAGAGAACCCCAGAGAGGCGGTAACTAACGCTGCAGGATCACCGGTCCTCTGGGCTGTCTCTGGGCAGCAGGATGGGGCCTGGGAAGGCTGAGCAAGGGTACTGAAGGTTAGTGCTGGTGGCTTGGAGAGGGGAACTTGGGGAAGCATTGGTTTCTGGCATGGATCAGTAAGCCCTCTGTTCTTCCACACTGACGGTCTTCATTTTATCCGGAAAGAACCAAGAGGGGAGAGGGATGTTGGAGTGGGGAGCACCGAGTCTTCCTTACTAGTGCTGAAGACAGGTCATGGTCAGAGCTCAGCCCTCAGCACATTGTCTGCCCACGGGAGATAGTGTCCTTGCCTCTGGGGTCCTTCAAGGACTAAGGCGGAGCTGGTGGTGAGGAGCACCAAGCCCGGCCCTTGCTTCTAACTTTACTAAGGTGTTGTCAAGGCTTCTGCAGTCTGGACAAGTGCTTGTGTGTAACGGGGCTCCTTGTCTGAGTCACACCAGTGTCCAACTCCAGAATTCAGGTGAGGCTAGATATTTCTGGCTACTGGTGGGACAGGGCCTCTAGTACCCTCCTGTGTGGACTGGAAGAATGCTCCCCTGAGGGCAGAGGCAGCCAGGTCAATGGATTTGCCCAGGGGCTGTCGTTAGAGGGAAGGACAATTCTGGGTAGAGCCTTGAGTCTGTCTGCATTCCAGACCCCTGTGGACTCATGTCTGGATGTGAGGGCATGGAAGGGGGGTGGAGTGGGGTAAGCAGAACTGCAAGTCATTTCTGTAGAATTCCATAAGGCACTGGGGTCCAAGTAGCCCCACTCTGGGCACCTCTGATGGAGCGTGGCACGGCAGGAGAGAGGTTCTGCCCCACTTTGTGTGGCTGTGGGGTAGCTTTGGCTCTGGAGGGCTCCACAGTGATGCCTGGTGGACCCAGTGTACCCAGCAGAAGGGACAATGTCAGATGAACACAGTCCTGGCAGAAGAGGAAGAAATCCGCAGCTGTCACATAGCAACTGACCAGCCTTGTCCACAGGCACAGGTGGGACTCCCAGAAACACATGGGGAAGATTTAGCAGGTGCTGGGGTCCTGCGGGCACCAGGGAGCCAGGGCCTCCTGCTTTCTTCCTTTCTAGAGCTTATCAGCAGCCTTGGAGTTTCGTGAGGAGAAACAGAAACCAGGCTTTCTGTTTAAGAAAACAAAACCCCATTTCTGTCTACAGTCAAACCACTCCGAGCAGCTGCTCTCTACAAGGCTGGGGTTGCCATCCCCCGTGCTCTTCAGGGTGAGAGGCCGCCTGGCAGGGCTGCTGGTGGCCCTGGCTTGGGCTGTCGGGCCTGGGGGACGGGACGCCATGTGCTCTGACCCTCTGCTGCCCAGACAGCCGGGCTGGGGCTCACCACGGCCGGCTGCCGCCAGCGCCTGCTATTCCTCAAGGTGAAAGCACTCTCCAGCGGGTCATTCTGGCCGCGTCTGAGTGGTTTTCTCTTCGCGGAATCATTTATTTCTGGTGTCAGGGAGGCCCAGGGCAGCTTTTCCCACCGGCTGTAAATGCTCTGAGCATCATCGATTCCTCCGCTCCCACCTCTGGAAATCTGCTGGAGCAGCAAGTCTGTGTCTGGGGCTGGGGGGTGGGGAAGGCCAGGAAGGGCGAGGGTGAGGGTAGCTTTGGTTCCCTTTCTCTCAGCTGATGCAGGTGGTGGGAGGCTGAAGCCCTTGACCCCCGCCCGAGCCCAGCCCTGAGCAGACTCTTGGTTTGGATGCCGTGTTGGAGTTTCCTGGCCCAGAGGAGGGAGTGTGGCTAGCTGTACACCCCTGGGCTTGCAGTGCCACCTGACATGGCTTTTGGAGCCTGCCCTGTTCCCTGGGCCACTGGCTGTGCCCCTAAGCCTGGCTGATGATTCCCTCAGACCACACCTTCCTCCCCACTTCCTGTCAGAGGCTGGAGCCCAGCCAAGTAGGGGCCAAGCTGCTCTGCCCTCTCAACCCAGGGCCTGAACCCCAGGCTGTAGGGAGGGGCACCCCCAGCCACGTGGTGGAGCAAAATGGGCAAGAGCATGTGGACTGCCGGTGCCTTCAATTGTGATGGTGCGGCTTCGGAGACCACATGTGAACTTGTCTGCGTGTGATGCCCGGGCATGTGTGTCTGTGTGTCATGGCCGCAGCATGTGTGTGCCATCGTGGTGTCTTTGTGTTTGCGCATGTTCTTGTGTGATGATGTGAGTGTCTGTGGGCCTCTATGTAGGTGTGTTTGTGTGTACATGTGTTTGCTTGGGCGTGACTTTGTGCATGTGTGCCCATGTCTACATGCATGCTGGTATGTTAGTGTCTGTGTGTGTGTGTCTAAGTGAGCATGTGTGGCCATGTCTGTGTGCATGCTGGTATGTTGGTGTCTGTGTGCGTGTGTGTCTAAGTGTATATGTGTGCCCATGTCTGTGTGCATGCTGGTATGTTGGTATCTGTGTGTGTGCGTGTGTCTAAGTGTGTGTGTGTGCCTGTGTGCCTGCTGGTATGTTGGTATCTGTGTGTGTGTGCCTGTGTCTGTGTGCATGCTGGTATGTTGGTGTGTGTGTGTGTGTGTATATGTGTGGTATTTGTGTGCATGCATGCTCACGGCATATGTGTGCTGTGTCTGAGTGGGATTGTGGGTATACTTGTGTTCGTGTGTGCATGAGTGTGCCTGTGAGTGTGTACAGCTCTCCAGTCCTTCCTCTATCTTCTTAGTCCTTTTCTCCCACCAATTTATAGAACATTCCAAGGAGGAGGTGGTGGCTGGTGGTGGGGGAGCATATCCTCAGATATGCATCTCTTTGCCCTCAGAGCTGCTCTGGAGCCAGAGGCAACAGCATTTCCCAGGCTCTCAGAGCCTCTCCTGAGAGAAAAGCATCAATTCCCCTGTCAGAGGGGAAATGGCTATTTGTCCACATCTGGAAGCAACAATGACAGGACCTGAGGGCAGGGCTGGCTCTGAGTCACTACTGTCCCCAGGGCCCAGCCAGAGTAGGGGCAGGGAAAGTGACTGATGAACTCAGGAGAACGGGTAGGCTGTGCATCCTGGGGGCCGACATAGGGGGACAGCCGGTGAAGGGTGGGCTACAGCCTGGGGAGTTGGGAGGGCTAGGAGGGTGGAGGCTGACAGAATGGGGCCTGGTCACGGTTGTGTCTGGGCTGTCTCAATAGGCAGCTGGGGCGAGAGTCTGGGGAAAGTAGGTGAGTCCTGAGGGACCTGGTGGGGGCAGCATTCCTTTGAGATGGGCTGGGAAAACATGGCAAGTAAGTACCTAGTTGCTGTTGTTAGTTGCCGTCAAGTCGGTTCCAATTCATAGAGACCCATGTACAACAGAACAAAACACTGCCTGGTCCTGTGCCATCCTCACAATCGTTGGCTGTGTTTGAGCCCATTATTGCAGGTACTGTGTCAATCCATCTCATTGCAGGTCTTCCTCTTTTTCGCTGACCCTCTACCTTACCAAGCATGATGCCCTTCTCCAGGAACTGATCCCTCCTGATAACGTGTCCAAAGCATGCCAGATGAAGTCTCTCCATCCTTGCCTCTAAGGAGCGTTCTGGCTGTAAATTCATCCAAGACAGATTTGTTCGCTTTCCTGGCAGTCCACGGCATATTCAGTATTCTTCACCTACAAAGCACCTAGAGACACTTCCAAAATCTGATCCTACTTCACAGGGCCTCTGTTGAAAGGAGGCCTGGTTGGGGAAAGGGTTCTCTTGGGGTTCCCTGTGGGAAGGGCGGCCTCCTCTGTCTGTTCGTTTGCTTGTTTTCCCCTGGGCCCTCTCCTCAGTGCCTGTCCTGGCAAATCTTCCCATGTGGCCTGAGAGAATTAATGCACCACTAGAGTTCAGATCCCTGGGCCTGTGGCATGACTCTATCACTGACCGCTTACCAGAGGCTCTGCTCTGGGTCTTGTTTCCACCTGTGCAGTGGACAGGGCCC